>NC_064631.1:600679620-605679620 GCF_023864275.1 Schistocerca cancellata | reverse complement strand
TCTCGATAAGTAGCAAAGCCCTTGCCACGTGTGCTAGCTCAAACCCTGCCGAAGGAACAGCACTCGCTCACTCACGGGGCAAATAGGTGGGGGAACATGGCCAATCTTCACATAGGCCCTTTGCTCCAAGCGCAGCAATCACGTTACCAACTTGCTACCCTCCTGATGTGTTACAAACGGGCACTTGCCTCTGCCCTCTGCCTAGCCTTCCACCTGCACCTAGCTGACCTCCCCTCTCTCCACCTTGACCACGTATGCCACTAAAAGCAGCACTTGACTGCCCCATACCCCAACTCTCCTCCCCTCCCCATCCCAGCCACCTCCTTACTCCATCACTCAGACTGCCTTTTCCCATCCAGCACGATTACTCACAGTCAGCAGCCAGAGAGTGGTCGTGTGTTCACCAGTTGGGTTCGCGTGAATGTGTATGTGTATGTTGTCTAATTCAGAAGACGGCCTTTTGGCCGAAAGCTTACTTGTTTAGTAATCATTTCATTGTGCCTGTCTGCAACTCGGCATCTTCTCAAACAGAAAAACACACAGGAAATTTCAAGAATACACTGCTAGGAAAACACTGATTCTGGGTGGCTAAATTGTAAAAATATCATCCTTCAAGTATATTCCTTTTCAATCTATTAGTTATTTACACTTTCCACTAATGACTACAAATAAAATTTCCACTGAATAGTATAATACAACATACCTTATTGCATGAACATACACAATATACTGTCTGTGTAGATATCTCCATTACACTAAAAAAAATTTTTGCTCTATACTTCCCATGCTAAATGAAATGGGTATTATAAATCTGGATGGAAGAGTTATGGAGCACTGCCTAAACTTTATTTGATGATTTCAAACACCATTTTACAATCTAAAGTCCATTTCAATTGTCTATTTTGTTTCAAAAGTCAAAATAGGTGGGATGTATTTAATGCTGATTTTGCTAAAAACTTTCTTGAGAAGCCTACTATCCCTAGGTAAGATTTTAACTGTTTCTTACTTGTAGGTTCACGACATTATCTTATTCACTCTAACTGATGAGAATTTGGCATAATTTATTTTGTGTTTATGATAGGTCACAAAAATTTCACTTCTCCCCTTCCGAATTGTGATTTAGACAACTTAATAGTAATTCTTTGTTAATGGAATTTAGTTAATAGCTGATCTACCGCATTGAAGTGCTCTTCCCGAGACTGGGATATTATGACTACATAATTGATGAATAATATTCTTTTTTTTTTTTAAGAGACTGTCTACCACTTTGTGTAACATACCTATAAACACACACACGTTAAACACAAATGATAGGTCTTATTTACAACGTAATATATCTTTGAATATAATAGAGGGAAACATTCCACGTGGGAAAAATATATTTAAAAAGAAAGATGATGAGACTTACCCAACAAAAGCGCTGGCAGGTCAATAGACACACAAATAAACACAAACATACACACAAAACTCTAGCTTTCGCAACCAACGGTTGCCTCGTCAGGAAAGAGGGAAGGAGAAGGAAAGACAAAAGGATATGGGTTTTAAGGGAGAGGGTAAGGAGTCATTCCAATCCCGGGAGCGGAAAGACTTACCTTAGGGGGAAAAAAGGACAGGTATACACTCGCACACACACACATATCCATCCATACATACAAGACACAAGCAGACATTTGTAAAGGCAAAGCTCTTTGCCTTTACAAATGTCTGCTTGTGTCTTGTATGTATGGATGGATATGTGTGTGTGTGCGAGTGTATACCTGTCCTTTTTTCCCCCTAAGGTAAGTCTTTCCGCTCCCGGGATTGGAATGACTCCTTACCCTCTCCCTTAAAACCCATATCCTTTTGTCTTTCCTTCTCCTTCCCTCTTTCCTGACGAGGCAACCGTTGGTTGCGAAAGCTAGAGTTTTGTGTGTATGTTTGTGTTTATTTGTGTGTCTATTGACCTGCCAGCGCTTTTGTTGGGTAAGTAATATATCTTTGAATAGAAATGCTGTACATTTTCATGATTCTGTGGATACCGGTAATGCCAGTAGCTCATATTAAGTCCATTGTACCGACATACCTGGCTCCGACATACCTGGCCATTAAAACTGCTACACCACGAAGATAACGTGCTACAGACGCGAAATTTAACCGACAGGAAGGAAGAGAAATGCGTACCATCACATTTCCGACTTTGATAAAGGTCGGATTGTAGCCTATCGCGATTGCGGTTTATCGTATCGCGCCATTGCTGCTCGTGTTGGTCGAGATCCAAAGACTGTTAGCAGAATATGGAATCGGTGGATTCAGGAGGGTAATACGCAACGCCGTGCTGGATCCCAACGGCCTCGTATCACTAGCAGTTGAGATAAGAGGCATCTTATCCGCATGGCTGTAACGGATCGTGCAACCATGTCTTGATCCCCGAGTCAACAGATGGGGACATTTGTAAGACAACAACCGTCTGCATGAACAGTTCGACGATGTTTGCAGCAGCATGGACTATCAGCTCGGAGACCATGGCTGTGGTTACCCTTGATGCTGCATCACAGACAGGAGCGCCTGTGATGGTGTACTCAACGATGAACCTGGGTGCACGAATGGCAATCTGTCATTTTTATGGATGAATCCAAGTTCTGTTTACAGCATCATGATAGTCGCATCCATGTTTGGCAACATCATGGTGAACGCACATTGGAAGCGTGTATTCGTCATCGTCATACTGGCGTATCACCCGGCGTGATGGTATGGGGTGCCATTGGTTACACGTCTCGGTCACCTCTTGTTCACATTGACAGCACTTTGAACAGTGGACATTACATTTCAGATGTGTTACGACCCGTGGCTCTACCCTTCATTCAATCCCTGTGAAAACCTACATTTCAGCAGGATAATGCACGACCGAATGTTGCAGGTCCTGTATGGGCCTTTCTGGATACAGAAAATGTTCGACTGCTGCCCTGGCCAGCACATTCTCCACATCTCTCACCAATTGAAAACGTATGGTCAATGGTGGCCGAGCAACTGGCTCGTCACAATACACCAGTCACTACTCTTGATGAACTGTGGTATTGTGTTGAAGCTGCATGGGCAGCTGTACCTGTACACGCCATCCAAGCTCTGTTTGACTCAATGTCCAAGCGTATCAAGGAGGTTATTACGGCCAGAGGTGGTTGTTCTGGGTACTGATTTCTCAGGATCTATGCACCCAAATTGCATGAAAATGTAATCACATGTCAGTTATAGTATACTATATTTGTCCAATGAATACCCGTTTATCATCTGCATTTCTTCTTGGTGTAGCAATTTTAATGGCCAGTAGTGTACAATTGGAGCCCTGTCCCTTCCTCCCATGCCAACTGTACTTAGAGTTCTGGTGTCTAACACTAAACTGACGGATTCATCTAGGGTCTTAAATACTACTTATAGGTCATAGAAACAACTATCAAAAGTTTATATAATATCCTGTTTTTCCAGTTTCCGTTCATACTGCATTCTAGGGTAAGACCCAATACAGAAAGGTTCATGTGATTTTTATCTTTAATGTACATATAAAATCTTTAATGACCCCTGGTTATAATGAAAAATTCCTTTTGGGTTTCTGCAACAGAGCATCTTATTCAAGCTTACTGATATATGTAGAGTGCCTATGTGAATTATATCTTCTTGTTCATTGTCTAACTCAATCATCTAAAAGTGATGCTTCTGCAATTGGTCTTACTTCCAATGCTTGTGACATAGACATTTCCAATCGCAAGGGTATCTTCCTTATGATTTCTCCATAAGGAAAGGACATCTTACCTTCATTAAAATCTATAAAAACTTTACTTTCTCATAGCCAATCTATACCTAGGAAAATAGGAATATTTAGTCCCCGTAACAACAAACATTGTACATTTGGAAGTGTAATTAATAATACTAAACTTCGCTAATAATTCTTCCCTGAAACTTTTACCCACTGTTCCACAAATTGCAACTATTTTAATTCCAGTAACTGGTAACATTGGTAACTTCTGTAATAGATAATTTTCTTCCAGAAAATTCTGATCAACAACAGATGTATCATGTCCAGAATCTAAAATAATGTTGACAAGAACCACTACTATGTCACGACTTATTCTAAATTTAAATTATTCTTTCACTATTACTTCTCTTTCTTCTGTTATACTGTCCAGTCACATTTTTGTGACTACCATCCATGGTCAACATCAATGTGCAATAACAACTTACAGACAGCAAGTGACAGCACTAGCTGTGGAGAGTTCATAAAGCATGCGCAGATGTAGAAAACTGCATAGCCATCATCGTAATGAGGAAACAGTGATTTATCCAATGTCCAAATGGGCACAATCATTGGCTTTTGGGTCAAGGGCAGAACCATTTCCTAAATGTCAGTGTTCTGTCATCCTCAAAACACACTATGCATGGCAAAATGATGCTATACAAAACTGTTTCAAGGCAACAGCTCTGCATCACAAGCCACAGATGACAGGGATGACCCATAGATGACAGGTGAACGATGGTTGTGGAGATGTGTACGGGCAATAGAAATGCAACTGCTTACTAGCTGACCACCTAGCCGAACCACCAGTGTGTCTCCTTAAAGACCATTAGTGAACATTGCTGTGTATGAACATTGCTAAGTATCTTTGTTGCCTCAGTGATCTGATTACATGTGTAAGTTCTGTCTCGTGTTGGAAATAGGAAAAGATATTCCATTATTTCTAGTGAAACTATAATCTTTTTCGTCAATGTTTCATTAACTTCTTAACTATATTTACATAAACAACAATTTATGAAAAGATAATTTAGCTACGTATTGTAAAAATAATATGTTAAGTTGCAGATAGGCCAAATTAAAAAGACACACGTTTTTTCCACCACAACCTTCATCAGAAAAAGGGAAATGCACACCTTTCATTCACAGAAGCAAGCACACCTCACACACTTGACCGCCAACTCAAGCAGCTTGGGCCAGAATGCAAATATCACTGGCTCGAGCTGTCGGAGTTGGCTGTCACGTGTGCATGATATGTGCTCACTTCTGTTAGTAAATTGTGTGTATTTCTGTTTTTATGATGAAGCCTGAGGCCAAAAACTTATGTGCAAGTGTCTGAATTGTGCCTGTCTGCAACGCTTCATCTTTACGGTAAATAGCAATCTATCTTTTCCTATGTTGTAAATACTTCTACCTGAAGTTTCCATTGTTTGCTATATTTACAATAATGCAGATTTAAAATGAAACACACTTCACATTGATCACTCACTTCTGTAACTTGTGATCTAAGTACTACGTTCCCACTTTCTGTCTTATTTGATTTATACCTGTTTTTGTGTGTGACCATACTGTCTTAGAAATATATGATTAAGTTCGAATCTCATGTTCATGTTCATACAATCCAGATTTTACTTGCCTTATTATCTTGCTATATTCTTTCTTTCCATCCCTGTACATTTCATTTCACAATCTGCTCGACTTTTACATTTCCAATGTCTTTCATGCAATTTTTTAAAAATTTTCTCTAATATTCATGATTTCTCTGGTGATCTATTTCTTACTATGTTTTTCATTTATTGTTCTGCAGACCTTTGGACACAAGCTATGTTCACAAGGTGACGAAATGTTGAAATTAAAAGTTTTCCAGCTTTCCTCCGCATCGTTGTGATATGCAGCTTTCCAGTCTTCTAAGCAGAATAACAATTCCAATAAGTTGAGATTTCCAGCATTTGACAATCTTCAGTCTACAACTACATTTCCAGTTTCAATTTTCTTATTTTGTACCTCAATTAACTGACTATGGTGATCTGAAATGACTGTGTTAATCATGTGTACTTCCAGTTTATATGAAGGTACATTTGTAAAAACATTATCGTGTCTGATGATGCAGTGCTCTTTGTTGGGCTAATTGCATGCAACATCACATTACGTGCGTTTACAACATCATAAAGCATTCTGTACAGATGCTCCATTTCTATGTACTTATATGTAGATCATCAGCTCATGTTGGATATAGGAATTCTTTAATAGCTTTGCTACGTAGTACAGGGTGTTCCAAAATGAATATCTGGTTTTTAAGGCTTTTCAGCAATTATTACATTCAACTTAGACATATAAATAATACATCAAATGAAAGGCAAACTCAGTTTTGTTTGTATACCTGTGTGCATGTGCTGTTTCCTGTGTCTTCCATTAGAATGCACTAGCAGCGAAGATGGAAGATGGCGACAAGCGAGTCTTCCAGGCATACCCCCAGAAATCAGTTTGGAAGGCTGGTCACAAAGTACCAATTCAAGTGCTGTCTGTGTGGAGACTGAAGGAGACACAACTAAGTCCTTATCATCTGCAGTTGTTATAAGTTTTACAGCCTACATTCTACAGGCTGTGCACCAACTTTGCTAACAAAATATTGCTGCATGATGATGAAGATTTTCTTGATTGTGTCGTCTTCAGTGATGATGTGGAAATGTGAAAACACACAATGCGCACATCTAGGGGCCAGCAAATCCTCACGAGATGGTACAGCTCAATGGGGCTCCCCTAAATTGAAGGCTCTTTCCTCAAGTGGAAGAAGCTGAACTATAGAACTTTATTTGCCAGAAAGATGGTTCCCCGCCTCACTTGTATAACTCAGTAAGTTATCGGTCAAACAACGTTGTACCCGCTTCTGGCATGGCTGCAAGGGGCTGGTTGACAACTTATTTCGCATGGCCGCCACGTTCACCCAATAAGGAACCATATGATTCTTACCTATAGCAGCTGATAAAGGATCACATGTACATGCCTCCACTACCAGCTAATCTACCCAACTTAAGAAACACTACTGAAGCAGTTCTTGCGACAATAACTCCACACATACTGATCAAAGTCTAGGAAGAACTCACCTATCAACAGAATGTTTGCTGTGTGACAAATGGTACTCACACTGAACAGTTGTAAGAAAAACTTTTTAGATGAGATGCTCTTTCATTTGATGTATTATATATAATCATAAGTTGAACATAATAATACTATGAAGCCTTAAAACCCTGATATTAATTTTGAAACATCTGGTACTTCAGGTTCTATTACGAAATTTTTTATCCTAGAGCTTGGAGAGCAATATACCATCAGTGTGATATTGTTCTTAAGTTTCCATGCATCAAAATCACACATCGCAGATATGGTCTAAGATGTCAGTGGAATTCATAATGTGATGCAGGGCAGAGCAGCATGTAACATGAAAGTACTGTAAGTCACATGATAGCTACTTTATAGTGTTTTGGAACTATCTGCCCACTTCATGCAAATTTATATAATCAGATCAGGTGGCTGCTCTCTAATTAACTAATCTGGACCTGAAAGATGTCACCCAATCTTTCATTAATCTAGACACCAACATCCACATACAAAAATCAATGAGATGGCTTCTAAATATCAGATGTAATTAAGAGGTGGATGCTTCCACATCTATCCTATTTGTGTTTCTGTGATATGCCCCATATGTGGTTTTGCATTGTAAATCTGAAGCCTGATACCTCTTCTTAACTTTTCTGGCAGTCTGTTTACAATTACTTTTCCCCAGGTCTTCATAATTTTTTATTCAGAGTTTCAGAAATTTCAGACAACTCGAATGTAAGACTATAATACAATATTTTTCTTCTTATATTCCCAAGCATTGACTGGTGGCTTGCCTCCATTCATTTGACCTGGGTTGTGGTTTTTGCTATCAGACAGGAAATTTTCAGAGCTTTATTGGGTCGTTTGGCATGATTTTAGCACACACATATTAAAGAGAAACTTCAGCATTTTATTATTTCTGACTTACAGAGATAACGGTCATTTTTTGCAACAAGAGGATTGGCTATTTCTATTTGACTCATCTTCTCAATTTTAAAGTAGTAATGGACTACATATACAAAATTTCATGACCATTAGCCAGCCGCGGTTGTCTAGCGGTTCTAGGCACGCAGTCCGGAACCGTGCGACTGCAGGTTCGAATCCTGCCTCGGGCATGGATGTGTGTGATGTCCTTAGGTTAGTTAGGTTTAAGTAGTTCTACGTTTTAGGTGACTGATGACCACAGATGTTAAGTCCCATTGTGCTCAGAGCCATTTGAACCATTTTTTCATGACCATTCACAACTATTACTAATAAGCTATGTGCAGAAAGACATACATGCATACTGCCCTGACAACACATTCATGGCTTAAAAGGTCACTCTGTAACAACACTTTAACAGTGTTGTCTGTGAACAGTAATGAAAGTGAAAGTACTACTGCAACTACATACGTCAAACAAGAGATCTTTTGCAGTTAAGGGCAACTCATTTTGAGATTCTGCTGTTCAAACTTTTCAAGCTGTCATATTTATACCAAAAGCACGGTTCTCAATTCGACAATTCAAGTATAATCATACTTAACCCGCCCGGCTAGCCGTGCAGTCTAACGCGCTTCTTCCGAAGCAAGAAGGCGTGCCGGTCCCGGGCACGAATCTGCCCGGTGGATTAGTGTCTAGGTCCAGTATGCCAGCCAGCCTCCGGATGGTTTTCAAGGTGATTGCTGTGCAAACAGTGTCTACCTGTATGCGTACACCATAATTATTCTACCACGCAAACAATACATTTGGGGTTACACTCGTCTGGTATGAGACGTTCTCGGGGGATGGGGCGGGGGTGGAAAGGCCACTGCACAATAACTCTGGGTTCGATGTGGGGTGGCGGTGGGGTAGGTGGACTGCTGTGTGGGGTTGTGAATCACTGAGGGCTACAGCGAGACAAAGCCTCTCCGTCATTTATAGGTCCCCAGTATAATACACGATAATCATACTCTCTTCCTCATTTCCATTTATTTTCCAATTCTGCTTCCAGTGTGCACAGCAATAGCACAGAAATGTCACAGAGAGAAGGGGAGAGGGGGGTGGCACAGGAAGGAAACAAAGTAAGAAAAAGCACATCTTACACTGAAAAACATACCTTGCATCTCTGTCTGCTTCATGGCCAAAAAGTATGGTGGTAACTTCACTGTGATTACAAATGCGGCAAAGTGGTGGGCAAGGATCACCACAGAATCCAATACAGTTATGTCCACATTTAAGTTTCAGCTTACACGCTTTGTAACAAGGTTTGCGGTCACACAGCTCGTGACACTGACGTGTGCATCTCAGGTGTTCACACTGCCAACCACATTTCTCCTGTTTATTTAAAGACCACAAGAAAAGAGGGTTATTAATATGATAAAGGTATCCGACAGATAAAAAATAAAATATTACTTTGAGAAAAAATTGAAAAATAAATGATATTAAGCAAATAAGAGGGGTTGTAAAGTTCTCAGAATGGAATAGAAGGCAACAAAATACCTTAGTGAAACATTATTTTTCAAAATAGTCTCCCTATGCACTGATTCACTCGGTCCAGTGATGTTCCAATGTCTCAATTCCATTACGAAAATTAGATTCCTCCAGACCTGCAAAATACCTGATAAATGTGACTGAAAAGACTCTACATCCACCAAGGAGAATTTTCAGGTTGGGAAAAGATGGAAATCTGATGGGAGGCAAATCACGCAGATATGAGTGGTGTGGCCAATAATTTGTATCTTAGTTCACGCATCTTTGCCAATGACAACAACACTTATGTTGGGTGCGCATTATCTTGATGAAGAATAACTTTCTTCCTTACCAAACCTGGCCGGGTGTGCATTATCTTGATGAAGAATAACTTTCTTCCTTGCCAAACCTGGCCTTTTTTTCATGTATCTTTTGCTGTAGTTGGTCCAGGAGATTAGCGCAGTATTGTCCCATAACTGTTTGCCAGTGGGAAGGTAATATATCAAATTCCTCTCGCATCACAGGAAACTGATGCAATGTTCTTTCCTGCTGACTGTAATACCATTGCTTTCTTTGGTTGGACATGATTTCACTGCTCTGACTGTTGATTTCTCTCTGTGATGTAGTAGTGAACCCAAATTTCATCTGTCATCACAAACCAGTGCAAAAAAATTTATTGGTTGTGCTGAAAATAGGTCAAACATTATTAACAAAATTTAAAACAGCTGGTAGATCATAAAATATTTATCACTTGATGTTACTGGAACGTTTTTTTTTTTCCATTACAGATTTCGGGCACTGCCCATATTCAGACCTGTTAATAAATAGTTGCAGAGATTTCTTTTTGTTATAAGTGCACAGATACACAGGCATATTAAATTATAAATGTGTGTATAAAAGAGTATAAGTTACATTGGAGACACTCCTTAAAGAGAACATACCACTGAGAACAAAGTGAATACAAAGCTTTAAAACCATTCTCAATTGCAAATAGACATAAAATGAAGACCAATGATAGTCTTTGAGAGACTCTTGTAACCTCACTTCTAAATTTCTAGATGAGTAAATGTAGCACCTACAACTCTGCACAGGTAAGCTCACTAATGTTGGACAGCATAAATATATAGGTTCTATCATATGTAAATGTGAAGATGTGATCAACTGTATGGCTCAAAATGCAAAATGCTTAATGGGATTTCAATATTTTTGAGGATCTGTTACAATAGAAAGATGAAACAAATGTGTTCTTACTTTTGTCTGGGTACAACAATTCTACAATGTACAAATACTTTCATTTTATAAGAGAAAATAAAAACTTATGATACCTGCATTATTTGTGTTTTTAATAGTTTTAGCTGGTTTCTTAATAAATAGTACTTTTAATTATTTGTACTAGTCCTGTGTTTGCCTATTTGTTGGCATGAAAGGTATGACTCACTATACATTTTATACACTTATCTGGTTTTGAAAACAAACATTGTATAAGATAATACAATTTGTCACACCTCTGCACTGACGTATGATAGAACTTACACACTTACACCACCTAGCATAAGCATGCTTACCTGTGTGGAGGTAAGTGTTACATTTAATCATCTACAAGTAATGTACAAGTGAGGTTAAGAGTTTCTCTATGACTATTGTGTCTTCGTGTTATGTCTATTCACGACTTAAATGGTTTTAAAGCATTGTATTCACTTTGTTCTCGATGTATGTACTCTTTAACAAGTCTCTCCAGTGTAGCTTTGGCTCTTTTACACATATATTTCTTATTTAATTTGCGTATGTATCAGTGTCAACTTGTAAATAAAATACATCTCTGCTACTATTTATCTGCAGATCACCTGAAGGTGGGCAGCACCTGAAACACGTAATGCAAAAGTAAAAATGTTCCAGTAACATCAAATAACCTTTATTTTATGAGCTACCAGCTGTTTTCAGATCTTTTAATAATTTTTTTTAATAGCCACATGCTCCTATAATGACTGTCACATTCAAAAGGTCAAACATTGTTGGGACATTTCCATTCTGATGTATTTCTGATCCTGCAGCACCAATCTAGTAGCAGATAATTCTCTCATACTCAGTTCCAATGTTAAAATGTGATATGACTGTTCAGATGACATCAGTACAGAATCAGAATTTCTTACACTTTCAGCAGGAAATCCCCCATAACCATTTTATGCACTTCTGCAACAATTTTTGGGCAGTGGCACATCTTGTCTGCCACTATGCGGATCGGATCATCATCTAAGTTGACCTGATCAAGTTTAAAGTTTTTTGTCCACTTGGCAACAGTTAAATATAAAGGGGCTGAATTCCCCAGTGTGTTCTGAAAATTATGACAAACTTTCTTTGCTTTCATGCCTTTCTTTATGAAGTACTTAATCACTGTTCGATTCTTTATTTTTTCCATCTTCACAAATCACTTCACAGGCCCAACAACAGACACACATTCATACCACAAATCTCTACCCAGAGCACTGATGCATCATGTGTTCACTCACGAAGGATGACCTGTTATTACTTGTGAATCTCGCTGTGCTACTGCTGACAGCTGGTGGCAATTCTGCGAACTTTTCAAACTACACTCATATGACCCCCTAAAAAAATATCAGACTATTAATTTTTTTTTAGTTCCATACTACTGCGTAAGCAGCTCCTGTCATTAATGCGAATGTGGATCCTCAGCCAATACTTACTCTGCATGGTGTACAAGGCTCACCACACTGGTTTGCACATTTCGAATGCCTGCATCTGTGTGAACATTTTTTTGTGCATGGTGGGCAACTCTGAGAGCACGGGACAGGGCACCTAAAAGATTGAAAATATATTTTTAATAAAACATAATTCTTTTTCAGAGGGGAGAGGGAGATGAAAGAAAACTCATTGGTAAAATATATTTTTTAAAAAAATTAAATTTTCACATCATCAATTACTACTTAATATACACTAAGAAATTTATTGTGAACAGACAAAAGCTCATGTGCAACACCTCACAGCACAAGTACAACGTTTAAACCATCTAGCTCTAGTTGTGAGTGAGCCTGTCAGTGCAGCAACACAATATAAATGACAAGTGATCTACCTGATAGATAGTGTGCTATTTTTCCATCTGCAGAGAGAGGGCGGTGGCCAGGTGTGTGTGCGTGTGTTGGGGTGGGGGGGGGGGGGGGGGGGGCACTTTTTTGATGAAGGACTTTCTCCAATAGCTTATCCAACAGTCTAATTTTAAATGTGCCTTTCACTGTTCAGTGCCTCCTCTATGTGGTGAGTAGTAATTTATCCTAATTCATATTGTTTCCAACTCGGATTTTTCACAGTTAAATTACAATTTTGAAATTTTATGGAGTGGCAATTTTGGTGTCACCACAGTTGTTGGCCACTAACACAATACTCTATGGTATCCACATTACCAGAAGTTTATTTCCAGAGAAAATGTTAGTTTTGTGAGAGATTTGTGTGTAAAGTACTAAACTATACAGAAGAAGAAAGCACTGAAATCCTAGCTTAACAAGCAGTCAATAGTGTACTTTTAGGTGTGGTTTTGCTTGTAAGTCTGGGGAGTTTGTTACATAAGTATGGATTTTATTTTAACTATTGCCACGAACTATGGTGTATACATTGTGGTACAGAGGTTAGCAATACAGGCTGGTGTAATACACATTGCTGCTTCAGACTACATCCAGCAATTATTTGTTGTTCAGTGCTTATCATTTCCGAAAGGTTCTTGAAATATCTCATGCTGTAATGTTTGTATCTTTGGAATATTATGTGGTTGTAGAAATACTAGCATTCTGGAATATTCTATGTTTGCATAAATACACTGATAAGCCAAAACATTATGACCACTGCCCACCATGACACTGGATGCCTCCTGGTGGCATTGCAGGCATGTGACTCGGTAACAAAAGACGAAAGTATGTAAGCGGAGCAGACAGAGACGGAGGATCACCCAAGCGAAGATGTGGGCTGCAAATGGGGAAATCCATTGAGATAAATGACTTTTGACAAAGAGCAGATTATTATTACGCAGACCCTATGAACGAGTATCTCGCAAATGGCAAAGCCGGTTGAATGATCATGTGCTACTGATATGCACATCTACGGAAAGAGGTACAAGGACAATGAAACTACCACAAGGCACTAAATGGTTGGACAGCCATGACTCTTCATAAAACGTCAGTTTCAGAGGCTTTTCTGCTGTATCAAGTAGGATAGATGGTGATCTGTGGGACCTCTATTGAAAGAGCACATTACTGGTGCACGAACAAGTGTTTCGGAGCACACAGTTCGTCGTATACTGTTGAATAAGGAGCAAAGCAGCAGACCACCCCTATGTGTTCACATGCTGACCCATGACATGGTGAATTATGATTGCAGTGGGCATGGGACCATTGGGATTTGACAGTTGATCAATGGAAACATGTTGGCTGTTCAGATGAATCACATTTGTGCTATTAGGTCTATGGTCGTCCCCACAGATGCCATCATCAAGATGAATGGCAGCTTGAAATGTGCAATGCACCACGGACACAGTCTGCTGGGAGCAATATTATGCTATGGGAGACATTCTCCTACTTCGTTTACACGGGACCTGTGGTAGTAATCACTGATGGCTGCAAACCATCTGCATCCCTTCACACTTTATGTCTTCCCCAACGGCAATGTCATTTTTCATCAGTATAATTGTCGATGTTGGAGCCAGAACCATGCAACAATGGTTTCATGAGCATTCTAGTGGAGTCACATTGATGTCTCAGTGACCAAATTCACCTGTGACATCCATCTGGGTCGCTATCGGGTGCCATTACCGTGTACGAAAACACTGGCCTGTTGTTTACACAAATTACACGACCTGTTCATACACATCTAATTAATGCCACATACCTCCATAAACCTACCAAAAAAACTGTTGGGTCCCTGATATGCAGAATTAGTGATGTATTTTAATCCAAATACAGACAAATAAACTATTAAGCACACGGTCATAATGTTTTGTCTCAGTGTTAACAGCACATCATGCTGGGTCTTCAGGTGTAAAAATAACTTTGAGCATGCCCCAAGGGAGTGTTATAGGACAATCACTTTCCACAACATATATAAATGACATACTAGATAGCGTTGGAAGTTCCTTGAGTCTTTTTGCGGATGATAAAATTGTATACAGAGAAATCATGACACTAGAAAACTGTAGCAAAATATGGGAACACTTGCAGGGGATCAATGCTTGGTGCAGGGATTGACAACTGACCTTCAACATAAACAATTGTAATGTCTTCTGAATACATAGACAGAAAGGCACTTTATTGTATGATTACAAAGTTGCAGTACAATCACTGCAAGCAGTTACTTCCATAAAATATCCAGGAGTACACATATAGAGCAATTTGAAGTGTAACAACTACATAAAATTATTCACGAATAAGTCAGATGCCAGACTGAGATTCACTGGAATAATCATAAGGAAATGTAGTCCATCAACAAAGGAAGTAGCTTAGAAAACATTTGTTCGACCAATACTTGAATATTGCTCATCAGTATGGGATTTGTACCAGATAGGATTGGTAGAGGAAATGGAAATAAGAGTAGATAAAAAACTTTTCATTACAGGTTCATTTAGTAGATGTGAAAGTGAGGCATTTTGCATCATGGTACAGTGTATAGTTCAAGTTCCAATAGTGTATATTTCTAGAAGAGTCAACTGCTATATCATTTCCTCCTATGCCTTATCTTAAGAAAAGACCATGGAGATAAAATCATAGGGATTTGAACCCACACGGAGGTCAACCTGCAGTCATTCTTTCTGTGAAGCATGTGTTCTGGAACAGGAAAAAGGGACACAGATACACAAAGTACCCTCCACTGCATGGGAGTACGCATTAGGAGTGATTTAAAATGGAATGATCATATAATGTTGATTGTCGGTAAAGCAGATGCCAGACTGAGATTCATTGGAAGAATCCTAAGGAAATGCAATCCGAAAACAAAAGAAGTAGGTTACAGTACGCTTGTTCGCCCACTGCTTGAATACTGCTCAGCAGTGTGGGATCCGTACCAGATAGGGTTGATACAAGACAGAGAGAAGATCCAACGGAGAGCAGCGCGCTTCGTTACAGGATCATTTAGTAATCGCGAAAGCGTTACGGAGATGATAGATAAACTCCAGTGGAAGACTCTGCAGGAGAGACGCTCAGTAGCTCGGTACGGGCTTTTGTCAAAGTTTCGAGAACATACCTTCACCGAAGAGTCAAGCAGTATATTGCTCCCTCCTACGTATATCTCGCGAAGAGACCATGAGGATAAAATCAGAGAGATTAGAGCCCACACAGAGGCATACCGACAATTCTTCTTTCCACTAACAATACGAGACTGGAATAGAAGGGAGAACCGATAGAGGTACTGAAGGTACCCTCCGCCACACACCATCAGGTGGCTTGCGGAGTATGGATGTAGATGTAGATGTAGATGTAGAAATTGTACGGGTATTCTTTAAATATCTTATGTATGTAATGCTTGTATGCCTGGAATTTTCAATGGTTGTCTAAATACTGGCATTCGGGAATATTCTATGCTGGTATACATAATTGCACTCTATGTCCATGAGGTCAGTTCCGTTCTTGCTGTACTTTGGAGTCTAATAAGCATGCTTTCAGTTCCAAGTATTGTATTTCATAGCTGACATGCTTTTCAGATTTGGGCCTGATTCTGGTTATGACGATCTATTTACTGGAAATTATAAAATAAAGAGCAGTACGATGTTACAGATAAAGAAGGCCATAGGCATTAACATTTACACTGGCAAAAGATATATTGTACCAATTCTTTTATTGTTAGAACCAATGAAAATTAACAACAATCTTAGAGTTTGTATGTCATGAGTTGTAAGTTTAAGTGGGTAATGTCATCTCTGTAAAACATGGCACCATTTAGGTAGCCTACTCTCTCTGGAAAGATGCGAAGTATTTGCTAAAATTAATGACGACCTTGTCTGCCTTGTCTCATGGATAGATCCCGGTCGACAGTGTAAAGACTGGCTTCACAAAATGTGACACTACGTGTAAGTTCCAATTAAGCTAATGACAATGACTTAGTATCGTCACTGAAAAAAAATTTTCACCAACGAGATTCAAACTTAGTGTTTCTGCATCAAGAACAACTGCAGCAGCATGCATCTGAAAGCTCAGCTGAAGCGTTAAGTGGTTTGCTCAGTAATTAATTTATACTCATAGATGATATTCAAATTACACAAAAAATTGTTCCAAATATCATAATCAACAACAATGATCTAGCAAAGCACTTGAACATGATAATGTTCATAGATTCAAATCACAAATTAGCCTGCTTCCTTCCTATCACAACTGTGAGCAAGACGGACAGTATATCCTTTCTAAATTAAGCAAACATTTCTTGCAATTTGCATAGTATATTATTCTCATCAGATTATTAGAAGCACAATAACTTATCTGGAATTATATACAGTGGAAGCAACTGACATCAAGAATAATTACACATTCTACAACTCCAAATGCTTGGTGTTCTGCAGTTTACACGGACTAAGAAAATATAATTAGTTGATAGGAAGGATTAATATGCATCAGATTAGAATTAAGTGATCTTCAATTTCATTAGAACACACCGACTTTAAGATCTCCAGCCTTATTTTTAGATGCATGTGTTCACATTAAAGAACAACAAAAAACCACTGCATACACAATACTATGGCATTAGTTACAAATTATGTGTTAACTTCCTCGACCTCTTCCAGAAAATGTGCATAAATTACAATTTCATATATTCACAGGCAAGAAACATTCATACAACAATATTGTCGAATCTATGTATTCTGAGTACCTTCTGATGGTGTTGGGAAGCAGTTTAAATACTAGATTAACAAACATTTTTATAACGGTGTGTGTGTGACACATTCCAGTGTCGTTATATGCCGCCGAGCCAGAAACAAAGTTAAAACCTAGTGATTAAATGGGGTAACTTCATAAAACAACACAGAAATGTAAAAGTTTAATTTATAGTGGGGTCTCACTATCAAAGCACTATAGAAATTCATTTAACAGCCCCACATTACATGCTGAGTACCCAATTTACAACATGGTATCATTTCACGTAAGGGCAACACATCTATGAGACATTCCATCCGTGAAAGTTAAACAGACATTATTTCCTGTACACTACATGAATTTTGTGATAATTGGCTAAAATTAGGCGTGTTGCTTAACTGTTTGCCTATGACTACACAAGTCACTAAAACCAACCAGAAACCATGATGATTCACACACAATAACATCATCTGCTTTTGATATGCGTCTACACCTGTTTTGAAAAAGTGCCACATTCAGACGAAACACAAACACAAATAAAAATGGTGTTATCATGTAAAATGGTGAAGTACTATCGAAGAAGTACTACAGTTTGATCAAGCTGCAACGTGCTGGCAACAACAGTGTGATCACACTCTGAAACCACTGTAGATCAGTGCATTCCATATTTTACACATCTTCCATATAAAAGCCAACTGCACAAAATCCAAAGACAAATACACCAAACGATACAATAATAAAATAATGTCAGAAATTATGTTGGGCACTGGTGTTTTAAGATCCACTCTCCTTGAGTTATTCAGCTGAGAGAAGTTGCAGATACACTGTGGAGAGAGGACTACAAAGTAATTCCACATTGAATAGCATGAAACACGTATATATTTGGTACCCTAATTATAAACTACACAGAAGAGCCACAGAAACTGGTACAACTGACTAGTGTCATGCAGGGCCCCGCGAGCACACACAAATGCCGCAACATGATGTGGCATGGACTAGACTGATATCTGAAGTAGTGCTGTAGGGAACTGACACCACGAATCCTGCTAGGCTGTCATAAATATGTAAGAGTATGAGGGGGGTGCAGATCAGAGGCTTCCTTTACCAGGATACAGATTAGCTGGCTGCTTTTCAAGGAGTTCCTTGCGGGGAGGGGATGGGGGAGTGGCTATGTATGTAAAAAACAGTATTCCATTTTAGTCAATTGACATATCATGGCACTGCACTGAACAGATATTTGAATGTAGTGCAGGGGCAGTTGAATTTAGTAAAACTAAACTTCTAATTGTTATTGTTTGTAAGTCCCCTAACTCTGACTTCAGAGTATTTCTGCTCAAGTTAGAGAGGGTTCTTGATTCACTTAGTACCAGAAATTAGTTATATGTGGTGACTTCAATATAAATTTTGCATATGATGGTGCAAGAAAAAGGATGTTGCTAGATCTCATAAATTCATATGGTCTGAATCAGACTGATTTTTCCAACTAGGGTGCAGAGGAACAGTAGCACAGCCATAGACAATATTTTTATTCATTCATTACAGGAAGGGCATTCTGTTAGTGAAAATGTGAATGGCCTTTCAGACCATGATGCACACATTTCAACACTTAAAGGCTTTAGTACTCAAACAAATGTCACATTTAATTACAAAATATGTAGGAAAGTTAATCCAACAGCAATTGAGAGTTTTCTAAACCTTGTCAAGGAACAAGAGTAGCAGGATGTTTATAGGGGTCGGTAGCACAGATGACAAATATAATGCTTTCCTTAAAACATTTATCATCCTCTTTGAGAGTTGCTTTCCATTAGAACAATCTAAACGGGGTATTAGCAGTAACAGGCGGCCCGGGTGGCTGACTAGTGGAATAAGGATATCTTGTAGAACAAAGTGGAAATTATATCAAAATGGTAGAAATAGTCACAAACAAGCTACAGTAGCCCATTACAAACAGTATTGTAAAGTGCTTAAAAATGTTATTAGGGAAGCAAAGAGTATATGGTATGAAAATAGAATAGCCAATTCACAGGATAAAATTAAAACCATATGGTCAGTTGTGAAGGAAGTGTCTGGTCAGCAGCACAAGATTGATGATATAGTCAGTTCACAGCAAAAATATTTCTGTTACTGATAAATCAGATATACTTACATTATTTAACAATGATTTTCTGAGCATTGCTGGTGAATCAAATAAAAATTTAGTTTCTACAGGGAATCATACGACTTTCTTGGCAAATGCCTTTCTGAGATTGATGTCTGAAATACTCCTCAGTGAAACAGACAAGAGGGAGATAGTCAATAATTAAATCACTCAAGATTAAGGACTCTCATGGTTATGATGGAGTGCCTAGCAGAATAAGAAAGTACTGTGTTGAACATGTTAGTCCTGTTGATGAAGCAACCGTTGGTTGCAAAAGCTTGAATTTTGGTAAGTCACATCATATTTGTTTTTAGATATATTTTTCCCACATGGAATGTTTCCCTATGTTAGCTTATTCCCAAGAATAAGCAGCTTTCACTCAGTTAATACTCAACAGAAATCAAACCTGCATTTGGAGTGGACTACCGTAACTCTTGTGCAGAAAGGTGTGCATTATACTGCTGCATTCATTTTCAATTGGCTACCACTCGAATTCAAAAATCTTAGCAGTAATCCACATGCTTTCAAATCGAAACTGAAGAGTTTCCTCACGGGTCATTCCTCCTATTATGTCAAGGAGTTCCTTCAAAAACTAAGCTGACTTTTGTCACATTGTTGATTGCTTAAACTTATAGACTGACTTTTTTTGGGTTCATAAACATTTGTTTTTATCTGATGTTACTTTTATGTTGTAATTTCATGTACTGACACATTCCATGACCTTAGATTTGCTCCCCAATTTGGTCCTACGCAACTTGATGTGTAAATAAATAAATAAATAAATCTCTTCTGAACAGCAGATTGCAAGGCATCCCAGATATGCTCAATAAAGTTCATGTCTGGGGTGTTTGGTGGCCAGCAGAAGTGTTTAAACTCAGAAGAGTGTTCCTGGAGACACCCTGTAGCAAAGGTACACAAGTGCACCTTCAGCTCTGAAAGCCCATATCAATGATGGTTCGCACACCGACACACGCTGATGGCACAGCATTGAAATCTAAAGCAATATGCAGATGGATTCCACTTATGTCATGTTGAATGATTCTCTACAGTTGTCATTGGTCCTGTTCTCGCAAGATCGTTTTCCAGCCACAGCGATGTCAGGGATTTGATGTTATGCCGGATTCCTGATATTTACAGCACACTCGTGAAGTGGTAGTACGGGAAAATTCCCACTTCATCGCTACATGCTCTGCCATTGTAGCAGCAGTAACTGATCTAACTACTGCACCAAACACTTTCAGTCTTATATAGAGTTTGCCGATCACAGCCCCATGTCCTTCCTCTTTACATTTCATCTCTGTATTTGAATACAAATGCCTGTATGAGTTTCTTATGGGGCATCAGTGTATATCAACAAAAATAATGTTTGAAACATAATGTAACTGGATAGATAAAACTCACCAAGTGGCAACAGGAGAACACGCATTTAAAGGCACAGAAATTTGCAACCTTTTGGAGTCATTGCCCCCAAAAACTTACAGATTTCTATTACCTTTAGATGTGTGCTCTCCTGCCACTGCTTTATCTGTCAAATTATGTTAACCATAATATCCAAATTGAGTGAAGCAACTTGTCTAATTTAGCATAACTTAATGCTCCCTCTGTTGGCTTACCCCGAAACAGAACTTACATTCCCTAATGTTATCTATTATTGAGAATATACATGAGCAATGAACAGGTTTTTCAATAGACTGTATGCATTCAAAACCTAAATAATTAAAGAATTAGAAAAAAGAAATTAATCATATCAATGCGTCATATATTTTTCTTAAAACCCTATCTTTCTGTCATCAATTGTCATGAAATAAAATGCACCATAAAAACATAGAGATTAAACAGTATATGTTTTTTGGGTTGCTCCCACCTGACCTGTCATACCAGTGACGCACAGCCCCACTCACAAAGTGGCCAGCCACAGAATATGTTTGCTGGGAAGTGACCTTGTGCCCATGTGCTATCCCTCAGACCCTAACCAGATAAAGGTCTAGCATACAGAGAATAATTTTAGAGACTACAAGAACATGTAAGGAAGTATTTTAAAATTTTCCATTTCTCATGACTTCATTGCTGATAGGACGTTAAACCCTACTCTAACTTCCCATTTTAAAATTTGAGACACACGAGACAAATGTTGTTGCATATAATTACTAATAAATATTAAAACAACACAGAGCATTCTACTAGTCACAATGGAAAGTCATGATCCAAACTATGGTAATAAAATTGTAGACATAAATGTCTTGTAAATCAGTGAATGCTCAATTTAACAATATATCCATAAGCTGTGTTTGTTTGTGCGTCTATCAACAAACCAACGCTTTCATTTGGTAAGTTACATCACCTTTGTTTATATATACATATATAAAAAGAACGTTCCTCTCCTGTGCCAACCTTTTCATCTCAGATTAGCACTTGCAACCTATGTCCTTAATTACTTGCTAGATTAGTTCCAAACTCTGTCTTCCTCTACAGTTTTTATCCACTACAGCTCCCTCGAGTACCATGGAAGTAATTTCCTGAAGTCTTAGCAGATGTCTTATCATCCTGCCCCTTCTTCTTGTCAGTGTTTCCCTTATATTCCTTTCCTAGCAAATTCTGCAAGGAACTTCCTCATTTCTTAGTTATTCAGCCCACCTAATTTTCAACAATCTTCTGTAGCACCACGTCACAAATGCTTCGATTCTCTTCCGCTCCGGTGTTCCCATAGTCCATGTTTCACTACCATACAATGCTGTGCCCCAAACATACATTCCCAAAAATTTCTTCCTCAGATTAAGGCCTGTGTTTGATACTAGTAGACTTATCTTGGTCAGGGATCCCCTTTATTGCTTTTCATGTCTTCCTTGTTCCATCCATCATGGGTAATTTTGCTGCCTAGGTAGCAGAATTCCTTAACTTCATATGCTTCATGATCCTAAATTCCTATGTGAAGTTTCTTGCTGTTCTCATTGCTGTCACTTCTCATTACTTCTGTCTTTCTTAGATTTACTCTCAACTCATATTCTGTACTCATTAGATTGATCATTCCAATCAACACAGCCTATGATTCTTCTCCAGTTCCACTAAGGATAGCAATATAATCAGTGAATCTTATCACTGATATCCTCTGACCTTGAATTTTAATACCGTTCTTGAACCTTTCTTTCATTTTTACCACTGCTTCTTCAGGGTATAGATTGACAGTAGAAATGAAAGACTACATCTCTGTCTTACACCCTTTTTAATCCGAGCACTTTGACCTTAGTCTTCCAGTACTGTTTCCTCTTGGTTCTTGTACATATTGTATACACCCATCTTTCCATATAGTTTACCCCTATTTTTCTACAAATTTTGAGCATCTTGCACCATTTTACAAAATACTTTTTCCAGGTCGACAAATCCTATAAAAATGTCTTGATTTTTCTTCAGTCTTGCTTCCACTGTCAACCACAATGCCAGTTATTATTCTCAGCAAATTAGGTCATGAGCTGTTACTTTGATTGTGCAATAACTCACACCTGTCTGAGCTATGTGGATGATGTTTTCCTGTAAGTCTGATGCCAGTCTCATACATTCTACACAAGAAAGTGAAGTGTCATTTTGTTGTCACTTCTGTGTCTATATCACTCAAATACACTCCTGGAAATGGAAAAAAGAACACATTGACACCGGTGTGTCAGACCCACCATACTTGCTCCGGACACTGCGAGAGGGCTGTACAAGCAATGATCACACGCACAGCACAGCGGACACACCAGGAATCGCGGTGTTGGCCGTCGAATGGCGCTAGCTGCGCAGCATTTGTGCACCGCCGCCGTCAGTGTCAGCCAGTTTGCCGTGGCATACGGAGCTCCATCGCAGTCTTTAACACTGGTAGCATGCCGCGACAGCGTGGACGTGAACCGTATGTGCAGTTGGCGGACTTTGAGCGAGGGCGTATAGTGGGCATGCGGGAGGCCGGGTGGACATACCGCCGAATTGCTCAACACGTGGGGCGTGAGGTCTCCACAGTACATTGATGTTGTCGCCAGTGGTCGGCGGAAGGTGCACGTGCCCGTCGACCTGGGACCGGACCGCAGCGACGCACGGATGCACGCCAAGACCGTAGGATCCTACGCAGTGCCGTAGGGGACCACACTGCCACTTCCCAGCAAATTAGGGACACTGTTGCTCCTGGGGTATCGGCGAGGACCATTCGCAACCATCTCCATGAAGCTGGGCTACGGTCCCGCACACCGTTAGGCCGTCTTCCGCTCACGCCCCAACATCGTGCAGCCCGCCTCCAGTGGTGTCGCGACGGGCTTGAATGGAGGGACGAATGGAGACGTGTCGTCTTCAGCGATGAGAGTCGCTTCTGCCTTGGTGCCAATGATGGTCGTATGCGTGTTTGGCGCCGTGCAGGTGAGCGCCACAATCAGGACTGCATACGACCGAGGCACACAGGGCCAACACCCGGCATCATGGTGTGGGGAGCGATCTCCTACACTGGCCGTACACCACTGGTGATCGTCGAGGGGACACTGAATAGTGCACGGTACATCCAAACCGTCATCGAACCCATCGTTCTACCATTCCTAGACCGGCAAGGGAACTTGCTGTTCCAACAGGACAATGCACGTCCGCATGTATCCCGTGCCACCCAACGTGCTCTAGAAGGTGTAAGTCAACTACCCTGGCCAGCAAGATCTCCGGATCTGTCCCCCATTGAGCATGTTTGGGACTGGATGAAGCGTCGTCTCACGCGGTCTGCACGTCCAGCACGAACGCTGGTCCAACTGAGGCGCCAGGTGGAAATGGCATGGCAAGCCGTTCCACAGGACTAAATCCAGCATCTCTACGATCGTCTCCATGGGAGAATAGCAGCCTGCATTGCTGCGAAAGGTGGATATACACTGTACTAGTGCCGACATTGTGCATGCTCTGTTGCCTGTGTCTATGTGCCTGTGGTTCTGTCAGTGTGACCATGTGATGTATCTGACCCCAGGTATGTGTCAATAAAGTTTCCCCTTCCTGGGACAATGAATTCACGGTGTTCTTATTTCAATTTCCAGGAGTGTATATTGACTATATGGCACAGGTTGCATTCATTAGAATAAGTTTACATTATCTACCATTCACAAGACAACTTTGTTTATAAACAATTAAATGCAAGCTTTGTTGTGATGTAAAACACACACACACACACACACACACACACAAAGAAGGGTACAGATTTAATAATTACCATATTCTGAGCTGAGTCTTATCTGCTAATCCAGCAGACTGTCTGGGTTTGTTATTGAATGACTACAAATTTCTGTTTCCTTTTGAATGTTTAATGTTATGCAT
Source organism: Schistocerca cancellata (assembly GCF_023864275.1). Classification (NCBI taxonomy): domain Eukaryota; kingdom Metazoa; phylum Arthropoda; class Insecta; order Orthoptera; family Acrididae; genus Schistocerca; species Schistocerca cancellata. The sequence continues at coordinate 605,655,052 of NC_064631.1, read as the reverse complement.
GTGTTCTGCCACCACTAGGTGAGTAGATATTTTTCTATCCAATTAAATGACTGCGAAAAGTGTGTTGGATTTCTGTAATAAGTTAAGTACTCTTGAAGATAAAGTTTTATTTGTGCAAATTAGTACTTCTATGTTGGATCCAAGAAAACCTCTTTTGATCTGTTCAGGTATGTACACTTGCTGTGCACTTTGAAATTTTACATTTCATGTCAGCTTTTTGAAGAGTAATTTCTCAATGTAGCTTTTTGAAGAGTAATTTCTCGATGTATACTTAGGCACTTTCTTATCATTTCTCTATACGAGTTTCCTATTATTATAAGGTTGTAACCGCTGTTGCCTTTAAGAATATTTAGTTTTTGTTATATCATTTTCTGCAAGGGCAATTTAATCATCTAAAAAAAGTGGTTTTGTAGATTTCAGGATGTTCATAATTTTTATGAATGATCACGTCTATTGTGCTTTGTTTTCTAGCAATGTTCGCTAGATTCCAAGAAGCATCACACTGCTAGGCCTCTGTTCTGTTTATAAAATTTATTCTCTAACCGGAAATAGGGTCAGCTCCAGTAAGAAAATTCACATACTTAACATACTGTCATTCCACTGGAATGTAAAAGTTTTTTTTTTTTTTTTGGATCTGCTTAACTGTATCCTGTACTGGTATACCCATGTCACACACACACACACACACACACACACACACACACACACACACAGAGCCTCTCTAGCAGATGTATCTGTTACCTGTCTCAGCTGCACAGTTCACACTGTAGTAGGAGAATGGATCTTAAATACCCATGCACAATGTAATTTTTTAACCTTATTTTCCTGCTACATTGTTCAGTTCATGTCTTGAAATTCGTCAGAGTTTTGTCATATGGCCTTTTGGATGGAGGATGATGTGTATAATACAGTACACACTTGGATCCAGTGGTTACCCAGTATGACCCCTGTGTTGGTGCAATGCCAGAGTGTTAGAACTTGAGCAAACTGTTGTATCTCTTCAACAGTACCTTGTCATTTTACGTGACAGTACCATTCTGTTTTGTGTTTGTGTGTCTAGTAGTTTTGATGAAACAAGTTAAATGCAGTTGTTTCATTTGGTTTTGGTCACTGTAGTACATGCTATTGTGTTCTAACAGGCCAACAACACATCTAATTTTAGATTGTGACCAAATAGTTCATGTAGCACACACAGAATAGTATCAATTTCACCTGTCACAATGGAACATCTCATAGATGCAGTGCCTCTATGTGACGTGTTGTGTATGAAGTGTAACTATGGGCTTCATGGAAAAAGGGTGACCCGGCTGAGTCACTCAATTTGACTCTTAGTCTGATCACAAGGGATGGTCATTATTGCACGCGTTGACCACGTAGGCTGACATGAGGATCAATGAACTATACTTAATGGGATGTATCTGGAACATCTTAGGTGATTAGAAGTTAGTAGACAGAAATGCAATTAAATACTTAGCTTTAATTCAGCACCAGTGATGAACGTTGATCTTGACTTTGTACAATAACATTTACAAGTGCAGTTATAGACTGAACTGCGAATACTGCTTTACAATTCTGACTGCTTCCCACATATAAATCAATTGGCAATGCATAAACTGTATGTGGCACCTGGCTAGGTCATAGCAACTGACTTAGCTGAAGGCTACGCCAACTAGTGTCTCTGCAATTGAGATCTCAGAAGCTATAACGAGTGAACCATTCCTATTAAAGTTGGCTGTAGAACTGGGCAGTGTGCTAGCTTATCTCCTAAGACCAGCCATGTGGTGGCGCTCGGTCTGCTAGCGTCGACAGTGGTGACTCGCGGGTCCGATGTGTACTGATGGAACGCCGCTGATTTGAAGCCTACAAACTAGCCAGTGTGGTGTCTTGCAGTGACATCACAACATGACATCCATGTTGTAATTTGGGTGCTCACAGCCTGTAACATGAGACTGTCATATGGATTTATACTTCACGCTTGACAGTCGGATTCACCATGGTGTTTCAGAATGGTAAAACTTTTACATTTTTTTTCTGTGCCTTTTAGAATAAGAAGTTATCCTGTTTAATCATAGGGTTTCATCTTTGTTTCTGGGGCATAAGTAAATGACAACAATTAACCATCGTGAGGTACAGAGAAGAGGTTATGTCCCACAGGACCAGTTATTAGGGTTTCTTCCCATTCCATTCATATTTGGAGCACGGGAAGAATCACTGTTCGAATGCTTCTGTGCGTGCAGTTATTGGGGTTGTAGCACAGTATATTCCTAGAATCACCATTTAATGCTGGTTCTTGAAACTTTGTTAATAGACTGTCTTGGGATACTGTATGTCTCTCTTCAAGTGTCTTACTGTTCAGTTTCTTCAGTAATTCTGTGACACTCCTCCACAGATCAGACAAACATGTGACCATTCGTGCTGGTACAGGTCCCACACACTTGAACAATATTCTAGAACCAGTCACACGAGTGATTTTTAAGCAATCTACCAATAAACGGAAGTCTACCACCTGCTTTACCCACAAGAGAGCCTATGTTATCATTCACCCATTTCATATCCCTACATTCAGGTATTCGTATTGGTTGGGCGATTCCAACAGTGATTCACTGACATTATAGATACAGGATACTACATTTTTTCATTTGTAAAGAGCACAATTTTACACTTTTGAACATTTAAAGCAAACTGCGAATCTTTGCACCACTCTGAAATCTTATTGAGACCTGGCTGAATATTTGTGCACCTCCTTTCAGGTAGTATTTCATTATAGATAACTGCATCATCTGAAAAAGGTCTGAGGTTGCTATTAATACTGTCTCCAACATGAACAGCAAGCGTCCCAACACACTTTCTGGGGCACACCTGAAGTTACTTTTACGTCTTACAATGACACTCTGTCCAAGATAACAAGCTCTATCTAAAACTTCTCAATAGTGTCACAAATTCCACTGATACCCCATACGATTGTACTTTTTACAATAAACATAGTTGCGGTACTGATTGCCTTGAGCCAAAGCTTTCAGTATGCCATGTAAGAAAAGTGAGAGTTTGGTTTCACATGATCAATGTTTTTGAAATCCATGCTGGTTGGCTCTGAGGAGGTCATTCTGTTCATAATACCTCATTATGTTTGAGCTCAGAATATGTGGTAAGTTTCTACAACAAACCGATGTCAAGGATATTGGACGAAGGATATTGGACAGCAGTTTTGTGGATCCCTTCTACTACCCTTCTTGAAGACGGGTGTGACCTGTGCTTGTTTCCAAGAACTACGCACTGCCTTTTGTTCGAGGGATCTACACTAATTCAGCTGCCAAGTCAGCATAAAATCTGACCAAGATTCCATTGGGCCCTGGAGCTTTGTTGAATTTCAATGATTTCAGCTTTTTCTTAACACCACTGACACTAGTAGTTATTTCACTCTTTCTTTTTTAGTGGTATGAGATAGTGGTGTTATAGTTGGTGCACGAGAGATGGGACACAGCATCTACATCTACATTTATACTCCGCAAGCCACCCAACGGTGTGTAGCAGAGGGCACTTTATGTGCCACTGTCATTACCTCCCTTTCCTGTTCCAGTCACGTATGGTTCGCGGGAAGAACGACTGCCAGAAAGCCTCTGTGCATGCTTAAATTCCAGCGGCTATATGATTTGGTGAAGGCTGCCGGTCTTGCTTACGAGATGAAGGCAGAGCTCACCATCTGCAGCATCGTTGACAGAACCGACTGCGGATCTTTGGTGCAGAGCCAGGTGGAGGGTCTGAATCAGAGGCTCAGACGGTTTTGCGACCGTGTTGGCTGCAGATTCCTTGACTTGCGCCATAGGGTGGTGGGGTTTTGGGTTCCGCTGAATAGGTCATGAGTTCACTACACTCAGCTGGTGGCTACACGGGTAGCTGAGGCTATGTGGCGTGGACTGGGCAGTTTTTTAGGTTAGAAGGCCTCGGGAAAGTACGGGGTGGGCTGCAATCTCAAAGGGTGCACAGAAAATACAGGATGTGCTTGGATCAAGGAACAGTCGGAATTGTAGTTGTAAACTGTTGTAGTTGTGCTGGGAAAGTCCCTGAGCTTCAAGCGCTAATAGAAAGCACAGAAGCTGAAATCGTTATAGGTACAGAAAGCTGGCTAAGGCCTGAAATAAGTTCTGCAGAAATTTTTACGAAGTCTCAGACGGTGTTCAGGAAAGATAGATTAGGCAGAATTGGTGGTGGAATGTTTGTGTCTGTCAGTAGTGGTTTATCTTGTAGTGAAGTCGAAGCAGATACTCTGTGCGAATTGGTATGGGTGGAGGTTATACTTAACAGCCAAACTAAGTTAATAATTGGCTCCTTCTACTGATACCCAGACTCCGATGATATAGTTGCTGAACACTTCAGAGAAAATTTGAGTCTCGTAACAAATAAATACCCCACTCATATGGTTATAGTTGGTGGGGACTTCAACCTTCCCTCGATATCTTGGCAAAAACACTTGTTCAAAACCGGTGGTAGGCAGAAAACATCTTCCGAGATTGTCCTAAATGCTTTCTCCGAACATTATTTCGAGCAGTTAGTCCACGAGCCCACGCGAAATGTAAATGGTTGCGAAAACACACTTGACCTCTTAGCCACAAACAATCCACAGCTAATAGAGAGCATCATGACTGATACAGGGAATAGTGATCACAAGGTCGTTGTAGCTAGGCTCAATACCGTTTCTTCCAAATCCACCAAAAACAAACGCAAAATAATTTTATTTAAAAAAGCGGATAAAGTGTCACTAGAAGCCTTCCTAAGAGACAATCTCCATTCCTTCCGAACTGACTATGCGAATGTAGACGAGATGTGGCTCAAAGTCAAAGATATAGTAGCAACAGCAATTGAGAGATTCATACCTCATAAATTGGTAAGAGATGGAACTGATCCCCCATGGTACACAAAACAGGTCCGAACGCTGTTGCAGAGGCAATGGAAAAAGCATGCGAAGTTCAGAAGAACGAGAAATCCCGAAGATTGGCTAAAATTTACAGACGCGCGAAATTTGGCATGGACTTCAATGCGAGATGCCTTTAATAGGTTCCACAACGAAACATTGTCTCGAAATTTGGTAGAAAATCCGAAGAAATTCTGGTCGTATGTAAAGTACACAAGCGGCAAGACGCAGTCAATACCTTCGCTGCGCAGTGGTACTGTTACCGACGACTGTGCTGCTGAAGCGGAGTTATTGAATGCAGTTTTCCGAAATTCCTTCACCAGAGAAGACGAATGGAATATTCCAGAATTTGAAACACAAACAGCTCCTAGCATGAGTTTCTTAGAAGGAGATACCTTAGGGGTTGCGAAGCAACTCAAATCGCTTGATACGGGCAAGTCTTCAGGTCCAGATTGTATACCTGATTAGGTTCCTTTCAGATTACGCTGATACAATAGCTCCCTGCAATCATATAAAACTGCTCGCTCACCGATAGATCTGTACCTACAGATTGAAAAATTGCGCAGGTCGCACCAGTGTTTAAGAAGGGTAGTAGGAGTAATTCATCGAACTACAGACCTATGTCATTGACGTCGATTTGCAGTAGGGTTTTGGAGCATATACTGTACTCAAACATTATGAATCACCTCGAAGGGAACGATCTATTGATACATAATCAGCATGGTTCCAGAAAACATCGTTCTGGTGCAATGCAGCTAGCTCTTTATTCGCACGAAGTAATGGCCGTTATTGACAGGGGATCTCAAGTTGATTCCGTATTTCTAGATTTCTGGAAAGCTTTTGACACCGTTCCTCACAATCAACTTCTAATCAAGCTGCGGGCTTATGGGGTATCGTCTCAGTTGTGCGACTAGATTCGTGATTTCCTGTCAGGAAGGTCGCATTTCGTAGTAATAGACGGCAAATCATCGAGTAAAACTGAAGTGATATCAGGTGTTCCCCAGGGAAGCGTCCTGAGACCTCTGCTCTTCCTGATCTATATAAATGACCTGGGTGACAATCTGAGCAGTTCTCTTAGGTTGTTCGCAGATGATGCTGTAATTTACCGTCTAGTAAGGTCATCCAAAGACCAGTATCAGTTGCAAAGCGATTTAGAAAAGATTGCTGTATGGTGTGGCAGGTGGCACTTGACGCTAAATAACGAAAAGTGTGAGGTGATCCACATGAGTTCCAAAAGAAATCCGTTGTAATTCGATTACTCAATAAATAGTACAATTCTCAAGGCTGTCAATTCAACTAAGTACCTGGGTGTTAAAATTACAAACAACTTCAGTTGCAAAGACCACATAGATATTATTGTGGGGAAGGAGAGCCAAAGGTTGTGTTTCATTAGCAGGACACTTAGAAGATGCAACAAGTCCACTAAAAAGACAGCTTACACTACACTCGTTCGTCCTCTGTTAGAATATTGCTGTGCGGTGTGGGATCCTTACCAGGTGGGATTGACGGAGGACATTGAAAGGGTGAAAAAAAGGGCAGCTCGTTTTGTATTATCACGTAATAGGGGAGAGAGTGTGGCAAATATGATACGCGAGTTGGGATGGAAGTCATTAAAGCAAAGATGTTTTTCGTCGCGGCGAGATCTATTCACGAAATTTCAGTAACCAACTTTCTCTTCCGAATGCGAAAATATTTTGTTGAGCCCAACCTACATAGGTAGGAATGATCATCAAAATAAAATAAGAGAAATCAGAGCTTGAACAGAAAGGTTTAGGTGTTCATTTTTCCCGCGCGCTGTTCGGGAGTGGAATGGTAGAGAGATAGTATGATTGAGGTTCGATGAACCCTCTGCCAAGCACTTAAATGTGAATTGCAGAGTAACCATGTAGATGTAGATGTAATATTTTCTGGGTCTCATGAACAAATAAAGCGAGTTCGGTCTCACACGATCACTGATTCCGGTCCATGTTGACTCCTACAGAGTAAATTCTGGGTTTCCAGAAATGACATGATATGCGAACAAAAAACATGTTCTAAAATTTTAGAACAGTTCGATGCCAGAGATATAGGCCTATAGTTTTGCACACCTGCTCGATGACCCTTCTTGAAAACTGGAACTACCTGTGCTCTTTTCCAATCATTTGGAACCTTCCGTTCCTCTAGAGACTTGCAGTACATGGCTGTCAGAAGGGGGCAAGTTCTTTCGTGTACTCTGTGTAGAATGGAATTGGTATCCCGTCAGGTCCAGTGTACTTTCCTCTGTTGAGTGATTTCAGTTGCTTTTCTATTCCTTGGACACTTATTTCGATGTCAGCCATTTTTTCATTCGTGCGAGGATTTAGAGAAGGAACTGCAGTGTGATCTTCCTCTGTGAAACAGCTTTGGAAAAAGGTGTTTAGTATTTCCGCTTTACAGGTCTCATCCTCTGTTTCAATGCCATTATCATCCCAGAGTGTCTGGATATACTGTTTCGATCCAGTTACTGATTTAACGTAAGACCAAAACTTTCTAGGATTTTCTGTGAAGTCTGTGCGTAGAATTTTACTTTCGAATTCACTGAATGCTACACGTATAGCCCTCCTTACGCTAACTTTGACATCGTTTAGCTTCTGTCTGTCAGAGGTTTTGGCTGTGTTTACATTTGCAGTGAAGCTCTCTTTCCTTTCGCAGTAGTTTCCTAACTTTGTTGTTGAACCACAGTGGGTTTTTCCCGTCCCTCACGGTTTTACTCGGCACGTACATGTCTAAAACGCATTTTACGATTTCCTTTCCATAAACACTCAAAATTGTCAGTGTTGGAACAGAAATTTTTGTTTTGATCTGTTAGGTAGTCTGAAATCTGCCTCCTATTACTCTTCCTAAACAGATAAACCTTCCTACCTTTTTTTATATTCGTATTTACTTCCATATTCAGGGATGCTCAATGGCCTTATGATCACCGATTCCCGGTGCTGCGCTTACAGAGTCGAAAAGTTCGCGTCTGTTTGTTATCAGTATGTCCAAGATGTTATCCCCATGAGTCGGTTCTCTGTTTAATTGCTTGAGGTTATTTTCGGATAGTGCACTCAGTATAATGTCACTCGATGCTCTGTCCCTACCACCTGTCCTAAACATCCGAGTGTCCCAGTCTGCATCTGGTAAACTGAAATCTCCACCTAAGACTATAAGATGCTGAGAAAATTTATGAGAGATGTGTTCCAGATTTTCTCTCAGTTGTTCTGCCACTAATGCTGCTGAGTCAGGAGGTCGGTAAAAGGAGCCAATTATTAACCCAGCTCGGCTGTTGAGTATAACCTCCACCCATTATAATTCACAGGGACTAGCCACTTCTATTTCACTACAGGATAAACTACTAATAACAACAACAAACACGCCACCACCGGTTGCATGCAATCTATCCTTTCTAAACACCGTCTGTGCCTTTGTAAAAATTTCGGCAGAATTTATCTCTGGCTTCAGCCAGCTTTCCGTACCTACAACGATTTCAGCTTCGGTGCTTTCTATTAGTGCTTGAAGTTCCGGTACTTTACCTACACTGCTTCGACAGTTTACAATTACAATACCGATTGCTGCTTGCTCCCCACATGTCCTGACTTTGCCCCGCAGTCTTTGAGGCTGTTGTTCTTTCTGTACTTGCCCAAGGCCATCTAACCTAAAAAACTGCGCAGTCCACACCACACAACCCCTGCTACCCGTGTAGCTGCCTGCTGTGTGTAGTGGACTTCTGACCTATCCAGCGGAACCCGAAACCCCACTACCCTACGGCGCAAGTCGAGGAATCTGCAGCGCACACGGTCGCAGAACCATCTCATCCTCTGATTCAGACCCTCCACTCGGTTCTGTACCGAAGGTCCGCAGTCAGTCCTGTCGATGTTGCTGCAGATGGTGAGCTCTGCTTTCATCCTGCTAGTGAGACTGGCAGTCCACCAAATCAGATAGCCGCCGGAAGCCAGAGAGGATTTCCTCCGATCCATAGCGAGACACATCATTTGTGCCGACATGAGTGACCACCTGCAGATGTGTGCACCCTGTGCCTTTCATGGCATCCCAAAGGACCCTTTACACATCTGGAATGACTCCCCACGGTATGCACACGGAGTGCACATTGGTTTTCTTGCCCTGCCTTGCAGCCACATCCCTAAGGGGCCCCATTACGCGCCTGACATTGGAGCTCCCAACTACCAGTAAGCCCACCCTTTGCGACCGCCCGGATCTTGCAGACTGAGGGGCAACCTCTGGAACAGGACAAGCAGCCATGTCCGGCCGAAGATTAGTATCAGCCGGAGACAGAGCCTGAAACCGGTTCGTCAGACAAACTGGAGAGGCCTTCCGTTCAGCCCTCCGGAATGTCTTTCGCCCCCTGCCACACCTCAGGACGACCTCCCACTCTACCACGGGTGACGGGTCAGCCTCAATGTGGGCAGTATCCTGGGCAGCAACAGCTGAAATCCGATCGGGGGATGCGTGGGACGAGCTGGCCGTCCTCGACAAACCCCTGTCCGGATCCCCACAGTGAAGTCCATTGGCAACAGCCTCAAGCTGTGTGACCAAAGCCAACACTGCCTGAAGCTGGGAGTGAAGGGATGCCAACTGAGCCCGCATCCGAACACAGCAGTCGCAGTCCCTATCCATTCTTAATACTGTTGTTATAAAAACGTCTGAACTAATCTACAAAGAGCACAAACAATTCGATACAAAATTTAAACAGTTATTAAAAATACAAGGCTGCCTAGTAAATGTAGTAATGCTGCTACTTGTGCACTGCCGACACACTGCTCGGCGGCAGAAGGCTAACTGGACTGTCAGTAATGTACAAAGACTATTTGAAAGAAATAAACAAATGAAAGATGACTACGCAACTTTACACATCACCAGATATTAAAATGCAAATCTGCCCTGCTAATTACGAAACTACACAATGATTTGACGGATTTAACTAAACAAGTGCGCTAAGAACCCTCAAACAAATTTTCAACTTAACTACTACTCTTACATGACCGCTAAATAAGCCACTTGCTGCTACTTGCACACTGCTGACACACTGCTCGGTGACGCCCACACGTTCATTTCACTAATGTACCGTGAATATCAGGAATATGATAAAACATCAAATCTCCGACATCGCTGTGGCCCGAAAACAGGACTAACGACAACTGAAGAAAATAATTCAATGTGACAGAAGTGCAACCTTTCTGCAAATTGCTCCATTTTCAATGCTGGGCCATCAACAAGTGTCAGCATGTGAGCCATTCAACAAAACATCATCAATATCAGCTTTTGGAGACAAAGGTACACTCGTGCATCCTTGACTGCACAACACGAAGCTTTACACCTTGCCTGGGCCCGTCAATACAGACGTCGAACTGTTGATGACTCGAAACATGTTCTCTGGTCAGACTAGTCTCGTTTCAAATTGTACTGAACAGATGGACATGTACAGGTATGGAGACAACCTCATCATGAACCCTGCATGTCAGCAGCAAACTGTTCAACCTAGTGGAGGCTCTGTAATGGTGTAGGCTTGTGCAGTTAGAGTGATGCGGGACGCCTGATACGTCTAGATAAGACTCTGACAGGTGACACATACATAAGCATCCTGTATTATCACATGCATCCATTCTGTCCATTGCGCATTCTGACAGACTTGGGCAATCCCAGCAGGATTACCGTACTTACTCGAATCTAAGCCGCACTTTTTTTCCGGTTTTTGTAATCCAAAAAACCGCCTGCGGCTTAGAATCGAGTGCAAAGCATGCGGAAGTTCTGAAAAATGTTGGTAGGTGCCGCCACAACTAACTTCTGCCGTCGAATATATGTAGCGCTCGTGTTTGCTGCTATCTGATTTAAATCCTGTCTGCCTAATAAACTACGAAACTAGAGTGAGACAACAGCAAACGCGGAAGAATATACGTATCGTGTCATGTTTATATTCGTATTATTCTTATGCCTAATAGTGATACAGTCAGAAATGAAGCACGGCAACTGACTAGATTTTAAAATCTAAGATGACTCTAATTTCTGTGCAGAATTTGATGTACTAAAGAAGCGGCCGCAAAGATTTTCAAACGGAGAAAAATTTTCGCCTAACTCTCGTTCAGAACATGTTGTATCATACGCAGTCTATTATGTGATTCTTGTTGATCATTATCAAAGAAAGCAGCAGTGTAAGTAACAACAAATAGCAGTCTCTTGCCATTGTTTCGCTAATGAGACTATTCCTCTCTCTCTTTTTTTTTAATTGTACGCGGCGGTAGCGCGCATAAAAGCAAGCCATGCCGCGAGCGGCGACAGGCCATAAATATGCACTATCAGAATGCGACAAACAATGCATGACACAGTACAGTAATGCATTTTCAGCTTAGAGTGACGTAAACACCTATAACAACGAAAATGGCACTTATCAGATCAAAGCAAAATAAGCAATCGATTCAAACAAGATGAAGCACGTGAAAAATGAAGGGTACCCGTACAAATACGGACGGTGCGCCTGACGCATAGCAATGGCTACGTGGTAAAGCTTACCTGCTTAGCTCACGACTCGAACCAAACTACTGTAGCTGTATCGTCATTCATTCGACCTAAATTGTGTCTTATACTACAATGGACCAACTTTGTTTCGATTTGGAGGTGCAGCCTAAAACTTTTCTCTCCCCTTCAATTTCGAGACTCAAATTTCAGGTGCGGCTTAGATTCGGGAATTTTTTTTTTCCTTTATTTCGAGTCTCATTTTTCAGGTGCGGCTTAGATTCGAGTGCGGCTTAGATTCGAGTAAATATGGTATGCGAAAAATTACATGTCCAGAATTCCTGCAGTGTGGCTCCAGGAACACTCCTCTGAGTTTAAACACTTCCGCTGGCTACCAATCTCCCCAGATATGAACATTATTGAACATATCTGGGCTGCCTTGCAACCTGCTGTTCAGAAGAGATTGCCACCCCTTCCTCATACTCTTACAAATTTATGGACAGTACTGCAGGATTCATGGTGTCAAGCCCTCCCAGTACTACTTCAGACATTAGTCGAGTCCATGCCACATTGTGTTGCAACACTTCTGTGTGCTCGCGGAGGCCCTACACGATATTTGGCTGGTGTACCGGTTTCTTTGGCTCTTCAGTGTATTTCCATCTTCAGTGGGGTGCCTAACTATCTGTTCTAAATAGTTTTCAGAAAAGGCATTTAGTAATGTTTCACAGGCTGTCTTATCCCAGCCACTAACAAAACTGTAATTTTCCCAATTAATTTTTGGATGATTTAAATCTCCACCAATGAGTAGAGTGTGATTGGAGAACTTCTGTACAAGTGAACTACGGTTTTCTCTAAAGTTTTGTTACATCACATCAGTCTGGTGGACGATAGAAGAATGTAAGTATCATTTTATGACAAACCCTGTTACTGTGTCTTGCCCAAACAATCTCAGATGCATCTTGTTAATTTGAGATTTAAACTGACTGTCAACACCATCACATGATATTCAAAATATACAGATGGGACAATATTTTTACAAATGTTTCTTTCCTGTGAATATGTTGTTGTTGTGGTCTTCAGTCCTGAGACTGGTTTATGATTGAAGACCAGAGCAGCAACCCAGAATGTTACATTAGCCCAAAAAATAGCCCTGCAACACACCAGTACCATGCATACTGGAAAAGCAGCTGAACTAAGGTGAGTTCTTTTAACTGTGAATATATGAAACTGTAATTTATGCACATTTTGATATGAAAGTAAGGACATTAACTGATTTCACAACCAAAACAGATCAAGGAAATTAACACTTAAGTAATACATAGTACAACTGTATTATGCATACACTTGTTTGGCGTACCTCAACAGGTACACTGAAAGATGAGGCTGGAGGGCTACAAATCGATAAAACAAACTCATTTAATTGTAGATTGAAATAAATTGATTAACTCTCTCAATTTATATTATGGATACACTTTAGCAATTCTGCTAACAATGGAAAGTTTAATTCAAGTTCTTGGAAACTTTCCTGTTTTCTTCAAATCACGGTAACAGTTTTTTGACCGTATAAATGAAAATTCCTACATGCATACTTCAGAAACAATGAAAACAATATAATTTACTTTGAATTGTAAAACTTACTTGTGTCCACATATCAAAATTTTTTCGCACTCTTTAGTACATCTCAGGTGAACCCGACCTTGGAAGCATTCTGAACAGTTTCCAGAACATACATGTCCACAGTCCAGAAGAGCATTGCATGGTTCACTGCAAAATGCTGAAACTTCTCCTAGCATTACAATTTCTGGGGAAAAAAAGAGAAAAAAACTGTGTTCATCTTAAGAGAAAGTGTTTTCAGTTAGTCGTATTTATATTCCACAGATCATAACTGCAACCTCTCCCTATGCTGTGGAACAAAGCAGTTTTTTCAGTGAAAAATATGGCAACACACTAATCACCTACACAACAGTCATAAGCTATTATTTTAATTAACATATAGTGAGTTGCACTTAATTGCTCTCTCTGTGTGTGTGTGTGTGTGGGGGGGGGGGGGGGGGGGGGGTCTGCGTTCCCACACTGAGATATTACTACACAGAGTGGAAAGAGGTGTCAAGCAAATATTACTTCAGTTTGTCTGCGTTCCCACACTGAGATATTACTACACAGAGTGGAAAGAGGTGTCAAGCAAATATTACTTCAGTTTGTGCTCAAAGTGTATTTTATTATCTATTAGATGATATTAGCTATTAGATAAAGCCTGCATAAGATAGACTAACATGGAGAGCTGTATCAAAGCAGTCTTATGATTGAAGACCAGAGCAGCAACCCAGAATGTTACATTAGCCCAAAAAATAGCCCTGCAACACACCAGTACCATGCATACTGAAAAAGCAGCTGAACTAAGGTGAGTTCTTTGTCTAGCTAGAGGACACACACACACACACACACACACACACACACACACACACACGCCCAGTACAAAGTGGTGGCTGGTTGCGTCCAGCCAGTACAATGTAGGGGCACAACCATGAACCTGCTGCCTCTCCTATTCAACAATAATTCAACTTTCTTGTGATGCTATCTTGGTTCACACATTTAAAATTATTAGTTAGGTCACAAAATATCTCCAGCAATCATTATTGGAAATTTTTTGTGACTTAACTAATAATTTTGAATGCGTGAACCAAGATAGCATCACACAAAAGGTGAATTATTGTGGAATAGGAGAGGCAACAGGTTCAGGATTGGATCACAACCTGAATTTTAAAGTGTTTGCCCTAGGATTAATGATTCACCTTAGTTCAGATAAGGATGGTTTTGGTAGAAAGCATATCATCAGGAGAAGAAGAGACCACTCTCCTGATAGCAGAAGCGAAGAGTCAGCAATAGGGACACGTGCGTGCACCCCCCCCCCCCCCCTACACACACACACACACACACACACACACACACACAAATATATGCCCAGTGCCCAGTACAATGCGCTGGCTGGTTGTGTCCAGCCAGTACAATGTAGGGGCACAAGAGTGTGTGTGTGTGTGTGTGTGTGTGTGTGTGTGTGTGTGTGTGTGTGGTGGTGGTGGTGGTGGTGGTGGTGGGCAGCAGGTTCATGATTGGATCACACCCAAATATTTCCAATGATGATGATTTCTGATCTCCCACAAGTCCAACCCCTCTTCGAAGTCATGGGAGATGGGCAATGGCATAAAGTAGGAGATTGCCTGTAGGAGCGAGGTACAGTGAGGACTGTCTGTGCCCCAGGACCGCTACGGTAGCTGTGAAGGTCCAACAGGAACCCTGAAAAGTGACGGCTAGTGGCGCTCTGGTGAAGATAGGAGGACTGGCGGCGTGTGAAAGCACGTTCAGAGCACACAGGGACAGGAACAAAGGTGCGCACGTTAGCACGTCCAGAGCAGTTAAAGGGTTAAACACACATTGGAAGAGAAAGACAAGGTTGCGAAAGTGTGATTGGAACAGAGGATTGGGGCAGCTGAAACTAGGAAGGTGAAAGAAGAGTTCTGTCAAAGGAATAGCTTGCTGGTTAGGAGCTCTTTGTTCAGGAAAGGAGAGAGCCACAAGATTACTTTGTACAGTCAAGACTTAAAGAGAATGTCAATAGTTGACTATTTCCTGCACGATAGTAAGATGAATAGGAATATCATTGACATTAAGGTAACACCACAATAAAAAAAGATAGAAAGAAACACCCTGGTGAAATGATAAAACAAAGGACATAGTACAGAAGAAGAATAGAGCCTTTACGGTATGGTTCCACAAGAGAACAGTACAGACAAGAGAAAAGTATGACAGACTATGCTCGAATGGTGAACAAAAGTGGACAAGATATAGAGAATTAAGGAAGAACTCAAGAATATGTGGAAGGAGTATTTTGAAGAACTCCTGAACCCGAATGGAAATCTGGATGAGGAGGAACAAACTGAGGAGAAAAGAAGAGAAGGAACAGCAAACAGAAAAAGACCTTACATGGGGAAAAGTGGAAGAGGCATTGGGCAAGATGAAGGAAGGGAAATCACCAGGTCTGGATGAGCTAAGTGCAGAGATGGTGAGCACAGCAGTAGAGGTGGGGATACAATGGCTATATCGAGTAATGTAAATTGTGTGGCGACAGAAGATGATCCCAGGAGACTGGAAGAAGGGAATAACTGCCCGATCTTTAAGAAGGGAAATAGAAAAGAGTGCAAGAACTATTGGGGGATAACATTGACAAGTCATTGTGCAAAGATCTTTGAGAAAATTTTGGAAGCACAAATTCGGGCAAAATTAGATGGAAGAATTAGAGAAGAGCAACATGGCTTCAGAACAGAAAGTTCCATGGTGGATCTAATTTTTGCTGTAAGACAACTGCAGGAACAGCACTATGAGTATGGAACAGATCTACTAATGACCTTCCTGGACACTGAAAAAGCATATGACAGCGTACATCAAAACAAATTGTGGAAAGCCCTTTAGAACAGAGCAGTAGCAAAACATTATTTGGAGGATAAGGCAGATCTACCATGTAATTGTGAGCTGTATGATAGCGGGAGGAGAGAGATCAGCTTGGATTGAAAAGAAAAATAGCTTGAGCAGGGAAGTGCACTTTCACCATTACTCTTCATTGTAGTGATGGATGATATAATGAGTACAGTAGCAAACGAAATTCGTGAAAGGAAGATGAAAGCTATGGTGTTTGCAGATGATCCGATGATTTGGGGGAATAAGGAGGATTAAGTACAAGAGCAGTTGGACTTATGGGAACAAACAGTACAAGAATATGGGATGAAATTTAGTATAAGTAATATTGAGATGATTATAACAAGAAAGAAGGAGAGAGGAACAACTGGAGTAACATTGGGAGGGGGGGGGGGGGGGGGGGGACGACTGAGAAGAGTGGAGAGTGTCAAGTACCTAGGAAGCCTGATACAGGAAGATGGAAAAACGACAGAGAAATAAAAGAGCAGGGGAGAAAATCAGAAGCATTTTGGAAGTGTCAGAAGCCTGATAAGGAGCAAGGATGTACCCCAAATCAGTAAAAAGGTTATATACCAGTCATACTATGTCCTGATCCTGACATATGTTTCAGAAACCTGGGTTCTGAAAGGAAGAGAGAAAAGCAAATTACAAGTTAGTGAGATGAAATTCTTGAGAAACAATATTTAAGAAATTAGAGGATCAGGGAGTTAATGAATGTGGAACCATTACAGGAGGAGATAAAGAAATCAAGGCTGAGATGGTATGGACACGTTAAGAGAATGGAGAAGAGGATACCCAGGTAGATACACGGGATTAAACTGGAAAGAAAGAGACCAAGAGGAAGACCGAGAGACAGACAGCTGAAAGGAGTAGAGGAATGCATCCAACAGAAAGGAGAAGACTGAACCAAGGTGAAGACACAGAGATGGTGGCAAGACAGAAGACGATGGAGAAGCCTATGTTCCATACAGACCCGGCCAGAGGCTGGAAACTGTCCAAAATGACGATGATGAATTCTTACAAGACAAGATAAGGCTTGCATTTTGTCCATGAGTGGGTGTCATATTGGGTAGTGAGCTGGGCATCATTTGCAAAAGGGAGGTACCCAGGTGTGAATCCCATTTTCAATTTGTCGTATAAAATCAATTTCTGCAGTAATGCCTTTAATATATCATCTGTCATTATAGATATACGCTATACAGTTGACAGTTCTTTTTGAAATCCACATTGTTTGGTACTGAAAATGTTTTTCTGTACAAAGATTATTAACTTGTGTTGCATGTGACAACTGTAAGAATGCTCAGAATACAATGATATATATCTTTAATTATTAACTATTTCTGTATGGCAACTTGATTGATCTATGTTCATTGTTTAAGAGTTGTTCTCAGAAACATGATAGTTGTTGAGCCTATGTTTTGGGCAAAGTCATTAGAACTTTTACTGATCACATGCAAGTTATTTTTTTGTAAATTTGTTAAAAGTGTTACTTAAACTGAACACCTCTTGATTCATCTAAGCTCTTACTTGTACATAATCTAACAGGCTTGCCTCAATTTTGATACTTTATTGTTAGAACAATGTCCCAAATTTGACAACCAGACAGCATTTTATCATCACTCTAACACAGAATCTTTGTCGAGGCTGACAATATTAGAAACTAGACTATAAATAGAATGCATCTGGGACTTGCAGAATTACTGTATCTTCTTTCTTCTAGTGCTTGTTTTGTGGCTTCTCCCACCATTTCTGTGCTATTTGTTATGTTAGTGAGGGATCCATCCAACTTCAATGCTGTCTCATAAAAACTAACTTTTACTTTGATATGATTACTTCCATGTGTCATACTGCAATCACATTTTTTTTGTTTTCAAAATGCTTTCCAATTTTCTTGATATTCTTAGCTCTTCTCATTCACTTTGAATTTTCATGGTCCTGTCAAGAAACAGTCTATTCTCTTTCATTAGACTGTGGACAACTTCAGTTAGAAACGTAGTGTTTTCAATATGGTTACTTCCAACTGCGTGTACAAAAGAACAACTGTCTAAATATTTTGATTATGAACTTTCATTATTTTTTATATGTCTCACAGAACACACATAACATTGTACAGCACCAGTTTCTTTTGTGTTTTAGCTGTAGTTTAAAATATAGAACAATAATTTGTACAGAGTTTAGAAATTTTACACATTCTATAAACACAATATGCATTGCCTAAAGCCACAAGAAATGACCCCTGTGGCCCCAAATGTTTCTAATAATGAGCAGCTCACGAGTGACAATATCCAATTTGAAATGAAAACTCTCCAGTTTCATTTTATTTTACATATCCATGCACAAAGTTTGTTAACTGATAGATCAAAAGTTCGCAGAAAAAAAAATTAAGTAAGGGAAACAGTGAAGTACAGACAACTCTAGGAATGAATTTTTATAGTGTACCTTTTGATATAGTGGCTAAATAGAATTTGTTAATGTTCTTCTCTAAATAATACTCCAAAAGACACAGGGAAGGATCAGATATCAAAAAATATAAAAGTAATACTCAAAGAACACAATTTACCTGGTTTATTCATGTGACATGGAACAGTTAGCTTATGTCCACAAGCTCCTGGTTCAGTCCTCTGAACCCTCACATTACATGTGGTTGTACAGCTCTGTCCACACATTCTAGTACACCTATGGCCACATGGAAGCTGTCTCTCACAAGGGCTTTTACATTTATTGGGTTTTGGAGCAAGTGAACACTTCTCCATAACAAAATGCCCACATTTTTTAATTTTCTTCTGGACCTGTCAATTATACAGCACATTTCATAAACTGCCATTCAAGAAAAATTTAATATTCATTAACTGAAAAGGTTCTGACCCTTAATCTATAAACTTTTGAGATACAAAACTGGAAGGAATATTTCCTAAACAAATGTGGGAAAGTGGAAAGTGGTTTTCATTGATTCCCGATGAGTAAATCCTGGATTTTTGTGTAATTCCTCATTGTTTTCCTTCTCTACTATGCACATGAAACTGAAGATGTTCACAAATCATGTTCCCAGTGATGATGCATTTGATGATATATTTGATTTTATAATTACATATTTCACTATATTACATGTTTCCACATGTAATGTTTCCCCTGTGACATTCTCTCATGGGTCAAACAAACCTGTGCCTATTTGTGTTGCCCTTCTCTGGTTTTTATGCTACATAAAATTACACTACTGTCTCAGAGGGCTATTAGAAAAATATAAGTGTGTATGAAATCTTATGGGACTTAATTGCTAAGGTCATCAGTCCCTAAGCTAACAAACTACTTAACCTAAATTATCCTAAGGACAAACACACACACCCATGCCTGAGGGAGGACTTGAACCTTCGCCGGGACCATCTGCTCAGTCCATGACTGCAGCGCCTTAGACCGCTCGGCAATATTCAAATCCAACCTACTGTAACTCTAAGACATTTATATCTACATCCATACTCTACAAACCACTGGGAAGTGCATGGAAAAGGATACATCCTATTGCACCAGTTATTAGGGTTTCTTCCCATTCCATTCATGTATGGAGTGTGGGAAGAATGGGCGCTTGAATGCTTCTGCGTGTACTGTAATTATTCTAATCTTGTCCTCATGATCCTTATTAGAGTGATGTCTAGGAGGTTGTAGCATACTCCTAGAGACATTATTTAATGCCAGTTCTTGAAACTTGGTCAGTAGACTTCCTTGGGATAGTTTACGTCTGTCTTCAAGAGTTTGACCCATGAGAGTCACAGGGATGCTGAAGAAACTGAATAATCAGTTTCTTCAGCATCCCTGTGACACTCTCTCATGGGCCAAACAAACCTGTGCCTATTACAATATCACTTCCCCCCCCCCCCCCAAGTTAATTGCAATAGAGTACTAATTCTCTCTTGAATGAATGGATACTGTACTGGGTGACTGTACAAATAAAAAAAAATTTAAATAAAAAAAAAAATATTACGAATGTTTGTGAAGTTAACTGCAGGACTTTTCCTAACAAAAATATTGAAGATTCTCTGAAAATAATAATAATAATAATAATAATAAAACCCGTGGAGGCCCGGGAAAAGAATAGGCCTCCGGTATGTTCTGCCAGTCGTAAAATGCGACGAAAAGAACAAACCACTAATAGGGCTAACCCCCCTTGTAGTGTGATTAGTTGGTTCTGGACAGAACTAATGAAGCCAGATAAAAAAAAGCAGAAATTACAAGCATTGGCCAAACGACTTAGGAGATACAAAAAAGTGAAAATAGAAGGAAACAAAACCAAACATTCAACACAAACCAAAAGAAATTCTACCAGACAATAGATAACACACACATTAAAATAGACAATCCACCAATCATAACAGACATGGAACACTTCTGGAGCAACATATGGTCAAACCTGGTACAACATAACAGGCATGCACAGTGGATACAAGCAGAAACAGACACATACAAGATGATACCACAAATGCCTGAAGTGATAATTTTGCAACATGAAGTCACCCAAGCAATTAATTCTACTCACAATTGGAAAGCCCCTGGAAAAGATAAAATAGCAAATTTCTGGCTAAAGAAGTTCACCTCAACACACTCACATCTCACTAATCCAACATGCTAAATAATACAAATTATGGATATAATATTACTGGAACATACCAACACAAAATCACACATTTGCTATACATGGATGATCTAAAACTACTGGCAGCAACAAATCAACAAGTCAACCAATTACTAAAGATAACAGAAGTATACAGTAATGATATAAATATGGCTTTTGGAACAGACAAATGTAAGAAAGATAGCATAGTCAAGGGAAAACACTAAACAAGACGATTACATATTGGATAACCACAGCGACTGCATATAAGTGATGGAAAAAACAGATGCCTATAAATATCTAGGATACAGACAAAAAATAGGAATAGATAATACAAATATTGAAGAAGAACTAAAAGAAAAATATAGACAAAGACTAACAAAAATACTGAAAACAGAACTGACAGCAAGAAACAAGACAAAAGCAATAAATACTTATGCTCTACCAATATTGACCTACTCATTTGGGGTAGTGAAATGGAGTAACACAGACCTAGAAGCACTCAATACACTTACACAATCACAATGCCACAAATATAGAATACATCACATACATTCAGCAACAGAAAGATTCACATTAAGCAGAAAGGAAGGAGGAAGGGGATTTATCAACATACAAAACCTACATTATGGACAGGTAGACAATTTAAGAAAATTCTTTCTAGAATGAGCAGAAACTAGCAAAATACAGAAAGCAATCACTCATATAAATACATCGGATACACCATCGCAATTTCATAACCACTTCTACAACCCTTTAGATCACATAACATCTACAGATACGAAGAAAGTAAATTGGAAAAAGAAAACACTACATGGCAAGCACCCGTATCATCTAACACAGCCACACATCGATCAAGATGCAACCAACACATGGCTAAGAAAATGCAATATATACAGTGAGACGGAAGGATTCATGATTGCAATACAGGATCAAACAATAAACACCAGATATTACAGCACGCATATTATTAAAGATCCCAATACAACAACAGATAAATGCAGACTTTGCAAACAACAAATAGAAACTGTAGATCACATCACAAGTGGATGTACAATACTAGCAAATACAGTATACACCAGAAGACATGACAATGTAGCAAAAATAATACATCAACAACATGCCATACAACATAAACTAATAAAACAACACATTCCCACATACAAGTATGCACCACAAAATGTACTGGAGAATGATGAATACAAATTATACTGGAACAGAACCATTATAACAGATAAAACAACACCACATAACAAACCTGAAATCATACTCACCAATAAAAAGGAGGAATTAACACAACTAATCGAAATATCCATACCCAATACAACAAATATACAGAAGAAAACAGGAGAAAAAATTGAAAAATACATCGAACTGGCTGAGGAAGTCAAGGACATGGGGCATCAGGATAAAGCTGACATTATACTAATTATACTATCAACTACAGGAGTCATACCACACAATATCCAACAGTATATCAACGCAATACAACTACATCCAAACGTATCTATACAACTACAGAAATCTGTAATTACAGATACATGTTCAATTACCTGAAAGTTCCTAAATGCAATGTAACATATACCATACAGTAAAAAGTAAGTCACGCTTAATCAAGGTCCGCGTCACTTTCCATTTTTAACCAGACATAACGTCTGAGAAAGGAAAGATAATAATAATAATAATAATAATAATAATAATAATAATAATAATAATAATAATAACAATAATAATAATAATAATAAATGTAAATATTATATAATATATATAAATATAATATAATATAATATATATAAATATTATTATTATTTTCGATTATTCCCATTTAAAAGAGTGTTTGAACTTTAATTCCTTTATGCTGATTGTTTATGTTTCTTCTGGGCCCAAATTTTCTTCATGTGTTCACTGTGTTGTTTCTTTCGCTCCACTGTCCATTTGCATCCTGGTCTCTTCTGTGTTGTAGTGAGAAATTTATGGTTTTTGATGGTGTTCCTGGATTCAGTTCTATTTTCTGCATCGTTTACTGTTATGTGTGCTTGTCTGAGGACCTCTTCGACTTCTTTTATCCATTTTGTTTTTCCCCTGCCTGAGTTGATGACTTTAAGAATTCGCTTTGAAATTCTGTCTTCATTCTTCCTGTGGATATGTCCGTAGAACTGCATTCTTCTTTTCCTTATTGTATCCGTAATCTTGTCTGTGTATTTATATAATTCTGATGTTGGTCTCTTCTTCCAGATTCCTTGCTCTTGTACCAGGCCAAAAATTTTCCTGAGAATTTTCCTTTCTTGTTTCTCTATTTCTTTGATTTTAGTTTGCCCACCCATTTGTGTTGTTTCAGATGCTTACAGTGCCTCCAGAAGTACGACAGTGTTGTAGTGCCTCAATTTTGCGTTAATGGATATGGACTTTTTGTTATTATAGTTCCACGTGAGTTTATATGCTTTCTGTAGTTTTTTTATTCTTTCCTCATTGGCCTTTAGGTTGATCCCTGATGGCTGGATGATTTCTCCCAGGTACTTAAAATGTGGTACTTGTACGATTTTCCTATGGGTTGTCACAATAGACAATTTGTCTTGTGGCACTCTTTCTATGTACTGGGTTTTCTCATACGAGATTTGCAGGCCAGTTCTTTATGCAATTTCGTGTAACTTCTCTATGGCGTTAGTGGCTTCTCTTCTATTATTTGTGAGGATTGCAAGGTCATCCGCAAAAGCTTAACACTTCACATTGTATCTATTATCTTTTCTAATGCCAATTTGGATTCTTTTGACTTCTTTTTCCCATGTCCTGATAATTTTTTCAAGAATGATATTAAAGAGTAATGGTGAAAGTCCGTCACCCTGTCGCACTCCAGTTTGGATTTCAAATGGTTCCAAGATATCCCCCATAAATTTAACCTTGGAGACTGTGTCAGTTAATGTTTCCCGAATGATTGCTCTTGTCTTTCTGTTAATGCTGAATTCTTCCAGCGTCTTGCAGAGTGCTCCTCTGTCTATCGAGTCGTAGGCCTTTTTAAAATCTACAAAAGTGACCACTGTGTTTTGGGTGTTTATTATTATTATTACTGTTGTTATTTTCGTATCTACAGCAATAGAGATTCACTGGAGGAAGAATTCTTCTTCTGAATCTCGGCGATTCCGATCGCGTAACTTCACAGCTGTGGCGATTGACAATTTAGTATTGATGGTTCCGCATAATCTCAAATAAAAACAGGAGGGGAATGAAAAGGGCAGCAGATCCTTAATTGTTGTAGCAAGACTAAATCCACGTCCAGGCTACTGAATGTTGCTTTTGAGAAAAGACGGCAGTGTCACTCGTCACTGGTTATCATCCAAGTTGTTATAAATTCGATGCAGGCACTTGAAATTATATTCACCACAGGATGTAAATCTTGCTGGGAAAACTTAAAACATATATAATGTCCAATGTGAAGTGTCGTGTTTTTAAAAGAATGAATTACCTTTTCCTGTTTTGTTGTCTTTGGTGATTATTATATTCACTGTTTATTCATCCAGATGAACTCTTTTGAATTACGATGATTTTTAATCCTTCCACCTTTTCTTTACAGACACCAAACTATAAAGTCACAATTCTGATTGCAATGGCGGACTATCCCTTTCATACAACAATATATACCTCTCTCCACTCCCCCTAACCCCTAGGAAGACAATGCCACCCCCCCCCCCCCCCAAAAAAAAAAAAAAAAAAAAACTACTACTTCCAAATCGGTTAACAAAGCCAGAGATACAATGCACAACAGTCCGTTTTTAGCATTTAGTTTTTAACATATAAAACAACGTATAGCTTTTTAGGTTGTCCAGATCAGACATAAAAAACAATTATGCATTACATTTCAAAACATATGCGAAGTAAACATTTGGCCACTACCAGGTTTAAACAAAATTTAAAAAATTCCACTGCGTTGACACTTGCACAACTTTCGCACATGCGTCATAAGACAGAGAATACAATGAAATATCAAATTCTCTTGACGTGATACTACACTATTTGTGTTTCCCTTCTCTGTATACATTCAATATCCACAGTTACGTCCTATTTGGCACAGGTCCAAAACACTTGGGCAATGTTCTAGATTGGGTCACATGAATGATCTGTAAACAATCTCCTTTGTAGACTGATAGCACTTCCCCAGTGTTCTAATGATAAACCGAAGTCTACGCCCTGCTTTACCCACAACAGAGCATATGTCATCATTCCATTTCATATCGATACAAAGTGTTACACCCTGGTATGTGTATGAGTTGGCCGATTCTACCGACTTGTTGATACTATAGTCACAGGATACTACACTTTTGTCGTTTTGTGAAGTGCACAATTTTATATTACTGAACTTTAAATCACAATCCCAATCTATGCACCACTCAGAAACCTTATCAAGATATGACTGTATATTTATGCAACTTCTCTCAGATAGTACTTCATTACAGATAACTGCATCATGTGCAGAATGCCTGACTTTACTATTAAGATTGTCTGCAAGGTCATTAATAACCAACACGAACAGCAAGTCTCGCAACACACTTCCCTAGGGCATACCTGAAGTTACTTCTACATCTGATGATGAGTCTCAATCCATGTTTGCTCCACAACAAAAAGCCCTGAATCCAATCACAAATATCACTTGATACCCCATACGATTGTACTTTTTACAATAAGTGTAGGTGTGGTACCGAGTCAAATTTTTCTTGGAAACCATGAAATACTGCATGTACCTGACTGCCTTGATCGAAAGCTTTCAGTATTTCATACGATAAAAGTGTGAGTTATTGACGTATTGTGTTCAAGATACCTCATTATGTTTGAGCTCAGAGTATGTTGTAAGATTCTATAACAAATCAGCGTCAAAGATATTGGATTGTAGTTTAGTGGATCGCTTCTTCTATCCTCCTTGTAGCTGGGTGCTATCTATACTTTCTTCCAACTACTGGGCATGGTTTTTCTAAGGGATCTACGATGTAGTTAGTAAGGGCTACAGTACTCACTGAAGGCTTCACGCATTTCCCTCTTGACAGCCAAAAATGTTTCATTCAGCAACTCTCTACCTACAATCTTATGCTTTGTGTTACACCTATTATGCAGTAGTCTCTGTTTCTTTAGAAGTTTGTTTATAGTGTCTATATACCATGAAGGATGCTTCCCATTATGAACTATTCAACTGTGTACATATATGTGCATGGTCAACTATTCTTTTAAACTTGAGCCATAACTCCTATTCATGCTCCTGCCCTGTGCTAGAAGTTTCAAGTTCCTCATTGAAATATGACGCTGCTACTTTTTTTACCTAGTTTACTGAACATATTTATCATATCTTTCTGCTTCTTTTAGCTTTGTACTTTGATAATCATTTTTGCCACAACCGCACCATGATGATCAATATCAATGTATGCATAGTGATGTTCACACAAATAACAAAGCAGTGCAGTCATCTTAGAATCAGATGTTATTGATGCAGATGCAATATATTTCAACAATTCAATTCATATATGTATAATTAATCTATTCCATTTTGTTACGATTACTACCCTTGTATGACAAATGGCTACAGATGGCGTTAAAAATAAATAAATAAATAAATAAATAAATAAAGCATACAAGTAAATTTATTGTGACAAGTGTACGAAACAGTTGAATCCGCAGGTCTGATTTTCTCAATGCACTTTTTTGCTATGTGTGGTGTACAGGGGAAGTGAAAAGATCCAGGAGATATTAATACATTAATAAGAAAACACATGAGAAATCAAACACAGAAACAACTCGCTTGATCTTAGAGCATTGCGTAAAGCTAATATCGCAACAACGTTGTTGCACCTATCATAACGACATAGTGAAACACAATCAGCAAGTACAAATAAAACAAGTACATGCTCTCTAGAATTACTGATTGTATAAAATTCTGTGGTGCTTCCAAAAAGACTTTGAGAGGGTGTGACAAGACAGAAACATTGAAAAATCCTGGTGTCTTTTTGGGTTTAATAGTTTTAATTTCTGATATTGACAGTGCAGGAAAGAACACGTATTGAACGATAATTTTTTTACCAATGTATCAAAATCCATCCAAAACAGCTACTGAACTATATGTTGGAAACTTTCCATGAATTTATTTTGGAAGAAATGAAGCACATCGAGTTTTCTGCTACGATAGTGGATGAATCAACAGATATTTCAGAAAAGACATTGTATTAGTCTTGTGCTATTAAAAGAGTAGTCTACCAGGGTTTTGGAGATTTTTTGATCCTGAAGTGTATAGTGCTACTGCTCTAACAACATACATATTGAATGTTATAGATCTTTTGTTCAAAGATACAACAGGCAATATTAACGCTCAAACATACAATAGTGAAGCTGTAATTAGTTGCTGTAATATTGGTGTGTAGGCAACAATTAGAACAGTGGATCCTAATGCTCATTACGTGTATTGTAATGTGCACCAATTTAATTTAACAATGGAATGTGCTGTTTCTCAAAATCAATTGGTGAGGGTGTTCTTTGTACATTTTACAGGTTTTCAGCCTTCTTTTTAGGGTCACCAGAATGATTGTCTGCTTTAGAGGCACAAAGAATTCTCAGTGGGTCAGTTACTAGATTTAATGGAGTGACATCCTTGTCGGTAAAAAGCTGTACATTTTGTGCCTGTTGTTCTCTGTTTACGAAGACTGCCAACTTTAGTTTTTTAACCAATATTGTGTTACAAGTTTTATGTGCCATAATTTTATAGCACTCATCAATAATAAGTCTCGTATTAGAACATGACTATCTTTTTAATGTGGTTTTACGAAAGACTTTTACTTCTGTGTTTCTTTTACACCAGTGGACATGATCGAAATGAAGAAGGAAATTTGCATTTGTGTGTGTTAGCAGTCCACTGCCTTCATAATAATCAAAAAGGCAGTGGCTGAGTGCTGACACATACAAACGAACAGGCAGCTTTCCCTCCTTGTCCCGATCATGTCCAATGGTATAAATAAAACACAGAAGCAAAAGGCTTCCATGGAACCACATTAAAAAGATATTCATTTTTTAATGTAAGACTTATTATTGGTAATCATCGTAAACTTGTGGTAAATAAAACCTGCGATACAATTTTGATTAAAGCACCAACGTTGGCAGTCTTCATAAACTAACAACAGGCAAGAAACCTACAGCTTGTTGCCGATGAAGGGGTAACTTGGTTCAAGGACATGCTGGGTGAAAAAGAGGGCAGTAATTGTCATCATGTTATGGAGTATCTTGAGGAGGAATGTTCATGTCTGACATTAGTTCATAACAACCTAAGACTAAGCACCTAGTGCGGATTAGCCCATTTCATGCGGAAGCAACGATTCGTGAAAGCCCATTAGAGAGACAGCTGTTGTCAGAAGTGGTGTTTACTACTACTACTACTACTACTACTACTACTATTGCTACTCCTTGATGCTGCAGGCCTTGAAGGGCCTTCGAGTCCCGGACAACCTCTGCCCACTCTTCTCTGCTGGCTGCCTTGCCTCTCCATCTTCTCACTCCCATCCTTCTCAAGTCCTACTCCACGTTGTCTAGCCATCTGGTCCTTGATCTGCCCCTTATCCATGCCACTAAATACCAGTTCATGTGCCGTTTCTGTTGCCAAGGCCATTTATCTGTTAAATCCATCTGGCTTTCTTTGTCCTTAGGTTCCATAACAAGCTTTTTTTTTTCCCGGGTGAGGTTGTTAGCCTCACACCCAACCCCCATCTTGGAAGACCTGGATTTTTTTAGGGTTCATTCTCCTAGGATGGTTGGCTTCCCTACACCTATAGAGGCCCCCCACCCTATGTTGCAGGACACATTTCGTCTGTCTCCTCCGTCCAGACCAATGTGGCTTGGATGACCCTACCAGTAGCTACGATACCGCTGGCACAGCTCTCAGCTTCATCGGAGCACGCAAACCCTCCTGCCCACCACTGAAGGTGCTTACGATAAGGCGGTGTCCCCTGGGAGGGAAAAGTGGTGTTTATTTGTTTAAATGATTGTGAAATTAAATTAAAGCTGTTGTATTACAATGCAATAAGCAGAAAGAAGGTTGCTACAGTCACTATTGTTAGCTATGATCATCATTAAGATAGTGACTCAACATAGTTTGCATGAAAATCCTGCTTACTGCACTAATGTTATATTACATGATCAATAACTTTGTGTTGTTAAAGCACATGACAATCTCGAAGAAAACTTAAAATGCAGGAAATGTTGTAATATGGAATTGTTAATTATGGGAAAGCACTGTACTGAGAGAATAATGTTGGGACTGAGAAAATTTAATGTAAAAAGAGGGAAAATCTTAAATGTGGGAACATAAAAATGAGGTTTTACTGTATTTACCCATTTTCATGACATAAATGTGTACGCATTTCGTGTGTTGGTTTTACATCAGAATCTGGGCTCTAGTCAATGTTTATCATTAGACTGTGTAGCCACGTTTTCATTCTCTCTTTTCATCTTTTGTCAAGTTTCAGGCTGAAAAATAAACCAGACACTAGCCCCCATGCTTTCACAACACTAACAAGCTATGTAACGTATTTCAGAATAATGTGCATGTGGTTAGACCACTTTGAAGTCTGTCACATCATGACAAACTGCTATACTCATTAAAGTACAAAACAAAATTTGTCAGCTTTTTAATGAGACACATAAAAAATAAAAGTGTCTTTTATCAAAGCTGTCAAGTACAACAAAGATCTTTCTATGTCATTGCTTGCCAGCATAGATTATGTACATGTTTGTGCATACTTAGATAAAGAACACAGCTTAAAGTCTGCCTTTATTTTTCAAAAAAGTAAACACACTTTTACTCAACTGAGCACAACTAGAAAATGACACATGTATGACATCAACTGTGTTGTCCTACAAACCTATCCTATGATAGATTTAACTTACTAAATTTTTGTCACTAGTTAACTGCAAAAAGATTGAGAACAATAGTTTTCTTTCTTTCAGATAACATTTGACTTTCACATGTTTGATGACCTTTACAGTTATAGAACTGTTGAGTCTTTGCCTTGTTGTATCAGTTAACTTATAAAATATTGAAGAATTTTTCACAGGGATGGAACAGCACAATACGTTTACAAGCAGAGATTATATGAAACATAGCGAAGAAAATGTTTACAACAGATACTGGCTAACACCAAAAGCCATATTGTACATCATACTTCTTTCAACTATTACAAAACACATTCTGCACTACAACAAGAATGGGAAAGTGCAGAAATGAACAAATTGTGTAAGATGGCACTGTCCTTCTCTCTCTTGTTTGAGAAATGAAATGTGAATGCCATCAAACTGAATATTCATCTTACATATAACTAAAATAAAAATACGTGTAAACAAAATATTACAAACCTCCACTTGACAGTTCCCACAGGGTTCACCACAACGCATTTTGCATGGATGTCCACATGGTAGCTTTTTCGTACAATTCATCTGACATTTCACTTCTTTCGGGTCTTGATTGCATGGAATCTCTACTAAATGATTGCAAGCAAGTTTCTGTTTTACATTAACAATACAGGGAGAACAGTCTTCATAACATAATTTCTGACACATATGATCATTTCTACAGCCAATGTTCTTTCGTCCACATTTTTTCCTGCACTGGTACTGTAAAGAGAGAGAGATTTATAGTGGCACCAATTACGAAAACCTCATCATAAACATAGCAAGCATGACATAGGCGCATTTGATAAAAGAACACAATTAATATGCTGGTATTAATTTCACTGTCAACAACATCCCCAAAAAAATCAATACAACTATAATTTGTGTGCTTATGTGTGTGTGTGTGTGTGTGTGTGTGTGTGTGTGTGTTTTCGCGCGTGCGTACACACACACACACACACACACACACACACACACGGTATTCTGTGGATTTTCAGGTACGGTGGTCAATGAAACAACATTCTGGAAAGTGTAACGAAAGCTGGTAAAAGACACACCAAGTGAGAATTGTGTAAAGTTAGTAACAAAAGAGCCATACCAACCTAATCAATAACTCTTATTTCTCTTTTACCAAGATTGTGTTCAGTACATATACTATTTCATAACCTATGTACGACGCGCCTTTCTATGTGAAGAGACGCAACAATTGGTCCAATCCGCTGAGGATAAACACCACACATTGATGAAATGTGCTGCACTTGTTGCAAACACCCACGTCACAAGGCTTCCGGGTATACAGCACCAACATGTCCCTTTTGTAGAAGGATAAGACATGAGACAGCAAACTCTCCATGTTTATGGCATCGCTCGGTTAACCAAATAGGTTAACAAGGTGTTTGAAGGAATGTGAATATGGAAAATATGAATGGGAATGATTCTGCCACTGCCCCTTATTTCTCTTCTGCAAAGTGAATCCAGTAGGAGAGGTAGGAGCTTGCAAGTCATAAATTTAACTTTGCAAAGTAAATTCAATAGCAGACAGTCTATCTTTATGAATAAATGGTCATTAAATCTACTTGGACATAAGAATTAACATTACCATGTTGAAGACTCTGTGGATTGAGGGGAAAAAAGGTAATTTAACCAACTGGTTCACAAAATGCGGAACTGGAAATGAATGGAAGGAAGCGAAAGTTGACATTGGAAGTGGTTTGCAAGCATGACCATGATTTTGAAATTATTTTAGGCAATGATTTCCTATGCCCTTTTTAAGGCGAAGTTAACTTCTGAACACAAGAATTTAAAATTGTTCTGACAACCCATGAACTACAGCAGGGGCGGGCAGGAATCCCGCACGTGTGCAGTGCACTTGCACGTGTGCAGTTAACATGTGTTCTGCATGCACACAGGGGCAAGCTGGCCACCCACTTCTTTCCCTTCCCCATCATACCGTCTCTCCGCTCCTTCCTCTGTAATGAGTTTTGTTTCGTAGCTTGCTTTACTGAATGAAGGAATAAGGTTAGTAGGAGTGTTTGAAGGAAATCATGGTTTGCAAGAGTACCTATTACCTGCGATACGTTTTATTTAATTACCACAGGTGTAGTTTACAATACATTTAATGTCTGGAACAAAACATACAGACAAACACAAACAGTTATGTAAATTTTCATAACAGAAAAAATCTGTCACAAATGTATGTCGAGCCAAACATTGACATTATCTCCACGGCTTCACGATGGAGACGAGGAAACTCTTGCTGTGGAAAGTCGTGATAAAAGTCAATTATACATCTTGCCAA
The DNA here is from genome assembly GCF_023864275.1 of Schistocerca cancellata. Lineage (NCBI taxonomy): Eukaryota > Metazoa > Arthropoda > Insecta > Orthoptera > Acrididae > Schistocerca > Schistocerca cancellata. Next base: position 605,623,399 of record NC_064631.1, on the reverse strand, counting down.
AAGGAACTTGTCTCTCAGATGAGAATTACAATGTAGATCTATTAATTCCATTTGCAAATTGGGATGAATATCGTCTACAGAAACAGCAAATGGTCTCAAGAACCATTCAAAAGCTTGGGATAAATATGATAAATCCCCAAATCGCTTGAGAAATACCTCTTTTATTGCATTGGGTATGGAAACGTATTCTTTGCAATTCTGTTCTCGCACAGTAGGCAGAGTAGGGAAATGCACTGCGTTCCCTGACAAGAGCTGTCGTTCCCACAGCTCAAGCTTGCTAGTGAAAGCTTGCACCTTTTCAGCCATTTCACAAATTAGCTGATTTTCTCCTTGCAAACTTGTGTTCATTGCATTCATGTGTCCGGTAATGTCCACTAAAAATGCAAGGTCGGCAACCCACTCTGGATCTTCTAACTTGGGTTGTACCTTCCTTTGTCCTTTAAAAACCGATTTATTAGTATTCTCAGCTCAAAAAACTTTTGAGTACATTACCGCGGCTGAGCCAGCGGACTTCACTGTGGTGTGGTATGTCACCATACTCTTCCTCAATTTCAGCTAAATATGTGTGGAACAGTTTATGTGTAAGCCCATAGGATCTGAAATAATTAACTGCCCGAATAACCACTTGCACGACGTCCCCCCGTTTTGCTGCTTTTGCACAGAGTACTTCTTGGTGCAAAATGCAGTGGATGCTGTATAATGATTCTTCTGTACGCTGTAGCTTTTTTCTTAGTAATCCAACAAATCCCATTTGTTCTACTTTCATGGCAGGTGCTTCGTCTGTTGTCACTGACACCAAATGTTCCCAGTTGAGGCCAGATGAATCGACGGCCTTTAGAATGTCCGCACCGGTGGTCGTGCTTTTTAAAGATATCATATCTAAAAAATCCTCTGTTATGTGCAGAGCAGTGTCCACGCCGCAGACATAAATCACTAATTGCACGGTGTCTGAAATATCTGTGGACTCATCAAGTGCGATTGAAAATGCATTAAACTCCTGCACTACACTCCTTAATTGACGGTAAACGTCACCTGCCATGTCACTTATACGACGACTTACAGTCCGCCGAGAAAGAGTGATAGCTCGAAACTGATTTGCATTCAGTGGGCAAAGTAAATCAGCAGCGTCATCGATGGACTCCTTTATAAACTCACCTTCAGCAAATGGTTTTCCAGCTCTCACTATATTAAGCGCAATCTTATGACTTACACGTACCACTGGGCTATCATTGTTATCGTTCTGAAAAATTGAAAACAGTGCTCCATAAAATGTTAAATCAGTTAGATGCGAGATATGACGAAAGAAAGTCACAGATCTCGCGCGACAATAGCAACTTATGTCAGATTCATATAGTATCGTCAGATCGCTCATCTTAAGCTCAGTCAGTTTCTCCATCCGCTCAGAATCCGACAATAAATTGTACTCATGAAATTTGTTATAATGGCATTCAACACTAAACTTCTGCTGACCAGTGAGAATACTGCCACATATTAAACATCTGGCATTTTCACTTTTATGCACAAAGAGAAAGTGATTCTCCCATTCCCTTTTAAAAGATAGCAAATCTCCATGTCTCCGTTTCCTTGATTCACTCTGTATTTTCCGGTTCTTGAAATACAACGTTCACTACGTAGTGGTCGCTTCGCATCGACGTCCGCAGCTTAGCCTGGTACTACACTGCCGCAACCTGCCGGCTGTCGCCACTCCCCTGTTGACGATTGCACGCGAGCAGCACACGTGCAGCGCTGTGCGCTCATGAGCCGCGTGCAACGTTTGCCCGCCCCTGTACTACAGTGTTGGAAATTAAGCAAAACTGAGAAAATATCGGGTGGTACCGACTAAATCATTTGCATTGAGGTGAAGAAAGATTTCTTAAGAGGAGATATTTACTTAATGGATTGATCCACGAACAAGAAATGAAGTATTAGACAGTAAACAAATGCAAGTGAAGTGCACATTATCTCGAATTAGTGTGAATGGAAGAGGGTATATTTTTGCCAGTGAGAATCGACAATTTTTGAAGCAAAGACATTAAAATTCCCCAGGTTACATACTCGCCAAAGAGCATGAAGCAGATACTGATGAAAGAACAGCAAACCAAGAAAACAGATAGCCTGAAAGAAAAAGTTTACATAAATTCCCCATCGGGTAGGTCACCTATAAAAGCAGAAATTGAGAAGAAAATTGAGCATATTTGTAATTTCCAGCAACCTCCTAAAGGTGATGCTATGTCTGTAGTCCATAAACATACCCTATCATTTGCAGCCTGTAATAGAGAAAAATCTCTCAGATTTGCTAGAAGCATGAGTAATCCAACCTTCTTTCTGACTCTGGGTTTCACCTACAGTGGTAGTCCCAAAGGAAACCAGTAATGATGAAAAGGCTTATTCTGCGGGGCTAGCACAGTTAGAAATTAAAATTCAAGGTTTTTACCAGGTATACAATGTTCAATTTTACTTTTTCCAGATGTCTTATTTTTCTTGCAGTATATAAACGATACTGCCTTTCAGATCTACTTATTATTGAAATGTGTTCATAAACATTCAAATTATCTAAAATAAAAGGTGTCTGTCTGTCAATAGTGTATATTAAAACGGAAAATAATAAATAGAAAAACAATGTGCTGTACTCACCAAGCATCTGTAGCTTAACTTACAGCATTTCTTGTTATAAGGAACATACAAAATTCTCATGTGAAAAGTACTTAACACTGGTTTTATTTTGTTAAGCTGACTTTCTCAATATATAGAAATATTCTTACAAAACAGTTGCCAAATGTTTTCAGGACACAAAAAGCACAAAGATAGTGAATGTACTCAATCCTGTAGGATTTTAAGAATATTAGGAAAAGAAACACTTCTACTGTGAGACCTGATGAAACATACTTCTTCATTTGTTTTTCCGTAACTTTGATATTGATTCTTTTATTTCAGCAGCATCTGCTAAACATCTCATTTTCTGAATTTCCAGCCCTTTGATTTGACTTCTTTTGCACTTTTCATTTAATTCCTCCTCCATTTTCTATTCTTTATAACTCCGCAGTTTAACCAAATATTCCTTATACTTAGAATGTACAGTATGGATTGCATGTATGAAACTTTTATTGAGTGCTATACATTCCACACCTCCGTAGTGCCACCAGGTTTGATTCATGTTGATTTTCCACTAAAAACACTGAGTTCACAGAGACAGGGACACCATACTCGATGCTTGCATTGCCATGTGATAAGAATCTTTTTAACAAAATACTTAAAATTTTCACAAGGTTTTTGTGAACTGCATATTAAATCCATCCAAAATTTATCAAGACGAGTTTCAGACCTGTTGAAGGTTCTAAGGACATCCTTTACAAGCAACTGATTACAAAGATCCACATATTCTTGTTTTACATGGTCAGCCTTAATACCCAGAGAGTCTACCATTAGAATCTAGAATTTCTAAACATGATGATAACAGTTCTTCAGCTGAAGAAAAACTGACATCAACTGATCGATCTAAACATCAAATCCCCTTTGTAAGCTTATAGTTTAAAGGTGAACTCTTTCTTATTTTGCCCAATACTCCTAAAATGTGTATTTGCATTTCTTGTTTTAGTTGTAGAAGGTCCAACTCGAGTTATTCAATTTTTTTAATGCTTCCTTAGTACTAAATTGTTTTCATATATAAGGTCATTTTCCAAAAAGAACGAGTAGATTCTAAAACATCATGGCTGATTAGGTGCCACATCACAGAAAGCTCTAAAGGTCACAAGTCACTGTACATGATTGGAGCCATGGAATTAGTTGTCTGGTACTCTCAGTGAAAAGGCTCAACTAATGAAGCTGTTGCACCGAAAAAAGCAAATTTGGGTGCAAGCATTTTATACCTGAGAGCAACAGATATAGTTTTGAAGCTCTGTGAAGTTGGCAAATGTGTTTTTTCAAATTACGTAAAATTTCCAACGCTCTCTGAGCAACGTTAACATTCTCTACCATCTGACTGAACAAATTTTTTTTGGAAAGACTGTACATTTAGAGTAGTGTATAATTTTGCTCTTCTAGCAGGGAAATCTTTAAATAAACAATAAATCACTCTTAGAAAGGCAAAATGTTCCATTAGTTTTCTTTACAATACCAGTCTTAAATGCTCCATGTACCATAAGAAGCTCACAACTACCCATACTCAGATGAACCACCCATTAAAAGATCCCTTAATCTCTGAATTTAAACCTTTGAGTACTTTAAAGTTTTCATTAGGGTCATCCATAGATACTTGTACAATTTTAATCAAATTAGGCATTCCAACAGAAGATTCTACACCTTCCAACAAATCAGCAACAAAAGTGTGCTGAAAAAAAATTAATAATAATAATAATAATAATAAATAAATAAATAAGAAAAAAGCCAGAATCAAAGTATAGTTCTGATATTGAGGTGATTCTGGATTACAAAACCTTCTACTGATGTCCAGCTGTGTTTTTTGTGCAACAGTGTTTAAACTTTCATCACATCCTAGAACTATATCCTCACAACAGGTAAGTAATGAGAGGAATTCTTTAGTAAAATGGGGAGCAACATCATAGAACATCAGTGGATATATGGATGCACAATTCAATGAACTATGGAATGAGATATGGTTTACTACAGTATGAAGACACCAAAGTAGTTCTGACTTGGTAAAATAATCTGATAACGTGAATGACTTCAGTGACGTTGATGTTTCAGCTTTCAGTGACTTTATGAAAATTGTAGAACACAGAGGTTGAAGTATTTTCAGGGATACACACAATCGTAGTGCTTGCTGAAAGCAAAAGCACTAGTAGGCTTATCACACATACTTAACATGAGAAGTTTTGCATTTTAACATTTATAAAGATATTAGTATGAGATAATGCATCTCAAACGAAACAACCTTCCCCATGCCAGCCAGCAAGGATCCCGAAAACACTGATTGTGCAGAACTCAACTCTCTCTTACCTCATGTCATACTGAAAGCTTTGGATCAAGGCAGTCAGGTAGATGTGGTATTTCTTGATTTCTGAAAAGCACCACATCTGGAATTATTGTAAAGTACCATCATGTGGGGTACCAAGTGAAAATTGTGACTGGATTGAGTATCGTTTGGTAGGGAGAATGCAGTGTGTTATATTGAATGGAAGGTCATTGTCAGATGTAGAAGTAACTTCGGCTGTGCCCCAGGGAAGTATATTGGGGCCATTGCTGTTCATACTGGAGATTAATGACCTTGTGGACAATATTAATAGTAAATTCAAACTTTTTGGAGATGATGATGATGTTATCTATAATGAAGTACTGTCTGAAAGAAGCTACATAAATGTTCAGTCAGATCTTTATCAGATTTCAAAGTGGTGCAAAGATTGGCAACTTGGTTTAAATGTTCATAAACGTAACTGTGTATGCCACAAAAAGTAAAAACATTATGTCCTATGGTTATAATATCAACAAGTCAGACACAATTGACCAACTCATGCAACTGCCTAGGTGTAACATTTTGCAGGAATATGAAATGGTATTTTCACAGGCTGTCGTAAAGGTAAAGTAGGTGGTAGACTTCAATTTATTGGTAGTATGCTAGGAAGTCCAATCAGTCTACAAAAGAGACTGCTTGCAAATCACTTGTGTGACCAGTTCTAGAATGTTGCTCAAATATGTGGGACCCACACCACACAGGACTAATAAGGAATAAGGAAATATTGAATATGCAATATTGAATATGTGCACCCTGCCGCCGTTGGATAAGCAGCTGCAGCAGCAAGTCGTATACTCATAGCTCACTCATTTGTTACATAGTTTAATTCTTAATTTCTTTGCGTGTTTTTGGTACTTGCATTGTTTAATTCATAAATTTCGGGCGTATTATAGTATTTGAGAGTTGTAGCATCGCGTTTTAGTACCTGAATAGTGTAAAATCGCGTAGTCTCCTTCCGCCGCCGAGCAGTGTGTCAGCAGTGCGCAAGTAGCAGCATTTCTACATTTACCAGGCAGTCTTGTATTTTAATAACCGTTTAAATTTTGTGTCGATTTGTTTGCGCGCTCTGTAGATTAGTTCAGACGTTCTTTGCACAACAGTTTTTAGCATGGATAGGGACTGCAACTGCTGTGTTCGGATGCAGGCTGAGTTGGCATCCCTTCGCTCCCAGCTTCAGGCAGTGTTGGCTTCGGTCACACAGCTTGAGGCTGTTGCCAATGGGCATCACTGTGGGGGTCCGGATGGGGGTTTGTCGGGGACGGCGAGCTCGTCCCACACATCCCCCGATCGGACAACGACTGTGGTTGCCCGGGATACTGCCTGCTATGAGGCTGATCCCTCACCTGTGGTAGAGTGGGAGGTCGTCTCAAGGTGTGGCAGGGTGCAAAAGACATTCCGGAGGGCTGAACGGAAGGCCTCTCCAGTTGGTCTGACGAACCGGTTTCAGGCTCTGTCTCAGGCTGATACTGATCTTCAGCCTGACATGGCTGCTTGTCCTGTTCCAGAGGTTGCCCCTCAGTCTGCAAGATCCGGGCGGTCGCAGAGGGTGGGCTTACTGGTAGTTGGGAGCTCCAACGTCAGGCGCGTAATGGGGCCCCTTAGGGATATGGCAGCAAGAGAGGGGAAGAAAACCAATGTGCACTCCATGTGCATACCGGGGGGAGACATTCCAGATGTGGAAAGGGTCCTTCCGGATGGCATGAAGGGTACAGGGTGCACCCATCTGCAGGTGGTCGCTATGTCAGCACCAATGATGTGTGTCACTATGGATCAGAGGAAATCCTCTCTGGCTTCCAGCGGCTGATTTGGTGAAGACTGCCAGTTTCGCTAGCGGGATGAAAGCAGAGCTCACCACCTGCAGCATCGTCGACAGGACTGACTGCGGACCTTTGGTACAGAGCCGAGTGGAGGGTCTGAATCAGAGGCTGAGACGGTTCTGCGACCGTGTGGGCTGCAGATTCCTCAACTTGCGCCATAGGGTGGTGGGGTTTCGGGTTCCGCTGGATAGATCAGGAGTCCACTACACGCAACAAGCAGCTACATGGGTATCAGGGGTTGTGTGGCGTGGGCTGGGCAGTTTTTTAGGTTAGATGGCCTTGGGCAAGTACAGAAAGGGCAACAGCCTCAACGGGTGCGGGGCAAAGTCAGGACATGCGGGGACCAAGCAGCAATCGGTATTGTAATTGTAAACTGTCGAAGCTGCGTTGGTAAAGTACCGGAACTTCAAGCACTGATAGAAAGCACCGAAGCTGAAATCGTTATAGGTACAGAATGCTGGCTGAAGCCAGAGATAAATTCTGCCGAAATTTTTACAGAGGTACAGACGGTGTTTAGAAAGGATAGATTGCATGCAACCGGTGGTGTTCGTCGCTGTTTGTAGTAGTTTATCCTGTAGTGAAGTAGAAGTGGATAGTTCCTGTGAATTATTATGGGTGGAGGTTACACTCAACAACCGAGCTAGGTTAATAATTGGCTCCTTTTACCGACCTCCCGACTCAGCAGCATTAGTGGCAGAACAACTGAGAGAAAATTTGGAATACATTTCACATAAATTTTCTCAGCATGTTATAGTCTTAGGTGGAGATTTCAATTTACCAGATATAGACTGGGACACTCAGATGTTTAGGACGGGTGGTAGGGACAGAGCATCGAGTGACATTATACTGAGTGCACTATCCGAAAATTACCTCGAGCAATTAAACATAGAACCGACTCGTGGAGATAACATCTTGGACCTACTGATAACAATCAGATCCGAACTTTTCGACTCTGTATGTGCAGAACAGGGAACCAGTGATCATAAGGCCATTGCAGCATCCCTGAATATGGAAGTTAATAGGAATATAAAAAAAGGGAGGAAGGTTTATCTGTTTAGCAAGAGTAATAGAAGGCAGATTTCAGACTACCTAACAGATCAAAACGAAAATTTCTGTTCCGACACTGACAATGTTGAGTGTTTATGGAAAAAGTTCAAGGCAATCGTAAAATGCGTTTTAGACAGGTATGTGCCGAGTAAAACTGTGAGGGACGGGGAAAACCCACCGTGGTACAACAACAAAGTTAGGAAACTACTGCGAAAGCAAAGAGAGCTTCACTCCAAGTTTAAACGCAGCCAAAACCTCTCAGACAAACAGAAGCTAAACGATGTCAAAGTTAGCGTAAGGAGGGCTATGCGTGAGGCGTTCAGTGAATTCAAAAGTAAAATTCTATGTACCGACTTGACAGAAAATCCTAGGAAGTTCTGGTCTTATGTTAAATCAGTAAGTGGCTCAAAACAGCATATCCAGACATTCCGGGATGATGAAGGCATTGAAACAGAGGATGACACGCGTAAAGCTGAAATACTAAACACCTTTTTCCAAAGCTGTTTCACAGAGGAAGACCGCACTGCAGTTCCTTCTCTAAATCCTCGCACAAACGAAAAAATGGCTGACATCGAAATAAGTGTCCAAGGAATAGAAAAGCAACTGGAATCACTCAACAGAGGAAATTCCACTGGACCTGATGGGATACCAATTCGATTCTACACAGAGTACGTGAAAGAACTTGCCCCCCTTCTAACAGCCGTGTACCACAAGTCTCTAGAGGAACGGAAGGTTCCAAATGATTGGAAAAGAGCACAGGTAGTACCAGTCTTCAAGAAGGGTCGTTGAGCAGATGCGCAAAACTATAGACCTGTATCTCTGACGTCGATCTGTTGTAGAATTTTAGAACATGTTTTTTGCTTGAGTATCATGTCGTTTTTGGAAACCCAGAATCTACTATGTAGGAATCAACATGGATTCCGGAAACAGCGATCGTGTGAGACCCAACTCTCTTTATTTGTTCATGAGACCCAGAAAATATTAGATACAGGCTCCCAGGTAGATGCTATTTTTCTTGACTTCCGGAAGGCGTTCGATACAGTTCCGCACTGTCGCCTGATAAACAAAGTAAGAGCCTACGGAATATCAGACCAGCTGTGTGGCTGGATTGAAGAGTTTTTAGCAAACAGAACACAGCATGTTGTTATCAATGGAGGTCTACAGACGTTAAAGTAACCTCTGGCGTGCCATAGGGGAGTGTTATGGGACCATTGCTTTTCACAATATATATAAATGACCTAGTAGATAGTGTCGGAAGTTCCATGCGGCTTTTCGCGGATGATGCTGTAATATACAGAGAAGTTGCAGCATTAGAAAATTGTAGCGAAATGCAGGAAGATCTGCAGCAGATAGGCACTTGGTGCAGGGAGTGGCAACTGACCCTTAACATAGACAAATGTAATGTATTGCGAATACATAGAAAGAAGGATCCTTTATTGTATGATTATATGATAGCAGAACAAACACTGGTAGCAGTTACTTCTGTAAAATATCTGGGAGTATGCGTGCGGAACGATTTGAAGTGGAATGATCATATAAACTTAATTGTTGGTAAGGCAGGTACCAGGTTGAGATTCATTGGGAGAGTCCTTAGAAAATGTAGTCCATCAACAAAGGAGGTGGCTTACAAAACACTCGTTCGACCTATACTTGAGTATTGCTCATCAGTGTGGGATCCGTACCAGATCGGGTTGACGGAGGAGATAGAGAAGATCCAAAGAAGAGCGGCGTGTTTCGTCACAGGGTTATTTGGTAACCGTGATAGCGTTACGGAGATGTTTAACAAACTCAAGTGGCAGACTCTGCAAGAGAGGCACTCTGCATCATGGTGCAGCTTGCTCGCCAGGTTTCGTGAGGGTGCGTTTCTGGATGAGGTATCGAATATATTGCTTCCCCCTACCTCCCGAGGAGGTCACGAATGTAAAATTAGAGAGATTAGAGCGCGCACGGAGGCTTTCAGACAGTCGTTCTTCCCGCGAACCATACACGACTGGAATAGGAAAGGGAGGTAATGACAGTGGCACGTAAAGTGCCCTCCGCCACACACCGTTGGGTGGCTTGCGGAGTATAAATGTATATGTAGATGTAGAAGGACAGCACAGATAGTCAAAGATTTGTTTGATCTGTGGGAAAGTGTCACAGCAATGCTTAAGCAACTGAACTGTCAGACTTGAAGAAAGATGTAAGCTATCCTGAAAAAGCCTACCTACAAAGTTTCAAGAATCAGCTTCAAGTGATGACTCTAGGAATATACTGTAATCCCCTAAATATTGCTCCCACAGGAATTGCAAGGGCAATGTTAGGTTAGTTACAGTAAGCACAGAGGCACTGAAACAGATTACAGCATGTACAGAGGCATTTAATCAATCATTCTTCCCATGCTCTATATGTGAATGGAACAGAAAGAAACCCAAATAACTGGTACAATGGGACATACCACTTCACTTTGGTTTGCAGATGTGAGCTCTGGCTAATTCGAGCATTTGTGTTTGTATAAATAAATGAATAAAATGTTTTCACACTTGAAATATACTGAAATAACACAAATAAATTATTTATATGTTCAACAAGTTGTTTTAGGAACTTATCTTTTTCTGAAGGATTACTGCAGGTGGCTTCCACCCTTTTATTCACTTTGTGACTGTCACTCTTCAAAAAGATGTTGACAAGCAAAGACATTTTTCTGTCATTTTCAATTTTCTTATGTTTATACACATGCGTGTGGCTGGTAAGAGCTGCTTGCCCCATAGAAGAAATGTTTATTGAAGTAGTACCATATATGCATACCATCTGTTTTAACATTTCCTCTCTTGACCCACAGTAACTTGAATTCATAAGGAGTTTGATACACAGATGCGCATTTTACTTTCCCATGATGGTATTGCAAAAATTGTTCACGTTTTATCATAAACCTGAACAATAACAAGTCAGACAGTACACCAACAACTGAACTTCACGTTAACATTCAGTGATACCACAATGGCATCTAAATTGACTAAACAAGACACAATGGAATACCTATATTGCATTAGCTTTTATACTTATTTCATTAGCTTGCACTATAAAAACATTATTTATGATATGCAGATTAATGAATTCCCTTTGCGAAGAGAAACAAACACAAAAGAAAATTTTTTGTTCCCATTTTAACACTTAAGGATAGCTTGCACAGGTGATTTTTTCACCATGACTGTTTTGTCACCTTTGCCCAGTCTGTGGGTATATACGGAGATGCGGGCAACTTAAGAGTGACAATGGGTGACACTTTTGTCCGTCAACCCGCATACAAGCCGATGACAAAACTGTGTGCGTGGGTGACAAAATTGTCACTTTCCGTGCATTCTCTGCTCAACATTTGGTTGCCAACTGTCAACACAGTGGGTTGTATGAACAAATTGAAGAACGCACTTTCTTCTCAGATTTTTTTATGAATAAAGCATGCTGGAGAATATACTTCACTTTAATCTGAGTGAAAGAACATCATAAAAATTAATAGTTGCTTAATTACAAACCTTGAGACCTGTTTCTCATAACGAAACCACACGGACTACCACTTAGTGAGCGGACCACAGTGCGTCATATTTAACTGAAATTATCTCATATCAGAAAAATAACAAATGTGTTCACCAAACTTCAATACGAAAGAAGTATCCCTGTATGCTGTCAGAAAATCCATTTTCAAAAACTGTCCGTATATCGTCTTAATAATTTGTTGCTGCACATAAAACTAAACTTGAAACACAGCGCAAATCTTCCAGAACACACTGAATGCAATTCCATAATTGTATATCGAGTTAGCCCGTTTGACCGAGCTGAATGAAATGTATGTTACTAGGTTAACATGCAAAGTAATTCATCAAAACTTTTTGACTCTTATTCAAAAATATTGAAGAAATTTCTTTCGATGTGGTCAAAGTCCATGAAACATCGTATAAAACTTTCCACTTATCAGCCTGCCACTACAAAAAGGGTGTACTCAGTATTCTTTTTTACAATATTTTCTTTTATGTCTCGTTAATTTGCAATAACAATGACTGTCTCTCCCTATCCACACGGTGCTGGTCTCATAGATAGCAGCCGTTACCCATGTACTGGCTGAAATGTATGATTTTTCTGAAGTTACAATTTTTGTGTACAAATATGATGTTGGAATTTCACAACATTTTTAGGTTTAATGGACTTTCTACTTAAAAATACATGTTTTGGTATTGCAAGAGTTAACCCTGACTACACAGGTGAAACTTCAGTTTAATAGCAATTATTGCAGAAAAAAAAAAGAAAGTGAAAAGAAGTTCTAGCACTGAATACATATGCAAACACATGATCTTTCTGTTTAATTTCCTTTACAGCACTTTTACATATACAGAAATGCACAAAACACAAGACCAAAGCAAAATTTAGTGTTAATAGAGGCCTAAAGTGTGATACAAACAAACATTCAGAGGTACACAGTCCGACTTTACATTCACTGTACTAAAATTATGCAGGTAAACGCTATTTGTGTGAAAAATTAAATTTAATCATAAAAGAAAGAAATAACTGAAAAACTTAATATATAAAAACAGTTTGTTCACAACTGAAAGAAGTCCGACAGAAACTTTTTTAGACTAACTCAGCCTTCACCATACATACGTATAGGCGAAGTACTTGACAACATCGTAAATCACAGTGAAATCAAAATAATATCGCAAAATGTCCAATATATTACCAATAAAATTGAACAAATTGACAAATTTCTAAGTGTTAGTAGCCCTCATATTTATCTTGTGAATGAACTAGGGTGCAAAACTGAAGAATTACGCAGCATTAATTTAAGTAATTATAAAACTGCCGTGTCTATTGTAGGGAACAACATAAAGGTGGTGGTGCTGGTATTTATGTCAAAAATAATGTCCAGTGCGAAAAATTGATTGGATAGATAAACTTGCATGTGAGGTGGTCTTTGAAATAGCTGCCATAAGAATAAAGCTCAGTTATAGCAGTTTAATAATAGCTAGCCTGTACAGATCCCCTAACAGTAACATGGAAGAATTCTTTTGCCATTTAGAGGAACTTATTGATAAACTCTCACCTCATAAAAAACAGACTATAATAATAGGGGATGTGAACATTGACTCCTTAACTAATAGTGTAAGTTACCTTAGATATATTACAGTCCTATAATTACAACCACGTGAATTGAACACCAACAAGAATTACAGGTGACTCTCTGACATATATTGACCATGTTATTACAAACTTAAGTAAGGAGGACCTTGTAGTTGGAACGGTTGAGAACCACATTTCGGATCATAGTGCATTAGTCCTAGAGCTTCACACTGACAAAGAAATAGTATCTCATAAGGAACAATTTACTTATAAAAGAAAGCTTGACTATCATGCATTAACAGAAAAACTGACACAAACTGGTATCAGGTAGGCCTATATGCAACAGAAGACATTAATGAAAAGTGGGAATTATTTTATACAACATTAACCCATTGTCTAAATCAAGTATGCCCAAGGGTCATAATACTAAAGAAAACTGACAGTTCCAGGAATCTTAAACTCCCCCCTAATGTGATGAAATTAAAGAATGATATGAATGATCTATATATTCTTTTTAAAGACACCAAACTGCAGTACTTTCAGGCTAAATACAAAGCCTGTAGAAAAACCTATAGGGAAGCACTTTAGACAGTAAAGGCACAGAAGTATGCAGAACAGATGAGTCAATCCTGTAATGTTAGCAAAACAGCGTGGAATATAGTAAAGACGGAAAGTGGGAGGAATGACAAGGCATTGGGTAACAACATAATAATAAGGGGAAATGAAAAATTGGTTAGTGACCCAAAAGAAGTATGCGAGAGATTCATAGATCAATTTAGTAAGACGAGTAAGGAGGATGTGATCAACCCACCACAGGTGCTAAATCCCAGTAATGTCAGTAATTCTTTCTTCCTGAGGTGTGTTACAGAACAGGAAATCCTGAGAACCATTTCCAACTTAAAAGCAGGGGTCATTTCCTGACTTGTTAAAAGTCACCGAAATAAGACCAGTGCATAAAAAGGAAAAAACTGCTGATGTACAAAATTATAGGCCTATTTCATTGACATCAGAACTAGTAAGTTGTTGGAAAGGCTATTTCTTGATCAAATGGAATCATTTTTCTCTAAGTACAATATATTAAAAAGTTCTCAACACGGTTTCAGGAAGGGCAAGTCTACAATAACAGCCATAGCCACGTTTACTCAAGCAGTATTGAATAAACTTGATGGTGGAAACAAAGTTATTGGCACTTTTCTAGACCTATCTAAGGCTTTTGATACTGTAAATCACTCCATTCTTCTACATAAGTTTGAAACTTATGGGGTCAGAGGAGTGGCATTAGATTTGTTAAGATCGTACCTTGCTGACAGGAGACAATGTGTTAAGTTGTATCATACAACCAGGGCACTTATACAAACAGTAAAATCATCTTATAAAATTCTTAACTGTGGAGTCCCTAAGGGAAGTATTATTGGGCCTTTTCTGTTCATTGTGTACATCAATGATATAATAATTCAAAAAAATGCAGACCTTGTGAATTATGCCGACAACACCTCCTCCATAAGCTGGGGCCCTACAAAACAGCTAGCAGTGCAAAATAATATGAAGAACACTAGCATCATCACAGAATATATGACTAAAAAAAATTGGCATTAAATAAGGAAAAGACAATTCTAATGGAGTTTATGCTAAACTACAAATCAAGACACGTGTATACTGAGCCAGAGTTATCAATTGAAACAATTGATAAACATAAATTCCTGGGTATTATAGTTGATGAACATCTTACATGAAAGGAGCACAACAGCTACATGTGTAAAAAAATCTCGTGTAATACCTACCAGCTAAAACGCCTTTCTAGCATAATAGCAGCACCAGTCTTAAGACAAATCTATTTTGGTATTATACACTCCCACCTACAATACGGTATTGAGATTTGGGGCGGGGCACCAACGGTATACGTGGATAGGGCTTTTAGAGCCCAGAAGAGAGCAATTAGGATAATAGCGAATATTAGTAAACATCAATTCTGTAGAGAATACTTCATTAAGTGTAATATACTAACAGTGTATTCATTATATGTTCTAAGGACTATACTGTTTGTAAAAGAAAATATGTAGCACAGTATAATAAATAGTGATATCCATAGTTATAATACAAGGAAGAAAGAGGATTACCACATAAAATTCAGAAATAAAAAAGGAACTGATCATAATCCATTTTCTGCTGGAAGATTTTTTTTACAACAGACTGCCAAATACCATAAATAAAATTAAAGCAGCTGTTAATTGCTAAATGTTTGTACTCCATCAAGGATTTTTAATGTTGTATGTACTTTATTTCTACTACTAAACTATTATTATTGTTCATGTATGTACTGACTGACTATGTCCACAACTGTGAAAGTTATTATGGACAAATAAACCATTATTATTATATACTCTGATTCAGTTCCTCATGTACCTGCCAAAAATCCTTAAGAACACAATATGTGAAAATAATATGATAAAGATGCGCAGCAATTCATCTTCAAAAAATCTAGGATTACTGCTATTTTCACATGATGTGTAATCTGAATCATCCTTTCAATCATCTGCAGACTCGTCAAGGACTTTGTAAATCATTTGCTCCAAACTTGTTTCCTCCTCACTGCACGTCTTGAAACATAATCAACAAAAATCACACAAAATGCTCAAAACAAAGACAACTTAAAATCAGCTAACGCCCACGACACAAGAAACAAGAAGAAAGATTTTAAAACTGAAGACTTATCTGCTGATACCACTACTGCCATCCAGCAGAAACTAAGAAGTGTGTAGACCACACAGAAGTTTGTGGGAGGTGTAAATATACGTTCAACAGCACAGAAAATCATAGTAACTGGCTTGACATAATATAATGTCCACCTGCACATTCCCTTTTCCCGCAAGCACCACAATAGTACGTCAGCCACACGCTATGTGTTATAAGAAAAGAAAATATTGACTTTGTTATTTATTATAGAACAGTAATAATAGAACTGAATTTTTTAAATTTCAAGAGTTCGTTTGGATTTCCCAGCTTTTCAAGGTTATGTAAGGTTCACAGCTAATTGCCTGTTTTCAAGGATTGCTAACCACCATGTTATTGCATCTATGTAGACAAGAGAACAGTCAATAATGTCACAAAATCAGGTAATTCACCCCTTCCAGGAACAGATGACACTCTTGCCCATATTGGCAGATAAAAATTCTTCACCAGCTTCGATAAGTGCTCTGAATACTATCCAATTCCTATAGCTACAAAAGATCAGGAAAAAATAGCTTCTGTTGCGCCTTCTAGGCATTACATAACCTTGGGATACCCTCTGGACTCTGAAACACTCCTGTTACATTTCAATGTATTGCCAATTTATTTTTATGTGGTTAACAGCTGACCACATGTCTAATATACCTGGATGACACAACTGTCTTTTCAAGTATGATGAGAGAACATGCTGAGCAACTAAGAAATGTTCTAACTCATGCTAGAGACATTAATCTAAATTTGAGATTAGAAAACTGCAGTTTAGCGCCATCATGAGGACACTTACTATACTATAGAATTTCGGAGGAGGTATTGAACAGAATTGGGGAGAAGAGCAGTTTGTGGCACAACTTGATCAGTTGGTAGGACACGTTCTGAGGCATCAAGGGATCACCAATTTAGTATTCGAGGGCAGCGTGGAGGGTAAAAGTCGTAGAGGGAGACCAAGAGATGAATACACTAAGCAGATTCAGAAGGATATAGGCTGTCGTACGTACTGGGAGATGAAGCAGCTTGCACAGGATAGAGTAGCATGGAGAGCTGCATCAAACCAGTCTCAGGATTCAAGACCACAACAACAACAACAACAGAATTTCAGCAGATGGATTAAGACAATACCCACTCCAACAGACACAGTGAACAATTTTCCAGCACTAAGGAATGTTATAGGATTGCAATTTTGTGTTAACATATTACAAGAGTCATTTTAGAAGTAAGAACCAATTTGTAATGACGTAAGAGAAAGTTTATTTATGAACGTAAATTGTATCACAAACTATAATTATACTTTTTTTCACTTTTCAACAGTTGGCTTGAACATTTAAACATTTGTCAAGTCGGGGCATCAGCTTCTGGATCCCAGCATCAAAGAACTCCACCTCCTGACCATTCAGACAATTAGTAACAGTTTCTTTCAACGTGTAATTTCCCAAGCACTTTTCACCAAGAAATTGCTTCTGTTTTGGACACAGATGTAAGTCTGATTGTGCTAAGCCAGGCCGGTATGGTGGATGATCCAGTAATTCCCAATGAAACTTGTCCAGTTGTGTCTTTGTTCTAGGCACAATGTGAGGCTGAGCATTGTCATGAGGCAGAACAGAGCCGCTATAGAGCACTCCCTGCCAGTGATTTTGAATACCATGCCTAAGCTTTTATTGTCATTCCTCTTGGCAAGAAGTCTAACAGAAGAAAGCCTTTCCGGTCCCAAAACATTGTGGCTATGATTTTCCGTGTTGAAGGTTCTTGTTTGGATTTCTGTGGTTTCATCAGGGAGTTTGAATGATGACACTCACTGTATTGATGTTTATTCTCGGGAGTGCTGTGCACAATCCACGCTTCATCACCTGTCACAATGTGACTCATCACCATCCTTGTGATAGTGGTCCAAAACGGACAAAAAATGTGCCATTCACTTTGTTTTGTGTTCTTTTGTCAACATTTTGCACGCATTTCTTTGTCGTGAAGTTTGTCAGTAAGACTGTGAAAAACTGCTGATCTTGAATTTTTGCGAAAATTTCTGATGCAGATGTCCAATAGCGCAGTGCCTGTTTTGTGAATGGCCTCATCAAACTTTTGTGTCAAGTTTTCAGTCGTGACAGTAGGCTGCACAGATCGTTTTTCATCATGAACATTTTGTACTTTCTTCAGTAAACAGCCTACACAACTTACACCCAGTTTTATCATTCATTACATCTGCACCATAATCTACAAAATGCTTCTGATGAATTTCAGCAGGATGAACTTGTTTCGCATTTAACAACCAAATAACCAAGCACACTTCATAATTGGCAAGATTACCAAGTAACACGGCAAAAAGTGACGCAGTACAAACCATAACAACTGACAGCAGTAGAGACGGGAAATGTAATGGCGGCGTAGGGAGAGACTGGCCAAAAGTGGCTGACCATGAACAGATGTCAAGTGACAGAATTTGAGGACGCAATGCCCTATTGGTTGTCACTTTAAAAATGACCCTTGTACTATTATCATTTCAGGTAGAACTATGTAGCCACCATGAAACTGCTCACAAAGTTACTGTAGAAGGGAACCCCTTTTGTCTGAATAGCTGACTGTGAGAGAGCCACGTTAAAAGTGAAAGAAATTCATACAACTTCACCTGTCTTGGGTTATACTGATTTTGAGCTAACTTTTATCCTGTCACAATAATATTATGAGAGGGAAAGTGATACTCACCATATAGCGGATATGCTGAGTCGCAGATAGGCACAAAAAAAGACTCTCACAATGACATCTTGTGTGTGTGTGTGTGTGTGTGTGTGTGTGTGTGTGTGTGTGTGTGCGTGCGTGCGTGCATGCATGCAGGCACCTGAAACCACAATGCGAGCAGCAGTGCCAGTGCATGAAGGGAGTGGCAACTGGGTGGGGGTAAGGAAAGGAGGAGGCTGGAGCGGGAAGGGGAGAGATACTATTGGTGGCGGGGGCGGACAGCAAAGTGTTGCAGGTTAGACTATGGGCAGGGGAGAGGTGGAAAGGTGAAAGGTGGAAGGGGTGAAAAGGGGGGGGGGAAGTAGTGGAGAATGAGAGAAATAAAGAGACTGAGTATGGTGGTGGAATGACAGCTGGGTAGTGCTGGAATGGGAACAGAGAAAAGGCTGGATGCATGAGGACAGTGACTAACAAAGGTTGAGGCCAGGAGGGTTATGGGAACATAGGATGTATTGCAGGGAAAGTTCCCACCAGTGCAATTCAGAAAAGCTGGTGTCAGTGGTAAGGATGTAAACTACTGGATATTCCTTCCAGTATTATTATGCTGACACAGCATTACATGGTGACAAAGTTTATTTATTACATTGCAGCCAAGCTGAAAATCTAATCCCCTACACTACATAACAACTGTGACTGTAACAAATAATCAGTTATAATTTTCCACCTTTTGCTACATTTCTCTTTAGACGTTATGTTTGCCCTTACATATCCTTTAAAAATTTGATGAAAAACAGCTGTACATTTGTTTCAAGTATTATCCTCTTATCTACACACATCAAAAAAAGTTTTGCATCACCCCGGTTCCCAGAACTCCTGAACATAAACGTTGACTGTGGATATTATATCACAGACACAGTCCCTTTGACTGTTCAGAGATGTCACTAAACCTGCCCAAAGATGTAAACAACCATGCATAAGCAGTGCCTATTAGACAGAGGGGGTCCGACAGCCAATCAGTTCCGGTCATTTCACCAAGAAGACGGCTCCTGTGGTCTGTAGTTGAATCATGCCCAAATAGTCAATACCGCGGTTCCATCAAATGTGCATTGTTACTTTGTGCCAGGAAGGCCTCTCAATGAGGGAACTGTCCAGGTGTCTCAGAGTGAACCAAAGCAATGTCGTTCGGATATGGAGGAGATACAGGGAGACAGGAACTGTCTATGACATGCCTCACTCTGGCCACCCAAGAGCTACTACTGCAGTGGATGACGTCTACCTACGGATTATGGCTCGGAGGAACCCTGACAGCAATGCCACCGTGTTGAACAATGCTTTTCGTGCAACCACAGAATGTTGTGTTATGGCTTAAACTGTGCACAATAGGCTGAATGAGGCACAACTTCACTCCCGACGTGCATGGTTAGGTCCATCTTTGTAAACACGACACCATGCAGTGCGCTACAGATGGGCCCCAACAACATGCCGAATGGACTGCTCAGGATTGGCATCACGTTCTCTTCACCGATGAGTGTCGCATATGCCTTCAACCAGACAATTGTCAGAAATGTGTTAGGAGGCAACCCGGTCAGGCTGAACGCCTTAGACTCACTGCCCAGCGAGTGCAGCAAGGTGGAGAGTCCCTGCAGCTTTGGGTTGGCATTATGTGGGGCCGATGTACACTGCTGGTGGTCATGAAAGGTAGCTGTATGATACGTAAATGCCATCCTCCGATCGATAGTGCAACCATATCAGGAGCATATTGGCGAGGCATTCATCTTCATGGACGACAATTCGCACCCCCATCATGCATATCTTGTGATTGACTTCCTTCAGGATAACGGCATCGCTCGACTAGAGTGGCCAGCATTTTCTTCAGACATGAAACCTATCAAACATGCCAGGGATACATTGAAAAGGGCTGTTTATGGACGACGTCACCCACCAACTACTCTGAGGGATCTATGCTGAATCACCGTTGAGGATTAGAACAATCTGGACCAACAGTGCCTTAATGAACTTGTGGATAGTATGCCACGACGAATACAGGCATGCATCAATGCAAGAGGACGTGCTACTGGGTATTAAAGGTACCAGTGTGGACAGCAATCTGAACCACCACTTCTCAAGGTCTTGCTGTATGGTGGTACAACATGCAATGTGTTGCTTTCATGAGCAATAAAAAGGGAGGAAATTATGTTTATGTTGATCTCTATTCCAATTTTCTGTACAGGTTCCGGAAATCTCGGAACCAAGGTGATACAAAACTTTTTTGATGTGTGTATTAGACATCATCAGTGACTTCTATCTCAACAACATCACTTTTTTCATTTGTAACCTTATCCACCACTTTTATTTGAGATATGTTGTTCATAGCACATTTTACATAAAGAAATAGAAGGTTATGTCGCTATTCATCACAACTTTCCTCAGTCACATGCAGAAAATTAATCTCCAGGGTAATTTTGTACATTGTTGGTTTTAGAGTCCGCATTGTATTAACTGACCAACCAGGCTTCTGCCATTGAGTTTGTAAAGATACAAGAATGTTTTTCATCACAGTACTGTAATCTCTCTCTCTCTCTCTCTCTCTCTCTCTCTCTCTCTCTCTCTCTCTCTCTGTGTGTGTGTGTGTGTGTTTTGTCCAATTTTGACAAAGGCCTGTTTGGCAGAAAGCTTTGTTTGAAAGCATCTTTGTTGCACCTGATAGCATATCCGCTGTATGGCGATCAGCACCTATCTTTTTTCATACTACTGTCATTATTCCATCCTGGATATTTCGTTGTTTGACATGGAATTTAAAGGGTCAGAAAATGACGCTTCAGACACGACAGTGTTAGTGAAGTTACAACAGATCAAGGAAGTGATTCAAGTGATGTTAAGTTTTTCCAGTATCAGAAAATAGAATGAAGTAGACGTAACAACAGAACTGCCTCCCATACCTCCAAGATTTCCGTTTACTGGACTGTCTTCAGACTTCAAACAAAATGACACTTAATATGTGATGCAATATATAAAGAAAGTAATTGATGTTAAGTTGGTCAATGTTGCGGTCACTTAAGACTAACAGATATGCTCAAGATAGACACGAACAGTGATGAGATTTGGGGTAGGTGAAAGACTATTAGAGTTCTGTCAAAGGAATGGCTTGCTGATTGGAAAATCTTGGTTCAAGAAAAGAGAGAGCCACAAGATTACCTGGTACAGCCAAGACGTAATGAGAAAGTTAATAGTTGACTACTTCCTGTACGATAGTAAGATGAATAGGAACATCACTAACATAAAGGTAATGCCATCCGAAGCCCTGGATAGTGACCACCATTTGCTGGTAATGAACCTGTGAGGAACTAAGGATAATAAAGGGACAGAAAACCATGAAAGACATATAAGGGTATGGAAGCTGAAGCAGGAAGAAAGCAGGCTACAGTGCCTACAAGTCGTAAAGGAAAGGATGAACCAAAAACAGTAGAAGAGGAATGGGGTAGATTCAAGGGAACATTAGTAAGTGCGGCAGAAGCAATATGTGGGAGGACAGCAATAAAAAGAGATGGAAAGAAACACCCTGGTGGAATGATAAAACAAAGTATATAGTACAGAAGAAGAATAGGGAGTTTAGGGTATGGTTCCAGAAGAGAACAGTAGAGACAAGAGAAGAGTATCAGGCAAGAAAGAAAGAAGCAAAAACTGTGGTGGCAGAGGAAAGAAGAAAGTGGATTGAACAGTGGACCAGAATGATGGAGGAGGATAGTGAAGATTCAAAAAAGGTGTTATATGGAATGATTAAAAGTAAGAGGAAGAACGGTATGACAGATTATGCTCGAATGGTGAACAAAAGTGGACAAGATGTAGAGAATAAGGAGGAACTCAAGAATATGTGGAAGGAGTATTTTGAAGCACTCCTGAATCCGAATGGAGACCTGGATGAGGAGGAACAAGTCTAGGATAAAAAAAGGGGAGGAACAGCAAATAGAATAAGACCTTATTTGGGGAGAAGTGGAACAGGCATTGGGCAAGATGAAGGGAGGGAAGTCACCAGGTCTGGATGAGATGGCGAGAGCAGCAGGAGAGGTGGGGATACAATGGCTGTACTGAGTAATGTAAATTGCGAGAAGACAGAACATGATCCCAGAAGACAGGAAGAAGGGAATAATTGTCCAAATCTTTCAGAAGGGAAACAGAAAAAGAGTGCAAGAACTATCAGGGGATAACACTGACGAGTCATTGTGCAAAGATCTTTGAGAAAATTTTGGAAGTACGAATTTGGGCAAAATTAGAAGGAAGAATGAGAGAACAACAACATGGCTTCAGAACAGAAAGGTCCATGGTGGATCTATTTTTTTCTGTAAGACAAACTGCAGGAACAGCACTATGAATATGGAATAGATCTACTAATGACCTTCCTGGAAATTGAAAAAGCGTATGATAGTGTACATAGAAGCAAAGTGTGGAAAGACCTGGAGAACAGATGAGTAGCAAAACAGATTAGTTTTAGGATAAGGCAAATGTACCATGGAAGTGTGAAAGTGGGAGGAGAGAGGTCAGCTTGGATTGAGCAGAAAAATGGCTTGAGGCAGGGAGGTGCACTTTCACCATTACTCTTCATTTTAGTGATGGATGATATAATGAGTTCACAGTAGCACAAGTAATTGATGAAAGGAAGATGAAAGCTATGGTGTTTGCAGATGATCTGATGATTTGGGGGAATAAGGAGGATTAAGTACAAGAGCAGTTGGACGTTAAGGGAGCACACAGTACAATAATATGGGATGAAATTTAGTATAAGTAAGATTGAGTTGATTATCACAACAAGAAAGGAGGAGAGAGGAACAACTGAAATAACAATTGGGGGGGGGGGGGGGGGCAACGATTGAGGAGAGTGGAGAGTTTCTAGTACTTGGGAAGCCTAACACAGGAAGCTGGGAAAAATGGCAGATAAATAAACGAGCGGGGGAGAAAAGCAGAAGAATTTCACAAGAATGTCAGAGGCCTGATATGGAGCTAGGATGTACCCCAAATCAGTAGAAAGGTTACATACTAGTCATACTATGTCCCAATCCTGACATTTGCATTTGACATTTAAATCAGAAACCTGGGTTATGAAAGGAAGAGAGAAAAGCAGAGTCCAAGCTAGTGACACAAAATACTTGAGAAACATTACTGGAGTGACAAAGATAGACAGGTTAAGAACTGAGAGGATCAGGGAATTAACAAAGGTGGAACCATTACAGGAGGAGACAGAGAAATCAAGGCTGAGATGGTATGGACATGTTAAGAGTATGGAGGGAAAGAGGATACATGAGATGAAACTGGAAGGAAAGAGACGAAGAGGAAGTCTGAGGGACAGATGGCTGAAAGGAGTGCGGAATGCGTCCAGAAGAAAGGAGAAATCTCAATAACAAATTGAAAAATCTTTGTATTCCAGAGAGGAATGGCACCAAAGCCTGGAGCCTCATGTTATATATATGGAGATTAGGTTGGGTTCAATATATATCAATAAAGAGGATTTGGAAGACCTACATATTGTGAGAGTCCAATGGCTAAGTATGGTCTATAATTATATTACACTCCCGGAAATTGAAATAAGAACACCGTGAATTCATTGTCCCAGGAAGGGGAAACTTTATTGACACATTCCTGGGGTCAGATACATCACATGATCACACTGACAGAACCACAGGCACATAGACACAGGCAACAGAGCATGCACAATGTCAGCACTAGTACAGTGTATATCCACCTTTCGCAGCAATGCAGGCTGCTATTCTCCCATGGAGACGATCGTAGAGATGCTGGATGTAGTCCTGTGGAACGGCTTGCCATGCCATTTCCACCTGGCGCCTCAGTTGGACCAGCATTCGTGCTGGACGTGCAGACCGCGTGAGACGACGCTTCATCCAGTCCCAAACATGCTCAATGGGGGACAGATCCGGAGATCTTGCTGGCCAGGGTAGTTGACTTACACCTTCTAGAGCACATTGGGTGGCACGGGATACATGCGGACGTGCATTGTCCTGTTGGAACAGCAAGTTCCCTTGCCGGTCTAGGAATGGTAGAACGATGGGTTCGATGACGGTTTGGATGTACCGTGCACTATTCAGTGTCCCCTCGACGATCACCAGTGGTGTACAGCCAGTGTAGGAGATCGCTCCCCACACCATGATGCCGGGTGTTGGCCCTGTGTGCCTCGGTCGTATGCAGTCCTGATTGTGGCGCTCACCTGCACGGCGCCAAACACGCATACGACCATCATTGGCACCAAAGCAGAAGCGACTCTCATCGCTGAAGACGACACGTCTCCATTCGTCCCTCCATTCACGCCTGTCGCGACACTACTGGAGGCGGGCTGCACGATGTTGGGGCGTGAGCGGAAGACAGCCTAACGGTGTGCGGGACCGTAGCCCAGCTTCATGGAGACGGTTGCGAATGGTCCTCGCCGATACCCCAGGAGCAACAGTGTCCCTAATTTGCTGGGAAGTGGCGGTGCGGTCCCCTACGGCACTGCATAGGATCCTACGGTCTTGGCGTGCATCCGTGCGTCGCTGCGGTCCGGTCCCAGGTCGACGGGCACGTGCACCTTCCGCCGACCACTGGCGACAACATCAATGTACTGTGGAGACCTCACGCCCCACGTGTTGAGCAATTCGGCGGTACGTCCACCCGGCCTCCCGCATGCCCACTATATGCCCTTGCTCAAAGTCCGTCAACTGCACATACGGTTCACGTCCACGCTGTCGCGGCATGCTACCAGTGTTAAAGACTGCGATGGAGCTCCGTATGCCACGGCAAACTGGCTGACACTGACGGCGGCGGTGCACAAATGCTGCGCAGCTAGCGCCATTCGACGGCCAACACCGCGGTTCCTGGTGTGTCCGCTGTGCCGTGCGTGTGATCATTGCTTGTACAGCCCTCTCGCAGTGTCCGGAGCAAGTATGGTGGGTCTGACACACTGGTGTCAATGTGTTCTTTTTTCCATTTCTAGGAGTGTATATACAAGTAAGGGCACAATTTCAAATAGCACTGACCCTAATGAAACCCCTTCTCGTCAAAGACTACTGGCTTACAGCTGATAATTTCTACATCCCTCCCCAACTGGCAAACCACCTTATTACAAAGAAAACTGACATACATGGCTTGTGCGGCCTTCTAGGAAAGATATGCCATTAAACTATCACAGTAAGAAATTTAAAAAGTGAGATATTGTTGCTTTTTAGAGGTTAAAGTTATAGCAAACAAGATGAAACAGGCAGCATGATGTGCCCTATTTTGAACATTATCCACAATGCAGAAATGAAAAATGTAAATAAAATATCATACAGACACAATGGGAGGAGTGGCTAAAGTTGATCAGCATATGGCAAACAATCCATTAACACAGAAAGGAGTGAAAAAATACTACCAAAAATATTTGTCGAAGTACTTGAATTGGTTCTCTGGAATACATTCAGCTTGTACAAGAAATCTGGAGGCACAAAGAATGCTCTGGATTTTCATGTGGCAGTGACTGAGCAGATGAAAGCTGAATATCACAGGAAGGAATTCTCTCCAAAAGCACATGGCCATACATCAACAATCACTAATACCATCTGTCTAACTGACCATCATGTCCCATCGTTATCCCAGCTACTGCATAGAAGTAGGACCCTACCAGAATCTGTGGGATGTGCAGCCAAGTTCAGGATGCAAATGAGAAGAAAAATAAGAGGGAATAGCAATATATGTGGGTGTGGGAAGAATGTGATGTACCTCTATGTATTGTACCACACTACAGAGCCTTTACACAGTCACGAACATATGAAGGTGAATGTTGTGCAAGAGTGTATTATCATAATTCTTATTGTTTATCAAAAACACTACAAACAGTTTTGAAAGATATCCAAGTAACATATTTTGTCCTAAGACATTTTATTCTTTGTGGAGTTATTTTATAAACATAAGTATATCTGGGGTTTTAATATAACCTTTTTTTAACATTCTCTAATTATCCTTTAAGTGAATAATTTGGTAAAGTTTGAAATTCAGCAATAAAAAATTGTAAATTTTTGCACATACTTTTACAGACTTGGAAGAAAGATGGGAAAATGCAGAGGACTGTCACAAAGTATGGCGCCTTTTGCGAGACATCAGTTGTTGAAAAACTGGATATCCCACATGAGAAAGGAAGCAGGGAGCTAACAGATATTATGCAGCTGCACAAAAAGCAAAGTTGGAATCTGAAGCAGTATTTTCACAACAGCAATTCATCAATCCATAAAGCAACAGTGGCAGCTGACATTAATTACAAACCTTTCAGTCTAATAGAAACAATTGTTAACTGTCACAACATCTACATTAATACGAAGATAATAGGCTGGCTTATAAAAGAAATGCCCAGGAAATATCTCATCTAGGATAATATTGATTTGCAAGCCTCAAACAACTGGTTGACCTATGCCAGTTTACATGCAGAAACTGATGGTTGTCTAACACTGATACAACATCCAGGTAATTACAACAAGGAGCTGCTGAACATACATCCTTAAAGAACAAGGAAGGGATGATAGCAACAGCAAGTATTGGGAGGTCACAAGGAGACAGTTTCACACATTACATCCAGATGTAAAACCTTGGCACCCAAAGAATATTTGAAAAGGCATGATGAAGTCGGCAGAATAATCCACGAAAAGTATAAATTAATGAAAGAGCTTCCTTGTTACTTAAACCATTATTATTATTATTATTATTATTATTATTATTATTATTATTTATTCCTGACATAATGATAATGAAGAAAAAGGAAGCATGGACCACCAACATTGCTATTGCAGGCACCAGCAGTTGAAGAAGCTTTCACGCTTGAATTTCAGTGGCTCTAGTATGTCAGATTGTAAAAGTGGTCCTGGTGGTTATAGGCACACTGGGCATTTGAATACGATTGACAATGATGAAATATCCATTGCCACTTACAGAAAGCCACTATGAATTTCTTTATTCTTTGAGTAAGTGACCCAAGTGATGAATACTTGGGACACGTTAAAACTGTGCCAGACCCAGATACTTGGCTTTCACTGTTGGTGCACTAGCAACAGTAACTAAATTTCCACAAGGTCCTCTCAGTCTTACATATTCTTTACACTGCGAATGGACCTGCAGCACAGTTTAATAATACTTAACACAACATCAACACAGTGGCAACATGACTTGATAACATTTCCGAAACCACTGGTCTCTCACTGGCTGCACAGTGGAGACATTGTGACAGACAGACACAGCACTGAAAAATTCTTATGGGCAACAGAACATGGCACTTTTCATACTTACTCTTAAATGATCTGGATCATGATTGATGTGACATTTTCTAAGGCACTGGTGTCCACATCGTAAGCGGTTCTCGCAAGGATGTGGGCAGAAGATTTTTTCTGCTTTCTGGTGACAGGGCTTCACAGTTTCGTGGCCACACGGAAGCTTAATAAGAATGCTAACTGTGCATAGCTGCTTAGCTGCATCTATGTTGCCCTCCACTTCTAGAGTATGGCCACAAGGCAATATCTTCACGACTTTATTTCCACAGATGCCACAGACACCACACTCTTCATAACACTGTTTCTCACACTGATGACCAAACTTGCAGCCTGCTGGTGATCTGAAAATGTGAAATAACAAAGGATGACAGAGACTGTTACACAGAAACTGTTTTGTGTAACTAGTTACAACTAACAATTGACAGAAACAGTCATCAATTATACACAATAATGACCCTGAACATTTGAAACAGATGTACTGGAAACTCTGCATCACACCAACCCTGTGAAAACAAACAGTGGTGACTAATTCACATATTTATGATTGGAATTTTCAATTAAAAGTGAGTGTCCTTGTGGTTGCAGGACAACAAACTGTACACGATGTTGTTCATGCTCATGTCAACAAACCCTTGGCTGTATCTATATGCTAATCTGTACTTGCTAATATCAAATGGTGTTGCCTTACATCAACTTGGTAAGATAAAAACACACATATCTGAAAGAAAAAAAAAACTGTACTGACTTTCAGTATTTCTGTACTTCTAACAACATATGATAGCTTGCAGTTTCCCTTTTGTTTCTGACGTTTGAAACTCTTTGACTCATTTTGAAATATGGTAGTTGATAAAGGTATGCACTGAGCATTCCAGTTCTGAGAATAAAATAATTTTTAAAATTTTACCACATTTTCAGTAATATTACAGTGCTTTATTTACAACAAGTGCATTTATTTTGCTAGTGGATTAAAGATGAAACGTCCATTAGGAAATTTCTATCCCCTCTCTTTGGAAATATCATTACAAGTAACTAATGAAAGGAAAGAAAAAAATTGAAAATGCCAGAGATTCTGCCATTTGGATTTGAGTCTTGCAATATTTCACACAGAGGACATTTGAAACTATAAAATAATTATAAATGATTAACAGATTTATAACCACTTAAGAAACACACACACACACACACACACACACACACACACACACACACACACACACAGAGAGAGAGAGAGAGAGAGAGAGAGAGAGAGACTGACTTATATTTGTGACAACAACCACGTATTTTCAGTAATCAATTTTATTCAAAGGATAAAATTAACCTACAACAGACAAAAACTGTAGTGCGAACATCCAAGCCTTTTCAAAATTCTACAACCATCACAAAACTAGAGGAGGAAGCTGCTTAAACATTACTTTAGTAATGTTCCCTAGGTTGATGGTTATTCCAGTGTGTCAATTAGTTTCAAATACTGGATATTAAAAATGTTATGTTATCCATCCATCTCTTGACAGTGTGGATAATACAAGCTCTAAGAACAACTACTTCCGATACTGAAGTTCATGCTGGAAGTTTAGAATTCAGCACAATATGCAATGGCATAAATAAATCCAAAACTTCTCAGATCTATTTGTCATATATGCTTGAAGTATAATATCATTAACTCTTGATAAACAGTCCTCCTTAGAGTAACTGTTATAACTCACAGAATCAAGGTACATGTTAACTTGACAGTTTAAAATATAACTAAAGAATGAACATATCAGATCTGGTTACTGTAACCTTTTGTATTAATTCTATCTTTTGGTCTCAATAACCTTACATTTGGAGTTACATTTAGAGTACCTAGTAATCTTAAAGGTTTTCTACAGTTTGTATACTGTGATCAGTTTAATTCCTAAATCTTTATTATTTTGAATATACAAACTTCGACTTTCTGTGACCTGTGTAATTTGCTCCCAATATGGGTCTCAGGGTGAGAGGGTGTTACATGACAGCAGCCACTGAGGAAATAGACTGCTATCAACTGCCAACTGTGTTGCACACTGGAAGTCATACTTTGATCATTCCAGTGACATTCCAAAGAAAGCTGAGAAGACCTGCTCTGTTCACAGAATTTCAATACAATACTTAGAATCTGATAATAAACTTCTTCTGTTGTAAATAGTCCTATTGGTTCAATCACGACTGGTTTCAGGCAATAATACGGCCATCTACAGGTGAACAAGAACCACGTGGCAAATGGCCGTCGCAAACTGGACACCAGCTGCATGTTAAGGCGTATTTCGGCTTTTGTTCACCGGAAGACTGTCTTATGGTAGCCTGAAACCGGTCATGATTGAGCTAATAAAACTATTTACGACTGAAGCAGTTTATTATTTAATTCTATGGTGCTTAGTTGCAGGTGTCCTGTTAACCAAATTTTATACAATCCTTAGAATTGTCCCCAGAACTGATCACTCGTCCCTGATTTAAAGTTGGGTGGAGGGCTTGACGCTCTGTAACAAGCCTTCACTTAAACTTCCAAGATTTAAACCACAATGTTGGGGGCAGTAGAATCCCACTCAATCGCCCATGTGTGCACTACGCATCGAATGCTGCTAACATTGCAGCTAACTGTGTGTCAGACGCACTAAAATGTTTGTTAGATCAGGTGGCGCTCCATTAAATTCAGTTCATGATATCTGTAGGAGAATCCCCTTCATTCAGTATTCAGTATAAAATTCGAATTTATGCACCAACATCTCCTCCCACAAAACTAAAGTATTGAAATGCTAGTGGTCAAGTGCTAAAGCATTCAAAATCAAGTGCCAGGGCACTTACAGAAAGCAAGTACAGTGCACTGGCTAAAGTTCAAAGTAGCAAGATTTTTGGAATGAATCTGAGTGCATATCTAAAGGACTGGATAATGGCACATAGAGGAGACTTCAATCATCTTTTATTTATTGGGAAAATTACTGTTTTATAAATCATGTAAGAGTGCAGATAAGCTGTGAAACAATACCACACACTTTACCTGAAAGCTACTCAGAACAAAGAGTTCAGACTCCCAATCATGATGGAAAAATATTGCATCAAATGGCATCTTTGAGAATGTAAACACTGAAACAGTATCAGAGGCCATTAGACACTTGCACTTTGTATTAATTTACACACTCAGTAGACTAAACAAATAGACAGTAGGGACAAGTCTCAAGGAGGAAATTGAAACATTTATCTCGGGGCAGAGGCTGTAATGGATCTGGGAGACGTTATTTTTTTACCGTATTTGTTGATACCGAATTTAAATGTTTTCTTATATTTTTTGTCAGGATTTATTATAATTTGTCTTATTATATGTTAATTTACTTCTGTTTTTGAGAGTAAAAGCATATTGATTACTATTAGAAAATGTATCGAAGATTAGCAGAGAGACTGATTACAACTGGAAGATTGTGTGTGGTGTAAATTATCTTTGACGTTGGAGTCATCTTTGACTGTAGTAAGTCGGCAGCTAACTCTTGGTGTATGTTGACCATGGTGTTGTCGGAAGAACAATTTGAAGTATGTTTCTATTATTTTTTGTATTAACTAAAAGGAAGAAATTACATTTGAAGAAACTGTATTTGAAACACCAAAATGAAACACGTTGAACCACGTCAATTCTGCAACCAACAAAGATGCATTGTGGAATCATTCTCAGACAACTGAAGCCAAGACTATATCGCCGTATAAACGTCTAATGGAAAAGGTACTGTCACGAAATATGGCAAATTTAAGTAAATAAGAAAAAATAGTGACCATATTATCAATTTGTGACTTTGCCGCATTTCAACTGGGGGCTCGTCCGGGATAACATTTGCCGCATTTCAACTGCGGGCTCAGCAGCCGGGATATCGTGTTCACGAGATTTTCAACAGTGCTACGAGGAAGAAAATTTTTGTGTGTTAATACCAGTTTCTTCAGAATGTGTGTTACAGTGTTTGTGTTCATCGGGAAGTAAAAGTTTTGGAGAAGAAATGTTTCGGCGAAAAATATAATTTTCGACAGAAGAAAATACTTCAAGAATTTTGGTCAACAATCACATGGATGGAAAACGTGGTTTTGCAACAGTAGAAGAGTGTTCCAGATAAGTCACGAAACCATCGTATTTTGTTAAAAACAATCTTTTTATCTTGTTCTGTATTGTTGTGTATAAATTTTTGTTCTTCACAATGACTTATGATATTTTCGATAGTATTGTACCTAAAGTAGAAAGTAGTAATTTAATAGACTTCGAACATCAGGACAGGTCAAATGAAAGTGAAAGAACCGATAAGTTTGATTTAAAAAGTTTTCTTGTAAATTTTACAAAAGAAATTAAACAAACACTTGACGACAATAAGACTTACTGGGATGAAAAAATTGATAACATTTTGTTGCAAGTGCAAGCAGCCAATACCCAAGTGGGTGATCTTTCGAACAGAGTTGACAATGCTGAGGAAAAAATTGGATCTGTGGAAGCAAAAGTAAATGAAATTGATGCTAAATTGAGCGGTGAAATTAATAATGTAAAAAATGAGTTACTGGCAGATAGGGAAATAAATTTAATTGATTTTAATGACATTAAAGGGGAAATTAAAAATTTGGATGAGAATACAAAAGTTTTAGTAAAAAATGTAGAACAAAAAACTGACAATCGTTTGGTTACTTTAGAAGAAAAAGTAGAATGCAATGATTTAGAAAACAAAAAATCTGTCAAAGAACTTAGCGAAAAAATTGAAAGTTTTAACATTGAATTTCAAAGCAAAAATTACAATTTCAACACATGTAATCTTGTATCTAATATTCCAGTGAAGCACTTTTCGGTAGATGGACCCTTACATCCCGTTGATTTTATGCTGTATTGTAAAGATTGCTTTTTACCTCACTCACCAGATGAATTAAAAATTAAATTTGTGAAAAAATTCTTGGAAGGGGAAGCTTTGACTTGGGCAAACCAGATTGTAACTATGGGGATGACATTTTCAGAATTTGAATCAAAATTTCTGGAAAATTTTTGGGATGATCTTAAACAAACTAGAATCAAAAGTGAATTTTTGAATGGGCGAAACTATAGAGAATCAGATGGGAGCATGAAACAATTTTGCAAAAGTGAACTTCAAAAACTTATTCATTTAACAAAACCTTTGGATGACTTGATCAAAATTGATACCTTAAAGAGAAGATTGCCATCAGCAATGCAGTTGAGTTTAGTTCATTGTCCTGATAGTAATGTAGAGCAGTTTCTCAATTATATTGAAAAGTTGGATAGGGTAACAACAACAACACACAGTGGGTTTACTCAGAAAGGTAACGGTCAAAATTGGGGAAATGATAACTTTCAAAAAAGGGAACAAAACAATTATCATGGTGTTAGTCAAAATTCAGGGGGATATAACAATTTTCAGAAGAAGGACCATAATTTTTATCCAAAACAAGAACATGATTTTCGCGGTAATAATCAACAAAGTAGAGAACACTTTAGGGATCAAAATCACAGAAATTTTGATAGAGATCAGTACAATAGAAACTATCGACAATCAGGTAATGTTTGGCAAAGGAATGGGAACAGAAATGTGGATCAGAGGCATTGGCAGAACCACAATCAGCAGTTCAAACAGGAACAAGTTGTAATTCAGGAATCAAAAAACGAGTAGACGCCCCCTTGAAGGTCCGCAAGGTTGAGGCAGAAGGTGAGCATGATGAAAGGACCAATGGATGCGACTATCATAAACCCAAACATGACAGTTCCAAACCTAAGCTATCACATGAGGTTATTAGTTGTTACTTATTGAAAAAATTTCAAGAGGAAAATAATATTGATAAAAATAAAATTTTCAGTACACAAGAACATACAGTAGATAAAAGTAATTGTGATCCATTTAATTTAACAGAGTTTTACACTTGGGCAGAAAAGAACAACACTTTATCAGATGATGTAATTTGTAGTAGTTCAGAGATGTGTGTGAATGAAAGAGAGAATGCATGCTGTGAGAATGAAAATATTGGTGAAAGGGATCTGGTAACTTTTGAAAGGGGAAATAATATTTTGGGGGATAATTTGAATGTGTATGACTTGAATATGTATAATGATAATGATGTTGTTGATAAAGTTGATAATGATGGTAATGGTATTGATGATGATGTTGTGGAAAGGTATTTCATTAGTTTAAATAGGGAGTTGGGTATACACATGGTTGAAAATGGATTAAATAGTGAGAATATTATAGAAATTCCCAGGGATGTTACCAGGATGAATAAAGCTCACAAGATGGATGTATGTGAAAGTGTGAATTTTGATGTTGTTGGTAAAGAATCTGACTACACAAATAACGGTGCCACATGTATAACTTGTAGCCTAAGTGAAACTTTTACAGATACTAATGATACACACACATTTCTTATGAATATATGGCTGAACAGTGAAACTATTTCTTTTGACAAGAACTTTAGAAAGATGCTTATTAATGTATGTGAAACTGTATGTCCTGAGTGGTGGAAAAAGATGAGATATTTTATTTTTGAAAAGCTGAAGGATAAGTACTTCAATAGTATACAATGTGATTTGGATGAAAATTCTTGGCTATTTGAGATAATAGAGAGTACTAATGATAATTTTGTGTCTTGTGCAAATTTTATAACTGTGACAAATAATACATGTAATGATATACCATATGATTCTGATAAGTATAGGTTTGGGGAAATTGAAAGTGATTTGTTACATGAGGATACAGGTTCTGAGAAAAGTGATCAATTTTGCAGTCCTTATATAAAAGTTCAAATTGGGTCATGGATTGGTAAATGTTTAATTGATACAGGAAGTGAGATCTCGGGAATATCTGAAAGGTTAAGCAAGAAATTGAAGGTGGGGAAAGATTTTGTTGAAATGCCAGTTGTTGGGGTAAAGATAAAAGGTGCTACTGGGAAGAGCAGTAAATTGGTAAAAAGCCAGGCTTTAGTGACATTTTTAATTGAAGGCAAGTTGTTCACACATGGATGTTTTGTAATTCAGGAATTTAATGAGGATTTTCTTTTGGGTATGAATTGGATAGTAAAAGTAAATACAGCATTTGATTGGGTTGGAAGAAAACTTTTGATAGAAACTAGTGAAAGGGAATACATTCAGACAAATTTTGTGAACACACTTGGTGATCAGAGTAATGGGAATTTTGACAGTATCAATTTACTAAAAGAAAATAGATTGGAGAATATTGAAACTAATAGATTTGATACTGATGAAGTTGAATTTGGGAATTTAGTAAATTTGAAAATTTCAGAAACACAAAATTTATCTGGGGAGCAAAAACAACAGTTAGAAAATCTGCTGTGGGAATACAGTGATGTTTTCAGTGACATACCTGGTAGGGTAAAGGGTTATCAGTGTGAGCTTCAGGTAAAATCTCATGAACCATTTTTCATAAAACCATACAGTATTGCAATATCAAAAAGACCTGCTGTTGAGAAAGAGCTGAAAAAGATGGAAGGATGTAATATAATAGAAAGGAGTATCAGTGCATATAATAATCCTCTAGTAGTAGTTTCGAAAAAAGATGGTGGAGTAAGATTGGTTTTGGACTCTAGACACTTAAACAAAATTTTGTTCAGACAGACAGACCATCCCGAAAATATTGATGAGCTACTCTATAAATTTACAGATATAAAATACATGTCAAGTTTGGATCTAACTTCAGGTTTTCATCAGGTACCACTTTCGGTTAATTCTAGGAAATATACTGCTTTCTTGTACAATGGTAAGAGTTACCAATATTGCGTTGTGCCATTTGGGTTAAATTCTTCTGTTTCTGAATTTATAAGAGCTTTGGATCATGTACTGGGGCAAGAACTTGCGTCTAAACTGATAATTTATGTGGATGACATTTTGGTTACAGGGCAAAATTGGGAGGAACATTTTTTGATTTTGAAGTCAGTTTGTGAAAAACTTAGAAAAGGGGGGATGACACTGAAATTAGAGAAATGTAAATTTGCAGTTTCTGAATTAAAATTTTTGGGTCATGTTGTCACAGATAAGGGAATTTTGCCAGATCCAGAAAAAATTAAAGCAATTTCAGAAATTCCTATTCCTAAGACTAAAAAACAATTAAAGTCGTTCTTTGGGTTATGCGGTTATTACCGAAAACATATAAGTGATCAGAGTCTGAATGCACCATGTTTAAGTCAGTTACTTAAGAAAAACACTGTTTGGGTTTGGGATAAAAGTTGTCAGGAAGAGTTTGATAAAATTAAGCAAGAGTTGAGGAAGCAACACTTATTACACAGACCTGATTTTAATTTACCATTTTGTTTGAACACTGATAGCAGTAATTATGGGCTTGGAGCAGAGTTATTTCAAGAAAGAGTAGAGAATGGGGTTAAGATACATCGTACCATAGCATTTGCAAGCAGAATGTTACTCAAGCATGAGAAAAATTATACAGTCACAGAGAAGGAACTTTTGGCAATTCATTGGGCTTTTACAAAATTTAGAATTTACCTTGTTGGACATAAAACCATAGTATTTTCGGATCACAAAGCTTTGAGTTACTTACAAGAGTGCAAATTATACCACAGTAGATTGACCAGATGGGCAATTTTTCTGCAACAGTTTGAAATCAAACACATAAAAGGTTCTGAGAATGTAGTAGCTGATTCACTTTCAAGGTTACCAATTGGGGGAGAAAAGGAGATTTTTGAACAAGAGGAGGAAAAGCAATTTAAAATTAGATACTTGAAAGGGGTGGAAAATGAAAAAACAATTAGAGCTATGTGTAACAAAATTAGAAAAAATCAAAATTTAGATCAGAGTTGGAAATTAATCAAAGAATGTTTAGGCAAGAAGGGGTATGAGAAACTTGATAAATTTTACAAATTACATAAGGGGATTTTATTTCGGAGAACAGATGTAGATTCTGATAATTGGAAACTGTGTTGGCCAGAGGCAGATGCTGATAAGCTGATCATTTACATACATGAAAGTTTTGGTCATTGTGGGATACAGAAGTGTATTCAAAAGATACAAGAAAATGTTTATTTTTACAATATTGGAAAGAAGGTAAGAAAAGAATTGGCAGCCTGTGACAAATGTCAGAGAGTTAAAGTGAGCAATAAAAGATGTGGTGGAGAGATGCAAAACATTATTCCGGAAAAACCTTTAGATCTTATCGCAGTGGACTTATATGGAATGTTACCAAAGAGTAAAGGTGGTCACTGTTACATATTTGTTATGGTAGATGTATTTTCAAAATTAATTAAACTATATCCAGTGAAAAAAGCTACTAGCCATGAAATTACAATAAAAATTGAAAGAGATTATTTCGCACAGGTGGGTAAACCAAAAGCAATATTATCAGATAATGGTTCACAGTTCACCTCTAAAATTTGGAAAAAGTTTATTGAAAGATCAAAATTGAAGCATATACTTATATCTGTTTATTCTCCGTCCACCAATCCTGCAGAAAGATATATGAGGGAAATTGGGAGACTTTGTAGAACCTATTGCAGCCATAAACATCCAACCTGGTTTGAGCACATTCGAAATTTTGAAGATATTATGAATAGCCTACAACATAGTTCCACAGGATTTTCACCGTATGAGATTATGTTTAATATTAGACCTCCAAATCTTATATCAGAACTTATTGAATTTCCTAAATGTACACCTTTAACTATGCAAGAGAGAGAAGATATTGTCAGGGAAACTATGAGGAAACAAGGGGAAAAGAGGAATAAAAGACATAACAATAGGGTAAGATTAACCACTTTTAAAATTGGGGATCTTGTTCTGGTCAAATCTCATGAAAAATCAAAAATGTTAACTTCAGAAATTAAAAAATTCTTTGATATCTATATTGGGCCTTTTGAAGTCATAGAAAATCCACACCCTAATGCTTATCGTTTGGTGTATCCTAAGTCAAAGAAATTATTTGGTCTCAGGAATGTTGTCTCTTTAAAACTGTATAAACAGAAATCATAATTTCAGAATTTAAATAACCTATTATCATCTAAAACAAAAGTCCTCCACTGGAATATGCTTGTTAGAACAAAACTGCCTGTACAACCAAGTATGTATATTTGCATATATAAAGTAATAATTTGAAGTCACATGTTAATTGAAACTGATGAAAAAACACTGTTGTAACAAAAAAAAATGAGATAGAGATTTATTTTTACTTTTTTACAAAAAAAAAAAAAAAAAGTCTCCATAGTGAGCATTTCTGAATTTTTCTAATTTTTGGAAGCCAAGTCTTCCTTGTGGGTGAAGGCATGCATGTGAGGACATGCATGCAAAGGTATAAGTTTCAAAACCAATTTTAGATAAAGCCTCATGATATATGAGCAGTTTATTGTTGTTTATACTGATGTTGTGGGGAGCAAAAGTACTCTTCACAAGAATGTGATTTGTAGTAATATTGTAGTAGAGAGGCAAGTGTACATAAATGATTGCAAAAAAAAAAAATTAGACAGTACTGATGTATCTTTAGCTGTACTAAAAGAAGAAAATCATATGAAAAAAAAAAAATACAAAATAAAAAAAAAGAAAAATTAAAAAGAAAATCATAAGCAAAAAAAAAATACAAAAAACAAAAAAAACATGACTAATAAAAAAATAAAAAAATAAAAAAAATCAGAAGTTAAAAAAAAAATATATATATATAAGGCAAATATAGAGAAAAACACATTACACTATATATGTCCAGTATCATTTTTACTGTACAATATGTAAGAATAATGAAACTAACATTAATATTTATAAAAAAAAAATTTAAATCTTAATCTAGGAAATGAGTTTTGCCTTTCTATTATTTTCAATCTG
Organism: Schistocerca cancellata; assembly: GCF_023864275.1. NCBI lineage: Eukaryota > Metazoa > Arthropoda > Insecta > Orthoptera > Acrididae > Schistocerca > Schistocerca cancellata. The sequence goes on along the minus strand of NC_064631.1, from coordinate 605,585,005 downwards.
TATGCTATATGTTAGAATATTTCTCATGTATGATTTATACCATGTATATTTGTCATGTCAAATAATTTCTTTACTTGAATTTTTGTGTATGAGATTGATGGGGAAGTATCATTGCAACAACAGCCAGTAACAAGTCCACAGATTCAAAGAGTCTAAATTTGGTAGAGGTTGTCAGACTGCAACATTAATGTACTAATTGTGTAATACAGATCCATTACTGAGTGTGGTCGGGATTTTGTTGTATATGTCCATAACAACAAAAGCCCTGGGGAGCAGTTGTAATGGATCTGGGAGACGTTATTTTTTTACCGTATTTGTTGATACCGAATTTAAATGTTTTCTTATATTTTTTGTCAGGATTTATTATAATTTGTCTTATTATATGTTAATTTACTTCTGTTTTTGAGAGTAAAAGCATATTGATTACTATTAGAAAATGTATCGAAGATTAGCAGAGAGACTGATTACAACTGGAAGATTGTGTGTGGTGTAAATTATCTTTGACGTTGGAGTCATCTTTGACTGTAGTAAGTCGGCAGCTAACTCTTGGTGTATGTTGACCATGGTGTTGTCGGAAGAACAATTTGAAGTATGTTTCTATTATTTTTTGTATTAACTAAAAGGAAGAAATTACATTTGAAGAAACTGTATTTGAAACACCAAAATGAAACACGTTGAACCACGTCAATTCTGCAACCAACAAAGATGCATTGTGGAATCATTCTCAGACAACTGAAGCCAAGACTATATCGCCGTATAAACGTCTAATGGAAAAGGTACTGTCACGAAATATGGCAAATTTAAGTAAATAAGAAAAAATAGTGACCATATTATCAATTTGTGACTTTGCCGCATTTCAACTGGGGGCTCGTCCGGGATAACATTTGCCGCATTTCAAGGCATGTCAGAGAACTCAGGTTAAGGTTTAAAAAGAATTTGATCAACTACTGTATACTGTATATATGCATACCTAGCAGAGCGGTTTGTGATAGAGGGGGGGGGGGGGGGGGGGGGGAGAAGGGAGAGAAACTTATAAAAGGGAATGAGACTACTACATATGAGATGCAGGGCAAAGCACAGAGCTATAGACAGAGAGATGCTAAACGAAATTCATTTGGCTGTCGAAAGGGCAATGCATGAAGCTTTCGGTTACTGCTGTAGCTGAATTGTATCAAAAGATAAATGACAATCTGAAGAAATTCCGGTCATATGTAAGGACTTTTTTTTTTTTTTTTTTTTTGTGGTTTTAGGGCGCAAAACTTCTATGGTCATTAGCGCCCAGCCCGTGACTTAAGACAGTAAAAAACCGAAATTTAAAACCAGCAGCAATGGGAACAAAGTCAGAAAATTGGAGAAACTAAAATTAGAAGACTGCTTAAAAATCCACTACAGAAAGGGGGTGATTGTCCCCGAAAAAGGCTTCAAATGACTGACGTCATTTCACTGTCACTAATAAACTGTAGAACGCGGTCGGCGGAGCGCGTGTCATCTGCTAAAATCGACGATAGATCAGGCGATAGCTGTAGACGGGAGCGTAACGGATTAAAATAGGGGCATTCAATTAAAAGGTGTCTTACCGTCCACAGCTGAGAGCAGTGGGGACAGAGTGGGGGAGGATCGCCGCTTAAAAGATGTCGATGGCTAAAACGACAATGCCCTATCCGGAGTCTAGCTAAAATTACCTCCTCCCGACGACGCATTCGGGAGGAAGAGGTCCAAGCGCAAGGAAGGGCTTTCACTTCCCGCAATTTATTACAGGGAAGTGCCGACCAATGGGCATGCCATAAATGAGCAACATGGCGACATAAATCGTTCCGAAGATCGGTGAAGGGAAGCGACTGAATAGCTGGCCGAGGAAGAGAGACTGCGGCCTTGGCCGCTATATCGGCCGCCTCATTCCCACAGATACCAGCGTGTCCCGGGAGCCAGAGGAACGCCACCGAGACGCCCCTCAGGTGAAGCAAGCGCAGACAGTCCTGAATCCGGTGGACCAGAGGGTGCACAGGGTAAAGAGCTTGGAGACTGAGGAGAGAGCTGAGAGAATCTGAGCAGATAACGTACTGTATCCGCTGATGGCGGCGGATGTAGTGGACAGCCTGGAGAACAGCGTAAAGCTCCGCAGTATAAACCGAACACTGGTCGGGAAGCCGAAAGCGATTTGGGGTGTCGCCAACAATATAGGCACTCCCTACACCTAACGATGTTTTCGAGCCGTCGGTGTAAATAAATGTGGCGTCCGTCATTTCTGCACATAGAGCAGCAAATGCCCGACGATAAACAAGTGTAGGGGTACCATCTTTGGGAAATTGACAAAGGTCACGGAGCAGGCAGATCCGGGGACGGAGCCAAGGCGGTGCTGTACCCCAAGTTGTCAGGAAGGTTTTAGGAAAGCGGAAGGAAAGAGAATGGAGCAGTTGACGGAAGCGGACTCCCGGGGGTAGTAGGGAGGAGGGGCGGCCTGCATACCCTACATCAAAGGAGGCGTCGAAAAAAAGGTCGTGGGCTGGATTAGCAGGCATGGAAGACAGACGGCTAGCATAACGACTCAGGAGGACTGCTCCCCGATTGGACAGCGGAGGTTCAGCAGTCTCAGCATAAAGGCTTTCCACAGGGCTAGTGTAAAAAGCTCCAGACACTAAACGTAATCCACGGTGGTGGATAGAGTCGAGACGCCGAAGAATAGACGGCCGAGCAGAGGAGTAGACTATGCTTCCATAATCCAATTTCGAGCGCACTAAGGCGCGATAGAGGCGGAGAAGGACCACTCGGTCCGCTCCCCAGGAGGTACCATTCAGGACACGGAGGGTGTTAAGCGATCGCAGACAGCGAGCCGAAAGATAGGAAACGTGGGAGGACCAGCATAGTTTTCTGTCAAACATAAGACCCAAGAATTTAGCGACGTCTGAAAACGGAAGGTTGACAGGACCGAGATGTAAGGAGGGCGGAAGAAACTCCTTACGTCGCCAAAAATTGACACAAACGGTCTTACTGGGTGAAAAACGGAAGCCAGTTTCGATGCTCCACGAGTGGAGGCGATCGAGACATCCTTGAAGACGTCGTTCAAGAAGGCTGGTCCGTTGAGAGCTGTAGTAGATCGCAAAATCGTCCACAAAGAGGGAGCCCGAGACATCAGGAGGGAGACAATCCATAATTGGATTTATGGCGATGGCAAACAGTACAACACTCAGCACGGATCCCTGGGGTACCCCGTTTTCTTGGGAGAAAGTACGGGAGAGAGTAGTGTTCACCCGCACCCGAAAAGTGCGCTCTGCCATAAATTCGCGAAGAAAAAGGGGCAGCCGGCCTCGAAAGCCCCAAGAGAACAGTGTGCGGAGGATGCCTGTCCTCCAACAGGTATCGTATGCTCTCTCCAGATCAAAAAATATTGCTACCGTTTGGCGTTGCCAGAGAAAATTGTTCATGATATAAGTGGAGAGAGCGACAAGATGGTCAACTGCAGAACGATGCTTCCGAAATCCGCATTGGGCTGGTGTTAAAAGACTGCGGGATTCCAGCCACCAAGCTAAACGGTAATTCACCATATGCTCCAAAACCTTACAGACACTACTCGTGAGAGAAATGGGGCGATAGCTAGAGGGGAGATGTTTGTCCTTTCCAGGTTTCGGAACGGGAACGACAATAGCTTCCCGCCACCGTCTGGGAAAGGTGCTGTCGGTCCAAATTCGATTATAAAGGCGAAGGAGGTAACGCAGACTATGGGTGGATAAATGCAGCAACATTTGGACATGGATACCATCCGGTCCTGGGGCGGAGGAGCGAGAAGATGAGAGGGCATGTTGGAGTTCCCGCATGGAGAAAATAGTATTGTAGCTTTCGTGATTTTGGGAGGAGAAAGCAAGAGGTCGCACTTCCGCTGCACGTTTCTTCGGGAGAAACGCTGGCGGGTAATTTGAAGAGCTCGAAATCTCAGCAAAGTGCTGACCCAACGAGTTAGAAATTGCGACGGGGTCCACTAAGGTATCATGCGCGACAGTGAGCCCAGAAACCGGGGAGAAACTAGGCGCGCCTGAGAACCGTCGAAGCCGACTCCAAACTTCCGAGGAGGGAGTGAAGGTGTTAAATGAGCTAATAAAGAATTTCCAGCTGGCCTTCTTGCTATCGCGGATGACGCGACGGCATCGCGCACGGAGCTGCTTATAGCGGATACAGTTGGCCAAAGTAGGATGGTGACGGAAAATGCGAAGAGCACGTCGCCGCTCACGTATTGCGTCACGGCATGCCTCGTTCCACCAAGGAACTGGGGGGCGCCGGGGCAATTCGGAGGTGCGTGGTATTGAACGTTCCGCAGCTGTAAGGATAACGTCGGTAATGTGTGTGACCTCATCGTCGACGCTGGGAAAGCGACGGTCATCGAATGTCGCGAGAGACGAAAAAAGTGTCCAATCGGCTTGGGCAAACTTCCAGCGTCGCGGGCGCATATATGGCAGTTGAGGCTGCAGTCTGAGGACACATGGAAAGTGGTCACTCGAATGTGTATCATCAAGGGCGAACCATTCGAAGCGCCGAGCTAGCGGAACAGTACCGACCGCAAGGTCCAAATGAGATAAGGTTGTCGTGGAGGCAGACAAAAATGTGGGGACCCCAGTGTTGAGGCAAACTAGATCCGCTTGGTGGAAGACGTCTAGCAATACGGAGCCACGTGGACAAGGGTGTGGAGATCCCCAAAGCGGGTGGTGGGCATTGAAGTCCCCAACCAGCAAATAGGGGGGTGGAAGCTGACCAAGAAGATGAAGGAGATCAGCTCGTGCCATTGGTGTGGACGATGGAATGTATACAGTACAAAGAGAGAACGTGTATCCGGAAAGTGAAAGACGGACGGCGACAGCTTGGAAGGAAGTGTTTAAGGGGATTGGGTGATAATGGAGAGTATCACGGAGAAGAAGCATGAGTCCTCCATGGGCTGGAGAGCCTTCAACAGAGGGGAGATCATATCGGACAGACTGAAAATGAGGGAGAACAAAGCGGTCATGGGGACGCAGCTTTGTTTCCTGAAGACAGAAGATGACCGGCGAGTAGGAGCGTAAGAGGACCGACAATTCATCCCGATTGGCTCGAATGCCGCGGATATTCCAGTGGATAATGGACATGGGGTGAACAGAAAATGGAGGAATGTGACTAAAGTTGCTGTCAACTCGACGACTGCTCAGATCTTGCGACCGACAGCATGGAATGGCATTCAGCCGAAGGCAGAAGATCCTGATCCATAAGTTGGTCAGGAGCAGTCCCTGCCACCAGCGATCGGCCGGTTGACCGGCCACCAGCAGTGCGCCTCGGCGACACAGAAGATGGCCGAGGGCGATTTCCGCCAGGTGGTGCTGTAGAGGGGGCACGCCTTGGCGGAGAAGGAGAGGAACTGGGTTTCTTTGTAGCCTTCTTAGAAGAATGTTGTTTAGATGGAGGAACCGATGGTTGTGAAGCTGCGGTACGTAAAAACTCTTCACGAGTATGCTCTTTTTTCGAAGACTTGGCGTCAGACTTGTGGGCTCGAGATGTAGCAGAACCCGACGAAGGGTGAGCCATAGAGTGGGCAGGCGAAAGTGGTGAGGTTGAACGAGCGATCTTTGCGCTGGCCGATCTAACGACCGTGGTACTAAAGGTGAGGTCGCAAGTCTGCGTGGCCGCCTCCTTTGTTGGCCGAGGAGAAGCAAGGACAGTGCTGTATTTTCCTGACTGAGGCACGGTGGGCTTGCGACTGGCGAATAATTTTCGAGCAGCAAAGGTCGACACCTTTTCCTTCACCCTTATTTCCTGGATGAGCTTCTCATCCTTAAAAACGGGGCAATCTCGAGAGGAAGCAGCGTGGTCACCCATACAGTTGATGCAGCGAGGGGATGGAGGTGGACAAGCACCCTCATGGGCATCCGTGCCACACGTAACACATTTGGCTGGATTGGAACAGGACTGGCTGGTGTGATTGAACCGCTGACATCGATAGCAACGCGTAGGATTTGGGACGTAAGGGCGAACGGAAATTATCTCATAGCCTGCTTTGATTTTCGATGGGAGTTGAACTGTGTCAAATGTCAAGAAGACAGTGCGGGTTGGAATGATGTTCGTGTCAACCCGTTTCATTACTCTATGAACTGCCGTTACGCCCTGGTCAGACAGATAGTGCTGAAGTTCTTCGTCAGACAATCCATCGAGGGAGCGTGTATAAACGACTCCACGCGAGGAATTCAAGGTACGGTGCGGTTCCACCCGGACAGGGAAGGTGTGGAGCAGAGAAGTACGCAGCAATTTTTGTGCCTGGAGGGCACTGTGTGTTTCTAACAACAGGGTGCCATTCCGTAATCTGGAACAAGACTTTACAGGACCTGCTATTGCGTCGACTCCTTTCTGAATAATGAAAGGGTTGACCGTGGAGAAGTCGTGACCTTCATCAGTCCGAGAAACAACAAGGAACTGTGGCAACGATGGAAGAATCGTCTGTGGCTGAGACTCAGTATGCTTACGTTTGTGACTAGACTTAGTGGAAGGTGAGGAAACCATTGCGGAAGAATCCCCCATGATTACCGGCGTCTCCGATGGCGCGCTCCTCCCTTGTGGGGGCCCTCTCTGAGGGCACTCCCGCCTTAGGTGATTGTTCACACCTCAGGTCACACCTCCCGACAAACGGACGGAGGGACCAATCGGCATTTTCGGAAGGTATCAGCTCGGGTAATCACCCCTCCCTGGGCCTGGCCGTTACCAGGGGGTACGTACGTGTCCTACCTGTCTACCCGGGGCGGGGAATTACGCGTTACCCCGTCACCGGCTACGCACGAAGGGCGTGGGTCGGCCTTCAGACACGCACAGGGAGGAAGAAAGAGAAAGGGAAAGGAAGGAAGAGAGGTCTCAAACGCCGCAGCGGAGAAAAGGGTAAAGAGAAGAGGTAAGGAAAAGAGAAGGACAAAGGAAGGAAGAAGACATAAAAGCAAGGAAGGCGAAGAATGCAGTACATTTACGAGCGTCCGTCTCCGGACGTAGGCACAAACCATACTCCCAGATGGGGAGAAAGGGAAGGAAAGAGCCAGAGGTGAGGGGAGGAGGGGCGAAGATAGGGATGGGGAAGGACGCGGAAAGGGAAGGTATGCAGCCCGGAAAGGAAGGAAGGCCACATTAGCTCGGGGTCCCGTGCTCGCTACGCACGTATCCACAAAAGAGTTGTGGACCCCCTGGGGGGATATGTAAGGACTGTCAGTGGCACCAAAGATGATGTCCAGATCCTCAAAGATAACACGTGAACTACAATTCAGGATAGCAAATCAAAGTAGAAATCCATTTTCAGATGTTCCTTTACAAAGGAGACTCTGTGAGTACCACCCAATTTAATTCGCTGCAAAGAAGAGTGAATATAATGTCAAGGTGGTCAGAAACAACTGAAATTCAACAAATCACCAGGGCCAAATGGATCCCTACCAGATTCTATACAGAATTTGCAGCTGTGAATTAATCGCTCTTTTAACCATAATGTACCATAGAGCCATCAAACAAAACACTGTGCTCAGTAGTTAGAATATAGGGACAGATACTGGCCATCTACAAGACAACTAGCAAAAGTGACTGACTAAACTGTTATCTAATACCACTAACATCCATCTGTCATAGAATCTAACTTATAACATAGTCTGAGCTCATAAACATTGACCTTGCAGAACACAATGCCAGCTTTACTCGTATGACGTCATGAGAGCCACAAATAAAAAAAAAAAAAAATAAATAAAAAAAAATCTATCAAGTGGATGCAGTATTCATTAATTTCCAAAATGCATTTGACTCCATACCATACACAAGCTTGGTAATGAAAGTAGAATAATGGGAGGTAGGAAGGGGGGGTGGGGTGAACACAATTTTTGAAAATATCATGTAACTGAATTGATAAAAATTCTACTCACCAAGCGGCGGCAGGAGAACACACATATAAAAAGTATTAAAGTTTGCAAGCTTTTGCAGCCAGTAGCTCCTTCTTCTGGCAGAAGGGTTGAAGGGAAAGGAAGAGGGTGAAGGAAAAAGTTGGTGAGGTTCAGGAAAAGGGTAGAGTTTGGATAAGCCACACAGGACCCTGGGTCAGGGAAGACTAACCTGATGGGATGAGAAAGAAAGACTGATTGTTGTGGATTGCACCAAGCAAGATTTGAAAACATGAGAGCTTAAAGGTGGAAGATGGGGTATTAAACAAGACAGAGATTGCTGTCAAAACATTGTGTACGAGTTAATAAGAGAGAAAAGCTAAGTGCATTGTATTGAGGACCTGCATACGGCAAGAATGCACAGCCCATTGCTTTGTCTTCATCCCGTCTCTCTTCTTGTGGTCTGTCTTCAGAGCTCTCCTTATTTGTGTTGCACTGTATCCATTTTTCTTGAAGGTGTCCTTTAGGTGTTGCAATTCTTCCTGATGATATCCTTCTCTACTCCCGAGTTGTTGAGCATCTCAATAGTCTTGCAGGTCACTGTTGTGGTGGGGTCCTTCCTCAGTCTTTTACAGGCAGGATCGTGCAGGAGGGCGTCAATTTTCTGCCAACAGTCTTCTGATTTAAGCAGCACCGTAGCATTGCCTTTGTCCGCTGCCAAGACCACTGTGTCCTGGTCCTCCCTGAGTGCCTGTAGCGCCTTTCGTCCTGCCACCGAAATGTTATTCTTCGGCATCTTTGCTTTGTCTAGTACTCTGCAGACATCTCTTCTCACTTCTTCTGCAGCTTCTTCTGGTAGTCTCCTTGTGGCTTGCTCTACCCCACTTATGATGTCCCATTTCGGCAGAGTGTTCGGAACCGGGGCGAAGTTTATGCCCTTGGACAGCACCTCTTGTGTCGGCCCATCCAGTTCTTTATTTGTTAGATTAATGACCACCTTGTTTGTTAGGAGATGGTTTTTCTTTCTGTTGTCGTGCTTCCAGAAGATGAAGGAATTTCTTGCACTGCCTTTCGGTGGCTTTCTTCTTGGACCATTCGCCATTGGCAAAGGTATTGCCTTCTATCCACTCCCAGGTGTGTTCTGGGCGACAGGAAGCCAATCGGAGGTGTAGAGAAAGCAGGCTTCTAGCGTTCTTGTCGAGTTCCAGTCTTGTGACCCTGATGTGTTCTCGTACTAGGGCCACGCTCGCCTGTCGTAAGATGTGTCTCGTCCTGTTGGTATTGACAGGATGCCGCAAGTTGGCGAACTTAGGCATCACTTCTTTAACCCAACATCGGAGTAAGAAGGCCAACCTGCTGAGCAGCTTTCCCTTCATGCTCCGTAGCTTCTGCAGCATCTTGTAACTGCAATGTATAGCCTCCCCGTAGATGTATGTTATATGCGAGTGCAGGCTTTCTCGGCGAATTTCATATATTAAGTCTCCACGGGTTGTCAGCCGAGTAGCATCATCGTCTCGTAGCAACGTTTCGCTGGAATGTGTCTCCATCATCTTCAGGGCAAGTGTTGGGATATCGTCGGTCGCAGGCTTATATCTCTGCTGGACCGCTCTCCGCTTCCCGTGGCCGGCCAATCACGCACCTGCGGAATTGCCTGATACGCCTGGATCGGCCAGTGGTGGGGGGCACGCGTGCACAGGGTTCAAGTCCTGGTGTGCACAAGATCGGATGCGAATGTGAGATGCAACATATAGGACAGACGCAGCGTTGCATCTCACAGCGCCGCAGTGAAGACATTAGGCATGTACGCTTGGGTCAGACCAACAAATCTACTGTGGCGGAACATAGTACTGACGAGAAGCACACCTTCGATTTCGAGGACACAAAGAAAATATGCAGTACAAACGGATTTTGGGACTCAGTAATCAAAGAGTCCATAGAAATAAGGTTACACGACAACCTAATCAACCGCAACAGTGGCTACCATCTCAGCACAGCCTGGGAGCCTGCAATCAGGAAAATCAGAGAAAAATGTTCCGTTCCACCAAGGGCCGCAGACAGAGATGGACGCTGGGACTCAAACCCCGCGCACGTGTCGCCCCCCCCCCCCACCCCCACCCCCACCACCTCCACCACCACCACCACCACCGGCCGATCCAGGCGCATCGGGCAATTCCGCGGGCGCATGATTGGCCGGCCGCGGGAAGTGGAGAGCAGTCCAGCAGAGATACAAGCCCACGACTGACGATATCCCGACACTTCGCCTGAAGATGATGGAGACGCAATCCATCGAAACGTTGCTACGAGACAACGATGCTACTCAGCTGACAACCTGTAAAGACTTCATATATGAAATTCGCTGAGAAAGCCTGCACTCGCATATACAATGAAGATGAAATGGAGGTGGGCTAGACTTGTAGCCACGAAAACTGATTGTAGTTTGACCAAAGACATACTTTGCTGGATTCCAAGAAGTAAGAAAATAACCACGCCTATAGCCAAATAGTAATTTAATAGATGGCATTAAAAAAGAACTGTTAGAACAACATGGATGCAAGCATGTAGTGGAAGGCTGAAATGCACAGGATAGTGTGGAAGAGGCTTTCACTCAGCACTGAATTTCAAATGGATGGTTTGATTGAGATAATATTGTAATGGATAAATTGACTTTTTTTATACATTGTTGTCATACATACCTTTCACACAATTTTGTGCACCTGACCTTTGAATGATCGCGGTCCTCTAAATGGCAAGAAAGGGGACAAGTATGGCCACATGGCAATCTGTCATTACACGGAAGCTGACATCCTTCCTCCAGCAAGCTCACAAAATCACTTGCCGAAGATACATAACTCAGCTGTTCACTATGAAACTTGCAGTGTAGTGCAAGGCTGGGTCCAATAGCTGCCATACTCTTGAATGCATTGTTTATTTTTTTCCATGTATCACTAACTGAAGTAAAACAGTCCATGTTGCCTGTAAACAAAAATCAATATTGCTTGCTATTGTTAGCTGCCATTAACATTAACTTATGTGTATTATAGGAAGCCTTCTTAAATCAAATCCTACCCAGGTCTCTATATTTTTGAGGTTTGTTGCTATACTACAGTAGAATCATATTACATGATAATTGCTAGTTAAGATCACTGTATATATGTTTAGTTCTGTGAGAGTGGAAAAGCCCCATTTCCTTACAGATGTATCTACCAAGCTTTAAGATTAACTATTTAGGGTGGACTCTAAACCACAGTATGACTTGGCCTTTTTTCATATACACGAAGCACTGTCAGAAGTGAGGTCCACATTAATCATCAGAAGGACCTTCTAGAGCTGACTGAGCATTACGCGTTTGAACAAGTGCTTGATATTTACATATAGGGCTACTAAGACTGTATATGCTGCACAACATATGCAATATACATACAACATTTATTTATTTTTCATGCACTAAAATCCTTTTTAACTTTTGATGCTTGATAATGATATACACTCGTTAGAATGGGTTCTGCAGGAATTTGCATATACCAAGTGCCCAAAAAGGAGAGAGCAAAGTAGTTAATAACATACCAAACAAGTCATAATTTTATCCCATTTGTTATGTCCCTGAACTACATAATGCTACAGCAAAGCAACACAAGTAACCTTTCTGAAATACGTCCACAAGAATTCACCTAAGAGAATCAAAGGTCAATGAACCAGTTTCATTTACCAAGTTCGTGACATCAAACTTATTTAAAAGTTTATAGACTGCAATGTAACGTGGTTAACAACACATAAAAGAAATGTTGTATCAGTTTAATAATGAAACACTATTCAATTATTTCAGGCTTATAAATAGAAATACAGTATAACCCCACTGTTACATTCCCAGAATTAATGTTTTCCCACCAATCATGACTTCTTTTATCATTCCCATCAAATTTCCTATGTCCACTATGTTAATTTGCACCCCATTTTGTGTTAACATATTTGTAATTTTGATATTATTTACACTTTATAAATAAATGTTTGTGGAGAAATTGACATGAAATGAAGCTGTTATGGAGTTGGTTGTCAAGTAGTGTTTACAAACATTACAAGTTTACAGTTTCTTGACATCAAGGCACTCTGCCCATTGTCAGTGGGTCTGAACCGGTAAATGGCTAAAAGTCAGAACAATTCATGCTGTATTTCATGCCCCTGCCAAGCTCTACTTGGAAGTAACTAGGTTACTTTGAATAAAAAGATCATGACGAATCACAACAATTTCCATGCTGTCTTCACTGCACATGCAGAGCCTTGTGATTTTTATTCTTGTCATGACACCTTTGTCAAACCGCATTTAGCACGTTTTGTCATTTGATCACTTGTAGTGATAATCCACATCTTTGCTCATTTTGCATTGCTCAATGATTTTGGTTTCAACACAGTACCAATTACGTATTTTTTTCATGCTTAACAGACAAGATTCAAGAATTTATTCTCATAATCAAATGCAGTATTTACAAGTATTTTTTGTGATGTTTCACAAACAAACAATGAGAGTGATAGTTTGTGTGTGTGTGGTTTTCTCAATTAATTGAGGATACACAGTACCTGATAACCTCAAAAGGACAACTATGGTGTAAGAGATGGTGAACAACACACATACAATCACCAAGCAAAATACTTACATAAATATTTGCACTTCACAATGAGAAAAATTTTTGAAACACATCACTAAGCATGAAAAAATTCGTAACTGGTGCAGTGTTTCATTATTTAAATAATGAATGACAGGTGTAGGGTTTTCAAAAACATAAATTATGATTCACAATTCCAGTTACATCAGCAGTTTTATATTAGATAATAAACAAGTCCCTGACTAGTATTTGGATGCCTATTATGTACATATATTACATGTAAAGTGCAAAAATGGGAGGATCCTACACGTAACTTTTAACAGCTTAAAACGTTATTTCCCACATTTTAAGTTTTCCCGTATTTTACACCATTATTTGAAGTCCCTTGAAAAATGTAACAGAAAACTTTGGAATAAAACGCAACAGCCAGTTAAAAAAACTGATGCTAATATGCAGCAACTGCTTTTGTAACAGTCCAGGTCTTTTGGACAAAATTTCCCCCTCCTCCCAGCCATGGAGCAGCTACTACGTGAAACATTCAGACCATCTAATGATATCTTGTTAAGAAGTCACAACTGATTACGACACCATTTGTGTGACTAAAGGCTGAAAAATATGATAAAATAATTTTGTTTACAAGATGGTCGCTGTATTTCCCTAAGGCAGTATTCTTAGTCTTTGACAATTCTTTAGATAAAAAATACTTTTTTGGTGTATTATTTATAAGCCTGAAATACAAATGCATAGAGTGCTACTTAAGAGGGATGGTGAACAGTGAATTCTGACTTACCAATAATGTAAAATCCTTTCCTTGCTCTGGAAAGGACGCCAGAAATTCGGTTTTCTACCTTCCAAAAATCAATATTACCATCCTTATTGCTTCGCACTAGTGACAATAAGATGATGTCATTTTCTTCACCTTTGAAATTGTCCACACATACAATTCTTACTTCTTTTTTCAGTGAAGTTGACTTCAGCTTCTAAGGGGAAAGAAATTGACAAAATAGTATAGAAATGTTCATCTGCATTTTTACATACTGTGAGTCACTTTTTTGTACTAAAAACAATGAACACCAATTGCAAAATGGAAAAAAGAATTTGACTTCCAATGATGTCCCAGTAAATGTATAGGAAACCCTTTAAGATAAGAACAACTGTACTGACTTTAGGAACTTAAGATGATTTGTAAGCCAAATACAGCCACAGTAATTTTTTTTTTTTAATTTTTTCCTAGAGTGATAAGAAATTTTCTCACGAAACACACCAGTGACATGTTAAGAGAAAGAGCAGTCTTACATGAGAGGCAGAGTTTTCCCCACCTGTGCCTCTGGGTCATTTTACAAAGACAACCAGTCTCCTTGTATTCTATTATTCAAGACACTTCCGAAACTAATAAACATCCTCTTTTCTTGCTGCTATGGAAAAAAATCTACATAAAAAAACCATGAGCAATTTCCCTGCAATTTGCAAATTATAACATTATTCCTACTCAGCTGTAGCCTGTCCACATATTTTCACTACTTCTTGTTACTTTTTATACAATACTACTACTATGCAACGAACTGTCAGCTGAACACAATATTTCCACATCCATAAGGATGTCATCTGCCAGTATTAACTTCACAGAAGTAAGGAAACCATGAAATGTCGATGGGAAGATGCATATTCAAACATCCAGAAACAGTTTACTGTGGTGCAAGATCACACCAGTCCACAATACTGCTCACAGATTACCCAGAATGTTATTCACTGCTGGTTTCTCTCCAACTGGACATTCCAGTTGCACGATATGTCTTGTATAGTGTAATATATTGTCACAATTTATAAAATGAAAAATTGGATGTCACAATTTATAAAATGAAAAATTGGATAGTGTGAAAAAATAAATAAAAATAAAATAAATACCAGATCAGTCCCAGCAGAATACTACACAATTTCATATATTTACTTTCTTTCAACATGAAACAAAAACCAATCAACTCCTCATACACTTGTATACCTGCTTTCAGCTGTCGCAAATTCATCCAGGTTTACTACATTATTTATTTATATCTAAAAAGAAAGATGATGAGACATACCAAACAAAAGCGCTGGCAGGTCGATAGACATACAAACAAACACAAACATACACATAAAATTCTAGCTTTCGCAACCAACGGTTGCCTCGTCAGGAAAGAGGGAAGGAGAGGGAAAGGCAAAAGGATTAGGGTTTTAAGGGAGAGGGTAAGGAGTCATTCCAATCCCGGGAGCGGAAAGACTTACCTTAGGGGGAAAAAAGGACAGGTATACACTCGCGCGCGCACACACACACACACACACACACATATCTATCCGCATATACACAGACACAAGCAGACATTTGTAAAGGCAAAGAGTTTGGGCAGAGATGTCAGTCGAGGCGGAAGTACAGAGGCAAAGATGTTGTTGAAAGACAGGTGAGGTATGAGCGGTGGCAAATTGAAATTAGAAATTAGCGGAGATTGAGGCCTGGCGGATAGCGAGAAGAGAGGATATGCTGAAGGGCAAGTTTCCATCTCCGGAGTTCTGACAGGTTGGTGTTAGTGGGAAGTATCTAGATAACCCGGACGGTGTAACACTGTGCCAAGATGTGCTGGCCGTGCACCAAGGCATGTTTAGCCACAGGGTGATCCTCATTACCAACAAACACTGTCTGCCTGTGTCCATTCATGCGAATGGACAGTTTGTTGCTGGTCATTCCCACGTAGAAGGCTTCACAGTGTAGGCAGGTCAGTTGGTAAATCACATGGGTGCTTTCACACGTGGCTCTGCCTTTGATCGTGTAAACCTTCCGGGTTACAGGACTGGAGTAGGTGGTGGTGGGAGGGTGCATGGGACAGGTTTTACACCGGGGGCGGTTACAAGGGTAGGAGCCAGAGGGTAGGGAAGGTGGTTTGGGGATTTCATAGGGATGAACTAAGAGGTTACGAAGGTTAGGTGGACGGCGGAAAGACACTCTAGGTGGAGTGGGGAGGATTTCATGAAGGATGGATCTCATTTCAGGGCAGGATTTGAGGAAGTCGTATCCCTGCTGGAGAGCCGCACTCAGAATCTGATCCAGTCCTGGAAAGTATCCTGTCACAAGTGGGGCATTTTTGGGGTTCTTCTGTGGGAGGTTCCGGGTTTGAGGAGATGCCCTGAAATGAGATCCATCCTTCATGAAATCCTCCCCACTCCACCAAGAGTGTCTTTCCGCCGTCCACCTAACCTTCGTAACATCTTAGTACATCCCTATGAAATCCCCAAACCACCTTCCCTACCCTCTGGCTCCTACCCTTGTAACCGCCCCCGGTGTAAAACCTGTCCCATGCACCCTCCCACCACCACCAACTCCAGTCCTGTAACCCGGAAGGTGTACACAATCAAAGGTAGAGCCACGTGTGAAAGCACCCACGTGATCTACCAACTGACCTGCCTACACTGTGATGCATTCTATGTGGGAATGACCAGCAACAAACTGTCCATTCGCATGAATGGACACAGGCAGACAGTGTTTGTTGGTAATGAGGATCACCCTGTGGCTAAACATGCCTTGGTGCACGACCAGCACATCTTGGCGCAGTGTTACACCGTCCGGGTTATCTGGATACTTCCTACTAACACCAACCTATCCCAACTCCGGAGATGGGAACTTCCTCTTCAATATATCCTCTCTTCCCGTTATCCACCAGGCCTCAATCTCCGCTAATTTCAAGTTGCCACCACTCATACCTCACCTGTCATTCAACAACATCTTTGCCTCTGCACTTCTGCCTCGACTGACATCTCTGCCCAAACTCTTTGTCTTTAAATATGTCTGCTTGTGTCTGTATATGTGTGGATGGATATGTGTGTGTGTGTGCGTGCGAGTGTATACCCGTCCTTTTTTCCCCATAAGGTAAGTCTTTCCGCTCCCGGGACTGGAATGACTCCTTACCCTCTCCCTTAAAACCCACATCCTTTCGTCTTTCCCTCTCCTTCACTCTTTCCTGATGAGGCAACAGTTTGTTGCGAAAGCTTGAATTTTGTGTGTATGTTTGTGTGTCTGTCGACCTGCCAGCACTTTCATTTGGTAAGTCACATCATCTTTGTTTTTAGGTATATTTTTCCTTCATGGAATGTTTCCTTGTATTATAACCATATAATTTTTTTTAAGCAGAATGATGAAGAAATCAATACAAAACACATACCACTATTTCACTTAAAATGAAGGTTGAGTTGCTTAAGACAAATAAAGAAAAATGGAGGTCAAGAATGGAAATCTGTAATAGTCAGGTTTTGCTAACATTACACTGTTGGCAATAATTCAATACACAGACGAAACAACAGCAATCTTTGAGTGCATAATCTTTCACCCAGGCAGAAAACTTGAGAACAGCTAACAAAAAGACGCGAAGACTGCATGTTTTAGGAGTTGCAAAATGTGCTTTTTCCTGTGTAAATTCTTATTGGTATCAACACCTAAAAATTTTGAAATTTCTATCCTATTTATTATTTCCTCACCATGCACTACATTGATACAGTACCCCTAGATTTATGAACTCCTACCTCAGTTCTGGTGATTATACAATATACTATACCAAGTTAATGTGTGTGTGTGTGTGTGTGTGTGTGTGTGTGTGTGTGTGTGTGTGTGTGTGTGTAAGCAGGGGGGGGGGGGGGGGGGCAGGAGGATTGCATCAATTTGAACTGACTCTCACATACTTCATTCAGTTTCACATGACTAGCATAAATTTCATTTGTATCAAATTCTTCGTAATTTATATCATCATTATTACACACACAGTGTGCTAAGTTATATGTACTTTTGACTTTCTTCGTGTTTTAATGGGAGATATGCTGTTTGTGAAACAAAGGACAAACCAGAGCAATATTCCTCCACAGATTGTTGTTTTACTTTGTGTGTGCCATCTTATTTCAGTAACGCTGATGAGTAAATTTTCCAGTAACCCAAGGAAAAAATTGTATCTATAGTGGGCCAGATCTGTTGCCTCCTTTCAGAACTTCTTACCCACATTAAACTGTTGTAGCTCTGACTGCGAATCTTAAAAGTTTAGATAAAACATTCAATCTGTTTGGAGTAAAAGACACTGTTTCATTACTGACTTACCCTATACTAAATTTTAATTTAATAAAACACAAAACTGTTATTCATTTTCATGGCAATTAGTAGCCATCATCTGTCAGCCTTCGTGAATTATTTCCCAGTTCTCCCCAACTAATTTTTAATGTTTATCACAAGAGCACTTGACTTTAATATGTAATCATTGTAGTTTCAGAGATGGTGCAATTATTTCAATAACTGAACAGAATAAAATCAAAGGAATACACCAAGAATGTTGAAATAATCTAAAAATTTGTTTTACTGTTTTGTGTGTTTGTGTCCTCTTACTAGAAGAATGTGACTTCACAGGCAGTGGTATCCAACCCAGCTTGAAATAAATATCATTAAATCCCTTAACCGCCAAATCTCTGAAAAAAGAATACTTCCAAAGTTATCACACTTCATTATTCATCTGTATTTACATGGATATTCTGAAAATCACATGTAAGCGCCTGGCAGAGGGTTCATCAAATGACCTTCACAATAATTCTCTATTACTCCACTCTCGAACAACAAGAGGAAAAAATGAACACCTATATCTTTCCATGCGTGCTCTGGTTTCCCGATTATATGATGACCATTTCTCCCTATGTATGTCAGCTTCAACAAAATATTTTCACAACCAGAGGAGAAAGTTGGTGACTGAAATTTCATGAGAAGATCCTGCCACAATGAGAAATGCCTTTGATTTAATGATGCCCACCATGACACTCTCTCCCCTGTTTCTAAAAAAAGTGGACAGACAAGCATAGTGCAGGCAGTCTTTTCAGTACATGGGTTGCATCTTTGAAGTGTTCTGAGGATAAATTGCAGTCTTTGGTTCGCCTTCCCCACAACATTTTCTGTGTGTTCTTTCAAATTCAAGTTGTCTGTAATTGTAATTCCTAGGTATTTAGTTGAATTTTTTGTTGTTGTGGTCTTCAGTCCTGAGACTGGTTTGATGCAGCTCTCGATGCTATTCTATCCTGTGCAAGCTTCTTCATCTCCCAGTACCTACTGCAACCTACATCCTTCTGAATCTCCTTAGTGTATTCATCTCTTGGTCTCCCTCTACGATTTTTACCCTCCACGCTGCCCTCCAATGCTAAATTTGTGATCCCTTGATGCCTCAAAACATGTCCTACCAACCGACCCATTCTTCTAGTCAAGTTGTGCCACAAACTTCTCTTCTCCCCAATCCTATTCAATACTTCATCATTAGTTATGTGATCTACCCATCTAATCTTCAGCATTCTTCTGTAGCACCACATTTCGAAAGCTTCTATCCTCTTCTTGTCCAAACTATTTACCGTCCATGTTTCACTTCCATACATGGCTACACTCCATACAAATACTTTCAGAAATGACTTCCTGACACTTAAATCTATACTCGATGTTAACAAATTTCTCTTCTTCAGAAACGCTTTCCTTGCCATTGCCAGTCTACATATTATATCCTCTCTACTTCGACCATCATCAGTTATTTTACTCCCTAAATAGCAAAACTCCTTTACTACTTTAAGTGTCTCATTTCCTAATCTAATTCCCACAGCATCACCCGACTTAATTCGACTACATTCCATTACCCTTGTTTTGCTTTTGTTGATGTTCATCTTATACCCTCCTTTCATGACACTGTCCATTCCGTTCAACTGCTCTTCCAAGTCCTTTGCTGTCTCTTGACAGAATTACAATGTCATCGGTGAACCTCAAAGTTTTTATTTCTTCTCCATGGATTTTAATACCTACTCCGAATTTTTCTTTTGTTTCCTTTACTGCTTGCTCAATATACAGATTGAATAACATCGGGGAGAGGCTACAACCCTTTCTCACTCCCTTTCCAACCACTGCTTCCCTTTCATACCCCTCGACTCTTATAACTGGCATCCGGTTTCTGTACAAATTGTAAATAGCCTTTCGCTCCCTGTATTTTACCCCCGCCACCTTTAGAATTTGAAAGAGAGTATGCCAGTCAACATTGTCGAAAGCTTTCTAAGTCTACAAATGCTGGAAACGTAGGTTTGCCTTTCCTTAATCTCTCTTCTAAGATAAGTCATAAGGTCAGTATTGCCTCACGTGTTCCAACATTTCTACGGAATCCAAACTGATCTTCCCCGAGGTCGGCTTCTACCAGTTTTTCCATTCGTCTGTAGAGAACACGGGTTAGTATTTTGCATCCGTAACTTATTAAACTGATAGTTCGGTAATTTTCACATCTGTTGACACCTGCTTTCTTTGGGATTGGAATTATTATATTCTTCTTGAAGTCTGAGGGTATTTCGACTGTCTCATACATGTTGTTGATCACCAGATGGTAGAGTTTTGTCAGGACTGGCTCTCCCAAGGCCGTCAGTAGTTCTAATGGAATGTTGTCTACTCCCGGGGCCTTGCTTCGACTCGGGTCTTTCAGTGCTCTGTCAAACTCTTCACACAGTATCATATCTCCCATTTCATCTTCATCTACCTCCTCTTCCATTTCCATAATATTGTCCACAAGTACATCGCCCCTATATAGACCCTCTATATACTCCTTCCACCTTTCTGCTTCCCCTTCTTTGCTTAGAACTGGGTTTCCATCTGAGCTCTTGATATTCATACAAGTGGTTCTCTGTTCTCCAAAGGTCTCTTTAATTTTCCTGTAGGCAGTATCTATCTTACCTCTAGCGAGATAAGCCTCTACATCCTTACATTTGTCCTCTAGCCATCCCTGCTTAGCCATTTTGCACTTTCTGTCGATCTTGTTTTTGAGACGTTTGTATTCCTTTTTGCCTGCTTCATTTACTGCATTTTTATATTTTCTCCTTTCATCAATTAAATTCAGTATTTCTTCTGTTACCCACGGACTTCTACTAGCCCTCGTCTTTATACCTACTATGTCCTCTGCTGCCTTCACTACTTCATCTCTCAAAGCTACCCATTCTTCTTCTACTGTATTTCTTTCCCCCATTCCTGTCAATTGTTCCCTTATGCTCTCCCTGAAACTCTGTACAACCTCTGGTCCTTTCAGTTTATCCAGGTTCCATCTCCTTAAATTCCCACCTTTTTGCAGTTTCTTCAGTTTTAATCTACAGTTCATAACCAATACATTATGATCAGAGTCCACATCTGCCCCTGGAAATGGCTTACAATTTAAAACCTGGTTCCTAAATCTCTGTCTTACCATTAAGTAATCTATCTGAAACTTGTCAGTATCTCCAGGCTTCTTCCATGTATAGAACCTTCTTTTATGATTCTTGAACCAAGTGTTAGCTATGATTAAGTTGTGCTCTGTGCAAAATTCTATCAGGTGGCTTCCTCTTTCATTTCTTAGCCCCAATCCATATTCACCTACTACGTTTCCTTCTCTCCCTTTTTCTACTACCGAATTCCAGACACCCATGACTATTGAATTTTCGTCTCCCTTCACTATCTGAATAATTTTATCTCATCATACATTTCTTCAATTACTTCGTCATCTGCAGAGCTAGTTGGCATATAAACTTGTACTACTGTAGTAGGCGTGGGCTTCGTGTCTATCTTGGCCACAATAATGCGTTCACTATGCTGTTGGTAGTAGCTTACCCGCACTCCTATTTTTGTATTCATTATTAAACCTACTCCTGCATTACCCCTATTTGACTTTGTATTTATAACCCTGTATTCACCTGACCAAAAGTCTTGTTCCTCCTGCCACTGAACTTCACTAATTCCCACAATATCTAACTTTAACTTATCCATTTCCGTTTTTAAATTTTCTAACCTACCTGCCCGATTAAGGGATCTGACATTCCACGCTCCGATCCGTAGAATGCCAGTTTTCTTTCTCCTGATAACGACGTCCTCTTGAGTAGTCCCCGCCCGGAGATCCGAATGGGGGACTATTTTACCTCCGGAATTTTACCCAAGAGGACGCCATCATCATTTGATGATAGTTGAATTTACAGCCTTTAAATTTGATTGATTTTTCGTGCAACGAAAGTTTAATAGATTCCTTTTAGCACTCATGTAGATGACCACACACTTTTCATTATTTAGGATCAAGTGCCAATTTTTGCACCGTAAGATATCATATCTAAATGGTTTGGCAATGGGTTTTCACCTTCTGATGATTTTAACAGACAATAAATGCAGCATCATCTGCAAAACACCTAAGACAGCTGCTCAGATTGTCTCCTAAATTGTTTATGTACAGAAGGAACACCAAAGGTTTCACAACACTACCTTGGGGATCGACAGAAATCGCTTCTGTTTTACTCCATGACTTTCCGTCAGTTACTACGAACTGTGACCTCTCTGACAGGAAATCACGAATCCAAATGTGTTTTCACAACCATTTATTAATCAAGTGGGCTCATGAACTAATTGCTCAAAATAATTTTCAGGGAAAGCATTTAGTGTGTTTTTGGATCACGTTTTATGCTTGCCTCCAGAATTTAAAAATGTATTTTCACCAACATATCGAGGGTAAATTAAAGTCACCACTAACTATAATTGTATGAGTTAGGTAGCCTACATGTTCGAAATTAGACTCAAGTTTCCTTTGAATGTTTCAGCAATTGTACGTCAGAGTTGGGAGCTCGGCAAAAGCATCCAATTATTAATTTATTCAGATTGCTAAGAATGTTGCTAAGAATAACCTCTGCCCACATTAACTCACAGAACTACCTACATCAATTTCGATACAAGATAAACTGCTTCTAACAGCAACAAACACGCCACCACCAACTGTGTTTAGCCTATTCTTTCTGACAACAGTTAGGGTCTTTGCAAAAATTTCAGCTGGACTTATCTTCAGCTTTAGCCAGCTTTCAGTGCATATAACAATTTGAGCATCAGTGCTTCGCTTGGAGCTCTTGTTCTTTCCCAACACAGCTACGACAATTTGCAACTGTTATACCATTGGTTCCTAGATCTACATTCTTCCTGTGTTTGACCTGCTTCCTTTGAGACTGAAGAAGCCCTTTTTGTGTTTCCCTGAAACCCTCTACCCTACAAAACCACCCAGTCCATGCCACACAGCCCCCGATACCCATATAGCTGCCTCCCACATGTAATGGATGTGTGACCTAGCCGCCGCTACCCATGTAGCTGTTATCTCATGTAATGGACTTGTGACCTATTTAGCAGAGCCCAAAACCCCACCACCCTATTGCACAAGTTGAGGAATCTTGCAGCCTATATGGTCACAGAACTGTCTGAGACTTTGATTCAGACCCTCCACTCGGCTCTGTACGAGAAGTCTGCAATCGGCCCTGTCTGCTTTCATCTCAGGAACAAGACTGGCAGCCTTCACCACTTTTGATAGCTGCTCAAAACCAGAGAGAATCTCTTCCAATCCAAAGTGATACACATGATTGGTACCGATGTGAGCCACCACCTGCAGTTGGCTGCATTCTGTGCTCTTCATGGCATCTGGAAGGACCCGTTCCACATCTGGAATGACTCCACCTGGTATGCACACGGAGTGCACATTGGCTTTCTTTCCCTCCACGACAGCCGTGTCCTCATGGGGACCCACAACACACCTAACATTAGAGCTCCCAACAGCCAATAATCCCAAACTCTGGGACTGCATGGACCTTGCAGGCTGAGAGGTTTCCTCCGAAACAGAACAAGCGACTGCATCTGGCTGACAGACAGTGTCAGCCACAGACAGCACCTGGAATCTGTTTGTCAGACTAATAGGGGAGGCATCGTGTTTGGCCCTCCCCGGGAAATCATTCACAGTCTGCCATCCCCAAGACGACCTCCCACTTGTAGCGGGACTTTGAATTTCGCCACACTACACTCTTTCCCTCAGATAAAAAATATCCCGTCGCAACGGTATGAGCGCTCGACGGCAGAGAAACTACTAAAATTGTAACTTTTTTTGTTTTCTATTCGTTTCTTAATGGTCTCTTGATAGCCGAAGCTTAAGGCAGACGTGATCTGATGAACACGTTAAAAAAACTTATTAGCTAGTCTTGATCTGATTTTAAAGTGTAGACATATTGTGGAAGTTATTAAGAAATTCGGAGGATGGAAGTAGCAAAGTAAATTAAATTGCATACAGTATCAAGATGATTTTAATTGGGATAAATTAGTGATTCCTGGACTATTGCAAAATTTCGGAGCAGACTTTTCACGCAGAAATGAAGGAGATTTTTGAAGACCTGGACGCCGCCCGAAAGAAGACATGTTAACCTGGTAAAGAATGAACTCAAAGCTACGCCATTTCCCTTGTCAGTTACATTTTGTTATTCTCTATTCTTTTTCAGTACTTTTTGTAGTGGAAACTGATTTAACTTTTGCTCAAAAACGCCACAAGGACCACCCCTAACAATAGCTTTTCTGTAATACGAAGTCCGATTTGCTTTTCATTCTTTCCCTTTTTCCACGGTCATTAACGTTTAAAAAAAAAATTTCACTTACGATTTCTTCACACATTTTCAACCTTTTTTTCTTTTTCTTTTATTCTCTCTTTTCTTTTTTTATTAACCACTACACACTTTACCAAGGGTCAGGCATCCACCTCAGTGCGAGCAGTAACTGGGCTGGCCACAGGTGCGGACCACTTGGCCGACTCAAGGCTTGCGCTGGACATCCGTTGGATCCCCCTGGCCCACCCATAACAGTGATGCTCATCCAATGCAGCCTCAAGCTGTGTAACCGCAGCCATCACAGCCTAGAGCTGAGAGCAAAGTGTCACCAAGTCGGCTCTCATCTGCACACAGCAATCATAATCCCTATCCATACTGATGAACATGAAAAACTACATCTCACTGACAAACAAAGGACTATCGACAACACCTGCTATGGAACTCTACTGTGGATGCTGTAGGAAGTGCAAGAAGTGTATCTAATAAATTAGGTTAACACACAGAGATTCAAAAACTAAACTACCTACCAAAGCACGCAGGTGAGTCTAAATAATTCACTCCAGATTAGGAACTTGTAATAAACCACAAAATCTATTTACTTTCTGACACAAGCGAAAACACGAGAACTGTGTTTATTCAATATTAAATTTGCACACAGAAAATCAAAAAATTTAACTACAAAAGCACACAGATGACACTATATAATTTGCTCCTGGTTATGAACACATAAAATGTAAAAAAAAATCCTTGTTGCTGCTCTGTCCAGGCCAGTGGCTGCTGCCTGACTGGTTTTACGAAAATGGAGGAAAATAAATAATAGTAGTACAGGTAACAACTCATGATATAGCCGAGGTACTTAAGAGTCATCAATAGGAACATGAAACATGACAAAAATTGATGTTGCTAGTTTTAGATAATGTTTCTTCATAGATAATATAATTCTTACACACCTACACACATACTAACCAAATTACTGCAGCTCACAGAGTGAGGATTCATTGTGTGGAAGAGGTATTTAAAGACTGACATACATAAAAATGTAAAGGTCCTATAAAGATGTGATGTCTGTCCACTGGTTCCAGCAATAATTTGGTTTAATGGTACTTTTTGAATGATACACTGTGTACTCATGTGGTGAATTCAATAGTTTCATGTAAAATTTCTGTGTTCATAATTTTGCTGCTTAGGCATTTCTTAATTAGTGGCTTAATCAGATAACCAAACAACTATTAAAATCAGAAAAATTAGGGCAATAAAAGTATAACATCAAATATGGGAAACAAACAAAGTTTGAATGATGAAAGTATTTAAAGATATGATAAAACTTATTGTGGATATTTTCTTAATTAGTAAGTTTTTGGAAAAGTTAAAGTGGTTGCTGTAACACGAAATTTTGACAATTCAACAACTATGTCAGTTTCCTCTGCTTTACTGATTAGTTCGAGACTTTCTTCTGGCTACATGGCATTGTAACAAATTCAATTACTGATGTATTTCCAATGAAGATGTTGTATTCAGAACTAACCACACTGTGGGAATAACAGTTGTTATGCACAAAGTGGCTCCAGAATTGGGATGGCGAATTCACCGTTTTCAGCTTTGACGTGCTGCATACATCTTACTAAGCCATAAGCAGATGCATGAAACCATTCTGCAGGGCCGTACGGCTGTGAGCCACAATGCAACAGATGAGTTCATTCAGTCAAGCTGCCTGCAACAGTACACTCAGAGCCGCCACTGCTCCCGCTGCAGCTGCACGAGGCCAACCAACCTCGCCTGTCTCCTCTGCCACCTTTGCACATGGCCACGTCACAGGTATAATGACACAGCACCACCCTAACAATAGGCGTTGCCACTGTCTCACTGACCGACGCTGCCGTGCCTTTTACTGATCAACAAATGCAAGTCGTGAGCTTTGCTTTTACGAAGAAGACACCGCCAGGGTCCGACTCTGCCCAATAGATGCCGCCTAAGACTTTTTGTTTGTTGCAATGTGTGCAGTTCAGTGTGATGCCCACCAACAGTCCACAGTGACATCTGGAGATGGATCCTGACATACAAGCAGTGGCGGCTACTGTGTAGAAGCACAAGAGCATGTGGACACCCAAACTTTCAACACCTTGCAGATTTATTGGTTAGTTTTCTTTGAATGCTGTTAAATGTGACATAGATGCTGTAATCTGAAAGATAAATCACTTACATCTACCACGCTACTGCTCTACTAGATTCCACGAAACTTGGCATCTGGGTTGCGAGCATATATTCAGTTGTGCACATCTTAAGGAGCTTTTGCGTATGCGCAACTCGTGTGATGTAATTGCCTTACAGGCCAAATATGTACGGATTTGATAAACAAAGTGGACGGTTCACGATGTGCGCAGCTAGCCCCTGCCACTCAACTATAAGTTTACATCAGTGCCACCAGGTAGTGGCACACAGCGGCATAGATGATAGCACATGCCTCAGATATGCTAATTCACTCACTATATAGTAAAATTAGATCGGATGTCAGTATATGTCAAAGTTGTACTAACAGTAAACATATTTTGTATGTTTCTGAATGAGTTATAGAATATTAAGTTACAAATTGTATCAAACTAATCCATTTGAGGCGGTGAGAATCATAAGGGCCTAAAGCACATCAGCGTTGATTGTGAGGCTGTAGCATTTATTCATGCTTCTGACACCTGTTGATCTTGTGGTGAGTCACTTTCATCTGTGTTGTAGACCCACAGTGTGTGTATAAACTGTCACAGAAAGCTGTCTCACTGGTTTCTTAAATGTGGGAGCAACAGCGGTGTGCTTTTGACCTTTGTGGCTCTCAGCACCTCATTTGTATTCTAGTCAAGTGACCCTGCTGGTAGACATTACTACTAATTGAATCATTTCCACAAACAGCAGTTTGTGTTCGGTGTTGGTTGTTTACTGTGCAGGGATTGACTTTTGTGCTCAGTGTAAAATTGAACTATGATGAATCTATTCTAAATGCTAACAGAAAAGTAAAGCTATGAGAACAGGTCGTGAGTCATACTTGGGTAGCTCAGCTAGTAGAGCACGTGCCCGAAAAAGGCGAAGGTCCTGAGTTTGATTCTCGGTACAGCACACAGCTTTAATCTGCCAGGAAGTTTCACATCAGTGCTCAATTTGCTGATACACTTGGTATCCACGGTTGCAGGTGACACACAGGTTAACCTCACACCAATGGTAGGCATTGTGCGTATTGAAGACACACTCAAGAGTGAATGCTGCTTCTTCTGGCCATATTATGGTGTTCACAAAGTCAGCGGCAGCTTCCTGTTCTTTTTGGAACCATTAAAAGTATTCACAAAGCACGAGTCCTACTGGTAACGTAAGGCCCTAACGAAATGTAATGGACCCGAATGAGGCAAGAATAATACTTGGTACTAATTTATGGTACCATTGGAGAAGGATATAAGAAAAACAGGTTTCGCATCTAGTAAATGAAGTGGTGCGAATAAATTCACGCCCACGACGTGGAAAGTGCTGCTTTAAAAGCTCACCAATCTTCTATTTCTGCGACTGTAGTATGTAAATGCAAATGTTTTCTAGAGGATGCGCTCCGGTTGTTGTTGACGATTAAGATGCCAGTTACCATACCACCTGGACTACATTTACTAAATTAAAAACATATGCCTCAAACCAGAATCAAACCACTGATCTCCTGCATGCTAACCCAAAACTCTATCCACTGCACCAACTACACAGGACAAGTAACATGTGCTGACAGAGGTATTTACCATACATGTGGTTACAGTGTTGCCAGATTGCCACCCTTTAACGTCCTTTTTCTGCTGGATGTACTCGCTGGATGAAATTTTGTGAGGGACTTTGTTTTTCTATCGCTGACATGTAAGGAGTCGCGCTGCAAAGCCCGAGTGCGTGAATTTCGCTTCACCCTGTATAGTTCTCACCACTGTGTGATAGAGTGAAGTTATGAAGTTCATGGAATTTGAAAACTTGTATTAGAAAAGTGAAGACCACGAGCCTTCATTGTGTAGGAGACTGCCGTATTGTTTTGAAGAAATCTGCAGCTATGAGATCCCATTCTTCGCCAAACCAAACCACCTATTGTTTGACTGCTGCTGAATAAGAGCAACACAGCACCGCTCCATGATATTGCTCAACAAATAGGCACTGGCAGTGCTATTCAGTGTCTTTCGTGAACTCCATTTCTTCTAGGAAGGTATTGAAAACAGTTTCTCATTTCTCAAATTCAACTGTTCCACTGGTAGAATTAATGACACCTTTATTCCACTGTATAAGAATCAGCTACTTGTACACCGTCCCGTACATTCTTCAGGTTTCAACTGTTTGTTGAAATTGGAATTTCACTCCCTACGTATACCGAATAATGCTACAAAATAGCAAACATCTATTCAGAGCTTTCTGTTAGTACATAATGAACCTAAATCTCAGTTCCCCCCACAGCTGAAAGGAACTTGTAATGCCATTACCGAAACATTTCTGTTATTTATCCTGAAATTTAACTTCTCTCTCCATGCACTCCCTACCTAATCAGTTCTTCTGGATACTAACAATACTGAATTGATGAAGTCCTTGAATTAGTTGATGTGACACGAGCACCACCAAATCTCACTAGCTTGAGCTACTGCCCATATTAAGACATTCTACAATATTTTACATAACTGAACTGTTCACGCAGTGGTTCCCGTGCTCATGCTACTTGCTATTTTAATGCCGAGCATGACCAGATACTGGTGTTTCAAGTGCAATTTTATGTAGTAGGACAGACATAGCCACTCCAGCTGATCACGTGCCGTGGCCAAGTTCCACTGTAAAAGTTATGACAGCTTTTATTTTATTGATTGGCGACTCCATGGAGTGTTCTGTGCACCACAACCAGATAATGGATATAATTGGAAGGACAAACAGCATTGGTCGTATTTTTTGTTGTTTTATTATCCGCAAAATCGATTTTCGGTTGCTTAGTGACCATCCTCAGTGCTGTAATATACAATTAAAATTTGTAGGCACTGGTAACAACAAGCTTAGAGCAATAACATGTGCCTACAAATTTTAATTGTATATTACAGCACTGAGGATGGTCACTAAGTGACCGAAAATCGATTTTGCGGATAATAAAACAACAAAAAAATACGACCAATGCTGTTTGTCCTTCCAATTATAGCTTTTATTTTATTGTAATGTTGTGATCTCACTTGGGATCGTTTTCTTTAATTAAAACTATTACTTTGTATCTGTCCTATGAACTGCTTGGTTTTGAGACTTTCAAAGAGTAGTTATTATTATTATTATTATTATTATTATTATTATTCTTTCTTTTCTCAGACATTATGTCTGGTCAAAAATGGAAAGTGACGCGGACCTTGATGAAGTGTGGCTTCCTTTTAACTGTACGGTATATGTTATATTGCATTTAGGAACTTTCGGGTAATTGAACATGTATCAATAATTACGGATTTCTGTAGTTGTATGTATAAGTTTGGATGTAGCTGTATTGCATTGATGTACTGGTGGATATTGTGTGGTATGACTCCTGTAGTTGATAGTATAATTGGTATAATGTCAACTTTATCCCGATGCCACATGTCCTCGACTTCCTCAGCCAGTTGGATGTATTTTTCAATTTTTTCTCCTGTTTTCTTTTGTATATTTGTTGTATTGGGTATGGATATTTCGATTAGTTGTGTTAATTTCTTCTTTTTATTGGTGAGTATGATGTCAGGTTTGTTATGTGTTGTTGTTTTATCTGTTATAATGGTTCTGTTCCAGTATAATTTGTATTCATCATTCTCCAGTACATTTTGTGGTGCATACTTGTATGTGGGAACGTGTTGTTTTATAAGTTTATGCTGTAAGGCAAGGTGTTGATGTATTATTTTTGCTGCACTGTCATGTCTTCCGGGGTATTCTGTATTTGCTAGTATTGTACATCCGCTTGTGATGTGATCTACTGTTTCTATTTGTTGTTTGCAAAGTCTGCATTTATCTGTTGTGGTATTGGGATCTTTAATAATACGCTTGCTGTAATATCTGGTGTTTATTGTTTGATCCTGTATTGCAATCATGAATCCTTCCGTCTCACTGTATATATGGCCTTTTCTTAGCCATGTGTTGGATGCGTCTTGATCGATGTGTGGCTGTGTTAGATGATACGGGTGCTTGCCATGTAGTGTTTTCTTTTTCCAATTTACTTTCTTTGTATCTGTTGATGTTATGTGATCTAAAGGGTTGTAGAAGTGGTTATGAAATTGCAGTGGTGTAGCCGATGTATTTATATGCGTGATTGTTGCTCGTTCTAGAAAGAATTTTCTTAAATTGTCTACCTGTCCATAATGTAGGTTTTTTTATGTCGATAAATCCCCTTCCTCCTTCCTTTCTGCTTAATGTGAATCTTTCTGTTGCTGAATGTATGTGATGTATTCTATATTTGTGGCATTGTGATTGTGTAAGTGTATTGAGTGCTTCTAGGTCTGTGTTACTCCATTTCACTACTCCAAATGAGTAGGTCAATATTGGTATAGCATAAGTATTTATAGCTTTTGTCTTGTTTCTTGCTGTCAATTCTGTTTTCAGTATTTTTGTTAGTCTTTGTCTATATGCATCTGTTTTTTCCATCGCTTCTATGCAGTCGCTGTGGTTATCCAATGTGTAATCTTCTTGTTTAGTGTGTTTTCCCTTGACTATGCTATTTTTCTTACATTTGTCTGTTCCAAAAGCCATATTTATATCATTGCTGAATACTTCCGTTGTCTTTAGTAATTGGTTGAGTTGCTGATTTGTTGCTGCCAGTAGTTTTAGATCATCCATGTATAGCAAATGTGTGATTTTGTGTGGGTATGTTCCAGTAATATTGTATCCATAATTTGTATTATTTAGCATGTTGGATAGTGGGTTATTATTATTATTATTATTATTATTATTATTATATTATCATTATTGTGTCAATCTGGTTGGTTGGTTGGTTGGTTGGTTTAAAGACGGGAGAAGGGACCAAACTACGAGGTCACAAGTGTGAGATAAAACAGACAAAACATATAACACAAACTAGAAAGAAAGGAAAAGCCACAAGAATGAAGGGAAGGCAATGAACACTAAAAGGAACAAAACCGGGCAAGGAAACAACAGAGAGATACTAGAAACAGAAGAGAGTAAAACATGCAAGCAGATTACAGTAGCTGACCAACCACGAGAATAAAAAGGGAAAGCCAGCCACTCTGCAACATATTAAAACCTCCACCCTAAAAGCACTAGTGTGGAGGACACACAGGGACAAAGGACATGCGCTAAAAACTACATAGAAGTATAAAACCCACTCTCACAGATAAAACGTAAAACTAAAGCTGCTGTGGAGGCATTGTTGTCCAACACCGAAGGCAGGGTGCTGGGGAAGTTAAAAGTCTGCCGCAGAGCGACTAAAAGTGGGCAGTCCAGCAAGAGGTGGACAACTGTCATTTGGGAGCCACAGCGACACTGAGGTGGGTCCTCGCAACGGAGTAGGTAACCATGTGTTAGCCATGTATGGCCAATGCAGAGCCGGCAGAGAACAACTGATTCCCTGCGAGAGGCCGACATGGAAGACTTCCACACATTCATAGTCTCATTAATGACACGCAGTTTGTTGTGCATGCTATTATGTGCCATTCCGTCTCCCAAAGCTGGAAACCCTGTGGTGTAAGACAAAACGCAGGTCAGCTTAGGAGATGCCTATCTCCAGAAGCGGTTTTCGCGTCGCCTGTTTGGCCAGCCTGTCGGCAAGTTCGTTGCCGAGGATTCCAACGTGTCCTAGGATCCACGGCATAGGTGGACTCCTGAATGGACGCTACCAGAGGGTGGTGAGGAGCACAAGATATGGACGCCAGCTCTGCAGTGAAAACACTGCAGCCAACTGGCAATGAGTGCTGCTCAATATGTCCTCCATGAACATATGTGAAGCCTACGTGACCATCAGCCATTGAGCCGTGAGTGTAAACTACTTCAGAGCCCCAGAACACGTCAAGAATCGAGAGGAAGTGACAGCGGAGAGCGACGGGGTTAACAGAGTTCTTAAGGCAATGCAATAGGTCCAAATGAAGCTGCGGCCGAGGCATACACCATGGAAGCGTACATCAACGGACTGCAAATAGAGATGGTAAAGGGAAGGAATCCAGTTCGGAGAGAAGGGACCGCACGCAAATCACAATCGTTAGCCCCGATCTGGGCTGCTGATGTGGGAGGTGGACTGCCGCGGGCAGGAAAAGGAGATAGTAATTGGGATACTCAGGGGAACTATAAATGTGTGTTGCGTAACTGGTGAGCAGTTGCGAATGTCTGATCTGCAGTGGAGTGACACCAGCCTCCACCAGTACGCTGGTCACTGGACTCGTCCTAAAATCCCCTGTCACTAATCAGACCTCACAGTGGTGCACAGGGTTGAGTAAATGCAATGCTGAAGGTGCTGCCGAATCATAAACCAAACTCCCATAGTCAATTCGGGATTGGACAAGGGCCCTGTAGAGCTGCAGCAGCGTACAGCGATCTGCACCCCAATTGGTGTTGCTCAGGCAACGGAGGGCATTGAGGTGCTGCCAGCACTTCTGCTTAAGCTGACGAAGATGAGGGACCCACATCAATCGAGTGTCAAAAACCAGTCCTAGGAATTGATATGTCTCCACTACAGTGAGTGAATCGTCATTAAGGTAAAGTGCAGGTTCTGGATGAACGGTACACCACCAACAGAAGTGCATGACACACGACTTTCTGGCAGTAAACTGGAAGCGGTGGGCTAGAGCCCATGACTGCACCTTGTTGATGGCTCCCTGGAGGCACCACTCAGCAACAACAGTACTGGAGCAGCAGTAAGAAATGCAGAAGTCGTCTGCATACAGAGAAGGTGAGACTGAGGACCCAACAGCTGCTGCTAGGCTGTTAATGGCCACTAAAAATAGAGACACACTCGATACACAGCCCTGCGAGACTCCATTCTCCTGGATATGGATGAAACTACGGGAGTCACCAACTTGGACACGTATAAGTACAGAGCAACAGGAAGTTTTGAATAAAAATCGGGAGTGGTCCCCAAAGACCCAATTCATACAATGTGGCAAGGATATGATGTTGTCAAGTCGTGTCGTATGGTTTACGTAGGTCAAAAAAAGATGGCAATCAGGTGTTGCCATCTGGAAAAAGCTGTTCAGATAGTTGGGAGAAGTCCAGGGCTGCAAATTGATAAATCAATGGCCAAGTAACTACCATGAGCCACACTGAAATGTGTGGCGGCCCCAGTATTTAAGAGGCAGAGGTCGAACTGAGACAGTAAAGTTTCGACATCTCTGCATGGACCAGTAACCACGGTGCCACCCCACAAGGGGTTATGGACATTAAAATCTCCCAGAAGTAGGGTAGGTATAGGGAGTTGATAAATCAGTGCAGCTAATACATTCAGGGGTACTGCACCATCTGGAGGAAGATACACATTGCAGACAGTTATTTCCTATGTCTTCCTTACTCTGACAGCCACAGCTTCAAGAGGGGTTTGAAGGGGCACATGTTAATTACAGACTGAGTTTACAACATAAACGCAAACTCCACCTGAAACTAGGTTATAGTCACTACAGTTCCTGTAATATCCCTTATAGCCGCGGAGAGCAGGGGTCCGCATTGCTGGGAACCAGGTTTCCTGGAGGGAGCACGGGTCCTCATTGCTGGGAACCAGGTTTCCTGGAGGGAGCACATGTAAAGCTTAACAGTTGCCATAGCTCAGCCAGCAGGTGGAAAAAACAGTCGCAATTCCACTGGAGGATGACATCGTCAGACTGGGAAGGCATGGAACATTCAATGAGGCAGTTTATGCCACAGAGTCACCTGTTGCCACCGATTTATTGCCTGAGCAGTCTATATCCATTGTGTCTGAGGGTCTGGCGAGATCTAGGTCCTCAGCAGACGCCAAAATCTCCACCCCATCCTCAGCCGCAGAGCTTGTAGGTAGCGGTGGTGTGGGTGCCACCGCAATTTTCTTGGTCTTAGGGGTTTTCTTTTTGGATTTCTCTCATTGCTCCTTGGGTTTCTCTGGCTGGGAGGACTTCATTGGCTCAGCGAAAGAAGCTAAAGAAGACTTACGCTTCTCCTGCTTAGAAGTGGAGACGGATGTCTCTGATGGTTGGGGATGGGCGGGGCGGGGGGGGGGGGGGGGGGGGGGGGGGTTTGCTCCAGAAGTAGGTGGTGCAGGAGCAACAGGGAGGGAAATGGCCCCCACCATCAAGGGGGCAGGTGTAGTCTTCCGGCTCTGAGAGGTGACCTGGGTTTGCGGAGCTCATGGTACCAGAACTGTTTTAGCGGCGGTGTAAGACGATGCCATACACACAGGATGCAGGCGTTCAAATTTTCTCTTAAGCCTCAGTGTAGGTCAATCTATCAAGGGTCTTGTACTCCATGATTTGCCTTTCTTTTAGAGAATCCTGCAGTCAGGCGAGCAAGGCAAATGGTGCTCTTCACAGTTGACACAGATGGGAGGCGGGGCACATGGAGTATTGGGATGTGATGGGCGTCCACCATCTCGGCATGTGACGCTGGAAGTACAGCGGGAAGACATGGTCGAACTTCCAGCACTTGAAGCACTGCATAGAGGGAGGGATATAGGGCTTTATGTCACACCGGTAGACCATCACCTTGACCTTCTCGGGCAATGTATCACCCTCAAAGGCCAAGATGAAGGCACTGGTGGCAACCTGATTATCCTTCGGACCCTGGTGGACACGCCGGGCGAAATGTACACCTCACCGCTCTAAATTGGTGAGCAGCTCTTCATTGGACTGCAAAAGAAGGTCTCTGTGAAATATGATACCCTGGACCCTATTTAAGCTCTTATGGGGCATGATGGTTACGGAAACATACCCCAGCTTGTCACAAGCGAGTAACTCCCATGACTGGCAGAGGATGCTGTTTTGATCAAGACTGACCCCGATCTCATTTTGGACAGGCCTTCCACCTTCCCGAACTTGTCCTCTAAATGCTCAACAAAAAACCAAGGCTTCATCGTCATGAAAGATTCCCCATCAGCTTTCAAACATACAAGGTACTGGGGTGAATAACATCTGCTGCCATCCTTAGCCTTACGTTCCTCCAACGGTGTGGCCACGGAGGGGAACGATTTGAGATCATACTTCTGTGCATTGAATTGGAGCTCGTGATCGCTTAGAGACTACTGGTGTTTTACCACCAGCAAGAGATGATGAACTACGCTTCATAGTGTGTCATCCGTCCTGATGCCACCCACTCCGACCAGGGGGCCTCCCCACGGGCACCACCCAGCTGCAGTAAAGGACACCTGGCAGGATGGCCATTGATGGGAGTCCCGATGCCCCAGGGGGATGGGCATCTACCCCTCGGCATACGTGGGAAGTTAATGGCGCAGGCATCACGAGGCTACAACCAACAGGGTACATGGCGGCCCCACCGCCAATGCAGAAATTGACACTGCATAGTGCATCGTGGAAAACGCACCCAGGGAGGTGACCTCGCCCGAGAGATGGAAAATGGGCAGGACTGCCATGCAACGATGAGAAAGTGGGCTAAAGATCTCAATGCACGATGGACACAATGCACCTTGTAAGGCGCCCTTCCCAAATTGGCTCGCTCTTTGGAAAAATTTTGAAGAATGGAGGTCAAATCCTACAGGAGACCATCACATAAAGCCTGAAATGTGTGAAACTCCGTTTAGTCGCCTCGTACGACAGGCAGGAATACCTCGGGCCTATTCTAACCCCTGGACCCGCAGGGGGGATTGTGTTCATTTGATGTTGTTTTACTATCATGGGTTATTCTTACCATCAATCTATTCAACTGATCTGGACTTTATCACCTCACTTGTGCAATCACATAAATTTGGATCGAAGGAATCATCCTCAAGGTGTTTGCTGTAAATGATGTATTTCTTGTTTATAAGACATACCAATAGAATGAGAAGCATCATTTTTTGCTGTCATCATTTTATAATTTTATTAGTCAAAGTTATTTCACTTCATACATCATTCTGGCTGATGCTCAGAAATATTTAATCAGGTAGCTGACATGGTTTGTTTGTTTGACTTTTATTGGGCCAATTAGATAGTTACAACATTACTTACAGGCCATAATCATTGGTGATGATGACCTCTAAATAAATATGACTTACAATGCTTCCATTTCCCCTGATTACAGCTAAAACAAACTGTTGTGTACCAAAATTCTGTTCCATGATTCCGATCTGCCTTCTCATCAGGTTGGCAAACAGTGCCACCTGGTTGGCTACCCAGTCACTGTAAGGACACTGGGCCCTGCCCTGTTCTAAAACTGACCAAACCAGTCTGACGAGGAAGTGTTTCAATGTCAGCATTTTATTCTATTAAAAACTACATCTGGACCATTACCTTCTCTACTACTGCTACAAATCTAACCATCCCGACTTGTACACATGTATCAATCCTTGTAGTACAAGCGTTCCAGTTGTTTGTACTCCTCAAAGCCATCTCTGAAACCAGCTCCAGCTACCTTTGTAATGCTGTCGCTGTCATAGTCCAGTGTCAATAACTGCAGTCAGACCATGGTGACATAACAATTATACTCAGATTCAAGGTTTTAGTTGTTAAATAAAGTTAAAATATTGTATTGTTAAATGAAGATCAAATATTGTTACCCCCTAGATTTACGGCCCCACTGCGATCATAAAATTAAATGGCGATGAACTCTTTCAGAGAAAGGGGAGGAGATGTACAAGGTGCCCCAAATGCAAGTAATTTTCATTATTTAAATTTTACAAAGAGTCCACCTACATTGCCCATTGCCTTTCAGCTGATTTTGAGAGGGGAGGGAACGTACTAGATATACCCGGGCCCCAAATGCAAGTTCCCCCCCCCCCCCCCCCAATTGCCTTTCAGCTGATGTGACGACAATCGACAGGTTCATGTCAGAATAGACCAAATCATCGCCAGCAAAGCTCAAAGCTGCCTTGCCAGTCAAATCAGTCATCAGATCACTCAACCCGTGAGACTGAAGGCTCCCGGAGCCATGACTGAAAAATCTCTCTCTCTCTCTCTCTCTCTCTCTCTCTCTCTCTCTCTCTCTCTCTCGTTCTGAGCTGCCACCTAGAGAGGATACTAAATGGCTTAGTTCCTTCATCTTTGCATTTCACTCCTGCTTTCAGATGGGTCTGGGGCTACTGGAGTTATCTTCTCTCATCATCCTGGCAATCCTGGGATGTACAGTTAAATTAGGATGTATATAATAAGATTACCACATTTATTACGTAAATATGAATTTGGTATTTCTGTACATGCCACCATTGTGGAATTATTTGAAAGAAAAGAAATAAATACTACTAAAAAGAGTAAAATGGCAGTTGGATCAAATCCACGTTTTTACACTTCAAACTGTGTCTCAGCCACTGTTTGGGAGAGGCCATTCAATGGAATGGACAGATGCTTGATAATCGTGCCCAAATAAAATACTGTGAAGAAGTTAAAGAGAGCTGCTACATGATATGGCTGTTTTCACATATGGCCATCCCTCTAATGGGAAAGGACCTCTCTATGATGGGAATGGAATAGGATGTGCTGGATGAATGCATGAGATGGGCCTTGCTCCTGGATGTTCCACGGGTTCCATGTGTTAAGAGACTGGGAGTTAAGATGGGATATATGGATGTACCAGGACATTTTATAGTTTGGATGAGCAGTGAATACCAATTTGGCAGGGACAGAAAGGATTGGAAGCTGGATGTTCATAATTTTATGACCAAGGTTGTTGTTAAGTTTCTACTGGATTATCAGTGGAATGTTCCTTTGCAGTTGATTTGTGGGGTTGGTCACAACAGGATCAGTGCACGTGTGATATGTTGTATCCATATAATGTGGCAATCTGGGACAATACAGTCATGATGGATTTGTGTGAATGTGTATGTTTATTCTATTGATTCTGAAGGAGGATTTGTCTGAAAGCTAGCAATGTCATCAGCTTTACTACTCAGTGAACACAAGTAACTAATTTTTAAGTTATTTCCCCATTCATGATATATTCATGCCATTTAAATCTGTTTAATTATTAAAATAACCATCTCATGACATCAGTAGGGAATGCATTTTATGGGCAGGTGCTCTTGCAATTAGGCTGAGAAATTACGGAAGGAAATGGAACAGCTGCCAGCCAATGGCAACTAATTGTCATGAAACTAACAGTTTTTTGTCAAAATTTAATTGTGTTTTTCTGTAATCTTAAACAGACTTAATGCTTTATTTGAACTTCAAGATTACTAGGCACAGCTCGCACAGATTAATCTTTGTAAGATGATGTGGGATCAGGCTTCAGTTATAATATGTATTTCAATTTGGGCTGCCACAAATTTCATAAGTTTTTGTGATTGGGATGAAATAATTTATTATTCATATATATAATTTTCTGGAAATCTAATTTAAAACTAATTCAAAACTGTACTATTCTTCAAAAATAGCAAGCTTTATTGCCCTTTACTCTATGCTATTCTACTAATCCTTTCAAAATGGCTGTAGTGTCAGGAAAAAATACACACTATAGGATTATGTAAAAAATTTACCTGCTGAATATAAAACACCTGAGCCACATATGTTGTTAATATAGTAATATTTTCTGGAGAATGTCCCTGAAGAATGAGGTGCCTGCAGAGGGCAACAAGGAAATCTCCTTCATGTGGGTTACGGTAGCTCTTTAAGCCAGGTACCTAAAACAAAAGAAAACTCCAGATGCCACAAATTCCTGCAATATTCTTACAAAGACATTCAACAAACATTTATTGGTTATTACAAAGAGCCGTATCATTATCAATTGGTATTTCTCTATAAGAATGCCCTCAGCTTTGTGGTACAGTGCTTAGACGCCCTGCCTCTAGATCATGGGATCCCGGGTGTGACTCCCAGTCGGCTCAGAGATTTCCTTCATTTGGTAACTGTGCGTTTGGGCTGTCCTAATCATTTCATCACATCTCCATCACAACAATATGCAGCTTGCTGAAGAAACGTCAAATAGAAAGACTTGCACCAAGTGACCAAACAACCCTAGACATAGTCTCAAGGCCAATAATGCCTTATCACCATTTCATTTCTTTCTCAATAAGAATAAACACAATTACTTTTTTTGCTGGAGATTTGACTGTTGAACTTCACAAAACAGAATTTGGGAAAGGTAAAACAGTATTTCAATAATCTAGATTTAGAAATGCATACTAAATAACGAGAGACAAGAGGTACACAAAAAACAATCAATAAAAAACATGTTTCTGCTCTGTGAGATGTGATGAGAGAGTATTCCAAGAAATGTGATGGTTTTGTGGAAGTTGTACGGCATCAAGACAGTGAAGATACTTGTGGTGGGAACACAGTAACAAATCATACAATGAAGACTTACACGACTGGTTGTATTATTTACTGGCTGCTATGCTGAACACACATATGCAGAGCTCCAGCAATCATGCAACAGAATGTAGGCAATTGATGTGATGCCCCTCAAATGGTCACACCTCATGTATTCACCTGAATATTCCGGTAAGAGGTTACTTGGGTTGACTAATTTCCCAATGCAGTCAGTATAACCAGTCTGTTGAATCGCTGTGATTTCCAGTATTTTCACTAGGCCCTTTTTAGCATAAAAATTTGCTAATTACAGAGTTCCCAAATAACTAGACACATAGTTGCAACAATCATGCACCAGTCACACCTCATGGTCCCTTCAGTTCGAGTCCTCCGCTGAATACTGTGGTGCACTTTGCCAGCTGTGTGTTCAACCCCTGCATCCTCACTG
This sequence comes from Schistocerca cancellata, assembly GCF_023864275.1. Lineage (NCBI taxonomy): Eukaryota > Metazoa > Arthropoda > Insecta > Orthoptera > Acrididae > Schistocerca > Schistocerca cancellata. Next base: position 605,545,353 of record NC_064631.1, on the reverse strand, counting down.
AGAGCTTCCTCTGTACTACTTTGTGGGGTGTTGCCTCTGACACCCATGTCCGAGCTATCGGCTAACGAGACACCACATATATGGACTTCAACCACAAGTGAAGACTGCAGGGCACATCACATATTGCAAATCAAACCACCAGGTCATCACAGAGTGCCACCTCCACTGTGCGTCGTCAACTCCATCACGGATTCTGAGCTCCCTGTCTTACAGGACTTCAGTCTACCACTGACTGCAGCCACCTACAGCCATTACTAGGACATTCCAGTGTACAGTGGCTGAATAAGCTTGCACCTAGAGACTATTACTGCGTTTGTTCATAAACTTAATGAAGTTTCATTGTTCTGGGTAAATGGGCTCGCACCTAATAGCACGTCACTCCCACTAGGTCGTGAGCAAAAAAAGGCTAAATATAGAAAAAGAATAGTAAAGTTTTGGAACATGGATCTCAGTGAATATAACACTGAACAGTTCGATGAGTGCTGTATTTCAGTAATGGATATGGACACATACAAGACAGCAGTTCATAAAGACTGTAAGTCCCAAACAATAAATATTTTAAACTTCATTAAACAATCAGAAAGGGTAGAACAACCGGAAAGTGATTGTATTGTAAAATCCACATTCAGAGTTTGCATCTGGCAGTTCTGGTCACTGCACTTTGATTTGCTGACACCCAGGTTTGGCTTGCCAACCCCCCCCCCCCCTCCCATACCCCTCCCCCACACATACACACACATGTGCACACTAAGATTACCAAAAAGAATAGGAGAACATAGTGCAGCAGTGACTGATACTCTAAATCCAACTAGCTTTCATGAAATACATGTGAGCACCATAGCAAATGGTTTGTCTGATTGGTTTGATGCGACCCTCCATGAATTCCTCTCCTGTGTGCCACCATTTTCATCTCAGAATACCACTTGCAACCTATATCCTCAATTGTTTGCTGTATGAATTCCAATCTCTGTCTTCCTCTACAGTTTTTACCCTCTACTGACTATGATGGTCAAACAGTATCAATAAAGCATCGATAGTCAATCAAGTGTGAGATAAGACAAGAAAACCAAAATTTCACAGAATTCTAAATGCCAACTCAGTTCAAATATTCAGGGAAAATTTACAGAAAAAAATGATAAGTTTACTATGTACATACAGTATATGAGAAATTTATTCATTTCCTAAAAATATTCCTACAAGATTGTGATGTAACATCCAATGAAGGCTTTCACGACTGGATGGTATTGTTGTTGATAATTCTTCCGGGTTATATGGCCGTGGTCCATGGAATTCTTCTATTCCATATGTTTCGTCCAATACTACGTTGGACATCCTCAGAGGTATGGTTGGTCCTGCTGGTCGGCAGGACTCAGCAGGACCAGCCATACCTCTGAGGATGTCCAACGTAGTATTGGACGAAACATTAGGAATAGAAGAATTCCATGGACCGCGGCCATATAACACGGAAGAATGTGATGTAACGAATCAGCAAAGTTGACAACACTTTTCTTGGTATTTTCCCATAGTATATGCTGTACATAAATAATATCTCTCTGCAAATGCCCTAAAATGTATCATGAAATGTTTTTCATGCTGTATTCCAATTAAGTGTATTGTGCCTTCAAAGTAGGTTGTTTAAAAGCTGGTGTGAATGACTTCATTAATGCTGAACTGTTACCTTCAATGCATTTTTTGTTCAATATATGAACATCTTTACTATCTGATAATCTTTCTTCATGTCCCACTAGACATAATATGCTCCACATACAGTGAATTTTTGTGCAGAAGACACATATCAACTGGGTGATAAATTATATTTTTCATGTGCCAATGAACAACAAATCCCACAAGTAATTGTTTTCTGTAATACCAATGTTGTGTCCATGCAGTTAGCAATCAAAACATGGAGTTAGGAACGGATGATTTTATCTTCAAGCAAATGAATAGACCTGTAATGTATTCTGGTAACTTGGATAAACTGAAGATGAGTGCAATGGAAGCATTCTGGCAAAAAATGTGCTAAAGCCCATAACTAACAGTCAAAGTAGGTGTGTTATCCACTGGAATATAAATGGTTTAAACACTGATGCTCCTAACAATAGAAGCTCCAAAATAGATGAATTGGAAATCATTCTGTCAGAATCTGCAAATATTAGAGTTGTTTGTTTAAATGAGCACTGGTTTACTGAGGACACAATTAAAATTCTAAACCAAATAGGGAACTTCTAATTAGCAAGTAGCTCCTGCAGAAGGAACAAGTCACTTGGAGGCTCATGTACACTTCTACATAGTGATACAAATTATCAGACCAGAAACTGTTTTAATTATTTAAATGAAGAATGTGTGTTTGAGAGCTGTTGTGTAAAAATAGTGGACTCACTAGAAAATGTTATAATAATCTCAAGAAACAGAATTCCACGAACATCAACAACAGAACTATTCTTATCTAAGCTTCAAATTATACTACAAGGCCTTTGCACAGAAAAAAAAGAAAAAAAATGTAATAGCTACTGATTTTAATGTCGATATCACATGTGATAGTGGCCGCGCTTCAACATTCACTGACTTAGTAAAGAAATATGGTTTCAAATTGAATTTCTTAGAATCTACCAGAGACAATGGGCAATCGGCAACATGTATTGACAAAGTTCTAACTAATTATGTATATGAAGATGTGTATAAACTTTGTCTAGATCTAAGTATTTCAGATCATTGTGCATTGTTCATTGAACTGCCACAGGCAACAGGAACATTTCACATATGAGAACTCATATGAGCAGGAACTTTAGCAAAGAAAACTTGCTGGCATTTAGTGATAAGCTAAAAGAGAAAACATGGTCTGTTGATCATTGTAACTGCACTGACAAAAACCTTGCAAAATTCGTAAATTGTTTTCTTGGTGCCTTTAATGAAAGATTTCCACCTAGGCTCTGCAGCAATAAAGTAACAAATAAAGTAAAGTGGATTACCAGGGCATAGAAATTTCCAGTGAAAGGAAAAGGCAACTACACAGAGAACTAAAATATAATAAAGATATTGATTTCATTAAATATGTTAAGACTCTATAAAACCATATTTAAAAGAGTTGTCAGGGCAGCAAAACAACTGGCAAATAACAGGCTAATTTTAAATCATAAAAATAAGACAAAGGCTGTGTGGTCAGTCATTAAATCTTGAGTTAGGTGTTAAGGCCTGTAACCAAGAAATTTCAAAAACTGACATTGAAGGAAATACTACTGTAAATCCAACTAAAATACCAGAGTACTTTAATGATGAATTCTTTATAAATGTAGTAAAGTCTGATGTAGATTTAACAGATTATCACAACAAAGTAAATCTCTTTGGCCTAGGTGAAAACACCGAAAACCTTACAGAATTCTTCTGTGGAGGATGTAGAAAATGTTATTCTAACATTAAGAAACAAAAAATTTGCAGGCTGAGTTGGAATACCCACCAAAGTTATTAAAGTGGTACACAATAGAATTGCAAACCCACTAGCTCAAATAATAAATCATTGTTTTGAAGAGGACTGTTTCCCAGAGGTACTGAAATATGCTGAAGTCAAATCACTCTTCAAGAAGGGATCAAGAGAGATCATGGGAAATTACAGTCCTATCTCGGTTCTCCCAGTCCTATCTAAAATATTTGAAAAACTTCCTGTAGCAGAAATCCAAAACTTCATTGCAAAATATACTGTTATTCTAAACAATCAATTTGGTTTTCAGCAGGGGAAAAACACCATAGATACAGTAAACAGTTTCATTGAGAAAATAATTACATCATTAGACAAGAGAAATAAAGTGGCAGGAATTTTCTTCGACCTCACAAAGGCGTTTGATTCTGTAAACCATGCATTGCTTGTTTACAAACTTGAAAGTATGACATTAGCGGCAGTGCCCTACAATGGCTCAAATCCTACTTATCTTACAGAAAGCAAAGCGTTAGTATTTCTTCAAATGGTGAATATTGTTTATCTGTCTGCAAAAATATCTCAGGGTGTTCCACAAGGCTCCATATTAGGCCCAGTCCTATTTCTCTTCTACGTTAATGATTTACCGTTAAATATCAGTTCCCCATCACTTCTGTTCACAGGATGATATGAGGCATGATTTTTAAGTAGTACCGTTTTGAAATGTTATTTTTACATGAAAGTGTGTAACTTAACCTACTTTTCTACATAATTTCCGTCAATATTGAGGCACTTGTCATAACGTTGTAACAGTTTTTGAATACCCTCCTCATAGAAGTCTGCCGCCTGACTTTTTAACCACTGCACGTAGGCCACCCATGTTTCATCTTGAAGAAACACCTGGGCGGTCAGCATCTTCCACTGTTTTGACTTCGACATGAAGACTCTGACCACCCAGGTGTTTCTTCAAGTGCAGGAACAGATGGCAGTCACTGGGTGCAAGATCGGGGCTGTATGGAGGATGATCTAGAGTTTCCCATCGAAAAGATGTGATGAGATCTTTGGTCTGATTCTCCACATGTGGACAGGCATTGTCTTGCAGCAAAACAATGCCCCTGCTCAACTTGCCACATCTTTTGTTTTGAATTGAATGGCGCAGATTGTGCAATGTCTTACAGTAAGCTGCTGCATCAATTGTCTCATTACGAGGCACAGATTCCACAAGCAATACTCCTTTTCTGTCCCAAAAAAACTGTGCACATGATTTTCCGGGCAGAATTTGTTTGCTTAAAGTTCACTTTTTTGGGTGAATCTGAATGCCCCCATTCCATGGACTGTTGCTTTGATTCTGGTGTGACGTAGGCCACCCATGTTTCATCTTGAAGAAACACCTGGGCGGTCAGCATCTTCAAGATGATGACGAAGTCAAAATAGTGGTGATTCAGTGGTTAGCAAATCAGGCAGCAGACTTCTATGAGGAGGTTATTCAAAAACTGGTACAACGTTATGACAAGTGCCTCAATATTGATGGAAATTATGTAGAAAAGTAGATTAAGGTACAGGCTTTCATGTAAAAATAAAATTATTGAGATATCTTAGCACGTCTTGTTTAAATTTCAAAATGGTACTTACTTAAAAAATGCACCTTGTACTTCTGTCTTAGTTGAAGATCAGAATTCAGAAAAAATTCCTAAATCTGTGATCAGTACCCTCAGTACCTTAGAAACTTGGTTTTGCAGCTCAATGGGTTGAATCCAAACATATCTAAGATTCATGTGATGCACGTCAAAACCAAACAGTCAAAATGTGTGCAGATTAAGATTGTACACAACAACCAAGATATAGAAGAAATTCTTAGGTTTAAATGTAGATAAAAATTTGAGCTAGCAGGAACACATTGAATAGCTGGCAAACAAACTGATCAGCTTTGCGTTTGCAATGCAAATATTATCAACTGCAACTGACATGGACACAAGAAAAGTAGCATAAACAAGCAGCTACTTCGAATCCGTTATTAGGTATGGTATTGTTTTTTGGGTAACTCGACAAACATAGTGCAGACACTAAAAATACAGAAAAAAATCATATGAAATATGTGCGCTGCAAATCACGAAGAACCATGTCTACCATTATTTAGAAAACTTAAAATATAAACTATGCCATCCGTATACATATATGAGATTATTACATTTCTGTACACCAGGCATGAATTATGCCACGCATAAGTGCAACTGCAGCCTTCACAATTTTCTTAACAGTAAGGGATTTTGATTCTCCAAATGTTCATAGAGTTCTTATGACTGCCTTGTTTTTCTTCTTCTAATGTCAATAGTTTCCATTAGTCAGTTACTGCATTTTCATTCTACCCAAATGGAAGAACTGCAGCTAGTTTCTCTGCATTTTTGTATTAGTAGTTTAACAACATTCTTCTCTTTTAAAGAACTGCTTTTGTGCTGTGGTATGAACTGAAGACTGTATTTATCAACAGCTGACCATAGTTCTAAAAGTCTCTCTCCAAGTGGTTCTAATGTCACCCATCTAGAGGAAAATTCTGACAGATTTTTAAAATTGTCTTCCATTAACTTCACATCATTTGGACGACATTCACAATATGGAGATTAAGAATCGTTTAACCCAGGGAATTATCAATTCCATTTTCTAATTTTTCAATCCATCATGCACATAACACATTTACAGTTAAAAATTGAAAAATACAGACTAAAACTGACCAATGTGAAAAATACTGATTTTACTGATCATTTTCCATTCTTGCTCTTTCTGGAAATGGTTCTGCACATTTTTTTCCTACATTCATTGTCTGGAGTATCTTTTTAATACACACATCGAAAAAAGTTTTCCATCACCCCGGCTCCCAGAACTCCTGAAGATAGGCGTTGACTGTGGATATTGTATCACAGACACAGCCCCTTTGACTGTTCAGAGATGTCACTAAACCCGCCCAAGGATGTAAGCAACCATGCATGAGCAGTGCCTATCAGCCAAACAGTTCCAGTCATTCCACTAGGAAGGAGGTACGCGACTCGTGTTGTCTATAGTCCAACCATGCCTAGACGGTCAATACAGCGGTTCAATCACGTCCACACTGTTACTTTGTGCATGGAAGGGCTCTCAATGAGGGAAGTGTCCAGGTGTATCAGAATGAACCAAAGCGATGTCGTTCGGACATAGAGGAGAAACAGAGAGACTGGAACTGTCGATGACACGCCTCACTCAGGCTGCCCAAGGGCTACTACTGCAATGGATGACTGCTACCTACAGATTATGGCTCGGAAGAACCCTGACACCAACACCACCATGTTGAATAATGCTTTTTGTGCAGCCGTAGAACGTCGTGTCATGACACACACTGTGCACAACAGGCTGCATGATGTGCAACTTCACTCCCGACATCCATGGCGAGGTCCATCTTTGCAAAAACGACACCAGGCAGCAAGGTACAGATGGGCCCAACAACATGCTGAATGGACCGCTCAGGATTGGCATAATGTTCTCTTCACCAATGAGTGTCACATGTGCCTTCAAGCAGACAATCATCGAAGACGTATTTGGAGGCAACCCGGTCAGGCTGAACGCCTTATACACACTGTCCAGCAAGTGCAGCAAGGTGGAGGTACCCTGCTGTTTCAGGGTGATGATATGTGGGGCCAACGTACATTGCTGGGGGTCCTGGAAGGCACCGTAATGGCTGTACAATACGTGAATGCCATCTTCCAACCAATAGTGCAACAATATCGGTAAGATATTGGCGAGGCATTCATCTTCATGGATGACAACTCGCGCTCCCATCATGCACATCTTGTGAATGACTTCCTTCAGGATAACGACATAACTCAACTACAGTGGCCAACGTGTTCAGGCATGAACCCTATCGAACATGCCTGGGGTAGATTGAAAAGGGCTGTTTATGGACGACATGAACCATGAACCATTCCAAGGGATATACGCTGAATCACCGCTGAGGAGTGAGACAATCTGGACCAACAGTCCCTTGATGAACTTGTGGATAGTAGGCCACGATGAATACAGGCATGTGTCAATGCAAGAGGAAGTGCTACTAGGTATTACAGGTACTGATATGTACAGCAATCTGAACCATCACCTCTGAAGGTCTCGCTGTATGGTGGTACAACATGCAATGTGGCTTTCATGAGCAATAAAATGGGCAGAAATGATGTTTATTTTGATCGTTATTCCAATTATCTGTACAGGTTCTGGAACTCTCAGAACCAAGGTTATGCAAAACTTTTTTAGATGTTAAAGCAGATCTACTGAGGAAATACATTCCTCACCTTTATGTCCAGCACTTTTTCCAGCTTTTTTAAAATTTTCATGTTTGTTAAATTTACAACCTTTAGACCTCTATTCTTAATTTAAGTTATTTAATTCTCACACGATATCCAATGAGTTTTAAAACAAAATGAACCCATCAGCTATAAATGTTGTAACACACATCATGAAAGATGATACAAGCAACAATACAAACTAAAAAGTTCTGGAGCATCGAAATATAATAGAAAGAATTATGTTTGTCTGTTTTCTGCTTACACAGGAAAGTGTCACCTGGTTGCATGCTTTCCTGGTATTCCTGTCTTTTGCACTGATATTTTGGTCCTAACTTCATGTTGGTTTGCAGCATTACACATTTCATGACATGAAATACACGCAAGTAAAAAAAACACACACACATACACACACACCACCTTGAACAACTAGAGACATGACTTTTATATTCACAGGATATGTGCCTAGTATGTTCTGCAGAAATGATTAGCATTTGAACCATGTCAGCCCGCAGGTTCAAGGTCAAATTTGATATCGCAGACAGCATCTTCCGGTAAAATTTGCCCGGGGCTCTTGCTGTTGCTACAAACTGAAGGTAATGGATCAGTGTGACTTAAGCAGATGTGCATGATGCCTCGCAGATGTATTCACGAATCGTACTGTCAAATCAGTGAGTTTGAAGGAGGGTGCATTATTGGCATCAGAGAATGTGATGCATCCATCTGAGAAACTGCTACTTGTGTGGGACGAAGCGTTTCGGCAGTGCAATGGGTGCATGCAGAATGGTTCACAGAAGGCTGTAGAACATGAGACCTTGTTGAACGTGGTCAAATGAGTTGCGTATTTGTGGCATCTTCACGCCAACATTCACTGGCAAGTGGCAGATTGAATTAAAATTCCATTGCAAGCTATATCTCATCAACAACTGGCACTTTTTATGGCATGCCAAACCAGGCACATTGCAATACCGAGTACTCCAAACAGCTAAGTACTGCTATTATTTCTCTGGTCCTCACAACTGTTGTTCGATTTCCGCTCGTTTCTTGTACACTGCCCAAGGGACGGGTGTACGCCACTTTATGTTTTTCGTGATGTCAAGACGGTAAATCGTGCCATTGAGCCTGTGCGTCTCGTTTTTCAAATGTGTTTCGTATAGTGTTAGCGGTCCACGCTTTGGGCGCGTGTTGATATTAAGACTCAGTATGTTATGCACATGTGCGTCTCGATCTTCGAATGCATTTCGTATGGTGTTAGCGGTCCACGCTTTGGGGGCGTGTCGACGCTAAGACTCAGTGTGCTATGAGCCATCGCCTGTAGTGCGGTGTAGCCTGCCTCGTGGTGGAATTTTGTCAGCGTCATGTGAGTGCCGTCTGCGAAAATATATATATATTTTCGCCGACGGCACCCACACACACACAAGGGCACTGTTTAGTTAGATTTCATGGAATGTGGATCTACAATTAGTTGAAATGTATTACAGAATGCACATCAGACTGAGTTGTGCCATCCAAAGAAGATGGCACAGGAAACTGTTCATCTTGGACAGTCACCTTCCACAGCAAAATGTATCCACACATCCACTACCAATACTCATGATGTGATTCAGCATGTCTGCTGAGAGATTTTTTGACCATATATCCTACAATCCCAACCCCACACCCAGTTGCTATTACCTCTTGCATTTTAATGATACCATGACGATCAACAGTTTAAAGGTGACAAGTAGGCAATCACTACAAACTGGTTCATCTACCAGGCGGAGAAATTCGTAGTAGACAGTTTAAGCTGGTGCAAAATTATGAAAAGAGTTTGGAAGTTAATGTGAAATACGTGGAAAAGTGAAGTAGGTTTGTAGAAAGCTAAAACAACCAATAGAATATTTTCCTAATGAATATATGTTTTTATGATCAAACAGCCCATATTGTTTCAACGGACCTCATATTTTAGTGGGTATTAGGACGCGTGAATGCAAAGCAGATGCAGCACTTAAGGAGATGTGCACAACACCCATAATGATAAAATACGAAGTCCTTGTACTCACTATCGTCTCAGTGCCGAGGGGCAGGACCGTGCACCATTGTGAGGTGTGGCTGCAAGTCGCAAGATGGTAAAACGTAGCTGGTAAAACACAATATCTGGTGGGGCATTGTTCCTTTCTGACACGAAGATGAAATGCAATCCTCCTCAAATACCTCCTGATTGGACACTGCCCTCTGTTGCAGAGATTCCTCGTCTAACTTGAGCATCAACGATGTGCAATGCTTGTGGAGCATGGCTATCTACACTCAATTTTAAAATGAAATAAGTTCATATATCTGTTTTGGCATGCTCTACATTTTGAGTGATTACATTCCAAGTGTCGAACTTTGGGTAAATTTTTATCTTTCTCCAGTGCCTTCCAAATATTTTAACAAAATGTCACGGTTTCACTTGGAAAAAACAGTACTGAGGATTGAGAACACTGGTGACTTTCCATTAAGTATATGATACAGTCGCATAGCTCTACACCTGAAAATTTCTAAATGTTCTAGAATCTCATGTTTTATGCATTTAGCAACCATGGATGCATCAACAGCACAGATGGCCATACCGTAAGTGCAATCACAGTGGACAGGTATCTGTGGAGAGGCCAGACAAACATATGGTTCCATAAGAAGGGCAGCAGCCTTTTCAATTGTTTGAAGGGCAACAGTCATTCATACATTATGTTCCATAGAGCAAATCAAGAAATAGTCAAGGTATACAACAACAAAAGCCACAGAAATCATAGAACCTTAAATTGTGTACTATACTAAAAATAAGTTACCACAATACTGCTTAATGCTATTCATGCCTATGCTAGATAATTTTAATCAATTCAAACAGAAAGAAAACTGCTGCTTTGAAAAAAGCCACTGCCTCAGTTTTACCACATAGCTACTGTTGCTCTGCTGTCAGCATCTTAATATTTACTACATTTACTTCTAAGTCTTGTTTACAGTACATTACTACTCATCATGCAACTTTATAACAAGAACTGCTGCTTGCTGTATAGCTAAAAGAACCTCTCTCAACTCCTGCATGTAGATATTAAAATCATTTGAAGATAAAGTGGCTAACAAGGCAAGTTTTTTTTATCTTCTTTTGAAGTGATAGGAAGTCCTCATTTATTGCTTTATATTAGACACGTACTTGTTGAAAATCTTACCATTAGTGTAAATAACTCCATTCTGCACCCTGGACAAGGAAGCAATGTCTGTACGGACTTGCTATATTGGCACTACAAATGGCTAATAGCTAGGGGAAACTGCAGCCATTATATTCTACACCTAAATGGTTTAATTATGATGCCATCCTCTTGGGAAACAATTCTGGAGGTAAAGCAGTTGTCCACTCAGTATCTGACAGAGACTACTCACACGCACTTGCACATACACACTGTTGTTGTTGTTGTGGTCATCAGTCCTGAGACTGGTTTGATGCAGCTCTCCATGCTACTCTATCCTCTGCAAGCTTCTTCATCTCCCAGTATCTACTGCAACCTACATCCTTCTGAATCTGCTTAGTGTATTCATCTCTTGGTCTCCCTCTACGATTTTTACCCTCCACACTGCCCTCCAATGCTAAATTTGTGATCCCTTGATGCCTCAAAACATGTTCTACCAACCGATCCCTTCTTCTAGTCAAGTTGTGCCACAAACTTCTCTTCTGCCCAATCCTATTCAATACCACCTCATTAGTTACGTGATCTACCCACCTTATCTTCAGCATTCTTCTGTAGCACCACATTTCGAAAGCTTCTATTCTCTTCTTGTCCAAACTAGTTATCGTCCATGTTTCACTTCCATACATGGCTACACTCCATACAAATACTTTCAGAAACGACTTCCTGACACTTAAATCTATACTCGATGTTAACAAATTCCTCTTCTTGAGAAACGCTTTCCTTGCCATTGCCAGTCTACATTTTATATCCTCTCTACTTCGACCATCATCGGTTATTTTACTCCCTAAATAGCAAAACTCCTTTACTACTTTAAGTGTCTCATTTCCTAATCTAATTCCCTCAGCATCACCCGACTTAATTTGACTACATTCCATTATCCTCGTTTTGCTTTTGTTGATGTTCATCTTATATCCTCCTTTCAAGACACTGTCCATTCCGTTCAACTGCTCTTCCAAGTCCTTTGCTGTCTCTGACAGAATTACAATGTCATCGGCGAACCTCAAAGTTTTTACTTCTTCTCCATGAATTTTAATACCTACTCCGAATTTTTCTTTTGTTTCCTTTACTGCTTGCTCAATATACAGATTGAATAACATCGGGGAGAGGCTACAACCCTGTCTTACTCCTTTCCCAACCACTGCTTCCCTTTCATGCCCCTCGACTCTTATAACTGCCATCTGGTTTCTGTAGAAACTGTAAATAGCCTTTCGCTCCCTGTATTTTACTCCTGCCACCTTCAGAATTTGAAAGAGAGTATTCCAGTTAACATTGTCAAAAGCTTTCTCTAAGTCTACAAATGCTAGAAACGTAGGTTTGCCTTTTCTTAATCTTTCTTCTAAGATAAGTCGTAAGGTCAGTATTGCCTCACATGTTCCAACATTTCTACGGAATTCGAACTGATCTTCCTCGAGGTCGGCTTCTACCAGTTTTTCCATTCGTCTGTAAAGAATTCGCGTTAGTATTTTGCAGCTGTGACTTATTAAACTGATAGTTCGGTAATTTTCACATCTGTCAACACCTGCTTTCTTTGGGATTGGAATTATTATATTCTTCCTGAAGTCTGAAGGTATTTCGCCTGTCTCATACATCGTGCTCACCAGATGGTAGAGTTTAGTCATGACTGGCTCTCCCGAGGCCATCAGTAGTTCAAATGCACTGTCCAAGAGATACAGGATTTAAAAACTATGAAACAAACTGTCCTAAAGAATGAGTACAGCACATACAAAATACATTCATTTTATAAAAAAAAATTGTAAAACAGAATGACACACAGTGCTTACATCACTCCACAAAACTAACCGTAACAAGAAGATTTACCATAATGTGGAATTTTCTGGCATTTCTCTCATATAAAACAACTAATGTTAAAAACAACATAAATTTAGTTTTTCTTTAAAAATAACACTTTACATATTAAACACCAGAGCTGTGGCACTGGTTGCAAACCAACAAATTGCACTTTAATTTATCTTTTCAAGCTTGAGACAAGTTCATTCGGGTTATCAAAGCCAACTGTTAAGATGCTTATAAAAAAAAAAAACTGAAGTGCCTGTCTGTAACAAGAATGCAACAACATTACAAATCCGCATGGCGCTTGTGATCTAGCCTCACATAACACTACTACCATGTAACTCTGAGGACAACGTATGTTGGCAACAAAAGCTATACTTAGTATCAGGCTATGGAGTAGAATTACTTCAAGCAAATTTCTTTGATCACATAGGACATTTATTTTCAATGTTTCCATTCTTCACTTTGCTTATGCTGTGTGTGCAATGAAACAACTTAAAGCAATATCACAATGGACCACCAGTGAAGCAGATTCTCCCAATACACAGGTATTTTATGTCACTGTAGTCTACTTTTTTACTAGCGTTTGTAAGGTTCCGCCCCCCCCCCCCCCCAATCTGCATAAAAATGTAACCTCCCTCTGCTGTGATTATTTCATTCCTTATGACAAGCCTCACATGAATCTAGGAAACCTTGATGATGGAGCTTTCACTCTGAAATAACTATCAGAAATAAAAAACCAAAATACAGATGGCTGACAAACTTTTTTCATAAAATATATATCTTCCATAAAAGCAGGGAAGGAACAATTAGTTCAAATGGCTCTGAGCACTATGGGACTTAGCATCTGAGGTCATCAGTCCCCTAGAACTTAGAACTACTTAAACCTAACTAACCTAAGGACATCACACACATCCATGCCTGAGGCAGGATTCGAACCCGCGACCATAGCAGTCGCGCGGTTCCAGACTGAAGCGCCTAGAACCGATCGGCCACACCGGCCAGAAAACAATTAGTAAATTACTCAATTTTGTTTTAGCAGCTATATGTAATTTACTTTATGTTGTTGTTGTGGTCTTCAGTCCTGAGACTGGTTTGATGCAGCTCTTCATGCTACTCTATCCCGTGCAAGCTTTTTCATCTCCCAGTACCTACTGCAACCCACATCCTTCTGAATCTGTTTAGTGTATTCATCTCTTGGTCTCCCTCTACGATTTTTACCCTCCACGCTGCCCTCCAATACTAAATTGGTGATCCCTTGATGCCTCAGAGCATGTCCTACCAACCGATCCCTTCTTTATGATCTACCCATCTAATCTTCAGCATTCTTCTGTAGCACCACATTTCAAAAGCTTCAGAATTTGAAAGAGAGTATTCCAGTCAACATTGTCAAAAGCTGTCTCCAAGTCTACAAATGCTAGAAACGTAGGTTTGCCTTTCCTTAATCTAGCTTCTAAGATACTTCGTAGGGTCAGTATTGCTTCCAGTGTTCCAATATTTCTACGGAATCCAAACTGATCTTCCCCGAGGTCAGCTTCTACCTGTTTTTCCATTCGTCTGTAGAGAATACGGGTTAGTATTTTGCATCCGTGACTTATTAAACTGATTGTTCGTTAATTTTCACATCTGTTAGCTCCTGCTTTCTTTGGGATAGGAATTATTATATTCTTCTTGAAGTCTGAGCGTATTTCGCCTGTCTCATACATCTTGCTCACCAGATGGTAGAGTTTTGTCAGGACTGGCACTCCCAAGGCTGTCAGTAGTTCTAATGGAATGTTGTCTACTCCCGGGGCCTTGTTTCGACTCAGGTCTTTCAGTGCTCTGTCAAACTCTTCACGCAGTATTGTATCTCCCATTTCATCTTCATCTACCTCCTCTTCCATTTCCATAATATTGTCCTCAAGTACATTGCCCTTGTATAGACCCTCTATATACTCTCTCCACCTTTCTGCTTTCCCTTCTTTGCTTAGAACTGGGTTTCCATTTGAGCTCTTGATATTCATACAAGTGGCTCTCTTTTCTCCAAAGGTCTCTTTAATTTTCCTGTAGGCAGTATCTATCTTACCCTAGTGAGATAAGCCTCTACATCCTTACATTTGTCCTCTAGCCATCCCTGCTTAGCCATTTTGCACTTCCTGTCGATCTCGTTTTTGAGACGTTTGTATTCCTTTTTGCCTGCTTCATTTACTGCATTTTTTATCTTTCTCCTTTCATCAATTAAATTCAGTACTTCTTCTGTTACCCAAGGATTTCTACTAGCCCTCGTCTTTTTACCTACTAGGTCCTCTGCTGCCTTCACTACTTCATCTCTCAAAGCTACCCATTCTTCTTCTACTGTATTTCTTTCCCCCATTCCTGTCAATTGTTCCCTTATGCTCTCCCTGAAACTCTGTACAACCTCTGGTACTTTCAGTTTATCCAGGTCCCATCTCTGTAAATTCCCACCTTTTTGCAGTTTCTTCAGTTTTAATCTACAGTTCATAGCCAATACATTGTGATCAGAGTCCACATCTGCCCCTGGAAATGTCTTACAATTTAAAACCTGGTTCCTAAATCTCTGTCTTACCATTATGTAATCTACCTGATACCATCTAGTATCTCCAGGCTTCTTCCATGTATACAACCTTCTTTTACGATTCTTGAACCAAGTGTTAGCTATGATTAAGTTGTGCTCTGTGCAAAATTCTATCAGGCGGCTTCCTCTTTCATTTTTTAGCCCCAATCCATATTCACCTACTACGTTTCCTTCTCTCCCTTTTCCTACTACCGAATTCCAGTCACCCATGACTATTAAATTTTCGTCTCCCTTCACTACCTGAATAATTTCTTTTATTTCATCATACATTTCTTCAATTTCTTCATCATCTGCAGAGCTAGTTGGCATATAAACTTGTACTACTGTAGTAGGCGTGGGCTTTGTGTCTATCTTGGCCACAATAATGCGTTCACTATGCTGTTTGTAGTAGCTTATGCGTACTCCTATTTTTTTATTCATTATTAAACCGACTCCTGCATTACCCCTATTTGATTTTGTATTTATAACCCTGTATTCACCTGACCAAAAGTCTTGTTCCTCCTGCCACCGAACTTCACTAATTCCCACTATATCTAACTTGAACCTATCCATTTCCCTTTTTAAATTTTCCAACCTGCCTGCCCGATTAAGGGATCTGACATTCCATGCTTACTTTATATTAACAGTTAAACATTAGTTTTTGGCATAAATAAAAAAGCAGTTGTAAATTCCAAGAGCAAAAAACAAAGTGCTAGCCAATGGCACTGTTTAAAAACCTTAGTGTGATCTATATGAACAATAGAAAATAGAACAATTACTTTTCATGGCAGGAAAGGGAAATAATGGTCCGAGCTTCATTAGCAGGCTCCACAGGAGGTAGCTAATCTCTAATACAAATTGTGTAGGCCATATATCAGATTTGACTGATTGCAAAGAGGATGGATGAAACATTAGGGTTTAATGTGGTGTCGGCATCAAGGCCACTAGAAATGGAGTACAAGCTCAGACTGTTTCAAAGATGGGGAATGAAATCAGCCAAGCCCTTTCAGAAGAACCATCTCGACATTTGCCTGGACCATTGTAGGAAAATTGTGAAAAATCTTAATGTGGATGGCTGGAAGCAGACTTTAATAGCCATCCTTCCCCATGAGAGTCCAATGTGCGAACCAACGTGCCACCTCCCTCAGCCAGAATGACTGGACGTACTGAAAATGTTCTAAAGGAGGGGTGGATAACTTGTTGACGTGGAAGCATTACGGAGTGCTCAATAAACTCCAATGTGACTTTAAAAAAAGAAGGAAGGAAGAAAGAAACTATGGCATGCAGCAAATGCAAATGAGAACCTGTCTTCACAGATCATTAAAAAAATACACAACTATTCCGCCACTCATGGCACACAGCTTAACTTTATAAGATAATGCACATATATTTCACATACCTCTTCTTCTGTCTGTTGATGTGTTATAAAAAACAAGTTGCCTACAACCCCTGCAATTTTTTCATATTTTTTAACAGAGGTGTGAGTTTTTATTGCAGGATATATAGCAGGCACTAAAAGTCTAACAAACTCTGATCGCATGCGGTGCTGAGTCTTTAAGATCTCACAATGTATGCCATTGTTCAACATTCGTTCAAACAATGACAGATCTAGGTTATACTTTTCACGCAATTCATAAACAGATGTAGAAGCTCGTAGTTGCAAACTATCTCCTGCAACATAATAAAGTTAAAACAAGTTTCAGCTATTTAATAATAAACATAACTGTTTGAACTATGAACAAATACACATCAGAACATTTTACACTGAGTACTGTCAACAATTATATTTTTAAGAATGTAAAGTTCTAAGAGATAGCTATACATTAGGCAAATAACACAAAATCAGCAGAAAATTTGTGTTTACATTAATCCCCTCATCATTTACTTCATCTTCATTTTCCCAGCTCAAGGATCTGAGAACCCCTAGACTTTTTAAGCCTATTTCTTGTAATATAAGAGGGAAGCAATGATGAATGGAGGAGAGGATGATGGACACAGTGTGTGGAGAGGGGATTGAAAGGATTGGTGATGAGGGTGACAGATAGCAGGACAAAGGTGGTGAGTGGAAAGGGAGAGGGCGAGAAGAGGGTCTGGAAAGAGGGGAGGTGGAAAGTGGGAGTGTGTTGGTGGGTGGAAAGGGGGGATGCTGAGGGAAGCAGTAGTAATGTTAGGATGGAGGACAAATGTGGAAGAAGAGTTAAAAGGATGAGCAGTGGGGAGGGAATGGGGAGTGGGAGGGAGGGTGGGTGGATGTAAACTTCCATCTAGTAAATTTAATCAATTTGTGGCAATTATTAAATTAATATTTTTAAATGTTAGTTATTACGATTTTAGTTCTTACACTCACACTGTTCAAATTATGATTCTACCTCTCATATTCATAAGTCCCTTTAAGACATTTTTGTTGTTCATGATATTAAATAAACTTCAATATGTTTAATGTGACCTTGTATGTCATATCCATACTACCACCCCTAACTCACCAGACTTCCACAATGTTAACCTTCAGATATGCCTACAGCACACACTACGCTGGAGGTCAAAGAGAAACAACGGCAGAAGAAAGGGTACACTGCACCTGGCTAAGGTAAGTGGTCTGCATACAAGGGCAATGGGAATAGAGACCAATGCAGGTTTAGACCGGGGAGAATAAGAGACAATAGGATCTGTTGGAGGGACAGTTCTCTACAGCAATCTTCAAGAACTGGTGCTGAAGGGAAAATCCAAATTGCACAGGAATAAGCAGCATATTCAGCAGCTGAGTTGTCAAGATTCTGGCAAGCCTCAGATTAAGCAGGTGTAACTCTAATATTCACATAGACATTTGCACAGTTAATGGCAGCACAGCTGGTATATGATACATGGTGTACTTACTTTTACACATGGCTTAACATCTCATATGAAAAGATAAGACTGTCTCAAGGTTTACTGGACTTCTCAGGTACCTGCTTATTTTCATTAAAAATGGCAGCTAACAGTTAACTGGATCAACTAATTGCTGAATGTGATGCACATCGGAAGATCAGTGTCTTCCAACAGCTGGTATAACATCAACGGCTTTTGAATTATTCAGACCTCCCACACCACCTTCCAAAGCACCAGCACCACTGAACTATCAGTTGGAAAATTTCCTTAAGGAAATCCTCCATTCTCACAACACCGCTGGCCAATATCTCTCATAGTCACCTTCCTTAGCTGTCCTTTTCCCTCTCCATAACCATTACAATATCATCTCCTTCCTTATCCCAAAACATTCCTCCCCTGCACAGACTTTAATTGTGTTTTGCGCAATGCTGCATCAATGTGTCCACCCTGCAGTCGTGTCACACACTGACAAAACGTGGGGCGATGTGTAGGTCGGCTGTGTCGTCAGCCACATCTTCAGACCAGTAGGTGGATAACAGTGTCCTGAAATTCCTTAGCATCAAGGTGTGCCTTCTGCACTATGACGTGATGTAGGGATTGGACAAAAAACTGCAGTGTCGCTACATAGTATAAAGTGAAACCTGTAGCAATTAGTAGGAAAGGTGCCGTGTAACATTAACATCAATTTCATTACGTCACCGAAATCCAACAGTCCCTCTCTTCCGTGCATCCGTGAATTTGTACTCCTCTATACCCTTTTGCACCCCATCTTCATCCCTCCCAATCACCACCCCCCCCTCCCCCTCCCTTTTGCATTTTGCCTTTCCGGTCAACCAAAAACAATGTCAGTCACAAACGGGCAATTTTGTGTGTGTGTGTGTGTGTGTGTGTGTGTGTGTGTGTGTGTGTGTGTGTGCGCGTGTGTGTGTGTGTGAAATGGAAGAGGGTCTATTGACACACAGCCAACACAGGTTCAGAAAACATCATTCTTGTGAAACACAACTAGGTCTTTATTCGCATGAAGTGTTGAATGTTACTGACAAGGGATTTCACATTGATTCCGTATTTCTGGATTTCCGGAAGGCTTTTGACACTGTACCACACAAGTGGCTTGCAGTGAAATTGTGTGCTTATGGAATATCGCCTCAGTTACGTGACTGGATTTGTGATTTCCTGTCAGAGGGGCAACAGTTCATAGTAACTGATGGAACGTCATCGAGTAAAACAAGTGATTTCTGGCATTCCCCAAGGTAAAGTTATAGACCCTTTGCTGTTCCTTATCTATATAAATGATTTGGGACAGAATCTGGGCTGCCATCTTAGGTAGTTTGCAGATAACGCTGTCATTTATCAACTAATGAACTCATCAGAAAATCAAAACAAATAGCAAAATGACTTAGAAAAGTTATCTGAATGGTGCGAAAATCAGCAGTTGACCCAAAATAACAATAAGTGTGAGGTCATCCACATGAGTGCTAAAAGGAATCCGTTAAACTTTGGTTACACGATAAATCAGTCAAATCTAAAGGCCATAAATTCAACTAAACACCTAGGAATTACACTTACGAACAACTTAAACGGGAAGGAACACACAGAAAATGTTGTGGGGAAGGCTACCCAAAGACTGCGTTTTATTGGCAGGACACTTAGAAAATGTAACAGATCTACTAAGGAGACTGCCTACACTATGCTTGTCCACCCTCTTTTAAAATGCAGGTGCGCAGCGTGGGGTCCTTACCAGATAGAACTGACGGATGCATCAAAAAAGTTCAAAGAAGGGCAGTACGTTTCGTATTATTGCAAAATATGTGGGAGAGAGTCACTGAAATGATACAGGATTTGGGCTGGACATCATTAAAAGAAAGGCATTTTTCATTGTGACGGAATCTTCTCACAAAATACCAATCGCCAACTTTGTCCTTTGAAAGTGAAAATATTTTGTTCACACCAACCTACATAGGGAGAAATGATCTCCATGATCAAAATTAGGGAAATCAGAGCTCATACGGGAAGACATAGGTGTTTGTTCTTTCCGCGCGCTATACGAGATTGGAATAATAGAGAATTGTGAAGGTGGTTCAATGAACCCTAAACTATTGTGAAGGTGGTTCAATGAACCCTAAACTTTCAGCTCATGTTAAATGTGTCTCTGAGCCACACATCAATCACCTGTAGTTGTGTCGTCACATTTACACATTTTAATTTATTATTTCAATCCTGAAATTTCTATTTACTAACTATTCATATATCTTATTATAGGGATGTTTTAATTGAATAACATGTAGATTATTTTAACATGTGATTAATATTAAAATTATGCAACAATTCTACAATGTCAACTTCTCCGGAGAATGTGGATCAATGGTAAATTAATCATATATACATTCACTGCTCCATGTGGGATGACATGGTTTTATAGTCCTTGTAGGACTCCACTGGCACAAATTATTTATGACAATTATGTTACTCTACATAGATGGAAGCAAAATATACTGCACAATTTACTTGTATATTAACACAATAAGAGTCATCTTTTACTCTAAACTACCATGAAATTTAATTTTCAGTGAAGTTTGTCACCCATTCAATCATAACTGCTTGGCTCCTACCCAAGAATATTACAAGGAGTACTGCTTTTGTAGTCATTTACGCTAACTTCAGGATTTTTCCGTTTTCATTAACTGTCGTTTATTGTTTAAATTTTTTTAATAAGGAGACAAGTAAACCATTTCCTGTGAGTTACATGTGTATATCCTTTTAATCATTTCTGTTGTATCTTATGCTGAGTAGTTGAGTCTCCTATCAAAGATGTTTGAATTATTAAAACAAATCAGTCAATGAAATGGTTAAACAAATAGACTCAAAATGACATCATATGAACATTTCCCAACCATGTATGATAGGACAACTGGATGCCTGATGTTACTAAACATACTTAACTAAAATGTGTTGTCCAAGTATTTAAAGGTTCCTGGTGAGAAAACAGAAGGTTATTTAGCCTACGAGTACATTTATTTTACAATGATTTAATTATAGTGGTATTGTTAAGTGTGCAGAAGAATAACAAATCTATCATACATCTCCTGAAGTAGATTCTACAGAACTGAGAACTTACAATGTAGATTCTCGATAGGCCGCTAATGCTGGCCTTTTGAGCTCACACAGTTAATTGTTTAATTTATTTGTTACATGTTCCGTAGATCATTTGAACAATTCTCTTTTCGAAATGATACGGAACAGGCCAGTTTACAGGATGTGTGTATATGATTACTGTTAACACTGAAGAACATATTTTTTTAGTCCTATTCATGCACTACACTTGAAAACTTTGCTTTATTCATCCATGTAGTACAAGAAGTTGTCTATAAGCAATGATATTAGGCTGGATATAAAACCTGTTGTTCTAACAGTCAGTCATTTTACATTATCTGGCAAATGATGAAAATCTTTGTTGCACCTATTGAACTAGTTTCTGAGCTACTGCCAGCTTCAATAACAGCTAGTAAAGATCATTTTTTCCTCTAGTGTTCAAGGTATGGACATAACTATGCTTCTGAAATTGTGATGGATTATTAACGATGAATTTCATTAGCGAATGCACATTCATCTTCAGAGGAAAAAAAAGAAACAGATCACCTTGAATGACTAGAGATAGGACATTCTTATTCACAGCACATGTACGTTAGTATGCTCTGCAGAAAAGATCAGCACTTGAACCATTGCAGCCCGCGAGTTCAAAGTCAACATCGATATCGTGGCGCACCATCACCAACCAGTAAAATGTGTCTGCAGCTCCCTTTGCAACTATAAACAGAAGGCAGTGGATCTGTGTGACTAGAGCAGACATATGCGCTAACTGTACCATCCATTCAGTGAGTTTGAAAGAGGGTGCATTATTGGCATCAGAGAGTGTGATGCATCCCTCCAGGAAATTGCTGCTCGTATGGGATGAAGTGTTTCGGTAGTGCAAAGGGCATGTGTAGAATGGTTCACGGAAGGCTACAGAACATCAAGAGATGGTTCATGTCACTTCACCCAGGCCAACCCCTGAGAAGATTGAAACCTCATCCAAATGGCATTGCAGGACAGGTCTGTGTCCTCCTCAGATCTGGATCAACAATGGAACAGCGTAACACACCACACATTATCAGGATTGACAGTCCATCGCCATTTATCACACACAGGTTATGTGTGCGTCATCCACTTCTTTGCCTACCTTTGACATATGTGCAGAAACATGCTAAACGGCAATGGTGTATGGAACAATGTCACTGGGGACAGGAATGGCATCAGGAAGTTTTTTTAGACGAATCCAGGTTCTGTTTGTTTGAATAGGATGGCCACATTCACACAAGTGCCAATTCAAGGTCTTATTGTGTGGGGTGCTACTGGGTACAACCACAAATCACAAATGGTTTGTTTCCAGAGCACTGTGACCAGTGTGACCTACCTAAATGACATCCTGCAGCACATAGCCATAACCTTTCTGCACAAAAACCCAGATGCCATTTTCAGCAAGACAATGCATGATCACATAATGTTGCATGAACACATGCCTTTTTGGTGTCACAGGATGTCAGCCTTTTGCCCTGGCCCCCAGATCACCATACTTGTCACCAACTGGAAATGTGTGGGATATGGTGAAATGATGGGTGCAGTGCTCTACCCCAAGGCCAATGATCACAGATGAACTTTTGAACCACATGAATGCAACATGGATGTATACACAACAGAATGCCATTTACGTCTTATACTTGTTGATTCCATCACGGATGGAACAAGTTATCAGGGCCCATGGCAGATCCTGTGCCTGCTAGGCAACGGGACACATGCTGAACCGAGGTGACTGAATGCTAATTATTTCTGCAGAACATACCACTGTACATATCCTTTGAATATGAAAGTCCTATGTCTAGACGTTCGAGGTATTCTGTTCTTTCTTAACATGAGTGTATGTACTTTGGTTGTGCCTAACTCCTTGAAGAGATACCTACTTGATGACCAAAGTGAATATTTAATATATTAATCTTACAGCTCACTTTTGTGCAATACTTTCTTTCTGTATTAAGTGGAAATATGCAAAATGTGTCAGGAGTTTGATCCATGCGTTTTCAAGGCTAGCAATTATACAAAGAGCAAAAGTAACTGAACATAAATTGTTAGAACAGCTCAGTAACATGATCCTTCCACTTGAAGTTTTCATCAATATGAGCATACAAAACTTTAGAGCACTCTACCCTGTTCATATGCTGCTTCATTTGTTGGTAAGACTTTATTTTTTGTAGGGAACTAAATATAGCGCAATTTCTCACAATTTTGAGGGAGGCATTTTTACAGACCCAGTTGTGATTCTTTGTAAAACATCTTTCACAAACCCTTCTGCTGCTTTCTCTCTAATGGGATTTACTATAATACTAGTATCATCTGCAAAAAGTATCAATTCTGCTTGATGAATGTTAAGTGGAATGTCTTTCACATAAATAAGGAAATAGAAGAGGACTCAAAACTGAACACTATGGGTCTCCCTTTGTGGTTTCTCTCCAGTCACTAAAATTTTCTATTCTTCCAACACTGTCTGAATTGTTAAGCACAGTTTTGTGCAATGTGTTTGCTCAGTATGGTTCAAACTCATTACTTATGTGTAAAGCCATCAATTCCCTCAAACATAAATTTTTCTAAGAGAGTAATGTGATCTATGCTTTCAAACACATTGGAAAGATAAAAAAATGCCAACTGTGATACTATATTATTTACCACTTGTGAAGTTTGGTGAGCGTGTACATAGTGCTGTCAGACAAGCAATCCTTACGAAATGCCAAGTGAGATATGGTATGTACATTGTTTCCACTTAAATGTGAAAGTACTCAAGTATATTAGTTTTTTGAACATTTTGGAAAAAGATGCCATTACAGAAATTCAATAATTATTATTTTTGTGTTTCTTGTCACCTTTCTTATAAATAGTTTTATCAAGAGCATAATGTGATGTATGGAAAAATTCCCCATGCCAGTGATGCATTATATATATCACTATGGATATTACTTATTATGTTAGAACAATTTTCCTGAATTTTGTTTGAAATTTCATCAACTCCATATGAGCTTGCATTTTTTTAGAATTTTTTATAATTCTATCAATTTCAGTGAAGGATACTGATGCTACTTCTTGTTGCCTACGTTTTATGAAATGGCATTTTAATATATTCTCTTGCTTCTTCAACTGAACTACTTTTGCTCCTACATTTAGGAAGTGCTTGTTAAAAATATTTGCAACTTGTGAATTATCAGTCACAACAATGTCATGTAGTTTCACTGTTGTGGTATCATGTATAGTGGTTGTCCTGTCTCCAGTTTCAACACCCCACAGTTTCATTCTTATTATCCACATTATTACTTTCTGTCAGGACACACTTATTTCTGGACATTTTAATGACTTTCGATAAAATATTACAGTATTTTTAGTAGAATGCAAGCAATGTCAGATCCTGGATTATTTTGGCCGTTTTATAGGGTAGTCAGAAACAGTCTGAAAAGATTGTAAGAACATTGCAGGGTAGGTATGGCTGAGAAATAATTTTAAGTAAAAAAATCCTAGACTTGTGACATTTCCAAGTTAATTAGGTTTGATGTTAGCCAATCATGCCACAGAACGTGCAAATTCAAGCAGCCTGCCAGACTCAAATGGCACCAGTGGTTCTCATTATATAAATAATAGTCCTCATCCTTTCACTCACGTTTTCAGGAAAGCTACTTTCAAATATTGACATTCCATGTCAGCTCATCTAGGCCATCCCACTCAACCATCTCAGATTTTACTGAAATTTTGTGTGAAGATTTGCACATCTCCACAATTAATGCTGCTAAAGTTTGATGTTTTTCGCAACAATACCAGACAAGAAATAGTCATTTGTTTGACTCCATCCATGCATTCGCACAGAGCAAGCATGAATTTCTGGCAAATTTGAGCTGTCATATCTCAGGCAATATTCTGTTGAAAAAATGTAATTTGGCAATCTTTTACAATTTTTTTGTTCTCTTAAGACTAATAATGAAAACCGATATTCAGCAAGCAAATTTTAGGCCAAATTGCCCAAAAAAGTGTCAAAGTTTGGCTTATATCTCAGGAATTAAAGGTATGACAAAGGTGAAACCTGGCCTATACTAACCTAACAACACAAGGTTCTCAAATATAAAGTTTCATTTATGTACCACTTTCCAATATTGAATAAATCCAGTGCAAACTTAAACATTTTGTAGAAAGGTCAAAAATGTGGCATTTTAACCTGATTTTGCAAAAAAAAAAATTTTATTAAACTCTCCAAACTGGACTCATTAGAAAGATCATGGTTTGAACCACAAATCAAAGTGTATTTGATTATCCATTACAGGCTAACAATGCTAGACACTCAGAATCAAAGTTGGGTGCGAAAATCACAGCACAACAGCAATATAAAATTTGACTCTATATCTCATATAGTAAATGCCTTCTGATCACAAAACTTAATACGCAATATATTGGTAGCATAATGACATGGAAAACAGAATTTCATTCACCTAGTATTTTGCAAAAAACTACAAATTCATCAAAAAGATGATTTTTGTGAACTGGTGAAAATTGGGTGAATCTGACACTCCTTTTATAACTACCATTTTCTACTAAAGCTTCAAAAACCAGTTTCAATTGAAACAACGTGTTTTAAGGACATCCCACCCCTCCAGAACAGTGGGTTTAATTTATTTTTGACAATGGCTACACTGCAACTCACATTGAGGCAAAGTTACAAGAAAAAATGCACTGCAAATTAAGTCTTAACTTTGGCTTATTATAACTCATTGATTAAAAGGCATGATAAAGACAAAACTTTGGACACAACAATGTACCGACATTTCCCACTGTAAAAAAATATCATTCACATACTGCTTTCCAAATTTCTACAAAATCAATTGAAACTTGATTTCCGTAAAAATTACAAAAATAGATCACATTCAACTTGCTTTTTGAGAATTTGATTTCCATAATCAATTTCAAACTAATCGTAGTTGAAAAGAGTATTTTTTAAGCATTCAGAAAAGCGTGTTCGATTTTCCAATGGGCACCAACAATACCTGAAAATGATGAGCAAATATGGGGGATTAGACCACAGCAACAGGCTACATTGCATCAACCTATTGTCTGTGTTTAATTGCATGTTGTTTCTATTTTCAAATGGAGAAGTAATAGCACATGATATTGTGTTGGTCCAAGGTGACACTGTAACTATCCGTTCCAGAACATGATGTGGCAACCCCATCACCAAAGGGTCACGCAATACCAGCCGTGAGTTGATTTCCTCAGCCTGTTTCCCACACCCGTAATTTTGTTTCTTAATTTATGTTCCAAAGCCTTGTGGTAGTACCTGTCTCCTTACAATGCCATTTGCTATTATCTCTCATAAATGGAAAGCAAGTAATATCAATTTTGGTTTTAAACTTCTCAATATTGCAGCTTACATTTTTCGAAACTTTTGAGGCACTTTCTGCAGTACATTTTCTGGAAATTGATGCTGTCGGTGGGATGACGATATTGAAGGCAAAGAGACCATGGAAATGAGGTGGGGTTCTGGTAACCAACAAGCTTTCTGTCTTTCAAGCCAATAAAAGGAAAAATCTGGGCCTTGAAGATGCATAAATTTCGTCAGAGTATCATTCTGTTCCACTGATATGTCAATAATGTTGCCAACACTCAATTCATCATCATACATACAAGCAATGTAATGGCCACGTAATATCATTTTCGCATCCAACTTTGATTCACATTATCTAGCATTGTTAGCCAGTATTGGATAACCAAATATACTTTGTTTTGTGGTTCAAACCATGGTCTTCCTAATGAATCCAGTTTGGAGAATTATTAGAACACTGGTTTTTACAAAATTAGGTCAAAAATACTGTGTTTTTGGCCTTTTTACAAATCTTAAACTTTGCACTTAATAAATTCAGTATTGGAAAGAGGTACACAAATGAAACTTTATATCAGAGTGTCTCCTGTTATTAGGTGACAACATATCAAGTACCACATTCGTCATGCCTGTAGTCCCTGAGATATACCAGCCAAACTTTTGACACTTCTTAGCACACCATACTTTTCGGGTGATTTTGCCTAAAATTTTCTGGATGAATATCACTTGTAAAATTATTTTTATTATTATTCTTGAGGCAGTACATAAAGTTGTACAACATGGCAAATTTCATTTCTTTCAACAAAATTTCGTACGAGATGTAACAGCTCAAATACACCAGAAATTCATGCTTGCTCTGCGCAGTATTGCGTACAAAGTCAAACAAATTACTATCTAGGC
Organism: Schistocerca cancellata; assembly: GCF_023864275.1. Lineage (NCBI taxonomy): Eukaryota > Metazoa > Arthropoda > Insecta > Orthoptera > Acrididae > Schistocerca > Schistocerca cancellata. The sequence continues at coordinate 605,517,890 of NC_064631.1, read as the reverse complement.
CAGTATTACTGTCACGAATATTAAACTTTAACAATGTTTGTTTGGGATGTGTGCAAATGTTCACATAAAATTTCATAAAACTGCGTGATGGTTGAGCAGGAAAATGCTCCAAAATTAGGCGATTGTATGTGGACTGACCCTATGGCATACACAATTTCACATTAGCATCTTTTTCTACACATGCCTCATCCCAAACTATGTCTTAACTTATTGTTAAAACACTTAACCCTGTTCTCATTATTAACCCTCACAGTTTTGTACTAACATGCCTCAGGGATCTAAGGTGCTAAATTGTTTATTAACTGCGCATAATGATCAGACAGTCCATTAACAATTCAGTATACATTAATTTTTTCTGCCAGTGCACTGTTTATAAAAAACAAATTATCAATCAGGGTCCTGCTACCTTGCTGTGAGCAAGTTGGAAAATTTACTGCTGAACCCAGACTGAAGCAACCAAATGATGATTCCATTTAATTTTTTGTATCACAATCTTCTAGGAATTCTAAATTGAAATCTTCACTAAGTACTAACAGTTTCTTCTTGCCCAACAAGTAACTAAATAAAGCATCTTTTCTCATAAACAGCTGAAAATTGCTAGTGGGGAACTGCTACAATTACAAGGGACGTATTCTGCAGTAACAACTTCTAAGCACATGCTCCTAGGTGCTGCTATACATAGAAACAGCTTGTTTCAAATTATTATTATTATTATTATTATTATTATTATTATTATTTTTTTTTTTTACTTCGTGTTTAACTTTTACACATGTTGCAAATCCTTTTTTCTGGTTAACTCTACACGAAAATGTTCCTGGTATATAATACCCAATATTTAACTTATCTTTCCCCATGGTGCGTTCAGAAAAGAACACAAAAATCAACAATTTCAGAATTTTCCACTCATCTAAAAATTCCAGACGCTCATCTGTCTCACTATTTCAAGCCCCTATGTCCTGATGAAACAAGCTAATTTCACTTTTCTTGAAACCAATACATTTTTCTTTCAAGACAATCTGAGTTACCTGAATAACTCAAAAAATGTGCCCCGACTCCTGTGCTAATACACTGATTAATGACCAACAAAAAAGTATAAATACTTCACTATAATTTAAATATATATATATATATGTAATTGACATACCTATCATGATGAGATGTTGACAATGACTTGTAAGAAAAACTGCAATTTGTGATTCCAGTATTTCATTTGCTTCTTCTACAATGGCTGCGAACAAAGGTTAAGTAATAAATCACACCTCACAATGACTGCAACAGAAATTACACGTGTAATCTAAAACTCCAAACAAAACTACCATGACAAAACGATCTGCATCAATCAGTTGCTGTATTTTTACTCTAAAATGAGAATGAAGTTCAATAAATATGTTAATGAATTGCAAATTATTTGTTTCACATTTGCTAGTAACATGATTACAGTACAGGAGACACATCAAAAGTACAATGTAATTTCGTAGTATACAGTCCTACGCTTTATGAGAGGTATCAGCATTTTAATAAGAATTTGCTCAATAAAGATGAACAATCAATTATATCCTGCATAAACTATAATTTTGTCCTACATAAAACTCCCCCTAATTGAATGTTTGTGGAATCTCTTGGCTTTTCATTAGTTTTACAAATTTTCAACCACCATTTATTGTGAGGGAGGGCATCTGGGCATTCAAAATTTTACAAACTTTGAGCATGGAGCACAATATTACAAGTAATACTAAAGTCTGATTCTGTCTGTACATGTGCAGATAGATGGATGTGTGTGTGTGTGTGTGTGTGTGTGTGTGTGTGTGTGTGTGTGTGTGTGTGTGTGTGTGTGTGTGCGCACGCGCGATTGTATACCTGTCCTTTTTCCCCCCTAAGGTAAGTCTTTCTGCTCCCGGGATTGGAATGACTCCTTACCCTCTCCCTTAAAACCCACATCTTTTCGTCTTTCCCTCTCCTTCCCTCTTCCCGATGAAGCAACCATGGGTTGCGAAAGCTTTAATTTTCTGTGTGTGTTTGTGTTTGTTTGTGTGTGTGTCTATCAACATACCAACGCTTTCGTTTGGTAAGTTACATCATCTTTGTTTCTAGATATATTTTTCCCACATGGGGGCACGGTGTAACACTGTGCCAAGATGTGATGGCCGTGCACCAAGGCATGTTTAGCCACAGAGTGATCCTCATTACTAACAAACACTGTCTGCCGGTGTCAGTTCATGCGAATGGACAGTTTGTTGCTGGTCATTCCCACATAGAAGGCTTCACAGTGTAGGCATGTCAGTTGGTAAATCACGTCAGTGCTTTCACACGTGGCTCTGACTTTGATTGTGTACACCTTTCAGGTTACAAGACTGGAGTAGGTGGTGGTGGGAGGGTGCATGGGACATGTCTTACACCGGGGGGCAGTTACAAGGGTAGGAGCCAGATGGTAGGGAAGGTGGTTTGGGGATTTCATAAAGATGAACCAAGAGGTTACGAAGGTTAGGTGGAAGGCGGAAAGACACTCTTGCTGGAGTGGCGAGGATTTCATGAAGGATGGATCTCATTTCAAGGTAGGATTTGAGGAAGTCGTATCCCTGCTGGAGAGCCACATACAGAGTCTGATCCAGTCCCGGAAAGTATCCTGTCACAAGTGGGGCACTTTTGGGGTTCTTCTGCGGGAGGTTCCGGGTTTGAGGGGATGAGGAAGTGGCTCTAGCTATTTGCTTCTGTACCAGTTCGGGAGGGTAGTTGCATGATGCGAAAGCTGTTTTCAGGTTATTGGTGTAATGGTTCAGGGATTCAGGACTGGAGCAGATTCATATGCCACGAAGACCTAATCTGCCAGATTACGCTCCCATATTTTATTTAGTCAGGCTTGTCTCACATTTGGCCTTACCCCTAAGGCCTCACACTTAAAGTTCCCATCTCTGGCTGTATCCCTTCTTTCCATACTTCCCTATACCAGTTCCAAACTGAATAATCCATAGGCCTCACCCGCCTAATCCTTCACCTACACATTAACCCAGCCAATGAACACACCCGTCAACTCCTATCCCTAATAAAAGTCCTCAATCTTTCCTCTCCCACATCCACACCGGCTGTTCAGAGCATCCTCCTACAGGTCAACCACAAATTAGAACAGCATGCCACCCTCCACCTCAAAAAACTATCCAATCTCCTGGTTTCCCACCTCCGGAACGGCAACTCACTTACCCTTCACAACCTTTCCAACAAACCTCAACCTCCTCTCATTGCACACAGGCCAAGTCTCTCCCATCTAATCAATCTCCTACTTCCAGCTCCACTCCCCCCAAAACCTCAAAATTCTAATCAACACAATCTGGAACCACAACACCCCAATTCAGTAGTTAACCTTTCCTCCAAACCTCTCACCCAATCCGAAACCTCTATCCTATCCAAAGGCCTCACCTTCAGCCCTACGCCCAGATTCAACCAAACAGCCCTCGTCAAAGGTTTACTGTCCTACACTCGTACGCTCTGCTGGAAATATAACTTTGCCACGAAGAAAAATAATCCTAATCCTACTCCTAATGATCCAACTCCCGAAGACACTATTCAAATTGAAACCTGCCTGGAACAGTTCCGCCCTCCGTCACAGCGGGACCCACCTCCTCTTCCTCAAAATCACCCTCTCCAAACCTTCCAGAAATTTCTCACTTCCAGCCTTGCCTATCAATCCTTCTTGAAAAACCTTAATCCTACTCCCAACATCGCAACTGCTGAAGCCCAGGCTATCCGTGATCTGAAGGCTGACCGATCCATCGTCATTCTTCTGGCTGACAAGGGTTCCACGACCGTGGTACTTGATCGTCGGGAGTATGTGGCTGAGGATCTGCGTCAGCTTTCAGACAACACTACAAACAAGGTTTGCCCAGGTAATCCCATTCCTGATGTCCAGGCGGAGCTTCAAGGAATCCTCAGAACCCTAGGCCCCTACCAAACTTTTCACCTGACTCCATCAACCTCTTGACCCCACCGACACCCCGCACCCCTACCTTCTACCTACTTCCTAAAATTCACAAACCCAAACATCCCGGGCACCCCATTGTAGCTGGTTACCAGACCCCCACAGAACGTATCTCTGCCTATGTAGATCAACATCTTCAACCAATTACATGCAGTCTCCCATCCTTCATCAAAGACACCAACCACTTTCTTGAACGCCTGGAATCCTTACCCAATCTGTTAAACCGCTGGGAACCATCCTTGTAACCATTGATGCCACTTCCTTATACACAAATATTCCGCACGTCAAGGGCCTCACTGCGATGGAGCACTTCCTTTCACGCCGATCACCTGCTACCCTATCTAAAACCTCATTCCTCATTACCTTAGCCAGCTTCATCCTAACCCACAACTTCTTCACTTTTGAAGGCCAGACATACCAACAATTAAAGGGAACAGATATGGGTACCAGGATGGCCCCCTCGCACGCCAACCTATTTAAGGGTCTCTTAGAGGAAGCCTTCTTGGTTACCCAAGCCTGCCAACACAAAGTTTGGTATAGATTTATTGATGACATCTTCATGATTTGGGCTCACAGTAAAGAACTCCAGAATTCTCTCTCCAACCTCAACTCCTTTGGTTCCATCAGAATCACCTGGTCCTACTCCAAATCTCATGCCACTTTCCTCGATGTTGACCTCCATCTGTCCAATGGCCAGCTTCACACATCTGTCCACATCAAACCCACTAACAGGCAACAGTACCTCCATTTTGACAGCTGCCACCCATTCCATATCAAACGGTCGCTTCCCTACAGCTTAGGTCTTTGTGCCAAATGAATCTGCTCCAGTCCTGAATCCCTGAACCATTACACCAATAACCTGAAAACAGCTTTCGCATCCTGCAACTACCCTCCCGAACTGGTACAGAAGCAAATAACCAGAGCCACTTCCTCATCTCCTCAAACCCGGAACCTCCCACAGAAGAACCCCAAAAGTGCCCCACTTGTGACAGGATACTTTCCGGGACTGGATCAGACTCTGAACGTGGCTCTCCAGCAGGGATACGACTTCCTCAAATCCTGCCCTGAAATGAGGTCCATCCTTCATGAAATCCTCCCCACTCTACCAAGAGTGTCTTTCCACCTTCCAGCTAACCTTCGTAACCTCTTGGTTCATCCCTATGAAATCCCCAAACCACCTTCCCTACCCTCTGGCTCCTACCCTTGTAACCGCCCCCGGTGTAAGACCTGTCCCATGCACCCTCCCACCACCACCTACTCCAGTCCTGTAACCCGAAAAATGTACATGATCAAAGGCAGAGCCACATGTGAAAGCATCCACATGATTTACCAACTGACATGCCTACACTGTGACGCTTTCTATGTGGGAATTACCAGCAACAAACTGTCCAGTCACATGAACGGACACAGACAGACAGTGTTTGTTGGTAATGAGGATCACTCTGCCTGAACATGCCTTGGTGCATGGCCAACACATCTTGGCACAGTGTTACACTGTCCGGGTTATCTGGATACTTCCCACTGAAACCAACCTATCAGAACTCCGGAGATGGGAACTTGCCCTTCAATATATTCTTTCTTCCCGTTACCCACCAGGCCTCAACCTCCGCTAATTTCAAGTTGCTGCCGCTCGTACCTCACCTGTCATTCAACATCATCTTTGCCTCTGTACTTCCGCCTCGACTGACATCTCTGCCCAACCTCTTTGCATTTACATGTGTCTACCTGTGTCTGTATATGTGCAGATGGATATGTGTGTCTGTGCGAGTGTATACCTGTCCTTTTTGCCCCCTAAGGTAAGTCTTTCCACTCCCGGGATTGGAATGACTCCTTACCCTCTCCCGTAAAACCCACATCCTTTCGTCTTTCCCTCTCCTTCCCTCTTCCCGATGAAGCAACGTTGGGTTGCGAAAGCTTGATATTTGTGTGTGTGTGTGTGTGTGTGTGTGTTTGTCTGCTTTTTATTGTCTCTATCAACATACCAACGCTTTCGTTTGTTAAGTTACAGCTTCAAGATGATGTAACTTACCAAACGAAAATGTTGGTTATGTTGATAGACACACAAATAAACACAAACACACACAGAAAATTCAAGCTTTCGCAACCCAAGGTTGCTTCATCAGCAAAGAGGGAAGGAGAGGGAAAGACGAAAGGATGTGGGTTTTAAGGGAGAGGGTAAGGAGTCATTCCAATCCCGGGAGCAGAAAGACTTACCTTAGGGGGAAAAAAGGACAGGTATACACTCGCGCGCGCGCGCGCCCGCACACACACACACACACACACACACACACACACACACACACACACACACACACATCCATCCGCACATAAAGAGCCACAGGCAGACATTTGTAAAGACAAAGAGTTTTGGCAGAGATGTCAGTCGAGGTGGAAGTACAGAGGCAAAGATGTTGTTGAATGACAGGTGAGGTATGAGCGGCGGAAACTTGAAATTAGCGGAGGTTGAGGCCATGTGGGTAACGGGAAGAGAGGATATACTCCGGAGATGGGAACTTGCCCTTCAGTATATCCTCTCTTCCCGTTACCCACCAGGCCTCAACCTCCGCTAATTTCAAGTTGCCGTCGCTCATACCTCACCTGTCATTCAACAACATGCTTGCCTCTGCACCTCTGCCTCCACTGACATCTCTGCCCAAACTCTTTGCCTTTACAAATGTCTGCTTGTGTCTGTATATGTGTGGATGGATGTGTGTGTGCGCGCGCGCGCAAATGTATACCTGTCCTCTTTTTCCCCCTAAGATAAGTCTTTCCGCTCCCGGGATTGGAATGACTCCTTACCCTCTCCCTTAAAACCCACATCCTTTCGTCTTTCCCTCTCTCCTGATGAAGCAACCGTGGGTTGCGAAAGCTTGAATTTTGTGTGTGTTTGTGTGTGTGTGTGTGTGTGTGTGTGTGTGTGTGTCTATCAACATGCCAACACTTTCGTTTGGTAAGTTACATCATCTTATATATCAACATGCCAACGCTTTCGTTTGGTAAGTTACATCATGAGGGCAAGTCAAATATGGCACTCTTTATCTTCTGACACATTTATGTTAGAATAATGGAGATATTTTGATTACTGTGTGAAAAAAATGCACACAACCAGTTGCATACAAACATTACCACCTGGCAACAATCTCTGGCCAGAACTTACTTTCATGAGATACAGATTATAGAAGAGTTGATAGCAACAATTAAAATAGAACATGACTCTCCTAAAATTTGGAACATCAGGTTCCTTCATTAGGGAGATAGAACAAGTTGACTGCAGAGATTAGAAAGTGCATTTCCCTATATGATGTGACTGAAAATTCAATTGATACTCCTTCCGTAAACTGCACCTGCGGCATATGCAGGTTTCACAAAACCAGCTAATATATCGTATATAAGATGACTTCTAGTCTTCTTTTGTGTCTCAGTAGTATCGTATGTATCATATAAATGTCACTTTCAAAACCTAGACCCTACAAATCACATCAAAATTAAACCATCTTTTCATGTTAATTGTATCTGTGCTTTGGATAATTTCAACAGTATTATCCTCATAAAAAAAACCTCTGAATTTACGAATGCAATATTTACATTTTGCAGTAAATCGCCATTTGCGAGTTACTGTTACTGTCATGTACATTGTAACTGTCATAAAGTGTTACATTTAGATTTCCCTTTCAACAGGAGATTACATTGTCTGCATTTATCATTAGTTTCCTCTATTGTAGAGTTTGTTGACGATCATAACTTCAGGGAGGGACAATGATCCAGGTACTTTAAGAGAATTTGCAAATTTTATTACAGAATTTTCTCTTATCCTAACAGAAATATCTTTGTTGGATGTACATCACTTTAGTTTTTAGAGGAAATTGGTATTCTTTGTACCACAACAGACTCCAAAATTAAAAGCATTATACTTGGTTTGAAGTTATTTATTATTCTGTAACACATTACACCAGCCACAAAGCAGCACCACTGTGGATGTTATGCACAGAATGAGTTATTTGTTATCCCTCTGTGTGCTGATACGTGATCGGAAGCTGTAGTATTTTGGAACAGCTGCTGATAAACATGTACCACAGATACCAAAGGTACTCCCAGCACTAACCTGTCCTGTTGAACTTGTTTCCTCTACAGAATTTAATACTGTGAATATAATAGAGGGAAACATTCCACATGGGAAAAATATACAGAATTTAATACTGTTATTCACTTACTATGCGTGCTGTGTCAATGGTAGGTATAGTGGCTCTACAGATAAATCGAGCTTTTACACTCATCACTTAACCATCAACTTCATGATACTGTCCTCAAGTGAAACTGAAACCAAACTGTTGAGATATACTTCAACTGTCAGAAACCTACTGTATACCATGTTAAGAGAAGGCTAATTCAAAAGAGTGAGTGTCTCTTAATCACTGTGAGTTCAAACGTAAGGTGGATAATGGGATCCTTCAGGGAATGACAGCAATGAAAGGGAAGAATTATGTAATGCCTTCAGTGCGTATGTCCGGAGACCTCATCCAACATCTTTAATAGGGTAGTCTGGCAGCTACTGGGCAACAGTGTGAAACCACACATATTGCCTGTCCTCTATGATGCAAGGTCATATTTCTTCTCTATGGTGCAAGATCATATTTCTATCATTCCATCAACTGTCAGAGATAACTGCGAACACCAACCTCCCTCACCGAGTTTTAACGGAACTCACAATCTGCAGCACTGTTCTCAGAATTGATTGAGGTCCCCTGGGTCGGAGTCCAGTGGAAGGTTTGAACTAGAGACTTCTAATGTTCTGTGACAAGCTAGGATCCTGCTATAGGGGCTGGGTACACCTACACATCAAATGATGCGACCCAGATTACTCTGATAGTTGACAGCGTGTGGAGTGCATTCAAGGGCTATTTAGATAGGCAACTTTTGATCGGATCAGCTTTAGAGACCAGGAACTATTAGTGTAAAATCTGAAGAAATGCCACCTTCCACCTCCTTTTTTTTTTTTTTTTTTTTTTTTTTACAGACAAAAGTATTAAAAACCAAGTGATCAACTACCGTAGTATTTGCAACAACATGCCAGTGTTCGAAGTGTCCCTAAAAAGCAGTGAGCGCACATAATACTAAGTAAACTGAAATTTGTGGCAATCAGATTTTTGGGGTAAATCTGAACTTGTACTGAAATAATAGGCTAATGGGAAATAGAGGTGGTATATTTCTTACAGTTCACAAGAAAATTGAATCCACAGAGATAAAAATTGAAACAAAAGACAGAAGTGGGTGCTTTGGTAGTGCTAGTGTTAGTGCAATCATCCATTTATTTCATTGACCACCCTTTGCTAGTCTGTCACAGTACCATCTGTCAACAGAAATCTGTCTGTCTCCTCCTATGGACTCCTTACAGTTGCACCACAGCCTGTCGATTCTCATTTTATTGTCAGGTTGGAGCTTAATCTCGGCTGAAATTCTTGTTAGTTGTATCTTTCCAACTGCCTAACAAACTCACTCAGAATGAAGCAGACTAAAAGCTCAGTGTATGTTAAGTATCTTTCCATGTAAATAATATACCTGTAAATCCTAGTTACAGAACGAACTAAAGGTAATGTACTTGCCAATTTCATCACAACTTTCTCTCCAATATTTAAAATATAATAGCCTTCCAGCATTTTGTCACCTTTTTCCCCCATAAGTACAAAGTTAAGCCTTCACCATCACTTGATGTTTTATCAAGTACAGATAGATTGCCAGCAAAGTCATTGTTAATTGGACAGATAAAAAAAATCTACTCACCAAATGGCAGCAGAACACACACATAAAAGAAGGTTATAATTTAGGCAAACTTCGGAGCCAGTGTATTGCTTCCAAAGTAAAAGTGTTTCTTTCTAACAGACTAAAGAAGCAGAAATTTATTTCAAAACTTGAAAAATGCACTGCTTAGATGCCACATCGAGTCACTTTTAACCTGCGAAAACCAGTTGTGCTTGCAGTTAATGCATCAGTAATTGGACTAGGGGTAGTTTTATCTCACAAGGTTGGAAAAACTGAATGCCCTACAACAAGCCCCACAGTCAGCTGGAAAATGAAGCTTTAGCCATCATACAATATGTCACCAAATACCTGCATTGTAGAAATTTCTCTCTCTTGACTGATCATAAGCCACTGGCTGCTCTTCTTATCCAATAAAAGATGTGCCTGATCGTACTGCACAGAAGCTGCAATGATGATCATCACTTCGTTCCAACTAACAGTCTTCATCGCTCTAAAGCACAACAAGTAAACATGGACACGCTGTCTCACTTACCTATGGGAAGTGTTCTGGAATTTGATTTAACAGAGGCTTCTTGTCTTCAAACTGATCAATTTCATTCACAAGCGCTGTAAGTTTCTCCCATCGATTGTCAACGGATTGCACTAGCACTAGCACTACCAAAGCACCCACTTCTGTCTTTTGTTTCGAAGTTATGCCTCAAACAATTGTTTCAGACAATGGTCCGCAGTTTTCTTTGTTGGTGTTTCAGCAATTTTGTCTACAAAATGGAACTGAATATATACGTGCAATGCTGTCCTCTCCACAATTGAAAGGTGAAGCCAGGCGATTTGTTCACACTTTCAAGACTCAACGTCCAAATTTCATAGTTTACACTTGAGGGAAAACACGTTGCTTGTCGTTTCTGACCACCTATTGCACTATGCCCGCTCAGGATGCTTCCCGCAACGCACTGCTGCAACCCTTTTAACCCCTCAGTTTCCAATGGTAACTTCGCCATGTACCAAACTAAATTCTGCTCTCATGATTTTTGTAATCCTGCCAAAGATTTTGCCATGTACCTGCCATTCACGTAAAGGGATCAGCAACCTCTCGGACACTGAAGCATCACAGGTTTGGATACAAACACGGTGTTGGCTCCCTAAACTGTGTCGACGACTGCAACAGAAAGGAGGACAGGGGACACCAGACGTCCTCCATGAAAGGGACCTATTTCCTCCACCGTGTCACACGTGCAGAACTGGATCTGCATGAATGCCTCCACGCTTTGACTATATAGGGTGGTGCACGCCGAAAAGTCGGCAGTTCACTCCACCAGAGTTCTGGGCCAATTCTTGCACAGGCTCTTAGCAGTCCATCAGTCATAACCCAGACAGAGTCAACCGCAGTGAGAGACCTACAATTTTCTGGCTATATCCAAAAGATGTACCTTTCGGCCAATTACACCGACCGCTCAACCTCCGTTGTTAGGGATTGTCACTGGCATAGTCTTCATGTCCCACTACGTTTATTAACTGTGTATTACTTGTGTATACCTGTTAAGTGTTTAAGAAGTTGTTACTTTTTTTCGAGAAGAGTTTTCTTTTGTTATTAAATCTCTCTACGTGATCGTAATAAACCCTCGTTCTTGCTTACCTGTGTCTTATTATTTCTTACTGAGCATCTCCCCATGAGAGATACAGCAGATTTTCATTTTGAAGAAATGCTGCCCTGCAATCCAAACTTCTGCCCCCACATAGCCTTTGCCAGTGCCTAATGTTCGATGCACAGGCAGACCCCTACCGTGGAGGTCAACCACTGCTGTCTACATAGCCACTTCCACAGCATCTGTCGTCAATCACAGTGACATCAGTCACCGACACTGAGCCTGTGTCAGTCATATAGCCTTTGGGGTCCTCGACAGTGCCAATGCTGCACCCACCTGTGCCACTGTGGGGTTGGGTTGTTTGGGTGGAGGAGACCAAATAGCAAGGTCATCGCTCTTACTGGATTAGGGAAGGATGGGAAGGAAAGTCGGTTGTGCCCTTTCAAAGGAACCATCCCGGCATTTGCCTGGAGTGATATGGGAAAATCACGACAAACCTAAATCAGGATGGCCGGACGCAGGATTGAAATGTTGTCCTCACGAATGCGAGCACGGTGTGCTAATCACTGCACCGCCTCGCTCAGTCCTCCTCCCGTTTTTTGACAATTGTTTATAAGACAAATGTTGGGACACAGATCGGTTGGTGTCAAATGCCACTTTGTCAAAGCCAACTTTTGTCAGCAGTGCCACAGACAGACCTCTCTCACACTACCATGTGCATCCACACTATGTGATGATGATATGCAATTATGTGGGGAAGGACTGCACTATTGAAGGTGTCTTCATTAATCGTACGTGGGGTGCCACTCCCATCTTTGTAGGACATAAACCTCCCACCAGCTTGCCACCCCTAGCCCCACTCTCTGTAGCGCTCGCCATCTCCAACAGGTGGTGCCACGAACGCCATCAGAGGATGTCATCTTTGCATTCCATTATTCCAACAACAATGTTTTGAAGAAGCTGCATGCCAAGCTCTCCCCAGATCTCTTAACACTTACAGTGAGAATACACTGATATAGCACAACACTTAATCTCAACTGCTAGCCGGGAATGGTATCTTATAACTGCTAGCAAGTAAACCAGTTTGTACAATGAACAGTTCTCAAATTGAACTATCACAACACTACTGAAGGACTCGTGGCATTACCAAAGTTTTATATTTCTCACGCTTAACTTTTACATACTGTATTCAGGGTGTGTACGCAGGCAAGGACGGGTAAAAATAAATAAATTAGTATTTCCCAGTTAAAAATACACTTTCTCCCAGGTGAAAATGTTTTCCCCAAGTGAAAGTGCATTTTTTTTTCATTTTAAGTGACAATATATTTTTCCTCAGAACGGGTAAAATTTATCAATCCTTTGAATGGTAAAGGTTTCATACACCAGCATAGAACTCCCCGGCACTTTAGGAAACAAAACCCAGCAGAAAACAATGTGTTTTGGGAAGATCTTTAATGCGCAGCAACACGTACACTGCATATTTTCATATTACGCAGGTATAAAAACCAATTCCATCAAATATAGCAAGGTAGCTTCCAAAGTTCCTCTGAAATCTATATACTGCGCTATGTGATACACTTCTGTCTACCAATCGTAGCTCATGTCGTGTGATCTCTCTGGCCAATGGCAGCAGATACGGAGAGCACAGGATGTGTAATGTAGTCAGCAAATGGCAACATCACTAAAACAATTAAAAATTCCTGGAATTCTAAAAAATTTATGGTTTTTTCCCAGATGAAACAATTCCAACATTTTTCCTGGGACCTGTACACCCACTGTAATCAAATGTGCTAATATTTTACTCATTTTGCAGATATTTGATATGTTAAGCTACCTCATAAACTAAAGACACAACAAATTTAACTGTACAAGAATAACAGGACCTTAATTTTATTCACCGCTGTGTCAAGCAAATTACATATACTCATTTTTATCTAAAAGATAGGCGTCAACTGTTGGCCTCATCCATATGGCACTTACCTATTTTACATTCCAGTCTCTTCAGCAGAGGCTGAAACTGGGCAGCTGCAGCTGTAGTTATGCCAACAATGTCTGAATTCAAGAGTAGCTCATAATCTTCCACTGCTTTAAACTCCTCAAATTTCTTCGATTTCGAAATAACATCTGACGCTAATTGCTGTAATTCTTCCAACAGTCTACATTTCAGTGTTGAAACCCACTGCCTATACAGAGACCATCGAGCTGCTGAGTCTATGGCCCACAGATCTGACAAATTATGCAATGGGTCCAGTTTCTCATTCAACTTTTGATCTGCCAGCAGACTGTTCTGAAAATATTTCAACTTAACTGTAAGTCTTCTCAACTCTTCCTCATATTTCTGCACTGAATTGAACACACCTTCTTCACTTGATTTTTCCCTTATATCTCTTATGGTCTCTCTTAATACATCAATAGCTTCTTGTGAGGCCTTGAAATCCAAAGCAAAATTTATAAGCTCAACTGACTTTTTCAGATCCACTTCTAGGCCTAAGTCGTCATCAGTTTCATCAGACAGTGAAATGTCACACGTTATGTTGTTGCTTCTGACACTGACAGTTTCTTCCAAGGAATCAATATAAGCTGGTGTTTCTGTCTCATTAGCTGAGGTAGTAGAGATCCCTTCTTCTAGCCATTTAAGGAATAATGAATTGTCTACTTGATTAATATTGTTTTTGAATGAGTTAACATGTACTTCTGACATACACGACTCAAGTGATGTGATGGACAAAATACCACAATTGCTATCTATAGCATTTATATCACTCTCCAGTTTCTTAAATGAGGAAACAACAGCTGATAAACTATTTCTCAAGTGACAGAATACGTGATAGTTGGGAAGACGTCTTTGAATCAATTTTTGTTTTTCTGTAAGGTTTAATTGGGTAACCTGTTCATTCATGGTTTTCCCTCCAATGCGAACTATATTTGAAGTAAACTTCAAGAAGCCTTCCATTAACTGATCAAGGGTACGATCTCGAAGACAAATAACCAGTATTGGTGCTTTCTTGGACTTCCATGCTTGACTGTTCTCAAGAAATGTTTTCATTATTTTAAGACTTAAAAACTTTTTGCCGGTTCCAGGTGGTCCTTGAATGAGAACAAATTTCTCTGTCAGAGCTGTTCGAAATGCGCTGTATTGAGACTCATCTAGTTGAAGTTGAGATGCCTTTGGCCAAGATTCACTGTCTGTGGCAACAACATCTTTTCCATCGATTTTCAGTAGTTTGGATCTCCCATTCTGTGCATCCCACAGATATTCTGGAGGCATTCTCTGGTTCACAACATCGATAATGTACTGTGGCATTGGAAATTCATTTACTTGCATTTTCTGCAAGGCCTTAAGTGTATGGAAATAAGGCTTAAAGTTTAACTTCAATTCTATCATCACATAAGGACGGCTATACATTTCATTATTTCTACTTTCTTCCATATCTATACAGCAAACAACTACGTATCCTTTTTTTAACATGAAATCGTAATTACACATCACAGTTGCAAATAATACATCTTTAAAATTATTATTTGAGAAACAGAGAAGAGAATCACTCCGCAGCATTCCACAACTGGTCAGTTTAGCCTTTTCCATATAATTATCAGGGTCAAAGCTCACTATATGGCCTATTTTACCTCCTACCATTGTCCACCGTGTGAAGTACACTTTCCTGTACAGTCTCAAATTTCTAAATCTTGGAGTTTTGCCTTTCCAAGGTCTGTTAATGTTTTCACGTAGTGGCCTTATCAAATCTTCTTTCAGAAGCCTAAAATGGACATCTAAGTAATGCTCTGCATTTGTATATGCTCCCTGCATTAAGATGGCTCGAAGGAATGGTTCTCGTTTGCTCGTAAGCTCACTTGTTGTTGGGAGAACACACAGTTCTCTGAAGTTAGTTGCAGAAAGTTCCTCAGCTAGGTTTATTTCTTTCCGCAGCCCTTTTCTCTCATCGTCTCCAGACAGTTTGATTTGGTTTTTCAAATCTACAAGGTTATTGAATATATCATCAGTGTAAGATGCTCCAAGATACTGAGCTGAAGTCTTAATGGCAGCATCAATTGTAGCCAACATCGCTAGCTCGCAACCAGTGTTTGGAATTAATTCCACTACAGTTGCATATAATTTTATTAAATTATAAATAAAAGTTCTTAGATGAAGTTTATCACTTTCATTTTGCTTTGGCGATAAACTAGACAGATATAATGACAGCTGCTCATGAAAGCCCAGTGAACAGGTCTCGGAAAGAACTGCAACTTTCTTGTCAGATAAATTAGTCTTGCATATGTTGGCAAGCAATTTCACTACCAACACCAACCAATCTGGTTTCAAGTTGTCTTTCAGCAGCTCATAAAATCCCGAGTGTTTATTTGCAAGAACTATAACTGCCTCTTCAGGATCTCCATCTACAAACTCAAGCAACCGACGATAACCAATGAAATATCTGGGTTCGGCACACTTCTGCCTCAAGTCGCAATTACCTACTTTGTTTTCATTGTATAATCCCTTGTTCAAATAACTGCCACTTTGACCCTGTCTTGTGTCTCCCACTACCGTTCTTGAACTGTGGCTACCATGACTTGCTAGACTCTCTGTACTACTATACATATTGTTCTGTGACTGACTGCTCTCAGTAAGCTCTGAACTGAGATCATTCTGACATCCACGAGCATCTCGTTCTGTCATTTTGTGATTACCTCTTTCACCTTCCTTCCCACGATTATTATTACCTCTGTGGTCAACACTTCTGCTTCTGCCACCATCCTTGCGATCAATGTGGCCGTGGTTGTAGCCAGTTCCCCTATTTTCGTTTGCCCTGCCACAATTGTGAGCACTTCTTCCTCCGTTATCTATACTACTTTCTGCATCAATTATTTCACAGTTCTCCTGTGTCTGGGAAGCCTCTTTACACTTTTGCTCGAAAAGGGAACTAATACGTTGTTGCCATTCATGGACAGAAATAACAGTCTTTGACACATCTGCACTTTGTTCTTTTACAAGGTCTTTTGACCTGATACCCTCATTCTGCTTGAGTATGTTGCCTGTCCCTGAAGAATGTGGCTGAATCACACTTATCTTGGTAGACTGTCCATTTTCTCCCACTAACTGTCCCCGAGATGAGCAGTTAAAATTTTCTTTTATAGATTTCTGGTAATCTTCCTTTTGTTTGTTGGCCGTCACAACAGAAGGGATTACACGTGCCATTGGAACTTCTGAGTGAAGTTCACTGAAAGTAGGTGCTGAAGGTGCAAAGTTTGCCGTCAATGACTTCCCTGTAACATTCTGAACTTTGGGAACTTGACTGTTTTGTGTTGAGCTTTGTGCTCCCACAAATTTAGCTGCAGGAAAAGGACGGGATAAAGTTTCATTGAACCTATCAGACGGACCTTTTGCAAGATGCTGACTGCTCTTTACAGGGATGTCACTAACTACTTTAGTTGCAGCGTCTCTGTTAAATGATGACATTGGCTCTTGCTGGTTGTGGACATGATGCACTCTTGCTTCTTCTGCCAGTTCTGACTGCAGTCTCTGGTAAGGATGGTTTAAGTCTGGCTCAAAAGACTGAGTTTTACCAGCTACTGGTTTATTTAGTCCTGTTCCTGTTCTTGTATTAGATATTGTATCTGCAACACTACTCTGTGCACTGTAGACAGTATTTCCTGATGTTCTGTTTGAAACAACGGAATGAGTTGTGTGTGGAAAAGCTGATCCAAATTGCCTACTGTAATTTACTTGTGTGCTACTGGAGACACTACATTGTGCAGTATGTCCACTATTTGAGCTGGGTCTTGTGTTGTTATTTCCCATTCTTGCAAACTGGTGCCAGAAATCTTAGTCAAACACCTGAAAAAGAAGGGAAAAAAATAATGCAAAGTTTAAAATGACAAACAAGGATTGTAGAAAATCATGAAACTTATTTTATAACAGGCTGCAACTTGGTGTAAAGAGCATAAAGGAATTGAGCATTTTCAAAAGAAACATGATAGAACATCTTGTCTCTGCAAGTTGGCATAATGTGAAAACACTTGGGCAATTTTATAGAACAAAAATAAATTAAAATTTGGAATGGTGTAAGACATTTCTTCAAGTAGAAACTAGCTTCCTGAGCACGGAAAAAAATAAGACCAACTGCAGTGCTGAAAATACAGAAGGGAGTGGACTGACTTAGTGGAAAATTGTGTATTCTGATATTGTGCATTTTGTGTAAGTATGACTTTAAACACAGCTTTTCAGTTTGTATAAATGTCTTAGTGCCGTACTGCAGTAAGACATACACATATAACATCTGCTTTTCTTACATCTGCAAAATTGTTATGTAAATTAATGCAGGCTATTAGTATTTATCATTATTACATATATCTTTTTTTCTCTTTTGATGTGCCTACGTTGTCTGGTTACTGTTGATTATCTGTAATCAGTATTACTCACAATTTTTTTTTTTTCTGTATGAATGTTGAATTTGTAAGAAATTTTGTTTATTCTATATAAAACTTGAAATGTGATGATGTGTCTAATATCATTGTAAAATATTATCCCTGGACAAAAATAATTGAAACTAAAATTTTACAACACTGTAGTCAGGAAACTTGCGATCTGGTTGTTACGTCTTAAATGCAAATTGAGGCTGTAATTCATAGGGTTAATAATAATAATAATAATAATAATAATAATAAGAGATTTAATCATAATTAACTTTCCCTGCTGGCACTCATGATTCTCTTTTTATTTATATGTTGCATGGTATGTTTCAGGAAATAATTCCAATTTTCAAGTGTGTATTCTGCGTGCTATGGCATAGGCATATGCCACTGAAGTTTGAGTGCTCAAAACTAATAGGCATTTGACTGTGTGAATCACAGCATTCTTTTAAGTAAAGTACAATATTATGGTGTCACTGGTAGTGCTGCAAAATGGTTCCAGTCATACCATACTAATAGAAAACAAAGGTGTCATTACGTAACACTTTAGCAGTAGGCAATCGGACATCATCTGACTGGGAAGAAATTACATGTGGTGTCCCCCCAGGTTCCATACGAAGTCCACTACTGTTTATTGTGTATATTAATGACCTGTCATCTATTACATTACCAGATGCCAAGTTTGTCTTATTTGCAGATGATACAAACATTGCAATAGATAGTAAATCAAATATAAATTTAGAAAGGGCAGCGAATCAAATTTTTACTGACATTAATAAGTGGTTCATAGCCATTAAACTTTGAAAAGACCCACTATATGCAGTTCAGAACTTCCAAGAGATTTCCTTCTGGCGTGTGTATAAAATATGATGACATGGAAACAGGAGAGGCTGAGAGTGAAAAATTCTTGGGATCACAACTTGATAATAAATTCAGTTGGGAGCAACATACTAACGAACTGCTAAAGTGCCTAAACAAGTCTGTGCTTGCAATGCAAATGATGTCAGACATAGGAGATATAAATATAGAAAAACTGGCATATTTTGCTTATTTTCACTCCATCATGTCATATGGTATCATATTTTGGGGTAACTCCACAGAGAAAAATTTTTTAGAGTACAGAAGCATATAATAAGAGTAATGAGTAGTGTAAATCCAAGAACATCACGTCGAAACCTATTCAAAGAATTGGGCATATTAACCACAGCTTCTCAGTATATTTATTCCTTTATGAAGTTTGTTGTAAATAATACATCTCTTTTTCTAACTAACTGTTTAGTACACAGTATCAATACTAGGAATAAGGACAATATACGTAAAGATTTAAAATCAATTACTCTTGCCCAGAAAGGAGTCCAGTATTCAGCAACGCATATTTTCAGTAAGTTACCAGCAACCATTAAGAGTTTAGTATCAGACAAGGCACAATTTAAAAGAATTTTTGGTGGCCAATTCCTTCTACTCCACCCATGAGTTTCTCAACAAGTGCAGTAGACCATTTTAATGAAAACTGATTATTCTTTAATTTTTGATGATACTTGGTTGTAACACGTAAGTAACTACCTACTGTGTGAATCATGGATGTATGGAATAAGTCTTAAGTCTGTAAATAGTGGAAGTTTAATTTTAAATCTTGTACATAATCTGACAGTTCTTAACTGAGGATCACTGAAATTAATAATTTACTTTCATTTTTGACAATGCTTGGTTGTAATAGCCAAGAAACTAGCAAATGTCTCAATGGTGGATTTAATGAAAGCAGATGTAAGTATTAAACCTGTAAATATTAGAAGTTTAAATTTAATTCATATACATAATTTTACTGTTTATTTACTGAGGATCATTAAAATTAATTAAACTTAAGTTTTTCTAATTACATTTTTGTAATGTGTTTATCTGACATGTTCCACACCCAGGAGGATTCACTCTTTTATGGGTCTATGGAATGAATAATTAATCTAATCTAATCTAATCATCCACCCCTAGAAGCAGCAGCGGCTGCTGTGTAAGAGCACATGAGCACGTGAACACCGAAACTTTTGATACTTTTTGCAGGTTTACTGGCTATTTTTCTTTGAATGCTGTTAAACATAATTTACATGCTGTAATCTGAAATATATGTCACTTAAATCTAAAATGCTTGCCACAGTGCTATCCCCCTAGACTCCACGAAACTTGGCATCAGAAGCATAAGCACACTGTCGGTAGTGACATTTTAAGGAACTTCTGCGCATGCACAACTGGCATGATTTAATTCCCTTATGGCTCAAATACATTTGGATCACATAAACAACGTGTATGGGTTATGGCGGCACAGCTAGACCTTACCACTCAATCACAAGTCTACGTCAATCCCACTAGATGGTACCACACTCCATTCACTTGGCCACTGGCATAAATCCCATTAGATGGTAGCACACTCGTCAAATATGCCAATTCACTCGAGAAATGGTGAAATTAAAGGGATTACGGAAGTGTCAGATTCCAGCTGTCTGCTTTGACCCATGACATCATCAATATGCAAAATGGGTATTCTAAGCTTCTCCAATATGGCACCTATGATGTCACTACATACACGCGGCAACAAACACGAAAATATGTATAAATAAGACAATAATCTCCATCCAAAAATTCAATCAAACTAACAGGACAACCGCGTGAATTGGGGGTTTTAGGGTGAGGACAAGCTAAAAAAAACCATGATCATAAAAGATAAAATGACGAACAAAAAGAAAAGAGAAAAAAATTACAATCCGCTACACCAACAAAAATCTGCAGGAATCGGATACTTCCCTTGACCTATATAGGCCTACCACAGGTGACGATACCAAAACACTAATACCTACAAATAAAACTACGAAAATTGAAATCAGATATTTCCCTTGACCTATATGGGTGATGATACCTAAACACCAACAGTTACAACTAGAACTACGAAAATTGGAATTGGTCATTTCCACTGACCCTGACCACAACTATTCATACCAAAAAAACCCAACACCTACAACTATGAAAAATAAAACCAAAACCAAAACATCAAAAATTCACAAATAAAACATCCCTACATAAATTAAAGCACATTCAGTAAACCATAAATACACTAAACATCATAACTCGAGAATAGACAAAATAAATAAATAAATAAATAAATATTACTTACCACCAACAACTTCTGGCACTGCAAACTAGGTCAGCCACACACACCCCCCTCTCCACCCCACCCCCCGCCTCACATGCACACAAATTAAACATCTTACCACACTACAAACAACAAACCAATAACACCAAACAACAACACCAAACACATAAACAAAAGAAAAAGAATTGATAACTCATTTAAAAAACTTCCAAACCTTACGTCTGGAATTACAAACACTGCCAACGACTTCACACATTCAACACCAAGGCTCAAATGAACCCAATACCACACACTGTACTCAGCACATACACACATCTTCAAAGGGCACCATGAAGCACAACAAGACGACATCTACAAACACAACCAACTCATAAACACCGTGACGTAATGACGTCACACACCATAACACCCTTACGGCACGGGTCAGAGCAGACGGATGGAATCAGATGCTTCTGTTGACCCAAATTAAATTGGACGTCAGTATATGTTATAGTTATACTGGCAGGAAAATCTATTCTGTGGGCTTCTGAATTACTTGTAGTATACTAAGTTTTGGATTTTATCATACAGTAATCCTTTTCTTTTGCTAACAGGAGAGTGCGCCAGTTTAGTTGGTTTCATTTACCTGTAATCAGGTGACTCTGTTGGTAGCCATTACTACCTGTTGGTAGCCATTACTACCTGAATTCAATCATTTCCAGAAATGACAGTCTGTGTTGTAGTTGCTTGGGTACTGTGTGGGTGACAGTACAGACAGGAAACAGTGAATCGGCTGTGATTGCACAATGCTATGATGAGCTGTTGTTATGAGCGGAGGCATTAATGGTGTTCAGGCAAGGATTAAGCAGGTATATGCTAGGGCTTATTATGTTCACTGCTATGCTAATCAATTTAATCTGGTCCTGCAAAAAGCTGTATCTATAAACAAATCTGCTAATTTATTTATTTATTTTTTTTTATTTTTATTATTTTTTATCGCCCGATCTCTCCAGCTTTTTTCTCCCAGTCGCCCCACAGAACAAGTGTGCTAGACAGAGTTGTGCAAACTAGACTACCACAGATAAGAGCTACAAGATGGATGTTTAACATTCTGGCAGTCAACACAGTTAAAGAGAACAAGGAAAGTCTCATCAAGTGTTTAGAAGAAATTACCCTCCCTGATCATGCAGATGACCAAAACCAGACGAAAAGTTACAACCTCCCCTCCAATTTGAAAGACCCTGAGTTCTTATTTTGGCTAGAATTTTTTTTGTGGGATTATGCCACATGGAGACATACTCTTCACAAAACTACAACTTGGAATCTTGAAGCAATAACCGCTAAACAATATTATTGGACACTGAAGATGTTATTACAGGAATAAGAAATACAGCCATTGAAGAAATTTTGTCATCTTCTGAAGAACAGATTCAGAAGAAAAGAAAATCAGAAAATAAAGTAGCAGGTGTGAAGGAAGTTTGTGACGCCATAATAAGTCGTAAGAATGGAAGATTTTCATTCACAAATCACCTTGTGACAGAATTGTTAGAGGTGATCTCATTTTCGCTATTTTTGGCAAATTTTCATGTGGGAGAACTTAACATTATTGCTGAAACGTACCCATGGTCATTGAAAGCGCAACTGAGAACAGAGCTAGAAGTACTCTAAAGCAGAAAAAGTTTTCAACGTGCAAGTGGTACTGTTACAATGCTGCAGCATCTACTACACAACAACTGGAATCTAGATACATTTCCACAGTTAGTGAATTAATGAGGATAATTGTAACCTGAACATTTTTTCTCAACAATGAAAAAGGATAAAAAATCTTTCTTTGAAACACAATGACAGAGAAAAGGCTTTTGGCACTGGCAATGCCTGCAACTAAAAAAAAGTTTGTGAATCATAATAAAGACTTCAATCATAGAGTGATCGAGACATCTGCGTGATTGAAAAACAGACGCATGGATTTTCTTTACAAACAGGCAATATCAGTATTTTTTTTTTTTTTTTTTTTTTTGGTTTGTGGTTTTAGGGCGCAAAACTTCTATGGTCATTAGCGCCCAGCCCGTGACTTAAGACAGTAAAAAACCGAAATTGAAAACCAGCAGCAATGGGAACAAAGTCAGAAAATTGGAGAAACTAAAAATAGAAGAATGCTTAAAAATTTGCTACAGAAAGGGGGTGGTTGTCCCCAAAAAAAGCTTCAAATGACTGACGTCATTTCACTGTCACTAATAAACTGGAGAACGCGGTCGGCTGAGCGCGTGTCATCTGCTAAAATCGACGATAAATCAGGCGATAGCTGTAGACGGGAGCGTAACGGATTAAAATAGGGGCATTCAATTAAAAGGTGTCTTACCGTCCACAGCTGAGAGCAGTGGGGACAGAGTGGGGGAGGATCGCCGCTTAAAAGATGTCGATGGCTAAAACGACAGTGCCCTATCCGGAGTCTAGCTAAAATTACCTCCTCCCGACGACGCGTTCAGGAGGAAGAGGTCCAAGCGCAAGGAAGGGCTTTCACTTCCCGCAATTTATTACGGGGAAGTGCCGACCAATGCGCATGCCATAAATGAGCAACTTGGCGACATAAACCGCTCCGTATATCGGTGAAGGGAAGCGACTGAATAGCTGGCCGAGGAAGAGAGACTGCAGCCTTGGCCGCTATATCGGCCGCCTCATTCCCACAGATACCAGCGTGTCCAGGGAGCCAGAGGAACGCCACCGAGACGCCCCCCAGGTGGAGCAAGCGCAGACAGTCCTGAATCCGGTGGACCAGAGGGTGCACAGGGTAAAGAGCTTGGAGACTGAGGAGAGAGCTGAGAGAATCTGAGCAGATAACGTACTGTATCCGCTGATGGCGGCGGATGTAGTGGACAGCCTGGAGAACAGCGTAAAGCTCCGCAGTATAAACCGAACATTGGTCGGGAAGCCGAAAGCGATTTGGGGTGTCGCCAACAATATAGGCTCTCCCTACACCTAACGATGTTTTCGAGCCGTCGGTGTAAATAAATGTGGCGTCCGTCATTTGTGCACATAGAGCAGCAAATGCCCGACGATAAATAAGTGTAGGGGTACCATCCTTGGGAAATTGACAAAGGTCACGGAGCAGGCAGATCCGGGGACGGAGCCAAGGCGGTGCTGTACCCCAAGTTGTCAAGAAGGTTTTAGGAAAGCGGAAGGAAAGAGAATGGAGCAGTTGACGGAAGCGGACTCCCGGGGGTAGTAGGGAGGAGGAGCGGCCTGCATACCCTACATCAAAGGAGGTGTCGAAAAAAAGGTCGTGGGCTGGATTAGCAGGCATGGAAGACAGATGGCTAGCATAACGACTCAGGAGGACTGCTCGCCGATTGGACAGCGGAGGTTCAGCAGTCTCAGCATAAAGGCTTTCCACAGGGCTAGTGTAAAAAGCTCCAGACACTAAACGTAATCCACGGTGGTGGATAGAATCGAGACGCCGAAGAATAGACGGCCGAGCAGAGGAGTAGACTATGCTTCCATAATCCAATTTCGAGCGCACTAAGGCGCGATAGAGGCGGAGAAGGAACACACTGTCTGCTCCCCAGGAGGTACCATTCAGGACACGGAGGGTGTTAAGCGATCGCAGACAGCGAGCCGAAAGATAGGAAACGTGGGAGGACCAGCATAGTTTTCTGTCAAACATAAGACCCAAGAATTTAGCGACGTCTGAAAACGGAAGGTTGACAGGACCTAGATGTAAGGAGGGCGGAAGAAACTCCTTACGTCGCCAAAAATTGACACAAACGGTCTTACTGGGTGAGAAACGGAAGCCAGTTTCGATGCTCCACGAGTGGAGGCGATCGAGACATCCTTGAAGACGTCGTTCAAGAAGGCTGGTCCGTTGAGCGCTGTAGTAGATCGCAAAATCGTCCACAAAGAGGGAGCCCGAGACATCATGAGGGAGACAATCCATAATTGGATTTATGGCGATGGCAAACAGTACAACACTCAGCACGGAACCCTGGGGTACCCCGTTTTCTTGGGAGAAAGTACGGGAGAGAGTAGTGTTCACCCGCACCCTAAATGTGCGCTCTGCCATAAATTCGCGAAGAAAAAGGGGCAGCCGGCCTCGAAAGCCCCAAGAGAACAGTGTGCGGAGGATGCCTGTCCTCCAACAGGTATCGTATGCTCTCTCCAGATCAAAAAATATTGCTACTGTTTGGCGTATCCGGAGAAAATTGTTCATGATGTAAGTGGAGAGAGCAACAAGATGGTCAACTGCAGAACGATGCTTTCGGAATCCGCATTGGGCAGGTGTTAAAAGACTGCGGGATTCCAGCCACCAAGCTAAACGGTAATCCACCATACGCTCCAAAACCTTACAGACACTACTCGTGAGAGAAATGGGACGATAGCTAGAGGGGAGATGTTTGTCCTTTCCAGGTTTCGGAGCGGGAACGACAATAGCTTCCCGCCACCGTCTGGGAAAGGTACTGTCGGTCCAAATTCGATTATAAAGGCGAAGGAGGTAACGCAGACTATGGGTTGATAAATGCAGCAACATCTGGACATGGATTCCATCCGGTCCTGGGGCGGAGGAGCGAGAAGAAGAGAGGGCATGTTGGAGTTCCCGCATGGAGAAAACAGTATTGTAGCTTTCGTGATTTGGAGAGGAGAAAGCAAGATGTCGCACTTCTGCTGCACGTTTCTTCGGGAGAAACGCTGGCGGGTAATTTGAAGAGCTCGAAATCTCAGCAAAGTGCTGACCCAACGAGTTAGAAATTGCGACGGGGTCCACTGAGGTATCATGCGCGACAGTGAGCCCAGAGACCGGGGAGAAACTAGGCGCGGCTGAGAACCGTCGAAGCCGACTCCAAACTTCCGAGGAGGGAGTGAAGGTGTTAAATGAGCTAATAAAGAATTTCCAGCTTGCCTTCTTGCTATCGCGGATGACGCGACGGCATCGCGCACGGAGCTGCTTATAGCGGATACAGTTGGCCAAAGTAAGATGGTGACGGAAATTGCGTAGAGCACGTCGCCGCTCACGTAGTGCGTCACGGCATGCCTCGTTCCACCAAGGAACTGGGGGGCGCCGGGGCAATTCGGAGGTGCGTGGTATTGAACGTTCCGCAGCTGTAAGAATAACGTAGGTAATATGTGTGACCTCATCGTCGACGCTGGGAAAGCGACGGTCATCGAATGTCGCTAGAGACGAAAAAAGTGTCCAATCGGCTTGGGCAAATTTCCAGCGTCGCGAGCGCATATATGGCAGTGGAGACTGCAGTCTAAGGACACATGGAAAGTGGTCACTCGAGTGTGTATCATCAAGGGCGATCCATTCGAAGCGCCGAGCTAGCGGAACAGTACCGACCGCAAGGTCCAAATGAGATAAATTTGTCGTGGAGGCAGACAAAAATGTGGGGACCCCAGTGTTGAGGCAAACTAGATCCGCTTGGTGGAAGACGTCTAGCAATAGAGAGCCACGTGGACAAGGATGTGGAGATCCCCAAAGCGGGTGGTGGGCATTGAAGTCCCCAACCAGCAAATAGGGGGGTGGAAGCTGACCAAGAAGATGAAGGAGATCAGCTCGTGCCATTGGTGTGGATGATGGAATGTATACAGTACAAAGAGAGAACGTGTATCCAGAAAGGGAAAGACGGACGGCGACAGCTTGGAAGGAACTGTTTAAGGGGATTGGGTGATAATGGAGAGTATCATGGAGAAGAATCATGAGTCCTCCATGGGCTGGAGTGCCTTCAACAGAGGGGAGGTCATATCGGACGGACTGAAAGTGAGGGAGAACAAAGCGGTCATGGGGACGCAGCTTTGTTTCCTGAAGACAGAAGATGACCGGCGAGTAGGAGCGTAAGAGGACCGACAATTCATCCCGATTGGCTCGAATGCCGCGGATATTCCAGTGGATAATGGACATGGGGTGAAAAGAAAATGGAGGAATGTGACCAAAGTTGCTGTCAACTCAACGACTGCTCGGAGCTAGCAACCGACAGCATGGAATGGCATTCAGCCGAAGGCAGAAGATCCTGATCCATAGGCTTGTCAGGAGCAGTCCCTGCCAACAGCGATCGGCCGGTTGACCGGCCACCAGCAGTGCGCCTCGGCGACACAGAAGATGGCCGAGGGCGATTTCCGCCAGGTGGTGCTGTAGAGGGGGCACGCCTTGGCGGAGAAGGAGAGGAACTGGGTTTCTTTGTAGCCTTCTTGGAAGAATGTTGTTTAGATGAAGGAGGAACCGATGGTTGTGAAGTTGCGGTACATAAAAACTCTTCACGAGTATGCTCTTTTTTCGAAGACTTGGCGTCCGACTTTTGGGCTCGAGATGTAGCAGAACCCGACGAAGGGTGAGCCATAGAGTGGGCAGGCGAAAGTGGTGAGGTTGAACGAGCGATCTTTGCGCTGGCCGATCTGACGACCGTGGTACTAAAGGTGAGGTCGCAAGTCTGCGTGGCCGCCTCCTTTGTTGGCCGAGGAGAAGCAAGGACAGTGCTGTATTTTCCTGTCTGAGGCACGGTGGGCTTGCGACTGGCGAATAATTTTCGAGCAGCAAAGGTCGACACCTTTTCCTTCACCCTTATTTCCTGGATGAGCTTCTCGTCCTTAAAAACGGGGCAATCTCGAGAGGAAGCAGCGTGGTCACCCATACAGTTGATGCAGCGAGGGGATGGAGGTGGACAAGCACCCTCATGGGCATCCTTGCCACACATAACACATTTGGCTGGATTGGAACAGGACTGGCTGGTGTGATTGAACCGCTGACATCGATAGCAACGCGTAGGGTTTGGGATGTAAGGGCGAACAGAAATTATCTCATAGCCTGCTTTGATTTTCGATGGGAGTTGAACTGTGTCAAATGTCAAGAAGACAGTGCGGGTTGGAATGATGTTCGTGTCAACCCGTTTCATTACTCTATGAACTGCCGTTACGCCCTGGTCAGACAGATAGTGCTGAATTTCTTCGTCAGACAATCCATCGAGGGAGCGTGTATAAACGACTCCACGCGAGGAATTTAAGGTACGGTGCGGTTCCACCCGGACAGGGAAGGTGTGGAGCAGAGAAGTACGCAGCAATTTTTGTGCCTGGAGGGCACTGTGTGTTTCTAACAACAGGGTGCCATTCCGTAATCTGGAACAAGACTTTACAGGACCTGCTATTGCGTCGACACCTTTCTGAATAATGAAAGGGTTGACCGTGGAGAAGTCGTGACCTTCATCAGACCGAGAAACAACAAGGAACTGTGGCAACGATGGAAGAATCGTCTGTGGCTGAGACTCAGTATACTTACGTTTGTGAGCAGACGTAGTGGAAGGTGAGGAAACCATTGCGGAAGAATCCCCCATGATTACCGGCGTCTCCGATGGCGCGCTCCTCCCTTGTGGGGGCCCTCTCTGAGGGCACTCCCGCCTTAGGTGATTGTTCACACCTCAGGTCACACCTCCCGACAAACGGACGGAGGGACCAATCGGCATTTTCGGAAGGTATCAGCTCGGGTAATCACCCCTCCCTGGGCCTGGCCGTTACCAGGGGGTACGTACGTGTCCTACCTGTCTACCCGGGGCGGGGAATTACGCGTTACCCTGTCACCGGCTACGCACGAAGGGCGTGGGTCGGCCTTCAGACACGCACAGGGAGGAAGAAAGAGAAAGGGAAAGGAAGGAAGAGAGGTCTCAAACGCCGCAGCGGAGAAAAGGGAAAGAGAAGAGGTAAGGAAAAGAGAAGGACAAAGGAAGGAAGAAGACAGAGAAGGACAAAGGAAGGAAGAAGACAGAGAAGGACAAAGGAAGGAAGAAGACATAAAAGCAAGGAAGGCAAAGAATGCAGTACATTTACGAGCGTCCGTCTCCGGACGTAGGCACAAACCATACTCCCAGATGGGGAGAAAGGGAAGGAAAGAGCCAGAGGTGAAGGGAGGAGGGGTGAAGATAGGGATGGGTAAGGATGCGGAATGGGAAGGTATGCAGCCCGGAAAGGAAGGAAGGCCACATTAGCTCGGGGTCCCGTGCTCGCTACGCACGTATCCACAAAAGAGTTGTGGACCCCCTGGGGGGCAATATCAGTAATGATGACATACAGTTTTCTCTATTTAATGTGTACCTACAATGCAGCATAGTATGTATTAACATTAACTTTTTTTGTGGACTAACAGAAAGATATGACATTTCATTAGAAGAGATTATGCAGTTTTCCTGCTTCAGAAACCGAGACTTGGCGAATGATGGAAAGTAGCGAAAGCTTATATAAGGGGCGTTCAAAAAGAAATGAGCCGGAGGCATAATTACAGAAACCAGTACCTGTATGTTAGCAGTATTGACCCTGGTTATTGACACACTTGTCCTACTGTGACACAAAGCAGTGAATGGCTGTCTCACAAAATTCCCGGGACTGCGATGTTAACCAGTTCTGCACATACATCTGGACGTCATCGTCCGAGGTGAATCGTTTGCCCCTCAGAGCCTTTTTCAGGGGACCAAAAATGGCCCCCTTCTGATTCACTCCCTGCAGCACGGGACAACAAAAAATGTCCAGCGTTACTAGCAAACCTTGACCACCCTCAGCCAAGCGATCAAATCAAAACAACCAGGCAATCTCACCCGTGAGGTCGTTCTGCTCCACGAAAATGCAAAGCCTCATACGGCCAATACAGTCGTGGCACTCCTGCAGAAATTCAAATGGGAGGTTGTCGGCAATCCTCCATACAGTCTGGACCACTTTCCTTGTGATTACGCCATTTTTGGTGAGAAGCCTCAAACTAAGTTTAAAAAGCAAAAGTAACAAAGAAATTCTATTCTTTATATGAGGGACCATTCGTTATCATAAGTATGCCTCATCCTAAGCCAGTTGTGACTACGAAAGCAATTTTGCAGAAGAAGAAAGGGATGTACAGTATTCAGGAGATGAAGTTGTTCATACCCAAGTAAATCGAAGCTCAAGTTGATTTACAAACTTCAAAATGTACATTAAAGGAAATTTCAATTTAAACTTCTGAAGACATACTGGACATATGGATGGATAATATACAGGCCTTTTTGTAGATGAAAAAGGTAAAAATAATGCATAGCTAACATTTTTGGAGATTATGAGACAAGCACCGACATATGCTTACACATAGTGAGAGAGAGAATATTGCACTTAATTTCTAATACCATTGTTTGTTGTTGGTAGGAGAATACTGTATGCATGTGCCCTGGCTAAGGGGTGGCAATAAGAGTGATACAGCATGATATACATGGGTGTGGAGGTCCAGGGTTAATCTTAACATGGAGTTTCAGGATGATCAATGAACTAATCTACTTTATTACCTTTAAAAGGGTTTAGCTCTGATGGAGGTGTTTTATGGTTTGTGTATAAGAGATGTATGGAAGTGACAGCTCAGACAGAGTGTGTTCACATTCTGGAAACCAGTGTATCATTTAGTACTTATGTAAGGAACTAGGAAGTATCCCTTATGACAAGAATCTCTGTTTTTTGGGATAACAACTCACATAGCCACTGCTGTTGGGACAATTTGTCAATGTTATTACTAAAAGATGCAAAGAAGCATAAATTCTTCTCAAGTCTCTCTCCTATGTAAGCCATGTTCTAATGTAACAATGTCGTTTCTTAACGTAATGTTCAGAATTCAGGTAACTTTTCTGAACTAAAATTTGCATACAACTTTTTAGTTTCATGCTCTAGTACGATAAGTTCTCTAGGGGGTATATGTGCTTTATTATCTACATCTATGACGTTTATATTTTCTACGGGGCAGCCACAGTAAGTGTAAGATTGGTAGTGTAATATCACCAGCTGACTTACAGTCTATATGGTGAATATCAGATGCATTTATATAGTATTACTACTTTATATGAGTAAAAGGATAAGAAAAAAGTAGCAGCGAATTTACTCACACTCATTAGCCAACATGATGTATGCCTATGGATAATTAGTGTATGAGGCCCTCATGGTCTCCTGAAGTTTCTCACAGACAATTTGTCAGTCTACAATAACAAATAGCTGTCACATACTTGCAGGACACTGGACATTTGGATCAAGAACTCCTCAGCAGTTAATTGTAATAACTGACCTGGATCTTTTGACAAAGATGTCATTATTCTATACCATAATTTAACTAACTCAATCAGCAAGACATTACAGAGACATTGTTAAGGTGAACACTTTAATTATAGCTATAAAAAAGAGAATAATTTTATGTTAATGTCACACTGAAAGAGGATTCTTTGATCTGTTTCTTTAAATAGACTGTCAATCTAGCAACAGAGGTGTCACGTATATATGAAAAAAAGAAATGTACAAAGTATGCAACGGTTTATGTAATTTTATAAATATAGAATTACTTATACTCACTCATTCATAAGGGTAGCGGATAAAAGGATGCAGAAATTTTGAGACTTAAAATTCTGAACTATGCATGAATCACACAAAAATTTCTACTACTCCCTTGATAACATGTATGAGTGAGCAAACACGTAGAGATGTAGCATTATTTCTGGTACTGATTCGTGTTATATTATTATGTTATTCTGAAAACTCATGTTTCATTTATGTATTAAAGATATTTATCTCTGTTTGTTTTTGTGTACACTCTGCTTGAGGTATTCGTTGGGTTACAGGTGGCGCTGTGTGCAGCAGCCGGTGATACGACGCAAGAGCAAGAGCAAGAGCAAGAGCAGAAAGACCTTGTTGCCCAACCACAGCTCAAAGGAATATGCCCAACAGAACATTCAATGGATCCTAATGAACAATGCTAAAGAAGAAAATGTCAAACTTCATCATCATCATCATCATCATCATCATCATGTGTTCTGCCAAAAGGCAGGTCTTCACACGGTAGTTCTAAAAATGGCTCTGAGCACTATGGGACTTAACATCTTAGGTCATCAGTCCCCTAGAACTTAGAACTACTTAAACCTAACTAACCTAAGGACATCACACACATCCATGCCCAAGGCAGGATTCGAACCTGCGACTGTAGCAGTCCCGCGGTTCCGGACTGAAGCGCCTAGAACCGCACGGCCACCGCGGCCGGCCGCGGTAGTTCTCCAGGCTGTCCGGTCTTCTGCCATCCTCTTCAGGTCTGCATAATTTCCTCTTCCCTTCATGTTGTCTATTATCTTGTATCTCCTCCTTCCTCTCAGTCTTCTCCCACAAACCAATCCTTCCAAAGTATCTGCTAGCAAGCACTCCCTTCTTAACAAATGTCCCAACCAGTTCTTTTTCCTTTCTCTTACAACCTTCAGCGGACATCAACTCTCACCAAACCTTTCCAATACTCTTATTACTCACTCTTTCCATCCAGCTTATTCTCTCCATTCTCCTCCACGTTTTTTTTTTTTTTTTTATCCTCTCAACTCAGTGTCCTTGTTTCTGCCCCATATTGTGCCACACTTGTCTGCAGTCTCTAGATGGATCTCTCTTTATGACAATATCGCAAGAGACATCATATGTTATGTGACTGAGTCTCAAAATAATGTAATTTGTTTATGAGAACTCCAGTCTGACAACTGAAGCAGAATGGGTAAACAACTGTTTTGTGTGATGTACTATGTTCAAGAACTACATGTGTGTACTGCAACATTGTCATGGTCACAGATGAAAACGTTATCACTTAAAAAATTTTGTGCAGCACCCCCACACTACTTGCACACTGTCATGCCAGCTTATGTTTAAGTTACAAAATTTAAAAGCCATTTAACTTTCTTGCACTATGCCACTTCCCTCATTGTCGCCTATGATTGGCAACTGCTGGTAGGTAGATCTGCTCCCATACTGCTCCGGTTCGTTCGACAGCACACATCTCGAGTCTGTTTGTTTATTTACGTGGAAAGTCAGTGTCATGCCAGAATAATGGGCTTAGTCTTCAACTAAGCACATACATACTTTCTGAAGTAGCAGAATGTTCTTAAACAGTGTTTGTTTTGTTTTGTTGTGGTTTTTAGGGCGCAAAACTTCTATGGTCATTAGCGCCCAGCCCGTGACTTAAGACAGTAAAAAACCGAAATTTAAAACCAGCAGCAATGGGAACAAAGTCAGAAAATTGGAGAAACTAAAAATAGAAGAATGCTTAAAAATCCACTACAGAAAGGGGGTGATTGTCCCCAAAAAAAACTTCAAATGACTGACGTCATTTCACTGTCACGAATAAACTGGAGAACGCGGTCGGCTGAGCGCGAGTCATCTGCTAAAATCGACGATAGATCAGGCGATAGCTGTAGACGGGAGCGTAACGGATTAAAATAGGGGCATTCAATTAAAAGGTGTCTTACCGTCCACAGCTGAGAGCAGTGGGGACAGAGTGGGGGAGGATCGCCGCTTAAAAGATGTCGATGGCTAAAACGACAATGCCCTATCCGGAGTCTAGCTAAAATTACCTCCTCCCGACGACGCGTTCGGGAGGAAGAGGCCCAAGCGCAAGGAAGGGCTTTCACTTCCCGCAATTTATTACAGGGAAGTGCCGACCAATGGGCATGCCATAATTGAGCAACATGGCGACATAAATCGTTCCGAAGATCGGTGAAGGGAAGCGACTGAATAGCTGGCCGAGGAAGAGAGACTGCGGCCTTGGCCGCTATATCGGCCGCCTCATTCCCACAGATACCAGCGTGTCCCGGGAGCCAGAGGAACGCCACCGAGACGCCCCTCAGGTGAAGCAAGCGCAGACAGTCCTGAATCCGGTGGACCAGAGGGTGCACAGGGTAAAGAGCTTGGAGACTGAGGAGAGAGCTGAGAGAATCTGAGCAGATAACGTACTGTATCCGCTGATGGCGGCGGATGTAGTGGACAGCCTGGAGAACAGCGTAAAGCTCCGCAGTATAAACCGAACACTGGTCGGGAAGCCGAAAGCGATTTGGGGTGTCGCCAACAATATAGGCACTCCCTACACCTAACGATGTTTTCGAGCCGTCGGTGTAAATAAATGTGGCGTCCGTCATTTCTGCACATAGAGCAGCAAATGCCCGACGATAAACAAGTGTAGGGGTACCATCTTTGGGAAATTGACAAAGGTCACGGAGCAGGCAGATCCGGGGACGGAGCCAAGGCGGTGCTGTACCCCAAGTTGTCAGGAAGGTTTTAGGAAAGCGGAAGGAAAGAGAATGGAGCAGTTGACGGAAGCGGACTCCCGGGGGTAGTAGGGAGGAGGGGCGGCCTGCATACCCTACATCAAAGGAGGCGTCGAAAAAAAGGTCGTGGGCTGGATTAGCAGGCATGGAAGACAGACGGCTAGCGTAACGACTCAGGAGGACTGCTCGCCGATTGGACAGCGGAGGTTCAGCAGTCTCAGCATAAAGGCTTTCCACAGGGCTAGTGTAAAAAGCTCCAGACACTAAACGTAATCCACGGTGGTGGATAGAGTCGAGACGCCGAAGAATAGACGGCCGAGCAGAGGAGTAGACTATGCTTCCATAATCCAATTTCGAGCGCACTAAGGCGCGATAGAGGCGGAGAAGGGCCACTCGGTCCGCTCCCCAGGAGGTACCATTCAGGACACGGAGGGTGTTAAGTGATCGCAGACAGCGAGCCGAAAGATAGGAAACGTGGGAGGACCAGCATAGTTTTCTGTCAAACATAAGACCCAAGAATTTAGCGACGTCTGAAAACGGAAGGTTGACAGGACCTAGATGTAAGGAGGGCGGAAGAAACTCCGTACGTCGCCAAAAATTGACACAAACGGTCTTACTGGGTGAAAAACGGAAGCCAGTTTCGATGCTCCACGAGTGGAGGCGATCGAGACATCCTTGAAGACGTCGTTCAAGAAGGCTGGTCCGTTGAGAGCTGTAGTAGATCGCAAAATCGTCCACAAAGAGGGAGCCCGAGACATCAGGAGGGAGACAATCCATAATTGGATTTATGGCGATGGCAAACAGTACAACACTCAGCACGGATCCCTGGGGTACCCCGTTTTCTTGGGAGAAAGTACGGGAGAGAGTAGTGTTCACCCGCACCCGAAAAGGGCGCTCTGCCATAAATTCGCGAAGAAAAAGGGGCAGCCGGCCTCGAAAGCCCCAAGAGAACAGTGTGCGGAGGATGCCTGTCCTCCAACAGGTATCGTATGCTCTCTCCAGATCAAAAAATATTGCTACCGTTTGGCGTTGCCGGAGAAAATTGTTCATGATATAAGTGGAGAGAGCGACAAGATGGTCAACTGCAGAACGATGCTTCCGAAATCCGCATTGGGCTGGTGTTAAAAGGCTGCGGGATTCCAGCCACCAAGCTAAACGGTAATTCACCATACGCTCCAAAACCTTACAGACACTACTCGTGAGAGAAATGGGGCGATAGCTAGAGGGGAGATGTTTGTCCTTTCCAGGTTTCGGAACGGGAACGACAATAGCTTCCCGCCACCGTCTGGGAAAGGTGCTGCCGGTCCAAATTCGATTATAAAGGCGAAGGAGGTAACGCAGACTATGGGTGGATAAATGCAGCAACATTTGGACATGGATACCATCCGGTCCTGGGGCAGAGGAGCGAGAAGATGAGAGGGCATGTTGGAGTTCCCGCATGGAGAAAACAGTATTGTAGCTTTCGTGATTTTGGGAGGAGAAAGCAAGAGGTCGCACTTCCGCTGCACGTTTCTTTGGGAGAAACGCTGGCGGGTAATTTGAAGAGCTCGAAATCTCAGCAAAGTGCTGACCCAACGAGTTAGAAATTGCGACGGGGTCCACTAAGGTATCATGCGCGACAGTGAGCCCAGAAACCGGGGAGAAACTAGGCGCGCCTGAGAACCGTCGAAGCCGACTCCAAACTTCCGAGGAGGGAGTGAAGGTGTTAAATGAGCTAATAAAGAATTTCCAGCTTGCCTTCTTGCTATCGCGAATGACGCGACGGCATCGCGCACGGAGCTGCTTATAGCGGATACAGTTGGCCAAAGTAGGATGGTGACGCAAAATGCGAAGAGCACGTCGCCGCTCACGTATTGCGTCACGGCATGCCTCGTTCCACCAAGGAACTGGGGGGCGCCGGGGCAATTCGGAGGTGCGTGGTATTGAACGTTCCGCAGCTGTAAGGATAACGTCGGTAATGTGTGTGACCTCATCGTCGACGCTGGGAAAGCGACGGTCATCGAATGTCGCGAGAGACGAAAAAAGTGTCCAATCGGCTTGGGCAAACTTCCAGCGTCGCGGGCGCATATATGGCAGTTGAGGCTGCAGTCTGAGGACACATGGAAAGTGGTCACTCGAGTGTGTATGGTCAAGGGCGAACCATTCGAAGCGCCGAGCTAGCGGAACAGTACCGACCGCAAGGTCCAAATGAGATAAGGTTGTCGTGGAGGCAGACAAAAATGTGGGGACCCCAGTGTTGAGGCAAACTAGATCCGCTTGGTGGAAGACGTCTAGCAATACGGAGCCACGTGGACAAGGGTGTGGAGATCCCCAAAGCGGGTGGTGGGCATTGAAGTCCCCAACCAGCAAATAGGGGGGTGGAAGCTGACCAAGAAGATGAAGGAGATCAGCTCGTGCCATTGGTGTGGACGATGGAATGTATACAGTACAAAGAGAGAACGTGTATCCGGAAAGTGAAAGACGGACGGCGACAGCTTGGAAGGAAGTGTTTAAGGGGATTGGGTGATAATGGAGAGTATCACGGAGAAGAATCATGAGTCCTCCATGGGCTGGAGAGCCTTCAACAGAGGGGAGATCATATCGGACGGACTGAAAATGAGGGAGAACAAAGCGGTCATGGGGACGCAGCTTCGTTTCCTGAAGACAGAAGATGACCGGCGAGTAGGAGCGTAAGAGGACCGACAATTCATCCCGATTGGCTCGAATGCCGCGGATATTCCAGTGGATAATGGACATGGGGTGAAAAGAGAATGGAGGAATGGGACCAAAGTTGCTGTCAACTCAAAGACTGCTCGGAGCTAGCAACCGACAGCATGGAATGGCATTCAGCCGAAGGCAGAAGATCCTGATCCATAAGTTGGTCAGGAGCAGTCCCTGCCACCAGCGATCGGCCGGTTGACCGGCCACCAGCAGTGCGCCTCGGCGACACAGAAGATGGCCGAGGGCGATTTCCGCCAGGTGGTGCTGTAGAGGGGGCACGCCTTGGCGGAGAAGGAGAGGAACTGGGTTTCTTTGTAGCCTTCTTGGAAGAATGTTGTTTAGAGGAAGGAGGAACCGATGGTTGTGAAGCTGCGGTCCGTAAAAAACTCTTCACGAGTATGCTCTTTTTTCGAAGACTTGGCGTCCGACTTTTGGGCTCGAGATGTAGCAGAACCCGACGAAGGGTGAGCCATAGAGTGGGCAGGCGAAAGTGGTGAGATTGAACGAGCGATCTTTGCGCTGGCCGATCTGACGACCGTGGTACTAAAGGTGAGGTCGCAAGTCTGCGTGGCCGCCTCCTTTGTTGGCCGAGGAGAAGCAAGGACAGTGCTGTATTTTCCTGTCTGAGGCACGGTGGGCTTGCGACTGGCGAATAATTTTCGAGCAGCAAAGGTCGACACCTTTTCCTTCACCCTTATTTCCTGGATGAGCTTCTCATCCTTAAAAACGGGGCAATCTCGAGAGGAAGCAGCGTGGTCACCCATACAGTTGATGCAGCGAGGGGATGGAGGTGGACAAGCACCCTCATGGGCATCCGTGCCACACGTAACACATTTGGCTGGATTGGAACAGGACTGGCTGGTGTGATTGAACCGCTGACATCGATAGCAACGCGTAGGGTTTGGGACGTAAGGGCGAACGGAAATTATCTCATAGCCTGCTTTGATTTTCGATGGGAGTTGAACTGTGTCAAATGTCAAGAAGACAGTGCGGGTTGGAATGATGTTCGTGTCAACCCGTTTCATTACTCTATGAACTGCCGTTACGCCCTGGTCAGACAGATAGTGCTGAATTTCTTCGTCAGACAATCCATCGAGGGAGCGTGTATAAACGACTCCACGTGAGGAATTCAAGGTACGGTGCGGTTCCACCCGGACGGGGAAGGTGTGGAGCAGAGAAGTACGCAGCAATTTTTGTGCCTGGAGGGCACTGTGTGTTTCTAACAACAGGGTGCCATTCCGTAATCTGGAACAAGACTTTACAGGACCTGCTATTGCGTCGACTCCTTTCTGAATAATGAAAGGGTTGACCGTAGAGAAGTCGTGACCTTCATCAGACCGAGAAACAACAAGGAACTGTGGCAACGATGGAAGAATCGTCTGTGGCTGAGACTCAGTATGCTTACGTTTGTGACTAGACTTAGTGGAAGGTGAGGAAACCATTGCGGAAGAATCCCCCATGATTACCGGCGTCTCCGATGGCGCGCTCCTCCCTTGTGGGGGCCCTCTCTGAGGGCACTCCCGCCTTAGGTGATTGTTCACACCTCAGGTCACACCTCCCGACAAACGGACGGAGGGACCAATCGGCATTTTCGGAAGGTATCAGCTCGGGTAATCACCCCTCCCTGGGCCTGGCCGTTACCAGGGGGTACGTACGTGTCCTACCTGTCTACCCGGGGCGGGGAATTACGCGTTACCCCGTCACCGGCTACGCACGAAGGGCGTGGGTCGGCCTTCAGACACGCACAGGGAGGAAGAAAGAGAAAGGGAAGGGAAGGAAGAGAGGTCTCAAACGCCGCAGCGGAGAAAAGAGAAAGAGAAGAGGTAAGGAAAAGAGAAGGACAAAGGAAGGAAAAAGACAGAGAAGGACAAAGGAAGGAAGAAGACAAAAGCAAGGAAGGCAAGAAATGCAGTACATTTACGAGCGTCCGTCTCCGGACGTAGGCACAAACCATTCTCCCAGATGGGGAGAAAGAGAAGGAAAGAGCCAGAGGTGAGGGGAGAAGGGGCGAAGATAGGGATGGGGAAGGATGCGGAATGGGAAGGTATGCAGCCCGGAAAGGAAGGAAGGCCACATTAGCTCAGGGTCCCGTGCTCGCTACGCACGTATCCACAAAAGAGTTGTGGACCCCCTGGGGGGTCTTAAACAGTGTGATAGGAGTATCATTCTAGCATTCAGCAACTCCTTATTATCATTTATTTGTAACAGAGTAACACAGCATTGTTTGAAGTGATGGAATGTGAACTGCTGAG
The DNA here is from genome assembly GCF_023864275.1 of Schistocerca cancellata. Taxonomy (NCBI): domain Eukaryota; kingdom Metazoa; phylum Arthropoda; class Insecta; order Orthoptera; family Acrididae; genus Schistocerca; species Schistocerca cancellata. The sequence goes on along the minus strand of NC_064631.1, from coordinate 605,479,071 downwards.
GTTCATATTACTGCACAACTGTCAATACTGCTAAGTATTTCAGTATAATGATGATAACTTTTTACTTTAGTCATAATATTGGGGTGAAATGGAAATTTATTTGTAGCTTCAAGAGATTTAAAAATACTCTTGACAGTGTTTATATAAGCACTATCACTGAGTAATGACTGTTCTGCACAGCAGTACAAAGTATGATTAAAAATTTAAGCACAATACCGGTAGAAGAACGTAACTCTCAGCACTTGTTACCTATCAGAACCCTGAAAATAAAAACATTTTGGAAGTCTCCAAGTAGAATTTCCCACTTTGGTGTTTAGAAATGCTAACTTGCATGCAAGGATTCTGGGGAGATGCAGGAATAAGAAATTGATAGTTGTAGAAACCCAGTGTAACAGACTAAAGACAAGGGAATATATAGTGATGTCGCCACAACAGTTTGGTTCCTGTGTTGGCTTTTTGGCTGGAGTAATTGTCCACAGAGTGAGGTGGTGCAAGGTATCTTCGTATATTATGTGTATTGTGGAATCTAAGGTTTCCTTCCACAAACAGCTCACATTATTGTCAACAATTAGGAGAAACAAGAGGAGACTCAAACCTGAAAGTCACAGACTAATCTATTTTGCTAAATAAGTTACAGGGAAGAGAAAGCAAGAAGAACCCAAGAGGGGAATAATTGGGTTACACTGTAACCCTGTTAATTAAAGTTCTCTGTTCTCCTAATGGTGGTACAATGTCACACACAATGGCTCACAAACTACGAGGATGATCACATATTGCCACACTGCACCCTGAATTTCAGTCAGTGTTGTCTTGCTGCTACCTGAAATGACTAATTTAAGGCTGCAGGGTCATATTGTGTATGATGATTGGTAACACACAATGACTTTAAATCAATGTTCATTCATTTGAAAAGAAAGTTCAGATCACCATTTCTAACCATCTGTTCACTGCATGTTTGAGAGAGACAAAAATAATTGTGAAGGAGATAGGTAAACAATAACAAAGTATTCATGTATGCCACCCGAACCATGTTCAGTGTAACTCCAAATCATCCCATAATAATATGTTCACTGACATTCAGTGGTCTTCCAGAAAATTCTTCACACTTGCTAATGATTTACAGTCAGCTTGAGCCCCACTATAAAAGTTATAACATTCAATACCAAGGAAGAAAAGTTAAATGTCCACAGCTGCTTCTGAAAATAAAAAGCTTTCCAAACAGCCAGGGAATATCTGAAATGTACCATTTAGAAAAAGTTAAGGATACTAAACCAACATCCACAAAAAATTCACACTTATGGGACATGGTTCACAAACAAAATAAATTTATGATTCAATGGTCATGAAGTTTTAACTATCAACGAAAAAAGATAATTACATCAGTTAACTATATTTCTGAGGTGGTAATTAAAATTTTATGACTACCCCCTGTAAACAAAAATATTAACAAACAGTTATTGAGATACAATGCTTGGTCAATGTCAAAATGTGTGTATCTGTGCTCTTTGCATCATTCTTTGATATTTGTGTGGCTAATATTACTGAAGATACACACATTGGTATTGTGAATATGTGACATGCAGTATGTCAAGTATTTAAGTGGACCAGAGACAAACAGGGAATCATTCTACAGATGACGTGTGTCACAAATGGGTAAATCCACTGACATAAGCAATATAGACGAAGGGCTTATTGTTACAGCCGACTGCCAAGGAATGAGCGTCTTGGAAATGGTGAAGCTGGATGGCAATAGTTATGCGTTCTACTGTCATGAGCGTCTAAGGAAAACGGCTGATGAAGGGTAGTAAAACCACATTCAGGTGACAAGGTCTATATTTACATCTACATGCATACTTCACAATCCACCATATAGTGTGTAGCGAAGGGTACCTTGTACCGCTGTTAGTCATTCCCTTTCCTGTTCCACTTGCAAATAGAGCGAGGGAAAAAACAAGTGTCTATATCCTTCCATACAAGCCTCCATTACTGTTACCTTGTCTTACGGTGTTTATATGAGATGTTAGGCTGGAGACAGTACGATCTTACTGCTATCTGTTGCCAATGCTAGTTCTCTAAATGTTCTCCATAGTGCTTAGCAAAAAGAATGTTTTCTGCACTCCAGGGATTTCCATTTGAGTCCATGCAGCATTTCCATGATACTTGCATGTTTATCGAATCTACTGGTAATGAATTTAACAGCATGCCTTTGTACTGTTTTGATGTCTTCCTTCAGTCTAATATGCTGGAAATCATACACCCTCTTAACAGTACTCCAGAATGGGTCACACTAGTATTCTGTATGCAGTCTCCTGATGAGCTACAATGACCTAGAATTTTCCCAATAAATCAGAGCCTTCCCTGCAATCGAGCCTTCATGTTCTTTCCACTTCATATCGCCTTGCAACATTATGCCTGCATATTTAACTGACATGACAGTGTCAGGCAGCACACTATCATCAATGCTTTCAAACATTGCAGAATCATTTCCCACTCATCTATGATGGTCATTTAGAAAGTTCTGCACACTGTAAGATAGAACTGAAGAAAATAATTTATTTTACAAAATATCTTTACAAGCCTTCCACACAATACTTATACAAGCCTTCCATATAATCTCCATTCTTTATTACAACAGCTTCAAACATTTTGGCAACTCCTGTATTTCGAATAGCGCACCTACACTATTGAGTTGCCCGATTACTCAGGCCACCTCACTGGAAGTTTCGTCAATTGTATCAAAACATTTTCCATGAAGTTGCTCCTTCAATTTGGGAACAAGTCGAAGTCTCTTGGGCTCATATCAGAACTGTATAGTGGGTGGGGAAGTATTGTCCATCCATATTTGTCAAGCGTTTCTCTCACTGCTAGGGAAATATGAGGTCTTTAATTATCGTGCAAAATGAGGTCACCAGCTGCATGCATGTCAGACCTTCTTTGACGAATTTTCTGGTGCAAAATATTTTGCAGAAACAGCTTGTAGTATGCGCCTGTTATAAACATCCTTCTGGGGCACTCTATTTGAACTATGACTTCATTCATGTCATACGCAAAGACCCTAATCAGTTTCACCTTGTTTGCTGGCAGCAGAATTTTTTGGGCATCTGGAGAGTCTTAATTTTCCTAGTGTGGTGATTGAGACATCAGTTCTGGCTCAACATCTCATATCCAGGTTTCATGAGGTGCAATAATCCCTTTCAGAATCTGTTCTCCTATTTCATAACAATGAAGCAATTCCTCTGCGATTCTTTTGCAATGTGCTTTCTGCTCTTTGCTCAGACCGTGTGGAACCCATCTGGCAACAACTTGTACCCTTAAATTTTCAGTTACGATTCTGTAAACTGAAGTGATAGTCAGTCCGGCCACATGTACAATTTCCTCTTTTTTTTCCATCTAACCTCTCTATAAATGTCTTGAACAATAACCTGAGAGGTGTAGTCTGTTGGAGTTGATGGCAATCCACTTCTTGGGTTGTCCTCAGTGCAAAACCAAATATCACAGAGAAAAGGGGACTACCATGATACTAAACTAGTCCCTTGTACCTTTCACAAGGCATTGCAAATTTCCATTGGTTTCTTTTGGCATAGGGAATTAATTTTTACATAGGAACACTGGTTACTTCATGTAACCTGACCTGATTTAGTTTCCCCTTCCTTATATTTTTCCACATTTAGAACAAGCTGCCACTCTTCATGCTAAATACAAATTCTATCCAAGTTATCGTGTTTTCCTACACTCACTCAATGACAACACTTTTCCGTACACTACAGCATCATCAGCAAACAGTCGCAGACTGCTGTTCACCTAGTCCAGCATAATGTTGAAGTACATACAGAACAAGAGTGGTGGTGTCACACTTTACTGGAGCACACTTGACGATATCTTTGTCTCCAATGAACACTTGCCCCCCAGCAAGTATACTGGTTTCTATTGTTGAAAAAGTCTTCGAGCCACTCTCATATCTGAGATTCTATTCCACAAGCTTGGACCTTCACATACAGTCTGCAGTGTGGCACTATGTCAAACACTTTCCGGAAAGAAAAGAATATGGAATCTGTCTGTTGCCCTTCATCCAATGTTCACATACTGTCATGCAAGTAAAGGTCAAGTTTTGCATGAGCAATGCTTTCTAAATTCATATTGATTTCTAGATCAAAAATTTTCTCTTGCCAGAAATTTTCTTTTTTATAATCGAACTCAGAATATTTTCTAGAATTCTGCAGCAGACTGATGTTATTTTGCAGGTCTGTTCTTTTACCCTCCTACATACAGGAGGCACTTGTGTTGGATGTCCACATTTCATCAGGTAACGTGGAGTATGGAGCTTTGCCTGCTCTATAAACCAATATACACAGCAATCTGTGGTAGATCGGATGACAGAGTACAGAGCACACCAACAGACACTGTTGAACACGGGACTCTTGAAGAAAACGTATTCCTTATGGCGCTTAACACTGGAGCCAAACAATGTGTGTCCGAGTAGTAGACACATGCACAAAGTACAGTTCTGTTCAGGAAGGTGCATGGAAACTCGAGCAATAAATCATACATGGAATGAACAACAAACATCATTGTAAAATAGTTATAGTGAGCATGCTCGACTTATACATGGAAGATCCGCATGTAGTGCAGTGGACAGTGTTGAGATGCACAATTTTAGGTCTCTGTACCAAGTTTTATTGTGCCTGACCAAAGTTAGAAGTTCCACAAAGCTAACTGTCCAAGCTGTGACTTGAAATCTATGAGGTGAGATAAACATCGAATAGCGATGTATGTCACTGCACTGCGAAGTGGCTCCACTGGCATAATCATGGACTACACCTGCTGAGCCCCGAAGAATAACTGGGGTGTCACTGGCGAGCAACTGGAACCCCCATCGCAGATACTGACTCTATATGTGGTCCAAGTCTTGAACCCTGGTGGTGCTGCCGCACAGGGGGCGTTTGTCTGGTGTTGCTCTGTGTTGGATGGTGCCCATTGCAGTTGCAACTGTTGGTGGACAGCTGCTGCACTTGTGCTACCAACTTCGGAGTCTTCATTGATGATGGCCCCCTGTGTGGTACTGATTGTGCAACAATACCACACTATCCTTCAGCACCCAAAAACACTGTCAATTAAGATTGTGGTGAGCTTGGGATGATTCAGACTAGAGCATGGATCAATGGGAACATGTTGCCTGGTTGGATGAATCACATTTCTCGTTACACCAGGTCAATGGCCACGTCCGGATATGCCACTGTACACTACTCAAAACATTCATACCACCACAGGCAGAGCCCAGTAGGGGCAGTATTGTGTCTTGGGAGAACATTAACCTGGGCTTCCATGCAACATGTGGCCGTAATCTATAGCAACATCATAGCTGTAACTATCGGAACATTACTGCAGATCACTTGCATCCTTTATGCTTGGCATCTTCCCTGACAGTAATCGCACCTTCCAGCAAACTAATTATCAATGTCTCAAGGCCAGAATTGTACTACAGTGATTTGAGGTGCACAGCAGTCAACTCACCAACTTTGCCTGATATGAACCTGACCGAACACCTATGGGACACTACCAGGCAAGAGCTCTGCACCCACAAACTACTGACTCATAATTTACGGGAGTAACATGATCTGTACCTAGACATCTGGTGCCAAATACATCCAGAAACCAACCAACAACTTGTTACATCCATGCCAAGCAGCATTGACATATTGCACGAATGCAATTCCCATGGTGGACTAGTATGATATTTAGCATGTGGTCTTTAGTGTGTATTCATCATGGATTCAGACAATAATCTAAAAGTAATTTCATGTAACTGACATGCTGAGTTGATTAACAGCAATCATAATTTATTGTTAGTACAACTACGTTTTACAGGAGTACTCTGCAGTGACTGCTTGACTATGTTTTACAGAAATAGTTTGCTGCAGCTGCTTCTACCTGTTAAAATATAATGGGAATCATTTTACATCCCTTGAGGCTCTTCTTCAAGGTGAGATTTATGGAACATAATGTGAGAATGAATTAATGTTAATTTGAAGTCATACCCAAGCCTGTACGCATATTCAGCTCTAAAAGTGTCTGGGGGGCCCAAACACACACACACACAAACACACAAACACACACACACACACACACACACACACACACACACAGGTATGTGCAGCTATATTAACTCTGGCATGTGTTGCTCATTGGTGTGTTCCATCACTGGGTTGTCAACTCTGCTCTTGGCCACAGCATAGCAGTAGCCATTTATTTGTATGGACAGCCAGTTGGCAGTCATGGACACACACAATGCTGTGCAGAAATTGCAGCAGAGCCGGTACAAGACATGGTTGCTTATACTACTGGCACTGCCTCTGATAGGACTAGACTAGAATGTCCTGGGTGGGTGAATTGGGCAGCTCCTGCACCTGGGTCTTAAATAGAGATATGGCAACACTGCAATGTGTGGGCAGTGGGAGCAGCATGTTGTGAAAGCTGGGTGGGTGGCATAATACCAATTTAGGAGAGTTGAGAAGGACTGTGGATAGGATGCCTCCCATTTGGGGCAGAATAAAAAAATAATCGAGGGCATAGCAAAAGAAATGATTCTGTGACTCCAGTCCAGAATTATATTGGATGATGGGGAGATGCTCCTTTGCAGTTAGATTTGGCGTGTGTGAGGATGTGGTGCAGGAGATCTGTTTGTGGACTATGTTTTGGTGATAATGACTGTCTGTGAAGACCTTTGGGAGATCTTCAGTGTACTGGGTGCAGCAATTTTCATCACTGTAGGTAAGTCACCTAAAGGTGACCATGTGACAAAGCTGGGATAATTTTAATTCATCTCTTGTTTTGCCATCTGCCTCCTTAAATTCATTTTGTTACTTTTAAGTAATTACTATAAACATACGTGAGCATAATCTGCATTTTCATAAAAGAGAAAGATTGGCCCTCAGTTTTAAGGTAAATAACACCAGATCTAATTTTGTGTTTAGTTTTATGCATGTAATTTATTTTCTAATTTATTTTGGCTATTCCTAGTTAGTATCTTTTGTTATAGGACAAAATCAGTGATTGTTTCGTAACTTAAATTCTACTGTTGATGTATAAAGAAATAAGTTCTGTAATAATTGTAAACATCTGGAAGATGAAATGCTAGTAATATTAAAGTATCTATTTGGCTCTATTCGAAAACATGTTAGCAAAGCCAGCCCTTAATTAATTCCAAAGTAATTAACAGTTTTGTCAGGAGTATTGTTTACATAACTACATTGGTTAATTTCATGATTTAAACAAATAATTCAGCTTAACCCTTGTAGTAGGAGAAACTGTTAAAAGGAATGAACCTTTCAAAGTGTTCAGTTAATTTAACGAGTCAAATTTTAATTGTAATTTCTGTAAATTTAACTGAGGACAATGTGTAGTTTCAGTACGGATTACTGTGATGATACGTAAGGACCAGATTTTTTATCACGAGACAGTCAGTTCATGGCCGAGTTTCAGACGAGTAACCTGTGCTGGTTAAAACAACAACAATGCTTCAAATTAACTGTGGATCAAGTGTAAAAAAATTTGGCTGTGTGTAAAAACAGTGACAGTGTCTGCTCCATATCTACCTGATTAATGTTCCAGAACTGTGTGTGAACTTTGTGGTTAGGTTTTACTGCTCGTAGATGTTCAACAGGAAAACATTGTAGCAGTATGTGGAGTTTCACCTGCTAACTATTGATGAGGCTTATCAAAAGTTAAAGAACAGTGCACTGGCCATACAACTATGTATTATTAGGGGGTTGTGATCAGTGAAATTAAAGTACTGTAAAATGTAACTGTGCATATGTCAGCTACATCATTCAAAGCAGTTAGTGACAGAATCCACAAACCATATTTTTGGCCAGTGTAGCAATGCAGTACATTGAAACTGAGGACAAACGAAATGAGAAAATAAAAAGCAGGTGGTGCCACCACAACCAGACCATATGGGAACACTGTAAGAGATGACAGCTGTCAACAAGCAAGTACTGTTGATCGTTAGCGGGCTTGATATTGACAAAGATATGGATGGAGCCACCAGAGACATGGAGGTCAAAAGCTTGATGCCCTCTGATGCTAGCAGATGACACCAACTAGGCTGACCTGGTGTTACATTTTGCCCACCATGAAGATCGAAATGTCGCCTCTAAGCAGCCAAATTAGGGCAGTCTATGAGTAAGTGGGCCACCATCGGGCGGGCTTCGTATCAACAGTGAGGGGGATCCTCACATCTGAGAATGTGGCCGTGGGTCAGCCAAGTATGGCCAATGAGGAGTCCACAGAGGATGACACATTCCCTGCGAGAATCATGCGGGGAAGACTTCCTCATGGTCATGGTGTCATTAATTGTACTCCTTTGTTTGAGGAGATCAGGGCACCCCATTCTGAGTTCCACATTTCCAGCAATCGAAAAGGTGCAAATGACCGAAGGTCTGGTTCTGGGGCCACCAGTTCCAGAATAGGCTTCCTGGTGCCTAGCTTAGCTAACTGGTCAGCTTGTTCATTTACTGTGGGTCCAACTGAAAACCACTGGCCACCAAGCTTCGTGGAGGTCTGAGAGAAGATCCTGGATAGCCGTAACCAGTAGGTGAGGAGAGCAGCACCAGTCTTTAGCCTGAAGGCTGCTAAGGGATTCACTACAGAGTAGTGATGCTCTTGCCAGTACAAGAACAAACATGGCCTTGGGCTAATTTAATATCCATCAATTCTGCAGTGAAGACATTGCAGCCACCTGTAAGAGAGTGAAGTTCGCTACACTGTGCGTGTGTGTATGCAAAGCTGTTTATCTGTCGACTGTTGAGCCATCAGTGAATACCGCTTCCCAAACCGGATATTTCTCAAGGACAGCCAAGAACAGGCGGCAAAAACTCATGGGGTCAACAGAATCTTTTTGACCAAAGAGGAGACTTCCGAGGCAAATCTTGAAGTCGGGGCAAGAGCCGTGGGGGCAGATGTGGTGTCTCCCTGACCAGAGGCGACAGTGGAGGAAGTTGCAGTTCCAAACAAGGACACTGGAGGCATTCAGCAATTGTAAACCCTGTTCTGGCTTACCCTTGTGAGAGGTGAAGCTCCTCCCAGGAAAGAGGACACAGTAGTTGGGATGCTCAGGGAAGCTACAAAGGCGTATAGCGTAATTCAGCCTGACAGGTAACAGATGGACTTCGGTCTTGACTAGTAGGCTGTTCACAGGTCAGTTCAGAAGGCTCTTGTCAAAAGTCAAACCCCACAATGATGAATGTGGTCTAGTATCCACAACATAAAAGGGTGATCTGCACCCTAGCTAGTGTTACTGAGGCAGTGAAGTTTATTGAGGTGTTGCCTGCACTTTCGCTAAAGTTGGCGAGGTGGGGAAGCCACCTCAACTGGAAAATGAAAAATAGTACCAGAAAGTGGTGTGTCTCAATACAAGAAGTAACTGATTGTCTAGATAAAGCTCTGGGTGTGGGCGGGCAGTACGATGATGACAGTTGTGCACAAAATGAGTCTTGGTGGCTGAAAACAGAAAGCCATGCGTGAGAGTCCGTGACTCCACTTTTCATATGGCACCCTGTAGGCGATGCTCAGCAGCAACCGTACTGGAGGAGCGATAATAAAAGCAAAAATTGTTAGCATATAAGGAGGACAATACCGAAGACCTCACAGCCACCGCTAGACCATGGGTGGCCACCAGAAAGAGGGGGATTATGTCGTGTCATAAGCCTTCTGTAGGTCAAAAAAGACAGCAGTGAGATGTTGACGAGGTGCAAAGGCCATCCAGATGGTGTACTCCAAGTGAGCCCTTCAGTACCCCAGTCTCTTGGATATGGGGGTACTGAGTGTAGAGCCCACTTGAACTCAGAACGTATGGTGCGACAGAGTACTTGACAAAAATTGGTAGTGGACCCCAGTGACCCCACTCACGTAACATAGTAAGGAAGTGGTGACATTATGTTGTGTCACAAGCCTTCTTTAGGTCAAAAAAGACAGCAGTGAGATGCTGATGATGTGCAAAGGCCATCCAGATGGTGTACTCCAAGTGAACGAAATTATCAACAGTGTAGCGGCCTTTGCGAAAACTGTCTGAGATGCAGCCAGAAGGTCCCAAGACTCAAGGATCCAACACAGTCGCTTGCTCACCATACGTTCAAGCAACTTACAGGGAACATTGGTGAGGCTGATTGAGCAGTAGCTGTCCATCTTACTGTTCTTACCCAGTTTCAGTATCAGAACTATTGCACTTTCTCACTACTTAGATGGGCAGTCACCCTCATTCCAGATACGATTAAAGAGGGGAAGGATGTGACACTGACAATCCACTGAGAGATGTTTCAGCATTTGGTTGTACATGCAGTCTCGCCCTGGGACCATACGTGGACAGTGGGCTAGGACACAGGGTAGTTCCCATTCACTGAATGGAGCATTATATGGCTCCAGGTGGTGTGTAGCAAAAGACAAGTGCATTTGCTCCTCCTGCTGTTTTATGAGCCAAAAGGTGGGATGGCAGTTCCCAAACACAGATGCATGAGCATAATGCTAAACAAAATTCTCGGTGACATTGTCTGTATAAGTATAAATGGTGCTACCTAAGGAGATACTTGTTACGCCAGCAGGGACTGAAAATCATAGAATTGTCTGATCTTTGCCCATACCTGTGATGGAGAAGTACGTAATCCCATAGTGGAAACATACCATTCCCAGGATTCTTGCTTTTGTCATTTTATGTGGTAGCAGACATGGGCACAAAGCTGTTTAAAAGCAATGAAGTACTTCAGTGAAAGGTGCCACTTATGGCGTGGGAGAGCCTACCTACAACCTGTAATGGCTGCAGCAATATCTGGGGTCCACCAGGGTACTGTCTTCTGACAGCGGGATCCCGAGGAAGAGGGGATACCCTGGTTGGCTCCAAAAGAATGGCTGCCATTGTATGCTCAACAGCCGCATTGATACTGCCTTGTGATGGAGAGCAGAGATGAATCCATCCCAGTCAGGATTATGGAGAACCCATTTGGGTATCCAGGGAAGCAATGCTGAGGGAGGGACAGGAAGCTCAGGAAGCAGTCAGAACCACATTTCTCATTGTGGGCCCTCCGGTGGATAGCTGGTAAAAGTCCAGGACCACAAAAGGAGAGATCAATGGCCATGTGCCCACTGAAGTGTTTGGGGGCACCAGATTCAATAGGCAAAGATCAAGTTGTGCCAGTAAAGTTTTAATGTCTACCACAGCCACTGTTCACTGTTTTATCCCACAATAGGTTATGGGCATTGAAGTCACCAATGATTAAGAATGGTGGGGGTCTGAGAGAGTTAAGCAGATAGTACACCGTGGGACACATCATCATCATCCGGACGTAAATAAACATTACAGATCGTAAAATTCTGCTGTGCCCAGACCCAAACAGCCACACTCTCCAATGGAATATCAAGAGGCACAAGGTCACTGTGTATAGTGCCCGTACCCAAACAGCCACACTCTCCAATGGAATATCAAGAGGCACAAGATCACTGTATATAGAGTCCACCTCTCATTGTCAGTTTGATTCTTAAAATAATCTCAGTAGCCACGAAGGGTAGGAGACCGAGTTGCTGAAAACCCTGTTTCCTGGCTGGCAACACATAATGAAACTTATGTGCTTAAAAGCAGCCATAGCTCAGCCAGGCACTGAAAAAATCTGTTACAATTCCACTGGAGAATAAGACTATCTGAATAGCGTGTGGATACAAAGCGACCGGGGCGAGGGGTGCAGGTTATAACCCAAGATCATGTACTGCCACCGACTGAGATGTCAGGGAATCCACTGACACAGGTTCTGTGAGACACTGCCTGGGGAGATCTGGTCCCTCAGGGACCACTGAGCTCTCCACCTCAGGCACAACAGGAGTGCATGCAGCGTCCAGTTGTGTGGGGGCCACTGGAGTTTCCTTTGCCTTACAGGACTTCTTTTTGGCCTTCTTCTCCTTTGAAGACAAGGACTGAGAACATTTCCCTGAATTGGTTTCAGGTACAGAGGAGGAATGAGGAGTTCGACACCCAGCAGCTGTTGTTCTTTTGGCCATCGGCTGGCATCTGGCTGTGGAGCAGCACGAACTGTGGAAGGTAGAGTCACAAAGGACCTCTTCCTAGCTAGAGAAGCAGGAGGATGAGGTGCCTCAGGCTGGGGGATACGGACTGATGTCCCCGCTAGGTGGGGAGCCAATGCTCCAGAAGTGGGTGCAGTGCAAGCAGAGGAAGGGCCCACTGTAAGAGGCATAAGAACAGAAGGCAACGACTTTGCAGCTATAGCATAAGATCATATCATTTGTCTGGAATTTAGATACTCAAACTTTTTTTTGGTCTCTAGATATGTGAGTTTGTCCAGGGTCTGATAATCTTGGATTTCCTTCTCACACTTAAAAACGGAGCAATATGCTGAGCAGAGAAAAAGGAGCTCACTGCAGTTTACACAGATGGGGAGAGGGGCACAAAGAACGTTCAACTGCGAACACAGGCGGCGGTGCAACGGAAAGACGTACATACAAACTTCACACACTTAAAGCATCTCAGAGGAGGAAGAACGTAGCGTTTCACACCGGTAGACAATCACCCTTAACTTCTCAGGCTACGTATCACCCTAGAAAGCCAAGATGAAGACCCCAGTAGCAAGTCTGTTATTCCTTGGCCCCCTATGCACACGATAAATGAGGTGCATAGCCCATCGCTCTAAGATGGACCGCAGCACATCATCAGATTGCAGAAGATCACAGTGAAAGATAACATGCTGGACCACACTGAGACTCTTGTGGGGAGTGACTGTCACAGGAATGTCACCCAACTTCTCATAAGAGAGCAGTGCCTTGTGACTGGGCAGGAGATGGCGTTTTAATGAGGAGGGAACCGCTCTTCATCTTAACAGATGCCTGCATTTCCTCGATGTTTCCAACAAAAATTAGGGCTTTGTCACCAAAGAGGTGTCCTTGTCAGTCCTGATACAGAGTAGGCATTTGGGAAATATTTTTGCTCCTGCATTCCTCTCACGATGTGGCAAGGGAAAGGAACGCATTGGGGCCTAGTTTGTTGAATTGTATATGACCTTTCCATCTGAAGAGACTGTTGTGGCTGATTGACCACCAGCAGGAGGGAGCTTACGTCACTTCATACGCGAAATATCCACCTCAATGCCACTCACTCCAAACAAGACTGTCCACAGCAACAGCTACCTGGCCAGTAATCTGTTGCCGAGGGTCCCTGGGCCCCAGTGATGATGGGCACACACTCTATGGTATACGTTTGGAGTGTGCAGTGCAGACACCAGCAGTAAGATCCCTGTAAGATCCCTGTGTTGTCAGGTGCCCACCATTGTGCAGGTATTCGATGACAACCCCACAACGGGATGGCTGTTGTGCTCAGTTTTGGGTGTACTACAACAGGAAAGAAGTGTGATAGGGTTGAAGGGCACAGAGGCGGAGTATACACCACAGCTGGTGACCTTCCCTGCACAGCACGCACTTCTGAAAAATTCGGACAAGATAGCAGGGCAAACCATATGATGGGAACCATATAATCATTCATGGACGGTGAAGATACAGCCAGAAGTGAAACTAGAAATCAAGACCAAAATTGTGAACCAAATCCAAGCCAAATCTGCACCAAAAGGACAATCCGATGAAAAGTCAGAGAAAGTGATAGTCTAATTGTAGGTTTGCAGCACAGAAAGAGTAAGTAATGCTGCAAAGGCTGGGGGACTGTTGTAGCCAAGCATGTGCTCACGATGAGTGGTGAGCCCCCTAGTGGGGTTCGCAGCACAGAAAGAGGAAGTAATGCTGCAAAGGTTCGGGACCCGTAGTAGCCAAGCATGTGCTCACCGAAGAGTGGTGAGCCCTAGGGGGATGCATGGTCAAACTGTCAAAAGTTAGCTTTAAAGCTGCAGAATATTACTCACAAATATTAAATGGAAAAAAAATTAGAACCCAGTGGCCCTGCATAATAAATGATACTTCAAACTGGAGCTAAACTCTACAGTAAAAACATACTAACCAGGTTTATCGGGAACTTACTGGATCCTTAATGACAATTTTTATAACTACTAGCTAATGTCAACATGTTACCCTCCAGCTTTACCATTTTCCCAAATGTATTTACATTTACATTTGTAAGATATTTATGTGCCAAATTACGTATGATGTTGAAACTTGCCAGCACATTGGTTGGTTGGTTTGCTTAGAGGAGAGGGGGGGGACCAATCTGTGAGTCATCGGTCCCTTGTTCCTGGTAAAATAATTACACAAGGGCAAGAAGAAAAGAAAGGAGATGTACAGCACAATAACAGGAGAATGGAAGAACCAGAAGAACGACACGACAACCAACACTACTTTGGACAAAAAAGAAAAGAAAACCACAAAGAGAAGCAAGAAACAGGTAGACCACGAGAAAAAAACGGAAAAGCCAGCCACTCAGTAACACATTAAAACACCCAGCCTAAAAACATTAGAGTACAGAACACAAAGGGACAAAGGAAATGCGCAAAAACTTATACAGAATGATAAAACCCACCATCTTGTATAAAACGTAAAACTAAATTAGCCAATGAGATGTTGTCAGCTAAAATTAATGGCAACGAGCCACATAACTGAGTCCATCGCAGGGCAGCCAAAGAAGGACAGCTCACCAAGATATGGACCACTGTCAGCCAGGCACCGCACCAACACTGAGGCGGGTCATCACGGCGCAGGAGGTAGCCGTCTGTCATCCCAGCGTGGCCAATGCGGAGCCGGCAGAGAACCACAGAGTCCCTGTGAGAGGCCCGTGTGGAGGTCTTCCACACAATCTTAGTCTCCTTAATGGCACGCAGTTTGTTGTGAGTGCTGAGGTTATGCCATTCCGTCTCCCAAAGCTGCAAAAACCTTGCGATGTAGTATTAAACGCAGATCAGTTGCAGAGAAGCCGATCTCCATAAGCAGTTTCCGCATAGCCTGTTTGGCCAGCCTATTGGCAAGTTCATTGCCTGGGGTTCCAACTTGACCTAGGGTCCAGACAAACACCACTCAACGAGTGTACCATTCCAGGGCATAGATGGACTCCTGGATGGTTGCTACCAAAGGATGATGAGGGTAGCACTGGTCGATAGCTTGTAGGTGGCTTAAAGAGTCAGTACACAGAAGAAACGACTCACCAGGGCACAAACAGATATTCTCAAGAGCACGAGATAGAGCCACCAGCTCGACAGTGAAAACACTGCAGCCACTGGGCACGGAATGCCGTTCAATAAGTCCTCCATGGACATATGCGAAGCCAACGTGATCATCAGCCATCGAGACGTCAGTGTAAACCACTTCATGGCCGCGGTACATGTCAAGAATCGAGAGGAAATGGCAGCGGAGAGCCGCAGGGTTAATTGAGTCATTAGGGCCATGTGAAAGGTCCAGGCGAAGCCGGCGGTCTAGGTGTACACCATGAAGGTGTACATGAATGGACCTCAAGTATAGGAGGTAAAGGCAAGAACTCCAGTTCGGAAAGAAGGGATTGGACACTAACTGCAAATGGAGGCCCTGAACTGGGCCACTGATGCAGGAGATGAACTTCCGTGGGTGGGAAAAGGAGACAGTAATTCGGATGTTCAGGAGAACTACGAATGTGTGCAACAAAACTGGCCAGCCGTTGTGCACACCTAACCTGCAATGGAGGGACTCCGGCCTCCGCCAGGACTCTGATGGCGGGATTGAACAAGGGCTCCATAGAGCTGCAGCAGTGAAGAGCGATCTGCACCCCAGTTGGTGTTGCTCAGGCAGCGTAGAGCTGCCAGCATTTCCACTTAAGCTGACGAAGGTGAGGTAGCAAAGTCAATCGGGCATCAAAAACCAGTCCTAAGAATCGATACGTCGCCACTATAGTGAGTGTATCATCATTAAGGTAAAGTTCTGGGTCCGAATGAACGGCACAACACCAACAGAAGTGCGTAACACATGACTTTGCCCCGAAAACTGAAAACTGTGGGCTAGAGCCCCATGACTGCGCCTTGTGGATGGCTCCCTGTACACGCCGCTCAGCAAGAGCCCATGGCTGCGCCTTGTGGATGGCTCCCTGTACACGCTGCTCAGCAACACCAATACTGGAGGAGCAGTACGAAATGCAGAAGTCGTCTGCATACAGAGAAGGTGAGACGGACAGCCCTACAGCTGCTGCTAGACCATTAATGGCCACTAGAAATAGAGATACATTCAACACAGAGCCCAGTGGGAGCCCATTCTCCTGGATATGGGGGGACTATCGTAGGCACCAACTTGGACACAGAAAGTACGAAGCGACAGGAATTTTTGGATAAAAATCGAAAGCAGGCCTTGGAGACCACGTGACTCCAGGACCCAACCCAACTGCTGACACACCATAGGTTCCAGCAACTTACAAAGAACGTTGGTGAGCCTGATTGGTGATAGCTATCCACATCAAGCAGGTTTTTACGGGGTTTGAGCAACAGAATGATGGTGCTCTCCTGCCATTGCAATGGAAGGCCACCATCGCACCAGGTCCGGTTGAAGATGAAGAGGAGATGTTGCTTGTAGTCAGATGAGAGATGTTTAATCATCTGACTGTGGATCCGATCTGGCTCAGGAGCAGCATTGGGGCAATGTGCAAGGACACTGAGGAGCTCTCACTCTGTAAATGGGTAGTTATAGGATTCACTATGGTGTGTATTGAACAAGAAGACTTTCTGTTCCAGCCGCCATTTGAGAGTGCGAAAGGCTGGGAATAATTCTCAGATGCAGAGGCTCGAGCAAAGTGCTCGGCAATTGAGTTTGCGTCGGTAGATAACATGCCATTTATGTTAACACTGGGATAACATGTTGAGGTCTGGAACCTGAAAACACGCTTGACCCTCGCCCAGACTTGGGAAGGTGACGTACGGCACTCAATGGTCAAGATGTATCTCTCCCAGCACTCTTGTTTCCGTCGTTTGATAAGTTGGTGAAAGCGGGCATGGAGCCGTTTAAAGGCTATGAGGTGCTCCAGGGAAGGGTGCCACTTATGCCGCTGTAGAGCTCGCCGACGCTCCTTAATTGCTTCAGTGACTTCTGGCGACCACAAGGGACTGCCTTTTGCTGGGGGCACCCCAGCCAGCACCCGAAAGAGTGAGTGATTGCATTTTCTGCCACAGGAAGGATTGTTGTAGACACCTGCACAACCATCACATCGACATTCCCGTGTGGGGGATACTCAACGGTGACAGCAGAGGTGAAAGTTTACCAGTCTGCCTTGTTTAAAGCCTATCTGGGCAGGCATCCATGGGCCTGATGGAGGGGCAGTGGCAGGAAGATGGGGAAATGGTCACTACCCCACAGGTCGTCATGTGCTTTCCAGTGGATAGATGCGACAAGTCCTGGGCTGCAAATTGATAAATCAATGGCCGAGTAACTATCATAAGCCACACTGAAATGTGTGGTGGCCCCAGTATTTACGAGACAAAGGTCGAACTGAGACAGTAAAATTTCGACATCTCTGCCTGGGCCAGTAAGCACAGTGCCACCCCACAAGGGGTTATGAGTGTTAAAATCTCCCAAACGTAGGAAAGGTAGGTTGGTTGTTTCGGGGAAGGAGACCAGACAGCGAGGTCATCGGTCTCATCGGATTAGGGAAGGACGGGGAAGGAAGTCGGCCGTGCCCTTTGAAAGGAACCATCCCGGCATTTGCCTGGAGCGATTTAGGGAATCACGGAAAACCTAAATCAGGATGGCCGGACGCGGGATTGAACCGTCGTCCTCCCGAATGCGAGTCCAGTGTCTAACCACTGCGCGTAGGAAAGGTTTAAGGAATTGATCAATCAGTGCAGCTAATACATTCAGGGGTACTGCACCATCTGGAGGAAGGTATACATTGCAGACAGTTATTTCCTGTGTCATCCTTATTCTGACAGCCACAGTTTCAAGAGGGGTTTGAAGAGGCACAGTGTCACTACAGACTGAGTTTAGAACGTAAACGCAAACTCCATCTGACACTCGATTATAGTCGCTATGGTTCCTGTAATATCCATTATAGCCGCGGAGGGCAGGGGTCCGCATTGCTGGGAACCAGGTTTCCTGGAGGGCAATGCAAAAAGCAGGTATAAAGCTTAACAGTTGCTGTACCTCAGCCAGATGGTGGAAAAAAAATGTCACAATTCCACTGGAGGATGGCGTCATCTTGAGACTGGGAAGGCATGGAACAGTCAATGAGGCAGTTTACGCTTCAGGGTCACCTGCTGCCACCATCTTATTGCCTGAGCAGTCTATATCTATTGTGTCTGAGGGTCCAGCGAGATCTAGGTCCTCAGTAGACGCCAGAATCTCCACCTAATCGGCAGATGCAGAGCTTGTAGGTGGCGGTGGTGTGGACGCCACTGCAATTCCCTTGGTCTTGGCAATCTTCTTTTTGGATTTATCTGGCTGCTCCTTGGGTTTCCCTGGCTGGGAGAACTTCACTGATTCAGTCTCCGGGACTGAGCATGTGCGTAAAGAACTATAACCAGCTCCTTTTGGGCTCTTCACCCATTGGCGGGTGTCATCTTTCTCACTAGCATAAACCTAGGAAGGGAGTGACCCAAGGCCCATGGGACCCCTTCCTAGTGAGAGGATCAAAGAAGACTTACGCTTCTCCAGCGCAGAAGTGGGGACTGATAACCCCAATGGTTGGAAGGGGAGGGGAGGGGAGGAGGTGTTGTTCCTGTAGTAGGTGGTGCAGGAGCTACAGGGCGCCCCACCATCAAGGGCGCAGGTGTAGTCTTCCAGTTCTGAGAGGTGACTGGGGTTGGCAGAGCTGATGGTGCCCGAACTGTCGTAGTGGCGCCCTCACTGAAGGTCACTCCGTCCAGGGTCTTGTACTCCATGATTTTTCTTTCTTTCTGGAGAATCCTGCAGTCAGATAAGCAAGGTGAATGGTGCTCTCCGCAGCTGACACTGATGGGAGGCGGGGCACATGGAGTATTGGGATGTGATGGGCATCTGCAATCTCGACATGTGACAGCGGGAAGAATATGGCTGAACTTCCAGCATTTAAGGCACCGCATTGGGGGAGGGATATAGAGCTTTACATCACAGCGGTAGACCATCACCTTGACCTTCTCGGGTAATGTATCACCCTCAAAGGCCAAGATGAAGGCACCGATGGCAACCTGATTATCCCTTGGACACCGGTGGACACAACGTGTGAAATGTAAACCTCACTGTTCTAAATTGACGCGCAGCTCTGTCACTCTGCAAAAGAAGGTCCCTGTGAAATATGATACCCTGGACCATATTTAAGCTCTTATGACAGGCAGTAATACCTCCGACCTAATCTAACCCCCGGACCTGCAGGGGCCTTGCTGGCAGATTAAAACAGTGTGCTGTACCGAGATCAAAACTCAGAATCTGCACATTTCGCGCAGGTGCGCTATTGAGCCCTGGAGACTCCAATTCATTTTATCTCTGTCTGCCCAGTGCCTTCTTTCACTGGTGCCCTGACAGGCAATGCAAATTTAACTTGCAGTTTTCGTAGATGATCACTCGCTCAGAGAATTTGAAACAAGCCAGCACGACGTTGTCATGTGAGATCGGACAGGAGGAGTGCAGCAAGATGTCATCACACTTGGGTTTTCACGTGCAGCGGTTCCTTCAACCATTAATTATGTTTTTACCAAGATCCGACTTGTCACTCCTTGGGTAGAGGCAATCACACTGCCGTATCGACAGTGTCATCATATGGAGTTCTGTGGATTTGCACTTTCCTGTTTATCTATGCTGTGCAGACCTGGAAACTTGCAGTTTTGCCCTCATTGTTTCCGTGTATGCAAGAACCATTACTGGAAAATTTTGCTGTTCACCCTCTGATATCTGTGTGTCTCTGCTGCTGATGACTTATGATTCATGGGAACATTTTAATTTATAGTGATTAACCTTGGCTGCAACTGTGTTGCACCTTTGCATTATTTCATTGGTGGACTATGTATTATGTTATCTGACTGAAACATAACACCAATCAACTACTGCTAAATCAACTCAAAGCTTTGAGATTCTACTCTTTTACTACTATTATGTAGTGACAGGGGTAATCCACAGCATTACAAAAGTGCCCAATTTTCACGTATATTGTGCTGCAGTACCCCATGTGCAAACTATGCTCACATGTATGGCACTGTTTTAAATATTTGCATTACAAATAAAATTCAGAGCACTGGCAGTCTGTTTCAGACTTATGTGTTGTACATACAAAGGACATGTATATGCCACTTCAAGTACATGAATCTTTACATAAAATCAAAAAGTAAATACAATGCAACCCATTAAAATTACAACACCCTGAAGAAAGCATACAATAAATATTGAAATTTGCATGAAGTCTATTACAGGCCTAGATATGCAAATAATTACTATTTCAGGACAACTGCAAAAAATTGGCAGTCCAAGACATTTTCTTTGGGATTATGACAGAGTGATTTAGAGGATCAATAAAACTGTGCCCAAGGGTAAACAAGGAAGGAACATGAGTGTGCAGAACTGTGAAACATGAGTATTGTAATCATGTAAGATGGAAGTGTTCTCAGACTGCTGAAAATACGTGGAAACTATGAATAATGCAACATTGTGGTAATTTGTGTGCCTCATTGATACATATGGCTTTACCATAGGCACAACCACATGGAGGAGTAATTTGGGCAGCCAGAGTCACGTACGATTCCTAAAGCGGAGCTACAACCTTTTCAATTGCTGCAGCGACAACAGCCTGGATGATTGACTGAAATGGCCTTGCAACATTATCCAAAACAATCTTACTATGTTGGTACTGAGAAGGGCTGAAAACAAGGGGAAATTACAGCTGCTATTTTTCCATATGGCATGCAGCTCTATTGTAATATGATGGTAGCCCATTCTGAGATGATCCTATGACCCTGGCACAACTGCAGATGCTGCCATCCCCCCCCCCCCCCAACAATTACCATTTCCTTTCTGCAATTTTTTACTCACACACACATAGGCAGATGCTTCAGCAGTGCAGGCAATGATCAGCAGGAGAGTGAACTTTAGCTCTTGATAGGGATGACAACTAACAATTCCAGCAATATCAAACAATGGAAACTTTAGGTTGGGATATCAACATTGTAGGAAAATGCAGACTGCTACTTACCATAAAGATGGCCCATTTTAAGTTGCAGACAGGCACAATTTTTGGAGATTATATTTCAGGTTTTGTTCCACAGATCTCATTTTTTGGGTCTATGGAATGAAAACTGAATCTACTCTGGTCCGAGCTGCTGCAGTTGGTGATCACATGCACCTGAAGTGTCATTGCTTTTATGAACAAATGATGTGTGTTTCTTTTTCTGAAGAAGACTGTGACTGAAGGCCTGTGTGTCTTAATTGTGCCTGACTGCAATTCCCACACTATCATTAATCAGCCACAGAAGGCTGATCCTTTAATTATTTTTTATACACACAGCAAATCGAACCAACCTAAAATTGGGAGCAGAAAAAGTAATGGCTGGTGGTGCAAGTAAATTACATAGTCTCTCCTCCTTTCTTGCTAGCTTTCGCCACCATGACATCTTGCTGCAGTTCTCAATCATCATAAATTGATGAAAACTGGAACCCTTCAGTCAAACAGCATATTTGCTTCAGCACCCACTCATCGACCTTTGAGACCCCACATATCATAGGTAAATAACTGCAAGAACTCTACTGTTGAAGATAAGCCAATTGTGTACGGGGCAGTAGTGTCAACCGAGTACTTTTTACCACATAAACCACATTAACGATAGGTGTCTGTTCGCTAGCAGTCATTTCTTTATGTTGCTACTTGGACAAAATGATACTGTAGAAATGACACTGAAAATGTCTTTTTTCTGGACAGTTAGTGCCCCCTTTCCACCAGCCGTCTTGGCAGGTGCATATCTCACTACAACCATAATTAATATCTTGGATAACGACAAACTCTTACGTAAGATAGACCCACACTCAGATCACTGGCAGGGATTATTCAGGATGATGTCGTCATCAGGAGGAATAAAAGTGACATTCTCCGGGTTAGAGGATGAAATATTAAATCCCTTAATCTGAGAGGCAGGTTCGAGAATTTAAAAATTTGAGGGTTAGCTTGAATTATGATGTAGTGCAATTTAGTGAAGTGAGGTGGAAGGTGGTCAGTTGTGTGCAGTTGTCAATAAAAAAAATCAAATAGGAGTGATATAGGAGTAGATCTAATAATGAATAAGAAAATAGGAATGTGGGCAAGTTACTATGAACAACATACTGAACACATTATCATAGCCAAGGCAGACAAGAAGTCATCACCAACCACAATAATAATAGTTTATGTGCCTACTAGATCCACAGATGATCAAGATATTGAAACAATGGGGCAATTATATTATTTGGACACTTAAAGAAGTTGAAAATTCAATTGTGATGGTGTACTCTCATTTGATAAAATTAAGAGAAGGAAAAGTAGTAGATCAATGACTGGAGGAAGGAATGATAGGGGAAGACACCCAGTAAAATTCTGAACAGCGCATAACTTAATACTTGCCAACACTTGGTTTAAGAATCACGGAAGGCAGTTTTATATGTATAAAAGACCTAGAGACACTGAAAGGTTTCAGACTGATTATTTTAAAGTAAGACAGATTTCAAAACCAGCTTTTCAACTGCTTATGAGCTTTAATTAATTTATTGCTTATGAGCTTCACATTAAGAACTTGAAAAATTACAGAAAGGTAGAAAATTACGGCCATGGACACGGATAAATTGAAAGGCTCAATGGTTGTGAAGGGTTTGAAAGGGGGCATTCCAGTCAGAGCTGCCGGTAGTAGCGGTCATGTGTGCACAAAGTTTGCTTGCTTGTGTGAATGTGTGTGTATTTTCTTTGCCACAGAAAGCTTTGGCCAAAAGCAATAATGTATAACAGTCTTTTCATTGTGCCTGTCTCCAACTCAACATGTCGTCTTCAAGGTGAATAGCTATTTATCGTTTTCCTAATATTGTTGATGTTCCAATCTGGAATTTCTATGTCTTGAAAGGGAGAATTAAGAGAGGAATGAAATAGTGAAGGAAGGACTAGAGCAACTAGGCAAAATGGCAAGAAGAAGTAGAAATCACTGCATGAAACACAATATACTGAATTCATTAAAATGAACATAAACAGTTTCAACTGCAAGAAATCTTTATTTTTGTAGTTAACAGTTTCAGTCAGTTTTTGACCACCTTCAGACATCATACCATGATGATAAGCAGTGGTGCAAACACAGCAGACTTCACAACTTCACAAAGGTCAACTGCTCACATGTGGGACCCTCTCGTCCTGAGGATGGAGTGTTCTGCCTATCTTTCTAACATTCCCCAAACCTCCGCAAGAAAAAAAATAAAACTATTAATGAAAGCTAGGATAATGTTGTACACTTTCTTAGAAATACTAATTTTGTAACTCCTGCAGTCTTCAGATTTATTTTATTTTCTGATCCAGGAATCGTCTCTCAATGATAAAAGGATTTTTCAGCACAATAAAATGAAAAAAAGATAGCTCAGAATATACATTCAAATATAATGTGTAAATATGCTTTTACAAGAGTAGGACAGGTGGTCAGCAGTGGTCTTGCTGAAGGAAACATACCACCAGCATCTGCCTGAAAGAATTTAGGAAAACCATACATAGCCTGCACCAGAATGTAGACAGAGTAAACTCCCATCCTCCCCAATGTGAGGTCAGTGTCTTACATTGTGCTGTCTTTAGGATGGTCTATGGTACAATGTTCTCTTGATCATACACAATTTAGATTAGATTAGCTTCAGTTTTCATTCCAAAGACCCAAAAATGTAATGATTCTTGAGAGTGTGGAACTTGTCAGAAAGAAGGCCTACAAAATAAAAAATACGTAACATCTATAAATAAACTCACTTCCCTGATCATTTGTCAGGAGACCTTCAAAATATGTGAATACATTAGCTATAGTAAACTGGAACTATTAATATGTACAGAATTAATACACTGTCATAATGAAACACAGTTATGCACTTTTAATAAATTTATCATACACAAAATACAATCTTGACTGTCATGACCAAGGTGCATCAAAACTGAAATATAACAGTCATCTTTACTCAATGTGGTATTCTGGTCTTACAGTCCCTGTTACGGTACTCATCCATAGAGCAGGAGGAGTTGATAGATGTCTTTCAAACTCTGTTTAAACAGTGCTTTATCTGAAACCAAGTTTTTAATGGTTGATGGAAATTTATTGAAAATGTGTGTCCTACATAGTGGACCCCTTTGTGGACCAAGGTAAATGATTTTAGGTCTTTATGCAGATCGTTCTCATTCCTAGTACTGATACTATGTGTTGAGCTACTGGTTGGAAATGGACATTACTTTGAACAAATTTCATTAAGGAATAAATATACTGAGAAGCAGTGGCTAGAATACCCTGTTCCTTGAACAGGTTTATCCATTATGTTCCTGAATTTACACCACAATGGAGACTTATTACATGCTTTTTGCATTCTAAAAACATTTGCTTGGTTTGATGAGTTACCCCAGAATAGGATTCCATATGTTACAATAGATTGAAAGTAAGCAAAGTATGGAAGTTTTTTAATATCTCCCATACCTAATATCATTTACATTGCAAATACAGACTTGTTTAAGTGCTTCAGCAATTCTGTGGTATGCTCTTCCCAACTGAATTTACTATCAAGTTGTAAGCCCAGAAATTTAACATGCTGTCAACCTCTTTGATCTGCTTGTCTTCATGTTATACACACTGCACCAGATAAAATACTAGGTAGTTATCGTAGGGGCCCCATGAAAAACAAGTCGTCATAGAACAATGAAACTTTGTGGAAACATTTGTAAGGAATGTGAAAGAGAAATAATGAATAAACCATTGAAAGAAATGCCTTTTAATTTCCACACAGAAGTGTAATGTTTGTTAAGTGCATATTATGTTTACACTTCATGTTACAAGCAGTGTCAATATGATGGCAATCTGCACCCATGACAGCCTGGAACCACATTACAGATTGCTCTACTGCAGCTCAAAATATCTCAGGTAGGATGTTGGCTGTCTTAATACAGCTCGTGCGCTGCTTGCAGATTGTACACTGCATCCAGCATTCTCAGTCATGGCAACAGACCATCAACAATTTGTGGCACAATTGGCTGTCGGCCTCTCTCTGAGTCAGTTAGTTTTTGAACTTCTGAATCATTTTCTTCATGCCCAGTGCAGAAAGAAGACCTCGTCATATTCCTTTACGCATCAATACTTGTTTAAGTGGAGCAGCAGTACTGCTGTTGTTTTGATTAAACAGCTTTATGAGTAAATTCCTCCTCATCTTGTCCACACCCATGTAGACTGTCTGCAACCTGAGATTTGTGTTTCAACCCTATGTCACCATACAAGTACCTTACGACCAGTCCTGGCACTAACACACCAACAACTCAAGTCCTGCAGTACACAGTGTGAACATCATATATATAAAGTTGGGTACCCATACAATACATAGCAAAAGTTTAATTAAAACCACCTTGTAATAAAATATAGTTTGTCACTATGAGCACAGAAACTGTGGCTAGTACATAACTAGTTACACTTCATGTATCCATTTCCACTTGAATGTATGATCTAACAACTGTTACATTCCATCCAAGAGTTTCCATTGTTTGAATGTGTGGTCCGGAAGACAAATACAGTTTTTATAGTTTAAACAAATTTTCAAATAATGTGGTGTGTTAAGATTTAATATCTACTGATTGGTTAAATACATCCTAGACTTTTCTTATATTTGCTGCAAATGCATGAGAGAATAACTTCACTGATCCACATTAGTACAGTGTACAGTGTATCATGGACTTTTCGAACCATACTTACAGTATGGAGTGACTGTGTGGGGAAACTCAAACAAAAAAGAGACAAAACGAGTGTTCGCATTACAAAAAAAAGCAATTAGGACCATTTTAAGAAGAAAGACCTCTGAAACGTGCAGAAACTGTTTCAAGAAATTAGGTATCTTAACTTTTTCATCGTTGTATATATACAAAACAATAATGTACATCACAAAAGGTAGTGAGGACTGGATTACAAATGCTAGTGTACACACCCACAATACAAGAAGGAAGAATGAAGTACGGAGCATACCCCACCGACTGCCAATGCTGGAAAAAGGACCCCAGTACTCTGGTATCAGACTACTAAGAAGTCTGCCCAAAAACCTGCAAGATAGTGTACTTGATAATGACTTTCCAAAGAAACTTACAGACTATCTCATTGAAAAAGAGTTTTACAGTGTTGCAGAATACTTATGCCATTAAATTTGTGTATACTGTTACTCATTATCAGTGATGTAAAAATGTAAGCTAAAGGTGTAGAAAAATAAGTGATAAAGAATGTTAATACTTTGACACATCCTATATTACACGTACATTTACTGTACACAATGTAATCTTACAGGATCAAATAAATTCAATTCAATTCAATTCAAAGTACTCTAACAAAATCCAATAAAATTGGCACCACAGCCAGGATCACGAACAGATAACTGCCACTGTTATTGTGGGTGTAGAATATTTTACTCTCATTCATTATGGACAACCATGAAGAATTATGAGTATACATATATTTGATCGTTTTCTGCCCTCCATGCAATTCACCAATGTGAATGTCAAATTCGGTCACCTCTTATTATAAGTATATTAGCTAGCTACAACACAAGAATTTGAATATTTCATAAAATTGGGTACACAATGCAGAACAAGTAAATGAAGTACTTATTCAGTGAGCATCAGCAATAAGAACATAGCGTAAATATGGGAAGGAATGTTCTGATAGAACGTAAATAATTTAGGAGTAAAGGAGATCACTCACTCAATAGTAGACGCACTGACTCTCTCTCTCTCTCTCTCTCTCTCTCTCTCTCTCTCTCACACACACACACACACACACACACACACACACACACACACCACAAAAGGATAGTAAAAACTTGCTAGTTTAAGAGAGTTGTTTGAAAAGCTAGCAACTTTTCACTTTTTTTTATGTCCACCAATGGCTCAATGCTCACTCTGTCAAGAGTTTACAGAATATAGTTTAAAGTACATAACTTTACACCTTGTACAGGCTAGACCTAGGAATTATTACAAGCACTTTCTTGTACCTTTACTCTTCATGGCATATGTAGCTAAAATTAAAAATCTTTTAATAATTATAATTAACATAAATAGCACAAGACAGAAAATTCATTTCATTTAGCCTTCACCTCGTTGTCTAGGGTACAAAGTGAGATTCTGCAAACTGGTGAGATGGTCTCTAACCGGCTACCAACAAACAAAAAATTGGAAAACTTTGCAGAGTCAAAATAAAACTGAAGTTTTGCTTTATTAGCAACTCTTGAACAAATCACCTGTTTTTTAGGAATACAATAACCACTTTCATGATAATTCAGGTAATAATGCCCATACTAAACAGGTCTTTATGCTTATGGCTTTTAAGATGTTCTGTAATGAATAACAATGTACTGTACTTAAATAAAATATCAAGTTAGTAATAAAGGATGGACAGCCTCTCATATAACTAAGGAAGCAGTACCTATTTCAAAGTTTTCCTGTCCATTTCAGCATGCCAGAGTTTATGCAGTGTGCCTACCTACCCATTTAGTAATGATTTAGAATATAAAGTATACAGAAATAAACATTAGGCTGTTCTACCTGTCAATTTGCTACCACAACCTTTGTTAACCTTTCACATACACTAGCTTCACCAACCTGGAACCAAACTGTCACCTTTCAACCTAACATAGACCTCGGGCTGTGGTACAGATCAGACTGTCACCAAAACCAAGACTTCTAGGGCATTCCAATACCACACTTGAACCATTTAATAGCTGCAACTGCCTCTTAAATTTATACCTTAACTTGTTTGATGCAAGTTTGACAACTACTCCAACCCCACACAATGATTTCTAAATATTTAAGCTAGTGAAAAACAAATCACAGTATCAAAAATTATGAGCACCTCACGATTAATGTAATAGACAATCAAGCAAATGGTCTGCCAGTTTCACTGAGAAAATGTACAACATCTGTAAACAAACATGTTTCACGTAATATTCAGATCCCAATCATGACCCACTTAACATGCAAGTAACTATCCCTAAGGTTGTACTCCATGGTGGGATATGTGCAGTATAATGTATGAATGAATTAACATTTTACTACATCATCATGTGTAGCTGACATTGATACTAAACTGCCAGTAGACACTACTGAAAAACAAGCCATAAACAGAACATGAGCTACTACATGAACTGAATGAATATGGGAACATTGCATAGAAAAAATGATAAACGAGACTGCAAAATTACTAACTTAATGACAATTGATGACACACTAAGCTATTTTTTTTTTATAAAAAATGACATTGCCACTTCCCTATAAGTTTACTGGTACTAGGTACTATATTCTTGATGTGTAGATGTCAATTTCATTCCCGAAGCATAAACACAATTTCTAAATCAGTAAAGGAAACTCTGATTCGTACCGTAATTCATTTTTCAAATTAAAGTAGTAATCATTACTGCAATGTTCAAGTACGATATCACGATGCACAATGTAAAACAACCTGTTACACATACTCGACGCTAAATACAAGTAATTTGCAAACATATAATAATCTACTGAAATAATTGGTAACTTGCAAACATGGAATAATGTATTGAAATAATGTCTGCTAATACTGGTATACACAAAAATAACACAAAGATAAGTTTCTTTAGTAGAGACTACACCTTACGTTAAGCATGATAATGTTACGTAATCATCTGGTAAACTAAAGCGTTTGTATAAAAACATAAGATTTGATTAAGTATACTGTTTGTTCCCTAAAGCCTTAGAGGGAACAGTCAGTGATCACAGCAATGTTAGGATTAGAAACAAAAATGCCATTTGTAAAGAAACATAAACGAATACCGGTACGATAGAACAAACGTACAGCACTGGTTCTTGTTTACCTACTATAGGCAATGTCCTTCATTACATGTTACAACACTCAGATACACGTGCAAACCAAGGTCATGTTGCCTACAATGTGAAACGTGTTTCCCAAAGAGAGGTCAGGATACTTTGTTCTCTAACAAGTAAGGTTTATACTGAAACACAGGCAGTATCTATAAAATCGACTCTCGAAGTATGAATGTTAAATTATGCTAATAAAGTACAGTACACTAAGAATGTTCGCAGTGGAGGTAATCAATCAACAAATGCAAATTTTCTTACCTGCAGTAGGCTAGGATTTAACTACGATGACATCAAACTCTTGTGTACTGATATCGTATTTCTTCTGCTGTACTGGAATAATCAGAACTGCCCATTTGTTTCACTCTGAGCACACTGCACTATAACTGCTCTCTGTTCGACCACAAACACAACACTGCAGCTGCAACACACATCGCCTCAAGATGGAGACGAACTTAACGAAGTAGGGGAAGTACAGCAATGACGTACCGCTACGCTGAAACGCAGTTATTACGCAACGCACAAAAAAAGCGTTCCACAATTTTTTATCCACTTTTCATAACACTATACACTGGCTTACTTATTTCAACTTTATTGATTTTGTTCAACATAAAAAGGTGAACACGGTAATAAGGTCGGTGTTATTGGCTCACAAGCAACGCAATCGATCTTAAGACAGTACCCCGCGATGCTGAATAGTTATTTCATACACAATGTTTTCCCCGTAAGACAAATCGCTGGCTTTTCGTTACTTTGCAGCGTTATATGGGAGTTTCCACACGCTACATGGGGTGGCCGGAGCACAACAGCTAGCTTTCCTTGCGACTACGGAGGCCAGCAGTGGTCTGTTGTTTGTGTGACGCAGCGGCACAGTCCGCTAACAGATAGTGTTCAGAGTTCAGTTCTGGGAGCGGGCACAAATAATCGGCGACTTGACTTGGCAGGAATGTTCTCTTCTGACAATGAGGCCGGAAGTCCATTCACATGTACAGGCTGTAACGCAAGCAACTGAGAACAGGGACGTTTCTACCAAGGCAAGACACGGCGGCCGCCTTAAGTTGGCAAAATTTTAGGGGCGGAAAAAATTAATCTCAAATTAAACAGCAAAAAACTGAGCAAATGAGGAGAAAAAATTAGAACACGGATTTGTTTTCAAAAGTGTAGGGAACAGTTGCTTAAGTCTTTGCTCACGTTGACGCAAGTAAACACATTGTCTCTACCTATCTCAAAACTTAAACTGGCCGCTATAGGGTTCGAAACGGAACCTCGATTCATCTCTGTCGAGCGCTGGAGCGGGGCAAGTGCTCTGGGTTGCCAAAAATTATAGCAAGGAACCGATTGTCCAGTAGACGTACAATAATTCTGAGTGATACTTTTAATGTGAAATAAGTGTAAAATAAGAAAAAAATACGATCATCCTTCTGAAAAATTTTAAATGATGTTCATATGGGGCAGCACATAAAAACCAAGTTACGTTTTGATTTCGTACTGAAATTTCGTTGTGATTCTGCACAAGAAAAAAATCTCAACCCAAAAACTTACTGCACAGAAGAAGGTATACTCAAAGTCCAGTAACTTCGCTTGAAGAAACAACTTTGTACTTAACAAAGGGTTTTTTTACAGTTTGACTACCACTCAATTTTTCCCCCCTTTGTGTATTTTTTCCTCTCTTATTTTAAAGCCCCTTAGGAAAATGGAACTAAAAAAAAACCTAAGTGCCACCGCAACTTTTCATCCTATAACAAAAAAATCTGGTCCACTTCAGGCGTTGGCTCCTGACTAAACCTACCCCAGAGAGCTGCCTATATACCAGGGGAAATATGGGAAATCAAGGTTAGGGCTATCCTTACAAACAAAACAAAATCTTTCTTTTTCTGAATTTTTTTGTTTGTTTATTTTTGTTGTGTAATTGATCAGAGGCCTTCTGGTAATATGTTGAGTCACGTCTTCCCGAAACTGATGTGTTCCGTTCAATTGTTCATTGGTTCAAACAGGAAACCTTCTTCTCTCTTGGCTTAACACATTCCAGCTGCGAGAGGGGTCGTGGAAAGCACTCCAAATGAAGTTCGAGAAATATTGTCTATATTTTGGGTGACGAACAACGTCATAATGACGGCCATTGAGGTACGTCCAAAAATCGAGTACAGAGTCTACAGTTTGTCCAAATAGAAGTTAATGGCATGTCCACGAATCCAATTCACAGCATTTTTTTTTAAGACATCCGTTGAAGTTCGTTGTTGATCGTTGATCGATTAACTCAGTTTTTTTTTTTTTTTTTTTTTTTTTTTTTTTTTTTTTTTTTTACAGAGGGAGCTAACCTTCTGACCGAACACGCTGAGCTACCGCGCTGGCTTACCCAGAAACTTACTGCACAGAAGAAGGCATACTCAAACTCCAGTAACTTCGCTTGAAGAAACAACTTTGTACTTAACAAAGGTTTTTTTTTTACAGTTTGACTACCACCGTGAGCAACTCAATGGGCTATAAGCAATCACCTGTTACTAATTTCGGGCCACTGACTCCAGGGAAGGGAAAGAACCAGTACATTTAGACAAACACAACATCCATGCCTCACCTAGATTCAAACACGGACCCATCTCGGAAGAATGATCCGAAGCCAATCGCTTAGACCACTGTGCCATCGAGGCGACCAATAAAATTTGTATAAGTCTCAATAGAAAATGCAAACAAGGCGTCATTTATTTGTTTAATCGCTAGAAAGTGGATGCTGAAAAAGATGAGATTTATTCCTCATTCTAAAATTATTTCGATTAAAACAGAAACGATATAATACTACGACTATCCAGAGAACCTAGTCTGATGCTTCGGCATGTCTTCCATCAGTATAGCGCTAAATACAGGGAAAAATTTATCCGCACCAGAAAATAGTTCTATGCATATATAGTCCATTTCTTCCAATTAAATAAGTAACTGATGCCAAGTTTTGTTGCACTGGTATACTCGGCTTAGTTCTGTTTTAAAACATTCAACACATTCTTCCTATTTCAATTACAGTAGAGCGTCGATTATCCGAAGTAATTGGGGGACATGGGTGTTCGGAAAACTGGTTTGTTCGGATAATCGAACTGCACATGTTTATTTGCCAAAAAGAAGTACTGTACAGTAAATTTATTCATAAAAACACGCATTTCTTTTAGTATTACAAAGTAACATACAAAGGCAACTTCAGTAGGAATATATAGTATGTGGCACAGTTTATTAAACAAAAATATATACATATTACATACGCATTTTGCATGAACAATACACACAGTATACAAAATTAACGTTTAAAAAAATCCTTTATTTTGGTCTGTCTAAGCAAGCCTACACGCTTACGAGCAGCTAAGTCGCGTACTTTTTTCATTGCAGATATCTGAAACTGGTCACTTTCATCTTGGGATTCAGACCATCGCAAGGCAGTATCTAAACAAGTGAACGCCTCAGAAGCTATTGGTATACTTTCATCTTCACTTTCTGGAGCACTGATTGATGAGATGCTGGCGGCGTCATCTTTATCAGTGACGACGTTTACAATCTCGCTGTCCTGCATGATTTGGTGTCCTGGATCTGCATCATCGATATTCATCCATTCATGAACGTCTTCTTCATCACATTCGTGGCAATCTATTGCTTGATTTGGGAGTGAGGGGGATGGTGGACGGTAGGGTGGGAGAGTAACAGGTGCGAGCGAGTACTCAGTTCGGTTAAGTGGTCGTTCGGTTAAGTGGTCGTTCGGTTGACCGACGTTCGGATAATCGACGCTCTACTGTATTTTGGGAAGTTCCAAAAATTGAGGGCCAAAAATAAGAAACTGGGGACATTTGTTGCCCTCCATCTGTTTTAAAGAAATTGAGGGCAAAACATGAAAATTGAGGTCTATCCCCAGAAAATCAGGACGTCTGGTCACCTTAGTTTAATGATTAAAAGAATAATAGGAGGTTTGCGTTGTTGTGCCTTTTTGATGTTGGTAGTCACTGGGAGAGGGGCGGGGGAGGGGATATCGGAGAGACCGGTGGCAGTAAAGAGGAGGAGGCGTTAATTTTTCGTTTCTCGCCTAGGGCAGCAGAACACCTAGTAACGTCTTTGAAAGAGAAGTGTCTTGCCTCAGGGTAGGTCGTAATTTTTTTTGAATTCCGTGCCATTTTAGAGACTCTTTGGCCCTGTGATACTTTATTTTCCGGAAATTAGCTGAGAAATGGAAACTGACGCACCGGTACGTGGAACTGTAAACGCCTTTACTTTGAAAAAAATTCTTAGGGAGTGGAAGGGCAGGATCCAGCCCCTCTTATCCCACGGATCCCGCCTCGTCTTTGGAGAACGCGGCGACAACCAGACGGCAAACAGCTGCTACATTGTGTGTTTACTGTGTGTACTTTTGTGGAAAAATTTATGATGAAATCGGAACAGCTCACTAATTCCTCTGTTACAGAAAAATCCTGTTTTATGGGATATCTACACTCCTGGAAATTGAAATAAGAACACCGTGAATTCATTGTCCCAGGAAGGGGAAACTTTATTGACACATTCCTGGGGTCAGATACATCACATGATCACACTGACAGAACCACAGGCACATAGACACAGGCAACAGAGCATGCACAATGTCGGCACTAGTACAGTGTATATCCACCTTTCGCAGCAATGCAGGCTGCTATTCTCCCATGGAGACGATCGTAGAGATGCTGGATGTAGTCCTGTGGAACGGCTTGCCATGCCATTTCCACCTGGCGCCTCAGTTGGACCAGCGTTCGTGCTGGACGTGCAGACCGCGTGAGGCGACGCTTCATCCAGTCCCAAACATGCTCAATGGGGGACAGATCCGGAGATCTTGCTGGCCAGGGTAGTTGACTTACACCTTCTAGAGCACGTTGGGTGGCACGGGATACATGCGGACGTGCATTGTCCTGTTGGAACAGCAAGTTCCCTTGCCGGTCTAGGAATGGTAGAACGATGGGTTCGATGACGGTTTGGATGTACCGTGCACTATTCAGTGTCCCCTCGACGATCACCAGTGGTGTACGGCCAGTGTCGGAGATCGCTCCCCACACCATGATGCCGGGTGTTGGCCCTGTGTGCCTCGGTCGTATGCAGTCCTGATTGTGGCGCTCACCTGCACCGCGCCAAACACGCTTACGACCATCATTGGCACCAAGGCAGAAGCGACTCTCATCGCTGAAGACGACACGTCTCCATTCGTCCCTCCATTCACGCCTGTCGCGACACCACTGGAGGCGGGCTGCACGATGTTGGGGCGTGAGCGGAAGACGGCCTAACGGTGTGCGGGAGCGTAGCCCAGCTTCATGGAGACGGTTGCGAATGGTCCTCGCCGATACCCCAGGAGCAACAGTGTCCCTAATTTGCTGGGAAGTGGCGGTGCGGTCCCCTACGGCACTGCGTAGGATCCTACGGTCTTGGCGTGCATCCGTGCGTCGCTGCGGTCCGGTCCCAGGTCGACGGGCACGTGCACCTTCCGCCGACCACTGGCGACAACATCGATGTACTGTGGAGACCTCACGCCCCACGTGTTGAGCAATTCGGCGGTACGTCCACCCGGCCTCCCGCATGCCCACTATACGCCCTCGCTCAAAGTCCGTCAACTGCACATACGGTTCACGTCCACGCTGTCGCGGCATGCTACCAGTGTTAAAGACTGCGATGGAGCTCCGTATGCCACGGCAAACTGGCTGACACTGACGGCGGCGGTGCACAAATGCTGCGCAGCTAGCGCCATTCGACGGCCAACACCGCGGTTCCTGGTGTGTCCGCTGTGCCGTGCGTGTGATCATTGCTTGTACTGCCCTCTCGCAGTGTCCGGAGCAAGTATGGTGGGTCTGACACACCGGTGTCAATGTGTTCTTTTTTCCATTTCCAGGAGTGTACATCTACACACATACTCCGCGGATGGTACCCTGTATCAGCCATTTCCTTTCCTGTTCCACTCACAAATAGAGGGAGGTGAAAACGACTATCTATATGACTGCAGTACACCCGTTCTGCAGTCAGTTTCAAACGCCAGTTCTCTAAATTTTCTCAGTTGTGTTTCTCGAAAAGAACGTCGCCTTCGCTCCGGCATTCCCATTTGGGTTCCCGAAGCATCTCCGTAATACCTGCGTGTTGTTCGAACCTACCGGTAATACACTACTGGCCATTAAAATTGCTACACCACGAAGATGACGTGCTAAAGACGCGAAATTTAACCGATAGGCAGAAGATGCTGTGATATGCAAATGATTAGCTTTTAAGAGCATTCACACAAGGTTAGCGCCGGTGGCGACACCTATAACATGCTGACATGAGGAAAGTTTCGAACCGATTTCTCATACACAAACAGCAGTTGACAGGCGTTGCCTGGTGAAACGTTGTTGTGATGCCTCCTGTAAGGAGGAGAAAAGCGTACCATCACCTTTCCGACTTTGATAAAGGTCGGATTGTAGCCTATCGCGATTGCGGTTTATCGTATCGCGACATTGCTGCTCGCGTTGGTCGAGATCCAATGACTATTATCAGAATATGGAATCGGTGGGTTCAGGAGCTTAATACGGAACGCCGTGCTGGATCCCAACGGCCTCGTATCACTAGCAGTCGAGATGACAGGCATCTTATCCGCATGGCTGCAACGGACCGTGCAGCCACGTCTCGATCCCTGTGTCAACAGATGGGCACGTTTGCAAGACGACAACCGTCTGCACGAACAGTTTCACGACGTTTGCAGCAGCATGGACTATCAACTCAGAGACCATGGCTGCGGTTACCATTCACGCTGCATCACAGACAGGAGCGCCTGCGATGGTGCACTCGACGACGAACCTGGGTGCACGAATGGCAAAACGTCATTTTTTCAGATGAATCCAGGTTCTGTTTACAGCATCATGATCGTCGCATCCGTGCTTGGCGACATCGCGGTGAACGCGCATTGGAAGCGTGTACTCGTCATCGCCATACTGGCGTATCACGCGGTGTGATGGTATAGGTTGCACGTCTCGGTCACCTCTTGTTTGCACTGACGGTACTTTGAACAGTGGACGTAACATTTCAGATGTGTTACGACCCGTGGCTCTACCCTTCATTCGATCCCTGCGAAACCGTACATTTCAGCAGGATAATGCACGACCGCATGTTGCAGGTCCTGTACGGGCCTTTCTGGATACAGAAAATGTTCGACTGCTGCCCTGGCCAGCACATTCTCCAGATCTCTCACCAATTGAAAACGTCTGGTCAATTGTGGCTGAGCAACTCGCTCGTCACAATACGCCAGTCACTACTCTTGATGAACTGTGGTATCGTGTTGAAGCTGCATGGGCACCTGTACCTATACGCTCAATGCCCAGGCGTATCAAGGCCGTTATTACGGCCAGAGGTGGTTGCTCTGGGTACTGATTTCTCAGGATTTATGCACGCAAATTGCGTGAAAATGTAATCACATGTCAGTTCTAGTATAATATGTTTGTCTAATGAATACCCGTTTATCATCTGCATTTCTTGGCCAATAGTGTACATCTAGCAGCCGTCTCTGAATTGCATCGGTGTCTTCCTTTAATCCGACCTGGTGCGGATTCCAAACAGTACAACAGTATTCAACAACAAGTTGCACTAGTGTTCTAAATGTGGTCTCCTTCACAGATGAATCACACTTTCCAAAATTCTCCAAATAAACCGAAATCGACCATTCCATTCCCTACTATAACCCTTACATGCTCATCCTATTTCTTAGCCCTTTGCAACGTTCCGCACAGATATTTAAATAACGTGATTGAGTCACGCGGCACACTACTAATGCTGTATTCGCACACTACCGGTTCGTTTTTCCTGCCATCATACTAACAAGGAACTGTGTCAAGTCATCTTATATCCCAATAGCGATTCTATCACACATCGCTTGGGGACTCCTCACGACACTCTTGTCTCTGATGAACGCTCGCCCTGGAGGACAACGTACTGGGTTCTGTCACTTAAGAAGTCTTCGACCCGCTCGCATATCTGGGAACATATTCCAGTCTGCAATGGAGCACAGTGTCAAATGCTTTTCGGAAATCTAGGAATATGGAATCTGCCTGTTGCCCTTCATCCATAGTGTGCAGTATAACATGTGAGAAACGGGCGAGTTGAGTTTCGCACGGGCGATGCTTCCAAAACCCGTACTGATTCGTGGACAGAAGAGTCCGTGAAATGATGATTCTTAGTGCTAAGTTCCGTAGAAACTTTTCTGACAAGCTTTCTATATGTTTTCGAGGGTGCTGAATCTGAATTTTCAAAGTCCCACCAAAATTTCGACCCGGAAATGGATCAAAAATGAAAGAAACCGCGAAAAATGGAACTTTTTTTTTAGGTTTTCCACCTATAACTCTAGAATAACGCAATTTTCGGCAAAGCTGACTCGGTATGTAAATGAAGAGGATAAAATTTGCCACAGAATAGGTCCGAGTGGCGTTTTTCGTCAGACCAACCGTACGACACGTAGAGCTTGTTGAAGTCAGCCCGATTTCAAAGCTTGGGAGTTTAGCATTTTTTTCAACAGAGCCGAACTGTCCAGTCACCTCTGCTGAAGTTATTTTTACTAGTCGTGTTATAGGGTCCTGTGGAAATGCGTCACTCTTTGGTGTGGTGCACTGAATTCTCCCTATTTCATGCAAACGTTGTTTCCATCAAGAATTTGCGAGTTGTAGGCAGCATTGTCAAAGACAAATTGAAATGGGCCCAATTCCAATCCCTTTGCCATCATTGCTGACAGCTCTAAACGTACTGCATCTGCGTAGGAAGCACTGCATCCTAAAGCAGAAAGTACATCAACTAGTTTCCGAGAGCCGTACTTCTTTTAGATTAATGTGGCTACGCCAAATTGCAATGGTGACAAGGATGGGTTGGGTCTGACAGTTGCCGCCATGCTGTGCACTATGACCATACTTTTGGTTTTCATTTATTCGCGTTTCCCCGCATCTTCTTCATCCCTAGTCGATTTGGACAGTATCAAGGACGAGGACCGCGTTCGACTTCGTGTAATTATTGGAACAACCTTTTTAACAACAAGCTTACTTCGACATCGGGACGAGGACCTCGTTCTCTGTAAGAGACTGGTCTGGAGAGGGATTTTATGGTATGTAAGTCCGCGACTGAATATCTTCAACAAGTTGGCCACACGTCGACGCTCTTCCTTTGGAGATTTTTGAGCGATACCAACAATCTGAAAATTTTGTACACATTGTTTCTGAAATAAACAACAGTTGATTACTTCACAGATGGGGCAGTCACTATATCACTTCCATACTTTTTCAACAGTTGAGCTTTCACATTCTTGACGTCAGTTCAGCGGCACGTGTATCTCGCTTTTTTTTTTTTTGCGGTGCGACGTATTACTGAGCGTTCTCAGTAAGTTTCAGAAGTCTCTCGCAGCACCAGCTTGTACACTCACTACACTAGGTTCCGTCGACTGCTTGGGAGCCGGTTTTGTTGCGTCAGAAATTTTGGCGTAACAGCGGATACACACAAAAATAGTTTGTTTTGAAATAAAAAATTCGATTGAGCACACCGAGTTTGACGGTCTTGGTGGCCGAGCGGTTCTAGGCGCTACAGTCTGGGACCGCGCGACCGCTACGGTCGCATGTTCGAATCCTGCCTCGGGCATGGATGTGTGTGCTGTCCTTAGGTTAGTTAGGTTTAAGTAGTACTAAGTTCTAGGGGACTGATGGCCTTAGAAGTTAAGTCCCATAGTGCTCAGAGCCATTTGCACCATTTTTTAGACCGAGTTTCTTTTCGGCTGCGCCAGCCGCAACCCTCTTAGCCTGAGCAGCTATTAAGTCTTCCTTTGTGTGCATTACCCACAATTTTGCCGTTCAGAAGGGCAGTTGTCCCATCCTTCCTCTTCTAACTTGCTTCAGAAACATTCTTCAAACCCTCTTCCAGCCTAAGTGACAATGCATTTTTCCCCGTACGACTTTATTATGTACGATTATTTCATACATTTAAACAGCATTTACGGTTCGTAAATACACTCCTGGAAATTGAAATAAGAACACCGTGAATTCATTGTCCAAGGAAGGGGAAACTTTATTGACACATTCCTGGGGTCAGATACATCACATGATCACACTGACAGAACCACAGGCACATAGACACAGGCAACAGAGCATGCACAATGTCGGCACTAGTACAGTGTATATTCACCTTTCGCAGCAATGCAGGCTGTTATTCTCCCATGGAGACGATCGTAGAGATGCTGGATGTAGTCCTGTGGAACGGCTTGCCATGCCATTTCCACCTGGCGCCTCAGTTGGACCAGCGTTCGTGCTGGACGTGCA
Source organism: Schistocerca cancellata (assembly GCF_023864275.1). Classification (NCBI taxonomy): domain Eukaryota; kingdom Metazoa; phylum Arthropoda; class Insecta; order Orthoptera; family Acrididae; genus Schistocerca; species Schistocerca cancellata. The sequence goes on along the minus strand of NC_064631.1, from coordinate 605,439,816 downwards.
GACCAAGTGAGACGACGCTTCATCCAGTCCCAAACATGCTCAATGGGGGACAGATCCGGAGATCTTGCTGGCCAGGGTAGTTGACTTACACCTTCTAGAGCACGTTGGGTGGCACGGGATACATGCAGACATGCATTGTCCTGTTGGAACAGCAAGTTCCCTTGCCGGTCTAGGAATGGTAGAACGATGGGTTCAATGACGGTTTGGATGTACCGTGCACTATTCAGTGTCCCCTCGACGATCACCAGTGGTGTACGGCCAGTGTAGGAGATCGCTCCCCACACCATGATGCCGGGTGTTGGCCCTGTGTGCCTCGGTCGTATGCAGTCCTGATTGTGGCACTCACCTGCACGGCGCCAAACACCCATACGACCATCATTGGCACCAAGGCAGACGCGACTCTCATCGCTGAAGACGACACGTCTCCATTCGTCCCTCCATTCACGCCTGTCGCGACACCACAGGAGGCGGGCTGCACGATGTTGGGGCGTGAGCGGAAGACGGCCTAACGGTGTGCGGGACCGTAGCCCAGCTTCATGGAGACGGTTGCGAATGGTCCTCGCCGATACCCCAGGAGCAACAGTGTCCCTAATTTGCTGGGAAGTGGCGGTGCGGTCCCCTACGGCACTGCGTAGGATCCTACGGTCTTGGCGTGCATCCGTGCGTCGCTGCGGTCCGGTCCCAGGTCGACGGGCACGTGCACCTTCCGCCGACCACTGGCGACAACATCGATGTACTGTGGAGACCTCACGCCCCACGTGTTGAGCAATTCGGCGGTACGTCCACCCGGCCTCCCGCATGCCCACTATACGCCCTCGCTCAAAGTCCGTCAACTGCACATACGGTTTACGTCCACGCTGTCGCGGCATGGTACCAGTGTTAAAGACTGCGATGGAGCTCCGTATGCCACAGCAAACTGGCTGACACTGACGGCGGCGGTGCACAAATGCTGCGCAGCTAGCGCCATTCGACGGCCAACACCGCGGTTCCTGGTGTGTCTGCTGTGCCGTGCGTGTGATCATTGCTTGTACAGCCCTCTCGCAGTGTCCGGAGCAAGTATGGTGGGTCTGACACACCGGTGTCAATGTGTTCTTTTTTCCATTTCCAGGAGTGTACATTCCAAACAACCAACCGAGGGGAAATGGTACGCACCTGCTGACGCAGGTCAACACACAGCACTGGCTTTCTCTTCGTCAGGAATGGGATGTCAGTGCCCTCTCAAAAACATCTTACCCCTCCGGCAAGTATAAACTACCAACCACTCCAATAACATCGTAACAGTACCGGAGGATGGGACTCGACAGTGGATGTGCAACAAATTTATGGTAAAGGCGTGTGGGGAGGGGAGGGGGGGGGCACGTGCTCAGACGGCGCATCTCTTCAGATTTGAAATCGAGCTTACTTCAACACGCGCTTAACGTCTTACACGTGGTCTGACGAAAAAAGTCACTCAGACCTTCTTTGTGGGAATGTATCAGAATGGTTCAAATGGCTCTGAGCACTATGGGACTTAACATCTGAGGTTATCAGTCCCCTACACTTAGAACTACTTAAACCTAACTAACCTAAGGACATCACACACGTCCATGACTGAGGCAGGATTCGAACCTGCGATCGTAGCAGCAGCGCGGTTCCGGACTGAAGCGCCTAGAACCTCTCGGCCACAACGGCCGGCAGAAATTGTATCATTTTTATTTTCATAAATAGTCATTTTTGTCTAAAACAGAGTTGTTTCCACGTTATAAGTGAAAACCCCCGGAAACGTCCCATTTCTCGTGGTTTTTTCCCATTTTTGACCTATTCTCGGGCAGAGATTTGGTGGAACTTCGAAAATTCGGATTCAGTATTCTCGAAAACAAACAGAAATCTTGTCAAAAGAACTTCTACACAGCTTTCACTGGACTCTATCACCACAGATATACAAAAAGTCGCACTAGCACAATGAGCGCCCGAAGAATAGTGTACGCAGCTCTTACCAATGAATTTGAGGTCCTAGGCACAGAATGAGTAGTAGCGTGTTTATTAAAATCGTACAAGAAATGATTTGGAAATGTTACTTAGCGCTTGGAACATGTGTTTCGCTGTTAATTTTCCCACTACTATTTCACGGCAGAGTAGTACACTAATAAACAACATTTTAGGTGAACATCAAGGATATAAATGAGTAACCAGTAGTGATTGCATCTCTGACCATGATGCCTCAACTGTCTTCTTCTTTTCGGGTTCCGTACCTTGATCGGAAAAAAGGAACACTAATATCAACCCCGCCAAAGTGCGGGCCCTCTACAGTTACGACCATTTCGAACTCACTGTGTCGCCCTACCGAATAATTCTGGCAGAAAACGTGAGTATGACATTTTTAAATTGTGTCCAGACGTTGGTACATATATATGAATAGAATAAGCTCGCTATGCAGTTCTTTTCATTGTGGTTTGTTAAAGGTAACGAACTGATTGGGGCTCGGAACTTGATCATATTTGTTGTTAACCTTCGGTGAACAACGCGAAATGACAGGACATGTTCTACAATGTCGATTATTTCTGACCCAACTCATTTTTACGTGCAATGTGTCATTTTCAACATTTTAGGAATCAATGAAGTATAATATTTTTAAATACATACTTGTCCTCCACCACCTCCGTTTGCTACACGCGCGTGTTTGTCGCTCTCGGGTTATTTTGACCCTACGTTGCAGAGTAAAGTTAAAAATGACAATTTCCTCTAGCAAATACGATCAAAGTTTGAATGAAATTGTATATTACTAACGAAAGAAAATCTTAAAAGGAGGGCAGTCTTTTCATTGAATTTCACTACAGTTTGAGTTAATTTTCAAATAGTTAGTTAATACCTATCCACTCGAAGTCACGCACATGCAATCTGTTTGACACAGTTGTCTCTTCCTGAATAGTTGATTAGCCCTCCCAAATTTAATTTAACGTGAATTTGGTTTACTGCTCCTCTCACTTGTGATCATAAAACTCTACACGTAATGTTCATACGTTCGACAGATATCGTGCAGCCATTACAAACGTACACTTGTCGATGAGAAATAACTATTAAATCCACAGAAACTTGGCCTATTCTTAATAATGAATGGAATTCTGGTGCACTAGAATTCATCGTGCTACAAACTATGCCCAGTGATCAAATCACGACGAAAATATTCGCGATTCGTTTCGCAGCTCTCATATACATCGGCCGTACTCCATTAAACCGCTAAGAACGTAGATTCCTTTCTTCAATACAGCCACACCGGAGTATTCGCCCCACGACGTCGATACCCGAACGCGCGCTAGCCATGCGGCAGCTCAAAGATAATCACAGGCGGAAGAAAAAATACACCACCTAGCCAAACGTGAGATTACGCGGCACGCTCAGTACAGCCGAACATCACAAAGAGCCCTTTCAGGCGGACTGTGGAAAACTATTGCGGCTGCACGGTGTATGCAATGAGGGGGAAGCAGACACCTCAAAGTACTAGAGAGATAAAATGCAGAGGAAAGGAGTGGAAGTGAAGCTGCTGGAAAAGACACGCGACATGCAGCGCACTTTGTTCCCCGCCAGCGTGCCTTATCTACTGAGCTGATAAGTGAGGCACGTGCCAATACGACTGCCGGCGCGGTGGCCGTGCGGTTATAGGCGCTGCAGTCCGGAACCGCGGGACTGCTACGGTTGCAGGTTCGAGTCCTGCCTCGGGCATGGATGTGTGTGATGTCCTTAGGTTAGTTAGGTTTAAGTAGTTCTAAGTTCTAGGGGGCTGATGACCCATAGTGCTCAGAGCCATTTTTGAGCCAATACGGCTGTAGCTGTTTTCGTGGAACGTCGCTACTAGAAACTTTGCAGACGGTCGATTGAAATGCACCACAGCAATGTGTGTTAAGGTGAATGACTGGACCACTGAGACATGTGCGGTGTAGTGGCAACAAGAACGGATAATTCAATCCACATGAACTAAAGTGTTCGAACAGCCATCTCTGTACGATGCAAGAACCCCAGATATGCTACAGAAAGCGTGTACGACCTCATTAAGATACTCACGATCATGATCATCATCTTCGTAATCATTCGATGACTCCTGCGGGATATATCTGCCCTCCAGACTGTTCTATGGGTTATGGTTTCAGCGTATGCACCCATGACGCTCTTTCATCAACCCCCTTCCACATCTACATCGACATGGATACTCTGCAAATCACATTTAAGTGCCTGGCAGAGGGTTCATCGAACCACCTTCACAATTCTCCATTATTCCAATCTCGTATAGTGCGCAGAAAGAACGAACATCCATATCTTACCGTACGAGCTCTGATTTCCCTTATTTTATTATTGAGATCGTTTCTTCCTATGTTGGTCGGCGTTAGCAAAATATTTTCGCATTCGGAGGAGAGAGTTGGTGATTCGAATTTTGTGAGAAGAGTCCGCCGAAACTAAAAACGCCTTTATTTTGATGATGTCCACCCCGAATCGTTTATCATTTCAGTGACACTCTATCCCCCGTTTCGCAATAATACAAAACGTGCTGCCCTTCTTTGAACTTTTTCGATGTACTCCGTCAATCCTATCTGGTAAGGATCCCACACCGCGCAGCAGTATTCCAAAAGAGGACGAACAACCGTAGTGTAGGCAGTTTCTTTGGTAGATCTGTTACATTTTCTAAGTGTCCTGCCAATAAAACGCAGTCTTTAGTTAGCCTTCCCCACAACACTTTCCCATTTAAATTGTTCGTAATTGTAATTCCTAGGTATTTAGTTGAATTTACGGCCTTTAGATTTGACTGATTTATCGTGTAACCGAAGTTAGCGGATTTCTTTTAGCACTCATGTGGATGACCTCACGCTTTTCGGTACTTATGGTCAATTGTTTATTTTTGCAGCATACAGATATCTAAATCGTTTAGCTATTTGTTTTGATCTTCTGATGACTTTACTAGGCGACAAACGACAGCGTCATCTGCAAACAACCTAAGACGGCTGCTCAGATTGTCTCCCAAATCGTTTATATAGATAAGCAACAGCAAAGGGCCTATAACACTACCTTAGGGAACGCCAGAAATCACTCCTGTTTTACTCGATGACTGTCCGTCAATAACTACGAACTGTGACCTCTCTGACACGAAATCATGAATCCAGTAACATAACTGAGACGATATTTCGTAAGCACGCAATTTCACTACAAGCCACTTGTGTGGTACAGTGTCTAATAGCCTTCCGGAAATCCTGAAATACGGAATCAATTTGAACTCCGTTGTCAATAGCACTCAACTCTTCGCGCGAGTAAAGAGCTAGTTGTGTTTCACAAGGTTCTCTATTAGGTAGTCCTCTTGGAAACCATCAAAGAACTTCCATTGTTCGTCTACCGTATATTGTTCCTTTCGTTTCTCATAATCGATATTTTACCCTGGCTACTTTTTTCGCTTATCTACAGTTATATCTTCCAGTCCAATTTGTTATCTAATACATTTGTTTACTTTTTGTCTTTCCCAGTTACTGAAATACACTCCTGGAAATTGAAATAAGAACACCGTGAATTCATTGTCCCAGGAAGGGGAAACTTTATTGACACATTCCTGGGGTCAGATACATCACATGATCACACTGACAGAACCACAGGCACATAGACACAGGCAACAGAGCATGCACAATGTCGGCACTAGTACAGTGTATATCCACCTTTCGCAGCAATGCAGGCTGCTATTCTCCCATGGAGACGATCGTAGAGATGCTGGATGTAGTCCTGTGGAACGGCTTTCCATGCCATTTCCACCTGGCGCCTCAGTTGGACCAGCGTTCGTGCTGGACGTGCAGACCAAGTGAGACGACGCTTCATCCAGTCCCAAACATGCTCAATGGGGGACAGATCCGGAGATCTTGCTGGCCAGGGTAGTTGACTTACACCTTCTAGAGCAAGTTGGGTGGCACGGGATACATGCGGACGTGCATTGTCCTGTTGGAACAGCAAGTTCCCTTGCCGGTCTAGGAATGGTAGAACGATGGGTTCGATGACGGTTTGGATGACCGTGCACTATTCAGTGTCCCCTCGACGATCACCAGTGGTGTATGGCCAGTGTAGGAGATCGCTCCCCACACCATGCAGCCGGGTGTTGGCCCTGTGTGCCTCGGTCGTATGCAGTCCTGATTGTGGCGCTCACCTGCACGGCGCCAAACACGCATACGACCATCATTGGCACCAAGGCAGAAGCGACTCTCATCGCTGAAGACGACACGTCTCCATTCGTCCCTCCATTCACGCCTGTCGCGACACCACAGGAGGCGGGCTGCACGATGTTGGGGCGTGAGCGGAAGACGGCCTAACGGTGTGCGGGACCGTAGCCCAGCTTCATGGAGACGGTTGCGAATGGTCCTCGCCGATACCCCAGGAGCAACAGTGTCCCTAATTTGCTGGGAAGTGGCGGTGCGGTCCCCTACGGCACTGCGTAGGATCCTACGGTCTTGGCGTGCATCCGTGCGTCGCTGCGGTCCGGTCCCAGGTCGACGGGCACGTGCACCTTCCGCCGACCACTGGCGACAACATCGATGTACTGTGGAGACCTCACGCCCCACGTGTTGAGCAATTCGGCGGTACGTCCACCCGGCCTCCCGCATGCCCACTATACGCCCTCGCTCAAAGTCCGTCAACTGCACATACGGTTCACGTCCACGCTGTCGCGGCATGCTACCAGTGTTAAAGACTGCGATGGAGCTCCGTATGCCACGGCAAACTGGCTGACACTGACGGCGGCGGTGCACAAATGCTGCGCAGCTAGCGCCATTCGACGGCCAACACCGCGGTTCCTGGTGTGTCCGCTGCGCCGTGCGTGTGATCATTGCTTGTACAGCCCTCTCGCAGTGTCCGGAGCAAGTATGGTGGGTCTGACACACCGGTGTCAATGTGTTCTTTTTTCCATTTCCAGGAGTGTACGTGTCTCCATTCCTCACTGATCAACCTTCAGCTTTTCAGTGCTTTTCAAGATAAAATGCCACGTTTCACTGCCTCTTGTCATACCTGGTAATAAGCTCCCAGACAATATACGTTTTCCTCACCAGCACACCTTGCAGTTACTTCTCTTTCCGGTCACTGCAGTTAGCTTTATCGACAGTAACGTGTATAATTGTTTGATTTGCTCGATTTACTCACAAGGGCCTACTGTGTAGATGGACTGAAGCTTTTTGGTAATTCTAAAAATATTGACAATTAATAATCACTCGTCAGGTTCCTCGGCGTAAAGCTTTTTTATTTGTTCTGTCCAAATATGTCTCAAAAAATGGCTCTGAGCACTATGGGACTTAACATCTGAGGTCATCAGTCCCCTAGAACTTAGAACTACTTAAACCTAACTAATCTGAGGACATCACACACATCCATGGCCGAAGCAGGATTCAAACCTGCGACCGTAGCGGTCGCGCGGTTCCAGACTGTAGCGCCTAGAACCGTTCGGCCACCCTGGCCGACCAAATATGTCTCAACGTTAATGAAATTTAGCGACAGACTGAATGCGAGCACCCCTTCATCGGGTATTCATCACGCAAATCTACTGTTCCACAGCTAAATCAGTTACGTTCAATAACATTCACTATTCGATTATCACTTCAATTTTCGTTGTACAGCCGGCCGTTGTGACCGAGTGGTTCTAGGCGCTACAGTCTGGAACCGCGCGACCTCTACGGTCGCAGGTTCGAATTCTGCCTCGGGCATGGATGTGTGTGATGTCTTTAGGTTAGTTAGGTTTAAGTAGTTCTAACAAGGGAATGGTCAGACTTGTCATGCCGAAACATGTATCGCTTTTTTTAGCAGTTATTTAACTGTGCAAAAGGTCCGTATGCAAAATTGTAGCTGCTGACATGAACTGGAAGTCACCTAAAAAAAATCACGTACTTGGCTGTGTTTCCTACTTGGCGCTTGTAGTGACGGCTGGCCACCCCTGGAAATGGCGAGTCGCGGGCGTTGTGCGCATGGTCGGCAAGTGCGGCCGTCTTATCGCGGCGTTCACTAAAGAGGAATATCGCTGCACGGTTTTGGTGGAAAGGGGAAACGAATATTCGTTTCTGTGGCATGCACTTCCTTTTAATTTTTGGTACGTATTTCGAAACATACCGTCCTGAAACTGGTTAGAGATGTGAAAGATGTTCTGTACATGTTCATCTATACTCCGCAAGCCACTTTACGGTGAACATTCAATCTCCTCTCACAGGTGATGGCGAACCCTGTAAATGTTTTGCTGCTTGCCATGGAGATATACCACAGACACCAAATGAAGCAATCAACAGAAAACACGCGTGAAGACTATGTGTTGTGCGACATGGTTGTTAAACTTCTAGACGAGCATGTAAATGGCGCAGACATGTCGCTAGAAACAGCTGAAACACTCATATTGCGGACTGTGAATCTACAGACGGCGAAGATACCGACGAAAGTTGCACTCATGAAGACTCTTCGAGTGATAGTGCCACGTACCATCATCAATTATCTCCGAAAGTAACACCAGCAACTACAATTACCTTGTCAGACAAAGAAAAAGCGGTGACGTATTGGTAGAACGAAAGTGGTAAGAAACGCCTACATGTCAGTACTGTTCAAAACAAGTATCGCTTTGTCCGTTCTGAATGTGAATTGTATAGATGGAAAAAGGAAGTCGCTGGACGACGTAAGAGTCGACTGGAAATTGCGATGGAGATAAATGCGCGACTTTTTGAGCTATTTACCGATGCCAGACAACAGTCATTTAGTGTCAGCGATACAAGTTTGCGTGATTGGGCGTTAGAGATTGCCAAAGAGATAGGCGCTAAAGAATTTACAGCTTCTCAAAGTTGGATTAGTCGCTTCAAAAGATCAGAAAAAATTATGGCAAGAAAAATAACAAAATTTGTATCGGGAAACAGATCGGAAAATGAAGTGACACAAATCGAAATGATAGAAGCTTTTCTTACGAATGCGAAAAATAAGATCGCTAGTTTCAGTGAATCGTACGTGTACAATGCAGATCAGTCAGGTTTTCAAAAAGAAATGCGTGCGAAAAGAACACTGTCATTCAAAGGGCAAAAACATATTGAGGCGATTGCGCTGTCCACAACTGCACTCACCCATTCATACACTATAATGCCCATAATTAGTCTGGATGGTTCATTGCTGCCTAAACTATATGTGTGTCTTCAAGAACCAACTGGACGTTTTGGACCACGTGTCATAAGAAGAATGTTCTACGCAAACTATCTTGTGGTAGACCCATCGAAGTCTGGAAAAATGGGAAATGAAAACGCTACACTTTTCATGCGTCATGCTTTTCTTCCGTTCTGCGGGAACAAATCTCTTCTCCTTCTAGATTCGTGGCCAGGTCACAAAAGGTCTGATTCATTAAAAGCTGTATTTCGAGCTCACCCTGAAAAAGAAGTAGAGATACTTCAGATTCCACCCGGCACGACGAACGTAATTCAACCTTTAGACAGAGAATTTTTCCGTCAGTGGAAGGCATTTTACAGAAAACTAACAGAGAAAATTATTGTGTGCAGATCACTGCAATTTCCTGTCTATCACCGTAACAATATTCTCAAGCTGCAATCAGTAGTACATTATCAATTTTCTCCCCACGGTTTCAGAATTTGATTAAATACGCGTGGCACTCCTCGAAATATACTGATACTAGGCGTGATTCATTTCTAACACCAGCCCAGTTTTGTCTACGGACATCTAACAACGTCTGTGATTCGCAGGGCTGTCATATGTCGTCTTTGCCTGTATGATCCTGGTGCACAAAAAAACCTTTGTTTTGAACATTGTATCAATATTTCGCATTTTTCCGGTAATTACAAGAAATAAAATTTGAACGTGTTCTAAACCGTATATTTATTTGTGTATTTCATAGCTATTTGGAAAGAATGTTGTAGACAACATATCAGCCATATTTGTCAACGAATGTTTAATTATCATACGATCGCATTCACTGGGGAATCAGCTCCCTCAGTGCTGTGGCAAGAGAGCGGCGATTAGCTAACACCACCTTGTCCCTAGATGGCGTTGGTATAACGTAGCGAGAGAGGTCAGGGTTGTACAAGAGGCAGTTATAAGCGCGGAAACCATGCGACAATAATCTCTTACTTCATAATATTGTTTACAGACTTCCAGGTCATGTCAGCAGCTAAAATTCTGCATACAGACTTCTTGCAATGTTAACTCACAGTGGTAAAAAAAGCAACACAGGTTTCGACATGACAAGTATGACCATTCCCTTGTAAGTTCTAGTAGACTGATGACCTCAGAAGTTAAGTCCCATAGTGCTCAGAGCCATCTGAACCATTTTTCGTTGTACATAACCACACTTAATGTGATATTACTCAATGAATCTCAGGTATACAGCATACACTTTTTCTACGGAACGCATGGGAAATCGACAGCAAACAGGAATTCTAATTCGAAATGCATTTCAATGCATGTCCGGCCCATTAGCGCCGCTATGTTGCCAAAGCTGAAAAGAGTCCACGTTTCCCGTTTCCTTAAGCCGCATCCACACCGGCCGCGCCGCGTCACGCGAAACCAAGAAAAAGAGGTCCGCTGTGGACTTGAAGCACTACGTTCTGCGCAACAGCGAAGAGGTTCTGCGCTTGTCGGTACATCAGAGGAAATGGTTCGTTCGTGCGCGACTCTGTTCGGACCGCGTTTCTCGTTTACCATTGTTACTGAAGAGCGCGCGTGCACATTGGAACATCGCTGCGAATCTACAGGGGATAGGCAAAGTAATGTGAACGGTGGTAGTAAAGGGATGGCAACCCGCCCGGCTAGCCGTGCGATCTACCGCGCTGCTTCCCGAGCGGGAAGGCGTGCCGGTTCCTGGTACGAATCCGCCCGGCGGATTAGTGTCGAGGTCCGGTGTGCCGGCCAGCCTGTGGATTAGGATGCTAAGTTCACCGGACTTGGATACGATGTGACGTCATTATGACGTGTACACGCTACATCGAAAACGATAGGAACCGTATATCGACTATTCGACTTTTGTGAACTTTCGAGAGGTTGTGACAGGGTGGCGCTGTGCTGTGCGCCATTCGTTTAAATGTGTTTTGCGTTCTTTGCGTTTAAATCGTGTATTGTACTGTGTTTGTGTCCCGTGCGTTATTTTTCGTTTGCTCGTCTCTAATTATGTGTTCAGCATTCGAGAGACTAATGAGAGAAAAGCTGAAAGAGTTCAGCACCGATGACGACGGGCAATTGCGTGGTTACTGTGAATCTCAAGCAGAAATTGATGTACTTCTGACCCAGCTGAAGTGCGTCGGTTATTCGTACTCGGTGAGAAGAAGCACTCAACAGCCAAAATCTTTAGATGCGTCAAGACACTAACCTTTGGTTAAGATTACATTGAGAAATCCACTTCCCCTCGTATTTCATCTCCGGTCGACGATTTTTCTTCAATAATGCATCATATTTTTCTTTTTAAGTTCGAAATTCAATCATTCTACACACCAGTCATTACTGGACACTAAGGTACCTGTCTCTGCGGTCCGAGTGTAAAATTACTTGGAATTATGGTTGATGAAAGACTATCTTGGGATGGACATATAAATTACTTAGCTAACAAACTTGCACGCGTTCTCTTTCAGCTATATAAATTAAGAAAAAAAAGTCAGCAAGAGTATGCTGCTACAACTAATATGTACTGACAAGACCAATTGTATGAAACCATACTAAAATATTGATAATAAATAAATATTATTTTTGGCGTAAGCGTTCAATACAACAATCACACAATCTAATCTGGTCTGGACATAAGAAGACTTCACTTTTTTAGGAAACGTGTTGTCCGTGGTGTTTTCAAGGCCACGGTAAGGAATATTTCTATTAATATCCAGCTCTTTTACTTGCATTTTGGCGCAATACATATACGCTGCCACACTGAGCTGTTATCAGAATCGCACGTGTCAAAATAAACCACTAGCTGACGACAGTTTAGAATCTCGAACGTTCGTAAAAGTCGATAAGTGTGTTAATCGACTAAAGCGTATATACGTCATAATGACGTCACATCATATCCAGGTTGGGTGAACTTAGCATCCTCCGCTTGTGGATGGTTTTAAGGAGGTTTTCCATCAGCCTCGGAGAATGCGGGCTGGTTCCCCTTATTCCGCCTCAGCTACAGTGTGTCGGCGATTGTTGCGCAAACACTGTCTCCACGGACGCGTACACCATAATAACTGGGAGGGGGGTCCTTTGGGGGCCGAACCGCACAATAACCCTGGGTTCGGTGTGGGGCGGCGGTGGGGTGGGTGGACTGCTGTGGCCTGTTCTTGGGTTGTGTACCACTGAGGGCTACGGCAGGACGAAGCCTCTCCGTCGTTTCTAGGTCCCCGGTTCAATACACAATGGGATGGTTGTGTTTGACGGTCAACAACGGAGGTAGGGCATGTGTCGCGCTAGACTCTGCGTGTTCAGTACAGACTAGGCGTCAGTGCTGGTTGTTTACGCGTAGTGAACACTTCGTATTTGCATTCAGAGGCCGTGGTCGACGTGCAATGAAAGACCTGACAGAGTTATACGAGAACAGATTGTGGAGGCCCGATTAGCTGGTGCATCTGCAACCAAGACAGCCAACTTCTTTAATGTTTCAAGAGCAACTGTTTCAACAGTCATGACAGCCTACACAAAACATGGAAAGACATCATCGCGTAAACGCTATAGTGGGCGTAAATCAAAACTAAATGACAGAGATCTGAATGGATGGGATGGAGAGGGTTGTATGGGCGCACGACGGCAAGGTCTTCAGCGCCCGCTCAGTAACAGATTGAGACGGGTGTCAAGAAAAGACTTAGAACAATAAGATAAAACAGAACGTAAAACACAGGTAACAAGCGTGGAAAAATATGTGCCTACCTACACCGAAGCCTGGGACGAAGCATGCCGCCAGCAGTAAAACATGGACAACACGGGAAGAAACACGAACTATGTCAAAACAATGCAAAACAACCGCAGAGCTTAATAGCCGTCTTCGTGACCCCGTATCTTAGCACTGTCCGCCGAGTACTCCACAAAGCGAATATTCATGGACGGGCTGCTATTCCGAAACTAAAAGTGACGACGACCAATAGAAAGATACGTAAAACATGGTGTCAGGGGCAGTGGAAACACGTCAAATGGTCCGACGAGTCAACGTTTTTGTTATTTCCAACACCGGGTCGGGTTTACGTCTGGAGAGCGCAAAAAGAAGCCTACAATCCTGTTTGCTTGATTCTAACGGTTAAGCATGGAGGTGGAAGTGTGATGGTGTGGACAGTCATATCATGGTATTCCGCTGGTCCCATCATTACTCTGAAAGGCCGTGTTACAGCCAACGATTATGTGAACACTTTAGGTGATCAGGTGATTCAGATGCATTATTTCAAGACGATACTGCACCCATTCACACAGCCAGGACAGTACAATCGTGGTATGAGGAGCATGCGACTAAACTGCAGTGTGCTCCCTGGCCAGCACAGTCCACGGACTTGAACATTATCGAACCCTTGTGGGCGGTATTGGAGCGCAGGCTCCGGAGTAGATTTCCGCCTCCCCTCTTACTACAGGAGGTAGATGGGGTTCTGATTGAAGAGTGGCATAACATTCCACTGGAGACTATGCAATCACTATATGCCAGTATTCCAAGAAGAATCGTAGCTGTATTACAGGCAAATGGGGGTCCAACCCCTTATTAATAAACCATTCCCAAATAAGTACAGGTGTTCACATTATTTTGGCTATCACCTTCACGAACACTCTACTCCATCTGCGCTGTTCCGCGTCGCGCGACTAACTTACAGTTACCAACACTTCGCAGAGGGTGACCTCATTTTGACATCACGCGCTGTGTCGAAGACGAAATGAGCTGACTATCAATTTCCGTGATCGTTCGGTTCGTAACAGGCGAAACGAACGTGACTTTCAAAACAATAACATTCACCTCAAGTAGAGAGAACTGAAGGTTACGCTTTTCCGCTACTGCAGGGTACGTTAGCGTCGAAGTTACGCCGTTTATAAATATGTGAATTAAAGTGTCAAGAAGCTGTGCTATTTTCCCTAATATTCCTTCATCAGCCCTAAAAGTGTAAAGAATTTAAAAAAAGCTGAATCCAGCGTTTATATTCCAAAGCGTTCATTAAGGTGTCTCAACAAAATATTTTTAGAAACTAGTTTCTGTGCTATTTTCCCTAATATTCCTTCATCAGCCCTAAAAGTGTACAGAATTTAAAAAAAAGCTGAATCCAGCGTTTATATTCCACAGCGTTCATTAAGGTGTCTCAACAAAATATTTTTAGAAACTAGTTTCAGGAGTTGGTCTGTAATTAGAAAGGATGGGCAGCCATTCTGCCAGACTAAGTAAAGCAGCAACTCATTTATCTCATATACAATGAATTAATGCTGTTTCAAAACCCCAACACATTCAAGGTCTCTCGAAAACACATCAATAAAATCTGTTGTACCAAAATTACGAATAACGTCATGTTGTTGTTGTGGTCTTCAGTCCTGAGACTGGTTTGATGCAGCTCTCCATGCTACTCTATCCTGCACAAGCTTCTTCATCTCCCGGTACCTACTGCAACCTACATCCGTCTGAATCTGCTTAGTGTATTCATCTCTTGGTCTCCCCCTGCGATTTTTACCCTCCACGCTGTCCTCCAATACTACATTGGTGATCCCTTGATGCCTCAGAACATGTCCTACCAACCAATCCCTTCTTCTGGTCAAGTCGTGCCACAAACTTCTCTTCTCCCCACTTTAAGCGTCTCATTTCCTAATCTAATTACCTCAGCATCACCCGACTTAATTCGACTAGATTCTATTTTCCTCGTTTTGCTTTTGTTGATGTTCATCTTATATCCTCCTTTCAAGACACTGTCCATTCCATTCAACTGCTCTACCAAGTCCTTTGCTGTCTCTGACAGAATTACAATGTCATCGGCGAACCTCAAAGTTTTTATTTCTCCTCCCTGGATTTTAATACCTACTCCAAATTTTTCTTTTGTTTCCTTTACTGCTTGCTCAATATACAGATTGAATAACGTCGGAGATAGGCTACAACCCTGTCTCACTCCCTTCCCAACCACTGCTTCCCTTTCATGTCCCTCGACTCTTATAACTGCCATCTGGTTTCTGAACAAATTGTAAATAGCCTTTTGTTCCCTGTATTTTACCCCCGCCACCATTAGAATTTGAAAGAGAGTACTCCAGTCAACATTGTCAAAAGCTTTCTCTAAGTCTACAAATGCTAGAAACGTAGGTTTGCCTTTCCTTGATCTTTCTTCTAAGATAAGTCGTAAGGTCAGTATTGCCTCACGTGTTCCAACATTTCTACGGAATCCAAACTGATCTTCCCCAAGGTCGGCTTTTATTAGTTTTTCCTTTCGCCTGTAAATAATTCGTGTTAGTATTTTGCAGCTGTGACTTATTAAACTGATAGTTCAGTAATTTTCACATCTGTCAACACCTGCTTTCTTTGAGATTGGAATTATTATATTCTTCTTGAAGTCTGAGGGTATTTCGTCTGTCTCGTACATCTTGCTCACCAGATGGAAGAGTTTTGTCAGGACTGGCTCTCCCAAGGCTGTCAGTAGTTCTAATGGAATGTTGTCTACTCCCGGGGCCTTGTTTCGACTCAGGTCTTTCAGTGCTCTGTCAAACTCTTCATGCAGTATCCTATCTGCCATTTCATCTTCATCTACATCCTCTTCCATTTCCATAATATTGTCCTCAAGTACATCGCCCTTGTATAGACCCTCTATATACTCCTTCCACCTTTCTGCTTTCCTTCTTTGCTTAGAAGTGGGTTTCCATCTGAGCTCTTGATATTCATACAAGTGGCTCTCTTTTCTCCAAAGGTCTCTCTAATTTTCCTGTAGGCTGTATCTATCTTACCCCTAGTGAGATAAGCCTCCATATCCTTACATTTGTCCTCTAGCCATCCCTGCTTAGCCATTTTGCACTTCCTGTCGATCTCATTTTTGAGACGTTTGTATTCCTTTTTGCCTGCTTCATTTACTGCATTTTTCTATTTTCTCCTTTCATCAATTAAATTCAATATTTCTTCTGTTACCCAAGGATTTCTACTAGCCCTCTTCTTTTTACCTATTTGATCCTCTGCTGCCTTCACTACTTAATCCCTCAGAGCTACCCATTCGTCTTCTACTGTATTTCTTTCGCACATTCCTGTCAATTGTCCCCTTATGCTCTCCCTGAAACTGTGTACAACCTGTGGTTCTTTCAGTTTATCCAGGTCCCATCTCTTTAAATTCCCACCTTTTTGCAGTTTCTTCAGTTTTAATCTACAGTTCATAACCAATTGATTGTGGTCAGAGTTCACATCTGCCCCTGGAAATGTCCTACAATTTGAAACCTGGTTCCTAAATCTCTGTCTTACCATTATATAATCTATCTGATACCTTTTAGTATCTCCAGGTTTTTTCCATGTATACAACCTTCTTTTATGATTCTTGAACCAAAAGTTAGCTATGATTACGTTATACTCTGTGCAGGATTCTAACTGACGGCTTCCTCTTTCATTTCTTAGCCCCAATCTATATTCACCTACTATGTTTCCTTCTCTCCCTTTTGCTACTGTCGAATTCCAGTCACCCATGACTACTAAATTTTCATCTCCCTTCACTACCTGAATAATTTCTTTTATCTCATCATATATTTCTTCAATTTCTTTGTCATTTGCAGAGCTAGTTGACATAGAAACTTGTACTACTGTAGGAGGCATGGGCTTCGTGTCTATCTTGGCCACTATAATACGTTCACTATGCTGTTTGTAGTAGCTTACCCGCACTCCTATTTTTTTTATTCATTATTAAACCTAATCCTGCTTAACTACTACAAGTATCAATTTATTTTCATTTTAAATCTTCACAAAAATTATCGTAGATTCCGCAATTATCAGCAATGTACTATCGTATATCGTGTTCACGTTGTAATTATCGTATATCGCGATAATTTATCGTATGGTTGGCAACGCTGACGAACGTCGATAGACCGGGCCACTCTACCGTTGCCCACCATTCTGCGCGTGCGCACCCGCGTGACGGCGAAGGAGCGAACTGGCAGCCCTGTGTCCCTGCACTACGTGCAAAGTGACTCACGAAGAACAAAGGCGCTGACACGGGTTCAGCACGCGGATGCAGCGCTCTAGTAAACACTAGGATGGCGGTTATCGCTACAACAACCGGTTTTCGGTTATACCGGTTTTTTCAACGCCACGTTAACCTGAGTGTTGAAACTACTACTAATAACCAGTTTCTAGAATAACTTCTTTTCGGTTTTTTATTCCTGTTATTTCCCGTAATAAATAAAACATGAAAAATTTTGACTCCTTCAGCTTCAAGATACGTAGAAACAAAATATTAAACAGGCAAATAAAAGAAAACTTCGTCCGTCCGCCGTTCACTGATTTTCTCGAAGTGATAAGTGGTTAAATAATACAAAAAATCATCAATATTCTCCTAATGTTCTTATTTTTTGAAACTCTGCTTAATAAATCATGTCGTAATCGAGGATCGTATCACCGTTTGGGCATTACGAATAGTCTGGGCTAACGGGTGAAAACTGAGATCGAAGAACTCCATTTTACATGTTAATTTCTACGTTTTCGAATGCCACAAGCAGATAAAAGTACATTATGTAGACACAGGCTTTCCCCTTAGGTGATGTCTCAAGTTTGTTATAGCTCCTCCCGCTCTTAATCTTCTAAGAAAATGGGGCACTGTACTTAATTGACACCGCACTTTGTAAAATACTTCCAGACGAGCGATGGTGCCATCCTGTGACACAATAGATGTCCTCCAGCAAAAGCGAGAAACTACCATGAAGACAAGATGGGACAGGTCCAGCACGTTGCGTGTACACCTGTACCATGTAATAGTGCACGCCAGATGGTAACAAGTACGTTATTCGCTCAGCAATGCTGTACCAGTTCCTATACTACGTGTTTGTCGCTCGTTTCTGTCGGCATTGTTATTAAAATAGCGCTGATTGCTTTTCCCATTTTTTAAAAATGGTTCAAATGGCTCTGGCACTATGGGACTTAACATCTATGGTCATCAGTCCCCTAGAACTTAGAACTACTTAAACCTAACTAACCTAAGGACATCACACAACACCCAGTCATCACGAGGTAGAGAAAACCCCTGACCCCGCCGGGAATCGAACCCGGGAACACGGGCGCGGGAAGCGAGAACGCTACCGCACGACCTCGAGCTGCGGACCCCATTTTCTACAATAATACAGTATTTCAAAGCAAAGGAGGTCTTACGAGTACAACTTAACCGCTTTTTTTTAAAAAGTTTATTTAAAAACCTAAAATTTTTTACCCAGTTATTAGTAAAAAATAAAAAAAAAACACCTATTGTAACTGAGACCAAACGAATACCGAAAAATATCGGTTATTCAGAACTAAAATACCGATTTCGGTTTTAAATGGTCGGTTTTCTCCATCCATGATCGAGATGTAACAAAATGGCAGGAAGGAGCAGTCGTATTTCGACGTGTCCACTGCCACACCGTGAATAAAGTTGCCCGATTTGTTGATGTATCAATGCAGACTGTCCACATATCGTCCGTGAGAACAGGGGTCGTATAAAAGTCCTAACTCACAGAGAGCGGAGACGAGCGTTGGATGCACATGTAGGTATAGTTCATTTGATTTTTAAATTTCCCGCTGAACTCTCGTGGTGGGTCACGTGACTTCACGAGTCAGTACGTCGCCTTGTCGGACACTGTGCATTGTGAACCCTCCGTTACTCGCGCGAAAATTCGTGACATGGTCACTCGCGTAGATGACAGGTGTCATCCACAAAGCAAACGGTCTATTTGTATACTTTGAACGGTCTTTATGAATGATTTTATGTTTTTTATTAAATCTAAATATAATACATTTACTATTCGTACACGGTGTTATATATTCTAACGTTTGAAACAGTTCGACCATTCGTAGAACAATATCTTCAGCTGAATTACTGGCATTACGTGGTCCCTCTGGTTGCTTGCCGACTTACGGTTCTAAATTCAAAGTGTAAGCTGTTTTTACATCAACCAGAGCAAACACTTTTAACCCATACTTTGCTGGTTTGCTAGGGATATATTGCCTGATATATCCCGTGTGGGGTTGCTAGTCCCCCATCGGGCACCTCCCCAGGTGGCGGATAGGGGAAAGCCTCCCAGATATGGGTGGCACCGGGGAAATGAAATACCCGGGGTGGACCAAAACTAGCAGTGTGGTGGCGTCTGTACTCTAGTGGAGCGGCCTACCAAAGGTGTCTGTATCCCATGTCAGGGGCGGCCTGGAAATTATATCGCCAATCCGTTCTGAAGCAAGCGTGGCGATTATGCTTCTCACCTTCGAGTTATGTTGTGTGACATTAATGTTAAATTTTCCGGAGTAATAGCCCCACAGTCGGATCTCCGGGTGGGAGCAACTTTGATGTCCCAAACACCAAGTGGTGCTGAGAAGAAGATACAGACTCTTCACGTCTGTACATATAACTGTCGCTCTCTAATAGGCAACGACAGACTAGAAGAGATCGAGAAAGAGCTTACAAAAATAAACTGGAGTATTGTTGGTTTAAGCGAAGTTCGCCGAAAAGGGGAAGACTGTCTCCGTTTGCGCTCTGGCAACTTGTTTTACTTTTGTGGCGACCCAGAAGGAAAACTCAATGGAGTTGGGTTCTTAATCAACAAGAATATTGCTGATAGAGTATCTGTCTTAGAAGGAACTTCCAGCAGGACAGCTCGAATGGTCCTGAAGGTGTCAAATAGGTATAAAATACAGATTGTTCAGGTGTACGCTCCCACCTCAAGTCACCCTGACGAAGAAATTGAATCCTTTTACGAAAGTCTGGATAACACCTGTAAAAAAGGTAGTGATTGTCACTTCCAGATGGTCATTGGCGATTTCAATGCAAAAGTTGGCACCAAGAAACAAGGCGACACAGTGGTGGGCAACTATGGGATTGACGACCGAAACGAGAATGTCCATCATGAATACGTTCTTTAAGAAGCACCCTGACCGAAAATGGACTTGGAGGAGCCCAAATTTCAGTGTCAAAAATGAGATAGACTTTATTCTGTCAAATATTCCGCAGATTGTAAAAGACGTATCAGTGCTAAATCAGTTCAACACTGGCAGTGATCACCGTCTTGTGAGAGCAAGGGTCGAACTCAATGTAAGAAGTGAAAGGAGTAAACTTATGAAAGGGAAGAGAAGGGTAATCAACCTCAAAAACCTGGAAGAACATTCCTCGAAATTCCATGAAGTCCTCCAAAGCAAGTTCCACGTAACTAAAGATTGTGATTTGGCGGAAATGATTGTTTCAAGTGCACAAGAAGTCGGTGGCCTATGCCAAAAAAATAAACAACCAAAGAAATTCAGTGCCAAAACTGAAACCCTTTTACAACAGAGGAGAGAAATGAAAATCCAAACCGATCGTGATATGGTGGCGTACTCCGAACTATGTAAGGCAGTGCGAAGAGAAATGAAAACTGACATACAGAAATTCACTGAAGACACCTTACGAGCAAGCTTGGAGAACAAGACAAGTTTAAAGTCAGCCAAACGCAAACTCACAATCGGTAAAAAGCAGATTATCGCACTCGATGGAAATGACAGTCGAATCACTGAAAAGGAGGCGGTTTTGAAGTTCATCAGAGACTTTTATAGCAATTTGTATAGCAATACAGGGGAAAATTTGAGTGTATCTAATTTAAATGATATACCTAGTGTTCCAGATATACTCCCATCGGAAGTCAAGTGTGCTCTAGATAGCATGAAGAAGAGAACAGTGCCGGGTGATGATGAGCTCAGCGTTGACATCCTCAAACTGGCAGGAGAGGTAACAATAAATCACTTGGCAAAAGTATTTACTTCCTGCCTGCACTATGCTTCAATCCCACTATCGTGGAACAAGGCTAAGATTATTTTGATACACAAGAAAGGAAGTATTCACAATATTAAAAACTACCGTCCTATCAGCTTGCTCTCAATTTTGTACAAAATTTTTACAAAGATCTTGTTAAATCGAATTAGTTCCACCCTAGACTTAGCCCAACCTATAGAACAAGCTGGATTCCGAAGCAATTTTAGCACTATTGACCACATTCTGACCGTTAGTGAAGTGATAAGCAGAGCGAATGAATACCAACTGCCTCTCTGCATTGCCTTTGTTGACTTTGAAAAGGCATTTGACTCCGTTAGCCATGTAGCTGTCCTCCAAGCTTTGAGTGAGCAAGGAGTGGGAGCAGCATACATTGAAGTGCTCAGGAAAATCTACGAGAATTCTTCAGCTTATGTTAACATCGGCGAATCAACTCAAGAATTCCGCATCATGAGGGGTGTCAAGCAAGGCGATCCCATCTCCCCAAAACTGTTCTCTGCTGTATTGGAAATGGCTATGTCAAAGCTGAGCTGGGAAGGTAAGGGAATCAGAATTAATGGAAGAAGGCTTACCAACTTGAGATTTGCTGATGATATTGCCTTACTGGCCAAAGACTTCGCAGAGCTCCAAAACTTAGTTACAGATCTTGCATCGGAATGTCAGCTGGTTGGCTTGAACTTGAACCTTTCCAAAACAAAAGTAATATCCAACAAATGGGTCCCAGCTGGAGATGTGAAAGTCAAGGACAGTCTACTAGAAGAGGTCAGTGAATATGTCTACCTTGGCCAGATTATAAATACACTCCTGGAAATGGAAAAAAGAACACATTGACACCGGTGTGTCAGACCAACCATACTTGCTCCGGACACTGCGAGAGGGCTGTACAAGCAATGATCACACGCACGGCACAGCGGACACACCAGGAACCGCGGTGTTGGCCGTCGAATGGCGCTAGCTGCGCAGCATTTGTGCACCGCCGCCGTCAGTGTCAGCCAGTTTGCCGTGGCATACGGAGCTCCATCGCAGTCTTTAACACTGGTAGCATGCCGCGACAGCGTGGACGTGAACCGTATGTGCAGTTGACGGACTTTGAGCGAGGGCGTATAGTGGGCATGCGGGAGGCCGGGTGGACGTACCGCCGAATTGCTCAACACGTGGGGCGTGAGGTCTCCACAGTACATCGATGTTGTCGCCAGTGGTCGGCGGAAGGTGCACGTGCCCGTCGACCTGGGACCGGACCGCAGCGACGCACGGATGCACGCCAAGACCGTAGGATCCTACGCAGTGCCGTAGGGGACCGCACCGCCACTTCCCAGCAAATTAGGGACACTGTTGCTCCTGGGGTATCGGCGAGGACCATTCGCAACCGTCTCCATGAAGCTGGGCTACGGTCCCGCACACCGTTAGGCCGTCTTCCGCTCACGCCCCAACATCGTGCAGCCCGCCTCCAGTGGTGTCGCGACAGGCGTGAATGGAGGGACGAATGGAGACGTGTCGTCTTCAGCGATGAGAGTCGCTTCTGCCTTGGTGCCAATGATGGTCGTATGCGTGTTTGGCGCCGTGCAGGTGAGCGCCACAATCAGGACTGCATACGACCGAGGCACACAGGGCCAACACCCGGCTGCATGGTGTGGGGAGCGATCTCCTACACTGGCCATACACCACTGGTGATCGTCGAGGGGACACTGAATAGTGCACGGTCATCTAAACCGTCATCGAACCCATCGTTCTACCATTCCTAGACCGGCAAGGGAACTTGCTGTTCCAACAGGACAATGCACGTCCGCATGTATCCCGTGCCACCCAACTTGCTCTAGAAGGTGTAAGTCAACTACCCTGGCCAGCAAGATCTCCGGATCTGTCCCCCATTGAGCATGTTTGGGACTGGATGAAGCGTCGTCTCACGCGGTCTGCACGTCCAGCACGAACGCTGGTCCAACTGAGGCGCCAGGTGGAAATGGCATGGCAAGCCGTTCCACAGGACTACATCCAGCATCTCTACGATCGTCTCCATGGGAGAATAGCAGCCTGCATTGCTGCGAAAGGTGGATATACACTGTACTAGTGCCGACATTG
The DNA here is from genome assembly GCF_023864275.1 of Schistocerca cancellata. NCBI lineage: Eukaryota > Metazoa > Arthropoda > Insecta > Orthoptera > Acrididae > Schistocerca > Schistocerca cancellata. Next base: position 605,416,867 of record NC_064631.1, on the reverse strand, counting down.
TGCATGCTCTGTTGCCTGTGTCTATGTGCCTGTGGTTCTGTCAGTGTGATCATGTGATGTATCTGACCCCAGGAATGTGTCAATAAAGTTTCCCCTTCCTGGGACAATGAATTCACGGTGTTCTTATTTCAATTTCCAGGAGTGTATGAAGGGAGACATAAGACCAGAAATCTATCGACGCATCAAGCTTGGTTGGCAAGCATTTGGGAAGAATTCAAAAGTATTCAGATCAAAAATGCCAGTAAATCTGAAGAAAGCAGTATTTGATCAATGCATTCTTCCTGTGATGACGTACGGATGCGAGACATGGACACTGAACTCATTCACAAAAGGGAAACTTAGGACAGCACAGAGAGCCATGGAGAGATCAATGCTGGGCTATACAAGAAAGGACAGGAAAAGGGCAGATGACATCCGGTCTGTGACGAAGGTTAATGACATCTTAGAGAGAGTAGGTTCCTTGAAATGGCAGTGGGCTGGCCACGTCACAAGAAGAAAAGACAACAGGTGGACGAAGCTAGTACTGGAGTGGAGTCCGAGAGAGCACCGGAGGCCTAGAGGAAGACCACCAGACAGATGGGACAAAGATATCAAGAAGATCGCTGGTAACACCTGGCAGAGAACTGCCCAAGACCGTCCCACTTGGAGAAGACTGCTGAAAGCTACCTGAATCCACGACTCGAAGAGGCCACATCATCTAATGATTGAATTGGCTGATGATGATGATGATGATGATGATATTGCCTGAATGGAATGGGCAGTTTCCTCTAAATGCCAAAAGCTGTTCGTGAACAGTAAGATAGGTGAAAAATATTTTTGGCAATCTTCGTGAATAGTTCAAGTATCTCTCTGATAGGAGCCAACTTATCAGTCTCTCTGCAAACACCTCTATCACGGGTATTATCAACCCTAAGACATCTCAACAGAAACCTGAATCGGTTTTCACTTATGCATAAATAACATGATTCAAGTCCGTTTCCCTTTGAGTTATCCCACAATTTCGCTATACTCTTCCTAGAACATCTCAAAGATCCACACAGATATAGCAAACCAATGAAAGCTCTGATCTCTATCGCATCTGTTTCTTTAGCATCCCTTTTCCTAGAGAAGTTACCATGAACTTCACTGATGGATATATTAGTGCTTTTTGCGATAATGTTTATTATGTTTTCATCCAAGAACAAATTCAGAATTTCTATTTCTGTCTTTTTTATACGAGCCTGATGTTTTGGTCCAGGCAAATGCGTAATAATATTAAGAGATCTGCTTCTAACAATGGTAGGATATTTATTTTTCCTCCGTTCTTTCCCTAAAAGAAATGCATCCTCTTAAGTTACTTCTTCCTGTGACTCATATTCATCATTCTCTGGCGCTTCTTGTCCTGTTCCTGAATCGTGACCACTTTCATGAACACAGTCCTCAGTCTCTGAGTCAGCGCTATCACTGTGAGCATCTTCATCACTCAGCTCATTGAACCATTCCAACTATATATTAGGATCTCTACTAAACTCTGTTCGAGTCTTTTTTTTTGCTTTTGACATTTCTTCAACAATCTAAAAATAAAGAGAATACTACGTAACACGGAACGTAACTGCAGTCAGTTTCAATTTACGCACATGAAAGATCGATTGAATCTAGGAAAGCAATAAAGTAATACAGACTTACTTTGTTTCAGATTGTGGCACCAGAGCTCGCGTGGATGACTGGTGTCCTCCAGACTACAATAATGTTTCATAAACAATGTATCTTTAGAAACTGAAAGCCAATGATTGGAGCTAACTGCTGGAGAGTTAACAGAAAGGTACTGAAAATGGCGCGATCTCAGTCCTGCCATGTGTAACGTTCCCTGGCAAACTCACACTATTAATAAACTAAAATTTATTTGTACCATATACGCCGCTCTGAGCAATTTGTATGTACTGTAATTATTTAACAAAAAATATTATTGAATTTTGTGTAAAAGACATTTGTTATTATTGTAATATTTTTTTGTAGTAATATTCTCTCTGTATTTAGGATTGTAATATTTCTATATTCATTATGTAATTGCGAAATGTGTCAATATCTGCGATAACAGAGATGTGAAATTCAGCCAGAGGAAAATAATGTTATGAGATTACAAAGAAATGTTAATAGTCAGCAGTAGTATAAAAGCACCACGTACTGTGTATTCTTTGGTCATCTCCGTGTAGAGCTGAATGCGAGAGGAAGCTGTGACGAAGCGTTTTATGAATGGGTAGACTTCTTTTGTCTGTGTCTAGATTTAGCCGCCATTAGAGGAGAAATTACAAACTAATATGAGTTGAATTATTGTTGGGTCTAAATATATCATAATTTATCAAAAGTGTGTATTATTAATGTAAATTAGCTGGCCCATGTCATCTATAATATTTCTTTAAAGAATTTTCAGCATTTTTAGCGGTGTTGCTGGGCTGTGCCGCGACCGATCGATTTGCAGCGGCGGCACATTTAAAAAAATTGTCACGCTAAGGAAAAATCAACCAAACCCGTAAATCGGGAACAGATAAAAATTAGCAGTGAATTAAGAAAATGTTCTTCTTTTACAGTGATCCTGAGACTGATGAATTTTAAACTAATTATACATTTGTGCATTCGTAGGCGGATAGTTAATGTTGAAATTTAACAATTTTGGTTCTTTCAAATAACTTAAATGTATAGCGAAGTATGTTTTGTCAGTGATAATTAAATGTCGGCTTGGCAATATTTAACCATTTTCTGCTAATAGAGACAGTCTTGTGTTCCATAGCTAACGCTGGGAAAGAATTCAGTAAATATTTAAAAAAAAAAACCACTGCATTTAGAAAATGTGTGCCAAGGCCGAATTATGTAAAGGATTTAATTCTCAACTAAATATTCTTAATCAGTTAATATGAGTTCACGTAATTTTTAAATGTACGTAATTCTTTTGAAAATGAATTTTTATTACCACACGTAAATAAGAGAAAAGTTCTACAACAAAGTTCGTACTTACAGAAGAAAGTTAAAGAAAGGCAAATTAATTAACTAAATGCAAAAATTTAAAAAAGGGTAACTGATTATTATTATTCTTTAATGAAAAATTACGTGTATTTCATTAAATTGGCGCCCAACGTGGGGCCCGAATATGCAGTGGCCACTAAATACCCATGAGATAACTAGGGAATTATTATAGTCGAACTTTGTTGGAGAACAACTAATAATTTTTTTATGTATTGTATGTATTGCCTAACCAATATTGTGTGGTAATACCTGCATATGATTTTTTTTGCATGAGAACACTATATACCCAGAGGCAAGCTGAAGAAGAGAGCTCATTATATCGAAAAATTAATTACCTACCACAATATCAGGGGGCAGCTGCACCCAAGATAGATCACCGAAAGGTAAAGCTACAGTGTAGTTGTCCTGTGGGTAGTAAAGTAGCCTCAGTGCAGTGTTCTCGGATCATTAGTGGTGTGCTTGTTGTTAGTGCTTTTTTTTTAAAATAACAGGACATTTGAGTAGTTAGTCACTGTAGTATATAATAAGTGTGTTTCAACAAATGACCATTTCTTGTGTGATTATGTCAATGAAACCTGAGTGTTAGGATATTTAGTTCAGATTTTGTTTCTTTTGTTGACTATGGTTAGATTGCGTAGTCAGAAAGATATCAACATGGATAATGAACAACAGTTAGTAAGTAGTGATACCGAGTTAGAAAGTGGGACACAAAGTAATGTTAGTGGCGTAGCTCAGGAAGTACAATGTGAGAATCTGGGGGCAGAAGGGCAAGAAATGTTGCCACTGCCAGCCAGTGATTCAGTTGATAGCGGAAATACTGTGCCACCCGCAAGCACTGGACACGGACCAGAGAGTGGTGAGGTGTCAGAAGTGCAATCATTAAGAGTTATGTTCGAGCGCATGCTCAATTTCCAAGCTGAATTTGTACGTATGCAAGCAGAACGTGATAGAGAACGTGATGCTAAACAAGCAGAGCGTGATAGAGAACGTGATGCTAAACAAGTAGAGCGTGATAGAGAACATGATGCTAAACAAGCAGAGCGTGATAGAGAACGTGATGCTAAACAAGCAGAGCGTGATCGACGCCTGCATGAGAGAGACTTGCAGTTAATGCAATCCTTGGAAACTATGCAAAATGAGATTGTTAGTTTGAGACAAAACTATGAAACCATACCCAAAACGGTGCAAGAACTGAGCGAAAGAGTAGATAGTATCCAAGTGGCTAACGCCAGTATCGTAGATGAAATCAGTGCACTGACTAACACGGTGGAACAATTAGAAATTGACACAAATCAAGCAATTGAGCACAAAATGTCCAAACAAGTGCACGAAATTGAAAACGAATTTATAAAAAGCCAAGGATGTGGGCTCAAATGCGGAAATGCAGGACCTGAAAAGGGTGGTGCGCACTGACGTTCCGCTGTGGCAGCGGAATGTCAACCGTCGTCTTGCCGAGCTAGAAATCAGCTTGCCGCACGGCGTATGTCACGCCAGCCAGGTCCAACAATGATAGGCATATAAATACAGCAGTAAAAAATTGCGACTGCGAGACAGAAAAGGCAACCAATGTTAGCGAAACAAATAAATGTCACTCCAAAATAGTGATTGAAGAAAGCCTGATTAGAAACCGACAGTTTCAGATCTTTACGACGGAGAAGAAATCTGTTCACCCTGTAGTGTTTATCAAGGGATTTAGAAACATTTTGCCTAGCGTTTGGAGTCATACACAGAAAATACAGTTCGTTATGTCTTACATACAAGGAGATGCTGCATTATGGGCAACCGAAGCAGCTGACAGTTGCGACACATATGAGCAATTTGAAAAGGCATTCTTGGCCAAATATTGGTCAACATGTATTCAGGAGAGATTACGGAAAGAGGTATATAATCCAGAGCCGTATTCTCCACGATTAGGCAATTTGCGAAAATATTTTGAGAAGTACATTAATAAGACCCGTTATTGGGACGAGCAGATTCATCCCGGGATTTGATCAGACTTTTGAAATCACACTTGCCGATACACGTAAAGGAAAAACTTATACACGTGCCGGAGAATGACATGGAACATTTCTTGTCTGTTCTGGACTCAATTGACCTGATTCAGGAGGATGTTAAGGCAGCCTCTGAACAGGCTAGAAGTAACGGAAACGGTTACAGAAATGGTCGAAATAACACGCCTCCACCAAATAATGGAAATGGCGGAGGTAACAATAGGAGACAAGATTATGTACACAACGGGAATAGAGGTAGAGACCGGAACGGCAATAGTCCGCCGGTGAATAATGACCAGAAAAGGAGGTCTGATGACCGATATGAAACAGGCCCACCAAGCAATAGTAGATGGAAAAATGCCAGGGGGCCGTGGAACACTAATACCTATAATGATGCAAACCGAACTTGGCCACAGAACCAGAGGCCCAGTCCGGACCGGCAAAACAGTGAAAGATATGACAATAACCAACCGCCACCACAAAATGCGCCAATTGCGCAACCGTGGCGGCCGACGCAACACAACTTACACATAGTGGAGGTCAGCGACACAGAGCAGCCACACCCATCCACCTGTAATAATTCAACAAACTAGATTCAGCCGAGATACGCTCTCCATCGTCGGCTGAGGTTTGGAGTGAGAGCAGCCCGACACAGAACAAAACATCGGGAATCTGTATCCTCAGGTATAATGACGGGGTACTGATGGGACATGAATTGATAACTGAACCATCCACGTGCATAAAGGAGCACAAAGACAAAGTACAAGCGATAATAGAGATCAAAATTAACAATATTGATGTGCAAGTTATCGTAGATACAGGTGCTACTATCAGTGTCATGAGTATGGACTTATTCAGAGTACTGGGGAAAGAAAAGCGCATGCTGACTTTTCCTGTGAACAATTGCAAAGTCACTGGAGCCATAAGTGCACAGCGACAAATAATTAAACTCCAAGTGCGGGTAGAGATGTATATAGGGGAAGAAGCCATAGCGTGCTCATTCCTGGTAGTAAAGGGTTTAAGGGTAGCCTGCATTTTGGGGGTAGATTTTTTGAGAGAAAGGGACCCAGTAATCGACCTTTCTCGGGGAAAATTAAGTTTGATGAACGCGGGTAGGAAGATAGAATTGTCCATGCTCAGATCTGAAGAGCTACCTGTGCCTAATTGCAATGCTATTAACATAAAATGTAGGAATCAGTGGATACTACATTTAGACAATCATTGTCAAGGACAAAATCTCTATTATCCAGACATACAAAACGATCAATTAAAAGCAAATGTGGACGCACTTGTGAACAAAGTATCACAGTCCGAAAATTTGAACTCAATGCAACAGCAGGATTTGGTACAGTTATTATCTAACTATGCAGATGTATTTTCAGAACGACCAGGAATTGTTAAGGGATATCAGTACAATATCGAGGTGAAGCCTCACAAAACCTACTGTCGAGCCTCATACTCCATTCCTTGGTCCAAGAAGGAAATAGTAGCTAAAGAAATAAGAAAACTGATCGAGTGGGGAATAATAGAACCGTCTTTGTCCCCTTATAGTAGTCCTTTGGTGGCGGTAGCAAAAGCAGACGGACAGGTACGGTTAGTATTAGATGCGAGAGACATAAACGAAATTATTGTACCTGTCAGGACTCATCCGGAAAACTTAGATGAGCAAATTCAAAAATTCCATGGAGTGCAATATTTGACATCTGTTGATATGAAAAGTTCATTCTGGCAAATCCTGCTCACACCCGAATCGAGGAAATATACTGCATTTATATTTGGGGGAAGGAGCTACCAATTTAGGGTACTACCTTTTGGCTTAAATGTAAGTGCAGGAGTTTTCATAACAGTCCTCGACGCGGTTTTAGGTCCGGATTTGCTGCAAAGGGTAACAGTGTATGTAGACGATCTGGTGATTGCTACTGCCACCTGGGAGGAGCACGTAGAACTACTGGGTAGAGTCTTAGAAAGGTTTAAGCAAGCGGGAGTAACAGCGAATCTTGAGAAATCCAAATTTGGACGTAATCAGATTAAATTTCTAGGTCACATAATAACGCCACAAGGCATCAAACCTGACAGCAAAAAACTTGACGCAATTCGTGGGTTTCCTAGCCCGAAAACTAAGAGACAACTCAAAGTGTTTATGGGTCTTGCATCTTTTTTTAGACGGTTTGTTCCAAACCAATTAATGAATAACGAATCTTTATTGAGCCTGTTGCGTAAAAATGCGCACTGGGTTTGGACAGAAGAATGTCATCGCGCATTTGACGCTATCAAAAACGCCTTGGTGAATGCAAACATACTGCGACACCCAGACATGACAAAAGATTTTTGCATAGCGACAGATTCGTGTTCATACGGTCTGGGCGCTTGTTTATTTCAGTGGGACAGGAGCAACGACCCCACAACAATCAATGTTATCGGATTTGCCAGCCGCACACTAAATAGCTGTGAGAGAGCATATTCCGCTGCCGAATTAGAGGCTCTTGCAGTGGTTTGGGCGGTAAAGAAATTCAATTATTACATCTATAGCAAAGAAGTCAAAGTATTCAGTGACCACCAGGCTCTGAGCTATTTAATGTCTTGCAAATTATACCATACCCGCTTGCTAAGATGGAGGTTAGCATTGCAGGAATATAAAATTAAGATTATGTACCTAAAAGGACAAGATAATGTTGTAGCTGACGCCTTGTCGAGGCTCCCACTAGGGCAATCCTCAGTGTCAAAGATTTTGGAACAATCGGAGGAATATCGAATACTCTTAGTACAAGATAAGGTACATAGGAGGGACTTTTTACATATGTGTAAGAATATGTCTATATTGCAGGAAACTGATCCGATTTGGCGAGATATCATTAGCAAAATTAAAGAAGGAACCAATCTTAAAAGTGTTCAGAATGTCAAAATAGTAGATAATATTCTGTATTATAAGACAGGTGTGTCAAATGACCATGGAGTCGTGTGTATACCGCAACAGGCTATCCCAGTTGTAGTGTGGCACACGCATTTAGCATGGGGTCACGCTGGGATAGGCAAAACAATAAGGGTTTTATCCAGATTCTGTTACTTTAAGGGAATAAGCCAGCAGACTCGCACCATTATCAGGACTTGTCCTCTGTGCCAAAAGGCTAAGTTTCAAAATAAGTCCACAAGGTTTGAACTGCATCCTATAGTGGCTCATCGGCCACTTCAGTTAGTATCTATAGACATAGCAGGACCCTACCCTCGAGCCAGGGGTGGATTAAAGTACATTTTAGCGGTGTATGACCTTTTCTCTAAATACTTAAAAATATACTGCCTTAAATCAGCCACTGCTCGTGGAATAGTTAAATGGTTAGGGAAAGAATATTTTACACAGGTGGGTAAGCCTGAAGCGATAATATCGGATAATGCTTCCTATTTTACAGGCCATACCTGGAAGAACTATTTACATGAACAAGATATAAAGCACATACTAATATCCCGTTTTCACCCACAAGCAAGTTTAGTAGAGAGAACATTTGGAGAGTTAAATAAATTTTTCAGGTTATACATTGCATGTAAGCACACAAGATGGCCAGATCTGATACCTAAGTTTTTGGAAATTCACAACGCAACCCCGCATGCTTCTACGGGGTATCCACCAAACGAGATTATAATGAATAATAATAGAGTTCTGAATGAGTGGCTGGCACCTTTGCCTAAGGTCACAGTCATTCCTGAGCCTAAGGAAGAGAAGATAAGAAAAGCAGGGTGCAACCTTACCAGGTGCGCTCAGAAAAGGAAAGAAAAATATAATCGACATGTGACGAATAACCAAAAATTTAATGTTGGGGACTTGGTACTCTTACGCAATCATCCTAAGTCCTCGGCATCCTTGAAACAGAATAGCAAGTGGCAATTGGTGTACAATGGACCTTTTAGAATAGTAAGTGTGCCACATGAGTGTAGCTATCTGTTAGCAGATCCCCACTCAGGGAGAGTACGGGGACTGTATCCGCGTAAGGATGTCAAAATATTCCTACAGTAAATGACTAATAGTCCTATGTGGACACCATTCTTTTGAAAATGAATGAACATTAATGATGTGTGATCTGTAGAGATAATGTACTAGTGTAGAAGTATTTAGTTATAAGGATATGATTGACTTTCTCTTTTGTTTATGAATATTTGTGTTATGTCTTCTTTTAATTAGTGTTAGCTTAAACATGCTCTAAATGTCTGCACAGATAACCTGATTAGTGCAATTATTTGTAGTGTTAAATTGTGACAGAGATCAGTCAGGAGGAACTTTTTAGTAGTGATTAGTTCGTGTACTGCATAATATTCTATATGTGTGTCAAACTTGAAATATTTCTTGGTACAATCTTTTCTATTATATATGTATATATGTATATATGTGTAGCTGTCAGATTGACAGATTCGAACCCAGAATAATATCAATAATATGAGGCCCTGAGAACTTTATTATCAAACCAGTGTTATCAAAGAGAATAATGCACCCAGTAGTGACCCGAGGGCACCATGGGAGGCAAACTTATTGCAAATTTAAGTAGCGCAAAGTTACGCACAAAGAAGCTCCAATTGAAGCATGTGCAGATTCAATCAGTAAAAAAGGAGCTAGCCTGATACAGTCCAAGTCAATTTTAGCCTACAGAGACTACACTGTAGTTACGTAGGACCTTGCAAGCAAAGTGAGACATAATTTCAAAGGAGTTATTGAACAATATGCCTGAATCCGGCTGGAATGCACAAATAAAATCTACTCGAACATGAATATAGATGATTTTTGGGCAAACTAATACGAAATTTTAATATTTGTTACCATGTACACAAATATCACACACCTTGGTAAAGAGCGAACAAAGAAGTTACGAATGTGCTGTTACAAAAATTGCACAACGGACATTGTAAAAAAAAAAAAAGCACAACGGACATTGTAAAAAAAAAAAAAAAAAAAAAAAAGAAAAACTCAAACAAAAGTGCAGTATTGTGTAGCAGAGACAAACAGTGACTGTTAAACCTGCAGCAATACGTCACGAAGTTGTTTTGTACAAGCAATAAGAAACTGTATCATCGCCGTGTGTGCAAGTGGACAAGGAACTAGCACGACACGAACAGTGAGCCGATAATGGACGGTGGACCAAATTAGTGTCAAACTTTAACTCTTTGTGTGTCAAGGGACGCTAGGAAAGCGCATTGACTACAGAGATACATTTTGTCCTAAGGTGAAAACTTGCGTGTGACGAATGACAAGGCATGACATGGTGAAAAAATATTGTGTGCCCATAAAACGTGTTACTGTGACAACGAAACATTGTGCAAACCAGACTAGTGAAGGCCTACTGAATAATAACTGCCAATAACTGTGTGCGTTTTTTCCCACAGCAGGAAAAATGCCCATAAGGATAGTACACTGTTTGTGAACTTGTTGCATGTTTGCTGGAGCACTGCAAGAAGATGTCACACGGGCGAGCTGATATACAACGCGCATCCGGCTACTTCAGCCATGCAGCGGCCGCAGCAGCCCGTAGCAGACCAGACAGCCACACGCCTCTCCGCGCCGTAGCTGTCAACACCGGGGGCGGTGACCTACACGGAGCCAACGCGCCGCGCCGAGCGCTGCTCAACAATCACTCCGTACCGCTCACCAACTACAGCATTATTGACATTTTCCAAAATATTTACACAAACTGCATAACAAGACAATGACTCCAATTTTGATAAACATTGAACATTTATTATGTATATCCGTAAACTGATAAGAGAAAATGAACACTAACAAGTGTAGGAGATGGCTTTGTAACACGTAGGTAGTGGAAACATTATGAAAAGTGATGCTGTGCTAAGTGATTTCAAAAAAAAAAACTAAGTGATATATCCTAGGGCAAGTGACCCTGCAGTATATCGCAAAATTAATAATAACGAGTTGTTAATCACACACAAAAAACTTTCGTTGAACTGTATGTGACTGTGATATTATGTAACCGTTGATGACAAACTGCTAAAATAATTCAAAAGAATGACTCTTAAAGAGACAAGATTAATCATGAACCAACTGGGATGGCTGGGCTCCGGCACAGTTTTGCCCAGGTTTCCTGTCTGCCTTCACCCAAATGGGGGAGCCATGAACATATATAACCCTGGGTCTAATTAAAAGAGCCATTCCATAAAAAAAATACAGAATTGTAAAGAAAGTTACTGGCACCATTGTGTCAAAGTATAGAAACTCTTTGCCAAATGTTGCCAGGGGGCAATGTAACGTTCCCTGGCAAACTCAGACTATTAATAAACTAAAATTTATTTGTACCATATACGCCGCTCTGAGCAATTTGTATATACTGTAATTATTTAACAAAAAATATTATTGAATTTTGTGTAAAAGACATTTGTTATTATTGTAATATTTTTTGTAGTAATATACGCTCTGTATTTAGGATGGTAATATTTCTATATTCATTATGTAATTGCGAAATGTGTCAATATCTGGGATAACAGAGATGTGAAATTCAGCCAGAGGAAAATAATGTTATGAGATTACAAAGAAATGTTAATAATCAGCAGTAGTATAAAAGCACCACGTACTGTGTATTCTTTGGTCATCTCCGTGTAGAGCTGAATGCGAGAGGAAGCTGTGACGAAGCGTTTTATGAATGGGTAGACTTCTTTTGTCTGTATCTAGATTTAGCCGCCATTAGAGGAGAAATTACAAACTAATGTGAGTTGAATTATTGTTGGGTCTAAATATATCATAATTTATCAAAAGTGTGTATTATTAATGTAAATTAGCTTGCCCATGTCATCTATAATATTTCTTTAAAGAATTTTCAGCATTTTTAGCGGTGTTGCTGGGCTGTGCCGCGACCGATCGATTTGCAGCGGCGGCACATTTAAAAAAATTGTCCCGCTAAGGAAAAATCAACCAAACCCGTAAATCGGGAACAGATAAAAATTAGCAGTGAATTAAGAAAATGTTCTTCTTTTACAGTGATCCTGAGACTGATGAATTTTAAACTAATTATACATTTGTGCATTCGTAGGCGGATAGTTAATGTTACCGAGCGAGGTGGCGCAGTGGTTAGCACACTGGACTCGCATTCGGGAGGACGACGGTTCAATCCCGTCTCCGGCCATCCTGATTTAGGTTTTCCGTGATTTCCCTAAATCGCTTCAGGCCAATGCCGGGATGATTCCTTTGAAAGGGCACGGCCGATTTCCTTCCCCATCCTTCCTCACCCGAGCTTGCGCTCCGTCTCTAATGACCTCGTTGTCGACGGGACGTTAAACACTAATCTCCTCCTCCTCCTCCCATAGTTAATGTTGAAATTTAACAATTTTGGTTCTTTCAAATAACTTAAATGTATAGCGAAGTATGTTTTGTCAGTGTTAATTAAATGTCGGCTTGGCAATATTTAACCATTTTCTGCTAATAGAGACAGTCTTGTGTTCCATAGCTAACGCTGGGAAAGAATTCAGTAAATATTAAAAAAAAAAACCATTGCATTTAGAAAATGTGTGCCAAGGCCGAATTATGTAAAGGATTTAATTCTCAACTAAATATTCTTAATCAGTTAATATGAGTTCACGTAATTTTTAAATGTACGTAATTCTTTTGAAAATGAATTTTTATTACCACACGTAAATAAGAGAAAGGTTCTACAACAAAGTTCGTACTTACAGAACAAAGTTAAAGAAAGGCAAATTAATTAACTAAAAGCAAAAATTTAAAAAAGTGTAACTGATTATTATTATTCTTTAATGAAAAATTACATGTATTTCATTAAACATGTCAGACAAAATTGAGCGTGAAGCTATGTGGATGACGAGTGTCATCCGCGCGAGCGACAGAGGGTTAAGACACTTTGTAAATTTCGCGAAATATCTCAAAAACTAATAAATTTATCCGGAAATAGTTTTCTCCAACTTCAGAACACAAAAATCTGCTTCCGGCATCGCAAAGAAAAGAAAAGAACAGTATGTGTCCTGGTTTTCATGAAATGATGTATGAAAGAAACGAGCTTTCTGCGAAATCGAACTCACTTCAAACCGCCAAAATTCCTTTAACAGCCCTTTTAAGGGGGGTAGGAGTCAAACGGGCCGACTTGGAGCAGGAGAGGCACCACAGGACATTTTAATTTCTACTGTCTATACTTTTACAAATAAATTCATAAAATTTTGTCAGTATGACCAGGAAGCATTTAGGACTTACACTCATAGCAGTGGAAGTTCAAAATCGTAGCAAAATACCTTTTTTTTACATGTGAAATTTCATCTTTTCTTCACTTACTACTGGCTGCATTTGTTTCTGTAGGTACACTTTTCTTCCTAAGTAAGAGAGATTCTTCGATGAATTTTGCACAGCATACAATCAGTACTTACAGGTGTATGAAACTCTAGAATTTTCCAAATCTATTAAAAACTGTGGTAAAAATCGAGATAATTAACTATAAAATTTGAGTTTTTTTTAACCTGAAGTTTAAAATGTAACAGTTCATTCATTTTTTCATAAATTAAATAAACTCTAGAGTTTCGTACACATGTAACTATAGTTTGTATGCTGTGCAAAATTCATCGAAGAATCTCTCTTACTTATGAAGAAAAGTGTACCTATAGCAACAAATTCAGCCAGTAGTAAGTGAAAAAATGATGAAATTTCACATGTAAAAAAATGTATTTTGTTACGTTTTTGAGCTTCCACTGCTATGAGTATGAATCTTAAATCCTTCCTGATCATGCTTTCAAAGTTTTACGAATTTATTTGTAAAAGTATAGACAGTGGAAAATAAAATGTCCTGTGGTGCCTCTCCTGCCCCAAGTCGGCCCGTTTGACGTCCTACCCCCCGTAAGAGTTTCACCGCCCGCCCGTCACTGGTGTTTAAATGCGAGGGAACACGGGGTTTCAGCGATGAAGCTGCTGGCTTAATTCGTATCAGCTGTCCACTAAAAAATGGTTCAAATGGCTCTGAGCACTATGGGACTTAACATCGGAGGTCATCAGTCCCCTAGAACTTAGAAATACTTAAACCTAACCTAAGGACGTCACACACATCCATGCTCGAGGCAGGATTCAAACCTGCGACAGTAGCAGTCACACGGTTCCTGACTGAAGCGCCTAGAACCGCTCGGCCACCGCGGCCGGCTGTCCACTAAAAAACACAGCTGAACGAACCTGTACAACGTAATTGGTTGCACGCCATTTAAGGTTATACAAGGGTGTGCGCCAAGGTATAAGGACAAGAAACTTTTAACTTTTGTTGTGTGACACATAAAGACCGTATTTTAAATACGTCCCTGGCCGTAATTGTTTTAGTGATGTGATGTGAAATCTTGCCTCTTCTATAAGTACCGAATTTCCCACTTTTCTGTTTATACCTTGCGGAAGGCGTAGCAGTGATCTAAATGTCCTTTGGTACACTAACGTAGGTTGAGTGAAGGCCATGATCCTCAGAGTTGTCAAAACAGGTTCTCGTATTTTTGGCCACGGTGTCCGTTGATGCTGTAGAATTAGTTCATGTATTTCAAATTCGTCTTTGCAAGTACTAAAGTTTACTTTTTATTTTACCATACACTCATGCAAGACGTCGCCATCGTCAGCGGCCTGGAACAAAACACGTTTAAAACTTCGGGTTTGTTTGAAGATGTAAAAACAGTCCCACAGTCTAGTGACGGGTGACGTTCAGTTACTGCATTTTCAACTGGTTTCCGCCTTCATCGGCAAGTGTCGCCTGTGTGCACATTTTTTCAGGTATTCCTGCGTTTCACGCTGTTTCTTTTCGCCTAGTTTCACTTCGGTTTTGCAAAATGCAGTAAGTAAAACCCACACTTCAATAGCTTATGACACGAACTGTTTTGAAATTTAGAACAAAAACTAAAAAATTGTAAATATGTTTTATTCCAGAGCACTGATGATGTTCCAAATGAATAAAACTAAACGTGAATGACAACATAAATACGCAGTTTTAGCAGCTGCAGAAAAGTATTTGAAATGTCTTAAGTAATGTTAGTACAGCGTTTTTTCAGACCAAATCAAAAACTATCTCAAATCCTATCGTACTAATCAAAGCAGTAAATCGTACTCATTGCTCTGTTTTAAGTGATCGTTCCCGACTACCGAGCGAGGTGGCGCATGGTTAGACACTGGACTCGCATTCGGGAGGACGACGGTTCAATCCCGCGTCCGGCCATCCTGATTTAGGTTTTCCGTGATTTCCCTAAATCGCTCCAGGTAAATGCCGGGATGGTTCCTTTCAAAGGGCACGGCCGACTTCCTTCCCCGTCCTTCCCTAATCCGATGAGACCGATGACCTCGCTGTCTGGTCTCCTTCTCCGAAACAACCAACCAACCAACGTTCCCGACTTACAGTTCATGATCCGTTGTGCTGTATCCACTATTGAAACATGCTTATCCCTTTTACTGGTTAAAATCTGTTGAGTTTTCTAAGTGGTTGGTGATAATTTTAGTGAACTTCTTGCACACTACGAAGAAGAGAGTGGAGATCGACATTTCATTTACGGCTCCTGTCCTGTGAAGTATAATACATCTAAGCAGATCCGTTAAGAGTTTCTTGAAACCAGTATCCAATGGCTCTTGTTTTATAGACATGTGCAATGCTAGGATGATACATAAAAAGTCCCAATCCAAAGTGTCACTTCAGTGTGTGGATTATGCACGAAAACGCGTTCATAAGTGGTCTCAGTTCAGCAACTCCTCTACACAGAATTCACCGTCTGCACAAAATACCACGAACTCCACATGACTAACCATTCTGTAAAAAGCTTCTTCCACTGTTCCAAGGACTATGCTACAAGTAAGTTACAAACACAGCCCCAAATACGTAGCATGTAGAACCCCCAAACACAGAGCGCAGGGAATCCGTAATACGAAGTATGGGGAGTCCCCGTACATAGAGATGCACGGAATCCTAAATACAGAGTGTGGGGAAACCCGCACACAAAGAGTGCTTGAAATCGTAAAGAGTGCGGGGAACCACCACGCACAGAGCGCCAGGAATCCTAAATACATAGTGTGGGGAACCACCTCGCACAAAGCGCAGGGATTTCTAAATACAGAGCGCAGGGAACTCATAGAGAGCAGGGAATCCTAAATACAGCGCGCGAAGAAAACCCGATAGAAAGAGTGCAGGCAATCCTAAATACAGAACATGTGGAATACTCATTTACAGAGCAAAGGGCCCTACTTGCGAAATTTAAGAACTGTCACTTGCAATGACTCAAGAACTTACGTGTGTCATAATATGAATCAGATACAGAACATAAAAACTATTTTCATTTAAAGATTAAGAAAACAACTCTCACAAATACGTAAATACTAGCTTATCACCCGCTGTTTCGTTCTTGTACACAGAGTTCTTTTGTTTTTATTTAATCGAATTTTTATGTTGTTCACAAATTGCAAGATCTTTTAAATTTTGACGCTAATTAACGCCTTAGAAACATGATTTCTTCTGGATATACTTCTGACCAAATAGCGATTCTTGTCGCTGGATTCAGATGTCTTTGTTATTCTTGCCTTCTAAGCTCTTCTGGTGCTGTTTCAACACAAACTCTCGTCCCCTAACATATATTTCTTCAGAAGACAAATACCAATTTTCTTAGATTTAGCTTTAAAAATGTGGTAATATAATGAAATATTTTCATAAAACTTTCATCCCCTATTTCATTCCCTTAGAGGTTCAGATCCGAAAAAATACTGAAACACTTATCTTCTTATTTCTAACTGAGAAGCCAGTTTTCATAGATTTAGTTTAAAAATTCTTTAATAATTAAACATTTCCGTAACAACTTTTATCCCCTATTTTATCAACTTAGGGATTGGATTTCTAAAAATACTGAAACACGTTTTTGTTTTTGTTTTCTTTTATTTCTAATCGAGATTTTTTATCACCTACTTCCCCCTTACAGGTTGAATTTCCATAAGCATTAAAACCCGAATGTTTTTAAATTACCAACTAAGAAGTCAAATAGCAATTTTTATAGATTTAACTTTAAAAATGCTGCAGTGGGTAGTACTTTAATAATGATTTATTTAAAAACAAAACTTTCACCCACTATTTTAGCCCCACAGTGGTTAACCAAAAATGCTGATGCACGTATTTTTTTATTTGTGATCAAGAAACCAAATACCAATTTTTGTAGTTCTAGCTTTAAAATTGCCTTAATAGCGACGTATTTTCAAAAAACTTTTCACCTCTTATTTCATCCCCTTAGGGGTGGAATTTCTAAGAAGCCCTTCTTAAACGATGCCTATAGTATAAGATCAAAACCCTCTCCAAGTTTCAAGTTTCTATCCTTAGCAGTCTGGGCTGGGCGATGATGAGACAGTCAGTTAGTCAGGATATTTCCTTTTACGTTTGGAGATTACTTCCTAGTATATTGTATTTTGGCTTACTGGCAGTAAGGCAATGAAAATGTCTATTTCTAAACTCCGTATTCACTGCCTTTAAGTCTTTAGGTCAATTTCTTTTGGTAACAATATTAATTTAGTGACCTCAGCTATCTATTGACAAAAGAAGGATATAATACAGTACGTACAAAAATTTTCATTTGTGAATATACTGTGAGACGGTAGCTAGTATTCCCAGTTCTTTGACAGCCTGTTGGAGCACAAGTAATCAGCATTATTCCTTTCTGGACCCAGTGAAAATTGTGATAGTATGTCATACTATAGTTAGAAAGTAACATAGTACGTATATTAGCTTTTCTATTTTTTTTTCTCCTCATATGTTTTGAAAGCTATTGTCACTCAATAGAGTTGTCTCGCATATGTGATCTTGCCATGTTGTAGTATTGAGAAACATTCCGCCCACTGTTGCACAAGATTATAGTAATGTGGTGTATTAAATATTTGTTTTAGATACTGTACACCGCTGTGATAAGCGGTACTGGCAACAGTGCCCAAAACAACGTTGGTTAATATCATAACACGATGACTTGGTCATATGCACGGAAAAATTTTGATGAAGCATTTGCGTGGAAAAAATATTTATTTAGACATTTCAACAGCTCGTTGAAGTACTGTTCACGGTTAACTTACAATCAAATTGTAATCCTAAGATTGAAAGGACCCAACCTCCTCCATCTCCACGTCTTAACCCTGTCAGACACTCTAGCTACAATTGTGTACTGTGTTTTAGCGTCAACAAAAGCATTTCTCCCAATGGAAACCTGAGGTACACGTTTGTCAACGTTCAGTCTTTCCATCACACACAAATGTTGCCAATTGTTGGACACTACTGTGAAAATATCAGCAAGCCAATGTGACACTCGGCAGCAGCTCGTGAGCACCAGAGAACACAGATGTGGTTGGTTCACTATATTCCACGATATAATTGAATATTCCACGGTATAACTGAATATTGCTATTGTTATTCTGCATAGTATTTTTTGAATGATCATTTTACTGTTTATAGCAGTAGAAAATCTTTCGTAATTAGTTATTTTAGTCCATAAAATGAAGCCCAGTGTACAAAGTATGTTTTGAAAATGGGTACATATTTTTGCATAAATCTTGCATCTAAAATCATTGAAAAATCAGGTAAGAGTATTACCAAAGAAAGAAAAACTTTTCTTCCTCCAGAAAAAAATCCACATCTGCAAGGGTTAATATTCAACGCGTATACTGGATACAAACCTCTTTTGCACTCCAAATTGAATACAGCGGCTTTTTTCCAATGTTTGATGACGATAAATGGACAAATCACTTATTAATATCCATGTACCTTTTCCTAGCAGGTTTTATAACACTATTCATGATTTATTGATTGTTACAATATTTATAACATCTGTAAATACCATCTCCAGATTTGGTAGTGTAACTGAAGGGCAACAACATTAATATGGAGGGGACACAAATCAAAATTACTTTCCTGTCTTTCGTACAGACACTCTGCCTTTCTTTTCAAAGAGATATAAAATGAAATAGGTCGCATCATTTCCGTGACAATAATTACCTGAATAAAGAAAACAATCTCCCATTTTTAACTCTATGCATGTGAAATCGTATGTCGCTCTCTTGTTCACAGTAGACAAATCTGTTACCAATTTGCTCCTCCTTCACAATAATCTTATACTTTTGTTTTACTTTGTTTCCTGATGTGGCTGTGTGACAGCGATTATTAATTTGATTATACATATGTATTATTCAGTATTCTGTAGTACTTCTTGTAACAGTAGGGCTGCTCCTGACGCATAAAGTTCCTGTTTGTCCTGCAAGACTCCCGTATTCGTAGAGTAATCCGTGGTCTTCAGCTAAGTATTAGCTGGTTTCCCAAAGAGAGTTCGTCTGCTTCAGGAGCGAGACTCCAGCTAACGGCGTCCAACAGCGTGCCTGCGCAGTTCGTTTTATCTTTCTGTCTGTGTGTCGTTCAGACGGCCCTGTTCTGACCCAAGATAAAGGCAATGTGTTTGTCTGAGCAGCTCGCGTCTTCAGCCAGTGTTTGTATGAAGACGAACTGAAAATATCTTGGCAGACGCATCTTAAGCTGTGAGTGCGCGCACACACACACACACACACACACACACACACACACACACACACAGGCTCGTCTCCAGCCGAGCGAAGAGGTGGCGCAGTGGTTAGCATACTGGACTCGCATTCGGAAGGACGACGATTCAATCCCGCGTCCGGCCATCCTGATTTAGGTTTTCCTTGATTTCCCTAAATCGCTCCAGGCAAATACCGGGATGGTTCCTTTGAAACGGCACGACCGACTTCCTTCCCCGTCCTTCTCTAATCCGATGAGCACCGGTGACCTCGCAGTTTGGTCTCTTCCCCCTAAACAACCCAACCCGTAGGCTCGTCTCCCACATATAAATGTAGTACACAGGTGACCAATAAATTTACAAAATTAGGAAAGATAGCAAATAACGAAATTTTACTGATCGTGCGTATACGTTATAGTTGTTGTTGTTGTTGTTGTTGTTGTCGTCTTCAATCCTATGACTGGTTTGATGAAGCTCTCCATGCTACTCTATCCTGTGCAAGCTTCTTCATTTCCCAGTACCTACTGCAGCCTACATCCTTCTGAATCTGCTTAGTGTATTCATTTCTTGGTCTCCCTCTAGGATTTTTACTCTCCACGTTGCCCTCCAGTACTAAATTGGTGATCCCTTGATGCCTGAGAACATGTCGTACCAACCGATCCCTTATTCTAGTCAAGTTGTACCACAAACTCCTCCCCAATCCTATTCAATACCTCCTCATTAGTTATTTGATCTACCCATCTATCTTCAGCATTCTTCTGTAGCACCACATTTCGAAAGCTTCTATTCTCTTCTTGTCCAAACGATTTATCGTCCATGTTTCACTTCCATACATGGCCACACTCCATACAAATACTTTCAGAAACGACTTCCTGACACTTAAATCTGTACTCGACGTTAACAAATTTCTCTTCTTCAGAAATGCCTTCCTTGCCACTGCCAGTCTACATTTTATATCCTCTCTACTTCGATCATCACCAGTTATTTTGCTTCCCAAATAGCAAAACTCCTTTACTACTTTAAGTGTCTCATTTCCTAATCTAATTCCCTCAGCATCACCCGACTTAAGTCGACTACATTCCATTATCCTCGTTTTGCTTTTGTGATGTTCATCTTATACCCTCCTTTCAAGACACTGTCCATTCTGTTCAACTGCTCTTGCAAGTCGTTTGCTGTCTCAGACAGAATTACAATGTCATCGGTGAACCTCAAAGTTTTCATTTCTTCTCCATGGATTTCAACGCCTACTCCGAACTTTTCTTTTGTGTCCTTTACTGCTTGCTCAATATAGAGATTGAATAGCATCGGGAAGAGGCTACAACCCTGTCTCACTCCCTTCCAAACCACTGCTTCCCTTTCATGTCCCTCGACTCTTATAACTGTCATCTGGTGATAATGATTATACACCGCTTGACAATTGCTGAAGAACAACTGACACTTGCTAAGGAACATTTGCCAAACGCGACGGAACAACCGACAATTGCTACGGAACAGCTGACCAATAATAGTAAAAGCAAATGTAGAGGGCAGGAGGTGTTAACTGCAAATAAGCCTGTGCTCGAACTCTCTGTATACATTAGACAGTTCATGCAGTACGGTGTTTGAAGAAGGTTGTGTGAACCGATGAGCGCGACATTTCGTGTGGCACGGCAACTTGTCTGCAAGACATCATTTGAGTGCTTACGATCGTGAAAGAGCAGTTGGACGGCTCGAAACCGGTCAAGTGTGGCCACAGTGCCAGGGGTGTCGAGAAGTGTCCTCTCGTGATTGAGAACTGTCGCTGAAGGTGTAAATGCTATGCCAAAGCAGGCCGGAGGTCGTAGACGGATCGCCACACCGCAGGAGGATCGATGCGTAGCCCCAGCGGCGAAAAGAAACTAACATTTCACTCCCAGGCAGATCACTGCAGACCTTGCAACCACTAACGGTACACTTGTCTGTGCCAGATTTCTCGGAGATAAAATAAGGCTTGTTTGTATACTCTGAAGCCTGTTAAATGCAGCCCACATCGACCACGCCATCTTCGAGGAGTTTGTCGGTGTAGGGAGCATGTTGGCTAGGTTCAGAAACAGTGGTTCCGAGTGATGGTCTCCGGCGAATTCCGCTTCACTGTGAAAAGTGATTCTGGCCACCAGTTAGTGTGGAGAGAGGGGGGAACGCGTTACACACCACAGAATATTCACGAATATCATCGGTATGGCCTAGGCGTTAAGGCCGGTTCCCACTAGAGCGCGGCAGCGCGGCGTGCGGAAACGGCAGCGGCAAGCATTTTCCGCGTTGACGCGGCAGCTCGCGGAATTGGCGTTCCCATCTGGAAGCGGCAGACGTTAGCGGTAGCCAATGACGGACAGCCACTGAGGTACGGGGCAGGACCCACTGAAACGCGCGGTGCGTTTGATTAACTATATCTTACACCTACATGAAGGAAAGACGAAGTTGGGTGAAGACATACCAATTTTTCATTTTCTGTAGAATCTACTGTTTCACATATTTCATTATTCAAGTTTTCTCATTTCAACATAAAAAAATTTCATGACTACCGTTCATGATTGTTCACTATCTCCAAACACATTGAAACAATGTACGATAAAAGAGATTATTCAGATAGTTAAGCGAGACAAACATTTAAAATGTGACACGGTAGCACGTACACGAAAACAGTAAGAACACAAAGGCTTGGTGGAAGGGATGAAAGTGGAAGCCACCTGATAGAATTTCCCACAGACCATAATGTAATCAGTGCCAGCACCTTGCTTAAGAATCACGAAAGAATGATATATATTTGGAACAGAGTTTTCGAAACTAGATTTTAAATTGTAAGGGATTTCCTGGTGCAGACGCAAACCTGACTCAAGACTGTCAATAGCAAGAAAAGCGTTCTGAAAAAGAAAATTTGTTCACACCGAATATAAATTCTAATGGTTGGATACTATTTTACAAAGGTATTTGTGTGGAGTGCAGCCTTGTATGTAAGTGAAACGTGGACGATGAACAGTTCTGTCAAGAATACAATGGACGCTTTCAAAACGTGGTGATCAATAAGAATGCTGAAGATTATATACGAGGGTCGTGTGACTAAAGAAGAGGTACGAAATTAAATAGAGGAGGAAGAGGAAATTACGGCACAACTTTGACAACAATAGGGGTTAGTTGACAGGACGTATTATGGGGCGTCAAAGAGTGAGGACAAAGGGGTTGGGTGATAGTATTCTGATAATAATCATCTGTTGAAATACCATTCTACTATTTTATCTATTAATGTAAGCAGTGAATTTACTCTTCCATGCACTCCTCCACAAAATATTTAAACCAAAACTGAAATCAGCTGATCACCAAACCTTTCAACCACTGCCTGACAACTACTGGATTCACTTTCAACTTTCTATAACTATCACCGGCTAGCCACACACATACAGATATAAGGAGAACAGAAATAAACAAACATTAGTTTTCAGCATATAATTCTGCAGGTTGGCAACATGTACATAAACAAATCAGACAGGAAGGGACATGAGGTGAACACACTGTAGTTACGACTTCAAATCACAGTTTTCGGTGAAACGTCTTCTGCTAGTGACAGAAGAAAAAAGAGCGAACATGAAAATGTGTTTATGTTCCATAATCTAAGTTTTAGTTCAACCTCCAGCATGTGACCAGGTGAGGGGAAACGTATATGTCCGCCAAAAACTCGATTTACTGTAAGTAATCAGTCATTCACGTAAAAAAAGATGTGAACTGTTTTATAATCTGCAAGTATCACATATCAAAACAAAACTGAATCATTCTAGTATCCACCGAAGATGCCTTAAAGTAAAAGGCGAAACGCGTCTTGAATCAGTAAAGTACACTAGATAAAGAAAAAAAAAGGAAATAATCAATAGCTCTACATATTTAGTAAATTACATCTTATGACATACCAGAAAATTAGTTTCGGTTTAACTTCTCATTCGACATGCTATTAATGCCGTTTAAAAAATGCCATCTATCCCTTCTGAAAAACTGTAGTTACTTTCATATCTCGGTAGATAAAGAGATTTAGGATATTTATCATGCGACGAAATACATGACTTTTCACAAGTTATCGTTTGCAAAAAAACACTTTTCGATTTCTTGAAACGTTTACGAAATTTGCGGTTGATACAACCACATGGTTTACGACGAGCAGGACGAAGTATCGGTCGCGTCGCGAGCGAGCCGCGGTCGGTCGCGGCACAGCCCGTCCGCCGACATATCATTCAATATCTCGAGAACGGTGATAGCTATCGATCTGCTCTCAGCTTTAAAAACGATTTCGATATGTTGACTAAATTTCATACGCAATAATGTATAACCTAAAATGAACTGTACGCAAAGTCCACGCAATGCGTTTTCACCTCTGCACACTCATTAAAATTTCGTGTAAAGGTTTACGTAAATGCGATACAGCAAGTAACTACGACGAATAACGAAAAGAAATTCGGTCCTTTACCGAGAGAAGATATCAGGCTATAACATGCCCAAGAATCAAATTTTTCTACCGAATAGTTTCCTTGGAATCGGATGATATGTTTTTCATAGCTGCCGCCGCGTCCGCGCCAGCGCTTCGGCGGAAGTTCGTGTGGCCCGGGGTGCCGTACCTGACGTCACGCTCAGCGCGTTCTGTGATTGGCGGCGCGCATCTGGAGCGCGTCACGCAGCAGCGGAAGCGGTTCGACATGAGCAAACCGCGACGCAGAGCCCGCCGCGCCGTGCCGCTGACGCCGTTTCCATGGCAACCACGCCGCTGACGCGCGGTTTTGACGCGCGGCAGCCCTAGTGGGAACCGGCCTTTACGGTGTGGGCAGGCATATCTTCGCTCGAGGTCCCGTTACAGCACAACGGTATTGTGGGGCTCGGTGCGGTAGGTCCCGACTTTCTGTTTGCGGACGGCAATGACCGCGCACACAGGGCCGCTGAGGTGTTGGATGCGCTCGAAAGTGAAGACACTGAACGCATGGCCTACGTACTCCGCGGACCTAAACCTGTATAGAGCATGTCTCTCAACGGACACGCCCTCCCTGAACGGCGCAGGAAGTGAAAATCGCCTTGAGATAGTAATGGTGACAGTATCTCCGAAGTCTCCTGAACAGTTTGGTAGACTGCGTGAATAATAGGTACAAAATTTGATTTAGTGCCTGAGGAGCGCCTATTCGTTACTGAGAGTCCGATGTCGACCTTTATGTTGTCTCAAATATGACCGTTATTTATGTCTGTTATCCCGCTTTCCCATGTGATGAAATCTGTACCATTTTTCTTTTATAAGTATACCACTCTACCACTATTACGTATGTGCTTTGTTTCATCATTGTCTGTGATTATTCCTGTCCAACAGTGTCTCTGTTCCTTACCAACTGACAGCCAGGGTATTTACAGGTGATCTGCATGTATATAGCATGTGCGATTTAGTAGAGCTGCCACCTCTGGAAGCAGCAGTGGATTTAGCACAGCTGAGAACTTATCCGAACTGAGTGTGGATGGCAGACACTGATATGTCATACCGTGCTGCTTCAGTTCTATGGCAGAGTTCATCAGTGATATTGGCTGGTGAGTGCTGGAATGCCAATCTCTCGACAACCTATGACCAGATGTTTCACTGTGTGAGGGATCTGGGGGAATGTCTTGGCTCTCTATAGAGGTGGATCGGAACTATGCAGGCAACATGCGGCCCTGCATTATCTTGTTGAACGTCACAGGTACCTCACCGATACAGCACAACCACAGACATTAACACGTCAGAAATGTAACACCTGCTGTCCTAATTAATGATATGTTAAGCATAGGTGGTCATCATGTGAATCCAATGGCACCCCAGACCATCGTGCTAGGTGTGGGCTTGTATGATGACGACGAATGTAGTCCGGAAACGTTCTTTTCCCTTGGAGCTTCCGCACTCGCACTTGTTCGTTGTGATGGTGCACGCCGGCCGGGGTGGCCGAGTGTTTCTAGGCGCTACAGTCTGGGACCGCGCGACCGCTACGGTCGCAGGTTCGAATCCTGCCTCGGCATGGATGTGTGTATGTCCTTAGCTTAGGTTAGGTTTAAGTAGTTCTAAGTCTAGGGGACTGATGACCTCAGAAGTTAAGTCCCATAGTGCTCAGAGCCATTTGAACCATTTTTTTGATGCTGCACGTAGAACTGGGACTCGTCTGAAAAGGCGACTTAGTGCCACTGCTGTGTCCAGTGTTGTTGGAGGCACCATTATCGCCACATTTCTCTGCAGTTAGTGAAGAGATGCCATAACAATGGTCGCCGTGGTCCAGACGACGTCGCACTGTTTTTATGTATAAACCATTCTTGGACTCCTTGCCGCGTCAGTTCAGGGTAAAGTCTCGAGCTCTGGACGATTTCCACCATCGTATTCGTCAGGAGCAACTGACTGTCAAAATCACTGCTGTGGTGGCCTTACATAGCCCAAAGACGGCTTCTGACTGCTCGTTACCGTTCCTGCCGCTGCGCAAACATTGCAACGAATACTCTTTCTCTTCTCCACATAGAGAGCTCCCTTCCATGCATTGCTACGATTATACGAGGGTTGTCCAGAAAGTAAGTTCCGATCGGTCACGAAATGGAAACCGCTGGGAACACCCGGTAAAGCTTTGTACAGATGTGTTGGGCAGTGTCTCTAATATGCCCGTCGATCGTGTCGCGTCACTCTTTCCAGTTTTGAGTGAACAGTGAGCACGTAAAGATGCGTAGGGAATAGCGTCTCCCGCCAAGTATGAGGGCCCGGTTAGAGATTTCACCTGTGTCATGCAGTTCACATAACACAATTCTCGGCCGCACGCTGCAGGGGCAATGAAGACGCTCCTGCAACTGTTCCGATGAGGAGTGTTTGATCAGCCACAATCTATCTATATCCGGACCCCGCTCCAGCTACTGCCAGGTCTGAGTCCTGACGAGTCCTCTCCATTTGGCTCGGTCCTCCCACCACTTTTCTTCCTCCACTTGCTGCCAGGTCACACCTCTCCTTTCCACAGATATTCTCACTCCCGTTTTCCACCGTATTCTTGGGCGCCCTCTAGGTCTTTTTCCATCCATTTTTAATTCTTTCATAATTTTGGGGAGTCTCTGCCCACACATCCTCTCAACATGCTCGTATCATCCTAATCTCTTTTTTCAATTTCTTCTCTCATACTTTCTTATTTACGGTCCTTTCTGATATCTACGTTCCTTACTTTGTCCATTCTTGTTTTTCCCTTAACTGCTCTGAGAAATTTCATTTCCCCTGCTTGCAGTCTGCTCCTGCTCCATGTTTCTCCTCCATAGGTGACAATAGGGAAGTAATAACTTATACATAAGGAGTTTTGCTTTTTCGGAAACTCTCTTATTCCAAATCAGGTGTTTTATTGTTTGATAGAAATTGCCTCCCTTCTGTAACCTCCTATTAATTTCGTTGGTTATTCTTCCATCGCTAGATATTTCACTCCTTAAATAAGTGCAACTGTCTACCACTTTGAGGGGGTTCTGCATTCAAAGTAATATTTCCGTTGATCCCTTTGTCTCTTCCAAATACCATTACTTCACTTTTATCTTTATTTATTTTTAATCCATGCCTTTTCATTATTTCCTTCCACGCAACAAGTTGTAACTGTACACTACCTCTTTATCGCCCCATAAAAATCATCTTTTTGTCTTTTTTTTTTTACTGTATCTTTAACTGTCCTATTCATTCCCTCCATCACAACACTGAAAAGTGCAGGAGATAGAATACTTCCTTGTTTAAGTCCTTGTCTTATTTCGAAGTATTCAGAGTTCCCCAATGGCATTCTAATTCTACAATTGTGTCCTTTGTACATTGTCTTTATTACATTAATGTATCCATCTTCTATATCTATTTTCTTCATTTCTTCCCAGAGTCCTTCCCTGTTAACTGAGTCATATGCCTTTTCTATGTCTAGAAAAACCATTATCACCCTTTTGTTATACTCCCAATTTTTTTCCATCAATTGGCGTATAGAAAATATCAGGATCGACTGTGCTTCTTCCTTTCCTAAACCCATGCTGTTCTTCACTCAGCTCCTTTTCTATCTTTTGACTTATTCGATTTAGTAAAATTCTTTCAAAAATCTTGGCTGTATGACTCATAAGGGTTATTCCTCTGTAGTTTTTACAAAGTCTTTTATTGCCTTTTTTGAAGTTGGGAACAATGTCTCCTCTTCTCCAATCGTCAATTATTGTACTATTTCTCCACACACTTGATAGTACTCTATACAGTCATTGCATTCCCATTGGACCTGCCGCTCTTATCATGTCCACTGACACTTCATCAGGTCCTGGGGCTTTGCCCCCATTCATCTTCTTCACAGCTATTTCCATTTCTTCCTGTGTAATTTGTCCTAATTCTGCTTCCCAACTTCTCTCAATTTCTCCATCATTTGTTGTTTCTTCGTGTACCTGCTCTCAGCGTTTAACAGTTTCTTAAAATGTTCTTTCCAGAGATCTTTTATATTCCCTGGATCTTCAATCGCAGTACCATCCTCTGTTTCCATCTTTACTGGTACTTCAGAAGCCTTCCTTTTATTTTTCATCACTTTATAGAACATTTTCTTATTGCTCTTCACATTTTCTTCAAGTTTTTTTGATCACCCACAATACTGTCCGTAATTGGCTCCCCCTGAGTCTCATCTCTGCTCACAAGAATCGCTGGCTATGAAGAAAAAGTTTTTCCACAAACAACGAGCTGCAGACCAGTGCAGATAAATGGCTGAAAGCACAGGCGGCTGCTTTCTATGACGAGGATACTGGAAAACAAAACTCGAAGTTGGAGCGGCGACTATGTAGAGAAGTAAGTGGAAGGTGTACCTAACTGTTGCAAATAAAACGTTTCTGGTTTTCACTGCGGTTTTCATTTCGCGACCGATCGGAAATTACTTTCTGGACAACCCTCGTATCCGCCGCCACGCTTCAAGATTGTCTCACACATTCTTATTTCTACAGCCTCTTTAATTACAGAGTCCCAGTATGTGGGAGCCTTGGACAAAACTTTTGTTTCATCACACAGTATTTTATGTTCGATTGTGAGCCTGCACTCAGCAACTGCGAATATCTCCAATTCTCGACTTTTAATATGACTTTGACGTCCTGCAAAACGGTTGGAAACGACGCAGATGGACTGACCCATGTAATAGCTTCCGCACTCAAATGGGATGTTGTAAATCCCAGGAATCCTGAGGCGGAGACTGTCCTTAACAGGGCGTAGGGTCTGCTTTGTCTTCTTAGGAGGTCGGAAAATATATCGAATGCCTCGTCTTTCCAGTACTCTGCCTATTTCGCTGGATGTAGGGCCGCAGAGGGGAAGGAATGCAGTCGGTGGCTCGTCACGTGGATATTCAATACTTTCACGTTTTCTTTTCTTGGAGAACGTTGACTTGGTACCACATAATACATAGCTGTTCTTTCTGAACGCATAGTTCAGATCATTAATTTCAGAATCCAGTCTCGCCCTCAGGATGCCTGGAATTTGCAACATCCATTGTGAGTGCGGTAGCAATTACATCGGTCAGTCCACCCATGCCGTTTCCGACCGCTGTGCAAAACATCGGCGTCATATTACAAATCGAGAACTGGAGATATCCGCGCTTGCTGAGCACAGCCTCACAAGCATAAAATACTGAATGACTAAAATAAAAGTTCGGTCCGAGTCTCCCGCATACTATATACAGGCTCTATAATTAAAGAGGCTGCAGAAATAAGGATGTTGGGAGAAAACCTTTAAACACGACGGCGGATATAATCTTAGCTGTGCATAGAAGCGAACTCTCGACGCAGAGAAGAGCCAGAGGTTTCGTCGGAATGTTTATGCTACGGCGGGAGCAGTGGCGCCACAAACGCAGACTTTGACACAATCTGCGACAGCATGACGTAACTACCGACTGGAACCTGGTAGTCAAGGGAAGGCAGGATTCGGTTACGATTGTGGACGGGGTCGTAATCAGTTACTATTGGTTGCCTTTTACAGTTACACACAATTTATTTTAAACCAGTAAATCCACACTCAACAATAAATAACAATACCACACTTTATTAATGAAGAAATAAACAACTGTGTAAATAATAACGTTTTCAGTGAGTTACAATTTAGCATGTCACCATTAAATACAGATACAGCAGATACTATTTTAAAAGCGAGCCACTGTGATCTGGGCAGAAGGCCTTACACGCCAGGAATGGCAATAAATTAAGAATTGTTTAAAACTCGCTGCAACTTACAAATTAGGTATTGAAATATTAAATGCAAGTCGCCATAAACGCAGCAGAAGGGATCAGATGGCAGGAATGGCAGTAAATAAGGTTTTAAGGCTTACTGCGTAAATACAAATATCAAATTAGAATTTTAAAGCAAGTGATCACAATCACGGCTGAAGGTCTTACACGCCAAGAATAGCAGTAAATTTTTAAAAAAATTCAGAAACCTGCTGTAAAACAGCAAATAAAATAGCAAAGGTTAATTAAAAAGAGAAGCAACTGATCTAAAAAAAAAATGGTTCAAATGGCTCTGAGCACTATGGGACTCAACATCTTAGGTCACAAGTCCCCTAGAACTTAGAACTACTTAAACCTAACTAACCTAAGGACATCACACACACCCATGCCCGAGGCAGGATTCGAACCTGCGACCGTAGCGGTCCCGCGGTCAACTGATCTCCAAACCGGTGAAACAAGATGATGGTAAACTTTGTAACACAACCCGTAGCATCCACTGAACACTACACTGCTAGATTTATTCCAGAAGGCGACCAGAACTATTAACTAGACGTACAGGGTGTTTCAAAAATGACCGGTATATTTAAAACGGCAATAAAAACTAAACGAGCAGCGATAGAAATACACCGTTTGTTGCAATATGCTTGGGACAACAGTACATTTTCAGGCAGACAAACTTTCGAAATTACAGTAGTTACAATTTTCAACAACAGATGGCACTGCGGTCTGGGAAACTCTATAGTACGATATTTTCCACATATCCACCATGCGTAGCAATAATATGGCGTAGTCTCTGAATGAAATTACCCGAAACCTTTGACAACGTGTCTGGCGGAATGGCTTCACATGCAGATGAGATGTACTGCTTCAGCTGTTCAATTGTTTCTGGATTCTGGCGGTACACCTGGTCTTTCAAGTGTCCCCACAGAAAGAAGTCACAGGGGTTCATGTCTGGCGAATATGGAGGCCAATCCACGCCGCCTCCTGTATGTTTCGGATAGCCCAAAGCAATCACACGATCATCGAAATATTCATTCAGGAAATTAAAGACGTCGGCCGTGCGATGTGGCCGGGCACCATCTTGCATAAACCACCAGGTGTTCGCAGTGTCGTCTATGGCAGTTTGTACCGCCACCAATTCACGAAGAATGTCCAGATAGCGTGATGCAGTAATCGTTTCGGATCTGAAAAATAGGCCAATGATTCCTTTGGAAGAAATGGCGGCTCAGACCAGTACTTTTTGAGGATGCAGGGACGATGGGACTGCAACATGGGGCTTTTCGGTTCCCCATATGCGCCAGTTCTGTTTATTGACGAAGCCGTCCAGGTAAAAATAAGCTTCGTCAGTAAACCAAATGCTGCCCACATGCATATCGCCGTCATCAATCCTGTGCACTATATCGTTAGCGAATGTCTCTCGTGCAGCAATGGTAGCGGCGCTGAGGGGTTGCCGCGTTTGAATTTTGTATGGATAGAGGTGTAAACTCTGGCGCATGAGACGATACGTGGACGTTGGCGTCATTTGGACCGCAGCTGCAACACGGCGAACGAAAACCCGAGGCCGCTGTTGGATCACCTGCTGCACTAGCTGCACGTTGCCCTCTGTGGTTGCCATACGCGGTCGCCCTATCTTTCCAGCACGTTCATCCGTCACGTTCCCAGTCCGTTGAAATTTTTCAAACAGATCCTTTATTGTATCGCTTTTCGGTCCTTCGGTTACATTAAACCTCCGTTGAAAACTTCGTCTTGTTGCAACAACACTGTGTTCTAGGCGGTGGAATTCCAACACCAGAAAAATCCTCTGTTCTAAGGAATAAACCATGTTGTCTACAGCACACTTGCACGTTGTGAACAGCACACGCTTACAGCAGAAAGACGACGTACAGAATGGCGCACCCACAGACTGCGTTGTCTTCTATATCTTTCACATCACGTGCAGCGCCATCTGTTGTTAAAAATTATAACTACCGTAATTTCGAAAGTTTGTCCGCCTGAAAATGTACTGTTGTCCCAAGCATATTGCAACAAACGGTGTATTTCTATCGCTGCTCGTTTAGTTTTTATTGCCGTTTCAAATATACCGGTCATTTTTGAAACACCCTGTATATAACATTTAATGTAGGCATTACAAGGTATTGTAATAAAAAGTACAATAATAAAATACAAGGACCAGTACATAAGTTCCTTAAAGGATAGTGAGGCAGATTATACCCACCGAAGGCGTGGACTGAAGGAGCGTTACACCGATCTACTGGCCATCAGACCTCCTTTTAGAACACACATGCCTTATAAGAACGAAGGGGCCACAGACGGTGCTCCAGGAATCGACCTCTGAGAAGGTCCGGCAACAAACACTTTCGCGAGCGATGAGACTGGCAGCTAAGAGTTGCAATCACTTCACAAGATGGTAACTCACACTAGTGGCAGTCTAACGAATGACTAATGATAATCTTGCTGAAGCTACCTGACGTCCGATAAACCAAATGCAACGATGGAACAATACGCCAAAGCCGGAACCGGCTGTCTGCACTGCATCCCCAGAATACTGTGTTTTGAGCGCTCTGAACGAGAAAGGAATCACTACCACCAGAGTAGAAGAATCACCAACCGGCCTACAATCAAGAAAGCTGTCAAAACTACACGCCTTACCGGACAGCAGCCGGCCGCGGTGGCCGTGCGGTTCTGCCGCTGCAGTCCGGAACCGCGGGACTGCTACGGTCGCAGGTTCGAATCCTGCCTCGGGCATGGGTGTGTGTGATGTCCTTAGGTTAGTTAGGTTTAAGTGGTTCTAAGTTCTAGGGGACTTATGGCCTAAGATGTTGAGTCCCATAGTGCTCAGAGCCATTTGAACCATTTGAACCGGACAGCAACGGCAAGGCGACGAAACGTACACTGCGCTTACATACACTAACCCCCAGGGCAGGTATCTGGGCCGTTAGCGGTCACCAGGCAAAATAATTTACCTCTAGTTGAACTTAACAAATCGTAACCATTTGAACGCATTAAATAGTAATAAGAAGTCGAGGAAAGCTAACCAGATCCGCTTTCCCCAAGCACTCCACTCGCTGCTCTTCACCTCGGCTACACTACGACCAGCAACACGAACCCAAGTCACTGGAGAATCGCGAGATGTCACAATAGTGGAGGTTTCACTATTTGGATTGAAATCCACTCTTCTTAAAGCTTG
This sequence comes from Schistocerca cancellata, assembly GCF_023864275.1. Lineage (NCBI taxonomy): Eukaryota > Metazoa > Arthropoda > Insecta > Orthoptera > Acrididae > Schistocerca > Schistocerca cancellata. The sequence continues at coordinate 605,383,990 of NC_064631.1, read as the reverse complement.
CTGGATCCGGTTTACGACGAGATCGTGCACCCTCATGACCACAGCCCTTCCATCCGGCAGTTCATACGCGCTGCCAGCTGTCCCGGAGTGTTCTGGCACTGCGAGGACCTGGCTCATCCTGAGTCCCCAACCGAACTGGCCCACTCACACGACTCGGAAAAACAACGACGTCGCCCCAAAGATAGGGCAACAGCTACTACATATCGATAACCGCCGTTGCTTCCACTAGCGGACAGGCAACGCTTGTGAAACCGAGTGGCGCCAGTCAACAAGAGAAGAAGACAGACAACCGCAACCATGCCAACTAAACGATACCTTCTGGCCTCCAATAGAGGGCGGAAATCTACAAACGGCACCAACACGAGCCGCAGCACGGCTCACCGACTAATCAGAAGCCGTCTTTGAGCTATATAAGGCTACCATAGCAGCAATTTTGACAGTCAGTTGCTCCTGACAAAGACGGTGGAAATCGTCGAAACCTCCAGGTTTCACCCTGAACTGACATGGCAAGAATTCCGAGAATGTTTTATACAACACTGCCGTCGCGGAAGACTTCGTTCTCATGGCACTGTCGGTGTGTCTTACTGCGAGCAGGCCCATTTTCTGACTCTACGTACGTGATGTTGCTTTACGATCCTGAAGGTCAGAGTAATGTCTGCCCTCTCGGGCACTAGTCTCTTAGGGACATGTGAGATCCCGCATGATGATGAATTTGGCGCTCCTGAACTCACTGACTGCATTTTCGTATGAGAGTCGTGAGTTCCCGACAAACCTGAGCAGCGATATTTGTGAACGCTAAACCACAGTCGCGATAGGCTACGACCCTGTGTAGTCAACCAGGACACGTGCTGGTAGACTTTTCTCTTTCTTAAATGAAATATAACGCTATCTTGTCACAAACAACAAACATTCAAAAGCGATTTCTGCGTGAGAAACCTGCTGCGCAGTCTTTCTTTGTATATAGACTGGAGACGGCGCTACTCGTACCTGCTCTGTGCGGTTCGGCTGAAATTGTATTCATTTGCATATCCACGTATGAAGTACAGTTCACACCAGTTTGACGACTGGTACTTGCCGCCTTCGTGGTGTTGCAATTTTAAGAAACTGAAACAGAAATTTCAACATCTTAGTTTCTCTGTTCGTTTATGTTGCTCTTGTTTTACCTCCTGATCTGTGTAATACAAAATAATTATTCTTGTGGTCCCAGCCGCTCGAGTCACCGGGCAGTGTTCCCAACAGCAAATTAAAATTAGCTTTTTATGTTGAATATGTATCTTGATGAGCCTAAATATAATGATTTCCAATGTCCCTGTACGCACTCGTTATCCTTGTACATCCTTCTTTCCGTCCACATCTTCCTCATTTCCCAGTATTCCTATGTGGTGCAGTCTCCCGTGGATTTCCTTTCCCCAGAACTCGCCGCATCAGAAAACATCTATTTTGTACACCTATAAATTCTTTTTATATCTGCCAGTATTATTATTGTTATTATTGCATTATTGTTATCAGTGGCAGCAGCAGCAGTGGTGCAAGTACTGCCAGTATTAACTTTATTCGTTCCTTGTCAGTATTACTTACTCACATTGTCACTACAGACACTCAGATCATTTTAATACTCGCTATAGTTGCAAAAAATATTTACTTATAAAAAGGAAAGCTCAACCCTGTTTCAGGACACCTGTCCCATCTTAAGATGCATATTAAAATGTAAGTCCACACAGTATGCATAACTGAGGTTAAAATATGTCAAACCTATTATATGTTTAACCTACGAGTATTTTAACCTCAGTTATACCGGGCTGTGCTTTCCTTTTTAGAAAGAAACAGTTTTTTCAACTGAGCGGATTTTATCGTTGAGGATGAATAACAGTTGTGGATGTCCCGCCAAGAGAAATGTGCATTTTAATACCATCTGTCATATCAAAATTGTTATTTCTTAGGTAACTGTGTCGTAAAAAAGTACTTCATGTGTGAAACCCTGGTCCGATATAGTAGAGGGCTCGATGGTCCTCATCAGATCAGGTTAAAAAATATATAAATAAAGAAAGCAAAACATGACCAGTCACCACCACGAGATGAACGCCTCCTGGTGGAATTGCAGGGATGCGCTATGGGATTTATACAAGCTGTCTGCGTGCTTCTGTCGTTACTATCTATGGAACAAGGTTGAAGGTTGATGAAACCACCAGTTGGCGAGATGCTGTAGGACATCCACGCCTCACCACTGAATGTAGGGGTTAGAGCCTTGCCCACTCTGTAGAATAAGTAATGCGACGATCTGTGGCAGATGTGATATCACAGTACAATGCTGTGTACTCCCAAGTAGGCAAGTAGGACTGTTGATAAAATATCGATGTATGGATATTATTCCAAAATACACTCCTGGAAATTGAAATAAGAACACCGTGAATTCATTGTCCCAGGAAGGGGAAACTTTATTGACACATTCCTGGGGTCAGATACATCACATGATCACACTGACAGAACCACAGGCACATAGACACAGGCAACAGAGCATGCACAATGTCGGCACTAGTACAGTGTATATCCACCTTTCGCAGCAATGCAGGCTGCTATTCTCCCATGGAGACGATCGTAGAGATGCTGGATGTAGTCCTGTGGAACGGCTTGCCATGCCATTTCCACCTGGCGCCTCAGTTGGACCAGCGTTCGTGCTGGACGTGCAGACCGCGTGAGACGACGCTTCATCCAGTCCCAAACATGCTCAATGGGGGACAGATCCGGAGATCTTGCTGGCCAGGGTAGTTGACTTACACCTTCTAGAGCACGTTGGGTGGCACGGGATACATGCGGACGTGCATTGTCCTGTTGGAACAGCAAGTTCCCTTGCCGGTCTAGGAATGGTAGAACGATGGGTTCGATGACGGTTTGGATGTACCGTGCACTATTCAGTGTCCCCTCGACGATCACCAGTGGTGTACGGCCAGTGTAGGAGATCGCTCCCCACACCATGATGCCGGGTGTTGGCCCTGTGTGCCTCGGTCGTATGCAGTCCTGATTGTGGCGCTCACCTGCACGGCGCCAAACACGCATACGACCATCATTGGCACCAAGGCAGAAGCGACTCTCATCGCTGAAGACGACACGTCTCCATTCGTCCCTCCATTCACGCCTGTCGCGACACCACTGGAGGCGGGCTGCACGATGTTGGGGCGTGAGCGGAAGACGGCCTAACGGTGTGCGGGACCGTAGCCCAGCTTCATGGAGACGGTTGCGAATGGTCCTCGGCGATACCCCAGGAGCAACAGTGTCCCTAATTTGCTGGGAAGTGGCGGTGCGGTCCCCTACGGCACTGCGTAGGATCCTACGGTCTTGGTGTGCATCCGTGCGTCGCTGCGGTCCGGTCCCAGGTCGACGGGCACGTGCACCTTCCGCCGACCACTGGTGACAACATCGATGTACTGTGGAGACCTCACGCCCCACGTGTTGAGCAATTCGGCGGTGCGTCCACCCGGCCTCCCGCATGCCCACTATACGCCCTCGCTCAAAGTCCGTCAACTGCACATACGGTTCACGTCCACGCTGTCGCGGCATGCTACCAGTGTTAAAGACTGCGATGGAGCTCCGTATGCCACGGCAAACTGGCTGACACTGACGGCGGCGGTGCACAAATGCTGCGCAGCTAGCGCCATTCGACGGCCAACACCGCGGTTCCTGGTGTGTCCGCTGTGCCGTGCGTGTGATCATTGCTTGTACAGCCCTCTCGCAGTGTCCGGAGCAAGTATGGTGGGTCTGACACACCGGTGTCAATGTGTTCTTTTTTCCATTTCCAGGAGTGTATATCAATACATATCGGCCGTATTTTTTTCAAGCAAACTATCGATTTCGAAATGGCTGATATTTTTCTTTGATATTATATTTTTTTCGCAGTTTTCGGTAAAGAATTGAAAACTGTTCTCTTGAAACTGTGGTAGATTATATTACTTTCACTGGGTGGAAGAGTCATTACTTTTCAGCTTTCATCACGTCCAATCTTTCTCATTGACTGTGTGAAGCAAGAAGATATCCGATTGCACTGGGGGCGGGGGGGGGGGGGGGGGGGGGGGAGGGAGGGGTGAATGTAATAACAAAATTTCCGATGTGAAGAAGTTGTACGGCAACGGCTTTGCCGCAGTGGATACACCGGTTCCCGTGGGATCACCGAACTTAAGCGCTGTCGGGCGTGGTCGGCACTTGGATGGGTGACCATCCAGACCACCATGCGCTGTTGCCATTTTTCGCGGTGCACTCAGCCTCGTGATGCCAATTGAGGAGCTACTCGACCGAACAGTAGCGGCTTCGGTCAAGAATACCATCGTAACGACCGGGAGAGCGGTGTGCTGACCCCACGCCCCTCCTATCCGCATCCTCCACTGAGGATGACACGGCGGTCGGATGGTCCCGGTAGGCCACTCGTAGTCTGACGACGGAGTGTGAAGAAATTGTACACCAGTTGCGTTAAAAAAAAATTAGCGTAACTAGCGAGCAATTTCTTCACATCGGTGTTATTCAGAAACAGTTCCTGGAACTGATCAACAAAAATCTAAATGACAAGACTGGTCTTTGCGCTGGGTGGAGACATGTGAGGGCAAATACCGGTGCTCGGTGCTAGCAACAGAAACTGCAACGTTTACCTTCACCACACAATTTTGACACTACGACTGCTAGTTCGCTGATATTTGCAGAAATGAAAAAACAGGGAAATCGACATGAAGTGTTACAAACAAATCCGAACGACGTATCCATCAGACACCCATTATTGTGCCACTTAGATGCAGTTACCCATTGTTAGCAAAGTAGCTATCGCCGAGCATGAAGTACATCGTTTTCCTTTCAGTTCTTCCTCTAAGGTGGATAAGCATGCTTCTAGCTTGTTGATGTACAGAATTTCTTATAATAAATCAGCACTGAAATACTAAAACTGGCAGTCTATTTACAATATGCACCATATGTTTGTTTTTGGCCCGTACATAGATATTTCTCCGCCTATACATCCAGCATACCGATAAATTTTTCGATGTATCAAAGACCAAAGTGATACGTTTCAAATTTCTGATATGTCGGAATCCCGATATTTTTTTAAAAAATATCAGCAGTCCTACTTGCAAGTTTAATGCTCATTGTTGGACATAAGGCTCCGAATCAGACGGCCCTTGTGTGTTTCCGTGTTGACCCATCGACACTGTCAGCTCCGGTTGCATTGGGCACGAGATAATGGATATAGAACCATTGATCAATGGATATGCGTCACCTGGTCGGGTGAATCACGTTTCTTGTTAGACCAGGTCGATGGTCGTGTCTGCACAAGCCCTCATCCAGGCGAAACATGCATTGCGCCACTGACACAGGACGGTGTGGGACGGTTTTACTATGCCATTGGGTCATTCAGCTGGGCTTCCATTGGATCTACGGTAGTAATCGAAGGCACCACGGCAGCTGCAGAGTACGTCAACATTATTACAGATTACCTCAAGCCCTTCAGGCTTGTCGTCTTATCCGACGTCAATGGCACATTCCAGCAAGATAACAGTCCGTCTCACAAGACCAGAATCACGTTGATGCCTTGGCCACCAAATTCACGTGATGTGAACCCGATGGAACACGTCTGGGATGCTATAAGGCACCAGCCCACTCCCACAAACCAATGCCCTGTAACTTACGGGATTTGCGTGATCTGTACGTAGACATCTGGCGCCTCATACCTCCAGAAACCTTCAAGGGATCTGTCGAATCCATGCCACGGATAATCGCTACTGTATTAGCAATACACTATTAATCAGGTCGTTAACACTTTTTGGCTTATCTTTGCATTAAAATACTTTTTATCTTTATTCATTCCTAAGAGTGTAATTTGTACTTATACGAGGGCTATTCGATTGTTACGGTCCGATCGGCCGTGAAATGGAAACCATAGCGAAAATTCAATGAAGCTTTGCACTGATGTGCAGGACAGTGTCTCTCAGTTCTTTTATGCAGTGAGCACGTAAAGATGCCTATAGTTCAATTAAAATTACTTAGCAGTTGACACCTCACGCGTTGTAGCTGGTTTCCTCCAATCAGAGCGCTCAACGTCACGCCCGAACCGGTCGCCGTAGCCAGACTGTCACATCAGTGTGTTCACTTCCATTTCCTTGTCCGGCTTTTTTGTTGTTGTTGATGATGCTTTCGGATGCCGAATCCTGAGCCTGCCCTTTTTATTTCGTATTTCATCACATATGATAACCACATCAAAAGCAACACGCACACACGTACATACAACGATGCTAACGAGGTACACACCTTTCAAACACAGCACTAATCAAACACTATTGGATCCTTCCGCACGAGACGCGATTCATAGTCATTTATACAGTTATTATTTTATCACAGAGAACGACTTACATTAGATATGCTTCGCACGACGTTGGGTGAAGCCCTGTTTTATAAGGCTGTCAATTAATCATTGCAGCAGGGACACCAGAGTCAAAAATATGATGTCCATTTGCAGTCTAGTGGCCTAAACGTAGTGTTTAGCGCATCAACATTGATATATAGAAGATAGAAGGTTCAAATCTCGTCAAATGCAGCAAATTTTTTTGTTTTTCTAAATATAATCAAAATACTTTGATTACCATGTTTATTCAGTTTATTGGTGCAAATATAATTTTTTTTAAAGTTCTAATACTTCGCCCCCTCATTTTCACCATTGTATTTACTTTCTTGTCTACTCTTATTTTTCTTCCTATCATTCTTTTTTCGTTTGGAATCTGCTTGTGTCGTCTATAATCTGCAACCAAATGCCAACCAGGACAGCTCATCGGTTGGTAATATGGCACCACGTGTAGCTAGTGTGAGGATAATAACCAACGACAATGAGTAATTACAATTTGGTTTCACTGCTAATACTGAAATTTTGCTGCAGAAGATGGCTATGCCAATAAGTATATTGTGAAAATTTTCTGTCTTCAGTTTGCGCTCAGAGGTTAGTATTAAAAGCCACGGGTAAAGTGGCTGCAGATTATTGATCACGTTTTCTTGGATACATTGCACATTACGAGGATGTGCTTAGGTTAGGACACGAGTTTAAATTCAGGGCTACAACACCCATCGTCTGCTGCAGTTCAGTCATTGGTCACTTAAAATCAGATGTCAACAGAGCATCTCCCACTTCCGTTATACCCCACGGCGACCACTTCCAACGTCACTCTTCGTAACGTGCGGTTGGTCCACCTGCGAACCCTATCCCAGATGTAATGTGTGGTGGATACGCTTCTGAACATCGCTCTGGACGTATAATTGTGTGGCAGATCCACACTCGAACATTAACTCAGATTCCGTACATTATGTGTGGTGGATCCATCTTCAGACCCTATCCCGGATGTGGCATATTGTGGATCCGCATTCCAACATCGCTCTGGATATAACAGGCTTCGGATCCACACTCGAACACTAACTCAGGTCTACTGTGGGTCCCGGGTGCACATGCGCGCTGCAAGTGTAGAGTATGTGGATGGAGGTGGCTGGATGCATTCGAGTACAGTGCTATTCTACGCCATTCGACCAGAAAAACAGTACATTTACACTAGGTGTTGGTAGCTGTACCACGTTTACCAGCAATTTTAGAACACGGAACGAGACATGATGTTATGGTCGCATGGACAGAAGTGACATAAAATTGATAAAGTTACGAAAAATGACTTGAGCAAAAATACACGGAAAAGCGGGGAAATTGAGGATGTACTTGCGTGTCTTCTCGCTGGTGCAGAAGAATTCTTGTACTAGGGAACGAGTATGCGACAGCAAGAGGAAAACGAGAAAACGTTGACATTTAAGCATTGGGAACCAGGGAAACTATCATTTTATTTTCATCGATGCTGCATTCTACTGTATGTCTATTGAGCTAATTGTCATACACATGTGTTGACTACAGTATTTGACGCTTTCCAGGAAAACAGAGAACCGTCTGTCTCTAAATTTACATGCATCTGCATTAACGGATAACCGAGAGTGGATGGAGTGATCGGTTGAGATGGAGCTGTAACGAGGTACAGTTTAATGGTGGACTGATGATGCATTCTGGAGAGGGAGGGAGATGTTTCTACGGGTCATTTGGCCATTTTTTCTGTTGTTCTGTCAGTATGCATCAGTTGTGTGACAAAGCTTGGATTCGACTCGTATACAACCATGTGTTCTATGTGCGACTTAGAGCACTGTGTGCTTGTGATCATTAACAGCAAACTTTTCGGTCATCAGAGGACTTCTATCTCATGTGTGATAAAACCTGACCATCCTGTTGCGACACATTTCTCTAAACAAACGAAAATTTATGCCATGTACCCCATACCCCTGTCGCATCTTGGGTATAAAATCGAGAATAAGTTTCATAACTAAAATTATTCTAAGTTAGCGATAGGTGTTTGTAAGGCACTGCAGTCCCCGTGTATACATCTACTTGACAGATGTCCTGATTACAGAGTTAGTGGCAGCATGACGTGTAATTTCACATGTCGAACGCCGTTCTTTGTAAGACGTATTCTCCTTTACTAACGATCATTTTATAAGGGGCTGATGCGAACATTGTGTAATTTCTGAACCATGATAAGATGTGATCAGTGGACGCTATACATCTCTGGAAAGCTATATTGTGTATCACAGAGGATCGATGTTTCGAGGAAGTAGTTTTTATTTTATTTTACCGTAGTTTATCGTAGAGAAACCTGCAAGAAGATGTATGTCATGCGCCGGAAATATATTTCTTACATTGGAATATTAACAGCGCTGCAGTCCACATGACTAACAGGTCGGAAACTGATGAGATCTCACATTATATCCTGTTTTAAGTGCAGACCCGTGTAGCCTTAAGAGTGCGTGTGTTTATGTTCTCTCTTACCAATACTCTCCTGGTACTGACCCCAGACACTAAAATTGATAGTGTATTTGATTTATGTAAAATGCTTCGAACTCCATCTGTCTGGAGCTCCATCATGCATAAAAACCACATGTTTCTTGTTCTTCTTAACCACATATTACATCACAACACTTTCAAATCTACTACTGTACACCGATAAGAGGTGCTACCTCCTCGACATCGCGGATCTGGAGAAATCTTGTGCACCTGGATGGGCGTGGACTCAGCAAGCTCCACTCATTCACGAGATGTGGGATGTAGTGGTCTACTTCTGGTCAGCTGCAGATTAAATCAGTAACGGTGCTGCAGGGCGGGTTGGTCAAAGACAGTTTAAAGGGATCTTTCAGTCTCTAACTTTATCCTAAGACTGTGAGAATGCTGTGTGACCCCCATGTGCATAGAGATGGATCGTAAATTATGTACTATGCTTGAGGTGCTAGAAATATGTAGAGCGCTGTCTGGTATACTTTGATGATGTATGTGTTCGAGAATTAACAATGAATGGACATACTGTACAGTCATCTATCTACGTTTGCAATGGTACTCGCAAAGTAGAAAAGGGGCGGTTTAGCGATGACACTGAATTTGAGAAGCATGCTGTCACATCATTGGTCGGTGTTGAAATTACTGTAAAATTGCTAAAATTGTTCGCACTATCAACTGTGAGGCTTATTATTACAGTACATCAACGACATCTTTTCTATCCCATCCGTTCACTGGTATGCAGTTGATTGCCACGTATTGATTGACTGACATCACTTGTTTGAGATGGAGGAAGAGTCTTGGTGGAAGGGCAACACCTTCTCGGGGTGCTAGCACTGAAACAGTGATCACGTACATGACTGCAATATGAGGAATCAATCGAAATGGAACACAGAGTTAACAGCTGTTCTGTTGCTGTGACAGATGAGTTTATATGTAAAGGTCGTCAATCACCTTCGGTCAGCAGTTTGGAAACTTCCTCAACACCGCAAAACTCTTCCAGTTTCCTTATGTTATGACTGTCTTTTATTTAAAATTATCCAGTGTGTGTTGTGGTAGCAACAGCAACAACATGATTTACACCGTGCAATGTCTAGTTTTCTGTGAGAGGCAATGGATTACAATGTGCTAATGTCAGTTTAGAACCTGACACAGATCTCGAAGTCATTGCCGTAAAAAAAAAGTATGGCTGTGTAAAAAGCGTATTACAGCAGAAGAAGAAACAACGACACAGTGTCATAGGGAGCCTCTCATGCGACTGATAGTACAATCTGCGGAATTTGGTCATCTTCCTACAGTATGGTCGTTGACACTTTACACATATCTGTGCAAGAAACTTCGATTACTGGCCACCTGCTCCAGTGGATCAATACCTGTATATTTAATAGGATCGCTACATGCGCTCGATTCCAGCATGCATACGGAATTTGTTTTCAATGTATGGGAAGAGAGAGATGTGCTAAAAATCTTGTCGAGTTCTGTACCGGATGAATACAGCAGAGCTTTTATAGTTCGTAATTTTTCTCTGTTTGGTGGTATGGAGTAACGATGATAGAACGTTGGGGTGATATACGTGAATGGACCCTGAGGGATGTGGATCTGCTTCGGTCTGCAGTACCTGCATGATGTTGAGTCTTCCTCATTTTCCTGATATGAAACACCACCGTAACTGTTCGTACTGTCTTTATACTAGCTCAAGTTGCAGGAGCGGGTTTCCTTTGGCACTGATCTTACACATCATATGCTATTGGCGTAGCTACGACAACATGTTCACATTTCCATCAAATGGTCAACACGCGGTCCTGTCGCACTAACTCGGTTCACATGGGCTTCAGAATGTGGTAGATATAGCTCTCTCCAACTTCTGCTCAGTTCTGACTTAAATTGGAACTATCACATGCACAAAGCTGCAGGATGGCAGTGCAGAGTCTGAGTGAATGGCAGTTGCAAGATGCATAGGGACTATCTACAATTTTACTGTAGCAGATAGGTTCGAAAAATGTGACTCGTTTCGAGATATGAGAGTGCCAGAAATGTGATTCACTAGTGGCTGTAATCATTAAAATACTTCTCTATAGGATCCAACGCAGGTATGTGGTTGAATGGAAAGACTTGATTCCAAATCACAGACATAATTTCTACTAGAAAGCTTAGTACCAGAGATCTGAAAAGCTAGTGTACATTTTTTACGATCTAAATGAGCATACCATTTACTGTTTGTGATTCTTCTCAATCAACCATCACCTATCACCCAGTGGATATATCGCAGAACCTCTGACATGGCATCGTGGCAGAATGCATTACAAATATTGGAGAAATATCTAATGGCAGCATGAGGTAGTTGCAAATACCGGCTTCTTACCATGTTCCTTAGCCGAATCACTTTCTAAATTTGGTGATTTTATTACGAGCTTAAACCTGTCGGTGACATGTAGCGGCACTGTTCGTCTGATAATATACACTCCAGTGATCGCCGGTCTATATTCAGTGTTGCGGTGTTTGTCTGGAAAAACTACTTCGTTCAGAGATAATGCCATATCTCGATTTATAAGGCTTTTATAGTTTTTGACATGGATATCGTTAGTGATACTTGTGAGCACCTGTAGAACCAAGACCGCCTGTGACAGTAACATAGTTGCTGCGATCGTGTTTTTAACATCTGGCAGCTTGTAAGACAGTTACGTATCTCTTTCTAAGTCACTGTGGTACCAGTTGCAAGAAAAACTTATTAGGCACATCCACCGATCGCTGATTTTCGCCCAGTATTATTGCGTATTGGCAGCAATCAGTTATTGACGAAGCATACTTAGTAGTAGGGAATGCGTGATAGGTTTGTCTTGAGCATCAGGCTTATAAAGTATGTGTGTGTGTGTGTTCTGACACGTGCAAAGAAAATGACTATGTCCAATCGTAAGGAAGGTATGGATTTGGCGTAGAATACTGTGATAGCAAAGGGAAAAGTATCTCAAGTCATAAGAATGGTACAGATATTTCTATTTCAAGAGCCACAGTCGTCAGCAGAGTGTATTAATGATACTTCACTCATTGTCGAATGTCGTCCGATTGAGACCGCGGTCGTAATATAATTGTAAGTACAGTGATAAAATATATATATGTAGCGTATTTTCTAGGACTATTCTGTCTGGGGGTGCGTGGCGCGCGGCGGCGGTGGCTTACGGCAGGAATGATTCACGTTTCCAGCCAACAGCAGGAGCTGACCGAATGGAAAGGCCTATTGGGATGCAGGACTGTACCTGACCTAACTGTGTCGTCCTCTAGACGGACGAATAGCGAACTAATACTCAGCATGTGTTGGACAGACTTCGTGATCACGTGTGTTCGCCGTGGAAATTTGAGAAGATTAAACATGGATGTGAGTTTGCACTGGACCATTATTCCCTCCCATGTAAATTGTCTAGTTGACTGCTTCTGCACATTTCCTGTCTTCATTTAGTTGGGAGAACATCGATTGTGGTGTGTGTTGTGTGCATCTAGCTGGTGAAAGACAGGTGGAGGACATGTTTGCTGGTTCTCTAGACATGAGAAAGACCTTATTTGACTTTGTAAATTATAAGGATGATTTGGAATCTGTTATATCTGACATTGGTATTCACGAGTGGAAATATGTTTCCTCTGTTTTTTTTTCGAATTTTCACGAAAAGGTTTTTGCAGACGAGAAAAGTTTCTAGTTACTCAGTGGTTTACAGCATGCTCCACCTCGCTGAAGTTTCGGGTTTCTAGAGAAATAATTTCCAGTCTATATTTTTGGAATTACACCGTGCAAGCAATAATGCTGTGCAAGTGATATTGCTATGTGCTTTATATCGAGAAGTATCGCAAAAATGGTATGATATTCTGGCGAACCATGTGAAATTACATATGTTATACTGGGACATAGAAGCCACTACAGAGTGGTGAGAACGTTTGCCGTTTCAGAGATGTTTGTTGAAAGCAGGACGTCACGATTTCCAGGAGTGGTAATATGGGATGTCTCGTTAGAACCATCAGGAAGAATGCATTCGGTGCTGTTCTGGAGATGGGTGTAGAAAGCAAGCAGGTCCGGGCCAGAAACAGTAAGGGAGAACAGTCCTCAACTTTGTATAACAGTTCGGAGAGTCACTTCAGTGTGTGTGGGGACAGATGACTTGTGACCGTAGGCTGCAGTGGATGACCACTCGACCTCACGGAAATATCTAGTGCTGCGAGGAGTATATACAGTGCATGTGCTCATGCTGTCTGTCTTTGCAGTACATGTAAGAGTGTCTGGCAGTCGATAGCTATATGCATTATGCGGAAGGGGCGATTTTGTATAGCACAGGATACAAATTGTATGTTTACTACATCGATATTGTACATGGTGATCGGTTTCACGCTGAAATATTCAAGCTTCCGTCCTCAGTGGCAGAGCAGTGTAATTGAGTAAGAGTGTTTCTGTATTTGACGATCTATAGGGCACTTCTGCTGGTTTTAACTGTCAGTGCAATATGGCGATCTGTACAAAATAGTTTTGCCACTGAATGTCTTGTCTGCAGAAACAAAAAGGTGGACAGTGCGTCCACACCGGCAGCACCAATAATTAGGCGGGTAAATCCAGTACGAGCCAATCAGAATGCTCCATTCATTCACAAGACATCCTTTGTGCTGGGACATGGGAGACTCTACATAGCGGTGAGAACGTTTGACGTGTCGAAGATGTTTTTTGAAAGCAGGACTTCATGATTTCCATGAAGGGTAACACGGGATGTCTCGTTAGGACCTTCAGGAAGAACGCATTTGGTGTTATTCTGGACTATTTTCGTAAATGGCTCCTGTTAGGCAAGAATTTCTATGCAGACAAGTTGAGACATCACCAAAACTCCTACAAAAGCTACTGTTAACTCTTTCTGTGGCACTTTACAGTTTCTGTGAGGGACCGATATTTGATGGACAAGCTCTGTCATTAGGAACATCAGGAAGAATGCATTTGGTGTTTTTTTAGGCTGTTTGCGTTCACAGTTTCCGAAAGCATTGCAGAAGATTTCTATAGTGCATCCAGAGAGAGACTTGGCTGTTACTTACATAGGTATGAGACATCAGTATAACACTGACGGACTATTAGCTGCATGGGTGAGTCGCTATGCAGATATCTCTTGCTCAGCAATTAGGTCTTCGCTGGACCACAGGTATGAAAGCTATGCATCAGCCACGATAAATATGTATGTGGCTAGACACATCTCTCTTGTCCCATTAGGATCACGAGAAACAATGCATCCTGTGTTATTGTGGGAAGTATTGCAAATGATTTCTATAGCGCTTCCAGAGGGAGACTTGGCTCTTATTTACATAGACATGTGATGTCAGTATAACATTGAGAACATTTTAGTTGCGCATGCGCTGGTGAATTGCTCGGCAGGTAGGTCTTCACTGGACCACAGGTACAAAGGCTATGCATCATCGCGCCAGCAACAGTAAACATATGTGCATGCCCAGAGGCACTTTGCTGGCCGAACCGAAATCCTCGCACCACACTGGCATGCGTGGCTTGGAACTTCTGCAGGGAACAGTTTGCTGATATGTTGCGGCTGACAATAGTTTGAAGGCATTTTTACATGCGATGAATGTTTGTGCACTGCATTATTTTCGGCTGTTTAAGCGTTGTGAGCATCTTTGCATGCATTATTTTTTGACAATTTCACGAGCAGTGGATGTGTCTGTTGCATTATTTTGTGAACATTCTGTGGACAATGCAGTGCATTATTTTGACAGTTTATAATTAGTGAGCATGTTTGCATAGCGTTTTACAAGCATTCTTTTGGTAATTTAAGAGTTGTTTGAGCGTCTGTACATCAGTGTATTGTATTTTGGTACTTCATAAGTAGTTTGCTGGTCTGTAGGCTGTGCAATGCATTATTTCAACAGTTTACAATTAACAAGCGTGTTTGCAGAATGTTATACATGCATTATTTTGACAATTTACAAGTTGTTTGTGTATCGGTACATCAGTGTACTGAATTATATGGCGATTTACGAGTAGTTTGCAGGTCTGTAAGCTGTGCAATGCATTGTTTAAACAGTTTATAATTAGTGAGCGTGTTTGCATAGCGTTTTACAAGCATTATTTTGACGATTTACGAGTGGATTCTGTATCTGTAGATTGTGCAAGGCATTATTTCGGTGGTTTACGAGTAGTTTGCAAGTCACTGGGCTGTTCAGTGCATTATTTTGACAGTTTATAATTAGTGGGAGGGTCTGCAGAGCGTTATACATGCATTATTTTGACAATTTACGAGTTGTTTGCGTGTCTGCACATCAGTGTAGTGCATTATTTCGGTGATTTACGAGTAGTTTGCGGGTCTGTAGGCTGTTTATTGTGACCCCAAGCACGTCAGGGTGAGTGTTTCGTATCAGTGTAATAAATAAACTACGTGAGATCCGTCCCTAAATAAATTGCTCCAAAATAAATAAAGTGCACTCCTTCCTCTGTCCGGCAGCTGGACACAGACTGAGTCCTTTTCCCACCATTCTTCCCCAGACCGCCATGGGATAACAGTGCCCTCTGGTGGCAGTACTGTGTACTAGGTCAGTTGGACTCTGGACCTCACGGTGAACACACTGGATGGAGCTACCACCTATGACAACTCAAATTGTTTAAATAAACACTGCATGCAAAATAAAGACGTCCATCCTATCCAGCAGCCCTGAGTCCTTTTCCCGTCAATTCCAAGGAACAGGTGGTAGTCGGATGAGTTAGGTTAGTGGAGGTAGCCCAAATGACCTATGACCTATTTTCCTGCCATTTTATTAGGTTAGTGGAGGTAGCCCAGGTGTCCATTTTTCCCCACCAAAATTTGAACTCTCCACCATTTTCTGGGGGAGGGAAAGGGGTGGGGGAGGAGGATTAGGTTAGTGGAGGTAGCCCACTTGCCCTATTTTCCCGTCCAAATTTGAACTTTCCGCCATGACGTCATTGCAATGTTGCCACATCTCTCGCCACCATCTTGGATCTGTCATGTTGAATAAATTTGGCAACAAGGCAACATGGAGTGACACGTAGTTTGTCCTACTAGTCATTTCATTTTGGAAATCGTTAAGGAAATCAATATTTCGAGTGCCGAGAATACCAAATTTGAGGCTTTATCTCTCATGATGGACTATGCAGTGGCCGATGGCTTCACTTATCATGCGAGAGCAGCGGCGTTTTCGTGGAGATGGGCAACACTGCATGAAATAACCACAGAAATCAATGTGGGATGTACTGTGAAAGTATCCATTAGGAGAGTGCGGCGAAACTTGGCGCTAATGGGCTATGGCAGCAGACGACAGATGCAAATGCCTTTGCTAGTAGCATATAGCCTGCAGCGCCTCTCCTGAGCTCGTGACAATATCCAGTGGATCCTAGACGATTGGAAAACCCTGGTCTGGTCGGATGAGTCCTGATTTCAGTTGGTATGAGCGGATGGTAGGGTTCGAGTGTGGTGAAAACCACGAACTTATGGTCTTAAGTTGTCAACAAGACACTGTGGAAGCTGGCGATGGTTCCATAATGGTGTGGGCTGTGTGTACATGGAATGGACTGGGTCCTCTGGCCCAACTGGACCTATCATTTACTGGAAATGATTGTGCTGGAATAATTGGAGACAATCTGCAACCATTTATGGCTTGTATGTTCCAAAACAACGACGGAATTTTTATGAACGACAAATGCACCACATCACTGAGCCACAGTAGTTCACGATTGGTTTGAAGAGCATTCTGGATAATTCGAGCGAATGGTATGGCCACCCTTATCGCTCGACATGCATCCTCTCGAACATTTATGAGACATAATCAAGGGGTCAGTTCGGGCAGAAGACCCTGCACTGACAGCACTTTCGCAATCTTGGACGGCTATGGAGGCAGCATCGCTCAGTCTTTGTGCAGGGGACTTCCAACGACTTCTGAGTCCATGTCACTTCGAATTTCTGCACTATGCCTGGCAAATGAGGTTCGACCTGGTGTTAGCAGGTATCGCATGACTTTCATCAGCTCAGGGTGTAGAAGAGAAGGTAGGAATGAAGCTGTAGAAGTGCCTGTTACGTTACTGAAATGAAGAATGGTTGTGTACATAGCGAGACAAAATGATGTGAGAGGGCGAAACATTTTCTGGGTTGGTGAGAGAAAAGAAGGGAGCTACTAGACGAGGTAATGGATTGACTACGAGCGCCGCCACACGGCAGGTCTAGTCTAGAGAGACTCCCTAGCACTCGTCCAAGTTGTACAGCCGACTTTTCTAGCGATGGTTCACTGTTTAAATACGCTCTCACTTACAGAGACGACAGTTTAGCATAGCCTTCAGCTACGTCATTTGCTACGACATAGCAAGGCGCCATATTCAGTTGCTACTTCAAGAATGTATTCTGAACAGATAATATTGTGTCTCATGTACCGTCAAGAGCGACGTTCATCGTTAATGGATTAAAGTTAAGTATCAAACTAATTACGTCCGCTTTCTGAATTCTAATTCCTTGTCATGTTCCAGACCTCATGTCATTATACACTCCTGGAAATGGAAAAAAGAACACATTGACACCGGTGTGTCAGACCCACCATACTTGCTCCGGACACTGCGAGAGGGCTGTACAAGCAATGATCACACGCACGGCACAGCGGACACACCAGGAACCGCGGTGTTGGCCGTCGAATGGCGCTAGCTGCGCAGCATTTGTGCACCGCCGCCGTCAGTGTCAGCCAGTTTGCCGTGGCATACGGAGCTCCATCGCAGTCTTTAACACTGGTAGCATGCCGCGACAGCGTGGACGTGAACCGTATGTGCAGTTGACGGACTTTGAGCGAGGGCGTATAGTGGGCATGCGGGAGGCCGGGTGGACGTACCGCCGAATTGCTCAACACGTGGGGCGTGAGGTCTCCACAGTACATCGATGTTGTCGCCAGTGGTCGGCGGAAGGTGCACGTGCCCGTCGACCTGGGACCGGACCGCAGCGACGCACGGATGCATGCCAAGACCGTAGGATCCTACGCAGTGCCGTAGGGGACCGCACCGCCACTTCCCAGCAAATTAGGGACACTGTTGCTCCTGGGGTATCGGCGAGGACCATTCGCAACCGTCTCCATGAAGCTGGGCTACGGTCCCGCACACCGTTAGGCCGTCTTCCGCTCACGCCCCAACATCGTGCAGCCCGCCTCCAGTGGCGTCGCGACAGGCGTGAATGGAGGGACGAATGGAGACGTGTCGTCTTCAGCGATGAGAGTCGCTTCTGCCTTGGTGCCAATGATGGTCGTATGCGTGTTTGGCGCCGTGCAGGTGAGCGCCACAATCAGGACTGCATACGACCGAGGCACACAGGGCCAACACCCGGCATCATGGTGTGGGGAGCGATCTCCTACACTGGCCGTACACCACTGGTGATCGTCGAGGGGACACTGAATAGTGCACGGTACATCCAAACCGTCATCGAACCCATTGTTCTACCATTCCTAGACCGGCAAGGGAACTTGCTGTTCCAACAGGACAATGCACGTCCGCATGTATCCCGTGCCACCCAACGTGCTCTAGAAGGTGTAAGTCAACTACTCTGGCCAGCAAGATCTCCGGATCTGTCCCCCATTGAGCATGTTTGGGACTGGATGAAGCGTCGTCTCACGCGGTCTGCACGTCCAGCACGAACGCTGGTCCAACTGAGGCGCCAGGTGGAAATGGCATGGCAAGCCGTTCCACAGGACTACATCCAGCATCTCTACGATCGTCTCCATGGGAGAATAGCAGCCTGCATTGCTGCGAAAGGTGGATATACACTGTACTAGTGCCGACATTGTGCATGCTCTGTTGCCTGTGTCTATGTGCCTGTGGTTCTGTCAGTGTGATCATGTGATGTATCTGACCCCAGGAATGTGTCAATAAAGTTTCCCCTTCCTGGGACAATGAATTCACGGTGTTCTTATTTCAATTTCCAGGAGTGTAGTTCTTCCCTCCTCACGCCAGCCTGCGCGAGATAAAACGCGTGCATTTTGGCCTCCCCTCGTAACACGGTGTTGGCTCTTCTGCCAACACAACAAGAAGGGCAAATGTTAACGATCGTAGTGTATGGAGAAGTCTGGAAGAGACCCACAGCCAGCAGTGGATGATAAATAGCCAGTCACGATCGTTGCTAATACGTTGTTTTACACATCTTTCAAACCGAATTCATTGTAGCCATTTTTTCTGGGCGCTGCTGTTATTACGGACGTAAGTATTATAGATGCACGAATCGCTGTTAAAGTTGCCTTTCTGTCGTTCTAAATTATGTTTTGTATTGACTGTGCAAAAACCCCCATTCTGAGTCCATGGTAGAACTGTTTGTCCATCGAAATCCTAAAACGCATACCTCTCGACATCGATTAACGGGTATGACTGGCCTTGAGCACTATGGCACTTAACTTCGGAGGTCATCAGTCCCCTAGACTTAGGACTACTTAAACCTAACTAACCTAAGGACATCACACACAGCCATGCCCGAGGCAGGATCCGAACCTGCGACCGTAGCAGTCGCGCGGTTCCGGACTGAAGCGCCTAGAACCGCTAGGCCATCGCGGCCGGCGTCTTGTTAACACGTCAGAGGAAATACTTCCTGTGTATTGCGACAGAACGCCGTGATACTTTCCATACTGTCGCTGCGGTTAGTAATGACTAGGGCCCAGATTTTAATTACCTAAAAAACAGTGAAATATGCGAGAATTTATGACCTAAGACTCACATAAATATGACCTTAAAAATAAATATGACATAATAGAAGTTTATTTAAAGCATTCTTGTTTATTTATTTAATTTTTTATTCACATAAAGTAATAGAAAATTCAGTTCTCAAAATATTGTAAGTATAGCTCTTTCTTTCTGTAGGGTTTGTGGCTAATTTGCACCTATTTTTGGGAATGTCTGAATGTTTTATTTTCTAAACACAAAGTACAGTGAAAAGATCATCTATCGAAACAGTAAAACAATGTTTTTATTTCTACATAGTATTTAAAGCGTTTCACATTATTTAAAACCGTATGTCAATCTTCAGTATCTGCAAAGTTGCACTGGATCACAAGGTGCATTTTCAGTTTTTCCATTGTCAAAGACCTACCGTTGTCGCTGAGGATAGTTTTGTACCTGGAAAAGCTCCTCTCCACTTCACAAGACGTCACTGGAGCGTATTTGAAGACAGCCAGGTCACTGGAGTTCAGCTTTGTTTCAGTATCTTCAAATGTTGCGGCATTCTCAGAAAGACTGTCGCTAATTTTTCACAGTGTAGAATATCCAGGATTCCGTTGGAGGGCACTTTGCAATTTGATTTTCACTTTGTCAACCACATGACCACGAGCTCGACCCAACTCACTCTGAACATGTTGCACAATACGCAGGGCCTAACATAGCTGAGTGCCAACAGCTTCCAGTCGTTTGATGGCTTTTGATATCACTGAAAAAATGGCGTTGATGTATGCCAAGTTTCGAGACAATGTATCTTTAAAAACTTCTTTCACAATTTTGATAGCACTTGATTCATCGCTATCAAGCTCAGAGAAGATTGTCTTTATTTGGGTGTAGTTGGTGCAGTAATACTCAGCAGCATTAAGCCAAGAACCCCATCATGTAAGAACAGGTTTAGGTGGGAGGCGCGTTGAAGGTGCTGTTCCTTGAATTTCTGCACCCGTAGCGGAGCCTTCACATAGATTTTCTTGCCACAGTAAATTAATTTGTCCACGTCAGGGTAATTTGATCGCACCTCTTCGGCAACTCTGTGCAACGCATGTGCAAGACAAGTGGCGTACACCATACTGTGGTAGAGAATCTGAAGCCCTTTGGCTGCTTTAGCCATATATGAAGCACCATCTGTTACAAGCAGCAAAACGTTTCTTTTCACACCATCCGGCCACAGTAGCTTCCGAGAGTTGTCAAACAAAATAGCAATCGTCGAATTGTTTACTCTGTCGAGAGCTTCACTCGTTAGTAGGAACATATCTCCAGGGCCATCAACTTTTAGAACACCAATAACAAAATTTGCAATATATCGCCCACTAATATCTGTAGTTTCATCTATCGACAGCCGGATCTTTTGCTCAGCAACAGTAATTTGTATTTTGTTGAGCACATCATTGTAGCATACGGATAAATAGTTCTTTATCAGTGTAGATTCATCTGGAACTGTATGCGTTGTGACCGAGCGAGGTGGCGCAGTGGTTAGCACACTGGACTCGCATTCGGGAGGACGACGGTTCAATCCCGTCTCCGGCCATCCTGATTTAGGTTTTCCGTGATTTCCCTAAATCGCTTCAGGCAAATGCCGGGATGGTTCCTTTGAAAGGGCACGGCCGATTTCCTTCCCCATCCTTGCCTCACCCGAGCTTGCGCTCCGTCTCTAATGACCTCGTTGTCGACGGGACGTTAAACACTAATCTCCTCCTCCTCCTCCTGTATGCGTTGTGCACTTCTCCAAGAACGGTATGAAACGTGTGTTCTTCAGCTTTTCCAATGGGATGTTGCAGGACACCATCATCTCACACAAATCCTTGCAGAATGATTGCACGGTTGACGATTGACCCGTCTGTTCAAATAATAGCGTTTGCCTGCTGTTATTTTCAGCACTTCGTTTCACACAGCTGCTGTGTTTAGCGGTATTACAGTGTTGTTGCACATTAAAGCGCTTTTCTGCACTAACTTCGCACAGTTTACAAAATAATATTTTTCCATCAGTGCTAAAGAACTTCTCTCCAAATTCTCGAACATATCCTCGCAACTTCACGCTGTCGGAGCACTTTGCTTCAGGCATGTTGAACAAGGCAAAGGCTGTATTCAAACAGGTTACTGGGAACACCTGTGCGACTGCGATGATTATTACGGCAGAAGCCGCCTTTGTTGGCTCTGAGAGCGTATTGTCTACTCTGTGCAACGGTGTTTTATGTTCGCGAAACGACTGTTGCGGTACACCGATTTTCTGCTACAGTCCTGAGAAATAAAGCTGCGTACTAATTTATCTGTTTATGTTTCATAATAGCACGTTAAATATTGTCTCGTGAGCAACATATTCATTTTCTTATTCGTGTGTCCCGTAAGATACAGGAAAAACGGTATATCCACTGTAAGTTTGTTACTTTAATTTGCTATGATGAAAGCGGTACTGATGGACAATAAAAGCGGGTTAAAAGCTGTGAGCTGCCTGGGGAAGTTAACCTTGCATTACTGCGCAACTGTTTCACCAGGTATCCAGTCTAGCTTACCAAATTCCCAACCAGACTAACATTAATTATAATCTTTGAATAGTCATACGACAACCGGTGATATATATATATATATATATATATATATATATATATATATATATATATATATATATAAAAGTGAATTTAAATAAAAAGAAATAAATCAGTTTATATTTGGAAATTTATTTTAACATTGATCATTGAAATTTCAGCATATTAAACGTGAGTTATAACTGAGCTGGTGCCTTATTTAGGACTGTGAAAATGTGAGTTTGCAATCTTACGGAACACATCAAATATGGAGGCAAGATCGGGAGACTGCATACAACACTGCATTCATAAAACAACACACAAAGAACGTTGAAACGTATGCAAGAGAAAGTTAACCACTACCAACAGATTCAAATTTTCACCCAAAGAAGATACGTTCGTAGCACAATCCTGTCCGTCATGTAATTACCACACACTGGTATACTAAATTCATATTAACTCTGTGAAATCTTCGCGAAAAGAATAGCTGAGGGCTACTTTGATGATTACACCACTTGCTTCACGTGGTCAACTTGGTTTACACAAAGAGTGTAACTCCACAATAATTTTGATAATTAAAATAAATTAGATCGAAAAGCAATTTACAAAAGAAAAACCTCGAACTGGTTACAAACGTCTTACTGTTAACCTGATGGGTCAAACAGTTATATAAGCACGTGGTACTGGTCTCGCAAAGTACACCCCACGTGGGTTGAACATAAAGAAAAGTTGCTATATTGAAAAATATTGTCAAGACGAGACGTTATAATCACAAAAGCATTCGCATTTAAGATTGATCTTAGTTAGAGTTACTGATCAACACGTGGTTCCACTTTACTCACAAAGTAGTGACAAAGCAACTACCGGAAAATAATCTGAACTTCACACGAGAATTACACTGCGCTGCAATTTAAGATAGCATTAGATATTTTAGAGCTAAACCTGAAATAAAGGTGATTAAATTTTCAGTTAGGATGAACTTAAGAAATCCATTGTCCTGCGGACTTAGCAGACACGCGCTTAGCTGGAGATCTTACCACTTCAGACGCTCGCCCCGGACCGACTGCCTGGTCCCTTTCTGAGGGTGGCTCACAAATACCAACGGAAGTGGCCAGAGGGGCAGCTTCCTATACCAACATGACAACGGACGGACAGAACCATACTAAGGATAGAAACCTCTTTGCTTTTAGAAAGCGTAGCTACCTGTTCAGACGTTGGTCCTACTGTTCTCTAGCAGACAGCCTTGTCTGCTACCCTCAAGCATGCAACTAGAAATACATTTTTTCATTCATCCTCTCACACAGAAGGGAAGGGGGATAACAGTATCTTATCATATACAGTATATAAAAGAAAGCGGATGTAGGTTCCGTATGAGACTGTGTGACATGAATTACATATAAACTGTGTTTTAAAGTGTAGTAGTGTGACAGATCGTTCTTGTTTATGTGTAAAAGTAACACGTTCCACTACTCAGTCTCCTCCCAGATAGTCAGAAACGCCACAGTAAATTTAGAAGAGGAATTTATTCCATAAATGACAACAGATTTAAGAAATCAAACATGAAAGGAATCCAACAGAGACCTTTCACCACTTTTGGCAAAAGTTGACGGAAATATGACCTATTATATTAAAAGTTAGCCGCAATATGACCTATTACTAAAATTTGTTGAAATATGACTTTATATGCACAATCAAAATAAATTTTTCGACATTAAAATGTATTTGTGTATAAATTGTTCTAAAATTCACTCTATAGTTCAGGAAAAAATATGACTTGTCATTAAAATCCGGGCCCTAGTAATGAGTGCAATCAGTTGGATGTTCAGAATTGTAGTCTTGGCCAGTAACAATTAAAATGATTCAGGCAAGATCAGTTTTAAACTACGTAACTTACAGTCAGATGCGAAGCTATTAAAGAGCAGATGATACGAAAATTGAGAACTGTCAAACTGGTAAAGGAAAGAGATACGATCAAGTCGTTGATAACTGAAAGAGACAGGAAGAGGAGTACATTCATTTGTTTACTGAGCCATTTGCCTTGCACAAATCAGAGCCTTAGGCTGCGATCACAGTGCCACCGACGTCGGTGGCTTCTGCTGATCTTTTCAAATTAGGATGCCACTACGTGTGCGGCCGACCTCATCGTCCGAACGTACAGAATTCGGACGACAGTCGGTGAAATTCAAACCAGTTTGTTTTCTTCGGTGAAATCGACCGGCGTTCTCACACACGAAATATTTACTGAGAGAAATTGTTGAGAAAGAATTAATTTGTGGTATCCTGACGATGAAAACTATCATGATCTATAGTTCGCAATCTATGGCTGAAATAGTAAGTTTACTGGAAACGACAAGGAGGCAAAATCTTTATCGGAAATTTTAGGCGTAAATTATAACCTCAAAATGTAATTTGTTCAAGTGAGGAAAAATGTTCAAATGTGTGTGAAATCTTATGGGACTTAACTGCTAAGGTCAATAGTCCCTAAGCTTACACACTATTTAACCTAAATTATCCTAAGGACATACACACACACCCATGCCCGAGGGAGGACTCGAACATCCGCCGGGATCAGCCGCACAGTCCATGACTGCAGCGCCCCGGACCGCTCGGCTAATCCCGCGCTGCTTCAAGTGAGAAGTGTGAATATCTTCTGCTCATAGTTACTGTAGTGGATCTTTTCTGGGATGCAGTAGCAAGGTATTAGCTGTTTACTGTTTATAATTTCTGCTTACTTGCGTTTGTATGTCATTAGGGTAGTGATGCTATTACAAGAAGTGGTTTGCAAATGTAGTGTGTTATGTGTTTCCACTTTTCGGTGCTTTAGGTGTTCAGAGTACGGTATGTTACTCTAAACTTGACGCTTGTCTTTCACTCGAAGTAATCAATAACTGACATAGGCATGGCAAAACAATGTGTAATCTTGCTGTTCAAGGTCACCATGAATCCTCTCGAGTATATACCATAACATTTCTCCCGTCATCTCATATATTCATAACCATTAACCGTCAGTGTTCAATATTCGCCGCGTTCTTTTCGAGACAGCTATAGCTTATTTACATGCAATCGGCGTCTTTTTAATAGCAAAAGCCGCAATGCACCACTCATCTCCAAGCATAGAGGCGTTGTAGGATCGATTCTACTCGATGAGGTTGAAACCTAGCCTACCCCATATCTAAAACAGATTCTAGCCTAAAGTAACTTCCTTCACCCCGCCCAAAAAGACGAAGGGGATCTGACGCACAGTGACCAAGCTGACGGCTTGTTGCTGATGCTATGAACGCAGCCTTCAAGTTCTCGTTATACAGCGTATAAATCGAAAGGATCCTAAGTTGAATCTTTCCAGAAGAGAATCCAGTGGCCTAGAATGAACACTTCAGAAACGACTAGCTAGGTCTTGGGCGAGCGTTGCCTGTCTATTACACCGCTCGTGCGTCTTAAACAACCAATAGCAGAACTGTCAACAGTTCGCAGCACGCGCAGCTAAAACGACAGTCGTAAAATGAAGAGGTTATTCGTGCTTGCAAAATGCTTGTTCTTCAAAATAAACAAATGGGTCCACGGTGAATTTCACCTCGATTGACAGTTTGCGTCAAAGGTGCAGTATTAGCCGATAAAGGAACTTGCAGGCGTACGATTGGTGTTTGGCGCAGTACGATGCAGTGCGCGGAAAGGCGAACGACTGTCCAGGGGAAAGTTTGATAACAACCGCCGAACTAATTAGTATAATTACGAAGGCTATTTTAAATCCGCCTGTGCAACAAAAAGGAACGTATTTATGTCACCAAACTCGTTTCGTTTTATCGATATAAAATACCATCAGTAGTCTGTAATGAAATATATTTGCAATTTAGCTTACTTTCTCGATCTAAAAATAGTCAGTTAAAAAACATATTAAGGTGTTTTTGAAGGTCATCATCTTTACGCCAGTGACTGTTATAAGTTTTTATTACACTATTGCAATTTCGGCCTTAGGCCATTATCAAGTGTTTGTGAAATATACAGAATGTTTAAAAAATTGTTTTACAGATTCATTATGTATCTCGACGTTGTGCCGATTATACAAGACATTTTAACTATGTAGCCATGTTACTTACATATAATGGCTTTAAGCCATGTCATCGTAATGTAATCTGACACATTTGTATGTCTTTTTTTCTTTATTGTATTTTCCCTTCGTACAAAGGTGAGCCGGCAGCGGCGTACAGATGCCGCTCTTCGGCCAACAGAAAAATCATATAACAAACATGGAGACATAGAAACAGAAATACATGAATGTTAAAAACAGAAGACTCATACGAGAATAGTGATGAAGGCGTTTGTCGGAAGGCACTGGTTTTAGAATCAATGTCCACAGTGCATAGAAACGAAGGTAATCAGTATGACACTCGAACGAAGCAGCACACCGAAGATAACACTGACGCACAGAAAAGAAGAAAACACCATTGCACTAAACACTGGTGACGATCTTTGGAACAGAAAACACTGAACACACTTGACGAGGTTGAAGGGGGAGGGGACAGCCACTGGGTGTAGGGGACGGGGAGGAGGGGAGGGGGTGGGAAGAAGCCAGTGGGAGAAAAGAAGGGAGAGAGG
This sequence comes from Schistocerca cancellata, assembly GCF_023864275.1. NCBI lineage: Eukaryota > Metazoa > Arthropoda > Insecta > Orthoptera > Acrididae > Schistocerca > Schistocerca cancellata. Next base: position 605,357,304 of record NC_064631.1, on the reverse strand, counting down.
AGGAGAGACGGTAGGGTGACGCGTGGAAGCCTGGGGAGGGGGGAGGAAGTGGGAAAAATAGGAGAGGGGAGGGGGATGAAGTGAGAATAGCGAGAAAGAAGAGAGAGGGAACCCTGGAGGAAAGGGGGAAGGGGGAGAGGAAGGGGAGGATTAGATCTGGTAGGAGGGGTATATGGAAGGAACGAGGACATCAGCAAGGAGGGGGAGTTGGCAGAAGCCACCTTGGGCAAGGGTATGGGGAGTGTGAAGATGGAGAGCAAAAAAAGTGGCTCTAAGCACTATGGGACTTAACATCAGAGGTCATCAGTCCCCTAGACTTAGACCTACGTAAACCTAACTAACCTAAGACATCACACACATCCATGCCCAAGGCAGGAATCGAACCTGCAACCATAGCAGCTGCGTGGTTCCAGACTGAAGCACCTAGAATCGCTCGGCCACAGTGACCAGCAGATGGAGAGCAGGTGAGATTCAATGGTACAGGCGCAGCAGTGGAGTGGGGTGGGAGAGGATGGGAGAGACAAGCAGGTGGGGAAGATCAAGCCTGCAGGAGGTTTAAAGGATCCGTATCCATTCAAGGAAAAGCAGGAGGTGCTGGAAGGGAATCAAGTCCTATAGGATCTTGAAAGGTGGCTACACTGAGCCACAGCGCCAAAGATCGCGCCAGAGAGTATTGTTCCGCCGCCTCCACTGGCAGTGCTTATTGAGACGTAGCGGCAGGCAGTTCTCGCCGAGAAGTTGTGGTGGACACTGCTTGTCGTGAAGTCAGAGTGAGATGTGGTAGTGGAGAGTGTTGTTCCATGTTTTATGCAGTGGTTTGATGGGAGAGATAGCAGATGTTATTCTAATGGAGACATTGTAATGATCAGAGTGCATTTCGTCAATATAAATTAAGGTAACAAACTACTTTTATTTTTCTCACTCATTATTTCAGTGACCTAAATAATGCGTCATTACAGGTTCAGTCAACAAAGCATCTGGCTTGTGTTCTTGTATTAGAGTGTAATTCTGGGTTTCTTGAGCAATTATAGTATTTCTAATTTTTTTTCTATCACGTCAGTATAAATGGTATTTGAAATTTCTTGTCTTGTTGAAGAAGAACAGTGCCAGATGTGTACGTTGAGTCACACTCCCCCACACTGAACAGTTATACTTGTGCTTTGGTTTCGTAGGTTTTATAGTTGCTGAGGACTTAATTAATTAATTGTGTTAACGAAAATTTTCATTTCATTCATTGTTGTTGTTCTATGCAGTCAGATTGCGTAATAATACTAGTCAGGGCCAGCCGTTTACGAAACAGCGTAATCGGACATACAGCGACAGAAAATTAAAAAGTATTTGCATTGCATTCTTATATCTTTATTTTAATTAAGCCCCCATGCACGTGGCGACCGCTGCTTCGGATCGTCCCTTGGAATCTTCTGATTGTATTGTAGTAGTAATTTGTAGTTTAGTAATTGTAGTCTATTTTGCATGTGTAGATTTGGTAATTGGCGTTCTTCTAATGGTATTTTTCAAAATTTAATTTTTATTGCCTTGTATACGCGTTTGACGATTTGGTGCAATTATTTCAATTGTTCGATTAATCGTGTTTGAGGGAAATATTTCGTGTGAATGGTATTGTTGAAGATGAGGAGTCATTGTGTGTAATTTTCGTACAGTGACGAATTTTTTATGTTTTGTAAATGATTACGCGATCGATGAAAAAGACAAAAATGATGAATAGTGAGAATGACGAAATTGTTAACATGGCGAACTCGCCAACACAGGAGAACAGTGTGATGAATAATGAAGTGGAAAATATTGTAATAAGTCGGGAAAATAGTCCGGAACCATTTCAAAATTTTTCTCAATCAGAAAATTCGCAGAATACGAGATTAACGATAGAAGATTCTGAAATAGTATCGAACACAGATAGCTTTACAGCTATGACGAAGGAAGCTGGTTTTGCGGGAAATGTTAGGGGCGAAAAGAATTTTGAAACAGTTAACATGCAGCGGTTGATGAGTGCAATATTAAATTTGGGATCACAGTTACGATCTGAATTAAAAACAAATAGGGAAACAATGGAAAAATGGTTAGACTCACTGGGATCACAAATGGGAACAATGGCAACACAGTTAGGCTCACGAACAGGGACATGTTTCAAAAACATGAATGATGAATCAAAGAAAGAAACTAGAGAAGAAGTATAACCGATTTTGAATGCTCACAATAATAGTTTAATTTCAACAGAAATTAGACAAGAGGAACAGGACAGAGAACGGGAAGAAAAAGATCGCGTGATAGTACAAAATTTTTCAGAGTTAAATTTACATCGTGCACACGATAAGGAAGAAATAATTGAAAGAACCGAGGAATCCGTACCAAATGACAGAATAAATAACATAACGCAACAGTGTGAACAGTTAACTACTAAATGTGACAATACCGAAACCCGAGTCGCGACACTTACGGAAAACGTAAATAAACAGAAAGAACAAATAGGTGACTTATCGGAAAGAGTTGAGGAGATTTCCGATAAATTGACAAATCTTAGTTTGAATGGGGACAGAGATTCAGATGACACAGCTCCATTGCCATTTTCAGAAACCGAAGAGTACCAGAGCGTAAATAAACATGTTGAAAATCAGGGAAAATTTAATGAACGCGTGAAAAGGGAATTTGAGGCATCAAAAAAGCAAGTCAAACAAATTGAAGGCGAAATCGTAGGAAAAGACAGCAGAAGAAATCTAGAATCACAGATAGCAGAGGGCTTTGAAGAAAATAATTTGTTTCATTTACGGGATGCAACAAGAGAGCGCCAGGCGCGCGAACTTTACAATAATCGACATTCGGACTGGGACAGACGCGGTAGGTCTTTGTCGCCACGAGGCGAAAACTTTGACTATAAACACTTCTTAACTGTTCGGAAATTTAAGATCTTTCGCAAATCTAAGAATGACATGCATCCATGTTCATGGTTAGCTCAATTTACGTACGCACTTCCGCCAAATTTGCCACGAAGTCACAAACTGGAATTTATGTGCGGCTATTAAAGACCTCAGGGGATTCATTACGCTTTAATGAATATGTGCCGTAGCGAGCATAGGGCCCCGAGCTGTAGTGGTGCTATTTCTCTTTTAGTTTTCTGCACTGCTGCCTACTCTTTCACTATTCTTTGCATCTATCGAAACAACTCTTCAACTATCAATCTATCTAGTGAGTAAGTAAACAATAACCGGATATGACTATTTTACCTAAAAGTAATTTTGGAATTTACCGTTTGGACTTACTATATTTTCTGCAGCATTCATTTGTAGTTTAAACGAAATTTTACCTGTTTATCTCCGTGACAACATTACTTCATATGTTGACGAAATTCTTATTGCTAAACATTCTTGGAGTGAGCACAACAAAATTTTGGATTCATTATTACGTATTTTTGCAAGAGTTGGCATTACAGTGAACTTGAAAAAATCTGAATTTGGTCGTTCTCAGGTGAAAATTTTTGATCATATTATTTCTACAGAAGGTATTCTGCCTGATCCAGAGAAACTAGACGCTATTCGTAATTATGCTGTTCCTACCACAAAACGTGATGTTCGTAGTTTCCGTGGTGTCTGTAATTTTCTTAGACACTTTGTTAGATTGGACAATTTTGTCACACCTCGTTTTTGCGATCTATCTGGAAAGTTCTTTTTAAACGAAAATCGGTCGACAACTCTGTTTGGTTAGTTTGTATTCCTGATGAGTGGGTTAATAAGCTGATTTGGTATACGCATTTCAGTTATGCACACTTTGGTCCCAGAAAATGCTTTCATAAATTGCGAGAAAATTGCTACTTCAATAATATGGAAAAACGTATTCGATTTGTTCTTGCCAAATGCAAATTATGTCAAAAGGCTAAGCCGCCAACAGTTTCTCACAGAGCACTGTTGTTTCCTATCATTCCAGCAAAATTAAAGGACATGGCTGCAGTTGATTTGTTCGGTCCAGTGGTTCGATCTACTAATGGTTTTGCGTACATTTTCGTAGCAGTGGAGTTGACATCAAAATATGTGTGTTTTACACCGTTACGCAAAGCAACAGCTCGTTCAGTATCTAATGCTTTCATTAACCATTTTCTTAAAGAAGTTGGTCATGTTGATAAGGTTATATCAGATAATGGATCACAGTTTCGTTCTAAAATTTGGCTTCGTACTCTACGGCATCGTACGATTAAACCAATTTTCATTTCACTTTTTCACCCTCAATCTAACGCTTCAGAGAGATGGATGAAGGAAATCAATAAATTGTGTCGTCTTTAGTGTCATCAGAATCACAGAACGTGGGATCAGTATCTTCATATTTTTCAAAACATTCTGAATGAACTCCCTAATGATTCAACTTCTTTACCGCCTTTACTGATATTAAAAAACAAAGCACCGACAAATCGCATTTCTGAAATCGTTCCTTTTCCGCCTTCACGGAAACTGCGGCATTCTGAAGTTGTGAATCTGGCTCTACAAAATATTGCATCTGCGGCTGCTAGAAGAGAGAAATCAGCTAAGCGTCCTGGTCGTTTAAAAATCTTGTCAGTTGGTCAAAAAGTGTTAATTAAGTCTCACCGTTTGTCTCACAAAGGAAAAGGCTTGTGTCGCAAATTTTTTCTGCTTTATAACGGTCCATATAGAATTCGCAAAATTATTCATGATAACACTGTAGAAGTAGAAACTCTTAAATCAAGACGCTCTAAGGGAATACATCATATATCTAACGTTAAAATTTTTGTGGAATGATATACTTTTGAAAAATTTTTGTAGAATGACATACTTGTGAGAAACTAACAGCTACATGTAAACACGCAGAGAGTACAAGGATACCGCGCTGTGTTTTGGCGGCGGCATATACTCAAAGCAACAGTCAAGTCTGCGCGCCGCACAGGGCAGTCGTTGACCGCAAACAATCACTTCCTACGTCACGCGCCTACAGCTGATCGAGCGCTCAGTGCGAATGCACTGACAGCCGTAAATAAATACACAGTCTAATTTCTCCGACTAAATTCAGTATAAAGCTATAGTGACTTGATGAATTCTGTTATTAACATTCAGCATTTTTCAGGATACGGTTCTATAAGATATTTAAGAACTTCAGGTAAATTCTGTGTGTCTCCGACGTTAAGACGACTTGCTATCGAGAAATTTTCAGGAAGAATGTAATTTCCAAGAAGACACTAATAAACTAAAAAAAAGGTAACTATTAATTGAGTTTATTTTTCAGGTAACATATTTCCACTTAGGTACGTACTTTAGACGTAATTTGCTGCTCGCGATTACGTGATTCATACTTTGTGCTAAATTTCATGTTCTATGAATTTACTTGTGAAGCGACGTGCTTGCGTACGTTAACTGATTTTGACAATGATTATTAATGAACTGAGTTGTAACTTGTGTATATTATGCATCGCTTGGCTGCACTGCTTTTTCACTGATGTCATACTTTTTTTTATTATGTGCCTGCTGTGCTTATTTATTTAAATTATAATTGTCACCTGATTAATTGTGGTGACTGTGGTTATGTATGTAGGTTACACTTTGTCATTTATCTGCTTGCGCCTTCATGTTTACTTATTAAGATTACATATGAACATTTATTTGCTTATGCTGACGTAAGATATATGTTTACTGCTAATGCTGGTATACTGTGTATAAACATAGAGTTTAGGTCACACTATTGTATTAATTACAGATTGTTCGCTTGGCAGAGCCTCGTTGTAAGATTTGTGCTGCATCCACTTGTTGACATTCTGTTCTCTACTGGTATATTTACTCGCTATTGCTTGTTTTGCTTACGCTCAGTGCTTTATATTTTTAAGATAAGAAAATGAACTGCTATAATTCGACGAATGACATTAGTACAAGAAACTTCATAGAAGTCACATGAGCTGGAGGTTTTATGAAAGCTGTATAAATGTATGCCAATAGGAAGGAAGCTAACGACATGACATACCAACACAGTTATTACACTGCATTTTTCGTGAGCAATTGAAATAGGAAGTGACACTTGACACAAGAAATACTCCACATGTTTGCTTCTGTTTGCCATAATTCTTGAAGTGGTATACACACTGTGAAACATTAGGATCATTCACACTCCGTAATCGTACTTAATTACTGAGAGTTCTTCGAACCAAGTCTGTTAGAGGTCATGTATGCATTCTTTGTTTACAATTCATAATGAGTAGAAGATTTTGGTCAGATGGATTACACAGAGGTTGTGTGTTGACAGTGTGTCTTCGGATTGTATGGGATGAGGAGGTTTGCATTAGGATTTTATCTGTACTCGATCGAGGAGACTGACTAGAGGAAAGAGTTGTTATGGAAGTGAAATGATACTGGCAATAAGGTTTATATGTATCGACGTATTGAAGAGGTATTATGGAGGTATTGAGATTATATGAAGTTGGTTGGAGTTTTGGTGTATAAGAGGTAAAATAAGTGAGGTGCATATTTTTTTTTTTGTTGGTCTATATGGAACAAGGAGGATGAAGATAGCAGACTAGAACACTAAAGTGGAAGGAAGATTGTCTACACACACTTTGTTAAATCACTAAGCAGTATGTACTCTTTTTTTGGAGAGAGGAAGCATTTGCATATCTTGGCACACTGACAGTTGTTCAGTAACAGTACATTTGATCTGGCTTGGTAAACATTGGTCTTGACATGATGACTATGACGTTGACTTAACTATTATTGACTGTTATACATTGCTGTCACTACTACTTGATACACATGATGAACATGAAATTTTGACAGAAGTGGATTTACACAGTTAACACCATTCAATTACACAGTAGTACTTAATGTGGATGAAAGATGAGTGAGTGTGTTTTGTGTGTTTTCCTTTCCTAATCCTACCCACCTATCTCCTAAATATTACTTTATTTGTTTGTAGTGGCTTGCACTGACACCCATAAATATTATAGGTTTACTGATGTTTGTGTATTTGTAATAGCAATGTGACAATTATCTGATATCATTTGTGTGTTTGTTATGATTTGTATGTTTAGTGTAAAAGCAATTGTATGTGTATTCAAACTATTATTCATGCTTGAACTGTCTGAGTAGTGATGGTGAATATTATGAACTGTTACCTGCACTTTTCAACATGATGTGTGACACTTAGAAATGTTTAATTTCTGCTGATGAACTGTGTGATCAGTGATAGTAAATATTATGGACTGTTACTTCTACTTTTTCTACATGATTGGTGCCACTATGACATGTTTAATTTCTGCTGATGAACAGTGTGATCAGTGATAGTGAATATTATGGACTGTTACTTGTACTTTTTCTACATGATTGGTGCCACTAGGACATGTTTAATTTCTGCTGATGAACAGTGTGATCAGTGATAGTAAATATTATGGACTGTTACTTGTACTTTTTCTACATGATTGGTGCCACTACGACATGTTTAATTTCTGCTGATGAACAATGTGATCAGTGATAGTGAATATTATGGACTGCTTTCTGCACCTACTCCACATTGCTGGGAGCCACTGATGGACTGTTTCTACTGAAATGATGTCACCTGATGGTGTCTGCACCTACTCAACATTGCTGGGTGCCATTGATGGACTGCTTCTACTGAAATGATGTCACCTGTTGGAGTCTGCACCTACTCCACATTGCTGGGTGCCACTGATGGACTGCTTCTACTGAAATGATGTCACCTGATGGTGTATGCACCTACTCAACATTGCTGGGTGCCACTGATGGACTGCTTCTACTGAAATGATGTCACCTGATGGTGTCTGCACCTACTCGACATTGCTGGGTGCCACTGATAGACTGCTTCTACTGAAATGATGTCACCTGTTGGAGTCTGCACCTACTCGACATTGCTGGGTGCCACTGATGGACTGCTTCTACTGAAATGATGTCACTTGTTGGTATTTGCACCTGTTAACCATTGCTGGGTGCTACTGCTGGAACTATCAACTATTTGTTTTTGAATCATTGAAAGCATTTTATGTGAACCTTTGTATAAACTGATTTTTTGTGTATTGTGTAAACTATTATGTAAAGTCACATGTATGAAAGAATTTGTATTGCTTAGTGTATTTGATATATTAGGCTATTGAAAGGTCAGTGCAAAGCCAAAATTTTATCTAGTTATATGATATTTACGTATTAATATTATCTTTTATTTTTGTCTGTATTTTTTTGACGAATTTGGTGGTATTTTCACCACCAATGATGGCAAAAATACCATCAAATTCTAGCCCGTGGAGGAAGGGCGTATGAAAGGTGGCTACACTGAGCCACAGCGCCAAAGATCGCGCCAGAGAGTATTGTTCCGCCGCCTCCACTGGCAGTGCTTATTGAGACGTAGCGGCAGGCAGTTCTCGCCGAGAAGTTGTGGTGGACACTGCTTGTCGTGAAGTCAGAGTGAGATGTGGTAGTGGAGAGTGTTGTTCCATGTTTTATGCAGTGGTTTGATGGGAGAGATAGCAGATGTTATTCTAATGGAGACATTGTAATGATCAGAGTGCATTTCGTCAATATAAATTAAGGTAACAAACTACTTTTATTTTTCTCTCTCATTATTTCAGTGACCTAAATAATGCGTCATTACAGGTTCAGCCAACAAAGCATCTGGCTTGTGTTCTTGTATTAGAATGTAATTCTGGGTTTCTTGAGCAATTATAGTATTTCTAATTTTTCTTCTATCACGTCAGTATAAATGGTATTTGAAATTTCTTGTCTTGTTGAAGAAGAACAGTGCCAGATGTGTACGTTGAGTCACACTCCCACACACAGAACAGTTATACTTGTGCTTTGGTTTCGTAGGTTTTATAGTTGCTGGGGACTTAATTAATTAATTGTGTTAACGAAAATTTTCATTTCATTCTTTGTTGTTGTTCTATGCAGTCAGATTGCGTAATAATACTAGTCAGGGCCAGCCGTTTACGAAACAGCGTAATCGGACATACAGCGACAGAAAATTAAAAAGTATTTGCATTGCATTCTTATATCTTTATTTTAATTAAGCCCCCATGCAATCTGCGTGGGGGATGGGAGACGGATACAATAGACGAGGCGGAGTGCATAGCGTTCCAGGATTTGGAGGGACCTGTAGTAGGTGGGAGGGGCGGAAATCCAGGCGGGTTTGTATGTCATTTTTTTCCTTTATTGTCATTTCCATTCCCCATCAGGGGCGGGCTGGCAGCAGCGTAAGCGCTGCTCTTCAGCCAAGAGACATAAATAGACAGGAAGATATTTAAAAACAATATAAAGGAGATAACATGGTGGAATACAGAAACAAAAAAGGCGGAACAGAAGCAAATAAGACATACAAAACAGTGACTGTAAATCGGAGATAAAAATCTAAAAAAGCATGTTACACAAAAAAATAAAAGAAAAACCACACACTACATTAAATGGCACCAGGCAAAGTACAGCCAGAGCATAAAAGTCTGTAGAAAGAGTAAAACAGCCACATGACAGACGGCATAGCAAGGAACTGTCATGGACAATAAACAGGTCGAGCACACAATTAAAACCCACATCACTAAATGACAATGTAGAACGGCACCAAAACACAACACTAACATAGCACACTGATACCGAATAAAAACCTGAGAGGATCTGCATGGGAGGGGGGGGGGGAAAAGGGAAATGGGAAGAAGGGGAAGGAGGTGGGGAGGAGGGGAGAGAAAGGGGGATGAGGTGGGGGTGCACAGAAGGAGAGCTGGGACAGGAACGGACGGGAGAGGGAAACAGCCGAGGAGGGGGTGCAGGGACTCAGGGAGGGAAGGAGGAACATTCGCTCTGGGAGAAGTAGGGGTGAGGAAAAAGGGGGCCCTGGGGAGGGGGGGCCAATGGCAGGTTATAATTGGAAGGAAGGGTATATGTCATGGCGGAGTTCATCATCCAGGAGGGGGAGGCGCTGGAAATTGCCCTGATGATGGAGATGGAGGATGTGGTGGTGGAGAGAGGGAGGGATACAGCGATAGAGGCGCGGCAATGGGCAGGGGGTGGAGAGGAAGGAGGAAACCAGGGGGTGGGGGGATCGAGCCTGGGGACAGTGTAAAGGATGCGGAGATGTTGGAGGAAAAGGAGGAGGTGGTGGAAGGGGATGAGTTCATACAGGGGCCTTGTGGGGGAAGGAAGGTGGATTCGGAAGGCAAGACGGTGCGCATGGCGTTTGAGGATGTGGAGGGCCTTGTAAAAGCAGGTGGGTGCGGAGATCCAGGAAATGCTGGCATAACAGAGGATAGGACGGATGAGGGATTTGTAGGTGTGGAGGAAGGTGGAAGGATTCAATCCCCATGTCCAGCCAGACAGGAGCTTCAGGAGCTGGAGGCGACAATGGGCTTACTGCTGGATGGTCAGGAGGTGAGGGATCCAGGTGAGTTGACAGTCGAGGGTGCGGCCAAGGTATCTCAGGGTGGGGGTGAGCTGGATGGGATGACGAAAGGAGCGGGTGGTATGGCCTATGGTGATTGCCTGGGTTTTGGAGGGGTTGAGACCGAGGAACCACTGGTTACACCAAGTGGTGAACTGGTTAAGGTGGGTTTGGAGGGTACGTTGGGATCGTTGAAGGGTAGGATAGAGAGCCAGGAAGGCGGTGCCATCAGCATAATGGAGAAGGTGGATAGGTGTGGGTGGCCTGGGCACATCAGCCGTATACAAGAGATAAAGGAAAGGGGAGAGGACAGAGCCCTGAGGGATGCCAGCAGTGGGATAAAATATACGGGAGTTGGTGTTGTGGAGGGTGACATAGCAAGGACGGTGCGAGAGGAAGGAGGCGACCAGACAGACAAAATTGATAGACAGGGCATAGGTTTGGAGTTTAAAGAGGAGACCAGGATGCCATACACGGTCATAGGCATTTTGGAGATCAAGGGAAACAAAAATGGCGGAGTGACGGGAGTTGAGCTGGAGGGACAGAAGGTGAACGAGGTTAAGGAGTAGGTCTTCAGCGGAGAAGAAGGGTCGGAAGCCACACTGGGTAAGGGGGAGGAGATGAGTAAGGTGCTGATGGATATGGTGGGAGAGGATGGATTCGAAGACCTTACTGAAGACAGAGGTGAGGCAGATGGGACGATTGGAAGAGGTGGCAGAAGGGGGTTTGTTACGTTTGAGGAATAAGAGGACGCGGGAGGTCTTCCACAGGTCAGGGTAGAAGCCAGTAGAGAGGATGACGTTATAGAGATGGGCGAGGACAGTCAGGAAGGAATAGGGGCTTTCTCGAAGGTGGCAGTAGGTGACACAGTCGTGACCAGGGGCCGTGTTGCGTTTGGACCGCAGGATATGTTTAATGTCTTGTGCTGTGATGGGAGTGTTTATGTCAGAGGGGGGCAACTGTCCCAAGTACTGTAGACTAGGAGCAAGTGGAGCAACCGAGGTATCGGCACGTTCCATGACGGTGGGGAAAAGAGAATAATCAAAGCGGCGATCATCTGGGATGGAGAAGACCTCAGAAGGGTGGGAAGCGAAGTGGTTGACCTTACTGAGGTTGTCAGGAAGGGGGCGATCGTTATGGAGAAGGGGGTAGTGGGGAGCAGAAAGGGAACCAGTAAGGCGATGGAGGGCGGACCAGTACTTGGAGGCGTTGATAGGGAGGGTGGCGTTGAGTCGTGTGCAGGTCTGGAGCCAGTCTTGGCGTTTCATTGCTGTAATAAGGTACCATATGTGTCGCTGTATTTGCCGGTGGCGGTGGAGTGTATCCCTGTCACGAGTGCACAGGAAGGAGTGATAGAGGCGGCGAGATTCATGGACGAGGAGGCCAGCCCCTGGAGGGAGAGGGGGTGGATGGTTTTAGTACGAACATGGGCCTCCACGGGCCTCTGAAGGAAGGACGAGGCATGGATGATGTTGTCAGGATGGCAATAGGTAAGAGGGTGGCTTTCAACCTGGGTGCTGATGGATTCCCGGTAGGCATCCCAGTTGGTACGGTGGTAGTCATGGATGACCTTGGGAGGGGGTGCAGGGTGGGGAGCTGGAGGGGGACGGTGAGCAGACGTTATGGTGAGAAGGACGGCGAGGTGATCGCTACCTGTGGGGTCAAGGACGGCGATGGCGATACGCCCAAGGAGGTTGGCAGAGGCAAAGACAACATCTGGGGTGGTGTCACTTTCGGGTCGGGTGTGCTGGGGAAGGGAACAAGGTCACCTTGGATCGTGGAGAGGAACTGATGCCACCGCCGAAGGGCGGCAGGAGTGCGGCTATGGATGTTGAGGTTGGCGGCAATCACATAGGTGCAGAAGGTGCGGTCAATGTGCAAGATGAAGTCATAAGGCAGAGGAGCAGTGGCGAGGACATAGATGGTGGCACAGGTAACGGTGAGGGAGGGGAAGAAGACACTGTGGATAAGGTGTTCAGTGGGGTCATTGAGGAGAGGTTGTGGCCGGACGGGGATATGCTTAAGGTGACCAATCGTGACTCCACCCTGTGCACGAGGACCAGGAGCATCAGTGCGGTGGAGGATATAGGGAGAGGTGTGGATAGAATGGTGGGGCTGGAGAAAGGTTTTGTTCAAGAGGAAGGTGTCGACCTTGTGGTGGGAGAGTGTGTGCATGAGTAGGTATTTGTTGGAGCGGAAGGAGTGAATGTTCTGGAAGAGGATGCGATACTCGTGCCGCGCCATGGCGGGAAGAGAAGGGGGGAAGAGAGGGGATGGAAGAGGCTTAAACTAGGGTGTCGAGGTGGGTGAAGGTGTAGAGGGCTTGGTTGTGGGAGTAATGGCAAAGGTGTTCAGGTGGAAAATGGAGCAAGCGGCATGGGAGATTTGTTGGAAGGTGTGGGGGCGCTGAAAAGGGTGAATGATTTGGAGTACAACGTTAAGGAACCGGATGATGTCCTTGGCCATGGAGGGTGGATGGAGGGAATTGTTGGGGTGGACAGGGGGATCAATGGGATGAACAGGGACTGTAAGCTCAGGGGTGTCTGGAGGGGGTTTGGCTTTACACTTGTGGGAGTAGGTGGGATGGGGGCCATTGCATGTGTTACAGGAAGGAGGAGCAGCGAGGTTGGGGCAGTTCTTAAGAAAGTGAGAGGTCTTGCAATGGGGACAGGTGGGGGGGTTTTTGCACTTGGGAGTCAGGTAGTCATTGTACATCAGGCACCGCTGGCAGCAGTAGGATTGGGGAGGGGATTTGAAGGATTCAACAGGATGGCAACAGTGGTATATCAGGGCACCCTGAGTGAGGAGATGGTCAATGGAGGGGCGGACTCAGAGAAGACCCGCATCAGGTAGGTGGGACCAGAGGCATTTTGGATACGGCGGGCAGAGTGGATTTCCAGGTCCGGGTGGGAGTTTAGTTTCGCCAACACTTCATCCTCCGTGATCACCGGGCTGAGCTCGGTGATCACAGCGGTGTAGGTGGGGGGGGGGGGCGATGGGGAGGCTGGGGCTGACGAGTAGTGGAAGAGGAAAGGAAGGGTGTCAGAGATGCATGGGGGCCACACATAACTCGTGGGAGTTTACAGAGGAGGTCCATGTGAAAGGAAGGGGATGGGGACTTGATTCCCTGCGAGGAATGAGTTGGGAGATGGGAGCACCAGGTAAATACTTTCGTATCTCCACAGTGAGGGTATGAGCATCGAGGAACTTAGGATCGGGAGTTGACAAGACAAAGGTGTGGAGGGTGGGGGCCGGGGTATGAGTGGCTGGAGGCGGGGTGGTATCCGTGGAGACGACAGGAGGAGGGGGAGGTGGTGTTGACTTTCTGTGGGAAGTGGCGGGAGCGGAGTCGGTAATGACGCGCTTTTGGGGATTTTTGGAGACTGAAGGCTGGGAGGAGGGGAGAGGGACAGGGAGGAGAGGGAGGTGGCAGGTGGCAGATCCCCGTGGCGTAGTGGAGGTATGGGGAGATGCAGCTGGTTCAGTGGTGGCGATGGTGGATCGGCATGACGTGATGCGTGCGGGAGATGCAGATGACGAAGTGAGAGAGGGGAAGCCGACCACCTGGGGGGTGGCAGCAGAGGTGGCAACAGAGGCATATGTGAGGGCGGTGGCAATAGTGGGAGCTGATGAGGGTGTGCAGGCTGGAGGAAGGGTGTAGAGGTGGGGGTATACAGCAGGAGAGGAGATAGGGGAATGCTAAGTGAGGGAAGGGGAGGTGAGGGTATACAGCAGGAAGGCCAGGGGCAGCACTCCAGGGAGTGACTGTGGAAGAGGGGGAGGGGGAGGGGAGGTGTAAATGACAGTGGAGGTAAGAGTACTCATGGTGGACGAACGGCGATGAACGGACAGACAGTAGGCAGCAGCGGCGATGGACGGCGACGAACGGATGGACAGCAGGCAGCAGCAGACAGGTGGGCAAACAGACAGACCGACCGACAGACAGACAGACGGCAACAGCAACAGCAACAATCTTCGAAGACGGAGATTCCACCCTGAGAGTAGCCCAGGCTTTGCAATCTGACGTTTTCAAAGGAGGGGATCCAACCCTCTAGATGTTGTATGTCTTTTTTTTTCCTTTATTGATTGTCAATTCCCCCCGAGGGGGGAGGGTTGGCAGCAGCTTTGTACGCTGCTCTAAAGCCTACAAACTTTTTTAAAAACGGAAGAAGAAAAGAAACAAGAAAAACAGGCGATAAAACGGTGTCTTAAAGTGTAAAATGGCGGAAAATTGCGGAAAGTTAAAACAGAAAGCAAAGGGGTTGCTAATGTTAATAAAATACACAGGAATCAGACAAGTAACATAGTAGACACACAATTAAAAAAAAACATGGCGACAGTCTGGTTTCTGTTCACAAGAGATAAAAAAAAATCACACCCAGCAACAGTATGATGGTCGTTCGCAACACTTCCCAAAAGACACACAACACGGAACACTCACTGTAAAACTCTCACTGTAAAACACTGCATGAAAATGTCGGCACAAAGATGACACTCCCTAGCCAAGTGCAGATGGGGGGGGGGGGGGGGACCTGGAGAAGGGAGAAAACAAGGAGGAAGGAGAGAAAAAACGAAAAACGGGGGGGGGGGGAGGACCAAAGGAGGGAGAGGATTCATAAGGGGGGAGAGGGGCAGGGCAGACGCGAGAGGGAATGGGGAAAGGCATTTTCATGTTACTTTCGTTTGCTATGTCGATGACCAATTTATGTACTGAAAATGCATGTAAAGCTGACAAAATGTTACGCCAGCTGTGTTGGATTTGAGCGAGGGTGGTTCCATGGGAGCGTGCTACTGATTTGGTAGCACATGACGTACTGTGTGACATCTCACTGTCTCTGTCAGTTTGGTTGTATAGTGTTAATACAATAAACCTACGACGTAACAATATACATCCTGTATAAATTTAACAGCAAGAGTGGGCAAAAAAAGAATACCTACAGTTATGTATAACGATGTTTAACCCTTATGTGTGTAATTCGACGTATAATCCTCACGTTTATTCATGCTGTTTTAAAAATAAGTCACATAAGATTTTACGTCCAACGATGTATAGCCCTTGTGTATGTAATTCGATGTGTAATTCTCACGTTTATATATGATGGTTTAAGAATAAGTCATGTAAGATTTTATAGCAGACTTCATAATTGTGCAACGAGGGCATACTCTTTGCTTCCTAGTACAGTCGTTGGACTGCAGTGGCGCTCCACACATAGCAAAACAATATCTGTAATCTGTTTACGCGCCAAAACGGTTATTAGTAGTCTGCAGCTGTAGTCTAATGCATTTGTGACTAGTGATGGTTTAACGAACATGTAAACTTACAGATTATGTGGTTTTACGATGTTTGAATACGTGTGCTCGCACTGTGTAACGTCAAAAATACACTCCTGGAAATTGAAATAAGAACACCGTGAATTCATTGTCCCAGGAAGGGGAAACTTTATTGACACATTCCTGGGATCAGATACATCACATGATCACACTGACAGAACCACAGGCACATAGCCACAGGCAACAGAGCATGCACAATGTCGGCACTAGTACAGTGTATATCCACCTTTCGCAGCAATGCAGGCTGCTATTCTCCCATGGAGACGATCGTAGAGATGCTGGATGTAGTCCTGTGGAACGGCTTGCCATGCCATTTCCACCTGGCGCCTCAGTTGGACCAGCGTTCGTGCTGGACGTGCAGACCGCGTGAGACGACGCTTCATCCAGTCCCAAACATGCTCAATGGGGGACAGATCCGGAGATCTTGCTGGCCAGGGTAGTTGACTTGCACCTTCTAGAGCACGTTGGGTGGCACGGGATACATGCGGACGTGCATTGTCCTGTTGGAACAGCAAGTTCCCTTGCCGGTCTAGGAATGGTAGAACGATGGGTTCGATGACGGTTTGGATGTACCGTGCACTATTCAGTGTCCCCTCGACGATCACCTGTGGTGTACGGCCAGTGTAGGAGATCGCTCCCCACACCATGATGCCGGGTGTTGGCCCTGTGTGCCTCGGTCGTATGCAGTCCTGATTGTGGCGCTCACCTGC
Source organism: Schistocerca cancellata (assembly GCF_023864275.1). Classification (NCBI taxonomy): domain Eukaryota; kingdom Metazoa; phylum Arthropoda; class Insecta; order Orthoptera; family Acrididae; genus Schistocerca; species Schistocerca cancellata. The sequence goes on along the minus strand of NC_064631.1, from coordinate 605,340,889 downwards.
ACGGCGCCAAACACGCATACGACCATCATTGGCACCAAGGCAGAAGCGACTCTCATCGCTGACGACGACACGTCTCCATTCGTCCCTCCATTCACGCCTGTCGCGACACCACTGGAGGCGGGCTGCACGATGTTGGGGCGTGAGCGGAAGACGGCCTAACGGTGTGCGGGACCGTAGCCCAGCTTCATGGAGACGGTTGCGAATGGTCCTCGCCGATACCCCAGGAGCAACAGTGTCCCTAATTTGCTGGGAAGTGGCGGTGCGGTCCCCTACGGCACTGCGTAGGATCCTACGGTCTTGGCGTGCATCCGTGCGTCGCTGCGGTCCGGTCCCAGGTCGACGGGCACGTGCACCTTCCGCCGACCACTGGCGACAACATCGATGTACTGTGAAGACCTCACGCCCCACGTGTTGAGCAATTCGGCGGTACGTCCACCCGGCCTCCCGCATGCCCACTATACGCCCTCGCTCAAAGTCCGTCAACTGCACATACGGTTCACGTCCACGCTGTCGCGGCATGCTACCAGTGTTAAAGACTGCGATGGAGCTCCGTATGCCACGGCAAACTGGCTGACACTGACGGCGGCGGTGCACAAATGCTGCGCAGCTAGCGCCATTCGACGGCCAACACCGCGGTTCCTGGTGTGTCCGCTGTGCCGTGCGTGTGATCATTGCTTGTACAGCCCTCTCGCAGTGTCCGGAGCAAGTATGGTGGGTCTGACACACCGGTGTCAATGTGTTCTTTTTTCCATTTCCAGGAGTGTATAATCCTGTCGTCTCTACCATGATTTCCTCCACACACGAGACCGGGACACACTCCAACGCCACCGGCAACTCCAGAGACACATTAGGAATTTGCTCGTGGCCAAAAAACGCCGGGATGGGCGCCAGACCTGCACCCGCCTAAATGTTACCTTCCCTTATAAATCCGTCTAAGTGCTGGTCAGCCTTCCACCGCCTTACTGGTTCTAAACCCTCCCCACAGTATCCTCTCCTCCATGATGACCAACCTTTTCCCGACAACCTCAGTAAGACCAACCATTTCGCTTCCTACCTCTCCGATATCCTTACTGTCCCTGATGATCCCCTGTCCGATTACTCCCTCTTCCCCAGTCTCCATGATCGGACCGACAGCTCTGACCCTCCACTCGCTTCTAGCTTCCAGTACTTGGACAACATCTCACACACAGATCTCAACACCCCCATCACCACTCAAGACATCGTAGCCACACATCGCACTAAACGCAACACCATTCCTGGTCACGACCGTCTCACATGCCGCCATCTCCATGAGCCTCCCGTTTCCTTCCTTACCATCCTGGCCACACTTTATAATGTGGTCCTCTCTACTGGTTTCTACCCCGACCTGTGGAAAACCTCCTGGATCCTGATGTTCCCCAAGCCTGACAAACCACCTTCTGACATTTCCTCCTACTGCCCTATCTCGGTCTTCAGCAAGGTCTTGGATTCCATGCTCACCCAATACATACACCAACACCTCCACCTGCACCACCTCCTACCCCTTACCCAATGTGGCTTCTGACCCTCCTTCTCTGCTGATGACTTTCTCCTGCATCTCACCCACCTCCTCTCCTACCAACTAAATTCCCGTCGATCTGCCATCTTTGTCTCCCTCGACCTAGAACATGCCTTCGACCGTGTCTGGCATTTCGGTCTTATTCAAGCTCCCAACCTTCGCCCTTCCCATTAATTACGTCCATCTGATCGCCTCCTTCCTCTGTCATCGTCCTTCCTATGTTACCCTCCACAGTACAGACTCCTATACCTTCTACCTCTCTGCTGGCATGCCCCAAGACTCTGTCCTCTCCCCTCTTCTCTACCCCGTCTATACGGCAGACATGCCATCACCCCAACCCCCTATCCACCTCCTTCAATATGCCAATGACACCACCTTCCTTGCCCTCGCCCCCACCCTCCAAAGCTCCCAATGCCTTCTCCAATCCCACCTTGACCAGTTCACTGCTTGGTACAACAAGTGGCTGCTCAAGGTCAGCTGGCCACAGTGGCTGAGTGGTTCTAGGTGCTTCAGTCCGGAACTGCGCAACTGCTACGGTCGCAGGTTCGAATCCTGACTCAGGCATGGATGTGTTTGATGTCCTTAGGTTAGTTAGGTTTAAGTAATTCTAAGTTCTAGGGGACTGATGACCTCAGTGTTAAGTCCCGTAGGGCTCAGAGCCATTTGAACCATTTTGCTCAAGGTCAATCCTTTCAAAACCCAGGCAATCATCGCAGGTAACACCGTCCCTTCTTCCATCTCCTGGATTTTTACATCACCATATATGGCCGTCCCATCACCCTAACCCCCACCCTCAAGTACCTTGATGTCACCCCTCGACCACCGCCTTTCCTGGACCCCCAACTCCATACAGTCCAAGCCAAGGCACAGACCCAACTCCGCCTCCTTAAACTCCTGTCTGGCTGTACATGTGGTCTGGACCCCTCCACCATCATCCATACTTATAAATCCCTCATCCACCTTATCCTTTACTATGCCCAACCTGCCTGGATTTCAACGCCTCCCACCTACTACCTCCAAATCCTGGAACGCCATGCGCTCCCCCTCGCTTATCGCATCCGTCTCCCATCTCCCACGTGGACCCTATATGACTTAATTCCTTTCCCACACCTCCTCCTTTTCCTCAAACGGATACGGATCCTTTACAACTCCTGCAAGCTTGATCATCCCCGCCCACTTGTCTCCCCCATCCTCTCCGACCCTGCCCTGCTGCCACACCTGTACCAATGCATCTCACCTGCCCTTCATCTTCACACTCTTCATACCCTTGCCCAAGGTGGCTTCCGCCAATTCCCCCTCCTTGCTGATGTCCTCATTCCTTCCATATACCCCTCCTACCATATCTAATCGTCCCCTTCCCCCCTTTCCTCCAGGGCTCCCTCTCTCTTCTTTCTCACCATCCTTTCTTCCTCCCCCTCCCCTCTCCTATTTTTCCCACTTCTTCCCCCCTCCCTGGGCTTCCTCACATCACCCTACTGTCTCTCCTCCTCTCTCCCTTCTTTTCTCCCACTGGCTTCTTACCACCCCCTTCCCCCCCCTGCCCATCCCCTACACCCAGTGGCAGACCCGCCCCCCCCACCTCGTCAAGTGTGATCAGTGTTTTCTGTGCCAAAGATCGTCACCAGTGTTTAGTGCAATGGTGTTTTCTTCATTTCTGTGTGTCAGTGTTATCGTTGGTGTGCTCCTTTGTTCGAGTGTCATACTGATTACCTTCGTTTGTGCGCAATGTGGACCTTGTTTCTGAATCCAGTGCCTTCTGACGAATGCGTTCATCACTACTCTTATGTGTGTCTTCGGTTTTTAACATTCATGCATTTCTGTTTCTATGTCTCCATATTCGCTATTTGTTTTTTCTGTTGCCCAAAGAGCGGCATCTGTACGCTGCTGCCGGCCCACCTTTGTATAAAGGCAAAATACACGTGGCTTAAAGCCATAATATGTAAGTAACATGGCTACATAGTTAAAATGTCTTGTATAATCGGCACAACGTCGAGATACATAATGGATCATCTGTAAAACAATTTTTAAACATTCTGTATTTTTCAGCAGCACTTGATAATGGCCTAAGGCAGAAATTGAAGTACTGTAATAAAAACTTATAACAGTCACTGGTGTAAGGATGATGTCTTTTTAAAAAATTTTATGACTCTGAATCCCAGCTACAACCAGTTTATTCATATTAAGGTGTATTTTTACACATGCTTTTTTTGTTTCCTAACAGGATGTGTATGGCTGCACATTTTTGAAGTATTCCCTCGTTTGCCACCGCTGTCTTTTGTCTAATTACCCATTCCTTTGCAGCTTCCATATTTCACGACGTGAAATGCGACAGAGTACAGCACCGCTACCGTTCGTTTGCGTAAGCCTGACCGAACGTGTCGCTGTGTGTTTTTGAGTGAGTGATTTTGCCAACTTAACAGCAATTTTTTGTTTTCCCTTCATCTAAAATGAACCCTTCATCTGTCATGTAAACGTAAGCACAACTTCACAACTTGAATTTCAAAACAAAAAGTGTCAGTCGATAACTAAACCAATCTAATATTACTAAACGACTATCCCGGAACCTGATACCAGTTGCAGGTTTCCTGTCTAATAGCTTTCAGGGACAACAAAAATTTATTTTCAGTATTTCATGTAGTTACTGAAAGCATTGAAAAATTCAAAATGCTGTCAATCTATTCATTAAGAGGTATAATCTTACGTTAAAAGTCTAACAGACCTAAGACGTATTACAATTAGGAACTGTGTGTTTGTCTTGTGCAGCATAACTGGACTTAATTCACGCAGTATTTGAGAATGGAGAGCATTTCGCAACTTCCAACAAACGTTAAACGTAATCTCAAACCATTACGAAACATTTTCTCCCTGACATTCCAAACAAAATGATGAAAGGAAAGAACAATAATGTTGTTGGAAAAAAAAAACTTTTGTAGATAAAAAAAGAGAGACTCAGTACTTTTCTCACACACGTAGTAATGTTGCAGTAGCTGTCTGGAGAAGAAGAGACTTGTATGGGATAGAGGAGGACGAAGAACTGCCTCAAATCAGTCTCCGAAGTGAAATGGACGGCAACATGGCGCAGCTGCCGCCTTGTTTTCCCCACTGACGGTTGGACGGCTGATGCGCCGCGCAGCGCAGCGCCAGCTGTGCTATAGATAGTATAATGCGACCTCGCTATGGCTGAAGGACATCCCCGTGACGTATCCCTTCCGCCATCCACCGCCGGCAAGCGCAATGCTCCCAAGGCCTTTCCTGCTGCAGCGGAAAGAGGGCCACGCGAAAACTTCTCGTCGGAGCACCCAAACACCCACAAACATGCAGCTTTCCATTCGATGTTGCATCGCCTCATGTACGTTCAATTATCTGGATCTACCTTTCAAACAGAACTACAGACAGTCAGATACACATTTCCAATAATGGCACCAGCTCTGTCCTGATAATACAGGGTGTTACAAAAAGATACGGCCAAACTTTCAGGAAACATTCCTCACACACAAATAAAGAAACGCTTAATTTCTATGTTAGAGCTCATTTTAGTTTCGTCAGTATGTACTATACTTCCTCGATTCACCGCCAGTTGGCCCAATTGAAGGAAGGTAATGTTGACTTCGGTGCGTGTGTTGACATGCGACTCATTGCTCTACAGTACTAGCATCAAGCACATCAGTACGTAGCATCAACAGGTTAGTGTTCATCACGAACGTGGTTTTGCAGTCAGTGCAATGTTTACAAATGCGGAGTTGGCAGATGCCCATTTGATATATGGATTAGCACGGGGAAATAGCAGTGGCGCGGTACGTTTGTATCGAGACAGATTTCCAGAACGAAGGTGTCCCGACAGGAAGACGTTCGAAGCAATTGATCGGCGTCTAAGGGGAGCACGGAACATTCCAGCCTATGACTCGCAACTGGGGGGGGGGGGGGGAGACCTAGAACGACGAGGACACCTTCAATGGACGAGGCAATTCTTCGTGCAGTTGACGATAACTCTAACGTCAGCGTCAGAGAAGTTGCTGCTGTACAAGGTAACGTTGACCACGTCACTGTATGGAGAGTGCTACAGGAGAACCAGTTGTTTCCGTACCATGTACAGCGTGTGCAGGCACTATCAGCAGCTGATTGGCCTCCACGGGTACACTTGTGCAAATGATTCATCCAACAATGTGTCAATCCTCATTTCAGTGCAAATGTTCTATTTACGGATGAGGCTTCATTCCAACGTGATCAAATTGTAAATTTTCACAATCAACATGTGTGGGCTGACGAGAATCCGCACGCTATTGTGCAATCACGTCATCAACACAGATTTTCTGTGAACGTTTGGGCAGGCATTGTTGGTGTTGTCTTGATTGGGCCCCATGTTCTTCCACCTACGCGTGGTTCATGCACGATGGAGCTCCTGCACATTTCAGTTGAAGTGTTCGTACGCTTCTCAGCAACAGATTCGGTGACCGATGGATTGGTAGAGGCGGACCAATTCCATGGCCTCCACGCTCTCCTGACCTCAGCCCTCTTGACTTTCATTTATGGGGGTATTTGAAAGCTCTTGTCTACGCAACCCCGCTACCAAATGTAGAGACTCTTCGTCCTCGTATTGTGGACGGCTGTGATGCAATACGCCATTCTCCAGGGCTGCATCAGCGCATCAGGGATTCCATGCGACCGAGGGTGGATGCATGTAGCCTCGCTAACGGAGGACATTTTGAACATTTCCGGTAAGAAAGTGTTTGAAGTCACGCTGGTACGTTCTGTTGGTGTGTGCTTCCATTCCATGATTAATGTGATTTGAAGATAAGTAATAAAATGAGCTCTAACATGGAAAGTAAGCGGTTCCGGACACATGTCCACATAACCTATTTTCTTTCTTTGTGTGTGAGGAATTTTTACTGAAAGTTTGGCCGTACCTTTTTGTTACACCCTGTATATTACGAAAAAAGAAAATATGTAAAATGACGCCACTTTGTACGCTGACTAACAGAAATCAATCAGTAGTTACAGAAACCGATGCATCATATCACATACAGGCAAAATTTCAGATAACCTTGCAAAAAAGTTAAAGTCTAGCGACTGCAGACCTCCATTTTTTAATACCAACAGCATATCAAAATTTTTATTCAATAGTAAACATGCCGGCCGGGGTGGCCGAGCGGTTCTAGGCGGTACAGTCTGAAACCACGCGGTCGCTACGGTCGCAGGTTCGAACCCTGCCTCGGGCATGGATGTGTGTGATGTCCTTAGGTTAGTTAGGTTTACGTAGTTCTAAGTTCTAGGGGACTGATGACCTCAGAAATTAAGTCCCATAGTGCTCAGAGCGATTTGAACCATTGCCACACAGTGGTGTGTATAAAAAAACATACAAGCTCCGTGGATAAGAATGTATTGTCCAATTAGACTGAACTGTGGCAGTTAGGTTATCTGGAGAGAAGCTGGAGAGTAAGAAAGAAAGGTTCAGTCTTTGTGGAGCATTTTTTAACAGAAAACTACTCATACTATTTAGAATAACGAACTTTTACATTCTGTTAGGAAAATCAGAGACCCTGCTGGAAATATTGGGAATCAACAAACATATGACTCAAAATGTCATCTTAGTATTAAATGACAAAACCGTATTTCCTTGTTCTCCCCTCTGTCAAATTAAGTTTTAATTACAAACACTAGATTGAAGCTTTGTTTTTCATCAACTATTAAATGTTTCTCCTTATAAAAATTTTGTTTCCTTTTTTTAGTTAACATAGCTATTTTTTGTGATAAAAATGTAATATTCTCATATGTAAATAATCTATATGCCATCACTTTTGTATCTTCAGTATCTTCTGCGTAAAAAATACTTGTGGAAGTCACGTGTCAATTTATCTTTGTTTGCGACATTCAGTTGTGACTTGAAGATGCGCTAAGAAACCGAAAACCAGTTCGTGACCAAGTACGAGGGCGTGCTGACAATTAAGGCCTATGAATTTTTTTATGTGAAAACACTTAAAGATTTTTAAATAAAACAAACTTTATGAACATTCTACATTTTTCTCTTCGTGTCTGCAGATGTGCAGCCCTCTGCCGCTACACGACTCCGAATTGTAGCGTGGAACTATGTCGATGCGTGAGAAACAGCGGGCTGACATCGAGTTTCGAATGCGAGTTGGTCTACACATGGCTCACCCCGCCTTCAGCATCACAATGCCAGACTATAACGGGCGGTGCGACATCTGCAGCAGTCCGACACCCTGGGTTCACTGCGATCGATCATCCTCCGTTCAGTCCCGACTTGGCCCCGTGCCAACTTAAAGAACCCCTCAGAGGGCTTCACTTTGATAGTGATGAAGCGATGCAAGCAAAGGCGAGGTTGTGGCTCCATCAACAAAGCCAAACATTCTACAGTGGCGGCATCAACAAACTGGTATCTCGTTGGGAGAAATGTGTCGCCATGGTCACTGTGTTGATAAACAAATATATAGGCATGAAGAATAAAAATGTAGGATGTTAATAGTGCTTGTTTTATATAAAAAGCTTTAACAGTGTAAGAGGTCCGAGCAGATGTAATTTCGATGTATTGCTCATGCGCTGCCTGCGATATGCAAGGTATAAGAGAATCGCTGACCAGAGAGCAATGTTGACTGCAGTAGGTACTGTGTAGCTGTAGCAGTAAGTTGTTGCTAGTCTGCGCTTGTCTGGAGTCTGCTCTGGTCTGGTATGGTGTATCGTGTTGGCTGGCCGGTCGCGGTGCACCGATGCCGGAGCCTGAGTATTATTGTATAAGGTAAAGGTTACACAGTTTTCACATAAAAAGTTCGGAGGCATTACTTAGAAAAGTACTTTGAAACGTACCCCCGTAATCGTAATTTTACAGAACGTTAGGAATTGTTTGCTAGTTAACATCAAAGAAATAGTATTGACAGCAATTGAGAGATTCATACCAAGTAAATTAATAAGTGACCGAACCAATATACACAAAAAGTAGACAAAACACGTAACGACACTGTTGCAGTAGCTGAGAAAGAAGCATGGCAGATTTAAAGGAATGCAAAATCTACAGCATTGATAATGTGTTACAGAAGCTCGAGGTTTAGCTCGGGCTTCAATTCTATTTGCTTTTAGCAGTTTCCACAATGAATGTCTTGAAATCTGGCAGAAAATCCAAGGAGGTTATGTTCGTATGTAAAGTACACCAGCGGCAATACACAGTCAACACCAGTAATGGTGATGTTATTGATGGCAGTGCCACTAAAGCAGAATTACTTAACACAGTTTTCTGAAATTTCTTTACCAAAGGAGATGCGGTAAATATTCCATAATTCACATCAAGAACAAGTGCCAACATGAATAACTTAGCAGTAGATACCCTTGGTGTAACGAAGCAACTTCAGCCACTTAATAAACGCACGGCCTCTGGTCTAGATTGTATACTAATTACGTTCCTTTCGGAGTGTGCTGATGTAATAAAAAAATGGTTCAAATGGCTCTGAGCACTATGGGACTTAACTTCTGTGGTCATCTGTCCCCTAGAACTTAGAACTACTTAAACCTAACTAACCTAAGGACATCACACACAACCATGCCCGAGGCAGGATTCGAACCTGCGACCGTAGCAGTCGCGCGGTTCCGGACTGAGCGCCTGAACCGCTAGACCACCGCGGCCGGCCGCTGATGTAATAGATTTATACACTCCTGGAAATTGAAATAAGAACACCGTGAATTCATTGTCCCAGGAAGGGGAAAGTTTATTGACACATTCCTGGGGTCAGATACATCACATGATCACACTGACAGAACCACAGGCACATAGACACAGGCAACAGAGCATGCACAATGTCGGCACTAGTACAGTGTATATCCACCTTTCGCAGCAATGCAGGCTGCTATTCTCCCATGGAGACGATCGTAGAGATGCTGGATGTAGTCCTGTGGAACGGCTTGCCATGCCATTTCCACCTGGCGCCTCAGTTGGACCAGCGTTCGTGCTGGACTTGCAGACCGCGTGAGACGACGCTTCATCCAGTCCCAAACATGCTCAATGGGGGACAGATCCGGAGATCTTGCTGGCCAGGGTAGTTGACTTACACCTTCTAGAGCACGTTGGGTGGCACGGGATACATGCGGACGTGCATTGTCCTGTTGGAACAGCAAGTTCCCTTGCCGGTCTAGGAATGGTAGAACGATGGGTTCGATGACGGTTTGGATGTACCGTGCACTATTCAGTGTCCCCTCGACGATCACCTGTGGTGTACGGCCAGTGTAGGAGATCGCTCCCCACACCATGATGCCGGGTGTTGGCCCTGTGTGCCTCGGTCGTATGCAGTCCTGATTGTGGCGCTCACCTGCACGGCGCCAAACACGCATACGACCATCATTGGCACCAAGGCAGAAGCGACTCTCATCGCTGAAGACGACACGTCTCCATTCGTCCCTCCATTCATGCCTGTCGCTACACCACTGGAGGCGGGCTGCACGATGTTGGGGCGTGAGCGGAAGACGGCCTAACGGTGTGCGGGACCGTAGCCCAGCTTCATGGAGACGGTTGCGAATGGTCCTCGCCGATACCCCAGGAGCAACAGTGTCCCTAATTTGCTGGGAAGTGGCGGTGCGGTCCCCTACGGCACTGCGTAGGATCCTACGGTCTTGGCGTGCATCCGTGCGTCGCTGCGGTCCGGTCCCAGGTCGACGGGCACGTGCACCTTCCGCCGACCACTGGCGACAACATCGATGTACTGTGGAGACCTCACGCCCCACATGTTGAGCAATTCGGCGGTACGTCCACCCGGCCTCCCGCATGCCCACTATACGCCCTCGCTCAAAGTCCGTCAACTGCACATACGGTTCACGTCCACGCTGTCGCGGCATGCTACCAGTGTTAAAGACTGCGATGGAGCTCCGTATGCCACGGCAAACTGGCTGACACTGATGGCGGCGGTGCACAAATGCTGCGCAGCTAGCGCCATTCGACGGCCAACACCGCGGTTCCTGGTGTGTCCGCTGTGCCGTGCGTGTGATCATTGCTTGTACAGCCCTCTCGCAGTGTCCGGAGCAAGTATGGTGGGTCTGACACACCGGTGTCAATGTGTTCTTTTTTCCATTTCCAGGAGTGTATTTAACAATCATATGCAGCCGTTTGCTCGGTGAAAGATCGGCGCGTAAGGACTGGAAAGTTGCACGAGTCACATCAATACATAAAAAATGAAATAAAGTAAGCTGCTGAATTGTATACCAATTTAACTGACATCATTCTGCAGTAACATTGTGGAACCTTATGAAATACACCGAAGAAAACAATCTATTGACACATGGTCAGCACAGATTTAGAAAAAAATACGAGGATGGTTTGAAAAGTTTTCGGAATCACCAAGAGAGATCAGCGCTAGCCCAACGAGTTGTTCACGTGATATTCTTTGAACTGTTACCTGAAAGCACATGCCAGTCAGCGCTCTTAGAAGAGAGCTGTGGCGGTGAGTCGGTTCTGTTGTTCCCGCGTAGTGATTTTTGAAGATGGGAAAAATCGTGATTCGAGCAGTGATCAAGTATTTCATAAAGAAAGGTATGAAAGCAAAGGAAATTCATGCCCATTTCCGGAATACACTGGGGAACTCTGCTCCTTCATATTCAACTGTTGCGAAGTGGATAAATGAATTTAAATTTGGTCAGGAGAGCTTAGAATTAGATGATGATCAGCGCAGTGGTCGGGCCAGATTTGTCACTACTCCAGAAATCATTGGAAAAGTGCACAAATCGCCGATTGAAAGTGCGTGAAATTGCTCACGCTTTCCAGATGCAGTCTGAAACGATATATCACATTTTAACTGAAGAATCAGAAATGAAAAAAAAAAATCTGCAAGATGGGTGCCGCGTCTCTTGACGCGCGCCCGCACACATGTGCGGTCGCAATGGCAAAATTACACGAAGTAAGGTATGAATTGTTGTCACACCCGGTTTATTCACCTGATATGGCTCCGTCAGACTTCATCTCTTCCGAAAACTGAAAAATTTTGTTGGTCGATGAAGATTCACTTCAAACGAAGAATTGATAGCCGACCAACTGTTTTGCAGGCCTGGAGGAAACTCATTTTCGACATGGGATCAAGGCCCTGGAACATCGGTGGGCCAAGTGCATTAATCTAGAAGGAGTCTACATTAAAAAATAAAAAACGGTTCAGTGATGTAAGTACTTTTTTACTATTCCGTTCCCAGAACTTTTCAAACCACCCTCGTGTGAAACACATCTGGCCCTTTATTCACGCGCAGTCATTAGTGCTATCGAAAGGGGTCTCAGGTTGATTTCATATTTATAGATTTTCAGAAGGTTTCTGGAAACGTTCCTCACAAAGTGTCTTCTAATCAAACTGCCTGCCTATGGCATATCGTCTCAGTGGTGTGGCTGGATTCGTAATTTGCTGTCAGAAACTATACAGTTCGTAGTAACTGACAGGAGGTCATCGAGTGAAATGATATCTGGCATTCAGATAGGCCCTCTGCTGTTTCTAATCCATATAAATGATTTGGGAGACAATTTGAACAGTCCTTTTAGAATGTTTGCAGATGATGCTGTTGCTTACTGTCTAGTAAATTCATCAGAAGATCAATATTGATTACAAAACGATTTAGACGAGATATCTGAATGGCGCAAAAAGTGGCAGTCGACCCTAAACAAAGAAAAGCTTGAGGTCTTTAGCGACTTGAATGGGACTTAACTTCTGAGGTCATCAGTCCCCTAGAACTTAGAACTACTTAAACCTAACTAACCTAAGGACATCGCACACATCCATGCCCGAGGCAGGATTCCAACCTGCGACCGTAGCGGTCGCGCGGTTCCAGACTGAAGCGCCTAGATCCGCTCGGCCACTCCGGCCGGCCTGGAGAATTTAGGGTGGTGTGATTGACCTTAACACTCGTCACGTTTGCAGTGACAGAAAATAAAACGGATAATTTGTTGCCTAACACTATTCCCCTAACAGTCAGAGGGGATTCACTTGCCTGCTAAACTACGATCTGTGCAAAATTACTTTGGGATTGGCACTTCGGCAGGAGCACGTGGAGGCACGGAATGGAGCTGTCACATGCGTAATCTTACTTTTCATTCAACTCCTTCGAACAGGTCAGCATTGACTTTAAAATTAATATAGAAACTGCATCAGTGTGTTGTGGAAGAATTACACTACTTCAGTCATATTTGCGGCGACAATTATTAAGACGATATACGGGGAGTTTACGAAAATCCATTTTCTCACGACGTTACCGCATTATCGACATACGAGAAATTTTTTTTGTTATTGAAGTTAGGTACAAAAAATTACGTGAAGTTCCTCGGTCGTGGAGGCAACTGTTTTCATCACGTACTGCAGATGTTTCTCGCAGAATTAATGAAAAAGGGAAAGGAGGAATGTTGCAGTATATGAAAGACAATAAATAAAGTTAACTTCAGTGTACTGAAATTCAAAAAAGAATGAAGATGAGAGATAGCTCTGTTATACGTTATCTCTAGCACACTCACAGTTTCGAGCGCTCTGTCGAGCTGCCGACCTGCTGTAGGACAGATAATTAAATAAGAAAAGTTCATCAAATGTACACTGAAAACGAACAGTAATTTAGCCCAGTCCCGAGAGCGGGTATTGATTATAAGAGAGGAAGCGCTTAAAAGGAGAGGTGGAAGCCACGGGTTACGGAATGATCACAAGGACAGGAGCGGCACATGGGAGTTTGCCACTTCACTGCCGGTGGAGTCGCCATACAGAACGTGCGCGATGCAGTCGGCGTGATTGCACTGTAATTGCTGTTAACTGCGATTTTGCTATCCGCGTAGAGATACGTCTGACATCTCCAACCGATTACACTCCAGTGGGAGCCCGGAGGACATCTCCCAGCCCTTTCGTAAACTGCGCGTCGCAGCCTGCTCCCTCAGGTGGCAAAAGGTCCTCACAGCCAACGTAACCATGGTTGGGGGAGGTAATATTTAGGGTGGCATGGCTATTAGAAGTTTAAGTTGGGATATTTTTCCTAGGTATCGACATGGCCACTACTGATTGAGTGTAATGGCTCCAAACATGAAGGTATCTTGTATATCTTTTAGATTAATTAACTGAAGAATTGGAAAATTACTGTATCCCCTCCAACCGATAGGTCTCTATGCAGGCAAGCTATTGGCGAGGTCTATTGGCCGGAGAAAATCAGCCTTGTTATACAAAATGGTTAATTTAATTTGATAGCCTTTTAATTAATTAACTGACAGATCCGTGAATGGTATCTATCAACTCGGACTTTAGTGAGCAACACTTTTATGTCAATGAAATTAGAGAATTAATTTTATTTCTATTCCTTTCTTTGTGTCTGGAACTGGGCGGAACAGCCGTTGCGGCTTCGCCACGAAATTTCTACAGGTTACAGATCCACCATATGTGTCGTAAGAAGAATCTGTGAAATTTTGGTTACACGATGAATAATACAAATTTAAAGATTGTCAATTAACTGGATATCTAGGGATTATGATTACGAATAGTTTTCACTGAAACGATTACATAGAAAAATTTGTGGAGAAAGTGGTATGGAATAGGACTGACGGAGGAAATCGAAAAATAAAAAAATAAAAAAATAACTCGTTTTGTGAATTATCTCAAAATAGAGGAGAGAGTGTCGTTCATATAATACGCGAGTCGTGGCGGGAAGGGGGGGGGGAGATCATTTAAAACAAAGGCGTTTTTCGTTGTGGTGAGATATTTTAAAAAAAAAAAATGTTGTCACCATCTTTCTCTTTCAAACGCGCGAAAATATTTGGTTGATTCCCAGATGACCATCGGAATAAAATAAGAGGAATCAGAGCTCAATTGTAGATTCAGATGTTCACTTTTCCCATGTGCTGTTCGAGAGTGGACCGTTTTGATTTGTTTAGATTTGTCCTTCTACTTCTTAACACAAAATGTGAGCAAACATCGAACTTTGATTACCTGAAAATAATTCAGTTTAATCGAGTCAAATGAAATTTCTCTCATTAGTCGTACTGGATTAAAACAGATGTAGTCACAGCAAGTTACGATGTTGTCAGCTCACTGTTGTGTCTGCGAACTGTGTTGAACAGTTCAGTACCATTCGTTAACAAATGTGCTATGCGATGTTGGGAATAGAATACCAGAGGCAACTTGTACACCTGGTAATTGGGATGGGGTGTACTGTATGGAAAAGTATTCGATTCCATTAACACCAAGAATATAGCGATAAAAATTCGTCACCTATACCCGTATGTCATACTACAATCATTTTTAGATGCACTTAGAGAAAACCGGTATAAACAGGAAGTAAACGGGATTTACAACAGAAACTGGGAACTCTAATTCAAGAATCGTTCAATAAGAAAAACACCACTTTTTTCTTGGCCAGTTGATGTTGAAAAAATGCAGAATTTCTTGTGGGACATTGTGGAATATTCCAGCTATAACCACTATAGTTTCATGAAGTTCTGATAGGCGCTATACGCATAGCCTTCAAAATGGCTTCTGTAACGGAAGTGGGTTCCCAGCAGAGAGCTGTCATTCAGTTTCTTTTGGCGAAAAACCAAAGTATCGCAGATGTTCATAGGCGCTTGCAGAATGTCTACGGAGACCTGAGAGTGAACAAAAGCACGGCGAAACGTTGGGTGAGGCGTCTGTCGCCATCGCCTCCTCCGGAGGAAAAGTTCATCCGCTGAAGCCAAGGCGATCGCCTTCCAGGACTGTGAAGGAGTTATTCTGTTTGATGTCCTCCATCGTGGTGCAACGATCAACCTTGAAGTGTGTTGTGCTACCCTCAGGAAACTGAAGAAGCGACTTCACCAGTGTTCGTCGCCATAAAAATGCAAACGAACTTCACAGAAGTCTGCGCACCCGAGAGGAGCTCAAAGTACTTCATTGGACTGTGCTTCCTCATCCTCCCTACAAGCCCAATCTCGCACCATACAGCTTCTGTCCGTTTGGTCCTACGAAGGATGCAGTCCGCAGGGAGCAGTATGTGGATGATGGTGAGGCTATTGATACAGCAAGACGTTGGCTCCTACTTGGACCAGTAGTGTGGTACCATGCGGGCATACAGGCCCTCCTAGTAAGATGGCGTAAGGCAGTTGCGTTGAACTGATATTATGTTGGAAAATTTTGTAGCCAAAAGAATGGGGAATAATATGATATATTGTAATCCCCAACCTTGGAACAAGTGGACCATTTCCTCTACCTAGGTAGCATACTGCCATCTAACTGCTCATCTGGAAATAGATTACGTGCTCCCCATGTAGCATTTGGACGTGTCTTCCTGAATAAAGACCTAACACTGTACACCAAACCGATAGTGTACAAAGCTGTAATCATTTCCACCCTGCTATATGGTTGCGAAACCTGGACGTTGTATTGCTGTGATCTGAAGAAACTAGAACGCTTCAACCAACAGAAGCTAAGATATATCATGAACCTGAAATGGGATGACTTCATATCCAACACGGCTGTTCTTGAGAAAGCAAAAATGTATACCATGGAAGCTCTTATCATTGGGCATCAACTTAGATGGGTCGGACATGTCCAGCGGATGAAAAATGACAGACTTCCACGCCAAATGCTGTACAGCGAAGTGAGCACAGGTAAAAGGCCACGAGGTGCCCCTCTCAAACGTTATAAGGAAGGCCACGAGGTGCCCCTCTCAAACGTTATAAGGACCAGTACAAGAAAAATCTATCTGAAAAATGTGAACATCGATCCGAGTAACTGGTCCACAATAGCAGAAGATCGAAGTCGCTGGCGCTCAGTTACCTCAAATGCTCTTCAAAACTTTGAGCTGGAACGTCGAAGAATGGAGAATGACAAACGCCGAAGACGTAAACTCCTCCAGGCTCAGCCACGTCCTCCACCTTCCATGAGCTGTAATGTCTGTGGCCGCGTGTTCCATGCTAGGATTGGATTGCTAAGCCATCAACGACACTTCCACGCCTGAACCGTGACAAAGGAAATCTCAGGAGAGAAATGAAAACTCAGATACGAGTATCAGCCGACGACGATTGTAATCCCGAATAAAACAGAAAAACAGAAAAAAAGGTGTTGCATTACTCTTTGAAAGCCCCTCGTGTAAGTACTGTAAGCAGGCTGTTTGGATTTTTGTGTTGGTAACGCCACGTAGCGCTCTGTATGAAAATCACTGACTGTGCTGTGTGCAGTCTGTGGCTGGTTGGCATTGTTGGAATATTCGCTAGTGTAGTGTTGGGCAGTTGGATGCGAACAGCGCATATCGTTGGGCAGTTGGAGGTGAGCCGCCAGCAGTGGTGGATGTGGAGAGAGAGATGCCAGAGTTCCGAGAGGTTGCTATAAGCGGGCGATCTGGACGTGTGTCCGCCAGAAAAAGGAAATTTGTAAAGATGGATGTCATGAATATATATATATATATATATATATATATATATATATATATATATATATATATATATATATATATATATATATATATGAGATGACTTTTGAACACCATTAAGGTAAATACATTGTTTGTTGTCCATCAAAATCTTTCATTTGCTAACTATGCCTATCAGTAGTTAGTGCCTTCAGTAGTTAGAATCTTTTATTTAGCTGGCAGTATTGGCGCTCGATGTATTGCAGTAGCCCGAATAACGAAGATTTTTGTGTGGTAAGTGATTCATGAAAGGTTCAGGTTATTGTTAGTCAGGGCCATTCTTTTGTAGGGATTATTAATAGTCAGATTGCTTTGCGCTAAAAAATATTGTGTGTGTCAGTTTAGTGATGATCAGAATAAGTAAAGAGAGAAATGTCTGAGTACGTTCAGTTTTGCTCAGCTGTTTGAAAATCAAATAACGTAGAAGTTTACCAGCACAGCCATTCATAATTTTCTAAGGGGACGTTACTGTACTACGCGTATAAGAGGGAGATTAACCCATATAGAGTGGATTAGCTGGGGGTATGTATCTCTGAGGAGGCATCGGAACATTTCACCAGTCAGTCAATGATTCGTGTGTGGTATCACAGGCACTGAAACCGTTGCAGCTAGATTGAGAGTTTGGAGAATATATCACTTTACTGTGCAAGGTCGTAGATGATGTGGCCGTCTACAAGAAGATAGCAAATTGCAGAGGATGGATGGTTGCTATACGGACCTGGACGCAAGTAAATGTAACATACTGCATATAAATAGGCGAAGAGACCCACAACTGTTGTGTTACACTTTTGGCGGTAAATCGCCGGCGGCCGTAACAGCTGCGGCTGGCGGATCGAACTACGCTGTAATGAGCAAGTAAGACAGATAGGGAAAGTTGCTGCTGGGCTGATGGGAATCTTATTCACTAAAAAAGCGACTTACCAAATACTTATTCGGCAAATTTTCTTGGTATTTCTCGTCAGAGACTGGATTAATAAAAGAAATAGACAAGATGCAGTGATGAGCAGCACGTTTCGTGGTAGGTCGTTATGAAGATGCACAACAGATCCCAGTGGTGGTTGCTCGAAGAGATGCATTGTGTATCGTGGGGAACTGTACTGTTGCAAAAATCGAAGGGCGTATTTCGTGGGCAATAAAATACTTCATTCTTCAAGGAGGAATGAGAGCTAATACAGGTTTTTTCCCAATAGTCGTTCTTCCCATTTGAATGGACCACAGACGCAGATTAAATATCAGAAGTACTTTCCACCACGTAACGTAATGTAGCGTGACAGTCTTACGCATCTGATTTTTGGGTGTAGAACTAGCATTGTCTGAAAAAAAAGCTGTGGATGTTCGAAAAACTCTCAGGTCGACCTACGCGTAACAGGAAAATGGGCCGGCCGGTGTGGCCTGCGGTTCTAGGCGCTCCAGTCCGGAACCGCGTGACCGCTACGGTCGCAGGTTCGAATCCTTCCTCGGGCATGGATGTGTGTGACGTCCTTAGGTTAGTTAGGTTTAAGTAGTTCTAAGGGACTGATGACCACAGATGTTAAGTCCCATAGTACTCAGAGCCATTTTGAACCATTTGAACCAGTATTAGGAAACACATGAAAGTGATGTATAATCAGGGATGAAGTTTTTCGTCTTTTTTAGCAATGCGCTGGAGAATAATCCACCTTTTACTATATTCTCGCCATTGACAAATGTTCCATTAAAACTGTTTTTGTTCTGGTCTTCAGTCCTGAGACTGGATGATGCAGCTCTCCGTGCACTCTATCTTGTGCATGTTCCTTCATCTCCCAGTACCTACTGCAACCTACATCCTTCTGAATCTGCTTAGTGTATTCACCTCTTGGTCTCCCTCTATGATTTTTACCCTCCACGCTGCCCAGCAATACTAAGTTGGTGATCCCTTGATGCCTTAGAATATGCCCTACCAACCGATCCCTTCTTCTACTCAAGTTGTGCCACAAACTCCTCTTCTCCCCAATTCCATTCAATACCTCCTCATTAGTTACGTGATCTACCCATCTAATCTTCAGCATTCTTCTGTAGCACCACATTTCGAAAGCTTCTATTCTCTTCTTGTCCAAACTGTTTATCGTCCATGTTTCACTTCCACACATGGCTACACTCCATACGAATACTTTCAGAAACGACTTCCTGACACTTAAATCTATACTCGATCTTAACAAATTTCTGTTCTTCAGAAACGCTTTCCTTGCCATTTCCAGTCTACATTTTATATCCTCTCTACTTCGACCATCATCAGTTATTTTGCTCCCCAAATAGCAAAACTCCTTTATTACTTTAAGTGTCTCATTTCCTAGTCTAATTCCCTCAGCATCACCCGACTTAATTCGACTACTTTCCATTATCCTCGTTTTGCTTTTGTTGATGTTCATCTTATATCCTCCTTCCAAGGCACTGTCCATTCCATTCAACTGCTCTTCCGAGTCCTTTGTTGTCTCTGACAGAATTACGGTGTTATCGGCGAACCTCAAAGTTTTTATTTCTTCTCCATAGATTTTAATACCTACTCCGAATTTTTCTTTTGTTTCCTTTACTGCTTGCTCAGTATACAGATTGAACAACATCGGGGAGAGGCTACAGCCCTGTCTCACTCCCTTCCCAACCACTGCTTCCCTTTCAAGCGCCTCGACTCTTATAACTGCCATCTGGTTTCTGTGCAAATTGTAAATAGCCTTTCGTTCCTTGTATTTTACCCCTGCCACCTTCAGAATTTGAAAGAGAGTATTCCAGTCAACAATTTCAAAAGTTTTCTCAAAGTCTACAAATACTAGAAACGTAGGTTTGCCTTTCCTTAATCTATCTTCTAAGATAAGTCGTAGGGTCAGTATTGCCTCACGTGTTCCAATATTTCTACGGAATCGAAAGTGATCTTCGCCGAGGTCGGCTTCTACCAGTTTTTCCATCCGTCTGTAAAGAATTCTCGTTAGTAGTTTGCAGCTGTGACTTATTAAACTGATAGTTCGATAATTCTCACATCTGTCAACACCTGCTTTCTTTGGGATTGGAATTATTATATTCTTCTTGAAGTCTGAGGGTATTTCGCCTGTCTCATACGTCTTGCTCAGAAGGTGGTAGAGTTTTGTCAGGACTGGCTCTCCCAAGCCCGTCAGTAGTTCTAATGGAATATTGTTTACTCCCGGGGCCTTGTTTCGACTTAGGTCTTTCAGTGCTCTGTCAAACTCTTCACGCAGTATCATATCTCCCATTTTATCTTCATCTACATCCTCTTCCATTTCCATAACATTGTCCTCGAGTACATCGCACTTGTTAGGCCCTCTATATACTCCTTCCACCTTTCTGCTTTCCCTGCTTTGCTTGGAATTGGGTTTCCATCTGAGCTCTTGATATTCATACAAGTGGTTCTCTTTTCTCCAAAGGCCTCTTTAATTTTCCTGTAGGCTGTATCTATCTTACCCCTAGTGAGATAAGCCTCTACATCCTTACATTTGTCTTCTAGCCATCCTTGCTTAGCCATTTTGCACTTCCTGTCGATATCATTTTTGAGATTTTTGTACTCCTTTTTGACTGCTTATTTACTGCTTTTTTAAATTTTCTCCTTTAGTCAATTAAATTCAATATTTCTTCTATTTCTTCTATTACCCAAGGACTTCTGCTAGCTCTCGTCTTTTTACCTACTTGATCCTCTGCTGCCTTCACTACTTTATCCCTCTAAGTTACCCATTCTTCTTGTACTGTATTTCTTTCCCCCATCCCTGTCCATTGTTCCCTTATGCTCTCCCTGAAACTCTGTACAACCTCTGGTTTAGTCAGTTTATCCAGGTCCCATCTCCTTAAATTCTCACCTTTTTGCAGTTTTTTCGGTTTTAATCTACAGTTCATAACCAATAGATTGTGGTCAGAGTCCACATCTGCCCCTGGAAATGTCTTACAATTTAAAACCTGGTACCTAAATCTTTGTCTTACTATAGTTGTTTAAATAAATGTATTGAGAATGCTATTACCGCCTAGTTGTGTCGGAGAATTTGTGGTGTGCTCTACATCTCGCTATTCCATAACTCTCAAGGAAAACCACCCTAAACTGTTACCCTCCCCACAAATATGGTTATTCCACAGGTCTTCAGATATTGTGCTTACATAGGAGAAGAAATTCTGACTGTACCGTTACACTACTGCTGGAAACAGTAGCCAATGTGAAATACCTAGCAGCAACCGACTTAAGTGCAGTTAACACGTAGAGTAAAATGGGATACTGGGCTGAGAGAAATGTAATTCAATCGCGAAGGAAATGGTTTACAAAACTACACTACTGGTAAAATGGTGTTGTGTGATTGGTTGTGGCTGACTTGTGAAGCAGTCGGATAAGTGTAAACGATCCAGCAGATAGTGTCAGAAGCTCTATGGCACTGTTAGGATCGCATTAGGTTGGTAACTCTATTCGAATATGTAACAGGAAAAACTCGAAGAAAAGACGACGTATCTTTCACGAAACACTTCTGGGCGAATTTAGAGAAACTGCATTCAACGGAGACTGTTAGACTATTACGTAGCCCCCATCATATATCCAGCATCGCGATCATAAAAGGTAACAGAGATTTGAACAGAGACATATACACAGTCAGGTTTTCCTCGATCAGTAGGTCAGAGTGGAAAGAAAAGCGATTAATCTTCTACGATGTGCCTTCCGCCATGTTCTGTGCAGGCGTTTGCGAGATATTTGTTTCGATGTAGATGAAGATTGCTCACAGACGATGCAGTTGTCTATAAGACGGCAATAACGAATTGCACAAAGGACAACTGCATAGGATCAACGCTTCGTAAAGGGACTGGCTGTAAATAAATGTAGCATATGTGCATTTTCAACTTCTCGCGGCGTAATGAATAATCCATTAAATTTCGGGCATGCAGCCGCGCAAATAAAATTTCTTCTACTGATATTTCGGCCGCGTATCGTCCGGCCATCTTCAGAGCGAGTCACAAGACTGATGACAAGGTGCCAAACGCGGCCTTATATGCTCCACCGCGGCGGTACTGCGCATGCGGGTCACAGATGCTGCGCCGCCTGTGGCGAAAGCGTACGGACGTTCGATGTGCTTATCGATGTTTGATCGGCGGCGGTGACACGGTGACGACTTCTCTGCAATTTAATTAGTCCAAGAGCCGGATTCCATGCTTTGTCCAAATTGAAACCTTTATCTCTGTTTATTAAATTGTTGGCTAATCGAATTTCTATGGCTTCCTTGAATACAGATTCCCAAAAAGAAGAGGTGGATGTTAAAATCTTCACATCACTGTAATTCATGGAATGACCCGTATCAATACAATGTTCGGCCACAGCTGACTTGTCTGGTTGTAATAGGCGTGTGTATCTTCGGTGCTCCACACACCTCTCATGAACGGTGCGTGTTGTTTGACCTATGTATGACTGCTCACAATTTCCGCAAGCAATCTGGTACACACCCGCCTTACGAAGCAATAAATCGTCCTTCACAGAGGCGAGTAAAGCCGCAATCTTCGTGGGGGGCCGGAAGATCACCTTAACACAGTGTTTCTCAAGAATACGGCCTATCTTTGAAGAAAGAGCACCCACATAAGGCAGAAACGCCCTAGATCTGAAGAAATTACTATCTTCTTCCGCATCGTATACCTTCTTTTTAGGTTTTGCATCGAATGCTCTACGAATTTGTTGCGGAGAATATCCATTTGATTTAAAAATACTCTTGAGGTATGTTAGCTCTCCTTGTAAATTGTCTTCATCGGATACACAGTGCGCCCGATGCACTAAGGTCTTAAGGACACCCATGCTCTGAGAAGGGTGATGGCAGCTACTGGCATGAAGGTATAGATTTGTACGCGTTGGTTTCCGATGTACGGCATGTCCTAATGTGCCATCTCTTTTACGGCGAACGACAACATCCAGAAAGGGGAGGCACCCATCTTTTTCTATTTCCATGGTAAATTTAATGCTAGCATGGATGGAATTCAAATGCTGAAGAAATCGATGTAATTCATCCATACCATGGGGCCATACCACGAATGTGTCGTCCACGTACCTCCAGAAGACCGTAGGTTTAAAACATGCTGAGTCCAGTGCCTTGTCCTCGAAGTCTTCCATGAATGGAAGACTTCATGCCCGAAATTTAATGGATTAAATGTAGCATATGTTGTATAAAGAGGCGAGAAGGTCCATTTCTCTTCGATTACGGTATTAGTGAGAAGCCACTGGAATGATTAACAAGCACACAGTACCTAGGAGTAACCGTCCAGACCGAGCCAATGCTGAAAGATTACATAATACAACTTGTAGGTGAGTCAGATGCCCAGCTGAGGTCCGCTCGAAGAATCTTAAGGAAATGCGATTCATCACCCATAAAAGAAGCGGCTTACAAAAAAACCTTCTTGACTGATTACAGCATCTCGCGAAATGATCACAACGAGAAAGTACGGTTACTAGAGGTACACTTAATACAAAATTCGCATTGATGCAAAAAATTTTGTATTGAAGCCAGAGTGTACACAATATTCACATTTTGCGATATTATTAAAAATATACACGCATCAATCCATTCTAGTAAGAAATTCATCAATGGCTTAGAAGGAGTTGGCCACTAATAAATCCTTTAGACTCTGCTCAAAGTGGACTTTATTATTATTCCAGAATTATTAGCTGAACTTTTTATGGCTGCTGGCAAGTTATTGAAAGTATGTGTTGCTGAATAGTGGGCACCTTTCTGAACCAAAATAAGTGACTTTAAAACTTTGTGAAAGTTACTCTTATGTCTATAATCCGATTAAACTTACTTGATAGTTGACGTCTGTCACTTGCCGCTACAGTGTTGCCACATCGGCCGCCGGTTTCCGCTCGGTTATAGGCGACACACAAAGACAGCTGGGCACTTTACAAATGCTGTTGATGTATAATGCGGAGCAATGTTGAAGTGGCCGCCGAGAGGTACGTCGGAAATGCGAGGTACTCTGGCGATGGCTGAGTTCAAGTCAGCAATGAGTGAACTGCAGCAGACGACGTATATTGTAAATGGTTCAAATGGCTCTGAGCACTATGGGACTTAACATCTGTGGTCATCAGTCCCCTAGACTTAGAACTACTTAAACCTAACTAACCTAAGGACATCACATCCATGCCCGAGGCAGGATTCGAACCTGCGACGGTAGCGGTCGCGCGGTTCCAGACTGTAGCGCCTAGAACCGCTCGACGTATATTAGAGCCCTAAGCTAACCACAACCTCGTGATGTGCATTGTATCTAACAAAACGGCGGTCATTAGCCTGCGGCAGAACTAAAATCATGACCGCTTTAGTCACGGCGAATACAGCTAACTACTGCAAGCACACTCAAGACAGAAAAAAAAAAAATGTTTCAGCACTAAAAGCCAACTGTAATTTCTTGCTGTCATCAGTTATCTGAAACAATCCTGCTGCGTTACCAACCGATGGGCAATCCACATTGGCACGTGGTTGCAGACGATAAGCGACACAGACAGATCCCAAACTAAAGCAGAATGACAGGAAGAGAACTAATAGGAAATAAAGAAGTCAGTACCATGATGAAAATTTTGTAACAAAGAATAAGAAATAAAAAAATAGATGTAAACCAACTAAATGAATAAAAATAATAATCAAACTATTTTGATTGGATTTAGAAATAAAATAATACGCTTTTTCTAATGACATTCGAACCTACGTCCCTCAACACATCAGGTTACTACGCCATCCATTGCGCTACGCTACAACGATGCTTTATGTAGACCTGTTTATGACTGTGGGCTCACACAGTCACCGCGAGGAATTGTAGCCTTCAGAAATTCGGCTTCACGCAATGTCGTGCGAAGCTCACCTAATATAACCCAACTCCTGTGATTATGGTAGCAGTATATGTGACGTTGAATCGCATCTTGTGCGTAAGTATCCAGCAGTGTTTGGTTATTGCTTGTATGAAAAGTGTGTATATTAAGCATCGTTTTGTATGCCTGTGTGTCTGTGTTTGTGTATAGTGCGGTTGTCATGTGTGATTAAATTCGAAATAAAGTGCCAGACCTATGATTCGAGATCCGTTTACACTCAGAATGAATGGCGGACAAGGAATTGGAAGTGAGCTGACCAACTGTTGTGGCAGTTTGGCAACGGCGAACGGTTCGGGCGTGAGCTCTTGAGGAAACCAGCTCCAACACCTGAAGTGTCAACAATTACGGTATTTTAATCAGAGTATAGTATTGATTCCGTGAACTGAGCTGTTGGTTTGAAACAAAAAAATGTTTTAAATGACAAATTTCATTAAGGAATAAATACACTCCTGGAAATGGAAAAAAGAACACATTGACACCGGTGTGTCAGACCCACCATACTTGCTCCGGACACTGCGAGAGGGCTGTACAAGCAATGATCACACGCACGGCACAGCGGACACACCAGGAACCGCGGTGTTGGCCGTCGAATGGCGCTAGCTGCGCAGCATTTGTGCACCGCCGCCGTCAGTGTCAGCCAGTTTGCCGTGGCATACGGAGCTCCATCGCAGTCTTTAACACTGGTAGCATGCCGCGACAGCGTGGACGTGAACCGTATGTGCAGTTGACGGACTTTGAGCGAGGGCGTATAGTGGGCATGCGGGAGGCCGGGTGGACGTACCGCCGAATTGCTCAACACGTGGGGCGTGAGGTCTCCACAGTACATCGATGTTGTCGCCAGTGGTCGGCGGAAGGTGCACGTGCCCGTCGACCTGGGACCGGACCGCAGCGACGCACGGATGCACGGCAAGACCGTAGGATCCTACGCAGTGCCGTAGGGGACCGCACCGCCACTTCCCAGCAAATTAGGGACACTGTTGCTCCTGGGGTATCGGCGAGGACCATTCGCAACCGTCTCCATGAAGCTGGGCTACGGTCCCGCACACCGTTAGGCTGTCTTCCGCTCACGCCCCAACATCGTGCAGCCCGCCTCCAGTGGTGTCGCGACAGGCGTGAATGGAGGGACGAATGGAGACGTGTCGTCTTCAGCGATGAGAGTCGCTTCTGCCTTGGTGCCAATGATGGTCGTATGCGTGTTTGGCGCCGTGCAGGTGAGCGCCACAATCAGGACTGCATACGACCGAGGCACACAGGGCCAACACCCGGCATCATGGTGTGGGGAGCGATCTCCTACACTGGCCGTACACCACTGGTGATCGTCGAGGGGACACTGAATAGTGCACGGTACATCCAAACCGTCATCGAACCCATCGTTCTACCATTCCTAGACCGGCAAGGGAACTTGCTGTTCCGACAGGACAATGCACGTCCGCATGTATCCCGTGCCACCCAACGTGCTCTAGAAGGTGTAAGTCAACTACCCTGGCCAGCGAGATCTCCGGATCTGTCCCCCATTGAGCATGTTTGGGACTGGATGAAGCGTCGTCTCACGCGGTCTGCACGTCCAGCACGAACGCTGGTCCAACTGAGGCGCCAGGTGGAAATGGCATGGCAAGCCGTTCCACAGGACTACATCCAGCATCTCTACGATCGTCTCCATGGGAGAATAGCAGCCTGCATTGCTGCGAAAGGTGGATATACACTGTACTAGTGCCGACATTGTGCATGCTCTATTGCCTGTGCCTATGTGCCTGTGGTTCTGTCAGTGTGATCATGTGATGTATCTGACCCCAGGAATGTGTCAATAAAGTTTCCTCTTCCTGGGACAATGAATTCACGGTGTTCTTATTTCAATTTCCAGGAGTGTATATTGTGAAGCAGTAATTAGTATAACTAGTTCCTTAACCAGCCCACTGCAGGACGTTCTTGAGTTCACGCCACGAATAATTCGTACTGCACTTTTTTGGGCTCGGAAATTTTTAGCTTGGCTGGGTGAGTTACCCCAGAAAATAGTCTCATATGACATTATGGAGTGAAAGGAAGCATAGTACGCTAGATTTTTTATGTCACCAATGTCTGACAACATTCGTATAGCAAAGAGAGATTTGTTTTGGTGCATCGGCAGTTCTGTGGTACGCGATCCCCCTCACCCTCCTCTCTCAGTTAAATTTATTATCAAGCTGTACTCCCAAGATCGCTAAAAATCATTTTAGCAGATGATAGGTTTCGACAGAGGTTTGCTGTCTTCATCGGATCTTACACTTTTCAATTTTTCGATATATCATCCATCAGTGTTACATGTCGCATAACGTTGAACATGTGCCTCCCACTGCCATAAAGATCAATGTACGTCATCACGTCAAATGTACTCTACTGGCCATTAAAATTGCTACACCACGAAGATGACGTGCTACAGACGCGAAATTTAACCGACGGGAAGAAGATGCTGTGACATGCAAATGATTAGCTTTCAGAGCATTCACACAAGGTTAGCGCCGGTGGCAACACCTACAACGTGCTGACATGAGGAAAGTTTCCAACCGATTTCTCATACACAAACAGCAGTTGACCGGCGTTGCCTGGTGAAACGTTGTTGTGATGCCTCGTGTAAGGAGGAGAAATGCGTACCATCACGTTTCCGACTTCGATAAAGGTCGGATTATAGTCCATCGCGATTGCGGTTTTTCGTATCGCGACATTGTTGCCCGCGTTGGTCGAGATCAAATGACTGTTAGCAGAATATGGGATCGGTGGGTTCAGGAGGGTAATACGGAACGGAATGCTGGATCCCAAAGGCCTCGAATCACTAGCAGTCAAGATGGCAGGCATCTTATCCGCATGGCTGTAACGGATCGTGCAGCCACGTCTCGAGCCCTGAGTCAACAGATGGGGACGTTTGCAAGACAACAACCATCTGCACGAACAGTTTGACGACGTTTGCAGCAGCACGGACTAACAGCTCGGAGACCATGGCTGCGGTTACCCTTGACGCTGTATCGCAGAGAGGAGCGCCTGTGATGCTGTACTCAACGACGAACTTGGGTGCACGAATGGCAAAACGTCATTTTTTCGGATGAATCCAGGTTCTGTTTACAGCATCATGATGGTCGCATCCGTGTTTGGCGACATCGCGGTGAACGCATATTGGAAGCGTGTATTCGTCATCGCCATACTGGCGTATCACCCGGCGTGAAGGTATAGGGTGCCACTGGTTACACGTCTCGGTCACCTCTTGTTCGCACTGACCGCACTTTGAACAGTGGACGTTACATTTCAGATGTGTTACGACCCGTGGCTCTACCCTTCATTCGATCGCAGCGAAACCCTACATTTCACCAGGATAACGCACGACCGCATGTTGCAGGTCCTGTAAGGGCCTTTCTGGATACAGAAAATGTTCGACTGC
Organism: Schistocerca cancellata; assembly: GCF_023864275.1. NCBI lineage: Eukaryota > Metazoa > Arthropoda > Insecta > Orthoptera > Acrididae > Schistocerca > Schistocerca cancellata. Next base: position 605,312,740 of record NC_064631.1, on the reverse strand, counting down.
TGCCCTGGCCAGCACATTCTCCAAATCTCTCACCAACTGAAAACGTCTGGTCAATGGTGGCCGAGCAACTGGCATGTCCCAATACGCCAGTCACTACTCTTGATGAACTGTGGTATCGTGTTGAAGCTGCATGGGCAGCTGTACCTGTACACGCCATCCAAGCTCTGTTTGACTCAATGCCCAGGCGTATGAAGACCGTTATTACGGCCATAGATGGTTGTTCTGGGTACTGATTTCTCAGGATCTATGCACCCAAATTGCGTGAAAATGTAATCACATGTCAGTTCTAGTATAATATATGTGTCCAATGACTACTCGTTTATCATCTGCATTTCTTCTTGGTGTAGCAATTTTAATGGCCAGTAGCGTAAAAGTAACTTGTACAAACATAAACGTAGCTGTACTGCACCGATTGCAAATGTTCTTGTACTAATATACTTGTTTTTTTCGTACAAAACTATGGCTTATTTCTCTTTCTGTTTTCTGGTATTTTTAAATCCTCGGTAGTTTTAGTGTAAACTCTTATCTATGCTTTGTTGTTTTTTTCTGAATAATTACCCGGTCTTTCCTACTGATTTGACGTCCTCAGTACCCAAACTTGTTTATTCTGTTCGTGTCAGGCAAGAATAGATTCCTCATGAGAATGGAGCAAACACTTTTGGAAAATAAAGACAGCAAGTATCAATTAGGGAAAAACATCGATGCAGAGAAGCGCGTAGTTCGTCCTCATAGTAGCACTGGTAAGAGACTGGAACAAGTAGGAACAGTAGTACTGCAAGAAAAATTACGAGAAAAGTCTTAAGATTTTGGTAAAAACGTAATTTATTTACAACAAACTTAGGTAACATAGTCCAAAGGGTTTGATGGCAGACAACGAAAGAATCATCAGTACTGTACGGAAGTTAACTTAGAGTAACTTTTCTGTGAATTCGGGTCTGAATGTTCCGCCGCCGAGAGAGGAGAACGTGGAACGGAGGGTTGTTTAGACATGTGGAGCCACGAAGGGACGAGCAGCAGGCAGCGACAGCAGGGCTGGCGGCCGCTGCCACGCGCCGGCGGCAGGCGCGTCACTGCGGCCTCCTCTTGCCGAAGCGGAAGTGTCCGTAGTCGTCGAAGCGGGGGGCCACGGGGACGGGGGCGGCGGGGGCGGCGGGCTGCCGCTTGCCGAAGCGCATGTGGCCGTAGTCGTCGCTGGCGAGCTGCCTCTTGGAGGCCGCCTCCAGCAGGTCGTCGACGAGCGCGGGGTCGTCGTAGGGGGCGGACAGCAGCAGCTCCTCGAGGCGGCGCGCGCCCCCAGGGGCGGCGGCCGAGGCGGCGGCGCCGGAGGCGGAGGGGGCGGCGCCGCTCAGCCACGCTCCCAGTGCCACGGCCACCATCAGAAGCACGGCGCGGCTGCTCATCTCGCCTGCGACACAGCGGATCCACACCTCGGTAACGCAGCTGAGCAGCCGCTAGCACGTCTACAACTGCAAGCGCAGCGGAAACATTGTGACCACTGTCCACTGTGAGACCGAATGGAGTCTGGTCGAGTTGCAAGTAGAGAAAGCACACACGGCTTTCCAGAAGGAATGATTTGTATTCAGGGATATGACTCAGAAGATAATCATGTTGTTGTTGTGGTCTTCAGTCCAGAGACTGGTTTGATGCAGCTCTCCATGCTACTCTATCCTGTGCGAGCTTCTTCATCTCCCAGTACCTACTGCAACCTACATCATCCTGAATCTGTTTAGTGTATTTATCTCTTGGTCTCCCTCTACGATTTTTACCCTCCACGCTGCCCTCCAATACTAAATTGGTGATCCCTTGATGTCTCAGAATATGCCCTACCAATCGATCCCTTCTCCTAGACAAGTTGTGCCACAAACTCCTCTTCTCCCCCATACTATTCAATACCTCCTCATTAGTTATGTGATCTACCCATCTAATCTTCAGCATTCTTCTGCAGCACCACATTTCGAAAGCTTCTATTCTCTTCTTGTCCCAACTATTTATTGTCCATGTTTCAATTCCATACATGGCTACACTCGACACAAATACTTTCAGAAACGACTTCCTGACACTTAAACATATACTCGATGTTAACAAATTTCTCTTCTTCAGAAACGCTTTCCTTGCCATTGCCAGTCTACATTTGATATCCTCTCTACTTCGACCATCATCAGTTATTTTTCTCCCCAAATAGCAAAACTCCTTTACTACTTTAAGTGTCTCATTTCCTAAGCTAATTCCCGCAGCATCACCCGATTTAATTCGACTACATTCCATTATCCTCGTTTTGATTTTGTTGATGTTCATCTTATATCCTCCTTTCAAGACACTGTCCATTCCGTTCAGCTGCTCCTCCGGGTCCTTTGCTGTCTCTGACAGAATTACAATGTCATCGGCAAACCTCAAAGTCTTTATTTATTCTCCATGGATTTTAATTCCTACTCCGCTTATCATAGCGGACCCAAAAGATAAATTACAGAGAACAATTTGGTTGCTGCCCAAGGTGGCAAAAGATTATAATATGACAATATCTAAAGTAAAATCAAGATAATGGCAGTCCATGCTAAGTAGCATTTAAGAACAAAAATAATAATTGATGATAACAAATAAACACATTTAAATTCCTGAGATGCGAGGTCTCATATATCGCACACTATGATCAAGAATGCAGACAGCAAAAATTCAAGCAGTTGGTAGCTACTATAAATCGCACTCTCCTCAAAAAAGCTAGAAAGGAGACAGTACTAAAATTTTATAATGTGATGAGAGTGCCAGTTCTGATGTAAGGGCCAGAGACTTGGACTCTAACCGCCAGTCTAAGGAGGAGGATTGGGGCAGCAGGGATGAGACTCCTAAGACATCTAGTTGATTACAAGCTCATAGATCGGATAAAAATAGTGAAATAAGGACTGAACTGGGTGTCAAACGCCTACTGTAGAAAAGAGAAGAGTGCAGAAAGAAATGGCATGAACACGTTCAAGGGATGTCAGAAGAATGGATACTTACAACAATATGCAAACATACACCTCAAGGGGAAAGAGTGTGGGGCGTCCTAGGAAGAGACGGAAAGATCAGCTGCAATCTGCTTGAAATTGGAACAGGGAAGGACGCCTAGACCAAAACTGTGTATGATAATGGTGATGACAAGAATGATTGTTCGCAGCAAAAAAAAGTCTAGTAAATATGGGTTCTAAGATACACACCTTAAAAGCTATGAGCACGTCTTGAAACCAGTCTCTTCTACTACAAGCTCTTTGCTTTCCGTATTCAACATCAGTATCAGCATAAGTACTCCGCAAACCACATGATACTGTGTGGCAGTGTGTACTTCTGCTACCAATGACTGATCCCCCTTCACTGTTCCACTCACGTAAGGCAGTTGGGAAGAATGATTGTCGATAAGCCTCTGTATTCAAATTTCTCGAATTCCCTCGTCGTGGTCATTTCGTGAGATGTATATGGGAGGAAGTAATATGTTGTCTCACTCTCCCCGGAAAGTATTCTCTTGAAATTTGAATAGCAAACGTCCCCGCGACGCATAACTTCTCTCTTTTGTAGCATCTACCACTGGAGTTTGTTACACGCCTCTGTAAAGCTCTCACGCCAACTAACGCATCCCGTGACGAAATGCGTCACTCTATTAAGAGGTGATAATATGGACCAAAGCAAGAAAAAAAATTCCAGTAAACGTGGGCTCTGAAATGCATATGTTAAGAGCTACGAGCACTTGTTCAGTAGAACAGATGTGTTTCGCAGTACCGAAGAAGAAAAAAACCTACTCATAGCTCTTGGCCCACTTTAGAGCCCATGTTCACTGAACATTTTTTCTTGTTTTGGTCCATACTATCTCTTGGTTAGGAACTGAGAATTCCCTGAAACAGATGAAAAGTGCGAAGGCGGCTGGAGTAGATAAGCTGACAGCGGATATGATTAAATCCGCAGGAATCCATGTTATACAATGGTTACACCGGGTGCTGGGGGGTGATATGGAAAGAAAACAAAGTGCCGGATGAATGGAAAAAAAGGAATTACAACACCATTATTCAAGAAAGGTAGTAGAATGAAATGCACCAACTACCGAGGCATCACACTGTAATCACACTGCCTTAAGATAATGGAAAAGGTCATAGAAAAAAGATTGTGGAAAATTCTAGAACACCAATTAGAGGAACAACAGTATGGGTTCAGAAGTAATAGGGGAACAATAGATCTCATTTTCTCCCTTCGTCAGTTAATGGAGAAGCATTGGGTAGTAGTAGTATTCGTGGATGTGGAAAAAGTATATGACAGTGTACTAAGGGATAAAATCTGGGAATGTTTGGGAAAACATAATGTTCCTGATTCATTAATTAAAAAGGTCCAGATGCTGTACGATGATTGTGAGAGCAGTGTGCAAGTAGGAGGTGCAAGATCAAAGACAAAGAGAGGTGTTCAGCAAGGCAGTTCGCTCTCCCCTTTACTCTTCATTACACTTTTCCATTTGGGGAGAGACGGAAATGGTGGGTCAGGGGAGACTAGATTACTGGAACACAAAATTTAAAAAAATCAAGTTAACTTTGAGTAGGAACAAGACAATGGCAATGAAGATGATCAGGGCACCCACACCTTGTCACATCATACTGGAGAGACGGAAATGGAGATTCAGAGGAGACTAGATCGCTGGAACACAAAATTTTAAAAAAATTCAATTTAACTGTGAGTAGGAACAAGGCAGTGGCAATGAAGATGAGCAGGACAGCCACACCTTGTCACATCATACTGGAGGGGGAGAAGGATGAATGTGTGCTAAGCTTCAATTATCTGGGTAGCATCATATCACGCAATGGAAGTTCCAAACTAGAAGTCTTAAACACAATAACAAAAAGATCTAGCTTCTTCCACCAAGTACGAAATTTAATCTGGGACAAGGAAGTCCCTCAAAGAGCCAAACAGACCATGTATAAAACTTATCTCCTGCCAATCATGATGTATAGTCTAGAAGCCCGTGTCATAAATACGAGAGATGATGATGAGGTCCCACACTCCGAGGATGCGTAAGGGACGAAGCGGGAGACCCGCACGGTTGTACTAGGCAAGGTCCTAGTGGAGGTGGTTTGCCATTGCCTTCCTCCGACCGTAATGGGGATGAATAATGATGATGATGAAGACGACACAACAACATCCAGTCATCACGAGGCAGGAAAATCCCTGATCCTGCCGGGAATCGAGCCCGGGACCCCGTGAGCAAGAATGCTACCGCAAGACCACGAGCTGCAGACAATAAGAGAGAAGAGAGTCAAATACAAGCATGTGAAATGAAGTTCCTTAGGTCAGCTCTACAAGAACCTAGTATAGACTGAGTCAGGAATTAATATGTAAGGAGAGACCTGCAGGCGACATTGACTACACAGGAGAGGATAAGTGCTTTGAGACTGTAGTGGTTCGGTCATGTGAAGCGAATGCACCCGACTCGAACTACACGCCAGTATTTGGAGATGTAGGTACCAGGAAGAAGACCAGTTGGGCGGCCTAGAAAGAGATGGACAGATCAGGTTAAAGAAGATCGCAAGAGGAGAGGAGTAACATGGGATGTAGTGGAGAGGGAAAAGCTATACCAGGACAGAAGCAAATGGAGGCATATCGTTCACAAAGTTCATACCCTGCTCGCTGGAAGGAAATCCTGATGGTGATGATGATGATATCACCTCTCAAAATATGGAAAGCACATTATCGAAGATGAAGAAGTCCTCATAGCTCTTAAAGTATTCATTGTAGAGCCCATGTTTACTAGAATTGTTTGCTTTGGATGATCGTTCCCATTATATCCCCGAATATTGAGCATTCCTCCTGGGACACTCTGCAAGCGGAGCACGGACTAATGGAATGAGTCTACCCACGATACGGGCCACAAACGGGGGAAGTCCACGACATAATTGTGTTTTAAAACGGGTAGATTGTTATGGCCCGTTGCCTGCGAACAAACACCTGGGAAAGGCGAAATTGGTCTCCTGTTCGAGGGCTACCTACGTGTGCATGTATGAAAAGTGGTCGAAGGATGATGAAACCACAAGTAGCCGACAAGGTGTTGGACGTCCGCTTCTGATCACAGAACGCGGTGGTCGAAGATTTTTCCGCTCTAAAAGTCAGGCTTGGCGGCGATCAATGGCAGATCCAACGACAGAGTACAATGCTGGTGCTGGCACAAGCGTCTCGGAGCACACTGTCGAGCACCCATTGCTGAACATGAGACTCTACCGCAGACGACGCCTACGTGTTCCCATGGTGAATCAACGACAACAATTACGATTGCAGTGTGCAGGGGATCACCGAGACGCGCCGTAGATCAATGGGAACGTGTCGTCTGGTCGGATGAATCACGCTGCATGTTACACCAGGTCTATCGTCAAGATACGCCGTCACCCTGCTCGAATCATGCTCCGCGCCACGGATGCAAGCGCTGGGGGGCGGTACTATTCTGTGGAGGACGTTCAGCTGGGCTTAAAAGGGATCTGTTGTAGTAATCGAAGACATCATGACAGGTGTGGACTACGTCAACATTGCTCTGGACCACCTGAATCCTTTTGTGCTTGATGAATTCCCTGTCAACGATGGAATCTTCCAGTCCTGTCACAAAGCCAGAATCGTGGTACAGTGGCTTGAGGAGCATAGTAGTGAAGTCGCGTCGATGCCTTGGCTTCCCAGTTCGCCTCATCCGAACTCTGGGGAATCTACCTGGGACGCTATCGCGAGCTCTGCGCGCACAAACCACCGGACAGTAATTTACGTGAATTGCGTGATCTGTGTGTAGACATCTGCTGCTACACATCTCCGGAAACGCAGCAAGGACTTATCGAATCTGTGCCACGTAGAATTGCTGCTACTGTATTACCTTCCAAAAGCAACCATTCGACAATGTCTTGCTGAAACATGACGGAAAGGATTTCCGGGTCAGCACTGACACTAAACAAGCCAGCATACCCAGCAGTCTAGTATCAACAAATACTGTAGTCTTAAGCCGTCGGCACACGGACCGTGCTGTTGAACGTTAACGTGGAGCGTGGCAAGTTCAACGTGCTGCCCAACGCTCAGGAACGATGCGACTTGTGCATACGGTACGTGGGCCCCAACGTGGTATACGCGATCACAACGCACTCCAGCGGCAGTTGAGGGATGCTTCTAGTTCGTAATCACACTGTTTACTCAACGGGAGCGCGTAAAATTCCCACGCTAGCTCTATTAAAACGCACATTTCCTCCATCGTCCACGAAATGTCCAATTAATAAGGACACAGGCTTATAAGTTCCATTACAAACAGTGCATTACAAATTTGGAATACTTCTCCGCATAAGATTTCATCATTCCCACATTTTAGTAAAAACCCCAAGGTCAGTCTTACTTGATCACTGTTCCTACGCAGTAGCAGAAACTTTGCAACATGTGAACTACGAGGCGTAAAAGAAAAAGGAACAAAATATCTTCATACAAGTAGCGCAAGCTGTCCTGTAGATTAAGCCAATCCAACAAAGACACCCCTAAAAAAAAGGTGAACATATATTTACACAACATCAAATATTATAATATATGCTTATATTAAACTAATAATAAAGTTTCAGAACCTAATAAAAACACGAATGTTAGGAAAAAAATTTCGGGAGAGTCAAGACGTGAATCAAGGCCTCGTTATAAAACTCTTCACTGGTCAGTGACTCTACTCATTACGCTAAAGCAACATCACACCTTTGTCAACTAATCAGGTTATGTTACCCCTTGCTGAAATCCTTAATTGTAGATATGTTACTAACTGAAATTTAATTATAACAAATTGTACCAAGAAAAATACGTTTTGGGTGGATCTTCAGTGTGTCGCTATCTTCAAATAGCCTACTCTCACAATACGCAAGTTACAATAATTCTTTTGCCACGAATATGATGTTTCTCATTTTATTGTAACGAATTACACGGTTAACAACGGGTTTTCCTGTGATTCTCAATTTGCTGGTGTTCAGAAACGGCATATATACATATAGGCTTAAAATGAATGCCAATATGGTGCCTCACAACTCTGTACTGAAGGGAGACGTAGTGCTTGTGACGTAGGTGGCATTGTGTCATCTCATTGGTCAACGCTGAGACGCACGCTCAGAATATCTGGCTTGCCAGATACTGCTCTGCACGTTCGGAAAGACTCCCGAGCGTGCTATTCCACGCTGTGACGTCAGAAACTCGGCACGCTCAATGCTCAACGTTCGGATGCACGGTCCGTGTGCCGACGGCTTTAGGCGATCCTCGCGTCGTAACAGGAACATTTCACACGCACTGAACTCTGCCACAGACGAGACTTGAGGTCTAGTGGACGGAGGTAACGTATCGTTGTGCAGTTGTCTAGCCTCTGAATTAACAGCCCTTTGAATTAACCATCCTCAGAAATAACGAATATGACGTCCGACAGTATGTGTTAATAGTACGTTTTTACCGTATTGTGTGCAACTCACTCAAAGTTCCTTTTTGTCGCAGTCAAGATGAATGTCTGTGTTACTTTAGAATTTGTGCCAGACCTACGAGGTAGTGAGAGGCATACATGAAGTTAGTCCATGTACACATAAATCATTACAAGGCGTGGTCTTAAATGCGGTTTGCACAGCACGCTTACGTTTATGGTCATTCAGGATAGTTTCCAGCATGGTAGAATGGTCCAGGGACGTTAACTAGCGACTCCTAGATAACTTTCCTTCAAGTTGTAGGTTTTTGTAATAGTCTAGACACTAGAGAGGCCCACGTTGTTGCAGCCAGTCATCAGAAAGAGAGAGCGTGTTGTCGGGCTGCCGACCTTGGCCGTGTCTGAAAGCCAGTAGCAGGCAGAAGCGGACTTCCCGCAGTTTGCTGAATCACGCTCAGAAATACCACAGCACATCACCTTGAACTGCCTTCTGTTTCCCGCAGTTGTCTCAACAGACAGCACGCATTTCGGCGGGCGATGATGGTGCAGAAACTCCATCCATTTGCATTACTACATACTGGCAAGACGTGGCACAGGACAGTTAGGGAAAAGAATAGTAGGATGAATTTGAGGTTTTCACGAAAGTGGTTTTACAGATGTCGGAAACAGAGGCTTGCTTACTGGAAGGACAGTGGAAAGTCGCTTGTCGGGAGATCTCCCCGACCGTAGCGTCGTATTTCATTGAAATACGTTTGCACGTTAATGCGTTCTAGCATCCGACCGTCTCACTGGTAAGGGTATGACAAAGACTAGGCCTGTGCCGTTAGTCTTCCAAAGTGCATGCTCGTAAGATGGGAATGCCATGACTCATTGGGAGCCGCACCAGTAGATCATGTAACGACGTTCCTGTTGTACCTGATGAAGCGAGGAATTTTTCTGGCAGCATTGTGACCTCATTTAATAATGAATCGACCGGGAACTCGAGAAGATTGTACATAGGAATGAAAGTGATTAGAGACACGGTGTGTGCTGCTATTTTTAGGTGACAACGTTCTTTCAGCTAAACCTTAGAATAGGCGTAGTAGCTCTTTTAAGTGGAATGGAAATTTTATTTGGTTAAGGATAAACGGAAGAGCACTAGAAGAATGGGATATAATTTAGGGTTCGGACTTAATATTATTCGAAGTGACTTAACCAGAGGAGACAGGAAGAAGATGCTGTTTTATGCAAATGATTAGCTTTTCAGAGCATTCACACAAGGTTGGAGCCGGTGGCGACACCTGCAACGTGCTGACATGAGGAAAGTTCCCAATCGAGTTCTCATATACAAACAGCAGTTGACTGGCGTTGCCTGGTGAAACGTTGTTGTGATGCCTCGTGTAAGGAGGAGAAATGCGTACCCTCACGTTTCCGACTTTGATAAAGGTCGGATTGTAGCCATCGTGATTGCGGTTTATCATATCGCGACATTGCTGTTCGCGTTGCTCGAGATCCAATGACTGTTAGCAGAATATGGAATCGGTGGGTTCAGGAAGTTAATACGGAACGCTGTGCTGGATCCCAACGGCCTCGTATCACTAGCAGTCGAGATGACAGGCATCTTATCCGCATGGCTGTAACGGATCGTGCAGCCACGTCTCGATCTCTGATTCAACAGATGGGGACGTTTGCAAAACAACAACCATCTGCACGAACAGTTCTACGACGTTTGCAGCAGCATTGACTACCAGTCGGAGGCCATGGCTGAGGTTACCCTTGACGCTGCATCACAGACGGGAGCGCCTGCGATGGTGTACTCAACGACGAACCTGTGTGCACGTATGGCAAAACGTCATTTTTTCGGATGAATCCAGGTTCTGTTTACAGCATCGTCATGGTCGCATCCGTGTTTGGCGACATCGCAGTGAACGCACATTGGAAGCGTGTATTCCTCATCGCCATACTGGCGTATCACCCGGCGTGATGGTATGGGGTGCCATTGGTTACACGTCTCGGTCACCTCTTGTTCGCATTGACGCCACTTTGAACACTGGACGTTACATTTCAGATGTGTTACGACCCGTGGCTCTATCCTTCATTCGATCCCTCCGAAACCCTACATTTCAGCAGGATAATGCACGACCGCATGTTGCAGGTCCTGTACGGGCCCTTCTGGATACAGAAAATGTTCGACTGCTGCCCTGGCCAGCACATTCTCCAGATTTCTCACCAATTGAAAACGTATGGTCAATGGTGGCCGAGCAACTGGCTCGTCACAATACGCCAGTCACTACTCTTGATGAACTGTGGTATCGTGTTGTAGCTGCATGGGCAGCTGTACCTGTACACGCCATCCAAGCTCTGTTTGACTCAATGCCCAGGCGTATGAAGGCCATTATTACGGCCAGAGGTGGTTGTTCTGGGTACTGATTTCTCAGGATCTATGCACCCAAATTGCGTGAAAATGTAATCACATGTCAGTTCTACTATAATATATTTGTACAATGAATACCCGTTTATAATCTGCATTTTTTCTTGGTGTAGCAATTTTAATGGCCAGTAGTGTATTTGAAATGCTGCAGAATTAAGTCAGAAATCCGAAGTACGTAAGAGCATAAGTGAGAAAAGGCACCTGCAGGAACACGTCGTGGACTCTGAACTGGTAAGAAGTGTACTCAGCACCATTTATAGCGAAATCTCAGAACTATTCCGCCGTTTGATGCTATTCTCCCCCCCCCCCCCCCTGAGCTTAGGTGCTGGGTTGACTCCGACACAGCCGGTAGCGAGCCTAAATTCAATTAAAATTAATTACCAAATTATGGGTGATCCACTGCCTACAATTAGCAGACTGCACTGCGGGCAGAACAAGAACTTGAAGGGAAAAAATTCTGTACGTGTAGTTCTTGTCCGCGCCGTAGAATTTTCGACAAAAGTAAGGATAAAATCGTTACACGTGTTTTGTGTTAATGTGTACTTTAATTATCAAACACAGAGCAGCGCTGAGGCTACAGAACAGGTACGAGGAAATCCCAAGTTTGGGCTGTCGCTAGAGGCTGTATGCCGGATGGACCAGCTACGTAAGCCGGATGCGCCAGCTACGTAATCGCTTCGCGCCGTTCCTCCTTTTCCTTTTCGATGCCGCCGTAGTTCTCACCGTCGCCCGGCCCTGGACTTTTTCAGGCTTCTTGGATTCCTTTCGACACGAGCTTTCTTCCGACTTGCGTTTTCTATAATTCCGAGTATATTTACGTCTCGCGTGACACGACATCTTTGATTATCTTTTAATTTTCAGCTTAATACCGATTTTCACTTATACTCCGGTGAATATTTTTATTGTCTTACTTTGAGTCCTAGGTGTGCTCCGCAAGCTCTTCACAATGACATCGGAATTAACGTCCTATCTAAAGGCGTTTCCCACGCTACACGAATTTCAGGTTATCTCGAAAGTGGTTTTACAGACGTCGGAAGAGAGGTATATGTACTGCGAAGACTATGGAAAGCCGCCTGTCGGGAGATCTTACCGACCGTACCGTCGTATTTCATTTAAAGACGATTTCATACTAATGCTTTCTGGGATCTGTCCGTCTCACAAGTAAGGGTATCGCCAAAGACATGGCCTGTGTCGTAAGGCTACCAGTCAAATTTATAACTTTACACACAGTCAGTTCGTAACAATCACGCGTATGTGGCCACGTTAGTAGACAACCTCACAGGCAAAAAAGTGTACGACAAACACGTACAGATATTGTCTACCAGCTGTGGACTCAACCACTGTTCGCCTATCATTAGTGTCGCGGTGATCAGCAATTCTAATCCGACAGTATTTTGTCACACAAAAAAGTTCGCCTGACGAGCGAATAGTCGTTTACACGTCCGAATAAATGTAGACGATGAAGCTTTGAGAATAGGGTAAGCCCAGGGGTCAAAATTCACTAGTATGAATGTAGTTGGCATCACCTTTTAACCTGCCTTTTGAATATAAAAATGTTTGAACGACAAACTCTCCGGCGATTCTAGCAAAATAATTCTCCACAAAGGGAAGTGGGACCGGTGGTTAAGGCACCAGAGGATACACAATCGGTAAATCCTCGTCCATCAACCAGACTTCGGTCTTCTGTGGTTTCCTTAAATCGATTGAGGGAATACCGGGCTGGTTTCTGTGAATAGAAGACGGCCTATTCCCTTGTCCATTCTTGTCCTGTTCGAGCAGTCCCTGGTGACAGTCACCGATGGGATGTTAAATGGCTCTGAGCACTATGAGACTTAACTTCTGAGGTCATCAGTCCCCTAGAACTTAGAACTACTTAAACCTAACTAACCTAAGGACATCACGCACACCCATGCCCGAGGCAGGATTCGAACCTGCGACCGTAGCGGTCGTGCGGTTCCAGAATGTAGCGCCTAGAACCGCTCGGCCACCCCGGCCGGCGGGATGTTGAAACACTAATCCTTCAGATCGCGAAACGTATCCACGAGTCGTTATGTCAACAACTGTAGTGGAATGGACCTGTGCTGGGTAGTGCAGGAGTCCCTTCCAGACGTCGCCGGTATTGCCGCTACGGCGACAGTGGAACTGCTGATTAGGTTGCTCATCCTACCGAGGCCAGGGAAGTTGCGTTATCTCCACTCTGTTTGTCAAAACGTCGACCGCTGTGGGTGATAGGCTGAGTCCATAGCTCTGTGTGTGCCACCGTGAGGGCAGCACTGTGTCCCGTTATTTCGGGAGAAAACTAACGGACCTCTTCGTACATAAAAAGTGGAACATTGCGTAATCAACCACAGCTCATATTATTGTACTTTTCTGAGAATCAATATAAAACAAATAATAAGCAGAGAGCCTTGTGCGTATTGCGCTTCGAACAGTTCTTTACTAACTTTTGGTTTAAAAAATCGATTTTTTTAAAAACTGTGCTTTTGGATCCATAAAAGTGTTTAGAATGCACCCCTGAAACGGTTTTTCTGAATACGGAACGGAAATGTTTGTTATTCGCGGTTGAACAAAAAAAATGCACCTGCCTGAAATCGGTCTTTTTCACGCACCAGTTTTTTTGCTTTCGGAGGACAAGTTATTGTACCGGTGCTTGGGAGGAAACACACAAAATTCAAATGAAAGTTTGAACGCGTGCGTTTGGAAGTTAGCTCCCAAGCATTTGCATTCTATATATCTACTAAGATGGTATCTGTTCTTTCGGACATGTCCGAAAGAACAGATACCATCTTAGTAAATATAAAGTTAAGGCTCACCGGCCACTTGACCATCTTCTTCTTCTGTGCGAATGCACAAACAGTGCCCGAACTCTTACGGGAATCGGCAACGCGCCGCGAGTAATGAGTATAATGGGCGGGGGCACTATGAATGTAGTCCGAGACAATACGTTGAGAATGTGGGTTTCGCGGGAGGCGTGCCAGAGATAATCCCTGCAGTCGCGCTATCCTCTGTGTCCTCGGTGGCTCAGATGGATAGCCGGCACGATAGCTCAGCGTGTTCGGTCAGAGGGTTAGCTACACTCTGTAATAAAAAAACTGAGTGAATGGATCAACGAACAACCTGAAGGGATGTCATGAGACGTCCGCCCCGAACATATACAACGAACAAATTAGAACAAAATGAGATCAACAAAGAATTAAAAAAAAAAGGATGGATAGAGCGTCTGCCATGTAAGCAGGAGATCCCGGGTTCGAGTCCCGGTCGGGGCACACATTTTCATCTGTCCCCGTTGACGTATGTCAACGCCTGTAAGCAGCTAAGGGTGTTCATTTCATTGTAATTTCATTTGCATTCTGGTGCGAAGACTGTGGAGACTGCGACTTTCCTGGCAGTGAGCAGCTTCAACGAAGGGTATCCAGCAATTCTGAAGACCATGACAACGATGGACGTCACCCTGGGACTCTATTCGGATTCGAGCGGCCGAAAACCGCTTGTCACCGGCCGTACGAGCGGCTCTGGAGCAGCGCAGGATGGCCCAGGTCGAGCAGAACGCCCTCTGTGAGGAAGAGGAAATGTAGCTCATCCGCGAAAGAGATAGCTTACAGGACACTCTATGAACTGATTCTTGAGTATTGTTCGTGAGAGCAGGAGCCTTATCATGTAATATTAATAGGGGCGACAGAGAAAATCTAAAGAAGAGCGGCTCCTTTCGTCACAGGTTCACGAACGGAACAGGGATCAGAGGAGATGAGTGTGGTACTAGAAGTGCCTTTCGCTAAACCCCATAGAGTGGCTTGCGGAGTGTAGATGTAGGTGCGGATGTTTTGGTACAGTTGCCGTCGGTCGCCTGGCAGAAGTGCAGGACTGTTCTTTCACGATGGTCGCGTGCAGTTTCTCCACTCCCGCTTCTGCGTCTAACCTAGGCGTCATCCATACACAGTCATTATGCCAGGCGCTGCTTTGAATGCCATAGTTTTTTAATGGGCACTAGGCTACAGCAGCAAGAAAGTTCTAGAGCTCCAGACGGAATGCATCACGTACTGTATTGCGGGTTTTGACTGCGCAGCCTCCAAGACTGTCTATTTTCACCGACTTTCGACGGAGAGATAAATTCTGTTTCTTGACGCATTGGCACTCTTGACTCGGTGCGGCACTTCTTGCCCTGCTGAACCTCTCCGCCAGCAGTCGAAATTATCTCCACAAGCTGACCAGACCGCAAAGTTCCACTCACTCCATACAACACAACGACCTGCATTTACTGCGTCTGCGAACATGATATTCAGTACGGACAGTCGGCTACAGACATGTTCATACATGCACTGTAGCCAAGAACTGGAGCTACTACCTGTCAGCATCCCCATACTGTGGACTAGCTGTGATCGAAAGATCTTTTAGTAGATGGGAATATAGTGGCGAACAGTTACGAAGAACAGCTCTTCTCGTGTCTGGCAATTTGGCGTTGATTCGAGCTACCTCTACAGCTTGGAGAGGGCTATAAACATGGCCTTACCAAACTTAGACGGCTTAATTAGCTTCAGAGCAGTAACGTCAGCTACTCAGATCCATCATCATCGTCGCCAATTGAAGAGAATGTTGCGACAGTACCAAAGCTATTGATGGAAAAGCCAGAGAAGAACGGAATACTTAGGCCCGTCTGCATCTATAATCAAAACCAATCTGCAAGGCCATATAAACTGAAGAAGCTTCTTTATTTCTGGGAATGATATTCCTTTAACGGGTAGCAAATGACACTTCGTATCACCTGTGGCGAAAGTGGCAAATTACGCTACTTAAATAGCATTATCTGAGGCGATGAACCAGGTTTTATCACCATGATGTGTCAACCAAGTCGCAAAATAAGAAGTGGCTCTTTGAAAGACGTGATGTACCCAGTGTTTATCAAGAGGAGAATGACTCGTTCCATTGTTTAAATAAGGAACGTTAGGCTGTCAAAATATTACGGTCCAGTCGGTCTGCTCGCATGTTTAGTATAGCGCAGACCGCTGACTTGCGAGGTAGGGAGGTGGACCAATCTCTGATCTAATTCGCGTGCATAAATAATGGCTCAAATGGCTCTGAGCACTATGGGACTTAACATCTATGGTCATCAGTCCCCTAGAACTTAGAACTACTTAAACCTAACTAACCTAAGGACATCACACACATCCATGCCCGAGGCAGGATTCGAACCTGCGACCGTAGCAGTCGCGCGGCTCCGGACTGAGCGCCTAGCATAAATAATGACCAGTGTATTGATACAGCAGACAGTCTGAGAGTGTTTTGGTCGATTTCACTCTCTTCGCCTCAGAAATACAACCCACAAACAGTTACCACACGAAAGAACACAGAACAAAACGAACGCTACGAACAGTTAGTTAGATAACGTAAACGGCAATGTATTAGGAATGTTAACTAGTGTTCCGGTTACTACAACGGGTAGCAGGGCGATATAATAAACTAATGTTATCAGGTAGTTGATCCCGTTCTTTCGCCTCCATAGAGGGGCAGTCATATCAGCGAACATGACTCCTACGCGGAGGACTTCGAGTATTTAGCTGTATGACGAACAGGTGAAAAATTACCGTCTGAGACAATAAAATGCCGTCCGTATTAACATATTTTTAATTTTGTGCATGGGGAGCGTAACGTAAGTACAATGCCAACTTATTCCCCAAAATAGTTTTTGTTGATACAACATTTTACGGTAGATGTTTAGTGAAATATTGTTCGGAACTAGAATTCCTTACCGTCATAAAATTCTTAGTTTTGGCTATTTATCGCTAACGGAAATTAATTCGAAATTTATGGTGGTTTATAAGGAGTCTACAGCCACCCCAAAAAACTGCAAGTGTAGCTGTGGGCCTGTCCTCAATTATGGACGAGGCGTGGGGTCACCACCTGACTCCAGAAACGAAAGAACAAAGAAAGCAGTGGTCAGAGGCTGATGGCTCTGTACCAAAACCGGGGAGGTCGATTTCATCTGCCGGAAACGATGTGGCCACTGCTTTCTAGTATTGAAAGAACTTCTTCTTATCGATTACTTTGTAAAGGGTAGAAAAAAAAAAAACAACTGCCGAATGCTGCGCTAGACATTTTGGACCAGTCGCGTTTTGAAAACCATGATTTATCAGCAAAATCAGCCTTGGGAATGAATAAAAATTGGAGATCTGAAGTACAAATTTATGATTCACTCACTCTATTCAGGACATTTAGCACCCCCTGCCTTTCATCTGTTTCCATAATCAAGAAAATTTGTGGCTGGAAAATGTTTTATGTCCAGTGAAGAGCCTGTAATAGTTTGAGATGGGCACTTTTCACGCTTTTCAAAATGGCGCTTCGGGGATTAATCTAGGCAATGGTGAAAGTGCAATGAGCATTTATTTATTTATTCAAAATTAGCAGTGTTTAGCCGGAGTAGAATGCACGGTCTGCCTAAGAAGAACGAATGCAAGATTTTCTGAAAGACGTAGGGGGATAAATTCACGAAAATTGGAAACTTAGTTACTGAGTAGTATTTTCACTTTTGGAGGGCGCGCCCTGAAAGTGTCTTCCGATCGTTTTATGATTTTTCAACCAATACTTAAGGAGACCACGGGATAAAATTTTAGTTTCAGATTACCAGAAAGCCGGCCGAGGTGGCCGAGCGGTTCTAGGCGCTACAGTCTGGAACCGCGCGACCGCTACGGCCGCAGGTTCGAATCCTGACTCGGGCATGGATGTGTGTGATGTCCTTAGGTTAGTTAGGTTTAATTAGTTCTAAGTTCTAGGGAAGTGATGACCTCAGAAGTTAAGTCGTATAGTGCTCAGAGCCATTTGAACCAATACCAGAAAACGCAGCGAAGGACGACGTGTTGGTGGTTAACTGGATTACAAGCTTAATGGTGTGTGAGTTTCTACTGCAATCTTACCCTTTGCGAGCTTTCACCTGATTCCTGGAAGAATCACACCAAGCTGGCTCTAAAGCGATTGGGTGGGAGGAAAACCCGCACTGATCTTTGGTCTTTTCCTTCTGTCTATTTAACTGACCCTTTATAACTTCGTCTGTAATCGTTAACGTATTTGTAATTCTTCAAGAGTATCAAACATTAAACCCGATATTTCATGGTTTTCCGAAACCACTGAAGCCAAATCCCGGGATGGCCCCTTACAAAAGGTCACGACCGATTTCTTTTTCTCTGTCCGAGTTCGTGATCTCTCTTTAAAGATCCCCTCGTCGACGAAACATTACACCCTAACCCTTATAGAAAAGTAAATATTTACTTTACCTAAAACAAAAGCTGGTTTGTACTTTCCGACTGAATTCGTAGTTCGTCAGCGAGCGGGGCGGGATAGTGGTTAAGACACTGGACTCGCTTTTGAACATCCAGGGTTCGAATCCCAACCGGCCATCTAGATTCACGTTTTCCGTAGTTTCTCTTAAATCCCTAAAGTTAAATGCCTGGACGGCTCCTTTGAAAAAGATACGGCGGTTGCATCCTTCCCCAGTCCGATCTTGTGCCCCGTCTCTAATGGCATCGTCAACGGAATTTTGAATTCTACTACATTCGCTCAATCGCCGTGAAGTGCGTGGCAGAGAATATTTTTTACTGTGCAACTTATTGCGATTTCTTCCTGTTCCATTTACGGATAGACAGTGGTATGATGGCTGCTTGTACGCCTCTGAGCGAGCACTTACTTGCCTAATTACGTCTCTCTATTGCACAGATAATAAGAGGGGGGGGGAGTTAATGCCCGGAAGGAAGTTTCCTAAGTACGGACCGTACAATTGTTTCGTATGAAATCTCTTTTGTAGAACAATTGCAATTTCCCATTATCTTTCTAATGAATCGTACATAGACTTGCTTTCGCTGCATCTGAGCCTATGTTGTAGTTCCTCGTTGTGTCTCAATACACTTTTATTTCCAAATATTTGAATGATAGCTGACTTTTATGTGTAGCGCATTAAATGTTGTCAAAGGGTGCGTCGGTTTTACGTTTCGTAACGAGCACAACATTGGATTTCCCTAATCTTTCTCCCACAGTAATTAGCCTCCTTTCTTTGAAGCAGCCGAATTCCAGGGCTATCTTCCGACATTTCGATAAGAAGTTCGTCTCAGATCACCTATCAATACTGATTTCGTAGACCTGATGGTGCAATGAATACTTTCTGACAACCTTTGAGTACATTTGAAAATAGAGTTCTGTCAGTCGGGAGACGAGCGTTTCCTAAATAGGAGTAATGGCGCATGAAGAAGTGGTCCGGTTTTTCAGGTTTATAGCTGGCAGTCCTTTCAACCTGATGTTAGAGGAACTTAGAAGAATTAGAAAATAGGTTGTATAGGATACCTAACGTATAATTTTGCTGTAGGATATACACAAATAGAATAGGTCAAGGAATAACAGTATACTAATTATTTGCGTTGAAGAGCATATGCCAGAAGAGATAAAGAAATGTTATGGATTAGGATGTAAAGTTATAAACGACGACTTACGACACGGAAATATTAAAAGCAGAATGTTACAAATAAAAAAAGTTTGCTTAGGGGAAAGAAACGTTCTACTGGTAGCAAATAATGAAGACGTATGGAAGACAGAAGTTAGATAATTGACTCATTTGAAGAAATGCGATATTAAAGAGTATGACGAGAGGAAAGTCTGCGAAAATTACAATTGAAGGTATATGAAATGTTGTAGAACGGTGTCAAAACTCAAGATACGATACAGAATACGATAAGACAAATTGTTAACCAGGATAAGTGGGGAAAGTTGACTGAAGGAAAATGTGACTAGTCGAAAGGATGGACTGAAATCTTGTCATCTAGGATCAGTCAGTTTGTTAATGTAGGAAGCAGTGAATGTGTGAAATATAGGGGATGTCTGGAATACGTAGCCTGTAAGCGGTTAGTCTTCCAGTGTACAGTTGAGCGAAACGAGCCATTTCAATAGTACGTATGAGTCCAAAGTAACCGCAGCTTTATACTTAACAGCGATTTGAAGATAACGATCAGTTTGACTTTAGGAACGGGAGAGGCACCGTAGAGGCACTTCTAGCGTTGTGCCTGATAACGGAACCAACAGTTAAGCGTTCGACAATGTAAAATTGTGCAATTTATTCGAAATTCTCAGAAAAGTAGGTGTAGGCTATAGCGAATGACGGATACTTCTAAATAACTATAAGAACCAACAAGGAACAATTAGAATGGAGCCGGCCGGAGTGGCCGAGCGGTTCTAGGCGCTACAGTCTGGAACCAGGCGACCGCTACGGTCGCAGGTTCGAATCCTGCCTCGGGCATGGATGTGTGTAATGTCCTTAGGTTAGTTAGGTTTAAGTAGTTCTAAGTTCTAGGGGACTGATGACCTCAGAAGTTAAGTCCCATAGTGCTCAGAGCCATTTGAACCAATTAGAATAGAAGACCAAGAATGACGTGCTCGGATTGAAAAGGGTGTAAAAGTAGGGATGCAATCTTTCTTCCCTACTATTCAGACTTTACACCGAAGAAGCAATGACGAGAATATAAGATTTGTTGAGGAGTCGGATTTAAATTCAGTGTGAAAGAATATCAATAATAAGATTCCATGATGACTTAACTGTTCTCGATGAAATCGAGGGAGCATTACGAGGCATACTGAATGGTATGAGCAGTCTGCCGTGCGTAGATTGTGGATTGATAGAAAGACTAAGGTAATGAGGACTAGCAGAAGTTAGATTAGTGAGAAACGTAGCGTCAAAACAGGGGAATACTTAGTAAGTGAAGTAAAGGAATTCTGCTACCTTGAAAGCAGAACTCAACAACGGCTGTGAGAGTGGTGTGTTGAGGCCACGACCCTCCATACCGCATGGGAATGACGCCATTAAATGACGGATGACAGGGCGGTCGGGCGGTGACGATTGGCTCGGCTGTGGCCAGAACGTTGGAGCTTTCCCTGTTTCCACGGAATTAAAATAGCGTATGATGGATGAAGCACGTGGTACATCAATAGCAGACTAGCCTTAATTTGAGGAACAAAATTTTTGAAAACGGTTACTTGGAACGCTGCAGTGTATGAAAATGAATCTTGGACTGCAGCGAAACACGAAGAGAAACTAAGCGTCTGAGATATGGTGCTATAGAGGTATGTTGCAAATTAGGTGGACCAGTATGATAAAAAATGAGGTTCTCTCCAGCGTAAGTGACAAATGAGGAGGTTCTCCCCAGAATCTGTGACGAAAGAAGTATTTGGAGAACTCTGACAAGAAAAAGGGGCAGGATGATTGGACATATGCTAATTCCTCAGTGATGGATGTGTATAGGGTAAAAGTACAGGGTAAGACAGAAAATGGAATATGTCGAACAAATAGTTGAGGACGTTTGGTGTAAGTGCTACGCTGAGGTGAAGTCGTGACGCGCCACATCAACCCAGTCTGAAGAATGATGATAAAAGAAAAGTGTAGATGAAGGTTCCTGAAGCAAAGTAAGCAGAAGTGTCCTTCTCCCTTAAGCGGCACTTCCCCCCGCGAGTGGGCTTACCTTTGGCTGCGGTAGAGTGCGGTGAGGGTGTCGGAGGCGGAGAGGCTGCAGACGCCGGGGTGTGTCTGCCACCAGGGGCGCGGGCCGTCGCTTTTATAGTCGGCGCCGGCCGCCCCCAGGGGAGGGGGCGTGTCCTCCGCGCGCCGACAGCCAATCGTCGCCGCCCCCGAATGCCGGAAAATAGCTTAATCTCGCATTCACCGCAGACGCGCCGACATTATTATTTAGGGGGCTAAAAAATTCTTCGTAGGCGGCGCCTGGGGGATGTAGCCGGCGCTTATTTTTCGGACGTCGGCGTGAATAGCTGCGCTGCGCAATCATTCACGAAGGCCTCTCGTCCGACGCTTGCTGCCCGGTGCGTTTAAGCCGGGAAGTCCGTAATCAAAGAACACAACTTTATTCTAGCTGATCGCGGCGGAAACCGACGGCGAAAACAATTTCTCGGAAAAAATCCCGGTGCTTAGGACCTAATCGGCTCTGCCTTACCGAGAGCGCGCTGTTATGTTGTGAGGGTTGCCACAGTATTTCACAAAAATGGCTCACTTCTGCCTTTGTAGAACGGCACTGTCGTAATTACATGCACACCAAAGAAAAAAGTATGTAGTCATATTTCGAACTCTTGCCCCTTTGATATTGTCCTTGGCAGACGCGTTAACGCCTGCGAAGACAAAATAAGAGAAATTAGGGCTCGTACGGAGCCGTATAGACTGTCGTTTTTCTCATGCTCCACTTGTGAGTGGAACAGGGAAAGGAATGACTAGTGCCCGCATCTCGTGGTCGTGCGGTAGCGTTCTCGCTTCCAACGCCCGGGTTCCCGGGTTCGATTCCCGGCGGGGTTAGGGATTTTCTCTGCCTCGTGATGGCTGGGTGTTGTGTGCTGTCCTTAGGTTAGTTACGTTTAAGTAGTTCTAAGTTCTAGGGGACTGATGACCATAGATGTTAAGTCCCATAGTGCTCAGAGCCTCGGAATGACTAGTAGTGGTACAAGGTGCCCTCCGCCGTGTACCGTTTGGTGACTTGCAGAGTACGTATGTATATGTAGATGCAGATGGAGAAGCCACAGAATCCTCTCGAATTCGAAGCCGGCAACTTCCTGTGTAATATTAGTCATTACCTCAGTTTAGAACTATATGTGCAACCAACGGGCAACTATTTAGATTTTCAAGGAAAGGGATTAGTGTGAGATTGTTCTAGATGATTGCTCTGCAATTCACAACTAAGTGCCTGGCAGAGGGTTCATCGAACCACCTTCAAGCTATTTCTCTACCGTTCCGCTCTCGAACGGTGCGCTCTGATTTCTCTTATTTTATGATGATGGTCATTCCTCCCTACTTTGCCACTTCAGTTCGCATGTCATGTCCGCAGCACTCTGTCCCATATTTCGCGATAATTCAAAACGAGCTGCCGTTCTTTGAACATATACGACGTCCCATCTGATGCGCACACCAATACTCCGGAGGAGGGCGGACAAACGCTGTGTAAGCAGTAGACCTTCCGCACTTTCAATGTGTTCTGCCAATAAATCGCAGTCTTTGGTCTACTTTGCCCACATCGTTATCTACGTGATCGTTCCAGTTTAAGTTATTCGTAATTGTAATTCCCAAGTATTTAGTTTAATTTACAGCCTTTGTGTGACTGATCGTGTAGCCGAAATTTAGCGGACTACTTTAAGTACTCATGTCGATGGATGACTTCAAACTTTTGATTATGCAGAGTCAATTGCCACTTTTCGCACTATACAGACAAGCCTAAATCATTTTGCGATTCGTTTTGATTCTCTGGTGTCTTTACAAGACGGTAAAAACTGCATCATATGCAAACAATCTAAGAGGGCTGCTCACATTGTCTCCTATGTCGTTTATTTAGATCAGGAACTGTAAAGGGCCTGTAACACTTCCTTGCGGAACGTTAGCTATTACTTCTGTTATACTCGATGACTTTCCGTCAATTATTACGAACTTTGCCCTTTCTGACAGGAAATTATGAATCCAGTCGCACAGCTTAAGTGATACTCCGTAGGACGCAATTTCATAGGACGACAATTATGAGGAAAGCTGTCGAAAGCCATCTGGTAGTCTAAGCATATGGCATAAATTTGACATCCCCCGTCGACAGCACTCACTACTTCGTGAGAATAAAGAGCTAGCTGCGTTTCACAAGAACGATATTTTCTGAATTCGTGCTGACAGTTTCTCAGTAAATCGTTTTTTTCGAGGTAAATCATAATGTTCCAACGCAGCGTGTGTTCTAAAATCCCACTGCAAATCGACGTTAGTGATATGGATCTGTAATGGAGCGAACTGCTCCTGCTTCCTTTCTTGGGTACTGGTGAGACATGTGCAGCTTTCTAGTCTTTTAGATCTAAAAGTCTTTAGACCTGAAGGTCTTCTGTGCAAATTACCTATTGCAATTCGAGCACCGACTCTTGAGGGCAACGTCTGAAATCTTCTATCAACTAATAAAGCCGAACTTTACGATTCAGGTAACGGTACGAAGGGAATCACTGATCATAAGACTTAGCATCAAAGACTGCATGTTTTAAAAGGAGTGTTAACCGTCGAACCTCACACCGGGGTCCTAGGAACCCCAGTGTATATTTTATTGTGTATTACGAAGTGAATGTTCGCTACAATTTATTGAAATTTAGTGTATATTATGTTGGTAATAGTGCCTATATGTATGCGGTGGTAACTCAAAGATTTGCATTGTTGTCGCGGTAGTGTCAACATGTAAGGATTGTTGAACGTCTGTGGGGTCATGATATCTCCAGTGTGAGTTCCGTTTAACTCATTTATTCAGACGGTAAATGTATAATTTAGTAGGAAATGCAACATAGAAGTACATACACAGTTTGTGCATTACATTTGTATTACACTGTCTGCTATTTCTTCCCAATTTATGCCGAAAAATTCTATTATGAACTATACTTTTTCAGGTAAAGTATGCTGTGTGTGTTAGCCCTTGGTGAAGTCCATGTTGCTGATTTGCGCAGATAGGAAAAATTATAATTTGGTAAGTATACACTGTTAAAATATATATTTTATGTAAAAGCTGCTCGTTACAATGTAGTTCTATTTATTTTATTTTATTTTTCAGCTACAATGAGAAAATGACTCAGAATAGATGAAAATATACAGGGTGTAACAAAAATGTACGGTACAACCTGCTGGACACAAACCGGCTGGTGTGGCCGATCGGTTCTAGGCGCGTCAGTCTAGAACCACGTGACCGCTACGGTCGCAGGTTCGAATCCTGCCTCGGGCATGGATGTGAGTGATGTCCTTAGGTTAGTCAGGTTTAAGTAGTTCTAAGTTCTAGGGGACTGATGACTCAGAAGTTAAGTCCCATAGTACTCAGAGCCATTTGAACCATTTTTTGCAGGACGCATTCCTCACACGTAGACGAAGGAATTATGCGATATGAACATGGGTCTGGAAACACTTTGTCTCCAAGTCTCAACTCACTTTCTCCAACTCATTAATCATGGCAAACATACAAGAACAGAACGTTAGAATCAACGGGAACTTGCGCTCTTGGTGACGTCTGGCTTCATTGTGGACCGCCAGTCATCAGCAAAGATTTTCTGTCAATGTTTGGGCCGGCATTGTTCGTGACTGTTTGGGTGTGTCTCACTTTCTTCCACTTAGGCTCTACGGACAAGCATAATTTCGTAGAGAATGTTCTGCCTGATCTGTTAGCAGATACGCCTTTAGATGTGCGACAAAACTTGCACTTCATACACGACGGAACATCCTCTCGGTTTACTGTTAAATGTCCGTCGGATTCTAAATAACAGGTTCGGTGACAGATGGATAGGTAGAGATGGTCCATTTGCCTGACCTCCACGCTCTCCAGACCTACACCCAATGGACTTTTATTTATGGGAGCATTTGAAAGCTCTTGTGTATGGAACTCCTGTACAAGATATTCATTGTTTCCAGCCCGTATTATGGAAGGCTGCGAAACCATGAGCAGTACTCCAAGGATACATCAGCGCGCCCGAGATTAACTACGACGGCGGATTGATGCATGTATAAATGCCCGCAGAGGGCATACTTAACATCTACTCTGAGAAAGAGTTGCATGTAGCGTAGGCTAGTGCGTTCTGTTCGTGTTTGCTTCCTATGATTAATTAGTTGGAAAAATGAGTTGTAACGTGGAAACAAAGCATTTCTAGACCCATGCTCATATAACATAATTTCTACATCTACGTGTGAAGAATGTGTCCTGCAATTTGTACAGTACATTTATGTTGCACTCTGTATACTATGCACTTATGGAGAGTTGTTGCAGGAAGACGATTCATTTGGAGGCCCAAATTTGATGAAGATACTGATTTTGTGGGGAAAATATACCTCTACTACAAAGGAATTTGAAGAGAACTCTGGAAGAAATATTGGAAGTAGACACTGTGATTCCAAACAGACCAGAACCTCTAACCAGCAAACTGAGATGTTCGCTATGTTCAAGAAAAAGAGACAGAAGAGCAAAAATCTGTTGCCAGAATTGTAGAGGGCGATCTGTGATGAACATAGAGCACTAATTTGTGCCGAGTGTGCTCACTGGCAATACAAATAGTGACTGATATTAGTTACAGATTTCTATTTCATTCTAAAGTAGGGCTTACATTAGCTTAATCTTTTTTATGCATTTTTCCACAAATATACTATAATAGTAACTAATTTTGTAAACACCCTATGCCGGAACAGCCTGTAAAAACCAGATATTTCATTATATTATATTACTTTATACATTCAAGTTCAGACTCACGTTGAATAGATACACGTAATAAAACGAACATAAAAACTAATTTTCAGTGTGATGTTGAAGCGTGATAAGCACCATATTTGTAAACATCCTTGTTAGTCTTTGTAATAACTCAGTAAAGTCAAGTAAGACATTCTATTGCATTACACACATTCAAATACAGACATTAAAAAGTACAAAACATTATTTATAAATAATAATATGCACATATTGTTAAGATACTGTGTTACTCATTGTTGTAATAACAAAAAAAATTGTTACAGAGAAGTATATAGTTATTTACAACCTCCCACATATATAAGAAAGTCCTGTGTATCTCTTCATTAGCTTACAACGCGTGGTATATGATAATATTTACTGGGGTCCAATGAACCACTATGTGAGGTGCAAGGTTATTCAAATCGAGCGTGAGGTGCGAGAGTTAAGAAAGGTAGCAAAATACTTTTGCTCAGTAACGCGACAGGAAAAAGGCTGCACGTTACCTGAACAGTCGACATTAAACATTCGTCTCTGTTGATCCATTGTGGACTTCAGACAGCGGCTGGTGAGATATTTAACGAAGAAATTCGCCCGACAGCCGTGCAAATTGAGAAGTTATTTTATTTTGTTTCTGGATGTCGTGAATTCTCAAGTGCTTCCTTCGAAGAGTTGACTGCAACTGAAAGTTGTCTGCCAGTATTGGTAATCTTTGAGAGGTGCATATGGGGTCTCCTGAAGATGGCATATTGAATTGCCGAAACTGATAGCAAAAAACAAAATAAAATAACTTCTCAATTGGCGAATTTCTTTGTTATAAACTAAACATTCGTCTATGAGGACGAAGACAGGCAGCTTAAATGCACAAAATTCAAGAGTATTGTACAGTACGCTTCCGGCACTCTGGACAGGGTTGTAACGGGTAGAAAAGACCCACCGTGGATCAACAGCCGTGTTAGAAAGACGATACCACAGAAAAAAGACACCTTCATCATAGATCTAAACGCAGTCAGATCTAAAAGCAGTTAGAATGAACGTACAAGTAACTGGCACGAGTTGTTTAACGAATTGTGTAATCTTACAGTTATCACTTGAAAATGGCACAGACCGCGAAACAGCGATTGAGAAATTCATACATTGATTATCAGCTAGCTATGTTTGCCCATAATATCCTGAAGGCAACAGACAGAGGCACCCACGTTGACCCTATGCTCTCTGATTTCCGGAGGGCATTCGTTATAGTTCCATTCGGTCTCCCAGCGAGCAAAATACAACCTTAATGCAATATCAGACCAGAGCTGTGATTATATTCAAGACTTTTTAGCAGCTGAGCGCAACGAGTCGTCCTTGATCTGTCGAAAACGTGAGATGTGCCTGCAACCTCGGGAGTTACCCAAGGAAGACTTAAAGCGCGGTTAATGTTCACGATATGCATAAATGATGTGTTTGAGCTATTCGCAGATGATGCTTTTGTGTATAGCAGTCACAACGTCAGAGAATTGTGACGAAATTCAGAAACGCTTGCAGAGAATCGACGCTTGGTGAAGGAACTGTGACAACATAAAAGTAACGCAGCCGTTAGAATATTTTACCCATGAAGGAACACTGTAGTATTTCCACAAACGGTTCAG
Organism: Schistocerca cancellata; assembly: GCF_023864275.1. NCBI lineage: Eukaryota > Metazoa > Arthropoda > Insecta > Orthoptera > Acrididae > Schistocerca > Schistocerca cancellata. Next base: position 605,285,068 of record NC_064631.1, on the reverse strand, counting down.
TATAGTTAGACTGCTGAGCGAGGAAAGGCGTGCCTTTTATGTTTTCTTGTTAGTGAAAGTAAATTTTGCTTGTATAAGCTATTTTGTTGTGTACGCCAAGACAACGCTGTTACTAAACAAGTACGATTGAAGTCTGTAGATCAAGGATTACGTTGACACTGTATGAATTTTTAAAACGTTTTCTTAAACGAAGTAAAATAATTCCACAATGAAGATGAGACACAAAGGCCCACTTAAATGGGGGCACGTCGGCCCACATGGCCAACTTGCCCCGCTTTCTTTTTTTTTTTTTTATAAACAGTCTTATTAATTTTAATAGGTTCAATGTAGCCAAAGTCTAGATCATACGTAGTGCAATTTTTACGTAAGCGCATTGTTTTTTGCACTGATTTTAAATCGGTGACATCTAAGCGATGCTATTCCTTTTTATATCAAAACCTATAACTTGTGTTCGAGTATTCAACTAGAACGACTGGAACCTATATTTGAGATTATTACTTAAAGGCACATTGCAGGACATAAATCTACGTGTACCTTCGAATGTAGTCATCTTTTTACTCATTATCGTCAAATGGTTCAAATGGCTCTGAGCATTATGGGACCTAACTGCTGCGGTCATCAGTCCCCTAGAACTTAGAACTACTTAAACCTAACTAACCTAAGGACATCACACACATCCATGCCCGAGGCAGGATTCGAACCTGCGACCGTAGCGGTCGCGCGGTTCCAGACTGTAGCGCCTACAACCGCTCGGCCACTCTGGCCGGCCATTATCGTCCAATTTGTTCTTAGGAAGATTAGAAATTATAAAAAGAAAATTGAAAAAGGCATTGTTTCCGAAGCAATTATGAGATTAGCAATGAAAGGAATAAAATGACTTGAAAGATCAGTTAGGGAAGAGAGAATAAAGTTTAACATCCCTAGAAAAACTTAGCCAATGGCCCTGCCGCAGGGTTAACGCCTGTTCCAGTCAGATCACCGAAGTTAAGCGCTGTCGGGCTTGGCTAGCACTTGGATCGGTGACCGTCCGAACCTGTGGAGCGCTGTTGGCAAGCGGGGCGCACTCAGCACTTGTGAGGAAAATTGAGGAGCTACTTGCCTGAGGGCCGGCCGCGGTGGTCTAGCGGTTCTGGCGCTGCAGTCCGGAACCGCGGGACTGCTACGGTCGCAGGTTCGAATCCTGCCTCGGGCATGGGTGTGTGTGATGTCCTTAGGTTAGTTAGGTTTAAGTAGTTCTAAGTTCTAGGGGACTTATGACCTAAGATGTTGAGACCCATAGTGCTCAGAGCCATTTTTGAACTTGCCTGAGAACGAGCGGCTCCGCTCACGAAAACTGAAAACGTCCGCGACAGCAGTGTGGTGACCACGTGACCCTCCATATCCGCATCTGTTGACGTGTCGGCTGAGGATGACGCGGCGGCCGGTCCGTACCGTTGGGCCTTCCGAGACCTGTTCGGATGGGGAGAACCCAGCATAAGAGATGAACAGTTTTCAACATGGCTGCTTGGTTCAGAGACCGTTTATAAATTAAAATTGAAACAAATGAGCCCTCGGTCACAATGTTTTAGTCTTACTAACGAGGTTTCAACACTTCTAAGAGTGCCTTCATCAGAATTTAGACATTTAAAGTGGTCTATAACATAATTACAAATTTATGGGAAGAAAAAAAATTTTATATAAAAAAGTGTAAGTACTGACCAACAATACAAGACAGAGACAGTACTTACAGGTAACGTGTAAAATAAATAAAAGGCCAGAAGGGCTTTAGTCACAAAATATTTAACAGGAATGTGTGAAGGCGAGCCTCTAAGGGCTGCTCATACCTGTACAGCGACAGGTTGCAACGGGGGCTGTACAGGTATGAGCAGCCCTTAGAGGCTCGCCTTCACACATTCCTGTTAAATATTTTGTGACTAAAGCCCTTCTGGCCTGTTATTTATTTTATACGTGACATAGATTTGGCTTCGCAAAAAGATCTCAGGAAACATTTTACTTTGTTTTGTTGGGTTGCACTTAACATTTTCGCTGTTTAAATAACACCAATAGCAGTAGTATGTAAAAGTATATTTGCTAATAACTTTCTGAAAGTTTTATTTATTCAAGGATTATGATGATGAGGTCCCATACTCCGAGGAGCGACTAGGCAAGGTCGTAGCGGAGGTGGTTTGCCATTGCCTTCCTCCGATCGTAATGGGGATGAATGATGATAAAGACAACACAAAAATATCCAGTCACCTCGAGGCAGGGAAAATCCCTGACCCCACCGGGAATCGAACCCGGGACCCCGTGCGCGGGATGCGAGAGCGCTACCGCAAGACCACGAGCTGCGGACTCAAGGATTCCAAATTCTTGAACTTGAACAGGAAAACCTGCCTGAAAAAGACCTTGCTAACGCTAGTGATATAGGCTTTAGTCTTCCACCAAAACAAGTTAGGCTCTTTGCCTACACGTATGCAGATGCTGTCAACGTAAAATACTCAAATCTTGGACCTAATTTCCAATGGCGAGATCTGATTGGTTTTCAGAATTTTTGAAACGACACTCGGCGCTCACTGGAATCACTACAGTCGAAAGGCATGACAGAATTGTCACTGGAGGGGGGAGAAGGAGCGCGGTCTGCTCAAAGAGGATCTTTGTGGCCTTAGCTATTAGTGCAGTAGGGAATAGCGTGCCTCCATTTTTAATATTCCTTAGAGTTAACTTCAGGTTTCATTTTATCACAGACAGTCCTGCTTGGAGCGAAGACAATGCCCATCCCTTAGGTTGGATGACAGGAACTAGCTTCTTGAAATACATGCACCCTTTCGTGTCACATCTTCCATGTTCCAAGTATCATCCTTGCTTGGTACTGACAACCAAGTTCCCATTTATCCGCCGAAGTCTTAGAATTTTGCAAGGAAAATGTTGTCACGCGTTTGTTTTTTCCAGCTCACCATAGCCACACACTACAGCCCTTAGACAGAAGTTGTTACCTCCCCTTTAAGAAGTCAACGTACGACGCATGGGTGATAGCAAACAACCAACCAAAGACAATATACGACCTCCTAGGCATTGTGAAACCTGCACTACCAAACGCATTTACGCCCAAAATTATGCTGGGTGGGTTCGAGATGACAGGTATCTCCCCCTTAAACAGGGACATTTTCATCAATACTGACTCTCTGGCTTCGTACATAACAGATAAACCTGATCCTAATGTTGTTGGCTGTGGTTTAACTGCTGAAGCTGGCATTCCAGCTGCTCAAGAACACAATGGTAGACCTACGCTGTTAGTAACAACGCCTGTTAAGTTAAACGTCACATTACCTGACCAACTGTGCTTCCCAACGCCTGAAGATGTCAAGCCATTTGAGAAATCGCAACCAAGAAAAAAGACATCTACGAGCAACAACACTCATGCTCATAAATTAAGGATAATTGCAGAATGTGGTGCCACACAACGTGGCACTACACAAATCTGGCGCTAATAGCATAGGCACATAGGGAACACACACGACACAGGTCTGTAAGTCCACGGTATTGATGATAAGTTGAGTAAACAGTCCCGAAACACTTGTGCTACAAAACGCCACTGTTTCCTGCGCATGAACCCCGGCATCAATATGGGATATGATCACCATGCACACGTACACAAACCGCACAACGGGTTGGCACACTCTGGATCAGGTGGTCGAACAGCTGCTGGGGTATGGGTATAGCCTCCCATTCTTGCACCAGTGCCTGTCGGAGCTCCTGAAGTGTCGTAGGGCTTTGAAGACGTGCAGTGATATGTCGACCGAGAGCATCCCAGACGTGCTCGATGGCGTTTAGGTCTGGAGAACAGGCAGGCCAGTCCATTAGCCTGACATCTTCTGTTACAAGGTACTCCTCCACGATCGCAGCTCGGTGGGGCCGTGCGTTATCATCCATCAGGAGAAAGGTAGGACCCACTGCACCCCTGAAAAGGCGGACATACTGGTGAAGAATGACGTCCCGATACATCTGACCTGTTAAAGTTCCTCTGTCAAAGACATGCGGGGGTGTACGTGCACCAATCATAATCCCTCCCCACACCATCAAACCACGACCTCCGTACAGGTACCTTTCAAGGACATTAAGGGGTTGGTATCTGGTTCCTGGTTCACGCCAGATGAAAACCCGACGATAATTACTGTTCAGACTATACCTGGACTCGTCCGTGAACATAATCTGGGACCACTGTTCCAATGACCACGTACTGTGTTATTGACACCAGGCATTACGGGCTCTACTGTGACTAGGGGTCTGTGGAATGCACCTTGCAGGTCTCCGTGCGAATAAACCATATCTGTTCAGTCGTCTGTAGACTGTGTGTCTGGAGATAACTGTCCCAGTGGCTGCATTAAGGTCCCGAGCAAGGCTCCCTGCAGTAATCCGTGGCCGTCTGCTGGCACTGATGGTGAGATATCGGTCTTCTTGTGGTATTGAACACTGTGGACGTCCCGTACTTTAGCATCTGGACACGTTTCCTGTCTGCTGGAATCGTTGCCATAATATTGAGATCAAACTTTGTGGCACATGGAGGATCTGTGCTACGACCTGCTGTGTTTGACCAGCCTCCAGTCACCCTATTATTCTACCCCTCATAAGGTCATCAATATGTGTTCTTTGAGTCACATTCAACACACAATCACCATTAGCACGTCTGAAAACGTCTGCACACTTACTCGCTGCACCGTAATCTGACATGCACCAACACACCGTCCGCCCCGATAGCTTAGTGGTCAGCGTTACGGATTGCTGTCCTACGGGCCCGGGTTCGGTTCCCGGCTGGGTCGGAGATTTTCTCCGCTCAGGGACTGGGTGTTCTGTTGTCTTCATCATCATTTCATCCCCATCCGGCGCGCAGGTCGCCCAATGTGGCGTCGAATGTAATAAGACCTGCACCAAGGCGGCCGGACCTGCCCCGCAAGGGGCCTCCCGGCCAATGACGTCAAACGCTCATTTCCATTTACCAACACACCTCTGCGTATGTGGACTGCTGCCAGCGCCACCGTGCGACGACCGCAGGTCAAATGCACCGCATGCTCATACCCCTAGGTGATTTAAACCCGCAAACCGCCCACCAGAGCGTTGTTTCACCATGTATCAGCATTATCCTTAATTTATGAGCATTAGTGTACTTCAGCAATAATTACAGACATTTCAGTGAAAGGTGCATTACAACGCGAACAAGAAGCCTCCACAGTGAAAAAAAAACACTTTAAAGAGCAATATTGATAATATGCGTGAAATGGCGCCGTGGTCAGGCTATATCATATGACAAAACTCCTAAAATGAAGCGCACAAAGAAATTAGGCATTCCAAAGAAGGTTTATCAAGAAGAAGATGAGAATGAGGATTTACTGTTGTCTTAGGTGTCTTAAACAATTTTTCCACAGTAGTCCAGGTAGAACCAATCACAGTCACAGGATCTGTCGAAATTTTGTTGCTATATAGAATAATGAGGATAGTATGGACGTATGGAAAGATTCTTGATGATTGGACAAAGGCAATTATCGTACCTATCTTTAATAAGAGTAACAAAGTGCTCTGTGAGAATTACAGAAGAATAGTATTACTGTGTCATTGCATGAAGATTATAAAAAGATAATTTTATAGAAAATCAAGACTAAGATAGGACCACAATATGAAGAGAAGAACAATAAGCAATTCGATCTGGAAGATCGACGATATATGCCATATTTACAGCCAGACATGTTGTGGCAAAGAACACGAATTTGGGAAAGACATCGTATTCGCATTCATAGATATAAAAAGGATTATGAAGCTGTTAGAAGAGAAGAGATATGGCAAGGTCTGAATATACTGAAACTGTCAAAAGTAACGAACTGACGATCAGAAAGATGTACAAAAAATTCCGGAATTATGTTGTAATAGACGGCAAAACATCAGAATGGTTTATAACATTATAACGGACAGAGGGGTTATGCAAGGAAGTGTACTCTCACCAGTGCTTTTTAATATAGTTGAGGACAACATTATAACGAAATATCGCCAAGGGTCAACAACAGATGATATGGCAACCGTAGCTTATGCAGATGATGTGATGAATTGGGAAGAAAGGCACAGAGTAGCTGAAGAAAAAGTCATGGAAATAGACTTAACAAAAAGTGAAGTAAAGAAAATCAGCAGGAAAAATGGAAAAAAATGAAGGACGTAAGTTGCAATGAAAAAAATTATTAAATACGTTGGTGGTTTCAAGTATGTAGGAAGTAAATTAACCAAGAAAGGAATCATCAAGGTGAACTTTCGGAGAGAATAGCGAATTGTTCGAGATTTCATTATTGTGTAGTGGACATAATTGGAAATTGAGAAATATCTGCCAAAGCCAAGATCACGACATACAAGTCATATTATTTGCCAGTTCTGACCTATGGATCAGAATGTTGGACTTGGGCAAAGGAAGGTATGAGAAGAACACAAATAACAGGGATGCGCTTTCTACAAGAGAGTCTGGATAAGACGAGGAGGGACAGATAACGAATGAAACAATACGAAACACCCTGCAGGACAAGCCCCAAAAAGAAACTGCGGAGAGTAATAGGCTTAAATGTTTTGGCCACATTAAAAGAATGGGTCCAGGAAGACTTCGGAGAAGAGCCGTAGAATGGGCAGAATCTGGACGGAGAACAATTAGAAGACCACGAACCAGCTGGAGAGACCACTGAAGGATGATGTGAACCGACGACCTACAATGGGAAGAGACGCTAAATGATAGACTGTGGAAGACAAGAGAAGCTTGGAAAAGGCTCTGTGAAGGACCTACATAAGCAGAAACGTTTCAGGAAGAAGAAGAAGAAGTTCAGGTGATAAATGGGTTCAATGCAGAAGTTGTAAGCGTTGGGCACATATGTCATTCGTTAAAAGTTTTTTTTGGATAGAAGATACGAACTATCGGGCAATCAGACGATAGAAATTTTGGACATACGTTTTAGTCAAATTGTTATTATAACAACGAAACGATAACACAATTTATGAGAGTATCTTTTGTCATAAAGCTGTAGGAAATTGTATTAAAATAAACTGTGAGTATTAAAGTCGATGTATTTTCAGTTAAATAACCGAGGATCAAGTATTTAAAAAGAGGAGGGCTATAGAAATCGTCGGGTAACACAAGAGATATTGAATTTAATGGATGAAAGGAGAAAATATAAAAATGCAGTAAATGAAGCAGGCAAAAGGCAACACAAACGTCTAAAAAATGAGATCGACAGGAAGAACAAAATGGCTAAGTAGGAATGGCCAGAGGACAAATGTAAGAATGTAGAAGAATTTATGACTAGGGATAAGACAGATGCTGCCGACATGAAAATTAAAGAGGTCTTTGGAGAAAAGAGAACCACCTGTATGAATATCAAGAGCTCAGATGGAAAACCAGTCCTAAGCAAAGAAGGGAAAGCAGAAAGTTGGAAGGAGTAGATAGAGGGTCTATATAAAGCAGATGTACTTGAGGGCAATACTATGGAAATGGAAGAGGACGTAAATGAAGAGGAGATAGAAGATATGATATTGCGTGAAGAATTTGACAGAGCACTGAAAGCTTTAAGTCAAAACATGGCCCCTGGGAGTAGACGGCACTCCGTCAGAATTACTGTTACCCTTAGGAGAGCTAGCCATGACAAAACTCTTCCGTCTGGTGCGCAAGATGTATGGGACAGGCGACATACGCTCAGACTTCTAGAAGAATACAATAATTCCAATTCCTAACAAAGCGGGTGGTGACAGGTGTGAATATTACTGAATTATAAGTTTAAGAAGACGCGGTTGCAAAATACTAACACGAATTCTTTACAGACGAATGGAAAAACTGGTAGAAGCAGACCACAGGGAAGATCAGTTTGGATTCCGGAAAACTGTAGGAACACGCGAAGCAATACTGACCCTACGACCTCTCATAGAAGATAGGTTAAGTAAAGGCAAACCTACGTTTATAGCACTTGTAGTCTTAGAGAAAGCTTTTGACAATGTTGACTGGAATACTCTCTTTCAAGTTCCGAAGGTGGCAGTGGTAAAATACAGGGAGCGAAAGGCTATTTGCAATATATACAGAAGCCAGATGGCAGTTACAAGAGTCGAGGGGCAGAAAGGGAAGCGGTGGTTGAGAAGGGAGTGAGACAGGGTTGTAGCCTGTCCCCAGTGTTATTCAATCTGTATATTGAGCAAACAGTAAAGGAAACAGAAGAAAAATCTGGAGTAGGAATTAAAGTTCAGGGAGAAAAAAATAAAAGAAATTGAGGTTTGCCGATGACATTGTAATTCTGTCAGAGATAGCAAAGGACTTAGAAAAGCAGTTGAACGGAATGGACAGTGTCTTGAAAAGAGGATGTAAGGTGAAAAAAAGCTAAACGAGGATAATGGAATGTAGTCAAATTAAGTCAGGCGATGCTGAGGTAATTAGATTAGGAAATGAGACACTTTTGTAATAGATGAGTTTTGCTATTTGGGGAACAAAATAACTGACGATGGTCGAAGTGGGGAGGAAATGAAATGTAGACTGGCAATGGCGAGATAAGTGTTTCAGAAGAAGAGAAATTTGTTAATATCGAGTATAGATATAAGTGTCAGGAAGTCCTTTCTGGAAGTATTTGCATGGATTGTAGCCATGTATGGAAGTAAAGCATGGACGGTAAACAGTTTAGACAAGAAGAGAGTAGAAGCTTTTCAAATGTGGTGCTACAGAAGAATGCTGAAGATTAGATGGGTAGACTACGTAACTAAGAAGGAGGTACTGAATAGAATTGGGGAGAAGAGAAATTTGTAGTACAACCTGACTATAGGTACGACACATTCTGAGTCATCAGGGGATGATCAATTTAGCGCTTGGGGGGGGGGGGGGGGTAAAATCATAGAGCGAGACTAAGAGATGAATACAGTAAGCAGATTCAGAAGGACGTAGGTTGCACTAGCTATTCGGAGAAGAAGAGGCTTGCACAGGATAGAGTAGCAATAGAGAGCTGCATCAAACCAGTCTTTGGACTGAAGAACCACAACAACAACAACAACAACAACCAATGTCATAACTAAATTAAATTATAAAATAATATGGGCCAGCTTACCATACTCCCATCTTCTGTGTCAACCTGCGCATGTGTGGGGGGAGGTTGGCTCAGTTGGTATTACTGTACAAAATATTTTTCATGAAGAGACAAGAAGTCAGGAGCCTAAATTACTTAGCTTTGAAGGTACTGAAGCAATGTGCCACTGTTTCTAGATGAAAACGTCAATGGAAACATTTAAAATACAAGCTGAAAAAAAATCAAGCAAAGAAAGTGGGCTAACCTGCCCCAGTCTCCTCAACAAGGCTTATATTTTTTTTCAATGTGTACTTCACTTTATGAGTCTTTACTAATTTTGGGTTGAGAGAAATGAATTTGACCAAAAAACTTTTTAGCTTTACAATCTGTGATATACAGTGAAGGGGAGAATCTTATTTTAATGGATTAAGAGCAAATGATACATTTGAGTTACATATGCCAAGAACATTGGAAGACCGTTTGCGATTATTTTAATGATGGTTACATTGTAAGAGTTCTAAACTGACGGAAGAATACCAGGCAGCTGGTTAAGTCTGGAGGGAATCATTTGTTGGCTTTACGAGAGCGTTTTCATTTGCTTGCTTCTTGCAATTGCGTTCTGGGGCATCCCTACTCACAGACCACCAGTAATCTGCAGGCAACGCTTCACTCCGACGGCACTGAAACCTTCGTTGCGTTAAAGAAATATCCCGGTAGCATCTTTCTCCGTGTTCATCACTGCCAGTTCAAGCATTAGGAGCGAAAAGTCTAGGTGTCAGTGGAGAAAATGGCTGATGATGATGATATTGTTGCAGAAGTACTGTGGCCAAGTGACTATAGCTTTTATCCCTTTTATTTTCTAAGAGTCCATGAATGACTCCCTTTAAAGCTTCCCAACCATCTTTATCTTTTTCCTCCAAAACAGAATCCTTTATAAGTTGTTTGATTGATGGTACAACAAAATAACATTAACTTGTGCATCACTTAATGTAGGAAATTTGTACATTAGTGAAGATAAACATTTTCTGGCAAGATCACTAATAACATAACCTTTATTCTCGATAACCAGTTTCAGTAATTGAACTTACCATCCTCATATCTCGACGACAGATAGTTTATTATCGAGATCTGAAGATAGTAATTTTGAATACTGAAACTGATTATCGAAAATAAAGGTTATTATTGGCGATCTTGGCTCTCAAAATGGTTCAAATGGCTCTAAGCACTGTGGGATAACATCTGAGGTCGTCAGTCCCCTAGACTTAGAACTACTTAAACCTAATTAACCTAAGGACATCACACACATCCATGCCCGAGGCAGGATTCGAACCTGCGACCGTAGCAGCAGCGCGGTTCCGGACTGAACCGCCTAGAACAGCTCGGCCACAGCGGCCGGCGGCGATCTTGGCAAAAAAGTTTATTTCACTAGTGTATTATCACAGAATGCCCCTTGCTTTTGAAAATGAGTAAGCTGTAGGAAATTTGTCTCTGAAGTACTTTAAGACATGTCCTTCTCGGTGCATACATTCGACAACATTTTTCTTCAAGGCTATATTTACATGAAGGAGTGCAAGAAGGAACATCTTTCGGGTCCATGAGAGGTGACTACAACATTTCTCTCTCTAGAGTTACGATTTCTTGCTGGCCCGCCTGCTTAAATACAATTTCATTTCCTATTCCTACAGTCCCAGAAAAATAAAATGCAGTGGTATCTAGTGTACTCCTGTGGCGTTCTTAATAACACAGCGCGCAGCCGGCGAGCTCTCTCGTCCTCGCTCGCTGTCTACGATAGCGCGCACCACGAATTCACACCACCAGAGGACGACGAATCCACATGACGTCACTGCCAGCGACTCTTGATCGGCCAGCGTTCTTTTTAAGCAGGGGCACTCAGAGGTTCTCCCCAGATTATCTCCAGACTTGAAGCAACCTTAGTGTGGAAGACTGCAGTGATAAAATACACTCCTGGAAATGGAAAAAAGAACACATTGACACCGGTGTGTCAGACCCACCATACTTGCTCCGGACACTGCGAGAGGGCTGTACAAGCAATGATCACACGCACGGCACAGCGGACACACCAGGAACCGCGGTGTTGGCCGTCGAATGGCGCTAGCTGCGCAGCATTTGTGCACCGCCGCCGTCAGTGTCAGCCAGTTTGCCGTGGCATACGGAGCTCCATCGCAGTCTTTAACACTGGTAGCATGCCGCAACAGCGTGGACGTGAACCGTATGTGCAGTTGACGGACTTTGAGCGAGGGCGTATAGTGGGCCGGGTGGACGTACCGCCTATTTGCTCAACACGTGGGGCGTGAGGTCTCCACAGTACATCGATGTTGTCGCCAGTGGTCGGCGGAAGGTGCACGTGCCCGTCGACCTGGGACCGGACCGCAGCGACGCACGGATGCACGCCAAGACCGTAGGATCCTACGCAGTGCCGTAGGGGACCGCACCGCCACTTCCCAGCAAATTAGGGACACTGTTGCTCCTAGGGTATCGGCGAGGACCATTCGCAACCGTCTCCATGAAGCTGGGCTACGGTCCCGCACACCGTTAGGCCGTCTTCCGCTCACGCCCCAACATCGTGCAGCCCGCCTCCAGTGGTGTCGCGACAGGCGTGAATGGAGGGACGAATGGAGACGTGTCGTCTTCAGCGATGAGAGTCGCTTCTGCCTTGGTGCCAATGATGGTCGTATGCGTGTTTGGCGCCGTGCAGGTGAGCGCCACAATCAGGACTGCATACGACCGAGGCACACAGGGCCAACACCCGGCATCATGGTGTGGGGAGCGATCTCCTACACTGGCCGTACACCACTGGTGATCGTCGAGGGGACACTGAATAGTGCACGGTACATCCAAACCGTCATCGAACCCATCGTTCTACCATTCCTAGACCGGCAAGGGAACTTGCTGTTCCAACAGGACAATGCACGTCCGCATGTATCCCGTGCCACCCAACGTGCTCTAGAAGGTGTAAGTCAACTACCCTGGCCAGCAAGATCTCCGGATCTGTCCCCCATTGAGCATGTTTGGGACTGGATGAAGCGTCGTCTCACGCGGTCTGCACGTCCAGCACGAACGTTGGTCCAACTGAGGCGCCAGGTGGAAATGGCATGGCAAGCCGTTCCACAGGACTACATCCAGCATCTCTACGATCGTCTCCATGGGAGAATAGCAGCCTGCATTGCTGCGAAAGGTGGATATACACTGTACTAGTGGCGACATTGTGCATGCTCTGTTGCCTGTGTCTATGTGCCTGTGGTTCTGTCAGTGTGATCATGTGATGTATCTGACCCCAGGAATGTGTCAATAAAGTTTCCCCTTCCTGGGACAATGAATTCACGGTGTTCTTATTTCAATTTCCAGGAGTGTACATCGACGTAGCACAATGCTACGAAGCATTTTTGCTTGACAGTGACTTATCTGCTTATATCAGCATTCAGGACCACACTGATGTGACAGAAGTCATCAGATAGCGGTATGCGCATATACAGATGACGGTAGCATCGCGTACACAAGGTTTGTAGGGCAGTGAATTGGCGCTGCTGTCATTTGTACTCAGGCGATTCACGTGAAAAGGTTTCCGACGTCATTATGGTCGCACGAATACATAGAAAGAAAGATCCTTTACCATGTAGCTACAATATAGCAGGTCAGCAACTGGAAGCAGTTAACTCCATTAATTACCTGGGAGTAGGCATTAGGAGTGATTTAAAATGGAATGACCATATAAAATTAATCGTCGGTAAAGCAGATGCCAGACTGAGATTCATTGGAAGAATCCTAAGGAAATGCAGTCTGAAAACAAAGGAAGTGGGTTACAGTACACTTGTTCGCCCACTGCTTCAATATTGCGCACCTGTGTGGGATCCATACCAGATGGGGTTGATGGAGGAGATAGAGAAGATCCGACGGAGAGCAGCGCGCTTCGTTACAGGATCATTTAGTAATCGCGAAAGCGTTACGAAGATGATAGATAAACTCCAGTGGAAGACTCTGCAAGAGAGACGCTCAGTAGTTCGATATGGGCTTTTGTTGAAGTTTCGAGAACATAGCTTCACCGAGGAGTCAAGCAGTATATTGCTCCCTCCTACGTATATCTCGAGAAGAGATCATGAGGATAAAACCAGAGAGATTAGAGCCCACACAGAGGCATACCGACAATCTTTCTTTCCACGAACAATACGAGACTGGAATAGAAGGGAGAACCGATAGAGGTTCTCAAGGTACCCTCCGCCACACACCGTTAGTTCGCTTGCAGAGTATGGATGTAGATGTTGATGTAGATTTAGTATCCGACGGCGATTCAGACGCCCCACATAGCCTGAGTATCAGTAAGGAGAACACGTCGGAGGTACTCAAGGTCCAGGTGACAGTCCCGGCCAACACGTGGGGCGGCGACGGATGATGAAGAGTGTTTTTCACTAATTACCGCAGCCCGGCTCTTGCTAGCCACACTCTCGCTAGTCAGTGATGCCATTTAAAAGTAGAGTTTTGACCTCGTTTGTGATTTGCTCCGTACATTGTTGTTTACGCTGAAGACGACCTAGTAACCAAGCAGCTTCTCGGTCTTCTTCTTCGTCTTCTTTTTTTGCTGTTGGTTCATTGGTGATCTTCACTATCTTAGTAATACCTGTTCGTTCCACTGGTGTCTACGTTACAACCAGTGTGAGTAATCATAAACTGTGCTCTAACCACGCAGAGTAGGATAGAAGATGCCCAACTATTAAGTGTGCAAACTGTACATAAAGATGTTTACCTTTTCGTACATATCTGATTATGTTTCTTGGCAACCTCAATTACCAACACATTAGACATCTATTGGCGACGGATCTGGTGCTTTAAGTGTGGTAGCTGTCGGAATTTCGAAAAACTTTTCGTTATTTTTGTGTGGAATATATTTGATAAGGTTTTTAACTTGTGTTTCTGTACAATTTGTACAGAAACCAGGTGGTTGGAAAGGGAGTGAGACAGGGTTGTAGCCTATCCCCGATGTTATTCAATCAGTATATTGAGCAAGTAGTAAAGGAAACAAAAGAAAAATTCGGAGTAGGTATTAAAATCCATGGAGAAGAAATAAAAACTCTGAGATTCGCCGATGACACTGTAATTCTGTCAGAGACAGCAAAGGACCTGGAAGAGCAGCTGAACGGAATGGACAGTGTCTTGAAAGGAGGATATAAGACGAACATCAACAAAAGCAAAACGAGGATAAAGTAGTAAAGGAGTTTTGCTATTTGGGGAGCAAATTAACTGATGATGGTCGAAGTAGAGAGGATATAAAATTTAGACTGGCAATGGCAAGGAAAGCGTTTCTGAAGTAGAGAAATTTGTTAACATCGAGTATAGATTTAAGTGTCAGGAAGTCATTTCTGAAAGTATTTGTATGGAGTGTAGCCATGTATGGAAGTGAAACATGGACGGTAAATAGTTTGGACAAGAAGAGAATAGAAGCTTTTGAAATGTGGTGCTACAGAAGAATGCTGAAGATTAGATGGGTAGATCACATAACTAATGAGCAGGTATTGAACAGAATTGGGGAGAAGAGGAGTTTGTGGCACAACTTGACTAGGAGAAGGGATCGGTTGATAGGGCATATTCTGAGGCATCAAGGGATCACCAATTTAGTATTGGACGGAAGCGTGGAGGATAAAAATCGTAGAGGGAGACCAAGAGATGATTACGCTAAGCAGATTCAGAAGGATGTAGGTTGCAGTAGGTACTAGGAGATGAAGAAACTTGCACACGATGGAGTAGCATGGAAGGCTGCATCAAACCAGTCTCGCGACTGAAGACCACAACAGCAACAGGTAGCGGCAACTTCTGGAGAGCACTTAGTCACTGCATTTATTCAAGTTCAGGGCCAACAAATTATCTCTTTGCTGCCCACTATTAGGAGATTGCCGAATGCGCAGTAAACCCAACAATCCACAACGGCAGAAGCACAGAATACCTGCGGCTAGATGCTGCTTCCAACTTCCGCTCTTATGGAAATGGAAATGATCGTATGGCATTGTTGGTCGGAAGGCCCCATTCGGGGGAGTTCGTTCGCCGTATTGCAAGTCCTTTTTAGCTGATGCATAACACTCGAGCAACATTTTGCAGCATATGACATATAGGTCAAACACAGCACTCTTTTTTTCTTTTCATTGGCAGGAGTGTATATTTTTAGATTGTGTGGGAAGTTGTTCCCTCAGTTAGAGCCCCAAACCCCATTCTGTGAAGATATTTTCATGTAACGCATGACCGCAAAATCTGCTTTCTCCGCCACGCGGAATACCGACACCGCCATAAATCAGGACATTCACAGCAAATGTACATTCAAAATAAACTGAAAGTAAATTCTGTTCCACAAAAATCTCGACTAGAGAAATGGAAATAAATGTGATCTTTCATTCCGAATCTGTACTGGCTCCTCTTAACTATCCACACAGGAACTGTAGACGAAACCGATGGAATCGCGCGGCGAAATGCACTTTGCAAAACTTGGTTCATTTTAACCTGCTCTCCTCTAGTAGGTGCACATCTAAACGCTTCGTCATTACCAACTCAGACAAAGACTTCAGTCTTCCACAATGCAGAACACATAGCCACATTCAAAGGACAAACAACAAACTGTTCATCTCCCTGCAGATTTACAATCAATCTGTACCATTTCAGTCAAAGTCTTTAATCAAAACACTTATGAGCAAGTGGGACACCCACAACTACAAAAATCAAGTCTGCACCACATAGTCTACAATGGCGAAAGTATCTCTCTTCTTGGAAAGTGCACTTCGCAAACAAAATATAGAAATACGACTGCATCACTGCCGATCACAGCGGTTCTGTTGCATTCTAGTTACAATACTTTTGGCACGGATGCTTTTCATTTATTTGATTTAGATACTAAGCATAATTTGAATACTATTGATACGCAACTTTGGACTGTGTGGCTGATCCCGGAGGAGGTTCGAGTCCTCCCTCGGGCATGGTTGTGGATAATTTAGGTTAAGCAGTGTGTAAGCTTAGGGACTGATGACCTTAGCAGTTAAGTCCCATAAGATTTCACACACATTTGAACATTTGATAAGCAACTTGAAAACATGGACATTTGTTGGACAGCACGCTGGGACATGGCGAAGAATATTCACGCACATATTACGCTCAAGAGCTACCCAAAACCAAAGTTTTACAGCGATCGTCCAGTACCCTGCATCATTCGCAATGACTCTGCTTCTGAACTCAGCAGATTAGAACGATCTGGAGTTTCGAAACCAGTTCCTGCAAGTCGATGTACACCTCCCGTTGTGACCACAAGAAAAGGTAAAGGGAAGGTCATATTTTGTGCCGACTTCGAAGCTACAGTTAACGCTCAAACAATGATTGATTCCTTCCTGCTTCCACCAATTGATGAGCTTATGGATCGTCTAACAGGTGGACAATTCTTCTCAAAACCTCTGTAGTTATTACAATGTTTTCTGTTTCCATGTTTAAAGATTTGTGTGATTACTGATTTCGTCCAGTCTGATGGAACCTGTCCCGACTCCCACGCCATTTCAATTATCCTGTGTAGCCATTTAAGACCTGACATTCCACTGTATTTGATGAGTTCCGACTTAATTTCATCCACCCCAGCCGCTTTATTGCACTGCAATCTATTGACCATTTTTTCCACTTCCTCAAATGTGATCCTATTTCCGTCATCATTCCTGTCCCATTGTATACCGAAATCTGAAACATTACTGATCGTATTTCCACCTACATTGAGCAACTCTTCAAAATATTCCCTCCATCTGCCCAAGGCATCAACAGGATTCACCAGCAGATTTCCTGACCTGTCCAAAGTACTTGTCATTTCCTTCTTACCTCCCTTTCGAAGACTGCTAATTATACTCCAGAATGGTCTTCCAGCAGCTTGACCCAAAGTCTCCAACCTGTTTCCAAAGTCTTCCCAAGATTTATTCTTGGATGCTGCAGTTATCTGTTTGGCTTTGTTTCTTTCTTCAACATAACTTTCTCTGTCTACCTGAGTTCTAATATGTAGCCATTTTTGATACGCTTTCTTTTCCTTTTACAGGCTGCCTTGACTGTGTCATTCTACCAAGCTGTTTGTTTCATCCTACCTTTACACACTACTGTTTCAAGACATTCTTTAGCCACTTCTAGTACTGTGTCCAGTACCTTGTCCATTCCTTTTCCAATGACTGTAATTGACTACATTCAACTAACTGGTACCTTTCTGAGATCACTGTTATGTACTTGTGCCTGATTTCCTTATCCTGAAGTTTCTCCACTCTTATCCTCCTACATATGGACCTGACCTCCTGCACTTTCGACCTCACAATACCAATTTCACTGCAGATTAAATAGTGATCAGTGTCATCAAAAAATCCCCTGAATACACGTGTGTCCCTCACAGCCTTCCTGAATTCCTGATCTGTTATCATATAGTCAATGACAGATCTGGTTCCCCTGCCTTCCCAAGTATACCGGTGAATGTTCTTATGTTTAAAAAAGGAGTTTGTGATTACTAAGCCCATACTGCCACAGAAATCCAAGAGTTGTTTCCCATTCCTGTTGGCCTCCATATCCTCTCCAAATTTACCCATAACCTTTTCGTACCCTTCTGTTCGATTTCCAATCCTGGCACTAAAATCACCCATGAGCAGAACACTGTCCTTGTCCTTTACTCTAACAACTACATCACTGAGTGCATCATAAAAACTATCGATCTTATCTTGATCTGTCCCTTCACATTGCGAATATACTGACACAATCCTAATTTTCTTGCTAGACACTGTCAAATCTATCCACGTCAGTCGTTCGTTTACATACCTTATTGCAACTACGCTGGGTTCCATTTCTTTCCTGACGTAAAGCCCTACACCCCATTGTGCTATTCCTGCTTTGACTACTGACAGGTAGATCTTGTATTCTCCCACTTCCTCTTCTTTCTCACCCCTTACCCGAATGTCGCTAACAGCTAAAACGTCCAACCCCATCTTATTTGCAGCCTCTGCCAGCTCTACCTTCTTCCCAGAGTAGCCCCCATTGATATTAATAGCTCCCCATCTCGTTACCATTCGTTTGCCGAATCGTATCTTAGGAGTCCCTGGCTTGTCAATTAGAGGTGGGACTTCGTCATCTCCAAAGGTCCGAGGCATTTTGCTCTGATTGTTGCCAGCATCATATTTAAAGTTACAGGGAAGCAGGTTGCTAGCCTTACTTGCCCCGGGTCCCATTGAGTTTCACCCCTTAAGGTTGAGGGACTAACTGGTGGATTTGGTAGTTTTTGCCGTCTGAGCACAAAGGTGCCCACGACTCAGAATATGTCCGAGATGCCCAGCCTTATTCCAAAGTAACTGGTATCCCGACTGCCAGGACCACTTTCTTGACCACTCGTCGTTGCCCGTGGTTCATGAACTAGGACATGACAACAGGAACCCACACCATGAACCAAAATAAATAAATAATTATTATTATTGTAATAATGAATGTTGGTCTATTATATAATTTTTT
This sequence comes from Schistocerca cancellata, assembly GCF_023864275.1. Classification (NCBI taxonomy): domain Eukaryota; kingdom Metazoa; phylum Arthropoda; class Insecta; order Orthoptera; family Acrididae; genus Schistocerca; species Schistocerca cancellata. Next base: position 605,266,532 of record NC_064631.1, on the reverse strand, counting down.
AAGGATATTGTTATTTCTTGGTAATTGATTGAATTATCAATATTTATAGTTTCGGTATTTTTGGAGTAGTCTGTTGAAACCTTCCCGTCTCCTCTATATCGTTTTTTTTTTTTTTTTTTTTTTTTGTTACGCAACTTTCCCATCTTACAATAACCTATGAAACCTTCCCTTTGGATATCTACCTCTTGCTTAATAATAACAAATGAAATCTTCCCTTCGAAATTAATTCTCTTTCTCAATCTTTGCATACAAATTTAAATGCTGCTTATTAAAAGTTATTTTCTGATTATTTCGACGAAACATAGAATGTGTCGTCGTCATGGCCCTCAGTCGTTACCTGCAATAACCCAAAACTGTTCCTTACCATTTTTACTGTTACTGAATCGCCATCTGACTGCTACATCGAACTGCGACATGAATATACTTACTCTGTTTTACTACACTCTATTAGCTGCTGGTGGGCTGTCATAATAAGTGGCTGTATTTATTACCAAAGCTGACGTTATTCTTTAATATCAAAGCTGACGTTATTCTTGAATTAATTTGACTGAAGTTACGTAATTCATAGTTAAACTGTTTCTTGACAACAATAAAATTTTGCAAAGTTTTACGTTGATAGTCTTTTTTGAGATGGATTATAATCAGTAATGCAATATTGCCGGCAAAAATTAATTATATTCTGAATGAAATGATTTTACAAATGTTCAAATGGGACTTACTTTTTACAATAATCTTACAACTAGCAATGCGCAAACATACCTTCAGTAGTCTTGAGTTTCTCAAAAAATTAATTCAATAATATTAGTTCCTCTTATGATAATAGTTAGCTGATGTCTCTGTACATCCGTTTATAATCTCTTGTAAATCGTAGCTGGTGGCTGGCAGGCACACTACTCCTCTCAACCTCTCGCTTCAGACCTGCTACCAACTCGCTTCACGTCTCGCTTACTGCTGACTTCCTACGAACGCTAAAGTGCGGTCTCTCCTGCCAACAATGCTTTCTGGTGCAGACAATCCCTGCTACCATTACAAAATGTATCAATGCGCGGTCTTTCCCGCTCTTTTCTTAAAATGTATTCATACGCGGTCTCTCCCGCCATTTTTAAAATTATGTCAATTTGCGGTCTCTCTTGCCAACAATACTTTGGTGCAGACATTCCCTGCTACCACAATTATTTCCAACATGACAAATATTAATAACTCCTACCTAATCCTGTTGATAAAATATAAACATCTTTCATAAATTGTGGTTTGACAATAGACAATAGAAATATACACACCTTACACTATAAATATTGCTATGTCTAGGATAATTAATGTTGATATAATAAAGACCCATATTGTTAAGATGATAATTATGGTAATTGATTTAGGTTGAAATATTTCGTTTGATGCAATTCTTGTAATATAAATAAATAGAACTAATATCCCACCAAGAAATGTTAAGAATAAAATACGTGATAGTCAATAGCTTTCCATTATTGTTCCTGTTATTAATCCAACTAAGAAAGTTTGAAGGATAATGAAAAGTATTATTGATATTGGGTGTCTTAATTTAATAAAATTAATATTTGATGAGTATTAACATCAAATTTTGGCGAACATTCACTTTGAACATTTACATCGATAACGATTATTGAACAGTTTCGTTATCTAGGGATAATAGAATCCGCGCAATAGACTCTGAACTGCTCCGATAGTACAACAGCTGGTAGTAGCATTGCATGGGTAAACATTTGTCTCAAACTTTACGCTTTATCGTTTTCAGAATATAGTGAAAATTATTGTAGTAAACTGCATTTTCTATGAATCCCAGTCATCATCCTAAATCCTCAGCGTAATGAACTTCAGTGGTCAATGACTTTATTTCTCCATCACAGTGGGCACAGTGAACTTTAATTACAGGCATCACATTTTTGCTAATCACTTTCTGGTTGCCAACATTGTAGTTAGAGAGCCTATATTGAGAACGGCAACAACGTATATGTAGACAAGGTTGACAACACAGAAAGCCCCCTAGCATTAGTGTTCAAAACGCTGAACAAGGCCCAAGTCAACTTCGGTCAGCTAGAAAAGCAAGCTGCAGCCATAACTTACGGTGTCACAAAATTTCATCAGTATCTCTGTGGTCGAAAATTTTTTCTTGTGACTTATCATAAGCTTCTGACTGCTCTCTTTCATCCAGCAAAAGATGTATCTGATCGTACACCACAGAAGCTGCAACATTGGTCGCAGCTTGTATCCAGTTATCAATAAGAATTAATATAAAATTATTTATCTCCCTACGGCACAGCGTGCAAACCAAAGGCAGAAAATCTGTCTCGCTTTTTTTTATTTGTTATTTTTTTTCAGCCATTCGTCTTTTGACTGGTTTGATGCGACCGGCCACGAATTCACAAATTCCTCTCTTGCGCCTACCTCTTCACTTTGGAGTAACATTTGCACCCTACGACCTCAATTATTGGCTGGATGCATTCTAATGTCTGCCTTCCGCAACACTTTTTATTCTCTACAGTTCCCTCTAGGGCCATGGAGATTAATCCCTTATGCCTTAACACATTTCCTATAATCGTGTCCCTTCTTCTTCTCAGTGTTTTCGATATGTTCCTTCCTTCGCCGATTCTGCGGAGAACCTCCTCATTCCTTATCTTATCAGTTCACCTGATTTGTGACGCTCTTCTATATCACCATATCTCAAACACTTCTATTCTTCTCTGTTTTGGTTTTCTCACTGTCCACGATTCACTATCGCACAATGCTGTGCTCCAAACGAACATTCTCAAAAATTTCTTCCTCAAATTAAGGTCTACAATTAACGCCAATAGCTTTCTCTTGGCCAGAAATGCCCCCTTTGCCTGCACTAGGCTGCTTTTTATTTCATCCTTGCGATGTCCGTCATGTGTTATTTTGCTTCCGAGGTTGCAGAATTCTTTAACTTCGTAGACTTTGTGACCTCCAATGTTAAGTTTCTCCTAATTCTCGTCTCTGCTGCTTCTCATTTCTTTTGTCTTTTTCCGATTTACTCTCAGTACATATTCTGTACTTATTGGATCGTCTATTCCATTCAACAGATCCTGAAATTCTTCTTGACTTTCACTGCGGATTGAAATGCCATCAGTGATTCGTATCACTGATGTCTTTTCATCCTGAATTTTAATCAAATTTTTGAATCTTTTATTTATTTCTGTTATTGCTTCTTCGATGTACAGATTGAGAAGTAGGGGAGAGAGACTGCAGCCTTGTTTTATATCCTTTTTAATTCGAGAATTTCGTTTTGGTCTTCCAATCTTATTTTTCCCTCTTGGTTATTGTACACGTTGTATACCACACGTCTTTCCCTGTTGCTTACTCCTATTTTTCTCGGAATTTTGAACATGTTGCACCATTTCATGTGCTCGAACGCTTTTTCTAGATCGACAAATCCTATGAGCGTACCTTGATTTTTCTTCAGTCTTGCTTCCCTTATCAAACTGCCTCTCTGGTGGCTTTAACTTCCTTAAAGCGAAACTGATGTTCATCTAACAAATCCTCAAATTCCTTTTCCATCTTTCTGTAAAGTATTCTATCTCGCTTACCTACGGGAAATGGTACAGATTCCGACGCATTAGAGGTTTCTTGTCTTCAAATTGATCATTCTAACTCGCTAGCACTGCAAGCTTTTCCCATCGATTCTGGTGCATCGCAGAGGCCACTGAGCAAGATCAATCACCACATTTGTTCACGTACTACGTTATATCCTGATGGATTGGCCTCATAATCCGAAACCGATCTCAGAAGCAGACAGCCTTTCTCTTCGGAACAGTGTAATTTTATTGCTTTCTCCTAATAAACATCCGGCCGGAGTGGCCATGCGGTTCTAGGCGCTACAGTCTGGAGCCAAGCGACCGCTCCGGCCGCAGGTTCGAATCCTGCCTCGGGCATGGATGTATGTGATGTCCTTAAGTTAGTTAGGTTTAATTAGTTCTAAGTTCTAGGGGACTGATGACCTCAGAAGTTAAGTCGCATAGTGCTCAGAGCCATTTGAACCATTTGAACCTAATAAACAAATACGAGTATTGATTCCCACATCTTTGCAACAATTGGTTTGAAATTATTACACAGAGGACACTGGTGAACTGTTTGTTATAACTAAGCAGACGGTACGTCAGCATTGCTCGTGGCTCGGGCTTCATAAACAGATTGAAAGTGTGACAACCCGGTGCTGCGCATGCGTCGGATAACCAGGCAGCGCTCGACAGGAATTTTTCAGTTGTCTTTGACCTGATGGCCCTTGTCAACGCATTCATATTGATTTTGTTTGTCCTTTCTGGAATACAAGCTGGCTCATTGTCGTCGATGCGTACAACAAATATTTTGCAATTCCAATGCATTCAACTACTAGCGCTGGAAGGTTTTTCACAACAGTTGGTTTGGACAATGCCCCGCCGCTATCTTCATCGGAATTTCAAATTTTTTGCCAACAATGTGGAACTGAACATATCTGAATGGCACTATTTTCTCCTCAATCGAACGATAAAGCGAAATATTTCGCTTACAGTTTTAGGGCTCAGATGTCCAAACTTCATGCTTAAAACTGGAGAGAAGGTGCTCTGTTGTTGTTTCTGATTATCTCTCGCATTACGCCTGCTCACGACACTTCAGTATTACACAGTTGTCGCCGCCACATTCTGCTGCGTGAAGTTCACCCTCGCTGCTCTGTTTCCGGCACTAATTTCGGAGCGAAGTTCAGCACGAAGGACAAAGTTTTTTACCGTGTCTATAACAAGAATCACAAATGGCAATTTGTCGTCACCACTCCGACATATGGTCGTGCTCCTTCTACCATTCATGGCGTATTGGGCACCCAGTGACGGTACCAAAACAAATTTCGTGCCCATAATTATAATGATCCTGCTCTAGATTTTAATTTTTCGGAGACCCTGCCTGCAACCCAGTCTGTAGCCACTGAGTAACCCTTGCCATATCCTGGATCTTTCGATGACTCTACCGTGGAAATTTCCGCTTGCAGTGAAGGCAGTCCCGGAGATCTCATCTGCATCAGTTGTACAGCGTTCTGCATCATCTGTAGCGCCAGTGCTGCACCCATCTGTGCCATTGGATGGACGGCTAACCTCCAGTTTTTCTGTGGTTCGTACGACAAACTTCGGGATGCGGATTGGTTGGCACCATCTGCCATTGGTCCACAGTTAACTCCATCAGCAGCACCACGGGACAGACCTCCTTCTCGTCATTGCCTGCACCCACACTATGCCACGACAGTGAACATATTTTTGTGTGTGTGTGTGGGGGGGGGGGGGAAGAATGCAGTATAGATGCTATCTTTGTCGACAGCACACTGCTGCACTGGAGATGACGCGACTAAATCTCCCACCAGCCCACCCAAGTTCGCTCTTCCGTCACTCGCTCTGTCCGATGTGGGAGGGGCTGAGGGTGGGCAGACCTGGCACACATACGCGCCACCAGAGGCCGCCGAATTAACATGATGTCACTGCCTGTAACTCCCATTGACTGGTGCACGTTTTGAGCAGCTGCATCCAGAGCTTTGCCCCAGATTCAGTGGATCTTCAGACATGTATCAGCCTTAGTACGCAAGACTGCAGTGAGAAAATGCATCGACGCAGCATGACGCTACTAAACATTTGTATTTATCAGTGACTTATCTGATTGTACTATCTTTCAAGACTGTTTCTTTCTGTGAAGATAATAACTCCCTTGTCTACAAGTCAGCATGGCAGAAGAAAAAATGGTTCAAATGGCTCTGAGCACTATGGGACTTAACAGCTGAGGTCATCAGTCCCCTAGAACTTAGAACTACTTAAACCTAACTAACCTAAGGACATCACACACATCCATGCCCGAGGCAGGATTCGAACCTGCGACGGTAGCGGTCGCGCGGTTCCAGACTGAAGCGCCTAGAACCGCTCGGCCACTCCGGCTGGCTCATGGCAGAAGAACCTACAGCAATTCAGAGTTATGTATATCTCATTTATAAAGTGTATATATTGTAAAAAAACTTAATTTGTTACTTTTTTGTAGATGTCTGGCTGACTTTCTTGTCCACCTCAATTAGCGGGACATCAGACATAATGACTCATACTCAAATATTTCATGAAGCCAGTAACGTTGCAGCAGACAACAAGGTAATTTTCCTTGGGAAAAGAGATTAGGAAAATCAAATCTCCATGGCGCTGCCTGTACTATGAAACCCTATCATTGGAGAAGATTCCATTGCTGCAGTCTTGACTGTAGAAATTCTGCCTTCGCCTCCAACAAACTCAAATCCGCTTGAGTCAGCAACAGACTACGGAAGTTTATTACGAGACATACACCCCAAAATTAATGTTTACTCTTTCTCTTTACGAAAACTTTGTCACTAGTTAAATAATACCTTATCCACTTAATGTAATATCATTCTTCAGTTTAATTAAGTGTCCATTAATTTTGACCATACAGTTATATTTAATTGATCACCACTTTGGATGTGAAACAGCAAGTTGCAGTGTCGCTTGTTCCGTGTGGGCCTCCAAAGCAGCTGGGTGGTTTCAGCCGTGCTAACGATGCAGCGTCTGCAGGCAAGAGTTCATCCAGTCTGTTCGTCAATATTAACACTGGGCTGATGCTCATGGGGGAAAGGTATCAGTTACTAGTCTTGCTTCTCGCCACACTACAATAACAGTGGACATCATCTTGTCCGGTGAAGCATTTGAAGAGAAAGCACTCTTCAGTTGTTAGTGGAAGAACAAAACAGTCCAAGGAGAGCGTTACTGTCCACAAAATATATTCGTGGCTATCTCTAGGACCCCAAAATCTCTATAGAAGGTGCTCTTCACTGCTCTTTTTATGGAGATATCTTTCAACCGAACGTGATGATTCTCTGCTCAAGGTAGGATGGGACTTACTGCAAGGTAATGCATCTTGTTACCCGGCAAGAAATGTTCAAAGCACTTGCCATAGCCCCCGCGCCACTTAGATGTTGACCAAGTTGAACTTGTACCACAATAAAACGATACCATACGAGGTGCATTCAAGTTCTAAGGCCTCCAATTTTTTTTCTAATTAACTACTCACCCGAAATCGATGAAATTGGCGTTACTTCTCGACGTAATCGCCCTGCAGACGTACACATTTTTCACAACGCTGACGCCATGATTCCATGGCAGCGGCGAAGGCTTCTTTAGGAGTCTGTTTTGATCACTGGAAAATCGCTGAGGCAATAGCAGCACGGCTGGTGAATGTGCGGCCACGGAGAGTGTCTTTCATTGTTGGAAAAAGCCAAAAGTCACTAGGAGCCAGGTCAGGTGAGTAGGGAGCATGAGGAATCACTTCAAAGTTGTTATCACGAAGAAACTGTTGCGTAACGTTAGCTCGATGTGCGGGTGCGTTGTCTTGGTGAAACAGCACACGTGCAGCCCTTCCCGGACGTTTTTGTTGCAGTGCAGGAAGGAACTTGTTCTTCAAAGTATTTTCGTAGGATGCACCTGTTACCGTAGTGCTCTTTTTGAACGCAATGGGTAAGGATTACGCCATCACTGTCCCAGAACATGGACACCATCATTTTTTCAGCACTGGCGGTTATCCGAAATTTTTTGAGTGGCGGTGAATCTGTGTGCTTCCAATGAGCTGACTGGCGCTTTGTTTCTGGATTGAAGAATGTCATCCACGTCTTATCCATTCTCACAACCGATGAAAAGAAAGTCCCATTCAGGCTGTCGTTGTGCGTCAACATTGCTCGGCAACATGCCACATGGGCAGCCATGTGGTCGTCTATCAGCATTCGTGGCACCCACCTGAATGACACTTTTCGCATTTTCAGGTCGTCATGCAGGATTGTGTGCACAGAACCCACAGAAATGCCAACTCTGGAGGCGATCTGTTCTACAGTCATTCGGCGATCCCCCAAAACAATTCTCTCCACTTTCTCGATCATGTCGTCAGACAGACTTGTGCGAGCCTGAGGTTGTTTCGGTTTGTTGTCACACGATGTTCTGATTTCATTAAACTGTTGCACCCACGAACGCACTTTCGACACATCCGTAACTCCATCACCACATGTCTCCTTCAACTGTCGATGAATTTCAATTGGTTTCACACCACGCAAATTCAGAAAACGAATGATTGCACACTGTTCAAGTAAGGAAAACGTCGCCATTTTAAGTATTTAAAACAGTTCTCATTCTCGCCGCTGGCGGTAAAATTCCATCTGCCGTACGGTGCTGCCATCTCTGGGACGTATTGACAATGAACGCGGCCTCATTTTAGAACAATGCGCATGTTTCTATCTCTTTCCAGTCCAGAGAAAAAAAATCGGAGGCCTTAGAACTTGAATGCACCTCGTACACTCACAAACCATAGTGACCTATGCAGTTCTTTGATGTGAACTCGGAAACCTGGTATAATATCTTTGCCTGTGTAGCTAAACAATATGTAATCTCTTTGCCCATGTAGCTAAGCAACTGCCTCCTTTGCTTCCCGCCAGGAGGCACACGGGCTCTCCACTGTGGCGATTTAATGTTGCTGCGCGTAATACCGCTCCCAGTCGTTTACTACCGTTAACTGCAGGATGGCCTTCAAGGACCAGTACTGTTAGGCACGAGGGACGTGGATGTTATGAGCATTTGCCGAAATTTGAGCAGATGCTTGTCTCTCTATCCTAGCAACTTACATGCCCGAGAAGCACATCGTTCAGATTCGGTGGAAGACAGTCCTGGAACTTTGCTGTTTGTGTCTAAAGAATTCATGGGCAAGAGCGGGATTAGTACACCGTACTCACGGTAGTTGTTGGACTTGTTTGGTCAGCACCGTAGTGTGTAGACTGTACGAACAGTTATTCGGTGCCATCTACTGTGTCGCTGTGTTCTTTAACCTGTGTGTGTTATATTCCAGCCACTTCTGCCATATTCAGATGCTACACCAATAATAACAATTGCGGCCTTTAAACAGGTAAAAAGACTTGAACTACGCCTACTTGTGAACTAATTAAAGTGCTATTAAATGCATGTGGATCAGTAAAATAATGTTCATGCGGTGTCAAACTAAACATGTTACGAAAAGTCAGGGAATTACTTAGATACAACAAAGTGTACCTTTCTTTCTTTACCCTTCGCACTAAATGAGCACATCATCTATAAGACAATTTTAACTTTCGAAAACCATAAAGTATGACAATTATTAAAACAATATTTCAACCAGTTATACATAAGATACGTATAAAAATACATTACCGGCTGCGACGTTAGCTAACGGTTTTCTGCTGCTAATTAGTTGGTATCCAAACAGCATCCCACACGAGCAAATTGGCTGCGTCTTTACCAGATGTTGCTCGCACATTAGGTACTTACTTGGCCTATGCACAGCTCTGTTTAAAAGGAATAGTTCGATGTAATCATAAGGTCGAGCCCCGCACATGTGCTTTCGTGCTCAGCAGCTAACTCACTGCGAACAATAATCTGTAGCTGTGATCCTGCAGTCAAATAATCTATGCACTGGCTACAATTGCGAGTTAATAAAATAAATGGACATATTAAATAAAGGTGAATGAATAATTAATAAAGAGGGTTTATTGTAACGCCTGTAATTGATATAGATCACACCAGAGAATTATAATGAATAATGTTTATTCATAAATTATATCTCAAATAATCGGAAAATGGTCCTATGATAATTAGGTATGATACAGACAGAAAATAAGCTTATCAAACGCAGTAAAGTTGGCTTGAGACCGTTACGAGGTTGGTAGCAGAATTCCACAGCTAAACAGCAATCCCAGACGCGGGAAAACTAAGTCTATTTCGTAATACACGGAATATAAACCGGCTTAAGACAGTTCAGCGTTCAAAACGACGATTTACAAATTAACACGCGTTAGATAACGAGTAGAGACTCATACTTTGTCTGTTCTCTATTCCGTAATGCAGCCGGAAAAAGAATATTGTAGCGGCTGTTCACCTCCCAGAATCAATCACCTACACGACCGAATAACTCACGTCACCACAGACGGGTCTACCTTTCACCAGATCTCAACATAAAGTGTCCTCCTTCTTCGAAGTCTAACGTAAAAGTGCCGTCAACAAGTTAAAGGCCGGCTGTTGTGGCCGAGCGGTTCTAGGCGCTTCAGTCTGGAACCGGGCGACCGATACGGTCGCAGGTTCGAATCCTGCCTTGGGCATGGATGTGTGTGATGTCCTTAGGTTAGCTAGGTTTAAGTAGTTCTAAGTCCTTGGGGACTGATGACCGCAGAAGTTAAGTCCCATAGTGCTCAGAGCAATTTTTTGAAAAGAGAAACTTCAGCCATTCAAACCAGTTCACATCATACCAATTCTCGGAGGCCGATTAACTGGCCTACATACACGTAACGTTAGAAGGTGATTAAATCAGTAAACCCATATTTAAAACAGAATAGGGCCTTAATAACAAAAGTAACAAAGGAGCAATCCTTATGCTCCGAATTTCCGACAGCTGATGACTCTGTACTTTTGGCTGCTAGATGTTTACATTACCGCCCATAAGCGACGACACAGACAAGAACGGCTTTCTGCTGCAACTCGCTGTCACTCTGCTTCCGGCTGCGAGGTATTTACACTTGCTGGCCAGGTGCTAGGAAAATAGGACACAGCCTGTGTGGCGCAGTGCAGCACTAGGCTGTAGGCAGGCCCCATCAGCAGTTGGCGCATGTGCTATGTAGGGCACAGCTACTACCTCAGCTGAATAGATCGTCGTGAATATTAAAACATGCAACTGTTGCAAACTCATTCTGCTCTTTGAGGAGGCTGTTTGGTTCCTTCTGAGAGGTGGCATGAGCCCCCTCTCATATTTCTATCTTACGATTTTCCTCTCTAATTGCATGCGGTGGAAAGTTGCTATTCCTTCACACGCGGACTTCCCACGCAGCGTCTCTCGTCACCCGGGTGGTCCGGTGACAGGCGTGTTCTGCTGGTCTGGAAAGGGTTAAGCCGACGGGTGTGAGGGAGTCGAGTGAATGCTTTCCAGACGCCGACATTGTCGAAAGACACGCCCGCAGGGGCCTGAAGGAGCGGCTGGGCTAGAGATTCCGTTACTTCGCAGAAACTTAGTGAAAACTCTTTCTGGCGGGCTACCAGCGAGGTGTGGGAATGACTTGTGTACCCAGGCAGTTGTGGCGGGCAAATTCCCGCGCTTTCTGCAAAGTTGTAACTGTGATTGGCTTGCTCAGGGCATAGCTTCCTGACATAGCAAAATCAGCGCAGAAATTGGCGCCAAGAATCTCCATTGGTGGAATGGTAGTGCTCCGGCAATAGAGTGGAATTTGCCACCGGTTTTCGAGTTGCTGATTGGAACAGTTAACCACAGCCACTGTCATGGGGGTGGGAATGTTCTGTGTTCGGTTTTGTACGGGTGCTCTTGTGGGGTAGTCGGCTCTCGCCTTTCGATCGGAGTAGGTTACAAGACTGAGCTCTCGCTGCTCTGGTCAGCCTGCCTTCCGTTGGCTGTCTAATATCCTATTATTTAATTGTAACTGCTTGACGAAGTTGCTGAAGTTTCGACTTCAATGTAACTTTCCGAGTACAGTTGGCAATTGAGCGTTCTGCGTACAAGAGGCCTATGTTGTCTGTCTTGAGCAGTTTTGCCTAAAGTTGACTGTATCGGAGTTACTGTGTGACTTCGCTTGTTAAAATCAATCACTGTACCATCAGTGATTGTGTGGCGAGCCTTCTTCGTCTCCCTCAGAGGCGCATTTGTATTGCTAGGAAGCCTTTAGTCTGGAACAACCAGGCTAGTATAATTTGTTTCGGGTTATACTCGCGACATTATCATCACCACGACGGGACGTCGAAGCAACCAGCCATCGCCTCCGGTATGCCAGATCATGTCCATGCAGTTAAGAAGACAGCTTGGTAATGTACGTCTGCAGCACCAGCAAAGCAGGCAATTTTGCTAGGTGATAATCCGAGCTCAGCAGAGCGCGCCTGTTTGTCTTTTCTAACTTTGATCTGTCTTGGGTGTTCATTGTCTGAGTTCTCACTAATGTAGCAGCAATTGATGCTGGGTTGGCTGTGTGTCTCTCTTAAGACTTGAGTTGCAAGGAATTGGCTTCGCATACCACTTCGTCATAAATGTCACAATCGAGTTTAGGGACAACTTCACCTTCACAGCATTTATTTGAGTATCCAATTTGAGCCAATTTGATGTATTGTAAATGTTTCATGTGTTTTTGTTTATTATTTTGAGTTATAATAAATCATATGGTTATTTTGGATAGAACTTTCATTCTGTAAATCGGTAGAGCAACCCTATCGTTTCTCACTACGTTAATGAAACTTTCCTTTATTTAACTTATTTATCAAATGAAATTATTGCAGGTGCCAAACTCTTTTCTACTCCACTTGCAGGGTCGATTACAGTCAGTTCGCGTTTCTTTTTAATCCATGTGCAACAGCAAAAGTCTGAGTTAGAATAGGGGGGGGGGGCTTAGAGCATCATTTACATATGTAGATTCTAGAAGAATTTAGTGTTAAATACACTGCTAGCCCCGGCACCTCGCACTTCTGTCTCGTAATATAAATTTCCAGTTCTCACAAAATTTCTAAATGTCTACTTTCTCAACTTCACATAAAATTTTTATTTTCCATTCATGTTACAGTTACAATGTTACATTGTTCTAGGCTTGTGTTAAGAAGACTTTATTTAAAGCGTTTAAAATTGGCTAACTTTGCTAAAATTGTTTAAGCCACAGGTATTCAATACAAGTTGTCTAGTTCTTGCCTGTCAGGATTGAGGCATGAAGGTAATTTATAATTATTATATGATCTGGTTATGTGTAATTCATACTATAGCCAGAATTAAAATACGTTCAGTTTTACTACCTGTTGCCGCGTGGGATTAGCCGAGCGGTCAAAGGCGCTGCAGTCATGGACTGTGCGGCTGATCCCGGCGGAGGTTCGAGTCCTCCCTCGGGCATGAGTGTGTGTGTTCGTCCTTAGGATAATTTAGGTTAATTAGTGTGTAAGGTTAAGGACTGATGACCTTAGCAGTTAAGTCCCATAACGTCGCTAGGCAATGAAAACCTCGTAACTCAATTTGGTCAAATTTTACAGGAGAAACAAAAAACTAATTACTGAAATCACATGGGGACCTGATTAGTCAAATGTAGTGGTTCTGCTACACAATATGGATCCGATCATTGGTACATAAGACTTTATTATGCACTTCAAATTGTCTGCCTGTTTTTGGAGTTCCGAAGTTTTCACTGTTATTTTTCTGGTAGTGATGGAGATAAGAGGCATGTAACGAGTGCATGGTTAAAAACTGAAATGAATGAATGTTTAATTTGTTTTAAGAAATACTCACTTAAACTTTGCATTATTTGTGTATTATGAAACATCTGTAAGGATACATTATTACAGATAAAAGTGAAATGAATAATTTCACTTTTTTTTCTACATTTATACTCCGCAAGCCACCTAACGGTGTGTGGCGGAGGGCACTTTACGTGCCACTGTCATTACCTCCCTTTCCTGTTCCAGTCGCGTATGGTTCGCGGGAAAAACGATTGTCTGAAAGCCTCCGTGCGCGCTCTAATCTCTCTAATTTTACATTCGTGATCTCCTCGGGAGGTATAAGTAGGGGGAAGCAATATATTCGATACCTCAGCCAGAAACGCACCCTCTCGAAACCTGGCGAGCAAGCTACACCGCGATGCAGAACTCCTCTCTTGCAGAGTCTGCCACTTGAGTTTGTTAAACATCTCCGTAACGCTATCACGGTTACCAAATAACCCTGTGACGAAACGCGCCGCTCTTCTTTGGATCTTCTCTATCTCCTCCGTCAACCCGATCTGGTACGGATCCCACACTGATGAGCAATACTCAAGTATAGGTCGAACGAGTGTTTTGTAAGCCACCTCCTTTGTTGATGGACTACATTTTCTAAGGACTCTCCCAATGAATCTCAACCTGGTACCCGCCTTACCAACAATTAATTTTATATGATCATTCCACTTCAAATCGTTCCGCACGCATACTCCCAGATATTTTACAGAAGTAACTGCTACCAGTGTTTGTTCCGCTATCATATAATCATACAATAAAGGATCCTTCTTTCTATGTATTCGCAATACATTACATTTGTCTATGTTAAGGGTCAGTTGCCACTCCCTGCACCAAGTGCCTATCTGCTGCAGATCTTCCTGCATTTCGCTACAATTTTCTAGTGCTGCAACTTCTCTGTATATTATAGCATCATCCGCGAAAAGCCGCATGGAACTTCCGACACTATCTACTAGGTCATTTATATATATTGTGAAAAGCAATGGTCCCATAACACTCCCCTGTGGCACGCCAGAGGTTACTTTAACGTCAGTAGACGTCTCTTCATTGAGAACAACATGCTGTGTTCTGTTTGCTAAAGACTCTTCAATCCAGCCACACAGCTGGTCTGATATTCCGTAGGCTCTTACTTTGTTTATCAAGCGACAGTGCGGAACTGTATCGAACGCCTTCCGGAAGTCAAGAAAAATAGCATCTGCCTGGGAGCCTGTATCTAATATTTTCTGGGTCTCACGAACAAATAAAGCGAGTTGGGTCTCACACGATCGCTGTTTCCGGAATCCATGTTGATTCCTACATAGTAGATTCTGGGTTTCCAAAAACGACATGATACTCGAGCAAAAGACATGTTCTAAAATTCTACAACAGATCGACGTCAGAGATATAGGTCTATAGTTTTGCGCATCTGCTCGACGACCCTTCTTGAAGACTGGGACTACCTGTGCTCTTTTCCAATCATTTGGAACCTTCCGTTCCTCTAGAGACTTGCGGTACACGGCTGTTAGAAGGCGGGCAAGTTCTTTCGCGTACTCTGTGTAGAATCGAATTGGTATCCCGTCAGGTCCAGTGGACTTTCCTCTGTTGAGTGATTCCAGTTGCTTTTCTATTCCTTGGACACTTATTTCGATGTCAGCCATTTTTTCGTTTGTGCGAGGATTTAGAGAAGGAACTGCAGTGCGGTCCTCCTCTGTGAAACAGCTTTGGAAAAAGGTGTTTAGTATTTCAGCTTTACGCGTGTCATCCTCTGTTTCAATGCCTTCATCATCCCGGAGTGTCTGGATATGCTGTTTCGAGGCACTTACTGATTTAACGTAAGACCAATATATTGATCAAAATATTGGAATCTGAATGTTAATAAATTACAGTGTTTAAAAAACATAGAAACGATGTTTGTAGCTTTAATTAAACTTTTATTGCTGTAAACATTTGTGCAGTTTATTAACATTTATTATTGTTACTATTGTTGCTACTATCACAATCACAGTCATAGGTGGCTGTATACAAGTTTATTTTACGGCTGCATTTTTTTAGGCATGGACATGTTCTCTCATTTCAAATGTGAGGCAGTGTGTAGCTTCTGAGTCATTTTGGACGTATGTTTCTATAAAATGCATGAGTATATCGGCAAATTCCGAAGCTGTTAGTCCACCTTCACTCTCGTGAGAAAGGTAACAATAATCATTCTTACTTTTTAAATCATAGATGGTAAAGTTGTGGACCTTTAGTTTGCTTTTATAGTACAGTGCAGATGCTTTTAGTCTTGGAGAAAGCAGAAGTGTTTGAAGGTCCATAGAAAACACTCTAGCTGGTCCTAATTTATCACTATTTTTCGCTTCCCTTGCCTCAGTTTTTCAGGCCATATGCAAAGAGTATTCATTGTCTGAGAGATTGCCTGTCTGGTGAGAACAACAAAGATCGCACTGGTTCTTTTTAGGAGAAAATAAGTTAAGATTATTTTCATTGCATACTGTTTGTAAGCAGCTGGGATTTGTCCTCTTATCCTGCAAAATGTAGTTCTTACTTTGCCAGTTAGGTTCCAAGTAGAGTTTTGTGGAAGAACGACGGCAGTAATGCGATTCCAGTTTCGGCAACACTGCAAAAAAATCTGACGCTGGTTGTCGTCCACCTGAAACTTTCGTTGGTCTCTCCTGCATTTGAGGCCATTCTGCAAGTGTTCTTCTTGATGCAGTAGATGCCCATGTTTTGACACTCCATTCACCTGAGCACAAAGTATTCAGAAACATAGTCTTGCAGACAGTTTTTCTTTGTCCTTTTATTACAAAATTGTAATATAGTGTGTTAGAACAGTGAGATTTATTAGATTCTGAATTATTTCTGAGTCTTTTAACTGGAACGTGGTAGACGTGGCTTCACCCCAAGACATATCCTGCCAGAAATGATTAATTATTAGCTGTCTCTGCTCTTCTGCAATATCCTTGCAATTCCTGTTCCAATTTAAGGAAGAATGTTTACAAGTACATCGTGATTTCATTTCCCTCCTACTTCTGCTCATTGTTGGTATCTTTTTGCCAAACTCATCTTTTTGCATTACTATATAATCCTGTCCCCTCATATCTTTTTCTTTCTGCAAACTTTGAAGTGATTGATTGCTTTTCCCTTTACGTGCTTAGTACTTTTTACTCCCACATCAACTTTGTCATCATTGTCTTCCGTGCTGTTGTTACTTCTATGGTCATTTTTGTTTTTATCCGGATCATACACATCACTACTGCTACTGGAGATATCATCCTCGCTGCTGTGTTCGAAAAGACTTTCAAACTCAGAAGTGGAATTCGCCTTTGTACTAGCTTATTTTTCCGCATTATCTGTAGTGTAAACAATAATGTCATCAATGATATTTAAATAATTTAATCACCTCAACTTTCAAACAAGGATCTTACTTGAAGTTACAGCAATAAAAACTACGGTTTACCTTCATTTTGTAGGTATACTCTTTCTTTTGGTGGAGTACAAGGAAGAACCTGACTAGAATCTTCTCCCGATGATTTTATACGATATGACCCGTTGTTGGCTTGTTTCACAAGGTGAAGAGTGAATTTACTCTTTTTACCCATTTGTTGTTGTTGTTGTCTTCAGTCCTGAGACTGGTTTGATGCAGCTCTCCATGCTACTCTATCCTGTGCAAGCTTCTTCATCTCCCAGTACCTACTGCAACCTACATCCTTCTGAATCTGCTTAGTGTATTCATCTCTTGGTCTCCCCCCTGCCTTCCAATACTAAATTGGTGATCCCTTGATGCCTCAGAACATGTCCTACCAACCGATCCCTTCTTCTGGTCAAGTTGTGCCACAAACTTCTCTTCTCCCCAATCCTATTCAATACTTCCTCATTACTTATGTGATCTACCCATCTAATCTTCAGCATTCTTCTGTAGCACCACATTTCGAAAGCTTCTATTCTCTTCTTGTCCAAACTATTTACCGTCCATGTTTCACTTCCATACATGGCTACACTCCATACCAATAGTTTCAGAAATGACTTCCTGACACTTAAATCTATACTCGATGTTAACAAATTTCTCTTCTTCAGAAACGCTTTCCTTGCCATTGCCAGTCTACATTTTATATCCTCTCTACTTCGACCATCATCAGTTATTTTGCTCCCCAAATAGCAAAACTCCTTTACTACTTTAAGTGTCTCATTTCCTAATCTAATACCCTCAGCATCACTCGACTTAATTCGACTACATTCCATTATCCTCGTTTTGCTTTTGTTGATGTTCATCTTATATCCTCCCTTCAAGACACCATCCATTCCGTTCAACTGCTCTTCCAAGTCCTTTGCTGTCTCTGACAGAATTACAATGTCATCGGCGAACCTCAAAGTTTTTATTTCTTCTCCATGGATTTTAATACCTACTCCAAATTTTTGTTTTGTTTCCTTTACTGCTTGCTCAATATACAGATTGAATAACATTGGGGAGAGGCTACAACCCTGTCTCACTCCCTTCCCAACCGCTGCTTCCCTCTCATGCCCCTCAACTCTTATTACTGCCATCTGGTTTGTGTACAAATTGTAAATAGCCTTTCGCTCCCTGTATTTTACCCCTGCCACCTTTAGAATTTGAAAGAGAATATTCCATTCAACATTGTCAAAAGCTTTCTCTAAGTCTACAAATGCTAGAAACGTAGGTTTGCCTTTCCTTAATCTTTCTTCTAAGATAAGTCGTAAGGTCAGTATTGCCTCACGTGTTCCAGTATTTCTACGGAATCCAAACTGATCTTCCCCGAGGTCGGCTTCTACTAGTTTTTCCATTCGTCTGTAAAGAATTCGTGTTAGTATTTTGCAGCTGTGGCTTATTAAACTGATAGTTCGGTAATTTTCACATCTGTCAACACCTGCTTTCTTTGGGATTGGAATTATTATATTCTTCTTGAAGTCTGAGGGTATTTCACCTGTTTCATACATCTTGCTCACCAGATGGTAGAGTTTTGTCAGGACTGGCTCTCCCAATGCCGTCAGTAGTTCTACTGGAATGTTGTCTACTACGGGGGCCTTGTTTCGACTCAGGTCTTTCAGTGCTCTGTCAAACTCTTCACGCAGTATCGTATCTCCCATTTCATCTTCATCTACATCCTCTTCCATTTCCATAATATTGTCCTCAAGTACATCGCCCTTGTACAGAACCTCTATATACTCCTTCCACCTTTCTGCTTTCCCTTCTTTGCTTAGAACTGGGTTTCCATCTGAGCTCTTGATGTTCATACAAGTGGTTCTCTTATCTCCAAAGGTCTCTTTAATTTTCCTGTAGGCAGTATCTATCTTACCCCTAGTGAGATAAGCATCTACATCCTTACATTTGTCCTCTAGCCATCCCTGCTTAGTCATTCTGCACTTCCTGTCAATCTCATTTTTGAGACGTTTGTATTCCTTTTTGCCTGCTTCATTTACTGCATTTTTATATTTTCTCCTTTCATCAATTAAATTCAATATTTCTTCTGTTATCCAAGGATTTCTACTAGCCCTCGTCTTTTTACCTACTTGATCCTCTGCTGCCTTCACTACTTCATCCCTCAAAGCTACCCATTCTTCTTCTACTGTATTTCTTTCCCCCATTCCTGTCAATTGTTCCCTTATGCTCTCCCTGAGATTCTGTACAACCTCTGGTTCTTTCAGTTTATCCAGGTCCCATCTCCTTAAATTCCCACCTTTTTGCAGTTTCTTCAGTTTTAATCTACAGGTCATAACCAATAGATTGTGGTCAGAGTCCACATCTGCCCCTGGAAATGTCTTACAATTTAAAACCTGGTTCCTAAATCTCTGTCTTACCATTATATAATCTATCTGATACCTTTTAGTATCTCCAGGGTTCTTCCATGTATACAACCTTCTATCATGATTCTTAAACCAAGTGTTAGCTATGATTAAGTTGTGCTCTGTGCAAAATTCTACCAGGCGGCTTCCTCTTTCATTTCTTAGCCCCAATCCATATTCACCTACTACGTTTCCTTCTCTCCCTTTTCCTACACTCGAATTCCAGTCACCCATGACTATTAAATTTTCGTCTCCCTTCACTATCTGAATAATTTCTTTTATTTCATCATACATTTCTTCAATTTCTTCGTCATCTGCAGAGCTAGTTGGCATATAAACTTGTACTACTGTAGTAGGTGTGGGCTTCGTATCTATCTTGGCCACAATAATGCGTTCACTATGCTGTTTGTAGTAGCTTACCCGCATTCCTATTTTCCTATTCATTATTAAACCTACTCCTGCATTACCCCTATTTGACTTTGTGTTTATAACCCTGTAGTCACCTGACCAGAAGTCTTGTTCCTCCTGCCACCGAACTTCACTAAGTCCCACTATATCTAACTTTAACCTATCCATTTCCCTTTTTAAATTTTCTAACCTACCTGCCCGATTAAGGGATCTGACATTCCACGCTCCGATCCGTAGAACGCCACTTTTCTTTCTCCTGATAACGACATTCTCTTGAGTAGTCCCCGCCCGGAGATCCGAATGGGGGACTATTTTACCTCCGGAATATTTTACCCAAGAAGACGCCATCATCATTTAATCATACAGTAAAGCTGCATGCCCTCGGGAAAAATTACGGCCGTAGTTTCCCCTTGCTTTCAGCCGTTCGCAGTACCAGCACAGCAAGGCCGTTTTGGTTATTGTTACAAGGCCAGATCAGTCAATCATCCAGACTGTTGCCCTTGCAACTACTGAAAAGGCTGCTGCCCCTCTTCAGGAACCACACGTTTGTCTGGCCTCTCAACAGATACCCCTCCGTTGTGGTTGTACCTACGGTACGGCTATCTGTATCGCTGAGGCATGCAAGCCTCCCCACCAACGGCAAGGTCCATGGTTCATGGGGGGGGGGGGGGTTTACCCATATCTGAAAACAAAGTAGTTACTGTAGAATGTATAGCCGGCCAGGGTGGCCGTGCGGTTCTAGGCGCTACAGTCTGGAACCCCAGTACCGCTACGGTCGCAGGTTCGAATCCTGCCTTGTGCATGGATGTGTGTGATGTCCTTAGGTTAGTTAGGTTTAAGTATTTCTAAGTTCTAGGGGACTGATGACCTCAGAAGTTAAGTCCCATAGTGCTCAGAGCCATTTGTAGAATGTATAGGATTCTGTTAAGTTCTAAAATTATGTACCAAGTGCAGTCTGCTTTACACGCGATGAAAAACTCATAAATCAACATTGTATTTAAGGAAGTCATTATTAATTCTGTATATTAAAATACAATACATTTCTTTACCTAGAAATACTAACACGTACCTGTAGCTATAAAGCAGCGTTGGGTCTGTCAGTCAAAAAGGTTACTATCACATCAAAAAACGTTTTAATCTCGGAGCATGTGTTCGCCCTTCACACTAACAATGGCGTTTACTGGAGATACGAGGTTTATGGCACAAACTACATATCACTGGAGATGTGATTTTTTCATTATTGCCGTTAGATGGCGACACCGCACAACTCGAAAAAGGAAGGTTTCAACAGGGTATGCAGCATAATTGTCCACATTTGGAAAAGGAGTTACTTGGATTTCTTTGTCAGATGGAGTTACGAGGTTTTCATTGCCTAGCGACGATAAGCTTTCACACACATTATCATTACTACCTGTTAATTTAGTTTACTACCTGTTATTTTAGTTTGAGCAATGTGGGTACTGTCGCTTAAATTTTGTCTATATAATCTTTTATAAAATTAGCCTAAGTTATCGCAACTTAAAATCGAACCGCACAGGCATTGAAACATTCTCTCTTGGCGGAGATTTGCTTTCTACTTGATTTTATGTTTGACTATTTGTTCCTAATCTCGGGCTCTTTAATGAGACAACCACTATGTATTTATGAGAGTTCAAATAATGTTCCTATTACTTATGTAAAGCTTACATTTCACACAATTCATAGTTGCTCATTATCTGCTGTGATCGTGTGTTCTTGCAGGTTTTAACTGGCGTGTTAGCTAAATGTTTATTGATGTCCAATGTATTATTTGGGAACATTTGTTAACTGAAATTTTTTCTGTCCATTCTAATAATAACTGAATTCATAGTGTGCTCTACTGAATTTATTTTGAGAAGAAACCATCTGAGTGTGGCGAAGCTTACACAGTTTCAGAGTTTGTAGTTTCAAGTTAATATTAATCAAATTTGAAATACTAAATGTTCATTGGCGATGTTCCTACATTGTTATAAATAACTACATTCATCTGAGTTTCTCAAATTTTACATTTTAAAAACATGAATGACAAACATGTGTCTAACTTGTTACATAAAATTAATACAGTAGAACTCCAGTTATCGACATGACTCGGGACCGGATCCAGTCCAGAAAATCAATTATACAGATAATTCTTTTAAAAAAGCTAAATTTGTGCACACGTACTACTGCGATATTAATTTAACGACTACATAACAACGTCGTTCACGTTTTGAACGGTACTGCATTTATATACAATGCCAGGTCTTGAACATATCGGCCAGAGTCAGTTTTTTGCTGTCTTGAATCGTTTTCGTACAGCCAAGTCTCGCATCCGCTTGACGGTGATCAGTTGCTTATGGTCACACTTTTAGGCTGCCGCTCCATCAGTGTTAGCACAGCGTCGAGACACGCCAACGGCTCACCGGGTGGTGGTTCCGCATCTGGTTCAGTGACAACACTATCCTCCTGGCCTTCAGTTTCTTCCCTCACATTTCGAACGATTTCATCGTCATGAGAATTTGGTATCCAGAACCCGAAGACCCACAGGCAAGCCGTTGGCCTATATTCTCTGAGCTGTAATCGGAACGTCCAGGAATGTTCAAGACAATCTTTCTTATTTGCTAAGTGGTATTTCGTCCAGTGCCGCTTCTCTTTCTACCTCTTCTATTTACGCTTCTTCTTTCCATCTTCGTCCTTCTGTACCTTATCTTCGGTGAAATGGTTTTCAATTTATTCCGAAGTGTTTTTATTGTAGTTGTCTTCACGGCATTCCATGATTCCGCCACCATATAAGAGTAGTCTTTCAAATTCAATATTTGGTGACGACCGACAACGCCTTCTTCATTTCCATCTTCTATCAAAAGCTTCCTCAACAGTTGTCTTCTGTAATGTCGCTTCATTGTTTCGTTAACTGAATGGTCCACTGGATGCAGCAAACTCGTTACGTTTGGTAGCAGGAAGAGTGTTTTGAAATGTCCATCTTATCTGACAAGAAGACTTTCTGTAGGGTGAGTTGGTGTATTGTCCAAAATTAACATCATCTTACTGCCTTGTTTTCCCTATGGCCTATTGGTGTTTTTTTACTTCAGATATGAAAACTGAATCGTACCATTCGCAAAACAAAGTAGCGGTCATCTAGGCCTTTGGTTGATTCTCAAAAAAGATGGAAAGCTTTTTAACATTTTTGAAAGACTGGAGGTTTTTCGATTTTCCTATCAACAGAAGGGGTATTTTGTGGTTTCCCATGAAGTTAACACTTTTCAGCATGGTTAACACTGGCTTTACAAGCAGGTGCACTAATTTCCATTTGACAAGCCGAAGTTGTTTCAGGCAAGATTGCAAATATGGTTTTTCTCATCTGCATTGTGTAAAAATTCAGTGTTATAAGGTTCTACTTCACTTTTGACTCTTTCAATAAAATTTTCTGCTGCTTTTGGGTCTGCCGATAGTTCTTCACTACTCAGATCCAACTCACGACTACTATGCCTTGCCTTAAAATTCCATAGCCAGCCATACTGCAGCTCGTTTGTCGATTTTCTCGGCTGAAAGTTTTACTTCTTCGCAAACCATCGGCCCTGAAAGAGGGTTTCCCTTTGCTTGTTGCTGCAAAAACCGCTTAAATACAGCCTCTTGAATTTCTTTGTTTCTTGCTGTTTTCATTGCTTTTCTCTACGAACTCCCATCTTCATTCTCAAGGACAGATTCGAAGTTTAAAACCGAGGTCTTGTTTTTTTTAATGTCTGAAATTCTTGATGTTCCCACGCTAAACATCTCGACTAACTGCTTACCACTCACGCCTTTGTCTAATAACAGTTCAAGAACTTTTGTCTGCCAACGATGGGATAACACTTTTCCTTCTAGAAGACACAGGCGGCACAATAAATTAAAACACACACACAAAACAAAACAAAAGACACAGAAGTCAAATCAGTGAACAGGTTAAAGTCACAAGACAGACAGATGTAGGCTGCACTGAATGACGGGCACCATTAACACAACAATGCGTGTATGGCGTGTACAACGATTTGCATATTGTATTCATCGTTCACTGGACGATTTTGCTTTTTAATACATTCGCTGTGGATTGAGTTTAGAATTATAAAGAAACGTACAGTGTACTGTATACTGTAACAACTATCGGACAAAACCAGTCATTTCGGTCACGCATTACAAATTTAGTTTATCCTCAAAGCGATCCGGATAACTGGTGATCCGCATAGTTAGAGATCGGATAATTGTAGTTCTAATGTGTATCTCTTCTCGGTGACATATTATGTTTTTTGGACCTGGCATCTCACCACTCCCAGCTCCCCTCTTGTTATCATTTTCAGTGATAGCAGAGTGTATTGTGGTGATGTCGTCATACCATAAAATGCTTTTCTTGCATGCTGCGTACTGATCACTTGTTTCTTTTTTTTCAGTTAATCCTGTTCTCTATCATGATCGTAAGACCCTTGGTTAGGGTTGGGCGTCTGAAGGAAGACAAGTTAGAATATGAATTGCAAATGCGGAACGAGGTGTTTGAAGGCAGAGTTCGCGAGTTGGCGCTGCATCTCCGTGGCACGTTGGACTGCCCGCTGCAGCTGAGCCCCGCTATCCTCGGCGAAGTATGTCAAGCCATCATTGTTTGTCTCGAGTCCCTGGCCAGCGAGCAACACAGAATCGATCCGCTTTAGGATCCCAGTTATTTTGAGTGCAAGGCTATCTCGATCACTTAGTTATCAGGTACAGGATTTACATGAACTGAATACTGATGTAAAGCACGGCATTTAAACTGAAAGTTGCAGCAGGAGTTTTGGGAACTCCAACATCGCACTGATCTATTGCAGTTGAAAGGAATACCTGACGATCAGATAAGGGTAGAGGATGACCGCGAGTCTAAGTGTATTTAGCGGAATGATGGTGCTATGGAAATAGGGGAGCATTTTGATCGCTTACCTAACCCTGTTATGGCTATTATACAAAGGATTACTAAATTATCAATGGAGACTTGTGAACAAACGTAGAATTTTTGTATTTGTCAATTAAATTACAACAGAAGGCAAACGCTCCGCAAATTCCCGATCTTGTAGTTCTTCAGATCATGCATCCTTCAACTAATGGTCTGTTGGGTAGTATTATTTATCGAGTTATTCGAGAAGGGGTACGTTGGCTAGTTGCATGGTAGGATTGTTCATCAAGGGTCATCAGAAAGGCTGAAAAATGAATTAATTAACAAACGCTTTTTTTGGGTACAATATTAACACAAGATTTGTGAATTATATTGACAATATTTAATGGGCTCAATTAGCTTCATTTGTTGAGCTCAGAGAAAAAACGCCCGCAGCTCGTGGTCTAGTGGCTAGCGTTGCTACCTCTGGATCACAGGGTCCTGGGTTCGATTCCCGACCGGGTTAGGGATTTTTCTCTGTCCGGGGACTGGGCGTTTGTGTTGTCCTCATCATTTCATACTCATCGTTCGTGGCAGTGGCTAGACTGGATTGTGAAACATAAAATTCGACTGTGAAAAAATTGGGACTTTGTACGGGCGCTGACGTCCGCGCAGTTGAGTGCCGCACAAACCAAACATCATAGTCATCTTCGTCAGAGAATATCAGGTCAATGGTAATCTGCTTGAAAGGATGCAATGGTGTTTGCTTAGAAACGCGGCAGTTTCCTTGACTTCGAGCAAGTCGCACGGAATGTAGACAGCATTACTTTTGCTGGTCAGAAAAGGGAGATCACTGAGCAAAACAGTAACTACCATGGAATCTCTTCCCCTCAATATCACGAGAGTAGCCAACGTGGTCTAGATCATGGAAACTATTTTAGGTGGAATAAATCGGGTCCGCTTGGGATTATCAGATTAGGTGCGAAACAGGTAATCGCAGATGAAGTTTCCGGAAGCATATTGATGAAGGCGAACAGGTTGGCCACCCAAAAAGCGCAGTAA
This sequence comes from Schistocerca cancellata, assembly GCF_023864275.1. Lineage (NCBI taxonomy): Eukaryota > Metazoa > Arthropoda > Insecta > Orthoptera > Acrididae > Schistocerca > Schistocerca cancellata. The sequence continues at coordinate 605,241,119 of NC_064631.1, read as the reverse complement.
AGTGGAATCATTCAGTCGTCCCTGCCTTTTATCTGTGTTGCCCTTAACCAGAAACTGGCATGCAGACCCTTGGATTCTGTCAGCACTGTTTCCTTATTAAATTATGCATGATATCTGAAGGACGGTAAGATTTGTAAATTTCCCACTGTAACACCACTGGATAAGCGGGTTAGGATTACTAATGGCCAGTCATTTCCTTTGTTGAGGGAGACACAAGTTCATTTAAAATTCTGCAATTCTCATGGCCTATTAAAATGTTTATCGCCAAATTTTTGTCTTCTGACTTTCTACTATTAGGGTACAATTTCATAGGCAAAGTGGGTTGTGTCCTAGAAAAGTCCGAAAACAAATTTGCTTTCAAATTTCATGCAGATAATGACTATCAGTTATCTAGTCATGGTCAACTTCTTTCCGTTGCTAGTATTCACTCGAATGATATCCATTGTGTTGTCCGATATTTGGGGGAAGATAATGCTCAACAGTTAGCAAGTTTCTTAAGCGAATTTCTAGATGTTTTGACCAAACACTTAGCTGTAACTAACGAAGTCAAGTGTCAGGTCCAACTCACGCACCACGTTCTCGTGCGTCACTCTCCTTAACGATTATCGCCCCCAAAAATGCATTAGGTAAGGCAATTTATCGATAAATTGATCACGGAGGGTGTCATTAGGCCTACTTACCTCTCCATATTCCTCGTCATTGTTTATGGTTCCCAAAGGCAACGGTGCCCCTGTCTGACCTTGACACATGCTTTATTTGGTTTGTTGCAGCACGGTATGTCGCGGTTTTGGACCTGAATCAAGTCTACCACCAGAGGCCTCTTGCTGAAGAACCTAAACATCTGACTGTTTTCTGCGCATATTGGAACTTGTTTGAATTGAACAGAGTTCAAAATGGTTCAAATGGCTCTGAGCACTATGGGACTTAACATCTGAGGTCATCAGTCCCCTAGAACTTAGAACTACTTAAAACTAACTAACCTAAGGACATCACACACATCCATGCCCGAGGCAGGATTCGAACCTGCGACCGTAGCAGTCGTGCGGTTCCAGACTGAAGCGCCTAGAACCGGTTGGCCACTCCGGCCGGCGAACAGAGTTCCCTTTAGATTGACTACATGTGCAGCAGCCCTATCATGTCTGCTAGATTCCATCAATGGAAAACTGGAGCTTCATTGTATATATAATTACCTTTATAATATGATTCTTTACAGCAAGACCTTTGGTGAACATCTTTGAGATCTTAGGCAGGTGTTGTCCCACTTTTGGGAACCAAGAGTAACAATGAAGCCTACTAAGGTTAATTTAGCTCTGACAAGATGTCTTTTCTGGGTCATTTAGGTTCAGTCAATAGCGTTAAAATCGATAACGAGTGCACCAAAGCCATTTATAAATTTCCACTCCCCCAGGATAAGCAGGAAGTTGCATGGTCACTTGGAATGGTTAACTCTTTCGGGATGTTCATTCTAGTCGTCCTCTTAAACCAATCAGCTTTTGATGCGATGAAGCAGGCTTTCAGTAATGCCCCCATGTTAGACATTCCAGATTTTCAGCGTCAATTTGTTTTCCAGACCGATGCCTCCACTTCTGAAGTCGCTGCCATCCTGTCAAAAGAATTTAGTGGAGATCGTTAGCTGGTCGTGTATGCTCAAGGGCTCTGTCGGCGGCAGTTCTATTTGGAGTATAGACAGTTCTTATTAGAAACACACTATCATGTGCCAAGTTGGGTACTGGCTAGGCCCTGTAAGACTGGCAGGATAGCACGTAGAGTAGTTCGAATTTCAGCTTTCTGATTTGCCATAAAGCACGTGAAGGGTTCTGCCAACCACGTAGCTGATGTGCTGGTAATTCTGTGGTAAGTTCCTATGGAACCAAACTGCTGAGGTCATCGGTCCCTAGACTTACACACTACGTAATCTAGCTTAAACTAACTTACGCTAGGGACAACACACACACCCACGCCCGAGGGAGGACTCGAACCTCCGACGGGGGAAAGACGCGCGGACCGTGGCATGGCACCTTAGACCTCGCGGCTACCCCGCGCGGCGCTTATATGTTAAGTTGTATGTTTAGTGGGGATCAGGGGTCCTTTGAGGTAACGCAGTCAGATGATAATCTTCAATGTAATGCAGCCGTATTAACCGAGACTCCATTATGTTTTGGGAATTTGAGTGAATACCATCATTAGGATCAAAAATGCTCAGGTGTATTGAGGATCAGTTCCTTACTGGAAAGCAAGTAGCTGTGTACCATCTTAACAAAGGTCTCCTACGTCATTGTACCCGCTGCAATGGCGAATTAAAGATTCTTTCCCCAAATCACACAGTTAGCCCAGGGATGTCAGTCTGCTAAGCCAATTCCAGTTCTCGCATGGTTCGTTGCACTGTGATCGGGAAGAGAAGCCGGTTGTTTTGGGATTACTTAGGGCTGCTTCCATGTACTAAGATTGGCAGTGAGTATATTTTTGTTGTGATTGATACTTTTACCCAGTGTGTGTGGCTTGTTCAAAGTAGAGGTATGACTACAGGTTTGATAGTTCAGCGTCTTGATAAAATATTGTCTTACTTTGTCCGCCCCTCCTCCAAGATATTAGTCAGTGATTATGCGTCGTCCTTCAGTTTTAGAGAATTTAGGAAATTATGTTTTGATAGTGTCACATCGCATATCACCGCCATTCCATACTATCCGCAACGTCATTTTCTGGACATGTCAAACTGACCTTAAATCAGCACTTATTATTTATCATAACCAGTCAAGAATAACTGAGATAAATCTATCAGTTGGCTTAATTTTACTTTCAATTCCGCTTTTCATGAGATGCATGAGACCACCTCAGCAAAACCAATGCTAATTAACTCTTCGATATCCAACGCTGTGTTCATCAATTACCTCCTCCCCAAGGAATTTGATTGTGACAGCATTAAAAGAAATGGGAGCAAGACAGTTAATAACATTCATTTTTCACACAAGTGGTATAACGTTGTAAAAAGAGCACATCAAACACGAAAGGCAATGAGCAGCTATAAAAATGTGAACTATTACCCATCTGTAAATCAAAGGAACGTTATTTGAGCCTGAGTCTACGTACCATTCTGTCCATGTATCTTTACCTGCAGCTGCTGCTGTGAGAAACGTCTGGTAGTTGGCTGTCTTGGACGAAGTTTTTTCGTCGTTTTTCTTCTTGCTGCGACAGTTTTTAGCCGGATGCCCGTATTTGTTGCAGTTATAGCACCTGGGACCCTTTTTGAATATTACATCGCTCTTTTTCTTGTTGACTCGCAGAGCATCATCGCTAATCGATTGTTTATTACAAGCTTCATCGTTTATTTCTTGCAGTAATTTATTTTTTATGGAGTCTCCTGTGATCGGCACGTTTGAATTTTCCAAGCTCATAACCATAGGCTTATATTCGTCTGGTAATCCTGCAAGCAGAATACACCCAATCCATTCTTCTTTAACTTCAGAAATCAAGCCATTTAATTTTTGTGACGTAGAAATTATCTTTGACACATATTCTTCTACTGACGAACAATTCTCCAGTCTGGTTGACAGTAACGCTTTTAATAACCCTATCCTTCTGAAGAGACCAGAATCTCCGTAGACCCTCTTTAGCTTGTCCCACGCTTTTTTTGCTGTAGATGTATCTTGCAAGTGAATATATACCGCCTGATGGACGGAGAGTATAATTTTGGCTCTTGCTGTACAAACTTTAGTTGCATCCTGTACTTCGCAACTGACGCATCCCCGCAATTGTTCGTGTTCTAAATATGTTCGCGTAGCGAACTGCCAGGTACTGTAGTTTTCTCTTCCCATCAGTTTTTCGACCGTAGGCAACGAATTGGTATTTACTGGCACCATGATTTTAGCTATTACGTCGTTCCACATTACGGCGCGTTGTTGCTAATTTTCCCGAGCGGGTGATCTCGTATTTTTTTTTTACAATATTACGCCTGTTTATAATACTGGGCCCTTAACCTGTTAGCAGAGTAATTTACGGGCGGTTTCTGATTGGAACAATTTATTAATACATTAAACAAAGTACATGAATTACACACATAAAGCTCAATACACGGAATAAAATAAATCATAGCGTCCGTAGTTGCCCATAGCAACACAAAAGATATTCACACGCCAGGGAGGCATAGATTCTAAAATCCCACAAGAAGGCTGTGATGACGTTGATGATGTCTGGTTTGTGGGGCGCTCAACTGCGGGGTCATCAGCGTCCGTACAAAGTCCCAATTTCTACACAATCCAATTTTTTACACAGTCCAGTCTAGCCACTGTCACGAATGATGATGATGAAATGAAGAAGACAACACAAACGCCCAGACCCCCGGTAGAGAAAATCCCCAACCAGGCCGGGAATCGAACGTGGGACTCCGTGATACAGAGACAGCAACGCTAGCCACTAGACCACGAGCTGCGGACATTGAGAAGGCTAGCTACACATTCAGTGAGAATGTACTTAATTCATTAGACAGTAATCTGTTAAAAGCATTTGGCTCAATAAATCACCGGTCGCAGGTTCGAATCCTGCCTCGGGCATGGATGTGTGTGATGTCCTTAGGTTAGTTAGGTTTACGTAGTTCTAAGTTCTAGGGGACTGATGACCTCAGAAGTTAAGTCCCATAGTACTCAGAGCCATTTGAACCATTTTTTAAAAATAAATCACAATATCCTTTTAAGTAAATTAGAATATTACGGTTAACAATAAATGCTACAAATTAATTCGATTCTATATCTCTGACAGAAGACAAAGATTGTCAGTAGGAAAGAGACGTGTATTGAGCTATCAAGCATTATCCGACTGCGAACCAATAACAAGTGGCGTCCTCAAAGTTTCCATCTTACAGCCCTTACTTTTTCTTGTGTATGTCAATGACCATTCATCAGTAACATTACCAAGTGCCAATTTTGTTTTGTTTGCATATGATACAAACATTGCAATAAATACAATGAAGAGCCAAAGAAACTGGCACACCTGCCTAAAATCGAGTAGGGCCCCCGTGAGCTCGCAGAAGTGGATGATGATGATGTTTGGTTTGTGGGGCGCTCAACTGCGTGGTTATCAGCGCCCGTACAATTACCCAATCTTTGCTCAGTCCAATTTCGCCACGTTCCTGGATGATGATGAAGTGATGAGGACAACACAAACACCCAGTCATCTCGAGGCAGGTGAAAATCCCTGACCCCGCCGGGAATCGAACCCGGGACCCCGGGCTCGGGAAGCGAGAACGCTACCGCGAGACCACGAGCGGCGGACAGCTCGCAGAAGTGCCGCAACACGACGAGGCATGGACTCGACTAATGTCTGAAGTAGTGCTGGAGGGAACTGACACCATGAATCCTGCAGAGCTGTCCATAAATCCGTAAGAGTACGAGGGGGTGCAAATCTCTCCTGACCACCACGTTGCAAGGAATCCGAGATATGATCAACAATGTTCATGTCTGGGGAGTCTGGTGACCAACGGAAGAGTTTAAACTCAGAAGTGTGTTCCAGAGCCACTCAACCAATTCTGGACGTGTGGGGTGCCGCATTGTCCCGCTGGAATTGCCCAAGTCCGTCGAAATGCACAAATGACATGAATGGATGCAGGTGATCAGACAGGATGGTTATGTACGTGTCACCTTTCAGAGTCGTATTTAGACTATCAGGGGTCCCATATCACTCCTGACGCACGCGCGCCACACCATTACAGAGCCTCCACCAGCTTGAACAGTCCCCTGCTGACATGCAGGGTCCATGGATTCATGGATTCATGAGGTTGTCTCCATACTAGTACACGTCCACCCGCTCGAAACAATTTTAAACGAGACTCGTTCCATCAGGCAACATGTTTCCAGTCCTCAACAGTCCAATGTCGGTGTTGACGGGCCCAGACGAGGCGTAAAGCTTTGTGTCATGCAGTCATCAAGGGTACACGAGTGCGCCTTCGCCCCGGAAAGCCTTTATTGATAATGTTTCGTTGAATGGTTCGCACGCTGACACTTGTTGATGGCCCAGCTTTGAAATCTGGAGCAATTTGCAGCAGGGTTGCACTTACGTCTCGTTGAAGATTTACTTCAGTCGTCGTTGGTCCCGTTCTTGCAGGATTATTTTTCGGCAGCAGCGATATCGGAGATTTGATATTTTTCCGGATTCCTGATATTCACGGTACACTCATGAAAAGGTCTTAACGGGAAAATCCCCACGTCTTCGCTACCTCGGAGATGCCGTGTCCTATCGCTCGTGTGCCGACTGTAACACCACGTTCCAACTCACTCAAATCTTGATAACCTGCTATTCTAGCAGCAGTAAGCGATCTATCAACTGCGAAAGACACTTTTTGTCTTACACAGGTGTTGCCGATCGCAGCGCCGTGTTCTACCTGTTTACAAATCTCTGTATTTGAATATGTTTCTTTGGCGCTTCAGTGTAGTAAATCAAGTATATTCTTAGAAAGGTGGGTTAATGAAATTTTCATGGAAGTTAATAAATGGTTCCTAGCCAATTCTCTGTCAGGAAAACTTGAAAGAACATAGTATATGCAGTTAAAAATTTGCAAAAGTTTTTGTGCCAGTATATTTCTAAAATATGAAGACTACGAAAGACAAGAAGTTGACATTGTAAATTCTTGGAATTACAGTTTTATAATAAATTTAAATGGGAGAAGTATACCACAGAACTGCTGAAGCACCTAAGCAAATCTCTGTTTGCTATGCGAAGGTTGTCAGACGTAGGTGATATAGAAATAAAAAAGCTAGCGTACTATGCTTACTTTCATTTCATAATGTCATATGGGATTATTTTCTGTGGTAATTCATCAAGCCAGTTTTCTAAGCCCAGAAACGTGCAGTACAAATTGTTTGCAGTGTGAGCTCAAGAACGTCGTGCAGAGGGCTGTTTAGGGATCTGGGGATACTGACTACTGCTTCCCAATGTATTTATTCCTTAATGAAGTTTGTCATTAAAAATACATGTGTTTTGAAACCAACACCTCAGTTCATGGAATCAATACAGGAAACAAGAATGTTCAAATGTTCAAATGTGTGTGAAATCTTATGGAACTTAACTGCTAATGTGAAACAAGAATAACTTTGACAACGATTTAAAGTCACTTACTTTCGTTGAGAAAGGTGTCGACTATTCAGCAATGCACATTTTCAATAACATACCAGCAGCCCATAAAAAATTAAACTAATAATAAAATTCAGTTTGAGAAGAGAGTAAAAGATTTGTTGGCAGCCAACTCCTTCTACTCCTTCGATGAATTTCTTAGCAGAACCGATCGATGTGCGTATTTTATTAATAATATCAGATAATGTGAATGTTGTGTACAATCTGATTTCTATACAAATTTTTTTATTTGATGCTGAGTGGCTGCAATAGCCTAAGAATTATCATATGCACCTAAGTACTTGGTGACAAGTTTTATATCCTTTTAAATGTAAATAGGCTTACGATTTTTTTTGACCGATTCCACACCCACAAGGGCAGTTTCATTTGGAATCTGTGAAAGGTCCATTAGCATTATCTGTTCTTGTTCTGTAAGTATTTCTCGTGTGTTCTTGTTTTATGGAATGTTTCACATCCCAGAGGATCTCCTCACTATGTATGAACTGGAACGGACAGTACATCTGATCTAATCTAATCTTATCTTGACCGGAAGCGACGCGCTGAGCGGCCAGCAACGCAGTCCCCGCACAACCGCCTTCCCACGCTACCCGTGTGCGCGCGATCCAAACGCGGCGCTCGACCAACACAAATAATACGACGATATGAATTGTCATGTTACATGATTGCCACTTCGCTGTTATTTATTTGCCTGCTTGCAGAAAATTGAGAATAGCTGATTTGTTAACTGAGCTGAAAGTGTTGGTTGTAAGGGGCCGCCTCGACAACGTAGAGCCATAGACAATTGAGGAGCGCCGGAACAAATCCGATAATCCGCATTTGCTGTTAATACAGAAAGTAACAAATAGTGATCTCTAAATGGCTCCACAAGCTATTAAAAGAAGAAGCACACCATAAAACACTTGAAGTCGCGTTGTGCCAAAAATTATTTTGTGGCAGCATGTACACTACTGGCCATTAAAATTTCTACACAAAGAAGAAATGCAGATGATAAACGGGTATTCATTGGACAAATATATTATACTAGAATTGACATTTGATTACATTTTCACGCTATTTGGGTGCATAGCACCTGAGAAATCAGTACCCAGAACAACCACCTCTGGTCGTAATAACGACCTTGATACGCCTGGGCATTGAGTCAAACAGAGCTTGGATGGCGTGTACAGGTACAGCTGCCCATGCAGCTTCGACACGATACCACAGTTCATCAAGAGTAGTGACTGGTGTATTGTGACGAGCGAGTTGCTCGGCCACCATTGACCAGACGTTTTCAATTGGTGAGAGATCTGGAGAATGTGCTGGCCAGGGCAGCAGTCGAACATTTCCTGTATCCAGAAGGGCCCTTACAGGACCTGCAACATGCGGTCATGCATTATCCTGTTGAAATATAGGGTTTCGCAGGGATCGAATGAAGGGTAGAGCCACGGGTCGTAACACATCTGAAATGTAACGTCCACTGTTCAGAGTGCCGTCAATGCGAACAAGAGGTGACCGAGACGTGTAACCAGTGGCACCCCATACCATCACGCCTGGTGATACGCCAGTATGGCGATGACGAATACACGCTTCCAATGTGCGTTCACCGCGATGTCGCCAAACACGGATGCGACCATCATGATGCTGTAAACAGAACATGGATTCATCCGAAAAAACGACGTTTTGCCATTCGTGCACCCAGGTTCGTCGTTGAGTACACCATCGCAGGCGCTCCTGTCTGTCATGCAGCGTCAAGGGTAACCGCAGCCATGGTCTCCGAGCTGACAGTCCATGCTGCTGCAAACGTCGTCGAACTGTTCGTGCAGATGGTTGTTGTCTTGCAAACGTCGCCATCTGTTGACTCAGGGATCGAGACGTGGCTGCACGATCCGTTACAGCCATGCGGATAAGATGCCTGTCATCTCGACTGCTAGTGATACGAGGCCGTTGGGATCCAGCACGGCGTTCCGTATCACCCTCCTGAACCCACCGATCCCATATTCCGCTAACAGTCATTGGATCTCGACCAACGCGAGCAGCAATGTCGCGTTACGATAAACCGCGATCGCGATAGGCTAAAATCCGACCTTTATCAAAGTCGGAAACGTGATGATACGCATTTCTCCTCCTTACACGAGGCATCACAACAACGTTTCACCAGGCAACGCCGGTCAACTGCTGTTTGTGTATGGGAGAAATTGATTGGAAAATTTCCTCATGTCAGCACGTTGTAGGTGTCGCCACCGGCGCCAACCTTGTGTGAATGCTCTGAAAAGCTAATCATGTACATATCACAGCATCTTCTTTCTATCGGTTGAATGTTGCGTTTGTAGCACGTCATCTTCATGGTGTAGCAATTTTAATGGCCAGTAGTGTATTACTACTCCCGTATCTCCCCCCTACAGCTCAAACACGCGAATACAGCAAAAGTGGATATACCGGGTTTTGTTCCGGTGCTCCTCTGTTGTTCGGCTGCACTCCGGCTCACCCATCTTTCAGGCGACAGTATAATTCATTATTACCAACATGGGTGGTAGCGCCGCAAACTATGTAGTGGGTGGACTACACTTCCTGAAGATACTTTCACTGAATCTGTCAGGCATCTACTTTTCCTGCGATTACTTTAATACCATCAAACCTCCGATCCTTTGAAGAATTGAACTCTCATGAGTAAAACAACTTCAAAAGCCTGATTTCTTTGCAAATGAGTTAAGTCTAATCGTGGAAGCGAGAAAAAGTTTAGAAAAGTTTTGAAATTATGCTTAAAGTAGCTTTACGAAACACTGTATGCATATAGTCTGGGTAATTTGCGCTCCATTTTTAAGCAAAAGCTAGTTATTCATGCATCTCAATGTTTATGAAGTCATATTTCCTGAAGTATGTGTCATGCAGTGATGTAATTTTGTAGGTACGTTCAGGAATACGTGCAGATATTGTCTGTAAAGTGTGTTGTGTATGGAGAGAGTAGTAAACAACTATTAAACTGAAACGTCATGACTGGGTAAATTACACGTTTATCACAGGGGGCAGGGGCAAAGATTCGTGTGAAGTTATTCTAGGAGCGCTCTCAACATACAACCTTGAGCAACTGGTTAGAAAACCAACTCGGGATGGGAACGTATTAGATATCTTGGCGACAAACAGACCTGATATTTTTGAGGAAATTAATCTAGAAAAAGGTACTAGCGACCATAATGTCGTTGTGCCTTCTATGTCAGTGGAAGTTGCAAAAAAAAAAAAAAAAAAAAAAAACAGCAGAGTTTTCTTGTTTGGGAAAGCAAATAAAAGTGTCATTAATGACTATCTTAATAGTCAGCTGCAAGCATTCACCGCGGGAAACAAAGATATTGAGCATGTTTGGGTTGAATTTAAAGGTATTGTCCACTATGTGCTAGAGAAGTATGTGCCTAACAAAAGTATAGGGGAGGGAAAGGATCCACCTTGGTACAACAAACATATTAGGAAGTTGCTGAGAAAGCAGAGAATTTTTGCACAGTCGTTTTAAACGTAGTCACTGACCCGCTCACAAACAGAAATTATGCGAAATGAAAGCAGCTGTCAGAAGGACAATGAGAGATTCTTTTAACGAATGTTAAAGCAATATTTCATCTGCAGATTCTAAAAATAACCCCAAAAAATTTTGGTCGTACGTAAAGTCTATGAACGCTACAAATAATTCAATACCTTCTCTTGCTGACAGTACGGGTAATGTAACTGATGATGATAAAAAGAAGGCCGAAATTCTAAACCTATCTTCCAAAAACTCGTTTACGGTAGAGGACTGTAGCACCATCCCCCCTTTCAACTATCGAACAAACGATAGGATGGCTTACTTAGTGTTTATTGTATCTGTGATTGTAAAACAGTTAAGATCCTTAGACACCAGGAAGGCATCTGGCCCAGACGGTATCCCCGTAAGATTTTATGTTGACTATGCTACAAATATAGCACCATTCTTATCCATCATCTATCAGAGACCATTGGAACAGCGGAAAGTTCCACGGGACTGGAAGAAGGCCCAGGTCATAGCAGTCTATAGAAAGGGTAGAAATTCGGATGCACATAATTACCGGCCAATTTCACTGACATCGATTTGTTGTAGAATCATGGAACATATTTTGTGTTCAGACATAATGACCTTTCTAGACTCTGAGAAGCTCATCTGCAGAAACCTGCACGGTTTTAGGAAACAGCGGTCATGCAACACACAGCTGGCCCTCTTTGTGCATGATATACAACTGCTCAAGATACCGGCTCCCAGGTTGATGCCACATTTCTCGACTTTCGAAAGGCGTTCGACTCAGTTCCGCACTGTCGGTTGCTACTAAAAGTGCGCGCTTACGGTCTATCCGATGACATATGCGGTTGGATAGAAAGTTTTCTAACAGACAGGGAGCAGTATGTCGTCCTGAACGGGGTGACTTCAACAGAAACAAGCGTAACTTCACGTGTGCCCCAGGGCAGCGTAATAGGTCCTCTGCTTTTTACGATTTTCATAAACGATCTGGTTGATGGTATTGACAGCGGCCTGAGACTGTTTGCCGATGATGCCGTAGTCTACAGGAAACTCACACGAAAGATGTGAACAAATCAATGAGGATTTGCAGAAAATAAATGCGTGGTGTAATGTCTGGCAGTTATCTCTCAATATTAGTGAGTGTTACCTACTGCGTATAACAAGGCGAAAATCCCCATTAATGTACGAGTACAAAATAAATGCCCAGTCTTTCGAAGCGGTAACGTTCGCTAAGTATCTGGATGTGACTATTCGAAATGATCTCAAATGGAATGATGAGATTACAGCCGGCCGGAGTGGCCGAGCGGTTAAAGGCGCTACAGTCTGGAACCGCACGACCGCTACGGTCGCAGGTTCGAATCCTGCCTCGGGCATGGATGTGTGTGATGTTCTTAGGTTAGTTAGGTTTAAGTAGTTCTAAGTTCTAGGGGACTTATGACCACAGCAGTTGAGTCCCATAGTGCTCAGAGCCATTTGAACCATTTTTGATGAGATTACACAAGTAACGGGTAAGGCGAACTACTCTAGATCGCGGTTTATTGGTAGAATCCTGAAGCGATTCAGTCCTTCAACAAAGGAAATAGCTTACAATACGTTATTCGTTCAGTCTTGGAATATTGTTCGTCTGTGTGGGACCCTTACCAGTTGCGTATGATTCAAGAGATTGAGAAGGTCCAAAGAAGAGCGGCAAGAATCGTGACTGGTACATTTAGCCATCGCGAGAGCGTTACAAATCTCATAGAAAGTGTGAAGTGGGACACACTTGCAGATAGACGGTGCGCTAATCAACCACCAACTTTCAAATCGCGCAATGATCACCATTCAAAGATAAGGGAAATAAGAGCTCGTACTGAGGCGTTCAGACAGTCGTTTTTCCCTCGCGCGATCCGTGAGTGGAACAGAGGGGGGGGGGGGGGGGGGGGGAAGGGGGGGGGAATACGATTTTGGCGCGAAATGTGCCCTCCGCCACACACCGCTAGGTGGCTAGCGGAGTGTAGTTGTAGATGTAGATGTAGAAGTTTTACTGTGGGCCATTTTAGGCAGAAATTAACTTTTCGCACATGTAAATATTTTTGACGTCTTATCTCCTGAACTGTGTATCGCACAATGATACAATTATGCAGATACATTAAGTGACTATGCGGATACTGTCTGCAAATTGTGTTGCGAATAGAGCCTGTAGTAAAGAAGCAATAAAACGTTATGTCTGGCGCTGAAATGTTACCGCTTGGATAGCGCAAATGTGGTAAGGTACTAACTTTTTTCTTTTCATCATTTTGTGAGGCGTGTCAGTAAGAAAATCTTTCGTAAAGATCTGAAATTATTTATAAACTTTGTTGAAAGTCACTAAGTGCCCTCATTCTCAAATACTGGATGAATACAGTCGGCGTAATTTGTGCCTATTGAACTGACTGTAATATTTGTCTTACTGTGTTAAACCTTCAATGTAAGGTTATACCTCTCAATGAGTAGATTACGACAGCACTTAAAATTTTTAAATTCGGTCAGTAGTTATAAGGAATATTGAAAATCGAAGTTTTGATGCCCTGGAAGCCGTTAGATAGCCGGGGCTCAACTGTAAATGTGAACCATAAACCTTGAACCGGGTTAGTCGGTTAGTAATATTGATAGTTTAAGTTTAATCCATATACGCCCAGAGGGTTGATAACGAACCTAGTGCCACCCGACATGGTCCACGTATTATTCTCATTGGTCAGGTCAGAAGAAGACGCGCGCTTTGTAAAAATAAAAGTGTCAAAATGTGTCCCAGATATAACATAAATTTGCAAGACAAATTCTTTGCAAAGCTTCATGCATAATGATATTACATTTGACGTTCTTTACTTACCGAATATTATTACTTAACAGTAACTTGTAATAATAAAAATTAATTTTAAATTCCTAATTATAAGTATTAACTCTCGCAAAATATGTATTATTTTGATTATGACTCTTCCACAGCAGTGTTCGACTTTGTGTGATCCTTGGGACATTGTCGACCCAATGGGAAAACCCTCCTTTAGGAAATAACTACAAATTACTGCTACAGCCGTTGTCTGTGGTCAGTAACGAATGACATACGTAAAAAATCATAAAATGCTAATTGTTTCAGTCCCTCAACTGGGATATTCTTCAGGATTCCAAAGGCGTCCCTGGATGCTTGAAAACTGTCGAAAGACAGTGACGCGTTCACTTATCAAAGGCAATTTTTCTGCGATTTTGTAGAGAGGAGGAATTACCAAGGAAAAACCTTCAGGCTGTAGTGGTAGGCCGTAATCTTTGGATAGATACTGAAAGCAAATATTGAAAGAGGGGTAATTCCAGAATAATATTGTCGTGCTGCCTTGGATGTTTCCTAATATATACACTATGTGATCAAAAGTATCCGGACACCCCAAAAACATATGTTTTTCATATTAGGTGCATTTTGCTGCCACCTTCTGCCAGGTACTCCGTATCACCGACCTCAGTAGTCATTAGACATCGTGTGAGAGCAGAATGGGACGCTCCGCGGAACTCACGAACTTCGAACGTGGTCAGGTGATTGGGTGCCACTTGTGTCATACGTACGTACGCAAATTTTCCACACTACTAAGCCTAGCTAACACTTGGTTCAAGAATCATAAAAGAAGGTTGTATACATGGAAGAATCCTGGAGATACTAGAGGTATCAGATAGATTATATAATGGTAAGACAGAGATTTAGGCACCAGGTTTTAAATTGTAAGACATTTCCAGGGGCAGATGTGGACTCTGACCACTATCTATTGGTTATGAACTGTAGATTAAAACTGAAGAAACTGCAAAAAGGTGGGAATTTAAGGAGATAGGACCTGGATAAACTGAAAGAACCAGTGGTTGTACAGAGTTTCAGGGAGAGCATAAGGGAACAATTAGCAGGAATGGGGGAAAGAAATACAGTAGAAGAAGAATGGGTAGCTCTGAGGGATGAAGTAGTGAAGGCAGCAGAGGATCAAGTAGGTAAAAAGACGAGGGCTAATAGAAATCCTTGGGTAACAGAAGAAATATTGAATTTAATTGATGAAAGGAGAAAATATAAAAATGCAGTAAATAAAGCAGGCAAAAGGGAAAATTAAAGAGACCTTTGGAGAAAAGAGAGCCACTTGTATGAATATCAAGAGCTCTAATGGAAACCCAGTTCTAAGCAAAGAAGGGAAAGCAGAAAGGTGGAAGGAGTATATAGAGGGTCTATACAAGGGCGATGTACTTGAGGACAATATCATGGAAATGGAAGAGGATGTAGATGAAGATGAAATGGGAGATACGATAATGCGTGAAGAGTTTGACAGAGCACTGAAAGACCTGAGTCGAAACAAGGCCCCGGGAGTAGACAACATTCCACTGGAACTACTGACGGCCTTGGGAGAGCCAGTCCTGACAAAACTCTACCATCTGGTGAGCAAGATGTATGAGACAGGCGAAATACCCTCAGACTTCAAGAAGAATGTAATAATTCCAATCCCAAGAAAGCAGGTGTTGACAGATGTGAAAATTACCGAACTATCAGTTTAATAAGTCACAGCTGCAAAATACTAACGCGAATTCTTTACAGACGAATGGAAAAACTGGTAGAAGCCGACCTCGGCGAAGATCGGTTTGGATTCCGCAGAAATGTTGGAACACGTGAGGCAATACTGACCTTACGACTTATCTTAGAAAATAGATTAAGGAAAGGCAAACCTACATTTGTAGCATTTGTAGACTTAGAGAAAGCTTTTGACAATGTTGAATGGAATACTCTCTTTCAAATTCTAATGGTGGCAGGGGTAAAATACAGGGAGCGAAAGGCTATTTACAATTTGTACAGAAACCAGATGGCAGTTATAAGAGTCGAGGGGCATGAAAGGGAAGCAGCGGTTGAAAAGGTAGTGAGACAGGGTTGTAGCCTGTCCCAGATGTTATTCAATCTGTATATTGAGCAAGCAATAAAGGAAATACAAGAAAAATTCGGAGTAGGTATTAAAGTCCATGGAGAAGAAATAAAAACGTTGAGGTTCGCCGATGACATTGTAATTCTGTCACAGACAGCAAAGGACTTGGGAGAACAGTTGAAGGGAATGGACAGTGTCTTGAAAGGAGGATATAAGATGAACATCAACAAAAGCAAAACGAGGATAATGGAATGTAGTCGAATTAAGTCGGGTGA
The DNA here is from genome assembly GCF_023864275.1 of Schistocerca cancellata. Taxonomy (NCBI): domain Eukaryota; kingdom Metazoa; phylum Arthropoda; class Insecta; order Orthoptera; family Acrididae; genus Schistocerca; species Schistocerca cancellata. The sequence goes on along the minus strand of NC_064631.1, from coordinate 605,225,340 downwards.
TGCTGAGGGAATTAGATTAGGAAATGAGACACTTAAAGTAGTAAAGGAGATTTGCTACTTGGGGAGCAAAATAACTGATGATGGTCGAAGTAGAGAGGATATAAAATGTAGACTGGCAATGGCAAGGAAAGCGTTTCTGAAGAAGAGAAATTTGTTAACATCAAGTATAGATTTAAGTGTCAGGAAGTCGTTTCTGAAAGTATTTGTATGGAGTGTAACCATGTATGGAAGTGAAACATGGACGATAAATAGTTTGGACAAGAAGAGAATAGAAGCTTTCGAAATGTGGTGCTACAGAAGAATGCTGAAGATTAGATGGATAGATCACATAACTAATGAGGAGGTATTGAATAGAATTGGGGAGAATGGGAGTTTGTGGCACAACTTGACAAGAAGAAGGGACCGGGTGGTAGGACATGTTCTGAGGCATCAAGGGATCACAAATTTAGCATTGGAGGTCAGCGTGGAGGGTAAAAATCGTAGAGGGAGACCAAGAGATGAATACACTAAGCAGATTCAGAAGGATGTAGGTTGCAGTAAGTACTGGGAGATGAAGAAGCTTGCACAGGATAGAGTAGCATGGAGAGCTGCATCAAACCAGTCTCAGGACTAAAGACAACAACAACAACAACAAGCCGCGCGGGATTAGCCGAGCTGTCTAATGGCGCTGAAGTCATGGGCTGTGCGGCTGGTCCCGGCGGAGGTTCGAATCCTCCCTCGGGCATGGGTGTGTGTGTTTAGGTTAAGTAGTGTGTAAGCTTAGGGACTGATGGCCTTAGCAGTTAAGTCCCATAAGATTTCACACACATTTTTTTCCACACTTAAGCATCTCTAGGCCCATTGTTTCCGATGTGATTGTGAGGTGGAAATGTGAAGCGACACGTACAGCACAAAAGCGTACAGGCCGACCTCGTCTGTTGACTGACAGAGACCGCCGACAGTTGAAGAGGGTCGTAATGTGTCATAGGGAGATGTCTATCCAGACGATCACGCAGGAATTCCATACTGCATCAAGATCCACTGCAAGTACTATGACAGTTAGGCGGGAGGTGAGAAACCTTGTGTATGATGAACTTGGGTTTGATGGCACACATCAGACGGGTAAATCCCAAACGACGCCCCATTTGGTGTAAGGAGCGTAAACATTGGACGATTGAACAGAGGAAAAACGTTGTGTGGAGTGACAAATCACGGTACACAATGTGGCGATCCGATGGCAGGGTGTGGGTATGGCGAGTGCCTGGTGAACGTCGTCTGCCACCGTGTGTAGTGCCAACAGTAAAATTCGGAGTGCTATGGTGTGGTCGCGTTTTTCATGGAGGGGGCTTTGCACACCTTGTTGTTTCGCGTGGCCATAATCATAGCACAAACCTACACTGATGTTTTAAGCACCTTCTTGCTTTCTCCCACTGTTGAAGAGCAATTCGGGGATGGCGATTGCATCTTTCAACACGATCGAGCACCTGTTCATAACGCATGGCCTTTTGCGGAGTAGTTACACGACAATAACATCCCTGTAATGGACTGGCCTGCACAGATTGATGACTTGAATCCTACAGAACACCTTTGGGATGTTTTAGAACGCCGACTTCGTGCCAGGCCTCACCGACCGACATCGATACCTCTCCTCAGTGCAGCACTCCGTGAAGAATGGGCTGCCATTCCCCAAGAAACCTTACAGCACCTGATTGAACATTTGGCTGTGGGAGTGGAAGCTGTCATCAAAGCTAAGGGTGGTCCAGCACCATATCAATTTCCAGCATTACCGATTGAGGGCGCTACGAACTTGTAAGTCATTTTCAGCCAGGTGTCCGGATACTTTTGATCACATAGTGTAGCTGTTTACGTTGCTCGCCCGCCGTGTCTGGGTGTTAACTTTCTTGATAGAGGGTACCCACGAAGACGGAAGCCTATAGCCGTTATATCTATTGAAATAGAACTCATTCTTTGATACTCGGTGAAACAGCTGAATATCGAAGAATGAGTCCTATTGCAATAGAGATTACGGCTATAGGCTTCCGTCTTCGTGGCTACCCATTATCAAGGAAGTAAACACGCAGACACGGCGCGCGTGGGACATAAACGGCTACCAGGAAACATCAGAGGCCGCTTAACATCAATGATATTTTGGATTCTCCCCCCTCCCCATTTCAGCGTCTGCTTTCAGGATGTACCCGTGACGACGGCTCAGTAATGGCAGCCTGAAGATTTTTACACAGTAACTCCTCTTCGCCAGAAAAGAGCAGGAAAATAACCTTTTATAAGTCAACGTCACACTGTCTTTCGACAACGTTCAGCCGTCCAGGGACACCGGTGGAATCGTGAAGAAGATCCCAGCAGGGGAATCGAAATGTCGAACACTGAAGAATCCTGAAAAGGAATGTGACACGGCCAAAACAGATCAGGTTTTTGTATTTCCATCCTTGTGATTGGAGGTCTGGGGGTTCGGCCGTTCACTTGTGTAATAAAATGGAACACCTACAGCCGTCCTTATGATGTCATTTATTGTATGGCAACCAGTTTCGGTGCTTCAGTGCACCATCTTCAGGCCTTAGCAGTTGCATGATGCATACATGATGCATCAATGGCCAACATCTATAAGTGGTTTTTGCAGGCCATCTGTAATCGCAACGTTGATGGTTGGAGAAACAACGTCTCGGTTACAGGTAGTCTGCGAAAACCAGTTATAGATGTTAGCCATCGATGCAACATGTATACGGATGCTGTCCCCCACCCCCTCCCCACAACATCTGCTAAGGCCTGAAGATGGTTCACTGAATCACCGAAACTGGTTGCCATACAATAAGTGACATCATAAGGATGGCTGTGGGTGTTTCATTTTATTACATAAAAGTATCAGGAGTTTTGATTGGGGAGTACCAGGGAGGTTTCCGGCCAGGACGTTCAACAGTAGATCACATCTTCAGTCTCCGGCAGCTCACTGAGAAACTGGGTGAATATGGTAAAGATTTGCATATTTTATTCGTTGATTTTAAGAAGGCCTATGATTGCATACATCGTAAGAGCCTGCTCAACTGTTTAAGGGAGTTTGGCATAGCAGAGAAACTCAGCAATCTGATAAAGATCTGTCTGAACGAAACACAAGCGAAGGTGAAGATGGGAAATCGCGTAACTGAGGAATTAGAAATTGTGACAGGACTCAGGCAAGGAGATGGGTTGTCCCCTATCCCGTTCAACTTTGCCCTCGAGAAGATCGTACGCGAGACCTTCCAAGAGAACGAAGGGATTGAAATCGAAGGAAAGAGACTGGCATACTTAGCCTATGCAGACGACATCTGTTTACTCTCTAGGTCGGAAGAGGAGCTGGAGCAAATGACCAAAGCACTAAAGGAGGCTGCCAGCAAATTTGGGCTAAACATAAACGAAGCCAAGACAGAGTACCTCGATATGACGCGTGGTCATTGTCAGACTGCTGATCATCTACAATCACTGCAGGTTGGGGACCATTCCTACAAGAGAGTGCAAGAATTCAAATACCTAGGGGCACATTTCACTGAGAACTCGTCATGTGAAGCAGAGATCAATGCCAGAATACAAGCAGGAAATCGATCTTACCACAGCCTAGCACAACTGCTTCGGTCCAAATCTCTCTCCAGACAGTTCAAGATTCGACTGTACAAAATCCTGATCCAGCCTGTTGTTCTATATGGCTGTGAGACATGGAGTATCCGGAAACAGGACTTCCATAAGCTCCTTGTCTTTAAGAGAAAAGTGCTTCGGAAGATCTTCGGTCCAGTTCTGGATGCAGATACAGGGGAATGGAGGATCAGATACAACCAAGAGGTTGAGGAACTATACCAGTAGCCCAACATACCAGGAGCTGTCAAAGCCAAACGAATGCAGTGGGCCGGCCATGTGGCCCCGATGGAGGATCACAGATGGCCTCGGAAGCTCCTGGATTTCACACCTACAGGAAAGAGACCGCCAGGGAGACCCAAGAAGCGTTGGAGGGATGGACTCCATGAAGATTTAAAACAAATGTCAATAGATGTGGACGAATGGCGGATAGCAGCAATGGACAGAATACAGTGGAGGAGGAGACTTGTAGATGCGTGCGGTCCACTGGGCCTGATCACGTAGTAGTAGTAGTAGTAGTAGTAGTAGTAGTAGTAGTATCATGGGGTTTTTACCACCACATAAATACAGTTTCCATTCGAGCAGATCCCAACAAGGTTCGGAAGGGTTCCTTCCTTGTCCGGCGAGAGCCGGAATTGGAAACCTCCTCCCAAACAGTCCCAATTGGGAAAACTTCAACCCTTCTGCTAGCTCGCTAGGGACTGGCTGAATCGAACCTAGCTCTACAAACACCCCAGCCCTGTCATTTCCTGTGCTTCTGATCAGTGCTGCGACCGCTCTTGAACGCCTAGAACGCGCCGCCCAAAAAACCCCAATGGTTTCATAAAATTGTCTCTGTTTTTAAACTTAAAAATCAACAAAAACAGATAAATATTATCTCTAGCGAATTGCTGAACAATCACTGTTGCCTTCCCGGTAGATCTTCTCTCGTTGCGATGTAATTTCATTAAGTCTTTGTTATGATTGTCAGTAACTGCTTGGACTGTTTGACGATCAGTGAAAAGCAGTGGTGGATACTTGTTTCACGTATGACTTAGCAACGACAAACGTGTCCTCCAGCATATCTGTCCTCGAGCGTTTCCGGTCGTAAGTGACCGAAATGCATAGCCGTCGCGCATACAGCTTCCCAGAGGGACACCACGCTGAATATCCGTCGTCGCGGTATCGACTGCGATGTCGCCATCTTGCGTCTGTCGCTCTCCCACAGCTATAACGTGGAATTTTTCATAAATCTTACTTGTGATGACCTGAAGTGCGTGTTCAGAGGGTGTTCTATCCTTATCTGATGTTCGGTGAACTGAAAATCACTTATTCGGTTGTAAATGATCTTCGATGCTATCTTATCCGTGTCGCTTATCGCGCTGGCTAGCAAGTTAAGGGAATGACCCAGGCCTCTACCGTCGACCCTTGGTCTGACATGCCAGCGAGGTGATTTTTCTCACGCGTCAAGACAAATTCCGTGGTCTTTCTCCATTTACTTTTCAGTAATACAATAAAAAAGCATTAAAATGCATTCTGTGACGACTTTTTCATTACCGTAAGTCGCGTCTTTATTTCCTTTGTTTACTTGTATTAACGTGCCACAGCAATGCCTCGGCGACGTGCTTGGCGACGTCCCCTGCGGCACAGCGTTCCAGTGTATCGTGCACTGAAGGCAATTGAAATTGATCTGGCTGGACAGTTCAATAAACAACAGCTTATTGGAGGCCCGAATGTCTTTCGAGGCCTCCGATTGAACTTCACATGTGATGTACAGGCTCTTTTTGGAGGTAGTACATGGCTCACACTTGCAGTAGTGTGGGGCAATCACTGTGACTACGGTGGCCTTGAAGCCTTTCCAGATGCCAATATTCTATGTTGGAGAACATGGAGTATAGCAGAGACAACAGGACTCTTGGCTAAGGTTCCATATGGTACGCTGGTTCCCAGTATGCCATTTGTACTGACTACCAGAAGAAAGGAGAAATTGAATGCTGACGAGTACCTCTTTATATGGGCTAAAGTTGGCAATGGAAACTGTAAAATAAAAATTATTGGAGATTGTATGTTGTATTATAGACAATAAAATATTGATCCACTTACCCGAGAACCATCCTTATCTATCCCGTGAGATTTTTTTTTTTTAAAGAGTAAAAACACTATTCATTTGAAAGTAGTGGCCTGGGCCCCTCTTGGTTGTTCGCAAAGCGCGTGACACAAAAGTTTATAATACTTCTATATATGTAAAGTTCTATACGAAATATTTATTATTAAATGTCGTGTCCAGAGATATGTATATATTAATGTAAAATCGAAGGAAGTGAGAAATCAAGGGAGCAGGTCAGTTGTAGGAAGGGTTGGCGGGAGAATGTCTTCCACGGACGCAATACTAAACATTCATTTCATTAAAATGTCGTTCTAAACGACGTACAATAGACACTGTGTGTTTTCAAGTGGTGAAAATTTATTGAGATCATGGTAACGATTTCTGAACATCGTGCTGCTGCTGCATGACCTGTGACAGAGGAAGAAAGTTAATAACGATGGAGAGCTTTTAATTTATTAAAGCGACATTTTTGTAAACTAGCAAACTGACTTTATTTTAATTTTATTTTTTGTTGCTGTTTAATGAGTGATCGCGATCTTATAACTACATCGAACATTTCTGAAAAAGTTGTTGAACTATTTACAGATAATTTACAATTAGTGGCGAAAACAGTTGCTCTCGCACCTGCTTATACCGTATAAAAAAGATGAACAGACAGTCTTACAGTCTTGTTCAATTTCGCTAAGCAAGTAACATCAAAAAAATGGTTCAAGTGGCTCTGAGCACTATGGGACTCAACTGCTGTGGTCATAAGTCCCCTAGAACTTAGAACTACTTAAACCTAACTAACCTAAGGACAGCACACAACACCCAGCCATCACGAGGCAGAGAAAATCCCTGACCCCGCCGGGAATCGAACCCGGGAACCCGGGCGTGGGAAGCGAGAACGCTACCGCACGACCACGAGATGCGGGCAAAGTAATATCACTTCGATATTTGTGTCACTGATGGTTTAATACTAATTGGAGTTATACGACAACAAAATTTAATCGAAAGTTTAACAGTTATGCAGTGCCAGTAACTATCTTCCCACAAACGTTCATATTATCGTTTTCTAGTTTTTTCTTTTACCTCCCACTTGGTGCAATGTCGTGCACACTCATTTTAGGTTCTTTCCAGACGACTTCGGTACAGGCATGACAAGACAGCGCTACATTTGCAGAGACGTAATCTGTGTCATTGTCTGTTGTTTATCACGAACATGAAACAGACTTGTGGACGTGTGTTGCATACTGCGCTGTGAACACATTTAAGCCGCGGGAAATTATCGCTACACAGGCTCTATGTAGCTTTCGGCACTTGGAGGTTTTCTCGTAACACGCGACCAGTTTCGTTGCCACCGCCGGTTTGTCTTTAATTTCCGACGTGGGTAATACAATAGCGACAGCACTTGACGGAAAATGTTACTGGCCATGACTTTCATAAGAAACTCCCTTTCACATTTCACATCTGCTTTTGGAATTTCTACACTTTAGAAACGGCTTACATTCATTAAATAAGCAATGAGAACAGTCTTAGTAACAACGATAAAATTACCACGTACAATCCGATTATTTGCCTCGGCTACTAGCAGTACAAGACAGTAGGAGAACGAAAAGGAAGAAGAAAATCAGTTATTTAATGAATTAAGTGTAGAACTGAGGCACAAAACTGTTCCACTTCATTACAGAGTAATGTGTAAGAGAATCACAAGTATCTTGCATTTGGCAACCACAAGTCTCGCAACAAACGATAGGATTAGTATGACTCGCAGAACAGCAACCACATTGAATGTCAAAGAATTTTGGTAATAGTAGCTGCAGCTACTGAAGCAGTGGCATGTTTATAACTAGTCGCAAATGGGTAAAAACGTAACGTGTGCAGCAGCGTCGGTACAGATCAAAATAAACACCATTTGGGACGAGTCATCGTATGTTCGGTTGGTTTGGAGGCGCTGTATGTATGTTTACTTTTTTTAAACATATTTTAATTTGCGAATTAATATAAAAAATATCACAGATGAGTACATATGTATGCATAAGATAATTCCTACATTTTTTAAGTAGCACAGTAAAAAAAGATGCAATACTTTTTTATACAGAGTGGAGAAAAATTGTGTCACGAAATTTTAACCCTGGATAGCTGATGCCAGTAGGAACCAAAATTATCAATGTTGTTTGGGTCGGCAACGCACCATTTTTAAACTATGGAAACTTGGCGCCATGTGCTCCGGTCGGCCGAGGGATTGCCCCATTGCTGTTCGTCGGTTGACGGGCAGCGCTATGGTTGTCGGTTCATACATGCAAATGTCCCTCACCCCATGACTGCTGTAACGTGACATGCACACGTGTCGAATAGGTCTTGCTGTTTGTCTCCACCTCACGTCAGAGGCATTCGCACGTAAGCTTTGCTTCGGAGCACACACACGTCACTAGAGACTTAGTCATATAGTATGCATGGCGGCACAGTATTCGTTTGAAGAACAGCGAGATATGGTTTTTGTTTATGGAATGGCTGACGGTAATGCGCATGAAGCTCGACGGTTGCATGAGGAACGGTAACCAGCAAGTCGCCACCCAAACCCGCAAACGTTTACAGCAATTCACGGGCTACTTAGCGAAACAGGTTCTTTAGCGGGATGTCATGGCGATGCTGGAAGACCTCGAACACGACGGGATGCTGCATTTAAAGAGACTGTTCTCGAGCCCTTCAAGGAAGCACCTACGACAAGTACTGGAGAGGTTGGACTCGACATGGGGGTCACTCATCGGTTGGTCTGAGATGTTTTGAGAGATGACGGCCAGCATCCATTTAGTTTCCACCCTGTCCAAGACCTAAATCCTGCGGCGGTTTATGAATACAGGCTAGGGTTTTGCCGGTGGTTTCTTAGACGTTTTGCACGAGATCCCGACTTCCCCGCGATTGTGTTGTTTACCGACGAGTGCATCTCCCATCGGAAAGGCCTTTACGACACTCGAAACGTTCATTACTAGGCAAGGGGAAATCCTCACGTAACGTACGTCCAAGGACACCAGGAACGATTTTCTCTCAACATTTGCGCAGGCATTGTGGGTGACTATATGATTGGGCCGGTCCGTCTACCTTCTCGACTTGTCGGGGCAAATTACCTTCAGTTTTTGCAAGAAACTCTACCCAGTCTGCTGAAAGATGTTCCCCTGGTCATATGGCCACCCATGTGGTTGCAGCATGATAGGGCGCTCGCACATAGCAGTCGTGCTGTGCGCAGATATTTAAATGAACTCTTTGACGGCCGGGTAATTGGCAAAGGTGCTTGTAGGACATGGCCCCCGCTATCACCAGACCTCACGCCACCGGAATTTCTCCTGTGCGTATTCTCCAAGGACGTGAACCATCTAGAAACGAAGAGGAATTAATGGATCGCGTTCAACATGCTGCCAGGGCATTGCCAGGAATCTTTGAAAGAGTTCGGCGAAACACAGTTCGACGTTACCAAGCTTGTGTCGCGCCAGAGTGTCGCCAGACACCTGCTTTAAGTAACGATGTCCTAGCTACAAAAAATACAGGGTTATTACAAATGATTGAAGCGATTTCACAGCTCTACAATAACTTTATTATTTGAGATATTTTCACAATGCTTTGCACACGCATACAAAAACTCAAAAAGTTTTTTTAGGCATTCAAAAATGTTCGATATGTGCCCCTTTAGTGATTCGGCAGACATCAAGCCGATATTCAAGTTCCTCCCACACTCGGCGCAGCATGTCCCCATCAATGAGTTCGAAAGCATCGTTGATGCGAGCTCGCACTTCTGGCACGTTTCTTGGTAGAGGAGGTTTAAACACTGAATCTTTCACATAACCCCACAGAAAGAAATCGCATGGGGTTAAGTCGGTAGAGAGTGGAGGCCATGACATGAATTGCTGATCATGATCTCCACCACGACCGATCCATCGGTTTTCCAATCTCCTGTTTAAGAAATGCCGAACATCATGATGGAAGTGCGGTGGAGCACCAACCTGTTGAAAGATGATGTCGGCACTGTCGGTCTCCAGTTGTGGCATGAGCCAATTTTCCAGCATGTGCAGATACACGTGTCCTGTAACGTTTTTTTCACAGAAGAAAAAGGGGCCGTAAACTTTAAATCGTGAGATTGCACAAAACACGTTAACTTTTGGTGAATTGCGAATTTGTTGCACGAATGCGTGAGGATTATCTACCGCCCAGATTCGCACATTGTGTCTGTTCACTTTACCATTAAGAAAAAATGTTGCTTCATCACTGAAAACAAGTTTCGCACTGAACGCATCCTCTTCCATGAGCTGTTGCAACCGCGCCGAAAATTCAAAGCGTTTGACTTTGTCATCGGGTGTCAGGGCTTGTAGCAATTGTAAACGGTAAGGCTTCTGCTTTAGCCTTTTCGTAAGATTTTCCAAACCGTCGGCTGTGGTACGTTTAGCTCCCTGCTTGCTTTAATCGTCGACTTCCACGGGCTATGCGTGAAACTTGCCCACACGCGTTCAACCGTTTCTTCGCTCACTGCAGGCCGACCCGTTGATTTCCCCTTACAGAGGCATCCAGAAGCTTTAAACTGCGCATACCATCGCCGAATGGAGTTAGCAGTTGGTGGATCTTTGTTGAACTTCGTCCTGAAGTGTCGTTGCACTGTTATGACTGACTGATGTGAATGCATTTCAAGCACGACATACGCTTTCTCGGCTCCTGTCGCCATTTTGTCTCACTGCGCTCTCGAGCGCTCTGGCGGCAGAAACCTGAAGTGCGGCTTCAGCCGAACAAAACTTTATGAGTTTTTCTACATATCTGTAGTGTGTCGTGACCATATGTCAATGAATGGAGCTACAGTGAATTTATGAAATCGCTTCAATCATTTGTAATAGCCCTGTATGTAAAAGACTTTCTGTAAGCGAACTGACAGCTGTCGACAGGTTTGTTCCTGATACATCTTATCATGAAACTACAATGGATGTGTCAGGGCCCTGGAGGATTCGCCCCCAGAGTGGAAGGCTGGCGCGCTACCACCGAGCGTGTGGGCCACCTTGGATACATCGCGATCTCCGGCACACAAAGCATTTGCGGTTATGCGTTGTCCAGAGCAACCGGCAACAGGGCAATCCCGCGGCCAATCAGAGCGCATGGCGCCAAGTTTCCGCAGTTTAAAAATTGTGCGTTGTCGACCTACACAACATTAGTAATTTTGGTTCCTACTGGCATCAGCTATTCAGGGTTAAAATTTCCTGACACAATTTTCCTCCAACCTGTATACTTGTCATTAATGCACTAAAGAGTTGCAGAAGCAGATATTACACATAAATTACAGTGTGAGGTGCTTTAAAGAATGTCTGCATTAATTTGCTCTGTTAAGAAATTCATCAATAGAGTATATTAAGTTGATAACTAATAAATGTTTAACGTTCCTCTTAAATCTTACTTTATTAGCAGCTAAAAGTTTCAGGTGATCAATAAGTCATTGAAAATGTTTATTCCTGAATACTGGACACCTTTCTGGACCAAAGTAAGTGATTTTACATCTTCATGTAGACTGTTCTAATTCAATGTGGAGCAGTCAAGGCACCAAAACGAGGAGTCCGTCTCAGTATACGTGGTATACGACTCTGTGTGGAATACACTCAGTTCTCGCTACGAAAATCCTGATTTAAAAGAAGTTATCCTCCTGAAAACTGATTCTGTTGCGACACTAAAAGAAAGGTTACGACACTGTTGACACATAACAGTCCTCTTAAGGCGGCGGTGGGGTTTGGTAGTAACTTAAGCGCATTAAAAAGTCGGTTTGCTCTGTTATTAGAATTCCAAGTTAAATTCAGGGTGGGGCAGTTGTGCTGTGTTATGGGTAATAACAGGGTCTCGTAGTAGTGGACCGGAGCACTCACTGAATTAACTATATATAAAAACTACTTGTGTTTGGATCACACTCTTATAACTATCGTACAGAAGATGTTCACTATTCTACGGGTTTGTTTTTCAGCAAGCTTCCAGCAGTAGCAAAAAGCGTGAGTGATTTTTGCATCGTTATCTATGTACTTTGAATGCAGCGTCTGGTCCCATAACGTATAAGATTTGGCTCAGATGACACCCAAGTGACACTAGAAAAAAAAGTAATAAACTGCCAAACGCAAGTATGGCTTGCGCTCTGAGAGTTTCCTACCAACTTAATTATGTGTATACATACTTCATCCGACCCAGAAATCAAGAATCTCGGCGCTTTTTGTCTGTTATCGATATCGAGACGCAAGATATCGGTCACGGGAATTCCAAGACTTTCGAGGATCCTTAAGTTTAAACTTTTTGTGTAATTTCGCATTTGTTGTTGTAATTCGTGAAAAGAAGGGGTCTTAACAGACGGACATACTGGCAGCCGCATAACAAACGACAAAAAAACTTTTTTCATCTGATACAATTACAAACTGACAATTTTAGGATTTTTTCCCTTACTTGTAATGTGAAACCTTGTTTTTTGCCAAATCTGATGATTCTACGTCATCGGAAAGTGCCCCAAAAGCTTTGATGAGTGATTTTGCGAGTGTCGAAATATGTGACGTAAATGGCCGCATCTTTTGGCTGTATTGACTTAAAAGCTTTTTTTTTTTTACCACCATGAATTTCAACATGATAAATCTACCCGCACCAGAGAAAAAGGGTCTTAACAGAAGGACAGACAGACAGTAAAGCGATCCTGTAAGGGGTTTGTTTTTACCGGTTGAAGTACGGTTCCCTAATGAACAAAGAAAAAATATTCGGCCAACGTAAGACGAATCAGTTTCATTTGAACCACCCTTAGCTCTCGCCTTGTTGATTGTTTCCTTAACTCGATCACACGAAAGAAAAAAGTGATTTGTTAATTTCTGGTACTCAATTTGTTGTATTTCGTTAGCGCCAGCAATAAAAGACCTACAAAATTCTTCTGCAAAATGGATTATAACTATTCTTAATTCGCCGTAAAAAAAGGACGTTACTTTAAAAGTAACTGAAACGTTCTGTCAGAAATCATTGTCATCTCGTATAGTACCTAAGTAGTCAGTCAAGTCATTCTTCAGAGACAGTTTCGAATGCCAGCATAGATCTTTTGAAAAAGACAGGCCCGATTCATTTACCATCCTTGTTCAGTATGCACTTGTGGTCCGACTCAAACGACATCATAGTCGATGGCAAAGTGAATTACAGTCTCTTTCCCTCTGGAAGTCAGCTTTTTATCGCAGTGTCATCAGCAAGTCTTCAGTCAGTTCAGATACAAGTTGTTCTTCATATTGCACTTCCAACTTGAAAATACGATCCTGTGAGGTATTAAGCGAAATTTGTAGTTGGATTTCCTGGTAGGGAGGACACGACGTGTTGTCTTGGACAGAGAATCATCAGCAGATGTAGAAGTAACTTCTGGTGTGCCGCAGGGATGACTATGGAACCCTTGTTGTTCATGTTATAAAGTATATTAACGACTTATTAATAATAATGTTAGAGTTTTCGCAGATGACGCAGTTATCTATAATGAATTACTGTCTGAAAAATGCCGCACGAGTATTCAGTCACATCTTGATAAGATTTCAAAATGGTGCGAAGATTGGCAATTTGCTTTAAATATTCAGAGATGAAAAGCTGTTCACTTCATAAAGCGGACTACAATATCAACAGATCACAATTGGAAACAGTCAACTCGTACAAATATCTGCGTGTAAAAGTCTGTACGGATATGAAATGGAACGGTCACATAAGCTTAATCATAAATAGAGCAAGTGGAAATCCTCGGTTCATCAGCAGAATGCTAGAGAAATCCAGCCAGTCTGCAAAGGGGGCTGCTTACAAAACACTCGTGCGACCAATGCTAGCAATGCTAGAATATCGGTCAAGTGCATGGGACCCATACGAAGCACGACTAATAGGGGATACTGATCGTATACAGAGAAGGGCTGCATTGATGGTCGCAGGTTCGTGTGACCCGTGAGAGAGTGTCACTGAGATACTGAAAGAACGGAACTGGCAAACGTTTGAAGGTATACGAATATTATTCCGCGAAAGCCTACGTAGAATGTTTCGACAACCAACTTTAGGTGGTGAATCTAGAAATATGCTACAGCTGCTTACGGATCCGTTGTGTACGTATCGTGAAGAAAGGATTAGACTAATTATAGCACGGACAAGGGCGTTTAAGCAATCAGTCTTCCCACGCTCCAGGTACAAGAAGAAACCATAATAACTGGTATAACGGGAAGTACCCACTGCCACGCACTTCACAGTGGCTTTCAGGGTGTAGATGTGGATGCAGGCATAGATTCCAAAACGTGAAGCAACCATCAGCTGGTCTTGGTCCTACTGGAAGCGTTTAGTCTTCACCTTCCTCCAAACCGGCATCCAGCTATCAAAGCCAAGTGATATACGATGTAGAATCGAAGCTGTGGTGTTGCTTGACAATTTCCCCTTATAAGTTGTATTCCATTCGAGTTAAGTACTAGAAAATAAGATAACACCAAGCAGCGATCGATCTCCACTCACCGAGGTGAAGTAACGGTTAAAGTACGGGACTCACATTCCGACGGATAAGAATCCGAATTCCTGCCCGACTAGCCAAATTTTATTTCACGTGCTCCCATTAAATCGCCTAAGGTGAGTGCCAGGTTGCTTCCTTTGAAGAGGACTCGTCCGGTTGCCTTCTCGCCCATGTTCTTTCCGCCTCTACAGACCTCTTCGTCAATCGGACATTAAACACTAATTTTTCTCATTACTTCGATTCTCAATGCTGCGATTTACTAGGTTGCCCCATAAATTAGTCGGCAAAAAGTTTGGTAATATCAAATATAAAAGCGGTTTTATCTACCACTTCCATCTCCCCTAGTTCGTTTCACAATCCTCTAAAAGCCGGACAGTTTCAGTTTGCAAGTAAGGGAAAGCTTCCATTTCCTTATCACGGTCAATTTGACTGCTAGCTTACGGTTACTGCTACAAACCTACAACTCTTTCTACTTTTTCTAGGCGCTTCAGTCTGGAACCGCGCGACCGCTACGGTCGAAGGTTCGAATCCTGCCTCGGGCATGGATGTGTGTGATGTCCTTAGGTTAATTAGGTTTAAGTAGTTCTAAGTTCTAGGGGACTGATGACCTCAAATATTGAGTCCCATAGTGCTCAGAGCCATTTGATCCATTTTTTTCTACTGTTTCTGCTAGTTACGTGCTCTCTGGCTATACAAATTGATTCGCCGAGCGACTATGACAGTGGATTCGGGAGTGTGATGCACTTAGCCGTACGTACGAAAAAACACGGAAACAGTATCTCATCTTCCAGAACAGCAAAAAAAAAAGAATACTCTCCGACGTAAATGGAATTTACTCGCGAGATATGAAACGGTCACTTTATCGATTTAGATTGTCATCAGCGTTATCGGAGAGATACGATTTCCTGGTATGAGCTGATAACTTTTAGTATCTGTAGTCTATTTACTCAGGTAGGCAGCTGTCTGATATTCTTCGCTGCTAATGTATGACAGCAGTAAGCTGAATAAGCCAAGAGAAAGTCCGAGAATGTT
Organism: Schistocerca cancellata; assembly: GCF_023864275.1. Taxonomy (NCBI): domain Eukaryota; kingdom Metazoa; phylum Arthropoda; class Insecta; order Orthoptera; family Acrididae; genus Schistocerca; species Schistocerca cancellata. The sequence goes on along the minus strand of NC_064631.1, from coordinate 605,210,149 downwards.
CTTGTGCGAAGTAGTACAGCACCCATAGCTGTCCCTGAGGCTCGGATGGCTAATCGCAGTATGCGGTGGCGCTCGATCCGGAGGTCGCCGATTCGATTCCTGGTGAAGGCATAATTTGCACATTGCAACCGGGGAGACCACAGGAGGCACGAGCAGATAAATGTGAAAAATAACGCTGATAGTTTAGTAGATCACGCTTAAAAGTTGTTTAATTTACTTGTAAACGGAATAATAATGCAAATTAACGAAACTGACAGTCATTCGGTTTCATATTACGTAAAGGCACCAGAGAAGCAATTCTGACTTCGTATTTGATAATGAAACAGAACTAAGAAGTAGGAGAATATATTCACGACGTCAGAGGATCCAAAGAAAATCATCGAAATTTTAAACGGAAGAATCTTAATGAATTTAAAGGCGAATAGGAATGAATCACAGAAAAAACGAACATGAGAAGATGGGGTTAATAAACTTACTTTTTGCGCGGATCAGTGGTTGTTGCATGGCTCTTAAATGGATACCATTTGGGGAACCTTGCATTCGATATGTCACACTGGTAACTGTAGAGAAGGACGCGTGTTAAGCGTGGTTTGTGTCTGTGTTGTTGTTGGTGGCGTTGGGAGAGAAAGAAGATGGTAAAACTCTGTGGCTGCTGCTCCTGAACAGCAGCCAGGCGCCGACGAGCTTGCCTTCCCTGTTTGATGGATACGTCATCATCAAAAGTGTTACGTACCATCTTTCAATCAGACACTGCCGAGAGTTTTTCGTTTGAGCCAGGGAGCTGATCTACAGTCGTATGATCAGACATTACCGGGAATTTTATGCTTTAACCCCAAGACATTGATTTATAGTCCTGTTGTTGTTGTTGTTGTGGTCTTCAGTCCAGAGACTGGTTTGATGCAGCTCTTCATGCTACTCTATCCTGTGCAAGCTCTTCATCCCCCAGTACCTACTGCAACCTACATCCTTCTGAATCTGCTTAGTGTATTCATCTCTTGGTCTCCCTCTACGATTTTTACCCTCCTCGCTTCCCACCAATACTAAATTGGTGATCCCTTGATGCCTCCGAATATTCCCTACCAATCGATCCCTTCTTCTAGTCAAGTTGTGCCAAAAATTTCTCTTCTCTCCAATTCTATTCAATATCTCCTCATTAGTTGTGTGATCTACCCATCTAATCTTCATCATTCTTCTGTAGCACCACACTTGAAAGCTTCTATTCTCTTCTTGTCTAAACTATTTATCTTCCACGTTTCACTTCCATACATGGCTACACTCCATACAAATACTTTCAGAAACGACTTCCTAACACTTAAATCTATACTCGATGTTAACAAATTTCTCTTCTTCAGAAACGCTTTGCTTGCCATTGCCAGTCTACATTTTATATCCTCTCTAATTTGACCATCATCAGTTATTTTGCTCCCCAAATAGCAATACTCATTTACTACTTTAAGCGTCTCATTTCCTAATCTAATTCCCGCAGCATCACCCGATTTAATTCGACTACATTCCATTATTCCCGGTTTGCTTTTGTTGATGTTCATCTTATATCCTCCTTTCAAGACACTGTCCATTGCGTTCAACTGTTCTTACAGGTCCTTTGCTGTCTCTGGCAGAATTACAATGTCATCGGCGAACCTCAGAGTTTTTATTTCTTCTCCATGGATTTTAATTCCTACTCCAGATTTTTCTTTTGTTTTCTTTACTGCTTGCTCAATATACAGATTGAATAACATCGGGGAGAGGCTACAACCCTGCGTCACTCCCTTCCCAACCACTGCCTCCCTCTCATGCCCCTCGACTCTTTTAACTGCCTTCTGGTTTCTGTACAAATTGTAAACAGCCTTTCGTTCCCTGTATCTTACCTCTGCCACCTTCAGAATGTGAAAGAGAGTATTCCAGTCAACATTGTCAAAAGCTTTCTCTAAGTCTACAAATGCTAGAAACGTAGGTTTGCCTTTCCTTAATCTATTTTCTAAGATAAGCCGTAGGGTCAGTATTGCCTCACGTGTTCCAACATTTCTACGGAATCCAAACTGATCTTCCCCGAGGTTGGCTTCTACCAGTTTTTCCATTCGTCTGTAAAGAATTCGTGTTAGTATTTTGCAGCCGTGGCTTATTAAACTGATAGTTCGGTAATTTTCACATCTGTCAACACCTGCTTTCTTTGGGATTGGAATTATTATATTCTTCTTGAAGTCTGAAGGTATTTTACCTGTCTCATACATCTTGCTTACTAGATGGTAGAGTTTTGTTAGGCCTGGCTCTCCCAAGGCCATCAGTAGTTCTAATGAAATGTTGTCTACTCCCGGGGCCTTGTTTCGACTTAGGTCCTTCAGTGCTCTGTCAAACTTTCACGCAGTATCGCATCTCCTATTTCATGTTGATCTACATTCTCTTTCATATCCATAATATGACGAGGAAATTTTCCCCCTTCCTTCTCTTCTCCCCCAAATAATGACGATGACATTTTCGCCCTCGACGTGGATTAGAACCGACAAAATGCGGATCGAGCAACAGAGAACTTGCTCGTGTTAGTGATATCGGCTACAGAGGTGGGAGCTTTAGTAAAGAAAGGAAGTCACGTGGGGCCACTAGCATCAGAAATAAGATGGGGGTCCCAGAATATCAGCTCTAACGAGTAATTTTCACAAAATTTCAGTCACCAACTTTCTCCTCTGAATGTGAAACTAGGTAGGAAGAAGTGATCATCATAATAATATCGGAGAAATCAGAGCTCATACAGAAAGATTAAAGTGTTCATTTTTCCCTGTCAGACATTGGAATGCTACAGAAATATTCTGAAGGTGGTTCGAAGAGCCCACTGCCAGGCACTTAAGTGTGAACTGCGGAGTAGTGACCGAGAAGCAGTGAACCCTCAGAGCAGGTGTTTGTTTCTCTATATTTGAAAGCAGGCAGGATTTAGATGACCATTGCATCGAATGGATGAACTGCTTACGATAGAATCGGGGTACTCAGTGAAACCAAGGCCACGCCGTAAACTGAAAACTTATTTACAAAATTACACCGGAAACGTACTATATGTCCTATCACTTGCTTTTAGTTCACTTTCCGGAAATAAACGTTCATTTTTTTCTGTTTTTCATTCTCTTTTTTCCTTAAAGTCTGTTCTCATTTTCCGGAGAGTCAAAATATTGGTACAGTCAAAAGAATTCTCCCCCACATACTCTAATAACAGATCAACGCATTTTAGTGTGCGTAATAAGGGTTCCTCGTCTTCGCGCTCTTCTCTGTCGGGCACATTTTGTTCACTCAGCTGCTCTAATCCCGGTCCATAGCCATCGTTTTACTGACACTAGCGGATCTTTTGCTTATCTACGTCTTTACAACCATAAATCTGTAATCTAAACCAAAACGTTCGTTCTAATTATCACAGAACTCTTCAGGCATAGGTTTCTCTTTAAACCGCCGAACTACGCGCCAATAATTCGAAAGCCACATATTGGGAAGGTTGCTGATTTATGCATTTCCATAATTAATTAGCATTGTATTAGGGCATAGTCCTGTTCTTCTATTCTTTTTCTTTATCCATAAAAATGATTACAATCTGATCTAAAGTTTTAAGGGTTATTAAATGATAAAGTTACGCTAATTTATACCATCAAAGTGGCCATATTAGTGGCGTTCAGTTTCCGGATGTAGTTTCTTTGATTGTGAGTGTGACATCCGAAAGGTGTGCTACTGCGGATTCCCACTCACGGATGCAGGAAAGCATACAGATCCCGGCCATCTTGATGCAGATCTTCCGTAATTTCCCTGAATCATTTCAGCGAATGCCTCTAGTAAGGACTGGCAGCTCTTTCTCTTCCCTGTAACAGGGTCCTGCTAATGATGAACAACTGGCTAACCATGACTTGGCATTTATTTTGCTTCTGTGACTAGATCACTTTTTCCGTCGCTGTAAATCGTTAGGTATCGTAGAGGAGGAATGTTGTGGGCGCCATTTGTCTGTGAAGTGTGTGAACTTTGTTCTGCGTGTTTTCTGTTTTATCTTTTAGTGAGTTCTGCTTCTCAGACTGTCACTGCGATATTTATCTTGTCGAATGTTGCGTTACTTTTCAGCTTCACTCATTAAATCCAGCGGAAGGGTTCGATCCAGATGTGGCTCTTTTTTGATGACTCGCAAACTGGAGGACTGAATATGAGTCTATGAGAGCAAATCAGGTTTAAATAATATTTTTGCAGTCATAATATAATAGGAAATAATTCTATTTTGAAAAAAAAAATGAAAATACGCTCAGTTAATTCGCTTCTTCTTCTTCGCTCGACATGAGCCTCCTATGACCCACATAAATAACTAATTCTGATTTAACTTCCGATTTTTCCAATAATTTTTTAATTTTACAATGAAGGCTTGCTTTCACGGCCGGATTTTTCAGCCGTTGAGAATTCTTCCGGGTTGTATGGCCGTGGTCCATGGAACTTTTCTATCGCTGACGTTTCGTCCAAAGCTACGTTGGACATCTTCAGAGGTGCTCCTGCTTGTGCTGAGTCTTGCCGACTGCAGCACAACCAGCACAACCAGGAGCACCTCCGAAGATGTCCAACGTAGCTTTGGACGAAACGTCAGCGATAGAAAAGTGCCATGGACCACGGCAAATTTGATTAGGGTGCTTTGCTCCAGTTTGTTTGGAGTGAGTGGTGGATTTGGACAAGGAGGGGTGGGGGGAGGGGGGAGGCGGGGGTTCTTCTAAGATGGGAATCTAAAACGTTCTTTCGAAACGTATCACTCTCCAGAATTTCTTGTTCATCAATCTTGATCTCTTTCAGATTACCTTTGATTTCTGGGAGCCACTTACACCAGGGGGATTTTTTGATATGTTCAACACTCCTATTGTGTATTCTGTTTTCATTCATCCGAACCAGATGGCCGTAAAACGTTTTTCTACGTTTCCTCATCGTTACATTTAGTTGTTCAGTTTTCTTGTACAGGTCTTCATTACTGCTGTTCCTGTGTTCATTGTTGTGTTTTATTGGATCCAACATTTTTCTTAGGATAATACTCTCTTTCTTTCCTATGTTTTCTGTTTCTCCTGTCTCAGCCAAATTCAGGCATTTGGCTGCCTATAAACAATCTGGTTTTATTATTGTCACATAGCGCTATAACTTTGCTTGAGAGCACATAATTCCCTTTTTGCACTCATCTTTAGTCAACTAAAAGGTCATTTCCACTGTCCTTACTCCGAGTTCATTAGAATCCCGATCACGATTGCTCTTCTACGTTTCCTCGCCAAGATATTTAAATTTATTGGCTCTTAATTTTTTCGTTATCTGTCTTTATGAAACGTGCCCTGGCGCAAATTCTGTTTTGCGTAAGATATTTGAAGTTGTTTTTTTCCGTAATTCTTTATAAAACGTTGGTTTTTTTTTTTAGTTATCATTGCTTTGTCTCCACACAGTACTGCGAGACCATCGGCAAAATCTCAACATTGAGTTCACGGTCCAGTTAGGAGGAGGAGGAGGAGATTAGTGTTTAACGTCCCGTCGACAACGAGGTCATTAGAGACGGAGCGCAAGCTCGGGTGAGGGAAGGATGGGGAAGGAAATCGACCGTGCCCTTTCAAAGGAACCATCCCGGCATTTGCCTGAAGCGATTAAGGGAAATCACGGAAAACCTAAATCAGGATGGCCAGAGACGGGATTGAACCGTCGTCCTCCCGAATGCGAGTCCAGTGTGCTAACCACTGCGCCACCACGCTCGGTCACGGTCCAGTTACACCTGGTCATTAACTCCACTCTATCTGACATCTTCTTCCCATTCCTGGCCACCTTTTCAATGAAATGAAATGATCGTACGGCATTGTCGGCCGGGAGGCCCCATGCAGGGTGTTCGGCCGCCGGAATTGCAAGTCCTTTTTAGCTGACGCCACTTCGGCGACTTGCGAGTGAATGATGATGAAAGGCACACAACACCCAGTCATCTCGAGGCAGAGAAAATCCCTGACCCCACCGGGAATCGAACCCGGGACCACGTGCGCGGGAAGCGAGAACGCTACTGCAAGACCACGAGCTGCGGACACCTTTTCAATGACACAACTTTACAAAATAGGGGATAGACCTTGTCCTTGTCTAGCACCTTTTCGTACAATGCAAGATAAAGATACCTCTCCTGTAAATTAAACTATGGAATTTGTCTTTTTTAGTGTTGCCAACTTCGTTTATCATCCACATCACAGTCGGTTCATGAATACTCCAGACAAGTGGTTCGCCATACGCTAGATGCAGTAGCAATAATGATCGTACGTTCATTCACATTCTTGCCTTTCGTAACAGTGTAGTGTTGTGCGTCTGAAACAGATCTGCATGGTGACTTTGAAAATGCAGAAACAGACTTTCGTTCCCCTCAGTTGCAGGTGGGCTGGTATATGTTTCAGTCGTAACGGATGATGGAGCGCTAAACGATGTGAGATCGTGTCTGTGCTGTGAAATGTGTGCGATGTAAACACGGAACGGAAAACTGCGCAGTCCGACATAAAAACTGCTTCTTATCGTGCAAATATCTCCAGTATCTGACGTTACCTATCTTAGGTTCGATAAAAATAAAGTCGAAGTCCGTACTCAATCATTCCCCAAATCCAGCTTGTGGATTTCATCAATGTCATATGATGAATTTTAATGGCTGCAGTCAATTCCAGGTATCTTGTCCCAAAGTGCACTTGCACCATCAGGCTTTTCTAGGTATGTGTCACGTAAATATTGATAAATCAAAATATGTCTTCAAAGCCAATATTTATTTCGTAAGCAACTGACAAAAGAAGGCCGCAGTAGAAACTGACATGGGACATGTGTAACACTGCTGCCAACCCGCTTTTCGATGTCAATCTCAGAAATCAAAGATTTTGCAGAAACCACCTCAACACGAATTCACTCTGCAGTGACGATAACACTGTCTAAAATCTACTTAAAAACATACTCCTCCCCACCAGTGTAAGGGATGTGAGGTCACAAAATGAAGTATAAACATGTATTTTTTTTAAAATATAATGAAGTTGGCTGAAGATTAGCACTCTTTTAATTTATGTAAGTATTAAGTTAAAAGAGCTTTTCTGTTAGATATTAAATTTGTTTGAGTGGATATGAATGTGGTAGCAACCATACTTGAGTACATTATTATTTATGCAAACCTGTTTGCCATCTTGGCAAAATTAAATAACTGAAATTTTTAAGAAATTTAAAATGATTGAGAGATTGTAAGTTAAGTATCTCATCTTAAAGGAATCTTGATGATTCTAAAACTGGTCTTAGTGTTTATGAGTCTGTAATATTTCCAAATTTATGGGGATTAATATTATGATTTATATTTTAGTAGCATCACTTCAGCTGATGCATCTGAGTTGCAGCAAGACACCGGCAGCCGTATCGAACTATTTTATTAACAACAGGACATTACATTCGTAGTATTGCCAGAGGCTAATTGGCGCCTACACCCTGCGAGCGCGGTTTGGTGTCGAATCTTGGACCACACAGAGTTGAGGTAGCAGCCAAAGCGACGCTCTGTGGCCTGCTACCTCGGGGCAGCCTACCGGTCATCCTCAGGCTGACTGGTTGCTCGCTGGCCACGAGCCCACTTCAGCCTAGGGGTCTTGCGATATTGGCCCACGGTCCTTGCAGGCACTGGGCTGGCACAACTAGCCCGGCAGCCCCGTTGCTCTCGAGCCACAGCCAGACTATGCAACAAGGCTCACCCAAGTAGGGGAATAACTGGCATTCTGGTGCACTCTGCATTGTTGCCAAATTTATCCACTTCCCAGCCACTCCCGGTGGTGGTAGACGTGACAACACTGCAATTGAATTGACATTCAAATTTATTAAATTTATATGCAAATTAATTGAGTTAGGCAAACTAATGATATTCAAAATGGCGAAAAATTAAAAAAAACGGCGGAAATTACAAACATGGTGGTAATTACAAAAAATAGTGGGAAATTAAAAATGGCGGGAATTTCAAATTTTGGTTCTGTAGTTCATAATACCACCACTAGAGGGCGTTGTAGGACTCCCCTTCTCTCCCACTTCCCCTCTCCCTTCCCCCATTTCCCAACCTGTGAAATGGTGGGAAATAGACTCAGTCAGCACCGAGTCGCTGCAGAGGAAGGTCTAGTCTGTACTTTATTTATCTGAAGGGAAAAGCTCAGCTGTCAGTGTGGGAGGTGCATGTATTGGCAACTACATATCTTAATCACACATCATTATATGATCGAAAATCATTGCTGACTGTTGTTAAAAACAAAGAGCAAAGAGCATGTAACACATAATGCAAATCAATTAATACACACATTCTCCCATACCAACTCCGAGCAGATGTGCGGCACTAGAAAAAACTAAGTTATTACAGCACGCTAGAGCTCTGACTTGACACCACCATCACAATCATGCGTTGTGTCTATGGAATGCTGGGGCACATAGCCCATCCCATTCTACACATTGTGGAAGCTGACTGTGGAATGACTCGTGGCTGGCTGCCAGGTGCGGTGCCAGGGCGGCGGTGGTGCAGTCACGCAACAAGTCAGGTAACTACGTGCTGTTACAGGCGAGAGATGCCACAAGCCCCTGACGCCTAGTGGTAATGCAGAGTACCAGCAGCATGGGATGTGTTTATTCACTGGCTGTATTCACTCAGCTGGGAGGCCGCACTGTTCTGCCAGTGGTGGGTGCTTTGTGGGATAACGAGATGGCTTTCTTGCTGAGGAAGTTAAATGGTTCTGAGTGAATACTGAAAGCCTTTACGGTTCAGGCCTTTGGAATCACCCCATTCTGAAGAGACGGGAGCTTCAAAGGTCCTTCTATAAACATCAACGAACACAGACAAAGATTGCTAACCACTAGAACTACCTCATAATTCAGCGGCTGCTTCAAAGCCTTCCTTGCAGCTGGGGTGACTTGTAGGGGAATGTAAGCAGGAAGTGCCTCACCCGACGGCGGCAGTTTCAAAGGTCTTCCTAGAAAAATACTGGTGAACATCTGCTCTCAACGACAAAGAACAATGCTACCAGGAACTGCCCCAATTTTCAGAGACGTCCACGGATCTGAGGAAAGTTGTAAAGCCAGATAATTTGATGTAGATGACAAGAGATTCTCCTGGGAGTGGTGCATAATGCCAACAAAGACCTTACTAGAACTCATGGGCTGAAACAGCTTGTGGCTTTGATGTAAACGGCAACAGTCTCGTCTGGGAGGGGTGCAGAATGCCGTCAAAGGCGTACATGGAATCCTTCAATTTATCTCTTTGTCAGACTCATTCTAATAAGAGTCTAAAAGTATGCAGTTACCCTCTGTATGTATGGGAACTCGCAGTTTTGGCTGAAACACAACAATTTATCTCAAAGAAGAAAAAAAGAGGTATGCTCACAAAGGGTTTGCCAGTAGAAGTTAGCGGGTCTCTGCTTGTCAAACTGAAGAGGAATGTCAGCAGGTTCCTGCCTGTAGGACAAAGACTAACAACTAACTCATATACTATGGAAGGATGAGAAATTTCACTTGTCTCGCAGAATGTTGTCTTTAGGAACATCCACCTAAGTAAAATGCTTATTGACGACGCTCTAGGTACAACTGTGGATGGTTGAAACCTGCTCTGGAAAGAATACGCACACACAGCTATTGAGGGACGTTGCTGTTGCAAGAGTGCAAGTAAGACGGTGGATGAACAGACTGTGGAGGAATGTTACACAGCTCACTTGCTCCTCATGACGTAACACATTGCATGTCTGCCTTATGTGTTGCCTTTCTTAACAATGCAACTGTTGTAATATCAGCTTATTTATTTTAAAAAAAGTGACTGAATAAATATGAGCACTCATTTTCTGCATGAATACCTTCGGGTATTCTCCAGGTGTGATTCTTACGCCTGCTACAACGAATACTGAACCGACAGACCTAACCTAACATCGTGTATGGGATGTAGTCTTACGCTTTTAAAACGAATACTGTGACAGTGCAAATAGTTGATAAAGTACCAAAATCAATGAAATCTCCAGCTAAATAAGTGTAAATTCACTCTTCAGTTGTGACTCTTATGTTTGCTACGACGAATATTATACCGACATAACGCACTTCACATCGTGTAAAGGAGTAGTATTACACTTTTAAAATGAACACTGTGACAAAGACACCGCAAATACCGGATATATTACTAAACGAAATCTCCAGCCAAATAACGTGACTGACTCTCGTGGTATGAGCTTCTGCTTGCTACAATGAATACTGGACCGAGAACATTGAATCTTGCGTTGGACATGCTACAAATAAGCACTTAACATCATCCAACAGTTCTTAAACATACATTCAGCTAGAAAGATCCATACAATATGGTAAAGTAGAAGGCTTCGCCAATAACGTAATGCTGATAGGACCAAACAATTACACAACAACCAACATTCAGCGAACATTCAAGGATGGACAGACGTGTTTTCTTGTGAGTGGCACCAGGGCGTCTTAGGAGGAGAGACGTAATCCTCTCATAAGTGATCAACTATTTAAAGTAAAAAAAAAAAAGGGATAGCAACTTCTATGTTATGCTGGGTGTGCACACCAGCCATGGTTCTACAAGAAGACGAAACAAAAAACAGATGCAAGAATCTCTGTGTCGATTTTCACTTTAAAACTATACGTGTTTTTATAAATTGTGGTATGATTCATTAAGAAACTATGGTCTTCCACTACCAGCTGCAAATGCCGCACTAAATATTGATTGTGATCACATTAATCACGTATTAACTACTTGGTGGGAAGTGTAGGATCACGCCACCAGAAAGTGAACGCCACATGGAGTAAAGTCGTGAGAAAGTCATCCATCTTACGGAATTTATAAAGTGATGCCATGTCCACTGGTTGATAGAGAGTGATGCCCGATGGAGAATGAACTTGTACAACAGATGCCGTGCTATGTGAGGAATCGCTCAAAATGCAGCACTAGCTTGGACATTAGATTGCGATCGTAAGAAATGCATAAAATCTCGTGACTAATACCATGTCTTTCTAGCAAAATAAATGTTGTCTTCGAATTAGAGTCATATATTTGCGTTCTACCATACGTTTGTGTTGGAGATGTCTTTTTAGTGATTATCACCCCAAATGGCATGTCATATCCATGACGCGCTCATCCCTATTTCGAAACGAGCTGCCCTTCATTGAATTTTTCGAGCCTATCTGCTACGAATCTCTTCAGTCTCTCTGCGCCTTGTACCTGTTCCTCAGTCTTTGATATGCCTTCCCCGCAACATTGTCTATGTGATCGTTCCAATTTAATTTACACACTGACCAGAAGGTATGGTGCACTACATCTACCACCTTCTGCATGTCGTGGGGGAACAGAGAGACCTGAGTTAATGCGATTGGACAGTTTATTAACCACTCTGTGGCAATGAGAGCATATTGTCGTAGTTCCACGAATCGTGAACACATTTTAAAACCACCGTTAAATGATGTTGCCACCCACAAAACGATGGAGTAGAAGAAGGCAGTGTGAGCAGTTACGGTGAATTTTCTTATTGTTTAATTTGGAAGACTTTGCGTCATACGGAAAACTGGAAGAAGGTCGAGGAGTTTGCTACTGCTCACAGCATTATGGAGCGTTTACAAACTACAGGTACTATCGTACGAAGGAGACGACCTCTACAGTGTGCAAGAGCCTCACGTGAAACTGTAACCGCGTTTAACGGGACACAGTGTCACAGGGCAAATGCATGGTGGGGGGATATGATAATCTGTTCTGTTAGTGTTCTGCAGATACCTAAACTGTCTGCGAGGAGGTCAAGAGCAGAGGATGTGCGGACTGGGACCACATGGTCTTCTGAGGTGTGAGCATAGTAGTGATGGTGTCGTATGCTTACAACACGTAACTGCATATAGAGAAATCCTTGTTATGATAGGATATTCGGCGCGACTTAAATCTCGTCAACAACAGGCAGTATAAAGTACACAATCGGTTGTCAATTGTGTTGGTGTAGGGACGGAATGATTTGCCAGAATAATTTACTGTCAGCCCTGCGAGCACAATGCGGAACATGCATGACTAGTACTCTGTCTTTGGTCATCACTTCTAAGCTTATAGGTAGTGAAATATGCATACGACTAACAACTACACCACAATATGGAAGCTGAACGAAACGTGCACTGTATTATCACTCCAATGCCGTAACCAGCGTTCAGCGAAAATTACGTCCCAACCAGATCAGCTTAAGTGCGTATATGGCACGCAGATCAGATGAATCCGATGGTTAAGGAGTGCTCATCAAAAGACAGTGAATTACATGGGTAATGATCGATGTGTGTGCCTGTATGTGTGTGTGTGTGTGTGTGTGTGTGTGTGTGTTTATGTGTATCCAAAATGCGCTGCAAAGTGTTAAAGCGTATTTTACCAACTTCGACTGGAACGAGAACACACATTGACTGTACCGTTCTGACTCTGTTCATTACAGCAACATGACGCTGGAGTCCTAATTAAATAGGAAGGGATATGACCCTTTTTTTATCTACAGCGAACATATGCGGACTAAGATTAGTGTCATCTACTGAACAGGGGACTTTTGTCGACCCCTGTTCATTAGTCTGGATATTCTGACATTGGCCTATCAGTGTATATATTCTTTACTGCCATTTCTTGTTAACAAAACCAGCTTATTCCCAAGAATTAGCAGCTTTCACTCAGTTAATACTGGACAGGAATCCAGTATGCATCTGGATCGCACTTCCTTGACTCTTGTGCAGAAAGATCTGCAGTATACTGATGCATCCATTTTCAATAAGCTACCACAAGAATTCAAAAATCTTAGCAGTAATCCACGCACTTTCAAATCGAAACTGAAGAGTTTCCTCATGGGTCACTCCTGCTATTCTGTCGAGGAGTTCCTTGAAAAATTAAGAAAATTGCTGTTATATTATTGATTGCGTTTGCATTAACTTGTGGTTTGTCTTTCTTTGGGTTCATTAACATTTTACTTTATCTGTTATTTCACTTATGTTGTAATGTCATGTACTGACACTTTCCATGATCTTGGGGATTTGCTCCTAAAATTTGGTCCTACGGAACTCGACGTGTAAATAAATAAATAAAATAGCTGTGAAAGTATGCATTTATGAGTCCATATTTTCTGGACTTTTTCTCTTGTTTCGGTCCATGCTGTCAACACTGAAAGTTGTCTAACCTGCAGTCCCATCAGCAACAGTAGTGGCACGTGTATTCCACTGTCAGAGGTATCACAACGATTTTTGCTGATAACTTCCGATTCGGTCGTTTCCGGACCAGAATCCATTACCTCATGGTGGTAGATTTACCCTTCTCTACCTTCTCTGGAAGTTTGTAACATCATAACGGAATCATCGTGTATCAAACGAGTAACTGTGAATGTCGGGTGTAGGTGTTACACTGACAAAGGGACCCTCCACACTGTAAATCACGGATTTTGACGCGCTTCAAATATGTTGTGCAGGCACTTACCCTGAGTACCTGGCTATCCGGTTTTTTAGCGACGGGCCTTGGTTTCTGAGAAAATCGCTTCTGAAGTTCATTGCGTGCATCCGTAACATTACACCTATTCCGACCAAGTCAGCGTAGCGTAGCGGTAAAAAAGTTCAGGGCTACCGCGTTGGAGGTACCGTTTTCGAATCCTGCTCGTGTGCTTTTTTTATTTCAAAATCGACTTAATTTTTCAATTTTATTTCAAATAATATCAACCAACAGTTTAAGGTGTGCGAAATTATAAAGATATATTCAGTTATTAATTTTTTCTGTCATACAATATTACGAAATCTTTTTTTTTTCATAGTCCACATTGCTTGATGTGCCAGAACAATATTGTGGGTGATACCATAGAAACAACGAAGCACAAATTTTCGCAGCACCAAACGCATATACTGAAAGCAACCGTCTTGCAGGCGCACGGTTTCTTCATGAGCGATACCGGGAAACACAATTCTTTTGCATTCAAAAAGATTTTTCTTTCATCCGCTAATTTCGATGCGAACCATTCGTATCTAATCACGCTTTCAAAATTGGGTGCGCTGCATTGATGTAGGATTAGCGAATGTAATTTTATCGAATCTTCCCTAGAAGCGATCTCTCTATTGTCTTTCATCAAGTAGGGAGCATTCTGAATAATTTTCTTGAAGATTTTCACCTGTCGGTAATAATAAACATCGCAGGGCTGGCAATAAGTAGTGCACTTTGGTGGGACCACTTTTAGGGTGCAGGCGCTAGATTTCCTTTCATCAGTGAATAGATGATCGTATAAAGTTTAATAGGTTTGCCCTCCCCATGAATCGATAATGTACAAAAATTTTGTCTGTCCCACGTACGGAAGAATTATTGAACGCAAAAATTGTTCGTATACCAGTTTCGTGAACTTCGCGGATTTCGTGCAGGACATGACTACATTTCTGTATTTCCCACTTAATTCGTTTACTCGTTTTTGAACGTTAGGGCCAAATTTTCCGGACGCTTCTTGTATACATAAAAAAATATATATGGGAGCAGGATTCGAACACAGTACCTCCAATACAGTAGCCGTGAACCTTGACCGCTGCGCTACGCTGACTAGCACGGGATGTATGTTATTTATTTATTTAGCGTATGGCTCATAACATCACAGTAAAAATTACAGAAACAACACGATTAAAAAAAATCACATACGTACGCTCCTGGAAATGGAAAAAAGAACACATTGACACCGGTGTGTCAGACCCACCATACTTGCTCCGGACACTGCGAGAGGGCTGTACAAGCAATGATCACACGCACGGCACAGCGGACACACCAGGAACCGCGGTGTTGGCCGTCGAATGGCGCTAGCTGCGCAAAATTTGTGCACCGCCGCCGTCAGTGTCAGCCAGTTTGCCGTGGCATACTGAGCTCCATCGCAGTCTTTAACACTGGTAGCATGCCGCGACAGCGTGGACGTGAACCGTATGTGCAGTTGACGGACTTTGAGCGAGGGCGTATAGTGGGCATGCGGGAGGCCGGGTGGACGTACCGCCGAATTGCTCAACACGTGGGGCGTGAGGTCTCCACAGTACATCGATGTTGTCGCCAGTGGTCGGCGGAAGGTGCACGTGCCCGTCGACCTGGGACCGGACCGCAGCGACGCACGGATGCACGCCAAGACCGTAGGATCCTACGCAGTGCCGTAGGGGACCGCACCGCCACTTCCCAGCAAATTAGGGACACTGTTGCTCCTGGGGTATCGGCGAGGACCATTCGCAACCGTCTCCATGAAGCTGGGCTACGGTCCCGCACACCGTTAGGCCGTCTTCCGCTCACGCCCCAACATCGTGCAGCCCGCCTCCAGTGGTGTCGCGACAGGCGTGAATGGAGGGACGAATGGAGACGTGTCGTCTTCAGCGATGAGAGTCGCTTCTGCCTTGGTGCCAATGATGGTCGTATGCGTGTTTGGCGCCGTGCAGGTGAGCGCCACAATCAGGACTGCATACGACCGAGGCACACAGGGCCAACACCCGGCATCATGGTGTGGGGAGCGATCTCCTACACTGGCCGTACACCACTGGTGATCGTCGAGGGGACACTGAATAGTGCACGGTACATCCAAACCGTCATCGAACCCATCGTTCTACCATTCCTAGACCGGCAAGGGAACTTGCTGTTCCAACAGGACAATGCACGTCCGCATGTATCCCGTGCCACCCAACGTGCTCTAGAAGGTGTAAGTCAACTACCCTGGCCAGCAAGATCTCCGGATCTGTCCCCCATTGAGCATGTTTGGGACTGGATGAAGCGTCGTCTCACGCGGTCTGCACGTCCAGCACGAACGCTGGTCCAACTGAGGCGCCAGGTGGAAATGGCATGGCAAGCCGTTCCACAGGACTACATCCAGCATCTCTACGATCGTCTCCATGGGAGAATAGCAGCCTGCATTGCTGCGAAAGGTGGATATACACTGTACTAGTGCCGACATTGTGCATGCTCTGTTGCCTGTGTCTATGTGCCTGTGGTTCTGTCAGTGTGATCATGTGATGTATCTGACCCCAGGAATGTGTCAATAAAGTTTCCCCTTCCTGGGACAATGAATTCACGGTGTTCTTATTTCAATTTCCAGGAGTGTATAAACAGAACAATAAATAACAGTTTGTATATAAGGACACCACCAATTGTAAGTTTACACTCACAGAAGAGCAATCACAAGCAGACGTCCAGCTTAGATAATATATAGTCGATTGCCTCTTGGGTCGCCATTAGGAAATCCTGTGGGTCACCCTCATATGCCCTTAGTGGGCATTCCTGCACGATGTGTTTGACCGTCTGTCTCTCAGCGCCACAGTCGCAAGCGGCCGAAGGAAGTTTACCCCATCTGTGTAAGGAGTCGGCGCATCTCCCACAGTTGGTTCTGATGCGATTAAGAGTTGACCAAACTTTGCGAAGGGAATCAAATCCTTTTGATTTACTAAAGATGCATGGCATACTGTGTGAGTTTACCGCTGTTCTGCTCTCCCATTCCTCTTTTCATCGGTCATTTATTTTAAAGTTGGTTTGGTGCAGAGCCTGTACGGTCTTTAGTGGAGGATGCCTAGACCGGAGTCGGTTTCCTTGGTTGTCGTGAGTATCTTCATGGATTTGTAATTGAGGGTTGGTCATGATTTTTTGAAATTCTCTAACCAGAGCGTGTTCTCGGCGCAGGTTAGGAGGGGCTATGTTACTGAGAACGGGCAGCCACACTGTAAGAGTTGGCCTGATTGTGCCTGATATAATACGCATTGTTGCATTAAGTTGGCTATCTACCATGTGTGTGTGTCTGCTGTTGAGCCACACAGGGGCACAGTATTCTGCCACTGGATACACCAAGCCAAGTGCGGATGTTCTTAAGGTAGTGTCCTATCTAGGGTAACCCCAAGGTGCTTTGGGTGTTTGTTGTAATTTAGTAATTTCCCGTCTAGATATACATGTTGGCCATTTTGTTGTTCAAATGGAAGGCAGATACTTCCGTCTTTGTAGCACTAGGTTGTAGCCTCCATTTTCTAAAGTACTCGCTGAGAATCCCTAGGTCACTCGTAAGGATATCTTCGGCAGTTTTGTATTTCTGTGGGCTGTTGCTAGAGCCCAGTCGTCAGCATAACCAAATTTGCGCGATCTGGTTGCAGGCATGTCAGCGATGTAAAGGCTGAAAAGAGGGGGCGGAAGGACAGAGCCTTGTGGGGGTCCTTTATTGAGTTTCATCTGTTTACTTGTCTCATTCTCCATTATTACTTGGAAGGTTCTATTTGACAACATATCGTCAATGAGGTTGGTTATCTTCTTGCAGGGGACGGCACAGATTAGTTTGTACATGAGCCCATGTTTCCAAACTGTATCATAGGCTGCTGTTAGGTCTATGAATGCTGCAGCTACTTTATGTTTCTTCTGGAACCCCGCCTGTATATATGTTGTCAGTGATAGGACTTGATCTGTACAGCAGCGATAGGGACGGAATCCTGCTTGTTCGATAGGGATTTTTTTGAGTAGAGTTTGGTCTATTCAGTTGAGGAGCAGTCTTTCTAGTAATTTATAGACCATACTGAGAAGGGCAATGGGGCAGTAACTCTCTGGTCTATCGCCTGGTTTACCAGGTTTCAGGACTGCGATGATCTTTGCTCGTTTAAGTGAGGGAGGAATGTTACCCACTTGGAGAATGTCCGTAAAGAACTTAGCCAGTCATTGTTTTGTGTAGGCTCCGACATGTATGAGGAACTCAGGGTGGGTACCATCGAAACCCGGGATGTATGTATGTTACGGGTATACATAGGGCGCAAAGAAGTTCAAAATTGATTTTCTCAAAAACCAAGGCCCGTCGCTAAAAAACCGGATAGCCAGGTACTCAGGGTAAGTGCCTCTACAACATATTTGAAGCGCATCAAAATCCGTGATTTACAGAATGGAGGGTCCCCTTGTGAGATGGAGGTTGACGCAGGAGGAGAATTCGTGTCGGGTCGCGTCAAACCAGTGTGAAGCCCGACGACACGAAAATAAAGGTGTAAGTGGGGGGAGTAGCTCCAGAGTGCGATGTAGGTGCCGGTAACGAGGTGAGGCGGCGGCAGAGTGTGGGGGCGGCTGGTTGTGTGGCTTCTCCGGGGCGTTACACAAGCGCGGCCGGCCCGGGCTGACGCAACGCGGGAAGCCCGACATCGCCGGCTCGGACACCGCGCGGCGCGGCGGGGGCTCCACGGCGGGAGGACACGCGCGGGGGGCTGAGGCGAACGGATTAAGAGCGCGCGGCGTATATAGGCGGGGGCGGGCGGCGCCGGCCCCAGGTATGGGTCTGTCCGAGGGTTGGCCCAGCGAGGCGGAGCGGCTGGCGGCGCGGCTGCAGCGGTGGGCGGCGGCCTGCTCCGGCTACCGCAAGCTGCGCTCGTGCCGCATCTCGCGCGGCCGCCAGACCATGGCGCAGGGCGCCGACAGCGACGAGGACGCCGCCGTCTCCGTGGGCGTGGGGGCGGGCGCGGGCGCGGGCGCGGGGGCGGCCACGGAGGCGGCCGCCGCCTCCCGCTGCCTGCAGGGCGCGCGCCCGCCCAGGAGGTCGCGCCCCGTCGGCATCAAGATGTTCCTCACGGCGGACGAGCAGGCCGCCATCGCGGACGCCAAGACCGCCCGTCCCAAGCACACCGTGGCCCACGTCACAGGTCAGTCGGCGCGGTTAAACGTGCGGCTGGAAAGCGTCAACTTCGAGGCCAAAAGGAAAACATGCTATCTATATTATTGGAACACTATCCCGGAAGCCGATACCCAAAATCCGGTACCAGTTCCGGCATAGGGTCAAAAACCTCGATTTTCAGTATTTCGCGTAATTATTGGCCGAATTAAAAAAAAAAATCTAATACCATCACAATCTACTCATTAACAGGTTTAATCTTAGGTTCAAAGTTAATTAGCATTGAAATTAGCCAATCAGACCGTTGCGCACTCAAATTCGAGCGGCCCGCCAGATACAGCAAATACAGTGCCAGTTGTGCCCATATCGCGCACGAGATTGGCTCACGTTCGATCTTTAAGCCGTCAGCACACGGACCGTGCTGTCGAACGTTAACGTTGAGCGTGCCAAGTTAACGTGCTGCTGAACTCTCAGGAACGTACGGTACGTGGGCCCCCAACGTGGTGTACGCAACGCACTCCAGCGGCAGTTGAGGGATGTTTCTAGTTCGTAAATCACACTGTTTACTCAACGGGCTCGCGTCAATTTCCCACGTTAGCTCTATTAAAACGCACATTTCCTCCATCGTCCACGAAAAGGAAAGTACCATGTCCAATCAATAAGGACACAGGCTTATAAAAGTTCCATTACAAACAGTGCGTTACAAATTTAAAATACTTTTCCGCATAAGATAAACATTTCATCATTCCCACTCTTTACTAAAACTCCAAGGTCAGTCTTACTTGATCACTGTTCCTACCCAGTAGCAGAATCTTTGCAACATGTGAATTACGAAGCATAAAAGGAAAAGGAGCAAAATGTCTTTATCAAGTAGCACAAGCTGTCCTGTAGATTATGCCAATCGAACAAAGTCAGCCCTCCAAAAAAGGTGAACTTATATCTACATAACATCAAATATTATAGAATATACTTATATTAAACTAATAATAAAGTATTAGAACCTAATAAAAATGCGAATGTTAGTGTCAAGATGCGAATTAGCGCCCCACCAAACATCTGCAATACAGGTCACTTACGTTACGCATTACGCTAAACCAACAGCGCGCCCCTTGTATCTGATCATATTATGTTACCCCTTGCCGAAAAGCTTAATCGTAGATATGTTACTAGCTGAAATTTAATTATAACAAATTGTACCAAGAACAATGCGTTTTTGGTGGATCTTCAGTGTGTCGCTGCCTTCAAATAGCCTACTCTCATAATACGCAAGTTACAATAATTCGTTTGCCACGAATATTATGTTTCTCATTATTTTACTGGATCGAATCACACAGTTAACAACGGGTTTTCCAGTGATCTCAACTTTCTGATGCTCAGAAACAGCATATATACATATAGACTTGAAATGAATGCCAATATGGCGCCTCACAACTCTGTACTGAAGGGAGACGGCATGCATGTGACGTATGTGGCGTTGTGCCATCTCATTGGTCAACGCTCAGACGCACGCTCAGAATATCTGACATGCCAGATATTGCTCTGCACGTTCGAAAAGACTCCCGAGCGTGCTATTCCACGCTATGACGTCAGAAACTCGGCTCGCTCAACGTTCAGATGCACGGTCCGTGTGCCGACGGCTTTACTAACGCCCCACGGCCAATTTTCGTATCGCTCTCTCGTTCCGTTTTAGGAAACCAAAAGAAGTAAACGTCTGGCGCGATACCAGCTCTGCCGACCCGCTTCAACTCGCTCGCAACTTCTTGATTGCCTGACTTCACTGCTATTTAAGTCGGTAGCGGCGCAACGCCTACAATTTTTTTAAACAATTATTTGTCAGCACACCCTACTCTGCAATACCCTTGTAAGCTTTTCAGGCTGTTTATGATCGCCCTGGATATCGAAAACATTATGGATTCTATTGCGCTTTCTTAGGACATGCTCGATGTTGTTCCAATCGCAATCGCCGAACATTGTATTTCCACAGACCATTCCATGAATTACACCACAAAAATTTTGGCCCATACATCAAACTTCTGGAGCTCGATTATCAATGAATCTGTGGAAATAAGATTGTCTGACAACGAGACTCTCATCAATCGAGAATCCTGCTTGCAATCCTGTTATAGAGAAACTTCGTAGTTGACGTAGTTATCTGCATAAAGATGAAAATCGACCTGATATCGTTACGCCAAGCTTTCACCGTGAAAGGGCGCGAGGCGCAGCGCACGGAGTTTTTATGAACGCGCACGCCATATTAGACTGTGCGCACGCTGAGCAGCGCATGCGGAATGTCACCACAGTATGGCTTGAAACAGCAGAGCTCAGCGCGTACTCGCCAGTACTACTACAGTGGTACTCACCTGAAGATGGCCAGAAGACTCTGCGCCTAATGTCGTAGGAGGACGTTACTGATATCCGGCAGTTCTCCCGTGTTTTTATGGAACAATCAGTACGCCGGGAAAGATTTAAACATCACATACTCGATGTTACTTCTGTGTATGTGGAACACTCGCAGTCCACTATAACATACTGGGCCCTATCAGTCACAAACTTTAGCAGAATGTCTTTCGCGTTCGATCTGCAACTTCCACGAAACCGATCGGATGAGTGACGTGCCCTGGCTTAACCCGCAGGACAGGACAGGTAGTTTAAATTGTGGAAAGGGGCCAAAATAAGGGTCTATCAGTTACACTCGAACATACAACTTTATTCTTTGATCAAACATTACAAGAGCCCCAAAAAAAAATTTTTCTTTACACATAGCTTCAATCTTTGGGACTTAATTACTGGCTGAAAGCCACTTTAATTTAGAAACGGCTGAAGGCCAATAACTTAAAACGCAAGCATAATCAGGAACTTAAAGGGCAAGCCTTATCTTACAACAGTTCTTTATTTAGGCTGAAGGCCCAAAGAATCTGAGATTTTCAGAGCAAACAATTTCAATTCAGAATCGGCTGAAAGCCCAACACTTACGGCTAAACAACATTAATTTTTAGAAAAAAAAGCCTTACGTAAAACAGTTCTTAATTAGGCAAAACTCAACCAAAATAGAAATTTCAAAGACAAAGCCTTATCTTAAAACAGTTCCTTAGTTAGGCTGAAGGCCCAAAGAATCAGACACTTCAAGAGCAAACAAGTTACATTCAAATCGGTTGAAGGCCTAACACTTAAAACTCCATAACATTAATTTTTTTTAAAAAAATACCAAAGGCCTTACGTGAAATAGTTCTTTAATTTAGGCTGAAGGCCTTAAGAGCAAAACAACTCAAACTCGGCTGAAGAGCCAACACTTAAAATTCAACAACATTAAAATTTTTAAAATGCCAAAGGCCTTACGTGAAACAGTTCTTTGAACTAGGCTGAAGGCCTTAACAACAAAACAACTCAAACTAAAAATCGGCTGAAGGCCCAACACTTAAAATTTAACAACATTAAAACCTTTAAAATGCTAAGGTTACATGAAACAGTTCCTTAAATTAGGCTGAAGGCCTAAAGAATCTTACGCCTTAAGGACAAAAGAACCTTAATTTAAAAAAAAAAAATTGGCTAGAAGCCATACAAGTACAAACAACAAGAACAAATAAAAAAGGCAGTACACCCAAGGGTACTCAGATGTTCGAGGTTGAGCCTGGAATTCAAACGCTAACGCTCGCTTAGGTGAGACACGCAGTCGGGCCGACCATTCACGATCCGACGACAACCCAACCGACCGACAGTCAACGGACCCACCGACAAGATAACTTCCACTTCACCAAACCAGGGCAGAACAGGGAGTTCAACGGAACAACGTAGAAGATATTGGCGCCCACAACCAATCATACATCGAGCTGTCAAACTACACACCGTGCTGGACAGCAACAACACGATGAGGAAACTACACTGCCTGAAATTTACGTCAACGCCCAGGGCAGGTAACCGGAACGTTAACGGCCACAAGGCAGAAGATTCCGCTGGTGCACTTCAATTCAAATAACCAAATACAGTGAAACTCCACCGAAGGGTGGCTGGAATTTTCCAACTTGAAAACCACGTTGTTGCTCGCTGGAATATCCCAACAACCGACAACGAACTCCAAACGAAACAATGTGAACAGTCTTGACTTGCTGGTAGATTAAATCAAAACTCAACTTTCGTGTTCAGGGTCGGTGAGTCACGGACTCGTAGCAATGGGAACAGCCCCGCACACTCCGACACCGCGTAGAGACCGCCAGTGGGCCCGGCCAAACTACAGTATGTCCCGTGGAGAATTCCTCGCTGCTCCACGCCAACCGACCGACTGGTTGCACACTGCCCAGCCGGAAAGTATATGCGCCAGGTCAAAGATAGTCCAAGGTGCGAATATCGATACACATCGCTGCTGCCACTCGCAGAAGGAGAGGATAACAGCATAATCGCGATAACCGCGGGAGACACAAAAACAGAATCGCAACGAAGGTTTAATCCAGCGCATAGCATGAGCCAGCCGCGTCTCAATGAGGATCTCGTACTTTTGTCGAATGTTTGATTGGAGCGAAACCAAGAGATCCTAGACATTAAAGAATGAATTACTGTCCGAATTTTCGTAGGCAAGTGAAGAGTTGTAAGTGGAAAAATGCGGTATCAAATTGCCCAGCGTTAGGTCTACCTTTACAGAACAAGACGTAATTCGTTGAAACTCTCAGGGTAATTAATAAAACTGTAATTAACGATAATGTATATCATAAAAGCAAGTGTACAATGTTGTAAGTCGTCACTTGCTTTAGTCATAAGTATATGTCCAAATATGGTAAATGTTATTATCTTTAAATGAAGAAAAGTATTATCTTCTCAATAACCTTCAAAGTGTGTGCTACAACTTTAATTTTTTTATATGGAATTATTGGATTTACTCATGGCACTTTTGTTGCCTATGTCTGCGGTCACTTTCATAACCCAAATTAATAATCAAATTAACTAATTTAATGCGAATGGATTTTGAATTGCTGGTGTATCCACGCATCACCACATTAAAATAATAATAGTAAATAGTTGAGGGAGTATGAAAGAGAACAGTGGCATATTTAAGTTTACAAAAATAATGATAAGTTTTTATTAATCCTTTTATACTTACAATGAGCTGATAAATCTTTAAAAAATGACAAACATAAATCAGAAATGAGATGGTGCTTGATTGGCAACGCATTCACTGGGGTGGAAACTACGCAATTTCTGCCCTGAATTAATCTCTCTTATAACGCAATCTGACCTTGTTTACATAAATCCACTGCGAGGCCCAATTCTATTCAAACAGCGTCAACTACTACCAAGCACACCACAAACTATGGCTCACCGCAGAACAGGGAGCTGTGAATATCGTTCAAATGGTTCAAATGGCTCTGAGCACTATGGGACTTAACATCTATGGTCATCAGTCCCCTAGAACTTAGAACTACTTAAACCTAACTAACCTAAGGACATCACACAACACCCAGTCATCACAAGGCAGAGAAAATCCCTGACCCCGCCGGGAATCGAACCCGGGCGTGGGAAGCGAGAACGCTACCGCACGACGACGAGCTGCGGACTAATATCGTTCAACAACCCTGTGCCAGTGCAGAGTACCTTACCCTTTCACCTTGATTCAGGCGGTAGCAGAAAACGGCTCACTGTGGGTGAGGAGCGGCATGCTGCGGCAGCTGTGATGTACAACGCATCCGCGAAAATTTGTGAACTACACAGACTGGCGTTCTGATTATTAGAACGTGGGAAACTTCCCTATCAAAGCCTTGAAATCCCAGCAGGTTTCAGTATGAGGTGCACCCATTTGCTGGTCTGACCAAACCAATTTGAGTCAGAGGCACTACTGTGCATGCCGGAATTGTCAAACGTCAGAAAATGTTCAAATGCGCGTGAATTCCTGAGGGACCAAACTGCTGCGATCATCGGTCCCCAGACTTACACACTACTTAAACTAACTTTATGCTAAGAACAATACACACACCCATGCCGAAGGAGGACTCGAACCTCCGCTGGGAGGGTCAGACATCAGATGGCCGACTCAGCACGAATGTGTTCACCCTCGTGACACACGATATGTCCGGGATGATATGCAGTTCCACTGTTGGTACAGCTGGAAACTGCCACTGGCTCTTTCTCCACCAGTGAAGGATCAGAAGACAAAGAAGGCAAAGAACCACAGTCACTTTCCACCAAGCCTTGGTAAGGGAGCCGAATTAGAATATATATAGTCGCTGTCTGGGAAGCTTAACAGCCTTCTTTCAGAAATTGGAAATGGTCCTCATGGAGAGATTAGATCTCTCCATAAATGAGGGACTGTGGTCCCGTCTAGGTAGAAGTTTTTTGCCCAAACATGGCCTTGCTTACCGTGAGAAAAAATATATATATAGTCATTCTCACGGTAAGCAAGGCCATATATATATATATATATATATATATATATATATATATATATAATTCTGAGAGGAGCCAACCAGCGACTCAAAATCTCTCTGGTCTGAAAAAAGAAGATTTTAGACTACTGAGGTGTCATTCTCACGGTAAGCAAGGCCATGTTTAGGCAAAAAACTTCTACCTAGACGGGACCACAGTCCCTCACTTATGGAGAGATCTAATCTCTCCAGGAGGACCATTTCCAACTTCTGAAAGAAGGCTGTTAAGCTTCCCAGACAGCCGTGCCCATGAGATATATGTTTCTGTCGCTTGCTAAAAGAGTCTGGCAACTTCTTGGCATTGGGGAAGTAACAGTCTTCCCTCCACTAAACACGTGCACCAGCCGCTCTGCCTCGTCCTAGCTTCTAACATGAGAATGCTTGGAGTTTTATGACCATCCCACCATTTGCACAAAAGCTCAGATTACAGAAGTCTCTCTTAAATGGCTCTCTCCACCCACTTTCCTCAAACTGGCTGCCTTTGCAATGTTGTGTCGCCTGGCCCAGGTAAATCTACATCTACATCTACATGGTTACTCTGCAATTCACACTTAAGTGCCTGGCAGAGGCTTCATCGAACCATTTTCATACTACTTCTCTACCATTCCGCTATCGAATGGCGCGTGGGAAAAACGAACACCTAAATCTTTCCGTTCGAGCTCTGATTTCTCTTATTTTATTATGATGATCATTTCTCCCTATGTAGGTGGGTGTCAACAATGTTTTGCTGACTGGCGCCCTCCTGCTCTGACCCTAAGTGGGAAGAGGAGAGTAACACAAAGTCCCTCTGCAGGTACAATTCACAGAGCGCTGCTCCCAGAATCACTCGCACAGTCAGATTGCTGGACACAGCATTTATGGCCCACAATCCATCTTTCTCCCTGATCTCCCTCACCTGCATTACAGCCGCTTGCGTACAAGTTCTCTACAAGCTACACATGCATTGTTATATGAACACTCTGCCACAATTTCCTCAAGTAAAAAGTCATAAAACACACATACCAAATGTATTACTGGGGAAAACCGAGATCATGACCTAAAATATGAATGTTAATCTGACTGGCAGTGTTGTTAAAGTGAGAGAGTGGCATGCCACCTCTCACTGTGCATGCCACTAAAACTCAAAAAAAGTCCGGGTACGAGCAAGGGAGTTATATGGTGTGGTAGCCCTCTATCCTCCACCCACGAAGAAGGTTCCCGTTTTTACCTGGAGGACGTGTTTTTGAAGATAAAAGGGCCAGGAAGTTTCGCCCTCTAGAAATTTCTAGAACATTCCAGAACATCCGAGAGTATTTGAGAGCATTCCACAACATTCCAGAATGTTCTGGAATGTTTCACACAGATCCAGGATGTTCTGGAACAGTCTGCAACATTTGGGAAGATTCCAGAATGCTCTGGAGCATGCCGAAACAGCCCAGATCATTGTGGAGCCTTCCAGAACACTCTCGAATGTTGTGGAATGTTCTGGAACATTGTGGACCATTCGAAGCCGTTTTGGTATGTTCTGTAATTCGCCCTACCCATTGGCAAGGGTGTATGAAACAAGATCTGTCGTGAGTTCGAACTTTAGTTCCTTATCAGTGACGAAGGGAGGAACCGAAAAAGTAGTGCAGTAAGTGTATAAAAACAAACATTGTAGTGTTGGTAGTCGAAGTGATACCGTGATTGATTATAAACCAAGAATAAAGTATGAAAAATGTGTAAGTGTACTTAGTGTATTTGTTAATAAAAAGTTGTTTTGATTTATTATTATTATTATCGTTAAATCTCCATGTAGGAGAGCGTTAAAACACAATCAATTTTTATGGCACTTTTTTTGGTCTCTTTGTTTCTCGCCCCAAAAACCTCTCATATATTCACTGTGTTTCTTCTTCCTCTCTTCTGTCCACTTGTTTCCTGGTTTCTTCTCTTTTGGTGTTTCCTCGAATTTCTGTTTCCTGATTTTTTTCTCTGTATTTTTCTTTGTTCGTTATTTCTTCTGTGGAGATATTTAGTTTCTTGAGGTCTTCCATGGTTTCCTTTGACTAGTTAGTTTTCATTGCATTACTCATCACTATGTTAAAAATCTTCTTGATCAGCCTATTTTCGTTCCTCCTATAAATGTGCCAACAGAATTTAGACCTTCTTTTTCTGATGTTGTTTGTAATTGTCTGTGTCTGTTTGTACAGTTCTTTTGTCGATCTTTTTATCCAGATCCCCTGTCTCTGAACTGTCCCATAGATCTTTCTCAGAATTTTCCTCTCTTGCTTTTCCATTTCCTTGCTTTTCTTTCTTCCCCTGATTACTGTCGTTTCTGAGGTATACAAGGCTTCGGGCAGGACTACTGTTTTGTAATGTCTTAATTTGGCATTAACGGAAATACTTCTTTTGTTGGAATGGTTCCATGTAAGCCTGTAAGCTTTTTGTAGCTTTTGATTTAATTTAACACAATGACCAAACGTAAAAGAGGAGATGTTGCCAGTTCTGAAGCAAAAAGGCGAAGACAAAAAGAACAGAGAATAGACGAAGAGCGAGAAGCTTGTTTGAATTCCCTGCGAACAACAATGAGTACCATGAGGAAACCAAGGAACAACGAAACGAACTGATTGAAGAATCAAGAATTGCGGCACAATCTTATAATGAAAGACTGCGAAATTAAGCCAAGCATGAAAGAAATATCCCTCTACGAGAAGCGCGAGCGAGGTCAAGTAAACAGCACAAACTAACAAATGAAGCAAGCTACTGCGGCCCCACAAAAGAATATAACAAACACAAACACGTCGTAACCGGAAACATCGATAATATCTGCTAATTTTGCAATGCGAAAAAATCAGTAGAGGAACTCCAGGATTCTCTTACATGAATGGAAGAATTCGATTACCACCACTGAAACTTAACTCCGCGGGAATTTTTACATTACATAACCTGGGAAACTCCAGAATCAAAACAACAATTTCTTCAAAACATAAAACCGCACAGCGTTTCCAAATGACTTCTTTCGGTGTCCCTTCGATCAACACTGAAATGAAATCGATTGTGTTTTTACTATCCAAGGACAAATCTATCGCGACATGGGATCATTACTACCACTACCCAACGAAGACCATAAATTTCTGCAAGCATATTTAATCGGAAATGAAGAAACAGAAATTGATCAACGATGCACAGATATTGGTCGACAGAGACGAGAAGTAGTGCGATTTAATGCACCTCAGATAAACGAAGTCGCTATTGTAATTGTGGACAGTGAAAATGCAAGCCTTGACATAATAGTACAACGAAGAGAAGTACTACAACGCATTGCAGAGACACGCTGTTCATGTGATGCCCTCCAATATTCGTTAACATTTCTGCACGGAGAGGACGTATATCATTTTAATGTGAAACGAATCCAACCTGAAACAGGTGCTGAATCAAACAAATAGTAAGTCACTTCGAAGGAGTTCTATGCTTACCGCTTAATGATCAGAGACAATAAAACATGCAATCACATTTTCAACACTCGCCGTTTATTCCAACAATTCCTGGTAGATACATATGCAAAAATAGAAACGGAATGGATGCTTTACATAAGACTGAATCACAAGAAGCTACGCACGGAAGAATACATCCACCTTCAAGACGCGATCATAAATGACGGAAACATTGCCGACGTTGGAACAATGGTAATCTTATCCTCATCATACATAGGAAGTCCAAGACACATGAACGAATACACTCAAGATGCCATGACCTACATAAGAAAATATGGATGACCTGACCTGTTCATAACATTCACATGGAACTCGCCGTGGCCAGCAATCAAAGAACACTAAGATACGGACAAGCCCCAATGCATCCACACGTCATAATAGCACGAGTTTTCCGACAAAAACAAATTAGATTCATTGAAGCCATCACAAAGTACCACATCTTTGGAACCGTTAGATGCTGGATGTACGCAATCGAATAGCAAAAACGGGGACTGCCTCACTCACACAATCTCAAATGGCTACACGACTGAATTTCACCGCACGGATATCGACAAAAATCATCCAAACTGAATTTCCCAATCCACAAGAAGATCCGGAACTGTACGTCATGGTAGTGAGAAACATGATTCACGGACCACGCGGGCCATTAAACCCCAATTTACCATTTAAGAGTGATGGAAAAAAGTACAACAAAAATTACTCGAAAACGACACTTGGACGACACAGAAACCGGAATTGATGCTCATCCCAAATACAGAAGACGATCACCCAAAATCGGTTGTTTCACAGAAAAAATACACTCCTGGAAATTGAAATAAGAACACCGTGAATTCATTGTCCCAGGAAGGGGAAACTTTATTGACACATTCCTGGGGTCAGATACATCACATGATCACACTGACAGAACCACAGGCACATAGACACAGGCAACAGAGCATGCACAATGTCGGCACTAGTACAGTGTATATCCACCTTTCGCAGCAATGCAGGCTGCTATTCTCCCATGGAGACGATCGTAGAGATGCTGGATGTAGTCCTGTGGAACGGCTTGCCATGCCATTTCCACCTGGCGCCTCAGTTGGACCAGCGTTCGTGCTGGACGTGCAGACTGCGTGAGACGACGCTTCATCCAGTCCCAAACATGCTCAATGGGGGACAGATCCGGAGATCTTGCTGGCCAGGGTAGTTGACTTACACCTTCTAGAGCACGTTGGGTGGCACGGGATACATGCGGACGTGCATTGTCCTGTTGGAACAGCAAGTTCCCTTGCCGGTCTAGGAATGGTAGAACGATGGGTTCGATGACGGTTTGGATGTACCGTGCACTATTCAGTGTCCCCTCGACGATCACCAGTGGTGTACGGCCAGTGTAGGAGATCGCTCCCCACACCATGATGCCTGGTGTTGGCCCTGTGTGCCTCGGTCGTATGCAGTCCTGATTGTGGCGCTCACCTGCACGGCGCCAAACACGCATACGACCATCATTGGCACCAAGGCAGAAGTGACTCTCATCGCTGAAGACGACACGTCTCCATTCGTCCCTCCATTCACGCCTGTCGCGACACCACTGGAGGCGGGCTGCACGATGTTGGGGCGTGAGCGGAAGACGGCCTAACGGTGTGCGGGACTGTAGCCCAGCTTCATGGAGACGGTTGCGAATGGTCCTCGCCGATACCCCAGGAGCAACAGTGTCCCTAATTTGCTGGGAAGTGGCGGTGCGGTCCCCTACGGCACTGCGTAGGATCCTACGGTCTTGGCGTGCATCCGTGCGTCGCTGCGGTCCGGTCCCAGGTCGACGGGCACGTGCACCTTCCGCCGACCACTGGCGACAACATCGATGTACTGTGGAGACCTCACGCCCCACGTGTTGAGCAATTCGGCGGTACGTCCACCCGGCCTCCCGCATGCCCACTATACGCCCTCGCTCAAAGTCCGTCAACTGCACATACGGTTCACGTCCACGCTGTCGCGGCATGCTACCAGTGTTAAAGACTGCGATGGAGCTCCGTATGGCACGGCAAACTGGCTGACACTGACGGCGGCGGTGCACAAATGCTGCGCAGCTAGCGCCATTCGACGGCCAACACCGCGGTTCCTGGTGTGTCCGCTGTGCCGTGCGTGTGATCATTGCTTGTACAGCCCTCTCGCAGTGTCCGGAGCAAATATGGTGGGTCTGACACACCGGTGTCAATGTGTTCTTTTTTCCATTTCCAGGAGTGTACGAATACGAGGCAGTGACGAAATGCAAATAGATAATCAGTGGGTGGTACCATATAACACACTACTTTCCAAAATGTTCCAAGCAAACATAAACGTAGAGTACTGCAATTCAGTCTATTCTATCGCTTGAGCCTTGTCCCCGCAGTGACGCAGGGTCAGCCATCGTTAATCTGATTTGGCATGTTAATGGTTAAGGGGTGGCCGGATGCCCTTCCTGCCGCCACCCCGTACCACCTGGGACGGAACTAGTGTACGCCAACTGTGTGCGTCGAGTGGAATCCATGGAATATTGCGAATGTGTTCAGATGTCTGTGAGCCGTGTAACTGAGGCGGAACATGGGGACCAGCCCGGTATTCACCTAGCGGATGTGGAAAACCGCCTAAAAACCACATCCGGGCAGGCCAGCACATCGGCCCTCATCGGCAATCCGCCGGGCGGATTCGATCCGGGGCCGGCGCGCCTACCCGAGTCCAGGAAGCAGCGCTTTAGCGCCCTCGGCTATCCTGGCGGATCAGACTACTGCTATTCAGTGAAATCCATCAAATTTGTCTGTAAGTATGTGAACAAAGCCAATGACATGGCAGTATTTCGAATAACAATAGCCAGCGTATAACAAAACAGAAACGACGAGATCCTCATGTACCAACTGGGAAGATATATTAACGGAGCAGCGTGGCGGATTTTTGGCTTTCCCATACACGAACGCGAACCAACTGTACATCATCTAGCAGTACATTTGGAGGATGGACAGGGAGTTTACTTCACAAAAGACACCGCCAGAAAAACTGCAAGCGAACCACCTCAGAACGCAGCGTTAACAGCTTTTTACCAACTGTGCCAAACGGATCCATTCGCAAAAACATTACTTTATGTCGACGTCCCTACCTATTATTAGTGGAGCACAACAAGAGAAATCTTTCAACGACAAAAACGAGGAATTCCAGTGGAAGATCATCCAAGAATCATGAAAACTGTCGCACTATGCCGATTATACACCATACATCCGAACAATGGCGAAAGTTTCTGCGGATGTTGGAATTCGAAATACGGGGACCAACAAGTTTCACAGACCTCAAGACTGTTGACCGTTACCTATGCCAGATGTACAGAGAAGCATGCCACCGCTTAGGACTACTGATCGGAATAAATGAGACTTACTCGCCATAATTCTAACAACATGTAACCCATCGAATCCAAAACAGCTATGGGACTCCTTCAAAGAGAGTATGAGTGATGATGACATACTGCACTAAATCCGACAAGCTCATCCTGAACTGACAATCGAATTCAACGACGACATCTTCAATGAGAAAGTCATTCACCTAGAAGATAAATGTTTATCAATAAACAACCAGACCTTGGTAAATCCCGACCTTAGTACAACTTCGGATGCAAGCAGCACCAAAAGATGCTATCAGCGTGCTAATCTTCGAAATTGCAAAGGAAAAAAGCTACAGCGTGAACGAATTACTTCAGTACATTACTCACAACAAACGACACCTCAGTGAATGACAATCATAAGGAAATTTACAACGTTATCGTGGACAGTACCAACAACAAAACTTGAGGAATTATTTACTTGGACGCACCAGGCGGCACTGGGAAAACGTTTCTAACAATCTACTGCTGGCGGAAATACGAGGTGCATTCAAGTTCTAAGGCCTCCGATTTTTTTTCTAATTAACTACTCATCCGAAATCAATGAAACTGGCGTTACTTCTCGACGTAATCGCCCTGCAGACGTACACATTTTTCACAACGCTGACGCCATGATTCCATGGCAGCGGCGAAGGCTTCTTTAGGAGTCTGTTTTGACCACTGGAAAATCGCTGAGGCAATAGCAGCACGGCTGGTGAATGTGCGACCACGGAGAGTGTCTTTCATTGTTGGAAAAAGCCAAAAGTCACTAGGAGCCAGGTCAGGTGAGTAGGGAGCATGAGGAATCACTTCAAAGTTGTTATCACGAAGAAACTGTTGCGTAACGTTAGCTCGATGTGCGGGTGCGTTGTCTTGGTGAAACAGCACATGCGCAGCCCTTCCCGGACGTTTTTGTTGCAGTGCAAGAAGGAATTTGTTCTTCAAAACATTTTCGTAGGATGCACCTGTTACCGTAGTGCCCTTTGGAACGCAATGGGTAGGGATTACGCCCTCGCTGTTCCAGAACATGGACACCATCATTTTTTCAGCACTGGCGGTTACCCGAAATTTTTTTGGTGGCGGTGAATCTGTGTGCTTCCATTGAGCTGACTGGCGCTTTGTTTCTGGATTGAAAAATGGCATCCACGTCTCATCAATTGTCACAACCGACGAAAAGAAAGTCCCATTCATGCTGTCGTTGTGCATCAACATTGCTCGGCAACATGCCACATGGCCAGCCATGTGGTCGTCCGTCAGCATTCGTGGCACCCACCTGGATGACACTTTTCGCATTTTCAGGTCGTCATGCAGGATTGTGTGCACAGAACCCACAGAAATGCCAACTCTGGAGGCGATCTGTTCAACAGTCATTCGGCAATCAAAATTGGTTCAAATGGCTCTGAGCGCTATGGGACTCAACTGCTGAGGTCATTAGTTCCCTAGAACTTAGAACTACTTAAACTTAACTAACCTAAGGACATCACACACATCCATGCCCGAGACAGGATTCGAACCTGCGACCGTAGCGGTCTCACGGCTCTAGACTGCAGCGCCTAGAACCGCACGGCCACTTCGGCCGGCATTCGGCGATCCCCCAAAACAATTCTCTCCACTTTCTCGATCATGTCGTCAGACCGACTTGTGCGAGCCCGAGGTTGTTTCGGTTTGTTGTCAGACGATGTTCTGCCTTCATTAAACTGTCGCACCCACGAACGCACTTTCGACACATCTATAACTCCATCACCACATGTCTCCTTCAACTGTCGATGAATTTCAATTGGTTTCACACCACGCAAATTCAGAAAACGAATGATTGCACGCTGTTCAAGTAAGGAAAACGTCGCCATTTTAAGTATTTAAAACAGTTCTCATTCTCGCCGCTGGTGGTAAAATTCCATCTGCCGTACGGTGCTGCCATCTCTGGGACGTATTGACAATGAACGCGGCCTCATTTTAAAACAATGCTCATGTTTCTATCTCTTTCCAGTCCGGAGAAAAAAAATCGGAGGCCTTAGAAGTTGAATGCACCTCGTATGTGCTAAACAACACATCGCACTTATACTGGCATCATCCGGCATTGCAACCACGCGTATGGAAGGAGGGCGAACTGCCCAGTCCGCCCTACAACTACCGTTGAATATAGCCGAAGAATAACTCCTGGGATGTAGAATCTCAAGAGTGTTTGGACGGGGTGAACTTCCAAAGCAAGCTAAACTTATCGTCTGGGACGAATGCACAATGGCACATAAGAAATCACTCGAAGTCGTGGACAGAACATTACGAGACTCTGAAGCGATGGGAGGAGCGCTACTCGTTCTTTCAGAAGATTTTCGACAAACACTTCCAGTTATCCCCGAGTCAACACCAGCAGACGAGATCAGTGCATGCTTAAAAAGATCATATTTCTGGCCATACGTACAAATACTGAGACTAATAAAAATATGAGACTTGAACTATCTAAAGACGAACAACAGCACATTTTGCTCAACTTTTGCGGACAGGCGAAGGCACACATCCTCCGGACCAGATGACCGGCTTCATTAAACTCAACAGTGATGTCTGCAACACAGCCACTGCTGAAAAAGAAATCATCGACCAAATTTATTCAGACGTTGCTCACAACTATACCAATCCGGACTCGCAATTTGAAAGGACTCTTTTGGCAACTAAAAATAATATTATCGACGATATCAACATTTTCAAAAGGAAATTTCCGGCGAAGAGAAAATATAGAAATCAGTCGACACAGTGGTAAACGCTGAAGAAAGTGTGAACGTCCCTGCACGATTTCTAAACTCTGTGCAAGTACCAGGAATGGTATTACACTGCCTTAGACTTAAAATTGAATGTCCGATCATACTACTCAGAAATCTCAACTCGCCAAAACTATGTAATGAAACTAGGACGATCGTCAAACAACAATTGAATAACATCATCGAAGCTGTACTGCCAGCCGGGGTGGCCGAGCGGTTTTAGGCGCTACAGTCTGGAACCGCGCGACCGCTACGGTCGCAGGTTCGAATCCTGCCTCGGGCATGGATGTATGTGGTGTCCTTAGGTTAGTTAGGTTTAAGTATTTCTTAGTTTTAGGGGACTGATGACCTCAGACGTTAAGTGCCATAGTGCTCAGAGCCATTTGAACCATTTTTTTAAGCTGTACTTTTGACTGGAAAGTCTTACCATTGATCTCTACTGAACTGGCATTCCAATTTAAAAGACTGCAATTTCCAATCAAATTAGTCTACAGTTTTGCAATTAAAAAAGCGCAAGGACACGCTTTAATATATTGCGGCATCAACCTCAAAGACTTCTGCTTCTCTCGCGGCCAGCTATACGTAGCTTGCTCTCGAGTACGAAATTCGAAAAATTTGTGCATATACACCACGTGTAACACAATGAAGAAGGTCCTTTATAAACAAGGATTGTAAATAGAATATGACTTGAATACATTTTTTTACGTCTTGTACTTTAACAAGAATTGAAAATAGTTTAATATACTTTCAACATTTTTTTTACCTTTTATGTTTAAAAGTGTATGCCTTTATTCCAACTACCACACAATCTTATATCAACTTCCTAAGTAAAGTGGGGAACCCCAGCTTCTTATTTAATATAGCTGCTAGCTATGTATATGAAATGCGAAAAAGTTCTATCCGGGCCTGGCTATTTTGCGCATAAACAGTTACACTGGTGTAGAAATTGTTAAATTCTTTCTTTCATGTTGGAAAAATTAAGTAACTATCAATTTACAGCATAAAATGAAACTTTTCTGCTTTCTGTTTATCTGTATACTCTTAATTATAATAGAATACCGATCGATATTTAAATGTATCACATTTCATGCTTTCTGAACAAAACCTGAAAATTTAAAAAAAAAAAAACTGAAAAGAAACATTGAAATAGTTTGTGAAATGATTTGTCTAAAAATAAGAAATAAATTAGATTACAGAATCTTTTGACACGCTTCATTTTCCGTACATGATTTCTGGCACTATTCAAAAGTGCGTTAAATATTTCTCCCACCTACTTTATTTCTTACTTTTAGACAAATTATTTCAGAAAATATTTTACCGTGCAATTTCGAAGAGGGACAACCATCAGCTGTACAATCGCATGCCGAGAATGAGAATTTGTGCCAGACTGGGACACGAACCCGGATTTCCCGCTTTTCGCGAGCGGTCGCCTTACCGTTAGGCTATCCGAGCAAGACTCCCGGCCACACCCAAACTTCCGTATGTCGTCAACCACGTGTCAGCAACCTGTGCTCGTATATCCATTATGGATATTCCGTACAGGGGAGACATTTTAAGTGAAAGTCGCTTGCCCGGTATCGGCAGATACACTATCTGATCAAAAGTGTCCGGACACCTGGCTGAAAACGACCTATAACTTCTTGGCGCCCTCCATCGGCAATGCTGGAATTCGATATGGTGTTGACCCATCCTTAGCCTCGATGACAGCTTCCACCCCCGCAGGCATATGTTCAACCAGGTGCTTGAAGGTTTCTTGGGGAATAGCAGCCCATTCTTCATGGAGTGCTGCACTGAGAAGAGGTATTGATGTCGGTCGGCGATGCCTGGCACGAGGTCGACGTTCCAAAATATCCCAAAGGTGTACTATAGGATTCAGGTCAGGACTGCATTCAGGCCTGTCCATTACAGGGATGTTATTGTCGTGTAACCACTCCGCCGCAGCCTGTGTGTTATGAACAGGTGCTCGATCGTGTTGAAAGATGCAATCGCCATCCCCGAATTGCTCTTCAACAGTGGGAAGCAAGAAGGTGCTTAAAACATCAATGTAGGCCTGTGCTGTCATAGTGCCAAGCAAAACAAACAAGGGGTGCAAGCCTCCACCATGAAAAACACGACCACACCGTAAGACTAACACCTCCAACATTTACTGTTGGCACTACAAACATTGGCAGATGACGTTCACTGGGCATTTGCCATACCCATACCCTGCCATCGGACTGCCACATTGTGTACCGTGATTCGTCACTACACACAATGTTTTCGCACTGTTCAATCGCCCAATGTTTACGCTCCTTACACCAAGCGAGGCGTCGTTTGACATTTACCGGCATGATGTGTGGCTTATGAGCAGCCGCTCGACAATGAAATCCAAGTTTTGTCACCTCACGTCTAGCTGTCATAGTAGTTGGAATGGATCCTGATGCAGTTTGGAATTCCTGTGTGATGGTCTGGATAGCTGACTGCCTATTACACCTTAGAACCCTCTTCAACTGTCGGCGGTCTCTGTCAGTCAACAGATGAGATCGACCTGTACGCTTTTGTGCTGTACGTGTCCCTTCACGTTTCCACTTCTCTATCACATCGGAACCAGTGGACCTTGGGCTGTTTAGGAGTGTGGAAATCTTGCTTACAGACGTATGACAC
Organism: Schistocerca cancellata; assembly: GCF_023864275.1. Classification (NCBI taxonomy): domain Eukaryota; kingdom Metazoa; phylum Arthropoda; class Insecta; order Orthoptera; family Acrididae; genus Schistocerca; species Schistocerca cancellata. Next base: position 605,172,943 of record NC_064631.1, on the reverse strand, counting down.
AAGTGACACGCAATCGCCTGACCAAGCTCGCAGTCCGTAAGTTCCGCGGAGCGCGCCATTCTGCTCTCTCACGATGTGTAATGACTACTGGGGTAGCTGACATGGAGTACCTGGCAGTAGGTGGCACCTGCCTGCTTTGCACTTGAATTCCTCTTCTTGAGGATGTTAAGGGGGAGTTTGTTGTCGTTAGACATTTACTCCACTTAGATGGGTTGAAGGTTACTGGGACGTTTGGGAATAACTGGGACGGTTGTGCACGTTTAGGTACATATGATTGCCGGTCAGAGACAGGCGATGGGTCACGTGAATTGACAAGTATGCATCGGCTAGGGGCCTTTACTTGACTGGCCCTGTCGACGCCTGGGACTGTCAGTCTGCGACTGTCAGAGCGGATATTTGATGATGATGGTGATGGATGATGGATGTCAGGCGCAGTGAGGAGGAGAGTCTTCTAAGTCCTCCTGGCGTCTGGGTACCTCTTCTTGTCCTTCTTCTTTTTCTTGTTGTGGTATGTGTCTGCAAATGACACTTTAGGATGTGTCACATCCTCCCAGTTGGCAGCTTCGGCGTCTTCGGCGGTCCTCGCCTCTTGTTGTTGGCTTGCGTTCTCTTCTTCTTGTTCTTGTTTTTCTATTGAGACGAAGAGAGCTTCCCACTGAACAGGCGTGAGAGGAGGGCGGGCGTTGTAGGACCTGAGAGTGTCCAAGTGAATGGACACTACCTTCTGCAACTGCGTCTTGGAGAGGGGGCAAGGAGCCTCCTCGATGATGACTTGGGTTGCCATGTTCTTCGCCGCGATGATTGTCTGTGCGGCTGCGTCTTGTGTTCCCACAGTCGTGGCTTCCTGTACTACTACAGGTTCCACGGGGGCGGCAGTCTGCGTGTCAGCATCCTTCTTCTGTACTGTGTGGGGCTGGCTGGCCTGTGCATCACGGAGACTGTGCACCAGCTGCCGAGCCTCGGCTAGTTCGGCTTGGAGTGTTGCCCTCTCTTCCGCCATTGCGGCTTTGAGGGCAGCAATTTCTTCATCGGCGGCGGCGCGGACCCTGGCGCACGCCTCGCTGACTGCGTCCGGTGGTACAGCCACGTCATCAGCCACCACAGACCCGCCAGAGGCGGGGGGTGGCGAGGACGCAACGGCCTCGGCTGTATCCAAGTCCTTGGTGGTCTTGTGTCTCCGTCTAGCTTTGTCGCCGCGACTCCAGTTCTTGATGTAGCTGCACCCGCGGTAATTCGCCGCATGAGGGCCGCCACAATTGGCGCAGCAGCGTGTGGCGTCTTTCTTGGTGCAGTGGCGCGAATCGTGTGCTTGCGCACAGCGAAGACACGCCACTGCATTACGGCAGTACTTGGCAACATGGCCAAGTTTCTGGCAGCGATAGCACTGCTCCTTCCGCTCCGCCGTCTTCTTGCGTTCCCCGTCTTCTGATGCGCCGAGCACGAGGCTCAACAATTGCAGCAGGGCAGCAGCTTTGCCTCCCTTTCCGCGTCGTCCATACATGCTGGGGAGCTAGCCCTAACGTGCAGCGATCAGCTCACCTCCGCAGCCTGAGCGAGTAGGTGGCAGCACAATGCACCTACTATGAATTTATGTTTTTCGGGGTGTCTGGATAATTTAATCACGTAGTGTAAATGCGATATTGCAGTGCCTGTGTTACATCAGACATTCATGCATGTCCACAGGAACATTGGACTGTATTTGGGAATGCAACAGGCACTGCAACACCGTATTTTTTCCAAAAAAAAATTCACGGTAAGGGAAGTTGTGGCCTAAGTTGCACTGCCAGGTAGAGTAGCTGCGATGCTTTCTGTGCTCGCAGGGAACTCGTCGGGCGCTGCGGCCGGCGTGGTGCTGCTGGCGGAGCAGCGAGTCGAGACCAGGGAGGCGTGCGGCAGGCCGCCGAACCGCGTGCTGCTCATCCAGCGGCCTGCCGCGGGCCAGGAGGCGGCCGCGGGCGGCGGCGTGGGCGGCGGCGGGGGCGGGTGCCCGCGGGCGCCCTGCCCGAGCATCGCGCGGCCGCGGCCCGCCTGCCCGCGCAGGCCGCGCCACCACACGGAGCCGCTGCTGCCGCCCTCCGGCCTGTCTCGCGAGCCGCCCCCGCAGCCGGCAGGGGAACCCCCCGCGGCCGCGGCCGCGCCCGCGCGCAGCGCCAGCCTGGAGGAGAGCGCGCCCGGCGGGGGCGGCCACAGCTGCGGCGTCGGGCCGGCCCCTCCCACTCTACAGGTGAGCGAATCAATGCACAAGCTTGCAAGTCTAAACGTCACACGACACAGACTACCTCTGAGGACGCTACAAGTGTCGCGCGGGATTAGCCGAGCGGTCTTAGGCGCTGTAGTCATGGACTGTGCGGCTGGTCCCGGCGGAGGTTCGAGTCCTCCCTCGGGCATGGGTGTGTGTGTTTGTCCTTAGGATAATTTAGGGTAAGTAGTGTGTAAGCTTAGGGACTGATGACCTTAGCAGTTAACTCCCATAAGGTTTCACACACATTTGAACATTTGAACGCTACAAGTGTATCACACTGCTCTCTTTGAAGCTATAGTATGCTTTCCAGCAAGTGCATGGGCTCACCATATGAAGTGAGGAAAGAGGAGCATACTACTCAGAATGTTGGATGCTTTTCGCACCACATCAGTAGAAGTCTGTGGTTCTGGGGACTTAACTGTATTGATATCATCAGTAGAAGTCTTTTGTGTGGTTTCGGGGACTTGCTGCATTGATATCACCAATGCTCTTTTTCCAAAAAAAAGTTTGAGGGTACTCCGACATGGGATTCCATATCAGTAGAAGTCTGTGGTTTTGGGGACAACTGTATTGATGTCATCAGTAGTCTTTTGTGTGGTTTCGGTGACTTGCTGCATTGAAATCACCAACGCTTTTTTTTCTAAAAAAAAGTTGGAGGGCACTCCGACATGGGACATAATGCAGCGAAAATTAGTTATAACTGAAGTATGGGATACCACCCGTCTGCTTTCAGCCATGACGTCATCAACATGTCGAACTACAAAAAAATGTATCGGACTCTTCAGTTGACTTTGCTCAAATGAACCAAACGATGCCGAGAAAACCACAAACATACAAGAGAATGTGGTATCGAACACTTCAGTTTACATCACCTCAAATGAAGCATGCGATTTGAGCGTACGCATATCCGTTTACCACTACCATCGCCCATTACCAGCGGGCGAGGGCACTGTATGCTTGTCGAACTGGCTGCCAGCGATTCAGTTGTCGAGAACGGTTGCCGCAGCTTCGAAATGCTTGTAACACTCAATGACATCGATTTTCCCACCAAAAATTGAACAGGTATCATTCGTATTGCAATTACCAACGCGAAAAAATGAAATAAAAATTTACGTCCGTGAAATAAATCTTTGGCACTCTTCCAAGTTCTCAAGATCGTAAAAAAATTACTTTGTCGACGAAAAAGTTTAGGGGTACGCATCCTCCAGCGTTCCCCCAGAAAAACAGCACTGGGTATCACTATCCGTCACAGAGGAGTGCCAGGCTGGCTAAAGGTGGGCAGAGATAACAACATTCGTGAAATTAATGGGGACAACGTTGTAGACATACATCAACTAAACTGCTGATGCCTTGACACGTGGCAATGTTAGCGGGAGGCGACTGGCAGAGGCTCTCACATTTTCTCCTTCTTCCTCAATGTACAGGAACGACTGAAGCTGAAGCATGCAGATCAGAACTGTGGCACACTTCATTGTGTGGCCAGCCACGGCCTGAACCCAGCACATCTGAATCAAGGGTGCCACAGCCAGAGTGCTACATACACATGTGAGCCATGTGGGTCCCCTGAAGACACGACATTACACTGCAACACTGTCGAGTATAATGATTTTTCTGGAGACTACAAATCTACTCTGTATGGATCAGCATGGGTTTCGAAAAAGACGATCGTGTGAAACCCAGCTCGCGCTATTCGTCCACAAGACTCAAAGGGCCATAGACTCGGGTTCACAGGTAGATGCCGTGTTTCTTGATTTCCGCAAGGTGTTTGATACAGTTCCCCACAGTCGTTTAATGAACAAAGTAAAAGCATATGGACTATCTGACCAACTGTGTGATTGGATTGAAGAGTTCCTAGATAACAGAACGCAGCATGTCATTCTCAATGGAGAGAAGTCTTCCGAAGTAAGAGTGATTTCAGGTGTGCCGCAGGGGAGTGTCGTAGGACCGTTGCTATTCACAATATACATAAACGACCTTGTGGATAACATCGGAAGTTCACTGAGGCTTTTTGCGGATGATGCTGTGGTATATCGAGAGGTTGTAACAATGGAAAATTGTACTGAAATGCAGGAGGATCTGCAGCGAATTGACGCATGGTGCAGGGAATGGCAATTGAATCTCATTGTAGACAAGTGTACATAGAAAGAAAGATCCTTTATCATTTAGCTACAATACAGCAGGTCAGCAACTGGAAGCAGTTAATTCCGTAAATTACCTGGGAGTAGGCATTAGGAGTTATTTAAAATGGAATGACCATATAAAATTAATCGTCAGTAAAGCAGATGCCAGACTGAGATTCGTTGGAAGACTCCTACGGAAATGCAGTCCGAAAACAAAGGAAGTAGGTTACAGTACACTTGTTCGCCCACTGTTTGAATACTGCTCACCGGTGTGGGATCCGTACCAGAAAGAGTTGATAGAAGAGATAGAGAAGATCCAACGGAGAGCAGCGCGCTTCGTTACAGGATCATTTAGTAACCCCGAAAGTGATACGGAGATGGCAGATAAACTCCAGTGGAAGACTCTGCAAGAGAGACGCTCAGTAGCTCGGTACGGGCTTTTGTTGAAGTTTCGAGAACATACCTTCACCGAGGAGTCAAGCAGTATATTGCTCCCTCCTACGTATATCTTGCGAATAGACCATGAGGATAAAATCAGACAGATTAGAAACCACACAGAGGCATACCGACAATCTTTCTTTCCACGAACAATACGATACTGGAATAGAAGGGAGAACCGATAGAGGTATTCAAGGTACCCTCCGCCACACACCGTCAGGTGGCTTGCGGAGTATAAATGTAGATGTAGAACACCGTCACATACGTAAGACCTGTAACAGAACATGATGACATCAAATAAATGTTATGAGACGCAGACAAATGGTGTGTTCTTGGTAACATCACTGACAAGATTTCAAGACGACTGGATGACATCTACAGAAAAGAAAATCCATACAGGGTATCTCGAACAGACACACGATAAACACAACACGGTCGTTGGGAGGACAAAAGTCAGACACAGACACAAACACCGATGTAGAAGCAGGTACAGAAAACGATAGAAACACACAACATCAGATATAGGTAGATTCATAACATAAGGAGTGTAACACCTAAAATAGATAAAAAAGATGATTACAAGAAAGCAGATATGGCAGTTGACTGATCCACACATCTACACTGCACTTAGTTTTTTTTTTTAAATTATTGGCTTTTGGCCAAGTCGATGCAGCCATGTCAATAGTAATGTCAGTTTTGACGTTAAGAAAGTTAGGACAACACAATACCCAGTCCCCAAATGGAGAAAATCACCAGCCCCGCTGAGAAACGAACCTGGACCCCTGTGCGTAGCAATCACCCCACTTACTACGTGGACCTGCACTTTAAATGTGATCACTAGATAATATAAAGGATAATGACTAACATAAACAATGAGACGGTGATTACATCTAAAGAATATGCCATATGGGGAGGCGAGTTTCGAACTTCAAGGTCCGAAGCTCTCATCCCGCCTACGGCGCTAAGGAAAGCAGCATCACATACACAAACAAACAGCAGAACAGCACACGTACAATATGTAGAACTACATCTAAATATAGGAACACAAACAGAGTACTGGGTACACCCTACATAAGCACCTAAAAATGTGTAATAAGTACTATTAGTCCTTAGACAGTAGAAACAAATACATAGAGCATTAATCAAGATGAATTTCATTTAGTAATATGAGAAAACAGGCTTAATGTTTCTGCCAAGGCCCTCCCACTAGGAACAGCAACAACATGAACCATAATCTGTATGTTATTATTATTATTTATGTAGTATTCTGCCTGGTGGCAGGTACATGTTTTCGTATGGAGAATTTCTGATTCCACTGTTCCCTGTCTTCAGCTTCTTTCTTCAGTCTGTTGCATCTCCTTCCATCTTTCATGTCGTCCAGATGTTGAATTCTTCTTCTTCCTCGTCCTGCTTTTCCTCTGAGTTTCCCTTCGACGACATCATGTATGAGTCCCTCGTGTCTAACTACATGTCCAATCCAGATGGCCTTTCTCTGAAGAATTGTACGGAGAATACTTCTCTTCTCTCCTACTCTTCGCAGTAAATCGTCATTTTTTATGCGATCTGTCCACTTGATCTTTTCCATTCTCCTCCAGCACCACATTTCAAAGCTCTCTAAGTATTTTTTCTCCTTCTTTCTCATGGTCCATGTCTCTACATCTGTATGTTAAATTTCATTTTAACAGTAAATGAAAATCTGTAGATTGTCCCTTTCCTATATTTTCACAATTTTACTCTAAATTACAAATATTTATTATTTTACCCCTCCATCTCCTTCACCTGATTTTTTTTTTATTCATTGCTTTTAGTTTTGATTGTCTAGCTCAAAACGTTTTTGCTAATAATGTGAAACAACGTCTCATGAAATGTACAATTACTAAATGTACGACCTACTTTTAAAATTCTAGGCAGCAGGTCTTTAGATATGCAATAAATGAAATGGCCGGCCGGGGTGGCCGAGCGGTTCTAGGCGCTACAGTCTGGAAGCGCGCGACCGCTACGGTCGCAGGTTCGAATCCTGCCTCGGGCATGGATGTGTGTGATGTCCTTAGGTTAGTTAGGTTTAAGTCGTTCTAAGTTCTAGGGGACTGATGACCTCAGATGTTAAGTCCCATAGTGCTCAGAGCCATTTAAATGAAATGAAGCGAAATCTGCAGGTGGAGGACGCGGAAGAGTGGTGTGGCGTCGCACCGACCAGGGAGAGCTCCGGTAGCGAGCCCGAGGAGGAGGAGCCAGCGGCCGCCGACAAGAGGTACGGCGGCAGGATCGAGGTGTCGCTCTACTCCGGCGGCAGCCAGCGCGAGGACATCCTCAGCGTGTCGGTGGAGGCGGAGGCGGAGGCGGAGGCGGAGGCGGAGGCGGAGGAGGCGGCCATGGTGCGCGGCTGCGGGCTCCGCAAGACGGCGCCGCCCGCCTCCGTCCGCAGGCCGCCGCCCCCTGCAGACAAGCCGACGGCCGGGGACCGCGCGGTGAGCTGCCCGCAGCGCCACGCTACTGGCCAGACACCGGGAAGGATAGCAAATAACAAAATTGTACTTACAATGAAATGAACACCCTTAGCTGCTTACAGGCGTTGACATACGTCAACGGGGACAGAAGAAAATGTGTGCCCCGCTCGGGACTCGAACCCGGGATCTCCTGCTTACATGGCAGACGCTCTATACATCTTTACTTTTTTTTTAAATTTTGTTCTATATTGGTCGTCGAATCTGTTCAGGGCGGACGTTCAATGACACCCCTTCAGTTTGTCGATGATCCGTTCGCTCAGTTTTTTTTGTTATAAAGGGTAGCTAACGCTCTGACCGAACACGCATTTTTTTTCATTTTGTTCGCTATAGATCGTTGTGTTTGGTCGTTGCGGACGTCGCAAGACATCCTGTTCAAGTTCGGTGGTTGATCCTTCCACTCAGTTTTTTATTACAGAGGCCAACAGGCTCTCTGACCGAACACGCTGAGCTACCGTGCCGCCGCGTGAGCCACCGAGGACACAGAGGATAGCGCGACTGCAGGGATTTATCTCTGCCACGCCTCCCGCGAAACCCACATAATCAACGTATTGTCCCGCACTACATTCGTAGTGCCCCCGCCCATTATACTCATTACTCGCGACGCGTTGCCGATTCCCGTAAGAGCTCGGGCACTGTTTGTGCATTTGCACAGAAGAAGATGGTCAAGTGGCCGGTGAGCCTTAACTATATATATACTAAGATGGTATCTGTTCTTTCGGATGTGTCCGGACACATCCGAAAGAACAGATACCATCGGTGACCATGCAGCTCGTTAGAATGAAATTACAATGAAATGAATGTGGGTTTCGCGGGAGGCGTGCCAGAGATAAATCCCTGCAGTCGCGCTATCCTCTCTGTCTTCGGTGGCTCAGATGGATAGAGCGTCTGCCATGTAAGCAAGAGATGCCGGGTTCGTGTCCCGGTCGGGGCTCACATTTTCATCTGTACCCGTTGACGTATGTAAACGCCTGTAAGCAGCTAAGGGTGTTCATTTCATTGTAATTTCATTCTAACGACCTGCATGGTCACCGATGGTATCTGTTCTTTCGAACACAGAAAGAACAGATATCATCTTTATATATATATATATATATATATATATATATATATATATATATATATATAGTTAAGGCTCACCGGCCACTTGACCAACCGAAAGCACAGATACCATCTTAGTATATATATAAAATTTTACTTATTGTAAGCAGATCGCTCCAAAAGATCAAAGTTTCTATAAAAATCCTACTTATTTTCCGTTGACATTTGTACGGTTTCTATAAAAACCCTATTTATTTTCCGTTGACATTTGTACGGTATGTTGATTCCTTTTTGAAAGACAAAATGTCATTTTTCCATACAGCCTCCATACCTTAGAACTGCCTTACGCCATCGTGGAACTAGCACCTGTATACGAGGGTGAGTCAAATTAAAACCTTAAATTTGTAATAACGAATCGAAATTTCGCGCGCCATTATCCTGTAAGTTGGTAAGCGTGCTACAAACAGCGTGCAGAATGGCCTGTAGGTGGCAGCATAGTGCAGATGCACACATACTGTCGCAGTATCAGTATAAAGATGGCCGCTCCACTTGCGACTCGCACCAAGCAAGCACAGTGTTCTGTTATTCGGTTTTTGCGTAGTGAAGGTGTGAAACTTATTGAAATTCGTCGACGAATGAAGGTTCAGTACTGTGATCCATGTTTGTCACAGCAGCAAGTCTAAGAATGTAGTAGGAAGTTCGCAAATGGTGTGACTTCAGTACAAGATGCTCCTCGTCCAGGTCAGGCACAACGAGTTGTGACTCCACAGAACATCGCAGCAGTTGAAGCCATAGTGAAGGAAAACCGCCGAGTGACACTGAATGCCATTGCAGCATGTTTACAGATTAGTCATGGGTCAGCACACCACATTGTGCATGATGTGCTCCTGTTTCACAAAGTGTCTGCAAGATGGGTGCCACGGCAGCCGACTCCTCAAATGAGAGAACGACGTGTTGATGCTTGTGAAGAACTTCTTAGGCGCTTTGAACGAGAAGGTGATGGCTTTCTTGCAAGAATCGTTACTGGGGAAGAAACCTGGGATCACTTCTACCAACCGGAACCGAAGAGAGCGAGCAAGGAATGTCGCCATTCCTCATCACCAAAACCAAAGAAGTTTCGAACAGAACCATCAGCAGGGAAGGTTATGCTGACTCTCTTTTGGGACGAAAAAGGCGTCATTTCGGAGCATTGCATGCCTAGAGGGACCACTGTCACCAGTGCATCTTACACAGATCTCCTAAAAAATCATCTGCGGCCTGCAATCAAATCAAAGCGACGTGTATTGCTGTCAGCAGGTGTCCTTTTGCAACATGACAATGCAAGGCCCCACACTGCCAGTACAACAGTTGCGACAATCACAGACCTGCATTTTGAGTGTCTTCCTCATCCACCATACTCACCAGATCTTCCCCAAGTGATTTCCATATGTCTGGATCACTCAAAGACGCAATGGGAGGAAAGAAGCTCCGTTCTGATGAAGAGGCTCGCCACGCGGTGTATGAGTGGTTGCGCGGACTAGCAAAAGAATTATTTCTAAAGGAATTTATGCACTTTGTAAGCGCTGGAGGACTTGCATTGAGCGTGGGGGAGATTATGTTGAAAAGTTTTGTACCACTTCTGCACAGTAAATAATATTTAAAAAAATGTTTAAGGTTTTCATTTGACTCACCCTCGTGCTTACATCATAAAAGTCAGGACCAACACGTTTGAGCTATTATTTAGCAGCTTTTACAATCTCGTAATCATCTCCAAATCTTGTTCGCTGAAGAGATTCCTTCCGTTTACTGAAGTGGCCATAAACACACGGTGCCAGGTCAGAACTGTAGGGTGAGTGTTTCAGTGTTTTCCACTCAAAATTTGGGATCTCTTCAACATTCTAAGTCCCCACCTGGCGCAAACCTTTTCCAACTTTGACTTTGTCAATATTCCACACGCACTTGTTTCTCTTACTCCCACTCGGATTGACAGTTCATTCACTGTTAAGTGTTTGTCAGCCAAAATCAGATTATGAATATGCTGTACTTTTTAGTAGTTAGTGGAGTGTTCGGCATGCTGCTGCGTGGGAGCTCAGAGTGTTTCTGTGCTCATTGTCACCAGATAATCTACTTGCCGAATAAGTGACTGTACTGCGATCCACAGCGTCTTCCCGATACACTTTTTTCAACGTCTTGTAAATCTTTCTCACTGTCTCGTTCTCACAACGCAGGAACTCTACAGCAGTGCGTTGCTTCAGACGAACATGAAGTGCAGCAGCCAACTTGGAGTCCTACAAGAGCACAACTTGCAGAAACAATTTTAATTAAGTTCGAATATACAAGGGTCGGAACTTAAATAGTGGCTACTATTTATTCGCAACCGATACAAGAGTTACATGTTTGCACATGTTATTGTCCTTCAAAGTAGTCACCAGTGTTGTGTAGAAGCCGTTGCCGGTGATGTGGAAGGCGTAGTATACCGTTAGCAGAGCCTGTTCTGTTGATGGTGTGAATGGAGCGGTCTACTGCCTGTCGAATATCTGGAACAGTTCTGAAGCGAATACCACGAAGTGGTTCCTTCATCTTCGGAATCAAATCAAAATCACAAGGACTTAAGTGCGGGGAGTATGGTGGCTGGTACAGCACTTCCCAGTCCCATCAACCGAACAGAGCATCCACAGCTTGCGCTGTGTGCGCCCACGCACTGTCGTGCAAAATGATGGGTGGGTTGCACAGAAAGTGTCGTCGCTTCTTTCACAAAGCTGCTCGCAGGTGATGCTCCAAAAACGAACAATAATACAGTGCACTGACGGTCTGCCGTGGAGGAATGTAATACGTTAGGATAACACAGTCATAACTTTCACCATACTGGGACTCTGACGCACTTTCGACTTTAGCGGCAACCCATAATGACGCCATTTGTTGAATTGGCGTTTCGGTTTTGGCTCGTATGATGTGGCCCATATCTCATCCAGTGTTACAATACGGCGCAAGAAAGTCTCTCCTTCGCGCTCATAGCGCTCCAAGTGCGTCTGAGCAGCGTCGTAACGCATCCATTTCAGCATTTGCGTCAAGTTATGCGGAACCCACAGTGATGCAATTTTTCGCATCCCCAGGCGTTCCTTAAGGATGCAAAGCACAGTCGTACGCGCTAATCCGGTTTCGTGGGCGAGCTCACGAATCGTATGGCGTCGATCACTGTCCACTAACGCGGCAACAGCATGCACTTCTTCTTCAGAGGCGCTAGGACGACCTGCCCGATGCATGTCTGCCACAGTTTGCCGACCTTCGTAGAAGGCTCTTACCCAACGCGCCACTGTTCTGTACGGCAATGCCGATTCCCCGCACGCCTCTTGAAGACCTTGATGACACTGTCGTGCTGTACGACCTCTGGCACATTCAATCTTGATCCAACTCTGTTGTTCCTGTTTCTAAAACATAGTGACACCGTTACGTTAGACCGCTCGCTCACAAGCGACTGTGTTTCCCTCGATTGTGCGCACGCCGGGGACGTGGGACGCGCGAGTCCATTTTCTCAGAGGTAAGGTAGGAATGTCAACAACGTGTGCTATCAGCGACAATAGTAGATTCCATTGCATAGTGTCTCCACAGCAGTGTTGCCACTATTTAAGTTACAACCTACGTAAGTGGGAAGAATCTACCTACGACATCCATAAATAGCAAAGAAATAGAACAAAGGTGCACTGACGCCCCCATGACGCTGGTGATGATCACTGTTGTGGGACGCAAGCTACTGCTGACGCCTCACCGTACGAGTTGCCAGTGGGCTGAGAACAAGTTCAGTCCACCCAGGCCCTCCGGAGTTTCACCAGCTACGCACCCCCGCATGTACTCGGTGTCCCATGTCGTGCACTTGGATGCGGTAGCCATGTCCAATGACGAGCAGCAATGCTTTCCACTCCCCCCCAGCAATGGACTAGAACGATGCACAGTGACTTCTAGGTGGCTAGGAGGCCGTAAGGGCACGACTCCTCCAGCCAGATCACAGCTTGCAGTCCATCAGCCAGAGACCTCAGAGGGCTATGGCTGGCAAGTTGACGAGTTAATCAGTGGCTGGCAGCCAGCAGATTTCATCACCAAAAGTTAGCCATGGTTTCTCTGAAACAAAAAGCGCATCATTCTCTCCAGTTCAAGGCTCACAGAAAATAGTGGCACAACTGAATGCCTTAAGCTCCCAGCTCGATTATTTATACCTTCATAGCCATGCTTCTGACGTAGTCCTCTGCCGGGGGAGGAGGCAGACGAGTAGGTTTGTCATATATATTAGTCCTTCAGCTTTCCCTGACTCGCTTTGCCCCGAGAAATGGTTGCTAGACCTGGTAGAATTTACAGCTTGTGAGTTTCTCAGTAGCACGCAGTAGCTCTGAGTTAGAAAATGCAAGTTCACTCCCGTTCACACTGTGTCATGGCATTAGCGGTTTTGTGCGAATTGGCCACAGCCAGTGTCTCAAACCCTGCCAGCACGATACTGCCCAATGACTTACTTGATTAGCGCATTGGCTGAGCTGGCCTCTACTGCCTGGTCGTGGCTGGAGAAACGTTTTAAAAATTTATATTTCCGGCGCCGAACTTATTCAATTAGCAGAAAAAGTTTAAAGTTGAAACAATGTTGTGCATTTCTTTTGGAGTGACCTTCGTATGTATACAGTACATGTGAAGATGAATCTACGTTCCCAGCTGCAGGCATTGGCTACGAGCACCCACCACCTTACTCCTTCCCTGACAGTGACTAAAACATCGAATTCATCCCCTACTACACAATCACAGTGGTGTTCATCAAGCGTGATATTAAAGACGAAAGAGGGTAGCCCAACACTGGTTAAACAAGAGTAGACGATGGACTCAATAAAATGTTTATATTCTGATATTGTTGTTGTTGTGGTCTTCAGTCCTGAGACTGGTTTGATGCAGCTCTCCATGCTACTCTATCCTGCGCAAGCTTCTTCATCTCCCAGTACCTACTGCAACCTACATCCTTCTGAATCTGCTTAGTGTATTCATCTCTTGGTCTCCCTCTACGAATTTTACCCTCCACGCTGCCCTCCAATACTAAATTGGTGATCCCTTGATGGCTCAGAACAAGTCCTACCAACCGATCCCTTCTTCTGTTCAAGTTGTGCCACAAACTTCTCTTCTCCACAATCCTATTCAATACTTCCTCATTAGTTATGTGATCTACCCATCTAATCTTCAGCATTCTTCTGTAGCACCATATTTCGAAAGCTTCTATTCTCTTCTTGTCCAAACTATTTATCGTCCATGTTTCACTTCCATACATGGCTACACTCCATACAAATACTTTCAGAAACGACTTCCTGACACTTAAATCTATACTCGATGTTAACAAATTTCTCTTCTTCAGAAACGCTTTCCTTGCCATTGCCAGTCTACATTTTATATCCTCTCTACTTCGACCATCATCAGTTATTTTGCTCCCCAAATAGCAAAACTCCTTTACTACTTTAAGTGTCTCATTTCCTAATCTAATTCCCTCAGCATCACCCGACTTAATTCGACTACATTCCATTATCTTCGTTTTGCTTTTGTTGATGTTCATCTTATATCCTCATTTCAAGGCGCTATCCATTCCATTCAACTGCTCTTCCAAGTCCTTTGCTGTCTCTGACAGAATTACAATGTCATCGGCGAACCTCAAAGTTTTTATTTATTCTCCATGGATTTTAATACCTACTCCAATTTTTTCTTTTGTTTCCTTTACTGCTTGCTCAATATACAGATTGAATAACATCGGGGAGAGGCTACAACCCTGTCTTACTCCCTTCCCAACAACTGCTCCCCTTTCATGTCCCTCGACTGCCATCTGGTTTCTGTACAAATTATAAATAGCCTTTCGCTCCCTGTATTTTACCCCTGCCACCTTTAGAATTTGAAAGAGAGTATTCCAGTCAACATTGTCAAAAGCTTTCTCTAAGTCTACAAATGCTAGAAACGTAGGTTTGCCTTTCCTTAATCTTTCTTCTAAGATAAGTCGTAAGGTCAGTATTGCCTCACGCGTTCCAGTATTTCTACGGAATCCAAACTGATCTTCCCCGAGGTCGGCTTCTACTAGTTTTTCCATTCGACTGTAAAGAATTCGTGTTACTATTTTGCAGCTGTGACTTATTAAACTGATTGTTCGGTAATTTTCACATCTGTCAACACCTGCTTTCTTTGGGATTGGAATTATTATATTCTTCTTGAAGTCTGAGGGTATTTCGCCTGTTTCATACATCTTGCTCACCACATGGTAGAGTTTTGTCAGGATTGGCTCTTCCAAGGCCGTCAGTAGTTCCAATGGAATGTTTTCTACTCCGGGGGCCTTGTTTCGACTCAGGTCTTTCAGTACTCTGTCAAACTATTCACGCAGTATCGTATCTCCCATTTCATCTTCATCTACATCCTCTTCCATTTCCATAATGTTGCCCTCAAGTACATCGCCCTTGTATAGACCCTCTATATACGCTCCTGGAAATTGAAATAAGAACACCGTGAATTCATTGTCCCAGGAAGGGGAAACTTTATTGACACATTCCTGGGGTCAGATACATCACATGATCACACTGACAGAACCACAGGCACATAGACACAGGCAACAGAGCATGCACAATGTCGGCACTAGTACAGTGTATATCCACCTTTCGCAGCAATGCAGGCTGCTGTTCTCCCATGGAGACGATCGTAGAGATGCTGGATGTAGTCCTGTGGAACGGCTTGCCATGCCATTTCCACCTGGCGCCTCAGTTGGACCAGCGTTCGTGCTGGACGTGCAGACCGCGTGAGACGACGCTTCATCCAGTCCCAAACATGCTCAATGGGGGACAGATCCGGAGATCTTGCTGGCCAGGGTAGTTGACTTACACCTTCTAGAGGACGTTGGGTGGCACGGGATACATGCGGACGTGCATTGTCCTGTTGGAACAGCAAGTTCCCTTGCCGGTCTAGGAATGGTAGAACGATGGGTTCGATGACGGTTTGGATGTACCGTGCACTATTCAGTGTCCCCTCGACGATCACCAGTGGTGTACGGCCAGTGTAGGAGATCGCTCCCCACACCATGATGCCGGGTGTTGGCCCTGTGTGCCTCGGTCGTATGCAGTCCTGATTGTGGCGCTCACCTGCACGGCGCCAAACACGCATACGACCATCATTGGCACCAAGGCAGAAGCGACTCTCATCGCTGAAGACGACACGTCTCCATTCGTCCCTCCATTCACGCCTGTCGCGACACCACTGGAGGCGGGCTGCACGATGTTGGGGCGTGAGCGGAAGACGGCCTAACGGTGTGCGGGACCGTAGCCCAGCTTCATGGAGACGGTTGCGAATGGTCCTCGCCGATACCCCAGGAGCAACAGTGTCCCTAATTTGCTGGGAAGTGGCGGTGCGGTTCCCTACGGCACTGCGTAGGATCCTACGGTCTTGGCGTGCATCCGTGCGTCGCTGCGGTCCGGTCCCAGGTCGACGGACACGTGCACCTTCCGCCGACCACTGGCGACAACATCGATGTACTGTGGAGACCTCATGCCCCACGTGTTGAGCAATTCGGCGGTACGTCCACCCGGCCTCCCGCATGTCCACTATACGCCCTCGCTCAAAGTCCGTCAACTGCACATACGGTTCACGTCCACGCTGTCGCGGCATGCTACCAGTGTTAAAGACTGTGATGGAGCTCCGTATGCCACGGCAAACTGGCTGACACTGACGGCGGCGGTGCACAAATGCTGCGCAGCTAGCGCCATTCGACGGCCAACACCGCGGTTCCTGGTGTGTCCGCTGTGCCGTGCGTGTGATCATTGCTTGTTCAGCCCTCTCGCAGTGTCCGGAGCAAGTATGGTGGGTCTGACACACCGGTGTCAATGTGTTCTTTTTTCCATTTCCAGGAGTGTACTCCTTCCACCTTTCTGCTTTCCCTTCTTTCCTTAGAACTGGGTTTCCATCTGAGCTCTTGATGTTCATACAAGGGGTTCTCTTATCTCCAAAGGTCTCTTTAATTTTCCTGTAGGCAGTATCTATCTTACGCCTAGTGAGATAAGCCTCTACATCCTTACATTTGTCCTCTAGCCATCCCTGCTTAGCGATTTTGCACTTCCTGTCGATCTCATTTTTGAGACGTTTGTATTCCTTTTTGCCTGCTTCATTTACTGCATTTTTATATTCTCTCCTTTCATTAATTAAATTCAATATTTCTTCTGTTACGCAAGGATTTTTACTAGCCCTCGTCTTTTTACCTACTTGATCCTCTGCTGCCTTCACTACTTCATCCCTCAAAGCTACCCATTCTTCTTCTACTGTATTTCTTTCCCCCATTCCTGTCAATTGTTCCCTTATGCTCTCCCTGAAACTCTGTATAACCTCTGGTTCTTTCAGTTTATCCAGGTCCCATCTCCTTAAATTCTCACCTTTTTGCAGTTTATTCGGTTTTAATCTACAGTTCATAACCAATAGATTGTGGTCAGAGTCCACATCTGCCCCTGGAAATGTCTTACAGTTTAAAACCTGGTTCCTAAATCTCTGTCTTACCATTATATAATCTATCTGATACCTTTTAGTATCTTCAGGGTTCTTCCATGTATACAACCAATATTCTGATAAAGATGCACAAATATACCCATAATAAAGCTCACGCGATTGAACATGGTAAATAAAAGGGCGAAAAAGTGTCAGGACGTAAGATTATTGCTGAACTGAGAGATAATACTTGGTCAACCGAGAAAAAGTACACACGTAAGTAATCAGAGGACATAAAATGAAAAAGTAAAACCAGCAGCTTGTTGGAGTCGCTGGTCGGTATGCGGTCGCAATTATGAGTTGCCCACGTAATTCTGGATCATCTGATTGTCGCAACAAGAGCATTAATTGATCCGATGGAATTACATTGTCCTTGAGACATACGACTCTCAACTTTATCTTCGATAATGATAGAAACTGAAGAAATGAATTAGAATTTGTGCTGCAGCCCAGACTTGAACACGGGTCTCTCGCTTACTAGGCTGATGTGCTAACCATTACACCACTGTCACAGTATGGCTGACACAGCTGCAAGGACTACCCTAGTCCAGTGACCTCCCTAACACAAACTTCACTTTACGCCTCGAGCCAATTTTCCCCTTCTTAAATCGTCAATATTATTGATACTATTCTAGTAGCGGAGAGCCTCGGCAATACAAACGATTTAAGAAGGGGAAAATGGGCTGAAAGCATGAACTGAAGTTTGTGTTATGAAGGCCAATCCGTTCAGCTGTGTTAGCCATACTCCGACAGTAGTGTAATGGTTAGCACATCAGCTAGTAAGCAAGAGACAGTTCTGGCTGTAGCACGTTTTAATGCACTTCTTCAGCTTCTATTATTATCGAAGATCATTAGTTGTTTCTCTGAAAAAATGGTTCAAATGGCTCTGAGCACTATGGGACTTAACATCTGAGGTCATCAGTCCCCTAGACTTAGAACTACTTAAACCTACCTAACCTAAGGGCATCACACACATCCATGCCCGAGGCAGGATTCGAACCTGCGACCGTAGCAGCAGCGCGGTTCCGGACTGAAGCGCCTAGTACCGCTCGGCCACAACGGCCGGCTAGTTTCTCTAAGTGTCGATCTTCTGGCGACCTTCTGGTGCTTATAGCACTCAGTTAAACTGTCTCAGCATGGCTCCTAAATGCTAGGATCATGTGGTTGTAGACTTCACCAACCATGGTAAGGCATCTTAGTGGCATAATAACTTGTGCCCAGTGAGGCAGAGATCTTGCTGTGGGAATTATCCGACTTCACAGAAGGCTCTGCTTTTCACTGCCAAGTTGATTGCGCTCATTTGCACAGTTTTGGACGGGGTACTTAGTTCTAAGGCGCCAGACGTTCACTTCTTCTAATTACCAGGAGCGCTTCAACTGGCGCATTTCTGGTGTATCCAAGTGCGAAGGAGCATTCAAACGTAGCACTAACGGCTCCCTTACAAACGAAAAACGCCATCCTGGCGAAAATTACTAACTTTTTAATTAGTTTCAGCTACGACCAGTAAAAATAATGAACAATTCCTTTTTATTGTGGCATCAATACTGTCTGTTTAGCATCTAATAACCGTCTTCGCTACATTCATAAAATCGATAATCAAATTAAAGTCAGAATTAATTATCACATGTAGGACCACCATTGCTAGCCTGAAAAGGTTGTTAATCTCTAACTATCGTAATTTTGATGTGCCCGTAGTAGCCTCGGACAGTGGGGCATCAGAAGCACCGTAGGAAGAATACACAATTAAATTTGTAGCCGAGTAGGGGTATACATAGTGCGAAATTTGTTACTGGGAGCTGGTGTCTATGCAGCAGCAGTGGCTCCAACCCGGCAGGCCATCGAGTCGAGCTAGGCCCGAACGAGATATGGGCAAGTCATTCCACGTTGCTTCGCCACCTTCGTAAGGATTTCCGATACCATCAAAGTATCAGATGAATAGTACTCAAGTCGTCCTGCAGTACTGCTCATATGAGTACTCCAAAAGTATCGACACCTACTCGTGTCAATACTTTTGTAATTTTTTAAGCAAATAAAGTAATGCTGAGTATACAGGGCGAATTACCTAAAACTGGTAAATATTGCGTAAATGGAAGGTGCTAGTGATGCGCGGCTTTCACAGAATGGATTGGTAGTCAGGGGCTCGTACCGCAAGCCAATCAACAAAGGGTAGTTACACTTAGAAAGTGCGTTTTTTTGCTAACATACACTTTTTTAAACGAAGCAATGCCTGTCGCATTAACAAACTAAAAGTAGGGTAAATTAGAATGTCAGTGGTGTTGTTGCAGGATTTTAGTGCGAGTCGATTAGGAGTATCGTATTTTGAAAAGTCTCCATACCGACTCTTGTTTGTGTCATTCAAGCTGCGTAGTTACTATGTACGATGTTGTTATGTTTGTTTACAGTGTGCTTGTGTGTTACTTGAGTGCATTGCGACTTGCTGGTCAGTTAGTGTGTGACTGTCCAAGCAGTAGGTTGTGAGCGGACGATGGGATTTACCAATGCAGAAAAGTCGACACCCTCATGGTGTGTGGAGAGTGTAGCAAGAATGCAGTTCGTTCTTATACGGTGTACGCGGGAAGATATCCCAACAGGCCTCAACCATCTTGGTAATTATTTATCAACTTCTTCAACCAGTTACGTGAAAGTGGTAGTGTAACACCTAGGCAACGTAGCAGAAGAAAACAAGGGACGACAGAAGAGGGAGAGATTAATGTACTTACTGCTGTTGCAGTTGATCCGCACGTTTGCTCCCGCACAATCGTGGCAGTTTAAAACTGTGTGCCGGACTGAGACTCGAACTCGGGACCTTTGCCTTTCGCGGGTAATTGCTCTACCAAGTTTGAATCTCGGTCCGGCACACAGTTTTAATCTGCCAGGAAGTTTCATATCAGGGCACGCTCCACTGCAGAGTGAAAATTTCATTCTAGAATCGTGATATGAGTCAGGCAACTGTCCTACACATTCTCCACTGACATGGGATCCATCCGTATCACATCTCTCTCCATCAAGAGCTGCATGGAAACGATTATGAGAATCGTGTTAAATTCTACACGGGCATTGCGACAGGCTGTATCCCGTATCTCGTTTAGTGATGAAGCCACATTTACTAATAATGGCCAAGTAAACCAACGAAACATGCGCTATTGGTCTGTAGGCAGTCCCCGTTGTCTTCATCAGAAAGAACATCAGAGTCCACGAAGTGTAAAGTGTGGTGTGCGATCGTGAACCATCAGCTCATAGGCCCGTTTTTCATAGACGGAACACTGAACGCGCAGAGGTATCGCAGCCCCCTGACAGACCGTCTTCCACGGATGCTACAAGACGTTCCTCTACAGACTAGGAGGAACCTGTGGTACAACCATGTGGCTGTCCAGCCCACAGTGCACGAAGTACTACAGCATCTCCTCATGAATTGTGTACAAATCGTTGGACTGGACGCGGAGAACGTGTATCTTAGCCGGCCTGCTCCCCGGATTTGACGCCTGTAGACTTTTTTTTCTGTGGGGAAAACTGAAAGACGTTGTCTATAAGGACAACTACAGCCGATGATAGTCTAATAAAACACATTAAATACTAAACAGACAGCATGTCAGCGTCGGTCGTAACATTTTCTGTATTTCAGCTAACATCGCAGCTATCATCAGTGCGTTATTGCTAGTCATGTAGAGGCATTTACGACGACACAATATAGCTTCGGTGTGTAGAAGCATCAGTCAAATTCGTTTATCACATCCATGATACTTTCTCATTTAGCCGGTCGGTGTGGCCGAGCGGCTCTAGGCGCTTCAGTCAGGAACCGTGCGACCGCTACGGTCGCAGGTTCGAATCCTGCCTCGGGCATGGATGTGTGTGGTTAGTTAGTTAGCTTTAAGTAGTTCTAAGTTCTAGGGGACTGACGACCTCAGATGTTAAGTACCATAGTGCTCAGAACCATTTGAACCATTTTCTCCCTTATTTCATGATAATGCAAAACGAACTGCTCCTGTGTGAATTTTTTCGATGTCCTCTGTCAATCCTATGTGCTGAAGATCCGAAACCGCGCAGCAATACTCCAGCATACAAGTGTAGTGTAGTCAATTCGTAGGTTTGTAGCATCTTGTAAGTTATCTTCGAATAAAACACAGTCTCCGGTTCGCCTTTCGCACAACATTTTCTTTGTGATGATTCCAATTTAAATTGTTTTCATTTTCAATCCTTAGGTATTTAGCTGAATCGTGTTATTTCTTGCGTAACCGAAAGTAACGGATTGTTTAGCATCAGTGGTTACTAATCGCACCATACAGATAACTTCTCTAAACCATTTTGATTGTCTAATGACATTACTAGACTATACACGACCGGGTCGCATGCAGACAATCTGATGTCTCCTTAATCGTATATACACTGAAATGGCTCTGAGCACTATGGGATTTAACATCTATGGTCATCAGTCCCCTAGAACTTAGAACTACTTAAACCTAACTAACCTAAGGACACCACACAACACCCAGCCATCACGAGGCAGAGAAAATCCCTGACCCCGCCGGGAATCGAACCCGGGAACCCGGGCGCGGGAAGCGAGAACGCTACCGCACGAGCACGAGTTGCGGACAATATACACTGAAATGCCAAAGGTCATGGGTTACCTCCTAATATCATGTTGGACATTATTTTGCCCGGCGTAGCGCAGCAACCCAAAGTGTCATGGAGTCAACACGTCGTTGGAAGTCCGCTGAAGAAATACTGAGCCACGCTGCTCCTATAGCCGTCAATAATTGCGATAGTGTTGCCGGTGCAGAATGTTGTGTACGAACTGACGTCTCGATTATGTCCTAATAACGTTCGATGGTATTCATTTCGGGCGATCTGTGTGCTCAAATCATTCACTCGAATTGTGCAGACTGTTATTCAAACCAATCGCGAACAGCTGTGGCTAGGTGGCATGACATCACTGTTCGGGAAAAAGAAGTCCATGGTTAGCTGCAACTGGTCTCCAAGTAGGCGAACACAACAATTTACAGTCGATGATCGGTTCAGTTGGACCAAGGAACCCAGTCCATTCCGTGTAAACACAGCCCGCACAATTATGGAGCCACCGCCAGCTTCACGATTTGGGTCCATGGCTTCGTGAGGTTTGCGCCACACTCGAACCCCACCATCAGCTCTTACCAATTGCATTCGGGCTTCATATGATCAGGACATGGTTTTCCAGTGGTCCAGGATCCATCCGACATGGTCACGAGCCCAGGAGAGGCGCTGCAGGCGACCTCGTGCCGTTAGCAAAGGCACTCGCATAGTTCGTCTGCTGCCATAGCCCATTAATTCCAAATTTCGCCGCACTGTCCTAACGGATATGTTCGTCGTACGTCCCGCATTGATTTCTGCGGTTATTTGACGCAGTGTTATTTGTCTGTTGTCAGTGACAACTGTACGCAAACGCCGCTGCTCTCAGTCGTTAAGTGAATGCCGATGGCCACTGCGTTGTCTGTGGTGAGAGGTAATGCAGAAATTTGGTATTCTCGGCACACTCTTGACACTGTAGATCTCGGAATATTGAATTCCCTAACGATTTCCGATACAGAATCTCCCACTGAAACGTCCCCTTTGGAAAATTATGAATTACTGTCCTGGTAAACTCCTACGTTATTTGATACAGAGACAGCTGAGTAAAACTGAACGTACTCAGACATTTCTCTCTTTGCTTATTCTGATCATCACTAAACTGACACACAATATTTTTAGCGCAACGCAACCTGACTTTCAATAGTCCCTACAAAAGAATGGCCCTGGCTAACAATAACCTATACCTTTCATAAATCACTCACCTCACAAAAATCTTCGTTACTCGAACTACTGAAATACAGCGAGCGCCAATACTGACAGCTAAATAAAAGATTCTAACTACTGAAGGCACTAACTACTGATAGGCATAGTTAGCAAATGAAAGATTTTGATAGAGAATAAACAGTGTATTTACCTTAATAATGTTCAAAAGTCATCATATATATCTATCAATTCATGACAACCATCTTTAAAATTTCCTTTTTCTGGCGGACACACGTCCAGATCGTCCACTTATAGTGACCTCTTAAAACTCTAACATCTCTCTCCCCACATCCACCATTGCTGGCGGCTCACCTCCAACTGCCCCACGGTAAGCGCTGTTCACATCCAGCTGCCCAACTCTACAAAAGCGAATACTCCAACAATGAATCCAACCAGCCACAGACTGCACACAGCACAGGCAGGGATTTTCATACACAGCGCTACGTGGCGTTACCAACATAAAGACCTAAACAGCCTACTTACTCCATGTGCCTAGCTCCAACTACCATTCCGCGTTCAGAGTCTTTTAATTCCCGTCGTGCGGCGATAATTACTTCGGAAACCTTTTGACATGAATCACCTGAGTCCAAATGACAGCTCCGCCAATGCACTGTCCTTTCACACAGTGTATACGCGATACCTTCGCCATCTGTGTATGTCCATATTGCTGTCCCATCACTTCTCTTATCTCAGTGTATACTGTAAATTAAGAACAGCAGAGAGCCTATCCTTTGGGTACCCCACTTCACTTGATGATTTCAGGTCACTTACTGCAAACTATGACCCTGACGAATCCAGTCGCACAACTGGGACGATACTGCATAAGCACACGAATTAATTAGAAGCTGCTTGTGCGAAATTGTGTCAAACGCCTTCTGGAGGTACAGAAATATGTAATCAACTTAAGATCTCGCTGTCGCTAGCTCTCATCGCTTTGCGCTGGATAAAGAGCAAGTTTTGTTTCACATGGAAGAAATTTTCTAATTTCGTGTAGGTTATGTGTCAACAGATCGTTTTCTTCGAGGTAGTGTTCGAAAACAGTATATGTTCCAAAATCCTACTGCAGGGTGTCCCACATAAAACTGGCACGTCTGACGCTTGAGATTCAAGTATCAATGAACTAACTAAAAATAATAGGTAATAGTAATGATAAAAACATGTAGTTACCTAATTATAATAGACGCTAGAAGTGGTGGCCATGGGCATCCGGGCACCGCTGACTTCACGTGATGGCGTTACCAGCAACACGCTGTAATTCTGCAGGCGTGATGTTGTTAATTTCTCCAGTAACGTTCCGCGTAACATCGTCTAGTGTGCGAGGATTGTCAGCATACACTTTGCCTTTTAGTGTGCCCCATACATAAAAACCACCCAATGTTAAGTCTGGGGACCTCGGGTACCAGGGGCCTCTACTGGTTAACTCTATCTTCAGGGAACACGTTGGTGATGTGGGCCATCCTTTGGTTAGACGCATGAGCGGTTGCTCTATTTTGTTTGAATACTACACAAAGCATCTCTCCATCCGTTAATTGTACGTAGAAAGAGTCAAAGATCTCTAGATGTGTCATTATTTAAGATGTAATTGAAAAATATAGGACCAATAATAGGGATGCCGGACGATGGACACCAAACGCCTATCTTCTCTCAGTGGAGGGGTTCTTCATGCAGAATATAAGAGTTGACCTGCGACCAGTATCTGCAGTTCTGGGAGTTTACATAACCTGACAAAGGAAACAAGACGTCATCTGACATGAAGTACAGAAAGAGGTCCAAGGAACCATTAGCAATTGATGTTAACAGTAGGTTACAATAGTGAAATCTTTTTCCTGATCCTCAAATTTCAACTCTCACACCACACTCACACGATAGGCTTTTAGTTTAATATATTTTTGTATACGAGATATACCAACATGCTGCAGTAACCTTCTAACCGACATGTGGGGACCTCTCGTAATGTGCATGCGAATTCTTAGTTTAAGAGGTGCTCTTTGTCGGTCGCCTATTCCTTTGCACATTCTGAACAGATCCTACAGCCCTCCATTTCTTGTACAGATCTTGAATAGTGCTGGCCGTAGGGAGTTTCCTACCAGGATACTTCGCTTGAAATATTTCCTTTCATTCCTTGATGGAGCCTGTCTTTATTTAACACTCCGCAATATCAATTCGCTGTTCTAATACAAACTGCCCCTTTACTGTAACAACAATACGAGCTTCTCACAACATCTGACGCACGAACACACGGCTGCACTCAAAATTGCGATAAAATGCAGTGTACCCACCTTTCGAGACAAGCAATTTGACTAGAGATGATTAACCAGTATGTGAGGCATACCGGTTTTATGTGGGACATCCTGTACAAATCGAATCCTAGATTCAGTTCACTGTTTCTAGCCGGCCAGTGTGGCCGAGCGGTTCTAGGCACTTCAATCTGGAACCACGCGACCGCTACGGTCGCAGGTTCGAATGCTGCCTCGAGCATGGATGTGCGTGATGTCCTTAGGTTAGTTAGGTTTAAGTAGTTCTAAGTTCTAGGGGACATGACCTCAGATGTAAAGTCCCATAGTGCTCAGAGCCATATGAAACATTTTCACTGTTTCTATTTACATTCTTGTATATTGGTTTCAACTGTGCAACGATCTAGTCTTTACGTACGAACAGTTGTGTCGAAATACGGTTTAAAATGTCGGCGTTACTTTTACAAGGCTCAGTGTAACTCTAGCGAAAACAGGCCATTAGTGCGCCGTGTAGACCACGGGCCGCACGGCTCAGGCCGTCACCGGAAGCTGTTTGTGGCGGCCTGCGGGTTCGGCGGCGGCCGGTAAGGCGAGAGGGCCCGAGATAAGCCCGTGGCGGGCCGCGGCCAGCACGTCCCCGCCGCGACCACTCCTCGGGGGCGGAGGGATCAGCGGCGCGGGGGCGGCGCCGCCGGGTCACGTCTCTGCGCCACGACCGAGGCGTCGCGAGCAGCTGCTCCTTAACGTACCTGCTTCTCCAATGGACCGCGACCAAGTCGTAATTTGACCCAGCTGCACCCTGAGACACCGACAGTAAACATAAGCTTCGTTATTGAACATACACTACTGACCACACCACGAAAGTGACGTGCTACAGACGCGAAATTTAGCCGGCAAGAAGAAGATGCTGTGATATGTAAATGATTAGCTTTTCAGAGCATTCACACAAGGTTGGCGCCGGTGGCGACACCTACAACGTACTGACATACACAAACAGCAGTTGACCGGCGTTGCCTGGTGAAACGTTGTTGTGATGCGTCGTGTAAGGAGGAGAAATGCGTACCATCACGTTTCCGACTTTGATAAAGGTCGGATTGAAGCCTATCCCGATTGCGGTTTATCGTATCGCGACATTGCTACTCGCGTTGGTCGAGATCCAATGACTGTTAGCAGAATATGGAATCGGTGGATTCGGGACGGTAATACGGAACGCCGTGCTGGATCCCAATGGCCTCGTATCACTAGCAGTCGAGATGACAGGCATCTTATCCGCATGGCTGTAACGGATCGTGCAGCCACGTCTCGATCCCTGAGTCAACAGATGGGGACGTTTGCAAGACAACAAACATCTGCACGAACAGTTCGACGATGTTTGCAGCAGCATGGACTATCACCTCGGAGTCCGTGGCTGCGGTTACCCTTGACGCTGCAACACAGACAGGAGCGCCTGCGATGGTGTTCTCGACGACGAACCTGGGTGCACGAATGGCAAAACGTCATTTTTTCGGATGAATCCAGGTTCCGTTTACAGCATCATGATCGTCGCATCCGTGTTTGGCGACATCGCGGTGAACGCACATTGGAAGCGTGTATTCGTCATCGCCATACTGGCGTATCACTCGGCGTGATCGTATGGGGTGCCGTTGGTTACACGTCTCGGTCACCTCTTGTTCATTGACTGCACTTTGAACAGTGGACGTTACGTTTCAGATGTGTTACGACCCGTCGCTCTACCCTTAATTCGATCCCTGTGAAACCCTACATTTCAGCAGGATAATGCACGACCGCATTTTGCAGGTCCTGTACGGGCCTTTCTGGATACAGAAAATGTTCGACTGCTGCCCTGGCCAGCACATTCTCCAAATCTCTCACCAATTGAAAACGTCTGGTCAATGTTGGCCGAGCAACTGGCTTGTCACGATACTCCAGCCACTACTCTTGATGAACTGTGGTATCGTGTTGAAGCTGCATGGGCAGCTGTACTCGTACACGCCATCCAAGCTCTGTTTGACTCAATGCCTAGGCGTATCAAGGCCGTTATTACGGCCAGAGGTTGTTGTTCTGGGTACGATTTCTCAGGATCTATGCACCCAAATTGCGTGAAAATGTAATCAGATGTCAGTTCTAGTATAATATATTTGTCCAATGAATACCCGTTTATCATCTGCATTTCTCCTTGGTGTAACAATTTTAATGGCCAGTAGTGTACTTCAGCAACTAGAAAACAGCGCAGGTGACACGCGTATAGAAGGGAGAAAGAAAGTACCCGCAAAATTACTGACCAATATCCCTAACGTTGGTTTGCTCCAGAGTTGTTCAGCATATTCTGACGTCGAACATTATAACTTCCCTTTGGACAGATAAACTTCTGTCGACAGATCAGATGTTCGTTTTTCCCGCGCGCTATGCGAAATTGGAATAACAGAGAATTGTGAACGTGGTTCAATGAACCCCGTGCCAGGCACTTAAATGTGATTTGCAGAGTATCCAAGTAGATGTAGATGTAGATGTAGTTAGAAAGCATCGCTCGTGCGAAACTCACCTTATCCATTTCGCACACAATATCCTGATAACAATGGATCAACGGCAACAAGTAGATTCGATATTGCGAGATTTCGGGAAATCGTTTGATACGGTGCTCCACTGCAGACTGTTAACGAAGGTACGAGCAAACGAAACATGTACTTAGATACATGAATTGCTCAAAGACTTCTCAAGCAATAGAACCCAAAAATGGTTCAAATGGCTCTGAGCACTATGGGACTCAACATCTTAGGTCATAAGTCCCCTAGAACTTAGAACTACTTAAACCTAACTAACCTAAGGACATCACACACACCCATGCCCGAGGCAGGATTCGAACCTGCGACCGTAGCAGTCCCGCGGTTCCGGACTGCAGCGCCAGAACCGCTAGACCACCGCGGCCGGCAATAGAACCCAAAACATGGTCCTGTATGGCAAGTTTTCGTGACAACAACAGTAGCGCTGTGCCGTAAGGGTGCTGCGGATGACAACCAAAGAGGTCCTGCTTTGAAATGAAATGGCACCCTAGACCACCACTCCTGGTTGTCGGGCCGTATGGCGGGTGAAACTAAGGATGGTATCCCGCCGCTACATGGGGCGTCTCCAGACACGTCTTCGGCCTGGAATCTCATTGACTGGAGTAGAACCGTCTTCATTGACGAGTCCTGCTTCGAACTGAGCCCGGATGACTAGCGAAGACGTGTCTCTAAACGTCCCGGACAGCAGTGGGTTACCAAGCAGATCGTCGTCATTACATAGCTCGACAGCCAGGGTCTGGGGTGTCGTTTCATTTCATAGCAGGACCTCTTTGGTTGTCATCTACGGCCCCCTTACAGCACAGAGGCACGGCGACGACATTCTACGCCCCGTTTTGTTGTCCTTCATGGCGAGCCATCCTGGCCTTGCATTTCAGCAATAAATGCCCGCCTGCACATGGCGAGGCTTTCTGCTGATGGTCTTCGTGGTTGCCAAAATATCCCCTGATCAGCAAGCTCACTGAATCTCTCACCAATTGAGAACGTTTGGAGCATTATGGGCAGGACGCTCCAACAATCTCCGGATTTTGACGATCTAACGCGCCAGTTGAACAGAAGCTAGATAACAGGAATGAAAAATCCGAACAGAAATGAATTCTGCACATCATCCAACTCCCTGAGGATTAAATAGCAGAAACAGCATATTCCTTTGCCACACCCAATGAGTTCTAACCACATACTGGCAAAAGGCACAATGGTCTGGGTCATACCCGCTCTCCATCACGTAATGAACATAATGCCCTACAAACCCTATAACTGTATTGTTCTTCGTACTAGGAAAGAAGGCTGAATCGGGATGCAGGAGTATCTCATCGGAGACTACCGCTTCTGTCGTCGTGGCAAGAAAAGCCAATTAACGGTAGAGCCAACTGCAATGTCTGTGTCCGCAGGCGACCAACCTATGATGTAACATATCCATTTCACGGCAACGACTGCATCGGTCTGTTTCGCTAAGGCTAATGCGAAAAAGCCGAACATTGGTGGGAACATGATTTCGATTTGGAAACGTCCAGCAACATAACAGCATTATTACAGAGAGATGCGACTGGGAAAGAATATCAACCCCTAAATAAGTAACACCAATCAAAAATTTTCGGCTGTGCCTTAATTTGATATTTATCCTACCAACATCTATTGGAGGAGTTGAGCTCGTAGGTCGGAGACAGGCAAAAAGGGAGCTGTCAGTTACTGGGGGACGCGAAGACACCTTACATCTACATCTACATCCATACTCCGCAAGCCACCTGACGGTGTGTGGCGGAGGGTACCTTCAGTACCTCTATCGGTTCTCCCTTCTATTCCAGTCTCGTATTGTTCGTGGAAAGAAGGATTGTCGGTATGCCTCTGTGTGGGCTCTAATCTCTCTGATTTTATCCTCATGGTCTCTTCGCGAGATATACGTAGGAGGGAGCAATATACTGCTTAACTCTTCGGTGAAGGTATGTTCTCGAAACTTTGACAAAAGCCCGTACCGAGCTACTGAGCGTCTCTCCTGCAGAGTCTTCCACTGGAGTTTATCTATCATCTCCGTAACGCTTTCGCGATTACTAAATGATCCTGTAACGAAGCGCGCTGCTCTCCGTTGGATCTTCTCTATATCTTCTATCAACCCTATCTGGTACGGATCCCACACTGCTGAGCAGTATTCAAGCAGTGGGCGAACAAGCGTACTGTAACCTACTTCCTTTGTTTTCGGATTGCATTTCCTGAATCTCAGTCTGGCATCTGCTTTACCGACGATCAACATTATATGATCATTCCATTTTAAATCACTCCTAATGCGTACTCCCAGATAATTTATGGTATTAACTGCTTCCAGTTGTTGACCTGCTATTTTGTAGCTAAATGATAAGGGATCTATCTTTCTGTGTATTCGCAGCACATTACACTTGTCTACATTGAGATTCAATTGCCATTCCCTGCATCATGCGTCAATTCGCTGCAGATCCTCCTGCATTTCAGTACAATTTTCCATTGTTACAACCTCTCGATACACCACAGCATCATCTGCAAAAAGCCTCAGTGAACTTCCGATGTCATCCACCAGGACATTTATGTATATTGTGAATAGCAACGGTCCTATGACACTCCCCTGCGGCACACCTGAAATCACTCTTACATCGGAGGACTTCTCTCCATTGAGAATGACATGCTGCGTCCTGTTATCTAGGAACTCCTCAATCCAATCACACAATTGGTCTGATAGTCCATATGCTCTTACTTTGTTCATTAAACGACTGTGGGGAACTGTATCGAACGCCAAGCAGAAGCCTCGGTCCGAACAGCAGGGATGCCCAAATATCAGGGAGGCCCAAACCTCCAGTCAGCCGGGGTCTCGCCACAACCTGAGCTACGGAGGCGGACACCACGCAGTACGCCGCCCAAAATCTGAGGGATCCATTTCCCTGCTGAACCTGTTGGACTGAAAGCATGGGGCGGGCACTGGCATCTGGCCACCTCCACAGTATTATATGACGATCTTCAGGCAACAGACACGTCCTGTATTCGTCGGCGAAGACAACTCAGTGTCGCTGATCCGGGTTCTGTGCCTGGTGTTTCCTTGTCCACCTTCTTCGCGCGTCACGATGCTAGGAGGATTGTACTATTTTGTTCCCTATGGACGAGTAGAGGGAAAAAGTAATCGTGCGAACACAGTTGCGTATTGTCTGTATCGACACGGCCCTTGCAGTCGCCTCCAAATAGGCAGCGCGCGATTCTGTTAAATGCTTTTCGGGATACGTACATGTTATGAGGTGCTGTCTCGATCTCGTGCAGCCAATACGAGGCAGATCTTCAATGTTTTTTGTCCCACCATGGCCCAGCGGTCGAGTGTTGTAATGAAGTCGCTACCGTTCGCGCCAATTGGGAGAGCGATAACCCGCGCTCACAAACTACACGCGGTCTTTGACTGGAACGGCGTTTGAGTCACGTTGACGGAATGGCCACTGAACACAGGCCGAGCTACCAGTTCACGTTTGGAGACAAAATGCACTCTGCTCGACTGCACTGAGAATGCATCACACATTAGCAATTTTCTGTATTCAAAATGAGAAAGGAGTTTGCAATGAAAGAAAATTCCACAAACTGTGCAAGTCATAAGGTTGGTGCGAAACATTTTTAAACATGAAAGTACCTGACGCATTGAAACTGAGTGCCGCACCAGAGTTCGAACCTGGGACCCTTTCCCTTTTGCAGGCAGGTGCTCTACTGACCCAGCTATTCAAGCACTGCATACGATCCGCCCTTATAGCTTTACTTCCAGCAGTACCTCGTCTTCTACCTTCCAAACTTCACAAAATCGCCTGTATACCTTGCGGGTCTACGCTTCTGGAAGAAAGGGTATTGCGGAGCCACGGGTTAGCCATAGCCTACGTGACTGTTTCCAGAATGAATTTTCGCTCTGTGGCGGAGTGTACTGTAATGCCAGGTTGCGGATCGTGCTTGGATAGCTCAGTCGGCGAAACGCTTGCCTGCGATAGGTAAAAGGTCCTAGGTTCCAGGCCCCGTCTCTCATACACTTTTAGTCTGACAGAATTTTCAAATCGGCATACACTCCGTTACAGTGCGAGAATTCATTCTGGAAACTATCTCCTATGCTATGTTTAACCTGTATCCGCAATATCCTTTATTCCAGAGAGTGCTATCCCCGCAAGTCACGCAGGAGAACTTCCCTGGAGTTTGGAAGCTAGGAGTCGAGGTTATGTTGGAAGTAAAGCTGTGACGGCGGGTCACGCTTGGATAGCTCAGACGGTAGAGCACTTGGCCGCAAAAGGCAAACGGTCCCTCGTTAGAGCTATGCGCTGATATAACGGTTTTAATCTGCCAGGCAGTTTCAAATCAGCGCACAATCCATTGCAGACTGAAAATTCATTCCGGAATTTTTAGACAGTTTAGTATATAAAATTTTTAAAAATAGGTGATAAATTGCATCAGTTATCAATGTTGCCGCGCCGTTATTTTCTTACAAAATACACTCCTGGAAATAGAAAAAAGAACACATTGACACCGGTGTGTCAGACCCACCATACATGCTCCGGACACTGCGAGAGGGCTGTACAAGCAATGATCACACGCACGGCACAGCGGACACACCAGGAACCGCGGTGTTGGCCGTCGAATGGCGCTAGCTGCGCAGCATTTGTGCACCGCCGCCGTCAGTGTCAGCCAGTTTGCCGTGCCATACGGAGCTCCATCGCAGTCTTTAACACTGGTAGCATGCCGCGACAGCGTGGACGTGAACCGTATGTGCAGTTGACGGACTTTGAGCGAGGGCGTATAGTGGGCATGCGGGAGGCCGGGTGGACGTACCGCCGAATTGCTCAACACGTGGGGCGTGAGGTCTCCACAGTACATCGATGTTGTCGCCAGTGGTCGGCGGAAGGTGCACGTGCCCGTCGACCTGGGACCGGACCGCAGCGACGCACGGATGCACGCCAAGACCGTAGGATCCTACGCAGTGCCGTAGGGGACCGCACCGCCACTTCCCAGCAAATTAGGGACACTGTTGCTCCTGGGGTATCGGCGAGGACCATTCGCAACCGTCTCCATGAAGCTGGGCTACTGTCCCGCACACCGTTAGGCCGTCTTCCGCTCACGCCCCAACATCGTGCAGCCCGCCTCCAGTGGTGTCACGACAGGCGTGAATGGAGGGACGAATGGAGACGTGTCGTCTTCAGCGATGAGAGTCGCTTCTGCCTTGGTGCCAATGATGGTCGTATGCGTGTTTGGCGCCGTGCAGGTGAGCGCCACAATCAGGACTGCATACGACCGAGGCACACAGGGCCAACACCCGGCATCATGGTGTGGGGAGCGATCTCCTACACTGGCCGTACACCACTGGTGATCGTCGAGGGGACACTGAATAGTGCACGGTACATACAAACCGTCATCGAACCCATCGTTCTACCATTCCTAGACCGGCAAGGGAACTTGCTGTTCCAACAGGACAATGCACGTCCGCATGTATCCCGTGCCACCCAACGTGCTCTAGAAGGTGTAAGTCAACTACCCTGGCCAGCAAGATCTCCGGATCTGTCCCCCATTGAGCATGTTTGGGACTGGATGAAGCGTCGTCTCACGCGGTCTGCACGTCCAGCACGAACGCTGGTCCAACTGAGGCGCCAGGTGGAAATGGCATGGCAAGCCGTTCCACAGGACCACATCCAGCATCTCTACGATCGTCTCCATGTGAGAATAGCAGCCTGCATTGCTGCGTAAGGTGTATATACACTGTACTAGTGCCGACATTGTGCATGCTCTGTTGCCTGTGCCTATGTGCCTGTGGTTCTGTCAGTGTGATCATGTGATGTATCTGACCCCAGGAATGTGTCAATAAATTTTTTCCTTCCTGGGACAATGAATTCACGGTGTTCTTATTTCAATTTCCAGGAGTGTAGAAACGCATCTCAAAAGCTCCATTACGGAAATTTTTATTAGATGCTTTAGTTGTTTTAATACTTGGTACCAGTGATAACTGCAATTCATAGCATAATTCGCATTTTTGTATATGAATTGTTTTTTTTTTTTCTAAAGTAAGAATTTGTGTTTTTGATGTCCCACAGTTATAAACAAAACTGGGTGTAATAACGTCGTTAACAAAATGGAACGAGATATTTTGATTAGATTACGTATCGCCGAGCGTAGTGGTTAAGATACTGGGCTTTTAAAATCCTACTTCAGTCAAAATTGTTCGAATGGCTCTGAGCACTATGGGACTTAACATCTGAGGTCATCAGTCCCCTAGAACTTAGAACTACTTAAACCTAACTAACCTAAGGACATCACACACATCCATGCCCGAGGCAGGATTCGAACCTGCGACCGTAGCGGTCGCGCGGTTCCAGACTGAAGCGCCTAGAACCGCTCGGCCGCAACGGCCGGCCTACTTCAGCCATCCGGATTCATTTATCCCGTAGGGCCAGTGCCGGTAAAGTTCCTCTGAAAAGTCACAGGTGGCTTCCTTCTCTGTCCTGGACCTATTCGAACCTGCATTCCATCTCCAATGGCCGGTTTGTCGACGGGAGGTCTTTAACACTGGATCAACACGTCGCGTTATGCCGTTCTCCAAGTAGTTGATCAGGAACAAGTTAGCGCAAATCCCGAATCGTGATCATCTTGGACTTTTATAGAAGCAGGTAAATTAAAAGTATGGTTTGTTGTATTGGTCTTTCTTAATCGACGGTTGCACATACGAGTAATCAAAGTTATTTCGGAAACTGGAGGTCTAAATCTTAACTCCACGCTGCCACCTGCAGGAGCCGGTCAGAAGTATGGAAGCACCGCAAAAAAATGCATGGTTGAACATAAATGTAAATTCTAGTCAAACCTATGTCTGACCATGAACGGCCCCTGCGCAGCGTCCTCAACACGTTGCAAGTGCCAGTCGTGGTCAGAACAGTGTTCTGTGCAATCGTGAGAGCGTTTTGTCGGAGCTTAGTGAATTCGAACGCAAGCAAATATTGTTGGTGGTCGTACAGTGAGGGCTTCCGTAACCAAGGGATGGTTCAGATGGCTCTGAGCACTAGGGGACTTAACATCTGAGGTCATCAGTCTCCTAGAACTTAGAGCTACTTAAACCTAGCTAACCTAAGAACATCACACACATCCATGCCCGAGGCAGGATTCGAACCTGCGACCGTAGCGGTCGCGCGGTTCCAGACTGTAGCGCCTAGAACCGCTCGGCCACTTCGGCCGGCGCGTAACCAAGGGAGCCAAAGTGTTTGGTGTTTCAAGAGGCACCGCGTCGAAGATTTATACCGTATACAGGGAAACGTGGAAAAAAGAAAATCAGCCGCTAAGTCACAACACGGACGGGAGGGTGTGTTGAGTGATCGTGATGGAAGGTTACTGAAGACCATTGTGACACCAGCTGAAAAAGTCACTGCAGAATTGAATATCGCACTCGTGAGCCTCATTAGTACCAAAACAACACTAAAGGAGCTCTACAAGCTTGGAACTGCTGGGCGAGCATCACTGATGCAAATGCCCGTAACAGGAAAGCGCGGTGCCAAAGCCATAAAACCTCAACTATGGAGCAATGGAAGAACGTCAATGGCAGAGCGAGTCTTGTTTCACACTCTTTCCAAACTTGTGGTCGAGTCTACGTCCCAAGAGTGAAATATGGCAGCGATTCGATGATGGTATGGGCAGCCACATCGAAGTAACCCATGGGCCGCATGGCTACTCTGCAAGGTCACGTTACCGCAAAAGATTATGTAAACATTTTGGCTGATCAGGCCCATCCCGTGGTACAGTGTTTCTTCCTCACTTGTCATGGTGTTCTCTAAGACGACAGGGCCCCTGTCTGTTCACACAGCTCGCATCGTCCAGGACTGCTTTTGTGACCACGAAGACGTATCGTCGCATCTCTCCTCGCCACCACTCACTGGGTCTCAGTATTATTAAGCCTTTGTGGTCTGCTTTGGAAAGACGGGTGCGTGACTGCTATCGACCTCCATCGTCGTTATCTGAATTCACTACTATTTCGTAGGAAGAATGGTATAAGATTCCCTTGAACACCGTACATGCCCTGAATGTATCTGTTACGAGATGACTGGAAGCTGTTTTGAATGCCAACAGGTTTCCTACACCATATTAGACATGATAATGTGTTCCAGAATGAGATTTTCACTCTAAAGTGGAGTGTGCGCTGATATGACACTTCCTGGCAGATTAAAACTGTATGCCGGACCGAGACTCGAACTCGGGACCTTTGCCTTTCGCGGGCAAGTGCTCTACCAACTGAGCTACCCAAGCACGACTCACCACCCGTCCTCACAGCTTTTATATCAGCGCACACTCCGCTGCAGAGTGAAAATCTCATTCTGGAAACATCCCCCAGGCTGTGGCTAAGCCATGTCTCCGCAATATCCTTTCTTCCAGGAGTGCTAGTTCTGCAAGGTGTGCAGGAAAGCTTATGTGAAGTAACAGACTTCTGTTCCCCTCTGTTGTAGGTGTGCTGATACCTGTTTCAGTCGTAATGAATGATGGAGCGCTAAATGCTGTGAGATCGTATTTGTGCAGTGAAATGTGTGCTATGTAAACGTGGAACGGAAAACAGTGAAGTCTGACGTAAAAACTGCTCCTTCTTGCGCGAAGATCTCCATCATCTGACGTTGCCTATCTTATGTTCGATAAAAATAAAGTCTGAGTCCCTGCTCAATCATTCCACAAATCCAGCTTGTGGATTTCGTCAATGTCATATGATGATTTTTAATAGCTGCAGTCAATTCCAGGTTTCTCGTGCCAAAGATCACGTGTACCATTAGGTTTTTCTAAGTACGTGTCACAAATATTGACAAATAAAAAATGTATTCATAGCCAATATTTATTTCGTAAGCAACTGACAAAAGAAGACCACAGTAGAAATTGACATTTTCATGTGTAAACACTGCTGCCAACCTATATTTCGATGTCAGTCTCAGAAATCAAAGAATTTGGAGAAACCACCTCAACACAAATTCACTCCGCAGTGATGATAACTGTCTGTCTAAAATCTACCTAAAAACATCCCCCTTCCCACCAGTTTCAGGGATGTGAGATCACAAAATGAAGTATAAACATGTATTTTTTTAAATAGAAATAAGTTGCCTGAAGACTATCACTCTTTTAATTTATGTTAGTATTAAGTTAAAGAGTTTAACTGTGGGATATTAAATTTATTTGAATGTATATCAATGTGGTAGCAACCATACTTGATTACACTATTATTTGTACAAACCTGTTTGCCATCTTCGGAAAAATAAATAACTGAAATTTTTAATAAATTTAAAATTATTGCATATTTGTATGTTAAATATTTTGTCTTAAAGGAATTTTGTTGATGATTCTAAAACTAGTTTTAGAGTTTGTGGGTCTGTAATATTTCCGAAAATATGGGGATTAATATTATGATTTATACGAGTATTTTAGTAATATTACTTCAGCAGATGCGTCTGAGTTGCAGCAAGACACCGGCGATTGTATTGAACTAAGAAACTTCCTGGCAGATTAAAACACTGTGCCGGACCGAGACTCGAACTCGGGACCTTTGCCTTTCGCGAGCAAGTGCTCTGCCAACTGAGCTACCCAAGCACGACTCACCACTCGTCCTCACAGCTTTTATATCAGCGCACACTCCGCTGCAGAGTGAAAATCTCATTCTGGAAACATCCCCCAGGCTGTGGCTAAGCCATGTCTCCGCAATATCCTTTCTTCCAGGAGTGCTAGTTCTGCAAGGTGTGCAGGAGAGCTTATGTGAAGTTTGGAAGGTAGGAGACGAGGTACTGGCGGATTTAAGCTATGAGTACGGGTCGTGAGTCGTGCTTGGGTAGCTCAGTTGGTAGAGCACTTGCCCCCGAAAGGCAAAGATCCCGAGTTCGAGTCTCGGTCTGGCACACAGTTTTAATCTGCCAGGAAGTTTCATGATAATGTGTTGTGTTTCTTTTCATATTTTTGTCCGACGCTGTGTATCATTAGCGCTGGGTCACCAATTATCTGAGCAAAGTTGGGAGAGGTAATGGGTAAAGGTCGTGGTAAGGACATTCGTCTGATTTGATTCTGTAAACTCGTGAAAAACCTAAATTGGAATAACCGGATGCGTTTTTGAAATCAATACCTTCCATTGCACCACTTTGCTCGGTATTGATATTTAGTAACTTGCGTGTCCTCTAGCACACCTCTCTCATTGTATGTGACCAGCTGGACTTCCGGTGCATAACCGCGTGACCATTTTTACTGCGCAAGATTCACGTCTGGCGTTGAGTAATGCCTCAGTTTGGAAGTATGACCATTTAGGAACAGTTTGTATCTCGCCTGTTAGACGCCTAGTATAACCGCGCCGCGTGTCGCAGAGCTTAAGATCGATTTGTACGTTGCTGTTATTACCAGCAGAGACCCGACGCTGTTCTCGGCCTTTTTACGTTTCCCTGTATTCCACGCGCACCCGCAGTGCACACTATCACGCAAAAGCACTCTTTATCCTCAGTCGATGAAACCTTGGCAACATACGGAGGCAACACGGCACGGCCATTAAGGCTGCCGCTACGTTTCAGTCGCTCATGTGACTGGCCAGATGACGTCAGGAGCCACTGTAAATTCCAGTGACGTAGGTGGATCGAAAGCGAGGCCGACTATCTCGTCGGCCGCTATGCGAAGGCAGAGTGGAGGGAGAGATGGGAGGGGAAGAGATAACAGAGTCTGCAATGAGTCCTGCTTGATGCGAATGTACTTGTTTCCAGTAAGCCGTAGAGAATTTCTGGGCCACAAATAAACGTAATGCCAGCTTTCACGTGGCTTCTTCATTTCTCAGAACGTGGTTCGGTCTCTGTTTCCTTTGCTATCACTGGTGATACTGTCATTACGTTGTCATTTCACCTTAGAATTGCTAGAAATATTTTACGTTTCTCCTTCATATATTTGGCTGCAATTTACCTGTGTTTTAAACTAGTATTGCGACAACGTTGCCAAGTTACTAACGGTTATGATCAAATGCGTCACAAGACCCAGCGCCAGACATTTATCTCATTCAATTATGAGATCCGCAGTTCTTCAGTACTTACTAACATTCTCAGTTACTGAACTTTTTACAGATTAAGTGGTTATTGTCATCAGCTTTTCTCCTACTCAAACCCATCATGTAATACCGTGGATTAGATCTGCCTTAATGAGCTAATCTTTGCGCTTCGTAATTTCTTCCCACACATTTCTGCTGTGCAGATGTTGTGGGACAATATCCCTTCCTTTATTTTATATTGCTTTCCGTTAACACTATTTAGCTTTTACATTCACAGTATATGTGAGGCAAAATTACGTTATAACGACCCATAATGTAAGAGACGCAATTACTGTAGCTTATTAAATAGTGTATAATTACAGCAAAATGGAATACAGTCGGATCTCAGTATTACAAGCATTGATTCATATTCCAAAAATATCTCTCGTACAGTTACTTTCTTTACGACTAAGAAGGTATGTAATATATATATTATAAAGCAGTGTCTCCAGACTGCAACATTTCAAAGATAGAGGCAGCTAGGTGGGTATGAGAATGGAATATCACGCGAGAAGTGCTTGGACTGCGAAGGGCGCGAAGTAGAATGCAGTCTCTCCCCCCTAATGTTCAACTACGTCGAAGAAGCAATGACGAAAGTAAAAGAAAGGCTCAGGAGTGGGATTAAAATTGGGGGGGGAGGGTTTAAAGGATGTCAGTGATAAGTAGTTCAAATGAGTTTATTGACATATTTGGCATCAAAATTGGAGACCACGAAGTAGACGAAATGAAGGAATTGTGTTACCTTGAAACCAAAATAACGCAAGATGGGGATATAGATATGAAACTATCACAGGCAAAGAATGCATTAATCGTTGTTGTTGTTGTTATTGTGGTCTTCAGTCCAGAGACTGGTTTGATGCAGCTTTCC
This sequence comes from Schistocerca cancellata, assembly GCF_023864275.1. Taxonomy (NCBI): domain Eukaryota; kingdom Metazoa; phylum Arthropoda; class Insecta; order Orthoptera; family Acrididae; genus Schistocerca; species Schistocerca cancellata. The sequence continues at coordinate 605,133,599 of NC_064631.1, read as the reverse complement.
ATTCTACTCTATCCTGTGCAAGCTTCTTCATCTCCCAGTACCTACTGCAACCTACATCCTTCTCAATCTGTTTAGTGTATTCATCTCTTGGTCTCCCTCTACGATTTTTACCCTCCACGCTGTCCTCCAATACTAAATTGGTGATCGCTTGGTGCCTCAGAATATGTCCTACCAACCCATCCATTCTTCTAGTCAAGTTGTGCCACAAATTTCTCTTCTCCCCAATTCTATTCAATAGGTTGGTAGGTTGGTTGGTTTGGGGGAAGAGACCAAACAGCGAGGTCATCGGTCTCATCGGATTAGGGACGGACGGAGAAGGAAGTCGGCCGTGCCCTTTCAAAGGAACCATCCCGGCATTTGCCTGGAGTGATTTAGGGAAATCACGGAAAACCTAAATCAGGATGGCCCGACGCGGGATTGAACCGTCGTCCTCCCGAATGCGAGTCCAGTGTGCTAGCCACTGCGCCACCTCGCTCGGTTTCTATTGAATACCTCCTCATTAGTTATGTGATCTACCCATCTAATCTTCAGCATTCTTCTGCTGCACCACATTTCGAAAGCTTCTATTCTCTTCTTGTCTAAATTATTTATCGTCCACGTTTCACTTCCATACATGGCTACACTCCATACAAATGCTTTGAGAAACGACTTCCTGACACTTAAATCTATAATCGATGTTAACAAATTTCTCTTCTTCAGAAACGCTTTCCTTGCCATTGCCAGTCTACATTTTATATCCTCTCTACTATAGCAAAACTCATTTACTACTTTAAGCGTCTCATTTCTTAATCTAATTCCCGCAGAATCACCCGATTTAATTCGACTACATTCCATTATCCTCGTTTTACTTTTGTTGATGTTCATCTTATATCCTCCTTCCAAGACATTGTCCATTCCGTTCAGCTGCTCTTCCAGGTCCTTTGCTGTCTCTGACAGAATTACGTCATCGGCGAACCTCAGAGTTTTTATTTCTTCTCCGAATTTTTCTTTTGTTGCCTTTACTGCCATTAATCGTTCAAATATGTTAACTTCTATAATGTGCAGGCTTAAATTTGAGGAAGATATTTGTGAGAATTGACGCCCAGAGCACAGCAGAGTATGGCAGTGAAGTACAGACTGTAGGAAAATCGTAAGTGGCTCGAAGAGTTTGAGATGTGGTGCTACCTGAGGATGCCGATAAGGAGAGGAGTTTCTCTGCATACTCGGTGAGGATTCAAATGGTTCAAATGGCTCTGAGCACTATGCGACTTAACTTCTGAGGTCATCAGTCGCCTAGAACTTAGAACTACTTAAACCTAACTAACCTAAGGACATCACACACATCCATGCCCGAGGCAGGATTCGAACCTGCGACCGTAGCGGTCACGCGGTTCCAGACTGAAGCGCCTTTAACCGCACGGCCACACCGGCCGGCCAGATCTCGGTGAGGAAAGACAGAAGGGACGAGATGATAGGATATGCACTCAGTCATCTGGGATTAACTTCCATGGTACTAGAACGCTCTGAGGGTTCCATACAAACTTAATTATGCATATAGACAATTCATCCATTCGGGGAACCGAGAATCTCGATGATTTTTGTCTGTTATCGACATTGATATAGACGAGGTGTCGGTCACGGGAATTCCATGCCTTTCGAGAATGTTTTAATTTTTAAGTCTGAAGTCGAACAACAAACTTGTACTGTGAAACCTTGATTCTCGCCAAAGTTCATGATTTTTAGCTCAACGGGAAGTAAGCTATAGGTTTTGATGAGTGAGTTTGCGAGTCTCAAAATATGCGACATAAACGTCCATGTCTTTTGATTAAATTGACTTAGAAGTGTAACTGTTTTACACCGCCAGGAGAACATTGAACTTAGTGTATAACATAAATTTCAACTTGACACGTCTGCCCGTTCCTCGGATAAAGGCATCTCAACAGTAGGACAGACAGACAGACGGGCGGCTGGACAACGAAGTGATCCTGTAAGATCTGCCTTTTTACCGACTGAGGCACGGAAACCTAAAAACAGTAGGGCAAGACAGAGATTGCAATGTATCCAACAAAGATTTGAGGACATTGGGTGTAAAAGCTACTCTGAGATGAAGATATTTGCACACGGGTGAGGTCATAGAGGATCACATCAAACCAGTTTGAAGACTGATGACATAAGACAGAAAAGTTGATATTTCAGACGAATCATATTCCTTTTAATGTGCCATTCGATTTATTTATGAAAAGTAAAATGGGGAGTATAGCAGTCGAAATGTACTGCATGCACCACATCACGATCGTTTTGTAAATATGTTTCAATCAGCCACACACACATGCTATGTGGCCAGCATTCACACGTAATGGATGTTGATGTATGACACATGTGGATGATTTGAAAGTGGACTGAAAAGGCCCGAAACTAGTCATCAGTTCATAAAGACAAACTTAAGTGCAAGTTTGACGGTTTAATAAAGACAAACTTAACCGCAAGTTTGACGGTTTTTACAGTTTCGTTGATTACTTTTGTTATTGAACGCGAACGGCATGAGCGATGGAGTTCTCAAAAGAGAACGTAATATTGCAAACAGAAGGATATAGGTATCATACGTGTTTGTGGGATCCAAGAGATCCACAGTGCAAAATGGCAGCTATTCTTGCTTAAAAACTGCTGAAGCACTCGAAGCTCCCGCATTACGATAAACTGGTTACTGGTTTCTGTCACGAGGAAACAGAGTGCAGAGGTACAAATTCTTGCATTTATTTTCATTAAAAAGGAACAGCACAATAAACACCTATGAAAGTAAACAAAAATTATATATCTATTGTGCTGAATAAGGCAGAATTGAGTATTTTCGAAAGACATGATAATTCTTCGTGGCTTACGTTGAAGGTAGCTGTAATTACATCGCTGATGTATCACTGTTATTATATGAGCCTTTGATGCAGTAATCCAATAAATGAAAACCGTTGATTCCCTCGATTAAACTATCTCCCCTCCAACAATCTATACATAAAATTTTATCCAGTAGCCTGTGTGATAGGTAATATGTGTATTTTACACTCTATTAATCGTACTTTATCGATCTTATTTTCCTTATGTGTGCTTTGATAAACAAAAGTTCCTTTAATGCTTCACATATGACATGCAGACATCAGGAACATTGCAGTTAATGAAATGTGATTCAACAACTAACGTAACAGTCTACATCTGCGTAAAACCAGAAGGCAATTGCAGGCCTTATTTCATTTTATACTGCCCGTCGGTAATTAGTGGCATGCTTTTAAATTTCCTGCACAGTTGCATTGAGAAGACAGCGGAAAGCGTCAATCGACATGTATTATCTGGTAAAAAGTATCCGGACAGCTATTTTGTGGACATTAATACGCAGTACATAATGCTGTAAAATGTGTTCTTATCCTTCTGGATATAGAGTTTTATTAGGCGCAATAAGAGGGCCACTACCTCACGACAAAAAAAAAACAAAAAAAAAACATACCGTAATACCACCTCCTTCGTACTCCATTGTTGTCACAATACACGATAGCAGGTAACTATGTTTACAGTTTCTCAATAAAGTCTAAGATCTGGACCTTATCATACTCGTGACTGCATTTACTAATCGCTTCCTCTGCTAGCCTGTCCGCCAGTTCGTAAGCCCGAAAGCCGCAGTAGCGTTTTACCCAAATAAACGTTAATGTCGACATTGTTCTGTTGTATGTTTACTTGCTGCATTATCCTGAACGCTCGGAACGGAACGGCAAAGTCGCCGTCGAATGATGGTTTATTCACGCTAGACGTAATGGCAAATGTAATTTCGCTTAGTCCAGTATCGAACGGCGGAAATGTCTTTACGAGACACAATCCGTGATACAAAGTCGAAATATAGAGTTAGAATTAAGGAATTGGCAACGATAAACCTTGTTAATGCGAAAAGTTAACTTCGCAACTGCTTTTCTTCGTAAATTTTGTATCGTAAACTGCTGAAAAATGGAATAAGAGGAAAAGTGTCGTTCAAACATTTCAAAGACGCTGACATTTATCTATTAAAGAACCGTACAGGGTGTAAAAAATATGTACGGCACAAATTGCAGGACACATTTATCACACGTAGATGAAGAAATTATATTATATGAACATGTGTCTGGAAACACTTTGTTTTCATGTTACAACTCATTTTCTCCAACTCATAAACCATGGCAAACACGCAAGACCAGAACGTTAGAGTCACGGGGAACATGCGCTCTTGGTGACGCCAGTCATCAACAAAGATTTTCTGTCAATGTTTGGGCGGCATTGTTGGTGACTTTAGGAGGGTCGCACTTTCTTTCACCCAGCCTCAACGGACAAACTTAGCATCATTTCGTAAAGAATGTTCTACTTGATGTCTAAGCAGATGTGCCTTTAGCTGTGAGACGAAAGATGTACTTCATGCACGATGGAGCACCTTCTCAATATTGTGTTAATGTCCGTCGGCTTCTAAATAACAGATCCGATGACGGATAGGTAGAGATGGACCAATTGTCTGGCGTCTACGCTCCCCGGACCTAAATCCTCTGGACTTTTATTTGTGGGTGAATTGGAAAGCTCTTGTGTATGGGACCCCAGTACAAGAGTCTTTGTGCCCGTATTATGGAAGGCTGCGAAATCATACGCAGTACTCCAGGAATACATCAGCGCAACCAAGATTCGCTACGACGGCGGGCTAATGAATGTATCAGTGCCCACAGATGGCATATTGAACATCTGTGAGAAAGAGCTTCATGCAGTAGGCTGGTGCGTTCTGTTCGTGTGTGCTTCCCATGATTTGAGTTGTAGAAAGTGAGTTGTAACACGGAAACAACGCGTTTCCACACCCATGTTCGTATAACATAATCTCTTCATCTACGTGTGACGTATGTGTCCTGCAATTTGTGCCGTACATTTTGTTACACTCCGTATACATACAAACGCATCAAACAATAAGCAATACAAAGAGCCTGTTTTGCTTACGTCAAAGACAACTGTATTTCTCCTCTGCAAAAGAGGTGTCTTTTTTAAAGGAAAGGTTATTTAATGAAAATTGTTTCATCGATGTATGGTCTTATTCCTACATAGTGTAGGCTCGTTCTCCGTTCAGCATATTGTAAAACCTAAATAACCGTCAGCTTACAGATAGCCGGCCTCTTTTGTGGGAGAAAGCTCAATGGAAAAAAGATCCAAGTCGTGATAGAGCATTTGCATTGTGTCTTGAAAACAAGGCAAATTAATAAAACAAAGGCTGAGAAAAAACAAAGCCACGAAATGCAGTGTTACAACAGGAGTGAGCGCGGCGAAAATAGGTTATCTTCCGATGTTAGCAGGCGACGACACAGTTGCCCCCAGCATCGTTAACATCAAAACATTCTCCGTGGAAATCTCGGCTCTGATGTCGCGCTCCGTTTCGTTGACGGTGTGTGGAATGCCGCCTTTTCAAATGCATTGTGGAATGTTTCGACGGTCCGTTACGTCAAGTGTGAAACGACCTTATTTCAGCAACATGCACTCAGTTACGTGTTTTCACTAACAGGATAGAGAGGCGGAGGAAGCCCCAGGCGCCTTGTGTAAGCTCGCCTGTCTGACAGCCTGTCCACCTAGGTAGGCACTGCAGGTAACCAACGGCAAGTAGCGCATCTTTACCGCTGCTCGGCGATCGATCATCGCTGTCCTCGTCACAGGCTTATGTCGGAAACCGTACGGTATCAACACTAGCAGGATGTATGGCACAATACAGGCAGCCAAGTTAGGCAGTTAAATAAGAAAGCAAACAGAGAAAGTGAGGGAAAAAGACTGTAAACGTGAAATGTGCAACGACAGGGAAGAATTGAGTGCGTAGAATACTCCGCAACTGACCTCGGAAAGGCCGGCCGGAGTGGCTGAGCGGTTCTAGTCGCTACAGTCAGGAACTGCGCGACCGCTGCCGTCGCAGGTTCGAATCCTGCCTCGGGCATGGATGTGTGTGATGTCCTTAGGTTAGTTAGGCCTAAGTAGTTCTAAGTTCTAGGGGACTGATGACCTCAGAAGTTAAGTTCCATAGTGCTCAGAGCCATTTGAACCATTTTTTTGACATCGGAAATAGGTGTGTACAAAGACATTTGTTGCAGTGCGAACGCAACCTCAATACCGAAACTTTCCCACAGACTTGCGACAGACCAAGATTCGACGGTGGACGTTTGTCCTTCGCGGATTGTGCTTTTAGACGAAGTCCCCGCAGACGGCCCTGAGGGGTGCTTAGGTAGAACCCTGCCCGCTATAGGCAAACGTCTGGCTTCGAGCTCCAGTTTTACACACAATTTTACTGTATTTTGAGTGGCTCAATGAGTTTTGGTACACCTGCCTAATATCGTGTAGGGCCCACGCGAGCACGCAGAAGTGCCGCAACACGACGTGGCATGGACTCCACTAATGTCTGATATAGTGCCGCTGGGAAGTGACACTATGAATACTGCAGGGCTGTCCATAAATCCGTAAGAGTACAAGGGGATGGAAATCTCTTCTGAACAGCACGTTGCAAGGCGTCCCAGATATGCTCAATAATGTTCATGTCTCCGGCGTTTGGTGGCCAGCGGAAGTGTTTAAACTCAGAAGAGTGTTCCTGGAATCATTCTGTAGCAATTCTGGACGTGTGGGGTGTCGCATTGTCCTGCTGGAATTGCCCAAGTCCGTCATGAATGGATGCAGGTGATCAGACATGATGCTTACGTACGTGTCACCAATCAGAGACGTATCAGGGGTCCCATATCACTCCAACTGCACACGCCCCACACCATTACAGAGCCTCCACCAGCTTGAACAGTCCTCTGCTGACATGCGGGGTCCATGGATTCATAAGGTTGTCTCCATAAAAGAAAATGAAAAATGATAGGGCACATAACGAGACACAACCAGTTCCTAAAGAATGTAATTGAAGGAAAAGTTTTAGGGAAAAAAAACCAAGAGGCAGGCAAAGAGCAACGTATTTTAATAACATCAAAAAAGATATGGGGATAAAACCGTATGAAGAATTGAAGAAGATGACAATGGAGAGAGGGACGTGACTAAATCGACAAGGCGTAGTCTTTAGTTTATATTGACGATGTCTCTATACCCATACATGTCCATCCGCTCGATACAATTTGAAACGAGACTCGTCCGACTAGGCAACATGTTTCCAGTCGGTGTTGTTTTACCGGATTCCTGATATTCACGGTACACTTATTGAAAGATCTTACGGGAAAACCCCAATTCATCGGTACATCGGAGATGCTGTGTCCCATCGCTCGTGCGCTGACTGTAACACCACGTTCAGACTCACTTAAATCTTGATAAGCTGCCATTGTAGCAGCAGTAACCGATCTAACAACTGCGCCTGATACTTGTTGTTTTATATAGGCGTTTCATACCGCAGCGTCGTATTCTGCCTGTTTATATATCTCTGTATTTGAATACGCATGCCTATACCAGTTTCTTTGGCGCTTCAGTGTAGTTGAGGCCATTACGACGGCTTGCGTATGTCATGTTACGCAGCCTACTCGTGTTTGACCTTGACGCGTGCGTGTGGAGTACAACGACACGTTCTGTGTCTCGATGAAAGCTGAGCGAGAGGATGACATCCGGAGCCGACAGACAGCGGTCGCCGCTCCCTCGCCACCGGCCGACGACCTCAGTCGACAGCCGCCGCAGCCTGGAGCGCTCCTCCTGTCTCCTCCTTGGCGCCGCAGTGGCATCCGGGAAAGAATCACTCACGGCCCCGGCTCTTAGCGATAAATTACGCGACACGGTGCTCCGAAGGGTAACTAGGGAAACGTTAACCGGCCAACCAGAAATACACTACTGGCCATTAACATTGCTACACCAAGAAGAAATGCAGATGATAAACGGGTAGTCATTGGACAAATATATTATACTAGAACTGACATGTGATTACATTTTCACGCAGTTTGGATGCGTAGATCCTGAGAAATCTGTACGCAGAACAACCACCTCTGGCCGTAATAACGGCCTTGATACGACTGGGCATTGAGTCAAACAGAGCTTGGATGGCGTGTACAGGTACAGCTGCCCATGCAGCTTCAATACGATACCACAGCTCATCAAGAGTACTGACTGGCGTATTGTGACGAGCCAGTTGCTCGGCCACCACTGACCAATTTTCAATTGGTGAGAGATCTGGAGAATGTGCTGACCAGGGCAGCAGTCGAACATTTTCTGTATCCAGAAAGGCCCGTACAGGACCTGCAACATGCGGTCGTGCATTATCCTGCTAAAATGTGGGGTTTCGCAGGGATCAAATGAAGGGTAGAGCCACGGGTCGTAACACATCTGAAATGTAACGTCCACTGTTCAAAGTGCCGTCAATGCGAACAAGAGGTGACCGAGACGTGTAACCAATAGCACCCCATACCATCACGCCCGGTGATACGCTAGTATGGCGATAACGAATACACGCTTCCAATGTGCATTCACCGCGATGTCGGCAAACACGGATGCGACGATCATGATGCTGTAAACAGAACCTGGATTCATTCGAAAAAATGACGTTTTGCCATTCGTGCACCCAGGTTCGTCGTTGAGAACACCATCGCAGGTGCTCCTGTCTGTGTTGCAGCGTCAAGGGTAACCGCAGCCATGGTCTCCGAGCTCATAGTCCATGCTGCTGCAAACGTCGTCGAACTGTTCGTGCAGATGGTTGTTGTCTTGCAAACGTTCCCATCTGTTGACTCAGGGATCGAGACGTGGCTGCACGATCCGTTACAGCCATGCGGACAAGATGCCTGTCATCTCGACTGCTAGTGATACGAGGCCATTGGGATCTAGCACGGCGTTCCGTATTACGCTCCTGAACCCATAGATTCCATATTCTGCTAACAGTCATTGGATCTCGACCAACGCGAGTAGCAATGTCGCGATACGATAAACCGCAATCGCGATAGGCTAGAATCAGACCTTTATCAAAGTCGGAAACGTGATGGTACGCATTTCTCCTCCTTAGACGAGGAATCACAACAACGTTTCACCAGGCAACGCCGGTCAACTGCTGTTTGTGTATGAGAAATCTGTTGGAAACTTTCCTCGTGTCAGCAGGTTGAAGGTGTCGCCACCGGCGTCATCCTTGTGTGAATGCTCTGAAAAGTTAATCATTTGCATATCACAGCATCTTCTTCCTGTTCGTTAAATTTCGCGTCTGTAGCACGTCTTCGTGGTGTAGCAATTTTAATGGCCAGAAGTGTTATTATCAGCAGTACTACATTTCATAAAACTAGCTTAACAATTTTCGCCACCAACTTCTTGCCCCAGGAGACAGGTTTGAACTTGTCATTATTCCGAAATCAACAATTCATTCTGAAACTTCCTGGCAGTTTGCGCCAGTACATCATCTCCTGCCTTCCAAACTTCACAGAAGTTTTTCTCGACGAGGTACTGTCAAAACTGAAACTGTGAGGCCGGGTCGTCAGTCATGCTTGAGTAGCTCAAATGGTAGAGCTCTTGCCCGCAAAAGGCAAAAGTCTCGAGTAAGAGGCTTGGTCCGCCACACAGTTTTAATCTGCCAGCAAGTTTCATATCAGTGCACACTCAGCTGCAGAGTGAAAATATCATTCAACAATTCATGCTCCTTACCGGTATGCTTCGGGTGTTCAGCAGAGTTGTAGTTACCACTTTATGCACAATACTTCGGCGAATTGCTGGAGTTGTGTTGTTGTAATTTTGACGGCTGTCTCTCCTAAGCTCGTGGTCTTGCGGTAGCGTTCTCGCTTCCCGCGCACGGGGTCCCGGGTTCGATTCCCTGACCCGCCGTCAGCGATTTTCCCTGCCTCCAGATGACTGGCTGTGGTTGTGTCGTCTCACACAAACTTCGCTGTGCTGGCAATGGCTCACAGCTTCCAATTCTTTGAAAACTTACCACAAACAAAATTAAATACACCAATCACAGCACATGGCATGAAACAAGTACTCCACAAAAACACAAAAAGTGCAACACTTTTCCTACTTACTGCTGTGTTACCTGTCGACACCTCAAAGAATGCCCCGTCTCGTTTCTAGTCACGCTTGTAACCCCTCCACTATCCTTAAATAAGGAAAACTTCTAAAATCCTACTTTTCCTCAAACTGCATAAACCCCATTACTGACATGTCCTCCTACTGCCCCATCTGCCTCACCTCAGCGTTTAGCAGAATATTCAAATCTATCCTCTCCCAGCGCATCCATCAACACCTGAACCAACACTACCTCTTTCCCATTAACAACTGTGGCTTCCATCCCAGTTTTTCCTCTGATATCCAGCTTCTGCGCCTCACCCATCTGCTACCTTAACAGCTCAGCTCCCGCAAATCTGCTGTCTTTGTCTGCCTCGACCTTGAGGAAGTGTACGACTGTGGCTGGCATTCTGGTCTTCTTTTTAAACTCCAGACACATGTACCTCCAATTAACTTGGTCCATCTTATTGCATCCTTTCTGTCTAATAGCCATCCTTTGTCACTGTTAACAATACCAATTCCCGTGCCTTCTATCACATTGGACAAGTGCCCCAAGGCTTCATCCACTCTCCTCACCTTCACCTCATCTACAATGCTGATGTACCCGAATCACCTCCGTCACTCCACATCCTTCGGTATGCCGATGACACCGCTTTCCTCGCCCTCTACCCTACACTCCAGAAATCCCAAAAATCTCTCTAAATCCACCTCTGATCTGACCCATCCTCTGATATTCAAATGTTGCATGGATCTTCACCTTACCAACGTTCTATAAGTCCCTTCAATTTCTCAAACGCCATCAATTTCGTCTCGCTTTCCACATCCATTTATCTTCTCCCATATGGATCCTCTATATCTTACCAAATTCCCAACCCTCTCCACCCACATCGGATACCTCCACATCTTCTATGCTATCTGCAAACTAGATACCAAAAATAGACCAATGTCTCTCCTCTTATCGCCAGCCCTGGTATGCTGCTATGCCTTTTCTTCACACCTATCCCATTCCACTTGGGGGCTCCTCCCTCCTTTTTCTTCTCTAACAAGGGAATGGTCAGACTTGTCATGTAGAAACCTGTGTTGCTTTTTTTACCACTGTGAGTTAACATTGCAAGAAGTCTGTATGCAGAATTTTAGCTGCTGACATGACCTGGAAGTCTGTAAACAATTTTATGAAGTAAGATATTATTGTCGCATGGTTTCCGCGCTTATAACTGCCTCTTGTACAACCCTGACCTCTCTCGCTACGTTATACCAACGCCATCTAGGGACAAGGTGGCGTTAGCTACGCGCCGCTCTCTTGCCACAGCAGTGAGAGAGCTGTTTCCCCATTGAAAGCGATCGTATGATAATTAAACATTCGTTGACAAATATGGCTGATATGTTATCTACAACATTCTTTCCAAATAGCAATGAAATAGACACAAATAAATATACGATTTAGAACACGTCCAAATTTTATTTCTTGTAATTACCGCAAAAATGCGAAATATTGATACAATGTTCAAAACCTAGGTTTTTCGTGCACCAAGAATATACAAGCAAAGACGACCCTGCGAATCACAGACGTTGTTAGATGTCCGCAGAGAAAACTGGGCTGGTGTTAGGAATGAATCAGGCCTAGTATCAGTATATTTCGAGGAGTGCTACGCATATTTAATCAAATTTTGAAACCGTGGGGAGGAAAATTGATAATGTACTACTGATTACGGCTTTAGAATATTGTCACGGTGATAGACAGGAAACTGCAGTGATCTGCACACAATAATTTTCTCTGTTAGTTTTCTGTAAAATGCCTTCCACTGACGGAAAAATTCTCTGTCTAAAGGTTGGATTACGTTCGTCGTGCCGGGTGGAATCTGAAGTATCTCTACTTCTTTTTCAGGGTGAGCTCGAAATACAGCTTTTAATGAATCAGACCTTTTGTGACCTGGCCACGAATCTAGAAGGAGAAGAGATTTGTTCCCGCAGAACGGAAGAAAAGCATGACGCATGAAAAGTGTAACGTTTTCATTTCCCATTTTTCCAGACTTCGATGCGTCTACCGCAAGATTGTTTGCGTAGAACATTGTTCTTTTGACACGTGGTCCAAAACGTCCAGTTGCTTCTTGAAGACACACATATAGTTTAGGCAGCAATGAACCATCCAGACTAATTATGGACATTATAGTGTATGAATGGGTGAGTGAAGTCGTGGACTGCGCAATCGCCTCAATATGTTTTTCCCCTTTAAATGACAGTGTTCTTTTCGTACGCATTTATTTTTGAAAACCTGACTGATCTGCATAGTACACGTATGATTCACTAAAACTAGCGATCTTACTTTTTTGCATTCGTAAGAAAAGCTTCTATCATTTCGATTTGTGTCACTTCATTTTCCGACCTGTTTCTCGATACAAATTTTGTTATTTTTCGTGCCACAATTTTATGTGATCTTTTGAAGCGACTAATCCAACTTTGAGAAGCTGTAAATTCTTTAGCGCCTATCGCGTTGGCAATCTCTAACGCCCAATTACGCAAAGTTGTATTGCTGACACTAAATGACTGTTGTCTGGCATCGGTAAATAGCTCAAAAAGTCGCGCATTTATCTCCGTCGCAATTTCCAGTCGACTCTTGTCGTCCAGCGACTTCCTTTTTCCATCTATACAATTCACGTTCAGTACGGACAAAGCGATACTTATTTTGAACAGTACTGACACGTAGGCGTTTCTTTCCACTTTTGTTCAATCAGTACGTCACCGCTTTTTCTTTGTCTGATAAGGTAATTGTAGTTGCTGGTGTTAATCTAGGAGATAATTGATTATGGTACGTGGCACTATCACTAGAAGAGTCTTCATGAGTGCAACTTTCGTCGGCGTCTTTGCCGTCTGTAGATTCACAGTCTGCAATATCGAGTTTTTCAGTTGTTTCTAGCCACATGTCTGCGCCATTTACATGCTCGTCTAGAAGTTTAACAACCATGTCGCACCACACATAGTCTTCACGCGTGTTTTCTGTTGATTGCTTCATTTGGCGTCTGTGGTATATCTACATGGCAAGCAGCAAACCATTTACAGGGTTCGCCATCACCTGTGAGGGGAGATTGAATGGTCACCGTAAAGTGGCTTGCGGAGTATAGATGAACATGTACAGAACACCTTTCACATCTCTAACCAGTTTCAGGACGGTATGTTTCGAAATACGTACCAGAAATTAAAAGGACGTGCATGCCACAGAAACGAATATTCGTTTCCCCTTCCCACCAAAACCGTGCAGCGATATTCCTCTTTAGTGAACGCCGCGATAAGACGGCCGCACTTCCAGACCATGCGCACAACGCTCGCGACTCGCCATTTCCAGGGGTGGCCAGCCGTCACTGCAAGCGCCAAGCAGGAAACACATCCATGTTCGTGATTTTTTTTAGGTGACTTCCAGTTCATGTCAGCAGCTACAATTTTGCATACGGACCTTTTTGCACAGTTAAATAACAGTGCTAAAAAAAGCAATACATGTTTCGGCATGACAAGTCTGACCATTCCCTTGTAAGCATCCTCATCCCTTTCCTCTTGATACCACTATCCTATCCGCACACCATTGTCCTCTCACCCAAGGTCTTTACCACCTATTGTCTTCTCAATCTCCATCCTAACAACTACCTTCACCTCCATACTTTCCCTGCCTAAAGGACCCCTACATTTTTCTGTCCACATCTATCGACACTATGGCACATATTTTCTCCTCTTGAAGTCCTTCTCTCCATTTGCAAGTCCTTCAGATTTTAAGTGAAAGCACAATTGTTTTTCCTAGAAGAATTTCACCCTGCTGGAATATGTTTTTAAAATGTATATATTTCCATTTTTTAGCTGTTAGTCCTTTGATTTTTAATGTAAAAAAGAAAACAGTCTAAGTATTTTTTATGTAGACACCTACAAAATCCATTGTAAGTATTGTTTTTAAAACCATGTGTAACGTTGCTCCTTTAATAACATTTTTATCTTTGTTATATTTCTCAAAAGCTCTTGGCTTGCAGGCCGGGGTGGTCGAGCGGTTCTAGGCGCTACAGTCTGGAACCGCGCGACCGCTGCGGTCGCAGGTTCGAATCCTGCCTCGGGCATGGATGTGTGTGATGTCCTTAGGTTAGTTAGGTTTAGGTAGTTCTAAGTTCTAGGGGACTGACGACGTCAGAAGTTAAGTCCCGTAGTGCTCAGAGCCATTTGAACCAGCTCTTGGTTTAAGAACGGAGTATTCTACCATTGACAGCACAAGTCTCTTCCTTGTCGGACGTCAGGGATGAAATAACAATGAAGTAAAGAAAAACCAACACTGAAATCAGTGTAAACATAATAAATGGACGAAGAGGGTGCCACCTCAGTAGGCGCTATTTCTGTGATGTCATCATGATGGAATTCAATCAATCGTGTGCCGTTCTTTGGGCATAAATGTTGGAGCTTCGCCAATTTCACAACGATCAGGCTTAATCTCTGACGACGAGGATGAAGGCGGCCATAGAAAGCTTGGGATTTTATCAGAATTTGACACGGCATGTTCACTGCCAACTTTTTGGATTCGTATCTAGTATTTCACATTTGCAACATTGTTGTGAACTGAGAAAAAAAGTAGTGACTTACTTTCAGGGTGACCGTTGTAATACCTTGTAATACAATGACAAAAGTCATGGGATAGCAATGGGTACGTATACAGATGGCGGTAGTATGGTGTGCACAAGGTATAGAAGGGCAGCGCATTGGCGGAGCTGTCATTTGTAAAAAAAAAAAAAAAAAGGTTCAAATGGCTCTAAGCACTATGGGACTTAACATCTATGGATCTATGGTCATCAGTCCCCTAGAACTTAGAACTACTTAAACCTAACTAACCTAAGGACATCACACACATCCATGCCCGAGGCAGGATTCGAACCTGCGACCGTAGCGGTCGCGCGGTTCCAGACTGTAAAGCGCCTAGAACCGCTAGACCACCGCGGCCGGCTGTCATTTGTACTCAGGTGATTCGATGTGAAAATGTGTCCGACCTTGTGGCTCCATAACGGTGTGGTTTGTGTTTACATGGAACGGATTGGGTCCTCTGGTCCAACTGAACCGATGGTTGTTTGTGTTCGGCTACTTGGAGACCATCTGCAGCTATTCATGGACTTCATATTCCCGAATAACAATGGAATTTTTATGGATGGCAATTCATCAAGCACAAAAACGTGCAGTAAGAATTATATGTGGTGTGAACTCAAGAACATCCTGCAGAAGCCTGTTTAGGGAACTAGGGATACTAACTACAGCTTCCCAATATATTTATTCCTTAATGAAATTTGTCATTAAAAATATATCACTTTTTCAAACCAACAGCTCAATTCATGGAATCAATACTAGAAATAAGAATAATCTTCACAAGGATTTAAAGTCACTTAGTCTTGTACAAAAAGGTGTGCATTATTCAGGAACACACATTTTCAATAACTTGCCAGCTGCCATAAAAAGCTTAACAACCAATGAAATTCAGTTTAAGAGAAGCCTAAAGGATTTATTGGTGGCCAACTCCTTCTACTCCATTGATGAATTTCTTAGTAAAACCAACTGATTTGTATATAAGTACAACATAACTTCTGCACAATTTCAGTGCAGTAATGTGTTCACTGAAAATGTGTGTGTGTGTGTGTGTGGGTGTGTGTGTGTAAGTATAATCTAACTTCTGCACCATTTCAGTGCAGTAATGTGTTCATTGTAAATAAGTATTACAGTAGTTGTATTACATGTTTATTACCTTATAAATAAATAAAAAACTTTTTTATTTTAAATTCAGTGCATTAGTATTTGTAAAATGACACTTAGTGTTCACTAAAAAATGACGATCATTCCACTTGGGACCTGTGGAATGGTACATTAGCTTATTTGTTTAGTTGTAAATATTTGTCATGTATTGTTGTTTTTCTGACATGTTCCACATCCTGGAGGACCTCCTCACTACGGATCAATTGGAATGAAAGTAAATCTAATCTAATCTAATCTGCGCCATGCCGCCGGGCCAGAATTGTTCGCGGTTGGTTTTAAGAACGTTCTGGCCAATTGACCCCCGAGAATGCCCAACATGAATCCTGTCGAACATTTATAGAACACAATCGGGAGGTCAGTTCGCGAACAAAACCCTGCACGGGCAAGATTTTCGCAATTATGGACGGCTGTTGAGGCAGCACCACTCAACATTTGTTCAGGGGACTTCCAACGACTTGTTGGGTCCACGCCATGTCGAGTTGCTGCACTACGCCTCGGAAAAGGAGATTCGACACGCTATTTGGAGGTGTCCCACGACTTTTGTCACCTCGATGTACACTACTGGCCATTAAAATTGCTACACCACGAAGATGACGCACTACAGACGCGAAATTTAACCGATAGGAAGAAGATGCTTTGATATGCAAATGATTAGCTTTTCAGAGCATCCACACAGTTGGCGACACCTACAACCTGCTGTCATGAGGAAAGTTTCCAACCGATTTCTCACACAGAAACAGCAGTTGACCGGCATTGCCTGGTGAAACGTTGTCGTGATGCCTCGTGTAAGGAGGAGAAATGCGTACCATCAGTTTTACGACTTTGATAAAGGTCGGATTCTAGCCTATCGCAATTGCGGTTAATGGTATCGCGACATTGCTGCTCGCGTTGGTCGAGATCCAATGACTGTTAGCAGAATATGGAATCTATGGGTTCAGGAGGGTAATACAGAACGCCGTGCTGCATCCGAACGGCCTCGTAACACTAGCAGTCGAGATGACAGGCATCTTATCCGCATGGCTGTAACGCATCGTGCAGCCACGTCTCGATCCCTGAGTCAACAGATGGGGACGTTTGCAAGACAACAACAACCATCTGCACGAACAGTTCGACGACGTTTGCAGCAGCACGGACTATCAGCTCGGAGACCATGGCTGCGGTTACCCTTGACGCTGCATCACAGACAGGAGCGCCTGCGATGGTGTACTCAACGACGAACCTGGGTGCACATATGGCAAAACGTCATTTTTTCGGATGAATCCAGGTTCTGTTTACAGCATCACGATGGTCGCATCCGTGTTTGGCGACATCGCGGTGAACGCACATTGGAAGCGAGTATACGTCATCGCGATACTGGTGTTTCATCCGGCGTGATGGTATGGGGTGCCATTGGTTACACGTCTCGGTCACCTCTTGTTCGCATTGACGGCACTTCGAACAGTGGACGTTACATTTCAGATGTGTCACGACCCGTGGCTCTACCCTTCATTCGATCCCTGCGAAACCCCACATTTTAGCAGGATAATGCACGACCGCATGTTGCAGGTCCTGTACAGGCCTTTCTGGATACAGAAAATGTTCGACTGCTGCCCTGGCCAGCACATTCTCCAGATCTCTCACCAATTGAAAACGTCTGGTCAATGGTGGCCGAGCAACTGGCGCGTCACAATACGCCAGTCACTACTCCTGGCGAACTGTGGTATCGTGTTGAAGCTGATGGGCAGCTGTACCTGTACACGCCATCCGAGCTCTGTTTGACTCAATACCCAGGCGTATCAAGGCCGTTATTACGGCCAGCGGTGGTTGTTCTGGGTACTGATTTCTCAGGATCTATACACCCAAATTGCGTGAAAATGTAATCACATGTCAGTTCTAGTATAATATATTTGTCCAATGAATACCCATTTATCATCTGCATTTCTTCTTGGTGTAGCAATTTTAATGGCCAGTAGCGTATCACGAGTGGGCTTCCGAATCGTCTAACGCCAGCTCATAGGATTCCGTATCTTTGAGTGGCCCTCTCTCTTCCCGCAGATCGGCCGAGAGGTGGGGGCAGGCGGGCGCCTGGTGACGCGCGTGGACCCGCGCGGCCGCCGCGAGCTGTGGTGGGTGTCCGCGGCGCCGCCGGCCTCTCCGGCGCCGACGCCGAAGCGCGCCGCCTCCCCCGGCCTCAGCGGCGAGCTGCGCGGCCTGCTCAGCTTCCGGCGCGCGCGCCGCCTCGCGCAGCAGCAGCAGCAGCAGCTGGCGCGCAGGCGCGTCGTGGCCGCGGCGGACGCGCGCGACCGCCGCCAGTGGCCGGCCGTGCTGCTCACGTTCGAGCGCGGCGTCTCGCCGGAGCCCGGCTGCGGCCCGCCGTCGCCGCACGCGCTGCTCGCCGCCAGGAAGGCGCGCCTCGAGGTCGCCGCCGTCTGACCAGACAAGTCAACTACTCCCACTCTCTCTCTCGTATCACATTACACGGCCCCATTTTGTGGCTCCTCCGGTGGTTGCTTGGGTCCGTATTATTGGAATGAACCGTTTCAAAAATGTACTGAACTCTGGTCAGTGCAAGTTTATCACAAAAGTAAATATTGCAGAAAGGTATCGTGCTTACAGAATTTGGTCCTCCAATACAAACTGCCAACAAGTATTTTGCAAAGATATCCGTGAAAGACTCGAGACGAGGGTGAATCGATTGAGATCGGGCATCACAGACAAGTGGATGCTGCATCATGACAACGCTCCACGTCACACGACCACTTCCATTACGGAATTTTTTTTCTCAAAAGGTATTCTTGTTGTTCCACAGCCCCGATCACTTCCATTACGGAATTTTTTTTTCAAAAGGTATTCTCGTTGTTCCACAGCCCCGATCACTTCCATTACTGATTTTTTTTCTCAAAAGGTATTCTTGTTGTTCCACAGCTCCGATCACTTCCATTAGGGATATTTTTTTCCTCAAAAGATATTCTTGTTGTACCACAGCCCCAATCACTTCCATTACGGGATTTTTTTTTCTCAAACGGTATTCTTGTTGTTCCACCCTCCCTATTCACATGATCTGAGTCCCTGTGACTTTCTTCTTTCGCCGAAATTAAAATATGTCTTAAAACGACGTCATTTTGGGACTCTGGAGAATATTCAAAAGAACGTGGCCGACATGTTAAAAGCCCTACCAGTTGAAGCCTTACAGCGCTGCTACCAACACTGGGAACAATGACTCCGCCGGTGTGAAGCTGTCGAAGGGAGCTGCTTTGAAGGGCACAATGTTGTTATTTGAAAAATATAAAAACTTTGGTCTCATTACTTTACTCACACACCTCTTATACTGACAAAGTGATAAATGAAACAACATTAAACGACCTGTGCCCAAGTGAGGGACAAAACCACGAATGAGTTCACTCAATTGATCAACACTACGGCACTGTGACCTCTAGACTAGAGGAAATCGCTAGAAGTAAAGTTACAGAATTAATCGAAGGAATCCATTAACAATAGCAACATTGAGACTTAGGTATACAAAGTAATTGACCAGAGGTTGTCTCCATATTAACTTCGTTGCGCTACTGAAACTAGTTTTTCAATAAAGATCGAATATCAGAAAAATTTGTATTCTATATTAGACTTTGTGGAACTAAAAATCGTACCCATATTGACTAGCACACCATGCCTTCGGGAGCCCATTCGTTCAGATTGTTTGAAAGGTGATACTAAAATGTAGCTTGCGCAGAGTACGGAATGTCATTACGTGGAAGTAACCACAGTACAACTGATACTTTCCAAGTCTTTTAAGTGCTGTTTAGCAGTGTCGTGCTACGTAAGCCGAATGTATGCAATGCTCCTTGCCTTCTCAAAGTAATAAATAAATTATCCTTGTACTTGGCCACTGTAAGCAAGGATAGCAGCTACACAGCAAATCACAACTTGGTAGTGTACCTGATTACATTAATTTTTTAATGGGTCACTTAACCAGGAAAGTTGTAGGACAATTTTAGGATCTTGAAATGGAAGTCAAGTTTGTCTTTAACAGAATTTTATTTACTCTTTAAGATCCACAAAGGTTAATCAAAAGTGGTCAAAGAAACAATATTGATTGAATATTAATTGAATTACGAAGTGATGCTAACACTGTGGGAGGCAACAAATCGAAAGGGTGACTGCATGGAGAATGAAGACCTAGATATCCTTATCTGTGCAGCTCACAGAAACATAATACAAGTTTAAATTAAATCAGCAACGCAAGTTACCTACCAGGAACATAAGAGACGCGAGCTGCTCAGATTGTAGGTTGCATTACGGAGGTGTATGAGAACTTACATCTCCTCGGGATCAGCAGAGTATGCTCAGCAGCCCCAGCTGGAAGTCAGCTCAAATCTCCTCCAGCTGTCCGTATCTGCAAGTCTCTTGACTCCTCCGCTGTTTGTCCCCGAATGCCCAAGAACTTACTTTCTCTTTCTCAAGTTCCAACTTTGTAAAAGTTCAACGACTAATGGGGTGGCTCCGAGCTATTGCCAGTGTAAAGAACGAGAAATGTGACAAAATTTTCCGAATATGGGAGAAAGAGCAGCAAACTTCCCACTTTTTTGTGTACAACACGTATATTTTACCATCATGAGATTGGCACTGGGCTGAAGCAGTCATATTTTAATTGGTTGGCCCATGTGCTAGGTCAGGCAACACAATCTCATTGGATGAATCAGATTTTTGGACTTAAATGCAACCGACACTCCCATGCTAAGCACCAAGATGTCTGAGCCTTTGATGTAACGCAGAAAATCAAAAATAAAATGTCTTGCTTCTATTTCCAGCAGGTGGCAACTTGGTTCACTGTCCAGCACGCAGTGCGATGCTGTCCGTGTTCTCATAAAGGCGGGCCACAGACTGGCTTCTGCCTAAGTTTCTGAATACCCCAGGGAAACATGCTTGACCTAATGAGAATCACAGACTGCCGTCTGCCGACAAACGAGACCCGAGATCGCGGCCCGCTTGCACCGCTAGGAGGGTGCGAAGTTTCCTCTCCGTGTACTCAACTCCAGTGCCCACAGATGTGACGGCAAAATAGTGGGCGAAAACTGAATTCATGTCGCATAGCATTATATGACAATAATGTCACACAGATATGCAGAAATAGCAGTAGAATCAACGCGTGGAAACAGTGCATAACTTGAAAGAAAAACTATGCGGTCCTTCGCATTACCAACATTTTAAAAAATCAAGCGAGTGAGGAAGACTCTTTACGATCACATCGCATTCAGAAAAGAACTGACGCAGTATAATAGGTATTGGAAATTATTTTTACTTTACAGGAATACGACCACATAATTTTCACATATTGGCGTCTGTTCTGCATAATTTCCCCATTTTCTTTCAGTGTATGTATTTTCGAACGGCCTTCTGAGTATCGCTGAAATATTGAAAACCAGACTTTAATTATCACTTTCTGAAAATAGCGGAAGCAACCCTATTGTTATAAACACTTTCAAACGTCTACGTAGTATTGCCAACATCTAAAATAATATCAACACAGAGAGCGTCTTTTGTGACTTTCTTCATTTGTTATTTTAGCGTCCTTTTGATAGCAAAATGACTGACGGGCAAGTAATTATAATCTATCAATTGTCCAGCCTTACTTTAGGAAATTAATTACTTAGCTGGACGTAGACAATGTAAATATGTACATAGGGAACGTAACTCCATTGGACCAGGTATTCCACGGTACGTTCCGTCAACAATAAAGATAAGACTGCTGTTGTTATTGTTATTGTTGTTATTATTAA
This sequence comes from Schistocerca cancellata, assembly GCF_023864275.1. NCBI lineage: Eukaryota > Metazoa > Arthropoda > Insecta > Orthoptera > Acrididae > Schistocerca > Schistocerca cancellata. The sequence continues at coordinate 605,112,138 of NC_064631.1, read as the reverse complement.
ACGTGAACACTGTATATTAAATTTTGTCGTATCCAAATACATGTAACAAAAATAAACAGTGGTTACAGTTTTCGTTGAAATAATGATTTCTCAATTTAGAATATATGTTTCCTGATCTACCACTGTTCCAGCTATCTCGGCCTAGTGTATAGTGCCGCAGGATTCTCGCATTAGGGTCTCGGCTTCACTTACTGGAGACCATCACCGATTTTGCTGAGACCAAGTCGTCTGGAATAGTCCCTCTGAAATACGTCATTGCAAATCCGCAAAGATGGCTGTTGTACTCAACACGTGGATGTCGAACGAGAGGAGGTGCTTCATTCGTTTCCTATGCAACGTACGAGGAACACTCATTAAAATACAAGAGGATATACAGCCTTTGTACGGAGGTAAGTATTTCAGTTTGTGTAGCGTGCGGTGGCTCATCAACCGTTGAGAAGAACTAAACGGCGCCTGTTCACAACAGACACCATCGCCAGCGTGGATGCAGCGATGAGAGAGGTTCGGCGTGTGCACATGATGGTTGCCATAGTTATGCACAAGACCCTTAACCCGGTAATTGTTAGTTAACGAAGTCAACTTTTCGAGCAACGGATTAATTTTTAAGTTAATTGTAACAAACGTTAACGGACTCGTTTAAGTTCAGTCAACTTCCTTTGCGTCCGTTAATCGTTAATTGGGTACTTACTATTTGCGACAAATATGACGCAGCGCCGCCGCACACGGAAATCATTTACTGACTAGAGTGGGTCGTGTAAGTGTGTGGCAACACCGAGGAGCGAACGATTGATGTTAACAATTGCCTGAGAGCGAGAATAACTATGTGTTAGCTGTTAATTGCTGTTTTTTTCTGAGTTGGCGTTAAGTACTACTTTCTGTTAGAAGACTGACTGTGGAATCTAAATCATGGAATCAGACTGCAGCTCTACAACTGATGGAAATCCGTGGGCGCATTTAATAACTACGTTAATTTTATATCCAGATCGAGGAAACAAATAGTTTTCGTTTGAAGTCTATGTTTGCCTAAAACATCAACATTTATGGCTCACAATTCGAGCCTTAACGATGCGTTGTTTCTTGCGGAAAAGGTTTTAGTAAAACTGTTTATTAAATATAATACCCCTATACCCTTCAGTGCTGCAGTGGAACGGCTTTTTGCTGTGGGCAAAAACATGTTGTCCCCTAAATGAACCTCGCCCTTCGATGAGAACTTTGAACATGTTGATGTTCATGAAAGGAAATATGCACCTTATGTCAGATAGTACATGATTCCCCCAGATTTTGAGTCTACCGTGATAAGTAAATAATTATAAAACTAAACTGTTTCTTTATCATCGATGTCTTACCTACACGTCCCCAACCAAAATATTTTAATTTAAGCAACGGCAATATGTTCGATTCCCTTGTTCATCTCACTACACTCACAACATGAAGTTTACTGTTACGAGTAAACGATTAACGAGCAACTGTTTCTTTATCGTCGATGTCTTACCTATACATCCCCAACCAAAATATCTTAATTTAAGCAATGGTAATACATTCGATTCCCTTGTTCATTTCACTACACTCACAACACGAAGTTTACTATTACCAGTAAACGATTTACGAGTAACTTGTGATTAACGATTAGCGAAGTTAACTTTTTGATTAACGTAGCCCAGCTATGATGGTAGCCGGGAGCACGACATGTCATAGAACAGTATTTAAAATTGTGTAGTTGGGATGAAAAAGCACGATAGTTCAACGTCCCCTCGACGACGAGGTCATCGGAGACGGGAGTCTTTGGAGTTTCGAAAGGTTTCTTGTAGGGTGGGTGCCTAAGATTGATGACCTATAAGGACAAGAGGGAGATACGTCGCTGCAGCAGATGTAGCGCTATTCTTACAGGGCTCAAAGATCTTGATTTGAATTGTCGTCGCAGACAAACCATGTCCTCACTTGCACATTGTGTGGATGTGTCGAACAAGCGGAAGGAAGGCTATCGGCTCGGTCCTTTGCGTATAAGAAACCAACCGCCACAGATCGCAAACAGCAGCATTTCTCCCACACTGAGGCCCCACTGCTAGTAAGGCACGACGCGTTCTTCAGATATAAGGGTCGAGGCCAGTTTGCCAGTAAATTTCGAAAAACAGATTTACGTCCTATTAAGACGATGTAGGTCTTAGAGTACCATGTGTGTACAATATTCCTAGTTAATGTAGACAAATCATACGCACTGTTACCGACAACCTTTAAATTCGTACTACTTGCCGTGTAACAGAATTTCAGCGATTCTTTTTAAAAACAGTCATGTGGGGGACCTCACACGTTTTACCGCTCAGTGTACACTGCCACTTTTCACGCCATATAGGCGCAGTGGATGGAAGAAATATGAAAACGCTAAAAACACACCACACTATCATGCCTAATACGGTGTAGGAAAAGCGTTAGCATTCAAAACATCTTCCAGCTGTCTCGGATTGTGTAAATGAAGGTCCTGCATGCTTTTTAAGGAAATTTTACACCCCTCTTCCTGCAAAACTGTCTCAAATTCAGGTAACGATGATGAAGGAGAATCGCGATCACGCATTCTTCTCTCCAAAGTAGACCACAAAGACTTAATAGTATTATATCTGTTGACTGCGGTGGCCAGGGGAGATACGACAATTCATCATCGTGCTTACAAAACCAGTCCTGGACGATGCGAGGCATATGAACAGGGGCTCAGTCACTTTGGAAGACAGTATCACCACCCGTGAGCAAACATCATGCCATGGGGTGGACCTGATCAGCCGAAATGGTCACATAATCTTTGGCAGTAATGCGACATTGCAGAATACCAATGGTGCCCATGGGATACCACGATAAGGAAATCTAAATCATCACAGAATCGCCGCCATGTTTCACTCTTGGCAAGTAAACTCGACCGGAAGTCGCAGACAAAACCTCTCAGACAAACAGAAGCTAAAAGATGTCAAAGTTAGCGTAAGGAGGGCTATGCGTGAAGCGTTCAGTGAATTCGAAAGTAAAATTCTATGTACCGACTTTACAGAAAATCCTAGGAAGTTCTGGTCTTACGTTAAATCAGTAAGTGGATCGAAACAGCATAACCCAGACACTCTGGGATGATAATGGCATTGAAACAGAGGATGATACGCGTAAAGCTGAAATACTAAACACCTTTTTCCAAAGCTGTTTCACAGAGGAAGACCGCACTGCAGTTCCTTCTCTAAATACTCGCACGAACGAAAAAATGGCTGACATCGACATAAGTGTCTAAGGAATAGAAAAGCAACTGGAATCACTCAACAGAGGAAAGTCCACTGGACCTGACGGGATACCAATTCGATTCTACACAAGTTACGCGAAAGAACTTGCCCCCCTTCTAACAACCGTGTACCGCAAGTCTCTAGAGGAACGGAAGGTTCCAAATGATTGGAAAAGAGCACAGGTAGTTCCAGTTTTCAAGAAGGGTCGTCGAGCAGATGCGCAAAACTATAGGGCTACATCTCTGACATCGATCTGTTGTAGAATTTTCGAACATGTGTTTTGCTCGCGTATCATGTCATTTCTGGAAACTCAGAATCTACTCTGTAGGAATCAACATGGATTCCGGAAACAGCGATCGTGTGAGACCAAACTCGCTTTATTTGTTCATGAGACCCATAAAATATTAGATACAGGCTCCCAGGTAGATGCTATTTTCCTTGACTTCCGGAAGCCGTTCGATACAGTTCCGCACTGTCGCCTGATTAACAAAGTAAGAGCCTACAGAATATCAGACCAGCTGTGTGGCTGGATTGAAGAGTTTTTAGCAAACAGAACATAGCATATTGTTCTGAATGGAGAGACGTCTACAGACGTTAAAGTAACCTCTGGCGTGCCACAGAGGAGTGTTATGGGACCATTGCTTTTCACAATATATATATAAATGACCTAGTAGATAGTGTCGGAAGTTCCATGCGGCTTTTCGCGGATGGTGCTGTAGTATACAGAGAAGTTGCAGCATTAGAAAATTGCAGCGAAATGCAGGAAGATCTGCAGCGGATAGGCACTTGGTGCAGGGAGTGGCAACTGACCCTTAACATAGACAAATGTAATGTATTTCGAATGCATACAAAGAAGGATCCTTTACTGTATGATTATATGATAGCGGAACAATGGTAGCAATTACTTCTGTAAAATATCTATGAGTATGCGTAAGGAACGATTTGAAGTGGAATGATGGTATAAAATTAATTGTTGGTAAGGCGGTTGCCAGGTTGAGAATCATTGGGAGAGTCCTTAGAATATGTAGTCCATCAACAAATGAGGTGGCTTACAAAACACTCGTTTGACCTATACTTGAGTATTGCTCATCAGTGTGGGGTCAGTACCAGGTCGGGTTGACAGAGGAGACAGAGAAGATCCAAAGAAGAGCGGCGCGTTTCGTCACAGGGTTATTTGGTAACCGTGATAGCGTTACGGAGATGTTTAGCAAACTCAAGTGGCAGACTCTGCAAGAGAGGCGCTCTGCATCGCGGCGTAGCTTGCTCGCCAGGTTTCGAGAGGGTGCGTTTCTAGATGAGGCATCGAATATATTGCTTCCCCCTACCTATACCTCCCGAGGAGATCACGAATGTAAAATTAGAGAGATTCGAGCGCGCACGGAGGCTTTCCGGCAGTCGTTCTTCCCGCGAACCATACGCGATTGGAACAGGGAAGGGAGGTAATGACAGTGGCACGTAAAGTGCCCTCCGCCACACAGCGTTGGGTGTCTTGCGGAGTATAAATGTAGATGTAGAAGTTGGAAACTGTGTGAAACAAGACTATCCAGCCAAATGACTTTGTTCAAGTGCTCCACAGTCCAGGTTTTCCGGTTACAGTCATTTGCATCACTGACGACTGGCTATGGAATTGCAGCTCGCCCTTCAATTCCCAATGTACAGATCTCCCTTGATGTTGTTTTTATGCTGATAGGGCTTGCGATAAGCAGTGTAGACAAGAAGAGATTAGAAGCTTTCCAGGTGTGGTGGTACAGAAGAATGCTGAAGACTAAATGGGTAGATCACGTAACTAATGAGTAGGTACTGGACAGAATTGGGGAGAAGAGGTATTTGTGGCACAACTTGACTAGAAGAAGGGATCGGTTGGTAGGATACGTTCTGAAGCATCAAGGGATCACCAATTTAATATTGGTGGGCAGCGTGGAGGGTAAAATTCGGGGAGGGAGGCCAAAGTATGAGTACACTAAGCAGATTCAGAAGGATATGGCTTGCAGTAGTTATTTGGAAATGAAGAGGCTTGCACAGGATAGAGTAGCATGGAGAGTTGCATCAAACTATCTTTGGTCTGAAGACCACAACAATGACAGGGTTCGCGAGTGCGACATTCAGTTCTATAGTGACTTATGCACCTATCGTACTCTGATTTTTCGCTCTCCAACGACCGTCTGTCACGATGACTACCGCCCGCTTTGTTGACTTACCGGATGATGTTTCTTGGTGGTGGTGGTAAGTTCGTATGGGACCAAACTGCTGAGGTCATCGGTCGCTAGGCTTACACAATACTTAATCTAACTTCCGCTAAGGACAACACACTCACCCCTGCCCGACGGAGGACTCGAAGCTCCGACGAGAGAAGCCGCGCGAACCGTGCCAAGGCGCCTCAGAACGCGCGACAACCCAGCGCGACATGATTTTTTTTCCCGCTCACCCTGTGTACGGTATATATCTACGATACGGTGCCTCTTGAAACACCAAACACTTCGACTACCTTGGTTAACAGAGCAACCACCACACGAGGACCAACAATTTGCTTACGTTAGAATTCTCTTAGGCCCGACATAAAGCACTCACGACTACACAGAACACTGTTCTGACCATAACTAACACTGGAAACAAGTGAGGACATTGCATGGATGCTGTTCGTCGTCAAATCAAACAGCGAAACTTGCAAGCTTGGCTAACATCTGCATTTCGCTCTGCGTTTCCACATTTTTGTCTAACCCCTGTATCTCGTCCAAACCAAATTTCAACGTCGTTTGCTTTGTATGTTGATAGGAGCGAAGCCATTGGTCTGCCGCGGAGTTACACTCAATTTCAGGCGATGCTGAGACAGTAGCGAGACAATTGTTGGAAAGGATGAGAATCTTGCCCCATGAGATTCCCTGTTGAGGTTCAGTTATAAAAGTGAGTCAATGTTCGAACTATGACGGAGTCGCTTCAATAGAGATCAGAAATACACACTTGGTAGGGTATTTTTTAATTCAGCACTCTTGATATTAAAGGGCTGAGTAATTTACTATACGACCCTGTGTATAGACATGTTTTAGCAATTCGACTGAAGGTAGCTTCAATATTTGTATAGTAAATCGTGCAGTCAGTCCATCACCATCGCTACTCGCCCCCAAATGGTGATAATGTAGGCGAAAACCACCCATAAAAAGAGATGGAACCTCAAATTGGAGGAGCGCAACTTGCACTTACGACCAGCGCCCTGGGGGAATCAATGTGCAAGTGGTGCTACCTCAGTCAAGTCACACTACGCCAATCCATCGATGTAAATCAGCTTCGGTATCCATACAGTGAGCACCACGTCCAACTGTACCCTGAAGAGGAATGCAGAACGCAACTGGCCACGCCAGACGGCTGGTCGAGCCCAGATTCCATTGGGTTCACTACGTTTTCAGCCCAGCTATAACACAGTTCCCTCGAGTTCTTGGCCATCACACCCATGACCAAATTACTTCTCCCGCTACTGTGACTTTTCTCACCACATTTGACGAGTAACCGCCGAGGATGTGTGCGCATTTCTAGTACTGCCTATAAACACACGTAACACTGGAAAACAGAGAGTGGATAGTTACAAAAGACCTTACGGGTAACCATCGTGCCAAGGAGCTGAATCGTGTCCCAAAAGGACTAACTTAGTGGGGCATGTGGGCAGACTTTGGACATAGAGCAAAAACAAAACATAATTCGCTACATTTATAGGAAAGATCATAATACAGTTCCTCCTTTCAGACATCCCACGATTGTGGAAATGGCAGATAAGATAAGCGATCGCAGAACAGAAAATTAAAAAAAATCGCAGGTTATTCCCGTTTCCAAGATAGGTCGTCGGACCGACTCACATAATTATATGCCTATACAGGATGATCCTTTGATAGTGACGGGGCCAAATATCTCACGAAATAAGCGTCAAACGAAAAAACTCCAAAGAACGAAACTCGTCTAGCTTGAAGGCGGAAACCAGACGGCGCTGCCATAGGTCAAACGGATATCAACTGCGTGTTTTTAAATAGGAACCCCCATTTTTTATTACATATTCGTGTAGTACGTAAAGAAATATGAATGTTTTAGTTGGACCACTTTTTTCGCTTTGTGATAGATGGCGCTGTAATAGTTACAAGCTTATAAGTACGTAGTATCACGTAACATTCTGCCAGTGCGGACGGTATTTGCTTCGTGATACATTACCCGTGTTAAAATGGACCGTTTACCAACTGTGGAAAAGGTCGATATCGTGTTGATGTATGGCTATTGTGATCAAAATGCCCAACGGGCGTGTGCTATGTATGCTGCTCGGTATCCTGGACGACATCATCCAAGTGTCCGGACCGTTCGCCGGATAGTTACGTTATTTAAGGAAACAGGAAGTGTTCAGCCACATGTGAAACGTCAACCACGACCTGCACAAATGATGATGCCCAAGTAGGTGTTTTAGCTGCTGTCGCGGCTAATCTGAACATCACCAGCAGACAAATTGCGCGAGAATCGGGAATTTCAAAAATGTCGGTGTTGAGAATGCTACATCAACATCGATTGCACCCGTACTATACTTCTATACACCAGGAATTGCATGGCGACGACTTTGAACGTCGTGTACATTTCTGCCACTGGGCACAAGAGAAATTACGGGACGATGACAGATTTTTTGCTCGCGTTCTATTTAGCGACGAAGCGTCATTCACCAACAGCGGTACCGTAAACCGGCATAATATGCACTATTGGGCAACGGAAAATCCACGATGGCTGCGACAAGTGGGACATCAGCGACCTTGGCGGGTTAATGTATGGTGCGGCATTATGGGAGGAAGGATAATTGGCCCCTATTTTACCGATGGCAATCTAAATGGTGCAATGTACGCTTATTTCCTACGTAATGTTCTACCGATGTTACTACAAGATGTTTCACTGCATGACAGAATGGCGATGTACTTCCAACATGATGGATGTCCGGCACATAGCTCGCGTGCGGTTGAAGCGACATTGAATAGCATATTTCACGACAGGTGCATTGGTCGTCGAAGCACCCATACCATGGCCGCACGTTCACCGGATCTGACGTCCCCGGATTTCTTTCTGTGGGGAAAGTTGAAGGATATTTGGTATCGTGATCCACCGACAACGCCCGACAACACGCGTCAGCGCATTGTCAATGCATGTGCGAACATTACGGAAGACAAACTACTCGCTGTTGAGAGGAATGTCGTTACACGTATTACCAAATGCACTGAGGTTGACGGACATCATTTTGAGCATTTATTGCATTAATGTGGTATTTACAGGTAATCACGCTCTAACAGCATGCGTTCTCAGAAATGATAAGTTCACAAAGGTACATGTATCACATTGGAACAACCGAAATAAAATGTTCAAACTTACCTACGTTCTGTATTTTAATTTAAAAAACCTACCTGTTACCAACTGTTCGTCTAAAATTGTGAACCATATGTTTGTGCCCATTACAGCGCCATCTATCACAAAGCGAAAAAAGTGGTCCAACTAAAACATTCGCATTTCTTTACGTACTACACGAATGTGTAATAAAAAATGGGGGCTCCTATTTAAAAAAAAACGCAGTTGATATCTGTTTGACCTACGGCAGCGCCATCTAGCGGGCCAACCATAGCGTCATCTGGTTTCCCCCTTCAAGCTAGACAAGTTTCGTTCTTTGGAGTTTTTTCGTTTGACGCTTATTTCGTGAGATATTTGCCCCGGTCGCGATCAATGGACCACCCTGTATAGCTGACGTCAGTCTGTTGTAGACTTATGGACCATGTTTTCCGCTCACGCATTGTGACGTTTATGGAGAACCAAAATCCCCTCTATAAGAATCGACATGGATCCCGGAAACAGCGATCTTGTGAAAATCAACTCGCTCCATTTGCCCATGAGATCCAGAGCGTTCATCCTGATTTCCGGAAAGCATTCTACACAGATCCCTACTGGTATTCAGTGCACAAATTACGAGCTTACAGAGTGTTAGACCAGATTTGTAACTGGATACAAGACTCCCTCACAGACAGAACTCAACACGTCGTTCTTAACTATACAAATTCGACAAATGTGAGGATATTTTGAGAGTGTCCAATGGAGTGTTAATGCACCGCTACTTTTTACAGTTTATATTAATGGTCTAGCGGATAACGCTGGAGGTTCCGTAAGGCTATTTGCGGGCGATGCTGTTGTCTATAGGAAGGTTGGAATCCCAGAAAACTGTAGCGAAATGCAGGAAGACCTGCGGAGGATCGATGATTCGCGCAGGGATTGGAAACTGACCCTGAACGTAAATAAATGTAACATATTTCTTGTAATTAGACGACGAAGTTCGTTTATACTATTGCCGTTAAATCAGGGGAAACTGTAACTTTCGTAAAATACCTAGGAGTAACCAAAGGGAACGAACTAAAGTAGAATGACCACATAAAACAAACTGTAGGGAAAGCAGATGCCAGAATGAGATCGATTGAAAGAATCTTTAGCAAAAGAAGTAGTTTACAAAACACTCGTTCGACATATTCTTGAGTACTGTTCGTCAGTCTGGGGCCCTTACCAAGTAGGATTAATGGGACAGACAGAGATGATCCTACGAAGGGCGGCTTGTTTCGTCATTGGATGGCTAAGTAAGGGTGAGAGTGTCACAAAGCTGCTCAACAAAGTCCAGTGGCAGGCGTTACAAGAGAGGCGTTGTGGCTCATGGAGGAGATTACTGTTGACATTTCCAGAAAGCACGTTCCGCGAAGATTCGGACGACGTATTACTTTCTCCCACGCACGTCTCGCGAAATGATCACGATTAGAAAGTCAGAGGAATCTGAGCTCATGCGGAGCTTTACCAACAATTATTGTTCCCGCGCGGCATTCGAGAATGGAACAAGATTTTTTTTGGGGGGGTGGGGGGTGGGGGGGGGAGGGGGGAGGGGGAAGAGGTGGCACTGTGAGGTAGGCTGCGGAGTGCAGACATATGTGTAGATGTAGAAGGTGACTCCGGCTCCACGTGAAGCGTGAGGTCACGCGGCGCTGGGGTCTACAAAACACGCCGTTCGCTGATCCACTCGTCATCTGAAACATCACCTTGAAAACTTATGAATTACTGTGCTGGTAAACTTCTACGTTATTTGATACAAAGACAGCTCAGTAAAACTGAACGTACTCGGGCAGTTCTCTCTTTACATATTCTGTTCATCACTAAACTGACACACAATATTTTTTTAGCGCAACGCAATCTGACTTTCAATAATCCCTACAAAAGAATGGCCCTGACTAACAGTAACCTATAACTTTCATGAATCACTTACCTCACAAAAATCTCCGTTACTCGAACTACTGCATTACAGCGAGCGCCAATACTGCCAGCTAAATAAAAGATTCTAACTACTGAAGGCACTAACTACTGGTAGGAATAGTTAGCAAATGAAAGATTTTGATAGAGAACAAACAATATATTTACCTTAATAGCGTTCCAAAGTCATAATATATAAATAATTTTGTGACATACAATTAAACAAATTTCATTTTTTCTGACGGACACGCGTCCAGATCGTCCGCTCAAAACTCTGGCATCTCTCTCCCCACATCCAACACTGCTGGCGGCTCACCTCCAACTGCCCAACGCTACGCGCTGTTCACATCCCAAGGTTGCTACCACATCCAAATGCCCAACTCGACACTAGCGAATACTCCAACAATGAGTCCAACCAGCCACAGATTGAACACAGCACAGTCAGTGATTTTCATACACAGCGCTTCGTGGCGTTACCAACATAAAAACCTAAACAGCCTACTTACACATCCTGCGCCTGCGAGGATTCGGAAGGTAAATAGAGTCTGAAGATGAGGGTTTAAAGTTCCACTGGCAGCAAGATCATTAAACACGGATCACAGGCTAGTTCAGAGCAATGTTTGGGAAGGAAATTTTCCTTATCTTCTTCACAGGAACCACCCAGACATTCGCCTTATTCGATTTAGGGAAACAGGATGGTCAGAGAGGATTTAAAGCCCACTGTTTCCGGTGATGAGTCTGATGCCTTATCATGGAGGCGCCTCTCTCCTTCCGAATGTGAGGCAAGTGTGCGAATCACAGCACCACAACAATCGATGACTAAATACAATTTCGTATCTTTAAGACCTGGATAATTATAATTAACGATTTTACGGGAATAATGATCATGTAATTTACAGCGTTCATGTCGCTTCCTATGAAGTAGATAAAATACTGCTATTTTTAGGGTTTCGTACCCAATCGGGAGAAACGGGACCCTCATAGAATGACTTTGTCGTCTGTCTGTCTGTCTGTCCCACCGTTCAGGCCCCTTTTTCTCAGGAACGGTCTGACATGTTAAGTTGAAATTTTTGTCACTTACTAACGACTATGGTCCCTTAGCAGGGAAAAACACTTAAGCTTCTAAGTAAATGCAACCTTCGTGTCACTTTTTTCGATACTCCCAAACTCACTCCTCTGCCTCGGGATGACTGGGTGTTGTGTGATGTCCTTAGGTTAGTTAGGTTTAAGTAGTTCTAAGTTCTAGGGGACTGATGACCATAGATGTTAAGTCCCATAGTGCTCAGAGCCATTTGAACCAACCAAACTCACTCGTCAAAACATATCGGGTACTCCCCGTTGAGCTAAAACCATAAAATTTAGTAAAAAGGAGGATTTCACAGTGCAGGTAAAGGAAAAAATCCGAAAACTGTTAATTTGTAATTATATCACACGAAAAAAATTTTTTGTCATTTGTTATTCGAGTTCGTCTATTAATACCACTATTTCTCAGGGACATTTTGGCGTATCAAGCTGAAATTTATGTCACGTACTAACGTCTATGGTACCTTAGCAGTGAAAAACACTTAAGCTTCTAAGTCAATGCATCAAAATATACGGCCATTTACATCACATATTTCTATACTCGCAAGCACATTCATGAAAACCTATAGTTTCGAGCTACAATCATGAAAGTTCGCAAGAATCAAGATTTCACAGTACATTTGAAGGAAAAAAAATCCTAAAATCGTTAATTTGTAATTATATCACACGACAAAAAAATTTTTTGGTCATTTGTCGTCCAACACTCTCTGTACGCTTGTTAGTACCCCTTTTTCACAGAATCAGGCACACGTATCAAGTTCAAATGTGCATCACGTACTAAGGTCTAAAGTCCCTTGGCGATGTAAAAAGTTTCAGCTCCTGCGTCAGTGCAGAACAAAGATAGAGCCATGTATGTCAAACATTTTGATACTCGCAGGTTCACTCATTACACCAATACGTTGACCTAGAATCAAAGAATTTAGGGAAAAATCCGAAAATTGTTGAATTGTGATAATATCAAATATAAAAAAATATTTTTTCCATTACAACCTTACGTTGTATTCGCAATCTGTCAAAATTCTGAGGAACTGCTGCAGTTATTTTGATCCGGTTTTCAGTAGTAGGTAGAGCGATTCACGAGGAAGGTTTATACACAAAATTTACAAAAAAATGGCTCTGAACACTATGAGACTCAACATCTTAGGTCAGAAGGCCCCTAGAACTTAGAACTACTTAAACCTAACTAACCTAAGGACATCACACACACCCATGCCCGAGGCAGGATTCGAACCTGCGACCGTAGCAGTCCCGCGGTTCCGGACTGCAGCGCCAGAACCGCACGGCCACCGCGGCCGGCCAAAATTTACAAATATTTCTTGCTAACTGGCTGAGTTACGATGAAATGAATTCCACTTCCGCTGTGAAAACGATGCCTTTGCCCTCTAGCAGTGATAGGCGTTAAGGCGACCTGACTTACTACGCTGGCAGTCTATGCAAGCAACACGTGCAGCATCTGTGATATTTCAAACGAAAGTAATACTGCAGGATTGCACTTCCATAGTTTGGCATGAGGTTCCATTTTTCTATAAAAGCGTTCCACTGAACAATTCGTCATCTACAGCCTTACTTGTCGGCTGTTCCCGTTTTCTTCTCCGAAGACTAGCGTCAGGTCTTGCTAGGAATCGCCAACAGGGATGAGACTAGACGCAGCGCATCTGCAATTGTCAGTTGGCATAGCACGTTAACATAGATTCAAAATTAATCAAATGATGAAAAATTACAATAGAGAATGCAAACGTACACAAAGATTTAAACTTAAAACATTCTCAACCGCCTTGGAATTCCCGGGACCGATATCGTGCGAGTGTAGATACCGAGATACCGATAACAGGCAGAAATCGCCCAGATTCTCGATTCTCGGGATGGATGAACTATCAATATAAATAATATTAAGTTTGTACGGAACCCTCAGTGCGCGCGTGTCCTACTTGCGCTTAGCGTTTTTTTTTTTTTTTTGGGGGGGTGTGGGGGGTGGGGGTAGAATGACTAGAACTGCAGGGGGCGTTACTGAAAGGAAATCATATCCTAGGTCAAGGAGTTGTGGACTGAATTAATCATAACCAACCTTCGCTACAGTCCAGTTTGAGTACTCAGTGCATGACCTAACAAGTATTCGAGCTAATCTCGCTGAAATGATTCCAGAACTCTACAAGGCGAAATTTTCTCTGCGTGGGTACCAACATTATCATTAGACAAATAACTGATAATGAAAGTGAGCCCCATTCATTTCGTTAAACGCACAACTGGTAACAGATTACCTGTGCTAATCTATTCGACGCAGGGCACACGAATATTATGACACGTATCATGCTGATGATAGAAAGAATGTTCTTCAAATCAATCGCAAATTGTTGGGGCCCAGTGATATGGTGTATTATCATCCACAAAAATTTCATCGTTGCCTTGGAGCACGAAGTCCATGAATGGCTGCAGATGGTCTCCAAGCAGCCGAATATAACCATTTAAAATCAGTGATCGGTACATTTGGACCTGATGGTCCAGTCTATTCCATGTGAACACAGACCACACCATTATGGAGCCACCAACAGCTTGCACAGTACCTTGTGGGTTGGGTTGTTTGGGGGAAGAGACCAAACAGCGAAGTCATCGGTCTCATTGGATTAGGAATGGACGGGGAAGGAAGTCGGCCGTGCCCTTTCAAGGGAACCATCCCTATATTTGCCTGAAGCGATCTAGCGAAATCACGGAAAACCTAAATCAGGATGGCCGGACGCGGGATTGAGCCGTCGTCCTCCCGAATGCGAATCCAGTGTGCTAACCACTGCACCACCTCGCTCGGTTTGCACAGCACCTTGCTGACAACTTGGGACCATGGTTTCGCGGGGTCTGCGCCATACTCGAGCAGTCAGCTCTTACCGACAGATATCGGGACTCATCTTACCAGGCCGAGCTTTTTCCAGTCGTCTAGGGTTCAACGGATATGGTCACGAGCCCAGGAGGGGCGCCGCTGTCAATTTCGTGCTGTTAGCAAAGACACTCGAGTCGGTCTTCTGCTGCCATTGCCTAATAACGCCAAATTTGGCCGTACTGCCCTAACGAATATATTCATCGTATGTCCCACATTGATTTCTGCGGTAAATGTCGTGTGACTGGGGCCTTCCGTCGGGTAGTCCGTTCGCCGGGTGCGAGTCTTTCGATTTGACGCCACTTCGGCTTCTTTCGCGTCGATGGGGATGAAATGATGATGATTAGGACAACACATCATCCAGTCCCAGAGCGGAGAAACTCTCCGACCCAGCCGGGAATCGAACCCGGGCGCTTAGGATTGACATTCTGTCGCGCTGACCACTCACCTACCGGGGCGGACATTTCTGCGGTAATTTCATGCAATGTTGCTTGTCTGTTAGCACTGACAAATATACACAAACGCCGCTGAAACTTCCTGGCAGATTAAAACTGTGTGCCCGACCGAGACTCGAACTCGGGACCTTTGCCTTTCGCGGGCAAGTGCTCTACCATCTGAGCTACCGAAGCACGACTCACGCCCGGTACTCACAGCTTTACTTCTGCCAGTACCTCGTCTCCTACCTTCCAAACTTTACAGAAGCTCTCCTGCGAACCATGCAGAACTCATTCTGGAAACATCCCCCAGGCTGTAGCTAAGCCATGTCTCCGCAATATCCTTTCTTTCAGGAGTGCCAGTTCTGCATGGTTCGCAGGAGAGCTTCTGTAAAGTTTGGAAGGTAGGAGACGAGGTACTGGCAGAAGTAAAGCTGTGAGTACCGGGCGTGAGTCGTGCTTCGGTAGCTCAGATGGTAGAGCACTTGCCCGCGAAAGGCAAAGGTCCCGAGTTCGAGTCTCGGTCGGGCACACAGTTTTAATCTGCCAGGAAGTTTCATATCAGCGCACACTCCGCTGCAGAGTGAAAATCTCATTCTGGAAACGCCGCTGCTCTCGGTCGCTAAGTGAAGGCCGTTGGCCACTGCGTTGGCTGTGGTGGGAGGTAATGCCTGAAAGTTGGTATTCTCGGTACACTCTTGACACTGTGGATCTCGACATATTGATTTCCCTAACGATTTTCGAAATGGAATGTCCAAAGCATCTTGCTCCAACTACTAGTCCGCGATCACAATCTGCTTTTTCCTGTCGTGCGGCCATTATCACATCGGACACCTTTTCACATGAATAACCTGAGTACAAATGACAGTTTCGCCAATGCACTGCCCGTATAAATCATGTGTCCGCGATACTGCCGCCATCTGTATATTTGTATATCACTATCCCACGACTTCCGTCACCTTACCGAGCGAGGTAGCGAAGCATGGGCACACTGGGCTCGTATTCGGGAAGACGACAATTCAAACCAGCGTCTGGCTATCTAGATTTAGGTTTTCCGTGTTTTCCGTAAATCACTTGCGGCAGATGTCAGACGGTTCCTTTGAAAGGGCACGGTCGATTTCCTTCCCCGCTCTTCCCTAATTCGAGCTTACGCTTCGTCTCCAATGACATCGATTTCCTCCTCCTACTTTTGTCATCTCGGTGTATACACCTTCTCATCTCTGATAGAAACGCTACTGCTACTCAAACCATTTCACAGCTTTTCGGAAGCATTAAAATGGATAAACGAACAGCGGTATTACCACTTTTAGCAATGTTTACTTTGAATACGATGGCCGTCATGATGGTGTTCAGCGGCCAGCTGCGGCGCGATACAGGGTCTTCGCCGCTCGATAAGGTGCTTGAAGGGAAACGCTTGCCACACCGTTGTCTGAAGCTTCCTTTTCTCCATCTTCTCTCGTTCTACAACAGTTAATACACGACAACTTAATGAAACATGTTAAAGTACGTATCATATTACACTGGATTACGCTTCATAAATCAGCAAATATGTTACTTCAACAGATTCTATCACTTTTTTTTATAATTATGTAGCAATAGAGGTTGCAATGTATTTCAAACACATTTTAACAAAAGAATAAGAGCGGCAAATAGCTTACTATCTAAACCAATAAATATCATTTAACTTAAAATGGGCATCTTATTATTTATTAATGTACATTGGATGTATATTAATGTACGAGTAACCACTTACAATAATCAAGAAACCTAAATATGACGGGTATGCCTACCAACACTTAAATTACTGACACCAGGCAAAACTTCAAAATCGCCAGACATCTGGGTCAAATCGTATTATTTTCCCGGGCACACACATTCTGTAGACACGTTTTTACCATGAACACAAAACAACCAAAAACTCTCCTTTTCTTGAGCGATATTCCATTTCCCCAACCTCCCCCCCCCCCCCCCCCCCCTCCGACCGTCATTAGCCAACCCTTTGACTGACTTCTAGAATCGCCTCTGAAAGTACGCCCCAATAATTATATTTTTGCTGTACATCCGGCTGATGTTCGATACAGTTCCCCACAGTCGTTTAATGAACAAAGTAAGAGCATATGGACTATCAGACCAATTGTGTGATGGGACTGAAGAGTTTCTAGATAACAGAACGCAGCATGTCATTCTCAATGGAGAGAAGTCTTCCGAAGTAAGAGTGATTTCAGGTGTACCGCAGGGGAGTGTCGTAGGACTGTTGCTATTCACAATATACATAAATAACCTTGTGGATGACATCGGAAGTTCACTGAGGCTTTTTGCGGATGATGCTGTGGTATATCGAGAGGTTGTAACAATGGAAAATTGTACTGAAATGCAGGAGGATCTGCAGCGAATTGACGCATGGTGCAGGGAATGGCAATTGAATATCAATGTAGACAAGTGTAATGTGCTGCGAATACATAGAAAGAAAGATCCCTTATCATTTAGCTACAATATAGCAGGTCAGCAACTGGAAGCAGTTAATTCCATAAATTATCTGGGAGTACGCATTAGGAGTGATTTAAAATGGAATGATCATATAAAGTTGATCGTCGGTAAAGCAGATGCCAGACTGAGATTCATTGGAAGAATCCTAAGGAAATGCAATCCGAAAACAAAGGAAGTAGGTTACAGTACGCTTGTTCGCCCACTGCTTGAATACTGCTCAGCAGTGTGGGATCCGTACCAGATAGGGTTGATAGAAGAGATAGAGAAGATCCAACGGAGAGCAGCGCGCTTCGTTACAGGATCATTTAATAATAGCGAAAGCATTACGGAGATGATAGATAAACTCCAGTGGAAGACTCTGCAGGAGAGACGCTCAGTAGCTCGGTACGGGCTTTTGTTGAAGTTTCGAGAACATACCTTCACCGAGGAGTCAAGCAGTATATTCCTCCCTCCTACGTATATCTCGCGAAGATATCACGAGGATAAAATCAGACAGATTAGAGTCCACACAGAGGCATACCGACAATCCTTTCCACGAACAATACGAGACTGGAATAGAAGGGAGAACCGATAGAGGTACTCAAGGTACCCTCCGCCACACAGCGTCAGGTGGCTTTCGGAGTATGGATGTAAATGTAGATGTATATGTAGATGATGGTTAGAAGTGACACTTTGTTGCGTGACGTACAACAGAACACATATTGTCGCGTTAAATCATTTGACAGCAACCGACTGGTGATTCGAAATCACGGTTTTCACCGTTTTCTGCCATGGACAGTTCTCCTCTCCATTAAAAAATCTGTGTAAAATCTTATGGGACTTAACTGCTAAGGTCATCAGTCCCTAAGCTTACACCCTACTTAACCTAAATTATCCTAAGGACAAACACACACACCCATGCCCCAGGAAGGACTCGAACCTCCGCCGGCAGCAGCCGGCCTCTCCCTTAACAAGGGTCAATTAAGGGGGTGGCTGGAAGAAAGTGCTAACCCTCAATTTAGTCATGATTACTTTGGTCGAATTATTTGTACTGTTTTCGAATACAACGCATATTGGTAACCAGTAGTGCCAAATGCCAAGACACAAGGGAATTAAAGAGTTGCCAGTGGGCACTGATTTATATCAGTGGGACAAGTTGAAAATTTGTGCCGAGCCAGGGTTCGAATCTGGATGGTCTGATTGAAAGGCAGTGCACTGACCACTAGGCCATCTACATCTACATCTACATCTACATCTACATTTATATTCCGTAAGCCACCCAACGGTGTATGGCGGAGGGCTCTTTACGTGCCACTGTCATTACCTCCCTTTCCTATTCCAGTAGCGTATGGTTCGCGGGAAGAACGACTGCCGGAAAGCCTCCGTGCGCGCTCGAATCTCTCTAATTTTACATTCGTGATCTCCTCGGGAGGTATAAGTAGGGCGAAGCAATACATTCGATACCTCATCCAGGAACGCACTCTCTCTAACCTGGACAACAAGCTACACCGCGATGTAGAGCGCCTCTCTTGCAGAGTCTGCCACTTGAGTTTGCTAAACATCTCCGTAACGCTATCACGCTTACCAAATAACCCTGTGACGAAACGCGCCGCTCTTCTTTGGATCTTCTCTATCTCCTCCGTCAACCCGACCTGGTACGGACCCCACACTGATGAGCAATACTCAAGTATAGGTCGAAGGAGTGTTTTGTAAGCCACCTCCTTTATTGATGGACTCTCCCAATGGATCTCAACCTGGCACTTGCCTTACCAACAATTAATTTTATAAGATCATTCCACTTCAAATCGTTCCGTCAATAAAGGATCCTTCTTTCTATGTATTCGCAATACATTACATTTGTCTATGTTAAGGGTCAGTTGCCACTCCCTGCACCAAGTGCCTATCCGCTGCAGATCTTCCTGCATTACGCTGCAATTTTCTAATGCTGCAGCATCATCCGCGAAAAGCCGCATGGAACTTACGACACTATCTACTAGGTCATTTATACATATTGTGAAAAGTAATGGTCCCATAACATTCCCCTGTGGCACGCCAGTGGTTACTTTAACGTCTGTAGACGTCTCTCCATTGAGAACAACATGCTGTGTTCTGTTTGCTAAAAACTCTTCAATCCAGACACACAGCTCTTACTTTGTTTATCAGTCGACAGTGCGGAACTGTATCGAACGCCTTCCGGAAGTCAAGGAAAATGGCATCTACCGAGGAGCCTGTATCTAATATTTTCTGGGTTGTTTGTTTGTTGTGATCTTCAGTCCTGAGACTGGTTTGATGCAGCTCTCCATGCTACTCTATCCTGTGCAAGCTTCTTCATCTCCTAGTACCTACTGCAACCTACATTCTTCTGAATCTGCTTAGTGTATTCATCTCTTGGTCTCCCCCTACGATTTTTACCCTCCACGCTGCCCTCCAATACTAAATTGGTGATCCCTTGATGCCTCAGAACATGTCCTACCAACCGATCCCTTCTTCTGGTCAAGTTGTGCCACAAACTTCTCTTCTCCCCAATCCTATTCAATACTTCCTCATTAGTTATGTGATCTACCCATCTAATCTTCAGCATTCTTCTGTAGCACCACATTTAGAAAGCTTCTATTCTCTTCTTGTCCAAACTATTTACCATCCATGTTTCACTTCCATACATGGCTACACTCCATACAAATACTTTCAGAAATGACTTCCTGACACTTAAATCTATACTCGATGTTAACAAATTTCTCTTCTTCAGAAACGCTTTCCTTGCCATTGCCAGTCTACATTTTATATCCTCTCTACTTCGACAATCATCAGTTATTTTGCTCCCCAAATAGCAAAACTCCTTTACTACTTTAATTGTCTCATTTCCTAATCTAATTCCCTCAACATCACCCGACTTAATTCGACTACATTCCATTATCCTCGTTTTGCTTTTGTTGATGTTCATCTTATATCCTCCCTTCAAGACACCATCCATTCCGTTCAACGGCTCTTTCAAGTCCTTTGCTGTCTCTGACAGAATTACAATGTCATCGGCGAACCTCAACGTTTTTATTTCTTCTCCATGGATTTTAATACCTACTCCGAATTTTTCTTTTGTTTCCTTTACTGCTTGCTCAATATACAGATTGAATAACATCGGGGAGAGGCTACAACCCTGTCTTACTCCCTTCCCAACCACTGCTTCCCTTTCATGTCCCTCGACTCTTATAAATGCCATTTGGCTTCTGTACAAATTGTAAATAGCCTTTCGCTCCCTGTATTTTACCCCTGCCACCTTTAGAATTTGAAAGAGAGTATTCCAGTCAACATTGTCAAAAGATTTCTCTAAGTCTACAAATGCTAGAAACGTAGGTTTGCCTTACCTTAATCTTCCTTCTAAGATAAGTCGTAAGGTCAGTATTGCCTCACGTGTTCCAGTATTTCTACGGAATCCAAACTGATCTTCCCCGAGGTTGGCTTCTACTAGTTTTTGCATTCGTCTGTAAAGAATTCGTGTTAGTATTTTGCAGCTGTGGCTTATTAAACTGATAGTTCGGTAATTTTCACATCTGTCAACACCTGCTTTCTTTGGGATTGGAATTATTATATTCTTCTTGAAGTCTGAGGGTATTTCGCCTGTTTCATACATCTTGCTCACCAGATGGTAGAGTTTTGTCAGGACTGGCTCTCCCAAGGCCGTCAGTAGTTCCAATGGAATGTTGTCTACTCCAGGGGCCTTGTTTCGACTCAGGTCTTTCAGTGCTCTGTCAAACTCTTCACGCAGTATCGTATCTCCCATTTCATCTTCATCTACATCCTCTTCCATAATATTGTCCTCAAGGGCATCGCCCTTGTATAGACCCTCTAAATACTCCTTCCACCTTTCTGCTTTCCCTTCTTTGCTTAGAACTGGGTTTCCATCTGAGCTCTTGATGTTCATACAAGTGGTTCTCTTTTCTCCAAAGGTCTCTTTAATTTTCCTGTAGACAGTATCTATCTTACCCCTAGTGAGATAAGCCTGTACATCCTTACATTTGTCCTCTAGCCATCCCTGCTTAGCCATTTTGCACTTCCTGTCGATCTCATTTTTGAGACGTTTGTATTCCCTTTTGCCTGCTTCATTTACTGCATTTTTATATTTTCTCCTTTCATCAATAAAATTCAATATTTCTTCTGTTACCCAAGGATTTCTACTAGCCCTCGTCTTTTTACCTACTTGCTCCTCTGCTGCCTTCACTACTTCATCCCTCAAAGCTACCCATTCTCCTTCTACTGTATTTCTTTCCCCCATTCCTGTCAATTGTTCCCTTATGCTCTCCCTGAAACTCTGTACAACCTCTGGTTCTTTCAGTTTATCCAGGTACCATCTCTTTAAATTCCCACCTTTTTGCAGTTTCTTCAGTTTTAATGTACAGTTCATAACCAATAGATTGTGGTCAGAGTCCACATCTGCCCCTGGAAATGTCTTACAGTTTAAAACCTGGTTCCTAAATCTCTCTCTTACCATTATATAATCTATCTGATACCTTTTAGTATCTCCAGGGTTCTTCCATGTATACAACCTTCTATCATGATTCTTAAACCAAGTGTTAGTTATGATTAAGTTGTGCTCTGTGCAAAATTCTACCAGGCGGCTTCCTCTTTCATATCTTAGCCCCAATCCATATTCACCTACTATGTTTCCTTCTCTCCCTTTTCCTACACTCGAAATCCAGTCACCCACGACTATTAAATTTTCGTCTCCCTTCACTATCTGAATAATTTCTTTTATTTCATCATACATTTCTTCAATTTCTTCGTCATCTGCAGAGCTAGTTGGCATATAAACTTGTACTACTGTAGTAGGTGTGGGCTTCGTATCTATCTTGGCTACAATAATGCGTTCACTGTCCTGTTTGTAGTAGCTTACCCGCATTCCTATTTTCCTATTCATTATTAAACCTACTCCCGCATTACCCCTATTTGACTTTGTTTTTATAACCCTGTAGTCACCTGACCAGAAGTCTTGTTCCTCCTGCCACCGAACTTCACTAATTCCCACTATATCTAACTTTAACCTTTCCATTTCCCTTTTTAAATTTTCTAACCTACCTGCCCGATTAAGGGATCTGACATTCCACGCTCCGATCCGTAGAACGCCAGTTTTCTTTCTCCTGATAACGACATCCTCTTGAGTAGTCCCCGCCCGGAGATCCGAATGGGGGACTATTTTACCTCCGGAATATTTTACCCAAGAGGACGCCATCATCAGTTAATCATACAGTAAAGCTGCATGCCCTCGGGAAAAATTACGGCCGTAGCTTCCCCTTGCTTTCAGCCGTTCGCAGTACCAACACAGCAAGGCCGTTTTGGTTATTGTTACAAGGCCAGATCAGTCAATCATCCAGACTGTTGCCCTTGCAACTACTGAAAAGGCTGCTGCCCCTCTTCAGGAACCACACGTTTGTCTGGCCTCTCAACAGATACCCCTCCGTTGTGGTTGTACCTACGGTACGGCTATCTGTATCGCTGAGGCACGCAAGCCTCCCCACCAACGGCAAGGTCCATGGTTCATGGGGAGGATTTTCTGGGTCTCATGAACAAATAAAGCGAGTTGGGTCTCACACGATCGCTGTTTCCGGAATCCATGTTGATTCCTACAGAGAATATTCTGGGTTTCCAGAAATGACATGATACGCGACCAAAAAACATGTTCTAAAATTCTACAACAGATCGATGTCAGAGATATAGGCCTATAGTTTTGCGCATCTGCTTGAGGACCCTTCTTGAAAACTGGAACTACCTGTGCTCTTTTCCAATTATTTGGAACCTTCCGTTCCTCTAGAGACTTGTGGTACACGGTTGTTAGAGCCGGGCAAGTTCTTTCGCGTGCTCTGTGTAGAATCGAATTGGTATCCCGCCAGGTCCAGTGGACTTTCCTCTGTTGAGTGATTCCAGTTGCTTTTCTATTCCTTGGACACTTATGTCGATGTCAGCCATTTTTTCGTTCGTGCGAGGATTTAGAGAAGGAACTGCAGTGCGGTCTTCCTCTGTGAAACAGCTTTGGAAAAAGGTGCTTAGTATTTCAGCTTTACGCCTGTCATCCTCTGTTTCAATGCCATTATCATCCCAGAGTGTCTGGATATGCTGTTTCGATCCACTTACTGATTTAACGTAAGACCAGAACTTCCTAGGATTTTCTGTCAAGTCGGTACACAGAATTTTACTTTCGAATTCACTGAATGCTTTACGCATAGCCCTCCTTAGCTAACTTTACATCGTTTAGCTTCTGTTTGTCTGAGAGGTTTTGGCTACGTTTAAATTTGCAGTGAAGCTCTCTTTGCTTTCGCAGTAGTTTCCTAACTCAGTATAATGTCACTCGATGCTCTGTCCCTACCACCCGTCCTAAACATCTGAGTGTCCCAGTCTGTGTTTGTTGTTGAACCACGGTGAGTTTTTCCCGTCCCTCACAGTTTTACTCGGCACGTACCTGTCTAAAACGCATTTTACGATTGTCTTTCACTTTTTCCATAAACACTCAACATTGCCAGTGTCGGAACAGAAATTTTCGTTTTGATCTGCTAGGTAGTCTGAAATCTGCCTCCTATTACTCTTGCTAAACAGATAAACCTTCCTCCCTTTTTTTTATATTCCTATTTACTTCCATATTCAGGGATGCTGCAACGGCCTTATGCTCACTGATTCCCTGTTCTGCACTTACAGAGTCGAAAAGTTCGGGTCTGTTTGTTATCAGTATGTCCAAGATGTTATCTCCACGAGTCGGTTCTCTGTTTAATTGCTCGAGCTAATTTTCGGATAGTGCACTCAGTATAATGTCACTCGATGCTCTGTCCCTACCACCCGTCCTAAACATCTGAGTGTCCCAGTCTGTATCTGGTAAATTGAAATCTCCACCTAAGACTATAACATGCTGAGGAAATTTATGTGAAATGTATTCCAAATTTTCTCTGAGTTGTTTTGCTACTAATGCTGCTGAGTCGGGAGGTCGGTAAAAGGAGCCAATTATTAACCTAGCTCGGTTGTTGAGTAGAACCTCCACCCATAATAATTCACAGGAAGTATCCACTTCTATTTCACTACTGGGTAAACTACTACTAACAGCGACAAATACGACACCACCGGTTGCATGCAATATATCCTTTCTAAACACCGTCTGTGCCTTTGTAAAAATTTCGGCAGAATTTATCTCTGGCTTCAGCCAGCTTTCCGTACCTATAACGATTTCAGCTTCGGTGCTTTCTATCAGCGCTTGAAGTTCCGGTACTTTACCAGCGCAGCTTCGACAGTTTACAATTAAAATACCGATTGCTGCTTGGTCCCCGCATGTCCTGACTTTGCCCCGCACCCTTTGAGGCTGTCGCCCTTTCTGTACTTGCCCGAGGCCATCTAACCTAAAAAACCGCCCAGTCCACGCCACACAACCCCTGCTACCCGTGTAGCCGCCTGCTGTGCGTAGTTGATTCCTGACCCATCCAGCGGAACCCGAAACCCCATCGCCCTATAGCGCAAGTCGAGAAATCTGCAGCCCACACGGTCGCAGAACCGTCTCAGCCTCTGATTCAGACCCTCCACTCGGCTCTGTACCAAAGGTCCGCAGTCAATCCTGTCGTCGATGCTGCAGATGGTAAGCTCTGCTTTCATCCCGCTGTGCTCACCACAGCCGTACGGACTACCCCAGCACCCCTCCCCTTCCACATGCGATGTTAGAAAATGCTGTCAGGTACAAAAATTGCTGTCTTATTGTATTTATATTGTTGTGTTTGAATTTAGCCAAACATGTAACACGCAGTTGCACAAAATTCTCCCTTTTGTATTAATCATGTATTCTTCGTACTTTAGTGCATGCGCACAAAATGTAAAATTTCATTATTTATTGTCCTTACCTCATACGCAATTTTGAAGTCCATTGAATGTACCTCTAGATTTTAATTTTTTTGTGAATTTATAGCGGACAGCGCAGCCCGCGCAGTCTGTTACGACGTGTGATGCACGTGACCGACCGTGCTTAACGAGGAGGACGAGGCTGGACGAGTTGCCGCTCACTGCCGCCGCCAGGCTAACACAATTCCTGTGCCTTTGGAGCTGTCACCGGGCTGAAATTCCCACAACGTTCACGGCGACGTGTTAAGAGAAAAAAAGGGAGGGCTAGACGGGTGGCTTCCGTGAGAAGGAAGAGCAGGGAAGAGAAGCGTTCAGTTAAAGGTCCTTCGCGATATTAGGAGGTAGGGTAGTTGGTGTGTAGGGTATTGAGAATCGGGAGTGGCCCCGATTTTGTTCCAGTTACTGGTGCTAGTGGCAAACCTACGTTTCTAGCATTTGTAGATTTAGGGAAAGCTTTTGACAATGTTGACTGGAATACTCTCTTTCAAATTCTGAAGGTGGCAGGGGTAAATACAGGGATCGAAAGACTATTTACAATTTGTGCAGAAACCAGATGGCAATTATAAGAGTCGAGGGGTATGAAAGGGAAGCAGTGGTAGGGAGGGGAGTGAGACAGGGTTGTAGCCTATCCCCGATGTTATTAAATCTGTATATTGAGCAAGTAGTAAAGGAAACAAAAGAAAAATTCGGAGTAGGAATTAAAATTCATGGAGAAGAAATGAAAACTTTGAGGTTCACCTATGACATTGTAATTATGTCAGAGACAGCAACGCACCAGGAAGAGCAGCTGAACGGAATGGACAGTGTCTTGAAAGGAGGATATAAGATGAACATCAACAAAAGCAAAACGAGGGTAATGGAATGTAGTCGAATTAAATCGGCAGATACTGCGGGAATTAGATTAGGAAATGAGACGTTTAAAGTAGTGAATGAGTTGTGCTATTTGGGGAGCAAAATAATTGATGATGGTCCAAGTAGAATGGTTCAAATGGCTCTGATCACTATGGGACTTAACACCTGAGGTCATCAGTCCCCTGGAACGTAGTACTACTTACACCTGACTAACCTAAGGATATCACTCACATCCATGCCCGAGCCAGGATTCGAACCTGCGACAGTAGCGGTCGCGCGGTTCCAGACTGAAGCGCCTAGAACCGCTCGGCGGTCGAAGTAGAGAGGATATAAAATGTAGACCAGCAATCGCAAGGAAAGCGTTCTGAAGAAGAGAAATTTGTTAACATCGATTATAGATTTAAGTGTCAGGAAGTCGTTTCTGAAAGTATTTGTATGGAATGTGGCCATGTATGGAAGTGAAACGTGGACGATAAATGGTTTGAACAAGAAGAGAATAGAAGCTTTCGAAATGTGGTGCTACAGAAGAATGCTGAAGATTAGATGGGTGTATCACATAACTAATGAGTAGGTATTGAATAGAATTAGGGAGAAGAGAAATTTGTGGCACACCTTGACTAGAAGAAGGGATCCGTTGGGAGGATATGTTATGAGGCATCAAGAGATCACTAATTTAGTACTGGAGGTCAGTGAGGAGGGTAAAAATCGTAGAGGGTGACCAAGACATGAACACATTAAGCAGATTCAAAAGGATGTAGGTTGCAGTAGGTACTGGGAGATGAAGAAGCTTGCACTGGATAGAGTAGCATCGAGAGCTGCATCAAACCAGTCTCTGGACTGAAGTTCACAACAACAGCAACTCGTACTAGTGGTCCTGTAGTGAGTAACAGTGGTTTCTGGTTGTCGGTGGATGTGCTAATCAGCACTGAGTGCGGATATTGTTTTGCGGATCCTGGATAAATAAATCTGAAACTTGTCATTAGAAAGTCAGCATTAGTAGCCCTGAAGTCGGCAAGATCTAAAACTGAATTATAATTTATATGTGTTAAGTACCTGACGGAACGCTTCATTTTAGTGCCATGTCACGCAACTGTGCACTTAAGGGGAATCTTAGCGACTGCCCAAATCCACTCTATATATTCATGGTTAATGTGATCCAGGGACCACACAAAAACTATTCAAAAGTTTTCAACGACATTAGTCGCATTTGGGCATTAAAATGAATCAATGAGAACAGGTGAAAATTTGTACCAGACTGGAAATCGAACCCGGGTCTCCTCCCACTTAACATGAGAGATCGCCTTAACCACCTTAGTTATCCGACCCAAATTCCCACCCTCTTGCACACTAATAGTATAGCAGCACCTACACATGAACCCCTCACTCGCCATTTCGGATTAGACAAGGGATCGAGCTTCGTGTTCACCTGCACTGAAAGAATGGATCTTTGGTAGTCGCACCACCTTGTATGAGTGCATGTGTGGGGCGGTGGGGGGCGTGCCGTGTGTGGCGCCTGTTCTTTTGGACATGTTTCCACATGCAACAGAAGTGTCGCCGCAGCAAGTTGCATGACAGCCGATACGACAGTGGCACCATGAGCTGCTGTTTCCATAGGCTTCTCTTAAAATTGTTGTGGCACAGTTTTCAATATGGCGTCAGCAGAGATTATTTGTAGGACAATGGCGTTGTAATCCAGGTTATTGTATCAGAACTTAGCCAGGAACACCGTAAGAAGAAGATTAAGTACAAACAGGCCCGAATCTAAGGGGGTGCGAATGATATGCGTTGTTATAATTATAAGCGAAATCCATAGATTCAGACTACCAGAGAGGAAATAAACGACTAAGAGGAATAACAGGTAATAAAGACTTCATACTATCTTCTCGGCGTATCCAAGAAAATGAAATTTTGACAAAATTTTTGCCAGATCGCTACACTACTAAAAGGCCGGTTGCACAGCAGCTTTAGTTCTGTCCTCGGAATAGCGCGGAAAACGCGTTGCACGAACGCCTGACCGGGAATAAACGCAGGATAACTAAATCCGTGATTCTGGCCGGGTTAGTGAAGTTAACCGGAGAAAAAGTTTTGACAATGGCAAGAACAGTTACAGAATTAGTGATGACAAGATTGTTTGTTAGAACGAGGAAGGAGAAGAAACGGTGGCATCACACAAATTATATGGAAGAATATGATGATTCTAAGTTTGTATAAAAATTCCGTACTACTACTAATTTTCGAGTGTATGAATGAACTATGAAACTATTTCCTACCTTAAAACTTTTTACTTGTAGTAGGCCTAATAGGCATTTGATACTGGTATTTCGTGAATTATATTTTGTCGTGTTGTTTATGTAAACGAGTGGATAAAAATGTCCATTTGTGCCAAAACAATCTCGCTTACTTGGCGTATGTTGCGACTGCTGCAATATTAGAAAGACCCATTTCGTTTTATCTAGCAGACAGTGGCAAAACAGACGTAATCAAATCGAGAAACCATACCAGTCTTGGGTACTACTCGCATTAACAGCTTTTTCAGTACCAAACAATGACATTCTGATTTTTCATGTAGCAAAACGTTAAATGAACTTTGATGAGGTAATAGATTCTTTGGCAGAAAGGAAGGCACGCTGTGTAAAGGTTAGCGAGATTAAAGAGGGGGAAAAAAAATGCTGGAACCTAGGATTGAAGAAATGTGTACTGTCTTCCTTGTCTCTTTGTCTTCACTGGTTTCATGTTTCCTATATTTAATTTTATGTCATACAAACGAGAAAGTTATTAGCTAAAAGGCAGTAAAGATTGCAAATTTTCTGAAGAGTACTAATTCTCCGGTCACAAATAACCCCATCCAGTATTAAATGCGAGATTTTTTTAAAGGTTGGTAGGATGTGAAACCACGGCTACCACAGGATATTTTAATTTCCACTTCCTGAATATAGGTTTGATTGCTTCCATTACAAAATATACACGTCTGAATTCCACTACGTGAAATAAAGGGTCGTGCGATGGACGAATGCTGTGTGATGTGTGGCATTGCACTTTGGTATTTAAGACCAAATAACATGTCTTACATTTCCTCGATCATATGTGTTGTATATATCAGCCTCTTCAGAAAGAAGTGCCCTACAGCATGAAGATACTTTTGAAAAATCGATTTTTTAAAATTTCTCACGTTCTATCTCAAACGCTCGATTGGGAGGGAGCGGCCGCCACTAACAAACATTTGCCCCGGTTCGGAAATATCGTAGATCTGGCGCTCAGTACAAATGTTGTATTTGGAAGTGTAATTTACACACAAATAACAAAGTGGCATCAAACCAAGTAATTGATGTAGCACATGTAAATAACGACGCATACGTGAGACACATTCAAAGAGTGAAAGCTAATTTTGAATGCTTGCAGAGGTGTGATTCGAGCTCTTTAAAAATCTGATACATTAGAGATGCAGTTCTCGCTCAAATAAAACTATAAGAGACACGTCGATATATGACATCTGGCAGTTACATCTTTCCAATATTTAGGATTGTGCCACGGTCTCAAAAGAACAATTTCCAAGTTTTGTGTGATATGTTTGATGCTATTTACGGTGCCCTAAAGACTCATTTACAAGTTAATCTTTCTCACACTTTTACCCCACATCAGTTAAGAACAACTACATATTAAATTTATCCTAAATGAATTTTGGAGCTACGCTTCATGCAAGTGCATTTGAAGACATTATAATATAGTTCATTTTCTTTTTTAGAAGCTACAGTCATCCTGAAGTAATAATGCCACCAGAGGCCTTGTTACTTTCTTTTTCAAATCCGCTGGGCAAGTGTTTAAATGAGCACTAAAGTTTCCAGTACTAGAATCTGATTATTCGAGTATACTGCCAGTATTCCATTAACTTTCTCGATGTTTAGGATGAGATGAACAGCTGTGAAACCACATCTTACCTTTCACTAATTAAATAATACTTGCTTAATCACATATAAATTTTATCCATGCATCATATAATGTAAACATCATAAATTTTTGCCACGTAATTTAAGGTTTATGTTTTCATAGCCGCATTGCAAAACCTTTAGACACCAAAGTCGCACATCCCACCACTGTGCACAAAACAAAGGGGTTTTGCAGAGATTCTTAATGTGATATATAACTGACACTACACATTTTCGTAACACGCAAGCTAAAATACGAAAAACTTCAAATATAACATGTTAGCTTCAAATATGGCGACCCCTTTGACACTAATCGGTGTTGGGAGGAGAAAAGTTGCACCACAAGAATTTGAGTTTTTCCACATTCATGTAGAGGGTGGAGGGAGCGGGTAGATGGGTTGGAGAATAAAGTTAATATACCTGTTATCAGCTTAGCACTATAGTTAGCAATTTCGTAACCGCTTAAAATTTCTGTGTGCCCGTCCACATATTCACTTTAATTGTAGAAAACTTCTCCACAAGAAACGTTTTTAATTATACGCTAAAATCCCTTTCCTCCTCCAACCTCTTGTTGTGTACTGGCAATGCTTTATAAAGTATCATCTGATAACCACGTGGCACACATGCCTCTGAATATGAGTTGTTCTTGATCGTTTTGTGTGGAGGGACCGACAGTTGCAGGTATTGTAGTTGCGATCCTCGCTTTTAGCTTGTAGAGCTCCATGTTTAACTCTGATCAACAAGACACATTTGTATGTACATAAGAGGGTCCCGCAGGTACACGCAGAGTTTTAAATGCAGTGCACCTCTAGGTGACGTGACACAAATAGCCCGTTTATGTAATGTAAAGATTTCATTAAACCAACTATTTGCTAGTTTTAACCCAAAATAATAAAAGCGTTACATTTTTAGGTATATCAGTTTCCAGATATATCAGTTAATTTTCACAAAGTAAAATACTACTGATCAAGAAAATAAAAAGGACTTCTAGAAACTATGTTTCTCTCAAGATAACGTGCAGTTCAAGACAGACAAAGACGCCCGTTCACAGTCTGACCATATCTGCTGCTAACAATAAATCTGACACGTTTTTATGTCCAAATATGGGACCTTAAAAAAGAGAGAATAGAAAGACTTACTTTCGATTTACATTCCAGGTATATTTCTGAATTCACAATCTTAGTGCTATGGGCAGTGCTGTTTTTCTGGGAGATGCGTACCCCTAAACTTTTTCGTTGACAAATTAATTTTTTTTAACAATGTTGAGAATTTGAAAGAGTGCCAGGGATTTATTTCACGGACGTACATTTTTGATTTCACTTTTTCGTGTTGGTAATTCCAATACGAATGACACCAGTGCAGCTTTTGGTGGGAAAAGCGATGTTATTGACTGTTTCAAGCACTTCGAAGCTGCGCCAACCGTTCTCGACAACTGAATCGCTGGCAGCCAGTTTATGACATGTTGATGACGTCATGGCTAAAAGCAGACGGGTGGCATCCCATGCTTCAGGTATAAGTAATTTCCGCTGCATTATATCCAATGTCGGGGTACCCTTAAACTTTTTTTTTTAGAAAAAAAGCACTGGCTATAGGCAATATTGACAACGACGAGTATACACATCAATTTTATATTGTGTAAATTATGACGTCAAAGTTGCGAGAGTTTTTTGTTATCGTACGTCTTAAACTGCGTGGCATGTGAACTCAAATTTTCGGACAAAGTGATGTACTTTTCTGAGTTGCGATTTATTGCAAGTTATGCTGAAATTATGTACTAAGCAATAATGTAAACAAATTATTATAAAATTTATTAAAACATTTTAATATATTTTATTTTTAGTAGCAGTAATTTTATTCATTCGTAGATCAATTGTACTACATTTTAAGAACAACAAAAACAACGTTATTCATAGATACCGGTATTTGAATACTTAAATAGGTCTTGTGTGACAAGGGTAGGACGGAAGCGGCTGTAGCCTTAAATTAGGAATCATTACGGCATTTGGCCAAAGTAGTCGTAATTTAGAGAGACCACGGAAAAAATAAATCGGGGTGGCTAGACGAAGATTGTAGCCTTCACCCACCCGAATGCAAGGCGTCTGTTTGAAACAGTGCTTCCCAGACATACGACCAGTCTCTTTAAAACAGTGCTACTTCATTCGATTTATCCCTAGCGTACAACAGCTTTGTAAACAACTTATTTAATAATCTGAAAGACTGTTGTTACAATGTTCATTCGTTTCTCACTGCCAGTCACTGCACACACTACTCTTTCTTCTTCTTGTTTGCCTGTTCTCGTTTCTCCACGGGTTTGGCATTGTTTTACGGGGTAGTTTTATGTTCCGGTATGATGATAGTCACTAAATGTTGGTGTACGTGTATCTGAGACAGGACGTTGGTATTTACCCAGTTGGACGTCGCAAGCTAACGCGCACATCTGTCAGGGCACCTACACACATTAATGCATAATGTAAACCTACACATACTATTAGCTGACATTGTTGTTATTATCACTGTAAAAACGTAGACGCTGCAGCACGTTAAAAGTGGGAGTGATTGCAAATTTTATTGGAGGAGGGTGAAGTACGAAACTGTAAGCTGTACACACCCAGAAATAAAATATGTAATTATGTAAGAAATAGCGTGCGATGAATGATTTTTTTTTTTTTTTTTTTTTTTTTTTTTTTTTTTTTTTTTTTGCAACGATTCGACTTGTCTCTGATTGGATAGTTGTATACTTCACGTCGTGGGAGTACCAACTGCGCCCCTTCGCCAAAATGACTTTTTTACAAAACTAAAAAAATATTAACAACTGTATAAAGAAACCTCGTGTGTAGCAACAAGAAAGTTATTATTAAGTTTTTCTTGTTTGCCGTGTCACCTTTTTTGTAAGGCAGTAAATTCGCCTGCAACAGGATATTGAGGCTCCCACTGGTGAAAACAAAGGAATGGGAGAGGGCAAATTGAATGGAACTTTGTGCCGTGTTGAGTTGCTGATTAATCTACTTTCCGAGTTAGATTCTATTGAAAACGGAAAGGTATTAAGTAAACTTCGAAAGTTAAGTTCGTACATTGAGTAATGGTATCGGTAGCGCTATATCGACTAGCGTTATTTATATAAGAGTAATGTACGATAGTTGTTAAACTCGTGTAACACAAATACATACTTGGGAGCATCTCGGTTATACCACGACATGTAATGTCCACATAAAACGAAAAATGACTTTACTTCAACTGGCAATACTTAACGCAAAATGTTTCAATCGACAAAATAGAAACAATGTATGCATCAGAGAAGAAAGTATTTCCATATGTTACATGTTTTGCTTACGTAATTGTTTTCTACTCTAGAGATCAGGTATGACGTGGGATTCGGTGCCAAAGTACTGTTATACCACAAGGGAGACATGTATTACACAACACAATTCTATCATTAGTTGAGGGGGAAAAAATATCGTCACTTTTTTTGTGAATTTTCACGGCTAGCCGGTAGTGTAGAATGAAGCCACTTTCAATGGCAGTCAATGAAAACCTGTTAACGCCATTTGTCCGCGAAAACTCGTAATTCCAGTAACTCCGCAACCAAAGAGATTTGAAAGTGCATGGGTTTCTCATATCTGTCAATGAAAAGGCTTGTACTATACAGTTCAGACAGGCTGCAACTTTCTATACCACGAAATATTATTTTTTTAAGAGACAGTTTTGCTTCACCGGCAAAATTTAACAAAACAGTTACGAGGGTCTCATTAACGACCATCGTGTTTCATATTCATTAATTTTTGAACATTAGAGAGCAAATTTTTGCCATTGTAATAACGTTTTTGATTTCATTTACAATTGACATCACAGTGCCACTATAAAAACAAATCCAGACTATCCTCTAGTCCCCAATGAATTTAAAATAGATTCGATGAAAAACAGTCTGACACTACGGGAGTTACACTTATAGTCTCCGACAGTCATTTAAACTGACAGACGGTTTGCTGGTATTTCTTTATGAAACAAATAATCTTTCCCGAGTGTTACGTGATTTCTTGTTATTTTGAATAGTTCAAACTGTTCCATTCCCTGTCCACATATATGTGAACTGGCTGCCCAGTAGCTTCTCATGAATTTTATCCAAAGTTAAAATTCTAGTTGCCATGTCATGAATACCTATAAGTCAATGACACCCCATTATGACACCTACATATGTACTCAGCAAATATCTGCGATACCTTCGTTCATCATCATGTTCCATACATCCAATCAAGAAGGAGACTCCTCAGGCATGTGGAAACATTCATTCAGTAACTAACCCACTCCTACTTTCCAAACCCCACAAACGCTACCCTGCATATGTTGCTGGACTATCGTCTCTGACAAAAAGGCCCCAATGGATAACTACTGTTTAGGGTTTGTTTGGAGCAGGAATGTTTCATTCCCCAGTGGGGTGTGTTTTTTATATAACTCCTGAGTTTGGCCTATGGTGTACTTGGGTGGTTCAGTTTCTGAGCGCTATTCCCACTGAAAACTAGAGTTCATTATGTCATATTTCATACGTCTTAATCAGAGACACACCATTAGAGATCACACAAAGGAATAAAGAGCAATTTATTTCTTTTGTATCATCACAGATAAATCAGAAACCCATCACATCATCTTGTCACCATGAGGGCACTGGAGCAAGTGTAACATGTTAGTGCTGTGAAATTCATCATACATTCCAGTTCTCTGACAGCCCATCAGTCAGCTACTTTTATTATTTATTTATCCATTTGCCACAACAGTATGGGACCTGTCAATTACATTACAGAAATAGTGTAGGCATATATGAAGCCTATACAAAGCAGGGTAAGATTAGACAAGAACAGGGCAGGAAGACGGTCGTTGCTTATCAATGAAACCATATCAGCATTCACCTACATAAACATGCAAAAAACCATGTCAGGAAGCCCAGTTGGGAAATGAACCCAGCTCTTCCCGTATCAGTGCATTAACACTGGTTTAGTCACCATGCTCCGTGTATGATTCAGATAGAGAAGGAGCCTACAACATGCACAAGTAGTATGATCAGTTATATAAAGCAAACAGGAAACTTTGTTATATTACACTTCTGAAAGAAATTTGTAAATCTATTATTTAATGTTAATGGAAAAAAATAGTGCCAACCACACATGAACACCTGGTAAAACTATATTCATCACAACTATTCTTGCAACACATCCCTTCTCTGAGGAGGTGAAGTGCACTGAATCTGAAGCAGAGAAAACAGATGATCAACAGCAGAAACATTCTTGTGCAAAAACACACACAGGTCGTACATGTGTTAACAGATTACATGGTATTCAACAATATATAGGGGCCAAGTACCTCTGTAAACTGACATATTCACTTACATGGTTGAAACTCTTCTCAAGAAGAAATGTTTTTAACTCTTCTCTTAAAGATGTTTTCTTCTCCAACCTCTTTGAGTATGAGTTATTTTTGCTCACTCCACATGGAGAATCCAACATTTGTTGTTGTTGTTGTGGTCTTCAGTCCTGAGACTGGTTTGATGCAGCTCTCCATGCTACTCTATCCTGTGCAAGCTTCTTCATCTCCCAGTACCTACTGCAACCTACATCCTTCTGAATCTGCTTAGTGTATTCATCTCTTGGTCTCCCTCTACGATTTTTACCCTCCACACTGCCCTCCAATACTAAATTGGTGATCCCTTGATGCCTCAGAACATGTCCTACCAACCGATCCCTTCTTCTGGTCAAGTTGTGCCACAAACTTCTCTTCTCCCCAATCCTATTCAATACTTCCTCATTAGTTATGTGATTTACCCATCTAATCTTCAGCATTCTTCTGTAGCACCACATTTCAAAAGCTTCTATTCTCTTCTTGTCCAAACTATTTACCGTCCATGTTTCACTTCCATACATGGCTACACTCCATACAAATACTTTCAGAAATGACTTCCTGACACTTAAATCTATACTCGATGTTAACAAATTTCTCTTCTTCAGAAATGCTTTCCTTGTGATTGCCAGTTTACATTTTATATCCTCTCTACT
Source organism: Schistocerca cancellata (assembly GCF_023864275.1). NCBI lineage: Eukaryota > Metazoa > Arthropoda > Insecta > Orthoptera > Acrididae > Schistocerca > Schistocerca cancellata. Next base: position 605,076,090 of record NC_064631.1, on the reverse strand, counting down.
TCGACCATCATCAGTTATTTTGCTCCCCAAATAGCAAAACTCCTTTACTACTTTAAGTGTTTCATTTCCTAATCTAATACCCTCAACATCACCCGACTTAATTCGACTACACTCCATTATCCTTGTTTTGCTTTTGTTGATGTTCTTCTTATATCCTCCCTTCAAGACACCATCCATTCCGTTCAGCTGCTCTTCCAAGTCCTTTGCTGTCTCTGACAGAATTACAATGTCATCGGCGAACCTCAAAGTTTTTATTTCTTCTCCATGGATTTTAATACCTACTCCGAATTTTTCTTTTGTTTCCTTTACTGCTTGCTCAATATACAGATTGAATAACATTGGGGAGAGACTACAACCCTGTCTCACTCCCTTCCCAACCACTGCTTCCCTTTCATGTCCCTCGACTCTTATAACTGCCATCTGGTTTCTGTACAAATTGTAAATAGCCTTTCGCTCCCTGTATTTTACCCCTGCCACCTTTAGAATTTGAAAGAGAGTATTCCAGTCAACATTGTCAAAAGCTTTCTCTAAGTCTACAAATGCTAGAAACGTAGGTTTGCCTTTCCTTAATCTTTCTTCTAAGATAAGTCGTAAGGTCAGTATTGCCTCACGTGTTCCAGTATTTCTACGGAATCCAAACTGATCTTCCCCGAGGTTGGCTTCTACTAGTTTTTCCATTCGTCTGTAAAGAATACGTGTTACTATTTTGCAGCTGTGGCTTATTAAACTGATTGTTTGGTAATTTTCACATCTGTCAACACCTGCTTTCTTTGGGATTGGAATTATTATATTCTTCTTGAAGTCTGAGGGTATTTCCCCTGTTCCATACATCTTGCTCACCAGATGGTAGAGTTTTGTCAGGACTGGCTCTCCCAAGGCCGTCAGTAGTTCTAATGGAATGTTGTCTACTCCGGGGGCCTTGTTTCGACTCAGGTCTTTCAGTGCTCTGTCAAACTCTTCATGCAGTATCGTATCTCCCATTTCATCTTCATCTACATCCTCTTCCATTTCCATAATATTGTCCTCAAGTACATCGCCCTTGTATAGACCCTCTATATACTCCTTCCACCTTTCTGCTTTCCCTTCTTTGCTTAGAACTGGGTTTCCATCTGAGCTCTTGATGTTCATACAAGTGGTTCTCTTATCTCCAAAGGTCTCCTTAATTCTCCTGTAGGCAGTATCTATCTTACCCCTAGTGAGATAAGCCTCTACATCCTTACATTTGCCCTCTAGCCATCCCTGCTTAGCCATTTTGCACTTCCTGTCGATCTCATTTTTGAGATGTTTGTATTCCTTTTTGCCTGCTTCATTTACTGCATTTTTATATTTTCTCCTTTCATCAATTAAATTCAATATTTCTTCTGTTACCCAAGGATTTCTACTAGCCCTCGTCTTTTTACCTACTTGATCCTCTGCTGCCTTCACTACTTCATCCCTCAAAGCTACCCATTCTTCTTCTACTGTATTTCTTTCCCCCATTCCTGTCAATTGTTCCCTTATGCTCTCCCTGAAACTCTGTACAACCTCTGGTTCTTTCAGTTTATCCAGGTCCCATCTCTTTAAATTCCCACCTTTTTGCAGTTTCTTCAGTTTTAATCTACAGGTCAGATCCAATAGATTGTGGTCAGAGTCCACATCTGCCCCTGGAAATGTCTTACAATTTAAAACCTGGTTCCTGATACCTTTTAGTATCTACGGGGTTCTTCCATGTATACAACCTTCTATCATGATTCTTAAACCAAGTGTTAGCTATGATTAAGTGGTGCTCTGTGCAAAATTCTACCAGGCAGCTTCCTCTTTCATTTCTTAGCCCCAATCCATATTCACCTACTACGTTTCCTTCTCTCCCTTTACCTACACTTGAATTCCAGTCACCCATTACTATTAAATTTTCGTCTCCCTTCACTATCTGAATAATTTCTTTTATCTCATCATACATTTCTTCAATTTCTGCGTCATCTGCAGAGTTAGTTGGCATATAAACTTGTACTAGGTGTAGTAGGTGTGGGCTTCGTATCTATCTTGGCCACAATAATGCGTTCACTATGCTGTTTGTAGTAGCTTACCCGCATTCCTATTTTCCTATTCATTATTAAACCTACTCCTGCATTACCCCTATTTGACTTAGTGTTTATAACCCTGTAGTCATCTGACCAGAAGTCTTGTTCCTCCTGCCACCGAACTTCGCTAATTCCCACTATATCTAACTTTAACCTATCCATTTCCCTTTTTAAATTTTCTAACCTACCTGCCCGATTAAGGGATCTGACATTCCACGCTCCGATCCGTAGAATGCCAGTTTTCTTTCTCCTGATAACGACATCCTCTTGAGTAGTCCCCGCCCGGAGATCCGAATGGGGGACTATTTTACCTCCGGAATATTTTACCCAAGAGGATGCCATCATCATTTAATCATACAGTAAAGCTGCATGCCCTCGGGAAAAATTACGGCCATAGTTTCCCCTTGCTTTCAGCCGTTCGCAGTACCAACACAGCAAGGCCGTTTTGGTTATTGTTACAAGGCCAGATCAGTCAATCATCCAGACTGTTGCCCTTGCAGCTACTGAAAAGGCTGCTGCCCCTCTTCAGGAACCACACGTTTGTCTGGCCTCTCAACAGATACCCCTCTGTTGTGGTTGTACCTCCGGTACGGCTATCTGTATCGCTGAGGCACGCAAGCCTCCCCACCAACGGCAAGGTCCATGGTTCATGGGGAGGGTCCAACAGTTACATGTGTAATAACTGTAGCAATTGCTATTAGTTTGCAAGTCTCTAAGATTAGATCTTGTCATCAACACGTTTGTATATGTATAGGGAGGCTACTGTAAGCATGTATAGCTTTTTAAATAGGGGCTTGCAGCAAGCCCTTGTAGAGTTGTGTGACAAGATTCGAGCAGCCCTTCTCTGTAACATAAAAATTTTATTTATGTGACTATCAGTTTTATCACAAAAAAGCTATTTCATAAACTTGCAAGGGACAGGAGGTAACCAAACTAAACCATTCTAGCACCTTCTGAGGAGCGTAGTTTAGAAATGATTCTTGAAACAAAACATGCCATGCTGAGTCTCTGGGAGAGTTCCTGTTACATGGACTTTCCAGTTTAAGCTTTGATCAACATACATTTCTAAAACATTTGTAGATCATAGTCTTTGTAACTCACTTCCACCTAGTATGAGTTGGAGATCTTGGGTTTGATTCATTTTCCCAAATTGAATGTAATTTTTTTTTGCAACAGGTCAGGCACTTGGTACTGAATTATGTATGCAGTGACTTGACCAGATGCAGATAGAGATTCTCTAACATCATTCACTATTACGCAAGTGTCATTTGCAAACAACACGATCTTAGCTGCAGTTTCTATGGTTTGTACATCAATTATATAAGTAAAGAACAGAAGGAGGTGTGACAAACTACCTCTTGGCACACGTAGTTCAACATTCTTTGGGTCATATACTAATCTGATTTTATGATTAGAATAAGCTGAGGTGAGTTTTACAATCTGTGATTCTACACACATAAAAAAAGTTTTGCATCACCTCAGTTCTAAGAGTTCTGGAACCTGTACAGAAAATTGGAATAGAGATCAACATAAACATTATTTTCACCCTTTTTATGGCTCATGAAAACCACACATTGCATTTTGTACCACTATAGAGGGAGACCTTCAGAGGTGGTGGTCGAAATTGCTGTACACACTGGTACCCCTAATACCCAGTAGCATGTCCTCTTGCATTGATGCATGCCTGTATTTGTCATGGCATACTATCCACAAGTTCATCAAGGCACTGTTGGTCCAGATTGTGCCACTCCTCAACGGTGATTCAGCGTAGATCCCTGAGTGGTTGGTGGGCCACATAGTCCATAGACATCCCTTTTCAATCTATCCCAGGGATGTTTGATAGGTTTCATTTCTGAAGAACATCCTGGCCCTCTAGTTGAGCGCTGTCATTATCTTGAAGGAAGTCATTCACAAGATGTGCACAATGGTGGCGCTAATTGTCATCCAGGAAGATGAATGCCTCGCCAATATCCTACCGATATGGTTGCACTACCGGTCAGAGGATGGCGTATTGTACAGCCATTGTGGCATCTTCCACGGCCACCAGCGACGAACGTTGGTGCCACATAATGCCACCCCAAAACAGCAGAGAACCTCTACCTCACTGCACTTGCTGAACAGTGTGTCTAAGGCATTCAGCCTGACCGGGTTGCCTCCAAACACGTCTACGACGATTGTCTGGTTGAAGGCATATGCGACACTCATTGCTGAAGAGAACCTGATGCCAAGCCTGAGCAGTCCATTCGGCATGTTGTTGGGCCCATCTGTACTGCGTTGCATGGTGTCGTTGCTGCAAAGATGGAACTCGCCATGGACATCGGGAGTGAAGTTGCTCATCATGCAGCCTATTACACACAATCTAAGTCATAACATGATGAAGTGTGGCTGCACGAAAAACATTATTCAACATGATGGCATTGCTGTCAGGGTTCCTCCGAGCCATAATCTGTAGGTAGCGGAAATCCTCTGCGGTTGTAGTCCGTGGGCAGCCTGAGCGAGGCATGTCAGTGACAGTTCCTGTCCCTCTGTCTCCTCCATGTCCGAACAACATCTCTTTGATTCACTGTGAGACACCTGGACACTTCCCTTGTTGAGAGCCCTTCCTGGTACAAAGTAACAATACGGACACAATTGAGCCGTGGTATTGACTGTCTATGCGTGGTTGAACTACAGACAACACGAGCCATGTACCTCCTTCCTGGTGAAATGACTGGAACTGATCGTCTGCCGGACCCCCTAGGTCTATTAGGCACTGCTAATGTGTGGTTGTTTACATCTTTGGGTGGGTTTAGTGACATCTCTGAACAGTCAAAGGCATTGTGTCTGTGATACAATATCCACAGTCAACGTCTATCTTCAGAAGTTCTGGGAACTGGGGTGATGCAAAACATTTTTTTTATGTGTGTATTTTGCAAGTATACTTGAAAACACTTGTTTACTATCCATTTTATTGCCATTGCGTCTAGCTTTTCTAAAAAGATTTCTTGACTTAACAATATCAAAAGCTTCAGAAAGATGTAAGTTAACCCTTACAACACTGAAGTTGTTATCTAGGTTTCTAATTATTTGATTTGTATAAACCATGATTGCTGTTTCTGTGCTTTGACCTTTGTAAAAGCCATATTGATTATATTCAGTACTTTGCAGTCATTTAAGAATTTGGTGAATTATGGTTTCATTAATGTCACAAATACCTCAGAACATGCTGAGGGGAGTGATGTGGGTCGATAATTTTCAACTTTATGCCTCCAGCACTCTTGAATAAATTGAATTTTTTAAACTGTGGGTGAACACTCCCTCAGTGAATGATAAATTACATTGTTTCCATCTCTTCATTGGCTATGCTGTATCCCTTTTTCCAGATTGGTTGAAATGTAGTGCTTCCCATGGCAGGTGCTCAGGTGGCATCCTTTTGTTGCTGTCATACTATTTTCATTTTTTGGTAAGTGTCTCATCTCTTCTGCCGTTGTTTTTACATCTAGTTTTTGTCTTGTATCTTCACTTTGCAGTCTCTCTCTCTTGGTGTCAGTCCAAGAAGTGACCTCAGAAACCTCATCTCAGTTGCTTCAATTCTTCATTCATCTCTTATTTTTAGGATTCTGTTTTTACTACCATATATAAGAACTGGCTTAGCTACCATGTTGTGCAATCTTTGTGTTATCTGTTTTCTCATAGTACTACCAATATACCTCCATATACAACCATTTATAGCAGTATATTTCTGTGTATCTTGAACAAAAAGTGAAGTAGATTTGTGTATTGATGTATCTGCCCCCAAGGTATTTAAATAAATTTACCTGTTCTGTTATTTTATTGTTTATCACTATTTTGGCTCTTCTTATATGTTTCCCTTCCACTTCCATTAATTTTGCTTTATTTACAGTTATAACCATATGGTAAACTTGTAAAATGTTATTCCATACAAACACTTTTCTTGTAAAACGCTTTCACTGTCTGCTAGGAGAACTTGGTTGTCGCAAATAAAATAATGTTAAGAAATTTGTTCTTTCCCAGTTTAAAATATTTTGTCTACAAGACATTTCCATTTTTTTATTCTTGTGGGGCTCTTTAAATAAGAGTAAACTTTGCAAGGGTTGTATTGAAGTCACCACAGATGATTGTAATTGCTTTTTCAATAAACAAAATGTCCAGCAGAGACTCTAATTTGTTAATGAAAATGTCTATGTCCCCACTAGCTGATCTATATACAGCTACAGTTATTACGTTACCCAGCTGCCCATGAAACTGAACAGCAGCAGCTTAAAGATTCTTTTCAATAATCAGTGCTTCTGCCTTACACCTCTGTTTATATTCAATATTAGGTTTAAGAAAAATACAAACTTCCCCACTTTTAGCATACTTTGTACAGAACTGACTAGACAAATTATCATGATTAATATTAACAGTACCTAATTCACAATCCTTACACCTGTGTACCATAATACACATACAGTCAATATTGGAATTATTAACTGCAACTTCAGGTTCAAAAGATATGCTTCTCAAACTATGAATATTATAGATTAAAATATGAAAACTTCTAAATTAGAGACTAGTTACAGTTGTGCTTACACTTTGCTGTGTGATATCTGACCCTGTTTTGAGGCTGATAACCAAAAATTCTTGAGCACAACAGGTTTTCTGTACCTTGTAAGCATTTTTTTGCTGCATTGTAATGCTCACTGCAGCAGCTATTGGTGAGGATGGATCTTTTGTTGCCAGTGAAGGGTCTTTTTCCATTACAGCTGATGTCATGCCTCTGGCTGCTGGTGTAGTATCCTCTGTTGCCAATGTTGGGTCCTCTGCTGCTGGTGTAAGGTCTTCTGCTGGAGGTGACCTACTTTCATCTGCAGATGTCCTGGCTTCTACTGTAGATGACCTGGTTTCTGCTGTAGATGATGTAACCTCGACTGCAAGTGACCTGACTCAGCTGCTGTGGACCATGACATATTTCCCTCTGCCACAAGTGAGATGAAGACCTTTCAGAATTACTGTCTGCTGAAACATGGCTATCTGCTATAACATGGGAATTAATAAGTGTTTGGTGCTACAGCATACAGATTTCTGTGTAGGCACAATCCGTATCACTCCAAGCAGGAGGGTTACCTTCATAGTCTTGGATTTTATTGAATTTAGCGTATGTTAAAATTCACCAGAGTAAGTAAGAAACACATATTTTTTTGTTTTCTCCAAAAAAATTCCTGTCCTGAGATACAGGCCTCCAAAGATGACACTGCGAACACCATTTCGAAGATGCAAATTTTGGAAAAATTTTTAAAATGCTGTATCTCTTTAACAGTTCTAGATTTTTGTTAGAGTTTTTTTATTTGAAAGATAATTGCTTTGTCATTACAGTGGTAGCCTCCATTTGGACATATCTGCCAAAGTTCTTTTACTGTCGCCATTTGAATTCTTTTTTATAATTTATAGAATTTTTTTTTTCAAAAAGTTATATTTTTGCTGTCGATTAGTACCATGTAGTACTATATTCTCTGTAAAGGAGAGCTGCCAAAGTTCTTTTACTGTCGCCATTTGAATTCTTTTTTATAATTTATAGAATTTTTTTTTTCAAAAAGTTATATTTTTTCTGTCGATTAGTACCATGTAGTACTATATTCTCTGTAAAGGAGAGCTTCCACTTTTAAGTTGGACAGGTTTTATTTTAAAAAAATCATTTTTTTAGACTTTCAAGGGTTATTTCTATTGTCTTTGTCACAGTTTCTTATCACTTTGTTTGTTTCAGTTATTTCTTTTCACTTTCATTGTTACAGATATTTCTTACACTTTCTTCACTTAAAACTTCCGGACTGATAGGCCGTGGTCGAAGTATAAAAGTATATTTCTTACACTTTGTTGTGGTGTCTTGTCAGTTTCTTTGCCATGGTTGTTCATTGCAGGTTTCTGTATTGTAATTGTTCAGTGCTAATTTGTTTACGGAAGAGGCTTCTAAGAAACCTGAGGCCATTGAGTGAGTTCTGTGTTTTCATGAGGAATTTGCCAGTTGACACAATTGCAGTGTGCTTTGCGAAAAGGACTGTTTGAAATGTCTTCTGACTGGGGCCACAGGAGAGTGAAGTGTGCTCACTATTTGCATATCCATAAAAGAGTGATATATAAGACAAATAAAAAAACGGACTTTGTTCAGGTTGGGAATAAGTGACCTCATTTGGAGACTCTGTTTCAAAGTTTGACAGAATAACAACAATGATAATATCTGAACAAGGTGAAGCCTCCCATGGTGCAGATGATGCAGATTTTGCATCAATAGAGGAAGAATTAAATACCCTGAATCGGCCAACTATAGAGATAGGTGTTAGTCCTGTTAAGAAACTGTGATCAGTGAAATCGAGTCATAAGCTCTATGCATCAAGAAAGTGCAGGGAAATTACTATAGCTGTGGATGAATACACTACAGCAAAACTGACCACACTCTTCAAAATAGGAATTCCATCTTCAGGAGAAAATGAACCAAAGCACTCTTGCTCCTCTTGCCAGGAATTTTTCACAAATATCAATTCAGCTGTTGAATATTGTGAATCCTACAGTGAAAAGGTGCAAGTTTTAACTATTATTCCAGAGACATTTCCAAAGAAAACTGTTTTGAACCATATTCCATCAGTATCAAAGTACATGATAGACAAATCAAGAAATGTGAGGTCTGTAAAAGGAATGTTTGGAAGACCAGATCCCTATTATGGTCATCCTGTTGAAGCAGATCAAGTTCAAATAGTGCAGTCATTTTATCTGGAAGATAAATGGGACTGTTCTTGCCAGAGTGCCTTCAAAAAAGACACTATAACTGTAACAGTTGAAGGTCAAAAAGTTGTGGAAGTGAAGAGGTACATGACTTGCAGTATTACAGAAACTTTTGCAATTTATAAGAGTAACTATACAACTTCAAATATCGGAAGATCAAAATTTTATGCACTATGACCTAAGTGGGTAGTTACACACCCACCTAGAGAGGTATGTTTGTGTGTATACTGAGTGTATTTTGAACTTTGTGTGATAACTTTGAAGAACTTAATATATGACACTTTGATTGGTCACGTGAAGTCATTAGTAGTTTGTGACATAAATCGAGAGACTTGTTTGTTGCAAGAATGTGGTGACTGCCCTGGAAAGGGAGGACTGTCTTTACAGACACTTGGCGTGGAAGACGTAGCAGAAAACTCTGCAGAAATTACATATGCAACATGGGAGGAAAATAAATTAATTAAAAAAACTGTTGCCTTTTTCATTGATGGACTTGGTAAACGGTTAGTGAAAGCAGTAACACACCAGCATCTCAAGAAATTGCAACAACAACATACTGCAGAAGTGAAAGGGTGTGTACAGGCTGAAGAACTATGTTTAGTGCTTCACTGTGATTTTGCTGAGAACTGGTCTGTAAATCTCCCATAAGAAGTACTAGGGTATCATTGGAGTAATGACCAGGTTTCAATTTTTACAGAAGTGACGTATTTTCAAAACAAGACCACAAGTGTTGCAGTTATAAGTGATGACACAGGCTGTGACCCAGCAGATGCTTTGCTAGCAATGCGCAATATTCTTCAACTGCAAACAGGGGCAGAGAATATCATCATTATTTCTGATGGTGCTCCTAGTCATATTAAAAATTGTTACCAGCTGTTTGAACTGAATAAGTTGCTTGTGCCAACTGACTGGGTATACAGTGTTACTGGTCACGGGAAAGGGCCTTGTGATGGTGTAGGAGGCCTGCTGAAGCACCATGTTACAAAACATAATCTTTCCATACCAAATACAGCTGTGATTCAGAATGCTGAAGATTTTACGAGAGTCATGAAATCTTACATAGCCACAGCTTTCATTCTTTTGTCCAAAGAGGAAATTGAAGAATTGTGTGAGCAGAAAAAGGAAGAATGGTCCAAACAAACAACTCTGATGAAAGGAATTCGGAAGACACATTTTTGGACTCAAAATGATGGGTGAACTTATATTGCACGCCCTTTAAAGACCAAGAAGGAAGAAATTTCGTTCGTTCAGCCAACACCTCAGAAACAGCAGGATAATATTCAGATACACAACCTGAGAAGGGGGAGGTTTGTGATGTGTGTATGATTGTGACTGGTGGATTGCAGACATAAAAGACATCAGTTATGAGTTAAACGAAATTGCAGTGAACTTTATGCTACCACATGGATCAGCTGCTGGATATAGAGTCCCAGTTGAAGGACAGCAACAATGCCATCAGTGCTCACTTCCTGTTAACAATGTTTTGAAGATTGTAAGTGCTCCAGTTCCTATTGGTTCAACAGGAAGGCATCACTCTATATCAAAGGAAGACCCTGAAGCAGTGGAACACATTTTTAGTTCATTGACTGGCTAATTTCAGTACAAAAGAGAGTGCAAAGAAGTTGTATAAATTGAAACCTTTAAGTCTTTGGACCTTTCACATACATTTTGGCACCATTTAAAATGCTTGATAAATGAGTCTCTTACTCATCTTTCAAAACTAAAATTGTGTTAGGTTTTGATTTTTATGATCCTGTTATGTGATAAAGTGGTAATAAAAACTTCAATTGTTTATAAAACCTGTTCAACCTAAAAGTGGAAGCTCTCCTTTTCAGGGAATGTAGAACTATATAGTACTAAACAACAGAAAAAACAAAAAGTTTATGGACCGGCATTTTTGAAACAAGATTTTTTTTCCATAAATTATAAAAAAAGTTCAGACCACTATAGTACAAGAACTTTGATAGATAAGTCCAAATTAAGGATTTCTTTGTAATCATAAAGCAATTAATAATCGGCAGCCAATGCTGTACAATCGCATTAAAGTCATGAGATGTTCAATTGACTCTTTTATTAGAACATGTTACGCATTTCGGGATTACACCCATCTTCAGACATCTGTTACAAAAAAGTACAAAAAACAAGTGAACAACACATTCAACATGTCTTAGCTTTACAGAAAATGAGATTGAGTCATATGAGTTACATACCACAAACTTCAACTCCTTCCTAACCAACCAAATGTGCAGCCTTGACAACTCAAAGAAAGTGTCCAATAACATATCTTCACAGACTAATGGCAAAATCATCAAGAGGGTGATTACCGAGGTTAAGAATGGATGTGATATAGCAAAAGTTCTCAAAATTTTGTAGGCCGATATAGCTGTGGCAACTTGTAACGCACTAATGCAAGCTAGACATATGCCATATTTTCCAGGTACATTTTCTGAAACTGTGAAGAAACTAAATTTAAAATTAGAGGACAATAAGATCTTAATAGTCAAAACTGATAAAGGAAACTCCCTTGTGTTGATTAAGGATAGTGACTACATTGCTAAGACCCTGAGATTTTTCAGTGAAAAGCCCCTAACTCAGTTTAGCCGAGATATTAAAAAATGTATTAATGACTCACATTTCCTGTTTGACTCAGCTGTAAAGAGAAAGAGGCTTTTCATGATGAATCCCAAAATGCCACAGTTGAGGGCTCAAATTAAGCTCCATAAAATTGAGAAACCCCTGCGTCCAATTATTAGTGCTTGTTCAAGCCCAGATTACTATATGAATAGATTTTGACACGATAAACTGAAAGAATATTATACTTTTAAGGAGACCTTTAGTGTTTGTAATAGTTTTGAGATTGTTGGCCTTCTACAAAATATTAGGGTGCCCAAGGGGCTGTGTTAGTCTCATTTGATGTAGTTAATTTGTATACGGACATCCCGGTCAATGAGACACTGGAGATTCTTCACAAAAATTTGCCAAGGAATGGTAAGATGGTTTATAATGAAGTCGTCGAGTTTATGGAGTAGTTACAACTGACCTTGTCATTTAATTGTTTTCCATTTAATGGCAGAGTTAAGGGAATGTTTTGGGCTATTGTGGACACGTGAGAGAGGAAATGCTGACATAATACACGATCAGTGTTGCCAACAAACATGCAACATTTAGCTTCACCACGCAATTATGATACAACTACTGCTAGATTCCAGCGGTAATGGAAAAACAAGATAGTTGAGTCAATACGTGATAAAGAGCCCCAGCCACCACCTTTTCTTGTGCCGCTTATAACTCAGTCCCATCTTTTTGCATGAATTCCCATTGTACTGTATTGAGCAACAATATCAGTCGTCAACCTCTTAAATTAAAACACTGAGTCTCGAAGAACATGCTCAGTCATAATCGAGGAAAAGTCACCCATTTCTGGATAGTGAACTCTTATTGGCTGGCGACTTGTTAAGTCACCCAAGAGCCAGTACACCCACCACACCACACTAACATAAGTAAAATGAGCTTGCATACTGGATGTATGGAGTGGGGGAGTGTCCCTTCAATGACGGGAGTGCAAGTAGAGACGAAAGCATTTTGTGAAGTGCTGAAAATATGCTTTTCATGCAAATGAAGTGCTATGACAGAGATGTCACCTGGAAATAGAAGAAGGGTTAATTTGAGCAAAGAAGCCACTGACAGGGAGATTGAAATGATAGTAAGGATAGGACAGGCTAACGGGTACTCAGAAAAATTTATACAAGAGTTTGGAGCTAAAATTCTTAGCAAGACACAGCAGCTGGGCCACCAAAAACTATATAGTAAGTTTGTGTCAATGGAGTATGTTGCACCATGTTGCCAAAAAATAACTATAACCTTCAGGAGGGCTGACATTCATGTAGGCTTCCATACAAGGAAGAAGTTGGGGGAAATAATGCGACATCAGGAAGATGGGAAATCAGATAAGTTTCAGCAATCCGGTGTATATGAAATTAAATGTGGAGTATGTGCTGGGACATACATTGACCAGACGGGTAGGGATTTTGCCACAAGGCTTATAGAACATAACTATAGTAATAATAGTGGGATGGGGTGCCATATGAGGGAGACTGGCGATAAGCTGGCCCCAATAGAAGATAGCTTAAGGATTCTGCATTTAGAACCAAAAGGGAAGATTTTGGCTGTAATTCGATAGGCGGATGGCTGCCGCTGACGTGGTTGCTGTTGGCTTTAATAGATGGCTCCTAAGACACTTGCATATGTGAGCTGATCACTGGGATTTAGTTTATGATGGATACTGTTGGTTATACTTAATTTGGTGGTATTCTTTTAGAGATTTGGGAGGCTGAAATGTTTATTCATGAAGGAACTCCTCCCCCCCCCCCCCCCTGCCCCTCCCCGCCCCCTACCCACCCTCTCCCCCCAAATTATTTATATTATATTGACATATGGTTTGAGTTGTGCTTAGTGCCACTACTGACTTTAGGTGTAGTATGGCAATGTAAAAATTTGGAGTTCTTAAATTAAAAAAAAAAAATGCTTTAGTGTTAACGTGTACAGAAGTACCATTCCAGTTGCTAGTCATAATTACAACCTGTTAGGTGCTACATTCTGAGTATATTATTACTAAATTACATGTGAACGCTTGGAGCACATGACCATGCAATGCCCCCTACCGAGGGTGCTTCGCTGCTAGTTGACTTGTTTAGCGTCAGTATATGCTCTGCTTCAAGACTGCTTGTGTTGCAGTTATAATCATATGTTATTGGACACTTTCTTTGAGTTGTCAAGGCTGCATGCCCGGTTGGTTAGGAAGGAGTTGAAGTGTGTGGTATGTAACTCATATGACCCGATCTCATTTTCTGTAACATTGAGACGTGTTGAATGTGCTGTTCACTTATGTTTTGTACTTTTTTGTAACAGATGTCTGAAGATGGGTGTAATCCCGAAACACGTAACATGTTGTAATAAAAAGAGTCAATTGAACATCTCATGACTTTATTATGATTGTAGAGCATTGGTTGCCAATTATTAACATAAAAATGATTACAGGCCTCAGAGGGGTTTTTATGTCCTGTATATCATAAAGCAATTATCTTTCAAATAAAAAAGCCAACAAAATGTGTACAATATTTTAAAATTTTTTTTGTAAAATTTGCATCTTCAAAGTGGTATGCGCAGTGTCATCTTTGAAGGGCCGTATCTCGGAGCAGAATTTTTTTTGGAGAAAACAAAGAAATACGTGTTCCTTACTTAGTCCTTAGTTTCAACATATGCTAAATTCAATAACATCCGAGACTATGAAGGTAAGATTTTGTCCTAGTCTGCCTGAATTGAAATGGACTATGCCTATACCTTAGTTTAATATTTACATAGAATTTGGTTGGAATTTTATATATCCAGTCTTTCTCCTTAAATTATTAGATAGGACAGTTTAATGCAATTTCTGGTTACTTTCACTCTCTTAAACTGTCCACATCTTTTAGAACAGATACCACGTACCCAGTTTTACTTTTGATTCAATGACTGTCATTGGCAAAGTGGGACTGGGAGAGATTGGATACAGTTGTAAATTAATCTGTATCTCATATGTGTCTAGATTTAAAAAAATAAAGTAAGTAAATAGATAAAAACTATCTGAGTATTGTTGAAATAATTTAACAAGTACTCTTCTCAATTTGCACTGCAGGAGGAGAATGCAGTTAACAGGCGAGGTTGAAATGCTTGAAGAACCTGATGCTCTTAATCTGGAGAGACAGTTACGTGAGATATTACATGAACTCCAGCTTAAACGTGTAAATACTATTTTTATACAGCATCTTTCTGAGTATTTTAATAATGAACTTTGGATTTTATACTGTATTAAATTTAAATTTTTTGAGGCTAATGTTTAAGTTTCCATTTGCAGTTTCATTTCATAATTGGTACTTCTCTCTTACATTTTTTCAAGCTTTTACCTTTCTCCCTGTTGAATACCATATTAAAATATTATTGCAAGGGTTTGTTCATCTTAATGGCATTTGTCATTATAGTTTGAGTGCTTCACATACAAACTGAATGGGAAGGTTGGAGATACAATTCATTTTAATGTGTGAAATTTTGCTAACCAAACTCCACATATAGGAGTCAGTCTTCTTAAGGAATCAGTCAGAATACTAAATCCCCTTTTCTCTATCAGCTAGAAGTAATACCTGAGCCCATTAAACTTGGTAAGGTTTCTAGTCTAAGCACTAAAGTACAGAATGACAAGATGTATGTTTACCACCTGTCTGTTGTGAAATCTGCCTTACATATTTTTTTGGGCTAACAGTAATTTCAGGAACTTGAACTGAAAGCTTATGGCTAGACTTACAAATAGAGACATCACCACAGGACTGCTATTTTGATATCAATTTCTGAATACTACTTTTTGCTGGAATACTGGAGTTTTGGACTAGTTCAAGAAAAATTTTGCAACTCTTTTTTTAAAAAAAACAGTACAGATGTAAGCTCTAACTGAAAATACCCCTTTTGTTTCATGAATATGGAATATTTCATATAAATAATTCAGAGAACAAAGAAGAGATGTTCTGCACTTTCAAGCAAAAGCTGAAGCTTTGACAATTAACCACACCCATCACATGATTGGAAAACAGTAAAATTACACTGCGTTGCTTATAGGGCAGGGTTGCTTTTATCTTGGACATGCTGTACTAGATATATCTGATCATGAAGGACTGTGGTGTCAGCTCTCTGTACATAACAACACAGACAATCCTCAGAAGTACAGGGAAGAGTAATCAGATTGACTAGTGAATGAAAAGTAAACCATTTAAAATTCAAATTCGTGAGCTTCACTTAATGGTTGCAATGTCAGTATGGGCAACAGAGCCTGTGAGTGCTGCTGCAGTGAGGTAGTAATGTGTTAGAGTAGTTCCTGACGGTGTTGATGCTGCTGCTCCTGCTGCAGTTTTAGTGGTTTTTGTTGTTGATGTTGTGCAAGATTTGTTTATGGTGTGTATCAAGTAGTAGCGGAAACTGGCTTGGATGAAAGCGAGCAAGTGAAAAGGGGGGAGAAGTGGCACCAAATGATAATTCGACTTGTGTGGAAAAATGTTCTTGAATCATCTTGGCTTTGATCCTGCCACAGGCATCCTTGCTCAATGTATGTAATGTTACACATATTGATATGCCTGAATCATTGACCTGTGTGTCTGATGGGATTAGTAAAAAAGCCACTGTTAAAGGTTTGACAAACTATAGCCTTACATCCTTCTTTATTTAGGATCCATTCCATTTTCTCCAGAAATAGCCCAGAATTTTCTAATGGAGTGCAGCTGTAGTGAAGTAGTAATGTGCTAGAGTAGTTCCTGATGGTGTTGATGCTGCTGCTCCTGCTGTAGTTTTAGTTGTTGGTGTTGTGCAATATTTGTTTATGGTGCGTAAACTGTGGCTGTTGTAAAATTTAATTTTGCAATTTTCATTGCTACCATTTCTCCTTTTTTTTTGTACTTTGCGTGATCATATTAGGAATACTTGTAACGTCTGTGTTATGCTTCGGGAATATGGACATTCCTCATACTGACCTTCAGTAGTCAAACAAATATAAATTTTCTAGGAAGACAGATTTTATTAAGGTCTCATCAAGCCAGTGTTGAGAAAGACAAATTACAGAAAAACCTTCTAAGTCTTGCATTATTATTATATTTAAATCCTTGCCCGCGAAAGGCAAAGGTCCCGAGTTCGAGTCTCGGTTGGGCACACAGTTTTAATCTGCCAGGAAGTTTCGTACTTAATATAATTAGGATTCCACCCAGAACTAATAGTGTGATTCAGTGCCTCGATAAACCAAATTTTGCCATTTCAACAGTGTCAATATTTTTTAGAAGAGTGTTGGACAATATAATTTCCAATAGCTCTTTGTCATTTCATGTTTATCAGCAGAACAAGAGTGTTAAACTTCAGCCATTTTTGCGTTATCAGTTTGCATAACCACATTTTACTAATTACATCAAGTGTGCCTGGTATGCAACATAATATTCAGAACAACTGCCATGACTATTTCCTACTCCATTCCAATTCTGTCTAAATAAATCTAATAATTACTGTGAAGTGCCTGAGTGCATTAATTTTTCTTTTATCATGTATGCCTGGTATAAGGAAAATGTTTGTATCTGTCTTCCAGTAGACATTTACCATTTATGTAGTGACTACAGTAAATAAACAAGCAATGGTCTCATTGTTGATAAAATATACATTCTTCTAAAATTACCGTAAGAACTGTGCTACAGGAATTGTTATAAAATATTTTGTTTCAACAAATTAAAGTCCTGGTTGATGGAAGTTATTTGTAATCATACACAATTTTGATTTTCTTTCCTCTGCCAGTCACTTGTGTAATAACAGTTTAGCTGTTGATTGAAAGCCACTTATTCAAAAAATGAATGATTTGAGAAATTTTTCATGTGGGTTAAGTGCTTAAAATTTGTGTCTGTTCACTTTCGACTTTGCAATATGTGGTGTCATGCTCTCTTGTCATGGCTGTTTTTGCCTATACACTGATTCATGCACTAGGAAGGAAGGGCACTTTTATAAGTGGTTCTTGTGCAGCAAAAAGGAGTAGCTTTAACATTTTTTTAGCAGCTAAAATTTTGACATTTCATGTTTTTGACGTATTCTTCCTATGAGAAAAATTTTAGGGTAGGTTTCGACATGTCGCATTGGACGATTCCCTTATCAGTTAATTCCCCAGGCTCCGCACAACTCCTATCCTCTTAACCAGTTTCAGCAGAAGGGCATTAAATTTGTCAGGTCTGTGGACTGTCAAGGGGCTATCCAGTCCCTCAAGCAGTGTTTGTGCTCTGCTTTCTGTTTGGCGTCTTTTAAACTGGGTAAACTTTTAACCCTAGTAACATACTACCCCCTCCCCAGCATTACTATAATATTCGATACGCGGAATTTGTAGCCGGGTATCGGTACTTTCTGTTACACAAAGAATAAAAATCATGCGACTATGGCATCTTTTCCTGTTACGTAATTGTACTATATAATACTATGAATGATATTTAAACAAAATTTATGAATAATTAAATAATAATCACTATGAACCATCAACATTTACTCAGAACTATAATAATCAGTATGTAATTCATTTGATTAGAAGTAGTTATAAATGTTAGCATCGTTATTACTTTCATTAATTACCTGCAATTAGATCTCGAAAGTTCAGTTTGGAAAATGTTATTGTAAATCGATCAAAAAGCAAGAACCAAGTTTAAATGCATGTAATTTCAAGTGATATATAATTTCAAATCCAAATTTGTACACCAGAATTAATACCATTACTGAAATAATTAATTAACTCCATCACTTACCTTTGGATGTATATTTCAAAGTTATGAGCCATTAAAGAGGTTAAACAACTTGTGTATATATTATGTAAATGATAGCAATATTTTCTGATCGATAATTGATTTGTATTTATTAAATTAATGAAACACATTATTGTAAAAAAGTCATATTTAATTTTCAATCTTAAATTGTACAATTTCTAACCTAAAACTCATCTGTAATGAACTAATATTTTATGCTGTAAGTAATCTGATTGTCAACCTTTGTATATTTGTAACTTTTAATTGTAACTATTAATTTGAGAATGGTGTAATAATTGAAGTAATGAACAGTCATTATTTGGAATATATAGAAGCAAACACGGCAATGCAGCGTCAGTTCGCCTAGAGGTTCACTCTTTAGTCATGTCTTTTCAGTCAGTAAGTAAGTCTGTCAGCTGTTGGATTGTCAAAGAGACTATATGTGAAGTTTGATGCATTCTGCAATGACTTTGGAAAAATGTTATCATCAACAAATAAACCTGTGCAAATTGTATGACCTGGAGTTTCAATTAGAAGGAATCACCAGCTACCCGACTCAGGCAAATTACAAGATAAGTACAACAAAAATACTTTGTTATGTATCGTCCTTACTTATGTCCACTCCAGGTGCAAATATATAAGTAATTATATTAATGCACTGGTAAATAAATCATATGCATTCATAAAGTAAGGGAGGTGTCATATCCCGAGCTGTGACAAGTCCCAGTATGGCATTGATGCCATTCTGTCCCATTGGAATCTGGATGGCATCTAACAGCCCATTGCCTACACACTGAAGACACTTTCTACCACATAGCATAATTATTCACAAGTGGAACAGGAGGCCTATCTGTTATTTTTGGAGTTAAAAAGTTTCATTTTTTCTTGTTTGGGGTGTGATTCCTCCTCATCGCTGACTACAAGCCACTGGTATCCATTTTTGGTCTGCATTCCAAGTGGCCCAGTAGGACTGGCAACCAACTGCAATGGTGGGCCCTCTTTTTAAGTAATTATTGCTACAACTTCCTGGTGTGCTCTCTTGGCTTTCAGTGGGATCCAATCCAGAATTCGATCAGCAGGAGGCTCTTGTGTTCACATTGGATGATGCCTTGCAGCAAACCCTGTCGGATTTTCCATTGACAGCATGAGAGGTTGCGATCCCCATAGCTTCTGATGCCACTTTTCTGGGAAATAATTTTGTCGGTTCAGATAGGTTGGCATCTCTTTGGGCATAGATCCAGCCTGTTGTGCGTTTGTCTCCTACATGATCGACTCAGTGTTGTCCATGGGGTCCTCACAGTTCTTACATAGGAGCAATGTTTGTAGAGTGGTCATCTCTCTTGTGTTGTGCTCTTGCTCGCCCCAGTTGTTGTATGAATCGTACTGAGCTATGACTCATATGAAGGCATTTGTCTACTGGCCAGCGATTGTGTATGACATCAGATGTCTGGTGTGGGCTTGTGGGGCTTGTGCACAGAACCAGATTGCACCACCATGCCAGTTTTCTCCTTGGCTGATCCTGGAGCACCCTTGGGATGTGGTGCAGGTCAATTTCGTGGGTCCGTTTTTATGTAACATGTCATAGTTCATGGTTGATCCAATGTCCACCTTCCTGTATGTATCCAAGCTGTCCTCCACATTGTCAGCTGCCACTGGTCATGTGTTGTCAGTTATTTTTGTTATTGCGGGATCCCCCAGGATTGTTGTGTCTGGTAATGGTAGGTAGTTTAAGGCATGGGAGATTAAAGATTTTTGCATTCATAATGATATGTGGCATCTGATTTCCAACTTTCATCTGGCTTATAACTTGGAGCTGGAGCACTTCATGCATATATTCAAGACCCAAATGAAGTAGTCAGTGTCTGCCTCTTCCCATGCTGATGCATTGTCAAGTTTTATGGCTACATACTGGGCACTGCCGGTCATTGGGTGCAGTCCAGTGGAACCTTTGCATGGGTGCCAGCTGTGAGGACTCTGTGATTTGTTGCACCCTGAGTTACATGCCACAGACCACCATGGCATGCCGTTTTCCCTCTGTGGTTGTTGTTTTGCCTTGCTCCTTCAGGCGGTGGCAGGGTTGGCTGCCAAATGTCACTGTAGGCCACAAATGTCGGCAATTGTTTGTAGTGGACTTTGGTAGGGAGCAGCCGACCCATCATGCAGATCGCTTGTGCCTGTGCTCTGGTGGACATCATCACTGTGGTCTACTGGTTCGCCAGGTGACAGGGTTGGTCATGACATTATTCCAGGTGTGGGCTCCCACTTGAAGTGGTGTGCTTCCCCGTTACCTGCAGCCTAGGCCCTCCAGTGAGGCTGACTCTAGCACCTGTTGACTTGTAGCCCATGGATTTTGGTCCATGCCCCTCCCTCTTTCTCCTCCTCTCCCCCTCCCGCTCCCCGGTCCCCGCCTGCTCCCCCTCCTCCTCCTCCCCCCTCAATGATGGAGGTTGCCATGCCTCCACTGCTGCTGAAGAACACCATCTTGTCTTAGGCTCTGTGCCCTTCCGCCCTTCCTGAATTGCCTTCTTCAGTGGTTGATCTGTTACTATGTTCTCCAGTGGCCTCTCTGGTTTCCGCACCAGAGGTCACAGCCCAAGCCGGGCCATTTTCAGCGCTATATGATCTCAGGGGCTGGCTGGGTAGTGCCATGAAATAGTGCAGACACCTGCCATGGAGGGCACACATGGTGCATAGTATGGGCTGACCCACTCATAGAGATGTTTATCTGTGGGCAGTTGTGAGCTGAACAGACCACTGCTTATGTTGCATTCAACTGCTGCGGACCTTCCCTTGTGCATTGTGCCGAGTGTTGTTGTCTAGTGCTCAGTCAACAGCCCTCCATACCAGCCACATACTGAGTTATCCTCGTGCACATCTCTATAAGGTTTCAGATTTCTTGCTTCCCATAGATTGACTTGCATGGTAAGTTTTCGTTTCCTCTCATGGGGTTCTGTTCCCCAGTCATTATCGAGCCACTACCAGCTCGTGAAGTGCTCACGCTGACAGTATAGTGTAGCGGCATTGTCACACCAGTGTAGATACTAAAAATGTAGAGGAGATGTGATAGGAGTCATAAGACAGAGCCCTGTGGTACACC
The DNA here is from genome assembly GCF_023864275.1 of Schistocerca cancellata. Taxonomy (NCBI): domain Eukaryota; kingdom Metazoa; phylum Arthropoda; class Insecta; order Orthoptera; family Acrididae; genus Schistocerca; species Schistocerca cancellata. The sequence goes on along the minus strand of NC_064631.1, from coordinate 605,054,842 downwards.
ATATTTATTTAGTGATTTATTGGTTAAATATGTTGTTAGTTTAATAATACTTGTTTGATGTTAACTTGCCATAATATCAGCATTTGCTGACTGACTTCTAAGTGGGATCTTACACACTGTGTTGAAATGTCTTTTTGACACGTTTTGGTATAGTTTTTGAATGTCATGGTCAGTTATGTCATGTGGTTTTGACAGATCTAGGAAAATACGAGTAGCATATTCTCTGTCATCCAGTGTTTTAAAGAGAACTTCGTAATTCATAGCAGTGGATGCAGACTTGGATTTTCTAAGTCCATGCTGATTTTGTAATTGTAATGAGTGTTTTGAAATCTAGCTTTGTAGCCTAATATAGAAAACTGTATCAATTATTTCTGACAAAACTCTGAATTTGGATACTGAGTGGTAGTTGTTTTCATTGTCAGTGTATAATTTTTTGAAGAGAGTAGGTACTTTAGATGTTTTTGAAATACTGAGGAAAGTTCGAGTTGAAGATGACATATTAACTCTGTACTTTAGTGATTTTGTTGCATATTCAGAGGTTTTAACAACCAACTCATACGAATATTTGTGTCATATTTTTACAATATTTTTATTAGGTTGCCGTTTTGTCTGTCTGTTCAGTACAAATTTTGCAGTTGATTTCAAAATAACTTCCCGGTGAGCTAGAGACTCAAAATTTTAAATACAGCTAATAACTGGCTGACTAAGTAGTACTAACTCACTTTCTTGACTAACATGTGGTGGAGGGTACGTTTTTTGCCACTGCCATATCCTGGTGAGCTAGAAACTTGAAAATATCAACATTGCTCAGAACTGGACGACAGTAATGCCTGGTGTATGATGCAGGATACCTTTTGTACTATTCCCATTGCCTCCCTTCCCTGTTCCAGTCCTGAATGGCCTCAGGAGGAATGATCACTGGTAAGCCTCTGTGTGAGCTTAAACCTCTCGGATTTTTGCCTTCGTGGTCTTGTGGCAACATATACTTTGGAGAAAGTGGTATACTGATAGAGCCAGGTGAAGAGAAACAGAAATAAACTTGAAATTTACCACATATCTCTATTGTAATCTTATCAAAGTGTCTGAAATTGACTGAAAAATTTCACAAATACGTGACCAAAAAGCATAAAATAATTATTTAAATAAAAATGAATTTTTAGTGTACCATGCTTTTAAACTGGACTAAGAAGTATAAAATAATTTCTCCTAATCCCATACAGATTCCTCATCAGAAATAGATAGTCCTGAAGTTTGCGATTGTGAATTTTTAATAGCTATAAAATACTTGTAAGATTTAAAATGAAAAATATGGGGTGCATGCAATACACAATTGATGCTTCCTTACTGCTAACCATTGCATGCACCCACGTTTTTAATTCTAAATCATACAAGTACAGGGTGGGGCAAATAAAAGTGCCTGGAGAAGTGGATACAACTGGTCATGAATATATGCATGTAACCACACCCTGTGATGCGCATACCATGTACGTCCACCCCGTGATCCACACTGGTTCAGAGTGTGGTGCAAGTTGTAGCGGTCAGAGTGGAGCAGTGCAAATTGGACAATGGTACTCACAGTGGAGCAGTAGATGTTTCTTGTGGAAAGATAAGTCACTGTCTGAAAATGGCATCAGACAGGATCTGTTTTAAACAAGTCAAAAATTTTTCTCAAATGCGCCCATACACCAGAAAATGTGAATGCAGTTCACCATAAAATCCTTCAGAGTCCTATCAAATCAACTCAACACATGATGCAAGAGACTGGTGTATCACATTGATCATGGAGACGCTCCGTAGTGCCTCCAGTTTTGTGAATGGTTGTTCACTGAGATAACAATGTATGACTTGGACACGAATCTCTTATTTATGTCAGATGAAGCCTGGTTTCACCTGAGTGATTATGTCAACCCACAGACTCATAGATTCTGGGCAGCGGAGAATCTGCATAACTTTGGTGTGCAGTGCCGCATGCCACATTATTGATCTCATCTTCTTTCATCTGATGCTTAATTTGGCACATTACACTGGCAACATTTTGAAACCATTTGTGGCAGCATTAACAGAGGAGGAAAAGACAGTTACAGGAAAGAGCAACTCCTCATACAAATGGTCAAACCTCGGACCACATTTACATAATCTTCACGCCTGATGGAGTTTTTAGCAGAGGTCAATCTAGTCATGGCCCTAAGTGGCCATCTGGGTCTTTCGATCCATCAGTATATGATTACTTTGTGTGGGGAGCCCTCAAATGTAAGGTGTATTGGAACAGTCCTCACAATCTTCAAGAACTGCAGCAAAACATTTCAGATGAGATTGCAGCAATCCCAGCAATCCAGCTTCAATCCACCTTCAGCAACTTGCTGACCAGGGCCCAAAAGTGCCAAGAGATGAATGGTAGTCACTTTCAACATCTGCTGTAGCCAGGTTAGTACTGTATTTCCTTTACTCTGTTGTGTTTCTTTGTATCCTGGAACTCTGTTCTCCAGGCCACTTTTATTTGCCCCACCCTGTGTATATAGCCAATAAAAATCACAGTCAAAATTTTCAGTGTTGTCTGTATGGGATTAGGAATCTGTTAGGGGGTAGGAGAAATTATTTTATACTTTTTAGTCTGTTTTAGAAATACGGTGTATTAAAAATTCATTTTTATTTAAATAGTAATTATTAAGATTGACACCATCATCTTTTCAAGTGGACTTCCAGATTAACTGTGTGTCTGTTGTTCTTCAAATTCAAGCCTGTATTTTTTCCTTCTGATGTCTTCGTTAGAAATTTTTAGCAAAACACCATTAAATATGTGTATGTTTCACGAACAGGATAATCACATTTATAACTTAGGTTATCAAATAGTGCATTAGACTCCCACCAAAGATCGGGAACTGTATGCTGTGATATGCATAATCTATTTTCAGCAAAATGTGACAATATTATGAAAAGGAAAGTTGTTACTCACTATATGGTGGAGAAGCTGAGACGCATATAGGCACAGCAAAAAGATAGTCACAAATAAGCTTTCAGCCAACAAGGCCTTTGTCAAAAATAGACGACGTACAGACAGGCACACCCACCGACCCACCCACCAACACACACACACACACACACACACACACACACACACACACACCTGCGCGCACGTGTGCACACGATTCACACTCGACTGCAGTCTCTGGCAGCTGAAGCCACAGTGCAGTCATGTGGGGGTGAGTTGTATTTGCATGTGTGTGTGTGGGTGTGTCTGTTATTAAGGATTCTTCCATTTCCATTCCTGTGTGGAGTGCAGGAATAATGTTTAAATGCCTCTGTGTGTGCCATAATTAATCTAATATAGTCTTCATAATTCATACAGGAAAGATGTAAATCGGAGGGTAGGGGGTTTTAGTGCATTACTAGAATGACCATTCAAAGCCAGTTCTTAAAACTCTGTAAATAACATTTCTCAAGATAGTTTGTGTGTATGATCAGGTACCTGTCAGTTCAGTTTCTTCAGCGTCTCTGTTACAAGCTCCTCTGATTCAAACAAACCTGTGACTGTATGTGCTGCCCTTCTCTGTATACATTCAGTAGGCCTTGGTATCTGATACAGGTCCCACACACTCAAGCAATATTCTAGGATGCATTACACAAGTGATTTGTAAGCAATCTTCTCCATAGACTGATTGTATCTCCCTAGTATTCTACCAATAAGCTGAAGTCTGCTACCTGGATGATTTCATGTCAAATCACACAGGTGAAGAGTGAATGTGTCACATAATTATTTCAAAGGTTTCAGAAAAAAATATATGTTGAAGTTCCACAAGACACCTCTTAAAAACTAAAATACAGGGTGTACATAAAGTCTGGGAACACTTTCAATTATTTATTGCACAAGAACTAAACATTGTACAGATGTCATACATATCACATTTTGAAGAGAAACTGTGAGAGTTTTTTTTACAAATGTTCGATATGCGAACCCCGAGTGACCCGTCAGACATCAATATGGTAATCGAATTCTTGCCATACCCATACCAGCATGGTATCATCGACTGTGGCCTGTACTCTCTCCCAGAGCTCTGCTACATCACATGGTACAGATGTTACATGCACCAGATCTTTAATGTGCCCTTGTTGGTGGCTTCTTACTGTACTTGGTTCTAAACATCCATTGAACAGCTGTAGCACACTTGTTTTTGCCGAACTCCAACACACAGAAAGCTTGCTCCGCACCTGAACTCGCCATAGTGCTGACTATCAGCAAATTACCCAACTATGCTGTGGTGGTATACAGGAAAAAAACTTTCAGGGTTTCTCTTCAGAATGACATATGTATGATATCTGCATAACGTTTGGTTCTTGTGCAATAAATAATTGAAAGTGTTCCCGGACTTTATGTACATCCTGTATTTTGATTTTCTGATGATTTGTTAAAATTTTATAGACCTCTGTAAATCAGAGTATTTGTGAAATGCTGTAACGAAAGGTAAAATAAAAAAAAGTAACTAAAAACTGCAAGTGATAGACATCAGATATTATTTTTAATAAAAATGTTGTTCACAATACTAGCAGACATTGTGACATTCGCCTACTTTGGTTCTTCGTTGATAATCCTTGGTGTTGCTGTACTGCATTGTTACTGGCTGAAAAGTGGGGGGTGGGGTGGGGGTGGAATTTCAATACTGACTACTGTAAGTGATGCAGCAGCCAACAGTTCCACTGTTGCATTTCACAGTTCTTTTCTTTCACTGTTTACAACCCTCCCAGTATTACACAGTTATATGGCCAATTCACTATTGGTAAATTTTCATAAGCCTCATTAATAGGTTGCAGGCAAACATCAGCATACTGCTATAATAGTTTGCTTTTGAATACCTATGAGCAGTAAAAACCTAACCACACAGTTCACAATTCTTGCAGAATAATATGGTAAGTGTGACACTATTTCTCAAATAAATTGAACAGACACTGTTATTGTATTAATGGCCTATTTGCATTACACTAATTCCACTGTTAATTGATGCATTGTTGTTACTTGAAACAGTACATAATTTCCCTCTGAAAAACGGCCGTGGACTGACTGTGTAGAGACCAAAAATTAGTCCTTTATATATCCTCATAATAATGAGAACTGAAACTATACATTGTTCGGTGTTTAAGTTATAGAAATTTCAATTAAAACATAACTCATTCAATTGACTGAATACATCAAAAAATTCCTTCTTTTTAACAGTTTCTTCTAACACAAAGGTTAGGCCAAATAATTTGTTTAAATAATTTTATTAAAAGTAATAATTTTATTAAAAGTAATTTGTTGAGCTAAATTATTGGCTCTGAGCACTATGGGACTTAACATCTGAGGTCATCAGTCCCCTAGAACTTAGAACTACTTAAACTTAACTAACCTAAGGACACCACAAACATCCATGCCTGAGGCAGGATTCGAACCTGTGACCGTAGCGGTCGCGTGGTTCCAGACTGAAGTGCCTAGAACCGCTTGGCCACACCAGCCGGCAGCTAAATTATTACGGCATATTATCACGTCATGTTTGTTTGCAGCCTTATGAATATTGATCTTTTAGATTATGACTATGCAGTCATAGAAACTCCACTTCTTTCACTGACATTTTGTTCTTATTATCTTTTGTCCACCTTCTTAGTGAGGCAAATGTCTGAAACTACAGCTTGAGTGTCTGGGCCATGTAAACCTGAGTGCTGCACTACAATATGTGTGGCCAAAAATCTTGTGCACCAGACCTAATTTGCTGAGCAGCTGAGATTTTGTATGACCTTCCTATATCTGTACCGAAAACAGAAACTATCGTCAAACACTTTAAAAGTATACAATATTGTTGTGTCAGTGAAAGCATCACTGTAGAGATGACTTTGAGAACTATACAATGCAAAGGCCAGATTCGATGGCTTGTCTAGTCATGATTAATGTAACCTGTTGCTAGGTTTTTCTCTACAAATTTTTTCACAATCAAGCCCCAAAAGGATGAAATCAACAACAGAATTTTGATGTTTTCATACACTATGGAAAGGGTGGTGTCAACACAGAACTCCCCCAACTGTTAATGTATGGGGCTGTATGATCCACATGTATTGTCAATGTTCTGTTCATCCCTCATGAATTTCTTGCATCATCTGCCATTGTATGGCTGACCACACTTGCAGAGGATGTTGTAAGCCCCAGCCTTTCAGTACTCCCCCAACTGTTAATGTATGGGGCTGTATGATCCGTATGTATTGTCAATGTTCTGTGCATCCCTCATGAATTGCCTGCATCAGCTGCCGTTGCATGACTGACCACACTTGCACCGGATGTTGTAAGCCCCAGCCTTTCAGAATGTAAAATCAATAATGGAAACAAGAAGCAGTGCCATCCATAATGGAGGAGAAACAATCACTTGGATTTTGTACGTGGTGAGTATTTGGCCTCTCTTGGGGGCAGGAATTCCTGTGGTCGGCAGGAAAATAAGAGAGTTACAAATCTCCACTTCATTATTCTGTAGGTCCGTCTTACTTTTTACCTGTTGTGGAGAGAGTCCATTTGCTTCAACAACTCTTTTTTTTTTAATTTTTTTTTTTAAATTGCGAGCTTATCCCCCAGACTGTCCTTGTCAGCATTACGCCCTATGTATCAGAGTTCTAAGAACAGGAAGTATAAAGTACTATTCGTAGATGTAAACTCATGTGGGTTGACTTACGATGCAATGTAACATCCAAGGTGCCATCAATATGATAGTAAATCAAAACATCCAAGAATGGAGGGCAGCCCACCATTTTGATTTCCATGGTAAACTGAATGTTTTTATCAACTGAAGTTAAATAGTTTAAACATTGATTTAATTTGTCCTTGCCATTTGCCACACTGCAAAAGTGTCTTCAACATATGTTCAGAATATTGCAGATACCATGACATTTTCCTTGAATTCATCTGTAAACAAATTGTCCATCAAGGGCAATAAGAGACTGCCCATGAAAACAGCATCAGTCTGTTCATAAAATGCGCTATTAAATAAAAAGTAATTAGAGATAAGTACATAATTCAACAAAGCTATAACCTCTTTATGAAAATGGAAACTTGATGAATAATGATACCATACTGTAGTTTGTTAACAAATATGACATTCAGTCTGAGTGAAATCTGTCTTGCTAATAAAGTATGTACAGTTGTGTATATGATAACACTTTTCTAGAAAATATCTTAACACTGAGGCTAAGTGCTTGGCAATAAACTAAGTAAGAAATACGATATTCCTCACTATAAGTCATGCAAAAACATTCTGCTCATGTGAATGTTTTAGGTTAAGCTTCATGATGACTGTTATTGGTATCAAATGAAACAACAGCTTCACTGTTCACCCAGTTTTTACAAAGCATGATAGTTTATATGTGACATATCAAACAGAGAAAGGAGCCTCCTGTGACCAATGGAGACAATGCAACAGGCTACCCTAAAGTTATAACACAACACATGTATGCCATATTAATACAAATAAATGCAGCTGATGATGGCGATTTAAACCTTCAAAACACATCGTGGAAATAAACAGTGACTAGTAACAATAAACTTGTAGTTTCATTCGATTCTTCTCATAAATGTTTGAGTGTCAGTACAGGTTTGTGTCACTACAACCTGTGATTTATATTTTCTCACAGGCTCTTTATGGAAATGAGAGGAATTCAGCAGTGCAGCAATATTCTTTACCACCTTATCAGAACTATCTTGTCTGATCTTCTAGTATGTGACATTAACTCAGTCACTATAAATCTTATCGTTGTAAATATTACATGACATTAAAAGAGTAGACTTTCTTTGTCAGCAGCGAGTACAACTGACTGAATATCCTGGTGATAATTATGTAGTGCAGCTCTCTCTGCAACAGATTAACTTCTCAAATCTTTCTGGTAGATAACAATTGTGTGCTGAAACTGGATTCCAATTCAGAATGACTTTTGTAGACAGTGCTCTAACAAAGTTAGCTACCCAGGCATCCCTCACTACCTACGCACACAGCTTCAATTCTGCAAATGCCTCTTCATACTTTCTAAGCTTCATGGAAACTCTCCCGCATACCTTGCTGGACTAGCACTCATTAAAGTCTGCATATGGTGGAGAAAAGGCTAGCCATAGCCTAGCTGTTGTTTCCAGAACGAATCTTTCATTTTGCATCTGAAGTGTGCACTGTTTCATAATTTTCTGCATATTAAAACTGTGTGCATCTCCAGATTCAAAGTTAATCTGACAAATAATTTTAATCTTTCAAGAAGTTTCAAAATAATGCACATCCAATTCAGAGTGAGAGATTCATTCTGGAAACAACACCTGGTCCATTTCCAAGCCATTTGTTTTTTTTTTCTTTGTAAATTAAGTACTATATAGACATTTCTCTGTAATATAAATAATGCTTTGACATTTTTATTTCATTTGTATTTAGTGTAATTCTAGAGATGTTTAAAAATATTAGTGAAAAAATTGTTATTATTTTATTTCTTGTTAAACTATGCCTTGTGTGAACAGTTCCTTAAACAGGTATGAGCGTATAGTAATTTATAACAGATAATTTGGTAAGCAGTATTTTATTTTATTTTAAGGTACACTTTGAGTGAAACTGAGCCCAATTAGATGGGGCATAATTGAAAACTTTGCATTTCTAAACCATTTGTACTAACTAGTTCAACATATCGTACTGAAGTCATTGGAAAACAATTCATTCGCAGCCCTTCTATTCACTGGAAAGCTTTTGCTTCATGGAGTTTTGTTACTTTCACACATTACAGAAGTCTTGCTACTAATTATTTTTCGCCCATATAAATTTTGCATTTGCTTTGGTGCCCCCCTCAGTCTGGCATTCCAAGCACCTGCTTGTGCCATTTAGGCTTTAAACCACTGGTTATGCCCAGATCAGGTACAAGAGTTGTGGCTCGGATGGAATGCAGCATTATTTTTACTTTTAGACCTTGATTTTGTTTTGTCATATAAAAAAATCTGTTTTCCATCCCCTCTTCCAATGAGGGCTTTGGACCTCCAATGGCAGATTTAAAAATGGTTTGCTTCCATTTAAAAATGTCATACTATACAATGTTTACAAGAGCTGTTCACATTATTTACGTATTTTTAAGTAATAATATCTACTAATATTCTTCACCTGAAAGATACAATATTCCAATGAATCAGAACTGCTGTCATTTATGTTGATTATGACTGGCTCGATATGAGGGATATTTTCAGGCAGCTCATCTTTCTCCTAGTACTTATCTTCAATTTTCCTGGCATGTTTAATACACTTTTTTCCAGAGATCTGGAGCTACAGCATGTAAGGCTACCCAGCATAAAATGTTAAAAGCTTCCATACTTCTACCATTTCCTAATGTGTTAGCTGTATTCATTTTTGCTACTTTTACCATTACATAAGCCCATATGAGCTCAACTGGATTAAGCTTGCAATGAACCATTGGCAACCAACCAAGTTTTACATCTGGTATAAGTTGTTTAGTTTCTTGTTACAGTTTCCTTACTGATGATTGAAAATAAGATCTGGCTAAGTCAGTTTGCTAAATTTGTCAACATAGATGGCAGTGAAATATTCTTTGATGCTATCCAAGATATGATTTTTTCAGCCATGACATACTAGGATTTTTAGTTTAAGAGTTGACCATCGTATAATTTGGTACTTGATCTATAACAATAGCTGATCTTTGGGACAATAACTGAGAACTTCCTTGAACCATTCTTTATAATGAGCAGAGCTCATTTCATTGTGGTTCCTTTCTTTCTGTGTGAATAACAGTGTGTGCTGTCAAGATATCTTTCTTCATTTGTGACGTGTAAAATTATGATGCACGTCACAGCTCCATGAAGTGTTTTGAAGCCTCCACGCTATCCATAAACTAGCTGAATGTATCATTGGTGTTGATTATAGTTGTCAAAGCTATTTTCTAAAGAATCAACCATGTTTTCTTGCCACCCGTACTTCATTGTGTGATTCTGTCTGCACCAGGTCATGTTTATAATGAAGATCTTGTTGCCCTGTGTTGCAACTCTCATTCTTCTAAGGAAGGTACGTCAGGCTGCAGCAGCTAGTCACAGACCCCATTAATACTCGTTTTCTATTAAGTTTTTTGGAACCAAATCTGAAGCTTAAACTATTTTAAAAAGAGTAGAGATTGGAATACTGGGAAAATCTGCCATATTTTGTATCAGTTTCAGGTGAAGGTTTTTAATTGTGAGGAATACCATATTCATGTAAATATTGTGAATATTTCTGTATACTGTGCACAAATTTAAATCATTCAGTTGCCCTAGACAGATACACTGTTTTTTTCTTGAACTTACTGACATATTTTCATCATTCTCCTTTGAAGCAGCTCAACTCCCTTCACTGACAACAACAATAAGCCAAGGCAGTTGCCACTTGCTGATACACAGGAAACCTACTGTCCTCTACTCCTCCCCCCCCCCCCCCCCCACCCTCCAACTTTGGAAGAAATAAATAGCACTTAAAAAACATTGGAAGTTCACCCACTGACAATGATGGTCTCAGAGACATCTTGATACAATGTAACTAACACAATGGAGACAATCAGATGGTAACAGTAGTATACAGACAAAGCAGTCACGAGAATTCCATTTCCCAAATGTCCAAGGCTAGCAGCTTCTTACAACTATGAAAGAGGTCTTCAAAGCCAACCCACAATTTCTTTTATATGCATATCCTGAGCTGAGGAAAAGTTACTAATATTAAAAAAATAAAAATAAAAATAAAAAAAATAAGAAGATTATTTTGTGTGACTCAAACATTCTGTAACTTGAGTTTTCCACTACCGATATGTGTGCCTTGTTTTAAAGTGAACAGTTCAAGACACCAAGAACAGGATGATCCTTACTGCAATCTAAAATTAAAAAAATGTATATTCAACATTAAAACTAAATTGCTGCATATACCCTAACACAGAAAAAAAAGAAATATTGGTGGAACTCATTTTGCAAAAGGCCTATTGGTTCACTTGTAATTCAAGTCTAAACTCGAGTCTCCATAATAATAAACCTGATAGTAGGTTCCAAATTTAAAAATAATAATAATAATAATAATAATAAAAAAAACTGGCCTGTCAGATAGTTTTACTCTTAGTGTAAAATCAGCACGCATTCTGTGGCTGGGCGAATGATTCATTCTAGATCAATTAGTCCTTTGTAGACAAGTTTTTATAACAGCTGATCAATTTGATACATTAATTGTGAATCCATAGAAAGTGAGACAACCAGCAATTAAAATAGTACCATTGAGTGCTGGTATTGGTAGATGCAAAGTTCAATTCTTTACCTAAAACAATCAGCATAGTGTCATCTGGATCTCTTCTCATAATTTTAACTGATGGATGTACCATCAAATAACAGCTTCCTCTTGTGATGATGTCACATGTCATTAAGGTTTCCAGTCATATCAGACTGTAGCCTCCTCATCTTTTTTTGTGCTGTCTATCCAGTTCAAGACTTGAAGGTAATTCTGGATATCTTTGGGTACAGCCATTTTAAAGCAAAATCTAATTTTCTGTTTTACAATACCAAACAAGCCAACTGTGAAAGGGGTTACAGGTTTATTCATACAATGGATACAATGACTGATGCAATTTGTTCATGGAGAAATTTGAAGAAAATTTACTAGGTCTTAAATTTTGAAACTGCAGTATTCTAGAGATACACTGATGACACCTTTGTAGTGGGATCTCATGGTGCATATAAATTACATAATTTTTCAAATTATCTCAGTAACATCCATAATGATATTCAATTTACCATGAAAATTGAAAACTAGGGCTACCTTCGTGTTGTATCTTGTTAGCTGCTTTTATGTCATCTCGTTATCTCTGTAGAGTTTTACCATGGGAAGCAAGTAGAGGATGTTGGTTAGTGGCCAGTATCCTTGTTCTATAACACAAACTGCACATAATTATTAACTTTGTTCTTTATTCATAAAGAAAGAGCTACTTAACTCATGTTTCCATGTTCTGTGGTACAAGCTCTCTTCTGTATAGTCCACATAGCCTCAATGCTGTTGAAGTAGAAGTCACTATGTTCACTGTAATGTTGCTACAAGCTGCCTGTCTCTGTGCTAGAGGCTAAGTCTGTGGCTCCGTCTTGGTGACACAATCTCCACGGTGTACAGACTCGAACTAACTGGCATAACAGGCTTGAACTAACTGGCTAAACTGGTCCTCCAGTCCCTGGCAGCGATCCTAAATACTCGAAGATGAAAGGGCGCTGGCAGCGTGTTTCCAGTGAGTCTTGTCATTGGCCTCTATCAATACTCTCGTAACCTTTATGCTGCATAGTGTGCTGACACCAGCATATTCCATTCTTGAACAATGTTGTTAGGGACCGATGGCTCTAGTAGTCTGGTCCCTTCAGTCTCACAAACCAACCAATCAACAATATGGTTGATTGTATTATTGATGGCACCTCGTGTCATGCAGTGTATCGCAAGCTGACCCATACATGTTTATATCTACTAGCGAGTAGTTGTCTGCACCATTTCTGTTCTTAGAACTCTGTTGCATGTAACATATAGTATTGCAGACATGGACCGTCTACAGGATGGGCTCATAACTTACACAGTTTCTGTATTTATATCTACATACATATTCTGCATAGCACTGTGAAGTGTATGGCAGAGGATAATTAGTATTGCACCACATGTTAGGGTTTCTTTCCATTTTGTGTATGACACGTGGGAATGACTGTTTAAACTAGTCTAATCTTGCCTTCACAGTCTATATGGGAGTGATACGTAGGGGTGTGTAAGAATATCTCTAGATCCTTCACTTACTGCTGGTTGCTGAAAATTTGTAAGTAGGTTTTAGCTGGATAAGTGGCACCTGCCTTCAGGCATGTGTTAATTCAGGTTTCTAAACATTTGTGTGATGCTGTTCCATGGATCAAACAAACCTGGGACTGTTAATGCTGCCCTTCTATGTATACAGGGATTCTCGTGATGAATGCTCTGTATTCAGATATATGACAGGTATGATCTATCAAAGCAAAAATATCTAGTAAATATGGATTCTAAAATACATACCTTGAGAGCTATGAGCAAATCTTCATCTTTGATATTGTGAAACAAATCTCTTCTATGTGAGTCTGCAGGCTTTTGTGGCCATTGTCACTAAAGTTAAAATCTTCTGGATCATTAGGCCACGTCATATTTGCTTCTAAAAAAAATCGATGTTTCGACCCCTCTGCTGGGATCTTCTTCAGGGTGTTTTGGTGTCCACTATTGCTAACTGTCCCAGCAATAGTGGATCTGAAACATCCTGAAGAAGATCCCAGCAGAGGGGTTGAAACATTGATTATTTTAGAAGGAAATATGACACGGCCTAACAACCCTGAAGATTTTAACTTTAAATCTCTTCTACTGCTAGCTCTTTTTTTCCATATTGTGGGAGGAGGTATTATATACCAGAACAAGAAAAAAATTGTCTAGTAAGCATGGGCTCTAAAATGCATACCTAAAGAGCTATGAGCATCTGTTCAATAGTTGTTGTCTGTTACTTTGCTGTCTGTTGTCTATTTTTGACAAAGGCCTTGTTGACTGGAAGCTTATTGTGTGACTGTCTTTTTGCGGTGCAATTTCACCTAATACATGTTGCATCTGCCATCCCTCTTCTTCACACTTATCTACCCACATATCTGCAACCCACAGTGAAACTTCTTTTTAATATTTTTTCTTTGATCTCTTTGTGGCCTCATGCCAATTTCAGTTGGTTTTCCTCTTTTACTATTGACGTACTCCCTCTGAATTACTCTTTTTTCCCTGTATTTAATCCATTTCATGATTTTTTTCACGTATTTGGGATCCTTTTTGAAATTTTTTCGGCTGTAATTCTACTTTATTTACGTATTTTTTCCCGATTTTCCACCACCATGGATCCCTGTTCCTTCCATCTGCATCAATACGGAAACGTCCCTTATCTCTAGCCAGAACCCAGTCCCACATACTGTTCCTTTGTTGTTGCTTGGCTTATAGATCCCATAAAACACATGGAAACACTTGCTCTCCAGGAAATAGAGCAACATGCTTATCGACACCTCAAAATACCCTCAATCCCACTCACTTCTTATTCCTGCCTTAGACCACCAATGTCCACCACCTCTACAACAACCTCGAAACCTTCCCCACGTCCCTTCATAGCTGATAAACCCTGTCTTGCAGATCTACCACATTTGCCCTACCCTCCAAAACTCCCTCCCACCAACACACAGAATCCAGAATCTAAGCAGACGTGGAATGCAGTCATTAACCTTTCCTCCAAAAGCCTAAGCCCCACAGAAATAACAGTCCTTTCCAAAGGTCTCACCTTTTGCCCCATTCCCAAATTCAGTCATGCAGGACTTGTTAAAGACCTTCTCTCCTTCTCCTGGTCCCTACAGTGGAAACACTTTTTTGCCATCAGACCTACCAATCAGAGTCAACCAAAGACCACCAATGTTGAATCCTACCTGACTCAGTTCACTCTGCCATCCAACCGTGATCCACCCCCACTGCCCCCAAATCAGCCCCTATTAACTTTCCAGAATTTCTTAACATCGAACCTTGCCTCACCATCATTTCCCAAATCCCTCAACATGCAAACTAACCTCACATCCGAAGAAAGAACCGCAATCCACCATCTAAAAAATGGTCCCAACTTTATAATCCTACCTGCTGACAAAGGCTTCACCTGGCAGAAGGACTCTGTCAGCTGTCAGCTGTCAGCTGTCAGCCACCTACAAACTGTGCATCAGTGACCCTGTTCCAGAAATCCAGCAGGATCTACAGTCTCTCAAGTCCTTAGACCTATCCCAGAACCTCTCCACAGAGCCCATCTCTCTCCTCACCCCACCCACTCCCCACACTCGTACCTTCTACATGCTTCCTAAAGTCCATGACCCTAACCACTCAGGACTTCCCCTTGTGGCCGGTTACTGAGCCCCCACTGAGAGAATCTCTGCTCTCATAGACCAACACATCTGCAGTCTATAAAAGATACCAACCATTACCTCTATCGACTCTCCACAGTTCCTGTTCCTTTACCACACAGTGCCCTGCTCATCACTAGTGATCCCATCTCCCTTTACACTAACATCCCTAATGCCCATGGCCCTACCGCTACTGAACACTTAACTTTTCCAACATCCGATGGTTTCCAAACCAACAACTTCCTCCCTAGTTGCCATGACCAATTACATCCTTACCCACAATTAGTTCTCCTTTGAAGGCATTACCTACAAATAAATCTGGGGTATGGCTATGGGCACCCACATGGCACCGTTCTATGTCAATCTGTTCTAGAGGAACCCTTCCTAAACACCCAGAATCCGAAACCCTTCACCTGGTTGAGTTCATTGATGACATCTTTGTGATCTGGACTGAGAGTGAGGACACCCTGTCCACATTCCTCCAAAACCTCAACACCTTCTCCCCCATTTGCTTCACATGGTCATCCTCAACTTAACAATCCACCTTCCTTGATGTTAACCTCCACCTCAAAGGTAGGTACATCAGTACTTCTGTCCATTTCAAACCTACCAACTATCAATAATACTCCCACATCGACAGCTGCGACCCATTCCGTACCGAGAAGTCCCTTCCTTACAATCTAGCCACCAGTGGTCATCGCATCTGTAGTGATGAGCAGAACCGCTCGAAATATACTGAGGCCTTCACAGATGGTGATTATCCTTGCAACCTTGCACAGAAACAGATCTCCTGTGCCTTATCTCTCCAGTAACCCACCAACTCTCAAAGTCCTACTGTCCAGTCACAAAGGAGCTTTCCACTCGTGACTCAGTACCACTCAGAACTGGAGCAACTAAATTACATTCTCTGCCAGGGTTTTGACTACCTCTCATTGTGCCATTCCAAGCCCCCCACCTTAACCCCCGTGCACACACACGGTGGTATTCCACTGCCCACCAAACCTACACAATATCCTCATCCGTCCCTACACAACTCTTTGCCTCACGGATCGTATCCCTACATGCAAGACCAGTGCCATACATCTTCCACTACCAACTACTCCACTCCAGTCACAAACATTATCTATCCCATTAAAGGCATGGTTATCTGTGAACCAGTCATGTGATCAACAAGTTAAGCTGCAACCACTGAGCAGAACCGCTCGAAATATACTGAGGCCTTCACAGATAGTGATTATCCTTGCAACCTTGCACAGAAACAGATCTCCTGTGCCTTATCTCTCCAGTAACCCACCAACTCTCAAAGTCCTACTGTCCAGTCGCAAAGGAGCTTTCCACTCGTGACTCAGTACCACTCAGAACTGGAGCAACTAAATTACATAATCTGCCAGGGTTTTGACTACCTCTCATTGTGCCATTCCAAGCCCCCCACCTTAACCCCTGTGCACACACACGGTGGTATTCCACTGCCCACCAAACCTACACAATATCCTCATCCGTCCCTACACAACTCTTTGCCTCACGGATCGTATCCCTACATGCAAGACCAGTGCCATACATCTTCCACTACCAACTACTCCAACCAACAGGCTATCTGTCCACACAAATGGCCACCAACAAACTGTAGCCAAAAAACAGCTGGACTACTCTGTTGTTGAGCACACTGCCCAAAGCAACATTCTTCATTTCAGTGACTTCTTCACAACCTGTGCCATCTGGATCCTTCCCACCAACACCAGGTTTCCATAACCCTTGTGGCCTCAGCCTTTGTTAATCATTGTCCTTACCCATCTAACCCCTTCCCTGTTGCCATTCCAGCACTATACAGCCCTCTATTCCATCAACGCATCCAGTCTTTTTACTTATCTCCTTTTCTATTAGAAGGATGGGTTACAGAATGGTCATGATAAGAAGACAGACGGGCGATGAAACACCGTCGATGAGAAATCGGCAATGACGAGAAGACCGACGGGCAACAGTGGTAACGAGAAGACGAATTACAGATGAGGTTGTGGTCGTGAGACGAGGAACAGGTGACATAAAAGCAGTTCGCCGGCCCCCCATCAGTCAGCTCACCAGTGACCTGATGACTACAATGCGCTCATTTGCCATAATATTGTGCCCTTCGACACCGCCATCAGACAGTTCACCCGTGAACTGTTCCGACAACAAGAATGAAATCGGTAAAATGACAAACACAGGCAAACCCAGGAGAAGGATTGGGTTATTGCAAGTGTTACGCTGTGTTATTGTAAGACTCGGTTGTGGTAAGTCTTTTTAATTACTGGACGACCAATAGCACACTACTAAAATAATTGTCTACAGAAAACGAATTGAGCAGCACATCACAACTTTGAAACGTCCCCTTTGAACAAATTATACATGACTGTGCTTTAACTGACACACAATATTTTTAGCGCAACACAATCTGACTTTCAAAAATCCCTACAAAAGAATGGCCCTGACTAACATTAACCTATACCTTTCACAAATCACTTACCTCATAAAAATCTTCATTACTCGTACTACTGCAATACAGCGAGCGCCACTACTGCCAGCTAAATAAAAGATTCAAACTACAGAAGGCACTAACTACTGATAGGCATAGTTAGCAAATGAAAGATGTTAATAGAGAACAAACAATGTATTTACCTTAACAGTCATAATATAGGCATAGTTAGCAAATGAAAGATGTTAATAGAGAACAAACAATGCAGTCATAATATATATAGTAGTTCATGACATCCAGTGTTACAAATTTCAAAACTCCGCCATCTCTCTCCCCACATCCACCACTGCTGGCGGCTCACCTCCAACTGCGCAACGCTACGCGCTGTTCACGTCCAGCTGCCCAACACTACAATGGCAGACAACAATGCAAACTAGCACACAGAGCGCTACATAATGTTGCCAATAAGAAACATAAACAGCCTACTTACACTATTACCTCCCCCCTCTCTCCACTGCTCTCCGTCTAACCTCCCAACTGCTCCTAGATGCCCTACCCTCTTTCCACCTTGTCCCTGTACACTCTTACAGCAGCACTTTACTGTCCCCCAGTCTTACCTACTATCTACTTTACTGTCCCCCTTTGAGGGTGTTACATACAATTAAATCTGTTACATACAATTAAATCTGGGGTATGGCTATCCCTCCCTGCCCCTGCCTCTTCCTTACCGCCACCTGGTTGCTCTCCCATCATGCGCTGCTGTTCATAGTCTGGCTTCAGCTGCCAGAGACTGTGGTCATATGTGTGTGAGTTGCATTTACCAAGTATCTGTGTATGTGTTGTCTATTTTTGACAAAGGCCTTGTTAGCTGAAAGCTTACTGTGTGACAGTCTTTTTGTTTTGCATATCTGTGACTCAGCATCTCCACTATATGTTGAGTAGCAACCATCCCTTTTATAATATTGTTCAGTAGAAGAGATGTGTCTCACAGTAGTAAAGATGAACAAATGCTCATAGTTCTTAAGGTATGCACTTTAGAGCCTCCTTTAGTGGATTTTTTTGTTTGTTTTGATCCATACAACCATCACTCAAGATATGAAAAGCAAAGAGTTTGCAGTAGAAAAGATTTGTTTCATGTATCAAGGATGAAGTCATGCTCATAGCTCTTAGAGTATACATTCTAGAGCCCATGTTTACTACACGTTTTTGCTCTGAATGATTATTCCTGTCATATCTGTGAATACTGACCATTTCTCCTTGTAGACACTGTATGATCAATGTCCTCTGGTAGTACACTTGCTATGACTTCCAAAAACTTGAGAAGTGTTTTGGTAGGGGGTAAATGATATTTAAAGTCTGCCACCTGCCTTATCTGCTATTGAATCTATGTAATTGTTCAACTTCATACCTCTACAAGTTGTGGCAACCAGATATTTGTAAGAATTCATTAGTATCAGACGCCAAAGGCAGTGCCTTGTTAATGTAGCCATCATACTCGGTCTCTCACCATCTTTACCATTTGGTTGTAGTTGCTTCATTCATTTCATTTCACTGATAATGCTTTGTAATGTGGATGTTCTGGGTCAGCCTCTTGATTTTCCTCTAGGATTTTGCTTTTAATTTTTTGTATTTTTTTTTTCTGAAGCTGTTATGTGAAAATAGATGTCCACTTAATTTAGTATTTCTGCTCTGTATCATGTTAATCAATGGTCATTTCTCTTTAATTTCTTTTAGTATTTTGGTATTATATTTCTATCAGTCAATGACAGTTTTTTGGTTCTACTCTATTTCCATATCGCTGCTGCCTCTGTTTCTTTCTTTTCCTGTTTCTGCTGTGTCCACTATTCACAACCATAGCTTAAAATGTTCCAAATAAATGTTTTAGCAATTTCTTTCTTGTTTATGTGTTAAGCTGTTTGTTTGTTAATAGCTTACTTTCATTTCTGAAGGTTTGGTCTTTGCAATACTTCAGCCACTCATAGAGCCCCACATAACAAGACACTGAACAACTGACATGAACAGTACAACACGAATAACATAAAAGAGAGTCAGTCAACAGGGTACCATTCCACTGGTCCATCTGCCCACTTTTCTTCCACATGATTATTCAGCTGATGATGGGGAAGCATACAAAAAAAGACTTGTACAGCATTTTTTGGCTTTCAGTGTGACAGGCTCAAATTTGTCCGAAGTCTTCAACCTCTCATGGATTCCATCTAAAATGTATCAATAACTGTGTCAGGATGCCCTTTACAATAACCAGCACCTCTTACTTTTGATCACATGTGCAGTTCAGTGTCCAACTACAATCACAAACGAATGCAGGTCATAGTGGTGGGAGTTGAATTCTACTGGTGCCGCAAGAAACCAAACCAGTCATACAGTACCTGGGCAGCCGAACTTCACAGCCTTAGCCATAAGTGTCAATTCATTAGTGATGCCCATAATCACTCTTATGCAAACTCTGTGGTGCACAATGCAATATCTATTTAGCTCTGGACAAGGAAGTGCACTAGAAGGCCCTACTGCCATAAATTCCTGTTGGAGGTGGCCACATTGGCCCACCCATTGTATGCTTTGTTACACAAGAATGTACCTTTTTGCTTGAGCCTGGATTGCAAACATCAGGTGTTGAAATCCAAACTACTCCTGGCCACTTGTTTAGCTATGTTCTCTCTGGACCAGCACATAGTTTGGTGACTGATGCCTCACAGTACAATCTCGGCACAGTCCTAGTGCACTAGTATGCCTGCGGCTTGAATGATCCATTGCTTTTACCTGTAAGTCTCCTACTCTGGCCCGGCAGTGCTACTCTCAGGTGGAAAAAGAGGCTCATTTCATATTTTTTTGTATGGCTCTTGAGTTTCACACTTGTACTGACCATAATCCCTTGGTCTCCTTGCTTTATGCTCACACTTCCTTGCCTGACAAGGCAGCACACTGCCTACAATGCTGGGTGCTGTTCTTGTCTTGCTACAATTATGAAATCTATTTTTGACCTATGTCTAAACATTTCAATGCGGACACCTTGTCCCACCTTCCTGTGGGTGCTAGTCCTTACTTTGATCATGAAGAATTGTTTTGCTTCCCTCTGGATACTGAAATGATTGCACATAACAGCAATGTGTGACTGGATTGAAGAGTTCCTAGATAACTGAGTGCATCATGTAATTCTCAATGGAGAGGTCTTCCGAAGTGAGAGTGATTTCAGGTGTGCTGCAGGGGAGTGTTGTTGGACTGTTGCTATTCACAATATACATAAATGACCTTGTGGATAACATCCGAAGTTCACTGAGGCTTTTGTGGATGATGCTGTAGTATAGCGAGAGGTTGTAACAATGGGAAATTGCACTGAAATGCAGGAGGATCTGCAATGAATTGACGCATTGTGCAGGGAATGGCAATTGAATCTCAATGTAGACAAGTGTAATGTGCTGCGAATACATAGAAAGAGAGATCCTTTATCATTTAGCTACAATATAGCAGGTCAGCAACTGGAAGTTAATTCCATAAATTATCTCGGAGTAGGCATTAGGAGTGATTTAAAATGGAATGATCATATAAAGTTGATTGTCGGTAAAGCAGATGCCAGACTGAGATTCATTGGAAGAATCCTAAGGTAATGCAATCCGAAAACAAAGGAAGTAGGTTACAGTACTCTTGTTTGCCCACTGCTTGAATATTGCTCACCAGTGTGGGATCCGTACCAGATAGGGTTGATGGAAGAGATAGAGAAGATCCAACAGAGAGCAGCACGCTTTGTTACAGGATCATTTAGTAATCGCGAAAGCGTTACGAAGATGATAGATAAACTCCAGTGGAAGACTCGCCATGAGGATAAAATCAGAGAGATTAGAGCCCACACAGAGGCGTACCGACAATCCTTCTTTCCACAAACAATACGTGACTGGAATAGAAGGGAGAACAGATAGAGGTACTCAAAGTACCCTCTGCCATGCACCGTCAGGTGGCTTGCAGGGTATGGATGTAAATGTAGGTGTAGATGCTGTTGCTACCAATCTAGTTCTCTGCCAGATAGTTCAATTTGTTCAACAGGGCTGTCCAGATAAAATGCTGGGTCAGGCTTCGTACTGCTGTACAACTATTTTTCCTTATGGTATCACTTCTCTGTTTTTGACAGTGTTCTGCTGTTGTCCATGTAAGAACTCCCTCCTGGAGTAGCCGTTCCAACCACGTTATGACACAATGTTCTACTCCTTCTCCACCAGGGCCATTGGGCAGTTTTGCACACTAACCTGCTAGCTAGGAGACATGTTTTTTGGCTGGGTATTGATGATGAAATTGACCATTTTGTTGGAGCTTGTGAACAGTTTGGCTGACAGCAGGCAGCTCCCAGGGTATCCTTGTCCCCCTGGCCTGCTACCAACCCCCTCCCCCCCTGCCCCATGGGAATGCATTCATGTAGACTTTACAGGTCCCTTATCGAATTCCTATTGGCTCTTGGTTGTGGATGCATTTTCCTTACATTCTTCGGTGTGCTTCAACATCAGCTGCAGTCACAACTCATATGCTTTTGGTAATGGGCCCCAGTACATGTTTCACACCTTCCATTTGTTTTGTTCCAGTCATTGCATTCATCTTGTTACAGCTCTGCCCTTCCACCCTCAATCGAATGATGAGGTGCAATGACTAGTGCATACATTCAAGTCCCAAATGAAAACGTTTGTTGTGGATTCTGTTTTCTGAGCACCTATCACATCATGCTTATGGGAGAGTAGAGCCCAGCTGAGATGCTCCACAGCTGGCAGCCACACACCCTCCCCCCATCTTCTGCAGCCTGTGCTGCACCTGCCACGGTTGGATTTTACTGGCCACTTCGTGCTGGGATCACTGGTATGGGTGTTAGGGTTTGAGCACTGTGCCAAGTGGACACTGGCTACTGTTGTCTGCCATCAGAGATGCTGTCTTTGTGATGTCTATATGGCCAAGTGGCACACCACTTTTGTCAGTTGGACCCCAGCTTGCCGCTGGAAGCTACAGGTTCTTGGTTGCAGATCCTGTCACTGCAGCCTACTCTGCCACCCACTGCCTCGAGCCCATTGTCACCTGCTGTGGAAGCACCCATGTCTCATTGGGTGCCTCCTCCATGTGCAGTGCCATGGGGTTCCAGCTTTGTGGTGCCAGGTGCTGGTCCGTCTCCAGCCTTGGGTCTATTGCCACAGCCTGCTGTTCCGGTCAGGCTGCCTCCACTGGCCCCCTCGGCACCATTGCCTCAGCCATCATCGCTGGTGGTTCCAGTCCTGACTCCTCCACAGTGGGATCTACCTACTGATTGTGATGCAGATATGACGATGGCATCCTCCTCTCTGGTGCTGTCATTGGGTGCCATGCAGGCCCTTTGCCCTCGGATGTGGCCTCATCTCCATGTGTTCAGGCTCTATGTTCTGGTACCTAGCTGACACACACTTGACACAAAGGAGAGGTGTTCTGTAGCCTGCTACTAGTACATGTAAGTGTGAGTGCGCCAAAAGTGGTTTCACTATGCGTGTGTGCTTGAACTGGTGTTCAACTGTATCAGGGTGGGCTGGCTGCTGTAGGCCACCTGTGGGACATGTGCACACAGCACTGTCTTCACCAAACTTTCTGCTGGCAACTCGCGGAGCAGTGATGACTGACCCTCTTTTATGTTCTTCCAGTTGTACTGTTCTCATCATTTGTTCTGTGTCTTGTTACAAGGGGATCCATGAGAGGCTGAGTTATGTTGTTGTTCAGATGTTTGTGAATAAAGCCATGTTTTTGTTACTTGGATCAGTTTCATGTACAATTTGGTTACAACAAAATGAAAATAATTTCCATATTATTTTGCTTCCTGCTTTTATTTCATTGTGGTTGTAAAAATGAGTTACACCACATGCATAGTTGGGAGCAAACACATCATTATTACATAGTTTACTGCAATTTTGAGTTAATACTTATCTGTTTTAAATAATTTCAATGACACTCACAATCTGTAGCACCGATTATGGGCCCCTGACTGTGAGTGGAGTTGAAGGTTACACCCAGAGACTTTCAGGGTTTTACAATAGGCTATGTTGTAACTTCTTAGGTTTGTGTGATTGGGTTGAGAACTGTAGGATCCACAAGAATGGCTCAGGGGTTTATTGTACACCAGAGCATGCTAACAAGTGGTTGACTGTGTGTGAGATTTTGGACTGGGATTTTAGATTGGTTGACTCTTCATAAAGTCCAGATAATGACAGCTGTGGGGGGACCCTGTAGTATTAGTTCATTAAAAGAAATGCTCCCTACCCCCAACAATGATACTGGTGAAGTCCTAGTGATGAATCATTTGAATATAAGTGTCAGAATCTGAAGCAGTCTCAACAACCAAAGGAGCTCACTTAATACTATGTACAGAAAGCTGACTAAAACCTGAAATTGACAGCAGTATCGTTGTAGGCATAAATCTTAGTATTTTTTTGGAAAAGATAGGCTAAGGAGAAATGGGGGTGGTGTATTTGCCATGGTAGATATGAAAATCAGTTTCTGCTGAGACATACTTTGAAGCTACTTGCAAGATTGCATGGTTAAGACTCAGCATCCATGGTGGGAACAATCTCATTTTCGAGTTCTTTTGTGAACCACCAGACTCATTCCCAAATGTAACCATAAACTTTACAGAAAACCTGAGCTCAAATGAAGTTTGTGACTGCACTAAGGATTTTGTGTAGCATATTCTCTTGGATGCAGTGACATCAACAAATCTAAAAGTTACTTTAGTTGTGCCTTGTTGATGTGTATTGGGAGCCTTGCTATTTATTTTGTATGTTAATGATCTTTTAGTAATAACCTCAGACATTTTACATATGATAAAGTTACCTATAATAAGGTACTCTCTGTATAAATACTGCACTGTTATTCAGTCAAATCTTGAGAAAATTTCAAAGTAGTGCAGAGATTGACAACTTGTTTTAAATGTTCATAAATGTAAAATTGTGCAGTTTATGAAATACAAAAACATAGTATCATATTTCTACAGTATCAACGAGTCAGAACTGGAATCAGTCAACTCATATGTACACTATGTGATCAAAAGTGTCCGGACACCTGGCTGAAAATGACTTACAAGTTTGTGGTGCTCTGTACCGGTAATGCTGGAATTCAGTATGGTGTTGGCCCACCCTTAGCCTTGATGACAGCTTCCCCTCTTGCAGGCATACGTTCACTCAGGTACTGAAAGGTTTCTTGGGAATGGCAGCCCATTATTCACAGAGTGCTGCACTGAGGAGAGGTATCGATGTCAGTCAGTGAGACCTGGCACAAAGCTAGTGTTCCAAAACATCCCAAAGGTGTTCTGTAGGGTTCAGGTCAGGACTCTGTGCAGGCCAGTCCATTACAGGGATGTTATTGTCGTGTAACCACTCCGTCACAGGCTGTGCATTATAAACAGGTGCTCGATTCTGTTGAAAGATGCAATCGCCATCCCCGAATTGCTCTTCAACAGTGGGAAGCAAAAAGGTGCTTGTAACATCAATGTAGGCCTGTGCTGTGATAGTGCCATGCAAAACAAACAAGGGGTGCAAGCCTCCTCCATGAAAAACATGACCACACCATAACACTACTGCCTCCAAAATTTACTGTTGGCACTACAAACATTGGCAGATGACGTTCACTGGGTATTTGCCATACCCATACCCTGCAATCGGGCTGCCACATTGTGTACCGTGATTCATCACTCCACACAACATTTTTCCACTGCTCAGTTGTCCAATGTTTACACTCCTTACACAAAGCGAGGTGTCATTTGGCATTTACCAGTGTGATGTGTGACTTATGAGCATCCGCTTGACCATGAAATCCAAGTTTCCTCACCTGATAATACTTGCAGTGGATCCTGATGCAGTTTGGAATTCCTGTGTTATGGTATGGATAGGTGTCTGCCTATTACACATTACGACCCTCTTCAACTGTCCGTGGTGTTTGTCAGTCAACAGACGAGGTCAGCCTGTATGCTTTTGAGCTGTACATGTCCCTTCACATTTCCACTTCACTATCACATCAGAAACAGTGGACCTAGGGGTGTTTAGGAGTGTGGAAATCTCACATACAGACATATGACACAAGTGACACCCTATCACCTGACCACTTTTGAAGTCCGTGAGTTCCATGGAGTGCCCCATTCTGCTCTCTGATGATGTCTAATGACTACTGAGGTTGCTGATATGGAGTACCTGGCAGGTAGGTGGCAGCACAGTGCACCTAATATGGAAAATGTATGTTTTTGGAGGTGTCTGGATACTTTTGATCACATAGTGTATATCTCCGTATAAGAATTTTTAGACATATGAAATGGAACACATACATAGACTCTGTCATAGGCAAAGCAAGAGGCAGACTTCAGTTCATTGTTAAGGTACTGGGAAAGTAAAATGAGAGGAGATTGCTTACAAAACTCACAGGTGTCCCATCCTAGAATATTGCTGAAGTGTATGGGATCCATATATGAGGAAAGATGGAAAGTAATGCACAACAATTTTATTACCAAAAAGTTTAGTAGAAAAAAATCACAAATGAATTGACATAGCCAACAACATTCTCAACACATTTCTGCAATTGTAGTACGAATTTCGTATGCCCTGTTTATAGAAGTCCATTTGGTTGGAGCATAGCCATATGCAGACTACTGAGCTCACTTCCACAGCTGTCGCAATGCGTTGGCCAGCCAAGAATTTATTCATAGGACCAAACAGATGAAAATTCAGACTGTATGGTGGATACTGGAGCACCTCCCACCAAAATGTGGCAGTTTTCTCATAAACAGGAGCAGCAACATGGAGGTGAGCACTGTCATGAAGAAGTCTGATACCATCAGCTTTAATGTTGTGACGTTTTTCATGATGGGCATGGCGCTACTTAACTAAAGTTTTAATGTAGGCTGCAGCATTCACAGCATTTCCTTGTTAAGCAAAGTTCACCAATAAAACTCCAAGCATATCCTAGAACACTGTCAGAAGCACTTTCCTAGCAGACTGAGTCATTTTGAATTGTTTTCCTATTAGGGAACCAGCTTGTTTCCACTCCATAGAGGCCTGCTTGGATACAGACATGTAATGTTATACCCACAACTCATCACCAGTGACATTTCCTTTCAGAAATTTGTGCCCTTCCACAGCATAATGCTTTAAGTGATCCAAGCTTGTCATCATTCGGTGTTCCTTATGGTTACCTGTCAGTTTCGTAGGCACCCAGCTAGCACAAACTTTACAAAATTTCACTGTCTCATGAACAGTATCATGCACCGCACCATAGGAAATACTGGACTGCTGTGATAAGGTTCACAGCTGCATGTAGCGGTCGCTCAGAATTGCTGCTTCAGTGGCTCCAACATTCTGCATGGGTGCAGCTGTTAACCAGTTGCCCAGAGGTTGGTGAGTTGCTAAGGCTCACACGCCCCCCTTAGAAGAATGCACATTCTCTGGAGACGTTGCTACAGCCCATGCAGTTTTCCCCATACATGCCACACATATCACTGTGACTTTCATTCAGTTTATGCCCTTTGGCCCACAAATATCGAACTACACTTCACTGCTCTTCATGAGTTGACAGTAATATTCACATCATATTAGTAATGTAGTTCAGGTTACTCGTGCTACAGCTGCACATGAGAACAATATTACCCTCTGTAGTGCAAACTTCAAACTATATCATTGTGAAATTCAACATTTAGATGCAGTACCAGGGAAGAAAAAAATTATAGTGAGTTATTTTCTGATCCTCCCTCGTAAATACGTCTAAACAAGGATGTTGAATGTATAAAAAGAAAGACAGCATGAATGGTTATAGATTTGTTCGCCTCACAATAGAACATCACTGAAATGCTGAAAACTGTGAATCTGCAGACACCTGAAGAAGGCCACTGTACAGGCTGGCAGCCAGTCAAGGAATATTTTAAAAAAATTTATTTCAAACGCAACAAGTTAGATTAAAGGAAGACATTGAATCAATTCAGAGGCAGACTGCTATATTTGCTGCCGGTAGATTTCAGCAACACACAAGTATTGTGAAGATGCTTTGGGAACTCAAATGGAAGTCCCTGGAGGGAAGGTGATGTACTTTTCAAGGAACACTATTGAGGAAATTTAGAGAACTGCCCTTTGAAGCTGATTGCAGAATGATCCTGTTCCCACCAATGAACAAATGGTTCAAATGGCTCTGAGCACTATGGGACTTAACATCTGAGGTCATCAGTCCCCTAGAACTTAGAACTACTTAAACCTAACTAACCTAAGGACATCACACACATCCATGCCCGAGGCAGGATTTGAACCTGCGACCGTAGCGGTTGCGCGTTTCCAGACTGAAGCGCCTAGAAGCGCTCGGCCACAACGGCCGGCCACCAATGAACAGTTCACATACGGACCATGAAGAGAATATATGAGAAATTAGTGCTCTGTTGGAGGCATATAGATAGTCGTTTTTCCCCTCATTCAGTTTGTGAGTGGAACAGGAAAGAAAATGACTAGTAGCTACACCATGCACTGTACAGTGGTTGTGGAATAAGTGTAGATGTAGATATAGATGTAGAAGTAGAAGTCTTTACAAGTTTTCTCCCAGGGTAACTTAAGCTGTGCCTACATTATTCAAGCTGCCTGCCTTTCAGAACTGACACATTGAAGCTGCTGACAAGAGATGACTTCAGCCCTCTGCTGAAGTTGGTGGTAGATTCATGCCATTGGTTTAGCCAATATCAAGTGTGGCAGATGGGTCACATGTGTGAACACTGGAGGGTTCTGGAAAGCAGAACACAGTTGCCTCACTCTCTTGTGATCCAGACCTCAATGAGAACAGATGTCTTTCTTTGGAGATGGCCTCTGGCTCTGCACTTCATGACCAGCCACCAGCAGAACTTAACATGAACTGACCCTACTCCTACTGCCTACATCTTTAATTTGTTTGATCTCCTAGACGACCTGCACGTGGTAACTTTGTATTGTAGAGGCACCCCAAGTATTACATATACTGCAATATATGCTCTTTATTTTCTGTTCTCATTTAACATCAGCTCTGGATGCCCACTCCCAAGTCCTTACTCCTCAACTGCTTGTACACCTCCAACTAGCCCACAAAAGCCTGCTTACAAAGTATCAAGAACCAGTAAGTAATAAGTGAAGAATCTGGGAATATATTACAACCCACTAAGTAACACTACAGAAGGGACTGCAGACTATGGGCTTTCAAAAACATTAAAATGCAATGGTGTGATGGTGACCCTCAACTACTTTCCCTCTGACTCAGTGTTGAAATATTAAAAGTTTTGGCTGGTTCCGTTGTCTAGGGGCTGGGATACATAGTTGCCGCATTACAAGCCAAATACTGCTGAGTCTACAGCATACAATATGAATATACCCATGAATCGACTGGTCAAAGGTTCCTATCACTCAGCAATTGTGAATGTAACATAGAAATTTATAAATGAAAGATTGCAATTAAATAAAATCTGCAGGTACTATCTTAATGACTTTAAATGATGAGTACCATAGTAGAAGTACTTTTGAGAATGTGGTATATTTCTGCAAAACACTTATTGGTGTCGATGGTCCAGCAATTAAATAAAATATAAGTTAAATAACAGGGAAACAATAGATTCCTACTGCACGTAATTAGTTATGAACAACAACATGGCTCGCATATTCACTGTTAAACGCACACTACATCTTCGCTGTAGAAGCCACGGAAATCTCACAAGTGCACAAGTCGGCACTATGAAGTATTTCTGTCTGCTGCAACCATGCGCAAACTGCTCCACACTCTCCAAGTCTCTGCTGCGATCATGCATCCGTCGCGTCCTGTGCGACTGTCCCAGACCCTCCATGTCCTGTCCTGTACTGTTCTCCCACTTCCATTCAATCTTCTCATTCAGGAGCGCTGTGACTGGCTAGAGCGCTCCCACCCTGTCTTCAAGCCAATGCACACTCACAGACATAATGAAACACATTTGAAATACTGGATTTACATTTAAATAAATTGAAGTTAATTAAATGTTCCTATGGCTGGATCATAAACATGCTCTACCACACATTATTAAATACATAAACAAATTAAATAAACATATATCAAAGGAATATCAACAAAGGTAGTCCAGTAGCCTAATGTCTCTGTGCTTTCTGAAACACAGTAAATATTTAACCAATTTCTTCATGAATAGTATATATCAGATATAAACAAAGACATAGATGAATAAACATATTTATAAGCATGCTGCTGCCATTTTTTCGTGTAACTGTGGATACTTATGGCCTGATGTGATCGATAGTAATCGGACACTTTGACCTCCAATAACTCATTTACTATTCAAGCTACATGTCTGTAATTTATACCAATTTAGGTTTACACTAATAGGTTTCTAAGAGATGTCAAGCAACAAAATCGGATGAACTGTTTAAATTTTCGAAATTCGTTGCTTGGTGTTACTTGTATAATTTATCATCAGGTACTAAACTTTAAACTGATAAAGATATTGAAAATCTGATTACACCATCAGAATCATTGTGCATATAGTGGTAATGTTTATGTTTCTTTTTGAGGTATCATGATTCATCTGCCCACTATTAATTTCTATACGAACAGTGAAATGTGTGCCATGATAGTTTCACAAACTCCACCATCTTTGGCGCTCTCGGCATACAAGTCTCTTTCATCACACACCTCACCATGGAATTCCCAGCCACGTGGTTCCTGGGCCCCAGCTAACATTCGGCATCACGTGTTTGCTGCCAGGCCCTG
Organism: Schistocerca cancellata; assembly: GCF_023864275.1. Lineage (NCBI taxonomy): Eukaryota > Metazoa > Arthropoda > Insecta > Orthoptera > Acrididae > Schistocerca > Schistocerca cancellata. The sequence continues at coordinate 605,024,714 of NC_064631.1, read as the reverse complement.
GCTTGCCGAGCGGCCTGTGCGGCCTCGTCAATTCTGAACGTAGAATATTTCTAGGATGCCACAACTCGCCTGTTACCTCACAAGACACAACTTTTGACTAATTACAGTGTGCACAGATGCATTTAAACAATCATTCTTCATGCATTCAGTAAGTGGATGAAACATTAATATTTGATGCAATGAGCAGTACTCTATGCCATGCACATTACAGTGGTTTGCAGAGTATGGATGTAGATGTAGATTATCATGTTCTCTTAAATATGCAAATACATATTCTTATAGCCAGTGGTACTTGGCTCAGTGATTTTCTTTATTGATATTAGTTACAAGCAAAAATATGAGTCACACCAATACACTTTTATGTAATTTTTTCTAGTTTCTCCACCAAAACAGCTCATTCTCTCTTTTAGGGTCAAGTAGAAGAAGGTCGTGAAGCATTGCACCAAGCAGTATTAATTCAGCATAAGTTAGAGAGGGCACTGGATTCAGAGAAGCGTAATAATGAGGAGATGCAGGCACAACTTGAAATAGCTATGGCTGCTGCACACAGGTGGGAAGAAGAACGCAGCAGCCTCCAGCAAGCAGCATCTCGTCACCGCCTACAGCTGGAGACTACATTGCAAGAAAGAGATGCATTGCGTGACCAGGCCAGGGCAGTACAGGTGACTCTGGCTTTTTTATACCTTAAATCTTCTTCAAATTTATCACAGTTGATCTAGTATAGGAGGAAATAGTTGGAAGAAATTAAACAAGAAAATGACAAAGTTTACAATTGAGTTGTGTATAAAAGAGAGGTCTAACATGAATAATAATAAATTGTAATGACCGATAATCTCTTTTGTGAGACTTGACCCTTCTGAACACTCACTGTCCTGTTCTCACAACAACTGGATTTTTTCACCATTAGAATCATTTTGAGCATTTTAGCTGATGTAAGAACACAAAATTTTACAAGTGGGTGTTTCTTGTGCACTAAGTCTTGTAGTCCCGTAATCCAACAAGATTAACTGACAACCTCTCATTCATTCATTGTGTTCTATAGATCCTCTGAAGAAAATGAACCTTCAGGGGCATATTCCTTAACAAAAGACAGCTTACCCAGGTGATGAAAACATAGAAATTTAATCTGTATACTGTCTTCTTCTTAAACTTCAATCTAAAAACTGGTCGGGGGGCAATCCTCATATTACATTCCTCTCTGTTTCCTGTTACTCTCTTACTTTCCTCTTGTTGTTGTGTGGTCTTCAGTCCTGAGACTGGTTTGATGCAGCTCTCCATGCTATTCTATCCTGTGCAAGCTTCTTCATCTCCCAGTACCTACTGCAACCTACATCCTTCTGAATTGCTTAGTGCATTCTTCTTTTGGTCTCCCTCTACGATTTTTACCCTCCACGCTGCCCTCCAGTACTAAATTGGTGATCCCTTGATGCCTCAGAACATGTCCTTCCAACCGATCCCTTCTTCTAGTCACGTTGTGCCACAAACTTCTCTTCTCCTCAATCCTATTCAATACCTCCTCATTAGTTATGTGATCTACCCATCTAATCTTCAGCATTCTTCGGTAGCACCACAATTTGAAAGCTTTCTCTTCTTGTCCACACTATTTATCATCCATGTTTCACTTCCATACATGGCTACACTCCATACAAATACTTTCAGAAATGACTTCCTGACACTTAAATCTATACTTGATGTTAACAAATTTCTCTTCTTCAGAAACTTTTTCCTTGCCATTGCCAGTCTACATTTTATATCCTCCCTACTTTGACCATCATCAGTTATTTTGCTCCCCAAATAGCAAAACTCCTTGACTAATTTAAGTGTCTCATTTCCTAATCTAATTCCCTCATCATCACCGACTTAATTTGACTACAGCATGACCCGATATCATTCGACTACATTCCATTACCCTCGTTTTGCTTTTGTTGATGTTCATCTTATATCCTCTTTTCAAGACACTGTCCATTCCGTTCAACTGCTCTTCCAAGTCCTTTGTTGCCTCTGACAGAATTACAATGTCATCAGTGAACCTCAAAGTTTTTATTTCTTCTCCATGGATTTTAAAACGCACTCCGAATTTTTCTTTTGTTTCCTTTACTGCTTACTCAATATACAGATTGAATAACATCGGGGAGAGGCTACAACCTTGTCTCACTCCCTTCCCAACCACTGCTTCCCTTTCATGTCCCTCGACTCTTATAACTGCCATCTGGTTTCTGTACAAATTGTAAATAGCCTTTCGCTCCCTGTATTTTATCCCTGCCACCTTCAGAATTTGAAAGAGAGTGTTCTGGTCAACATTGTCAAAAGCTTTCTCTAAGTCTACAAATGCTAGAAACATAGGATTGCCTTTCCTTAATCTAGCTTCTAAGATAAGTCGTATTGCCTCACGTGTTCCAATATTTCCACTTAATCCAAACTGATCTTCCCCGAGGTCGGCTTCTGCTAGTTTTTCCATTCATCTGTAAAGAATTTGCGTTAGTATTTTGCAGCCGTGACTTATCAAACTGATAGTTGGTAGAGTTTTGTCAGGACTGGCTCTCCCAAGGCTGTCAGTAGTTCTAATGGAATGTTGTCTACTCCCAGGGCCTTGTTTCGACTCAGGTCTTTCAGTGCTCTGTTAAATTCTTCATGCAGTATCATATCTCCCATTTCATCTTCATCTACATCCTCTTCCATTTCCATAATATTGCCGTCAAGTACCTTGCCCTTGTATAGACCCTCTAAATACTCCTTCCACCTTTCTGCTTTCCCTTCTTTGCTTAGAACTGGGTTTCCATCTGAGCTCTTGATATCCATACAAGTGGTTCTCTTTTCTCCAAAAGTCTCTTTAATTTTCCTGTGGGCTCTATCTGTCTTACCCCTAGTGAGATAAGCCTCTACATCCTTACATTTGTTCTCTAGCCATCCCTGCTTAGCCATTTTGCACTTCCTATCGATCTCATTTTTGAGACGTTTGTATTCCTTTTTGCCTGCTTCATTTACTGCATTTTTATATTTTCTCCTTTCATCAATTAAATTCAATATTTCTTCTGTTACCCAAGGATTTCTACTAGCCCTCATCTTTTTACCTACTTGATCCTCTGCTGCCTTCACTACTTCATCCCTCAAAGCTACCCATTCTTCTTCTACTGTATTTCTTTCCCACATTCCTGTCAATTATTCCCTTATGCTCTCCCTGAAACTCTGTACAACCTCTGGTTTAGTCAGTTTATCCAGGTCCCATCTCCTTAAATTCCCACCTTTTTGCAGTTTCTTCAGTTTTAATCTGCAGTTCATAACCAGTAGATTGTGGTCAGAGTCCACATCTGCCCCTGGAAATGTCTTACAATTTAAAACCTGGTTCCTAAATCTCTTTCTTACCATTATATAATCTATCTGAAACCTGTCAGTATCTCCAGGCTTCTTCCATGTATACAACCTTCTCTTGTGATTCTTGAACCAAGTGTTAGCTATGATTAAGTTGTGCTCTGTGCAAAATTCTACCAGGCAGCTTCCTCTTTCATCTCTTGCCCCCAATCCATATTCACCTACTATGTTTCCTTCTCTCCCTTTTCCTACTACCGAATTCCAGTCACCCATGACTATTAAATTTTCGTCTCCCTTCACTATCTGAATAATTTCTTTTATTTCATCATACATTTCTTCAATTTCTTCGTCATCTGCAGAGCTAGTTGGCATATAAACTTGTACTACTGTAGTAGGCGTGGGCTTCGTGTCTATCTTGGCCACAATAATGTGTTCACTATGCTGTTTGTAGTAGCTTACCCACACTCCTATATTTTTATTCATTATTAAACCTACTCCTGCATTACCCCTATTTAATTTTGTATTTATAACTCTGTATTCGTCTGACCAAAAGTCTTGTTCCTCCTGCCACCGAACTTCACTAACTCTCACTATGTCTAACTTTAACCTGTACATTTCCCTTTTTAAATTTTCTAAACTACCTGCGTGATTAAGGGATCTGACATTCCACGCTGTGATCCGTAGAACGCCAGTTTTTTTTCTCCTGATAACGACGTCCTCTTGAGTAGTCCATGCCCAGAGATCCGAATGTGGGACTATTTTACCTCCGAAATATTTTACCCAAGACGCCATCATCATTTAACCATACAGTAAAGCTGCATGCCCTCGGGAAAAATTACGGCTGTAGTTTCCCCTTGGTTTCAGCCGTTCGCATTATCAGCACAGCAAGGCCATTTTGGTTAGTGTTACAAGGCCAGATCAGTCAATCATCCAGACTGTTGCCCTTACAACTACTGAAAAGGCTGCTGCCCCTCTTCAGGAACCACAAGTTTGTCTGGCCTCTCAACAGATACCCCTCCGTTGTGGTTGCACCTACAGTACGGCCATCTGTATCACTGAGGCACGCAAGCCTCCCCACCAACGGCAAGGTCCATGGTTTATATGAGATCATATCTGATCTGCCGGGAGTATTTAAGCCTTTCTCTGTTGCCTTGAATCATTCCTTTTATGACATTAATTACAAAACTGTTATGTTGGTAGAGGTGGGCAATTAATTGATCTCTTCTTTTCCATATTGTTGGTAGCAGACACCTTTTTTTCTAAAAATTTATCCATTTGTGATCTTTGTTGTGTATGAGATCTTTTCTGTCCTCCTCCAGCATCACGTTTCAAATGCTTCAGGATATCTCTTATCTCATGCACCAATAGTCCACATTTTGTGGGCATAAAAGGCCATGTTCCTAACTAAGCTCTTGGTAAGTCTATTTGTAGTCTTGCATTTAGGTTTCTTGATGTAAGTAGCACATTTTTCTTGTAATAGGCTGCCTTTTTGTCTATGCAGTTTAGCCCTTTATGTTGGCTGAATGTTTGTCATCTGAAGTGATAATTCCTAAGTAGTTAAAGCTACTTACTTGCCTGAATGGTATGTCATTAATTCTAATGTCTGTTGTGATATGTTGGCTGTTGGATTCTTTGTATCAATTTTCCTATTATACTTCTTGCTGATGGTTTTTTTAGAGTTGCTATTTGTTTTTGTCAAAGAGAGGTATGTCCTCTGCATATTTTTAATTTGATATGCAGTTCAATTTTTATCCTTTCCGTATACTATTTACATTCCTCAGTGTATTCCTCAACATATAGGTTGTTCGAAACTGGTGACAAGTTACATCTCAGTTGTACTTCTTCTTTATGTAAACCACTTGTACTTTACCATATGTGTGTATAATGACTCTTTGGAAAATTCATATTTTAGTGTGTGTGGCTGAGGGAATTGAAATGCACAAGTAGCAATAACAATTATTTGTTTATTAACTAAGAAACAGAACTCAGTACAGAGTTTCTGGGCATGAGTGTCTACACCACTTGATTACAAACTGAAAAGTCACTGCCAGATGTGCCTGGAAGTTGCTGACCATGATGAGGACCATGAAAGCTGTAGTTGGTGGTGATGGCGAGGTAGATTAGTGAAAGGGTTCCACGAGGCTATGGGATTGTGGATGGTTGAGATGAAAGACACACAAAGGTTTGACCTTGAATGCAGCTAAGACACAGGTACAGCACAAAGTCACATAAAAGGGCAGTTGACAGAAGTCCAGCAAATGTCAAATGGAAGGTGCTCACGGTGAGGGTAGAGATGACTCCGTTTGATGGGCGGCAGATGTGGCCGGCATTGAGTCCGGAATATGCACTGGCTGCAGAATGGTCAGACGGGAGCCAGCGGATGAATTCTGATGTAGCATTTAGTGAGCATGTGATTTCACTTAGGATAATTGTGCCTGCAACTGCAGTGTTGTTTACTCCAATTTGCGCACTGCTTATCATCGAGACTGGCACCAACTGATGCTGTGGAGGCTGTGTGTGGCTTAGTCAAAAACAGCCTTTGAGTTGTCTTGATGTCTGATATGGGAAACATCTGTAAGAGAGCTGGTCGCTTTGCAAGGCAGCAGCCCAATGTATACAATATCCCCTTCCCCTTAAGGAAGAGCTGGTGGAGTCATCGTAGGGAGGACATGGTATCCAAAGAGAGGAAGTGCCCTAGAGGCAAGGAAACAATTCTGAATAAAAAGGAAATGTGCAGTGTTGGGATATGGGAAAAGCTTATTGCCACCATAGGCAGCTCACAGAGCAAACCCCGCCTAACCTGGAGTTTGTAGGAAATTTCCAGGAATGCACAACCCAGAGCCTAGAGGGACCACAATGAGCAACAGAAGCAAAATCAAATGGCTGTGAGGAGCCACTGTGTGTGTGCATGCTATGACCAGAAGCACCCGGGAGGGGTAAGCAGGAATGGGAAACTCAGGGCAAGGACTAGGGGAAGACGCACCATGTCTAAGCAACACTGGTTGGAAGACCATACGATAATTGGAGACTCAAGCCCAGTGCAGTTAGAATAACACTTGGGTATTAGGCAGAGTGTGGAAACACAGTCAAAGAATGGGCATCCACACTAGCAGCAGCCGAAGAACTCACAAAAGCAGCCAACGAAGAGAACTGATTGAGTGTCACAAACACATCTGGAGAGGGAAAGGCCAGGGGACTGAAGGGAAGGGGGGGGGGGGCAGCATTGGGGCAAATATACTGAAAATGAAGGGAAAAAAGGTGCAATCCAGGTAAAAAAAGTGGCAGGTGAAAAGTCTGGGTGGTCTGGGACAGAGAGAAACATCGGGCAATCAGTGCAGTCAATGGAGAGAGTGGCACTGTCAGTACTGAATGAAGGGGAGGAGTTCCTGGAGGGGGTGTGTCCAACTGGCACTGGAAGCATAGAAGACAAGGCAAGAGGAGAAGGAACCATGGAAACCTGAGGAAGGGGTGACTCATCTGGGGCAGTGGTGCCAGTGGGAGTGGTGAGACCAGCCACCGAACTGATGGCAGTAGAGACAAAGCCGGCGACATGGCTGATGTTAGCGGCAACAGAGCCTGCTGCTGGGGCAAAGTAGGCAGTGAAAGGGTCAGTAGCACCAGCATTGGTGATGGAGGTTGCCACACCAGTGTCTGTGTCGACTGGACTGGCATTGACTGAGATGATGAGAGGGTCAGTGTCAGTGATTCTGATGGGCTGCAGATGCGGTCAACATTGAGTCCTGAGTGTGCATTAGCTGCAGAGTAGACAGACAGTGGCCTGAATACCTGCCAGATGATGAAGACTGGTATGGCATTAAGTTGGTACTTGATTCCACTTAAGAACATGGTGCATGCAACTGCAGCAGTGTGTACTGCGATCTTTGTGCCATGTATTGGAAAGGCTGTGTGACATTCACCTGCTTTATTTCTTCAATGATGGTCCTCAGTGTCAATGTTCTGTGTTGTTATACTGGCTGAAAAACGGGAGGGGGAGGGGGAGAGGTGGAAGTTCAATGCCAACTACTTTAAATGATAGCCGACAATTGCACAGCTGTGTTTCATTGTTTTTTACTTTCACTGTTCATTCACAACCCCCCCCCCCTTCCCACCCCCATGAGGCAGATGGCAAAACAAGAGGGAAAGTAAAAATATCCCAGCTCGATTAGTCAAAGCTGGTGCCACCTGATGCTGTGAAGGGTGTATGAGCTTGATTAAAAAGGGCCTGGCAAGTTGTTTTGATGTCGATAACTTGGGGTAATGTTACTAGTGGGCCTGGGCTGCATCTACCCACTGTATGTGTCTGTTACAGTGTGGCAATGTCACAAGGTAGCAGCCTGGCATATATGATTGATTTACTCACCATAGCCCACATATAGTGTTCGTCACAAGAGAACAGAAACTATACTGACATTTAAAACAATTCTCACTTATTCTTCAGTCTCAGTTGCACACTGCTTAGTAAATGACAGATTTTGATCCCTATGAATCATTTTCAGATCTAAAACAAGTAAAAGTTAATTGTGTACTGTCTATTATTTTACAATAAGTAGAAAAAATAAGTTTGAAGTTGAATTGTTAGTTCAGTATTACAGTTACAAGATAAGATGAATAAATACTGTTTTAGTGTGTACAGAAAACCTACCTGTGCAGAAATTGATATTGAAGTCTTGGCACCCTGATAGAGTTAGGATGGCATATTTTCAGTCTATGATTAATAGGTTATTAAAACTGCTATTAAGGGAGCAAGAGAGGAATAAAGAAACTACTGCTATAAAACAAGTAGCTGTAAGCAATGATTATCTAGTTACAACAGTAAGCAAGTTATTACAGAAAATTAAACAGATGAACAGAAAGTAAGAAAATGAAGTACATGCCAATGAGTTATAAAGGAATGTTGCAAAAGTAATTGCTAGATATTTCTGCAGCACCAATTTGCTTATAGGGTTTAAGACTAGTGACATTATTTGCTTGACACTGAAGCACCGAGTGAATTTAAAGCCTTGGAATTCATGGTAGCAGTATATATAAAGTTAACTGTTGAAACTGTCAGAAAGCTTTCACAGGTCAGACATACAAGACGTTTGAAGTACATTTCAAAGAGCACATTTCAATCCACAGTGATAAAACAGCATTTGGTGAACAACTTCTGACATCGAATAAATTTGATTCCAAGCTGTTGGAATCAATGATCTGCATTTGGAAGGGCTGCATAGCAAACCTAAGGGACACCACCTAAAAAAGTTGGAAGAAATTGAGGTGACACACTGTTCACAAAAGCCCGGCAGCACATCAAATCTGCAGAATGAATTTATCAGTTTACATTTGAGAAATTGGAGGTCTCTTCCGATCATCCAGCTTGATGCAGCACATGTTTGGGCATCAGCCCCTGCTCACCGAGAAGAGACAGCAGTGGGGAATTGGCCCACACACCATCAGACCGTCATGTGGACTGGTTTCTATACATACTGTAAAACTGTGAACCATATGAGGCCACCAAACAGAAGCAAATGCAGTTAACCATAACTGTCATATCCTGTTCCTCTTAACTTTAAGTGCTGCAGATAGTTTCACTTTTGTAATTTAATTTTTTATACTCTTCATTGTTTTATACTTTCAGGGTTGTACATTTAAAATATTTAATTACACTTAACTCAGTTCTAGTCACTATATATAATTCCACTTTTATAAATTACTATTTATATCTATTACAATTTGTACATCGTTGTTCTACACTTTTAATATTTTATATGGTTTTACTTTATTAGTGTAAGACCCTTATGGTTTTATACTTTCATAGTTTCACACTTTTGATATTTTAAGACTTTAATTCAGTTCTAGTTACTTTTTATTCCAGTTTTATAATTTACTCTGTTATGTCTTTTGCAATTTTACACACCTTTTGGTCTACACTTTTAATTTTATGTAATGGTACTTTTAACAATTATAGTGGAAGACCCTCTCTTGTTAAACACATGGCTACCTCCCCACCTTCCCTCACCTCCGTGCCTTCTTTCCCCTCTCCCAATCCCCTTCACCTCATACTTTTATTATTTTATGCCTTTTACAGTGTGTGCATCCATTGTTTTACACTTTCAATACTTTAATGGAACTTTTTACATGATTGTACTTTTTATAATTTTAGCATGCATCCTCTCTTGTTAAAGTCATCACAACCGTACATCTCCCCCTCACTGCTTTCTCTCATCACTTCCAGTCACCCTTGCTCCATTCTCCCTCTCATACTTCACTCCTCTCTCACCCCCCGCCCCCTCTACCTCCACCAGAAACCAATGTAAAACACTGATCACACTCGGGAATGAGTACTCTGATCAGAGGTTCTGACACATGCGTGACAGGTTGCTGATGCAACTACATAGATACATTCTACAAATGTGCAGTTCTTTTCTACTTATTGTAAAATAACAGACAGTGTAACATCATAATGATCTCCTTCTTTTTTGGCCTGTATAAACCTATCTTTAATAGACAATGACATTTTATTGAACAGAAAAACTATATACAGGTTGTTCATAAATGTTTAGCCTGATAAAAAAACATTGTAGCTAGCTCTTGATTGAATACAGTAAATGAAACATGCCTTATACCATGTATACCTCTACTCATTAAATTTTGAACCTTACATAAACATTTAATACAGGTAATACATCACTTCAGCAAGGGCACCCCTGGTAACACACAAAAGATCAAGACGTCTTCAACCTCTTGTAACACATTCTGCAACATATCTGATGTAATTATGCCAAAGGCATCTCTGATATTTTGTGGCAGTGTCACAATACCAGGAACTGTTTTGCACACATTTTTCACATACCCCCAAAGAAAGAAATCTAGGGGATAGTGTCAAGTGATCTCAGGGGCCATAGTTGGGCCATCTCTGCCAATCCACCTTTGGGGAAGGTTTCATGCAGATTTCTAGAGCCCAATGAGGGGGAGTGCTGTTGTGCTGAAAGATGACAGTATCTTGCATATCCTGTAGCTGGGCAATGGCATAATTTACCAGCACCCATTCTAGGTAAACATATCCACTTACATTGCTTTCAAAGAAGAAAAATGGGGCATCACTTGATCATGCCTTAACCCATACCACACATTAACCTTTGAACTGTCCCGAATGTGTTCTTGTATGACATGAGGATTTTCTGATGCCTAGATTTGGACATTATGGTGTTTAACTGAGCCAAAAACATAAAATATAGCCTCATGGGAATACATGTCCATTGCAAATTATACACATTTTGGATGATCATTTGGTTGTAATGCCTCAACAATTTGGACCTTGTATATGTACAATTTAAGGCATTTGTGAACTACTTTATGCACTGTACTCTTTGGCACTTAAAGCTCCCACAAAGCTTGTCTAATCAGTTTCTGTGGCAACCTTATGAATGCAGTTTAACTGCCTGCACATTCTCCTCCAAAACTGATGTTCTGCTGCTGCTTGTCTGTTTGTGAAGTGACCTTTGCTAGAAAGGTTTCCAGCCATGTTCTGATTAACTTAACATCTGGTGCTTTCTTTCCATAAAGGAAAGATTTGGTTTCTGCTAGCCACACAACACACTGAGCTTTCTCTTCGAGGGAGGGGGTGGGGGGTGGGGGAAGCCATTTTTACGATATAGCTCACACAGTGCTCCTTGTGCCAAAAGTGGTGAATGAGACACAGCTGTACAGAAACTTCACAGATAGGCCTGTAACAAAAAACAAACGTTACCATCATAAATATAATTAATATTTAATCTTTTAAATCAGGGTAAATATTTATGGACACCCTGTATTTATGATGAGCAAAGATCTCGCATAATGTTTGGACTTGAATTGTAACAACACTGATTTAATTTTTATCTCCATGAGTAAAAGGGAGAATGGTCTGTCATTTTTTGTCACTTGTTGCATTCTTCTCTTGTTAGCTGATTTTAGGGTCTCTTTCTTGCTTGTGTCTGTACGGACATACTGTTTAACTAAGTCTTCTTGTATAATAAGTAATGATAATTGAAATTCATTGTATTATTCTTCTTCATTTTAATGTCAACATTACATCTTAATAGTGAGATCTGTGATCAAAACTAGCTGGCTTGATTGTATTCCATTCAGCCACCATTGTGAGATAAGTACTATTTATACAGTGTGATTTTTCCACCGTTTACAAATTCAAGGGACTGAATGATGAGAGGATACGGAACAAAAAAGGTCTGATGATCTTATGTCCAGAGCTGCATTGTTTTCATGCTAGAGACCATTTATTCCACCGTACTTCATTACAAAGACTGCAGTCTAATACACATTGTACCATGCAGCCCCAGATACAGTACGCATGGTTTCCTCATAAAGGGTGGTACTGTTCCTCTTACGTCATGCCATAACACCCTCTCCTGCCATAGCAATTGGTAATGTTGTGACCAATTCACTTCTCTTGCTGACTCACCTTGTAGTGAGTATGATACAATGATGTACGTAATGGTTCCGTATTCAAATTGAGAGCTTGTCGTCACGGTGTTTACTTACGGAAAGGCAAATGGCAATGGGCAGCGGGCAACAAGGTTGTATCAGGAGATCTATCCCTGCTGACAACAACCACAGCACTCAATGTTTGCAACAGTGTTTTGCTGTTTGTCTGAGACAGGGTCATTTCAGGGAGCAAGAAATCATGAAGAATGCACCCGAAATGTTGGGATACCTGACTTGGAGGAAAATGTGATGAACACTGTGGAAGGCTGCTGCCACATCAGTACCAGGCAGTTGGCCTGCCTGTGCAGGGTACACCAGATGGCTGTGTGGAACATTCTCCATGGCAGTTGTTTCTGCCCTTATCACTTGCAACGTGTGCAGGTCTTACTAGTGACAGGCTTTCCAAATCAGGAGCAATTTTGTCACTGGTTTCTTCACAAGACAACCACAATTCCAGGATTTGTGTGATCCATCGTATTCACAGATAAGGCCACTTTTACACGGAGTGGTATCTTCAACTTTCATAACAGTAATCTGTGGGGTAGTATGCAGAACCCCCACAGTATGGTGACAGCGAATCATCAGCATCGGTGCAGCCGGAATGTGTGGTCCTGGATAATTGGTGACCATATTTTGGGACCAGTCTTCCTTCCACGTCACCTAACAGGCCAGAACTATCGATGTTTCTTGCGGGTGACTTTGGCTCCCTGCTGGAAGAAGTTCCATTGATGATTTGGAGGGTTATGTGGCTGCTATATGATTGTGCTCCAGCCCACTTCACCATGAACGCCCATTCGCATCTCAGTTGTGTCTTCTCTGGTCATTGGATCGGGCAAGGCGGTCCAGTTGCATGGCATGCTCGTTCACTGGATCTCACCCCATGCGATTTATGGTTAAGGGGCCATCTCAAAAGTACTGTGTATGCTAGGCCCATTCCAGATGTGGAGACACTGGAGCACCGTATTAATGCTGCCTATTACTCTGTTTGGATGCAGCCTGGCTGACATGAATGTGTGGGACAGAACATGCTACAGTGCATACATGCCTCATTGAGACACATGGATACCATTTGCAACACATACTGTAACTGTGGCTGCATAGTACAGCACATTTTGGACCACAGTCTCTGTAATAATTTATGATTGAATAAATGGTCTCTAGCATGGAAACCATGGATTTCCAGATATAAATTCAGTAGACCTCTTTTGTCCCATATTCTCTCATTGATCAATCCCTAGAGTTTTCACACAGTGGAAAAAAAAATCACCCTATATTTGTTACACAGAACTTGCTTGTTTTATCTTGATGAATGATCTGCCAGTGTGAGCAGAAATTGGCACACTTACAATTTTAAATTTCACAGTCATAGAATTTTTAGCCAAGCCATTTAATTCCAAAGGTTCTGATTCATGTTCACAATACTTAGATAAAGTGTGAAAGAAAGATATTTTATTGTAAAAACATTTGTTATGAGCAACTTCAATATAGTTTTCTTTCTCATTGAAGTGATGTGTGTGTCATGCTAATGAACTGGACCAACTTTGGACATTATGTAATATGAAAGAAAAGGAAACGTTCAGGCTAGCTGTAGTAAGTTTAACATTCTTTATTATGACCACTGTTTTGGCTTTATTGCCACTATCAAGTAACGTCATTTGATTTGATGTCCATATTATATCTATAATAAACTGTTGTTGTCTAATTCATAGAGATTATGTGACATGTAGTAATTATAAATGTGTGGAACACATTTTGCCACTTATTTGATAGTTAATTTACTATAAAGTATGATTTGACATTTATTTGACAGTGTTTTTTTTTCTTCTTCTCCTTTTTTTTCTTCCACCCCCCCCCTCCCCCCCCCCCCCAGTGAAATAAATGTCAAATCATGCTTTGTATTAAGTGAACTATCAAATAAGTGGAAAATGTGTTTCAAATGTTTATTATTACTACATGTTACATAATCTCTTCCAGTCAGACAATGACCGTTTCCTATAGATGCAATGTGGACATCAAATCAAACTAGATGTCATGTGAGAATGGCAATAAATCCAAAACATCTGTCGTTATAAAGCATATTAAACTTATTCCAGCTAGTCTGGACATTTCCTATTCAAAGTGTCATATTGTGGCATGTGCTACACTGTGGGCCCTGTCAAATGAAAAGTAATCTGGAAAATTTATCATATTTACTTCTCCGCCCAGACTGCATGTAATGTAAATTACAACAGCACATAATTAGCTTTTACATTGTTTTAGATCTGAAGATTCCCAAAGAGATATAAATGTATCATATATTTAAAAATGCGTGCAACTGAGACTGAATAATAAATGAGAATTGTTTTAAATTCATATACTGTTCTTCTGTCTCTGAAATCCAGACCAACACTGGATATAATCTTCATTAAAATACCCCATTTCATATTATTGAAGGATTTATCTGGTTATAATAATGCAAGAAATAATGGATAAATAATAGTTTCCTTATATCCAGCATTTTCTTCACAACCTATCAGTACATTAAGACAGCTGCCCATGTGCCTCTGTTCTATGTAAATCCATACTGGTGTTCAACTAAATTTGGTTCAGTATTATTGTTGTCAATATTTCCTATGTGTGTGTCAACAGACAGAATACAATGTTCTTCACAATTTAAAGTCCCAAATTTCTCTGATATTAGTATTGTGAGACACAGCATTAACAGTCAAATACCAGCATACTGCTTAATGCTATTAAGCCTTAAATTTAATCAAACAAATTAGAAAGAAAATAATCAAATTTTGAAAATATAAGTAATTGGATAGATAAAAAATCTAATCGCTAAGTGGCGGCAGAAGAATACACATGTGGAAGGCATTACAGTTAGCCAGCTTTTGGAGCCAGTGGCTCCTTCGTCTGGCAGAAGGGCTGTAAGGGACAGAAGAGGGGTGAAGGGAAAGGACTGGTGAGGTTTAGGAAAAGGTATAGAGTCTGGAAAAGTCACCCAGAACCCCAGGCCAGGGGAGACTTAATGGATGGGATGAAAAGGAGACTGATTTTTGGGAACTGCACCGAATGAGATTTGAAAACCTGAGAGCTTAAAAGCGGAAGATAGTGTATTATGAAAGACAGAGATTACTGCCAAAACGTTGTGAACAAGTTAATAAGAGTGAAAAGCTAAGTCCATTGCATGTGATAGAGGTGGGAGGGGGTCAGTGAAAAATAGACAAGAAAATGAAAGATGTAGAAAACTAAAAGGGAGTGGAGAAAGTAACAGTTACTGTGAACAAATGCTGAAAGACTGAAGAAATTAATGTAAACTAAGGCCAGGTGTGTGGTGAGAACCCGGGAAACTTTTTTTTAACTTTATTTATTTATTTTTCATCTGCATGGCAAATCTCCAAGGTTATGGAACATGTCAGTACATGAAATTACAACATGAAAGCAATAACAAGTAAAATGAAATGTTTATGAACCCAAAAAAAGTCAAGCCATAAGTTTAAGTAAACACAATCAACAGTATAACATAGGAATCAGCTTAATTTTTCAAGGAACTCCTCAACAGAATAGAAGGAGTGACCCATGATTTGAAAGCATGTGGATTACTGCAAAGATTTTTGAATTCTTGTGGTAGCTTATTGAAAATGGATGCAGCAGTATACTGCACACCTTTCTGCACAATAGTTATGGAAGTGCAATCCAAATGCAGGTTGGATTTCTGCTTAGTATTAACTGAGTGAAAGCAGCTAACTCTTGGGACTAAACTGATATTGTTAACATTGAGAGGCCAATGTCAGAATACCCAGACTAGTGAAGAGGGATTGACAAAAGTTTCGCGAAGTGATGACACCACTTACTTCCTGAACTGCCCATTTCTGAGCCAAAAATATCCTTTGAGAATGGGAAAAGTTACCCCAAAATATAATACCATACAACATAAGAAAATGAAAATAAGCAAAGTAGACTTATTTTTGTGTCAAACGATCACTTACTTCAGATATCATTGGAATAGTAAAAATGGCAGCATTAAGTCTTTGAACAAGATCCTGAACATGGGCTTTCCACGACTGTTTACTATCTATCTGGACACCTAGAAATTTGAACTGTTCAGTTTCACTAATCATGTGCCCATTCTGTGAAATTAAAATGTCGGGTTTTTTTCAGTTGTGTGTTATAAACTATAAAAACTGAGTCTTACGTGGGTTAGTGTTAGTTTATTGCCCACAAACCATGATCTTATGTCATGAATTGCACTATGTGAAATCGAGCCAGTGTTGCACACAACATCCTGTACTACCAAGTTAGTGTCATCAGCAAACAGAGATATTTTAGGATTACCTGTAACACTAGAGGGCATGTCATTGATACAAATAAGGAACAGGAGTGGCTCCAACACTGATCCCTGGGGCAACCCCTATTTGACTGTACCCCACTCAGACCCCACATCATAGCCATTCTCAACACTGTGAATAATGACCTTGTGCTGACTGTTCTTAAAGTAAGAGGTGAACCAATTGTGATCTGTTCCCCGTATTCCATAATGGTGAAACTTCTGGAGCAATATTTTGTGATCAACACAATCAAACACCTTAGCTAAAATAAAAAAAATATGCCTAGCATTCAAAACCTTTTGTTTAATCCATCCAGTACCTCACAGAAAAAAGAGAATATAGCATTTTCGGTTGTTATGTTCCTTCTAAAACATGATAGCAAATTATGTCATATAAAATGATCAATTATCCTTACATACACAGACTTTCCAATAACTTTACCAAACATGGTGGCATAGAAATAGGTCTAAAATTGTCTACATCTTCCCTTTCTCCCTGAGTACTTTCATCATTCAGGAAACTGACCATTCTTAAAGGAAAAATTACAAATATGGCTAAGTACAGGGCTAACATGTGCAGTTCAGTACTTTAATATTCTGCTAGGCACTCCATCATGACCATGAGAGTTCTTAGTCTTCAATGATTCAATTATTGACTCAATTTCGCCATTGTCAGTACCACAGAGGAGTGTTTCAGACATCAGTCTTAGAAAGGCATTTTCCAAGAGAGTTATATGATTCCATGTAGAAACTGAAGTTTTTATTTAATTCACCAGCAATGCCCAGAAAATGATTGTTAAATAATGTACATATATCTGACTTATCAGTAACAGAAATATTTTTACTAAGAACTGACTTTGTATCATCAACCTTGTGCTGCTGACCAGATACTTCCTTCACAACTGACCATATGGTTTTGATTTTATCCTGTGAATTAGGTATTCTGTTTGCATACCACATACTCTTTGCCTTCCTAATAACATTTTTAAGCATTTACAATACTACTTGTAATTGGTTGCTGTAGCTTGATTGTGACTACTTCTAACATTTTGATATAATTCCCACTTGTTCTACATGATATCCTTATCCCACTAGTCAGCCACCCAGGCTGCCTTTTACTGCTAGTACCCCATTTAGAACATTCTAATGCAAAGCAACTCTTAAAGAGTATAAGAAATGAGTTAAGGAAAGCATTATATTTGTCATCTATGTTATTGGCACTATAAACATCCTGACACTCTTGCTCCTTAATGAGGTTTAAAAAACTCTCTATTGCCATTGGATTAGTTTTTCTACATAGTTCGTAATTATATGTGACATTTATTTGAGTACAAAAGCCTTTTAGTTTTAAAATTTGTTCATAATGGTCTGAAAGACCATTCACCCTTTTACTAGCAGAATGCCCTTCTAGTAATGAAGAATGAATAAAAATATTGTCTATGGCTGTGCTACTGTTCCCCTGCACCCTGGTTGGAACTAACACAGTCTGCATCAGATCATATGAGTTTAGGAGATCTACCAACATCCTTTTTCTTGCACAGCCATATACAAAATTAATATTGAAGTCACCACGTATCTAATTTTTTGTACTTCTTATAAAGTGAACCAAGAACCCTCTCTAACTTGAGCAGAAATGCCCTGAAGTCAGAGTTAGGAGACCAATAAACCAGTGCAGTGCCGTGATACGTCTTCGGACTCAAATGGAATACTGTTTTATTACATACATGGCCACTCTCCCACTCTGCAAGAAACTCCTTGAAAAACAGCCAGCTAATCTGTATCCTGGTAAAGGTAGCCTCTTTGAGTGGTGCTCTGATAAACCAATAACATCAGAGTCAACATCTATAAGCAGGTCACTAACATTATCTCAGATAATAACTCGTATATTTTGATGAAATCCACTAATTCCTTCTCTACTTCGATACCTGACCTCCTCTGAAGGTGATTCCTTTCTTAGAGGGACTACCTTCAAGCAGGTATACCTATTAGCTGACTTCAGTCTAAAAAAGGTGCAGCTCTAACACCAACTACAACAGGAATTTTTCCATGAGTGATCCCATTGCCACCCATTACACTGTCACCTATAAGCTTTGCCAGCCTTCTCTTCCCATACCTATTGAGGTGCAGGCCATGCCTATTGAAACCTGATCTATTGATAGACTAAGTTGGCACCACTGCAATGTGAGCCATGCCTTCTGCTATCAGTGCCTTCTCAATCCCCATGTTAACACGCCTAACAGCAGCAGTAAGATTAGGCTGATCAGGACGCTGAAACAGTTGCACGAAGTGCACATTAGTGCCACCAGTTGGAGTAGGTATCTTTACCAGGTCACCACCTACATCATATTTCCCATCCCTGTCAAGATTATTCCCTGTTCCACCCACAGTCACTACCAGATCCTCTTTTGTAAAATTCCTGCATAACTCCCCTATGCTTTCAGTCACCTGAGCCAATCCTGCACTAGGCTTCACAATGCTAGTGACCTGGTACTCACCCCCCAACATTTCCTGCAACTACTGGCCCACACCTCTACCGTGCGAACTACCTAGCAGCAGCACCTTCTTCTTTCTCGTAGACTTTGCAACTGACTTAGGCTTCCTAACTGCTGAGGACTGCTGCATGTTTCCAACACCTACAGCTACAAGAGGCTCATCTCCACTTAACTCAGTTGGTCAAATCTATTGCATATATGCAAAGTACAGCTGTCTGAATACCTCCTCCTCCTAGCTGCCTTATTGCCACCTCCCAGTTGCCATTACCCTGCACCCTTCACCCCCCTCAACCTATCTAGTTGTAGCACTAGCTCCCACCTGTGGAGTTCTGAGAAACTTGTGTCTGAGGGAAGAATCCAGATGGTAGATGTGGTGAAACAGGAACAGAAATCACAACTGTCATTCTGTAGAGCATGCTCTGCAACAGGACAGTGTGTGTTGCCAGTATACACCCTCTGCCTATGTCCATTCATCCTAACTGATAATTTGGTGGTAGTCATGTTGATGTGAAAGGCTGAACAGTGTTTACATAACAGCTGGTGTGTCATTTCATAGGTGGCTATTTTTATAGGCATCTGTTGACCTGGTTGGGATTCCAAACCTCATGCTTCATATGATACGGGAGATTTTTGAATACCTTTGTGCCTTAGTGCAAGCCCTGCCATAGCGATTCCATTCCAGAGCTCCAGCATTCCCAATTCACATTCTTAGACCCATCCTAGAACCCCCCCCCCCCCCCCCCCCCAAATCCATCTCTCTCCTCACCATGGTTGCCAATCATACCATGTTGTAAGCAGTGTTACATATTTGAAGGTAAAAAAAAAATGCTCTCATGGACTTTTTATGGGATGCTAAAATCCCGGATATAATATTTTTTGCTTTTTTTCTCTTATTCATGTAACTCGTTTGTTGAAATTACACTAAAGTGCCTGTATGTCACTGATGAACATATTGAGGTACGAATTTGTCTTATAAAACATTTAACACAACTGCAAAATTGTACATCACTTCACTTATTTATTATTAAACTATAGCGCAAGTCAGTTGTCAAAGTAACTTTGATAATATGGTCCAGATTATTAGTAAACAATAGTTTAAAGTTTGAAAAACAATGAAAATTCTGTGTATAAATGAAGCAATTCTATGTCCCGTTCTGATGATGACAAGGACACTTGCACATTGACAATAGACATCAGCTGTTAACAGTTATGTCTGAGACAGTTCAGAGGCATGTCAGTTTGCACCACTTTAGGAATGAGGTTTATGTAATAAATCAATTTTTCAAGAACAGTTCACAGCTCATGTAAAGTCTTAGGAGATGGCAAGTTCTGATGTGCCACTGGTGTTGATGATATGTCCTAAGCATTCAGTCGCTGTGTTGGGCGGGGGGATTATGCAGCATATTATATTGGAGGCCCACCTCAGTGAGAACTTGAAGAAGACAGTCCAGATTTTTAGGGTGGTGTTCTGGTGTTTGTCCAGCGATAGTTATGTTGTCAAGGTAATTAAAACAAGGTAGCACCTTGTTTTCTTTGTCTCTTCGTCCAATGGTAATTGAGGATAAGTGTCTGCAAGATCCAGTTTTGGTTCTAGTCTCTGAATTTCTGTACTGTTGTTGTCCCGTAATGCATGTTGCACAAGGTGTATGTGGCAAAAGCTGGGTTATGCATTAGCTTTTGGCATAATGTGGCCTTGAAAATCTTTTGCACATCCCAGGGTACTGTCGAACATACGTTGACACTTGTCACAGAGGTGTTGGGGAGCTTTTGTGTTGATGGCATGCACAGTCTCCTTGTGTCTAATCCAGAGCAGTCAAACGCATCCATGCTGAAAATATTTGGACCCATGCATTAGCAAACTACAGTGAAAGGTACTTCCTTAGTCATGTTTTTGTATTTTGCAGTCAAGTGGCTCGTTCCAAGGACTGAAACGAAATGTTGTCATTGTTGTAGGTGATGAGATGCAGACTTGATGTTTCAAAGATGGTTGGCCAAGTTTTCCATATGTATCTAGGTTAAGTAATGTGACACAAGCTCCAGAGGTGCTGACTGGTTACAAATTTGCTGTGTAATCCACAGTTTGTGGTGTTTTCTCTGAATACAATTGATTTGTCAGTTGTTGGAAACAAACAAGTCATTTTTTTTACACTTTTCAGGAGAAACAAAAAATTGAATACTGCCATATGTAATTTTGCTACGTTACTGGAATTTTTCAGAACTGAAAGTGACTTCACTCTGCTTTTTTTACAGAGAGAAATAATTAACTTAGAGTATATCATTTTGATATTTAATGATTTCAGAGTTTTTTGACTAATTTGGTTTCAACAATTTACAAAAATATTTTTTTGTTTTTTTTTTAGGATTTAATTGTATCAACACTTCATAATACATTAGCATGGTCTGACGAAATAGAACAAACTGAATTATTTTAACAGCAGTAATGATTAACTGTACATTATCTATAATTTTAGTCAATCACTGGCCAAGAAAGCACTTCTTCATAGAATGATCTCTTTGCTGCAGGCACATATTCAATGACTTTTTTCATATCTTACATCTTCATTCTGGAAATAGGTACTTGGCATGTTAAGTAGGCCATTCGAAAGCTGTCCATTAATCCTGAAATGATGGGCTCACGTCTTTTTCTTAAGTGAAAAATATGTGTTACTAATACATCGATATACAGATTCGAAACATGCATGAATTCGTCACTTCGTGTTTATTCAGAAAAGCTTTCTTGCAAACTAGTTTCCTTTCACTTCCAAGCATTATATGGTAAAGAAACGTTGCATCCCTACAGTTTTCACTACATTCTGGATCAGATTTCTGAGGACACCTCAGCTTTACTTCCCTTGTTTCAATAAGGCGCTGCAGATGTAAATCCTGGGCGTAATTGGCAGGAAGATAAAGAAATCTTGCCAAAATATTATTACATTGAATTACACCAGTGGAGTCATAATGTTTCATTCGGCAGCTGAAAGGAAATTAATAACATGAGATTGGTATTGCTGGTAATACTGATACTATTTACATCTATACAGTTTCCTACGGTTGTTCCAAGAAAGATTGATATTTACCAGCAAGATTCTTTAATTGCTTTTACTGGAGCATAATCTCCTCTGTAATTTTGATAAGGCAGTCGTATGGTACAAGCTGTCTTTACCTTATTTTTATCTGCACAAATATTCTTCATTTTTGGAGCCATAGTAATACAACCAACTGATGCTCAGTGCACATTAACAGTGACTGTTAGTGCCACAACAAAGGACATGGATAATTTCATCAACAATGTGTAGTATTGGAGAGAAACAGATTCTGCACGGGAACGAGCAGCATCTGTTAAAAAGGAATAAGTCAGTGACTTATTTGGTTTCAACAACAAACAGTGTAAAGTGCACCACCTTTTCTACCATTTGTGGGAGCATGACGTGTTTGATTTCAACACCAAAGAATAGGCTATACTCTTAAAAGTGCTATTCAGTGAAAAAACGAAAACTGAAAATTTTGACTTATTTGGTTTCAACAATTTATGATTCAATTGTCCATTTCATGTTGTGAAAAATTCTTCTGTTTCCACATGCGCACTAGAGCACTTTTGTGAATTTCAAGATCGGGAGAGCCTGTTTGAAGTGTGGGGTATTCACTTTGAATGTGTGTGTGTGTGTGTGTGTGTGTGTGTGTGTGTGTGTGTGTGTGTGTGTGTGGGTGGGTGGGTGTGTGGCTGGGTGGGTGGGTGCGAGCGCGCGTGCGCCCACGTGCCTTTGCTGCATCTTTGCTTGTCTAAATTGTGAGCAGGAGGAGGTACAGATTCTGAACATGAAATGATGTTTATTTCCAACTGTTCCTGCTTTGCATTATTCCTGCTGGAAACAGAGGAGGGCTTTCTAATCTTTTTCAGCAGACTGGTTTCATATGTTCCATACAATGACAGAAATTGCCTTTAGCTTGTCTGAAGAAGCAATTCTTCCATTCATGGGTGACATAGCATTTCACACATAACTTCGCTTTGTGCAGAGCTGAAGCTGTGAAATTAATGCTGTGCTGGTGTGGCATATGTTTGTTGTTGTGCGTCCAGCCTTGTTTCCACAGTGCTGATTTACGACTGCTAGGGCTATGGCTGTGGCTGGGGCTTGGGATGTTTGTCTCAAGTAAAGTGATAACTTGTGGGGTGGCAGATAAAATTATGTTGGTGGTTGTTTTTGTTGTTGGAATTTGCTGTCTTTCTCATGCGCAGCTGGCAACTATATTTGTGGTTAGCCAGAAACCAATGGAGAACATACTGACCATAGTTTCCAGTTTTCATGGCCACATTCTGGTCCAGCCCACTGAAAGAAATGTTTCTATTCTCTTTCTACTTAGCGGGATCAGGACTATGATTATAAATGAAGGTATAAAGTTCTAGTATGCTCAACTATCCTCTATGGTACATTCCTAACAAATTGTCTTTCGCCCTCACTTCTAATGCTCAAATAAATGTTCTTAATAAATGCTCACCACAAAAGTGGAAATAATAGTCACCACTTGCCATGTGGATTTTTAATTATCACAGACAGCACACTAACAGTTACTTTAGCAAAATCTAAACAATCCAAGACAGTGTACAGTCCTCACGAGTTCACTATCAGTTATTGCAGAAAATACGCATTTTGTCACAGACCATCTCTGACGTCATCCAAGGCAGAGCGCAATCTGATGTTTAACAGATGTGGATCTTACAGTGACTGAGTGCGAAGTGAAACTTTTCCCTGCCTCTCGGGCTGTATATATGTGCCGCAGCGGATGGCCAAGGGAACATATGCCATCATCTGCCGTAAGCACATGGCATCAGCCTCTGAACGACCATTTTCTCAGACACAAAATCTTTAATAACAAAGTTATGAATTAATTCTTCTTAATTTTTACATGCATTCGTGTAAGTTGTTTGAAATCACAGAAAAAGTTTCAGTTCACTTGAATAAACTTTGCCTTCTAGAATTTCTATAGTGGAACTAATGGTAGATTGTTACCTCTGAACTATAACTTAATTTGAAGTTGCATTGGCTGTTATTAATACCACAATTCTAAAATTTGTTATAGCTCTATTATTTAGTAGGTTTTATCATGTGCTGTAACCAAAATTTTCTATCATTAAAATTACAGGTACTTAATGTACTACAAATGGGTATATTTTAGTTACGAATTTGGTTTTCATTAAATTACTCAAAAACTATAAGTGATAGCCTAACATGGTCTCTTGGTTATTATTTTTAGGTTGACATGAAGCACAATAGAAATTTTTACATTTCTAATATGTAATGCCTTCAATTTTTCTTAAAAACTTGGATTGTGGGTGCAATTTTAATTCTATTATTTTGAAACTTGCACTACTTATTTATGACCTCCATAGGCACATTCTGACCAAATTCTGGCTTTCTAGCTTTGTTATTTAGCACCACTTATTTTTTTCCTGAAACTGTATTTTATTGAAAACTATTGGTTTAATTACTTTAAGTATACATTGACAAAGTTTGAATATAAAAGTTTTACTTTTAATTTTATACTTAATTATGGTGGAATACTTGTGCACTACATGCAAATGCGTTAAAGTAAAGTGGCACTACTAGCAATGAACTGGGGTAAGTCCTGGCACACTCGCTTGGCTCTGTATCTCACAAATGATACAGCACTTGTTTTGCTTCAAACTCATTGCCAGAAATCTTGCTCAGCTAAATCTTGAACTTGTCATGCATCTATAACTTTAAGCACTTCATTGAGGCTCGGGTTGCAACCGTTTAGAATTTCGGCCCTCAGTCTCTGAGCTGATAGATTCAGAATAATAGCATCACGGAGCATTCCATCCTGATAAATTGTACCACAGACACAACCGAATTTACGGTCCCTAATCATGCCCTGCAATTCCACAATCCATTCTTGATAGGACTGATCCGTATGGAATTGTGCTCCGTAGGGCTAGGTTTGAGGCTCACTGAGGAGAAATAATTTCACGAATCCCCCGGTATGTGTAACTCCTACACACAAAAAGAAAAACGTATGATGTGATTCACCTGTGATTTTGTAGGTGTCAGAGTGTTGGTGCAGCTGTTCTATGTACTCTTTCCATGTTTCATTTTTTTCACCGAACTATTGGAAGAGAAGAGGCAACAGCTGAACTCTGTCTTTAGCTTCTGATGCCTTTTGCTGCTGGACTGCTTGCACTTGTATAAGGCAAGAAACTGCCAACAGCAGTTCTGTTATTTGCTGACAGTGAGAACAAGAGCTGTTAGACGCTGCTCAGCACTTAGATGTTGCTCTCCTTGGTATGCCACAATTCCTTAACTATCTCATCTTAAGTATTACAACTTACATATTTCAATTTAATACACACACACACACACACACACACACACACACACACACACACACACACACACAGTCCTGCTCTCGTATCCAGAATCCTTGTTCCACTATCCCATTCTCATCACCAGTATGTTGTAACTTCCTTTGCACACTTTGTGGGACTTTACTGGATACAGGAGCAAGGAACAGACGCCGTTTGTGATCAGAGAATTCACATTTTAGTTTAGTCTACATCTAATATCAAACAGCAAATATAATACAAAACTTTGTTTGCTGTAGTTGCAGCATCAATTGCTTACAGTAGACTTAATTCAGATACCAAGGTTTAAAATTCAGTCAGTCTTCAATACAATGACTATCCCAAAGAGCATGAGCCCTCACTGCTATGAAAGTCTGTAAATGTTTAAATGGCAGACACACAAAATGGGCTCCAAGCATTGATGTTTGAACTTCAGTAAACCCATAGCTGAAACTCTAGAGAGGGGTGCTTTTGTATCATTGGCACCAGCATTAACATTCTTGGCAATGCACTCATGCTGCAGTGACAAGGTAGGAAATGCGGCAGCATGATTGGCGGCACACATATTTTAAAGTGTGGCCAAATGGATGGCAGCCAATACTGCACTTGGATATGACCATTGCAAGATTGCTGCTCAGTGTCAAAGTTCTTGAGCTACAGTAACGGAGGGGTTGCTTGTGGTAGTGACGAATGAGGTTGTGTGTTGTCATCTCTCTCTTCTATGTTGCCTTCTGTCCAAGTGGCACTTGTGTCATCTGTACTGGGTGTACCTAAAAAAATCCAGGTGGGTTTGAGGCAATGCAAGAGGATAGTGAACCTCATGTGGTGTTAATTTCACACAGTGTGCACTATATTGCATTTGATGCATGGGGAACAAGGGCATCCATAGTGGGTGAATGCACACTGTTAGAAAAGTTCACTGTATTGACCTTTATTTCAGTGAGTCATGCAGTGCAGTATGGAACCTCTGTCTGTATGTGCAGTCTGTCGACATTAATGTTACTGCTGTCTCATTTATACCAGGAATTTGCAGGTGGTGGTGCTGTTCCCTCTTTAACTGCCTTAGAAAAGATTGCATAGCATCCACGACCCTTGTGACATTCGCCTTCTTTTTTTTTTTCTTTGTTGATTGTCCTCCGTGTCGACATACTGTGTTGTGATACTGACTGAAAAATGGGGGATGAAGTTCAACACTGACTACTTTAAATGATGTAGCCGACAGGTGCACAGTTGCGTTTCACAGTTCTTTACTTTCACTGTTCACAATCCCCCAGTAATACACAGCAGTAAAAGGCTAACCACGTAGTTCACAGTTCTTGAAAAATAAAAAGGTACATGTGGAACAGACACTGTCATTGTTTTAACACACGGTCTAATTGTGTTACACTTATTTCACAGTTAAGTTGATCCATTGTTGTTGATCTACCAGTAAGGGTTCCTTGTTGGAAACTCGGCCGTGGACTGACTGTCTCAGGACCAAAATTTATTATATATCCTCACAATAATAGGTACTGAAACTACACATTGTTTGAAGTTAAATTTACAGAAATTTCAATTAAATCTTAACTCATTAAACTAACTGAATACCTAAAAAATTGGTTCTTTTTAACAGTTTCTTCTACTACAAGGGTTAAGCCAAATTATTTGTTTAAATGATGAGATTAACAGATATCATTATGCAAACAATACTTTTGACAAAACTGTTAATTACTTTGGAATTAATTAAGGGCTGGCTTTGCTAACCGAATAGAGCCAAATAAATATTTTAAGAATTCTAGTGCTACTTCTTCCAAATGTTTATTATCAGGTTACAAAACAATTACCAATTTCACCCTATAATGAAAGATACTAACTAGTCATAGTCATAACAAATTAGAAAATCAATTACATAAATAAAACTAAGCACAAAATTATACCTGGTGTTATATTCTTTACAACTGAGGGCCAATCTTTCTCATGAAAATGCAGATTATACTCACATATGTTAATGGTAATTAGTTAAAAGTGAAAAGGAGAATTTTAAGGAGGCAGATTGCAAAACAAGAGGGGGAAGTAAAATTATCCCAGCTTGCTTCGCCACACCCTCCTTTGACATGTAGCTTGAACCTATCTTTTCTTTCTTCATAATTCTACATCACAGCTTGTAGTCTCGACTCCAAAGCTCAATGATTGTTAAGTAGTTGTAGGAAGATGTTGTATGTAAGATTTGAAGGAGGTTGTAGTGGAGTCCTGTCCAAAGTCTATAAAGGAATATTGATTTGTTGCATTGCCTAACACATACAATCTACTGCTGTCATTAGTGGATGAGTCAGAACTAGTGTGGCTGCATTGTTATTCATTTGGGTGGTTCCATGGTTGGAGTAGTTGTGTGCCTGGTCACCAAAACATGAGTGAAACCAACACAGCTGTGGCTGTGCCCCCTCGCTGCCACAAGATGTATAATTGTTGGTGGTGGGTTGGCAGCTATGGCCAACAAAAGGTCACCATTCCCAGTGAGAGTCACTCATGACGTCACTCTCATGAGTGTACCTAAATGCTTGGGTCTCTGTGTCTCCTTGTGGCTGCAGCCAATGTGTCTTGCCAAGAATGTGCTGTGATATTCATTGTTTTACTTCATATCCAGGTATGACTGATGTTGCTGTGGGATTATGAAAAGTCTGTAAGCCAGGAATAATTTGTTCACCCTAGCATGGTATTCATCCGAAACCATCACTGACTTTATCTGAGACAGTAATTTAATTAACCAGAGCTTGTGGTCTGGCATGAGAATTGGGTTGATCGATTCACAGTGATGTCTCCACAGCTGAGATGGTATCCTGCAGCTCAATTTTTCTTGTAAATTACTTGTTGTAGCTGTTTCT
Source organism: Schistocerca cancellata (assembly GCF_023864275.1). Lineage (NCBI taxonomy): Eukaryota > Metazoa > Arthropoda > Insecta > Orthoptera > Acrididae > Schistocerca > Schistocerca cancellata. The sequence continues at coordinate 604,996,925 of NC_064631.1, read as the reverse complement.
CTGGTGTCTTGCAAAGTTGGTGGAGCAATGCTGCCTTTGCAATGTCAAATGTGCCTTTGGCCAGAATTGCTTCTATAATGTCATTAAAAATGTAGGCATGATCCTTTATTGTAGCATAGTAGGGCCATCGGCTTGGAGGTATCATTGATGATTCCAGAATGTATGAATCTGGTGATCCTGAATAACATTGCTGGATGTTCGGGTTGGAAGGTGACTAGTTTGGGTTGAGAACCTGGTCATGTATGTGCCCCACAGAAGTTGGGGTATGCTGGAACATTTGGTCCATGAGCAACAGTGGACAAGATCCCGTTGACCATGCATGGTGTGGAAGAAAAACTGGGAGTCTTCTCACATGACCCAGCTGGCTGGACCCCTCATTGGATTATGAATGGATTCATCTGGATCATTCACAATGCAGATGGACTGCTAAAAGCACACAAGATGTTGTTGTGGAGACCTGAATTAGTTGCTGGAATACTGTCTTGTTTTTTTGAGACAGTCACAAAGAAGGTCAAAATGAACTAAACATTCTTCCTGCACAAGTTCATAATTGTTGCTGTAGATGGTGGGATGTGGTAGAATATCACTTTCGTGTTTCACATAAATTGTAGGCTGATCAGGGTGGAAGAGAATGTTATATGTGGTAGTTTTAAAGTCATCATTATGTTCAAACTGTTTGAGAAGATGGTGATCATGGAATGACACCATTTCCAAAACTAACTCTGACAAAATAGATTCTGCTTTTCATTACAGGATCACCACTGTAGGGATTCCAGTGCAGTTGGCTTGTGGAATGAAGGGGGATGCTAGTGAGTGAGGTAAACATGAATTTATTGTTGACAGCAGTGTGTACAAAAAGATCACTTGACATGCACACATCACTATCCAATTGTTCACAATGTACTGTAGATGATAGAGTGATAAAAGTATTTCTTCCTGTAGCAGGGCTAAACTCATAACATTTATGTGACATTTCACTTTGTTATTGGTGATGCCCACAGCTACTTTGATCCGTGCATAGGAGCAAAGTGGAAGACATTTATTATTGTGAACCAAAGCTGTATAGACAACAGTAGAATAACTAATTAGCAAATACTGTATGAAATACAAAATGTTTCCATATGCTCACATGGTGCTATGGTTGTTTTAACTATACTGCAGAAGTTTCACTGGGAAACCCATACACACCCTCCTTGCAGCTCTGATCTCTCCTCATGAAATTTCCGTGTTTTTATAGCCCTGAAGACAGACTTTCATGGCCCTCGATTTGCTTTGACAAAGAGGTGCATGTCTGAGTACGACATACTTCTGTAGGCAACCTTAAACATTTTTCCATGAAAGCAATGATCATCTTGTCTCACTATGGGATAAATGTACCAACAGTTACGGTGATTACTTTTGAAATAATGAACAGTTTACGTATATTTTTCCGCATCTGTCTTGTTTTCATTCGATTGTTGCTCTTGCTATAAAGATGTTGTTGATGAGCAGTCATGCCACACACCACAATATCATTGGTCATATTTTAATGCAGTGGTTTACAGGTTATTAAGATTGTGGGTAAGCCATCAGGAATTAGAAAAAGAACTGAGTGTTTTAAAGCATGTTGCCATGGTGAATGGGTACAGAAGCAATGACATGGTGAAATTTTATAAGAAGATAAAGAAGAAACAAATAAAACAAATAAGTGGAAGTCACTTTGCAGCTGCAACAACAAAATGTACATGGCTTTAAGTTACAATGAAAAGATTTCCAACAAAATTGAGAAATGTTTTTGTAAATCAAACATTAAAACTGGTTATCATCCAAAAACATTTTAAAATACAATCTCCACCATAAAATTTGTAATAATAGGGATAAGTTTCAGTATTCTGGTGAGTACAATATCAAATACAGTGGTGCCCCACTCATCACTAATGATGCCATCTCCCTTTACACTAACACCCCTAATGCCAATGGCCTTGCCACTACTGAACACTCCCTTTCCCAACACCCGATGGATTCCAAAACTATGACCTATCTGGTCACCATGACCAAATGTATTCTCACCCACAGTTAGTACTCATTTGAAGGCATCACCTACAAACAAATCTGGGGTACGACAATGGCACCTGCATGGCACCATCCTATGCCAAACTGTTCATGGGCCATCTAGAGAAATCCTTCCCAAACACCAGGAATCCTAAACCTCATACCTGGTTCAGATTCATTGATGACATTTCGTGATTGGATTGAGGGTGAGAACACCCTGTCCACATTCCTCCAAAACCTCAGCACCTTTTCCCCCATTCGCTTCACGTGATCATCCTCTACCCAAGAAACCACCGTCCTTGATGTTAACCTCCACCTCAAAGATGGGTACATCAGTACCTCCATCCATATCAAATCTACCAACCATCAACAATACCACCACATCGACAGCTGTGACACATTCCATACTAATAACTCCCTTCCATACAGCCTAGCCAGCTCGTCGCATATGTAGTGATGAACAGTCCCTCTCAAAATATGCAGAGGGTGTCACTGAGGCCCTGACAGATGGTAATTACTCTCCCACCCTCGTACAGGAACAGATCTCTCATGCCTTGTCTCTCTAGTCACCCACCAACTCCCAAAGTGCCACTGTCCAGCCACAGAGGAACTTCCCCCTCGTGCCTCAGTACCACCCAGGACTGGAGGAACTGAATCACACCCTCCACAAGGGTTTTGAGTAGCTACTGCCATGCCCTGAAGTTAGGAGTATCTGACCCACTATCCTTCCCACCCCTCCCACAATTGTTTCCCACCACCCACCGAACCTACGCAATATCCTCGTCCATCCTACACAACCCCTACTCTCAACTTCTTGGCACATGGCTCATATCTCTGTAATAGACCTAGATGCAAGACCTATCCCATACATCCTCCCACCACCACCTACTCCAGTCTGGTCTCAAGCATCACCTATCCCATCAAAGGCAAGGCTACCTGTGGAACCAGTTATGTGATCAACAAGCTAAGCTGCAACCAAATGTGCTGCATTTTACGTGGGCATTACAAACAGCAAACAGTCTGTCTGCATGAATGGTCACTGACAAGCTGTGGTCAAGAAACAGCTGGACCATCTTGTCGCTGAGCATGCTGCCCAATGCAGTGTTCTTCTCCTCAGTGACTGCTTCACAGCCTGTGTCATTTGAATTATTACTACCAACTCCAGCTTTTCTGAATTACACAGATGTGAACTCTCCCTGCAATATATCTTACATTCGCATAACCCCCTGGCCTCAACCTTCATTAGTCACTGTCCTTCATCCATGTATCCCCTTTCCTGTTCCCACTTCAGCATTACACAGTTTCCGTTCCACCAACACACGCACAGTCTTTTTACTTCTCTCCTTCTCCACTTCTCCCACCCTCCCCTGCACTCTCCGTCTAATCTCCCAACTGCACCTAGCTTTGCTATCCTCTCACCACCACATATCTGTGTGCTTGTACAACAGCAATTTACTGTCCTCCATTCTTATGCTGCTACTACCTCTCAGTCCCAGCCCCCACCTTATCCCCACCACCCATATTGTTTCTCACATCATGTGCAGTTTTTCGCACCAGTGACAGTGGTCGTGTATGTATGAGTTGTGTTTGTATAAATTTGTGGGTGTTTTGTTTGTGTGTGTGTGTGTGTGTGTGTGTGTGTGTGTGTGTGTGTGTGTGTGTGTGCGTGTGCGTGCGTGTGTGCGTGCATATGCATGCATGCGTGCATGTGCACACATGTGCTCGCACGCATTTGTGTTGTCTACTTCAGAAGAAGGACTTATGGCCTAAAGCTTACTTGTTTATCAGTCTTTTTATTGTGCCTGTCTGTAAAGCAATATCTCCAAGTTATTAAAACTGTACTGCAGAATTAACTTTGATTCTCCTGTGCTAGCATGCAGTGAAGGTACCTGAGGTAATGTAACTTATCTAGTTCCTGGATCTGACAGAAACATATGGAAACACAGCAAAAGTGCACATTGGTCCCTTACGTGGATTCTCTGTGTTATCTCTATTGATACTCAGGGTGGGTGGGGAATCAATATAACCACTGAATACTAAACTTGTAATACATCCTCAATCCTGTAATCCTCCTGATATCAATCCATGCATACCCCGTGCCTCCTCGCTGTCAGAATCAGGTCACCTAGTTGGTACCCTTGCTACATTCCTATCCCATGCTCGTGTAGTCATTCCATCTCAGCCTTCAACCACCCTTCCCCAACCCTCCTTCCTGCTCACACCTCATTTCCCTGCTCACTCACTCCACAGGACACAAAGGATAGGTTGCTACTCACTATAAAGGTGACATAGTGAGTTGCAGACAGGCACAATGAAAAGACTGATACACATTGAGCTTTCAGCCAAAGTCTTCTTCAGAAAAGAAAAGGGGAAGGGGTAGGGATAGCAGGATACAGATGGGGAAAAAGAAGACAGCACTGTCTGGCAGAGCATGCAGGGATTAGATGACAGCAGACCTGGCTGCCAAACACAGGGTTCGGATGCTGTTGGGAAAGGAGGGGAGGGGGAAGGGCGGAAAAGGAGAGGAGCACAGGGAGGGAAAAGACTTGCGGGTACATTAGCAGAGAGTGGCAAACAGTGAGGGTGAGGGTATGTGAATCGGTAAGAAGTAATAGGACAGAGGAGCTGGAAACTATTGGATGGAGGGTGTGGGGACAGTAGGTTACCGCAGGTTGAGTCCAGGATAATTTGGGAGCAAAAAATGTGTTGCAAAGATAACTCCCATTTGTGCAGTTCACAAAATCTGGTGGTGTAGAGGAGGATCTAGATGGCCTGGGCTAACCCTACAATAATATAATGCCAGTACAAGGGAGAATAGACACCAGGACAGTTGGAGATTTGGGCCAATCCAGGAGGCATGCTCAGATACCCAATGTGGTTAAGGCAGCTGCTTGGGAAAGGCAGGAAATTTGGGTTTCAGGCCAAATTTTCATTTGTTCTGAAGTATTGGACAGCTGATGTGGAACCATAAATGCAAGTTGCGAAGCTCATCCATAACTGAATGCGGCTGTTGATCAACAGTGCAGTGTCTCAGACACTGCAGCACAGTATTTCAAGCCATAGCAAGGCAATGACGAGAGAGAAAAGTGTCTCATCATGTTAATATAGCGCAAGCACAAGCGAGAGTTGACACTGGGACAAATGGAGATTTGGGCCACTCCTGGAGATACGATCAGATTGCCACAGTGCAATAAGTGGGAAATCCAAATCCAAGTTCAACTGCCTGACCAGAACAAATTTTCATTTGTTCTGAAATATTCTACAGCTGCTGTGAAGCCAAATCACAATTTGCAAAGTTTATTCTTAATGGACTTTCCATTGTTTAACTTTCTGTTTTGCTTTCTTCACACACCTATTGTTTTCAATTATTTCTCTTTTCAAATTCTTGTTGTACTTTCACTGGGAGACATTTCCAAATAGTATTGTTTATATATTATGCCGTGCTTATTATAAAGTCTAACTTTGTCTGTAGCAGTTGACTTGTCTTGTTTGAGACTGTTTTCTTTGGCCTTTTTACTCTACCAGTAACATATTTTCCTGTCTGTATCAGTAGCATAGTTAAAGAAATACCATTTCTGCATATCTCTAAATAATCATCATTCTATAAGAATATGACTGTGCTATATACTTTAATCTGGTATATCTCGGCATTTTTAAGCAGATTATTGTAGTCTGTAGTTCTACTTTCCTGCCTGATGAATCTGTTTCATTATAGCTTTGTACCTATTTTCTCTCTGCATCATACACATGCATGATCACATACAATAGTCATACAATAGTAAGAAACATAATAACTGTCACTTCCTGTACAATTTCTCTGTTATTTGATAAAATGTGATCAATCTCATTTTAGATGTTTTTGTCCATGATTGTGTTATAGACAAACATGTTGTTCCTCTTGGGAATTTCTGCTGATAAATGTCCCATGTCATTCCTGATATTATTTCCAAAACTTCCCAAGAAGCATCACCATTTAGTTTACATTCTACCTGTGTTAAACTCTTCAGTTATCATCTTTTAGTTGGATTTGCTGTCATTCAGAATCTTCTGGTCATGTTGTAGACGTCTTCTACATCTTCATCAATGACTCATATACAGTTACCATGGAATATGCTTATGCTTATTATTATTATTAAACTGGTATTACTGTTGTCATAATTATTATGATTAAATAAGCCTTGCTGTTCTCTTTAAGATTCTTGGAATATTTGCAATATTGTTTCAAATGTACTACCTACACCAGATTTCAGTTCTATTTGGGCTTTGATTATTCACTGCACGTCTGTTATTTTATTTGATGTTATTTTATGTTCACTAATCCATTTTTGGAACCCAAACGTTTGCAGTTTATTATAAAAGAAAAAAACTCGGTTTCTATGATACAATTAGTTGTTTATACTGTCCAAGTTCCTGTACCAATGTGCCAATGCAGAAGTAACTGGACGTGTTCCATGGCCTGAAATGATAGTGTAGATTTTTCAGTCCACAGCTCTTAATATTCTTTCATTCAACTTGGAATACAAACATTCCAAGAACTCATACATGGCAATAGGGCCTTCGTCAAGACTAACCATGATACACAGGTCTGTCATGGTCTGAATTATTTGGCAAGATATTGCATAGTACTAAACCTCAAGAGAGCCATGCCCTTAGCAGTCTCATCCCAGTCCTGAGTTCTTCTAAATCAGCTTTGGATCAAGATCATCACCCTTTACTGACAATGTTCTAGCAATCCCATTAAGTCAGTATTGTCATTTAGTAGTTAGTATTTGTGTTACTAGTAATATATTTAGTCTAGAGGACTGCAGAGGTAGTCTCACCATTCTGTCTACCATGTCAGTTTGTGGGATGCCCATTCTTATTTATTCCCCATAATGTGATCTGTCAAGATGATAACAGTATGGGTACCAATAGTTAGACAGCGTGAATATGTGAACAAGACTTTGCGATTTTTCCCTAGGTGATTCCCTTTATCCTATCTTAGATGTAACTGAAGGTTTTCTTCCCAGCTCTTAGTATAGTCACCATATGTTGAGACATTTATCCATATGCAGTTAATACAAGCAACAGGCTGTAAGGAAAGATTAAAAGAAGGGAAAAGCTTATATATTTATCTGTACTCTGTTTAGCAAACTTCTCCCTCATTCCAGTTTTAGTTTGTATCATTATAATTACTGTACAACATTTGTACAGAACATACTTTTAGGCCTTTCACTATGTCCATTTGAATGTTTTCTCAGTTAGAGAATGTGAAGCTCCAACATACTATAGATGAACAAGATCGACAACTGAAGTGTCAGCTGGCATATCAAGAAAATTGTGTTACTCGTCAGAATAAGCTAACTGACTCAGTACGAGAATTAAGAAGGTAAAGTATTGTTTTGTATCTGATTTTAATAATAATGGATTTTTTTTGTTTTTCATAAAAAAACCTTCATTTACTCTAATGATAAGTCATACTGAAACATTTCACATGTTTATAGTGTCGATAATATTTAGGCATCTGAGGAATCATTAATTTTACAAGTTGATCACAAAATAAGGTTCAGTTAAATTCATCAAATTCTTGCTAAACAGTGACTTAAAAATATGTGTACACATAGACTACTCTCCAAAGAGTAATTAGAGTTGTATTCAGTTTTGAAACAAAGTAAAAACCTGGTAGTTCATATCTAACACTAGTATACTTTGCACTCTTAAAATCCTACATGATTTGAAGCTTGTAGTTTGAAGTTGTGCAGATTAAAAAATGGGTAAATGTCATGCAGGAAGAAGTACTTCAGTCCACAATTAAATTTAGTTCATTCGTTTGCATAGTCTGTAATTTCAGCATCTTGATATGATGTAGGACATTTAAACCTATTTGATGGACACCAGGCCTTTAGATAGGAAATCTGAGGGACCACCTTAAAATATGTTAAGAACACAGCTTTCAAGAGAACTACCTCTTTTTGCCTAGCCTAACTACACACTCTCTCACAGACACAGATATCAATATGTACACCCCCATGGTTGACTGTTTACGAGTATCTGAGGATGAGGACTAGCAGAAGTTGAAACAAAGGTGGTTACAAGAGCAGAGCATATGCTGAAGAGGAGGTTCCCACCTATGTGGTTGGAAGGAGCTGGTGCTGTAGTGGTGGATCCAAATGCCATGGTAACTGAAGTCACTGGCAGAAACATCTGTATTGTGATGTGCAGCATGTTTAGCCTTTGTATGGGCAAGTTTACTACACACTCTCTCACAGACACAGATATCAATATGTACACCCCCATGGTTGACTGTTTACGAGTATCTGAGGATGAGGACTAGCAGAAGTTGAAACAAAGGTGGTTACAAGAGCAGAGCATATGCTGAAGAGGTGGTTCCCACCTATGTGGTTGGAAGGAGCTGGTGCTGTAGTGGTGGATCCAAATGCCATGGTAACTGAAGTCACTGGCAGAAACATTTGTATTGTGATGTGCAGCATGCTTAGCCTTTGTATGGGCAAGTTTATTGTTAGCCAACACTTGGCAGTGGCTATTTGTGCAGGTGGACAGTTGATAAGTTGTTATTCTCACATAGAATGCTGCCCTGCTGGTATATGAAGTTACAGCTTTTGCACATGGTAATAACCTTGATGGGATAGGAAAAGCCTGAGACTGAATTGCTATAGGAGTGGTGGGTGGTGGCATGGAACAGGAATTATATCTGGGTCATTCACAGGAGAATGGCTCATGAGCTGCAGACTAGAAACAGTAGTGGCAACAGATATCATGTTTGTAAATAAATGTATGACTAGGGCCTCACGTCCGCAGACCGTTAGCTGGGTGCAAGTCTTTCGATTTGATGCCACTTCGGCAACTTGTGCGTCGATGGGGATGAGATGATGATTTTATTATTTATTTTTTTAGCATATGGCTAATACAGACATATCAGAAAATTAAATTACATATATACATATTGACACACAAGAAACTTAAGTTTGTCTTTACAACTGAATATACAGTCCTTCAATCCAGCACACTGCATCTGGATTTGCTAGCAGGAAGTCCTCTTCAGCGCCGTGATAGGCTTGAATCCTGCATTCACTGACAATGTGGTGAACAGTCTGGTGTGGAGCCCTGCAGTCACAGGCTGGATTAGGCAGCTTCTTCCACTTAAGAGAGAGCATCCCTGCATCGGCCATGGATGGTACGGATTCTGTTGAGAGTTGTCCAGGTCTTGCATGGTAGGTCGAATCCTGAGAAGATGTTATGCAGGTGCACATCTGTCACTGCTTCCCACCGACCTTTCCATTCTTCAAGAGGTTTCAAATCCCTGGTAACCATGTCAGCAGCATCGCACAGAGTTGGATGACATGATTTCAGTCTCTTACGATTTAAAAGTGGCAGGTCGCTATGCATGGGTAGGTTAGAATTCCTGAAGATCTTGTGGAATTCTCTCATAAGGGCAGTACATCTGCTTAGATGAGGAGGCATTATGCCGGTTAACAGTGGAAGCCAATAAACTGGAGTAGATGTGATTGCGCCAGATATTATGCACATTGTCATATTCAGCTGGGTGTCATCAAGCCTTGTATGATCACTGATCATCCAAACAGGTGCACAATACTCAGCACTTGAGTACCCCAAGCCCAGAGCTGAAGATCACAGGGAGATTGCTGAAGATCCCCAGGTAGTTCCGCATAGCTTATGGAGGATGTTGTTTCGAGTCCTCAACTTTTGAGCTAAGTTAAGAAGGTGTTGTTTGAAGCATAGTGTACAGTTCAGGATGGCACCAAGATATTTTGGGTTCCAGTTATGGCGAAGAATTCTGTCCTTGAAACTTACTTCCAATTTTATGTTCACCAACTGATTTTTTTAAATGGAAGCAACACACTTCTGTTTTACTCAGACTGGGTTGGAGTCTCCAGATTTTGAACTAATTATCTAATCCAGACAGGTCATTGGTTAGAATCGCTTCTGTTGTCTTCAGTTCCTGGTGTCATACGGCTAGAGGCAGGTCATTGGCATAGCAGTATTTTCTGGACGAAGTGTTAGGTAGATTAGATAGATATAGGTTGAACAGTAATGGTGAGAGAACTGATCCTTGACGCAATCCATTGTTCACCTCCTTTCCTTACTTATGTTGCTTCCGGTGATTACCTGGAACTTTCAATCACTTAGCATGCTGTTAATCAGTCGAGCCATTGTTCTGCAGGGTATGATGTGGAGAAATTTGTAGATAAGGCCTTCCCTCCACACGGTGTTGAAGGCAGCAGTTAGATCAACAAATGCCACAGATGTTTTCTGCTTCATTTGGTATCCTGACTCTATGAAGAATGTGAGAGACAGTACTTGGTCACAGCAGCTACGCTCTGGTCTGAAGCCTGGCTGATCAACTCGAATGTTCTCTAGGATAGCGCTACTTATTGTTTTATATATTAGCCTTTCAAAAAGCTTGTAGCTTTCTACCATGTCGCTGGGTTTGCCAGGTTTCAGAACAGATATTATCTTCGCCTTTTTAAACTCCAATGGAAGTTGATCAGTCAGCAGGATGTCAGTGAAGAATCCTGCCAGCCATTTCTCAGTTTTTCCTCCCATATGGATCAGGAATTCTGGATGGATACCATCGAATCCAGCTGCCTTAAGAGGTTTGAGGTCCTTCAGTCCAGAGTCAATTTATGAAACTGTGAAGGGATGGGTATACTCAGATGAGGGAGATGCCATCTTTTTCAGGTCACGAAGCTGTCATCTGATATGTCTTGTGTGTTTCTTGTCAGCAGGCGCTCTTGAGGTAGTAATGATGTGGAAAGCAATTTGGTCTGGAGTTACTTTGGAATTTTTTCTGCATGCTGGTGCACTTCCTCCCAGTTTTCTCAGAAGACTCCATGCTTTCCTGCTCAAGTGGGTAAAGTCCATATTTTTGACTGCTTGTGCCCATTTCTGCCTCCAAGACATGTCCAAGCTGGACAATAGTTCCATAGCTATTTGTGGGTCACCACTTTGCTGGAAGTGTTGGTACAGTGTTTCACTTTCATCATTCCAGCCTGGATGATTGTTAGGACAACACAACACCCAGTCCCTGAGCGGAGAAAATCTCTGACCCAGCCGGGAATCAAACCTGGGCCCTTAGGATTGTCATTCTGTTGCACTGACCACTCAGCTACTGAGGATGGACATCATGTTGGTTAGGTGACAATAGAACTCCACCATGGAGATGAGGGTAGGATTTTGGGTTTGATACAGCCCTATTTTCAGAGCTAGATGAAAGGAGACAAAGCCCTGGCAAAATGTGGTTGAATTAAGACTTGGTTCACAATTGGGTAGTAAGGGTAGTACTGACCAGTGGCTAGTTCATAGTGTTGATGAGTTTGTTACTGTCAGATCAAGAAATACATTTCTGGACCAGAAGGGAACTATCTGTCTGCAAAGGCTCTAGCAACTATGTGGAAAGCTCCTGTTTCTAACTTATTGCAGATAAATGCCTATTGTTTCTGAGACTGTAGGGAAAGAACTTTGTGACACAAGGTCTCATGACTATGAGATTGGTCGCACTGTTGATATGTGGTTTATTTGATATGAAGAGAGGTTTCCACAGATCCATCAGAGAAGTGGAGATGGACAGCCAGGAAGACAGCTTATTGTTTTGAGAAGATGCAAGTGAAGGTGATTTGGGGATATATGTTAATATTCTGAAGGGAGGAATAGATGATGTTCTTGCTGTCGATCCAGATCATAAAGATGTAACCTTTAGGTGTTCCATAAAACTTTGGCATATGATGGTGTGTTATGAGTACTTGAGCATTTCTGGAGGTATATTTGTAAATATAACTGCAAAGTGAAAGTAATTGTGGATTGTATGTAGGTAGTTAAAATGGTCGATGAGCCACTACTTCCGCTGAATAGGTCAGCTGTCCACTGTACACAGGAGGCCGCTACATGGGTAGCAGGGGCTGTGTGGCATGGACTTGGGCGGTGTTTTAGGTTAGAGGGTCTTGTGAAAACACAAAAGGGCTTCAGTCACAGAGGGTGCAGCCGAACACAGGAAGAACGTAGATACAGGAACCATTGGTATAACAGTTGTTAATTGTCATAGCTGTGTTGGGAAAGTACCAGAGCTCCAAGTGCTAATAGAAAGCACTGATGCTCAAATCATTATAGGCACTGAAATCTGGCTAACGCCAGATATAAGCTCAGCCGAAATTTTTGCGAAGAACCTAATGGTGTTCTGAAAGGGTAGGATAAACATGGTTGGTGGTGGCACGTTAGAAGTAGTTTATCTTGCCGTGAAATTGAAGTAGATAGTTCCTGTGAGTTAGTATGGGCAGAGGTCATTGTTGGCAACCAGAATAAAATAATAATTGGATACTTTTACCGATCTACCAATTCAGATGATACAGTTGCTGATTATAGTTGGTGGTGACTTTAATTTACCCTCGATATGTTGGTGAAAATACATGTTTAATTCTGGAGGTACACATAAAACATCATCCGAAATTGTGCTAAACGCATTCACTGAAAATTATTTTGAGTAGTTAGTTCATGAGCCCACACGAATAGTAAATGTTTGTGAAAACACACTTACCTTTTAGCAACAAATAATCCTGAGTTAATAATGAGCATCAAAACAGATATGGGGATTAGTGAACACATGGTTGTCACAGTGAGATTGAATATTGTAATCCCCAAATCTTCCAAAAACAAATGAAAAATATACCTATTCAGAAAAGCAGATATAAATTCACTTGACACCTTCCTGAGAGACAATCTCCACTCCTTCCAAATTAATAATATAAGTGTAGACCAGATGTGGCTTGAATTCAAAGAAATAGTATCAACAGCAATTGAGGGATTTATACCAAATAAATTAAAAAACAATGGAGCTGATCCTCTTTGGTCCACAAAATAGGTCAGAACACTCTTGCAGAAACAATAAAAAAAATGCCAAATTTAAACAGATGCAAAATCCCCAAGATTGGATATTTTTTACAGAAGCTCAAAATTTAGCGTGGACTTCAATGTGAGATGCTTATAACAGCTTCCACAATGAAACTTTGTCTTGAAACCTGGCAGAAAATCCAAAGAGATTCTAGTCATATGTGAAGTATGTTAGCGGCAAGAAACAACCAATGCCTTCTCTGCGCAATAGCAAAAGAGATACTGTCGAAGACAGTGCTGCCAAAGCAGAGTTACTAAACACAGCCTTCTGAAATGCCTTCACAAAAGAAGATGAAGTAAATATTTCAGAATTCGAATCAAGAACGGCTGCCAACATGAGTAACATAGAAGTAAATATCCTCAGAATAGGGAAGCAACTCAAATCACCTAATAAAAGTAAGTCTTCTGGTCCAGACTGTATACCAATTAAGTCCCTTTCAGAGTATGCTGATGTATTAGCTACATACTTAATAATCATATACAACAGTTTGCTTGATGAAAGATCAATACCAAAGACTGGAAAGTTGCAAAAGTCACATCAATATTCAAGAAAGGTAGTAGGAGTAATCCACTTAATTACAGGCCCATATTGTTAACATCAATATGCAGCAGGATTTTGGAACATATATTGTGTTCAAACATTATGAATTACCTCGAAGAAAACAGTCTATTGACACACAGTCATCATGGGTTTAGAAAACATTGTTCATGTGAAACACAACTCGCTCTTTATTCAGATGAAGTGTTGAGTGCTATTGACAGTCAATTTCAGATCGTTTCCGTATTTCTGAATTTCCAGAAGGCTTTTGACATTGTACCACATAAGCGGCTTGTAGTGAAATAGCATTCTTACAGAATATTGTCTCAGTTATGTGACTGGATTTATGATTTCCTGTCAGAGAGGTCGCAGTTCATAGTAACTGACGGAAAGTCATCGAGTAAAACAGAAGTGATTTCTTGCGTGCCCCAAGGTAGTGTTATAGACCCTTTGCTGTTCCTTATCTATATAAACGATTTGGGAGACAATGTGAGCAGCCGTCTTGGATTGTTTGCAGATGACGCTGTCATTTATTGACTAAGAAAGTCATCATAAGATCAAAACAAATTACAAAACGATTTAGAAAAGCTATCTGAATGGGGGAAAATTGGCAGTTCACCCTATGTAACGAAAAGTGTGTGGTCATCCACATGAGTGCTAAAAGGAATCTCTTACACTTTTGTTACACAATAAATCAGTCAAATCTAACTGAATATCTAGGAATTACAATTATGAACAACTTAAATCAGAAGGAACACATAGAAAATGTTGTGGGGAAGTCAAACCAAAGACTGTGTTTTATTGGCAGGACACTTAGAGAATGTAACAGATCTACTAAGGAGACTGCCTACACTACTCTTGTCCATCCTCTTTAAGAATGCTGTTGCACAGTGTGGGATCCTTACCAGATAGGACTGACGGAGTGCATTAATAAAGTTCAAAGAAGGGCAGCACGTTTTGTATTATCGCAAAATGTGGGAGAGAGTGTCACTGAAATGATACAGGATTTGGGCTGGACATCATTAAAAGAAAGGCGTTTTTCATTACAACGGAATCTTAATCACCAACTTTCTCCTCCGAATGCAAAAATAGTTTGTTGATGCCGATCTACATAAGGAGAAACAATCACCACGATAAAATAAGGGAAATCAGAGCTCGTACGGAAAGATATAGGTGTTTGTTCTTTCTGCGCACCATGTGAGATTGGAATAATAGAGAATCGTGAATGTGGTTCAATGAACCCTCTGCCAGGCACTTAAATGTGATTTTTAGAGTATCCGTGTAGATGTAGAAGGCATTTTGTTTAGTGTCACAAAGACACTGGGAAAACCATAAGCCCGAGGAATGCTTCTGTTCAGGGACACAGCATCATCAGAAGTCTGGCATTAATGAGACAGGATCTGTGAAAAGGCAGTGGAGGAAGTGATCCATGCCTGGGTTGTAGGAAAGGAGAGTGTTGACAATAGATTGAAGATACTGATCAAGCAAGGTAGATGATCTTTCTTCGAGGATCTTTTTGTGAGGGTATTATAGTCACTCACTGTAGAGTGACCATTAGGAAGATGGGTGGAGCTTGGTTTGATGAGCATTGGAAGCAGATAAAGTATGAATGTACAAGTTAGGCTTTTTTCTGATGTGGCGGGGGAGATGAATTCATATATAGACAAAACAAATGAAACACTCAAAAGGGAAAGAGAAAATGAAAAGAAACTTCTCGGGTTGAGAGGGCATGTGATGTTTTCCCAGTGATTACAAAACTGAAAGAAATTTACAATGAACTTAGCGGTGTGAGCCCACTTGCTATTAAGATGTAACATCCCATCTGGCGTGGATGCATGCCCTAATTCGGTTAGGAAGTGTGGTGTAGAGCTGTTACATCCTCTTCTGGGACAAGCTGGCCAACAACTGTTGTAACTGGCCATTGATATCTGGGTGCTGACAATGCTATTCATCAGCAGTCACGGTCACGGTACCACTCCAAATGCAGTAATTTGTGTTTTGGTGTTAATGACAGCCTATGCATGATACGGTAATTCTCTTGACTAACTGCTGCTAGTCTCTGGCCAATGGTGCGGAATGACACAGAATGTTGCAGTGGATCTCTTACTTGTTCTTGGATGGTAGGCACTGATTTGAAGGTGTTAACGATGCAGTTGGTGCAATCCTCACTTGTCATCATCTGGTAGCTTGACTGTGAGTATGTCTGCCTTCACATTCCTGTGCAGTTCAACATCAGGCCATTGTCACATCTGAATGCCCTCATATCTTGATAATGCATGTTTCAATCAGTGTAGTTCAACATCTAATGCTGTTCACACCCCATGTATACCCTACTAGGGCTGTTAAAAAACTAAACATGAACAGTCCTAATACTCTGTTGGCCATTCTATCTGTCATAGAGAATTGGCAGCTTAATTATTTATGTACCCACTGATGGTGTACACATGTAGAAAGTTACATTGGCAGCTGACCATGTTTTCTGGGTGCAGCAGCTAGAACAACCTTCTGAACATTTAGTCTGTTATGTTTATGTGAAACCTAGCTATCAGATGTTGGTGAATTCTTGCCTTTCCTTTTATTATGTTACTACCCAACTTTTCCAAAAGGCCATACTTTTAAACAACAGATTGCCACATTAAACAAATGATATTCTGCTGTCATATATATCAGAAGGATTCTGGGTCACAATAATAATAATTGGCTAGTCTGTCATACAACAGTGACAACAAAATGTAAGCATTTTGAAACCAGTCATATGTTCTTAATGCAAATCCAAATTAATCATCACAAAAATTATTGTCTGTTTTGCACTGTTTTAAATAAATGTTGCTTAAACTATATTGGCTCATTGTATGTGTTTGTAATTGCCATTTGTAGTCAAATGCAGAAATTAGAAGAAGACTACCACAGACTTCAAAGTTCTGTTGAGGCTACAAAGAAACTTAGCTCACAAGTACAGCTTTCTGCAGAACACATTACCTTCTTGCATGAAAAGGAGAGGAGCAAGACTGCATCCCTCGAAAAAAAGATTGTAGCCCTTGAAGGTAAGTCAGTAGAGAAGAATCTATGGATACACGCATTTTTAGAGTTAGTGAAATAGAAGTTAATTACTTACATCCAATTGCATATATTGTCATTTCATAGAGAAATAATAGTTTATTTGTTGCATTATTGATTGATTCATTCATTTGTCTATTAATCTGTGAAACAATTTGAAACAGCAGTGATTAATGTTTTATGTTGGTGATCGAATGTTGTAGCAGCCTAATGTTTTATTTGAAAGACTATGACTGAGGCGATAAGTGGGGATCATTTTTAACTGCTGTGAAAGTTGTTTCAGTCAGATTTTGGCTGCCCAAAAATGCTACATTCAAAGAATAGATGTTTTTCATTAATCAAGGTCATGCAAGTTTGCACTTAGTTTTAGCTCCCCATGCAGGGTGCATGGCATGGCATTTACAGTGAAATTTCTAAAGTGTCCATAAAAGATTGAACAGTGGAGGTTCTTGTCAGTGACTGCAACTTCATATTCACAGGTGATGTCATTTCTATGACTAGATATAATCCTTGATACCATGTAAGAATTTTTCTCATTTTGCCCTTTGGTGTCTAGGGGTTCACCAGCACAACCCACTGACTGAGTTTATACTTGGGTAGTTTAACAACACATTATCCCATTTTTTCTTGCTGATCAAGCACTTTCATATTCAATTTCTTTACTTGTTTCCGCACATCCCACACAATATATTCCCAGGCTTCTTCATTGAGTCCCCATTTTTCCCAACTTTAGCTGTAAACACTTTGAAAGCCAATGAAATCTTTCTACCATATACCACTTCAAATAGCGAGAATCCAGTGCTTTCGTGCTCTTTAGGATTGTATGCAGCTGTGACATAGGGCAGATAAACATCCCAGTCATTGTAATTGCTGTTCACATAATAACCTAACATTTTGCTGATAGCACAATGAACACATTCTGTTCTTATATTTGAATGAGGGTGGAAGGGACTAGTTATTAGTTTCCAGATTCACAATAGATGACACAGCTGCTTAATCAGTTTGGCCTGGAAGTTAGTGTTCTGATCTGTAATTTTGTTTTGGGAATGCCAAACTTGAATAACCAGTTGTTTACCACTGCCTGTGCCATGGTAAGTACTTGTTTATTTGGGATTACAATTGTTTCAAAATAATGTGAAAAGTGGTCCGTGATGGTTAAAATGTAGCAGTTGCTCACCAGTGTTAGGTTGAATGAACCCAAAATGTTGATTCCCACTGTTTAAAATGGCTCGGCTGCCTCGGGTAATCTTTGCTGCAGTATTTGTTGATGACTGAGATTGGCACATTGTGCCCATGGTATGCAGTTCCTCACACGCAGGTCTACTTCTTGTCTCCCGTTCCTCTACCACTATTGTTCAGTTATTCAGTGATAAGTTGTTCTTCGTCGTCCATGATCTGATAATACATGATCGTGAGCTTCCTTCAACACTTCAACTGTCAGTGCTGTGGGTACCAAAATACATGGCACGAACTTTATCATCCTATACAATAGCTTATTGTGTTTAATTAAATTCACTTAATTTTAGTGCCCAACAAGTTAATCTGCATGAAGGATCCTTCAACTGTAATAACCATTTTAATGCAGCATGCTCTGTTATGACTTTGACTTTCCTAACATATAGGTAACAGTGACAATAGCTTTAAGTAATTCCATTCAGCTTCATTTAACAGCCTCAATGAATATGCTACTGGTTGTTCCACGCCATTCAAATCTTGACTTAGAATGCATCCTGTCACCTGGTTGCTTGCAACACAAAACAGGAGACATTCTCTCTCATAATTTGGGTACCAGGCTAGTTGTTAGCATCTCTTTCAGTTGCTCAAATGCAGTTTGACAGTCAGTTGTCCACTGGTATTTTATATCATTTTTTAACAAAAGAGTTAATGGTTCAGTGATTTCACCAAACTCTTTGACAAATTTTCTATGGTAATTACATAAATCTAATAATGATTGGAGTTTTTTCACAGTTTGTGGTGGTAAGAAATCAGGGACAACACATATCAAACTTGCGGCAAGGTTCACACCATCTCAACTAATCACATGACCTTAATAGTTCACCTTTGTGGACACACAGTGACACTTTTCAATATATAACATTCAGCGTACTAAAAACTGCCCCTATAGCGCTTCCTCCATCTGTTGTGTATGCTGCTCAAGACCTTTAGAAAACACAACAGACCATACACTGATGTGGTTTTAATCCCCTTAACACTCCATTTAATTGCCATTGGATTGTATCTGGTGCATTCTCAAGCTCAAATGCCATCTGCTGAGTTTGGTAGTGTCCCTATGGAATGGTAAATTAGGTCATTGTCTGATCTTCTTGAAACCACTTCCAACTGGTGATACCCCTCTTTAAATTTGTTGTGGAGAAGTATTTACATTGACCCAGGTTGCCAAATCTTTCAATTATATTTGTAATACAATATGCTTCCATCATGGTTCTTGTGTTCAGATATTGGGAACTGCAACAAAACCTGTGTTTGTCCGTCCTGTCTGATGATTTTTAGGCACAGTGACAATATGTGCTTCCTATCGACTATCTCTATCCTCCATATTCCATCCTTGATTTATGAATTCCTCCATTACCATTTGCAAGTACCAAAGTGTATGGTATGGCTTCTTGTAAACAGAAGATTTATCCCTCAACAGGATTTTATGCTGTCATGGGCACCACAGAGAATGGACCACAAGGACTGAACAAATCTGCAAATAATATTGACAGTGTTTACATATCTATCCTATATTTCCATTTTAAATGCTGTTCATTTTCATGTAATGCAGATGTATTGAAGATTTGCTTGCGACAAAGGTCTCCATGCATGCTTTCTAAATCTTCCACATCTGGGATGTGCAGATTGACAATTAATAATCCTTTTGGCCGAGCCACTTCATCAGAGCCAAAATTATCCACACTCAAGAGACAAAACAGTGTGATGTATCAATTTTGTCACTGTGTTCAAATGGCTCTACAACAAACAATATATCATTCAGTATGTCAGTACCCACACTCGCCCAGAGCAATTTTCCCATACCTATTGGTGCTCTGTCATGCAAATTGAGCCTAAAAGAACACGTATGCCATTTATTTTGCTTCCACTTCCACAATCCGCGAACCTTGCGACAATGTTTTATTTGCAGTGGTTGTCCCCAGAGGCAACAGTGTCCCACAGGGTTCAGTGGTGCTCTGTGAAAGATCAACTTCTTTGTGATGCTGTTTCAGAAAATCCAGCCCAAGGATTGTGTATTACTTTCGTCCAATATGCAAACTGAGCAGTGTTGATTCCAGTGATTTATCATGATATCACTCTCCTTGCTTTTTACTCTGACAGTTCCGCGCACTATATCCCATCATCCTATCACCCTCTTTGATTTTTACTCTGACAGTCCTCTGCACGATGCCCCACCACCCTGTCACTCTCTTTGCTTTTTACTCTGACAATCCCTCACATGATGCACCACCATCCTGCACTTGTAGCATATCAGTTGATGGCATAGTTCCTGAATGTGATTCACACTTACAGCACTTTACATCTGAGGAAAAAATACTCTGATTACCCTGCACCCAAGTTACCATGTCTACATCCTCCAGTTGCTTAGCAACCTTAATGGCAGCAGTCAGATCCTATTGATTTTCCATCAATACCCTCCTTGGTGTATTGGGTGGAAGTCCTCTCAAAAACATATCTAGCACTCTGTGTTCTGCCTCTTGCAGAATAATTTATCTGCCTCATGGGACTGTGTTAACTCATACATTTGCACACTGATTTTCCTAATCATATCAAAGAATGTTTCCAGCAACTCTTTTCATTTCCGGGACATCTCAAGTTACTCCTTAAAAAAAATATAGCACTATTTTGCTTGTGGTAGCACTAATAGTCTCTTCTTGAGTTGTTCAAATTTTTGTGCTTTATTCAACCCCTCAAGATCCATGACACACATCTTTGCCTCACTCACCAATCGTAGCTTGCTCGTGTGCAGATGTACCTTGCCCAAACAATTATCCAGACTAGCAACAGCTTCCAGATTGTAGGTAAATGCAGACACATCCTCATTCACTTTACTAGAAAAAGGAGCCACTAGACTAGCTGCAATGTGATCCACAGAAGGAACAGGTCCACTTAATGAAGCTTGTGCATGTAGCATCTTATTTAGTTCACTGTGTCCACGTGCATTACCTGCTGTTGAAGTGTCCACCTGCCTTTGTAATGTGTTGTCCCTCTCCAATAGTTTGGTGATGTGCTTCACGAAAGATTCAGCTGGTTCCTGCATCATCATTGCTTGTGTTTGTAGCATTTGTGTAACCTCTATGAAAAAATACAATACACATAAAGTACACTGCACATCAACAAAGCAAGGACAGCTACCACAAACATTTAGGCATAAGTGAAAAAAAATAGAGTAATCCTTGTGATGGAACATAGCCCATTGAGACTCTGAGCATTGATGTGCCTCTTGCCCATAATGTCGGAAAGTATTGCACGTAGCTGGTACTGCCGGCATACACAGCAGTTCATGACCCACAAAATTATAATGCTGGCCTCTCACTGGCTATGAATAAATAGTACTGCAACAAATCTGTAGGTCACTCAGGTTTCACAAATTGTACCTTCAAGTTCCTGTGCACATCAATCTATCCTTGGCTGTGTACAAAACAGAAGAAAAAGGTCACACAAATAAAAAAAACCTCACTTACCAAAGCTGTATTGCTGAACTGCACATTATGGCTGGACCCTGGATCCGGCTGCAGGTGTCAGTAACCATTTCTGATACCACTTATAGAGCTCAGGGTGGCAAGCTTCCTGTGGTGGTTGGTGGAAGCAGGTTGACAGAGCTCAGGAGGCCAGTAAATCATCACCACAGGTGGGTTAGCAGTGGAGTGGTGATGCTGGCAGCAGCTGAGGTAGGCCCACAAGTGACCCACCAGTTGGTGGGCACTTAGTTGGCAGCAGTTGCCTCAATGCGAACAGCAGGGCCGCAGCTAGCAGTGTCAGGTTCTGGAGGTAGTGACTAGTTGATCTATGTAGACTCATAGAACATTGTAGGATTGCTCATCAGAGCTGGAGGCTGGCTGCAATACCTGTGTCTAAAAATGAAGATTGTTTATATGGGCTTGACCCATCCCTGTTTTGATGAAGCATCAGTTCCTAACCCATAAGCCACAACAAAGCCATGACTTAGACGTAAGGCAATCATGTCACCCATGCCACAGCAGCTCTGACTTTCTGCTGCATAAATACTGTTAAGCCCCTGGTTCCTCTGCTTGGCTGTAGCATGTGGTAACCACTTCGAAGACAGTACTTGTTGTATCAGCTGTATAACTTCACCTGGCCATCCCAAGCTGACCTGCTTCCAATAAATCTTGCATTCATCCAATAAATCTTGCATTAGCTGTGGATAGTGTCCCAGTTTTACCTAGCTGTGCCAAGTAAATTAATTGCGGCACAACAGTACACACATTGCATATTAAAACAAGATGACATTACCGTTGCTTGCGTTCAGGATGTATCTAATAATTATAAATCTTTTACACAAAGTGATAGATCATAAACAAAAATAGAAACAGCAATAATTTGGCAATAGTTCAGTACTATTTACCAAAGATTACATTTATATTTTCCAGTTTCCTTCAGAAGGAAGTTTATAGTTTCCCTCACTTTTGGGCTTGAAAAGTACCGTCATAAGCGCAGAATATTGTCTCATGATTCAACATGAAACTTAATAAATATACAATACTCCCTACGTTACACAAGCAGTATAAAGGCCTGATATGGCAGAAAGTATCACATGACTCAATTTCACGCAATCAATAAGTGCCCGTACAGAGCTTGGTGAAGTTGTGTGGTCTGTGCCATCTGTGGTGCAGTGAGATAGGACAGCACTGATGCTGAACTGAGATGTGTGTGCTGGAAACTTCCCCAAAAAGCATTGTAGCTTAAAAAGTTTGGTAGGTTAGTTAATGCGAACAGTGTCACTGAGATGACATTACGTCAATGTATTGTCATCTTTGCTGAGAACATGGTGCAGCTGTTCAATATGGTCTTTAAAAATAACATATGTTTGTAGGTTACAGTGGAAGGTAGCAGCTTGGTGATGAGAAAACGAGATGTGAGGATTGGTTAGATTGATGAGTTTTGCCTGAGACAATAATGTTATCTCAGTAGTTTTCACAGCATGGGATATCAGCTGTTAGTTATTTCAGATGGTGTTGAAAAATGGCTGGAGTTGATATATGAAAGGAATGTACTTAAGGGGATATAATCCAAAAGATGTAATCAGAACAACAATATGTTGACACTCTAGACCCTACGGAACTTGCAAGTATGCATCTTCCAGATCAATTTAGAAAAGTATTACCCAGTTACCAAACTAGAATGCAGCTTGTCATGCTGTAGGATGGGATGTGAATTGATAGTGACTTAAGTATTGATTGTAGCCTTAAAATCAATTTAAATACATGCTTGGGTTAGGATGTCATTGATGTATCCCAACCTGGATTAAAAAAGGGGTGCATATTTTTGACAGACCTGAATATTTTTAGAGGGACTGGAGTTATACATGAAACTGACAGGATTCAAGATTGAGAAAACATAGAGTGGAAGATGTGTAGCCGACATATGTTTGCAGCTATGGTGTCTTGAAGCCTGTTCAGTCCAGGGAGTGTTGGACTTGATGGTATGTCATTTGTGTTGTGACCGTGCTGCATACATGAAAGGCTTGTTTGTTATATGTAACAATCTTATGAGTTGATGTCTGCAGTATACATCTACATCTACATCTACATCTACACTTATACCCCACAAGCTACCTTACAGTGTTTGGAAAAGTGTACTTTGGGTACCACTGTTAACCCCTTTTCCTGTTCCAGTTGTGAATGGTGTGGAGAAAGAAAGATTGCTGGTAAGCCTCCATGTGAGCTTGAATCTCTCTGATTTTACTGTTATGGTCTTTACAAGAGATTTACATAAAAGGAAGCAATATATTGGTTGACTCTTGTAGGAACATATGCTCTCGAATGTTCATGATGTTTTTATATTTACTAAATGAATCTATAATGAAATGTGCTGTTCTTCTTTGGATCTTCTCTGTTTTCTCTACCAATCCTATCTGGTGCAGTATTCAAGCATTGGTCAAATGAGGATTTTGTAAGCTACTTCCTTTGTGAGTGGGCTACATTTCCTGAGAGTCTTCCAATGAATCTCAATCTGACATTTGCATTGCCTGTGATTAGTTTTATGTGGCCATTCCAATTTAAATCACTCTGTGCACATTATCCTCGATATTCTATGTATATGACTGCTACTAGTAATTGTTCTGCAATCTTGTAAACATACAATAATGTATCTTTTTCTCTATTTATGTGATTACTTATCTTGAGAATCAGTTGCCAGTCCCTGTACCAAGTGTTTGTCCTCTGTGGCTCTTCCTGCAATTTGCTACAGTTTTCTTACATTATGACTTCTCTGTATACAGTAGTATCATCCACAAAAGCCCCACAGAACTTCCAGTGTTGCACAATAAGCCATTTATAAGTATTGTGAAAAGTAATGGTCCCATAACACTCCCTTGGAGTATGCTCGAAGTTAGTTGTATCTCTGATGATTTCTCTCAATTGAGAATGACATGCTGTGTTCTGTTTTCTAGAAACTCTTCATACAGTCACACAGATGGTCTGATATTTCATATGCTCATATTTTGTTCACTAGGTGGCAGTGTGGAACTATTGAATGATGCCTTCAAGAAGTCAAGGAACATGCCGTCACACTGGGTGCCAGTATCTACTGCTTTTTGGGTCTGGTGGATGAATAAAGTGATTCAGGTTTCACGCTCTCATTTTCAGTGCTCATGTTGAATCCTACAGAGGAGATTTTCGTTCTCTAGAAATTCTGTAATATGAGAGCGTAAAACATGTTCCAAAATTCTACAACAAACTGATGTCAGAGATATAGTCCTATAGTATTGTGTGTCTGTTCAATGACCCTTCTTGAAAATGGGAAATGACCTGCACTTTTTTTCAATCATTAGAAACGCTTCAGTCCTTCAGCAACCTATGTGAGTTTTTTTCATGTACTCTATCATATTGGTATCTCATATTGGTATCTCCTGAGGTTCAGTGGCCTTTCCTCTGTTGAACAACTTTAATTGTTGCTCACTTATCCCATAATCATCAACTTGACATTTGTGTGATGATTTAAAGGAGGAACTACAATGTGATCTTCCTCAGTGAAACAATTTTGGAAAAAAACTTAAATATTTTAACCTTCTCTGTGTCATCCTCCATTTAATGCCATTGTAGTCACAGAGAGTTTGAATAGCTGGCTTTGATCTATTCACTGATTTAACGTAAGAGTAAATCTTCTTAGGTTTTCATCAAGTAGGTAAATAAAATTTTACTTTCAAATTCATTGAACCTTCATGTGTGGCACTCCTGATGCTAAATTTGGCTCCATACAGTTTTTGTTTGGTGGACAACTGAATTAATTACTGTGTATTTTTCAAGATTAATGAGGAAGCAGGCTGTGCCTATCAAATGCACCTGTTGCCTGTTAATTTCAACTTAAAGAAAAAGATGCATGCAAACATTTGATATTGGACACCAGCATATTGAAGTCATGGTCTCATGGTTTGCATTTGCAAACTATCTCCATGTGACCCTTTTCTCCACTTTATGTACACACTTCAGTTCAGTAAGGGCACTAGGCTTTTCGGTGCTATCAGAATCTATCTCTATGAAGTAGATAGGCAATTCAACACTGGGACCTATGAGACCAGTTAGCAAATTGCACAGTTAGCTTTGCAGGGTGTCCCCTAGACAGTGGATCAAGCTCTCTGGTTGTAAAGGCAGAAAAGGCTTTCAGACAGTCGTTCTTCCCGCGAACCATACGCGGCTGGAACAGGAAAGGGAGGTAATGACAGTGGCACGTGAAGTGCCCTCCGCCACACACCGTTGGGTGGCTTGCGGAGTATAAATGTAGATGTAGATGTAGAAACTGTCGAGCTGAAGAAACATGACTAGGACTGTGGAGGGTCATGTGATGGTGGTTGAATGCCAGCAACTTCGCATACATCAGGACATTCTTGTAGTTTCATGTCCGTCAAGTGCACTATTTAAAAAGTGGAAGCAATATGGAGGACTTCTGCAGCTGAGGGGTTAGAAGGCTTAAGAGTGTTGTGCCAATCCTCTGAGGTCAGGACTGAATTTGACAACCATGTCTTGAATAAGAGCAATTGCATAATATTTTTGACATCCATCACATGTGGATCACAATGTCATCTTTCAGACAATTCTGAGCGATGCGTGATAGCACAGATTTGGTTTGTTGTAACAAAAATGAAACTGCAAGCAGGAAACCACAACATGAGTTTCACCACAGAAATGACTACATAAGATGTCCCAAATTCTGTCAAAAGTTAGAGCTACAAGATTAGTAAGCAGAGTGAGCTTCCATAAGAGCTGATAGATTTTGGGAACTGATAATGCAAGAGAAAGAGATTTTTGAGTTTGTGCTCTTAGTACATGATATGGGTGTGTCAATGTAGACATTTCTCATGACTGGCCCAGTCCTTCTTATCATCCAAAAAGGAAATGAATAATGGTGGCATTGTTGAGTGGTCAGGCGAGCTTGTCAGAACCCCTTGTGCTGGCTGGTGCTGCTGCAGGAATGCCAGTAATAATCTAGGTTCCTCCTGGTGTTTTTTGTTTTGGATGAGTATAGTCTTCTGCTAGTAACACTGCTTTCTTGAAACACTATAAAAGTTGTGGATCCATGGCGAAGTATTCTTAAAACATATAACTTGTGTTTTTCAGAAAGGCATTTGACTCATCTTAATGCCAATTTTATATTTGGACAGTAGAACTTTTTTCAAGGAATTCACATGCACACAACTCTGTCTCTGATGATAGTAATTTAACAAAGACTGATTAGACTTGCAATACCTGTCAAGTGGTTCATGTCCTACCTACAGCCAGAGTCCACAACTGAAATTCACAACAAATCCAAGTACACGCTAAGACAAAAAACTGACCACCATGAAGGAATTATCTGAATGGGATGGAAATCAGTAGATGTGATGTACATGTATGGACAAGCAAATGATTACAATTTCAGAAAGATTGGATGATTTCTTCAAGAGGACAAACTTCACCAATTTAGAAAGTCAATAATGTGATGGCCCACTTCGGGCGCTTATGCAAGCAGTTATTCAGTTTGGCAGTAATTGGTAGAATTGTTGGATGTCCTCCTGAAGGATATTGTGCCAAATTCTGTTCAATTGGCATGTCAGGTAATCAAAATCCTGAGCTTGTTGGAGGGCTGTGCCCATAATGCTCAAAACTTCCAGTTAGGGTTTGGCAAGCATGAAGATAAGCAATAGAAACTCTCGCCATGTGTAGGCTGACATTATCTTGATAAATACAAGCCCTGGATGGCTTGTCATGAAGGGCAACAAAACAGATCATAGAATATCATTGATATGCTGCTGTGCTGTTAGGATGTCACAGATGACAACAAAAGGGATCCACCTCAGACCATGACTCCGGGTTGTCGGGCAGTATAGCGGATAATAGTCAGATTGTTATTCTACTACTGTTAAGGGCATCTCCAGACAAGTCTTCACAGGTCGTCGGGGATCAGTTCAATACTGTCATTGTAAATGTTGCAGCTCCAGGTAAAGCTGAAGTTGACAAGATTAGTAATTTTGGGTAGAAAACAATGATATTTGGTTTTGCCAAGCTGAAGCACAGATTCACATCACCAGCATTGCAACTGAAACCACAAAATTTAATTATTTACTTCACAACTAGAGCCATGATTTGTTGAAAACATTTTTGGAATTTGTTGCCGTATCTGAATCTCAAAATGATCATTAGTTGGAGAAAGGCTCTTAACAACATTACAGAAGAGTGAAGAGTACCAAATAAAATGATTAGTTGATGAACAGGAGTTAGGGGACTTTAATGTTGATTCACTGAAAGAGTGTAATAGGAAGAATGACCTGGAAGTCTTGCTCGGTTCTTTCAATTTGACATCTGTCATTAATTTTCCTACTTGGGTAGTAAAGGACAGCAGCACATTGATAGATAACACTTATATAGACCAAGGTAGGTTTAAAAACAATAATTCTTGTCCTGTTGAGAATGGGCTTTCTGATCATGATGCTCAGCTAGTTACAGTATATGACATAGCTCCATTCAGTAATTCAAAACTACCCTCCAAAGTTGTGCATTCAATTAATAATTCAACAATTAGAAATTTCAGAGAAAATCTTCAGCAGTTAGACTGGGATGAGGTGTAAAAGGAACCTGATGCTAATTTAAAATATAACTTATTTCATGATACACTTGTAAGAGAATTTGAAAACTGTTCCCCCAAGAAAGTAGTTAAATCTAATTATAAGAAACCATGCAAAAATCTTGGCTTACTAAAGGAATAAAAATATCTTGTAACTGCAAAAGGGAACTGTATCTAACAACAAGAAAGAGTAACGATGCAGAAACAGCCAAAAATTATAAAATCTACTGTGCTACATTAAGAAAGCTTATTAAAAAGTCTAGAAGCATGTGCATCTTGTCTGAGATTAATACCTCTGATAACAAAATCAAAACAATTTGGAATATTATTATGAGGGAGACAGGACAACCAAGAGTACAGGATGACGGCATCACCATCAAAGCGAATGGAAACTTGATAAACAACAAGCCGGAAGTCGAAAACATTTTGAATAATCATTTTTTAAATGTTGTAGAGAAAATAGGATCTAAATGTTCATTAGAAGAAGCAAGGCTGTTAATGGAAGAGGCCTTACCCACACCATTTGATACAACTGAAATTCCACCCACCTCTACTTCAGAAATTAGGAAGATAATAAACTCTCCCAAGAATAAAAGCTCACATGGAATTGATAACATTTCCAGCAGGATAATAAAAGCTTGTTCCCAAGAAATAAGTGGGATTCTTAGCCACATATGTAATAGCTATCTGAATCAGGGTATTTTCCCAGATAGACTGAAGTATGCCATTGTTAAACCACAGCATAAAAAAGGGGATACGTCATGTCAACAACTACCGCCCAATCTCTTCTGACTGCCTTATCCAAAATTCTTGGAAAAGTAATGTATTGTAGAGTAGTTTCACACCTTTGTAAAAATAAAGTTTTAACAAAATGTCAGTTTGGTTTCCAGAAGGGTTTTTCAATGGAAAATGCTATATATACTTTCACTAATGAAATATTAAATGCTCTGAGTAACCAGAAGTCACCCGTTGGGATTTTTGTGATCTATCAAAGGCTTTTGATTGTGTAAATCATGGAATACTTCGAGATAAGCTCAAGTACTGTGGTATGAATGGAACAGTGCTCAGATGGTTTAAATCATACCTAACTGGAAGAGTGCAGAAAGTTGAAATAAACAGTTCACATAATATGCAAAAAAACTGGTGATTTCTCAAACTGGGGAACAATCAAGAATGGGGTGCCGCAAGGTTTGGTCTTGGGCCCTCTGCTGTTCTTAATATATATTAACGATTTGCCATTCTATATTCACGATGATGCAAACCTGGTACTTTTTGCTGATGAAGTATAGCTATCACACCCGACAGACAAGAATTAACTGGTGAAATTGTAAACGATGTTTTTCAGAAAATCATTAAGTGGTTCTCTGCAAATGGGCTCTCATTAAACTTTGACAAAACACAGTATATTCAGTTCCACACAGTAAATGGAATGACACCATTAATAAATATAGACTTTGATCAGAAATCGGTAGCTAAGGTAGAATATTCAAAATTTCTAGGTGTATGCATTGATGAGGGATTTAACTGGAAAAAACACACTGAGGATCTGCTGAAACATTTGATTTCAGCTACTTATGCTATTAGGGTCATTGCAAATTTTGGCGACATACATCTGAGTAAATTAGCTTACCACGCCTATTTTCATTCTCTGCTTTCATATGGCATCATATTCTGGGGTAACTCATCATTGAGTAAAAGAGTGTTCATTGCACAAAAACATGTAATCAGAATAATTGCTGGAGCTCATCCAAGATCATCCTGCAGACACTTATTCAAGGAGCTAGAAATCTTCACTGTAGCCTCACAATATATACACTCCTGGAAATGGAAAACAGAACACATTGACACCGGTGTGTCAGACCCATCATACTTGCTCCGGACACTGCGAGAGGGCTGTACAAGCAATGATCACACGCACGGCATAGCGGACACACCAAGAACCGCGGTGTTGGCCGTCGAATGGCGCTAGCTGCGCAGCATTTGTGCACCGCCGCCGTCAGTGTTAGCCAGTTTGCCGTGGCATACGGAGCTCCATCGCAGTCTTTAACACTGGTAGCATGCCGCGACAGCGTGGACGTGAACCGTATGTGCAGTTGACGGACTTTGAGCGAGGGCGTATAGTGGGCATGCGGGAGGCCGGGTGGACGTACCGCCGAATTGCTCAACACGTGGGGCGTGAGGTCTCCACAGTACATCGATGTTGTCGCCAGTGGTCGGCGGAAGGTGCACGTGCCCGTCGACCTGGGACCGGACCGCAGCGACGCACGGATGCACGCCAAGACCGTAGGATCCTACGCAGTGCCGTAGGGGACCGCACCGCCACTTCCCAGCAAATTAGGGACACTGTTGCTCCTGGGGTATCGGCGAGGACCATTCGCAACCGTCTCCATGAAGCTGGGCTACGGTCCCGCACACCGTTAGGCCGTCTTCCGCTCACGCCCCAACATCGTGCAGCCCGCCTCCAGTGGTGTCGCGACAGGTGTGAATGGAGGGACGAATGGAGACGTGTCGTCTTCAGCGATGAGAGTCGCTTCTGCCTTGGTGCCAATGATGGTCGTATGCGTGTTTGGCGCCGTGCAGGTGAGCGCCACAATCAGGACTGCATACGACCGAGGCACACAGGGCCAACACCCGGCATCATGGTGTGGGGAGCGATCTCCTACACTGGCCGTACACCACTGGTGATCGTCGAGGGGACACTGAATAGTGCACGGTACATCCAAACCGTCATCGAACCCATCGTTCTACCATTCCTAGACCGGCAAGGGAACTTGCTGTTCCAACAGGACAATGCACGTCCGCATGTATCCCGTGCCACCCAACGTGCTCTAGAAGGTGTAAGTCAACTACCCTGGCCAGCAAGATCTCCGGATCTGTCCCCCATTGAGCATGTTTGGGACTGGATGAAGCGTCGTCTCACGCGGTCTGCACGTCCAGCACGAACGCTGGTCCAACTGAGGCGCCAGGTGGAAATGGCATGGCAAGCCATTCCACAGGACTACATCCAGCATCTCTACGATCGTCTCCATGGGAGAATAGCAGCCTGCATTGCTGCGAAAGGTGGATATACACTTTACTAGTGCCGACATTGTGCATGCTCTGTTGCCTGTGTCTATGTGCCTGTGGTTCTGTCAGTGTGATCATGTGATGTATCTGACCCCAGGAATGTGTCAATAAAGTTTCCCCTTCCTGGGACAATGAATTCACGGTGTTCTTATTTCAATTTCCAGGA
Source organism: Schistocerca cancellata (assembly GCF_023864275.1). Lineage (NCBI taxonomy): Eukaryota > Metazoa > Arthropoda > Insecta > Orthoptera > Acrididae > Schistocerca > Schistocerca cancellata. Next base: position 604,965,873 of record NC_064631.1, on the reverse strand, counting down.
GTGTATATTCACTTATGAAATTTGTTATTAACAATCCGAACAAATTCAAAAGTAATAGCAGTGTACATGGCTACAACACTAAGAGAAAGGATGATCTTCACTACTCAAGGTTAAATCTAACTTTGGCTCAGAAGGGGGTAAATTATGCTACCACAAAAGTCTTTGGCCACTTACCTAATAGCATCAAAAGTCTGACAGATAGCCGTATAGTATTTAAAAGGAAATTAAAAGAATTTCTTATGGCAACTCCTTCTACTCAGTAGATGAATTTTTGGATATAGTAAGTGGGCAATTTCCCAACGCCCCCCCCCCCCCCCCTAAAAAAAAGTGTCATGTAATATTTTGTCTAATGTAATATCTTGTATAGACACCTTCTATTAACCTGACACGTTCCACATCATTATGAAGTGTCGTATTCATGATCTATGGAACAAGTACTAACCTAATCTAATCTAAAGCAACTCAATTGTTAAAAATTAAAGGTTATGAATGAGCATTACAGGCTAAAAGATCCTCAAAATGATGTGGTTACATAACCTCCCACCCTTATTTAAAATATTTTGTCTCTTTCTGAAGGTGTTTATAAAATGACTCGCGTGTCTGATTGATTGATGGAAGAGCAATTAGTTAATGAAGTTCAGTCAGCTCTAATAGAGAATTTGTCATTGGGTACAGATCTTTATTTCCAGTTGTATGAGATGTGTTTGCAAATCAACAAAAAATAATGTCAGCGGAGATAGAATGGGAATCAGATATGACAATGTTCTCATAGTAGGAGTAGAAGCTCTTTGAGATATAATTGAAAGGAGAAGTACTGCTACTACCATTTTCATTTGGGGGCATACCTTAGAAAAATGCGTTCAGCCTTGTGAATGAAGAAATTGGGGAAATCTGTTGCAGGTGGTGTTATAGGTCTCCAGTACCACTTTTTTGTCAAAGAATCCACCTTCTAGTTGATCTCAAGAACAAAAGAGAAATTAATAACAACACTCTATAGAAAATGAAGGGAATATATTTTGTATTGAAGCAAGTGATATAATTAATACCTTTCATATCTCCTAACCCTCATGAACTGTGGATCTTGGCAAGGTGGAGTAGCCTCAAGAATACAGTACCTTATGCTCAACCCCACTGAAGAGGTTTCTAAGGAGTGGCAAGACTAATATATGGTTCTTGAAGAGAAGCAACAGCCTTTTTTGCAGGGCAATATTCTGGATATCGACTGATCTGGCCTTGCAGCATTAATCAGCATGGTCTTGCTATGTTAGTACTGTGAACAGCTGAAAGCGAGGGGAAACTACAGACATTATATTTTCCAAAGACTTGTAGCTGTACTGTACGGCTTAATGATGACTGCACCTGCTTCAGTAAAATATTGTGAAGGTAAAATAGTTGGCCATTCAGGTCTCTGGGTGGGGAGTACTGAGGAGGATGTTGTCATCAGGAAACGGCACAATTTGACTAAAAGAAGGGATTGGTTTATGGAACACATCCTGAAGCATCAAGAATTAGTTCACTTGGTACACTTGGTAATGGTGTGTGTGTGTGTGTGAGGGGGGGGGGGGTTGAGGGGGGCATAAAAATTATAGGGGGAGGCTAAGGCTTGACTGCATGAAGCAGTTTAAAAGGATACAGGTTGCATTAGTTATTTCAGAGATGAAAAGATTTTACAGGATTAGACTAGCTTGGAGAGCTGCATCAAACCATTCTTGTGGCTGAAGACCACAACAAAATCCTGTAGTGCTCCAAAACAAGTCAAACATGAAGTTAAACATTGTATCTCTATATCTTTTGGCTCTCCAGTCTTCTGCAGGTCTCATGGATTTGAATGTCATGAACTGCATATTCCATGCAAGAATTCTAGTTCATGTTAAACCACAACATTATTCAGTCATCCAAATCACTGTGGGTAAGTTCTCTATGTATGGCTACAAAACTTGATGACCCAAGGCATGTTTATGGAGATTATTACTATCTAAATAACTGCACCCTGCCACACTGCTATCCAATCCCATGAACGAATGATTTTAGCTTAATCCTTCACAAGACGAAAATATTTTAAAACACAGACCTCTCAAAGACTTAGTATCCAATACCAGCTTTGCAAGAAGAGAAACAAAAAATGGCAATTATGATTCTGTTTGGTCTGTGAATTATGAATTTCGTAAAATGCATGAGTACACCATGAACCACAATTGGAATTAGTCAACTCATCTGAATACTAGTGTTTAACAATTTGTAGGGATATGAATTGGAAGGACCACATAATCTCAGTCATAGGTAAGACAAATGGTAAAATTCAGTTTATTGGAAGGATACTGGAAAAATGCAGTCAAATGCTGACTTTAACACTATTTATTTAATGACTGATTTCAATGCAGGACCATGTTCATGGAAGTCAAGTATGCAGTTATGAAACCAACATTACATATCATACATTTTAAAGGTCCAAGGTACATGATTAAAATCAAGCAGAACAATTCTGAACACAATAACTGTGTGAAATGCAGGCACTATTCACTACAAATGAAGACATTAAACGAGTTCTCTGGTTGATTATCCTGAATCAGTTTCTGGTAAAACATCAAATCTCCGACATTGCTGCAGCCGGAAAAAGGTCCTACAAGAACAGGACCAACGATGACTGAAGAGAATCATTTAATGTGACAGAAGTGCAATCCTACTGCAAATTTCTGCAGATTTCAACGATGGGCCATCAAAAATATCAGCATGCGAACCATTCAATGAAACATCATTGATATGGGCTTTTGAAGCCAAAGGCTGCGTGATGACTGCACGACACAAAGCTTTACACCTTGCCTGGGCCTGTCAACACTGACATTTGGACTATTGATGACTGGGAAACATGTTGCCTGGTCGGATGAGTCTTGTTTCAAATTGTATCAAGCGGATGAACATGTATGGGTATGGAGACACCCTCATGAATCCATGGACCCTGCATGTCAGCAGGGGACTGTTCAAGCTGGTGGAGGCTCTGTAATGGTGTGGGTCATGTGCAGTTGGAGTGATGTGGGACCCCTGATATGTCTAGATACAACTCTGACAGATGATGTGTGTAAGCATCCTGTCTGATCTCCTGCATCAAATTATATCCATTGTGCAGTCCAACAGACTTGGGCAACTCCAGCAGGACAATGCAACAACCCACCAATCCAGAATAGCTACAGAGTGGCTGCAGAAACACTCATCTGAGTTTAAACACTTCCACTGGTGACCATAGCATATCTGGGATGCCTTGCAACATGCTGCTCAGAAGAGATCTCCACCCCCTCATACTTTTGCAGGTTTATGGACAGCCCTGCAGTATTCATGGTGTCAGTTTCTGCCAGCACTACTTCAGACATTAGTTGAGTCCATGCCACATAATGTTGTGGCATTTCTGCATGCTCGCAGGGGTCCCCTACACAATATTAGGCAGGTGTACCAGTTTCTTTGGCTCTTCAGTGTATGTACCTTGGATTCTGAAAAAAGTATGGTATGTGATTTTGCTTTTGTGACACTGATGGAAAACAAAAATTGCATCATGAAGAAGAAGTTGTCCAACATAATCAAAAGTTGGTAGGTATGTTTCTACATCTGAAAGATGATGTTTATTCAAATTTTGCGCCAGTTTCATAGGAGTAGCACTAGTAACACCACTATGAGGATGCAAATCGATTTGCTTTAAATACATGCTGTAACGATCATGAGGATTAGTTACCTTTGAGATTGTGTGTGGTGAGTTGATATTAGTCAAGAATTCCCTTAAGGTAACAAAGATGCCACTAACAACAACTCACTGAATTTGAATGAGGTCGTGTAAGGGAGCTATGAGAAGCTGGATGTTCCTTCTGTAATACTGCAAAAAGACTTGGCAGGAATGAAGTCACTGTACATAATTACTGGCAGCAATGGCGACGAGAATGTACAGTCGCAAGGAGACCAGGATCAGGACGGCCACAGGGTTCTACCGAGAGGGAAGACCATTATGTTTGGCGTGTGGATCTGGTGCATCATACAACATCTGCAGCAGCAATTTGAGCAGCAGTTGGCACAACAGTGACACAATGAACTGTTACATATCAGTTACTATAAAGATATCAGTTACTTCAAGGACAGCTCAGAGCCAGATAGCCTGTTGCATGCATTCCACAGACCCCAAACCGCCACCATTTCTGACTTCAGTGGTGTTAAGTAAGAGCTAGTTGGAGGACAGGGTGGAGTATTTTTGTGTTTTCTGATGAAAGCTGGTTCTGTCTCAGTGCCATTGATGGCCATGTGTTGGTTAGGAGGAGGCCAGCTGAGGGCCCTGAACTGACCTGTCTGCATGCTGGACACACTGGACCTGCACCTGAAGTTACGGTCTGGGGTGTGATTTTGTACGACACCAGGAGCACTCTTGTGGTTATCCCACACACCTCAACTGGAAATTTGTACGTCAATCTGGTAAATCGACCTGTTGTGCTGCCATTCATGAACAGCATTTCAGGGGGTCTTTTCCAACATGAAGATGCTCATACAATACTGTTTTTGTACCCCGACATGGTCTACTGAGTGTTGATATGTTGGCTTGGCCTGCTCAATCACCAGATTTGTCTCCAACCATATTAGATTAGATTCAGTTTTCGTTCCATAGACCCCTAAAATGAGATGATTGTCGTGGGTGTGGAACATGGAAGTATAACATAAAAACATAAAACATTTGAATATAGTACTTACTACCCTGATAATTTGTCAGGAGATCGTCAAAATAGGTGAATTAAATGCAATGCAATAAACTGGAACACCTAATATTTACAGAATTAACATGCTGTCAGAATGAAACATTGTTACGCACTATTAATAAATTTATCATACACAAAATACCCAATCTTGACTGTTGTGACCAAGTGCTGTCAGAACTCAAATCTAACAGACATTTTTACTTAAGCTGGCTTGACAGTCTCTGTTAATATATTCATCTATAGATTAGAAGGAGTTGGCTATCAAAAAGTCCATGCTTTATCTGAAACTGAGTTTTTAATGGTTGCGGGCAATTTATTGAAAATGTGTGTTCTTGAATATTGGACCCCTTTTTTGACCAAGGTAAGTGATTTTAGGTCCTTATGTAGATTGTTCTTATTCCGAGTATTGATATGTATTAAGATATTGGTTGGAAATAGTGATATATTACTTGAAATAAATTTCATTAAGGAATAAATATACTGAGAAGGAATGGTTAGAACACAAAGTACCTTGAACATGTTTCTACATGATGTTCTTGAATTTACACCACAAATGATTCTTATCCCATGCTTTTGCACCCTAAAGACTGTTGCTCGGTTTGATAAGTTACCCCAGAATATCATCCTGTATGATGTAATAGAATGAAAGTAAGCAAAGTATGTATTTTTATTCATCTCTTACATCTGACATCATTCTTACTGCAAATACAGACTTGTTTAGGCACTTACGAAATCCTGTGGTATGCCCTTCCCAACTGAATTTATTATCGAGTTGTAATGCCAGAACTTTAACACTGTCAACCTCTTCGATCTGCATGTCTTCATATGTTATGCACATGCTGGAAGCAAATCTCTTACAGGCATATAGTGGGTCTTCTCAAAATTTAATGACAGTGAATTAGCTTTAAACCATTTATTAATGTCAGTGAAAATTTGATTATCATCTATTTCTAAATTTATACTTGACTTGCTACTTATTGCAAGGTTTGTATAATCTACAAACAAAACAAACTTGCATCAGGCAAAGTAACAGACAAGAAGTCATTAATGTACACAAGAAAAAGCAATGGACCCAGGGTGGAACCTTGAGGAACACAACATGTAATTAATTCCCAATCAGACGAAGACTGACTGCTTAGTACGAAGGTATTTTGCAATGACACCTTTTGTTTCCTGTTAGATAGATAAGACTGAAACCATTTTGCAGCATTGCCAGTGACACCATAATATTCTAATTTACTTAAGAGAATGCTGTGGTTCACAGAGTCAGAGGCTTTTGACAGGTCACAAAAAATGCCATTTGCCTCTAATTTATTATCTAATGAATTAAATACATTCTCACTGTAAGTGTAAATAGCTTTCTCTGCATCAGAACCCTTAAGAAATCCAAACTGTGACTTGGACAATATATTATTTGTAGTCAGATGCTTAAGGAGACACTTGAAGCAACCTTTTCAAATATTTTTGTGAAAACCGGCAAAAGTGAAATTGGTCGATAGTTTGATGGTATCTCTTTATCTCAGATTTTGTAAAGAGGCTTAACTTCAGCATATTTTAGCCAGTCTGGAAATGTTCCGCTGATAAGAGATTGATTGCACAAAGAACTGAAGATAAAACTCAACTCACATGAACACTTTTTGAGTAATTTCGTTGATATGTTATCATACCCACTGGAATACTTAGATTTTAAGGATTTTATGATGGATACTACTTCTCTAGGAGACGTGAGTGTCATTTCCATTTTACTGAAGTTATTTTTAAAAACTGGTGTCTGCTACTCCACTGCACTGTTCACCGAATATGATAACCCCAAGCTGTCAGTAACAGAAATGAAGTACTTGTTTAAGAGGTTTGCAACACTACATGCACTTGTTACCAAAGTCTCATTTATTTTTAGAGCTATCTGTTCCTCTTCCTTTTTGTCACCAACTGTCTCTGTATTCACTATATCCCATACAGTTTTTATTTTGTTGCCGGATGTAATTACCTGTTTCTCATAATAAAGCTGCTTCGATTACTGGATTACTTGCTTCAATATTTTGCAGTATTCTTTTTAATGCATTACAATTCTAACTTCAGAGCTTTTCCTAGATAATAGATAGAGTCTCCTTTTTGTCGCACATGATATCTTTATTCCTTGTATAACCCACAGTTTATTTTTTGACTTGTGTGTGATTTGAGTTACCTTTAGGGGAAAACAACTTTCAAAAGTGGAGGTAACTTTATTAATGAATGCTTTTTATTTTTCATTTGAGTCAGAAGTATTGTAAAGATCTATCCAGTTAATGTCTTTGAGCAATTTCCTGAATTTCTCAATTTTTGACTTGTTTACTACCCTCCTGTACTCAGATTTAATGGATTTTTTATACTGACAAGTTTCAACATTTAACACAGGATGCTGCATGTCATGATCAGATAGCCCATTTACTTTTGGTTTTGTGGTATGGCTTTTTTCCCTAGATTTGTCTACAAAGATATTATCAATAGCAGTCTCAGAGCATTTATGTATCCTGGTTGCAAAGTTCATGGTAGGAACTAAATTGAATGATAGTGTTGCCAACTACAATAATCCACATTAAAATCACCAGCAACCACAATTTCCTTGTTTTTTACCATGAGATGGGGTAACAGAGCTTCCAGATTTTTTATGAAGAGGTTAAAATTTCCTGAAGGTGATTTATGTATACCTACTATTAAAATGACTTATTATGAAATACTACTTCTGTTGCACAAGCATAAAGTGCTGCTCTGAGCAAAATTTATTGCAGCCCCTTCTTTCTCCATATTTTCTCTACAGAAGTAAGAAGCTAATTTGAATCCTGTACCATTTAACATATCTATACCAGTGGTCACATAATGTTCAGGGAGGTAGATTATATCAACTGGTTTGCTCAGCTCTAATTCTTAAACACAAATAAGCAACTCATTAAGCTTACCCGTTAGTCTTAGGATATTCTGATGCAATAAGGATAACTGATTTTGTGCACTAGCTGAATTACAACTGGATGAACCTAATTTTCCTGTCAATTTTTGAGTATCTCTAGTTTCTATCAGAAGCTGTCTGCATGAATTGTGTACATTAAAATTTGCTTTCTGGCTGTCTGTTTTATCAATGTGAATGTCATTTTAAGCCTGTCTCTGGAGATCTTTTGTTTGTGCCCTCCCTACCCTAAAAAAAACTGCTGATCAGTCACTTATAACCACTGGTACTTTACCACTTGCGACAAAACCCCCCTTTAAATTATTTGCTAGTAGCCTAGTCAGTTTTCCCTTCCCTTTCCTGTTGAGGTGAAGGCCATGCCTGGTATAGTCCCACCTTCTGATAGAGTCAACAGGAACCACACTGATATGAGACTGCATACCTGGTCCAAGCAGCCATTCCACCTCTAAATTAACTCTCCTAACAGAAGAGTTTAAATGAGGCTGGTCATGGTGCCTCAGAATAGACACAAGCCAAGCACCAGTATGTCCCGTTGCTGAAGCTATCTTTATCAGGCCACTCTCAACTGAATGATTAAGGTTCCTATCTATACTGTTGCCTGCCCCACCCACTACTGCCATTGTGTCTTCCTTTGTGAAGTCCTTGCAAAGTGAACCTACATCCTCTGTCACCTGACCTAGACTTGCATTAGGTTTAAAAAAACTTGTGACCTGGTAACCTGACCCTAGTTCATCCTGCAACAATTGGCGAACACCTCTATCATATGAACTACCTAACAACAAAACTTTCTTCTTCTTCTTCTTCACAACTTTTTCTGACTTCTTACTTTTAAAACACTTTTTGAAAGTTTGTTGTGTCCTGTCTACTCCTACATCTAATTGTGGCTCATCAGTTTCCAGCTGTGACAACAGATCAAACCTGTTTTCCACATTCACAACCACACTGTCTGAGAATGTCCTATTCCTATTTCTTCTATAACCTGTTGTCACTTCCCACCTGTCTTTTCCCTTCTCCCCCGTTAACCTTTCCAGATCTAGTTTCACTTTCTCCAGTTCTGCCTGAAGGGCAACAACCTTCCCCTCCTGTTCCACTATCTTCCTATCTCTACAGCAAATCCTACACAACCAATGAGCCTTTTTTATTTCCCCAATTGCCACGTCATTATAGTTACCCACATGAAAGAAACTGCAACATCCCTCACACCACACTCCTGAACTAAGAATCCTATGGCAAGTCATACGCTCTTCACTCATGGCAAACAAATTTTAGCTTTAGCCTAAGTTAAAACAAGAATAACTTCATAGGCAATTAATACACTTAATTTCTTAGAAAGTTTAGGCCTAAAGTTTGGATAGTAATTCAAAATTTCTGGAGAAATAAAAATGACTTAACCTGTATTGTTATGTGACAAAACAAAAAGTAAACATAGAACTGAGCCTACACTATATAAACTTTTATCTTATTCTGGAACTTCTCATTTTGGCTACTTACTGGAGAATCAAATGGATAGTGTCTAAGAATACACTAACAACACAAACTTTGCTTTATTGATATTGTCACATAGAGGAAGGTGTAAGCAGATGAATGGCGAACACTAACTTCACTTAACGAAAGTTTATTCAGCATTTGCACATACAAGAGTGTGGAGTGAACTGCCTCCGGCCAGAACACATACAGTATATATACAGCTACAGAACATTCCAGTACAATGATTCTTGCCATTTGTTGATACTTCTAGAATGTAATCGAACCAAAGATAGAAATTAAAATGTTTCAGTTGAGGTGAGTTTTGAACTCACAATCCTCCATGCAACAATCTAGTATCATAACCACTACATTACGGCGATTGAGCTACTTGGTTTCTTCTGTGATATTGCTCCCTCCTTAAGAGAACAGCGTCTTGGTGTTACGTCCTCCTAGTCCAGGAAGAAGTCATTGGTCCTGCATACTCCGACTCCTGATGACTGATGTTCGCCCTGGCGGCGATCTTCCTAGAACTTCCCTCGCCACTACGTTCTTCATTACCTTTCCGCTTGTTGCCTGTCGCTGGAGCTTTGAATTTCCCCTCAGTTGCAGGATCCTTATAGGGCTTCATTCGAAGGATGTGAACTGTATCTATAATCTTTCATCGTCTTGTGGTCGTGGTGGAAATCTTCAACTTCATAAGTAACATCAGACAACTGTCTTACAATCTTATATGGTCCAAAGTAGCACCTGAGGAGCTTCTGAGAGAGACCAACCTTCCGAACAGGAGTGAAGATCCAGACGAGGTCACCAGGCTGGTAGACAATAGGGCGGTGGCTCACGTCATACCTTCAGCGATTGTTTTCTTGAGCCTGTAGAGTGTGGAGTCGAGCTAACTGCTGAGCTTCCTCAGCTCTGGTTAACACATGGCCAATGTCGTCCACGTCATCAGGATGTAACGGAAATACAGTGTCCATCGTTGTTGTCGCCTCACGCCCTTGCACCAGGAAAAATGGTGTAAATCCTGTGGTGTCTTGTTTGGCGGTGTTGTAGGCAAAGGTCACGAAAGGTAGCACGTTATCCCAGTTGCTCTGCTCAACATTGACGAACATTGACAGCATGTCAGCCAAGGTCTTATTAAGGCATTCAGTAAGCCCGTTAGTTTGCGGATGGTAGGCAGTCATCATGTGATGAGTAATGTTGCACCAATGGTTTACCTCTGTCACAAGATTTGATTGAAAAACTTTCCCGCAATCTGTAATTAACGACCTTGGGGTACCATGTTTTAATACAATGTCTTCTACAATGAATTTGGCTACCTCAAATGCTTTGGCTGTTTTCATGGCTTTTGTAATGGTATAGTGTGTCAGATAATCAGTGCAAACAATAATCCATATATTGCCGCTAGCAGACGTTTAAAATAATCCGAGGAGGTCAATCCCAACATGCTGGAAAGGCGTTTTGGCTGGTGGAACTGGTATGAGTTGGCCAGGTGGTTTCTGAGGAACTGCCTTTTTCCTCTGGCACTCTCGACAGTGCAACACATAGTGACTGACACTCCTAAATAAACCTGGTCAGAAAAATCTCTTGCAGATCCTATCATATGTCTTAATAAATCCTAAATGTCCGGCCTCAGATGTGTCATGGAATTTCTGTAGAGCATCTAAGCGCATGTGTTTAGGAATCACTGGTAGCCACCTCTTTCCAAACAGATCAAAGTTTTTCTTGCAAAGTAATTCATTAACTACCTTAAATTGTACTTTTACATCCTCTGACTGATTTAAGGCAAGCATAATTTGAGATATCTTGGCGTCCTTATTCTTCTCAGCAGAGAGATCCTGGAGTGCAGCTAGACAGTTACTATCTTCATCAAAGTCTTGATGATCCTGCACAGGGTTTCTTGGTGTTTCCTTCCACTTTTGTACACTATGGTAATGTCATACTCTTGAAGACACAGTGCCCACCTGGTGAGTCGGACTGTTGGATCCTTAAGATGTGTCAACCAACAAAGTGAATGATGGTCTGTAACAACTGTAAATGGCCTCCTATAGAGATACTGTCGAAATTTGTACAAGGCCCAGATCACAGAAAGACATTCTCTTCCTGTAGTTGAGTAGTTTGTCTCAGCTTTTGTAAGTGTCCTAGAAGCATACGCTATAACCTTCTCTTTTCCATCTGAAATTTGCACCAGAACAGCACCGATCCCATACCCACTGGCATCTGTGTGTCGTTGTGTAAGTGCTCTCTCATCATACAGACCAAGTACAGGTTCAGTCGTCAGAGATTTCTGCAGCACATTGAAAGAAGCTTGTTGAGCATCACCCCAGATAAATATAGCATCAGCTTTTAACAACTCTTGGAGTGGCCTGGCTTTGATACAAAAGTCTTTGATAAAATGATGGTAAAAAGAACACAATCCGAGGAAGCTTCTCACATCTCTAATACTTTTAGGAATGGGTAATTCCGCTATATCTCTCACCTTTTCTGGGTCTGGCCACACACCCTGGTTTGATACAAGGTGCCCAAGTATTTTGATTTCTTTTGCTTCAAAGAGACACTTTCATGGATTAAGTTTCAGTCCAGCTTCTTGGAGACACTTAAGAACAGCCCTCAGTCTTTTTATGTGTTCATCAAATGTCTCTGAGAACACTTTAATGTCATCTAAATAACAAAGACATATCGTCCACTTCAGGTGCCTTAGAAAATGATCCATCATTCGTTCAAATGTTGCTGGTGCACTACACAAACCAAACAGCATTACCTTAAACGCATACAGGCCCTCAGGGGCGATGAATGCAGTTTTCTCGCGAACAGCCTCATCTACTTCGATTTGCCAGTATCCCGAGTACATGTCCATGGTTGAGAAAAACTTAGCCCCCTTCAGACAATCTAATGTATCGTCAATTCGTGGAAGAGGGTAAATGTCCTTTTTAGTTGTCTTATTAAGCTTCCTGTAATCAACACAAAAGCGCCAACTGCCACCCTTCTTCCTGACGAAAACCACTGGTGACGACCAAGGGCTCTGCAAAGGCTGAATTATGTCAATCGTCATCATTTTCTCTACCTTGTCACGAATTATTTGACATTCCATTGCTGACACACGGTATGCTCTCTGGCTTATTGGTTGATGGTCTCCAGTGCTAATCCGGTGCTTCACCATTGATTTGTCTGATTTGCTCTTCACCTGTGAATTGAAGCATTCAGAGAACTCTTGAAGAATGGCAAGTAGCTTCTTCTGTTGTTCCTTAGTGAGATCTGGTGATAGTCGAGCTAGAAGATCTTCTCTTGTAGTGGTAGCGCTAATTTTGCCCACAGACTCTGCATGGAAGGTTTCTATGATGCTCAGCTGTTCTGCAATTCATGGCTCAGCATTTGCTATGCACATGTGTCTTGGAAGGATCTGCGGTTCTCTGCGACAGTTAACTATCTACAATTCATCGAATTCGTTCTTAAACAAGACGACAGAGGCTGGGATGACCAAGTCATTCTTCAGTGGTATGCTTCTCCTACATTCCACTACAAGATCCTTGGGTTTATGCATGGCATGACACACGAAAGTTACCTTTCTAGCGCTGACTGCAGGAATGATCACTTCATCCAGCACACGTAGTCGCCATGCACTTGGATGCGCATCTTCCTGTTCACAGTATCTCATCTTGTCTAGCATAATCTTCGAGCGACCACAATCTATAATTGCTTGAAAAGCTTCCAAAAAGTCCCATCCTTGAATGACATCATGACTACATTCTTGTAAGTGATGAATTCTAAGGGCTGTGTATGGCCACTTATACTCTCATAAATGACACATCTTCCTGTAGGTTTTACATATTTCCCAGTAGCCACCATCAGCAGGAGGGATGTTTTGTCGTCAACAAATATGGTTTTCTGCAACTGGCGATGGTACTTCTCCGAAATGACTGAATATGATGCTCCAGAGTCCACAAGAGCTTGGGCTGGTTGGCCATCCATGAGGATATCGACGTAGTTTCCTATCATTTTTGTAGTGATCGACAGCGGAGGATTTTTCTCTTCGGCGGACTCACCTCCAAGGAAGGTCGCACCCTTTAGTTTTCCGGGTTGCTGTGGCCAGGTGATCGGCTGGAGCTTCTAAACGGCAATGAAGACCTTGATTGGCATGTTGGGGAGCATCCTCTCCAGTGGCTAGCTTGCAGCAGTGGTGACCTACATCATCCTGCACCCATATCTTCATGTTCATCATCGTCGTCCCAGAGTTGGCGTTGGCTAAGATTGGTCTGCTGTCTTCTGGCATGGGTGTCATCAAATATCCACCACCTTTCTCAACAATAGCACACCACATATCCCGGTCATCTGCAGTGGAAACATACTGGTTGGTTATCCTGGGTCCACCAGACATCAGTCTTCCTTGGTGCCCAAACAGGTTCCTCGTGCGGCATTCTACTAGGAATGTAACTTCGCCTGGGTCTCGACTTTTTTACCATTTTAAAGGGAAATGAAGGACGAGAGATTGGGATTAATGTGTGTTCCACTTCCTCCATTATAACCTCTTGAAGCGTCTCGGTTTTTCGCTCGCTGTGCAATCCAAGTGCCTTCTGAACTTCCTCTCTCACTATCTGATGAAGAACACTTGTGAAATCAGTTCCTTCCTCCATCACAGACATCGATACGAAATTTGGAAGCCGTTCAAACTTCTTGCATGTAATTCTTTTATGATGCATTGTCTCGATATACTGGCACCATTTTATGAAGTCGTCTGCTGTCAAAACCTCCTTCAGGAATAGGGCTTGATACATGTCCTCAGCAACACCCTTCATAAGAAGTGCAACCTTATCTTCCTCCTTCATTCAAGGATCCACTATTTTACACAGCTCCAAGACGTCTTGAATGTAGGATGCTGTTGTTTCTCCTGGACGCTGTGCCCTGCACTTTAATTTATCGTCAACCTTGCACTTCTGTCATTGTGTGTTGCTGAAACACTTGTGCAGTTCTGCCTGGAATGTTTAATATTTCTCAGCTTGTGAACTTCTCCTCTTTGTTCTCACACCATTACTTGGCAGTACCCTCCAGGTAGAAAAATACGTTAGCCAAACACACAGTGTCATCCCATTTGTTAAATTTGGCTATACGCTCATATACCTTCAGCCACTTGTTTGGATCTTGGCCTTCATCACCAGAGAACCCGGAAGGATGTCTCATATGGTGGCACACAGTTGCTGTCGTCGTGACGCCCTCTTCTTCTTCTGTCTCCAATAGATTGTGGTCTGCTGAATATGGCTCGAACTCGGATTTCTTGCCATGTAAACGGCAGCTCTGTCATGGCTCGATGGGAGCCACTGTGTCATCGATAATGTGGGGTATCATAAGTTCCAATACCCTGCACCTCCACCAGAATAATGTCACATAGAGGAAGGTGTAAGCAGATGAATGATGAACACTAACTTCACTTAACAAAGGTTTATTCAGCACTTGCACATACAAGAGCATGGAGCGAACTGCCTCTGGCCAGAACACATATGGTATATATACAGGTATAGAACATTCCAGTACAATGATTGTTGCCATTTGTGGATACTTTTAGAATGTACTCAAAGCAAAGATAGAAATTAAAATGTTTCAATTGAGGTGAGTTTTGAACTCACAACCCTCCATCTAGTATCATAGCCACTACACTACAGCGACAGCACTACTTGGTTTCTTCTGTGACAATATAATCATGTAACTTACAGTATAAGACAACGTAAACAAATCCTAGACCAAAATTCATACCAATGAAATGTTTTCTTTGTCCAGAAAACACGCAAAACAAAGTGAAACCTCCAATTGATAGCTTACAATAGGTATTAATTTACTTATTTATGGTGTGACTAATTATCTCTGTATTGACCGACCAAGTGCAACAGGCATGGAACACTATCCCACAAACTGACATGTGACACATGTCCAACACAATGCATGCACATTTGCATGCTTGCATTCAGCATTCTGGCAGTTACACCGATTGTTAATGTTCCAGCATTTCGCATTATCAATGGTTTATTTTGCTCTTACTTTAACCTCTGATCTTGCAACTTTAATAACTTAAATATGTTAAACAGTAGAAATTCCAGGATGGAATAATGACAATATTATGAAAAATATATATTGCTACTCACTGTATAGTGGAGATGCTGAGTCACAGGTAGGCACAACAAAAGGATTGTCAAACAAGTAAGCTTTTGGCCAAGAAGGTCTTCGTCGGCAGTAGACACATGCACTCATGCAAATGCAACACATATACGCACACACGACCACAGTCACTGGCTGCCTAGGTGAGTTGGGTTTGCATGAGTGTGTGTGTCTAATTCTGATAAACGCCTTTTTGGCTGAAAGCTTACTTGTTTGACAGGCTTTTTGTTGTGCCTACCTAAGATTCAGCATCTTTGCTATACAGTGAGTATCTATTTATCCTTTTCATAATATTGTCATCAATCCATCCTGGATTTTCCATTGTTTGATTTTTCCTAATGGCTTCTCTTCCGTCCCATAAACTAGTGTAGTTTTCCTTTGTTACTATTTTCTGCCACATTACTATACTCAGTGTCCATCCTTTTTTTCTCTTCTTTCCTGTTTTCCACATGTTGACTTCCAAACCACAGCACAAGCTCTACTTACAAGCCTCATTTGTCAAATGTCTCATCTGCACACAACAGATGGCTACAAGACAGTTCTAATTGTTGGTGCAGCATCACATGTCCCACAGTACACCTGCCTGCCAGACCTTCAAATTGAGCACTCTTCCTGTGTCTCCCTCGTGCGTTTGTCCATACCTTCCTTTGCCACATGAACTTGAACCTCATCTTATCAACCCCTCCCCATCCCCCACTCCTTCTACTCTCTTATTCCAGTTTACAAATACTAACTTCACCCAATTTAGTCACATCTGCCAGCCCCCTTCTTCACAGTTATCCACCTACTTACCTGCAACCCACATTGCAATCTTTTTATTTATTTTTCTTTGATCTCATTGTGTTTTTGAGTCTGGTTTAGGCAGCCAGAGACTGTGGTCATGCGTGTGTAAGTTGCATTTGTGTGTGTGTGTGTGTGTGTGTGTGTGTGTGTGTGTGTGTAATTCCAATGAAGGCCTATTTGATTGAAAGCTTACTTGTTTGACAGTTTCTTTGTTGTGCCTATCTACACCTTAGCATTACTGCTATATGGTGAGTAGCAATCTGTCCTTTTCAAAATATTGTCACCACTTAAATATATTACCTAGACAATTGTATTCCAAAAATTTCATTGCCCTACATGAATTTTTTTGGGTTTGCAATTTTTTCCTGTCATTGCATACAAAGAAGGACAGCACAAATGATCACAGCATCTGTAGTGACTTCAGTATCTTTCTCTTTATGAATTGTCATAGTTTTGTTTGATTCATGGGAGACTGTCACAGAAATGCTGAAAAACCTGAATTGCTAGGTTCAAATGGTTCAAATGGCTCTGAGCACTATGGGACTTAACTTCTGAGGTTGAATTGCTAGGCACTTGAACATGGATAACAATTATTCTGTGACAGCCTATTTACAGTGTTTCAGGAACAAGTATTAATTGAAGGCTCTAGACATGTTCTTCAGCTCCATATGTATTGCTCCCATGGGGACCATGAAGAGAAGGTCAGATCTATTACAGCACGCACAGAGGTGTTTTAGCGGTCATTCTTCCCCCACTACCCATGCTGTTTGAAGGGGAGGAAACCCTCACATGTGGTACAGTGTTAACTACCCTATGCCATACTGTGATTGCAGAGTAAGTATGAATATGTAGATATGGATCTACTTTTATGTCATTTGGATTAAGGAACACACCTAGCACTTCTGTACTTTTCAGAGTTTTATTAACGAAATACTTAAAGGTTTAGTTTTCTGTTTTGCCTATGTAGATGGCATACTGATTGCATCTAATTTGGAAGAAAATCATTTCTAGCCACACTTCCAATGCTTGATAAGTACTGCATGAGGATAAATCTGAGAAGAGCTATGTCTTGTACTTAGAAAATATGTTTTTTTGCAATACATTACTGTGCTAGAAGGCACCAAACCAGACTTAGAGGAATAACAGCTGTTATCAGGACACCTAATTCGGAAACTGTGAAACAATTGCAAGCATTTCTTAACAGACATTGACATCTAGAACAAGCTCTTTTAAATGTCTGTCTGAATGAAAGTAAGATGAATGACAAAAGGAAAATCAACTGAACTCCAGGAGCAACAGAACAATATGAAATGCAAGGAAAATTACAAAAAGAAAATCAACTGGGCTCCAGAAGCAACAGAATAGTTTGAAAAATGTAAGGAAAATCTAGCGCATGCTACACTACTAATTTTCTCAAGTCTGGTGTATGATTTTTATTGTTTGTCAATGCATCAAAATTCGCTACAGGAACAGCTCTATGACAGAAACAGCATGGAAGTTAGAAGTCTGTTGGCTTCTTTTCAAACAAGGTTTCCTTTCCATTGTTGTATGGTGTGCTTACTTCCAGGATGGCCCTTTGACAGAATAAGAAGTGTCAGTGACTTGTTTGGGAGTAGGAGAGGTGGATGGCTGCATGGACTGATCTTACACCTGGGTCTTCGACAGGGATTTAACTCGTGGTGTTGAAAGGTGTGAGGAGGAGGGGCCCAAGGATTGACAATGGTAGTGTGTAGATTGAGTTAGTGACAGAATAATGTTTTTCTACTTAGTAGTTTGATTGTGGGGAGGACATCCCTCATTTTTAGGGCATGAAAAGAGAATGTGGCATAGTTTTCCCTAAATTCTGGATGGTGCTGAGTGGTGGAGGGTGCACGCCTGTTGTGATTTTTAAGCAGATGTGTAAGGAATGCTAGGTGTAGGTTAAGGCAGGTCATTAGAGTATGCCAGGATGAGGTTTAGAAGACATCTGCAAGATGTTTGCTTGTTACTGAAACTTATCTAATTCATGGTGGCTAGGCTGTATGTGAGGACTCTTTGGTTGGGAGATGTTGAAGTGGAGGTATTGCTAGTGAATCTTAGTGTTTAATATAGTTGTTTTTGAACAGCTGTCAATCATTTCTTACCAAAGTGTAACACCCACGGTTGCTTCATTTGTAGTTGACAAGCAGTCTCTACAGTCACTGTTTCGATATGGTGAAGGTATTGCTGATGCTTTGATAGACCAACACTTATCTCTCAATCTTGTCGGGAAACAGAGGTCATTTAGCCTGTCCCTATATACACTAACATTCTATGCACAGCTAACACTCCACACAAACCTGATGTCCAGCTAAAAGAGTCTCTCCTGAACTTTGCTGCAACATTTACAGCACTCTGCAAAGGTATAACTATAAACAAAGTATTTTCCCAGTTGAATGGCCACTCCCAACCTGTGGCTAAAAGTTAACTGGGACATCCAGTCAGTGACCATATGGCACATCTTAAGGGGCTGTCTCACTACCTATGCCATTTGGCTTCTCCTCCTCAACACTTATTCCCTCAATGTCTGTGGCATCCATTTTTGGTAGACCTTCTCCATCAGTCTTCTCTCTGCCTCCCTCCTCCTTCCTCCTTCCTCCTGTTCCCAAACTGTTTTACTGGCCTGACCCCACACTAGTATCTCATTCACCCTCATATTTTATTACTTGTCACTCCACGCATCTCAGCCATGAAACCTTTACTTGTATCTGTATGTCTCTTAGTAAAGCATATTAACACCATTTCCCTGTACTCCTCTTTTTTCTCTCATTTTCCATAAACACTCATCTGTATGTTCCTGCCCAGACCCTATCTCCCACCAATCGCCATCTCTCTGCTTTCTCTCCTATTCACTACCTACTAGAGAATATGCAGGGCTGGCCCTTGAGTATTCGGCCACCACACTCTTGGATATGCTTCACAGGCCATGTACAGCCCCTGCAAGTTGTTGTTAGCAGAAGAGTTGCTGAGATGTTTACCACCAAGCCTCCTGCAGCTACTACAGCATCTAGGGGTGCAAGCTGCACCAATACATGGAATGCAGATTCAGGTAAACAGTGCTCCAGTCACAGGCACCTATTCCCATTTGCGTCACAAGTACACGTGACACTGCGCCTTTATTCCACCGCTAATGGGTACTTAGGTCACTGGCTGCTCAGACCTTCAATAGACAGGTTAGCTCCAGGTCCAGACCAACCACCAGCTGCCGTTGAGCCTGCGGTTTGGAGCACAACTCCTGCTGCAGCTGGTACCTGTCATACAGTGCCATCTCATGCCATCACCAGTGTTGCAGCTGCTGGCCTACAATCAGCCTCTCCGGAAGGGCCTTCTTCCACAGCTCTTTGCCACTACCGATGATTTTGGACTTCATTATAGTAGCCTCCACTATTCGCCATTACACATGGACATTTCTGTTGTACTTGTATGCACATTTTTCCACCAAATCTGTACTGAGTTCGTTCAGGATGAATAAACAAACAGTGTTACTCCAATGCATGCAAAACAATCACTACCTAGGTACACCACTCGGCCATGGTTACTATACTGTAGCTGGTGGTGAGGATAATGGTTTCATGTAGATTGCTCATTCTTCATCCACTATATACTACAGTTGGAGACAAAGATAATGGTTTTCTTGATACAAGTGACACTTATAGTTCGTGTGGATTCAGTTTATGTGGATTCTCAGTGTAGTGCTGCTAATGATTCACTCACTCCAGTGTGTATTCATGGTTTGCTAGCTGATGTACCAATTCCTGGTCTCGCCCATCACCCAGCTGCCTCTCCTTCACCATATTGAGTCTGATGCCACCATGGCACGTCGCATTCGGCCTGGGCAATGCAGTCATGGCTGGCTTCCTTCCTGTGGGTGGCAGTGCCCAGACAGGACAAGATTGGCGATGCCACATCTTCACACATGTTTCAGCATTTCTTGATGTGTCTTCATTTATTTTGCTGGATCCTGGTTTTGTTCTCAATTGTTTGTACGTTTTTTCAACCACATCTTTCTTGTTTAAATACTAGTGATAGTGATGGGGTAGCACACTCATGTCTTTGCATTGTGCCAGTCTACATCCGAAGCCTACAAGTGTGTCCAACCATGCACCAGACCAGGACTATTAATGCCTTCCTATAGAATAAGTGTGTTGTCTGTGTACCAGACAGGGACTGTTCAATTCTTGGATTCCGTACCTGTGTTCAGTTGTTGTGCTCTCTCAATTCTCGTAGGGATTCCGTTGCAAATTCATGTTTGTGTTTCTCAGCAGATGCAGCTTCTTGACAATACTCTCTTTGCTGCGTAATCAAATGGTCCTTTCATGAATTGTTTCAATGTGCATTATCTTACATACTGTTCTTGGTCAGTGAATTCCTTGTGTTTTTCTGTTTCCCTGGCAGTGTGTTCTCAATCACTGGAGCTCCCGTTGTCTCTTGCCCATCAATTCAGGGATCAGGCACCTCAGGGCCTCCTGCAGCACTTTATTCGGTTCACTCAGTCTCCCCAGTTTTTTCTGCAGCATTTAGACAGGACATCCAGAAGTTTCTGTGTGTGGCAACCTTGACCATGTCTCGTCATGCTTGTTGCTACATTCTCATGCTGTGTGGCACTCCATACTGGTTCACAGTACTCTACACCAGACACTCCTATGATACTGTCCCATCTCTTGCTCATGACGCCATCAGAGACCAATCCTTTCATCATTGGCCCTGTTGTGGCTAATCCTCTTGTAGCCTGTTGCAGCTGGCGCCCCAGTATTTGCCAGCCCTGTTGATGCTGATGCTCACTCACTTGCTCACCCTCTTGCCTCTTGTGGCCGGTTCACCAATTGCTAGTTCTGTCGATGCTGATCCTAGCGACACAGTTTCCAGCAGTTATCACCTCCTAATCCACCACCACCTCCTCCGTAGCTGTGCGCCCAACCATCCATTCCTGCTGGCATCTCCAATCCCGTAGTGTGTTCTTCTGGCCCTGGGTTGTGCCTTCCTTGACTCTTCACTGCCAGGCTATTCCCCTGTGTGGTTGCTACTTTAATTGGGATCCAATGTTGTGTAGACTGACTGATTTTCTTGTTGTCTTGTTCCAGTTTACTCTCATGACTGCCTGGTGCCTCCTCCCCTGGATACTGCACTTCTCTGAGATAGTTACACCGTCTCACTCAAGGGGTGAGGGGTGTAGCATATACATGCCTGAGTTCTTACATATCCGGACACCACACTCGTGGATATGGTTCATGGGCCACTTATAGCCCTGCAAGTTGTCGTCAACAGAAAAGTAGCTGAGTTATTTAGTGCCAAGCCTCCCGCAGCCCCAGAATATCTGCGGGCACAAGCTGTGCCAATACATGGCCTGCAGGTCACAGTTGTTATAAATTTTAAAGTCTGAACAACACAGTTTTAGTTGTGAACGATATATATATATATATATATATATATATATATATATATATATATATATATATATATATATATATATATTTAAAAAGAAAGATGATGAGACTTACCAAACAAAAGCGCTGGCAGGTCGATAGACACACAAACAAACACAAACAAACACAAACAAACACACAAAATCTAGCTTTCGCAACCAACGGTTGCCTCGTCAGGAAAGAGGGAAGGAGAAGGAAAGACAAAAGGATATGGGTTTTAAGGGAGAGGGTAAGGAGTCATTCCAATCCCGGGAGCGGAAAGACTTACCTTAGGGGGAAAAAAGGACAGGTATACACTCGCACACACACACATATCCATCCATACATACAAGACACAAGCAGACATTGTGTCTTGTATGTATGGATGGATATGTGTGTGTGTGCGAGTGTATACCTGTCCTTTTTTCCCCCTAAGGTAAGTCTTTCCGCTCCCGGGATTGGAATGACTCCTTACCCTCTCCCTTAAAACCCATATCCTTTTGTCTTTCCTTCTCCTTCCCTCTTTCCTGACGAGGCAACCGTTGGTTGCGAAAGCTAGATTTTGTGTGTTTGTTTGTGTTTGTTTGTGTGTCTATCGACCTGCCAGCGCTTTTGTTTGGTAAGTCTCATCATCTTTCTTTTTAAATATATTTTTCCCACGTGGAATGTTTCCCTCTATTATATTCATATATATATATATATATATATATATATATATATATATATATATATATATATATATATATAAAAAGAAAGATGATGAGACTTACCGAACAAAAGCGCTGGCAGGTCGATAGACACACAAACAAACACAAACATACACACAAAATCTAGCTTTCGCAACCAATGGTTGCCTCGTCAGGAAAGAGGGAAGGAGAAGGAAAGACAAAAGGATATGGGTTTTAAGGGAGAGGGTAAGGAGTCATTCCAATCCCGGGAGCGGAAAGACTTACCTTAGGGGGAAAAAAGGACAGGTATACACTCGCACACACACACATATCCATCCATACATACAAGACACAAGCAGACATTTGTAAAGGCAAAGAGTTTGAGCAGAGATGTCAGTCGGGACGGAAGTACAGAGGCAAAGATGATGTTGAAAGACAGGTGAGGTATGAGCGGCGGCAGATTGAAATTAGGAATTAGCGGAAATTGAGGCCTGGCGGATAGCGAGAAGAGAGGATATGCTGAAGGGCAAGTTCCCATCTCCGGAGTTCTGACAGGTTGGTGTTAGTGGGAAGTATCCAGATAACCCGGACGGTGTAACACTGTGCCAAGATGTGCTGGCCGTGCACCAAGGCATGTTTAGCCACAGGGTGATCCTCATTACCAACAAACACTGTCTGCCTGTGTCCATTCATGCGAATGGACAGTTTCATGCTGGTCATTCCCACATAGAACGCTTCACAGTGTAGGCAGGTCAGTTGGTAAATCACGTGGGTGCTTTCACACGTGGCTCTGCCTTTGATCGTGTACACCTTCCGGGTTACAGGACTGGAATAGGTGGTGGTGGGAGGGTGCATGGGACAGGTTTTACACCGGGGGCGGTTACAGGGGTAGGAGCCAGAGGGTAGGGAAGGTGGTTTGGGGATTTCATAGGGATGAACTAAGAGGTTATATATATATATACACAGACACCTGTGTATATGCGGATGGATATGTGTGTGTGTGCGAGTGTATACCTGTCCTTTTTTCCCCCTAAGGTAAGTCTTTCCGCTCCCGGGATTGGAATGACTCCTTACCCTCTCCCTTAAAACCCATATCCTTTTGCCTTTCCTTCTCCTTCCCTCTTTCCTGACGAGGCAACCGTTGGTTGCGAAAGCTAGATTTTTGTGTGTATGTTTATATATATATATATATATATATATATATATATATATATATATATATATCTAAAAACAAAGATGATGTGACTTACCAAATGAAAGTGCTGGCAGGTCGACAGACACACAAACGAACACAAACATACACACAAAATTCAAGCTTTCGCAACAAACTGTTGCCTCATCAGGAAAGAGGGAAGGAGAGGGAAAGACGAAAGGATGTGGGTCTTAAGGGAGAGGGTAAGGAGTCATTCCAGTCCCGGGAGCGGAAAGACTTACCTTAGGGGAAAAAAGGACGGGTACACACTCGCACACACACACATATCCATCCACACATATACAGACACAAGCAGACATATTAAAAGACCACTTTAAGTGTGAGGCCTTTGGGGGTTATGCCAAATGTCAGACAAGCCTGAGAAAATAGAATATGTGAGCGTAATCTGGCTAGGGTGAAGGCATGTTTGCGGAGGGAATGTAAATAAAACTTAATGGGGTCGTTATGGGGGTGTTGTGAGGGTGACATGGTATTAGAAGGTGGAAAGTTTAACATGAGGTTGAAATGAAAAAGAAAGATAGAAATATATGGGGAGAGAGAAAGGTGAACTAGAAAGCAATTGGAGATCTGGTATGAAAAAAGGCGAAAAAGTGTTGGTTAAGTTGATCTTGTATTGAACTTGGGTTGGTAGACAGCGATATGCAAAAAGGTTAGGTGGTTGTGTTGCCGCTAAATCACGTTAAAGGACGGAGAAATTCGGGAAAATTTCGAGAAAATTTCGAAAAAACGTATTAAAGGAGTGGTGTTGTGGTGAAAGATTACGAAAATGGGGCTAACAATTGTAGAAAAAACTTGTGGGGGGCGGCTAAAATGACGTTAAAGGACGGAGAAATTCGGGAAAATTTCGAGAAAATTTCGAAAAAACGTATTAAAGGAGTGGTGTTGTGGTGAAAGATTACGAAAATGGGGCTAACAATTGTAGAAAAAATGACGTTAAAACCTGTGGGGAGCGGCTAAAATGATCAGTGATGTGCGAAAAAAGGAAGTGGAAATAAAGTTAAAGTTATTAGAACTAGCCGAAATGGTTGTTAAATACGTGAAAGCAGCTGTTATTGAACTAGAAACGGAGGATTTTATAGCAGCGGTAGTGTTCAAAGCGGAAAATAAAATCTTTTGGTTATGGTTGGGAAGTGGGTTACGTATTGTTGAGCATATTTATGGCGGGATAAAATTGTATGGTAGATTACGGTAAAAGGGGAAGGTGAATACAAAGTGAAACTACTGGTAAAAACAGAAAGAGAAAATAAAGAGAAAAAAGAGAAATAAGACGACAGGAAAGATTTCGAAATGCAAAGGCGACAATAACAAACGTAATTGTTGGGTTCAAATTAATGATATGGTTATAATAGAAGGAAACATTCCACGAAGGAAAAATATATCTAAAAACAAAGATGATGTGACTTACCAAATGAAAGTGCTGGCAGGTCGACAGACACACAAACGAACACAAACATACACACAAAATTCAAGCTTTCGCAACAAACTGTCGCCTCATCAGGAAAGAGGGAAGGAGAGGGAAAGACGAAAGGATGTGGGTCTTAAGGGAGAGGGTAAGGAGTCATTCCAGTCCCGGGAGCGGAAAGACTTACCTTAGGGGAAAAAAGGACGGGTACACACTCGCACACACACACATATCCATCCACACATATACAGACACAAGCTGCTTGTGTCTGTATATGTGTGGATGGATAAAAGAGAAAAGCTTGGACTTCGTGGAATGTTTCCTTCTATTATAACCATATCATTAATTTGAACCCAACAATTACGTTTGTTATTGTCGCCTTTGCATTTCGAAATCTTTCCTGTCGTCTTATTTCTCTTTTTTCTCTTTATTTTCTCTTTCTGTTTTTACCAGTAGTCTCACTTTGTATTCACCCCCCTTTTACCGTAATCTACTATAGCGGCAACACAACCACCTAACCTTTTTGCACATCGCTGTCTACCAACCCAAGTTCAATACAAGATCAACTTAACCAACACTTTTTCGCCTTTTTTTCATACCAGATCTCCAATGCCTGTCCTTTTTTCCCCCTAGGGTGAGTCTTTCCGCTCCCGGGACTGGAATGACTCCTTGCCCTCTCCCTTAAAACCCACATCCTTTCGTCTTTCCCTCTCCTTCCTTCTTTCCTGATGAGGCGACAGTTTGTTGCGAAAGCTTGGATTTTGTGTGTATGTTTGTGTGTCTGTCGACCTGCCAGCACTTTCATTTGGTAAGTCACATCATCTTTGTTTTTAAATATATTTTTCCTTCGTGGAATGTTTCCTTCTATATATATATATATATATATATATATATATATATATATATATATATATATATATATATAAAATGAAAGATGATGGGACTTACCAACAAAAGCGCTGGCAGGTTGATAGACACACAAACAAACACATACATACACACAAAATTCAAGCTTTCGCAACCAACGGTTGCCTCATCAGGAAAGGGGGAAGGAGAGGGAAAGACGAAAGGATTTGGGTTTTAAGTGAGAGGGTAAGGAGTCATTCCAATCCCGGGAGCGGAAAGACTTACCTTCAGGGGAAAAAAGGACAGGTATACACTCACACACTCACACATATCCATCCGCATATACACAGACACAAGCAGACATTTGTAAAGGCCCTAAGGTAAGTCTTTCCGCTCCCGGGATTGGAATGACTCCTTACCCTCCCCCTTAAAACCCAAATCCTTTCGTCTTTCCCTCTCCTTCCCTCTTTCCTGATCAGGCAACCGTTGGTTGCGAAAGCTTGAATTTTGTGTGTATGTATGTGTTTGTTTGTGTGTCTATCGACCTGCCAGCGCTTTTGTTTGGTAAGTCTCATCATCTTTCATTTTAGAAATGTTTTTCCCACGTGGAATGTTTCCTTCTATATATATATATATATATATATATATATATATATATATATATATATATATACTTTGCTTCATAACTTGAATGAATTTCAAAAACATTATATAGAAACAAATATATTTTGAAAAATATCAAGGAAGAATACTTTACAGTGAATGCTAAAACATTTTTCCTTTTATCACAACACTTCTTCAAAAAGGAAAATAAAAAATCAGTCAAATAAACAACTAACGAGTTACTACTTGACTTCGTGCACACCAGTCTCTGCACACAGCAAATTAAAGTGAACTTGCTCAATTGGCTTTGTCAGGAGATCAGCCAACTGAGTCTTTCCATCAAATGTTCCTACATAATTTCACCATTCAGGAATCTTTCATGAGCATAAAAGTGTCAGACCTCAATATGTTTTGATTGATGAAGATATTCACGGTTTTTTGCTAATTTTAATGCGCTTGCGTTGTTAATATGAGGTGTTGGAGGTTGTCCCAGCATTTCAACCAATTCATTTAATAAATGAAATAACCAAATTAATTCTTTGGCTCCTTCACTTGCTGAAATAATTTCTGCTTCAGTTGTAGATGTAGCCACAACCTTCTGCAGCTGATTTGTCCATGATATTACCCCACCAGAGTACTTTGCCACAATGCTGATTGTTCAACATCTTGTCTGCTTGTTGCCAGTGAAATCAGCATCACTGCAAATTCACAAATTTTCATCCCTTTCATAGATAGTGCCATAATTAAATGTGCCTTTCAGACACTGGAATTTGCATTTCACTTGATTCCAGTCCCCAGTGGTTGGTTTTTACATAGCTCAAGCAACTTTATTCACTGCACAAGTTACATCTGGATGAGATGCTATTGAGAAATGCATAAGATATCCAGTTGCCTCGCGATAGGGGACAAAGGACAAAACTGCTTCATTTTGGTCATTTTCTTCATATCCAATGGGAGTTGAAGTCATGTTGGACTTCGGCATTCAAAATCTTTGCAACATTTGTTTCATGTATTTTTCTTGACTTAGCGTAATCACTCAATCTTCATTTTGCTTTATTTTTTTGCTGAGAAAATTGTCAAAGGTCACCATTGTTATATCAAATTCACGTTATAAAGTGTACAGAAAAGCTGTAATTTCATTTTTCTCATTGCCTACAATTAGACCCTTATCAACATAAATTGCTACATAAACTGTATTTCTGTTGCATTTATGATAAAGCTAACAAGGATCTGCAGCACTGTTTTTAAAACCTGCTTTATTCATGACTCCCATAAAATGTTTGTTCCAGCAGCATGGTGCTTGTCTGAGTCCATAGACACTCCGTTTCAAGAGACACACTTGATGTGTATATTTTTGAAGCCTTTCGGTTGTTCCAAATACGCTTCATCTTGAAGTATTCCATTCAAAAAGGCTGTCTTCAAATCAAATTGTATCAACACCATATTCATTGAAGCAACTACCACTAGCAAAACTTGAATTGTGTCATAACGTGCAACAGGACTAAATGCATCTTCATAATCAGTTCCTTCTTGCTGAATATACCCTTTAGCAACTAATTGGGCTTTGAAATGAGTGCTTCCATCAGCTGTTGTACTCTTTTATGTAGAACCCAGTGATATGGCAATAGTTTGGTATTCGTGAGATGTCCAACTAATACCCATATTTTGTTTCTCTTTGGTGCTTCCATTTCTTCATTAATAGCCTGCATTTGTTTTTCCTTTTCATTTGACTGCAATATTTCAGTAAAACAGTTTGGATCTTTATGTCCACAACACTAACTTTCGTTAGCATCAAGAAAGAACTTGCCACTTTCTATACAAGCTGGTTTTCTTTGTTGTTTTCTACTCTCCAATTTACCTTCACCAGAAAATTCAGGTGCTTTGGCTTTCTGGAATTCTGTTGATTCTATATTATTGTCATCTGATACTTGACTTCTTCCAGAACCAAGTGCATTAAATTTTTCTTCAGGTGTTTTGGCTTTCTGGAATTCTGTTGATTCTATATTATTGTCGTCTGATACTTGACTTCCTCCAGAACCAAGTGCATTAAATTTTTCTTCACTTTGACTTCCTGTGGAAGCAGAGTGCCAAGGAATATCAAATTTGATATGGTCGCTACTTAAATTACAAACTATTTCTGGCTTAAATTTTACATCATGACTCAAGATCGCTTTCTTTTTTGAAGGCATCCAGAGCCTAAATCCATCTTTGTCATTAACATACCCAACACGTTGACCTACAACAGTTTTATCATCAAAATTTGAATGAAAATGTTGGTTTATGTGAACCTAGAAACCCGTACAAAAAATTCTGAGGTGATGAAGTTTACATACTAGTCAGTTGTACCACACCTCATAAGGAAATTAGTCTGCAACTGGATACCTTCCAATACAGTTTAAAATATAAACTGCTGTATTGCAACCTTCTGGCCACAATCGTCCTGATAGTTTGCTCACATTCAGCATTGAACTTGCAGCTTCAACAGTTGTTCTCTTTTCACGTTCGGCCAAATCATTTTGTTTAGGAGTATAGGATGCAGGAATCAGTAAGTCTGTTCCCTTATCTATGAGCAATTCCTTACCTCTGTTGTTATTAAATTCCTTACTCCATCTCACATCTGAACTGTTTAACAGCATGACCTTTGGATGGAGCTTCATTAAAAAAATTGTTTAAGCACTTCATACACTTCATTTTTGTGCTTCAAAAAGAAAGTCCAACGAAATTTACTGAAATCACCCGCAAAACGTACATAATATCCAGCACATCTAAATTACTCTGTAATCATTGGTCCGTTGACTCATGCCTGGATTAATTTTCCAGTAACTGTGGAGTGATTTGCTCATTGTCTTAATGGTAGTCATTGAATCTTTCCTAATGGACAACCATCACTAAGTTCATCCTTACAGCCTTCTACACTGATGTTAAGTTTCTTGAAGATTTTCTTGACTTCTTGTTTATTCTGGCGACTGAATCTTTCATGGTACATTTGTAATGTTTCAGAAGATGTCACTAAGTTCACTTAATTACCTTTTTCTGGCCTAACAGCATGCTTATTCAACACATACAGACCATTTTCCACTTAGCCTGTCATGACGATGTTGCTGCTGGCTTTTCCCCAGTCCTAACACTTTTCCTGTCACATGCAGCTGCTCTGGCTGAGAACAAATGAGCATTTTCATGGGGGACATGTAAAACATTTTCCATTCTAGCACTGTACCATCTATTATTTCATCTTATTTTGATGCAGACAATTCCTTGACCAAAAGCATGCATATTAGTAACTTGCTTTCCTAATGAAACCATCCAGGAATATCAAATTCACTGTACAAAACAAAGTGTTGTTTAGTCAGAGTGATATGCTTCAAAGCACTGCTATCACAATACCATTTATTTACGTCAATACAATTTATACTAGATGAATCCATGGCGCATGAAGTAAATACAGAGTTACCACTCGCCTTCTCTTCTTGCAGTATGCTATTGTAGTCAGTATGTTCAGTGGACACTCTGTTGCCCAATGACTTAGTTGTTTACATTTATTGCACAGAAATTTTTGTTTTATTTGCTCTTTAGACATCTTCTTCTTCTGTTTGTTAGAAATGATAAATGCAGTAATGTCCATTGCATTTTCTTCACACAATTCAGTGGTACAAAGTTTTTCAATTTGTACGTTCAAACTCTGATTTTCCACTGGTATTCACCCATTTAATATTCTTCTAGATGACATGTTCTCTTCACGTTTCATTAAGTCATCATTTAGATCTGCAAATAACTTCTCAGGTTAGCCACATGTGTGCTAATATCTTCTGCTTTGTTGTGTTTGACCCGAAAAAAGTTTTCAGTTAACAAGTTCAAAAGTTGTGTGCTGCTACATTCAAATCAGGCACATAGTTTACCCATATTTCTTTATCATTTTTGCACATCAACATAAGTTCAGCAACTGGTTTGCTTAGCGCACTTGCTATTAGACTTGCTACTTTCAAGTCATTCTTTTGCCATTCTGCATATGCTGCCTTCTGTTCAGTAGTAGGATCCTGAGGCAACACAACAGGTTCGCACATCAGATAACAATGTCTTCGAGTTCCTCTGAACAGAGTGCCATAGATGTGCCATTTCCATTTTGCCCTCCAGATTTATCTATATTCATGCTATAATCTCCATAGTCTTGTGCCAGCACACATTGATTGAATCAATTTTTATGCCAAGAAAGCTGTATTTTGTTCTTTTCACATCAGTCTGTGTTCATAAACTGTTGTAAATTATAAAGTCTGCTACACAGTTTTAGTTACAGATGGTATATTTTTTCAGGATACAGCTTTAAATCATTACTTGAATGATCTTCAATACAGTAAATGCTAAAACATTTTCCCTTTTATCACAACATTAGTACTGTAGTCACAGTCACCTCTTCACCTCTACGTGATACCAATCCTGTATTCCTCTGGTGATGGATACTTAGGTTACCACTCAGTGCCCCAATTGCCAGTTTCTGTGGCTGCTACCCTTCAGACAGTGTCATCGTGAACTTTCACTAGAATCACAGCCACTGTCCATGTATCAGCCACTCCAGAAGGCCCAGCTTCCATAGCTCATCACCACTACGACGATCGTGGGCTTCGTCATAATGGCATCTGCTATGCATCATTACAGAAGGCCATTTCAGTTGTACTCATGTGCAGAACTTTGTCCTCCAAAACTGTACTGAGTTAATTGTGAATAAACAGACAGTTGTTACTTCAATGCATGTGTTTAAATCACACACTTGACACACCACTTGGCCAAGGCTTACGATACCCATTCTATGCTTGTATCATCTTCCCATTACCCCTCCAAGTCAAGATCACTTTTTAACCCTATCAGCTGGCATGATTTGGAAATTCCAGTAGTTAAGTGTGTGTGTTTGTTTAGCTCTGAAGGATGGCTTTGTGCAAAAATTAAGTTGTTTTATTTTTTTTCTCTCTTTGCTTATTCTATTTGCTAAGTAGTTATTTGACTTCTGTAACATATTATACCTCATCTTGGATTTCCCAACAAAGGAAAATTAGTTTATAACAGTCTAATGCTAGTTATCAATGGTTTCTAACAGCTTCTTCACTTTGTTCATATATGTATTGACTTGTTTCACATCCTTGAAACCTCTTCTCCATGTTGAGATCCACAGAACACAGAGAATGAATTAATGTTGTGATTTCTTGCTTGCATTTAGCATTATTTATTTGCGTAATAAAGACTTTCTGTTCTTATTTACTAGCCGATATCCAGATGCTCCAAAGTGAGAAGAACATAAATAATGGTCTGCCATATACTGATTTCCAAAAAACTGAAATTGAACAGGTAAGTATTTATATTAAGAAGCAAAATGGGAGTAAAAGGATAAAATGAATTAAACAGTATTTTGATCTCAAAAATTCAGTTTAGACTGTGCCAAAAGATAGTACTCTAGAACGTAGACTATGAAACAAGAGTCCATATACAAATGAATGTAAATATATTTTGATATGAACTAATACACTTTTGCTGTCACACAAGATGTTGATGGTGATAATAACAACATTAAAAATATTTTATTCACGACCAAATGATTCACTCCATATGTACAAAACATCAGTTCCTGATACACAACAAATTCTGCTGAATATGTAATTGATTAACATCTGGTAAGATTACTCATAAACATTTTGCGGTTATTTACATATGTTTTTAAAACACTTCTCATTGTGCATGTAACTTATATTCACCTAATGTGTAAAAGTGCTTTTGTAGAAGGAATTTCTTAAGCTGATATATAAGCTTCCTTGTGGTGATAGTCATAAGTATAGGGGGCAGTTTATTGGCTGATTTTAATCCTGTGTGTTGTGAACCTTTTATGTAGTATACTATTATGTGGCTGCTAAAGTAAAATTTTTCTTTGTGACATTGTGTGAAATTTTGATTTTATTCATCTCATGACGTACATTTGCAATCCATTTGGTTTGTGTACAGGAGACATGTTAAAAATTTATAATACAATTATAATGGTTTTTACACTAATAAATAATAGGACTAAAATAAATAAGAACACTATAATGATATTTTTTTGGGATATGTAAAACAACTTATCCCTCTCAAATTTCCAGTGACCTGCTTGAATTCATCCACTGAGTAATAACATTTCAGTGCCTTATATAGCTTTCTTTAAGTGGACTTAAATTCATCTGCATTAACTTGTTCTCTTTTAATTTATTATAAATTTTCATCCCAATGTGTTGTTGCCCCTGGGCATACAGTTTGAGGCCGATGGTGGTAAACATAAAATTTTCTTTGTTTCTTGTATCATGTGAATGAACAAAAAACGATGGCAGAGTTCATGTTTTTAAAAAATTTCCCATTTCATTGTGGCAGGCTGTTACAGCAACTGGTTTAAAAGTGTTTCAGAAGAAAAACTTGAGACTGATTTTGTTCTGCAATAATGTTTTTAATTTTGCTAAATAATGGGTGACGTGGTTCTTTATGATTTACAGTGCACATATTTTTTAATTATTTTTTTTAGTACTTTTAAAATCTGCACTATATTTATCGAGATACCCTCAAGAAACACCACCTTACGTAATAATGGATTCAAAGTAGATTTATATACTAATTTTCATGTGTCCATGTCAGTTGCAGTAGATAATATTTGCACTGAAAGTGCAAAGCTACTCAAGTTGTTTGCTAGGTACTCAACTTGTGCCTGCTAGCTCAAATTTTTAACCAGATTTAATCCTAAGGATTTGACTGAGGCAACTTCTTCTATATTTCGGTTGTTGTAAATAATCTTAATTGCTCATAGTTTGAGTGTCTGGTTTTGAATTGCATCATGCAAGGTACTGAGGATACCAATCACAGACTTAGGAATTTTTTTCCAAGTCCTGATTTTCAACTAAGGCAGAACTATCTTTTGCGAACAGAACTGATGGGGAGCTGATATATAATTGTACGCCAGTTACATAGAAGAGAAATAGGACTGAGTCTATTATGGAGTCTTGTGGAAGTGACTGAGATTTTTTTTTCTGTCACATTTAAATAGATGCTAACTCTTTGATTTCTATTTGATAAGTAGGATTTGAGCCACTGTAGGCCACTGCCTCTAATTCTGTACTTTTCAAGTTTGTAAATAAGCAATGCATGTTTTACAGAACCAAATGTCTTTGTGTGCTTACAGAAAATAATGCTGCCACATTATTGCTCTTGTCTAATGATGTACTTATTTTCTCATTGAAACTGTTCACGGCATCTGTGGTATTTTTCCCTTGTGTTGTGTTGCTTTATTAACTTTGGTGGGTATGCCATCCCAATGTGCAGAGTT
Organism: Schistocerca cancellata; assembly: GCF_023864275.1. Classification (NCBI taxonomy): domain Eukaryota; kingdom Metazoa; phylum Arthropoda; class Insecta; order Orthoptera; family Acrididae; genus Schistocerca; species Schistocerca cancellata. Next base: position 604,932,341 of record NC_064631.1, on the reverse strand, counting down.
TTTGTTTTTTAATGCTAGGATTTCATTTTCTATAACCTTCATAGAAACTTTTGTAAGGTGTTTGGCCAAAAGGATTTACTTTGTTGTGATAATCTGTTACATTTACAGCAGACTTTGCTACATTTATAAAGAATTCATTAAAGCACACTCATATTTGAGTCAGACTTACAATAGTGTTTCCTTCAATATTAATTTTTGAAATTTCTTGGTTGCAGGCTTTAATGCCTAACTCAGATGGAATGACTGGCCACACTACCTTTGTCTTATTTTTATGGTTTAAAATTTGCCACTTATTTGCCAATTGTTTTGCTGCCTTAACAATTCTTTTAAATATAATTTACAGGATATAACATGTTGAATGAAATCAGCGTCTTTATTATATTTTAATTCTCTGTAAAGTTGCCTTTTCCTTTCATTGGAATTTTTATTCTTTGAGGGATCCACTGTAATTTATTTGTAACTTTGCTGCTGCAGAGTCTAGGTGAAAATGTTTCATAGACACCAAGAAAACTATTTAGGATTTTTTAAAATTTTTATTCACTTGACTTACAATGATCAAAAGACTATTTTTTCTCTTTTAGCTTATTACTAAATATTAATGAGTTTTCTTTGCTAAAGGTTTTCATATTTCTGCCTGTGGCAGCTCAATGAACAATGCATAATTATATGAAATACCTTAATGTAGACAAAATTTACACACATCTTTATTCCTTGGTAGTTTCAAAGAAATTCAGTTTGAATGAATGTTTCTTTACCAAGTCAGTGAATTTTGAAGTATAAGTACTATCACATGTGATATCAATATTTAGATCAGCAGCTATTAGAATTTTTTTCTCTACAGAGGTCTTCTAGCATAAACTTAGATAACAACAATTCTGTTGTTAACCTCCCTGGGATTCTGTATATTGAAACTACTATAACATTTACTGGTAAGTCCACTACTTCTACACAACAGCTGTAAAACAGACATTATTCATTTAAATAATTAAAACAATTTCTGGTTTCATAATTTTTATCACTATGCAGAAACATACACCAACCTCCACCTAACTTGTTTTCTCTGCAAAAGCTGCTTCCTAACCCGAAATTCCCAATTTTGTTTAAAATTTTAATTGTGTTCTCAGTAAAACAATGCTCATTTAAACAAACAGCTCTAATATTTGCACATTCTGACAGAATGATTTCCAATTTGTTTATTTTGGAGCTTGTTTGAAGTGTCAGTGTTTAAACCAATTATGTTCCAGTTCATAACATTTCTACTTTGACTATTACTTATACGCTGCAGCACATTTATTGCCAGATAATAGTTTGGTTCTGTCTTTCTTATTTCTACAGAAGTTTTTTCACCCCACCACTGCTTACCAGCCCTTATTTTCTATAGCTTGGCGAGATCAGTGGACATATTGCTTAATTTTTTGAGCCTAACCTATTAAGATGTTAACCATCTTTGGAAAGACACTTTGCACTTAGATATTTGTTGGGATTAATGAAAATGACTCCTAGTTTATTGCATTGTTCTTTAATATTACCATTTATTCACTGCACGTAGCTATCACTCACCAATATCCTTTACACAGTACCACTGGCTATTATTTTGGGACTCATGTAGAGGCTTCTGGACATTTGGATAAGGTTCCTTATGTATTTTACAATTTCTTCTTCACTGTTGCTTTGAAGGGAATTTATTTGCACTTGGATAAAAACATCTTTTGGGTTCCTGTTATGCTTATCTGTTACACTCCCTCTTGAATTTAAGATGTTGTTTAAATGTTCATGCAACTGATGCATCCTGATGCCTGGTCAGACATCAAATGTCGATTTTGGTGACATGTTTTTTAACAATGAGTAATCTATGATAAAAAATTGATTTTCTGTCTTACTGTGATGCTTCTTTTTGTTTTTCGTGTACGTTATACTGGTCCACTTATATTTGTTTAGTTCTTCCATATCTTCAGTTTCTTTTTCTTCCATAATGGTAACTGGGTTGTTTTTTATTGATCAATTATATCACTCTACGCATTTGCTGATGTACATCTATTTACCATCAGAGTTTTTTCACAAAGAAGTTTTCACATTCTAATGCAATATTTTCCTGCTTTATCAGCATCACTTCTTTTTTCAGAGCATCAGTGTTACCTTGAAGAACACAAATAATTTCACCTTTAGAACTTAACGTGCATGTTAATCACATATTATGCCACTTATACAGTTGAGGCATGTCCACTGAATATTGTCATTTATAAATTTCATACACATTTTTGCATACTTAAAATATAGCCAAAAGTTGAACTTAATGCACTGAATTCCTTTGACTACATGTTTTTCACATTTCCTGCATGAGGAACCATTTCATTTCAACTAACTGTGGATCATTGTATCACTGCATAATCTTCCTGGTGCCATTCTGCCTACATACCATGCCATGTCCTTTCAAAGGGACCATCCCAGCATTTGCCTTCAGAGATTTAGGGAAATCATGGAAAATATAACTCTGCATGGGTGAACATGGATTTGAACCATCACACTCCAGAGTGCAAGTCCAGTGCGTTAACAACTCCATCACCTTGCTTGGTACAAGGTTCTGGAAACAGCCCACAGCATTATTCCTTGTATTTAGCTCCACAGATTCATATAGCACTTTTTTGAAGAATTCCTAGCTTTTATAGAGATTTGCTTTGGTTGTTGCCCCCAAATTTCTATTCCACAGTTCAGGTGTGCGGAAAATAAAGTGTGGTGTGCTGTCTTTAGAACTACAGTATCTTTGGAAAACTTGCTATCATTAACTGCAAATATATGCTTAGATAAATTATATGCTAAAGAGCCATCATCCACACCCCATTTCAGACTGCTTTGAATGGTTAAACCAAGGAATTTACACTATTTTTTTTTCCATTTCACTATCAAAGTACAGTTTAATTTCATTGAGTCTGTTGTTGTTGAACTTCATGAGATGTGTACTACTGATGTTTTCATTTAGGTGGCTTTCATTTAAATACTGAAAAATTTCAGTTGTCACAGTATTGCAATGGGTCTGTGGTGTCAATAGGTCGTATCGACCATGAACAACATGATCTCTGACTGAGATCGGACAGTCAAGCCGCCATGTTATTCTAGCAGTCTGCATTTATGTCTCTTGCTGTGTACATGTGTACGACTACTGTGGAAATATATATTTATGTGCAGATATTTGTGGGACACTTTGTTCAGTATACCTGTACACGCATCCCATTTCCATACTGGTGACCCTGAAGTTTGCACGTCTTCCGCAACTACCGCGCCGAGTGTTGTAGCATCAACAGGTTATATGCACGCCACCATGGCTGCCTCACCCAATTCTTTGTTAGAAGATTTGGAAGCTCCACAATGATCGCCGGACCTTTTCATTCCTTCACCAATGACCATTTCTACATTAATTCACAGCGATTCGTGATCTCCAGCCACATTAACCTCAAACTTTGTCGCTCTACAATGGTCGAGTGCTACACTGCTAACACAAACAATGGACTCTGGTTTCATGTCGCTGGACTGTGCTCGCCAACGTGTGAAGTTTGAAGTGAACAATATTCAGAACTGTGTACCTACTGATCGATCGTATGATGATCAAAGCGATCTACATTCACACACGTACTTTGACTCTCAACGGGCCGCAACGATAGTTATTGTAGTGCCGTGTGCAGTGCTGCCATTACCCCAAAACACACCCGGACACTATCAACTGTAACCTGGTCTGGTTTTGCCTCATTTGCAAACTAATATAGGACATTTTAATGTGCACAATTCTCCATACTCACCCCCCAAGACCGATTGCTCAAGTTTTTGACCACGTCGGTTTGAGTGCATTGTTCGGTGTTTCGCCTTCCAATGGCATCTTACCACATCGAAGTGACTTTCTGCGAGTTCCACTGGTCATTTATAGTCGGACCTCATGGGGCATGTCTTCAGCGTGTGCAGAGAACTCAAACTTTTGTCATACTCCCTCCTGCCACCCCCCACATTCACAGGGGCCCATGGTTCCGGCCGCTCAGCCGCTCGCCTCTCCCACAGCACCGCCCGTGTCTGCCACACCAGCCTTCCGTGTTATTTCTGAGGTGGCTCAATTCAAATCAGTGGCTGTAGCCTACAACCCAGTTTAAGGGACCTCAATGCATACCGTGCAACTGCCCGTTCCCATGGTACCGACCGTGTCAACCGCATGGTGTTTTCGTGACACATCAAGGACAATGTCCACAGTTGCTACGGACATTTTTGCCAGTAACACACCTGTGCCTACCACGCCAGCCTGCTGTGTAGCCTCTCCCATCATGGACCTGATGGTTTTCCAAGAGAACCCAAAGCCGCCTTCGTCCCCACCTCCAAGTCGTGTGACGAAGCTGCCACTTTTATACAAGGACAACCCAGTGTCGTGATTTGCACTTGTTGATCATCTTTTCGAGTTTCATCATGTGTCAAATGACAACTCTAAATTCCTGTGTCTCGTCACACACCTCCGTGATCATTCAGACTTAACTTGTGATCTACTCCTCTTGCCAGTGCCTCCACTGAAATACGAGTTTGTGAAGAAGACGATCATTGAACGACTCGCCTTCTCACCACAAGAATTAATCATCAAGACCTTGTACAAGGAACACCTGGGGGGCCGAACCCCATCACAACTCTGGCACTGCCTTTGGTTACTTGTGAGTGAGCATACCATGCCAGGCGTCACTCTGTGGGTGGTGTGGTCTGCCAAGCTGCCTACTGACCTACAGATCCACCTGCTACCACACTCCTTCGAGCCAATTGGTTCTCATCTCCGCATCGTAGACCAACTGTGTTCATTGCTATGACAACGCCAGCCAGCTCACCACTCACCGCTAGTTGGCACAACTGCTCCCGCTTACCGGCCTTCTGCTGGCAGAGGCAGAGCTCGCTCCACCTCCACACCTTCTACATCACCTGGCAGCATCCATTCACTCTCTCCACCATCCGAGCACTCCAGGATCACCCACACGCCATATATACCAGTATACATGCCAGAACAAATTGACGAGGACAAGCCTCCTCTGTTTCCGCAAACACCACCACCACCACCACATCCGGCTCATCCGTACTGCTGGTACCAGAAGGTTTTCAGCGAGGACGCTAAGAATTGCCGGTTACCTTGCAAACACCGACCACAGGATCTAAAAGACACTGAGTCCTGCGGGTAACCCCACGGGCGTCCTCATACATTGCACTCCATCCACTCGTCTACCCTGCTGAGCAGTCATTTGTACGTGACTGACATTTTGTCATGGCTCAGTTTCCTAGTCGACACTAGTGCTGACGTGTCTATCATACCTACATCGATGGCTCTCCCCGTCTTTTCACTGAAGAGGTCACTTCTACGAGCTGTCAACGCATCAACATTATAAACCTCAGGCTCTGTCAAAGTTACGGTGTACCTATCTCATTCTCTGTGTTTTCAGTGGACTTTCTACATTGCCAACATTGATGAATCAATTCTCTGTATAGATATTTTGTCCCATTACAAACTCTCTCTGAATGAATTTCAGGGTTCAGTGCGACACCATTCCACTAACACTCAGATACTGTGCTCCTGCACTTATGTTCTCCACTCTGCTTCTCTCGTGACAGGTGAGTTAGTATGCGAGTGTTCTGCCCTTGTGGGTGACATTGTGACCTGTGTAACTAATCTACTGTTAGAATACAACTCAGTGGAACAGCTCCACTGGGACAACACTGAGCTGAAAAACGCATCACACACACCTACAATGAGCTTGTCATGGCTCGTAACTCACTGCTAAAACTACAGTCCACAGTTCTGCCACCTAATCGAGCTTCTAATGCCTAGACCAGCTCAGACACTCATCAGGTTCGTCCAAACACATTAATTGTGTGTGACAATTTGCTTCCGGTAGACTCAGCACCACCGACGCCCTCGCCACGTTCAGTGCCTTGTGTTTCAAACAGTGCTTCTAATGACAGTCGTGCGCGCAACGCAACCACGCACACTGCTCAAGCAGCCGCTCTGCGTGTTGATAAACATTCCCCCTCTCTCACACGCCAGTTACGTGACTTGGCAGCCATCACTGTTCCACGCGCGACGCCAACGCCGCTCTCGCCCGCACCAGTTATCAAGTGCAAGGTTGACAGCAAACACTCACCGCGTGTTCCGACCTGCTCCTTGTTGCATGTGCAGCCGCCCTCTCCACACAAGCCACGTACTAGGCATGTGACTTTCGGGTTGCCCTTTCCCACTTGCGCTAACAGCTTCACCTCATCGTGCCCTACTTGTCCAAAAACTTCACGTCAGGGCAATGATCAGTCTCGTGTGCAGTTCTCAGTTTCTTCCATCACTGATGGAACGATGCACAAGATAGTTACCGCCGCTGGCCCTCCTATTAGGCACAAGGTTAGACGCCTCAACCCTATTAAGTTGCATGCAGCCAGGCAGCAAATTAACCAACTTTTGGCGGCAGGTATCCTGCAACCGCCAGACAGCAACTTGTCTTCACCGATTCACCTCACCCTCAAACACAATGGTTCTTTCCGAATGTGCAGTGATTACAGATGTCTAAATGCTCGTACCCTCATGGATATTACCCTGTGCCTAACATACATGATTTCACTCATATGTTATTGGGCGCTAAAATTATTGACTGTAAACGTGCCTACCACCAGATTCCCATAGCACCAGAAGACATTCCTAAAACAGCTATTACCATGCCGCTTGGTTTGTTCCATTACAACTTCATGCCATTCGGCCTGAAAAATGCAGCGCAAACGTGGCAGCGATTCATTGACTCCATCTTACGACAGTTCGAGTTTTTGCTTTGCATATCTGGAATAAATACTCATTTTCAGCAAGTTGGCTGAGGAACATAAAAATCATTTATCTGTGCTCCCTGCTGCCGTTGGATAAGCAGCTGCAGCAGCAAGTCATATACTCTTAGCTCACTTATTTGTTACGTAGTTTAATTCTTAATTTCTTTGCGTGTTTTTGGTATTTGTGTTGTTTAATTCATAAATTTCGGGCGTATTGTAGTATTTGAGAGTTGTAGCATCGCGTTTTAGTACCTGAATAGTGTAAAATCGCGTAGTCTCCTTCCGCCGCGGAGCAGTGTGTCAGCAGTGCGCAAATAGCAGCATTACTGCATTTACTAGACAATCTTGTATCTTAATAACCGTTTAAATTTTGTGTCAAATTGTTTGTGCTCTTGTAGATTAGTTCAGACGTTCTTTGCACAACAGTTTTTAGCATGGATAGGGACTGCAACTGCTGTGTTCGGATGTAGGCTGAGTTGGCATCCCTTAGCTCCCAGCTTCAGGTAGTGTTGGCTTCGGTCACACAGCTTGAGGCTGTTGCCAATGGGCATCACTGTGGGGGTCCGGATGGGGGTTTGTCGGGGACGACCAGCTCGTCCCACGCATCCCCCGATCGGACTACGACTGTGGCTGCCCGGGATACTGCCCACATTGAGGCTGATCCCTCACCTGTGGTAGAGTGGGAGGTCGTCTCGAGGTGTGGCAGGGGGCGAAAGACATTCTGGAGGGCTGAACGGAAGGCCTCTCCAGTTTGTCTGATGAACCGGTTTCAGGCTCTGTCTCAGGCTGATACTGATCTTCGGCCGGACATGGTTGCTTGTCCTGTTCTAGAGGTTGCCCCTCAGTCTGCAAGATCCGGGCGGTTGCAGAGGGTGGGCTTACTGGTAGTTGGGAGCTCCAACGTCAGGCGCGTAATGGGGCCCCTTAGGGATATGGCAGCAAGAGAGGGGAAGAAAACCAATATGCACTCCGTGTGCATACCGGGGGGGAGTCATTCCAGATGTGGAAAGGGTCCTTCCAGATGCCATGAAGGGTACAGGGTGCACCCTTCTGCAGGTGGTCGCTCATGTCGGCACCAATGATGTGTGTCGCTATGGATTGGGGGAAATCCTCTCTGGCTTCCGGCGGCTATCTGATTTGGTGAAGACTGCCAGTCTCACTAGTGGGATGAAAGCAGAACTCACCATCTACAGCATCGTCAACAGGATTGACTGCGGACCTTTGGTACAGAGCCAAGTGGAGGGTCTGAATCAGAAGCTGAGACAGTTCTGCGACCGTGTGGGCTGCAGATTCCTCGACTTGCGCCATAGGGTGGTGGGGTTTCGGGTTCCGCTGGATAGGTCAGGAGTCCACTACATGCAGCAAGTGGCTACATGGGTAGCAGGGGTTGTGTGGCGTGGACTGGGCAGTTTTTTAGGTTAGATGGCCTCGGGCAAGTACAGAAAGGGCAGCAGCCTCAAAGGGTGCGGGGCAAAGTCAGGACATGCGGGGGCCAAGCAGCAATCGGTATTGTAATTGTAAACTGTCGAAGCTGCATTGGTAAAGTACCGGAACTTCAAGCGCTGATAGAAAGCACCGAAGCTGAAAGCGTTATCGGTACAGAAAGCTGGCTGAAGCCAGAGATACATTCTGCTGAAATTTTTACAAAGGCACAGACAGTGTTTAGAAGGGATAGATTGCATGCAACTGGTGGTGGCGTGTTTGTCACTGTTAGTAGTAGTTTATCCTGTAGTGAAGTAGAAGTGGATAGTTCCTGTGAATTATTATGGGTGGAGGTTACACTCAACAACCGAGCTAGGTTAATAGTTGGCTCCTTTTACCGACCTCCCGACTCAGCAGCTTTAGTGGCAGAACAACTGAGAGAAAATTTGGAATACATTTCACATAAATTTTCTCAGCATGTTATAGTCTTAGGTGGAGATTTCAATTTACCAGATATAGACTGGGACACTCAAATGTTTAGGACGGGTGGTAGGGATAGAGCATCGAGTGACATTATACTGAGTGCACTATCCGAAAATTACCTCGAGCAATTAAACAGAGAACCGACTTGTGGATATAACATCTTGGACCTACTGATAACAAACAGAACCGAACTTTTCGACTCTGTAAGTGCAGAACAGGGAATCAGTGATCATAAGGCCGTTGCAGCATCCCTGAATATGGAAGTTAATAGGAATATAAAAAAAGGGAGGAAGGTTTATCTGTTTAGCGTGAGTAATAGAAGGCAGATTTCAGACTACCTAACAGATCAAAATGAAAATTTCTGTTCTGACACTGACAATGTTGAGTGTTTATGGAAAAAGTTCAAGGCAATCGTAAAATGCGTCTTAGACAGGTAAGTGCCGAGTAAAACTGTGAGGGACAGGAAAAACCCACCGTGGTTCAACAACAAAGTTAGGAAACTACTGCGAAAGCAAAGAGAGCTTCACTCTAAGTGTAAACGCAGCCAAAACCTCCAGATAAGCAGAAGCTAAACGATGTCAAAGTTAGCGTAAGGAGGGCTACGCATGAAGCGTTCAGTGAATTCGAAAGTAAAATTCTATGTACCGACTTGACAGAAAATCCTAAGAAGTTCTGGTCTTACGTTAAATCAGTAAGTGGCTCGAAACAGCATATCCAGACACTCCGGGATGATAATGGCATTGAAACAGAGGATGACACGTGTATAGCTGAAATACTAAGCACCTTTTTCCAAACCTGTTTCACAGAGGAAGACTGCACTGCAGTTCCTTCTCTAAATCCTCCACGAACGAAAAAATGGCTGACATCGAAATAAGTGTCCAAGGAATAGAAAAGCAACTGGAATCACTCAACAGAGGAATGTCCACTGGACCTGACGGGATACCAATTCGATTCTACACAGAGTACGCGAAAGAACTTGCCCCCCTTCTAACAGCCATGTACCACAAGTCTCTAGAGAAACGGAAGGTTCCAAATGATTGGAAAAGAGCACAGGTAGTCCCAGTCTTCAAGAAGGGTCGTTGAGCGGATGCGCAGAACTATAGACCTATATCTTTGACGTCGAACTGTTGTAGAATTTTAGAACATGTTTTTTGCTCGCGTATCATGTCGTTTTTGGAAACCCAGAATCTACTCTGTAGGAATCAACATGGATTCCGGAAACAGTGATCGTGTGAGACCCAACTTGCTTTATTTGTTCACGAGACCCAGAAAATATTAGATTCAGGCTCCCAGGTAGATGCTATTTTCCTTGACTTCCGGAAGGCGTTCGATACAGTTCCACACTGTCGCCTGATTAACAAAGTAAGAGCCTACAGAATATCAGACCAGCTGTGTGGCTGGATTGAAGAGTTTTTAGCAAACAGAACACAGCATGTTGTTATCAATGGGGAGACGTCTACAGACGTTAAAGTAACCTCTGACGTGCCACAGGGGAGTGTTATGGGACCATTGCTTTTCACAATATATATAAATGACCTAGTAGATAGTGTCGGAAGTTCCATGCGGCTTTTCGCGGATGATGCTGTAGTATACAGAGAAGTTGCAGCATTAGAAAATTGTAGCGAAATGCAGGAAGATCTGCAACTGATAGGCACTTGGTCCAGGGAGTGGCAACTGACCCTTAACATAGACAAATGTAATGTATTGCGAATACATAGAAAGAAGGATCCTTTATTGTATGATTATATGATAGCGGAACAAACACTGGTAGCAGTTACTTCTGTAAAATATCTGGGAGTATGCGTGCGGAACGATTTGAAGTGGAATGATCATATAAAATTAATTGTTGGTAAGGCGGGTGCCAGGTTGAGATTCATTGGGAGAGTCCTTAGAAAATGTAGTCCATCAACAAAGGAGGTGGCTTACAAAACACTCGTTCGACCTACACTTGAGTATTGCTCATCAGTGTGGGATCCGTACCAGATCGGGTTGACGGAGGAGGTAGAGAAGATCCAAAGAAGAGTGGCACGTTTCGTCACAGGGTTATTTGGTAACCGTGATAGCATTACGGAGATGTTTAGCAAACTCAAGTGGCAGACTCTGCAAGAGAGGCACTCTGCATCGCGGTGTACCTTGCTCGCCAGGTTTCAAGAGGGTGTGTTTCTGGATGAGGTATCGAATATATTGCTTCCCCCTACTTATACCTCCCGAGGAGATCACGAATGTAAAATTAGAGAGATTTGAGCGCGTACAGAGGCTTTCAGACAGTCGTTCTTCCCGCGAACCATACGCGACTGGAACAGAAAAGGGAGGTAATGACCGTGGCACATAAAGTGCCCTCCGCCACACACCGTTGGGTGGCTTGCGGAGTATAAATGTAGATGTAGATGTAGATGTAGACCTCGAAATCCAATGGCATAGAGGTCAACAAAGACAAATTCCAATTGCACCAGCCTTCTGTCACTTTCTTGGTTAAACTGTCTCCACCAATGGAATGCAGCCTCCCAAATCTCGTGTGCAGGCCATCATGACAGTTCTGTCCCCTGGTACTTGCAAATTCCTGGGCACAATAAATTACTAACGTCGTCACCTGCCCTTTTATGCTGCCATGCAGGCCCCGCTGACAGACTCACTGTCGGGTAAACAGACTTCAGGACTCAAACCCGTTTGCTGGACTGCACCTATTCTGGAGGCCTTCAATGCGCTAAAAACTTCTTTAGCTCATGCACTGACACTTGCCCACCTCGACCCCACGGCCAGGTTGTTGATAACTGCGGACGCCATTGACACCGCGGTGGGAGCGGTACCACAGCAACGCAAGGCAGACACAGTTTCTCCTCTTCATTTCTTCTCTAAAAAACTATCAACAGCTCAGAAGAAATACTTCGCTTTCAATAGAGAACTCCTTGAGGTCTACAAGGCTGTCAAACACTTCTGCCTCTCGTGGAGGGTCACTCGTTCATCATCCTCAATGATCACAAACCACTCGCAGATTTATTCTGCAACCCCCCCAAGGATCCACCCCCTCGGCGTTTCCACCACTTTGATCTAGTCTCCCAATTCACAACTGACATTTGCTAGATCAAAGGCATGGACAACATGATCCTAGATTTTTTCTCGCGGATCAATACTATTTCACGCATCATAGACTTATCCAACCTGGCCACCCTACAAGCCTCCGACGAGGAATCTCAAGCTCTCCTTGTGGACCATCAAACATCCCTTGTGTTTACCAAAGCTAAATTCCCTGGTGTTGTGGATGAGGTGTGATGCTACTCTTCTACCGGTACCTTTTGTCTGTTGCTCCCGGCCCCCCTTGTGCCGGCAGGCCTTCGATGTGCTGCATAACTTCGCTCACCGTGGTGTCCACGCCACTACATGGCTCATCTCCAAGCGTTTCATTTGGAAAAATATAAAATGGGACTGTCAGACCCGGGCACATAGCTCCGTCCCCTGTCAACAGAACAAAATTGGCTGCCACCCCACCCCACCAATGGGCAGGTTCAACATTCCCCCAGGACGATTTCACCATGTACTTATCGATCTTATTGGTCCTCTTCCACCATTGTGGGGCCAAAGATACATTCTACCCACAATCGACTGCATGTCCTTCTGAGTAGAGGCAGTTCATTTACCTAACATCACGGTTGAGACCGTGGCCAAGGGTTTCATATACACATTGGTTACTAGTTTCGGTTGTCCGACCACCACCACCACCACCAATCAGGTTTGGCAGTTTGAGTCGTCCCTGTTCACCGTTTTATGTAACATCTGCTGGCATAAAGAAAATTCATACCACAGGCTACCACCAACAAAGCAATGGGTTGGTAGAACGGTGGCACCACACACTGAAAACAGCCCTCAGGGCCATGACTACCTCTTGTCCGAAGCCCTTCCATGGGTGCTCCTGGGCCTCCGCTCAACTTTCAAGCCCGACTTATAGGGAACTATCTCAGAATTCGCTTTTGGGGAGAACTCAGTCCTACCAGGTGAACTCATTCAGCCACAGGTACACAAAGATTTCCCCCCCTGCCCAGATTTCATAAATCGCATGCACACTCATTTCAAACATGCGCGCCTGCACCCACCTATCAGCCACTCCCCACCGGACACTTACGTGCCAACCGCTGTCAACATATCTCCCATGTGATGCTGAGTGATGATTCAGTCTGACAACCACTACAACCACCTTATCTCGGCCTCTTTAAAATCCTCCAGCAGATCGCTACAACTTTCGATATCATCGTCAAAGACTCTCCCCAAACTGTTTTGTTACACTGACTCAAACCAGCATTCGTGGACACCGATGCCCCCCTGCTGGACCCCAATGCCCCCCTGCTGGCTCAGTCAGATTCTTCTAACAACTCTTTCACCAGTCTCTCTCCTGCCGTGGAGTCCAACAACGTTTATCCTTGGGCCACCATGCCAATTTTTTCACCCGATGTCTCCCCATCGCCATTCGCGGGTTTCTCGGATACGTCAACCTCCACCCCGTGTGTGGGTTTCGCAGCTACCTCACCGATTATGGAGACACCCTCTCCCATAATCACCCTGCTCTGCAACATACCCCCCAAACCGCATGGACCACATTTCAAGTGTATCTCTCGATGACCGAGTTCACAATCTACTCACAGACACCACGACCTCGCCACCCGACGATCAGCTAAATTTCAGTGTTGTGCATATGCTCACTCTCCCTCGTGATTGTGACCCAACAACAATCCACGCCTTCATCTTGCCGGACGGCTCGGTTAGCATCTGGGCTTGCCACACCAACACCCTGCCATCCACCATTCCGCCCCCCTGCTCACAGGCCAGCAGCCGCATCATCTGCCCTCGCTGGCTCAGTGACTTCGAGGTTGACCTGCCTGCCATCGTTCCGCCTCCGCACCCTACCCCAGTCGAGGTGGAGGTCCCGGTTGTGCATCTACCATTTCGTACGACCACCAACAGCATCAGTGCCCACACTGTCTCCAGCCAAGACTCACTTGTTGTACTCCGTACTGCAGGGGTGGGGGAGGGGGAGGGGGGGTGCTGTGTGGTCATATCAACCATGAACAACATGCTCATTGACTGAAATTGGACATTCGAGCTGCCATGTTATTCTAACAGTGTGCATTTATGTCTCCTGCTGTGTACATATGTAGAACTACTGTGAAAATTTTTATTTATGTGCAGATATTTGAGGGGCAGTTTGTTCAGTATACCTCTACACGCATCCCGTTCCCATAGGTCTATAGTTCTTTAAATGATTGATTTTTAGGCATGATGGACATATCACCTGCATTCAGAACTACTTAGGAACTTAGAGAATAATATTGAATGTCATTTGCATAAATAAAAAACAGAAGAGGGCCATATACCAAGCCTTATGGCACAACATATTTTATCGTAATAATTTTAGATTTGTGAACACCACTCCAAGTATTAAGCAGTAGTACACACCGTCTAAAGCTTTCTCAAGGTAATGTAATGTTTGAAAACAGTTAATTGCAATTAACTGCACTGTTGCCGTGCTAGTTGATTTATGTGTTTGAAATCTATCATAGTTTTCAAACATTATATTTACTGACAAAAATTTATAATTTGGTTGTAGATGACTTTTTCAACTATTTTGGAGAAGACAGGAAGCACTGAGACTTATCTGTAATTTTCAGTTTTGTATTTGTCAGATAGCGTTAGTGAGCAAGAGTGAACAAACTCTTGGGGAGCTGTTATAGCAACAAGTCAAGTAGGGCTACTCATCAAAAAACAAAAAATATAACATATGTAAGTAAGCATAGCTAAATATGCACAAAAGCACTTAACAGTTGAAGTCAAGTTCAAGTCTGATGATCAGTTCAAGTCAATGGGAAGTTATTATAATTAAATACCTACTCATGAAAATAAAAGAATTTCTAATGACACCAGATGCCTATATGACATCAGGGATATGCTCAAGTCTGAAGATACACTAGTTTCTGCAAAAATTAAATCTAAAATGTTATTATACATTCCAATGTCCTTTGTGGTGCAGAAAACTGGAAACTTACTAAAAGAGAGATGCAAAAGCTTCTAACATTTGAAAGAAAGGTTAAGAGAAGAATGTGGGCCCAGTGAGAGATGGAGATATTTGGTGAACACGAAGGAATCACGAAATTTTTGAGATTATGAAACTGCCCATTTATGAGATTATGAACTAGCCCAATGTTTTATAATATTAAAAGAGCAGACTACTGGAATGAGCAGGTCATGTTATCTGTATGCAAGAAACCCAGCTTCATAAGTAAATGTCCATTGCCCATACAACAACAAAAAGATCCCTGGGTAGTCCAAGAAACACATGGGAAGACAATATAAAGAAAGATATGGTAACATTGAATGTAGTCAGTTGGAAGAAAACAGTTGTGGAGAGAGTGCAGCAGAGACCGATTGTTGATGCAGCACTTACTCTACAAGCCCACTGACCACTGGATAAGTAAGTGGAGGAGATGGTGATGATGATTATGGATTCAGATAAACTAAACTACTATGGTCATCAGTGATAGATTCATCACCCAGGGCAGAATCTGTATACTCCACTTGTCTGTCTCTAGAGTAAATATCATGTGAAAGTGTGAGAATGTTTTCTAAATAGCTTGTATCTGAGGTGGGATATAGGTACCATCTCAATACGTGCCTAATGGTATGTGGGAAACAACATAAAAACCTTATCCCGGCTGGCTGGCTGACCAGATATCATTATTTGTTGTAGCTTCCAACTGAATAAGTAATAATCAGTGCTTGTCATTACAAGTACAAGGACATTTATTTTAACCAAAGAGAAATAGAGTCATACAAAGATATTATAATAAACACTTCCACTGTGCCATGACATCCTCCGCACTCTGGACACTCTCCAATAGTATAACCACTTGGATTGGTTTGGTAATATCTCTTTGCTCTAGAGTTGTGAACTTCATCCCAGAAAATTCATAAGTCATTTACTCTCACCCTTTTCCATTTATGTTGAGGCAAGACATGTTCTCGTAGAAGGACAATGTTGCCAGTTCTAATCTTCTTGCTTCTATCTACGTTCTGAAATTGATGAAAGCTCCTTAGTAACAGTAAATAATCTTTGCTCCAATGATTCCAGATGTTTTACATTAGTTTTTGCTGGAGCTTGAGTTCAGCTTCTTCCTACATGATGACAGCCAGGCCTCTGACACTATTGTATTGGATAGAATTGGGGAGAAGAGGAGCTTGTGGCACAACTTGACTAGAAGAAGGGATCGGTTGGTTGGACATGTTCTGAGACATCGAGGGATCACCAATTTAGTATTGGAGGGCAGTGTGGAGGGTAAAAATCGTAGAGGGAGACCAAGAGATGAATACACTAAGCAGATTCAGAAGGGTGTAGGCTGCAGTAGGTGCTGGGAGATGAAGAAGCTTGCAGTACCATGGAGAGCTGCATCAAACCAGTCTCAGGACTGAAGACCACAATAACAACAACAATCCTTGTATCTTTGTATCCTTGTGTTCTAGTGTCCTGTGAAATCAAATGAGCTTACAGCATTGTGGACCGGGAGTCCCCCATTTGGGGAAGTTGGCCGCCGAGGGCAAGTATTATTGCACTTGACGCCACATTGGGCAACTTGCGCATCGGAGATGGGGATGAAATGATGATGAGGACAACACAACACCCACTCCCAGAGTGGAGAAAATCTCCAGCCTCAGCTGGGAATCAAACCCGGGCCCCTTGGCATTGCATTCCACCGCAGTGACCACTCATCTAACAGGGGTGGACTCCAATGTCCTGTTTTTCACTATGTTGGGTATAGGCTCAGTTGTAATATTAGGTAAAGACCCAAGGGCTGAACCATTAGCATCTGTGATACGCACACAGTATAATTCACCAGTTCATCCAGCTCTATCCACTGAATTGCATGATGTAGTTTACTGGTTATGCCATCAGAAAGAGAATTATGCCAGACAGCCCAGAAAGAGCAGGTAGTTAAGGCAAGGAAAGCCATGGGTACTGAGAAAGCTTAAGATAGTGTAAGTAATAGGTAAATAAAAGCCTGGATTGTATTATTTACAACAATCCAGGCTTGTATTTACCTATTACTTACACTATCTTAAGAGAAGAATGTGGGGCCCGATGAGAGATGGAGATACTTGAAGAACAAAAAGGAATCATGAAATTAATAAGATCATGAATGAGCTCAGTGTTTTATAATATCAAAAGAGTGGACTACTAGACTGGGCAGGTCATGTATGCTGTTATCTGTATGCTAGAAACTCAGCTTCCTAAGTAAACATTCATTGCCCACACAACAACAAAGTGATCCGTGGGTAGCCCAAGAAACACATCGGAAGACAATATAAAGAAAGATATGGAAACTTTTAATGTAGTCAGTTGGAAGGAAGCAGCTCTGGAGAGAATGCAGCAATGACCAATTGTTGATGCAGCACTTAATCTACAAGGCCACGGCCACAGGGTAAATAAGTGGTGGTGACGGTGATGATGATTATGCATTCAGAGAAACTATACTGTGGTCATCAGTGTCAGGTTCATCACCCAGGACAGGATCTGTATACCCCACTTGTCTGTTTCTAGAGTAAATCTCATTTGAAAGTGTAAGAATGTTTTCTAAATAGCATGTATCTGAGGTGGGATGTAGGTACCATCTCAATATGTGCCTAGTGGGATGTGGGAAACAACATAAAAACTTTATCCCGGCTGGCTGGCTAACCAGCTATCATTATTTGTTATAGCTCTGAGTTGAATACATAATAATCACTGCTTGCCATTACAAGTACAAGAACATTTATTTCAACTAAAGAGAAATAGAGTCATACAAAGATATTATAATAAATAATTCTACTGTGCTATGAAATCCTCCTCATCCAGGAGCCATGCAGAGTGGCTGCGTGCTTAGAAGCGCCATGTCATGGATTGCGTGGACCCCTCCCACCGGAGGTTCAAGTCCTCCCTTGGGCATGGATGTGTGCGTTTTTCTTAGCGTAAGTTAGATTAAGTTAGTTTAAGTAATGTGTAAGTCTAGGGACCAATGACCTCAGCAGTTTTGTCCCTTAGGGTTTTACAACCACACACAATTGGCTTGGTAATATTTCTTTGCTCCAGAGTTCAATGAACTCCATCCTAGCAGAGTCATTTACTCTCACCCTTTTCCACTTATGTTGAGGCAAGACATGTTCTTGAAGAAGGATAATGTTGCCAGTTCTAATCCTCTGGCTTCTATCAACGTTCTGAACTAGATGAAAGCTCCTTAGTAACAGTAAATAGTTTCTGCTCCAACGAGTCTAGATGTTGTTCATTAGTTTTTGCTGGAGCTTGAGTTCAGCCGCTTCCTATATGATGTCAGCCGAGCCTCAAGCACTAGCCCCTGTTCAAGAAACTTCTGTATGACCTAGGAATGCAGCAGTGGCAAATTTTCCATGTGCTCAGCTTCAGACAGCTGTATTTAAACCCCTGGGCCAGTAGAGCAGATTATTGATACGGCAGTGCTGTGTCATGTGCCAGCATTCTACCGAGACAGTCATTGGTACAGCTAGACTATGCTGTGCCACATCATGCTGTGCTTATGGCATAACTGCTGCCGGGCTGCAAATATTTGACATCTATCTGACCACCCACCGAGCAATCAGCTACTGCCTCATGGTCTGAGGCACAAATGGACAACCGGTTCCATGCTGCCTGCCAGCTGCTGCTCTCAATGCAGTGGTAGACAGTTTGACTCTGAGTGATGCTGTTATCTATCCCAATGGTAGAAGACACCTCTGGTTGCCTGTTGTTAATAGAAGAGCTGTCTCGAGTGCTTCACTCACCTGCTGCCCCATCACCATCTGCTGAGTTGGCATTCTCCAAGTAAGCAGCCTGCCTTCCAGCTGTCCACATACACATCTGGGATGTATGCTATGCATTCAGCTCTTATGCAGGGACAACATGGGATGGTGTCAGAATATACACATATAATTGTTCCACTCTAATGGAATAACAAAGAACTGTTATGTTCACTGACGGTTTTTCTGCAGCCACCCATAATGTCCTCCAGTCTGCTTTGCCGTCTTATAAACCCAGGACACTCCAGGTGGCAGTCATACACCACCTGACAAACACTAAAACTGCTCCCTCCATCCTGTAATGCTTATTGCCCAACCTTCTGTCTACATTCTGGAATCAGAAGAGGAATTTTTTGGCTAGTGGTTGATCAATGGAGAAGAAGTAGGTCCACTTCATTCCAGTGAGAGAAGCAAATGGTGACTGTAATTGTGGCTTCATTTGAGCAGCAGAATTATAGTTAAGTAGCTGCTCCAATTCTGGATTTTCACTCAAGGAATCCTTGTATCTTTGTATCCTTGCATTCTTACTGTCCTGTTTTTCACCATATTAGGTATAGACTCAGTTGTAATATTAGGTAAAGACCTAAGGGCTGAATTGTCAGCATCTGTGATATGCACACAGTGTAATTTACAAGTACATTCAACTTCATCCATTGGATTGCATGATTTAGTTTTCTGGGTATGCCATCAGAAAGAGAATTACTCCACAAAGTGCAGAGAGAGCATGTACTTAAGGCAAGGAGAGCCATGGGTTCCGAGAAAGCTTAAGATAGTGTAAGTAATAGGTAAATACAAGCTTGGATTTTTTTAAATAGTGAAGTATGAATTTAGTAGTCTGTACTATTGTATCTGATATGTCTTTTGTGAAGTAGATTGAAAACTGGGAATAGGTAAATTATGTGTTTTTGTTATATAGTGAATGAACGTTTAGGTGAGACTTACAATACATTGAACATATGCTGTACCACCGTAATAGTAGAAACTTAGTGTGTTTAATTTAATAGGAAACCATGATATCTTTTAGTGCAATATTTTGATTATTTAGTAAAGTGTGTACTAGAAAATAGGACAGTCTGGAGTATGACAATCACAAGGGCAATAGTTAGGGAATACCACATGGGGGGGATCCTTATATATTTTTTTAAATTTTTTGATATGAAACTGAAGTGGAAAACAGTTGTATTATTTTTCAACATATCTCCCTGGTGTTCAACACACTTCCTTCAGTGCATAGGACATGCACAGTTTTCTCTGAAAAAGCATTCATTTGGCCGTGTGCGCAGCTGTTTGTGCATGACCTACTACTGCACCTCTTCATTAGAATGAAATATCATTCCTCCCATCGTCTCTCTAAGTTATCCAAACATGTGATAATCATTTGGCAGAGGTCTGGTGACTATGGCAGACATGGCAGAGTATTGAACTGTGGGTCATCAATGGTTGAAAGTGTCGCACAAGCAGTATAAGTTTGAGCTTTCTCATGTTGCAAAATGACACCTGCAGTCAGAAGTCCACGTTGCTTTGATCTCATAGCAGGCTGAAGCTGATTTTTTAAAATATTATTATATTATGAGCATGTGATGATGTTCCTCCTAGTCATTTAGTGTTCCAAGATAATGCCTTATTCATCCCAAAGGAGAGTCAGCAAAACCTTCCCTGCAGATAGCTGCATCTACAACTGCATGGGTTTTGGTAATGAGAAATGGTGCCATTCCTTACTTGCTCTCGTTATTTGGGGTGCTGGTACTGTACCCAGGCTTCATGCCTTTCTCATGAAGAAGCTGTCATCTTCTGCAGTTCTTCAGAGATATAAGTGTGCTGCTCTTTTAGTTCAGAGTGCGCTTTTGTGGCACCCATCTTGCAGACACTTTGAGAAACTTAAGCACTTCATGAATGATGTGTTGTGCTGAGCTGTGAGTAATGTTCATATCTGCAGCTATTTCATCAACCATCACATGACAGTTTTCCATCACAACAGCTTCAGCTGCTGCAGTAGACTCTGGTGCCACAAGGTGGTGTGCCTGACTCGAGTGCTGAGTGTCTGTTACAGAAGTCATGTCATTTCTGAACTTCCTACTCCACTCATACACTTGTTGCAGTGGTAGGCATGCTTCACCATACTGGACCTTAATTTGCTGATGAATTTCAATATGTTTTGTACCTTCGCTGGTCAGAAAATATGAGAGATAATGCTGTTCTTCCTGGTGCATGTCACAAATGGGGCAGTCATTTTGAACAGGTATTGCGGCCATGTTCTGCTTATCTGTAGTATGATGCTGCCTGTAGGGTGTTCCTCGCATCATTGGTAACATTACTGCCAACGTGCAGAACAATGGCATGAAATGGCGATTTTTAATTACACTTTTAAGGTTTTCATTTGACTCCCTCTCACATTTAGTTTCCAGATTTAAGGTAGATATAAACAGTGGTACAGCTCTGACAAACTAAAACATGATATGACAACAATACTGAATGGTTAGGATTTCTTATCTTTGATCATGTGATGCTGATTTAAAGCAGCAATATACTGAGATACCATATGGATGTGAGATGATCATTAGACACAACAGCATCATTAAACAGCCCTGGGCTCCTAGAGAGACAGTGACTAGTATAATGGAAAGTCCAATGATAATATCTGTCCAGGTTAGAGATTTTACATTATGGGAGAATGTATTGGGGAAAGTTCTGTGAGGTATCAGAGGTGTACTAAGGGCACAGAGGGTAGCAGAAACACAATAGTGACCCAGGCTTACAGTCCACGATATCGGAGAACACTATGAATTGGAGCCAATGGACTAGTCTCTCGGGATGAGAGGTTACTGTGAATTGAGGTATTAAGGTTTCTTATGATGAACTGTACTTTCTTATGAGGTGATGCTATTGTGATGGTGAACCGAGCGAGGTAGCGTAGTGGCTAGCACACTGGACTCGGGACGACGGTTCAATTCCGCGTCCGACCATCCTGATTTAGGTTTTCCGTGATTTCCCTAAATCGCTCCAGGCAAATGCCGGGATGGTTCCTTTGAAATGGCACGGTTGACTTCCTTCCCCGTCCTTCCCTAATCCAACGAGACCGATGACCTCGCAGTCTGGTCTCCTCCCCAAAACAATCCAATGGAATCCTATTGTGATGGTGAGTTAAGGTTATGACTGTGCTGTGTTATGGAAGATGATGAAATATTATATGCATCATTGAAGAATAGTAAGGATGAAATTTGTGTTGGGGTTCTTTGTCATGAAGATGTAATGTATTCATGTAGCCAAAGAACAAAGATGTTTTCACCTGTCAATGTGGCTGAGAATGTGACCATGCCAATGTTACAGCTGACTCCTCTCTTCTGCAAATACCTTTCCTTATGCACTATGTTATAGCGATGAGGCTGCAGAATAGATTAATGTAATCAAGTTCACACATGTCAAGAAGTGCCTGGTTTTTGATTTGGAGGGCTGTAGAGTGCATGATTTTGTTTGTGTAGGTTAACATAGGAATATATTTTTCCCACGTGGAATGTTTCCCTCTATTATATTAACATAGGAAGTGACATAATTGAGATACACGAGAATTTTTCACTAGTTATTAGAGTAATGCTATGTGTACATCCTGAGAACTCACCGAGGAGAAAGAAAATCCATGTCCCCTGTGACTTGCAACAAGCCGCTATGTAGTCAGCATCTCTCTACATGTTGATAACAGCTGCAAAAATCAGTAGTGTCTGTTACCAAAGTGGTCAAGTACAAAAGACGTCTGTTCTCATATTGGGCGGCCTCCTAAGACCTATCTGGCAATTCGATCACAGAAGTAACATCCCATGAACCTCTTCCTAATTTACTTTCAACCAAGACCTGATGGTAAACACTGAATGGAAAAATACTCCAGGAGGTAAACAATCTTTCATCACTGGAAACAGTGATGCAAGTAGGCCATCGGATTCTGGAGAGCCTAGAACATCATGTAAGGAAGAGTTGGAGCTTCCTAGAACTTGTTGTGTACGGCCTAAGAAGAAACATCTGCTAGGCATATTGAACATCAACACCCTAATGAAGACTGGGAAACTTAAACAATTGACAGATGTCTTAAACAGATGTAATATTCTCATACTAGGACTTGAGGAAACCAGATATGGTGATGAGAATGCATTTGAATCAGAGGGATACAGGATCTATAAAGGAAAACCAACCATAAAGAATTAACAGAAAGTCACTATGCTAGGAACAGCTTTCATGGTCAATCGGAATATAAAAGAATCCATAACAAATTTTGCATCTTCATAGGAGTGAATGTCACTTTTCTTGTTTAGAGCCGCAAACAAGGGCTGTACCATCATAAATGCCACATACACCTACCAAAAATGACAACAGGAAAAAAATCCAGAAAAAGTAAAAAAATTTCGGAGACACTGGAAAATGAGACATCAAAAATACCAAAGCACCACCTAAAACCCTTGTAGAAGACTTCAATGCATAGTTCGGCAGAGAAGAGAAATACAAGGCAATAGTAGGAAATTTTTGTGCAGACAAATGCAACAATGTTGTTGTTGTTGTGGTCTTCAGTCCTGAGACTGGTTTGATGCAGCTCTCCATGCTACCCTATACTGTGCAAGCTTCTTCATTTCCCAGTACTTACTGCAACCCACATCCTTCTGAATCTGCTTAGTGTATTCATCTCTTGGTCTCCCTCAACGATTTTTAACTCCACGCTGCCCTCCAATGCTAAATTTGTTATCTCTTGATGCCTCAGAACATGTCCTACTAACTGGTCTCTTCTTTTCGTCAAGTTGTGCCACATACTCCTCTTCTCCCCAATTCTATTCAATACTTCATCATTAGTTATGTGATCTACCCATCTAATCTTCAGCATTCTTCTGTAGCACCACATTTCAAAAGCTTCTATTCTTTTCTTGTCTAAACTATTTATCGTCCATGTTTCACTTCCATACATGGCTACACTCCATACAAATACTTTCAGAAACGACTTCCTGACACTTAAATCTATACTCGATGTTAACAAATTTCTCTTCTTCAGAAACGCTTTCCTTGCCATTGCCAGTCTACATTATATATCTTCTCTACTTCGACCATCATCAGTTATTTTGCTCCCCAACTAGCAAAACTCTCTTACTACTTTAAGTGTTTCATTTACTAATCTAATTCCCTCAGCATCACCCGACTTAATTCGACTACATTCCATTACCCTCGTTTTGCTTTTGTTGACGTTCATCTTATATCCTCCTTTCAAGACACTGTCCATTCCGTTCAGCTGCTCTTCCAAGTCCTTTGCTGTCTCTGATAGAATTACAATGTCATCGGCGAACCTCAAAGTTTTTATTTCTTCTCCATGGATTTTAATACCTACTCTGAATTTTTCTTTTGTTTCCTTTACTGCTTGCTCAATATACAGATTGAATAACATCGGGGAAAGGCTACAACCCTGTCTCACTCCCTTCCCAACCACTGCTTCCCTTTCATACCCCTCGACTCTTATAACTTCCATCTGGTTTCTGTACAAATTGTAAATACCCTTTCGCTCCCTATATTTTACCCCTGCCACCTTTATAATTTGAAAGAGAGTATTCCAGTCAACATTGTCAAAAGCTTTCTCTAAGTCTACAAATGCTAGAAACGTAGGTTTGCCTTTCCTTAATCTATCTTCTAAGATAAGTCATAAGGTCAGTATTGCCTCACGTGTTCCAATATTTCTACGGAATCCAAACTGATCTTCCCCGAGGTCGGTTTCTATCAGTTTTTCCATTCGTCTGTAAAGAATTCGCGTTAGTTTTTTGCAGCTGTGACTTATTAAACTGATAGTTCGGTAATTTTCACATCTGTCAACACCTGCTTTCTTTGGGATTGTAATTATTATATTCTACTTGAAGTCTGAGGGTATTTCCCCTGTTCCATACATCTTGCTCACCAGATGGTAGAGTTTTGTCAGGACTGGCTCTCCCAAGGCCATCGGTAGTTCTAATGGAATGTTGTCTACTCCGGAGGCCCTGTTTCGACTCAGGTCTTTCAGTGCTCTGTCAAACTCTTCACGCAGTATCGTATCTCCCATTTCATCTTCATCTACATCCTCTTCCATAATATTGTCCTCAAGTACATCGCCCTTGTATAGACCTTCTATATACTCCTTCCACCTTTCTGCCTTCCCTTCTTTGCTTAGAACTGGGTTTCCATCTGAGCTCTTGATATTCATGCAAGTAGTTCTCCTTTCTCCAAAGGTCTCTTTAATTTTCCTGTAGGCAGTATCTATCTTACCCCTAGTGAGATAAGCCTCTACATCCTTACATTTGTCCCGTATCCTTCCCTGCTTAGCCATTTTGCAGTTCCTGTCGATCTCATTTTTGAGACGTCTGTATTCCTTTTTGCCTGCTTCATTTACTGCATTTTTATATTTTCTCCTTTCATCAATTAAATTCAATATTTCTTCTGTTACCCAAGGAGTCGTACTAGCCTTCGTCTTTTTACCTACTTGATCCTCTGCTGCCTTCACTACTTCATCCCTCAGAGCTACCCATTCTTCTTATACTGTACTTTTTCTCCCATTCCTGTCAATTGTTCCCTTATGCTCTCCCTGAAACTCTGTACAACCTCTGGTTCTTTCAGTTTATCCAGGTCCCATCTCCTTAAATTCCCACCTTTTTGCAGTTTCTTCAGTTTTAATCTACAGTTCATAACCAATAGATTGTGGTCAGAGCTCACATCTGCCCCTGGAAGTGTCTTACAATTTAAAACCTGGTTCCTAAATCTCTGTCTTACCATTATATAATCTATCTGATACCTTCTAGTATCTCCAGGATTCTTCCATGTATACAACCTTCTTTCATGATTCTTGAACCAAGTGTTAGCTATGGTTAAGTTGTGCTCTGTGCAGAACTCTACCAGGTGGCTTCCTCTTTCATTTCTTAGCCCCAATCCATATTCACCTACTATGTTTCCTTCTCTCCCTTTTCCTACTCTCGAATTCCAGTCACCCATGACTATTAAATTTTCATCTCCCTTCACTACCTGAATAATTTCTTTTATCTCATCATACATTTCTTCAATTTCTTCATCATCTGCAGATCCAGTTGGCATATAAACTTGTACTATTGTAGTAGGCATGTGCTTCGTGTCTATCTTGGCCATAATAATGCGTTCACTATACTGTTTGTAGTAGATTACCCGCACTCCTATTTTTTAATTCATTATTAAACCTACTCCTGCATTACCCATATTTGATTTTGTGTTTATAATCCTGTATTCACCTGACCAAAAGTCTTGTTTCTCCTGCCATCGAACTTCACTAATTCCCACTATATCTAACTTTAACCTATCCATTTCCCTTTTTAAATTTTCTGATCTACCTGCCCGGTCAAGGGATCTGACATTCCACGCTGTGATCCGTAGAACGCCAGTTTTCTTTTTCCTGATAACGACGTCCTCCTGAGTAGTCCCCACCCCGAGATCCGAATGGGGGACTATTTTACCTCCGGAATATTTTACCCAAGAGGACGCCATCATCATTTATCCATACAGTAAAGCTGCATGCCCTCGGGAAAAATTACGACTGTAGTTTCCCCTTGCTTTCAGCTATTCGCAGTACCAGCACAGCAAGGCCGTTTTGGTTAATGTTGCAAGGCCAGGTCAGTCAATCATCCAGACTGTTGCCCTGCAACTACTGAAAAGGCTGCTGCCCTTCTTCAGGAACCACACGTTTGTCTGGCCTCTCAACAGATACCTCTCCATTGTGGTTGCCCCTACGGTATGGCCATCTGTATCACTGAGGCACACAAGCCTCCCCACCAATGGCAAGGTCCATGGTTCATGCAACAATAAGAATGGAGAAAGGGTCATCAACTTCTGCAGACAATTTGACTTAAAACTGATGTCAACCTTTTTCAGGAAATTACCAAGGAGAAAGAAGACCTGGTCTTCTCCTAATACACATTTAGGCTCATATCAACTGGATCATGTGGCAATAACTAAACAAAACCATAGGGAAATCATGTAACAGAAATCAAAGCCAAATTTTAACCTAAAAGACCAAACTCCAACCTGTCAGAGAACAGGAGCAAATTCATTAAAAAAGCTTTACACAAAGATGGTAAACTGGAAACTAAATCAGAGAAGCAGTGATCGAAATGGTGAAAGAACTAGAACAACTACAAAGAAGAAGGAAACATAGGTGGTGGAATAAGGTATGTGATGAGGCAATAAAGCATAGAGTAACTGCTTGGAAAAATTGGAACTCCTGCAAGAAGGAATCAAAGTGGAACAAATTCACTGAGATCAGAAAAGAGACATCAAAAATTATTCAAACAGAGAAACGTAAATATGATAAAAAATGATTAGAGGAAAGAGATACAAATTTCAGACAGAACAACACTAGAGACTTAAATTTTTCAAAGAAGAAATAACAGATTACAAGCCGATGAGCCTACACTTCAAAGATTCAATAGGCAAACAGATTACCAATGACATAGACAATTGTGAGTTACTAGCAAAATACTTCGAAAAGCCTCTAAACTGTGAAGAACCAACATGATGACCAATTTTCAGACAGCCTCGAAAAGAAAAACCCACCTTCAGAACCACCATCACTGCATCAAATTGAACTATACTATATGGCCAGCTGAAAAACAACAAAGAACCAGGTGAAGACGGCGTATTAGCTGAGATGTAGCTGAGATGTGAAAACTGCAAGGGAAGGGGATAGCTGAAACCATTTATTAGGGTATTGAAGATTGCTGGGAGAAAAAAAGAATACCGTACGACTGGAAATAAGCTGTAATCTATCTGTGCTACATAAGAAGGGTGACAGGACAGACACCAACAGTTACCGAGGCATATCTCTACTTCTAATCACCTACAAAGTAATGTCAAAATCAAACAGAGCACACAATTGGTGAGTACCAAGCAAGGTTCAGAAAAAATAGATCATGGCCAAAGCAAATTTTTATCTTGAAAACTATCCTCAGAATCAGAACAATGTGGAACCTTAACACAGTTCATTACATTAATTGATTTTTTAAAAAAAGCATATGATTCTGTAGACAGACAGTATTCCTAACACTGGAAGAAGCAGGTATCAACAGAACCACGAGACAATTAGTCAAAAAAACACTCACAACACAACTTCACAAATTAAATTTCTAGGAGAAGTTTCTGAACCCTTCACAATTAACACAGGTGTTTGGCAGGGAAAAGGGCTCTCACTGATCCTCTTCAGTCTGGTCTTAGACAAGCTCATGAGAGAGTGGGATAATGAACTACAAGAGAAAAACATCGAAGTAATCCATCTAGGACAAGGAAGAGGAAGATCTGAGGTGAAATGTCTCGCTTTTGCTGACAATACTGCAGTAATTTCTAAGGACAAAACAGATGCAAAGATAATGATAGAAACACTCCATAAAACTGCAGCTAAAACCAGATTACTAATATCACATGAAAAAATTCAATACATTGAACATAAACACAATAGAGAAAAATATTTGCAAATGCAACACAGAAGCATCAAAAGAGTTGATAAGTTTAAGTATTTGGTAGAGCGGATACAATGAGATGGGTTATACACTGCCAGGTCATATGTTATACATGCCACTTTGACACAAAGACAACACAGGATGACGCTAGGCCTTGTGCTGGATGAGGACATGCATGTATAATTAGCCAAGTCTAATGGAATATTAAAGAATTGTTATTTTGACCAGTGGTTTTGCTGTAGCCATCCAAAACATATCCAGTATTCTTCGCCATCTTCCAAACCCAGCCACAGCAGATGAGTGTTGAACACCTCCTGACAAACATGAAAATGGCTCCCACTACCCAATAGTGGTCATTGCACAACCCATGCATTCCAGATCATTGGCCAAATTTAAAAAATTAAAATTCTGTCATAATCTACATACCAAGAGATATAATCTTATGTTAAAGGTTTAACACAATAAGTCAGGTAGTAAAGTTCGGAACTGTGTGTAGGTCTAGAGTCAGGGTAACTCACAGTATAAAGATTACCCAGACTGTGTTCATCCAGTGTTTGATGAGAGCAATTATCAACTTCCAAAAAACTTCAAATTTAATTTCAAAACTTTTATAAACTTTTTCTCACTTACAGCCCCATGAAATAAAATAATCAGAAGGGGAAAACTTCATTGTCCCTGCATAACTTATAATGTCACTAGCCATTCCCCACAGAATTACTCACTATTTACCAGTTATTTATAAAGAAATGTTAATTCTGAAATGCACTATCCATGTTTCTGCACCATTATAAAAGTTATCTCTTTGATGTATATATTTAACTTCCATGAATGACTTTTTAGTCACATTACCCATTCCACAGGAACAGTAGTCATGTTGACCACCCCACAGGAACAATGACCTTTTTTTGGAATAAAGGTTCATCCAAATCCACCCAGTCTCTTTGGGAAAGGAGTAACAAACATACAACTCAAAAAAGAAAGAAAATAAGGAATGCGCAGTTTGGGTGCAACAACATCATCTACCCATACATGTGTGCCTGTTACCAGTGGATATGCTTGCATATTGTAATCAAATCCAGGCTCACTAAAAGTCTACCATGTTCTACATGTAAAGGCATGATTCTTCACCATACAGCATTCTAATAACACCATCATCATGAGTCTTCAGGTGTCTAGGAAGCTAAAAGATATGCCTGATGCTCAACAGCTGAAATGCAATGAACTTGTATGGAAGTATG
The DNA here is from genome assembly GCF_023864275.1 of Schistocerca cancellata. Lineage (NCBI taxonomy): Eukaryota > Metazoa > Arthropoda > Insecta > Orthoptera > Acrididae > Schistocerca > Schistocerca cancellata. The sequence continues at coordinate 604,903,102 of NC_064631.1, read as the reverse complement.
GATTAAACACTTTGAGGATTGTAGAAGCATTGTATTCGTCACATTGAAATGTATTGTGTGGGGCATATTAAACAATAAAAGCATTTTCACAAAAATGAAACAGTTAGAAAATCAAAGAGTAAGTAGCTTCTTTAAAATGATAGAGCAGACCAGTCCATTGTCCTTTTCTTTCAGGTTATATTAGACAGATCTAGATTTTGGCTAGTGCCTAGCCATTATCAATGCACTATTTCAAGTATCAATACATGTCCTAGTACATCAGCCCCTGTTGTTTGAGCTTCTGTCACAGTTCGTTCAAGACTACTGTATATACACTGGATATACAGTAGTCTTGAATGAACTGTGACAGAAGTCCGAACAACAGGGGACTGACACACTAGAACATGTATTGATATTATGAAATAGTGCATTGATAATTGATAGGCACTAGTGAAAGTCTAGTTTTGCCTAATAAAACTCTAGCATTTGAAGGTCATATCACAGTCACTGAGTGCACACGCATTCCTAATGGAAGGCAGCTTGAGAAATAGCTTTTTCTAAGAGTAATTATTGGTCCACATTATATTCTTCAAATCAATAAATATCTTATACTACGTGCTTTTGAATGTGGCCTAAGTTTTTGGAGAGGCATTGATGGGGTTGCAGCCTGCCCATAGTGTGCCACCCATCAGGAGGCCCCTGCATGCATCTGGCCAGCTCTACAGCAGCCTTGGAAATTAATTCATGTAGATTTCGTGGGACCTATCCTGAATTTCTACACACACACACACACACACACACACACACACACGAATTTTAACAATTACAGACCTGTAGCACACCTTAGTGTCTTCTCAAAGATCTTTGAGAAGCTCTTTTATAATAGGTTGCTAGAGTTTGTTAACAAAAACTCATTGCTGTCAAATCATCAGCATGGATTCAGGCAAACTAGACCCACAATCACAGCAGTTTATGAATATTTGCACTCCATTCTAAAAGCTGTAGATGAAAAGGAAATGGCTACTGGAATATTCTTGGACCTATCCAAAGCATTTGACATTTTAGATCATGGTATCGTACTATGTAAGTTGGAAAGAAAGGGAATTCGAGGTATCCCAAATGAATGGATTAGATCATATCTTACTAGCTGGCAACAAAAAGTTGTTCTCAAACAAGACACAATAACTGAAAACATTTCAAGAAAAAACTTACAAATCGGAAAAAACTACCATAAAAGATGATGTGCCACAAGAATCAACATTAGATCCTATCCTCTTTGTTTTGTATATTGATGACCTGAATGACACTGTCCATTGCAAACAGAAAACTTTATTTGCAGATGATATCAGTATTTTGATTACAGAGTCAGACCAAAAAGAGCTTCAATTAACTACAGATGCATCATTGCTGGAGCTAACACACTGGTTTGAAAAAAATAAACTTATAATTAACACTGGGAAAACAGTGGCCATGAACTTTCATATATCCCACAACAAAATGAACATGCATTGAAAATAAACAACAAAATTGTAAAATTAGTTGATGATGTTAAGTTCCTAGGAATATATCTGCAGAGTGATCTCAAGTGGAATCCATACATTAAAGCTCTTACAACCAAGCTATCATCAATCTGTTACATGGTAAAGATACTAAGCACAAGCTGTAATAGAGAAATAGTAATACAGGCACATTTCCAGTCAGCAATCCGGATATGGAATAATATTTTGGGGGAATGCACCCTGTAGTCAAAACCCAGAAACTAGCTATCAGAATCATCTGCAACATAAAGAGGCAAGGTTCATGTCGCTCTCTTTTTCCTACTCTAAAGATACTGAACCTTCCATGCCTATATATATTTGAAACAATAGTATTTGTAAGAGAATATTTAAGAACCTCCAATGCATATCAGCTGAAAGCTCTGTGCACAATTAGACAACAAGAAATGGCAATAACATTCATGTCTCATATGCCAGAACATCAGCCTACCAGAAGAGGGCCCTTCTTAGAGGCACACAATTGTATAACCACCTTCCTAACAACATCAAGTTGGTAAAGCAAGACAGCTTGTTCAAAAAAAAAAGCTGAAGTCATATATGATGGATCACAGTTTCTACTCTGTAAATGAATACCTCTCATAATGAAACAGAATTTAATTTTATAATGTTAAATTAATAAACAATTTATGGCAATTATTTGTGTATTAAAGTACTAGTTGTACATGTAACATTGTATTAATGTAGATATTTGTAGTCCACAGCATTGTACTGATCTTATTTGTTTTATATATATATACAAGATGTCACAGGACCAAAACTAAATAAATAAATAAAATTTTTCCCAGTTTCATCTAGCTGCATGCTGTGACTGCTTACACAGCCAGCAGCCACATTTCTGTAGCCAGAAGCGGGAGAAGGTACTACTCACACACGGCTCAACTGCGCTGTCGCTTGAGCTGGCTTGTAATGGCTAAAATGAATCTAATGTAAACATTTGTGATGTCATGCTCATCAGAGGCAATTTGTTGTTATGAAGCATTGCACAATTTCACTCAAACCTTTGACAGATTTTGCTGTTGGCAGACGCTTGTATGAGCACTGTGTTTTGTTGTTGTATATGGCACATTTCCTTTGCAATTTAAGCTTTATTTTTGTTTTTTTTTCTCTCATTCATGTTTTATTGCTGCAGTGTTATTCTACAGTAGCGGGATACAGCAACATCCTTTGTTAGAGTATCGATTCTTACCAGTCAACATTACAAAAGTTTAACTGAAAACTAAAACAATAAAAATTCCTGGAATTTTAAAAAATTCCTGGGATTTTCCTGGTTTTCTCCCAGATGAAAAAAAAGTCAAGTTTTTCCCCAATCTCACGGTTGTCCCGGGTCATATACATCCTGGTTTAAATGTTTTCTGCCAACACTGGCTCAAGTAGTGAAAGTTTAATTGTAACCACCCAGTACAAGACTTAGTACTGAAAGCACATTAATTACGAACACCAATGAACACCAGAACAGAACAGAACTGAAGTCCTGGATGGAGACTGCTGTTATTTATACAGGTGTTGAATATTCCAGAATATACAAACATGAGAAGTTCTGAGAACCTTCCACGAATGATAAATATGGATGACTAATACTGTTGAGCAGTCAACTTGCAGCATGCCAACCAGTGACGCTAACCACTATGCCCAACTGCGTGCAGCATGGCTCACAGCATTGCTCCCTCTCCTGGAGAAATAGGACCTGCTTTTTCCAAAATTCTCATTAGAGCCAATTACAGTATACTGGAATTAGATCTTGTTGGCAGTCGTCTGTATGGCAATGCTTATAGATCATTGAATTTTGGTCTTATTGTCACATACTCTTCACTGTGACGAGCATTGAAGGCAGCCCCTCCCATTGAAGCTTTATGAACGTGGAACCAATCTTCAGTTTCCTTAAATGAAAAACCCCTATCATACTTATGACATTAATGATGATTCTGAGCTTTTGTCTTCTTGATGAAGAGTCATAATCCTCAACTTCATATGTGATGTTCTAACGATGACTCTTGAGCTTTTGTCTTCATGATGAAGAGTTATAATCCTCAACTTCATATGTGATGTGCGACAAGCAAAGAAGGATTCGATAAAAGTCCGAACTAATGCTTTAGAAACTTTCCTGATAGCCCCTCTTTCTGTACAGGGGTAAAAATTCACAACATGTCCGTCGGACTGTATCTCACTGGCTCATGCTCAGTGTTATAGCATTTTGTCTTTCTCCGGGTAGTCAGGATCCATATGTAAGCAAGTTGTTTTACTTCTTCTGTCTGGTGACGAGGTGTTTCACATAGTCAACCTGAGTATTGTTGGGTTGAAACAGGGACAGTGTATCCATTGTCATTTTAGGTTTTCAACAATGGAGCCGAAAGAATGGTGTGAAACCTATAGTGTATTACTTCACTGTGTTGTATGCAAATGTCGTGATGGATAGTAATGTTTCTCAGTTTTTCTGTTTGGCATCGACATACATTGATGGAGTGTCTGCCGATGCGTTATTAAAGTGTTCTGTGAGAACAGTTGTTTTTACATTGTAGGAAGTTGTCTTGTGAGTGATGTAATGTGAAATTACCTCTGATACTAGTCGCAACTGGGAAACTTTTCCACCATCAGAGATCATGACATAGGGTCCAGGGAGACCTTCTGAAAGAGTACTTTGCTTTTTATTGAAGAGAAGGAGCAATCCTGTGAGCTGTGCTTCATGTAGTGGGACACAGAGGTTAGTGCCACTTCCTTGGCCAGAGACAATGGTCAAGTGTGTGTGTGAGTTATGTTTGCATGAATGTGTGTGTGTGTGTGTGTGTGTGTGTGTGTGTGTGTGTGTGTGTGTTTTGTCTAATTTGGAAGAAGGCCTTTTGGCTGAAAGCTTACTTGTTTATCAGTCTTCTTGTTGTGCCTGTATGTGACTCTACATCTCCACTACACAGTGGTTTACATAATATTGTCATTACTCCACTGTTTGATTTCTCAGTATGTAAAGTACGTGGCGTAGTAAACTAATACAGCACATATTAGCAGACATAAAATCACTGATTATAAAATTGTGCATTTCTCAGTGTAAGGAATTTCACAATGAATAATACATGCCATGTATATGGTTTAAACCCGCTTAACCCGAGTTAATATCAGCAGTGAGCAATTGAAACTGTCTGGCCTGCATGCTACATCCCAGCTACAGTGGAACTTCGATTTTATGTTCTGCAGTTTTATGTTTTCCATGATTCTACACCATAAATTCGTAGCCCCTGCAAAAAACCCATAAGATTAATGCGAAAAATTCCCTGATTGTACATCTCTTCCTCGTATGGTCCACCTTGATTCTGAGCTCTTACTCGACTCGTCCTGTTTTCTTCCTATTGACATTTGATGTGACTGAACGACTGACAGAAAAGACAGATGGTTCACACCATGGGTAGTGGTGGAGTTAAGGGAATATTTTAGGCCATTGTGAAGAGGGGAGACATGAGAGAGGAAATGCTGACGTAATCCACAATTGGTGTTGCCAACACAACTTGCAACATTTAGCTTCACAGCACAATTATGATACAACTACTGCTAGGTTGCAGCGGTAATGGAAAAACAAGACAGTCGTCGCTAAGTGTTCCGGACTGAGCCAGTATGTGATGAAGGGTCCCACCCACCACCCACCACCTTTTCTGTGCCACTTATAACTCAGTGTCATCTTTTTGCGTGTATTTCCTATGTACTGTACTCAGCAACAATATCAATCATCCATCTTTTAAATTCAAACACTGAGTCTTGAAAAATATGCTCTATGATAATCAAGGAAATGTCATCCATTTCCGGCTATTGAACTCTTATTAGCTGGTGACTTGTTAAGTCACCCAATAGTGAGCACAGCCACACCACACTATCATACATAAAATGATCTCGGATACTGGATGTATGGAGAGGGGGAGTGGCCCTTCAACAACGGGAGTGCAGGTAGGGATGAAAGAATATTGTGAAGTGCTGAGAATATACTTAAAACAAGGGTTTTGCAATAGCACATTTTAAAGACTTTCGTGTTCAACACACACACACACACACACACACACACACACACACACACACACACACCACACACTGTGGATTGTAAAGATTGGTAGCAGTGATAGAGGGCATGAAGTGAAGTGAAACTGGAGCACCTGAGCTTTCTTTCAAATTCACATTTTACACAGTGTACAGGAATTCGCTGGGCTGACTTCTAATAAGCTTTTAATGTCAGTTGGGGAAGTAAATTCTATTTTTCACGTCTCTCCCATCTACCCTAAAATAACATTTTAACAGTTTTAACAGTGATGACCATATGAAATGTAGCTTGTAAGAAAAGCGTTAAACAATAACAGCAATGGTGACAAAGTTTGTCATGAAGCAGATGTCTGCATCTATGCTTATGGTTTAACCACCTAGCTGCTGTGATTTTTTTGGTTAATTCAACATGTTGATCAATTTTTGCTTTTTTTTCTGCGTGAGCACATAGGATGATATCTCAAAAACACAGGTTTTGAATGTGTAATTTTTGGTTGTAGCATGTCGGAAAATATCTTGATTACATTGTACCCAGATACCAGTTTCAGTTTTTTTGGTAAGTTTTTATGTGCTGTTATGCACCAGTGATTTTTGCAGAACTGATGAAATTCGTTACCTCAAATTATCGTGTAAAAATTGTTTTGTACTTTAATTTTCCTCACTTAGACAGATTTTGTACAGAGCATTGGAGAGGATTGCGATTTTTAATTCTGTATGCTAATTACATGTTTTTGCTCATATTTGGGGGTGGGGGGTTAACATTTTCCTCAATTTTGCATTTTTAAGTTTGGACCACATGAAAACGTAAAATAGGGGTTTCACTTTACGTTTTATTTTCCTTTATTATGATTCCATTGATCCCAATAGCATTAGACGATTTGGAATGAGTCAGTGTTTCTAAACCATTTACTAGCATGAATTATTTATAAAATTTACAATAGTAGGTACAGTAGGGTAAAGTATAGTAGGTTCATTATGATACCCACATAAACTACTTGAACATCATAATACATGAAAATAAGTAAGGTACATAATACAAAAAGACATCAGAATTAATATTTGTGTATAGACTATGAGACAATCATGTTATTAATATCTTAATACTTGAAAATGAATGATACCTTATACAACACCAAATAATTTATATTTGTGCGTACAATAATCAGGCATTCCAGTTGTACAATAGAACTACATGCATGCACTCACTTATGCTAAAAAATTCGCCTAAGTAGAATGAATTTTGTAACAGATATTCTTTCAAGTTGTTCTTAAATTTTTGTCTTTCAGGAACAAGATTTTTGTTGTTTGTAGGTTGAGTATTGAGCACTTTCATGTCTGAGTAATTTATCCTTTCTACATAAGGATGAAGTTTTTCTGGTCACTGTCTCCAGCCCACTTTTGCTGTGGTGGCTGTGTAGATAACAATTCCCACCAGTACTGGAGTGATGCTGGCATGCATTCCAAATTGGCAAACTAAAGTGGGAAACTTACTCACAAACTCTTTCTTCAAGCCAGATTCTTTGCTCTCTTTGACAGAGAGTACACTGCATAGTTTCATTGTAGTGTGAAGTGGCATTACTTTTCAATGTTGCTTTAATGTCTTTTTTGGACACTTACACTACCATTTTGACATGTACTTTCTTCTTTCTCTGTGCTTTAGATCCTCAATAATGTATGCTCACATTCAGTGCTTTTAACACTTTTCTTTTTCCTCCCTCTTCCAGCTTCAGTGTGTGAGGCAAAATGTATGCTATGAATATCTGTAAACATTTTATAAGTTTGCCCATATTCTGAGGGGATCAACCATTTCACATAACTTTCTACTATAGATATACTCTGCATTGCCTAAACAAGTAAAGAGAATTTGCAACTTATAAAATTCAAAACAAACTCAGCAAATTATCACAAAATTACATAATTAAACAATTACAATTTTCCATTCAGTATTGGCAAGGAATATAGTGCAGTTCCTTTGTGGATGACAGAACAGAGATGACATGTGAATAAATAAGCAGCAAAGAAAAAGTTTATAAAATTAACTGTAAGTACTGATTCCATTATAAAAAACTCATGGAGCCAAAAATAATTTCAACCCAGGTATCAGCCCACGAGCTGCAGTCGCAACTATCAGCTGAGCGTGATGGAAATGCACAATTGCAAGCTGCCTTAGAAGATGCACTCAGAGCACAAGTTCATTTCCAACAGCTGGAGGAAAATGTGTCTCAGCAACTAAGCTGTGTTTCATCAGAATTAAGCATGAAGGAAAAATATATATCACAACTTGAATCTGATAAATCTTGTCTCTGTAATGAAGTGGCAGCTATAAAGAAAGAACTCAAGTATGTATCTTTTTTTTAAGATTCTTTACTGCTGTGTGAAATATACAAGATAGATTATAATCAAACACATTAGTATAGTATTGAAATGTTGCTTTTCAATGTGAAGAGCTGTCATGTTATCACACAGTAAGTAGTATGAGAGCATTTATGAGATCAGGCCACCTGTGCTGTGTAGGAAAATTTACTCTTTTTTGACAGTTGTTATAATCTTCTGTATTTGAATAATGTATATAAATATTCATTTGATGTGGAGAATTCAGACAGATTAATAGAGTTTTTATAACTGAATGAGACTGTAACTTTAACATGAAAAAGCGTAAACACATGAGAGACAAAGTACATATAACAGAATACACATAGATCGCCAGTGGAGCCTTAAGCTCCTGCCTGTATCGTCATTAGTTCTAATTGCTGTCGTACTAGCAGGCCAGGTGGCCTCTAGTCAAGCGCAAACTTCATATACAAGTAATAAAGCAGTGCACACAGAAATTTGGTTGTTACAGCACTCATCTTTCTATGTGAAGAAGTTGGCACTGCACTCTTGTCCATTTGTCCTGTCATTGATGTTGGTTGCTGAGTCATGCAGACACTGCCAGCAGTCCATAGGGTATGAAGTGGTGCAATCGTGGACAGGTGTGGCACCCATACCCCTGTGAGAGACTATGTGGTAGGGCAGGCAACAGTGGCGTAGCTTCCATTTCCATGCTGGAGTCTAAAATCAGTGAAGGAGGCTGTGGTGAAGGCGGCTGAACAGATGGTGCCAACTACGATGGAGGTGGCAGCAGTGGAGGCATCAGCTGCAATAGTGCGGGAGCCAGGGAGGTCCTGTCTTGGCACCCATCAGCTGAAGGGGGCACCCACAGCAGAGGAGACAGTTGTGAAGGTGTTGGCAGGAGTGGTGGAGAAATCGAGGGTCCCAGCTGAAATGTAGGAGACAGGTGGGAAAACGAAGGATGCAAAGACAATGGAGCCACTCACAGTACGCAGCCGCCCACGCAGGGTCATAGCTGGTCAAGGTGTCACAACCTCTCCTCAGCAGTGTGGATGATACAGAGGCGTTGTTCACAGTGACTCTCGATGACCACCAGTAACCATTTTGGTCAGCAGCCAAAACTGCAAGCCCAGACAGCTTTGCCAGATTGGAAGTCTTGTGGCACAAGCGTCGGTTGAAGCAGATGTAGTGGGGTCTGCGGCTGATGGCTGTGCAATAACTCTACTAGACTTATCTCCAACAGGGATAAACCTATAAGAACTGAGGAATCAGTCAAGAGCCACTTTCAGTGTCACATCCGAAACCACATTCGGAAGGATGATTGTGCAACCCCATATCCAGCCATCTTTATTTAGGTTTTCCATGATTTCTCTAAATTGCACAAGGCAAATGCCGGAATGGTTCCTTCAAAAGGGAACTGCTTTCCTTCCCCATCCTTCCCTAACTCGAGCTTTTACTCCGTCTCTAATGACCTTGTTGTCTATGGGACGTTAAACAGAAATCTCCACCTCCTCCTCCACACATGAAACATATTTTTTTTCATCTGAGTCCTAAATGTTTGTACTACTTGTTCTGCTCCCCTGTTTGATGAGGGTGGAAAGGAGCAGCAGTGAAATGGCAGACACCACTTTTCTTTACAAATCTTCAAATTCATGAGATATGAACTGGGGGTCATTGCCTGTAACTGATATATACGAAAGAAAGTCCATTCTAAAAATTTTTGACCAAGCTGAAGTTGTTGTTGCCACGGAAGTGGACAGACAATGCACCACATACAGAAATTTAGAATAAGCATCAGTTACAACAAGCCAATAGAAATTCAGGATAGGTCCCACGAAATCTACATGAATTAATTTCCAAGGCTGCTGTAGAGCTGGCCAGATGCATGCAGGGGCCACCTGATGGGTGGCACACTGTGGGCAGGCTGCAACCCCATCAATGCCTCTCCAAAAAACATCTCTGCATGTTAACACTTTTATACATGACACACCTCAGTGGTCCACATGTAATAAACACTTAACCTCACCCAAAGGGCAGATGGGGCTGCAACTGGGGGAGCAGTGTCCTCTGTAGCTAATAGCTGAACTCCATCTCAAACAGAAAGACAATTTTGTAATGCAAAATAATTTCTTAAAGGATCAGAAGCACGGCCTTGAGATTTGTCCGGCTGTGTTACACAAAAGAAAAAACTTTACTTAAAACAGGATCCGAGACTACTGTGGCTCCGATTTTAGAGCTAGTAACTACTTAAAACAGGATCCGAGACTACTGTGGCTCCGATTTTAGAGCTAGTAACAAGAAAACCATCACCAACATTTTTACCTTCCATGTCCAAATGAAAACAGAACAATTCCTCTTTATCAAACTCTGGATCTGGACCAATCGGAAAACGCGATAAGGCATCAGCATTTGCATGTTGTGCTGTAGGTTGAAAATGTAACTCACAATTATATAGTGTCAAGAAAAGAGACCACCACTGTAAATGATGTGCGGCTTTGTCCAGCAAGGGTATCGAAGGGTTAAACAGACACCAGTGGTTTGTATTCTGTGGTCAGGTTAAACTTAGATCTGTATACAAAAACATGATTTTTTTAAAGCACACACAACTGCTAAAGCTTCTTTCTCTATCTGAGAATAATTATCTTATGCTGAGTTTAAGGCTTTAGAGGCATATGTAGTAGGGCGTTCTGATCCGTCTGCATCCTTATGAGGAAGGATGGTACCAAGGTCGAACTAAGATGCATCCATGGCTAACAGAAGTTGCTGGCCTGGCTGAAAAGTAACCAAACGAGAGGCTGGCTGCAGCTTGGATTTCAACAACTTGAATGCCCAGTCACAAGCCTGGGACCATTGGAAAGGAACATCTTTATGTAATAATACTTGGAGTGGTTGTGCCACAGTAGCAGTGTCCAGTATGAATTTTTGGTAGTACACAGTTTTGCCTGAAAATGAAAATGCCTATAATTCCTTGATGCATGTAGGATGTGGCAATGCAGCAATAGAATTAGTATGGTGGCAAGTGGTTTAATGCCAGCATGTGACACTTCAAAACCTAAATAAATAATGGGTGGCTGAAAAAACTGTGTCTTGTCCAAATTGCACTTTAACCCTCCAGACTGTAAAACAGAAAATAGAGCATGAAGATTTCTCAAATGTTCCTATGTAGGGGCACCAGACACTAGTGTGTCATCTAAATAGTTCATGCAGCCTGGAACTGTTGCAACAAGTTGCTCTGAAAAGTGTTGAAAAATAACTGGTGCACTGGTGCACCCAAAAGAGGCAAACGCTCATTTTGCTAAAACCCAAATGATGTATTAATAAATAGAAGGCGTTTGATTCCTCATCTAGCGGCAGCTGTAAATATGCAAATGCTAAGTCAATCTTTGAAAAATAATTGCCATCTGATAATTTGGTAGCAGCTTGTCAGTGCGTGGTGAAGGATAGGTATCAGTGATTAACTGTGCATTAATTGATTTTTTAAAAATCACTGGAGAGGTGTAATTTGCCCATAGGTTTCTTAACTATCAGCAGTGGTGTTGACCATTCAGTGGGAGAAATAGGTCAAATAACATGAAGGAATTGAATATGATTGTGCTTTTACTTGATCATGTACAGTTACTGGTACTGGGCAGGCCCAGAAAAAACGGGGCAGGTATGCTGTTTCATCATAAAATGAGCCTGAAATTCTGTTGCACAGCCCAGTCCTGCTGAAAATAATAGGAAAATTCGCAGATAGTGTCTAACTGTTGGTATGGAACTTGATCAGAAACCAAATGCACATTGTCATCGAGGGAGAATCAAAAAAGTTTAAAAGCATCCAGTCCAAACAGATTTTCATTATAAGCATTGCAACAACTATGAATGTTAAAGAACAAACCACAGTTTTGTAAGTAACAATTGCAGAAAACTATCCAAGAATGGAAATCTGTTTGTTATAACTCAGCAGCCTCTGTGACACTGGAGCCAGAGGGGGAGAACTCAACCCCACATAAGTTTGTGAATTCACCAATGCTGGTGCTGCACTCATGTCCACCTGCATTCTCAATGGTCTGTTAAACACATGCACTTCAATGTATAAATTGCTTGGAGACATCATCACTGCTGACACACTGTTCACATCCATGTTTTTGTCATCCTCATTGAGTTTTGGAAGAGAGTTACACGGTTTGGAGGAGAGTTACACACAGAAGCAATGTGTCCTTTTCATGGCGCCTGTTGATGTTGTGACATGGACTGTTGCATTTGTGAATGATGATCACCTATATGATGCTGAGATATTTGTTGGACTGCTGGAATAGCGTCTATGTTCCCTTGTGTACTGACTGAAGGCCGGGAGGGTTTGGGAGGAACTGATTTCTGAAACTTCAGACCAGGCTTCTATCTGATGACCTGCAGCCCATGGAACTCAAAGTGGTCTTATTAACACTCACCAGTTGATATGTGGCAAGGGAAGTCAAACGGCATTCAGAATAAAGACACTTCAATTGTCACAGTTTTACCAGTAAACTGTCAAAAGTATTCATAGTAAAGTTCCTGAATTTAGTGCCCTCCAGGAAAGTTCTCGCACTCAGATTATTCTTGGGACTGAGAGCTGGCTGATACCCGAAGTGGAAAGCTCTGTGATATTTAGTGATTCATGGAACTTATATTCGAAAGACAGATTAGAGGCCATAGAAGGGAGAGTTGACTGCAGTTGACAAAAATATTGTTTCCATTGAGATCAAAGTTGAGTGTGACAGTGAAGTCATCTGGTTACGTATAGTAAGTGAAACCAAGTTAATTGTTGGATGTTTCTAACAGGCACCCGATTCTGCTGTCAGTTCTAGAGACATTCAAAGAAACTCTATAAATATCCAGGTCATACAGTACTAGTTGGAGGCGACTTCAACCTGCCGAGTATAGACTGAGATGTCTATGGATTCATTGCGGGGAGTACAGACAGGCAATCATCCAAAATACTTTTGAACATGTTTTCTGAAAATTGTCTTGAGCAGCTAGCTCGGCAGTCCACACACAATGGAAAATGTCTTAGACCTTGTAGCTACAAATAGGCCAGACCTTATCGACAATGTCAGTATGGAAAAGGGGACTAGCAATCATGATCTCATTATAGCAATGATGATTAAGAAAGTTAATAAATCAGTCAAAAAGGTTAGGAGAGAGTTTCTGCTAGACAGTTCCAGTAAGATGGATATAGAGGAATTATGGGTAAAGCTTAAGCATATTGTAAATCGTGCCCTGGAGGATTATGTGCTTAGTAAATGGGTAAAGCATGTGAAAGACACACCATGGTTTAATAACAAAATTCAACGGATGCTGAGTAAGCAGAGGCTGTTGCACACAAATGACAACAAACGAAGGTTAGTAGAGTTTCATGCATCTGTGAGAAGATCTGTGTGTAAATCATACAACAACTACCACAGTCACACCTTAGCTAAAGATCTGGCAGAGAACCCAAGAAAATCCTGGTCTTATTGTAACGATACTACATTCTTCTTAATTGTTACTTAAAATTACTTACCTTTTTCCTGGAGTTCATTTTGATGAAAGAAAATAAATTTTCAACTACTCATTATTTATTGACAACAGAACTGCATTTTCGACACATTTAAACAAAGCACTTCACAGACATCACTGATCTGTTTTACAAACAGACTCTCAAGCAGACTCAACAACAACAACTGACTCACAGCCTTGCTGCTTTCCCTTATATAGAATTTTAACAATTGCTCACACAATATTCCATTGCTAATTTTGTATAATTTCAATGTTACAATTACAATTTACAGAAGGTAAAGAAACTGATGTTACAGCCGAATAAGGTATAAAATACAATATTTGAATAACAATCTTTTCTTGTAATATCTTTAATTTTCCATAAGAAAATCATTCTGAACTTTAATTACAATAGTGTCTTATTTTAGTTATTTAATTAATTACAGTTTGGATTTGGTTATTAACGTGTAATGGTATTACAAATCATGTGCTTTATCCGACTGCATACGAGAAAGTTACAAATAAAGCCTCAAATCCTGAAATTGCAAAACTGTGAGATGTAAACAATTGGAGAGTTAATTAGAAATGTAATTACAAGGACTGTTAATTGCAGAGGAAGACATAAAAATAAATTACAAATGAAAGTATATCATTTGCTAATAACTTTCAAGCTGTTTCTCAAGATAATGAGGTTCTTTGTGTTAACTCATTACTTGATTGTACTTTTGGTAATTAGAGGTGCCAGCCACCTATGCCAACACTTCCACAGCATTTAAATATTTTCTGCCAAATATTTATCCCTTCAATTTCTTTATGATACATTCAATCCAGTATTTGTACGTAATTTTGTTAATGACAACAATCTCTTGATAATGATGACAATGCACGATCTTCTAGAACATTCCATATACCTTCACAATGAATATCAAGTTTTTTATCAAGTAGTACAGAATGATAACAAAGATGATGTGACTTACCAAGCAAAAGCGCTGGCATGTTGATAGACACAAAAACAAACACAAACATACACACAAAATTCAAGCTTTCGCAACCAACGGTTGCTTCATCAGGAAAGAGGGAAGGAGAGGGAAAGACGAAAGGATGTGGGTTTTAAGGGAGAGGGTAAGAAGTCATTCCAATCCCGGGAGCGGAAAGACTTACCTTAGGGGGAAAAAAGGACAGGCATACAATCGCACGCGCACACACACACACACACACACACACACACACACACACACACACACCTATCCGCACATACACAGACACAAGCAGACATTTGTAAAGGCAAAGAGTTTCATCCTTTCGTCTTTCCCTCTCCTTCCCTCTTTCCTGATGAAGCAACCATTGATTGCGAAAGCTTGAATTTTGTGTGTATGTTTGTGTGTCTATTACCATGCCAGCGCTTTCGCTTGGTAAGTCACATCATCTTTGTTTATATATATATATATATATATATATATATATATATATATATATATATATATAATAGAAGGAAACATTCCACGAAGGAAAAATATATCTAAAAACAAAGATGATGTGACTTACCAAATGAAAGTGCTGGCAGGTCGACAGACACACAAATGAACACAAACATACACACAAAATTCAAGCTTTCGCAACAAACTGTTGCCTCATCAGGAAAGAGGGAAGGAGAGGGAAAGACGAAAGGATGTGTGTTTTAAGGGAGAGGGTAAGGAGTCATTCCAGTCCCGGGAGCGGAAAGACTTACCTTAGGGGGAAAAAAGGACGGGTATACACTCGCACACACACACATATCCATCATCACATATACAGACACAAGCAGACATATATATATATATATATATATATATATATATATATATATATATATATATATATATAGCTGGCAGGTTGATAGACACACAAACATACACACAAAATTCAAGCTTTCGCAACCAACGGTTGCTTCATCAGGAAAGAGGGAAGGAGAGGAGGGAAAGACGAAAGGATGTGGGTTTTAAGGGAGAGGGTAAGGAGTCATTCCAGTCCCGAGAGCGGAAAGACTTACCTTAGGGGGAAAAAAGGACAGGTATACACTCGCACACACACCCATATCCAACCGCACATACACAGACACAAGCAGACATTTGCACAGTCACCATAACCTTTCCTGCCAACTGCATTTGTTTGAATTTCTTTGGTAGCAGTGAACCGGAGTGACGCCGCTGACAAGATTGTTGTTTTGTTTTGGGGGTGTAATGAAACACCCAAGTTTCATCTTTCGTGACAATAGAGTCCAACAATTTCTGCTTGTTTACTCCCCCCTCACATTATTGAAGAAACTTGCGAGCACAGTCAAGGCGTTGCTCCTTGTGTTCATCAGTCAGCATCAGGGGATCCCACGAGCACACACCTTGTGGTAACCCAACGTTTCTGTTAAAATTCTTTCAATTGTGTCATGGGAAGCTTCAGGAATGTGTTCAAGTTCACAGACAGTGACCCTGCAATCTTTAGCAGCTCACTGCTGATCTTCTGGACAATCGCATACAAAAGCGATGGTCTTCCGCTGCGTTCTTCATTGTGAACTTCCATGCCCTCAGCAAAAGCCCTGCATCATTTTTGGACACTCTTCACCATAACCCTCAGTCAGTTGCCGATGAATCTCCATGGGTGGTAACTTCCTTGTGTGGAGAAACCAGATTACCGCTCGAACCTCGCACTTGGTGGGAGCGGCAATCAACACTTCCATCTCTGACAGCTGCCAAGCCAACACTGAGCGACATAGTGAATCGCAGTCAGGCGGGCTCGAGGGTGGGGGAACCACTGCACACAACACTGTTGTTGGATTTAGCCTGGCACCTTCCCTCGAGGCTGTAGCTCATTGTGGACCTTACTTTTGGTACAATCCTCATAAATCCTTTGCCAGGGCTTTGACTATCTCTCATCATGCTCTGAAATGAGGGACAAGTTGCAAGACCTGGCCAATCCACCCACCCAGCACTTTCTACGCCAATCATGTCACAGTGTTAACCAACACCATCGGAGGCTGTGCCACAAGTGAAAGCAGCCATGACATGTACTAACTCTACTGCACACACTGTACAACTTTTTATGTTGATTTGACTACCAACCAGCTCTCCGCCAAGATGAATGACCAATGAAAGACTGTTGCCAAGAACAACATTGACCACTTGTGGCACAACATGCAGCTGAGTACTGTGTGCTCAATTGCAATGGCCACTAGGGCATTGAGAAGTAGATGCTGTATAGCCTGCACTGGAGTGAGAATGAGGAAGAAGGAAGACATGAAGAGGCAGTAATTACAAGGTGTTTTACAATGTTTTGGTGATTTCAGATTTGAATAACACTAACTAATTGCAAAACAAAGTTGAATATGCTACACAGGGTATAACATTTATTCAAGTTTACTTATGAAATACTATATCGGACAAATGACAGCCACTTGCAGCTACATAATACTCAAAGACATTTCACCCAGTTTTTTAATATATGTTTAGTAACTTATGAAGCAGTTCTGGAACTTTCATCATGAATTTAATCCTGTAACTGTTTCCAAGCTTCTTGGCTGGTTTGAGTACACTCTCGCCTTCAAATAACCCCATAAGTAAAAGTCTGACATGGTTAAATCAGGTGAATGAGGTGCCCATTTAACACATGTGCATTTGGGAATTATGCAGTTACCAAATGCTTCACAGAGAACTTGCAGTGTCTTGTTGTATGTGTGGCATGTCATGCCATCTTGTTGGAACATTTTCGAATGAACGATGAGGGCTGGTTGACCTTCAGTTCAATACACTGTTATTTGCACAGAAATCTATTACCCAATTCAATATTGTTCGACTAGCAGGAATTGGATATCACAACTGAATCTTGAATTACTTACAAACGTTGGACACACACGTATCAGGTTCACTGTAGTAAAAATAGTGCTCCTCCACAAACACACGATTTTGCTTCGACCAGTACAACATGTATACTAACATATGTATGGGATGAAACTTGACACTCTGCACTGCTAATAGCCAGTGTTGCCATCACTGTATCTTGATTTTAGTGGACTTTATTCAAATTTGAAATCATGAAAACATTATGAGAGAGCAGGATTACAGCAACAGATGTAGAGAATAAGACAGGATGATGAAGGTCAGACTAAAAGTATAAAGAAAGAATATGGAAATTGAGCAAGTATATACACCACAAGTTGTGTGTTCTGCCTAAGAGAAGGAGAACTTAGAAGAGGAAATGCAGAGACAACTAACCGACAGAAGATCATTATTTATTTGAGTCGGAACCAAATACAGTGAATAGTAATTACCATTAAAAACAAAAGAGATAAAAATTATTAAGCTAAATTATTGTTGCCCGAAATCGTGCAACATCAGCTATTATCAGTCACGAGGAGAAGATCTTCAGTGCAAGATGCAGGGGTGTAGTTGACAGACCAGTAAGTTTTTCCTTGTGCGTTGTTCTCTGCAGTCACAGTTGGCTGTATCCACAGGGAAGTGCCATTTCTAGGGTTATTCTTGGATCATCCAACTCCATATCAAAGGCAGTTGAGTGACCTCCACACAGTGCAATTCTGTTAATGCCCAGGTGGGAGGGACTCTGAAGGGAGTGGCCATATCGAGTTATTCTCAAGATGACAAATCCACAGTAGTTTCCTTGCTTTAGTTGCTGCTGTTTGAAATACTTAAGTGGTCTTGATGAAACTTCTTCTGCACCTCTAAAGATAATGATAACATGAGATCTAAATGCATGTGTAGGCAAGAAAAGAGAACGGTATTGAGGAAATAATGGGAATGGAAGAGTGGGGAAGGAGAAATGGGGAAGGAAGGAAATTTTTATACTTCTGTGAAAGAAATTGACTAGAAGTAGGCAACATTGATTTAAGAAGGAGGAAAGTCATCAGGGAAGTAAATCTGCGGTAAATTACATAATACAATCTGACCAAAAGCATCTGGACATACCTACGTAATGCAGAATTGACCATTAGATGTCATGATAGGCAGACCCATCAGTATAAAAGGAGGCAGGGAGTATTCGTTATCATTAGAGAGGCTGTAACAGCAGAATGGGTCAGTTAGGAGAGCTCATTGACGCTGAATGTGGCTAGTTGCTATATGTTATCACAGTAAAATTCCATCAGTGACATTTCAACCCTTTGAAAGCTGTCCTAGTCAACTGTGATCTGGAATTGTGACAGAACAAACACAGCTAAACCAAGGCCAGATAGGAACCATCAAGCACTGCAGACAGTGGTTGTAAAACATCACATGAAATCAGTGGAAGGAATCACTCATGAGTACCAGAGTGCTGCCAGCAGTACAGCTAGAAAGGTGACTGTGTTTATCGTGTAAGAAAGAATTGGATGCAGTGGCCAAGCAGCTCCCCATAAGCCACACATACTCTTGAGGTGGTGTAAAGAGTAGAGTGATGCCATTGGACAATGGATAATTGCTGAAAACAAGTGATTCAGAGTAACGAAATATACCGTACCCTGTGAAAATCCAATGGAAGGGTTTCCATTTAGTGAATACTGTCACGTGTGGTGCAATAGGGGAAATGCAGGGGAGGTGGTTTTATGGTACCATAAAACCAGGGCATTTTACATGAGAATGGTGTGGTGCACTTATTGTTCTTAAGAAACCACTAAATGGGGAAGGGTATGAACACATTTTACAGCATTGTGTACTGCATATACTAGAGGGAGAGTTCAGAGAAGTGCCATAAAGCAGCATCTGTAAGGCAATGGTTTGTAGACAAAAAATATCATTCTTGAAGTAGCTAGGCCTGCTGAGCGTACTGGCCTGAACCCAATGGAAAAGCTTTGGGATGAGTTGGAACATTGACTTTACTCCAGATCTCAGTGTCCAGCATCAGTTCCTTATCTGGTTTCAGCTCCTGAGGAAGAATGGGCTGCCATTCTTCTACAGACATTCTGTTGTGTTCTGCCCACTTGTCTATATAGGGTGCCTAGGAAAACTGCTTTCTCGGATTGCTAGACAACAATTGAAGCAAATCGTATTAATGGAGTTTATTACAAAAGATAACTGACAATACTTAACTTTGTGTAATCACATAGGTGTGTCACAAGCAAATGGTGACGTGCAAATAATCAATGTCCTTCAGTATATACATTCCAGTGCAAGCAAAACAATACAGTTCATAAGTCACTGCTGTAGCTTTCGGAGGACGGCTCATCTACAACTCAGGCCACAGCTAGGCGGTGTAGCACTCCATATTCTGTTCGTGTAGAAGCTGCTCCTATCTTGGTGTCATCCTAGACAGGGGTCTGTCAGCATACTATTGGCTGATGTTGTCTCACAGCCTTCTCTGCTGTAACATTCCAGGCCGACGTGCCAGTGCTTGGCATTATGCCAGAACACATTCGAGCACCTCGTTGAAAGAGACCTCAGCATGGTTCAAGCTGCCATAAAGATGAAGGGTGGATGTACCCTTATTAATGTCCGCTAACGGTTGTCTGGATGCTTTTGATCAGATGTGTATGTGACCACAACACAAGGGGGACAGTGATAGATGTCAAAGCAATACCTACTGAAGCCATAGAAAGTGACCTCCATGTTTTAGTAGTTATAGTTAGAAACATCCTTGTGGAATGGTAGAGTAAGGAAGCAAGAAAGGAATACATTGAGAAGGATAAAATGGCTAAGAGCATGGTAGAAAGAGAGAGGAGGAAATTGATGGGTGAGGACAGTGAGGGGAGTAAGAAGGTCGTTTATGAAACGGTAAAGGATAAGGAGAGAGGTATGATGGAAAATGTCAGGATGATTAATAAAAAAGGAAAGAAAGTCGAGAATACACAGAAAATCAAGAAGATGTGGAAAGACTATTTCAAAGAGTTACTAAACCCCAGTGGAAGTATGAAAGAGGACAATGAGAATGTTGAGATGGACTTAACATGGACAGAAGTCCAGAAGCAATAAAGACTATGGAAGGAGGAAAAGCACCTGAACTAGAGGAAGTAATTGTGGAGATTATTAGAGCAGTTGGGGCACAATGGGTCTGTTGGGTTATGAGAACAATATGGAAAGAAAGGAGAACGTCTGAAAACTGGAAAAAAGGAATCATAGTGCCGGTTTTTGAGAAGGGTTGTGGGAAACTATATCAGAATTATAGGGGAGTCACTTTGATGTGCCATACTGCAAAGACTTTTGAGAATATTCTGAAAAAGTGAATATGGGAGATAGTAGGAGGAGGACTGAGAGGGAAATAATGAGTCAAACGGAATGGACGTAAGTACTAGATGGCGAGTAATAAAGAAAGTGAAAAGTTTGAAGTACCTGTGGGGCATAATAGAAGACAGAGAAAGTAATCAAAAGGAAATCAGCGAAAGATTAAGGCGACCCCATGGTTTCCTCAAGAGTGTGAGTAGCCTGGTCTGGAGCAAGGAGGTATCACAAAAATGCAATTATGCTCCACTACTCAATATGCATCAGAAATGTGAGTACTGAAGAAAAGGCAGGTGAGCAGGATACAGTCTTGCAATTTGAATTTTTAAAGAAGCAGAACAGGACTTATTAGGAAAATGGTTGGGGAAAAATAATGAAAGAGAAGTACATGCAAGAGATCACAAAAAAGGTATGATTAAGATAGTACAGGCATGTTAAAAGAATGGGAATTGGCAGGATACCAAGACAGGCCCAAGAAATGAAGATAGGAGACAAGCGACTTGGAAGAAGATTGCGAGACATGGATCTTTGGACTGGAGGAATGCATGATGGAGAGAGAAGAATTCTGGGAGAGAGAAGCATGGGAGGAGGACTGAAATAGATGGAGAGGCGTATGTTCTAAGTGGACTCAGCCAGAGGCTACAAACAGTAGATTATGATGACCTCATTAGTTATCGAGTCTATGCATCTATACTTCTTCTGCAACACTACATTTCAAACGCATCTATTCTTTACTTCTATATACTGCAGAATGTAGGTAACAGATATTCTTTGATATAAGTCAGTGTGGTCATATAAAAATGGAGCTTGTTCTTGTAGATAAATAGCAGTTATTTAGTGTTAGTGTGGAAAGATGTAACTAGTTTGTTAGGACATTTGTCTATATCTACATACTTACTCCATAAGCCACAATATGTTGCATGATGGGGAGTACCTTATAACAATCCTAGTCATTACAATTTTTTCATAATTTGTGTATTTCTTTTGCCACCATTTAAATATGAAACTTTATGAAATTTTGTAAAGGGTAGCTTTCTGTTTCACAAAAAATATTGTATTCAATATTTTATTAGTTCATGCAGAATGTACTGTCATACTAAAGTCCGTGTATATTGAGTTTTTCATTGTAAATAAGTATATATAAAAATAGTAATAATGAATACAATGATTGTTACTCATCTATGTGTATGGACCAGTGCCAGGCCAGTGGTGGTGGTACTACTACTATTACTAGTAGTAGTAGTAGTAGTTGTTGTTGTTGTTCTTTGTAGCATCTGGAATTGGTAGTTGCTGTTATATAACAGTCTTAATGACAGTGTTTCCTTCTCATCCTGTCTGGTAAGGCTCCCCTGACCCAAGGTTCTGGGTGACTTTTTCCAACTGTACCCCTTTTCCTAAACCTCTCCAGCCCTTTTCCTTCTCCCCTCTTTCTTCCCCATCAACTCTTCTGCTGGAAGAAGGAGCCACTGGCTCTGAAAGCTTGCATAAGTTAAACCTTTGTGTGTGTGTGTGTGTGTGTGTGTGTGTGTGTGTGTGTGTGTGTGTGTTTTACTCCCTCCACTTGGTGTTTAGATTTTTTTAGCTATCCAATTAAATTTTAATCACAATTTTGTAGCAGATTTTGAATTAAAAATGTATCTTTTGTCAAGCAGTTTTTTAAAACTGTTTTAATGATTACAAAGCACGAGTTTACATGGCATGAAAAACTGTATTTTGCTCCATAACCTGGACCTCTTGACAACATACCAACTTCAACTGCGTAATATTGAATAAGTTCTATAAACTTATTCTGTCTTAACATTATATACTTAATATGATTACCTCAAATTAATGGCACTGTTGCAGCCACACATTTAGCTGTAAATACGAAGATATATTTGAGGAGGCATATTTTTTTCCGAAGTAAAGGTTTTCATGCTGATTTCACTTTGTTAAATTTGCATATTTAAGCACAAATAATATACAGCACTGTAATTTTTGTTTCATTAACACAGTAAAATGATTAATTTCTAGCAGCTGCTTTTCAATGCTTACATACACATTGAATTGTTTCACATCTGTGAATGTTCTCCTTCACAAGGGGATCTGTGAAACATAAATGAAGGAACTAATTTACTGCTTTTAACTAATCTTTATTAAGTGATGTGGGGAATGATGAAAAAGAAGAGCCCTGTAAAATGCAACAGAAAAGGAAAAGTTTCCCTGTAATGTGGATTTCAAGAGATGTGCCATTCATTTAGCAAGGAGAGTAAAATAATGTATGTACCATCCATGGAAATTAGATTACCATTCTTATAGATGATATCATGAAAGATTGTTATGCATATTTCATATGCCGAGGTCTCTTTTTTGCTCTTTAATTTTTATTATTTTTCTTCACAATGTGGGAGAGCATGGAAGATTAGTATGCATATGATTCAATGGCGACCACAGGAATAGCTTCATCATCTTCCATTATTTCCAGTCTTTCTGAGATTTTTTCCCTTGCTTGAAAGCATGTATTTTATACACTGCCCTAGTGGTATTTGCTAATGTTTTCTCTGGCCTGTTTAGTTCACGGACGGCATTTTATTTCTCCTCTACCTATCAACAGGCACGAGCTGCTGATGAGCATTCCCTAATCTGCCACAAAGGAATATAGCTAGAGTTAAGGCTCCTCTGAAAGTAGTGCTGATATGTTGAATCAAAATCAGAAAGAAATGGGTTTCGTGACACAATATGACTAAATGATGGATTAAGTGACAAGAAAAGTTGTGGCCTACAGACAAAGCATAGAGGATCCATCAGAGAGGAGGATGTGGGAGGGGCAGTTACAAGATTCAAGTTGGATAGTGCATAGACAGCAGGGGTAAGCCTTCAACACTTGATTCCCTGAGCTGGTTCATGTTGCTGTTTTCTTTCTGCCTTCTGTATCATTCATCCCACAATGCCCTACACTTCAGTCACAGTCTCATTCATTTTTTCAGGTTTGATCTTTCACTGTCAAATTTGCTCTCTCACCCCCTTTTTTCATGGTCTTTTCACTGATTACCTTTATTGTAGCAGTCATTTCCCTTCATCCCATTGTACTTCACGTGCCACCTCACCCTCCTCCACCCCATTTTTTTTAGTAGATAGCATATAGTTTCTGCTCCATTCCACCACTCTGGTTCCTTGATTAGACACTGTCTGTTACTTAACTGTGTTATGTGGTATTCTTTTCTCTCACTCCTCACTGTCTTCTCTCCCTGCTCCAAATACATGGAATATGACCCACAAAATGGACAAGTGTGCAGACTGCTGCAGATTCTTGAATGAAGTTCACTCTGACGCAGTGAGTGCATTGATTTGACATGCTGTGGATCCATCTGGAGTGGCGTTTGATGTAAAAAGTTTCAGCTTAATGTTGTATATTTTACCAAAACTACATGAGGAATGATGTTTACCATTCCTCAAGATACAGCAATTGTCTATATTGCCACACATTATTGTATAAAAGCAGCTAAATTTGGAAACTTTGAGGCAATTTGGCTGTATCACATAGAGTTAGCACAATTGTGATCCACACTTTGGGGTAGTAATGTTAAGGCTACATCAGAAAGCTTGGCTGCAATCAAAATTTCAAAATAATTGAAAAGACACAGGAAATACTGCAAGTTACCCGCTAATTTAATAGGTTAGGTTTAGCTGTCGAAGGTATAATAGTGTTAAATTGTATACTGATCAACTACAATTCTGTTTAAATTTCTAAGAGAGTCTCCTCTATTGTTAACATACATCTTTACTCATATCATATATCTGAAGACTCCGTTCATGATGGGATGTATGTAACATGATGGATGATATTATGAAAAGAAAAGTTGCCACTCACCATATAGTGGAGATGCTGAGTTGCAGATAGGCACAACGAAAAGACTGGCCACATTCATGCAGTGATTGTGTGTGAGTTGCATTTGTGTGTGTGTGTGTGTGTGTGTGTGTGTGTGTGTGATCTATTTCTGACAAAGTCCTTACTGGCCGAAAGCTTTATTTGTGATAGCCTTTTTGTTGTGCCTATCTGTGACTCGGCAGCTTTTTGTTGTGCCTATCTGTGACTCAGCATCTCCGCTGTATGGTGAGTGGCAACTTTCCTTTTCATAATATTGTTACATTCCATCCTAGATTTTCCATTGTTTAGCGTGATGGATGGATGGATGAATCAGTCAAACAATTGCTTCACCATAATCCAATGCTCACAGGTGTGTGAACCAAAGAAGTATCTTGGTGTAATACGTGGGCATACAAATTGTTTGGAATTATATCTCTATGGCAAGATGTGGCTCATCATTTCTATTATCATCTTATTACCTTTTCAGTACTTCCAAATGACGATGTATGAGTTTAAAATAGTACACAATCATTGCTTAAATCCTGATTTGTGAAAAGCTTGATTAAGGACATTTGTAAGGATTTAAAATAATTTCATTTGCACTGATGCAACACTAATCTGCTAAAATGTCAGCCTTCCTCTATACTCGATTCTGAATACTAGTTGTTATATGAGAACTAATACTATACAGAATCAAGGCTTTAAGTTCTTTGTACAGGAACTTGCAAGTGCAAAATACTCCTGTTTTTTGTTATGTGTATTTTAAGATATACTGATGTTCTCATGTACCATTTTTACAGACTAATGGAAGAAGCTCTAATGGACAAGGATGCATCTAATAAGAAAACAGATGCCAAGAACTCAGAAACTCAGACAGATATAGTCATAGAAAAAAGTGAGAAAGGTGTTATGTTTCAAGGGACAGACGAATCTTACAGTAATAAAATGGCTTTGACAATTCCTGAAGAGCAGTCAGTACAAACAGATGGTCAACATCCTGGTGAGACAAATGAGAAAAGTAATCTTTCCACTTCTAATGACTGAAACAAAGTTTTTGTTTATGTAATTTTGATCTTCAGCAGACTGAACAGAGTAGCGTTATGTGTGTTACAGACTTTACAGGGAACACTGCATAAAACACAAACATTGAGCTGTTAAACACATATTGCATACACTATAAAACTAGAAAAAAATCTTCTCAGTATCTATGAGACTGATGGACAGTGTGTGTGAAGCCAAAATTACATCAGTGTCATAAACTGATCAGAAGATGCTATAACTATAATCTCTGGAGGTTGGAACTATTTTACTTCATTATGTGTACCCAGAGAGAATGGATGGAAACTCCAGGTTGGAGCTGCAGAGATAACTGATTATAAACATAATGTACAGTGTTAGTGCTTAGACCCATTTTTTCTTAATGTTATTTATAGGATAAAAAATTTTGGTAAATGGATGTAACTGTACTTATTTTATATAAGTATATAGAGAACTCAGCTTGGAAGATTTTATTTCCTTATCGGTGTAAAACATAATAATATTAACAAATTATTTAGTAAATATATTCTACTCAACTTGCTGGTTTTCAGTGATCACAAAATTCAGTAAGATTCTTTCATCAAACCTACTATCAATTACATTGTGCAGACAACAGGAAGCAACTTCACAAATAAGTACTGACAAACTTAATTTCTAATTATCACAGACATAACAAAATATTACTCTCTCCAGTCATTGTTGACAAAAAGGAGGAATAAAAAAATGATGAAAGAAAAGAAGCAAAAAAAGGTGTACAGTAAGCTTCCCTAGATCAAAACACCAAACTGTGCAGTTCTTATTATAAACGGAAATATAATTTTAGTCAAGCTGTCTAATGCTATTTACCAATAGCTTGAATCAAATAGCATAAAAAATACTGACTCTGCACATCAAATTATTTAGAATACCTTACAATCATGTAAGTGGAGAGCATCCAGTGGTTCACAGATGAGTGAGATTTGGTCATTTTTTCATACAGGATGTCAGGCTCATTGAGGAAGAGGGAAGACATGGAGTGGCAGTAGTTGTGAGAGGAGGGTTGAAAGAGCAGATGAAGGGAATAGGTGACAGGATGATGAATGTCAGATTGAAAGTGAAAGCCAAGGATATGGAAATTTGCAAGTAGATCATCCACCACAAGTTGTATGTTCTGCTAATGAGTAGAACTTTGAAGAGGAAATGCTGAGACAACTGTTGTTGTTGTGGTCTTCAGTCCTGAGACTGGTTTGATGCAGCTCTCCATGCTACTCTACCCTGTGCAAGCTTCTTCATCTCCCAGTACCTACTGCAGCCTACATCCTTCTGAATCTGCTTAGTGTATTCATCTCTTGGTCTTCCTCTACGATTTTTACCCTCCACGCTGCCCTCCAATACTAAATTGATGATCCCTCGATGTCTTAGAACATGTCCTATGAAACGATCCCTTCTTCTAGTCAAATTGTGCCACAAACTCCTCTTCTCCCCAATTCTATTCAGTACCTCATTTCACTTCCATACATGGCTACACTCCATACAAATACTTTCAGAAATGACTTCCTGACACTTAAATCTATACTCAATGTTAACAAATTTTTCTTCTTCAGAAACGCTTTCCTTGCCATTGCCAGTCTACATTTTATATCCTCTCTACTCTGACCATCATCAGTTATTTTGCTCCCCAAATAGCAAAACTCCTTTACTACTTTAAGTGTCTCATTTCCTAATCTAATTCTCTCAGCATCACCCGACTTAATTCGATTACATTCCATTATCCTCGTTTTGCTTTTGTTGATGTTCATCGTATATCCTCCTTTCAAGACACTGTCCATTCCGTCCAACTGCTCTTCCAAGTCCTTTGCTGTCTCTGACAGAATTACAATGTCATCGGCGAACCTCAAAGTTTTTGTTTCTTCTCCATGGATTTTAATACCTACTCCGAACTTTTCTTTTGTTTCCTTTATTGTTTGCTCAACATACAGATTGAATAACATCGGGGAGACAACTATCCTGACAAACGACCATGATAATGGGAGACTTACATGCACACTTTGACCAGGAGAGAGAAGGATATGAAGAAATATTAAGAGTGGAAGGATGGAGAAGTAGAAATGAGGAAGGATGAAAATTGTTGAGACTTTTGTAAAAGGAATGGATAGCCTTAGGCAACACCAGGTTTAAGAAGAAGGAAAGTTGTAAGGTAACTTAATGCAGCCATGATTTGTCGAGTGAGAGATACTGCTCTTACACAAATTATATTAATTATTGTCAAGCAAGTAGTATCTTATGATACATATGATGGGGCATTGCAGACCCCCCCCACTTAAGTGTCCTATTTGAAGTGTGTTATGCAGTATATGAACCTAAAAAGCACAGAAAATTCCTAGCATATTTCTGTTAGCAGTATTGTTACCTGAAAGACATCTGATTTTAAAAACAGTCGCAATTAGTCATTAATTCTGCATGGGTGTTGATTTTATTGAGCTCAATAACATAATGATATATTATAGGAGGTGGGTTGAGAAAATGGATGAGATGCTTTTTGTGTCTAACAACAATGCTTTCTTTGCGGAGTTTAAAGACAGCAAACACTGTTGGGTTGACTTAATTGGTGTCTTGAAGTACCGAAGTGCAGATTTCCACTGCTCATGAAGATGAAGCAATGGGTTCAGCATTGCTGTGACATTGTTACTATTTACTTTTGTGGGGGAATGTCTGAGCAACACAAATAGGTAGCACCAGTTAGGTATTGCATGGTGAAAAATACCAGTTATGTCACTCCAATTGACACCAGAAGAACTGAATTTGTGAATATTCACCAATTTACTGCAAATGTTCTAATGAGTTTGGTGTTCACTGTGATGACAATGTAACGACTTTATCATTTATTTTTTTAAATAATGTTTCTAATCCCTGTCTTGTTCTTGACATTGTGATTTGGAAGTTGATACTGAAGATCTTGCAGGAACCTCTTCAGGGACCTAAGGATTCTTACACTTGATTGCCTATACATATACTCCCTAATGGTATGTGTGATTAATAACAAGAGTGAATTTAGAGCAAACTCAGCTATTCACAACTACAATACTAGAAGCAGAAATAATTTCCATAGAGACTACGAATCGCTCTCTAGCATTCAGAATAGTTTTTAATACTATGGTGCAAAAGTCTATAACAGATTGCTATTGGTTCATCAGGCTGCAAACTGAAAATCCCCAAATATTGAAGGATAAAGTAAAATAATACCTCATCAGCCACTCCCACAGTGTATCAGAATACTTGGACTCAAGGACGTAAATTCTGTATAACTCATGACATTTGTATTAGGTCAGTTCTTACTCTGCCAGTATAGAAAAAGCTAGTAGTGATCTCTAAAAAGTCACATAAATACTTTGTTGGAAATAGCAGCTGAGTAGTATAGGCAGAGGAGCAGTGCCTTTTTGAAGGTATCTGTTTTTCTCTAGAAGTAATTGCCGTAATTGTCTGAATAGATTAGTGCTAGTTACAGTTTCTCGGTAGTACACTTTACAGAAGTAACTAGCAGTGGTACATTCTAGTTGGACTTGTTCCACATCTCTAATGGCTCTCCTTCAGATGGCATTTATAGAACATGATGTGAATGAATAAATGAAAAATATGACTCATCTAGTGATGTGCAAAGTGAATTTATGTTTATCTGTCATTTGGCATTTTAAACGCAACCAGAAATAAACACATAAAAGTGTACTGGCTGTTTCTCTTTCTAAACCAACTGTATGACATGTTTCAAGCACTTATTTCACTTTACAAAAAATTTAATACAGGTGATATTGTAGTTGTTGCAGCTCACACTAAAAACTGCAAATAAATATCAAAGGAAAGAGTTTCAGAGCACAGGCTACTTGGACATTTTACATTTCACAAGAATGCCACTATGAGTACTTTCAACTTTTACCTAAAAGATTCTTGTGGAAAGACCTAATCTTAATAGGTTTGCTTGTTCACTATTGACAATCGGGTTCATAATCAATTCATTTATTTTAATGTTAATAAATTTACATGGTGCTGGTTTTCTCTTCATGATCAAACTCATACACAATTATATTCTTAAGTAACAAAGTACATAAATGCATTTCTAGAGAAATGACCAAATATAAAACTTAGTAAAATTTATTACTGTAGTTTCATGTACTGTAATTTTGAGAAATGACTGATAGAAAATGCTGATAAAATGGTTTCTCTCTACTACGTTTTGAAATAGAACAACATAACTTATTAAAAATGAAGATATGTTTTAGTGAGCAACATGAAATCACATTTTATAATTGACCTGATGTCAAAAAGTAAATAGTCCCTTTTTTGTTGTTTTAAGTGCAGAAATTGAGCCCTCAACAAGAAATTTATAAAATTTCCATTAACTTTTAGCAATTTATCATACACATATACATCAATTTATCTTAGAAATAACTGTCTGTAGAGTGTACCACTTAAAGTGATACAAGAGCATACAAACAGATCAATTCAAAAGTGCCACATCTTAACAATAATTAAGCATGGTGAAGCTGATAACAGGAAGAGGCAGCTTATGTGCAAATTAATTTTAATGAAACCAGGAACACAGAGGAGATACAAACCAGTCACAATTTCGTTTATACTGAGTAGTAATACATAATTTTAAACAGCACAGTTATAGTCACTTTTTCAGCCTTGAGCAAAATTGATCAGATGATGTATCTCCCTCTTTTGTTCACCTTCTATTATTCTTAACTTATAATTCTTTTCTGTTTCCTTCTCATTGTCTTCAATTGTCACTTTTGTCCTCTTTGTGTACCCATATTTTCTCCACTGTCCATAAAACTGCCTTTTTTTTCAAACAAAAAATATAATTGCTTTTTCCCTGGCAATTTGCTTACCACAAAATTGGATATATTCTTTATTTATTTATTAAATGAATAGCACTTCATCTGCTTCATTTGTTGCACCAGTTGTACCCACACTTTAATTTTCATTCTCAGCATTTCTTATGTAATTGGCTGGAAAGAGAGCCTTTATTTACTTTCATCTACTCCTTCACATCTGATTTTTATGATACTAACATCCATGGATTGTTTGTTTATATTATGCATTGTGAGAGCTCTTTGTGTTTCCTTGCAACTTCTCCATGTTGTTAGTGTGTTTCCCTCCTCTCCTTGATAAATTTCTTTCCGGTTTCCTTGGGTTATTCCCCACTCCCATTCATGCTAGCCTGCTTTTTGTGATTATGAGGAACTTAAAGTCTTGGTCCATATTGTGGATTAATCAATATCTTTCTTTTACTGGTAGTAGATATGCACAGTAGTTTTTCTTCTTTTTTCAATCAGTCACTCAAGTTTGGCTTCATTTGGTTAGTTAGAAAATACTGTGCTTATGATAGTGTATATTACTTCATGAAATGTCTGTTCTGTACACAAAAAAACTAGCCTTTTCCCTGCAGCCTCACCTGTGTAAGCATTTGACACATATACTGGACACGTCTTCTCCTCCCCCTCTCACCATATCTTCCTCCTGGCTTCCTCTGACAATATCCTCCTTCCCCTCCTTTCTTCCACCTCCACCTCCCCCTACCTCCTTCCTTTTTGACCTGCTCACTACCCTTCTACACTTTCCACCTACATCATGCATCATCCCTCCTCCCCTCCATCTCTCCTCCCCCTTGTTTTTTCCATCCCCTCCTCTATTCATCTCAAACTTTCCCAGCCATCCTCATTGGCATGTGTAGCCCCATGCAACTCCGTTTAATAAAGCAGGTCAATACTACTCTCGTAACATGCCTGCCATGCAGGACAGGCTACAACAGGAGCTTTAAAATCATTTATTTCACCCCTGACATATATGCTGTCCTGCAAAGAGGAAATGATTTGGCAGCTGATACTGTTCCCAAACAATGTCTGTTTTGCAGGGCAGTTTATATGCTAGGGCTGGGAAAAAAAGAAAAAAATGCTTTTGCCCATATTGTCACTCCTATAGGAGTTAGGTGGTTATAAACCACATAGTGCTGATACTCATGAGACCTGCTGTTTTTATGTCCAGTTTGATTGAAATTGGTCCAGGTGTTTGGGAGGAGATCCAAGATGTAAACACATACACTCTGCTTTATATATATAACAGATGTCAAAGAATGGTTTTAGTATTATGGTCATCAGTCACAAAAGTAGATAAATGATCAATTTATATTGAACAATTTTTATGTTCACAAATGATAAAATCATGATATCCATGGCAATGCTTTTCTCTATCCCAAGTATTAGTTTCAAGTACATTGCAAGAGTCATAAACAATGGTATTATTACTTTACAAGACTTACAGTTCCTTTAAAAATGAATGAAATAACTTTTTTGTGCCAGTATGAACCATGAAGATAAAGTGAAGAGGTTAAAGAAAAACCAATCAATGTTTTCTCCACTCAATGTAAAAAAGAGAGCTGAGGAAACCATGTAAAAAAGAGAGCTGAGGAAACCATGTGCATGTCCTCTAATGAGATAGTTGGAAGGAACATAGAAAGCGTTAACAAATTATGTGAGGTATATTAGACATAAAAGTCAGAGCCCTAAAAGAATTTCACATTGTAGAGGTCAGAGATGAATGACCTCTACAGTGGGTGGTGGACCTGGGCTGTTAGTGGTCAGGAAGGCTGTCAGCTCTCCATTTTGGGTGTGGTTTTAGCAGTGTGGTGGATAGGTACCAGGAGGATGTCCAACGTCCAGTCACAACAGTGGCAAAGTCAGTTATTCATTTATCTCATGCCAGAATACTTCAGTTGAGATGGTGCTAAGCAGTTGTCAGCAACCCCAAAGCGCAGGCTCGTTTCGGTCTGTGAAACTTGCATAGATCAGCAAGCAGCCTCCATCACAGCCCATGTGCAGTGTCAACTCTGCCAGCAGGTGGCGAGGTTATGTGGTCAGCACTCTTACAGTATAGTGCTGCATCACCTTCCACTGTGTCACTCATACAGTCTTTGCGAAGTCAGTGTCATTATCTGTGCAGATGCACAACTCAGTACAGGATGAGTCAAGGTGCACAGAGTCGAACCATGGACCCCAGTGCAGATGGTAGTGCTGGCAGCCAAGGAGTGTGCCAACACAGGGCTGTGAACAGGCAACAGAGTTTGCCCACAATGGGTAACAAACAGCAGCAAAGTTTGCCTGCACAGGACAGTGAACAGCAGCAAAGTTCATCTGCACAGGTGATGGTGGCTGGGTGGCTAAGAGGTCCAGGTACAAACTGTGGACCCCAAAGGTAGGTGGCCTGCAATGAGTGGAAGATAGCCAGCAGGTGGGCCACCAGCTGGAAGGCATCAAGTCAGCAACATTAGGACTTAGCTGTAGATAGCAGCCTTTCAGCTCATCAAGACTGTCTAGCAGCAGCAGCTTGATAAGCTGTTTTGGGGCACTGATTGGTGTAAACTTCCTCTCATAGCTGGTGGAAGGCAGTGACTGATGATGCTTGTCTAAAATTAGCAGTATTTATGTGAGCTTAGTCTGCCACTATATCTGAAATGGCAGCACTTTCCCTTCAGCAGAGCTGGGATGTGAGGTATAGTTGTTGAGCAATCATGACATCACTGTTTTGGTCCTTCCACTATGTCAGTTATACTGCACCTCCCACTGTGTCGGTGATACTGCAGCCCTGGTGTGCCATGATGATGTGGTAACTTCACTTTTCAGGAGACCCTCCTGGTGGCTTCCACAATGTAAGCATAGTCCGAGTACAACTTTTTTTCACCAGAACATCTATCAATTAGGGTTTTTGTGTCGCACTGCTGTGTGTCTAGTAAGTTGGTCACAGGTCTCTTCTGATAGGCTAAGCAAGGCCATTGTGCATTACTAGAATTATCTTAGAGGTTTAAGTGTTATAGGCATAGAATTCTTGTTTTGAATATATAGAAGGCAACCGAGGTTTAAAGAAAGAAAAGATAATGAATTTGAGAAATGATTTCACAATACAGGGTGTTCCACTGATCTGATGACCACCTGCCTACAGTATTGCAGGCCGGCTATGTAAGCAGCACCTGCTGGTCAAATGTGTTACACAGGACCACACTATGAACCCCTTTTTTTGTGTGTTTTAGCCTGAAGGACATAAGAAATGTGCTCCTTGTCAACCAGTGTCATTCAAGCAGTGAAACAGGCATCATGAGTGTAACAGTGAAGTCTGCGAACTGTAATGAATCATATTATTATTATTATTATCATTTCTTTTATTTCTCAGGCATTATGTCTGGTTAAAAATGTAAAGTGACATGGACCTTGATCAAGCACGTGACTTCCTTTTAACTGTACAGTATATGGTACATTGCATTTAGGAACTTTCGGGTAATTGAACATGTATCAATAATTACAGATTTCTGTAGTTGTATATATACGTTTGGATGTAGCTGTTTTGCATCGATGTACTGGTGGATATTGCGTGGTATGACTCCTGTAGTTGATAGTGTAATTGGTATAATGTCAACTTTATCCTGATGCCACATGTCCTTGACTTCCTCAGCCAGTTGGATGTATTTTTCAATTTTTTCTCCTGTTTTCTTCTTCTTCTTCTTCTTCTTATTATTATTATTATTTCTCTTGTTCTTTTCTTTTCTTATACACATAAGATATTTTGTGACAAATAAAATATTTTCAAAGAGTAGACATATGCTCTTGAATTGATTAATTTCTGTATCTTCACCTGTTTGTCTCTATAAGTCTTAGTGGGTGAATGTATGAAGAGTTCCGCTGCATTAATATTGTTCAAAAATGTGTATTCTAACCGTAGAGTAAAGAAGTGTTATAAAAGTTACTAGTGAGATGAAGTTTATTAATAACCACATCTGTTCATCATTTCGCCCGAGCCAAGAATCCTGCATCAAGAGGATCGAAGCAGACAAGAAGAATTTGTGTGAGCAGAGGAGGGGCGATTCAGAACCAGTATTGTCATACCAAGCTCTCTACACACAATAGTGGTAACAGAAAAAAGATGTATGTACATTTAAATGACGAAAAATAATCAAAAAATGTATAGACTTTACAGGACTGTTGATATTATTGCCAGTTAAAGTTCACTCAGGCTATGTGTACCTTCCAATTTCTTTCAGTTATCCCTTCCAGTTTTTTTAATTATTCAAGCAACAATTATTAATCAGTTTTCATTATATATGAGATTTTATCCTCATCCCCTATTCTTGCTACTATTCAGAACGCAACAATGGCAAAAGTGAATTACTGAATTCCACAACGAGTGTTTAGTTAGGATTCATATGTGCATACAATGCCGCTCGTACTCTTTGAACAGAAGTTTCTAGATGTTTGAGTTCCGAGTCGTGATGCATTTCACAAATTAGTGAATAAATTTCATGAAACAGGAAGTGTTCAAGACAAGAAGCGTAAATGACAACGTACAGTGCTCACAGAAGCTCGTTTCAGTGGCACTGCATACTGCCTGGAAAATTCCCCTAAAAAGTCTCTTACAAAGTATCAGTAGTACAAGAACTTCGACATGGTGACCTGGACACACAGGGTTAGGTTTTGCGAATAGATTTTAAAACAAGTGCATAATGATGAAATGGATCCTTACCTCATTCTGTTTTTAAACAACACTTGGTTACATTTACTCAGATGTGTTAATTCCCAGAACTGTCAACATAGGAGAGCAGATAGTCCAGTTGTGCTTCATGAGGAACCCCTTCATGATCAGAAAATAGGGGTATGGTACACAGTTAGTGGTGACAGAATAATAGGTTCAATTTCTTTTAATGACACAGTTACAAGTGAAAGATATTTGCCAAAGATTTTGCGACCATTTTTTAATGTAACAATATCTGGCTTGATTGAAGTCCAGATTTAACTCCTTGTGATTTTTATTTGTAGGGTGCACTGAAGGACAAAGTGTACACAACAAATCTTCACACAATGCAGGAATGCAAGGATAATATCCGTTAATCAATTAATTCAATATATCAGAGAGAATTACATCATGTGATTAATAATTCATTGAGTAGATAATTCATGGAAAATAATGGTAGGCAATTCCAGCATCTCCTTGCATGACATGGGTGAGTACAAAGTTTATTTGCTTACATTTTAAGTGTAGTCATGTCGTACCACAGCAATAGATGGGCAACACAGCATCTGATCGCCAGGAAATGAAGCAGTCACTGCCTGGCATCTACTGCACCACACAAGCAGTCATCAGATAAATGAAACACCTGGTATTTTGAAAGATATTAGGAGTGAGAGTGTTCTTCAGACAGAACGAGCCCTTCTGCCAAGTGTTTCTCCTGATGGTCACATATTACAACTCTGTAGGTTGTAGACTTTTTAAGCTTGCTGTTTTGTTATTTTTAGTGCAGTAAGCTGCTGTTGGAAAATGAAGTCTGTGGAAGAGCAAATTCATTTGGTGGAGGAGCATTATGTGAAACCAAAAGTGTTTGAGGATTTCTTCTTTCATTTTCCTGATCCAATAGTTCCTACAGAGGTTTGTATTTAAAAATTATAGAAATAGTGTACCCTAATGGCCTCACTTTGTGATGAGTAGAGAGAATGAAAAAGGCATGTTTTGAGTGAAGAAGGGATATTAGCTTATGATCAGAGGTTAGTCCGAAAAAATCTCTCCATCATCTGTCACAATAAACCATCACATCTGTAGGATTAGCAACTTAAGGAGGCACATTTCACAAGGTGAACTGTTTTTTGTAATTGGTTACCTGAAAGTATGTATAATGGTTATGTGACTATACGAACAACATTTATGACTGATGAGATGTGATTTCAAAATTCCAGACGATGTTATCCCCAAAAGATGTGTGGTACTGTAGTGATGAGTTCCTGGATATAACGTAGGCATTCAACAAAGTCTTAAAATGAGATGGTTGACTGCAGTAAGAACATGCCAAATAGCTGGCGATATCTTTATTAATAGACATGTAACTTCTGACTTTCATGTGACAACAATATTCATTCCATTATTTAACAAACAGATGAGAAAAATTATTTTCATGAAGACAATATTACAGTTTATACTACTGTACCTTTCCTGATCGCTAATAGATTTCTTTTTATGATTAGATAGGCATATGATATTTATGGCCCTCAAGTCCTTTGATCTTAGTTATTGTGACTTATGCATTTGGGTAAATCTAAATGGTAAGGTTTACAAAACTATACGAAACGAATCCTCATTCTACTGAAGGCTGTACTAAGACACAGAATTAATTTAATTACTTATAATAAGTTGAAGAAAGGGTCATTACACTGAACAATGGCTGTGACACATATCTTACAGCAGGGAGGAAACAATTTTAAGCATTCCTTGAAGCAGAAAGAGAGTACTACAAATTCATATTTAAAATCTAATGGTATCAATGCAATGACTTTGTGGTGTGTGTATCTTTGGGTGCACACATATAACAGGCCAGCAAGTTGTATCATCTGTGGTTCAGAGTTCATGAAGTGAGCACACTGCATTATACATAAGATGTAAAATTTGATAAATTCAGCATTTAAATTGAGTAATAAGATGTGAAGGAAGTGTTCTGTTATTTTGTTCTATTACTAATCACTGTTAATGAAAAATTTTGACCATTATGCTATGTAGTTGCCAGGTTTAAAATATCATTATTTGTAATCTAATAATAAAAATACACATAAAACAAAAATGTGTAATGCCTATTGTGTGTTACTTGTCTGAAAATCAAAAAAGGCAACCCATGTTGGTGCATAAACATTAACAATGTCAGTATCAACACTAACATGGATATATCCTTCTGAGTGTAGAAGACTACATCTTTAAAAATGTGCACATAAAATCACAAATTAATTCTTTTCAATCGACATAGATCATTAATTACATAATAATGTGGATTGTGTTCCAACAGCTGCTCACAGTATGACACACACAAATATAATTGCCACAGATATGAAAGGAAGTGCAATGTTATTACCAGAATGATACCTTTAAACTTCATTGCTTTTTCCATGTTTTAAGCAGTATTTTACCTCTAGAAATCTTCATGTTGCTGGGAACTGTTCTTTCTGTATTATTTCAATACATAAGTTACATTTTTTAAAGTTACACATGTCTGTCCTGATAATTGCGAAGGAGAAGAAGTATGCTTATGGAATATACACTAATTTTTATTTTTTCATGTCTGATGTCAATGTATAAAGCTGCAAGAAGCAAAAACATATAATATGTTTGATTGAAGTTACCCATCACTATTTCATTCACTTGTTTATAGTCCAGAACATTCTTACTGTAGTCTGTAACACAAATTGTATACTTCCACATGGACATTTACCTATTTCATTTGAACAAGTATTCTTTTAAAATGTACACTGCTTACTGTAAGTTATTTGTATACAAAATGATTGCCAATTGCATCTAAAATATAATAATAAAAAAGATTGCTCCTTATTCTATTGGAAAATTATGCTATCTATGAAAACCCAGCAAGCCTCTTCCCACCTACTAACCTAGTAAATGGATTGTGATTTTCTTCATAACAAGATGGAATTTTGTGATGCTGCTAGAAAGCTTGTCATTTACAGTCAGCCATGTTTTTCCATATTGTAGCTGATAACATACTTCAGCCATCAGTAATGACCTTCATTAAACAGCAACTGTGATTGATGTAAATAATTAGCTATAATTTTCCAACAGTTGCTACACCCCTCCATTGGTATTATGCCTGTCCTTATATAATATTTCCATGTTCTTTGTATTATTAGTACAGTATTCACAATTCTAAATAAAAACCTGAATTTATCAATTTTTTTCACATAGCAACAATTCTCACGCAAATGAACTAATTTAGCAGCAATATATAATCATTTTTCTTTCCAGAATACATAAAAAGACAGAAACATTTTGAATATTTGCTGAGTTATTTTGTGTCAGCATTATTTACCAAACAGCAATGTTTGTGGGAGAAATACATGTTAAAGAAATATAAAAAAATTATTTTCATATATAAAAATCCAGGGCAGCAGTTTTTTTTTTTTTTTCAGAGAAGAAATGTCAACCTATACAACAAATTTCCCAACTTTTTTACAATGTTATGCAAAACGGAACTGTCAATCTGAACACAAATAAGGGTGGGTTCACGTGTAATAACATTCTAGAACCAGTAAGTCATTTGCATAACACCTGATGAATCCACTGGAGTTTCCATAACACTTGACTGACGAACTAGTCTTGGAGTCCTATTAGAGAAGCGCCTAGTTTCTCTTCGCTCCAGTGGTGTTGCTTCACTTGGAGGCTGCACTAATTCTTGTGGCATAACGGGTAGTTCCACAGTTTCATGTGGTTCGAGATCTTCATATGATGTTGCTATAGATGATGGCCTGAAATTGTGCAGAAAAAGCATTAAATTTCAGAATTTAACCAATTTTAAAGATCTTTTATTTTTTTGTCTTGGAATAGTGGTGTGAAAAAAATGCTTTCATTAAACAGTGAATACTAATGTGTATACTATATCAGATAAACATATAGAATCCCAAAACCTCTAATAATAAACAAGCACAATTAAAGTATCAAGAGAATATAATTTTTGACTTGTGACAATGATGGTACAGTAGTGCTAACAATCTGTGTGTGTTGCACAGTTATCCAAAAATGTAATACATATGTGACAGATGGATAAGAGTATCCAAATTTACAATTTCCAACATGAATTTGGGACAGGACCAGCAACTTCATAAATTCTTTATTTAATTCCATCACTGTCATGTTTAATTATGCTGGTGACTAATTTCAAGCTAAATAGTTCATTTTCAAGCCTGGTGTATTAAACCTGAAATAACAATGCTTGGTAAGGTGTAAGTCAATTCAGATACAGGAAATAAAGTAAACTAAACTAAACTCTGTCATCCTCAGTCCTCAGGCGTCACTGGATGCGGATATGGAGGGGCATGTGGTCGGCACACTGCTCACCTGGCTCACTGGTATTACCACTGCGGCAAGGCCGTTGGCACATACGGGTAATATACACATAAGACTTAGTGACATGGAATGTCAGATCAGATTCACAATGTGCACTTTGTGAACACATCTGGGGTCTGACATTCCTGTGATTACGCATTATGTGTGTATTACCTATGTGTAAATTGACTGTCGCCTAATCAAGCAGTGTTAGTGCAGCTTTAATAGGCCTGGGTTGTAAATGAACTTCATAGTTTGAAATTATTCACCAGCATAATTAAATGCAAATGTAACAAAATTGCAGTAAAGAATTTAGGGTGTCCAAATGTTTAGTAATTATTCTTTTATAAATTTGTTACTTTTTAATATTCTGTAGTCACTATTGAAAACTATAAGCAATATTTACATCTACATACATCTATATCCATACTCTACATCTCCAGCTATACACACTATCACACCTGCTTAAAAGCAGGAAAACCACGCAGCAGTGATTTTGAGAGATACGAATTTGATAGATCATTGGTATGTCTGTAAATGTGTGTGGCACCAGGTGCCTATACACAAGTCACACAATTCTTGTACCTTACGGGTCAGTGGTTTTTGGGCAATGAGATGGTACCCAATAGTGTTCCAGACGTGTTCCATCAGGTTCAGACAAATTTAGTGGCCAAAACATCAACATCAGTTCACTTATTGTGCTCCTCAAACCACTGTGTCACAATCCTGACCTTGAGTTTATGATATGAACAGTTATGATTCTGGGAAATGCTTCTGCTGCCACAGAAGACATCAAGCATGAAGGGATGCAGGTGGTCCCTCAAAATGTTCATATAGTCCATGGGTCATTCTAGTACTATCACTTGTTCCATGGAAGCTCAGGTGAATGTCTTCCATAGCACGAAACTGTCTTCACTGGCCTGCATCTGAGATACAGTGCACATTTTGATCTGCTGTTCGCCTTGATGACTTTATATCCAGATGTGACCATCAACGTAGTGTAACTAGAAACATGATTCATATGACCAGGTAAGATAGTTCCATTGATCCGTCACACAATGTCAATGATCCCATGCTCACTGCAATATTATTTGACAATGTCATTGGATCATCATGGGAACATTGGATCATCATGGGAACACGTACAGGTCATCTGCTGCGGAGTCCACATTCAACAATGTGTGCTGAATGTTGTACTCTGATAAATTTTTGCCTGGACCAGCACTGTTCTCATCAGAATTTATGTGCTTTACAGAGCAAGCAAGCCACCTACCTCCATGTTTTGCGATAAGGCTTGGACATCCAACACCTCGGTGTTTATGTGGGGTTTCACTGCCCAAAAACCACTTCCCATAGATGTGGTTGACAGTAGCATGTGAACATCTAACTAGTTTTGCCATTTCTGAGATACGTGTGCTCAGATGCTGGCCAAAACATTATGCCCTTTCTTAAAATTGCTTATGTTGTAGATTTCTCCAATTGTAGCCAGTATAATCACTAGAATGATACCCATTACATCTCTGCTCCACGTGACTACCTGCAACATTATCAGATGGCATTCAGTCTCATTGTGGGCAGCGGTCATAGTGGTTTTGCTCCGTAGTGTATTTTGTTGCTGCTGCTCTTTTTGTTATTGATATTCAGTCTGAAGACTAGTTTGATGAAACTCTCCATTATAGTCTACATTGTGCAAGTCTCCTCGGCTCTGATTAACTACAGAAACATACATCCCTTCATATCCCACTACAGTTCAACTCCCAGGCCCTCCCTTCCCACGTTACCAAACTGACAATTCTTTGATGCCTCCTGATCCCTTCTTTTAGTCAAACTGTAGATTAGATTAGATATCTTTTCCCCTCCTATTCAGTTCAGTACCTCCTCATTAGTTACTCAATCTACCCATCAAATGTTGGATGCTCTTCCATAGCACTATATTTCAAAAGCTTCTATTCTCCTCTTGTTTGAACTGCTTATTGTTCATTTCTCACTTCAGCAAAAGGATACACTCTAGACAAATATGACCAAGAGAGGTGGCGCAGTGGTTAGCACACTGCACTCATATTCGGGAGGACGATGGTTCAATCCAGCATCTGGCCATCCTGATTTAGGTTTTCCGTGATTTATCCGGCCATCCTGGTTTAGGTTTTCCGTGATTTCCCTAAAAATCACTCCAGGCAAATGCCGGGATGGTTCCTTCAAAAGGGCACAGCTGACTTCCTTCCCTGTCCTTCCTAATCCGATGAGACTGATGGCCTCACTGTTTGGTCTCAACCCCCAAACAACTCAACCCAACTCTAGACAAATACCTTCTGAAGAGGCTTCCTGAGACTTAAATATATATTTAATGTTAACAACTTCCACTTTTCCAAAAGAGCTTTTTGTTTTATAGCCAATCTGCAATTTAATTTCTCTTTGCTGTGGCCATCATGGATTATTTTGCTGCCAAAATATTTAAACTCATTAATACTATTATTGTCTGAGCATCACTTTATTTTATTTGAGTACATTCAATTAGCTTTGTTTAACTTTTGTTGATGTTCATCTTATAACCTCTAGCCAATACACTATCCATTCCCTTTAAGTGCTTTTTCAAGTCCTTTGCTGTGTCTGACAGAACTCAGTGTCACCGGAAAACCTCAGTTTTTGTTTTCTGCTTCCAGAACTTTAATGACCATTCCAAATTTCTCCTTGCTTTCTTTATTGCTTAGGCAATGTACAGATTTGATAACATTGGGGATAGGCTGCAAACCTGCCTCACTCCCTTCTTAACCTGCTTCTCTTTCACATCTTTGACTTTTAATATCTGTGCCAGTTGTAAATAACCTTTCGCTCACTATACTTTATCCCAAATGGCTTCTGAATTTCAAGGAATGTATTCCAGAGAAGATTGTCAAAAGCTTTCTCTAAGTCTGCAAATGCAATGAATGTAGGTTTGCCTTTCTTTACTCTACCTTTAAAATAAGTTGCAGGGCTAGTATTGTCTCATATCCTTTTTTTTATCTATATTTAAAATAAGTTGCAGGGCCAGTATTGTCTCATATGTTTCTACATTTTTCCAGAACCCAAACTGATCTGCCCTGATGTCAGGTTCTGCCAATGTTTCCCTTCTTCTTTCTGTAAATAATTTTTGTCAGTATTTTGCAAGCATTCATTTTAAACTAATAGATTGATAATATTCACATCTGTCAGCACTTGTGTTTCTCAGAACTGGAATTACTAAATTCTTCCTGAAGTCGGAGAGTATTTTACCTGCCTTGTACTTCTTCCACACCATATGGAATAGTTTAGTTATGGCTGGCTCTCCCAAGGATCACAATAATTCTGCAGAAATGTCATCCACTCCAGAGGCCTTCATTCAACTTAGGCTTTCCAGCACCCTGTCAAATTCTTCCCTAGTATCAAATCTGCCATTTAAACTTCATCTACTTCCTCCTCCCTTTCTACAACATTGTCTTCAAGTTCAT
The DNA here is from genome assembly GCF_023864275.1 of Schistocerca cancellata. Classification (NCBI taxonomy): domain Eukaryota; kingdom Metazoa; phylum Arthropoda; class Insecta; order Orthoptera; family Acrididae; genus Schistocerca; species Schistocerca cancellata. Next base: position 604,860,318 of record NC_064631.1, on the reverse strand, counting down.
TTCCCTTGTATAGCCCCTCCATTTGTTCCTTCCACCATTCAGCTTTCCCATATTTGTTTATCACAGATTTTCTATCTGTGCTCTTGATACTCATAAAACTCTTGTTTACCATGAGAAATAAATAATTTTTAACAAGAAGTTAGTTAAAAATGGGGATGGTGATAACAGTATTGGAAAATGGCTCTTGAAGTGTGAAACTTGAATTTGTGAAAATTAATGTGTACAATTTGATATAGTTACATGGCTGTCAGTAAAGCTTAATAGTATGTGTAAAACTATTTAAAATCAATGTCTTCCAGTTCTAAAAACCTATAAGTTAAGAGTAAGCAGTTATAGAAAGTGTTTGTACAGTATTAAGCATGGTGAATAGTGACCTTTAATCTGCATAGTGGCTAGCATTTCAAGTGATTGAAGATAAAGTAACACTGTGACTATAGACAGAGATTACATCATACTACAGAGTAGGAAACATCAATTCGTTTCAAGCATAATACTGAAGATGGCGCATAAATAAACATGAGTGGAATGATATCGATTAGAAGGAGACAACTCCGTAAATAAAATTAGGAAAGGCAACAACTCACCTGCAGCTGATCATCCGGTTGGAATAGCCATGTGTTACAACACAAAAAAATTCACTAACTTCCAGGACTTTTTACAAGGGTCAACTCTGTTCAAGAAGAACATTAATAATATAAAACTTAACACAAGCAGACAGGTGCAAGCTTCTTAAGGCACATGTGCCTGAAAAAACTTTGTCTCTCTCTCTCTCTTTGTTTGCACATTAGTATAGTATTGAACAAGGGGATGGTGATACTGACAATGTAATCTAATAAGAGGTCTTGTGATTCTAGTTCCATTTGTGACTATTATTGACTCTTCATCTGTAATGTAGAGAAAAGTTCCTTAAAACTGGGAAAAAAGGGGGCCCACAAAATTTATAGTAATAAACAAAATAAAAATGGTATCTGTTCTTTCAGGAACAGATACCATCTTCATATAGTTAAAGGCTACCCGGCCATTGACCTTCTTCTGTGTGAATGCGCACGCTTTGCCCAAACTCTTATGGGACTCGTCAGCTGAGTCTGGTGCGAGTAATGAGAGAATGGGCAAATATCTATTAGGAACACTAAAAAATGCAGGTTGTGGACAGTTGGGAATGTGGGTCTCACGAGGGGCGTGCTAGGGATAAGTCCCAGCAGTCGCACCATTCTCTGTGCCCTCGGTGGCTCAGATGGATAGAGCGTCTGCCATGTAAGCAGGAGATCCCAGGTTCGAGTCCTGGGCGGGGCACACATTTTCAGCTGTCCCCACTGATGTATATCAACAACACCTGTCGGCAGCTAAGGGTTTCGATTTAATGATCACTTCAAAATAAAAAGCCTTCTATATAGCTCATTTCGTAAGTTCTAAGTTAGTAGTAAAGATAACTAACAATTTGTTTTTTTTGTTTTCATTTCCTTTTATCTAGCATCCGAGTGGGTTGGGACATTAATGGTGCTTCTCCAGTTCCACCTGTCTTTCCATCATTCTTCCTCTGTAAATGTTTAGTTCCATTCCAAATTTCTTCTTTGTCTACTGGTCTTGATCAATTCAATCCCTCTTACTCTAAGTCTCCCTTCCACTCTCAAACTTGGCCTCCATCATTTGTTTTGATGATTAACAACTATTGGATAACTCCATAAGCCTACACATAATTAGTCTTAACACCTAAAAAAGGAAGGTTGAAGTTTCAACATTAACATCTGATTGCAGATGCCATCTAGCAGACAAGTTGGTGTTGTTTGCACAAATATTGTGGCTTTACTGACTCATTATAGCAAGTATACTTGAATAAACTTAAGGAAACAGTGATGTTGCCAACTTATAATGGAAATGCACCTTTGATACAGTAAATCATGTATCCAGTGGGTAGATGTTTGGGACTCTCATTGCTGATGGGAGCACTAATTGACAGCATATGCCACCAACTTGCAAAATCAGATACTAGGGGAGCGTTGCTGAGAAGTAGATGGGAGCTAGTGTCACCTGGAGTGGATTTTGTAAATGAAAGTAACTTTGATATAGTAATTAAGGAGCACCAGTTCATTAAAACAAAAACAAAAAAGATCATGTATAGCATATGATACATGAATTAGGATAGTATCACTGCTTAAATGTATTTAAATTTCTTATGATCAGTTCTAAAAACCGAAGCATGGGGGGCGGAGCCAGGAGGGGCACCCAAGTGCAATATCTGTATACAGTGAGTATCACAATTAGTAGCAAAAACTGACATGGGTGTAAGTATATGAGGGAAAAGTCACTTCTGTAGAACAATGTCCTTGAACCGGCCCCGACGCCAAGCTACGTTGAATGAATTGTGAATGGTTTACTACGTTGTAGTCTGAACGAGTGAATGGAAAGTGACAGTCTTAATTCTTATGAGCAACTGGTAAATGTGTTACATATGGTAAAAGTGGAGCAACAGTTTATATGCTGGAAGTGTGACATGTTTAATGTATGAAATAGTCAGACCTATCACAGTACAGTTTGCTACGAAGTTAAAGTGTGCCGAGAAATGTGTTAAAGAAGTGTTGTATGATGCTCTGTAATGAATATATGTAATATTTGTATTTGTAAAATCTGTAAATATAAATCTGTATTTGTAAAACTACAAATACATTGGAACTTGCCATATCTCAAAAGCATTTGTTATTAAATGTTCTCCCCCCCCCCCTCCCCCCTTCCTCCAACCATCTTAGAGATTAGTCTCACTTGAGGTGTTCATGTTTTATTCTGAGAGAACATCAACAGTGATGTGCTTTCTTACCAGACGTATGAAACAACTAATGATGAAACATCTTGAAGAAGACAAACTGCATATATTTTAAGATAACTCCTTTAAATGCAGAAATGTTTCCAAGGACTTGTAACAGCTCAGTTGAGTTAAGTCGTATTTTCTTATAATGAAAAGTCCAGGATGAAATAACAACAATATTATGAAAAGGATAGATTGCTAATCACACAGGAGAGACATTGAGTTGCAGACAGGCACAATGACAAGACTGCTATACATATTAGCTTTTGTCCAAAAGGCCTTCTTTTGAAGTAGAAGTGTAAATATTTATATATAGCTGTGTGAGGTGATGGCCACCTGAAGAGCCACACTCCTTTTAAATCTTGCATTAGTTCACAGCATATAGTTTAAATCAGTGCTTCAGAGTTAGAGTATTTATTTCCTGCAGTATCTTTTGTGTAATCACAGTTTCTAGTAAAAAGAAACTGTTTATACACCCATTTTCAGTAGAGAAATTTATTTCTGTTTTAAGAGCTAGTGGATCTTGTGATCTTAGGCTATAGTGTAAACTCTGCAGAGCAGATTTTAGTGTTTCTTCTCCTTGTTTACATTTTGTGTACATTCCAACATCAGTAGTGCCAGTTGGGTATTTTTCTCTTTTACGAGGGGTCTGCTTGTACTTCAAGTCACTGATTTGCTTGTATTTTTTGGGTATTATTCAGTATTTATACACAGTATGATGTGAGTGGACACAACCTGAACTGGTTGCTGTCCGTAAACACCTGGAGACTGCGTTTGACACGGTCGCAGGCTTCTGGTTTCTGCTCAAAGCTGCAGCACCTTCAGGGCACCAGTGATGTGACCTATGACACCTTTGGTGACACAGGAATCCCTTGGTGACCAGGTTGTCACTGTGTCTTCTGATATGTAACATCTGATGAGTTCGTCTTCAGTTGAGGGTGAGTGGCAGGCATGGTGGGTTTCTGTGCTCCTGGGCAAAAGGCAAAAGAGGGAATGGATCTTGCAGCTAGCCCCTTATGCTTTAGCAACATGAGGTGCTACCCATTGTTGATTATATTTTTGAGCCAGCATATGTAATATTTTTGAGCCAGCGTGGGATGATAAAGGTTTCAGTCTGGGAGACAGGATTGAGAATTCGTGACTGCAGAGTAGGAGGATTTTATGGTTGGCAGAGCAACAGGATTTTATGGATAGAGCAGAGGTAGTGCAAGGATACTTGGGCCTGAGTTACATGCTTTTGCAGGGCTAAGTTGGTGGAGTCTATGGACTGATGGAATTTGAATTGTCATTGTGAAAGGATGGTTTGCAGCCAGAGATGGGTAATTTGGTGGGCAGTCAATTTGCGAGATTCTATGAGCTAGCCAGAATTCCGTTCCATGTACTCTTTACATGTTGTTGCCTACCTTATGTAATCTCCCCAGATGCCCAGACGCAACAACCACCAACTGTACCTCTGTTTCACAGCTGCTACCCGCTCAACACCAAAAAGTCTTGTCTGTACAGCCTAGCCACCTGTGATTGACACATATGCAATAACAAGCAGTACCTCTCCCAATATACTGAGGGTTTCACTGAGGCTTTTGCAGACAAAAATTACCCTCCCTATCTACTCCAGGAACAGATCTTTTGCATTTTGTCACCTCAGTCACATGCCATAACCCACATACCCACTGACAGGCCACAAAGAGTGCCCCCTCGTGACTCAGTACCACCCAGGATTGGAGCAACTGAATCACACTCTCTGGCAGGGTTTCAGTTTCTTCTCATTGTGCCTTGAAATGAGAAACATCCTCCCCACTATGTTCACTAACCCTCCCACACTGGTATTCTGTCATCTACCCAACCTATGCAATATCCTTGTTGGTCCCTACTCCACCTCTGACCCCAAACCCCTTACCTCATATTCCCTTGCAATAGACCTGAATGCAAGATGTGTCCCATACGTTCTTTCACTGCCGTCTACTCCAGTCCTTTCACACACATTTCCTACTCCATCAAAGGCAGGACCATGTGTGAATCTAGTTATGTGGTCTACTAACTTAGCTGCAACCACTGTGTGGCATTCTCTGAGGACATGTCCACTAAGAAACTGTCTGACTGCATGAATGCCCACTGTCATACCGGCCAAAAGATCGCTGAACCACCCAGATGCTCAGCATGCTGTGCAACACAGTGTGCTTGTCTTCAGCGACTGCTTCACAGGCTGTGCCATCTGGATTCTTATCACTGACAATATATTATCTGAACTGCACAGGCAGTAACTGTCCATGTAACATATCCTTCATTCCTGTTACTCCCCCTCCCCTCCTCTCTGGCCTTAATGTGCATTAGCTCTTGTTCCCACCTGTCCTTTTATCCATAGCTGCTCCCACCTCTCAGCTTTACTTTACTCTGCTCTCTCTCCATCCCCTCCCTCCCCAGCACACGTGTCTAGATGCTACACCTAGCAGTCCAACCATCCTGTCCCAGCCACATCCCTGTATCTCCTACAGGTAGCACTACAACATCTTCCCCCACCTTACCCATAGGCTGCTATCCCTCCTCCACCATCTCCTAAATGCCCCATACCTATTAAGTATTCACACATCCAACAGAGATCACTACTTGGCAAGCTAAACAATAAACAGTGTACTCTGAAATGTGTCTCTCTGCTGTTCAACATTGCATCTATGTGGTGAGTAACAATCTATTTTAATTCATAAGCATGGTTCACATTGAGACAGTACAGAAGGGTTCAAAAAAATGTAGACACTCTTTGATAGTCAATATTAATGGAACAAAATGACATACCATTACTATTATTGTGCAGGGAGAAGTTATTTTATGTATTCAAGTTCACCCCATTAGCAGCCAAACAAGTCATGCTGCTAAACAGTTGATTGAACCACAGCATCAGTGTTGCCGCCATCACAGCCACACAGGATGCCTCAATGGTTTCTTGTAGCTTGTTCAGTGTAGCTGGCTTCTGTAGATAAACTTTATTTATCAAGGACCCCCACAGGTAGAAGTCAAGAGGTGTAATGTCTTGAGACCATGGTGGGTACTCAACAGCTGCTCTTCAACCTATCCATCATCCAGGTAGATTTTGATGCATGTAGGCTCTGACATCTCTGTGGTAGTGAAGCGGAGAGCCATCTTGTTGTAGATAAAATCTTTCAGTTCCAAGTACCTCTTGGATGGCAGGTAAAATTGATGTTTGCAGCATATTATGATACACCTCACCACATATGGTACCTTCAAAGAAGAATGGACCAATCAAGCAGCGCAATGACAGACCACACCACTCGTTAACACCCTGTAGATTAACATGTTTGTACACCCGAATGTGAGAATTTTCAGGAGCACAGAACATGCAGTTGTGGTGGTTTACAGTAACGTTCAATTTGAATTGCCTCTCCTCAGACCAGATAACCATCCATGCAAACCATTAATCCTCATGAAGCATGCCTTCAAACCATCATAGTACTCCATCCTTTGATCCAGGATGTCCTCATTCATAGTGTGCGGCAATCTTGGAATTTACACTTTCCACTTTGCAGCTTTCAGAATTCGCTGTAAGCTTGATCATTTTCCACTGCTTTCACATGCAGGCTGCGTCACAGATTTTTAAGGTGACCTAGTAAAATGTTGCGACACAACTGCACTGGAAGCTGGACTTGTTGATGTTTTTGGTCAGCCAGACCTTTCCTTATGCACATCCTGAACAGTACCATACTTCAATATTATTCCTAAGATGATAAACAGCTGTACATGTTGGTGGCTGAGTTCCATACACATTGCACCATTGTCGCTGTACCTCCATCATATTTTTGTATTTCCAATGCCACCTCAATATGGGCCTGCATTGCTCAAACAACAATCTTACTTCATTCATTGCTGCTCTATCATCTGCTGGAAAACACTCACCGAGATCTATTGAGAAAACAATGGACTACAATACCATGCAAAGCTGCAATAATATGTCATTTTTTCCAAAGATATTAACTATCAAAGACTGTCTACATTTTTCTGGGCCCCTCGTTATGATACAAAATTAGACATGTTGCAATAAGGATCATGCAATGTGATCCTTATTAGTGTGACATCCATGTTACCACTAGGATGATATGATAAGCAGTGCGGCTCACCATCCAACAAGTAACAAGACAATTCGAACCATGTTTCTGTTTCATCTTCAATTGCAGTCATGAGCTCTTATGAAGTGGACATTTTTGTTGCTTTATGATTATTTAAATGTCAAAAACTCAAAAAGAAAGAGAAGTACTGGGTGCACCTGTACAATGCAGTTTGGCTGTGGTTTCTCGTTGAGGTCTCTCAGCACCAGAATTCCACAAATTCTACAGAATGAGTCTACACAGTTTCCATTTTATGGAGCAACTAGTATGAGCTACTATGACAAAGCAGGACACTTGCTATGTTTTTCTTCTGCTGGGAAGCTACTCATTACAATAAGGTAAGTAGGTGAAACTGTGGGAATTACATAAAAAATGCAACTATGAAAAAGTTTATTTTTTGTAAGACCAACTAGCATGGTTTCATCCAATATGGTGTGTGTGTGTGTGTGTGTGTGTGTGTGTGTGTGTGTGTAAATAATGAAATAATGGTCACCAATTAATGAACCTAGGATATCGTTCCTACAACTGTTCAGTTTCACAAAGTAGTATACAATTTAGTATTCAGAAAAGGCATTGCTGGATTTGAAGTGAGATGAGTCACTATTGATGATGTCGGGATGAACTCTCTGTAGTGGTAGACAATGTGTTTGAAGAAACAGAAGAAGCCTATGATGATAAGAAAAATCCCAATATGTTCTTCTCAGTTTCGTCCAGCTACTAATTCAGAAGTAGCAGGAGTTTAGCTTTCAGATCTTTTTTGCACCTTTCATAAAGTTTCCTGAAATCAGGGTGCACAAACTGAAAAAACATCCACTCAGCATCATCAGCTGATAGCTCCCAGTGTCAATTATTTTTTCATTTACAACTTTGGCTTGTACTGGAACATACGAAAATGACAAACATGAGGCAACTTCACACTGCACACAGGAGACAGCAGTTGTGACGCATGTGGTGTATAGCTCCCAATCTTGTCACAGAAAACTTTGCCTGGACAGCAGGAATGGGATTACCTTGACAAACTTTGTATGTGGTGTTGTCTGAAAGCTGATGCAGTCCCTCAGCCACATACTCCAGATGATCAAGTACCACGGTCGTGGAATCCTTGTCCGCCGGGAGGATGACGATGGATCGGTCAACCTTCAGATCACGGATAGCCTGGGCTTCAGCAGTGGTGATGTTGGGAGTAGGATTAAGGTTTTTTAAGAAGGATTGAGAGGCAAGGCTTGAAGTCAGAAATTCCTGGAAGGTTTGGAGTGGGTGATTTTGAGGAAGAGGAGGTGGGTCCCGCTGTGAGGGAGTATGTGGCTGAGGGACTGCGTCAGCTTTCAGACAACACCACATACAAAGTTTGCCAAGGTAATCCCATTCCTGATGTCCAGGTGGAGCTTCAAGGAATCCTCAGAACCTTAGGCCCCCTACAAAACCTTTCACCTGACTCCATCAACCTCCTGACCCCACCGACACCCCTACCTTCTACCTTCTTCCTAAAATTCACAAACCCAATCATCCCGGCCGCCCCATTGTAGCTGGTTACCAAGCCCCCACAGAACGTATCTCTGCCTACGTAGATCAACACCTTCAACCCATTACATGCAGTCTCCCATCCTTCATCAAAGACACCAACCGCTTCCTCGAACGCCTGGAATCCTTACCCAATCTGTTACCCGCGGTCCCGCACGTCCAGGGCCTCGCTGCGATGGAGCACTTCATTTCACGCCGATCACCTGCCACCCTACCTAAAACCTCTTTCCTCATTACCTTAGCCAGCTTCATCCTGACCCACAAGTTCTTCACTTCTGAAGGCCAGACATACCAACAATTAAAGGGAACAGCCATGTGTACCAGGATGGCCCCCTCGTATGCCAACCTATTCATGGGTCGCTTAGAGGAAGCCTTCTTGGTTACCCAGGCCTGCCAACCCAAAGTTTGGTACAGATTTATTGATGACATCTTCATGATCTGGACTCACAGTGAAGAAGAACTCCAGAATTTCCTCTCCAACCTTAACTCCTTTGGTTCCATCAGATTCACCTGGTCCTACTCCAAATCCCATGCCACTTTCCTTGACGTTGACCTCCACCTGTCCAATGGCCAGCTTCACACGTCCGTCCACATCAAACCCACCAACAAGCAACAGTACCTCCATTCCACATCAAACGGTCCCTTCCCTACAGCCTAGGTCTTCGTGGCAAACGAATCTGCTCCAGTCCGGAATCCCTGAACCATTACACCAACAACCTGACAACAGCTTTCGCATCCCACAACTACCCTCCCGACCTGGTACAGAAGCAAATAACCAGAGCCATTTCCTCATCCTCTCAAACCCAGAACCACCCACAAAAGAACCCCAAAAGTGCTCCACTTGTGACAGGATACTTTCCGGGACTGGATCAGACTCTGAATGTAGCTCTCCAGCAGGGATACGACTTCCTCAAATCCTGCCCTGAAATGAGATCCATCCTTCATGAAATCCTCCCCACTCCACCAAAAGTGTCTTTCCGCCGTCCACCTAACCTTCGTAACCTCTTGGTTCATCCCTATGAAATCTCCAAACCACCTTCCCTACCCTCTGGCTTCTACCCTTGTAACCGCCCCCGGTGTAAAACCTGTCCCATGCACCCTCCCACCACCACCACCTACTCCAGTCCTGTAACCCGGAAGGTGTACACAATCAAAGGCAGAGCCACGCGTGAAAGTATCCACGTGATTTACCAACTGACCTGCCTACACTGTGACGCATTCTATGTGGGAATGACCAACAACAAACTGTCCATTCGCATGAATGGACACAGGGAGACAGTGTCTGTTGGTAATGAGGATCACCCTGTGGCTAAACACGCCTTGGTGCATGGCCAGCACATCTCGGCACAGCGTTACACCGTCCGGGTTATCTGGATACTTCCCACTAACACCAACCTATCCGAACTCCGGAGATGGGAGCTTGCTCTTCAATATATCCTCTCTTCCCGTTATCTGCCAGGCCTCAATCTCCGCTAATTTCAAGTTGCCGCCACTCATACCTCACCTGTCATTCAACAACATCTTTGCCTCTGCACTTCCGCCTCGACTGACATCTCTGCCCAAACTCTTTGCCTCTGAATATGTCTGTATATGTGTGGATGGATATGTGTGTGTGTGCGAGTGTATACCCGTTCTTTTTTCCCCCTAAGGTAAGTCTTTCCACTCCCGGGATTGGAATGACTCCTTACCCTCTCCCCTAAAACCCACATACTTTCGTCTTTCCCTCTCCTTCCCTCTTTCCTGACGAAGCAACCATTGGTTGCGAAAGCTAGAATTTTGTGTGTATGTTTGTGTTTGTTTGTGTGTCTATCGACGTGCCAGTGCTTTCGTTTGGTAAGTCACATCATCTTTGTTTTTAGATATAAAACAATTATTTTTGAGACATGACTTGTAATTCCCCTCACTGTGTATTGTATGACAAGTTGTGTGGAGCAATCAGGACCCAATGTTGTGCCAGCCAGTATGACAGAGATACGTGTTGATGTCATGTCACTGTTATCCTGGTGTGTACCTTTAAGTCACTTCCACTATGTTTCTAAGCACTCTGCTGATGCGATTTGCTTCTGTGTTGTATCATGAGTCACATTGTGTATTGCATCACCTCAATGTGTTCCCCTCCTTATTGTCATACTTGATTTCAGTTGGAGCCAATTCAACAGTAATGCCTTGATGCTTTACTTTCAACTTTGTTTTGTTAGTATGAAAATGCCAAGTAAAAGTCTTACTGGGACAATTACAATAGATTATATGCCATTGGTAACTGCCTACAGAAGTTGTTTCACAGGACTGAAGTAGGCCTGATATGTCTATTCCGTTAGCGTTTTCTTGATGAGTGCTTCAATCCAAGTACTCAAGTGAAAAAAATTTCCATTGTTATGAGGTGGAGCACTATCTCAGTTGGACAAGGCCAGGAAGAAAACTGTCAGTGGCTCTTTTCAGAGATCTGCCTCAGGTTCCATATGAAGTGATTTAGTGAAATCATGGGGAACCTAAAACAGCATATTCATATAAGTATTTATCTTCTGTTCCTTCCAAATAAGAGTTCAATGCCTCTAGCACAACACCAACCAACTCAGTCAATAAGACTATCGATATTCTAACTTTATAAATAAAAGCCTATTAAATAAAGCTGTATCATTTTCAAAATTTCCACCTTACTGACCACAGAAATATTGCCAAAAAATTCTTAAAATATCACATAAAATTCTGTTTACTTACCAAGCACTTTTCCACAGATTTATAGATGACTGGTCACCACTTCTTGTGTCTCCACTGTGACTTCTTGCTTTTGGCTATGCTTGGATATACTAGGTACAACTATTTGCAGGATTCTAAAACACACACTATATATTTTAAAAGCAAATTCTAATATACATAAACAAATTTAAGAACTAAAAATAAGAAGCAATATCATAATGTTTTTATGGATCTCCTAGTTTACTTTAGTTTACTTTTGTGCTCATCCATAGGAATAAAAATGTATTTACAATATATGATGATTACCAGGGAGCTAGCTGATAGTAAAATATTATCAAAGCCATGAGGTAAAATTATTTGAAAAAAAAAATAAAAAATAAAAAAAATAAATAAATTAAATTCATGCATTCATTTATTGTGTTCTGTAGACACTGTCAAGAAGGAAAAGTTTCAGAGATGTGGAACGAGTCAAGGTATACATTAACAAAAGGCAGGCAAATGATATAAAGCTAATCTGTATACTGTATTCAATAAACTATCATTCTACTACTTAAAGCTATTCATGCTAATGCCAGGTAAATTTAATCAACTCCATTAGAAATAAAGGTGCTATACTGGAAAAAAATTGCTGCCTCCTCAGTTATATTAAATAGCTGTTATTTCTCTCCTTTTGGTAGCTCAGTTTTTACTTGATCAACCTGGTATTTTTCAAAGAAAATAATTTTTTTTAATGCTGAGTGCTGATTACAGATCAATACCACTTGGCAAGCAGCATTACAATGAATACTACTGTTTTCTATGTAACTAACAGAACTTCTCAATCCTTCCATCTAGATATTCAGATAATTTGCAGAAATAGTGGCTAACGATGCATGTTTTTAATTTTGTTTTGAGCTAGTGGGGGTTATCAATATCTTTCTTTATGCTAAATATATTTCTTTATGTTAGATATGTGTTTGTTGAATACCTTTACACCCGAGTACATAATTTCAAAAAAGTTAAAATTTACATGAAGATTATTTTTTCTTGTACTGTGAATGTGTTCATTACAGTCCAGCTGTTATTATTATTATTATTATTAGAAGCAGCAGCAGCTGTTGTTATTATTATTATTATTATTATTATTATTATTATTGTAAGCAGCAGCAACAAAAAACAGATTCATACAAACTACCCAACTGCAAGTATTCATTAAATATGCCATAAGATGTCAGTAAGAAAGTGCAAACTGATGAATACCTGGAAGCACTGTGATAGTTCAGTGATACTGAAAACAGAAACCCTTCTCTGGAAAGTTCAAACAGAATAACATTTGCATAGAACACAGTCAACAGGTCACCAAAAATTTTTTAAATCCATACTAACATTGATACAAAAGAAGCATTCACTTCAGTTCTTGCTGTTTATTTTGTAGCTGTCGAAGAGGAAATGAGATAAGAAACTTCTCTTGAAAAATAAAGCATGAAGACACAGTCTTTAACATTTTGTGATAGTTCAGTGATACTGAAAACAGAAACCCTTCTCTGGAAAGTTCAAACGGAATAACAGTGGCATAGAATACAGTCAACAGGTCACCAGATTTATTGAAATCCATACTAACATTGATACAAACAAAGCATTCGCTTCTGTTCTTGCTATTTATTTTTGTAGCCGTCGAAGAGGAAATGTAATAAGAAATATTTCTCTTGAAAAATAAAGCATGAAGACACAGTCTTCAACATTTCCCACCTCTTTGAGGACTTTCTTTTGATATCTTCCTTTCCATTTTAATTGTAAAATTATTTTCTGAAAGTATATCACCTCATTTGTATTAGAGCTCATATTTCGTGTTTTGAGATAACACCTCTGCACACTGCCCAATTCCTCTTAACAGTTTCAGTATTTTTTTGTAAAGCATTTCTATAAGTAATTTTCTTTATTCATTGTAACAATGCGAGAGAAGGAAAGTTGTTACTCACCATATTGCGGAGGTGCTGAGTCGCGATAGGCACAATAAAAAGATTCACACAATCATAGCTTTCGGCCATTAAGGCCTTTTGCGACGGATTTTTTATGCGCGTGCGATGCGATGCACCAATTGCAACGGATTATACGTTGCTGCTGCAATGCAATTTCTTTTATAAATTTTGGTCACCGACCTCTTTACAGCGGTAGATCTTCGCACGTAAACTCCTGACTGCAGTTACTTACGAGATCACAGAAAAACAGTGTTGAGGAAACTGTAACCTCATAGCTACACGCCGGAAGCCGCTGTAAGTAAAATTTGCTGAAAATTTTCTATGTACTTTAAAGAAATGATTCGGAACGGGGATGTGACTCATACTTTAAACATGAAGTTCAAATTCAAACCTTCAATAGATTTTTATTGCCGTGAAGCAAGATCATCAGCCACATTTACAAAAATTACTAAAGTTTCTGCTCACAGTTATCACCATACCTAAAACAGCCAGAACTTTTACCTTCCCAAATTCCAAAACCAGTTACTTGTAACACAGTCAATGATCAGCCAATTACTTCTGCACATGATATTCAGTGGTTGTCTTTAGTAAAAGTTTGTGCTCACCATAAAATACTCAGTAAGAATATACTCAGTACCGCCACGCTATATAATTCAAAGTTCACTCGCGATTTTCGTCGGAACGAATTATCACAACACTCTGAAGTTTTCATAAACAGTTTGTGGTCACTACCGGATACCATTAACACTGGACCATAACGCGGAAGTCATCCCAAGACTTCATCTTACACATAATGCAAAAATTCACATCCAGCATAACCGCCTCCAATCAAAGCTAGCTCGCAACTCTCCCCTCACTCTCCCATTATTCAAAACTATATCTCCTTGCTAGGCGGCCAACCGTCTCACTTCTCACTGGCTGTCAGCACTTACGACCAATGAGAACTCACTTCTAGGGCGCGGCTCGCGCCAAAATCTAGCAAGCACCAACCACTTCTCTAGGCTCATTGACGTCATCAAATTAAGTAACACAAAACTCTCCAATTAAGTAAACAAAACAAAATGAACTATAAGCTTTACTCTACATCTGGAAATTTATTATGTAGTCGCGAATGTTCTGGCTGTCTTATACATAAGCATACATACTTGGACATCCGACATTCACTAGTAGGGGAACCACTAGTGGATTCGTTCCCACGTTCCAGAGTTGGAACATTTGCCAGTTCCTGTATGGAATTACGTGAATGATTTTTAATAATGCCTAACGTCCCACATACTCTCACGCACGCAATTCTCATTCACACACACCCTAACACACAATACACATATTTACTTAGAATTCTTGAAATTATTATAGAAAAGTCACAGAGGTTTTCTGAAACTAAAAACTTTCAAAATTTATATATGAACACTGAAAGTGTTATCAGATCATCGTACATAGTCACTGAAGGTGAACTATTACATCACTGTATTTATTTAAATTCTTGACTGTTGGAAAATTACGTTTTTTTTATGGAATTTTCCTAACTTCCAAAATACAACTATTTTTGATCTCAGACTTTGACATATTGTTTGTTTTCATAACAGAAAGTTGTACATCAAATATGACGTTCCTCAGGTTATTCCTTTATTAGTTATTAATATTTTTAGTTTCGTATAATATAAGTGGCCTGCCAGCGCTACTCCACTGCTTTCACGTGCGCAGCTACAACAGATGGTTGTGATGTCAGTCTGCAAGTCACAACTCGTCCGTTACTGACTGTATAATACTCTACTGGCTTACATTGCAGCCCACATACATTCTGAAGTAAAGCTTTTAATAGACAAATGGGCGATCGCACACTAGTTGTGATGCCACACTTTGTCAGCAGTAGACACACATACACATTCGCACGCACGCACGCACACACACACACACACACACACTCACGCAAGCACAAGTTGCACACACGTCTGCGGTCTCAGAGAGCTGAAACTACACTGCAGTGCAGCATCTCCGCTATATGGTGAGTAGCAACTTTCCTTCTCTTGTATTGTTACATTCCATCCCGGATTTTCCATTGTTTGATTTCTTTATTCATTGTTTATTTTCCTAATGGCACCATATTACAAGCACAAAGCACTGCTGATATGGACCAACGCAGCCGCCATTTTCTCCAAATGAAATGGCATTCTTCTGCAGCCATTATTAACCCATCTTAAAGTACAAAGAGTAATCAGAGTTTTAATTATAGTCCCAAAAAATAAAGTTCATAGTTATTTGTTGTTTGTTTGCATAAGAATGTCTGCAGTCCTGGTACACATTGAAATCCAAGTGTCACAGTATCACAGCATTCTGCAAGAGGTGCCAAAACAAATTGAGCAACCCACTGATAAAATGGAAACCGGTTGCACCAGTTTGTTTTGCACCAGTCTGCTCGAGCGGTATGCTACAGTACTGTAACATGGGGATTTTAATGTGAACAAGGACAAACAATTAAGTAACAATCAAAAATCCATGATGGAATAATGAAATATTATGAAAAGGATAGATTGCTACTCACCATATAGTGGAAATGTTGAATCACAGACAGGCACAACAAAAAGATTGTTAAACAAGTAAGCTTTAGCCAAAATGCCCTTCTTCTGAATTAAAAGACAACAAACACATGCTCATTCAATGCAAATGCAGCTCTCACGCACATGACCATTGTCTCTGGCTGCTGATGCCACACTGAGTCTGGTCTCAGTAGCCAGAGACAGTGGTCATGTGTTTGAGAGAGCTTTTTGGCTGAAAGCTTATTTGATCGGCAGTCTTCTTGTTGTGCCTGTTTGCAATTCAACATATCCACTATATGGTGAGTAGCAATCCATCCTTTTCATAAACAAATTTTCAAGGTGATAGTACAATATGTATGACTATTGTATGTTTAAGAATTTACTGAGTAATGTGTACTAAGCTAACTGCCCATGTCTTTACCAGAACACAGAAACTCACATTTCTTGCCTGCTGCAAGGCTGCCAACTTCTAAAGTAAATCTGTTATTGTGCTGGACACTTTTCAACAGGAAAACTAATAAAGTGGACCAACTTCCTTGGGATTTGGTCCAAACATAACAAAATAACTCAGTTATGCAATGTAGGCCAATTTAAAGGTTTGTAGTTGGACGTATCTGACAGCTGGTGGAGTTCCTCCACCAAGTAATCCTTGCAGTTCCCCTTTTTGGCAAGTGGAGATAGGTTTTCAGGCATTTACTAACCACTATGGTTATGAACTACAGAGATTAGCTGGCAGAGGGACTCGGCCAGTTGTCAGATAAGTGTCTACCTACAAACCTTGCCATAATGACCCAATTGCAGAAATCCAATAGGATCTCCAGTGCATCTGCAAATCCTCAGGTCCATCCTTGAACTGATCCCCAGAAACTGTCTGTGTCCTGAGCCCCAGCACTCCCCACACTCCTAACTTCTACATGCTACCTACAGTTCATAACCCCAGGATTGGAGCAGCTGAATCACATTTCCTACCAGGGTTTCGAGCACCTGTCATCATGCCCTGAAATGAGGAATATCTCCCCACCCCTCCCACAGTCCCCTCCACCCCTGCTCTCAACACTTTACCTCATGTCTCATATCCCTGCAATAGACCTAGATGCAAGACCTGTCCCTTAAATCCTCCCACTACATCTTCTCCAGTCCAACCACAGGCACCTCCTACCCAATCAAAGGCAGGGCCAACTGTAAAAGCAGTCATTTGATCAACCAACTAAGTTTCAACTGCTGCGCAGCTTTCTATGTTGGCATGACAACTAACAACAAGCTGTCTGTCCACATGAATGGCCAGAATCAAACTGTAACCAGGAGACAGCTGGGCCATACAGTTGCTGAACATGCCATCCAACATAATGTGCTTCACTTAAATGACTGCTTAACAACCTGTTCCTACCACTTCCTACCAACCCCAGCTTTTCTGAACTGCACAGGTGGAAAATCTCCCTCCAACGTATGTTTTGTTCCTGTAACACCACTGGCCTAAACCTTTGCTGGTCCCTGTCTCCCACCTATCTAACCTATCCACTGATCCCACTCTAGTACTACACTGATCTTCTGTCGCAGCAATCCTTTCCCCTTCTCTACTCCCCCCCCCTCCCCCTGCCCAAACACTGCACCTAACAGCCATTTCCTGCCCCATCAAGTCCCTGTATGTTCTGACAGGCAGCACTAGCATATTCCCACACTCCTACCCTGCTATCCCTCTCTCTTCCAACATCAGATGCCTTCTCATTATCCCCATCAACCATCCCATCAGATTACTGTCCCATCATATGAAGTACAGTTGGACTCCAACACCATGAGACAGTGGTCATGTGTGTTTAAGCCGTGCTTGTAGGAATATGTGTTTTTTACTGGAGAAGGACTTTGTCTGAATGCTTTTACATTTGAGCAGTTTTTCACTGTGCCTATCTGCGACTCAGTGCCTCCTCTATGTGATGAGTAGCAATCTACCCTTTTATATTTTATCTATGAAACTTAACCTTATGAAAATACAAATTGTACATTTCAGCTCCAAACAAACTGCTGAACATATATACCACAGTTAAATTATGAGGGCAGGGAACTGATCACTCTAGATTCTGTTAAACTTCTTGGAGTCACTATAAACAAAAACCTGTCAAAGACTGATCATGTAGATTGTTTAGTGACCTTCTCAGAGTGTTGAAACTACAGAAATAAAGTCATCAGAGCTACGATGGAGACAAACAATGGGCAGTCACAGAAACAATTATTCAAAAACCATGACTTGATGACAATTCCTTGTCTGTTCATATATAATGTACTCCTCTTTCAACTAAAAACCCTACAACTTGTTGAAGGAAATTCTTTTAAACATACATACAAAATGAGGCATAGACTGAATTTCATAATGCCTTGTCAAAGACTCTGCTTGTTTCAAAATACTGTACTACATGACTACAAAGCTTTTATCTCCACACTCTCTTCAGGACCACATTTCCACACTCTCTTCAGGAACAACACATAGAGGGCTGGAAAACATTCATTGTTTATGCCCAAAAGCAATTGTTAGAAATTCCTGAACTGGTTTTTCTAATATGTGTAGCATCTTTATTTGAGTGTTTAAGAATTAAGAGTGCTCAGCATTTCTCTCACATTTTATTGCCAGTGAAATAGGCCTATGATCATTTGCACTGCCCTTCTATGTATTTTCTCAAGACACCCTATTAGTTTGACCTGGTATGGCACCCAAACACTTGAGCAGTGTTACCAAATTTACTATACAATTATTTTATAACTTGTCACTTTTGTTGGTCTTTTTCTCTCCTTTTTTTTCACTGGTGCAGGAAATATTTGAACTTTAAGCCGTATTGTTCTTTTAGCAACAAACATTTAAAATTTGACTACAAATTTTTGATCGCATATATGTGTTTCTCATGTTACTTTTAACACAGACCGAAGGTATCATGTTTTTTCTAGAATAGCTGTAAGAAGTGGAATAGTCACCAAAATGTCAGAATTTTATAGTTGACAATGCAGTCACAAAACCAGAAGAATTTTATTTACTGTGACAACGGCCGCATAAGCCTACGTTTACAGTCAGACTAGAGATTACTGTCCCGTGCATAGGATGGCATTAACACCACAACACAAACGACTGTGTATGGAGTTTTCTGTAATTAGGAAGCATGGACTGCTGATGAATGGTGTTGCACAATATTCAGTGATGAAATGCAGTTCTACATTACACCCGATGACAATCGTTGACGAGTATGGCAGCAAGCTGATGAGAAAATCCCATTCTTGTCTGTCATGCAATAGTACTGTGGAGCTATTTTTCAACAGGACAGTGGTCATCCACACATGGCACTTGTCTCTATGAAATTTCTGTATGATGTTGGATGTTGAGTTACTTTCATGGCCAGTGTGATCCCCAGATCTATTTCTGATAGAGTGTGCGTGACCACCTCAGACGCCAGTATAAAGGATATCAAGGACCAGCTTGCCTCAGGGGAGGATACAATGACCTTATTGACATCCTTCACAATTCAGTCAGTGCATGAATCCAGGTCAGAAGAGATGCATTGTTATACTGATCATTGTGCCCTTATTTCTAGTTGTTTGTAAATTTGACTTGATTTTGTAACTGCTGCAATAACATCACATATTCTCTCGATTCATGTTTCCTTGTTCCCTTCTGGGTGCTTCACTTGTTTTGTCAGGCAGTCTAATTTTATGCATCTTTCATTACTAAAAGGTTAGATCATGTTTATAGACTTTTGAGGATTAACTCAATTTCCCTAAAAATGTTCTCTGTTGTAAAACACAACATACTGTAAAATAA
Organism: Schistocerca cancellata; assembly: GCF_023864275.1. Taxonomy (NCBI): domain Eukaryota; kingdom Metazoa; phylum Arthropoda; class Insecta; order Orthoptera; family Acrididae; genus Schistocerca; species Schistocerca cancellata. The sequence continues at coordinate 604,840,891 of NC_064631.1, read as the reverse complement.
TATCCAATGTTTCACTCACTATCTTCACTCCTGTTCCAGTAGATTAGATTAGATGAGATTTACTTTCATTCCAATTGATCCATAGTGAGGAGGTCCTCCAGGATGTGGAACATGTCTGTGGTGTGCTCCTCCCAGTTGAATTTATTATCAAGCTGCAATTTTCATTGGATTCCTTCCTCTCCACTTCCAACATCCATTCATATCATAAATTGCATTTCGACTCTTTTTGAAAAATGTTAGAGACAGGAGAGATAATACTACATAAAGGTTAAGAAATCAGGATATGTCCTGATGAAGACCACTTGCAATACTGGAACCATTAGTTCTACATTTTACAATATGATGCTGTCTATTCCCCTGAGGAGTTTTATGTAAAAGACAAGAGCTTAAATTTTAGCAATATTTTAAAATTATCACTAGATATATTGAAATAAAGAATAACAGCAGCTTAGACACAGGGATTAAAAATGAAGTACCCTTATTCTCTTCTATGTGTCATCACTGCTAGTATTATTGTCATTATTATGTTGTCATCGTGGTCTTCAGACCAAAGATTAGTTGGATGCACTCTATTCTGTGCAAGCTTCTCCACACCTCAATAACTACTGCAACATGCCTCCATTTGAATCTGCCACTGAATTCATCCCTTGGTTTCTTCTTACAATTTTTATCTCTAACCCTTCTTCCCCCTCCACCCTCCCTCCCCAGATACCAAACTAATGATACCTCAATGCCTCTTAACATGTGCTATCAACTGATCCCTTATTTTTAGCCAAATTGTGGCATAAATTTCAATTTCCCCCAATTTGATTCAGTACCTCCTCATCAGTCATTGATCTACCCATCTAATGTTTGATATTCTTCCATAGCAACACACTTCAAAAGTGTCTATTCTCTTTTTGTCTGAACTGCTTCTTGTCCACATCTCACTCCTATACAAGACTATGCTCTAGACAAATACCTTCAGAAAAGGTTTCCTAACATTTAAATGTATATTAAGCTGCAGTATATTCTTAGATTTATCCAAAGCATTAGATTTAATCAGCCATGACTTATTGCTTATGAAACTAGAATTTTATGGGTTTCCAGGGACTTGCCTTCAAATGATTCAAGTCTTATCTCTCTGATAGACAACAGAAAGTACAAATATGTCATGAAGGCAAAGAGAATCTTTCAGATTTCAAAAAAAAACTAGCTATGGAGTGCCCCAGGGTTCTGTGTTAGTCCCAGTGTTGTTCTTGGTGTACATAAAGGATTTGCCAAACCATTTGACAGTTGCAAAAACAGTGATGTTTGCTGATGACACTAGCATTTTTATAAAAGGATACACTGAGGATAATCTACAGCAGAGTGTCTCTAGGACAATAAATGAGACAGGAAAATGGTTTAGCAATAATGCTTTGTTCTCAAATAAGGATAAAACAGTATTGATGTATTACAGTAATAATAAAAGTAAAGCTAGAAGAAGAGTAAATCTGAGTTAGGGAACTGTTGTTGCACAAGCTCCATACACAAAATTCCTCAGTAAATGGATGGATGAGCACTTGAGATGAGAAAAGCATCTAGAAGTTTTGAATAAAAAATTAAGTAAATGCTGCTATGTTCTAAGAATGCTTTGGGTATGTTGCAACACTGAATCATTGCTGTGTGCCTATTATGCTTACATGAACAGTTTGCTTAGATATGGTGTGATCTTCTGGAGAAATACAGGTATGGCAAAACAAGCTTTCAAACTTCAAAAAAGGTCTATTAGAATAATGAAAGGGGTTCCCCGCAGAGTGTCATGCAGGGAAATGAATTTAAAATAATGACTCTTTCTAGCTTATACATCTATGAATGTGTATGTTTTCTGAAAACTCACCAGGAATTTTCAACATTAAATAATCGGGTTCATAATCATGAAACAAGGAACGTGGATGATTTTCACAGACACACCCACAAAGGAGCACTCTACAAAAAAGGTGTAAACTACCAGCCCAAAATACTTTTTAGTGCATTGCCTTCTACAATAAAGAAAATTAAAGAATTTCATAAATTCAAGGTAGATCGTAAACAATTTTTACTAACACATAGTTTTTATAACATTGAAGAATATCTGAAAATGGAAAAGTAATATTATTTATATATACTGATATAAAATATTTGTATTTATTATCCAAGTTTTTGAAACAAATTAAATATAAGAAATTATATTGTAATTGGCTACATCCATACAATGTATATTGTTAACAGATGAATAAAGAGATTGATTGATTGATTGATTGATTACATGCCAACACATACTTCTTTTTCAGAAATGCTTTTCTTGCTACAGCCAGCTTCGTTTCATATCCTCTCTACTTCAGTAACCAAAGAAAATGTCTATTCTCTGACCATAGGAAAGTACAGCTTGCATGAAGAAAGCAGCACTAATAGCTTCAGGATGATAGCATTTGCCATTACAAAGAATGTGGTTATCAGCTTGACAGCATTCTCACATAAGAAAATTCATCTAGGAACATGGTGATCACCTGAAGGAGAAACTGTCAGATTAATAATGTAATGATAGACATGCGTGCGGATTGGACAAGGTTCAAGCAAACGCTCGATAGCCAATTGATAGACATGCAGCAAGGCTAACAGTGATAGATGTAGCATGATGAAGAGCACAGTATTGTAAAGACCATTTCTTGGTGCAAGCAAAACTATACCTAGAAAAGGTCAGAGGTAGTTAGAAAACAAAGAATGAAATCCAGGGTTTAATATGCCTAAACTAAAAAGTGAGGAAAAGTGTAGAGAGTTTGAGTGAAAAATAAATAACCATTTTTACATACTTAAAAATACAGATTATGTTGAAGATGTGGAGAAAGCTTGCAGATTATGTTGAAGATGTGGAGAAAGCTTGGCACACTGTGAAGATAGTTGTGACAGATGTTGTGAGTAAAGTGCTTGTAGAAAGAAAAAACAAGGTATAAGGAGATGGTTTAAAAAGGAATGTGGAGTTATGGTTAAGAGAAGTAAGAAAACCAAACTCGGAAGACAACAACAAACTAACTTACTACATACAGGAGGTGCTAAGTCGCAGACAGGCAAAATGAAAATGAATGCAGGAAATATTTCAGCTTTTGGACAAAGTCTTTCTTCAGCAGTAGAAAACTCATGCACACTCAAACAGTAACAACTCACACACACATGGGCACTGTCTCTAGGCACTAAGGCGTGACTGCAGTTATAGCATTCGTTTTCTCTGTCCTATCTGTGACTCAATGCATACTCTGTGTGGTGAGCTACCTATCCTTTCCATATTGTTGTTTTTCATACAGGACTTTTTATTATTTGGTTTAAACTCAGAAGAACACTTTTAAATTAACTTTGCTGAGGTTTCATCATGGCCATTTTTAAAGTATTTTGTGGTGGACATTACTTCTACTGGTGTAGTGAGGGTCACATTCATACTACTTAGGTTATCTGCCATGAATGGCTGATCTGAGATATTCCATGGTAGCATCAACTGAAGTTGACAACCATGTCTTTTCAAGAAGAGTTATAAAATGCTTGTCAAAATTTTTTGCAACACTGCTCACAACTGTTTCTGATGTATCATTTACTCTTAATGCTTTCTGCTCTTCATCTCTGGTTCTACCTGTATCCCCCTCAGTATATACCTTATCATCTTTACCTCATTACCTGATATGACTACTGTACCTTTTTCTCATAATGCATTGCTTTGGAGTCTGTATTACTATCTTCAATATTTAGCCGGCCGAAGTGGCCGTGCAGTTAAAGGCACTGCAGTCTGGAACCGCAAGACCGCTACGGTCGCAGGTTCGAGTCCTGCCTCGGGCATGGATGTTTGTGATGTACGTAGGTTAGTTAGGTTTAACTAGTTCTAAGTTCTAGGGGACTAATGACCTCAGAAGTTGAGTCCCATAGTGCTCAGAACCATTTGAACCATTTTTTCTTCAATATTTTTCACAATGTCTTGTAATGAGCTATAGTGTCAACATCAGAGCTGTTTTTCCTGACAGATATACATATCTCTTTATGTCTTACAAGGTAATTTTATTCCTTGAGTAATCCATGGCTTCTTAGCAAACTTTAGTTTAATCTGGGTTAGTTTATGGGGGAAATGACTTTTACATAAGGTAAGGACTTTATTAACAAAATCATGAAATAATAATGAAACTTTCAATTGAGGAAACTATTAAAATGCAAGAATATGAAATGGCTGGGATAAAATTCAAGGTAGATAGTAACACTGCTGATAGAAACACTTAAAAGTAGAAAAAGATATTCCTAGCTGGGGGTATTTACTGTTCCTTTCGCAGGGATGGGAATGACTGATTGGGAAAGGTTGGAAAGGAGAGGGAGGTCACCCACACACCAGGTTGAGAAGGATTCACCTGTTGTGAGGATAAGAGGAGGCTAGTATCTTTGCAGTGTATGTTTTTAAATGTTTACCCAGCAGATTTGGAATTTCGCCCCCAAAAATTTTCTCTCTTCGTACATTTGGAGTGAAGAAAATAATGTTCAGTTGAGAATTATATATACAATAATTACAATAAACTACAAGGTATTACATAAAGAAAATAAAAGGAGGTGTTGATCTGCTGGCAGAGAAGCTAATGGATCTCATACTTTTAAGAAAATGAGTTAACACTTTGTAGCTCAGACCATAACCTTGTGTTAAAAAAACTGTGAGAGAGTATAGATTGGGCCGTGATTTTCTCGACATGCGAGCTATATATCTCTCCAAAACTGGTCTCCTTGTATATGAGAACAATGTATGGACATCTTGCTACTTTTTCCTAGACTGGTTCTGCCTTCTGTTGTCAATTTATATAATTATTTCAAAAGAAATATCACTGAATGTAACAGCTGCTTTTGTGAATGGGTAAGCCAATATGATCACACTGACATAATTTTGTGCATGTACTTATTAGGTTTGACAGTTTGCTGGAATTCTACTACAAATATATCATTTTTATTGAGTGAGCAAGAAATTTTAGAAGCTGAAGAGGAAAACTGTTCCACACCTCACCTCACGCTTTTGCTCTATCATCATTATTTTAAGATTTGTAATCTATCATATAGGTAAAGTAAATATGAAAATAAATTTGAAAGCTTTGTCTCTTTTTAGTATGTATTACTCTTGAAGATACATCAATTACATAATGCATTAAACAACAGTATAAATAGCCAGTTTTCTAGGCCCAATAATTTTCCAAGTGACTGATCTTCAAAGTGTTAAATCAGTGGGAGACTGATGAAATGTTATTTACAAAACAGCAGAAAGGACAACCATAAGCACCACCACAACTGTCAGCAGGAACAGAAATTGTGATATGCAAACTACCACATCCACATTTACTCTGAATAAACACCAATGAAATTTACAACTAATTCTTCTAAGCATATAAAGAAGCTTGAAATATTTTAACATTACATAGAATCGATTCATACAATATGCTTGCAGTATATTAATTCATTTTTCATGCAAATATTGTACCTCACCTCTCAGGTATGCAACGAATACAATCCTTGAAAGACCAGTCTTTCCCAAATTCTTCACCTTCTTCAACAGTCTGTGGCAGTCGGTGATGTAATGTCTCTGGAAGTCTCAGTCCAGACAGTCCTCCAATTACTGATATGGCTCCCATAATTACAAGTGGTAGTACTAAGTTTTCTGAACCCTGACCAAAAAAATCAGCTGTACTTTCTGTGCTGTTATAATGCAGTTGAAGATTGAAGCATGGGCTTTTGCAGTCAAACAACAAAATAATAATATCCACACAAATATATCATTCTCTCTACAAATCAAAAGAAAGGCAGTGATGATGGCTTTTCAAAATATCTTACAATACTTCTTGCTTACATTGCCAGATAAATCTCTATGCATATATATTTATGAAGTGTGCTCTTAAGCAAAAACCCTTATTTTGTGCATTGATACTTACACTTTTGTGTTTTGTCCCACACATAAGTTTTTCCTTTGATGTCACAGTCTCTGGTAAGGTATTTGAGGACAAGGATTTATTTTTTGAGGCATACCAGTTTTACTCTGTGATCTGGTATGTACCCAATTTTTTTCACAGTTTATGACTTATGTGATAGAGACTTTTAGAAATATTACAGCAAAGAAATGTTACATAGCATCTACATAATTATACTTGGCACAAACACTGTAATGACAAGTTATGACATTCCCTCCAGCCTCATTACAAGATAGATAATTTTAAGACAACTGCTGGACTGACCATTCAATATATATAATTTCTCATTGGTGTTTCCTCCTAATGAATATATATTTTTCCAAGTCAGATACATGCAGTGTTTGTAGCAAGTTCACTGAAAATTTATTCCTAAAAATTAAATGCCTTGTAGGCCTTTACTGAACAACCAGTGGAGTCTCATACTAACATTGAAATATATTTACTTATTTAGGAGATTTGTTGCTGGTAACATAAATTTGTTTACGTAAGTTTTTGAACGTAAGTTCAATAAATGTAAGAGAAAGAAGTGCTCCAAATAAAAAAAATAAAAAAATAAATAAAAAAATCCTTAAACACTGTACAGAAAGGCATGTGGCACACTCCAAATACATTTTCAATGGGATTCCACAAGAGAAGAAGGCTATTGGTGAAAAACTAAGTTAGAAACCCAACTTACTGTTCCCCTATAACTCAGTAGCAGTATTTTAGGACCACTTCATCATGGCATGAGAAGGTAAACCACTTGAATAGATGCAAAAGTCAGTATGAGTAAATAATCACTTTAAAAAAATCTTCTTTGGTATTGGTACTGTGCCATTCTTGCGCAACATTCCAATTCGATGTTTTGGCTTTCTTTTGGTAACTAGCTGCACATTGTGGTTCTCCACCATTAAGGATTAAAGCCAATTTTTTACAGACACAAGCAGACATGTCTGCTTGTGTCTGTGTATATGCAGATGGATGTGTGTGTGTGTGCGAGTGTATACCTGTCCTTTTTTCCCCCTAAGGTAAGTCTTTCCATACCGGGGTTGGAATGACTCCTTACCCTCTCCCTTAAAACCCACATCCTTTTGTCTTTCCCTCTCCTTCCCTCTTTCCTGACGAAGCAACCGTATGAAAGTGCTGGCAGGTCGACAGACACACAAACGAACACAAACATACACACAAAAAATTCAAGCTTTCGCTATATATATATATATATATATATATATACGGTTATAATAGAAGGAAACATTCCACGAAGGAAAAATATATTTAAAAACGAAGATGATGTGACTTACCAAACGAAAGTGCTGGCAGGTCGACAGACACACAGACAAACACAAACATACACACAAAATCCAAGCTTTCGCAACCAACGGTTGCCTCGTCAGGAAAGAGGGAAGGAGAAGGAAAGACAAAAGGATATGGGTTTTAAGGGAGAGGGTAAGGAGTCATTCCAATCCCGGGAGCGGAAAGACTTACCTTAGGGGGAAAAAAGGACAGGTATACACTCGCACACACACACATATCCATCCACACATACACAGACACAAGCAGACATTTGTAAAGGCAAAGAGTTTGGGCAGAGATGTCAGTCGGGACGGAAGTACAGAGGCAAAGATGATGTTGAAAGACAGGTGAGGTATGAGCGGCGGCAGATTGAAATTAGAAATTAGCGGAGATTGAGGCCTGGCGGATAGCGAGAAGAGAGGATATGCTGAAGGGCAAGTTCCCATCTCCGGAGTTCTGACAGGTTGGTGTTAGTGGGAAGTATCCAGATAACCCGGACGGTGTAACACTGTGCCAAGATGTGCTGGCCGTGCGCCAAGGCATGTTTAGCCACAGGGTGATCCTCATTACCAACAAACACTGTCTGCCTGTGTCCATTCATGCGAATGGACAGTTTGTTGCTGGTCATTCCCACATAGAATGCATCACAGTGTAGGCAGGTCAGTTGGTAGATCACGTGGGTGCTTTCACACGTGGCTCTGCCTTTGATTGTGTACACCTTCCGGGTTACAGGACTGGAGTAGGTGGTGGTGGGAGGGTGCATGGGACAGGTTTTACACCGGGGGCGGTTACAAGGGTAGGAGCCAGAGGGTAGGGAAGGTGGTTTGGGGATTTCATAGGGATGAACCAAGAGGTTACGAAGGTTAGGTGGACGGCGGAAAGACACTCTTGGTGGAGTGGGGAGGATTTCATGAAGGATGGATCTCATTTCAGGGCAGGATTTGAGGAAGTTGTATCCCTGCTGGAGAGCCACATTCAGAATCTGATCCAGTCCCGGAAAGTATCCTGTCACAAGTGGGGCACTTTTGTGGTTCTTCTGTGGGAGGTTCTGGGTTTGAGAGGATGAGGAAGTGGCTCTGGTTATTTGCTTCTGTACCAGGTCGGGAGGGTAGTTGCGGGATGCGAAAGCTGTTGTCAGGTTGTTGGTGTAATGCCTCAGGGATTCCGGACTGGAGCAGATTCGTTTGCCACGAAGGCCTAGGCTGTAGGGAAGGGACCGTTTGATGTGGAATGGGTGGCAGCTGTCGTAATGGAGGTACTGTTGCATCAAACCCACCAACAAGCAACAGTACCTCCATTACGACAGCTGCCACCCATTCCACATCAAACGGTCCCTTCCCTACAGCCTAGGCCTTCGTGGCAAACGAATCTGCTCCAGTCCGGAATCCCTGAGGCATTACACCAACAACCTGACAACAGCTTTCGCATCCCGCAACTACCCTCCCGACCTGGTACAGAAGCAAATAACCAGAGCCACTTCCTCATCCTCTCAAACCCAGAACCTCCCACAGAAGAACCACAAAAGTGCCCCACTTGTGACAGGATACTTTCCGGGACTGGATCAGATTCTGAATGTGGCTCTCCAGCAGGGATACAACTTCCTCAAATCCTGCCCTGAAATGAGATCCATCCTTCATGAAATCCTCCCCACTCCACCAAGAGTGTCTTTCCGCCGTCCACCTAACCTTCGTAACCTCTTGGTTCATCCCTATGAAATCCCCAAACCACCTTCCCTACCCTCTGGCTCCTACCCTTGTAACCGCCCCCGGTGTAAAACCTGTCCCATGCACCCTCCCACCACCACCTACTCCAGTCCTGTAACCCGGAAGGTGTACACAATCAAAGGCAGAGCCACGTGTGAAAGCACCCACGTGATCTACCAACTGACCTGCCTACACTGTGATGCATTCTATGTGGGAATGACCAGCAACAAACTGTCCATTCGCATGAATGGACACAGGCAGACAGTGTTTGTTGGTAATGAGGATCACCCTGTGGCTAAACATGCCTTGGCGCACGGCCAGCACATCTTGGCACAGTGTTACACCGTCCGGGTTATCTGGATACTTCCCACTAACACCAACCTGTCAGAACTCCGGAGATGGGAACTTGCCCTTCAGCATATCCTCTCTTCTCGCTATCCGCCAGGCCTCAATCTCCGCTAATTTCTAATTTCAATCTGCCGCCGCTCATACCTCACCTGTCTTTCAACATCATCTTTGCCTCTGTACTTCCGTCCCGACTGACATCTCTGCCCAAACTCTTTGCCTTTACAAATGTCTGCTTGTGTCTGTGTATGTGTGGATGGATATGTGTGTGTGTGCGAGTGTATACCTGTCCTTTTTTCCCCCTAAGGTAAGTCTTTCCGCTCCCGGGATTGGAATGACTCCTTACCCTCTCCCTTAAAACCCATATCCTTTTGTCTTTCCTTCTCCTTCCCTCTTTCCTGACGAGGCAACCGTTGGTTGCGAAAGCTTGGATTTTGTGTGTATGTTTGTGTTTGTCTGTGTGTCTGTCGACCTGCCAGCACTTTCGTTTGGTAAGTCACATCATCTTCGTTTTTAAATATATATATATATATATATATATATATATATATATATAGCGAAAGCTTGAATATATATATATATATATATATATATATATATATATATATATATATATATATATATATATATATATATAGGGAAACATTCCACGTGGGAAAAATATATCTAAAAACAAAGATAATGAGACTTACCAAACAAAAGTGCTGGCAGGTTGATAGACACACAAACATACACACAAAATTCAAGCTTTCGCAACAAACAGTTGCTTCGTCAGGAAAGAGGGAAGGAGAGGGAAAGACGAAAGGATGTGGGTTTTAAGGGAGAGGGTAAGGAGTCATTCCAATCCCGGGAGCGGAAAGACTTACCTTAGGGGGAAAAAAGGACAGGTATACACTCGCACACACACACATATCCATCCGCACATATACAGACACAAGCAGACATATGTAAAGGCAAAGAGTTTTGTGTGTGTGTTTGTTTGTGTGTCTATCAACATACCAACACTTTCGTTTGGTAAGTTACATTATCTTTGTTTACATATACATATGTAAAAAGAACGTTCCTCTCCTGTGCCAACCTTTTCATCTCAGATTAGCACTTGCAACCTGCCAAAATCAAATCAAATCAAATCAATCTTTTGGCTATAAAACACTATATTTCAGCATAACCTCCAATCCATGTGAAGGCCTTTCATTACGTTACTGTGTGGGCCTGTGTGCCCGCGGGGTACCACTCTACTAGTCAATGTCAGAGCCAACGTCTTGCTATATCAATAACCTCCCCATCTTCCATGTACTGCTTCCTGTGGAGTGCATCCTTCATTGGATGAAACATTTGGAAATCAGAAGCAGCAAGATCATGGCTGTAGGGTGGGTGAGGAAGAATAGTCCAAAAAAGTTGTGTCAGATCATCTCAGGTGCCCAGATTTTGTGAGACTTCGTGCTGTCACGGAGAAGGAGAAATTCATTTACATTTTTATGGTATCAACATGCTGACATTGATTCTTCAATTTTGTGAAGGTAGCACAATATATTTTCAAGCTGTTCATTGCATCATGAGGCAGGATATCAAACAGAATAACCCTTTCAAAGTCTCAGAAGACCAGCACCATGACTTACACAACAGATGGGTGCAGCTCTGAATGTTTTCTTCAAAGGAGAGGTGGTACAGCACCACTCCTTGGATTGCCATTTTGTTTGCAGTTCGAAGTGATGATCACTTGTTTTGTCAGCTGTGACGATGTTCAAAAAATAATTGTCATGCTCAGCCTTGTAAATCACAAGCAATTATGCACATATGGCCCTTCATTGCTCTTTATTGTTTTCTGTTAGGCAACAAGAAACTCAGAAGGCACTCACCTTTGAGTACGCCAGCTGGTGGATGAATGAGTCAGCACTACCAACAGAGACATCCAGCCAAGCAGTGATGGGTGTGGTTGTGATTGTCAGTCACCTCAAATGGGAGTTCCTACACTACACGTTCCAACATTGTAGGAGTCACAGCTGTATGCGCCCGCCTAGACATCATCCGGGAGACTGGACAGGTCAATGCTATCTTGTTGCAATGATGACAGACTCATCGTTAAGCTTTTGTTCACTGCCACATATCTGTAGGCATTCTGCAAGCATCTATGAATATCTGTAATGCTCTCGTTCTCCACTGAGAGAAACTCAATGACAGCTCTCTCCTTGGAAAGCACTTCTGTTACAGATTCATTTTTGAAGATTATACATATCACCGCCACCTACTGGAACTTGCTGAAACTTTAGGGGTTGAAGTAGGAATATTCTACAATGTTCCATAACAAATTCCACATTTTTCAATGCAGACTAGCCTTGGCAGCCAGAGACAGTGGTCTTGTGTGTATGAGTTTGCATGAATGTGTGTGTATGTTGTCTAATCCAGAAGTAGGTATGTTGGCTGAAAGATTGTTTAGCAGTGTTTTTGTTATGCCTGTCTGTGACTCAACATCTCCACTATATGGTGAGTAGCAATCTATCCTTTTCATCATATTGTCATTATTCCATCCTCGATTTCCTAAGTTCTTTGTAAACTAAACTCAGTTTTGCAAACACTGAAACAACATCATGTACTCTCTTAACCCATGAAGTTTCATTTAGTTTCCTGCTCACCTAGGTGCCTCACTTTTTTTGACAGGCAGCAGTAGCAGGTATGTGATATACCACCTATGCTGCAGCTACTCCATGGAATTTTTATGTGGACATGAACACAACTACCTGGCCATCCTCAAAGATGGGTACCAAGAAACTGCAGCCAAGCATGATGTTAACTACTCAATGAATTGAGCTGAATATCCTTGACTTCAATGGCTGCTTCAAAACCCATGCCAACTCAGTGTTCCAATCTGACACCAGTTTCCATGAATTTTGCAGCACAGAACTTGGTCCTGCAATCTCCCAGCCCTCAATATATAAGGCAAGTTCTGAAAGTAAGTTTTGTCAATGTTGTTCATGTGGAAACTTTATTGCCAGAAATAAATATGCCATGACATTATGAACTATACACCTTGCACTGTTTTTATAGTCACCACTGACATTGAGACATTTGTTGTAGTGCACAATCAGTTTGAAGAAAAAACTCTGGTAAAATTTGGTGCCCTGCAATGCAAGGAATTGTCAAACATCTCAGTATTGGGTGTGGGTGTGGAGGGACATGCACTTTGACCTTCATCCTCCACAATCTGCCTTCCTTCTCTGAATATGCATCACCAGCTACCAACCATTTAATGAGATATGTCCTTTTCACTATCTATGGTCTGTAGTCATTCATGGACAACAGACACATGCCCATTCATACTGGATATAACAGCACACACTTTCATTGGCACCATGTTGTCAGTACATGTTCATCTGCCATCGAGGTATGTACTCAAGTAATCTCAGGCAAACTGGTCTGCTGCTACTCTCTCTTTTTTGGCACTCTGTGCATATGTCATTCCTCCACCCCCTGATGCCCTTTCCATTGCTGGTTCAGCAATGGGTATGGATTCATATGGCATTTGTTTGTGTTAACTGGTGCACAATCTTCTCTTTCAAAAATGATGACAAAGCTTATTTTTGGAACATCCCTAATTCACTACTCCTAATCAGTTTCTTGCTTATCACAACTTTCCTCTGTCCTCCTCACATGAATTCAGTTTATAAATCTATGAGACTATGAACAATTATCCACAGTGGTCTCCCATTCTCTCCATTCTACCCCTCCCATTATCTTTGTACCCTAAACTAATGAAATAATGCTTTATAACCATTGCTTAGTGGCATATTGGTCCATCTTTGGAATGCAACACAGCAGTGATTCTGCTTGGCATGATTTTGACAATCCTTGGTAGGTTTCTGAAGGTAAATGGCACTATTTACCTACACACAGGTCATTCATTTCTCATAAATTGTGGACTGTGCTTTCGGTGGGCAGAGCTGGCACCTGATAACATCCCAAATTATTTCTCCGTGTTTAGATAAAGAATATTTGGTGGCCAAGACATAAAAATGAGTGCACTATTATATTCATCAAACCACTGTAGCACATTGCTGGCCTTGTGACATGGAGCATTTTCCTACTGGATAATGCCACCATCATCACAAAAGACAACAAGCAGGAAAAAATGCAGGCACTCCACAATAATGTCCACATAGTCCATAGTTGGGATTGTGCTGTCGGTTACTACCACAGGTTCCATGGAATCCTAGGTGAATGTTCCCTACAGCATATTACTGCCCAGACTATCCTGCGTCCATGGTATGGTGCATGTTTTGAGCAGCTGTTCACCTGGATGAGGTAATATCCAGACAACCATGGACCTGATGTAATATGAAACATGATTTATCCCATGTGCTTTGATTGATCCACAGTCCAGTCTTGATGATCTTGTGCCCACTGTAGTAGTAACTGATGATGATGATGATGTTGGGCCAACATGGGAACATATACAGAGGTGGACAAAAGTATTCAGACACTGGGAGTAATCAGATAAGTAAACCTTAAATGTGTTTTTAACTCAAAACATATATTTTATTCTTTACAAATGTGTAATACATATGTCAATGAGAACATATGCAGAACAAAAAGCAACAAAACACACCTTATGTAAAAAAAAAAAAAAGAAAACCAAAATATTGAATATTCAAAAATATTCAGACCCTCAGCAGTCAGTATTTGGTAATGTGTCCCTTTCTCTGTATTACAGCCCTCAGTCTTTGTGACATGGAGTAAACAACCTTTTTTGTTATATCTGAACTGATATTCACTCATTCTTCTTCTACCAATGCACACAAATGTGTCAAACTGCTCACATGTCATTTCTGTAGTGTCATTTTCAGTTCATCCCAGATGTTTTCGATGGGATTGAGGTCCAGAGACTTTGGTGGGATAAGGAGGCAATGAGGCATGTTATATAGTACCCACAGTTTGACAATTTCTGCTGTATGTTTAGGATCATTGTCTTGTTGGAAATAAAGTCACCTCCAAGATCCAACTTCGCAGCACTTTTCGTCAGATTTTGTTGGAGTATATCGAGATAGGCAAATTTGTCCATGGTGCCTTCAATAAAGACAAGCTCGCCAACACCTCTGGAAGACATGCATCCCCACACCATCAAACTGCCACCTCCATGTTTGATGGTTTCTTGCATGTTTTTGGCCTCCCACTTTTTGTTTTCTTGATGCCACACTAAACTGTGGCCATCCACGTGGCTCAAAGTAAATTTACATTCATCACTCCACGGAATCTTGTCCCAGAAGGTCACATCCTTGCTGACAAATTCTTCTGCAAAAACCATCTCCTTTTTTGCATTACACTTACTGATGAACAGTTTGCACCTTGACACTCTGGCCTTATACCCAGCACTGTTCAGGCATGTGTGCACAGTTCTAACACTAACTTCGGTACCAATGCCTTCTGCCAGTTCTACAGCTACAGCAGGGGCCGTTGTCCACAGGTCACTTTTCACCATTCAAACTACCTTCCTCTGATCTCTGTTTGTGAGTTTCTGAGGACACCCCTATTGTGGGCGACTTACAGGAGTTTTTTCTTCTTTCCATTTCTGGACAATATAAAATATAGTTTTTTGGCTTTGGTTGACGACCTTACCTATTTCTGCATGTGATTTTCTCTCACTATGCAGTTCCACAATAAGCCTTCACTCTTCCACTGTCATTTCCCTACCTCTACAGAGCTTGGTGCTACATTGGTCTTTTTTGGCAAGGCCTGTGTTTTCCTGTAGTATGAGACAGCTGCCTTGTGTACACTGACTGCTTGCTGCCCGCAAGTTGTGCCTTCAGACTGCAGTTAACTTGTCAAGTGGGTCAGTGTCTGATTACTTTTGTCCCAAGTGAAACACACGCCTGTGATGGTAACACAGAACTAATCGTTCCAGGTAGAGGGTACAGTGACATTTGCATAGTCGATGTCTTTCAAAATATTCCCTGCATTCTCGCACATACTCAGGTATGCATTCTGTGTATGCATCAGTCACAATTGACTATATCTAAAAACAAAGATGATGTGACTTACCAAACGAAAGCACTGGCACGTCGATAGACACACAAACAAACACAAATATACACACAAAATTCTAGCTTTCTCAACCAATGGTTGCCTCGTCAGGAAAGAGGGAAGGAGAGGGAAAGACGAAAGGATTTGGGTTTTAAGGGAGAGGGTAAGGAGTCATTCCAATCCCGGGAGCGGAAATGTCTGTATATGTGTGGATGGATATGCGTATGTGTGTGCAAGTGTATACCCGTCCTTTTTTCCCCCTAAGGTAAGTCTTTCCGCTCCCGGGATTGGGAATGACTCCTTACCCTCTCCCTTAAAACCCAAATCCTTTCATCTTTCCCTCTCCTTCCCTCTTTCCTGACGAGGCAACTGTTGGTTGCGAAAGCTAGAATGTTGTGTGTATGTTTGTGTTTGTTTGTGTATCTATCGACGTGCCAGCGCTTTCGTTTGGTAAGTCACATCATCTTTGTTTTTAGATATATTTTTTACCACGTGGAATGTTTCCCTCTATTATATTCATATCATTAATTTGAGTCACAATTGACTGTTAGATACACATGTGACCTGTGTCTGAATACTTTTGTTTGCCTCTGTAGTGCTTGTCTGCTGTGCTGCTCCATGTTCAACAATGTGCCCTGAACAGCTTTCCCCAAAACACTTGTGCCTGCACCAGCAATGTGTTCTGTCTTAAAGTTTGCCACAGATCACCACCACTTGCCCTGCTTTACAGAGTCTACAAGTCTCTGACGTAGATGTTGTGCAATGAGGTGTGGATGGCCAACACCTTGTCACCTATCTTTGGTATCAGTGTTCTTCAGTCACTTGCCATAGATGTTCACAACAGTAGCACACAAAAATCTGACTAGCTGCACCGTTTCTGTGGTGCTTACTCCTTGGCACCAGGCTGTTAGAATCTGTCCTTTGTCAATGTTGTGTATGTCAGTGGATTTATCCATTTGCAGCCCATATTGGCAGTACAGTGATTCCCCACTCACCTCTGCTTCACTTATATACCTTCTTTACCATATCATCTGCCAGCAACATCATCAGGTGGCTTTCAATATAATGGTGGGCAATGGTCATCATGTTTTGACTCATCAGTGTATGAGTATTTCATCTCTACTTGATTGCGTTAGATAATTGTAATTCACTAAAATGGATTTAATTGTACAGAAAATTATTCATATTTATTTATGTGATTCAGGTATACAGATTTGGCATTCCCATATGTTTGTCAAATAATTACATGTCAGTGCTGTGTAGAATCCCATTAACAAACCATGGCCAACAACTGTCCTGTTTCTTTGCCCATAATTAAGATTTCCATAAATAAATCAAATTATTGCGCTGCAAGTTTAATGTTGTCATCACTCACAACTGCCACTATCACCATTTTCATTGTTATTTTTATACTGGAGTTTCAATTTTTTATTATTACAATTTTCATTTAGAAGTTCTTGATGGATTGTGATATGTTTTATGACCTTGCTTGATTGACAATGAGATCCAGCTGAATGAAAATAAGTAACAAATGAAATATAATTGACTTTAATCATAAGTATTTATGTATAAATTGTGTACAAACAACTCCTCTAAAAAATTTTGTTCCATTTTCAACACAGTACACATTTTATACATTACCTGTGGAAGAAATGAAGAGAAGATATTGAGAGTCTTATATAAGTGGTAATGCACATTCTTCCCACTCAAAAGTTTCAGTATCAGACCCTGTAATCTATGTGACATAATAGTGAAGAGTGTAGGATGGAATAACAACCACTTTATGAAATTGTTAGACTGATATTCATTTCATACAGGAGGCTCTGGGTTGCAGATGGGTACAATAAAAAGACCGCTAAACATTTAAGCTTTTGGACAAAAAATCCTTCTTCCCTAATAGAACACACTCTTACACACAAGCACAACTCATACACAAATGGCTACTATCTCCAGGTGCGGGGGCCCAACTCAGTTGGGCTCTGGTGGCTGGAGACAAGCCATGAGAGTGTGTGTGTGTTTTATATTTCAGAAGAAGCAGTTTTTGTCTGAAAGCTTACATGTTTAACAGTCTCTTTATTGTGCCTGCCTGCAACTTAAAGCCTCCTCTACATGGTGAGTAGCGGTCTATCCTTTTCGTAATACTGCCAATATAATAGTGATATATATAAATGTAGTTAAACTGAAACTCCAGTAACAGTGTAGCAATGCAAGGGGTATCAAATTTGTTATAAAAGTCAGTAAATTACTCAATGCACAGTATTTTTCAGTACAGGTATTTCATTCATTCCAAGCAAGTATCGATTAGTGATGTCATCGTCTAGAAAAGAGTTGACTGTAATCTGAATCCATTTTAGCAAACTAATAGTTTCTTTCAGGTGATAAAATTTTATTGATTATGAAATACAAGTTCTTGAAGTTTATTCAGAATAAGAAATGTTAATTGCAGGCCATAATTTATCAGTTTAATATAAAGGTGTTTTGAATTTTGTGTGCATGAAAAAGTGTGAATTTATGTGCAGCTTTTACTCTGAGACGAGTTATCACTTAGAGTGCTAAAAGTGTGCGTGTACAGTTCGCTAACCTGCATGGTGAATTTTATTTTTTGTGATTTTGATCCGAATGGAGACAAATCCAGTTTCATTTAGACTTTACATGAAATAGACACATCACATTATTACAATAGAGTCGTTTAGTCCATTAGGGAAAACTGAAACCTGTGTGCTTGATTTGAAATACGTTACATGCTAGTGCGTGATTGAGCTCTCCGGTGAACTGCATACAATAGTTGCAAATGCTTGGACTTAATGCATGAAGTTGGAAATTAATTTTGATACAAGTGCTGATTTTGACAAAAAAGAACAGAAAGTTTATTCAAAATATCGAAGTTCTGTTTTAATTGAGACACATATCACCTTGTTGATCACATTGCTTAGCAACACTGTAATGCAGATTAATTAATTCATTAGAACGATTTGTGACATAATAAGTCCCATTACACATACAAATTGTTATACGAAATTTGCTGACCACATGAGAGTATGAGAGTGATTTTATTTCCAAACATGCCAATAAACCAGCAGTTTCAAAAGTTAAATTACTAACTGTTGTGTAACTTCATTGATTGTCACATGCCAATACTGAATGTGTTGTATCGTGTCTCTTCACAAGAAATATCAAGAAGCCGGGATAAACAAGAAACAAGAAGAAGAGTAAAGAAGAGGCATCGGTATAACAGGCAGAGTAGGAATGCCTTAATAAGTTGAAATAGATTTATAGGCTATAGAAAATGATAGATCTTTAGGAAAATCTAGAAATTTAAGTAATGTAACAGTCATATTATGTATAGTAGGAACGTTCTGGTAGAATCTAGATAATTGTTTGTCCAGCCAGCACAATGTAGGGCACAAGTGAAAAAAAAAAGAAGAATCACCTCATTCACATCTCAGCTGTTTAAAAACATGCATGTTGAGCATAAATATAAAGCCTGCATTGCACACAATTTTTTCTAATTATAGACTACTACTCACCAGATAAGTGATGAAAGGGATAATGATTAGCCCAAGTCCACCAATGTATGCTGATGTACCAATCCCTATGCCTCTTAGCTGTGTTGGATAAAGCTCACCAGCAAACGGATATATTATTAAAAATGAGGCAGAAATGGCAAATTTTGAAATTAAGTAGAGTGCCAAAGTAGTATTTACAGCATCTGCAAAATAGCAGAAAATCATACTAACAATATTTCAAAATGTGCTGAGCTGTCCGTTTTGTTGTACTCGAATGGAACAGCTATCTTTATTAAAATCAGTAATGACATGATAACTACTCTACCTCTGGAGTTTGGAACTAATCATGACACATTGCTCCAGGCAAATAAAAATTATGCTGTTCTGCACAAGAATGCAACAAATACATAAAAGCTGTTCAGTGTGCTCTGTCACAGAACTGTATGGTCAAAACTACAAGTACAACTACTGCAAAATAATGTGCTCTAAACCAGATTCATGACACTAAAATCAATCTGTGGATGGGTATACAATCTCTGAACCCAAACATGTTCCATGTGCAATTGTGTCAAGATGCTTAACATCCTCAATTGCCAATTTCTCAACTAGTTGAAGAGCAGAGAACACATTACATGTGAACTGCAATTTCACAGCCCATGGATGAGTTGCAATATGTGCAGTTGTAGATTTAATACATAAATACACTCCTGGAAATTGAAATAAGAACACCGTGAATTCATTGTCCCAGGAAGGGGAAACTTTATTGAAACATTCCTGGGGTCAGATACATCACATGATCACACTGACAAAACCACAGGCACATAGACACAGGCAACAGAGCATGCACAATGTCGGCACTAGGACAGTGTATATCCACCTTTCGCAGCAATGCAGGCTGCTATTCTCCCATGGAGAGGATCGTAGAGATGCTGGATGTAGTCCTGTGGAATGGCTTGCCATGCCATTTCCACCTGGCGCCTCAGTTGGACCAGCGTTCGTGCTGGACGTGCAGACCGCGTGAGACGACGCTTCATCCAGTCCCAAACATGCTCAATGGGGGACAGATCCGGAGACCTTGCTGGCCAGGGTAGTTGACTTACACCTTCTAGAGCACGTTGGGTGGCACGGGATACATGCGGACGTGCATTGTCCTGTTGGAACAGCAAGTTCCCTTGCCGGTCTAGGAATGGTAGAACGATGGGTTCGATGATGGTTTGTATGTACCGTGCACTATTCAGTGTCCCCTCGATGATCACCAGTGGTGTACGGCCAGTGTAGGAGATCGCTCCCCACACCATGATGCCGGGTGTTGGCCCTGTGTGCCTCGGTCGTATGCAGTCCTGATTGTGGCGCTCACCTGCACGGCGCCAAACACGCATACGACCATCATTGGCACCAAGGCAGAAGCGACTCTCATCGCTGAAGATGACACGTCTCCATTCGTCCCTCCATTCACGCCTGTCGCGACACCACTGGAGGCGGGCTGCACGATGTTGGGGCGTGAGCGGAAGACGGCCTAACGGTGTGCGGGACCGTAGCCCAGCTTCATGGAGACGGTTGCGAATGGTCCTCGCCGATACCCCAGGAGCAACAGTGTCCCTAATTTGCTGGGAAGTGGCGGTGCGGTCCCCTACGGCACTGCATAAGATCCTACGGTCTTGGCGTGCATCCGTGCGTCGCTGCGGTCCGGTCCCAGGTCGACGGGCACGTGCACCTTCCGCCGACCACTGGCGACAACATCGATGTACTGTGGAGACCTCACACCCCACGTGTTGAGCAATTCGGCGGTACGTCCACCCGGCCTCCCGCATGCCCACTATACGCCCTCGCTCAAAGTCCGTCAACTGCACATACGGTTCATGTCCACGCTGTCGCGGCATGCTACCAGTGTTAAAGACTGCGATGGAGCTCCGTATGCCACGGAAAACTGGCTGACACTGACGGCGGCGGTGCACAAATGCTGCGCAGCTAGCGCCATTCGACGGCCAACACCGCGGTTCCTGGTGTGTCCGCTGTGCCGTGCGTGTGATCATTGCTTGTTCAGCCCTCTCGCAGTGTCCGGAGCAAGTATGGTGGGTCTGTCACCCCGGTGTCAATGTGTTCTTTTTTCCATTTCCAGAAGTGTATTATTACGTCTCAATTTGAATAATTCACATTCTTAATTTTACAACAAATTTCAATCACACAATTTAATCTATGTGGCATTTGATTTACATAAATCGAGCTGAAATATACCCATTTGTTAATTTAAAAATTAATTTATTTGGACAGATTCCATGTGTTTATTATTTTATGTATTGATACAATATTTTATTTATAATTTACAAATTGGTGAATTTGTTAGACTTTTTTGATTGTGTGTGTACCAATGCATACTCCCACCAGTTATTTCTAATCATTCTGGAAAATCACAATAATTTCTTTTAGTTTAAATCATGGAGTGTTATCTTCAGAGAATAAAACTATCCCTGATTGCTTAGTACTGATACACTGCTTATATGTCAGTGTCCGATGGGAACAATATTTTGACAAGTGACCTCACTGTCATCATCAGGTGCGCAGATGAACTGACTACTTGGGGGTCAGCAAGACCCTTTATCTCTTCCCTGCCTCCATCCCACCTGCTGCTTTGTCTGCCGTCAATGCCCGGCATTTCCTACCCGCTCCTCCTGCTGACACATTGCTCCATCCTTGGTTTGCATCCCAGATTGTTTGTGTTGGCACCCCTGCTGTTGCTCCATCTGCCACCCAAAGTCATTTTTTGTAGGATATCTCCTTACTCTTCTTAAAAAATGGAAAATCCAAGATGGAATGTGACAATATTATGAAAAGGATGTTGCTACTCACCACATAGGGGAGATACTGAGTCACAGATAGGCACTACAAAAAGACTGCTAGAGAGTGAGCTTTTGGCCAACAACACAAGATCATAGTCTCTGGCTGCTGAGGCCAGACTGCATCTGTGTATGTTGTCTATTTTTGATGAAGGCCTTCTTGACTGAAAGCTCACTTTCTGACAGTCTTTATGTTGTATTTATCTGTGACCCAGCAACTCTGCTATATGGTGAGTAGCAACTGTCCTTTCATAATATTGTTACATCCCACTCTGGACTTTCCAGTGTTCGATTCTGCCTGACAAATTTTCCTCCATCCCTTAACCCAGAGCTGTTTTCCTTTGTTACTGTTTTCTAATGCCTTACTATACTCAGTGTCCATCTCTCTTTCTCTTCTTAATTAGACTAACAGCAGGTTCTGAGGTCTTTCTAAGGAAGTAGCCACTATCATGATTGACTAGCAGTTCCTGAGGTTTGTCTTCTGGTTCCACAGGCTGTACAGTGAGTGTAGAGCCTGAATTTGCCACTCTGTGTGGCCATTCTTCCAGAACAACATACTGAGATATTCAAGTTCTTGATAGCCTTTCATGACTGGAGAGGGTGTGAGCCCTATATACCAATCTTTTAAGCACACAGTTCCTCTGCACCAGTTGGTGGTACTGTGTAGGTTAAGTTGAAGAAGGTCTTCTTCCGGTAAACACTGTGGTCCAATGTTCTATCTTTGTTAATCCTTTTTATCAGGACATCCAGAAAGGGAAGCAGTCCATCCACCTCAAGTTCCTTGGTAAAACTGATATTCTGGTGTATAGAATTGAAACATATGAGTAAGACATTCAGCTTGTCTCTTCCATATGTCCATTTGACAAAGTGTCATCCATATACTGGAATCAACTCAGTGGAAACCTACTGCCAGATTGCAGCAGCTTAAAAAGTTGACAGTCTCATGACATTACCCATCGGAATTATACAGAACATATTATGACCTTGCTAAGGTTCTACACCGATGTATAACTTCTGGAATTGTGTCATTAAAGAACCTACCAAGATTTGACTAAGCAAACCACTGATCAATTATGACAGTGGCCACACCCACAGTTATAAGGAGAGGCCCCAGCTGTGCTGTTGACTTTTTAAATCATCTATACAGTGATGTAGGTTAAGGTTCAAGGTATCACATGCTGCAGCCATTGGCTCCGATGGGCTCTTAACTGCGAGTAATCAATGAAAAAAAAAATTGGAATTTTGCATGATTCAGCTTTGAAAGAGGAATATTTAACAGACTGAAAAATTTTGGAATTTTACAAGACTGTTTACAATTTGAAAGAGGAATATTTAACAGACTGCTTGCACAGTGTAATGGTTAAGATAGAGTCCTCCCATGTTAAAGGATGTGGATTCAAATCTCATGAGGTGCTTTGGAACTTTTTACTTCTTAAATCTTTATTGAAATAACTTTGGTCATTATTTTTATTCAGTTAATTGGTTTAAATGTAATTTTTACTTATATTGCTCTGTTACATCATTTTAACCATCATATTCATTTTTTCATTTGTCCTCATTTTTCTTTCTGTCATTCTTTTTCTGCTTGGAACCTTTTTTCTTGTGATTTTAAAGGTTTTTATGTTGTGTCTTCAATTTAATTTCTTTTATTTTAAGTTCCTACATTTTTGTCCATAATATTGCACTCATTCTTTCTGTTCCTCATTTTGCTTGAATTTCTTTTCTTTTATTATATCTTCATTTTCAGTCTTAATCTTACAAAAATTTATACTTTGGAGTTTTGAACTAACAAAAATGACTTCTCAGTACTAGCGCTACACATTAAGGGTCACAAAATTAATGGGATGCCATACGTTAAACTCCTATGAGTCCAATTGCATCACTGGTTAAAATGGAGTTAACAAATAAATTAATTAATTAAGAAGCTCACTCATTTCAGCATGAACATCTACAGCCATTCCAGCTTGGAGTACATTGCAGAAGGTGCCTCCCATTCTACCAGTTATTAGGGGTTCTCCCATTCCATTCACATATGGTGTGTAGGAAGAATGATTGCTTAAACAGCTCTGTGAGAGTTAAATTAATATTTTCTTTGTAACCCCTAAGGGAGGGATATGTACGAAGTTGTAGTAAACTCCTAAATTCATCACTTAAAGTTTCATCCTGAAATGTTGTAAGCAGGCTTTCAATGGGATAATCTACACTCATGCTCATAAATTAAGGATAATTGCAGAATGTGGTGTCACATAACGTGGCACTACATAAAACTGGTGCTAATAGCATAGGCACACAGGGAACACACACCACACAGACCTGTAAGTCCGCGGTATTGGTGATAAGTTGAGAAAACCACATGTGCTACAAAACGCCACTGTTTCCTGTGCAAGTACCCTGACATCAATATTGGATACGATACCATGCACACGTACACAGGCCGCACAACAGGTTGGCATACTCTGGATCAGGTGGTCGAGCAGCTGCTGGGGTACAGCCTCCCATTCTTGCACCAGTGCCTGTCGGAGCTCCTGAAGTGTCCTAGGGGTGTGAAGACGTGCAGCGATATGTCGACTGAAAGCAACCCTGATGTGCTAGATGGGGTTTAGGTCTGGAGAACAGGCAGGCCACTCCATTTGCCTGATATCTTCTGTTTCAAGGCACTCCTCCATGATGGCAGCTCGGTGGGGCTGTGCATTATAATCCATCAGGAGGAAGGTGGAACCCACTGCACCCCTGAAAAGGTGGACATACTGGTGCAAAATGACATCCCAAAACACCTGACCTGTTACAGTTCCTCTGTCAAAGCCATGCAGGGGTGTACGTGCACCAATCATAATCCCACTCCACACCATCAAACCATGACCTCCATACAAGTCCCCTTCAAGGACATTAAGGGTTTGGTATCTGGTTCCTGGTTCACGCCATATGAAAACTCGAGAATCACTGTTCAGACTATACCTGGACTTGTCCGTGAACATAACCTGGGACCACTGTTCCAATGACCATGTACTGTGTTCTTGACACCAGGCTTTACAGGCTCTCCTGTGACAGGGGTCAGTGGAATGCACCTTGCAGGTCTCTGGGTGAATAAACCATGTCTGTTCAGTCATCTGTAGACTATGTGTCTGGAGACAACTGTTCCAGTTGCTGGGGTAAGGTCCCGAGCAAGGCTATCTGCAGTACTCCGTGGCTGGCTGCAGGATCTGATGGTGAGATATCGGTCTTCTTGTGGTGTTCTACACTGTGGACTTCCCGTACTGGAGCACCTGGACGCATTTCCTGCCTGCTGGAATCGTTGCCATAATTTTGAGATCACCTTTTGTGGCACACAAACTCTATGACCTACTGTGTTTGACCAGACTCCAGTCGCCCTAGTATTCTACCCCTCATAACATCATCAATATGTTTTCTATGAGCTATTTTCAACACACAATCACTGTTAGCACGTCTGAAAACGTCTGCACACTTACTTGCTGCACCGTGCTCTGACATGCACCAATGCACCTCTGCGTATGTGGACTGCTGCCAGTGCCACTGTGCGATGACCGCAGGTCAAATGCTCTACATGGTCATACATCGAGTTGATTGAAACCTAGAAACTGCCCACCAGAGTGTTGTTTCACCATATATCAGCATTATCCTTAATTTATGAGCATGAGTGTCATACATCAAGTTGATTGAAACGTAGAAACTGATTACCAGAGTGTTTTTTCACCATATATCAGCATTATCCTTAATTTATGAGCATGAGTGTACATCTGTATTCAAGCACTTGCCATTTCAGTTTTTTCAGCATCACCTTGATGCTCTCACATGGGTCAAACAAATATGTGACCATTTGAGCTGTCATCTTTGTGTATATTCAATATCCATGGTTGATTCTACCTGGCTCAGGTCGCACACACTTAACTAATATCCTATGATGGGTTGCTTAAGTGTTCCATAACCATCTTGCTTTTCACTTGGGGTGAAAGACTACATCCCTGTCTTACACCCTTTATAACCTGAGCACTTCATGCTTGGTCATCCACTCTTATTATTCCCTCTTGGCTTTGATACGTATTGTATATTATCTGCCTCTGCCTATAGCTTACCCCTATTTTTCTTAGAATTTTGTACATCCTGAACCATTTTAAATTGTTGAAGGCTTTTCCCAGGTTGACGGATCCTATAAATGTCTCTCGATCATTCTGTAGTCTTGCTTCCATTATCAACTGCAATATCAGAATTGCTTCTCTGATGCTTTTGCTTTTCCTAAGACTAAACTGATTGTCACCTAACACATCCTCCATTTTCTTTTCCATTCTTCTGTATATTATTCTTGTGATCAACTTGGATGCATGAGCTGTTCAGCTAATTTTGTGATGATTCTCACACTTGTCAGTTCTTGTACGCTTCAGAATTACGTGGATCATATTATTCTGAAAGTCAAATGGTGTCGCCACACTCATACATTTTACACACCAACATGAGTAGTCATTTTATTGCTAATTCTTCCAATGATTTTAGGAATTCTGATGGAATGTTATCTATCCCTTCTGCCTTATTTGATTTTAAGTCCTCCAAAGCTCTTATAAATTCTGATTCTATTATTGGATCCGGCCTTCAGTGTACTTTTCCCACCTATCCACTATCCTCTGCAATTAACAGTGGAATTCCCATTGCACCTTTAATGTTAACACCCTCACTTTTAAATTCACTGGAGGCTGTTTTGACTTTCCTATATGCTGAGTCAGCCCTTCTAACAGTCATTTATTTCTTCACAGTTCTCATGCAGCCATTTCGTCTTAGCTCCCCTGCACTTCCTATTTATTTCATTCTGCATTGACTTGTATTTCTGTATTCCTGAATTTGCTGTTCCTCTTTCTCCTTTCATTGATTAAGTGAAGTGTTTCTTCTGTTTCCCATAGTTTCTTCACAGTTACCTTCCTTGTACCTATGTTTTTCTTCCCAACTTTTGTCATTCCCCATTTTAGAGATGTCCATTTCTCTTCAACTGTACTGCCTACTGAACCATTCTTTATTGTTGCATCTGTAGCCTTAGAGAAATTCAAGAGTATCTCATCATTCCTTAGTACTTCTGTATTCCACTTCTTTGCATACTGATCCTTCCTGACTAATCTCTTAAACTTCAGCCTACTCTTCATCACTATTACATTGTGCTCTGAGTCTATATCTGCTCCTGGGTATGTCTTACAATCCAGTATCTGATTTCAGAATATCTGTCTCACCATGGTGTAACATAACTGAAATCTTTCCATATCACCTGGCCTTTTCCAAGTATAGCTCCTCCTTTTGTTGTTCTTGAACAGAGTATTCACTATTACTAGCTGAAATTTATTACAGAACTCAGTTTTTTTCCTCTCTCATTCTTTGTCCCAAGTCCTAATTCTCCTGTAACCTTTCCTTCTACTCCTTCCCCTACAACTGCATTCCATTCCCCCATGACTATTAGATTTTTGTCTCCCTTCAGATACTGTATTGCCCTTTCAATATCTTCATATACTTTCTCTATCTCATGTTCAGCTTGGGACATTGGCATGTATACCTGAACTATCAATGCCATTGTCAGTTTGCTGTTGATTCTGATAAAAAACACTATCACTAAACTGTTCACAGTAACACATTCTCTGCCCTGCCTTCTTATTCATAACAAATCCTACTACCGTTATACCATTTTCTGCTGCCGTTGATATTACACTATACTCATCTGACCAGAAATCTTTATCTTCTGTCCGTTTCACTTCACTGACCCCTACTACATCTAGATTGAGCCTTGCATTTCCCTTTTCAAATTTTCTAGCTTACCTACCACATTCAAGCTTTTGAAATTCCTCGCCCCACTTGTAGAACATTGTCCTTTCGTTGGTTATTCAATCTTTTTCTCATACCTTGGCAGTATCCTTCTGGAGATCTGAAGGGGGAACATTCTTGAATCTTTTGCCAATGGAGAGATCATCATGACACTTTTTCAGAATGAAAGTGACTTCTTATGCCGGAAGCCTTCAGCCACCAATTTTGATTATTAATCAAAATTTAAGCAGTGGTGGGACATTAATTCATTTTCAATCAGGTGTCTGAAGCTGTTTTATACATGGGAGTTTGGTTCTTTAAAGAATCAGAGGACTGGTGGTATAGAATCTTACAGGGTTTCCACTGGCACCTGGAGCTTTGTGCAGTTTTTACAATTTCAGTTGTTTCTGAACACCACAGACACTAAAACCTATTTCATTCACATTTTCTGTGAAGTTAGAATTAAATTGTGTAATACTTACAGATTTTTCTATGCAAAGGAACATCTGAGAAAGAACTTCATCATTTATGCTTTTACTTTGCTAACCTTAACTACAGTTCCTGTCTCATCCATGTGTGTATCAACACTAACTTTGGTGCCACTAACCACATTTAAATATCATCAGAATAACTATGGCTTACGTGAAAGATCTTTTGATAATATGTTGCTACATCAGTTGTTGAAGGCTTCACAATTTACTTCTTGAAAGCCAAACGTGTTTGTTTTGCACTTAAAATAATTGTGCACTGTGTTGACTCAAAGACAAGGGTGTTGGCTTCTTTTCACTTCTTGATGTCTTACAGAATTAGCATCTGGGACAATGCACTTAAATTAGTAAAGTATGTATTCAGCAAATAAAACAGTAGTAGTCGGTGTTAGAGCTGCACCTATTTTAGATTGAAGTCAGCTGATAGGTATACCTGCTTAAACGAAGTCCCTCTAACAATGGGCTCACCTTCAGAGGATGTAATGTTTCCAAGTAGAGAAGAAATTAGCGTATTTCATCAAAATATAAGAAGTATTAGAGATAAAGTTAGTGAAATGCTAATAGATGTTGACTCTGAAATTGTTGGTATATCAGAGCACCCCTTAAAATAATATGATAATTCAGAGGCTTCCTTTACCAGGCTACAGATTAGCTGGCTGTTTCTCAAGGAGTTCCTTGCGGGGTGGGAGAGTGGCTCTGTATGTAAAAAACAGTATTCCATTTGAGTACATCGACGTATCACGACACTGCACTGAACAGATATTTGAAAGTTGTGCAGTATTAGTTGAATTTAGTGAAACTAAACTTCTAATTGTTGTTATTTATAGGTCCCCTAACTATGACTTCAGAACATTTCTGCTCAAGCTAGAGAGGGTTCTTGATTCACTTTGTAGGAAGTACCAGAAAGTAGTTATATGTGGTGACTTCAATATTAATTTTGTATATGATTGTGCAAGAAAAAGGATGTTGGTAGATCTCCTAAATTCACATGATCTGATGCAAACTGTGTTTTTTCCGTCCAGGGTGCAGGGGAGCAGTAGCACAGTCATAGACAATATTTTTATTCATTCTTCATTACTAGATGGGCATTCTGTTAGTAAAAGCATGAATGGCCTTTCAGACCATGATGCACAATTTTAACACTTAAAGGCTTTTGTACTCAAACCAATGCCATATTTAATTACAAACTATGTAGGAAAGTTAATCCAACAGCAATTGAGAGTTTTTTAAAACTTGTTAAGGAACAAGAGTGGCAGGATGTTTATAGTGCTAATAACATAGATGATAAATACAATGCTTTCCATAACACATTTCTCATGCTCTTTGAGAGTTGATTTCCATTAGAACATTCTAAAAAGGGTACTAGCAGTAATGGGCAGCCTGGGTGGCTGACTAGTGGGATAAGGATATAATGTAGAACAAAGTCGGAATTATATCAAAATGTTAGAAGTAGTCACAATCAAGCTACAGTAGCCCATTAAAAACAGTATTGTAAGGTGCTTAAAATGTTATTAGGAAGGCAAAGAGTATGCGGTATGCAAATCGAATAGCTAATTCACAGGATAAAATTAAAACCATATGGTCAGTTGTGAAGGAAGTGTCTGGTCAGCAGCACAAGATCGATGATATAAAGTCAGTTCGCAGTAAAAATATTTCTGTTACTGATAAATCACATATATCTCCAGTATTTAACAATCATTTACTGAGCATTGCTGGTGAATTAAATAAAAATTTAGTTTCTACAGGAAATCATTTAACTTTCTTGGCAAATGCCTTTCTGAGATTGATGTCTGAAATACTCCTCTGTGATACAGACAAGAGGAAGATTGAGTCAATAATCAAATCACTGAAGACTACGGACTCTCATGGTTATGATGGAGTCTCTAGCAGAATATTAAAGTACTGTGCTGCACATGTTAACCCTGTATTTAGCCATATTTGTAATTTTTACTTTAGGAATGGTAGTGCCCTGAGCGATTAAAGTACTCAGTAGTAAAGCTGCTTTATAAGAAGGGAGAAAGGGATAATGTAGATAATTTTAGACCTATTTTTATGCCATCAGTATTTGCAAAAGTTATTGAAAAGACTATGTATGTAAGGATAATTGATCATTTTATATCATACGATCTGCTATCAAATGTACAGTTCAGCTTTAGATGTCGTTTAACAACTGAAAATGCTATATTCTCTTTTCTCTGTGAGGTACTGGATGGGCTAAACAAAAAGTTTCGAATGCTTGGCATATTTTTTGATTTAACTAAGGCATTTGATTGTGTTGATCACAAAATATTGCTCTAGAAGTTGGACCATTACGGAATATGGGGAGTAGCTCACAATTGCTTCGCCTCTTACTTTAGCAACAGGCAGCAAAAAGGTCATTATTCACAGTGTTGATAATGGCTGTGATGTGGGATCTGAGTGGGGTACTGTCAAGTGGGGGGTGCCCCAGGGATTAGTGCTGGGGCCGCTCCTATTCCTTATTTATATAAATGATACGCCCTCTAGTATTATGGGTAACGCTAAAATATTTCTGTTTGCTGCTGACACTAGCTTGATGGTAAAGGATGCTGTGTGCAACATTGGCTCGGTTTCAAATAGTGCAGTACATGACCTCAGTTCATGGCTTGTAGAAAATAAACTAATGTTAAATCACAGTAAGACTCAGTTTTTACAGTTTCTAACACACAATTCAACAGAACCTGACGTTTTAATTTCACAGAACGGGCATATGATTAGTGAAACTGAACAGTTCAAATTTCTAGGTGTTCAGATAGATAGTAAGCTGTTGTGGAAAGCCCACATTCAGGATCTTGTTCAAAGACTTAATGCTGCCATTTTTACTATTCGAACGGTATCAAAGGTGAGCAGTACTTTGACACAAAAATTAGTCTGCTTTGTTTATTTTCATTTGCTTATATCATATGGTATTATATTTTGGGGTAACTCTTCCCATTCTACAAGGATATTTTTGGCTCAGAAACGGGCGATTCGGGCAACAAGTGGTGTGCGTTCATGAACCTCTTGTCGACTTCTGTTCATGAGTCTGGGTATTTTGACATTGGCCTCTCAGTATGTATATACCTTATTGTCATTTCTTGTTACCAATATTAGTTTATTTCCAAGAATAAGCAGCTTTCACTCAGTTAATACTCGGCAGAAATCAAACCTGTATATGGATCAGACTTCCTTAACTCTTGTGCAAAAAGTTGTGCAGAATACTGCTGCATCCATTTTCAATAAGCTGCCACTCGAATTCAAAAATCTTAGCAGTAATCCATGCACTTTCAAATCGAAACTGAAGAGTTTCCTCATGGGTCACTCCTTCTATTCTGTCAAGGAGTTCCTTGAGAAATTAAGCTGATTCTTATTGTATTGCTGATAGCGTTTACTTAAACTTATGGACTGACTTTTTTCAGGTTCATGAACATTTACTTTTATCTCTTATTACTTTTATGTTGTAATTTCATGTACTGACATGTTCCATGACCTTGGAGATTTGCTCCTCAATTTGGTCCTATGGAACTTGACGTGTAAATAAATAAATACTGTGTAAAGTGGATTGCTGTGCATGTTACAGATAACTCTTCATGTATCTTGGAATTCTTACACTTCCTTCCCAGTACATTTATTCCTTAATGGTTCCTGTTGTAAGTTTCAGCTTTTACAGAAATAATGCCCTAGTCTCTTTCTTGCACAAACACATAAAAATCATTAGAACTGAACAAGGTTACATATTAGAAGGAAGCACAGGCCACACCTGTTTACAAGAAGGTAGTAAAAGTGATCTGCAAAATTACCTGCCATTGTTTTTTTTATTTGTTTTTTATATAAAAAGGCATGTGTTCAAGGATGGTGTGTGTGTGGGGGGGGGTGGGGGGGGGGTGGGGGTGGGGGGTGATGCCATTAGTGTTCTGACAGGTTTGATATGGCTCGCCATGACTCCTTATCCTGGACCAACCTCTTCATTTCAGAGAAGCACTTGACCTGCATTCCAATCTCTATCTTCCCCTACAGTTTTTACTCTCTACTGTCCTCTTTACAGGCTGTATACAACCTGGGACAACTGGGAGATCCAGGAAAAACCTGGGAATTTTTTCATCCGGGAGAAGAGCTTTTCATTGTTTTAGTTTTCAGTTAAATTTTTGTAACTTCGACTGTTAAGAACCAATACTCTAACAAATGATACTACTGTATCTCGGTACTGCAGAATAATACTGCAGCAATAAAACACAAACGAGAGAAAAAAAAGAAAACAAAAGTAAAACGTAAGATGCAAAGGAAATGTGCTACATACAACAACAAAACACAGTGCTCATACAAGCATCAGGCAACAGCAAAATGTGTCAAAGGCTTTAGGAAGACTATGCAATGCTTCATAAGAAAAAATTGCCTCCAATGAGTGTGACATAACAATGGCTTACATTAGATTCATTTGAGCTGTTGCTAGCCTGCTCATGGGCATGTCCAGTTGAGTCACATATGAGTAGTACCTTCTCCTGTTTCTGGCTACAGAAGTGTGGCAGTTAGCTTTATAAGCAATAGCAGCAAGCAAGCCAGATGCTACCCAGAAAAATTTTGCTGGCACGCCTAAGCTGCCAGATTCACACGCATGTGCAACAAGCCCGGATCTAGGAGCGCAGAGCAAACTGGTGCATCTGTCCCGGGTGGCATTTCTCGGGGGAAGGGGGGTGCTAAATTCATATTCTTGATGAAAAAGACCTTGTTTCACAAAGCACCTAGCATGCAGCACATGTTGGTCTATCAATTACTCATATGATTTTGAAACGCACCCCTAATGGTTTTTGAACGAATTCGAAGCTGATTTCTGAATGAATCATCAGTTGATTTTTGAATGCGTGCATAGTGTATGTGATACCTCTATCAGGGGAATCCTTGTCACATTTATGAATAAACTTTCCTGCAGACGAAAGGGGATGGGGTTATACCAACTGAGCAGAATAAATCCGAAAGGGTCAATGCCAGTCGCTGTTTATGTGGTTGACTGGGTTTGCAAATGATCTGTGTTGTTATAATATTAACAAAATCCATACATTCATACTACCAGAGTGGAAATAAATGACTACCAGGAATAACAGGTAACAAAGATTACGTATTATCTTCTCGGTGTACCCAAGAAAATGAAATTTTGACAAAATTTTTGGCCAGACCGCTACACTAGTAAGGACCAGTTGTACAGTCGCTGGCTAGCAGCTGCTAAGTTCTTTTCTGGGAGTAGTGTGGAAAACATGTTGTATGAACATGTAATAACCCCTCACCAGAGAAAAAACACAGGATAACTAAACTGGTGATTGTGGGAGGAGAAAAAGTTTTGGTACTGGCAGGAATAGTTACAGTATTAGAGGTGACAACATTATTTGTTAGAATGAGGAAGGAAAAGAAACAGGGACATCACACAAATTATGGAAGAATAGGATGATTCCAAATTTATATAATAATTTCGTACTACTACTTTTCAGTTTCATGCTTCAGAAGCTGGAGCATATGAATGAAATATGAAGCTATTTCCTAACATAAAACTTTTTGCTTCTTATAGGCCAAATAGCCACTTGATACTGGTACTTCGTGAATTGTATTCTGTTGTAGTACAAAAATGACCATTTGTGCCAAAACAGTCTCATTTATTTGGTGTATGTTACAACTAATGCAATATTAGGCAGGCCTATTTCATTTTATCTGGCAGACAGTGACATAATACATATAGTTTTTTCATGTAGCAAAACGTCTGACAGACTTTGATGAGGTAATAGATTCTTTCCCAGAAAGGAAAGCATGCCATGTAAAGCTGTAGCAAGATTAGAGACAGAAAAATGCTTGGACTTTTGGATTGACGAAATGTGTACTGTCTTGCTTGTCTCTACTGGTTTTATGTATCCTATATTTAATTTTATGTCACACAAAACAGCAAGTTATTAGCTAATAGGCAATAATGAGTGCAAAATTTCTGAAGAGTTCTTGTTCTCCCTGTTACAAATAATCCTGTCCAATATTAACTGCGACATTCTTTTTATAACGGGCAGGGTGTCAAACTGGCCAACTGGGAGCAGGAAATGGGACATTTTAATTTCCACTGTCCTGAATATAGTTTATGGCGCCCATTACAAAATATTACATGTTTGAATTCCACAGAGCAAAATATAATAAGATGTGATAGAAGAATGCTGCGTGAAGAAGCATGGCACTGTACTTTGTCACACTTAAGACCAAACCACATTGAACACATATGAAAACGTATCAGACTCTTCAGAAAGATGTGTGCTACAAAACAAACATATTTTTGAAAAGTAAATTTTTAAAATTTTTGGCATTGTACCTCAAATGCTCGAAGGAGGGGGAGTGGGAGGGCACCACTACCTAGTATTGGCCCAGTTCAGAAATAGCATAGATCTGGGGCTGATGCACAAAGCAGTCTGAGTTCTAGTGGGGAAGTGGCTAGTCTCCACTCAGACTGCTCCGTGCATCAGCCCCGGATCTATGATATTTCCGATCTGGGCCAATACTACGTAGTGGCGCCCTCCCGCTCCCCCTCCTTCAAGCGTTTGAGGTATGACGCCAAAAATTTTAAAAATTTACTTTTCAAAAATATGTTTATTTTGTAGCACACATCTTTCTGAATAGTCTGCATTTAATGAATTTGCTGTTTCCCTTCGTTTATTGCTCTCATGTCAAATGAAAACAAAACGGATTTCTGTGGCTGGGAGGCATCAAGTGAATTAAAATACATTCGCATAATTACAGAAGGCTGAAATATGTTATTAATTTCAGATTTTATTTTATTTCCAACTTTCTGACAGTCAAGCATTAATTGCCTTGCATAACAATGAAGGTATTTTTGTTGGTTTGCTAGAGAAATTTAGCTTTTATTAATCTTTTCCACTGAGGCAGTCAATTTATTTATAACAAAGTGTTTAATTCCACACTATTGGCTAGTTTCATCTGTTTGCTGCATTTCAAGTGCACATTTTCATCTTCTAGCACATATGGCATTATGCCACAAACATGAGATAATACAGTACTGGTACTCCAAGAAAATGTTCATCCAAATCTGGACATTCGAATATGTACTTAAGCCAAATTATGCATTTAATATGGTTCATGAAATTCTGATGCTCTTGGAGCATTCTGTAATGTCTTGTTTCTTTTATGACATAATGTAAGATCTTTTAATGTTTTGCATGTATGGACATACAGGCTTCCTGCTTCATTGTAGCTGTGCAAGTGTGGTGACGCCTGTTATCAGACACTCTCTGGCAACTACTGAAACGAACCTATTTCTAACAAGTCGAAAAATAAGGGTTTCAAAGTAAATTTCCTTTAACTCAAGATGAACTACGTGCGAGAATGTATGATGAATTTCTTAAATCACAGAGCATTTGACTCTCATTTAAAAATCAACTCTTTGAGGATGACCATTTAGAATAATTTCAAACCCAGAAGATCAGACATTTGTGTCGTCATTAAAAATTTTACTGGCACATGTGTGTGATGTGTCTTAAAGTGTAATATGTGCAAAAAACATCAACATTACATTTGAAAGCTTATCTTCTCTTGCAGCTTATTAATCTTTGAGACCAGTATTATATGTGAAAGCTTTTTTTCTTTTCTTGTGGCAACGCTGTGTATCTGTGACAGGATGACTAAAGTGCCTCACAATTTCGATTTCAATGCCTCAGAGACTAACATGTGGTGTTTAGTGGAATTCAAATTTATACTTTTGTAATACAAAAACATGCAGTGTACATGTTGCTGCACATCAGACATCTGTCCAAACATGTTTTTTTCCCTGAGTTTTGATTTCTAAAGTGCCGGTAAAATCTACACCGAAGTATAAAACCATAACAATTCAATGGATTGATAAGTTTTACAGTTATGAGGAAAAGTATACTATCACTTATAATGGAAAAAGTGTATTTTCATCTGGGAGAAAGTTTGTTTTTAACCAGGAAAAATCAGGGAATTGTTTTTTTTGCCACATATACACCCTGCTTTAGAACCATGGAAGTTATTACATGATGTCTTAACATATGCCCTATCACCCTGTCCCTTCATCTTGTCAGTGTTCTCCATTTGTTCCTTTGCTTGCTGATTCTGCACAGAACATCCTCAGTTTTTATCTTCTCAGTTCATTTAATTTTCAACATCCTTCTATAGCACCACATTTCATCCCTTCAATTCTCTTCTTTTCTGATTTTCTCATGGTCCATGATTCACTTCCCTACAATGCTGTGCTCCAAACATACAATCTCAAAATTTTCTTCCTCAAATTAAGGCCAATATTTGATACTAGTAGACTTCTTTTGGCCAATAATTCCCTCTTCATCTTTTCTAGTTTGCTTTTTATGTCCTCCTTATTTCACCTGTCATGCATCATTTTGCTTCCAAGGTAGCAGAATTCCTTCACTTCATCTACATCTTGCTCACCAATTTTGATGTTCAGTTTTTGACTTATCTCATTTCTTTCACTTTCTGACTAATCTCATTTCCGTTACTCCTCATTACTTTCATCTTTCTTCGGTTCACCCTCAATCAGACTTGGGCAGAATTTATTAGAATGGCAAACAATGAATAAAAAATTATTATTTGTTATTCATAAATAACAAATCAAGTTACACTCCTGGAAATGGAAAAAAGAACACATTGACACCGGTGTGTCAGACCCACCATACTTGCTCCGGACACTGCGAGAGGGCTGTACAAGCAATGATCACACGCACGGCACAGCGGACACACCAGGAACCGCGGTGTTGGCCGTCGAATGGCGCTAGCTGCGCAGCATTTGTGCACTGCCACCGTCAGTGTCAGCCAGTTTGCCGTGGCATACGGAGCTCCATCGCAGTCTTTAACACTGGTAGCATGCCGCGACAGCGTGGACGTGAACCGTATGTGCAGTTGACGGACTTTGAGCGAGGGCGTATAGTGGGCATGCAGGAGGCCGGGTGGACGTACCGCCGAATTGCTCAACAAGTGGGGCGTGAGGTCTTCACAGTACATCGATGTTGTCGCCAGTGGTCGGCGGAAGGTGCACGTGCCCGTCGACCTGGGACCGGACCGCAGCGACGCACGGATGCACACCAAGACCGTAGGATCCTACGCAGTGCCGTAGGGGACCGCACCGCCACTTCCCAGCAAATTAGGGACACTGTTGCTCCTGGGGTATCGGCGAGGACCATTCGCAACCGTCTCCATGAAGCTGGGCTACGGTCCCGCACACTGTTAGGCCGTCTTCCGCTCACGCCCCAACATCGTGCAGCCCGCCTCCAGTGGTGTCGCAACAGGCGTGAATGGAGGGACGAATGGAGACGTGTCGTCTTCAGCGATGAGAGTCGCTTCTGCCTTGGTGCCAATGATGGTCGTATGCGTGTTTGGCGCCGTGCAGGTGAGCGCCACAATCAGGACTGCATACGACCGAGGCACACAGGGCCAACACCCGGCATCATGGTGTGGGGAGCGATCTCCTACACTGGCCGTACACCACTGGTGATCGTCGAGGGGACACTGAATAGTGCACGGTACATCCAAACCGTCATCGAACCCATCGTTCTACCATTCCTAGACCAGCAAGGGAACTTGCTGTTCCAACAGGACAATGCACGTCCGCATGTATCCCGTGCCACCCAACGTGCTCTAGAAGGTGTAAGTCAACTACCCTGGCCAGCAAGATCTCCGGATCTGTCCCCCATTGAGCATGTTTGGGACTGGATGAAGCGTCGTCTCACGCAGTCTGCACGTCCAGCACGAACGCTGGTCCAACTGTGGCGCCAGGTGGAAATGGCATGGCAAGCCATTCCACAGGACTACATCCAGCATCTCTACGATCCTCTCCATGGGAGAATAGCAGCCTGCATTGCTGCGAAAGGTGGATATACACTGTACTAGGGCCGACATTGTGCATGCTCTGTTGCCTGTGTCTATGTGCCTGTGGTTCTGTCAGTGTGATCATGTGATGTATCTGACCCCAGGAATATGTCAATAAAGTTTCCCCTTCCTGGGACAATGAATTCACGGTGTTCTTATTTCAATTTCCAGGAGTGTATTTATTCAAATTACTGTATTTATAAGTGTGAGTAAAAAGTGTTGTGAACAAAAATTAACTTTAAAATCCAAACACATTGATAGCTCAAGTTCTTTGTCATTTACAAAACAAATGTACTTTCTGTTGCTTTGTGTTCAAAATATTTCCATCTTTTTTCTGACTGTCTCAGCAAAAAATTTATTTGATATTGAAAGTGTACTAGGGCCGACATTGTGCATGCTCTGTTGCCTGTGTCTATGTGCCTGTGGTTCTGTCAGTGTGATCATGTGATGTATCTGACCCCAGGAATATGTCAATAAAGTTTCCCCTTCCTGGGACAATGAATTCACGGTGTTCTTATTTCAATTTCCAGGAGTGTATTTATTCAAATTACTGTATTTATAAGTGTGAGTAAAAAGTGTTGTGAACAAAAATTAACTTTAAAATCCAAACACATTGATAGCTCAAGTTCTTTGTCATTTACAAAACAAATGTACTTTCTGTTGCTTTGTGTTCAAAATATTTCCATCTTTTTTCTGACTGTCTCAGCAAAAAATTTATTTGATATTGAAAGATTTTCCAGTACAGTTTACTAAAAAAATATGTTCTACACATCAGAACTTAGCAGTGTGTTACATGTTCTGAAAATTGCGCTTATTTCAGAATAATGATGTAAGACTTTCAAATCATGATCTACACTACTGGCCATCAAAATTGCTACATCAAGAAGAAATGCAGATGATAAACGGGTATTCATTGGACAAATATATTATACTAGAACTGACATGTGATTACATTTTCACGCAATTTGGGTGCATAGATCCTGAGAAATTAGTACCCAGAACAATGACCTCTGGCCGTAATAACAGCCTTGATACGCCTGGGCATTGAGTCAAACAGAGCTTGGATGGCTTGTACAGGCATAGCTGCCCATGCAGCTTCAACACAATACCACAGTTCATCAAGAGTAGTGACTGGCATTTTGTGACAAGCCAGTTGCTTGGCCACCATTCACCAGACGTTTTCAGTTGCTGAGAGATCTGGAGAATGTGCTGGCCAGGGCAGCAGTCAAACATTTTCTGTATCCAGAAAGGCCCGTACAGGACCTGCAACATGCAGTTGTGCATTATCCTGCTGAAATGTAGGGTTTCCCAGGGATCGAATAGAGGGTAGAGCCACGGGTCGTAACACATCTGAAATGTAAAGTCCACTGTTCAAAGTGCCCTCAATGTGAACAAGAGGTGACCGAGATGTGTAACCAATGGCACCCCATATCATCACGCCGGGTGATACGCCAATATGGTGATGACGAATACATG
Organism: Schistocerca cancellata; assembly: GCF_023864275.1. Classification (NCBI taxonomy): domain Eukaryota; kingdom Metazoa; phylum Arthropoda; class Insecta; order Orthoptera; family Acrididae; genus Schistocerca; species Schistocerca cancellata. Next base: position 604,801,617 of record NC_064631.1, on the reverse strand, counting down.
CTTCCAATGTACGTTCACTGCAATGTCGCCAAACATGGATGTGACCATTATGATGCTGTAAACAGAACCTGGATTCATCCAAAAAAATGATGTTTTGTCATTCGTGCAGCCAGGTCTGTCGTTGAGTACGCCATCGCAGGCGCTCCTGTCTGTGATGTAGTCTCACGGGTAACTGCAGCCATGGTCTCTGAGCTGATAGTCCATGCTGCTGCAAACATCATTGAACTGTTTGTGCAGATGGTTGTTGTCTTGCAAACGTCTGCATCTGTTGACTCAGGGATCGAGACGTGGCTGCACAATCCGTTACAGCCATGTGGATAAGATGCCTGTCATCTCGACTGCTAGTGATACGAGGCCATTGGGATCCAGCACGGCATTCCGTATTATCCTCCTGAACCCACCGATACCATATTCTGCTAACAGTCATTGGATCTCGACCAACAAGAGCAGCAATGTCACGATACGATAAACCGCAATTGCAATAGGCTACAATCCGACCTTTATCAAAGTCTGAAACGTGATAGTACACATTTCTCCTCCTTACACGAGGCATCACAACAACATTTCACTAGGCAACGCCGGTCAACTGCTGTTTGTGTATGAGAAATTGGTTGGAAACTTTCCTCATGTCAGCACGTTGTAGGTGTCACTACCAGTGTCAATTTTGTGTGAATGCTCTGAAAAGCTAATCATTTGCATGTCACAGCATCTTCTTCCTGTTGGTTAAATTTCATGTCTGTAGCACGTCATCTTCGTGGTGTGGTGTAGCAGTTTTAATGGCCAGTAGTGTACTTAAGCAAAAAATTCAGAAGTAATCAATTCCACCATAGCTTTTGACAAATGATTTCGTAGCGATTTCACATCAGCTTCACCTCAAAAGCTCATTCAAAATCAAAAAATAAATTCTCTTATTCTCCCACAACTTCATTCCAAACTCACCATCTGATGTCTTCAGCACTTCTTTGGCTATCATAAATCTGTATTTCATTATGAAGCTAAGTCCACCCTTCATCATGAGCAGCAGTACAGGTGAACTATGTGTATTTAAATCATGGGAAAAACAGTGCTACATTAGCTCTATTTTCTGTATTTGGTGCATAAAGGTGAAAAAAGTCTTCAAATTGTCTGTTGACATTGATTTGATAAAACGTTCGCCAGTGCACTGCAATATTATGGGCTCGTTTATGTACTCAAACTCAGTGACACTTAAGAAATTTTTCAATCCAAAAACTGTTGACTGTATTGATGTATGTTGGATCAGAAAACTACTCCATCTTGTAACATGAAGGTCACTCAAGAGTTAGTCCTAGAACACTTTCCATTATTTCTGATCATTTCGGACATACATCATTCCACAAATCATTATATTTTTGTGTAATTTTGCAGTGCCCTTTGGCTTATGCCATTTTAAGAGACTTTAAATTTAATATCTATTCATGTTGGTCATTACCAACCACAGAGCCCTTACTTTGTTCACTAATTTTTTAGCAGTACAAAAACAAGAGAACTATACTATTATATCATGAAGACACCCATACCCAACAGCATTAGCAATCTTGACACAACTGAGGAAAGTACTGCTCATTCACATCTCTACAGGCAGCACTCTCATCTCTGCCTAATTACGCAGAATGCTTCCTCATGTTGTTAGAGGTGGGGATGCAGTGCATTGGCTCCTTGGAGGTTGTCTACCACAGCCCATAGAGAGATCTATAGTTTAATATGTAATCTGAAACATGGTTCAAATTGTCATTTTTTCATTGTCTGAGGTAAAAGAAGCATGAAATGATAGGAAAATTCCTAGGGTCAACAGGGCTCAAACTCCAGACCTTTGGCTTCATACTCTGGAATATACACACTTTTTCCTTTTCTATTTAACACACTGAAGCACCAAGGCACTCTCCTGTAAAGTGCATTAATAAAGACTTTATCAAACAGAAACTGTACTGAGCCACACAAACAAATGTTGGTTATATAGGCAAAGTTCTATTCATGTAGTAACCAAAGAAGATGAGTTGTATTCTACGGCATTCTTTACTTAAGTGACGAATAATAAATATCGAATAATTATTTGTGTTCACAGGAAGGAATAGTCCTTTTATCCACAAATAATTTTTTTTTGAATGATTTAATTATTCAAATAATTATCTAGATACAAATTTATTCAAATAATGCCATCTCTCCCCTCAGTTCCTATTCTGTTCATTCCATTCAACAGTTTATGTAATTCAAATGAGTAGGAAAAATATTCAAATACAGCATTAGTAGAGCTGCTTGACACAGTCACATCAGTTAAATACTCAGGCATCACACTGCAAAACAATATGAAATGGAATGAGCATGCAAAGATTGAAGTAGGAAAGGTGGCTGGAGATAGTGGTCATGTGTGCATGAGTTGTGCCTGCTTGTGTGAATGTGTGTGTTTTCCTTTCTTACCTGAAAAAGGTTTTGGCCAAAAGCTCAGTGTGTAAGCCTTTTTGTTGTGTCTGTCTGCAACTCAGAGTGTCTTCTTTATTGTGAGTAGTCTACCCTTTTCATAACATTGTTAATTTGCGATACTTGATGTGATTGACAAATCTATAAAGCAAAAATTGTTAGATGGCATGTTCTGAGATGGTATGAGTTGTAAGAATATATGTACATCTTCAAAGAGTGACTTCTGTTATTTGGTAGTGTATAGGAAATAGATAAGCACAATTTCATCTCAAGCAAAGATCAGGTTGCACAGGAGTCAAAATCCACAAAATGAAGAAAGAAGATATCGAGAGGAGAGATATACTCCAGATAAGCAAGTCAATAATTTCTGATCTGTCAGATACAGCAATGAACATCCCAGGCTGAAGACAGCTCATGTACCTTTGACCATGACTCTCATTACCAATGGAAACTCCTAGCTCAGTCCTATGGATATTCTACAGAAGAATACAAAAAGGTAATCATGTGGGCACCGAGAAATATATTTTAAAATGGTAAAACAAAGAAAAAATTTTAAAAGTAGGCAGTTTCATCAGCTGCACTTAGCCCCTTGTGCTTGGATTTTGCAATTCTTCAAATGACTGTGAAACTCAACAATATATCCATTTAGTCTCTAAAACTTAAAAAAATGTTGAAGATAATTAATTATAAATAATTTGTTTATTAGATAAATGCTAACCTGTGGGCAGGAGCACTGTAACAATGCAACTCACTCCACTAACAATCATGCTGATGCACAATGGCCACCTGCGGCCCCAGTGATCCATAACAACCCAGCATGCCAAATAGCTGGGTATCTCAACCAGCGATGACAAGAGGAAGCTCGTGTATTCATTACTTCCAAGAGATGGACCATAATAACTCAGTCCCACATACACTAGCTCATTTGAAAACCTGGAACAAAAGTCAATCATAAAAACAGATCCAAAAATTGATCTATTTCTTAAAGGGATCTGATCACATAATCAGAAAGTGTAGATCAGTTGTTGAGAGCTTCTTTCTAAAAATCAAAGAGTAGAGTCACGTTTTCTACATGACTAATACAAATTTCTTAATTTACTGAGTGAACAAATGGCTACATGCTGAACATTTATATCAGAAACATCTATTTATAGCTAAATTAACTTAATCTAAGTTTAATTTATTAGTTACATCCTACAAAAATGGTTAAAAAATGTTTTGTACCATACATTGAAAGAATTTTAATTCAGAAAGTGTTTCAGTTTGCATTTTAAATGTTTTGTTGCTTATCAGTGGCTTTAAATATCTGGGGAGATGATAAAGCTATTTTTATGGCTGTCTAATTAGCTCCTTTCTGTGCCAGAGTAATAAACAGCAAAAGTAATTACATCAGGTTTTATAAGGGAGTAAACATGTGGGCTCAATAGTGAGAATGCACTTGTGGTGCTACAGCCTCTAAGCCTTACCTTAAGTAAATGTGTGGAATGCAGTCCTCTGGTGAATGTTTGAAATGTAGTTGGCAGTTGGAATGTGTGACACTTCTGGAGAGAGGAGAGAAGGTTTCACAGGTACCTGCAAGCACGATGTGGGCATTTTGTAACTGGAAAACCTTAGGGAGGTGCCTTTGTCAGATGAGTAGCACTTAGTTGAAGGATTTTTAAAATCCTTCAGTATGAGTGGAAGGTGTAATTTAAATACTTATATGCCAGTTTGGTGTTGTCGTCGTGTGACTAGGGCCCCCCATCGGGTAGACAGATCACTGGGTGCAAGTCTTTCAATTTGATGCCACTTCAGCAACTTGCACGTCGATGGGGATGAAATGGTGATGATTAGGACAACACAACACCCAGTCCCTGAGCAGAGAAAATCTCCAAACCCGGGCCCTTAGGATTGACATTCTGTCATGCTCCTTAGGATTGACATTCTGTCATGCTGACCACTCAGCTATTGGTGTTGCTAATGTATAATGGCTGCATGAGTTTAAGCACTTTTACCAATCTTTCAGTCATTGGTAAGTACTGATTTTGGAGTGTGTGTTTAACCTAGAAACTCATATTGTCTGTGTAATTTATTAACTATACTTGCCTGTAACTGTTTCACTTATATTCTATTACAGACAGCAGGAGGTAGCAAATTTGTACAGAAACCAGATGGCAGTAATAAGAGTCGAAGGGCATGAAGGGGAAGCAGTGGTTCGGAAGGGAGTGAGACAGGGTTGTAGCCTCTCCCCGATGTTATTCAATCTGTATATTGAGCAAGCAGTAAAGGAAACAAAAGAAAAATTCGGAGTAGGTAATAAAATCCATGGAGAAGAAAAAAAAAACTTGGAGGTTCGCCAATGACATTGTAATTCTATCAGAGACAGCAAAGGACTTGGAAGAGCAGTTGAATGGAATGGACTGTGTCTTGAAAGACATAAGATGAACATCAACAAAAGCAAAACGAGGATAATGGAATGTAGTCAAATTGTGTCGAGTGATGCTGAGGGAATTAGATTAGGAAATGAAACACTTACAGTAGTAAAGGAGTTTTGCTATTTGGGGAGCAAAATAACTGATGATGGTCGAAGTAGAGAAGATATAAAATGTAGACTGGCAATGGCAGGGAAAGCGTTTCTGAAGAAGAGAAATTTGTTAACATCGAGTATAGATTTAAGTGTCAGGAAGTCGTTTCTGAAAGTATTTGTATGGAGTGTAGCCATGTATGGAAGTGAAACATGGACGATAAATAGTTTAGACAAGAAGAGAATAGAAGCTTTCGAAATGTGGTGCTACAGAAGAATGCTTCAGAATCTGAAGGAGAGTATTCCAGTCAACATTGTCAAAAAAAAACAGAAAACATACGGAAGACAACACCAACAACAGTTTCACCATGCAGCAGACAACAGCAGAAGCAGCACACTCAGTGGAGGACATCAAAGCCAAGTGAACACAGCAGTGCATTTCCTTATTTTTTGTAACTGCAGGTATTTCTTCAACCAGATTGGATCATGGAGTCAAGAAGTCATTAAGAACAATAATGATTCAATGTCCAACAGAAAACTCAGAGTCCATATAGGTCAGATTTACAAAGTTAGTGAAAAGTTCAGTTCAGTTAGTGAAATGTTCATTTCAATGATGTAACAAATAAATACTGTCACAGGAAACCTGCAAATAAATTTTAACAGTCAATTAGATAAGCTGAACAATAAATTTAGCCAAAAATTAAAGGAGCTCACAAGGGAATGGTCCAACCTGACACGTTGGAAGATGCCTTGAAATTTTTTATACAGGAAGAATATGGCGAAAGAAAGACCCTGTCAAAATTTTAGTTGCTAAAACACGCTGCAAGTGTTAAAAAATGGTGAAAATTGCCAAAATCATGGCTTGCCATGCAACTGAAGAACTGAACATCCCTACCAGAGCTGTAGTGGACAGCATGTGGACATATTCTTGGTTGACAGTGTGTCATTAAACAGATAACACAACTCAGCAGAATCATAATTTGTAAACTGAATTTCAGTTTTTGTTGGTAGTTTTTCTGAAACAGCTGTCCACAGTTATTTTTCACCAAAATTTGCAACTCATTTAATTTCCATAATATGTACCAGTTGCTTTTGCGGGAATAAAACTGAATTAGTATTTAATGTGTTCAACAATTTTATGAAAAGAATATACTGCTACTCACCATATAGCAGAGATGTTGAGTCACAGATGGGCACAACAAAAGGACTACTAAACACATTAGCTTGCGGCCAGAAGGCCTTCTTCTGAAATAGACAACATACACACACATTCATGCAAATGCAGCTCACACAACCATAATCACCATCTCTGCTGGGACCAGACTGTGAGCAACTGTGCAGCACATGATGGGAGCAGCAATCTGGGTGGTGGAGGTTAGGAGGAGGTTGGGGCAGGGAGGAGAAGGGAGAGCAGGGTACGGGTGGGGGACGATAAAGTGCTATTTGTGGAGCATATAGTGACAATGTGGAGAGAGGATAGGGCAGATAGGTGCAGTCAGGAGGTTGTAGGATGGGTGGGGGTGACAGAAGGTAACAGAGAGAAGTAAAAATACTATGGGTGTAATTGTGAAATAGAAGGCTGTGGAGTGGGTACAGAGAAGGGGATAAATGAGTGAGGGACAATGATTAATGAAGTTGAGGCGAGGGGGGTTATGGGAATGTAGGATATATTGCAGGGAGAGTTTTCACCTAAGCAATTCAGAAAAGCTGTTGTTGGCACAAAGAATTCAGATGGCACAGGCTGTGAAGCAGTCATTAAAATGAAGATTGTTGTATTGGGCAGAATGCTCAGCAACTGGGTGTCCAGCTGTTTCTTGGCCACAGTTTGTCAGTGGCCATTCATGTGGACAGACAGCTTGTTGGTTGGCATGCCTGTGTAGAACAAAGCACAGTGGTTGTAGATCACATGACTGGTTTCACAGGTAGCCTTGCTTCTGATGGGATATGTGATACTTGTGACCAGACTGGAGTAGGTGATGGTGGAAGGATGTATGAGACAGGTCTTGCATGTAGGTCTATTACAGAGATATGAGCCATGAGGCAAAGGGTTGGGAGCATGGGTTGTGTAGCAATGGACGAGGATAATGTGTAGACTCAGTGGGTGGCAGAGTACCACTGTGTGAGAGGTGGGGAGGATAGTGGGTAGGACATTCCTCATTTCAGGGCACAATGGGAGGGAGTGGAAATCCTGGTGGAGAATGTGATTCAGTTGCTCCAGTCCTGTATGGTACTGAGTCATGAGGGGAATGTTCCTCTGTGGCCAGATGGTGGGACTTTGGGAGGTGGTGGGTGACTGGAGAGATAAGGCACAGGAGATTTGTTGTCATACAAAGTTGGGAGGGTAATTACAGTCTGTGGAGGCCTCAGTGAGGTCCTTGGTATATTTCAAGAGGAACTGCTCATCACTAGAGATGCAATGGCTACGGGTAGCTAGGCTGTGTGGAAGGGACTTCTTGGACTGGAATAGGGAGGTGCTGCTACTGGTTGGTAAGTTTGATATAGATGGAGGTACTAATGTAGTCATCTGCAAGGTGGAGGTCAACATCGAGGAATTTGGGTAACACTTGATGTTAGGCAGTGTGAAAACCTGGTTTTGCTTTATAAAATCTGATTGTGAACTGTATACATGGAAGAAAGACTTACATAATGTAATAAATACACATCAAAATGAAGCTTGCGAAACTGTGAAAGAAAAATTATCTGAAAGATTTACTGTATTAGTTGGCCACAAAGTCCCATTACCCCACAATCACAAACTAACAAACCCATAAACTTGACTAAATAACATTAACAACAGTTCTTCAGAGGAATTTTCTTGAGATATGAATCATTTGGAGCTGCTCAAGCGAGGAAATGTACCATTACCAATGGAGATCTATGAGACTGGGACCTCCGAATCACAGTTAAGATGAGCATTGCTGATTTCAAGTTTTCTTCAACATGGTACAGAAAGCTGGCTGAAACCTGAAATTGATGGCAGTGAGACTTTTGGGGAAAATTTAAGTGTGTATCAAAAGGATACACAAATGGGAAATGGAGGGGGTGTGTTGGTTGCAGTTGACAAAAAACTCAAATCCATCGAGATTGAAACTGAAGTTTTTTGGGAAAGGCTCAGTATCAGGAGTGGGCATAAAATGATAATTGGATCCTTCTATCACCCACCAGACTCATCTCCTGATGTTACCAAAAACTTCAGAGAAAACATCAGTTCACATAAGTTCCCCAAATCATACTGTAATCATCAGTGGAGACTTTCATCATCTAACAATTAATTGGGAAAGTTACAGTTTTGTTAATGGTGGGTATGATAAGATATCCTGCGAAACTTTACTAAATGCCTTGTCTGAAAACTATCTAGAACAGATAGTTAAAAACCCTACTCATGATGGAAATCTATTGGATCTAATGGCAACAAACAGATCTGACCACTTTGAGTATGTCCACATCAAAACTGGTATTAGTATTCATGACACAGTTGTGGAACAATGATTACAAAAGAACAAAATGAGAACTAAAACATGCAGAAAAATATACATGTTCAGTAAACTAGATACAAAGTCAGTAATGTCATATCTCAATGAGGAACTTCAAACTTTAAGCACAGGTCAGGAGCATGCAGAGGAACTCTGCTCGAGATTAAATGAATAGTTGACTGCACGCTGGATAGATATGTACCCAGTAGAACAGTTTATAATGGGAGGGAACATCTATGGTATACAGTGACTGTAAAGAAACTTCTAAAGTAACAGAGATTATTGCATAATAGGTGTAAAACAAAGTGTAGGGCCATAGATGGGGAGATGCTGACTGGAACACATTTAGCTGTCAAGAGAGCAATGCATGATACCTTCAATGACTACCATAGCAGAATATTTTCAAATGACATTTCACAAAATCCAAAGAGATTCTAGTCATATGTAATGGGTGTTAGTGGCACCTAAGTTAGTGTGCAGTCCCTAGTGAATGAGACAGGAACTGAAACTGAGGGTAGTGAAGCAAAAGCTGAAATGATTAACTCTGTTTTCAGATGTTCCTTTACACAGGAAAACCCAGGAGAATTGCCCTAATTTAATCCCCATACCACTGAAAAGATGAATGAAATAATACTAGTGTCAGTGGTGTTGAGAAACAGCCAAAATCATTAAAATTGAACAAAGCTCCAGGCCCCAATGTAATCCCTATCAGATTCTGTGCTGAATTTGTGGCTGATTTTTCCTCTCTTCTCACTATAATCTATCGTAGATCCCTCAAACAAAAAACCATGCCCATTTCGTGGAAAAAGGCACAGTTCACAACCATCTACAAAAATTTAGTAGAAGTGATTCAGAAAACTACCGTCCAATATCCTTGACATCAATTTGTTGTAGAATCTTAGAACATATTCTGAGCTCAAACGTAATGAGGTATCTTGAAGAGAATGATCTCCTCAGTGCCAACCAGTATGGTTTTCAGAAATGTCTATCCGTGAAACCCAACTCCCACTTCTCTCACATGACGTACTGAAACCTTTGGATGAAGGCAGCCAGGTAGGTGCAGTTTTTCTTGATTTTTGAAAAGCATTTAACTCAGCACTGCACCTACGCTTATTGTCAAAAGTATGATCATACAGGCTATTAAGAAGTGGTGGATACAGAAAAACCTCAAGGAGGGGGCTCTAAAGATATCATGAGCTACCTTCACTTTTACCATAATAAAAAATAAAGTCATATGCAAAGTTTAAGAAATGTTGTTGTTGTTGTTGTCTTCAGTCCTGAGACTGGTTTGATGCAGCACTCCATGCTACTCTATCCTGTGAAAGCTTCTTCATCTCCCAGTACTTACTGCAAACTACATCCTTCTGAATCTGCTAAGTGTATTCATCTCTTGGACTCCCTATACGATTTTTAACCTCCACACTGCCCTCCAACGCTAAATTTGTGATCCCTTGATACCTCAGAACATGTCCTACCAACCGGTCCCTTCTTCTTGTCAAGTTGTGCCACAAACTCCTCTTCTCCCCAATTCTATTCAATACCTCCTCATTAGTTATGTGATCTACGCATCTAATCTTCAGCATTCTTCTCTAGCACCACATTTCGAAAGCTTCTATTCTCTTCTTGTCCAAACTATTTATCGCCCATGTTTCACTTCCATACACGGCTACACTCCATACAAATACCTTCAAAAACGACTTCCTGACACTTAAATCTATACTCGATGTTAACAAATTTCTCTTCTTCAGAAACGCTTTCCTTGCCATTGCCAGTCTACATTTTGTATCTTCTCTACTTCGACCATCATCAGTTATTTTGCTCCCCAAATAGCAAAACTCCTTTACTACTGTAAGTGTCTCATTTCCTAATCTAATTCCCTCAGCATCACCCGACACAATTTGACTACATTCCATTATCCTCGTTTTGCTTTTGTTGATGTTCATCTTATATCCTCCTTTCAAAACACTGTCCATTCCATTCAACTACTCTTCCAAGTCCTTTGCTGTCTCTGACAGAATTAAATTGCCATCGGCGAACCTCAAAGTTTTTATTTCTTCTCCATGGACTTTAACACCTACTCCGAATTTCTTTTGTTTCCTTTACTGCTTGCTCAATATACAGATTGAATAACATTGGGGAGAGGCTACAACCCTGTCTCACTCCCTTCCCAACTGCTGCTTCCCTTTCATGCCCCTTGACTCTTATAACTGCCATCTGGTTTCTGTACAAATTGTAAATAGCCTTTTGCTCCCTGTATTTTACCCCTGCCACCTTTAGAATTTAAAAGAGAGTATTCCAGTCAACATTGTCAAAAGCTTTCTCTAAGTCTACAAATGCTAGAAATGTAGGTTTGCCTTTCCTTAATCTATTTTCTAAGAAAAGTCTAAGGGTCAGTATTGCCTCACGTGTTCCAACATTTCTGCGGAATCCAAATTGATCTTCGCCGAGGTCGGCTTCTACCAGTTTTTCCATTCATCTCTAAAGAATTCGCGTTAGTATTTTGCAGCTGTAACTTATTAAACTGATAGTTCGGTAATTTTCACATTTGTCAACACATGCTTTCTTTGGGATTGGAATTATTGTATTCTTCTTGAAATCTGAGGGTATTTCACCAGTCTCATACATCTTGCTCACCAGATGGTAGAGTTTTGTCAGGACTGGCTCTCCCAAGGCCATCAGTAGTTCCAATGGAATGTTGTCTACTCCTGGGACCTCGTTCTGACTCAGGTCTTTCAGTGCTCTGTCAAACTCTACACGCAGTATCGTATCTCCCATTTCATCTTCATCTACGTCCTCTTCCATTTCCATAACATCGTCCTCAAGTACATCGGCCTTGTATAGACCCTCTACATACTCCTTCCACCTTTCTGCTTTCCCTTCTTTGCTTAGAACTGGGTTTCCATATGAGCTCTTGATATTCATGCAAGTGGTTCTCCTTTCTCCAAAGGTCTCTACTGTAGGCAGTATCTATCTTACCCCTAGTGAGATAAGCCTCTACATCCTTACATTTGTCCTCTAGCCATCCCTGATTAGCCATTTTGCACTACCTGTCGATCTCATTTTTGACACGTTTGTATTCCTTTTTGCGTGCTTCATTTACTTCATTTTTATATTTTCTCCTTTCATCAATTAAATTCAATATTTCTTCTGTTACCCAAGGATTTCTACTAGCCCTCATCTTTTTACCTACTTGATCCTCTGCTGCCTTCACTACTTCATCCCTCAGAGCTACCCATTCTTCTTCTACTGTATTTCTTTCCCCCATTCCTGTCAATTGTTTCCTTATGCTCTCCCTTAAACTCTGTACAACCTCTGGTTCTTTCAGTTTATCCAGGTCCCATCTCCTTACATTCCCACCTTTTTGCAGTTTCTTCAGTTTTAATCTACAGTTCATAACCAATAGATTGTGGTCAGAGTCCACATCTGCCCCTGGAAATGTCTTACAATTTGAAACCTGGTTCCTAAATCTCTGTCTTACCATTATATAATCTATCTGAAACCTGTCAGTATCTCCAGGATTCTTCCATGTATACAACCTTCTTTCACGATTCTTCAACCACGTGTTAGCTATGATTAAGTTATGCTCTGTGCAAAATTCTACCGGACGGCTTCCTCTTTCATTTCTTACCCCCAATCCATATTCACCTACTATGTTTCCTTCTCTCCCTTTTCCTACTCTTGAATTCCAGTCACCCATGACTATTAAATTTTCGTCTCCCTTCACTATCTGAATAATTTCTTTTATCTCATCATACATTTCATCAATTTCTTCGTCATCTTCAGAGCTAGTTGCCATATAAACTTGTACTACTGTAGTAGGCATGGGCTTCGTGTCTATCTTGGCCACAATATTACTATGCTGTTGGTAGTAGTTTACCCGCACTCCAATTTTTTTATTCATTATTAAATCTACTCCTGCATTACCCCTATTTGATTTTGTATTTATAACCATGTATTCACCTGACCAAAAGTCTTGTTCCTTCTGCCACCGAACTTCACTAATTCCCACTATATCTAACTTCAACCTATCCATTTCCCTTTTTAAATTTTTTAACCTACCTGCCCGATTAAGGGATCTGACATTCCATAGAACGCCAGTTTTCTTTCTCCTGATAACGACGTCCTCATGAGTAGTCCCCACCCGGAGATCCGAATGGGGGACTATTTTACCTCCAGAATATTTTACCCAAGAGGACGCCATAATCATTTAACCATACAGTAAAGCTGCATGCCCTCGGGAAATATTACAGCTGTAGTTTCCCCCTGCTTTCAGCTGTTCGCAGTACCAGCACAGCAAGGCCATTTTGGTTAGTGTTGCAAGGCTAGATCAGTCAATCATCCAGACTGTTGCCCCTGCAACTACTGAAAAGGCCGCTGCTCCTCTTCAGGAACCACATGTTTGTCTGGCCTCTCAACAGATACCCCTCTGTTGTGGTTGCACCTGCGGTACAGCCATCTGTATCGCTGAAGCATGCAAGCCTCCCCACCAACGGCAAGGTCCATGGTTCATGGGGGTAGAAAGTTTAATTTAAGTTTAATTTAAACTGATTATACACATATAGAAGACAAGACCATCTTATGACATAAAAAGTTACAATTGTGGTTCTCTTCCTTAAGTTATGAATTCTATGCACCTATTCCTCCTGGAAAATTGGTTAATTCCATTGTCAATAGGACAATCAATGTCAGGGTGAGTGTTCAACAGAGTTAAGTCATTAAGTCGATCCTCCTTCATTGTTGACCTCAGCCATGTCTTTGTATGACACAATGTTGAAAAACGTCTTTCTACTGCAACAGTAGATGCAGGTAGACAAGCAAATATTTTGTGCAGTGTGTGCAAAGTAGGTTAGTCAGATCTACGACAAACAGACAATGATTGCATACAGAATCATGATCATTAAGGGTGTTTATACTCATTTGCTTGTATTAGTCTCTTTTTAATCTCAAAGAGTGATTCTTCTTCAAAGAATGGTAGTTCAGTTAAGCACTGATTCAATTTATGTACCAGGTCATTACCATCATGTTTCAGTAGCTGTGAGGGCAAAAGAATGCTGAATTTTAAATGACAAATATTTTATTCAGCAAAACATTCTCTCATGTCAGTCATAATATGGTCCAGCTGGAATAAAAACAATTCTTTTCCAATATGTCATAGCATCATCATATGATCATTGTTTTCACTGTGTCTTTGTCTGCCTATAAGATCAGGAACACCCATCTCCATGTGTAACTCTTCCGTAACTGCCTTCACCTCTTCAACAATACAAGCAAAGTGGCTATCAACATTAGCTCTCATGCCGTCATACACCTTGAGCGTCGAATCTAATTTTGCTTTTGCCATCGCGACATCCAATCTAGGGTCTTGTAAGATTTTGCTTACTGGATGTGTTATGTTCATAATGTCACTCAGTGTAAACGGAGTGATAAAAAACTCACAGTTAGAGAGAGCTCAAAGGAGAATATCGGCTTTGGTTGCCGTTGTTCTATCCCTCCAACACTGTATTTCTTTAAGAACTTTGCAAACTGTTCTGAGATTGGCTGCAAATTGAATAACAGCATCACGTTGCTCAACCCATCTCATTTGACAATGTGACTGAAGCGAATGTTTTAGGTGACTCTTCAAAACTGAGCAACCATCACAGCCTATACTCACACAGTTTTCCAGTGACAGAGAAAGGCTTTCCATTCTCCTTAAAATCATAGAACATAATATTTCACCAGTAATGCTATGCTCCTCATCTTGACTCTCCTGAGGTCCATCATCAATGTTTACACTACAATCATTGTCTTTATGGATGTCAACGAAACCCAAAAATATTTCGTGTAATTTGCAGTCACCATCAACGTATCTTGCAGCTAAACTCAGTTGGGCGATGTGCACTATGTCTCTAGTCTCATTGAAGATTAAGCTGTAATAACGAGAATCTTTGATTTCCTCTAGTATTCTCGATAACATCACTGTTTCACAGCATGAACTAAGTTCGTTACACGTTGTTTTACTTATGTAAGTGGCGTTCACTCTAGTGGTCTCAGGGTGATGTTTTAGGTGCAAGTCTCCAGCATCAGTTCTAAATCTTAGAAGAGCTCTAAAGTTTCCCTCATTACTCAATACTTGCTAGAGCCAGGCCTCAAATAGAAGGGTTACATGGTTGTACATATCTTTAAATGTATGGTGAAACTCACTGAAATGACATGGCATAGATTGGACATGGGTGTGTGACATGGTGCGTGGTGCATTCAGATGTCATGTGCAAGGATATTGCTGATGGACAGACGTCTATCTCTCGGTGAATGCCAGCTGGGTGAGAAAGCGTGTGGAATGCACTGTAATGGGGCAGGAAGGATACTGAAGGTGGAAACCAGTCAGGTAGGTCCAGGTAGGCAGTGAGGTGATGCAGCCAAGGTCAGCTGGGTTTGCAGTAGTCATGGGAAGTGTTAATTGGTACTGACATTGTTGAAATTGGTAGTTGATATGGCAGCAGCTGTTTTCCCCACATTTAAAGTGCTCAACAGTTCAGTTTTTGACACTGTGGCATATGAAAAGCCTCATGTTTGCACAACTTTGAACATAAATTGCCTCATGATTTGGGTACACATGATCTGGTGGTGATCAAATGCAGTGAGCTGCACATTTTCCATCCTTCACTAGGCTGTAATACTTATGGTCAGTACAATGACTGACACTGACATGCCAAGTACCATATTGATACCATATTGACAAGAGCATGCTCTCTCTCTCTCTCTCTCCACCTCTCGGAAATGTTCAATTAATGATTGATCATTATATAGAGTTCTGCCAATATCTCTACATAAATGTCAATAATTAATTAAAATTTGCATATGGTTTTATACATTGCAGTAAAGACAACAGAACAATGCAACACCTCACACATGGAAAACATCATGAATAAATGCCATAGCGCACAGGAAACACACTTCAAAATGGGAAGAATCTCCTCAAAAGCATTATGTGCAATATATAAATAAAAAGAAAATCCATGGACTTTCATAAACTATTCCTGATAGATCAAATAAAATTTTACAGATGTCTTGGGATGGGGAATTCAAGATGCTCTTTACATTTTGAGTTTCTTCTCAGCAGATCTACAATTTCTGGCATTATTAGACAGACAACCACATTCATAAGGCAGAAGCCAAAAGAGTAATATATGAAACCACTCACCACAGAAGAGTGGAAGAATATCAGTGACTAGTATGAGAAGACAGCAAACTTTCCTCACTGTATGGGATCCATAGATGGAAAACACATAGGAAATGTAAAACCATGAAGTTCAGACAATAAATATTATAATTACAAAAAGTACTTTTATGTTGTACTAATGACCATGCAGACAGCAATTACTGTTTCAGATTCATAGACATAGGGGTGTTTGTTCATCAAGAATTATCTTTTGTATTTAAAGCAACTGAATTAGGTAAAAAAGTTTACAATCAGACTTTGAATATGCCAAGTGTAACATCACTTCCAAATGATCCATGTGGACTGAAAAGCCCTTACATGTTTGTGGTTGATGAGGTTTTTGCAATGAGTGACAACTTAATGAGACCATATACTGCAAAATACCTGACTAATAAACAAAAAGTCTTTAACTACAGGCTGTCACAAGCATGGCATAATGTAGAATCTGTATTTGGCATTTCATCTAATAAATGGATAATTTTTAAGCTGTCCAGTTGATGTTAATGTTGACGTGGTGGATGCTATTATACAGGCATGTAATACACTTCGTAATTTTGTGAGACAACATGACAGCTATAATATTGATAACACACTTACATGTATAATGGGAAGTATTCCTGCACATGAGACAAAAGAAACTAACTGTGGCAAAACTATCAGAGATCGTTATGCTGCTTACTTCTGTTCCCTCAAGGACCTGCACCATGGTAAGTTCATTATGTTAATATCCTCAAATGACAAGTAGTTTTTAGTCTAAAATTGGATTGTTGACATTTTATTCATGAGCATATTTCAGTGTACACTATTTATAAATACTAACAAATGATTTACTGTCAGTGCCCACCAAGAACTGTGTCTGCTTGTCATCCATTCCATCCCACTTTCTTCCCCAAACGACTGCTGAAATTGCTCGCCATGATTCTTTTTATCTCTGCTTTAGTACTCCTTGCCCTGAGTCTTGTACAGCCATTGGTGTCCCTGCATTATCATAATCATTACTTTACTATCCAGATGCTCCATTTTGTTGCTTTGTATGGTACAACAAGATGATACAATGACAATAATGCAAGGGTGGTATAGTCTGTCTGCAAACTGAACAGCAAGCACCAAAGTTCCCAGTCCCTCTATGCAGCTACGTCATAAGTAATATCTGCACACAGACTGTTCCACAGTTATACTGACACTTCTACAGAGGGCTTATCATATCTGTGGACACACATAGTGAAGGCATGTCTGGAGAGTGTTAATTTCAGTAAATGTGTTACACTATATGAAATACAGTAATTAGCACAAATGTAATTAACATAACAAACACACATGAACAGAATTTAGGTAAATCAATTGTTGCTGCACAGCACTGCTTTATATGTAACAGATTAGTTTTCATCCTTTACCGCTGTTCCTCCTGGAAGGCCACTCCCCGTAGACAGATCATAAAAATGCAGAGAAAGAAATGCAGATCGAATGCACCCCACCTTATTCACACCACACCCCATTCAACAAACAGTGGTCTATGATATTATTGTGAAATATCAAAAAAATACTCATGAGAAACATGCACATGTGGCTGTAGCCTAATTGAGTTGCTCAGTGGAGTGAATAAAAGAAAGAGTAAGTCACATACAAACACATGCATGAATCCAGATAAAGAAATGGCAAATTTACCTTTGAATTTTCATCTTTACACTGTAATTTGCAGATCACAGTGAGGTGCATGGCATAAGGTATTTTTTATTGTGACATGTATTACAATTTGTACCCATTCCATTCAAGTAGAATTTATGATAATTATTTTTTTGGGAAGAGAGACTATTTATACATCACTATCAAAGCTTTATTAGACTCTTTTATTGAAAGTAGTTGTAGTCAGGTCAAAGTGACAGTATGTTTCACTTCACAAAGTAATTTTACTGAATTTTCATGTTGTATGGGGAAGTTCAGGGCTACAAACAGTAACTGCGGTAGATTCATAATAATAATTATTATTATTAAACCATCATCAGCCTTGAAGCACCCACACCATTCCAAATCCTATCAGTACCTCAAACATTATGTAACTGTACAGAAATTCATTCCAGTGGCTGCATTGTTAGGATGGTTGGTTGGTTGTTTCGTTGGATGGTGGGTCTAAATGGCAATGTCAGTAGCCCTTCAGTCAAGAGGTAGTTCATCTGGAGTCAGTGATATTTACCAGATATTTGATCAGATTATGAAAGTATGAACCATGGACCTTGCCGTTGGTGGGGAGGCTTGTGTGCCTCAGCGATACAGATGGCCATACCGTAGGTGCAACCACAACAGAGGGGTATCTGTTGAGAGGCCACACAAACATGTGGTTCCTGAAGAGGGGCAGCGGCCTTTTCAGTAGTTGCAGGGGCAACAGTCTGGATGATTGACTGATCTGGCCTTGTAACACTAACCAAAACGGCCTTGCCGTGCTGGTACTGTGAACAGCTGAAAGCAAGGGGAAACTACAGCCGTAATATTTCCCGAGGGCATGCAGCTTTACTGTATGGTTAAATGATGATATCAGTTTGGATTCCATAGAAATATTGAAATGCGTGAGGCAATACTGACCCTACAACTTATCTTACAAGATAGGTTAAGGAGAGGCAAACCTACGTTTCTAATATTTGTAGACTTAGAGAAAGCTTTGTACAATGTTGACTGGAATACTCTCTTTCAAATTCTGAAGGTGGCAGGGGTAAAATACAGGGAGCAAAAATCTATTTACAATTTGTACAGAAACCAGGTGGCAGTTATAAGAGTCGAGGGGTATGAAAGGGAAGCAGTGGTTGGGAAGGGAGTGAGACAGGGTTGTAGCCTCTCTCCGATGTTATTCAATCTGTATATTGAGCAAGCAGTAAAGGAAACAAAAGAAAAATTCGGAGCAGATATTAAAATCCATGGAGAAGAAATAAAAACTTTGAGGTTTGACGATGACATTGTAATTCTGTCAGAGACAGCAAAGGACTTGGAAGAGCAGTTGAACAGAATGGACACAGGATGTATACGTGGCCATCATCATCATCATCACCATCATCATCATCATTTAAGACTGATTATGCCTTTCAGCGTTCAGTCTGGAGCATAGCTCCCCTTATACAGTTCCTCCATGATCCCCTATTCAGTGCTAACATTGGTGCCTCTTCTGGTGTTAAACCTATTACTTCAAAATCATTCTTAACCGAATCCAGGTACCTTCTCCTCGGTCTGCTCCGACTCCTCCTACCCTCTACTGCTGAATCCATGAATCTCTAGGGTAACCTTGCTTCTCCCATGCGTGTAACATGACCCCACCATCTAAGCCTGTTCGCCCTGACTGCTACATCTATAGAGTTCATTCCCAGTTTTTCTTTGATTTCCTCATTGTGGACACCCTCCTGCCATTGTTCCCATCTACTAGTACCTGCAATCATCCTAGCTACTTTCATATCCGTAACCTCAACCTTGTTGATAAGGTAACCTGAATCCACCCAGCTTTCGCCCCCATACAACAAAGTTGGTCGAAAGATTGAACGGTGCACAGATAACTTAGTCTTGGTACTGACTTCCTTCTTGCAGAAGAGAGTAGATCGTAGCTGAGCACTCACTGCATTAGCTTTGCTACACCTCGCTTCCAGTTCTTTCACTATGTTGCCATCCTGTGAGAATATGCATCCTAAGTACTTGAAACCGTCCACCTGTTCTAACTTTGTTCCTCCTATTTGGCACTCAATCCGTTTATATTTCTTTCCCACTGACATTACTTTCGTTTTGGAGATGCTAATCTTCATACCATAGTCCTTACATTTCTGATCTAGCCCTGAAATATTACTTTGCAAACTTTCAATCGAATCTGCCATCACAACTAAGTCATCCGCATATGCAAGACTGCTTATTTTGTGTTCACATATCTTAATCTCACCCAGCCAGTCTATTGTTTTCAACATATGATCCATAAATAATATGAACAACAGTGGAGACAGGTTGCAGCCTTGTCTTACCCCTGAAATTACTCTGAACCATGAACTCAACTTACCGTCAACTCTAACTGCTGCCTGACAATCCATGTAAGGACCTTCAATTGCTTGCAAAAGTTTGCCTCCTATTCCATAATCTTGTAGAACAGACAATAACTTCCTCCTAGGAACCCGGTCATATGCCTTTTCTAGATGTATAAAGCATAGATACAATTCCCTGTTCCACTCATAACACTTCTCCATTATTTGCCGTAAGCTAAAGATCTGGTCCTGACAACCTCTAAGAGGCCTAAACCCACACTGATTTTCATCCAATTGGTCCTCAACTAATACTCGCACTTTCCTTTCAACAATACCTGAGAAGATTTTACCCACAACACTGATTAAAGAGATACCTCTGTAGTTGTTACAATCTTTTCTGTTTCCATGTTTAAAGATTGGTGTGATTACTGCTTTTGTCCAGTCTGATGGAACCTGTCCCAACTCCCAGGCCATTTCAATTATCCTGTATAGCCATTTAAGACCTGACATTCCACTGTATTCCACTGTATTATACGTGGACAAGGAAAAAAAATTCCCAGATTTCTCCCGGATTTCCCAGTTAAAAATACACTTTCTCCCGGGTGAAAACATAATTTTTTTCTGTTAACTGACAGTATATTTTCTCTCAGAACTGTATAAGTTATCAGTCCTCTGAATGGCTATTGTTTTATACACGGATGTAGAATTTCCCGGGGCTTTAGAAAACTAAACACAGGGGAAAAAAACACGTTTTGGAAAGATCTGTGGTGTGCAGCAACAGGTACGCTGCACTTTTTTGTATTACGAAAGTATAAACTCGAATTCCACCAAACATTGCCATTTACTTTCCAAAGCATTGAAATCTAGATAGCGATGTGCTTTTGTAAGCCAGTCGTAGGTTATGTCACATGATCTCACCAGCCGATGACAGCGGGTATTCATAGCTTAGGATACGTGATGTAGTCAGCCAATAGCAACATCACTGTTAAGTAGTGTGAACACACAAACAGAATAAGTTAATGGTTTAAATTAATATACATAGTGGTGCTACACGAAAAGCAAAGCTTTGACATATAATATTGGTCTAGAAGATTAATATGCTGCAAGAGAAGCTAAACTTTCGTATATAA
The DNA here is from genome assembly GCF_023864275.1 of Schistocerca cancellata. Taxonomy (NCBI): domain Eukaryota; kingdom Metazoa; phylum Arthropoda; class Insecta; order Orthoptera; family Acrididae; genus Schistocerca; species Schistocerca cancellata. The sequence continues at coordinate 604,780,891 of NC_064631.1, read as the reverse complement.
TGTTGTTCTTTTATGCGCGTATTACAATTTAAGATATATCACACAAATGCGCCAGTAAAATTTTTAATAACGACATAAATGTGTGATTCATCTAAAGTCTCGTCACCAAAGAGTTGATTTTTAAATCAGAGTCAAACGCTCTGTGATTTAAGAAATTCATCATACATTCTCGCACATAGTTCAACTTGCATAAACGGAAATTTACTTTGATGGTAACGCTTTTCAAATCACCATTCGAAATATTTTTCCGTGACCTGTTAGAAATAGGTTTGTTTCTGCAATTGCCAGAGAGCGCCACATGACAGGCACCACCGTGCTTGCGCAGCTACGATGACGTAGGGAGGCCGTGTGTTCGTACGTGTGAAACATTAAAGGATCTTACATTATGTCATAAAAGAAACAAGACGTCAGAGGATACTCCAAGAGCATCGGAATTTCGTGACACATACTAAAATATGCACATTTAAAGTGCACATTCGTATGACCAGATTCCCAGTAAAGTAGGCCATGACCTGATATTAAGCTTTTCAATGTATGTAAATTTTCTTGGAGTACCAGTGCTGTGTTATCTCATGTGTGGTTCTTTATTATGATATAATGCTATACGTGCTAGAAGATAAAAATATGCACTTGTAATGCAGCGAACAGTGTGTGGAATTAAACACTTTGTTTAGAATATATTGTTTGCCTCAGCGGAAGAGATTAAAAAATGAAAGTTTCTTTAGCAAACCGACAAAAATAACTTCAGTGTTCTGCAAGGCAATTAATGCTTGACTGTCAGAAAGGTGGAAATAAAATAAAATCTGCAACTAACAAAACATTTTAGCCTTCCATAATTATGTGAATGTATTATATTTCACTTGATAGCTCCTAGCCACACAAATCTGTTTTGTATTCACGTGGAGACTACCCACTTCCCCACTATAACTCAGACTGCTCTGCGCATCAGTCCCATGTCTATGATATTTCCGAACCGGGGCAATACCCCGCCACTCCCTCGAGCGTTTGAGATAGGATGTCAAAATAATAATAATAATAATAATAATAAAAAAATCGAATTTTCAAAAATATGTTCATTTTCTAGCACATCTTCCTGAAGAGTCTGATGCATAAAACACATGTGTTCGAGGAATGTAAAACATGTTATTTGGTCGTATGTGTGCCAAAGTGCAGTGCCACACCTCTTCACACAGTATTCTTCTATCCCACGTCATTGTATTTCGCTCTGTGGAATTGAAATGTGTATATTTTGTAATGAATGCCATCAAACTATATTCTGGACAGTGGAAATTAAGATGTCCTGAGGTGCCTCTCCTGGTTACAGTCAGCAGGTTTGACATTCTGTCCCTCTTTAAAAAAAAAAAAAAAGTCAGAAAATTTGCACATTTTATTCCCTATCAGTTAACAACTTGCTGCATCGTGTGACAATAAATTAAATATAGGATACATAAACCCAGTAAAGACATGAGACAAGGAAGACAACACACATTTCTTCGATCCTTAGCTCCTAGAATTTTTTTCTCTCTAATCAGCTTTACATGGCGTGCTTTCCATTCTGTGAAAGAATCTATAACCTCATCAATGTTCATCAAACATTTTGCTATATGAAAGATCGAAATGTCGCTGTCTACTACTGAAAAAGCTGTTAATACAAATAGGACCCAAGACTGGTGAGGTTTCCGGATCTGATTACGTCTATTTTGTCACTGTCTGATAGATAAAAAAATAGGCCTTTCTAATACTGCAACAATTGTAACACACACCAAATAAACGAGACTGTTTAGGCACAAATGGTCTTTCTTGTAACGACAGGATATAATTCACAAAGTACCAATATCAAGCAGTGTGGGATTAACCGAGCAGTCTAAGGTGCTGCAGTCATGGGCAGTGCAGCTGGTCCCGGCGGAGGTTCGAGTCCTCCCTTGGGCATGTGTGTGTGTGTGTGTGTGTGTGTGTGTGTGTTTGTCCTTAGGATAATTTAGGTTAAGCAGCGTGTAATCTTAGGGACTGATGACCTTAGCAGTTAAGTCCCATAAGATTTCACACACATTTGAACCAATATCAAACACCTATTAGGCCTACTTACTACAAGCAAAAAGCTTTACGTTAGGAAATAGTTTCACGCTTCGTTCATACGCTCCAGTTTCTCAAACATGAGATCGAAAAGTAGTAGTACGAAACTTTTATGCAAACTTGGAATCATCATATTGTTCCATAGTTTGTGTGATGTCCCCGTTTCTTCTCCTTCCTCATTCTAACAAACAGTCCTGATACCACTAATTCTGTAACTATTCCTGCCAATGTCAAAGCTTATTCACAGTTTAATTTCACTAACTCTCCAGAAACACCAGTTTACTTATCCCGCAATTATTCCCCAGTTAGGCATCGTTAGATGTTTGTACAACACGTTTTCTGCACTTCTTCCAGAGTAGAACTTAAAGTGGCTGCTAGCCGAGGACCGTACAACTGGCCCTTGCTAGTATAGTGATCTGGCCAAAAATTTTCTGTCAAAATTTGATTTTCTTGGATACACTGAGGACGTAATATGTAATCTTTCTTACCTGTTATTCATTCATTTCCACTCCTGTAGTCTGAACCTATGGATTTCGCTAGTAATTATAACAATGCTCATCATTCACAAACCCAATCAACCACATAATCAGACAGCAGTTGGCATTCATCCGTTCGACCTTACTCCGCTCTGGTCGTATAGCTCCTTATGTATGCAGGAAAGTTTGTTTCTACATGCAACGAGGATTCCCCTGACAGAGACATTATATACACTATGCATGCATTCACAAATTAACTTATGATTCATTCAGAAATGAACTTAGAATGTGTTCAAAAATGTTCAAAAACTGACAGGGATGCGTTTCAAAGTCATATAAATAATCGATAGACTAACGTGCACTGGATACTAGGCGCTTTGTGAAACAAGGTTTTCTCCCTCAAGAATAGAAATTTGCCCCCATCACCACCACCCAGATCTGGGCATGTTGTGCATGCATGAATCTGGCAGCTTGGACGCTCCAGTAAAAGTTTTCCCGGTAACATCTAGCTGCTTGCTGCGACTGCTTACACAGCCAAAAGCCACATTTTTGTACCCAGAAGCGGGAGCAACTGCGCGTGTGCATGATCCCACTTGTAACTGCTAAAACAAATCTAATGTAAACAGTTGTGACGTCACGCTCATCGGCGGCCATTTGTTGTTACAGAGCATTGCATAGTCTTCCTAAAGTCTTTGGCACACTTTGCTGTAGGCAGATGCTTGTGTGAGCACTGTTTTGTTGCTGGATATGGTGCATTTGCTTTGCGATTTAAGTTTTATTTTCATTTTTTCTCTCATTCATGTTTTATTGCTGCAGGATTATTCTGCAGTGGCTGGATACAGTAATATCGTTTGTTAGAGAAGCGGTTCTTAGCAGTCAAAATTTCAGAAATTTAACTGGAAACAAAAACAATGAAAAATTCCCAGAATTCTAAAAAATTCCCAGGATTTTCCCGCTTTTCTCCCGGATGAAAAAATTCCCGGGTTTTTCCCGGATCTTCCGGTTGTCCCGGGTCGTATACACCCTGGGACAGTGTCTTGAAAGGAGGATATAAGATGAACATCAACAAAAGCAAAACGAGGATAATGGAATGTAGTCAAATTGTGTCGGGTGATGCTGAGGGAATCAGGTTAAGATATGAGACACTTAAAGTAGTAAAGGAGTTTTGCTATTCGGGGAGCAAAATAACTGATGATGATCGAAGTAGAGAGGATATAAAATGTAGACTGGCAATGGGAAGGAAAGCGTTTCTGAAGAAGAGAAATTTGTTAACATCGAGTATTGATTTAAGTGTCAGGAAGTCGTTTCTGAAAGTATTTGTATGGAGTGTAGCCATGCATGGAAGTGAAACATGGATGATAAATAGTTTGGACAAGAAGAGAATAGAAGCTTTCAAAATGTAGTACTACAGAAGAATGCTGAAGATTAGATGGGAAGATCACATAACTAATGAGGAGGTATTGAATAGAATTGGGGAGAAGAGGAGTTTGTCACGCAGCTTTACAAGAAGAAGGGACCGCTTGGTTGGACATGTTCTGAGGCATCAAGGGATCACAAATTTAGCATTGGAGGGCAGCGTGGAGGTAAAAATCGTAGAGGGAGACCAAGAGATGAATACACTAAGGAGATTCAGAAGGATGTAGGTTGCAGTACGTACTGGGAGATGAAGAAGCTTGCACAGGATAGAGTAGCATGGAGAGCTGCATCAAATCAGTCTCAGGGCTGAAGACCACAACAACAACAACACATGAAAGTATGTAAGAATGATAAAACCAATACGGTGAAAGCAGTACTGATGCTAGACATGAGAAGTATATGAATCTCCTGAAAGACTGAAAGAGCTGACGAGGGCTCTCCCAGCGCTCATCTGTGCTGAGAGAAACCCCACCTGCTCCTACTCCCGCCCCCCCCCCCCCTCCTCCTCCACCGATCTGCTTAAAAGCCAAAGACATTTACAGAATAAGGAATGTCTTCTAGCCAGGAGTTTTCTAATCATAAAATTCAGAAGACTAAAAATGTAATGGACATCTGTTGCACTGGAAATAATAAAACAAGATAAGAGAAATTATGAGGTCAGTGAATGGGTGGGGCCAGGTGAACATCCACCACAGAATCTGCATTTGATTGGGGCCATTCATACTAGAGCTGTCCCACCCATGATCTGTTAAATAGTAGAACAACACTCACTATTCATATGAATACTGCCATTAAAACAGAAAAAAGGGTACACAAAAAATGGGCTAACCTACCACATCTAAGAGCAATTAAAACATAGTAAAACCAGGCTGACAAAAGTGGCTGGCAAATGAGGTAGGGTGCAGGGCCCTCAAGCCCAGTAGCAGCAGTAGCATGGACAGCCAGAAGGTGGGACATTCCACCAGTATGTGGGCTTATGTCTGTAAGGCTCTGCAACCATAACATGGGAGGGGGGGCTTGTTGTATATAATAAAACTATGGGTTAATCTAGTATGACCAATCAGAGGTAACATAAGCCAGTGATTGCTTATGGGAGAAATGGGGGGAGGAGTGCCTTGCAGCCATAGTCTCTTTGATAGTGCACAATTGATTACAGGGAGCAGCAGCCCATGAGATGTTCCTTTTCTGAGCGAGGAGAAGTCTTAGTGGCAGGTTCCACATGTGGGATCATCATAGCTAACGTTGGGTGAGTTATCCTCTGTCTGGCCAAATGGTCATCCAGTTTACTCCCTGGGATACCCACAACTTGTGACCCAGAGAAAGGCAACAGAGCATGCAGTACATCTAAGAAGGTCAGAGAGATGGTCCTGAATAGCAGATACCATAAGGAGACAGGGGTAACATCAACCAATAGTCTGGAAAGTGCTCAATACAAATTAAAACATGGCTGGAGTTTGTTTGTTTGTATAGAGAGGATATTAATGTAAGTGTGTGTGTGGCACCACAAAGTATTGTCTTAGGGAAGTATATGGACTCGAGCCGTATATTTTCTGACAGACGTAAATGTGTCATAATAACACTCACACATAAAACTGGAGATACAAATACCACCTCTAATTACAGGCCCATTTCATCATTTCCTGTGTATTTAACAGTTTTTGAGAAAGCGGATTATGACAGAAATGTGATCTTTCTGAACAGAATTCGTTAACTGCCTTTCATTTTGGCTTTCATGAAATATTCCATACGGAAATAGCAATACAACCTCCCACAAATCAAATCCTGGCAGAGCTAAATAAGAAAAATTATCCTGTTGATATATTCTGTGACGTTGCCAATGCCTTTTATTCTGTAAATTGCAGAATTTTACTTGACAAACTGAAGTATCCCTGACATATGCCCTGAATGGATGAAGTTTTACCTTTTATTAAAAAATCAGGTTGGCACATAGATAAAACATGCCACAAAAATGAAACTAATGTCAACATGAACAAAACTAACATATAAGGTCTCACAAGGATTGTTATGGAATTTACCAATATTGTTAACCTACATAAATGATCATCCAAAGACTTCAAAGGACAATCCAAAAATTGTTATATTTGCTGATTATAAACATACTAATCAAGGATCCACTCTCAGTTTTAGTAGAGACAACTTAGATGATAGCTGAACAAGCTAAAAAAAAAAAAAAAAGTCTCATAGCTAGCACCGTAGTGCAGCAAGGCTGCAGCTAGCAGTGGAAGAGTCTGGGAGTGGTGACATGTTGATCCATGTAGACTTGTAGACCATTGTAGATGTACTTTGGAACTGGTGGCTGGCAAACATCATTTCCTATGACTAAAAATGATGAGTATTTATGCAGTCTTAGTCTATCCTTGTTTTGCTACAACTTCAGTTTCTATCAAATAAGCCACAACAAATCATGGCTCATGGAAGCAACTACATTACTCAGGCCACAGAGGCTTTGCTTTTCTGCTGCAACAATGTTATTTATTACAACTCCAGTGCCTCCACTCAGCTGCAGCATGTAGTAATCCATCTGGTGCCTAGGAACGAGCATTTGTTATATCAGAAGGCAGCCCCTGTTGCACCTGTGTCTGGCCAGCACTGATCTGACCTGTTTCCACAGCCTGTTGCTTTAGTGGCAGTAGCAGCATTTACTCAGCCATGCCAAAAAATAGTGATGGCAGTATAGTACTGCCTCATTCTGGTTAGAATTTAAAAAAAATTAATTGTTCATCCAGATGTTTTATGAGCAATTCAGATTTACCAGCTGGAGCCTTGCATACTATAACTTTTTATGAATTTCTACTTTTGTAGTACAATTATCAAAAGGCTGTTCATTCCTAAATCTGAGGCTATCACTGGCAGCAAATGATGAATTAATTTTCATTCATATCTAATGATTACTCTGGAGTTCATTGAACAACTTCCACACTATTTCCCTACCGTTCCACTCTTGATCACTGCATAGGAAAAACAAACACTTAAAATTTTCCATGCAAGCTCTGATATGTCTCACTTAATTATGATGCTCATTTCTCCCCATATAGGTGCACATCAATGGCATATTTTTGCATTCAGAGTAGAAATTTGGTGACTGACATTTCATGAAAAGATCTCACCACAATGAAAATGCCTTTGTTTTGATGGTTGCCATCCCACCTTGTGTATCACATTCGTGACACTCTCTTTGCTATTTCATAATAGTACAAGAGGAGTTGCCCTTCTTTGCACTATTTTGATGACCTCTGTCAATACTTTCTGGTAAGGTTCCCATACCACACAGCAATACTCTAGCAGAGGACAGCTGTGGGCAGTCCCTTTAGTGGATTTGTTGTACCTTCTAAGCTCAAATTAAGATGTTCATGTCTATAATACCTAGGTATTTGCCTGAACAGCTTTTGGATTTGTGTGTTTATCATGTAATCAAAATTTAACAGATTTCTCTTACAACTCATCATGCGGGTGACCTCACACTTTCCATTAGTTTGCGTAAGTTGCCACTTTTTCACCATAGAGATATTGTGTCTGAATCATTTTGCAATTGATGACTTCACTAGAATTAGAATGGTAAATGACAGCATCATTTGCAAACAATCTGCTCAGATTGTGTTCTAAATCATTTATGTGCATAGATTAGGATCAGTTAAGAAAAACAACACTTCCACGACGAATGCCACTTCTGTTTAATTCGACTTTCCATCAGTTACTATGAACTGTGAGCTTCCTGATAGCAAGTCATGTATCCAGTTGCACAACTGGGATGATACTCCGTGAGCAAGCAATTTGATTAGAAGCAGCTTGTGAAGAATGATATCAAAAGCCTTCTGCAATTCTAGAAACATGGAATCAATTTGAGATCTCCTGTAAATAGCACTCATTACTTCTTGAGAATAAAGAGCAAGTTGAGTTTTCTGAATCCCTGCTGACTATGTGCCAATAGACCTTCTTTTCTTTTCTTTTTCCAAGGTAATTCATACTGTTTGAACACAGTATATGTTTCAAAATCCTACTGCAAATCAACATCAGTGATACGGGTCTCTAATCCAGCAGATTACTCCTGTTACCTTTCTTGTATATTGGTGTGACCTGTGCAACTTTCCAGTCTTTAAATACAGATCTTTTGCCGAGCATTGGATTATATGATTGCTATGTTTAGAGCTATTATATCAGCATATTCTGAAAGGAACATAATTGATACACCATCTGGATCATGTAATGGAAAAACTATGTCATACACACAAACAATTAAATTTTCAGTACAAATATTGATCTGATGAAAGAATTCATGGGTTAACAGCCAGGTGTTAGTGTCCAATGGGCACAATATTTTGACAAGTGACCGTGTTGCCACCATCAGGTGCGCTGACGAACTGACTGCTGAGGCACTGGTGCTGGGCTTTTACCTCCTGCCCCCCCACCCGGTGTTGTGAATACAGTCTGCGCCCAGGCGTGGTGCATCCAGCATCCATTATGTTCACAATCCATGCCCAGAGGCACATACTGTCAGCATCTTCTTCGTATATCTTCCTGTTCTCAACGTCAGTTCATGGTGGGATGTCAGATTCAAAAGCGGGTTCCCAGGCCTTACTAATGATGTAACCACTGTCTCGATTGATCAGCAGTTCCTGTACTTGAATCTTGATAGATTTTTTAATGACACAGTCCCAGTATTCGGACGTCTGTGTCAGAACCTTGGTCTGGTCGTAATTCATTCTGTGTAATTCTGCGTGGCAATGTTCAGCAACTGCCGATTTGTTAGACTGCTGCAGTCTGGTGTGCCATTGATGTTCTTGGCAATGATCTTCAACAGTACACACCATTTGACCTATGTAAGCCATGCACATTCGCAGGGCATCCGGTAGACTTCGGATTTATGTAGTCCTAGATCATCCTTGACACGACCAATCAGTTCCTGTGTCTTAATTGGTGTGCATAAGACAGTCTTCACTTGATGTGTTTGAAGAATTTGACCTATCTTTCTCGATAAACGCCAGAGAATGGAGCAAATGCTGTGCCACCATCCTGCTGAGGTTCCTCTTCTGTTTCCTCCAGTTGTACAGTTGGTGTGGGACATAGAGCTCTCTGAATTTACTTCTCTGCATAACTGTTTTCCATGTTTTCCAGAAAACTGACCTCAGATGTTCAAGTTCTTGGTTAAGACTCTCATTGTCATACAGGGTACGAGCCCTGAGAACTAACATTTTGTGGATGCCGTTCCTCTGCGCTGGATGGTGGAAGTTTTTGGCATGTAACTAAAGGTCAGTGTGCGTCTTCTTATGGTATGTGCTGTGGCCCTACGTGCCATCTCCTCTTCTTTTAAAACAGGACATCCAGAAAGGGGAGCACTCCATCCACTTCAACTTCCAAAGTGGTGTATGGAATTGAGATGTATGAGGAAATCATTCAGCTTGTCTCTACCATGTGGCCATATGACAACGGTATCATCAACGTAGCACAAGAAACAGGTAGGTTTCCACTGTGCAGAATCCAGGGCTTCCTCCTTGAAATGTTCCATGAACAAATTAGCACAAATGGTGGAAGTGGGTTCCCCATGGCTACTCCCTCCGTCTGCTTGTAGTATCCACAATCAAAGAGAAAGTATATCATTGTCAGGATGTGTCTAAAAAGGTTGGCCGTCTCTGTATCAAATTTCTGATTAATAAGTTCCAAAGATTCCTGAAAAGGCACACTCATGAATGGGGAGACACTATCTAAACTCAAAAGGATGTCTGAATCATGAAGTCTGAAGCTGTTAAGTCACCCAACAAAATCCACAGAGTTGTGACTATGATGTGGACATTTTCTGAGTTAAGGGCTAAGCATATCCTTCAGGTATTTTGCAAGTGAGTACAACGGAGCACCAATGTTGTTGACAATTGGGCAGAAAGGCACTCCCTCTTTGTGTACATTCTGGGGTCCATAAAGTCTTGATGGAACACTTGCTCTCTCTCTCTCTCTCTCTCTCTCTCTCTCTCTGTTGTTGCTTCTTCACAACATTGTCTGGTAAGCTGGATTCTTTGAGAAGAGCCATGGTCTTCTTTTCCACTCTATTGGTAGGACCAGTATTGATCTTCCAATATGTGCTGTCTTCTAGCAAGCCCTGCATTTTTTCAATATAATCCTGATGAGATAAGATCACAGTTGTGTTGGTTTGTCGGCTGGTAAGACCACGATATCTGGATCTTCTCGAAGGTCCCATATGGGCCACCATCTCCCTGCTAGAGATGTTCAGTTTCACATGTTTAGTTTGTGAGACAGCATGACAGGTTTTGCTACGTACTTCTTCAGCTACTTTAGGTGGAAGTCGTGCAGCTGCCTGTTCCACTGCACTGATGATATCCATGATAGGTGCAGATCTATGAGTTGGTGCAGAGTTGAGTCCTCACTTAAGAACTGAGAGTGCTTCCTCATCCAGTTTGTGTATAGGTTTTGTGACTGGTAGAAGTAATTTAAAAAAACCTTTACATATTTCTTGAGACAGTCATGGTCGACAAATAGTCAAAATGGCTTCAAATTCTCATCCAGTTGCCTGGTCGTGAGATTGAATGATAGTCTTGCAGGGAGCCTCAGAAGGTTGTCATTATGATAAACACTTGAATTTTGATGTCTGATGTCCAGTGGCCTTTCATTGTGCAGAGTCTGCTGTGGTGAATGTGACACCATCAGTCCATTCCCACACCCAGGAGTTGACCTGATTGGGCAGCTGTAGATGTAGTTTGAGAAGTTCTCTGTTAGTCAAGTCTAGGCACCACTGAGTAAAATGTATTCTTTCATTAACCATGGCTAGGATGGCATGTTGCTTGATTCTTCTGGCTGCCACTGAATCAATGTGATGCATTATCTTGAGGAAATTTGGCACCACACACTCTTGATGGCATCTCATACGGAATGCAAATGCACTTAGTAAATGGCTTCTCCAGTGGCACAGCTTGTCAAATATTTTCATGCTGCAATACATCTTCCCGCCTTTAAGGTATGTGATGTAATTCTTCAACTTCTCCTGGCCTACTTCACGACTAAAGAGTTCACGGGTGAACAGCAGGGTGCTAGTGTCCACCGGGCACAATATTTTGGCAAGCGACCACGTTGCCATCAGCAGATGTGCTGACAAACTGACCACCAAGGCACCAGCACCTGGCTTTTATCTCCTCCCCCACTCCATGTGTTCCGAATGCTGTCTGTGCCCAGGCACAGAGTGTTCAGCATCTTTTTGTTCATGGTCCGTGCCCAGGGCTGCGTGCTGATGGTGTCTTCTTGGTACCTCTGCCTGTTCTCGAAGCCAGTTCATGATGGGATGTCTTCTTTCACCTTTTAATCAGATTCAAAGCGGGTTCCCAGGCCTTACTAAGGATGTAACTACTATCTCGATTGATCAGCAGTTCTTGTACTCAAATCTACATGGATTCTTTAATGACACAATCCCAGTATTTGGACACCTGTGTCAAAACCTGGATCTGGTCCCCCTTTCTGGATGTCCTGGTTAAAAGAAGAGCAGGCAACACATTGGGCCACAGCGTGTACTGTAAGAAGATGCACACCGACCATTACTTACATTCAAAAAACTGCCACCATCCAGTGCAGAGGAATGGCATCCACAAAACATTGGTTCACAGGGCTCATACCCTGTCTGACAATGAGAGCCTTAACCAAGAACTTGAACATCTGAGGTCAGTTTTCCAGAAATACGGCTACACAGAGAAGCAAATTTGAGGAGCCCTACGTCCACACTGACTGTACAACCAGAGGAAATAGAAGAGGAACCTCAGCAGGATGGAGGCATAGCATTTATTCCATTCTGTGGTGCTTTATCGGGACAGGTAGGTCGAATTCTTCAAAAATGTCTTTCACCCACCAATTAAGACACAGGAACTGCTTGGTAATGTCAAGGATGATCTAGGACTACAGAAATCCGGAGTCTACCAGATCCCCTATGAATGTAGCATGACTAACACGGGTCAAACAGTGTGTACTATCGAATATTGTGCCAAGAACACCAACAGCACATCAGACTGCAGCAGCCTTACAAGTCGGCGGTTGCTGAACATTGCCTCTCAGAATTATGCAGAATGAATTACAACCAGACCAAGGCTCTGACACAGACATCAAAATACTGGTGGAACTGTGTCATTTAAAGACTGTATTGAGATACGAGAACAGAAACTGTTGATCAATCAAGATAGTGGTTACATCCTTAGTAAGGCCTGGAAATTTACTTTGAATTTGATTAAAAAGAGAAAGACGATGTCCCACCACAAACTGACTTCGAGAATAGGCAGAAATATTAAGAAGATGCCACCAGCACACACCCCTGGGCACCACGAACAGAATGGATGCTGGACATTTGGAACATCTGGAGGGGGTCAGGAGATAGAAGCGCGGCACTGGCACCTCGGATGTCAGTTCGTCAGCACACCTGATGATGGCAGCGTGGTTGCTTGCTGGAATATTGTGCCAATGGACACTAGCACCTGACCGTTCACCCGTAAACTCTTTCATCATTAAGTAGGTCGGGAGAAATTGTAGAATCACAACAACTACTGATCTATTAGTCTTGAAACAATATGTAGATATTGGCAGTAGAGATATCTCACTAAACTTATAAGATGTAGAATTGGAAGGAAATTCAGCATTGGCCATATTTTGTTGTTATATTGTCAGCAAAGTCGATTTTCAGTCACTTAGTGACCATTCTCAGTGCTGTAATATACAATTAAAATAGGTGGGCACTAGTATCAAGCTATAACCACAAGCTTAGAGTGATCACATAAACTCACTTGTGGTTATAGCTTGATACAAGTGCCTACCAATTTTAATTGTATATTACAGCACCGAGGATGGTCACGAGTTTATGTGATCGCTCTAAGCTTGTGGTTATAGCTTGATACCAGTGCCTACCAATTTTAATTGTATACCGTATTTACTCGAATCTAAGCTGCACTCGAATCTAAGCCGCACCTGAAAAATGAGACTCGAAATAAAGGAAAAAAAAAATTCCCGAATCTAAGCCGCACCTGAAATTTGAGACTCGAAATTCAAGGGGGGAGAAAAGTTTTAGGCCGCGCCTCCAAATCGAAACAAAGTTGGTCCATTGTAATATGAGGCACAATTTAGGTCGAATGAATGACGATACAGCTACAGTAGTTTGGTTTGAGTCGTAAGCTTAGCAGTTAAGCTTTACCACGTAGCCATTGCTATGCGTCAGGCGCTCCGTCCGTATTTATACGGGTAACCTTCCTTTTTCACGTGCTTCGTCTGGTTTGAATCGATTGCTTATTTTGCTTTGATCTGATAAGTGCCGTTTTCTTTGTTATAGGTGTTTGCGTCACTCTTAAGCTGAAAATACATTACTGCACTGTGTCATGCATTGTTTGTCGCATTCTGATAGTGCGTGTTTACGGCCTGTCGCCGCTCGCGGCATGGCTTGCCTTTGCGCGCGCTACCGCCGCGTACAATTAAAAAAAAAGAGGAATCGTCTCATTAGCGAAACAATGGCAAGAGACTGCTATTTGTTGTTACTTACACTGCTGCTTTCTCTGATAATGATCAACAAGAATCAAATAATAGACTGCGTATGATGGAACATGTTCTGAATGAGAGTTAGGCGAAAATTTTTCTCCATTTGAAAATCTTCGCGGCCGCTTCTTTATTACATCAAATTCTGCACAGAAATTAGAGTCATCTTAGATTTAAAAATCTAGTCACTTGCCGTGCTTCATTTCTGACTGTATCACTATTAGGCATAAGAATAATACGAATATAAACATGACACGATACGTATATTCTTCCGCGTTTGCTGTTGTCTCACTCTAGTTTCGTAATTCATTAGGCAGACCGGATTGAAATGAGATAGCAGCAAACACGAAAGAATACATGGCAAAATGTTTATATTCGTATTATTCTGATGGTGAAGAGAATACTGTATGTGATTCAAATTTCGTCAGGTTCCTATTAGCAACCATCTCTTCTCACAGATAGGAAAACATTCAGAACGTAGAGTTGGCCATATTGACAAACATCCCAAACAGTCTTGCCAGTCAGATTTTCGTAGTACACTGAAATTGTGCTACATTCGAAGATGAACAATACAGAATTTGTATTTACTTCGTTGGATAATGTATGAAAATGCAGTGGTCGAAACTCGCGGCGGAGATAAAAAGCCCGTCTTCCACTTTTTTTTAAATTTATTTACTGACGCAGAGGTTTTGGCGCCAGTATTTATCTTTGTGCCTACAAATCATGCCTGCGTAGCGCTACATATATTCGACGGCAGAAGTTAGTTGTGGCGGCACCTACCAACATTTTTCAGAACTTCTGCTCACTTTGCACTCGATTCTAAGCCGCAGGCGGTTTTTTGGATTACGAAAACCGGAAAAAAAGTGCGGCTTAGATTCGAGTAAATACGGTATTACAGCACTGAGTGGGGTCACTAAGTGACCGAAAATCGATTTTGCTGACAATAAAACAACAAAATACAGCCAATGCTGATTTTCCTTCAAATTCTATCCACTATTTGGTCGTGGTGCACACAACACGCCATGGAGTCACCAATCATCTTATAAGATGTGTTATTATTTAATGTGTATCATTTAATAGCGATGAAATGACATAATATCTAATTTATGAAATTGTAATGACTGCTCTACTGCAAGGATTTAAATGATGCTTTAAGTAAGAGAAAATTATTAATATCATGAAAATCTAGGAATCAGATTGTATTACTGGCTTTGCATGACTAGTGGTGCTGTGTGCAACCATAGCGGAAAGAGACAGTGGTGAGGCTTTGAATGGCACTTGTCAATGGCTGTGGATGTAAAAATTACTGTGGTGCAAAAAGTACATCAAATCAGTGTGGCTTTTCATTTACATGCTATTAAGATTTGTCTACAATTATCAAGTCAAGGACCAAAGAATTTCCAGACTTATAATGATGCAAAGTTTTGAGAGCCATCCATGGCTGTCACTGGAACAATGGCTCTGAGGTAAATCATGTTGCTTGCCATGTATTAAGTTACCAGAGATGTGAAGAAGCTGTGTGGGATCATTGTGCACCACTATTTCAATGACCTAACCACACTCTCACCATCATCAACGAAAACCACAACAATGATGCAAGACTCATCCAGGAGTAACAGTCACAATAGGTTAAAGTGAAAAAACATTTAATTTCAAGATTATATTTCATTAGTAAAAGTGATCATACTTTTATTTGAGAATTCCATTAATACACTATCCTCAGTTGCTTGTCATTTCATTAATAATAACTTGAATGAAAATTATGATCTCTACAATCGTAAGAACATTTTCGGATTATGGTATATCAGAATACAATACTAATAATGCAACTATATTATGAAGATGACAGTTGCTACTCACTATGTAGCAGAGATGCTGACTTGCAGATAGGCACAACAAAAAGACAGTTGGAAGATGAGCTTTCAGCCAACAAAGTCCTTCGTCAAAAACAGACAAATAACACACACACAAATGTGTGTGCGCATGCGAAAACATCTCACACACATGACCATGGTCTCTCACAGCTGAAGCCTCTTTTTGTTGTTCCTATCTGTGACTCAGCATCTCCATTGTATGGTGAATAGCAACTGTCCTTTTCATAATACTATTACATTCCATCCAGGGTTTTCCATTGTTTGATACTACTAATGCAGTTTGTTTAAACAGCAGTTTTAATGTATTGGTCACCTTTGTAAAATCTCTAATTGAAAGTTCATAATCCAGTTAATAATTTTCAGTAATTATATACTTAAAACATTTTAAAGATGGCTGCCTGAGCAAGACATTAGAATCAATTTGGCTTACTTCCATCTTAGAATTTTGAATACAAGGTATAGTTCACAAGTATGATTCCAAATGCACACTAAATTTCAGAATTAATTAAAATTAAACTGGCGACCATGAGAACCTAGACATAATATATCTTTCAGAGGATTTAATAAGGTAACGCAGTTTCTCTTTCTCTACATCTGCAACTCTGGCTCTTCAATGGATGGATGTATTCACAGTATCAAATCGATACTGAAGGTAGGGAACGCTATGATTAAGGCAGTGTAATTATAATAGGGAGTGAATTTTATGGTTGAGCCCCTGCATCAATCAGTTACTTCAGAATCAATAGTTGATCAGCTGAATTGTTTAACAGTATTCTGTTTAGTACAGACATGGTTCACTTCATAAAGAAAGGTGACAATAATATTTCTGTAAATAGTCTTCACCGGTTTGCCGCCGGATCACGTTGTGCAAATTCCACAATATTTTCTCGGAGCAAGTGTCTGACAATTTTATGTGGTTCAACCTTACTGGTGGCTAGGTATGACTGATGGTATCTGCATGTCATCACCCTGTTTCTAGAACATGCGCGTGAAGAATGCGCAGGCACGGAAATCATGCATGCACAAAGATTTGCAGATAGATGGTGCCATATTCGGTCTCCCTTGGCCAAAACTGACAGAGCGGCTCTCCTGTGCATGCAGGCTGCACTAGACCAATGTTATGACAGGCCGGTTATTGAAGAATCTTAATTTTTGTGTTGTGGTTTAATAGCAGTCAATGCAGGGTTCCAGGCTGTGCTCAGTTGAAATCCCGCCTCCTTGTTGATGAGATTATCGGCTGTACGGATTGTAATGCTTCCTTAATGATGCAATACCAGAAAGATGATGCCAGGAATAAAACTTCCATATTTTCATAAATCATCCAATGTCTGTATTCAGACTGTTTTCCGCAATTGCTGACTTTTCTGGTTGACAAAGGCATGTATGACGCTGATGTTCATCACGGCTTTCTTGTACTGTGCGGCATGTCTGGTCTATACATGCTGCCCCACATTGACAAGGAATCTTGTACACACCACATTTCCTCACAGCAAGGTCATCCTTAACCAAGACCAACAGGTTTCTCAGTTTTTCAGATGGTTGAAAAACACACTTAATTCCATATCTTCTGAGGGCTCTTCCGATTCTTGACAACATGGCACCAAAATACAGCAAAGTGGTGGATGTCTTCGTATCTTCATTCTAGTCCATAGATTGAACTCGCCTGGGCCTGAATGCATTACATATCTGTCACTCAGAATAACTGTTTTGTCGGAACACTGTCTTCAAATGTTGTATTTCACTCGTCAGGCTTTCAGGATCAGGTACCACATGTGCTCTATGAACTAACGTACATAACGGTTAAAGACATTTGAGCCAAATGACAAGCCAAAACGGACAGAGTTTGTACTCAACGTGCTGGGACGTCTTTTGGAGGATGAAGCATTCCTGAGACAAGTTTGTTTCAGTAATGAGGCAAGTTTTCATCTCTCTGGGACATTAAACAGACATGATGTGAGAATCTGGGAATCTGAAAACCCCCCAAGTGACAAGGGAGCTTCACTGGGATAGTCCAAAAGTGAATGTGTGGTGTGGAATCATGTGCAACCGAATAATTGGTCCATTTTTCTTCAACAAGTCAACAATTACTGCCGATGTTTACCTCAACCTTCTGACCAAATATGTAGCGCCACAACTGATTGATTTACAATCAACTATCATTTTCCAGCAAGATGTTGCACCACCACATTGGGGTGAAACAGGTGGCAGGTGCAGCCGCTTTCCTGTGCAGTGGGTGGTGACATGGAACAATAGCTTTCAGTACTCAGTATAAAAGTTTTGACTATACTTGGTGCATTTCAACAACATTAACATATCCAACAAATAATTGTAAGACCAATTGCTTACAAAATAGCAGTTTTGTAATGGCTGTTACATAATAAACATGAAGCAATTGTCCACAATTTGTCATCACTTAAAAGCACAGATTGAGTTTACATAAAATCAGGAGGGTTTTGGTCACATGTGCATTTGCCATCACAAGACCTTTCGGTAATCGATTGTATAGGCCTGTGTTATGTGTAGCCTTTGGTAACACATAGCTTGAAGGAACAGGAATTTTCATTGCAAATCAACTGTGCAAATATGGGTGCATTTACCTAACTTAAAGTGTTTGTGCCAGATTTTGGTAAAGTCTAAAGACATGAACGTACAAAACAGCAACAGAAATTTATTCAAAACTTTCCAAATAAATTTACTGGATTGTTTTTGTGTGGCAGCAAGGCAGGAATGAGAGTGCCAATACTGGAATTTAAACCAAGATAAAGACCTGGAAACAAAATCCAAGATGGAGCTGAATAGTGATGCACCAGATGGGAACAATGAACATACAAATTTGGAAGGTTCACCTGATTACCAACAGGTGACACCTGTAGTGAAATGTACAGCTGCCAGGGAGTAGAGGACTCAGAATTTGAAGAAATTCCTCTCTCTCTCTCTCTCTCTCTCTCTCCCCCCCCCCCCCTCCTTTTTTCCCTTCCTTTTTTTTCAGAAATAAAACCAGAATGTGTTATTCCATGTCCACTGGATGTGAAAATGGAACATGAAACACATGAACCAGAAAATAGGGTATTCGATCAGAGCATAGTAGAGGGGCACCAACCATTCAAGATCAGAATAGTGCATATGTTAAGAAACATGAATGGTCACATGGGCACTATAACTGGCAATATTAATACACTGCTTAGTAATATGGTATTCGACATACTCATTTCACAACTCAGAACAACAAGAGAATGGAAGAAACACTTATAGAAATCAGAAGACAATTTGGAAATGAAATGATCTATTTTGACTCATGAAACTGATAGTAAATCTATGGATCTATTAAAAAAGAGATAGTATAAGTTCAAATGCAGGCTACTGGTATCATTCTAGATTTGTTTCTGTAATACAGCAAGTTGAAGAGTGTGCTGAACCATTGGCAGATGGGAAGATATAGGCATTAGTTTCTGTAACATAAACCAAAATTTCCACAAAAACAAATGCACATATTTCACCATTAAGAAATACAGCTTCGACTGTCCAGAATTCTTGCATGTTGCAAGAAATGTTGGGTAACACTGCTGAGCAAAAAAGAGAAATGTGATCTGCTGAAGAAACAGGGGGCTGGCACCCTTCAGATTTTAGTAGCGTGGAGAAAATCAATGTAGTGATTGATGCCCCAGCAAGTACTGCAAAAAGGTAAGGTTTGAATCTACTCACCACTAACATGACATCAGCAGATTTTAAGAACAAGTTTTTTTAAAGAATACTTGTTTATCCAGAAACAACACAATTTGTGATATGAATTTATCATCACACAAATGCCAAATAATCATGGAATCAATTCCGTGAAAGACTTTTGTGAATCATGGTTTCAAAAACTAGGATACGTGGAAGAGTGGAAGTCTAACACTGAGATAATATGGGGACTTTGGAGAAAGCTTCCAGAGGACTCAAAATGCTATGCTGGGAGTAAGCATAAAATAGACAATGAGTTTTTGGAAAAGGTTGAGAATGAAGATTATTGGTGCAAAACTCATGAACAATGAAATTTCAGGAAAGTAAATGTATCTGATATGGATGGCCAGAATGGGCCACAAATTAATATGATGGGTACAGTAACTTCCACAATAATACAACACAATGATGAGGAAAACTAGGTTCTACACAGGTCTAGGGCCTAGTGGGCACAGATAAAAGTAGTTGGCCCAAAGATGACACAAAACATATGTATTTTCAAGATGAGGTTAAGGGTAGGAGGACAAAGCACCATATGAATGGAAAATGGTTTTGAAAGAGGAACTGTAACTGGAATACAAGAAGTAGGCAAACAGTAGCTGTAAGCACAGAATTGGTTGAACAAAACCAATTCAAAGAAAAAGCTACCAATCAGAATTCGAGGCAAATGGAAATAAGCAGACTGAAGTAAGGGATCTATGTGAGGGTAGGTCAGAAGTACTGATCAAAAGGCAAGTTATCATATCATATGACACTGGTTGACATATGGACAAGGAAGAAGATGAGAAAGTATTAGTGAAGAAACTCAGTGTAATGTATGATATGTTTCAAGAATGGGAAAATGAAGAAGGTAGTGACATGACAGAGGCACTACCAACATTAAAGGGACATAAGGAGGACAGGGGGATAGCACAAAGATGCTTGCCAAGATGATGTAGATGAAATAATCTCATTCAGAAGTTATGCAAAAGGACTCAATCCAATTAAAACAGTAACTTTTGAAAGAGATGAACACAATCCAAACATGAGATTAGTGGAAAGCTAAGTTGAGTCTGTGTTTAAGAAGCAAATGTAGAATGTTATCTTAATGAGAATGATTCAATTAGCAGCAGTTATGATGTATTTGTATTCCCTGGACAAGAGAGGTATAATGAAATAGATAACAGGCAAGCAATTCAGAGGAGCAAAAAAGATTATGTATCTGACGATGAAGTAACAACTATGCCCCAAAATACATACGTAGATGTTGATGTAATGCAAGAACATATAGCAACCATGTGAGTAGATGGTGATAATGTAGTTTCCAATTCTGACTGTTTCATGATATAAGAGAATGAGTTTGAGAAAGAGGCATATAGGTTCAAAGAAGATCTTCTGTTATCATTTCTGAATACAAGTAAGGATGCCAGCTATAATGAGAGTGAGACAGACACTAGTAGGAATGAAGGGGAAATATTATTACTACAATGTGTATTTACAGAATTTACTGCTGATCATTAGCACCCACCAAGAGAGTAGAAGGTGCTGAACCCAAAAAATCAAGAAAATGATTATGTATGACAGAGAGAAAAAGACGTTAAAGATGTAGAGTATAGGAGGAGGAAGAAACATCTAGACATGGATCAAGAAGTAAAAGTTGAACACATTTCATGGAAAGATGTTGCTGGAGAAAAGGATTTATTTTGTAAAGATGATCAGAACAGAAAGTCATATACCTGGACATGGACTGTATTCCCACAGATATATGTGGGAATCATTTATTGTTTTACTGGATACAGGAGCTAAATAAGTGTCATATCAAATGCATTTTTTGCAATAATAAAAAAAATATGATGGAGAAATTATGCCAGTATATGACATGAAAGTAGTAGGGACGAAAGTTAAGGTGAGCAAGGCCATTAAGAATCAGATCACCTTTGATTTTAAGATTCAAGGACAATTATTTACCCATGAATTTTTGGCTGTGCCAGAATTGAGCATAGAAGTCTATTTGGCATTGACTGGCTGGTAAAACAATGAGTCGTCATTGATTTTCATACAAGAATGATAATGTGCCAAGCAGGAAATATAAGGTCACGAGTGCCATATGTATCATTAAATGAAATTGAATGAGGTACAATGGAATCTGTAGAATTTATTAGGACATATAAAAATGACAGTTTTGGAAATGGTTAAGAGGATTACCATGTTTAGGATGTTATGGAATCACAAGGAGAAGGACCTGACTTTACACTAATTGTGGATAAAATTGACAGTTCAGCAACAGAACAAAAGGGTGAATTTTACCAGGAATGAAAGAAGAAAAAGGGGTGTGTCCTGATACACCCAGGTGAGTGCTAAATAATGAACATCATCTGGATGTTATTAACACGAACCATTTTTCAAACAGCCATATATAGTCCCTCTGGCAAAAAGAGCTGCTGTTCAAATGGAAATAGACAGGATGGTTAAATAGGGGGTTAATTGAATGGGGCAATAGTTCATACAATAATCCATTAGTTATTGTGATCTGAGTGCTGTATACAGGCAGGTGGTATTAGCATCTGAATCAAGAAATTTCTCTGCTTTCTCTTTTTGCAAGAAAGTGCTATCGCTATACAGAAGTGCCCTTCACGTTAAACACTTCAGTGTCAGTATTAATAAGAGCATTAAGCAAAATTTCGGGAAATGAGATAAGATCTCAAGTTGCTAATTGTGTAGATGATCTGATGATAGGTACAAAATCCTGGAGAGTACATTTAGAACTGATGGACAAAAAGAAATTAGGTTCTTGGAGCATACAGAACCAACCAGTGATATTAAGCACAAGTCAAAGAAAATGGAAGCTGTAAGGAACTGTCTGTTACCTAACACATTCAAAAGTATTTCTACGTATATATTCATTTTACCAGTAGTATGTTGTGGAACAAACTTTCAATGACCTAAACCTAAACAATTTACTGTAAAAGCATAGCAGTTTTGTGCTGTCTCCTGAATGCGATCTGGCTTTTGATAAGTTGAAAGAGTGTCTGTCCAAAAATATTGAATTGTTTCATCCAGATATGTATAGGCCATTACTCTTGGCTACAGATAGTTCTGATTTTGGTGTAGGATATCAGATTTTTCAGGAACAACAGGTAAGAGATCACATCATTTGCAAATCAACTGGTTCCACTAGTCGAGTTTTGATGAAATTTGACAAACCCTATATGACATCAGAAAAGGAGGCATTAGCTACAGTCTGGGAATGCATAAAATTTAAATATTATTTGTAGGGTATAAAATTATTGTCCACACTGAACACAAAGAGCTAATTTTCCTAAATGATTGCAGGCAATTACATAACAGTTTGGCTAGATGGCCCCTACTTCTTCAGCAATCTGATCTGGAAATAAGAAAAGTAAAAGAGGTACATAACTGGGTTTCTGATAATTTGTCTAGACTGTGTGAGAATGATGACAAGATAAACAGAAGGGGGGAAGATGATGGCACATTCAGATTTAAGTATTTAGAAGTAGAAGGGAAAGACAAAATTAAAGACATCTGCAAGAACATGAGGCAATATCAAAATGCAGACAATTGTCTGAAATTGGTAAAAATTAAGTTTCTTGCTGTTGACAGTATTAAAATCAAACCTTCAACAAAATTTATAAAAGTGTTTTATGTATGAGGAAGAAAAAGGATTCTGAAAGCTTTGTCTAGACTGCCCGAGAATGACGACAAGATGAACAGAAGGGGGAAGATAATGACACATTCAGATTTAATTATTTCAAAGCAGTAGAAGGGAAGGACAAAATTAAAGACATCTGCAAGAACATGAGGCAATATCAAAATGCAGACAATTGTCTGAAATTGGTAAAAATTAAGTTTCTTGCTGTTGACAGTATTAAAATCAAACCTTCAACAAAATTTATAAAAGTGTTTTATGTATGAGGAAGAAAAAGGATTCTGAAAGCTTTGTCTAGACTGCCCGAGAATGACGACAAGATGAACAGAAGGGGGAAGATAATGACACATTCAGATTTAATTATTTCAAAGCAGTAGAAGGGAAGGACAAAATTAAAGACATCTGCAAGAACATGAGGTGATATCAAAATGCAGACAATTGCCTGAAATTGCTAAAAATTAAGTTTAGTGCGGTCGACAGTATTAAAATCAAACCTTCAACAAAATGTATAAAAGTGTTTTATGCATGAGTAAAGAAAAGGATTCTGAAACTTGAAGAGTATGTTGGCCTTCCCAATATATATGAGAAGTCATGAATTACTTTCATTTACCTTGTGACCATTGCAGTGGTAGAAAATGCACTGATGATATATGGGAATGTATCACGTTTAACAATTTGGTAAGGAGAACAGTTGAGAGGATTAGATCTTGCAGTTTTTACCGAAAGGCAAAGTAGCTAACATTACCAGCAGAAGTATGATGCAGACTATCAGAGCTAAATGATGTGATGGAAATAGCCAGGATGGATTTGTTTGGTCCTTTGCCAAAAAACATCTGGTAGTTTTACCCATATTTTAGTAGTAGTAGATGTGGTTCCCAAATTTATCAAATTGTACCCTTCGTGTGAACCAAGAGCCAAAGCACCTTATAATAAAATGACTAAAGAGTGTTATGTTAAAGTGGGAAAATCTCAACGGATTATATACAATAAGGAGTCCCAATTTTGTTCAAAATTATGGAGGGAAGGAGTGACTGAAAATCAAGTACAAGAAATCCACATGTCAGCATATCGGCCAACCAGCAATCCAGCTGTGAGGTATATGCGTGAAATAGGAAAGCTATGTCATACATATTGTCACCACAATCACCAGTCGTGGGAAAAATTTGTACTGGAATTTGAAAATATTATAAATACTTTCAAACTGACCGCACAGGATTCTCTCCTGAGAGATCTTGCGAGAAAGGAATTCCAATTGTTTAATTGGGGATTTAATAGAGTTTCCTCTACGTACAGAAAGTGCTATTGATGAAAAGAAAGACATACTAGAAACTAATATAAATAAGCAAGCAGAAGCCAGGATTTGTAGGCATGATGCAAAGTTAAACAGTACTTAATTTAATATTGCTGACTTAGTTTTGGTTAAGACCCATGAAAAATCGAGTGAGATCAACCACAAGATGAGTAAGTTCAAGTTCATGTATAATAGTCCATCTGTAACTATGAACTATCCCAATAGCAATACATATTACTTAGTGTTTCCTATACCCAGGAAACTGTTAGGAGTACAGAATATTACAGATCAAAGAAAATGTGAACCAAGAATTGTGACTGATAGTAACCAGACTTGAAAGAATATTCAGAATAATTGAAAAATAAACAAACTAACATGTAATATTAATGAAGAAAAGTAGGAAAAAAATATTTAAAATATTCAAAGTTTATATTGCTGTGTATATATAAAATTATTGGCTTTGTGTGTATCTAAAATATACCTTGTAAATTCCAGATATGTTAAAACACAAACACAAAATATAAAGGTATGTTTATAAGAGGAAAACATGTGTTTATGATAAAAATTGCCTCACTAGTGAGTGACAAATTATATGTAATATTTAAAATTGCGAGAAAAGGACTTGTTAAATAACCTAAAGCTGGAATAAAGTGAAAGAAACACTCAGGAACAAAGAATGCTAGAGGGCGCGTTGTCCTACTGAAAATTACATATATAACTAGTCATAAATGTTATAACAACAAAAACAATCAATTTTTGAAAATATAATGTAATTGGATAGATAAAAAGTGGTGGCAGAACATGCGCATAAAAGAAGGTTATAATTACGCAGTCTTTCGGAGCCAGTGGCTCCTCCTCCTGGCAGAAAGGTTGAAAGGGAAGGAAGAGGGTTGAAAGAAAAGAACTGGAGAAACTAGGAAAAGGGGTAGGTTTAGGAAAAGTCACCCAGGACTGCAGGTCATGGGAGACTTACCAGATGGGATTAGAAGGAAAGACTGATTGTTGGGGACTGCGCCGGACAAGATGGAAGAGATTTGAAAACCTGGGGGCTTCAAGGTGGAAGACAGGGTAAGATACAAGACAGAGAGTACTGCTAAAACATCATGCATGATGCATATAATGTAATTGGATAGATAAAAAGTGGTGGCAGAACATGCGCATAAAAGAAGGTTATAATTACGCAGTCTTTCAGAGCCAGTGGCTCCTCCTCCTGGCAGAAAGGTTGAAAGGGAAGGAAGAGGGTTGAAAGAAAAGAACTGGAGAAACTAGGAAAAGGGGTAGGTTTAGGAAAAGTCACCCAGGACTGCAGGTCATGGGAGACTTACCAGATGGGATTAGAAGGAAAGATTGATTGTTGGGGACTGTGCCGGACGAGATGGAAGAGATTTGAAAACCTGGGGGCTTCAAGGTGGAAGACAGGGTAAGATACAAGACAGAGATTACTGCTAAAACATCATGCATGAGTTAATAAAAGTAAAAAGCTAAGTGCATTGTATGTAACAGAGGTGGGAGGGGGACAGCGTAAAACAGGCAGTTAAGAAAATGTTAGGTGTTGAAAACTAAAATGGAGTGAAGAAAGGAGTAATTACTGTGACGAAATGCTGAGATGGAAGAAATTAACATAAATTAAGGCCATGTGGATGGCAAGAACCAAGCATATGTTTAGTGCTGCAGAGTTCTAAGAAACTGGAGTTTTGAGGAGGAATCAAGATACTGTGTGTGGTGAAACAGGCACCAAAGTCATGCCTGTCATGTTGTAGAGTATACTCTGCAACAGGATACTGTGTGTTGCCAGTACACACTCTGTCGATGCCCATACATCCTAATTGATAATTTGGTGATAGTCATGCCAATGTAAAAGGCCAAACAGTGTTTATGTACTCTCCCTTTGATAGTATATGTTTTGCCAATCACAGAGCTGGTATATGTGGTGTAAGAGGGTGCATAGAGCAAGTCTTGCAGTGGGGCTGGTCACAGAAGTAGGAGCCATATGGTAGGAAGATAAGCGCAGAAGGAGCATAAGGTCTGACAAGGGTACTGCGGAGATTTGGAGGGTAACAAAAAGCTATTGTAAATGTGGTGGGCAAAATCTGAGACAGAATGGATCCCATTTCAGGGCACATTTTTGGAAGTCATGGCCTTGTCGAAGTAGCTGATTAATACATCAAAGATCAGGATAATACTGAGAGACAAGTGGTGTGCTATGAAGTTGTTTTTTGGAGGGATCAGCAGTGCCAGGATTGCATGTGATGGCCCAGGAAATCTGCTTTTGAACTAGGCTGGTGTACGTCCAGTGAAATCTGAGGTGACAATGGTGGTGTACTACTGTAAAGAACCTGCATCTGAACAAGTATGGAACTAGTGCTACAACATGACCTTGGTTCTTGCCTCCCACCTGGCCATAATTCAAGTTAATTTCTTCCATATAGCTTCGGCATTCGAAGCAAATGTAATTCAAATTTCAATCAGCTTTCTGTACCATGTATTATGCGAGTTTCATTGCTTTTTCAGGAGCATTTCAAACTCTGGCACTTTGTTGTGAATGCTTCACCAGTTTACCATTAGGGTTTCAATACTCTAATCTGCGTGAAGCATTTCTCACAATCTTACTCTCATACTTCTGAGTATCTTACAGCTATCATTATCTGGACTGGATGGAGAGCCACCTAATCTAATAAACCCTTGTGTGCATCCCATGCACAAGTCAGTTACCTGAGTAGCAGCCTCTGATGTGTAGTGCACACTTGATCCATGTAGGGAGACCCTAAAGTTCTCAACCCCATGGCGCAAGTCCAGGAAGTTGCAGGCCAACTTGTCACAGAACCATTCCCCCCACTTGACACATAACCAAAGGGCCACAATCAGTTCTGATGATAATGCTGCATATTGTGAGTTTTGTTACAACTGCATACTTAGGGCTGGTCTTCTCAACCTTCTCTGCCAGTCGCTGGAATGACACAAGTATGACCTTGGAGCCCAAACAAGAGGAATCATTTGGTCAAACACATGCCACAATCTGCAGTTGGTTGCATCCTATTCCCTCAATGGCTGCTGGAATAGCCTCTTCAACATGGTGAATGAGGCCTCAAGGCATAC
This sequence comes from Schistocerca cancellata, assembly GCF_023864275.1. Taxonomy (NCBI): domain Eukaryota; kingdom Metazoa; phylum Arthropoda; class Insecta; order Orthoptera; family Acrididae; genus Schistocerca; species Schistocerca cancellata. The sequence continues at coordinate 604,753,777 of NC_064631.1, read as the reverse complement.
ACACAGAGTACACCTGATGTCCTTCTCTGTCCCTTGCTGCCATTTCCCTAATGGGTACCATCATTCACTGTATGTTTGAACTGCCAATGATTAATAGATACCTACCCTTATGTGTTTGCTTCCTCTTGACAAAGGACAAAATAGGTTTCCCCAAAACAGGTGAAATGAGTCCCTTTGGCTCAGTTTCACTTTCAGTGAAAGACAGCATCTCAAACTTGTTGGTTAGGGGAATCAGCAAAACACCCTGAGTCCTCCCTGCTACCCATCTACCCTGTATAGGATGCCTAGATCTATCATTGCCATGCCATTTGCAGGCAAGCGGATGAGTAATGACAGATTCTGTACTTTCTGCAGAGCAGATAGGATCCACAGGAGAGAATAGTACTCAAGGTATCTCTGGTACCAGTGTCACAGGTACTCTCTCTCATGAGCTCTTCCAATACATTTATTTGCAGAAGCTGCCAATCATTTGACAATAATCAGGGCAATTTCCAGCTATGTACAAATATCAACCAATTCATCCCATTTTTGAAAACAGCATTCACAGTGGGTTTGAAAACAGCATTCACAGTGGGGCTGCATTTTGGCTAGTGCAGTGTATTACAGGGCAATGAAAAAAAAAAAAAAAACTTTGATTATCTTTTAATCTCTTGAGCTAAAAATTACGAATTCCTTGTAAGAATTGAAGAATATACACAAAATGAGATTTCTACTATGTCAACACAAAAACCTGCAGTAAAAATTACTAGTTTCCTTAATCAATAGTATTTCCATTGCTATGGTGAGACGAAGGCAATTATTGTGACTTGCACAGCATACTTTCCATACAACTATAATTTCTTTGGATTTTCTGCCAGGTTTTGTTGTGGAAACTATTGCAATCATCTCACACTGAAGTCCACACTAGATTTCGAGTTTCTCTAAAAAAAGTTGCCAACTTAGGGAATGTTGCATTTGTTAAAATTTTGGATGCTTTCTTCATTGTTTCTGCAAGAGTGTTCTGACCTGTTGTGAGTACCATGGGGGATCATCTCTGTCATTTATTAATTTGTTTGGTATAAATCTCTCAATTGCTGTCAATACGATTTCTCTGTATTCACACCACATCTCATCTACACTTACATTGTTAATCTGGAAGGAGTGGAGATTGCCTCTCAGGAAGACATTGTGTGAATTTTTATGTGCTGTTTTGAATAGACATAATTTACATTTATTTTTGGTAGATTAGAAAGTTACGGTATTCAGTCTCACTATGATAATCCTGTGTTCACTAATCCCTCTACCCGTTTTGATGCTCGTTATTAGCACAGAATTATTTGTTGCTAGGAGGTCAAGTACGTTTTCACAACTGTTTACTGTTTGAGAGGGCTCATGAACAAATTGCTTGAAATAATTTTCAGAGTATGCATTTACTATAATTTTGTATGATGTTTTATTCGTACTTCATGATTTAAACATGTATTTTTGCCAACATGTCAAAGGTACCACCAACTATAATTGTTTATTTTATTCTCATTCAAAAAAAAAAGACTTCTACCCATACTAACTCACAGAAACTATCTACTTCAATTTTGCTACAAGATAAACTACTTCTAACAGCAATAAACAAACCACCGCCAACTGTGTTTAGCCTATCCTTTCTGAACACTGTCAGGTTCTTCACAAAAATTTCGGATGAATTTATCTCCAGCTTTAGCCAGCTAGCTTTCAGTGCTTGTAAGAATTTGAAGATCAGTGCTTTCTATTAGTGCTTGGAGTTCTGGTACTTTCTCAACACAGCTGTGACAATTTACAACTGTTTCATCAATGGTTCCTAGATCTACTTTCTTACCTGCACCTTTTGAGACTGAAGCCGTTTTTGTGTTTCCCCTGAGATGCTCTTAACCCAAAAAACTTCCCAGACTATGCCACACAGCCCTCACCACCTGTGTAGCCACCCCCTGTGTGTAACCTATTTAGCACAACTCAAAAAGCCCACCAACCTATGGCGCAAATCAAGGAATCTGCAGGCTACATGGCTGCAGAACCATGTGAGCCTCTGATTCAGACCCTCCACTCAGCTCTGTACCAGAAGTTCACAACTGGTCCTGTCAACTATGCTGCAAATGGTGAGCTCTGCTTTTGTCTTGCAAGGAACAAACTGTTTTTCACCTTCATGAAATTATTGCTTTCCATAGGTAGAGAACCAGATTCATCACCATTAAAATAATTGCTCAACAAATTTAAGCATAATAGTAGACAGAAATAACATCAAATCAACTTAGATATAATACTGTTCATACTGAATGTGAAGAATTATCAGTGCAGATGGTATGTAGAATGTTATATATTGCTAACATGCAGTGAAGGTATTAAGTGTCTTCCCATTGGTGTACTTAACATACAACCAGAATCTCTTTGGATTTTCTGCCAGATTTCAAGACAGAGTTTCATTGTGCAATTATTAAAGGCATCTCACATTGAAATCTGCACAAAATTTTGAGATTCTGTAAAACTTCATCAACTTAGTGATTTTGTGTTCTTTTAACACTTTCAAGACCAAGCACGAGCATAGTTCAGGCCACAAATTTGTGTTAAAAAAATGACACTGAGTGTATGTTGGGGCATGATTTTCATGATGCACAAGCCATCTGTCATTCAAAAACTGGACTCTTTGCATATGAGAACAATGTATGGACATCTTGCTACCTGTCCCTTGACTGGTGCTGCCTTCTGTTGCCAATTTCTAGAATTATTTCAAAAGAAACATTAGCAAATGTAGCAGCTGTCGTACTGATCTAATTTCATACACATACTCTTTGAGTTTTGCAGTTTGTTGTAATTCTGCCACAAATATGTCATGTTTGTTGAGTGAGAAACAAATTTTGGAAGCTCAAGGGGAAGACATTGCTCAATACTCACTTCATACTGTTTTTCCTGGGAGAAAAATTATACTTTCTGTCATAATTATTTTAAAACTTGTAATCTATCAGAGAACGGCAGTAAATATGAAAAATAAATCCTGAAGCTTGGTCTTTTTTTAGTATGAATTACTCTTGAAGATACTGTTATAACGTCAAGTTTAACACATATATTTCAGAATGACACAACACATATAAGTCACAGAGTAAGTTGACAAGCAAGACGTGTGTACACGTTAGCATTCGAATGAGCACTGAGTCCCAGTGTAGCGGCCGCTGCCCGGCTGGCCGCTTAGGTGGCGCAGCTGCTGCATGGCTGGCAGACAGCGCCGCACGTAGAGAACGCACGTAATTGCGCAGCGGCGCTTTGAATGATCGGCGAGTCACAACACTTTTCCCCCCTTTGAAATTGTTGCACTGATCTTGATGGAAGTGTCTTGGAGATGACTAACATTCATAGGCATTGTTTGACTCGCCGTAAAGTGTCCCCGATGATAACGGGTCGAGATGACAGGAGACGTAGGGGTCGAATCTGCTGGGGCCCCATGCACCAATCTGCCCGTTGTGGCAAGTCCAGATGATATGACAGGAGACATGGGCGATGTGTCAGCGTCCGTTGGAGGAGGAGGCGAGTAGATTTGCTCTGACAGAGGATGGTCATCCGGTTCCTGCATGGGCATGTCTCCTGGTGGCGTCTGTTCTTGTGCTGGCATCGCAATAACGGTGAGAGGGCTGCATTGTGAGTATTGAGAGATGCCAACATCCCGAGCGGCAGGTAGAGCCACAGGTGGTGTAGTGGCATTCGGAACAGGTGTTGCCGGCACACGAGGCCGAAGCTGGTCCGAATGACGCACTGCAACACCCGTGTCCGTCTGGATTTCATACAGGCGTCCCCGTACCCAGACGAGGTTGTCGGCGGTGAACCGGCCAAGTGAAGGCACCTGCGGCCGTGAGGTGGAAGGCCGCAGAAGATGAAGTATCGTGCGGGGCTGTCGGCCATGTAAGAGCTCAGCCGCACTGTGGTCGCCCCCATGGTCGCCCATGGGGGTGAAACGGTAAGACGCCAGAAACTGGAGAAGCGCATCATCAGCAGCAGAAGAATTCAGAAGTTTCCACATCTGAGCCTTAAATGTGCGGACCAGTCGTTCAGTCTCACCGTTGGATTGTGAATGGAACGGCGGGGCCATGACATGCATAGCGCCGTGACGAGCACAAAAATCCGCAAATTCGGAAGAGGCAAATTGCGGACCATTATCAGGAACAAGAGTAGAGGGAAGGCCTTCCAAAGAAAAAAATGCAGGCGAGAGCACTGGTGGTTGCCGCGGTGGTAGGCGACGTGCAATGGACAATGAAAGGAAAGTTAGAGTAGGCGTCAATTATGAGGAGCCAATAAGTACCTAAAAAGGGTCCCGCAAAGTCAGCATGAATGCGCTCCCAGGGCTTCTCAGGCGAAGGCCACGGTGACAAAGATGACTTTGAGGCAGCGGCCTGTGACGCACAAGGGCCGCAGGCAGCGACCATGTGTGCTATTTCAGAGTCGATGCCAGGCCAGTACACATGACGGCGCACCAGAGATTTTGTGCGAGACACACCCAAGTGCCCTTGGTGAAGGAGGCGCAAGACCGAAGCATGCAAAGACGAAGGTACCACAACACGCGGTGAAGCATTGTCAGTGGAAAGGAGGATAACACCATCCCTAGCCGTGAGGCGGTAGCGCAAAGCGTAGTAGTTCCACAACTGATCAGAAGTCTTAGCGGATGGGTGATCTGGCCAACCCATCTGAATACAGTGTAAAACCCGGGAGAGGGTAGGGTCAGAACCCGTAGCAGTCGCCAGCCTGTCCCCAGTGATGGGGAACCCGTCCACAACCCGCTGCTCGGCAACATCCAGGTGGAATCACAAAAGTTCGTTCCTGTCGAATGCTTGATCAGGACCCATGGGAAGGCGAGACAGAGCATCAGAATTTGCATGTTGAGCCGTTGGCCAGAAATGAATCTCATAATGGAAACGAGACAAGTAAAGAGCCCAACGTTGGAGGCGGTGTGCAGCCTTGTCGGGAAGTAACGTTGATGGATGAAACAAGGAAACAAGTGGTTTGTGATCCGTAACAAGATGAAATTTTGAGACATAGAGAAAAACACCAAACTTATGAAAAGCATAAATAATGGCCAAAGCTTCTTTCTCAATTTGAGAATACTTTTGTTGGGTATCCGTGAGCGTTTTGGAGGCATAAGCAATGGGTTGTTCCGAACCGTCAGAAAAACGGTGCGCAAGGACTGCACCGACCCCGTATTGAGAGGCATCTGTGGCAAGAACAAGATGTTGGCCAGGTTGATAAGTATCCAGGCATGGGGCCCGTTTCAGCATAGTCTTCAATTTCTGGAAAGCCGCATCGCATGACGCGGACTAGGGAAAAGGCACATTTTTATGCAACAGGCGATGCAACGGCTGAGCCACCGAAGCCGCAGATGGTAAAAACTTGTGATAGTATGCTATTTACCCCAAGAAGGCCTGCAGTTCCTTAACAGATGTAGGGCAAGGAAGGGCATCGATCGCAGCGACAGTTTGCTGAAGCGGACGAATACCATCCCGAGAGAGTTGAAACCCCAAGTACGTGATAGATGCCTGAAAAAATTGTGATTTCTGAAGATTACACTTAAGACCGGCAGTCTGTAAGACATGAAAAAGTGTGTGGAGATATTAAAGATGTTCTTCAGTGGTGGAGCCAGTGACAACAATGTCGTCCATGTAATTGATACACCCAGGGACAGGGAGCAATAATTGTTCCAAGAATCGCTGAAAGAGAGCAGGGGTGCTAGCAACCCCTAATGGCAAGCGTTGGTATTGATAGAGGCCGAAAGGCGTGTGGACCAGAAACTGCTGGGAAGCAGCGTCGAGAGGAAGTTGATGATAAGCTTCTGACAGGTCAATTTTAGAAAAATACTGGTCTCCAGCAAGTTTAGTGAACAGTTCTTCAGGACGGGGCATAGGTTAAGTGTCAATGAGGCACTGAGCATTTACAGTGGCTTTGAAATCACCACAGAGATGAATATCACCATTTGGCTTATCAACGACAACAACAGGAGAGGACCGCTCACTGGAAGTGACAGGAAGCAAGACCCCTGAAGTAGTGAGACGATCCAACTCCTGTTTTACCCGATCACGAAGGTCCACAGGAATGGGCCGAGCCCAAAAAAACTTAGGCCGAGCAGTGGGTTTGAGCATGATATGAGCTTCAAAGTCGTTTGCACGGCCTAACCCAGGAGAAAAAAGGGACAAAAATGTCGTCGACAAGGAATCCAGTTGAGCATAAGGAATAGCATCAGAGACAATATTGACAGAGTAATCTATGGAGAACCCAAAAACGCGAAAGGCATCGAAACCAAAAAGATTTTCTGCATTGCTCTGGTCGGCTACAAATATGGGAACAGTGCGAACGATGGATTTGTAAGATACCTCAGCATGAAACTGTCCCATGAGAGAAATCTTCTGTTTATTGTACGTCCGTAATTGCCGAGTGACAGGTGACAGGAGTGGAGAACCCAACTGAAGATACGTCTGAGAATTAATTATAGTGGCAGCAGAACCGGTATCCCCCTGCATGCGAACATCTCGACCAAGGATTTGGACAGTGAGGAATAACTTCCCTGAAAGGGAAGAAGTGCAATTGACAGACAACACAGAATCGGAATCAGCATCATGTTCATGAACATCATGTATGCGGTCGGATTTACAAACAGAAGACACATGACATTTCTTTTTGCAATTGTGACACACAGCCCAACGTTGGGGACAATCCTCGCGTGAATGTTTCGTAAAACACCGCAGACATGAAGGAAGTTTCCGGGGGTTTTGCTGCAGTTTCTTAGCGGGTTGTTTATGGTTACGCTGAGGCTGCGTGTGGGAGCACACTGTGGCCACGTCGGCCGGCGGGGACGCGCTGCACGCGTCGTCAACAGTGCACAGAGGTTGTATTCCCTGACATCACCCCACACCTCTATTTGCACCCCAGCGGCGCGAGAAATTTCAAAAGACTGCGCAATGGAGAGAACTTCATCTAGAGTCAGATTTGCCAACTGAAGGGCCCGTTGCCAAAAGTCTTTGTCGGGCGCCGACCGGGTAATAGCATACCGTACCATGGAATCGGCATAGGATTCTTTGTGAACGTCAGTAACAAATTGACACTTTCGACTGAGGCCGTGAAGTTCAGCAGCCCAAGCGCGATAGGAGTGATGTGGCTGTTTGTGACAATGATAAAAGGCAACACGAGAAGCTACCACATGCGTTTGCTTTTGAAAATAGACAGACAGAAATGAGCACATTTCAGCAAAGGACAAAGACGCAGGATCCTTCAAAGGAGCCAATTGCGACAACAACCAATACATTTGAGGTGAAATCCAGGAAAGGAACAGAGACTTACATGGTTGTTCGTCCGTGACATGAAATGCCAAGAAGTGCTGTCGAAGACATTTTTCATAATCAGACCAGTCTTCCGCCATCTCGTCGTAAGGGGGAAACGGAGGTATAGCCAACGACGAGAAACGCCCCGTATTTGACACTGCGACGAAATTGTGAATCGCTGCTGTTAGAAGCGTTTGCTGTTCATGGAGATTTTGCAATAGTTGCTCGACAGTAGCCATGGAAACCTGTGGGTCAACGGTGAAAAGGAAAAATCAACTACCTCGTCGCCAATTGTAATAACGTCAAGTTTAACACATATATTTCAGAACGACACAACACATATAAGTCACAGAGTAAGTTGACAAGCAAGACATGTGTACACATTAGCATTCGAATGAGCACTGAGTCCCAGTCTAGCGGCCGCTGCCCGGCTGGCCGCTTAGGTGGCGCAGCTGCTGCATGGCTTGCAGACAGCGCCGCACGTAGAGGACGCGCGGAATTGCGCGGCGGTGCTTTGAATGATCGGCGAGTCACAACAGATAATCACTTATGTGCCAGTAATGACAGATAATGACAAATGGCTGGTTTCCTAGGCCGAATATTTTTCAATGTGGCTGGTCTCCAACGTGTTCAGTTTGCTGTGCTTTTTCGTTGATTTTGCAAGAGTGATCTGACTTTTTTTTATATACTATGGGGTATCAGTACTGTCTCTTACTAATTTACTTGGTATAAATCTCTCAATTACTGTTGATACTGTTTCCTTTCAATCAATCAGTCTATGCTGACATAGTTAGTTTGGAATGAATGGAAATTCTCTTGTAGTAAGGTACCATCAAATTTTCACCTGCTTTTTTAAGTGGATATATTTTACATTTATTTTTGACTAGCTTAGCACCTGCTGCTTCGCTCACATAGACTGTATAACCTGCAAAGATTTTATTTTTTTATTTTTTTTTAATCTAATTTTTATGATGTTCACAAATTGCAACACCTTCTAAGCATTTCAAGCAAATTAAATCCATATAAGATGGTCTTTTCTGAATGTACTTGTGACAAAAAGTAATTCTGTTAGCTGGAGTCCAACTTTTTTTTTAATCATGCCTTTTGCATTCTTGAGGAGATATTTCCATAGAAACTTCCATCTTGTAACAAATATTTCTTTATATACTGGTATAACTAAGAACTGAAATACCAAATTTCATAAATTTAGCTTTAAAGTTTTTTTTAATACAATGAAATATTTTCTTAAGAATTTGCATCCCATATTGCACCCCCTTAGGGATTGAATTTCCAGAAACACCGAAACACATATTTTTTTATTTCTAACAAGGAAGTTAAATACCATCTGGCATAGATGTAGCTTTAAAAATCCTTTAGTAGTTCTTTCGTAATTATTTTCAAAAAAACTTTCACCTACTATTTTACCCCCTTAGTGATGCTGAAACATGTATTTCTTTATTTCTGACTGAGAAACCAAATACCAGTTTTCATAGGTCTAATTTCAAAATTGCCTTACTAGTGACATTTTTCAAAAAAAAAAAAAATAAATAAATAAATAAATAAATAAATAAAAATAAAAATAACCTTCATCTCCTATTTCACCCCCTTAGGAGTGGAATTTCGTACAATCCCTTCTTAAACAATATGTGATCCACACTCTCTCCTAACCTCAATTTTCTATCCTTAGCAGTTTGGGCTGGGAAATGATGAGTCAGTGAATCAGTCTGACCCTATTCTGCCCCCTTAGGAGTTGAATTTCCAAAAAGAGTGAAACATGTATTTTTTCATCTCTAACCGAGAAACCAAGCACTAATTTTCAAAGATTTAGCTTGAAAAAGGCTTTCGTAATGAAATAGTTTCCTAAAACATTTCATTCCCTATTTTACCCCCTTTGAGGTTGAATATCCAAAAACAGTGACATGCATCCATTTTATTTCTAACAGAGAAGGCACAGACAGATTTTTATAGTTTTGCTTCAAAAATATTTGCACAATGAAATATTCCCATAAAAACTTTCTTCTCCCATTTCACCATCAAAGGCATTGAATTTCCAAAAAACAGTGACACACATTTTTTTTATTTATGAGGAGCAAAATTTAAATTTTCACAGATTTAGCTTTAAAATACTTTCATAATAAAATATTGTTATAAAAAATCTCAGGCCTTATTTCACCCCCTTAGGGGTTCAGTTTCCAAAAACACTGAAACACATACTTCTTTATTTGTAACCGAGAAGTCAAATACCAATGTTCGTACATGTAGCTTTAGTGCTTCTTTAATAAAGATATATTTTCAAAAGAAGCTTTCACCCACTATTTCACCCCCACAGCGTCAAATTTCCAAAAATGCTGAAACATGCATTTCTTTATTTCTGACTATGAAACCAAATACCAATTTTACTATATCTAGCTTCAAAATTACCGTAATAGCAACATTTTTCAAGAAAACCTTTCATACCCTATTTCACCCTCTTAGGGTTGGAATTTTGAAAAATTGCTTCTTGAACAGTGCCTACTGTATAAAACCCACACCTCCAAATATCAAGATTCTATCCTTACTGGTTTGGGCTGGGCGATAATGAATTAGTCAGTCAGTCAGGACATTGCCTTTCATATATAGGAATGGGTTTGGATGTTGTAGTACTCAGTTTCATTACAGTGACTTTGTGGTCACTAATCCCGGTATCCATCATGATGTTTCCTTGTTGCTCAGGGTTATTTGTTGCTAATCAAGTGTGTTTTCACAACCATTTACATTTTGAGTGGGCTCCTGAACTAACTACTCAACATAATTTTTGGATAAAGCATGTAGTACAGCTTCAGACTATAAAAAAATTGTGTTTCAGCATATTATAGTTTTAAAGCAAATTGCAAAAATGATAAATAATACAAGAGCATTCTTACCAATTCAGTGTAATTAATGCAGTCTTGAGTCGCATGTTTGGCGTCCTGCACAGAGCCATAACACCTGGAGTCTCATGTAAACGTTTCTCTTCACTAAGTGAACGTTTTAAAGTCATGCGTTGCTAGTGAACAAAGAAAACTTTATTAACATTTCTTTACATTAACTGATTTATTTTAAGGCACTAGAATATGATGTAAGACTATGGGGAGTCTATATGAGCACATCACTATAATGCATGGTTCAAATTTTCACAACTACTTTAGGTTGTACAAGAAGATCCTAAGGAAATTGATTTGTAAAACTCAGCAACTTCACAATAACAGATATATAAGTGAATGCAACAATAAATTTATGGCAATGCAGGACACTGTCAAGGGAACACCGAAAACCAGTAATAACCTGAAGCAAGGAATGTATATGAGGGGTGTTCAATAAGTAATGCAACACATTTTTTACTTGGAAAATTTCAGTTGTAAAAAGGTGAAATTTGTTGTGGGACATCATGGAATATTCCTGCTTCAGCACCTATAACTGTGTGTTCCAAGCAGAGAGCTGTCACTGAGTTTCTTTTGCAGAATATCAGAGCATCATGGATATTCATAGCTGCTTGAAGACTGGGGCAGAGACATTGCAGTGAACAAAATCAGAGTAGGTTCCTGGGGGCATCTGCCATGATGATAAGGCCGCGCGAATGTGTCCAATCTCCCGTGTGCCACCTGGCCACACACACAGAAATGACTTCAGCATGTCTGTTGACACAAAAGTGCAAATGAACTTCCGTTTCTACATGACAATGCAAGGCCTCACACTAGTCCGTGCACCTGAGCAGAGATCACAACAGTTAATTGGACTGTCCTTCCTCATCCCGATACAGCCTGTATCTCGCTCCTTCCGACTTCCATCAGTTTGGCCCAATGAACGATGCACTCTGTGGGAAGCAGTATGTAAATGATGGGGAGGTTATTGATGCAACAAAACGTTGGCTCCTACATCGACCAGTAGAGTGGCACCACACAATCATACAGGCTCTCCCAGTATGCTGGCGAAAGGCTGTCGTTGCATTGTGTTAAATGGAGATTATGTTGAAAAACAGGGTTTTGTAGCCAGAAGAGTGAGGAGTAATACAGTGTATCGGAATCCTGAATAAAATCAACTTGCTTTCAGGAAAATATTATTGCATTACTTACTGAAAGCCCATTGTATATATGCAACAGTAGTAATCTAGTTACAGACACAAGAGAAATACGTGATACATTTATTCTACACTTCACCAGCAGTGCTAATAGCCTATCATCTGTGTGTACATTCCCTTCTAAAGCTTTCATAACGAAAGGTACAACAACAGTAACATCACTATTTTAACACTTGCATTTCAAACATTAAGTTCCGAAAATTATGAGATTGATGAAGCAGACATGCTTCTAGCACTGATGGATTACAATAAAAGTTGACATTCAAAGTACTAAAACACTATGTGACATTATCAACTGTTCTATGTGTATTGGAATTTTTCCTGCAGCTTTCAAGTGGACTTAGACAGTTTCACTATTCAGGAAAGGCAATAGGCACCACATTAATTACTTTAACTGCAACCTATTAAACTTCCTTAGAATATTTGAAAAGTTCACCAACATACATCTAATGATTTTTCTTGAAACAAACTTATTATCAGAACACCAGTTTGGCTTTTGGAAAAACAGATAAATGAGTGATGCAATTTTCATTGTCACAGACTACATTATACAAGTGTGTTTACTGAGAAATACTATCTCCTGCGCCCTTTACAGACATCACAGAAGTAGTTGATCTTTTAAACCACTCCCAGCTGGTAGATAAGCTGGAAACTTATGGAATTAGAGGTGTCTGGAATGAGTGGTTCCACTTGTATCTTTCAAACAAGAAACAGCTGGTTGAGCTTACAACTTAACAAAGAAGAAAGTTCATTCAAGGCTTCAGCCTAGGGCCTTTCCTCATATGCTATACATCAATGACTTAGAAAAATTTGCCATCTGCAGTTCCTGCCATTTTTCTGACAACATAAACCAGATCTTCTGGAATGCCTTACTGGAATGTGTGAGGACTGTAATAATTGATACCAGTTACTTTATTACTGGCTATTTAACAACAAACTACTGCTAAATAAGAGCAAACAGTCTCCACAGCCTTCTAGGCCATCACAGAACAGTGGAATCTACGCAGAGCTCTTATCTCTTCATAATCAAGTAATAGAACAAATAAATGAAATAGATTTTCTTGGATTATGGATAGACATTTCTCTACAGTGTAATCTGCACAAAAATGCACTACTTAAAAGAATGTGCAGCTTTTGATATGTTGTAAGGGTATTCCAATAAAGCTGTGACTTCGTTATGTATAGATCATTTTATTTTGTTCTAGTGCATTCAGTTGTATCTTACAATATACCTTCTGGTGCATATTAGATTAAATGTATACCCAAGAATTTTTATGGTGTAGAAAAGAATCTTAAAGATAACAGGAAAGAACCATGTCACACTACTACAAGAGCAATATTCAAGGCACTAATTTATTTATTTTGCATATGGAAATACAGCAACAATATTTTATATAAGTACAACAATATGTAAATGAAATGTATAAAACAAAACAATGTGTAAATAGTACATGTGTAAAAAGCAAGCACTAGCACAAAAAGGATAAAGTACAAACACTCAAGACAAAATAACTACACGTTAAAAGCTTGGCAAGCCTGTCTAGAAACTCATTCATATATTTAAAGCTCAATATCTAGATTGCACAGCCAATCCAAAGCAGAGGCTTTCACATATATGACCTCAGAGACAGGTCCGGCGTATCTTCTTAAGGGGCATTCCTCAATAATATGGCAGACGTTCTGTTCTGGTGCTCCACAGTCACAGGCTGGTGAGTCACATAGACCCCACTTGTACTTATATGCATTGCATCTTGCATGGCCCGTTCTGATACGGTTTAATTTAGTCCAGGTACATCTCTTCAGGTCACAGCCTGGTAATTTCAGAGTAGGATCTTGGCTACCTTGTTTATTAATTACAGAATCATTCCAAAAGTGCCGCCATTGCTCCTTGATGTCAGGTTGATCTTCTTGTATATTAACCCATATAGGCTTCCATGACTTCAAGCAGGTCAATGGTATTTGGTTCAAAATATCGCGGATTGGTAGATTCTGCAGGTAATCGGAGTCATGAATTTTTGACCACTCTCTTGCTGCTGCTTCTTGCCTTCACAATTATGGAGGTCGGATATTGCTTAGAGTACGCAGCCAAGGGACTGGGGTGGATTTAATAGTACCCGTTATTATTCTCATACACTCATTCAACTGGACGTTGATTTTCTTAGTATGAGTGCTCGAATGCCAGACAGCAGAGCAATATTTGGCAACAGGATATACCAGGGCTATTGTGGCAGTGCGTAAGGTGGATGCTTGAGCTCCCCAAATCGAGCCAGCCAATTTTCTCAGGATGTTGTTGCGACTCTTTAGCTTTTGGCTTACGTTTTCTAGATGTTTTTTGTAAGTCAGCAAGCGGTCTAGTGTTATGCCAAGGTATTTGGGATTGAAGTTGTGTTTGACTCTTTGTTCACAGAAGTTCACATTCAGTTCCTGGTGGTCCAATTTATTGTTCAAGTGGAAAGCACACACCTCAGTCTTGGTTGGATTAGGGCAGAGTCACCATTTTTTATAATAGGAATTCAAGGACTCCAGATCTTCTGTGAGTACGTTCGCTCCTTCCCCAAGTGTTTTAGTTTGTACAACTAGTGCCAAATCATCGGCGTATAAAAATTTCCTGCTGACTGTATTTGGCAAGTCACTAATACACAAATTAAAAAGGGTTGGAGCCAACGCAGATCCTCGAGAGAGGCCTTTTTTTTTTTTTTTTTTTTTTTTAATACGATCTGCTGGTGTTGTGGCTGATGCTCACTTTGAAAGGCCTTTTTGTCAGCATGTTGTTCATTAAGGTTGCCAGTTTTAAACTAGTTATGTGTCTCTTGAACTTAAGCATAAGACCCTGGAGCCACACAGTGTTGTATGCCGACGTCAGATCAACAAAAGCTACACTTGACTTCATCCTGTTCTGGAATCTGCTTTCTATATATGATGTTAGGGCTAAAACTTGTTCGCCACATTTGTGCTTGTTTCTGAAACCTGCCTGATATGGAGGGGTTATTCCATCCACGGTGTCCTGCGTTCTATTAAGTATTAGGCATTCCAACAACTTAAAGCATACACTCAAGAGGGTGATGGGGCGGTAGCTGGTTGGATCTTCGGGTAGCTTTCCAGGTTTAAGGATTGCTGGCGTGTGGGCTATTTTAAATTGTGGTGGGACTATTCCAGTGTTTAAAATGTTGGTGTAAAAGTTTCTTAGCCACGCTTTTCCATTAGGTCAGAGGTGTTTTATAAATTCTGCGAATATACCATCCAATCCCGGTGCTTTGTGTACTTTTAAGGTCTTTATCGCACCCTTGATTTCCTCTTCGCTAAATGGTGACAAAAGCGATGTATCATCATTCAGAGTTTTATCAAGTTCTTGTAGTTCTTCTTTAGTTTCTCCTTCAGTTGTTGGATCAAGAGGGGTTTTCTCAGCACGCACCTTTATGTGCAATGCCATCTCCGATGGTTTTATTTTAGGTTCCTTGTGGCGTGCTGAAGAGGAGTTACCAAGTTTCCTCAATAATGACCAGGCTTTTCTGGTGGAATGTGTAAAATTCAGCTGGGATGTGAATTCCTGCCACTTGTGTTTTCTGTGTGTGTTTAGTCCCTCTAATATTTGTCCACCAATTTCAGGGTTTCCTGTTTCTTGGTATTTATGATAACGTTTGTTAATATTATTGTCAGAGCTAGGAATATACTGTTGTCTAACTCCGCGTGGTATATTCCTTTTGGCTGCAGCGATGATGACTCCAGTGAATCGTTTATAGTTTTCTTGCTTTGGGGTAATCAAGTGCCAAATTTTGATCAACTTCCTGAGCATATTTTGTCCAATTGGCTTTCTTAAAGTTCCATCGCGGTTTATTGATAGATTTTACTACTGGGATTTGGAGGCCTATGTTAAGTATGGTGGGACAATGTTGGCTCTTTGGAATGTGTTTCAGGACTCTTTTTGTATGGTATGGTGGGACTCTATCTGATCACTGGACACAATGCAGAGATCAAGATTGGTATCTGTTTGCCATCTGGCCAACTGGAATGTCTTAGGGTCCTTGGCATCATATATCACGAACATGTCTTGTGCTTCAATCCACTCAGACAGAGTTTCTCCATTTTCGTCAACGTTGCCATGCCTCCAGAGAGTGTGGTGGCTATTAAAATCTCCCACATACACGCAGGGGTTGGGCAGTACTGGTAAAGCTGGTGTTGGCCATTTACTTTGTGGGGGCTTATAAACAGCTGCTATGGTCATTCCATTAAGTTCAATAGCAATTATTTCTATGTCATTAATTTCTTGGCATATCACTTCTTTGTATCCAGCAATGTTGTTACCAAGATACAGAGTGGATCTATGAATGTGCAATGGCAGTGCTGTGAACATCCTGTAGCCTGGGATGGTGCATGCTGTTATGAGCTCCTGCACTTGATGAGTTTCTTGGAGTGCTATGATGTCAATTTTATGATCGTCAGCCAGCTTGCTTATGTAGTCACATTTATCCCTTGTCAAGCCTTCTACATTAATTTGCAGAACATGGATGATGGGTCCAATATCTTTAGTCTGTCGGCTCTCAGAAGAGCCTTTCTCAATGATAGCATTCTTCTTTTTCTTGTTTTGTCACTGTGTGTGGCCATGAGAGATCTATGATCTAGTTCGGCTGCCATTTGTGTACACTTTCTGCCGTCCTGCTATTGCAGTCCGTTGCCCGGGGTGCACCATCTTGGAGGTGGTCTACATGTCCCAAGGCACTAATTATTTTACTTGTTCCATTTATTTAATTCTTGAGATAGACACTTCCATAAAAAAAATCTGCTTTTCTTCCAACTGAAAATGGTGTTCATTACCATCACACTAGAAGCCACAACAACACCCATCTAACAATTCATAGGCTTAATAAAGTTCACAATAGTTTGAGACACACTGCCTGACAATAAAAGTGAGGCATACAGAAGACATGGTCTGATGTTAATGGAATTTCATACATGTACATACCATCAGTGGGTATGTAAATAATTCGATCTGAAAGTCTCTGTGACAGATTGAGTGGCCGCCAGAGTGCATGTGTGTTGTTTCTGTTTAGTGTTGTTACCAGGCTTAGTAGGGTATAAGGGATATGAACAGCATCAGATGTTGAGTGATCACTGTGAAGGACATGAGATGGCATGTACTCATGTGGCAGTGTTAATAGTGTACAACATAGTTTGAAAGGGGCCTCACTGTGGATCTCCATTTGGCCAGCTGGTTAAATCATGCCCGCCATTTGTGGGGGATTCAGAAGTGACAGCAGCCTGATCTTGAGCGCACATGTCATCAGGGTTTCTGTTGACTATGTCTGACAACAAGGGAGTATCACTGATTCATGCACCAAGCACATTGTAACTCTCTGCACCTGTGTCTGCCATCCCAAAACTAGTAATGGACTACCTTTAACATTCCATGTCATTCCGTGCCATTGGCCAAGGACTAGCCATTTCCAGACTAGGGAATTACAATAACATGCATAGGCTGCCACTAACACCACAAGAGAAACAGCTGTGTTTGGAGTGCTGCCATGACCAGGAAGCAACAATCACTGCTGACTGACAGCTTTGGATTGTATTCAGCAATAAATCGTGGTTCCACACTACCCTAGATGTCCATTGTTGGTGAGTAAGGCAGCAACCTAGGAAGAGGAGGGGAGGGGAAGAAAACCAATGTGCACTCCGTGTGCATACTGGGGGGGAGTCATTACAGATGTGGAAAGGGTCCTTCCGGATGCCATGAAGGGTACAGGGTGCACCCACCTTCAGGTGGTCGCTCATGTTGGCACCAATAATGTGTGTCGCTATGGATTGGAGGAAATCCTCTCTGGTTTCTAGTGGCTATCTGATTTGATGAAGACTGCCAATCTCATTAGCAGGATGAAAGCAGAGCTCACCGTCTGCAGCATCGTCGACAGGACTGAGTGCGGACCTTTGGTACAGAGCTGAGTGGAGAGTCTGAATCAGAGGCTGAGATGGTTCTGTGTCCGTGTAGGCTGCAGATTCCTCAACTTGCGCAATGGGGTCGTGGGGTTTCAGGTTCTGCTGGATAGGTCAGGAGTCCACTACACACAGCAGGCGGCTACATGGGTAGCAGGGGTTGTGTGGTGGACTGGGCGGTTTTTTAGGTTAGGTGGCCTCGGGCAAGTACAGAAAGGGCAACGGTCTTAAAGGGTGCGGGGAAAAGTCAGGACATGCAGGGACCAAGCAGCAGTCGGTATTGTAATTGTAAACTGTCGAAGCTGCGTTGGTAAAGTACTGGAACTTCAAGCACTGATAGAAAGCACCGAAGCTGAAATCGTTATAGGTACAGAAAGCTGGCTGAAGACAGAGATAAATTCTGCCGAAATTCTTACAAAGGCACAGGCGGTGTTTAGAAAGGATAGATTGCATGCAACCAGTGGTGGTGTGTTTGTCGCTGTTAGTATTAGTTTATCCTGTAGTGAAATAAAAGTGGATAGTTCATGTGAATTACTATGGGTGGAGGTTATACTCAACAACCAAGCTAGGTTAATAATTGGCTCCTTTTACCGACCTCCTGACTCAACAGCATTAGTGGCTAAACAACTGAGAGAAAATCTGGAATACATTTCATATAAATTTCATCAGCATGTTATAGTCTTAGGCGGAGATTTCAATTTACAAGATATAGACTGGGACACTCAGATGCTTAGGACGGGTGGCAGGGACAGAGCATCGAGTGACATTATACTGAGTGCACTATCTGAAACTTACCTCGAGCAGTTAAACAGAGTACTGACTCTTGGAGATAACATCTTGGACCTACTAATAACAAACAGACCTGAACTTTTTGACTCTGTAAGCGCAGAACAGGGAATCAATGATCATAAGGCCATTGCAGCATCCCTGAATATGGAAGTAAATAGGAATATAAAAAAAGGGAGGAAGGTTTATCTGTTGAGCAAGAGTAATACGAGGCAGATTTCAGACTACCTAACAGATCAAAATGAAAATTTATGTTCCGACACTGGTAATGTTGAATGTTTATGGAAAAAGTTCAAGGCAATCGTAAAATGCATTTTAGACAGGTACGTCTGAGTAAAGCTGTGAGGGATGGGAAAAACCCACTGTGGTTCAACAACAAAGTTAGGGAACTACTGTGAAAGCAAAGAGAGCTTCATTGCAAATTTAAACACAGCCAAAACCTCTCAGACAAACAGAAGCTAAACGATGTCAAAGTTAGCGTAAGGAGGGCTATGCATGAAGCGTTCAGTGAATTCGAAAGTAAAATTCTATGTACCGACTTGACAGAAAATCCTAGGAAGTTCTGGTCTAAGGTTAAATCAGTAAGTGAATCGAAAGAGTATATCCAGACACTCTGGGATGACAATGGCATTGAAACGGAGGATGACATGCATAAAGCTGAAATACTAAGCACCTTTTTCCAAATCATCCACGAACAAAAAAATGGCTGACATCGAAATAAGTGTCCAAGGAATAGAAAAGCAACTGAACAGAGGAAAGTCCACTGGACCTGACCGGATACCAATTCAATTCTACACAGAGTATGCGAAAGAACTTGCCCCCCTTTTAACAGCCGTGTACCGCAAGTCTCTAGAGGTACGGAAGGTTCCAAATGATTGGAAAAGAGCACAGGTAGTTCCAGTTTTCAAGAAGGGTCATCGAGCAGATGTGCAAAAGTATAGGCCTATATCTCTGACATCAATCTGTTGTAGAATTTTAGGACACGTTTTTTTGCTCGCGTATAATGTCTTTTCTGGAAACCCAGAATCTACTCTGTAGGAATCAACATGGATTCCGGAAACAGCGATCGTGTGAGACCCAACTAGCTTTATTTGTTCATGAGATCCAGAAATATTAGATACAGGCTCCCAGGTAGATGCCATTTTCCTTGACTTCCGGACGGTGTTCGATACAGTTCCACACTGTTGCCTGATAAACAAAGTAAGAGCTTACAGAATATCAGACCAGCTGTGTGGCTTTATTGAAGAGTTTTTAGCAAACAGAACACAGCATGTTGTTCTCAATGGAGAGACATCTACAGACATTAAAGTAACCTCTGGCATGCCACAGGGGAGTGTTACGGGACCCCTGCTTTTCACAATATATATAAATGACCTAGTAGATAGTGTCGGAATTTCCATGCGGCTTTACACGGATGATGCTGTAGTATACAGAGAAGTTGCAGCATTAGAAAATTGCAGCAAAATGCAGGAAGATCTGCAGCGGATAGGCACTTTGTGCAGGGAGTGGCAACTGACCCTGATTATATGATAGCGGAACAAACACTGATAGCAGTTACTTCTGTAAAATATGAGGGAGTATGCATATGGAACGATCTGAAGTGGAATGATAATATAAAATTAATTGTTGGTATGGTGGGTGCCAGGTTGAGATTCATTGGGAGAGTCCTTAGAAAATGTAGTCCATCAACAAAGGAGGTGGCTTACAAAACACTCGTTCAACCTATACTTCAGTATTGCTCATCAGTGTGGGATCCGTACCAGGTCGGGTTGACAGAGGAGATAGAGAAGATCCAAAGAAGAGCGGCGCATTTCATCACAGGGTTATTTGGTAAGCGTGATAGCGTTACGGAGATGTTTAGCAAACTCAAGTGGCAGACTGTGCAAGAGAGGCACTCTGCATCGCGGTGTAGTTTGCTGTCCAGGTTTCGAGAGGGTGTGTTTCTGGATGAGGTATAGAATATATTGCTTCCCCCTACTTATACCTCCCGAGGAGATCACGAATGTCAAATTAGAGACATTCGGGCATGCACGGAGGCTTTCCGGCAGTCATTCTTCCCGCGAACCATATGCGACTGGAACAGGAAAGGGAGGTAATGACAGTGGCACGTAAAGTGCCCTGTGCCACACAACGTTGAGTGGCTTGTAGAGTATAAATGTAGATGTAGATGTAGATGAAGAGGTCTTGGTCTTCCAATGTTCTGGTAAGTCACAGTTTGGGGAGCCATTGTATATGACTTCTGGTCATGGCTAGTAGTGACTGAGACAACTGTGACAGCAGATTGGTACATCAGGGACATCCTGTGTCCTCATGTGTTATCTCTCATGCGATAGTATCTCGGTGTCATTTTTCAACAGGGCAATGCTTGTCCACATGTAGCATACATCTGTATGAACTTTTTGCATGATGCTGAGGTAAGATTCCCACGTCTGTTCCTGATAGAACATGTATGAGAGCAACTTGTACATCAACTGCATCCTAGAGCCAATATTCAAGAAACTGAGGAACAGTTACAACTGTTGTAGGCCAGCTTGTCTCCAGAGAGGCTACAACTGCTTTATGACACCCTTCTCAACCGAATCACTGCATGTGTCCAGGCCAGGCAGGGTGCAATGTCATACTGATATGTGAGCTTGTACAGACAAGTTCTTTGTAAATTTGGTTTGATATTGTAACCACTGAAATAACATCATGTAGCCTCTCAAAACCTGTAGCTTCATTTCATTTCATCCACCTGTGTGCTTCACTTCCTTTTGCCAATCAGTGTATGTGAGAAGATTGCTTTATTATAAATTACCAACTTCTATAAAAAATAAAAATGGCTTCTTTAGGAAGAATGTCACAAAATTACTCCTTCAAGATAGTTCTGACTCTATGAATGACTACAAGAAGACCAATTTACATTAACATGCCACTTTCAATCTGTATACATCATATAGTATCTATTTATTTTTATGCTACTTCAGTCAAAGTAATATGTATGTAGTTATTTTAATATATTATAATAAACCAGAATGAAAAATCCTCCTAGAGTAACACAAAAAGTGCTGAGTTCAGGATGTAAAAGAAGGAAACTAGCTTTTCAATGAATTTGGCAGCTTTAAAGACATTTAAATCAAAATATCTTGACATTGTTCGCATATTTTTACTTGTTACTATTACTATCCATGTTACATAATATAATGTGTCGTGTCAAGTAAAGTCGTATAACATGACACATGCCATCATGACATCCAGCATGGCATTTGTCATGTCATGCAA
Organism: Schistocerca cancellata; assembly: GCF_023864275.1. Classification (NCBI taxonomy): domain Eukaryota; kingdom Metazoa; phylum Arthropoda; class Insecta; order Orthoptera; family Acrididae; genus Schistocerca; species Schistocerca cancellata. The sequence goes on along the minus strand of NC_064631.1, from coordinate 604,732,405 downwards.
CATAACATTAAAGTTTAGGATGCATGCATGCCCACTCTGGGATGCTTCCCATTATAGATGCACCTCCACTCTCAGATATTTCCTGTTGTAGATGTATCCCACTCTACAGAAGCACATAAATTTTTGTCTGTTTTTTTCCTACATCCCTCACCATATATGTAACAGGGGGTGGGTTTGGAGGAGAAATAGTCCCTAGGGGAAAAAAATCAACTCCCTCCCCCATCCAGAAATCAAAAAATTGTTTTAGCATCCACCCAGGAACAAATTCAAAACCCAGAAATTTTATCCCCACCAGAAAAACTTTTTTAGCTATTACATGTATGCTCTTCAAGAATATGATATCATAATTGTTTGATATGACTGGTGCATCCTCTGGATTTTGGGCACAGTCTCATGGACTTTTGTGTACGCATTGCAAGCTGCAGGTGTGCCAACACCTTGCAGCTAAGAGAGCTCACTGCACCAGGGAAGTAGGGTTCATTCATAAAAAAGCATGATCATGTCAAAATGTTTTGATTTAAATACCTTTGAAGCTGCCAGATAAGACAGTAAGCTATTTTTTTTTTTGCTATGATAGGAACATTTTTCATTCCGGTTCCCAACTTTTACTCTACCATAATTTTGACACCAGACTGCCACAGTTTGGCAACTGATGTAGATTTTTGTTGACTCAGGCAGTGAATGATCCGGTACAGGGTTTTTTTATTGACTTTTGAACCATCTTGCTTGAGTTGGGTTTCATTATTCTGGCATCTCTACAGCATAGTATGATAGATCCTGTCCAGTATAGTCTACTGTATCCTCAGAGCACAGAAGTCTCACCGCCACGTCAATGTCACATGAATGCATGAGGTTTTTTGTTTTATTTTTCAATTTTTTTTATGTTTTACCAATTAATTTTAGTTATTTTGTTATTTTCTTTTATATTTTTTAATTTTTAAAAATTTTGTTTAACTTTTTTATTGTTTCTGTTTTATAATTTTTTCTTTCGTAGTTGCACATATTTTGTTCACATACTGGGACTGTAAACCCAAACACATGAAAAAACCATAAATACATAACACAGTGCAAAAAATAACAGCAAACAAAACCACAATACCAAACAAAATATTGTGTGAAGTTTATGATAATAATGTATGTAATTAGTTTATACTACATAGGTAAACCTTCAAAATGACCTTATTACATAGAAAAACTTACTTAAAAGCTTAGTATATCACAAGCTGAATGATTTGCATATCAAATAATAAAAAGCATACCTCTTGTTATGATCTCTTATCTTGAACTTCCTGCCATTAATTATTTAAAATATGCAACAATAGAAATTGACAATTAAGATACTTCCTCAAGAAAAACTCGTGAATAATTTTGGTGCAAAATTTTGAGCAACCAATCATAATTAAGTACATGTACAATTGGCTGAAATAAGCAAAAAATTGTGAAACACTGTATAATGATGAAATACTGTCAACTTTTCAGTCCTGTATGAATATTGACACACTTAAGCTTGTTTTGTCTGAGAATAAATTTTCTGCAAGATAGCATAGTAGTTTTTTAAGAAAATGCAGTAAGACATGTTCTGTTGGTTAGAAATAAGGTGACCTTTTTCTTTACAATTATTTTTGTAGTAATTTTTGGATTTTTTAAATTTTTTATGTCATCATCAATCAAGTTTGAAATGTTTCATCAAACAGTATGTAATTTTGTGCAGGGCTGGTCATAATTCTGATTTCATTCATGCACATCCAAAAATTTTTGAGTGGTTTTAAGCCATTGGTGAATAGAATATTTAATATATAAATAATGAAACAATCATCAACCATTTTTAAATTATATCCAGATGCAGCACTTAAACTACAAACACATTTCTATGAAACACAGTTTCATGTGCAAGTGTGTGGTTTTCTGCACATAGAACCCAAACATTGAAAGACTTTTTCCAACTACTTCTTATAATTACCATAAGAGTATATTTTTTATTATCATCTGCATCACTTTAAATCTCTCAGCATGTGCGATTCATGTAAAACTGAACTTTCTGTGCAGTTTACGTCCAACTTTACACCACTATATCATGGTAATGGATAAAGCTTTTACAGAGCAACAGGACAACCATTAATTAAATGTATTTATCTACTTAGTTATAAAATTCAAACCAATTTGTTCAAGTCTGAGACACAGAAGTGGCGCACTTCAGAAACGCTCCAGGAAAAGGTGTTTTTGGCACATAAAATGCAAACAGTTAAAACTTATCTTAGACCAAGGTCTGATACAGTGGACCACAGTTGAACCATAAGTCTCACTCGAGTCTGAAGTTGTTTAAGGGTGACTGTTTTTGCACATAAAATCCGAACTTTGTATGTACAGATGGTACAATTAGCTGAGCATTAATTTTTGTCCAGTTAAAATCTTTTGCAAAAGGAATTAACCAATTTGAACAGTTTTCTTGGGTGCCACCTCCGGTTTGTTGTTCAAACCTTGCTTAATGTACTGTAATAAGCTATGGTGAGAGATGTTCGAATGGCTATTCAAGTGGCTGCCAGTCTGGGTTAAACCAAAATCTTTTTAACTCATGTTCCTAGTTCAAACATGAACCACTTGCCAAGATCCCCACAAAATGAGATTAGGTGCATGACACTTTAATACATATTTGTTACAGCACTTCCACGCCATGACAACAGAGAGAGTAAAAACATATATTCAGTTGTTTAGTATGTAGTCTGCTTATATATAGACATACATGTTGACAAGGCAAATCAGATGTTAAGATCATAGTTTATGTAATTACTTCATTAAGTACTACACTGTAATGAATTTAAAATTTCAATACAATTTACTGAACTAATAAACAAGAATTCATTCTACACGGAAAATAAGAAATCTGAGCTTAACATCTGAAACTAAATAAAGCCAGATAGTTTGTCCACAGGATCTCTGGGAGGATTTTATTGAATTTTAAGTGTTTCACAAATGTATTTTCACAAACATATTTTCTATTCCAACAATTTTTGTAGTTTTAAGTTCTTCATTACTTTGTAATCTCAATAGTATGATCATTAAATTACAATATAAAGTGTCAGTTTTCAATTTGATGTTGTGTAGCACTTGTCTTTGCAATGACATTACAAATCATGACCAAATCACTGTGTTTTCAAGATAATTATGATAACCTTATCATAATACCATAGTATTTGACAATTCATTTGTAAAGGGCAAATGTTTATTTGCCATTCCTAGTGCTCTTCACCTGTGCCCTAACAGCTATGCGGTTCTGTACTGTGTACATGCTCCTGATTAACATTCATTATTGGGGTTGTTTCAAATCCTAATAGTGTTATTACTTTTCTGTCGAGAAAAATATTAAATTATGAGACTGAATCTAATGCTTGCCTCCCTCCTCCCTTTCATCTTTCTGCTTTATCTATCCTTGTTCTCGCTATAGGCAGGTCTCTCTCAAAGTGGGGTCTGAATGACCAGCACTTCTTTTTTAACTTCCCAGTTATCCCTCTCCACTCCCCAATGAAGCAACTGTTACCTCTAAAAGTTAGGTAGTGTATGGCATTTACTTTTATGTGTCTATCAACAGAACTATATATTTATACCTAAAAACAAAGATGATGTAACTTACCAAACAAAAGCGTTGGTATGTTGATAGACACACAAACAAACACAAACACACACACAAAATTCAAGCTTTCGCAACCCACGGTTGCTTCATCAGGAAAGAGGGAAGGAGAGGGAAAGACGAAAGGATGTGGGTTTTAAGGGAGAAGGTAAGGAGTCATTCCAATCCCGGGAGCGGAAAGACTTACCTTAGGGGGAAAAAAGGACGGGTATACACTCACTCACACACACACACACATATCCATCTGCACATATACAGACACAAGCAGACATTTGTAAAGGCAATGAGTTTGGGCAGAGATGTCAGTCAAGGCGGAAGTACAGAGGCAAAGATGTTGTTGAATGACAGGTGAGGTATGAGCGGCGACAACTTGAAATTAGCGGAGGTTGAGGCCTGGCGGGTAACGGGAAGAGAGGATATACTAAAGGGCAAGTTCCCATATCCAGAGTTCTGACAGGTAGGTGTTAGTGGGAAGTATCCAGATAACCCGGACGGTGTAACACTGTGGCAAGATGTGCTGGCCGTACACCAAGTCATTTTTAGCCACAAGGTGATCCTCATTACCAACAAACACTGTCTGCCTGTGTCCATTCATGCGAATGGACAGTTTGTTGCTGGTCATTCCCACATAGAAAGCTTCACAGTGTAGGCAGGTCAGTTGGTAAATCACGTGGGTGCTTTCACACGTGGCTCTGCCTTTGATCGTGTACACCTTCCGCGTTACAGGACTGGAGTAGATGGTGGTGGGAGGGTGCATGGGACAGGTTTTACATCGGGGACGGTTACAAGGGTGGGAGCCAGAGGGTAGGGAAGGTGGTTTGGGGATTTCGTAGGGATGAACCAAAAGGTTACAAAGGTTAGATGGACGGTGCAAGGACACTCTTGGTGGAGTGGGGAGGATTTCATGAAGGGTGGATCTCATCTCATGGCAGGATTTGAGGAAGTCGTATCCCTGCTGGAGAGCCACATTCAGAGTCTGATCCAGTCCCGGAAAGTATCCTGTCACAAGTGGGGCACTTTTGGGGTTCTTCTGTGGGAGGTTCTGGGTTTGAGGGGATGAGGAAGTGGCTCTGGTTATTTGCTTCTGTACCAGGTCGGGGGGTAGTTGTGGGATGCGAAAGCTGTTTTCAGGTTGTTGATGTAATGGTTCAGGGTTTCCAGACTGGAGCAGATTCGTTTGCCACAAAGACCTAGACTGTAGGGAAGGGACCATTTGATATGGAATGGGTGGCAGCTGTCATAATGGAGGTACTGTTGCTTGTTGGTGGGTTTGATGTGGACGTATGTGTGAAGCTGACCATTGGACAGATGGAGGCCAACGTCAAGGAAAGTGGCATGGGATTTGGAGCAGGACCAGGTGAATCTGATGGAACCAAAGGAGTTGAAGTTGGAGAGGAAATTCTGGAGTTCTTCTTCACTGTGAGTCCAGATCATGAAGATGTCATCAATAAATCTGTACCAAACTTTGGGTTGGCAGGCCTGGGTAACCAAGAAGGCTTCCTCTAAGCGACTCATAAATAGGTTGGCATACCAGGGGGCCATCCTGGTACCCATGGCTGTTCCCTTTAATTGTTGGTATGTCTGGCCTTCGAAAGTGAAGAAGTTGTGAGTCAGGATGCAGCTGGTTAAAGTAATGAGGAAAGAGGTTTTAGGTAGGGTGGCAGGTGATTGGCGTGAAAGGAAGTGCTCCATTGCAGCGAGGCCCTGGACGTGCGGAATATTTGTGTACAAGGAAGTGGCATCAATGGTTACAAGGATGGTTTCCGGGGGTAACAGATTGGGTAAGGATTCCAGGCATTCGAGAAAGTGGTTGGTGTCTTTGATGAAGGATGGGAGACTGCACGTAATTGGTTGAAGGTGTTGAATTACGTAGGAAGAATGACAATGGATCGGTCAGCCTTCAGATCACGGATAGCCTGGGCTTCAGCAGTGGTGATGTTGGGAGTAGGATTAAGGTTTTTCATGAAGGATGGAGAGGCAAGGCTGGAAGTGAGAAATTCCTGGAAGGTTTGGAGAGAGTGATTTTGAGGAAGAGGAGGTGGGTCCCGCTGTGACAGAGGACGGAACTGTTCCAGGCAGGGTTCAATTTGGATAGTGTCTTGGGGGGTTGGATCATTAGGAGTAGTATTAGGATTATTTTTCTTCGTGGCAAAGTGATATTTCCAGCAGAGAGTACGAGAGTAGGACAGTAAATCTTTGACGAGGGCTGTTTGGTTGAATCTGGGAGTAGGGCTGAAGGTGAGGCCTTTGGATAGGACAGAGGTTTCGGATTGGGAGAGATGTTTGGAGGAAAGGTTATCTACTGAATTAGGGTTGTGGTTCCAGATTGTGTTGATTAGAATTTTGAGGTTTTGGGGGGAGTGGAGCTGGAAGTGGGAGACTGAGTAGATGGGAGAGAATGGGTCTGTGTGCAATGAGAGGAGGTTGAGGTTTGCTGGAAAGGTTGTGGAGGGTGAGTGAGTTGCCTTTCCGGAGGTGGGGAAGCAGGAGATTGGATAGTTTTTTGAGGTGGGGGGTGGCATACTGTTCTAATTTGCGGTTGGCCTGTAGGAGGATGCTCTGAACAGCCGGTGTGGATGTGGGAGAGGAAAGATTCAGGACTTTTATTAAGGATAGGAGTTGACGGGTGTGTTCATTGGCTGAGTTGATGTGTAGGTGAAGGATTAGGCGGGTGAGAGCTATGGTTTGTTCAGTTTGGAACTGGTATAGGGACTGATGGAAAGAAGGGTTACAGCCAGAGATAGGAACTTTAAGTGTGAGGCCTTTGGGGGTAATGTCAAATGTCAGACAAGCTTGAGTAAATATACTTAGCCTCCTGAAGGTGTGTATGGGAAGAAACTCTGTCTTGTAATTTTGTAATATATTTCTTTGCAGTTTTGCTGCCAGTTTCAGACATTCTGTTTTACGAACAAATATGCTACATTAAAGAAAACACAAAAGATCTGGTACAGTACAACAAATATACAACTGTTGTCAGGTCACTGAAGAAGCCAATCATATACTGCTCACAGTTTGTAAGTCAAACACATCGTTAGCAGACCCTCTGACTACAATTGTATTAGTTTTTCACTTTTACTGTGTCTTGGCTGCAACAGAAGTATTTTTTCCCAATGGAAACCTGAGGTACACATTTGTGAATGTTCAGCATTTTCATGTGCAAGTGCTGCCAGCTTTGAGCATTACTATGAAAATATCAGAAAGTCCTTGTAGCAGTGTGCAGCAGCTTGTGACTGCCAGAATACACTGATGTGGTTGGTTTGCTTTATTCTATTGTATAATTGAATATTATTTTTGTTATTTTGCACGGTAATTATTGAGTGATCATTTTACTATTTACCACAATAGTGAATATTTCATAATTAGTTCTTTTAGTCTATAAAATGAAGACAAGTGTACAAAGAATGTTTTGACAAGGGGTACATAATTTTGTATAAATCTTGCATCCAAATCATTAAAAACATCACCTACAAGCATTACCACACACATAAAGAAACAACTTCCTTCCACCAGAAAAAAATTCAGATCTGAAAGGGTCAATGAACTAAGTTTTGTAAGTAAATATTACTGTGATATAATATTTGCACTATTTCAGCATTAGTCAGTTGCTATTTAAATACACTCCTGGAAATGGAAAAAAGAACACATTGACACCGGTGTGTCAGACCCACCATACTTGCTCCGGACACTGCGAGAGGGCTGTACAAGCAATGATCACACGCACGGCACAGCGGACACACCAGGAACCGCGGTGTTGGCCGTCGAATGGCGCTAGCTGCGCAGCATTTGTGCACCGCCGCTGTCAGTGTCAGCCAGTTTGCCGTGGCATACGGAGCTCCATCACAGTCTTTAACACTGGTAGCATGCCGCGACAGCGTGGACGTGAACCGTATGTGCAGTTAACGGACTTTGAGCGAGGGCGTGTAGTGGGCATGCGGGAGGCCGGGTGGACGTACCGCCGAATTGCTCAACACGTGGGGCGTGAGGTCTCCACAGTACATCAATGTTGTCGCCAGTGGTCGGTGGAAGGTGCACGTGCCCATCGACCTGGGTCCAGACCGCAGCGACGCACGGATGCACGCCAAGACCGTAGGATCCTACGCAATGCCATAGGGGACCGCACCGCCACTTCCCAGCGAATTAGGGACACTGTTGCTCCTGGGCTATCGGCGAGGACCATTCGCAACCATCTCCATGAAGCTGGGCTACGGTCCCGCACACCGTTAGGCCGTCTTCCGCTCACGCCCCAACATCATGCAGCCCGCCTCCAGTGGTGTCGCGACAGGCGTGAATGGAGGGACGAATGGAGACGTGTCGTCTTCAGCGATGAGAGTCGCTTCTGCCTTGGTGCCAATGATGGTCGTATGCGTGTTTGGCGCCGTGCAGGTGAGCGCCACAATCAGGACTGCATACGACCGAGGCACACAGGGCCAACACCCGGCATCATGGTGTGGGGAGCGACCTCCTACACTGGCCGTACACCACTGGTGATCGTCGAGGGGACACTGAATAGTGCACGGTACATCCAAACCATCATCGAACCCATCGTTCTACCATTCCTAGACCGGCAAGGGAACTTGCTGTTCCAACAGGACAATGCACGTCCGCATGTATCCCGTGCCACCCAACATGCTCTAGAAGGTGTAAGTCAACTACCCTGGCCAGCAAGATCTCCGGATCTGTCCCCCATTGAGCATGTTTGGGACTGGATGAAGCGTCGTCTCACGCGGTCTGCACGTCCAGCACGAACGCTGGTCCAACTGAGGCGCCAGGTGGAAATGGCATGGCAAGCCGTTCCACAGGACTACATCCAGCATCTCTACGATCGTCTCCATGGGAGAATAGCAGCCTGCATTGCTGCGAAAGGTGGATATACACTGTACTAGTGCCGACATTGTGCATGCTCTGTTGCCTGTGTCTATGTGCCTGTGGTTCTGTCAGTGTGATCATGTGATGTATCTGACCCCAGGAATGTGTCAATAAAGTTTCCCCTTCCTGGGACAATGAATTCACGGTGTTCTTATTTCAATTTCCAGGAGTGTATTTTTAGTATAAAGGCAAACATTTTCTAGATTATTACATAAACTCTGCTCACTGTCCACTGTAAATGTTTCCTGCTGATTACATGAATGCAGTTACATGAATAACCAGCTGGTTAATCACAAATGTTGTCCTACTGGACTTGCAACCATATTGTTATTCACAAATTTAGAGATTCTATGGGATTACTGAAATGTTTCATTTTTCTCTCTAGCAGTCTCAGTTGAATGCAACTACTCCATTTCATAAATTTCATTTTTATTCATCTGTAGTAATCCAGAGGATTAAAATCAGGGTTGTTGGGAGGCCAAAATTCCTTACACCAAAACATACTAAAATTGTCTGATATCCTGTTTTGTAGCAAATGGTTCATGGAGTTATAGACCCCACTGTTTCTATTCACAGCTTCACAATGTTCAAAATAATGTTACAATAAGCTACATTTGTGACAGTTTCTTCATTTTCTTTTTTTTTTTTTGTGGTGCCATTACATGAACCTCACTGGTTACAACATTTAGCATGTGGAGACTGATGGGAAATTTTACTCTGGCAACAATGGTTTCATCCTCTGGATAATGAACAAGGGGAAATTTTATTCTGGAAACCATGGGTTCATCCCCTGGAACATGAACAAGCCAATTGTCATTTGTCCATCTGATTTTTGCTCCTATCATGAAAATCTTACAATCAGGAAAGAATTTGATCTGCTCTGTGGGATCATTTTTCATTGCACACAGAAGCAAATTGCTAAGACTGACTTGCTTCACCCTCCCAGCCTCCAAGAGCATTTGTCTTATACTGAATGTGAAGGATTTGTATCAAAACTCCTCCTTAGCAATTCTACACATTGCTGGTTCAATTACACCAGTAATCTTCACTAACACCAATAATTTTTACTTACACCAATAATCACCAAATAATCTTCATCAGTGATTGCAATGATTGCCTTGGAAGCCCTGCAATCAGTCTTTAATCTCTTTTGCAACTTCAAGGGTCCTCACGATGTGGTCTTTTAGGTGATGTTGCCTAAATGGTGGAATCTTCAGTTGACTGTTCAAAAACCGAATATTTTGCCATAACAACATTAACTGTAGATTTAAGGTATTTGAAGAAGTGAGTTATATCTGCTGCTGAGCCCATCATGTATGCCTTCAACAAAAGGATCTCTTTTATCACACATGACACTTCGTTTCAACATCTTGGTCATTTAAGGTAATGGTTATTTGCTAAACAGAAGCAACTGGCAGTGCATAATGCCAATAATGACTTGTGATGAAAGAAATTTTAATTTTAATTTGTCCAAATTTTGGTAATGTATCCTGTACACCTTTGATTTCTTTTCTTATACCAGAGACCTCTAACCACAGGATCCATGGTATACAACTCATGTAATGTAATGAACTGAGAACTGTGTGAAATGAAAGGACAGGTATTGACAGTTCATATCAAAGATCTCATCAATGAATCTGAATTGGCTGAGAGGTTTAGGTTTCTAGATGGCTAGTAAGAATTTCTCAACACAGTGCAAGAGGGCTCTGGCGTTTCATGCTCAAAATGAAGCAGCCAGCATCTCTTCTATTTGGTGAGTCGTAATTGAGTCTCGCCTACATTCTGTATTGTGCTTACACAGACTGAAATTTATATAATAGAATTAGCAGGAAGATCACTAATTTGAAAGCAATAAATGCTAATTCTTCACCTGTACTAAATAGGTGCCATTTATCTACTGCTGCTATGCAGTTATTAAAGAATAATTGTCATCTACATGCTGGAAGAATAGAGGCTTGTTTAAATGAACTGTTATGTATTCTTTTTTATTCTCACCTTTAGTTTCTCTGTAAATGTAGAGGGTAGTTCTTTTTTATTGATTCTTGCCAGTGTATGAAGAATTTTTGATCCTTCCTCAAATTGTCCTTTTGCAAGAAGCCATCTAGGGCTTTCTGGAAGAAAACTGAGCACACATTAATTAACAAGCTAACTTATGTATACACAAAATATTCAAAATATATATCATGCTTTAACTTACAACCAGTACACATAATATAAGAGGAATGGCACAGTTGTAGCAAGAGCCAAATGAACCCAATCCCTCACTAAATATGTCACTCCAGCAAGCATTACAAGTCCAAGTGTGTAGAACATACATGTCATCACAGTTACAAATGATCGGTAATTTGGTCCAACCAGCTCGAGTGCTGAAATTATAATTTTAGTTGTATTAGTAAGTAGACACACAAAATCAGAAAAAGGTTTTATCACTTTTCTAATAAATATATTTAAATATAAGAAGTCACTGGAATTGGTAAAGACAGAAAAATATCAGCAAGAAAATGTAGATTGCAAACAGAAATAAGACAGCGCAACTTACATTAAAAAATAGTTCTCCTGGTATTTTGGTTTACAACTTGGATAGTTAAACAAATCAAGCCAAATTACCTATATTTCTGAATTTTCCTGGCAGATTAAAAGTGCAATGCAGACCAGGACCCGAATCTTTCATCAAAAAGTGCTCTACAAAATGAGGTATCCAAGCATGATTCATGAGCCACCCTCACAGCTTTACTACTCCCAGACTAGCACTCCTGGAAGAAAGGATACTGCAGAGACACAGCTTAGCCACAGCCTGGGGGATTTTTTCCACAATTAATTTTTACTCTGTAGGAAATTGTGCACTGACCTGAAACCTCCTGGTGGATGAAAACTGTGAGTCAGACTGAAACTCAAACTCGGGACCTTTACCTTTTGAGGGCTAGTGCTCTATCAAATGAGCTATCCAAGCATGAGTCAAACAGCCCCCCCCCCCCACCCCCACCCCCTTGCTAGTCAAAAATTTACTTCCTCCAGTACCTCATCTTCTGCCTTCCACACTTTACAGAACTTCTCCTTGCAGGACTAGCACTCATGGAAGAAAGGATAGTGTGGAGACGTGGCTTAGACACAGACTGGGGGATTGTTTCCAGAATGAATTTTTACTTTGCAGTAAAGTGTGTGCTGATTTGACACCTCATGACTTTAGGAAATCTGCAAGGGTGGATTTGTGGAAGAGGATACTCCTCATTGTTATCACATTTATGACTTCCATCTGTTTGCAATTGAAGAGCAGGAAGAATGTTTAAATGCCTCTGTGAAAGCTGTAATTAGTGTAATTTTGTCTCTGCAGTCCCTCTGCGAGTGACACACAAGTGTGCTGTATTTTGATATATCGATGTATATGCAGCAGTATTATGAAAAGGAAAGTTCAGAACAAAAAGACTCTCACAATTAAAGTTTTGGCCATTGGCCTTCATCAACAATAGACCACACACACACACACACACACACACACACACACACACAAATGTAACTCGCACACATGACTGCAGTCTCCAGATTCAGATTTTTTATTTTCCACAGGTTCCAATGTTAGTTACCACAAATCTCAATACTTTGCTTGATAATCTTTATTATCAGCTGAATTATTATTTCCAGTGGCCTAATGATTTTGCTAATCTCTTTTTGGATTGCAGTGGCACCATATTACAAAGGAAACCAAGCAGCTGGCACAACATTACTATTGACCACCATGGTGCCACTAATCAGATGGTGTTTTCCATCACATTTAGTATTAAGAAAAACAATGTAATTTAAATGACATTCATTTTAACATAAATTTGTAAGAAGTTTTGAAAATGACTAGTGTGGTACAGTTTCTCGAAGTGTTAAATATGCAATGCTCCTGTGAATTGTGGTCTTTTCGTCTGGCATTGTCTTAGTGCAATTATTCAGAGCAGTTGCTGGTGAATCAGAGTAGCTTTCAATAGGAGTTGAACTTAGTTTCTGAGACGCAAGTAGCTGCACTGTTACAGTACTTTAAAATTTCATGAGTGACAAACGGTTTGATGATGCTTACAAGAGTTTTAGCAACTGAAAGACTTTAACTTTGCATGTGTCACAGTTATATTATGTGATAAACATTTGTGGATGGTGAAACAGTGTCACTGGTGTGCTTCAACTTTAAGACTTAGTTGGAACTTCGATTCTGGTTATTCTTTCACAGTACCTTATTTAATTGGAGTCTATGCCAAAGTTTATTTGATATTCATGCAAACTTAACTGTACTAGCTCTGATCATATTTCTTTAATGTTAATGTGGAAACCAGTACACTTCTAATTATTTGGTGTGTGTGTCTGGTTATTTAGGAATGGCACAAGTTTTTTGTCGAGAAAAAAACACACTGGTTTGTTACAAGTCTACAGAATAACACTTAACAATGATAATAAATTTCCATTGTCACAAAGAACACGAAACAATCCCTGTGTGGTAAGACAGAGATATTTAAATGTCAATGAAGTTATTGAATAAAACTGTTCACAATGCAAAACTTTAACATTCTCACTTATTTAAGAACTTACGCACTCTCAAATTTTTTCACAACTGTCTTCGTCAGGCACCAAATATTGGCTTTCTTAATAAATTTGTTAGCTGATTTTCTGTATCTACTCTTGAAATGGTAATTTCACTAGCTGTAACTAATTTTCAAACAAAGAAGTGTTTGAAACAAATATCTTTCATCGATTGGTGAATTACAGGATTCTGTGCGAATTGACCAGCAGCTTCATTGTCCACTCGTAGGCAAGGATTCAAATCTTTAGCTGGCAAAGTTCAGTTAAAAGTCTCTTCATCCAGACCATTGCTTGTGCTGCTTCATTAGTCGCTACGACTTCAGCATCTGTAGTAGAGACTGCAACAGCAGTTTGTCACTGACTCATCCAACGGACAGGTGCACTGAAGTACAGGCAGAAAACACCTAAGATAGATCGTCCAGTCCCTAAACCACCTCCGTGATCGGTATTACTGTAACATTCAAGAATGCCTTTCTCTTCACCACTTTTGTAAATAAGTCCAAGGTCATATGTGACTCTCAAATAGCAAAAAATTCTTTTACCCTTATTACATCAAGATCTGTTGGATTTCCAAGACATCTACAAACTACTCCCATGGCATACGCTATGTCTGGTCTTGTCCCACACATCAGATTCATCAAGGATCCAATTGCTTGTCTATAAGGATATTCAGTGTTGACAGGGTTCTCTTCTGTGCTGTTGACCTTGATAATTGGAGTTGTTACAGTACAATCACCCCTGCCAAAGTACTCCAAAAACTTCTTGGTGTAGTGAGTCTGACTCACTTGAATGAATCCATCTTCTTTTCTATCAATTTCCAACCCTAAGAAATATGATGCTGTCTTTGATTTTATTTTGAATTCTCTTTCAAGATCTTCTGCATCTACATCTGCATCTACATGGATACTCTGCGAATCACATTTAAGTGCCTGGCAGAGGGTTTATTGAACCACCTTCACAATTCTCTATTATTCCATTCTTGTATAGTGCGCGGAAAGAACGAACACCTATATCTTTCCACATGAGCTCTAATTTCCCTTATTTTATTGTGGTGATAGTAGGTCAGTGTCAACAAAATATTTTCACATTCGGAGGAGAAAGTTGGTGAGAAGATTCCACCGCAACGAAAAACGCCTTTCTTTTAATGATGTCCAGCCCAAATCCTGTATCATTTCAGTGACACTCTCTCCCATATTTCCTGATAATACAAAATGTGCTGCCCTTCTTCGAACTTTTTCGATGTACTCCGTCAGTCCTATCTGGTAAAGATCCCACACTGTGCAGCAGTGTTGTAAAAGCAGGCAGACAAGCATAGTGTAGGCAGTCTCCTTAGTAGATCTGTTATATTTTATAAGTGTCCTGCCAATAAAACACACTCTTTGGTTAGCCTTCCCACAATGTTTTCTGTGTGTTCCTTCCAATTTAAGTTGTTCATAATTGTAATACCTAGGTATTTACTTGAATTTATGGCTTTTAGATTAGACTGATTTATTGTGTAACCGAAGTTTAATTAATTCCTTTTAGCACTCATGTGGATGACCTCACACTTTTCTTCAATAAATTAAGTTCACTGTCATTGTTTGCCACAATCAACCCATCATCAACATAAGTTACAAAGACAATCTTGTAAGAAACTTTCTGTCTCTTAAATCCTAATTCCATCACGTAATTAGTGAACCTCTCATTCCAGCAGCGGGGTGCCTGTTTCAGGCCATATAAGCTTTTCATTAATTGACATACTTTTCTAGGACCATCATTGTAACCTTCAGGTTGTATTATAAGCATTGTTTGCTTCAGGTCACTGTAAAGAAAGGCAGTAGTCAGATCCATTTGTGCAATGTTCACCTTCTCTTTGGCTGCAATGCTGTGTAATGTTTGAATAGTTGATATCTTCGCCACAGGGCTGAAAGTTTGTTCATAATCAATCCCTTGCTTTTGAGAAAATTCTTTGATACTCAGTCTTGCTTTGAATCTGTCAACCGATCCATTAGCATTCGTCTGCAGTTTATAGATCCACTTACATAGAATTGCCCTCTTTCCAGGATGTAAATCTTTCAAAGTCCAAGTATCATTTTCTTGATGTGCCACCATTTCTTGATTCACTACTCCTTTCCTGTTGTCTTGTTGACTTGAATTTATAGTGATACAATAAAATTCTAGTTCCTCAAAGGTCATTAACTGCTTCACATAGTCTTGAAGCCTTTTTGGAAATTTTAGCATTAAATGTTTATGCAGTTGTGGCCTACTTCTTCCATCATCAGATTGCTGCAATCTCTTTTCATTTCACCCTGTAAATCATCATTATTATCAAACTCATTTTGTCCTAACTTCTCTTCTGTTTAATCCTGTAAATCATCATACTTATTGAACTCATTTTCACTTGGAAAACTAAATTTCGGTTTGCTCTTAATTTTGTCTGATGAATCTTGAGACTTCTGATGAGGGAGATCAAGATCCACAGTAACTACTGGACTTTGCTTTTGCATGATTTTCTCTTCAAAAATAACATCCCATGATCTCGTTAACTGACAATTTTATTCACATCATATCTGATAACCTTTGTCGTGGTCATAACCAATCAGAATTGCTTCTACTGTCTTTCAATCCATTTTCACCCTTAATTGTTTTGGAATGTGCACATAACATTTAGACCCTATCATACTTAAGTGCTTCATGCCAGGCTTCTTTTGATACTATAGTTCATATGGAGGCATCTCTAAAATACTAGAAGGTCCCATTCATTCCAGGAGTATGCTGCAGAATTTATCATTTAAGCCCAAAATGACTGAGGAATGTTTCCATGAGCATGCATCATAGCTCTGGCTGTTTCAACAAAAGTACTATTTTCTCTTTCACTGCATCCGTTTTGCTGTGGAGTG
This sequence comes from Schistocerca cancellata, assembly GCF_023864275.1. Classification (NCBI taxonomy): domain Eukaryota; kingdom Metazoa; phylum Arthropoda; class Insecta; order Orthoptera; family Acrididae; genus Schistocerca; species Schistocerca cancellata. The sequence goes on along the minus strand of NC_064631.1, from coordinate 604,716,481 downwards.
TATGGCATAATAAAACACTTTATTATGCTCTCCTTCTGTAAAATCTCCCATGTCTGTTTACTGCTTAACTCTCCTCCATTATCACTTAAAAGAGGTTTTTTATTGTATGGCCAGCAGCCTTTGTTTCTGTTATAATCTGTCTTAGGTTACAAGGAACTTCTAATTTTTTCCTTGACAAAGTAAACAGCTTGAAATTTACTGCAATCATCTTTGAATAACACAAAGTAGTGATACCCAGAATTGGACTTTTCAAAAGAACCACAGACATCCATGTGGATCAGCTCTCCCAGTTCAGAAGCTTTCTTACAGGTGCCAAATGGAAGCCAATGTACGTTACCATAAATACATCCTTCACAGAGCTCTGAGTCCATTCACACATTTATGCCTAAGATCTTGGAGATTAACATCTTGACATATCGCTTATTTTGATGTCCAGATCTTTCATGATACAACTGTAGTAAATTTCTTGACTGATTTCATTTACTTCAGCAGGAATGCTTCTCATCATTAATTTAAACAGTCCTCCATAATCATGATATCCAACTAGTTCTGTGACTCCACAAATTTTAAAATAACCTTTCTGTTGTGAATAAAAACATAGTTTTTGGATTTTTGTCTTGTGCTGCTAAGACTGAAAACTGATTCTCTTTACAATTTTCAGTGTAATATGGTCCGCAGCTGTGATGTAGTTTTTAAAAGATTTCTTGATGCCTTCAGCTGCCTTTCTCTTTATTTCATGTATGATTGTACAGTTTCAGCCTTAGGCCTTTGTCAAGTGTTTTATGGATGATTTTTTTGTAGTAAATTATGTCATGCATGTCATTGTTCCTATGACGTGTTATGCTCATAAAATAAATTCAAAATGTTCACGCTATTTTAGGAGCATGTTACTTTTGAGCAGCAATTGCTTGGTACATACCATACATCACTCAAAGTGATTTTGTTCCACTTTCCATTCACTGATGCTTCCATTTCTATTGTGCCCTCGCCAGCAGCCTCAACAGTATCACCATCTGCTGATATAACTATATGTGTCACAGAAAATGGTTCAAATGTCTTGAAAAAATTGGCAGTGTTGGTGATACGACTTGTTGCACCATTATCTACAAACCAGTTGCTAGCATCACACTCAGATGAAATAACAATAAATGTTTCAGCAAAGAGAAACATGTTCGTATTTGAAATTTCAGCAGCTTCTCACACATCACTTTTCTGAGGCTTTTGTAATTGACCATCCACAACTGACTTTTGGCATTTCTTGATCACATAATTTGGCTTCTTACAGTAGTGTCAAACAACTTTATTTTTCCACTGCAATTGTTTATAAGCTTGATTCAATGAGTTACTTATAAGCACCTTTTGAGAAGTAGAATCTCCTGGTTTACGCAACAAAGCTCTCTCATATGCATAAAAGTTGAGTTGTAAAGTTATCAACAGTGCTATCACTTTTTGACATAGGCATCCAACTTGATTTAAATGAAAAATACTCATCTGGTAGTATGCCTAAAATTTTACAGATTAAAAATAAATCAGGTAATTCTGGATTATTTTCTACATCTTTGGCCATTTCTTGCTCCAAATTATCCCATACATTTTTCAATGTTGATATATGAATCACTAGAATCTTTCACATAGACAAAAAATTGTAAACAAAGTTCACTAACTTTATTTTCAGAAACACCGTCAAATAATTTATGCAATTTTGGCCATACTTCTTGAGATGTACAGGGTGAAGTGCACGAACTTCCTTGTTTTAAAAAATCAAAAATCAAAGTATGAGACACATAAATTTAATTCTTCTTTCTTTACAAACAGTAACATCTAAAGTTTTCTTACGTTCAGTTTTGAAACTGATATCTTGAAGGTGGCCTCCATTTTGCTTAATGCATTTGGAGAATCGAAATCTGAAGTTTCATCGACTTTTTCCAACATGTCTCTGTCAATGTTGACAATAGCAACACAAATATTGTTCTGTAGCTCAGCCAGGGTCTGCAGACGATTGGCATACATCAAGAATTTTAGGCAGCCCCATGAGAAAAAGTCACATGGCACTAAATCTGGCAAGCATCCTGGCCACTGGAGATTGCCCCTTAAAGAGATGAGATGATTGGGGAAGTGCCCGCGCAACATCGTCATCGATGTTCGTGCCGTGTTAGCTGTGGCATCATCTTGTTGGTACCAGACATCACCCATGTCCACTTCTTCCAGTTCTGGAAGAAAAAACTGTTCAGTCGTTTGAACATAACGCTCAGAAGTGACCGTCACTGCCTTATTGTTCTCTTCAAAAAAACCATGGGCCAATAATGCCAACTTTAGAGAGTGCACACCAAGCAGTCACACGTTCTGTATGCAGGGGCTGCTTGTGCTTGTGAAGTTCTCAGCCTTCCCCCCCCCCCCCCCCCCCCCCCTCCCACCACCACCACACACACACACACACACACACACACACACACACACACTATGAGATATTTGCTGAATAGGAGAGGTCAGCTTGCATTTGGAGGTCTAAGGTTCAGGATTGGGTTATCCCACAGTGCAGCACAGACCCCTGAGTTGAAATCAGATTAGACAGATAGTGAGAAATGGCATACTATTAGCAGTTGTATAGCATACAACAGAAGTCAGGTATCATGTAATACGGTGATAGAAAGACTTTATAGACTGTGACAGTAGACTGCATGCAGCAGCCAACAGCAACTGCTGACATCCAACCAGCAGCAATTCCAAGATGATGGAATGTATAAATACTGTAACTGATAGCATTAATGTAACTTGTTTTTCAGAGTTGCCTACAGGCATGGATTTCGAGATACTGTTTAAATAACTGCCAAGCATCTGTGGGTCAGAGGAGCTGAGCAGCTTAAGCCAGGACACAGAGCAATGCAACTGATACACTAGCAACCATAATGCAGTTAACAGGGGCAGTATCTTTACAGATCAATGGTGTGGAAGGTCGCTTGGATATTTCATGAAAAATATGAGACATTAAAAATGTATAAGGGAAAATTAGGGGAGTAATTGACAAAAAGTTGAGTTCGTTAAAATCAGAAGTGAGTGGACTTGCTTCTGAAACCAAGGAGGTAAAATAATAGCCAATCATATACAGCAAGAATTGGTGGATTGTATGGATAAACTGCAGAGTGATCTGTGTGGTAGGAATGAGACAGCTGAGCAGAGACAGACTCCTTCATTGGAGCAAGGGACAAAATAAGTCATTGATGCAGTTGCTAAAGATGTGGGAAAATCTTATGATGAGATCAAAATTTTCAAAAGTGATTTCAAAGCAGAAATCAATAATGAGACTGCACAGCACAAGTTGCACACTTCTGAAGTGAAGGCAGAACTTTATAGCAGGTATGTTCGATGCAACAAAAATAAAATATGTGAAATGGCATCTGTACAGCATTGCTTTGCCCAGGGCAAACCAAAATGCCAACAAATTAGCAGATTTAAGGCATTTGTGGAGTGGTTTAAAATTCTTTTGGGGTTATGTAAGGCAGATTTCCTTATTAAATGAGTTCTTTAGCAGCCCTGTGTGTAGGAGTGGTTAGGGGTACTATGAAAGAATTTTGTGTGAAAGAGTTAAAACGGCTTATGCATATGAGCAGGTTGCTAGGCATACTACCAGAAGTATCAACTCCGAAATGACAAATACTGAAGATCTGCAGTGGGATCTTGAGAACAATATGACTGACTCAATAGAAGACTTCATAGATTTCATTGCGAGATTGAATAATGCACTAAGATTTAAACCACAAGGCCCAGGTAACGGTAGCATTAAAGGGTGTACTGAGGATGACAGATGTGGGCATGAGAATAATGAGTCTGATCCATTGCAGATAGACCTGGGAACAAGCCACACAATTTTTCACAGAGGAGGGAGAATATCTATCAGTATTTTAATGGTAGAAGGATTAAGAATCATGGGGACAGGGAGAAAAGACCAAATAAACACAACCACAGGCAACTGCACCTGAAAAACTAAGATGCACTGAGTCTTAGTTCTGGGATGACTTAATAAAACAGCTATAGAAAGCAAGAAAGGAAAAAAAAAAAACAAATGCAAGGAAAGAAGTGTGTAGCCACAGCAAACATATTCAGTGGACACAATGTTGAGAGACAAGGAGGTCAAAATTGGAGGCTGGGGAATTCACAGAAGCGTGAGTGTTAAAATGTACCATGAGGTAGGCTAATTTTTTTCATATTTAGTGTTTTGTACCACTTTTAATTTCAATGCATTTGATGCAGTTTTAGATTTGAAATAGCAGATATATGTTTTTTATTGTAATATATGACACATTTGAACTTTTGTGACAATCATATCTTTCTTACCTGTTCATAACAGACATAATCATTTTTGTCAGTTACAGAACTTTTATGACATTCATATCTATCTTACGTGTTTATAACAGACATAATCAATTTGTCAGTTACAATGTGTAACTATAATATTTCTCAAAGTTTGTCATCCTATTCTTTTACAGTTTTAAGAACATGTGACAAACAATGACAGGTCACTACTGCATTAATAAATGATAATCTTTCTTTTCCTGTCATCTACATATTATCTAGAAAGTTCCCAAACATAAAAAATTCATTTAGAGTGTTACCAATTATAATTTATTGTTTGTTGACTCATGTTTGCTTTATTGATCAATTTAAAGTGGGGAGATTTACTATACATAACTTCTTTAAAAAGATATCCTCAAAATTAATGATATGAATATAATAGAGGGAAACATTCCACGTGGGAAAAATGTATATCCTCAAAATATATATATCCTCAAAATTAGTTAGATAAACACAACATGCAACTCTTGAATGTTCCATTATAAATTACGAATCAATTCAAAGAACAAAAACTACATTTTAATTACATTTAAACTGACATTGCAAAACATATTTACTGTCATTATAAATTTATTCTATTTAGAAAAGCCATACGTTTATCACAAAAGTGCATGGACATGATTTTTTTAATCTATTATTTCATCTATTCCACTTATGATTAAGGTTATTATATATGGGGGCTGCAGCTGTGACACAAAAGATTACAGACTAGAGTACTAATGATTGCTGTATTTTTCAGCAGTAATCATCACAAAAAAAGTTATTGTCAGTGTATAGAGCATTGGAGAACTGCTGAGAGCAGCTGCAGGAAAAATGGTGAGTGTGAAATGTGGAAAATCCTGAAAATTGATGAATAACAGTACCTTGCGGTGGGATCATCTGGTGAAGTGCACTTCAGACAGGAAAAGAAAGTAAATGAAATACTTATTTCTTACTATCATAAAATTTTACTAGTATTGTTTGTTTTCAATTAATACTTTTACAACATCTGAGAGTAAAAATAAGAGCAATGAAGCAATGGAAGATGTAAATCACACTTGAAACTGAATAGTAAAACAAAAAAGGAACTTTAACTTTGTCAGATGCAGTGATGTTTCGGCCTCCCAGTGATGAGTTATGGTCAATAAATGAAAAACACTAATAAATGTTACATGACCTTAGGGTAGTTAGTGAAAAAAAATACAGTAAAATTCTCCAATGGGTGAAACGTTATTTTGAAGTTAAATTTAAAACGGCAGCAGATCTTTAGTTGAGATGGTAGCTGATTCAGTAATTTAGGAATTAAAGTAGTGAATTCTGTAGAGGAAAAAGACAGTAATGACGAAGATAGTAAGGTCACCTATTGCCACGCAGGGCATGCCCAGTTGCAGTGTTGGCATGCAAATTCCAGCCATTATCACCAACAAACAGCAGTCAGTATGGATGCATGAAGTAGGCATCTTCTGCAGAGACCCATACCAGCAATGTTCATTGAACAATCATTGAGGAGACACTGTTGGCGGCCCCTTGGTTCATCCAGGTGTCAATTTCTCAACAGCTGCATGTCTGTTTGCCCATGCACATCTCTGCAGCAATTGTTCACCCCCATCATCTGTGGCCTGTGGAGCACCAAACTTGCCTTGGTACCAATTTTGGATAGTACTATTTTGCCATGCACAGTATAGTTTAACCACGACAGCATGTGAAATGTTTATAAACTTAGCCATTTCAGAAACGTTGCCACACTTGGCCCAAAAGTCAGTGATCGTGCCCTTTAGGACATCAGATAAATTACTCTGTTTCCACATTATCACAATGAATGCACTATTTTCTGCATCAGCGCTACACACTTTATACAACCTCCACTGCTAGTGCCACAACCTGCCATCTGCAAGCAGTTATTGCACATTAAGTCAAACATAAGTAATGATCACATTAATGCTCCTTTCAAACAGAATTTGTGTCTGTTCTGGTTTACTGAAGCCACAAGGCAGTATTTTGCATTTAGTTCTGTTGCACCACATAGAGTAAATGGATATTAATTTTAAATATTTTGGGGGAACTACTGTGCATTTCCAAGAGAACTGATTTTATGATAGGTGGTAAGTCACGACTTGTTGGAACTTTTATTATAATACTATGAGTTTGGTCAGCTGTTGAGTATTCTGAAAATATCTAAAGCAGTAGGAAGCAGTCTTGTGGAAAATGAAGACCTTTGGTCTATTATTTTGCAAAGTGTGTCAACTCTGGTTCTTCTTTTTCTTCTTCTTTTCTTTAAAAAAATCCCTTTGTCAATTTCAGACAAATGTTCATTAGAGGAAAGAATCTAGTAGTCACCACATTAGCGAGGAGATACGTGAGTACTTTCATTAGCAATTTGAAGAAAACTTAGAATGGTAATGATGTAAGAGATCACTAGTCCTTCCATGCTTTGAGTATGAATTTGCTACAATCACAACAGTTTTTTATAATTAAGTTTTATGTTATGGTTTGCGAAGTATTGTTGAAGTTTTCTTTGGATAATATAATGGTTTAATGAATTTTCTTCGTGTATTGTGATGAGTTGTTTAGGGTCTATGTATGTTAAGGACCTACTTCTGTTCTGAACTGGGGTATTTCATATTCATCATGTTATGTGTCAGATGTTTTGAATACAGGGTAATTTGATTTCTGTGCTACCTACTGTGGTATTTTTGTCTCTAATATTTTACCTTATGATGCGCTTGCTATGCGTCAGCCATGACTAAGTATTGGAATTTCAGCTAATAGCAATGTTGGAATGTTGTGGAAAGAAAATTGAAATAAGTTGTAGCTGACTATAGATAAGTACCATCTGTTTACAATTTTCAAACAATTTCTACCTCATTTAACGTATAACCAAAGCAAAATTAAGTACAAAAAAAACTTTTTTTTTGGAAGGGGGGGGGGGGGGGGGGGGGGGGTCAAAGGTCACTGAAGTTGGAAGAATAATGGAAAGGTGTGGGGACTGATGTTACAGGGAAACTGTCAATAGGTCTTTCTGACTTTTTATAAAATGAAGATAATATATATCTGGCCATTCACCAGCTACTTCTGGCACAATGCTGACACCCTGTGGGTTTGGCTATCCTTGGCCCACAGGTGTTCCCCTGCCGAATACTATTTACAAAGACCACACAGGCCTGATGCATTGTACATGTTTAAGCACCGATTGTTCCAGGAGACACCAGAGAGCACCAGCCACAAGCCACGATCCCAAACAGCGCATTCATAACCAAACAGTGGAGCTGCTATTGTGGGACCAGTTTCCACCTGTGGGTCACATACTTATCAAACTCCCTTGGATATCCACCTGCCGGCTGTATATTTAAGGTGAGACTCAACCTTCATCAAGCAGCAGTCCACTACTTGCTCATTTCTCAGCCTGCAGCTAGTTGTGCCTTACAGCCCATCAATCGGAGCTTCATTAAGACCAGCCCAGAGGTTCACATCTACACAGCCATGCTGCACCCCACAGAGCCACCACTGCATAGCACCGCCTCTGTACCACACTACCTCCATGTCAAGCCATCTCACAATGAGCTATCTCCACACCATGCCGTCTTTGTGCAGTGCTGTCTCCGTGCCACACCATTTCTGTGTTGAGCCATCTGCCTCAAGCTATCTCAGCACCATGCTGTCTTCACACCATGGTGTCACAATGTGATGGATCACATGCCACCCTGCAATGCCCTGCGGATGCTGCTTTCCTTCCCTCCATCTCCACACTGTTGCACCATCTCTGTACCATGATGTCATAATGCAACTCACCACATCACATTGCAAGCTCAAGACATCACACTGCACCGCAGACAATGTTCCAATATCCACCTGGGATGGTTATCTTCTCAGCGGACTTGTTTACGTTATTCTTAGTGATCATGGATGATCTTTGAGTTATTATCCAGAACAGTTGTTGTACAGACCCATATGCACTGTTAATAATGGTGTACATAACTGTAACGTGTCCTTGCCACCCTGTGAGGACATAAAAAATGAGGCTGCTGATGCACCTACACTCCTCCTCTCATTCATTAACAGTTGGTGATGAGGCTGTTTACAAATACACACACCTTATCTCCCCTACTGCATTAAAAGTTGTTGACAAGCTTGTTCAGCCCTTCCACAGCCACACCTACCTGTCGGCAGCATGCCTGATGTCACCACACGCATTCCCTCATCTACCACTTCCATCCTGTGCCCTTGTCTTCTGTCAGGGCACTTTGGTTTGTGGCATGGGTACATGGAGTCATCTTCATTCTTGTAGTGAGCAGCTGTTGTCTTGGCTGTTCCCCAGGTGCCACACTTCACCAAGCCACATCAAACAACCCACTGGAGACTGCCATTGATTGAGCTCCATTCTCATTGGTTCCTGATGCCCCATGTTTGAAAGATGTAGTCATCCCAGTGGCAGCCACTGTTGACCAAGACTTGCTCTCATTGGCCGCTGATGTCTGAAGTTTCTGCAGTTGCCGTTGTTCGAGCCACATTCCTATCAGCTGCAGACACCTGCTGTCTCAGAACCCATGTCCTCCCTCCAGCAACCACCATTGGTCGAGTCGTGCTCCCGTGGTCTCCTGGTGGCTCCAACTGCTGCCTTTCTCAGTCAAGCTCAACCCAGCCCAACGCTTCAGGACATCACAGCTACTGTCAACTCTTCTTTCTTGGGGAAGGCACAGCCCATTTGCCTCTTATTCTACATCCTCTCTGTTGTTTAGGTCCTCCCCATGCTTCCACCCACTTCGTAGTAACATGTTTCGTGTCACACTGAGTCCTCCTTCAGCCTGTGCCTTCCATGCTCCGATGCATGCTGCAATGGTACTTTTCCCACATTCCGGGCACATCTTCAGCCCATGCCTTTCTCTGCTCCACAGTACACTGCAGTGATGCTTTCCTATAACCCAGGCCACCCTTCAGCACCCCTACCATGGCCTGTCACACTCCTATTGCATCCTTTTGTGCTCTTCATGTGCACTGTTGTGCTCCTACCATGCCCTGTTGTGTCCCAGCTGGTGATCTCTGCCTGCACGTTTCATCAGTGCCCCCCAACACTGCATCTGTCTTCAGCCCGACCACATGTGTGTACTGAAAGATACGAGGAGATTTTTGGTACCATTTTTACTTTCAATGCCTTTGATACAGTTTTAGTTTTGAAATTCTTGATATGTGTTTTCTAATGTAGTATATATCTAAAAACAAAGATGATGAGACTTACCAAACAAAAGCGATGGCAGGTCGATAGACACACAAACAAACACAAACATACACACGTTTGTGTTTGTGTTTGTTTGTGTGTCTATCGACCTGCCAGCGCTTTTGTTTGGTAAGTCTCATCATCTTTGTTTTTAGATATATTTTTCCCACGTGGAATGTTTCCCTCTATTATATTCTAATGTAGTATATGATATACACTCCTGGAAATGGAAAAAAGAACACATTGACACCGGTGTGTCAGACCCACCATACTTGCTCCGGACACTGCGAGAGGGCTGTACAAGCAATGATCACACGCACGGCACAGCGGACACACCAGGAACCGCGGTGTTGGCTGTCGAATGGCGCTAGCTGCGCAGCATTTGTGCACCGCCGCCGTCAGTGTCAGCCAGTTTGCCGTGGCATACGGAGCTCCATCACAGTCTTTAACACTGGTAGCATGCCGCGACAGCGTGGACGTGAACCGTATGTGCAGTTGACGGACTTTGAGCGAGGGCGTATAGTGGGCATGCGGGAGGCTGGGTGGACGTACCGCCGAATTGCTCAACACGTGGGGCGTGAGGTCTCCACAGTACATTGATGTTGTCGCCAGTGGTCGGCGGAAGGTGCACGTGCCCGTCGACCTGGGACCGGACCGCAGCGACGCACGGATGCACGCCAAGACCGTAGGATCCTACGCAGTGCCGTAGGGGACCGCACCGCCACTTCCCAGCAAATTAGGGACACTGTTGCTCCTGGGGTATCGGCGAGGACCATTCGCAACCGTCTCCATGAAGCTGGGCTACGGTCCTGCACACCGTTAGGCCGTCTTCCGCTCACGCCCCAACATCGTGCAGCCCGCCTCCAGTGGTGTCGCGACAGGTGTGAATGGAGGGACGAATGGAGACGTGTCGTCTTCAGCGATGAGAGTCGCTTCTGCCTTGGTGCCAATGATGGTCGTATGCGTGTTTGGCGCCGTGCAGGTGAGCGCCACAATCAGGACTGCATACGACCGAGGCACACAGGGCCAACACCCGGCATCATGGTGTGGGGAGCGACCTCCTACACTGGCCGTACACCACTGGTGATCGTCGAGGGGACACTGAATAGTGCACGGTACATCCAAACCGTCATCGAACCCATCGTTCTACCATTCCTAGACCGGCAAGGGAACTTGCTGTTCCAACAGGACAATGCACGTCCGCATGTATCCCGTGCCACCCAACATGCTCTAGAAGGTGTAAGTCAACTACCCTGGCCAGCAAGATCTCCGGATCTGTCCCCCATTGAGCATGTTTGGGACTGGATGAAGCGTCGTCTCACGCGGTCTGCACGTCCAGCACGAACGCTGGTCCAACTGAGGCGCCAGGTGGAAATGGCATGGCAAGCCGTTCCACAGGACTACATCCAGCATCTCTACGATCGTCTCCATGGGAGAATAGCAGCCTGCATTGCTGCGAAAGGTGGATATACACTGTACTAGTGCCGACATTGTGCATGCTCTGTTGCCTGTGTCTATGTGCCTGTGGTTCTGTCAGTGTGATCATGTGATGTATCTGACCCCAGGAATGTGTCAATAAAGTTTCCCCTAACTGGGACAATGAATTCACGGTGTTCTTATTTCAATTTCCAGGAGTGTAGATGAGCCTTTGTGACAGTAGTATCTTTCTTGCCTGTTTATAACTGATGTAATCACTTTTGTTAGTTACAAGAAGTTACTATAATACTTCTCAAAGCTTGTCATCTTATTCTTTCACAGTCTTAAGAAAATATGACAAACAGTAATCAGTCACTACTGTATTGATAAATGACAATCTTTCTTTTACTGTCCACTAAACATACTCTGGAAAGTGCACAAATATCAAGTATGTATTTAGAATGTTACCAGTTATAATTTAATTGTTCATGAACTCACATTTGCTTTACTGATCAACATAAAGTGGGCAGATTCACTAGAAATAACTTCTTCATAAATCTATCCTTAAAATTAATAATATAAACACAACATGAAACTCTTGAATGTTCCATTGAAAACTACAAAGAAGAAAAATATATTTTAGTTGCATTTAAACTAGCATTTTGGACCAAATGTGCTCTTAATATAAATTTATTCTGTTTGGATAACTTATCTGTATTTGGACTAACTTTCTGGAAGTTTCATATGCATAAAGTCTGAGTGGTAAAAGTTAAATTATTTAAGACTGAAGAGTGCACTAGCAGTACATCAGTTGTTTAAAAAAGAAATTGGCCCAATAAATGATGGGAAAGAAGATTCATCTGAGTACTCTGTCTGTCAGTCATAAGGAACCCAGATATTACATGTTATTTATATAATCACTAATTATACAAAAACTGGACACTGCAGACAGTTCTAAAGATAAGTACTTTTTCCATTAGAATTTATACCAATTCGTTTTGAGAAAGTCACTTTTTCACATGCAAAAATAGTGTTTATCATTAAACATGCATGCATGACACACACACACACAGACACACACACACACACACACACACACACACACACACACACACACACACACACACAGAGAGAGAGAGAGATGGTGTCTCTCCTAAATGTCGTCAGGTGCTTTTTCTCTGGTGTTTCGGCAGATGTTTGCAGTTTCATTTCTGCTATGTGTAGCTGGAATCACCCCTAACAAATGCTGCTGGCATGTCCTTCATGTGACTCCTGCTGTTGATGGAAAGCATCAGTTTGGTTCCCAATATAAACAAAATGACTTTTAAAGCAGAATTTTATGTGCCCAAAGCAGTTCCAACTTAGTCTAGTGTTATATTGTTGTTGTTGTTGTTATGGTCTTCAGTCCTGAGACTGGTTTGATGCAGCTCTCTATGCTACTCTATCCTGTGCAAGCTTCTTCATCTCCCAGTACCTACTGCAACCTACATCCTTCTGAATCTGCTTAGTGTATTCATCTCTTGGTCTCCCCCTACGATTTTTACCCTCCACGCTGCCCTCCAATACTAAATTGGTGATCCCTTGATGCCTCAGAACATGTCCTACCAACCGATCCCTTCTTCAGTATCTCTGTAGGCAGTGTTATATTATTGGTATGAATTCACAGGGACAGTAAAACATGAAGAACAACCAGAACTCCAGCAGCAACGCCACTGCCCTGGCCTTCACTGACTGCTATCACTATGCAGTAGCAGCACTGCTTAGTCACTGCAGGGGTACTGGTTATTCTTCATTTTTTACTGCCGCTGTTAATACATACTGATGATACAAATATCGTACGAGACTAATTTGGGACCATTCTATTGAATGGACACACAAAATTCTGCTTTAAAATAATTTTGTTTGTAACAGGAAACAATCTGATCCTTTCCATCCACACTGGATGTCACATGCAAGATGTGATGAGCAGTATGTGTTTGGGCTGACTCCACCTATACTTTGAAAAAGCAAAATTGCAAATGTCTGCTGGAGCACCAGAGGAAATGAGCCTGATGACTCTTAGGAGAGATACCCTGTATATTTATTCACATTCTCATTAAGGTTGTTATAGTGTGAAAAAGTCAATGAAAATGGGTGTAATTTTGAAGAAGTTTTTCAGACTGATTTACTGTTTAATAAATTGGAAGATTTTACTGAGATTTATATAGAGGTAGGTAGAGCAGAATTTTGTATTCATGAATCAGAGAAGGAGGTAAAACTAATCAGATGAAGAGTGCATGTGTGGAGAAAGAGAAAGAGATGGGGTGCAACAGTGATGGTAATTTTAATATGGTTGATATACAGTATACTCTCGATTATTCAGAATAATGTGGGCAGAAGATGGATGAAAAATAGAAAAACACAAATAACCAAAATATTTGCAAACATGGATTCTTTATTCAAAAGTTTATCGAAGTTCTATGCATAGGTACTGTAGGCTTGTTTATTGCTTAAAACTGTCTGTGATGCTGGTCTGCTTCTGAGAGGAGTTGACATTTTTTCGCATGGTATTTCAAATTTTAATTGCAGCAATAATGTCAGTGTAGAAATCCCCCCTCCCCCTCCCCACTGGCTTATATAATCTAGAAGAGTATCAACACAATGCAATTTGGTAAAACAACTGACAAGGTCACTGTCTTCATCCCCACTTTCACATTCACTGTCCTCTTCTTTGTTTTGTTGTGAAGCAGTGGTCACAATTTTGGCATTACTTGGGTACTGGAAACCGAGTTCACAAGTGTCAGTCTTCAGCCACTCATTCAAGTTTTCTTCATCAAAATCTTCAAAACCATTTAAACCCATTGCCAGATTCATTATTTGTGCAGTTATCATTTCTTCATAACTGAAATCTTGAAAATCACCTTCTATAACTGGAAGAATTTTCCTCCACAATCAAACTAGTGTACATAGCTTGAATCCTTGCCAGGCATCACAAATCTCATGTATGGTATCTAGAATTGTCAGCTTCTTCCAGAACTCCACCAAACCATCCTCATCACCCAGCATTCTCAGTAAACAAGCCCAGTAACATCAATTAACTGATGCAATTACACCTTGGTCCATTGGCTGTCTAATGGTCATCATGTTAGGAGTAAAACTTAATTACAATGAGGCCACCATCAGACATGAGAATCCTCTTATCAGGGTATGAAGGGGTGTCATCAACCAACAGAACATCTTCTGTGGCAACTCTTTCTCTTTTAGGAATCACTGAACTTGTGGTACAAAATGTGTGCAGAACCAGCATTTGAAAATTTCACTATCCATCCATTCTCCTTTTCGGTTGTGATGATGCACAGGAAGATCCTTAGCTGCTATATCCTTGAATGCTCAGGGTTTCTTTATATTTTCTAGTGACTAGTAGTTTTGCTTTGTGGTTGCCAGACGCCTCAGTGGTGCACAAAATTGTAATGCGTTCTTCACACAAATTATATCCAGGAGCACAAACATTACTCTTAAAAGTAAGGGTTCTGGCTAGCAGACATTTTCAATATGTACCACTTTCATCTGCATTATAAATCTGGTATGGTTTGAAATTCTCTTCTTCCACAAATTTCTAGAACTCTTCCTGTAAGAAATCAGCTGCTGCTACATTTGCATTAAGCCACTCTCCTTGCACTGTAAGTTTGTGAGAGCTGTGACATTGTTTAAATCTAGTTAGCCATCCAGGTGACGTATCAAATTTTCTCTTTAACCCTAGAGCTCCATGAAAAAATATTAGCTTTTTCAGCAGACACCACACCTGAAACAACAACACCCTCTGCTTCTTTTTGTGTAAACCATTGCAAAGTAGTGTTGTCATCAACTGCAGATCTAGGATTGTATTTCCTGACAATATCCTGTAGTTTCTGCTTATTCTTTAGATGTCCTGAACAATCTGCATTTCAATACCATAAACAGCACTTAGTTTTGCAGCAGTTTTCCCCTTTCTCAGATCTTTTGATTAATTATAATTTTTATTTTAATGTCAAAACATGTTTATTTCATTTCTTTGTCATCTCTTTCCACACATGAATAATTGGGAGCATGAAGCAGCAGGCACATTGGCCAGGCATGCACAGTTAATGATGATAGTGGTAGTTAATGATGGGTTGTTGAAAGCAGAAGAACTCACTGATAATATATGTAATATAAATGTAGATATTGTATTTAAAGTCTCATGTAACAGAGAAGGTGAAACGATCCTACTTCTTCTTCATCACTTCCAATGTTAAAATGATTTTCTCTTTTTTTCTGACATATTTTCATTAGTAGTGAATATACAAGAGTTACAGAAATTATTCATTCTGTATTTCATTAAAAATTTTATTAGTAGTGAATATACAAGAGTTACATTAAATACTTAATTTGTTATTCACGCTGAATTTCATTAAAATTTATTATTCACATGATTCTTTTCAAACTACTGATGATAATAGCATATTTGGTTCTAATGGAAACATTTTCTTTGAATAAATATTACTGATTAACTATACATGCAGATCAGTAGAAGTTGAAATTTTTATGAGCAAATAGTTTATTTCTAAACTGGTATAGCTCATTGAATGCCCTCATTTACCTCTTTTCAACAAACATTTATGTTTTCCAAAAATCCTCATATTTCAAAGTTATTCACATTTAAAATTTTCGTGTTCCAGCAGGTTGAATCTGAAAATGTACATATTTCCAAAATTCTGCTGTAGCTTCACAGGTCTATTTTTGATGATTACAAAAATGCCTAATTTCATTAACATAATTTACAGTTTGTTAATTAATCACATTAGAAAATTTCACTTTCTTGAGATTTTACTAGAAAATTTTAGAAATTTCCTTTTTGTTAATATTACTCTCCCACAAAATAGTATCTATAGGCAATTTCCTACTTATGCAGCTGTTAGTGAAGTAAATTTACATCTCTGTCTATAGTGTCTATCTCTTTTAATGTTCCTGTTTGTACATTATTATTCAACATTTAGGTAATAAGTGTGTATTTTACCATTTTTGTTACCGAGTGAGGTGGCGCAGTGGTTAGACACTGGACTCACATTCGGGAGGACGACGGTTCAATCCCACGTCCAGCCATCCTGATTTAGGTTTTCCGTGATTTCCCTAAATCGCTCCAGGCAAATGCCGGGATGGTTCCTTTCAAAGGGCACGGCCGACTTCCTTCCCCGTCCGTCTCTAACCCGATGAGACCGATGACCTCGCTGTCTGGTCTCCTTCCCCAAAACAACCAACCAACCATTTTTGTTATTTCTGTATTACTTGCCTTTATAAATACACTTAATGCACGAAGCCTGAGTCAGTTGGTGGCCACAGTCAAATTTGTCCTACATGTGTGAGTCAGTTTGCACTAAGCTATCAGAATGTGCAGCCACTAAGTAAGTTATTTCCAGTCTGTAATCAAAAGGTCAACATTATGTCATTCTCATGTCAGTCTACATCAGTTAGCACAAAAATGTTAATTATGAAACCACCAGATCTATCACAGTTGTGTAGAGTAATATATTAATCTGCCACCAGTGAACTCTGTGATTATTATTAATGAATATAACTTACTTATCTGGTACAAATATTGAAGACTCCAGCATGTTACAAAGTTGATAATCAGACAGGAAACCTTGTGTGATAATAAATATGAAGCATTGAAAACCATTTACTGCAGCGTTGTGTACATTCCTTAACAAATGTCAGTCAAGCCCATTAACGCTTCGGTGAGCAAGCCCAAGTGTCACTTAGGCCACAACACTGCATTCAAAGAACAATGCCGGAGTACATCTTGGGTGTTGTTTCATGGAGTTACCTGTTGCTTAAAAAACTGGACTGGTTTTGTATGGGTATGATTTAATACAATTTCCTTGGGCTTCCAGCCGCATCATGTGGGTAAAATCCCACAAGCTTTCGGCCAAGCTCTCCTCAGTCATTGTAAATTGGTAAGAATGACTATTGCTGTGGCCACGTCGTAATGGTGCGCTACGTTTCCTCCCCGTAGAGGTACGTCATGTATGAATGCACAGCATAGACACAGCAGTCATTCTTACCACTTGACAATGACTGAGGAGAGCTCGGTCGAAAGCTCGTGGGATTTTAACCACCTGACGTGGCTGGAAGCCCAAGAAAATTTTATTAATTCATATCGCCACGAAACCATGCATTCATATATGGGAATGATGTATGGATGCCTCACAACCTACTGCCTTCTGTTATCAGTTCATAAAATAACTTTGATGGAAGCAGTAGCGAATGCAAGAGCTGCTGTTGCAAGTGACTGAGCCACTGTATGTTTACATTGTCATCAGATTCGTGCTTGTACTCATTAGGTTTTCATGTCTTCTGTAATTCTTCATTCTCCTACAAATATGCTAAGTTTGTTGACAGGCAAGAAATTTTGGAAACTCTAAAGGAATATTTGATAGATTCTCGAATGGATGGAGAAATATTGAGTTGGAACAGTCTGAAGAAATTGATGAAGAACTCCAGAAAGGCTCAAGAAATTGTTCCTAGTGCAACTATGAATAATAGGCTTGTAGGAAAACATTTTCCTGATAAAATTCCTGAAACTGAACTAAGAAGAGGAGCATCCCACTCAAGTTCGCAAGATTTGTTTGGAGAGGACAGAATAATCTAGTGACAAAGCAATCAAGAATGAAACATGCTGGTACTGTCCTGATTGAAACATATTTCTCTGCCACCATAATGTTTCAGACTTTTCCACGTAAAAGTAAATAAAATGTGAAACTGCTTAAGAACTAACTTCACACTTTTCTTATGGACAGTCATACATTATGTCATCATTAATGGAAAATTTGTAATCTATCACTGAACTACAACAAAGATGAAAAATGAAACTTGATACGTGATATTTTTAGTGTGTATTGCCCTTTAAGATATATCTGACAAAGATGTGCCAGTAGCATTTGAAATAATGGTATGTATGTCTGGTTTTCTGGGCCCAAAATGCTTCTACATGGCTAGGCTTCAAAGCATGATGACTCAAGACAACAGGTTATGAGATTATTGAAGGCAAAGTCCAGGTCAGATGAGTTACAACTAGAGGAAGGTATCTACACATTTGTTTTTGTGGAGGGAGGAGCTATCAGTCATCATCCAACTGTGACCTAATTACATGAGATGTTCCAGAATGTCCCGTCTTAGGGCCCTTACTTTTTCTTGTGTACATCAATGACTTCCCATCAGTAATATTACCAGATGCCAAATTTGTTCTGTTTGCAGATGATGCAAAATTGCAATAAACAGCAAATCAAGTGTAGTTTTAGAGATATATATTCACAAAATTTTCATGGACACTATAAAAAAAGACACACTATATGCAGCTCAGAAATTGAGAGTGGCTTCCTTCCCATACATGTATAAAATATGACGATAAGCAGCCCGATAAGGTTGACATTGTTAAATTCTTGGGCTGACAACTTCATAATAAAATCATTTTAAAGGTGCATACCACAGATCTGTTGAAGTACCTAAATAGATATTTACTTGCAATGCAGATGTCACATGTTCACATAAAAAAAAAGTATATTTTACTTACTTTTCATTCCATATTGTCATACAGGATCATGTTCTGGCGTTCTTATCAAGCCAAAATAAGGTCTTCGGAGTCAAAAAGCATGTGTAATAAATCATTTGTACAATGTCCTACTAAGGCCTGTTCAAAGAGCTTCGAATACTAACTACTTCTATCTAATACATTTATTCGTTAATGAAATTTGTTATAAATAATAATATCCCTTCTTCACACCAACAGCTCATTACATGGAATCAATACTACAAACAATAATAATTTCCAACAAGATTTAATATCACCAAATTTTCATCCAAAATGGTGCACATTATTCAGGGAAACACATTTACAAGAACTTGCCAGCAACCATAAAAAATTTAACCACTAATAAAGTTGAATGTAAGAGAAGCTTAAAGGATTTATTTGTGACCATCTTCTTCTACTCAGCTGACAAATTTCTTGTTAGAACTCACTGATGTATATATAATTAATAATATCAAATAACATGAGTGTTACAATACTGATCCTGAGAGTTATGTGCACTAGCAAGCTGCTTCTGGGATTCAGGAGGTATGCTGGCCCCTGATTGAATCTGCCCAGTGGATTATTGGTGAGAGCTGGTGTGACGGCCAACCTAGATGTAGTTTTTAGTCATTTCCCACATCCAATTAGGTGAACACCAGGTTGACACTCATGCCTTGCATCAGTTACACAATTCACAAATATTTCAAAAAACATTCTTGTACTTTCACATGGATAACACTACATACAAACAGATGGGATACACAGTTTCAAATCAGTCCTCTAAATCTAGGCTATGTTTAGTCTCAGTCTGACAAGAGCAGAATTTTAAAATACAGTATAGATATACACAGCACATGAGCTGCACCAAACCTTACATATTATGAATGGTATCTGGTAAATGGCTGGCACTGCTAGTCCCACTATGATTCTGCTTGTCATCCATGTCCAGAAGTCTTTAGCTGCTGCTGTCATGAAGCCTCCAATCAGCATTGTTGTCAAACAACAGAAGAAGGATATCCGTCTGCCCACTCTAAACACAAACAGTGGCTTAACACCACAATAGTGCATTTCAGTGTTCAAAGTGACTGAAAGTGATGCAGTATTGAAATTTCACTATGTGTGTGAATAAAATTTTATCTCAAACATTATAACCTACCTGTCATTAATCATGCCAAACATGTACACACCTATTGGTGCACCCATATTCAATGCAGATAAAGCAATTGTGGGATATATTGCATGATGACACACCAGATTAAACTGGAAAACAGAAACAAAAGATACAGTTTATGTGGCACTAACACACACAAGTAGTTCACTATTGCATAAAAGTGGTAAACAACTAAATTCAGTAATCTTACATTGATGAAAATATCTGTCATACACATGTAGCACAAAGTCATATTTCCCACATAAGAGACAAATTGTGGATATTTCATAATACAAAATCTGTGGCAAAACTATAACATCTTTTTTTTTTCTTTCTTGAACATGGTGACCACATAGCAGTTCTGAAGATAAACTCATTTCTCCATCCTTGCAAGCAGAAGAAAAAGAAAGGAAAAAGACAAACAGAATAGTACACATCAAAGTAGGTGTTACATACTGAAATTGTAATGGTACCATCTGATGTCACTATGGAAACTGAATAGCTGGCTTAATCTATCAACCACAGTGGTACTATTACCCAGAGGGCACTGGTAATCAGGAATGTCCTGTGCCAAGATTGTGCCATGATCTAGCAAATACGAGTAAGCTGGCCCAGGACTGATCTGAGTCACATATTAAGTGAACTGTGCAGTGCATAGCAAGTCTGCTACCATTCTGGCTCACGTTCTAATACCATAGACTCTGTTGGTCATAGGCAGAACTTTAACACAGCATAGAGGGGACTTTGCTTTGGAATACGGGCTTAAGTTAGCTTGCACTGCATCCATGGGGCATCTTCTATATCTTGCTGTAAGTAAACCAGGGTAAGTCCATCCTAGATCGTGCATAAATCTCCATTACAAAAGAAATAAAAGAGAAAGTTGTGATGATTCTTCAGCAAAGATTCATCTTTATGTACTGTTTTGGCAGGAATAGCAAGTGTCAGAGGATATGACAAAATAGACAATTTTAAAAAAATATGTCCAATTATCTGCATGTTGTACATCACAAAAATGTGAACAAAAGAAACCTTACAAAATGATCAAAAGCACACAAATGACTTATTTAATGATGATGATGATGTTTGGTTTGTGGGGCACTCAACTGCACAGTCATCAGCGCCTGACTTATTTAATGATACACACATCAAAAAAAGTTTTGCATCAACCCAGTTCCCAGAACCCCTGAAGATAAGACATTGACTATGGATATCGTATCACAGACACAGTTCCGTTGACTTTTCAGAGATGTCACTAAACCCACCCAGAGATGTAAACAACCATGCATGAGCACCGCCTATTAGACGGAGGGGGTCCGACAGCCAATCAGTTCCAGTCATTCCATGAGGAAGGATGTACAGGGCTCGTGTTGTCTGTAGTTCAACCATGCCTAGACAGTCAATACTGGTTTGATCATGTCTGCATTGTTACTTTGTGCCAGGAAGGGCTCTCAACATGGGAAGTGTCCAGGCATCTCGGAATGAACCAAAGCGATGTTGTTTGGACATGGGGGAGATACAGTGAGACAGGAACTGTCGACGACATGCCTCACTCAGGCCGCCCAAGGGCTACCACTGCAGTGGATGACCACTACCTACGGATTCAGTGGATGACCACTACCTACGGATTATGGCTCGAAGAAACCCTGACAGCAATGCCACCAAGTTGAATAATGCTCTTCATGCAGCCACAGCATGTCGTGTTATGACTCAAACTGTGCACAATAGGCTGCATGATAAGCAACTTCACTCCCAATGTCCATGGCGAGGTCCATCTTTGCAACCATGAAACCATGCAGTGCGGTACACAAGGACCCAACAATGTGCTGAATGGACTGCTCAGGATTGGCATCATGTTCTCTTCATTGATGATTGTCGCATATGCCCTAAACCATACAATCGTTGAAGACGTGTTAGGAGGCAACCCGGTCTGGCTGAACGCCTGGACACAATGTCCAGCAATTGCAGCAAGGTGGAGGTTCCTTGCTGTTTTGGGGTGGCATTATATGGGGGCGACGTACAGTGCTGGTGGTCATAGAAGGCACAATAACAGCCGTGTGATATGTGAATGCCATCCTACAACCGATAGTGCAACCGTATTGGAAGCATGTTGGTGAGGCATTCATCTTCATGGACAATTTGTGCCCCCATCGTGCACATTTTGTGAATGACTTCCTTCAGGATAATGACATCGGTTGACTAGCATGGCCAGCATGTTGTATGCCACAAATAATACAGGCAAGCATCAATGCAAGAGGACATGCTACTGGGTATTAGAGGTATTGGTGTGTAGAGAAATCTGGACCACCACCTTTGAAGGTCACAATGTATGGTGGTACAACATGCAATGTGTGGTTTTCAAGAGCAATAAGGGCAAAAATGATGTTTATGTTGATCTCTATTCCAATTTTCTGTATAGGTTCTGGAACTCTCAGAACTGAGGTAATGCAAAACTTTTTTTGACATTTGTATTACTGATTCACAAAAAACTGCATAATCTTTAGAGTTTATCTTAAATTTACAAAAATTCCATCACTCCGCTTTTAAATGCTCTTCAGTGTAACAAAATAAGCATTTTTAGTGTACATTAGAATTTTTTTTAAATTTCATTTATTCTTTTTAAATAATGGCAAGTGACCAATAAATCTCTGGGATCTAAATTTACTTGTATAATTTTCTTTGCACTCATTTCAATATAAAACAGTAAAGCTGTCAATGCTTTAAACACAACAGTGCTTTGTTAGGAATGGTCTCATTGGAGGTGGTACATCCGTGCCTCCTCTGTCCTTTGAACTGACTTAGCCAGCCTACACCCACAGTTCACTGTGGACTCCAAACCACCAAGCATCTTTGAAATTTCTGCAGGGATGAAAGACATGATGAGGAATGAAAGACATGATGAGTGACAGAGGACATCCAAGGACTAACTAAGCGTCCAGTCCAAGACATTCCTATTTGCAATATGGCATTAATTACTCAGCAGTCAAGTGAAATATAACTAAGTGAAATATAACTGTCTCAGCCATGTATTAATGTTGAGTACAGTATCTTGAACTAGTGTAGCACCCAATACACGTCTCTCTTTATTTGTAGCCGTCTTTTGCGAAATTTGGCATTGTCACATGATTTTAAGTAGACAGTTGACATTTTGGTTGCTAATTAGATAATTTTCTTGCTTACTGAAATAGAGTTCATAGTTTACAAAGATAATAATGTCAGATAAAAGTACACGAGTATGGGGCACTTCATTCTTTATGTAAAGTAAACCTTCAAATTTTAGGTTACGTCTCGCTCTTTTATAAAAAATTAAAATTGATTACAAGTTTAGCTCTCTCTCAATTGATAAGTTTAAGTGGATTTGTGTTAGTGCCCAATATTACTAGAATAATTAATGGGATTCAAGAAACTCAAGAGCAATATACTAAATTTGAATATTAGGCCCTAATATTGCAGTTTGTAATAGAAAATTAAGTGATGTATTTTTGCTGGAGTTTTGCTACAACAGGTGTCAACAATAACATCTTTAGGCATGTTCAATGTTGATCTATGTTATTGATGTTGTTGACATTCTTTTTTCGAAAGAAATAAATTTAATTGATGAAAAAACACAACTGGAATTCATCAACCATTTGCACTTACCCGACGCTAATTTCAACAGACCCATAGTATCTCCTTCATAGAGCTATTCCATCTGCCAAATTCTAATATGAATCCTATGAGAAACTGTGTCGTCTCTATATATAAACAGCAATGTCCTGACTGACTGACTGACTGACAAACTCATCATTGCCCAACCCAAACCAATAAGGACAGAATATCGAAATTTGAAGAAGGTACGGATCATGTACTACTGGCATTGTTTGTGATAATGTTTTTTGAAATTCCAACCCCAAGAGGGTGAAATAGAGGATGAAGGTTTTTTTTTGAAAAATTGCACTATTAAGGCAATATTGAAGCTAGACCTATGAAAATTGGCGTTTGGTTTATTGGCCAGAAATAAAGAAATGCATGTTTCAACATTTTTGGAAATTTAACACTATGCGGGTGAAATAGAGAGTGAAAGCCTTTTTTGAACAAATATCATTACTGAAGAACTACTGAAGTATTTTTAAAGCTACACTTGTGAACACTGGTATTTGACTTTACAGTTACAAATAAAAAAATTCCTAGTTTCAGTGTGTTTGGAAATTGAACCCCTAAGGGGGAAAAATAGGGGATGAGATTTTTTATGAAAATATTTCATTATAACAGCATTATTAAAACTAAATCAATGAAAATTTAAATTTGGCTTCTCAGTTCGAAATAAAAAAATACACATTTCACTGTTTTTGGAAATTTAACCCCTTGGGGATGAAACAGGGAATGAAAGTTTTTTGAAAATTTTTCACGGTGTAAGAATTTTTTAAAGCTGGATCTGTGAAAATTTGTATTGGGTTTCTCTGTTAGAAACAAAATATACGCATGTCACTGGTTTTGGACTTTCAACCCATAAGGAGGTGAAATAAGGGGTGAAATATTTCATGAAAATATTTCATTGTGAAAGCATTTAAACTGATGTTTGGCTAGAGATGAAAAAATATATGTTTCACTGTTTTTTGAAATTCAACCCCTACGGGGGTGAAACAGGATCAGACTGATTCACTGACTCATAATCACCCAGCCCAAGCTGCTAAGGATAAAAACTTGGAAGTTAGGAGAGCTTGTGGATCTTATACTGTAGGCACTGCTTAAGAAGGGATTGTCCAAAATTCCACTCTTAATAGGGTGGAATAGCGGGTAAAGGTTTTTTGAAAGAATGTTGCTATTAAGGCAATTTTGAATCTAGACCATAGAAAATTGGTCTTTGGTTTCTTGGTCAGAAATAAAGAACTGTGCGTTTCATCATTTTTGGAAATTTAACCCTATGGGGTTGAAATAGTGGGTAAAAGGTTTCTTTGAAAAGACATCATTATTAAAGAACTACTAGAGCATTTTTAAAGCTGCATCTATGAACATTGGTATTTGACTTCTAGGTTAGAAATAATATATATGTATAACAGAGGGAAACATTCCATGTGGGTAAAATATATCTAAAAACAAAGATGATGTGACTTACCAAACGAAAGTGCTGGCAGGTCGACAGACACACAAACAAACACAAACATACACACAAAATTCAAGCTTTCGCAACAAACTGTTGCCTCATCAGGAAAGAGGGAAGGAGAGGGAAAGACGAAAGGATGTGGGTTTTAAGGGAGAGGGTAAGGAGTCATTCCAGTCCCGGGAGCGGAAAGACTTACCTTATGGGGAAAAAAGGACGGGTATACACTCGCACACACACACATATCCATCCACACATATACAGACACAAGCAGACATATACAGAGGCAAAGAGTGGGGATGCTTGTGTCTGTATATGTGTGGATGGATATGTGTGTGTGTGCGAGTGTATACCCGTCCTTTATTCCCCCTAAGGTAAGTCTTTCCGCTCCCGGGATTGGAATGACTCCTTACCCTCTCCCTTAATATATAATGTGACTTACCAAACGAAAGCGCTGGCACGTCGATAGACACACAAACAAACAAACACAAACATACACACAAAATTCTAGCTTTCGCAACCAACGGTTGCCTCGTCAGGAAAGAGGGAAGGAGAGGGAAAGACGAAAGGATTTGGGTTTTAAGGGAGACGGTAAGGAGTCATTCCAATCCCGGGACGGAAAGACTTACCTTAGGGGGAAAAAAGGACGGGTATACACTCGCACACTCACACATATCCATCCACACATGTACAGGCACAAGCAGACATATACAGAGGCAAAGAGTTTGGGCAGAGATGTCAGTCAAGGCGGAAGTGCAGAGGCAAAGATGTTGTTGAATGACAGGTGAGGTATGAGTGGCGGCAACTTGAAATTAGCGGAGATTGAGGCCTGGTGGATAACGGGAAGAGAGGATATATTGAAGAGCAAGTTCCTATCTCCGGAGTTTGGATAGGTTGGTGTTAGTGGGAAGTATTCAGATAACCCGGACGGTGTAACACTGTGCCAAGATGTGCTGGCCGTGCACCAAGGCATGTTTGGCCACAGGGTGATCCTCATTACCAACAAACACTGTCTGCCTGTTTCCATTCATGCGAATGGACAGTTTGTTGCTGGTCATTCCCACATAGAATGCGTCACAGTGTAGGCAGGTCAGTTGGTAGATCACGTGGGTGCGTTCACACGTGGCTCTGCCTTTGATCGTAGTAGAACTGGAGTAGGTGGTGGTGGGAGAGTGCATGGGACAGGTTTTACACCGGGGGCAGTTACAAGGGTAGGAGCCAGAGGGTAGGGAAGGTGGTCTGGGGATTTCATAGGGATGAACTAAGAGGTTACAAAGGTTAGGTGGATGGCGGAAAGACACTCTTGGTGGAGTGGGGAGGTTTTCATGAAGGATGGATCTCAAGGCAGGATTTGAGGAAGTCGTATCCCTGCTGGAGAGCCACATTCAGAGTCTGATCCAGTCCCGGAAAGTATCCTGTCACAAGTGGGGCACTTTTGGGGTTCTTCTGTGGGAGGTTCTGGGTTTGAGAGGATGAAGAAGTGGCTCTGGTTATTTGCTTTTGTACCAGGTCGGGAGGGTAGTTGCGGGATGCGAAAGCTGTTGTCAGGTTGTTGGTGTAATGGTTCAGGGATTCCGGACTGGAGCAGATTCGTTTGCCACGAAGACCTAGGCTGTAGGGAAGGGACCGTTTGATGTGGAATGGGTGGCAGCTGTCATAATGGAGGTACTGTTGCTTGTTGGTGGGTTTGATGTGGACGGACGTGTGAAGCTGGCCATTGGACAGGTGGAGGTCAACATCAAGGAAAGTGGCATGGGATTTGGAGTAGGACCAGGTGAATCTGATGGAACCAAAGGAGTTGAGGTTGGAGAGGAAATTCTGGAGTTCTTCTTCACTGTGAGTCCAGATCATGAAGATGTCATCAATAAATCTGTACCAAACTTTGGGTTGGCAGGCCTGGGTAACCAAGAAGGCTTCCTCTACGCAACCCATGAATAGGTTGGCGTACGAAGGGGCCATCCTGGTACCCATGGCTGTTCCCTTTAATTGTTGGTATGTCTGGTCTTCAAAAGTGAAGAAGTTGTGGGTCAGGATGAAGCTGGCTAAGGTGATGAGGAAAGAGGTTTTAGGTAGGGTGGCAGGTGATCGGCGTGAAAGTAAATGCTCCATCGCAGCGAGGCCCTGGCCGTGCGGGATATTTGTGTATAAGGAAGTGGCATCAATGGTTACAAGGATGGTTTCTGGGGGTAACGGATTGGGTAAGGATTCCAGGTGTTCGAGAAAGTGGTTGGTGTCTTTGATGAGGGATGGGAGACTGCATGTAATGGGTTGAAGGTGTTGATCTACGTAGGCAGAGATACGTTCTGTGGGGGCTTGGTAACCAGCTACAATGGGGCGGCCGGGATGATTGGGTTTGTGAATTTTAGGAAGAAGGTAGAAGGTAGGGGTGTGGGGTGTCAGTGGGGTCAGGAGGTTGATGGAGTCAGGTGAAAGGTTTAGTAGGGGGCGAGTGTATACCCGTCCTTTTTTCCCCCTAAGGTAAGTCTTTCCGCTCCCGGGATTGGAAAGACTCCTTACCCTCTCCCTTAAAACCCAAATCCTTTCGTCTTTCCCTCTCCTTCCCTCTTTCCTGACGAGGCAACCGTTGGTTGCGAAAGCTAGAATTTTGTGTGTATGTTTGTGTTTGTTTGTGTGTGTATCAACGCGCCAGTGGAAATTCATCCCCCAAGGGAGTACAATAGGACATCAAAATTTATAAGAAAATATTTTGTTACATTAAAAAAATTTAAATCTAAATTTATGAAAATTGGTATTTCACTTCTCAGTTAGATATAAAGAAATATTTGTTAGGTGATTAAAATTGCTACAGTAATATCTACATAAGCATGCAAAAGGCATGATTAACATAAACTCTGGACTCCAGCTATCGGAATTGCTTTTTCGTCAAAAGCACATTCATTAAGGTCTGTGCTTATATTGCTTTAATTAGTGTGAAAAGCTTAGAAGACAATTTGTGAACAACATAAAAATTTTATTAAATAAACAAAAAACATCTCCACACGTTATACAGTCTATGCATGCGAGGAGTGGGCGCTAAGCTAGTCTAACTATATATTTCAAGTTAGCCCCTACGACCACTTGCTTAAATTTGCACCTTTCATTTATGTGACTTTAACTTGATAAGAATTAAGTGAATACTAACATCAATTACAACAGAGGAGGAGATCTCTGTTGTATTATACTCCCAGCCATCTTTACACTCTTCCACTGGCCAGCTCAAATTTGGCATGATTTCATCTGGAGAATACTGCGTAAGCAGCTCTGTCCAATTAACAGCAAAGCGAATACATTTTTCAAATGTGTTGTTTGAATTGCCCTGTAACATTAGAGTTAACAGAAATGAACATAACAATAGTGACGCAAGTTTGGAATAACATAATTCAATTCCTTCAATCCTTTTTACAACTGAAGATAATCTTCTAAGCAATCAAAAATGATAATCTGGATTATAATTTGTGATCAGGAATAATAACATTTGTATTATTCATACATAACTTGCACCACCAAACATTGTGATGGCAACTACTGAATGTGTTGCAATCAGATCTGGAAAGGTAATTGAATAAGAATTCAGGAATTGAATAAATTGAAAAAAGCTATCTGGCTTCTATTAGATTAGATTAGATTTACTTTCATTCCAATTGATCTGCAGTGAGGAGGTCCTCCAGGATGTAGAACATGTCAGAAAAACAACAATACATGACAAATATTTACAACTCAAACAAATAAGCTAATGTACCATTCCACAGGTCCCAAGTGGCATGGTCGTCATTTTTTAATGAACGTTCTATGAAAGAATCATTTTACAAATACTAATGCACTGAACTTAAAATAATTTTGTTTAAATTTATTTATAAGGTCATAAATGTGTAATACAACTACTAAATACTTATTTACAGTGAACACATTACTGCACTGAAATTGTGCAGAAGTTATATATAAAAAAAACAAAGATGCTGTAACTTACCAAACGAAAGCGTTGGTATATTGATAGGAGACAATAAAAACACACAAACACACACACAAATATCAAGCTTTCACAACCAATGGTTGCTTCATCAGGAAAGAGGGAAGGAGAGGGAAAGACGAGTGGATGTGGGTTTTAAGGGAGAGGGTAAGGAGTCATTCCAATCCCGGGAGTGGAAAGACTTACCTTAGGGGGGAAAAGGGATGGGTATACACTCGCGCGCGCGCGCGCGCACACACACACACACACACACACACACACACACACACACACACACACACACATATCCATCGGCACATATACAGACACAAGCAGACATATGTAAAGGCAAAGGGTTTGGGCAGAGATGTCAGTTGAGGCTGAAGTACAGAGGCAAAGATGTTGTTGAGTGACAAGTGATGTACGAGGGGTGGTAACTTGAAATTAGTGGAGGTTGAGGCCTGGTGGGTAACGGGAAGAGAGGATATATTGGAGGGCAAGTTCCCACCTCCGGAGTTCTGATAGGTTGGTGTCAGTAGGAAGTATCCAGATAACCCGGACGGTGTAACACTGTGCCAAGATGTGCTGGCCGTGCGCCAAGGCATGTTTAGCCACAGGGTGATCCTCATTACCAACAAACACTGTCTGCCTGTGTCCGTTCATGCGAATGGGCACAGGCACAGTGTAGGCATGTCAGTTGGTAAATCATGTGGGTGCTTCCACACGTGGCTCTGTCTTTGATCGTGTACACCTTCCGTGTTACAGGACTGGAGTAGGTGGTGGTGGTGGGAGGGTGCATGGGACAGGTTTTACACTGGGGGCGGTTACAAGGGTAGGAGCCAGATGGTAGGAAAGGTGGTTTGGGGATTTCATAGGGATGAACCATGAGGTTACGAAGGTTAGGTGTACGGCGGAAAGACACTCTTGATGGAGTGGGGAGGATTTCATGAAGGATGGATCTCATTTCAGGGCAGGATTTGAGGAAGTCGTATCCCTCCTGGAGAGCCACATTCAGAGTCTGATCCAGTCCCGGAAAGTATCCTTTCACAAGTGGGGCACTTTTGGCGTTCTTCTGTGGGAGGTTCTGGGTTTGAGAGGATGAGGAAGTGGCTCTGGTTATTTGCTTTTGTACCAGGTCGGGAGGGTAGTTGCGGGATGCGAAAGCTGTTTTCAGGTTATTGGTGTAATGGTTCAGGGATTCAGGACTGCAGCAGATTCATTTGCCACGAAGACCTAAGCTATAGGGAAGCAACTGTTTGATATGGAATGGGTCGCAGCTGTCAAAATGGAGGTACTGTTGTTTGTTGGTGGGTTTGATGTGGACGGATGTGTGAAGCTGGCCATCAGACAGATGGAGGTCAACATCAAGGCCTTTACATATGTCTGCTTGTGTCTGCATATGTGCGGATGGATATGTGTGTGTGTGCGAGTGTATACCTGTCCTTTTTCCCCCCTAAGGTAAGTCTTTCCGCTCCCGGGATTGGAATGACTCCTTACCCTCTCCCTTAAAACCCACATCCTTTTGTCTTTCCCTCTCCTTCCCTCTTTCCTGATGAAGCAACCATGGGTTGCGAAAGCTTGAATTTTGTGTGTATGTTTGTGTTTCTTTGTGTGTCTATCAACCTGCCAGCACTTTCGTTTGGTAAGTCACATCATCTTTGTTTTTAGATATATTTTTCCCACGTGGAATGTTTCCCTCTATTTTTAAGATTTTGTAACTTACCAAATGAAAGCATTGGTACGTTGATAGAAACAATAACAAACACAAACACATACACAAATTTCAAGCTTTCGTAACCCATGGTTGCTTCATCAGGAAAGAGGGTTCAATGCTTCAAATGGCTCTGAGCACTATGGGACTTAACAGCTGTGGTCATCAGTCCCGTAGGAAAGAAGGAAGGAGAGGGAAAGACAAAAGGATGTGGGTTTTAAGGGAAAGGGCAAGGAGTCATTCCAATCCCGGGAGTGGAAAGACTTACCTTGGGGGCAAAAGGGACAGGTATACACTCGCACACACACAAACACACACACACACATATCCATCTGCACATATAGACATATGTCTCACAGTTGCAGCTACTGTCCTAAAAGAATACACTCCAAGGCTGTAACAGACTGACTGAATACCAACAGCAGACTGACTGACACTGACACTAAATGCTCTAACAAGATTTCTTATTTGGTGTTGGTGCCGATGGCATAAGGAACAATTAATTCTTGACCATCAGAGCACTTTACCCTGTGCTTGGATAGCCCTCTCTTGTCACATTAAATTTCTAATAACTCTCCCAATCGATATTGTACCTACTTCCTGATTTTTTTTCTACAATAGACATATGTTTAAAGACTAAATTATTTGGATAAATATAGCTACTAAAATTTTTAAATAACTAACCCAGTGCACCCGCACTCTTTACTCAAAACCCTCTAACCCACCCCCGACCCAACCTTCCACATCACTGTCAGCTTTTATACCATGAACTCACCAGCTCTGGTGCCCGTCTGCCTTATACCTGTGGACCTGCAGCTTTTCCCTTTCATACTCATATCCTGCACTCCTGCTGCCTCCCTCTGAGCCACCAATTAACCCTCCCCAGCTTTCCCTCCTCTCACTCCCAGTTTCTTTCTCCCTCCATCAACCCCACCCATACAACCTCTCATCTCAGCTGAAATGCAATCCTGGCATTTTGTGTTCATCTAGTAGATGGGCATTTTGTGTTCATCAAGTAGATGCGTAGGAGTGTGTGTGTGTGTGTGTGTGTGTGTGTGTGTGTGTGTGTGTGTGTGTGTGTGCGTGCTATTTAGTTCAGCATTTCTTTTATTCTGTGGGTTGTGAACATGGTAAACATGAGGGGGGAGGGGGAGGGGGGGGGGGCAAAATGGGGCCCTTAACTGCCTCAACCCTATTCCCTGGAATCTGGAATACAGCATTTTATTAATTCTAATACACTTTTTGAAATGATCAATGATTCCGCTAAACCATAGGTTAAGGCAATTATATACAACCACAATGAGAAATACTATGGCTTTATCATTTGCTGCATAACTTAGGTTTGTTTGGTCATTGCACTGTGCAGTATTGTGAGAGTGGGGGTCAATTAGGTGGTGGCAACTGATGAAGATGTTGTCTCACATGTGAAATTAATTATATTATGCAAAGGAAAGTTGCTACTCACCATATAGTGGAGATGCTGAGTCGTAGATAGGCAACTCAATAAGACTCTCATAATTATAGCTTTCAGTTGTTAAGGCCTTTGTGAACAATAGACACACACACACACACACACAGCTATTTCTCCAAAAGTCCTGCTCAATATATGCAACACACACACCACTTACAGTGAAGTTGTGGATCACTTAGTCTGTCGACTGAGAACAACTTCTTGTATGATACACAAGTCTGGCAGGGATACCAAATCCAAACCCCTTTTAAAGAATATAGTCCCAAAAATGCCCTGGCCTGTATCATTAATTGAGTCAAGGGACGAAGGGTGGTGATTCCACGTGGACACTCTCTACTAGCACGTCGGGGGCGACTCTCAGGGGTAGTGATGAGCCAATGCTCCATCAGACATGTCGTCAATGAGGACTGGAACCCTTTCTGCTCACTGCTGTGAGGGTAGCAAATGTGTCTCATTGGTGGGCTTTTCTTCAAGCGAAGGCATAAACAACACAGCAAGCGGTGGAAATGCCTGCAGGAGATGCTTGGTGCTTGGAGCAATGGTTGATTGGTCCCTTCCACCTGTGTCAAGGGCTCTTGTGTGACTAATTTGTTGGCACTGCTGCTCATTTTGGTGGGGGCATCACCGGTTTGCATGGAATGCCACACATTCCTCACCTACCACAATTACATAATGTTGTTTTCCCTTCTTGCCACCCCATGATGCCCTGTTTCCATCCAAATGTCCACCCAAATATGCTTGCCCAGATGTCAGAACCTTGCTGACACCATGGCAAGGCCAACAGGCCACATACATTTGGCATCAGGCACAGCAGGACGAAGAGATTGTGTGGCTATTGGCCGTGCAGCACATCAGCCGACTGTACGCACTTATGGAGTTGCTCTGCATCTGCATCTATGTCTATACTTTGCAGACCATTGTGGAGAGTGAGAGAGAGGGGTATGTCCCTTTGTACCAGTTATTCAACCTTCTGTCCATTTCAATCACATATGGAGTGTGAGAAGAATAATTGCTTAAATGCCTCTGTGCACACTGTAATCAGTCTAATCTTGTCTTTGTGATTCCTATGGAAGAGATAGCCATGGGGTTGTAATATGTTCTTAGATTCATAACTTAAAGTTGGTTTTTGAAAATTTCTGAGTAGATTCTCACAGGATAGTGTGTGCCTATCTTCAAATGTCTGCCAGTTCAGTTCTTTCAGGATCTTCGTGACACCCTACCACATGTCAAACAAACCTGTGATCATGCTGCCCTTCTCTGTAACCATTCAACATCCAGTGTTAGTCCTAGTTAGTACGGTTCCCAAACACTTCTGCAATATTCTAGGCTAGACCACATGAGCATTCTGTATGCAGTTTTGCACACTGCACTTCTCTGTAGATGGCATTTCCCTAGTATTCTTCCAGCTGGCCACAGTCTGCCACACGTTTTAGCTACAACTGAGCCCATGTGATTGCTTTATTTCATATCCCTGCAAATTTGATATCATAATCAAAGGCTACTACTTTTTTTGTTTTGCAAAGTGCACTATTTTACATTTCTGAAAATATAAAGTATGTTGTCAATCTTTCCATGGCTCTTGAATCTTGTCGCAATTTGGCTGAATTTTTTGCATCTTCTTTCAGACATTCTTCATTATAGATAACTGCATCACCTGCAAAAATTCTGAGGTTACTATTAACATTGTCTGCATGATCGTTAATACACAACATGAACAGCAAGCACCCCAACACACTTCCAGGGGGCACACCCGAAGTTAATTCTACGTATGTCAATGACTCTCCATCAAAAATAATTTGCTGTGACCTCCCTACCAAAAAATCCTCAATCCAGTCACAAATTTCACTTGATACTCCTTAAGATGGTAAGCAAAGATGTCAAATGCTTTTCAGAAATTGAGAAATACTGTACCCACACTACTTCCTTTTTCTGTGGCTTTCATTGTCATGTGGGAAAAGTGCAGGTTGGGTTTAACATGACTGATTCAGTATAGAATCTGTTAGGGATTCCATCATGCACTGGAGATTTGTTCAATTTTAAGAATTTCATTCCATAATGCTACTGACCTAATATCTATTTCTCTCATCTTTTCAGAGATACGAGAATTAAACTGGGGCAGTACTCCTGGGTTTTCCTTAGAAAAGGAACACATGAAAACAGAGTTCAGAATTTCTACTTTTACTTTTCTGTCCTCAATTTCAGATCCTACCTCAATGGTGAATGACTGGTGTCTAACTTTGTTGCCACAGCAGCCTTCACATACAACCGAAATTTATTTGTGTTTTGTGAATTATTTTTTTGAGACTATTCTGCTACAGTAGTCACACATTGCTGTCTTGACAGCCAAATGTGTTTCATTCAGTATGTCTCTATCTATAGCCCTTTGCTTTATCTTACATTTACTCCATAGTTTCTGTTTCTTTAGAAATTCCTTTACAGTGATTGTATATCATTCACAGTCCCTCCAATCATTAACTGTTCTGTTGTGAATATAACTATCCAGTGCATGATTAACTACTCTTTTAAACTTTATCCCTCGTTTCTCTACATGCCCCTGTTCTGAACTAAATGCTAGAAGTTCCTCACTGAGTTATGACACTAGTGCTTCTTTATTTAGTTGACTGAACTTATAGATCATTCTACTTGTTTTAGTTGTCCTTTGTATATTGGAAATCAAGGTTACTGCAAGAGTCTCATGGTTATTGATACCTGTTTCAGCGTTGATATCCCAAGGGAGGTTATGTCTGTTTGTTGACATTACATATAATATATTTTTATAATTTTATTCATAGTTGTTATGTCTCAGCAACTGTAGTATACAATTCAGAACAAAATTAAGTCACTAGTTGCACAGGTATTTTTATTTTGCTTAACTGGTTTCCACACAATAACTTGTCAAAACCAGTAAATCAAAACAAAAATACCTGTGCAAATTAATTTTTCGAAACCAGAAAAGTGAAATAAAAATTTTGTGCAACTGAGGACTTAGTCTGAAATCTAATATATTCTCATCATGTGTGGAGTTCAGAACCATCCCTTCTTGGTAGTTTTCAAAGAAGGTGTTCAGTAATACTTCACAAAATGTCTTGTCATGCCCACCACTAATGAAACTGTAATTATCCCATCTGATTGTGAGATGATTTAAGTCTCCTCCAATTATTATAGTGTGACTGGAGAACTTAAGTACTAGTAAACTATGGTTCTCTCTAAAGTTTTTGGTTACTTCATGAGGTTGTTAATAGAAGGATCCAATTATGCAGTTTTAATTTGTATCTCAATGGATTTGAGGTTCTTATCTATTGCTATAAATACACCAGCTCCACTTTCCATTAGCCTGTTCTTTCAATATACCGTTAAATTTTCCCCAGAAATGTCACTGCTGTCAACTTTGGGTTTTAACCAGCTTTCTGTACCTACTGTTATGCTAGCTTCATTCCTTTTTAGGAGCACTTCAATCTTTAACATTATGTTGTGAATGCTTCAGCAGTCAACCACTAGGGTTTTAATGCTCTTGTCTGTGGGGAGTGATATTTCTTGGATCTTGCACCAATACTTTTGAGTCCCCCGGACTGTATGAAGGATCATTCAATTTCAAAAACCCTTGTGCGCACCCCACACACCATCAGATACCTGACTATCAGCCTCTGATGTGCAGTGCACCGCTGACCCATTTAGAGGGAACTCTTCGAATTTGAAACAACATTGCAGCATAATGTTTCTTGTGCACCAACATAGTTACGTTACACACCACCATGTTACATGCTACAGCATGGAGCCCCTCTTGTGGCAAAAGGTTGCAGCTTGCATCATCAAAGCGAGAAAATTGATCGTGTAGTATGTATAACATGTAATACCTCAACCGATATTGAGGAGAGAATACTTTCCAGCATTCCCTTGTAGCTTGTCACAAAACTTTCACAATCTCTGGTTCACCCCTTTCACCCTCTTCTCAGGATCAGTAAAATGCCAAAAAAACTGGCCAGGGCAGTCTCTCTAGGTACTGCCAATATTGCTTTCTTTAGTTGTGATTGGAATGTTTTTACCAATTTGTAAATTAACTAACCAGTGATTAACAGCAGTTCATTGGTAGCACTAAAATCTTAACTCTCTGAAACTGGTTAGATTTGTAATCTGACAATTCACCGATTGACACTACACCGCTGATACAAACAATGTAGGAAAAGGTAGATGCTACTTAGTGTAAAGAAGACACATTAAGGTGCAGACAGGCACAATTAAAAGACACTTACACAAAGCTTTTGGCCACAGCCTTCATCAGCAAAAGAGAAACACACACAATTCATACACAGAAGCAAGCACACCTCACGCATACATGGCCACCAATTCCAGCAGCTTGGGCCAGAATAATTCCGACACACATTCCAATGATCAGCTTCTTCTGTAAACTTTGTAAATAGTTCACACCACAGGCTAGCAACTACACTCAATGAACTTTGATAGTGTCAAAATACTTAATGAATATTTGCATAACAATCTCAGTTCCCTTGCCTCCACGCACATTAGATCTCATTGTTTAAACAAAGGAAAACTGTCAATTATTAACAGTTCTCAGAGAGAGTCACAAAAAATTTAACATGGAGATATTTATAACATAAATACCAAATGCAGACTGCTTCATACACACACCTAGCTCCATGAAGATGAACAAATAAAACTCATTACAGCAAAAATTACTAATAAATTTTGTCGTGTAATGACAGTAAGATGTTACCTGGTTGGTAGCTAGACACATACTTACACACAGAGGTGTTCGCATATTAAGTATTGAGCACTGACTGAATGACTGGATCATTGTCCAATGGCCCTATATATAGATGGTTGTATGAATAATTAGTGAAAATTATAAATACATTTTCATTTATAAGAGAAGAATGGTCAAATGTGTAACAATGGAATTATAGTGAACCAAGTAGTAATTTGGTTTTACTATACGTTAGAGAACTGCAAAACTGACAGTTGGATGGACTTTTTTCTTTCATGAATACGAGGTACACTTCCACAGAGATTCATGTAAATATGGGTTACGTATTATCCTACCTTGTTTAATTTCATAATTATATCTTTATTCCTATAGTTGAAGGTTATTCCTAGGTCATAAAACTTAGACTCTGACATTATTTTTCAGGTTTTCTTGGAGTGATTGATAAATAATAAGCTTCTGGGTGTTCACCCAAGTTTTTGTTGCCATTTTCTGCACAATACTTTGATGACCAACCCACCTGTCTTCTCTAGGTGCTGTGAGTTTTCCTATTAAATGTATTCACTGCCTGGACTCCAGCCAGACTGTGGGCTATTGTTGGTCTCTATAGCCAAGATCAATTCCTGATGGCCACTGCACTTGTTTTACACAGCACATACTGATACTCTATGAAATTCAAATTTCCTCAACATTTCCCAACTCTAATGGATGTGATGGTCAGTGAGATTTTAATAAACTGAGTACTGGACTCAAAGCATTTCAATTTAAATCTCTATTCTTGTTTATTACATTTTCTAAAATCTTTATTTTGGTAGACTCCTTAATTATGATGTCCCAGGCACTTTATGTTTGTACCACGATACTGGTCTCATTGTGTTTTATTTCATGATTATATTCTAGGAAGCATCCGGCGATAGCTGATTTGCCTGGTCGTATTAGTCAGGTGCATTCCGATGTTCCTTGATCACTTCTTGATTGTATTAATTGTCTACTCAATGTAAAACATACCACATTCAAATGAAATGCAATACACAACAGACTTTTAGAGACCTACATCATCTTTAATATTACAAAGAATACTTTGTATCTTAGTTGAAGGGAAGGAAACACACTGAATACCATGTTTCTGTGGGAGTCTACTGATTGGGCCAGCATAAGGCAGATAAGCAACATTTGGCTTCTCTTCCTCACTCTCATTCTCAACCTCTTTCTCAGGAGTTCTTGATTTTGACTGTGCTGCTACCTGTTCAATATGGTGCTCTGAGTACCCATTCCTTTGGAACACCAGTTGTAGACATTGTAATTCTCCAGCAAGGCTCTCCTTGCCTGAAAATGTTTGAGCTCTATGGACTAGAGTCTTTAGCACCAAATTTCTTTGTGATGGATGTTGATGGCCCGAGGTGTTCTACAACATACACAAATTGGATGAGCCCTGCCAAAATAAAGGGCGAGTTCTCAGTACAGTTCTCAATACAGTAACTTTCCTAATGAGATGTTGAAATGAACACTTGCATGTTCACTAAAATCAAGCATCACATTAACACACCAGGGGCAAGTTGGATTCTGCACAATGCAAGCCTGACTCTAGTAAGAGAGAGAATTCGTGACGCTCAATGGTTGATGGATGTCACTTAAAAAGAGCTTTTTCATCTCCATCTTTGTGTGTCAGCTACACTATCTGCAGAATCTTGGGAATGGCTTATCAATAAAACTTGGTTGCAACAGAATCCATGGAGTTGAAAACATCTGCATGCCAGAATGCAAAATTTGATAGCTTGCACATTAAGCCAAGACAAGACACAGGGATCAGTACTGTCATTAACCTCAGTGACAAACACCTGGACAAGAATACAGCGAAGATCCTTGGTAAATGGCTAAATTTTGCACCCACTCCAAATATGTTACCAAAAGCAGATTAAATCAGTTCTGTGGAGTATGTTGTGGTTTCACTTCCTCCGAAGCAGCAGAGGAGGTTCACTGTGAAACCTGTAGAGCACTTATCAAGATGCCAATGCTAAGATCCAACATCTCCATGGAAGGAGTAGCATTGAAAAATCTGTGGGAGGACAAGGAGACTGTAGTTCTGCCAGCTGACAAAGGCAATTTTATGGTCCTAATTTCAAGTGTGGGCTACAATAAGAAGATACTCACTCTTTTGAATGATACTGCATACAAGCAGACAGATGTTGGGCCTACAAATAAAAGAGTCAGGCTTGCCACATAAAATCACTATGGGTCTTGAAGCACACTGTGCCACTGTGACTATATCACCTTCCTAATGTTCAATAGGAAAGAATTAACTCTAAGACCCATATCTAATAATACTGGTGCAGCTACATACCAGCTGGAAAAATACCTGAAATGCATTCTCAGAGAATATGTGTGGAAGTGCAAACACCACATTCAAAAGTCCCCTGACTTCATACATCACCTTAGTCACTTACAGCTCCAGGATATGGATATTATTGTCATTTTCAATGTAGTGTCCATCTATATGGGAATTCTACTTTATGATTTCCTGGAAATCATCATGGAAAATTTTGATGATTGTTTCATAGAATTTTTTAGGCACATTCTGATGTCAGCTTATTTTCTGGTTGACACAACATATTATGAACGAACTGGGGTCATAATGGGTAGTCCGTTATTGCCTGTCATGATGTACCTATACATGGAACACTTTGAAGCAAAGGCACTCGAATCCACCAAGTTCTATTGGTATGCAGGTGTCATGTTTGTGGGGTGGCCACATAGAGTGGAAATACTTCAAGAGTGTGAACATTTAAATTGTATCCATCATAATATAAAAACCATGATGAAAACTGAAAAAGGACAACTACCTTTCCTCAATGTTTTAGTTAAGAGAAGACTAAACAGATCCCTGGGTCACAGTGTATATAGCCTACACACACTCACCTCTAGCTTCATGCATCAAGCCATCACCATTCATCACAAAGAAATTCTGTGCTAAAACTTCTGGTATATAGATCTCAAACACTTTGAGACAGGGAGAGCCTCACCAGAAAATTACAATACCTACAACTCATGTTTCAAAGAAACGGATAGTTAGAGTATCAAAGTGAATGGGTCATGCAGTCAAATGCAAGAATATCTGAGAAAGAGTTCTGTGCTGAGACTGAGAAAGAGAAGCCAAATATTGCTTATCTACCTCATGCTGGTCCAGTATCTGGAAAGATCAGTACACTCCTATGGAAACATGACGTCCAGTGTATTTCCCTCCCTTCAGTTAAGATAGAAAGTATTTGTTGAAACATTAAAGATGATCTACATCTTCAAAATTTGGGTTTGTATGGCATTCCATCTGAATGTGACATGTCTTATGTTGGGCAGACTATCAGAACAGTTGAGGAGAGAGGCAAGAAACACCAGTGGATCGCCTGACTAAAATGACAAAGCAAATCACCTGTCACCGAGCACTGCCTTGAATACAATCATAAAATGAAATACAATGATACCAGTTTTGTGGTGAAAACATCAAGTTTCTGTGACAGCGTAGTTACAGAATCTATCAAAATTATTACTAAGCTCACCATTTAGAGTCTGACTTTATTCCTTGGAATAAAAATAAAATAAATGTTTTGTGGCACCACGGCCTGGTGCAAGTACTAGCGAGGCCCAATGTTGCTTAGCTTCAGTGACTGGGTGGGAACCAGTGTTACCAATGTGGCAAAGCCATTGGCTGTTTCTTGGAATTAAACTTGATTCAAGGTCAAAATAACAAAAGCATATTCTAAAAAGTGGAAATTTTAATTACAAATTTTTTTTTTGGTAATAACTTTTCAGCAGAAGTAAAACATTTACTTGGAGTAAGGAAGTTCTTTCAAATGAGTGAGCTATGTCTTTTGGAAATAAACAATAATTAGCTCAGTTTATTTTTATGTGACATGGTTTTTGAACATCATAAATTAAGGGTTTCTCTGAAAAGAAAATGTTTCGTAATAAACAAAATATACCATTGAAATTGGCACAGATAAAATAATCTGGTGAACAATAAATTTTAATTAAATACTGCCTTCGTAAGAATTTTGATGTTAAGTTGATGTAGTACAGTTGTTATCAGTATATCAGAGAACATAAAAAAATTATTCAAAGGAATAGAAGTATGTAGAAAACTGAGTTATTCCACTTTGCTAAATTGCAAATTGCTAAACTTCTGCATCTGATGCTGGATGGAATGGTGTGATGGTCAGGAGCTGAATTCCATTTCAGCATCAGAACACTTTAAAAGCCCTCAACACGAACTTGCAACCATTGTCTGAGACCAGGATGTGTAGCTCATCCTCAACAGTGAAAATGACAGCTAAGGCCTGAACTGTGGTGTGGACCATCATAGAGGCCGACTGAGCAATACATGGGAACGTATCTATCACCAAAAGCTACGTGGCCCCTAAGAAACAACTGGTGAAGTCCACATGCACCTGCTCCCATGGGTGCTCTGACACAGGCCATGGAGAAAATTTCTGTGGGGGGACAGCTGTTTGTGGGCAAATGCTGAACATGCACGTACTGTATGTTCAATGGCAAAATCAGTTACTGGACAACAGACATGTCACCAGGCCAGCACTTTCATGCATGACATCCCCCAAAGGGATGCATGTAACATCTGCAAAATGAGTCGCAATGACAGTGGAATAACAACATGGCACTTCTGATCTTCTGTAGCCAGCAGCCTATTGCTTTTACAATACTGAATTTATTGTGAAGTCTGAAATACATCCAAAGCAACAGGTCCAACACCATGGGAAAAGACTCTGACCATCCTTGCTGGACCACCTGAATTACTTTGTACACGAGCAGAGCCTCACTCATACCTACTGCAACTTCCTGTGCTGTGAAATCAAAGTCATTGAAGTATCCTGAAGATTCTGATCCAGTGAGAAAAAGATTGCCTCCTGCCTATCAAAGTTGATACTGGATCCCTTTGGTAACTGAGACAAAGTGTCCACATTCACATGTCACAGGGATAATTACTCAGAAACAAGGCCCAATGCTGTAAAAACTGTGCCATTCTGCCCAGGAGCTTAGACCAGGGGCCAAATAACAAGATGAGTACCTTATGGTCTGTGAGGAGGTGGAACTTAGTGCCACGCAAAGCAATACGGAACTTCCTTAGTCCATATATGATCACAAGTGAGTCCTTCTCAATCTGAGAATAATTTCTTTGTGCTACAGACAGGGTCTCTGAGGGAAATGCAATGGACTGCTCTGAGCCACTGAGAGTGGCCATACTGAGATGCATCAGTAGCCAAAGTCAACGGCTTAATTGGGGTGAAAGTGACAAAACATGGAGCAGAGCAGAGATGTTCATTCAACTACTGGAATGCCGACTGACATGCCCTTGACCATGCAAACTTCATGCCTTTCTTGGAAAGGTGATTCAATAGATGACAAAGGTGAGCAGCCCATGGAATGAATTTCACATAGAAATTTACCTTCCCTGAAAATGTTTGCTGTTGTTGTTGTTACTGTTGTAGTCTTCAGTCCAAAGACTCATTTGTTCCAGCTTGTTATTCAATCCTGTGCAAGCCGCCTCATTTCCGAATAACTACTGCAACCTACATCCTTCTGAATATGCTTATTGTATTCATCTCTTGGTCTCTCTCTGTGATCCCCCCCCCCCCCCCCTACCATCTCTCCAATACTAAACTGGTGATCCCT
The DNA here is from genome assembly GCF_023864275.1 of Schistocerca cancellata. NCBI lineage: Eukaryota > Metazoa > Arthropoda > Insecta > Orthoptera > Acrididae > Schistocerca > Schistocerca cancellata. Next base: position 604,674,206 of record NC_064631.1, on the reverse strand, counting down.
TGATGTCTCACAATGTGTCCTATCAACTGATCCCTTCTTTTGGTCAAGTTGTGCCACAAATTTCTTGTCTTGCTAATTCTATTCAGTACTTCATCACTTACATAATCTACCCATCTAATCTTCAACATTCTTCTGTAGCACCACATTTTGAAAGCTTCTATCCTCTTCTTGTCTAAACTGTTTATCACCCATGTTTCACTTCCATAAATGGCTACACCCCAGACAAATATTGCCAGAAAAGACTTCCTAACACTTAAATCTATATTTGATGTTAATCCATTTAACACTTCAGAAATAGAAATATTTTTCTTGCCATTGCCAGTCTACATTTGATATCCTCTCAAGTGCAGCCATCATACCTGAATGGTGCAAAAAGTAGCAGTTGACCCTAAATAACGAAAAGTGTGAGGTTGTCCACATAAGTGCTACAAGGAACTCATTAAACTTTGGTTACACAATAAATCAGTCTAATCTAAAAGCCATAAATTCAACTAAATACCTAGGTATTACAATTACGAACAACTTAAATAGGGAGGAACACATAGAAAATGTTGTGGGCAAGGCTAACCAAAGACAGCATTTTATTGGCAGCACACTTAGAAAATGTAACAGACCTACTAAGGAGACTGCCTACACTATGCTTGTCTGTCCTCTTTTAGAATACTGCTGCGCAGTGTGGGATCCTTACCCGATAGGACTGATGGAGTACATCGAAAAAGTTCAAAGAAAGGCAGCACAATTTGTATTATCACGAAATATGGGAGAGAGTGTCACAGAAATGATACAGGATTTGGGCTGGAAATCATTGAAAGAAAGGCACTTTTGTTGCGACAGAATCTTCTCACAAAATTCCAATCACCAACTTTCTCCTCCAAATGTGAAAATATTTTATTGACACTGACCTACATAGGCAGGAACGATCACCATGATAAAATAAGGGAAATCAGAGCTCATACAGGAAAATATAGGTGTTCATTCTTTCCGCGTGCTATACGAGATTGGAATAACAGAGAATTGTGAGGATGGTTTGATAAACCTTCTGCCGGGCACTTAAATGTGATTTGCAGAGTATCTATGTAGATGTAGGCAGTTGATTCTGCACGAAGTAGCTTTCAAATGGGAACCGAAAATGTTTGATGACAAGATGGCAAGTAAACCAAATCCTCCACCAGTCATTAATGACAGTACATGTGTCACATGATAGGAATCTCTTATCAACACACCTAATCTGTACAACTGGTAAGTGAGAGAGGTATGCCTCCTTGACCAATATAGGTGTTCATATGAATGTGAATGTGATATCTCCCAAGGAAATGATGAAAACATAATAGTTTGTCACATAAGCTGCGACAAATGAATACAACAGTTTCACAATCAGATAGTTCCTCTGTGCTCTGTCAAAACAAGTGTTTTTAACATTTTTGAAGTTGCATTCTGTTTTGGAAGTCTTGACCTTTGAAGTCCTTTGTTGTAACATAGTTCACACCCATTTATTTGTTGTTTTCATTTCTGTGAGATGTTTAAGTGGTATCTTGCCAGCTCTCACTATTCATCCCATATACTTGTGATGGTTACGTATTTTTACCATGATTCATATTCTACAACCAATGTATAGTACGACACAACTGCCAAGACTACAGAAAAAGAACAAACATTTCAATTACTGAATGGACAGTTCCTAATGCTGTGGGAAGAAAATAAAATAAATGGCACAATGGAGTTTTGTACGCAGGTTCCCTGCTTGGCAGTCCAATACCATGACCATTTAACCATGACACTATTGGTGTTTTAGGCTACTCTGTATTGCACTTATTGTTCTTGGACCATTCACTGTTTCTATTTTGTTGTTTCTTCACATTTCAGTACACCTTCTTCCCATTATCATGCTTGATCTGTGTTCAGTTTTTGATGGGCTATCTACTGGACCATCTTACCACTAAATCTGAAAGGGTTCAATGAGAAGTTTCCCTTGTAAGATAAGACAACTGTAACTCCCAAATACTCTTAGGAACTGACAAATTTTCTATTGCTGCAATATGCTCTGCCACTGAAATGATATTATTCTTACTTAACAAATGCCCTAGGAACAAAAAAGGTATATTCTCGGGCTTGAAATGTAGCCAATTGCCCAATAGTTGCTAAAAAACTGTTTGAAAATTTTGCAAATGCTCTTCTCTCAAGGTGCCAGTAACACAAATGTCATCCAAAGAGTTTGATAAGCATGGAATGTCTTTGATAAGTTCCACAAGAAGATTCTGGAATATCCCTAGAGTGCAAGCTACCCCAAATGGCAAATGATTTAACTGTTACCTCCAGAGAGGAGTATTTAATACTAAAATCTGCTGAGCCTCAGCATCCAATGGCAACTGCAAGTATGCATATCTGAGGTCAATTTTGGAACTATACTGACCACTGGCTAATTTATCCAGCAACTCCTTTGGATAGGGTATGTGATGAACTTCTATTTCACTTTTTGCATTGATTATGTGAATGAAATCACCACAAAGTTGAACATCACAATCGGTTTTCTGTATCATGACCATGGGGAGTGGTCCACTGGTGACACCACTCTAGGATTCTGCAGAGTTCCTCTTTCACTTTTCCTCAAATAGCAAATGGCATGGGGTGAGATTGACAAAAATTGAGAACTGCCAACAATTTCATTGTTATGTTGACCTCAAAAGTGATGGTTCTACCCAGAACCTTAAAAGAAAGTTGACTGAACAACTACAGCAATATCTCCAAGTTTTGAAATAGTAATAGCTGCAAGACAATGTTAATTTCTTCGACTACTTCAGCTTCAAAAATAGTGAAAGAATCAAGGCCAAAAATGTTTTATGCCAACTGTGAACTGACAACCAGAAGCATGCTCTGGCTTTACATGCCTTTGTACTTGGCTCTGACTACCAGTTGTCACGAAAAGGGAATGTGCTGCCCAATATAACATACTACTTGGTGCTGAGAGTGCAATCCCAGCCAGTCACAAGTATCTACAATGATCAGACTGGCTGGGGTTTAATTGAAACTTCAAACAACACTAAGCTATCTCCAAATCTACCATGATACAGTGCAGCTGAAGGCCAGTTGATGTGCTCATGGGCTCAATCGCAAACACACCAGACCATTTTCCCAAGGCACTGCTTGCCATTGTTCCCTGCATACAGTTGATAAATGTGTGGTGGTTATTGACCACAAGCAATTGACCGACTCATCTTTGAACTAACTTCCTTGAAAAATTGTTTATTGGAGTGTTCGCCATGTTGTCGAATCAAGCGACTGTGGATTTTCAATGTGTCACTTCGTGTATCTATTTCTAGCAACAATAAAAGTATTCAATCGATTAAATGGTAGGTTTCGGTTCTAAAAACCACACTGGTGACCCAGAACTTTTGTTTTTTCGTGTGCTTCTGATACAACTCAGTGTATAAACAATGGGACCGATCAACAATGCAAGTGTGCTTACAATTCTGCTGTCCTGTGTAAGTGCGAGGGAATTCTCATGAACTGCTCCAGGACAACTACCATTTACGCCGCATCATACGTTTGCACCTCTTACAAATTATTATGCCCCACAGTTGCAGCTTACGACAGGCACTTGTGTTGTGACAATGCCACCCGACAGTGTTCGCGTGAAACAAGACATCGACGATGCATCACGTGCCAAGTATTGTGTGTTACCTACGTCATTGGCACACAGGCCACGCAATACGACCAGACCGCCTGCTCGTTTGTTCCGGCAGCACTGGCCACCTCTGCTGTGCCTACCGCGACATACGCTGATTGTATTTCGGGCCGTTCCGTGTTTTCAACAGCACTGGCTATTTCATCCGCACCAGCAACACACCACGCGTCTTCCGTGACAACCGTGTCGCGTCGCTTCACACCTTCAGCTGCCACACCAAATGTCGCATCTCGCTCTGAGCTGGATACCAGTTTCCGAGCCCCCACCTTGTCTCCAGTCGCACAGCCGTCAAAGCCCCCAAAACTGCCACCATTCAATCGTGACAATCCTGTCACTTGGTTTGCTCTAGTCGAGCATGTGTTTGAACGTTATCTCGGATGTGTTTGAGCATTATCTCGGACAACGCATGTTACTCCAGTCTGATTACTCATCTACACGACGAGTTCAAGCTGGTGAGTGATATAATTAATTCACCACCACCTCCAACACGCTATATTGCGGCGAAGAAAATTATTGTGGAATGTTTAGCACGCACTACAGATGAGGCACTGCAGCAAATCATCCATGTCGAGCAAATTCAAGACAGATCGCCGTCTCAGCTGTGGCGCCGATTATGCTCAATGGTCGACCAGCAAACCCTGTCGGACACCGCCCTGTGGGCCATTTGGTCAGTTAAGTTACCATATGACATCCAAATGTAACTGCTCGCCCTCTCAATGGCACCTTTGGACCAGCACCTACGGATCACTGACAGCATGCATCAGCTATATTTGCATACACGCCTCGCCCTGTAAGCCATATTCACACGGCGCCAACAGGTGGCACACCTGCAAGTGTCAGTGCCTCACCAGCGCCGCCTAGGAGCAGCCACGCGAACTCCAATGCATCACGTGAGTCAATGGCTTCCCCACCTGGGAAGCTGCACATGAAAACTACTAGCGCTGCCTGCCCCCACCACGGCTAGCACTCCCACTGCTGGCGCCCTGCACAGCCCCGCAACGGAGGCAGGAACTCCTTGCCCGGCTTCCCCTCTCAAATATCAGCTGTGCTGGTTCCATGCAACACATGGCGATGCCGCCCACAAATGCCGACCACCGTGCGCGGAGGAAAACTACAGGCGCGAGCCACTTTACGCACCTTGTCTTGCGCCGCCTCTTCAGGGAATGCACAAAACATTCTGCACACGACGACAGCTGTGCACCCGGCCGTCTGTACATTCTAGATGAATGCTCCAAATTCCATTTTCTCGTGGCTGTAGGTGTGGACTCCAGTGTTCTACCACAAACACTTGCTTCATCGAGCTTGCTACCTACCAATTCCACACTCCGCGCGGTGAATAATTCCAATATCAGCGTTCACGAAACAGTCGAGATTCAGCTTCAGCTCGCACCCGACATGCAGTTCCCGTGGACGTTTCACATTGCGGATATCGATGAGCCGCTGCTCAGTATTGATTTCCTCTGACATTATGGACTTTCTCCAGACCTACAGTCTGCACTACTGGTGCACCACACTTCTGGCACACGCATCCCTGGCTCCTTCGCGCCACGTGCTACAACTCTGCCTCTTAGTTATGATTCACTCATCAACGCTTCTGCCAATTGCTCCAACGTGTCGACTCAACTCGTCACCTCCATCGCCAAAGTCAACCGCCAACGTCGTGAAATAGATGCTATTCGTAATGACAACAACAGACTATGACAACTGATTGCGGACACATCACGCGAGCTGGTGTTCGCACGCAGCGTGATCGCCAACCTCTCATCTACGAACGCTCTCCTGTCATCTATGGTCACTCACACCGCCAACCTCACACACATTTCAGTACCTGTCGCAGACTCTACTGATGAACTCCAGCTCGATTTATTCCCTCGCTCTCATGTCAAGCGACCTGCTCACGTCGAGCCGGCACACGACCCCACCTCATCACAGGTCTCAGACACAGACTGAAGATCTCTTCCTGTGATGGCACTTCGCACAAAGGCATCCACCGATTACATCCACGCAGCTCCTGTCATGATGCCGACTACGTGGCTCCAACAGCCGCCACCACAGGTCAGTGACTCTTCAACTGTCAGGGCCGCAGGTGATTCCACATCCTCCCATCGCCCCCACGTCACCGGTGATTTGGAACGGCATGTGCCACAGACTAAGTACTACCAAAGGCCCGCCAGGCGCCTGTCGGCCCACAAACTTCGCCAGGCAAAAGCTATCATACAGGACCTATTAGACGCCAGTATTGTCCGACCGTCCTCCAGCAACTGGTCTTCTCCAATTCACTTGGCTTCCAAGAAAGACGGTTTGTACCACTTATGTGGAGATTACCGCAAATTAAATGCACGCACCATCATTGACAATTATTCGATTCCGCATATTCAGGACTTTGCACAACAACTACACAGTGCACGCGTTTTCAGCGTTATTGACTGTAAAAAAGCATACCATCAGATCCCTATGCACACTGATGACATTCCAAAAATGGCTATTATCACCCCCTTCGGCCTCTATGAATACTGTACCATGTCGTACGGCCTCAAAAACACCGCGCAGACCTGGCAATGCTTCATTCACTCATTCCTTCTCCCACTGTCTTTTTGCTATGCATATCTTGATGACGTCCTTGTTTTCTCAGCCTCCGAAACAGAACATGAAGAACATTTGTCACATGTGCTACAAATTCTCTCAGCATTGCAATTAACGAGGACGTTTCTGGGTCATGAGCTCACCCCCAATGGCATACGGCCTACATCTTAGCATGTCGCCATTATTAACGAACTGCCACTTCCGGAAACATACCGTGACTTCCATCGTTTCTTAGGAATGGTGAACTTTTTCCTCTGACACATCCCGCTTGCAGCTTCACTCCAGGCACAGACGCGTTGGTAGGCAAGATCACTTCTGGCACACGCAAAGTAGTTTGGTCCGAGGATATGACACGCGCGTTCGACAATCTCAAGTCTGCCCTGACCAATGTGGTTACACTCGTGCACCCACTTGCCGACACGTGCTTATTACTACGGACGCAAGCGATGCTTGTATTGGTGCCGTGCTTCAGTAACACGTCGGTGATACCTCTCAACCACTCCGATTCTTCTCTAAAATACTGTCGGCTTCTCAACGCAAGTGGTCCACATTTGATAGAGAGTTACTGGCCATTTACGAAGCTGGCAGACACTTTTGCGAAGATATCGAAGGTCGCGAGGTCACTATTTTCATCGACCACCGTCCGCTCGCAGATGCCATTCGTAATCCTGCTACCGACCTCCCACCGCATAGGTTCTGACATATGGATCTCATATGTCAGTACACGAACTGACATATGGATCTCATATGTCAGTACACGAACGGTCATCTGCTATATAAGAGGTGCAGACAACGTCGTCGCAGACTATATGTTGCGCATAAATGCCATTACTTCGCTGTTTGACATGGCTAATCTGGCGCGCCTTTAACAACAAGATCCCAGCATACAGGACTTATTACAGGACACCAACTCATCCCTTACTTCAGAGAACAGCCACCTACTGGGATCTGACACCCCAGTCATATGTGACACTTCCACCGGTACACCGCGCAAGATCGTACCTCGCTCCATCGAGCAGGTTTTTATACCCTCCACGACCTAGCCCACCCTGGCATTCGGGCTACAACATGCCTTGTAACCAAATGTTTTGTATGGCCTAATGTCAAGCATGACAGCCGTGACTGGGTCCGTGCGTGCATACCCTGTCAGTGCAGTAAAGTCAGATGTCACACCCAGCCGCCACTCAGACAGTTCAATGTTCCTAAGGGTCGCTTCTGCCACGTCCACCTCGACATCGTTGGTCCCCTTGGAGGCCCTTATCTGGGTACTTTTAGGCGTGCAATCAGCCTTCAAAGAGGACCTGCAAGCATCATTAGCAGAAGTGCTCTACGGCGAGCCCCTTGTTCTTCCTTGCGACTTCATCAAGGATTCACATCCCCTTTCATTGGACGAGCTCCCCAACTTGTTCGAGCGTGTTCGCACATGTATTTCACGTGTACCCCCTCTGCATGCACACACGGTTCCATGCATTTTCGTACACAAAGACTTGGCTCAATGTAATGCTCTGGGACGACACTGTGAGAGCCACTTTACAACCGCCCTACACAGGATCTTACAAGGTACTGTCACGCTTCCAAAACACGTTCCAAATCTCCATCAACGGACAACCACACACTGTGTCTGTGAACCATTTAAAGCCGGCATTGGCCATCTCGGAAGCAGCATCCGTTATTCCGTGTGACTTCAGCATTCCAGTCGAGTGTACTCACCCGAGTGATAACAGTGTTCTAAGTGATGTGCCATGTGACGCCCACACTCCGAGCAAGTGTTCTGACTCAGGTCATAGTGTCTCGTGTGACATTTCTCCCCGTCAGTGTGACACAGCTACGCCCCCCTTTAGATCGAGTGATTGTGTCTCACCCACACCGTTGCCAGCAACTCACCTTTTGCCAGCTCCTCCATCGAGCATCTACGTCACAGTCAACGTCTCCATGTATACAGCCGACAATCTAGCAGTCCAGATCCGTGAGGGTTCCCTTTTCATCTTCCATGCCCTGCTCTCTCAATGATTCACATCCCTTTGTTACACTGCTCAGGCATCTCTCCCTTCCTCCCGAAGCTGATGTCAAGAGCATTACATCGTTCATCGACACGGCCAGTACCCTCACTGTCACCATCCCCATGCGTCCTTCTTCCTCAACATCACTGTCTCCCTCTCCCCTCCCCACGTCCAGAACAGGTTGTCAGCCTCCTCTCTGGCATAGGGACTATACCTTTTCCTCGTCTATCTGTCCCCCCCTCGCGGATCTGGATACCTCACCGATTACGCCGTGCTCCACACTACTGGCGGGGGGCTCTGTGGCAGTTATCGATCACAAGCAACCGACTGACTCATCTTTGAACTAACTTCCTTGAAAAATTGTTTATTGGAGTGTTCACGATGTTGTCGAATCAAGCGACTGTGGATTTTCAATGTGTCACTTCGTGTATCTATTTCTAGCAACAATAAAAGTATTCAATCGATTACGTGGTTGGTTTCGGTTCTACAAACCCCTATACGGCCCACTTACCACAAACGGCAGCCAACGGCAGGCTCAACAAATTGCAAAGAAATAGGGGTACTGTCTCCTCTTGTGTAACAACCAGCAACCGGGGCAAGACTGCCATTCCCACAGAAGCATATCCAATGCTGCAGAAGGACAGCACTTTGTGCCTGCTGTGATTCACATGGCAGGAACTGAGAGCTGTCCAATGCAGCCACCATCTTTATAGCTGATAACTACTTGGACTGCGGACAGCTCCCACTCTTACTACACTTAGCTGACTGACCAACTTGTTAATGTGATCACTAAAACCTGAATAGCCTCCAATGGGGACTCATCCCACTGGTGTGACTCATCAAGTTTTGCCACCTGCCAATCACAATTTGTGCTGCAGCAGTCAACTCCTCTGACTCTCCAATTTGTGCTACCTCACCTAATATCGGATTTGAATATGCTAACACTTTAGTCTGTGCTGCCGTGTCTAGTGCCAGCCACAACATTGCACCACAAATCAATGTGTCTGCATAGGATGTGCCAAATGGATTACACTCAAAATGACATCTACCTGTAAGTTGGTTATCCACACCATGCATAGGCATCCGCAGAAATTTATCCAAGAGGTGGCAAAATTCCAAAATCTCCATTTTCAAACAATGGAAACCTCCTCAGCACCACCAGCTTTTTTGAACTGTGCAGATGGAAGTTATCTTCACCACACATTATCTGCTCCAGAAATCATCCTGGCCTCAACCTACTGTAACTTACTGAACCTCATGCTCTCCGCCCATTTGTTTCTGCCCCTCTGTCCTGTCATGTCTTTCTAACTCATATCCCATTACCCTCATTGTGCACTGCTCTCTGCCAATGAACCCACTGAGCTTTCCCCTTCTCTGCTCTTCTCCTTTCACCTCTCTTTTTTCTCCCCTTCCCTCCCCCACAGCCTTCCGACACTGCACAAGGTAGCCTTGTCTGCCCTCTCTAGTCCCTGCACACTCCACCAGGCAGCATCGTTTCTTCATCCCCCAGTCATACCCTGCTATCCTTCCCCCTTCATCACTCTACTATGAATTGTTGCTCCTGTTAAACATGTTTCAGTTTTGGCCTGGCTTGAGCAGCCACAGATAGCTCGCTTGAGTGGATGTGTGCACATTTTTCTTTTCTGATGGAGGCTTTGGCCAAAAGCTTAATGTGTAACAGTCTTTTTGTAATTCCTGTCTGGAAATCAATGTGTCATCTTTATGGCGAGTAGCAATCAATCCTTCCATGAAAATTGCCATTTTGATATATTACTTCAGTTTGAGATCGTGTTGCTCCACAAGAAATAAATCTGACACAAAGTACACAAAGCTTACACTATCTTAAACATTTGATAGTTATACAGTCAATATTTTTTTGAAGGTAGATTACCGTTATAACTTAAAGGTAAGAGTATTTCATAAATATATTCAAAGTACGTCTTTTTATATTATTAATATGAATATGGACATTGAAAACCTTCAAAATCAGCCATCAAATTAATCAGTAAAACCAATGCTTAACAGCCTAGGACTGAACCAGAATGATCCTCATCTCCCTGGTTTAGCATGTTATTTTGCAGCCATGGCAACCAGACTACAGAACTTTTAAGCCTATGGCCAGCTGTCATGCAGGATTGCACCCTGTATAGTTTAAGAGTCACGTATATAGTTTAAGAATGCCCAGATACCTTTCCAACCTTGATATTTCAACATTTATTCATCTCTTTCATCGTAGAAACTGGTATTTCTTCTGCATTTGGGTCCACACCTACAGTGTAGATGACTGCGTTCTTCGTACTGTACTCTAGTTGGTCTACCATGTAAAACTAAAAGGAGTCTCAGCAAGCCTCGATGGGTCAAACACAGACCTAATGTTCAGATTGAGATGTGTTGCAGGCTAAGAGGCTAAACACATCAAAGGCTCACAAAGAACTGACATGGCGGAGAAAACCAAAGACTATGCTTAGCGCCCAAAGACGATGCTCGGAGTTCAGGGACAAACGTATATCGTTGCTGGTGTCGACCTCATCAGCGCCACAAGGCTGTTCTTATGGGAATTGGGGAAACATGTCTGGGAGATATAATTCATGATGTATACAGGGTGAAGGTCAGTATGCAATTCCTCATCCAGATTCATGACACAAGTTTATCTACCAAAATAAGATTGGAGCATTTTAAAAATACGTCAGTGAAAATGAGGAGTTGGCAACACTGACATTTCATGCAGCATATCTGAATGTACAGATAAACATGTATCACCCAACGTTACCATACCAGCCGGTGTAGCACAGTGAGTGCACTGCTCCAACATCAAACCCACATCCATCACGGAGATATTTTTCAAATTATCGTCAGATTCCTTTCAGTTCTTTAGATGCCCTTTCCCCAGTTCTTGTCATTTATAAGCAAGATGTCAAATAGCCTATCAAATGACGGTTGGACCCATTTAACTGCATGCACATGTCTACGAAACATGCAGTGCACAACCATAATTGGTCCTGCCAAGTTAATGTAGAGTGGTTTCCCAATGGACTAGACTAATGATGAATACTTCATTTACATTTTTGGTACTGGGTGGGTCCGATAAACTAGCTGCTGCTGTTGTTACTGCTCTAGTGTATGCTGCATGGTACTCTCAAAGATACCATCCTGATAAGAATGTTTTTTGTTTGCTGGAGCAATGCTTTTGGGAAACCAGTAATCTTCATCCACAATAATGGACGGAGGTCGTCGAAAGACTAGACATTCTCGACAAATGGAGGACATAATTCTTGAAACCATTCACCAATCACCTCAGTAAAGTACTCATGATACTGCAAGGCAGTTCCAGATATCTTAATGACTGGCTGTTGGAGAGTTGCACAATGAAGAACTGCACCCATATCAATACACGTTAAATCAACACCAGTGGCCAGACAACTGCATACAACAAGTACAGTCTTGTGAATGGCTTTTGCACCAGGTGGAAAATAACAAAAATTTTATAAATAATGTGATATGGACTTTTTTTTAATATAGCTTCACTCAAGAAGGTCTTTTCAACCTCCATGTCACCAGCAAGTGTGGCTTTCAGGGACGCTTTGGCATAAACCTGTAGGCTGGAATTGTGAGAGGAGTGTTCTTTGTTCTTTACCTATTGCTAGGCAAATTGAATGCGCCCCTGTATTGTATGATTATTAGCAATACTTTACTTAATGCATTAAAAGATGTTCAACTTGGTGTTCAGTGACAGTTATGGTTTCAGCATGGTGGTGCAACACTACAATTTGGAATGAATAAGCATAACTATTTAAATGAAGCATTTCCAGAAAAATGGATTGGTCATGGAGGTCCAATGTTCTGGTCTCCAAGTTCCTCAGTCCTTAATCCACTAGAGATTTATTTGTGGGGACACTAAAAGGAACAAGTTTGTAGTACTCCACCAGTGGCTGTACATGACCTAATAGCGTGCATGCATGTCACTTCAGCAATGGTGGATGCTGATGAATTGCATAGGGTGCATCAAACTATGATACAGTGAGCGGCAAACTGTTTGTGCAAGGTGGTCATTTCGAACATCTTCTCTAAAGTGAATGTTGCTTGTACTTGTATGTCTCGCCTCACTGGACAATAAGCTGGGACATCAAACCTACAGAACTGAATTACTGTGTATAGCACAATATGCAATCTAGTGTAGTCTACCTATTGTGTTTTTGTCCTTCACTGGATACAGATAATGTTACTGTATCCACTATTTTCTTTTGGTTATGTTTGTGCATGGATGAAACAAAGTGATCATTTACATCTGTAAGAAGCTCATGTTATGTTTTAATGTTTAAATAAAGGTAACAGTAACAGAAAGGAATACACAAGTTACTGCACAGTGGAGGTATAAATTGGATACAGTTTGGTGGTCTAATTAAAAAAAAAAAAAAAAAAAAAAAAAAAAAAAAACGTTCGGCACAAACTTAACTTGAATATCGGTGACTCTGCATGTCCATTCCTTATGGCACTGCCTCGTCTCACTGACTAGTGGGACAGCTCCGACACAGCATAGAGTTCATGCTACCTGTTCTTGGCAGTTACAGCATTGCCAGAACCTCATTTTTTAAGTTACACTTCTATTAAACCCACTGATGGGACTAGGTTTTCCTGGATACACTTTTGTCTTGAAGTGGGATGTGGAATCACATACTGACCACCAAGTACAGCATTTTTGTCCTTCATCCTGTATAAGCAGACTGAAGTGACAAATGAACATTTCTACCAAGGCTAGGATGAGAACCCAAGTATCCTGCTCACTAGGCAGGTGCTCTAACCACTGCCCCATCCTAGCACAGTGGCTGTGCACAACTGCAACTTTCATTTGTCACTTCAGTCTGCATATATTCATCACAGATGTTTGAAACTTGAAAATAGTCTCTGGAACCATATATTAGGTTGGTGCATAAGTTCGTAGCCTTTTTCAGTAACTTTAATAAACACACAAGATAATGGCCATCAATAATATATTTTCTTTTACTATTTGCAACTCCCTACCAATGCTGGGGCAACTTTTCAATTCTGCAACTGTAGAAATTATGTCATTTTGAGGTGCAAACTCATCAAGCCAAGTTCAGGGCACATTTTCATCTGGAAAGGAAGTTCATCGAAGGTTGTGCCATATACTAGGTTAGTGCATAAGTTCATAGCATTTTTCAGTAAGTTTGATAAACACAACAGAGACACACAACAGAGATTTTAGTCACCAATAATATATTCTCCTTGACTATTTACAACTGTGTCAAAGTTGGAATAACTGTTTGCTTCCACGACAATAGAGATCGCATGATTTTGGGTGGAGAATTCATCAAGCCACGATCGGAGCACAGTTCCATCTGGAAAGGAAGCCCCTTGAAGGTTGTGTGACCAAGAGTGGAAAAGACGAAAATCAGAGGGCACAAGATCAGGTGAATATGTTGGGTGCAGAATGATTTCCAATCCAACTCCTGTAAAATGTATTCTGTCAGTCTAGCAGAAGGCGGGTGGGCATTATCATGGAGTAGCATCACTTCACACAGTCTTCTGGTCATTGTTCTTGGATTCTCAAAATAAATATCATCAGTGATTGTAACACCTCAAGGAAACAATCTGTAGTACACCACACTGATGCTGTTCAACCAGATTTATAACATTATGACCTGTGGATGCACACAGGTCTTAGTACAGGGAATTGCTGCTTTGTTTGGATTCAACCACACCTTTCTTTTCCTTATATTAGCATAAAGACAATTTCTCATCACCGGTAATGATACAGGACATGAATTGTTGGTGTTGTCCATGAGCCACTTGACGACAATCAGCAAAGTGCACGCATGGCCACCCATTCATTCTTTTATTGTAGCTTAGAGCATGTGGTACCCATACATTGAATTTTAGAACCTTGCCCATCACATGCAAATGACACAGAATGGTGAAATGATCACAGTTCACCACATCTGCCAGTTCTTGAGTACACTGATGTGAATCATTGTGGATTAATGTGTTCAAATGATCTTCCTCAAACCCTGAAGGTCTTCCTGGATGTGGAGAATCACTAAGGTTGAAGTGAACCTCCTTAAGATGAGAAAATCATTTTCTTGTCATGCTCTGTCCAATGACATTGTCCCAATGCATGGGGCAAACGTTTCTAACTGCCTCCACTGATGTCACCCCTCTATTGAACTCAAACAGAACAATATGTCAGAAATGTTCTGATTTCTCCACTTGGCACTCCATTTTCTAGCATCCATAGCTCCACTCACTATTTCCAAATGATAGAATGAAAATATGTAAACTCAAACGGCAAACACGAACTACAAATAAAAAATTACAGTCAATAAATAAACCCACAGCAACTGGAATACCAACACGCAAAACAAAAATGCTACAAACTTATTTAACAATCTAACAGTATCATTTGAGATATACATATATGTTTGTATTGCGCTGCATGTTGGAACTATCCCTTTCTGTAGCTCATTAAGGGCTGTACAAAGAAGTGTCAGAGAACACATGGGCTACTCTATTTTGAAAATGTTCTGTAAAGTTTCACATCCCACAAGATTGCAAAACAGAGTCGATACTGATGCCATGACACAAAAAAATGTACAATTTCTTGTGAACAATCTGATAACCAACCACTAGTTTTTGTTACAGCCACAATGTTTCCCTTGCATTCAGATGTGTTAAATCAATGGCTGAATAGAATCAGAGGCAATCATTTCTAGCCATACATGAGAATTTCGAAATTAATAAAAGGTCTACTACAGATTGCAGGGGTAAGTGTCCCCTCCTGCAGACACATATGACATCACATACTACTGATTAGATGTTTAAGATGGCGATTGAACTGTAAGGTGACGGCTACCACATATATTTGCTGACAATAATAGTGTGTTTGTAATGTATACAACACTGCAAAAACTACTTTTTCAGGATCCACAATGGGCCACAACTGCTGTAGCACCTCGTATAAACTACTACTACTTCTTGACAGCAACACAGTGTGCCTTACCTGGCAGTACAGCTTAATAAAGCACAAATAATTTTCCCACTTTTTTATGGTCTCATCAGGACCTGAAAATGGGGTGGCAGCAGTGACGAAGGAGGCTGCAGTACCAGTGCTTACATCACCAGTTTCCTGGTTAGCAAATGAATGAGCTCTTCGATTTGCTCCTATTATTGTTGTAGTTGGTGTTGTTGCTTCAGTTCCTCCTCATGTACCTGCATTTGTTGTCTCCAACCTTCTAAAAACAGTGGATCCATGCTGGCCACAATATCATGAAGATGAAACAATATGATGAACATGAAAATGAACAATACAAGTGAGATAAAGTTCTCATTACCAACTCTTCTTACAGAGAAAGATGACAGCATCCATAAAAAATGCTTGAGACAGACAAGATCAGAATAGCATGATGCAAGGCACTCAAGATAAACACTCAGTGTCAATTTAACCAGCAAGCAGAAAGTCCAAAAGCGTGGTCAGGGATAAATGGAACTGTAAGAGTGCAACAGCATGACGAATGCACAACACAAATGCAAGAGCACATGAACCAAGTAAACAAGAATCCCAATGTTAACATGTGACCGACTTCAGAGTTAGTGTGGTTACATCAGAAAAGTTATGATACCAAAGGCACTGCCCAATGAATGCAACACTCACAGCCTTTAAGGTGGAGTTGCATAACATTCCAACTGTTGACCAGAAACACTCCTCATGCAACATAGCAGGAGTCTGGCAGGAATAACAAAACAGTGAATTTGATTATCCAAACAGTCAGACTACTCCTCATAGTCAGTTTGAAAACAATGTAGTGAAGAAGGCAATAATGGAAGTCAACTTGGTGCAAAAGATCGATTTTTCTCCCACTCTTCTTTGTTATGCAGCACATAGAGAGTTCAAAACCATGGAATGGAGAAAGACTCACACAGGAATGAAAACTGCACTCCATAATTGAGTGCTTTGTTTTGCCTTTCCTCAGTATGTGCTACTCTTAGTGCCATAAACAGCAATTTCTATTAATTAAACTCGTCTTTCATACAGTGAGACTTTAAAAAAAAGAGGCATAAATTTGTTTGATATCCATGATGAACAGCTACCTGCATAAACACATGACAAGAAGGTATTCCAAGCAGTGTCTGGTCTTGGGAAGATGGAGGCTCTTGTGCAGTTTCGATGATCATGATACAGTTCTAATTGGTTATACAAACTGGAGTAAGAAATATGCTTGAATGCAAGACGCAGATTTGCCACCACTTTTACTATTATATTCTGTGTCACTTGGTATTTTCCTTTTATCACTTCCATCTCAAAAATATTAACCAGTTGTCATTGTGATTCAAAATAAACTATGATAACAACAACAGTACTTACTTACCTCAAGTGGTGAGCTTAGTGCACGGGCAGTATGTGATGAAAGTTCTTGAAGTGCAACAGGTGGACGACACCAGTGATCAGGAACATGTGCCATGAACAGCTGGTTGAAAGCAGAGAAGCCACAGGGAATACATGCTGGCAGGCACACCAGCCATAGGAGAAGTTTCTGATAAAGTCCAAACTCGCCCACTTGTGGCAGAACTTCATCCAGGTCCATAACATCCTGCCAACAGCCACACCAATAAACAATCCTTGATTATTTGATTCCTAACTATGCAAAGTAAACACTTCTTGTGAAAACCAACTTCACAATATGCAGTTGTCTAGAGTAACACAACAACAACAAAAACTTGTGATAGGACTGGTACAGAGCTAGCAAGCCAATGCCTCATAAACTCTTTATTCACAGTATGGTGTTATTAATTTTAAATGATTATGTAATCCATTCTAAATGTGCAAAACTGAAATTATGTCTAACCATATGAGAGTACAATAAATAACAAATGACTAAAATTTTTAGTCACTTTGTATCATATTATATGACATAGAAACACACAGATGAAATATTTTGGTTAGAGACACAACATGGGTTTAAGATGAAACAACCAATCTAATATCAACGACAGGTGATCATATTAAAATATTAGTTCACCAACAGAAAATAGCTAGATGAGATCCTTCCAAGAGTGGCATGGCCTTGGAAGGATGTCAGAGGGAATAAGGACAATTTCTGATTGTTTCAGTACTGACAGTCCATTATGGAAACCCAAACTCTTCATTCTTCCAATATTAACATCTAGTGCTAAAATGTCTGAAACCTTAATAACTGCAAAAAAATATAAATGTTGATATAAATACTTATGGTTAAATAATGATGATATTCTTATATTCATATATTTAATCACAAATGAATCTTGGCGTCCAGACTGACCTGGCAGTACCCTAGGGTGAGTGAGAACTTTTAAGGCCTAAAGATTTCAGTTGGAGCAGTGTTAAAAGATGAGAAGACTAGATTAGGATCAAAGCTGCCAAATCAGGTAAAATATTTTGGAGATACCACAAATGTGCAGCTTTTAGCACATACACTGCCAGAAAAAAGATTCGAACACCTGAAATGACATCAATGTGATCCTATGACAGCACATGCCACATGGTGGATAATAGATGTACTCATAAAGGTTTCAGCACTGTCCACCAGCAGACAGTGTAGTGGCGTAGCTACCAAATGTCATCTGTTTCTATCCTTTAATAGAAAAATGCTCCCTACCTTCTTCCTAAAATTCACAAACCCAATCATCCCGGCCGTCCCATTGTAGCTGGTTACCAAGCCCCCACAGAACGCATCTCTGCCTACGTAGATCAACACCTTCAACCCATCACATGCAGTCTCCCATCCTTCATCAGAGACACCAACCACTTTCTCGAACGCCTGGAATCCCTACCCAGTCTGTTACCCCCGGAAACCATCCTTGTAACCATTGATGCCACTTCCTTATACACAAATATTCCGCATGTCCAGGGCCTCGCTGCGATGGAGCACTTCCTTTCACGCCGATCACCTGCCACCCTACCTAAAACCTCTTTTCTCATTACCTTAGCCAGCTTCATCCTGACCCACAACTTCTTCACTTTTGAAGGCCAGACGTACCAACAATTAAAGGGAACAGCCATGGGTACCAGGATGGCCCCCTTGTACGCCAACCTATTCATGGGTCGCTTAGAGGAAGCCTTCTTGGTTACCCAGGCCTGCCAACCCAAAGTTTGGTACAGATTTATTGATGACATTTTCATGATCTGGACTCACAGTGAAGAAGAACTCCAGAATTTCCTCTCCAACCTCAACTCCTTTGGTTCCATCAGATTCACCTGGTCCTACTCTAAATCCCATGCCACTTTCCTTGACGTTGACCTCCACCTGTCCAATGGCCAGCTTCACACGTCCGTCCACATCAAACCCACCAACAAGCAACAGTACCTCCATTATGACAGCTGCCACCCATTCCACATCAAACGGTCCCTTCCCTACAGCCTAGGTCTTCGTGGCAAACGAATCTGCTCCAGTCCGGAATCCTTGAACCATTACCCCAACAACCTGAAAACAGCTTTTGCATCCCGTAACTACCCTCCCGACCTGGTACAGAAGCAAATAACCAGAGCCACTTCCTCATCTCCTCAAACCCGGAACCTTCCACAGAAGAACCCCAAAAGTGCCCCACTTGTGACAGGATACTTTCCGGGACTGGATCAGATTCTGAATGTGGCTCTCCAGCAGGGATACGACTTCCTCAAATCCTGCCCTGAAATGAGATCTATCCTTCATGAAATCCTCCCCACTCCACCTAGAGTGTCTTTCCGCCGTCCGCCTAACCTTCGTAACCTCTTAGTTCATCCCTATGAAATCCCCAAACCACCTTCCCTACCCTCTGGCTCCTACCCTTGTAACTGCCCCCGGTGTAAAACCTGTCCCATGCACCCTCCCACCACCACCAACTCCAGTCCTGTAACCCGGAAGGTGTACACGATCAAAAGCAGAGCCACGTGTGAAAGCACCCACGTGATTTACCAACTGACCTGCCTACACTGTGAAGCGTTCTATGTGGGAATGACCAGCAACAAACTGCCCATTCGCATGAATGGACACAGGCAGACAGTGTTTGTTGGTAATGAGGATCACCCTGTGGCTAAACATGCCTTGGTGCACGGCCAGCACATCTTGGCACAGTGTTACACCGTCCGGGTTATCTGGATACTTCCCACTAACACCAACCTGTCAGAACTCCAGAGATGGGAACTTGCCCTTCAGCATATCCTCTCTTCTCGCTATCCGCCAGGCCTCAATCTCCGCTAATTTCAATTTGCCGCCGCTCATACCTCACCTGTCTTTCAACAACATCTTTGCCGCTGTACTTCCGCCTCGACTGACATCTCTGCCCAAACTCTTTGCCTTTACAAATGTCTGCTTGTGTCTGTGTATATGCGGATGGATATGTGTGTGTGTGCGAGTGTATACCTGTCCTTTTTTACCCCTAAGGTAAGTCTTTCCGCTCCCGGGATTGGAATGACTCCTTACCCTCTCCCTTAAAACCCACATCCTTTCGTCTTTCCCTCTCCTTCCCTCTTTCCTGACGAAGCAACCGTTTGTTGCGAAAGCTTGAATTTTGTGTGTATGTTTGTGTATATATATATAGAAAGATGATGAGACTTACCAAACAAAAGCGCTGGCAGGTCGATAGACACACATACAAACACAAACATACACACAAAATTCAAGCTTTCGCAACCAACGGTTGCCTCATCAGGAAAGAGGGAAGGAGAGGGAAAGACGAAAGGATTTGGGTTTTAAGGGAGAGGGTAAGGAATCATTCCAATCCCGGGAGCGGAAAGACTTACCTTAGGGGGGAAAAAGGACAGGTATATACTCGCACACTCACATATCCATCCGCATATTCACAGACACAAGCAGACATTTGTCATTTTTTTCCCACGTGGAATGTTTCCCTCTATTATACATATATATCCCACGTGGAACGTTTCCCTCTATTATATTCATATCCTTACTACATAAATAGCATAGAAGAAAGCCAGGGCTATAATATACTGAATGAAACATGTTTGGCTGTCAAGAGAGTAATGTGTAATGCCTTTAATGGCTGCTGTAGCAGAATATTGTCACATAATCCATCATACAACCCAAAGAAATCCTGGTTGTATGTAGAGGCTGTTAGCAGTCCCAAAGTTAGTGTACATTCCATAGCGAATGAGACAGGAACTCTAAATTGAGCGTAGCAAAACAACAGCTAAATACTCAACTCCATTTTCAAATGTCCCTTTACAAAGGAAAACCCAGGCTAAATGCCCCAATTTAAATCTCATGCCACTGAAAAGATGAATGAAATAAGTGTTAGACATTGAGAAAAAGCTGAAATCATTAAAACTGAACTAGGCACCAGGCCCCAATGGAATCCCTGTCAGATTCTATACTGAATTTGTGGCTGAGTTAGCCCCTCTTTGACTATAATCTATCATACATCCCTTGAACAGAAAACCATTCCCAGTTCTTGGAGGAAGGCACACCTGTATACAAGAAAGGTAGTAGAAATAATCCACAAAACTACTGTCCAATGTCCTTGACATTGTTTTCTTGTAAAATCTTAGAACATATGCTGGGCTCAAACATAATGACGTAACTTGAACAGAATGACCTCCTCAATGTCAACCAGCACGGATTTCGAAAACATCGATTATGTGAAACCCAACTCGCACTTTTCTCGCATGACATACTGAAAGCTTTGAATCAAGGCAACCAGGTAGATGCAGCGTTTCTTGATTTTCAGAAAGCATTTGACTCAGTACCACGCATAGATTTATTGTCAAAAGTACCATCATATGGGGCATCAAGTGAAATTTGTGACTGGATGGAGGACTTTTTGGTAGGGAGGGCACAGCAGGTTATCTTGGATGGAGAGTCGTCATCAGATGTAGAAGTAATTTCAGGTGTGCCCCAGGGAAGTGTGTTGGGACACTTGCTGTTTGTGTTGTATATTGATGACCTAGCAGACAAATGTTAATAGTAAACTCAGGCTTTTTGCAGATGATGCCGTTATCTGTAATGAAGCACTATCCAAAAGAAGCTGCATAAATATTCAGTCAGATTCCAACATGATACAGGGACTACCAACTTACTCTAAATGTTTAGAAATGTAAAATTTTGCACTTCACAAAATGAAAAAACAACATTGTATTCTATAACTATAATATTGATGAGTCACTGTTGGAATCAGCCAACTCATACAAATACCTGGGTATAACACTTTGTAGGGATATGAAATGGAATGATCACGTAAGTTCAGTTGTGGGTGAAGCAACTGGTAGACTTTGGTTCATTGGTAGAATAATGGGGAAGTGTAACCAGTTTACAAAGGAGACTTCTTGCAAATCACTTATGCAACCAGTCCTAGAATAATTTGTCAAGTGTGTGGGACCGTACCAGATAATACTAACAGGGGATACAGTTCACATGCAGAGAAGGGAAGAATAAATGGTCACAGGTTTGTTTAATCCAAGGGAGAGTGTCACAGAGATATTGAAGAAACTGACTTGGAAGAGTCTTGAAGATAGATATAAACTATCCTAAGAAAGTCTGTTAACAAAGACTCAAGAACCAGCTCTAAATGATTACTCTAGGAGTATACTACAACCCCCTACATATCAATCACATAGGGATTGTAAGAATAATTACAGCACAGAGGCATTCAAACAATCCCATGCTCCATACATGAATGGAGCGGGAAGAAACTCTTAATACCTGGTACAATGCCGTGCACTTCATGGTGGTTTGTAGGGCATAGGTGTAGATGTAGAACTCACACACTTATTCTGAAAATAACTTACATCTCACAACTTTGGTAACATCATAATTTGCATAATATAAAATCAAACTCTATGCGCCTTATTATCAGTGTGGTATTTCACTACAGAATATGACTCCGGACACAGGTCTGCAAAATATGACTACACGAGTGTCTAAATGAGAAGAATGTTGTTTCTTTGAATCCACTCCATCTATGTTTAGGAAGTCTTTCTTTAAGTTTTTCTCTTTTTTTTTCATAGCAGAGGATAGTCCTTAACTCAAATTTACCATGGTTTGTCTATTCTACCTGTGGGCTCAAGAACTGTTTGGTGTATGTTGACTGCGGTACAGTCAGCCTGTGAATTGGCAGCTTTATGTGATTAGAATGTCACCCGCCAGACTACAATCACATCCATGTCAGCAAGCCCTCACATAAACAATTGAAAAGTATCCTATGTTACACGTAGCTTGTAATTTCTGGAATTCCTTGCTGTTTGAGAGGTTTCAGTTTACTTTCATGATTCTTTACTCCCTGATAGTTATACTATGTGATCAAAAGTATCCAGACACCTGCCTGAAAATGACTTACAACCTTGTGGCACCATTCATCGGTAATGCTGGAATTCAATATGGTGTTGGCCCACCCTTAGCCTTGATGACAGCTTCCACTCTCACAGGCATATGTTCAGTCAGGTCCTGGAAGATTTCTTGGGGAATGGCAGGCCTTTCTTCACAGAGTGCAGCACTGAGGAGAGGTATTGATGTCGGGCAGTGAGGCCTGGCACGAAATCAGCATTCCAACACATCCCAAAGGTGTTCTATAGGATTCAGGTCAGGACTCTGTGCAGGCCAGTAAATTACAGGGATGTTATTCTCGTGTAACCACTCTGCCACAGGCTGTGCATTATGAACAGGTGCTCAATTGTGTTGAAAGATACAATCGCCATCCCCGAATTGCTCTTCAACAGTGAGAAGCAAGAACGTGCATAAAACATCAATGTAGGCCTGAGCTATGATAGTGCCACACAAAACAACAAGGGGTGCAAGCCCCCTCCATGAAAAACATGACCACACCATAACACCACCACTTCCAAATTTTACTTTTGACACTACACACACTGGCAGATGACATTCACCAGGCATTTGCCACACCCACACCCTGCAATCGGACCACCATATTGTGTACTGTGATTCATCACTCCACACACCGTTTATCCACTGTTCAGTTGTCCAATGTTTAAACTCCTTATACCAAGCGAGGCATCATTTGGCATTTACCGGTGTGATGTGTGGCTTATGAGCAGCCGCTCGGCCATGAAATCCAAGTTTTCTCACCTCCCGCCTAACTGTCATAGTACTTGCAGTGGATACTGATGCAATTTGGGATTCCTGTGTGATGGTCTGGATAGAAGCCTGCCTATTACACATTACAGTTCTCTTCAATAGTCGTGGTCTCTGTCAGTCAACAGACAAGGTCGGGCAATATGCTTTTGTGTTGTATGTGTCCCTTCACGTTTCCACTTCACTATCACATTGGAAACAGTGGACCTAAGGATGTTTAGGAGTGTGGAAATCTTACATACAGACTTATGACACAAGTGACACCCAGTCGCCTGACCACGTTTGAAGTCCGTGAGTTCCACAGAGTGCCCCATTCTGCTCTCTCACGTCTAATGACTACGGAGGTCGCTAATATAGAGTACCTGACAGTAGGTGGCAGCACAATGCACCTAATATGAAAAATGTATGTTTTTGGAGGTGTCCGGTTACTTTTGATCACATAGTGTATCTGTGAAATTTGTAAACATAAACACTTTTACTAAACTAACAACCGCCCCCCCCCCCCCTATCAAATCTGTACTTTTAACTGCCTTTGTGTATACTCAAGAGCCATACCCAGGCTATCCTGCGCCTCCAGCAGAACTGCTTAAGATCCCCCCCCCCTCCTAAGGCAAAACTAGAAGCAATCTTTTGCAGGTTTGGCAAATAGTTTTACGGGTATGTTTAATTAGCCTGTCTACGTTTCATATGAGTGAAGAAACACTGCATGACGATGGTTGAACCCTTTAACCGGTGCATTTAGCCTGTATGGAGCTGCCCACCTCAACCCTGTTCGATCGTATACGCGCGTAGTATGTAGGCAAAATCAGCTGTTCTGTGAGATCTCATCCAAGAACTACGTGATTTAAACAGTTAGCACAATCATATGCAGATACAAGAATTTCGACTTTTTTGTGTGTATGGAGTGTCATTCACACTAGAAAAACAACAAAACATGTGTAATATGAGTAAGGCCTACTTCCAGCGGTCTTACAACACCACATGCATGGGCATTGCACCCGATGACCAATGGTAGAGCACACATTTGTTTACGAGAAGTTCAATGTAGATTACGTTACACAATACAGCTGTTTTTTACTTGTTATCTATGCAAATTTTCTTTCGAACTTATATCCTAGTTGTTTACATTCTGTTCCTGTATAAAATAACGGAATTAATCTTATTGAAAGCATTAGTAATTAAAAGATAAAACTAGTTTAAGTTACAACATCAAACAACAGTAAGCAAGAAATATTGGTGAAACTTCCTGGCAAATTCTGTATGCCGGACCGAGACTCCAACTCAGGACCTTGCCTTTGGCAGGCAAGTGCTCTACCATGTGAGATAGCCAAGCACAACTCACACCCAGTCCTCACAGCTTTACTTCTGCCAGTACCTCGTCTCCTACTTTCCAAACTTCACAGAAGCTCTCCTGCGAGCCTTGCAGAACTGGCACTCCCGGAAGAAAGGATATTGCGGAGACATGGCTTAGCCACAGCCTGGGGGATGTTTCCAGAATGAGATTTTCACTCTGCAGCGGAGTGTGCGCTGATATGAAACTTCCCGGCAGATTACCTTTTCTTCCGGGAGTGCTAGGTCTGCAAGGTTTGCGGGAGAGCTTCTGTGAAGTTTGGAAGGTAGGAGATGAGGTACTGGCGGAAGTAAAGCTTTGTGGACTGGGTGTGAGTCGTGCTTGGGTAGCGCACATGGTAGAGCACTTGCCCGCGACAGGCAAAGGTGCCGAGTTCGAGTGTCCGCCACACAGTTTTAATCTGCAGGGAAGTTTCATATCAGCGCACTCCGCTGCAGAGTGAAAATCTCATTCTGTAAGAAATACTGGTGAGATAATCAGCAACTGAGGAATTACAGTTGCCACTCACTCAAAAGCGGGCAATCCCAAATTTTCAATAACTTGTTTGAAATTAGCTAAAAGTAATTAACTTGTGAGATAACTGGAATCAAAAGTTAAGGCACTCTAAATTTCAATTTTCTATTTTGCCCTGATGACTGCAAGATTCTGAACTCTTACATTATACTTTTGTTGCTGTATTTTTTTCCGAATCAAACAACATCTTTTGCTCATTACTTCTGAATTATTTTAGAATCCCAAATATTTATTGCAAAATGGGTGCAATACTCGTAAACAGAGAATTCTAAAAATCTCGTAGTAATAATGTTTCATGTTCTGTGAAGAATTACTAACCTGAAACATTTTTTATAAATCAAACAATATTATGTATTTGAATCCATGCAGAACAGCAGCATATCAACTAGCCAAATTTCAAAGCATTGTGCAATATCCAAATCCACATCAATTTGTTACGCCTGTCTTTAAATAAAAATCGACAGTCTACATCTGACCTATATAGCCTACCGCTCGCATCTCTGTACATCAGATCGCGTCAGACCAGTGCACGGTTACAGCATAATACAGGGTGTACACGAAGTCCGGGAACACTTTCAATTATTCATTGCACACGAACTAAACATTGTACATATGTCACATATATTGCATATGTAAACCATGACTGGCCCGGCAGACGTCAATACGGTAATCGAATTTTTGCCATACCCGTCACAGCATGGCATTGCTGACTATGGTATTTGCTTCCCGTATTCTATCCCGTAGCTCTACTACATCACGTGGCAGAGGCGGTGCATACACCAGATCTTTAATGTGTCCCCACAGAAAAAAGTCACATCGAGTGAGATATGGTGACCGGGGAGGCCACTTTATGAAACAGCTGTCTCCTGTAGCACGGCCGATCCATCGATGAGGCAACTCCGTGTTCAGGTACTCACGAACTTCACGATGAAAATGGGGTAGAGCTCCATCCTGCTGAAAGATGAACGGACAGTCCGACTGCATTTGAGGCATCAGCCATTGCTGCAACATGTCCAAGTAGGAATATCCAGTGACAGTGCTCTGGCGAAGAAGAATGGCCCAAACAGTTTTCGACTTGACAAGGCACAAAAAACATCTACCTTTGGGTAATCACGCTCAAATTCAATGCATTTGTGTGGATGCTTTGTACCCCAGATTCGACAATTATACTTGTTCACTTTTCCGTTAGTGTGAAAAGTGGCTTCGTCTTAAGCGATCAACAATGCCATCCCCACCCTCATTCAATTGTTTCAACTGCGAACAAAATCTCAAAACTCTTGTCTTTGTCGTCGTCATTGAGTTACTGCACTAGCTCCAATTTGAATGGTTTCAGAGACAAGTTTTGTCGCAGGACTTTCCACACTGTCATTAGAGCCCATTTCGAGTTCACGGGATGTACAACGCACTGAGTTCTTTGGACTCCTTATGAATGTCTCTCGTACGCGCTCCACATTCACTTCACTCACACTGGGTCGTCCGCTTCTCTTTGCCGGGCACAAGCAACGTGTCTTAACGAATTAGTTGTACCAGTGGTAAATGGCCTTCCTTGTTGATGGCTTCTGACCGTACTCTATTCTAAACATCCGTTGAACAGCTGTAACACACTTGTTTTCGTCGAACTCCAACACACGGAAAGCTCACTCCGCACCTGAACTCGCCACCGTGTGCTCTTATTTCTATGATGGTTAAAGCGACACTTGGCACCACAAATTAATATGTGCAATAAGTACGCTTGGAAAGAATATGAGCCAGTATAATAGCATTTCTCTTGAACCTTGTGTGTGAAACAGTAAACTGGTCATTCCTGGGTACTAATGTATCAATAAAAATATTTATGAGACAGTGTTATCAATTACATGATTGTCGTAACTATTTTGTTTGCACTGTTTCAATCATATTTCTGACAACAGTTTTGTTCTACCACCGTGATCTTAAACACAAATCTGTGATGTTGTTGAGTAGTTCAGGGAATTCTTTCCTTCTGGGATTACCTCTACGTACTGTGAAACCGGAGCTGGTCACCAATTTTGAAACAGTCAAAACGGATTGAAATTAACCATCTTTAAAATTCACTTCTTGTCCAGTTTACGTCAACTGAAACTGTCCTGCCTGATATCAGTTCTTACTACAAATTCCAGTTCGATGTGGTGATATGAGGCTTAGATTCTTCAAAACTGCGTGCAACAAAGGTGCACGTAAGGTAAGCGGAACCTCGCAAATTCCATTGTTGAACACGAGCGAGCCATGTGGGCGGTAGCTTTGTAAACCGAGCGGTGTTGCTACATAGAGCATGTTAGTGTTTGCTCTGTAGGTAGTCGCTTCATTACGCGGCTACGTGGGCAGAAAGTAATGATGGGCTAAACTGTGATTTTCCGATATCAGTGATTTCTGTGAATGCTACTTTTCAGTATCAGTTATTCTTAACTGTGATTTGTCGCAGTTAAGGAACATAGTTCGTGTATCCCTCCGCCACTGCTATTTCTGCGATTTCTGCTACTTCCGCGATTTCTGTGACTTCTGCTACTTCTGCGATTTCTGCTACTTCTGCGATTTCTGTGACTTCTGCTACTTCTGCGATTTCTGTGATTCCTGTGACTTACCACCATATGAAAAAGTTACAGCTGTCAACACAGAAAATTGCATCTCAACAAACCTGTCATTGGCAAGTATGTTTTACGTTTTTTCTTCCGTTGGCTTTAATTTTGTATTAAAGAAACAACTGTGAAAATATTAATAGTGTAATTAATATGTAAGTAGCGTACAGTACCGTAATAGTTCGTATTTACAAAATGAATTCTAACATATTGTTATGTTCACAGGTACCTGAACTACATTTCAGTCACTCAGTAAAGTGTTGTCAACAGATCTGAAGAAATTGCCACAGCGTCTTTAGACCGTTTTCGTCAGACGAGAGGTTAGTTTCTAAGCGTTTCGATTGACTTAATTACTTCAGTGAGATCGTTCTTGCAAATGTGATGTTCATTATAGCAAATATTAGCAATCTACTCTGTCAATTATATTGCTAGTAATTAATGACAGCAAAAATTGTTTAATAATCCTTGTGTTTTTGCAGACACAGTTCTCACTCTGATTACTGGTTGCTGTACGTATCTATCCACATCAAGGCTGTTTTTGAGAGAGACTCGTGAAGATTCAAGACAGCTCTTAGAGGATTTGCAGTTTAAAAGTGAAATAATTGTCAAATAAGTGTGTGAATGATTAAACTGTGTTTTATTGAAGTTGTTGTGCGATTTTAAAGGAATAATAAATGTCAAATACAGTGAGTGAATAATAAAAATCTCATTTTCCACATGTTTAAGCCGTCCTATACTCATAATTTTCCGCCACTTACTTATTGGTAAACACCTGTTGGAGAGTGACATGCCGCCGCCCCCCCCCCCCCCCCTCTCCACAATCTTGGTGTGACACTGACCTGTAACTTATCCCGAAGTCTACAATATGCATTTTGAGGCTGTTGATATAAAAGTGGGAAGTACAGATCTTCCAGTTAAATCAGGAATAGCTTAAGTGCATTACTTGAAAGTAACACAGGAAAAGCTTACTTATGTAGGTGGTAGTAGTGTCGGCAAAAAGTTCTTGTGTGTGAAGTTGCCATGTAGAACACCAGGTGTAAAACTTTTCTCCCGAGTCTTGAACTGTATCGGAAGAAAAGTGAGGCATTCATATGACTGTTTTCATTTCTCTACACTTATACAGATGTCTGAGTTGTGCTGTGTTAACATTGCAAAGTCCTGTAGGCATGTGGAGTATTAACCAAAACTGTCATATTGGAAGCAGAATCAAACACATTTGTTACGTTACTTGATATTTTCAGGAGAAAAAGGCAATGTTGCTCCTTATTAATATAATACATTCAGAGTCACAGCAGTATTTGACCAATCATAACTGATGCTGAATGTGCATGTCGTCATATAATATGAAGGGCTTATTTCAATAGTGGTACAAGTCCATTAGCTCCACTTTTCTGTCTATAATGCTTCTGAAATTAGTGATCCAAACAAACATAAATAAAGGTTCATCTCTAGCAAGAAGCCATATGCTTGAATATTTCTCGTATCTCAAATGCAGATTTGTCAGCGCTCATTTAACTTTGCGACTCTGTATCTCAAAATGATCAAAAATGGACTTGTACCACTATTGAAATAAGCCCTTCATATGCACACACAGCACATCGAACTCGTGAGGCACAAGGCTCTCATAACGAAGTACGTACGTCGGTCAAGAGATGACACTAGGAAAAGTATGTTAACTGCGCTTTTTAGTTGCTTCTTGCGACTCTTAGTTGCGATTTGTCACAGAAATCGCAGTTTGACTCGGTAGCGAATAGCGTAGTATGAACTTTGCTCAACAGATGGCAGTGCTAACTGCGCTTTTTAGTTGCTACTTGCGACTTGTCACGGAAATCGCAGTTAGACTTGATACCGCATCGCAGAGAACTTTGGCCAACAGATGGCACTGTTAACCGCGCTTTCTAGTTGCTACTTGCGACTCTTAGTTGCGACTTGTCACGGAAATCGCAGTTAGACCCGATACCATATCGCAGAGATGGACGTAGTACGAACTTTGGCCAACAGATGCCACTGTTAACCGCGCTTTTTAGTTGCTACTTGCGACTCTTAGTTGCGACTTGTCACTGAAATCGCAGAAAGCAGTGCTAAATTCGACCAATAGATGGCTCACGTCTTTGAATATGAAATACTACTTGCGACTGCTAACTGTGACTGAAATCGCAGTTAGATTCTGTAAAGTTGCTACTGTGATATCTGTGACTTCTCAGTCACTGTGATTTCTAACAGATACGCGATTTCCTGCCCACCACTAGCAGAAAGACATTGGAGTTGTTTTTGAGATGTACGGGAGATGACACTGTACTTGGCCATGTTAGATGATGATTTGCTGGTAGCTGTTGGAAATGGCAGAAGGGGTGCCTTTCCCCCACGGTATCACTGCTCAGGGGGATGAAGCGGTGAGGGGAAGGCTGCTTCACGTAAAGTTAGATGACGATGCACAAGGTAGCTGTTGCGAACAACATTGTTAGCTGCAAGAGGTAGAAGACCTGTATTGTGGGTGCTGCACATTTTGGTGATTTTTGACTGAGTAAACTCAAGGTGCAGTGTTCTTCGGCACGCCAGTGTAGAAGTTGGCACAGAAGCAGTTAAGTCAAAAATCCGTACAATTCACACGTTTATTTATATATAAAGGTCGACTTCGGAATTTTTGTTTGTTTGAGAACACGTTTACAAGATTCGTGTGCCGATTTGAAATTCTAGCTTCAAATAGTTTACTATTCGCGTTGCGTCTGTGATAATCTTTCACTGGTACATACATACATTAACCCTTGTTCCACAGATCATGAATACATTTCGTAATGATGTGGAACGTGTCACTTTAACATAAATTTTCTTTATACAAAATAATTAATTTTTTTTTACAGATATACTACTTCATATCTAAGAATTCATCTATTGAGTAGAAGGAGTTGTCATTCAGAAACTCTTTTAATTTGCTTTTAAATGTTGGTTGGCTATCTGTCAGACTTTTAATAGTATTTGGCAAATGACAAAAGATTTTTGTGGCAGCATAACTTACCCCTTTCTGTGCCAAAGGGAGATTTAATTCAGAACAGTGAATATGATTCTTTCTTCTAGTGTTGGAGCTATGCACTTCACTGTTAGTTTTGAATTGGGATGGGTTATTAATGACAAATTCCATTAGTGAATATCCCGAGTTCCTTAAATAAACGTCTGCAAGGTGATCTTGGGTGGGCTTCAGCTATTATTCTGATTACACGCTTTTGTGCAATGAATACTTTCTCTCTTAACGACGAATGGCCCCAAAATATGATGCCATATGAAAGCAGTATCAACCTGTTTGTTTTGTGGTATATTGTGAAATTTCGAACATTTGCGAGTGCTGCGATAATTACGTACAGTTGTCAGTTGTTTGTTTAAACTTATTTGGGGATTGTAGGCTTACCTTCGCTCAAAACAATCGTTCTCAAGTGTTATTGTATAATCGCGTGAGAAGTAGGTCATTTTTCAGAAGTTTTTGACTCTATCGAAATCATATTTTCGTACGTTACCGGTACGAAAGTTTTGGATATGCAACATATTTTGTAGCTAATCAGCGTTTGTGGTTCACAGTTGCTGCGAAAGAATACATCACCCCTGAATTGCATTGTATATCAACGTAAATACACGTGCGTTTTTGAGAATTTTCAGAAGTCATCATTGTCCTGCATATAATCCACGAGTAATTTGTAGCAAATCAGTTTGTGATTTAGTTACTGTAGCACATATCTAACAAATATATTGTGTTACATCTAGTTTTACCTTAAAGAGGAGTAGCCCTATATGTTATGTACATTTATCGTAATGAACTCTGTTTTCTAGTTTGCTAACAACTATAATTAACCTCAAATGTTTTACGAAACTAGTAATTTTTACCGCAAGTTTTTGTGCTGCCTTAATAGAAATATCATTTTGTGTATTTGATTTAGTTCTTATGAAGATTCATCGGCTTTTTAGCTCAACAGATCAAAAGATAATCAGTAGGCTTAATTTAAAGTTATTTGTTCAGTGTCCTGCAATATATGGCATCAACTAAAATGCAGCCCTCCTATGAATGCTCTTTCGAACAGAGAATGAGTTGGTTGACTTTCATAAGCATTTGGAAATCGCCTTGCCTGTTGTCAAATGATTGGCAGCTACTGTGAGTTGTCGTCTTGGAAGAGCTCCCGAGAGTTATGTACCTGCGGTGCCAGTGCCAAAGGCTTCTGCGAATCCTGCCTCCACTAAAGAAAATATGGAATCTGTCATTATTCATCCACATTTAACAGTCACGGGACCCCTCCCCCACCTAAACGCCTGCTGCCAACTCCATCTCAAACCCAACACCATAGAACGTCGCACACTCTGCTCCAACTTGAGTTAACGAATAATAGTAAAAAAAGACTTCAAAACACAGTTTATTTTATATTTAATACTTCAGAAAATCAAATTATAGTCGTAACAATTTTTCTCGCATTTATCGATAACTGAAACTGTTATTTGTCACTACATCATTGGACGTAACAAATACTGCGTACTACTCATGGAACATTTTAATTTTTCCATTTTACCTTATTCTTTTTTTCCTTTCTTTCCTCATGTGTCATGCTTGCTTTGTCCCCGGGAGTCCCAGGGCATTGCCTCGGCATCCTGCTGTTATTGCTCTATAGCTTCCTTAATTAGGTGGAGATTATTTTTCGTATTAAGTCCTCTAAGAGTAAGCACCAAATTGCGACGTGACAGTGTTCTCAACAATCCCTGCAGCGGACAATGTCATTGCTGAGCAACAGTTTGAGATAGGCAGCTAGCGATCAGAATGGATGTGCTCGTCCTCAGTATCTCAAAAAATCGCGAACAGTAAGGGCCTGGAACAATGACAGCAGTCTACAAACACTTTAGTTCTGCCAACAAACAAAAGTGACTTACCTTGTATGTCATAAAGAGTTGCAGTTGGGAAACCACAGTCCAACACGTACCACATAAGGTTATAATTTTGTGTCCATGACGACTTACCTTCAGTCCCAATATCATGCAGACATAGTTCTTTGGCTTCACGTTTTCCAAATACTGAATTGGTAGAGATGCGTAGAATTAAAGCACCCAATCTTTTTTTTTCTTCTTGCTGCCAAATTTGGTGATCAAATGAAATTGCACACAGTAGGCCTGACACTATATTCATCATTGCTTAATGCTGCTTTTCATTTCGATGCTCACTAATTCGTAGCAGTAAACATAATTTGTACGTGACCTCTTGCATCGTTTTGTCCTCTATATTGACAGCGTCAATGACGGGTCTATTAAGGCTGGCAGCAGTATCGCTTGCAAACTGTCGCTCTCATCGACCCTGCTGCACATGTCTGAAAGAACAGACACCGTATCCATATAAGTATATAGTTCTGGCAATACCGGCCATGACCTTCTTCTTCTGTGTAGATGCACACACATTACCCGAAAACTTACTGGACTTGGTAAGAATATCTTCCATGAGTAATGAGTGTGTTGGGTAGGCGCACTACGAATGTAGTGTGTGGACATATGAAGGTGAGAATGTGGGTCTCGCGGGACGCGTGCGCGAGATAGTCCCTGCAGTCGCACTATCCGCTGTGCCCTCGGTGGCTCAGATGGATAGAACGTCTGCCATGTAAGCAGGAGATCCCAGGTTCTAGTCCCGGTCGTGGCACACATTTTCACCTGTCCTCGTTGAGATATATCAACGCCCGTCAGCAGCTGAAGCTATTAACATATAATTCTAATTTAGTTGGAGAAGTTGTTTAACGTGGATGACCACCAAATGTAGAGGAATAAATTTATATATATGGGATCACAAGCCTAGATGTGATCCCAATATTATCGGCAACCGTCTTATAAATTTTTATAAAGTGTCTATACATACACACATTAGTCTTTAGCTAAAGATCTTTGTATTGCCAGCTGAGACGACTGCAGTATACAACTAAAGAATGGATCGCGTTTTTAGCCCTGTGCAGGACTGTTTAGGTGTTTTAAACCGTAACACACAGTATTTACAATGTGCTTCTCTGTACTCTCCGTCAATCACAACCTTGCGGCGTCAGCTAACAAACAGTTGCTGTATGGCAACATTCTACTGTGTGTCTATTGAAGTAATAGTGATACATGCAAGATGACTGCTGTCTTTGATGCTTTCCTGGGAAAAAGAAATCCATCTGCCTCTAAACTTCCATGGATCTACGTTTAAGGGCGATAGGATGGCTCAAATGGCTCTGAGCACTATGGGACTTAACATCTTAGGTCATCAGTCCCATAGAACTTAGAACTAATTAAACCTAACTAACCTAAGGACATCACACACATCCATGCCCGAGGCAGGATTCGAACCTGCGACCGTAGCAGTCCCGCGATTCCAGACTGCAGCGCCAGAACCGCACGGCCACCACGGCCGGCAAGGGCGATAGGAAGTAGATGGAGTGATCAGTTGAAAGGGAGAGAGGGAGACATACCTTCAGGTCAATTAACATGTATTTAACCATTTTTTCCATTGTTCTCACGGAGTGCATCTGTTGTGTGGTATAACTTGCGATCGACTCGTATACAACTTTGTGTTCTGTGTACGACTTAGAGCACTATCTACATGTGATCGTGAACAGCAAACCTTTCCAAACCACAGTGATCAGAGGACTTACAATTCATGTGTGAAGCAAGTCCATCGGTGGAAAACCTGTTTCAGCACCCTCCTTTAGACGAACGAAGATGTGTGAAAAGTAGGCCATTTGCCTGCCTCATCTTGGACGTAAATCGAGTCTTCAGTTTCATATAGGTACGAAACGACTGTTTCATGTTGGTCCTATCCTAAAGGAATGCGAGTGGATCGTTGGGCAGAGGGCAAGTCTTAGGATTTTTTAGTTGGTTGGTGTATCAGAAGCGCAGATATTCTCGTAGGAAATCAAACAGCACATAGTTATGTTAGCAACATGACCGTATACATATGAAAAACTGTAGAAAAATATCGAAGCTGACAAAAAATCTGTAAAATTTGAAGAAAAACCAGGTGTAATCCCGAAAAATTGATATGGGATACGTAAAAATTGAAGGAAATATCATGATATATGTAGAATCGCGAAAACCTAGTAAAATTACGGAAACTGACTGAGAATACAAATACCATGAAAAGAGGACTGAGCAAAATCAATAAAACTGCGTGTTCTGGAAGAGGAGAGTAGACTGATGCTTCATATACACACCTCAGTAGTGGAGAGAGAAGGCACTATAGAGACACGACATCAAAACGAAACAGCAATATTATCACGCACATGAGCAATACGACCAAACATCGACCCATGACTTCTGTGTGCAAGAGGAAAGTTATCAGGGGCGGTGGTAAACTGCAGTAAGACTGTTACATCTCATCTGGCTACTGATTGTAGTGTTTATTTCCTTCTAAGATGTCACTGTTTCTTTGTATGCATTTTCGGCTGTCGACGATCATTTTATAGGGCTGTTGAGAACATATAATTTTCAAACTGTAATCATGCATGAACTTCGTAAAGAGCAGGTGTCACAACCCTCTGGAAACCTATGTAGTGTGTGTGCTACTAAGAATCGTTTTTTTTTTTTTTTTTTTTTTTTTTCGTGTGTAAGGTAGTAGGTTTTTCACTCTACAGTGTCTCACCATAGTTTATTGTAGAGAAGCTTGCATGGATAATGTATGTCATGTGCTGGGGATATATTTCTTACATTGGAATGTTAACAGCGTTGCATTCCACACAACTAATAGGACGGAAGCCGCACCATTCTAGTGTTATAGCTTGTTTTAAGTGCTGAACTGTGTAGCCTTAGAAATGCACCTGTTTATGTTCTCTCCTACCAATACCTTTTTGATACTGACCCCAGACTTTATAACAATAAATGGTTCAAATGGCTCTGAGCACTATGGGACTTAACATGTGAGGTCATCAGTCCCATATAACTTGGGACTACTTAAACCTAACTAACCTAAGGACATCACACACATCCATACCCGAGGCATGATTCGAACCTGCGACCGTAACAGTCGCGCGGTTCTGGACTGAAGCGCCTAGAACCGCTCGACCACCGCGGCCGGCCTAGAACAATATTCCAGAATTGAGAGCACAGTTGCTTTACGTAAAATGCTTCAAACTCCTTCTGTCTGGAGTTCCATCGTGCGTAAAAACTACACGTTTCTTCTTCTTCTCAACCGTCTGTTACATCATCACAGCACTTTCATAACTACTATGCACTGATAAGTGGTACTAACCTCCTCGAAATGCATGCATCTGGAGATATCTCGTTCACTTGGATGGGTGCCGTGATTAAGATTGGTGTGGAACAGCAGTTACGGACTCAGCTCGCTCTGCTCCTTCATGAGACGTGGAATGCAGTGGTCTAACTCCTGTCAGCTACACATTAAATCGGTGACAGTGTTGAAGGGGGGGGGGGGGGGGGAGGGTTGGTCACAATGCAAGGAGATCTTTCTATCTCTAACTTTATTCTAAGAATGCGAGAATGCTCAGTGACTTCCATTCTTATAGGAAAAGACAGGCAATAGTAATCGTAAATTACGCACTATGATCAAAGCACTAGAAATATGTAGATCACTGTAGTTAAAATCTTCTGGGTTATTAGGCCGCGTCATATTTCTACTAAAATGATCGACGTTTCGACTCCTCTGCTGGGATCTTCCCCAGGATCTTCTGGTGTCCCCAGGATCTTCTGTTCCAGCAGTAGTGGACACCAGAAGATCCTGGGGAAGATCCCAGCAGAGGAGTCGAAACGTCGCATTTTAGTAGAAATATGACGCGGCCTAATAAGCCAGAAGATTTTAACCACAGTGACAACAGCCACGAAAGCCTGCAGAATTACATGTAGATCGCTGTTGGGTATACTTTGGTATATAATTCGAGAATTAATTGAACAGTCATGTATCTACATTTGCAATGGCACTTGCAAAGTAGTGGAGGGGTGGTATAGCGAAGATACAGATTTTGGAAAGCATGTTGCCATATCGTTGGTCGGCATTGAAACCACAGAAAAACTGGAACATTGCTAAAATTGATCGCACTATCAACTGTGGTGCTTATTACAGTACATTGACCGTGCCTTTTCCATCCCATCCGTCTGCTGACATGCTTTTGATTACCGCATAATAATAATAATGATTGACTGACACCACTTGCTTGAGATGGAAAGAGGTCTCAGCGGGACCAACACCTTCCATGGATGGCCAGCACTGAAACAGTGATCGAGTACATGACTGCAATATGAGGAATCAATTGAAAAGAAACACCAAGTCATCTGTTAGCGTGTCACTGCGAAAGATGAGTTTAAAAGTAGAGGTCATCAATCAACTTCGGACAGCTGTTTCAAAAGGCTCCACAATGCCGCAAAACTCTTCCAGTTTCCTTATATTGTGACTGTCTTTTATTTCAATCATGGAGTGTGTGTGTTTTGGCAGCAGCAAGGACACAATGTACACCGTGCGATGTCCAGTTCTCTGTGAGACCCAATGGAGCGAAACATGTTAATGTCAGTTTAGAACAAGACACAGACTTCGAAGTCGAGGCGGAGAAAACTAAATGTATCATGGTGTAAACGCTGTAGTAATACACAGCAGAAAAACAATCTATCAGACAGCAAAACAGGAACCCTCTCTCGCGATTGATAAGTCTGTGGGATGAAACTTTGTGCTCGTCTGTGCAAGTGACTTCGATCACTGGCCACCTGCTCCAATGGATCAATACCTGTATATTTAATAGGATCGCCACCTATGTTTGATGCCAGCACATAAACAGTATTTGTTTTTGATATATCGGTAGAGAGAGATGTGGTAAAATCTTATCAACTTCTCTGTTGGATGAAGTTGTAAGTAGGCTGTTTAGGTTCTTATATTAGTAACGCCGCCGCCACGTAGCGCTCTCTGTATGAAAATCACTGGTTGTGCTGTGTGCAGTCTGTGGCTAGTTTGCATTGTTGTCTGCCATTGTAGTGTTGGGCAGCTGGACGTGAACAGCGCGTAGCGTTGCGCAGTTGGAGGTGAGCCGCCAGCAGTGGTGGATGTGGGGAGAGAGATGGCGGAGTTTTGAAATTTGTAATACTGGATATTATGAACTGCTATGTATATTATGATTTTTCAACACTATTAAGGTACATACATTGTTTGTTCTCTATCAAAATCTTTCATTTGCTAACTATGCCTATCAGTAGTTAGTGCCTTCCGTAGTTTGAATCTTTTATTTAGCTGGCAGTAGTGGCGCTCGCTGTATTGCAGTAGTTCGAGTAACCAAGATTTTTGTGAGGTAAGCGATTTGTGAAACGCATAGGTTAATGTTAGTCAGGGTCATTCTTTTGTAGGGATTTCTGAAAGTCAGATTGCGTTGCGCTAAAAATATTGTGTGTCAGTTTAAGCACAGTCTTATATAACTGTTCTAAGGGGATGTTTCAAAGTCAGTGGAGTTTTTTCTCTGTTGGATGGTAAAAAATAACGATGATACAGAGAATGTTTCAGATACTGACGTGAATGAATTCTGATGGATGCAGATCTCCTTCAGACTGTAATATCTGTAAGTAGTTTGCAGATGCACAGCAATGCAGTAGCAAAATCCTCGTCCTTCTTTCAGTTCTCGTACTGTCTTTTATACTACCTCGTGTTGCAGGAGAAAGCTTCGTTTTGGCGCTGGCCTTACACATCGTACACCCTAGGGTGAGCTACAACAAAATGTCTCCATTTCCACTGAGTGGTCAAAAAAGACGGTCGTATCACATTAACTCAGCTCAACCTGTTCCCCCCATGGTGTGCAGAAGGTGGTAGATATCGTGCTCTCCGACTTGAGTTCCGTTCCGACTTAAACTGGGATGATCACATGGATGAAGGTGCAGTAAGGCCGGTGCAGAGACTGAGGAACAGTTACAAGATGCAGAGGAACTGTCTAAAGCCATGTTGGAGTTTTGCTGTAGCAGATAGGTTCGAGAAAGGTGGCTCGTTTCGAGATATGAAAGTGGCATGAATAAGATTAATCAGTGGCTGTAATCATTGAAAGACATTCCCATAGGATCCACCGCAAGTATGATGTTGACTGGACAGTCTTGATACCAAATCGCAGGCAGCATTTCTACCAGAAATTGTAACGCTGTCAGCAACTCTTATGTATGCCTACAGAAGCAAGACCGCTTTTTATCCAGAGTGACGGTAACGTAGTCGTTGTAATCGTGTTTTTAATAGCGTGGTCGTTAGCGAAATGTATGTTGCTGGTGGTAGAGTCGTTCTGTGCCAGCTTCAAATGTCGGTTCCCAATAGTGTTCCTCGAAAAAAACATCGTCTTCCCTTCAGGGATTCCCATTTGAACTACCTGGTGAGTGTAATCCGACTACTGAAAAATAAAAATTACTCGCCATGCAAAGTGACTCTCGTGATCAATTTAATTAATTAGTCTATCAACTTGATATCAGTGACATGTTACCTGGCGGGTGCAGGCGATGGCTAAAGATATAATTCTTGACTATGCATTTTTTTTCATTGCGGCGATATCTTTTAACGATATTTGAATCTCTCACCTACACAGCGAGAGACGGCCATCGTAATAAAATCAGATGTATTACCGAATTTGTTAAGTGCTACGCAGTATAAGCTGTATTAACTTTTCTGTGCTGTTACCTTAAGAAAGACTCCGAAAGTGAGGCGGCGGCATGTGACAGTAGAAGATATTAGCACGCAATCATGAGCCAAAAATGAGTTTAATAATCTAGTCCTGTGATGCAGGACGTGACAGATCAGAAATGATATTTTTCTACCTGATGAAAGAATACTCAGAGGGAATAAGCTGGTTGGGTTGGGCTGATTTGGGGGAAGCAGCAAGATCATTGGTCTCATCAGATTAGGGCTTGATGGGGAAGGAAGCCGGCCGTGCCCTGTCAAAGGAACCATCCCAGCATTGGCCTGAAGCGATTTAGGGAAATAACGGAAAACCTAAATCGGTATGGCTCGACGCGGGATTGAACCGTCGTCTGCCGGCCTGGTTGGCCGAGCGGTTCTAGGCGCTACAGTCTGGAACCGCGCGACCGCTACGGTCGCAGGTTCGAATCCTGCCTCGGGCATGGATGTGTGTGATGTCCTTTGGTTAGTTAGGTTTAAGTAGTTCTAAGTTCTAGGAGACCGATGACCTCAGAAGTCCCATAGTGCTCAGAGCCATTTGAACCATTTTTTGAACCGTCGTCCTCCCGAATGCGAGTCCAGTGTGCTAACCACTGCGCCACCTCGCTCGGTGAGAGAGGGAATAAACCCATGCCATAGTCCTGTACAGAATTTTCATAACAAGTAACGATACATTAGCGATGTGAAAATGCGTGTATTGTCCGATTTCTTCTATCTTGGAAAATAACTCGTTTAAAAGGGAGGAATATACATTTCGTGTGAGAAATTCTAGTTGTATGATAAACGACATTGCTGCCTCTGATTGGTAAAGTGGATTTATTCGACTGGTGTGTCTATGTCGGGTGGAAATGTTTAGAAATGCTGTATACATCCAAGCTACAGCTGGTTGTTTCACTGTGCACTGCGGCTGGCTGCAGCGATAGTCACGAGGAGTCGGCAACCAGAAGTAATGGGTTAGCTCAGCCTGGGCTGTGTACAAAGAATGCGCTGACCCGTCTGATCTTGCCCAAAGCAGCAAGGGCTGGCGAAGTGAACAGTGTGTTGGGTGAGTGCAACAGAGGCAGACGTGTATGTGTTGCGT
Organism: Schistocerca cancellata; assembly: GCF_023864275.1. NCBI lineage: Eukaryota > Metazoa > Arthropoda > Insecta > Orthoptera > Acrididae > Schistocerca > Schistocerca cancellata. The sequence goes on along the minus strand of NC_064631.1, from coordinate 604,633,711 downwards.
GAGAGAATATTTAAAATGATGGATGTTTGCGCTGGACCTATTGGTAACATCCGAATTTCTACCATTCAAATCACCACCGGATGCCCTCCGTGGCCGAGAGTGGTGCACTCTCGCATACACGTGTGTCCATGACTGCAGCTGCGGACACAGTTTAAGTTTTCTGCGGTCCCTGAACGTCGGCGCTGGCAGTATACAATGGGACAGACGTACTGCTTGTGGATGTCTGGAAGCGAGTGCACGGGATGAGCGAGTGTTTCAGCGATCTCTGACATCTACCCATGGCAACTACTGCTATGGACTGGATCGTGGTTAAAGGGTATGGTGTTTAATGCATCTCAGTACATCGCAGCGGACTCTGTCTTGCAGTGGTATTTGCAGTCGTCTCTATCCTATCATGCAGTAGGGCTTTCCTTCTTCTGAGAGAACCAATTTAGGAAATCTATAGTGCTTTAAAAAAGAAAATACACTTAGCATACATGTAGCGGTCGGGAACTCTATAACCGTGACGGTATAAATTCAAACTGAAATTTGAAATTCCCACTATCATTCCTGTGGCACATCTTATGAAGTACCATTTGTGATAGCTTATGAGATATGATATTCTGCATCAGATTTAACAGCTCCTGAAGGAATCCGTGAAATGCAACACAAGAAAGTGCGCCAGGAAGGCTGGGGCAGCTTAGAGCTCACGGCAGAATGAAACATCTCGTGCTAGTTCCTGTGTCACCCGCTTAGCAAATTGCGGCTCTTTCTCTCTTTGTATGCAATGATCTTTTTTTAAAGTGTATTTCGAGTCAGCTTGCTGCTAGTTTTGTAACATCATCAATCTGTGTGTGGGAGAGATAGCTACCGCATCTGCCTCACATCCCCTACAACACGATCATGTGAACGGGAATTAATTATGCATTAACTTCAGCAGTATTTCTGGATCGATTCCCAATTATGCATTTGTCTTGGAAGGAGTTCTTGTGTGTGTAGGTACTCTGCAAGGGCTTACAGGGTAAATGCTGCATTGTTTGCAGTCCAGTCCGACCACAACCGACCACTGCTTGCAGATCCAGCAGTGGCAGGCTACAGGAGGAGAGCAAGAGAGAGAGAGAGAGAGAGAGAGAGAGAGAGAGAGAGAGAGCATGTGAGACAAGATCTTTTCGGGTATCAAGTATCAAAGGGCTGCTGCCACCTGATGCTTTTGGTTCGAATGGTTCAAATGGCTCTGAGCACTATGCGACTTAACTTCTGAGGTCATCAGTCGCCTAGAACTTAGAACTAATTAAACCTAACTAACCTAAGGACATCACACACATCCATGCCCAAGGGAGGATTCGAACCTGCGACCGGAGCGGTCGCTCGACTCCAGACTGTAGCACCTAGAACCGCACGGCCACTCCGGTCAGCCCTGATGCTTTTGTTTGGGGATTAGAGTGACACCCAGTCTGTCAGTCACAGGGCCCGAGTGGACGCTTTGGACTATGGCACATGATGTGGCCACTGACGGACGCGTCACTTTGCAGGACCCCAAGCGACCTGCGCATGCGGTGGCATGAGCTGGCGTTCAGTGCGGGTCAGTGGACGGCTGATGGTGGACAATGCATGCCTCGCAATCGAAGGATTTTTAACAGTGTAAATCTGTGTGATAACTGTTTCATGATGGTATTCATTGTGCAGTCTGAATTTATAAAAGGCGGGCTATGTAATTACTTTTTTTCTATTTATTTTACAAGACCTGCATCTTCCCAAACAGCAGAAAATGATAAGCAAGAGAGATCCAACCCCTGCAAACCGATTTTTTTTTTTTTTGTAAATAAACAGTATACCCTCTTCTACGTAATTAAATTTTCTGTTGTCAGATCCTTCCTCCCGAGCTCAGAGCCACCAATTTCCATGTAGGGCAGGGGAGAGGAGGGTTGGGGTTTACCACAGGGATAGGAGTTAATTAAATTGATGAATTTAATTAAGTGTCAATCAGATTGATAGAGTGAGAAGGGGCTATTCGAATAACTGAGGCCTGAAAGTGTTCCTGTAGCAGTGAGGGGGAGGGGGGAGGGCTGGAGGTTTCCTAAGGAGTTGTGGGGGGGGGGGAGGAGGGGCAAGGGCAGGAGTGGGGGAAGGTTTGTTTCTTAGAAGGACAGACTATCACAAGGGGGTCATAATCCACTCAGTGGAACAATAAGATAAGAACCTGCCAATCACAAGAGAACAATAGTTTTTCTCCTGAATGTAGGCAACCTGCACTAACAAAATGCACTGATGCTGTCTTTGTCCCCCTACCCCCATCTGGCCATTCAAATTTATGTTTTTCCTGTGTTCACCAAATCGATGTTCCTTTGAAAAAGGATTCTCTGATGTTTTTTGCATTTCAGTTTGTAATGTGACTTAGTCCTCTAATGTACCTTGATACATAGACTACAGTTTATTCTGACTATTTGTAGACCAGGGTTTACGAATGTTCAATACATTATGTTGGACACCAGTTTTCAAAGTTGATGTGTAAGCTACAGAAAATAGTGTAAATATTTCAGATGTGTACTTTACAAACACACTTTGAATTTTTTCAATTAATTTTTCATTAACTAATCTTGTGGTTTAATTATGAGTATTTCTACAATGGTTCTTCAATATCAATGTGTTTCTACAGAATTTGTAAGTAGAAGTGCTGCCGGTTCCCACATCACTTGTAAACTGTGTGAGGGTAGATAGACTATATAAAATGGCAAGTGGCTAAATATAACTTAAGAATGGGCACATTCTTAAAAAATTTAATGAAGTCTTTGCTTAATATTAACTCATTCTATTTAGTACCAGTAGTTAAAAAGTTATGCAGAAGGCGAGCGGTTCTAGGCGCTTCAGTCCGGAACCGCGCGACTGCTACGGTTGCAGGTTCGAATCCTGCCTCGGGCATGGATGTGTGCGATGTCCTTAGGTTAGTTAGGTTTAAGTAGTTCTAAGTTCTAGGGGACTGATGACCTCAGATTTTAAGTCCCGTAGTGCTCAGAGCCATTTGAACTATTTTTAAAAAGTTTAACCATGTGTGTAATTGTTTTCTAAGTAACTAAAAATCGCCTGCCAGAGCCCAGTATATCGTGTCTGCTGGAGTTTACTTCCCACTCATTTCTACATCTACAGCACAGCTTTCAAAACGCTTTTTACAGCGAAATCTTCGATTATGAATGATTTCATATTTTTGTTTCCTCTTAAAATCTAACCATTGGTAGCTCCTCCTTCGACAACACGTCTCAGAATGGCTCGTTCTCCCTGAATAATTTTAAATTCTGACGTAAAGTCCAACATGTTGTTAGGTAGAAATAAATGTTGTTAATCATTGAGCAGATTAAGGGTCATTAAGTTCTAGCTGCGAGTTCTGTCAGCCTCTCGTCCTCACACAGCTATTTAAAATGCTATTTTACTGCTTTTATTCGTTTGTAAGAGAATGTGCGGACGATGCTTCATCTTTCACAGATGCTGAAAGTTTCGTCAAGCAGTTTGTGGAATGATCCCGTCTGAAAACTCCGTTCCTGAAAGGTCAAATGCAGCTGCAACGCCTATATTCTCATATCGTAAGGCGTTAAGTACTATATTGTTTCTTTCTAGTAATTTACACTGAACAATAAAGCTGTGGGATTAAATTACATTTTAAACACCTATTGCTACACTTACGTTCGTTGTATCTCTTACTCATAACAATTATGTTTGCCAGAGCCTTAAAAATTTCAATGCCCCTTTCTCTACCTGCTTAGATGATATCGTTTTTAAATCCTACCGTCATAGCCTGCCGCGATCAAAAAATTTTTTAGGTGTTATCAATTGCTTCGAGATACAGAGTTGTTCTTGATTATCGTCTACATCGTCACGTATCTTTACATCTTAAAGTTTTTCAGAGCCACCTTAGATTGTTTCAATATTGCGAAATACCTGACTTGACTGATCGATTTAATTAGTTTTTCCCTTTCATTTCTATTTTTTCCCATCTTTCTTCGTTCGCCCCTTGTCGTTGAGGTCCCAGGCATTGCCCCAGTTGCCCATCCTAGTCACACTTCTGATTCGTAAGCGCATAGTCATGGGAGCAACAGAATAAAAACAATCGATTTAGTTTGTTATAGTTAGCCGTGTCGGTTTGGCTACTCACTCATTCTTTTGACCGAGCGAGGTGGCATAATGGTTAGCACATTGGACTCGCCTTTGGGAGGACGACGATTGAAACCCGCGTCCGGGCGTCCTGATTTAGGTTTCCCGTAATTTCCATAAATCGCTTCAGGCAAACGCCGGGATGGTTCCTCTTTCCTAGTCCAATGGGACGGATGACCTCGCTGTTTGGTCTCTTCCCGCAAATCAATCAGTCAAGCAATCACCTTTTGAGTGACCCAGCACGTGTGAGCAACCTATTGAAAACAGTCGACACACGCCGTTGAAGTCAAAGTGAAACTAGTCTGTAGTTTTTTTTCTACTAAACAACATATTCGCTTTTTCAACTGAAACCACTCTTTAGTGCTTTTGCTGCTGGGTTATCCATTCATTCTTCTGCGTGAACCCATTCTGCAGTACTTTCATTAGCTGAACTAGCAGTCGTATACAACCGGAGTACACGAACCTCCGGAATCCGGAGGTAGCCGTGCCACCGGTGCTATGTGAAGACATCTCAGTGGCTACCCCACAGTTCAAACAAACAGGATGCATATTCTTTTGTTCTGAACGGACTAGTTCTTCTTTTAGTCATTTGGGCTAAAACTTATTAATACAGTTCTGTGGATAAAGTTGTTCCAGACGCAATTAATTTGTAATTAATTAATTTGAAGCATCGCTGGGGGTACAAAATTGAGCGTAGAGGTTCCCTTAGAGGTACACGAAGAAGAAAAGAACATTACCAAATTTTAATGACTGTATTCCCTTTTACTACTTAATTAAAAATCATAAACACTTATTCAGCTATTTACACTGAGGCACTAAAGAAACCGGTATAGGTAAGCCTATTTAAATACAGAGATATGCAAACAGGCAGAATACGGCGGTGCGGTCGGCAACGCCTGTAGAAAACAACAAGTGTCTTGCGTAGTTGTTAGATCGGTTAATGCTGGTACAATGGCAGGTTATTAAGATTTAAGTGAGTTCGAACGTGGTGTTATAGCCGGTGCACGAGCGATGGCACACAGCATCTTCGAGGTATCAATGAAGTGGGGGTTTTCCTGTACGACCATTTCACGAGTGTACCGTGAATATCAGGAATCCAGTAAAACATCAAATCTCCGACATCGCTGCAGCCGGAAAAAAGATCCTGCAAGACCAGGGCCAACGACGACTGAAGAGAATCGTTCAGTGTGACAGAACTGCAATCCTTCCGCAGGCTGCTGCAGATTTCAACGCTGTGCCATCAAGAATGTCAGCATGCGAACCATTCAACGAAACATAATCGATACGGACTTCCAGAGCCGAAGCCCCACTCGTGTACTATTGATGACTGCACGACACAAAGCCTTACGCCTCGCCTGGGCCCGTCAACATCGACATTGGGCTGTTACCTGGTCGGACAAGTCTCGTTTCAAATTCTATCGAGCAGATGGACGTGTACGGGTATCGTAACAACCTCATGAATCCATGGAACCTGTATGTCAGCAGGGGACTGTTCAAGGTAATGGAGGCACCGTAATTGTGTGCGGCGGCGTGTGCATTTGGAGTGATATGGGAAACCTTGAAACGTCCCCTTTGAACAATTTTACAAGACTGTGCTTAAACTGACACACAATATTTTTAGCGCAACGCAATCTGACTTTCAAAAATCCCTACAAAAGAATGGCCCTGACTAACATTAACCTATACCTTTCACAAATCACTTACCTCACCAAAAATCTTCGTTACTCGAACTACTGCAATACAGCGAGCGCCACTACTGCCAGCTAAATAACAGATTCAAACTACGGAAGGACTAACTACTGATAGGCATAGTTAGCAAATGAAAGATTTTTGTAGAGAACAAACAATGTATTTACCTTAATAGTCATAATATATATAGCAGTTCATGACATCCAGTCTAACAAATTTCAAAACTCCGCCATCTCTCTCCCCACATCCACCACTGCTGGCGGCTCACCTCCAACTGCGCAACGCTACGCGCTGTTCACATCCAGCTGCCCAACACTACAATGGCAGACAACAATGCAAACTAGCCACAGACTGCACACAGCAAAGCCAGCCAGTGATTTTCATACAGAGCGCTATGTAACGTTGCCAATAAGAAAACATAAACAGCCTACTTACAACCTCATACGTCTAGATACGACTCTGAAAAGTGACACGTACGTAAGCATCCTGTATGATCACCTGCATCCATTCATGTCCATTGCGCATTACGACAGACTTGGACAATTTCAGCAGGACAATACGAAACTCCACACGCCCAGAATTGCTACAGAGTGACTCCAGGAACACTCGTCAGAGTTTAAACCCTTCCGCTGTCCACGAAACTCCCCAAACATGAACATTATTGAGCATATCTGGGATGCATTGCAACGTGCTGTTCAGAAGAGATCCCCACCCCCTCGTACTCTTAAGTATTTATGGGCAGCCCTGCAGAATTCATGGTGTCAGTTCCCTCCAGCACTACTTCAGACATTAGTCTAGTCACTCTAGCCCATGCCACGTCGTGTTGCGGCCGTTCTGCGTGCTCTCGGGGGACCTATGCGATATTAGGCAGGTGTAGCAGTTTCTTTGGCTCTTTAGTGTATTTGTACGAATGGTTAATAATTATACAGAAAATTACGTTATCGGTATGTGCAGAACATGACCCATGCATGCAAACCTGTTTACATTTCACAGCCTTTGAAAAGTTGCAGGTACATATAGTATTTCACGGGCATGATCACACTTACAGATTGGTAGTTCAGTTTCACAGTTAAACCTATCACAAGCCTTCACTGTAAACATTCTGTAACCATGTTCGCACCCATCTGGACAGCTGGGAACGGCAACTGGAGTCACCTGAACCGCGCCGAATTCACTTTTGGCATTATTTAATCATTATCGTTGACTGCACTCTATTATCACCTGTCGTCACTGTTATTTGCCTCTTATTGAGTGCCAATAAGTAGCTTTTTGTTCAGTGTTTCGTCCATATCTATGAATAGGCGTGTAGCTGATAGTGAACTTTGAGTCTGGATCAAAATTCCGAAACGCTCAGTGGCGTGGGAATGGAAGAAATCATATGACCGGTTGAAACGTGACCCTCGAGATAAATTCAATGTGATATACAGTGTCTGCAAGGATAATTCATATTATTAAACTATATTAATTAAAGAAGTCCGAAGAATATTAACGAATGATGACGGGTCTACCTAACGAAAGAAATACAACCGACAAGTGACAGCATATGCTCAAAAAAACAAGGGATAAAGTCATTAAATAAATGTTCACGTTCACGTTACGTCAGCATTTATCGAAAGACAAATATGGTGATGGGTACAAATCAGCGGAAAGAGAGAGAGAGAGATAGAGCTTCAACGCATTTTTAAAAAAATAGTATTTTTCATAATTAGAAGATAAATTTATAATGTAGGACCTGTTATTAAACTGTTAAACGTAACCAGAAATTCATATTTAATGCCAAATATATGAAACATTCGCTTTAAGTAAATGCTTCAGTTTTTAGAATTATACTTTTTATTTACCTCTCCTTGAAATAAGATATGTCATTTGTCTCTAAGAAAGTTGGCAAGCCTAGTCATTGTTCATGTACAATCTGAAAGACTGGAAAAGTGTGTAAGCGAAATCGACTCAGACCCGGAGACTAAGTGAGAACATTCGTCTATATGAGGTGACCGTCAGCGACACGAGTCAGTTGGAAGCGTGAAGCCCCGCTGCACGCGCCGGCCTCAGTGTCATTGGCACAGGAAGCGGCTACTTGAGCAGTTGACGCCTCGCGTCGGTCTTTAGCTCACTCGGGGCCCTCAAGAATCGTCCAGAATTGACCCGTGACACTCCGCACAGGTGGAATTCTGCTTCTCAGACTGCAAAAAAAAACTACACTGCTCTGCAAAACTTAAGAACGACAAAGGTAAAGTAATAAAACATATTAACAACTAGGAGGAAGTAAATGAAAGTGCGGGAGCATGTTGCCAGAGGTCTTCCAGTCGTGTACAGAAAGCTGGACGTCACATAGCGCGACGTCAGCGTGACTGTAGCGCCAAAAGGGGCTGGCCCAGCAACAAAAGGCAGTCGATGCAACTGGATAAGACACCGTGTGTCAATCAGCGAGCAGTTACAGTGCACTGGGATGGTGTTCTTCAATACAACATGGCCAGGAGCCAACACTTGGATGACTTCACAGGGGAAAGAATAGTTGGGAAACTGGAAGAAAGACCAAGTGTGGCTAGTATAGCCCAGGAGTTTGCTATAATCCACAGAACTGTTTCACGTGCACGGGTAGCGTTCCGAACCACAGGCACTGCTGTCCAAAGTAGAGAAGGTGGGCGACCACGGTCAACTACAGCAGCAGACGACCGCTACATTGTGCAACGGGCAAGAAGGGACCCACGTCAAACAGCTGGTGCAATTGCAACCACATTTAGTGGAATCCCAAAGCACGAAATCTCATGCTCCACAATGACACGGCGACCAGAAGGGGGACGGGGGAGGAGTGGACGAAAGTTGTGTTGGAAGGAGAGGATGTTTGGCAGGTGGACGGCCTGCTAGTTGCTTCGACTTAAATCCCAACGTGCACATGTGGGATGTGCTGCAGCACGTCCACATACACCAACAACCGTCCAGCAGCTGTCAACCGCACTGGTGGAGAAATGGAACGCCTGACCACGAGAACGCCTTTACAACTCTGTGGTCAGCACGGGAGCACGTTGCACAACGTGCATTGCCCTCTGTGGTGATCACACCCCTATTAAGAACCACCACACCCTGCCTTTTCTAATGTCCAGGGCACCATCATAAATCGTGGTCACCTCAGTGTAATTTATTGTCTTTGAATCTGAACAAAATTGTCATTTCTGTTGGTCTCATTACGTATTTCTTTCAGTTATCTCTTGTACTATACTGCAGTAGTTCTTTCTATGTTGGACCAAGTTTCATGGGGCTATGTTAGTTAGCAGGAAAAAGTTACTTTCATCCTTAAGTTTTGTATACAAGTGTGGGTAAGACTGAACGTAGGATTGTTAAGAGTAGTGCGTCAGCAAATGTCAGAAGTGGTTTAGGAAAATGGCAGCAAATAGAAATCAGAAAGGCCAGACAGCAATTCCAGTCACACTTCTCTGCAAACCACCCCACTCCCAGGTGAACAAAACGTTGCTGACACAGCCTCTTACATAGCCACCCCTCCTCCTTTCCCCTCAAATACACACACATTACATCACACCACTGCACTGCAGCTCTGCTCCCAGTTGAGGCAAAAAGTGAAATGTTACTGCAGTATCCCTTCATCCAAACTGCACAACCTATGGCGAGGCGGAAACGTTAGCTGCCTATGAAATCCTGCTACTAGGAGTGGAGTACTGCTGAAATAGAATGGTGCAAGACCTCAGTCCCCATTGCCACTTCGCTGAGACAGCACTTCTGCCCTGTGTCGTCGCACTGCCACGGGTATGCCCGCCCCTATCTGCTGTCTAAACAAACGGCATCGGTCTGGGGATCTTCGCACGTCACCGAGTCGCCGCCAACAACATCCGTACGAGTGTCTTACTGAATAAAGAATGTGATTGCTAACTGACCGCTCATTCTACGACTGCCGGGAGACAGTAATACGCAATCTGTCCTGCGCACGCCTTCCTCAGACAGTCAGTCAGGCATTAATGGTGTCCCTACCACCAACACCACTACAGAAATATGTAAGAAGAACTTTAAAAATAGTGTATTTTATTTTAAATACTTTGGTGAAGGGGCATATAATTTGAACTATTTTTCTTCAATTTGTCCATTCACAAAACATATAATTGTCCCTGCATCATTTCAAAATGCAAATACTGTCCTCCACCCAAGGTACATTTTAATCCAATACAAAACCAAACTGTTTCTTATGAGCCCTTTATTAACTAGTAAGGCAATTTTCTTACGTTCAGAACAAAAACACAAAAACTAATTTTTTTAAAAACTGAGTGATATCAGAAAAAGCGAAATAACATCTAATACTGTCCTGCGAGACAAAATACAAGTGAACAGGTATTTTTAAGAGAAGTGCATAAGTTCTAACATCCCCGTGAAAATGTAAACAGCTACTTAGACGTATTTGTTTGAAATTCTAAAATCTTCTCTTATTTGAATGAGATTTTCTTTGTTCTCGTATGTACAAAATGAATCCTTACGTTGTTGTTGTTGGGGTCTTCAGTCCTGAGACTGGTTTGATGCAGCTCTCCATGCTACTCTATCCTGTGCAAGCTTCTTCATCTCCCAGTACCTACTGCAGCCTATATCCTTCTCAATCTGCTTAGTGTATTCATCTCTTGGTCTCTCTCTACGATTTTTACCCTCCACCCTGCTCTCCAGTACTAAATTGGTGACCCCTTGATGCCTCAGAACATGTCCTACCAACCGATCCCTTCTTCTAGTCAAGTTGTGCCATAAACTCCTCTTCTCCCCAATTCTATTCAATACCTCCTCATTAGTTATGTGATCTACTCATCTAATCTTCAGCATTCTTCTGTAGCACCACATTTCGAAAGCTTCTATTCTCTTCTTCTCTAAACTATTTATCGTCCACGTTTCACTTCCATACATGGCTACACACCATACAAATACTTTCAGAAACGACTTCCTGACACTTAAATCAATACTCGAAGTAAACAAATTTCTGTTCTTCAGAAACGCTTTCCTTGCCATTGCCAGTCTACATTTTATATTCACTCTACTTCGACCATCATCAGTTATTTTGTTCCCCAAATAGCAAAACTCCTTTAATACCTTAAGTGTCTCATTTCCTAATCTAATGCCCTCAGCATCGCCCAATTTAATTCGACTACATTCCATTATACTCGTTTTTCTTTTGTTGATGTTCATCTTATACCCTCCTTCCAAGACACTGTCCATTCCGTTCAACTGCTCTTTCAAGTCCTTTGCTGTCTCTGACAGAATTACAGTGTCATCGGCGAACCTCAAAATTTTTATTTCTTCTCCATGGATTTTAATACCTACTCCGAATTTTTCTTGTGTTCCCTTTACTGCTTGATCAATATAGAGATTGAATAGCATCGGGGAGAGGCTAGAACTCTGTCTCACTCCCTTCCCAACCACTGCTTCCCTTTCATGTCCCTCGACTCTTATAACTGCCATCTGGTTTCTGTACAAATTGTAAATAGCCTTTAGCTTCCTGTATTTGACCTCTGCCACCTTCCGAATTTGAAATAGAGTATTCCAGTCAACATTGTCAGAAGCTTTCTCTAAGTCTACAAATGTTAGAAACGTAGGCTTGCTTTTCCTTAATCTTTCTACTAAGATAAGTCGTAGGGTCAGTATTGCCTCACGTGTTCCAACATTTCTACGGAATCCAAACTGATCTTCCCCAAGGTCGGCTTCTACCAGTTTTTCCATTCGTGTGTAAAGAATTCGCGTTAGTATTTTACAACTGTGATTTATTAAACCGATAGTTCGGTAATTTTCACATCTGTCAACACCTGCTCTCTTTGGTATTGGAATTATTATATTCTTCTTGACGTCTGACGGAATTTCGCCTGTCTCATACATCTTGCTCACCAGATGGTAGAGTTTTGTCAGGACTGGCTCTCCCGAGGCAGTCAGTAGTTCTAATGGAATATTGTTTACTCCGGGGGCCTTGTTTCGACTTAGGTCTTTCAGTGCTCTGTCAAACTCTTCACGCAGTATCATATCTCCCATTTCATCTTCATCTACATCCTCTTCCATTTCCATAACATTGTCCTCGAGTACATCGCCCTTGTTAGGCCCTCTATATACTCCTTCCACCTTTCTGCTTTCCCTGCTTTGCTTAGAACTGGGTTTCCATCTGAGCTCTTGATATTCATACAAGTGGTTCTCTTTTCTCCAAAGGTCTCTTTAATTTTCCTGTAGGCAGTATATATCTTACCCCTAGTGAGATAAGCCTCTACACCCTTACATTTGTCTTCTAGCGTTCCCTGCTTAGACATTTTGCACTTCCTGTCGATGTTATTTTTGAGACGTTTGTATTCCTTTTTGCCTGCTTCATTTACTGCATTTTTATATTTTCTCCTTTCATCAATTAAATTCAGTATCTCTTCTGTTACCCATGGATTTCTACTAGCCCTCGTCTCTTTACCTACTTGATCCTCTGCTGCCTTCACTACTTCATCCCTCAAAGCTACCCATTCTTCTTTTACTGTATTTCTTTCCCCCATTCCTGTCAATTGTTCCCTTATGCTCACCCTGACACTCTGTACAATCTCTGGTTTTTTCAGTTTATCCAGGTCCCATCTCCTTAAATTCCCACCTTTTTGCAGTTTCTTCATTTTAATCTACAGTTCATAGCCAATAGATTGTGGTCAGAGTCCACATCTGCCCCTGGAAATGTCTTACAATTTAAAACCTGGTTCCTAAATCTCTGTCTTACCATTATATAATCTATCTGAAACCTTCTAGTATCTCCAGGGTTCTTCCATGTATACAACCTTCTTTCATGATTCTTGAACCAAGTGTTAGCTATGATTAAGTTATGCTCTCTGCAAAATTCTACCAGGCGGCTTCCTCTTTCATTTCTTAGCCCCAATCCATATTCAACTACTACGTTTCCTTCTCTTCCTTTTCCTACTGTCGAATTCCAGTCACCCATGACTATTAAATTTTCGTCTCCCTTCACTACCTGAATAATTTCTTTTATCTCATCATACATTTCATCAATTTATTCATCATCCGCAGAGCTAGTTGGCATATAAACTTGTACTACTGTAGTAGGCGTGGGCTTCGTGTCTATCTTGGCCACAATAATGCGTTCATTATGCCATTTGTATTAGCTTACCCGCATTTCTATTTTCCTATTCATTATTAAAGTTACTCTTGCATTACCCCTATTTGATTTTGTATTTATAACCCTGTATTCACCGACCAAAAGTCTTGTTCCTCCTGCCACCGAACTTCACTAATTCCCATATATCTAACTTCAACCTATCCATTTCCCTTTTTAAATTTTAACATACCTGCCCGATTAAGGGATCTGACATTCCACGCTCCGATCCGTAGAACGCCAGTTTTCTTCCGCCTGATAACGACGTCCTCTTGAGTAGTCCCCGCCCGGAGATCCGAATGGGGGACTATTTTACCTCCGGAATATTGTTCCCAAGAGGACGCCATCATCATTTAATCATACAGTAAAGCTGCATGCCCTCGGGAAAAATGACGGCTGTAGTTTCCCCTTGCTTACAGCCGTTCGCAGTACCACAACAGCAAGACCGTTTTGGTTAATGTTACACGGCCAGATCAGTCAATCATCCAGACTGTTGCCCCTGCAACTACTGAAAAGGCTGCTGCCCCTCTTCAGGAACCACACGTTTGTCTGGCCTCTCAACAGATACCCCTCCGTTGTGGTTGCACCTACGGTACGGCTATCTGTATCGCTGAGGCACGCAAGCCTCCCCACCAACGGCAAGGTCCATGGTTCATGGCGGGGGGGGGGGGGGGGTTATTTTAGAAAAATCTATATTTCGGGCTCTTTCATTTTCTGCACACCTTATACATCTGCACTCTGCGGATCAGAGTAAACTGCACGGAAGAGGATACTTTTTACTGAACCATTCGTTAAAGTTGGTTCCTCTTCCATTCACGGATGGAGCAAGGGAAGAATGAATACTTCGTCTCTGTGCGAGCTGTTATTTCCATCCGTACGACTTCTGCGGGATAGATAGGTAAGGGGCTGAACAGCGTTCATGGTTTATACGTTGAAAGACAAGTCTTGGAGTTTTCAAGCACGTTCTAGAGAAAAGTAATGGCATGTTGCTTAGAGTTCCGGTGGACAATATTTTTCAACATTTCTGTTACTCTCTCCCACCAGTGAATGTTCGTGCCATCATTCTCCGATGGATAGTATTTCCAAACGGAATAACCACTCCTGACTCCTTCTAGAATATAAGTATTTCATTTAAACACTAGTTTTATACCCTCAGAGTAGCCTGCATATGTGAATGTCGCATATACTGCACACATCTCCACCTCTTCCCCTTTCTCTTTGCCCATCTCTTCCTTCCCGCCCTCTCTCTGTGCGACATCTTTTCCTCCCTCTCTATCTATCTCCACCTCCTCCCTCACTCTGCCCTTCTCCACCTCCTCCTTCACTCTGCCCATCTCCTCCTCCATTCTCTCTCTGTTCATGTCTTCCTACCCAATGATTCCACCCATTTCCTTTTATCCCCCTACCCATCTTTCCTACTCTCCTTCCCTCAGGCCATCTCCTGCTCCACCCTCTCTCAGTCCGCCTCCTGCTCTTCCATTCATCTGTCCATCTCCTTCTTCCCCCTCTCTGTCCACCTCTGCCTCTCTCCATATCACTGTCCATCTCTTCCACTGCCCATATATCTATCTGTCTTCTCCTCCTCCCCCTCTCTCTGGCTGCCTCCTACTTCCTCTCCCTATGTTTTTATCTCCCCCTCCCCTTTCTGTGTTCATCTCCTTCCCTCCCCAATCTCTCTCCATCTCCTGCTCTCCCTCTCTCTGTTCACCCCTTCCACTCCCTCTCTTGCCCATCTCCCTCACCCCCCCCCCCTTTCTGTCCATCTCCTCCTCCCACTCTCTTAGTCAATCTCCTCCTCCCTCTCTGCCTGCCCACCCGTCCAGCCCCTTCTTTTTGCCCATTTTCTATGTTACCCGTACTGTCCCAAAAGTACTTATTAGTCTATTTCAGAATTGTTGCTCACTTTTCTTGGGAGAAAAGAAAATGGCTCTGAGCACTATGGGACTTAACTTCTGAGGTCATCAGTCCCCTAGAACTTAGAACTACTTAAACCTAACTAACCTAAGGACATCACACACATCCATGTTTCGTGGGAGATAAGAGTAATAGTTTAGTATCAGTAACAGTCAGATACGCTCTTGTCGTCTTGTTTTTTACACAGCCAGAGCTCAGTTGTCCACAGCTTCTCGTAAGGGAACATAATTTTAAAAAAAGAGCTCTTGCTTACCTCATGTCGATAGCGGAGAAAGGAGACGTTACTTTCTCGATTTCACGACATTGTATTGTACGAAAGTTCTTGGATCTTCAGTTAAAAGTGCAGCATCTTTGTAATTTACTCTCCTCATTACACAGTTAGAAGTGGCCGTACTTAACTACTGATAAGCATATATATGAAAATTTCACAGTTGGTGGGATGGCAAAATGCTTAGCGGATTGACTGTTGTGTGCATTGGGCCTGCAATTATCGTGTAATTGTTTTTTTATATCATAATCAAAAATAAACAATGGTACTAACAGTCAGTCCTTTAAATAATATAGCGCAAGTGCACATCGCAGATACACGTAACCAACCATAATACGCACGCCTAAAAATAACAAAGATAATTCAAAAGAAATATCCACACTTATGTCACAAATATTATATCAAAAACCGTAACTAAAGATATTTACGTTAACTACTATCCCTCCCCAATGTGAGGTGTTTCTCACCCCAACAGTATTTCTTTTCACGCAACAGGTGATATACAGTTGGACACTAAATTCTGCATACACCCTAAAAATAACACTTGAAGTCAAAATCAATGAAGAAAATATTATGTATTCACTTTCTGTTACATAAACAGACATGTTAGGAACGAAAAACAACATATACACTGCATAATTAATAATAATTCCGTTTACTGGCATCTTGAGCATACAAATGAAAGGGCGGTCAGGTACAAAAGTAAACATACACTGTGATGTTCTTCACTTTCAGGCCCAATTTAATATTTTGTATTGCCACCATCTGCTTTGATCACAGCTTCCAAACATCGAGGCATAGATTCCAACATTTTTTTTGTTTCTTTTTTTTTCGTTTGTTTACACAGGTGTAAAGTTATTCCACTCTTTCACTAAGGCTGCTTTTAAATCATCTTTGCTTTTGATGTTGTTTTTTTTTATTCACGCATTTTAGTTCTCCCCAAAGATGTTCCATTACGTTAATGTCTGGTGACTGGGGAAGCGAATGCAACTGTTTTGTTACATTGTAAAGTAAACATTATTTTACGACAATGATTATATACTTGGGGACATTGTCTTGCTGAAACACCCAGTCTGTTCTTAGTCCCAGTTTCTCCGCAGATTGCTTCAGATTCTCCTTTAAGATGGTGAGATGCTTCCATTTACTAATAATACCTTTAATAAATACTAAATTACCAACTCCAGCTCCAGATACGCAACCCTATACAGGAATATTTCCACCACCGTACATCACTGATGGGACAAGATTTCCCTTCTTCCAACCTTCATTTCTTTTTCGCCACACCTTCTAATGTCCATCACACTGGAAGATGTTAAACTTACTCTCATCCGTGAAAAGTACTGTATTCCAAAATGTGAAATTTTTATTGAGGTGCAGAGTTGCAAATTCTACGCGCTTCTGTTCATTTACCCTGCTTATGAACGATTTCTTCCTTGCTGTTCTACTTTCAAATCCATGATTGTGCAGCAGTCTTCGTACTGTTACGGGATGAACATTATTTCCACTAGTATTTGCGACATCCAATGCCAGCTCCGTAGCTGTAATTCTGGGATCCGCATTCACTTTTCTAATGATGTGTCGACGCTCCCTGTTAGCTAATTTTGGTGGTCGTCCACATCTAGATTTGTTTTCTACACTTCATCGAATCCTGTAATTTCTTATTACGATATAGACACTTGCATTGCTCCTTCTAACAATTTCCCCCATGTTCTACAGTGAAAAGCCCTTTTTACTGAGCTCTCACTGAAAATCCCATTTTACTGAGTTCTCAGTGAAAAGCTCAATAATATTTTTCCTCACCTCCAGTGGTATTTCGGTTCTTTTGAATCCATGTTATCGAATTACGTATTGCAATACACGTCTATTATATCAACAAACCAGACCACTTGCACTGTGTTCACTGCAAAGCCTCTCTTGCAACAAACGAGACAGACTGGAATTGTGTGTTGACTTCCGTACCACAGTAAACAAACACTGTTGCATCTATCACGCTTGCCATGCGCGATACCGCTCTGAAGACCTTGATTTATGTATTGTGGACGTGGACGCAGGCACAGAGTTGCACGTCTACCTCTGTGTATCCAGACTGTACGCAACATGCTACGAAATGGGGATGTACGTAGACTTTATTGTCCGACTGTATGTAGCAAGTTTGGAGGAAATCAATGCAGTTGTTTAAGAGCCTATGTGAAAAACACATGGATATACGTATTTTTATAATACACTAACATTTTACCTGCAGCTTTGCCTGTGTATCTGGCTGTTACATATTTTCCACAAGTGTACATCTGATTCTTTGCTGTTTTGACTCTAGAGCCGATGTTACATTTATCTGTGGTATTCAGTCATGTGGCATTAACTTTGGTTCCGGAATATGTTGATACAATAAATTGGCTGACTACTTTGCTCATTCTCAGCCCCAGGAGATCTCTGTGGGTCTAACGGTCATCGTAATTGTTTTCCAGGTTGCAAGTGAGATGTGTGCCAAGTGTTACAGAGATGGGCTGATATGTCAATTTGTGCCCAACACCTCCCCCCCCCCCCCCCCGCCTATCCACCGCAACTCTCTCTCTCTCTCTCTCTCTCTCTCTCTCTCTCTCACACACACACATACACACACACACACTCACAGGAAAACAGCCACGGCAGTTGCCTACATGATGGTAGATTTTACCAGTGGTTACACCAAAATAAACAGGAAAAATTTTAATCTCTCTCCTCAGTCACCGAACACCTTTCGTTTCTCATTCTCCTCCACGTGCTGTCTCCTTTCCACCTGTCGCCTCACAACCTTTCCCTCTTCCACATCCCCCTTTCTCTGCCAAGCTTCTTCCTCCTGTCTCTGCACATCTACTCCTATTCCTCTGTCTGCCAATCTTTCCTCGCCCCTCCTCTCTCTCTGTCCTCCTCCTCCTCCTCCTCCTCCTCTCTCTCTCTCTCTCTCTCTGTCTCTCTCTGTCCATCTCCTCCTGTCCCTTTCTATCCCCACCTGCTCCTCCACGCGCTCTACTTGATCCTCTCCATTACCCCATTACCCCCTCCCTGTCTGTGCACCCCATCTCTTGGTCCATCTCCTCCTATGTCACCCTGTTTTCACTACTACCCTCATAAAGATGGGAGGCGATTCTTACCCCCACAGTACTTCTTTCCAAACAATAAGTGGTATGTGTACAATTTTGGTTGAAATCTATCCATTGACTTAGAAGGAGCTGTGAAAAGTATATTTGCACACACTGAGTATTCATTTTAACTGAAGACATTGAAATATCTCGTAAAATACACTTCAGAAAAAAAAGCATCCGTCATGAATGGCGTATGCAATGGCATGAAAAAAGAATCAAGTCACTATTTCGATTTAGTCTTTAAAGGCATTGTAAAGACTAAGAGGCTAATTAAGAAACAGTCCTGTATTTCGAAACAGTTGAGATCATCTACAACTTTTTCTTGGTAACAGTATCCTGCGATGTCAGGATTTAAAACCTTGTTTCATGAGTACCTCGAAGATAATGCTAAAGATACCAAATTCAAAACGTTCGGTTGGCAGAGAAGGAACCATCTATACACTTATTTAGAGATTCGTCGACGTTCTTAAGGCTATGATAAACATTGGTCTTAGTGGTAAGGAATATAATAAAGTGTAGTAGTAAATATTAAAAACATAATCGTACCCGCTTTAGGTTCAATATAAGCCACCAGAAATAATTAATAGCATACATCACCTAAGGCCTTGTAGTCCTAGAATATTTAAGTTGCAACTACATGTTACGATTTCTAGGGAACGGCGCTGTCAGAGACAATGATGCAAGATTAGAGTTTAACGTCCCGTCGACGACGAGGTCTTTAGAGATTGACTCGGTAGGGGAAGCAAGGCTAAGGAAATTGGCTGTATCCTTTGCAAAGGAACTATACCGGCATTTGTCTCAAGTGATTTGAGGAAGATCAGAGAAAACCTCGATCTAGGTGGGCTGACGGGTATTTGAAGAGACAGCTAACTTCAAAGGATCATGCGGTAAAGTACTTGCCGAAACTTTCAATATCTGTGAAAGACGAGCCATTCAGCATAAAGTGCTCAACAGATGAATGAAGGCAGTAGAGAAGCACTTCGACGAGCTTTGCAAGGAGGAGCGGCTGTTAGAGAGCCCGTAGCTGGACTTACATAACAATTCTATATCCGATGATATACAACACTTATTCGTCACTAGATACCTTGACTTGAGGAATTAAGTATACATAGACGCATACATAGCAATAAAATCTTTTTTCCATATCTGCTGTCTGTGATGAAGATATTAATAACGAAGCACTTAAAATTATCAGTAACATTGTCTCATAACATTTTCCTGAACTTCTTTTACCTGATTTATATACACAGGTGTTCATTTTAACTGAAGACGTTGAAATATCTCGCAAACTACACATCGGACAAAAAAAAAGTTATAATTCCCATTTGTCTCGGAGGGGTACATCCAACGATACCGCACTCGACCTGCCACCCCACACAGTGCGTGGGTGGGGGATAACTGCGAAATCATCAATGGGAAGCCCCGGTTTTTATTGTAGATTACGATTCCACGGCAATATCTAAATACTTTTTGTCTGAAAGTTTCTTCGTTTCCCCAAAGATGGCTCTGCAATCGGAGGAATAGAAATGAGTACACAATCGTATTTACAACATGCTACTTAATGGCTATTGAATATCCAAAGGCACGTGGGACCTCACCTCCATGTTGCGAGGGTAGGACAGGCCAATATTTCATAACTTCTAGTTGGAAACCCCGTTAGCTATGTTGTATTCCTCTGACGTATCGAACAGGGGACTATTCCACGTGCCGCCATGGTCAAGTAGCGAACTACGACACATAACAGGCAGTACAGTGCGACCGGAGCTCACGTATCGGGCAGACGTAGAACACATCCGGCTATAAACATTACAATACTTGCGCAATGTCCGCAGCTCGTGGTCGTGCGGTAGCGTTCTCGCTTCCCGCGCCCGGGTTCCCGGGTTCGATTCCCGGCGGGGTCAGGGATTTTCTCTGCCTCGTGATGACGGGGTGTTGTTTGATGTCCTTAGGTTAGTTAGGTTTAAGTAGTTCTAAGTTCTAGGGGACTGATGACCATAGATGTTAAGTCCCATAGTGCTCAGAGCCATTTGAACCATTTGAACTTGCGCAATGTTTATTGCCTGCACACTACCTCTCATTTGGAGAACAGACGTACAAGGGGATTGAAATAATCCTGATTTACGGAGAATATAGGAGAAACACTGAGGCTGCTGTTCCATGACCGATGGCAGCGTACGTACCGGCAAAAAGCAACGAAGCAAACGTGTTACAGGAGAAGCTAATGAAATAGCTGTACTAGCGGTAGTGCACCACAACCCGTGGATAAGCGACAGGCCATTACACCGCGATTCCGGTATGCCCATAGGTAGTACTGTCACAATACCGCATCGTCGTATCATCCACACCACGTATCACTGCGTCAAGAACTTCATTGCGCCGATTTCCATAACCAGTTAGTGTTTTGTGAAATGGTACGTCAACAAATGTAAACGACCCCCACGTTCTTTGCCGAGGTACTATTTTCCGATGAGTCTACATTCACAAACTATGGTAACGTTAACCGGCATAGCATGCATTCAGAGTGCAGACAGCCCCCATTGGTTACGGCAAGTTGACCATCAGCGTCCTTGGTCAGGTAACGTATGATGTGGCATCATGGGAACAAACTCAGTGGCCGTGCGGTTCTAGGCGCTACAGTCTGGAACCGGGTGACCGCTACGGTCGCAAGTTCGAATCCTGCCTCGGACATGGATGTGTGTGATGTCCTTAGGTTAGTTAGGTTTAATTAGTTCTAAGTTCTAGGCGAATGATGACCTCAGAAGTTAAGTCGCATAGTGCTCAGAGTCATTTTGAGCCAAACTCAGTGGTCCGTATTTTATCGACGGCACGTCCGTTAGTGCCTTACGTCACCAGTAGGACTAGCAACGTGCTTTGCAAATAATTTCGATGACACCATTCGGGAGGGGGGGGGGGAATACAGAGAATAGATATGGAATCTAGTAGATGCAGCGAGGGAAACAATTCGCTTTCACGACGTACGAAAGGCTTTCTTAAAAGCTGACCAATAAAAACGACTTTACTTTTATTTCTGTATTTGTGGTACGTAACTTCTTTTGTAGAAGTACCACCATAATCTCTGTATGACGAATTCGACGCCAGATACCGTACCACGCAGGCTACTTTTAGCAAACAAAAAAAAAGCCTCGACCCAGAATCGAACCGTCGACCTCCTGCATGCTAACCCAAAACGCTAGCAACTCACCAACTACATAGCATTGCTATATCTGCTGACAGAGTAGCAACCATCTATGTGATTACAGATTGCCAATCTTTAACGTCCAAGTACTGCCCGAAATACGAAATTTTTGAGACATATTTTTATACGGTAAGAGAAGTTGATCAAAATGTCATGAGACAATGTTACTGATACTGTAAGTTCACATGCTTCCTCATTAAGATCTTCATCACAGAGAGCATATATAGAGAAAAGGTTGTATTTGAATGTAGGCGTGTTTCTGAAAACTTTATTCCTCGAGACAAAATATCTAGTTACGAATAAGTGTTTGTCATCGGATAGAGAATTGTTATGTGAGCACAGACACGGGCTCTCTGTCGGCATCTCAACCTCGCAAAGCCCGTTGAAGTGCTGCTCTACTGCCTCAGTTCGTTTGCCGGGCAGTTTACACTCAATGTTGCATCTTTCACAGATATTGAAAGTTTCGTCAAGCAGTTTATCGCCTGATCCTTCAGTGCTAGCTATCTTTTTAAATCCCCGTCGGCCCATCCAGACTGCGGTTTTCCCTGATCTCTCCCAAACCACATGAGGCAAAAGCTGGGGTGGTTCCTCTGCAAATGATACAGCCGATTTCCTTAGCCTTGCTTGCCCTACCCGAGTTTGAGATGAATCTCTAATGACCTCGTCGTCGACGGGACGTTAAGTCCCAACTTTCTATTGTTATTTCTGAGAATGCCGTTCCCTAGAAGTCATAATATGTAGCTGCAAATTCAATATTCTCAGACTGCAAGGCTTTAGGTGATGTACGCTATTAATTCTTTCTGGTGGATTTATAGAACCTTAAACGGGTACGATTATGTTTTTTAACACATGGTGCTATACTTCGTTCGTTACATTCCTTACTATTACGAACAATGTTTGTCACGGCCTTCAGAACGTCGACGAATCTCTAAATAAGTGTAAAGATGCTTTCTTATCCGCCAACTGCACGCTTTGAATTTGGTATCTTCAGCATTATCTTCGAAGTACTCATGCAACAAGCTTTTCAATCCTGTCACAGCAGGATGCTGTTACCAAAAAATTGAAGATGATCTCAACTGTTTCGAAATACAGTGCTATTTTTAATTAGCCTCTTAGCCTTTACAATGCCTTTAAATCCAAATCGTGAGTTGATTCTTTTTGCACACCATTGCATACATTACTCAAGACGGATGGCTCGCCATAGCCTTGGCCAAAATACTTGCTCACATCTAGTCTCTTTCATTCTGCATATTCTGTTTGTGATAAGGTTCTATAGGACCAAACTGCTGAGGTCATCGGTCCCTGCTACATATTCTGTTTAATGATGTTCGTGGGGGAGGCGGAGATCAGCGTTTAACGTCCTGTCAACAACGAGCTCATTAGAGACGGAGTACAAGCTCGGATTAGGGAAGGATAGGGAAGGAAATCGCCTTTCAAAGGAACCATCCCGACGTTTGCCTGAAGAGATTTAGGGAAATCACCGACCGACAACCTTAAGGCAGGATCGCCGGACACGGGCTTGAACCGTCGTCTTCCCGACTGTGAGTCCAGTATGCTAACCACTGCATCTCGCTCGTCAGTCATGTTCGTATCCTAATACAGATGTATCTTTGACCTCAGTGAAGGAGGTATGTAATTTGCGGAGCTTTCTGTCAGAATGATTACCAAAACAGTCTCTGATAGGGAAAGACTTCTTTTGACTGATTTTACTAATTTTTTTCACTTTTCTTTCCCGTATTAATTCTTTTCCTTTTTTTTATTACAGAGGAACCTTATCCTCGGGAAGAGAGGGGCTTTTGGTTTGCTTTCTGTGTAAAAGTTGCTGCAATATGTTTGATTCGTCTAAAAAATCTGTTCCATTCGCTTATCAGTCCCTTATCTCACAACCTTTTGCTTTTTGAATTCACTTCATTACTGATGTCAGTTATTATCTCCCAATATGGCGCAATGTAATTGGTCACCTGCATGTCATTTCATGGCATGATTCGCGCTTTACTACAATTTTGGCGCCGAGCGTGGGGCGATCTCATTACTTATCTACATATCATTTTATATCAGAGAGGAGAAATTTTCTTCACTACTACAGTTAAGATATACTGTCGAATGTCAGTATGTGCATGCATAATGTCCGTATTCTCAATGTTGTATTGACCACCAACACCCCGAAATAATGTACTTTATCACATAGATTTCTAGATCGAGATTCGTTTCCTAATTTCGTTGGAATGGAAGAGGAGATTCTTTTTTTTCCGAAGCTGCTCGCCGTCATTGAAAAATATATTTGCCGGCAAGATACAAATATGGGCCAGTTCATAAACCAAGAAGTTTCATTTCACAATAGCGAAATTTCCAGTGCCTATGTTCGCTCTGATCTCAGACCTACTGTACTATGCACATCGGATGCAAAGGGCGAAGGAGAAGCAGAGTTCTTGTTTTTCGAAATAAACACATCAAATCAGAAACTGCTAATTGGAGTAATCTATAAACCTCCAAACGTCGGTGCTATGTCCTCCTTTCAGTCTGCCCTGTCCTCGCTCGTGACACTGTATGAACACATAATCATTATGGGCGACACAAACATTGACTTACAGTTAAAATCTCCCTCTGCAGAAAAACTAAGGAGACTGTTCC
This sequence comes from Schistocerca cancellata, assembly GCF_023864275.1. Classification (NCBI taxonomy): domain Eukaryota; kingdom Metazoa; phylum Arthropoda; class Insecta; order Orthoptera; family Acrididae; genus Schistocerca; species Schistocerca cancellata. The sequence continues at coordinate 604,609,667 of NC_064631.1, read as the reverse complement.
ACTCCAATGATATGAGTTTAACACCGCTGGACCCAACTCATCACACGCCACACAGCCATACACTCATAGATATAATAGCAACAAAGCGACCAGATAAAATAATTCGCGCCAATCAGACATCCGCTCCAGGACTCTCTGCTCACGACGTGATATTCTTAAATTACTCAGTGCATACTACCAAAGAAAAATCTCACCTGGTAACCTACAGAAACCTAAAAAATGTTAACCATGACGCTCTTCAAAAGGATTGCTCAGACATCCCTTGGCATGATATAAGCAATGAACCGACTTTAGACGGAAAAATTCGGGAATTATGTCGCAAAATTATTACACTGTATGATAAACATGCTCCTCAACGCACTGTCAAGGTAAAGAGAGCTCCCGCTCCGTGGCTCACCACTGCATTACGCCAGTTAATGAATAAACGTGATGCTGCACATAGGGCCTTCAAGCGTAACCCAACTCCCGAGGCGTACGAAGCTTATAGGAAACTCCGAAATAGAACCAAGCAAAGCGTGAGGAATGCCAAAATCAGACATGCCCGCTCTGTCGTATGCGGTATAACAAAACCTGCTGCACTGTGGAAAAAGCTGCGCAGTTTCGGTATAGGGAAGCGAAGATCTGACGCTGTTTATCAAGCGTCTGCAGAAGAATTCAATGATTTCTTCTCAACAGCTATAAACTGCCACGCAGCGACAAATTACCAGCCCCAAGATATCAATCTCTCGAGAGACAAGTTTTACCTAAAACATGTAACTACTGGCACAGTACACAAGGCAATTATGAGAATCTCTTCCGAGGCAGTAGGAAATGATGGAGTGAGCATTGGCATGATTAAGAACGTCGTAGACACTATTACTCCAGTTATCACAGACATCTTCAACCTGTCTCTTGTCAGTAGTACATATCCTACTGAGTGGAAGCAAAGTTTAATTCAACCTATACCCAAGACTGACAACCCTAAGTCGCCAGGTGATTACAGGCCGATCAGCATACTACCTGCAATATCTAAAGCCCTAGAATACATCGTCCATGAACAACTGACGGATTACCTCAAAACTCATAACATCCACAACAAATATCAGTCAGGCTTTCGAAAGCACCATAGTACAGCAACTGCATTAATCAAAGTAACTGATGACATTAAACATGCTATGGACAGACGTGAAGCTACCATCCTAACACTGCTTGACTTTAGCAAGGCTTTTGATACAGTTGACTTTGATATATTACTAATTAAAATGAAACAGCTGAATTTCTCAAACAGCGCTATACACTGGTTCGACAGCTACCTCAAAAACAGAAGTCAACAAGTCATTTGTGGGTCGGAAAAGTCATCATGGAAAAACGTGCGCTCTGGAGTTCCCCAAGGCTCCGTCCTTGGTCCATTACTCTTCTCACTGTACATTAATGATATTTCTTCAGTGATTCACTCCTGCAACTACCATCTATATGCCGACGACATCCAACTGTACATAAGTGCAAGCCCCAAGAACATTGCTGACGCAGTAGCGAGTATGAACGCAGATCTTTGCTCTGTTTCTCGATGGGCACAGAACCTAGGTCTGAAACTAAACCCCAAGAAATCCCAGGTCATACTTATATCTCATCCAAAGTTAATCAGTCGGTACTCTCGCGAAACAGTCCCTCAAATACTCCTCAATGGTACCCAACTACCATACCAAAAAACAGTAAAAGACCTTGGAATAATCTTGGATGAACACCTAAACTGGGAAGAACAAACAGTCACAGCTTGCCGGAAATCGCTCTCCTCCCTACATGCAATTCAAAAATTTAGAAAAATATTTCCAACCCATGTTAAACAAAAATTAGTCCAAACACTAGTCTTGCCTAATCTTTACTACTGTGATGTAGTTCAACACGGCACAAATAGTGAAAATTCGAGATGCCTCGAGCTAGTGATGAATGCTTGCGTTAGATACGTATGCAATATACGGTTGTATGATCATATCAGTTCTTCATACTCCCAGCTAGGTTGGATACGCCCACATAAGGCACGCGATCTCCACACGATGTGCTTACTTCAACGATTTCTTAGCCACTGGTGCCCCCAATACTTATCTTCTCACATTAAATACCTATCATCATTCCACAACCGCAATACTAGGTCGGATACATCTAGCATCTTGGCTGTACCTTTACATAACACAAAATCTTTCTCTGTGTCATTCTCCATCTCAGCCATACGACTATGGAACGCGCTCCCCTGTGATCTGCGTCTTATCCAGAACCACTTAACATTCAAGAGGGAACTCAAGACTTACATATTAGGGACGGTATAGCCACCATTGTCGTGCCCCTCTCATCTTTTTCTTTCTCCTCTCCATCATAGCTTCGAATTTTACCATTCTATTTCTCCTCCTCTAACTTATCTACCTTTTCTATATCTCTTTCACCCCATTCTATCGTCTTATGTCTCTGCTTGATGAGAATAACTCACAAGCTGCAAGAATATAACGTGAAAATTCCCAACTAGCAATAGGACTGACATTCATAAAAGGAAAAATATGTTCACTTTCCTATACATAGTCATTACTATTATTATTATTCTTGATTATTATAATTACTTTTTGATTGTTATAATTATCATTGTAGTACTTTTATAATCTCTATTTTTTTCTGTAACATTAATACTGTATAACATGTTATATGTCCTTAATGTTCTGTAGAAACTGAAATTTGTTGAATCTGAGTATGCCTGGTTAGGTGTAAGAGAGGGCCTGAAGGCCCTAATCTTGCCAGGTAAAATAAATGCATAAATAAATAAATAAATAAATAACTTGTGTTTAACTACTGACATAGACCGGCAATCACGTGAAGATTTCTGGCCGATGGGGAAACGTTCCAGTCATTAGCTTTTGCAACAAGAATTGCAGCAAATTCATTATTTATTATAAATAATATCGAATTTGAAATAATATTTTGCATTATTGAATAAGAAAGAGCCAGAATCTTTCGGAAAACGAAAGGTGGCCGAAACCTCAGTAGTAAGTGGACGCGAACCTGCTACCTTTCTTGTCGCAGCTCATTGCCCACAACGCTATCACCTGCGCTACAGTTTCAACACATTTGCCAACCCTCCGTATAATAAATACACTGTCTAAAGACTGCTGTATATGCATTGATGAGCCAAAACATCGTGACCACCAGCTTAATAGCTTGCTTGTCCGTCTTTCGGAAGAAATACATCACTGATTTTGCGTGGGTCAGGTATCAGACAGTTTGTTGGTAGGTTTGGGGAGGTACGTGGAATTAGATGTCTACGCATAGGTCATGTAATTCGCCTACATAACGGGCCGCTGTTTCGCGTACGCTGTGATAGCGCCATATAGCGACCCAGATAGGTTCCAGAGGATTTACATCAGGCAAATTTAGTCGCCGAGACGTCAACGTCAGTTCACTGTAATGCTTCTCAAACCACTGTAGCACGGTTCTGGCTCCGAGACACGGACAATTATACTGCTGAAAGATGACATCGCCGTCGGGGAAGAGATTAAGCATGAAGAAGTGCAAGTTCGCAGTAGGAGCGTGTCCTCGATTACCACCACAGCTTCCATGCGAGCACAGGAGGTTGTCTGCCAGAGCACACTACTGCTGCCACCAGTCTGCGACGTGGCGCACTGCGCGTTTGCAGCGCCGTTCACCTCTATGACGGCGATTGTGGAGAAGACCATCGACCTAGTATAGCAAAGACGTGATTCACCCGAAAAGCTGACTTGTTTGCTTTGATCAATGGTCGAATCCTGATTGTCCAGTGCCCACTGCAATCATAATTGATGAGATCGTTTGGTCAACATGTGAACACGTAGGAGTGGTCTGCTGCGGAGCTCCACGTTCAACAATGTACGATAAACGGTGTGCTCGGAAACACTTGTGCGTTCATCAGCATTGTGCTCTTTCGGCAGAGATGCCAGAGAACACCATCTACACTCCTGGAAATGGAAAAAAGAACACATTGACACCGGTGTGTCAGACCCACCATACTTGCTCCGGACACTGCGAGAGGGCTGTACAAGCAATGATCACACGCACGGCACAGCGGACGCACCAGGAACCGCGGTGTTGGCCGTCGAATGGCGCTAGCTGCGCAGCATTTGTGCACCGCCGCCGTCAGTGTCAGCCAGTTTGCCGTGGCATACGGAGCTCCATCGCAGTCTTTAACACTGGTAGCATGCCGCGACAGCGTGGACGTGAACCGTATGTGCAGTTGACGGACTTTGAGCGAGGGCGTATAGTGGGCACGCGGGAGGCCGGGTGGACGTACCGCCGCATTGCTCAACACGTGGGGCGTGAGGTCTCCACAGTACATCGATGTTGTCGCCAGTGGTCGGCGGAAAGTGCACGTGCCCGTCGACCTGGGACCGGACCGCAGCGACGCACGGATGCACGCCAAGACCGTAGGATCCTACTCAGTGCCGTAGGGGACCGCACCGCCACTTCCCAGCAAATTAGGGACACTGTTGCTCCTGGGGTATCGGCGAGGACCATTCGCAACCGTCTCCATGAAGCTGGGCTACGGTCCCGCACACCGTTAGGCCGTCTTCCGCTCACGCCCCAACATCGTGCAGGCGTGAATGGAGGGACGAATGGAGACGTGTCGTCTTCCGCGATGAGAGTCGCTTCTGCCTTGGTGCCAATGATGGTCGTATGCGTGTTTGGCGCCGTGCAGGTGAGCGCCACAATTAAGGCTGCATACGACCGAGGCACACAGGGCCAACACCCGGCATCATGGTGTGGGGAGCGATCTCCTACACTGGCCGTACACCACTGGTGATCGTCGAGGGGACACTGAATAGTGCACGGTACATCCAAACCGTCATCGAACCCATCGTTCTACCATTCCTAGACCGGCAAGGGAACTTGCTGTTCCAACAGGACAATGCACGTCCGCATGTATCCTGTGCCACCCAACGTGCTCTAGAAGGTGTAAGTCAACTACCCTGACCAGCAAGATCTCCGGATCTGTCCCCCATTGAGCATGTTTGGGACTGGATGAAGTGTCGTCTCACGCGGTCTGCACGTCCAGCACGAACGCTGGTCCAACTGAGGCGCCAGGTGGAAATGGCATAGCAAGCCGTTCCACAGGACTACATCCAGCATCTCTCCATGGGAGAATAGCAGCCTGCATTGCTGCGAAAGGTTGATATACACTGTACTCGTGCCGACATTGTGCATGCTCTGTTGCCTGTGTCTATGTGCCTGTGGTTCTGTCAGTGTGATCATGTGATGTATCTGACCCCAGGAATGTGTCAATAAAGTTTCCCCTTCCTGGGACAATGAATTCACGGTGTTCTTATTTCAATTTCCAGGAGTGTATAATACGGAAACTGTACCAAAAAGACGCGCTTTTGATATGTTGTCATTGTGCCGCAGCATTGAAACGGTGTACTTTCGTAGCACACTAGTTACAACACTAAAAACGTTCCGCAGTATAGTAGAATGTTGAACGCCAAGATGTAACATCGTCAGTTTCTCGCAGGTGCGTTTTCACATCCCGAGAGAGGACGACTTTAATAATGAGTCCAACTTGAGATGAATGAAGTAAAAAGTAGGACACTTGTAGCGAGAAAATATGACATTAGGGCTAATAAAGACAGAGAATAGCTGGGCGGTATGGTGGATCGAAAATATATCGGAAGGAAGTCAAAACGTATAGATGCTCCCTGAAAGATTTTGTGCATACAACAAACAAACACAAATGAAAATACAGTGTGTTAACTGTAAGACGACTGAGTTATGAGGGGAGTGCGGGGAGAGGAGGAAGCAAGCATTGGCTGGCCAGGGGTGGGAGCCGCTGGAGGGGGGGGGGAGACAAGGCACGCCTACCAGTTGCAGTGCTGGCACTACAAATTGCGCGTCATGCTTACACGAAAGCAGACGAAAGGCTTGGAAGTAAAACTCGCTTTAAATGTTGTTCGTAAACGAAACTGAAATCGTCATGTACATTAAACTCTATATATGAATGTATATATGTTTGTCTACTATGCGCTCACAAACCATTCATCCGATTGCAATGAAACTTTGGTGAGTTGTTCTCCGAACTGGACGCAGTGTTCGCAGGCTCGGCACAATCTTCCACACTGGATAAAATTCCGCTATCGTGTCGCGAATGACACGCTGGTTGAAATCATTGATCATTACTTCGATTTCTCCACTTCTTTTCGTAAGTTAAAAGCGAGAAAGATTTATAAGAAAATGCCTTCTGCACTGCATGTATTTTTTTTAATTTGAAAATGTACTGTAAAATGAATTTGTTTCGAAATAATACAGTAACTAGTGGTGTTTCCATACAAAGCAATACGGTAGCAAGGAAAAATGAAGTATAAGGTAATTCAGACGAAATAGGGGGCTCCTTCAAAGTGATCGTGAACAAAATATCTGAAATGGAAACTCACCTTTTCTTGCCAGGCGTTTGTGGTGATACGCCAGGATGATTCTTGGAAAACTGTTTGAATCTTCCAACGCTACGCATGCTTTGTCCTGTGTATGTAGCAGCTCTCACTGAAGATTTGTAAATGGGGTGAAACATTTTTTCTGCTCCCTTTCGCAGCATTCAATCACATGCAATATAATTTTGCGAGCATCGCTACGTAATACTGGTTTCCTTCTAACCGTAGGCCTACCGGTAGGGGTTGTTGGCGACTCCCGAGATGGGCCAGCAACTGCCTCTTCACTCATTTTGATAATGTTTAGCACAACTTCACAATAAAAACACGCAGAACAGTACAGCGCAAAACAATAACGAAGTAGACGACAATGGCTACCTTGTACAACACAGTCAGCTACGTAATGTTGGCAGCAGTCGAAACTGCGTGCCTACCGAAGCCTCCCGACGTTTACCGACTTCTACCGATTCAGGACTCGGGAGAGGTCAGCCATCTAAAAGTTTACACACTGTACAGCTTTCAACAAAAATGAAGATCTTTTCACGTGAAACAGTTTTACATTGCGACGAAGGGAACAACTTATCAAGACTTCTGCTAAGACCCTTTTTCTCAGGAACATTGAAGTCTATGGTCCCTTGGCGGTATGAAAAATTGAAGCTTCTAAGTCAATCCAATAGAAAGATGTTATATCCTAGCCAGTAATGCCAACCGAGCCCGCTGCCAAAAGGTTGGCAGCATCAAAGTCCGGACGCCGTCCGCATAAGCAGCGCCAGCGATACAGGAAATCGCCGCTAGTCTGCGCGCGCCACCGCTGGCTTCTGGCTTCTTAAGCGCTGGAGTCGCGAGCACTAGGACAGTTCTGTATTCGCCGCTCAGTTGTATACTCGCCACCGATTTGTGTACTTGCTAGTCAGTTGTGTTTTCATCGCAGCCGAGTTGTTGTTTGTCGTCAGCCGACGCTGACCTAGCCGCTCCGACTCGAACTAGACAGATTTCTGTAGACACGGAGTTCACTACTGTGTTTCTGTATCTTCGTTAATAAAAATAAGTACCGACTTTTATTTAATCAGAGTGTTTGGGTTTTCATCTTTCTGTTCGGCCCGCTATTAAAAGTGTGGCGGTGACTTCGTGAGCCGTTTCTACAGCGAAGTGTTTGTCGCTACGAACCCCGCCACAAAAAAAGATACACATCCATTTACGTCACATATTTTGATACTCGCAAACTCATTCCTCAGAACCTATAGGGTACTTCCCGTTGACGTAGAACCATGAATTTAGGCAATAAGCAAGGTTTCACAATACAACTAACAAAAAAATCCGAAAATTGTTCAGTTGTAGTTACATCACACGAAAAAATATTTTTTTGTCTTTCTCGAAAGTCGTGGTATTCCTGAGACCAATATCTTGCCAGTATCGATATCGATAACAGGCAAAATAGTCGACATTCTCCAGTCCAGGGACAGGTGAACTACCTACATGCATAGTTAAGTTAGTACAAAAGCTTCGGTGCCCGAGTCCTAGTCGCACTTACACGCATTTTTTTTAGATGACAAGCGTTGCAGGTTCTGCACAAAACTTAAAACGGAATAGAAGAAAACGGCGGGACACACCTGCTGCAAACCGCTACTCAGAAGGAATACGTCAGAAAAAGAGGGAACAACAACGATATTTATTGCTTGATATGATGTGTGGTCACCGTAAAAAACCGATATTACTTCGTATTTACGCTATACGTTTCGATAATATTAATTTTGAATTCATAAAGAACATTATTTTTTCCTGTAGATATGGCTTTCCAACAATGCGTCCTTCAAGCGAACTCCAGACGTATTCGAGATTAATACTAATTAAACTCGTTACGGCACTAAGTGATAAATAATCCTTTAGCATGAGGTCAACAGGCGTTGTTGTCCATAAAAAGGAAAGGGCACCAATATAAAGATCGCTGATCTTTCCTTCCAATATCGAGGCATCGAATAACCGCTTCTCCAATATACCGCCAAGCTACTGGCATAAAATAGTGTGTACAGATTGGAAATTCAGCTGAAATCCATGCGCCAAAATTTAGAGCAAATGTGAAAAGCCTGCCGTATTGAAACGGAGTAAACAGCTGCGTTTGAAGCCAATGGCAAACGGATACGTTTTGCTTATATTATTAATTGTACATTTTACCTGTTGGGATTAGCGACAAGTAAAAAGTTGTTTAATGTACTGTAGAGGTTAGGGACTTATAATGAGCAGTATTAAAGGAAAAGACCATACAGGAAAGTAATGCGCGATTTCCTCGAGGCGGCTGATAGAATGGCATGACAAAAATGAGCTTACCGATTTTCTTGCTGTAAACAGTAAAAGTTCATTAAACTGTAAAAATGGTGTATATAAATGAAGTAAAGCTACATCAACCCCTGTGATTAGTTTTTCGGTAAAAGTTCTCCTTTTTCTCTAAAAATAAAAAAACTACTTCTTTCACATTTGCCCGTACTCTTCACTGCTTTATTCATCTATAATCTCTCATTCGATCCTGAGGAAAATAACTGGCATGTAAGATTAGTTTTTTCATGTCTTATAGTTTCATATCGCTGCTTCATGACGAAGTGAGAACTTTTTCGTTATGGATTACAGTTATTGCGGTACTTAAGTTCCAAAAACTCTGTAGCACAAAATTTGAAGGAAGTTTCATATCAGCGCACACTCCGCTGCAGAGTGAAAATCTCATTCTGGAAACATCCCCTAGGCTGTGGCTAAGCCATGTCTCCGCAAGATCCTTTCTTTCAGGAGTGCTAGTTCTGCAAGGTTCCCAGGAGAGCTTCTGCAAAGTTTGGAAGGTAGGAGACGAGATACTGGCAGAAGTAAAACTGTGAATACCGGGCATGAGTCGTGCTTTGGTAGCTCAGATGGTAGAGCACTTGCCCGTGAAAGGCAAAGGTCCCGAGTTCGAGTCTCGGTCGGGTACACAGTTTTAATCTGCCAGGAAGTTTCTTATCAGTGCACACTCCGCTGCAGAGTGAAAATCTCATTCTGGAAACATCCCCCAGGCTGTGGCTAAGCCATGTCTCCGCAGTATCCTTTCTTTCAGGAGTGCTAGTTCTGCAAGGTTCGCAGGAGAGCTTCTGCAAAGTTTGGAAGGTAGGAGACGAGATATTGGCAGAAGTAAAGCTGTGAGTACCGGGCGTGAGTCGTACTTCGGTAGCTCAGATGGTAGAGCACTTGCCCGTGAAAGGCGAAGGTCCTGAATTCGAGTCTCGGTCGGGCACACAGTTTTAATCTGCCAGGAAGTTTCATATCAGTGCACACTCCGCTGCAGAGTGAAAATCTCATTCTGGAAACATCCCCCAGGCTGTGGCTAAGCCATGTCTCCACAGTATCCTTTCTTTCAGGAGTGCTAGTTATGCAAGGTTCCCAGGAGAGCTTCTGCAAAGTTTGGAAGGTAGGAGACGAGATACTGGCAGAAGTAAAGCTGTGAGTACCGGGCGTGAGTCGTGCTTCGGTAGCTCAGATGGTAGAGCACTTGCCCGTGAAAGGCAAAGGTCCCGAATTGGAGTCTCGGTCGGGTACACAGTTTTAATCTGCCAGGAAGTTTCATATCAGCGCACACTCCGCTGCAGAGTGAAAATCTCATTCTGGAAACATCCCCCAGGCTGTGGCTAAGCCATGTCTCCGCAGTATCCTTTCTTTCAGGAGTGCTAGTTCTGCAAGGTTCCCAGGAGAGCTTCTGCAAAGTTTGGAAGGTAGGAGACGAGATATTGGCAGAAGTAAAGCTGTGAGTACCGGGCGTGAGTCGTGCTTCGGTAGCTCAGATGGTAGAGCACTTGCCCGCGAAAGGCAAAGGTCCCGAGTTCGAGTCTCGGTCGGGCACATAGTTTTAATCTGCCAGGAAGTTTCAAAATTTGAAGGGTTTGCAGTGAAAATGTGGTCACTGGCAGCTTTACGTTTAGATAATTTTAGGTGCATGTTGTTGTATAGTAAAGGCAGCTAACATATCGTAATTGTATTTTAAGTTAGAAGGAAAACAAATCTCACTCAGCATCAAGAAAATAGAAGTTGAAGTACTTTATTTGAGCGCGCCATGCACAAGTAACCTGCAACTCACAAGGGGACCGCGCTTACTCCTTCCTCATCACCGATTTCGTCCAGGTTTATTGAATATGCAGGGGTGGCCAGATATAAAAGGGGCGGAGGTGAGAGCTCCACGCGGCCATGAGATTAAAAGAAAATTGGATTTTTGGCACTGTTCGGGCGAGGGATGAGCTACTTATGGTAACACAATTTATAAGAAGTGCGTGGCATAGCGGAAAGAGTGTGGAACTGTCAGCCAAGAGAAGTGGCTTTGAGCCCGCCTGTGGAAATTATTTCATCTTTTCTGTTTTCAATTTTTACGTTAATCACGCTGCAAAATAAGCAAAAATAATGTTTAACGTATTGTATTTATTAATTCTTTGATAAAAGGCATGAAAAGGAAAGTCAAACAAAAATTTGGGATTGCGCATAATTTTGCACGAAGCGATTGTAAGCTGTCCAGGAGAGCTTCGTATATAAAATTAGATGCTTTCATTATTTTACAGTTGATGATTTACACTTGCAGGAGTCATATTTACCGTAAAAACAGTCGTGAACAATTCATGGAAGTAAATGCGTTTCTCAAACTAGTGAACGCGATTTATTATTGTAATTGTTGCTGGATTACATAATGGAAAAGCTGAACACATCACATATGTAGGACAAAGACACTTGTAATCGTCATTTTTTAACGAATATGATCCATATTACATAATATGTTAAGAGTGAACTTAAAGGTCTGGGCCTAATTCAACACATTTGTGTGAATTAAATTTTAATCAGCCTACTGGCTTCATTTAAAGTAATGTCTACACATTTTTTTCCGGTTGAAAACATGAATGAAAATTACAGCTCTGATGCATACCCTGAAACTCCTGCAGAGTGTTCAATAACAGCTGTTTTTGTTGGAAGTGAAGTTGTTTTTTTACGAGTCGTTCACAGCCCCCAAAAAGAAACATTAAGGAGTACCGGTACATTTAAATTTATGGAAGGACAGAATAGATATTTTCAAAGCAAAGTAGCTTCATTGTCTTCTGAAGCTAAAAGCAGAGGGAGTTCAAAGTTTGTAGAAGTTAACAGTAATTTAAAAGATCATGTGACAAGTTTTTGACAAAAGATTTATCACACCTTGTTTCATGAGCGTTTCGTTTCGTAAAAGTTTTCGTTTAATCGGTTAGATAAGTTCTGTTTTGTAACAATGTCCATTTCGAGCAGTAGTAGTAATCAGCCATCGTTTCGCGTTTATTAGGCTTCAATAAGGCATCCAGCGCAACCATGGGGGTAAAAAAGAGAAGGGAGGTGGCACTATAGACTTACACTGTACTTTGTTTTGAACACAGAGTGGGCAGGGCTTGCAGCCATTTTAAGTAGCCCAAAACTTTGGCGGACTGATGTTTACTAGTACTTCTTGTTCATTATTTCTGTCGTCTGCGCGCAACAACAGTTTTTAATACGAGAAATTATAGAACCTACTTGAATAACATAGTGTCAGGAAGGCAATTTCGAATGTTTTTCTGTGCTCTAATGCATATTTGCTCTAGTAATATGACACAGTCAGAGTGACGTCACAGGGAAGTGTCACCGCGATTAACTATGGCAGTATGAATGCGGTGAACCAAATGAAAATTCTGGAAAAATTGCGGTGAACCAAATGTTTTGGGCTAGTTAAGATGTCGGACATCGGCTTCAGGTCTGTGACGTAATGCCACCTCCCTTCTTTTTTTACGTCCATGAGCGCAACGCTTGGCTTCATACAAATCCAAGAAGTCGCCCTCAGGTCTCCTTTCTGTATACCCTCTGTTCTATGATACTTGCATGTTTGGTACCAGAATGGAAGGCTGTTTCGCGTCCCACGCTCCCGCCCCCACGTAGACTCTATACTTTTCCGACTCGAGACTAATTCGTTACTAATCAGAGGAAAAAAAAACACGGTTCCATTTCTCGCAAAAAATTACAGCTTTTCTTGAGACATGGTCGGGGATGCAAACACAGTGGCTTCATAATATTCATACTTGATAATTGTGGAGAGCAGAGAATATTTGTTATCTAATACTCCGACATACGAAACCAAGCTTGAACAAGCTTTAATATTTCCAGCAACGTAGAGAAGTAGCTGAAAGGTGTAGCTAACTGTTACAAATGAAACATTTCTGATTTTCACTGTGATTTTCATTTCGCCATCAATCGCAACTTACTTTCTGGACAGCCCTCGTATTAGGATAAGTTTTAAACAGATCTCGAGATGGTCACGACTGATCGAAATTAAAAATTTGTCTGTGGACAAAATTTTTTTGTGAGCGTAGACTGTTATAAAAGAAACAAACTTGAAGTACATGTGTTGAGTGCAGGTGATTGTAATGAGTGCAGTATGCGCTGACGTTTGTGTTGTTTGGTTGTGAGAAAAGCGAGCAGGTACAGGCGATGCCGGCACACAGCCCTCTCATCCTGAATGGCAGCAATGGGGGCGCCGAGCTGAACGTGCCCATCCGACGTACGGATCACCATCAACAGTGTCACATGCCCTCACTAAATGTAAAGCTGCAGAGGGGTTTGAAATTTAGTCTGGGACACTGGCACAACGTCTGATTATAAGGAACTTTAAGCCACTCCCCTGTCTCCTTGGCGGCCAACTATGAGGATTTCATCCACTACCAGGGTTCGAACCGGCTAGTTCTGAATCGAGTGGCACTGTACAAGCGTGCTTGGATGACCTCAGCTACGATCTCTATACGGTAAACTTGTGACATCGTCTGGTTAAATAAAAAAAAAAATACGGAGGACGTACGAGGGTCGTTCACAAAGTAAGTTCCGCTTGGTTATATAAAACAAACATGCACAGATACAGGCCGGCCGGTGTGGCCGAGCGGTTCTAGGCGCTTCAGTCTGGAATCGCGCGACCGCTACGGTCGCAGGTTCGAATCCTGCCTCGGGCATGGATGTGTGTGATGTCGTTAGGTTAGTTAGGTTTAAGTAGTTCTAAGTTCTAGGGGACTGATACCTCAGATGTTAAGTCCCATAATGCTCAGAGACATTTTTGTAAAAATACAGAAAAAAGATTAATTGCACAAAAATCTACAACTGTCAAACTACTTTTCTACATAGCTTCCGAAATCTTGTAGCCACTTGTCATAGCATGGCACAAGTTTTTCTATGCCTTCTTCATTGAAGGTTGCCGCCTGTGTATTCAACCATGTGGTAACATGTTCTTTCAGCTCGTCATCATCGTTGAAGTGTTGACCACCAAGGAAAGATTTTTGGTGTAAGAAGAGATGAAAGTCGCTAGGAGCGAGGTCCGGGCTGTACGGAGAATGATCAAACGCGTCCCAGTGAAATTCCCGAAAGAGTTGTTTGGTTACATTCGCCGTGTGAGGTCGGGCATTATCGTGTAAAAAAACAACACTTATTGACAGAAATCCTCGGCGCCTGTTCTGTTTTGCGCGGCGCAATTTCTTAATGGTCTCGCAGTAACCATGTGCACTGATTTTTTGGCCTCATGGTAAGAAAGCAATCAGCTAAACGCCTTTTCTGTCGTAAAAAACGATGCATATGACTTTTCAAGATGTCAAGATTTGCTTAGGCTTAACCTTCGTTGGTGATGAAGTGTGCGTGCATTCCACTGATTGCCGTTTTGTTTCAGGGGTGTCGTACGATACCCAAGTTTCATCCCCCCTGACTATCCGAGAAAGGAAACCATCGCATTCTTCATTGTAGCGTGTCAAAAACTGAAGTGCACTGCCCATCCGTTGTTTTTTGTGTTGTTCAGTAAGAATTTTGGGTACCCAACGTCTATAAAGTTTTCGAAATTTCAGTTTTTCAGTAACAGTTTCATGAATTAGTGATCGTGAGATTTGAGGAACGTCCACAGCAAGGGCAGGCACTAAGTGTAGACTTACGGTTGTGCTTGATATTCTCTTCAATTGTGTGAACCAGTTCATCAGTAACCACAGGCGGGCTTCCACTTCGTTCTTCATCGTGCACTTTATCATGTCCTTCATTGAACAGTCTGACTCATCTTCTAACCATTGAATCACTCATAGCATTTTGTCCGTAAACTCGCAGATTTGCCGATGAATTTCCTTTGGTTTGACTTTCTTTGCATTTAGAAAACGAATCACAGATCTGATTTCACACACGGCAGCATTTTCAATTACGTCTGACATTATAAAGAAGCACTACAAAGCACACGTCGGCAGCAGCGATCTGAAAATGGCGTACATGTCTTCTCCTTGAGTCATAGTATCTGCCGCGCATGCTCGGAACTGCGATCGTAGCGCTGCCGCAGATAGAAATAGAAACGGAACTTTACTTTGTGGACGACCCTCGTATTGCGCCAATCTCGGGTGTCTCCAAAATTACAATTTTGTCCTATTTCACAAAAGTTACAGATATGTCAGACAACAGTGGACGTTGTGTTACACATGTCGCAAAACAGAATCCGAAAATGTGTTTACACTATGTTTTTCATATTGTTTTGACCAACTGCTTTATGCTAATACAATAGCCTCGTTGACTTATCTCAGATGCTTACGACTCGCGTGGGTTAGGAAGAAGGACAGTGCCATATCCTCCCGCATCCAAGAGTCCTCAGCTTGTGTCACCCGTGACACAGCCATCAACGTCAGTATCCCGGATAAATCTCGCTCTGCAGGAAAATGTGAGTTTTTGAGAAACTTCGTGGTGGATTAAAACTGATTTCTGGTCTGGTACACAGTTTTAATCTGTCAAGAGGTTCACAACAACGATAAATCGTCACCTGAAATGAGCCTTTAAACTCCGAAACGTGTTACAGGGTACACAAATTTGTGACTAATTCGTAGGATATTGCCTGCTTTCTGTTA
Source organism: Schistocerca cancellata (assembly GCF_023864275.1). Taxonomy (NCBI): domain Eukaryota; kingdom Metazoa; phylum Arthropoda; class Insecta; order Orthoptera; family Acrididae; genus Schistocerca; species Schistocerca cancellata. Next base: position 604,594,366 of record NC_064631.1, on the reverse strand, counting down.
CTCATGCCAGTAGCACGTTTCAGCAATGTAGGATAATACTAAAATCTGCCGTATTAATAACACTCTTATTGGGACATTTTATTTGGAAGGACGTTACTTACGGAAGGCAGAAATCCAGGTTTAAATCGTTCAACAGGCTTTCAACTAGTGCACACGCCATTGAAGGAGTCACGTTTTCACCCTGGGGCTAGTACACTTCTCTGTTTTGGTTATTAAAATCATTGTAGGTGATAATACGTCCTTTCAGACCAGCTTTCCATCTGAGATACTAAGTTTAGTGATGGAAACAGCCCGTTGTTTTTCTCACCTGCCTATTATTACGTAACTCGGCGTTTCACGGGTAGTTACAGAGGCACGCTCTGCGTTCCCTCCTAGCCTTGAACGCTCAAAACTTGTTTGAGACTTGCTCAACTGGCAAGACTAAAAAGCTGACGAGCGCACAACGTCGAAACGCAGGGTACACTGATGCACAGAGCAAATGGAACACCCTGAAGGAAGCTGCAGATCTGCTTCGAACATACTTTAACCGAAGCATTAAATGCTAGTAAGCTAAACACTATACCACATTTCGTATCACAAAAAGCAGTTAAATTAAATTTTTAGTAACGAGTTTGCCTCCTCTAGAAGCTAAATAGACAGTCATTCTAAAAGTTATAAAATTCGGTTGCACTACAGTGCCTTTCAGGTTTTTCTAGTGCCAAAAGAGTGCTATCGGGAACAGAGTTTCAGATGGCACCGTAGGTTCTCAAACGGCGACAGGTCCTCTGATCGTACAAGCAGAGCCAGAAATGTTAGCACCCGCAGGATGGAAAGTATTCGTTTGACCAGACCATGTGGTGCCATTCCTGCGCTCAGTGTAGCGGTGTGACACAGCACTAACTACTTACCGCGTGGTATTTAAAGTGACGAGCAGATAAAGGCTGTCTTCATTCATATACTGGTGGATAATCCGCCAAGATACGGCGGTTTGTAGTGGAGGCAACCTAGTCATCATGATGCTTCTGTGAAGAGATTACACTAGGGTTGGTTGCTATCGTTCACCGTATACGTTTCCCGTTTCGTTCGTTAGATCGTCGCTCCTGCCAGAATATCGTCTGCTCAGTGTACGGATCTTCCAGTTCCTGTCGGTACACTGTGTTAACCCCACGGACCATGTGCGAGGCTACTAATCTAACTGACCACCAGGCTTAGTGAGGCTCCACATGTCGATTTGTCTCCCTGCCGCAACGTCTCTTAAGAGTACTGTACGATGAGATACACGTAGTGGTATCTGCGATTGTGTCTACACAGGCTGCCACTGGGTTTTCATCCCTATCGGCGAAAGTACCGACACCATGTATAGAACGTGGCCCAGTGACGCAGTCAGGAACGTCTCCTTCAACGCCACAAATGTGCTCCATTACCCGCTTTGAATATTTTTTGGATGTTCGATTATTCTCAGTACAGCAGATTAACATTTACACTGGTGTCCAAAATTAAAGCAACAAACGGAAATTTAACAAGGTTGCGTTTATTTTGCCACAAGACAGTATAAACAGGTGATAGCAAAGTAGAATCAATGTAAAGAATACAGTATGTAAGCAACTGCAACAAGTAGAACAATAGACGACAATGTTCTTCGTTTTTTCCAACTTAACAGATTTGCATACACATTCCGACAGCCGCGCGGGGCAGCCGTGCGGTCTTGGGGCTCTTGCCACGGTTCGCGCGGCTCTCCCCGTCGGAGGTTGAGTCCTCCCTCGGGCATGCGTGTGTGTGTTGTCGTTAGCGTAAGTTAGTTTAAGTTAGATTAAGTAGTGTGTCAGCCTAGGGACCGATGACCTCAGCAGTTTGGTCCCATAGGAACTTACCACCACCATTCCGACACCTGGTTAATGTGCTCACTATGGGGTGTGACCACCCATCCCAGACATACTCTGTGGGATTCAAATCGAGAGCGCGAGCAGGCCACGCCATGCGTGCAGTATCTTCCGTTTCCAAGAAAACATCAACCACTCGTGCTCTATGAAGTCGAGCATTATCGCCCATCGGTACGAACTCTTGGCGCACGGTACCTCGCAACAACCGCACATGAGGTCCCAAGACCTCGTCACGGTACCTGACAGCAGTTAAACGTCTCCCATTCACCCATACAATTTCATGAAGAGGTGTTAGAGTGGTCAACAAAATCCCTACCCACACCATTAGCGATTCTCCTCGGTATCGGTCTATTTCTGCAATGTTCGGGTCTCGAAATAGTGTTCCACATTCCCTTCAGATGCCAATCCCCGTCCAGACCAAACCGGGACTCATTTGTGAGAAGAACATTGGCCCACTCTTCGACTGTCCAGTTCCACTCTAGACGTTCCCTTCTGTGAAGACGCGTCACAGGCACTCAAACAGCAAGTATCCGACAGTAAAGGCCAGTCTGTCGAAGTCTTCTCTACACAGCTTGCCTCGATACAACACGTCCAGTGGGTGCTGCGAGGTTCGATGCCAGTTGTTATGCAGTACTAAGGCGGTACCGTCGTGCCTTTACAGGCAAATAGCGGCCCTTTCTTTCTGATGTCACACGTAGTCTGCCCTGCCCAAGTCTTCGGGATACAGTTTCGGTCTCTATAAACTGTGGCAACATCCGAGAAACAACAGAACGATTCACATTAAGGCATCGGGCCACATGAGTTTGCGAGTGCACTTCTTCCATTCATCCTATTGCCCTCCACCGCAGAGAGTCTGGTAGGCGTCTTCTCTGTGCCATACTGCACACTATAAGTCACTGTGTATACAGCAATTGTGGATGTGGGACTACTCGGCAAACACTACTGCGTTTGATAGGTGCCCTGACGTCATCGCTGGTGTGGTTTCCCGTTGACTGAAATGCCATCTTCCGTGCAGAACACGCTCGTGATGATGAAGATTATTAGTGTTTTAGGGCGCACAACACGCTCGTACGGACATAAGTTGACAGTTTGTATGATTATATCGTCAATTAGACACAAGACGGGGAAATTGTGGTTTGTTGCTTTCATTTTGGACTCCAGTGTATTTTATTTAAAATAAGAGAAACAAAATAGTTATTTTCTCTCCTATTCCACTCGCTAACAGAGCGAGAGAAAAACGACTATCTATACGTTTCCGTATGAGCCCTAATTTTTCGTATCCTTCGTGGTCTTTACGTGAAGTGAATCTTGGTGGCAGTAGAATCGTTCTGCAGTCAGCTTCAAATGCCAGTTCTCTAAATTTTCTCAATAGTGTTCCTCAGTTCCTCCAGGGATTCTCATTTGAGTTTCCGAAGCATTAAAGAATCTAGCAGCCCGCCTCTGAATTGCTTCGATGTCTTCCTTCAGTCCTACCTGGCGCGGATCCCCAACACTCGAGCTGTATTCAAGAACAGGTCGCTCCAGCGACCTGTATGCGATCTCCGTTGCAGATAAACCACACTTCCCAAAATTCTTCCAATGAACCGAAATCAACCATTCGTCTTACACACCATAGTTCTCACATGCTCGTTCCATTTCATATTGCTTTACAACATTACATCCAAATATTTAAAAGACGTGACTGTGTTTCACAGGACACTGCTGATGCTGTATACCTACACTACCGACTTGTTTTTCCTATTTATCCGCAGTAAGTTACATTTTTCTACATTTAGAACCAGCTGCCATCCACCACAATAGCTAGAAATTTTGTCTACGTCATCATGCATCCTTCTACAGTCACTCAACCTCGACACAGCTCCAGCAGGAAACAACCGTAGATTTGCGACCGAACCGCTGAATCTTTCCATCAGTAAATGGGGTATGTTCTCCACTGACTCGGTTGTTTTAACCCCCTCCACTGACGGAATGACCCACTTCCCAATTCCGTATGTATAAAACCAATACGGACTTGTAGCTGTCACGCCTTTGCGCTTACTGCTACGTATTTTAACTGTAAACAGCTCAGTCCCAATGGTAAGAGGCAGTAGTGAATTCACGTAGTTAATATTTGAATCCAGCACAGCTGCCACAAGCTCAGCTCACTTTTACTCCACTCCTACCCTCGCCATTGCACCACATTAACTAGGTGCTACGTGGACCTTGCTAAATTCACTTGCGTATACATTTTTGACCGTTACTCGCCAGTATTTACCTAATGATTAGTACACTCCTAACCGGACTATTTCCCTAAGAGCTGTGATGATTGAACGGGTTCGATCCACGGCCTACAGTGCCCTACAGTTCACACGGTAACACTGCCTACCTGACCCACTTAACTTGGTAGTGAGCTTATGTATCCAATCACCACTGCTAGCAGCAGTGGATAATCCTATCAGCACGACGAGAGCAGCAGACTTACCGTCGAATCCTCCTGAACATACTTATAACTACGGTCGCCAGCTCTGAAGGAGCAAAAGAATAAATCAATTTTTGGGCTCGTTTCAAAGTGAAATGGCTTGAGTTGAATTTAAACTTAATTCTGAATATTACTATTTCTGATCATTCTAGATGATTCTACAAAGCAAATACTCTCTCAATTTCTGTGAGTTGGCTTGGTAATTACTACCAAGACAGTTTATGCAACTTCGGTTAACAAAATTCTATCCTTCAACTTATTTAATGATTTTGGATATTACTCTTTGGACCATTGATACAGAATTAGTTAAGTGACTTTACTTGAAAGGTTGCTCAGAAAAATTTAAGTAACTGTAAATAGGCGACTCATTCTGGTGTGACCATTGCTCTTTTCAACATTCTTATACGCTAAAGTATTCTACAACCAAAAGAATTGTAAATGAAAGAGGCAATGGTGGCCTTAGTCTGATTTCACTATACTATGTTTGAGGTTACTACACTTTACAATGAACAACATGTGTCGTAATTTTACTCATTACTATATTCTGTCCTCTGCACTTGCATAAAAGAAAACTGGTATTCTCCTTTTACATGTATACAAAGTTCGACTTAACAATTGCAAGCAGTCTTGCCTTGGGTAGACGTGTCAGTGCTGGTGGTGAGATGCATGTGGCTAACGCAGCTCTTCACGCCTCATGCCCTTAATGGCGGCTGGAACTATGAGCTGTAGCACTCGTATAAGCTACTGCACGTCCGCCATAAAACCTGGGCACAGGAACTCTTACAATCAGCCCCAGCGGCATAGAGGCGGCTTCAACAACCATTCGTCGCGTTTTACTCCAAAAACGGCGACGATATTCGCCTCTTCGCTGTTGCACAATCACTTTTGCGTGAGCACAGTTACGCACGTCCAATCACGTCAACACTCCCCAGGCCATTCCATTGTTCAGTCCCTGTGTCTCCAGCTACCCCTAGCTACGCTCGTATCACCAAGAGTGGGGGCGTTCCCCTACCACCTTTTTACCGAAATCATTTAGTATTTAAGAATATTTATATTTACTACCCTGGAGTCCATACCAGTCATAATAATTTACTACTAGCGCTTTACAACATTAAATTATACAGTAATAACTTATAATTACCAAGAAAAAGAATACATTTGACTCTGAGAGCTTAGTGCATTGTCTGACAGGCAGCGCTAATTCCCAGTTTCGCCAATAGATGGCATCAGGGTGCACTCCCTGGCAGTCTCACACAAGCGCGCCCGTTTCAGATGCGCGGGCTCCAAATTACTGTCAGCCCACCATCATTTCAGTTCCGTTACAGATTGCTGCAGACCTTATTCGCCACATCATTTATGTGTATAGAAGAAAACAACAGCATTCCTCTTACACTTCCCTGGGACAGTCCTGATGATCCACTTGTCTCCGATGAACACTCGCCATCGAAGACAATGTACTGGGTTCTATTACTTCAGATCATGATGCACAAATTTTAACTCTAAAAGATTTTTGTGCTGCAACACGTGTTAAATATAGTCATCAGCTGTTTAGGAAAGCTGATCCAGTTGCTGTAGAGACCTTTGTAAATCTTATCAAGGAACAAGAGTGGCAAGATGTTTATAGCGCTGATACAGTAGACGATAAATATAATGCTTTTCTCAAGACTTCTCTCGTGCTCTTTGAAAGTTGCTTTCCGTTACAACGTTCAAAACAGGGTACTAGCACAAACAGGCAGCCTGAGTGGCTGACTAGAGGGATAAGAATATCTTCTAGAACAAAGTGGCAATTATATCAAAACGTTAGAAACAGTCAAAATCTAAATGCAGCAGCCCATTACAAACAGTATTGTAAGGTGCTTAAAACTGTTATTAGGAAGGCAAAAAGTATGCGGTATACAGATAGAATAGCTAAGTCTCAGGATAAATTTAAAACCGTATCGTCAGTCGTAAAGGAAGTGGCTGGTCTGCAGAGACAGGTCGAGGATATAGAATCAGTGTGTAGTGGGAATGTCCGTGTTACTGATAAGTCGCATATATGTACAGTATTTAATAATCACTTTCTGAATATAGCAGGTGAACTAAATAGAAACCTAGTCCCAACAGGGAATCATATAGCGCTCTTAGAAAAAAGTGTTCCGAGACTGTTACCTGAAATGCTCCTCTATGATACTGACAAGAGGGAGATTGAGTTAATAATTAAATCACTAAAGACGAAGAACTCTCATGGATATGACGGGGTATCTAGCAGAATACTGAAGTATTGTTCTATGTTAGCCCAGTACTTAGCCATATATGTAACTTTTCCTTTAGGAGTGGTCGGTTTCCTGACCGATTAAAGTACTCGGTAGTGAAGCCACTTTATAAAAAGGGAGACAGGAATAATGTTGACAATTATAGACCTATTTCTATGCCATCGGTGTTTGCTAAACTTATCGAGAAGGTTGTATATGCAAGGTTACTGGAGCATTTAAATTCACATAATTTGCTGTCAAATGTTCAGTTTGGTTTTAGAAATGGTTTAACAACTGAAAATGCTATATTCTCTTTTCTCTGTGAGGTTTTGGATGGATTAAATAAAAGGTTGCGAACGCTAGGTGTTTTCTTTGATTTAACGAAGGCTTTTGACTGTGTTGACCACAAAATGTTACTGCAGAAGTTGGACCATTATGGAGTAAGGGGAGTAGCTTACAATTGGTTCGCCTCTTACCTTAAGAACAGAAAGCAGAAGGCAATTCTCCGCAATATTGAGAGTGGTAGTGATGTTCAATCCCAATGGGGCACTGTTAAGTGGGGCGTTCCCCAAGGGTCGGTGCTGGGGCCACTGCTGTTTCTTATTTATATAAATGATATGCCTTCTAGTATTACAGGTGATTCAAAAATATTTCTGTTTGTTGATGACACCAGCTTGATAGTGAAGGATCTTGTGTGTAATATTGAAACAGTATCAAATAACGTAGTTCATGAAATAACTTTGTGGCTTGTGGAAAATAATTTGATGCTAAATCACAGTAAGACTCAGTTTTTACAGTTTCTATCACACAATTCAACAAGAACCGATATTTTGATCAGACAGAATGGGCATATTATAAGCGAGACGGAACAGTTCAAGTTCCTAGGAGTTCGGATAGATAGTAAGCTGTTGTGGAAAGCCCATGTTCAGGATCTTGTTCAGAAACTAAATGCTGCTTTATTTACCATTAGAACAGTATCTGAAATAAGTGACACTTCAACACGAAAAGTAGTCTACTTCGCATATTTCCATACGCTTATGTCGTATGGTATTATTTTTTGGGGTAATTCTTCTGATTCGAAAAGGGTATTTTTGGCTCAAAAACGGGCTGTTCGAGCTATATGTGGTGTAAGTTCGAGAACATCTTGTCGACCCCTATTCAATAGTCTGGGAATTCTGACATTGCCCTCACAGTATATATTTTCTTTAATGTCGTTTGTTGTTAGCAATATTAGCCTATTCCCAAGAGTTAGCAGCTTTCACTCAGTTAATACTAGGCAGAAATCCAATCTGCATGTGGAATGCACTTCCTTGACTCTTGTGCAGAAAGGAGTGCAGCATTCTGCTGCATCCATTTTCAATAAGCTACCACAAGAACTCAAAAATCTTAGCAGTACCCCAAACACTTTTAAGTCTAAAGTGAAGAGTTTCCTCATGGCTCACTCCTTCTATTCTGTCGAGGAGCTCCTGGAAGAGCTAAAAAATTAAGCAAATTCCAGTGTTACATTGTTGATTTTCTTTATTTAAATTTACGACTTGTCACCTGAATATGTTTTTTTATATTTCATTTTATCTGTTTCTAATATCGTGTTATAATTTCATGTATTGACTCGTTCCATGACCATGGAGACTTCTCCTTAATTTGGTCCCACGGAACAATAAATAAATAAATAAAAGAAGTCTTCGAGTCACTCAAGTATCTGGGAACCTATTCCATGTGCTCGTTCCTTCGTTAACATTCTGCAGTGGGGCACCGTGTCAAATGATTTTCAGAAATCTAGAAATGTAGAATATGCCTGTTGCCGTTCGTCCATAGTTCGTATTATATCATATGAAAAAAAGACAAGCTGCGTTTCGCACGAACGATGCTCTATAAAACCGTGCTGATTCGGGGACATTAGCTTTTCGCTCGCAAAAAAAAATTATGATATTCGAACTCAGAAATGTTCAAGAATTCTGCAGAAATCGATGTTAAGGATATTGGTCTGTCATTTTGCGGGTCCGTTCTTTTACCCTTCTGAAACACAAGAGTCACCTGTGCTTTTTTCCAGTCGCTTGGGGCTTTGTGCTGGCCGAGGGATTCGCGATAAATGCAAGCTAAGTAATCGGCCAATGCCGCAGGGTACTCTTCGTAAGACCTAACTGGGATTCCAACCGGGCCTGGCGACTTAACGTTCTGCGAAGCGGCGCTTTCATGGCTCAGAAGTAAAGGGGCGAGATCTTTGCTGTAGCTCATGCTCTTGCAATTAGTAATCCGTACCCATTTAAGAATAACAATGCTCATCGTCATGCAGTACTTACAGTGAATGGTATACTGAAAACTGGAACTACAGATCGAACGCCGATACCAACATATCTTTTGGGTACAAGTTCCTAGGAACGTTTTTACAAATTTAGCTGTTAGACCACCAAGATTCGGCAGTTGCAGAGGAGCATCTGTCATTATATCCTCCAATACACTGTTGGTAGATTTAATGCAAAAGGGTCACATTGGTATACGGCCGACGTCTTTGATTACCAATCATTATTCTGGGTCCCGGGCTCGGTACTAACCACTGTTTAAATTTTAATTAAAAGATAATCAGCAATGGCACACTAATATTTTCTGCGTAAGGAGTCATCTACATTCCGCCAACGGCCTAGCCAAAGAGGGTGGAGGAGTGGATATAAATTAAAGGCACACTGTCACGAATGGGGTGCGAAATTGCACCTGAAGGTGGAAGAATCAGCAATAACCAGCTGTTATCAATTGAAGACATGAAGTCTGTAAATGAGAGCACGTATCATGTACTCACATATTTAACTTGACGACGATTTTTTATCAGAATATTTTAACGATCTGAAGATGGCGGTAAGCCTAAACCGTCAATAAAGTATAAAGAAATCTGTGTGATCAAGACGGACTTGTGAAAATAAAAGTGCTAATAATCAGCAGCATGAGGATGTAAGAGGCAATGGAAACCACCGTATCTAAGCGAAACAGTGGCCTGTAATTGGTTTGGCTCGGCATCTCAGTTCTTAAATGTCACACTGTAGAGCCAACGGAAAGTGGCTCCATTCCAGGTCAGCTTTACGATTTTCTCCGTCACTTATCACTTCATTCAGCTCGGGGAATGTTCCCCCTATATCTGGTCTGGTACGGCAGTTCAAAGAGTGGAGCACGGCAATGGCATTCCACCGCCAGAAGACCATGCGCCATAAAGCGTTGTGGTGTTCAAACAAACCTTCACGTCGATCGCAGCTTCCCATCACTTAATTGAATATGTGTCATAATGATCTCCCCATTGGAAAAAAAAACTGGATTAGTCCTCCCCCTTCGGATCTCGGGCAGGGGACTCCCAAGCAAGAGCTGGCTATAAAAAACGTTCGAAAAACCAGCAAAATTATATCAGGATCTGTTATGAAGAGGAAGGTAGCGAAAAGAGTGAGCTGCTATGAACAGTTCTGTGATAGAATTGTTCACATCAGAATCGACAGCAAACCAACGCCGACAATATTTCAGTTATACATGCTGACGTCACAGCAAAAGAGGAATAGATAGGGTATATGAGGGCACTGAGCAGATATCTCAGTACATACAGGGAGATGAAACTAATAATCATAGGTGACTGAAACACTGTTGTAGGGGAAGAAATAGAAGACAGTTTAGAAAGTAGAATTCGGGCTCGGTAGTAGAAATTATAGGGGACAAAGACTCCTCGAGTGTTGCAATAAATTACAGTTAGTAATAGAAGATACACTGCTCAAGAGTAAGACGAGAAGGAGGTATATTCTGCAAAAGACTGAGACAAAAAGAAACCAATTTGATAACATCGTGATGAGAGATTACGAAATCAGGGACTGGACTGTAGGGCGTACCTAGGATCGGACACAGACTCAGGTCATGTTCTAATGTGATGATGAAGAGAGACTGAAGGTTAAGAGAATGTTCCCTAATGATCAATGAATAAAAAAGTGGGATAATGAAGTATGAGGAATAATGGTATGTGTATTACGTTATGTGATGCTGTATGTTCGGTGGTAGTGAATTCCACACTAGGCACTTCAGCTGAAGAGGAATGGATGTCCCTACAAAGGGCAACAACAAAAGGTGGACATATAAATCTAGGTACAAGGAAAATAACCGGGAAGAAACCTTTGGCTCTACAACTGTTGGACGAATAAAGGTCAGCGAAAGAAGGAGAATCAGCGTTACAAGTCATCCGAATCAGACTAGCGCAGGAAAAGAAAGCTTTCCTCAGGAAAATAAGTCTTCCAGTACCAAACACAGGCCTCAATTTCGGAAAGAAATTTCTGAGAGCATAGGATTGTGTGGAAGTGAATAATAGATTATGGGAAACCCGGAAGGAAGAGAATCGAGGTGTTTGAGCTGTGGCGTTCCAGAAGGATGCTGAGAACTAAGTGAATTGATAAGATAAGAAATGAGGATGTTCTACGCAGAATCAGCGACGGAAGGAATGTATGGAAAAAACTGACTAGACGAAAGACTACGATAGTAGAACATTTGTTACTACATCTTCACTGTACTAGACGGAGCCATAGAGGGCAAAAATAAAGAAGTTGCTGGAAGCAATCTTTCTACGTTCAGGTCTGTTCGGGAAATCCAGGGAAATGTTTAGGGAAAGCAAAGAGAACAAAAAATGTATGGCGAAACAGAGGTGTGAACACAGAGAATTAACCACTGCGTCTGTTCCCAGACTGCTACGGGACAGTGGGGGACATAATGTTGTAACAGACTATACGCGGAGAGGTAACAAAGAAGCGACAGAAGTCAGCACTAGTCCACATCTATTACTCTGCTAGACAAGGTTTGCCCCTGGTCCTCGAGGGGCAGCTATTCGCCCTGTGCTTCACATCCTCACAGACCTCACGTCGCACTTGCGTCCTATGGAGCGTTTTTCTCGCACTTGTTATTTTCTTGATAGGGTGTATGAGATACTCTTGTGCTTCACAGTTGTAACCATTGTCTTTGTGACTGAAATTGCGCAGAAACAAATGAACGACATTTAGCTGCTAGTGGGTATTAATTACAGCAATGGGGAAAGTTGAAAATTTGTGCTAAACCGGGATTCGAAACCGGGTCTCCTCCTTACCAGACAGCTGCTGTGACCGCTATGCCGTCCGGACACAGTCATCGAAACTGCACAGACTATCCTAGCACGCCTCCCGTCAGATTCTAATTCTCAACTTATCCACACACTACTGACGTAGTGCCCCTGACCATTATCCCCAATATTCGCGGCGTTTCACCGATTCCCTTAAGATCTCGAGTGTTGTGTGCTTCTGCACTGAAAAGATTATTGGCCAGCCTCGATTTAATTATTTACATGTGGCGTCTGTTCTATTGACCATTAATTCCGTTGTGTCTGATTCATATGGCTGCAGGACTCGGACATGTTCGACATTACGCAGTTACAGAAGCGTGCTGAAAGGCTAGACAGGCCTTCAGGATTTGAAGTGGCTATTCTACAGACTGGCTGTGGCGAAGTGGGTGAAGATTATGTTGCGCGTCTCTTACTGCCTGAGGAGCACATGACGTGGTACATCGTGAAATAGAAGCGGGTACCTCTGTGCAGATCCTAATGCTTACATCCGCATCTACATGCAAGACGCCTTACGGTGCATGATGGAGGCTACCCTGTTCCACTTCTAGTCATTCCATTTCCGGCTCCACTCGCAAATGAACCGAAGAAAAAACGTCTATTTATATACTTTCATACCAGCCTTAATTTCTCTTACCTTACCGGTACCAAATCTAGCGGCACGTTTCTCAGTTCTATATCTACACCTAGTTTCCGCAAGCGATCTTATGGTATGTGACTGCCGGCACTTTATGTACAACTGTTACTTCCCCCCCTTTCCCCTTACAATCGCGAATGGCTCGCGGGAAGAGCTCGAATCTCTCTAATGATCCCTTCTTATTGTTTTCGTGTGACATACGTAGGAGGAAGCAATATACTGGTTAACTCTTCTACGAGCGTATCCTCCACGGACCTTCAACAATAAACCACATCGTGACGCAGAACGCTTCTCATGCAGTGTCTGACATTGGAGTTGGCTGAGCACCTCGATGATCCTTTCACGCTTACCTGTAACGAAATGCGCTGCTCTTCTTTGGATCTCCTCTATTTCCTCTATCAATCCTGTCTGATATGGATCCCAAATTGATGATCAATAGTCAAGTATTGGTCGAAGAAGGGTTTTGTAAGCTAACCCCTTTTTGGATGAAATATAAGGAGCGTTCAAACAGAAACGAGCCGGAGTCTGGAATGCGCAAACCGGTGACAGGAGGCTAATATAGTGGCGTGTGTAACGAGGTGTGGTTCCGACCAGAGCGTGGAAATTTCTGACAGTGGAAGCAGTAGGAGGAACGGACATTCATCGACGAATGTCAGCAAGGGTCAAGACGTATCACAAGCGCTTCAGGGAAGAACGGGTGTCGTTAGCCTATGATGCACGGTCTGGAGCACCACACTGCATTACCGATAACATCGTCCAGCTGGTGGATGCACTCATTACCCAGGACCGCCGAGTGCCAGTGAAGTCCATAAGTCCATAGCCGCCGTGGTCGGATTGAGCGTCGGAAGTGTTCACATCAACGTGAAAGAACGACTGCACATGCGCAAAGTGTGTGTCCAATGGGTGCCCCACAGTCTTCAACCACACCAGGGACCACGTTGAATGGCCCACTGTCTTGCTCATCTGCAGCGCTATACTCGAAAAGGGAATGCGTTCCTGGCACGAGTGGTGGCTGGAGATGAGTCATAGTGTCATCACTTCTAACCAGAATCAAAACGACAAAGTCTCCAGTGGAAGCTTCCAGAGTCACCACCAACAACAAAAAAGCCAAGGCCGTCCACACGAGTGCAGGAAAGGTTATGATCACGTTTTTCTTAGACCAAGATGACCCCCTTCTGATTCACTTCCTGCAGCACGGGACAACAGTGAATGCCCAGCGTTACTCGCAAACCTTGACCACCCTTCGCCAGGCAATCTCACTTGTGGGGTAATTCTGCTTCACGAAAATGCAGAGTCTCATACGACCAACAAAGTCGCGGCACTCCTGCAGAAATTCAAATGGTAGGTTCTCGGCCACCCTCCATACGGTCCGGACCACTCTCCCTGTGATTACGCCATTTTTGGTCCCCTTAAAAGGCTCTTAGGGGCAAACGATTCACCTCGGGCGACGACGTCCAGCTGTACGTGCGGAACTGGTTAACATCTCAGCCCCAGGAATTTTATGAGACAGCCATTCACCGCCTTGTGTCACAGGGAAAAGTGTCTCAACAACTAGGTTCAATCTTCTAACATACAGGTACTGGTTTCTGGAATTATGCCTCCGGCTCGTTTCGTTTTGGACGCCCCTTATACAATTCCTCGGGATTCTTCCAGTGAAATTCAGTCTCGCGTCTACCTTACCTGCGATTTTATTAAAGTGGTCGTTCCACTTTAAATCGCTCCATATGTAGACGCCTAGATATTTTAAGAACGTCACAGCTTGCAGCGATTGTTCTCCAATCGTGTTATCACACGGTGATGGGTCTTTTTCGCTATTTCCACTGAGGCAACACAAGTCATGGTATGCCTCCTAATACCGTGTCGGACCTTCTTTTGTCCGGCGTAGGGTAGCAACTCTATGTGGCATGGACTCAGCAAGTTGTTCAAAGTCCTCTGCAGAAATGTTGAGCCATAAATTGTGGAAGTGTTGCCAGTGGATTTTGTGTGCGAACTGATCTCTCGATTATGTCCCATTGATGTCCTATGGATTCCACGTCGGGCGATCTAAATGGCCAAGTTATTCGCTAGAATTGTCCAGAATGTTCTTCAAACAAATCGCGAACAGCTGTGGCCCGGAGACATAGCGCATTTCATTCATAAAAATTCTATTGCTGTTTGGAAACATGAAGTCTAAGAATGGCTACAAATGGTCTCCAACTAACCTAACATAACCTTTTCCAGACAATGATCGCTTTAGTTGGACCAGGGAACCCAGTCCATTCCCTGTAAACACAGCCCGTATCATTATGGAGCCACCACTAAGTTGCACAGGGCCTTGTTGACAACCTGGGTCCATGGCTTCATGGGGTCTGCGGGACACTCGAACCCTATTATTGGCTCTTACTAACTGAAATCGGGGCTCATCTGACCGGGCCACGGTTTTCCAGTCGTCTGGGGTCCAACCGATATTGCCACGAGCCCAAGAGAGGCATTACAGGTGATGTCGTGCTATTAGCGAAGGTCGTCGATTTCAGGTCAGTCGATTTCTGCCATACCCGTTAACACCAAATTTCGCCGAGTGTCCAAACGGATACGTTCGTCGTACGTCCCACATTGATTTCTGCTATTATTTTTGTTGTTTGTCTGTTAGCAGAGACGACTCTAGGTAATCGCCACTGCTCTCGGTCGTTAAGTGAAGCCCGTCGGCTACTGCGTTGTCCGCAGTGACAAAAAATGCCTGAAGTTTGGCATTCTCGGCACTCTCTTCACACTGTGGATCTCGGAAAATTGAATTCCCTAACGACTTCCGAATGGAATCTCTGATGCGTCTGGCTCCATACAACCATTCCGTGTTCAAAGTCTGTTAATGCTCGTCATGCAGCCATAATCCCGTAGCAGATAAAATCAGCTGGCACAAACTGGGAGTCTTGCCAGTGCACTGCCCTTCTACGCCTTGTGTACGCGATAATACCGCCATCTGTATACGTGTGTATCCTCACCTCAGTGTATGCGCAATACGTCACATTTAATTATGCTGGAGTTCAATTGGCAGTCCCTGCACCGTGTTCCGATCTTCTGCAGGTCTTCCTGCATTTCTCTACAACCGTTCCATCTTCCTTTAATCCAACCTGTGGGGAGGGGATCTCAAGCACTCGAGCAGTAATCGTGAACGGATCCCAAAAGTGTTCTGTACTTTATGGGCGAGCTTAAGTTTCCTAGACTTCCCCCAATAAACCGAACAGGAACATTCGCCGCGCCTACGACCGACCTTCGGATCACCGCAGGATCACGTACAGGCTGGACCGGCGAGCAGCACGGTGTGTTTGGGCCAGTCAGGGGCAGCCGGTCCCCAGCAGGGGTCTGTCGCAACGGGAAGAGCGCGCACGTGGCCTGTCAGGCGCGTTGCATTACGCCGTTTCACGTCACTCTTACGTACGCGCTTTATGCTTACGAACTCTTAACGCCGTTTTCCAGCCAGAAAATTAGGCTCTAACGTCCTGTGGGTGACATATTAATTAGAGGTGGAGCAGAGGAGTGAATTGGAGAAAGATGAGCAAGAAAATCAAATGAATTTACTATAGTGGAAGTGTTTACGTGTGGTTTCCGTCTCCTGTGGAATGGCGCTTTGATGTGCGTTTTGTTGTGAGCGAAATGTAGGAGCAAGAGCCTCCGTATACTGTCACTCCAGTCGGTGCGCGTAAAGGACGAATAGACATTAGAATACAATCTAAAATTGTCGTATCCAATGCGAAGAAACCAGAAATAATATAAATATTGCGCAAGTTCATTAAATGACAACAAATCCTTGTATTAACAGTCCAGTAACATCGGCAGAAGCTCTACATGTGAACAAGTGTTTCGATCTTCCAAGAAAGGGGTATAAATGGAAACGTAAATCTACGGTATTGGAAGGTTGTGACAAAAAGTTAAAGCGTAGAACTGTACTTCCATACTGCGACAGAAGAGAGTATCCTACGGCTAAAAAATGTAAAGTGATCTCCGTGAAGAAATTAATTATTCTGACTCCGTTCTTTGTCTTCTCCGCTCACTTGGTTTTTGATTCAAAGAGTGTAATGGTGAACAAAAATTTTTAATGGAAAGCAGAGACATTGCATCAGCAAGAAAGAAGTTTTTTCTACAATGTACTTATTGCGAGCTGAGGACAATAGTGCTGTACTATACTTCGGTAAAACTTGACGTTCACATAACCGTACGCACAAATATATTTTGCTCGAATTCAACGGAAATATTTGCCTGAAAGTACCCAGAAACTTTTGTATAGCGTATATCGGCGATTTGGCTGATGGGTGCAGTGACGAAGGGTCAGTATATAAAAATTTTTCCTGAGGTACGGAATATTCTCGGTCATATTAAGGCGAGCGATCGGAACTAAAATCCTGATGGCGGCACACAAGTACACGAAAATGAAATACTCTCATAGTTGACACGATACAATAATGATGTTCCAGATGTTATCAAAATAAATTTTACAGTTTGCTTAACAAATTTCTCGCTGTTAGTTTATAAAAGACGCAACAGAACTCAAATTCACATTTTTCATTACACACGCGGAACAGTTTCAGACCTCTTACGGCATTTTATTTTTTATCTCGGAATACTTTTATGTTTTCACGGTAAAATATGTATCAAATGCATCTATAAACTTTCAGAATGTTCATATACTTTTTCAGTCCAAATATGTCAGTGATTCAGTTTCTTCAAGACACCGAAGAAAAAAATTATTTTTCTTCAAAATTTCTTGTAACGCGAGTTTTAAGTTTTTTTCGTAGCAGCTGGCGAGAATTTTGTTTTAACCGTTCAATTTTGCTTTGAAAAACACTCCATCATATTCTATTCTAAAAACAGATACGTATAATATTTTATGGGAATTTTTACTAACATTTGAATTGACCTTGAGGTAACTATTTTCGTGACGGCCGCTATACTGAAGGGATACCATCAATGGCTCCGGTTAGTGGATTATATAGTAGCAGATTATTATCAGTTCATCCAACAATGGTATCAGGCATCGGCATGAATGTGACTGTCGTCATTTGGTTATTGTTATATTATGCAGCAGTGCAGCTAAGGTTGAATCAGTGAAGTTCTACGAGAAATCTGAAGCAGAAACATCTTGAGAAATCTGACAAGCTCTACTAGGAGAGCAAATGTGTAGCTTCTCCGGCCAACCATGTTGAGACTCTTGTTTCTCCGTGGGAGACTACGGAACACCAGTCTGTGGAGCGTCGGCTCACACCAGGCATGTGGGCGTGGCCTCAAACGAGTCAGTCCGTTTAGTTAGGCCAGCCCCAATCCCAAAGAACTACTCAGTGGCCAGCATTGCACCCTCACCCTTAAAACTCAGAGTGGAAGGAGAAATAGAACGGAAGAAGCAAACTGAAGACCCAGAACACTTGATGTACAATTATACACCTGCAACACGTACCCTTAGGTCCAGGGCCGGCCACGGTGGTCTAGCGGTTCTAGGCGCTCAGTCCGTTACCGCGCGACTGCTACGGTCGCAGGTTCGAATCCTGCCTCGGGCATGGATGTGTGTGATGTTCTTAGGTTAGTTAGGTTTAAGTAGTTCTAAGTTCTAGGGGACTGATGACCACAGCAGTTAAGTCCCATAGTGCTCAGAGCCATTTGAACCTTAGGTCCAGGAAACATTTTTGCAGCGAACGTTACCGTCAGACGTGAAACCAGATGTCAGACGTGTTTTCCTGTGGGAGGAAAGTGCGCTTAAGCAATATGGGTTCACTCCAAGAGAAGAAATTAGCTGTGCTTACCACCTACCCTACACTACTTCGAGAACCCTTAATAGATTGAGAACAGGAGTCTTAAGGTGTAGAATAAATTAGGTCTCATGGGGGTTTGAAAAGGACGTTACTTGGAGCTGCGGGGCAGTCCAGAAGCCAAATCACCTACCAGTATGCGAAAACATGAACGAATCCTGTATGCGGAAAGGTGTTTTAAACGGAAAGAGCATAAAGATTGCGGAATTATGGAAAGAAAGGTGTGCTGTCTATCTCCCTGACACGGAAAGTAAGGTAAGTAGCTTTTATAGGACAGGACCACATAAGAACAAGGACAGGACCACATAAGCTGCCAACAATACAGTAGAAGAAGAATTCAGCCATTTTAATTATCTGAGATGTGATACCAGATACGAGCATGACAAAGATATAGAGAAAGTCAGAAAATTTAGAAACATACGTGGAACAACAAATAGATACCTCACAAACAAGACACTTAACATAACACAAATGAAGTTTCATAAAGTAATGGCCTTCACTACGCTATTTTACGAAACTGAGTCGTGGGTCATTTACAGACAAGAAAGTAAGATCTACGCAGCTGAAATAAGATTTCTTAGCGCTATTAACGTCCGTTTCAGAGTAGACAGATTAAGAAACAGGAATACTTAACATTTAACATAAGAAACAAAACTGAAGGCAACATAAGAAAATGGGACGAACATCTCGACGGAAAGAACAGTGCCATACTACATTACAAAGTAACAAAATGTAATGTGGTACGCTAAAGAAGTCCGGGAAGAGTAAGGAAGAGATACACACTACAACAGACAAAGGCCCAACATCTGAAGTGCAGAAGAAGCTGTGTATTAGAGTATTACTTTCTTCTTCTTCTTCTCCTTTTTCTTCTTCCTCACCGGATTCTGACCATCCGGGAGAACGAAGGTTCAAATACTCATCCGGCCATCCACATTTAGGTTTTCTGTGATTTTTGTCTTTGCCCATTGTTTTCCGGAAAACATAAATTGATCACCATGAAACCAACTTCTTAAATCTCTGAGACATGAAATTCTGCATATCACACGTCCACGTCTGTCAGTTATTATACTTTGAAGTTTTAGGTGTAGGAGATCGCATATTTCTCACAGCTGTTTCCAATTTTTAATCATTTTGCAGTCCTCCTCGATACTTCGCAGTTTAGAATTTGGTCAGTCGAGAAGACTCTTAAAAGTTTTTGTAGGTCCGCGTACCCGAGGCGTTCTGATTTTCGTCTCGACTTAGTTCAGTGACAGTGTGTCTAATGCGTGCAGAAGAAATGCATTTATGTAGTTATCGTTTCGTTTGACTGCCTAGTGCTGACTTTCCGGCACGTAATTGTTGAGCTTGAGAAATGGAGCATACGTTAACAAATCTCATATTTAATTTAAGTTAAACTGTCTCGCACAGAATTACTGGCGCACCCTGCATGCCACTGTCAACTCCAGTAACATTGCGTGAATATTACATTCCTTGATCGCTATAACAATTTTTTTGCGCTAGTTGTTAAGTCACAATATTACCTAACGTCAGTTACTCCAGTTTGTCTTTCAACAAATCCACCAACACAGCAGTGTGGATGAGATATCTGGTGTTTTTGAGACATCCAATGTGAACGAGATTCTCTCTCGATCTAATATCCTGAGAGTTCCTCAGAATGTTGCCTCAAAGGAAAGAGTGAAAAGCAAGAGAGACAAAAACCGAACTTGAATATGTGCGACAACTTGACTAGCTGTTGACTTCTACGAGAAATGAAGAACAGAGCCGATGCATCTGGAACCTGTGCACCAGCGTGCAACGCCAGCAGGTGGCAATCCTCAGCTGATAGAAATCAAGCTCGTTCTCAAGCAAGCCAATCGACACCAGAGAAGACCATCGAGAGATGTGGCCTAGCACACTTTACCCAGAGAGTCTCAAGGAATAGACAATCAGGTGTGGCGTCCTTAGAAGGATGGGAGACAAGAGTTTTCACGAAAGTAGAGCTCAAGTATGTTCGACTCCGTATCGCTGCATTTGATGGGCAGTGGGCTACCGCTTGCGCTATTCGAATACTTCTTACAGATCCACTCGTCAGTTTCAAGGCCGGTCTGGCAGGCAATTTTACCTTGTAACAAATGGTATTCCGCTAAAGGACAGAAAAATATCATCTCTAACTTTGCTACATTCTCCGTTAAACGGTATTATTTTCTCAGTTTGTTCCTTCACTTCAAGCGGCTGCAGTTTCATTTCAACAGAGGTCTTAAACAATATGTAAATGTTTGTCTATGTTATCTGTTTCTTTCCAGAAGTTCATCTATTTTTAATACTGTAGCTTGTCGAAAGGCTTCTCATAGCAAGCTAAGGTATCACAGTTCACATTCACACATCTTTGGATTAGAATCGCTTCCCTCGAACACATTGTATTTATAAAAATCAAACTGAATTTCAGACATTTATTGTTAGAGAGAAATTTACAAGTACAACTGTAACTCAAAACATGGTGTGGCATGTATGGTGAAACTCTGTCAAAGAGTAGAATACATGACATGACGTAAGTACAATATGAAAACACGATTCTAGACAAAGGTTCAAATGGTTCAAATGGCTCTGAGCACTATGGGACTTAACTTCTAAGGTCATCAGTCCCCTAGAACTTAGAACTACTTAAACCTAACTAACCTAAGGACATCACACACATCCATGCCCGAGGCAGGATTCGAACCTACGACCGTAGCGGTCGCGCGGTCTAGACAAAGGATTTGGAAGTTAGAAGCAGTATGAAATGCACAAAATGGATTTCTCAGTTTGGTATAGCAATACGAATCACCCTAATAGGCAATACGAATCACCCTAATAAGCAATAAACCGATGAGTTAAGCTTTTAAAATTGATATTTACGGGCTTCAAAGGGAGGGACTGTCATCCGTGTTCAAATAATGACGTCTGTGTGTTATGAGTTTGGGGAAGAGACCTGCAAGCAGTTAACAGGTCTACCTAAAGAATCCCAGATATGTTCTGCGGGATTCATTGGTGGTAGGGCGAGTACTATCTGACTAGTTTTCTGTCAGTGCTGTTCGTTGATGAGATGAGCCCGTTGTGGTAGAGTGTTGTCAAGTCGCTGGATCAAATCATCACACACATACATAAGCATCACAGGTGTCATCTCGGAAACGTGCAGCGTGAGGGATAGCGCAGTGGTTACAAAACTGGACTCGTATTCTGGGGGAGTCGGTTCAAATCCCCGTGCAGCTACCTACATATAATTTTTCAGTGGTTTTCCTAAATTGGTTAGGGCATATGCCAGGTTGGTTCCTTTGATACGAACATGGTCGATCGTCATCCTTCCATAATCCGAGCTTTTAGCCCGTCTCTAATGGTCTCATCACTGACGAGACGTTATGCGATATGCGTCCGTAGAGCTGGATGATGATGATGATGATGATGTTTGGTTTGTGGGGCGCTCAACTGCGTGGTTATCAGCGCCCGTACAATTATCCAATCTTTGCTCAGTCCAATTTCGCCACTTTCCTGGATGATGATGAAATGATGAGGACAACACAAACACCCAGTCATCTCGAGGCAGGTGAAAATCCCTGACCCCGCCGGGAATCGAACCCGGGACCCCGTGCTCGGGAAGCGAGAACGCTACCGCGAGACCACGAGCGGCGGACCGTAGAGCTGGAGACTGTAGGACATGGAAAAATCTAAACCAGTACCTTTTACAGATTTTTGCACAGGCAAAGGCGTGGACATCTCGCGTTCTCCTAATGATACGTCACAGCTCACCACACGCGGAGACTGCCTCATTCGGAGGCATCTCTTCCACGGATATCTGACTGAGGATGCATCCGAACGTCCGAAAGCAGGCCCGAAAATCAATGAATAATAAAATGTACCGTGGATACATGGGGAAGGAAATATTGCTAATCAACAAAGAAGTCATACAATTTGATGAGATTTTGTATTTTGGGTAGCTTAAAACAATGACTGGAAGAAAGGAAAAAGAAATAAACAGAATACAAATGACCAGGAGTGCTAAATACGGTTTTCAAAACTAGGCTCCCATTGGGACTGGAAAGGAAAGCTTAAGAATGGTGTGCATATTCAATATGGACTTACGTCAGGGAGACAGGAGCTCTAACACGTAAATCATTCAGAAATTAAAGGGGCAAGAGCAAGATTCGTGATGAAGAATTACGAGGAGGGAGAGAGGAACAAACAAATGGATCTGGAAAGAGATCGGAGTGGAAGATGTAATTAGGTATGTAGTGAAAATGAGTTGTAGCCATGTGAATTGATGGAAGATGATCCAAGGAAGTTCTCTACTGGCTCCCAGAAGGTAAGAGAATTCGTAGACATCGACGTAATGGACGGTAGGTAGACGATACCATAAAATATTTGGGCGCGATATGCGTCCGTAGAGCGGAAGACTGTAGGACATGGAAACATCTAAAGCAGTACCTTTTCCAGCAGTTAATATCAAATCAGTTTTAACTGAGACGATGAAGAGGTTCAACCTAGTTTGGGACGCATGTGGGAAGAGCAGAGCCCTTGGCATTGCAGCTGGAGTCGGCACTGTTCTGGAATGCACCCAGCCCCGGCCACGAGGGGGCCGCGTTGCTTGGCCACGGCCCTGCTTCGCGTCAGTCCTCAGCCGTGCCTTCTGGATGCCGAAACTGTGGATACAAGTTGTCGCTGCAGTCTACCGACATCATTTAACCACCTGACCGCCTCTGTCTGGGTTCAACCTAGAGGCTGCATTTTCTTTTTTTAAGTGAAATGATTTATCAAAAACAAGTGTAACAGGACCTATTTGTTTCTGAAAATGTATTTCATTTTATTCTATCGTGTTAGAATTCTTCACAAAATAATATCTCATATTTGGAATATTTAAGTAACTGAAGCCCAAATATTAAAATAAAGTATCCAGAAATGCCTGTATTTGTACTCGGAGTCTTTCGAGGTGGCTTGCTTCAATAAAATGTTCTCGGTTTACAAGCCGTGCCATGTCGAATAACACACTCGACCTTTCGATAGGTGTCACGACCATCGTCATCAGGAGCTGAAATCACTCACTGCCAGGGCTGCCAGTAGAGCGCGGGGGCGGGCTTTGGACACTGACCGAAAGCACAGGGGGCGGGAGTGGCAGTTTCAAACGCGGCGCCGACTGCTTGCGCCATGTGACGTCACTCGGTCCCTCGGCGGAACGCAGCCCCTGGGAGCCGCCCAACTTACTTTCGCGCATGCGCACCTCTTGCCCTCTCTGAAAGGTTCCAGAGAATGCCAGCGGGCGTTTCTCCTCTCAAGAGAACGACACTATTAAACTGCGCGGCAGTTGTACGAACTCTGTGCTGCTTCCGGAAACGAACACAGCCGTACCCTCGGTCAAAAGCTATACTGGCGGCGCGGCATACGATGGCCTGATTCCCTCCACCTCTAAATCGATCGTCCCCGCTACCAATGGTGTCCAACTGACACACAGCGACACCCGCGTCACATGGATGTTTCTATCTGTTCGCAACCATGGCGCCATCCAAGACACATTGACTGAAACAGTGATCACGGTTAGTCCGATGAAACATCGGAGTCCAACCGTCAAGGCAACCAAAACGTCAAGAAATTCACAACCACACCATCCACTGCAGGTAGGAGAAGCACTTCAGTGCTGGAGCTGCCCACACCTCGGGTCTCGGCATCCCGTTGGCGGACGAGGGAGCGAGCGAGCCCAGGCAGACCGGTATTTCAACTCCAGATGACGATGGTAAAGACAGCTATCGAAAATTCGAATGCTTTATTGGAAATGACGTGGCTTGTAAATAAATAGTTGTTTTAGGAACATTATGAGTACTGTGTTACATTCAGTTTTGCAAAATTTATCATTTTTTTCCCCTCGCAAAACCTTCATCTCTATTGAACATGAAAATGCTTGGCATTCAATGTGATTAGGATAGGTGCGTGAAACAAAAACATTGGAATGTAAATACCTGGCCAGATCGGAGACACTTTGTGCCTGGGACTTAAAACATCTTGCATGAACTTTTTATAGATCATCCAGCAATAGTCAGCCATCAGACTTTCACTCCATCTTCCCTGACACCTCTTCTCCATCCCCTTACTGTCTCGGTGGCTCCTTCCTGTTCATGATAATGTCCCATGGAAGTTGTCAGTGGACTTTTGCACTCATGTTACTACCCAACTTATTGAATTTTTCCAAAATGATTTTGACAATGTTCTTCTAATTTGGAAGTTCTATATACCCTAGAAAGTTTTCAGTAACAGATATGAAGGTATTCCATGCAACTTTTTCTCTAACATTCATTTTGTTCTGAGTTTCGTGATTTGTCATCAATTTGTGAATTTGAAGATCAACAAAAATTCCAGCTATCAATATTTCTTCACTAATGAAGCAAAATTCCATAGAAAGATATTTAAGGCAGGATTCATTTTGTGAAACAGCCCTAATAAACTTCTTGATCAAGCCCAATCTCATGTACAGTGGTAGAAGAAAATCTTTTTAGGTCTACAAGCGGTTCATGCAAGATATTTTTAGTCTCAGGCAGAAAATGTTTCTGATTTAGTCAGATCTTTACACTCCACTGCTTTTGCTTTACCCAACTGCCCCACACATATAAAAAAAGGGAATTTTGGTGTACTCAGCTTGTTGCCCTAATAAAATTCCAGCAGCTTAAAAACTTTACACCATTATGAAAATACTGCATCTTATATAAGATATCTAACAGTAGTTTGAAATCAGCTTAAAACAGTTCATTAGGAATATATGTTTATTTTCAACCATCTGTTGTCAAGCACATTGGTGCAAACTATCAATGGCCTCACATTACAGCTCATCTCACATACGACACCTCTAGACCACTTGTCTGCCCCTTGCTATCTACAACTCTCAAACATGCAGCTGCTCACTTCAGACATCGCAAGCGAATGCATAGCTGCCGGATGGAATGTGGTGGTTTTGGTAGCATGGACATTTACAATGTAATTCGTTTGACATTTTATTTAGTTGTTAATTATGAGAACTTACGTTTAGCAGATAGTACCCTTCGAAAACTGCTGGCAGCGAATCTTGACTTGATTTACCATGAACTGTCCTGCTTATAAAAACCACATTTCACGTGAGGCTAAAAGTATTTTACTTACATTTTCGGAACTGATGGAATAAGATACAACCAGAAAATTCTAAACTCTATCTGCAGAAATCATCATTTCATGACTTAAATTTCGGAAAGCTTTTGATGACGTTCCCTACACATAATATCTTAAACAATGAACTCACGTAAACATACACTCACATACGGAACTGGATAGAGATAATTTGTCAGACAGCAATTAGTATGTCGCTCCTTAAAGTTAAAAAGAATAGACGTCAACTTAATAAATACAAAGCTGCAAGACGATACACGAAGGAATTACTATGTCTCAATTGAAGTTCGTAATGAATTGAGGTCGTTTCGACCTTTGGGGCTGACCACAGGCTTTGCTATCTGAATAACCAATAGAATTCTCAGCCTTGGTCACTGTGTTGTTTATCTGATAAGATACCCAGTTTCGGCTGCACAAACTTAATCAGATCTTTAAAAGAAGCAGCGACTAGACGAACTGTGTGTCACTCCTCTCCACGTCTATACTGCCGAGAAAGGTTACTCACGTAAACATAGACTCATATACGGAACTGGATAGAGATAATTTGTCAGACAGCAATTAGTATGTCGCTCCTTAAAGTTAAAACGAATAGACGTCAGCTTAATAAATACAAAGCTGCAAGACGATACACGAAGGAATTAATATGTCCCAATTGAAGTTCGTAATTTAATTGAGGTCTTTTCGACCTTTGGGGCTGACCACAGGCTTTGCTATCTGAATAGCCAATAGAATTCTCAGTCTTGGTCACTGTGTTGTTTATCTTATAAGATACCTAATTTCGGCTGCACAGACATAATCAGATCTTTAAAAGAAGCAGCGACTACACGAACTGTGTGTCACTCCTCTCCACGTCTATACTGCCGAGAAAGGTTATTTATTCATATAAACTAAAATGTGACCACAACTGCGAATTCTGGTCTGGAACTTATTTAAATTCCCTCACGTAGCAGTGCGTCCAGCGTGTGTGTGTGTGTGTGTGTGTGTGTGTGTGTGTGTGTGTGTGTGTGTGTGTGTGTGTGTGAATTCCTAAGGCACCAAACTGCTGAGGTCATCGGTCCCTAGGCTTACACACTACTTAAACTAACTAAACTAAGAACAACACACACACACACACACACACACACACACACACACACACACTCATGTCCGAGGGAGGACTCGAACCCTCGGCGGGAGGGGCCGCGCAATTCGTGACATGGCTCCTCAAACCGCAAGGCCACACCGCGCAGCTAAAATAATTCTTCGTAAGCAGTGTAAACGAGGCCGGTTTCACTATGCCTCGAGGTAAAAACTACTGCAAGATAGACTTGCTGCATTCCTAGCGATGTATTCAGAAACTCATCGATCGTCATCGGCTTCAGATAAAAAAGAGAAAAAAATAACGGTGCTGAAATTCCGCCTTGTGGCAAAGCACTATTACTTCACCCATGAATAAGACGAATAAGATGGAGTTCTATATAATTTCTTTTTTACCAACACAAAAATCAAGGGAGCAACAATACTCTAAGAATGATAACAAAAAACCCTTATACAAGGCAAGAGAACCTGTTTCGATTTTGTAATA
This sequence comes from Schistocerca cancellata, assembly GCF_023864275.1. Classification (NCBI taxonomy): domain Eukaryota; kingdom Metazoa; phylum Arthropoda; class Insecta; order Orthoptera; family Acrididae; genus Schistocerca; species Schistocerca cancellata. Next base: position 604,567,608 of record NC_064631.1, on the reverse strand, counting down.
GTGAATGTAAATTTAACTCCCAGTGTATTTTATTTATAAATATTGAAGGATTATACAGTACCATTTGAATGTAATTTTTTTTCGCCAATTTTTGAACAGCACTTCTGTTTATTGCGTCTCACGAATTACGCGTCGGTCTGGCCCCAGATTCTTAATGGTCGAATTACTGTTAAGAGTATTGCCGATGAAAACCGTATTTTATAAGGTTTCTATAAAGCCACTTCGATTGACTTTTGGCCTGGACTCTAGCATCAAACTATTTTTTTCCTGATACGTTATGTTTTCAAGAAAAATAATCTCGCAAAAGTATCGCTGAAAATTGCTGGTTGACGTCACTGAAGACATAATATTTCTGGAACGAATCACAACAAACAACGAGCTTTCGATGAGGTAAAAGCAGCGCACTCTGAAGGTAAGATACCTAAAAAAACCTAGACCCATAAAAGTTTGATGGCATGTCAAGATTCCCCTTACCGCGTTCACTGACGGACAGGGACTAGTTCTCTAAGACCTTAGATCGTCAGACCATAAGTCAATAAGGATACTACTTTATGGATTCACTCTGCTTGCGCGAGCTAATACAAACAAAACAATCAGTATTGTGGACTGTTGTTTGATGTTTAGCAACGATCTGTACTAGCACTGAAGTTCTCGAATGTTTGGCAAAAAATAACGCATTTGTGATGCCGGCTACGGTTTCCTTATTGGCTATTATAAAGCTTTTTGTATTTTTTTCTGTGTTCATAGAAACCAGATCCAGGGTTTTACGAGCAAGGAGAGGATGAAAGTGAGCTAAAAACTATATCAAATAGCGCATTGCTTAAATAGTGTGGCTACCGACTATCCAGGCCAGTCTGTTTACATTAATGACGTCACGTCAGTAGTTCAGTGACCTACCCGTGACATCACAAGCTGCGTCCCTTATTTATGGCATCATCATTGAGACAGTACAAAGTACGCCCCCTTTTGATGACGTCATCAAGATTGCAGATGGCGGGAAATTTAAAAATTAACAATGGCGGTGAATTTAAACATTAGTGCCATGTTCAAAAGCATTCTATTGGTTCTCAAAAAATTGTGTAAACGTGTACACACACACACACACACACACACACACACGACAAGCAAGCTTCTTCACCTGAATTAATTTCGGGTTCAGAAGTATTTATCCAATAAATTACGTAAAAGGCGTACCTTGTAGTTTCTCAAAAAACTTCACAGCATTCTCAAAAGTATCACAACACTCAAAAGTATCCGAGCACAATGAATTTCTTTTTTGCGCCATACTTACTCAAAATATTACGTAAAGGGTGTAGCTTTCAGTATTTGAAACTACGTTACAGGACATTCAAAAGTATCCGAACTCTCTGAAATCATTTTTGCGCGCTATTCAAACAAAAAATTATGTAAAGGATGTAACTTGCAGAATTTCAAAGTATTTCACATGGTGCTCACAGGTATCTGAATGCAACGAATTTCTTATTTGCGCCATAGTCAACCAAACTATTATGTGAAGGGTGTAAATTGCAGTATTTCAAGTACTTCACCGGGTGCTGAAAAGGATCCGAACACTCTTAATTACGTAAAGCAGCACCTGTGTACATACAAAGTTCGAATCCAGCTTCAAATTAATTATTTTCTTCATCTAAATTGTTGTATGATGAATATTACATGTCACAAGGCAGGCAGGCAGGCAGAGCCTCAAGTCCAATCGGCATAATTGGTAAACATGCCACACCACAAAACACATATGCTCATCTAATTTGCAACTAATAGCCATCTCGTCGACAGCAGCGAACAACGTTATTATCATATTAATAATTATCCTTTCACTACTCACTCAAAACTCGTAAATTAACATATATTTCGAACGTTGTTCTTAGTAACGAAAACAACAGGCAAAAGTTGATTGCAAAATGAGGTTTCCAGTCCTGCATTAATGTAATAGTTTTTGATGCAACAGCATTCAGTACAGAAATTATGTGTGTGTTTTAACTGAAAACTTTTAGGAAAAAGATCTCTTGCAATCATTAGATATATGAAAGCTTATTTGAGGAAAAGATAAGCTGCAGAGGCACAAATCCGACTATATCAAACTTTAAACAATTTCAGAACACTTGGTCTGGAATCGATGTTAAACTAGAATTCATCACAGGAACACTTGGATGAAGTCACTAAGTCTTGAAACCTCGATTTTGTCCCAGCTATTTCTAGAGAATAATTTATATTGTAGTTCCAGATATCTCTTGTTGGAGCACAATTCCGTGCTTCGTCACACAAGATATATGACAAAAGATATTTATTGTTCGAAAACGTATGTGTTCCGTGATTATTTTAAATACTGTAGCCTCATCAGAAATCTGTGCTTTAGTTGTTTTCATACCTAATGTTTATGTCAAACACTGCTATCTTGCGAGTAAATTTGATCTCACATCTGCTTCATCAGTGAATTTCATCCCTCTCTCTCTCTCTCTCTGGCTTCATGCTCCACTAATGTTTATGTGAAATGTCTCATGATCGTTATATTCCATGTCTCCTGTTTATGTCAAATAGGCTACTGTGTACATTACAGAGAATGAGAAAGGATAAAAACTCAAACAAAAAACACTCTCAATATACGAGGTTTGAAAATTATCGGAACTGAATAGAAAAAAAGTAGTTACATCACTGAAACTTCCTTTATTTTTCATTGTAGTCTCCTTGCAGGTTAATGCACTTGACCCAACGATGTTCCAGTGCCTTGATCCCATCTCGAAAATGAGTTTCCTCCAGGCCTGCAAAATAGTTGTCAACTCCGGCTATCAATTCTTCGTTTGAAGTGAATCTTCGCCCACCAAGAAAAATTTTCAGTTTTGGGAAGAGATGGAAGTCTGACGGAGCCATATCAGGTGAATAAGGTGGGTGTGTCAACAATTCATACCTTACTTCGTATGATTTTGCCATGGCGACGGCACGTGTGTGCGGGCGCGCGGCACCCATCCTGCTGATAACTTTTTCATTTCTAATTCTTCAGCTAAAATGTGATATACCCTTTCATTTGACAAACATGAGAAATTTCACGCACTTTTAAACGGCGATCCTCGATGACCATTTTGTGCACTTTTGCAATGATTTCTGGAGTAGTGACACATCTTGCACGACCACTGCGCGTGTCATCATGTAAGCTCTCCCTACCAAATTTAAATTCATTTGTACACTTGGCAGCAGTTGAATATGAAGGAGCAGAGTCCCCCCCCCCCCAGTGTATTCTGGAAACAGGTGTGAAAGTCCTTTGCTTTCATACCTTTGTTTACGAAGTACTTAATCACTGATCGAATCTCGATTTTTTTTCCATTTTCGCAAATCACTACGTGGGAACAACAACAGAACCACGTCATCGCCACAGCGCTCTTCCAAGAGCACTGACGTGGCACCGGGCACGTGTTTGCAGCCAACAGTCCAATGAATATCACGTGAACAACTCGTTGCGCTATCGCTGACCTCTCGTGGTGATTCCGAGAACTTTCCAAACCACCCTCGTAAGATAAAAAAAGACTGCATTCTAAATAAAGTTAGATGCATTATTGTTTGACTATGAATTTTACAATCTAGATGTGAAGGGGGATAATCAGAGCTAAATTGTACAATAACAATATTCTTTTATATTTAATATTTTTACATTTTCACAAACTTAAAACGGGTGATTAGTTGAATGGTAGAATGGTAGATTGTGTTACAAGACAAGGTTGACTGTGATTTTAGCGTAAGTGTGAAAATGTAAAAAATACAGGTGATGGAAACCATTGCACTTGGCTCTCGGCTTGGCATAATATGACACACACGTCAATTAGGCGCCAGCAAGACTGAACTCACTGAATGAGCGTTTTGTTAGTTCAGACAATTCTCACATCCAAGAGGCATAATACGACACACATGATGATTAGACACTGGTAAGGCTGGACTTGCTGACTATGTATTTTGACAGGCCACAAGTTGTCTGTACTTGTCGAGTCGAGTCAGTGAAATGTGAATCTGGTACACTGACAAGCCTGAGTATGCATTTTGCAAGTCCCAACATGCGTGGAATCATCAAGTCAGTGATTTATGACCTTTCATCAGTGCCTATGTGCAGACATTTTCGCGACTGATTTAGTGATAATGTTCAGAACAACTCGGAAGTACCCAGAACTGTTTGGATGGATGGGAGGTTATCAAATAGGGAGCAGAAACCCATGGCAAATAATTTATGCTGAACCATCACAGCTGTCGTTTCAATGCTTTCCGTGGACATGTGAGCAATTCTCCAAAAATGTAAGTCTGCCATGAACACATTGTTCTTAACAATTTTATTTTTCACCTACTGATTACTTGCTGTAACTCAAGGATGCTTTTATTTAACCACAAGGGTATGAACTACAGTATACTGTGATTTTGACTACCTAGTTTTGCTTATTTTTCAAGGTCGCCCACAAGATGTGTCAGTCAAATAGTACTGAATATATCCGAGTAGCTCCGAGTCTTCCTGCTGAATCATAAAGTGGTGGCGGGGGAGGGGATTGGGTTCTCTGGAATTTCTTATGTCATCCGCAAAAATTCTCCCTTGTTAACAAAAATTTTGCGTCAGCAAAAATTCTGTATATATAAGAATCCTTGAGAATCGCAGCTGATCAGTACTTTGTAACAGCAAAAAGAGATAACTCATCTTCTCCCCTGATAGCTGAGGGTTGTTTAGCACTTTGGAGGAAGCCATGTGGCCACTTTCTGCTCCAACAGAATACTGGTCAGTTGTGGTAAGTAAGCATTCTATATAGACACAAATCTTTTAATGAGACAGAATTTTTCCTGACGAAGCAGAAAATTCCAGGGAATTCATTTCCTACCATTTGCTGATTCAGTAGGAAAACTCGGAACCACTCGGATGTAATCGGGACTATTCGGCTGACTCAGCTTGTGGGTGACCTTGAAAAGTAGTCACTGACAGTGAATTACAAAATAAAAATACGAAAATAAACCCTGAGGAAGAATTAGCATTTCACTCAGCTGAGATCTGTCAAAATTTGTGGGGGAGCAGTTAATAAAAGTGAAGTAAAACAGTGACCACTGTCGTTTCACCAGCACTTGCACGGGTTCTGCTCATGACAGCTGCATCATAAACTACAGCATTATTTAGACAGTCTCCATTGTATCCTACAATCTTAGCAATTACTACGGGCATTTCTTGAACATGAACATGTGTGAACAAATGACACAAAACGAGAACGAAGAAGTTAAGCTAAAATCAGGTCGAGTTTCTCTGATTTCCTCTAATATGGAAAAATGTAAATGAGTATTTCAGTAATGCATCAAGAGAAGACATGTAACATAAATTTCAGATTTATCGAGTCACTAAATTTTCTGACGTGTTTCCTTGAAAAATGTTTATCTTACGTGAAATCCAATGAACTCAAGATATTTTCCGGATGACCAAGAATTTAATTTAGCTAACCAGAAGGGCATTTTTCTGTATGAATATATGAGCAACAAATCATTTTACTAGACAATCACTTACCCCATATTGAAAGGTTTAAAAGTTTGTTAACAGAAAATACAATAACAGAGGCTTGCAATGTATGGAAGATATTCTGTTCAAGTGTAAAACACTTGGGAGTCTACTCTGATATATGTTTAAAAACTAACATGCTACTCGTTGCTTATGTGTTCAAAAACTTTTGCAGACCTTGCCTTAAGATTTATGAACTGGATCCTGTGCAGTGCATTATTTCACCTTGCTTGGGATGCGATGATCTCTTGAAATTCTCTAATATGGAATTGCAGCTTAGAACCGATATAAAACAATTCCAGTTTGTTGAGCGTGGCATCAGAGGCAGATGACAATTATTCGATTATTCTTGGAAACATTCCGTTGCTGACGACTGGTTCTTGGTCGATTATGATAACAAAATTAATGAATGTTAAATCATATATCTCAATTTGATTAGCCATATAGCTGGGCAATGTTGCAGTACCTCCTGGTGTTCAGAAAGGCTCCCTTCAGGGAGTGTTGAAACTTTTGACAAGAAAAAGTACGAGACGATTCCAACATAGGGTACATTTCAGAAGTGAATCTTGCTTACCCCGAGAGTATTCACAATTTACATTACGATTTGCCTTTATGTCCGAAAAAAAAAAATGCCACCGCCATCGAATGATAAACTCCAGAAATTAATGAAACCTTAAGTGACAAGAAAATTTATGGTATTCATTACAGAAATTTGAAACATTTTTTACAAAATAAATATAATCACAAAGAATATGTACGGTAAAAACCATTTTTCTAATGATTTAAATGCTCTTCTATCTACTGACGGCGACAAAGAAAGCAAAATCGGACATATTCACAGCAGAGCAAAGAACAGTCGATTTTAAAACAGACCTGTGGATTGCTTTTTTTTTTTTTTTTTTAAATATACAGTCCATAACCACGTCAATGCTTATTAGAGTGTTCTGTAAAAATCTGAATTAAATTGGTCACGAAATTTTTCATATTTTTCCGACAATGCCTCGCTATTAGGTACAATATATACATTTATATATTACATATATTAAAAATATGTAGCCTATGTACAGCTAAACATTTATTAGAGAAAAAACTGAAGTAAATCGGTCAAGAGATTTCGAAATTTTTGGCAACAACGTTTCCTCTTTATATATCACATGTTGTAGTTGTGGTTGTTGGTTTTCATTCCAGAGACCGGTTTGATGCAGCTCTCGATACTACTCTATCCTGTGCAAGCCTCTTCATTTTCCAGTGATTACTGCAACCTACATCCTTCTGAATCTGCTTACTGTATTCATCTCCTGGTATTCCTCTACAATTTTTACCTTCCCCCCCACGCTCACACTTCCCTCCAATACTAAACTGGTGATGTGTTGATGTCTCAGAATGTGTCCTATCAATCGATTCCTTCTTTTCGTCAATTTTTGTCACACATTTCTCGTCTCCCCAATTCTATTCAGTACCACTTCATTAGTTAGGTGATATACTCATCTAATCTTCAGCATTCTTCTGTAGCATCGCATTTCAAAAGCTTCTATTCCCTTCTTGTGTAAATAGTTTGTCATCCATATTTCACTTCCATGCATGACTACATTCCAGGCAAATACTCTCATAAAAGACTTCTTAAGACGTAAGTCTATATTCGATGTTGACAAATTTCTCTTCTTCAGAAACGTTTTTGTTGCCATTACCAGTCTACATTTTATATTGTCTCTACTTTGGTCATCATCATCCCTAATCTAATCCCCTCAGCATCACGTGATTTTATTCGAGTGCATTTCATTACACTTGCCTTCCTTTTGTTGATGTTCATATTATATCCTCCTCTCACGACACTATCCATTCCGTTCAACTTTTCTTCCAAATCTTTTCCTGTCTTTGACAAAATTACATTGTCATAACGCAAATTTCGAGGTTTTTATTTCTTCTCCCTGAACTTTAATTAGAAATTTTTCTTTGCTTGCTTTACTGTGCGCTCAATGAACAGACTGAATAACATCTGGAATATGCTAAAACCCTGTCTCACTCCCTTCTCAACCACTGTTTCCATTTCATGCCCATCGACTCTTATAACTGCCATATGGTTTCTATATAAGTTCTAAATAGTCGCCGGCCAGTGTGGCCACGCGGTTAACCGCGCGACCGCTACGGTCGCAGGTTCGAATCCCGCCTCGGGCATGGATGTGTGTGATGTCCTTAGGTTAGTTAGGTTTAAGTAGTTCTAAGCTCTAGGGGACTGATGACCTCAGATGTTAAGTCCCATAGTGCTCAGAGCCATTTTTTTTGCAAATAGTCTTTTGATACCACTATTTTACCCGCACTACCTTCAAAAATTCAAAGAAAGTATTCCAGTTTACGTTGTCAAACGCTTTCTCTCAGTCTACAAATGCTATAAACGTAGGCTTGCCTTTACCTAACCTATCTTTTAAGATAAGTCATAGGATCAGTACTGCCTCGCGTTTTCCTGCATTTCTCCGAAATCCAAACTGACCTGCACCAAGCTCGGGTTCTACCAGTTTTACCACTCTTCTGTTCTTCTGTAAAGAATCTGTGTTAGTACTGTGAAAACCATGACGTATTAAACTGACAGTTCGGTAATTTTCACACGTGTCAGAACTACTTTATTTGAAATTGGAATTATTACTCTCTTCTTGAAGTCTGAGGGTATTTCGCCTGTCTCATACATCTTGCACGTCATATGGAAAAATTTTGTCATGACTGGCTCTCCCAAGGCTATCGGTAGTACGACAGAATGTTATCTACTCCAGGGGCCTTGTTTCGACTTAACTCTTTCAGTGCTCTGTCAAATACTTCTCGCAGTATCATATCGCCCATCTCATCTTCAGCCATGTCCTCTTTCATTTCTATAATACTGCCTTCAAGTTCATCTCCCTCATATAGACCCTCAGCCTTTCAGCTTTCCCTTCTTCGCTTAGTACTGGTTTTCCATATGAGCTGTTGATATTCATACTGCTGCTTCTCTTTTCACTAAAAATCTCTTTAATGTTCCTTTAGGCGGTATCTATTTTTCAGCTTCTAAATTCTTACATTTGTCCTCTAGCCATTCCTGCTTAGCCATTTTGCACTTCCTGTCAATCTGACTTTCTAAACGTTTGTGTTCCCTTTCGCCTGCTTCATTTGCTCCATTTTTATGTTTTCTCCTTTCTCATTAAATTCAGTATCTCCCGTGTTAGCGAAGATTTCTGCTAGGCCTTGTCGTTTAACCTATTTGATCCTCTCAAAAAATGGCTCTGAGCGCTATGGGACTCAACTGCTGAGGTCATTAGTCCCCTAGAACTTAGAACTAGTTAAACCTAACTAATCTAAGGACATCACAAACATCCATGCCCGAGGCAGGATTCGAACCTGCGACCGTAGCGGTCTTGCGGTTCCAGACTGCGGCGCCTTTAACCGCACGGCCACTTCGGCCGGCCATTTGATCCTCTGCTACCTTCACTATTTCATCCTTTAAAGCTACCAATTCGTCTTCTACTGTATTCCTTTCCCCTGTTCTAGTAAACCGTTGTCTAATGCTCCCTCTGAAAATCTCAACAACTCCAGTTCTTTCAACGTGTCCAGGTCCCATCTCCTTAATTCCCTACCTTTTTCCAATTTCTTCAGTCATAATCTGCAGTTCATAACCAATAAATTGTGGTCAGAGCCCACATATGCCCCTGGGATGTCTTACAATTTAAAACCTGGTTGAGAAACCTCTGTCTTACCGTTATATAATCAATCTGAAACCTTCCAGTGTCTCCTGGTCTCTTCAGCGTATACAAACAACAGCCTTCTTGTTTCATGAGTCTTACCCAAGTGTTAGCGATGATTAAATTATGCTTTGTGATAAATTCTACCAGGTGGCTTCCTCAGTACATTTTACTTACTATTTTTCCTTCTCTTTCTTTTCCTACTGTCGAATTCCAGTCCCCCATCACAGTTAAATTTTCGTTTCCATTAACTATCTGAATAATTTATTTTATCTCATTATACATTTCTTTACTCTCTGCATCATCTCTGTAGCTACCAAGAATATGAACGTTTACTCTCGTGGTAGGCGTGGGCTTTGTGTCTATCTTGGCAATGATAATGCGTTCTCTATGCTGTTTGTAGTAGTTTATCCACATTCCTATTTTCTTGTTCATTATTAAACCCTCTCGTGGTAGGCGTGGGCTTTGTGTCTATCTTGGCAATGATAATGCGTTCTCTATGCTGTTTGTAGTAGTTTATCCACATTCCTATTTTCTTGTTCATTATTAAACCCACTCCTACATTACCCCTCTGTAACTGTATTTATAACCCTTTATTCATCTAACCAAAATTCCTGTCTCTGCTGCTACAGAACTTAACCAATTCCCAATACAGCTAACGTCAGTCTATCCATTTCCATTTTTAAATTTTCTAACCTACCTGCCTGATCAACGGATCTAACATTCCACGCTCCGATCTGTAGAACGTCAGTTTTGTTTCTCCTAATGACAACATCCTTCTGAGTACTCCCTGTCCGGAGATCTGAATGGGGGACAATTTTGCTGCGATATGTTTTACCCAAGAGGGCGTCATCATCATTTAACCATACAGTAGAACTGCATGCCATCAGAAATAATTACGGCTGTAGTTTCCCCACGTTCTCAGCCGTGCATAGTGCCAGCACAGCAAGGCTGTTTAGGTTGGCGCTATTAGGCCAGATCAGTCAATCATCCAGACGGTTGCCCCTGCAACTACTGAAAAAGATGTTGCCCCTCCTCCTGAACCACACGTTTGTTTGGCCTCTCGAAAGATACCATTCCATTGTGGTTGCACCTACGGTACAGCTATCTGTATCACTCAGGCACGCAAGCCACCCCACCGACGGCAAGTTGCAGATGGGGGAATATATTACAGAGGGAATGAGAAGGCAAAAAAGGAACCCAACCATTCTTCTCATTCCCTCTGTAATATATTACAAAGACAGAGATACTGTATTTGATATAAACAAAGAGACATGAAATTTACTAAATATTGTAAATGTCGTGTGACTGGGGCCTCCCGTCAGGTAGACCGTTCGCCGGGTGCAATTCTTTCGATTTGACGCCAATTCGGTGACTTGGGCGTCGATGGGGATGAAATGATGATGATTAGGACAACACGACACCCAGTCCCTGAGCGGAGAAAATCTCCGACCCCGTCGGGAATCGAACCCGGGCCCTTAGAATTGACATTCTGTCGCGCTGAGCACTCAGCTACCGGGGCCAGACATGAAATTTACTAGCCGGCCGAAGTGGCCGTGCGGTTAAATGCGCTGCAGTCTGGAACCGCAAGGCCGCTACGGTCGCAGGTTCGAATCCTGCCTTGGGCATGGATGTTTGTGATGTCCTTAGGTTAGTTAGGTTTAACTAGTTCTAAGTTCTAGGGGACTAATGACCTCAGCAGTTGAGTCCCATAGTGCTCAGAGCCATTTTTGAAATTTATTAACGACGACACAGTACAGTATTTCGACATCAACGTTTGTGGTATACAAAAACACTGTGAGAGATGAAATTTTCTGCCACGACATTACAGTATTTGATATAAACACGTGCGTGTGTGCGCGTGCATGTGTGCGTACGCGCGTGTGCGTGTGTGCTTTTGTACACACACTTAAGTAATTTTTTTAAAGAAATAATCCATTACTCTTGAACATGGCGCTAATTTTTAAATTTCACACCATAACTAATTTTTAAATTTCCGTTATCATCCCTTTTCGATTTTTAAATTTACCGACATCTTTAATTCTTAAATTTTCCATCATCCGCATTCTTAATTATGTCATCGAAAAAGGGGTGTGGCTTGTGACATCACATTGATGACGTCATACATAAAACGGCGTGGCTCGTGACGTCATCGACTTGTCACTGACTTGCTCCCATGATGTCACAAATCTAAACAAAATGGTCTGGATAGTTGGTAGTCGTACTACCATACATTTCCAGGACTAGAAGAAATCTGTTATATGTGTAGTATACTTAATAGAAATTACGTTCCATCAGTATCCCAAAATACGTAAATACTTCTTTAACGAAAGTGAAGATTTCTCCCTTAGTTTCTTATCCCCTTCTTAGTATGAACTTAGAAAAATAGATCTGATACACTATCAGCAAAATGGACGAACATGTGACTGAGAGAGTGCAGGATAATTTCATGGACAAACTAGCTGTCTGTCACGGTAGTAGAATGCATCTCATGTCAGGCATGGTTTTCAGTATTTACAATGATTAGAATGGTGTTCTAAAAACACTTTGGCCTTACTCTACAATTGTGGTGTCACCGCCAGACACCACACTTGCCAGGTGGTAGCTTTAAATCGGCCGCGGTCCATTAGTACATGTCGGACCCGCGTGTCGCCACTGTCAGTAATTGCAGACCGAGCGCCACCACACGGCAGGTCTAGAGAGACGTACTAGGACTCGGCCCAGTTGTTCGACGACTTTGCTAGCGACTACACTGACGAAGCCTTTCTCTCATTAGCCGAGAGATAGTTATAATAGCCTTCAGCTAAGTCCACGGCTACGACCTAGCAAGGCGCCATTAACCATTTCTAGAGAGAGTCTCACTTGTATCATCAAGAATGCTGTATACAAATGATGGATTAAAGTTAAGTATTCCAGCAGCTACGTACTTTTCTTTATAGCATTCATTACGTATCCTGTTTCAGACCTAAGCAAGCCGGCGTGTGTAAACGCGTGCCTTTCGGTTACCCGTCACTGTGGACTGGCTGTCTTGTCAGTCCACAACAACAATAACGTCAGATGATGAATTTAGGCACACGTGTGTGAGAAGAGGATCAGTTTAGAAGAAATGAAATCTGTTTGAGTTTTATTGTTGCCAGCAAGGAGGTGCCGTGGTCCAGCATATGGAAGCAGCAGGTTTCAAACCCTCGCCCACCAATTCGGAGTTACGTTTCCATCGGTTTCCATCAGTTGAGTAAGTTGTTTGCAGACGACGCTGTCGTTTATCAACTAATAAATTCACGAGAAGATCAAAACAAATTCAAAAACGATATAGAAAAGATATCTGTATAGTGCGAAAATTGGCAATTGACCCTAAATAACGAAAAGTGTGAGTTCAGCCTAAAAGGAATCCGTTAGACTTCGGTTACACGATAAATCAGTCAAATCTAAAGGCCGTCAATTCAACTAAATACCTAGGAACTACAATTACGAACTACTTAAATTTGAAGGAACACATAGAAATTGTTGTGGGGAAGTCTAACCAAAAACTGAGCTTTATTGGCAGGACACAGAAAACGTAACAGATCTACTAAGGAGACTGCCGACACCACGCTTGTCCGTGCTCTTTTAGAATACTGCTGCGCGGTGTGAGATCCTTACCGTATAGGATGGGCGGAGTACATCGAAAAAGTTCAAAGAAGGGCGGCACGTTTTGTATTATCGTGTAATAGGGGAGAGAGTGTCATTGAAATGATACAGGATTTTGGGTGGACATCATTAAAAGAAAGGCGTTTTTCGTTGCGGCGGGATCTTCTCACGAAATTCCAATCACCAACTTTCTCGTGCGAATCCGAAAATATTTTTCTGACACCAACCTACATAGGAATAAACGATCGCCGTGATAACGTAAGGGAAATCGGAGCTCGTACGGAAAGATATAGGTGTTTGTTCTTTCTGCGCGCTATACGAGATTGGAATAGAGAATTGAGAAGGTGATTCGATGAACCCTCTGCCAGGCACTTAAATGTGATTTGCAGAGTATCCATGTAGATGTAGATGTCGGGACGCTACCTTTCTGACTGCAATTTCTGTCCCTATCGTAACCAAAACTTATGACCAGTCTTTTCCAGGTATAGAAGAGGGCCACAAAAATAATAACCACAAATAGCAGAGGAAGTGGTGGTGATATAACCCCTGCAACAAATATGGCCCCCCTTAATATCTTAATAACATTTAGCTGAACTGTAGTGGTGATAGCTGGAACTAGTCTACTAGTATCCTCACTGGCATGTAGGAGCGCTGGAAGCAGGTCAGTACAGTGGTTGGGTGACAGTGAGGTTATATTTTTCAAGCTCCTGTTCAAAACTTTGAGAGGTATGTGAATTTCACTTTATTAACGTACCATTATTGGTTAATACTTACATGTAAGCACCATGCATGCAACCTAGAAAGTATTGGCAACAGTTTCAAATAGATTTAAAGGTGTGGTATTATTTCGTTTTTAAGTTGTTTACACGAGTTTACAAGGTGTAGGTGACTGTAATATGGCCCCCATTGGTGCTTGTAATGTGGACCCCGGGGTCCACATTATAAGCAGCCCATAAAATGTTTTTATTTTTGTTTTCAGATGCCTAGAACTAATCTGGCACTTAATCCAACCTCCAAAAGGCAGGTGTGGGATAAAAACAAGATGCGAGAGGCAATGTCTGCTGGCCTAGGCAAAAGATGGGAGTTAAAAAAGCATCGAAACATTTTGCTGTCCCCAAAACAACTCTGCACCAATGTATGAGGCTAATACCTCACAGATGGCAGATGTTGAAACTAAAAAGCTTGGAAGAAAACCAGCTCTATCAGCAGCCCTAGAAAGTGTACTAGTGGATTACTTACAGTATATGGAGGCCAAACTCTATGGTTTTACTCGTATGGATGTTTGAAAAATGGCTTACCAACTTGCAGTTAGGAATGGAATAGCAACAAACTTCAGAAATGAAATTGCTGGAAGGGCTTGGCTTGACCATTTTCTTCGACATCATCAAGATAAGCTTTCAATTAGAAAGCCAACTAGAACGTCGTATGCTTGAGCAAAAAGCTTTACCCATGAGAGAGTTTACTCATTCCACAACTTGCTACAAGCAGAATACCAGACACATAAATATACAGAAGATCGTGTATGGAACGTCGACGAAACAGGCCTTAGTGTAGTTCAGACTAAGATACCACAAGTAATTGCAAGCAGAGGTAAACGCCAAATTTGTTCTCTGACTGCTGCAGAGCGTAGGTCTCTAGTAATGGTCATCTGTTCGATGAGTGCAGGAGGTTCTTATGTTCCCCCAATGTTCATATTCCCGAGAACGAATATGGCAGACGTTCTTATGAAAGGTGCTCCTCCTGGGTCAGATGGGGGAGCCCACCCATCTGGTTGGGTTCAAGCAAATCTATTCACGGATTGTTGAAACATTTTGTAGAAAACACAAAGCCAACCGAGACTTTGCCTATTCTACTCATCCTTGATGGTCACTTCTCCCATGTAAGGAATATTGATGTCATTGATGTGGCAAGGAAAAACTTAATCCCCATTTTGTCACTGCCTTCAGACACAACACACAAACTGCAACCCCTGGCTCGTACTTTTATGGGTGCACTTAAGACTCACTACAGCGAGAATATTCGTCAGTGGATGCTCCATGAAAGCAAAGCTGTTGGACCCTATGACATAGCATCTCTCTTTCGCAAGGCCTACCTCTGGTGTACAGCCGGCATTAATGCAGTAAGTGGGTTTAGGGTAACATGAATTTATCCCTTAGAGAGAAATATATTTCAAGATGATGATTTCATAGGCGAAGAAGTCACGATTCCTGCACCGGCCGACCAACCAAAACAACAGGAATCTGAAAAGAGAGTTAAAACTGAAGAGGACCTTGATGCTATTGAAATTGATGTCCATGCGCCTATTAAAATTGCATTTAGTGTGACTCCAAGGGATATTCATCCCATACCTGAGAAGATGAAAACATCGTCTCGTGGGAGAAAACCGTGTGTTGCTAGTCTTGTGACAGGATCTCCATATAAAAACGAATTAGAAGCTTACGTAGAAGAGAAAAAAGCTGCAGCTGATCTTCGCGGCCGTGGTCGCGGACGAGGGAAATTAACAGCTATCAAAAGGAACTTGACTTATGATATATCACAGCCATCTTGTTCTGGAACCCAAACCCAAACTCGCCGTAGAGGGCGTGGTGCATCTGGTTGTGGAAGAGGCGTTAGTAAGAATAGTCGACAGTTACAAAAAACTTTGATCAGTGATGACTCAGATTTTGTTGACGATGACGTCATGGGGCTCTCAACTGGTTCCGGTGATTCTCCATGTGACCTTCCAGTTGGTGAACTCCAGCCAGATAAAGACAATGCTCTTTGCCTATTCTGTGATGGGAAGTTTCCAAATGATGTTCGTGGCGAATTATGTGTGCAATGCCTAATGTGCTCTTTATGGGCTATCAACGAATGTGCGGGGGCGGAGAAATAGGACTATGTTTCTGACTACTGTCGTTAGTACTGTGCTACTTTGTACTTTTGTACGTATATGTTTATAATAAATACGTATTTTAATCAAAAAGCAATTGTTCGTTTTTCTTGCAACAAAAAATCCTTACAATATACTGGGGTCGATATTACAAAAACCATGGGGGCGACAGTCAAATTTCTCATCTTTGGGAAACAAAATAATAATAAATATATCCTGACATTTTAAGGAATTTAATCAATATAATGTCTAAGTTAACTGTCAATAGAGTATAACTATATCAATTAAGGTACTATTATTGTATTAGTGTACAATATTTTATTGAAAAACAAAATGGGGGTCCATATTACCACTACTTCCCCTAACTGCGCTCACTGCAAAGACCTCACAACAATGGGGATTTCAAGTACACCATGTGAGTATATTTACCAGTCAGACATGAACATCAAGAATAATCTCGACATTTACTGCACAAGCACCTCTACCACGACTATGGAACAAGCTCTAGCGTATACTTAGATTTATCAAGAAAGATTAAACATAAAACTAAAAACCGCATTTCCAATCAAGGAATAAATTAAAGCAATATACTGCCACATGAGATTACAGAGATTACTATAACTAACTTACTTAAAAAGGGAGTTAAATTACATTTTAAGGAATAGATTCCATACAGCGAAGGGTTACTAAGACAACACAGAATAGGGATTTTGTAAAATATACAATACATGTGAATAGTGATAAAACATTTCAGTCATTCGACCACACACTTCTGCACAAATGCTTTTCCTCTTTTCTCAGAAACCTTACTCCAAAGAACTTCCTTGAGTAATGGTAACGTCTTATCCTCTTTCTGAGCAAAACGTCTCACTTGTTATGGAGGAATGACGACGCATTTACTCGTTTTCTGAGCAATCAAATGGAAAGCTAACTCGTTTTCTGAGCAAGCAAATGGGAAGTGCTGCAAACAAAATGGAAAACAAACATCGTCGTCCAGTCTTGATGCCAGGTGACACTGTGTGTACATTACGTTATGATACAATATGTGTATAGCGTGGGGTTATCGGTGTTAAGAAAGGAAAGAACAGCGCAACACCAGCTTTTTAAATTATTAAATTACAGAGTGCGTCAAAAAGGACTTAACAACTTTGGAACGATATAGAAATTTATTGGGATAACTTATTGAATCGTTATATGTGTCATTTTGTAGCAAACAAGTTCGAGTTTCACATAAAAGTGTCAAGTGTCATTTGATTCGATGTGATTACCATTTGCGCTGCAGCGAACATCCCACCGGTAATCAGTTTCTTCCCACAGTTGCTGCAGCAAGTCGGGCGTAACTTGGGCAACGGCGGGGTAGATTCGATTTTAGGTCGGATAAATTTTTTGGTTTGGCAGGAACAAACACTTGGTATTTAAAGAACTCCAGTTGTTGCAGAGTTCGTTTCATGAAACCAAAACATACAGCAAGCACACTCCGCACCAGTGAAAGCAGCCATTTTAATTGTGCACTATGCTGGCGATTCTGGTGGCGGAATAGATTACTGATGCACTACGTAAATCAAATTTGAGGTTATTTGCTACAAAATGACACGTTTGCCGATTCTGTAAGTCATCTCAATAAATTTCTATGTCAAACTTCCTGGCAGATTGAAACTGTGTGCCCGACCGAGACTCGAACTCGGGACCTTTGCCTTTCGCGGGCAAGTGCTCTACCACTGAGCTACCGAAGCACGACTCACAGCCGGTACTCAACAGCTTTACTTCTGCCAGTACCTCGTCTCCTACCTTCCAAACTTTACAGAAGCTCTCCTGCGAAGAGAGCACTTGCCCGCGAAAGGCAAAGGTCCCGAGTTCGAGTCTCGGTCGGGCACACAGTTTTAATCTGCCAGGAAGTTTCATATCAGCGCACACTCCGCTGCAGAGTGAAAATATCATTCTGGAAACATCCCCCAGGCTGTGGCTAACCCATGTCTCCGCAATATCGTTTCTTTCAGGAGTGCTAGTTCTGCAAGGTTCGCAGGAGAGCTTCTGTAAAGTTTGGAAGGTAGGAGACGAGGTACTGACAGAAGTAAAGCTGTGAGTACCGAGTGTGAGTCGTGCTTCGGTAGCTCAGTTGGTAGAGCACTTGCCCGCGAAAAGCAAAGGTCCCGAGTTCGAGTCTCGGTCGGGCACACAGTTTTAATCTGCCAGGAAGTTTCATATCAGCGCACACACCGCTGCAGAGTGAAAATCTCATTCTGGAATTTCTATATCATTACAAAGTTGTAAAGTTCTTTTTGACTCACCATGTACTTTTTTTGCAAAACAGTATTGTACACTAGATTGAAACCGAATGAGGTTGCGCTGTTTTAAACACACTGGCTTGTTTTGGGAAGCAATCTCCAAACAACGTCTTCATATAGGCATTCCGTGCTTCAAAAAATTACTCCATGCAAATGGTTTCCACTACAAGGCCACTATTTAAATATTCCTGCTCGAACTCTGATTTCCCTGATTTTATTATTCCTATTCATATCAAACTAGATCTGTAAATATGTAAATGCCCCTATGTATTAAATACTTGACTTTGTCGTTCTTATATTGTAATACGAAGACATATCCAATATCTTCTGCATCTGGTTGGTGAATCTTCATGCCTTCTCCTTCATTCATTGTACGATTGTTGTAGATAAATGATTTCTTAGAACATAAATACAACGAAAAATTATACCTTGAGGGTTCCGTTCCTTCTAGAAGGCATTACAAAGTTATATTCATTTCAAAAATTTCTCACAGGCATCTGCAGGTTCCATTTGTCTACTCACTCAAAGCCAAAGTTGAATTAAAACGTCGTCGAGTGTTGCTAATGATCCCCTTCCCGCCCTCATCTCCACCTCTAACCGTTTAAGGAGTATCGCAGCCGCGTAGTACTCCTTTTCCAGTAAGTAAGCCATACGTGTATCAAGTTTGGCTGAAACGTCCTCAGGATTTCTCGAGTTCTCACATTCATCCCTACCCTATGGATTCTAGGAACATATTCCCCGTCAATAAATGAGCCTGATAGTATGTCATAAGCATGCCAAATTTATTTGAAATTGCTTCATGCGTTCCAGGAACAGGCTTATTTTTCGATTTAACCCCCTTCCCACATCCGCTTCCTCCCTATAGACTTTTTACGACTCCAGATTTGTTTTCTAGTTAGTAAGCCATATGTGTACATAGTTCGTTTGAAATCATTCCAGTCGTTCCTGGGTCGCATCCACCCAAAGCCACCTTGTCTTTTATGACGTGTTGACCCAACACCATAAGGGGAGCCAGGGATGCCATTTATCTACAGTATTTTTTTTACACATAATAAGTTATTTAATTCAACTTTCACACAACTACACGACTATTATGCAATTTGCACTTATGAGCTTGACAGAGGGTTTATCGAACCACCTTCGGACTAGTTCTCTATCGTTCCATTCTCGAACAGTGCGCGGTAAAAGTGAACACTTAAATATTTCCGCACGAACTCTGATTTATTATGTTTTTTTTTTAAATGGACACCCTGTATTATTTCCTACGCAATCAATACCATGAAAAATCAGAAAAAAGAATGGCATTCGTTGCATCGCAATACGTCAGTTACATCCTGAGCAGCCGCAAAGCGAAACACCGCTATTGCAGATCCCGAGATGCAAGCACGAATCCCACGTTGCTCGTAATTCTGATGTGATTGACGTACATAATCTTACTTTCACTGTTATCACGAGGGCCAAAAGTAATAATAGGGTTTTGCTGCCACAAACATTGGTATGTACATAATGGTTTCCCTCTTGCGTGTGCTGTTTATCTACGTACACATTACGGAATGGTATGGTCGGTATACTAAACCAACAGTTCCCAAGTCGATGAATAGGACTGGACGGTCCTGTTCAGTGACTTCTAGCGCGGTCGCCAGCTCTCATCTCCATGAAATTTCTTGGCTGAGGACATGTGAAAAAGGTGGTTTATCATAAGTGTCAAACAACAATGGACAACAACAGGACAGCCCATATTACCACTGCATGTGTTGCAATAACACCAGAGACGCGGACAGCAGTGAGTCTGACAGCGTTTGAGCGTGCGCAGCGGTGTTGCCGTGTAAACGGCGATCTCTTCGAATATACGGTGTAGCGTTTCTGCTGTGAGAAACGTGATTGCATACCAGCGTACATTTTGTGTGTTTCTGGTAGGACATATGATTGTTTTGTGGACACTATTGTACATTTATGTAATCGTTTCATCATGTGCAGAAGTTCAATTGTAAAGTAATCATTAAAAGTGTTCAGTGACATCACCTGTGCATGTTATGTATCCTTATGTAATTGATATACAGCTAAGTACGACTAGATTCCCCCCCCCCCCCACCCTCCCGGCTTCCGTTAGATCCTTGGTCAGCAATTAACTGTCTTTACTCTGGCCGGTAATATTCATATTCCGTTACCGTTATTTCTAGTCTAATACAGTAATAAAGATCAATGTAGCACGAACGAGTAAACCCTTTCCTTGTTTTTCATTGTGTATGACTGTACATTTTTATTGTTTCCAGAAAATAGCAATAGGAGTACTCCGATTTCCTTTCTTGAGTCTTGATGTGAACCCGTGCAACTTTCCAGTGTTTAGGTATGGACCGTTCGATGAGCGAGCGCTTGTATATTATTGCTAAGTATAGGGCTATTACATCAACATACTCTGATATACTATCTGGACTGGGTGTGTTGCCTTTATTAAGTGATTTAAGCAACTTCGCTACACCGAAGATATCTGCTTCTAAGTTACTCCTCTTGGCAACTGTTCTTGAATGGAATTCTGGAATATTTATTTCGTGTTCTTTGGATAAGAAATATTTGAAAATTGTGTTTACTATCTCCGCGTTAGTGGTAATATTACCATTGGTATCGCACAGTGAAGGTACTGACTGCGTCTTGTCAGTGGCGTTCTTACATAAGACCAGAATCTCTTTGGATTTTCTGCAAGTTTCCGATACAGAATTTCGTCTGGAAGCTATTAAAAGCATACATTGACGTCCGTGTTAGGTTTCGAGCCTCAGTAAATCCGCGCCAATCTTGAAGATTTCGTGTTCTTTTGAATTTGGGATGCTTTTTTACTTCCTTCTGCAACACTGTTTTGAACAAATGGGTTCGAACCAAGTTTGGTTGAACAAGTTCCACATGTTACAGGGTTTTGCTTATTTTTATATTTAACCTTCTTCCCAACCCCAATCCTATATAATTTTTCTTCAGAAAGTAAGTCATATGTGTATGGTTCAAATTGCTTCCAGAGCTACCTTTATTTTTACATGTCACCCTCTGAACATCCACATCCACTCCTGGGGCTGTATCACACTCACACAATTTTTCCTAGATAGTAAGTTGTACATGTGTAGAGCTTTCTTGAAATTACTACAGGCGTTCCAGAGTTTTCGACCATCTTAACTAGAGATTAGCTAAAGTGTATGATCCTACGAGACTGTCATCGACAGTTGCTGCCATGGCGCTAACAAACCGAACTCGTCGCCTTGCTTCCTTGATCGTACAAGGCAATGCATCTGGTCACACGCGATTTTGGTGGTATTCTATTATCCCAGTTTGTGTGATCCTCGCCTTTCCTAAATAATGTGCAAACCTTTAACGCTGACATTTAGCGCTCCGTCGTAGAAACCGATGGCAGGACTGTAATTTACTGTGATGGTCTTGTGGCCTCAGAGCTGGCACACGCTGTAATTGGTATGGATAAAGTAATTGCTCGTGCAGAATTGACCACAGAAGAGAAAGTTTTATGTAAAGGTTCTTTCAGCAGCCCGAATTTTTGTTCCATTTATTTCAGGGTCATTTTACACTGGCAACATTCGCTCTTTCATATGCGGAGTGAGATCTGTGCGAGGTTGTCCTTGTTTTGAATTATCACTTCTTTGCAAGTCGCTGGAGGAACCTACTGACAAATTTTGCAGACTGAATGCGTTGTTGAGGATGTGGTCCGGCGTACACGGCAGGTGCCTCTCGCTTGCAACACAGAAACTGGATGACTCACGACTTTCTCTATTTTTTCAAAGAGGTAATGCGCCAAGAGCACAAACAGCGCAGTGAGACATATAAACCGCGACATATGGAGCGTGTAGCTCAGGTCATAGATGATTCTTTGACGTTTTGGGGGTAATTTTCGTAGCATGAATTGGGCTCACTCATTCAGGTTATCATGAATACGACTAGTCTGTGTATTTTAACCTTGTCAGCGACAAATTGTTGGCATTTCTTCTACATCTTTGCGGTGAGTATACTGTGGGCACTCCCATCTTCCAAGACGACAACAGCTGGTGTTCACAAGACTGCACGCATACGTTCCTGGTGTGCAGCATACTGAGGCGTCTTACCATCTCTACTGGCACGCTGAATGACCCGATCTTAATCCCACACAAAATGTCTTTGGAACAGTGATATATATATATATATATATATATATATATATATATATATATATATATATATATATACAGGGTGTCCTCTTTATCTTGACCACCCTAAATAACTGTTCGTCCAGATGCAAATTACAAAATGTTTCAAGCAAATGTTCTTTAGCCGTCAGGGGGACATCAATATCAGAATGACTGCTTCGTTGTAGCTTTGTTTTTACAAAGATATTATCAGCGGTATGACTTTTTTAAATGGCACTCTGTTTTTTTTTTTAATTCGGTATTTCATTTACTTTCCTAAAGACCTATTCAAAAATGTATTCACTGAAACACAACGTTATTAATTACATAACAAAACATTAACTTTGAGCCCGGAATCACAAACTCGTCCACTTGCTGGAGTTGTCAGAAAACAAATGAAAACCAAGTAAAAACGTGACACAAAATTGACTTTGAACCATTGGCCAGGAGTACAACATTCAAACGCGCTGAAAGTGTGACCCTGGAAACCGATACACTGGTGCACTCGTTGAATGTAAGAATTATTTATTGCTTCTAGTGTTGCCTGCTGAAGAGAATTACAACAAGCACCATACATTCATCCATGTCCTCTGGAGTTGTTGGAATATCGCGATAGACAACGTCTTTAATGCACCCCCAAAGAAAAAAGTGCAGAGGATTTAAATCAGGAGACCTAGCAGGGCAAGTGACTGTTCCTCCTTGACCAATCAAGGATACATTCGGTTCAGAACACGACGTGCACGCAAGGCATTATGTGCTGGACATCCATCGTGTTGATACCACATAAGCATTCTGGTTCTTAGCGGTACTTCATCCAGAAGGGAAGGAAGAATTCGTCTGAGGAAGTTGGCATACTCTGTGTCGTTTAGACGACCATTGATGAAATAAGGGCCAATAATTACAGTACCAAGCATCCCACACCAGACGTTAACTCTCCATTGACGCTGATGTTCCACCTGTCTAAGCCATCGTGGGTTGTCGCTGGACGAATAATGCATGTTCCTTGTATTTGCCTGTCCTTTGTTTGAGAAGGAACATTCATCGGTAAATAGAACATTGGAGAAGAAGTTCGGGTTGGCGAGTATTTGATGCTGTGCCCACTGGCAGAACTGTACGCGATTCTGGAAATCATTCCTATGCAATTCTTGATGTAAGTGTACATGTTAAGGACGGAACCGGCGAAGCGTAAGAATACGATGTACACTGGTTTTAGGAAAGCCAATCTCATGTTCAGGTTGTCGTGTGGTCACATGTGGATTCATAGCATCAGAAACGAGAACAGTAACTTCGGCAGCTTCGTCTGTGCGAGTGCTACGACTATTGCGTTGTCGTGGGTTGAAATTTCCCGTTTCATGAAGCGTCGCAATAAGACGAGAAAACATGCGTCGGGAAGGTGGTTTCTTGTCAGGATATCGTTCTATGTACAGTACCGCTGCCTGCGTAGCATTTCGTCTACCTTCAACAACAACAATAAAAGAAACGTTATGCCGATGCAGTTTGTAGGAAGGACAGCCTTTACTGTATGCCTACTCTACACAACAGCATTTAAAAAGACTAAGCTACTGTACTAAATGTACCTGTACATAAAAAAACAGTATTGCAATTACTGTTCTGCTAACTTACTTTCCCCATATATGAGTAGCATTTCTACCTTCTCTTCGTTGGTGTACGTTGTACTCACACAACTTTTCAACTGACTATGGTTGACGTTAATGACGGGTGTGCATTCAACTTATGTTTACATTTGTCCTCTGTCAACGTCAGCACGTGGATGTGTTCCATAATCCCCAGTACCTGTACTAAGCGCTGGGAGTGTCATCTTCAGTGTTGTGTTATGTAATTAAGAACGTTGTGTTTCAGTGAATGGTACACTGTGATACATTTTTGAATAGATTTTTAGGAGGGGAAATGAATTACCGAATAAAAAATACAGGGTGCCATTTAAGAAAGTCATACCGCTGTTCATACCTTTGTAAAAAAACAAAACTACAACGAAGGCAATTTTGTTGATTGATGTCCCCCTGACAGCTAAAGAACATTTGCTTGAAACATTTTGTAATTTGCACCTGGACAAACAATTATTTAGGGTGGTCAAGATAAATGGGTCACCCTGTGTGTGTGTGTGTGTGTGTGTGTGTGTGTGTGTGTCGGCTGTATGGAATGAGTGTAGTAAGACGAGTGGACGCGGAGGGATGACAGAAGGGAGCTATTGTAGAGAAGGACCATTTGGAACAGTGGGTGAAACGTAGCAGTCAGCATCTCCGAAATTTGGTTCCTCGACGCCTATGGTTCCCAACCTGGAGGTAATTACCCCCTGAAGGGTAAAATGAAATTATTTGAGAGGTAAAAACTAAACTATTCGATTCTGTTTCAGTCACGAAACTAATTTATTTTCAAAAGATCATGACCATTGTCACAATTTTGTAAAGCTAACATTGATTATATAAGTTATCAACAATTACTTTTTCTCAATTAACAGCATTAATGCGATGGAGATTACAGGTTCCCCACTTAGCCCACCCACTACACACACTGATCTGCTTTGCCCCGCACATCGCTGATGATAAAACTGAGACATATACGTAACAAATGCTAAATATCTGAAGAAACTGTCTTCTCCAAGTTGCAGATAGTACCTACAGTACGTGCTTCTTTACTCGTTTCTAAACAGATCAGTGAATTAACTGACAGCACAACAAAGCAGTAACCACATAAGGACTATTATAGTGCTGGACACATTATTATTATTATTATTAGAGTAATTAGAAACAAAGCATTAACAGCCTCAAGTCTTTCAATTTCTGCCAGTTCAGAAGTAAGGGGTGCGGCAATCAAGTGATTTACGAAGAGTAAGTACAGTGCACACATCTGAACTTATTTGATTTTAAATGGAGTTGCAGTGTGTAGGTCAAATAAGCGCCGCAGTGGAGAGGAGTAATGCTGGGGCAGTATGTTTTGTAACAAGAGTTTACCTTCACAGTGGATATTAGCGTTTTTATCTGAGAAGGACTTCTGGGTAGCACTTGCGATGCACCACCAATTCCTTCCTCAGCCATTCAACACCCCCCTTTCCCCTCCACCTCCCAAACACACAAACTAATTATCATTCTTCTTTCATCATTATAGAAATAAAAGTGTTCCAGAAAAGTATTTCATTCTACTGTTTAGTTGAGTACTAAAGTTGGACGTCCGAGACAGGGGGAGGGGGCAACGGGGCAACAGACGGCAGGGGAGGGGGGAGGGAGTATTAGCTAATGTCTGATTGCACTCAGGGGTAATGGTCTAAAAAAGGTTGGCAGCCACTGCTCTACGGCATTGTTTCTCAACCTGAGAGTCGCGGTGATATTTAAGGGGGTCCCGAAACACACTAAACGATAATGAAATTGTTTTATGAGAAAAAAAAAATCGTTTATTACAAACATTTTCAAACGTTCAAATGTGTGTGAATTCCTAAGGGACCAAACTGCTTAGGTCATCGGTCCCTAGACTTACACACTACTTAAACTAAATTATGCTAAGAACAACGCACACACCCATGCCCGAGGGAGGACTCGAACCTCCGGCAGGAGGGGCCGCGCAGTCCGTGACCTGGCGCCACCTACACCGCGCGGCCACTCCGCGCAGCTCAAACATTTTACTTACAATAAGTGCACAGGTAAAGAAAAGAAATTAATGCGATGGTTACGTGCCAGTATTTAGATTTTAGCGCAACCACAAATGAAAAATCTTTTTACAGAGATAAGACTTGGCGAAAGGGATTAATACTTTCGGTGCTTCTGTGACTGAATTTCCGTATTCGTTACGACGAGCAAACCAAAATGTATTTAAATCTTCAGATGCAAATTGCAATTGTAGCATTTCGTCGGTAGACATTTCAATGAGCTGTTCATGAATCTCAGCTCGCGACAACAACGGTTTCAGCACCAATCTCGTCGAGAAATACGTTTTATTTTACAGGAAATACTCCGTCAACTGTGTTTTCAACTAACGCAAATGCATCTTCATGCAAACCAATCTGTGGTGAATAATAAGAGTCTTGTTCATTCAAATTTATCTCAGTATAATCCGAAGTGAGTGGGCGCATATCCAAATTTTTGCTTGGAAAAGGAATAATCCAGATATCTAGCTTCTTAATGAAAGTATGAACTTTGTCATTAATAAAATATTTTTATCACGTATTGTAAATTCACATTCAAGTCGTCTAAATGCAACGTAAGCCAACAACATACACCCAGTAATCTGTAAAAACAATGAGGATGGCGTTTGTTTGTCTTTGAAAAATCTTGTTAATTCACCTCGCAGTTCCAGTACCCGGGTTAACACTTTTTCTCGCGATAACCATCTCACTTCTGTATGAAAAAGAAGAGAGTTTTTATTTTCGTCCATTAAATCGCATAGTTTGGCAAACAGTCTGTTCTGTAACGGTCATTTTTAAATAAAACTAACCATTTTTACAGCTTCACTTAGAATTTGAAAGAGTTTTTCCGGCATGATTCTTGTGACAAAAGCATTTCTCTGAAGGAAGCAGTGCGTCCATTCCATCCTTGGTAAGAGACGATCTTTTAATATTTGCATTAATCCACCGTTCTTTCCTGTTATCGCCTTTGCACCATCACTACGTGCAGCAATACATTTTGCCCAATCTGTGTCAATACAGCTCCTAGTAGCGTCATAAAAAACATCAAGAAAACATTGTCCTGTTGCATGACCCGGTATTGTTTTGCAAAACTACATTTTCTTTGATTTATGTGTTCCTGTTCCCTTCATACCTCACAAAACACACGAAATGTGACATGTTTGCTACATCTGTTGAGTCGTCAAAGTGAATACTAAAACAATCACTTCAACTCACTTGTTGAACTACCTCATCGCGAACATCGTCACCCACGACATCAGTTCGCCTTGATATTGTGTCGTTAGGAAGCGGATTTTTTTTTCAATTTTTTGCTTCTTCCGCGCTTCCTGAAACACTGATCATATCAACTGCGGCCAATAATATGAAGTTTTCGTCGGTTATATGGGGTTTGGAAATCTTAATTACTTTTGATGCTACGAGATAAGGTGCTTCAACTACACTTTATCGGTGTGGCTTGACTTCCAAGTAGAAGTTTGCTGATTTCCAAAGGTATGTAATTTTCTTCCGAAAAATTCCAATCCTTTGTTTTTATGAGCCAGATGTTTAGTTTACAGGTGCCGAAGTAATTTTGATGGCTTCTTGCTTTCATCGGAGAGAACTTGAAAGCTAACACCGCACTGCAGCCTTCCATTCTACACTCCTGGAAATTGAAATAAGAACACCGTGAATTCATTGTCCCAGGAAGGGGAAACTTTATTGACACATTCCTGGGGTCAGATACATCACATGATCACACTGACAGAACCACAGGCACATAGACACAGGCAACAGAGCATGCACAATGTCGGCACTAGTACAGTGTATATCCACCTTTCGCAGCAATGCAGGCTGCTATTCTCCCATGGAGACGATCGTAGAGATGCTGGATGTAGTCCTGTGGAACGGCTTGCCATGCCATTTCCACCTGGCGCCTCAGTTGGACCAGCGTTCGTGCTGGACGTGCAGACCGCGTGAGACGACGCTTCATCCAGTCCCAAACATGCTCAATGGGGGACAGATCCGGAGATATTGCTGGCCAGGGTAGTTGACTTACACCTTCTAGAGCACGTTGGGTGGCACGGGATACATGCGGACGTGCATTGTCCTGTTGGAACAGCAAGTTCCCTTGCCGGTCTAGGAATGGTAGAACGATGGGTTCGATGACGGTTTGGATGTACCGTGCACTATTCAGTGTCCCCTCGACGATCACCAGTGGTGTACGGCCAGTGTAGGAGATCGCTCCCCACACCATGATGCCGGGTGTTGGCCCTGTGTGCCTCGGTCGTATGCAGTCCTGATTGTGGCGCTCACCTGCACGGCGCCAAACACGCATACGACCATCATTGGCACCAAGGCAGAAGCGACTCTCATCGCTGAAGACGACACGTCTCCATTCGTCCCTCCATTCACGCCTGTCGCGACACCACTGGAGGCGGGCTGCACGATGTTGGGGCGTGAGCGGAAGACGGCCTAACGGTGTGCGGGACCGTAGCCCAGCTTCATGGAGACGGTTGCGAATGGTCCTCGCCAATACCCCAGGAGCAACAGTGTCCCTAATTTGCTGGGAAGTGGCGGTGCGGTCCCCTATGGCACTGCGTAGGATCCTACGGTCTTGGCGTGCATCCGTGCGTCGCTGCGGTCCGGTCCCAGGTCGACGGGCACGTGCACCTTCCGCCGACCACTGGCGACAACATCGATGTACTGTGGAGACCTCACGCCCCACGTGTTGAGCAATTCGGCGGTACGTCCACCCGGCCTCCCGCATGCCCACTATACGCCCTCGCTCAAAGTCCGTCAACTGCACATACGATTCACGTCCACGCTGTCGCGGCATGCTACCAGTGTTAAAGACTGCGATGGAGCTCCGTATGCCACGGCAAACTGGCTGACACTAACGGCGGCGGTGCACAAATGCTGCGCAGCTAGCGCCATTCGACGGCCAACACCGCGGTTCCTGGTGTGTCCGCTGTGCCGTGCGTGTGATCATTGCTTGTACAGCCCTCTCGCAGTGTCCGGAGCAAGTATGGTGGGTCTGACACACCGGTGTCAATGTGTTCTTTTTTCCATTTCCAGGAGTGTATGAAGTAAAACTACAGTTTAAGTAACTGTCATTGTACGGCCTTGTCTTTTTAGCAAGGATTCACTGAATATGGATGGCTTACGTCGTTTTTCACAAATTTATCCATTCCGCATGAGATATTTGAAAAAAGAAATTCAGTTTCACGGATGAGCGCACACTAAAATAAAAACACCAGATGCACTCTTCGCTATCGAAGTTTAACTGAATTTGTGCAGTCGCATGCAGCTCTTTTATAGCACGACTTGTTCAAACGCATCCATACGCATGTTCAAGCACGCTCTCACAGTGAGTATTAGAGGAGACCAAATTACGAGGAGCACGTACACATCAGGCTGGAATTTGTAAATTACTAATGTACTTTTTACACATCATACATGCATGTCCATATCCATCGCAATAATCGCAGCGACATAAAATAATAAGAGTAGTAGTATTTCATTTTTTGTACCGTCGGTATTTTCTTAACGTATAAAATTATTACAATGTGATTATATAATATTAAATAATTTTTTATATATATAAACTAGCTGAGTGCCCGGCGTTGCCTGGGTATATATTTATTCCAGTCTTTCCTCTGTGTTCGTCTCCTCCTCCACCACTCCCCTGCCATCTGTTCCTCCTCCTCTCTCTGACCATCTGCTTCTCCACCCTCTCTCTGACCATCTGCTTCTCCCCCTCTCTTTCTCCATCTCCCCCTTCTCGCCTCTAAGTCCCTCTTCTCTTCTCCCCTCGAATTTCATATTCTCTTCCCGTCTCTAAGTTCATCTCCTCAACCCGCTAAGTCAATCTCCTCATCACCCCTCCCTCTATTCATCTCCTCCACTCCCTCTCTCTGTCCATCTCAAATTCTTCCCTTTCTCTGTCCATTTCGTCCTCCCCTTCTCTCTGCCCACCTCCTCCCCCCACCCCCATCTGTGTTCATCTCGTCCATCTTCCTCTCTGTCCATATCGTCCTCCTCACTTGTCTCACCTACCAAATTATTGTACCCCACGGCAAGAGCAGGTTGATGGTTCTTATCTCCCCCACCACCAGTATTTCTTTCCATATTGTAAGTAATATGAGTACCAAGTTAGTTTGGAATCGATCCTGGGGTTTAGTAGAACCCTTTTTCTCGCGAATTTACCAAAATACACACATGTCACAAAGTACGCACATGTCACAAAATGGGTGTTCGGAAATTCCCGCTATAAACTCGTAGGACTTGTCGAGGGGAGTGAGTACATAATATTTTGGGTAGGAACGTATGCCCAGAGACGTAATGTTTCTGTGCTAAAGCCGTTTAAAAACACGTTTGCTAGGTAAGATCGCAACAGGGTAGTGTAATGGTACTTGAATTACGTAACCATTACGGCACCTCACCTCAACCTCTCGATACCAGCAATATTCTACTGTGTTTCTGTGACAATATTCACATTTGATTTAATTAATATAGAGGTACTTTGATACATCGATATGTTTACATTGCAATGATATTATTCTTATGTGTATTCTTTCTTTTGTCACTATGATCTTTGACGTACTTGTAACTCTGATTTTTGGGCGCGTAAGCGGTTATTAGAGAGTCAAATCTTGGTCGTCATATTGAAAAGACGCAAATAGTAGTCGGTTTATGAAATGTAAACTTTAACAGTGAGGAAGATATTTTCAAGTATGTTTTATATTTCGAAGTGATGTTGCAACAAAAGCAATAAAAAAGAAGTGTAACTTAAATTCGGAGTGCTGATTATTTTTTTACATCACCATTGTCTGAACTTGCAAAAGTTTAATCTTCAAGAATGGTTTATGAAACACATCTACAAAATTTTTGAATATCGCAGGATAACACCTAGGCCTCTTTGTATCCGAGCTTGGAATCATCACTACCTAGATTTTCGACGATTGAGCCATGAGTTCACAACGAGACCAGCGTGGGAAACACGAAAAGATGAGTGCCTAGTTTATCCATTATTTCAAGAAATGACTTTATTAAATGTGCTCTAATGACACCTGCCCGAAAATGCAATATTTAGTAGCGTGAGCAACACTACAAGCATAATTAATTTTTGACCTTTGTTGTGGTAGGGTTGTTAGACTAGTCATGGTGAGGGTTGCTTACGTCGGACTGGCTGATGTTATTTCACGTCTGTCCTACCTCTCTCACCCGATTCGAGCCGTATTCACATGTCTGTGAGTGTTGGAGGTGGTATTTCTGTAGCTGTTGGTCAATCACAACATACCAACCGGAGCTGGGAGCAACGCCCGTTGCATGCGCAATTGCTCCAGTACTTATTGACAGGTTGTCTTCAACATGACGCAGTACGGCCTCTTCCCATTCGAGCGAGCGTGTCTCCTTGGAGCACCACAGTCCCGCCTGCTAACGGTGAAGATACCCCTTTCTCGAAGCTGTTGCGTAATTGTGGCGAAAAGGGTATGCGATGGACTCGGACGTTGTGCAAAACGATCTTGATGAAGGTGACGGGCAGTTCTTCCATTACCGTGAACTACGCCATACAGAAAGGTCATGTCGGTGTATTCTGCAAACGTGTAGTCAACCACGTTGCTCAACCGCTCACAGACACGTGATTGAGGCTCGAACCAGTTGAGAGAGTTATGATTGACGTCAAATGACATCAGCCAACGCGACGCAACTACCCACCACTATGACTACACTGTTGCAAACCTACCGAGCAATCATGTCTTCAAACGGCCGTAGCACGGAAACGGTACGTTTCCGGACATGGGCTCCTATCCAATTGTGTACTCACTCCTCTCTAAGCCCTAGAAGTTCGTAAAGGAAATTCCCGAACACCCTGTATGTTTCACATCTATTTAACATACGTCACACATATCTGTACATATATTTCACCTGTATCTGTAGCGAATTTCCCCTTGCAGTTTCGTTTCCATACAGCTCAATATTATTGAAGTTGTTTCTCCTGAAAAATAATTTTGCGCTTACATTCAGTAGTGTATTTGGATACTATCTGTAAAATTTGTTGGAACAGAGCTGGTACTAAACTCAATATCATAACGCCCTGCATGATGCGGCAGTTCTCCATGACGTCATGTCTCCTGAAGTATGTGTCGTACAATGATATTATTTTGTTGGTATATTCAATTGTATATATGAATACTGCATGCCAAATGTGTCGTGAATAAATTTAATGGTAAAGAATTAATGAATTAAAACGTCACGCCTGATGCAGAAGTTTTACTGCACGAACGGCGAAAATGTAGTAAGCGATCAACTTTTTCCCTTTCATTATTGTGTGAGGATTGTCAGCGAGAAAAATTTTCTTAAGTATTTGAAATTATGTATAAAGCTTGTTGCAAGTCACTAAGTGCTTTCAGTCTAAAATAATGCATGAATGAAGCCTGGAAATTCGCGCATGGTGAGCTATACTTGTTTTTCACCATCCCTCCTTTAATACAGGGTTATTACAAATGATTGAAGCGATTACACAGCTCTACAATAACTTTATTATTTGAGATATTTTCACAATCCTTTGCACACACATACAAAAACTCAAAAAGTGTTTTTAGGCATTCACAAATGTTCGATATGTGCCCCTTTAGTGATTCGGCAGACATCAAGCCAATAATCAAGTTCCTCCCATACTCGGCGCAGCATGTCCGCATCAATGAGTTCGAAAGCATCGTTGATGCGAGCTCGCAGTTCTGGCACGTTTCTTGATAGAGGAGGTTTAAACACTGAATCTTTCGCATAACCCCACAGAAAAAAATCGCATGGGGTTAAGTCGGGAGAGCGTGGAGACCATGACATGAATTGCTGATCATGATCTCCACCACGACCGATCCATCGGTTTTCCAATCTCCTGTTTAAGAAATGCCGAACATCATGATGGAAGTGCGGTGGGGCACCATCCTGTTGAAAGATGAAGTCGGCGCTGTCGGTCTCCAGTTGTGGCATGAGCCAATTTTCCGCGGGCTATGCGTGAAACTTGCCCGCACGCGTTCAACCGTTTCTTCGCTCACTGCAGGCCGACCCGTTGATTTCCCCTTACAGAGGCATCCAGAAGCTTTAAACTGCGCATACCATCGCCGAATAGAGTTAGCAGTTGGTGGATCTTTGTTGAACTTCGTCCTGAAGTGTCGTTGCACTGTTATGACTGACTGATGTGAGTGCATTTCAAGCACGACATACGCTTTCTCGGCTCCTGTCGCCATTTTGTCTCACTGCGCTCTCGAGCGCTCTGACGGCAGAAACCTGAAGTGCGGCTTCAGCCGAACAAAACTTTATGAGTTTTTCTACGTATCTGTATTGTGTCAATGAATGGAGCTACAGTGAATTTATGAAATCGCTTCAATCATTTGTAATAGCCCTGTAGGTGTGTGGTTCTTTTCCCCCACGCCGATTCTTTCTAGACAGTAAGTGATATGTATACGAAGAATGGCTGAAATCGCTGCAGTAGTTTAGGAGGAGATACACTAAGTGATCAAAAGTATCCGGACACCTGGCCGAAAATGACTTACAAGTTCGTGGCGCCCTCCATCGGTAATGCTGGAATTCAATATGGTGTTGACCCACCCTTAGCATCGATGACAGCTTCCACTCTCGCAGGCATACGTTCAATCAGGTGCTGGAAGGCTTCTTGGGGAATGGCAGCCCATTCTTCACGGAGTGCTGCACTGAGGTGTCGATGTCGGTCGGTGAGGCCTGGCACGAAGGCGGCGTTCCAAAACATCCCAAAAGTGTTCTGTAGGATTCAGGTCAGGACTCTGTGCAGGCCACTCCTTTACAGGGATGTTATGGTCGTGTAACCACTCCGCCACATGCCGTGCATTATGAGCAGGTGCTCGATCGTGTTGAAAGATGCAATCGCCATCCCCGAATTGCTCTTCAACAATGGGAAGCAAGAAGGTACTTCAAACATCAGTGTAGGCCTGTGCTGTGACAGTGCCACGCAAAACAGGGGTGCAAGCCCCCTCCATGAGAAACACGACAACACCGTAACACCACCGCCTCCGAATTTTACTGTTGGCACTACACACGCTGGCAGATGACTTTCATCGGGCATTCGCCATACCCACACCTTGCCGTCGGATCGCCACATTGTGTACCGTGATTCGTCATTCCACACAACGTTTTTCCACTGTTCAATCGTCCAATGTTTACGCTCCTTACAGCAAGTGAGGCGTCGTTCGGCATTTACCGGCGTGGTGTGTGGTTTATGAGCAGCCGCTCGACCATGAAATCCAAGTTGAGTCACCTCCCGCCTAACTGTCATAGTACTTGCAGTGGACCCTGATGCAGTCTGGAATTCCTGTGTGATGGTCTGGATAGATGTCTGCCTAGTACACATTACGACCCTCTTCAACTGTCGGCGGTCTCTGTCAGTCGACAGACGAGGTCGGCTTGTACGCTTTTGTGCTGTACGTGTCCCTTCACGTTTCCACTTCACTGTTACATCGGAAACAGTGGACCTAGTGATGTTTAGGCGTGTGGAAATCTCGCGTACAGACGTGTGACACAAGTGACACCCAATCACCTGACCACGTTCGAAGTCCATGAGTTCCACTGAGCTCCCCATTCTGCTCTCTCACGATGTCTAATGACTACTGAGGTCCTGATATGGAGTTCCTGGTAGTGGGTGGCAACACAATGCACCTAATATGAAAAACGTATGTTTTCGGGGGTGTCCGGATACTTTTGATCACATAGTGCACATACATATATACGTACATCCCCTTTTATTGATTACAGTAAAAATTGAATTAGTAATAGTAAGGCTTACTGTTATTGATCCTTTGGGTGCAGTCGGTGTTGGTGAAGTATTACGCCTAATTTTATTTATATTTACAATTTCAGGGTTCGCAGAGCTAAGAAGGATTAGAATCGCTGCTACAGGGCAGTTAATCATGGATGAGTGACTTCAACAGGATGTGGACTCTCTTGCTCTCAGAAATGAGACCATTATGATGGCTAGAGGCAGTGTCACAGGGCATTAGCGATGTGTCTCCTAGTGAAAACTTTTTTTTTCTGTGTGCTTATTTGTTCCCGAAGATATGGTGACGAGTCATTGTTTCGAAGTTTTGATCAGTACTATCTCCTGTAACTTTATGGGACACTTTCGAGACAACCTGTGTGAAATGT
This sequence comes from Schistocerca cancellata, assembly GCF_023864275.1. Taxonomy (NCBI): domain Eukaryota; kingdom Metazoa; phylum Arthropoda; class Insecta; order Orthoptera; family Acrididae; genus Schistocerca; species Schistocerca cancellata. The sequence continues at coordinate 604,532,661 of NC_064631.1, read as the reverse complement.
AGATGGACGAGCAGGATAGACATAAGCGGCCACTGGCGAACAGGTATGGTTTCGAGAAGTGCGGGCCTCTGCAAACCTGTTAGGCCACTGGACGGGCTTCCATCGCCCGTAAACCGGCCGTCTAACAGCATCATCGCGCAGCGGCTCATCGCGAAGCAAGCCACACAAGTGCGACAGCGTGCTGCCCTTATACGACGGTAAGCTTGACTCCGAGACCTCTCCGTTTTGCGAAAATGCTCACACAGCACTACTGCTCGATATTACGCAACGCAAAAATACTCGAGAGCAGATGAGCACTACTGAACCAATATCTTAGCTGTAGACCAGTCTCTATCTTCCTTTCCTGGAATTGCTCCCGTTTTCAAGATACGTACGTGATGATCACTCATTCATACTGGATTTAGAATTTATTATGTGGCGTTGTCGTCCTGTCGTTGTTTTTTCACCATGGGAACAAGAGTAATGAGCATCAAAAATCGGTGACTCAAGAATTTTGACTTTGCAATGTACCAGACCGACTCTTGTTAACATGGTGCGCGGAATCGATCCCGCTCCAACCCACATTCCTGTCTCGCAGGCTAGATCGATAAGTGCTGACTCTTTGCGAACGAATCTATCTTACCCGTAGGATACTGCGAAATAACAAATGTCGAATATTTTGAGACGTGGTAGGTAGTAAGTACCAAAACAACGAAAAATTCCCAATAAAAATTGGCTCCAAAATGAATACATTAAGAATTTTGAGCACTTGTAAAACTTCGATACTGCAAAATATATCTCTTTTATTGCAAGCTCTTTGCTTTTAATACACTCCTGGAAATTGAAATAAGAACACCGTGAATTCATTGTCCCAGGAAGGGGAAACTTTATTGACACATTCCTGGGGTCAGATACATCACATGATCACACTGACAGAACCACAGGCACATAGACACAGGCAACAGAGCATGCACAATGTCGGCACTAGTACAGTGTATATCCACCTTTCGCAGCAATGCAGGCTGCTATTCTCCCATGGAGACGATCGTAGAGATGCTGGATGTAGTCCTGTGGAACGGCTTGCCATGCCATTTCCACCTGGCGCCTCAGTTGGACCAGCGTTCGTGCTGGACGTGCAGACCGCGTGAGACGACGCTTCATCCAGTCCCAAACATGCTCAATGGGGGACAGATCCGGAGATATTGCTGGCCAGGGCAGTTGACTTACACCTTCTAGAGCACGTTGGGTGGCACGGGATACATGCGGACGTGCATTGTCCTGTTGGAACAGCAAGTTCCCTTGCCGGTCTAGGAATGGTAGAACGATGGGTTCGATGACGGTTTGGATGTACCGTGCACTATTCAGTGTCCCCTCGACGATCACCAGTGGTGTATGGCCAGTGTAGGAGATCGTTCCCCACACCATGATGCCGGGTGTTGGCCCTGTGTGCCTCGGTCGTATGCAGTCCTGATTGTGGCGCTCACCTGCACGGCGCCAAACACGCATACGACCATCATTGGCACCAAGGCAGAAGCGACTCTCATCGCTGAAGACGACACGTCTCCATTCGTCCCTCCATTCACGCCTGTCGCGACACCACTGGAGGCGGGCTGCACGATGTTGGGGCGTGAGCGGAAGACGGCCTAACGGTGTGCGGGACCGTAGCCCAGCTTCATGGAGACGGTTGCGAATGGTCCTCGCCGATACCCCAGGAGCAACAGTGTCCCTAATTTGCTGGAAAGTGGCGGTGCGGTCCCCTACGGCACTGCGTAGGATCCTACGGTCTTGGCGTGCATCCGTGCGTCGCTGCGGTCTGGTCCCAGGTCGACGGGCACGAGCACCTTCCGCCGACCACTGGCGACAACATCGATGTACTGTGGAGACCTCACGCCCCACGTGTTGAGCAATTCGGCGGTACGTCCACCCGGCCTCCCGCATGCCCACTATACGCCCTCGCCCAAAGTCCGTCAACTGCACATACGGTTCACGTCCACGCTGTCGCGGCATGCTACCAGTGTTAAAGACTGCGATGGAGCTCCGTATGCCACGGCAAACTGGCTGACACTGACGGCGGCGGTGCACAAATGCTGCGCAGCTAGCGCCATTTGACGGCCAACACCGCGGTCCCTGGTGTGTCCGCTGTGCCGTGCGTGTGATCATTGCTTGTACAGCCCTCTCGCAGTGTCCGGAGCAAGTATGGTGGGTCTGACACACTGGTGTCAATGTGTTCTTTTTTCCATTTCCAGGAGTGTATATTGGGAGGAGGTAGTATGGACCAATACAAGAAAAAATGTGAAGTAAAAATGAGCTCTCAAATGAATACCTCACGAGCTGTGAGCACTTGTTCAGTACAAGGGTTGTGTTTTACGGCAGTGGAGATGAACAAGTGCGCGTAGCTCTTAAAGTATGCGTTTTAGAGTCCACGTTTACTGGACTTTTTCCTTGTTTTGCTGGTTGTTACCACCTCTCAAAATGTTCGACACTTTTTTTAATGTATGCAAGGTCCTTTTCATAAGATGGTAAAATTTTAGGCATGTTCTCGGCGTTTTCAAATTTACAAATACTATTCAGCTGTCAAAACTTTGGTGCATCTTCAGTGCAATGGACATCTGAAATTAGTCTGTATATCCCAGGGCGCATCTAAATTAAAGAAACGGGCGTGAAACCATTGTCGTTATTTATATTATTAGGGGACCAGAGGGCAAGCGGCTCAAACATGCCTGGCAACCTAATCTTCAAATGGCGACACGTGCCTCCAGCCCGTGTCACAGGAACCGTAGCTCCTCCGCACCTTTCCACGCTTCACGAGAGTGCACTGTGCAGAGGAGCTCGGGTTAACAAAAATCCTGGAATATCACCTCTCAGCCCGGTCCTAAACTGTTTTTGGAGGTGCAAGACGTGCCACTACGTAGATAGCATTAACGTAGGCGTGGCTGCCACCGTAGTCAAGGTTGTCCGTTCATCACTTGAAAAGCAGTCTCGATTAACGTCCAACTGCTATCGCGAAACGTGACTGCCGACCGGGCTCTTCCGCAGCTCTGGTGGTTGGTCGCATGGCCGTTATGCGAAGTACAGTGCCCGCGTCTAGAACCGCGTGTCCGTCAGCAGTAATGTAAATTACATCGTGCCGCCTCTAATCCTGTCTCCGCACCTCAACTTCTGTGGTTTGTTTTTACAGTGATCGAGGCAGACTTCTCATTATCATTCACTCGCTCTGTCTTGGGATGAGTTCTCACTTTTATTGCTTTCCTCCGCTTCTCAACTATTTATCTTGTATACTTCCTGCCCTGCAGCAGGATGGGAGCTCTCGATTTACGCCAGTACACAAAATTTCGTACTAAGGCTACCTTAAAGTGAGTTTTCTTTGGTTACAATATATAAACTGACAAGAAATACGCGCCGGTAGCGTTCTAGGCGCTACAGTCTGGAACCGCGCGACCGCTACGGTCGCAGGTTCGAATCCTGCCTTGGGCATGGATGTGTGTGATGTCCTTAGGTTAGTTAGGTTTCAGTAGTTCTAAGTTCTAGGGGTCTGATGACCTCAGAAATTAAGTCCCATAGTGCTCAAAGCCATTTGAGCCATTTGGACAAGAAAGACGCAAAATTTCTTAAACAATAAATAAACTGAAGGAAAAAATCGCAATACCGAAAAGTAATTAATGTAGAGTAAGGAAATTTCTGGAATATATATTCGAATAGGTAATACATTAAGTGATTAACATTACAAGATCACAGGTTAATGTAAGCGCGAGATAAGTCATTGAAAATGTGAAATGCTGGTACATTAATAATCGGTGTAACCGACAGAATGTTGAATGCAAGCTTGAAAACGTGCGTGCATTGTGTTGTACAGGGGCCGGATGTCAGTTTGTGGGATAGAGTTCCATGCCTGTTGTACTTGGTCGGTCAGTACAGGAATGATTAATGTTGTTTAAACGTGACACTGTATGATCTCCTATATTTGCTCGATTGTAAATAGATCTGGTGATCGAGCAAGCCAAGGCAACAAGTCGACGTGTTGTAGAACATGTTTGGTTACAACAGCGGTATGCCATCGAGCGTTGTCCTGTTGGAAAACACCCCCTGGAATGTCGTTCATAAATGGCAGCACAAGAGGACGAGTCACCGGACTGATGTACACATTTACTTTCTGGGTGCATAGATAACCACCAGAGAGCTCTTACTGTCATACGAAATCGCATCCCAGACCATAACCCCACGCGTAGGTCCAGTGCATCTGGGATGCAGATAGGTAGGTTGCAGGCCCTCAGCTAGTCTCCTTCTGGTGAACACGTCACTGGCACCGAGGCAGAACCAGTTTAATCAGAAAACACAACAGACATCCATACTGCGCTCCAACGAGGCAAATGGCGGTGGTTTGGGGTTAGTGGAACGCACGCTACAGGGCGTCTGTTTCAGAGCTGTATTTGAAATAACAAATTTGTAATAGTACGTTGTGTCGCTGTGGTGCCAACTGCTGCTCAGATCGGTGGTGCAGAAGAAGTACGGTGCGACAGACCCATACTCCAAACACGGTGGTCTTCCATCTTGGGAATGCCATGTGGTCGTCCCGTGCTTCTTGCGACTGTTCATTCTCGTGAACATCGCTGTCGGCAAACATGTACAGTGGCCACATTCTTGCCAAATCTTTCTGCAATACCTCAGAAGAAACATCCAGCTTCTCGTAGTCCTATTGTACGACCTCATTCAAACTCAGTGAGGTGCTGATAATGGCACTTTATTGCCTTAAAGGAATTCTTCGCTAACATCGGCTCACCACGCCCAGTGTAAAAGGTTAACTAACGCTCACGATTTTTTTTCCTTTAATGTTATTTTGACACCTTATACAAAGGTAGGCCGGCAGCGGCAATACTATGCCGCTCTTCAGCCACAGATAATACATTTATTACAGGTGGAGACATCGAAAAACGAAACAACACGGTGGATAGACAACAGTAGACACACAAATTTAAAAAGTCGTTCACAAGCGCAGCGTCCAAAGAAAAACGTTCAGCACACGGACACTAACAGAGACAACAGAAACGGCACACGTGAACGAAGGAGCACAAATGATGAAACACTGAATCACTAACACGATGGCACACACAAAACACTGGCGATGATCTCCGGCGCGCGAATGTTCACTTTACATGTACGAGTGCGGGGTCTGGGGACCTCCCAAAAGGGGGAAAGGTGGGGGAGGAGGGAGAGGGGAGGGTTTAGATGCCAGTGGCAGAGGAGATGGTAGGGGGAGGAAAGAAGGTAGAGGGGTAGGGGAAGCCCAGGGGAGGAGGAGGGAGGAGGGAGAGAAGGGAGAGAGGGTGCCCAAAGGAAAAAACACAGGGTGTGGAAGGGGAGGATCAAAGTTGGTAGGAGGGGTAGATGGAGGGGATGAGGGCATCATCACGGGGGGAGGGGTGGAGGGGAGTTGGTGGAAGCCACCTTGGGCGAGGGTATGGAGAGTGAAGCGATGGAGAGCAGGTGGGATGTGGGAATACAGGCATGGCAGCGGATGGGGGTGGGAAAGGATGGGAGACAAGCGGGTGAGGGGGATAAAGTTTACGGGAGGTGTAGAGGATCCGTATCCATTCGAGGAAAAGGAGGAGTTGCGAGAATGAAATAAGGTCGTACAGGATCCACGTGGGGGAGGGGAGACGGATGCGATAGGCGAGGCGGAGTGCATGGCGTTCTAGGATTTGAAGGGATGTGTAAAAGGTTGGAGGGGCGGAGATCCATGCAGGGTGGGAGTAGCAGAGGATAGGGCAGCTGAGGGATTTATAGGAGCTTGAGGAGACAGAGTCGGGAGCGTGCATTGGCTTGGATTGTCCAGAGATGGTGGGTCCAGGAGAGGCGACAGTCAAGGATGACGCCAAGGTACTTGAGGGTGGGGGTGAGGGCGATAGGACGGCCATAAATGGTGATATAGAAGTCGAGGAGACGGAAGGAAGGGGTGGTTTTGCCTACAATGATCGCCTGACGCTCACGATCGTTGCAGCGTGTATTTAAAGGAAATCTTATTTGCGTCCTCAGAGTGGCGCTAGTAGTGCCACTCTTATGCGACTCGCGCGACATCTGAATAGACAGTTTTCAGATATTGAAACACGCCTACCAACTTTCGCTTATGTCGCGCAACTCGTTCTCGGCGTTGCAATTTTTTTCCTGTCAGTGTATTTTCAAATTAGCGTCTAAAAAGGCCTCGAACTGACTAGTTTTCCCTGTTTGGATTAGATTAGATTAGATTAGATTAGTACTTGTTCAATAAATCGTGAATACGACACTTCGTAATGATATGGAACGTGTCAGGTTAATAAAAACGTGTCAACACAAGATATTACATTACACGAAATATTACATGACAGTTAATTTTTTTGGGTGGGGGGTGGGGAAATTACCCACTTACTATACCCAAAAATTCATATAATGAGTAGAAGGAGTTGCCATTCAGAAATTCTTTTGATTTCCTTTTAAATACTATATGGCTATCTGTCAGACTTTTGATGCTATTAGGTAAGTGACCAAATACTGTCTGCTTTCTATTAATTCCATTCAAAATCTAGACAGCCAGTAGGTGAAGAGTCAAGCAACCTACGCGATCCGTGGGCATTACATCAGCAAACGAATGATTATCTCTCTGTCCGACAGGAGAAAGGTTTGAGGTCTTCTCAGCAGTCCCCGCACGGTGTTCCGAAGGGAGCGACTGTTTTACCTCCGGAATATTTTACCCTAGAGGATGCCATTATCAATAGTGTTGCGTGCTCATTGGGCAATTTAATGGCTGTAGTTCGTTATTGATTTCAGCTGTTCGCACGACAGCTGAGCGACGTGTTACAGAGAGATGTGTAGTGAACGTGGCAGCACGTCCAAGTTAACTTACTTTGAACGTGAGAGGATGATAGGTGTAAGACGAATGGGCCATGGTAGTTCCGAGATTACACAAGAATTCGTTTTCCCGAGGTAAACAGAGTCTACTAGTGTGGACCTTCAGTACCAAGGAGACAAAGCTTCTATACTCACAAACTGTCACACAGGACTCCCGTAACTGTCAGGGGAATCGACGTCCCGTCGCTCCTGGGGGCCACCAGGGGTGATGAAGGATCTGCTGTTCGTTAGATCGCCGCCTGATTTGTACGTTGAGCGTAAGGAACCCGTTTCCACCAGGACTGTGTAGAGACAAATGCATCGCGTAGGTTTTAACTGCCGACGACCGACGTTACGTCCAGTAACTTCCCATAACTTACAGTCATATTCGTACTGATTATTTAGCTTGCTCTGTATAGCTAAACCTTCTTTCCATCTATGAAGATTCGTTTAAAAAAGGGACAAACTTTCAAGAGTGTCAGGCATAGAAGGGAAAAAACGCGGTCTTTTATGTAACCCCAAGGATAAAAGTCACAACGTGTGAGGGTCTGAGACCGGAGAGGCTGCTCCTCTTCCAATTAAACGTCCTGGAAGGGTCTCATTAAGGTAACGTCGGACGTGCTTGGATAATTTTTCTAAGCACGTCCGACGTTATCTGACTGACACATTCCAGGACGTTGGATTGGAAGAGGAGGAGCAGAAGATGAACTTCATTGCCAGTGGTCTACTAGGTCTCCAGAACTCACACCCTGTGACTTTTATCTGTGGGGTTACGCAAAAGAACGCGTTTCTCTCTTCACTATGCCTGACACCCTTGAAAGTCTACGTTATCGCACTGTGGAAGCTGTGAATTCGATAAAGAGAGACCAGCTGATTCGTGTGTGGCAGAAAATGAGCCACCGATTTGATATTTGTCGTGTACAACATGGTGCTCACATTGAATGCACGAAAATTTGAACTTTTCTCTTTCCAGGAACGTTCCAACTGTGTTCCTACCTTTTGTAGTTAGGAAGCGATGAATGTTTGAAATCTGTTCCTCATTTTTGAATAGCCCTGTACTTTGCAGTATCACTGACACACTCCCACAACCTCTATAATTCGTTTCTTTTCGCTTGTTTGTCGCAGATTCACTGTCTGGATCTAAGTGTCGTTCATATTCAGGACCAGCTAGAACAGTTCAATGCCGAGTTTCATATATCTGTCCGTCTTCATTATGCTAGCTGAGTCGCTACTTGATGTTTTGTTGCGAAGATTCCAAAAAGATCATACGAAGAGACACTAGATCTCTGCACCTGGTCTGTCCATTCACGATGCAATATATTCAACTTAATCACTGAACTGCCTGAACAACAAACCACAGTTCGTCCTCCTATCGTGATTTCAAGCTCATTATTAGGCTGAATCATGTGAGGCAGTATTCACCCTAAGACTTATGTTAGAAGATAGGTTAAGGAAAGGTAAATCTACGTTTTATGACAAAGTTGACTGGAGTACACTCTTCGAAGTCCTGAAAGTAGAAGGGGTAAAATACAGGGACCGAAAGGCCATTTACAACTTGTACAGAGACTACACGGCAGTTATAAGAGTCGAAGGGCATGAATGGGAAGCAGTGGTTGAGAAGGGAGTGAGACAGGTTTTTATCCTGTCCCAGATGTTATTCAACCTGTACATTGAACAACTAGTAAAGAAAACCCAAGAAAAATTTGGATTAGAAATTAATGCCATGACACTGCAATTCTGTCAGAGATAGCAAAGGATTTGGAGGAGCAGTTAAACGAAATGGACAGTGTCTTGAAAGGAGGATGTAAGATGAACATCAACAAAACCAAAAAAAGGATGTACGTGAAAATCAACAAAACCAAAACAAAGATAATGGAATGTCGTCGAATTAAATCAGGTGATGCTGGAGGATTAGATTAGGAAACGAGAAACTTAAAGTAATAGATGAATTTTGTTATTTGGACGGCAAAATAACTGATGGCGGCTCCTGTAGAGAGGATATAAAACGTAGACTGGCAATGGAAAGAAAAGCGTTTCTGAAGAAGAGAAATCTGGTAACATCGAATGTACATATAAGTGACAGTAAATCTTTTCCGAAAGTATTTGTACGGAGTGTAGCCACATATGGAGGGGAAACATGGACAGAAGAGAATAGAGGCTTTTGAAATGTGGTGCTAGAGAAGAGCGCTGAAGAATAGATGGGTAGGCCACGTAACTAATGAGGTGGTACGAAATGGAATCAAGGAGAAAAGAAATTTGTGGCGCATCCTGACTAAAAGAAGGGATCGATTGATAGGACACATTATGAGACACCAAGGGATCGCCAGTTTAATATTGCAGGGAAGTGTCGGGGGTAAAAATCGTAGAGAGAGACCAAGAGATGAACACAGTAATCAGATTCAGAAGGATGTAGATTACATTAATTATTCGGAGATGAACCGGCTTGCACAAGATAGAGTAGCATGCACAGGTGCGTCAGACCAATCTTCGTACTGAAAACTGCAATACCATAATTGTCATGTTTTTGCCTTGCACGGATGATCCTAAGAGGCTCCGACCTAAGACAGCCAGTATTCCATGAACTAAATACTAATGAGTGTGGTTTTAGCTCGGTCACCCCAGCTCTCCCATTTATGTGAACTAGCCGGACACTATTATGTTCGTGAGATACAGGGACTTTCAAGCTATGTGATATGAATCCTTATATGCAAACACCCATTCCTTATTTTGCTACTTGGGACATCAAAGTAATCGCCAATTCAGACTGATTAGAGATACAGTCAGTTATAACAACTACTTACCAAGCTACACATTTCTCTCCATATATCGGTGAAGATGTCTAGCCTTATCAGGGAATATCGCTGAGGTTTAAGTTACTCCTGTGAAACTCTCCAAATCATCTAATTATGACACAGCGTTGTGGACAGGCTTCTCCAAGCAGCGGTACATATCCTCCAAGTACTGGTAAACTATCAACTCTCGAAAAACATTCTACAATGGGACTGCTCGCTGATTTCTTCCGCTGCACCACTTCATGATTTTACCTGATTAACAAATTCGGTGAAACTGATGAAAACGTCTCGAGCTGCAAGTATGATTACGTACAACCACGCGAAGAAGCTGACTTCGACTTTAATAGTTCCAAGCTGGACATCACATTGCACAAATGCACTAGTTCGCTTCGAACTGTAGGTAAGAAGAAACCGCGCGGTATTTTCGAGAAACACAACTAACGTGTAATAGCAACAAGCCTTATCTCTTAAGCCAATCTTTCCGCTATATTAAAAAGAGCGAGTTCCCTTAATAATCTAAAGGAAAGCAAAATATCACGTTTATAGATATAAGCGTCCATCACGTCTGAATAAACGTGATAAATCCGAACTAGAAATTAACATCAGGATGCGATTCTCTGTATGTAAAGAAAGCAACTGCACACTACGCCCTGAGTTTACGTACTGTCGCATTCCTGCGTCTGCGATGCTCGCTCTGACCAGGGGATCCCCCAGTACCCATCAGCCTTGCCAGCACTCAAAAAACAAAAACAAAAAACAAAAAACAGACCATTATGGTCACAGTACACTTACTCTCTGAGCATGCCTCGTGTTTACATTCCTGGTGATGACTATTGATATCACCCATCTGGACGGCTGAATGCGATCGTATGATATGTGAGCTTTGGCTAACAGACGCAATAGCCCATGGAACGATGGAAATCTGAATCAGGACGAACATTTGTTATATCAGTTGAAAGGGAGGTACTGGATGGGAACTGCACCTATATCCCTGTCATTATCTGGCAGTGCGGCACTCTGCTATCTGTACACCACCCGCTAACCTACTCAGAGTTGCAAGTTGTCACTTCTCTTATTCTCACGTACAAAGATTCTCCAAGGCTCTCCTGCTGGATTTGGGGACCAGTAGCTCTGCGATATTTTTATTTATTTATCAGGTTCCGTGGGTCACGGCGAATAAGTACATAGTTTACAGAATGTTGATTACAGAATTTATAAAAAAAAGAAGGAACTAAACAATCAATAAAAATGAAAAGATTGTAAAGGAGTATAGGAGTGAATAAAACATTACAGACAAACCTTCTCAACTTCTGCGAAGAACTCCTATACACAATAGAAGGAATGTGACACAAGGACACCTTTCAACTTACTTTTGGGGTTTACCACTCAAGTGCTTTTTTTCTGCTGGGAACTTACTGAACATTAAACCTGCTGAATAATTCGAACTTTTCTGTGCAATTATTAAGGACGTATTACCCAAGTGCCAATCGTCTTTACGTCTAGTTTTAACTGAACGAATGTTTCAGTTTTTTCGGAATAACTCAACATCGTCAACGACAAATCACAGGATGAAGTTACACGGATGGCATACTTAAAGAGTTCCGAGACAGCTGGACAACGGTGTAAACGAAAATCGCTAACTGACACCGCAGATCTGCCTGAACGCTCTTTTCTGAAATGAGGATACTCTTGGTGAGTGTACACAGTTACATAACACCGTACCTAGTGAAAGTTAGCAAAGTCAACAAGCATCCTTGTTTCCGTGGAGACTATTCTTATGGTAAATATAGAAGCATTCAGTATCTTGAAGGTGGTCATAGAACCTTTTCCTTCTAAACTCAGTCCTAATAATTTTAAAATGGTCTACGTCACTGCGTTTTGGACCACATTGGGACCGCGCAATTACACCTTCACAACAGTAGCGTCTCAGAAACAACATACACTGTATTTTGTTGCAGTTAGGCATTAATGTATTCTCTAAAAGCCGCGTTCAGATGTTAGAAACTAACGTATTACCTAGATCATTTACAGTACATTCCACGTTTTTCAAAATACCAATCGTGTCATCTACAACGTCAAAAATTTTTAATTATCTTGTGAGTGTGGGGTTGATCTGAGATTCTGTTATTCTGCGCAATGGATTAATCTGAGATGTACCCTTTACCCTGTGGCTCCTGCAAGATGCAATTTCCACCCCCACACTACTACAGAAGTCAAACAGACGCTCCTAACGTTCTAAAGAGAAATGCCTGAACAACTTTCAGCAATAAATATCTTCTGGAGTCGTCCGCTGTAAGGAAATGACACAAAAATTCACAAAATTTCTTACGTAACTAATGGGATACTCGGGCACTGAAGTAGTGCTAATTAGTGTAAAAAACATGAAACTAACGAAAGTTATTATTTATTTTGCAAAAATTCTGAGAAATCATAGTGGCACTTTTAGTTATGAATTGAACAAGTTATATCCTGGTTCTTTTCAGAGTGTGAAGTTACCTCTCAAGGATAGGATTTGCTAATGAAATTTCTATACAAAGTTTAAGATGGTTGTTGACTTGGCAGAATGGCTGAGAGGCGCGCCTACTCAACTTGAATAATTATCCTTTAGAATGTTGCTAGGTACAGTCGAGGCTGCCGCGTGTGAAATGCAGTGAAGTGTACTGTTGTGGAGGAAATATGGGGCTCGCAATAGCTGCAGTGCACAGTACCATAAGCTGCGATGACTGCTGTCTGCGCCGCTCGCTGCTGACAAATAAGATAACTCTCGTTCTATCTGGATTGACCTTCGCCAATCAAATTCTCCCTATGCCTTGATGAAGTCAAGGATTCCTATTCGCCCCTAGTCTAACTATTGGCGTGGTACACCGGCCAGATAACCAGTCCACCGCGAAGCCACTCAAAATTCGCTCGCAGGCGTTTAACTAGAACTCTGTCCGTTCACACCACACAACAAGTGTGTCGCCAACACAGTGAACAACGCTTAATCGTAAGGACTCAATATAGAGTAGCATTTCGATTCGCTCTCGACAGAGGTGCTCTCCTAGTGAAGTACTGAGCAGAGACTTGATCCTCGCTCCAAGAGCGACAACGGAACGGCGCCTCTCCATGCCAGACGTGAAGGGGTGTATCTTTCGGTCTCTTCCATTACTCCCTCAGCCCAAGGCGTCAGAAATATCGTCTGCCAATCAGCATTGCTCTTCGAAAACGGGAGAATGACGTTTCGTTTAAGGCGACCAATCCGGAAACCTGTAGCATTGGCGTTTGGCGTTTGCTGTCTCCCTGTGAAAATCTCTGAAACTGTGTGCTATGTGTAAAGAATGCGTAGGCTTGCCGCTCCCACACAATGTAGCGGAATTTGCTTTTAAGCTGAACACGGGGTTGTTCCCTCCTTTCACTCGGACCCACGCTGTCCACTACACTGGCGGTCACCGAACGACATAGACTGGGTCGTCCTCTGAAGGGACCGGCGTCCTGCTGTGCGGTTTCTTTCCCGAACTGAAAGCTTCTGTGGCTGTTGTGTCTGGAATGTATGTGTGTACGCCAGCCTCGAGTATTTCAACCATGGTGCGCTTACTTGTTAATTGCATATCGTTTACATGAATTCATACAACATTTACTTTATCTTATCGAGTTTGGGTTCGAATGAAGCGTCTTGATGTGCGGAATATGATTGTGAGGCCGGAATAAGTAAGCATTGAAAGTCAGGAGACCACGACGTCTTACAATCTTTCATTTTTAGTGGGAGATTGTTGATACACTACATATCAAGAAAAGCAATGGCCCCGGAACAGATTCCTGCTGCATCTTCTACTTTACATTCCCACCCATATTCAAATCTCTTCCATATTTATTAACGCTAGAGGACAACCTTTTGCTTCCTGCTTTCCAGATACGAAGTGAACGACTGTTGATCTTTTCCCTTACCTCAGAAAGTTCGAGATTATACAGAAAGTTCGAGATTATGCAAAAGTATCGAATAATCCAAAAAATCAATTGCTTTAGTTAAATCAAAGCATTTCCATACAGTTCTCAACCTATCGTTCGTCCCTACTAGTATTTCACACAAAAAAGAATAAATTGCATTTCGTGAAATCAAGGATGGAGCAGAATTACATTCTCAGCGTTATTTTAAGATTACATTTTGCTCTACTTTAGCTTTACAGTCCATGAAAGGCAAGGATCAGTGTTAGAATCTCTGTCCAGAACACAACTTTAACTTCTGATAGATTTTCATCGCATCGTACACTCAGCTAAAAACTAGAACAAATTCCTCTTAATGAGGATGTCCGGCATGTATTTGAACTGAGCCAGACGTGATGGTTAATTGGCTCACTGATAGGTTTCAGAATGGAAGGTCCAGGATCTGACTCCAGTCGGTGCTAGGATTTTCTTCTGTTACTTGCTGCTACTGTCATCTAAGACGAAATTTCTGCGCATGAAAAACACGAGTTGTGTTGTATTTGAATTCCTTGTTAAATACTATCTTCCCCTATCAGTCAGCCAATACGCATGTTTCTAAGTCGAATGAAACAAGAACCTACCACAGAACAATGCCTGGTAATACATTGTGGTGTTGAAGCAAAACTTTGATTCATAATCGCTTTACTTGTCCTAGTTTTGGTTCAAAATGGTTCAAATGGCTCTGAGCACTATGGGACTTAACATCTATGGTCATCAGTCCCCTAGAACTTAGAACTACTTAAACCTAACTAACCTAAGGACATCACACAACACCCAGCCATCACGAGGCAGAGAAAATCCCTGACCCCGCCGGGAATCGAACCCGGGAACCCGGGCGGGGGAAGCGAGAACGCTACCGCACGACCACCAGATGCGGGCCCTAGTTTTGGAATAAGTTTTCATTGTCCCTGACCACTACCTCGAGCCGTTACCACTAATATGCTTCGTAGTTGTCCGAATTCTGAGGGGGCGGGTGATTGGTGGTAGCAGTGAGATGGGGATGTACAATACCAAAGAAAAATAGAGTCGCACATTGAAGGTGATCCATACTTTGTGCGTCAAGCTGAGGACTAGTAAAGTTGCGAGCGAATATACATAACTGACCAACTGTTAAATCTTTCAAGTATTCGGTGTTAAAATACGATACGTTTGGTTCACATGCGTATAACATACGAGGGGCGTTGAATAAATAACGCAACACCTTTTTTTCTCTGCTAGTTTCGGCTGACAAAATATGGAATTTGTTGGGGGACATAGTGGAATATTCCCGCCTCAGCCTCTATAGTTTCATAAAGTTCCGTTGGGTGTCGGCGCTGTACGTAGCCTTCAAACTGGCGCCTGTAACGGATGTGCGTTCAAAGCAGAGAGCTGCCATTGAGTGTCTTCATAGATGCTTGCAGAATGTCTGCGGAGACCTGTCAGTGAACAAAAGCAAGGCGAGTCGTTGGACGAGGCGTCTGTCATCGCAACAATGTCGCACAAACCTGTCTGATCGCCTGCGCGCCGGCCGGCCGTATACAGCTGTGACTCCAACAATGTTGCAACGTGCGGACACTCTCATTCGAGATTATCAACACGATGCTCATCCGGGTATCTGTGTTGATTGTGCTGACTCACTCCATCAGTTGGGTTACTCAAAGGTGTTCCTCGCCGCCCAAGAGACGAGCATAAGTGACAACGAAGGACTATCTGTGCGGAGTTGCTTGCGCGTCACGAAGCTGACCGTGACAATTTTTGCCTAACATCGTCACTGGCCGTGAAACATGGGTTCATCACTTCGAACCGGAAACAAAACGGGTGTCCATGAAGTGGCGCCACATCGCCACTCCTCTGAGGAAAAAATTCTAAGCTCCACCCTCTGCCGGTACAGACATAGCGACGTCCTTCTGGGACCCTGAAGGCGTTATTCTGTTTGATGTCCTCCCTCGTGGTGCAACGATCAAGTCTGAAGTGTATTATGCTGCCGTCAGCAAAATGAAGTAACGACTTCAGCGTGTTCGTCGCCATGTAAATGCAAACCAATTTCTCCTTCTCCATGACAACGCAACGCCTCACACAAGCCTGCGCACGACAGAGGAGCTCACAGTACTCCTCTGGACTGTTCTTCTTCATACACCCTACAAGCCCGGATCTCGTACCTTTCAGCGTCCATGTGGCCCAATGAGGGCTGCACTCGGCGGAAAGCAGTATGTGGATGTCGGGGAGTTACTGATGAAGCAAGACGTCGGCTCCGACGTCGACCAGTAGGGTGGTACCATAGGGGGCATGCAGGCTCTCCCAGTAAGGCGGCCTAACGCCTTCGCACTGAAAATTGGGGTTTTGCAGCCAAAAGAGTGGCGAATGATGTGGTGTACTGGATTGCTGAATAAAACCATCTTGCTTTCAGAAAAAATATGTTGCGTAACTTATTGAGCCGGCCGGTGTGGTCGAGCGGTTCTAGGTGCTTCAGCCTGGAACCGCGTGACCGCTACGGTCGCAGGTTCGAATCCTGCCTCGGGCATGGATGTGTGTTATGTCCTTAGGTTAGTTAGGTTTAAGTAGTTCTAAGTTCTAGGGGACTGATGACCTCAGATATTAAGTCCCATAGTGCTCAGAGCCATTTGAAGAATTTTTTTTAACTTATTGAACGTCCGTTGTAAATATGAGTTCTCATGAAAATATTAATGTGGGGCTATCGTCGTTTAATAACGGCACAACTGGAGAATTCGTATGAGCACTCAGAGCATGAGAAAAGACATTCGCGAAACAGTTTAGCGTTCGTTTATGAGAAAATAATATTGGATATTTTTGAACAGGTTAGCTAGAGAAGCAGTTCCATTTGTTATTAGTGGCATTAAAAACAAAAAAAATCGCGGGCACTTGTCGATGACACAGGGACCGAAATAGTCGAAAGTTTACAGAACGTTAACATAAATCAATTACTATACATCTTAAGTGATGCGCAAGGATTTTCTATCAGCACTGATGGTATTGAAAAGCAGTTGAAATTGGTGAGCTCATCAAGGTTACAGGCTCGGCAAATATCTTGACACGTGCCATAAGAAGTCTACAAGGGAATTAGCCTGAGTTGTAAATGTCTAAAATGTGACGACAAGCAGAGAGACGAGACTGACAATGTTCAATTCTAAGGACAACAAACTGATAATAGTTCGTTTGGGAGGATCATACTACAGAACTTCTGAAATGCCTGATCAAATCTTTATATGCAGTGCGGATGTCGTCTGATATGGGTGATATAAAAACATAAAATCTGGATTACTTTGCTTATTTTAATCCAATAACATCAAACGGGATCAAATTTTACGATTAAATAATCTAGCTAAGTTATATGTTCAGGCGACAAGAGTCATGGGATAGCAACATGCACATATATAGATGGCGGTAGAATCGCGTACACAATGTATAAAAGTGTAGTGCATTGGTGGAGTTGTCATTTGTACTCAGGTGATTCAAGTGAAAAGTTTACGACCTGAGTGTGGACACAGCGGGAAGTATCAGACCCTGAACGCAGAATGGTAATTGGAGCTAGACGCATGGGACATTCAGTTTCTGAAATCGATAGGAAATTCAATATTCAGAGATCCACAGTGTTAAGAATGTATCGAGGATACGAAATTACAGACGTTATGTCTCATCACTGACAACTCAGTCGCCGATGATGGTCTTCAGTTAAAGACCCTGAGTAGCGGCGTCTGCGTAGAGTTGTTAGTGTTAACAGACAAGCAACACTGCGTGAAATAATGCAGAAATTAATGTGGAACGTATGACGAACGTACCCGTTCGGAGAATGCGGCGAAATTTGGCGTCAATGGGCTGTGGCAGCAGACGACCGACGCGAGTTCCTTTGTTAACAGCACATCGCCTGCAGCGCCGTCCTGGGCTGGTGAACATACCGGTTGTACGCTAGACTGCTAGAAAAAAGTGGCCTGAAACTATTATCAGTTTGTTGTCCCTGGAATTGAACACTGTCAGTCTCTTCTATCTGCTTGTCATCACATTTTAGACATTTATAACTCAGGCTAATTCTCTTCCGATTTCAGTTGGTAAGAGCTGATGGTAGGGTTCGAGTGTTGCGCAGACACTACGAAGTCATGGACCCAAGTTGTCAACAAGGCACTGTGAAAGCTGGTGGTGGCTCCATAATCGTATGGGCTGTGTTTACATGTAATGGACTGGGTCCTCTGGTCCCACTGAACCGATCATTGCCCAGAAATGGTTATGTTTGGCTACTCGGAAAACATTTACAGCCATTCATGGACTTCATGTTCCCAAATAGCGATGGTCTTTTTATGGATGACGATGCGCCATGTCACCGGGTCACAGTTGTTCACGATTGGTTTGAAGAACATTCTGGACAGTTCGAGCGAATGATTTGGCCACCCATATTGCCTGACTAATATCCCATCGAACATTTATGGGACATAATCGAGAGGTCGAGTCCATGCCACATAGAGTTGCTGCAGAAGAGATCCGACACGGTATCAGGAGGTATCCCGTGACTTTTGTCACCCCAGCGTAGTGTTCCAAGCCCAAAAGGGCGCAGTACGAATTATTTGTGGTATGAAACAGAGAACATTCTGCAGAGGTGTATTCAAGGAATCGGAGAACTAACTACTGTTTCTCAGTATATTTATTTCTTAATAAAACTTCCCACAAGTAATATATCTACTTTTGAAGCTAACAGCTCAGTCCGTTTGATCAAGACTAGGAATAACAATCATCTATACGAAATGCATCGTCACTCACTTTTTCCAGTATAGGTGCCCATTATTGAGGATACAATATTTTCATTAACTTACCAGCGGCCATAAAGTGTTTAACTACTAATAGTGTACAAAGCCTAAAAGATCTACTGATGGCTCCACTTACGAATTTCATAGTAGAACCAATTCTTATATACATAAACAATGTTCTACATAAAACCTGACATCTGCAGAACATCAGTGCAGTAATGCGTTCTGAATAAATAAGTGCTATAATATTATCTTGCACCACAAGCTGCGACATGGCCGCGGATTAAAACAGCGATCCGCGAAATGTACAAGGTGTAAAACTTTGCTTCCGCCGTTTGCCGATAGGTGGCGTCAGCGGTAAGTAGCGGTCGAAAGAAACAGATCGCAGAAGTCAGGCAGTTAGTTTGGACCTCAGTCAACATAACCTCATTCAAACATTAGTCGATTTGTGTCTGTATCATAAAGTTGTTCTTGATTGAAAATGTCAGTTTACAAGTCTAATTCTCGTCATTTGCGGGAGGTGTTACTGGTTTGTTTCAATATGAAGAAAACAGCGACTGAGTCTCATCGAATGATCACAAGTACTTATGGTAAGGACGCAATTAGTGAAAGAACGTGTCGTGAGTGGTTTTAACGTTTCAATAACGGTGATTTTAACGTCGTAGACCGGCATAGTCGTGGAAGAGAGGATGTTTCCGTAGATGTAGAATTGGAGACATTACTGAGTGAAGACTCGCGTCAAACTCAAGAAGAATTGGCACGATTAGTGGGAGTGACACAACAATCCATTTCAAAGCGTCTCAAGGCTACGGGCATGATTCAGAAAGAAGGAACTTGGGTCGCATGTGAGCTGAAACCAAAAGACCTTGAACGGCGTTTGTGTGTTCGCGTTCAGTTGCTTCGGAAGCAAAAACGGAAGATATTTCTGCATCGCATTGTGACCGGGGACGAAAAAGGGTTCATTACGATAACCCTCAACGCAAAAAATCATGGGGATATCTCGGCCATGCTTCCACGTCGACGGCCAAACCGAATATTCACGGCTCCAAGTGCATTTGATGGGACCAGCTCGGCGTCTTGTACTATGAGGTGTTAAAAGCAAGTGAAACAATCACAGGTGCTCGTTGTCGAACGCAATTAATGGGTTTGGTTTGAGCAGAGCATTAAAAGACAAACGGCCACAATACAGCGAGAGGCAGGATAAAGTGATTTTGCAGCACGACAACGCTCGACCCCACGTTGCAAAAGAGGTCAAAACGTTAAAATGGGAAGTCCTACCCCACCCGCCGTATTCTCCACACATTGCTCCCTCTGTCTATCACCTGTTTAGATCAATGGCGCATGGCCTGGCTGACCAACACTTCCGATCTCATTAAGAAGTCACAAATAGGATCGATTCGTGGATCGTTTTTTCGAAGCGGGATTCGTACACTGCCCGAAAGATGGGAGAAAGTAGCAGCCAGCAATGGAAAATACTTTGAATGATAAATGTGTAACCAGTTTGTTTCATTAAAGCCTCAAATGTTGAGGAGAAAACGGCGGAAGCAAAGTTGTACACCTTGTAATATTAATTTATTTTATTCCCGCCAGTGATCACAAACCTTTTGATCCTTAGAGTGCCGGTTTCGATCTTTAAATATGCAGCAAAACATAGGCAAATGACATGCAACTAACCGAGCCTTTATGTCTTAAAACAATAAAATATGCCATACTGTTAACGAAAAGTATGTTTTTATGAAACTCTCTACATCTTTGAGAACCTTTCTCACTATGGACCTATGGAACAAAGAGCATATCTATCTAGTAAGTATACACCGCAGAGATCTTGACCAGAGAATTACAATTCTGCTACAAGAAAATGGTAGCACAGTGCTGATATACAGAACTACAGTACTATGTCATTCACCTTAGTTTTTGTCAAATGTCTATAGCTCATTCTGGGTTCAAATATAATGTTACAAGGAAACCAGTATCGCTTCTGGGAAAAGGAACACACAGCAGAAAACTACCGCAAGTGACTGGAAGAGAGCACCAGTCACATTCTGCCGTAAGAAAATGTACCATGGAGCTGTTACACAGAACTGCAGTGCTCTCCCCCTCGCCTCAATTTGCGTCAGAAGTCTATAACTCATTCTGGGTTCAAATATAATGACAGAAAGAAACTAGTATGGTTTCCGGGAATACATCGATCATCCGAAATCTACCTTATGCTTTTCACATAAAATGGACTACCACTTGAGTATACAACTACCCATACTGGAATCACTCTCGTGAAAGATGAGTAATTTAGGTTGTAATTAATTGTAGTTGAACACTTTTAACTAATTAAATACGTTCTTTAGTGTACTCTTCAAGCTCACCATTAAAAGTTTTTCTTTTATTTGCGTATTGTTCCAGTAATCGCGAAAAGTTCGTTTTGTTTATATTTCACGGCTTTGCCTTACTTTCCAAGTGTGCATACTTAGCGTTATACCGCAATCTTAAGTGGATTTGGTACAGATTAACTAATTAAATACGTTCATTAGTGTGCTCTTCAAGCTTGCCATTAAAAGTTTTTCTTTTATTTACGTATTCTTCCACTTATCGCAAAAAGTTCGTTTTGGTTACATTCGGCTGTTTAGGCCTAATTTTTGATCGCGCATGTTTAGCGTTATACCACAAATTTAAGTGCATTTGGTAATAGTTTACTTACATATTAGTTTCCAAAACATATTTAGTGTCCTTTTGCATCTGTATTTAATATATTATCGTTATCACTTAGTAAATCTCTTAACTAATTTCTAAACTACCATGGATACTGAGTGTGTGAGCTGCAGTAGGAAAGTTAGTTCAGGGGTTTTGTGCAGCTGTTGTGACAGGTGGTTTCATTGCGGAAATTGTAGCGGCGTGGGAATTGGGGAAGCAAATGAGACTCTTCCATTCTCTTGCAGGGTTTGCTCAAGAGATAGAATTACAGCTGAACAGGAGGAGAAAATTAGAGCCCTTCAAGCTGATTTGGACAGAGCGAGGGAGGAACTGAAGAGGTTAAGGGGGGAGGAGGGTAAACAGCGGTGGGAAGTGGTAGCTGGGAACAGGGGCCACAGAAAGAGGACAGTGTCTGACAGTTTCCCAATTGGCACAACCAATAGATTTGCCTTGCTACCACAGTTAAGTAAGGAAGAGGCTCCAGTAGAAGTAGATGTAGTTAAGATGCAACAGAATCTCACTAGGAAACCAACTGTTTCAAAAAAAGTAAAAGTAAGAGGTAAGTTCTGTTGCTAGGTAGCAGCCATGGAAGAGGTGTGGGCCAGATTTTACAAGAAAAATTAGGTGACAAGTACCAGGTCACAAACTTTTTCAAGCCAAGTGCATGTCTTATCCAGGTGGTAGAGGATATAGGTTCCTTGTGCAAGGGTTTCACAAAGCAGGATCGTGTGATGATAGTGGGTGGAGTGAGAAACAGTATTGAGTGTGACCTGGTGAAAATAGCCTCGGCAACGACCCATACCAGTGTTGGGCTGGTGCCTGCTTTCATGCGGCATGATCAGCCCCAGTTGAACTTCTCTGTCAGGAGGGTAAATATGGAGTTGGATCGATTGCGTGGGGCGGCCACTCTGTCAGACATTGGATTGGTTTCTGTCGAGGCTATAGACAGGGGGGAATTCACAAGGCACGGTCTACACCTCAATGGGAAAGGGAAGGGTAAACTGGCAGGGTTGTTAGCGAAATCCATAAGGGGGAACACTATTACTCATGGATGTACCTCTTTTTTAGACTAATATCAGTGTCCAATGAGAAGTTCAGGCAGCAGGTGCTAAAGAGGTCCAAAACTCACAAAATTCTCACAATAGGAAAGTAAATAACAATGTTACCATTTTTCATCAAAATATCCCGGGATTGAAGAATAAAGTAGATGAGCTCCTGGTTTGTTTAGATGACATTGAATCTTATAATGTAATAGATATACTATGCCTGTCTGAGCATCACATTGTGTCTGATATGGAAAGGGTAAATATCAGTGGTTATAAACTAGCTGCATATACGAGTAGAGAGAATAAGGTGAAAGGACGAGTTGCCATATATGTCAAAACTTATCACTGTGTAGAAAGCTTAGATACAAAAAAGTTTTGTCTAGAGCAACATATAGAAGCATGTGCCTGTCAACTTAAACTGAAGGAATGCTCTTTTATAATTTTAACAGTATATAGGTCTCCTTCAGGAAACTTTCATTTATTCCTGGAAAACTTGGATGCCTTGTGCTATCTGTCAGGTAGCGGAGAGCAAATTATTATTTGTGGGGACTTCAATGTCGATTCACTGAAAGAGTGTAACAGGAAAAATGATCCGGAAGTGTTGCTTGGTTCTTTCAATTTGACATGTGTCATTAACTTTCCTACTTGGGTAGTAAAGGACAGCAGCACATTGATAGATAACACTTTTATAGACCAAGATAGGTTTAAAAACATAAATTCTTGTCCTGTTGAGAATGGCCTTTCTGATCATGATGCTGAGCTAGTTACAGTATATAACATAGCTCCATTCAGTAATTCAAAACTACCCTCCAAACTTGTGCGTTCAATTAATGACTCAACAATTAGAAATTTCAGAGAAAATCTTCAGCAATGAGACTGGGATGACGTGTACAACGAACCCTATGCTAATTTAAAATATAACTTATTTCATGATACACTTGTAAGAGAATTTGAAAACTGTTTCCCCAAGGAAGTAGTTAAATGTAATTATAAGAAACCATGCAAAAAACCTTGGCTTACTAAAGGAATAAAAATATCTTGTAACCACAAAAGGGAACTATATCTAACAACAAGAAACAGTAATGACCGAGAAACAGCCAAATATTATAAGAACTACTGTCCTACATTAAGAACGGTTATTAAAAAGGCGAGAAGCATGTGCATCATGTCTGAGATTAATACCTCTGATAACAAAATCAAAACAATTTGGAATATTATTACAAGGGAGACAGGGCAACCAAGAGTACAGGATGACGGCATCACCATCAAAGCGAATGGAAACTTGATAAACAGCAAGCCAGAAGTCGAAAACATTTTGAATAATCATATTTTAAATGTTGTAGAGAAAATAGGATCTAAATGTTCATTAGAAGAAGCAAGGCAGTTAATGGAAGAGGCCTTATCCACACCATTTGATACAATTGAAATTTCACCCACCTCTCCTTCTGAAATTAGGAAGATAATAAACTCTGACAAGAATAAAAGCTCACATGGAATTGATGGCACTTCCAGCAGGATAATAAAAGCTTGTTCCCAAGAAATAAGTGGGATTCTTAGCCACATATGTAATAGCTCTCTGAAGCAGGGTATTTTCCCAGGTAGACTGAAGTATGCCATTGTTAAACCACTGCATAAAAAAGGGGATACGTCTGACGCCAACAACTACCACCCAGTCTCTCTTGTGACTGCCTTATCCAAAATTCTTGAAAAAGTATTGTATTGTAGAGTAGCTTCACACCTTTGTAAAAATAAAGTTTTAACAAAATGTCAGTTTGGTTTCCATAAGGGTTTTTCGACGGAAAATGCTATATATACTTTCACTAATGAAATATTAAATGCTCTGAGTAACCAGAAGTCACACATTAGGATTTTTTGTGATCTATCAAAGGCTTTTGTTTGTCTAAATCATGGAATACTTCTAGATAAGCTCAATTACAATGGTACGAATGGGGCAGTGTTCAAATGGTTTAAATCATACCTAACTGGAAGAATACAGAAAGCTGAAATGAGCAGTTCACATAATATGCAAAAAACTGGTGATTTCTCAAACTGGGGAACAATCAAGAATGGGGTGCCGCAAGATTCGGTCTTGGATCCTCTGCTGTTCTTAATATATATTAATGACTTGCCATTCTATATTCACGAAGATGCAAAGCTGGTACTTTTTGCCGATGATATAAGTATAGCTATCACACCCAACAGACAAGAATTAACTGGTGAAATTGTAAACGACGTTTTTCAGAAAATCATTAAGTGGTTCTCTGCAAATGGGTTCTCCTTAAATTTTGACAAAACACAGTATATACTTTTCCACACAGTAAATGGAATGACCCCATTAATAAATATAGACTTCGATCAGAAATCGGTAGCTAAGGTAGAATATTCAAAATTTCTAGGTGTATGCACTGATGAGGGGTTTAATTGGAAAAAAACACACTGACGATCTGCTGAAACGTTTGAGTTCAGCTACTTACACTATTTGGGTCATTGCAAATTATATACATCTCAGTAAATTAGCTTACCACGCCTATTTCCATTCTCTGCTTTCGTATGGCATCATATTCTGGGGTAACTCATCATTGAGTAAAAGAGTGTTCATTGCACAAAAGCGTGTGATCAGAATAATTGCTGGAGCTCATCCAAGATCATCCTGCAGACACTTATTTAAAGAGCTAGAGAACTTCACTGTAGCCTCACAATATATATATTCACTTATGAAATTTGTTATTAACAGTCCGAACGAATTCAAAAGTAATAGCAGTGTACATGGCTACAACACTAGGAGAAAGGATGATCTTCACTACTCAACGTTAAATCTAACTTTGGCTCAGAAGGGGGTAAATTATGCTGCCACAAAAGTCTTTGGTCACTTACCTAATAGCATCAAAAGTCTGACAGATAGCCATATAGCATTTAAAAGGAAATTAAAAGAATTTCAGAATTTCTTAATGGCAACTCCTTCTACTCATTAGATGAATTTTTGGATATAGTAAGTGGGTAATTTCCTCAACCCCCACAAAAAAATTAGTAAAAAATATTAAGTGTCATGTAATATTTTATGTAATGTAATATCTTGTATAGACACCTTTTATTAACCTGACACGTTCCACATCATTACGAAGTGTCGTATTCATGATCTATGGAACAAGTACTAATCTAATCTAATCTGTAAATACAGGGGAATAACGATGCGTGGGAAGTCTATATGAACGGTAACACACCCTCGGTGGCGGGCAGTGCGTACGGCGTGATTCGATTTATTGTAAGATCCTACAAACCTGCAGTCGGTTTCCGAAAGGTAAGTTTTACGGCCTCTGCTGCAATACTGCTCAAGCTTGTGATATCTACATTAGCTTGCACAAATCGCGAACGTTGAGTGCTTAAGAACATCCCATGCGATAAATAACGAAGTTACACAGCGTACGTTACCACTAGATAACTAAATGATTTACAACTTTCAATCACTGTCCACTGTTACTCACAGCAAACATTACCATATTTCAGCTCAAAGACGAACGTCCACTGTAATAAATAGTTACGCTGAGAGATATTTCAGGAACGAATGCTTCAGCAACCAGTACAGTGTTGACTCCTGCTGTGCGCTATTTCTGTGATGATAACTTGCGCTAGTGTGGCACTTTTGTGCCATAAAAAAACACATCGGACACAATGTGCTGCTGTTGAGAGCCAGATTCTCCCGAATTAAATTACTTTCTTTCTATGTAATTGATGTCTTTCAGCATCGGGTTGGCAGCTTCATCTAAAATATTCGGATTGCATGTAGTTGAACGAAATGCTTAGTTCAGAATATGTCAGTAGAATTAAAGACCAGAAAACATAGTTGTGGGGTAAGGAAGTGGATTCAATCCTGCCCCTACACAATGTAAGAATATATCACTGCCTTATCCACTGACCCGTCTCGCATGGTTGATGCAACCATCAAAGTATTTGGCAGCGGCGGCATCATAGGCTCCAATATGTCCTAAAACAAGTTTTTGCACGCAACGGCCGAAGATGACAATTGCCCGTCGATACAAACATTTGGGACGTCTTAAAGGGACCATTTACCTATAAAATCATCCAAAAATGATAACAGAATCTTTATGAGAAAGTTCGTTCTTCACCCCACACACCGGCGTTTTAGGTAAGACTTTTATTTGTAGCGAAACGCAGGAAGACTTGCAGAGGATCACCGTCTGGTGCAGGGACAGACAGTCGACATTCAACGGAAATAAATGTAACGTACGGCGCATAAGTTGCCGAAAAGACCCACTGTAATCCGAGTACACTATCGGCGACACATCACTGCGAGCAATAACAATTGTAATGTACAGGGTACCAATTATTGAATTGTATGAAATAAAATCGTCACAATTTCTGAACGGTTTGCTTTAGGACGTTCAAACTGCACGGTAGCCGCGGGGCATGTTGGGAATTAGCATGCGCAGATGGGTTGGTTTGCCCGCCCGGCTAGCCGCTCGGTCTAACGCGCTGCTTCCCGAGCGGGAAGGTGGTTTTCCAACTACCTCGGCGAATGCGGGCTATTTCCCCTTACCCCGCCTCAGTAACACTATGTCGGCGATAGCTTCGCAAACATTGTCTCCACATACGTGTACACATAATTACTATACGATGCCACGCAAACATTTGGGGTTACACTCATCTGGTATGAGACGTTCCCAGAGAGGGGGGACGGGGGGGGGGGGGGGGTGTCCAGGTGTCCATTGGGTCCGAACCGTACAATAACCCTGGGTTCAGTGTGGAACGGCGGTGGGGTGGCTGGACTGCTATGGGGTTGTGAACCACTGCAGGCAATGGTGGGACAACGCCTCTCCGTCATTTGTAGGTCCCCGGTTTAATACACGATACATGGGTTGGAATAGCAACAGAGCCCACTTTCATTTGGACGGGTTCGTCAATAAGCAAAATTGTCGCATTTGGGGGACTGAAAATCCGCATCACGCGATCGAGAAGTCTCTTCACCTTCAACAGGTGACTGTGTGGTGTGCAATATCCAGTCACGGAATAATCGGTGCGATATTCCTTGATAGCACGGTGACTACTGAATGGTACGTGACGGTTTTGCAAGATGATTTCATCCCCATTATCCAAAGTGATCCTGATTTCGACAAAATGTGGTTCGTACAAGACGGAGCTCGATCCCATCGAAGCAGGAGAGTGATGTCCTGTAGAAACACTTTGAGGACTGCATTCTGGTTCTGGGGTACCCAGAGGCCATTGGCATGGGCCTCGATTGGCCGCCATATTCTCCGGATCTGAACACATGCGACTCCTTCTTGTGGGGCTGTGTTAAAGACAAAGTGTACAGCAATAACACTCCCCAAAACCATTGCTTAGCTGAAAACAACCATTCAGGAAGTTATCGACAACATCTATGTTCCGACACTTCAGCGGATCTTGCAGAAATTCACTATTCGTCTGCGACACACCATCGTCAAAGATGCAGGAATATCGAACATCATAACCTAAATCCGAATACCTGTAGTGACGTTTACATGTTGAATAAAGTGTGTGCACGCTATAGTTTGTAATTAATTTACGTTTTTTTTATATAGTTCAATAATTGTTACCATGCATCTAAAGTGGAATGACTGCATACGGCTAGTTGCTGAAAATGTAGGAGACAGGCTGACAGTAACTGGAAAAATCCTAAGGATATATAACTCATCCACGAAACAACTGCCTTACACAAAATCTATAGCTCAACCGGTACTTGAGTATTACTCGTCTTTCGTACTCGTGACGAGGCCGTTTAGTAAGCGTGGGACAGGAATGTATAATATACATGTATTACGTGCATCAAACTACGGTGGTATACTAGTGCATCAGGGAGAAGTTTACTGATGACATTCGGAGATTACACAGTCCAAGAAGAGTCGGGCAACATATTACTCCCTCGCAAATACTTCTCGCTAAAACACCACGACAAAAAAACCAAAGATATTAGAGTACATTTTTTGTGATCTTTCCAAGGCATTCTTAGAAAGGTTCAAGTTTTGTGTAGTTGATGCGTTTATGCACAGCTGGCTTGAATCATACTCAACAAACTGAATGGAAAAGGTTAGAAGAGCATAAAATATCAATGACTCGAGAGAAATTCCAAGAGGGTCCCACAGGTTTCAATTTTAGTTGCACTTCTATTCCTTATATATGTGAATGACCTTCCACTTAACGTTCACAAAACAGAACTGGTACTTTTTGCAGGTGATACTAGTGCTACAATGAATACAAATAGTGAGAAAGCAACAGAAGCGATTGTAAATGATATTTTCCAAAAAAATATTAGGTGATTCAAAGAAAATTGTCTCTAAATTTTGAAAAAAAAACACACACTATAATTCAGTTCTGTACAACAAATGGAGCCATACCAATTGGTATAGCACATGAGCGGAAGTTAGTAAATAAGACAAAATGCTTCAAATGTCTGGGTGTACACATTAATGAAAACGTGAACTGGAAGCATATTATTGATCTTTTCAAATAATTAAGTTCAGCTACTTTTGCTCTTCGTATAACTGCTAAAACTGGAATCAAATGAATTAACCGCATGACATATTTGCACATTTCCACTCAGCAATGTCTTACGGAATAATTTTTCTGGTAACTCACCACTTAGAAAGAAGGTATTCATTGCAAAAAAGCGAGTAGTAAGAATAAAATGTGGTGTTCACCCAGGACGTCATTTAGGTAACTACCTCTTCAAAGAAATAGTAATTTAAACGGCGCCGTCACGATACGTATATTCGCTAGTGAAACCCGTCATAAATAATCCATCACACTTTGAGAAGAACAGTGATGTCCATACCTACAACTTACCCACTGTTAAAGCTGTCAATGGCTCAGAAAGGAGTTCTATATGCAGCAACAAAAAAGTTTGATCATTTGCCCAATGCCATAGAATGTCTAACAAGTATCGAAGCAAGTTTTAAATCGAATTTAAAAACATTTCTCCTGGACATCATCTTCTGTTTTATTGACGAATTTCTGTTTAAAAACAGGTGGCCATTGGTGGAAAAAACTTGTTTTTAAATGACGTTGCACGAGTAAGACTAAAATAATAATGTGTTCATTAATATTAACACTAAGCACGTATACATATCCCATAAACTTACTCGTTTCGTATCATTTTGATAAAAGAATCGTTCAAATTATCTATGAGACATGCAGATAATTGACTAGATCATACGGATGCCCACTGACAATCACCGTTCCTAAGTACCATTCACGGATGGAACGGGAGAAAAGGAAGTGATACTAGTTAGGGTGCCCTCCATTTGCTGACTACAGATGCAGACGTATCTACACAGACGCCAGACTACTCGATACATAACACAGAATAGACAAAACCCACTCGCTAAAGATTCAGCTTCAAAACTAGAAGCCTGATAGGCTTCTTTCTACGGCACGAATTAGACAATCGGCACTCCAGTCTCAAAACTGAATTTCAGTTAATCATTTCGTGGAACGTCCGCAACCTTTACGTCAGAAGTTTGTATTCAGAACAGATAGCAATAATTTTAAAAAAAAACAGGCTTAAATGATAGTTCATTATTAGTCAAGTAAGGTCCTTTATTTCACAATGAGCCCTTTCTTCTCTTTTTGTTATAATCCCAAATTGCTATTGATGATTCCGTTTTAAATTACCAATTAAACATCGCTGTAATTGTCTTATCTTCCATTTCTCCTATAAATACACCTACGAGGTCAGGGAACGGTTATTGTCCGGTCACATTTAGTTCTTTTGTATTTAATGTGATTAGTCTCACATTCCAGGCAACAATGCCATACGAGTGCCATTCCCCCTCCCTCCCTCTCTCTCTTTCCTAGGGATGTACGCCGTAGCAACGAAGAAAGATCGTTTGTCATTTACTGCACTCAACATTTCAGCATTCCTTAATGCAAATAATGATCGATGAACAGTAACTACCAAGTACATTCGGCGTCAAATACAACGCCTACTTCTTCCACAGGGTCCTGCGGTTGATGTCTCTTGCATATACAGTGTTTTACCTCAGTGCTCTTCAACTTAAGTCACTTTCGTAGAAGCTTTGCAGCTAATAGATTCCGCACAACGTCATTTCATAATTCGCACATCTCATCCGTGCACAATTCGACCACATTTGTGGAATTATTTTTACTTCTCTCGCTTCCCCACACATTTCGTGAGCACAAAAAGCCGAGAAGCAGTAGAAAAGACAGTGGAAGGCATCAATTCCAGAGGCCCGCTATATTCGCCATGGGAAATACACTGAACAACCAGAACATTATGACCACCTATCTAATGGCCGGTGTGTCCACTTCGGCACACAAAACAACAGCGACGCGTCGTCGCACGGAAGCAGTGAGGCTTTGTGTAGGTCGCCGGAGGGAGCTGCCCCCGTATTTGCACACACAAGGCACCTAATTACCGTAGATTCCGGGGAGGGGGGCGATGAGCACGTTCACTCACATCCCTGATGTGCTTGATTGCGTTGAGATACGGCGAGTGATTTTTTCCAGCATCAGTCATTAACCTCACGCAGCTTCCGACTTCATGCACTTCATCTGAATGGCACATATTCGAAATCTACATGCATACTCCTCAAGCCGCCATAGGGGATGCATGATTGAGAGTGCCCTCTATCAAGGCTACTATAGCCTTCTCCATTTGCGTCCATATGAACCCTAATCCGCATAGCTTTATCAGCCTTAAGTGAGATGTACGTTACTTTTAGTAGAATTGTTCTGCAGTCAGCATAACATGATTAACTTATAATCACAAAGCGATCTTTCGATCGGACCGGCATTACATTCTTAAGTGGTTCTTCATACAAAAATGTCATGAACGACTAGCTGCATTACCAAGAGAGATAGCAATTGCCTGTGAACAGTAAAGCAGGAAGAATGCATGATTTTATTTGTGATGGGTGTGGCTATGCATGATTTTATTTGTGATGGGTGTGGCTATGAGAACATATACTTAAAACTATATATAGCTGAGTGTCGTTTATAGTATTTGATTCTTCAAGAATGTAAATGCGACGTAGGGTCTCACACAGAAATCGAGCAATGTACTTTAACTGGGAAATTCTTTACTTCATGTATATCCTCGTTTGACAGACTCTAACGCTAAAAGGTAACGCAGCCTGATTATTTTTTTTTTGCATTGAATTCAACGACTTTTTACTTTTAAATAGGTTTTCCAGCGGGCTGTGTCCGCGGCGTTGTTTGTCCTTTGCTAATTCCATGAGTTCCTTTATAATTATTGTCTAGAAACCAGCAGAAACTTAAATCACTTAATAAAAGCAAGTCTTCTGGTCCAGACTGTATATCAATTAGGTTCCTTTCGGAGTACGCTGATGCATTAGCTCCATACTTAACAATCATATACAACCGTTCGCTCGACGAAAGATCCGTACCCAAAGACTGGAAAGTTGCACAGGTCACGCCAATATTCAAGAAAGGTAGTAGGCGTAATCCACTAAATTACAGGCCGTTATCGTCGATATGCAGCAGGATTTTGGAATATATATTGTGTTCGAACACTATGAACTACCTCGAAGAAAACGGTCTATTGACACACAGTCAATATGGGTTTAGAAAACATCGTTCCTGTGAAACACAACTAGCTCTTTATTCACATGAACTGTTGAGTGCTATTGACAACGGATTTCAGATCGATTCCGTATTTCTGGATTTCCGGAAGGCTTTGGACACTGTACCACACAAGCGGCTCGTAGTGAAATTGCGTGCTTATGGAACATTGTCTCAGTTATGTACTGGATTTGTGGCTTCCTGTCAGAGAAGTCACAGTTCGTAGTAATTGACGAAAAGTCATCGAGTAAAACAGAAGTGATTTCTGGCGTTCCCCAAGGTAGTGTTACAGGCCCTTTGCTGCTCCTTATCTATATAAAAGATTTGGGAAACAATCTGAGTAGCAGTCTTCGGTTGTTTGCAGATGACGCTGTCGTTTATCGACTAATAAAGTCATCAGAAGATCAGAACAAACTGCAAAACGATTTAGAAAAGATATCTGAATGGTGCGAAAAGTGGCAGTTGACCCTAAATAACGAAAAGTGTGACGTCATCCACATGAGTGCTAAAAAGAAATCGTTAAACTTCGGTTACACGATAAATCAGTCCAATCTAAAAGCCGTAAATTCAACTAAATACCTAGGTATTACAATTACGAACAACTTAAATTGGAAGGAACGCACAGAAAATGTCGTGGAAAAGGCTAACCAAAGACTGCGCTTTATTGGCAGAACACTTAGAAAATGTAACAGACCTACTAATGAGACTGCCGACGCTACGCTTGTCCGTGCTCTTTTAGAATACTGCTGCGCGGTGTGAGATCCTTACCATATAGGATTGACGGAGTACATCGAAAAAGTTCAAAGAAGGGCAGCACGTTTTGTATTACCGTGGAGTAGGGGAGAGAGTGTCATTGAAATGATACAGGATTTTGGGTGGACATCATTAATAGAAGGCGTTTTTCGTTGCAGCGGGATCTTCTCACAAAATTCCAATCACCAACTTTCTCCTCCGAATGCGAAAATATTTTGTTGACACCGACCTACACAGGGAGGAACGATCACCACGATAAAATAAGGGAAATCAGAGCTCGTACGGAAAGATATAGGTGTTCATTCTTTCCGCGCGCTATACGAGATCGGATTAATAGAGAATTGTGAAGGTGGTTCGATGAACCCTCTGCCAGGCACTTAAATGTGATTTGCAGAGTATCCATTTAGATACAGACGTAGATGTAGAAACTTTTATAAAATACATGAAGGACACCGTCCGCTCCTGGGCTCCCGTGTTTTGGCATGGTTTTTATATCTCATAGTAGACGTTCAGGATTGCAATTCCTGTGTAGCTAATGCAGTCCATTTTGTTAGAATGCTTGTTTGTAGGGCAAATGACCGCTGTCTTCCAATATTTTGGGATCTCCTCCACAGTCCATATGCACTTGATTAGTTGGTGAACTCTCTTGCGGTGTCTCTCCCCTCCAGCTTGCATGACTTGCCTGAATTCCACCTTCTCCTTCACTGTTGTTCTTCTCCAGCTTCATAATCTGTTTCTTAATTTCCTCCCGTGTAGGTGGCAGATAATCTACGTCTGCAGTGTCAGGTGGAATTCGAACAGATCTTTAGGTTCATCACAGCTGCGGAGTTCCCTCAGTAGTGTTGAAATCATTACTGAGTATTGTCCCGTTATTGTCCTTGACGAACTTTGGGCAGCTCTGGTATCTCTTCTTAAAGAAGCTAACTTTATGGTACACCTTTTGAGCCTCTTTCCCCAGGATATCTTACTGAGCCTCTTCTATCATACTTTTGACGTACATTCTCTTTCCTCTCATCAGGGTTGCTTGTGCGTTTCTCCGCATGTCTTCAAACTGTGCTTTGTCTTGTGCAAAATCTGCTTCGTAGCCAACTCTCCTTGGTTTCTCTTCTCCCAGCTAATGCGTCAATGGATTCGTCTCCAAACAACACCCGAAGCAGCAACAATTAACCACGCCCGTCTCGTAATCGAAAAGTAGGGAGAGCGCGAAAAAGTAAAAACCATAACGCGTTCTTATGGAAACCGGTGTACGAACTTTCTTTTGTAGGGGCAGAGGGCGGTCAAACAGACCCATTCACTGATTCCGTCTAATATGAATTACACTTATTACATCTTTCAGCAAAGCAGTTAACTACAAAGAAAAATCATTAATATTAAAAGTCTTAAATATGTGCCTAAATTTAAAGGTTTTTTTTTAAAAAAAAAAGACATCAAATATCTGGTAAACATTATTTCTGTTTCCTCTGAGACCACTTAGAAATAGTCGCTCAGATTTACTATACACCGCAATAACAATCGGCCATCGATAAACCCTGTATTATTATTATTATGATTATTATACTAACACTGTGCATCACATTTTAATATATATATATATGCCGGTGGTAAATGCCTTTTTTGTTGGTGGCTTCTTACCGTCTTTGGTTCTAAGCCAAAATTGTCTGGCGGACGGAGAACTTAAGCTTTAGTGATCAGTTCGTCATTAAAAAAAATTTTTCTGTGGCACCATGATGTCAGCTTTCTCAAAATTTAGGTAGTTTTCTCTCTTCTGTCAATGGCTCTGAGCACTATGGGACTTAACATCTGAGGTCATCGGTGTGTGATATGTCATTAGGTTAGTTAGGTTTAAGTTAGAACTTAGAACTACTTAAACCTAACTAACCTAATGACATATCACACATCCATTCCCGAGGCAGGATTCGAATCTGCGACCGTAGCGGTTGCTTGGTTCCAGACTGAAGCGCCTAGAACCGCTCGGCCACAACGGCCGGCTTTTCTCTCTTCTCTTGGTGACTGTTGGATGGGCTCCTCACTTTTCCTGTCTTTGTCTCCTAGCACCGTGGCTTTATGCTCGGTTATCCCATTACCCCGTTTACCACCTCCTATACTTTCCCCTCTCATTACCCCACTTAATAGTTGGAAAGTTGATTTAAATAGTCACTTTCCATGTCACCACCATGTAATTTTTAATTTGTAAGAGTATTTTATTCTATTCCATCAATTTAATTGGCTCAGTTCAGCATTTGCGTTATTTCAATCCCTTTTTACAATCAGCGCCGCCACTCGTCGGTTTCACAAAGTTTTGTTATCAAGTCAATCTACTGTGAACTTCACTCGCTTCAGCATATACGTTGTGTGGAGCAGTAGTTGTTTACCACTGTGATTCGTGGCTGTGATCGCTAACCTATCTTCGCACCGCACATAGTAATTACAGATAATCTTAATATACGATAACCGCGTAAAGCAAGTGTTTTATTAATAATTACGCCTTCGCTTTAACGCCATCACATTAATGGCTTTTAAATATGACCATTGCGGCCTCCGCTGTTATTTACTTCTCACCTTTAGCTTACCTATCCGATTAAATGTTGCTACACTCATGCTCATAAATTAAGGATAACTGCAGAATGTGGTGGCACACAACGTGGCACTACACAAATCTGGTGCTAAGAGCATAGGCACATAGGGAACACACACGACACAGATCTGTAAGTCCGCGGTATTGGTGATAAGTTGAGAAAACCGTCCCGAAACACATGTGCTACAAAATTCCACTGTTTCATGCGCATGTATCCCGACATCAATGTGGGATATGATCAACATGCACAAGTACACAGGCCGCACGACGGGTTGGTCGAACAACTGCTGGGGTATAGCCTCCCATTCTTGCACCAGTGCCCGTCGGAGCTCCTGAAGTGTTCTAGGGGTTTGAAGACGTGCAGCGATACATCGACCGAGAGTATCCCAGACGTGCTCGATGTGGTTTATGTCTGGAGAACCGGCAGGCCACTCCATTCGCCTAGTATCTTCTGTTTCAAGGTACTCCTCCACAATGGCACCTCGGTGGGGCCGTGCGTTATCATCCATCAGGAGGAAGGTGGGACTCACTGCACCCCTGAAAAGGCGGACATACTGGTGCAAAATGACGTCCTGATACACCTGACCTGTTACAGTTCCTCTGTCAAAGACGTGCAGGGGTGTACGTGCACCAATCATAATCCCACCCCACACCATCAAATCACGACCTCCATACAGGTCCTTTTCAAGGACATTAAGGGGTTGGTATCTGGTTCCTGGTTCACGCCAGATGAAAACCCGGCGAGAAGCGCTGTTCAGACTATACCTGAACTAGTCTGTGAACATAACCTGGGACGATTGTTCCTATGACCATGTACTGTGTTCTTGACACCAGGCTTTACGGGCTCTCCTGTGACCAGGGATCAGTGGAATGCACCTTGCAGGTCTCCGGGCGAATAAACCATGTCTGTTCAGTCGTCTGTAGACTGTATGTCTGGAGACAACTGTTCCAGTGGCTGCGGTAAGGTCCAGATAAAGGCTACCTGCAGTACTCCGTGGCCGTCTGCGGGCACTGATGGTGAGATGTCGGTCTTCTTGTCGTGTTATACACTGTGGATGTCCCAACTGTAGCGCCTGGACACGTTTCCTGCCTGCTGGAATCGTTGCCATAATCTTGAGATCACACCTTGTGGCACGCGGAGGGCCCGTGCTACGACCTGCTGTGTTTGACCAGCCTCCAATCGCCCTAATATTCTACCCCTCATAACGTCACCAATATGTTGTATCTACGGACCCAACCAACCAACTCGCGTACGCGCGCCCTGACCGTGACATCGCTGGCCATAGTTCCTGTCGCGGCCGTCGGCGTCTCAGGGCGTTACCGCCGACGGAAGAGGTCGCGCCATGGCTGAGTTCGTGTCCACAGCGCCCTCTGCCCTTCGCATATAAGGAGGAGCGCTGGCCCCGAGACGGGCAGTCTATTGTCGATTGTCTATTGCTAGCATTTCGTGGAGTTTATAGCGGAGCCATTGCAGTGTGATATTTGCTATTGTATTCGACTAGGCTCAGTACACGGATTACTCGTGGATATTACTTGGACTTGTATTGCTGGTGCACGTTTCGTCAGAAATAAAAATAAATTATCTCTTCATTCTAGCTGGCGCAATTCTTATCATTAATTATTTTTCGGCCAACAGACGTAGCTACATCCTGGTCACTACCCACGCTTTATACAATTTGTGGTGGCTGCCCTAAAAGTACCGCCGAGGACCTTGGGTTTGGGAGCCGTCACAAAACAATATGTGTTCTTTAAGCCATTTTCAACACACAGTCACCACTAGTACGTCTGAAAAAGTGTGCACACTTACTCGCTGCACCGCACTCTGACATGCACCAACACACCTCTGTGTATGTGGACTGCTGCCAGCGCCACCGTGCGACGAACGCAGGTGAAATGCACCGCATGGTCATACCCCGAGGTGATTTTAACGCGCAAATCGCCCACCAGAGCGTTGTTTCACCATGTATCAGCATTATCCTTAATTTATGAGCATGTAGATAGGTCCGCGAATAAATTGCTATCTGACAAGATTGTTATTACTAGTTACAGATAAGATGCGCTAACCACGCGAAACTGTTAATAAAACACTTGCAACAGAGACTGTTTTCTATTTTTAGAATATTTATACGTGGGTTTCTATCAATCTCTAACAGTTGATTTCCCAGGAAAACGATAAAGTATGTTACTAATAAGACATAAAAAAGATTTGTATTACAGAAGGAATCGAAATACCACGAGCAGGGAAGAGAAATCGTTTGAAATGGTTACGGCCAACAGCAAGTAGGACTGATTACATATTATAGAAATATTGTGCGCGTTAAGGGATTTGATTAAAAATCAGCCAGTGTATGATGTCTGAAGTCAATATTTTGGGTAATATAATTAAATCTATACGGACAACAGTAAAAAGAAAAAAATCAGGAAATCAGACGAAGAGTGCGAGGACTTGTAAGAAAACAGCTAAATAACAAAAGATGGCAACTGGTAGCCAATATATTTAATAATCACTTTCTTGCAGTAGCTCAGAAAATTGGCATAGACACTTCAAGGGATAAGCAATAGAGTAGATGCAAGAAGCAATGATTCATAAATATCAGGAAATTACAATTACTTCGTGTTCTGCCAAAGAAATTAAGAATGTAATTAACTCTCTCAAAGCCAAAAACACTCATAGAGTTCCCTGTATATCAAGTCAAATACTAAAATCCTGTTCTTCACGTTTATTCTATGTCTCCAGTCACATATACATACATCAATATCGCAGGGGGCGTTTCGTGACTAAAATATGCAACATATATCCAAGAAGGAGAACAATTCTCTTTGCTGATAATGCAAGTATTATAATCAAGCCTAACGAAGGAACTTTAGATTTGAAAATGTAACTAATATTTTCTTGAAAATTAATACCTTATCGTAAACGTACAGTCACTGAATTGGGTTAAGACACAATAAATGAAATAAACTACTGCACAAATTCTGGCCCTACCATTAAAAATATTGCACTAGGATACAACAGTGAACGAAACGGAACATTTAAAAGCTTTCAGTGTTTATACGGATAAGAGCCTGAGCTGGAAGTTACATGTTACAGATATTCTTAAACGTCTAAGCTGTGAAACTTTTCTGTTACGGATAACAGCGCAATTCGGAGAATGCTCAGGAAGCAAAGACAGTTGCACTCGCGGTTCAAGAAAGATCGGGAGAATGAGGACAGGCAAAAGTTAGTAGAGATTCGTGCTGCTGTAAAAAGAGCGATGCGCGAAGCATACAACCACTACCACCGTCATACCTTAGCAAAAGATCTTGCTGAAAACCCAAGGAAATGAAGTCACTCACTGATCAGTCTGGCCTGGCAACGGAAGACAGCAAAACGAAAGCTGAAATTTTAAATTTAGCATTTGAGAACTCTTTCACACAGGAGGATCGTACAAACATACCCCCGTTTGAGTCTCGTACAGATTTCCGTATGGAGGACATAGTGATAGACATCCCTGGGGTTGTGAAGCAGCTGAATGGGTTGAAAATAAATAAATCGCCAGGTCCTGATGGGATTCCAATTCGATTTTACAGAGAGTACTCTACTGTATTGGCTCCTTACTTAACTTGCATTTATCGCGAATCTCTTGCCCAACGTAAAGTCCCGAGCGACTGGAAAAAAGCGCAGGCGACGCCTGTGTATAAGAAGAGCAGAAGGACGGATCCTCAACACTACAAACATCGGTTTGTTACAGGATTCTCGAACATATTCTCAGTTCGAATATAATGAATTTCCTTGAGACAGAGAAGTTGCTGTCCATGCATCAGCACGGCTTTAGAAAGCATCGCTCCTGCGAAACGGAACTCGCCCTTTTTTCACATGATATCTTGCGAACCATGGATGAAGGGTATCAGACGGATGCCATATTCCTTGACTTCCGGAAAGCGTTTGACTTGGTGCCCCACTGCAGACTCCTAACTAAGGTACGAGCATATGGGATTGGTTCCCAAATATGTGAGTGGCTCGAAGACTTCTTAAGTAATAGAACCCAGTACGTTGTCCTCGATGGTGAGTGTTCATCGGAGGTGAGGGTATCATCTGGAGTGCCTCAGGGAAGTGTGGTAGGTCCGCTGTTGTTCTCTATCTACATAAATGATCTTTTGGATAGGGTGGATAGCAATGTGCGGCTGTTTGCTGATGATGCTGTAGTGTACGGGAAGGTGTCGTCGTTGAGTGACTGTAGGAGGATACAGGATGACTTGGACAGGACTTGTGACTGGTGTAAAGAATGGCAGCTAACTCTAAATATAGATAAATGTAAATTAATGCAGATGAATAGGAAAAAGAATCCCGTAATGTTTGAATACTCCATTAGTAGTGTAGCGCTTGACACAGTCACGACGATTAAATAATTGGGCGTAACATTGCAGAGCGATATGAAGTGGGACAAGCATGTAATGGCAGTTGTGGGGAAGGCAGATAGCCGTCTTCGGTTCATTGGTAGAATTTTGGGAAGATGTGGTTCATCTGTAAAGGAGACCGCTTATAAACCACTAATACGACCTATTCTTGAGTACTGCTCGAGCGTTTGGGTTCCCTATCAGGTCGGATTGAGGGAGGACATAGAAGCAATTCAGAGGCGGGCTTCTAACTCGGGTGGGAGTTTGTTAGCGCACAGCGGCCGGACTGAAGCTAGTTTCAGGCGTTTCCATAGGCAGACTCCGAGCCAGATTCATATCACCACCTCAGAAACACAGACACCAGGAGCTAAACAAGGCAACCCACAGAGCACAGTTTACGAGCCTCACTAACAAATGTTCCACCAGACATTTCTTCTCTAACGTAGATGGCCTCAAGAATGACACGTATCCACAGAATGAAGGGGCCAATCCCTGATGACCTAAGGATCATCGAACGCGGTAGTTGACTACAGGAAAGATCTTTTGTAACGGGGAGGCTTACTCGTAATTTCCGAGAGCGCACGTTACAGGCGACATCAGAGACACTTGAGCTTAAACGTACCGACAGCAGGTCTTCGCGTTCGGCACCCGCGAATGGAACAGCAAGGGGCCAAGTGACAATGATACACTGCATACCCTCTGCTATTCAACATACGTTGTATTGCCGCGTAGCACAGAATGTCAGGAAAGGAAAACTAAACTCTGCGCTCAGCACTGATTGGATTGGATTGTTTGAGAGAAGGGACCAAACAGAGAGGTCATCGGTCTCATCGGATTAGGGAGGACGGGGAAGGAAGTCGGCCGCGCCCTTTCACAGGAACCATCCCGGCATTTGCGTGGAGCGATTTAGGGAAATCACGGAAAACCTAAATCAGGATGACCGGACGCGCTCAGCACTGAAATCCATGCGATGTCGACGGCCGCCTTGTCATTTGGAGTCATGCAAGGATGGTACGGAGGGGTATGGGGCCAGCGCATCGCTATTGGGAGCTTCTCATTCAAGTAGCTCCTCAACTGGCATCACTCCGTTCCAGTTCTCCCAACAAGAATAAATCCCTGGCAATATCAGGAACTGAATGCGGGTCCTCTGCAGGAGTCAGACGAAAGTTGAAATAAAAACCATGTGAATCGTCCATTATCTAGATCATAATAATGCGATCTCTTCTCAGAGAAAGCGCTGTGTTTAAGATAAAGAATAGAGCCCACTGCTGGACAAGAAAGAAAACGACGTAGTTCACGATGCACAAACGACGTACAGTACTCTTACTAGTCAGTACACGTCTTCAACCTATAGCATGAAACAGTTTGTATGATGTTATGAAGTTAAGCCAACATTACTTCGTAAAGAAAGAGTGTTTTGAGGCCTAAGAGTAGGACATTTTGCCTAAAAAACACAGAAGAAAGAAAATCAATGACTTGTAGAATGTTGTTGTTGTTGTGGTCTTCAGTCCTGAGACTGGTTTGATGCAGCTCTCCATGCTACCCTATCCTGTGCAAGCTTCTTCATCTCCCAGTACTTACTGCAACCCACATCCTTCTGAATCTGCTTAGTGTATTCATATCTTGGTCTCCCTCTACCGTGATGACTGGGTGTTGTGTGCTGTCCTTAGGTTAGTTAGGTTTACGTAGTTCTAAGTTCTAGGGGACTGATGACCATAGATGTTAAGTCCCATAGTGCTCAGAGCCATTTGAACCAATCTCCCTCTACGATTTTTACCCTCCACACTGCCCTCCAATGCTAAATTTGTGATCCCTTGATGCCTCAGAACATGTCCTACTAACCGGTCCCTTCTTTTTGTCAAGTTGTGCCACAAACTCTTCTTCTCCCCAATTCTATTCAATACTTCATCATTAGTTACGTGATCAACCCATCTAATCTTCAACATTCTTCTGTAGCACCACATTTCGACTTGTAGAACAATACGTAAAATTTTCAGTTTAGTGCAGTGTGCGCAAATAGATGGACATCCAAAATTTGAGAATGTCAGTCACTCTGAGAAATTAAACTTTGTCGATGTTCTTGAAATATTAGGTTGGTGCATGAGTTCGTAGCGTTTTTACAGAAGTTTAAAAAATCGTTCAAATGGCTCTGAGCACTATGGGACTTAACATCTGAGGTCATCAGTCCCCTAGAACTTAGAACTACTTAAACCTAACTAACCTAAGGACATCACACACATCCATGCCCGAGGCAGGATTCGAACCTGCGACCTTAGCGGTAGCGCGGTTCCACACTGAAGCGCCTAGAACCGCTCGGCCACACCAGCCGGCCAGAAGGTTAATGAAAACAACAGTTACACATAACAGTGACTGTAGTCATCAATAATATTTCTCCTTCACTATTTACAACAGGCTACCAACGCTGGGGTAACTTTTCGATTTTGCGACAGTAGAAATCACGTCATTTTGAGATGAAGAACTAGTCGAGCCGCGTTCGGAGCGCATTTTCATTCGGAAAGAGAGTTCCTTGAAGGCTGTTCGATAGAGAACGGAAAAGGCGAAAATCTGAGGGCGCAAGATCAGGTGAATAAGATGGATGCAGAATGAATTCCCAGTCCAACTTCCTGTACAGTGTTTTTTGCTAGTCTAGCAGAATGCTGGAGGGTGTTATCGTGGATTAGTACCATGTCACGCAGTCTTCCTCGTTGATGTCCTTAGATTGCGTCTGCAAGACGTCTCAGTTGTTGACAATAAATGCCAGTGGTGATTTACACGTCGGGGGAAGCAATTCGTAGTACATCACACCGTTCCTGTGCCACCAAATGCATGAGATTATCTTTTGTGGATGCGCGCATGTCTTTGAAGGGGGAGTTGCGGCTTCGTTTAGGCGCAACCATACCTTTCTTTTCTGTATGTTAGCGCAGGGACACCATTTCTCGCCACCAGTAACGGTACGGGATAATAATGGACGGTGTTGTTCACGAGCCAATTGATGACGAACAAGCAAAGATGTCCGTATGGCCACCTGCTGATTCCTGTGATTTTGGCTTAGAGCATGTGGTACCCACACACACCCCATTTTTGAACCTTCCCGATTGCGTGCAAATGTCGCACGGTTGTGGAATGGTGACGGTTCATCATATATGTCAGTTCTGGGGTACAATGACGTGGATAATTGTGGATTAATGCGTTTGAACGATATTCATCAAATCAAACCATTAAGGTTTTCCTGAACGCGGAGAGTCGCTGATGTCGAAACGATCCTCCTTAAAACAAGAGAACCATTTTCTTGCCTGCTGTGCCCAATGGTATCGTCCCCACACACGGCGCAAGTGTTTGTGGCTGCCTCCCCTGCTGTGAGCAGTCTATTGAGCTTAACCAGAAGAATATATCAGAAAATGTTCCGATTTCTCCACATAGCACTCCATTTTCTAGTGTCCATGGCTCCACTCACTACCCCCAGATGACAAAATGAGAATATGTAATCTCAGATAGCAACAGTGAATTACAAATAAAAATGACAATCAATAAATAAACCAGTAACAAGCAGGATAGCGACATACAAAACAAAAACGCCACGAACTTATACACAACTGGCCATTAAAATTGCTACACCAAGAAGAAATGCAGATGATAAACGGGTATTCATTGGACAAAGATATTATATTAGAACTGAAATGTGATTACATTTCCACACGATTTGGGTGCATAGATCCTGAGAAATCAGTGCCCAGAACAACCACCTCTGGCCGTAATAACGGCCTTGATACGCCTGGGCATTGAGTCAAACAGAGCTTGGATGGTGTGTACAGGTACAGCTGCCCATGCAGCTTCAACACGATACCACAGTTCATCAAGAGTAGTGACTTGCGTATTGTGACAAGCCAGTTGCTCGGCCACCATTGACCAGACGTTT
Organism: Schistocerca cancellata; assembly: GCF_023864275.1. Taxonomy (NCBI): domain Eukaryota; kingdom Metazoa; phylum Arthropoda; class Insecta; order Orthoptera; family Acrididae; genus Schistocerca; species Schistocerca cancellata. The sequence goes on along the minus strand of NC_064631.1, from coordinate 604,489,393 downwards.
TCAGTTGGTGAGAGATTTGGAGAATGTGCTGGCCAGGACAGCAGTCGAACATTTTCTGTATCCAGAAAGGCCCTTACAGGACCTGCAACATGGTCGTGCGTTATCCTGCTGAAATGTAGGGTTTCGCTGTGATCGAATGAAGGGTAGAGCCACGGGTCGTAACACATCTGAAATGTAACGTCCACTGTTCAAAGTGCCGTCAGTGCGAACAAGAGGTGACCGAGACGTGTAACCAGTGGCACCCTATACCATCACGCCGGGTGATACGCCAGTATGGCGATGACGAATACACGCTTCCAATATGCGTTCACCGCGATGTCGCCAAACACGGATGCGACCATCATGAAGCTGTAAACAGAACCTGTATTCATCCGAAAAATTTACATTTTGCCATTCGTGCACCCAGGTTCGCCGTAGAGTACACCATCGCAGGCGCTCCTGTCTGTGATACAGCGTCAAGGGTACCGCAGCCATGGTCTGCGAGCTGATAGTCCATGCTGCTGCAAACGTCGTCGAACTGTTCGTGCAGATGGTTGTTGTCTTGCAAACGTCCCCAGCTGTTGACTCAGGGATCGAGACGTGGCTCCACGATCCGTTACAGCCATGGTGATAAGATGCCTGTCATCTCGACTGCTAGTGATATGAGACCGTTGGGATCCAGCACGGCGTTCCGTATTACCCTCCTGAACCCACCGATTCCATTTTCTGCTAACAGTCATTGGATCTCGACCAACGCGAGCAGCAATGTCGCGATACGAAAATGGTTCAAATGGCTCTGAGCACTATGGGACTTAACATCTATGGTCATCAGTCCCCTAGAACTTAGAACTACTTAAACCTAACTAACCTACGGACATCACACAACACCCAGTCATCACGAGTCAGAGAAAATCCCTGACCCCGTCGGGAATCGAACCCGGGAACCAGGGCGTGGGAAGCGAGAACACTACCGCACGACCACGAGCTGCGGACTGTCGCGATACGATAAACCGCAATCGCGATAGGCTACAATTCGACCTTTATCAAAGTCGGAAACGTGACGGTACGCATTTCTCCTCCTTATATGAGGCGTCACAACGTTTCACCAACTGTTGTTTGTGTATGAGAAATCGGTTGGAAACTTTCCTCATGTCAGCACGATGTAGGTGTCGCCACCGGCGCCACCCTTGTGTGAATGCTCTGAAAAGCTAATCATTTGCATATCACAGCATCTTCTTCCCGTCGGTTAAATTTCGCGTCTGTAGCACGTCATCTTCGTGGTGTTGGTTGGTTGGTTGGTTGGTTTGGGGAAGGAGACCAGACAGCGTGGTCATCGGTCTCATCGGATTAGGGAAGGATGGGGAAGGAAGTCGGCCGTGCCCTTTCAGAGGAACCATCCCGGCATTGGCCTGGAGTGATTTAGGGAAATCACGGAAAACCTAAATCAGGGTGGCCGGACGCGGGATTGAACTGTCGTCCTCCCGAATGCGAGTCCAGTGTCTAACCACTGCGCCACCTCGCTCGGTCATCTTCGTGGTGTAGCAATTTTAATGGCCAGTAGTGTACTTTGAGGGGTTGAACCAATAGAAGTCAACCTGTTCCCTGCAGCTCACTAGTGGGCATTCCAGCTTTCGTAGTGGGCGGTAAGCGGTAAGGATTTTAACAACTTTTTCGTTGAGTTTTCGTAAAATTTTGACATAGGGTATATAATACGCATTAACTTACTGTAACTCTGCTTTATAAATTTTATGATGTAAATTTTACTTCCTTGCTCTATCAATTATGATTACTATGGGACCGGAGGGCCATTCATTAAAAAATGTTACTACTAACAGAGGTACAAAAGTGAATCGTAGGTAAAAAAGGTTTACTGCCTCTGCGTTAAACGAAAGCAAAACGGATGTCACAGGCGCTTAAGTAGACGACAGTCTGCACTGTATGGAAATAGTAATAAAAGTGACTGACCGTGCCGGCTACATGACTACGAAGCACCGGTGTTAAACGGAATGATGGAAGAGTTTGAAGATGTTGACAGACGTGCTGCGAAATTCGTGACAGGTGTAAACAGTCACCGCATGACAGCTTACAGGAAACACATTTTCTGCGAATTAGGTGGCAATCTAACAGGCGAAATCAGAAAATGCCGCGCGCTAGCTTGTGGAGTGAAGGAGGCGGCGCTTACCGCTGACGACCGCCGCGCGCCCGTGGCGCTGGCGGGCGCGCACTCCGGGCCTGCTGCTGCGCTGCCGGCCATGGCGGGAGCTGCGTCCACACTCACTCGGCGCTCGCTGCCGGCGCGGCCGCCACGCGCTGCCAGCCGGCACGGTCACGTGGCACCGCCGGTGGCCTCGCGCACCCCGCACGCCAACCGACGCTGTATTCCCATTCAACTCTGAAATCGCTTCAACTTCTCCGTAGTGAAACACTTCGTTTTACGTCAAAATGCGCTTACGAGGGGCGTGCAAAAATAACGGAAATTTTTAACGATTTCGTTTATTCGTCTACATCAGGGTAATACCATTCAAAGAAAGCTCCGAATTAGGATCACTTTGAAATCTATCAACAGCTGAATCAATATTTGTGCAGCTTGTTTTTCAGATAGTACGTCGTTATACGAGGGGCGGTCAATATACAGGGTGAATCAGGACGAAAGGTACATGCTTTGAGGGGTGATAGTATTAGTGATTCTGAACAAAAAACTTAATATGGGCGTATGCCCTATTCCGAATGGAGATAGAACACATTTAATATCACTTTTGTATGTTTTTCTTGAATAAGTCCAAAACCGCACCTTCCACCGAAAACGTGTCGCAGTACAAAATTAAACTACATTAAATTTCCTACAGAAAAGGTCCTATTCATTTTTTTCTCTAGAGCCAATGGTTTGCGGGAAGAGAGCGCGAGGATGTCTAAAAAATCACTCGACGCGCATGCGCTGTAGCTTACGTAGTTTTTGTAGGCCAATTTGAAGTAGCATATTGAGTTAGCAAATTGAGACGAACAGTTTGATACGGGACATTTGTGGTCTATCAAGTCGGGAAACTACTTCAAATTAGCCTACAAAAACTACGTAAGCTAAAGCGCATGCGCGTCGAGCGAGTTTTTCAACATCCTCGCGCTCTCTTCGAGCAAACCATTACTTCTAGAGAAAAAAAAATGAATAGGACATTTTCTGTAGAACATTGTCCGCCTCCTCAGCGTGGCGGTAGGGTTACCGCCTTTCACGCAGGGGGCCCGGGTTCGGTTCCCGGCAGGGGACTGGGTGTTGTCTGTCCATCATCATCGACTCGCAAGTCGCCGAAGTGGCGTCAACCAAGGTTATTTAAAAGGGAGGTTGGGCCCGAAGCTAAATCGGCTGTGACGTCACTGTAGGAGCAAAGCGAGGCAGCGGCTAGCGCAGCAAGCGACTCTTATACTAAGGACAAGCAACTACTTATACCAATATTTTCTCAGGAAATTATTTAAAATAGTTGATTTACCTGTTTAGATGTTTGCAGTAGAAGAAGAGTGCCACTGTCTTGATTTCCGCTTCTGTGCTGCTGCTGCTTTCTGCATTTTATGCTTCGTATTGAGGAACCGCATACGAATGAAAAGTCGTGTTCTGACATACAGTTTTATAACGTGTGACGAAAATTCCGGATATTTAGTTTGGACAGCAGTGCATATTGTTTTCACTATATTTTTTTCCTTGGAAATACTATCCAATCCATTAAATTCATTAAAAATTAGTTCAAACTGAGACACCTTATGTAACCACCCATCTGTTGGAACTGTAAGCCCACCGCGAGATAGAAATTCAATCCAACCATAATTTTCATTTGTTGGAGGACAAAATATCAGCAGACGGCGTTCCCAGAGTCTTGTCGCAGTTCTTTGCACGATATGCAATGTAGCCAGCCAGGTAACGAAATCCTTCTGCAGAGCAGTCACATCCCTCTTTGACAGCAGATTCTTCTGGTGCAGGTTGAACAGGAAAGTTAATATCTCTTAGCTATTTTTCACGATCTATCATTTGCAGTGCTTCGCTCATGTCAGGCAAAATTCCTGTGAACAGATGTGACGTCAAAAATCCGTCACACTCATCTGCCTCTACTGATGTGTCACTTGACAGAGGAATGTCATGGGTATTGTGTCCCAGCAGTAACAGCCGTAATCGTTCTGTTGGAGAAAGGTTCAATTGGAAATGACCAATTCCTCTGATCTGCGACAAAAAATTTTCCAGTGCCTCCTGGTTCAATCTTGCAGTTAAAATATATGCTATTTGTAGTGGCTGAAGATCTGAAAACAGTCCAAATAATGACCGAACAGTTGTCATAATGCCTTTCTGGAATGGGAGCAAGTGATTTGCATTGCCTACGCGCATTTTTTCGGCATACGTATACAGTTCTCTCAATATTCTTACTTGAACATCCTTATGTATCCCATAACCACATGATAACACATTCTTATTGTACCTCCGAGCATTCAGAATGTCAAATGCGTCGTTTGCTAACTGAAAAAAAAATTGCTGCTTCCTCCTCTTCAGGCATTAGGTACTTTATGGCTTTAGATGTGATACTCGAAAAAAGTTGCATTGCCAAATAAACCCTTTGACGCTCTCTCCCCTTGACACTGAGATGAAGCTGTGACAGTTTAGGACACAACTTCATTTCATTTCTAAATTTCATATGTTTAACGTTTTGCGCGTTCAAACCGCAGAGTTTATGAATACGTGAGACGAAACAGTGATGTTTCTATGAGGTTACGGATTTTGTGTTGTGCTTGGCTGACATGAGCAACTCGAGTAACTGCCATGGTAATTTACACATCGTATTTGTTTATTACAAATATGCATTTCAAGTGATATAGCGCGCACAACAACTCAGCGACATTTGTTCTGTTAAAATTATGTGTACGAGGTCTATTCAAAAAAATTCCAGAACATTCGTAATTTCTCGCCAATGATGTGTGGGAACGAAATGCAGTTGGCACCCCTACACACGCCTGTGTTTAACGTGTAACTGCTGGAAATTGCATTGTTCTGGTCTTTATTGTTCAGTGCTGTATTGAGTAGAACGTTGTGTCGCACACTTTGCGATTTTCGAGGTCGAATGGTTATAGGAGCAACGCGTCTGCATTAAATTTCGCCTCAGACTCATGAAAACCTTTACAGACACACGCCAAATGATGCGAGAAGTCTACGGAGACGAGTACTTAAGTCATTCTCGGTCTCACGAATGGTTCACATGGTTTAAAAATGGCTGGACTTAAGTTAAAGATGACCTTCGTTGAGGAGGCTCTTCGACGTCTACCGACGACGCCCATACCACGAACGTTAACGAAATAGTGCGTGCCAATCGAAGACTGACTGTCCGAGAGACTGCAGAAGAATGTAACATTTCAGTTGGATCATGTCATGAAATCCTGACACAGCGTCTTGGAATGCACCGTATTCACGCCGAGTTCGTCCTATGACACATGAGCCAAGACCAGAAAGACTTACGCCTCGCAATCTATGAAGAGCTTTTGGATTGCGAAAACGAGAACAAAATGTTCGTTAAGAGAATCATAACTGGGATTGAGACGTGGGTCTACGGTTATGATGTTGAGACCAAGATTCAGTCTTCACAATGGGTCGAGAAAGGTTCTCCAAGATCAACAAAAGCTCGTCAGGTCAAACGTCAAAGCTACGCTGGTAGTTTTCTGACTTTGATGGATTAGTTCATCATGAATTCGTGCCACAGGGGTAAACTGTCAATCGATGGTACCATCGGGACGTGTTACGACGCTGCGAGAAAATGTGAGAAGGTAATGGCCTGAAATGTGGCGAACAGTTCATGGATCCTGCATCACTATAACGCACCCGTACATTCAACCCTGTTGATGGGAGACTATTGCACAAAAAAAGGAAACCACTGTGTTCTCTCACCCTCCGTACTCTCCAGACCTGGCCCCTGCGGACTTTTTTTTATTTCCAAAGTTGGAAACCCAGCTGAAAGGCCGAAGATCTGTAAAGATAGACGAGATAAAAGAAAATTCGCAGGCGGCGCTTCGCGCGACCCAGCAAAAGGCGTACCAAGACTGCTTCCCGAGGTGGAAACGGCGTTGGCAGCGGTGTATCGATTGTGGAGGAGAGTATTTCGAAAGAGACCATACACAATAAGTAAAAGGTAAGCATAGAAAAATTTTTTCTACAAAAATCCTGCATTTTTTGGCTAGACCTCGTATACCCTTTCCTGGATTTACACTGTTTTTGTTCTTGAGTCATGTTTACATCAAATCTGGTTGCACCAAGTTCCTTTACTTTCATCCTAATCGCACGGTCAAAAATTTTGCCTTATAAATTGCACACTGAACTCATATTGTGTTATTTTCGCCAGCCTTAGTGGCCGAGCGGTTCTAGGCGCTGCAGTCTGGAACCGCGCGACCGCTACGGTCGCAGGTTCGAATCCTGCCTCGGGCATGGATGTGTGTGATGTCCTTAGGTTAGTTAGGTTTAAGTAGTTCTAAGTTCTAGGGGATTGATGACCTCAGAAGTTAAGTCCCATAGTGCTCAGAGCCATTCGAACCATTTATGTTATTTTCGAACTCATGGTACGCTGCTCTTATTCATAAAAAGAAACTTGCTAATAGCGCACGTTAACCGCAATTAGCAAGCATGGAAACTAAAATACCGGCACATGTTTCGCGTACAGGATATATTTCCCGCGTTTTTTCCACTAACCATTCGTAAAACTCTCATTAGGAGGTGATACGTATGTTATCGTACTGTAGTGCACTCTGGCGAGACACCTGAAAACTTATTCCAACTGCGGATAGAACAGCCAATGGCAAAAAAGGCTAAAAAACCATCAGAACAGTAATACTAAACGTCGATTAATGACGCATCAAAGCACAGTAGAGATATATAGACGCAGGTATATTATAGCGAAGTTTCAGCAACTCGTTTCATTCCATTTTGATGTAAACATTGGACCATGGAAATTGTGTGAGGTTGGTAGGACACCCTTAGGCTGAAACACCAGAGCCTTCCCAAACTTCTGCTGCATAGAACTAAGCGGCATTTCAAGGCGCAGCCTTAAGACTACCTACCACCTTTCTCAAAAACATTGATCTATATCACATACCAGTTGTTCCAAAAATGTTGACTGGCATTATTTAAACCAGTGCGGGAAATATGGGAAATGCGTTCTGATAATATAAATTGTGATAATTTAAATTCTGCAATAAGGTGCTGAGAAATTTGTTTCTCAGCCTGCCCTATATGTTCATGACGTCCCGCTATATGTAGCCTTCAAAATGGCATCTGCAGCGGAGGTGTGTTCCAATCAGAGAGCTGTCTTTGGATTTCTTTTGGCGAAAAATCAGAGCATCGCAGAAGTAGTAGGTAGACGGGGCTCTCACCCGAATTTTGACATCAAATTAATTAAATTGATCAATTAATCCCCCCACTACAACCACGATTACCCCCGACCGCAACCACCCCCACCCTCACCTTGGATGACGTCATGTGTTTTTCTCAGCTTGCACGTGGACCCCAGCCCCTCCCCCCTCCTCCCCTTCCCCGACCCCACCTCCCTCAACCCACCCTATTGGTGAGAATTTCGAATTTTGGTGTGAACTTCGAACTTTGGCTGCAATTCCGAATTTTCGCTGTACAAATTGATTGTCAATTTAGAGGACATAATATTAATGGAAATTGTTGATGGAAATTGCTTATGAAACAGGAATAGGCGGTAGAAATCGGAGAATTATGCTCTGAGAAGGACATAATTTGCATTTCGTAGGACAGGGATACTCTTGCATAACTTCCGACCGCTTCATCGCTTCCTATAGTGTGATCGCAAAGTCATGAAGACGCTCTGCAGTGCGTTGCCGGGCTCATGCAATACTGGTGTAGCTGCCTCCGTGCCGCCAGCCCTCCCCACCTATCCTCACCGCATCTGGTAGCAGCCATCGCCTAACCTTGCCGGGCAGGCTGCATTCACGATGGCAGCCTCGCAGGACCCGCCTACACCACGCCTCCTGACCTGCTGCGAGCAGTTTGACATGAAAGGCGCCGTACCAACTGAGCTCGTATAACCGCAACACATTCGCCGCTTGGCTAGGTGTCCGGCGGTCTGATGATGACCACTTGTCTACCTCCCGAACAGTCCTCCAGCCCTCGATTTCCACATGGGGGGGGGGGGGGGGGGGGGAGGCACCCAGCAGTTGGAAATCGGCAGAAGGTTGTTATGTACAATGCTGCTCTAAAGGCATGCTTTGTTGGTCACCTACCACGAACAACAGATTGATTTTCGAAGGTTATCATCTTCCCCCACAGCTCTGTTGTAAGGAAAACAGCAACATAATTCATAATTTCGTGAGATGCAGCTGGCATTGGGCATGCCGGATTATCAGTCTGTCTCAGAATGAACAAGGGTGTTTTTCTAAGGATAGCAGAAGCCTACAATTTTCCATCCACTTGCTGGCAAACAAAGGCTGTTTTCAGAAAGGGATCTCTACCTCTTTCTTTTGTCTCTCACAGCAACTGCCTGCACTAAGCCTGTTTGAAGAACAAAAGGAAGGCAAGGTAAGCGTCCTTACCCCACAGCTATACCCTCACTAACAACAACATGTATTTCGAAGGGTGCAACTGATATCGGAAATATCAAGCTATCTGTTTCCTTCAGAATGAGCAAAGAGTGTTTCTGTAAACCTAGCAGCTGTGTCCAATATTCCAGCCATTTGTTAGCAAACAAAGGATGTTAGTCTCAGAATTCTTTTCCTCCTCCCTACCTCACAGTTGTGATATTTTCCTCAAACACCTGCACCAAGCTTGAAGGAAAAAAAGGCAAGTTATAACTTGCTGGTACATCCACTTGCCAGCAAACAAAGGATGTTTGTCCCAAAATTCTCCCCCCCCCCCCTGCCACACATATGCTATATTTTCCTTAAACACATGCACGAAGCCTGCTTGAACAAAAAAAAAAGGCAAGTTATAACTTGCTGGTATGGCACTCTGAGTTCTTATTAGCCCTCTGCAAAATAGGGGGTGGAGTCTGAAGCTACATAAATCCCAATCCCCACCACAATCATCATCAGCCTTTGACAGTGCTTGGTTGTATCAGTGTGATTCCTGCAAAATGAAACAGTCAGCCAGCAATGATGCCAGCGGTGGTGGTGGTGAGAAATGGCCAAACTTGGGTCAATTGCCATGTAAGTGTTCATAAAAAAATAATGAGCTCAAATTACAACAGTTATAAAATTTTGCAGCAAAGTATTGAAATTTTTCGAAATTGTGATACATTTTCGTAACAAGTGGTTATAAAAGTTCTTTTTTCTTACTATTACAGCATTCATTCCCGAAATGTTGGTACAATTAGAGCGCCAGCTGGAAGCTGAAAGTCTCCAGTAAATGGAGGAGGTTGTGCTACCATTATGTAAGTACGTCTCAGAATTCTGTGTGTGATAGTTTATATGTTCAGAAAGCATTTCTCAAAGTATTCAAATGGTAACAAGTGCTTATAACATTCTACTGTTGTTCTAGCATTAGAACAGCAGCAGCTGGAAGCTGAAAGTCGCCAGCTAGCGGAAGAGCTTATGCTATCGTCATGTAAATACAACTACATTCTGTATGATAGTTTCCATGTTCACAAAACAGCTCTTGATGTATTCAGATTGTAACAAGTGTTTATAAAACTTTTGATCTTTCTGTTGGAGCATTAGAACAGCAGCTGATGGACACTGAGCTGCTGCTGGAGGCTGAAATTCAGCAAGAAAGTAAGTACTTTGCCTTTAGACTTTTTTTTCATCGTATTCAGTTGTGTGAAGTATATATTATTCATTGTTGTATTGTGTGAAGTATATATTATTCATTGTTGTAGATGTTGGTACAGATCGAGAGGAAAATGAGGTTCTAGTAGGGGTATGCATCAAGAATGATGACCAGGTGTCATCACTTCCATCTGCCATGAACTTTTTATTTATTTATTTAATTTTTCTGTAGTTATGCATAATCAATATCTCGCTGTAGTCAAATTCAGGACAAATTTGTTGTTGTTTCTAATAATCAATATCTTCCTGTAGACGACTTCCAAGAGTAGAATTGGTGGCTCCACAACAACAAAAATTCCGGCGAGGGTGAAATTCCTGAGTGGGAGCGTGGGATGGTGGCTGATGAAAGGCAGTACGATCCCTCCCTTCTGGAACAGGAGATGGAAATATTTGACAGGGTGGGAGACATACCAGAAAGGTCAATTGAACAGCTCAATCCTGGGACCTAGAGTTTAAAAGGTGGTTATAATGTGACCATCATCGTTAGAGTATACAATTATTATTCAGGAATGCTGATGTTCTTAATTGTTGTTGTTTGTTTACAGCGTATATTTTTAAAAATCTTAAGCATTGTGCTTAATTTTTTTCCATTATTCATATGTTACAGAGGTGTCACCAACACCGTCACTACAACAGCTTGCTGTGGGATGTGCACCTAGAGCAGTGGTTGTGGGGGCAGGTATCAAACACACACCCAAACAGCGTGCACCACTTTGAAAAGTACCGCTCATTGCCACACGTGATGCAGCTGCAGCTGCTCCACTGCCAGCGCTCAAACCACTGCATACCCTCTGGCGTACATGGGTGGTTCAGTCAGAGCAACGATCTCCAACCCTCAAGGCTGGCGATGGAGGAAGCTCCAATATGCAGCAGCATCAACAAGCGCCTCGCCGCAGCCTGGGTACTCCCACAGGAGCTCACCGCTGCCACCTGCTTATACTCAGGCTCCGGCTACTCGTCCTCACTGGCAACTATAGGTATGTGTGCCACAGTGCATACCCCTCTCCCCTCCCCCCAAGGCATCTCCTCCCCAGCTCCCTCATTCATCAGGTGGATGCAGCCAGCTCCTAGCTGTAGTATTAATGATAATGAACCTGTGGGTATCAATAGGGCTCTATCCTATTCTGATAGTGAAGGACATCAGATAGCAGCATCATGACCCATCTAGAATACTCGGTGGTTGTCAGGGCCATTGAGGGGCGCACCTCACTTACTAGAATTGAGAATCTGACCTGAGGGGTGGTGACCATGATCCAGTCAGGTTTCTAGAAGCATGCCACCCGGTGCTGGAGCCAGTGCTCCTCAAAGCCCTAGATGATCCGAGATATAATGGTATTAAATGTAATGCAGTACTCTGCAGCGAGTTGGGTCACCCACCCAAACAGCAGGGTACTGCTGAGAAGAAAACCTTGCACTATATCTGGGGTGATAACGGCGCTATATCTCAGAGTACATCAATCGTCGAGTGGTATCGCCAATCCACTTTGGATGCTGTACTGGCCCAATTTTCTGTTATGGAAGTAAGAGGGTCATCTAAAGCACTCAGCCAAATACTACACTTCAACATCCATATTCATGTCTATGATCTGTTAAATGGAGGGTCAAGTTATATCAAACTCCCTGAAGATATTAAGAAGAAGCGGGCTTGCATTAATGTTCAGAATGAAAAGGATAACACTTGTTTTGCATGATCAATCCTGGTTTGTGAGAGAAATTACCATTACAGACACCATCCCAAGTGCACAACAACATACAATGTATGAAAGAATAAAATCAGCGCAGCTTATAACTTTGATGGTATCAAGTTCCCTGTAAGGATTCAGGACATAGCAAAATTTGAAGCACAAAATCCTGGAATATTGGTTCACGTTTATGGCTTGAAGAAGAAGCAGAAAACCAAGCCAGATGAGCAGGACAAGTTTACTATAGTTGGACTTCTCCAATTTCCGAAATATGCTGGTGAGTGTGATCTTCATGTCAACATGCTGCTCTTCTCTGAAGGCGATAATCAGCGTTATGTATGGCTCAAAGGCATGTCCCGCCTTCTTAGCTCCCATTTCAATAAACACGAGTGTAAACAGCAAATTTGCTTCAAGTGCCTAAATACTTTTTCAGAAGAAAAGTATTTAAAAAGACATCTGGAGGACTATAAATCCAAGGAACCAGTATGTGTTGTTATGCCTACAGAAGAAAACAAGCTCATTAAATTCAAGAATGCTCACCATCAGGAATGATGTCAGTTTCTTGTATACGCAGACTTTGAATGTCTCCTTGCCCCCATCACCCACTGTGAAAGGACCCCCTTAGCCTCACACACCACCTTCATGCAAAAATATGTACCGTATGCTGCAGCGAACCAACTTTCCTGTTCACATGATTCAAGTCTTAACCACTATGAATCGTATGTCAAGAATATTCCTGCAGTTTGGTTGCTCACTGAGATTGAAAAACTCTCATGGGATGTTGACAAGCTTTACAGCACCAACAGGCCTATGACCGAATCGGAGGACGATAAAAAATTATACAATGATGTGGTTAACTGTCATATTTGTTGCTGCCATTAGATAGAAAAGTTGAAACTCCCCACAGAGATATTTGTCATCTTATAGGGGAAGTTCTGCAGTGCAGCTCACAGTGCATGCAATTTGAAGTATCAGTGACCACTATACATACCAGTTTTCTTCCATAATTTAAGTGGGTATCACGCTCACTTTGTAGTTGAGCAGTTGGTTAGTTTCGGTTGGGAGAAAAATCAGGTCAGTGTCCTGCCTGAGACTGTTGCGAAGTACAGGGTGTAAAAGTCTGGGAACACTTTCAATTATTTGTTGCACAAGAACCAAACATTGCACAGATATCATAAATATCTCAATTTGAAGAGAAACCCTGAAAGTTTTTTTTTCTTGTATACCGCCACAGCGTAATTTGGTAATTTGCCGACAGTCAGCGCTAGTCGCAAACACGGCAAGTTCAGGTGCAGAACGAGCTTTCTGTGTGTTCGAGTTCAACAAAAACAAGTGTGCTTCAGCTGTTCAACGGATGTTTAGAAACAAGTATGGTAAGGAGCCACCAACAAGGCAGGCCATTTACCACCAGCACAACAAATTTGTTATGATGGGTTGCTTGTGCCCGGCAAAGAGAAGTAGATGTCTCAGTGTGAATGAAATGAATGTGGAGCATGTATGAGTGACATTCATAAGGAGTCCAAAGAAAATGGTGCATCGTGCATCCCATGAACTCTAAATGGCTCCAATGACAGTATGGAAAGTCCTGTGACAGAAGCTGTCTATGACACCATTCAAATTGGAGCTAGTACAGAAGCTTAGTGATGACGACAAAGACAAGCATTTTGAGTTTTGTTGGCGGTTGCAACAATTGAATGAGGATGGGGATGGCATTGTTGATCGCTTAAGTTTTAGTGACAAAGCCACTTTTCACACTAATGGGAGAGTGAACAGGCATAATTGTCGAATCTGGGCTTCAAAGCAGCCTCACGAATGAATTGAATTTGAGCATGATTCCCCAATGGTAAACGTTTTTTTGTGCTTTGTCACGTTGAAAACTGTACGGGCCATTCCTTTTCACCGAGAATACTGTCACTGGATTTCGTACTTGGACATGTTGCAGCAATGGCTGATGCCTCAAATGAAATTGGACTCTTCGTTCATCTTTCAGCAGGATGGGGCTCCACCCCATTTTCATCTTGAAGTTCGTGGGTACCTGAGCACGGAGCTGCCGCATTGTTGGATCATCCGTGCTACAGAAGTGGACAGCTGTTTCTTGAAATTGCCTCACTGATCAACATATCTCACTTGATGTGACTTTTTTCTGGGGGGACACATTAAATATCTGGTGTAGGTACCACCTCTACCAAGTGACATAGCAGAGCTCTGGGAGAAAATACAGGAAGCAACTGCCACAGTCGACAATGCCATGCTGGGATGGGTATGGGAAGAATTTGATTACCGTATTGACATCTGCCAGGTCACTCATGGTTTGCATATCGAATGTTTGTACAAAAAACTTTCAGAGTTTCTCTTCAAAATGCAATATGTATGATATCTGTACAGAGTTTAGTTCTTGTGCAATAATTAATTGAAAGTGTTGCCAGACTTTATGTACGCCCTCTATATTTCATTCACCAAACTAATGAGGCCAAAAATTACGCTCTACTTCCTTGACATGCTACGTTTTACGCAGGTGCTACTGCTCAAACCCGTTGAAACTTTTACCTCGGGAGGATATGTGTATCACCCGATTTGCATATCCTAATGAGGAAAAATTTCAGCTTGTGACTAGGAAAGGAGTTTTACCATATGTATATCTGGATAGTAAGGTGAAACTCGAAATCAGGCTACCCGACATATCTCCATTTACCAACACTCTCGCAGGCAATGCCATAACTAGTGCAGATTATGAGCATGCTGTGAATGTCTGGCAGGAATTCAACATTCCAAATTTGGGTGAATACGCAAGACCATACATGGACACCGACATGCACTTACTTGCGGATGTTTTTGAAAAGTTCCGGAGAGTATGCAACGCCATGTACTCTGTGAACCTCGCCTTTTATTATGCGGCTCCTGGATTGTCCTGGGATTCAGTGCTCAAGAAAACGAGGTGCATCCTCAAACTTTTGACTGACACAATTATATGCTTCTTTTCATTGAGTGTGGGATCCATAGAGGACTTTGCCAGTGTGTCCATTGACACGCCCAGGCAAATAATCCATGTACGGGTGCAGGGTTCAAAGCGTCCCTCGATTCAAGTTACAATCTATATTTGGATGTGAATATAGGCATGCCATGATGCAGCCACTGTCGGTTGGTGGGTTTCAATGGATGCCTGAAAACGAATTAGAGGGATTAGGTGGAAAAATATTAGGTCTGGTGGCTGATTCTGATGTAGAGTATGTGGTGGAGGCAGACCTCATGTATCCTGTTAGTTATGCTGTTATGTCCAGAGCAACAAGTTCCACAAGGAAGCACTGTTCCTGAACTGATGACCACTCTTGGACACAAGCACAGGTATGTAATTCATTATCGTAAATCTCCAGCAATGGCTCAGCTTAGGGATGGAACTAGGTAGAATCACCTGGGCTATTGAATGAAATATCGAAAAGAGGGCGGGCGCAACTAGTGATTTCGCAAAAGAATTTTACTAATTGATGAATAATTCCATTTTCGGTAAAACCATGCAGAATGTAAGAAATGAACGCAGTATTTTGATTAGGACTGAATGGGATGGGCCTTGGGGCGTAAGAAACTGCATTGCCAGACCAAATTTTAAGCAGGTCACTATTTTCAATGAGAACTTTGTTGCTGTGGAGATGTCGAAAGTTTCAGCAGAGTTTACGAAACCAATCTATTTGGGTATGTGATACTGGACATCTCCAAAGTCCACTTGTACCACTTCCACTGTGAGTTTGCTAAAACTCATTTCGTGGAACCAAAGTTACTTAATATAGATACAGATAATTTCGTCTATTGGGTGAAGTAATTAGGTGTCATGGTAATGAATTCGACACATTAAAATATGCAGCCAAATTCCTCAGAACAAAAAGGTTATCAGCTTAATGAAAGATGAAGCAGATGAATTGCCGATTGTGGAGTTTCTGGGTCTCAGATTCAAAATGTATCCATATTGTACAACAGATGGAGCCATAGAAGCAGGCTAAGGATGTACAACGTGTGGCATCACGTGTCCTCACAACCGAAGACTACTTGCAATGCTTGTACGGTGGCATTCATGGTGCTCTGCTGCAACCTTCGCATTTGGTACAGCAAACTAGTATTTGATCGTGGGGTCACGAAGTGTACACTGTGCTGCAATCTAAAGTCAGATTGTCACCTCTTCACGATAAAAGAGCCGTTTGTGATGACGGGATCTAAGCCCTCCTGTACTCACACTATTTACTTGAAGTGCAGGAGAGGGTGGGGGACTCCGACGGTGTGAACGAGAGAGAGAGTGAGTGAGTGCCTGTCTGAGAGAGGGCTTGTACCTAATTGTATAGCTCTTTTATCATAGTTTAAATACTTTATGTGTGAAGTACGGTTTGCATGCATGTGTGAGTGCATATATGTGTCTGTGTGTATGCTTGTGAGTGTGTTTAGTGTGGATGTCTGTGTAAATATGTATGGCTGTGCATTAATATATTCTGTTTTTTCTGAATAATTAGCATAATATCTAAGTATGAATGTATAAGCAGCATGTGTCAGCAAAAAAAAAATTATAAAAATTATTAAAAAGTTAAAATGTGCAATACATATATAAAAAAGGTAAAAACTGAACTAAAATCATTAAAAAGGTTAAAAAATCGTAAATTAAGGAAACATAGTTTACAGTGCTTCTCGCTTTTGCACTTCATGTGAATGTGTGACTGTATAGTGTCTGTGTAAATAGATTAATTTTTAAGTTTCACATACCGCTAGCTGTGCAAGTCATACTAGTTTTGAGTGTGAGGTCCACCCTGTTCAGTTTAGTGCAGCTTATTGGGATGAACATTTTAGGGCCATCCACTTTGTTGTATTATTAAATTATTTCAGCTGCTTGAGGTAGAAAATGTTTAGAGCCATCCAGTTCAAAGTATAAATTAAGTCTTCTGTTTGGAATCTCACAAGTAATAGTATTAGTGTAAGAGAAACTGTACCTCTTCAATTACCGTAAACAGTACTGATATGTGAAGTAAAAATTTTTTTCAATCATTATTATTTTTAAAACCAAGAACTGTAAATAAAAAAATTCAGACATTAACAAGAACTGGGGATTTAAAAGCAGTATTACTTTGTGTGTCGTTAATGTAATAAGATTTGTGGATGTAAAGCTGTATTACTACTGTCAGTATTTATGTCTGAATAAAAATATTGGTATTCGTTACTGGTACCATGTGTCTTTGTTATTATTTCACTAATCCGTACCTTTACAAATGTATATAAAGGCTTTGCAAGATGCACAAGATATTAGTTTAAAGCATGAGGGAGGTAACATTTAAGGAGGAGGAAAACAAAATATATGCAATGATTGCATGGGATTTCGCCTATCGTGCTGCACATATAGGTTTTTGGGAAGAGGCAGTGCGTGATTGTGTCTGCTTCCAAAGACATAACAAATATGGCTGAAATTATATCTCCTGTGCCACAGACATAGGATCTGGGCAAAGCTACATACTATCTAAGTAGGAACTAGGTAGAAAGACAGAAAAATACAGAATGTGGGGTAAAAAAAATTCATTTATTTTCATTAATCCAACTTAAAATTAATTTTACATTTTCATAAGCAGACGCAACACTACTTTCACACATCTTCTTGTGGACAGCAGGACACCTATAGAATTCCAGGTTTTGAATAGATGCAGACTTGAAGATTCGTTGCATTTATGTGATTTTCTCCTCATGTTTGACGTAGATGATGGTCTCACTGTGATCGAATATTAGAAGTGACGTCATCATTTCTTTATAAGGTATACCAGGATCATCCCAGTGGAGTCCTTAAAATGTGTTAGCCGCTTTGCACTCCTCCTTGTTTTAGCACAGTCCACTTCCTCAAAAGGCCTCAGTGATGCAATTTTTGCTGAGAATATCTCTATTGTACCAGCATCTCCTGTGTATGCAATGAGTGCAACATCTTTAAACATGAACTGCCTACACTCATCTTGATAGAAACCTTGAATGTCGGCAACGACGTTTACACTGCAAGTTGTCATTGTGAAATGCTCTGGGCATGCCACAGCACTTGGTCATTTATACAGCATGCCGCACAACACCAGTAAGTGGGCAATAATTAATCACATGGCCATGTAGAACTAGAGCATACGCTGCAGTGTGTTCTGGGAATTTGATGAAGATTCAAATTCTATTCATACATCTATTGGTTCTAATTTAATTATCCCATTCTGCTTAGAACTGTCTATTATGATGATTGGCGCCAGCTCCTTGAATTTCCATGGACTGAGTAGGCATACTTCCTCTTCAACACCTTCATAGTAAGAAGCACGGAACCTTGCATGCATGTCAAATGCTAGACTGTATACATTCTGATCCCACTGTAGCAGTAAACTGTCATACGGATAGAATTTGGAATTCAAGTAGACTCTGACATTAGTTAAATTGCAGTTGTCAAATACAGTGGAATCATTTGCTAAATTCCCCCTTCTGTTGGTCTGGGATGCAAATGTGATGAATCTTGGTGTTTTCAGTTGCACTGAGGTTTTAATAGCCCATGTTTGTCTGCTCGTTATTGGTAGCACAGGGTACTGAAAAACCTCCCATGAACGGAAAGTTAATGGCAGATACACACCAGTATTCTGAACTTTTAATAGCTTCAAACGCTCCTTGACTGCTACAGTGATGTGCGGCACTTTCCATATAATTTTATTAATGATGATCTGATTCTCCTCTTGAGCTCATTGAATGTATGAGTTGCTATCCATTGCACTTCATACCAGAATAAGTTCCTGTTTAGCATTCATAATAATTCGCTATATGTCCTCAAAGTACCCTAAAGAATTTTTAGTGGTTGCATGCAGTAAGTCGGCGGTACACTTCTGTTGTTCTGCCCACAGGCTTGTCTACAAACCATCCTGCATTTCCTAAGCCATTCAAATCCGAGGGTGATGATGAGACATATGTTTAAGCATTGACACTATGCCAACATTGTGTGTATGATCAATATCTACCCCATTAAGTTCATAACGTATTTCCTGGAACAGGAATGTCAAAGTATTACATGTAAGCTTTGATCCAATTGCATGACTACCATCCTTTCTCTTATAGGATCGATCCAAATATATGAAACTCTTGCAAGGAAGAGCTAAAGCGTCTTGGTGCTGGATGACAATCCTAATTTCGACGTTCTTGTTAAATGTCTTTGAAGCATAAGGTTCATGCGAGAAGTATTCCTGGAAATGTCTGAACTATCACTGGAAGGTATATAGCGTTGGTAGGAGTCTCAACAATCTTATACCCTGTTCCAACTGATGGGAAGAATCCATAAATTGAATGAACCAATCTATCATTGAGATCAACATGGATTGTACTGACAGGGAGAATATCAACAATATGATCAGATTTGTAAAATTTATCGGGATCCATCTTCCAAACCTGTCCCTTTGTGAAACCCAGTAGTGGGTCTATTGAACCTTTCTGCTTAAAGTCAATTGATGCATTCACCGTCCTTATTTCAGACTTAAGTGTACTGAT
The DNA here is from genome assembly GCF_023864275.1 of Schistocerca cancellata. Lineage (NCBI taxonomy): Eukaryota > Metazoa > Arthropoda > Insecta > Orthoptera > Acrididae > Schistocerca > Schistocerca cancellata. The sequence continues at coordinate 604,470,425 of NC_064631.1, read as the reverse complement.
GTGTGCACGGAGCTCAATCCCTTTTCCAGACTGTTTTAAAGCTCCGCTTAAATCGTCAATATCGTATGCACCAGGTTCAATTTACAATTAATTTGCAGATGCATTTTATTGTTAGCCTTTGTGATATTTGCGGTGGTGTTGTGTCTCCAGTCCAATCAGCGCGATGCTCCAATCTCCAACACTGCTGATGGGAAGTAATACGCAAGTAGTACAGATGATAAGTTCTTTTAATGTCCGAGTGTACAACATTGCATCTAAATATCTACTGGTGAATAGGTGCTTAATACCCGTCCTTATATATTATTCATAAATGTCAGCAGGAACATGATGCATAGATTACCACACAGGACTGTATTAAAGTCTTGGTAGTGTCAAAAATTGTAGAACACGTCTTCTGCCTGTAAAGTATCATTGTAACTCTTCTGGGGTTGCAGGTCGCCGAATGAGTCGAAATAGTAGACGTTATTTGTATGTCCTTCTTTAGCATATACTACATCCAGATTCACAATTCTGCATTCTCCTGACTTCCACATAGTCTTCGGTAATGTCCGAATGTCGAATTTCTTCGAAACAAACTAAAGCAGATCTTTATTTGTAAGTGCCCTGTCTGGCAGGACTGCTACGGGGCTTTTTTGTTTATGGAGAGACCTAGTCCTTTCTTGTATGGTCTAAAGTGTAGCCCCTTTCCAGTGGCTACTGACTCCATCGTGGGGTTGTGTCTTTATGCCTCCTGCAGTTGCTCCTGAGATTTTTGTGCATTCTTCACTGTCCTGGCAATAACTGCAGCACCCCCAGCCAGTGAACCCACCGCTGTGAGACCGGCTAGGGCAGGAATGAGGAAGGAAATAACTCCACCCGACGTCTTAGGTATTGGTAGAACCATGGGTGGTTTAATCGATCTTTTTTTCCTCCCTCCTTTCTGATTCAGGGCGCTTTTAGCTGTATACAACGCTGTCAGGATACAGTTTTTCACGCAACCTTTGGCTTTCGTCTTCTTCCTTAGCACCCTACGTGCAGCGCTCATAACTTTGGCGAACTTCTTCACACCCAAGCCCAACTGAACTTTACCACGCATAGTTTTTTCAACTGCAAATGCTGCAATGCGTTGACCTATACCAATATCCCTTCTCGCATGTACTGCCTTAGCTTTATCAGCTAAAATTTGCTCAGTGGTGTGACGATCTTTATTTGCTGCTTAAGCAATGTCGTATTCCATACACGTTTCATCGAGTACATTTATCTGTATTTGTATTTGTATTTCTTTATTGGTCCTGTAAAGCGTGTTTAGGTACATATTTTGCACAAACGATGTAGGACAAGTCAGGTTTTTACAGTATATACAACATCATACACATTGTTATTTTGAAAAGATAAATAATTAAAAATTATTCAATACACGTTTAATAATGATGACAAAATTAATATAATTAAATAAAATGGTAGATTGGTTAAGAATATTTGAGCAGTTACACTATACTTTATCATTGCATGTAGACTTGGGCACTGTTTCTATGTTTCGATACGGTGTATCGATAGTGGAACTGTTTCAGTGTTTCGGAACGGCTGTGGTTCACTGTTTCGAAACAGTGGTGTTTCATTCCGCCCCTGTCACGGATAACCGGACTAGATTCGATCTCGAGCCAGACACAAAAACTGTATCGTTGTTTCAAAATAAGGCTGTTTCAGTCCACCTGTGCTTGGAACGGACTAATTGTATCGAAACAGTGATGTTTCATTCCGCTCTGTGTCGGGCGAGATTCGGGCTCGGCACAGGTACTGAAACACAACATACCACTTCGTGAAACACTTTCAAGAGTGTCGAAATCTTTTTGACAAGCAATAGCATGAAGCTTAAGATATCCGAAAATAAAGCTTCGTTTCTAGCTGACTGTCCTATGCCGAAATGGCGTAATATCTGCTTTATAAACACTAACCAAACAATAAAACAACACATACTATTCACATTCAAAATAATAAATAGGTGAAAATCATTCAGTTAAATTACATTTTTTTTATAACATACGCTTCTCTGTTCATGTACAGTAGTCATATTAAGAAACGCAAGTAAGCCTACAACATTTCGAATAAAAAAAGGCGTAGAGTGACAGTTATTAGACATATACATAAATTTGATGTAGGTATAATTGCAAGCAATCTGTTTGACATATCACTGACGGTGTAATGGTGAACGGGAAGGGCTGGCAAGCATGGTGAATTTATAGTAACGGTTCGAAACACCTTGAAAGACAAAATTTTTTCTGTTATATTTTGTTATTTATTCGAATTATTTGGCATTATTTGTGAGACTATAGTCACTGTGCCTATTATCCACAATGATTCCCTTAGTGTGCATGGAAATTAGCAGGATAGGTATATTACCCATACTAACGGAAAGTGTCTGCAGTTTGCTCCCACCTCCAGTTCCGTTCGTGGTGGTTCTTCTGTCTTAGGCTATGGCTGTCCTCAGCCAATTGAAAAGTATGAAAGTCACACGACACGAAAGCAGCGTATTTGCTGCAGGAAATACGAAACTGCCAAGACGCCTAAGTGATAATTTCATACTTTCTGCGATATGATTAGCGCTCTCGCACCTCATTTGTGTTTATATGGACAAACTTATATAGTAGACATTCAAGATGATAAAATGTGTAGGTTTATTAGATAACAAAACACAAACTGTTTCACTGCTTCGAAACAGCGTATCGAAACATTACATTGTACTATTTCATTTGTTTCAAAACAGTTACGTGTTTCAGTTTGTCCATCTCTAATTGGATGCCAATCGTTTTTGAAGTCTTGTTCCAGGCCCAAGTAGTTATATCCAGGAATGTGTAATTCGACTGGTAGTTTGTCCTGAATACCACCTCCTGCTCTACTGTGTCTCCTATCACGCAAGTTATGCTGCTGAGTTGCTTGTGCTCTGCGCTCCCCGTTATATAACACATTGTCAGCGCCAATTCAGCTGTTTTGTGACGCAGGCAAACTAACTATTTAACTAACGCTCTATTCCCTCGTTGTCTTATGATCCTCTCTACGAGATACACACCTCGTTCGGAGCTCTTGTATAACTCCTGTCCATAAAAGCATCTTGTAATTTCACTACCACTGTTGTCCTTTGAATAGGTAGGTACTAGGATTCGTTCTCTGCACTTTGGAAACTGAGTATCTCGGTTGACGAGTTTGGCATGTATGACTTCTCATATGCTGTATTGTGGTTTGCTATACATACTAAATCACTTACATTAAAAAAAAACGTTTGCGCGGATCTAATATTTTAATACGCTTGTATACTGTATCTAGAAGTCTATTATCATGAACATCGATTGGTCTCATTTTTATTGTGTGATGTTTAGTTCGATTATACTGTGCAATTATCGAGCCCTTTGTGTGAGCCACGAAGACTGAATTACATCCATATTTGGGATTTCACTGTTCTGTTCTGACATTCCACGATACTCGCCTTCAGGTGGGTGAACGTCGAGTAGTGCCACTCCATCACAGTCTTGAAATATCTATTGTAAAAATCACCTTCGTGATTGTTTGAAGGCTGTCTGGGCTTAGATTTCTCCCTATCTTCAGCAATTCGTCAAACACATGTGCGACTTCCTTCCCTGTTTTCGCTTTCACAGGTAGTGCCCAGGAATATTTAGAATATGTATCAATGACAATCTTTGCCTACCACAGGTGGTCTAAACCTTTAATCATAACATTTCTTTGAGGTATTTTTGCGTCTGGCTTGTGCAGTTCTCAAACTACAGTCTCCATACTTCTTCGATGATGCCTCTCTGTCTAACCTCAGAAATTATTGAAACAACTTCATTCGAATGAGCTGTATTACCAGTGGCAGTTAATGCCATGAGCAGTCATAACCCGTTTGTCAGCTCATTGGGGGTCGTCGTAACATATATACTACAACAGTCGACTGCTCACTCTTTTATGCTGAATGTCAGTACCCTCACCACTGTTATTTTTTCACTGTCCAGTGTAGGTTTTATAATGGATTTGTATTTCACATTGTTTTGGATTTTTGCATTCTTATGCAGATCAGTCAAAAACAATATTTCACAACACATTTCCAGAGATTTAGGCAAATAATTTACAGTTTCTGTGGGTCTTAGGAAAATAAGGTTCAGTAGACCAGGCGTTCTCTCAAACTGTTTATCGCCAATCTGTATTGTTTTTTCATTTAAAGTTATAAGCTGTGTGCCTGACACTTACAATTTTTCAAAAATGACACTGAATGTTTTGTCTATACTTGCGGTTAATGAAACCAGCAATAGCGTCATCGTCGTCATTGCAAAATTTCGCTGAGAGTTCATTGAGAGATTCAGTAACTGGTTTAGAGGTTTCTCACAGTGTCTGCTCCCACTTCAAATGCCCTTACTTCAGCAACTGCAACTTCTCGCAAATGGCCTTCCATGCCTCGATGACTTTATGCTTAGTCAACATGTCAGTGTATACTAAATGGACTTCTATGCAGCATGAGGTTTTATATATCCACTCTTCTTCTTCTTATGCTGCTCCCCCTTCTCAGTAACAGCTATTTTCCCTTCAGTTAAGTCGCCTATTTTTTCTCAGTTGCGTTAACCTGTTCGTACAATGTCCCGTTGTCAATAAAAGCTATCTCCCCTTCAGTTAAACTGTTTATTTTCTTCTCGATTGCACTAGCCCAATCATTCAGTGCATTGGTCAGTCTCAGAAGGGTTTGACAATACGTCTCTAGTTCCTTGCGTACGCCTCTGACTTTATGTCCGAGAATTTGAATTTTGGAGTTCATATAGAAGCAAATGTTTTGTCTATGCACACCCATCCTGTCAAAACTGAGCTCCTGGCATGCATGCGAATTTATCCATGGTGATGCATATACTGATGTTCTCGCCTCTTTGAATGGTTATGTGTGTGCGAACTCCTGGAAGTTCCATCTATACCTGCCCTGTTTCAGTTGTCTTGTTTTATCAATAACGAGAAACCTATATTGTGATTGATTCCAGCAATCTGCACATATCTTTACAAAATCATTGAATGGCATGTTGATTCTTCCATGAGCCTGGTAAATGTGTTTCAAGTTCAGATTGTCCCATTTGAATGCTATAATTAAGTTTGCATCATCCCTCACCACCTGTTTTGGGATATATCTGACTCCGATAAAATACAGTGACAGCCATATGGTGACCAAAACAGAAATATTGCCTAATTTGATCTTGGTTTTCCACAGCAACATCATCAAATATGAACACTGTGTTTGGCTTTATTTTTTCTGGTGGAGGGATATCACTGCTCTCACTGAATGCCATGTATGTCACACCATCTGCATACTGCAGTATCTCCTGTAATAGTTGGGATTTGGGCTGAAACAGCGTTTTTGAAAACACACATATATACTCAAAGCAGACTCCATCCAGGTGTGTTAGCAGCGACATGAGAACATTTTGTCTTGCTGCAGCTGGAAGGACCTACAATTACTGCACTTACGTTCTTGGGAAGGAGGATGCCATTCTTCTTCTCCCAGTCTTCTTGCACACTGTCACAGCTCCAGTTACTTACAACAAAGTCTTGATGCTTCACCAACCCTGCCATGATACCTGCTGCATCAGGTAATGGTGTGCAATGGGTTTTTATAGAAAATGATGAACACTATGCCCTTCCATGATACCGACTATGTCAGGTACTCGCATGCAATGGGCTTTTATGGAGAATTTAGTTAAATGACATAATTTTCTGCTGTTGCATGTTTACAGTGAAAATACTGGGGCAATAGCTTTAGTACTTGCAATATAATAAGATATAAGAAATAAAAAAACACATCCATGGTAATATACATATTTTTACTCAGTGATCATACACTACATCAACTGGTTCTTTCTTTATCATAATGCCAGTACAGAGCATAGAAAATAAAGCCTTCTCGTAAGCACAGAATGCAGCATGTATTTCTATTACACTTACTGGAAGCACATTAGTTTTCACTGGTACAATACTGACCCACTGTTCGAGGTCATCTACATGCACACTGTTCATGCTTAGATACTCTGTGATGTCTCTATACATGGCTTTAACGTAAGACAGCCATCTGTTCAGTCTTTCCGACACAATGGGGAGCACCATCTGTAGATTGACAAAGTTTTTAATGGTGGAATGCTGTAGATAAATGGATGTATCACCTGATTTCACACAGAGTGCAGAGTTATTGTACACTGTTGTAATGGATAGAGTTGTAGCAGCACTACATGTCTGTAGGCGGACGGCTCAGGTGGTACTCGGCGGTCAACTGCTGCTTGATCTATGCTTTTGCATGACACAGTTCATCCTACTCCATCTCCATAAGCCACACTTTAACACTTTTAGCTGCATTCTTGATTTTTATCAGAACACGCCACTGTCTGTCTGTGGTTGCATCTATACCAATATGTAAATTTCTCGAACAACTAGTGGTTAAATTATACTCTGGAGAGAAGAGTAGTGGTGCACAGGGCTTAATTGGTACGAGTATCTTCTCATTAACTACATCCTCACTCTGTCTATGCAGTACCACTGGAATACTGTGCGATGGCGCATATTATGGAGGTCAGTACTGACCTGTGTCATGCTGATTAGGACCTCCGGTGCACTGCAGCGAGTCAGGGGCTGGCTGGGTGTCTTCAACTGACAATAATAGCTGATTGTCCTGCTTCATCAAGCTGATCAGATGCACAACAGGATCCCAGGATACTGACACTGCTGGGACATGTCACTGTTGCAGACCCCAACAGGCTGGACGATGTCACATCCATTGATGAGCAAAGAAGAAAAACCATTACAAGCAATGACAGAAGCACAAAAAGCCTCACATAGCAGTAAACATACACATTAAGTAGGGGGTACTTAATCTTCCACGAATTTTTCGTATTCTGTTGCTGATGGTGCTGGATGATCTCGACTGGCGTTTCATGCTGAGTGAGTGGCTGACTGACTGATTGACCACAACTGAGGCTGCAGAGCTGCTGGGCCCACTTATATCCCGATTGTGATCAGCTGCTGCATTCCTATTGGCTACTGCCAATTTCAAGCGCCTGTGGTGGTATAATTGTGATATGGGAATACAATTGGGCTTTCCTTCCAGGAGGACTAGGGTTCGAGACCATCGGAGGGTATCGTCATTTTTTATTTACAGCCAATTGCTAGGTGGGGTGCGACGTCAGCACAGCCCGGGGATAAAGAAAGCTCCACCAAAATTCGAAATTCTCAGCAAAATTCGAAATTCCCACCAATAGGGTAGGTTAGGGGAGAGCCCACGTGCAGGCTGTGAAAAACACTATGTTACCTGGTCGGTGTGGTCAGGGGTAGGGGTGGGCATGGTTGGTGGGAATTAATTGATTGATTTAATTAATTTTCATATCAATTTGATATCAAAAATGGGGTGAGAGCCCCATTTCCATACCACTCACAGATACTCATAGGTGTTTGCAGAATGACTATGTAGACATGGTACTGAACAAAATCACGGTTGGTCATTGGGTGAGGCGTCTGTCATCATCACAAGAAGGTCGTGCAAATCTCTCTGATCTCCCACATCCTGGTCATCCACACACAGCTGTGACTCCTGTAATGTTGGAATGTGCGGACACTCTCATTTGACGTGATCGACAAGTCATAATCAAATACCTCGTGCAAAACCGGAAATCTCCATTGGTAGAGCTAGTATACTCGTCCAACAGTTGGGGTACTGTAAACTGAGTCTACTTTGACCACCTTGGTTACTTTGACCACTCATACACCTAAAGTTTTACGGCTCTCTTCTGGCTCTCAGCGGATGTTTTCGTATATTGTATACTGTTTGGTCGTGAAGTTCCATCAGCATACACTAGATGGCGACATGTAGTGCTGATTATCTTCCGCAAAGGTTGGAAAACCTGTTGTGACTTATAACTGTATACGAGAAAGTGTATTAAATCTGGTTGTGCAAAATCCACTATTATTTAACTGCAAAGACATAGGTGTTTTAAACTATATTATGCATGTTATTCAATTATTTTTCAAAACATATCAATATTAGCTTTCTGTTCACATGTGTATCTACCAACATATTACGATTTCTGCAAGTCATGTGCATTATTTCTCTGTTTTGGGGTTACTCTGATCACTGGTCATTGTTACCCCAGGATTACACATACAAATGTACTAAATAATGTTGCTGACTATGACTGTGGAACTAAGGAATACAAACCTTAACCATCGGTATATACACGAAGGCTCATTTGTAATCGTTAATGGGCCTACAGCTAAGAAAAACATATGTCAGTCATATACAGCTCAGTTTGCAAGTTGTTGAAGGTTCAGACAGTGATTCAGGTGTTGTGTTCCAGGCAGTGATACAGGAACAACATGTTACGTCTAATATCTCTGAAAACAAGGAATGAAGTTCGTTTGGCCATGAGTGCCATATATTGACTCAATTATTGAAGAACCTTAGTCCCAACTGCACCAGGTGTTTTGAAACAAGGTACTATGCTCAACTAAATTTGGAGCTATGTATGTGGTACTTCATCCCAGTACCTTTCATTACGGGCGCTGATAACCTCGTTGTTGTGCGCCCTAAAACACTAATAATCATCATACCTTTCATTATATTTATAATTTTGTAGATGAATCGTATAGTTTGATTTACGTACTATACTAGGCTTTTTTCCTTTCATGAGGGTTTAATAAAGCACTTAAGAAAATTTTAGAGCAATATATTTACTCCTGGGTGTGCAACGTACCAAGTTATAACGAGATAACATTAGATGCAGTAAGGTACGCAGCTGTGTAGCACGGTGGCTTCAGGATGGCTATATTTTTTCTTTGCTCTGACTCACAGTGCAGTTGGTATGCAAATTTATACCCTCTACGAATCTAAACAAACCGTAGTAATTATCGCCCATTTTTATTCAAACTTGGTATGCTATTTTTCGTTATTAAGGATGGGATCCTGTCAAAATTTCAGATTTTTATCTATTATAGCTACAGAGAGTGAGAAAATTACTTAAATATCCTAAAAACGTCTGTGTTTCAAAACTCAGTTGGGAATGAAAACCAAATGTCTTTTATTATCGTCTGAAGTCATAACATAGATCACAGTATAAAAAAATCACTTAATTGGAATTCTCTTTTCAATACATTAATTACTCTACGTTATGTAGAATAAAAACATTCAAAATTATTATTTGCTTATTTTTTTGTGTGATTACATGGGAATGAATGAGAGAGTGTATATGGAACATATGTTAAAACTTAATGTCATTTTATGTAAAACATTATAAAATTGAACCGTGGGAAAATTGTGTTACAACCACGATGCTGATGGCGTCTGTCGATGTGTGCTTGTTTTTGTAAGGGAGTAGCCAGAATAAAAGTCAGAAGCTGAAAAAATTTATATATTAATTTAAAGAATATTTTGCATTTCGTTCTATTTTATTAAACAATATATTAGAAATTGAAAGTGTAATGCTGTAAATGACTATCTGATTAGTGGTTGGCTAAAACAAGTTTTGCCACGAGAATGACCTGGAAAGATGATTCTGATTGGTCATTCAGACCAATAGCCAATCAGAATTAAGTGGTTCCCAGATGCAGAGAGTTAGATAGGCAGAGAGGAGAGGAGCATCGACATAGTCGCTCGCTAACCTGTTTCCGAGTAACACTATGCTAGTTGTCTCTGCAAAAATAGTATGAAAACATGAAGAGCTAGTGAGATTATTTCAGATAGAACGTGTCGTGACTAAAGAAGTTTAAGTTATGAACATTTTGAGGAAAGTGGGATGTTTCAGAGCTAATAGTTGGGGTTTTATTACCGTGTGATCTTTCAGTCAGAGAGACAATTCCATGTGGCATATTCCGTGTTCTTTATAGAATACTTTGGCGAGCACTTCTGGCATAGAAGACCACTGAAACAACTGAATGTTCAACTCGCTAATAGTGGTGGGTCAGTGACTGTTGGATTGCAAAATTAACTGGGTCGCACTTGCAGCAATTCCGGCTGCTTTTACGTGTGATAGATGTTGGGTAGGCAGTGAACTTTGAATGCTATAATATGACCATAGTAAATACGGACTTGTGTGAAAGAACAACAGACCGCCCCCACTCCACCGCAGGTGGACGATGTTCAATTGTAATTTTGAAACATTGGCCACAAATAGAATGGTAGTTCACCCTTGTGGTGGAAGTTGTGATGTCACCTGGAAACCTATCCAATGTATGATGTGATTTAGTCAACTGATATCAATGTAATCCAAAACAAGAAAATAATGCCTGTATTATTATGAGTCATTTTGTTGAGCCTGATAATATTTTTTGACAAATATTGTAAATATTTTCCATTAATCGAAAGACAAAGAATACGACAGTTCAGTACATTCCATGAAAGCATGGAACTTCAAGTGTATTATATGTGCACAAGAGCCATGTTGCCCCCCCTCCCTCCCCCTCACCGTTTGTTCTCTGTTTTTCACCTGTCTGTTCTCTCTCTCCTGTGGATCTATGTATGTATAACTAGCTGTCTGTATGAGCTTTAAGGTTATAATATATTGTCATGTAGAGGAAGGTGTAAGTAGATGAATGACGAACACTAACTTCACATAACAAAGGTTTATTCAGCACTTGCACATACAAGAGCGCGGAGCAAATTGCCTCCGGTCAGAACACAAGCAGCTGCAGAACATTCCAGTACAATGATTCTTGCCATTTGTGGATACTTCTAGAATGTACTCAAACTGAAGATAGAAATTAAAATGTTTCAGTTCAGGTGAGTTTTGAACTCACGACTCTCCATGCAACAATCTAGTATCATAACGACTACACTACGGCGACTCCGCTACTCGGCTTTTTCTGCGACATTGCTCCCTCCTTAAGAGAACAGCATCTCGGTGTTATGTCCTCCTAGTCCAGGAACGAGTCATCAGTCCTGCTTACTCTGAATCCCGATGACTGATGTTTGCCCTAGTGGTGATCTTCTTAGAACTTCTCTTTGCTGCTCCGTTCTTCATTACCTTTTCGCTTGTTCTTGTCGCTGGAGCTTTGAATTTACTCTGGGTTGATGAATCCTTATAGGGCTTCATTCGAAGGACGTGAACTGTATCTCCGATCTTTCGCCGTCTTGTGTCGGGGTCGAAATCTTCACCTTCATAAGTAACATCAGACAACTGTCTTACAACCTTATAAGGTCCAAAGTAGCGCCTGAGGAGCTTCTCAGAGAGTCTAATCTTGCGAACAGGAGTGAATTTCCAGGCAAGGTCACCAGGCTGCTGGTTTGCGTCATACCTTTGGCGATCATTTTCTTGAGCCTGCAGCGTGCAGAGTGGAGCTAACTGCCGAGCTTCCTCAGCTCTGGTTAACAACTGGCCAATGTAGTTCTCATCCTTGTCTTCAGGTTGTAACGGAAACACAGCGTCCGTCGTCGTTGTTGCCTCACGCCCATGCACCAGGAAAAATGGCGTAAATCCTGTGGTGTCTTGTTTGGCGATGTTTGTTTGGCGGTGTTGTAGGCAAATGTCACGAAAGGTAGTACATCATCCCAGTTGCTCTGCTCAGCATTGTCGAACATTGATAGCATGTCGGCAAAGGTTTTATTTAGGCGTTCAGTAAGCCCGTTAGTTTGCGGTTGGTAGGCAGTCGTCATGTGAAAAGTAATGTTGCACCGATGGTTTATCTCTTTCACAAGATTCGATTGAAAAACTTTCCCTCGATCTGTAATTAACGACCTTGGAGCACCGTGTCTTAATACAATGAATTTGGCTACCTCAAAGCTTCAGCTGTTTTCACAGCTTTTGTAATGGCATAGCGCGTCATATAATCAGTGCAAACAATAATCCATCTATTGCTACAAGCAGACGTTGGAAATCGTCTGGGAAGGTCAATCTCAAGACGCTCGAAAGGCGTTTCAGCTGGTGAAATTGGTATGAGTGGGCCAGGTGGTTTCTTAGGAACTGCGTTTCTCCGCTGGCACTCTCGACAGTGCGACACTTAGTGATGGACACTCCTAAATAAACCTGGTCAGAAAAATCTCTTGCGGACCCTATCGTATGTCTCAACAAATCCTAAATGTCTGGCCTCAGGTGTGTCATGGAATTTCTGTAGAACATCTAAGCGCATGTGTTTAGGAATCACTGCCAGCAAACTATTTCCAAATAGATCAAAGTTTTTCTTGCGAAGTAATCCATTAACTACCTTAAATTGTCCTTTCACATCCTCTAACCGATTTAAGGCAAGAATAATTTGAGATATCTTGGCATTCTTCTTCTGCTCAGCAGAGAGATCATGGAGTGCAGTGAGACAGTCACTATCTTCATCAAATTCTTGATGGTCTTGCGCAGGGTTTTTTGAGAGACAGTCGGCATATTGGTGTTTTCTTCCACTTTGGTACATAATAGTAATGTCATACTCTTGAAGACGTAGTGCCCACCTAGCGAGTCATCCTGTAACGACTGTGAATGTCCTTCCACAGAAATCATGTCGAAATTTGTACATGGCCCAGATCAAAGCAAGACATTCTCTTTCTTTAGTTGAGTAGTTTCTCTCGGCTTTTGTAAGTGTCTTAGGAGCATAGGCTATAACTTTTTCTTTTCCACCCGAAATTTGCACCAGAACAGCACCGATCCCATACCCACTGGCATCTGTGTGTAGTTCTGTAGGTGCTCTCTCATCATACAGAACAAGTACAGGGCCAGTCGTCAGAGCTTTTTGCAGCCCATCGAAAGAATTTTGTTGAGCACCACCCCAGATAAATTTAGCATCGGCTTTTAACAACTCTTGGAGTGGCCTGGCTTTGATACAAAAGTCTTTTATAAAACGATGGTAATAATAACACAATCAGAGGAAGTCTCTCACATCTCTAATACTTTTAGGAATAGGAAATTCTGTTATGGCTCTCACATTTTCTGGGTCTAGCCGCACACCTTCGTTTGACACAAGGTGCCCAAGTATTTTTATTTCTTATGCTCCAAAGAGAGAGACTTTCTTGGATAAGTTTCAATCTGGCTTGTTGGAGACACTTACGAATGGCCCTCAGTCTTTTAGTGTGTTCGTCAAATGTCTCTGAGAACACTATAATGTCATCTAAATAACGAAGACAGGTGCCTTAGAAGATTATCCATCATTCGTTCAAAAGTTCTTGGTGCATTACATAAACCAAACGGCATTACCTTAAACTCATACAGGCCCTCAGGGGTGATGAATGCAGTTTTCTCACAATCAGCCTCATCTACACTCATGCTCATAAATTAAGGATAATGCTGATACATGGTGAAACAACACTCTGGTGGGTGGTTTGCGGGTTTAAATCACCTCGGAGTATGACCATGCAGTGCATTTCACCCGCAGTTGTCGCACTGTGGCGCTGAGAGGAGTGTTGACGCATATCAGAGTACGGTGGAGCGAGTAAGTGTGCAGACGTTTTCAGATGTGCTAATGGTGACTGTGTGTTGAAAATGGCTCAAAGAACACATATTGATGACGTTGTTATGAGGTGTAGAATACTAGGGCGACTGGAGGCTGGTCAAACACAGCAGGTTGTACCACAGGCCTTGCGTATGCCACAAAGTGTGATCTCACAATTATGGCAACGATTCCAGCAGGCAGGAAACGTGTCCAGGCTCTACAGTACGTGACGTCCACAGTGTACAGCACCACAAGAAGACCGACATCTCACCATCAGTGCCCACAGATAGCCACGGGGGTACTGCAGGTAGGCTTGCTTGGGACCTTACCGCAGCCACTGGAACAGTTGTCACCAGACATACAGTCTACAGGCGACTGAACAGATATGGTTTATTCACCCGGAGACCTGAAAGGTGCATTCCACTGACCCCTGATCACAGGAGAGCCCGTAAAGCCTGGTGTCAAGAACACAGTACATGGTCATTGGAACAATGGTCCCAGGTTATGTTCACGGATGAGTCCAGGTATAGTCCAAACAGTGATTCTCGCTGGGTTTTCATCTGGCGTGGGCCAGGAACCAGATACCAACCCCTTACTGTCCTTGAAAGGGACCTGTATGGAGGTCGTGGTTTGATGGTGTGGGGTGGGATTATAATTGGTGCATGTACACCCCTGCACGTTGAAAGGTGGCTACACTGAGCCACAGCGCCAGAGATTGCGCCAAAGAGTATTATTCACCCGCCTCCACTGGCAGTTCTTGTCGTGAAGTCGTCGTGGAGAGTAGTTGTTCAGAAGAGGTGGTAGGCATTGGCTGTTGTGAAGTCGTCGTGGAGAGTAGTTGTTCAGAAGCGGTGGTAGCCAGTGCTTGTCGTGAAGTCGTCATGCGGAGTGCTTGTTCAGATGTTGACATATTGTTTTGATGGGCTAGACACCAGATGTTGTTGGATTAGGGATGTTGTAATGTGCTTTTCGTCAATATATATGAAGGTAAAAAAATTCCTTTTTTTATTTATTTCATTGTCTTAAACAATAATGCCTCTTGGTTACAGGTTCAGTCAACAAAGCATCTGGCTCGTGTTCTTGTATTAGACTGTATTTGTGGTTTCTATGTGCAATTATAGTATTTCAGTCTTATTTAATTAATTCAGTGTAAATGGTATTTAAAATATCTTGTTTTATTGGGGAAGAACCGTGCCAGATGTGTACGTTGAATCACACTTCAACACACAGAGCAGCTACACTTGTGTTTTGTTGTTTCGTAGGTTTTATAGTTGCTGGGGACTTAATTAATTAATTGTGTTAACGGAAGTTTTGTTTCATTTCTTGTTGTTATTCTATGCAGTCAGATTGCGTACAAATACTGGTCAGGGCCAACCGGTTACGAAGCTGCATAACCGGACAGACAGTAAAATTATTTGCATAATCAAAAAATTTAATTAAGCCCCCAAGCAACGTCTTTGACAGAGGAACTGTTAACAGGCCAAGTGTATCGGGACGTCATTTTCCACCAGTATGACGATGGATGATAATGCACGGCCACACCGAGCTGCCATCGTGGAGGAGTACCTTGAAACAGAAGATATCAGGTGAATGGAGTGGCCTGCCTGTTCTCCAGACATAAACCCCACCAAGCACGTCTGGGATGCTCTCGGTCGACGTATTGCTGCACGTCTTCAAACCCCTAGAACACTTCAAGAGCTCAGACAGGCAATGGTGCAAGAATGGGAGGCTATACCCCAGCAGCTGCTCGACTACCTGATCCAGAGTATGCCAACGTGTTGTGCGGCCTGTGTAAGTATGTATGTTGATCATATCCCATATTGATGTTGGGTTACATGCGCAGGAAACAATGGTGTTTTGAAGCACGTGTTTCGGGACGGTTTTCTCAACTTATCTCCAATACTGTGGACTTACAGATCTGTGTCACGCGTGTTCCCTATGTGGCTACAGTATTAGCGCCAGTTTTGTGTAGTGCCATGTTGTGTGGCACCACATTTTGCGATTAACCTTAATTTATGAGCATGAGTGTACTTCGATTTGCCAGTATCCTGAGTACATGTCCATGGTTGAGAAAAACTTAGCCCCCTTCAGACAATCTAGTGTATCATCAATTCGTGGAAAAGGGTAAACGTCCTTTTTAGTTATCTTATTAAGCTTCCTGTGATCAACACAAAGCACCAACTGCCATTCTTCTTCCTGACGAGATCCACTGGTGACAACCACGTGCTCTGAGAAGGCTGAATGATGTCATTCTTCATCATTTTCTCTACCTCGTCGCCAATTATTTGACGTTCCATTGCTGACACACGGTATGCTCTCTGGCTTATTGGTTGATGGTCTCCAGTGCTTCACCATCGATTTGTCTAATTTGCTCTTCACTTGTGGATTGAAGGATTCAGAGAACTCTTGAAGAATGGCAAGTAGCTTCTTCTGTTTTTCCTTAGTGAGTTCTGGTGATAGTCGAGCTAGAAGATCTTGTCTCATCTAGCATAATCTTCGAGGGAGCATAATCTATAATTGCTTGAGAAGCTTTCAAAAAGTCCCAAGAATGACGTCATGACTACACTCTTGGAAGACGATGAATTCTAAGGGCTGTGTATGGCCACTTATACCCACACGAATGACACACCTTCCTGTAGGTTTTACATATTTCCCATTAGCCACCTTCAGCAGAGATGTTTTGTTGTCGACGAATACAGTTTTCTGCAGCTGGCGATGGTACTTCTCCGAGATGACTAATATGATCCTCCAGAGTCCACAAGAGCTCGGGCTGGCTGGCCATCCATGAGGATATCGACGAAGTTTCCTATCATTTTTGTAGCGATCGATAGTGGAGGATTTTTCTCTTCAGCGGCCTCACCTCCAATGCAGAATAATGTCACGTAGAGGAAGGTGTAATTAGATGAATGACAAACATTAACTTCACGTAACAAAGGTTTATTCAGCACCTGCACATACAAGAGCGCGGAGCGAACTGCCTCTGGGCAGAACACATATGGTATATATACAGCTACAGAACATTCCAGTACAATGATTCTTGCCATTCATGGATACTTAGAATGTACTCACAATAATAATTCTGTCGATTGCCCATCTGGCTTCGATTGTTATGGTGGTGATGAGTCTGCTATTACGTTCACCACGGAATATTTCAGTGTTTGCGAGCTTCACTCGCAAAGGAAAATAATTCAAAGTGCTTTTATGAATTTTTACCGTCAGTTTTCAATATTAAAGTTAGTTAATATTTTTGATTGTGAAACTTATTCAGAGATTTAACACTGCAATGTAGAGATGGCAAAACATAACCTAACTGATAGAAATAACCGGTTACTGAAAAGTAACGGTTACTGCGATAACCGTTCCTCTGATACAGGCAGTTATTTCAGTAACTCTAATATCAACAGTGCCTCACGCCATCTGTTGACCAAAGATCATACTACGCTTTTCCGTCAACTCATCGGAGATGTGGCTAGGAACTAAGGAGAGGGTAGACCATTTGGAAGGCGTTCTATAGGCCATGGGAATAACTGAGAGACTGCGCGCCATCTGTTGATAAGAACTGTGTACTATATCGTGCGCCTTCGTTACTTTTAGCACAAACAATTAAATAAGGTTAATGTCCGAGCGGTGGCTGATAGGAGCTGCAGTACAGGCGTTAACAAGTACGGTCGTTTCCTTAAGCCTCCGCCTCATATGTCAATTTAGCTTGGACGGGTTGTATAAAGAGAGGTACCACAAGGAATTCGAGCGACTATGGAAATAACTGCCAGAGATCGGTATTTTCCTCTGGCAGTTATCATTATTAGCTCACAGTTCTCGCTCTCTGGCAGTTATCGGACTACCATTACAAGTAACCTGAAAGTTGGTAACGGAATAACTGTGTGTCTGTGTTCCTGATACAGTGACTCCAGTCTTAGTCCCTGGTGATATTACAGAGACGATAGTTACTGGAGCGAACAAATATTTACGTACTCCTTCGGAAATAGCCGCTGGCTATCGCGAATGACAAATAACATGCCAGAAAGTATAACATAATACAGTGGAATATAATAATTATTATCCTCATCATTTGTCAGGAGATTGTCAAAATATGTGACTATATCACAGTAACTGCTAATATTTACAGAATTGATACACTGTCAGAATAAACCACAGTTCCGCACTTTTAATAAATTTATCATACACAGAATACCCGATCTTGACTATTGCAACCAAGTGCTGTCAAAACTGAAATATAGCAGAATTTTTACCTAAGCTGGTCTATCAGTCTCTGTTACGATATTCATCTACAGAGTAGAAGGAGGGGTCAATGGAAGCGTCTGATTCCACCCGTCTGCTTCGACGTACAGGTGTTGTGGTGTGTGGATGTCATTACGGCACGGTGTTTATGAGTTGGTTTGTGTGTGTGTGTGTGTGTGTGTGTGTGTGTGTGTGTGTGTGTGTGTGTGTGGTGTAGGGGGTGGGGGGCTGTCGATCTAGGTTGCAGTGCCGGAATTTGCTGGTGGTAATTAATTTTTTTTTTTTTTCTATCTGTGATGTTTTGTGTATTTATGAAGTATTGAATTGTCTAGGGATGATTGATTTGTGGACTTTTGGGATTGTGGTTTTATTTTTCGCAGTTATAGGTGTTGGTTTTTGGCATCAGTAGCTGTGGTGGACCTATATAGGCCACCGGAAATGAGCGATTCCCATTTTCATAGTTGTATGTGTTGATGTTTTAGTATCGTCATCTGAGGTTGACCTATGTAGATCAAGGGAAATGTCCGACTCCAATTTACGTACTTTTAGTTGTGGGTATTGGTGTTTTGGTATGGTCACCTATGGTTGACCTATATTGTTCAAGGGAAGTGTCCGATTCCTGCAGATTTTTGTTGGTGTAGCAGAATGCTGTTTTTTTTCTTTTTGTTCTTCATTTTGTGTTTTGGGATCATGGTGTGTTTTTTTTACTAGCTTGTCTTCACCCTAAAACCCCCAACTTCCCGCAGTTGTCCCGTTGGTTTGATTGTATTTTTGGTGGGAAATGTTATTGTATTATTTATATGTATCTTCGTGTTTGTTGCCATGAGTATGCAGTGACGTCATAGACAGTTAAAAATAGCCATTTCCGGCATATTGATGACGGGTGGAATCAGACACTTCTGTATCAAATAGTCTTTCAAACACACTGTAATCCGTGATTTATTTGAAACGAAGTTTTTAATGGTTGCTGACTTGCTGACAGTTTATTGAAAATGCATGTTCCTGAATATTGGACCCCTTTTGGACCAAGGTAAGTGATTTTAGGTCTTTATGTAGATTGCTGTTCCCATTTCTAGTACTGATATTATGTATTAAGCTATTGGTTGGAAATACTTGTAACAAATTTCATTAAGGAATAAATATACTAGGAAGCAGTGGTTAGAATACAAAGTTCCTTGAACAGGTTCCTACATTATGTTCTTGAATTGATATCACAAACGATTTTTATTACATGCTTTTACATGCTAAAAACTTATGCTACGTTTGATAAGTTACCACAGAATATGAAATAATAGAATGAAAAAATGTGGTATGCTCTTCCCAACTGAATTTATTATCGAGTTGTAGTCCCAGAAATGTAACACTGTCAACCTTTTCGATCTGCATCTCTTCAAATGTTATAAACATGCTGTTGCTGGAGAAATCGAGCAGTTTCCAAATCTCACACTAAACTTGAATTAGCGTATTCACACTTTCCCCAATAGGACTATCTTTTACAGCACAGGAGTAAACGAATCTGTCACGTAACATAGATTCTTTGTTGTATTACAAGGCTGTACACTTTATTCTATTATGTGAGCAGTACAAGAAATTAAGCTTCGAATTTAACCTACAGTACTCAGTTTAAATATTACTTCATACTTAAAAATGCACATTGCTAACATTTTACTTAAACAGTACTGTGGCGAAGTTCCGCGTACTTTCTGTTGCTGCTGCGACGATAATATTTTTAATAGCGACTGATAACCTACAAACATATAATATGAAACACTAATAATCGTTCTAAAACTAAAATGTACCCGGAGCTAATAACCTAAGGTTATGACACGATTCATACGACATTCCTGCCATTTCTCACTACTCGCAGTTTACTGATAACTAAACTGATGGGTTCCACCTATGTCGTTATTTAACTGTAGCTCCGCAGAGTATTCGGTATTCGCTAGCGAAAAATAACTTGGCAGTTATTAGTAACCGTTAATAATAACGGTTATCAAAGAATAACTGGAACTGTGATAACGGTTACTTCAGAATAACCGTTTGGCCCACCTCTACTGCAATGCTTAGGTGAGGCTTCACCTCTGGTTTAAAATATTTTCAGTTAATTCAAAGGATTAAAAGTTAACTCAGTTCTTAAAAAGATACAGTTAAAGAAATTCTTTGCAATTATTTCAATAATGTGTACGTGTTTGTACCATTCTTTCTTTCTTTCTGTGTAATATTAGATTAATTTTCTGGGAAAAGAAATAATTTCCTGTTCTACATTATCGCTGGGTTAGTGGCAGGTTACGTTACATTGCCATTCATTGAAAGAGAGCATAACATTTCCATTAGTAATAAATAACTTTTTGTCTGTGTATTGAGATTAAGTCACGCTACGTATATTTAAGACACATTTACTTGTGCTCAAAATATATGTGGCGTTCCAAAAACAATATTCAGAATTTGAACTGCTATGTTACATTACCATCACTGTAGGCTGCAACTGACAACTGCGTGCATATTTCAAACCACACATAGCAAATGGCACTGAATCATATGGAAAAACAAAATTAATTCTACCCCACAACAATTACGCTGAAAGGACGTAATGGTACAAAGTAAAGGCCGATCAGTGTATCCCTAAATCCATGCTAACTTTGATCGCCTACAATTCTGCCAGTACTTCCTCTGCATTTTAGAAAATGCACTGTACTAATTAGTATGTAATGCTTTCATACAAGCACATATGTTCACTACCACAAGTATCACAGAAGTTAAAAAACAGTCGCAATAATCACATCTGAATCTAAAAATCGGTGAAGGTATACCCACTTTTCAGTACTGAAAGGTCTGTGCCCATTGAATTTCTGGCTGCCTAACAGAAGACTATAAAGAGCACCGAAGGACCACCTGTGCAGAGTTTCTTGCGCATTAAGAGTTGATTGTGACAACTTTTTGTATAACAACCTCACAGGCGATGAAACATGGGTTCATCATTTCGAACTGGAAACAAAACGGCAGTTTATGAAGTGGCGCCACACTACCTCTCCTCCGAAGAAAATGTTCAAAGTCGCACTGTCAGCCAGTAAAGTCATGGCAACCTTCTTCTGTGACTCTGAAAGGATTATTCTGTTTGACGTCCTCCCTCATGGTGCAATGATCAACTCTGAAGTGCATTGTGCTATTGCCAGCAAATTGAAGAAACGACTTCATGTTCATCATCATAAAAAAGCAAATGAACTTCTCCTCCCTGACAGCGCAAGGCCTCACAAAATTCTGCTCACTGAGAGGAGCTCACAAAACTTTATTGGGCTGTTCTTCCTCATGCTCCCTACAGCCAGGATCTCGCACCTTCCGACTTCCACTTGCTTGGCCCACTGAAGAGTGCACTCCACGGGAAGCAGTATGAGGATGAGTGGAGGGAGGGGGCTGTTGAAGCTGTTGTCTTGAATGCCAACCAGTAGAGTTATATCATATGGCCATATCGGTCCTCGTAATAAGTTGTTGTAACATTGCCACATTGAATGGAGATTATGTTGAAAAATAGGATTTTGTACCCAAAAGAGTGGGGAATAATATGGTGTATTGGAATCTTAAATAAAACCAACTTACGTTCAGAAAAAAAATTCTTGGCATTTCTTATCCAATGCTCCTAGCAGATAATTAGCAGAGAAACCCGACATTGTCTAAGTATTTATTTACAGCTCTGCATCCACACCCGTACCATGCAGAATCTGGCGTTGTGCTTAATGTTTATGACGACGTGTCTCCTGAACTGTGTGTCATACATTGATAGAATGTTGCAGGTACATTCAACAGCATATTCGGATACTGGTTGCAAAATGTGTTGCGAATGGAGTTAAGAGGGGCTTTTGAAAAGTCCATGCAAATTTCGAGAGATGGCACCACCGTCGTGTATCGAGGTCGTGTTTAGTTAGCAGCATCTCTGGACAGAAAGCACACCAAGTTTCAGCCATAGTTGTCTATAGAGGTGGGCCAAACGGTTATTCTGGAGTAACCGTTATCACAGTTCCAGTTATTCTTTGATAACCGTTATCGTTAACGGTTATTAATAACTGCCAAGTTATTTTTCGTTAGCGAATACCGATAACTCCGACAGTTAAATAACGACATAGTTGGAATCCATCAGTTTAGTTATCAGTATAACTGCGAGTAGTGTGGAATAGCAGGAATGTCGTATGAATCGTGTCATAACCTCAGCTTATTAACTCCGGGTACATTTTAGTTGATGTTAGAACGATTATTAGTGTTTCAGATCATATGTTTGTAGGTTATCGGTCGCTATTAGAAATATTATCTTCGCAGCTGCGACAGAAAGTACGCGGAACTTCGCCAAAGCACTGTTTAAGTAAAATGTTAACAACGTGCGTTTTTAAGTATGAAGTAATATGTAAACTGAGTACTGTAGGTTACATTCGAAGCTTAATTTCTTGTGCTGCTCACATAATAAAATAAAGTGTACAGCCTTGTACTACAACAAAAAATCTATGTTATGTGACAGATTCGTTTACTCTTGTGCTGTAAAAGCTAGTCCTATTGGGGAAAGTGTGAGTACGCTAATCCAAGTTTTATGTCAGATTTGCAAACTGCTCGATTTCTCCAGCTACAGCATGTTTATAACATATGAAGACATGCAGATCGAAAAGGTTGACAGTGTCACATTTCTGGGACTACAACTTGATAATAAATTCAGTTGGGAAGGGCATACCACATTTTTTCATTCTATTATTTCATAAGGGAGCATATTCTGTGGTAACTTATCAAATGTAGCAAAAGATTTTCGCATGTAAAAGCGTGTAATAAAAATCGTTTGTGATATCAATTCAAGAACATCATGTAGGAACCTGTGTCAAGGAACTTTGTATTCTAACTACTGCTTCCTAGTATATTTATTCCTTAATGAAATTTGTTACAAGTATTTCCAACCAATAGCTTAATACATAATATCAGTACTAGAAATGGGAACAGCAATCTACATAAAGACCTAAAATCACTTACCTTGGTCCAAAAGGGGTCCAATATTCAGGAACATGCATTTTCAATAAACTGCCAGCAAGTCAGCAACCATTAAAAACTTGGTTTCAGATAAAGCACGGTTTACAGTGTGTTTGAAAGACTATTTGATACAGAAGTGTCTGATTCCACCCGTCATCAATATGCCGGAAATAGCTATTTTAAGTGTGTCTATGACGTTACTACATACACATGGCAACAAATACGAAGATACATATAATAATACAATAACATTTCCCACAAAAAATACAATCAAACCAACGGGACAACTGTGGGAAGTTGGGGGTTTTAGGGTGAGGACAAGCTAGTAAAAAAAAACACACCATGATCCCAAAACACAAAATGAAGAACAAAAAGAAAAAAAAAAATACAGCATTCTGCTACACCAACAAAAATCTGCAGGAATCGGACACTTCCCTTGAACAATATAGGTCAACCATAGGTGACCATACCAAAACACCAATACCCACAACTAAAAGTACGAAAATTGGAATCGGACATTTTCCTTGACCTACATAGGTCAACCTCAGATGACGATACTAAAACATCAGCACATACAACTATGAAAATGGGAATCAGTCATTTCTGGTGACCTATATAGGTCCACAACAGCTACTGATGCCAAAAAACCAACACCTACAACTGCGAAAAATAAAACCACAATCCCAAAAGTCCACAAATCAATCATCCCTACATAAATTAAATCACATTCAATACTTCATAAATACACAAAACATCACAGCTAGAAAAAAAAATAATAATTACCACCAGAAAAATTCCGGCACTGCAACCTAGATCGACACACACAAAAACCAACTCATAAACACCGTGCCGTAATGACATTCACACACCACAACACCTTTACGTCGAAGCAGACGGGTGGAATCAGACGCTTCCATTGACCCCTCCTTCTACTCTGTAGATGAATATCGTAACAGAGACTGATAGACCAGCTTAGGTAAAAATTCTGCTATATTTCAGTTTTGACAGCACTTGGTTGCAACAGTCAAGATCGGGTATTTTGTGTATGATAAATTTATTGAAAGTGTGTATCTGTGTTTTATTCTGACAGTGTATCAATTCTGTAAATATTAGCAGTTACTGTGATATATTCACTTATTTTGACAATCTCCTGACAAATGATGAGGATAATAATTATTATATTCCACTGTATTACGTTCTGACATGTCATTCGCGACGGCCAGCGGCTATTTCCGAAGAAGTACGTAAATATTTGTTCGCTCCAGTAACTATCGTCTCTGTAATATCACCGAGGTCTAAGACTGGAGTCACTGTATCAGGAACACATACACACAGTTATTCCGTTACCAACTTCCAGGTTACTTGTAATGGTAGTCCGATAACTGCCAGAGAGCGATAACTGTGAGCCAATAACGATAACTGCCAGAGGAAAATACCTATCTCTGACAGTTATTTCCATAGTCGCTCGAATTCCTTATGGTACCTCTGTTTATACAACCCGTCCAAGCTAAATTGACATATGAGGCGGTGGCTTAAGGGAACGACCGTACTTGTTAATGCCTGTACTGCAGCTCCTATCAGCCACCGCTCGGACATTAATCTTATTTAATTGTTTGTGCTAAAAGTAACGAAGGCGCACGATATAGTACACAGTTCTTATCAACAGATGGCGCGCAGTCTCACAGTTATTCCCATGGCCTATAGAACGCCTTCAAAATGGTCTACCCTCTCCTTAGTTCCTAGCCAAATCTCCGATGAGTTGACGGGAAAGCGTAGTACAATCTTCGGTCAACAGATGGCGCGAGGCACTGTTGACATTAGACAGTTATTGAAATAACTGCCTGTATCAGAGGAACGGTTATTGCAGTAACCGTTAGTTTTCAGTAACTGGTTATTTCTATCAGTTACGTTATTTTTTGCCACCTCTAGTTGTCTATTTATTAGTGTTTGGCATTCGTGTGAAACAAGGAAGTCGAGTGACTGTCAAAAAAATGGAGGAAAAAGAATTTCGTGTGGTGATTAAACATTTCTTTATGAAAGGAAAACCCCTCAGGAGACTAAAGAGAAGCTTGATAAACACTGCAGTGACTCTGCACCTTTGATTAGAACAGTTTATAAGTGTTTTCAAAATTTATGGAGTGGCCATATGGGTACAAGTGATGCTGAATGTTCTGGACGCCCTGGGGAGGTTACGACTCCAGAAATCATTGATGAAATCCATGATATGGTGATAGATGAGAGAAGAGTTAAGGTGTGTGAAATTGCTAGTGCTGTGGGCATCTCGAATGAACGGGTACATAATATTTTGCATAAACATTTGGACATGAGAAAGCTATCCCCAAGATGGGTTCTGCGATTGCTCACACTTGACCAAAAACGGAATTGTTTGAAGTGTTGCAAGGATGGTTTGCAGTTATACAGGAAGAATCCGCAGGGCATTAAGCGCTGTTTCATCAGTATGGATGAAACGTGGATACATTACTATACTCCTGAGACCAAACAACAATCTAAACAATGGGTTACCAACGGAGAATCTGCATCAAGAAAGGCAAAGACCATTCCTTCGCCGGAAAGTTTATGGTGACTGTCTTTTGAGATTCGCAAGGGATAATCCTCATAGACTATCTGGAAAAGGGTAAAACTATTACAGGTGCATATTATTCATTGTTATTGGACCATTTGAAAACCGAGCTGCAAGAAAAGCGCTGGCAATTGGGCCGCAAAAAAGTCCTTTTCCATCACGACATTGCACAAGCACACACCTCAGCAGTTGTAGTCACAAAATTAATGGAAATAGGATTCCAACTCATTTCACATCCCCCCTATTCCCCAGACCTGGCTCTCTCAGACTACTATTTGTTCCCCATTTGAAGAAATAGCTGGCAGAACAAAGATTTTATTCAAACGAGCTGATTGCATTAGCTAATACCTATTTTGCAGACATATACATTTATACTCCGCAATCCACCAAACGGTGTGTGGTGCAGAGCACTTTACGTGCCACTGTCATTACCTCCCTTTTCTGTTCCAGTCGCGTATGGTTCGTGGGAAGAACGACTGCTGGAAAGCCTCAGTGTGCGCTCGAATCTCTCTAATTTTACATTCGTGTTCTCCTTGGGAGCTATAAGTAGGGGGAAGCAATATATTCGATACCTCATCAAGAAATGCACCCTCTCAAAATCTGGACAGCAAGCTACAATTCCTATTATTCGGATGGGATCAACAAATTAGAACAGTGTTGGACGAATTGAATAGGTCCAAACAGAAACAATGTTGAAAAATAAAAAAGGTTTACCCCAAACATGTACGTAGGTTTTATTTTTGCATGGACCTTTCAAACGCCCCTTGCAGTATCAACGAAGTAATAAATTTGAACATAATGCAACAGTTTTTCACGCACCTCACTGTTTATGACATCATATCTCCACCTGTGAGTCGTAAAATGATGAAATTTTGCTTTTACATTCAGTGGTATATGAGTATATGTCTGCAAAATGCGTCGCGAGTACAGTTAGTAATAAAGAAGTAATAAATTAGAATGTCATGCCTCATGCAGTTCTTTTAATGCTTGAACAGTGGAAATAGTAAGGGATAAACTTACTTCCTTTCATCATTTTGCGGGTGTTATCAGTGAGAAAAGTTTTTGAAAAGTTTGAAATTATGTGTGCAGTTTGTTGCAAGTCGCTAAGTGGTCTCATTCTCAAACACTGAATGAAGGAAATCAGGCAATTCACACATAATGGGCTACACATCTTTTTCACACTCACCCCTTTGACAGGTAAGTGGTTCTTATCCCCACAGCTATTGTTGCCTGACAGTATGGTACCATGTGTACCAAGTTTGGCTGAAATTGGTTCAGTGATGTAGATATCACACACACACACACACACACACACACACACTGATCTGGCAAATGTCATGGGGTTGGCACCTAATATCATGTGTTGTGACCTCCTCTGGCCCTGCAGACTGCAATGAGATCGTCATGGAAGTGAGTCTATAATTCCCTGGTACTCCTCTGGAAGCAGCTCACACCAAATCATTTGCTGAGCAGCAGTTAATTCTGTTCTGTTTGTGGGTGCTGGATCGATGGCACAGAGTTTGCATTCCATGACATCCCATGTATGATTGATGGGGTTCAAATCTGGGCTCTGGGGTGGCCATCTAAACCTTTGGACCTTCCCTACATGTTCCTAGAACCATTCCTGTGTGACACGGACATGAAGTGGCATCACGTTACCCTCTTGAAACACCGCCAAACCATCAGGGTGTTGGGAAGGCCGAAAATGGGTGGAGATGTTTCCTGAGCAGCTCAGCCTATCGTGGATCATTTGAAGTTCCTTCCAGAGCAATGAGAGGTCCCTTTCCATACCATGAAAATGTGCCCTAAATCATAAAAAGAGACATCACTGCTCTCTGTCAAACCTTCTTGACAGGTGGGATCCATTGATTCATGAGGTCTGCACCACACATGGTGCCTCCTATCGATGTGGTGCAGTTGAAAACGTAATTCGTCCAACCATATCACATTACGTCATTGTTCCAGTGGACGTCCCTGGTGATTGGCGACAAAAGCAAGCTGTTGTGCCTGATGATGTTGGATTAACAGTGGCACCCATGTTGACACCAGCTCCCATATCCCACGTTCCTATGAATTGTCCACTGGGAGATATGTCTAGCACATCCTATTTTGAACAGAGTCATAATTTGTTGGACTGTTGCTCTTCTGTCAGTGTTGATGATCCGTCTCAGATGTCACCAGTCACAGCCATCAAGGGTGGCTGGATGGCCAGTAATTCAGTTGTTGTGGACTGTGACACCCTTCTTCAACCATTCACGATACATCCTGGACACAGTTGAATGTGTAAAGCTGAATTCCTGCACCACTGCCGAAACCAAAAGTGCCTTCTGTCTCGCACTGACAGCCACACCCCATTCGAATGGCATCAGCTCATGACAACGCTGCGTGTTACACAAATCGCTTGCACAACCATTTCCCCAAAGGTCTCCTGTATCACTGCATCTGGCACAGGGGAAATCTGCACATATAACATACCTGTCCCATATGTGCCTCACTATCCCATGACATGTGCTAAATCAGTGTACCTTGATTTTCATAATATGAATAGACTGCACCATCTGCAAAAAGTCTGAGGTTAATAGATACTGTCTGCAAGGTCATTAATACAAAATATGAACAGCGAGGATCCCTGGAGCAAACTTGAAGTTACTTTTATATCTGTCGATAACTCTCCTTGCAAGGTAAAATGCTGCATTCTCCCTGTCAAGAAATCCTCAATCCAATAAAAAAAATGAAAAATAAAAATGATCACATGGTATATTTGGCCATGGGACCCCATTTAGGGTTGTTTGGCTGCCTGATGCATTTCTTTCTATTTAACACCACTTCGGCGACTTGTGCATCGAGAATGATGAAATGATAGTGAAGACAACACAATACCCACTCCCCAAATGGAGAAAACCCACTTTTGTTAGCAGGACCACTCTGTTAACTGCGGCACTGTTACAGCACAGCCATAGTATGTCAGCATTATTCTAAACCCCTTTTGTTGCCCTTCATGACAAGCCACCCTGGGCTTATATTTCAGCAAGATAAAGCCTGCCCGCATCTGGCGAGTGTATCTAATGCTCGTCTTCATGCTTGCCAAACCCTAACTTGGTCAGCAAGTTCACCAGATCTCTCACCAATTGAGAATGTTTGATGAATTATGGGCAGCGTCCTCCAATCATCTAAGGATTTTGATGATCTAATGCGCCATTTGGACAGAACTCGGCATGGTATCCCTCAGGAGGACATACCAGAACTTATCAATGCCAAGCCGAATAATTGCTTACACAAGGACCAAAGGTGGACCAACAGATTTCTGTTTCATTCAGATAATTCATTAGTGATGTGCTTGGTTTTTGTCTTAAGAGTCTACTTCTACTTGTTTTACTTGCCCTTTGTGCTTTGGTAATTATTGTTGCTACAACTACTTCATGATTGCTGATACTAGCTTCAATGTGGATATCATCAAAGATGTTAGGTCTTTGTGTCATCATCATATCAAATATATTTCCATCATGGCTGGGATTCTGAACTGTATGTTTTAAGGTAATTTTCTGAAAAAGCACTTAGTAATGCTTCATAAGATATCTTGTCATACTCATGATTAAGAAAACTGTAATCATACCTGTTGATTTTTGGATGATTAAATTCTCCTCCAATTGTGCTAGTGATCTGAGATTTTCTCTGAAATTATCAGTTACATAAGGAGGCGAGTCTGGTCAACAGAATAATGATCCAATTATAATTTTATGCTCACACCTGATGCTGAGTCTTGCCCAATCAATGCCATATGCACCTTCAACTCTGGCTCCAGTAGGATCGAGTTCCCTCTTTATTGTGACAAATACACCTCCAGTTTCCATTAGCCTAAGCTTTCAATGTACACTCAAATTTTCCCCAAAAATATCACTGCTGTCAATCTTGGTTTTTTAACCAGCTTTCTGTACCTAGTATTATGTGAGCCTCACTGCTTTTTATGAGTGCTTCGAACTCTGGCACTTCGTTGTGAATGGTTTGGAAATTAATCACTAGGATTTTAATGCCCTCACCTAAGAGGGTTCCTAAACTGATGCTTCTGGTTCTCCTGCAGCTGTCATTATCTAAACTGGATGGAGAGTCAACTAATCTAAAAAACTGTTGTGTGCACCCCACTCACAGTCAGCTACCTAGGTAGCAGTCTGTGATGTTTAGTGCACTCATAACCCACTTAGGAAATCCATTTGGTACAACTCTGGGAATTCACAGCCTGTCACAGAGCCTTTGCAGCCACTGGTTCAATGCTTCCACTCGACTCAGAATCAGGGAGGGCATGATCTCTTTCTTGGTACAACACTGCAGACTGCAAGTTTCACTGAAACTCCTTGAGTGAGGCAGGTATTCTCAACCTTCTCTGCCAGTCCTGGGAATGATCGAAGTATGGCCTCAGAGCCCAGTCAACAGGCATCTTTTGTCCCAATGTGTGCCACAATCTGCAGTCAGTTGCACACTGGTCCTTCAGTAGCTACTGGAATAGTCTCTTCAACATGCTGAATGAGGCCCCCACGCACGCACTAAGTCCACACAGACTTCCTTCCCATACCTTGCTGCCATTTTCATAAGAGGTGCAATTATTTACCACATGTTTGTACTGCCACTGATTGATAACCCCTACACTTATGCGTTTGCCTCCCCTTGACATGGGACAAACCACATTTCCCAACTGGTGAAGTGAGCCTCACTGTTTCAGTGTCACTGGAAGACAGCATTTTGAACTTCTTGGTTAGGGGGATGAGTGTTACACCATGAGTTCTCCCTAGTCCCTGTCTCCCCTGTACAGGGAGCCTAGCCCTACCCCTGACATATCATTCACAAGCAAGTGGATGAATATTGATAAATCCCATACTTCCTGTGGAGACAGGGTTTACAGGAGAGGATACTATTTGAGGTGCTTTGGTATTCCTTGTGCACAACTCTTGGAAGCCTTCCCAACACACCCATTCATTGCAGCTGACAATTGCTTCGTGGTGGTCAGAGTGATTTCCAGCTGCTTACTAACAGCAACTAACTCATCCCATGCCCGAGGATAGCACACTCCATGTGGCTGCTTTGTGGCTGGTGCAGTATTTTACAGATTAAAAACAAGTAACTTCAAACTAACCTTGCTGATTCTTTTAGTTTATGTGTCTGGTTTGCTACAAGTATTAGAAGTCACATGATTAACAGCCAACATGAGATATCTACAACACAAAAATTTGGTTTAAAATTTTCTGTTTCTCTGAACATTTTTGACATTATCACTACAAATGAATTCAACAATAGCATTAATTCATGATAAGTGCAACCAATGTTGATAAATACTATAAGTGAAAATCATTGAGAGAATAAGAAATGCACATTTGTAACTTCGAAAATTCTCAAAAATATACATTTGCAACTGTCCAAAACTGTCAAAATTTTTCTTTTTTTTCATGTAAGTATCAGACAATTAGTCTATCTGCAGTTTTATATATGGGTGTGACTATAGCATATTTATATGTTAGGAAGTATGCCCCGAGTCACTGATTACAAAGACAGATAATGAGCAGTCATAAGAAATTGGCACAAAAGTTTAATATCATGCCAAAACTATTATCAGTCAGCAGATTTCTTCGTATATGTTCAATATCCCCTGTTACAACTATTTGGTACTGGGCCCACACACTTGAGCAACTTTCAAGGATGGGTCGTACATGTGTTTTGTATGCAATCTCCTTTGTAGACTGACTGCATTTTCATAGCACTCTTTCAATTAACCATAGTCTGTCACAGGATTTACCTACAACTGAGCCTATGTGATTGTTGTATTACATATCACTCTTGCTACTATGGCTTATTACCAGTGTTATGTTGTTGGCCAGTCAGGATTGGATGGACTGCATCATTATCAAAATTAATCTACAAGTCATCATACTTAACAGATATTTCCTTCAATTACAGTTTTCTGTTCTTATATCGGACTTGGTCTCGAAGTATACATTTCATAGAATTGGAAAATGCACTGAAATAAATCTACTTTTAAACCACAATTCATGTATTTCCAAAATTATTCTCTACTCTGAAGGAATATCTTACTTTACCAACACAGAGGTAAGAAACAGGTGCTCCAAAAAAAGAAAATCATACAACTAAACTATTTCCACAGATAGTGCCTCCTTTGCATTCAGGGGTGTACATGTGAATTATTTGAATAAAAAATTAATGTATTCTTTGACATTTAGTAAATGAAGAAATTCTCTAAATTATTACTCATTTAATTTGCAATGTGTTTCCTCAGAGGGTAGTTCATTGCTCTCCTTCAAGTTAATTTACTGTTATAGTAGAAATCAAGATGATAACAGCTAAAACATTTCCATGTGCTCCAATGTCACCAAGGCAGCATGTCAACCTGTGTGGTTTGTCTTCATTTATTTCCAACATCTCTCTGGCCTCATCGAATATAACATTTGTTTGTTGTAAAGCCTGTGTTGTCCACTTCCCATAGTGAACACTGCTGTCACACGCAACCTGTTGAATGTGTCCACTTGAGCTAGCACCATTAACAGAACTGAGAAACAACAGAGCCCTAGTACAGATCCTCGTGGCACACCTTTTTGCAATTTTTCACATGGAATGGCTCCTTAGTCAGATACTACTTGAAACTATTAGTTACATACAACCCAAAATCTGTAGGATGACTTCAAATTAGCAAGCAGGGCCTTATGGGATACAATCAAAGGCCTTATTAAGGTCACAAAGTACCAACACTGCAGCCTCTCTCTCTGTCTCTTTCTTTCTTTGAAAAATCCATTCATCTTCACAATCAGGTATAGAGGTAGTGCTTTGCATCATGAAAGAGACTATTGTCTTCAAAGTAGTGTTTCATTATAGATTCTATCCTCTTGGCCACAAATTGTTACATCAAGGTATTTGTATGAGTTGACAGATTCTAACAGTGTCTCACTGGTTCTGTAGTAATGGGGCACAGTTTTACATTTCTGAACATTTAAAGCAAGCTAGCAATTTTTGTGCAATTTTGAAGTCTTATCCATATATGGCTGGATAATTGTGAAGATTTTTTGAGATAATATTTCAATAGAGATAACTGCAATGAATCTGTTACTCTTAGGTGCAGTTCACACAGAGATGATACGACATGCAATGTGAACCACGATACAATGCAGAAGCAACCTGCATCGGCAAAGCACGTAAAAACATAGATGAAGCAACTTAACTGGTTCACACTGGGGCAACAGCGATATGACACCAACACATAACTTTTTTTTTTATCGCCCGGGACAATATGGAGTTCTTGTCACTCCAGGCAACTAGTGACAGATGATACACAGTACGGGAAATTTCGAGTCATCCAATGCACCTAAGAAAAAGTTGTTTTATATAGAGGAAGCAAAGCTACATCCACCTCTGTGTTAGTTTTTCAATATAATGTTTACTTTTTACATAATAAAATTAAAAAGCACTATTTTGAGATTAATGGGTATTCTCCACTATACAGTCTTCATCGTTCAATTTTGTGGACATTGGTACAAATATTTGATTTTTTTGCATCTTATAGTCTGACACCACACCTTGTTAATGAACCAGTTTTCTATTTGTTATTTCCCACAGTTATTGTGATACTTTGCAAATAAGTAAACCACAGTACAAATTTTGAAACTTTCACAGTGAAGAATGTAGTCACTGGCCAGTTTAAATTTGTTGGGCTTTAGGTCACATATAGTTAAATTATAGAAATTAGTTTTAACAGTGTAAAGAGGGTGATGTTCCACTCCATTCTTGAGAATATATGTGAGATGTATTGGTAGTTGTCCATGATGAGGTCAGCAGCTACACCCCACACACGTTATTGCCACTAACTGTGCGAGGTTGCCTTTTGTTTCTCCTTTTTGTATGCTGACAATACAAGCCCAAGCTGTAATTGAAAAAGTTGCTAAAACGAAAGAGACACTGGGAGTCATCAGGTGGTGATTCCAAATTGATGTTTCCTCAGTCTATGCTCCCTCATAACAATAAACTTTGTGACAAGCATAAAAAACTCTGAAAGCTAAATTTCTGTTACTTCTGAATGAGCAGCTGGACAAAGTCATGAAGGATTCAGGATTTTTCTTATAATTATGGGTTTCTGCCACTGCTTCAAATACATTGTCTTCTCCTAAGCAGGTTCACCTCACACTGCTACACCATTGATGCTGACTGATCTCACTTCAAATCCAGCAATGTTTTTCTGAATACTCCTCAAGCTGAATCACATACCATATTTTATGACTATTGAGACGCACTTTTTTCTTCAAAAAATTAACCCCAAAATTCAGGTGCATACTATACTTGAAATTAATATAAATAGTCCATCATTTGATTTAAAATTCCTGCCAGTCTTAAAAAAGGCCATATATTCAATGTCATGGAAAATCTATCTCTATCTAGCAACACTGGATTCATCTGGCAGCAGCAGTGCACCAATGCAACAAACATGTATTGTGGGGATTCACAAGCTTGCTAACTGTCTCCCTCCCACCCCTCCCCTAAACACAAAACCAGAACAATGTCTAGCCTATGATGGGTCATTGCAGTCTATGGTACCAGTGAACTTGAACTGAAAATGATTTGTGTAATCCATAACAGTACAATATTTTTGTTAGTAGCAACTTCCTTAACAGAAAAAAAATAAAAGCATTCATATGATATAGGCTGCAAATTGCAAGTATGAAGAGGACAACAATGATGACAAAGAGGAAAAAGAAGAAGAAGAAAGTTCAGCTGACAATTTTTGAGGATTTTAAAGGTCAGTTCGATTTTGCAAAATAAGAATTTTTTTAGTCTGGCTGTGCAATCTAATAACAAAAACAGTAAAAATGTTATTTCTTAAAAAAATTGCCAATTAAAGTGTGTCTTATAGTCTGTGGCATCTTACAGTCCATAAAATATGGTACTACTATGAGAAATTGAACAGTTGTGGCAATACTATCCTGGGCTTATCAATTTGTAACCATTACTTACATATCTATCATGCTGAATATACAGGGTGTCCCACTCAAACCTCCCTAATTTCAGGGACCCAGGAGAGAGAAACCACAGTAGATATTACAACAAAAAATGCACCATATTGTAGAGCATCCAAAGAATTTGTATTCCCACATCAGAAGTACCAAGTATAGTCACCAGAGTGCAGCATGGTCAGTTGCCAGAGTGCAGCATCGTCACAGGAAGTGAAAATGGCAACTCCACAGCAGCGCGTGCAAGCAGTAGTGTGGTTTGCAGAAACAAAATTGCTGATTACTCGGCAAAGAAATTATCATCATGTGTATGAATGTGAGTCACCTGATGTAAAAACAATTAAGGAATGGTATAGGAAGTTTCTGGCAACAGATAGTTTTCTGAAACATTCTGGCGGTGCACGTTATGGAGTTTCAGAAGAGACAGTGGAGGACATCAGACAAACGTTTCTCAGAAGCCCTCGTAAGTCAATTCGTCAAGCATCTAGGGAACTTGATGTACCTCAATCAACATTGCATTGTGTAGTTCACCAGCGTCTTCATTTGTGTGCTTACAGAGGGCAAATTCTGCAACATTTGATGCCGAACGACAAACCACACCGACAACAATTTGCTTAGGATATGATGCAGCATATTGATATGGATGACAGCTTCCTGGAAAGATGTTTATTCTCAGATGAGGCAACCTTTCATCTATCAGGAAGGGTTAAGAGGCATAATGTTCAGATTTGGGGTTTGCAAAATCCGCATGTTGTCATTGAACATGTTCGTGATAGCCCTAAACTAAACGTCTGGTGAGGGCTAATGCACGACAGGATTGTTGGACTGTTCTTCTTTCTGGAACAAACAGAGAATGGGTCAGTATATGGACATGCTGGAGCAGTTTGTTTACCCTCAGATACAAGACTTGCAACCCAACATCATTTTTCAACAAGATGGAGCTTCACCGCAATGGTCAACGGCTTTTCGCAAGTTCCTGGATAGGAAATTTCCCAATCGTTGGATTGGATGCGGAGGACCCATTACCTGGCTACCACATTCACCTGTTATTACGCTGCTTGATTTCTTCACATGGGGATTCGTGAAGGGCTGCATGTATGCGAGCAAAGTGGGCGATATTCCTATGTTGCGTCATTGTGTCACTAATGCAATTGCAAGAATAACAGAGGAAATGTTACAAAGAACTTGGCAAGAAATTGAATATAGACTTGATAATATTCATGCTACAAATGGTGTATTGACGATAAATAAATAAACTCTTTAACTTGCTCTACAATGTGGTGCATTTTTCATTATCGTATCTACTGTGTTTTTTTTTTCCCTGGGTCTTTGAAATCAGGGAGGTTTGAGTGGGACATCCTGTACTTCCATACTACGTGGCCTTACAAAAAATAAACTTTTCATGATGTCATTCACGTAATTTCACCAGCTTCCCTTACTGTAGTGAGTAGCTCCTCCGCATGAGAAACAGCAAGTTAAAAAATGAAAATGGTTCAAATGGCTCTGAGCACTATGGGACTTAACATCTGAGGTCATCAGTCCCCTAGAACTTAGAACTACTTAAACCTAACTAACCTAAGGACATCACACACATCCATGCCCGAGGTTGGATTCGAACCTGCGACCGTAGCGGTCGCGTGGTTCCAGACTGAAGCACCTAGAACCACTCGGCCACACTGGCCAGCCGTAAAAAATGAGTGTCCTGCTTTGTCACAGTAGCTGATACTAGCTGCTCCAAAAAGTGGAAACTGTGTGGACTAATTCTGTACAATTTGTGGAATTTTTTATGTTAAGAGACCTCATGAGAAACCACAGCCAAACTTTGTTTGATATTTATAGTGAGGGAGAAGTTCGGTTTGGTTACACCAAACAACACCCATTTAGCAGTAGTTCATTTATTCACCTAAACACATGCAACGCTCACAAAGAACTGAACATGGCGGAACAGCCCAAAGACAATGCTCAGAGTCCAAAGACAATGCTCAGAGTCCAAAGATGATGCTCAGAGTACAAAGACGAGCGCATATCAATGCTGGTGTCGACCTCATAGGTGCCACCCTGAGGTGTATGGGTGAACCTTGTACTTCCTTTTCTTTTTCAGCTTTTTGAGCTTTAAATAATACACCACAATAACATCCTCATTAGAAGAGCTCACAATTTCAGCAGAAAAGTAAGCTGAAACAAATATGTGCTGTCTTGTTGCTTGTCATACAGGGAGTCACATATGTATCTTATCATGTATCATATTACCCCAGTGGGAACACAAAGTGTTCAAGTGATAATTGTAACCTTTATGCAACGTGTTGTATCACATATCATATCACCTCAGTGTGGAACACATCTTAGCATTGTCTAAAAGGTCATTAATACACAACATCAACGTCAAAGATCCCAGCACACTTCCCTGAGGTACACCTAAACTTAGTTCTTCATCTGTCAATGACTCTTCATCCAAGATGACATGCAGTTTCCTGTCTACCAAGGTGTCCTCAACCCAGTCACAAATTTTGCCCGATTTGTCTTACAATCATACTTCGATGATAAGCACGGTGTGATACAGAGTCAAATGCTTTTCGGAAGTCAGTAAGTACTGCATCTACGTGAATGTCCTGATCTGAGGCTATCAGAATGTCATGTGGGAAAAGTGCGAGTTGGGTTTCGACTTAATCAATTTTTTTGGAAGCCTTGCTGGTTGGCATGGAGGAGATTATTCTGTTCAAGGTACCACATTAAAATTGAGCTAAGAATATCTTTTAAGATACTAACAATAGTTGGATGTCTAGGAAGTCAAGACAGTACTGTAGTTTTGTGCATCACTTCTGCTACATTTCTTGTAGATGGGTGTGATCTGTGTTTTCTTCTAACCAGCAGACAGATTTTTGTTCAAGGAATTTAGGATGTGTTATGGTTAAAAGAAGGGCTAATTCAAATGCAAATTTGCTACATAAACTGATAGGGATTCTATAAGGCTCAGGATCTTCATCTGATTTTAGTGATTTCAGCTACTTCTCAGCACCACTGACATTAATATCGATTTCACTCGTATTTGTGGTGGTGCAAGAATTTAACTTGGGTTATACTCCTGGATTTTCCTTTGTAAAGGATCATTTGAAAACTGAGTTCAGCAATTCTGATTTACTTTGCTTTCCTCAATTTCAGTTAATGTCTCATCAATAAGTGTCACGACTCTAATTTCTTTGGATTTTGTGAGAAACACTTGGTTAATATTCTGCTAAGGCAATCATTGATGGCTTCACGCATTGCTCTCCTGACAGTTAACTAAGTTTCATTCATCATCTCTCTATTTATAGCTCTATTCTTTGTTTTACACCCATTATGCAGTAATAGCTGTTTCTTCATAATGACTGTATCTCTTGAGGGGGTATTACCATAATAAACTGCTCTGTTAGCACAGTCAGTCATTCTTTTCATGCTGAGCAAGAGTTCTTATGCATGCTTTTGTCTCGAGTTCAATGTTTCCCATTGAGATTTGACACTACCGCTCCTTTATTAATACCCAGATCAGAATAACACCCAGATCAGAATAACAAAGTGATTGTCTGCTAGTTTTCTTACAAGACAGCTATCTCAGCAGCAAGCAATTACAGAATGAGTCTGGTCATGCTTACTATACTGTCCATCACTGTCACATCTCTCTTCTCTTAGTTCATGTGCCAGTTGCCAAATTCATTTGGAGCTGATGATTGATGATGGTAACACAACAACTGTGACTTTCTTTGCATGGTTCTCTGCATGATAGAATGTCCTAAACTAGTTTCAAAAGTGCACAGAAAAATGATAAATAAGACAGTTACCCCTCTGCTAAACAAAACAAATACTGCTCATTGACAGGCAGCAAGTGAATGGATTCAGAATAACTATATTGTATGTGCTGACATACATGAACTATATGCTCCATGTTGAACTTTCCATCACTTTATTTTATTTTGATCATGGCACAGTTTACTAACTATATAAAGTTTTCTATTATTTGTGACCTCCAATCTGACAATCGGTATGGTGTCTAGCAGGAATGATCATAAAGGTATTTCCCCTTTACAGTCTCCTGCATCAACCACCACACCAAGTGCAAGCTTTTAGTAGGGGAGTAGAACTTGTTTTCATTACTCTTTGTTACTGTTGTCACAACTGCCTGAGGGTTGCTAATGCCAGTTTCAATATGGACATTGTAACATGGCAACCAGAAGCATCAGGTAAACTGCCAACATGTGTTGTCAATAACTGGCCAAGGCACATATGGTATTAAGAGGAGGGGCACATGAATAAGCTGCACAACAGAGCTAAAGGTCGAGCTTAGTGGTACAGAGATCTTTACCTGGGGTGGAGTTCTGATATTTTCGTGTCAAGGCATGCCTTTCTTGCTGGGAGGAGGATGCATAGTTCTCTACGCCTTTTTTTTTTTTTTTTTTTTTTGAAAAACCCTGGAGTAACTTCAACCATTGTATCAACTGATAATCAAATTTTGTGAAAAATCTACGCACATATTTATATTTGTACAAATGAAACGAGCTCATAGACACTTCACGACAGTTTGTACGATGAAAACTGACAGTGTTATGGCTTGTACACTAATACACAACATAACAAATAAATAAATATTTAATTATCATCATACTAATATAGCCAGAGAGACATACAATACTTCAAATGATAACCACTGTCAACAAATACATCTGATCAAAATATCTTGGCGATTCATAAAACAATTCAAACACCACACAAGAATTAAAAGTAAGCAATATGCAAGTTCAGCCTGAACCACAAGTCCAGACAAGTACACACAATACATTGACAGCATTAAGTAATTATACACATTACCTACAATCCTACATAAAAAATATCCACACACATTATCTACAACACTATGTAAAAAATGATGAACTGTATTAATCAGTAAAATAATATTTATAAAAGGAAAAGATAGATTGCTACTTACCATAAAAAAGACACGTTAAGTTGCAGACAGACACAACAAAAAAAAGTCACTTACCCATTATCTGTTGGTCAAAGCCTTCGTCAGAAAAGGACGGACACACACACACACACACACACACACACACACACACACACACACAGAGCCATCTGCAGCAGCTTGGACTGGAATGCAACTGTTATGTAGAACAGAAGCAGAAATCTGAAGGGGGTGGGAAGGGAAATGGATAGCAGGGTACGGGTGAGGGGAGAGAAAAGCACTATCTGGAGGAGCCTGCAGGGACTGGACTGGCTCTGAAGGAGCACACAGAGACTGGACTGGCAAAATGTGCAGCATCAAGAGCTGTGGGACAAGGAGGGGGAAACAGGGAATGAAAAAGAACAGGAGCAGGGAAGT
The DNA here is from genome assembly GCF_023864275.1 of Schistocerca cancellata. Taxonomy (NCBI): domain Eukaryota; kingdom Metazoa; phylum Arthropoda; class Insecta; order Orthoptera; family Acrididae; genus Schistocerca; species Schistocerca cancellata. The sequence goes on along the minus strand of NC_064631.1, from coordinate 604,430,872 downwards.
GGAAAGATGGACTGGTGCATTGGCAGAGGGAGGGAGACAAAGGGGGTTGGAGACACAAATAAGGAGGTGATAGGACAGAGGTGGAAACTGCTGGTTGGAGGGTGTTGGAGACAGTAGGCTGCCGCAACCTGAGGCCAGGATGATTTCGGGAGTGGAGAATATGTTGTAAGGTTAATTCCCATCTGCACAGTTCAGAATTCTCCGCTATATTCCTTTGTTTCATGACTAACACAACTTTCAGTATTTAATTTTGTTTTTTTGTTTGTTTTTTGGATTCACATAAGATGAGCTTCACTTTCAGAATTCCTAATAGTTACTCAGTCTTCATTTATTAAAACTTTCTTGGGACTAGGAAATTGTACCAAACTACCATTTTTAAATTCACTAACAACCTGGCCCGGCTTTGCACAGTTAGCACTGAGTATCGACAGCCTGATGACTTGTGTGGTGTAGCTTATTTTGTTTGCAGGCCACTGTGTAGTTATGAATAAATTTCAAGGAACAATGTTAAGTAACTGAACGTCATGACTTTTATGTAACTTATGTGATGTAAGCAGCGCATGGCAGTAATGTTGCCTGGAGGCATGGATGCTGTGTGTTCCATATTGAATTTGACTGTGAAGTGACATCTCACAGCAATTAAGACAGCACATCACAATTTAAGTAATATGTTTACAACCAACGTACATACTGTATATGATTCACGGGTGTTTGTAGTGGAGACTGGTTGAAGTGGCACGAATAAAAGAAAAAAATTAGAAAAAAACATGCATGATGTACAGTCAGTGGCAGAATTAGTGAGACCCCTTACCTATTCATTACACTCAACTACAAAGTTATACTGTCTGTTCCCGAGTATAATAATCTAGGAGAGAGAATGCTATCAACATACTGCCAATCTCATGCATAGTTAGTGTATCTGACAAAAAAAAAAAAAAAAAAAAAAAAGACAGTTGAGAGGAAAACAGTTATCTATGAGCATTGCAGCCAGTAGTAACAACTTGCACTTTTTTCTTTTTTTTTTTTTTTTTTTTTTCCTGCGACATGAAGTGGATGTTGCAATAATATGGAATTCTGTGAACTAGGTGATTGGAAACAAATTATTGACAGTAGCTAGTACTTAAAGTAACTCTGATCACACAAGAATGAGTTGACTGATGTTTGGTGCATGCTACACTGGCACATTTACTGAACAACATTTACCTGTGCTTAGGGCAGACAAAAGGGCTCCTGTTCTACATTCTTTGTTAAGAATCACTATGAGCCATTGTACACCGAGATGTTTGCACTAGCCATGTAATTTCTGCCCACTGGATCTGTCAGGTTGTTGCACCCAGCAAGCAGTCTAGACGCTCAATGACATTGGAGACTGGAGAAGGTCCATCCAATCACATAACTTGGAGATGGCTAATGGGAAGTTTGAAGGAGTTATGGAACTCACTTGGTAAATAATGGAACAAAGGCAAGACTTGAATAACTACAATCTTTAATTGCTCATCTGAGCCAGAATTGGATAATGACATGAATGAAAATACACTACTCCTGATTGCAAGATCCTGTGGAGGGAGGTACACGGCTAAGTATGACTGTGAGCAGAGCCAGAGAGAATACTACAAGTCCAGGTTCTGGGGCTGGACTACAGAGACCTCCCTCTTGGACAACTGTCTATACTGAACTCTCCACAGGCTAAAACACCTTTGCATTTATACTGTGTGGCAGGCCACAATGCCCCTTCCACGTTGGTGCATCTGGTCAGTGCCTTGCGGGGCCTCAAGTATAACGCTATATGGTCACTGCCACCTTCACAGCTCGACATGTGAGGTCATGTGATACCTTGTGAGTCTACGTAACATTTCTGGTCAACACCCAAATGAATGCCCTTTCTGTGGCATCTCCTTTGTACTCTGTGTACTTTCTAGAAAACTTATTTGTTCTGGCTGCTGTTCTGTCGCCTTCCATGGACTGCAATTTTTTTTTTTTTTTTTTTTTTTTTTTTTTTTTTTTTTTTTTTTTTTTGCATATGCGATACACCCCCCTCCCACCCCTCTTAGGGAAAAATTTGTAGGCACTGTCCTCAGCAACTACAAATTTTTATACATAGTTTTTCACAATTTTTATTCCATTAATCAGGAAACATAAACATTCATTCTACAATAATGTTCAAAAGATACACATAATTGCTTTACAACTGTCCATGACAGAAATGCATATAAATCTATCTTTTACTGTAAGAGAAACATTCACACTTTTACATTTCACACTCAATGTCATAGTTACATATTCTAATACTTGGAATAAGATACATTTTATTTGACAGTATGAGACATTTTTTCAACTTTACAATAAATTACATAAATTACACTTGATTCATCAATGTACATTTCAAAACGTAATTGCAATTTCAGTATGTGAAAGAGGAAACACTTCAGCTAGGTCTTTTTTTTTTTTTGTACAGTTTCTACCAGTGTTATCATTCTTCAGTCTTAACACTTCGATAAGCACTACTTCTTAAGTCTCTATCAGGCACAAGAGATCTGTCAAAAATTCTCTCTCCTTTGTCTCTACATGTGCTTTTCGTAGGACAGTACCTGACTATATTCCTCTATGCGCACCGATTTAGTGTTTTTAACAAATGTTTTTCTACAACAATCTTTATCCATTGTTTTGCATGCAAATTTAAAACAGCCTTGGCAACATTACAATATCTGCATAGACAACATAATATTGCTATAATTACTACATCAGAGCCCATGAAACCCAGAAAGAGAAATGACTTAACAAGAAGTTGTTGACGGCACTTCTCTTCTGGTATTCAATATCACTTTGAAGCTCATCCAACTTATGTCCTGCAGCTGTTAGGTCCTCTAACTGCCTAACTGTAGACTGTATTGGCAGTTCCTGCTTAAGTTCACTTATATTCTTCCTTTCATTATTCACTATGCAGCAGTATATTTTCATTCTTAAGTTTGGCACAATATCACTACTGGTATCATTTATTTGTATTGTATGTTCATGCTGTATCGACACCTGAACCATATACCCATGACGTTTACCTGAAAATTTTAACTTCCCTGTGCCTCGGAGCATCATGGCAGATGACAGTAATGCCTTTGGCTACTGGTAAAACAAACAGGTGTTCATTATTACTTAATGGTGTCCACAGACTTTCAGTTAACACTATTAGCTTTTGCACACAATCCTTTGGAACTTCTCACACTGATTGCAGCATCTTAGCCTCAAAGTTCTCATGATCATATGTGAACAAAAGCATAAAAGTCTATTTGCATATTCTGGGGCTCTGATTAACTGAGCACTATGGAACTTAACTGCTGAGGTCATCAGTCGCTCTGGTTAACTGTCTTACACTGTAGCTTATTTTGCTTCAGACAGATTACAACGTTAGGACCCTTTGTTCGTACCATTGTGTATCTAACTTGTACGATTGCCTAGTCGCACGTTCTCATCAAATAACAGTACCTTATCCCCACAACGGATTTCCTTTGGATTCTGGGTCCTACCGTAATAGTCCACATTTTCTACAGTTTTTTAGAAGTCAAGTGTCCTACTACTAGCATAGTTTTCTGCTAATATAACATGCGCATCTCGCCAAGTGGTGCTTAGATCTCTGACTAATAACTTGCTACATGCTGATCCCACTATTTAAGTTTTAACAAACTTCAAAACGGTATCATGCTGCCTCTGGATCTATAAGTTCAAACCCAAGATCACAACTGTCTAGGAACTCACTCAGTGTTCTTAGTGGCACCAAACAATTGCAGAATTAATTTTAGCACATCTGCCAAACTAACAAATTGCCTACTTTGTGACTCAGGTACATCAAAGCCTGCACCAGAAATATTATCTCTGTCTTACGACATGCCTGCTAGTCTTTTAACTCACCATTCGACTTCTCACTGCTGCTGTTGCTGTTGCTTTTTGTTGTTGTTGCTTTTGTGCTCTGTCTGCTACGAAGTGTTGCCCTGGTGCCACTGTCCGTTGCCACTGCTGTCGCCCCTGCTGATGTCTGCCTTCTGCTGTCTCTTGTCACCGTCTGCAACCTCAGGCGTCCGTCTGCACTGTGGCCGCTACTGACTGCCCCCACACTGTGTGCTATCTGCGCTGCTGTCTGCTTCATCTGTAAACCCATGCCACCCACTGTGGCTGCTGCTGACTGCCTCTCGAGCCATTGTCTGTGTGCATGTGCTGCCATCGGCTGCCCCTGGCCACTTTCTGGAACATCTTCCTTGACTCCTGGCACTGTCTGTCTACTGCTATTGAGGCCGCACTGCCCTGGCAACCTCCTGGGATGACCACTCCAGTCTCAGGTGCCATATGTCTGCCGGGCTGGTCCCGGCCTTTTCTTCTTCTTCTTCTTCTTCTTGGGAGCTCCTTTACTCTCCTGTCTCCTAACTCTGCTGCTAGCCTGTGTATAAAGCAAAAGGAACACAAATCCATTCTGCCGTTTTGCTTGACTTCGAGCTGTGCAGGTTCGATATTTGAAAGACTATTCCCGTAACTGGTGTAGTCATAACTGCACAGTAATCCACAACCAACCCCAACCAGAAAATACAATCCCTATGTCGCATCCAGTGAGTCGTCTAGACACGCAATGAAACTGAAGAAGGTCAGTCCAGTCAGCTAACATGGAGATGGTTAACTGGAAAATGGAAAGACTTATAGAACTTGGTTGGGAAATAACTGAACAAAGGCAAGATTTGAATAACTACAATCTTAAACTACTCATCTCAGCCAGGAGTGGTAATGATTTCAATGAAAGTACACTACTCCTGAATGCAAAATCCCATGGGGAGAGGTATGAGTGCAAGCAGAGCCAGAATGAATACTACAAGTACACGACTCAGTCCTGACCTACACAGAAGTCCCTCTTGGACCACTGTCTGTACTGAACTCTCCACAGGCTACGCCGCTTCCGTATTTATACTGTGCGGTAGGCCATGTTGGCACTTCCGGACACGCCCTGCAGGCCTCGAGTATGATCATATATGGCCACCACCAATGCACTGCCGCCCTTGAGGCATCACACATGAGCACACATGGTACCTCTTAAGTCTACATAACATATTAGGCCAACGCCCAAACCAGTGCCCTTCCTGTGGCATCTCCTTTGTACTTTGAGTACATTTTAAAAAACTTCTTCATTCTGGCAGCTATTCTATTGCCTTTCAGGCATTGCATTTTTTAAATATACGACAAGGTGCTAGATGGTGACAACTATCTGGTGTGGTTGATCACTGGTAGTTTTCTCTAAAGCGAAGATTTCATTTTAATTGTCATATCCAGGATATTTCAACATTTTTACAGATTTCACAAATCTGAACTAGCTGTGTTACCACTAACGAGAGTCTTGTCTATAGATACTTTAATATAAGAGGTGAACAAGAACTTTCCACTTGAAGGCCACACTAACCTGTTGCCTGCATGTTTGTGCTTATTTATCCACATCTGTGTCATACTGGCTGTTAAATTCTTGGAATCTCTAAACACATTTTACCAATTAAATTTCACATGGTCCTGTTCTCAATCCCATGCCACTATCCTCGATGTTGACCTCACCCCGCCCAAGGTCAACTAAAAACATCTGTTCTCATCAAACCTACTGACAAACAACAGTGCTTACATTTAGTCAGTTGCAACCCTTTCCCTGTCAAGCATTCCCTGCCATACAGTCTTGGAATTAGAAGAAACTGTATTTGCTCAGATGCAGACTCTTTACAGCAATAACCTCCATTCTCACTTTAGCCTTCACTAGATGTAGTTACCCCACTAGCCTTGCTCAAAAGCAAATTTTATGCCCTATCACATACAATCCTGGTACTGCTGATCACTCCAAAAAACAACTTAGGATGCACCTCTTGTCACTCATTACCATTTTGGTCTTGAATGTATTAGTCAGCTACTTCAACATGGATATGTCTTCCTAAAACCATGCCTTCAAATGAGGTGCATTCTGCCTTACATTTTGCCCACCACACTTAGAATAGCTTTTTGTCGCCATTACAATCTCCATGATGTCATTGTCATCCCCTTTGCTCCTTCTGCACACATTTCTCTCCTCTATGGCTCCTACTCCTGTGACTGTTACCAATGTTAACACTTGCCCTATACATCATCCTACCACCACCCATGAAACACAGTTCTTCTGATTAATAGTATACACATGTTTTACGGATAATTCATAACTATACATAAAAGACGTCATTAATTTTTTTTTTTTTTTTTTTTTTTTTTGCTTGGTCCATTTGTTCTCATGTTATGTTCACACATGCGCAACAGAGTAACTGAATTTTCTTATTTTAATTTCACTTTCATTGGTGCTTTAAACCTTTTCTAATTAAATTAAAGCAATTTGTTAACTAATTCGGCACTTAGATTCCCAAATGAGGCACCGACATAAAAATTCCTGAGTGTCATACAGAGATTTTAAGAACTATTCAAGCACTGAGAAATTGTTCATGGGTACTTTCTGTGCACAAAATTTCACTTACTTACATTTAGTATTTTGAAGTATTTGAAGTTATATGGAGTCATATGTTACTCAGAATGTGGAAAAATTAAATTATTCAAAATTATAGAAACCATTTCAAGAGACTACTGTTATAAGAATTTCATTAAATTCACTTGAGTTTGGCCAAAAGAGGAATGTCGCAAATAATTCACAGTAGTCCTTTTGAAAATGAAATTAAATGTTTTGAGATATTTTTTCAGAGTAATAATAGGCATGGGGCATGATTGTCTGGGACCCTCCAAGAGGGTGTTCAACAGCCTGCCTTTCAATTTGACACCACTTTGGCGAGTTACATGTCCATTACCTATCCTAATGATCCTACCAGGGAAAGGGGACCTACAGTACAATGTTGAATACCAAACATGCATCGTTCCTGGCATAGATTCTTATCATTGGCAGCCCATGTTAAGACAAACTAAAAAATTTCAAGGTCTGGCCTGGATTCCATCCTGCTACTTTTGGACTGACAGGTATGCACTTCACCACTAGATCACCATGCCTAACATTTACATGGTTATTATCAGCATAAGAAATTTCATTTGCATGTGATCCAAATTTACTAGCTTTCAGATTCCTGTGTTATTCTGATGGCAGATAAATAGTGACAGTTTCCCTTTTTTTTGAGAAGATATCACAAATTTTCACTGTGTGTATAACACACAATAAAAGCACTGGCCGCCTACAGTGATCAATCCTCTAAAATAACTTGGTTAAAGCAGCTGTTCGATTTGCCAATTCAACCTATTGTGGAAATATGTTTTACCCGACTGGTGCTAGGTTCAAACACTGGCTGACACATAAACCTAGGCCTCACTCAGTGACAGTATCCACTAGGCACCTGTGTTCACTAGTTTGGGTTCTAGCTATTGTGTTATTCCTCTTTTTATTAATAGTCTCAATAACAGCATGCACAGAGCTGGTTTCTGCCCACACAGCCAGTGTCTCGCAGCCTGACCCACCGGGTTGATAGCTGGGCCAGAGGCAGCGAGCTGTTATAATGGCCAGAGACAGCCCACTAAGGCACTGCCAGCTCACTATACCAGCATGCTGTCCACTGCACCATGTGCTCTGCTATTGAATGAACTTACAGCTCTTGGGTTGTGCTGTGGTGTGCCTTCATCTGCCTGCAATGTCCAGAGACTTACAGGGAGAGAATAACTCATTCACATTTTGTGTTACATAATTCCTACTATGAATCAATTGATTATTACAATTCTGATTATCTGATTTGATCCATTATAAATGGTTAAATGGTTTTTGAAAGCCTGTGACTGTGAAAACAATGGGTTTGTTTTTAATAAATCTTCTGGTACCAGTCACGATTTTTCTTTATTTACTTTTCGCATGACTTGCTTTGGGAAATGATTCCCATTTGCAAGCGTGTTTTTCATGTGAATTAAGCAATTTCCATTGATGTTGTCAATGTGTGAGAGTTTGCTTCATTTCCTTGACTTTTATTGCAATATATAAGAAATACGCAATTTTTTAGTTGGTTAGCGATTCTTTTGGTGAAGTTAGTGGTGAAATTTAGAAGAATTTGTATTTACAGTTTCCTAATGGTTCATTTGTGCAGAGTCTCTCTCTCTCTCACAAACACTAACTTCACCAAAGGAATCAATAACCAACTAAAAAATTGCGTGTTTCTTATATACTGCAATAAAAGTCAAGGAAATGAAGCAGACTCTCACACATTGACAACATCAATGGAAATGGCTTAATGCACACAAAAGATGCACTTGAAAATGGGAATTGTTTCCCGAAATGCGTTGTGCGAAAAGTAAATAAATTATTTATTTATAAACAAACCTACAATTCTGATTGTCAGGGACTCCTCCATAAGAGAATACATTACCTTTAATCCCATCAACGAATGTCTGAACTGTGCTGTTTGAAAATTAAGACATATAATAACAAGAATCTTTTCACAGTAAATACATTCTGTAGTTGTTGTTAGTATCGCAAACAGTCTTATGAAATATACAGATACAGTAACAGGCTGGAACTAAATAAAAGCCGGCTCTAGCGAGAAATATGCAGTTTTCTTTGTTTTTTCCATTTTTTAAATGATATTTGGATCATGTACACAAATCCCTAATACCATCATTCTTAATATTAAACTAAGTACATCATATGCTATAATCTAGGATGATAGCCAACTGAATGGGGGGCCAATGAAAATCCAACAGTGTTATTTAGTAATGTAACAAGAACAGAGAATTTAGAACTTTATTTTGACATTCAGGCAATCGGATTCTTTTTCCTGAAGTCAATGCATTATACCATAAAATAACAAAAACAATCAATTATTGATAATTTAATTGGATAAATAAAAAAATCTACTTACCAAGTGGCAGCAGAATGCACACACACACACACACACACACACACACACACATACACACACACACACACACACATAAAAGACTGTTGTGGTTGGCAAGCTTTCCAAAAGCTTACACACACACACACACACACACACATACACACACACACACACACATAAAAGACTGTTGTGGTTGGCAAGCTTTCCAAAAGCTTGTATTTTGTGTGTGTGTGTGTGTGTGTGTGTGTGTGTGTGCGTGCTGCCACTGCTTGAGTAGATTTTTTTATCTACTCAAGTAAATAATACTATAAACTAAATATCAGTGTTCGCCAAGTGAAGCCAAGTGGCTGTTAGAATCACTCTTAAAAATAAAGGATAAAAGTAATACAACATCAGACACCACAAGTTTTTGTGCAGAAACAATTGCAACATTTAAATAAAGTACTCCTGATAATTACACAGTTTCTGCAGAATAAACCTTACTAAATAGAAGTTATACAGAATCAGCAAGTCATCAGCATTTTTTGGACAGATCAGTGATCTTCTCTCACTGTCGATCAGCCACACTCAGCTAAAATTTCTGTCTGCAGACACACTTGTCATGGAGATTATTAGCACAGATCAAGGTAATCTGAAGGGCCTTGGAAACTTTATTTAACATATTCTTCACAATGTCAGAAAGTGTGCTGGAGCTTCCTTTTCAAAGTAAGCTGTTGTTAAGTAACAAGAAATTTCATCTTTTATATCCCAGCTCCGCTTGAAAGGTTTATCTAAGTTGTCTACTCAATTGCCAGATTGGGTTTTCTTTGGTTCTGTGGGGAACAAACCACAGTCATTCATTGAAAGTGGAAAAAAAAGCACATAACTCCATAACATACAAAAGTCACTCTTCAAAGGGACATAACGTAAATGGAGAGAGAGAGAGGGGGGGGGGGGGGAGGAAATATGGGAGAATGAATGGCAAAGGACACAGAAAAGTACTTATTTCCTTTAACTAATGCTAGCCCATCAACTGACAACAAAACTGAGAGTTACCATCCTTCAATGTACCAAACAATTGGTGCACAGTACTATGCATTTCCTGTCTTTCTTCTGGGTTCACATTTCTGAGATTTAGAATACTGGGGCACAAAAATGATGTAACAAGATGTGCTTCCCAAATCTCAGTCTTCTCGTTCAGAAAAGATTCTGTCCTCCACTTGAGTGGTGTGATATCTGTCTACAATATAAAATAAGACCTAGAAAGCAATCTTTTTTTAGCAGCAATAAACGCTTGCTAAACAGGAAGCAGAAGTAATACATATCAACAACTCTAGTTCCAATGATGTTGGATGTGTAGTTTCTGAAACAGAGGAGTGAGCAAACACATTGTTGTATCTTACACAAAACAAAATGGAGTGTTGGGTGCTTCTTTGCTTGAAGCTTGTAAGTAACAACTTGAAACTTAGAGAGCAAGTAATCAAAGCTGTAAGAAGCTTCCTATTCCAGTCTTCTAATCAATGCATTTTATTCTGTTCCAGAAATATGACACTGATTTCACCAACAGAATTTGCCACAGACTATCAGAATGTTGCACCTCCTAAATCTGTGACAGAAATGTCATAACTTTCTAATTCAGACAACATTTTTCTTGAATACTGAGACAGATTTAACATCTTCACCATGAAATTTAGTATTTATAAAACATGTGATTTCAAATGCATTTCGCGAGTTACATACTGACAAAAAAGGTGATGTATTCAGTTTTATTGTATTATTTATCAGGCCACAAATCCTCTTCAGAGGCACTAGCACTGGTTGCTAAGCAAGATTTGGTTTCCTGTTGTATATCTGCTTTGATTTTTTTCAGGTACCTCTGAAAAATTTCCTGAAATCGTTAACAGATGAGTAACATCATTAACAGTTATGAGGCCTGATTTTGCATACTGTGTGCCTATGTCTAAAAGGTTCTGATATAAGTTCCTCAACTCTTCACCTTTAATAATATTATAGGAATGTAGATCCTGGCTGCATAGCTGCAGAATTGAATGCAGCTAATACGAGGGTGGTTCGAAAAGTTCTCGGAATCACCATGAGAGATCAGCACTAGCACAACAAGTTGTTCATGTGACATTCATTTACTGTTGCCTGTAAACACGTGCCACATCAGTGCTCTTGGAAGGGAGCTGTGGTGGTGACGTGACTCTGTAGTTGTGTCCTGTTTAGTGATTTGCGAAGACGGTGGGGAGGGGAGGGGGGGGGGGGGGGATCGAGATTCGAGCAGTGATTAAGTACTTTGTAAAGGTATGAAAGCAAAGGATTTTCATATTCATGCCGATTTCCAGAATACACTGAGGAGACTCTGCTCCTTCATACTGAACTGTTGCCAAGTGGACAAATGAATTTAAATTTGGTAGGGAGAGCTTAGATGATGATCCGCGCAGTGGTCACCCAAGATGTGTCACTACTCCAGAAATCATTGCAAAAATGCACAAAATTGTCATGGAGGATCACCAATTGAAAGTGCATGAAATTGCTCATACTTGCCAGATGTCATCGGAATGGATGTATCACATTTTAACTGAAGAATTAGAAATGAAAAAATTATCTGCAAGATGGGTGCCGTGACTCTTGACGCACACCCACATATATGTCGTTGCCACGGCAAATTACACGAAATAAGGTATGAATTGTTCCCACACCCACATTATTTACCTGATATGGCTCTGTCAGACTTCCATCTCTTCCCAAAACTCAAAATTTTTCTTGGTGGACGAAGAATTGATAGCTGGAGTTGACAACTATTTTGCAGGCCTGGAGGAAACTCATTTTTGAGGTGGGATCAAGACAATGGAACATCGCTGGACCAAGTGCATTAATCCACAAGGAGACTGCTTTGAAAAATAAAAAAAAAGTTTCAGTGATGTAAGTACTTTTTTCTATTCCATTCAGAGAACTTTTCAAACCACCCTCGTAGTAACAGCCTATTTCGATCTTTAAGATATTGGTGGGATGTCTCCATGAATCACTTTTAACACATTTGTGCCTAACAATGAAGGCAAGCATCACAAATTTTGCACAGCACAAAACCAACAAATTCATTCGATTGTGCATGAAGCACAGCAAAATAATTTTCCTCGAATGAAGAAAGGATTCTTTTTTAAGCAACTTTTCCTTCACTGCTTCATTGGTAAGTAACAGCCAATGATGCTGATAACAACTGTAGTTAATGTCCAGCAAGTTTCTGAAAGCTCCGTGTTGCATACATTGGTCACAAGTTACACTTATAATGATGAGCAAACACACGACACAGCATAGATAAGCTCGACCAGTGAGGTAACCACAATGCGCAGTCAGATGTGCTGGGAAAGCATAAGATGCAGGCCGCCAATGTCGGGCAGCATCAACTCATTGTGTGGGCTGGCCCCAATCTGTGGGCTGCGCTCAGCTCTAGGAGGCAGGTTAGCCCATGGCCCATATTATGGGCCAGACCGAGAGATGCAGGCTGAAACCAGCACCGAGCATGAATGTAGTCTCAATGTCATCAGTGAGAATAAAATTAAACAGAGCCAATACATTGCTGATGTGTGTACTAGATACTAAAATTCTGCATTGCAAAATTTATGTATAAATTTCACAAGAACTCAGAATTAAAAGTAAGTGTTGTATCAACTCTGGCTTCTCACCATCAATAATAGTTCTATCCGTTTATAAAAATATTTTATAACCTTCATCGCCCTTTACAGAGTAGCCTGTTCATTCCATAATCTCTTTTTCAATTTGCTTCTTCAGTTGCACTATGAGTACATCAGATGTTGCTCAAAATATTACCTGTTGAACAGTGTATTCCTGAATTAAGGTTTTCCATTTATTCCTAATCTTGAAGCTTGATATTAGTCTCTTTTGTTGATAAAAAAACACATAATAATAAAATGAAATGGTAGATTAGAATGTCAGAACACATGATTTACATGAAGTAAAGTAATAATCACAACATTTTCTTGTGGGCAACTCACGGGACTCAAAAGAACTTCATCATGTCTCAAAAAGCTCCACATGTCTATGGCAGAGAAGCAGTGAGTCTTATGAATCAGCACTGCTTAGTCATCACAAGCTTAACTCTCAGGAAAATAAATACCTCTGCTAATGGCATTCAGAATCGCCTTTGCCTTCCACAATGACCCTTCTGTTGGGCATTGAGTCCACAACTCTAGTGACATATCTTGAACATTTAAGTAACTCTTTCCAAGCATCATGAATTGCATCAGAATGCATGCGGTGAGTAGGCAGTGACTGTCCCTTTCCCTTTATTATTCTGACTGTTTCAAACAAAATATTCTTGATTGGGTTTATGTCAACTCCTTTGTGTTGCAATTTCAATATAGTAACATTGTTGTGGTCATTGAGCTACCACTTAACCACATCTAACATATGAATGGGCGAGCTACCATGTTGGACCATGACGTAATCACCACACTTGCAATGTAGTTGTGCGCCAGAAGTTTTATTTCCACTTCCCACAGGAGCCTCACATCCTTCAGCAAATATCTATGTCCCTACAGTTACCTATTCCCTGCCACTTGTTCGCCAACTGTAAATATATTTTGGTTCATTTGTAGCACCTTTTGGCTGGTAAATAAAATATAAAGTAACAGATAAACAGCATTGTCGAATGTGAGAATATACAAAATTTTACAATGCAATAAAAAAAATGTAAGCATGTAAATTACAAGCTACAGAGCAATCTATGAAATTCAGATCACTCAATCATATCTGATGAAAATACAAATGAAATTAAATTAATATGAAGAAAATACAGTTTTTACATGTGAAGGAAAATACAAAAGGAAAATAGAATTTGTAGATGCAAAACATCTAAAATTTTATGCATATGAAGAAACATTGCATACATCTAAACTTTTACATGTTGGTTACAAAAATATGTCATCCAAATGTCTATGCAATCGCAAACTGAAATTAAAATTCCGTTCATCATACAGATAAAAATTAACAAAGAGATATGATATAAACCTACACTTTAACACATTGGTTAAAAATATTTCATCAACATTGCTATACTGTTATAAGACAAAGTAAAAGGAATACCAACTAGCATACAGACAAAATTAATAAAGAAAAACCAATACTCAAATGTAAAAGCAAAATACAGAGAAGGGCTTTTAACCCCGACTTCAACATATTGTAAAAGTAATATAACTGCAAAAATAATAAAATATTGTGGGGCTGTGAGAGAGTTTATAGAAAGGAGGTAAGGGAAAGCCATAGAATGTATGATAAGACTTACAAAGTTTTAAATATTTGAGTGGACCTTCTTAAACTACAACTTTCCTCAATTATACCCCCCTTTTTTATTTCATCTGAGCCCTCCCTTCATCCCCCCTTTCCATTACCCACTTTCTTGTTTAGCCTACACGGCTTTTTTACATATATGTTTTACTTTGATTTATTATCATCCTGAATGCTGAATGACTAATAAAGAATCTGAATCTGAATGGCTATACCTTATATTTTAATTCTTACTTTTATTAAATTTATGATACTTAATGGGGTGAATAATGAATGAATTTGTTTACACTTAATTCATGTATCTATTTTATTTTTCATCACTGCAAACCAAACATTATGGTTGTTTAATCCACAGTCTTTGATGCACAAATATTGCATCTTCCTTTTAACCCTTCACCTCCCTTCCTCATCTCCCTCCTCTCCGTGTTCCTTTATTTCATTTTCATTTTTTATTCTTTATTTCTGTTCTCCCAATTACTAACTTGGTGTAATATTAATATTGTTCTTTTCATAATTGACCTTTTCTTAACCAAATTCCCAGCTTATGGTTACTATCATGATTGAATGTAAATATTGTCATCAATGGGTTTGGCTTTCTGCTCATTAACCCTCATCAGATATTATACATTAGCATTCGTGTTCTATTTTTATTTACTTTTGATATGAAATACCATTAATGTTAGACTGGCTATAATTATTATGGTCTCTGTTTTTATCACTTCTACAACTTCCATAGCTTTGCGGGGGCTATGTCCTTAGTTCTGTACTTTTGTAACTTTTTATGACTGTTTTAATTTTTTGACATGATGACTTTTGTAAGTTTTATCATACATTTAATTCCTTTCCCTTATCCCCTTCCTATAAATGCTCCCACAATATTTTATTACTTTCACTGTTATATTATTTTTACAATAGAATTATGGTCAGAGTTAAAAGCCCTCTCTTATTTTTTCCCATTGTATTCCTGGTTTTGTCAATTGTAAAAAAAAAAAATTGTCGTATGATATGATTACTTCTCTGTATTTCGATTTTACAGTTGAGTATTTTTTTTTCTTTTTTATTTCTTTTTGTGAGTGTGCTAATTGGTATTTGTTTTATTTGCTCTTATAATAATGTAGTAATGTTGACGAAATATTTTTAACCAATCTCTTAAAGTATAGGTTACCACCGTATCTCTTTATTATTTTTTATCTGTATAATGAACAGAATTTTAATTTCATTTTGTGATTGCATAGACATTAGGATGACATATTTCTGTAACTAATGTGTAAATCTTTAGATGTATACAATGTTCCTTCATAAAAAAATGTTAAGATTGTGGCATATGCATAAAATTTTAGATGTTTTGCATCTACAAATTCTATTTCCCTTTTGTATTTTCCTTCACTCCTAAAAATTGTATTTTCTTCATATTAATTTATTTTAATGTGTATTTTCATCAGATATGGCTTGACTGATTTGAATTTCATAGATTGCTCTGTAGCTTGTAATTTACATGCTTACATTTTTTCATTGCATTGTAAAATTTTGTGTATTCTCACAGCCAACAACCCTGTTTATCTGTTACTTTATATATTCTTTTATTGATATTTCTATGTAATATTCACCAAGTGTAGGATTGTCTATACTCCAATTTTGTAATCCAATTATCACAGAAGTATTTAATGCCCCCCCCCCCTCCCATGAACCATGGACCTTGTCATTGGTGGGGAGGCTTGCGTGTCTCATCAACACAGATAGCTGTACTGTAGGTGCAACCACAACGGAGGCGTATCTGTTGAAAAGCCAGACAAACATGTGGTTCCTGTAAAGGGGCAGCAACCTCTTCAGTAGTTGCAGGGTCAACAGTCTGGATGATTGACTGATCTGGCCTTTTAACATTAACCAAAAAGGCCTTGCTGTGCTGGTACTGCGAATGGCTGAAAGTGAGGGGAAACTACAGCCGTAATTGTTCCCGAGGGCAATCAGCTTTACTGTATGGTTAAATGATGATGGCATCCTCTTGAGTAAAATATTACAGAGGTAAAATAGTCCCCCATTTGGATCTCCGGGTGGGGGCTACTCAGGAGAACATCGTTATCAGGAGAAAGAAAACTGGCGTTCTACAGATCAGAGTGTGCTATGTCAGATTCCTTAATAGGGCAGGTAGGTTAGAAAATTTAAAAATGGAAGTGGATACTTTAAAGTTAGATATAGTGGGAATTAGTGAACTTCAGTGGCAGGAGGAACAAGACTTCTGGTCAGGAGAGTACAGTGTTATTAATACAAAATCGAATAGGGGTAATGCAGGAGTAGGTTTAATAATGAATAAAAAAATAGGAGTGCAGGTAAGCTACTATGAACAGCATAGTGAATGCATTATCGTAGCCAAGACAGATACAGAGCCCACGCCTACCACAGCAGTACAAGTTTATATGCCAACTAGCTCTGCAGATGATGAAGAGATTGAAGAAATGTATGATGCGATAAAAGAAGTTACTCAGGCACTTATGGGAGATGAAAATTTAATAGTCATGAGGTAAAGAATGAATGAGGAAGCCACTTTGTAGAATTTTGCACAGAGCATAACTTAATCATAGCTAACACTGACATAAGGTTGTATACGTGGATGAGGCCTGAAACACTGGAAGATTTCAGACAGATTATATAATTGTTAGGCAGAGATTTACAAACCAATTTCTAAATCGTAAGGCATATCCAGGGGCAGATGTGGACTCTGACCACAATTTATTGGCTATAGGCTGTAATTAAAACTTAAGAAACTGCAAAAAGGTGGCATTTCAAGGAGGGGGGGGGGGGATGGATAAACTGAAAGAACCAGAGGTTGTAGAGAATTTCAAAGAGGTTGTTATGAAACGACTGACTAGAACGGAGAAAAGAAATACAGTAGAAGAAAATGGGTAGCTTTGAGAGATAAAATGGTGAAAGTAGCAGAGGATCAAGTAGGTAAAAAGATGAGGGCTAGTAGAAATCATTGGGTAACAGAAGAGATACTGAATTTAATTGATGGAAGGAGAAAACATAAAAATGTAGTAAATGAAGCAGGCTCAAAGGAATACAAATGTCTCAAAAATGAGATAGCCAAGAAGTGCAAAATGGCTAAGCAGGGATGGCTAGAGGACAAATGTAAGGATTTAGAGGCATATATCACTAGGGGGTAAGATAGATACAGTCTACAGGAAAGTTAAAGAGACCTTTGGAGAAAAGAGAAATACCTGTATCAGAATCAAGAGCTCATGTGGAAAACTGGTTCTAAGCAAAGAAGGAAAAGCAGAAAGGTGAAAGGAGTACATAGAGGGTCTACGAGGGTCACTCCAAAAGAAATGCTCACTATTTTTTTTTTAAATCCATCCTTTATTCTACATGTTTGAAAGTTTTACAGTGTGTAGATACATCCTTTAGGAACAATATTTTCATTTCTCCACATAATTTCCATCCCTCTCAACTGCCTTATGCCATCTTGGAACCAGTGCCTGTATATCCGCACGGTAAAATTCTGGACCAACATGTTGGAGCCACTGTTTGGCAGCGTGCACAAGGGAGTCATCTTCTTCAAACATTGTTCCACGAAGAGATTGGGAAACTGAAAAGTTTCCCAAAGACATGATAATCACATGGAGCCAGGTCAGGACTGTAAGGTGGGTGTTTCAGTGTTGTCCATGGCTGTGCATTGTCATGCAACAGCAAAATATCCTGCTTTTGCCAATGTGGTCAAACACGACTCAGTCAGGCTTGAAGTTTCTACAGTGTTGTCACATATGCATCAGAATTTATGGTGGTTCCACTTGGCATGATGTCCATAAGCAAGAGTCCTTCGGAATCAAAAAACACCGTAGCCGTAACTTTTCCAGCAGAAGGTGTGGTTTTGAATTTTTTTTCTTGGGTGAATTTGCATGATGCCACTCCGTTGATTGCCTCTTCGTCTCTGGTGAAAAATGATGGAGCCATGTTCCATCACCTGTCACAATTCATCCAAGAAATTCATCTCCACCATTCTCGTGCTGTTTCAAAAGTTTGCTGCATACAATTTTTCTTGTTTCTTTGTGAGCCACTGTCAACATCCTGGGAACCCACCTGGCACAAACCTTTCATAACGCCAACACTTTCAGTATTCTGCAAACACTTCCTTCTCCTATCCCAACATAGCGTGGCAATTCGTTCACTGTGATACGTCTGTCAGCAATCACCAATTCATTATCTCTCTACACAATGTCTGGAGTGTATGCAGTACGAGGCCTGCTGCTGCGAGGACAATCCTCAGTATTGCCGTGCCCGCTTTCATCATGTAACCTGCTTGCCCACCAACTAACTGTACTGCAATCAACAGCAGCATCTCCATACATGTTTTTCAACCTCTTGTGGATGTTTCCCTCTGTCTCGTTTTCACAGCACAGGAATTCTATGACAGCACGTTGCTTCTGACGAATGTCAACTATAGCAGCCATCGTGAAGACATGCTGTGACGGCACCACTCACAGGAACAGGCTGAACTAAGTTTGAAAACAAGCGGGAAGGATGTATCTACACACTGTAAAACTTTCACACATGCAGAATGAAAACTGTATTTTTACAAAAATAGTGTGCATTTATTTTGGAGTGACCCTCGTATACAAGGGCAATGTACTTGAGGGTAATATTATGGAAATGGAAGAGGACGTAGATGAAGATGAAATGGGAGATATGATACTGCATGAAGAATTTGACAGAGCACTGAAAGATCTGAGTCGAAACAAGGCCCCGGGAGTAGACAACATTCCATTAGAACTAATGATAGCCTTGGGAGAGCCAATCATGACAAAACTCTACCATCTAGTGAGCAAGATGTATGATACAGGAAAAATATCCTCAGACTTAAAGAAGAATATAATAATTCCAGTCCCAAAGAAAGCAGGTGTTGACAGGTGTGAAAATTACTGAACTATCAGTTTAATAAGTCACGGCTGCAAAATACTGACATGAATTCTGTACAGACAAATGGAAAAACTGGTAGAAGCTGACCTCGAGGAAGATCAATTTGGATTTTGTCGAAATGTTGGAACACGCTGTAATGCCGGAAATGCATATCATCCTATTTCCATCTATTGTACTACAATTCTTATTCCTTGTTTTGTTACCTCAAGATATGACATTTCTGTGTCTTTGTATATTGTAATTGTTTTACTATTTGTATATATATGCATTTATGTCGATTTATAATTGGTTTGTTTTGTGAATATTATTTGTATTTATGCGCTGGGTCTGGCCTAGGGAAAACTATGCTATCGAACGAATACATCGATAGGTCGTGTGGAGAACCAAAGTGTTTAGGATCTTTGGTAGTGTTAACTCTGTCGTGTGGAGTGCGGGCAGAGAGGAGTCTGGCTGGAGTGGTGCGGTGGAGCAGGTGTGTTGTGTGAAGCTCCCGCGAGTTGCCGCGCTTTTGGGGTTTGGCAGCATGTAATTGTGCTCGACTTGCGATGATAGTTTCTGACATGGTATCGCGGACGGGAAGCATTATCTGGCGCACATCAAGAGCCCGTTTCGTCTGGTGACCGTGTCGAGAAGAAGGTGCGCCAACATCCAGCTTCTGCAACAGCGACGGACGACAATGAGTGACTGTCGCTACCTCCTCAATCGACGGCTTCATACCTTCAATCAACCAACAAGGAAGACTGGAAGCACGTAAAGTTTTAGAACTGTATGGCAGACCTCAGCCTTTCAAACTTTTAAAATTGTTGCAGCACAAAATTACAGCAACTTAGCATGAACGTTTGTTGCTCATTTCCCAATTGCATTACCAAGCAGGGTCCCTTCCTTTTCTGGAATGAACCCGAGTGTCGTTGAAATTCAAACGCCAGCATCATTCTATTTCACTGCTTTAATTTCAAAGTTCAGTTAAGGTATTCATAGCTGGCTACAATATTTAGATTACACAAGCACAAATTAAGAGTGCTAGTTTTGTTACCGTATTTTAGCTTACCTGTGACTGCAGCTCAGCTTGGTACGTACTAAATTTTACTATTGTTAATTGTTCAGGATCATTTAATTCATCTTTCAAAGTTAAATCTCTTATTTCTAAATTGCATAGATTCAAGTAGCTTTTGAAATGATTGTTGAGGTAGTCCAAGACTAACCGTATTTTACTGAATTTCGATGTGCTTCAGAAAGAAAGCTCACTATTAACTTCAGTCACTAAATTAACTTTCGATTTTCCGGTTTTATTAATTCTTTTGCTACATTAAGTCAGAGTGTAGCGAAATTTATTACTTCTGACAAACTTTCAGTTTTCACACTACACGTGTCAACCTTCAGTTGCCACGCTTCTAGTGCTAATTATATGTGTAATAACCTTTCCTTTTCAGTTACTATAGTAATTGTCCTTAGGACTGGCGACCAATCTCAAATATCTAATTACCGCTAGTTAATTGTTAACGTAACGGCCGCACATTTACTTTCTTTATTAACTTTACCCCTTTTCAAAATTAATTTCCACCAGTTTCATTAGCATTTTTCCTTTCATTTAGATGTAACCCTTTCCTCCCTCTTTACCGACAAATTAACTTCGGTGACGATTGCTTTTCCCAAATTCCCATTAGGTATACGCGGTTTCATTTTTCACTGTCATTAAGGTCGATAAGTGAGGGGGAGGTTACACGTGGCGACCTGGTGACAGGACAATCTTCGAATTTGAGGTTGTTCTGGACACGAATTTTGCATTGCGCAAATCTCGTAACAAAGTACTGGTTACGAAATGGTCGATACGTCAGCGAGAATATTAGTGTGAGGAATCCTAGTTAGATTTGAGATTTGGCATTTATATTGAAAATTATTAAAATGAGTGAAGGCAACAATTGCCAAAATTTGGTAGACTTGGATACGGAACAATCGGTCGAACAGTGGGAAACGCGCACTGCGGTACCCATTGTTCAGGGGCAGGCGGCTAGCATGAAAGACACGACCTCCGAAACGCAACAAAGAGCAGAAATGGAATTCCAAACTTTAGAAAATGTTTCGGAATCGGAAGTGAAAATCAAATCTGAATCCCTTGATGACGAATACGGGGGGACAATTAAAGAGGAAGCCGCTACGGAAGTAAAACCGGTAGTTTCCGGGAATTTAACTGATTTATTGAATGTTTTGATTAACGAAATCAAGAGTCAATCGGCAGAAATTAAAGCTCTGTCTGCCAAGCAAGAAGATCAGGCTGCCAAGCAAGAAGCTCAGGCTGCCAAGCAAGAAGCTCAGTCTGAAAAAATTGAACGAAAGCTAGACAGTCAGAACAAAGCTATTAATGTTGTTAACAACAATGTTGGAGTTGTTAACACAAAAGTTGATAAAATCAAAGAAGATACTGTTGTGATTAATACCGAAATCGGTTATCTTAAACAGGAAATGATAGGCGTTCAGGCGAAAATTGCGAGCATAAATACTCGTTTTTATTCCGAAATTAGCAGAATCGAGAAAAGTGTAGGAGAAGCAGTTGCTCCGATCTTCGAGAATAAGGTGACGGAACAAATTCAATTAGTGAAAAAAGAGGCTCAAAAGAAGCTGGAAACTTTAAAGGCTTTAGTATCCGAAGTAGATACCAAAGTGAAAAAGCAGGCTAATACCTGCGAAGAGAAAAAAAGGGAAGTAGAAACACTTGCAACAACCACTTGCGAAGTAATTACAAGAGTGTCGGAATTAGAAAAGAAACTTGACGAAAAACAGAGCTATGTGCCAATCTGTGCACATAGTTCGGAATTGTTGACAAAAGAGGAGCGGTTCGACCCCTTGAAAAAAGGCGGTATACACGAGACGGATTTCATTAAAAATTGTGAAAGAGTTTTACCCAGATCATGGACTAATGAGAGAAAAATTAATGCGGTTATTGATGTGTTGGCTGGTGATGCCAAGCGTTGGGGCTTAAACCTCAACATTGCGAACCTGACTTTTGACGAGTTTTAAAAATTTGTTTCTGGCTGAATACTGGTCAGAGCAAAAACAGCAAAGTGTCTGGCACGAATTTGTCGTATCGAGGCCTTTCGATGCGAATTCGCGCTGCTCGATGAAGGAGTTTTGTGAGGGCTGGATCCGCAAGTTGGAATATTTGCGTGATCGCCGCACGGAATCCGAAATAGTCTGGGAACTCTACAAGAAGCTTCCAGATGATACAAAACGCTATGTAGGAAGCAATTAAAGCACAATCAATGATTTCCTGGAAAGAGTGGAGGACGGGGACAATTGGCACAATAATCGCGACAGTGGTAGAGGCCGTGGTAACAACAACGCGTACCACAGCAACCACAACAACGATAACTACGGGGATAATGCATACCGCAATCTTGGCAGCAATAACAACAGTGGTTCGGGCCGTAATGACAATCGGTACAATGCAAATAATAACAGGAATGATGGAAACCAGTATCATACTAACGTGATACGGGCTTCGCAGAATAGTAATAACGCCTCAGCAGCATCCGGGGAGCGTATCTGCTGGGACGAGACAGGGAAACCATTAGCCGCGCCGGTGAGGGGCCGACCGGTCGTGGAGAAATTTTGGAGGCCCAATAACAGGAGAAAACCCAGGTGTCGCCGTTATGAAAATTCCGTATGGAATAATCAACGGCGGGAGAGTGTGCCAGTGTTAGGAGAAAGGAGTGCGCCCACGAGTAGTAGATCAGCTGTAGACACGGCAGTAGAAAATACATTCACTGTCAGTGAGAACAATTTAAGTAGTGTTCCGGAAATCGATTATAAAGTGGCAGCTGTAACACCCACAGCGGAACTGGAGATTGAGTTAAAGAATGAGTTGCAAGTGTTGAGTGAAGATCAGATGTCGGATAAAACGTCCGTCATCGAGCGAGGGGATGCAGAGAGGGATGAGGTCTGGTTAAAGCAGTTCGGTCGCTTATACGATGAACTAAGAGATTATAGGGGTCTGTATGGGAGAAGTGTTTATGGGGAGCGCGTGCAGGATTTGCCGCGTCTCGTCCCGCAGGAAGATAGTGTTTGTGAAATGATAGAAAGTTCTGGCCCTAACCGGCAGACTTTACCAGAAATAGTTCATGTTAATGGGGAGCACGAGCAAGATTCGTCGTGTTTCGTCCCGCAAGAGTTGGATGTTGAAGTAGTAACGGAAAGTTCTGGCCCTAACTGGCAGACTTTACCGAAAGTTACAGTGGTAGAAGTAGCCGACCCATCTGACGCAAACCTCCAGTTTAAACATTGCAAGAGTATTAAGGAGAAAGATCGCGAAAATTTTAGTGATAGCCGGACACGATTGGTAGAAAAGCACATAGATTACAGCGTGTATGAGGTTAGAGCTGACATTATACGGTCAGACGATAGCAGTGTGGGTTGCGCAGATCTAGCGGAAGTAATTGCAGATACTACTGGGCACATTCCTCCAGGTAGATTGGCAGATAAGATCAATCTGACCAAAGAGGAATCAACGAAGGTGACAATTAGTGAATTGATAGCGAAGCAACACTCACTAGTTGACGAGTTACAGGAAAAGGTTTCGGTATTGGAGGCGGAGCCACAGACTAAGCCTCAGGACAAACGTTTTGAAATTAAAACTGTATGTGAACAGAGGCTGAAAAAGCCGCCAGATAAGCAGGATTTAGGATCAAAGCCGGATGGTTTTTTCTGGAATGACCTGGATATAGATGAGGATTTACTGTGGGAAAATAAAGAAACAGTCGAGGACAAATGTAGACAGATAGTAGTGTCTGTTAATATGCACGACCTACAACTAAACGTGTTGATTGACACCGGTGCAGAATTGAGTGCTGTATCTGGGAAAATATTTGAGTTACTGAAAGACAGACCTGGCATCGTAGTTATGTCAGTAACAGGAGTGAAAATTATCGGTGCTACTGGGAAGGCCAGTAAACCGGTCACAAAACAGATTTTTGTCAAATTCTAGTTATGTTGGGCACGATTTGAACAAGAGTTTGTCGTCGTGCCAGACTTAACTACGGAAGTAATTATCGGGCTAGATTGGCTATTAAAGTACCGTGCAGTGATTAATTGCGAAAGCAAAACTTTGACATGTACCTCACAAGATAAAACAATAGTAGTTAGCTTTGACGAGGCAGGAGATGGTGTGCATAGGCAATACCAGCCTATACCCATTGTTAACCTTTCCTTTTCAGTTACTATAGTAATTGTCCTTAGGACTGGCGACCAATCTCAAATATCTAATTACCGTTAGTTAATTGTTAACGTAACGGCCGCACATTTACTTTCTTTATTAACTTTACCCCTTTTCAAAATTAATTTCCACCAGTTTCATTAGCATTTTTCCTTTCATTTAGATGTAACCCTTTCCTCCCTCTTTACCGACAAATAAACTTCGGTGACGATTGCTTTTCCCAAATTCCCATTAGGTACACGCAGTTTCATTTTTCACTGTCATTAAGGTCGATAAGTGAGGGGGAGGTTACAATGCAAGGCAATACTGACCCTATGACTTATCTTAGAAGATAGATTAAGGAAAGGCAAACCGACTTTTTTTAGCATTTGTAGACTTAGAGAAAGATATTGACCATGTTGACTGGAATTCTCTGTTTCAAATTCTGAAGGTGGCAGGGGTCAAATACAGGGAGCAAAACGCTACTTACAATTTGTACAAAAACCAGATGGCAGTTATAAGAGTCAAGTGGCATGAAAGGGAAGAAGCGGTTGGGAAGGGAGTGAGACAGCGTTGTATCCTATCCCTGATATTATTCATTCTGTATATTGAGCAAGCAGTGAAAGAAACAAAAGAAAAATTCGGAGTAGAAATTAAAATCCATGGAGAAGAAATAAAAACTTTGAGGTTTGCTGATGACACGTAATTCTGTCAGAGTCAGCAAAGGACCTGAAAGAGCAGTTAAACGGAACGGACAGTGTCTTGAAAGGAGTATGTAAGACGAACATCAACAAAAGCAAAATGAAGATAATGGAATGTAGTTGCATTAAATCAGGTGATGCTGAGGGAATTAGATTAGGAAATGAGACATTTAAAGTAGTAGATGAGTTTTGCTATTTGGGGAGCAAAATAACTGATGATGGTCAAAGTAGAGAGGATATTAAATGTAGACTGGCAATGGCAAGGAAAGCATTTGTGAAGAAGAGAAATCTGTTAACATCGAGAATAGATTTAAGTGTCAGGAAGTCATTTCTGAAAGTATTTGTATGGAGTGTAGCCATGTATGGAAGTGAATCATGGATGATAAATAGCTCAGACATGAGGAGAATAGAAGCTTTTGAAATGTGGCGCTACAGAAGAATGCTGAAGATAAGATGGGCAGATCACATAACTAATGAGGAGGTACTGAATAGAATTGGGGAGAAGAGGAATTTGTGACACAACTTGACTAGAAGAAGTGATCGGTTGGTAGGACACATTCTGAGACATCAAGGGATCGCCAATTTAGTGTTGGAGGGAGGCGTGTAGGGTAAAAATAGCAAAGGGAGACTGAGGGATGAATACACTAAGCAGATTCAGAAGGATGTTGGTTGCAGTAGTTACTCAGAGATGAATAACCTTGCACAGAATAGAGTAGTACGGAGAGCTGCATCAAACCAGTCTGGACTGAAGACCATAACAACAACAACATTTAATGGCTACTTCTTTGGATTCAGTCAAGACTGTCATCTTAGACTTTGAAGTTCTTTGACTTGTGCTACTGTACACAGTGAGCTCACTGGCTGTACATCACATGTTGTCCTTGTATCAATGTGCCATCATATTTTAATCTTGTCACAGTTTTTTATTTTTCTTGGCAATTATGGTTTACTGTGGTAACTTATGTCAAAGCATGCATGACATGTGATACACCTGTGATAATTTTTGTGTGTACTTCGATCGATTTCATGGTTTTTCCTGTTTTTTCTTATTTCGTGTGGCGTTGTCATGTTATCAACTTCAGTATGTTGTACAGCTGCTGTTGATGATGGTTCAGAACCAAAACTTGTAGCAAAATAAAATAACATTAATACAGACAGCACAGTGTTATGCATTTTCTACAACGGGAGGAGGCCATTTACTCAGGTTACCATCCTATTCCTTTTTTTTTTCTAATGCACCTGCCCAACCATTGATTTGAAATGACCCATAGTTCTTAATAAACAGGATGTCCCTCCTATGAATCATCAGTTGCATTTTGTCTGGTGTTTCAACAGACATAAGCAACTTCGTTTTTGTTATATATAGCTGGTGTCAGCCCAAATAAATACTACTCATGTCATCAATTTGTTTCCCATTACAAAACAAAATTATTTTTACACTGGAATTATATGTGCCCAGGGACAGAAGAACACATTATTACTGCAGTAGCAACAGTACTGCCACAACTTGTGCCAGCAAGTGGCAGCTGTCTGCACTGAACTGTTGCTGCAGGTGGATGAGGGAGCACAGTAGCCCCCAGCTCCAATCATTGCCATGAAATCTCACTCCAGATGCCAATTAAATATGCAACAAATAACGTTCAGACCTCCTGCGAGTTATCCTTGTGTGTTTTGCTTAAATCATTTAAGTTCTATGAAAGTAATGATATTCAGTTACCTAATACTGAGTTTTAATCACACAGTGGCCTAGAAACAAAATTTCTGCAATGCCAGACAAGGTGTTCCTCTGTAGATACTTAGCGTTACCTTGTAACGCCGGAAATGCATATCCTCCTATTTCCATCTATTGTGCTATTATTTTCTTTCCTTGCTTTGTTACCTCAAGATATGACATTTCTGTCTCTTTGTATATTGTAATTGTTTTACTATTTGTATATTTATGCATTTATGTCGATGTATAATTGGTTTGTTTCGTAAATATTATTTGTATTTTTACGCTGGGTCTTGCCTAGGGAAAACTGCTATCGAACGATTACGTCGATAGGTCGTGTGAAGAATCAAAGTGTGTAGGATCTTTGGTAGTGTTAACTCTGCCGCGTGGAGCGCGGGCTGAGCAGAAGGAGTCTGGCTGGAGTAGCGAGTGGAGCAGGTGTGTTGTGTGACGCTCCCGCGAGTTGCCGCGCTTTCGGGGTTTGGCAGCATGTAATTGCGCTCGACTTGCGATGATAGTTTCTGACATGGTGTCGCGGACGGGAAGCATTATCTGGCGCACATCTAGAGCCCGTTTCGTCTGGTGACCGTGTCGAGAAGAAGGCGCGCCAACATCCAGCTTCTGCAACAGCGACAGCCGACAATGAGTGACTGTCGCCACATCTTCGATCGACGGCTTCAAACCTTCAATCAACCAACAAGGAAGACTGGAAGCACGTAAAGTTTTAGAACTGTATGGCAGACCTCAGCTTTTCAAACTGTTCCATTTTCGTCACTATAATTACAGCAACTTAGCATGAACGTTTGTTGCTCATTGTCCCAATTGCATTACCAAGCAGAGTCCCTTCCTTTTCCGAAATGAACCCGAGTGTCGTTGAAATTCAAACGCCAGCATCAATTTATTTCACTGCTTTAATTTCAAAGTTCAGTCATAGCTGGCTACAGTATTTAGATTGCACAAGCACAAATTAAGTGTGCGAGTTTTGTTACCGTATTTTAGTTACCTGTGACTTCAGCTCAGCTTGGTACGTACTAAATTTTTCTATTGTTAATTGTTCAGAATCATTTAATCCAAGTTCAAAGTTAAATCTCTTATTTCTAAATTGCGTAGATTCAAGTAGCTTTTGAAATGATTGTTGAGGTAGTCCAAGACTAACCGTGTTTTACTGAATTTCGATGTGCTTCAGAAAGAAAGCTCACTATTAACTTCAGTCACTGAATTAACTTTCGATTTTCCGGTTTTATTAATTCTTTTGCTAAATTAAGTCAGGGTGTAGCGAAATTTATTACGTCTGACAAACTTTCAGTTTTCACACTACACGTGTCAACCTTCAGTTGCCAAGCTTCTAGTGCTAATTATATGTGTAATAACCTTTCTTTTTTTCAGTTACTATAGTAATTGTCCTTAGGACTGGCGACCATGATTTCCCCCAAATCTCAAATACCTAATTACCGCTAGTTAATTGTTAACGTAACGGCTGCACATTTACTTTCTTTATTAACTTTACCCCTTTTCAAAATTAATTTCCACCAGTTTCATTAGCACATTTCCTTTCATTTCGATGTAACCCTTTCCTCCCTCTTTACCGACAGGTTAACTTCGGTGACGATTGCTTTTCCAAAACTCCCATTAGGTACACGCGGTTTCATTTTTCACTGTCATTAAGGTCGGTAAGTGAGGGGGAGGTTACACGTGGCGACCTGGTGACAGGACAATCTTCAATTTTGAGGTTGTTCTGGACACGAATTTTGCATTGTGCTAATATCGTAACAAAGTACTGGTTACGAAATGGTCGTTACGTCAGCGAGAATAAGTAGTGGGAGTAATCCTAATTGTATTTGAGATTTGGCATTGAAAATTATTAAAATGAGTGAAGGCAACAATTACCAAAATTTGGTAGACTTGGATACGGAACAATCGGTCGAACAGTGGGAAACGCGCACGGCGGTTCCCATTGTTCAGGGGCAGGCGGCTAGCATGAAAGACGCGACCGCCGAAACGCAACAAAGAGCAGAAATGGAATTCCAAACTTTAGAAAATGTTTCGGAATCGGAAGTGAAAATCAAATCTTTACCCCTTGATGATGAATACGGGGGAACATATATAGAGGAACCAGCTACGGAAGTAAAACCGGTAGTCTCCTGGAATTTAACTGATTTATTGAATGTTTTGATTAATGAAATCAAGAGTCAATCGGCAGAAATTATAGCTCTGTCTGCCAAGCAAGAAGCTCAGTCTGCCAAGCAAGAAGCTCAGTCTGAAAAAATTGAACGAAAGCTAGACAATCAGAACAAAACTAGTAATGTTGTTAACAACAATGTTGGAGTTGTTAATACAAAAGTTGATAAAATCAAAGAAGATATTGTTGTAATTAATACCGAAATCTGTAATCTTAAACAGGAAATGATAGGCGTTCAGGCGGAAATTGCGAGCATAAATACTCGTTTTGATTCCGAAATTAGCAGAATCGAGAAAAGTGTAGGAGAAGCAGTTGCTCCGATCATCGAGAATAAGGTGACGGAACAAATTCAATTAGTGAAAAAAGAGGATCAACAGAAGGTGGAAACTTTAAAGGCTTTAGTGTCCGAAGTAGACACTAAAGTGAGGGAGCAGGCTAATACCTGCGAAGAGAAAAAGAGGGAAGTGGAAACGCTTGCGACAACCACTTGCCAAGTAATTACGAGAGTGTCGGAATTAGAAAAGAAACTTGACGAAAAACAGAGCTATGTGCCAATCTGTGCACATAGTTCGGAATTGTTGACGAAAGAGGAGCGGTTCGACCCCTTGAAAAAAGGCGGTATACACGCGACGGATTTCATTAAAAATTGTGAAAGAGTTTTACCCAGATCATGGACTAATGAGAGAAAAATTAATGCGGTTATTGATGTGCTGGCTGGTGATGCCAAGCGTTGGGGCTTAAACCTCAACATTACGAACCTGACTTTTGACGAGTTTAAAAATTTGTTTCTGGCTGAATACTGGTCAGAGCAAAAACAGCAAAGTGTCTGGCGCGAATTTGTCGTAGCGAGGCCTTTCGATGCGAATTCGCGCGGTTTGATGAGGGAGTTTTGTGAGGGCTGGATCCGCAAGTTGGAATATTTGCGTGATCGCCGCACAGAATCCGAAATAGTCTGGGAACTCTACAAGAAGCTTCCAGATGATACAAAACGCTACGTAGGAAGCAATTACAGGACAATCAATGATTTCCTGGAAAGAGTTGAGGACGAGGACAATTGGCGCAATAATCGCGACAGTGGTAGAGGCCGTGGTAACAACAACGGGTACCACAGCAACCACAACAACGATAACCATGGGAATAATGCATACCGCAACCATGGCAGCAATAACAATAATGGTTCGGACCGTAATAACAATCGGTACAATGCAAATAATAACAGGAATGACGGAAACCAGTATCGTACTAACGTGATACGGGCTTCACAGAATAGTAATAACGCCAGAGGGTGTGATCAGCCGCCTCAGCAGCATCCGGGGACCGTATCTGCTGGGACGAGACAGGGAAACCATTAGCCGCGCCGGTGAGGGGCTGACCGGACGTGGAGAAATTTTGGCGGCCCAATAACAGGAGAAAACCCAGGTGTCGCCGTTATGAAAATTCCGTGTGGAATAATCAACGGCGGGAGAGTGTGCCAGTGTTAGGAGAAAGGAGTGCGCCCACAAGTAGTAGATCAGCTGTATACATGGCAGTAGGAAGTACATTCACTGTCAGTGAGAACAATTTAAGTAGTGTTCTGGAAATTGATTATAAAGTGGCAGCTGTAATACCCACAGCGGAACTGGAGATTGAGTTAAAGAATGAGTTGCAAGTGTTGAGAGAAGATCAGATGTCGGATAAAACGTCCGTCATCGATCAAGGGGATGCAGAGAGGGATGAGGTCTGGTTAAGGCAGTTCGGTCGCTTATACGACGAACTAAGAGATTATAGGGGTCTGTATGGGAGAAGTGTTTATGGGGAGCGCTTGCAGGATTTGCCGCGTCTCGTCCCGCAGGAAGATAGTGTTTGTGAAGTGATAGAAAGTTCTGGCCCTAACCAGCAGACTTTACCAGAAATAGTTGATGTTAATGGTGAGCACGAGCAAGATTCGTCGTGTTTCGTCCCGCAAGGGTTGGATGTTGAAGTAGTAACGGAAAGTTCTGGCCCTAACCGGCAGACCTTACCGAAAGTTTCAGTGGTAGAAGTAACCGACCCATCCGACGCAAACCTCCAGTTTAAACATTGCAAGAGTATTAAGGAGAAAGATCGCGAAAATTTTAGTAATAGCCGGACACGATTGGTAGAAAAGCACATAGATTACAGCGTGTATGAGGTTAGAGCTGACATTATACGGTCAGACGATAGCAGTGTGGGTTGCGCAGATCTAGCGGAAGTAATTGCAGATACTACTGGGCACATTCCTCCAGGTAGATTGGCAGATAAGATCAATCTGCCCAAAGAGGAATCAACGAAGGTGACAATTAGTGAATTGATAGCGAAGCAACACTCACTAGTTGACGAGTTACAGGAAAAGGTTTCGGTATTGGAGGCGGAGCTACAGACTAAGCCTCAGGACAAACGTTTTGAAATTAAAACTGTATGTGAACAGAGGCTGAAAAAGCCGCCAGATAAGCAGGATTTAGGATCAAAGCCGGATGGTTTTTTCTGGAATGACCTGGATATAGACGAGGATTTACTGTGGGAAAATAAAGAAACAGTCGAGGACAAATGTAGACAGATAGTAGTGTCTGTTAATATGCACGACCTACAACTAAACGTGTTGATTGACACCGGTGCAGAATTGAGTGCTGTATCTGGGAAAATATTTGAGTTACTGAAAGACAGACCTGGCATCGTAGTTATGTCAGTAACAGGAGTGAAAATTATCGGTGCTACTGGGAAGGCCAGTAAACTGGTCACAAAACAGATTTTTGTCCACTTCCGAGATATGTGGGGCACGATTTGAACAAGAGTTTGTCGTCGTGCCAGACTTGACTACGGAAGTAATTATCGGGTTAGATTGGCTATTAAAGTACCGTGCAGTGATCAATTGCGAAAGCAAAACTTTGACATGTACGTCACAAGATAACACAATAGTAGTTAGTTTTGACGAGGCAGGAGACGGTGTGCATAGGCAATACCAGCCTATACACATTGTTAACTGGCCGGATGCTATTGACGTAGGTATGAATTTGAACTACTGTAATGTGAGGAATCTCGGAATTGACAATAGTGTAGAAAGTGAATTGGAAAGTATTGTAGACGGTGTGCCAAACGTAACACACGAACAAAGACGAGGTCTGTATGAAGTAATAATGAGGAATAAGAGTGTGTTTTCAGACAAACCGGGACTTGTGGAAGGATATAAACGCAAGTTGCATGTAATTCCGCACGAACCATTCTTCGTGAGACCGTATGCTATACCG
Source organism: Schistocerca cancellata (assembly GCF_023864275.1). Taxonomy (NCBI): domain Eukaryota; kingdom Metazoa; phylum Arthropoda; class Insecta; order Orthoptera; family Acrididae; genus Schistocerca; species Schistocerca cancellata. Next base: position 604,398,808 of record NC_064631.1, on the reverse strand, counting down.
CTGTCCAAAAAGGAAGCAGTGCAATGGGAGATAGATAAGATGATCGAATGGGGAGTGACTGAAAGAAGTACGAGTCCATACAATAACGGTTTGGTCATTGTAGCAAAACGGGATGGTAGTGTGTGTATTGTGATTGACACACGCACGTTGAATACGGTCGTTCAACGTGAAACAGACAGACCAGAGAGTATGGAGGAGATTTTGCAACGTTTTCATGACGTTAAGTCCATGATTAGCCTCGATCTGACGGCTAGTTACTGGCAAATAGAACTCGAAGAAGAATCTAGGCCATACACCGCCTTCTTGTTTGCGGGCAGGTGTTATCAGTATAGAGTACTGCCGTTTGGACTTAATATATCTGTGTCCGTATTCATCAGGGCCCTAGATAAAGTGCTAGGACCGGCTTTGAGTTCAAGATTAACTGTATATGTTGACGACCTATTGTTGGCCAATGCCACTTGGCATGACCATTGTGACCTGTTAGATGAAGTTTTTAGAGCATTGCGCCGTGGCGGAATGACTCTAAAGCTAAAGAAATGCGAATTTGTGAAGCAGGAACTGAAATTTTTAGGGCATGTAATTACCACTGCTGGTATTACGAAGGACCCAGAGAAACTAGAGGCAATAAGGAATTGTCCTCCACCCAAGTCTAGGAAACAGTTAAAAAGTTTTCTAGGGTTAACAGGATTTTACCGCAAATTTGTAAAAGGACAAGTGTTTAATGATGAAAATTTGAATAACCTCTTACGCAAAAACGTTCCGTTTGTGTGGACTGACGGGTGTCAGGCCGCTTTCGAGAGATTAAAAGACGAGTTGTTAAGATCTAACATACTATTTCATCCTGATTTATCGCTACCCTTCCATCTGGGAACGGATTCGTCGAATTACGGGGTGGGGGTAGAACTGTTCCAAGAAGTTGGTGAAGGAGAGGACAAGGAACACCGGACGATAGCGTTCGCGAGTCGAACTTTATCAAAAACTGAGCGAAACTACACGATTTCTGAGAAAGAGTGTCTCGCTATCGTGTGGGGATTCAAGAAGTTCAAAGGTTACCTATGGGACCGTAAGGTGATTATTCATACAGACCATAAGGCACTCACTTATCTGAAGGATTGTAAACTACTTCACGAAAGACTGACTAGGTGGTCGCTGTATTTACAGCAATTTAACTATGACATCTGTTACGTAAAAGGGACCGACAATTGCGTAGCGGATGCGACGTCGGGGTTGCCAGAGTCTAATCAAGGTGTATTGAAAGATGAGTCAGATGGAGAGGTCAAATTATACTATTTTAAAGAAGTTGAGGGACGTAAATTAGTAATGGACATCTGTAAGAATCTACGTCGTCATCAGAACGAGGACAGTTGTTTAAATATGGTGAAAACCCGATATGACGAAAGGAGTCCAGAAGGAGAGAAATTAAGAAAGTATTACAAGATATACGATCATATCTTGTACATACGTAAGGGTGAAGATAGTAATATTTGGCGGGTATGCTGGCCCACCAAATACGTCACGGAAATAATAGACTACTACCATTTGGCGTATGGTCACTGTGGACCTAAGAAATGTACGGAAAAGCTGAGTGAAGTAGTGCATTTTAACAACATGTTAAAACGCGTTACTGACAGAGTGAAAACTTGCGATTTATGTCAGAAGGTGAAGGTTACCAACTGTACGAGTCGTGGTCCTATGCAAAGTATAAGGCCTAACGACACCTTTGAATTACTGTGCGTGGACTTGTACGGACCTTTGCCCAAGTCATCAGGAAACTTTGCCTACATTTTAGTAGTGCTAGAAGCTTTTTCCAAGTTCATCAAACTATACCCGATTAGGAAAGCTACAGCCAAAGCGGTCTATAGCAAGCTTGTGAACGATTATTTTGTTCATATTGGCAAGCCCAAGGCGATTCTATCAGATAATGGGGCACAATTTACTTCTAAGTTGTGGAATGAAGGCATGGAAAGTAATGGGGTCGAGGTGATCCATATTTCAGCTTACTGTCCAGCTGGGAATCCCGCTGAGAGGTATATGCGCGAGCTAGGCCGACTTTGCCGTACCTATTGCCATCACAATCATAGGGCATGGGGCAAATATGTAGCAGTATTTGAGAGAATTATGAACACCTTGAGACATGAATCGACGGGATTTTCTCCAGAGGAAATCCTGTTGGATGACAGAAGTAAAAGTTTAGTGGAAGAGATAATCAAATTCCCTCCACGGATCGACATTAGTATTGGTGTGAAAAAAGATCGTTTGCGAGAAGTAATGAAGCTAAAAGCCGATGCTCGCATACGTCGTCATGACGCTAAAACGCGTTTTGCTAAGTTTGCAATCGGAGACTTAGTACTTGTAAAAGCTCATGAGAAATCGAGCGAGATAGACAATGAAATCTCTAAATTTAAGTTTGTTTATAATGGACCATATAAAGTCATTGGTATACCTCACACAAATGCTTATTGCTTAGAGTATCCAAGCTCTGGAAAACGATTAGGTATACAGAATATTGTAGACTTGAAATTGTACCAACCTAGGATCGATTAATACCACACAATGGGTAACTTGTACAGTATGTAAATATAGAGTGTAAGATTTAAGGATGTGCCATGTTACGATGCTTTTGCCTGACCTAGAGGTCATTAAAGAAGTTGTGATTAATAAGTAATTAATTTTGACTAAATGATTTAAGAGTAACTGATTAGTAATCATCTGAAAAATCCAAGCTGCTAGTTTAAGTTTTCAGCTGAGTCACAGTAGATTAAGGAATGTAAATATGATATTGTAACTTGCTGTAATATTTCATGAATGTGTGTTTTTATTAGTCATTGCCAATGTACTTAGACGCTGTTTTAAGTTTCAGGCTAGTACATGCGTGTCATGATGGACAGTGCTGAGTTATCCGCTGTGATAGTGTTTATGGACTCCTTGAGATTACTCGGGAGTGAGTTTTTCCGAAAGAATTCAGTGAAACGGACGTTCTGGAAACGCCGTTACAAGGGCAAGTGAGATCAAGCGTGCCGCACAGGCGGGCGCAACAATACTTGCGAGGCGAAGCCGCTGTCGGCTCTTGTGCCGCTGTCGGCTCTTGTGCCGCTGTCGGCATCCTTTGTACTTGCGAGTACGGAAGGTGGAGTTGTTTTTCTTCCCGGACAGCTGATGTGAAAGAATTCTGCTGTCAATATTTATGTTTTATTTTATCTGCTGTATATTATTTTCTTGTTTAGCGTTAATTGGACATGACGAGAATATTAATTATGAAAAGGTTACATAAAAATGTGTATTCTATGTAATTAATTATTAGTTTGCGTATTTTGATATACCTGTTTTTTATGACCATGTACTCTGATCAATTTTGCAAATAGTATTCCATTTCTTATAGTGTTACGAATTTTAATGATTTTGGAATAGCTAAACCATTTTCTGTTTTCTATGAATTTTGATATGTTGTCAACCTGTTTTATTCTGTGCAAGATGACAGAGTGGAATAAGATTAGGAGTGTCTCCACTCAATTATTATTGTCTAAAAATTGGTTTATGGTTAATTAGACGAATGAAACTTCCTGGCAGATTAAAACTGTGTGCCCGACCGAGACTCGAACTCGGGACCTTTGCCTTTCGCGGGCAAGTGCTCTACCAACTGAGCTACCGAAGCACGACTCACGCCCGGTACCGACAGCTTTACTTCTGCCAGTACCTCGTCTCCTACCTTCCAAACTTTACAGAAGCTCTCCTGCGAACCTTGCAGAACTAGCACTCCTGAAAGAAAGGATATTGCGGAGACATGGCTTAGCCACAGCCTGGGGGATGTTTCCAGAATGAGATTTTCACTCTGCAGCGGAGTGTGCGCTGATATGAAACTTCCTGGCAGATTAAAACTGTGTGCCCGACCGAGACTCGAACTCGGGACCTTTGCCTTTCGCGGGCAAGTGCTCTACCAACTGAGCTACCGAAGCACGACTCACACACGGTACTCACAGCTTTACTTCTGCCAGTACCTCGTATCCTATCATCCAAACTTTACAGAAGCTCTCCTGCGAACCTTGCAGAACTAGCACTCCTGAAAGAAAGGATATTGCGGAGACATGGCTTAGCCACAGCCTGGGGGATGTTTCCAGAATGAGATTTTCACTCTGCAGCGGAGTGTGCGCTGATATGAAACTTTCTGGCAGATTAAAACTGTGTGCCCGACCGAGACTCGAACTCGGGACCTTTGCCTTTTGCGGGCAAGTGCTCTACCAACTGAGCTACCGAAGCACGACTCACGCCCGGTACTCACAGCTTTACTTCTGCCAGTACCTCGTCTCCTACCTTCCAAACTTTACAGAAGCTCTCCTGCGAACCTTGCAGAACTAGCACTCCTGAAAGAAAGGATATTGCGGAGACATGGCTTAGCCACAGCCTGGGGGATGTTTCCAGAATGAGATTTTCACTCTGCAGCGGAGTGTGCGCTGATATGAAACTTCCTGGCAGATTAAAACTGTGTGCCCGACCGAGACTCGAACTCGGGACCTTTGCCTTTCGCGGGCAAGTGCTCTACCAACTGAGCTACCGAAGCACGACTCACGCCCGGTACTCACAGCTTTACTTCTGCCAGTACCTCGTCTCCTACCTTCCAAACTTTACAGAAGCTCTCCTGCGAACCTTGCAGAACTAGCACTCCTGAAAGAAAGGATATTGCGGAGACATGGCTTAGCCACAGCCTGGGGGATGTTTCCAGAATGAGATTTTCACTCTGCAGCGGAGTGTGCGCTGATATGAAACTTCCTGGCAGATTAAAACTGTGTGCCCGACCGAGACTCGAACTCGGGACCTTTGCCTTTCGCAGGCAAGTGCTCTACCAACTGAGCTACCGAAGCACGACTCACGCCCGGTACTCACAAATTTACTTCTGCCAGTACCTCGTCTCCTACCTTCCAAAATTTACAGAAGCTCTCCTGCGAACCTTGCAGAACTAGCACTCCTGAAAGAAAGGATATTGCGGAGACATGGCTTAGCCACAGCCTGGGGGATGTTTCCAGAATGAGATTTTCACTCTGCAGCGGAGTGTGCACTGATATGAAACTTCCTGGCAGATTAAAACTGTGTGCCCGACCGAGACTCGAACTCGGGACCTTTGCCTTTCGCGGGCAAGTGCTCTACCAACTGAGCTACCGAAGCACGACTCACACCCGGTACTCACAGCTTTACTTCTGCCAGTACCTCGTCTCCTACCTTCCAAACTTTACAGAAGCTCTCCTGCGAACCTTGCAGAACTAGCACTCCTGAAAGAAAGGATATTGCGGAGACATGGCTTAGCCACAGCCTGGGTGATGTTTCCAGAATGAGATTTTCACTCTGCAGCGGAGTGTGCGCTGATATGAAACTTCCTGGCAGATTAAAACTGTGTGCCCGACCGAGACTCGAACTCGGGACCTTTGCCTTTCGCGGGCAAGTGCTCTACCAACTGAGCTACCGAAGCACGACTCACGCCCGGTACTCACAGCTTTACTTCTGCCAGTACCTCGTCTCCTACCTTCCAAACTTTACAGAAGCTCTCCTGCGAACCTTGCAGAACTAGCCCTCCTGAAAGAAAGGATATCGCGGAGACATGGCTTAGCCACAGCCTGGAGGATGTTTCCAGAATGAGATTTTCACTCTGCAGCGGAGTGTGCGCTGATATGAAACTTCCTGGCAGATTAAAACTGTGTGCCCGACCGAGACTTGAACTCGGGACCTTTGCCTTTCGCGGGCAAGTGCTCTACCAACTGAGCTACCGAAGCACGACTCACGCCCGGTACTCACAGCTTTACTTCTGCCAGTACCTCGTCTCCTACCTTCCAAACTTTACAGAAGCTCTCCAGCGAACCTTGCAGAACTAGCCCTCCTGAAAGAAAGGATATTGCGGAGACATGGCTTAGCCACAGCCTGGGGGATGTTTCCAGAATGAGATTTTCACTCTGCAGCGGAGTGTGCGCTGATATGAAACTTCCTGGCAGATTAAAACTGTGTGCCCGACCGAGACTCGAACTCGGGACCTTTGCCTTTCGCAGGCAAGTGCTCTACCAACTGAGCTACAGAAGCACGACTCACGCCCGGTACTCACAGCTTTACTTCTGCCAGTACCTCGTCTCCTACCTTCCAAACTTTACAGAAGCTCTCCTGCAAACCTTGCAGAACTAGCACTCCTGAAAGAAAGGATATTGTGGAGACATGGCTTAGCCACAGCCTGGGGGATGTTTCCAGAATGAGATTTTCACTCTGCAGTGGAGTGTGCGCTGATATGAAACTTCCTGGCAGATTAAAACTGTGTGCCCGACCGAGACTCGAACTCGGGACCTTTGCCTTTCGCGGGCAAGTGCTCTACCAACTGAGCTACCGAAGCACGACTCACGCCCGGTACTCACAGCTTTACTTCTGCCAGTACCTCGTCTCCTACCTTCCAAACTTTACAGAAGCTCTCCTGCGAACCTTGCAGAACTAGCACTCCTGAAAGAAAGGATATTGCGGAGACATGGCTTAGCCACAGCCTGGGGGATGTTTCCAGAATGAGATTTTCACTCTGCAGCGGAGTGTGCGCTGATATGAAACTTCCTGGCAGATTAAAACTGTGTGCCCGACCGAGACTCGAACTCGGGACCTTTGCCTTTCGCGGGCAAGTGCTCTACCAACTGAGCTACCGAAGCACGACTCACGCCCGGTACTCACAGCTTTACTTCTGCCAGTACCTCGTCTCCTACCTTCCAAACTTTACAGAAGCTCTCCCGCGAACCTTGTAGAACTAGCACTCCTGAAAGAAAGGATATTGCGGAGACATGGCTTAGCCACAGCCTGGGGGATGTTTCCAGAATGAGATTTTCACTCTGCAGCGGAGTGTGCGCTGATATGAAACTTCCTGGCAGATTAAAACTGTGTGCCCGACCGAGACTCTAACTCGGGACCTTTGCCTTTCGCGGGCAAGTGCTCTACCAACTGAGCTACCGAAGCACGACTCACGCCCGGTACTCACAGCTTTATTTCTGCCAGTACCTCGTCTCCTACCTTCCAAACTTTACAGAAGCTCTCCTGCGAACCTTGCAGAACTAGCACTCCTGAAAGAAAGGATATTGCGGAGACATGGCTTAGCCACAGCCTGGGGGATGTTTCCAGAATGAGATTTTCACTCTGCAGCGGAGTGTGCGCTGATATGAAACTTCCTGGCAGATTAAAACTGTGTGCCCGACCGAGACTCGAACTCGGGACCTTTGCCTTTCGCGGGCAAGTGCTCTACCAACTGAGCTACCGAAGCACGACTCACGCCCGGTACTCACAGCTTTACTTCTGCCAGTACCTCGTCTCCTACCTTCCAAACTTTACAGAAGCTCTCCTGCGAACCTTGCAGAACTAGCACTCCTGAAAGAAAGGATATTGCGGAGACATGGCTTAGCCACAGCCTGGGGGATGTTTCCAGAATGAGATTTTCACTCTGCAGCGGAGTGTGCGCTGATATGAAACTTTCTGGCAGATTAAAACTGTGTGCCCGACCGAGACTCGAACTCTGGACCTTTGCCTTTCGCGGGCAAGTGCTCTACCAACTGAGCTACCGAAGCACGACTCACGCCCGGTACTCACAGCTTTACTTCTGCCAGTACCTCGTCTCCTACCTTCCAAACTTTACAGAAGCTCTCCTGCGAACCTTGCAGAACTAGCACTCCTGAAAGAAAGGATATTGCGGAGACATGGCTTAGCCACAGCCTGGGTGATGTTTCCAGAATGAGATTTTCACTCTGCAGCGGAGTGTGCGCTGATATGAAACTTCCTGGCAGATTAAAACTGTGTGCCCGACCGAGACTCGAACTCGGGACCTTTGCCTTTCGCGGGCAAGTGCTCTACCAACTGAGCTACCGAAGCACGACTCACGCCCGGTACTCACAGCTTTACTTCTGCCAGTACCTCGTCTCCTACCTTCCAAACTTTACAGAAGCTCTCCTGCAAACCTTGCAGAACTAGCACTCCTGAAAGAAAGGATATTGCGGAGACATGGCTTAGCCACAGCCTGGGGGATGTTTCCAGAATGAGATTTTCACTCTGCAGCGGAGTGTGCGCTGATATGAAACTTCCTGGCAGATTAAAACTGTGAGCCCGACCAAGACTCGAACTCGGGACCTTTGCCTTTCGCGGGCAAGTGCTCTACCAACTGAGCTACCGAAGCACGACTCACGCCCGGTACTCACAGCTTTACTTCTGCCAGTACCTCGTCTCCTACCTTCCAAACTTTACAGAAGCTCTCCAGCGAACCTTGCAGAACTAGCACTCCTGAAAGAAAGGATATTGCGGAGACATGGCTTAGCCACAGCCTGGGGGATGTTTCCAGAATGAGATTTTCACTCTGCAGCGGAGTGTGCGCTGATATGAAACTTTATCTTAAACTGCCATGAAGTTTCATATCAGCGCACACTCCGCTGCAGAGTGAAAATCTCATTCTGGAAACATCCCCCAGGCTGTGGCTAAGCCATGTCTCCGCAATATCCTTTCTTTCAGGAGTGCTAGTTCTGCAAGGTTCGCAGGAGAGCTTCTGTAAAGTTTGGAATGTAGGAGACGAGGTACTGGCAGAAGTAAAGCTGTGAGTACCGGGCGTGTGTCGTGCTTCGGTAGCTCAGTTGGTAGAGCACTTGCCCGCGAAAGGCAAAGGTCCCGAGTTCGAGTCTCGGTCGGGCACACAGTTTTAATCTGCCAGGAAGTTTCATATCAGCGCACACTCCGCTGCAGAGTGAAAATCTCATTCTGGAAACATCCCCCAGGCTGTGGCTAAGCCATGTCTCCGCAATATCCTTTCTTTCAGGAGTGCTAGTTCTGCAAGGTTCGCAGGAGAGCTTCTGTAAAGTTTGGAAGGTAGGAGACGAGGTACTGGCAGAAGTAAAGCTGTGAGTACCGGGCGTGAGTCGTGCTTCGGTAGCTCAGTTGATAGAGCACTTGCCCGCGAAAGGCAAAGGTCCCGAGTTCGAGTCTCGGTCGGGCACACAGTTTTAATCTGCCAGGAAGTTTCATATCAGCGCACACTCCGCTGCAGAGTGAAAATCTCATTCTGGAAACATCCTCCAGGCTGTGGCTAAGCCATGTCTCCGCAATATCCTTTCTTTCAGGAGGGCTAGTTCTGCAAGGTTCGCAGGAGAGCTTCTGTAAAGTTTGGAAGGTAGGAGACGAGGTACTGGCAGAAGTAAAGCTGTGAGTACCGGGCGTGAGTCGTGCTTCGGTAGCTCAGTTGGTAGAGCACTTGCCCGCGAAAGGCAAAGGTCCCGAGTTCGAGTCTCGGTCGGGCACACAGTTTTAATCTGCCAGGAAGTTTCATATCAGCGCACACTCCGCTGCAGAGTGAAAATCTCATTCTGGAATTAGACGAATGCTAAATTTTTTTGATGTTTTGAGCATATGCATTTCCGCTGTTTTTTTTTTTTTTTGGGACATTTTCTGAGTCTGTTTACGTTACACGAACATCCACAGACATTGTGGGGCACGTGTAACGCCGGAAATGCATATCCTCCTATTTCCATCTATTGTGCTATTATTTTCTTTCCTTGCTTTGTTACCTCAAGATATGACATTTCTGTCTCTTTGTATATTGTAATTGTTTTACTATTTGTATATTTATGCATTTATGTCGATGTATAATTGGTTTGTTTCGTAAATATTATTTGTATTTTTACGCTGGGTCTTGCCTAGGGAAAGCTGCTATCGAACGATTACGTCGATAGGTCGTGTGAAGAATCAAAGTGTGTAGGATCTTTGGTAGTGTTAACTCTGCCGCGTGGAGCGCGGGCTGAGCAGAAGGAGTCTGGCTGGAGTAGCGAGTGGAGCAGGTGTGTTGTGTGACGCTCCCGCGAGTTGCCGCGCTTTCGGGGTTTGGCAGCATGTAATTGCGCTCGACTTGCGATGATAGTTTCTGACATGGTGTCGCGGACGGGAAGCATTATCTGGCGCACATCTAGAGCCCGTTTCGTCTGGTGACCGTGTCGAGAAGAAGGCGCGCCAACATCCAGCTTCTGCAACAGCGACAGCCGACAATGAGTGACTGTCGCCACATCTTCGATCGACGGCTTCAAACCTTCAATCAACCAACAAGGAAGACTGGAAGCACGTAAAGTTTTAGAACTGTATGGCAGACCTCAGCTTTTCAAACTGTTCCATTTTCGTCACTATAATTACAGCAACTTAGCATGAACGTTTGTTGCTCATTGTCCCAATTGCATTACCAAGCAGAGTCCCTTCCTTTTCCGAAATGAACCCGAGTGTCGTTGAAATTCAAACGCCAGCATCAATTTATTTCACTGCTTTAATTTCAAAGTTCAGTCATAGCTGGCTACAGTATTTAGATTGCACAAGCACAAATTAAGAGTGCGAGTTTTGTTACCGTATTTTAGTTACCTGTGACTGCAGCTCAGCTTGGTACGTACTAAATTTTTCTATTGTTAATTGTTCAGAATCATTTAATCCAAGTTCAAAGTTAAATCTCTTATTTCTAAATTTCGTAGATTCAAGTAGCTTTTGAAATGATTGTTGAGGTAGTCCAAGACTAACCGTGTTTTACTGAATTTCGATGTGCTTCAGAAAGAAAGCTCACTATTAACTTCAGTCACTGAATTAACTTTCGATTTTCCGGTTTTATTAATTCTTTTGCTAAATTAAGTCAGGGTGTAGCGAAATTTATTACGTCTGACAAACTTTCAGTTTTCACACTACACGTGTCAACCTTCAGTTGCCAAGCTTCTAGTGCTAATTATATGTGTAATAACCTTTCTTTTTTTCAGTTACTATAGTAATTGTCCTTAGGACTGGCGACCATGATTTCCCCCAAATCTCAAATACCTAATTACCGCTAGTTAATTGTTAACGTAACGGCTGCACATTTACTTTCTTTATTAACTTTACCCCTTTTCAAAATTAATTTCCACCAGTTTCATTAGCACATTTCCTTTCATTTCGATGTAACCCTTTCCTCCCTCTTTACCGACAGGTTAACTTCGGTGACGATTGCTTTTCCAAAACTCCCATTAGGTACACGCGGTTTCATTTTTCACTGTCATTAAGGTCGGTATGTGAGGGGGAGGTTACAACCTGTGCAAAGTAAGGGTGTGTCGCTAGTATTACATAAAATGAAATGTTTAAGTTACTGCATGCTTCCTGTCCTTGAAATTATATTTTGTCAAAACTGTGCATAGCTGAGGTGACAATGCATTTGGCACTACTGCACATGCACCATTTGGCACAATAAACAGCATATGTAATATCTGGCCACTGGAGTATTCCATTTTGGATTTGATCTGACATAAGTCAGTGACAGAAAAACCAAAACAGGTATCAGCATGAGATGGAGGCCCACAGACCATTTCCGAGTTAGTTTAGTTTTAATCCCAATAAATTCATTCTCACTGAGAAGTAAGGACTACAAACATAAACAACCAAAGGAAATCATTTTCACTACAGGGATATGACATCACCAGGATTCATGTGTTCAGATCATGGAGTGTGCAGCCTTGAGAGAGAAGTTACATGAAAACATACAGTCAATTCATCTACAGTGCTTTGTAGAATGCACACTGTTCTAGGAGCATGTGATGGGCCTTACAATAAAAATGGACCGAACAAACCAGGTTTAAGAAACAATTCCAGTAACTAGTTTTTAAAGACCTACCTTATCAGTTTTCATCACTTACCAGTGTGTCCCTTTAGCTTATGTCAACTATCCCCAGCAACATATTTGTGTGGCAGTGGATTTCTATGTCTGCACACTGTGCGGCAGATCTGAGGAGTCGGAGGTTGTCTGGGTTCGATTCCAGGTTGTTTCAAGACTGTTCTGCTGGCCACTCTGTTTATGGTTTTTAGGTGGTTTTTCCAGTCATCTAGGCAAAAAGCGACAAAAATGAAAATCATATCCCTATCGTAACACTGATGTGAAAAAACATTCCAAATAATCATTGTTCTTGTAAGGTGAATCACATGGTCCTTGAACAGTACACATTCTACATAGCACTCTACATGAATCATCTACGTGTTTTCATACAACTTTTCTTTCAAAACGGTTTCACACAGCACACACCATAATTGGAATATACAGGAGTCCTGCCATAAAATGCAGATGCACACCAATAAAAAACAAATTATACCACCAAATAAAAATGTTTTCATGGCTTGCAGACGATATATGCAGGCCAAAGTAAGCACCAACAGCTACAGATAGTAAAAGAGTAATTGTATTAATGAAAACTAAGAAAATCCAGATTTTCAACAGAGGTCAGAAAACAGAAAACTGGTTTTTTGTCAATTAATTTTGCAAAATACTTTTCATTGTTCTGGTACAATGGTAATTTGAACGAATAGGTAATTTACAAATCCACACAATATCTCCAGTTCCAAAGTCAATTGAATGTTCTATTGCTTATCACTCACATCACTAATGCAGTGTGTATCATATAGAAAATCCTGAATTTTTCAAAGAATATATTCTCAAAATTGGATGTAAAACCCTTTGCACCGATATATAACATTTCCAGTCTACTGATGTATTAAATGGTATTTGCCTCCAACTCTGGTCTCGCTATCATGGAACTTTTATGATGTTACATTCATATTCTGTTTGAAGTCATCTGCAACATGCACCTCTGAATCAGCTAGCAGATACAGCAATACTATAACAAATAGTTTGAAGCTTATTGTAATTAATGTCCATATAACATCACATTTTGTTTCATTCTCAGCTTCCATGCTCTTACATTATTTGTCTACAGGCAAAAGTAATGAAGCACAAAATAATAAAAGCAGCAATCAGGAGGAAAACTTTTGAACCCCACGTCCACCCATCCAGGTTTATGTTTTCTATGATTTCCCTAAATCGTTCCAGACAAACGCTGAGAGGATTCCTTACCCATCCATTACACAGTCCAAACCTATGCTCCATCTCTAATGACCTTGATGTCAACAGGATGTTAGGCCCTTATCTTCCTTCCTTCCAATCAGTATTTAACCAACATGTCATAAATAATTATAATGTCAACAATGTAGGAAAAGACAGATTGTTACTTACCATAAAGAAGACACATCAAGTTGCAGACAGGCACAATTAAAGACACTTACATAAAGCTTTCGGCCACAGCCTTCATCAGTAAAAGAGAGACACATGTTATTCACACACACAAGCAAGCAGACCTCACACACGTATGACAACAAATTCCAGTAAGTCAGAATGCCCAGCCCAAGATGTTGGAGCCCTTCATCCATTGTTCACAGGATCTCATGTGAGAAAAGGCCAAGTTGAGTTTCGTATAAGTGATGCTTTCCAAAACTGTGCTGCTGTGTGGCCAGAAACTTTTCCCTATCAAGGAAATTTGAAGTATTCAAATTATGTTCAAGTATACGGCAGCAAACATGTCAGTGAGCAATCAAGGGAAAGCAATGTATCCCTCTACTTTAATCAATCACAGTGCACACTGTGTTGTCGAGTCAGACCAGGGATTGCCCTGCATCAGAGTAAACAGCAAACTTGAAAGCACGGCAAGTGCAGATAAACAAGATTTCCTTCTTACATGGCAACCTACTGCAACTAAAATTCATGAAATGTTCTTCAGTTTGCCAAAGTCATTTTAGACTTCATGCGTTAGGTCTACTGGTAATATGGAACTGTTCAATGATAATGTGACACAAAATCTGAACACATTTCTGTGGCAACTTCACACACTTCATTTACAAATGTAAAGTCCTCTTGTTATCACTGCAGTTGATGGAAATGCAACACCGAGTGATGGTAGAATGAACACCTCGACATAGCGATCTCTTCGTTTTGAGTGTTTCACAACGCAATTGGTCTATGTAGGTATATACCTCTTGTCCTAAGTTTTCCACAAAATTACTTCTCAGTAAATGGATGTGGCTTTCAAATATAGATGAATTTTTATCAGGAGACAGAATACCATAGGAAACAGCTCCACGTTCAAAATTTAAATTCCTAACTATTTTACAGGTTCAGCATTGGTAAATATAGCTGAATGTTCTCATTCACCAATTTTCCACAACTGTTTGGTTCAGGCTGCACTGCCAATACGTCTGTTGGCAAACCCTCACTCACTGAATTTTCACTAATACGGAGAGGCACGAAATTTCCATCAATAGTTCAAGCCACATTCAGTATATGGAAAGTTCATGACTGACACTTCCATTCTGATTTCACATACAGGGAGCTTTTTTTCAGTACACACTCACTTCAGCTAGTAAATTGCATCTACTATTGTATTTGATTCTTGAAAGAGGTTTGACTGACCACTGCTACTTTTCATGTGAACCAGTCACGCCAAAACTTCAGAGAGTTATTCCTACCTGTGATGTCTATATATGGATCAAATTTAATTAACACTGGATGCCTAGATGAAAAGATATGCATCTGCAAAGTTGACCAATATTTTCTATGTGCAAATTTTAGGGTTTTTTTGAGAGGGGGGAGGGGGCAATATCTCACTGTGTCTTTTTCAAGCCTTTATTCCTGCCACAGCTGGCAAAAGCTCCTTTAAGCTTTCAAAACTATAATTTTAGCACTTCGAGAAGATAGAAAAGTGAAATATTTTGCTCATTAAGTCCCATAATTAATTTTTTTATTCCAGGATATAAATCGGTTTCAAACATTAAATTGATGCATATGATAAAAACAAATATAATACACAACAGCAAATTTGCAAAACAAAAATACTAAAGAGTCAGTACCATTTTTGGTTAAACAGTTCTACAATTTTGTCAAGGACAGATTGTGGATAACTCTATTGTCTTTCTGATGATGATATTGATAGTGCATCTAAAGTCACAAAAATATGTTGCTCAGGAATCCAGCAGGTGTCTTTAGCAGTTGGCCAATGGAAGGAACAAGATGAACTGTGTGGGTGCATAAAGCTGATAAGGACTTCTTGTTGTTCACGTGAAACTTCACACATGCTTCCAACCCACCAAAAATTGTCATACATATATGCAATATATTGTCCTGGTTGTAAACTTGCAATTGGGATTGTTGTAATTTCTTCATCTGCTTCAAAAGCATCACTGGAAACTCTGCTTACTCTGAGCTGATTACAATTAAGTTGCTGAAACTGATGATTTTCTCTTGTTCCCGATATTGTATGTCCCATGGCAAACTTGTTTCTTGATCAGGCAGATTTTTTCCAATCTCTTCCTTTGGTACATAAAAAAACTTTATGCCTGGACTACTATCATCAGAGAATTTGAACAAATCGTATGGAGTTAATATTTGGTTACATAAGGGGCTCTGCAGACTAGTGTGGTCTGGTAGTCTTTTTACTGTTCCTTCAATGTCACCACAAGGCGATTTACCATGTCTTGTTCCAAAAAAATCCGTTTCGTTTGGCTGTGATGTCAAAATCCTTTTTGTGCAGACATAAATTGATAAAATTTTTTTAAACTCTTACACTGAGCAGCTGGACCATCACTAAAGCTACAAATGCTAATACTCTGACATTCTTCACCACCAAAATAGAAAACAAATGGTGGCCTGACTATTCTTCCAACAAAATCCTTGTGCTGCATCTTGAACAACAATAAATAATTCTTAGCAAACTCTGTCAATATAATTAATTCATTTTCTGCAAGATTTCTTTTTAGCTGCTTAAGGTAAAAACTCTGGTGTTTTGACACAAAGTGATGGTGTCTTAAACAGGTAATTTTCAAAATCAGTGTCTCCATGAAATACAGTTCTCTGACATGTCTCTAATGTGTCTCTGTCAGTATGGACCATTACTTGTATTCCACTGTTTCTTCAGTGTAATCGTCTTTAAAAGAAAAACCTGTAGTTGCATTTTTCCTGGACATTCTTCACAACGTTGCAGCATACAATCTTTTCCAAACTGCATACAGTTTTTTTCATCAAATTCTTGTAGTCACCTTGGATGGATGTTGCTGAGGTCAACATTAATCTGACATTTTGATGAATTGCAAATATACTTATTGAATGTGATCCAGAATCACCAACTGCAGTACACCATTTCAGCCTGAGCTCACAAAATTTAGAGAATCTCAGCCGATTTCCATACTGCTTACAATAAGCAATGGACAGGCATTTATGCTTGTGAATCTTTTCCCCATTTATTCTTACTGCAACATAATCCTTTTTGTGAGGTCATAAACAAGAAAACTCATCTTTAAAAAGGTGAGGGCATTTCGTTTTACTTCAACATTGAGCTTCTTCCCTATTTGGTTTGCAGGTGTTGCCAAAATCCCTTCTTCCATATTCAGTTTCCTAGCCTTCTTCACCATTTTAGTTGGAACAGCAAATTCTTTAGCCTTTTTTTTTCAATAGTCCAGCTACTTGATGCCAGGGTCAAAATTTGAACTTTTCTGCAATTGCCTGAAGTCTGAAGCTTAATCTTAAATTCTCCAATTAAGATGTCCATATCTTTACATTTTTGGCACTCTTCCATTTGCATTTGAGCAACATCTACTTGTCTCACACCAGCAGCTGTGGCAATTACCTTAATAATGCTGCCTTGGGCTTTCAGAACTTTATGTTCTGAATCCATTTTGCTGACCCAAATACTTACACTGCTGGCAATGATATTCTCCTCTCTGGAGCTCCACTGGAGAGTCTACTTAAGTTCAAACATTGAACACAGAGTCCATTTTGTGAGTTTGCCATTTCACAACATTCACAGAGTTTCAAAATGGCCATGGCTGTTGCAGCTCTCCGCTTCTTAAGCGTAGTATGCACTGTTCCATATTTCTTTGTCATGGACTCTTTATGGCAGACTACTTCATCATTGCCACAAAGCAAAGTTGTTGAAGCAGTTTTTCGGAAAACATTTGTAGCATAAACAATAAAATACCACATATTTCAGAATCACGTGTCTTCTCTATGTAGTTCTTTCCAAACGATTGCAGGGAAATAACTGAAGTCTCACTGGTCATATTTATTATGATACTTCAGAGTTGATTAACTCAAAGCCTGTTGTTTGAAGAATTTGCAGTGCATTAAGACTGTGAATTGCAACTGATAATCTAAGCAAAGCAAAAATCGGCAGTCTGAAATTGTCATCATATTTCGAAATGAGTGTACCCACATCACCGAGATGAGAGTGCTAGAATAAAAGACAGAGAGAAAAAAAAAGGCCCAGCCGGGATTCGATCCCATTTCCAGCCACGTGCTCTACCAGTAGACAGCCAATTTCCACATCATCAATATCAACAATGCCTGTCAAGTACCTTTATGGAGATGCAAAGTTTTTCCTAAATCCTATCAAGACTGTATCTGTATCTTGCAAACTTGAGAGCATTCACAATCTCATAAACGTTTGTTGAAATAAATTGACTGTCACAGTCAATTGGCGCATTGATTTTCTGGTTACTTATTAGGACATTTTTAAAAATACAGTTGTTAATACTCTAGGAGAGTTTGCATTTACTGTCATCTTTTGATTCTTATTCTTCTTCTCCTTTGTGCTTTCTCAAAAGACATAACCAAACTCGTTGCAGCTGAAGCCTCTTTGCTTTGCTCTTGTGTTTGCAATCACTTGACTTGTGGCCACTGGCACCACAATTTAAACTCTTCTTGTTTGGTTCCCAAGTAGTGCTTAGTGTTTCTGTTACTTGAGCGTTTCTTACTGAGGTTAGCAAAATTTTCATTGCTGTAACCTTTGTTATATCATCCCGGTCAGAATCTGTTGAGTCTGCAGTTTCATCATTCAAAACTGTCTGTCCACATTTCTAGTGAGGTGCTTGGAGTACACAAAGGATCACAAAATGAAATGTCTTCGTAAATATCATCGTCATAATCTTCAATTTCTGAGTCTGCCGGCTGATCTGGCAGTAAAAATAAAAAATTTAGAATTTCGCTGTCTTGCAGCTTCTGTAATGAAAATTATAGTTAACTGTTGTAAACCACATGCTGTGCTTTTATTAGCACAAAAATTTACAGAAGACACTGTATTTCTTTGAAATGTGAGTACTACAATATCGCAACATAAACGCACTACAAATCCATGTTATGTTCACTGGGACACATGCATTCCACTAATTGAAAGAAAACTTTAGAAGTAAAATGAGTTTTAGAAATTGCCGTTATTGTTTGTAAATACTGAAGGAACATAAAACAGCAAAAATACTTACTTCGGACATTCTTAGTAGCAAGTAAATGACGAAAACCATTGAGACATACGAAACAATGGCAATGGTGTGAAAACTCATGTGGCAGCCCATTTAAACAATCACAGCCCTCTATACCAGTGGTTTTCAAACTTTTTTTCTTGGGGACTCCCTTCGCTAGGAAAAATAGTATCAGGCCCTCGAGCCTATTGTTATGAATATAAATGGTCATAATTTATATTTTTTCCTTATTATGTTTACCAAACTCAATTTAAAAGGATTTTACACAGCAGAAACCAAAAATAACCTGACTTATTATAACGAAAATATGGAACAAATTTTTTATCTTAATCACATTTTGATTTATTCAAAAACTATGAAATGAACATTACTTACAATTCAGTGAACAAGAATTACAAGAGCAATAAAAATTTAAATTAAAAATTTCAGTGTAATGGATGAGTTTCTCAAGATGTGGAGGAATAGCTGATAGAGCCACTTGAAGTTCTTTGTTTGCATTTGGCTTTGAACGGTAGTTCAACTTCATAGCTGTCAAAGATGAAAATCCAGTCTCGCACAAGTATGTTGTTGCAAAAGGAATCAGGATCTTCAATGCATTTTGGCTTAGCGTTGGGAAGTCCTTGCTAATATGTATCCAAAACTCCAACAAAGACACTTCATTAAATTTACTCTACAGTGATGTGTCACAAGTGAGTTCAATAAGTTGTTCTTGCTCTTCTATATTTAGAAATGATGGTCCAGGAGCATTTATGAAAATCGCTGCTGAAATATTTCTCGAAGTGAACTTTTAATGTCACAAGATGATGTAGAAAGCAAGGTTTTATCACCATTGGAAGTATCAGATGATCTGTATCCTCTAACAGTGACACTATAATAGGGAACATATCTAGTATGCCACTCTCCATTCGGTTTTGCCACAGCTCTAATTTCTCTCTCAACGCCTTCACCTTTTCATTACAGGATAGTAGAGCTGCCTGATTACCTTGAAGTGAAGCGTTAAGAATATTTAGTTTCTCAAAAATATCAGTCAGGTAAGCCATTTCATATTTTAAAAAAATCTTCACTGTTGAAATAGTCTACCCAAGAGCGACTTCTCTCTTTTAAAAAAACAGAATACCTGTAGTAACACTGTTCACGTTACGTCGCACTTCACTTAGCGTAGACCGGGACTGTGTCCTAGGCATGCCCGATGTTGACTGACTGCGCTCTGCCTGTCCTGCCGGAGTTGTTGTTGTTGTTACGCCGGCAGAGGGCGCGTCCGAATTCTCGCGTGCCCTCTGGTGGATGGGACTCTACTTGCGGCAACTACTGTCCATGACGCGCCGTGCCAATGTGTGCCTCCCGCGATCTTTCTGGTGGCTACTACAATACCTTGTGGCGCTTCTGGCGTAAAGCGCTATATCTTTTGACCCGAGGTTCTTTGACTTACTTTGCTTAGGTCTTCTCAGCACACTACGTTTGCACAGCCATGTTGTATTTGCCTTGTTCTGTGTTTAAATAAATGTTCATTCGACAGCTAAAGTGTGTTATTACCAATCTAAAACACATAATATCCACAGTGGTAATACCGACATCGTCACTGTGTGTTCAGAAATTATTTTGTGCTTCGTTTCATTGTTAACACTTGGTGTGCCAGTCCACATTCTCTTTTGAACAATGTATCTGCCAGTGTCCTTTTGTGCTAGTCCCTCGCACCCTATTAACTGTGCTTGCGTATTTAATAGTGTATCTATTGTGCATTTGGTGAAAAGTGAACAATTACCTGGGCCCACGCATGCCGGCGGTCACTTAACTGTAACCGGCCCAACGTGGCGACCATCAAGTACAAATAGGCAGCAACATCTGCTACACGGACAGTGCACGCCGCTTAGTGACATTGTGAACGATAATCGAGTGATGGACATTGTGGTTCAGCTAAGCAGTCCCCTTCAATGATGTGCCGACCAAATTTGAGATCTGTAATTCGAACATTCATGTGCACGGGGTCACATATTCTTATATGCCTGATGTCACAGTATCGCCCTAGTTTCTGCAACCATCACTCCGTGGTCACACCACGGTCGCCTCCCACCTGCTTTCGTACCAGCACCGGCCGTTCCACCCGCGTTCTGGATGGTCAAACTCCCGTCGTATCTACAACTTCACCTGCTATCTCACATAGCTGACCCTCACTAGGTTCGTCTACGCATGGCCGATCAAGCCTCTGCAATCATTTGTCACTGACACCGCCTGTCACGGACGACATCGCCATCACCTTATGATCCACGCCAGCAGGGGCCAGCATGCATGCCTAAGCAGCCTGATGGGAGCTGCAACCAGGCAGCCTAACGAAGGTACTGTCTGCAACCTCCGACAGCGGCCGACCCCATCCAAGCAGCAGCCCGAGCAGTCTCAGGCAAAGTCGCAGTCAGCTGCGTCCCCGCCCACTCCAGATCGCCTTGCCTTCAAGCTTACCCACTATGCTGGTACCATGCGACTTACGGGGACATCACTAGCAGCTGTTGCACGCCTTGTGCATACCCAAATGATTTCAGCGGGCACATTTAGGCACCACGCCCCACCACAATCGTCCACAGCACCTACCACCCGTCATCACACCTCTTCAGTGGTGCGACGCCTCTATGTCACAGATTTGTCACCAGGCACTCGCTTTCTCATTGACACCGGCACTGACGTCAGCATTATCCCGGCCAACCACGCGTGCAAAATGCTTTCTCCTGCTAACCTCACTTTGATCGCTGCAAATCACTCTCCTATCATGGTACTTGGCTCCATCAAGATGTCGCTTCGCCTATCACCAGTCGCCACCTTTCCTTGGACTCTCCATGTCACCAGCATGGATGAACCTATGATTGGGTTGAACTTTATACACCATTACGAACTTGCGACAGACCTGCAGGCCACAACGCTCCACCACACATCTGCCTCTTCCGTTCTGTGCTCGAACGAATTTGGCACGACTCCACTCTCTGCCCCCTTGGCTATGCTTTCCGCATGTGCATGTCTGCTCGAGGGTATTACTGCATGACTCTCTCTTTATCGGACATGTGTACACAGATCGACAAGCTCCACACACACATAACAAAGCGTTGTGCACCCGCATTGCCACTGCCTCTGCTGAACTGGCTTACGCACGGAGTATGATTCGCAGTCTGTCCGAAGGGCTGCATCATTTCCAACCATTATTTGCTTCTACTGCACCTTCACACTGCATCACTCCTGTGTCAAGTTTTCCTCCTCCTGCTACCGGTTCCACGCTGTCGCAGGTGAATCTACAAACCGTTCATGTAATCGCTTTGAGAGATCCCTCGCAACGCGCGGCTGCTGCGCCATGTCCTCCATTGTCATCTGCTGCCAACGCCCCACCCACGCCATTCTGGCCCGGCAAGGTCAGTGAATCGCTCTGCCCCCCCCCCTTTTGGCCCCCCCTCCCTGCCTCCTTTCGCGGGTATCGGCCATCAGTAATGGCACTTGTCATAGAATCTGCACCACGGACGGCCCACCTGTATGTTATAAAGCTAGACGTCTTAACGCTTCCAAACTTGTGCGAGTGAAAGAAATTGTTCAGGATTTATTGGCTTCCAGCGTGCTCCGACCATCGGACAGCAACCGGTCTTCACCTCTCCATCTTGTTCCTATGAAGAACGGCTCACTACGCATGTGCGGAGACTACATGCCCCTTAATGCTCGGACAATTATCGGTAACTGTCCCATTCCACATATCCAGGATTTCACACAATTACTGCATGGCTTGAAGTTCTTCTATGTCTTAGATTGTTTGAAGGTGTATCACCAAATTCTAATGCACCCACTAGATATTCCGGAGATAGCCATCATCACACCCTTCAGCCTATTTGAATACTGTTACATGTCTTATGGCTTGAAAAATGCTGTGTAGATGTGGCAATAGTTCATTGATTGCATTTTGCTATCTCTACCTTTTCTTTTGCTTATTTGGATGACATCCTGATTTTTTTCCTTGTCTGCTGAGGAGCACCAGTTTCACCTTGATGCAGTTTGTTCTGCTCTCACGTCCAATAGTGTGGTGATCAACCATGAAAAATCTCAGCTCTGTTCTACATTTGTTACATTCCTTGGCCTTACAGTCTTGGCTGACGGCCTCCGACCAATGGATTCTCTTGTTGAAACCATTCTCGCACTGCCTCTTCCTGAGAATTATGCTCAACTCCGTCATTTTCAGGGAATGGTAGACTTTTATCGATGCCATATTCCTTGGGCTGTGTCTATCCAATCGGCCCTTACAGACTACCTCTGTGGTAAAAATACTACGGGGTAGTGAAAGTTGAACAGGATTAAGCCCATGTTCAACACATTCAATAATCTGAAAACTGTGAGACAAAAGCAGCCACTCTCAGCCACTCTGACCCCAAGGCCCACATTTCTATTACGACTGACACTATCAAGTCAGCTATTGGTGGTGTCTTCCAACAGCACACCATGGACTCCACTCAGCCGCTCCGTTTCTTTTAAAAAAAACTAACCAGGAGTCAGTGTAAGTGGTCAGCTTTCAACCATGAGCTTCTCACGGTTTATGAGGCAGTCAAATGTTTCCAGAATGACCTGAAGGGGCATCTTTTTACTATCTACTCAGACCATGAACCTCTGGTTGATACAACATGCAACCAAGCAAAAGATCTCCTGCTGTGACACTTCTGGCACATGGACTTTTATTTGTCAACATTCCTCGGACACTTGTGAATATCAGTCTTTCCACACTCTTGAACTTAGATGACCTTGCCTGACTGCGGACTGAAGATGCAGATACACAGCAGTTGGTTTCGGACAAGTCTTCGCTCACTATCAAAACGGTTGTCCTGCACGAGTTGACGACCCCGGTCCTCTGCGACATTTCTACAGGTTCCCCCTACCCTTTGGTGCCGTCCACTCCTCGGCATGAGATCTTCGACTCTTTACACGACCTGGCCCACCCCGGAACAAGGGGAACGTCGAGACTAATAACTGAACATTACGTCTGGCCCAGCATGCAGCATGATTGCCGCTCGTGGACCTGCACGTGTATCCCTTGTCAATGTAGTAAAGTGGGCAGACACGCATAGCCTCCTTTAGGACAGTTCGACATCCCACATTCCCAGGGGTCATTTTCGGCACATGCACATTGAAGTGGTCAGTCCTCTCCCCCATTACGAAGGGTACAAATACATATTGTCTATGATCAAATACATATTGTCTATGATCGACCATGCAACCTGTTGGGTTGAGGCAATCCCTCTTGTCGACATAACGGCAGAGATAATAGCTCACACTTTCCTATCGACGTGGGTCGCGAGATTTAGCTGCCCCCTTTCAATTACTACGGATCAGGTATGACAAATTGAGTCCACGCTTTTCTCTTGACTGTGTGGAGTAGCAAAATTCCACACTACGGCCTATCACCTGCAGGCGAACGGCCTGGTTGAGTGATGGCACCTACCTCTAAAAGCTGCTCTCACGTCCCACGGTGGGCATTGGTCCGAGGCACTTCCTTGGGTCTTACTCGGCATCCGTTCTGCCAACACAGAGGACCTGAATGCTTCGCTGGTGGAGGTCTTATATGGAGAACTACTACTCCCGCCAGCTAAATTCATCAAGGATGCACCTCTGACTGAAGCAATCGGCCTTCTGGACCTTGTAGAACGAGTATGCGCGCACGTTGCCTGCCTTTGACCAACCCTGCCCCGAGCTCATTCCTCACCACCAGTGTTTGTATACAGAGACCTGGCATCACACAAGTTCGTAATGCTGCGCGATGACTCTGTACGTGAGGCCTCACAACCACCTTACGTTGGTTTGCACCACATCATACGTAGCGGAGCAAATACTTTCGTGATACTTCTCAATGGACGATCCAATGCGGTTTCAGTGAACCGATTAAAACCGGCATGATCCCTCGCCGAACCGCATTCCGACGCCTCTGCGGTCTGCCTGCCATTGCTGCTGCATCACCTGCTGACACTGCCAACATGACCTCCAGGAACACTCCACCGCCAGCGCAGCAGTCTGATGCACGCGAACCTGTCAGCACAGCTTACGAGGTGCCCACTTCTCGCACTGGATGCCGTCTTCAATGGCCGTGCTGGCACAAAGAGTTTTATTCAAGTGAGAAAGCTTCCCTCCGCAGTGCTGGGGGGGGGGGGGGGGGGTTGTTGGCGGGCTCTGTGATGCCTCTGAACCCAAGGATCTTTGACTTACTTTTACTTTGCCTATGTATTTTCAGCGAGCTACGTTTGTACAGACATGTTGTATTCACCTTGTTCTGTGCTTAAATAAATGTCCATTTGACAGCTAAAGTGTGTTATTACCGATCTACAACATGTAATATCCACAACCTCATTCTTCAGTTCAAACATTCTTTTCAATACTTGATCCCTTGAAAGCCATCGAGCATTACTAAAAAAGACCAGTTGATCGTGTTCAACACCCATCTCTTCACATAGCACTTTAACAAGCCTCAAATTTATAGATATTGCCTATATAACTGTTTGTATAAACATTTGTGAAACTTCATGAAGGGGTGGACTAAGTTCTTTAGCGGCCAGAGCCTTCTCATGTATCATGCAGTGAGTCCATACAGCATCAGGAACCATAGCTTTTTACGCTTGCAATCCACCATGAATTCAAGACAATGAGCAAGCTTGGTCTATGCACACTCCAACACACTTATTCTGTGATATACCGTTTTGATTAAAAAAAAGTATTGAGCATGTCAAAAAGGTTTTGCGCTGTAGCTGTTTTCAGTATTGACTCACAAAAAAGAAATTACGCTTGAATGTTAAATTCATCAATGAAATCAACACAAGCAATAAAATGAGCATCTTTATGAATGTCAGTTGCTTCGTCACCTTGAAGTGCAAGATAGTTGTGCAATTTATTGATTAACTGCTCGTGTAAATCGTCAGAAATGTCTAACATTCTTCTACACCCTGTGTCATTATAGACAGGAATACTTTTCAAGAGTTGAGCAAACGAGTTGCCAAACATTGTTGATACTATAGCTGCTGGTAAAACCAGAGTTTCTGCAACCCTGTGTGGTTTCGTGCATTTAGCAATTTTATGAGAAATCTGGTAAGATGCTAAAAGGGCCTTAGACATCACACTCATCACTCTAGCAAAGTTCTTCTGGGTAGATAATAAAACATTTAGTTTCCTGACAAAAAAAACTTTCGATTTGCCCATTAATTCAGGATGTTTGGTTTCAAGATGTCTCTTAACTTAGTAGGTTTCGTGCTATCAGCAGCTAAAATCATTAAACAAACAACAAACTGTGGATGCTCATCATCATTGATTGTAGTTTTTGTGAAGCCTAGCACTAAATAGTTCTCAACACATTTGCTCGTTTTCACCTCTGGAGTATCTCCCTCCCCTCTGCCAGTTGATGGACCACTGCTGTCTTGATGTTTGTCATTAATCAGGCACCGCTTCATACTGCACTCAAGTCTTCCTCGCAAAGTCTATAATTATAGTCATCACCATAAGGATGCCTTGAGATACACGAGCCAAACCTTGCACTCCACGGGATAGTTATGGAAACAGTAATGGCGCCGGCAACAAATGGTATTCCACCAAATATCAAATGAAAAAATACCACCTAGGAACAAAATTCGTGCATGTAGGCTTTGTTCCTAGATGGCGTTGAAGGAAGTCACACAGCTCGACCGATGATTTCAAACAATGCTGAAAATATGACAGCGGTTTCATTGTCGTCGACTACATCTGGCATTAACACCGACGTCGGGCGAAATTCAGACCAGATCAGCGGCGTCTCGTTTGTTCGATAAAAGATAAACCTAATTGTTTGTTACTATGAATATATTTTTTCTCTAACAAAATGCACCCCCCTTGCATGCCACTGACACCCCACCTCAGGGTCGAGCCCCACAGTTTGAGAACCGAACCGATGTTCTATACAATGAGAATTCCAGTGTCTCGAGTTTTTCCCAAGTTCAGAAGGGCTGCCAACAGATGACAGCACTACGCAGAAGTATGCAACTCACCTCCCAATGTTTTAAATGGTATCCCAAGTGAGTGGCACACACATGTCCCCCAACAACCACGAAATGGTTGACATTGATAAGAACAAAATACCGGGTGATCAAAAAGTCAGTATAAATTTGAAAACTGAATAAATCACGGAATAATGTAGATAGAGAGGTACAAATTGACAAACATACTTGGAATGACATGGGGTTTTATTAGAACCAAAAAAATACAAAAGTTCAAAAAATGTCTGACAGATGGCGCTTCATCTGATCATAATAGCAATAATTAGCGTAACAAAGTAAGACAAAGCAAAGATGATGTTCTTTACAGGAAATGCTCAATATGTCCACCATCATTCCTCAACAATAGCTGTAGTCGAGGAATAATGTTGTGAACAGCACTGTAAAGCATGTCCGGAGTTATTGTGAGGCATTGGCGTTGAATGTTGTCTTTCAGCATCCCTAGAGATGTCGGTCGATCACGATACACTTGCGACTTCAGGTAACCCCAAAGCCAAAAATCGCACGGACTGAGGTCTGGGGACCTGGGAGGCCAAACATGACGAAAGTGGCAGCTGAGCACACGATCATCACCAAACGACACGCACAAGAGACCTTTCACTCATCTGGCAATAAGGGGTGGAGCGACATCCTGCATAAACATCGTACATTCCAGCAGGTGTTCATCAGCCAAGCTGGGGATGAAGCGATTCTGTAACATATCGGCGTACCTCTCACCCATCACGGTAGCGATTACAAAACCAGAATCACACATTTCCTCGAAGAAAAGAGGACTGATAATGGTAGATGTGGTAAATCCAACCCAAACCGAGACTTTCTTGTCGTGCAATGGAGTTTCCACGACAGTTCTGGGATTTTCGGTAGCCCAAATTCTGCAGTTGTGGGCGTTGAAAGACCCTTGGAGAGTGAAATGAGCTTCGTCGGTCCACAACACGTTACTCAACCAATTGTCATCTTCTGGCATCTTTTGAAATGCCCACACTGCAAATGCCCTCCACTTCACTAAATCTCCAGGTAACAGTTCATAATGCCGATGGATACTGTACGGATAGCATTGGAGATTACGCCTAAGTGCCAACCAAACAGTAGTGTATGGAATGCCGGTGCGACGTGCGACTGCACGAGTCCTGACTTTCCCGTGCATAGACGAACCTGCTACAGTCTCCATTTCCTGAACTGTCTCAGCAGCATTATGCCTTGTGTTCGGTCGGCCACTACGGGGTCTATTGTCTAAACAACCATGGACTTCGAACTTCGAAATCATTCTCGCCACAGCTGCATCTGTCAACGAACCTTTACCCATTCGAATCCCCTTCCTATGGCGATAGGATCGTAATGCTGAACTAGCACATTCCCCATTCTGATAATACAGCTTCACTAAAAGCGCCGTTTCAGGTAACGTCAACATGCTGTGACTGCTGGCGCATCTGATTCTCTCTCTCATTACAGCTCCTTTTATACACAGTTGTCATGTGCAGTCACTGACGTTTTGCTGTCCAGTGCCATCTGGTTGGTTGGTTTGTGGGATTAAAGGGACCAGACTGCTACGGTCATCGGTCCCTTGTTCCAAAACTTAAAAACACCCACACAGAATAAAAACGACAATGGAAAAGACGACAGACGACATAGGACAAGAAAGACGTAGACGCTTGCAAATCAATCTCCGGGAGGCCAATGTCCAGAGATGGTTTACTGGTGGCCTGTTTGGCCAGGCGGTCAACATGTTCATTGCCGGGTCTCCCAACATGGCCTGGGGTCCACACAAAGACCACATAGTGGCTGCAATGGGCAAGAGTATGGAGGGACTCCTGGATAGCCATACGAGAGTGAGGGAAACACTGGTCGATAGCTCGTAAACCGCTCAGGGAGTCGCTACAGATAACGAAGGACTCACCTGAGCAGGAGCAGATATACTTGAGGGCACGAGAGATGGCGACCAGCTCAGCAGTGAAAACGCTGCAGCCAGCTGGCAATGAATATTGTTCGTAATGGTCCCTTAGAGTCAGAGCATAACCGACACGACCAGCAACCATTGAACCGTAAGTGTAAACAATGCCAGAGCCCTGATACGTGGCAAGGATGGAAAGGAAGTGGCGGCGGAAGGCCTCCGGAGGGACTGAGTCCTTCGGGCCCTGGGCCAATTTGAGTTGAAGGCAAGTGTGGGGCACGCACCATGGGGATGTATGCAGAAGGGCCCAGAAAGGAGGTGGAAGAGGAATAACCTCAAGCCCTGAGAGAAGCTCTCTGATGCGGACCGCGATCGTACAACCTGACTGGGGCCGACGTTCTGGGAGATGGACAACTGACCGAGGGAACAGGAGATGATAATTAGGATGCCCGGGCATGCTACAAACATGTGCAGCATAAGCAGCCAGTGAACGTTGGCACCGTAACTGCAGTGGAGGGACACCTGCCTCCACAAGTAAGCTATTCACAGGGCTAGTCCGGAAAGCACCAGTGGCAAGTCGTATCCCACTGTGAAGGATTGGGTCCAGCACCCTCAACGCAGAAGGGGATGCTGAACCATAAGCCAGGCTCCCATAATCCAGACGGGACTGGATTAACACCTGGTAGAGCCATAAGCGGGTAGATTGGTCGGCGCCCCAGCTGGTGTGGCTCAAGCATCGCAGAGCATTAAGATGCCGCCAACACATCTGTTTAAGCTACCAAATATGTGGGAGCTTAGTCAACCGGGCATCAAAAACCACACCCAAAAACCATTGTGTCTCCACCACAGCAAGAAGTTCGCTGGCAAGATAAAGCCACAGCTCAGGGTGAACTGTTCATTGCCGGCAGAAATGCATAACGCAGGTCTTGGCAGCCGAAAACTGGAAGCCATGCGCTACAGCCCAAGACTGCGCCTTGCGGATAGCGCCCTGCAGCTGCAGACACTTAGGACAGATCCCTGTGGTACCCCATTCCCCTGAACTTGGGAGGAACTATGGGAGGCCCCGACTTGCACGCGGAAGGTATGATGCAACAGAAAATTTCGTAGGAAAGTCAGCAGTGGACCCCCAGAGACCTCAACCATGAAGCGTAGAGAGGATGTGATGGCGCCATGTCGTATCGTACGCCTTCCGCATGTCGAAAAAAGACAGCAATGAGGTGCTGACGGCGGGCAAAGGCCGTACGGATGGCTGAATCCAGGCTCACCAGATTGTCGGTAGCAGAGCGGCCTTTATGGAACCCACCCTGAGACGGAGCCAGAAGGCCCGAGACTCCCGAGTACCCAACTCAACCGCCAGCTCACCATGCGTTCGAGCAACTTGCAAAGAACGTTGGTGAGGCTAATGGGGCGGTAGCTGTCCACCTCCAATGGGTTCTTGCCGGGTTTCAAAATGGGGATAACAATGCTTTCCTGCCATTGCAACGGAAACTCACCCTCGACCCAGATACAGTTGTAAAGGTCGAGGAGGCGTCGCTGGCATACCACTGAAAGGTGTTAGAGCATCTGACAGTGGATATAATCTGGCCCAGGAGCTGTATCACGGCAAGCGGCTAGGGCACTGTGGAATTCCCACTCACTGAATGGAACATTGTAGGATTCAGGACGGCGGGTGTGAAATGAAAGGCTCCGACGTTCCACCCACTCTTTAATGGAGCGGAAGGACAGTGGGTAATTCGCAGAAGCGGATCTCAGAGCAAAATGCACTGCCAAGTGGTTTGCAATTACGTCGGAGTCAGTACAAACTGCTCCATTCAGTGAGAGCGCAGGGACGCTGACAGGGGTCCAATAGCCATAGAGGCACCTAATCTTGGACCAAATCTGCGATGGAGAGATATGGAGCCCAATGGTGGAGACATACCGTTCCCAGCACTCCTGCTTGCGTTCGCGAGAAAGGCAGCGGGCCCGCGCATGTGACTGTTTAAAGGCAATGAGGTGTTCTATTGAGGAATGTCGCTTATGATGCTGGAGCACTCGCCAGCGATCTTTAATCACCTCAGCGATCTCAGGTGACCACCAAGGCACAGTCCTCCGCCGAGGGGACCCAGAAGAACGGGGAATGGCAGATTCTGCGGCAGTAATGATGCCAGTGGTGACCGAGTGAACCACCACATCAATGGCTTCATTAGAAAGAGGTGCAATAGTGGCCATGGAGGAGAACAAGTCCCAGTCAGCCTGCAAGGGCACCCGGAAGAGTGACGCTGTGGCAGTGACAGAAAGATCGGAAAGTGGTCACTACCACACAGGTCGTCATGCACACTCCATTGGACAGACGGTAAGAGGCTAGGGCTGCAGATCGAAAGGTCGATGGCGGAGTACGTGCCATGCGCCACACTGAAATGTGTGAAGGCACCATCATTTAAAATGGAAAGGTCAAGCTGTACCAATACATGCTCAACAGTGGCGTCTCGACCTGTTGCCACTGACCCACCCCACAGAGGGTTATGGGTGTTGAAGTTGCTCAGTAACAAGAAAGGTGGCGGCAATTGGGCTATCAGCACAGCGAGGACATGCTGCGGGACATCACCATCCAGTGGAAGACACAGACTGCAGACAGTAACAGCCAGTGGCATCCACACCCTAACAGTGACAGCCTCTAAATGTGTTTGTAGAGGGACAGACTCACTGTGAAGAGAGTGAAGGACATAGATGCAGACGCCACCAGATACCCTTTCATAAGCTGCCCGGTTCTTACAATAATCCCAATAGCCACGGAGGGCGGGGGTTCACATCGCTGGAAACCAAGTTTCCTGAAGAGCAATGCAGAAGAGTGCGTGAAGGCTGAGAAGTTGTCAGAGCTCAGCTAGATGGTGGAAGAAACTGCCGCAGTTCCACTGGAGGATGACATTGTCCATGGCTGAGAAAGGCGTGAAGGGACTGGGGTGGCAGATTACGCTGCTGGGTCACTTGCTGCCACCGATTCAGTACCCCCGCAAGTGACATCCATTGCATCCGAGGGTCAGGTGAGATCCAGGTCTTCAGCAGACGCCAGAATCTCAACCTCATCCTCAGATGCAGAGCTTGTAGGAAGCGGTGGGATGGGTGCCACCGCAATGTTGTGATTCTTGGGAACCTTCTTCTTTCTCTGCTTCTTGGGTTGTGCCTTCGGTGGTTCAGGCTGGGAGGGCTTCACTGGGTCAGTCTCAGGGATGGATGACGATCGTGAGGCCCTACGACCAGCGACTGGTGGTTGTTTCAGCCACTTGCGGGTGTCCACTTTTCCGCTGGTTGGAACTTGCGAAGGAAGGTCCCCAAGGGACCTCTTCCTGGCGAAAGTAGCCGAAGAAGTCTTTTGCTTCTCCAACTGGGAAGTGGGAACTGATGTCCCCGATGGTTGGAGGGGGTGGGGGGGGTGGGAGGGGGGGGGGTGTTGCTCCTAAAGTAGATGGAGCAGGAGCAACAGGGAGTGTAGTGCCCCCCACAATCAAGGGGGCGAGAAAATGTTGGTAGCAGTGGAATTCGAACCAGAGCCGATGAGTTACCAGTCTATCCGCCAAACCACTGAGCCACAGCACCATTATGAAAAGTACTCTACGCTTGCACAATACTTCACATGCAGCACCCAAAGAAAAATACTGAAATGGTGCTGTGAACAATGTAGCACCATTGGTGCCGGCAAGCATGATGTCACATTAGAGCATGCACAGTCGAAAATAGATGGTTGTATCCCTTTTATAAGTTGATCGTAAAGTGGTGGACTGTCATTTCAACACTTGCCACTGGTTTCTGGTCGCAGAGAGAATGCTACAAAATACATTTTCGTCCATCTTATTCCATACCAACATGCATCCAAAGAGAACAGGCATAATGTTAGTGTGATTTCGAACTCGCATTCTAAGAGAAATGTTATAATTTTAGTGTGATATTTACAATGTGCTGTAGCACATTACCACACAATCCCCGACCGTCACTCGTAATTTCATTTCTCGACTCTGCACACAATATATTGCAGATTGTTCTCAACTCTGCTTCTGAACTTTATGCACCAAAAAAAGGCTTCTTAGCTTCAAGTTCACCAGCTATTTATTGAAAAGTAAAACCAGGAAATTCTCTCAAGCATTTCCTGTTTTTTCAGTCATTTGGAGATGTTCTGAAAATTAACTTGTGTAGAAATGTCATGGTTTTACATAATGTTGTCATTTCTAGATTTTTTCTTCATTAGCTATTTCTCCTTTTGTTAAAACATTTAAAATTTCTCCCTGCATCAATCTGCCACTGTTAATCGTCGTTAAAATGTGAACCCTCATCATAGGAACAAAATCAACACAATTACATATTGCTATGTCATCGCTGGCAAAATGGTGCTCAAAAAAGTTCATTGTAGATTAAGAGGAAAACTGAGTCACCACTTATTCAGCTGATTCTGGACATAGCGTCCAAAATTGTACGAAACCAAAATCTGTACGAAAAACGGTTCCGACTTTCACATGTTCAGATGGGAGGGTTTAAGGATTTACCTGCCTACGACACTGGTGACATGTTGGGGAAGCTGAATATTGGTGAGTAGTTTTGTGGGTTCTCGGAGAAACAATGTTCATGGATTAGTGTCTATAACTGTAAGAAAAAGAAATAGTTCTCACAGTTACAGACTCTAATCCATGTACATGGTTTGTCTGAGAACACACAAAAATACTCTTCAACATTCAACTTCCCCGGAGTGTCACCAGTCTTGTGGGCATATAAATCTTTAAACACTCCCATCTGAATGCCACACTATGTAATTGATAATTGTATTTGCTTCTGGTCATTATTCAACCACTCAACCTTCAGCTTTTTCATAGTCACAGGATGCTAATGACCTGGCAGTTCAGTGTCATATCATCATAATCCATCAATCCTATGATCAATTTTTCATTTGCTATGTAGCATAATCTTTCTTCTGATGTGCGTGTGGTGTCAGTTATTCTAATCTTCAACAATCAACCAAATTCCATATGTATTATGCACTTACTTCACGTTTTCATCTGTGATAATGTTTTTGGGATGTCTTTCATATGGACATCTTCAGGAGACTTGTGCTCACATTTGAACTGTGTCACCTATTTCTAAACTGTTGAAACTGAAGGAGCAATCTTCTTATGAATTGTTATGTCTTGTCCTAACACACAATACAGGGAAGACCACGGGTTTAAGGTCAGTATGCAATTTCCAAGCGGTGAGGAGTAAATGCACAGACAAATTCCCAGTGAATGCAGGTTGATGACTTGGATCAGTGCCAAACACTGTCAAAGGGCACCTACAAGAGGCGCTGATTCTGGGACTCGACAGGATGTTTGCAGCAGGAGACTCATGGAATTCAAGAGTCTGATTAACACTATTTATTAGTGATCAGACTAACTGCTATGTCTAAATTCTAATTCTAAATGTTAGTAAAAGCAAAGGAGGCAACTGGTTGCACAACAGAAGTCAGTGTCTGAATCCACGGGTGTGGGCACTATCAGAAGAACAACTTGAGAGCAGCACTCAAAGTGAGAAAAACAGACATGTCAGAGCTTACTGCGGCTGACCATGAGTGGCACAGATGCAGCGTGCCAGCGATCTGACTGAGAACTACCTCTGAATACAAAAACATGGGCTTTAAAAGAATCATGATGTCACGCTATTTCTCCCTCCCTGTAGTTGGACCACCAAATCACTGGCGTTTCACAAGCTTTGACCAATCTGGCGAGTTGCTCTGCATCTCCAGGTCATCTGTAGCCAACAACATTTAGATTCCTCCTCCTCATTTTACTTGGTATGTAGGGTTGCTTCTGGACCTTACATTAACATACTCCAAGTTTGGTCTCAATAGCATTCAGCTGAAGGCTAAATGTCACTGCCATTCCGGTTTGGGCAGCACTAACAGTGTCTTACATCACTCGGCCCTGTCTTCAGTCATTTTGTGAGTGGTGGCTGCTGTAGTAGCACTCTAACCTATATAAACCCAGTGACATTGAAATTCTCAGGAGCAAATATCAAGCTCGCTGGCCATCTTCTACTGTGATATCTTACAACAGCATCTAGATGGTGGATGCAGTTAACAGTTAATTCTCTGAAGTGAAACTTCTCCTCTGGGATAGCTACCCAGAGTGTCTGCAATTTGCAAGTCTCTAGTGTCACTCTTTAACTACGGTAATCTAAACACTATCATGTCTGCCTGCTCTCTGCATTCTGTCTCTGATTTACTATCTTGGAGTACCCTTGATGTCTCCCAACAGCCTTAAGCATAAGAACATACAACTCATTACGTTGTCAATATATGACAGTTACAGATTTTGGATGAATATCTGTTGTTGATAAAACACCTAAACCAATGATATTATCACAGCATGGTACTTCTGTTAATCCATTTCACAACAAAATAGCTGTACACACGAAATTACTCTGCATATCAAGTTAATACTTCACTTACATAACTGAAAATATGTGGTATCAACCCGCTGTGCCACTCTGAGAAAAAGTCAGTTTGCTCTAATACTACTCCATCTAGGAAGAGTTCGCCACAAGTTTCCCCAATGTTGCATCTGAAGATGACAACCAGGTGGCTCGCTGAAATATTGTACAGCTTCTATGACAGCATCTGGGGTAATGCGCGACAGTCCTTTAAGCTGCTACTGATCTCAAATGAAACTTAGACTACCTTCCAAATAAAGTTTCATGACATGGACATGATAGCAAAATAGGAGTAACTCAAGCTCATAAGCTCATAGAGAAACTTACCTACAACAACCATTCTGTTACCATTTGCGGTAAAAGGAACACCCCCACACTCATTGTAACCAAAACCATGATATCTGCTTGCAAACTGGATTTATGATAATACTAATACTGTTAGGGAGAGTCTCTCCACACAGAACCATCTTAAAAGATAGACTAAAGCCCCTTATACACGGAATACAAATTTTTTTGAAAATTTCCATGCTAATTCCTATTTGATTTACTACTGCACCTAAGCTTATTACTGAAAGCATGATCATATGGAGTATCAAGTGAAATTTGTGACTGGATTGGGGACTTTATGGTAGGGAGGACACAGCATGTTATCTTGGATGGACAGTTATCGTCAGGTGTAGAAGTAACTTTGGGTGTGCTCCCGGGAAGTGTGTTGGGACCTTTTCCATTCATATTTTATATTAATGACCTTACAGATAATATTAATAATAAAATCAGACTTTTTGCTCATGATGCAGTTGTCTATAATGAAGTACTATCTGACAGAAGCTGCATAAATATTCTGTCAGATCTTGATAAAATTTCAACATGTTGCAGAGATTGGCACCCTACTTGCTCTAAACTTATACAAATGTAAAATTGTGCACTTCACAAAATGAAGAACATAGTGGCTTATGACTATAATATCAATGAGTCACTTTTGGAATAGGCCAACTCATATAAATACTCGAGTGTAACACTCTGTAAGGATATGAAATAGAATGATCCACAAAAGAGGTGCTATCCTTTGGATTAATGGTCACCATCACCCTCAAAGTAGTTCCCATCTGCATGTACACACCAGTCCCAGTGCTTCTGCCAATGGTCAAACATTTTCTGGAAGTCCTGTTCTTTGAGGGTGTTTATCACCACCAGCAATGCTTCTTGAATCCTTTCTAGAGTGGCGAACCGACGGCCTTTCAACTTGTGTTTCAGTTTTGGGAATAGCACGAAGTCGCAACGTGCCACATCTGGCGAATACTGTGGGTGGGGTACAACTGCCATGTTGTTTTTTGCCAAAAACATCCTGGTGAGCAAGGACGTGTGACAGGGCGCGTTGTCGTGATGCAGCAGCCTTCCCTTGACGCCAAAGTTCGGGCCGTCATCGCCGCATGTTTTCATAGAGCCATTGCAAAACATCACAGTAGTACGCGGAATTCATTGCTTGGTTGGGTGGGATGAATTCTTTGTGCACAATTCCCTTGGTATCAAAGAAAATGATGACCATGCTCTTCACTTTGCTCTTCACCTGTCTCGCTTTTGAGGGTCTTGGAGGGCCACTCAAACACACGCGTACTGCTCATGCTCTGTCCCCCAAATACTTGTTGAATCATTGCAAGGGTCTATGTAGCACTTTTCCAGAGATTCTCACAGAATTTGATACACACACACACACACTGTTCTGCTCACGGATCCATCATAAAATCGCCACACACCAAACACAGAGTATTATGGAAATCACTGTGGACACACAACACGTCCTTCCAGCTGAATGCCACTCCGCACACTGACCCATCAGATATGCCGCTCTCGCCACATAGCGGTGCAAAGATCTACTACTCCTACTTTCCAGATGGCAGCACCAGTCCCAAAAATTTTGGATTCCACCTCGTAGGTTCAGTCATGGATAAAGCAGATGGTAGACTTCAGTTTATGGTAGAATACTGGGGAAGTGCAATCAGTATACAAAGGAGATTGCTTACAAGTCACTCTTGAGACTAGTTCTAGAATATTATTCAAGTGTGTGGGACACGTACCAGACAGGACTAACATTGGATATTGAATGTATACAGAGAATGGAAACACAAACAGTCACTAGTTTATTGAATCCATGAGATACTGGAGGAACTGAAGTAGAGGAATCGTGCAGACATATGTAAGCTATCCTGATAAAGTCTATTAACAAAGTTCCAAGAACCGGCTCTAAATGATTACTCTAGGGATATACTAAAACCCTCTATGCATCATGAAGACAAAATTAGAATAACTACTGCATGCATAGAGGCATTCAAACAACCATTCTTCCCACACTCCATACATGAATGGTACAGGAAGAAACCCTAATAAGTGGTACAATGGAACATACCCTCTGCCAGCACCTCATAGTGGTTTGCAGGGAACAAATGTAGATGTTCAAACGCAACAGGCATGTTGGCTGCACGATTGTCTGACTACAACTGTTATCTTTCACAGCTTCTTGCTAGCATTTGCTCAATGCGAACCTCTACCTTCTAGAAAATTATCTCCTGATGAAAAACTGAATGGGTCAATGATAACAAAACTGTTTCAAAAGGGATGAATAACATTATATAATGGCAGATATTAATTACAGAAGCAATTTCATAGTTCCCTACAAAAGAAGAAATAACTTTTATATATGTTCCAAATATTGGTGACCCAACTTGGCCAGATGCAAAATTTCATAAAACCATGCCAGGAACAGAACAACTGGTGGTTATCGTGAGTTAAGAAAATAAAACTTATACACACTTTATTCCTTATTATTCATTATTTATTCTTTTAGTATCCATTAAAAATGGAAAATTCTTGGCTAAGTGGGGTTTTGTGGATTCAAATTAAAGACATAATTGATGAGGATAGCATCATTCTACCATTAATGGGGAACAATGCTATTAGAAGTCTGTGGCTCCTACTTTCAAGAATTCTGTCACATGCTAGAATAAACAGTTTCAAACAAATCAGCATGATGATCATCCTGCACTGGAGATTATACAGCATTATATTCATCTACTAGAACTGACAGTAAATATTTTTATACTGTTAATTTAGGATATGCAGTTACACCATCATAGTATTGTAGAATTATCCTCTGTTTAAGAGCTTCAATTTCTTCTTTTCAATCAGCAATAGCTTTTCATCGATGTGTGTGTATTTTTTTCATTTCAAGGAGATCGAAACCATCTAGTTGAAGTGTATTTGTTATTTCCGTTGATGTGTGTGTATTTTTTTCATTTCAAGGAGATTGAAATCATCTATTCAAAGTGTATTTGTTATTCTCTGACAAAAACATACCAGTCCCCACCAGCATCCAGGTCTTACAGTGTTTCAGTGGTTCTGTCTTTAAGAAGAGCACTGTAAGACATAGTAACTCTAAGTAACATAAAATCTCTCATTATTTGGCCACTGGGAGTCCAGTTAAGTATTAGCTGCTTGATCTGACTTCGCAGACTTGTTAGAGTTAACATCCAAAAGTACTTCAAGTTTAGAGTATGGTGCTTTCGACACAAGGACAGAAAATGAACTAGCAATTGCCAACAAAATTTTCCCTCATACTTTGGTGTGCCTTAAAGCATTCTATTTGAAGAACTGTCATGCACCCTTACCCTCAAAGATATTATAATTATTAACACCATTCACAGATTTGGCCTGAGGCCTGTTCCGACTGCTGTGTACAATGCAGTACGGGGAGCGATCTATGATTGTGGAACATGCAATCAGCATGTCGCCATTCCCTCCAGCCCTTATCGCCAGTGGATTAATGCTAGTGATACTGCTGCTTCTTTATTCAAGCAGCTCCTCATTTGGCCTCATGAGGTTGAGTGGTCCCCATTCCAGACCTTCCCACCGCAGAAAAATATCTGAAGTACAGGGAATGGAACCTGGTGTCTTAAAAAGGAAACCTTCAACAAACACTTCACAAATGCATAAGCATTTTCTGGTGTGCGCATTCAGCATTCAAAGCAGCAAGTGCAGGCTGTTACAACTGAAGTCAAGTCACGGGTGAGGTAATACAGAGGATAGATGATGAAAGTTGGGATGCCTATATTAAGATGCATGAAATATACTTGGGACCAGTTTTACTTTTCCAAGGCTGTATAACTAATTTGCAATAGAAGAAAAAAATGAAAAAAAAAAGTCGAAAGAAAAGAAGGGTAAGAGACAGAAACAAGCACAAATATACAAAGGGAATGTGAACTGGTGTCTTCTATTAGGGTTTTATAGTTTTTTATCTTCCTATACATTTTAAAAATATTACTATAACTACTATGCAATGCTAAAATGGGTGATGAAAAGGTGGCGAGAGGGGGACAGAAAGCGATCCGCAAAGGGGATGGAGAGGACAGCATGAAAGGGACAGAAAAGGCAATGTGAGGAGGATGGAAAAGGTTGTATGAAGAGGGATGGGAAGGACAGTGGGAAAGAGAGGGAAAGGGGGTGGGGGGCAGAAAGACCAGCTTGAAGGGTGACAGAAAGGGCAAAGTAGGGTGAGACTGAATGGAAAGTGCAGAAGGTACAGGAAAGGCACTGGAGGGTAGGGAAAGAGGAAATGGCAGGATGGGAGGAATGGAAGAGGAGATTTGGGGGCACAAAAAGAGTGGAAAATGGAGGAGAAAATTGATAGTGTGATTATGACGGACATGGCATCATGTGTGGCAAAATGGAGATAGACCAGTGTGAGGGTGAAGGATGTGGGCGGGGGGAGAGGGGGGGGGGGGTGTTAAAGGAAGGCCAGTACGAATGTGGATGAAAAGAGAAATGGGGTGCAGGGGTATGGAGAGGGCAGTGTGGGGTATGTGGAAAAGGTAGGGTGAATGGGATGGAAATAACAGTGTGGATGGAGACAGAAACAGTCCAGAGGTAGGAACAGAATGGCAGAATGGAAAGGATGAAATGATAGCACAAAAAAGATGTGATGTGTCCCAATCAATTTTGCTTGATCATAATTGATTACAGTAACATAGCTGGTAGGCAACTTGTGGACACATGACCCATGGAGGATGTTTTTATTAAATAGCATGCTTCAAAGAGAGTGGAGAAGGTGGTGCATGAGGTGCGACATGTCGCAAGAGACTGGTGCTGGCAGTGGCTCTGTGGAGTAAGCGCAACATATGGCCATTAAGCAGATAAGACACCTTGTTTCAGTGAGGTGGAATAAGCGGACATCCTTATGAGGTGCGGGGCATTCTGTAGCAGCTTTGGATGGCTGTTAATATAAAGCATGTTCTACTCTGTGGATTGGTTTCTGTGCTGGCATAGGATTGCTTGCAACTGCAAATGGCCTGTGGTGGGTTTGACCATTCTTGTCCAGGTGATGGAATGATGTTTTATCTGGCTGCAGTTCTGTAATGGTGGTAAAATTTCTAGAAAGTTTTTTTCTGCTTTGTATTTCTCTAATGTTATTGGAATTATTTATCAGTGATTAGAAGTTTTGATTAACATCAGTGTATAATTCTTAGACTACTATTTACATGTTTTCTAAACTCTAATATAAGATATTGCTTAAAAGATGATTGATACTTATTTCACAAAGTGGTCTGTGGAT
This sequence comes from Schistocerca cancellata, assembly GCF_023864275.1. Lineage (NCBI taxonomy): Eukaryota > Metazoa > Arthropoda > Insecta > Orthoptera > Acrididae > Schistocerca > Schistocerca cancellata. The sequence goes on along the minus strand of NC_064631.1, from coordinate 604,358,772 downwards.
TTTTGTACTTTCAACATTGCAGCACAGTCAGCAACCGTGATACTCTAATATATAATAAACTATCAGCCTCGATTGCGGTAATGAAACCAACCTTTACGTAGGTTTCAGCCCAAATAATTGAGCCTTCTTCAGAACATATACCTGAATCTATAATTTGTCTAAGAGGGCATGGTCTAGAAATAAAATAGCCTGAATAGGCTTAGTCACATTTTAAAAATTCGGTACGTAAGTACTAAGTCAACACCAAAACTTAACTTAAACTCTGGCGTGCACCTCATCTCCATGGACGCCGTGCAGTGGGCCTCAGGAACTCACGTGAAACTAAGCAGGACTAGATAACGCACTGCAAATCAACACGGCATGGAACATTGCCCATGTTTAACTGAGACCATGACTGTCGAAGATAAAAGACCAACACAGTTATATCTTAAAACAAATAACTTATAGAAAGGTTGGAAATCTTGAACACAAAGCCTCTGCACTAGGTTATGACTAACATGTAACAAATTATGCACAGATTTACGTAAGTTTGAACACACCACCCCGACTTACACTATTAGAATATATGGGCCCTTTCACAACGAATGCTGCATAACGCACCCATTATTATTAATGAAAGATGACATGGGACATAAAAGAGTCAAACTGTAGTATGTAAATGCCATAATGCAATAATCTCTGTTAACCTGTTCACAGATGGTTGAGTAGGTGTTTTTATCAGTTGATGTAGATGTACTTCTTATTGCTGACACACACTGAATGAAGAATATTATCAAGATTAATTTTTTATCTTATTACTAAATATAACGCGTGGGTGAATGAACAATGCCACTTCATCACCATGTAACAGCAATACTTTAATTTAGACGTCCCTTAAGGTAGTGGCTAGCATGCATGCATTGAGCATGTGACATTTTGGTATATGATTACCATCAGGGATCTTCCCACATACGGTGCTTACATAATGTGGCACACATGGTTTTTAAATAATTAAGATGCCCGCATCCATCCCATAGACAATAGTCATATTCATATAAGTGGTTACTAGCCCATGAACGGTGAAATGGAGCCTTAGGTGACAAGATGAAGTTTAGCTGGTCCATTTCAACCTTTTGGGATTTAATTCCCTTTACATTTATTTCTAGTTGCAATCCAGAGACGACTTTAACCTTGTCCATTTATGGCATGCACATTGGTGTATTAGTAGCTATCTTTTATTTCTTTTTAATTCTTCCCTGTGAAGAACATACCGTTTTGTCCACAAAATTTTCCTATGTATCATTTTGGATCAAGCATGTTTTATCATATCATATTTATTTAACAATAGCTTTTAATATAAGAGGTGATAATTATCTTTTTTAGCGCTTAGTGAAATTGACGTCTGTCGGTCGATAGAGTATACGGGCGATGAAAGGGCGTTGCACGTCTGTTCACACAATTACCATATTTTTTACTCGTAAAACATAAATTGTACTATGCTGGTCATTTGCTATTACACGGTGACGATGTGGCATTGTTCATTCACTCACGCATTATTTTTAGTAATAAGATAAAAAATTAATCTTGATAATATTCTTCATTCAGTACGTGTCAGCAATAAGAGATATATCTACATCAACTGATAAAAACACCTACTCGACCATCTGTGTACAGGTTAACAGCTATTATTGCATTATGGCATTTACATACTACTGTTTGACTCTTTTATGTCCTATGTCATCTTTCATTAATAATAATGGGTGCGTTATGCAGCATTCGTTGTGAAAGGGATGATTTATTCTAATAGTGTAAGTCGGGGTAGTGTGTTCGAAATTACATAAATCCATGCATAGTTTGTTACATTTTAGTAATAACCTGGTGCAGAGGCTTTATGTTTAAGATTTTCAACCTTTCTATAAGTTATTTGCTTTAAGATATAACTGTGTTGGTCTTTTATCTTCGACAGTCAAGGTCTCAGTTAGACATGCACAACATTCCCTGCCATGTTGATTTGCAGTGCATTATCTAGTCCTACTTAGTTTCATGTGAGCTCCTGAGGCCCACCGCATGGCGTCCATGGAGATGAGGCGCACGCCAGAGTTTAAGTCTTGGTGTTGACTTAGTACTTATGTATTGCATTTTTAAAATGTGACTGTGCCTATTCAAGCTGTTTTAGTTTTATTTCTAGACCATGCCCTCTCATACAAATTATAGATTCAAATTAATGATATGGTTATAATAGAAGGAAACATTCCACGAAGGAAAAATATACCTAAAAACAAAGATGATGTGACTTACCAAATGAAAGTGCTGGCAGGTCGATAGACACACAAACGAACACAAACATACACACAAAATTCAAGCTTTCACAACAAACTGTTGCCCCACCAGGAAAGAGGGAAGGAGAGGGAAAGACGAAAGGATGTGGGTTTTAAGGGAGAGGGTAAGGAGTCATTCCAGTCCCGGGAGCGGAAAGACCCACCCTATGGGGAAAAAAGGACGGGTACACACTCGCGCACACACACACACATATCCATCCACACATATACAGACACAAGCAGACAAATATGTCTGCTTGCGTCTGCACATGTGCGGACGGACATGCGCGTGTGTGCGGGGACTTGCCTTGTGGGGGGGAAGGGACGGGTGTGCGCTCGCGCACACACGCGCATGTCCGTCCGCACATGTGCAGACGCAAGCAGACATATTTGTCTGCTTGTGTCTGTATATGTGTGGATGGATATGTGTGTGTGTGTGCGAGTGTGTACCCGTCCTTTTTTCCCCATAGGGTGGGTCTTTCCGCTCCCGGGACTGGAATGACTCCTTACCCTCTCCCTTAAAACCCACATCCTTTCGTCTTTCCCTCTCCTTCCCTCTTTCCTGGTGGGGCAACAGTTTGTTGTGAAAGCTTGAATTTTGTGTGTATGTTTGTGTTCGTTTGTGTGTCTATCGACCTGCCAGCACTTTCATTTGGTAAGTCACATCATCTTTGTTTTTAGGTAAATTATAGATTCAGGTATACCTTATGAAGAAGGCTCAATTATCTAGGCTGAAACCTAGGTAAATGTTGGTTTCATTACCACAATCGAGGCTGATAGTTTCTTATAAATTGATCTGTGGATCTTTGTTGACAATAAAATTATTGGGTCAACAGCTTGAATTTCTGGCAGTAATGTCATATTATAGGCAGAGGTCCCATGAAAGTTGTTTAACATTACAATGTCTTATGTGGTTGAATGTACAAGCAGTTAAACAAAACTGTCCTTTTTCATCGCAAAAAGAGGAGAAAGTAGCTTCAGGTAATAGTTTTCTTTGATTATTGTATTGCCTTTTACATCAATGTTAATATTACTGTGATTAGTTCCATTGTGTTTCCTTTAAATGAATATTTTTTACTGAGTTGAAATTTTACTAATATGTATCTTAAGTACCAGGGAATGAAAGCTTTATTGTAATAAAGGTTGGGTTAATAAACATATCATCTCAAGAGATGGTTCAGTAGCATTCACCAAAGGAACCCCTTTCATGACCAACCTGCTCACGTGGTCTAAAGGTTTTAATTGAGTTTCCTTTCAATGGGGGCAAAACATGCAATGTGTGGGAGCGGAAAGGTCAATGTGGGGGAGCCACAAAAGGCAGGATTGAGGGGAAGGAAATGGCCGCACAGGAAAAAGGGGCAGGGCAGTGTGAATGGTATAAAAAGGCAGCATGAAGGGGATGAAAAGGCAGCACTGAAGGACATGGAAAGGGCAATGGGAAGCGTACAGAACGGCAGTGTGAGGAGGGCGGAAATAGCAGCATTAGGGGACACAAAAGGTGGTATGGGGGTAACAGAATGCTACACGAGGAGAATAGTAAAGTCACTGTGAGGGCTGTACAAAGGGAGTGTGCAAGAGCAGGAAGGGATAGCAGGGGACAGGGACAAAAAGGCCAGCTAGGGAGGTAGCTGAGGAGACAGTGTAGGGAGGAACAGTGGAAAGACCAATGAGGCAGAAAGAGGGAAAGGAAAGCACAAGAAGGGGATGGGGCATGAAAAAGCAATGTAGGGAGGCTGGAAATAGTGGCATGAGGGTGGTGGAAAGATCAATGTGATTGGAGATGGGAGGAATAACACAGATGGACATAGACAGTGTATTGTGGTGCAGATGGGAAGGACAGTGGTGGGGTACCACAAGAGCAGCATGGGAGGGGAAGTCAGTAAGGGTGGCTTGGGGAGACAAAAAAAGCAGTTTGAGGACAGAAAGGGACATGTAAGAGAGTAAAAAACAGAATGTACTGAGAGAGGGAAAAGGCAGTGTGTGAAGGCTGGAAAAGGCAAAAGGCAACATGGGAAGATGGAAAGCACAGTATGGAAAGGACAAAAAAGGTGGGGTGAAGAAGACAAAGAATGGCATGAGAGGTTCAGGACGGGTGGCATGGGGAGAATGAATCAAGTAACGTGAGACGGATGAAAACTGCGGTGTGGTGGGAAGAATTATGACAGTGTGAGATGTATGAATAGGAAAGTGTGTGTGTGGGGGGGGGGGGGGGGGGGGGTGTTTGGACAAGGCAGCAGCATGAAAGGGACAGAAATTAGGGTGAGAGGTGGACAGGACAGGTGGTGTGATGGGGACGAGAAATGTGGTGTGAGGGGGACAGTGTGACATTTACACTACAAGTTAGGGAACATGCAAAGTCAGTAGAACACCCTACCCCACAAATGACAGATGGTTGGAGAGTGTTAGAAGGAAGCAGAGTTGTGCTGAAGAGTGCACAGAAAGCTTTGAATCACCTGTTAGCATTGGTACTAAGTGCATAACATCCATTATTTATATTTGCAATTTAAATATTTGTGCAGAGTTCCAACTGTGCTGACATTATCCAGACTAATTGCTTCCTAATTCCAATATTAATATCTCTAATTTCACATAAAAGCTTAGTTAAAGATTTTATTTAATGTTATTTACCATTGGCTGATGGAACTTCATAATTCAAACTAGAAATATCTTTCACACCAGCAATATGTTCATGACACAAGTAAATATTGTGTCTTCTTCAGTTTAAGTTAAAGTTTAAACCAGCCTTGGGAAACACTTGTAAACACAGTTTGTGACTAGTTTTCTGAGAGGCAACATGTGTGTACAGTGGATGTTATATTATTTAGAAGTGAACTGTTACTTAAAATTGCACTGGGAACATTTGTGCGTGGTTTCTACATGTTAGTAAACTTGTTTGATCTTATAGCACTTAATAACTGATTATTATATTCTGTTATCTTTGATGCAAATCCTAATAGTAGACTGACTCTTAGAAAATGTTGATTATAATATACATGTTCCTGATTTTCAGATTCAAGTAATTAAAAACTGGGTGACACCCCAATAATTTGACCTCTGATTACCGTAGTGTCAAAATATTCCCAAACATTTCTACAAAGATTCACTGTTTAATGCATGCATATTAGGTTCTGCAACCGATGGAGAAGAAATCAAATGGGGACAACAAGACAGCTATATAAGACACATGGTTAAGAATGCCTCTCATAAGTCACCCTTGGAGAAGATCTGAAGAAAATGTGATAGTTTCTCACAAAATACACAACACAGTCTTCCACATGAACAATTCACAAAGAAGAACTTATGCTGTTAGCAAGCCCAAGGGAGTAATGTGCCGCAATGGGAGCATTCCATATCTCATCCTAATTAAGTTGGTAGGTGGGGAGTGGAAGGAACTGATACAACGGGAATGGGTAGTGTTGAGGGGACAGAAAGGATGGTGTGAGAGGGACAGAAAGTGTGGACGAAAAAGGCAGAGCGAAGAGTAAGGTACAGGAATGTGTGGGGGAGGGAGTCAGAGGAAAGGACAGTGGGGTTGTGGGGTGGGCGGAAAAAACAGCTTGGAGGGTGACGGAAAGGGCAGTGTGAGGGCACAGAAGACCAGCTTGTGCGGCAGGGGGTGTACAATGGAAAAGGCAACCAGGTAGAGGGTAGGAAAGGCCAGAGTGATGGGGATGGCAAAGGCAATTTTAAGGGATACAAAGGATGGCATGATAGGCATGGAATGGGAGGTGTGAGTATGATGGTAAAGGGGCACTGGGTGAGTTGGAAAAGGCAGCATGGAGAAGGTGATGGAAAGAGCAGTGTGGAAGGGGAAGGGGAGGTCAGAGAGGGTGGGATGGAGAAGAGGGAAGTGGCAATGTGAAGGGGGCAGATATGACAATGTGAAGGGGGCAGATATGACAGTGTGAAGGGGGCAGATATGACAGTGTGAAGGGGGCGGAAATGGCTGGGTGAAGGGGATGGAAAGGGCAGAGGTAGAGTACAAAAGGAGGTGGTGTGAGGGGGGTGAGAAAGGGCAATATAGTGGGAGATGTAAACAGCAGTGTGGGGAACCAGAAAATGCAATATGAAGGAAAAGCAAAGAATGACAGAGAAGAAGAGGAAAGGAAGCAGTGAGGGGAACAGAGAGGGTAGTGTAAGGATGGAAATAGCAATGTGAGGGGTATGGTTATGACAGCACAAGTTGAGCGAACAGGGTGATCTGTGATGGAATGGATAGAGCTGTATTAGAGGGATGGACAAAGCAGCATGAGGGGGACAGGAAGGGTGGAGAGAGAATGGGCAGTGTAAAGGGGATGGGAAGGGTGGTGTGAGGGAGAGAGGAAGTACATCATGAGGAGGTCAGAAAGGGCAGCATCAGGAGAAGAGAAAGGACAATGTGAGGGGTATGGTAAGGAAGTGTAGGGGAGAAGAAAAGAGCATGGGGAAACAGAAAGGCCAGCTTGGGGACAAGCCTTGGAAGGTGCAGTGTGGGAGCAGACTTAAGGGGCAGTGTGGGGAGAGATGAAAAGGACAGCCAGCTAGTGGGATAGAAGGGGGAGTGTAAGAGGTGCAGAAATGGAAGTATGGTACAAAAAGGGCAGTTTGGGAAAGAGGAAGGAAAGCGCAGTGTTCCAGTGACGGAAAGGGCTATTTGAAGGGCATAAAAGAGTGGCATGAAGTGGACAGCAGCATGAGTAACATGGAAAGGACAGCTGGAGGAGTATGGAAAGGGCAGCATGCGTGTGGGAGACAGAAAAGTAGCACAGGGCAACATATGTGTGAAGAGGAGGAGTGTTTGAAAAGGCAGTACGGAAAATTGTGTGATGGAAAGGGTAATGTAGGAGAAGATGGAAATTGTGTCACGGTGGGAGATGGAAAGGACAGTGACTGTGGAGCACAGGATGGAAAGGGCACTGTAAGGACGACATAAATGGTGTTGTAAGGGGGAGGAAAAAGGGCAGTATGGTGGAAGACAGAAAAGGCAGTGTGAGGGGCCAGGAAATGCAGCATGTGGGGAAGGGTGGGAGGGGGTGGAGTGCAAGAAGAATGACAGCTTGAACACCTCCATGTGTGCTGTAATCGGTCTAATTTTGTCCTTGCAAGCAGCATGGGAGCAATAAGTAGAGAGCTGTGGTTTATTCTTAGAATCATCATTTCAAAGTTGGTTTTCATCGAATAGTTCTGTCTGTCTTAAAGCATTTTCCAGTTCAATTCTTTCAGCATCACCATGACGCTCTCCCTATGTCAAACCTGTAACTATTCCTGCTACCTTTCTTTGCACACATGTAATATTACCTGTAAGTTCTATTTGGTACAGCAGTGTTCTAAGATGATCCACAAGAATGTTTTGTAAGCAATTTCCTTTGCAGACAGATTGCATTTCCCTAGCATTCTACCACTGAACTGAAGTCTGCCGCCTGCTTTAGCTACAACGGAACCTATGTTACTGTTTCATTATACACCCCTACCAATTGTTACACCCAAGCATTTTTTTTTTTTTTTTTTTTTTTTGCGAAGTGCAAAATTTTACATTTCTGGACATTTAAAGCAGTTTCTGCAGCACTACGAAATCTTATCACGATATTAATCAGTATTCACACAACAATTTATTTTTATAGATAACTGCATTATCTGCAAGGTCATTAACATATAACATGAACAGCAAATGTCCCTGCACAATTCCCCAAGGCACACAAAGTTGCTTCTAGACCTTTCAAAGATTGTTCCTCCAAGAAAACATGCTAAATCTTCTCTAACAAGAATCCTCAATCCAGTCACAAACTTTGCTTGATATCTCATACAATTATACTTCCAATAATACAGGTATGTGTGGTTCTGTGTCATGTTTTTCAGAAGTCAAGAAATATACCTGACTGCCTTGATCTGGGGCTTTCAGGATATCACATGAGAAAAGAAAGAGGTAGGTTTCGTACGATAGTTTTTTAAATATGTGGTGGGTACCAAACACAGATGAATGCAGTCATTCAGTTCCTCTTTAAGCTCGAACTGTATTTAACAGGTGACAATGCAGTCCACAAATAAAGAAATGTGGCATCAATCTGGGCTCAGCTAAATTAGAGCCTTGTGAATCCCATGAATACGCAGAACAATTCCAGTTTCACAGAACGGGTATTTTTGGAATCTGTGTTTGTTACCACAGAGGAGTTTACTGCCCCCCCCCCCCCCCCCCCCCCCACACACACACACACACACAAAAGTGTCCACTTATGCAACCACAAAGCATGTTCAATAATACTACAGCAAACTGGGAAAAATCAGATAGGTCATTGCTTTCATGGACCTTCTAAAACAGTGAAATGACTTCCCTTGCATTATTTTCCAATCACAGGGAATACTGTATATTAGACATATATGATAAACTATTGCTAATAGAGGGGCAAGACATTCCACTTGCTCGACACGGAAACAAATAGGTGATCCACCAGGTCTAGTGGCCTTTCTTATACAGTGTCTTCAGTTGTTTTCAATCCAGCACTCATTCATTTCTGTTCTACTAATTCCACATGTGAGATGAATGCAGTAGTGCAAGCTGTACATTCTGATAATCTTCAGACAGTCAACTGCACATGAGTTTTTGTCATGCATGAGCACGTGGTCAGAAGACTGATTTATGTAATAATATAATGACTTAGCAAATAAAATCTTGCTTCTAAATTCTTGGCAAGCTCCTTGTATCGTGTCCATATACTTGATTTAATTTAGCTTTTAGCAATAATTCATCTTCAACTTACATGTAACATATTTCTTTTGTAAACACTTTACAAATAACACTGCTACTGCACCACACTTGGTCTCCAAGTTCAGAGAAACTCAAATTCACTCAGTACGTACCCTGATAACGCGGTGCAGTTTGAGGCATAATACAAATCAACAGTTTTAATCACCTAACACCTCCTCATAGAGTACAGTTACTTCTTCCAATGATTTGGAAACAATTCATAAAGACATGCAGTAGTCCTTCATGCACTATTAGCTGGACAGTCATGTTGGTACCACAAGTTCCTCCTAATCTGCTGAGGAATCATGCACTATGAGCTGGACAGTCATGTTGGTACCACAGGTTCCTCCTAGTCTGCAGAGGAATGTCTTTTAGCATCCATCAAAAATGGTTTGTCAGGAGGCTGCAATACTTGTGCGTGTTCAGTGTTCTGCCTATGAAAAATGGGGCACGAGCTAAGGATTCACTATTCCAAACCAAACATTTACATGGATGCTGACATTCCACTCAGTGAAGGCAAAGAGAATTGTCAATGGGGCAATAGTGTATGTTTCAGTGGTTTACTTGGCCATATTGGGTAAATGTGACTTCATCACTAAACAAGATATATGGTACAACTGAAATATCATATCCTCTCTTAATGCCCATGTACAGAATTTAACAAGATTCTCATAATCATTTCCATGCAGCTCCAGATGGATAGAGATGTGATAGGGATGGAACCTACATTGATGGAGAATGTGTAGAAAACTTCACTGCCTCATGCCACTTCCTTGATCAATTGTACGGGAGCAATTGTGCAGATCACAACGGCAGCAAGAACATTAATTTCCACCTATTCTGTCATTACTTGTTTCCTGCTGTTATGTTGTCTAGCTGTTACACTACCACTTTCACGTCACTGGTTGAAGAAGTTGATAAATAATTGCGAGATGGTCAACTTCTATTGGGATATCTTGCTGCATACACCATACAGGAACAAACTGCATTTTTCCTTCACCCTCCATACACCATGAGCATGTAGGCTTTTCCTGCACTGATAAATCCCACATTCACTCAAGGCCTGCTGCTTTGACTGTTGCGCACAAACTGACTAACAGGTTGCAGTGTACTCTAGAAACGCACAAGCATACTGTAAGCAAACATTACAACATCATACCTACCAAGTACATAGGCTGAATGGCACAAACAAGTGATGGTGTTGAAACTATTCAAAATATGATATCTCGTAAACGTCTCGGACTAGAATCCTGCAACGAAGACCACTGACATTCTAATTACCCTGCTTTTAATTTCCTAATGCCAACAGGCATTGTTCTATTTAAAAACATATGTCTGCATAAAATAAAAGTATTATTACAGTCTGTTGATTAGATAACAATACAAGACTCTGACTACCAATCCATTCTGTGGAAACCGCATATCAACAGAAATTTCCATTTCAGCATTGTTTGCGGTGAAAGTTTTAGGTTGGGGTTGGGTTGTTTGGGGAAGGAGACCAGACAGCGAGGTCATTGGTCTCATCGGATTAGGAAAGGATGGGAAATTTTAATTTCTATATTTGGTTAGAGTACATTCTAGAAGTATCCACAAATGTCAAGAATCATTGTACTCGAATGTTCTGTAGCTGTATATATACTGTATGTGCTCTGGACGGAGGCAGTTCGCTGCGCACTCTTGTATGTGCAAGTACTGAATAAACATTCGTTACACGAAGTTAGTGTTCGTCATTCATCTAATTACACCTTCTTCTACATGACAATATCTGTCCATTAAATTTCTGAAAACTGCTGTTACAACTTGTGGTTTTTGTACTGTACAAAGTCTGATTTCCTGAAACTAAAGGCATGGGCTCTGTTATCAATAGATGTTATGTAACTCTGCCAAAAAATAGAAAAAAAGTAACTATTTCAAATGATCTGTTCAAATCCAGTCTTGTGGAAGACCAGAATTTTGCTCTGTTACTGGCTAATGTCATTCGTCACAAGCTTTCAATTGCAAATATAATAATATGGTAATGACTTTAATAGTAGAGGCAACAGTCAAATGCAATTGCTCATCCTGCTGGGGGAAAAATTTCTACTAAAGCTATCAAATGTAAAATATTGAATGCTATTCATTTGCGATCTATACAGTCTTAATATTCACTCACTCCAAGCTAGTCTTGACCAGCAGACAGAACAGCAGAAGTTCAAAGCATCAAGCTGCAATACTGGTCATGTTAATCCAAGTAAGTGTGCCACACAAATGTCAATGTGGCAAACAATTAAAACATATTGCTACTGCAAATAAGGTTTTTTTTTAATACAGTAGTACTTCTAGAAAGATATTGTTGCTTTCCATGTGAATTCCACTCACCAGAATAAAAATTAACACTTGGAATTTAGTTTTCAATTTAATATCATCAACAAGAAATAATTATTCTTGTATAAAATTATTCATTTTATGCTCTAAGAAATTATTTTTATCAGGATACCAACATATCTACATCACTGCTTGCTTGTATATATTATTATGGAGTTCTTACATTAATGATAGATCGTTGTAGTATCATGGAGGAAGCTGAACAAGACTTTCATGGAAATAGGTATAAAGAACTTTATAGAAAAGTGAAAAGTTTTAAAGGAGGGACATACCATCAACACAGATTCATAAAAGATGCCAATGGAAGAATGTTAACAGAAGATCAAAAAATTGGAAGAAGATGGATGGAATACTTCAGAGAATTACTAAACTCTGATGAACCAACTGAACTACTTGAGTTTGATGAACCAGTAACAGTAGACCCAGAATATCCTCCACCCACCATTGAAGAGATAAGGAACCAGATTAAAAACCTTAAGAATGGTAAACGTCCAGGTGAGGACGGTATTCCTGCTGAACTTCTCAAGGCTGGAGACGAAATCCTCTGTTTCAAAATCCACAAGCGAATCGAGCAAATTTGGGTAAAACATGAAATACCAGAGGAATGGAAGGTAGCTGTGATATGCCCCATATATAAAAAGAAAGACAAATCCGTATGTGACAACTACAGGGGCATAGCGCTACTCAACACCTGTTATAAGATCTTCTCCAACTGCCTATTAGAACGAATAAAACCTGTAGCAACAGACATAATTGGAGAATACCAAGGAGGTTTCCAGGCAGGGCGATCAACCACGGACCAGATTTTTGTCCTAAAACAGGTCTGTGAAAAAATGTACGAATACGGACGAGAGATACATCTCCTGTTTGTAGACTTCAAGAAGGCTTACGACAGTATACATAGACCTAGCCTGATTAGAACTATGACAGAGTTTGGTATACCAAAGAAGTTGGTCAAACTGGTAGAGGTATGCCTAAATGACACAAAACTTAAGGTTAAGGTAGGCAATCAAATGACAGAAAGCTTCCAAGTTGTAACAAGATTACGCCAAGGAAATGGGCTACCACCTGTCCTCTTCAACATGGCACTTGAGAAGGTAATGCAGGATTTCAACAAAGAAAACATCGAGGGCATTCAAATTGGTAATGAACACATTACATATCTGGCCTATGCAGACGACATTGCACTATTAGCATGTACACAAGAAGATCTGAAGAGAAGTATCCAGACCTCGGAGTTATTCGCAGCTAGGATCGGTCTACAAATTAGCTCTGAAAAGACAGAGTATATGACCATAGGAAGAAAGATCCAGAACTCTCAAGATTTAATTGTGAACAACACCAGGTATAAACATGTGAAAGAGTTCAAATACCTTGGATCATTTTTTACAGAAGTAACATCAACTGAAGCAGAGATAAAAGCACGACTGCAGGCGGGAAACAGATACTATCACTCTCTAGACCCTATATTAAAATGTAGAAGTGTCTCGCAACAACTAAAGCTACGGTTGTATAAGACATTAATAAGGCCAGTAGTACTTTACAGTTCTCAAACCTGGAGCACTCAAAAACAAGACCTTAAGCGACTGCTAACATTTGAAAGGAAAGTCCTCAGGAAAATATTTGGACCAGTCAGAGATCAGACTACTGGAGAATGGAGAAGACGCCATAACACTGAATTAGAAGAGCTGTACAAGGAGCCTAACATCTTGGGAGTGATGAGAAGCAAAAGACTGCAATGGGCTGGACATGTTGTTAGAATGGAGGCAACAAGATGGCCCAAAATCACAATGGACTGGATCCCGTCAGGCAGCAGACCAGTGAGAAGACCTAGAAAGAGGTGGATCGATGGAGTGAGAGAAGACCTGTTGCAGCTGGGAGTCACGGAAAACTGGAGACAGATAGCAGAAGACAGAGACGGATGGAGAGCTCTAACTGTGGTGGCGCGCGGTCCTCTGGGCCTGATCGCATGAAGAATGAAGAAGAAGAAGTTCTTACATTAATACACCCTTAGAATACCACTGTGTAAAACAAACTACACACTTTATTATGTTATTCGCCAATGAATAATCCAATAAGCTGCCAAGAATTGAAAGGTGTATTGCAATTTCTGTGTTTCACTTTCAGACTTTCCAAATGATATGTAAATTCAGTGTTCCACTTCCATACAGTTGTGTGCGCTGATGGAAACAGGTGGTCTGCACTTGTCAAGCAGAGCTAGCTATTGTTAGTCACAGCATTGTCTGTTAAAATCATTAAAAACAGAAGAAGGAACAAAGTTTTAGTACCCATTGCAATGAAAATGTGAACACTACCAAACTCACATAGAATAAGAAACTTTAGGTAAATGAATGAGTAATTTCAATGTTCTGGAATTATCCGGGAAGAAAACCAAACTATTATGCATATCTGTTTCAAACTAAAACATAACATTTAAAGCCAGAAGCTTCATATTTATGCTGACTATAAACATAAATGCCATATCACCACATAGCAACTAAAAATCACAGCGTCCACCAATTACAGTGTCACATCAAATAACAAAGCTGCTTTTTTGCTCTGTTGAAACAATAGAACTTTAAGACGAAAATCCTCCTTACACATACACATAGCATGAGGTTCACCACTATCTACAGGCAATGAAAGATATTGGACAAATCTTTTCTCCGGTCCACAGGCTACCGTACCAAGTTTGGTGGTGGTTGATGTCACAGTGAACTATTCTCAGCTTAATGTGCAAAAATGTTACAATTCCAACATTTCATTTTATGTAATTTTCACCCTGTACAAGTAATAGACTAAAATTATGAAAAATAGTACAGAAATTAGTAGTGTCTGTAGGCTTGTACATTATGACTCTTCACTGAAAAATGCTCCACATATAACATGTATGCATTAATGGCAACTAGGATGTATAGGAGAATCAATCAACATTTAGTTCTTGTGTACTACAATGAAATAGGAACATTTTCATACACTGATTTACTATGTTTTTAAGTGTTAATTATTATGTATCTTTTCAAACTGCATGGAAATATTCCGAACACTTCATGATTTGTGAGCACAGTTTTATTGAGGAAGGACATCATTAAGGGCCAAGGATCACAGGACAGTTAAAGATGGAAACAACTCTTGTGCATAACTAAGTGTGGTGCTACACATAAATAACTTTACGTTAGATGAAATCACTATGGACAACTGTGTCCGCAGGGGAAGAGAAAAAAACTGAAATTAAATCCTGAAATAAGAAGTACATGCTGTATTAATACAGTGGCATATTTATGATGGCAACTGACCAGAAGTTCTCATCAAACCAGAGGCGGGTAGGTGGTTCATCATCTCATTAAAGTGTAGCGACAGGTAAGGGTTGGACTATTTCGATAAATGTTATGTATTCCAACCAAGGGACATTCCAGCCTATGCAGGAAACTGTCACTAGTGTTGAGTTGGGTATATCAACATGACAGACTTGAAGGTGGCCCACTGGCAATTAATGTATCCAAAGTATTGTATGGGAGCAAATCAGTTGTGTATTGTGACATATTCTACAGCAAAATAGCACAAGCCCTTGCAAAATATTTTTATGAATGCAATTATATCAACTTTGCAATTGTGACTGGCTTGATGTGAATCAAGTGATGTAAATATATCAAACTGTCTCACCACTTCACCTAATTTATACATTTGAAAAATATCAGGGATAGACTCAATTTGTTTTTCCATAGTATCAGCAACTTCTGCATAAATAGCTTATTACTACATTTACTGTGACAACTACTGAAAAGCATTTCCCTGTTGATATATGTTCTGTTTTCACAATTTAAACACCAATGGAAGTAGGGCTTCTTCCTGTTTCTTGCTTACAATGGGGTGGGATGTCTGCAGCCGCATTTCACCAGAATTTTCCATTCCAGCACTGGTGATGTATATAAAAAATAACATAAAATGGGAGACCATAAATGAACACTTATTAAACACAACAGACTAACAGTGACGGCTGTTTTTTCTCCAGCTACTAAACAAAAGGGAAAGAAGAACAAGACTGTGCCCCTGGCTCAAAGGGATTATTGTGAGTTGCTTACTCTACAACCTGTATCATGCAACAACTCCTATCACGTACTGTAGGGCTGTTACAGTAGGTTGGTGCACATCCATTTTCCTAGCCAAGGGAAAAATGTACTAAGTACATCAGACATACAAGAGCATTTCAATAAGTGACCATGAATGAACAGAGATTTCACTGCTAATGTAAAAAGGAGTTACAACTGTCCATCTTGTGCCGCTCTCAGTCAACACCAAACCAGAAATGATACCGATGTTTATGCTATTTTGGATTTGGCAGCCATTTCAGGTAAGTTGTGCTATGCAGTATTCCCAAGTTGGAAAAAGAACATTATTTTTAGTCATTTGCTTTTGAAGGGGAAAACGTGCATTGGGGTAAAAGCAAAATACGACATTTTCACCATAGACAAAAGTTAGATATTGATTGTACAACTTTAAATGTGGCACTTTTATGAGAGTTGTCCAGTATTTCCAGCAGATGGAGTTTTTAATAAAATCAATGAAACAGTCCGGGACACGAATATCAACAGAAACGAAGACTTACTTTCATCGATCACCATCTCATCACATAAAATATAATCGGCCTGATAGGTACCAAGATAGCTGACTGTGGATGACGAGGGGGATGCAGCTTCAACTTACTCTTCAGTTTGAAATTTAAGTTTCAATGTAAGTGAGATTAAATTTTTCCAAACAAAACTTTGAAGGACGTTTTGCACAGAGTTGAAAGCACTGAGAATACCTACACATTTCATTATATCCTAGAAAACCAAACCATGGATTGTTATGGATGAATGAAGAGCATGATATCCAGATTTCTTATTAGACAGAAAGGAAAACTGATCTGCACAATCCTACAGTGCAATGCTGGACCATTTCACAATAAACTCAATAAAACATGGCTCCATTTGGCCAAGAAGTAAGCACTATTTAACCAAACCAAAGCACTAGCACATGTCTGGAGCAGTTACCACAAAATGTGTGTATGTTCCTAAATGAGACTTAGTTTATTTCTTGAGTCATGAAATACAACAGGTGAGATGACTTGATGTTTTTGGCAAATGCACACTTTTATTTAGATAGCACAGCCCAGCAGTGGTTTGAGAATGATGAAGAATAGCTGGGATGAATTCCAGACCAAACTAAAAAATATGTTACAAACAGCAGCAAGTCCATTTAGTGGAAGAACAATTGAAGAACAGAGCCCAGCACTATGGGGAAATGACACAATCTTACATACAGACTGTTTTAGGCCTATGTCACATTGTGAATCCAAAAATGACAGAATCTGACAAAATTTCATAGTTGATAAAAGGAGTCACAGAAGGTATGTGCGAAGCTTTTCTGGTAAAGAAAATCACAATGACAGAGGAACTCAATGTGATGCCAAAAAAGAGAGGAAAATGCAACAGAAGAGTCAGACGAAAGAAAGATGACCGAATGCGGAATGTTGTCCTTATGGAAGTTGTGGATGACGACCACGAGACTGCCTCTCTCATGGGCCGGATAGTAAGAAGAACATGCAGGCAGAAATGACAAACTGAGTACACAAGATATAGGAGCCATGAATGTCAAATCCCATAGATCAGGTGGTAACAAAGACTGCTGAAGAAGAGATGCTTCAGTCTTTAGCACCAACTTCTGTCACTAGTTGGACACCCCTTGAAGAATGGACTCAGCAAACTTGACTTATGCCATAGCTGTCAAATGATAACTCAACAGCTAACCAAGCAGGTATAACCAACTCTTACACCACGTAGAATGCCCCACAGGATATTTGGAGCAGGGAGAACAATACGCCAGTATGCTTTCACACTATGGAAGCCCTGAACACATTGTATTCTAATGCAGTGAGAGTAGACAAACATGTGATAGCTATTATGCTGCAAGGTGCCAACCATCACAATGGCCCTATTCACATCAGTCAAATGGAGACATTTATGGTCAACCTGTGGGACGAAACCCACATCCATATCCTGGACAAGGTTGCTCCCCAACATGGCATAACCCTCCCCTGTTGCCATACAAAGGTACTAGCCACTTGCCTAGCTACCAAATTTGAAAAAACTGAGCAAGGCCCACCATGGACAACAGTTATCAAGATGTCAGGAAATCTCAATGGCATTGTCATCAATGGCCAGTCGGTCTGGCCACTAATAAACTCTAGAGTCTTTGTTTTCATTACTGTCAGATGCTTATTGTCACCAGCTAAGGACGAATATGTTCTGTGATACAAAAGTGATTGTGCTGAAAGTCACAAATGGGAAATATGTCCAGCCCACAGGAACACACATTGCAAGAATACCAGCGACATGATACAACCTTTTGAATTTGTCGTTTTATCGAACTGTAACCATAACATTACTCTCCGATGGGACTTCTTGCAGGCATCACAAGCAATCAGACTGTGGAAGATCATAGCTCCAGATTGACAAAGCTATTCAAAAAAAAAAAAAAAAAAACAACTGCTCTGGCTAGACGTTTGCCATTGAAGATGATGTTATCCAGTCATCAATCCGTTACTCAGGCCCTTAAAAATCTACGTGCCGGTAACAATCATAAGCACTGTAGGTGGCCAAGGGGAACTTTGCATCATTAACTCTCATAAGGCTTCACAACACATCCCTAAAGATATGTGCATGGAGGCAATCGAACCAGTCCAGAAAGGGCAGCTTAGTGTCTCTGATTAAGAACAGTGTTGCATTGCCATGCTGTCAAACTGCCAATAAGGTGTGGCCTGACTGGGAAACAATGTCGGCAAGTGTTAGTCTTTTTGCAACAATTTTCAGATGCTTTCAAGTCTGGAGTGGATAAAAGACAGACTGAGTGGCCCATGGCAAATCATCCTATCAGCAGTAGGGATCATCCTACAACTAGCAGCATTCTCATAATAATTGTTATAGTCCTTGTAATAATTCTTTCAAAAAGAATTAATGACTGAGAAAAAAGATCACCATTTGAATGTGGACTTGATCCGCCAGGTGAACGACAGATCATATGGGAGAAAGTGGAGAGGATGTTGCAATATGATGACATAGAAGTTTCGCAGTGTCCTTGGTCCTGTCCTCTGGCTCTTGAGAAACAAAAGGATGGCACATTTTGTTTTCAACTACCAAAAACTGGTGTGCTACTGGAAAATTGAAGATGACTGGGAGATGACTGCCTTCATAACTCCTGACAGCCTCATGAGTTCAAAGTTATGCTGTTTGACTGTGCAATGCTCCAGCTGTATATGAAAGAACATTGGACAACCTGTTTCAACACCTGCAATGGAAGACATGTCTTTGCTATCTAGAGGACACTGTCGTCTTTTCAAGACATTTTAAGAACATCTAAGCCACCTGACAATTGTGATGAAATGCATTCAGGCTGCAGGCCTCCACCATTGAAGACATAACAATCTGGGGGCACCTGGAAAATGGCCATGGAGTCTACACCGAACCAGAGAAAATAAGAGCAATAATAGATTTTAAAACTCTTTGGCACATTTGTGATGCAAGAAGCTTTCTCAGAATGTGCTCACACTACTAGTTATTCATAAAGGACTTCTGTACTAAGGCACATCTCTCTCAACAACTACTCCGGAGAGACACCAAATTTTCCTGGAATATGGTGCAAGAAAGATCTTTCCTTGTCCTTAAGGATTCAGACTACTTATAAATGGTGGAAAAATCGAAATTTTTTATGACTTTATTAAATTCTACAGTCTTTCCTGATTATATATATATAAAAAAACAGGGTTTCAAATGAAAAAGACCTATATATACCAAATTTTAAAGTTACGGTCATGTATGTCGGCCCGTCCCTTTTAGTTCTGTTACAGAAACCAGTTTATTTCGAAAAGAACTGTGAACTTCCTGTATCCAGCAATTATATGTATGATACAGTGTATATGTTGGTAACAGAGCAAGTTTCTAGTGTCTCTAAATGATTATCTTTGCTAGTATTTGCTTTTGTTTCGCTGAAGCAGTTTGTTCATGTATTACCAAATGTTTGTTGCCCAAGTGCTATATATATTTGTGGAAGTACATATCCTTTAGTGTGCAATAAATATGAACTGTGCCATGCATCAAACAATTCAATAAAAGGAAATCCCGTGGTAACCAGTTCACAAAAAATGCAAGCCACACTGTTGAAAGAAACCCATTTATCAGTTCTTCAGGGAAGGAACTCCCACATGGCACACCTCCTTGTGATCAAATTTTTGTGTTAAAAATGACACTGTTTGTAGTGGATTTGTTGTTGTTAATGTGGTCACCTTATCTTCTTTGATAAAGGAAGTGGTGAAATGTAAACAATGTGATGGTGTAGGCTGTCTGGAAATAACTGAACAACAAAGTACCAAGAAGGGTTTAGTGTCAAAATTAATTGTTCTGTGTAGATCCTGCAATAAATCTACCTTGAAAATAACTTCAAACATTGTGCATTATACACATGATGTGGATTTGAAGTTGGTGTATGCAATGCGTGCATTAGGAAAAGGAAAAAAGGCTACTCAAACGTTTTGTGGTTTGATGAACCTTCCTCCTCCTCCTCCCAGTAGGTTCAGCAAGTATATAAAAATATTTTTAGGTGCCTTAACGGTTGTGTCTAAAGCATCTATGAAACATCCAGTAGAAGAAACTGTAAATATTAGTGGAACCAGGGACACTGCTGTTGCACTTCATGGACGTCGAGGACATCATTCCTTGAATGGTGTTGCAAGTGTTACTTCTCTGGAGAATGGAAAAGTTGTTGATGTTGAGCGCTTATCTAAGTACTGCCACACCTGTGCCATGGTAACACTGAAGGACATATTGAACATCAGTGTTCTAAGAATTATAATGGTTATGGTGGAGGTATGGAGTGTGATGGAGCTCTACAAATATTTCAGAGGTCAGTGCCCATTTATAAAGTTAGATATGTGAAGTACCTAGGAAATGGGGACTCTAAAGCTTTCAATAAAATTAATGAGTTCAACGTTTAAGGTGAAACCTTGGTAACAAAACTGGAGTGTTGTGGCCATGTGAAAAAGAGTATGGGTGCTGGATTGAGGAAGCGACAAAGAGACATGAAAGGAAAGTTGCTATCTGATGGAAAATCTCTGTCTGGCCAAGGCAGACTGACAGAAACTGAAATAGTCCTCCTTCAGAGTTATTATGGACAGGCCAATAGACGAACTGCACCTCTGAATGATGTTACAGCAATGAGAAAACCTGTATGGGTCACCTACTTTCATAAGTTGTCCACAAATGACCACTCTGTTCACAGACTTTGCCCTAAAGGAGCATATTCCTGGTTTGGATACCAAAAAGCAAAAGAGAATGGTCAAATATACCATCATAAGCATTCTCTTCCTGAGCCTGTTAGGAATGAAATAAAACAAATTTTTAGAGACTTTGTAACACTACAATCAATATTGTTAATAATTTGTACTCATTAATTCTGCATAATGTCACGTGTATATTCTTTACTATGTGATGTCTTTGATCTACTGTAAAGAAGTGGAAAGGAAGTGTGACATGTTTACTCTTTGCAAGTTAAGTTCTTTGTATTATTCGGAGGGAAGTGATATTGAATTATGTGAATTTGTGTTGGCTTCTTAATATGTTTAAATGATGAGATTTTTTAAAATATGTTTGCTAGCAACTATGTAATAACTGGTTCATACATAGGGACTTTGTATCGTAAAAAAAGAGAAATCCAAAGTAGTTCCCCTCTGCAACAAAAGTGAGTTGGCGCGCTAGGAAAAGGTGGATGTGGCGCTCAGCCTGGGCGACAAGTGAGAGAACACAGTAGTCAGTCGGTAGCAAGTAACCGATGAGTAAACAGTGCAGGTGGTGAGTGAGGCTTACAGTATTGCAATTGGAATGAAATGGCCTCGGATTTAATATGTGGCTGTAAAATGGTGCTCTCAGTTTGGGAAAAGCTCTAAAAATGATATTAACAAACCAAGAAGAGGTAAATAGAGCTAATAATTGCCTATGGAAAGACCACCTAGCTGCCACATGCTCGCCACCACGATTGCGCAACCACTTCGTCACACATACGAAAGGTCAGAACTGTATTACTGTATGAACCAGTAATGTTGTGTTTGTAACAATACCAGAGAAGGAAAGTTGCTACTCACCATATAGCGGAGGTGCTGAGTCGCGATAGGCACAATAAAAAGATTCACACAATTAAAGCTTTCGGCCATTAAGGCCTTTGTCAGCAGTACACACACACACACACACACACACACACACACACACACACACACACACACACACTGCTCGCAGTGTAGTTTCAGCTCTCTGCAGAAGTAAGTGTGTGTGTGTGTGTGTGTGTGTGTGTGTGTGTGTGTGTGTGTACTGCTGACAAAGGCCTTAATGGCCAAAAGCTTTGATTGTGTGAATCTTTTTAATGTGCCTAACGCAACTCAGCATCTTAGCTATATGGTGAGTAGCAACTTTCCTTCTCTGGTACTGTTACATTCCATCCTGGATTTTCCATTGTTTAATGTTGTGTTTGGTTCTGTGAAAATAAATCCTAATGTTCAAAATGTGTTTGAACAATGTGTCCATCCTATGCACTTATCCAAGTAGGATCCTCTTCTTTAAGTGATGAAGTCCGAGAGTGTCCTTTGCATAAAAATCATTAACAGTTTTACAGTGCATTTTATTGATGTGTGGCAAAGTTATGCCAGTACTCTTAATGTGCAGGGTAAAATTTACTTGTTTTTTCATACATATAAAAGAGACTACTCATGTTTGAGTATTTTGAAACTTAACTAGAAAATGAACTTTAATATCAGTTTAGGAAAGAGTGTTACTTTGAAAACAAAAGTGTTCTGATGTTTGTTGCTTTAAAGTTGTTTTCAAAAAACTATTTGCTTCACAAGTGGTATCATAAAACACTTTGTCTTGAGGTTGTTTGAAGTAAAATTTTATTGGAGATTATCTCTAATTTTGTAAAGGTTTTGTCAGGGTATATAGGGTGTTAAAATAGTAGAAAATTAATGGTCTCAAATGAAAGAGTAATCCAATTCTACCTTAATGCTACAAAATTTTGAAAGTGTGTATAGCTTTGTTGTAACAATGAAAGGGATAGTTTGTGGGACAACATTTCTTTTCCATCATAATAAAAAGGATAAATCAGATTAGTAGGTTTCTGGTTAATGAATCTTGAAGTGATTACTGAGAAGGGTGTGTTCATTACACTTCATAGAACAAAATTTAATGAAAGTTCGTTTTGAATTAGTAAAAATAGGTTCTTTATATATAATAGTTTTACATTATTAGGCCTAATTGGGCTGACGACCGTATAACTATTTCATTTAACAATAATCAGTTGCTGTTACTTCTTGCAAAAGTATTTTCTTTCTGTTGACTAACTATGGCTATTCTTACAAAATTAAGATTCGATACCAAATTTCCGTTAGGTAAACTCGGTCAATGGGTAACATTTACTGCAAGTTTAGATCATATTTGGTAAATTTAATACCGCAGTAGTGTTATAACTTGAGTGACTCTGTTTTGCATAGTAAATGTCTTCATGGGGGCACTCAGAATACAAGTGAAAATTTCAACCATTGCATATGGCTAGATTACCCAAGAATGTTTTTGTAGGATTCAATACGTTAAAAGTTGGTGTACTAGATGCAGTGATATGTTTCAATGATGGAGCGATAGGAAGGTTGGAAGTACTGAGAAATTTAGGTATAAAATGTGGCTCTAATATGGAAGATCAACTGCTTGAGTGTGTGCATGAAGCTGAAATATCCACTCTTCAAGTTACCAAAAAAGCAAGAAGTGCTAAAAGGAAAGCCAAGAGGAAGCTTGAAGATGAAGAAATGCTGCAGGATGAAGACTATGCTTCAGGAATGTTCTGAGGTACAGTTTAATTGGACTCATTGCAATTTAACACAACTTGTATTTTTCAGAATTCAGGTACAAATACTTCCTAAAGTTTATAAAGCTTTGCTCTATTTTTTTTCTGTACCTTGCAGTGGTCCATACTTGTGTAGTAGACCTAAGCTTACTGCAGAATCAACTAAAGTATGGAAAAAATAAGATTTTTATTGGGGAAAAAATTATAAAAATTAAAATGTAAGATGTGATATTTTCTTATCCTTGTAATATACACAATAGGTGGAATTAAATAGGTCTAGTACCTCAGCCATCGTGTCCTGGATATCTGGTAAAAATTTGGCCTCCTTCAAATGTATAACATTAGGTTAAATGATACCCCAATTTGAGGAAGCATTTTGGAAAAAAAAAATTGCATCAATTTCTTCGTAATTTTTTTAATAACCCTAAGCAGGTTCAAAAATATTCAAACTACTTCTAATTTGTTTAGAAAGTGTGCTACATTGCCCTGATATCAACAAAAAAATCTGTAAAACATACACATTATAAACAGTACCTGAAAGAAGAGGTGTTGGTTTTCACATAATATTGAGCCATATCCTTAAGAAGACATTACCATCTCCTCCAGTCAGATGACAAGAATGATAAGACAGAACTTCATACCAACACTAGAGGTTATGTTATAAGCGCAGTTCTAGTGCAAATTCAAGAAGGTGATGAAAAGTTGACAGCTTATCCTTCCGGAGTACTGTCCAAGTCCGAGATGAACTACTCTACAACTGAGGAACACTGCCCTGCAATTGTTTACCCCATTAATGAATTCTGGCCATATTTATTTGGCAAACCATTGATTATTATGATGGACCATCGTTCTCCGTGTTGGCTGATGATGCTTAAGGAAAATTGGTGAGATGTCGTAGTGGTGTACAAAGGTGGATGCAAACAAAAGAATGCTGACTGCATTCGAAGGCACTAAATGACACTGCTGCTGAATAGATGGTAGATCCAGCAATGCTGAAAACCACTGTATTGTACAAGGAACTATGATCCAATGGGGTGGAACTGGTTGCTCATCATCCCCATTAATCTATGACTATCCTAAATTATTTCCATGATCTGATCACCAGATATTCATGAAGACTCGAGGCAGAATCAGACACAGATATCTTTGGCTAGGTCTCTACCGATCTGTTAAGATGCGGTGAGGAATGCCAATGTTGGAAGCACATGCTGCAGTTACCTTTGAGGAATCTGGTACCAACTCCACCTGCAACAGCACCATTTCACCGAATTAGAATCAATCTCTTGGGGTGGATCCTGAAATCGACAAGTGAGAATTAATGGATAATAGTCTGAACTGACTCCTCCATCTGCTATGCTCTCACCGAAGCTGTCCTGACTGCCAAATCTCTGGAAACTGCAGGCTTCCTTGTGGAACACTTCATTTTTGAAGCACAGAGCATCCCATATAATTATCTCATGTGATGAAAAATTTTTCACGTGGAGACCAGAATCGGAGATAATTTCACATTGCAACATCATCTACACGATTACAACTACCTACCAACCACAGACAAACAGCCTCACAGAATGCTTTGATAAGACATAGGCAGACATGCTTTTGATGTGTGTTCATCTCAAACTGAGAGCTTGGTACACAATACTGACTACCATGATATTTGCAGAAAACAGTGTAGCAAGACGCTACAGGTTCCACACCATTTTTCGTTTTCCAAGATCAAAAGGCTGAAACACTAATGGATACATTGGTCACATTTCAACTGGATGATACTGTGGACGACTACATTAAACATCTCATTAAAAAGAATGAAAAAGTAAGATAGCTAGCTCACATACAGACCCTGTACACCCAGAAGAAGGACCGAGATTGCTTTAACAAACACTGGTCAGTGAGACTTGGTATGGATTTTTATGCCTATGCAGAAAGTGGGATTATTTGAAAAAGTTATTAAATTGCTACTATGAGCTGTATTGTACCCTTCATCATTTGTCAAATGTCCCCCATAAGAAGCCTTATGACAGTATTGATGCGCAAATCAACAATAGGTGTTTCTCATTAAAGGACACTGAAGACCACTTGATGATTGCAAAGCTTCAACAGGAGAGGCTACCTTTGATGCTCATCACAGTGAAGAGAATGCAAGGATCTACCAGCACTACCTTACAGAGGTCCACTGATAAAATCCAAAGTCTGGAAGCCATCGTCAGCTCTAATGAGAACTACTGAAAGAGCGGGTTGCTGTTCCTAAAGGAGAGGGGGCAATTCCACAAGCTGTGCTGTATGCTACTGACTAGCATGCTGTTGATAGCCAATTCAAACTCAACCACTAGAAATTGTTATTCAATATTTGTCATTTCTAGAAGGTTCTCAAAATCTCTTACATTTGTGTATCTGGAATATTCAATGTTTGTATAAATAGCAGTACTCCCCATACAGGAGTGCAGTTCTGTTCTAACTCTACAGTGGTGTCAATAATAAAACATACAGTCAGCACTAACAGATGTACTTCACAAATAACACTGCATTTGGCTTTAGGCTTGATTGTGGTTTCAGTGACAATATGTCATATGAATTACATGAAGACATAAGCTCAGACTATCCACACATTCAACATCATGACATGCTATACACTGAAAAGGCAAAACATTATGACCACTGCCGACCGCGACGTTGGATGCTGCCTGTTGGTGTTGCGGGCGGATGACGCAGTAACAAAGGTATGTAAGTGGAGCAGACACGGACACGGGACCACCCTAGCAAAGATATGGCCTCTATTTGGGGAACTCCATCGACATAACAGACTTTGGCAAAGGGCAGATTATTATAATGCAGAGCCTATGAACAGGTATCTTGAAAACGGTGAAGCTGGTAAAATGTTCATATGCTATTGTTGTGCGCATCTACTGAAAGAGGTAAAAGGACAGTGAACTACAACTAAGCGCTAAATGGTTGGATGTCCATAACTCTTCATAGAACATGGGATTCGGAGGCTTGTCTGCTCTGTAAAGTAGGATAGATGGTGATCTGTGGCATCTCTATTCAAAGAGCTCAATGCTTGTGCATGCACAAGTGTTTCGGAGCACACAGTTCATTGTATTGTACACCGGTGAACATATGAGCTACGCAGCAAACCACCCCTATATGTTCACATGTGACCTAACAACATTACCAAATATGATTTCAGTGAGCACAGGACATTGGGATTCGAGCATAGATCAACGGAAATGTGTCAGCTCTTCAGGTGAATCACATTTTTGCTACACTAGGTTGAGGATCGTCTCCACAAACACCATCACTGAGGTGAATGATAGCTCGAAACACATAGTGCGCCATGGGCATAGGCTGGTGATAGCAATATTAAGCAATGGGAGACGTTTTCCTGCACTTGCATGGGACCTGTGATAGTAATTAAAGACAGCTGCACTACAGTGGTTTGAGAAACATTATAGTGAACTTATGTTGATGTCTCAACATCCAAATTCGCCTGACGTAAATCCTACGGAATCCATCTGGGTAGCTGTTGGATGCCGTCACCATGTATGCAAATCAGCAGCCCATTATTTACGCAAATTACATGACCTGTACACAGACATCTAATGCCACATACCTCCACAAACATACCAACAAACTGTCAGATTCCCGATACCTATTCCAAAGATGAACAAACAAGCTACTGAGCAGATGATCACAATGTTTTGGCTGATCAATGTATTTAGTACTAGCATTGTAGAGTAGTAGTTTAATTATTTTTTATCTCCTTGTAGATTGTATGAACAGCAGTAACTCGATACTCAAGACTACTAAAAAATTAAAGCTGTGAAAAGAAAAGACTCATCACTGCCTGGAGAGAATTCTCTTTACCCACTAAGGAATTTTACTGAAAATATGAATAATGGTGATGTAAAATCAAACAACGAAGTACTTAGTATCATTCTTTAAGTCATTACACATGTACACAAATGAGGTTCTTTATTAAGATTCCATGGAAATCAGAAATCACTATGTGGAAACGATAATCACAAAAATAATTTTTATCACCGCATAACAGGAATTTACAGCCTTACACAAGTGCTATTCAACATGGGCAATGGAAAGAGCATGTGAAGTTCAGAAGAACGCGAAATCCTGAAGACTGGCTAAAATTTACAGACGCGCGAAATTTGGCATGGACTTCAATGCAAGATGCCTTTAATAGGTTCCACAACGAAACATTGTCTCGAAATTTGGTAGAAAATCCGAAGAAATTCTGGTCGTATGTAAAGTACACAAGCGGCAAGACGCAGTCAATACCTTTGCTGCGCAGTGCCGATGGTACTGTTACCGACAACTGTGCCGCTAAAGCGGAGTTATTGAACGCAGTTTTCCGAAATTCCTTCACCAGGGAAGACGAATGGAATATTCCAGAATTTGATACACGAACAGCTGCTAGCATGAGTTTCTTAGAAGTAGATACCTTAGGGGTTGCGAAGCAACTCAAATCGCTTGATACAGGCAAGTCTTCAGGTCCAGATTGTATACCTGATTTGGTTCCTTTCAGATTACGCTGATACAATAGCTCCTTACTTAGCAATCATATACAACCGCTCACTCACCGATAGATCTGTACTTACAGATTGGAAAATTGCGCAGGTCACCCATCGAACTACAGACCTACATCATTGACGTCGGTTTGCAGTAGGGTTTTGGAGCATATACTGTATTCAAACATTATGAATCACCTCGAAGGGAACGATCTATTGATACGTAATCAGCATGGTTTCAGAAAACATCGTTCGTGTGCAACGCAGCTAGCTCTTTATTCGCATGAAGTAATGGCCGCTATCTACAGGGGATCTCAAGTTGTTCCGTATTTCTAGATTTCCGGAAAGCTTTTGACACCGTTCCTCACAAGTGACTTCTAATCATGCTGCGGGCCTATGGGGTATCGTCTCAGTTGTGCGACTGGATTCATGATTTCCTGTCAGGAAGGTCGCAGTTCGTAGTAATAGACGGCAAATCATCGAGTAAAACTGAAGTGATATCAGGTGTTCCCCAGGGAAGCGTCCTGGGACCTCTGCTGTTCCTGACCTATATAAATGACCTGGGTGACAATCTGAGCAGTTCTCTTAGGTTGTTCGCAGATGATGCTGTAATTTACCGTCTAGTAAGGTCATCCGAAGACCAGTATCAGTTGCAAAGCGATTTAGAAAAGATTGCTGTATGGTGTGGCAGGTGGCACTTGACGCTAAATAACGAAAAGTGTGAGGTGATCCACATGAATTCCAAAAGAAATCCGTTGGAATTCGATTACTCGATAAATAGTACAATTCTCAAGGCTGTCAATTCAACTAAGTACCTGGGTGTAAAAATTACGAACAACTTCATTTGGAAAGACCACATAGATAATATTGTGGGAAAGGCAAGCCAAAGGGTGCGTTTCATTGGCAGGACACTTAGAAGATGCAACAAGTCCACTAAAGAGACAGCTTACACTACACTCGTTCATCCTCTGCCAGAATATTGCTGCGCGGTGTGGGATCCTTACCAGGTGGGTGTGGCAGATATGATACGCGAGTTGGGATGGAAGTCACAAAAGCAAAGACGTTTTTCGTCGCGGCAAGATCTATTTACGAAATTTCAGTCACCAACTTTCTCTTCCGAATGCGAAAATATTTTGTTGAGCCCAACCTACATAGGTAGGAATGATCATCAAAATAAAATAAGAGAAATCAGAGCTCGAACAGAAAGATTTAGGTGTTCGTTTTTCTCGCGCGCTGCTCGGGAGTGGAATGGTAGGGAAATAGTATGATCGTGGTTCGATGAACCCTCTGCCAAGCACTTAAATGTGAATTGCAGAGTAATCATGTAGATGTAGATGGGTTACAAAATGGTTTCATTCTTTTGTGAATCTGATCTTACTCATCCATAGGCTATAGACAGATCATTGTAAGAAGGATCATACTATTATAAGTTTTGTAATTTCACATGTTGCATTAGTCTAACTTATGCAATTCTTTCGTCACTGTCTGCACATGCGTCTGAAAATTCTCTCTACAGTATTAAATAGTTAGTCTATTGTCAGCTATCAAATAAGTTACATGTAGTTTGGTAGTCTTGGTGATTATCTACGAGGGTGAGTCAAATGAAAGTCTTAAATATTTTTTTAAACATTATTTATTGTGCAGAAATGGTACAAAGCTGTATCACTTTTCAACATAATCTCCCTCACGCTCAATGCAAGTCCTCCAGCACTTACAAAGTGCATAAATTCCTTTAGAAAAAAATTCTTTTGGTAGTCCGCGCAACCACTCATGCACCGCGTGGCGTACCTCTTCATCAGAACAGAACGTCTTTCCTCCCACTGCGTCTATGAGTGGTCCAAACATATGGAAATCACTTGAGGCTAGGTCTGGTGAGTATGGAGGATGAGGAAGACACTCAAAATGCAGGTCTATGATCGTTGCAACTGTTGTATGGGCAGTGTGGGACCTGGCATTGTCATGTTGCAAAAGGACACCTGCTGACAGCAATCCACGATGCTTTGATTTGATTGCAGGCTGCAGCTGATTTTTTAGGAGATTTGTGTATGATGCACTGGTGACAGTGGTCCCTCTAGACATGTAATGCTCCAAAATGACACATTTTTTTGTCCCAAAGAGAGAGTCAGCATAGCCTTCCCTGCTGATGGTTCTGTTCAAAACTTCTTTGGTTTTGGTGATGAGGAATGGCACCATTCCCTGCTCGCTCTCTTCGTTACCGGTTGGTGGAAGTGAACCCAGGTTTCGCTCCCAGTAACGATTCTTGCAAGGAAGCCATCACCTTCTCATTCAATGCGCCGAAAAAGTTCTTCACAAGCATCAACACGTTGTTCTCTCATTTCAGGAGTCAGCTGCCATAGCACCCATCTTGCAGACACTTTGTGAAACTGGAGCACATCATGCACAATGTGGTGTGCTGACCAATGACTAATCTGTAAACATGCTGCAATGTCATTCAGTGTCACTCGGCAGTTTTCCTTGACTATGGCTTCAACTGCTGCAATGTTCTGTGGAATCACAACTTGTTGTGCCTGACCTGGACGAGGAGCATCTTCCACTGAAGTCACACCATTTGCGAACTTCCTACTCCATTCGTAGACTTGCTGCTGTGAAAAACATGCATCACCGTACTGAACCTTCATTCGTCGATGAATTTCAATAGGTTTCACACTCACACTATGCAAAAACCGAATAACAGAACACTGTTCTTCCCTGGCGCAAGTCGCAAGTGGGGCGGCCATCTTTATACTGATACTGTCACGTTATATGTGCACTATGCTACCACCTACAGGCCATTCTGCATGCTGTTTGTAGCACGCTTACTAACTTACAGGATAATCGCGCGAAATTTCGATTTGTTATTACAAATTTAAGGTTTTCATTTGACTCACACTCATAAAAAAATGGATCAGAGAATATGCATGAAAGTTTGCTATAAAAATAGGACAAAGTACGGGAAGGTTTTAGACATGTTAAAATATGTGTGGTAGGAGAGCTTTGAAGATCGTGAAGGTGCTGAAGATGGCAAAGCACCCGGATGTGCCAGCACACCATCAACTGATGAATGAAGTGTTTTGTGTATGTGTATATGTGTGTGTGTGGGGGGGGGGAGGGGGGGGGGGGCGCCAGTGTATACCCGTCCTTTTCTCCCCCTAAGGTGTCTTTCCGCTCCCGGGATTGGAATGACTCCTTACCCTTTCCCTTAAAACCCACATCCTTTCGTCTTTCCCTCTCCTTCCCTCTTTCCTGATGAAGCAACCGTTGGTTGCGAAAGCTTGAATTTTGTGTGTATGTTTGTGTGTCTATCAACCTGCCATTTTGACAGTGTCCTTGAATCCATTTAAGTACGTCATCATCTAGTTTTGACCATTATGCATCCAGTCCTGTATTTGTACATTTAGTATTCCTCTTTTTTTTTCAGTTCTTCTTTACTAGCCCACCAACCACGAATTATCATTATGTTTTTTTTCTGTTGGTGGAGGGCCAAAATGCCGCTCAGCTGCTTTGTTTCCATGTTGTTCTGCATATGCCATTACTTTCAGTTTATAGCATGTATCATATGAATAGCTTTTATTTTTTCTTCTATTACGAAACTAGCTACTAATAAAAATACTGTACTGTTATCAATAACACAAAGCACTTTCAGTTCATGTTCATTGGCATTGTAGGCTGCAGTCACGCATCAGAGGCTAGACATTGTTCTGAGTTTGTAATGGCGGTGTAGCATTGGCGTACTGGTGCTGCCATCTGAATCCAATGTTACCAGCATCGAATATATGGCCATTTTTAAGACTGGCTGTAATTTTAAATCAAACACTGGATTTTTTATACTAATTTCGAGTATAGGATGGACCTGAATTTTGGAGGCAATGTTTTAAACAAAAAAGTGTGTCATACAGTCTATAAAATATGGTAATTCATATGTTTCGTGTATGAAATGTGCGAAACAATAATTTGCTCCAAAACTGAATCATTCGCCCACACAAAACTGTGATCACAATGACAGAAAAAGGTTCCAGCAAGTACAAGGAGCTGTGTGATATAAATGAAAGTTGGTACGCACATTTCTACATCTGAAAGGTGATGTCTATTCAAATTTCACACGAGTCACGTAAGACTTGCACTAGTAGTGCCACTATGAGGATGCAAATCAGGTTTGCTTTAAATACACACTGCAATGGTTGCAAGCGTTAGTTACCTTTGAAATTGGAAACGGTGAGTTGATGTAAGTCAAGAATGTCTTTAACGCGACAAAGATGCCATCATCAATACTTCATCGATTTTTAATGAGGTCCTGTAGTAGGGCTATGGGAAGCTGTATGCTCCTTCTGCGATATTCCAGAAAGACCTGGCAGGAAATGTACCCACTGTACACGATTGCTGGCAGCAGTGATCATGGGAATGTACAGTCACCAGAAGAAAGACAGCCATGTGGCACTACCGAAAGGACAGACCGCCGCATTCGGTGTGTGGCTCTGGTGCCTCATACTGTACCTGCAGCAACAATTAGAGCAGCAGTTGGCATGACAGCGACGCAACAAGCTATTACAAATCATTTACTTAAAGGCTATTTCTGAGCCAGATACCCTGTAGAATGCATTCCACTGACGCCAAACCACTGCCATTTACGACTTCAGTGATGTAAAGTGAGAGCTCATTGGAGGGCAGGGTGGAAATTTGTTGTGTTTCCTAATGAAAGCTGTTTCTGCTTTGGTGCCAGTGACAGCTGTGTGTCGGTTAGGAGGAAGCCAGTTGAGGACCTGCGACCAACCTATCAGCATGTTAGACACACTAAACCTACACCTGGAGTTATGGTCTCGGTTTTTTTTTTTTTTTTTCCCAACTGGAAAGTGCTTGCCCACATACCACTGTTACATACCACTAGTTACATTGTTGACATGTTGCCTTGGTCTTCTAAATCACCAGATCTGTTTCCAATTGTGTACATATGGGACATCATCAGACGACTACTCCAGCGCCATCCACAACCAGCAATAATCCCCTCTATAGTGAGTGACCAACTAACAATAAGTGCAACAGGCACGGGAACTCCATTTCACAAACTGCCATCTGGCACCCATACAACAAAATGCATACATGTTTGCATTCAACATTCTGGTGGTTACACCTGTTATTAATAAACCAACATTTCACATTTGCAATTGCTTATCTCGCACTTACATTAAGCTGTGGTCTTGCAATGTTAATCACTTAAATACATTACCTCAACAAACATATTTCCAAAATTTCATTACTCCACATTAATTATTTTTTGGTGTTGTGATTTTTTTGCAACTCAAGAGTTGGAACAGCATTTTATGTGACATCCTGCACCTGCTGGTTAAATTGTTTCCATTTTACATTTTTGATATCATTGCTGAACCGCAAAATTCTTTGTCGCAGCCAATGGTTTACGTGAACAACTCATGGGTGATGCACCAAATGTTGTGGTAACAAGCAGAGCTCAAACGTGTTTAAATAAGGGTAGGAAATGTTAAGATAATATTTTTGAGTGGTAATATAAAAAACACAATACATTGAGGGATAATAGATGCCTTTATACATCAGGAGAAACAGTCCTGTTCTCAGAAAATTGCCACCTGATGGGGTGAGTGGAACAACAGTATACCTGCTACATGTAACGCAAAGAAGTTTCTCATAATTTTTGTAGATAAAATGCTGTGTTAAATATTTGCAGTGTGCTGAAGGAATAAATTGAAGCAGAAAGTGCAATTCCCCAAGCAAGGGCTGAAACAGCATATGGAACCATATAATGCAAAACAACAGGTGATATTGTGCATAGACCTTCAATGGGTAACTTTTGTCCATAGTTTAATCATTCTCTTATATTCTATCAACAGTATTCCTCTTGCATCCAGACAATACATAATACTAGTAATAACCACTTTCATGTGTTTCTGTCACAAAACATTCCCAAGAGAGGTTCAGCAAAGATATCTTCAAGTACTCCGAAATACGATCTCGCAAATTTCAATCTGCTCAATGATGGTGAGGTTTGGAATCTGATGATGTGATCTGACCACTGCATTGGGCAGCACAATTGACGGATAACATTGCTTTTCCAAAATCTGATCAACAACAAATATTTCACAAGTGTATACCAGAAAAACAGGTGCGATCAAAAAGTAAAGGTAAGTTTTTGATTTTGCAGGCTTTATACATACGATTTCCAATTTTTTTTCTTGTTGGTACACATGCTTCTGATGTACATTGGCTTTTCAGCTGTTTTAAATACTTAGTTTGTTGTTGACAGTCGAAAAGGTTACAAGTGTTTACGAGTGCTCGGTGAATTTTTACTTTTGAATAAGATGGATCAAAGAATCTGCATTAAATTTTGCTTGAAAAATGGAGTAAAGGGCAGCACCACATTCGAAATGTTGACTGTGGTTTTTGGAGAATCTACTATGAGTAAGATATGAGTTTACAAGTGGTATAAACATTTCACAGAGGGTTGCAAAGGTGAAGGCAACGACTGCCCTGGACGCCATAGCACATCAGTTATGGAGGACAATATGGAAGAAGTAAAGAAAATCATTCTGGAAAATCGCCAAATCACCATCAGAGAGGTTGCAGATGATTTTGACATACCTATCGGCTCATGCTAAGCAATTTTTCGGACGTTTTTGGCACGAAACGCGTAGCAGCTAAGTTTATTCTGAAATTGTTGAATTTCTACCAAAAATGACTTCGTGTAGACAACATTCAGGATTTGGTGAATGAAGTCGACAACAATTCAGAACTTCTACAGAAGGTTATACCAGATGATGAAATAAAGATATATGGGTATGATTGTGAAACCAAGACCCAGAGCCAAGACCGAAAAAATTCCACAAGTTCGATCACATTTGAAGATTCTTCTGTTTTCTTCAATTAAAATCGGATGGTGCATCATGAGTTCCTGCCTTATGGTTGTACTGTCAATAAGAAATACTACCTGGAAGTTATGCGCTGCTTGCATGAAGCAATCCAAAGAGAACAACTAGAATTGTGACAAAACTACTCATGGGAATTGCATCATGATAATTTTCCCGCTCACAACTCCATGCTTCATGATATGTTTGCAAAAAAACAAATACTGTTATGTTGTCTCAGCCAAATTCACCGGACATGGCCCCTTGCGACTTCTTTCTACTCCCAGGACCGAAGAGAACCACAAAAGGACGCCATTTTGCCACCACTGACGAGACAAAAACAGAATTGTTGAAGGAGCTGAACCATAATGAAAGGCGAGTTCAAGAAGTGCTTCCAAGGTTGGAAAATATGCTGCCATAAGTGTATTATATCTGAGATGGAAACGTTAATGTTAATGATGAATAAATAAAGATTCTTTAAGAACAACAAAAATTCCTGTTACTTTTCGATCACACTTTGTACACTGTTACAGGGCATAGTTTCCTACCAGGGTAGTGCCTACATATCATTTAAAGTATATCATTAAGACAATTTTATTCCATCCTTGTCAATATCAAAGACATCAGATTCCTGCAAGATGGCACCAAAGGCATTACTACACTAAACCAAGGTTGGTATACACCCTCATTTAAAATAACTGAGTATGTCTAGCTACAATTTTCATCTGATGACCCTACAACACTAAGGAGAAGAAAAAGTCAACATCGTACAACCATGGGTTTGTGAAAGAAGCTGAGAGGTGCGGTGAAAAGAAATCTATCACCATCCAACATTCCAGTTTTCCATATATTGTTTGATAAATTTCTGCCAATCAAAAGTGCCACAAAGAAAGACTAACTTGATATGTGACAGTACATCCACCTGATAAACAGAATTTTTATCTATGATTTCCACGTAAATATTTGATTCTCACTTCTAAACTGAAAATGTAATGCCACCTGTATATTTTTAGTAGGACTGCAACAGGAATCGTGTTAAATCAACATAGTACATGACTACTTACCACCATGTCGAACAATTAAAAAGGAAAGTACTTACAGGTTCAAATTCATTTACGAAAAGCAATAATACAAAATACGGAGAACTAAAATAAGCAGAAAGATATACATGTTCAGTAAACTAGATAAAAAATCAGTAGTGTCAAAACTTTCAGCACAGGGAAGCGGCATGTAGAGGAACTATGACTCAAGTTTAAAAGAATAGTTAGCCATACACTGGAAAGATATTTATCCAGTAGAACACTTCATAATGGGAGGGAACCTTTATGGTATACAGTCGCTGTAAAGAAACTTCTAAAGAAACATGGATTACTGCGTAATAATTGTAAAACTAAGTGTAGGGCTATAGATAAGAGAGATGCTGTGTGAAACACATATGATGTCAAGAGAGCAATGTGTGATGCCTTCAATAACTACCATAGCAAAATATTGTCAAATGATCTTTCAGAGAACCCAAATAAATTCTGGTCATATGTAAAGGCTATTAGTGGCACCAAAGTTAGTTTCCAGTCCCTAGCGAATGAGACAGGAGCTGAAATTGAGGGCAGCAAAGCAAAATCTGAAATGATTAAATCTGTTTTCAAATGTTCCTTTACAAAGGAAACCAGATCTGTCCCAATTCAACCGATGTACCACTGAAAAGATGAATGAAGTGAGTATTAGTGTCGATGGCACTGAGAAACAGCTGAAGTCCCTGTGAAAAAGATTCTATACTACATTTGCAGCCAAGATAGCCATCTTCTAACTACAATCCATCGTAGATACCTTTAACAAAAAACCGTGCCCAGTTCTAGGAGTATGGCACAGGTCACAACCTTCTACAAGAAGGGTAGCAAAAGTGATCCACAAAACTATATCCAGTATCCTCGACATTTATTTGTTATAGAATCTTAGAACATATTCTGACCTCAGACATAATGATGTATCTTGAGCGGAATGACCTCCTCAATGCCAACCAGCATGGATTTAGAAAACATTGATCATGTGAAACCCAACGCGCACTTTTCTCACATGACATACTGAAAGCTTTGGATTAATGCAACCAGGTAGATGCAGTGTTTCTTGATCTCCGAAAAGCATTTGATTCAGAACAACATCTACACTTATTGTTAAAAGTGCGATCATATGAGGTATCAAGTGAAATTTGTGACCGGATTGAGGACCTGTGGTAGGGAGGACACAGCTTGTTATCTTGGATACACAGTCATCATCAGATGTAGAAGTAACTTCAGGTGTGCCCCTGAGAAATATGTTGGGACCCTTGCTGCTCTTATTGCATAATAGTGACCTCGCAGGCAATATTAATAGTAAAATCACACTTTTTGCAGATGGTGCAGTTATCTATAACAAAGTACTATCTGGAAGAAGCTGCATAAATATTCAGTGATTTTAACATAATGCAGAGATTGACAACTTTTAGTTCATAAATGTAAAACTGTGCACTTCATAAAATGAAGAATTTAGTAACCTATGACTGTAATATCAATGAGTCACTTTTGGAATTGGCCACCTCATGCAAATACCTGGATGTAACACATTGTCAGCACATGAAGTGGAATGATCTAATAAGTTCAGTCGTCGTTAAAAGCATGTGATAGACTTTGGTTCATTGGCGGAATACTGGGGAAGTGTAATCAGTTTACAAAGGAGATTGCTTACAAATCACTTATGCAACTGGTTATAGAAATTTCTGAAGTGAGTGGGACCCATACCAGATAGGACTAACACCAGATATTGAACGTATACAGAGAATGGCACCACGAACAGTCATGGGTTTGTTTTACCCATGGGAGAGAGTCACAGAGATACTGAAGAGTCTGAACTGGAAGACTCAGGAAGACAGGTGTAAACTAACCTGAGAAAGCATGTTAAAGTTTCAGGAACCAGCTTTAAACAATTACTCTAGGAATATACACCACCACCCTCCTTATCACTCACATAGGAATCGTGATGATAAGATGAGAATAATTACTGCACGCTTCGAGGTTCTCTCCTTCTTGATATGATCTTCTTACTCGTTTTGGAGGGACACTGCCTTTCACCAGACTTCTCCTGTGAAATAACTACAATTACATAGTAACAGGCGTTGGTAGGCTCACAAACAAGGCTTTATTATTCCAGTTTGGTTTAACTTCTGATCGGCAATAACTTGTTAAAACCCGTAACAAGAGCAAACTCGCATGATGCTTCCGAGTCAAATGCAGTTCTTTGTTTTCTGCAGATCTCTTTAGTGCCCCAAGTCCCACGATCACAGAACTTCGCTATGGATGGGGCTCCATGACACGAAGCACTGTTATGCAAAATCCCTGCCTGTTCTGACGTCACGCTAACATAAATTACCACACCAATCCAGGCAGAACCCAATTAAATTTTACCTAAAACTATTATTACCTAAACCTGGTCTTTTTCAATTCAGTTCTCATCCTTATACATACAGTAAACACAAACGATCTCGCAACCTCAAATCACTCCATACATGAATGGAACAGGAAGAAACCCTAAAAACTGGTAAATGGAACTACCCTCTGCCACGCAGCTCGCGGTGGTTTTTAGTGCGTAGATGCAGGTTAATAATAATAATAATAATAATAACACTATCGTCCTCAAAAAGTAACAGAATTCTGAAGGAGCTGTCGTTTTACAAGCATAGAGCAGATTAGAAACGCATTGTTGAGAGAACCAAAGGATCAAGTTCCCGAAATGTTTCGGAGATTGGGAAAAGCACTGGCGTAGCTCTGTTGGAACTGTTTGCTGTATACCAGGCCAAGTGAGCTGCCTGCGGACACTGTTGCCATGTGTGTCACCAAGTGGGCACGATGCGCACACAGCTCGCATGTCGTCATTACAGTACAATTAAATAAATGCTTCCGACGCAATATAATATGAGCATAGTATTCGAGGAAGTGTAGACTTAAAGGACCAAATTGTGTTGTACAAAAGTGTCATCGAATGAAAAAGCATAACAATTCTGTCGTGAAGAAAATCAAATGAATTTTTCTTTTGAGCGCGAATGTAACGTTCCAACTTTGAGGGGAAAAAAAAGCTAACGACAGGTTCACATGTTCAGATGACTTCAGTAGATGACAGAAATAATGTTTACCGTCTGAAACTCGGTATTGTCACAACACGACGGCAAACTAACAAATAAAGGAACATCTTTTCACTGCCTAATACCGTAATAAGTGCTGCAGCGCCGCAAAGTAATAAACTGTACATGTTGATCGCAGTTAAAAGCAGTACGAAACACTCCAATTTCTGTCTTCCAGTGCAATGGAGAAAGGGGTGGGGGGAAGTGTGGTGGGGTTGCGCGTAGACAGGTCATACAATGTGTCGCAATCCAAAACCTCACCCTCAATACACAACACTGGCAGTCAATGAACTCCAAATGAATTTCTGGTGTTCGAACGCCCACTGCAAAAGGAGTCGCAAAAGTCGTAAAATCAATTTACAATTGACTCAAGTCACTAAATCTACTATGAAAGTTTCCCACCGTAACAAATTCATCATACTTTTCGCTCAATGTCTCTTATGGAAATTTGTTTCAGTTATAATTAGTGCAATTTCCTTTTAAAACATCGGTAATTGGTCGAAGACTAAGCTGCAGTTTTACTCATCACGTTCAGGTGCTCTGTTAAGGTCAGTCAGAAAAGGAAAATCTAATATCCACTGAGGTTCATCATTTTCGTTTTGAGGATGTAAAATCCTCCTCTGCCACTTTATTCTCACTTTCTACCAACAACATCAATGAGACTACGATATCAATAACACTAACGACACGAAGTAGAAAAAACATCTTGCCACGTGACGCATCGTTGACACCCGCCCTATGTTAGCAGAGAGGTGGAGGGGGAACTGCTGGCTCACAGCGCCCGCGGGCAAGCAATACGGGCGCCCATGTTAGCGCATTTACCCACCTCAGAATTAGACAAATAAATTCAATTCTTTGCAAGAAACAAATGTAGCATGAAAGTAAATAACGGGCCAAGCGCCAAAAAATGAAAATTTGAGTTATATGTGAAATTCCGCTGTAACCACCAACGACAAGAACATACATTCTGATAACAAGAGGTTGAACAGTGCGAAATAGTATTCACAGCTGTCACAAGATGGCACTCGCGTCTAACACCAACATCGTTGTTCAAAAGAATCATGCGCCCTCCCTTTTCTGTTATTGTCTTGGCGTGTACTTGCCTGAATTGTTGTCATGTGAACTAGCTCTGTGGTTTGTTTGCAACAATAGGACACTGCTGAAGTAATTATTATGTATCCGGATCACGCTCCAGCTTCTACCGGGTCTGAGTGCTGACGAGTCTTCCATTTGGCTCGGTCCTCCCACCATTTTTCTTCCTCCACTTGCTGTCAGGTCACACCTCTCCTTTCTACAGATATTCTCACTCCCGTTTTCCACCGTGTTCTTGGGCGCCCTCTTGGTCCTTTTCCACCCCTCTTTAGTTCTTCCATAATTCTGGGGAGTTTCTGCCCATGCATCCTCTTAACATGACCGTACCATCTTAATCTCTTTTTTTCGATTTCTTCTCTCGAACTTTGTTGTTTAAGGTCCTTTCTAGTATCTACATTCCTTACTCTGTCCTTTCTTGTTTTTCCCTTAACTTCTCTGATAAATTTCATTTCCCCTGCTTGCAGTCTGCTCCAGTCCCTTTCTGTCATGTCCATGTTTCTCCTACATAGGTGACAATTGGGAAGCAATAACTCTTGAAATTGCCTCTCTTCTGTAACCTATTAATTTCGTTGGTTATTTTTCCACCACTAGATATTTCACTCCCTAAATAAGTGAAACTGCCTACCACTTTGAGGGGTTCTCCAATCAAGGTACTATTCCCGTTGATCCCTTTGTCTCTTCCAAATAACATTACTTCATTCTTATCTTTATTTATTTTTAATCCATACTGTTTCATTATTTCCTTCCACGCATCCAGTTGTAACTGTACATCTACCTCTTTATTGCCCCTTTTACCATATCATCTGTAAAAATCATATTCTTGTCTTTTTCTTTTACTATATCTTTAACTGCCCTATTCATTATAACCATCACAACATTAAAAAGTGCAGGACATATAAGACAAGGACTTAAACAAGGAAGTATTCTTTTGTAGTATTCAGAGTTCCCAAATGGTGTTCTAATTCTATAATTGTGCCCTCTTTATTACATTAATGTATCAATCTTCTTTTATCCCCAGAGTCTTTCCCTGTTCACTAAGTCATAAGCCTTTCCTATGCCTATAAAAACCATTATCACCCTTTTGTTACACTCCAAACTTTTTCCCATCAGTTGACAGATAATATTAGGTCAATTGTGCTTCTTCCTTTCCTAAACCCATGCTGTTCTTCACTTGCTCCTTTTCCATCTTTTCACTTATTTGATTTCGTAAAATTCTTTCAAAAACCTTGGCTGTATGTCTCATAAGG
Organism: Schistocerca cancellata; assembly: GCF_023864275.1. Classification (NCBI taxonomy): domain Eukaryota; kingdom Metazoa; phylum Arthropoda; class Insecta; order Orthoptera; family Acrididae; genus Schistocerca; species Schistocerca cancellata. The sequence continues at coordinate 604,317,602 of NC_064631.1, read as the reverse complement.
GTTATTCCTCTGTGGTTTTTACAGTCTTTTATTGCCTTTTTTGAAGATGGGAACAATGTCTCCTCTTCTCCCATCATCAGGTATTGTACTATCTCTCCACACACTTCAAAGTACTCTTTACAACCACTGCATTCCCACTGGACCTGTTGCTCTTATCATGTCCACTGATATTTCATCAGGCCCTGGGGATTTCCCCCCATTCATCTTCTATATTGCTTTCAAAACACAGTGAAGTGATTATTACAGGTACATAATACACAATATTGAAAAATGGAATGGAAAACTGCACCAAAACGGAGGAACAGAGGTGAACTTTGAGCACTCTCAAAGTTAAAGGAAGAACTTATGCAGCGAAGGAAAGGAATATACTCGCAAAGACAGCACTGTGATTCCAGCTAAAGAGGTCCCCAAGCACCAGGTAGGCCTCGATTGCCATTTTAATTTTTATTACACGGGTTGGAATCTGCATAAGTCACGTTCTAGTATTTTAATGCATTTAATTTTTTATTCAAACTAATTTTGTGTGTGTGTGTGTGTGTGTGTGTGTGTGTGTGTGTGTGTGTGTGTGTGTGTGTGTGTGTGTGTGCGCGCGCGCGCGCGCGCGTGCGTTGGGGGGAGGGGGGGGGGGGGTCTTCAGTCCAGAGACTAGTTCGATGCAGCTCTCCATGTTACTCTATCCTGTGCAAGCTTCTTCATCTCCCAGAACCTACTGCAACCTACATCCTTTTGAATCTGTTTAGTGTATTCATCTCTTGGTCTCCCTCTACGATTTTTACCCTCCATGCTGCCCTCCAATACTAAATTGGTGAGCCCTTGATGCCTCAGAATATGCCCTACCAACCGATCCCTTCTTCTAGTCAAGTTGTGCCACAAATTTCTCTTCTCTCCAATTCTATTCAATACCTCCTTGCTAGTTATGTGATCAACCCATCTAATCTCCAGCATTCTTCTGTAGCACCACATTTCAAAAGATTCTATTCTCTTCTTGTCTCAACTATTTATCATCCACATTTCACTTCCATACATGGCTACACTCAATACAAACACTTTCAGAAAGAACTTCCTGACACTTAAATCTATACTCGATGTTAACAAATTCTCTTCTTCAGAAACACTTTCCTTCCCATTGCCAGTCTACATTTTATATCCTCTCTACTTCGACCATCATCAGTTATTTTGCTCCCCAAACAGCAAAACTCCTTTACTACTTTAAGTGTCTCATTTCCTAATCTAACTCTCTCAGCATCACCTGATTTAATTAGACTACATTCCATTATCCTCGTTTCGCTTTTGTTGATGTTCATCTTATATCCTCCTTTCAAGACACTATCCATTCCGTTCAACTGCTCTTCCAAGTCCTTTGCTGTCTCTGACAGAATTACAATGTCATCAGCGAACCTCAAAGTTTTCATTTCTTCTCCATGGATTTTAATAACTACTCCAAGTTTTTCTTTTGCTTCCTTTACTGCTTGCTCAATATACAGATTGAACAACATCAGGGAGAAGCTACAACCCTGTCTTACTCCCTTCCCAACCACTGCTTCCCTTTCATGCCCCTCGACTCTTTATAACTGCCATCTGGTTTCTGTACAAATTGTAAATAGCCTTTCACTCCCTGTATTTTACCCCTTCCACCTTCAGAATTTGAAAGAGGGTATTCCCGTCAATGTTGTCAAAAGCTTTCTCTAAGCCTACAAATGCTAGAAATGTAGGTTTGCCTCTCCTTAATCTATTTTCTAAGATAAGTCGTAGGGTTAGTACTGCCTCATGTGTTCCAACATTTCTATGGAATCCAAACTGATCTTCCCCGAGGTCGGCTTCTATCAATTTTTCCATTTGTCTGTAAAGAATTCGTGTATTTTGCAGCCGTGGCTTATTAAACTGATAGTTTGGTAATTTTCACATCTGTCAACACCTGCTTTCTTTGGGAGTGGAATTATTACATTCTTCTTGAAGTGTGACGGTATTTCACCTGTCTGATACTTCTGGCTCACTAGATGGTAGAGTTTTGTTAGATCTGGCTCTCCCAAAGCTGTCAGTAGTTCTAATGGAATGTTGTCTACTCCTGGGGTGTTGTTTCAACTTAGGTCTTTCAGTGCTCTGTCAAACTCTTCAGTATCATATCTCCTATTTCATCTTCATCTACATTCTCTTCCATTTCTATAACATTGTCCTACAGAACATCGCCCTTGTATAGGCCCTCTGTTTACTCGCTCCACCTTTCTGCTTTCCCTTCTTTGCTTAGAACTGGGTTTCCATCTGAGGTCTTGATATTCATGCAAGTGGTTCTCTTTCCTCCAAAGATCTCTTCAATTTTCCTGTAGGCAGTATCTATCTTACCCCTAGTGATATGTGCCTCTACATCCTTACATTTGTCCTCTAGCCATCCCTGCTTAGCCATTTTGCACTTCATGTCGATCTCATTTTTGAAACGTTTGTATTCTTTTTGCCTGCTTCAATTAATGCATTTTCATATTTTCTCCTTTAATCAATTAAATTCAATATCTCTTCAGTTACCCAAGGATTTGTACTAGCCCTCGTCTCTTTACCTACTTGATCCTCTGCTGCCTTCACTACTTCATCCCTCAAAGCTACCCATTCTTCTTCTACTGTATTTCTTTCCCCCATTCGTGTCAATCATTCCCTAATGCTCTCCCTGAAGCTGTGTACAACCTCTGGTTCTTTCAGTTTATCCAGGTAACATCTCCTTAAATTCCTACCTTTTTGCAGTTTCTTCAGTTTTAATCTACAGTTCATAACCAATAGATTGTGGTCAGAGTCCACATCTGCCCCTGGAAATGTCTTACAATTTAAAACGTAGTTCTTGAATCTCTGCCTTACCATTATATAATCTATCTGAGACGTTCCAGTATCTCCAGGCTTCTTCCATGTATACAACCTTTGTTTTTGATTCTTGAACCAAGTGTTAGCTCTGATTAAGTTATGCTCTGTGCAAAATTCTACCAGGCGGCTTCCTCTTTCATTTCTTACCCCCAGTCCATATTCACCTACTACGTTTCCTTCTCTCCCTTTTCCTACACTCGAATTCCAGTCACCCATGACTATTAAATTTTCGTCTCCCTTCACTATCTGAATAATTTCTTTTATCTCATCATACATTTCATCAATCTCTTCGTCATCTGCGGAGCTAGTTGGCATATAAACTTGTACTACTGTGGTAGGTGTGGGTTTCGTATCTATCTTGGCCACAATAATGCTTTCACTATGCTGTTTATAGTAGCTTACCCGCATTCCTATTTATTACTAAACCTACTCCTGCATTACCCCTATTTGATTTTGTATTTATAACCCTGTATTCACCTGACCAGAAGTCTTGTTCCTTCAGCCACCGAACTTCACTAATTCCCACTATATCGAACTTCAACCTATCCATTTCCCTTTTTAAATTTTCTAACCTACCTGCCCAATTAAGGGATCTGACATTCCATGCTCCGATCCGTAGAATGCGTTTTCTTTCTGCTGATAACAAAGTCCTCCCGAGTAGTCCCTGCCCGGAGATCAGAATGGGGACTATGTTACCTCCGGAATATTTTACCCAAGAGGACGCCGTTATCATTAAACCATACAGCAAAGCTGCATGCCCTCAGGAAAAATTACGGCTGTAGTTTCCCCTTGCTTTCAGCCGTTCGCAGTACCAGCACAGCAAGGCCGTATTGGTTAGCGTTACAAGGCCCTGCGTTGTGGTTTCACCTACGGTACGACCATCTGTATCGCTGAGGCACGCAAGCCTCCCCACCAACGGCAAGGTCCATGTTTAATGGTGGGAGGGGGACTAAATTCGTATGAACAAAAATCTTCGTTCTGATTATAAGGTTGTAGTTAACTACTTGAATGAAATCATTTACTTACCTGCAAATACCTAGGCATGTTGATTTAAACATGTTATATATATGCTGCTTCACTCTTTCAGAACTCCTGTAAATGTCAGTTTAAATGCAGGCACCTTTCATATGACCAAAAACTTAAGTTGTTTAAGAAATTCTACTCACTAAACGAAACAACAAAGCAAAATAACTATGCAATGTCTCACATACATGTTTGCAAAGTGAAGAGGCAAAGATCAAAAGTATATAATGATAGTAACGAAACTGCTCAGCTGTCTACTAAGCAAGGTGCAAGACAACTGGTCGTACCCAAGAAGAAAAATGTAACTGTGTGTTACACATTGCCTGATGGTGAGAGAGATGCAATAGAGTATGTAAAGGAACATTTATTGAGGTTCTCGGTTTGACCAAAAGAAGTGTTCAGACATTAACACAGTTGAAGCAGAGTGGCGAGATTGCATATGAAGAAAAGCGAGGAAATAAGACAAAACACCGGAAATATACAGAACAAGATGAAAGGCTGGTTGTTGCTCATATTAATGCCATACCAAGACAAGAAAGTCACTATTCAAGGAAAAAATTGGGTGACAAACAATACTTAAGTGAAGATCTGAATGTTTATCATTTATTTAAGGAATTTCAAAGGCAACATGAAGACACTAGCATCACATACTGCTTCTATGCAAAAGTCTTTAAAGACAAATTCCCCAAACTAAAATTTAATTGTTTGTCAAGTGACACTTGTTCTGCATGTGACCTTCTCAAAGCCAAACTGAGGTGTGATTCTAATAAAAAAGACAATAAACTGCAGCTATAATGACATCACCGAAAAGAAAAGAAAGCTGTGGATTCCATGAAAGCTTACACAATCAAGAGTCAACAGCCTAACTCTGAAGCATGTACAGCTGCAATGGATTTGCAAAGAGTGATTTCTCTTCCTTTGTTAAGGCACAGAAATTACAACTTTTGCAGTCATGTTAGTGATAATCAAACCAGTCACATGTTTCTCTAGCATTAGGCCATGTGTGGCAGAGGTGGGAACGAAATTGCTTCCTGTGTGCACAAAGCTTTAACTTCCGACACTTACTTGTAAAAAGAACTAACAACGTGGAGTAACAACTGCTGTGGGCAGAACAAAAACAAGATTATGATGTTTCTGTGGGTTTACCTTACAGCAAAGGGTTACTTTACGGAAACAGAACACAAGTGTTTGGTGCAAGGACACACTTATGGCTAGTGATCATGATTTTGCATTGAGAAACGAATCATGGAATCCATAGCTTTCTTTTCTTTTCGTGTGTGAAATTCCAAAAGATTTAGTTCACCTCATCACTGAAGCTACCCACACAACACTATTCATAGAGACTATTATGCAAGAAACAGATTTTTACGACTAAGTCAGCTGCTGAAAAATATATGAATTTTACCAATGTGCATATTTCAAAAGCACCATGGATCAGACTGACTGATGAACAGCCTGGGGTACTGGAAGTTGGGTCAACTCTTAGTGAAACTGAAGAGTTCAGGAAAATTAAATCTTGAAGACAAATGTGAAGCCTTCTGATCATCATGTGCAGCTGGAAACACTACACCATGAATGTAGGCTGTCTGAAGAAAAGAGAAGGGATTTATCTATATTGATACCATTTGTAAAAGAGGAGAATACGTGGTTTTACAAGAAACTTGTGAAATGAGTGAAAATGGACATCATGGCACTTGCATCGTTATCTATGTTAAACCTACTGCAAACAGAAGGTTCATTTTCTTCAAACTTTGTATAATTTTGTTCTGAAATCCATTAACATAGAATAAAAACACACATGTGACAAGAAACCTGTATAGTTTTTGTGTTTGTATAGTGATCCACAACTTTTATACTGCTTTTGTTGAAGTGCTATACACATTTTGTTGATTATCTCTAAATCAGTTTTTGGCAGTTGGCCCATTATTTACTTACATGCCACAAATATCCATACTTTTTTTTTCCTTCTTCTTTTTAAGAATCCTCGTACTCCTGTAACAGTGAAGGATCTACTTTTGGTATCATTTACATCTGCACTCTGCAAACAACCACGAAATACAAGGCAGAGGGTACAACACATTCTGCCAGTTATTAGGGCTTCTTCCTGTGCTCCATTCATGTATGAAACAGGGGAAGAATGGTTCTTTGAATGCCTCTGCACATGCAGTAGTTATTGTAATTTTATCCTCATGATCCCTGTGTGAGCAATACGTAGGGGATTGTAGCATATCCCTAGAGTAATCATTCAAAGCCAGTTCCTGAAACATTGTTAACAGACTTTCCTGGGATAGTTTATGTACATCTTCAAGAGTCTGCCATTTCAGCTCCTTCAGTATCTGTGCCACTCTCCCATGGATTAAACAAACCTGTGACCGTTCGTGCTTCCCTTCTCTGAATACATTCAATATCCAATGTTAGTCCTGCCTGGTAAGGTCCCACACATTATAATATTCTAGAACCAATCATGTGAGTGACTTGTAAACAATCTCCTTTGTAGACTGATTGCACTTCCCTGGTATTCTACTAATAAACTGAAGTCTACCATCTGCTTTATCCATGACTGAACCATTGTCATCATTCGGTTTCATATTCCTGGTTAACCGAATATTACATCCAGGTATTTGTGCGAGTTGGCCAATCCCAACAGTGACTCACTGATATTATAGCCATAAGATACTATGTTCTTCATTTTGTGAAGTGCACAATTTAAAAAAAAAAAATGGTTCAAATGGCTCTGAGCACTATGGGACTCAACTGCTGTGGTCATAAGTCCCCTAGAACTTAGAACTACTTAAACCTAACTAACCTAAGGACAGCACACAACACCCAGCCATCACGAGGCAGAGAAAATCCCTGACCCCGCCGGGAATCGAACCCGGGCGTGGGAAGCGAGGACACTACCGCACGACCACGAGATGCGGGCGCACAATTTTACATTTCTGAGCAATCAGAGAGCCAATCTCTGCACCACATTGAAATGTTATCAAGATCTAAATATTTATGCAGCTTCTCTCGGATAGTAGTTCATTGTAGATAACTGCATCATCTGCAGAAAGCCTGATTTTACTATTAATATTGTCTGCAAGGTCATCAACATGCAACATGGACAACAAGGATCCCAACACACTTCCACGGGGCACACCCAGTTACTTCTACATCTAACGATGACTCTTTATCCGAGATAACACGCTATGTCCTTCCTACCAAAAAGTCCTCCATCCAGTCACAAATTTCACTTGATACCTCATATGATGGCACTTTTTGGCAATAAGTGTAGATGCCGTACTGAATCGAGCACTTTTTGGGGATCAAGAAACACCCATCTACCTGGCTGCCTTAATCCAAAACTTTCAGTATATCATGTAAGAAAAGTGCAAGTTGGGTATCACATGATCGTTTTCAAAATCCGTGCTGGTTAGCATTGAGGAGGTCATTCTGTTCAAGATATGTCATTATGTTTGAGGTCAGAATAAGTTCTATGATTCTACAACAAATAGATATCAAGGATACGGGACAGCAGTTCTGTGGATCACTCCTACTACCTTTCCTGTGTCTTTTTTCCAAGAACTGGGCATAGTTTCTTGTTCAGGGGATCAACAATAGATTAGTGAGAGAAGAGGGGCTAACACAGCCACAAATTCAGTGTAACTCTGATAGGGATTCCATCACGGCCTGGAGCTTTGTTCAGTTTTAACGATTTCAGGTGTTTCTCAATACCACCAACACAAATACCTATTTCATTCATCCCTTCAGCAGAAAATAAAATCCCGGACTTCCACAAATTTCCTGGTTGAAAAGTCACTCTTCCCTTTTTGTGTGACAGTATACTTTCCCACATGGCTGTCAAACTTATCAAACCTCTGTACGCTAAAAGTTTTATACACCAGCATAGAACTTTCCAGCACTTTAGGAAACAAAATCCAGCAAGAGCAATGCGTGTTGGAAAGATCTTTGACATGCAATAACATGTACACTGCATATTTTCGTATTACAAAAGTATATATACAAATTCCACTAAATACACCACTATAGCTCCCAAAGCACTGAAATCGAGATAGCACAATGTGCTGTCAGCCAATGACAGCTCATGTGACGCAATCACCAGCCAATGACAGCAGATATTCAGGGTATCACATCAGATAAAATGCATGTGTGTGAATGTATGTCAAGCCTATAGTTCTTGAATCAATGAAGTTGATGATGAAAGACGGATAGTATACACTGATACGCCAAAACATTTGATCACCATCCCCGCAATGTTGGCTGCCAGCTGGAAGTGTTGCAGGCATGTGACACGGTAACAAAATATGTAAGCAGAGCAACACAGACGGGGGATTACCCTAGCAAAGATATGGGAGGCACATGGGAAAATACACTGAAATAACCGATTTTGATAAAGGGCAGATTATTATCATGTAGAGCCTGTGAACAAGTACCTCGAAAGCGACGTGGCTGCTCGAATGTTCATGAGCTACTGTCATGTGCTACTGTCATGAGCATCAACTCTTTAGGAAAGACGTCAAAGGACCACCAGGCACTAAATGGTGACTCTTCACAGAATGTGGTGTTCAGACGCTTGTGTGCTCTGTAAAGTAGGAGAGATAGTGATCTGTGTTACCTCTGCCGAAAGAGCACAATGGTGGCAAATGCACAAGGGTTTCAGGCACACTGTTCATTGTACATTGCTATTCTTGGATGTCTGCAGCAGAGCACTCACATGTTGACCCAACGACGTATCAATTATCGTAGCAGAAGGCAAGGGACTATTGGGATTTGACTGGCGATCACTGGAAACGTGTCGACTCTTCAGGTGAATCGCATTTTTGCTATACTAGGTTGCTGGTCATTTCCACAAATGTCACTGAGGTGAATGGTGGTGCGAAACATGCAGCTCCGGACGGATGTAGACTGGTGGCAGAAGTATTATACTATGGGAGACATTCTTCTGCACTCTCATGGAACCTGTGGTAAAAACTGAAACGATCGTATCGCATTTTTGGCACAGGGACCCCATCTGGAAAAGTTCGCTGTCGGGCGTAAATCTCATGTCAGGTGACGCCACATTGGGCGACTCGTGCATCGGTGATGAGATGATGGTAACACTACACCCAGTCCACGGCCGGAGAAAACCTCCAAACCAACCGGGGATCGAAGTGCCTGCTGCATGGTAGGCAAGCACATTACCACTCATCTACACAGGCAAACAAAACCTATGGTAGTAATCGAAGACAAGCCAACAGCTGTAGACCACCTGCATGCCTTCAGGCTTTATGTCTTCCCTGACAGTTATGTCATCTTTCATCAGTATAATTGTCCATGTCTCTGAGCCAGGACCATGCTACAGTGGTTTGAGGAGCACTATAGTGAGCCCACATTGATGTCTCAGCGACCAAATTCGTCTGATGTAAATCCTACGGAGATTCCAGAATATTGTACAATTGCCTAGCACTGTTTCCAGCTGAGCAAAGTTGACAATATCGACGATGATATATATGAAGGGCTTGGCGCAAGATAGTGCTGTGCTTCATTTTCTCTTCTTAAATGAGTTGGTAATTTCTTCGTCGTCACTGGGTGCGGCGCTATTCAATAACTCTGCTAGGTTCTCAGACCGGCCTACACACAGCAGCATAGGTACTCTTAAGCTTTTTATTGCCTCAATGAGATCACACTGAATATTTCAGCAAGAGCAACCAAAGCCAAACACTTTCACAAGACGGCGTTGCCTGATTGTAGCAATGGAAAGACGTCAGTAGAGAGAAAGCTTTATATTTCAGGAACATCTAGTGATTCGCAAGCTGTCTCTCAGATCCTGAAGATGAATATATTCCTCGCACATCTTAAGACTGGTCTCTTGAGACAGGGTCATTTGGAGCACACATTACATTTTCTTTGATATTGTGGCAAAGCACTGTATTGCTCAAATATTTGCCCTGTTAATGATGCAAAGTGTGCTATAACCAAAATAATTGATCTGACCTTTATGGAACGTGTAGGTAACGTATTTAGTATATTAGGGGGTGCATATCTGTATATTGAGCTTTATACAGCATGCTAGATTAAAGATAGACCTTATACCTCTTGAATAAGTAGCATAGTGTTCTGCAGTGGGCATACACTACACTGCCGAAATATTGTCCAATGTATTTATAATCTCTCAAAGTCAAGGTTTAATTGCTATGCAGAAATACTACCATATATTTTTGTGGCCTTTTTGTAGAAATAATGAAAGTGGTGATGTCCATTTTCAGGAAGAGGATGAAACGACCGTTAGACCAGCATCACGACACCTACGAAGATTAAGACAGCTCATTGGGGAACAGAAATTCAAACAGTACCCAAAAAAGGAGGATGAAGATGAAGAGGAGAAGGTAAATAAGAAGAAACAGAGGTTCTCCCTATATCCAATGACAGTGCGAAGAAGAGTTACTCAGCAAAGGAGCTGGGACCTAACGGGGGGGGGGGGGGTTTGCTGGGTATTAACAGAAGATAAAGCATCCAATTTTTTTTTAATTCTTTTTGGAATATGACTGATTTCAACACACAAAATGCATACTTGTCTTGCATTACGGAACACACAATTACGCAGAAGTACATAGAAAAGCATAAAAATGCTGCTGAATCTAGGAGCTTTACATGCTCCTACTCAGTATATGTTTCAGGAAAACATGTAGATATTTGTCATCAGTTTTTGTCTTAGCGTGGGTTACAAACAGAAGACATCATCAAAATATTCAGAAAATGGTAATAACAAGTTCCGTGCAAACTGATGGTAGAGGAATGCATTCAAATAGGCCAAACAAGTACTCTGACCAGCGTGTGGAGATGTTAGGACCCATATTTGCATTATTCTGAAATACCAGTCACATTATTAAAAAAAGCCAAAACCCAACTAGAGTTTATCTGAACTATGACTTAACCATATAGTCTCTTTACACAGACTATTATGTACCATGGTGCAATGAAAGTGGTTTTGAAACTGTCAGTGCCAACACTACATACATGTATTTTGTAGAGTGTTCAACACTGGATTTAAGGTCCCCCCAATCAGATACACACAATACACGTGATAACCATAGCAAAAGCAAATCCAAGCACTATATTAAATGACCTCGAACTTCGAAACTTGAAGCCGAATGTAGAGCACATTTACTCAGAGCGTGGAGGGAATGAAGAATCTCCTACAGTAGCAGACAGAAGCAGCAAAGCAAAATGGCTCACTTAAATGTAATAACCATGGATCTTCAGCAAGTGCTTCCTACTCCTACTCCTATATTGACACCTGGGCCAGTGTTCTACCAACACAAATCGTGGACTTCGTTGTCCACGGCTGTGCTAAAGGGGGGGGGGGGGGGGTTGGTTTACATGTTCCTGTAGAATGAGACAGCGGCAAGTGAAGTAGTGACAAAATTTTTAGCTGTATTATGAAGTACTTACAAATCAGCAATGCTAATAATGCAAAGAATCTTGTGTTCTCAGACAACTGCGTAGGGCAGAACACGAATTTGAACATTACAGCTTTTGGCTCCATCTAGAAATCAGTGGTCAATGCGATTCTGTGGAGCACTGCTTTCTTATCCCAGGCCATACTTTTTTTGCCTTTAGAAAAAGATTTTTCTAGAATCAACAAATTCAAGAGAGCTCATTGCGGAAATGTGTATACCCTTAATGAGTGTAAAGATTATTGCAAAAATCTGCAAGAAGAAAGGTTTCAGGGTTTCAGTCACCTCTATGGACAGAGAAGAGATTTTTAATCAACTGATTGCTTTTTGAAGAAAAAAAAAAAAATATACAGAAGAGGACAACTGCTGACTACAAATGCCTCTTAAGTTCGCCAACATTCACAGTTTCAAATTCCTGAGTGAAACAACAGGAACTATATAAGTGAAATTTTCTGTGCATGCTGAACCACCTCCAGTTACAACTGTGAAGTGAGGACAACCAGCAGATGTTCAGCTCATTCAGAAGTACAGGGAACCAATCCCAGGTGACTCAAAGTAGTTCAAGGATTTGCAAGATCTACTCCAGTTCAACCAGCCAGCGCACCATCCATATTATAATAGTATTAAGTGCAAAGACATAGGAGGTATAGGAAGTGGCGACGATTACGACTGCCCTGTTAATGTTGACTGAACAATCTGTGCTTATCGTTGAGAAAGAATATTTTCATGTGCTCGACATTTGTTTCATATATCACATTAAAACATACTTTTATGAATTATTGCCAAATATTTATCAGGTGTATATGTGGACGAGGAAAAAAGTACACTTCCTCCCAGGTGAAAATACACTTCTTCTGTGTTAAGTGAGAGTATACTTTTCCTTGGAACTGTAAAACTTACCTGTCTTTCGAATGGTTATGGTTTTATACACCGGTGTAGACTTTCCCAGCACTTTAGAAAATGAAACTCAGGGAACAAAACACATTTTGGGAAGATGTCTGATGTGCAGCAACATGTACACTGCATATTTTCGTATTACGAAAGTATAAATTCAGTTTCCACCAAACACCACATGTTACTTTCCAAAGGATTGAAATCGAGATTGCGATGTGATTTTGTAAACCAGTCATAGCTCACATCACATGATCTTGCCAGCTGACAACAGTGGATATTCAGAACATAGGACACGTGATGTAGCCAGCCAATAGCAACATCACAGTTAAGTAATGCGAACTCACAAATTGGTTTACATGTATTTTGTCACTGTCTGCTAGATAACACGAAATATGTCTGCCTAATATTGCAGTAATTGTAACACACACCGAATGAGTGACATTGTTTTGGCACAAATAGTTATTTTTATAACACGAGAGAATATAATCATGAAGTAGCAATGTCAAATGCTTATTAGGCCTACTATAAGCAAAAATATTCATGTTAGGCAATAGTTTCACATTTCATTCATACACTCTAACCTCTGAAGCACGAGGTCAAAAAGTAGTAGCACGAAATGTTTATATAAATTTGGAATTGTGTTGTGTCCCCGTTTCTTCTCCTTCCTCGTTCTAACAAACTATCTTGTCATCACTAATTCTGTAACTATTCCTGCCATGGTTAAAACTTATTCTACGGTTAGCTTGACTAACCCTGCCACAATCACCATTTTAGTTATCCCACATTTATTCTCCAGTTAGGCGTTACTACGTGTTCATACAACACGTTTTCCGCGCCACTCCCAGAATAGAACTTTAGCGGCCGCTGGCTGGGGACTGTACAACTGGCCCTTATCAGTGTAGCGTTCTGGCAAAAAAAATTCTGCCAAAATATTATTTTCTTGGATTCACCGAGAAGATAATATGTAATTGTTCTTATCTGTTATTCAACAGGGATGCACTTCAAAACCTTGTGAATAATCGATAGAACGACATGGTGCTGGGTGCTTGGCACTTTGTGAAACAGTCTTTAACCCCCCCCCCCCCCCCCCCCCCAAATTGCCGCCTGTAGCAAATACCCTGGTTTGCCACCCCCCCCCCCCCCCCCGCCTCCCCGCCCCCTACATCCAGGCCTGTTGCGCGCATGCATGAATCTGACAATTTAGGTGCGCAGGTAAAATTTTTTCCAGGTAGCATCTGGCTGATTGCTGCTATTGCTTATACAGCTAACTGATACACTTCTGTAGCCAGAAGCAGGGGAAGGTACGACTCCACTGAGCATGCGCATGAGCTCGCTCGCAACTGCTCAAACAAATCTAATGCACGCAGTTGTGACATCACACTCATCGGAGGCAATTTGCTGTTATGAAGCATTACATGGTCTTCCTGAAGCCGCTGACACATTTTGCTATTGGCAGACGCTTGTGTGACCACTGTCTTTTGTTGCTGAATATGGCGCATTTCCTTGGCAACTTAGTTTTATTTTCCTTTTTTTTCCCCTCTTTCATGCTTTATTGTTGCAGTATTATTCTGCAGTAGTGAGATACAGTAATATTCTTTATTAGAGTATTGTCTCTTACCAGTCAATGTCACAAAAATTTAACTGAAAACTAAAACAATGAAAAATCCCTGGAATTCAAAAAATTCCTGGGTTTTTCCCGGATTTCCTTGGTCGTATACACCCTGATTTAGTGTGTAATAGATAATAATTAATAAATATCATTCTTTACTGACATATTGTGCCAAGTTCTGAGTTCTAAGCCACCATATATGTGCATGCATCCATTTAATTGCAATTTACGAATGGTTTTTAAGATATACATGCCATTATACAAACTGAAAACACAATAACTGACAAACCAACATAAATAAAGATACTTGAAGTCAAATACGAAAATCTGATTTATGGGATTTTCTGAAAATTTAAGACGCATTTTTCTCAGAAAGACAAAAGTGTGGCATAGCACTATCTTGCTCCAAGCCCTCTCACAAAAACTCCCTACTATCACCACCACCATATAGTATCCAGAACCTAAAAAAGACCCGAAACACAGTCGTGAACTTTCCTTCAAAAGCCTTAGCCCCAAGGAAATATCTGGGCTTTCTCTGTCCCAAAGGATTCATCATCTGCCCCACTCTCAAATTTAATTACGCAAAACTTGTTAAAGACTTCCTCTCTCCGACTCCTGGTCCGTACAGTGGAAACACTTTTTCACTACGAACTCTAGCAATCACACTCAACCAAAGACCAATGCCGAACACTGACTCAGTTCACTCCTCCTTCCAACTGTGATCCAAAGCCACTGCCATCCAAATCACCCCATCCCATTTTAACTTTCCAGAATTTCTTGGCTTCAAGCTTTGCCTCATCATCATTCCTCGAATTGCTCAAAACATGCAAGCCTACCTTACACCACAAAAAGAACTGTAATACACCACTGCGAACTGATCTCAATCTTATAATCCTCCCTGTTGACAAAGGCTCCACCACTGCTGTTTTGAACTGCAAGGATTAACTGGCAGAAGGACTCTGCCAGCTGTCAGATTCATCCTCCTACAAACCCTGCCACAGTGATGCATTCCAGAAATCCCGCAGGATCTCCAGTCTCTCCTCAAATTCTTGCGCCCATCCCAGAAGCTCCCCAGAGTACTAGATGATGGAATTTTTCCAGAATGTCTGAAGCTCACAGTTACACTATCTATGAATAAAAAAGGCTATAAAAACCTCCCAAACAACTACAGACCCATAACAATAGTACCAATCATATCCAAAATAATAGAAAATTGCATGCATATGCAGCTATTTTGAAAGCAACAACCTTATAAATGAACAGCCTCACTTATCAACTGTAAAAGCATTTGAAGCTTTGGTGAACAATGTATATGAAGCATATGAAAAGAGGCTGCATATATCTGGAACACTTATTAATTTAAGCAAAGCATTTGATTCAGTGTCTCATGACATCATCAATTTTACAAACTGTGCTGGATAACAACAGAGAAACAATGCAAATTACTAGTCACTGGTGTCACGCCAATCAACTGTGCATAAACAATACAAAAACAGAAGAAATAATTTTTTATCTGAAAGCTACAAAAAGTAAAAATAAAGCTGTGACACTACTTGGACTGCACATAGCCCATAAACTCTCCTGGGAAGAACACACCAATCACCTGAGCAGCAAACTAGCCTGTGTACTTTTTTTACTGTACAAATTGAGGAACAGTGTGAGCAAACAGCTGTTATTACACTCATATTTTGCTTTCTTCCATTCCCATCTGGAGTACGGAATTTTGCTGTGGGGTAATTCCTCAGGGGCTAAATTTATTTTCAGGTGGCAAAAGAAGCCCGTCAGATGTATACTAGGATTAGCACCCAGAGATTCCTGCAGAAATCACTTTAAATATCTCAGTGTATTGACAGTACCCAGCATGTACATATGTAACTGTTTAATGTATGCTAAAGAAAATCTGAACAAATTCAGCACGAGATGTGATGCACACACACACAATACCAGTAATAGTTGCGTGTTGGATTTTCCTTTCTCGAGGCTAGCTGTTGTCCATAATAACTATTAACATTTGGGCAAAAAATTTTTCAATAAGTTACCACACTCAGCTCGTACAGCCCCATTTAATAAATTCAAGAGTGTACTGCAAAATTGGTTAAAATGCAGTGAATTCTATGCAACTGAAGAAATCCAAGGAAATACTCATCACAATATATGCTTTTAATAAGTGATAAAGAAATGTTTTCAATTCTTAAATAAGCTAAATAATTCTGTGCATGTAAGTGTTTACTGTGCTTAACTGTACTCCATTGTAAACTTTGACGAAGCCAATTGTATGAAAAATATTGAAAGGCGAATAAAAATATTCTATTGTATTCTTGGAGTATTTCTCTCCCCTCACTCCTACCGCTCCCTGCAATCTCCAATTTCTATATGCTTCTTTAGGTATAAAACCAAACCACTCAGGACACCCCACTGTGGCCAGTTATTGTACCTCCACAGAGAATCTCTGCTCTCGTAGACCAATACCTTCAGCCTACTGCACCCAACCTACCCTACTATATAAAAGATGATAACCATTTCCTCCACCAACTCTCCACAGTTCCTGTACCTCTACCACATGGTGCCCTGCTCGTCATTATTGATGCCACCTCCCTTCACACTAACATCCCATTAGGGCCTTGCCAGTATTGAACACTAACTTTCCCAATGCCCAATGCATTCGAAACCTACAACCTCCTTCCTGGTCACCATGACCACATATTCTCACCCACAATCATTTCTCCTTTGAAAGGATCACCTGCAAACAGAATGGGCACCTGCATGGCACCACCCTGTCCCAACCTATTCATGGGCCATTTAGAGGAATTCTTCCTAACCACCCAGAATCCCAAATCCCTCACCTGGTTCAGATGCACTGATGACATTTTCACAGTTTGGATCAAGGGTGAGGCCAACCCATCCACATTCCTCCAGAATCTAAACACCTTCTCCCCATTCACTTCACCTGCTTCCTCCTCAACCCAACAAGCCACCTTCCTTGATGTTGACCACCTCAGAGATGGCAACATCATTCTCTCTGTCCTTATCAAA
The DNA here is from genome assembly GCF_023864275.1 of Schistocerca cancellata. Classification (NCBI taxonomy): domain Eukaryota; kingdom Metazoa; phylum Arthropoda; class Insecta; order Orthoptera; family Acrididae; genus Schistocerca; species Schistocerca cancellata. The sequence goes on along the minus strand of NC_064631.1, from coordinate 604,300,760 downwards.
CTACTAGCCAACAGCAACACGTCCACTTCAACAGTGCCACCCATTCCGTATCAAGAAGTTCCTTCCATACAGCCAATGGCCGTCACATCTGTAGTGACATGCAGTCTCTCTCACAATATACCAAGATACTGAGGCCTTCACAGACCATAATTACCCTCCCAACCTTGCACAAAAACAGATTTCCTGTGCCTTATCTCTCCAGCCAACACCTGCCTCCCATAATCCCACCGTCCAACCACAGAAGAGCATTCCCCCTCAGACTCAGTACCGGAGAAACAGAATCACTTTCTCTGCCAGGGTTTCGACTACCTCTCATTGTGCCCTGAAATGAGGGATGTCCTATACACTATCTTCCCCACCCCTCCTCCCTCTGGCACCCACCGATCCTAAACAATATCCTTGTCCATCCCTACACAACCTCTGGTCTCAACCCCTTGCCTCATGGCTACTATCCCTGCAATACACCTAGACATGCCCTATACATGCACCACCACCACCACCACCACCACCACCACCACCACCACCACCTACTCCAGTCAGGTCACAAGCATCACCTATCCCATCAAAGGCAGGGCTACCTGTGAAACCAGTCCTGTGATCTACAAACTTAAATAAATACAACCACTGTGCTGCTTTCTATGTGGGCATGACAACCAAGCTGTCTGATTGCATTAATAGACACCAGCAAACTACACAAGAAACAGCTGGAGCACCCAGTTGCCCAGTACACTGCCCAACACGACATTTGTTTTAATGACTGCTCCACAGCCTGTGACATCTGGATACTTCCTATGAATACCAGCTTATCTGAACTGTGCAGTTGGGAACTCTGCCCTGCAATATATCCTAATTTTCTCAACAGTCCTGGCTTCAACCTTTGTTAGTCACTGCCCATACCCACCTATCCCTTTCCCTGTTCCCACTCCAGTACTACAAAGCTCTCCATTCCACCCACAGCCTTTACTTCTTTTCCACTGCCCCTCCCCCCTCCCCCATTCTGACCTCCCTCTAACCTCCTCATTACACCTATCTGCCCTACCCTCTCTCCACCTTGTCCCTGTATGCTCCCATTCTGACCTCAGCAGCCAGTGTGTGTGTGTGTGTGTGTGTGTGTGTGTGTGTGTGTGTGTGTGTGTGAGAGAGAGAGAGAGAGAGAGAGAGAGAGAGAGAGAGAGAGAGAGAGAGAGAATTTGGATGAAGGCCTTTCTGGCCTAAAGCTTACTGACTGACCATCTTTTTGTTGTGCCTATCTGCGACTCAGCATCTCTGCTATATGAGTAGCAATCTACCCTTTTTATAATATTCTCAATATTCTATCCTGGATTTTCCATTATTCTCTGTGAAATTCATGTACAGTATCAAAGAGACATTAACATTACAATAATCCCACTATTTTAGCAAGAGTTCTTCAGACCAATACAGAAACAGAATTCATTTTATAACCTTCTGTAATGATTTTAAAATTACTTCTGACTGAGTCATTCTTTGTAACTATCCATGGCATAGTTATCATAGTAAGGAACAGAACAATAAAGCTTACGATCAGAAGAAAGTTCGACAACTTCTAAACAGTCAAATATTATCACCGTCAGCACTGTTTCAGTTTTGTATCCATACTTAAAATTTATTTCATTTCTGATAATCTGTATATCAGACACATTCAGACCATTTGAAATGTTCTGAGAACTTCAAACACTTCATAGTACCAGAAGTTTCCATTAATTTAAGCCTTTACACCAATTACAGTTGGGAGCAAATAGGATCAGTAGCAAATTAGAACCCTTTGGAAAATATAATTTAAGGAACAGATTGATATCCCTCATATGAGCAAATATCTATGCATAGCCTGTAAATATTGGTCTATGGTACTTTTCAATCATCACTGATGTATATACAACAGAACAGGATCTTCATTGTCATTCTAATGAGCCAAATAATAGGGCATTTACCCAATGCCATATCTTCATGTTCAAGTTATCATTGAACCACCTAAAACATCAACTGGAAAAACCTACCAGTTTTCACTTTTTTGTGCTCTATTCTGTGGAGAGAAGAAAAAGTTGATGCTTTAAATTACTACAACTGTACACAACACAGTTGAAAATAAATACTCCAGAAATAGTTATTTCTTTTTTTAAATAGCTGGCAGTTAAGCCAGTTTAATTTTTTTAAATTTCATTTTTGTCATAAGCACACGGATTCACGACATGTGACACTGCCTACCACCTTCTGCACAGTCAAGAACCATGCATATTATATTTGTTTCTACAAATATTTAAACAATAACAGATTTTGAAATACGGCCCAATAAAAACTGAGCTAAAATTTTCAATATAGGTATAATACCATTAATTTTATTTCCCATGTGATAGCCAAGTCCTTGAAGATTTTCTTTTATTTTTATTTTTTTTTTTGGGGGGGGGGGGGGCGGGGGGGTTAGAGAGGAAGGGGGCAACACTACGTATCAAAGAATGGAAATCTGAGACAGACAGTTGTTATTCCTTTCCCTTTATGTATATCCAATGTAAGACTGAACTTACTTTTTTTTTAAATGAAACACAAACATATAAATTTATTCCTGTTCTGGTCAGTTTACTTAATGCTATTCGATAAACTTATTTACAATCCTTATATTTTATGATTATATGACTTCAAAATTTCACATAGGTTGGATGATAAATGAAAATTGCTATTTTCTAAAGGTTGGCATGTGTGATTTTATGACACTGTTATGCCAAAACTATCGAAGAAACCTGATCTGAAAGCAATAAGCAAGTTAAACCGGATATATCATGCAGTAGTTATGCAGACATGAGACACTTGCACATTTTATGTTTGAACACACACAAAATGAAAATGAAGAGAAAGAAAGTACTAAAATTTCGTAGTTATCTATCACAGTAGATAGAATGAAGAAGCAAATATCATCCAAATATGAGGTTTGATTGTAAAGGATGTGATGGTCCTAGAACACTGCAAAAGAAGATGGTCTTTATTGTTGTCCTCAGTACAAAAATTGGTTTGATACAGCTCTCCATGCTAGTTTATCACGTGAAAGTCTTTATATCTACCCAGCTACTACACATGCACGCAGAGCTCTCACTCACACGTCGACATTCCTGTCTGACTGCACTCTCCCACTACCAAACCACCCTGAACTGGAAGGTAAGGAAACTGCAGATGCACCACATTTGACAGCAATGCAGTCCTACAAGGAACATTAAATGACTTATGCTTCTCAACAACATATATTAAAAATACAACAAATTTTCAGTACTAAGTTATTTTTGGCACACTGAAGACATAATAAAATTCATATCCCGTATAATCTATCGGCACACTGGCAGAAACAGACAGTTTCAAAGAGTTTCATCACTCAGGTTACCACATAACTTTAATTTCACAATTACTCAAAAAGAGACTTTTGTACATGTTTATCAGAAGACTGATATCACATCTGCAACCTCATTAAGGACACTTGGAATCTCTTCCAAAGAAAAAAAAAGTAGTACTTCTGGACAGTCTTAATGTAACAGAATTTGACTCTTAAAAAGGAATTACACTGCAGATCAAATGGTTCCATAAGCCCGCGTACGGGGAGGTGCCTGGAGTGGGAAACTGTCTCATAACAGGCTTTTCTTGTAATTCTTTCAACAACAATTTCAACGCCCGAAGCCTTCTCCAAAACTTGCATTTTCTTTAATACAAGTTGAGCTTTAAGGATCAAGACAGTGTTCCTTGTCAGACGTTTCCCTTCCACAATGTGCTTTTCTTTTTAAATACAACCACTTTCCCTGTCAAATCACAAATAATTTGCTTCTCGCCTTGCAATGTCTTGGTGTGAGTAGTCTGCAGTCAATTTCATTTATGATGTGCTGTCTTAAATGCACTGTTTCTTCTAATTTTTGTTGCTGTTTTCCTTTTTCCTTCAGAAAGTCAGCAGCAGTTTGCCTTAAATCAAAGAATTGTTCCAGACATGCCTGTTGACAATGTCCTTTGCAGTAATATATAATGTCTCCATACTTTTTGTTCAGCACCATAAAAAAATGTTACAACTGACAGTGTAATACATGTGACTTCAGCAAAATTACTATTCTTATCACTAATTTAATCATTTGCTCCATGCCTACAAATTTAACATGAAATGTTTCTGGATGTATAGAACGATGAGACCCACATAAATCTTTTTTTCGATTACTGTAATTTTTTTTCTTTTTTCATTGGTAACTGAATCTTTAAAGTCTCTCTGCATGGTGTTGAAGAGTTCACTAGGAAATCCGCGGCACCCATCAAAGTCCTATCTAATGTGCAAAGTATTCAATTAAATATATGGTGTGTGTGTGTGTGTGTGTGTGTGTGTGTGTGTGTGTGTGAGTGTGTGTGTGTGTGTGTGTGTCGCGCGCGCAAGTGTATACCTGTCCTTTTCCCCCCTTAAGGTAAGTCTTTCCGCTCCCGGGATTGGAATGACTCCTTACCCTCTCCCTTAAAACCCACATCCTCTCCTTCCCTCTTTCCTGATGAAGCAACCGTTGGATGCGAAACCTTGAATTTTATGTGTATGTTTGTGTATGTCTGCTTGTCTCTGTGTATATGAAGATGGATATGTGTGTGTGTGTGTGTGTGTGTGTGTGTGTGTGTGTGTGTGTATACCTGTCCTTTTTTCCCCCCTAAGGTAAGTCTTTCCGCTCCCGGGATTGGAATGACTCCTTACCCTCTCCCTTAAAACCCAAATCCTTTCGTCTTTCCCTCTCCTTCCCTCTTTCCTGATGAGGCAACCGTTGGTTGCGAAAGCTTGAATTTTGTGTGTGTGTTTGTGTGTCTATCAACATGCCAGCGCTTTTGTTTCGTAAGTCTCATCATATTTCTTTCTCTAACTCATAAAACGGATTTGTATGAAATCTAACAGAACTCTCAGTCAAGCTTACGTGCCTTCTCATGGCTCAGTGCCAATACAGCTAGCTAGATTCAAGAGATAACAATTACTTCGTTTCATCTACAGGATTGCCTATATATACCAAAAGAGCATTTTAAACTATCTTATTACATGTAGCTAAATGTTGAAGTATAAATGTTACTCAACACACATTTCCCTTGCCAGTGTGTATACAATGCCGTGCAAAAGATGACCAATCGTTTTCATTGTCAAGTCAACAAGGAAAATATCACTTTATCTAACAAATTATCAACACTCTTCTATATACATCTCATGCACAGCACTGTAATCTTTGGTTATCTACAGTTATATTTATCTCATTTTATTCAATAATTTGTGGAACTTATTTCACAATTCGTAACCTTTCTGTCTTGAAATGTTTAATTTTATGTTTTAGTACTGCGAATCAAAAGTTCTGTATTATGCTCTTTTAAAAAAAGGGTGGGGGGGGGGGGGGGCTGGCAAGCCTTACTTGGGTTGCTTAGCGAAGAACACTGATTGCTTACAATGTTAGGAATTCGTTTCTTTACCAAACACTGTAAGGTTGTAAAGTCTACACCTTTATCCTTATTAAACAGTTGTAAATGCCAAATTGACAAATCTTGAGAAACCTTTAGCTTACTAACAAACTGTTAATCCATAATGGTAGGAAAAACATTATATTTCAATTTCTTCAGTTTATTCATCTGAAATGATTAACTGGAAGCAAGCAGCAAAGAATAATCAAGTGTGGCTGCAGATCCAATTACCAATTTGCTCACTACAAATTTTTATTTGTTTTTGGTATACTTGAAAAGCTTTATCAAAAGATTGCCAGACAATCTATTACATAAACAAACCTACATAAGGAACTTACAAACCTGGTGTTACACATATATGATTACATTTGCCACAAGACTGACATGATCCACCACTTACAGCCTCTGCTGGACAGGGACTTACATCTCCTGTCATCTGCCTGTTATTTTCTATAATTGAATGTCCAGAATAGGTATAAGACACAAACTTTTGAGATTTTACTTTCACTGCAGAAGCTTGGCTAGCAAAAAAAAAAAAAAAAAAAAAAAAAGAGGAACATTTACATAATCATGCCAGCCTACTTCTGGGCACACTTTGCACAATTTTATTAACATGTTATAGACCAAAAATAAAAATTATTTAACCCAATTTGTGATTATTTTTTCTTACTTTTATTCTACTAATCCATATTTAAAATGCCTTTATAACTGGTAGATTAAAAGAAATTAACAATGATATTTCTGATCTGGAAACATACTGTCGAATTGTGTAGCTACATGGCAGCTCTACATCAACAGTAACTGATTAAACAGTCATAAAGATTATTAAATTCCATCAGAAGTACAGCAAATTAACAAACAAAATGTCACTAAACTACTAATCATAATAAATCTGTAGAATTCAACTACAAATCTCAGAAAATGAGAGCTCAACCAGATAATATCTGGTCACTGAAAACATGATGGTGGTAGTATTGGATTTAGGGAATGCAGAACAGTTTTAGGAACGTTGAACACTTTTGTTTTATTAATTTGAATTTACAATAGCTATAACTTTTAATTCCCTATGCTGAAGTGCTAATGATTACAGAACGTTTAACTGAGGCCACAAACTGCCTGCATTGTATAATCACTTTATGCGACTTCAATCCAAAGTAACATTTTCAAGCAATACATACGAAAATTAATGCCGTAACATTAATACCTAACCCTCGTATAGCTCCTGGGTTTCACATGGAAGCAAGCAGTAGCAGCAGCAACAGGGAGTGGAAAACTGAAGGGATCACAGAGGAATAATGTCTTGGAAGATTTCCAAATCAATCATTGGAATAGAAGGTTAATGAAGTTACACTCGTACAGGAATTTGTTCACGGTGTTGAACTTTCATGGCACACATTTCCACAATTCTGTCACACTTCCACAAACACACAAGAAGCATCCAAAACATTCACAACAAGGTTTACATATAAAACACATTTGTCAGTCCATTTGTCGTTGGCAAATCAAGCATTCATACTTCTCAAATATTAAATAGCACTCTCAGCAACAAGCATATACACATCCATAAACTAGCACACACTATCATACACTACACATAGGCTCATTGATACAATGCAGTTTACGTACTTCCATGCCTTTGGAAGGGTACTGAACACACTTCGGCTGGCATGTAATTTATTCACAGGCACACAGGGACGCAAGTATCACACATCAGTCAGAAATACACGAGGAGGTCCAAGCTCAATAAGAAATACCATACTTATTCCTGAGTATTTTCACAACGGAAACCAGACTAGCAAATGATAAATGCATAATCTGTTGCAATGGTCACACTCCAGAATCAGCTTAGAAAAATAATGACCCACAACATGAGAAATGTGACCACATAACCAAGCTCAATTCATTTCTATTCATTCAACACCCAATGTGCGGAAATGCTCATGAGGACCTCCTCAAATCACAGAATTTTTTTGGTTCAGGTCAGTGAGTTACCTTGGACTTTTTATTATCTATGTCACCTAAAAACAAGACTTACAAATAGTTACAAATTTACACAACCATCCTTATGGGTTTGTGAAGTAATCTGATAATATGATTACTTACATGCTCCAATAATGAGCAAAACAGCCATCAAACAATATAACGAAACCTGACTCCACTATACAAATTAAACTCAGCAATATATAAAAATATTTCGGATCTCACTTACAGGAAGGTCTAGCAGAGACTCCTTATGAACAATTAAATTGTACAGCGCAGAATTTGTAACATTTACTTACCCCTGATCATAAACTAGGAGTAATACTGACCTGTCCTTTAAAATAGGGCAGACGATAAACGCAACATAATTTTTCATTCATCTCAAAGCCACTGAGATCAATTATTCTCAGCTTATTATGCTTTTATAAAGGCACTTCAATCAACAAATTTTCATCACTGAAATAAATATCAGCAGTTAAGTGAGTGATGTGCCTTTTATGGTAAAAAAGTCTCAAGTATCTAACCAAAGCACTTCACATCTTGGTAACAAATCTGACCAGTAAGATATGTCAGTTGCACTGCAACATTTAAACATACTTCCTCTGCCGGAAAATACTGTAATTTTTTCATGTTTACAATTTCCTGAGCAAGAAAAAACACACAATGTGCAGAGGAGGAAATACGACATGCGTCGATCAGAAGATAAGGCGTACAGTAAGACATTTCTCGTTAAAAAATTATATATTTTGTGTAATCAGAATTAGCCTCGAATGATCCACACGCATCTTCTTCCATCCTTCCTCACACTGCATCACATCTTGTCGAGTTGCGTCGATCGGTCGGTCCATAGTCTTCAAGCACACTCTTTCGCCCTGGTAGGTGCGTCCCTCTCACAACAAACAACCAGACACACGCTCGTTCGTTCGCACATACTTCGTTTCCAGTAACTGTGCACACGAATATTTATCACTGTACTATTTTGTTTTCTTTTATTCATTATAAATCAATCGCTCACTCTGTTGCACTGCCTTTCACCCTGGACGAGCCTTCAGAGTGGAGTGGGGATTTGCAGACAACCAAAAGTAGGAATAATATTGAGAAAGTATTTCATCCAAATTTCTTCATGTGGGATTATACATACAGAGGCGGATCTGTAAAGGGAAAATTCTTAGCTTCAGAACCAAAACTGGAAAAACATGAATATTTCTACAAAGACTTAACAATCGTACATTTTTGTTGTGGAGATTGGTATTATCTTTCCAGTCTCACTACCATTCATTTTAACATCCATACAACACAAATTCCTCTGCACACCAGTGCCATGAAACAACACTTCGCAAACTTTTCCAGTTAAAGTTACTCTGGATTTTAAATATCAACCAGCAGCTACTATGTGTAGAGTCTAAGCAACATATTACCACCGCAGAAATTACTATAAATGTAACATCCTACCCATTTCTGTGACCCTTATGAATAAAGTCTTTTATTTTAAAACGAAATCATCTCATTTCCATTACCTCATAAATTTTAGCTTGAAGAAAATTTGTTCATTATCTTCAAAATGATCAAAATATTATAAACTTTACACCAACTGCCATTTAAACGCTGCAATTCATCAAGTGTTACGTTAAGTCAACATTTTCATGTAATGTTGTTTGCATTAGTGTTTCACAGGTTAGAACTAACATGAGTAAGTGTGTTACTCACCAACTGGAGGCTGGTGTGGCTGCAGCAGATTTCAGCTTACGCACTTCTCTCGTGGCCCAAGTAGCAAGAGTTTTAGTCTTTGTGACACGGGATCGACGACCCTGCGTCAATAATTCTGTAATGGGCTCCACATCCAATAGCTGTAGCATCTTAGCACCAAATGCTGTACACAGGTCACTGCAATCAGTTACAAAGAGAAAAGGTAAGCCGAACACCACCAGGGATAATTCAGTGGACAACAGGACATTCAGATACCTGAATACCACAGTTATTCAGTTAGCACAATAAAATAATACAGAGTTAAAAAGAATGGCTACCAACAAACACCTCATTGGCTTGACTTGTTTAACATGACATCATTCCAATTACACTGCAACTTCTAAACGAAGACAAAAAATTAGTTTTAAATTTGAATATTTTTAACATGGAGCAGCCGAGTCAACAACTGTAAAATGTAATTATATTAAATTTCAGCCTCCAGTTGCATAAGCAAAGAACTTTACCTAGGTTTCAGCTATAATAATGTAGCCTCCTTCAGAAATGTCATAATATAAGATTAAAATTAAAACATACCGGATATTGGCCTTGTCAAACTTGAAATGTTAGTACTACAATACATAGTCACAAGACTGTGTCACTTCTACTACTGTTTTGCCGATAGGCCACACAAACGGGCCAGACAGGTGGGCCGCGGGTGCCAAGTCTGAACAGAGTTATGACGTGTTTTAATGTTAATCTTATATTATGACATTTCTGAAGAAGGCTACATTATTATAGCCGAAACCTAGATAAAGTTTCTTTGCTTATCCAACTGGTGGCTAAAATTTAATATAGTTTTAAATTTTCCAAAATTGGTCATGTTTTACTGTAGTAATAACATGGTAAAATTACTTTAAACAACACTAAATTTAAATAATACTCCAGCCATTAGAAACTCATTATGCTACTAATATGAATCTCATTTTCAATAAATTCATGCTGGTCTACATCAAAACAAAGCATACAAATGTAAACCAACTATAAATAGTACCTCATATACAGTAGTGTTATGAAAATCATCACACAAATTCTCTGTCAGTATAAAAGAAGGGGGCGGGGCAGGTTGATATTTAATGCTGAAAATAGTAATCCATTGGTCTACTTTCTGTAAAATAATGATCTGACTAATGCTTTTGCCTCTTATGTTGCAAAATACCAACAAGCACTAAACAAAGTGCCAGAAATTGAACATGACGACAAAGATAGAACAGTGGGCATTCACATTTCTAAAAGCTTCTCAATCATACTTGACGACACATGGTAATTTTTCTTAGTATCTATTCCTTAATGACCTAAATCATGTGAACAACTCCCAAACCACTACATTGATTCTTTAACACACAAATACACTGAAACACAGGTTCATAAGATTTTTGTAACAAGTTTAAGCAAAAAGATTTTCAACATTTATACACATGTTGTTTGTATCTCTGATTTCCAGCTTCAGGCAACTTATTTCTCATTCTGTACAATCTCTGGAATGTGTATGTTTGCTGCTTCATGTTTGTGCACCATTTAATGATAAAAATGTATATTTATACTGACACTCAGGTTTCTTTCTGTTAGAACACCTTTTAAGAAGCTATAATATTTTTTTTACAATTTGTAATCCCATTTCCTTTTTATAAAAACAAGTGATGAATTATACCTTGTTTCTAGTTAAATGAATTTTAAAACAATAGGTCAAGTCACATTCAGGAAACTAAACTGAAATGTAGTCTACTGATCCACCTGAAGATGAGGATGTATGCCTCAAAATACACTATGAGAGAAAATAAGTGACTGGTACAGTTCACTGTTTTAATTTATCTTTTAGATGACATTTTTAAGTTCTACTCTTCTTATTTTATCATTCGACATGCAAATAATAAAAGCAAATAGTAACAATATATTAATACATTAAAAAGTGAGCTGTAATAAACTGTGACTGCAGGAATTCTGATTGACTAAACAATAACCTACAGTTAAAAGTGCTCTACTGTGACACGTCAAGACTATAGAGTTTCCTAAAATTTGAGATAAAAGCTATTTCACAGAAGCAGTATAATAACGTTATGCCCATTTTTCTCTCTAAAATAGTTCCTCTGAGTAGTAGTTGTAGTAGTAAATCACATTAACAGACAAACTAATATTTCAATTCAACAACAACTGTAGTAACTAAAAGTCACGTAATACTACACACATCGAAAGATAAAGTTTTAGAGCAAGGTAACGACTACCCTCACAAAAACCATGGCAAATGATACAAACCCAATGAGTCCTGCACAGCATGCAACATTGCTGTCATTTCTATCAGCATCTTGAGCAATAACTGTTATGAATTGTACAATATATGGCACATGGGGTTCCATAAGCTGAACATCTGGGCTTGGAGTCTGGCCATCACCTTTCAAGCCTTGTACAATACCAGTATAGGCTTCCAACACACCTTCACGTAAATCGTTCAGGTAATCAATCATGTCAAAATCATTCTGAAAAAACAACAAACATTGTTGCAGAACAGGAAAATCTGACTATCCATCTTATGTTCTTTCACAGTAAGTAGGTAACATTACATAGATACATATTAATAACCCAAAGGTTGCTTTTTAAATTATTCTTTACCGTAGAAGTGTTCTAGAGAAAGGCAGATATACAGACCTAATGGAAGGGCTGGGAACTATCACGTAACACTAAAATACCAAATTCTTTTTTGAATGAACAAATCTAACTGAAAAACAAAAGTACAGGTTAGCAATATTTTACATTGCCATTTAATCTTAATGCATCGCAGTTCCATGTATTATGTACCCAAGCACCTCTCCAGGGGACACCACCTTGACGAAGCACTGTCCGTGCGGGTGGAGAGGCTTGTGTATCCGCGGGAAGCTGAGGGCTATGCCCAAGGTAGAGGACCTACTGCCGGAAACGCCTAAGCTGATGGATCAGACCAAGAGTGTCCCACAACACCCCTTCTTCCCTATCCACTCCTAGTACTATCCTATTCCCTGACCCAACCCAAGGTGTGATGCGATCCGTACCAACGGGGATGTGGCACATGGGAAAATGTGTCGCAAACAGAGCCTCAGGGATACCCAGCGACCTCAATTAGCCTTACACCGCGTGGGGTATTCGTGGTGTGTACCTTCTAGGTCCCCAAATCTCGTGGGACCGACATGGACATGATTACAGAAAAAGAAACTGAGGGGCAAATTGAGACCTCAGATACCCAAACATCGGGGACTGAACCGATGGAAGGCACTTACACTACTGAATCAGGGTCTAGACCTGAGCCAGAAGTGGAAACTGTAACCGAGAAGCTAGAGCAGATTAAGATCAAAGGCTTGTCTGGGGCCCAAAGGAGGAAGCTACTCAGGGAACAGAGGGAAAAGGAAGGATAAGAATGGCTTCCTAAACACAAATGGAGGGAAGTAAAGGGACTAGAACCCAAGACCCCCAGGAAAAAACTGTCTCAGGTTGAAGGGGACACGCAGACCCCCACAACGTCAAAGACAGGTAGTAAGCGGATAAGGGAGGAATCAAAGACTCCCTCCTCCCTGGATAAGCGAGTCCAGAAAAAACCGAGGCAAGAAATAGGGAAACAGACCTATAGTACTGCAGTCTCTGTTTTTAGGATGGCAGTTATCCAGGAAGGTTATCCACTGGTGGCCATTACCTTGCAGCAGGAGGAACTAGTACAGATGGTCCCCTGAAAAGATTGGGAGGGACGCTGGCCCAGGTCCCAACTTCAGGAGGGTCTATCTAGACCGTGGTGCACTCATTTTTGTCTGTGAGGAGTTCCACACAGTAGAATCGCTTAAGGACAAGGTGCCCATGATATCCCCGTTGGAAGATGCGAAGCTGCTGGTCAAGACGGCAGCGGAGCTTCTTAAAACTGCAAAGATATCATTATGGGTACCCAAGATTCTTAAGGAAGTCTCTCCCAAGACTCTGTTCGGAAAAGTCCCGACAGAAGACTGGAGAGTGATTAACCAGAAGGTTGCTCCAGAAGGACGAACCCTGGTGGTGAGAAGTCCCTGAAGGCGATGCGGGAGCAGAACCTGAAACTTTTTAGGGTTCTCGCAGGTCACCGTTAGGGTTCTCAAAGATTGCAGTAAGACGGAGCCTGGAGGTGCTGCAGATTAATCTGCAGCACAGTAAAGGGGCCTCTGCTGCCCTGAGCCGCTGCCTGAGGAGACAGGAAATGGACGGGGCCCTGATACAAGAACCCTATTTATACAAAGGGGGGTGTATCAGGCCTCGGAGGCACTGGAGGTAAGCTGATCTATGCTAGAAATCTAAGAAACTCCAGATCACGCATCTATGTTAGAAACGGCATTTCTTTCATGCCAATGACAGATTTCTGCTCTAGCGACTTAGTCACCATCAAAATGCAGAAATGTGAGGAAGGTTATCATGAGGGAAATTGTCTTGGCCTCAGCATACCTTCCTTACGAAGACAGTTCTCCCCCTCCCTTGGAGGTGAGGAGACTGGTAGAGACTTGCCGTCAGCAAGGTGACCAACTGCTGGTGGGGTGCGATGCCAATGCCCACGACCTAGTGTGGGGCAGCAAGGACACTAACAGTAGAGTTGAGTACCTTCTTGAATTCCTCTTAGCTAACAACTTGGAGGTCCTGAGTAGGGGCAATGAACCTACATTCAGGAATATCAGAAGGGAAGAAGCAGAAGGTAGAATTTGAGGATGTAGCAGAGGCTGTTACCTCTGCCATAGTGACCTCATATCAGGATAACTTCACAATCACCATGAAGTGCACAAATAGGAGTGTTCCTTGGTGGAATAACAAATTGGAAACGCAAAGAAAACAGGTACGGAGACTGTTTAATATTGCGAGACGCAAAGGACAATGGGCTAAATATCTTGAGGCCCTTTACAACCTTGCAATAAGACAAGCAAAGGAGGCATCCTGGAAGGCATTCTGTGAGGAACTGGAAGGCACGGCTGCACAAGCCAGACTTCACAAGATTCTCACTAGAGTACCAAGTAACTCAGGCGGTACGTTGAGGAAGGAGGATGGGGAATATACAAAGATAGCACATGAGACACTGGAATTGCTCCTCAAAACTCACTTTCCTCAATACGCTCTGCCGGCTAACAAAGACCAGTATGTGACCCCAGAGAGAGAACGGTTCTCAGACACTCGAAGAGAGGACTGGGAATCGGCCAAGGAGTGTGTGAACTTCAAAATCCAGTGGGTGGTGGGAACATTCCAGCCATTTAAGTCACCTGGCCCAGATGGAATTTTTCCAGCTCTCCTGCAACAGGCAGGAGGAGAGCTTATAAGAATCCTATGCAGGCTATTTAGGGTTAGTTTAGCAGTAGGAATCATTCCCAATGTTTGGAGGGCAGTGAAGGTTGTCTTCATTCCAAAGCCAGGGAGAATTGATCATACCAAGACCAAGGATATGAGACCAATCAGTCTGTCCTCCATTCTCAAAACACTGGAAAAACTGGTTAATGTATACGTTGGGGAGAGGAGGCTATGTAGGGTCCCTCTACACCTGAACCAACATGCATACCAACCAGGTAAATCATGTGGAACAGCTCTCCACCAACTCGTCGGGAAGGTGGAAAAAGCACTTCACTTCCAAGAAATAGCCCTCTGCATCTTCCTGGATATCGAGGGGGCCTTTAGCAACACGACCTTCGATTCCATGGTAAGGGCAGCAGAGGTGCATGATCTGGGGACCACTGTATGTAGGTGGACCAGAGACATGATTAGTGGAAGGAAGGTAGAGGCTACCATGATAAATGAAAAGATGGTAATTAAGACCACTAGAGGCTGCCCACAAGGAGGAGTTTTGTCCCTTCTATTGTGGAATCTAGTGGTGAACGAACTCATTGAGGAACTAAATTCCAGACAATGCTTCTGCCAAGGATACGCAGATGATCTTGTCATAGTAATACTTGGCAAATTCACTGACACAGTTATGAATATGGCACAAGGAGGGTTGGACATTGTGCAAAAATGGTGCATTAAACAGGATCTGAGAGTTAATCGTAAGAAGACTGTTCTGGTGCCATTTACGAAGAGACATATTCAGCATGCAAGTTGGAATCTAAAGCTCTTCAATGAAACTCTACCTGTGAAGCTGACAGTGAAATATCTAGGGGTAACCTTGGATGAGAAGCTAACTTGGACCCCTCATATTAAGAGTATCTGCTCCAAGGCAAAAAGCACTTGAGTGAGTACTATGAGGGCTTGTGGCAAAACCTGGGGTCTAAGCCCCAGGGGAATGCACTGGATATACACCACAATGGTTAGACCTAGGATTTCCTATGGGGCCATAGTGTTGTGGAAGAAGGTACAACAGCAGGTTGCTGCTAAAGAGCTTGCTAAGGTGCAAAGATTGGCCTACTTAGCCATAACGGGCGGAATTAGCAGCACACCAACCGCTGGAATGGAAGCCATGCTGGACATGCCTCCACTTCTATAAAATTTGGAAAGTAGTAGCAAGTCAAGCCTAAAATGAGACCATTTAATTAGGAATTTAAAGTTATAGACTGCTGGAAGGGATGAAACCAAGTGTCCAACATCAAAAGCCAGATCTAAGCACAATCGGCATTAAAGCAGAGATGAAAAAAGAACAGTAGAAGGATAGGCTTGCACCACAGAGAGGGAAGTAGCACTGCAACGGCTGGAACCCTGTGAGGGGGAAGCACATATTCGCGAAAGTCATGCAAACCACCAGGAAGGAAGGGGGGGTGTACGTGGTGAACGGGAGGGGGAGCCATGATAAGGAGGAGAAGGGATTGATCTTACCGATGGAGGAGATGACAGACAGTGTAGCCAAAATATCAGATTTGTGCAAAAGAATTATTTGCAAATAAAGGAAGGTGGGGGATAAAGCTGTTCAGAGAAGTGCTCACAATGAGTATTCACCATATAGCGGAGAAGCTGAGTCGCTATGGGCAGAATAAAAAGATTCACAAAATCATAGCTTTCGGCCTTTGTCAGCAGTGGACACACATACATACATGCACACTCTCACAAACGCAACTTGCACACACGTCTGCAGTCTCAGAGAGCTGAAACTACACTCCAAGCAGCAGCACCAGTGCATGATGAGAGTGGCGACTGGGTAGGGGTAAGGAGGAGGCTGGGGCAGGGAGGGGGAGGGATAGTATGGTGGGAGTGGCAGACAATGAAGTGTGATAGTGGGGGCGGGCGAGGGGGGGCATGCACAAGTGCACAGATGGCATAGTATTCCTAAGGAATGTGAATCTAACTTAATACAAATAGTACTGCTAGCAAGCTTCTTGTGACAAAGCAGCTGTCTTGCTCTAGCAGCATCTGGCTGCAGCCTTGCTTTTCCCTTCCCTTTTCCTCCTTATCCCTCCATCTGCTCTTGCACTTCTAGTGCAACGTGGGAGGGCGCTGTTTGGCCAGGTCTGCTGTAGAGCATCACACATTTGTTTTTGTCAATTCAATCAGTGACCCCTCCAAAAACTTTTTCCTTAACATGCATGACTGGTGGGAATAATATAACAAAACAATCTTAGAAGATTTACTACCATCTCTTCTTGATCTCCCTCCTCTCATTACTAGAAAAACCTACAAAGGCACTAATAATCTCTGTTCATACATCAGAATAACACATTTACTTAATGCATTAGTGTTAAGGACTGTCATATTTGATAATGTTAATCAAATATCTGACTGTATATGGAGTTGTTTTGACATGTTTGTCAAACATAGACCACATCTGCTGTGTTTGACAAAGTTTGATTAGGGGAAAATTTGATGGGAGGACACACATTGTTCGTGTTGTTGTTTCAAAGCATGTGTTCGTTGAAAAATAGTTTTACTACAATTTATATCACTGAGTTTCCACAACAATGAAAACTACAATCAAGGATGAAACCAAAGCAGCCCCAGCAATTGTCACAATGGTAGCAGTGTTGCATCTTTCACAACAATAAATTACACAGGACTAGGTTAAGAAAAACAAATATTCTGCACTAACCATAAAAGAAGGAATGCGATAAAATAAAAAGAACTATTTCCCCTCGTTCCCTCCACAGATGATGTATGCTATACATTCCCATTCTCCAACTCTAAACAAGTTATTGAAAGTTTCATTGTCCATTCGCAGAAATTAACTCTGGCTGTTGACCCTGCCTTTTAAATATAAATTATATTTTCCCTACAATTCTGAAACTCCTCTTCACCTGAAATTATTCTGTATTCAAGACATTTATACAACAGGTGTTACACGCCTTTCGCCAAAACTAGTCGCAAATTAAAAAATAAATTTAACAGTACCTTATAGTGTTTTACAATGTACAGCTTATCAGATGAGTAGAACACAAGCAAATAAAAACTATTTTTAATACTTATTCCATACTCACTCTATCAACTTGGGCTTGTGATGCCTGAGCCAATGTAGGAAAAATTACTTCAAGATACTTCTTGAATTCTGCACCAATGCTCAAAGCTATGTCTCCAAATACTGACAATATCTGTGGCTTTACTGATCGATGAACAGTTGTGTCCTTTAAAAATATTTAACACAAAATTTATTAAACAACAAATTTTCAGACAACAAATAAGAAGATTAGAGACGGACTGTTATACTTACCCTTAAGTTTTCAAGAAGCAACATCATAATTTCATCACAGTAAGGAAGAACTTTAATTTTTAAAGCTCTGCAGATGTCCCCAGTTAATCCAACTGCAGCACCACAAACCTGTGACAGAATAAAGTACTGAAATTCCTAAATCAATTCTAAGCACAATATAAACAGAAACATTCAATCTTTGCAATTTTCATTAATGTGTAATGATACGGACTATGTTCTTAATTAAACTTTTCTACAGTTTCCCTTAGTGACCTCAGGTTATATCTGGCACTGCAGGATATTCTTCAGTCCTTGTCTTGTATTGAGGAATTGCATAGTCAATAAAAGTATTATTTCCTCCAACTCTTCTATTTATTTTGCAACATGAAGGGAACTAAGTCCCAAAGGATAGAGAGAAATCTTCATATATTGATCAGGGAATAAGTCTATGTCCTATCTGACCTCAGGACATAACACGAAGACTCCTTCCACATTATTTCTTCTCATCAACATCCTAAATTTAGCAGCAATGATAAAGTGATGAAGAGCTGCATATGGAAGTTTCCACTTCTATTTTTCTGAAATTTTGTACCCGAGTAGAAGAGTTACTTACATTAAGTGTCATACACAATCCCTTCAAACATACACCACTTACTGAAGTAGAACTATACATGTTTCATTACACTAAAAGGACATGTGAAACTTACTTCCGTAGATCAAACTGACAAATAACAAAACCTTAAACTTGACCCACATTCAAGTGCAAACATACTTGGCATCTCAACTAATTCCTCCAACCCATTTTAAGCAGTGAATAATTTTTTCATTATTTGTACATATCCAGTAGAGACACTGCAAATATGACAAAGGGGCCTGAAGCATAATTGCAGATTATGCCTGAAGCTGATTCTCACAAGATGTATGACACGTTCAATAATTTGCCAATTCAGATTTGTCAACTTTTTCTCATACACTTGCCAGGCAACCCTGTTATCATTTGCACCGCCAGTCGATGTACATACCCTGTATCCCATGGCTCCTGTACATTTAAACAGTATTCAAGGATAGTCTGTGCAACTGTTTTGCACACTATCTCTTTCACACACTTTCTGTAGTTACTCAGTGTCCTACCAATGTACCATTGCCAACCATTTGCTTCACATACAACAACCTATGTGGTCAATCCACTTTAAATACTTACAAATTATTGTTGCTGAATTTATGTGATGACTTATCAATTATGACTAATTAAACCTGCAGTTGAAGGAAATCACATTTATGTTGCATGAACAATTTTGCATTTCTCTACCTTAAGAGTTGACATTTCACCAAACTCTAAGTGAACATTACAGCAATTTTTACTGGGTACAATTCTCTCACAGATAACTGCATTAAATGTGAAAAGACTGACATTGCAATTAACACTATCCACTGAGATATTTGTTAATAATACGAAGAGCATTGGCCCTATTACACCCCATAAGCCGCATCAAAAATTACTTCAGTTACTGTAGACGACTATCAAGGATAGAGTGTTGCATCTTGACACCAGGAAATTTTTGATCTAGTCGCATACTTGGCTAGACATCCTGTAGGAACAAATCTTCTCAAAGTTGGTATTGTGGCACTAATCAATAGTTATTTCAAAGTCTGGAAACACAGAATCATTCCGGTTTCCTCTAGCCATGGCACTGAGGATATTGTGAAGAGCACAAGTTTAGTTTCACATGATCAGTATTTACAATACTCATACTGATTTCCAAGGAGAAGGTTATTTTGTTTCAGGTAAGTCGTTGTTTGAAAACAATATACCACAGATTTTACTGTCTGTCTCGGCTGTATGAACAGGACCCAGCAAAAACACCTCCCACATTTGGAGAGGCCACTGTGTGAGTTGTTGGGATACTGACATGGAGGAGTACCTATCAATACCAGTGTACATACCACTTTCAATAGGAGCAATGGCTTGACTAGGTGAACATTGTGTGTTTATTGTGGAGTATATTACTAATGGTGGTTCTGCGATTGCTGCTCAGCGAGTAATTCACATTTGCTACAAACTTGTCTAAAAATTCTGTTTATGATGGAAAAAAACTATGTGAATTTGGGTATCAAACTTTAGGGCATTAGGCTCCGCGCTGAAAAAAATCTACTGGCCAACTTTGGACGGTAAAAACGCCAGATAATATGGCACACGTGAGTGTGTCCATCCACCAATCTCCACAGGATTCAACACTTAAACATGAAGCTGACATGGGATTGGCTGATAAGAGTGTACAAGAATCCTGCACAGAGAGCCTCACATGCACCCATACAGAAGGATGGTTACCTAAGACTTGGGCAAGAGCAATTTGGAAACTCTCAGAGCTGTGTGAAAAAATTTTTCAGGACACCCCCCAGCACTATTTTGTTTCCTTGTGATGAGGTCCACTTCCACTTGTTTAGTACTGTAAATGGAACTTCCACTACTGGGCTGCAGAAAATCCTTCAGAGCTTCAACAACCATTTCATGTCCATGGTGTTAAGAGTTTGCTGTACTGTTGCTAAATTTGGCATGTGGGGTCCGTATTTTTTTTTTTTTTTTTTTCTGTGGAAGATGACAGAACTGAAACAGTTACTTCAAATTGCTGCTGTCACATGATGAGAGACCTCCCTTCGACGTATGTAGAACAAGTTTGTTGGAGACCACGAAGAGCGAGAAGTCTGGTTCCAACACGACAGAACCACAGTTCACATTTTTCCGTGCTCTCCAGAAATTTTGAGAGATTTGTTTCATTGACATCATGTCTTTTGACCAGGAGACATTACCAGCCCCCCCCCCCCCAATCACCTGATTTATCATCTTTTAATTTTTTTTCTCTGGGGACACTTAAAGGCTCAAGTGAACAAACACCACACCACAACCCTACAAGCACTTTTGGAGGCAATCGCTCAAAAAGTGGCTGCCATTCCACCGGAAATGATGCTAAGAAATATGGGAAAGGCCTCATCAATGTCAACGCCGAACACCACTTACTGGACATAATTTTTAAAACCAACCAACATACAATGAAATAGTATTCGTCTTTCCCCAATAGAACTGTTTTCCTATGTATCCTTGTTTGTTTGTAACCACCTGTTGAAATATATGAGGTCTTCTTCTGGACCCTGTAACTCTAATTTTACAACTCTTCTAGTGCCATCAAACCATCTTCATATCCATGAACATAAGAAAAATAGAGTAACTAATTGGAATAAATAAGCAGGGTGTACACGCAGACAAGGAAAAAAAATCCCGGATTTTTCCCAGATTTCCCGATTAAAAATACACTTTCAGAATATAAATTGAATTAAAGCACTGAAGAAAAATGAATGGATTGATGATGATGAAATCAATGAATATACAGTGATACAAAATAATACCAATGCGAAATATCAGTGGTGAACTTGAGATCTAGTGAATGAATGTGTTGTGGAAATTGAAAATTTATAGAAGATTGGAACTCTAACTTAATTTACAACAGGATTCAAATCCAACACAAATTTTAAATTGCTATGATGTATTCATCATGTTCTGTAATATTTAGAGTTGATTTTAATCATCCCACAATTAATTGGTAAGAAAAACTTCGCAAGTGCTGGATGAGAGAAAACATCCTGAAAACAGCTACAAAAGCTTTTTCTGAAAATCGTATAAAACAAATAGTTTAGCACACTATTCATGATGAAAATATACTAGTCTTGCTGGCAACCCAACCCCTTTGAAGATGTTCACGTAGACGATGGTATCAGTGATCACTAGACAATTTAGTACCAGCGGGCACAAAGATGTATGTAGATCAAGAAAAGTGTTTTCAGTGAGATAAGGGGGATATTTTCATATATCAGACAGCTAGAATACCGTATTTACTCGAATCTAAGCCGCACTCGAATCTAAGCCGCACCTGAAAAATGAGACTCGGGGGGGGGGGGGGGGAAACAACCCCTCCCGAATCTACGCCGCACCTGAAATTTGAGACTCGAAATTCAAGGGGAGAGAAAAGTTTTAGGCCGCACCTCCAAATCGAAACAAAGTTGGTCCATTGTAATATGAGACACAATTTAGGTCGAATGAATGACGATACAACCACAGTAGTTTGGTTTGAGTCTTAAGCTTAGCAGTTAAGCTTTACCAGGTAGCCATTGCTATGCATCAGGCACTCCGTCCATATTTATACGGGTACCCTTCCTTTTTCACGTGCTTCCTCTGGTTTGAATCGATTGCTTATTTTGCTTTGATCTGATAAGTATCTTTTTTTTAAATAGGTGTTTATGTCACTCTAAGCTGAAAATGCATTACTGTACTGTGTCATGCATTGTTTGTCGCATTCTGATAGTGCGTGTTTACGGCCTGTCACCGCTCGCGGCATGGCTTGCTTTTGTGTGCGCTGCCGCCGCTTACAATTAAAAAAAAAAGAGAGGAATCATCTCATTAGTGAAACAATGGCAAGAGACTGCTATTTGTTGTTACTTACACTGCTGCTTTCTTTGATAATGAACAATAAGAACCAAATAATAGACTGCGTATGATAGAACATGTTCTGAACGAGTTAGGCGAAAATTTTTTTGCATTAGAAAATCTTTGAGGTCGCTTCTTTAGTACACGAAATTCTGCACAGAAATTAGAGTCATCTTAAATTTAAAATTCTAGTCAGTTGCCGTGCTTCATTTCTGACTGTATCACTATTAGCATAAGAATAATACGAATATAAACATGACACAATACCTACATTCTTACGCGTTTGCTGTTGTCTCACTCTAGTTTCGTAGTTTATTAGGCAGACAGGATTTAAATGAGATAGCAGCAAACACGAAACAATACATGGCAAAATGTTTATATTCGTATTATTCTTATGGTGAAGAGAATACTGCATATGATTTACATTTCATCAGGTTCCTATTAGCAACCATCTCTTCTCACAGGTAGGAAAAAATTCAGAACGTAAAGTTGGCCATATTGACAAACACCTCAAACAGTCTTGCCAGTCGGATTTTCGCAGTACATTGAAATTCTGCTACATTTGAAGATGTACAATACGGAATTTGTATTTACTTCGTTGGATAATGTATGAAAAAGCAGTGGTAGAAACTTGGGGCGAAGAAAAAAAGCTCGCTTTCCACCTTTTTTTTTGTTAAAATTTATTAACTGACGCAGAGGCAGAGGTTTTGGCGCCAGTATTTATCTTCGTGCCTACAAAGCATGCCTGTGTACCGCTACACATATTCGACGGCAGAAGTTAGTTGTGGCAGCACCTACCAAGATTTTTCAGAACTTCCGCTTGCTTTGCACTCGATTCTAAGCCGCAGGCGGTTTTTTGGATTACAAAAACCGGAAAAAAGTGCGGCTTAGATTCGAGTAAATACGGTAATGAAACTTCCCGGTAGATTAAAACTGTGTGCCGGACTGAGACTCAAACTCGGGACCTTTGCCTTTCGCGGGCAAAGTTTGGATACCAATGAAAATTTTTTTAAGGAAACTTTCAGTGCTTGAACTTACCACAGCAACTGGCAGGTCTTATTCTATATCACAGAAGCTGTCTGAAGAAATAAATTTTCTCAACATTCACCTCCAGGTTTAGGAAGAATCACATCTCTAAGGATGTTAATTGAAAATATTTATTATAAGTACGTCAAAATAATATAAATGTCAATTTCAATGACGTTTTCACTTTTTGTATAAAATTCAGTACCTTACTTCAATAATAATTGAATATATACTGCCAATATCACACATGAATAGGCAGTAGCCATAAGATCAGCTTTAGAGTAATACGAATCTCCACATTTTCAAAAATTCATATCTTTTTTCACAGTCAGATATCAATGTTGAAATTTTTACAGTATGTTGCTATCATACAGGTGTACAAACTGTGCAAAAATCATATTTTTACATTCAGTACCACCTTAGATAACTAACCCCAAACTTTACAAAAAGTGAAAATTTTCAAATTTCGAAAATTCATAAGAAATTAAGGAAACATTTGTAAGTGTTCTTGCTCTATATGAGGCTAGCAGTGTATGATATCTAACTATAGGAAAAAAAATACTCTCATAAATCACTCCTTGTTTTTTTTATTTTTGGGCCTAAAGAGTGGATGTTTCAAAATTTGGATACCAAACTTTGGAGGTCATTTTGACTGGTTATTTTTGAATTTAGGGTATTTTGCGTAACAGACAATGTTGTAGAGGACACTTGTCTGAAAACAATCATGTCAATTGCAATGTTTTAACTGAACCCAGTGCAGAGGTATTCATATTTTTGTTAATGTCTCTAAACTGAAACACTGTCACGCGCTTACGAACAAAAATGGTCGCCATTCAGTAAACGTGAAATGCAAAGTTTTTTTAAAAACTGTTTTGAACTTCTCAATTATAGGGTGATCACATACAAAAAAAATTAAGATACTTAAAAATGGTCAAGCAACCACCTTAATTTTTATTGGACCACTTAACTTTGGACTTACCCTGATGTATCTGGTTCCGGCCCCCCATTTAAATCAAAACTGGAGGAGAAGTAATTTCTGGGACAAATGTTACAAACTGTAAGCTCCAACTAAACACTTTGAGCACAGCTGTTTGTCTCCACCTTTTCTGCAGATCAAACTGATTTTTTCTGATCTCAGAAGCCAGAGGCAGTTATCATCCTCTGCCCATAACGGCTACTATACCCAGGCCGCTGAAACATTGCACTTGACGTTTGCGTATGAAGTTGGCAACATAACAGAGTAACAAGTGAAGAACGATAGGCGCTAGGCGTTCAGCGTCGAGCACCAGCCAATCACAGCGCAGTGAGCACTGCTGTTACGTGCTGTGACGTCAAAGTTCCCGCGTTGCCGGCTTTGTTTAGTGAATGTGTATACAACGTGAATTGTATGTTGTTTACCGCGTGTTTTCGTTGTACTGTGTGCTATATCGTTGTGACTTTTGTTACGTTGCGAGTGTACATACTTGGAAAATGCCACTGAAAGGACTTCGTTCACCTAGTGACAATCCTTTGCGTCGAGGGGTGCCGCTAAACAGCCAGGCACTGGAGTGACTACGCAGAACTCTTGAGTTTTACGAGCAGGAGAAAAACTACGTAAGCATTCATGGACAGCCATCAATTCCTGCCGACAAAGTGGTGGAACGTACGTCGAAAACTCTTGGTATTAGTGCAAGAACCGTAGTAAGTAAGGGAGTATTACTACAAAACTTGGAAGATACTGAAGGAGCCGTAATGATTCCGAGCTGTCTGGATCAAATAATACATTTTTATCAACCCCGGGAAAGAAGAAAAAGCGGCCTAGTCCTATCACAGATTCAGATTCTTTCCAGACTGATGCAATTCGTAGGCATGTTTATGCTTACTACAGCAGAAAAGAGTATCCGACTGTAGCTAAGTTATTAAATTAATCTCTTTAAAAGAAAGTGAACTCTTCAGGGGTGGTAAAACATCACTAAAAATTGTGCTAAAAAACATGGGTTTCCGTTACAAAACGCTAGACGGATGCAAAGTACTGTTAGAGAGGGCACATATTGTTACCGCTCGTAGCATTTTCTTGCACAAAATTGTGTGCAGAGACATTCATTCCATAATTTGGCTAGACGAAACGTGAGTTAATGCCGGGGAAGCTGTCAGTAAATGTTGGACGGATAACACACCCAGCAGTACCGGCCATCAGCCGACGGGAAGAGGAGCTAGATTAATTGTGGTCCATGCAGGCTCCTCCAGTGGTTTTGTTCCTGACGCACTTTTAGTTTTCAGATCAAAAAAGACTGGTGATTACTATGAAGATATGGATCACACATGATTTGTTGAGTGGTTCAGGAAACTTTTAAAACAATTTCCTGTCCCTACAACAATTGTAATGGACAATGCTCCTGTCCCTACATCAATTGTAATGGACAATGCTCCATATCATTCGGTGATACAGAACAAAGCCCCAACCACAAATGATCAGAAAGAAGTTATGGTGCAATGGTTACAGGCTCGAAGAAGTTATGGTGCAGTGGTTAGAGGCTCGAAATATTGCAGCGGATATGAGTATGACAAAGGTTCTGTTATATTCTCTTGTTAAAGAAAATAAGCCTACGACACCTACATATGTAGTAGACTAAATTGCCAAGGAGCAGGGTCATACTGTAATAAGGCTGCCACCATATCACTGCCATTTCAACCCTATTGAGCTAATATGGAGTGATGTAAAAATGTATGTAAGGAACAACAACAAGTCCTTTACAATAACAGAGGTGGAAAAGCTGTTGCGTGAAGCTCTTGTGACTGTGGATGCAGCCTCATGGAGAAAAAAAGTAGAGCACGTCGAGAAGCTTATACGAGCAGCACAGACAATAGAAGGCATTATCAGTGGCCATGAACAATTAATGATTTGTCTTGTTGATGACGACGATGAAGGCGGTTTTGGCGATGAATCGGACAACAGTGACGATGGCGAACTGGATGGAATTGCGCCATTATCGCTGTAAATTGGTGAGTGAAAAATTACTAATATTGGTTATTTATTGCAATCTCAGTTATTATTTATTTTGTTAACTACGTACATTATTGATTTTAAAGTACCAGTTGTCAGATGCTTGTTTTGTTGTATTTCTTTGGTCCGTTATCGAAAGGGTGCGCATTGTTATGCTTTTACATGCATTATTATATGGTTGTTTACTTCCTGTCATTGTAGTACAACTAAAAACGAGTTTTTATATACACTGTAATTGCTCAATCGCTTGCATTTACGAGACGGGACGGAAAACTGTATCGTCTGCTGTGTGTATAGAGGCTGCTGTTGCAACATTGCTATTACAGTATAGCCAACCTAACTAGACACAAAGCGAACTGTCAAGTGCAATGTTTCGCCGGCGGGGGTATAGTATGATTCTCTTAACGTCCATCTGAACTAATGACAGTTAACTAACTACTTTCTTCATGTGTTTGCTGTGACCTGACATGGCGTGTAGAATGCTTTCCAAACAACAGAAATTTCACACATTCACTCAGGTTTTATTGCCCGTTTCAGACAGCACCGCATACTTTTTGTTCAGGTGGGTGGGTGTTTCACACCAGATGCTCCATGTACAATTTCTTTGATTGTACAGAGTACTTAGTACACAACACAGCCAAGTGAACTGATATGTTGGAGATGAAACAGAATTTGTGAGAGTAAATAATACTAAGACCATCTCTGATTATCTCAGGAATATTTCTTTAACAGAGAGGGGGGGGATGGGAAAGACAGTGCTTCCAACACTTGTTTGCAACAGCTGCCAGCTGCTTAACAGAGCAACTTTCAACTGTGCATAAATTTTGGCCAACTCATTCTAACCCTGAAAACAGAACTCAAATACATGATTTGCATTTTTGGCTTTAGTCCCATAGTATAGTCCTGCATGTGGCAACGAAAATGGTAAAATGATGGTATTAAGTTCATCAATAGTATCTATCTTCATATAGAAGGACAATTTAGATTTTTTACCTATCTTATGTCAAAATAATCAAAGAAGATAAATTTGCCTGCACAATAACACATGAAGTAAAAACAGAAATTTCAGGTAGGAATATCAACAATGTAAGAAAAGACAGATTGCTACTTACTGTAAAGACGACAAGTCAAGTTTTAGACAGTTGCCAACATAAAACTTGCTTGGCAACTTCAGAAGTGCTCAGCAGCAAACAGTAATTTATGATACATATTCTGGAATTCCCCATTGATCAAAATCCAATAATTCCACAAACCATATGCAATTTATACGTTCTTGACTTTTGAACACAAAGATACCAATAACTTTTCATCCAACTTGGCTTGTCTTCTTTACAGTAAGTAGCAACCTGTCTTTTCCTACATTGTTGACAGACATTAAAAAGTTTCTTAAGGAAAGTAGGTAAAAATAGTATAAACCAAACACATGATACCTGGTACTCAGCATGATTTTTTAGGCCAAGGCAAAGGAAAGGCTTAAATGCATCCATGTATTTCATAAAGCCTTCACCCAAAACCTCAACTAGAGTAGACACAGCCATCAGTGCATCTTCCTGTACACCACCAGATTTACAAGAGTTTGAATTGAACATCTGAAGCAGTGCCGTCATTATAGCATCAGAAATTTGGGGTGCATCCTCTGGAGTTACTTTCCTCAGCACACTCTAAAAAAGAATAACACCATCATCAAGCAACTTGATCACTTATTGACAAATTAATTTGGCAAATTCAGAATACAGTATAACTATCTTGGATTTAAGCAAATTTTACCACTAAAAAAACAAACTTATTTCCAGGAAAATTTAGTTGATTCCTCTAAAATGGCCAATACAAGACTTGCTTGGCAATATCATAAGGACTCAATAGGAAACAGTAATTTACAATACATATTCTTCAATTTCCAACTGATCATAATCCAATAATTTCACAAACCATGTGCAATCAATACCCTCTTGACTTTTTCGTCTTATGTTAACACAAAGATACCAATAACTTTTCATTCCGAGTACTAGTGCAAACATCTGAAATCTCACAATTGACTGAACAGCACAGATACAAACCATACACGTAATGCTAAGAACTAGTACATGAACCTTTTAGTCAGATGGGATGATTATACTAGACACTTTGTGTTACGATCAGATCACACCAAAAGCTTTCTACTTTCTATAGTGGTTTATTCACCATCATTTAACAAGTGATGATGATAATGTTTGGTTTGTGGGGCACTCAACTGCGCGGTCATCAGCACCCATACAAAGTCCCAGTTTGTTCACAGACCAATCTAACTACTGTCACAAATGATGAGGATGATGATGAAATGATGAGGACAACACAAACACCCAGTCCCCAGGCAGAGAAAATCCCCAACCCGGACAGGAATCATTTAATGAGTGAACATGAAATGGACATCACACTGTGATATTATTTACTTCCTGTGGCCAAGATGCTGAACCACCTTCAACTTAGCAGATTATGTTCACCATCTGAAAACCTTATACTTTCAAAGCAAAACCAAATACAAAATTTTTTGTAAGAGCTAGAAACAAAAATGATTTAATGGTAAAACGTGGCTTCTAAACCATTACTATACATTTACTTAAATGACAACCACCAGGAATTCCAGAAACATGTCGAAATCAACACAAGAATTGTTTCCAAAGACGATAAGACACCCACATCTGTGGCAATTTATTGAATGTGCTTGTATGGTTAATTGTAACCTGCATCTAACAACTAGATGCACAATACAGCATCTTCAAGTAAAAATTACCCTCAGCAGGAATGTCAGTACTGTCGGGACACACATGAAGGTACATACACTATAGCTTTGGAACTAATAATTCCTTCCTTCGGTAGGAGAGGGTGATGGTTTGGGGATTGATGAAAAGGAAGGACAGATCACTCTGAACTCAGGATGAATGACAACAGGTGGGTCCCCATGATCCTGGTATCTGAGTGACCAGTCCTTCCTTCTTACCAATCCACCACCTCTCCTTGTCATGAAAGAATTAGTTCCAAAAGCAAAGATAGTGTATGTATTTTTTATGTGTGTTTATCTACAGTAATGACATTTCTCCTAAAGGGCCACACAGAGGAGACAGTTGCAGACTGGTCTCCAAACTTGAGAAATCTCTGTATAGGCTCAGGCAAGCTCCTTGATACCGGAGCATGAAGTTTCTAAATTTTCTTTTATAGTTTAATTTTCAAGCAAACAATACTGATACATACTTATTCTGTGGCACCATCAGTACTGAAGTACAATTAATATTATATGTAGATGTCTTACCACATCTAAGTCAAGGAAAGTGATTTGTAAAGTGGTCACATCACTAGAAGACTCTTCTCTTTCAACAACTGGAGGTAATAATTGTATTGTGGAAATGGAAATCTGATGAGATTGTGCTGGTAAAAAAAAATGGTAACACATGCGCATACATGAGAAAAATAACAGAAAATTTTACAATGGACAATGCAAATGGTTCATGTCTTCCATCAAAGTCTCCAGTGAATTTATTACACACAAAAAAAAGTTGGGGGGGGGGGGGGGGAGGTTATGGTTTAAACTGAGGAAATACTGTACTGTGAAGTTTTTGTATGGCCATCTTTTTGGCTGGAGGTCTTATGGACCATGGCCGTTCACATAAACTGTTTATGTTGGCCACTGATGCAGCTTATATATGATTCATGATAAATCCTTCATCATCAACTAAGGCCCGAAAATGATGGACTGAAGTGCTGTAGCTAGTAGCTACATAAAGAGCATAAGGATGGCTGTAGGTGTTTCATTTTTTTACAGTACTGTGAAGTGGTCAGATCACTTATGAATGGTGTGAATAGGTTTCTGAACCATCTTTATAATGCACCTTGGGAAGCAGTAAATAGAATGTTCTCATATTTGAATGAACTAAAGGTTGTGGTATGAGTACTCTAAAGGATTGACTTGTCAGTGACAAGGTTTACAATTTTGCTACCCTGCAGGATTTGGTGCTCTGGATCTGTTTTAACACTCAGCCATTATTGAACGTCGACTACATTACATTTATCGAGTTCTTTTAGGATAATGGGCGTTTCAGTCATACCATTTTGTTTGTAATTTTCAATTACATATCGAGAACTTTCTGCCACACCCAAAATTATATACCAGGCTCTTTCAACATTTGTTCCTGCACACTATTACATGCTGCTGCAATTATGTAGGACATCTTTCAAATCAATATTTTCATGATTTATGAACAGGTTTTCTTCTCCCTCCTCTTCAATTCCAAACACTAACTTAAATAACAGTTCTATTCTGCAGTACCATTTGAAACTCTCAGTAACGTCTTGATCCACAGGCTGTAATAAAGATGTTACTTAAGATAGAAGAAACAAGACTTTAATAAGATCATCCTTTTCATTTAAAATATCACCATGGGTGAGTTGGAGCATTGTGAAGGAACAGCAATATTTTCTCCCTTTTGCCAAACTGATAAGCTCTTACAGAGTGTACAGAAAACATCCATAAACCATACTACGACAATTTTACTATTCATCCATGCGTTTTTTTGTGAGATATAAACAATAGGCATCACAGACATACTAACATGTTTGAAACAACACAGTTTTTCCACTTTTAAAAATGACCACCATAGGCAGTCAGTGGCCACCAGTAGCATTAGCAAAAGCTAAAGCAGTACTACAATCCTTGCTTATTTCAGAACAATGTGCTGCTAATTCATTATGCAAAGATACTTTTTCTTGGCGAAGCTTTCCAAATGAGCTCAGTTTTACCACTATTGTAAACATTTTCAAGAGCACACTCTTCTGCCCCCAAACTCCCATTCACTTGATTTGGAAAGAATCAGCAAAGAATTTTTCTCCTTGTATTCGAAGCTCATGGATGCTGTGTCTTCATTAAGCATTTTATCCAACCCATGTTTGATATATAATTCATAGGTCCTCCAAGGTTTTCATTAAATTGAATTGCCTTTTCACACATAATGTGACCAGAGGGAAGTTCTCCTTGTGGTCTTTGTGCAAGCATTTGTAGACAGCTTCATCTAATTCCATGTTTGCAGTGACTGTAGTTTTAAGACATTTTGATCCATCAGTAGAATCATATGACATTTGTGATGCTCATCCTTTTTTTTTTTTTTTTACACCCTTAATTGTCAACTTACCAAACTTTTACTCATTAGGTAACTATGTTGCTAATTCACCTTTCTATAATCTTTTATTAATCTCTCATTTATTTCTCCTAGAAAGGACAATACGTTTACATTTAGACATTTTATATCTCAAGTTTACATCATGCAGAAAAGTTGAAACACATGATCATAGCAGGCAGCAAACCGTTACTATTGTCGGCAACTCAGCAATGGTGACAGGATGTAGGCAGCCGATAGTTGGGCGATGGCAGCACGCAAAAGTGAGTGACAGTTCTGTTGAGCCGTCACTCAGCTGACTGACATTCGGATAAATAATCAATACACTACTGTATCAAAGAACAACTTGTCAATATGTTTACAAGAGCATTAACCATAATAAGAATTGTTTATCTGATATTTTAAAAAGAAACGCATTCGCTAAAATGGCAGGAATGCTGAAAGTTTTGCACACTTGCATTTAGTTTGAAAGGAAGCTAGCTCCATCAAACTATTCATGACGTAGACGTAGAAATGTTATTCCAAATCTTTGACATTCCTCTCTCTGCAAGTCTTTAAACACCTCATCACTTTATGACTAACCCTGCTATGTATTCTAATCTGTTCAACATTGAAATTCCATAATGAGTTGTCCTCTGAAAATCTCAAATTATCTCACTGGTTGGAGGAGGAAGGAAACGAACATTCATAATATGCAGTCAATGCCTACAACGAGAAAATTTGAACAGAGGAGATAACACACAAGCAGCAAATCACTTTTTGGAAATTTGACTACACAGGAATAAACAAAGATAACAAAAGAAAAACTGAGAAAACAATATTTAAAACTTGGCGAAGCTTTCCAAATGAGCTCAACATACACAATGGTCTGTTAAAGTGCTTTGTCAAATACTCTTAAGCAGAAAAAAAAACTACAAAGCCATTACACACCACACAATACCTGTGTTCAGCAATGGAGGCCAGAATTGAGTTTCATATTACGATTTACTAGAAACCATTTGTGTACAGATCAAGGAACACCATACATTATGCACCGACCAAATGAGGCAATGCAGCTGGTGAAACACTGACCTAATATTCAGTAGGACGGAGATGCCCTGGCTACACATCCTGATTTGGGTTTCAGTAAATTACCAAGGCAAATGCCGAGATTATTCCTTATCCAATACCAAAGCCAAACACCTGCCCCATTCTTAAAAGACCAACTGTCTTATTGTACACACACACACACACACACACACACACACACTAACCTGTAGTGTTGCACAAAGCAGACTTTGCACATCATTATATTGTGCTCTGTCACTATGGTTCTGTATGTGCGTTTCCATCTGCAAAACCTGTTGCAGTCTCTCAAGAATAACCATTGTTGTCTTTTGCACTGTAATGTAACAATCCCTTGGAGAATTTTTAACCATTTCCATTAATGCTTCATAAGCTGCTGAGCGAAGATTTGCCTGTAAGAAGATAAAAATGTAACAAAACAAATTATCGTCAATGTTTGAATTATCACATTGTCAAACCATTTTGTAAAAACTAACTTGTGCACCATCAGCTCTGTCAGTAGTTTCCAACAGCCTCTGAACAATAAACTCAAAATAATGCGACAAACAATAGGTTTCCGGTTGTGCCTGTTCCTCTTTCCCTACTGCTTGTTCATAACTTGCTTCTGCTAATCCTGTAAATGCCCAACAGACATTTGCAGCAACACGTGGTTCTGCTTTAAGTCCATTCACAAGTGCCTCCAACAAAGGTTTCAAATATGTTTCATTGATTGCAGCCTCTGGTATTATTTCACACACCCTCCCAAAAGTCCATGCTGCAGTATCTCTCACAACAACACTGCTATCGTACATAAGTTCTATTAATGTGGGCATTGCCTGCTCTACAAGTGGCTTCAGGGTTTTTGGTTCCAAGCCACCTAAAATAGAACCTGCAATGGAAATCAGAATTGACATTCTTGGTTTAAAAGTGTTTACAGTTTGTCACAATTACAATCAATAGGCACAAACACCTACCAAAAGCCATTAACGCTGCATCCCTGTACCTCCAATCAGTACTTTTTATATTGTCTTTGACAAATGGAAGGACAAATGGAACTATGTCATCTTCACAACATGTAGCAAGAAGCATGAGGCACACCCCAGCTGCTTTACTCGGGTTCCAATCATCTTCATCATCAAATTCTTCCTGCAATTTGTAATTCAAATTGTTAACAAAAATTTACGGAAACTGACAACCAGGAATGCATATGCACAACTTACTTGTTTCGTCAACTTCTGCATCAACACAGGTACAAGAAATTGAAGAGCACCCTTGGCATAAAACCTTGATGTTCTCTGAGGTGGTCTACCAATTTCAGCAGCCTCACTATCTTCAATTGCTAAATCTACTTCCTCATCACTTACATTTGACCAGAATTCAATTCCCTGCAGAGCAACTTCATCAATGTCTGAGCGCATAGCCTCCAATGTAATCTGAAAAATAATTTTTACATGGCAAGTTAGTGTTTTCTTAATTCATCAATATTAAACAAAATATAAAACCACAGAACTGACCAGGTGTGACCACTCTGTACAAAACAAATAACACAGATACTAACAGTGGTTGCTACTTAGTTACCAAGCTACTATTTTAGAGAGGGGAAGAATTTCAAGTTATTCCCAGCAAGAAAGAGAGAGAGAGAGAGAGAACAAACTCTGTGCAGTGAGGGGAGCAACAGAGTGACTGATGGCTCCCAGGGGTGAGGGAAGGGTAAGGTCATATTTTTATCAAGCACTGGAAAGGAGGGGCCAGACATGAATACACAACTGAGAAAATTGGTGAAAGATGGGCCCAAGGAAAATTAAAATTAAAGAATAAATTGAAGTTTGGAAGGATACTAAATATGCTGCAAGAACAACTGTTGTCTGTTAAACTGAGATTTAATTTCAGGGACCTGTATCTCAACTATTCTTCAGAAGCTATATAGTTTAATTTATTATGCATGCTGCAACTGACTGGACAAACACTGTTCAAAATTTTTACTTTTCATACATGGTGTGCATGCTCAAATGAAACATTAACCCTTTGACCAGTAAAGAGTGCTCTCCACATCCCGTACTGAGAGAGGCTTTGTTGTTACTATACTGCTCATCAAATGCTGCTACCTTTGCTGAGAGAGAGCATTCTGGCCTATATGAAGAACTTATTCAATTTTAAGAAAACTATTCAGCAAAAAGAATTTGATTTTTGCACACCCTTGATATCTTTGCTCGAGAAAGAACTGAATTTCTTTTCGTTATTTGTCACAGTTACTGTTCTGCAAATTAAATAAAGTGCTGCATGAAATTTTCAAGAGTCTTAAGTGGTAAAAAGACATTGGATAATCTTTGTATATGGCTTATTTTGGCTCATACTTTGCTGTGATGAAATTTAGAAGTTTTTATTTATACTTGAGAGCAGAAGAGTATTTCATTCTCGGGTTACTAGTTTTTAAATCCGGCCGACAAACGCACACAGCATGCAGAATTCTGCCCCTGTACATCATAGCAATCATCGTAATACAACACATCAAAGAGAGGGTTTCTGCAAATGTCAGCGCACAGAGAGGTATGTCTGTTGTATGGTACATGTCAAAACAGGATACATAAACACGTCATTAACACTTAAGGGAAACCCAGAGAAAGCATTCAAAACACACCCTCAGCACCTGGTAAGCGGCAGGTCATAATGAGTTAACTCGTCCGCAGCAGTCAAAGGGCTAAGGGGTAAGCAGAAAGTAGAAACCTTGAAAACCACTTTTATGTCAACAAAAATACGAGTATAGTTATGTGTAAAATAATTTCAAGCAATTGCCTGCAACAAAAAACAGGAAAACCCAGAAAGAAAGAAATTTTAACACACTACAGACTGGAATACTTCTTTTCCAGTTCAGATAAATTGCCAATACTGTCTTGTTCACATTCTGAGAAAATATATTGCCTTCCTCATAATGTTGATGGTGCTTTTATGATCTCAAGTATGTGTTGTTCTGGTATCCAGTAAGTATCTTCAGTAGATGGTCAGTGGAAGGAATGGGCAGAATGATGGGGACATAGTTGACCAAGGTACTTTTACACATCCCACTAACCTAGCTTTGTCATATATAATAAGCACCATACAGCAAGGGTTATACATTTGTGGTTGAAACAGCTGGAATTTCTTCATCTGTGTTAAATGTTTTGATTGCAAATGCTGCGACATCATTGGAAACTCTGCTTACTCTCATCTTTCTTAAACCACTGGGCTTGTACTAGTGATTTTCTTTTGTCCCAGCAATTGTGTGGCATTCGGCAAACCATCTTCCCTATTCAAATTGAATTTGTTCAATTTCTCTCTGTGTAAAAAGATACCTGAAATGCTGTCATTTCAGACCTTCAACAGATCCAGATATTTGCTTATCTAAATGCCTCTACAAACTAGGACGAGCTGCCAATGTTTTAGTAGTAGTAGTAGGAGGGTTGTGTGGGCGCACGACAGCAAGGTCTTCAGCGCCCGTTCAGTATCATAGTGAGACGGGTGTCAAGAAAAAAACTCAGAACATTTACATATAACGGAACAGAAAACACGGGGAACAATCATTGAAAAACATGTGCTCACCCACACCGAAGCGTGGGATGAAGCAGGGCGTCAACAGTAAAACATGAACAACACGGGAAGAAAAAGGTAGAGGGTGCTAAAACAATGTAGCAGATGGAAGTGGCTGGCTGACCGCAAGGAAAAAAGGGAGGAGTCAGCCACTCTGCAATACACTAAAACCTCCAGCCTAAAAGTTTAGGCCAGAGTCCAGACGCATCACAAAACTTAAAAACCCTAGACACACACGTCTCATCGTTAGCTAAAACATAGGGCAGATCCCCATCAACTTGTGCTTCTGCCCTTGCATCACGGTATAAAATGCAGTCTGTTAAAATGTGCCGGACAGAGATGTGCACACCACAATGTGTGGGAGGACGAATGGCTGGCGGTGACGGCCAATAAACTGCGGTTGGTAAAGTCAACCACTCGGCCGTGGCGTTCCTCCTGCCGGCTGCTCAGGCGGGAAGAGGTGGCGCTCACACGTCTTCGGATCGGGCACTGTCCCCTGACACATAGCTATTTATTACGGCGGGAGGATCCTCCGTTTTGTGATGCCAATGTTTTAGCTGTTCCTGCAATTCCATCCACAAGGAGACTTTCCATGGCTGATTCCAAATAAATTCCACTGAGGAAAGATCCCGAGTTCTTTTTGTGCAGACACTGGTAAATTACTTGGGTTGAGTAGCAGACTAATCATGAAAGTAGTAAATGAGGTTCATTTCTCCTATCGTTACCCTCAAATATTTAATCAGTCCCGTTACGAATGCACGACCTACACTGGTATCATGACGGAGGCAGTCACTAACAATACAGTTGCTGATGTTCTGTTCCACCAAAGTAAATCACAAAGGGTGTGGCTTGGTTATTATACCAAGGAAACCCTTTAACGGCATCTTTAATGACAAATGAATAATTCTCAGTAAAATCCAACAATATGATTTGCAAGATTTTCTTCCTGGTGCCCCAAATATGAACTTTGGTGTCTTGAAACAAAATGGCCTGTCAGATGGTAAATTTTTAGAACCACTCCCCCTACAAATTGTTCTACAGTTTTGGAGATTAAGAAGCCACTTCACCTGTATTAAACTTTTTGTACAACTGAAGTGGCTTCTTAATTCGAAGAAGGTACAAGTTTTTCTTCTGCAGTTGCACAACACTTCTCTAAGTAGTTATGAAGAAAGTCACAATCGCAAAATATCATATACCTAAATGACCAATTTTGGCAGAGACAGTAGGCCTTCTTCATGATGACTGCGCTGTAACAATCATAAAAATGATTGGTAATTAGGGAAGTCAGTCTTGGATAAAATATACAAAGACCAAAGTAAAAAGGCATGTTTTACCCATTTGCTGGAGCTGGCAACATGCTGAGCAACTGTGTGTTGTCAAGACGATAACTGCTGCTAATGACTGAACTGCCAGTGTTACACAGTGCTTTATAGCAGGCCTATTGCTGCATTACGTCGGCTGCAGCCGACGCAATCTTATGGTATGTAAGAGCATTTATGAAATGCAAATCAAATATAAAACTAACAGTACAGATATATGGGGTCAATTCTGGTGTCTGATTACACATGTCTGCTTTGAGCAGTGAGATCACGCACCTACGGCAGGGAAGCTACATACAAAGTTAATCTCTGAAAATGAGTGATTATATCCGTAAGCAAACGAATGTAGCATACGAGAGTTACACAGTTCACGTGATTAATTACTTAGCCAGAAATAGTACCAACAAGAATTAAAGGTAACAAAAATAAATAAGAATACCAAAGAGGAGTATAAATGTCTGGGGGAAAAAAAAAAAAAAAAAACTATTTATGAGAGTACGAAAAGCACAGAGAACCTTTAAATCCAGTACAGTATAGCGCATAGTGAAGTCATAATATTATGAATCATCAGTGTTAACTTTTAATACTAATTGTTAAATCTACAGAAGTAACGAAATTTGACAAAAAGTAGGGCCTATCAAATACTGAAATCAGTAATTGGAACTGACCTACACAGGTTAATTCTAGTTACCGATTAAAACTATTCCACGGTTTGTTATTTAGATCATTTTCAAGTGTGTACACTAAAGTGTTACAGGAATTCTGCATACGGTATTACTATTTTCATTACTACGAAAATGAGAAAAATTTGGAAGCTGTACCTACAATATTTATTAGTTTTCATAGTAGTTCTGAGATCAATAAGAAATCTAGAAATCCTACAAAAACGTAGTCCACAGACTTACTGCAAAAAAATGTCCAAAATTATGAACCATTGAAATGCTGGAATCAGTAACGAAAACTAACCTCCTACACAGGCCAATTCTAATTATCGATTCCAGCCAGTGTATGATTCATTAATTAGATTTTTTTTTTTCAGCAGGTGTGTGCATTAAAATGTAGACTAACATGAGTTCTACAGTTGTAATTGCCCTCTGAACTACTGCAAAAACAAGTTACTAATATTGGAATCGGTAACTAGAATTGACCTATATAGAAAGTCAGTCCTAATTACATAGTCCAGTTTTTGTTATAGATCACAGTAGTTTTAGAGAGCAATTACAAATGTAGATATTTGTTAGTGATTTACTGGCTCTTCTTTTAGAATTTAGTGTGTCTGCTTCTCCACATTTTATGCTACTCTTTCGTATTTGTCGCGATTCCTTTAATTTTCCTGTTTCTCTGATACATTCTAGTTCCTCCCCACTTAAAACCCCACCTTTACATTTCTCCCGTTAGATTCAATAATTAATATAAAATTAACACTATTTTATAACAGTATGACTTCACCATGTGCTTAACTGTAATGCAATTTCTAGTTGCATAATTATGAGAATACTTCTTACCAGAAATGAAAATCTGTTTTTAATTATTGTTCTTAATGGTTTTTGTTATCTTCAGTTCATTTCAATGTAATTCATGACTAAGTAAATAACTGCGTGAATTTATGGTACGCTACATTTGTTTGTTTACGAATATGACCCGTACCTTTCATAGATTGATTATACGTAGCATCTTTGCCTTAGGTATGAGGTCATTGCTCAAAGCCGACGACTGGAATCTGACACTAGAATTTATCTGATATATGTATGTCATTATACAAGGGCTGCTGCTTAAATAAATAGTACAGATCATTAACACAGTTGCTTAGTTGTAAACTTTAAAAAGAAGTGTACCAATACAAAAGGTTACGCGAACGTTGAATGGTGATGCATATTCGTACTTCAAGGTGACACCATTTCCATGGAAATGGTGATGTGCTGGCCATTACTTGTCAACGACCATGCTGTAGCACACTGTTGCCTAGGCAACATTGTATAGTGCCTACTGGCATCTAAAGATATATATGCAGGCTGCACTGTTCCTGTGGAGATGATGTCAAAGACCATGCTGTACAACATTGTTGCCTAGGCGATACTGTATGGCCTTCGACAAGCAACAGCCAACATCACAATTTCCATGGAAATGGCGTCATCTTGAAGTACCAACAAGCATCACCATCTGGTGTTCAACGTTCACTCAACCTTTCGTATTGATGCACTTGTATGTAAACTTCAGCATTTTTATTAATGACCTGCACTATTGAAACAGCAGTACTTGTATAATGATATACATTTGACTGAATTGTTACTTCATTTGCACATCATAAATATTTTTAGTTACAGCAAGATCCCACTGGCTGCAGCTGACATAATGCAGCAAATTGGTGCGATATAAAGCACTATTTAACGTATGGCAGTACAGCCACTAGCCACAGTTATCTTGACAACACACAGCTGCTCAGCAAATGCGTAAAACATCACGCCTTTTTAGTTCAATCTTCGTAAATTTTATGCAAGACTGGCTTCCCTAATTACCGTGCACTTTTATAATATTTACAGCACAATCAATCTGAAGATGGCCTACCGTATGTGTCAAAACCGGTCATTTAAATAAATTATATTTTGCAATTGTGACTATGTTCATAAGTAATTATCACGAGTAAGGTCGCTGACATTCCTAGCCATTTTGGGTAAAATCACTTCTCTAAGTGTACCCTATCAGTATGTACTCACTGTTTGTATTCTATCATTTTGTCTGGAAAATATTCTCTGAAAAACATTACCCAAATGAGCCTCCAGCTCAGGTTTCCAGCACACTGTCCTCAACATTGAAGCATGCAGTCTTCATTCCACACATCTCTCCATTTTGTTGGTAGTTCCTTGTATTCACCAATTTTCATCCGTAATAGGTGTGTCTGCCAACTTTAGTTTGACATTTTGATGTATTACACATACACAAACTGTGTACCAAAAGCACCAATTATAATTCACCACTGTGGCCCCATTTCACAAAATTCTGGGAACCTCAAATCACTGTCATATTCCTTATAATAAGCTATGAGTATTTCCTTTAAGTTACGATGCAGGAGGCATTTCTGCTTACGGACTTTTTCACCCATCCACTCTTACTGCCATTTTTGTGTCTCATTACAGCCATGAAACTTCACCTTGAAGAACCTGATTACTTTATGTGTGATCTTATCATTGAGTCTTTTTCCCTTCTGTTTTGCAGGTACTGCCAAAATGCCAGACTCCATCTTTAGTTTTCTTGCCTGCTTCACCAGTCTCACAGAAACACAAAGTTCTTTTGCTGCTCTTTTTATACTCCAGCTGCTAAAAGCCAAAGTCAAAATTTGAACTTCGTTGGAGTGACATGAATAATACACTTTAATATCCTTACACTTCTGGTACTGTTTCACTGTGTGTTTCCCACATTAGTAGAACTCACACAAGCAGCTGATTGTATAGTCTTCATGATGGAATCTTGTGCTTTAACTTTCTGCCATAT
The DNA here is from genome assembly GCF_023864275.1 of Schistocerca cancellata. NCBI lineage: Eukaryota > Metazoa > Arthropoda > Insecta > Orthoptera > Acrididae > Schistocerca > Schistocerca cancellata. The sequence continues at coordinate 604,259,977 of NC_064631.1, read as the reverse complement.
GTAACCCATTGAATCCTTACTGCTAATTTGTTCGAGCTCTGAAGGTGACACTCCCACAAATTGCTAAGGAAGTCTTCATTGTGCAACAAGTGACAAGTGCATCCATCTAATCATTAAACAGTGACTCCTGTTCATCCTGAGCCTTTAATTTCTTATGAGCAAATTCTTGTCTACATCTGGGACAAAGCATCTGGCTAAGCTTGAGAACTTTATTGGTCAACAGTTTCAGTTTTTCAACATGAGAAATGAAAACTGGATGTAAATCCCTCTTGTTTTCCCAAACGGATTACAGAAGGTATTTTGGAGAAACTGAAATTTCATCACACACAGGGCGTAATGGTATGAGTGAGTATGGGTGTCTTCAGTAAAGTCAAGTCCAGATCTAAGTTTTTTAAAAAGATCACTGTCCAAATACGACATTTCTTTCAGTGGCTTAAGCTACCTTACCACAATAAAATGGCGAAGGATTGTGAAATCAGTCTCATCTTGACTGCAAGAAAAGATAGCATCTCTGACAGTTACATAAATATACATATCCCTTCCAGAAATGGTTTATCAAGTTTTAAATAATGTCTCAATGTTTGTTGGGGGAATAAAGCCAATAACGAATTTACAAAACCTTTTTGGATTATTTCATCCATAAGCAAGCATTGGTATAAAATTTATGTATACAGCTTCTGAAGCTTAAAAGATACTCTTTCCAGACACAGCAAGATTTAAACAATGTTCAAGCAATGCCTTGCCAACATATTCAATGTTTTCGATGTCTTACATAACGTAGTATGAAATTTATTCAAGGATGAAATCACAAAAACTTTTGGGGGTAATTTCATCAGTAGGTAGGTGTTTTTTCATTGCAGCTTATAGTCTGGAAGTTTATTTGTACATGAATATACTTAGTGTTCTTATTGACATAAAAGCAGTTTTCACCGATTTTACTTTGTTTGCTCATTATCATATTCAAACATATGCAATGAATAATACTTGAATAATAACTTTCAGCGATTCTTGTCAGCTATAAGCAGACACGGGACAAAATTTCTGCTTCTGAAGCTGAAGGAATTCTCTTTCAGGATATAGCAAAATAAAAAGATTAAAGAATACACAGTTGAGATAAGGATCCTAAAACCACCCAAAATGTTTTCATCAAACTTGATACAGAAGGTTAGTTTGGAGAGTAAAGGAAGGACAGAGGCTACTTTACAAAAAGTACAAGACAAAAGCATAGGTGTATGCCCTATTACCAATTCTCTAAAAATCACAATTTATGGTTTGTTACAGATGGTGTCTCCAAGTTGCACAGCGAATTTTCTGCATTTCTGAAAAAGCACAGCTGTCACCTGATGTATTTAAAAACCTGATCAGTAATATTTTCTTATTCCACACAAAGAGTTTTTCAAGTGCACAACAGCAAGAGCTTTTAAGTTAAGAGTACCTTTCATAAAAGTTATCGGAAGTTAGCTCTTTGGCATGCTTGTAAGAGGTACAAACTTTGTCTCTATAAGATACTGTAGAAATGGAACCAAAGGAATATTGCGCTGAAACTGTACATATACATATACAAGCAAGATACTGGAGAAAACTTTTGATAAATTTCATTTGATTCTGAAATTGAGCACAGGCCCTGGTTCACATTATGTGGAATGATTCTACTTCCATACCCAGAATTCACTAAACTTTTTAATATTTCAAAGAGTACTTTCAGTTGCCAATATACTGGAAAAATAAAACCCCATATTATATAAATATCAGTGATAACCAAATTTCCTCTCTCAAGTACAAAAATTCTGATAAATTATACAGGGGAGTAACTGGTAAGGTCACACTCTTTTTCAGTGTCTGGGTATTTCAAATTTCCGACCTAATAATGCAACAAAATGTTATGTGAGAAGAAAAATGGTTTGCAGCTGGATCATAAAAGTTAGTCTTTTATTCAATCTTTTATTTTAAATTGGAGGGAGTGCAAGGGTAATCCCAAAAGCAAGGTCTCCTATTTTTTTTATATAAGTACACAACTCTGTTTGTGTGACAGTTGGTCACACTGTTATGAAGAGTGCTTTACGCGCTGTGTTTCAACATGCGCACGCTGCGCTGAGGAGCTAAAGTCTTCCCTTGGCAGCCGTTGAGAATGCAGCTCCCGTTAGAAGTTACCGCCAAGTGCGAATTGCGCACAGTTATTCGGTTTTTGAACGCAAAGGGCACTGCGCCGATTGAAATTCATCGCCAATTGACAGAAGTGTATGGCGAGTCGTGCATGGATGTCAAAAATGTTCGTAATTGGTGTAGAGAGTTTGCAGCTGGTCGGTCCAAAATTCACAACAAACAAAGGAGCGGGAGACCGTCAGTTTCTGAGGAGACAGTGTTGAAGGCTGAGCACTAGGACCACAATTAATTAACGCTGACAGGTACTGTGAGACTCACAAAAAACTCAAACAGGCAGTTCAGAACCGGAGAAGAGGAATGTTGAGCAAGGGCGTACACATTCTCCATGACAACTCTCGCCCGCACATCGCTCGGCAAACCGTTGCTCTACTGCAAGAGTTTCAGTGGAACATAATCACCCACCCATCCACCCACCCTATAGCCCTGACTCCTGTTCCCTAGGTTAAAAGAACATTTGGCCAGAAAGCGATTCAGCTCCAACGACAATGTGAAAGAAGAGGTTCATAACTTTCTGAACAGCATGACAGCGAGCTGGTATGACATGAGCATACAAAAACTGCCACAGTGTCTACAAAAACGTATCGACAGAAATGGTGATTCTGTCGAAAAATAGCTAAATGTTTAAGCTGTAAACTGATGTAAAACATTGTAGAAATAAACAGGTCTATGTAATTATTAAAAAATAGGAGACCTTACTTTTGGGATTACCCTCTTATTTCGCCCAAGAGTAAACTTTTCACATGTGAGATCATCCCAATATGTTGCAGACCAGTTGCAGTGGAAGTGCAGTCATAAAACTATTGTCAGAGGGTCAAATGCATGCAGAAAATGTTACACATTAGTTACTCAGAAGAGTATGAGGCATCTTGAGATTAAGAGCAAGGTGAAACAAGTTATTACACAGATTGTGTAGCTGAAAATACTAATTTTGAAGAACTGAGGCAAGCTGTGATAGCGATGTTTGTGTGGTTGAATGGTCTGTCAGATACAAACCACTTCCAAAGAAACAAACACTTGTCTTCTTAATTCAAGACTGGTAAACATCTTTCAATTTCTATCAATTCAGCTGCTCACATCGGCAACCCCACCGCAAGTCTTCCCGTAATGAGTGAACAAAATTATGTTTTGTTCTCCTTTCACTCCAAGTACCGTATCAGTTCTAACTGTAGTGTTGTCACGTATGGGTTGCATGGCTACAAATGCAGATGGCACGACTCTGCAATATGCCAAACACCTTTCAAGCTACAGTTTTGAAATCGGTGTTCTGCAGATTTTGTAATTGTTGAACTGGGTGTAAACCAAGCAACCAACAAACAAATCAGAGCACTATGTCACTTTGTTGAAAGCATTTTAAAAAGTTTCCGAAAAAACTTCTGCAAAAGCAACACTCTCCTCGAACCATTAAGGTTATTTCTTCAGCCATGTCAGCAGTAATCAAAATCTCATACATCCGCAAGAATATTGGGTCACCACAAAACAGCATTAAATTTATCTGCATAATCACTTCCACAAAACTGATGTTAATTTCATCAAACACAGATATTAGTTTCTCCAAAAAAAAATGCATGCCACATTTTCAGGTACCCACTAACTACATGTAACACTGATCGGGAAATAGGTATTAGCCTATGTGCGAAATTAAGGGTCTGACAGCACTCTTGTTGTGTAGTGTGTATGGTTCCCTACCTTTCAAGAGACAATTTAAGCAATTTCTACATACTAACCTTTCTGAAGACAGCTGTTATTATACATGCTTAGCAGTGTACAGCTTCAGTGAATTTGATCGACGTCACTAGTACAACTTCTATGCTTCTTACTACATTCCAATTAAATATAGGAAAACTGATTTACATACGTAACAAAAACCCAACTATACAACAGAAAAATTAATTTTTCAGGGGATGCCATGGATTCATTAACTTTCGGACAAATGAATGCACTTACTGGAAACAATGCCTGCCCCATGTATGGCTCCATATACTGGTAGTAAAGTGACATTATCTTCACCAGACACTGAAGAGCTGCAACTCGCACTTGAGTATCCTGTGATTGGGTGGCTTCACACACAACCTCCATGATGAAGTTCCTCTCCGACTAAAAAAAAGGCAGAATGGATGGTTTGAGTCCACAAGAAAATATTACATTTTATAAATCACAACAGCAAGAAATCTTGAGCTTTGTATCTATGCCTATCAGGTATACCATCCAATCATTACCAAATGAAGATAAAATACTGTCTTTTTTTACAAACCTCCTTGTCAAAATTTGCTCGGGTGAATTCCAAAGAGTTGAGAAGAGCAGTCGTTGCAGCCAATCTGACTCGGTTACTTGGTTCATTTTGCCTCATTCCATGAATTATTGCAGTAAGTATGTGATTAGATTGTGAAACCAGCACTTCATGTTCCTGAAAGTAAACTGGTTTATTAGCTATGAATTTTACAGCAGATACTCAAAGAACACAAAATCTGAATACTTACAATATCTTGGCATATGTAACCTATGGCTTCAAGTGTTGCTTCCTTCATCATTTCTGTACTCGTTGCACTGATAACATTATTAACCATAATGCCAATCAATTCTGGCCACTGACCAACAGGTAATTCTGCAACTGCCACGTAGGCCACACACTGAGCAGCTGAACTTGGACGGTTATTTTCAGTTCCTAAAGCAGCTAATATCTGGAAAAGCAAATTCAATAATAACGAATATATCAGTACTACTACAAACATCATGTCTCTAATCAAGAAGGCAACACCACTTACATTCTTCTTAATATAACTTCTGGTCTCCTCTGGAAAACCAAGCCACCTCTGTTGGTACTGTGTCTTAAGAGCAGTGTCCTTGGATGTAAGAGTATTCTTGAGCTGCAGTCCAGCTGCCATTCTCGCCACCGGACTATTGCCACCATGATGCAGTATATCTGATAAGGTTTTCAGGAACTCACCCTAGAAGAAGTAAAAAGATTGCACAGCACTTTTTCTCTATTGCACTTTATAAGGGCAGTTAGCTCCTGTTAACTATGGGCACATAGGTTTTTTTTTATCCTTTTGAGCAATATTGAGAAAATTTTCAAAAAGATACGTAATTAATGTTCTTTCAAATAATGTGTATTTTGTCTTAAAAATCAACTCCTCTTCATACAAACTACTTGGCCTGAAGGTGATCCTTATTTTTACATTTACAGTGCAAAACTTGACCAAAACAAAAATCAGTCATTAGTTGCATATAGTAATCTGTTGATAAGCCCGCCCAGTTAGCCATGTGGTCTAACAGATGACTTCCCAGATTGGGAAGGAGCACTTGGTCCCCGGCACAAAGCCGCCTGGTGGACTTTTGACGAGGTCTGGTGAGCTGGCCAGTCTGTGGACGGTTGTTATGTGGTTTTCCATCTGCCTCAGCGAATGCAGGCTGGTTCCCCTTATTCCGCAACAGCTCCACTATGTAGGCGATTGCTGCAAAAACAAGTTCTCCACGTACACATACACCACCATTACTCTACCACGCAAACATAGGGGTTACACTCGTATGGTGTGAGACATTCTCTGAGGGGTGGGTGAGGGGTCCACCGGGGGCCAAATTGCACAATAACCCTGAAAGAGTTGTTCGGTGTGGGGCGGCGGAGGGGTGAAATGGACTGCGGTAGTCGTCGTGGGGTTGTGGACCACTGCGGCTGCGACGGGGACCGAGCCTCTCCATCATTTCAAAGCCCCCGGTTAACATACAATACATTCCATTGATAAACTTTTTTTAGAAATTTCACAAACCAATTTTCAATTAACGGTTCACATATTTCTTAAGATTCAAAATTAACTTACCATTCATCACAGCATACAATTCATCAATTCTGAACTACTTGCTTAATGTTGTCACTGCCAAATGTCACGAGAAAAACCACTCTCTTGTGTTTTGAAATATGATGACCCAAATATATAAAAATTCTCCTTACCACCTTATGGAATACATAATTGAAAAAGGATTCTTTTAAATGATATAGTCACAGACACCTCTCACACATCATGGTCTTTGCAGGTTTTGATAGTAAGATATTTCAGATTATTTTAAAATACAAAGAAACTGTACTTGTCAAGCTCATAAAATTATATTACTAACTGAAAATCTTACATTTTTGTCTTCCTAGACATTAGGGAAATACGGAAGCGTCTGATCCCGCCCGTCTGCTTTGACCCACGACATCACAAATATGGCGGAAACAAAAACAAACACTTTCCACAAGAAGCCTAATGACACTAACGGGACAAGTGCGGGAAATGGGGTGTTTTGGGTGGGCAAACTAAATATAAACAAATTTAGACGCCTTGCGTAGCTACAACGTGTAAGTGAAGACAGCCATGCATGAATACCCACCCACCTCCCCAGAGGTCGTAACCCCAGCAACCCATAGAAGATAAAGATGCTTCAGTAGCTGATTAGTGTTTTTTGTCCTTTTTTTAAAAAATCTCAGGGGATAGAACGAACAGATCAGAAAGATAAATATAATAAACTAAAACAGAAATTGGAGGAAACATAATTAAAATAAGCAATAAGCGTCTTTAAATTAAAAAAAAAAATCTCACGAGATAGAACGAACAGATCAGAAAAGTAAATAAAATAATATAAAACAGAACTGGAGACAGCCACACTCAAACCAAACTCCGCGCCGTCATGACGTCACACACGACAACACCCTTACGTCACGGGTCAAAGTCGACGCGTGGGATCGGACGCTTCTGTCGACCCGACAGTAGTAATACCCATTACAGTTATTATGATGCAGCAAGGTCCTACAGATTTTATTGACTGTTTAGCAGGAGGAATACCATACAGTGTGAAATGATGCCATGGCATTTGATAACAAAAACAAAGTGGTGATGCTTTGCTGTATGTGAACTCCAAACATCTCAATATAAACTGTCTCCATTTGAAACTGAGACCAGAACTAATGATATTAGCATTTCATTGATTTAGTGGTTATTAAAGCTAATTAACTAATACCTCTTCATACATTTCAAAGCATCTTTCCTCATCCAAAGTGTTACAAATGTGTGCCTAACTCTGGAGATGGTTTTCACTATTATGAAGAGTTGGGGAGGGCTTTGTGAAATAAGAGGGGACAATAACAACAGTTGCTAAACATTATTTATCCAGCCCTTAGTGAAGTTAATGTAAAAAAACCTTTATTACTTGTTTCATTAAATTTCTGCTATGAATAATAACTAAAAATTTGTAATATGCTATTCAAACAAAGCTGTCCAATACTCATGAATACACATTTTCAACAGTTTGCTTGCAATCACAAACAGTTTGTGATACTAATAGAGTGAACTTTAATAGGAGCCTAAAAAATTAATTGTGACCTACTCCTAGTACAGTACTACACAGATGAATTTCTTAGAAAAATCAAAAGATGCACATGTTAACAAGTATGTCATACAAAGCTACGTAATACCAGAGTTCAACACAGCTTCAGTAGCATGAACTGTCTATAAACTCCACATGAACTGATTCTGTTCTGACAAGCCTTGGCTAAACTGGCCTGTTAGTTATCTTATTCAGTTTAGTATGTACACACGTAACTGTGACAAGCTTTTTAACTATTTAGTGCAACAGTCTTTTTTGTAAATATTTAATATATTATTTTATTGTTCTGACACGTCCCACATCCTGAATACTGTATCTAATCACAACCCACATAAATTAACAATTTTGTCTTATCATACATTCAAAAGAGCAGTGAAACCTTAGAAAGCTAATAACTACCGATCACTTAAGTGTCTCCCAAAAATAACCCAAAATTCATTTGCCCAAGTTTTATCTAATTAACACTAAGCTGTGACTGTTAGAATTATACTTAAGGATCAGCACATATTAAATCACACATTAGAGCATAATGAGTGGAAAAAATTTATTATGTTTGTTTACTGTATGGAAGTACCTATGGAGTAAACACAAATACTCATTACTCGACTGATGTTTAACTTCAAGAAATGGTAACTGCTCACTATTCTGAGAATGACATGAAAGAAAATGTAAACAACTTCAAAATTACTTATGTTAAAACAATGAAACTGATGCCACTGTAAAGGTCTCTTCTGTTCTACCATTTGGTTTTATGAGAAGCTAAAACATATTTTTTAGACCAAATAAAATTTATTTTTCTTAAATATGTTCCTTCTATGTAGGCCAATGAATATAAATGGTTGAAATTACAAAATGAGAGTGAATTTGTTCCAGTGCAACTGCTTTGTGTAGCATTACTTTTCTCCTTTTTTAAACAAAAACAGAGATATGTTGATTAAAATCATTCTTATGCAGTAGTCTGTTTTCAGTAACTTTTCCTTTAAATATATCTTCAGGCATATGGTATGGGAGGAATAAACATGTTATTAAATTCTCATCGAGTATAATATTATGGCTTGTTTTGGATGGACAGTACTGATTTCAGGTATGTTATTAAAATAATAGTGTTTTTACGTTTTATAATGACCATGACAGCACGGATTTTCCTAAACAGGTCCCACATCAAAAATGTTTCTTTTCCGTACGCACCAACTTTTTTTTTTTATAACAGCTGAGAGCGAAGCCAGCTAAACTTTATGAAAGGCTGTCCACACACAGCATTTGTGCACAATCTAGTGCAGATGCTGACAATTTGTCTTGTCCAATTGCAGACACCTATGAGAAAGTAACAGACAGTCAAATACAAGCTCTTAACCATATAATTCCCATATTATTAAACATGAAGTTTTTGCATTGTGTTGATGGCCTTTCATTACCCGAGAGTTCCTCACATTTGAATTACCATATATATGTAACTACAGTTTTGTACTAAATTACTGCGCACATACCAAATTTCACATAAATACAAAATCTTGCCAGTGACAATGATACGTAGTGTCTCTCACAATCTTAATTTAAATTGCAAAGAGGCAGTTTCATTAGCCACGTGCAATCATATTTTACCCAAACCACTACTGCTTCGTCTCATAAGCTTGCATGTTCCCAGTTGGCTGCCGCTCTACCATTCACAATAACCATCACTTTCAGGAAAAGCAGCAGCAGTTAACATACAAGACAGTGTATGGATAGCACATGGTAAGCTTTTACTATAAAGCACTCCCTACAGTCCTTCCCTAACTCCTCTTCTGAATGACTTCTTTCTTGGCCCGTTTACCACATGCCTGTTTTTAGCTGTCTTCCATTATGTCAACTGGGACTGACGTATAGTCTTTGTGTTCTATACTTTTGACTTGGGCGCGTATGACCCCAGTTGTTTTTAGCGCCCTAAAGCAAAATGAAACCAAACCGAAGTTCATTAACACCAGATTTCAAAAACTAAGCGAGCAGCATAGCGCAGTGGTTAGCACACTGGACTCGCATTCAGGAGGACAATGGTTAAAATCCATGTCTGCCCATCCTAACAAGACTTTCTGAGATTGCCTTAAATCGCTGAAGTGAAATGCTGGAATGGTGCATTGAAAATGGCATGGCCACTTTTATTCTCCATCCTTCCCTAATACGAGCTTGTGCTCCATCTCTAATGACCTCACTGTCAATGCAATGTTGAACATTAATCTCTTATTACTCATCCTCAAAATCTACATTGTCTCATTTATAACACATTTCATCCAATGATCAAAAATTATATTCAAACAGTTTACAATATGTAACAAACATACAGCACAACATTTAAGAAATGTTACGACACTTATCTGGGGGAGAATGATGGAGTATCAAAAGTAGTGTAGCACGTAACTGTGAGTGACAAATAAATTACAAAATAGCCAGCACTGCTGGTGTGGAGGAATATATTAAAACGTGAAGCTTTATGAACAGATCTTCACAAAAATGATGACTCTACACATCAAATAATTACCTGGGCCTATAAAGAAGTCAACCATTTGTACAGCATAAGCACTCCACAGAGATCTCATACTACTAATACTGCACAATGAGAGTATTAATAACATCCATAAATACAATATCTATCCAAAGTAATATTGATTCCAATAATGGGAGTTCATTAGAACAAGCATAGAAGACTTCAGAACTAAAATCTGAGCACTGTTCCGCTCAAGAAATTATTCTCATCGTGTGGTGGACACGAAATGACTATGAAAACATGTACTAGGAAACCTAAGTTTTGTTATCTGTCTGTAGACTTACTGTAAACCAAAACTAGTGTGTAGCAGATTCATCTACACTTATCAAACGCATCCATATTGACAGATGTTGTGCAGTGGATTGATTATCATAATCTGGTCACATACAATAGTATGAGAGTCGCCAAAATGTTAGTTTGTGTACAAAGCAGTTTACAAACAGTTTCAAAAACTTTTGAAGTATACCAGTCTACAAGAAAATACTAAAGATTGCTGAAGAAACGTCATGGTTTGCATACCAAATTTGTTTGTGCCGCTTGTTCCAGATAATTTTGTGCCTGTTCCAATTCAGTTTTATCTAGAAACAGAAAAAGAAAGTACGTCAAAAGCAGTCAAACATTGTCCATTAGGTGACATTGACGAAAATAAAAAAAATGATTTCTTCATGAGCTATACATGAAAATACAATGCATTACATCGCAGAAGAAAGTTTGGTGGTACTTTCATCACCCAGGCATCAACTTTAAAAAAAGAATTGTAAAATCTCTCTTCCCTCGCCCCATGGCTGAATTGCCATGAGACATCATCAACGAATTTGAACGAATATCACTACACACTTTTAAAGACGAATTGCTTATTCCAACACATACCTGGCGAAACAGTCTTCTCCAACACTTGAATTAGTTCCATTGTAACTTCGGGATTCATTTTCATTCAATTACGATCTATATTGTCAATTTCTAATCAAAATTTAACGCGAATATTGTCTCCCGTTTCCACCACAACCGGCAATCACCCACATGTAAATTGTACCACTGCGCAAGAATCCAACGACGAACGCAGTTGAAGAATCACTAAAATATTTTGGAAACCCATAAAATCGAAGTTACACCCTTATATTTACGACATATTTTACTAACATATGCTCCAATTCGGAACATGTGATTCAGAAAGTATCCAATCTTGAAATACAACAGGTACTATATTTTTGTAACTATGAATCACAGAAAGTAGCAATATGAAAAATTTCGCGCCATCAAGTCTTTGATCAAACAATCGATACAATAAATTAATTCCTTAGTGTACTAAACATTATAATGCATTCTAGCACTTCGAAAAATTTAGGTAGAAATTCAAATGAAAAAAAAATAACACTCCAAAGTTGCAAGTCAATGGTACGACAAGTTGCTGGTAACGCAAAAACGAAATGTACGAAAAAAATAGATACGTGTCTTTTTGCTGGGAAAATATAACAGTGGAAAGACATTACACAATCTTAAATTCCTTCCATCATCAGTAATACATGACAGCAGTTTCTTCTACTTAGGTGTACTATATTGCTGCAGATTCATCATCGGGAAGCACGTCATCCATGCCGTACGTACTTACGTTAGATTTGTACAAATAACGAAACAGTTATTTTTCTGAAAACTGTATTTAACTTCATTGTTTTACTGTTTATATTGCATGATCTTATTCAATACAAAAGTTTTTCTCCGTTGAATAGGCTTACATTTACCTTATCCTACTTAATTAAGACTGAAAAGGCAGCACGCGCTGGAATATTGAGCTCGTGACGAAAAGTAGTTGATTGTGTAATAACTGTCAATTAAGTTACTATTACACCACAAGGAAGTTAATTAGAACTAATTTCATCTTATCTATTGAAGGTTTCACCTGTTTCACCGTAATTCTCAACAACAACAAAAACTGAAGGGCCCGTGTCCACGTATTTTAGATGTAGGTTTTCATACAAATTTAAGACGTTTGAGTAAGTATTAAGTGAAGAATTTAGGTAGTTTTCGTTACACATATATTTAGTAGTGCCGTATCTGCTCGGGGAATTAAAGGTTTTTAGTACTATCTTCTATTTCTTTTCAACACGCGATAAGTCCCTGTCGCTCATGCACTATCTTAGGCCTAATTTTTCGGGTATACAAGTTTTGAGTTTTAACGTTATTTTAAGTGCATTACGTTACTATAGTAATAGAATGGATATATAATAGTGGTACACCTAATTTTAAAAGACTCTTGAGATATGTAGTTAATAGAATATTACTGTTATTGTCTAGATGAATTTTGTAACTAGATTTTAAACCTCCATAAGTGACAAGACAGTGTTTGAGTTGCCATAGGAATGTTAGTTCAATGGTTCTATGCAACTGTTGTAGCAGATAATTACTCTGGGGGGAATGTAGTGGCATTGGAGTTGCAGAAGTAAAGGGTCTCTTCCCTGGTACTGGAAAGTACGTTCAAAGGCTAGGAAAGCAGCAGAACAGGAAGTGAAGATTACAGCACTTAAGGCTGAATTGGATAGTACTGGGGAGGAGCTGATGAAGTTGAGGGGGGGGGGGGGATAATATTGACTACAGTGGTAGTAAGGAAAAGGGGCCACAGGAAAAGAACAGTATCTGATAGTTTCATCATTGGCACAAACAATAAATTTGCCATGATACCTCAGTTAACCAACGAAGAGGCTCAGGTAGATGTAAATGTAGTTTATACTCAACATACTTTCACCAGGAAACCAAGTGTTTCAAAAAAAGTAGAAAGAATGAGGAAAGTTCTGTTGCTACTGTTGCTAGGTAGTAGCCATGGAAGAGGAATGATCAGAAGCAGCTGAACATTTCTGTCAGGAGGGTCAATATGGAGTTAGATCAGCTGATTTTGGTGGAAACATTGACAGGCATAGATTTGGTTCTTGTTGATGCTATAGGTAGCTGGGACTTCACAAGGCATGCTTTGCATCTCAATAGAAAAGGGAGAGGTAAACTGCCCAGGGCAATAGCAAAATCTTTAGAGGGCTGGCGTGGGGAGGAGGGGGGGGGGAGACACTGAAACTCGTGAGAGTACCTCTTTTTTAGGCTGAGATCAGTGTGCAGTGATTCAGTAGTGAATGAAATAAAGCTTAATGAGAATCTCAGAAAAGCAGGTACTAAAGATGTTAAAATATCACAAGACTCTCATAAAATTACAGTGAAAAATAATATTAGTATATCACAAGATTCTCATAAAAGTACAGTTAAAATAGTTTTAGTATATTACATCAGAATATCAAGGGATTAAAAAACAAAGTAGTTGACCTTCTTGTTTGTTTAGAATATTCAGAAACTGAGTGTGAAACTGAGTATACCGGCAGACGCCAAGCCGAACAGATGCACCACCAGCAGTAGCAGCAATAGCAGTTGTCTGATATACAGTAATTTAGTTTAGTTTCTGTTTTATTTTTGTTTTTTTTTTTCAAGTGGTTCTGCAGAGAAGTGAACTACATCTGTGTTTAACTGTGTAGACTAGTGGTTAACTAATTACTCTAACAAGGGGAGGCCACGACGTTTGGAACGCGTATTTACTGTAAACTTCGTACACTCGTAGTATTCCATGAGGACAACAAAATGTGTAAGCAGTAGCGCGTACTTCTCAAGCGTTACAGCGAAAATCGCAAAATAATTTCGGTCGTCGAATATATATCTGTGCGTGGCCATTGTAAACTGAAGCGACTGCAGCCGAATGGTGACGGTACGTTAGCTCAGCACAGCCTGCCTTCGGCAGGGCAACAGAGCGGACGCGTCCGTGTTGACCGCGTGCGGAGCGCGAGCTCGCCTTGTTTACTTTCTGACCGCCGTTGCTTAAGTGCCGGCTTCCGTGTACGATCTATGGCGAACCGTTACCGTAAATCTACACTCCGATTTACTTTCTGCAACGATTATGCTCGACCCAAAGCACTCGAGGTGGAACGTTTTCTGCGAGAGGAAGTGAAGATCCCAGCGACCGATATTATCGGCATACATTTGTCAATCGTGAGCAGCACGGTCTATGTTAAAATCATTAACGACGCGACTTGCGAACGCATCCTACGTGAGACCAAACAGGGGCTCCGCTTCTGTCATGCTGACGGCAATGTGGGGGAGGTAACCGTCGACCACGCAGGCTTAGGTATGCGAACGATACGCATTTTCGAATTGCCATTCGAACTTCCTGCTGAGGAAGTCGTAGTGGCACTCCGCCCATACGGCACAGTCCATGGCCACACTGCGGAGAAGTGGACACAGTTTCGGACGTATCCTGTCCTAAACGGGGTCCGACAGGTCACCATTGATCTCCGAAGCCACGTCCCGTCCTACTTACAGATCGGCGGATGCCGTGCAATAATTATATACGACGGCCAGCCTCCGACCTGCTCCGGGTGCGGCAAAGAAGGCGACCTTAGATCCGAATGCCTACAACGGCGTATTACGCAACTTCCAGCTGCCGAAGAACTACCCACGTCGCAACCTACAGTGCTACCGGTGACCTACGCCGCTGCTCTAGCTTCTCCTACCGCTTTGCAACGTCGCCCGGGCGCCACCAACGAACCCGACCAGACACCGACGGAGACCACCTCAGACGCCTCGCCGCCTCGGCCGGCCATCGACGCCGCTCCGACGATGCCGACGCAACCAGACGCTGACCCTGGCCTCGGAAACACGATGGAGATCGACTCGCTCATCGTGCCTACAGCAGCCTTCCTGCCAGAGCGACGCGACTCCCTTCCGTCGTCGGACACGAAGGGTCGCACAAGGAAACAACGTTCTCCGAAACGTCGCAAGCGAAGACGTCGCACAGTTTCCAGCCAAGAGGAGACTTTACAAGTTGAGGAGGACGCAACCGTCGACCAGCACGAGGCCCCAGAACCCGCACTGGTGACGAAGACGTTATGAGCGCGGTGTGTCTGCGCCCCGTGCTGCCGCTGAACTAAATCACAGGTGACACTACACCACGCACCATTACAACGTCTTCTGCAGACAAAATGGACGATACACCAGTGCCTGCTTCCATGGCGTGGCACGAGGAGGAGGTCGAGGAGCAGGACCCGTTATGGGACCCTGCGCCATCGGGGCCGAACCACTAATCATACTCTCCAGGATCCCCTGTGGGCCAGCGGGATAACATTCCACTGCGACGCCCGAGCCCTTGCGCGGATGTCGGAGTGGACCAGTCTCCAGCAGTCCGCCACCAAGCCTACCGGATAGCAACCATCAACACCAACAACATCCGTTCCAGGGTGAAAATCCGCCTTATGCAGGAGATGTTCTGGGCTTCAGATATTGATTTCACCGTTCTGCAGGAAGTTCACTTGGCTAGTCTGCCGGATATCAATGGCTATACCGCCCATGCCTCCGCGAGTGATCCTATGGGTTGCGGAGTGGCCATCTACGTCCGCCACAGGATTTCTGTGACCGACGTAGCCTTCCTTCCATCAGCTCCAGGTATGGCACTTACTGCCATGGGGACACACATAATTAGTGTCTACGCTCCCTCAGGCACTGACCAACGGCATGAAAGAGCCCAGTTTTATTCCAAGGAAATCGCTCCCCTGTTTATAGGGCGTTATGACCAGTGCATACTAGGAGGTGATTTCAACTGCGTTCTGCATCCCAAAGATCAGATTCCCCACTATACCACATCCCAGGAACTATGTATAGTGGTGCAAGACCTCCTGCTTCACAATACCTGGGAAGTTCAACACGGCGACTGTTCTGGCCATACCTTTCTTACCAGTCATTCCGCAAGCCGACTAGACAGGATATATGCCTCACAAACTCTTAGATCTGCGGTACGGGGCGCCGAACACTGGCTGCTGGCCTTTTCTGACCATTGCCTTACATCTGTACGGTCCTCCTTCCGCCGCAATCAGTATGGCGCAGCTGTGCGCCATGGAAACTCAATACTTCTCACCTGCATGACCTGGCATGTCGCCAACAAGTCACTGAAACGTGGACAGCCTGTGAACGACGCCTTCCCCACTACCGCTCGACATTGACATGGTGGTTGGACTGCGCCAAGCCAGCGATCCGGAGGACACTAATGAGATACGGGAAGGACATGGCCGACTGGCATCGCAACACCGTTGACTTCTATTATGCGATTCTCCGAGATCTGGACGCTCAACCGCCAACCCCAGACAAACAGTTGGAATGGCAAAGAACTAAGGCGAAGATAATTGCGCGGGCACGCCGGAAATTGCAAGGGGTGTTGATATGGACGCGACGGCACGATCACGCGGGTTTAGAAATTCCATCCATGCATCATATAGTGTCCGACGAACGACGGCGTCGTCGGCAGATCATCAGCACTCTGACCACGCCTCGTGGCACACAGGTGACCACTCAGAATGACATCGTCCACGCATTCGTCGTGCAATACCGTCGTACTTACAGTGAAGAAGATGCAGATACTGCAGCAGACGACTCCATTTTGCATTATGTCGCGTGCACCCTCCTCCACACGGAGGCGGATGCTTTGAGAGTGGCGGTCACGCGATACGAAGTCAACAACGCAATCGCCGAGGGTGCTGTCAACAGATCGCCCAGCATTGACGGCTTACCGATTGAGTTTTACCGTACCTTTCGGGACCTCATGGCACTGCGGTGGACGACTGTGTATCAAGAGCTGATGACATCTGATGAAGCAATCCCACCCACCTTTTCTGAGGGCATCATCATACCAGTACACAAACCAGCCGGTGGTTCGATGGTCACGAGTTACAGACCGCTCACCCTACTCAATGCCGACTACAAGATTTTCGCGCGCTTACTGCCAATGCGGCTCCGAACAATACTCCCTCATATCCTCTCGCCAGAGCAAACGACCCCTGGAGGACAGGTTAACATACAGACTGACACATGGGAATGCCGCATCTTAATTGCGATGGCGGCAGCCTGCAGACTCCGTGCAGCAGTCGTCGCTATAGACTTCGACAGCGCCTTCGATAAAGTGCGCCATCGTTTCCTGTTTTCGGTGGCAACCCTAATGGGCATCCCCCCTCCACTTCTCGACGTCATCCGTCGTCTTTACAACAGTGCCAGTTCACGTGTCCAAGTCAATGGACGATTAGCAGGGCCGGTACCTATCTGCCGTTCGATATGGCAGGGATGCCCCATCTCTACCCTCCTGTATGCCATTGCCCTTGAGCCCCTCATTGCGGGCTTGACAACCAAGCTCTCTGGTCTCACCCTATGCCAACACACTTTTCGCTGTTGGGCATATGCTGATGACCTCCTCCTCCTCATTCACTCCGACTCCGAGATTCGAGCAGTCCTCGAAGTGATTACCCGTTATGGGGCTGCCGCTGGCAGTGCCATGAATCTCGCCAAATCTTCTGCAATGCACATTGGATGAGACCTCCAGGAGGGTGCAGTGGCACCCCTGCCGCTTGTGCATACTTTCTGGTACCTGGGCATTACCTTTACACCCAAGGTCACACGCACAGTGGCAACGAAGTTTCGTCGCCTGTTACACGTCATATGCAACGACGTCCGCCAGAACCTCTTGCGCCGCCAGGACACACTTCAAAGGGTTGAGTTTCTTAATCTTTATGTGGCATCAAAATTGGTCCACATCGTTCAAGTTCTCCCTCTGCCAACTGTAATTGGGCGCAACCTTCAGGCGGCTTTTGGCTATTATCTCATGGCTGGTTCCATGTAGAAAGACCGTTATGAGACATATACCCTGCCCCCACGGGATGGGGGTGTCGGCTCGTCCATGTCCATATACGAGCTGCAGCCTTGTACATGAGTACCATGAGAAAACAGTGGACCAGCCAGGTTGCATCTCTAACACGCAGCTTGCTTGGGGTCCACCTCCCTGCATCCACCTCACGACCGGTGTCTGTCGGCCATATCGTGCCTCATTTGTCTCATATTTCGACCTTTTTCGTCGACTACAGTTACAGACACAGCAGTCTCCCATATACGCTCCCACCCAAGACTAAGGATTTTTACAGCCTGCTGTTGCGCTGTGTTCCCCGGACTGTGATGGAGACCAAACATCCCTCCATCCAGTGGCCCATAGTGTGGACTAACGTTCACCAGCCCTTCCTCCCTACGAATGTCCGGGCACTGTGGTATCACATAGTCAACAGGAAATTTGCCACGAAGCAGCGACTGCACAACATTGGCTTGTCAGAATCCCCTCTTTGTCTCCTTTGCCAGCAACTGGACACTGATGAACAGCGTCTGACATGCGCCTCTTCACAAGATGTATGGCGCTTCGTGCAGCAAATCATTGCCTGCTATTTCCAGGTACCGCCAGAGACAATCGAACCTTGAATGTTCCTATACCTACAGTACAAACATTTTCCCGCCGCCAAATGTCATGCTATTACGTGGGTCAAAGTGTGGGCGGTCGCTTATTTCTTTCATGAGGGACCTAAATCCCGCCTCGACTTCTGGAACTATTTACGAACAGCCCATGGAACTCTCGAAAACACGCCACGTTATCGAAAATTATTTGCTAACTATCTTCGAGGGGTCTTTTTTAGACCTCCACTAAGTTGGAGGCTGCCTGGAGCTGAGGGCACCTACCCCTCCTCCTCCGGCGGTGTCTGAGTTTAAGCCGCCAACGATCGATTCTACTTCTGACCTCCGCGGATGGGAGAACGCGTCGCAGATTGCGCGGATTTTATTTCTTTTTGCTTTTCCTTTTTCTTTACCCAGAATTTATATATTTTTTCTCTTTCGCCGATGTGTTCACATAATTTCACGGTAATAGTTAATATTACAAAAACACAATGCAAATAAATAAATAACAACAACGACTTCCACTGCTGCTGATTCCTGTGTCTCCCACTTCCCTAAGCACCACAGGCTCGGTGGTGGTGAGGCGGACACTGTGGCCAGGCCTCGGGTTTCGACCCCCAACCACTTTGCCCCCGAGCACCTACCGGTCCCCTACCACCAAAGAAAAGGAAGAAAAAAAAGAAAAATAACACAAAAATTAAAAATTAAAATAAAAAATAAAAAAAACCGTGTTCGGTCAGAGCGTTAGCTTCCCTTTCTATTAAAAAACCTGAGCGAACGGATGAACGAACAATGTGAACGGGTGTCATCCGACGTCCGCCCTGAACAAATTCAGCGAACAATATAGGACAAAATGTATTTTTTTTTTTTTAAACGTGGTTGGCGTTCAAGCCGCTGGATTGCTGGATCGAGTTCCGTTCTTCAGTTTTTTTTTACTTTCAATGCAGTCATTTTCTTTACTATTTATATTACAATTGATATAATGGGAAAAATACGTGTAATCGGATGAACTTTTATTAAATTTGCCGACCGCGGTAGCCGTGCAGTTCTAGGCGCTTCAGTCCGGAACCGCGTGACTGCTACGGTCGCAGGTTCGAATCCTGCCTCGGGCATGGGTGTGTGTGATGTCCTTAGGTTAGTTAGGTTTAAGTAGTTCTAAGTTCTAGGGGACTGATGACCTCAGAAGTTAAGTCCCATAGTGCTCAGAGCCATTTGAACCATTTTTTTTATTAAATTTACAATGTTATTAGGCAGTCTACTAATTTTTATTATCACAAATAATATAATATTCATAACTATCGACTAGTAAACGACCAAACGCATAAAGTGATACTGAAAATGTGTCTTCAAAACTGTTCGTATTTAATCGAAAGAGAACGAGAAATTGCTTGTTGGAAGATGCTATTAAAATACACTCGATACTGCATAACCAGTTATCAGCGCCGATTTTTAAGGAAATACTGCGTTATACATGCTTTTCTTCCAGACTATCGTCTGAAAGAGAGGTTTTAGAAAATGTTAACAAAGTTTGTTTTTCCACAGAAAAACGTCAAAATACCTTGCGTATGCGGAAACATAGCATTTATTCAATGGAGCTGGTGCCGTTTACCTTTATGTTTTCCATGTTTTCACGAAAAATACCTTCCTGCAACTTGTACTCGTAATGTCGAAAGCGACGATTATTTGTACATCTTTCGAAAGCCGTCTGCGCTGGTCAAAACTTGAAGGTAACAAGTCGTTTCGGGCTCCTTCCATGTATAAGGGATTTCTCAAATCACGGACAAACATACATTTTCAGTGTGACTTTATGCGTTTGGTCGTTTACTGGTCGATAGTTATGAATATTACATTATTTGTGATAATAAAAATTAGCAGACCGCGAAATAACATTGTAAATTTAATAAAATTTCATCCGATTACACGTATTTTCCCCATTATATCAATTGCAGTATAAATAATAAAGAAAATGACTGTGTTGAAAATAAAAAAAAAAAAAAAAACTGACGAACGGAACTCGATCCAGCGGCTTGAACGCCAAACACTTAAAAAAAAACATTTTGTTCAATAATGTTCGTTGAATTTGTTCAGGGCGGACGTCCGATAACACCCGTTCAGTTTGTTTGATGATCCGTTCGCTCAGTGTTTTTATTATAAAGGGAAGCTAACGCTTTGACTGAACACGCTGAGCTACCGGGCCGGCACCACTCGGCTGCAGCCGCTTCATTGTTAAAATAGCCACGCACAGATTCGACGACCGAAATTATCTTGCGATTTTCTGAATAACGCTTGAGCAGTACGCGCTACTGCTTACACATTTTGTTGTCCTCATGGAGTACTACGATTGTGCGAAGTTTGCAGTAAATCCACGTCCCAAACGTCGTGGCCTCCTCTTTTGCTTTTGTGTAAATGTTGATGCATATCCTTGTGTAAGGCAGCTTCCTAATGTAATTTTCCCGCCATGAGAAGCCCCACATCATGCCACTAAGAGTAAATCTCGTGCTGATACACAGCATATAGTTTAGATAAGTGCGTTCAATCTGCATATTTATCACATGCAGCAGCTTTTGGGTAAGCAGAGTTTTTAGAAACAGGTAATTGTAGATACAGCCACTTCAGTAGAGAAATTTATTTCTGTTTAAGAGCTTGAAGTCTCCGGGTGTAGTGAAATATGCAGAGCGCTTTCAAATATTTCTTTATTTTCTCATCGTTATATTTTGCTACAGACCAAACTCAGTAGCGCCATTTGAGATCTTATATCTATTTTTTTATTCACTACGATATAGCTAGGAACTATACTTGTTGTGAGTGGACACAAAGAGAATTGACTGCCGTCTGTAAACAGCTGCAAGCTGCATTGGCTACCGTCAACATGCTTCTGACAAATGCTGAAAGTTGCAGCGACATCGGGGCACGGGTGACGAGACCTGTGACACCTTTGGTGCCGTTGGAGTCCCCTGGTGACCTGAGTGTCACTGCATCTTCCAGTACGCAACATCTGACCAGCCCGTCCTCACTAGAGAGTGGGTGGCAGATTGTGGTGGGTTCATGTTTCACTGGGCAAAACAGGTAGCAGGTCATGCAGCTGGCCTCTACGCTTTATCAACAGGTACGAGGTGCTACCCAGTGTTGATTGTAACTCTGAGCCAGCATGGGATGTCTCCTCTTTTGGGCCAGCAGTCGATTCTTATGCCCAGTCTAGACAAGTGCAGAGGGTGGGTATGTTTGTCATTGGGATTTTCAATGTTGGGGGGGGGGGGGGGTGATAGAACTCCTTAGAGAAGTCTTGTCCGTGATGTGGAGAAGACCCTGCCAAGCGCTATGGAGTGCACTGGGTAGGACCCACTGAATATAGTGGCACATGTCGGTACAAATGAAGCATGCCACTTGGTTTCCTACAATATTCCCCGCTCGTTTCGGCAGATGGCTGATTTGGTGAAGGCAACTAGCATCACACGTGGGGTGTAGGGTAAGGTGTCTATTTGTAGTATAGTACTCAGGGCTGAACAAGATCCTCTGAGGCTCAGACGACTTTGCAACGGTATCAGATGAGAATTTCTCGACCTCTGTTATCGGGTGCAGAATTTTAGGGTTCTCCTTAACAGGTCAGGCGTGCAGTACAAGCAGGAGGCAGCTACTAGGGTAGCAGAGTACGTGTGGTGGAAAGGTCCCAGAATTAGGATCACTTACTGAAGGTTATAATGCGTAGACCATTTTAGAAACTGAAAGTTGGTTAAAACCGGTCGTTAATGACAACAAAATCCTAAGTGCAGATTGGTACATTTATCATAAGGATAGGTTGGTCGCAAATGGTGGCAGCGTGTTTACTGCAGTAAAGAATTAGATCAAATCTAGCGAGGTTATCAAGGATTCCAATTGTGAATTAATCTGGATGAAGTTAAGCATAAAAGATCTGTCAAAAATGGTGGTCGGATACTTTTATATACCGCCTGGTTTAGGATCTCTAGTGGTAGAGTACTTCAGACAGAACTTGCAAAACTTCGTTTATAAATTTCCTGGTAATGCCGGTGTAATAGGTGGTGACTTCAACTTGCCGGGTATAGATTGGGAGTGTCATGCTATCAAAACAGTTCCCAGAGACAGGGATTCATGTGACACTATTCTGGATATCTAGCCCGAAAATTACTTTGAGAAGATAGTTTTTATCCAATCAGTTAACACAGAGAAAGGCATCAGTGATCATAAGGCTGCTATAGCGCCTATGGCAATGGGTCTTACAAAGGACATTAAGAAAGATAGAAAGATATTTTTGCTTAGCAAGAGTGACAGGATACAAATTTCAAATCTGAGCAATCAGCATCAAATATTCGGTGATGATGAGAACGAAGATGTGGAGAACAAATGGAAAAAAACTTCAAAGGCACCATGCAACGTGCCTATACAAGTATGTTCTGAAGATGTGTTAGAAAAATGCTACGTAAACAAAGAGAACTTCAAAAAAATGGTTCAAATGGCTCTGAGCACTATGGGACTTAACATCTATGGTCATCAGTCCCCTAGAACTAACATAAGGACAGCACACAACACCCAGCCATCACGAGGCAGAGAAAATCCCTGACCCCGCCGGGAATCGAACCCGGGAACCCGGGCGTGGGAAGCGAGAACGCTACCGCACGACCACGAGATGCGGGCCAAAGAGAACTTCATCTCAGATTCAAGAAAAGTAAAAACTAGCTGATGAACAAAAGTTGAACGAAGTGAAAATGAGATAAAGGAGAGCAATGAGAGAAGCGTTCAATGACTTTGATAGTAAAACTTCGTTAAAAGATCTGAGTAAAAACCCTAAGAGGTTTTGGTTGTATGTAAAATCAGTAAGTGGGTCAAAATCATCTATTCATTCACTCACAGACTATACTACCACAGAAACGGAAGCTAACAGAGTGAAGGCCAAACTACTGGATTCGATATTCTGAAATTGTTTCACTGTGGAAGATCATAGCATAGTCCCTCCGTTCAGTTGTCATACAAACGTCGAATGGTAGATACTGAGATAACCAATCGCGGAATAGAAAAACAACTACAATCGCTTAGTAGTGGAATGGCGTCAGGACCACGCGAGATTCTACAAAGATTATGCGAAAGAACTTGCTCCCCTTCTAACAGTAATTTATCGCAGATCGCTTGAGCAGCGAAGGGTACCTAGCGATTGGAAGAAAGCACTGGTCCTTCCCACTTTTAAGAAGGGCCATAGGACAGATGCATACAATTACAGACGTATATATCGTTGACGTCGATCTGTTGCAAAATTATGGAACATGTTTTATGCTCAAGAATCATGAAGTTTTTAGAGAATGAAGATCTCCTCTATAACAATTAACACGGATTTCGCATGCAGACATCCTTCGAAATTCAGCTCGTTTTTTTCCTCTATGAGATCGACACTGCTGTAGA
Organism: Schistocerca cancellata; assembly: GCF_023864275.1. Classification (NCBI taxonomy): domain Eukaryota; kingdom Metazoa; phylum Arthropoda; class Insecta; order Orthoptera; family Acrididae; genus Schistocerca; species Schistocerca cancellata. Next base: position 604,236,249 of record NC_064631.1, on the reverse strand, counting down.
CAATGATGCTTTAGCGCCCGAAAACCTCAAACCACACACACACACACAATGGTGCTCAGATTGATGCCTTGACTTTAGGAAGTAATTTGACACCGTCCCACACTGCCATTTAGTGGAAAAGATACGAGACTATCGAGTAGCTGAGCAGATTTGCGACTGGATTCAAGACTTCTTAACGGAAAAAGATCGACAGATGTAAAGGACATTTCTGGAGTACACGAGGGACGTGTGATAGGACCGTTACTGTTTACAATATATATGAGTAACCTAGTAGAAAGCATCAGGTGCTCTTTAAGGATAATCGCAGATGTTGGGTCATCTATAACAAAACAGAAACACCAGAAGATCGTAACGATTTGCAGAATGACCTCCAGAGAATTGCTGAATGGTGCAAGCTCGGGCAGTTGACCTGAACATAAATAAACGTAACATATTGCACAGCTGTACTACTGTACAGCTACACTATTGATGACAAACCGTTGGAAACAGTATCTACCATAAAATATCCAGGAGTAACTATCCAGAGCGACCTTAAGTTGAATGACCACATAAAACAAATAGTGGGAAAAGCAGATGCCAGATTAGATTCATAGGAAAAATCTTAAGAAAATGTAACTCATCAACAAAGTAAGTGGCTTATAGGGCGTTTGTTCAAGCGATTCTTGAGTACTGTTCGTCTATCAGGGTTCCCTACCAGGTAGGACTGATAGAAGAAAGAAGATCCAATGAAGAGCGGCGTGTTTCGTCACGGGATAGTTTAGCCAGTCCGAGAGTGTTAGTGGGATGTTCAGTAAACTCCATTTGCAGACGTTACAAGAGAGGCGTAATGCAGCAAGGAGATGTTTACTATTGGAATTTCGAGAGAGCACTTTCCAGGAAGAATCCGACAACATATCACTACCTCCCCCCACCCCCCCCCCTCCCCGCTCCATGTAAAATCTCTTGTAATGATCATGGCGAGAACATTCGATAAATTAGAGCCAATGCTGAGGTTTACCAACAATCATTCTTTCCATCCACTATTCGTGAGTTGAACGGGGTTGGAGGGCTCAATTAGTGGTACTAAAAGTGCCCTCCCCCACACACCATTAGATGGCTTTCGTAGTTTGATGTAGATGTAGACGTAGAGTAGATACACTATGTCTGTCTGAACATCATACACTGAAGCGCCAAAAAAGCTGGTATAGGCGCGATTTTCAAACACAGAGATATGTAAACAGGCACGATATGGTGATGCGGTCGGCAACACCTGTGTAACACAAAAAGTGTCTGCCATAATTGTCTGCTGCAATGGCAGGTTATCAAGATTTGAGTGAGTTTGAACGTTGTGTTATAGTCGGCGACGAGCGACAGGACACAGAATCTCCGAAGTAGCGATGAAGTGGGGATTTTCCCGTACGACCATTTCGCGAATGTACTGTGAATATCAGGAATCAGGTAAAACATCAAATCTCCCACATTATTGTGTCCGGAAAAAGATCCGGCAAGAACGGGACCAACGACGACTGAAGAGAATCGTTCAGCGTGACAGAAGTGGAACCCTTCCTCAAATTTCTGTATAAATCAATGCTGGGCCATCAACAAGTGTCAGTGTGCGAACCATTCGACGAAACATCATCGATATGAGATTTCGGAAGCGAAAACCCACTCGTGTACCCTTGATGAATGCACGACAAAAAGCTTCACACCTCGCTTGGGCCTGTCAGCACTGACATTGACTGTTGATGACTGTAAACATGTTGCTAGGTCGGACGAGTCTCGTTTCAAATTGTATCGAGGAGATGAATGTGTATGGGTATGGAGACAACCTCATGAATCCATAGCTCTTGCTTGTCAGAAGGGGACTGTTCAAGCTGGTGTGGGGCATGTGTAGTTGGAGTGATATGGGACTCCTGCTACGTCTAGATACGACTCTGGCAAGTGACACATATGTAAGCATCTTTTCTGATCACCTGTATCCATTCATGTCCATTGTGCATTCCGATGTACTTGGGCAGTTCCAGCAGGCGACACCCCACACGTCCAGAATTGCTACAGAGTGGCTCCAGGAACACTTTTCTGAGTTTAAACAATTCCGCTGGCCACCAAACTCCACAGACATGAACATTATTGGGCATATCTGGGATGCCTTGCAACATGCTGTTCAGAAGAGAACTTCGCACCCTCATACTCTTACGGATTTATGGACAGCCCTGCGTGATTCATGGTGTCCGTTCCCTCCAGCACTACTTCAGACGTTAGTCGAGTCCATGCCGTGTCGTGTTGTGGCACTTCTGCATGCTCGCAGTGCCCTACACGATATTAGGCAGGTGCACCAGTTTCTTTGGCTCTTCAGTGTATAATAACAGATATGGAAACAATAAATGTAGGTGGATGTAAGCATTCAGCACATGTAATTAGAGACACTATGGAGAGAGGAGGAGTTGCCATACATGTTAAAATTCATCATAGTGTGCAAAATTTAGAAACTAAAAAATTTTGTGTAGAGCAACATATAGAAGTATGTGCCTGTAAGCTCAAACTAAAGAACAGTAGTTTTATAATTGTGTGTAGGGTCCCACTGGGAAATTTTCAACTATTTCTGAATAACTTGGATTTTTTTGTTGTGCTGTCTGCCGGACTGAGGGAAGCAAACCATTATTTGTAGGTATTTCAATGTAGATTTTCTGAAAGAGTTTGATAGAAAGCATGACCTTGAAGTATAGCTTTGTTCTCTCAATTTGACACCAGTCACTGATTTTACTACTCAGGTAGTACAGGAAAGCAGCACACTAATACATAATGTTTTTATAGACCAAGTAAGAATTAATCCAATAAAAACATTTTCTGTTAAGAATGGTCTTTCTGATCATGATGCACAGCTAGTTACAGTATATGTCATAGCTCCATACAGTAATGCCGAACATTCCTCCAAAATAGTGCATTTAATTAATGATTTAACAATTGCAAATTTTAGGGATAGCTTCCAACAGTTAGACTGGGACAAGTTGTACAGGAAACCTGAAGCTGATGTAAAATTGAACCTATGTCACGATACCTTTGTTAGTACATCTGAAAATAGTTTCCCCTAAGAAAACAGTGTAAGAAGCCATCTAAAAAACTATGGCATATAAAGGGATAGAAATATTTTGTAAACAGTGAAGGGAAATGTATATTAGCTAGAAGGAGTAATGATCCAGAAACAGTCAAACATTATAAAAGCTACAGCACAGGATTAAGATAAGTTACTGAGAAGTCCAGAAGTATGTGCACTGTTTCTGAGATTAGCACTTCTGATAATGGAATTAAAGCAATTTTCAATATTGTTAAAAGGGAAACAGGGCAACTGACAGCACAGAACACTTTCATCAGACTTAATAAAAAGGCGGTCAACAAAAAGTCAGGTGAAGAAAATATTTTTAATAATTATTTTTTAAGTGTTGTAGAGGAAAATAAGACACAACTGTTCATTAGAAAATGCAACGCTGTATATGGAAGGGTAACAGCTATGCAATTTGATAAAACTGAAATTCAACCCACCTCTCCTACTGAAATTACGAAAATAATAAATACACTCAAAACGAAAAGCTTGCATGGAATTGATGGCATTTCCAAAAGGGTACTAAAAGCTGTTTCCTAACTGATAAGTCGGATTCTCAACCACATATGTAGTAGCTATCTGAAACAAAGCATGTTTCTGGCTGGACTGAGATATGCTATTGTTAAATCATTGCATAAAAAAGAGGATAGGTCTGATGCTAACAACTGCTGTCCAGTCTCACTTCTGGCTGCTTTATCCAGAATTCTTGAAAAAGTAATTTATTCAAGAGCAACTTCACATGTTTATAAAAATGAAGTACCAACAAAATATCAATTTAGTTTTTAGAAAGGCTTTTCAACAGAAAATGCTACATATGCTTTTGATGTTCAAATAAGGGACCGATGGCCTTTGTAGTCTGGTCCCTTCCACCCCCACAAAACAAACCAACCACCCTGGTCAAATATTAATTGCTGTGAATAATCGAACGTCAGCCGTTGGGATATTTTTTTTATCTCTCAAAGCCGTTTCACTGTGTAAATCATGAAATTCTTCTAGATACGCGAAAGTTTTGTGGTATGAGGGGTACAGTGCACACACAGTTTAATTCATATTTAACTGGAAGAATGCAGAAGGTTGAAATTAACAGTACAGAAAGTCTGCAAAAATCAGCAGAGTCCTCTGACTGGGGAGGTATCATGAATAGTGACCCACAGGGTTCAGTCTTGGGTCCATTACTTATGAGGTGGCAGGTAAATATTCTTCACCATTTCCAAGAGCCTGAAAATTATTTTATGATCAGTCAGAATGTGATAGAGAACATAGTGACCATAATTTTCAGTCTGCAAGTCCATATTACTCATTGTATTCACTGAAAGAAAATTTTACTACTTGCTATTTACTCAGCAGTAGCAGGAACTATAAATCTAAATAAAAGTTTATAGTTTTAACTGGTTGCTATATTCAGTAAAAGTTAAACAAACAATATATAGTAACATTTTTGATAATAATAATGTCCCTGTCAGAAAAAGCACTATTAGAAGTTCAGAGGCGATCTCTATGGGAAGTTCAGGTAAAATAGTCTATCGCCTGACTCCTAATAACCAAAAGTTAATTTCTCAACTTAAAAGTTGAAAATAATCTCACCACTTTCCATGTGATTTTGTCAACATTATGGGTGGTATACAAACAGTTATTTTCGTGAAATGTAAGTGATCCAGGATGGTGTACAGTCCTAGCGAGTTCATTTCTTACTTTTACAAAAAACACATTTGATAGCTGCCTGGCTGTGACACCATCCAAGGCACAACATATACAGTTTTTGACTGATGCGGACAGATTGATATCTCGTTGTGGACTGTCTCTTTACTGCCTCTCTGGCTATATTTACAGATGGGCGCAGCGGACTGCCAAACAGAACATCTGCTGTAAACCGCTGCAACCACAGGTAGCAGCATATAAGTGGCCCCTTTCTCAGACACATAATAATCAATATCTCTGTCGTTTAATAATTTATAATTTTCTCAATTTTTATTAAATTAGAGTTAAGTTTGCTTTAGTTACAGAAAAAGATTTAACTGACCCACATTTAAACTTTGAGGGCTGGAATTTTTATCTTGGAACCGACTGTAGAAAATGATGTCCGAACTGCCTCTTTAAGATTCTCTGTAATGATTGTTATAGTCTTGAAACGTGATACAGCTGTATTATTTCATCATCGTAATCGAGTGCTGTCTTTACAACTTTCTATAACAAATGCGAATAGTACTTAATCTATTATGAATAAGGATGTTTTCATTTCAAATTTGATTTTTGTAAATAACTTGAAAACTAATAGAGGTAGCTTAATGGAGTCACATAGTTAATGTTTAATATGAAACTGAGGCTAATTATCAATTTTCATCTTCCTGAATCAAATATTTAGCGCCTTCAATTTTTCGTAAAAACATTGATTTTGACCAAAATACTGCACCCACCAAGTTGAGCATTGTAACCTTTGATTGTGACATACCTTTACACATTCTGAACAATTTTTTGCTACCTAGCATAATTATTTAGAGCCTTGAATTTTTTCCTAAAATAATATATTTAGCGAAATATACTCATTCAGTCATTCTGAGGCTGAAAAATGTTAACACTAATATTTGAAGCATACACTGACAAAGTTCATTTTTAATTTGACTTTTAGATTATGATGCAATCCTTTGTATGGTGAGCACAGGCACGTTACAATGATGTGGTGGTGGTAGTAGTAGTGAACTGGGGTAAGTCCCAGCCAACTCATTTGCCTCTGTATCTCTCACAATTATATAGCACTTGTTTCACCACATACTGTTCTTAACATATATTATGATTTCCCACTCTATATTCATGAAAATGCAAAGCTAGTTCTTTCTGTTGATGATACAAGTATAGTAATCATATGCAAAAACAAGAATTATCTGAGGAAATTGTAAATAATGTCTTTCATGCAAATATTAAGTGGTTCTTTGCAAATAGCCTCTCAATAAATTTTAAGGACACGAAGTATACAGAGTTCTATACAATAGATGGCATAACACCATTGATACAGACTTTGAACAGAAGTGTGTTGCTAAGGCAGAATATTCGAAATTTATAGGCATTGATGAGAAACTGAATTGGAGGAAACATACTGATGATCAGCTGAAAAATTTAGGTTCAGTTACTTCTACTACTAGAGTTATTTCAAATTTTGGTAATAAACATATCAGTAAATTAGCCTATTATGCCTGTTTTCATTTATTGCTTTCATATGGCATCATATTTTGAGATAATTCATCATTAAGAGAAAAAGTATTCATTACACAAAAGCACGTATTTAAAATAATGGCTGGAGCCCTATTCACAGTACCTTTGCAATACATATATTCACTTATGAAATTTGTTATGTTTGACCCGTAGATTAAAACTAAAGAAACTGCAAAATTAGGTATTTAAGTAGATGGGAGCCTGTAACGCCGGAAATGCATATCCTCCTATTTCCATCTATGGTACTATAAATTTGTTTTCCTTATTTATGTTACCTGAATATATGACATTTCTGTGTCTTTACATATTGTAATTGTTTTACTATTTGTATATATATATTCATGCATTTATGTCGATATATAATTGGTTTGTTTCGTAAATATTATTTGTATTTGTACGCTGGGTCTTGCCTAGGGAAAACTGCTATCGAACGATTACATCGATAGGTCGTGTGAAGAACCAAAATGTGTAGGATCTCTGGTAGTGTGAACTCTGCCTCGTGGAGCGCGGGCAGAGCAGAGAGAGTCTGGCTGGGGTGGTGTAGTGGAGCAGGTGTGTTGTGTGAAGCTCCCGCGAGTTGCCGCGCTTTCGGGGTTTGGCAGAATGTAATTGTGCTCGACTTGCGATGATAGTTTCTGACATGGTGTCGCGGACGGGAAGCATTAGCTGGCGCACATCAAGAGCCCGTTTTGTCTGGTGACCGTGTCGAGAAGAAGGCGCGCCAACATCCAGCTTCAGCAACAGCGACGGCCGACAATGAGTGACTGTCGCCACCTCCTCGATCGACGGCTTCAAACCTTCAATCAGCCAACAAGGAAGACTGGAAGCACGTAAAGTTTTAGAACTGTATGGCAGACCTCAGCTTTTCAAACTTTTAAAATTGTTGCATCACAAAATTACAGCAACTTAGCATGAACGTTTGTTGCTCATTGTCCCAATTGCATTACCAAGCAGGGTCCCTTCCTTTTCCGGAATGAACCCGAGTGTCATTGAAATTCAAACACCAGCATCATTCGATTTCACTGCTTTAATTTCAAAGTTCAGTTAAGGTATTCATAGCTGGCTACAATATTCAGATTACACAAGCACAAATTAAGAGTGCGAGTTTTGTTACCGTATTTTAGCTTACCTGTGACTGCAGCTCAGCTTGGTACGTACTAAATTTTACTACTGTTAATTGTTCAGAATCATTTAATTCAAGTTCAAAGTTAAATCCCTTATTTCTAAATTGCGTAGATTCAAGTAGCTTTTGAAATGATTGTTGAGATAGTCCAAGACTAACCATATTTTACTGAAATTCGATGTGCTTCAGAAAGAAAGCTCACTATTAACTTCAGTCACTAAATTAACTTTCGATTTTCGTGTTTTATTAATTCTTTTGCTAAATTAAGTCAGAGTGTAGCGAAATTTATTATTTCTGACAAACTTTCAGTTTTCACACTGCACGTGCAAACCTTCAGTTGCCACGCTTCTAGTGCTAATTATATGTGTAATAACCTTTCTTTTTCAGTTACTATAGTAATTGTCCTTAGGACTGGCGACTGTAATTTCCCCCAAATCTCAAATATCTAATTACCCCTAGTTAATTGTTAACGCAAGGCCGCACATTTACTTTCTTTATTAACTTTACCCCTTTTCAAAATTAATTTCCACCTGTTTCATTAGCATTTTTCCTTTCATTTAGATGTAACCCTTTCCTCCCTCTTTACCGACGGATTAACTTCGGTGACGATTGCTTTTCCCAAATTTGCATTAGGTACACACGGTTTAATTTTTCACTGTCATTAAGGTCGATAAGTGAGGGGGAGGTTACACGTAGCGACCTGGTGACACGACAATCTTCAAATTTGAGGTTGTTCTGGACACGAATTTTGCATTGTGCAAATCTCGTAACAAAGTACTTGTTACGAAATGGTCGATACGTCAGCGAGAATATTAGTCTGAGGAATCCTAATTATATTTGAGATTTGGCATTTATATTGAAAATTATTAAAATGAGTGAAGGCAACAAATACCAAAATTTGGTAGACTTGGATAAGGAACAATCGGTCGATCAGTGGGAAACGCGCACCGCGGTACCCATTGTTCAGGGGCAGGCGGCTAGCGTGAAAGACGCGACAGCCGAAACGCAACAAAGAGCAGAAATGGAATTCCAAACTTTAGAACATGTTTCGGAATCGGAAGTGAAAATCAAATCTGAATCCCTTGATGACGAATACGGGGAGACAATTAAAGAGAAAGCCGCTACGGAAGTAAAACCGGTAGTTTTCGCGAATTTAACTGATTTATTGAATGTTTTGATTAATGAAATCAAGAGTCAATCGGCAGAAATTAAAGCTCAGGCTGCCAAGCAAGAAGCTCAGTCTGAAAAAATTGAACGGAAGCTAGACAATTAGAACAAAGCTATTAATGTTGTTAACAACAATGTTGGAGTTGTTAACACAAAATTTGATAAAATGAAAGAAGATATTGTTGTGATTAATACCGAAATAGGTAATCTTAAACAGGAAATGGTAAGCGTTCAGGCGGAAATTGCGAGCATAAATACTCGTTTTAATTCCGAAATTAGCAGAATCGAGAAAAGTGTAGGAGAAGCAGTTGCTCTGATCATCGAGAATAAGGTGACGGAACAAATTCAATTAGTGAAAAAAGAGAATCAACAGAAGGTGGAAACTTTAAAGGCTTTAGTGTCCGAGGTTGATGCTAAAGTGACGAAGCAGGCTAATACCTGCGAAGAGAAAAAAAGGGAAGTAGAAACGCTTGCGACAACCACTTGCCAAGTAATTACGAGAGTTTAGGAATTAGAAAAGAAACTTGACGAAAAACAGAGCTATGTGCCAATCTGTGCACATAGTTCGGAATTGTTGACGAAAGAGGAGCGGTTCGACCCTTGAAAAAAGGCGGTATACACCCGACGGATTTCATGAAAAATTGTGAAAGAGTTTTACCCAGATCATGGACTAATGAGAGAAAAATTAATGCGATTATTGATGTGTTGGCTGGTGATGCCAAGCGTTGGGGCTTAAACCTCAAAATTACGAACCTGACTTTTGAGGAGTTTAAAAATTTGTTTCTGGCTGAATACTGGTCAGAGCAAAAGCAGCAAAGCGTCTGGAGCGAATTTGTCGTATCGAGGCCTTTCGATGCGAATTCGCGCGGTTCGATGAAGGAGTTTTGTGAGGGCTGGATCCGCAAGTTGGAATATTTGCGTGATCGCCGCACGGAATCCGAAATAGTCTGGGAACTCTACAAGAAGCTTCCAGATGATACAAAACGCTACTTAGGAAGCAATTACAGGACAATAAATGATTTCCTGGAAAGAGTGGAGGACGAGGACAATTGGCACAATAATCGCGACAGTGGTAGAGGCCGTGGTAACAACAACGGGTACCACAGCAACCACAACAACGATCACCATGGGAATAATGCATACCGCAACCATGGCAGCAATAACAATAATGGTCCGGACCGTAATAACAATCGGTACAATGCAAGTAATAACAGGAATAACGGAAACCAGTATCATACTAACGTAGATCAGCTGTATACACTGCAGTAGAAAGTACATTCACTGACAGTGAGAACAATTTAAGTAGTGTTCCGGAAATCGATTATAAAGTGGCAGCTGTAATACCCACAGCGGAACTGGAGATTGAGTTTAAGAATGATTCGCAAGTGTTGAGAGAAGATCAGATGTCGGATAAAACGTCCGTCATCGAGCGAGGGGATGCAGAGAGGGATGAGGTCTGGTTAAGGCAGTTCGGTCGCTTATACGACGAACTAAGAGATTATAGGGGCCTGTATGGGAGAAGTGTTTATGGGGAGCGCGTGCAGGATTTTCCGTGTCTCGTCCCGCAGGAAGATAGTGTTTGTGAAATGATAGAAAGTTCTGGCCCTAACCGGCAGACTTTACCAGAAACAGTTGATGTTAATGGGGAGCACGAGCAAGATTCATCGTGTTTCGTCCCGCAGGAGTTAGATGTTGAAGTAGTAACGGAAAGTTCTGGCCCTAACCGGCAGACCTTACCGAAAGTCGTAGTGGTAGAAGTAGCCGACCCATCCGACGCAAACCTCCAGTTTAAACATTGCGAGAGTATTAAGGAGAAAGATAACGAAAATTTTAGTGATAGCCGGACACGATTGGTAGAAAAGCACATAGATTACAGCGTGTATGAGGTTAGAGCTGACATTATACGGTCAGACGATAGCAGTGTGGGTTGCGCAGATCTAGCAGAAGTAATTGCAGATACTACTGGGCACATTCCTCCAGGTAGATTGGCAGATGAGATCAATCTGACCAAAGAGGAATCAACGAAGGTGACAATTAGTGAATTGATAGCAAAGCAACACTCACTAGTTGACGAGTTACAGGAAAAGGTTTCGGTATTGGAGGCGAAGCTACAGACTAAGCCTCAGGAGAAACGTGTTGAAATTAAAACTGTATGTGAACAGAGACTGAAAAAGCCGCCAGATAAGCCGGATTTAGGATCAAAGCCGGATGGTTTTTTCTGGAATGACCTGGATATAGACGAGGATTTACTGTGGGAAAATAAAGAAACAGTCGAGGACAAGTGTAGACAGATAGTAGTGTCTGTTAATTTGCACGACCTACAACTAAATGTGTTGATTGACACCGGTGCAGAATTGAGTGCTGTATCTGGGAAAATATTTGAGTTACTGAAAGACAGACCTGGCATCGTAGTTATGCCAGTAACAGGAGTGAAAATTATCGGTGCTACTGGGAAGGCCAGTAAACCGTCCACAAAACAGATTTTTGTCAACTTCGAGATATGTGGGGCACGATTTGAACAAGAGTTTGTCGTCGTGCCAGACTTGACTACGGAAGTAATTATCGGGTTAGATTGTCTATTAAAGTACCGTGCAGTGATTAACTGTGAAAGCAAAACTTTGACATGTATGTCACTAGATAAAACAATGGTAGTTGGTTTTGACGAGGCAGGAGACGGTGTGCATAGGCCATACCAGCCTATACACATTGTTTACTGGCCGGATGACATTGACATAGGAATGAATTTGAACTGCCGTAACGTGAGGAATTTCGGCATTGACAAAAGTGTAGAATGTGAATTGGAAGAGATAATCAAATTCCCTCCACGGATTGACATTAGTATTGGTGTGAAAAAAGATCGTTTGCGAGAAGTAGTGAAGCTAAAAGCCGATGCTCGCATACGTCGTCATGACGCTAAAGCGCGTTTTGCTAAGTTTGCAATCGGAGACTTAGTACTTGTAAAAGCTCATGAGAAATCGAGCGAGATAGACAATGAAATCTCTAAATTTAAGTTTGTTTATAATGGACCATATAAAGTCATTGGTATACCTCACACAAATGCTTATTGCTTAGAGTATCCAAGCTCTGGAAAACGATTAGGTATACGGAATATTGTAGACTTGAAATTGTACCAACCTAGGATCCATTAATACCACACAATGGGTAATTTGTACAGTATGTAAATATAGAGTGTAAGATTAAACGATTTGCTAGATTGCCATGCTTTTGCCTGACCAAGAGAACAGTTGTAATTAATAGGTAATTAATTTTTACTAAATGATTTAAGAGAAACTGATTATTAATCTACTGAAAAATCCAAGCTGCTAGTTTTAAGTTTTCAGCTGAGTCACGGTAGATTAAGGAATGTAAATATGATTTTGTAACTAGCTGTAAGATTTAATGAATGTGTAATTTACTAGTCATTGCCGATGTACTTAGACGCTGTTTTGAGTTTCAGGCTAGTACATGTGTGTGATGATGGACAGTGTCGAGTTATCCACTGTGATAGTGTTAATGGACTCCTTGAGATTACTTGGGAGTGAGTTTTTCCGAAAGAATTCAGTGAAACGCACGTTCTGGAAATGCCATTAAAAGGGCGAGTGAGATCAAGCGTGCCGCACAGGTGGGCACAACAATACTGGCAAGGCGGAGCTGCTGTCGGCTCTTGTGTCGCTGTCGGCACTTGTGCCACTGTCGGCATTCTTTGTACTTGCGAGTACGGAAGGCGGAGTTGTTTTTCTTCCCGAACAGCTGATTTGAAAGAATTCTGCTGTCAATATTCATGTTTTTGTCGATCTGCTGTATATTATTTTCTTGTTTAGCGTTAAGTGGACTTTCATGGCGAGAGTATTAATTATGAAAAGGTTATATAAAATGTGTATTCTATGTAATTAATTATTAATTTGCGTATTTTGATATACCTGTTTTTTATGACCATGTACTCTGATTAATTTTGTAAATAGTATTCCATTTCTTGATACTGCTAGGAATTTTGATTTTTAGAATAGCTAAAACATTTTCTATGAATTTTAATATGTTGTCAACCTGTTTTATTTTGTGCAAGATGACAGAGTGGAATAAGATTAGGAGTGTCTCCACTCAATTATTATCGTCTAAAAATTGTTTATGGTTAATTAGACGAATGCAAAATTTTGTTGATGTTTTGAGCATATGCATTCCCGCTGTTTCTTTTTTGGGACATTTTCTGAGTCTGTTTAGGTTACACGAACATCCTCAGACAATGTGGGGCACGTGTAACGCCGGAAATCCATATCCTCCTATTTCCATCTATGCTACTATAAATTTGTTTTCCTTATTTTTGTTACCTGAATATATGACATTTCTGTGTCTTTACATATTGTAATTGTTTTACTATTTGTATGTATATATATTTATGCATTTATGTCGATGTATAATTGGTTTGTTTCGTAAATAGTATTTGTATTTTTACGCTGGGTCCTGCCTAGGGAAAACTGCTATCGAACGATTACATCGATAGGTCGTGTGAAGAATCAAAGTGTGTAGGATCTTTGGTAGTGTGAACTCTGCCTCGTGGAGCGCGGGCAGAGCAGAGAGAGTCTGGCTGGGGTGGTGCAGTGGAGCAGATGTGTTGTGTGAAGCTCCCACGATTTGCCGCGCTTTCGGGGTTTGGCAGAATGTAATTGCGCTCGACTTGCGATGATAGTTTCTGACATGGTGTCGCGGACGGGAAGCATTAGCTGGCGCACATCAAGAGCCCATTTCGTCTGGTGACCGTGTCGAGAAGAAGGCGCGCCAACATCCAGCTTCAGCAACAGCGACGGCCGACAATGAGTGACTGTCGCCACCTCCTCGATCGACGGCTTCAAAACTTCAATCAGCCAACAAGGAAGACTGGAAGCACGTAAAGTTTTAGAACTGTATGGCAGACCTCAGCTTTTCAAACTTTTAAAATTGTTGCATCACAAAATTACAGCAACTTAGCATGAATGTTTGTTGCTCATTGTCCCAATTGCATTACCAAGCAGGGTCCCTTCCTTTTCCGGAATGAACCCGAGTGTCATTGAAATTCAAACACCAGCATCATTCGATTTCACTGCTTTAATTTCAAAGTTCAGTTAAGGTATTCATAGCTGGCTACAATATTCAGATTACACAAGCACAAATTAAGAGTGCGAGTTTTGTTACCGTATTTTAGCTTACCTGTGACTGCAGCTCAGCTTGGTACGTACTAAATTTTACTACTGTTAATTGTTCAGAATCATTTAATTCAAGTTCAAAGTTAAATCCCTTATTTCTAAATTGCGTAGATTCAAGTAGCTTTTGAAATGATTGTTGAGGTAGTCCAAGACTAACCATATTTTACTGAAATTCGATGTGCTTCAGAAAGAAAGCTCACTATTAACTTCAGTCACTAAATTAACTTTCGATTTTCCTGTTTTATTAATTCTTTTGCTAAATTAAGTCAGTGTGTAGCGAAATTTATTACTTCCGACAAACTTTCAGTTTTCACACTGCATGTGCCAACCTTCAGTTGCCACGCTTCTAGTGCTAATTATATGTGTAATAACCTTTCTTTTTCAGTTACTATAGTAATTGTCCTTAGGACTGGCGACTGTAATTTCCCCCAAATCTCAAATATCTAATTACCGCTAGTTAATTGTTAATGTAACGGCCGCACATTTACTTTCTTTATTAACTTTACCCCTTTTCAAAATTAATTTCCACCTGTTTCATTAGCATTTTTCCTTTCATTTAGATGTAACCCTTTCCTCCCTCTTTACCGACAGATTAACTTCCATTAGGTACACGCGGTTTAATTTTTCACTGTCATTAAGGTCGATAAGTAAGGGGGAGGTTACAAGCCACATAAACTGAAAGAAACAGAAGTTTTAGAGAGTTTCAGAATGAGCATTAGGGAACGACTGACAAGAATAGGGGAAAGGAATCATATAAGAAGAATGGGCAGCTTCAAGGGGAATTGGAATGCCCTATCCCGATATTGAAATGGAACTTTTACAGGACATTAAACTGTATGTTCTGAGTCTACTGAACTACAATAATTCCATTTCAGCCACTGCTTTCAGAAACATAATTTTTACATAAGTTATGTTCTTATTTTTGATATGTATGTTATTACTCACTGAAAATTTGAATACTCTAGTCAAAGCTATTTATGAGATTTAGGGAAAAATGCAACAGAAAGTGTAAATTTTCAAGAACAACTTCTGAACTTTCAAAAGACTTTAACTGACTTAATATATGCTTAACTTTTTATTTTTTGTCACTCAGAAGCATCCAGTACTGTACTTTATATCATCCTCTTGATCCTTTTCCAAGTTTTTTCTTCTTTTCTTCTTTCTGGACTCCTTAGTATCCAACTGTGCTGCGTATTCTGGTTTATCAATGTGAACCTTGTCCATCCATTCAAGTTTTCTGATGCAGTTTGCTCCAGGATTAATTTCCATATGCTGTAGCACTTTCACCATACCAATGTTGCCATCATTAAAAGCAATAACAGCATCACTGACCCCACACTTCAGTGTCTTCATTGCAACAAAAAAATTTTTGGCAAGTGAGTCCATATAAGATTATTGAACGATTGATGGGGATTTTGAGTCTGACCATGCAGACACGTCTTCAGTAATTCAGAATTTTCCAGGTCTCTGTAAATAGTTTGTATGATATCCAGGACTGCTGCTAGGATGAAATGTTTATGACTGTATAAACTATTTGAGCAGTGGGCATTGCAGTAATTGAACCATGAATCAGGTCCAAGAGGGCCAAGGTGGTGTACTGGTTTTTCATCAGTTGACAGTCTGTGGAAGAAGGTAGCCCATACTACCTGCTCCATTTTCAACAAATCCTCAGTGTTATTTCTAATGGTCATCCCATAATACTGCTGTCATTTTGTCTGTCATCAATCATTTTGTCTGTCAGCCTGCCTCTTATGGTTTTACCATCAGAAAGTTTCTTGTCTCTCAAACTTTGTTTCAACTTCCTCAACCTGGTGCCCATCCTCTTCTGGACATGACCAACACACTCCAGTTTTGTGATAATCTTCTCACCATAAGGCTTAGCGGCTACTACACTGTTATATGCTTTTGAGTCTCCATCACCTAAGAACTTAGTGTAAAACACTCCCCTTTCGTTCACAGACTGGCTAAAAATGCAGAGGCCTCCATACCACCACTTGTTCCTTCATAATTTCTGTGACAGATATGCCCGTCTTGATTCCCTGATTTACGTTAATACAATGTTTGGTTAAAATCTGGAAATCTATTACCTTTCCAGTATCCACATGGTCACCATAGCAACAGAATTGTTAGAACTGTAGCTACACTTCTACCAAGTGCCATCAAAAGCTACTGGTATTTCAGTCATACCATTATTTATTTCAACAGCTGCGTTTGCAACACGCTTCATTGACTCACATGCAACAGATTCCACAGCAGCTGTAATAAATCCTGCACACATTGTATCTACTGCAATGTGTCCTTTGCTAGGAGCTCTCAATCCATGAAACCATCTAACATTTACTTAAAAATAATTATCTTTCAGAATTACGAAATGAATCAGTATATATATATATATATATATATATATATATATATATATATGATTGAAGCGATTTCACAGCTCTACAATAACTTCATTATTTGAGATATTTTCACAATGCTTTGCACATACATACAAAAACTCAAAAAGTTTTTTTAGGCATTCACAAGTGTTCGATATGTGCCCCTTTAGTGATTCGGCAGACATCAAGCTGATAATCAAGTTCCTCCCACACTCGGCGCAGCATGTCCCCATTAATGAGTTCGAAAGCATCGTTGATGCGAGCTCGCAGTTCTGACACATTTCTTGGTAGAGGAGGTTTAAACACTGAATCTTTCACATAACCCTACAGAAAGAAATCGCATGGGGTTAAGTCGGGAGAGCGTGGAGACCATGACATGAATTGCTGATCATGATCTCCACCACGACCGATCCATCAGTTTTCAAATCTCCTGTTTAAGAAATGCCGAACATCATGATGGAAGTGCGGTGGGGCACCATCCTGTTGAAAGATGAAGTCGGCGCTGTCGGTCTCCAGTTGTGGCATGAGCCAATTTTCCGCGGGCTACGCGTGAAACTTGCCCGCAAGCGTTCAACCGTTTCTTCGCTCACTGCAGGCCGACCCGATAATTTCCCGTTACAGAGACATCCAGAAGCTTTAAACTGCGCAAACCATCGCCGAATGGAGTTAGCAGTTGGTGGATCTTTGTTGAACTTCGTCCTGAAGTGTCGTTGCACTGTTATGACTGACTGATGTGAGTGCATTTCAAGCACGACATACGGTTTCTCGGCTCCTGTCGCCATTTTGTCTCACTGCGCTCTCGAGCGCTCTGACGGCAGAAACCTGAAATGCGGCTTCAGCCGAACAAAACTTTATGAGTTTTTCTACGTATCTGTAGTGTGTTGTGACCATATGTCAATGAATGGAGCTACAGTGAATTTATGAAATCGCTTCAATCATTTGTAATAGCCCTGTATATATATACACAGGGTGGTCCACTGATAGTGACCAGGCCAAATATCTCACGAAATAAGCATCAAACGAAAAAACTACAAAGAACGAAACTTGTCTGGCCTGAAGGGAGAAACCAGATGGCGCTATGGTTGGCCTGCTAGATGGCGCTGCCATAGGTCAAACGGATATCAACTGTTTTTTTTAATAGAAATATGAATGTTTTAGTTGGACCACTTTTTTCACTTTGTGATAGATGGCGCTGTCATAGTCACAAACGTATAAGTACGTGGTATCACGTAACATTTCGCCAGTGCGGACAGTATTTGCTTCGTGATACATTACCCGTGTTAAAATTGACTGTCTACCAATTGCGGAAAAGGTCGATATCGTGTTGATGTATGGCTATTGTGATCAAAATGCGCAACGGGCGTGTGCTATGTATGCTGCTCGGTATCCTGGATGACATCATCCAAGTGTCCGGACCGTTCGCCGGATAGTTACGTTATTTAAGGAAACAGGAACTGTTCAGCCACATGTGAAACGTCAGCCACGACCTGCAACAAATGATGATGTCCAAGTAGGTGGCCGGCCGCGGTGGTCTAGCGGTTCTAGGTGCGCAGTCCGGAACCGCGCGACTGCTACGGTCACAGGTTCGAATCATGCCTCGGGCATGGATGTGTGTGATGTCATTAGGTTAGTTAGGTTTAAGTAGTTCTAAGTTCTAGGGGACTGATGACCATAGATGTTAAGTCCCATAGTGCTCAGAGCCATTTGAACCATTTTTGAACCAAATAGGTGTTTTAGCTGGGTCGCGGCTAATCCGCACATCAGTAGCAGACAAATTGCGCGAGAATCGGGAATCTCAAAAACGTCGGTGTTGAGAATGCTACATACATCGATTGCACCCATACCATATTTCTATGCACCAGGAATTGCATGGCGACGACTTTGAACGTCGTGTACAGTTCTGCCACTGGGCACAAGAGAAATTACGGGACAATGACAGACTTTTTGCACGCCTTCAATTAGCGACGAAGCGTCATTCACCAACAGCGGTAACGTAAACCGGCATAATATGCACTATTGGGCAACGGAAAATCCACGATGGCTGCGACATGTGGAACATCAGCGACCTTGGCGGGTTAATGTATGGTGCGGCATAATGGGAGGAAGGATAATTGGCCCCCATTTTATCGATGGCAATCTAAATGGTGCAATTTATGCTGATTTCCTATGTAATGTTCTACCGATGTTACTACAAGATGTTTCACTGCATGACAGAATGGCGATGTACTTCCAACATGATGGATGACAGGCTCATAGCTCGCGTGCGGTTGAAGCGGTATTGAATACCATATTTCATGACAGGTGGATTGGTCATCGAAGGACCATACCATGGCCTGCACATTCACTGGATCTGACGTCCCCGGATTTCTTTCTGTGGGGAAAGTTGAAGGATATTTGCTATCGTGATCCACCGACAATGCCTGACAACATGTGTCAGCGCATTGTCAATGCATGTGCGAACATTACGGAAGGCAAACTACTCGCTGTTGAGAGGAGTATCGTTACATGTATTGCCAAATGCATTGAGGTTGGAGGACATCATTTTGAGCATTTATTGCATTGATGTGGTATTTACAGGTAATCACGCTGTAGCAGCATGCGTTCTCAGAAATGATAAGTTCACAAATGTACATGTATCACATTGGAACAACCTAAAATAAAATGTTCAAATGTATCTGCATTCTGTATTTTAATTTAAGAAACCTACCTGTTACCAAATGTTCTCCTAAAATTGTGAGCCATATGTTTCTGACTATTACAGCACCATCTATCACAAAGCGAAACAAGTGGTCCAAATAAAACATTCGAATTTCTTTACATACTACACGAATATGTAATAAAAAATGGGGGTTCCTATATAAAAAAACGCTGTTGATTTCCGTTTGACCTATGGCAGAGCCATGTAGCAGGCCAACGTTAGCGCCATCTGGTTTCCCCCTTCAAGCTAGACAAATTTCGTTCTTTGTAGTTTTTTCGCTTGACGCTTATTTCGTGAGATATTTGGCCCGGCCACGATCAATGGACCACCCTGTACACACACACACACACACACACACACACACACACACACACATATATATATATATATATATATATATATATATATATATATATATATGTACTCTTATACGAAAATTCATTTACTCTAATAACTTCCATGACACAGTAAATTAAATCAGCAGATCAAACAATAGAAAAATTATCTAAAACATGACTGCGACGAGGGTGAACTGCACTGACAACGCAAGTCTGCAAAAAGAAAAATAAATTTTCTACCTCATAAAGTAAGACCTTGTTCTTCATTTTAAAACCTTTTTTATGTCCATATGGTACCCAGCCATTGTTGTTTTTATTTACACATCAAGTCCCATAGGACCAAATTGAGGAACAAATCTCCAAGTTCATGGAATGTCTCAGTACAGGAAATTACAACACAAAAGTAATAACAGATAAAAATAAAATGTTAATGAACCCAAAACAAGTCAATCCATAAGTTTAGTAAATGCAATCAACAATACAACAAGAATCAGCTTACTTTTTCAAGGAACCCCTCAACAGAATAGAAGGAGTGATCCATGTGGAAACTTATCAGTTTCGATTTGAATGCACGTGGATTACTGCTAACATTTTTGAATTTGAGTGGTAGGTTATTGAAAATGGATGCAGCAGTATGCTGCACACCTTCCTGCACGAGAGTTAACGAAGTCCGATCCAAATGCAGGTTTGGTTTCTGCCGAGTATTACCTGAGTGAAAGCTGCTTATTCTTGGGAATAAGCTAATATTGTTAACAAGAGATGACAATAAGGAATGTATACATTGAGAGCCAATGTCAAAATACCCACTCGTAAACAGGGGTCGACAAGAGGTTCGTGAACTTACACCTCTTATTGTCTAAACAGCCCGTTCCTGAGCAAAAAATATCCTTTTAGAAAGGGAAGAGTTACCCCAGAATATAATACCATATGACATAAGTAAATGAAAATAAGAAAAGTAGACTAATTTTCATGTCAAACGATCACTCACTTCAGATACCAATCGAATAGTAAAAATAGCAGTATTAAGTCTTTGAAAAAATCCTGAGCATGGGCTTTCCACGACAGTTTATTATCTATATAAACACCTAGAAATTTGGCCTGTTCAGTTTCACTAATCATATGCCCATTATGTGAAATTAAAACGTCAGGTTTTGTTGAATTGTGTGTTAGAAACTGCAAAAACTGAGTCTTACTTTTACTTAGCGTTAGTTTATTTTCTACAAGCCATGAACTTAGGTCATGAACTACACTATTTAAAACCAAGCCAATGTTGCACACAACATCATTTACCACCAAGCTAGTGTCATCAGCAAACAGAAATATTTTAGAGTTACCCGTAGTTCTAGAGGGCATATAATTTACATAAATAAGGAACTGGAGTGGCCCCAACACTGATCCTTGGGGCACCCCCCTCCCCCCCCACTTGACCGTATCCCAGTCAGACCCCACATCACAGCCATTCTCAACATAATGAAGAATGACCTTTTGCTGACTGTTGCTAAAGTAAGAGGTGAATCAATTGTGAGCTACTCCCCGTATTCTGTGATGGTCCATTTTCTGGCGTAATATTTTGTGATCAACACAATAAAACTCCTTAGTTAAATTAAAAAATATACCCAGCGTTCGAAACCTTTTGTTTAATCCATCCAGTACCTCACAGAGTAAATAGAATATAGCATTTTCAGTTGTTTAAGCTACTTCTATAACTTAACTGTACATTTGATAGCAAATCGTGTGAGATAAAATGATCAATTATCCTTTAGTACACAACTTTTCAATAACTTTAGCAAACACTGATGGCATAAAAATAGGTCTAAAAGTGTCTACATTACCCTTTCTCCCTTTTTATAAAGCGGCTTTACTACTGAGTAGTTAAATCACTCAGGAAACTGACCATTCCTAAAGAAAAAATTACCGATATGGCTAAATACAGGGCTAACACGTGCAGCACAGTACCTTAATATTCTGCTAGGCACTCCATCATAACCATGAGAGTTATGTGCTTTAATTATTGACTCAATCTCCCCCTTGTCTGTATCACAGAGGAGTATTTCAGACATCAATCTTGGAAAGGCATTTGCCAGGAAAGTTTTATGATTCCGTGTAGAAGCTAAATTTTTGTTTAATTCACCAGCAATGCTCAGAAAATGATTGTTAAA
Organism: Schistocerca cancellata; assembly: GCF_023864275.1. Lineage (NCBI taxonomy): Eukaryota > Metazoa > Arthropoda > Insecta > Orthoptera > Acrididae > Schistocerca > Schistocerca cancellata. Next base: position 604,214,920 of record NC_064631.1, on the reverse strand, counting down.
TACTGTACTTGTATCTGATTTATCAGTAACAGAAATGTTTTTACTATGAACTGACTTTATATTGTCAACCTTGTACTGCTGACCAGACACTTCCTTCACAACTGACTATATGGTTTCAATTTTATCCTGTGAATTAGCTATTCTATTTGCATACCATATACTCTTTGCCTTCCTGATAACATTTTTAAGCACATTACAATACTGTTTGTAATGGGCTACTGCACCTTGATTGCGAGTACTCAAACATTTTGATATAATTCCCACTTTGTTCTACATGATATCCTTATCCCACTAGTCAGCCATCTGGACTGCCTATTACTGCTAGTACCCAATTTAGAATGTTCTAATGGAAAGCAACTCTCAAAGAGCACGAGAAATGTGTTAAGGAAAGCATTGTATTTATCCTCTATGTTATCGGCACTATAAACATCATGCCACTCTTGTCCCTTGACAAGGTTTAGGAAACACTCTATTGCTGTTGGATTAACTTTAGTACATAGTTCCTAATTACATATGACATTTGTCCTGCAGCCTAGTTGGAAGAAACACAGTCTGCATCAGGTGATATGAATTTAGGAGATCTACCAACATCCTTTTCCTTGCACCATCATGCACAAAATTTATACTGAAGTCACCACATATAACTAATTTCTGGTACTTCCTACAAAGTGAATCAAGAGCTCTCTCTAGCTTGAGAAGAAATGCTCTGCAGTTCTGAGTCATCATTCCTCCTCATAATAAATCTGCAACTCACATAGTTCCAAAAGTGCATCTATGCATTATATTGTACACTCAATGAATCCCTGCGTGCTGCATACCATAGATATCCAATACTGACTGTCAAAGATTCTACAACTCCACAGTGCTGCCATTGCAGACACAGATATTGTTGCCTAACAAATGGTTCTATGACCACAGTTCTTAAAATATACCATTTTCCTTTAGAAATTTTAACACATTCAATAAGATCATCAAAAAATAGCCATCTTACACCATATATCACTAGGGGAAAGATACATGCTGACTACAGGAAAATTAAAGAGACCTTTGGAGAAAGCAGAACCACGTCTATGAATGTCAAGACCCCCGATGGTAAATCAGTCCTAAGCAAAGATGAGAAAGCAGGAAGATGGAAGTAGTATACAGATGGTCTATACAAGGGAGATGTACTTCAGAGCAATATTATGAAAATGGATAAGGACGTAGATGAAGATGACATGGGAGATATGATACTGTTTGAAGATTTTAACAGAGCATTGAAAGACCTAAGTCAAAACAAGGCCCCAGAAGTAGATAACTTTCCGCTAAAACTGCTAATAGCCTTGGGAGAGCCAGCCATGACAAAACTCTTCCATCTCTTGAGAAAGATGTATGAGACAGGCGAAATACCATCAGACTTCAAGAAGAAAACAATAATTACAATTTAAAAAAAAAGCAGATGCTGACAGGTGTGAATATTACCGAAGTATCAGTTTAATAAGTCATGGTTGCAAAATACTAACACGAATTTATTACAGAAGAATGGAAAAACTCATAGAAGCTGATCTCAGAGAAGATTAGTTGTGATTCAGGAGAAATGTAGCAACCTGTGAAGCAATACTGACCCTAAAATGTCTCATAGAAGATAGGTTAAGGGAAGGCTAACTTACATTTATAGCATTTGCAATCTTAGAGAAAGCTTTTTACAATGTTGACTGGAACACTCTCTTTCAAATTCTAAAGGTGTCAGGTCTAAAATACAGAGAGCAAAAGGCAATTTGCAATTTATACAGAAACCAAATGGCAGTTATAAAGGTCAAGGTACATGAATGGGAAGCAGTGATTGGGAAGTAAATGAGACAGTGTCGCAGCCCATCCCCCACCTTATTCAATCTGTACATTAAGCAAGCAGTAAAGGAAACAGAAGAAAAATATGGAGTAGGAATGAAAGTCCATGGAGAGGAAATAAAAACTTTCTCATTTGCCAATGAACTTGGACGAGCAGTCAAATCAAATAGACAGTGTCTTCAAAGGAATACATAAGATGAACATTAAGAAAAGCGAGGATACTGGTATGCAGTAGAATTAAATCAGGTGATGCTGAGGGAATTAGATTAGGAAATGAGACACTTTTCTGAAAGTATTTGTATGGAATGTAGCGATGAACAGAAATGAAACATGTACAATTAACATTTTAGACAAGAAAAAAATAGAAGATTTTGAAATGTGGTGCTACAGAAGAATTCTGAAGATTAGAAGGGTAGATCACATAACTAATTAAGAGATACAGAATAGAACTGGGGAGAAAAGAAGTATGTGGCACAACGTGACTAGAAGAAGGGATCAGTTGGTATGACACATTCCGAGACATCAAGGTATCATCAATTTAGTACTGGAGGGAAGCATGGGTGGAGGGGGAGGATAAAACCGTAGAGGGGGACCAAGAGATGAATACACGAAGCAGATTCAGAGGGATGTTGCTGCAGTAGTTACTCAGAGATGAAGAGGCTTGCACAGGAATGGGTGACACGGAGAGCTGCATCAAACCAATCTTTGGACTAAAAATCACAACATCCCATCCCAAATCAAAAATAACAGCAAAGTGCGTAGCTACAATACTGGAAGAGAGAATGAGCTTCACTCTTGCGGGTTAAATCTGACTTTGGAGCAGAAAGGGGTGAATTATGCTGCCACAAAAATCTTTAGTCATTTACTAAATGGTGGTAAAAGCCTGACAGATAGTCAAGCATCATTTAAAAATAATTAAAATGATTTCTGAATGACAATTCCTTCTACTCAGTAGATGAATTTTTAAATATGAATTAGTAAAGATCATTGTATCATGTAAACAGAACTTATCTTAAAGTGACAAATTATACATCGTTGTCAAGTGTCATATCCATAATCTAAGGAACAATTATTAATGTAATGTAACTGAAATGAAACTTTGTGAGAGCTATGGTGTTGGTTGGAATGATGTATATACATATCAGTATGTATTACATGTGAATTAAGTTGGTGAAACGTTATTGGGTTCTACAGTAACAGAACAGATGAGACGCCCGTGCTGTACATAAATAAAAAATTAGCTGATGAAACAGTTTTCATTATATAACGTTTTAAGTGAAAAAGCCAACTCTAATGAATGAGAAAAATATATTCATGGCGGTATGTTTCGTCTGTAATAGGATGACCGGAGCGAGCGACGTGGTTGGGATTGTAGGGCGTGGCTGGGTAGAAGAAGGTGGCTGTTTTTAGCAATCTTCCTCTTTATTGTTGGTTCTTTCAACACATTTTCCGGTAGCTCAGCCCCACTGCTCGTGTGGTGGTGGAGACGTGCTGATGCACGCAGCCCGGGGAACGCGACGCCGTGCTCGGTCAGCGGCTGCGCACGTGGTAGGAGGTTAGCATCATGAGTCCCGGTCTAGCCCGCCTCCTGCAGACGCGGCGGCTCGTGATGACGCCAGGAATCGCCGGTGCAGCAGCGGGCAACGCCCTCCGGCGTACGGACCTCGGGGACAGCGTCACTGATGACGACGACGCAACAGCGACCGAACGCCAATCGGTCAAACCGATGTCGACACCCACCTCTGATGCCCTTATATAGTGCAGACCGCTGTTGTATCCACTGGTTACGCGGCGGCGTGTTTATTAGAAGGTTCTCGATGAGTTGGCTAACGCAACCGCGCCGACGCCACCCGCGCCTGCGTAATTCTGCTAATGCTGCGTTCTGGCTGTTGATGGCTGCCGCGCATGTACACACATACCGACACTCGTTGCAAAACTGTGTCACCTGCATAACGCGCCGGCCAGCCTTCGTCTGCTGTTTGCCGTGAGGCTGGCGAATCGCGCACTGAAACACACTAAATCACAATTTCACACCATATTTCCTAAAAATAACCCCTTGTCCTCTACAATTCCTCCCTTGTACGAAAAGAATTCGTCCCCGAATTCAACCAAAAATTCAAAACAAATACAGTTCGCTTCACAAACACCACAAAATGCGACTGATTCACTATTTACACTGTGTTCATTCAGTTATATCCTCAGTCTAATCTTTTTTCATAAACATTACTCAGTGTTCTGCTGCAGTGCCTCACAACTGTTCAGTGATTTTGCCTAGACCCGTAGGTTAATGGTTGGATGGGGCGGGATTTGGGCTACCTATCCTCTCAAGCCGATAGTACACTAATCCTACGACAAAGATAAAAAATACATGTGGCGGTGGTTGATGATCCAATAACTAGGAAGAGTTGCTTATGTTCATTACAGTACTCATGCACTTGTTGAAAAAGATGTTCCATAGTTATACGACCATCCTGAGCTGCTTGAATCCGGTCCAAAGAGCAAAGTCGGCTCTAATGTGCTATTCAAAAGAGTGAGATTTTCTTTCATGACGAATTGCACCGGTTGGTCGGGTACATAGATTAATGAGCGTGTTATGTTTATGATTGTGTCTCCAGTAATCAGAGCTGGTAAACGGAAAATTGACCCTGTGTGCCGTTAATTAACAGTCCCTGCCCCTGCAGTTCTATTCTTTGCGTACTCCCTTGCTTACCCTGCTCATAACAAACTCAAATAACGACTGTGTTTTCCATTACTGAAAATACCCAATGTGGACCCACTTGCTGAAAGAACTTCACCGTGCCTGCTATAATTTCCTTAGGGTTCCTGAGAGCGGAATAGAGAATACTCACAATATTTGGGAACAGTGTGTAACAATTTCGCAGGGCAGATAGTAACTGGACCTGTTCGACAACGCAGCAAGTCTTGTGCAGTGTGGAACGCATGAGCTTGTCTGTTACGTGCCACTAACAGTATTTCCCATACGGTTAATTGTACGAATTTCTGGAAAATTTCCCACTTCACTCGATATGTATGCAAAGTGTAACAGTCAAATTCACAATCCTTAAATGTTAATGGTATTATGATATGAATTCTCAGTAGGGTACCCGTCCACGTACTGGTAACAGTGGCCATTTTGCAGTACAGAGATAAGTATTCGTCTGTTAATGTCGTCAGTAGCTCCAGGGATGCGAGCAGTTCCAATTGAACTTTCCGTAATCCTTCCCGAAGTTGTTCCAAAGGTAACAGTACCGGGGTTAGGTGACCACGAATTGCGTGCAACAAAGCCTTGTGTAGTTCCGTGGCTTCTATGCGTGCTTCCATAATACTATCAGTAAGAAAACGGAGCAGCTTAGCGATTATCAGCTGTGAATCGACGTTACCCAACCGGTACTTGATTATACCCAAGTCGTGATTGGTTGTGTCAGCTGTGGCCTTAATGTGGAACATCAAGGTCGCGGCCAAAGCTCGCAATTGGCGCATATTATTAACTACATCTTTCTCCAAACTCTCTAATTGGGTTGTGTGAAGATCTAGTATTCCGTGATTACTATTCACATTATCCTGTATCTGCTGCAGCGTTTCATTAATACTTTTAATATCTTCCGCGTCAGCGGTCCCAAAAACAGTTTTTAGGATACTACCACCTGCATCTAACCGTCCTCTTTTCCAACGGAGGTGCGGGATTAACCCTGCAGTTTGCCGCAACTGAGCTTGTAAGCGTGCAAAAGCTGATCGTAGTAGCTGATATTCCCCCTGTGTGTCATTAAACCTTGACTGATTAGCCACCATGGAATGAAGTTAGTTAAATGTATCCTCTAATTTACAGATTTCGTCTTCAACCGCCCAAATATTACAGTCGACCCTTAAGGTCCATTGATGTCCGGACATAATTACGTCCCCTTGTCGCGAGAACAAAACACCACTTGATGTAGGACGTACCTTCAAGGCTTCAGCTAAGTTGCGACAGCAGAACAGAATAACTATGCTGAGAGATAGTGCACGCCTTCCCTCTTCCCTCCTCAGCACAACCCATGACGTTGGAACTGCTGTTCTTACCAGAACGTCACGCCTCCTGAGACACAAAAGAAAAACAACTCACATTAGCTCTTCCTTTTTACGCATGGCTTAAGAGCATAATAGCATGTGTGATCACTTCCACAATTAACTTGATTCTCTTGTTTATCTACTCCTTTCTTATTCTTTTTCTTAGATTCATCTTTCTCTCCACTAGAAGTTACTGCAGACAATGAAGGAAGTTCCTCAAAATAACCCTTGAAAGGCCTAATTCGGCTCACATGCACAATAGTAGGGCGAGTTGGAAGCTGTAATTTGACATTCACCAGCGATGTCATCTCGATCACTGGGAAAGGACCTTGATAACGGGATACAAATATTTTCGTTTTGCCTTTTGGCACATACGGATTAGTCATCATCACCCATTGTCTTACATGATATTTGGGTAAAGCCGCCTTTCTATTATGAACTTTGTCCTGTCTCTCTAACGCTTTAGTGTTCATTTTTTTCACCTGCCGCCAGATTGTTTTCAACTTTGTGGATAAGTCTTTAACAGCCGAAATATCGGTTCCTGGTGGGGTCTTGAGCAATTCAAATGGAGATGGCATCTTCCGACCGAACAGTACTTCATACGGAGACAATCCTGTACTTTCATGCACTTTTGAGTTATACGGCATGCATACAAACGCCAATAGGTTATCCCAATTGTTGTGTTGCGAATTTACATAATAACTTAACATCTTAGCTATTGTACAATGAACTCTCTCGGTCCGACCATTAGCCTGCAGGTGTAATGCACTCGTTCTCAATTTCTTTACATGTAATAACTTGCATAACTGTTTCATCAAATCGGGCATAAAGTTTGACCCTTGATCTCTAATTATAGTTTCAGGTGTTCCGAATTTCAATATCCATTGATGTATTATGGCATGAGCCAATGTTTCAGCTCGCTGGTCCGGAAAAGCTGTCACAGACACATAGCGCGAAAAATGATCTATTATTGTTAAAACATAGCGATTACCCGCTGGTGTTTGCTCAAATGGTCCTAAGACGTCTACACCAAGTAATTGGAGAGGTCATCCGCTTCCGGTAGTTGTTGTAACACAATTTTCTGATGACTCAATTCTGCCCGTTGAGCACACAGAATGAAATTCTTTACATACTGATCGACATCTTGCGTACACGTTGACCACCAATAACTCTGTGCTACTCTTCTTTCCGTTGCTCTTCGACCCGAATGACCAGAAAACATTGAATCATGTGCTTGCCTTAAAATTTCGCTTCGCAATTTTTCTTTTACGACTATGCGTGGACCGTTCTTTTTTTTTTTTTTTTTTTTTTTTTTTTTTTTTTTTTTTTTTTTTAAATGGACTTGTAGTCCGGGGTGATTGGTCACAATACAGCATCACCGGTCTATTGCGGTCTAACTGTGTTGGTGAGCCAGTAATCCCGTCTTCCGCGACGAACTGTTGCTGCGAGATAAATCTTTGACAGCCTGTGTTGGCAGTTTGTGCCTCCACCCATTCGTTCTCATTTATTCCTGTGCATTCCATGTCACATACTTTACGACTCAGACCATCCGCGTTTCCGTGCGATTTACCCGGTCGATGAATCGCTTCAAAATCGTACTCACTAAGACGCAAAGCCCACTTAGTTAATCTACTCGTTGGGTCTTTAAGCCCTAACAACTACTTAAGTGCTGCATGGTCAGTAATCACCTTGAAACGTCGTCCATACAAATAACACCAGAAATAGGTTATTCTGAAAATTAATGCTAATAACTCCTTCTTGGTTGTCAAGTAATTTTTTTCTGCATTGTTTAGCTGTCTGGAAGCATATGCTGTGGGGTGTTCCTGCCTATCTATTTCCTGAGATAATACAATACCCAAAGCAAAATTGCTAGAGTCACAAGATAATATAAACTGTTTACTAAAACCTGGAAAAGGCAAAACCGGACTAGATGCTAGCAAATTTTTTGACTTTTGAAAAGCCTCTTCGCATTCTGCTGACCAGTGAAATTTTTCTCCCTTCTCCTTCAACTGCGTGAGGGGCCTTGCAATTTCCACAAATTCTGGAATATACCTCCTGTAAAAATTGGCAAGACCTAAATAAGACTGCAGCTCTTTTACTTTTGTAGGTGTCGGAAAATTCATTACCGCCTCTACAAGTTTTGGATCCTTGTGGACACCCTCCTGTCCTATAATATGACCTAAATAACGGACTTCTTGCAACAAAAAATGACATTTTTCCATTTGAAGAGTTAACCGCACTGCTTTCAGACGATCGAAAACTGCGTGCAAGCGGCGCACATGTTCTTGCACATCCTTTGAGAAAACAATTATGTTGTCCAAATATACCATAAACTGATTAGGTTTCAGCCCTCGTAACACGCTATCTAGTAACCGTTGGAAGGTTGCTGGAGCATTTTTGAGTCCTAAAGGCATTCGCTGATACTGAAAATGACCTGTAGGTGTTGAAAAAGCTGTCTTCGGTCGGTCTTCCGGGGCGACCTCCAACTGGTGGTACCCGCTTCGAAGATCCAAGGTCGTGAAGTACCGACACTGACCCAAATTATCCAGCGTTTCAATGATATTAGGCATTGGGTATGCATCCGATACAGTTTTTTGATTCAGGAAACGATAATCACAACAAAAGCGATATGCCTCGCCCCCATCAGGTGATTTTTTACCCACTATTACGACAGGAGCGGACCAGTGACTACTACTGGTTTCTATTATCCCATCCCTAAGCTGTTGATTAATAAATACTTCCATGACAGGATGTAAACTTTTCGGAACATGATATGGACGTTTATACACTGGTGCTTCATTCCCAGGGGGATGTAATGCTGAACTAACGGTGTGGCGGGCAGTGGACAATGAGAATTAAATAACTCTTTATATTCCGTCAAAAGGTTTTCCATGAATTCTCTGTCTTGCCCTTCTAAATTTGCTACTTTACCCCTCAGTGCGGACCAGCTGACAGACTCCTCTGGCATTGTGTAATCTGCTGTGAAATCCTTATCCAGTTCATCTTCCCCTATTATCTCCAGATTCACTATTACGGTACCCTGTGCTAACTGCATCTCTTCAAGGCCAAAATTATCAATACTGACAGGCACAATCTTTTTTCCTTCTATCTCCCGCATGTAGGACACGCTACGGGGTGTAAAACACTTCATTTTATCCAGCGGCTCATTCTCAGACAAAGGTTCAACGACACACAACGAATTTACAGGCACGCTGGCTCCAACATCTGCCCAGGTTATTTTCCCTCTACCCTTCGGTATAGTATTCCACGAGTTAACCCTAAGGGACCTTGTACGCAGTTTAGGTGGCCCACCCGACGTCTGGGCGGTTCCTTGCGACAGTGATGGTTTTTCGGCTGCAGAACCTTGGCGAAATTGTATTCCGTCCAGTTCTACTGTACGCCGTTCCAGGTTAACTTTTGCGTGATGCGCAATCAGGAAATCCAGTCCGAGTATGACATCATAGCTGCTGCCAACAACTGGAAGAACTTCTACCTTCACCTGGAAGTTCCTTATTTCCACTCAGAAGGTTAACACCGCTGATCCGAGTGACTTCACGTGTCCCCCAACCACGCCACTTAACGCCCAGCGTGGTGGTTTTAACTCTACTTTACTGAGTACACTTCTACTCGCCACGGATACCTGAGATCCGGTATCCAATAAAAATTTGCACGGTTTGCCCCTCACCAAGCCGGTCAGAAAAAAGTCTGCCACTGATTCTGCACTAGCATTAATCCTTACCGGGGGTGTTGCACAGTGGACACACCACCCCCAGCCCCGTTTAACTGAGGGGGGTGAGGCCCACCTTGCGGTTTCCTATCATGTTTCTGCCAGGACCCATTGCAATTACGCTCCATATGACCCCAACGTCTGCATTTCCTGCACTGCACTTCCTTGCAATCGCATCTAATATGTCCCATCTGACCACATCTGAAACATTTTATTTGTGCATTAAACACTGCTTTCCTGTCCCGCATCTTCGTTACTGCTTCAACTTCCTCTAACGCCACAGCGATTCCGACTGCCTCATTGAGAGTCTTAGGGAATTCCATCCTAATCTTGCGGGAGGTTTCGGGTTGCATTTCCCGCAAAAATGCCTCTAGTGCCCTCTGCTCAGCTTCTAGCAGAATGGCTTCATTAACCCTATTGGGATCCGTTAGCTCATTGGTATTAACATAAATTTTTAGAATTCGATCTACATAAGCTTCTATTGATTCCCCATTTCTTTAATACACTCCTGGAAATTGAAATAAGAACACCGTGAATTCATTGTCCCAGGAAGGGGAAACTTCATTGACACATTCCTGGGGTCAGATACATCACATGATCACACTGACAGAACCACAGGCACATAGACACAGGCAACAGAGCATGCACAATGTCGGCACTAGTACAGTGTATATCCACCTTTCGCAGCAATGCAGGCTGCTATTCTCCCATGGAGACGATCGTAGAGATGCTGGATGTAGTCCTGTGGAACGGCTTGCCATGCCATTTCCACCTGGCGCCTCAGTTGGACCAGTGTTCGTGCTGGACGTGCAGACCGCGTGAGACGACGCTTCATCCAGTCCCAAACATGCTCAATGGGGGACAGATCCGGAGATCTTGCTGGCCAGGGTAGTTGACTTACACCTTCTAGAGCACGTTGGGTGGCACGGGATACATGCGGACGTGCATTGTCCTGTTGGAACAGCAAGTTCCCTTGCCGGTCTAGGAATGGTAGAACGATGGGTTCGATGACGGTTTGGATGTACCGTGCACTATTCAGTGTCCCCTCGACGATCACCAGTGGTGTACGGCCAGTGTAGGAGATCGCTCCCCACACCATGATGCCGGGTGTTGGCCCTGTGTGCCTTGGTCGTATGCAGTCCTGATTGTGGCGCTCACCTGCACGGCGCCAAACACGCATACGACCGTCATTGGCACCAAGGCAGAAGCGACTCTCATCGCTGAAGACGACACGTCTCCATTCGTCCCTCCATTCACGCCTGTCGCGACACCACTGGAGGCGGGCTGCACGATGTTGGGGCGTGAGCGGAAGACGGCCTAACGGTGTGCGGGACCGTAGCCCAGCTTCATGGAGACGGTTGCGAATGGTCCTCGCCGATACCCCAGGAGCAACAGTGTCCCTAATTTGCTGGGAAGTGGCGGTGTGGTCCCCTACGGCACTGCATAGGATCCTACGGTCTTGGCGTGCATCCGTGCGTCGCTGCGGTCCGGTCCCAGGTCGACGGGCACGTGCACCTTCCGCCGACCACTGGCGACAACATCGATGTACTGTGGAGACCTCACGCCCCACGTGTTGAGCAATTCGGCGGTACGTCCACCCGGCCTCCCGCATGCCCACTATACGCCCTCGCTCAAAGTCCGTCAACTGCACATACGGTTCACGTCCACGCTGTCGCGGCCATCTACCAGTGTTAAAGACTGCGATGGAGCTCCGTATGCCACAGCAAACTGGCTGACACTGACGGCGGCGGTACACAAATGCTGCGCAGCTAGCGCCATTCGACGGCCAACACCGCGGTTCCTGGTGTGTCCGCTGTGCCGTACGTGTGATCATTGCTTGTACAGCCCTCTCGCAGTGTCCGGAGCAAGTATGATGGGTCTGACACACCGGTGTCAATGTGTTCTTTTTTCCATTTCCAGGAGTGTACATTCTGTTAATTGTTTCCGATAATATCTAGACGTATTTTTCCTCCGATATCTTTCAAGCAACCCTTTTTTGAATACTTCAAATGTCCGAGCATCCATTAATTCTTCATGTCATGTAACGTACGCTCTGGCATCCCCACTTACTTTCAACTTAGCAACGTGCAAAAGTGTTTCTGCACCACAATTTCCCAATTTAGCTGCCGTGCTAAGGTTCTAAAAAAAATCATAACATCCTCCCCAGCTTTTCCCGAGAAAGGGGTGACCAAAGACGCAGCGTTAGTGTCAAGAATTACTGCATTAACAGGAAACCATTCCTTGTTCGCTTCTTTAGACCAAGCAAGCTCTATCTCTAACTCCGACACTCGCTCAAGTAGCTGCTGAATAATCACCTCACACACAACTGCTCCATCACTACCAGCTATCGAATCAAGACTACATTAAGCCCAGAAAAAAGAACAGGAAGGGAAGATGGACTATGCTACAGGTTCAGACAAACCACCAAACGAAAAATTGGCACTTACTTGTCATGTTGCAGGAGTAGCTGATCCATTGTTGCCCTTCTCAGGTGCCATATATCCTCGTAGATTACCAGCCACAATTTCCTCCAAATCCAGGGAGAAGACCACTACTGTCACCAATTGTAACAGGAGTGTGTGATGTGCAGGTTGCCCGACTGACACCACTTGTAATAGGATGACCGGAGCGGGTGATGTAGTCGGGGTTGTAAGGTGTGGCTGGGTAGAAGAAGGTGGCTGTTTTTAGCAGTCTTCCTCTTTATTTTGGTTCTTCCAATACATTTTCCGGTAGCTCAGCCCCACCGCTCTTGTCATGATGGAGATGAGCTGATGCACGCAGTCCGGGGAACGCGACGCCGCGCTCGGTCAGCGGCTATGCAGGCGGTAGGAGGCTAGTGGCATGAAGCCTGACCAGACTCGCAGACGTGGCGGCTCGTGACGACGCCGGGAGTCGCCGGTGCAGCAGCGGGCAACGCCCCGCGCCGGCCAGTCCTGGGGGACAGCGTCACTGATGACGACGACGTGACAGCAACCGAACGCTCAATCGGTCAAACCGGAATGCCGACGCCCACCTCTGATGCCCTTAAATAGTGCAGACCGCTGCTCAACCCGCCAGTTACGCGGCGGCGTGTTTCTTAGAAGGTTCTTGATGAGTTGTCTAACACAATCGCGCCACACGCGGCCCGCGCCTGCGTAATTCTGCTAATGCTGTGTTCTGATGGCTGCCGTGCACGTACACACATACCGATGCTTGTTGCAAGACTGTGTCACCTGCATAACGCGCTGGCCGGCCTTCGTACGCCGTTTTCCGTGAGGCTGGCGAATCGTGCACTGAAACACACTAAATCACAATTTCGCACCATATTTCCTAAAAATAACCCCTTGTCCTCTACAGTTGCATATATGGAACATTACTCTGTAAAATCTGAAGCAAGTAAGCCGGTTGCGGTGGCCGTGCGGTTCTGGCGCTGCAGTCCGGAGCCGCAGGACTGCTACGGTCGCAGGTTCGAATCCTGCCTCTGGCATGGGTGTGTGTGATGTCCTTAGGTTAGTTAGGTTTAAGTAGTTCTAAGTTCTAGGGGACTTATGACCTAAGATGTTGAGTCCCATAGTGCTCAGAGCCATTTGAACCATTTTTTGAAGCAAGTAAGGAATGATGGGAAACGAAAAGAATGACGAGACAAATAGAGTTGAAGGGTACAGGGAAAAAACAACCAAAGTCACCTTTTTCATACTTTCGAATAATTTAATTTGAAGTTCAAACACACAGCAGATTAAGCACATTAGACACCCAGGAAACTTTTTTCTCTATAATAGCTCTCAAGACGTGTTTCTAACAGACTCATCTTTTGAAATTATGTCATGTCTTATATGTCCTATTTCTTAATAATGAAGAGTCAAGGTACACATGTTTACAAACAAATACAGTCATAGTTGGGTTGGGTTGGTTGGGTTGTTTGGGGAAGGAGACCAGACAGCAAGGTCATCGGTCTCATCGGATTAGGGAAGGATGGGGAAGGAAGTTGGCTGTGCCCCTTCAAAGGAACCATCCCGACATTTGTCTGGAGCGATTTAGGGAAATCACGGAAAACCTAAATCAGAATGGCCAGACGCGGGATTGAAGCGTACTCCTCCTGAATGCAAGTCCAGTGTGCTAGCCACTGCGCCACCTCGCTCGGTACAGTCATAGTCCACTTACTTTATAGAATTTATTATACAATTATTAAAGGAATTCCTAGGTTAAAACTATTAAGTTACTGGTATAATTAAGCCATATGTTGGACTCAGTCATGCTACAAGTGATATAGGTTCCTTGGGGAAGCATCTTGATAAACAAGACTATATCATCATTATAGATGGTCCTGGGAATAGTTTGGATGATGACAACAGCTACAAAGTTGAGGGAGGTATCTCCAACATTACTGAGCAAGTAACACATGTCTATGTGATGGTATTTTCCTTCTTTCAGCATTTTGGTAGGCTGTGGACGAAACATATGAAAGATGTGAAGGGGGAGCTCAGTGGAGCTTTGTGGAAATAAGACTGGTCACACACTAAAGTGGTTGATAACACTGCATCATCACAAACATCATAGTCTGCATTTCAATAGAGCAGGGAAAAAGCTTGTTATATATATTATCACCAATAGCATTAGAAACAAGCAAGACAGGAGCCATCCAATCCCAATATTTTATAACATTCAATGTATACCTTTTTAGGATAAAAAAGAAAGACACAGTGTAAAAGTAGTACTAGTAGTAGTAGCAGTAGTAATAGATAATAATCTGACATACCAAAATTAGAAGTCCAGGCGCTGACAACCATAATTGTTTAGAAATATTCCATCAGAATATAAGAAGGGTGCTAAACAAAAAGGAAGCAGTTCTGCTTTCAAAAGATACAACAGGTTTAAATGAAACAGATGTTGGTGTATTTAGCTTCACAGAGCATCATCTAGAAGTTGCAGAAACCGTGTAAATGCTACAACTGGAAAAACAGTCCATTGTAATTAAAGCTGTCCACTGGGCAACAATGGGAAATGTCCCAAAGTTTCTTGCTCAGTTAGAAACTCATGAAATTTTACTTGAGCATTAGCAAAATTATTTATGATGGAATTTTAACATTGACTTTCCATCATCCAATTGTAACCATAGACAACTAAAAACATTTATGTCTTGCTTTAATTTACACCCAATGATCTCATTCCCAACCAGGACAGTGGCTGCAGCAAGACAGCGATTGACAGTGTTTGTCCTGGATCCCACAAAATCTTATAATGTAAAAATAGAGGCAGTAATTAATGACAAATCTGATAATGATGGTCAAACAGCAGTTCCAAAACGTAGCAATAGAAAAACTTAATGCAAGCACCCAAGTTAGGCATGTCAGAACAATATACGATGAGTCCACCAATAAGTTTAGAATTAGTCTACACCAGGAACTATTACACTATGGTTAAGAAACTTAACTCATTTTTAAACCTTTTTCTCAAACACTTTGAATCCCTCCCAAAGACATATCAAAATTAAATTAAATGTAAGTAGGCAGAAAGGAAGGATAACATCTAGATTACTTTTGAATACATTATTGGAGTGAACAGTGATCAATATGTTACAAATATTTACTATCAAAAACAGTCTTAATCACAATTTATTAATTACGGTGACCGGTTTCGACCACTACTGTGATCATCTTCAGACCTATGAGTAAGAACCTCCTTCTGTAGAGAATCACTGAAGATGATCACAGTAGTGGTCGAAACCGGTCACTGTAATAAATAAATTGTGATCAAGACTGTTTTTGATAGTGAATATTTGATAACATCTAGGATTAGAATATCATCTGCTATAAAAAGGGAACTTTACGTAGAATACAAGCATAGTACACATAAAGCAGTGACAACACACAATAAGATGTACTGTAAACTCTTAAACTCTGTAATCAAGAAGGTCCAGAACATGCATTATGCACAGAAGATAAACATGTCGAACAATAAAACAAAAACTACATTGAAAAATCATAAAATCGGACAAAATACCAGAAGAATTAGGGGTAGCACAGTTAATAGAAAATGGGACAGATGACAATCATCTGGAAAGGGAAGCCTTAGATTTTAATAAATTTTTCCTCTCTGTAGCCGAAAACACATGAACACAAAACACTCAGCCCTCCACAGAAGGCATATTATTATCCAGTCTCAGGGCAATAGCTCACTAGTGCGGCCACAGCCATGAGCAATGGCTGGCCATGGCTGAAACTATTGTGATCAGGACTGCAGCTAGCCGGCACGGCTGGCAGTCGGTTGGTCACAGCTCAGTAACATGATCAAGATTACGGAGATAGCAACGGCTGTGTACCTCTGGTATTGTCAGGCGAAACAAAAGAAGAAAAGGTACTGGGTACATCCTATGTTGCAATCCCACCCTACAAATGGAATGTTTGTTACTTTTTTTGTGAACTTGATGAACACAAAGATATATTCTTCAATTTCACTAGAATGTTTATAAAAACTTTTGATGAAATATTAAATAAAATTGGAGACAGCATAAGAGGTACAGACATAGCAATGCGACTATGCATAGGAAATCAAGAGAAATTGCTAATCAATTAAGGTAAATTTTATTAAAGAAAATTTTTACCAGTAATGAAATTTTTAATGTTATATTACGTAGTAAGTAAAATTAACTTGATGATTCATCGAAACATGTAAGTAGTGGTGATGTAACACGATTATCAATCCTGCCATCATTGGTGGTTTCTGGTGGGGACTGTGGTGAATTATTATTTTGTGAAAAATGTGAACTAGACTGCATGGGATAGGTTTCCTGATAATATCCTGTTCCATCAGGAAATAACGATGTAGATAGAGGCTGGTATTGTGAGGAATATCCGGATGATGATGGTGAAAAATGGTGAAACATGATGGTGAACCATGTACGCTGGATAATACGTAGGAAGATGTGCTTGGACAGACAGGATGAGGTTGAACTTCTGCAATAATACTTAAGATTCGTCGTTTTGCAGACAACTTCAGATGTTGAGGTATTTTTTTGAAATCGCTGACCAAAGACAAGAAAAAAAGCCTGTCCTCATCTGTCATCTTCTGTGTGTCCAATTGCTGCCTGGCTTCTGCAGATTTTTGCAGAACATCGATTAGTTGGCTTCCAATTTCGTCTTCTGCTCTCCTTTTCTTACTGAGCACCCTAGCCTGGTATGGTCCACTTGGCACTTCACTTTCTGCTGTGGCCTGATTCTTGGCATTCTCAGGGGACAGGCTGCTATGTGTATGCGACGGTGGATTGGTAATATTCAGAAATGATACCAGATTAAAATACGGATATGACGTCTTTCTCGCAGCTGCAGAACCACTTTTATCGGTTAATCTCTGTTTCTCTCGGCTGTATGAATCTTTAATGTTACGCCATTTCTTCTGTAACGATATACCAATAAAAATGAAATATTATCTTAGCTAGCAAATAATGACTATTCTTCGTAAAGGGAAGCTACAAGTAGTGACATGTTAGATGCGTTTCCGCATGCCATATGTGGTAGGAACTGATGGGACATACATTAATTTAAAGAAAATGATTAGAACAATACTGTTTATTAGATTCTCTTAGAAAAAATATTTCAAGACATTTTGTTCAGAAAAAGTTGCCTTAAAACTAATCTATCTCGCAAAAGTGTGAAATAATTTAGTAATTTCTCCCTTTCAGATAGCTGGCAACTGGAAATTCGTTCGTTGATTTGCATCATGGTTTCTGACCTGGAGTAACCACAATCAGAGTTATTGTAAGCAGAGTGCATTCATCAGTCTGGATTATCTTAAAAGATGAATGTTTGTCAGAACCGACCAAAAACGACTGGCTACCAATAGCAAAAGATTTTGAAACTAAGTCCAATTTCCCCAACTGTCTCAGTGCCGTTGATGGAAAGCATGTGCGACTAGTGAAACCAGCAAACAGTGCATCAATGTTCTTCTACTATAATAAATATTTCTCTATTGTATTAATGGCTGCTTGTGATGCAAACTATAAATTTGTCGCTGTAGATATGAGATTGTATGCTAAATGTGCTGACTCAACGGTATTTCAACAGTCTAATAACTGTCTAATAACTTAGACATTCCAGAAGACAAACACATTTTAGACTAAACAAAACGCCAGTGCCTTATGTATTTGTTGTTGACACAGAATTATGTGTCCATACGTAGGTCTGCGACTTGATACAAAAAGAAGTATTCAACTATCGTCATTCTCGAGCAAGACGTTTCCTAGAGTGCACGTTCACGATATGGCAAATAAGTGGAGGATCTTTCACAGACCCCTGAATGTGGATGTCGATTTCGCCATAGACATTGTTAAGGCATGTTGTGTTTTGCATAACTATGTAAGAAAGAGTGATGGTATTCATTATTTAGATACACTGTATGGATATCCTTGAGTTCATGAGGATATTCCACAATGAATACATAGATGTGCATCCAGTTCACACTACAGAAACGTTTTTTGCCTATTACTTTGCACATGGAGGCACTCTGCCATAGCAGCTGGATTACATTCACTGAAGTCTGAATTATATGTACATGTTATGTTAATAAATATTGATAAAAGTAATAGAACTTACACAGCATCTTTTGTTCCTGCAGTGTTGCACAGTCTCTGCCCCCAAACATCATAGTAACTTCCTCCCACATTCTCTTTTTCACATTTTTGTCAGCATATTCTTTGGATGACAGGTCCCACAAAGCAGGTCTCTCCCTTATGTAAGATTCAAATGGTTCAAATGGCTCTGAGCACTATGGGACTTAACATCTATGGTCATCAGTCCCCTAGAACTTAGAACTACTTAAACCTAACTAACCTAAGGACATCACACGACACCCAGCCATCACGAGGCAGAGAAAATCCCTGACCCCACCGGGAATCGAACCCGGGAACCCGGGCGTGGGAAGCGAGAACGCTACCGCACGGCCACGAGATGCGGGCCCTTATGTAAGATCCTTCTGCAGACACGCAGCAACAAACAAATAATAAAATGTAAAATATCTCCACAGCTGAAACCGGATTGATGGCTGGCCACACACTGGCAGTGCAACTTGTGTGCTGTTCCATTCAGCTGCGTGTAATTTTGGCCACAGCAGCGCGTTGGCCGAAGGCTGGTCGCATGACAAAACGCTGGCCACATGGGCGGCTGGCCGCAGTCGGCTCAGTGCGTGTTGCGCAGCACCTTTCCATGCAAACCTAGCCGCATCCGACCAGCGCAAGTCTGGCAGTGGCCGAACTAGTGCTCAATTTCCCTTACCCAACGTACACCAACAATAACACTGTACTCCAAACCAGAACACCGAACAGAATTACAAAAATCATCAGATCTCAATTTCACTTTTCTACTTTTTTATCATGCAACAGGTTTACTGCATGCCATGCTAGAATTAACGTTCTTTTGAGTTCTGAAGAAAGGGTAGAAACAGAATTGCCCAATGAGAAAGAAAGAACAGGGAAATATTGAAAAGCTTAATTAATGCAGTTTGCTAGTTAGCGAAACAGGAATTATCTTTCAAGGCCATAGGAAAAATTCAGAACGTGCAAAAGAAGAAAGTACTTAGAATTTCTTCTTCTAAATACCGAGTTTGATCCTCTGCTGAAAGAACATTCAGCAACATTCATAGTTTTCCGTGGCACATTGGCAAACATTTAAAATGCTTTAATAAATGCAGTAGCTGATGTTTTGAGAGACAATGCTTTAATAAATGCAGTAGCTGATGTTTTGAGAGATGACATCTATAATGAAATTAAGAATACAGATTCTGTGGCTATTGCGCTTGATGAAACATCAGATAAAAGCAATAAGTCATAGTTATCACCTGTATCCCATCACTTTTCAGTTCCACAGAAAAAAGTAGTGGAATAATTTCTTAGGTTTCAAAAAGTGAGTGCCAACAAAACGGTAACAGCTCTTTTAATCATATTAACGAAATAATGTAACAATATAACTGTGGGTATCATCTAATTGCACAAACCTATGATGGCGCTGCCATCATGAGTAGCCACTTCAGAAGACTCCAAAGCTAAGTTCTGGAAAACAAATTCCAATGCTCTATTTACATAGTGCTATGCTCATGTAATGAACCTTGTACTTCAAGAATCATTAGAATCTAATAAGGACTTCAAATTTTTTATCTTAAATCACTGCCTACATTTTTTCCCGATTCTTCTAAGAGATTACATGAGCGGAAACATTCATGTCTCAGAAACTACCATCATTGTCTATAACGTGATGGAATTTTACCTGTAGACCAGGGGTGGCCAACTTGCAGCATGTGTGGCACTAATTTTTGGCCCAAGGCACTGTTTCATATGAAAGAAAATTTTAACTTTTATTTCACATAAAACCCACAAAAGAGCATTCCATCAATTGTCTTTCATATCATATCCAATTACAATAGGAATATCGCAGTTCATTGATTCAACTATCATTAGATTTTCGTCAACATTCCTGTTTGAAAAAAATAATATTTTGGATTTATTTTGAAAAGCCCATGTGCCATTTTGAAGAAGATGCAATTCGCCTTGGTGATATGCTGTCAACAATTACCAATAGTGTGGATTGCGAAACTGGATACATTTGTTGCCCTTCATGTGTATATGCGGTGCACATTCGATAGCGATATACCTATAATCACTTCATGTAAGTAATACCAGCTTTTATTTTTTACAAATGATCTGTGATGCTTATCTTCATCCACCTGTCGTTATCTTATTTACAGCAGCTAATAATGTTATCAACTTCAAATGTAGAATAGTTTTGAGAAACAATCATAACAAAAGAAATCGAAATTCGGTCTAAATTTTAAAGTAAGTCTTCTAGATGAAGTGAAGCATATGTAACTTTTTGTACTTATGATACATGATGCTCAAAACTAAACTATCAATTTCCTAGAGAAGTTGTATAGTACTCTCAAAAATTCTCGAGAGAACAGCTATGAAGCTTCCCAAGTGTCTATAATATTCAAATGAAAGACTGATAATTAGATGAGCAGTACAGTTCTGTGGTACAATGCTAGCCTTCCATGTGGAGGAGGGCAGGGGCTTGATTTCCAGGTGGACTGTATTTTTAAACGTAGGTGCATAGTTGTATAAAGTTTTAAACATAATCACATGCTCTGTATGTAAGCATTTCTGTGAAGCGTTAAATACTTAAAAATTGTAAAGAAAATGAAAAAAGCCAGCGCTAGAGACTGAGAATTGCAGGACTGCTTGTGCGGGTCTAGTTTTGGGCATTGCTTTTTCAGTTATTTTCCATTCAGTTGCAATACCTATGTCATAAATATATGCTAATTAGCACATATTTAACTGCCAATTTTATGAAAAATGCACGTCTTCTTATTTCTAATTACATATCACACACAAAAATCCAGTTTTCATTGCTTATATAAATACCTAATGACCGATCCTTTGCATGTTAGGTTGTTTAAAAAAAAATTTCTAATTAATTTCTCCATCTTCATGTACCCAACGCATCACAAAAATGCCCATAGAACATGAACCTTCTCTGTTTAAAAATTTGCATCACAAAAATGCCCATAGAACATGAACATTCTCTGTTTAAAAATTTACCATAAATGAGAATCGAAGGCCACCCATGTGGCAGTTGGGCATTCTACCGCAGAGCCATATAACCATCGAAACAGTCAACTTGCTTTAGGGAGTTAAGCAACTTTGGAAAAGTTAAAGTAGATTTTGTACGGATTGTTTGACAGTTGCATCAAACTACTTTAGGTAAATTACATTTGATTCTGAACTTCACATACCATATACATAAGAAATTACAATACTCTGATTACCGTGTTGTCTCTTTGTCAGTTGCAGACATATGATAATAAAAATGTCTGTTTCAGTTCAAGATGCAAACTTGGTATGGCATCAACTAATAAAAAAATAGGACCTAAGAAGAGAAAAGTTATAGAGGAACTGAGAACATTTTATGGAATATAAAACAAAATCCATATTATCTATTGGTGCTGTTCCTGATATGCAGTGAATCTGTCTCAGTTCCAAAAGAATATAGCATCAAATGGCACTATGAGACTAAACATGCAGTTATGTTTGATAAACACGAGGGACAATTTCGACAAGTAAATGACTTAAAGATGAAACTTTCTGCTCGACAGCAGATATTTACAAGGGCGAACTCATAGTCAGCTTGCTATGTGAAAGCGTGTTATGCAGTAGCTCTGATATCGGCAAAAAAAATCAAAGTCACATTCAGATAGAGAAATGATATAGTAATGCTTAGAGACCTCATTGACATTGTGTGTCCAGAAAAGAAAAATGATTTATCAAAAATAAGTGTATCTCGTCAAACTCTTACTAGACCTGTGGAAGACACTTTAAGACAAATTGAAGATAAGTTAAAAAAATCGTGCATCTAGTTTATATTTTATTCTCTAGATTTGAATGAATAAACATCTATCCGATATTGCCCAAGTGGCAATTTATGTCAGAGGATTTATTGCCCATTTTAATAAAACAGAAGAATTATTGGCATTGTATCCACTTAAGGATACAGCAGTAGTAGGGCAAGTCCGGCGACACCCCACCTTGCATTGCTGATAAATTTATTCAAGATGGCGCATCCAAGATGGCGGCATTAGATATGGCAACGTCGCAATGACGTCATGGCGTAAGTTCACATTTTGGCGGGAAAATAGGTCAGTTGGGCTACCTCCACTAACCTGAGTCACCTGACCCCCATCTCTTCCTACGAATCAGCAGGGAAAGGACTCAGCCTGTGCTGAGCTGCTGGATAGGATGGACTTAAGTCTTTATTTTGCATACAGCCTTTATTTAAACAATTTGAGGCAGTAGCTCCATCCAGTGTGTTCACCATGAAGTCTGGAGTCCGACTGACCTAATACAAAGTATTGCCACCAGAGGGCGCTGTCATATCTTCTGTGACATAATCCAAGATGGTGGTTGGGGGGGGGGGCTGCTTGAGAGAGGAAAGAGTGTACTTTATTTATTTTGGAACAGCTTATTTGGGGATGGATTTCACATAGTTCATTTATCACACTGATACAAAATACTCGCCCTGACGTGCTTGGGGTCACGGTACATAACCTACAGACCTGCAAACTACTACACTTGTGTACAGACATGCAAACAACTTGTAAATTACCGAAATAATGCATTACACACCCTACCGAGCTGCAAACTACACGTAGATACACGGAATAATGAATGTAAAACACTCTAACACGCTCACTGTCGAAATAATACACTGCACAGTCTACAGACAAGAAACCAACTCGAAAATTGTCAAAATAATGCTTGTAAAACGCTCTGCAGACACGCTTGCTAATTGTAAATTGTCGAAATAATGCAGTACATAGCCTGCAGATCTACAAACTACTTACAAACCACCGTAATCATGCAGTACGCCAATGTACAGACACGTAAACAACTCGTAAATTGTCAAAAAATAATGCATGTAAAAGGCTCTGCATATCCACTCACAACGCTTAGACAGCCGAAAATAATGCAGTGCACAAACACTCACTGCACATAAGAAAGGCTTTCGAAATATTGTCAACTGCAACGTATCAGAGACACCAATGCGCGCACCTACCGACGCCGCCGACATCGCATAGGCCCTTTGCAGGGGCAGCTGGACGCAGGGCGCAAGCCATCGCTCTCACCCCGCTGCTGCACACAGCCAGCAGGTGAAAGTCCCGTCTATTTTCGGGTATACAGTTAGAATTCTTCGATTGTTATACCGACGTCACATGTCTATGTAAATAAGAGCCAAGTTACCCTCTGGAAGCGCACATGTTCACCCAACCACAGTGGTTGATGCATACCTGCCAGTCCAGAGCCGAGAAAGTTGTTTGCATAGTGGCTCACCCTTGCAGATGCAGTGGAAATGTTCTTAATGTTATACTGATGTTACAGATCACACTATAGAAATCTGTTTCAATGCTTCCCAGAACAGTACAGGGTGCATTGTTCCCAGTGAACCTAACAGGACATGCGAACTGTGTCTAGCCGTGCACACATTTACCTGCCCAGTGTGGGTGACGCATCGTTGCAAAATGTTCGGCAGCGACTCACCATCGCAGGCGCATCTAGAAGGTTCTGAGTGTTACACTGACATCACATGGCTATGTAAATAAGGCCCAAGTTAACCTCTCGGAAATTGTTAAGTGTCGCAGAAACAGTTAACGGTCGCTTTGGTAGAAGCTTTCATGATGTACCAGCTTGTCCGCATAGAACTTCATGTCCTAACAGGACCTGTTTACGAAAATAGCCCAGAATAACGCCGAATGCATTCCTCCTGATTGGCCTAACGTGGCACCGTATCCACTCTAGCGACAGCAAAACACGGGAAGTGACGTAGTTCACAGAAGTTACCATATCCAGTTGAAGACGTTGCGAGTATTATCTTTGAAGACAAAATTTTTGGCGGGCATAAAGATCTGTGTTTGTTGTTGCTTTCGTCGAGGTAGTACATGCTGCATAGAACTGTTGTGGTGACTCAGTATTAGGCTTTGTGCTATTGTGATTTCTAAGAGACCAAAATTGTTGGAGAGAAAACAGGAAACGTAATATACATCCACATTCTGGGAGTCAAATAAGCCGATCGCTTAAAATGATTGTGGTATCGTATTTTCCAATAGAATATACACTCCTGGAAATTGAAATAAGAACACCGTGAATTCATTGTCCCAGGAAGGGGAAACTTTATTGACACATTCCTGGGGTCAGATACATCACATGATCACACTGACAGAACCACAGGCACATAGACACAGGCAACAGAGCATGCACAATGTCGGCACTAGTACAGTGTATATCCACCTTTCGCAGCAATGCAGGCTGCTATTCTCCCATGGAGACGATCGTAGAGATGCTGGATGTAGTCCTGTGGAACGGCTTGCCATGCCATTTCCACCTGGCGCCTCAGTTGGACCAGCGTTCGTGCTGGACGTGCAGACCGCGTGAGACGACGCTTCATCCAGTCCCAAACATGCTCAATGGGGGACAGATCCGGAGATCTTGCTGGCCAGGGTAGTTGACTTACACCTTCTAGAGCACGTTGGGTGGCACGGGATACATGCGGACGTGCATTGTCCTGTTGGAACAGCAAGTTCCCTTGCCGGTCTAGGAATGGTAGAACGATGGGTTCGATGAAGGTTTGGATGTACCGTGCACTATTCAGTGTCCCCTCGACGATCACCAGTGGTGTACGGCCAGTGTAGGAGATCGCTCCCCACACCATGATGCCGAGTGTTGGCCCTGTGTGCCTCGGTCGTATGCAGTCCTGATTGTGGCGCTCACCTGCACGGCGCCAAACACGCATACGACCATCATTGGCACCAAGGCAGAAGCGACTCTCATCGCTGAAGACGACACGTCTCCATTCGTCCCTCCATTCACGCCTGGAGGCGGGCTGCACGATGTGGGGCGTGAGCGGAAGACGGCCTAACGGTGTGCGGGACCGTAGCCCAGCTTCATGGAGACGGTTGCGAATGGTCCTCGCCGATACCCCAGGAGCAACAGTGTCCCTAATTTGCTGGGAAGTGGCGGTGCGGTCCCCTACGGCACTGCGTAGGATCCTACGGTCTTGGCGTGCATCCGTGCGTTGCTGCGGTCCGGTCCCAGGTCGACGGGCACGTGCACCTTCCGCCGACCACTGGCGACAACATCGATGTACTGTGGAGGCCTCACGCCCCACGTGTTGAGCAATTCGGCGGTACGTCCACCCGGCCTCCCGCATGCCCACTATACGCCCTCGCTCAAAGTCCGTCAACTGCACATACGGTTCACGTCCACGCTGTCGCGGCATGCTACCAGTGTTAAAGACTGCGATGGAGCTCTGTATGCCACGGCAAACTGGCTGACACTGACGGCGGCGGTGCACAAATGCTTCGCAGCTAGCGCCATTCGATGGCCAACACCGCGGTTCCTGGTATGTCCGCTGTGCCGTGCGTGTGATCATTGCTTGTACAGCCCTCTCGCAGTGTCCGGAGCAAGTATGGTGGGTCTGACACACCGGTGTCAATGTGTTCTTTTTTCCATTTCCAGGAGTGTAAATGTATAGGATTTATTTCATACTGTGACGTATGTACTCAAGCTGCATGTGTAGTGTTGTACTCATGAACGTTGCAAACGGCAGATTTAGTTTCATAGCTGTGTTGTATGCAAGTTAGTACTGCTGTAGTGGCTGTTGGACGGCTTCTTCAAAGGTAACTCTCGTTTAAACATGTTGAGATGTTAAGTAATGGAGTTGTTGAACTTTGGTTTTAGTCCCTGAAGTATATAGCGATGAAACTCGCTAAAATCAGGAATAGAAATACAGTAAAACTGGAGATACTGTGGGAAATTTTCACTTGAAAAGCAAGATGCCGAAATCGCAGGTAATGAATCATATGAATGTCTCGCCTGACATTCAGAAAATTCGGAAATCAGAACAGTGTCTAGTAAATGCACTCTTTCTTATTAATCATAAGTACCATTAGGGAGTAAATGGTTTAGGGTGTAAGTATTAGGATTTCAATGTTAGAATGGACAATTTTAAAGATCTTGGCTAGGCTGCTTAGACAGAAAATGTTGTAGGGCAGTTTGAATAAAAGTATGCTGTCAGTCCTGTTTGTGGGCCATTACAGTGAGAAAGATATCGTAAATGCAAAGCAGGCAGTACTGGCCTTTTTGGGTTGTACCAAAAAGATGCAAATTGTGAACAAATGTTCCAACAGTAATTAAGTTTCATTCTTGGTAATTTAGTCCTGTTTTCTTGCCAATTGGCAGTCATTGCCTCATCACTATTTCCTACCTTAGGCTAACGTGAGGTTATTCATACAAGGTCAGGTGCTGATGCTACACCCATTTGCTTTGACCCATAATGTCACCGAGCGAGGTGGCGCAGTGGTTAGACACTGGACTCGCATTCGGGAGGACGACGGTTCAATCCCGCGTCCGGCCATCCTGATTTAGGTTTTCCGTGATTTCCCTAAATCGCTCCAGGCAAATGCCAGGATGGTTCCTTTTAAAGGGCACGGCCGACTTCCTTCCCCATCCTTCCCTAATCCGATGAGACCGATGACCTCGCTGTCTGGTCTCCTTCCCTGAAACAACCAACCAACCATAATGTCATGGTGACCCTTCGTGTTTTTGAGTCTTTGTGTTTGTAGATTGTGTGTTGTTGTATTTGGTGGTGCTCTCTTGTGCTGGATGTTTGTTAGTGAGTTGTTTGACATAAATAGAAGTTTTGCTGGCTTTCTGGTGAGTTACTTTGAATTTGCATATTTTGGCAGATGGATTCATTTTTATGTTTGGAAATATTAGTGCTGTGTGTTTCTTGTGGTTGGAGATTTAATGTTTTTATCTTTCCTTCAGTTATGAAGAAGATGCAGATATTTATGAGTAGCTCACTGATAGCTGCAATGGGCAAAGTTGTTTGTGTATATTGAAATTGGTGGTGATGGAAGTTTTCATGAATTTTCGGGATTTTCTTGTTAGTGTTTGGTAATCGTTGGATTGTTATTGGTAGGTATCATGGGTACTAATCATTGATTAGGATACATTTCTGATATTAGTCATTTGAGCATGGTTTGGTTTGTTGTCCTGAGAACTTTGGTTTAGATAGAGTAATTGTCCTATCTAGGGCTTTGCTTGAGCTATGTGGGTGAAGTGAAATTTGCAACACCATGTTTTAGAGTGGTTGGTTCCTTGTATTGAGGGCTTTGTTGGAACTATGTAGGTCAAGTGAAAATTGTGTTTAGTTTTTTAGTTCTGTATGGGTTACTGGTATTGAGGTCTTCATGTGAGATATATAGGTCACACAAAATTTACAACACCAGTAGTTTTCATTTTTGTAATTTTTTGTTAAATTTTGAGGATTTTGTGTGCTTGATTTTTGGATGAATATTTTTTTGCAGTGATGTCATTATTTCCAGTGAGTGGAAGAAATCACCATTCTTTTGAAATTTTTTATTTATATCACGCCATATTAGTAAATGTATATATTGTGAAAGTGCTGTGAGAATGCTTAATGTCTTGAAGATGCACCTACATAGTGACTGTTGTTAAACACTAGTGTCACCATCTCCAGCTTCCCACTTACAATGTGATGAAATATGTGATCAGATTAGCTGGATATGTGCTTCAGCATTTGACAACTTAATAATTGTTCAAATGCAGGAGTTTTTACTTGAGGGTACTTCATGTGAGGTTGATTACTATCTCATTGGCGACGGAGTGGTGTACTCTACATACAAAATTAACATTGCTAATCGGTACATCAGTACATACTTAATTATTTTCTAATTTGACAATTAGTGATGATATTCTATTTATGTTTGTTCTTTTCATTAGTGCCAGGTTCTATCAAAAAGTATTCAATAATTCATTCAATATACCTTTGATTTATTTTCAGAAACACATCACATATCCAGTACCACACCAGAATGACTACAGGATTGCACAACCAAATGTTCTCTACCACCACCCCATATTTTCTGGGATGGTTACTAAGGACAGGCCATGGCGAATACCCAAGATCATTATTTTATATTTTCCATCTGTGCCAAATTAATATGTTTGGCAATATACTAATGTTATGTCACTGTCTATAGTAGTAGCATAGATACACTTTGAGAAAATGAAATGATTTTTCATTCCATTGTGAAAACACGCTGTCATAAAATGTTTATTGAAGTGGATGACACTTGTATCTCTTGTGTTGGAGTTACTGTTGCAATGAATGTGATTTTTTAGTACGACATGTTAAAAACAACGGCAGTAAAATAAATTTGTTTATTGCAGAAGGAGTTATGTCTCTTACATATGTAAGACTCTTACTCAGTTACACTGCTCTGCCACTGAGGACGTAAGTTTGAATATTAGAGCGTGAAACCGATCTCCAATCCAACAATATATCACCACATACTGTGTCAATGTAGTAAACGTACAGTTCGAATCCTGCGCCATACAAAATCGCCCCTTTTGCGTCATTCATATAGCTATCGACCGCCAGACAATCGTACATATACTGCAAAGACAGACAGCAGAAACACATGCAGCTTAGGTGTACTCCTCGCAGCACTAGATATTTTCCTGCAAGGTCGGGTGGTCATCCAATGCAGCCGACGATCGCAAGTCATTTGCTCCTGGCATGTGACCAGAGCGTCTTCAGTTGCCTGAAGTCACTCTCCAAACTGTTGTACAAAGACGGGCTCATTTCCACTTGGCACAAGGGCGTTACTATTTCTGGCCCAACCTGCATGCTTGCTTGCTTTCTACACCCATCTCCAGACTCTGGGATTACAAGAACATATGTAATTTCACATGGTTTGCCAGAATATCATACCATTTACACAATACTTCTCGATATCAAGCGCACAGCAATATCGCTTGCATAGCAGTACTATTGCTCGCACGGTATAGTTCTGAAGATATAGACTCGAAATTATTTATCTAGAAACACAAAACTTTAGTGAGCTGTAAACCACTGAGCAACTAGAAACTTGCCCCATCTGCGAAGACATTTACGTGAGAACTCGAAAAACTTACTTTATTGGATTGATTGATTGGTTTTACTGATTGATGACATGACTCTTTGACTTTTAGATGGAGGTTACATAATGTATTATGGCAATTCTGTTGTTATTTTTAAGCCTTGTGATAACAGTACATTCTGATTGGTTGGAAAGAGGATGGGTGGGTTATAAAGCTCAGCTGAGATAGCTGGATTTTTGAAATTTATTTTATTTTATTGGATTAATTAGTAATTAATTTCGTAGATTAATGACATAACTCCTTGATTTTCAAGTGGATGTTACACAATTTATACTACATGTCTTACACCATTTTAAGAATTAATTTAATACTACTTTTTTTAGAAGAAGAGGGGAAATGGGAGGTATGGGTTTTCAGCACTTTGATGTTATTAGCTGGAATGGAGGGTGAGGGAGGATGGATGTGACCTGGATGAGTATGGTACATGTCTTTCAGAAATAATGAAAGTTGGCAGCATTTTTACAAACCATTTTGATATTAAGCCAGAAATTTGTGATTTTCATGGAAATAATGTATGTCTGTGACTTTCAATTGGAGGTTCCATAATAGTTTACATTTAATTTTAATACTTCAGTTTATAAGAGGATGAGAAGATGGCTTTCTAACTTTCCCACCAATGAAGGTGAAAAATGTGCACACACAAACACACACACACACACACACACACACACACACACACATACGAGATGAGATTTACTTTTAAAATATTTTAATAATTTAAGTTGGTGTGTGTGTGTGTGCGTGTGTGTGTGTGTGTGTGTGTGTGTGTGTGTGTGTGTGTGTGTGTGTGTGTGTGGAGAGAGAGAGAGAGAGAGAGAGAGAGAGAGAGAGAGAGAGAGAGAGAGAGAGAGAGGAGATAGAGAGAGAGGGGGGGGGAGAAGCAAGAAATGATTACTTTGCACTAGAGACATCACATGTGCTTAAGAACTATAGTATTTTACATACAAAATAGAGTAAGAAAGGGCGAGAGAGACAAAGAGAGAGAGTTTATGTGTGTACAGGTATAGTTTTTGACATATTCAGTGTACAGTGATGGTCAGTAGACAATGGTGGTCAGTGGAAATAATGGTCAATGGACAGTGATGGTCAGTGGACAGCGATGTTCAATGCTGACTGGCTGATTTTATTGATTGTTGAGGGCACTCTTTCACTTTAAAGTGGAGGTTACATAATTTTTACTGTATCTCTTATGCAATTTTTATGTAACATTTCAATACTACACTCTGTTCAGCTCCAAAGGGGAGGGAAAAAGATGTTTCTTAATGGTTCAGTATAACAAGGGCTATATCGGGGGGGAGCAAACCGGAATATATGCCCCGGCGTCAATTTCAGGGGGCGCCAAATTCATATTCTTGACGAAAGAAACTTTGTTTCACAAAGCCCCTAGCATCCAGCGCGCATTGGTCTGTCGGTTATTCATATGACTGTGAAACGCATTCCTACTGGTTTTTGGACATTTTTGAACACGTCTAAGCTGATTTCTGAACGAGTCATAAGTTGACTTTTGAATGCATTCGTAGTGCACATGATGTCTCTCGCAGTGGAATCCCCATCGCATCTAGAAATAAAAATCTTTCTCGCAGACAATACGGGATGGGGCTATACGAGCTGAGCTGACTAAACCCTAAAGGGTGAATGCCAATCGCTTTTTTTATGTGGTTGATTGGACTCACGAATGATAAGAGTTATTACAATTATTAACTAAATCGATAGATTCAGATTACCAGAGTGGAAATAAACGACTAACGGGAATAAGTGGTAAGAAAGGTTACACATTATCTTCTTGGTGTATCCAAGAAAGGGAAACCGAGCGAGGTGGCGCAGTGGTTAACTGACTGGACTCCCATTTGGGAGGATGACGGTTCAAACCCGTGTCTAGCCATCCTGATTTAGGTTTTCCGTGATTTCCCTAAATTGTTTCAGGCAAATGCCAGGATGGTTCCTTTGAAACGGCACAGCCGAATTCCTTTCCCATCCTTTCATAATATGATGGGACCAATGACCTCGTTGTTTGGTTCCCCCACCCCCCACCAAATCAACCAACCAACCAAGAAAGCGAAATTTTGACAGAATTGTACACTCCCCGGTTAGCATCCAGTTGAGTTTTATTTTCAGAGGAGTGTGGAAGACCCTTTGTACAAACACTTCATAAGGCCTAACCAGACAGTAAATGTGGGGTAACTGAACCAGTGATTCTGGCAGGGTTTGTGAAATTAAACAGAGAATAAGTTTGGATAATAGCAGGAACAGTTACAGAATTAGTGATGGCAAGATTTTTTTTTAGAACACGGAAAGAGAAGAAATGGGGACATCATACAAATTATATGAAAGAATATGTCGATTCAAATTTATGTTAAAATTTCGTATTACTAATACTATCTTTCGATCTCACGCCTGAGAAACTGGAGCTTATGGATGGAATGTGAAACTATTTCCTAACATAAGACTTTATGCTAATGGGAGGCCTAATAGGCGTTTGATATTGATACTTCGTGAATTATATTCTGTTGTGTTATTTATGTAAATTAGGTAGATAAAAATGACCATTTGTGCCAAAACTGTCTTGCTTATTTAGCGCATGCTATAACTGCTGCAATATTAGAAAGACCTATTTCATTTTATCTAGCAGACAGTGACAAAATAGACGTAATAAAACCGAGAAATCACACCAGTCTTGGGTACTATTCGTACTAACAGGTTTATCACTATTAGACAACGACATTTTTCATGTTGCAAAACGTTTGAAGAACTTTGATGATGTTATAGACTCTTCCGCAGCAAAGAATGCTCACGTGCGACCTAAGAATTGAAGTAATGTGTACTGTCTTGCTTGTCTTTTGTCTTTACTGGTTTCATGTTTCCTATATTTAATTTTATGTCACACAAAACAAAAAGTCATTACCTAATAGGTAATAAAGAGTGCGAATTTTCTGAAGAGTTCTTATTCCACTGGTCACAAATAATCCCACCCACTATTAAGAGGGGACAGGAGAGGAGGAGGACAGGATGTTCAACCGGTCGACTGGTAGCGGGAGAGGTAACACAGGATATTTTAATTTTCACTGTCCTGAATATAGGCTTGATGGCTTCCATTACAAAATATGTACGTTTTAATTCCACAGAGCGAAATACAGTGATGTACAATAGAAGAGTGTTGTGTGGTGAGGTGTGGCAGTGCACTATGGCACTCTTAAGACCAAATAACATGTCTTACATTTCCTCGAACATATATGTTTTATATATCGAGCTCTTCATACAGATATGCACTACAAAATGGACATATTTTTGTAAAATAGATTTTTTTAAAATATTGACGTCCCTTCTCAAATGCTCGAAAAGGGGTGCGGGCGCCACTATCAAGTTTTTGCCCTGGTTTGGAAATTTCTTAGGTGCGGGGCTAAGTGTAACTAGATGGAGAGGAGAGGGAGGTGAGAAGGGCATGACCTGGTGTGTAAGGTGAGAAGGGCATGGCTTCATGTGTACATAAAACGCCTTTCAGAAATAGTGTAATTTGACACCATTTCACACATTTTATTATTATACTAGAGTGTGTAACTTTCACACATACTTTTACTTTCAAGTGAAGGTTACATAATTTTTTAGAGTGTGTGACTTTCACACATACTTTTACTTTCAAGTGAAGGTTACATAATTTTTTACACCTCATTTTAATACTACAGCCTAATTGATGGGAGAGAGGACAAGGAAGTGGTTTCAAATTTCCCACTAACAGAGTAGGGCTATTTTCACCATATTAGATTTTTTGCTTACTTGTTATATTTTTAACACTGTGTTGTGATATGATGATGACAGGAAGGATGCGGAGGAAGAGGAGGAGAGACTTTTCAGTTTTCGATTAACACAATACGGTTAATTCCACCATCTTGAATTTTTAATTGTCAGTTTCATATATATCATTGCACTACAATTGGCTGGAGATGAGGGCTTGAGAGGGGAGAGGTTACAGAGGCATGCTTTCCACTGATAAGCATGATGACTTCAGTTATAAGAGCAATGAGATCACCAATAAGACAGATGATGTCACTGCATCAGTAACCTCAATCACATGACATCACAAATGTAAACAAAGTGGCTCAGAATCGGCATAGCCATATTACCTGTAGCACATCCTTCAGGAAAGTCAGGAGTCACACATATATTTAGTAATTTTAGCCTAGATGCATGAACCAGCATTGCAGTCGTATACATTGAACTTCAGGAACTAAATTTCTTCTAGCTACTGATTAAATGGATAGCTTATGAGAGATGCACTTCTCTGTGAAATTTAATTGGAGGTGCATAACATCTGTCATAACCATTATCCTCAACCTAATTGATCCTGGACGGAGCTACAACAGAATCATGTTGGAGTGCACCTAACGTATACCATCTGAATTAGATATGCGGAAGTGTGGTAGAGATTCCCACACTCCACATATGGGGGAGAAAAGAGAAATTTTATTCACTTTCTTGCACATGCAGTGGACAATGGAGAATCAGCTTATTCACAAAACGTGTGCAAAGGAAATGTGTCTCCATTCAAGTATGGAAAAATCATCTAGCGTTTCACCAGGGTTAGAGGTTCTTACTTGTGGGGATTGATCCACTCGCTGGGACTGAAAAGGGAGAGAAATTAGCATCACTATAAATTTATTGTCAATATATTGGAACAAGAAAAAAATGTACAAAGATAGGCTGACAAATTAATGCTTGGAAAGTGGAATCCTTCTTTACACATGACTACACGAAATACATGTGTGCATACTGTATCATAAATGCTGGGATGGTTCCTTTAAAGGGCATGGCCGATTTCGTTCCCCATCCTTCCCTCATTCGATGGGACCGATGACCTCACTGTTTGGTCCCCTTCCCCAGAGAACCAGCCAACATACTGTACCGAATTCGGTTAAAGGATGGGCATAATGGGAGAAATAAAATCCAGGGAAATGGTAACATGATGGAGCGTTGTGCTCTGTACATGTAATACTGATAAGAAAATAGCTGTATGAATGGATACACACCATCAGTGAATGGGAGAGCAAAGAAGGAGGGCATAACAGCCAAAAAGTAATAACTGCACCTTTTGACTCAAGCAAAGTACTCATGTTACGAAATATCGTCATAAACATTGTCCTTACTGTAAATGGAAGAGGGAAAAAGGTCAAGTGCCTGATGGACACTCAAATTACACATATGGGGTAATCAGTTTACATAAAAAAGAACAGAAATGAAATAAAGCAACTGATAAATAGAAAGCAATGAAAGAGCTACAGATGAGATCTGAAATTTCCATTGGCAGTGGGAAGGGGGGGGGGGGCATGGCCCTGTAAGCAAGCCCTCAACTTATAAACTGCATTATTGGAATTCTCATCAAAATTTTACATGCAAAATGAACATTCCACGATTCATTCCAAGAAGGGGCTGCTAATGGTGCTGATACCATCAACACAGATTGATTCCTAACTAAAACCACATCGTTAATGGCCTAAATTAGTGGTGCTCCTAGCACATGATACTCACCCACTGCCTGGGACAACAATGTATTGAAATGGCTACTTCACTGTCTCCCTAAAGCGTGAAACTGCTCTTCCCACCGCACTACTCAGAGGGGTCGCTGAGAACCGATCAAGGACAGTACGCGAGACTAGTGGACCAGAAACTGAATATTTACCAGAACTGCTAGCCCATCACAGCATGTGATTGGCTAATTCTGTTAGAGCACAAAACCTTATGGTAGTAAACACTCAGCAAAAGGAAAGAAAACAAGCTATACACTGCTCCGTAAAAGAGCAGGAAAAAGATTCTCTCTGGTTGAAAGAAGAAGTTTGAAGTTGCCACTGTTGAGACAAGAATGGGGAAGAGGCATCTATGATGGAACTCCACTGCATGTCCACCATCAGATGAACAAAATAAAAATAAGCCCAAAATCAGCCCTAGAGTGAGCAAAGAGTAACAGAGCCCTCAGAATGTAGAAAATAAGGTTAACGTTATAATATTATACAAATCAATAAAAAATTGTATATAAGAAGGAATTACTGTATCTTTCTTACATCACTCTGGGACTCAAACAGAAGATTGTGGTATGTGCTTGTCTCTACTATAGAGGCAAGGACAAAAACCTTTAAATGTCCACTGTGCAAAATTTGTGTGGTAAAGAGAGAAAAAAAAGCTATTGGGCAGGTCTCTGTTTTCCATTGGGGGGTTTACGAGGGTTGCCTCGAAAGTAATGCACCACATTTTTTTCTTCAAAAGTTCTTTATTAAACATGATGAGAATTGTGACTCTTCAAGCTTTCCCGGCAGATATGTTGTAAATAATCTTCACGGGTTTGCCGCCGGATCACGTTGTGCAAATTCCACAA
The DNA here is from genome assembly GCF_023864275.1 of Schistocerca cancellata. Taxonomy (NCBI): domain Eukaryota; kingdom Metazoa; phylum Arthropoda; class Insecta; order Orthoptera; family Acrididae; genus Schistocerca; species Schistocerca cancellata. Next base: position 604,179,442 of record NC_064631.1, on the reverse strand, counting down.
TATTTCTTCGGAGCAACTGTCTGACATCTTCAGGTGGTTCAACATTGCTGGTGGCTAGAAGAATTCCATACACGTAAGAATGGTGTTTTACCTACAAACACTATTTTTCCACGTAAACTCCATCCCTTTCTAACACCTTCCTCCAGCACAAAACAAGGGCGTGTATGCTCTGTCATTACCAATCCTTGTCCTGGTGGCAGAGCCAGTGCTTCACTCTGCGATTCACCTCCTTATCGTTTTCAAAATATCTTACATGAATGGCATCCTTTGAACTGTCCCAGCAAATGACAACATCAGCTCGCTGCAACATGTCATGTGTGACAGCCGTGGATGGTCTCCCTGACTGCTGCAAATCGTGGAACTCCGCCGAACCGCCTTCTGATGACTTCACCCTCTGTGCCCAGCGACTAAGTGTGCCTCTGTCGAAGCAGATCCTCCATAGACTTTGCATAAGCGTTTGTGAACATTCCCCACAGTTTCTTTCTCAGCAGTGAGAAATTCAATGATGGCATGTTGCATGTAAAGTACATCATGTACAGCACTTTTGCTTCGATGTCTTCCTTCAATATCACCTGGCACGGATCCAAAACACTCGAGCAGTACTCAAGAATAGGTTGCACTAACGTTCTATATGCGATCTCATTTACAGATGACCCACTCTTCCCTAAAATTCTCCCAATAAATGGAAGTTGGCCATTCATGTTCCCTACCACAGTCCTCAGATGCTCGTTCCATTTCATATCAATTTGCAACTTTACACCCAGATATTTAAACGACTTCACTGTGTCAAGTAGGACACTAGTAATATTGGTACTGAACATTAGAGGTTTGTTCTTCCTACTCATTCGCATTAACTTACATTTTTCTACATTTAGAGCTAGCTGCCATTCATTACACCAACTAGGAACTTGTCTATGTAGTCTTGTATCTTCCTTCAGCCACTCAAGTTCGACACCTTGGCGTACACCAATGCATCATCAGCAAACAACAGCAGATTGCTGCCTACACTGTCCACCAAATCATTTATGTATATAGAGAACAACAGCGGTTCAATCACACTTCTCTAGGGCACTCCTGATGATACCCTTGTCTCTGACGAACATTCGCCTTCAATGACAACACACTGGATTCCATTACTTAAGAAGTCTTTGAACCACTCACATATCTGTGAACGTATCCTACGTGTTTGTACCTTCGTTACAAGTGTGCAATGGGTACCCTGTCAAACATTTTCCGAAATCTAGAAATATGGAATCTGCCTGTTGCCCTTCATTCGTAGATAGCAATATATCATCTGAGAAATGGGCAAGCTGAATTCTGCAAGATCGATGCTTTCTTAAACTAGGCCTATTCGTGAGTAGTGGGGCAACAAGGACATCATCCCAATCTGCATTGCTGCCAAATTTATCCAAGATGATAGATCCAAGGTGGTGGCGACAGATATGGCAATGTTGCAATGACGTCACACAGAGAAGTTCAAATTTTGGCAGAAAAATAGGCCAGTTGGGCTCCCTCCACTAACCTAACCCCTCCACCCCCTCACCCCTCTCCCCCCTCCCTCGGAAAATGGCGGGAAGTTAAAATTTTGGCAGGATAAAGATCACTTGTAGTGCCTCCACTAACTTAAAAAAATTGTGGGAAACTAGGTCACTTGGGCTACCTCCACTAACCTAAGTCATACGACCACCACCTCTTCCTTGGAATTGGTGGAAAAAGGACTCAGCCTGTGCTGGGCTACAATATAGGATGGATGTAAGTCTTTATTTTGCATGCAGTATTTATTTAAACAATTTGAGTTGTCATAGGCAGCAGCACCTTCCAGTGTGTTCACCATGAGGTCCAGAGTCCAATTGACATAGTACACAGTACTGCTATCAGAGGGCAGTGTCATCCCACGGAGTTCTGCAGGGGGGGGGGGGGGGGGAATGGCGTGAAAAGGACTCACTCTGTGACCAACTGCTAGAGAGGAAGGAGAGTACTTTGATTTATTTTTTCAATGGGAAATGGGAACAGTTTATTTAGGGATGGATTTCACATAGTACATATACTACGCTGATACAAAACACTCGGCCTGGTGTTCTTGAGATCACACTAAATAGCCTACAGAACTGCAAACTACTCGTAAATCACCCAAAATAATGCAGTACACTGATGTGCAGACACGAAAGCAACTCGTAAAGTGTCAAAATAATGCATGTATAATGATTTGCAAACACGCTTGCTATTTGTAAACTGTAGAAACAATACTTTGCACAGCCTGCAGATCAGCAAACTACTCGTAAATCACTTAAAAATGCAGTACACTGACGACCAGACACGAAAACAACTCTCAAATTGTCAAAAAAGGCATGTAAAAGGCTCTGCAAATAATCTTACTAATTGCAAACTGTCGAAATAATGCACTGCACAGCCTACGGACCTCTTCACAAAATAATGCAACAGGCAAGTCCACTACTCCTGAAATTGTCAAAAAATAATGCATCTGTAATACTATGCAAACACACTCACAACGCTTTAACAGCCGAAAATAATGCAGGGCTCAAACACTCATTGCATGTAAAAAACGCTTTCGAACTATCGGTAAGGAATTCGACCACGATGTATCAGCGAACTGCTCCCTACAGAGCTCCCACGTGCCAGCACACGCCGGTGCGGTCTGCCCTGCTAAGCAATGACGCGGCCGTCAGATGCCAGGCCATTCTCAGGTGTCCGTTCGGGTCGGGCCAGTATGAGGCACTGGCATTCCTTTCATATTTGGCACCTGGGAAATTCCTGTCGAAACACACATTTACCTGACCACCGTGGAGAATGTATAACTGCGGGTCCAGCGCCGAGCGAGAGATGTTTGCCTAGTGCCTCACCATCGCAAATGCTGCTAAAAGGTTGTCACTGTTATACTGATGTCACATGTCTATGTAAATAACAGCCCAGTCTCCCTCTGGACACAGTACAGAAATCTGTTACAATGCTTCCCAGAATAACACAGGATGCAGTCCTTCTAGCATTCCTAACGAGACATCCCATACCACATGTGAGACGCGTTGGCGACGCACAAGTGTTTTCCTGCTGAGTGTGGCTGATGCATAGATGCGCGATGTTTACGTAGCATGGCTAGAATTTTCGGTGTCCTACAACTACTGGTCTGGAGATCTTCTAATGCCATAATGATGGATGAGGGACAGCATCACGTCAGAGATGGATGGTTTGCTTCAACTTGTCATTGACCACCTGAACAAAGAATACATCACCTTACTCTCAGAACTTTCCGTAGATACCTTACACCCATCTTGTTCAAACCAGTCTGTAAAGGCTCCTATGTCTCAGCACAAACGATGTCTTGTGAACGAATGGACCATTCTGATTGGCTGTTACTGAATCTACCCACCAAACTGCTTCTGCTGCTGGTGTGGGAGCACTGTCCACCATTTCTTTCTGCAGATGAGGCTTTCAGCAGCAAAACTATTTTGTACAGATCGCCTTATTGCACTGACAGTTAAACCCTGCAAAAGTGCTCTACAGATCTTCAAATACGGAAAGACGCGTCCTCAATTACCCTGCTCTGCCACTGACGACGGAACCTTGAATATTTCAGCGTGAAACCGATCTTCATGCACCATATCGATCTAGTAAACAAATAATTCGTATCCTACGCCATACAAAATCGTCACTTCTGCATCCTGCATATAGCTATCGACCACCAGACACTTGTGGATCTATCGCGAAGACAGACAGCATAAGCACTATCACCGTATATACTCCTCACAGCACTAGATATTTCCTGTGAGGTCAGGTGGTCATCCACCACAGCCGACAGTTCACAAGTGATTCTCACCTGCACACATACTGCACTGACTTGTGACCAGAGTGCCCTTAATGGACCGAGGTCACTCTCCAAACTGTTGTATAAAGGCTGGATCGGTTCCCCTTGGCACAAAGGCGTTACTGTTTCTGGCTTCTACCTGTTGCTTGCCTGCTTTCTACACCCATCTCCAGACTCTGAGATTACAAGGACATATGTATTTTCACATGGTTTGCCAGAATATCATATCATTTTCGCGATACTTCTCGATATCAAGCACTTTGCAGTATGCTACCTATCGCTTGCACACTATAGTTCCGAAGATATTCTATTTCTCTAGAAACCCGAAACTTTAGCGAGGTGGAGCGCGCTGTAAACCACTGAGTAACAAGAAACATATCTCGTCTGCAAAGACCTTTACGTGAAAACTCGAAAAAAAAAACCCGGAGGAAACTGATTTTTCCACTCACGAATACCAATGTCGGTGATATACCAGATTCCAAATCAGCCTTATATTTTACAAGGTCTACCAAGGTGTTTCTCATGTCTAGAGAACAAGCAAACGTGTCTTACACCCGTCTTTCACCTGTTAGATGCACACAACACACACCACAGCCGATGTTATCTCGACCAATTAAAGATGGGAAATGTGCAGTAGCAATCAACCGTACAATTTACATGGTAGGGAATAATGGTCCAGCGCAAACACGCATCAATATTGAGTCTTCAAGAATTTCTGCGCAGAACACACGTGATCACGAAGGCATCCCAACACATACTGAGTATTAGTTCACTGTTCAGCCATGTAGAGGACGACACGCTTAGGTCAGGTAAAATCCTGTTCCCTAACAGGCCTATCCATTTGGACAGCTCCTGCCATTGGCTGGAAACGTGAATCATTCCTGCCACAGGCCACCGCTGCCGCGCGCCACGCACCCCCAGACAACATCGTCCTAGGAAACCGGCTACATATATATATATATATATATATATATATATATATATATATATATATATATATATATATATATATTTGATCGCTACAATTAATTATTACGATTGCGGTCTCAATTGGGCGACATTTGAAAGTGAACGAAGTATCAGAAATAATTCCTGCTGACGGTTGTGGCTCTGGAAATAGAAATATCTGTACCATTCTTATGACTTGACACAGTTTTCCAAATAAAAGAAATCTTCCATTCCCTTTGCTACAGCAGTATTCCACGTCAAATCCATACCTTCCTTCAACATGGACATAATCATTTTCTTTGCACATGTCAGAACACACACACACACACACATTCACTTTATAAGCCTTATGCTCAAGACGAACATACCACGCATCCCCTACTAGTATAATACTTCGTCATAGCTGTTTGGTGGCGATACGAAACAGTACTGAGCGAAAATCACCGATGGGTGGACATTTCTTATAAGTTTTTCCTGCGAGTGGTACCACTGTGTCTTAGAAAGAGAGGAGTAATCGTCTTAAAAACCGCCAGATGCAACGCGACGACCATGTTAATATCACAATTGGTCGTGGTTCTACAGGTGCTCACAAGTATCGCTAATGATATCTGTGTTAAAAACTGTACAAGCCTTATAAATCGAGGTTCAGCATTACCTCCGAATGAAGCGGTTTTTCCAGACAAATACTGCGACATTCAATATAAACGGTGATCGTCGAAGTGTATAAAATCAGACCAACAGCGCGGTTACAAGCTGCCGATGGGTTGAAGCTCGTAATAAAATCACTGAATTTAAAAAGTGATTTGGCTAAGTAACATGGTATGAAGGTGGTATTTGCAACTCTCTCATGCCACCGTTAGATATTTCTCTAATATTTGCAAAGCATTCCGTCTCGATGCTGTGTCAGAGGTTCTGCGATATATCCACTGGGATATAGGTGATGGTTGATTGAGAAGTATCACAAACAGTAGATGGTGTGTTGTTGACGTCGTAAGAAATGTGTGCTAGCTTTTCAGATCTCTAGTGCTACATTTTCTGGTAGAAATGCTGTCTTTGATTTGGAATCAAGTCTTTCCATTCAACGACATATCTGTGTTGGATCCTATGGAGAAGTCTTATAATGATTACAACCATTAGTGAATCATATTTCTGGCAGTCTCATATCTGAAACTTCCTTTCAGATTAAAACTGTGTGCCGGACCGAGACTCGAACTCAGGACCTTTGCCTTTCGCAGGCAAGTGTTCTTCCAACAGAGCTACCCGAGCACGACTCTTGACCCGTCCTCACAATTCCACTTCCGCCAGTATGTCGTCTCCTACCTTCCAAACTTCACAGAAGTTCTGCGAAACTTGCAGGACTAGCACTATTGCGGAGACATGGCTTAGCCAAAGCCTGGGGGATGTTTCCAGAATGAAATTTTCACTCCGCAGTGGAGTGTGTGCTGATTTGAAACTTCCTGGCAGATTAAAACTGTTTTAATCTGCCAAGGTGTTCAAAGTCAAGTTGAAGCAGACCATCCATCTCTGGCATGATGCTGTCCCTCATCCAATATTGTGGCATTAGAACATCTGCAGACCAGTAGCTGTAGGACACCAAAAATTCGAGCCACATTACATAAACATCGTGCATCTATGCATCAGCCATACTGGGCAATAAAACACTTGGGCGCAGCCAATGTGTCTCGCATGTGGGACGGGATGTCCTATTACTATCACTAGGAAGATTGCATCCTGTGTTATTCTAGGAAGCATTGTAACAGATTTCTATAGCATGTCAAAGAGGGAGACTGGGCTATTATTTACATACAAATGTGATGTCAGTATACCAGTGACAGCCTTTAAGCTGCAATTGCGATGGTGAGGCTACGCCAACATCTCTCGCTCAGTGCTGGACCGCAGCTATGCATCACCCACAGTGACCAGGTAAACCGCAGCCCAGCATCTGACGCCCGCGTCGTCATTTTGCAGGGGTTCAAATGGTTCAAATGGCTCTGAGCACTACTGGACTTAACAGCTGTGGTCATCAGTCCCCTATAACTTAGAACTATTTAAACCTAACTAACCTAACGACATCACACACATCCATGCCCGAGACAGGATTCGAGCCTGCGACCGTAGCAGTCGCGCGGTTTTGGACTGAGCGCCTAGAACCGCTAGACCACCGCGGCCGGCTTTTTGTAGGGATACCGTACTGGCATGTGCGTGCTTTTGATCTCTGTAGGGAGCAGTTCCCTGATACGTCTTGGTCGAATTTCTTACCAATAGTTCGAAAGCGGTTTTTATGTGCAATGAGTGCTTCTACCCTGCATCATTTTCGGTTGTTTAAGCATTGTGAGCGTGTTTGCATAGTATTACAGATGCATTATTTTTTGACAATTTCATGAGTAGTGGACTTGTCTGTTGCATTATTTTGTGAACAGGTCTATAGGCTGTGCAGTGCATTATTTCGACAGTTTACAATTAGTGAGCGTGTTTACAGAGCCTTTTACATGCATTATTTTGACAATTTACGAGTTGTTTTCATTTCTGCGCATCAGTGTTCTGCATTATTTCAGCAACTTCTGAGTAGTTTGCAGGTCTGTAAGCTATTTACTGTGATCCCAAGCACGCCACAGTGAGTGTTTTGTTTCAGCATAATAAATATACTATGTGAAATCCATCTCTAAATAAACTGTTCCAACTTAGCCACTGAAAAAAATAAGTAAAAGTACACTTCTTCCTCTCTCCAGCAGCTGGTCACAGACTGAGTCTTTTTTGCGCCATTTCCCTCCTCACCCCCCCCCCCCCCCCATTCCCCCAGACTGCCATGGGGTGGCAATACTGTCTACTAGCTCAGTTAGTCTCTGGACCTCATGGTAAACATATTGGATGGAGCTACTGCCTATGACAAATCATATTGTTTAAATAAACACTGCATGGAAAATAAAGACTTACATCCATCCTATTTAGTAGCCCAGCACAGGCTGAGTCCTTTTCCCACCAATTCCAAGGAAGAGGTGGTGGTCAGATGACTTAGGTTACTGGAGGTAGCCCAAGTGACCTATTTTCTCACCATTTTCTTAGGTTACTTGAGGCAGCACAAGTGACCTTTTTCCTGCCAAGATTTTAACTTCCCGCCATTTTCTTGGGGAGGGGGGAGAGGTTGGGAGGGGGCAGGGGAGGAGGTTAGGTTAGTGGAGGTAGCCCATTTGATCTATTTTCCCGCCATCATTTGAAATTCCCACCATAATGGAAATGAGCGTTTGGCGTCATTGGCCGGGAGGCCCCTCGCGGGGCAGGTCCGGCCGCCTTGGCGCAGGTCTTATTACATTCGGCGCCACATTGGGCGACCTGCACGCCGGATGGGGATGAAATGATGATGAACACAACACAACACCCAGTCCCTGGGCGGAGAAAATCTTCGACCCAGCCGGGAATCGAACCCGGGCCCGGAGGACGGCAATCCGTCACGCTGACCACTCAGCTACTGGGGCGGACCCCACCATAATGTCATTGCGACATTGGCACATCTATCGCTGCCACCTTGGATCTGCCATCTTGAATAAATTTGGCAACAATGTAGAGTTGTGCGATGTCCTTGTTGCCAAACTAATACATTCGTGGACATAAGTTTCTCAGTCTTAAGAAAGTTTATTATATTCGAACTGAGAATATGTTCAGATATCTTGCAGCAAACCGAAGTTAGGGATATTGGTCTGTAATTTTGTGGGTCTGTTCGTTTATTTTTCTTATATGCTAGAGTCACATGGGCTTTTTTCCAGTTGCTTGGGACCTTGTGCTGCGCGGGAGATTGATAATAAATAAAAGCTTGGTAAGGATCCAATGCCATAAACTACTCTTTGCAAAATCGATTTGGTATTCCATTCGGACCTGGTGATTTATCTGCTATCGAATCTTTGAGTTGTTTCTCTACACCAGGGATGCTTATTACTGTGTTGTCCATATGGGAATCTGTCCGATGGTTCAATGGCGATATGTATGTACGATTATCCTATGTGACTGATTTCTTGAAAGTGAAATTTACACTTCGGCTTTCGTTTTGCTATCGTCAACTGCAACTGACAGGTCAACAACGAAAAACTTAGACCTGCTTAGCGATTTTACATATGACCAGAATTTCTCGGAATCTTTTCCAGAACTTTCGCTTAGATGTGATGGTAGTAGTTGTTCTGTGCTTCGCTTATAGATCTTTTCACAGATGCACGTATCTCTACTAACTTTTGCTTGTCGTCATTTATGCGTTTCCTTCCTCAGCATTTTCAGAATTTCGTTATTAAACCATGGTGGGTATTTTCCATCCTTTAGCCACTTACTAGGCACATAACACTCCAGGCCACGTTTTATGATCTGCTTAAACTTTGCCCATACTCGTAATTCCTGTACGCCCATCTTACTCGAAATAAATGAAGTCAATTCACCATCTAAGTGAGACACTGACAACTGCTTTTCTTCTCTATCTAGCAGAAACACTTTCCTATCTTTCTTGACTGACTTATTAACTTTCTTAATCATAGTTGCTATAATGACATCATGATTGATAATCGCCGTTTCTATGCTGACATTATCGAGAAGGTGTGGCCTATTTGTTGCTACAAGATCTAAGATATTTCTATTGCGAGTGAGCTGCAGAACTAGCTGCTCAAGACTGTTTTCAGAAAACGTGCCAAAAGTATTTCACATTACTGTCTGTACGGCAGAGCCCCCCCCCCCCCCTCCCTCCTACCGCCGTAATGAACCCATAGAGATCCCAGTCTATACTAGGTAGGTTAAAGTCGCCTTCAGCTAGTATTGCGTGATCTGGATATTTCCGCTCTACTGAAGGTAGACTTTCTTTGAATGACTCTAGAACTGTCACAGCAAAGTGTGGTGACCTGCAAAAACAGCCAACAATTATCTTGGTTTCACCTACACCTGTTATACGCGACCAGATAACTTCACTGTCACACTGAACTTCTGCCTCAACTGAGAAAACATTTTTGTCAACTGTAATGAACATTGCACCTCGTATGGTTTCTAATCTGTCTTTCTGATATACATTACACGACTCGCTAAAGATCTGAGATCTTTCCATTTCAGCCAGCTCTCGGTCCCAATAATAATTTGAGTGCGAGAGCTTTCCTGGAGGGCAGTAAATTGGGGAACTTTATTATGAATACTTCGACAGTTTACTGATAAAAATCTTGACAGTTGAAGAGTCTTTTCTGCGAACGCCATCTACTTCCCTGGCTTTGTATCGACGGGCAAGTGTTCATCAGACAACCACAAACTACCGTCTAGCCTAATAAACCCTCAAGCGCACTCCACAAGTATTCTGCTACTCGAGTTGCTGCTTCTTTTGTGTAGTGCACTCCTGACCTATCAGGGGAGTCCTACAAACCCCGACACGACAATGCAGGTCTAGAAATCTGCAGCCAAGACCATCACAGAGTCGATGAAGCCTTTGGTTGAGACTCTCCAATCGGCTCCAAACCAAATGATCCCGATCAGCTCTTGGAACAATGCTGCAAGTTGCGAGATCCGCCTGCACCCGATGTGTGAGGGCAGCAGTCTTCACCACTTCTGCCAGCCTCCTGCGTGAACTGAGGATGGCCTTGAACAGACGTCGTTGGCGCCGATGTGAGCCACAACTTACAGATGACTGCATCCTGCAGCTCGATAGCCGCAGGCAAGATCGCCTCCACATCTCAGATGAGACGTCCCAACAGAGATATTGGGTAAACATTGGCTTTCTTTCCAGCCCTTAACACTATTTGCCTAATGGGCTGCATAACGCGCCTAACGTCGGAGATCCCGATAACTAGTAAACTCCTCCACTCCCCCCTGTGCCTGCTTGGACCCTACTGAAGGAATGGCCACCTGTTCCTACTCATGGTGAATGGGCGAGACCAGGCGGCCAGTCTCAACATTGGCCCGCCATCTCAAGTAACGTGAACATGTTACAACCCGCCACTCACCCTGCTTTGACGGTGGATCCACCACACTGGGTACACTAAGAGATGCCTCAGAAGCAGAGCTCATGGTCAAAATTAGGGACACCTGAGGTGTCCCATGTGATGTGCCAGAATCTCTGCCACCGCTACTCCCTCAGGCAGCAGCCTGAAGACGAATGACCATAGCCAAAAGCTCACTCACCTGTTTGCGAATTGTCACCAGTTCCTCCTGCATCTGCACACAGCACACACCATATGAACCATCCTAGAAAGACTAACTGAAGGAGCAAGCTGTAAAAGAAGACAGAATCCTATATATGCAACTTGTTACCCTCCTGATGTGTCACCATAGACGTTGATACGTTAATGACTTATGTAGCTGGCTGCTCAGTGAGCAACTATTGCGGCACAGACTTAACGAATTCAACCTTGCAAAAACGCGATAGTCAACCTCTTGAAAAGAAAACGTCACACGAAATTTAATGATATACAACGAGGAAAACACAAAAAAAACTTTCCACTCTGTAGATGTATATCATCTGAGAGCTGGAGCACGTAAGTGTGAAGATAAAGAGTTCACATAAAAATAAATTGACAGGATAGCTGTTGAAAACAGAAATTGTAAAGGATGATCTCCACAGATAGATAAAGCAACTAAGATAACCACTTACATAACAGTAAATTAACATTATAAATATAGCACAGAGAAACTAAACCAATTCTGGAGCTGGGTATGCTGCTCGTTAGAAGAAACACAAAAATTAAATACGCGAGTACACATGTAACTTCATCACAATTGTTCCATAGCACAACAAATTCACTTATTGGTGCGATAGAAGGATACATGCGGACAGTTGAAGCATGTCTTGCAGCTGGGGAAGATCATGACCGAACATAACCAGGGTCCACGGAGCACAGCCCTGTTTTAAGTTGGACTTGAACCTCAATGTTCCTTCTTAGATGCTGGGTCGTAAACTTCGCCCTCAGTACACCATACCAGCACATCCACAAGCCCCATTCACAAGTTCTTTGTCCACAATCTACAGTATCCCCTGCCTCAAGATGATGTTGTATTGTATTGTATTGAACTAGGGACCTAGAAACGACGGAGAGGCTCCGTCCCCGCCGTATCCCTCAGTGGTACACAACTCCACAACAGGCTACATCAGTCCACTCACCCCACCGCCGCCCCACACCGAACACAGGGTTATTGTGCGGTTCGGCCCCCAGTGGACCCCACCGGGAACGTCTCACACCAGACGAGTGTAACCCCAATGTTTGCACCGTAGAGAAATTCTGGGTATGCGTATGTGGAGGTAGTGTGTGTGCAGCAATTGCCGACATTGTATAACTGAGGCGGAATAAGGGGTACCAGCCCACATTCGCCAAGGCAGGTGGAAAACCGCCTTAAAAACCATCCACAGACTGGCCGGCACACCGGACCTCGACATTAATCCGCTGGGCTGACTCGTGCCGGGGACCAGCACCCCTTCCCATGTGGAAAGCAGTGTCTTAGACCGCACGGCTAACCGGGCAGGCAAGATGATGTTACTCATATACTATACTATTCATATTCTATTCGAACGGTATCTGAAGTGAGTGATCGCTTGACACGAAAATTTGTGTACTTTGCTTATTTTCATTCGCTTGTGTCATATGGTATTATATTCTGGGGCAACTATTCCTATTCTAAAAGAATATTTTTGAATCAGAAACTGGCGGTCTGGGCAATAAGTGATGTAAGTTCATGAACCTCTTGTCGACCCCTGTTCATGAGTCTGGGTATTTTGACATTGGCCTCTCAATATACATATTCCTTACTGTCATTTCTTGTTAAAAATATTAGCTTATTTCCAAGAATAAACAACTTTTTCTCAGTTAATACTCATCCTAAATCAAACCTGCATTTGGATCGGACTTCCTTAAGTCTTGTGCAGAAAGGTGTGCAGTATACTGCTGCATCTATTTTCAATAAGCTACCACTCGAATTCAAAAATCTTAGCAGTAATCCACGTGCATTCAAATCTAAACTGAAGAGTTTCCTCATGGGTCACTCCTTCTATTCTGTCGAGGAGTTCCTTGAGAGATTAAGCTGATTCTTGTTGTATTACTGATTGCGTTTATTTTAACTTATGGACTGTCTTTTTCGGGTTGATAAACATTTATTCTTATCTGTTATTACTTTTATGTTGTAATTTCATGTACTGACACGTTCCATGACCTTGGAGATTTGCTCCTCAAACTGGCCCTACGGTTCTTGACGTGTAAATAAATAAATGTATTCTCATTGTTCTTACTGCCATCTGCAGTGTGACCCATCTGTATCAATCTAAAACATCAAAATAAGCTATCGTTTCCTGCAGTATGCCTTACTGCAGTATGCATACGAATACTGATGCCACTGCTGCTGCAAAGTGATCGCTGTGGTAAATAGGCTGCTGCTCTACAAGGATGTAGCAAATGGGGCAGAGGCTGACTTATTCATTCTTGAACATCTTCCATAAGCTTGAATCAGAATCACCCAATAGCTGTGACAAGGTACATTAAAAAATGTTCAAATGTGTGTGAAATCTTATGGGACTTAACTGCTAAGGTCATGAGTCCCTAAGCTTACACACTAACTAACCTAAATTATCCTAAGGACAAACACACACACCAATGCCCGAGGGAGGACTCGAACATCCGCCGGGACCAGCCGCACAGTCCATGACTGCAGCGCCTTAGACCACTCGGCTAATCCCACGCGCACAAGGTATATTAACACTAGTTGAAAGAGACACTCTTAGCATTGCCCAGAAGACGAAAGTCACGAAAAGTCGTTATCTGTCTCGATGAGTCCCACACACAGTATAAAGATCTACTTATTTCAGTCAATTCGCAGAGACACACAGTTGCATGAAAAGTTGAATCTCGGGACGCTCTGCTTGGAATGGTCAGTGTCTGTGGTACATGGCATAAACGGTTGAGTGATGGGCTTGTTTCTGGTAGTGTATTGAGATTCTTGAGTGTGGTGCGTACTACTTCGTACACAAAGGAGAGGACGGCTGCAGAGTGGTGCAGCAGCTGTTGTTGTATGGAAGCTGGACAGGAGAAGGAATGATTAGCGAACACGTCAATACAGTCAACAATAGTTTTGCTTAACTTATAGCTTTCTCCAGGCATTGCGAAGAAATTTTACAAAAGGGCAAACAACAGTATATTCCAGCTATTAGTAAAAGCTTCGAGCGAACTGTCGAAGGCTGACTATGGCTGAAGGCTCTCAAAGATTGCGACTGAGACTAGACAGTGTAGCTATATCACGGCAGCAGAGAGCGCTCTTGGCGTGGCGCAGCGAGCGCGCACCTTGGATTCGCCGGGTGTCCACGTGACCGCTACCGGCGTTGCGGAAATGTGCGTTTGCGTTGCCAGTTGTGACATGCCGGTGAGGGTGGTATCGATCTATGATACCACAGAGTGCCCAACAGGTACCGGGCACAGTCGGTGAATGGGCTCTGAGATAACTTTTGTTCCTGCGTAACAGCAAGCGCCGGCACGTCGGCCTGGAACGTTACAGCAGAGAGGGCTGTGAGACGACGCCAGCCAATAGTGCGCTGACTAGGACGACACCACGACAGGAGCGGCCCCTATACAAAGAGAATACAAGCACCGCTACGCCTAGCCGCGGCTGTAGTAGGAAGACTGACTAGCCGTCATCCAAACGCTTTACCCGTGACTTATGAACTGTTGTGTTTTGCTTGCATTGAAATTGTTTATACCAAAGGACAATGGTTATCTGCATGTCGCCAATTGCTTGCGACACCTCTTTGTGAAAACGCAATGTTTTGTCAGTTTAACTTACTGTAATAAACTCAATTAATAAGATTTGTTGGAATTGTTGTCAAGCTATCCGCGAAAAAAGCTTCCTAGGCACCCTGTATTAGATGAGTGGGCAGGATATGACAACTTTCCCTTCATTCTGGTGAACAACTGGTGCGACGACAAGAGATGTTGACAGAGGCCCGTTAACAGGTTCAAAGCTAGTTTACACGATGATACTGGATTGCGCCACTCGTTGCATGAAACGAGTCGCACGCAAACGGTTTCAGATATGACTGTAGACACTGCGACACCACTGTCCACTTCAGTTTCATCGTTTTGTGAGTGTCGGAACTGTGTCTAAAATGAAAGTTTTGGCAGCTGCACAGGTTGTGGCGGAGTAAATGTCTGTTTGCGTGAAATCACTGCAAAAGAAAGAAATAGGAAACGTGTTTGGATTTGTAACTGAATAAAAGAAAAGACGTTAGCTCGGTTGCTCAACGATCTTGCTGAAAGAAACTGTAGCAGAAAATCCTAGAAGTTATCTTAATTATCTTAGAATGCTATCAGAACAATTCACGTTTCTTGTAAATACTTAATGCTGCAGTAAGGAAGAAAAAAATTGTAATGCGTGAAGCATTGTCGCCAGAGCTGAAATTACTAATCACATTGTGTGCTCTGTAGGATTCAGAACTCTCGTCCTACAAGAAGATACAGACTTAGTTGGTGATCACGCGTTTACATTAACACCATATTTAATTAAGCCTTTTTCAACACGTAGCTGGCTGAGTTTCAAAGAAAAAATAGGCCAATAGCTCGCTGTGTTGTGAAAAATGCAGTTGGAATTCAGGCTTCCAAATTTCCCTTGTATGAAAAGGCCAGTGCTATTAAGACCAGGAACAGTTGACAAAAATTGTCAGTGCTACATGTGCAAGTTTGCCTGAGACACACTGTTCCCCAACAGTATGTATAACCACAGCTAATAGACCAGGAGCGTTTCGATAATGGACGTTACCAGTCAGGAACAAGGAACACCATAAACGCAAAGCTGCAATAATTATTCGAAGCAAGCTGCGTTAAGGAGAGAATAGTTCGTAAACTCCTTTCTTGAAGATGAGTCTGTAGTGTGGCAACATTTCGAAGTTCAATCATATCAGTGTCTGAATGGGAAGCGCTACTGTGATTTTTAAATAAATGAATATTGAATAAAGAATTCAACTTTCCAGACTTGTATAGCTTTCCCTTCCGTTAACAATTTTTCTTACAAAAAGAATCGGTCAACTTGTGCCAAAGGGTTTTAGTTTCGTGGAAGTGAGTTCTCCCACAGCCAGATGTTTTGCA
The DNA here is from genome assembly GCF_023864275.1 of Schistocerca cancellata. Lineage (NCBI taxonomy): Eukaryota > Metazoa > Arthropoda > Insecta > Orthoptera > Acrididae > Schistocerca > Schistocerca cancellata. The sequence continues at coordinate 604,163,608 of NC_064631.1, read as the reverse complement.
TGCCTGTACTTTTCTTAATTCATTTGTATATGTACTCCCAATTGAATGAATTTTGTTCTACATCTCAGACACTTCCAACCCATTCATGTTCAAATAGCGTGTGACGCAGGGCTTAATTTCGGCTGGAACGCGTTCCGGCACCTCCCAGAGAACTTTTTTTTTTTTTCTTAAACAGTTCAGCACCGGAGATTTGAAATAGTACATGAATATTAAATCACAACGTAACTATAATTTGCTGCTGCGCCAGCACAAGTGAACGTGACAATGGGTCGCCAGCGTGATGTGACGGGCAGGAAATGCGTGAGTGTGTGTTTTGCGTGTGTGTACGCACATATAGTATACTCAAGATAAGTTGAGTATCATTCCAAAATTTGTGATCAGTACATATCGCCTTTTGTTTTTCGACTGCCAACAACCTGAGCCATGTAGTAGCAAGGCGACATCTCATGTTATGTGTGTCAGTGAGAAATAAATAATGTAAGCCGTGTTTCCATGTGAACGTCTGTATAATGTGCTTTCACGAAATCATTTTATGTCATAGCTACTAATCAAATGTGCCGTATGGAGCACGCATGACTAAAAGTTGGCAGCATTTCGAGCCCATACGTCCCTTTGTCCACAGCACTCTTGACCTTTCACTCTTTATCTGCCCGCACCCTTGTCAGAACATGGTTGACGCTAAACAGTAGAGGGGAGCTCCCACAGGGAGCAAATTTGAACTCCCAACCTAGGACGGAGGAGTATATGTTTGACCCGTAAGTCTGTCTGTCTGTCTGTCTGCCCCCAACATACACTCCTGGAAATTGAAATAAGAACACCGTGAATTCATTGTCCCAGGAAGGGGAAACTTTATTGACACATTCCTGGGGTCAGATACATCACATGATCACACTGACAGAACCACAGGCACATAGACACAGGCAACAGAGCATGCACAATGTCGGCACTAGTACAGTGTATATCCACCTTTCGCAGCAATGCAGGCTGCTATTCTCCCATGGAGACGATCGTAGAGATGCTGGATGTAGTCCTGTGGAACGGCTTGCCACGCCATTTCCACCTGGCGCCTCAGTTGGACCAGCGTTCGTGCTGGACGTGCAGACCGCGTGAGACGACGCTTCATCCAGTACCAAACATGCTCAATGGGGGACAGATCCGGAGATCTTGCTGGCCAGGGTAGTTGACTTACACCTTCTAGAGCACGTTGGGTGGCACGGGATACATGCGGACGTGCATTGTCCTGTTGGAACAGCAAGTTCCCTTGCCGGTCTAGGAATGGTAGAACGATGGGTTCGATGACGGTTTGGATGTACCGTGCTCTATTCAGTGTCCCCTCGACGATCACCAGTGGTGTACGGCCAGTGTAGGAGATCGCTCCCCACACCATGATGCCAGGTGTTGGCCCTGTGTGCCTCGGTCGTATGCAGTCCTGATTGTGGCGCTCACCTGCACGGCGCCAAACACGCATACGACCATCATTGGCACCAAGGCAGAAGCGACTCTCATCGCTGAAGACGACACGTCTCCATTCGTCCCTCCATTCACGCCTGTCGCGACACCACTGGAGGCGGGCTGCACGATGTTGGGGCGTGAGCGGAAGACGGCCTAACGGTGTGCGGGACCGTAGCCCAGCTTCATGGAGACGGTTGCGAATGGTCCTCGCCGATACCCCAGGAGCAACAGTGACCCTGATTTGCTGGGAAGTGGCGGTGCGGTCCCCTACGGCACTGCGTAGGATCCTACGGTCTTGGCGTGCATCCGTGCGTCGCTGCGGTCCGGTCCCAGGTCGACGGGCACGTGCACCTTCCGCCGACCACTGGCGACAACATCGGTGTACTGTGGAGACCTCACGCCCCACGTGTTGAGCAATTCGGCGGTACGTCCACCCGGCCTCCCGCATGCCCACTATACGCCCTCGCTCAAAGTCCGTCAACTGCACATACGGTTCACGTCCACGCTGTCGCGGCATGCTACCAGTGTTAAAGACTGCGATGGAGCTCCGTATGCCACGGCAAACTGGCTGACACTGACGGCGGCGGTGCACAAATGCTGCACAGCTAGCGCCATTCGACGGCCAACACCGCGGTTCCTGGTGTGTCCGCTGTGCCGTGCGTGTGATCATTGCTTGTACAGCCCTCTCGCAGTGTCCGGAGCAAGTATGGTGGGTCTGACACACCGGTGTCAATGTGTTCTTTTTTCCATTTCCAGGAGTGTAGTTCTCAAACGAAAGCTCCAATTTTAAAGCCGTTTTTTTCATTTGAAAGCTGGTTTAATCGGGACGGTTCTTAGCTATATTTCTGAAAGTCTGTTCAGCCATTTAAATTTCATCAGTTACACTACTGGCCATTAAAATTGCTACACCACGAAGATGATGTGCTACAGACGTGAAATTTAACTGACAGGAAGAAGATGCTGTGATATGCAAATGATTAGCTTTTCAGAGCATTCACACAGGGTTGGCGCCGCTGGCGACACCTACAACGTGCTGACATGAGGAAAGTCTCAACCGATTTCTCATACACAAACATCATTTGACCGGCGTTGCCTGGTGAAACGTTGTTGTGATGCCTCGTGTAAGGAGGAGAAATGCGTAACATCACGTTTCCGACTTTGATAAAGGTCGGATTGTAGCCTATCGCGATTGCGGTTTATCGTGGGATCCCAACGGCCTCGTATCACTAACAGTCGAGATGACAGGCATCTTATCCGCATGGCTGTAACGGATCGTGGAGCCACGTCTCGATCCCTTAGTCAACAGATGGGGACGTTTGCGAGACAACAACTATCTGCACGAACAGTTCGACGACGTTTGCATGGACTATCAGCACGGAGACCATGGCTGCATCACAGACAGGAGCGCCTGCGATGGTATACTCAACGACGAACCTGGGTGCACGAATGGCAAAACGTCATTTTTTCGGCTGAATCCAGGTTCTGTTTACAGCATCATGATGGTCGCATCCGTGTTTGGCGACATCGCGGTGAACGCACATTGGAAGCGTGTATTCGTCATCGCCATACTGACGTATCACCTGGCGTTATGGTATGGGGTGCCATTGGTTACACGTCTCGGTCACCTCTTGTTCGCATTGACGGCACGTTGAACAGTGGACGTTACATTTCAGATGTGTTACGACCCGTGGCTCTACCCTTCATTCGATCCCTGTGAAACCCTACATTTCAGCAGGATAATGCACGACCGCATGTTGTAGGTCCTGTACGGGCCTTTCTGGATACAGAAAATGTTCGACTGCTGCCCTGGCCAGCACGTTCTCCAGATCTCTCACCAATTGAAAACGTCTGGTCAATGGTGGCCGAGAAACTGCCTCGTTACAATACGCCAGTCTCTACTCTTGATGAACTGAGGTATCGTGTTGAAGCAGCATGAGCAGCTGTACCTGTACCCGCCATCCAAGCTCTGTTTGACTCAATGCCCAGGCGTATCAAGGCCGTTTTTACAGCTAGCGGTGGTTGTTCTGGGTACTGATTTCTCAGGATCTAGGCGCCCAAATTGCGTGAAAATGTAATCACATGTCAGTTCTAGTATAATATATTTGTCCAATGAATACCCGTTTATCATCTGCATTTCTTCTTGGTGTAGCAATTTTAATGGCCAGTAGTGTATATGAAGCAAAAATGTTTTCCGTCAGCGTGCTCTCTTGAAATACGTTACGTAGTCATAAGAACTACATCACGTTATGTAGTACCAGATTGTAGAGCTCAAAAAGATGTACCTAAATAAAAGATTACGGTTGAACGATAATGATGACTTTTGTCTCCTGAAGTCGCCTGTTTTAGCACCTATAAAGCAGAAAAAGTGTGATTATGACCCAACTGTAAAGGACAAACATATGCTCTGGACGACTTTTTGTGGTTCTTTTTGAGGTCTACAATTCATTACTAAATCAAATGATTTTGCTCTAATAGTTTAAGCAGCGTACTGCAAGAGAGCACGACGGCAGCCCACTTTCTTGCGACTTGACTTAACAATTCTAGCCACAGCTTATTTCTTGTGTTACCTAAAGTAGCTAAATATATACTAATAGATAGTAAATGAATATATCTGTGAGTTAAAGAAAGAAACATGTAAATCGCATAAGTGGTTCTCGAGTTATAATTGCATATCTGTATGTCTGTTTGTGAATTCAGTCTTTGTAGTCCATGATTCAGACAGGTCGTGTCTACGGCTTTTTCAATTTGAATCAGTTTACCTTGTTAGCCACCGCTGCCTCACAGAGATCCCAACAAACAATCCAACAGGCACTTTCGGAATTCACATTTAACAATATTACTCACTTACTCAATGTACGTCAGTCGCTTGCAGTTCAGTTGTTGTTCTGCTCAGAACCGACAGCATTGTTTCGGTTTGTTCGTAGTGTTTATTTACACATTGTGACTGTGAGTGGACACGAGAGTTTAATAGTTATGTATACCGGTATCTCTACAAAAATTAGTGACTTCTTTAAACCTAAAAGACAAAAAGTCAGTGAGAGCAATGAAAATCGCAGTTTAGATGTAGAATCCACGACTTCAACTGCGGCTAGAGAAGAAGATGTAAACAACAAAGCAGACGATCCTTCTCCTACGTCGTCGTCGCTAAATGAAAATTTCTGTAAGTTGGTGGATATGGATACGGACAAAGCATCTATAGACAGTAATGATAATTGCAATGATGATGAAAAGCCATATTGTTGGTCTATCGACAATGTACAGATTATAAAGCTAGGTTAATTATTTAAAAAAAGCTAGGTTGCCAAGTTTGTAGAAGTGTATCTACACTAGGTGCTGAAAAAAGGAAAGGGTTGAAACTGAGTGAGCAATGGGTTTTAGGAACTGTAAGCTCATGTGGGACAAATAAAAAAGATCAACTAACGTCTCTTAGGAAAAAACTATTTGATCACCGCACATCTCAAGCTCACAGTTTAGCGAACAAAATCCACACTAACGCAGAAATACATCACATTCAGAACTCAGTTGCTTCCATGGTAATGGAACAATAAGTTGTTACTGAGCGTGTATTTTGCACAGCTTATAAGCAAGCAAAGTTAAATAGACCGTTTTATGAGTTTCAGACAGAAACTGATCTCCAAATTAAAAATGTTTTGGTTATGGGCCGAATACTACATTCAAATGTTGCTTGCTCTACTATAGTGCTTCATATTTCTGACCAGATGACATCAGATCTAATAAATAATTTAATAAAGAGTGACTCCAAATTTTCAGTTCTTTTGAATGAAGCCACTTCTCCTTCAAACAAAAACGCTTTGATTGTATACTTTAGAACCTTGTTAAAAGGAATGGAAAACCCCATGACTTTTTTTTGAGGCTTTTTGAGCTAAATGACACAACAGCATCCGGTATCTTGAAAGAACTTTTAAAGCAGTTAGAATCACTAGGTCTAGGCTATGACTTTTTGAAAGACCATTTAGTCGCTTTGACTTGCGATGGAGCTTCTGTTAACTGAGGAAGAAAGTCTGGCCTCGCAAAGCAGGTGATGGAAACGTCTCCAAACTTATTCATCTGGCATTGTTTGAATTATCGTTTAGAACTCGCTGTACACGACACGATAGAAGAAGTGGTGGGAATTAATCACTTTAAAATATTCATGGATAAAGTTAGAAATGTCTTCAGCTGCTCTCCGAAAAACAGCAGGGAGCTGGTAGTTGTTGCTAAAGGTTTGGAGCAAGAAATTTTAAAAATCGGTCGAGTGCTTGACACTCGTTGGGTGGCCTCCAGTTTATTGGCAATAAAAACTGTATGGAAATATTACAGTTCTGTACAATCATTTTTTAGAAGCATCAGAGGACATGAAACAGGACTCAAAACAACGGTCTACTTACAAAGGGCTCTGTAATACATTGTCATCTAGATCTTTTGTCTGCAAGCTAGCTGTAATCTGTGATGCCTTAGAAGAGTTGGCCGATCTATCCCTACAGCTTCAAAGATCAAGTGTCCTTGTTCAAGCTCACAACGACACTACACTTTTAATAAAAGTGTTTGAAAGTCTGGTTGATGCAATGGGGCAACATGCAAATGTAGCTAACATTGCACTGGAAAATATGAACTTTCAGTGTGTCGAACTTTCTGAAAGAACAAATATTTCTAAGATTCCTGATAAACAGTTTAATCGCAGCTTGGCAAATAATTTGTCATCCAGGCTGTTATCAACAGTGAATGCATCTGAAAGCTACGATGTTGTTATGAATGATATGAAGGTCATTCACTCCAAATTCTGGCCTAGAAACATATCGATCGCTTACAGAGAAAATGAGATTTTTCGAATGTGTGAAAGATTTAAGATTAATAGCCCTCGTGAAATAATAAAGGACTTCAGGGAGCACAAACAGGGTCTGAAACCAGTACTAAGCCGTGAAACGCCAACTATTCTTGTACAGCCACCAATGTTCAAAAAATTCTTATCACTAATAAACAGCATTGCAGTGTCCTGTGCTGTGTGTGAACGTGGCTTTTCTGCAATGGACTTAATTATGACACCATTGAGATCTTCATTCCACGTCAGCACTGTTTGTAGTTTATTACGCATCAGACTTAATTATGACACCATTGATATCTTCACTCTACGTCAGCACTGTTTGTAGTTTATTACGCATCAGACTTCTTGGACCACGTGTAGCTAGATATGAACCTGGGCGTCATGCAAAGTCTTGGCTGGCGAAAGGATATCATTCTGCACTTGAGCTACACAATCAAAAGCACGAAGTGATAAAGTGTATAATGAAGACAATATTGCATTATGGAAATGTTTTTCCTAATCCATCTCAAACTGTTTGTGATTGAATGTGTTTGAAATAAATTCGCAGTGCTAACTTTTTTTTCCTTTGTTTGAGCCACGGAGTATGAACTTAGTTAAAACTATGAGCTCAGTCAAAATTAAATACGTCCTAAAAAGGTACTTTTTAACAATAAATATACAACGTATATTCTGTATAAATTGACTCGTCATGTGCCACTGACTGTTGTCAGAATAACAGATGTGATGTGAGCACTTGCTCACGAAAGGTCTCAGTAAGGAAGCGAGATGTTTAGCTAAATCATATGTAGGAGCTCTAATGTTGCTCACTATTGGACTCAGAGGAAGACCCTCTTTATGAACCTTTGGAAGGCCATACAGTCTTGTGTACCTCCAAGACTGTATGGCCTTCCAAAGGTTCATAAAGAGGGTCTTCCTCTGCGTCCAATAGTGAGCAATATTGGAGCTCCTACATATGATCTAGCTAAACATCTCGCTTCCTTACTAAGACCTTTCGTTGGCAAGTGCTCACATCACATACGAAACTCAGAATAACAGATGTTTGTCATTTTAAGTTCAAATGGTTCAAATGGCTCTGAGCACTATGGGACTCAACATCTTAGGTCATAAGTCCCCTAGAAGTTAGAACTACTTAAACCTAACTAACCTAAGGACATCACACACACCCATGCCCGAGGCAGGATTCGAACCTGCGACCGTAGCAGTCCCGCGGTTCCGGACTGCAGCGCCAGAACCGCTAGACCACCGCGGCCGCCTCATTTTAAGTTAATATGCTATGTTGAAAGTGTAATAAAATGTAAAGGGACTTTTTTAAAGAAAGTTGTATACCCTTAGGTCAAAGATATATACTGCATGTTGACAGGACTTGTTATTTTATGAGTGAAGGGAAATTAAATTCATATTTCAGACTAAAAAGTTGCAATCTCAAAATTAGCGCTGAATAATATTTATTATGAATGTGATATTCTTGATTTGGAATCATTTGTAATTTTATCATAAATGAGTTAACAGGTCGATACTCAATCCGACCGATTCAGTTTGTTGGCCATTAGCGTTTTAATTGTTGAACGGCAAATCGAGCCAAAAATCTACTGAGATGCGGGATTCTTAAAGTTCTGAACTGGTGCTTGAAACAGTGTAACATCTTCGTGCAGCCCACTGAAGTAAAATTGTTTAAATAATGGCTTAATGTGCAAACCAATTTTTTTATATACACAGTATGTTATTGGAAATGAAAATGTAATTTTAACAGAGCTATAATGGAAAGTGCACGTTTATTTTTGTAATAATTCTCTCCCAATGCGAAATGCGTTGATTGCATTTCCTACAAGATGTATTCTACGTGTAAAACGTTTTCCGGTCAGATTGCAGCAAATGTGTTAACATTTATGATAGCAGGTCCCTTTTGATTGTTTGTGGTTTAATAAATAAATATTCAGTTTGCAGCGGCTACTCATGAAATATGTTTTTCTCAGTTAAAATACAGTATGGACTTATAGCAAAGAACAAATCTGTAGTCTCTATGACGAGTTTATCATTTTCTGATTATTATAACGTAATGTATAGCATCACAGAATTTCCCAGTTTAATGGTTAGTTCTGAATAAAACTGGCCATTTTTTCAGATCTCTCTTTAATTTCTGTTGCTAACAACAAAATCCCAAGATCCTTGAATTTTCATAATTGTTTTTCAGCAATTAATTTCTGTATATATTTGAGTAAATTATTTTTGTGTGTATCCGTGCTATAGACAGAGAAAGCGTTTCTTTGGTTGTGCTCACTGTGGGAAGCAAGACATTGAAATATTTAAATTAAATGGCACTTTTCACAACCATTGTTTTCGTTTAGAAACAATACCCGTTGGTGCGTATTTTATGGTCAGGCATATTGTAACTTAACTGCATTACAGTTTTGTTGTAAAGTAATTTTATTTAAACTAATTTCTGTGGGGTCATAATAGCCTGTGTTGTGTGTTTACAATAATGTATATTCAATAGCGGGAGCAGAACAAAAGGTGATGTTTATTGAGCGATTTGGTAGACAGTACTGACAATAGTTGAATACAATGTTTTGGCGTCACAACAGCAGTTAGGCCTACATTCCGTATAGATTCAGAATTACTTTCCAAATTACAATGCTTAACAAGTTTCACTGGCATTTTCAAGCGCGATTCATGTTTTAGTTTGATTATAGGAAAATAATCAGTAGATGCAGAAAGAAAGAGACGGAACTGACTTCCTGAGGTAAGTGCAAAAGGCTTCTCCACACACCACCGAGAAGCGATTCTCTGCGCGCCCGAACATTCAAAAGGCACGGATCAGCATGCCACCACTGGCAACGTGTGCTGCTGTTACTGTGAGCGGTTTTAATGCCGCCGCGACCAGCTTTGATGCTGCCGCCATTCTTACTACTATGCTGAAGTTACGTGCCGATTGTTCATATGCGGCGTCCCGCTGCTTGGCCCGGTCAGAGGCCCCACGGAGTAGAGTTGTGTCAAGGCCGCCAAAAATTACAAACAACAATAGTGGTTTTTCAGTTCAATTTTTACTCGTTGAGTATCATGTTAATTAAATGGTAAAGACCTTTCTCTTTGGCTAGTAACATAGAAACTACTTAATTATTTTACGAGTGTAAAAGTAAGTCATAGATATTTTTTATTCTATTAGTTACATTTTACATTTAGAAGCGAATTTATTTATTACCTACATAAATACAAGTTGTGATTTCTTTTTCACTCACTATCGTGAAAGTTTCAAATGACAAAATCTGACTGAAGAACATTAAATATAGTCTTTCCCCATGGCAGTGTAACATGATGTGGGTGGAGAGGAGAGGAAGAAGATTACGGCAGCCTCAGGGTGAGGAGGGGGAGGGATGAATGTTTTATCTTTATGTGTATTGTTATCAACTCAGGCGCGACGCAACGATCAGCTGCTATGGTACAAAATCCACACGGAATTAACGTTTCGTGAAGACGTGCGAAATCGGAATTGTACGAGACCCAGATGGAACAGGAATATCTTCATCGTCATTAACCGCTAAATGCCTTGTTGATTAATACTGAACACACGTTCATAGAGCAGCTAAAAAGCAAGTGTTCGAACGTAGCGGCTGGCAGCATTTGAAAACATGATGTCATAGTCACGAAGATTACCGACTTGTGCCAATACGTATGAAGCAGAACTATGGAGCAAAAGTGACACTGGTACGGCGGCAGGCGGTGGCAGCTGTTGTTTATATTGGAACCTTGTGGTGTTATGTTTTTGATTATAAGATATTAATGATTTCTCATTGTAAGTCTTATCACAAGTCTCTCTCTGTGGCCAGCGGGGGGTGGGGGTGGGGGGATTGTTAGAAGGGGGCGCGTTCCGTCACCTAAAAGTTTAGAAATTAAGCACTGGTGTGACGGTCTCGTGCGCAACTTGTTTTTGTAGTCAACACCATTTAAATCCCACAAACACCTATGCCTAGCACAGATATCCAATAAACGAACAATTTTCTCCGTTCCCCACTTCATACTTCAATTTGTTTATACTCTACTGACAACGAGTTGCGTAAACTCGCGCCGCACACGCGCGGTGTCTGGTGGCACAGTTGCTTGTAATCCAGTATCGTCGTGTGAACTTGGCGTAATCGCGGGAGTCCTGAGTGACGGGCCGAGGGCTGCAGCGCTCATTTCTGGCGCAGGGGGAGCAGGCAGGCAACTTGGCTGTGGTGTGCACAGTAGAGTTGTGGCGATTCGTGAAGGAGTCGTTCATTTGAACGACTCTAAAGAAAGAATCGTAAGAATCGAATCGTCATACGGACGAATCGCCGTTCAAAAGAATCTTAAGAACAATTGCGTGTTTCCGAGTCGTGACGATTCCAAGTTCCAACGATTCATCGATTCTTAGTACGCTATGCTTCGAAGGCAACCTCCAAATCATGCCGAGTCGTGCCAGATGGCAGTCAAGTGGAGGATGCGCGTGAACAAAGGAAGCTCGGAACGAACAAACGAAGTTCGTGGGCCGTAATATTACTCGTGAAAACCAAGCTGACACTTGGCGGTGGCTGACGGGAACAAGCGTAAAAGGAATTTCCCATTTACTATCGCTACCATTGAGAGGTGACAGAAGCCCCCTCTCATATTTCTATCTTACTCTGAGTAATTCGATTTTCCTCTCTAATTGCATGCGGTGAAAAGTTGCTATTCCTTCACACGCGGACTTCCCACACATCGTCTCTCGTCACCCGGGTGGTCCGGTGACAGGCGAGTTCCGCTGAAATTGAAGGGGTTAAGCCGACGGGTGTGAGGGAGTCGAGTGGATGCTTTCCAGAAGCCGACATTGTCATAAGAGCGGGAGCGACACGCCCAGATGCGCCGGAAGGGGTGGCTGGGCTAGAGATTCCGTTACTTCACAGAAACTTAGTGAAAACCGTTTCTGGCGGGCTACCAGCGAAGCGTGGGAATGACTTGTGTTCCCAGACAGTCTTGGCGGGCAAATTCCCGCGTTTTCTGCAAAATCGTAACTGTGATTGGCTTGCTCAGGGCATAGCTCCGTGACGTAGCAAAATCGGTGCAGAAATTGGCGCCAAGATTCCCCATTGGTGGAATGGTAGTGCTTCGGCAATAGAGTGGAATTTTCCGGCGGTTTTCGAGTTGCTGATTGGACCATTTAACCACGGCCACTGTCATGGGGGCGGGAATGTTCTGTGTTCGGTTTGTACAGGTGCTCTTGAAGGTAGTCGGCTCTCGCCTTTCGGTAGGAGTAGGTTACAAGACTGAGCTCTCGCTGCCCTGGACAGCCTGGCTTCCATTGGCTGTCTAATATACTTTTATTTAATTGTAACTGTTTGACGAAATTGCTGAAGTTTCGACTTCAACGTAACTTTCCGAGTACAGTTGGCAGTTGAGCGTTCTGCATACAAGCGGCCTATGTTGTCTGTCTTGAGCAGTTTTGGCTAAAGTTGACTGTATCGGAGTTACTGTGTGACTTCGCTTGTTAAAATCAATCACTGTGCCATCAGTGATTGTGTGGGGAGCCTTCTTCGTCTCCCTCAGAGGCGCATTTGTATTGCTAGGAAGTCTTTAGTCTGGAACAACCAGACCAGGATAATTTGTTTCGGGCTATACTCGCAACATTATCATCACCACGACGGGACGTCGAAGCAACCAGCCATTGCCTCTGGTACGCCAGATCGTGTTCTTACAGTTAAGAAGACAGCTTGGTAATGTATGTCCGCTGCACCGGCAGATAGGGATCTTCCTAGGTGATAATCAGAGCTCAGCAGAGCGCGCCTGTCCGTCTTTTTCTAACTTTGTTCTGTCTTGGGTGTTCATTGTCTGAGTTCTCACTACTGTAGCAGCAATTAATGATGGGTTGGCTGTGTGTTTCTCTTAAGATTTGAGTTGCAAGGAATTGGTTCCACATACCACTTCATCATAAAAGTCACAATCTAGTTTAGGGACAACTTCACCTTCACATCATTTATTTGAGTATCCAGTTTGAGCCAATTTGATGTATTGTAAAGTTTTCATGTGTTTTGTTTATGATTTTGAGTTTCGTCATAATAAATCAAATTATCATTTTGAACAGAACTTTCATTCTGTTAACCGGTAGAGCAACCCTTTCATTTCTCACTACGTTACTGAAACTTTCCTTTATTTAAGTAATGTCTATCAAATTAAATTATTGCAGGTGCCAAACTCTTTTCTACTCCACTTGCAGGGTCGATTACAGTCAGTTCGCGTTTCTTCTCAATCCATGTGCAACAGCAAAAGTCGGAGTTAGAATAGGGGGGGCTTAGAGCATCATTTACATATGAAGATTCTAGAAGAATTTAGTGCTAAATACACTGCTAGCCCCGGCACCTCGCATAAAATGGCGACCCTCAGCCTGGGATCTTTCCTGTGAATCACTGATCAGCAAATAGTATTCTTAGTAGGATCATGCAAATTTTTTTCTCTATTTTTTTTAATAATTAATACCTAAGTTCTTTTTCTTGTAGTTCCGCAATTAGTTTTTAAGTAGCGGCGCATTATTACAGTTTTTGTTTTCAGTGTATATATTTTTTGTTTGTTCATTGCTTTTTGTCTTTCTTTGATGTGGTGTCCATACCACATCACACTTTGTCGGGTTTGCGTGCGGTTTCTGTACCACAGCAAATTGTGCATGCAACTACAGCGTTGGATCGGCATTGTTGAAATTTATGTCTATGTGCAAAAATGTAGAAAGTAGATTATTTTTATCGTGCATTTTAGATAAATTTGTTTTTCGTGAATGATCACGAGAAGTAAGGCACGACTATTAGCGAGGGAAGCTAAAACAAAAGAGGATAGCATAATGGATAAGGGCCAGGTTACTGACGGGGATAGGTTCAGAGATGAGATGGGCACATTTTTAGCAGGACAGGACGACAGACTCATTGATGAGGAAGGTGATTTCGACGTGATCTTAGAGCAACGTCGCGGCCGTGATTATGATAGTGAGGTAGAGGATGAAACAGACAAGCACACAGGTCGAGACGGTAGCAGATGTTTACAGTCAAACGAACGAGAGCAGACAGAGGCCAGCTCGGTCATGTCAGAACTCTAGCGCCCAGGTGTCCAGAGTTACATCGCCCATGTGTGACGAGGATAAAAAAGATGACATAAACCCAATACTGAGCTTCCTACGATCAATGAAAGAAGAAGCTGACGAACGACGCAGGAAGGAGAAGGAAGAAGATGAGAAACTGCGTAAGAAAGAGAAGGAAGAAAATGAGAAACAGCGTAAGAAGGAGAAGGAAGAAGATGAGAAACAGCGTAAGAAGGAGAAGGAAGAAACTGAGAAACAACGTAAGAAGGAGAAGGAAGAAGCTGACGAACAGCGTAAGAAGGACACTGAGGCAATAACTTCGCATATAGGGAAAATTCGTGGGGAATTACTAACAATAAAGAAAGAATGTGGAGAAGCAAAACAAATGTCAATGGTAGCACAAAAAGTAGCAGGCCTAGCCAAAACGGCAGCAACAGGGGCAATGAAAATCGCAAAAGTAACTTCTCAACTCGCAGGGCGCTTGCGACGTGCGACACAAGCCCACTCAAAATTCCTAGCGATCTTAAAGACTCAAGGTAATATTACGGTTATGAACATCACGAAACGAATGAAAGAAATAGAGAGTCGGATAGCAAAGCTAGAGCGAAACGGGCGCACGAACACTGCGCGTTCGGATACCAATGATGGAGTACACAGAATTGTGTCTCCGAGGAAAAGCCCGCCGTGCTCTAGCCCAGTGACAGAGTGCGGAACTAACAATGCACACGCAGAAACAGCGAGTAATAGCTCCAATAATTGCAGCCCACTTAGAAGAGTGAATGCTGAATGCCACTTCCACTGTGATACAGAGGTAGCACATCACAGTTATCAGCAAGATAGATCAGGACACTCAACAGACGCGCAAGTATCGGAAACGAGTGACAACACCAGTGCGAGGATCGGACAGTATTTTGATCAGAATCACTTCCTGTCGATACTAAAATTCCAGAAATTCAAAGATAATGGAGGGTCGATGCATCCGAAGAGCTGGGTGATGCAGTTTACAAATTCATTACCGTCGTCATGGCCAACCCAGGCAAAATTAGAATTCATGTGTGGACATATCGAAGGCCAAGCCGCGGGAAAGATGCGGGGTGTGGCAGCGACGTGTCGGACTTATCAGGAATTTGTTGGTGCATTCCTGCGGACCTACTGGTCAAAGGAAACGCAAGACAAGATTAAAGAGGAAATAATATTTTGTCCTGAACTGGAAGTGTCCGGGCATAGGAGCGCAACCAAATTTTTTGATGATTTACTCAAGAAGAATCAGTTTTTAGATATTCCAATAGCAACGGAGAAATCATTAAATTTTGCTTTTCCAAATTGCCAGTTAGGTATCAACAGACCCTTGTCATGAAGTGTCATTCAAGAGTCTATTCCGCGAACTTGAAGAAGTCTTCGATAAACAAGACGCAAAGGACAGGAAGAAGGCGCAAAATAACAAATACCACGGGCCAGCAAGGGAAGACGACAACAGATCGCATCATCGCGCTGGTCAGTTAGGAAACCAGATTTACGGAAATCAAGGTTACGCTATTCAAGGTTATGGAAACCAGAGACACGGAAACCAGAACGTCAGGGAACAGGGCGAATCTAGACAAGGAATCTGGGACAGGAGGAATAACGAACGGCAAAGCGACCGTAATTGGAGAGAGCGAAATCAAGGACAACAGGAGAACCAGGAGATTGAAATTAGACCTGCAAATTCTAATGCTCGTCAGAGGAGGGGGAGTCTAACAAAGGATTGGCGCTAGTCCATAGGACTCCACCACATCTCTCACACAAAGAAGTTCGTAGAAGAATAGTAGTTTAAGTGGTGTACATAGTAGAATAGGCAAGTATATGAACCTTTCTTCGGGGAACAATAATCGTTGCATTAATAGATTAAGATTGTTAAACTATTAACACGCTGTGTTGTCTCACATAAGAATTTACTGCTCCTTTGCTTTTTGGTTTATGTTCGCGACTTACAATGTTGATGGAGTAGGAGGCACTACCATTCCATGAGCAATGTTTTTGTCCTTTCCTGTCTGGTGTCCATGTTGAGGGATAATGATGAGTGAGGAGATGTCGCACAAACGGGTGCATACAAGAACATGCTCCGCGAAGCGTTCTGGGTAGTCGTGATACGCTCCATAGTGGCCACAACCAGTTCGCGAGACGTTCATAAAAATGCTTGCAAGCACGCGTCAGTGCACTGCAGGATTGTGGTATATTGCGTGATTTCGAGGATGAATATGGGCAGTATAGTTTTTTTTGCAGAGCTGCGCCAGCATCGTTGTCTTGCAAGTCGGGGTGAACCAGTGAGCGTTTTACTCCAATGGTGCCCTAGACGGTAGAAATGCGGGCATAAAGCCTACCATGCCAATGTGCTGGTTGAGGATTTAACGTGCTGCTCGTGACTGTCACAGATGAACAACCAAGGAATTATACTTGGAGATTCGTGACATACTGTGTAGCTGGCGTGTGGTGGGCGACTGAATCTTCAACAGGAACCAGTCCTGGCTTGGCCATATTTCATTGCCTCTGGAAAGATGTGCTTTGATTGCGAAAACCGCATCACATGGAAAAGGAAGTTGCAACTATAAATTTATTGTCTTGTATAGCCATGGCTAACCCAGTCTCTGGAGTTTCAGTGAGGCGTAGTGAGAACTCGGAGGCCATGTCGTACAGCGCGCACACCACTGTCGTCAATAGCGGCGAGCAGCGAGACATCTCAGCGTAACAGTAATTATGTAAGAATATTGTAGAAGGTAAAAAAAAAAGAGAGAGGGAGAGAGTACCATATAGTAGGATAAGTTAAACTTTAGGATTTAAGAGTAACTAGATCCTTAATATTGTGGGGGTTTTCTACCACAAGTGTTTGGCGCGCGCCTGTTGGGATACTATATTTCAGGTCACCAAATCACAGACCCGAGATGGAGGGACGACCGGCGAGCGAACGTAGAATAGTTGCATGTTCTTTATAGCTCAGTAAAACTTCAATGTGCATAATAACATAATTTATACAAAAGACATAGAATGTAGATCGTTGGCATATGATAGTTAATTCTTGAGCATGTTTACTGTCGATCTATATAAGTAATAGTAATATTAGTGCGGGCCCGCACATTTTGTTGTTCATCCAATACATATCATCAGTTGTCACGCATCATGTACAGTAGTGAGATCGTTCTTTACACAAATATCAAGATAAATTATTTCCATGTCTAGATTAGATACACCAAGATTTTGTTATAATGATAGCCATAGATTAATAACTATAAAATTAAAATAAGAGTGTCTGAAATGACAGACATCAGTGTATCATTATGCAAATTTATTATAACATAGAAGGTCATGGGAAAAAGTTAGGCATAAGATTTTTGTCAGAATTGTGCAGATGACGGGTATTGTGGCAATGCAGAGGCCAGCTGGAGCAAAAACAAGAGGTCTTCGGCTACCTGCAAGAAGGGGAGTGTCAGTGCGCCACCTAATGAGAAGGGCGCGGGAGCATCCGGTCCTACAAGCTGACAGTCACCGGGCCGTATACCTGAGGGATTAGGTGGGATCCTCGCCGGGCCACAAGCGAAAGTGAGGCTGGCCGTTGACACTGACATGCGACCCACATGCAACAGCCAGCTAGCTTTCTGACGCGGCAGCCGTTTGGAGGGATTCCCTGCGGCAGACCATGTTGTCTTGAGTACACTTAGAAGATCACGTATGGTGTCAGAAACTGCGCCTCATGTGCCTCAGGACAGAAAGGGACGCTATATACTCACCTGTTTGGGTTTTTACAACTCATTAGCATTAGCCGATCTGCATACACAAAGCAGTATCGTGCCACAAACTCTAAAAAATGAATTGTCTCATTTTTAACTTCTCCTCTCTATTAGAGAGCAGTTGTAGCAATCGTCGCTCCTAGTTCGATCCTGTCTGGATGACCTCACACACTTGTGGAGTCACTCCACTGCCATCATCCCTCATCAAACTTCAATATTGGGAAACGTAAAGTACTGTCCAGGGAGAGAAGATATATGGGCTAGTGATGCATCCCAACCTGTAGACCTCAGAGACATTTAATCGACATGAGGAGAGCCTAACACTATGTCTTCCTACTGTACTGCCGTGATCATATGCGTGGGTCTTGCTGCAATCTCAACAGCGTACTGCAGATGCTCCAGCACACCCTATTGCTGTTGCAACAACGTAGCAACAACACCCGACGTTTAGCGCTATGTGATGTCAGTACTGTGGCCCCATCCCAAAAGCCCACCTCCGATGCTCAAGACATGGAACCACGTGCATCAATGCACATGACTCAGCATACCAACCCCCTCTGAGAAACTAACGAATTTGTGAAGTGCTTCGAATATTTCTAACAATGTGATTTAGTGCCTCATTCTCAGCACAGTTGTGAACATTGTGCAATGTGCAAGCACAACTTGACACCCCATGAACCTTGTTTTTTTTTCTTAAATTTCTTTTCTCAAGTGTTGTTTTAGTAATGTATGTTATACCTTGTATGTGTTTGTGAATTTGCACTGTAATTCTTATGTAAGTGATAGAGTAGGGCGCACAAATTACAAATTACTGTATTGTTCTCTACACCATTTTTTTGTATTCTGTATTTTTTGTTGTGTGTATGCAAACAGTGTGCCTGAAGCCCCCATAAACTGAAGCCACTGTCATTGTGAATGGACCATCAGTTCAGGGAACATTTTGTAAAGGTTATTCTTGCTGCAGGGAGACAGAATGAATCGGAGGTTGTAATTAGATTCTGAAAGCTCACAAAGAGATTGTTAACTTAAATATTATCATGTGTGATTGAGTTCAGGTTAGCTTAATGATTGAAATTGTTGTAACATCTTGGGCATTTAATTGCGGAGCACTCCAATTCTGATTGTAAAGAATAAACTGCTCCATAGTTGGCTCACATGCTCGGGCCATATTTAGAGCGTGAATGTCTGTGTGAATCGGTGTTTGGAAGGGGCTCCCTGGGTATGGATGTGTTGATGTGAGTGTTAGAGTTCGATATTAAGAAGGTGAAGTTGGCTACATCATGAATAATCCTCCCTCTATGAGCTGCATTTTTCAGTTGCAGTGATTTTTTTTATAGAGTGCGGCTTGTGGAGTCAGTTTGCAAGATTGTTCTTAGGCGATTGACTCAATACCTTGCACATAAGTGAGACAACCGCTCACCCGTTACAATCTAAAATGGCGTAGGGGCTATGAGAGGTGGCAGAAGCCCCCTCTCATATTTCTATCTTACTCTGAGTAATTTGATTTTCCTCTCTAATTGCATGCGGTGAAAAGTTGCTATTCCTTCACATGCAGACTTCCCACACATCGTCTCTCGTCACCCGGGTGGTCCGGTGACAGGCGAGTTCCGCTGAGCTTGAAAGGGTTAAGCCGACGGGTGTGAGGGAGTCGAGTGGATGCTTTCCAGAAGCCGACATTGTCATAAGAGCGATGTCGCAAAAAGAAACCATAGAAACGCATTTAAATGATCAAGCCCAGAAAGTAGCAAAAGAGTTCCATGACTGGCTCACTGAAATAGAAAGCCAGATCACAGAACGTGTAGAAAGCAAAATACAGTCTGTTCTGCAAAAAGTAACTAACGGAGCAGCAGTATGTAAACAACCCACAGTAGACACGCTACCACCGCAGGTGAAAAAAGCGAAGCGAGATACAAATTGCCAGTACCGCTGTGGCACGCCTGTAAGGAACACAAAAGCGATTCGGAAAGAGAAACATACAATTTACAGGAAGGATTCCTATTCATAACCCAGTGGCGGCAGCCTCTACTTCCACAAGCAATAACATTGATGAAAGCTTAATAAAACACAGACAGTTCCAAGTATTTAACGCGGAAAAGAAGACTGCATCTGGTAATCTTCATAAAAGGATTCCGAAATGTATTACCGAGTGCTTGGAATGAACGCCAAAAAATTCAGTTCATAATCGCACACATACAAGGCGACGCTGCCTTATGGGCAAATGAAGTCATAGAAAATTGCCATAGCCTGGCACAATTTGAAAAATCTTTTCTAGACAGATACTGGTCTATTCAAGAACGCCTGAGGACTGAAGTATACAGCCCGCAGGGTACACTCCGTAAATATTTTGAAAAATATATCAACAAAACTAGATATTGGGATGACCCTATATCAGCCCGTGATGTGATCAGAATCTTAGAATTACGATTTCCCGGTTATGTACGAGACAAATTAATAAATGTACCCGAAAATGACCTGGAACGGTACTTGTCTGTGCTGGACGAAATCGATCTCTCCCAGGAAGAAAATAGGATAAATAAAGACCGGGAGAACAGTAATGGTTCACCACGCAAGTTTAAAAATGGCAACAACAATTCCAATTTTGGAAGCCACGGAAATGGAAAGGAAGATCAATCCGCAGAACAAAATAGGAAGAACGGAAACGGTCAATCATCTTACAATCAAAAACGTAGGTGGGAAGATAGAGGACATCCCGGCTACAGTAACAGTAATAATAATTACAATAACAAACGTCGAAATGAAGGTCAATGGCCGCAACAAAGCAGTAGTGCCAACAACCGCACTTACCCAGTGCAGTGGATGCAAACTTCTATGCCACAACCACCGCCTCCTAACGGTAACCAGTACCAGTGTGACAATAGGAATTCTATGCAGAATACTAATGCAATACCACAAACATGGACAGACTCGAATAGCAGCGTAAGGATAGTAGAAATGCCCACTGATGGAAACCACCATAGTGCAAGACCGTCAAACGAACAACGGCCACAATAAGCTCCCAATTGATGGTCGGCGAAAAAACAGGGGGCACACCTATAAACAATGCACAAGATAATATATTATTACTGGGTACCAAGATGGAAACAGTACACAACATGATTTACTTATGGAATCAAACCAATGTAACAAAAAAGAAATAACTGAAGTACAAACAATCATAAAAGCTAGAATTAATGAATTGCCAGTAGAAATATACATAGACACAGGTGCCACTACTAATGTTATGAGCTATGATCTATTCAAAACCTTGAGCCAAAACCGCAACTAAACCGACATTTCCTGTACTAAACTGCTGTGTCATTGGAGCCATGGGAGCACAAGCTCAAAACGTTCAGTATCAGGTGTTGGTAGATTTATGCCTAGGGGAAGATAACGTAAAATGTCAAAGGATTGAAAGTAACCTGCATCCTGGGGGGAGGTTTCCTGAGCGAGAAGAAATGGCTGGTTCAAATGGCTCTGAGCACTATGGGACTTAACATCTATGGTCATCAGTCCCCTAGAACTTAGAACTATTTAAACCTAACTAACCTCACGAGGCAAGAGCGAGAAGAAAGCAAAAATTGATTTCTCCTGCGGGAAGATCTACCTACTGAATGAAAATAAGCAGATTGTACTGGATTTAACACGAACAGGAAGTACACCCGGTAAAGACTACCCGAGCATACGAGTAAAAAGCGAAGAGATGCCCATATTTCAATTAAGGAGCAATTTAAGGGGCCAGGGAGAATATTATTCGGACGTAGCTCACAACGAAACGCTTCGCTGGACCGAAACCCTTAATAACAAAGCACAAGAATCATGTTATCTAACTGAATCCCAACGAAAGCAGCTCGCACAGTTATTGAATAACTACAGTGATGTTTTCTCTGAAAAACCTGGAATCATCAAAGGGTATATGTATAATGTAGATGTATTTCCCCATGCGATATTCTGCCAAGCATCATATTCAGTACCGTGGACGAAAAGGGAGGCAGTTAACAAAGAAATACAAAAAATGCTGCAATGGGGTATAACAGAACCATCCCTTTCGCCGTACAGCAGTCTGCTGGTAGTTGTAGCCAAGCCAGATGGAAAAATCAGACTTGTCCTAGACGCCAGGAACATTAATAGAATTATAGTACCCGTTGGGACGAGACCGGTGAATTTAGAAGAACAAATACAGAAATTCTATGGAGTCAAATATCTCACCTCGATACATATGCGAAGTAGTTACTGGCAAATCCCGCTAACCAAGGAATCTGGAAAATTCACCGCCTTCATTTTCAATGGAAGGAGTTATCAATTCAAAGTATTACCTTTTGGACTCAACGTAAGCGCAGGCGTATTCATTACGGTATTGGACCAAGCGCTAGGCGCAGACTTGCTAGAAAAAGTTACTCTTTGCATGGATGACCCTCTAGTGGCCACAAGCACATGGGAAGAACATATAGAAATCCTGGAAAAAGTGTTAAATAAGCTCGCAGAAGCAGGAATAACTGCAAATCTTGAAAAATCAAAATTTGGGAGGGATCAGCTTAAATTCCTTGGACACATGATATCACCTTCCGGAAGGTTACCAAGGATACCAAGAAGACACAAGCGATCAAAGAATTCCCACAGCCCACAAACAAAAAACAGTTAAAATCCTTTATCGGACTAGTCTCCGTTTTCCGACGTTTTGTGCCGAATCAGCTGCTCAACAATGAAGCCTTGTTCACCTTATTGCGAAAAAATGTTACATGGAACTGGTCCGCAGAGTGTCAGCAAGCTTATGAAGAGGTCAAAGGAGCCTTAGTGAATGCACAAATGCTCTACCATCCGGATATGAGCCGGGATTTTTTATAGCCACCGACTCTTCATCCTATGGTTTAGGAGCATGTCTGTTTCAAGTAGAAGAAACCAATGGTAACAGGGAAATAAGAGTTATAGCTTTTGCCAGCCGAGTGCTTACTCAGTGTGAAAGAGCGTATTCGGTGACCGAAATGGAAGCACTCAGTGTTGTATGGGCTCTGCAAAAATTTCATTATTATGTTTATGGCAAGTCAATTAAATTGTTCTGTGATCACCAAGCCTTAAGCTTCCTATTAACCTGCAAACTATTACATGCCAGACTAGCCCGTTGGGCATTAGTACTACAGGAATACAATTTAAAAATTATGTACATAAAAGGGAAAGATAATGTCATTGCGGACGCTTTATCACGTCTACCAGTAGGCATGTCACAGCTACATGAAATGATCGAGCGAGCGTCAGAATATAAAATTTTATTAATGACGTCGCAACCGTACCGTCGCGAATATTTGCACCTATGCAAGAATGTAGGACAGCTGCAAGACGAAGATCATACCTGGACGAAAGTAAAACGATCACTAATATTAGAGCAAGCTAACAGCGAAAATTCGCGGTACAAAGTGGAGAACAACATATTGTACCACAGAAATGACACTGCCTCAGAAAACTGGTGCGTGTGTATCCCGTACAAATACATACAAAATTTTATCTGGTACACGCATTACGCATGGGGACATGTAGGAATACAGAAGTGTGTAGCAATAATACAAAGGTATTGTTACATCCCGAATAGTAAACGTGTGGTCCAAAAGATATTATGAACGTGTGATGTTTGTCAGAAAGCTAAAGCCAACAATAGAAGCAACAAAACAGAACTGCATCCAATTATTCCGATACAGCCACTTCAAATTGTGTCAATGGACATCGCAGGACCATTACCTACGGCTCGCAGTGGAATGAAATACATATTAGCTGTTTACGATACCTTTACTAAGTATGTGAAATTGTTTCCAATGAAAACCACATCTGCCAAACAGATGATACAACGCATATCAAAAGAATTCATACCGAAAACAGGAAAACCACTAAACGTTCTAACAGACAATGCTAGATATTTCACTGGTCAACTGTGCAAGGAGTTTCTACGTGACCAAAACATAAAGCATATATTAGTTGTACATTTCCACCCGGAAGCAAGTCCCGAAGAGAGAATTTTTCGGGAACTCAACAGATTTGTCCGAACATATACTCATCAGCAACATACAAAGTGGCCGGAATTGTTACCCTTCTTTGAAAAGATACACAACAATCTAACTCATCCAGCTACTGAATACTCGCCCAATGAGTTATTATTTAGCACTGCAGAACTAAATAAATGGATCACGCTGCTACCAAAATTGCCGTGCACAGATAAAAGGCTCGAGGATAAAATAAAGGACGCCATCAGCAACATGACGAGCGGCGCTAGTCAACGAAAGGGTCGATATGACAAGTCAATAAAACGGACAGTCCCATCTCAGATAAACGACTCAGTTTTGATAAGAAACCATCCTAAGTCGTCACTCATAACAAAGAAGAACAAGAAATGGAAAATGCTGTATAATGGACCTTTTAAAATTATACAAATACCGCATGGTTGTAGCTACCTTATAGCTGATAAGATGAGTGGGAAGATCAAAGGATTGTATCCCTATAAGGACTTAAAGAAATTTGTGATACCTGACAATAGGACATGAATGGTTTACCGTATTTTTGTGTAATATGTAGGTTTTCACAGACTTCAATATATACACTCCTGGAAATTGAAATAAGAACACCGTGAATTCATTGTCCCAGGAAGGGGAAACTTTACTGACACATTCCTGGGGTCAGATACATCACATGATCACACTGACAGAACCACAGGCACATAGACACAGGCAACAGAGCATGCACAATGTCGGCACTAGTACAGTGTATATCCACCTTTCGCAGCAATGCAGGCTGCTATTCTCCCATGGAGACGATCGTAGAGATGCTGGATGTAGTCCTGTGGAACGGCTTGCCATGCCATTTCCACCTGGCGCCTCAGTTGGACCAGCGTTCGTGCTGGACGTGCAGACCGCGTGAGACGACGCTTCATCCAGTCCCAAACATGCTCAATGGGGGACAGATCCGGAGATCTTGCTGGCCAGGGTAGTTGACTTACACCTTCTAGAGCACGTTGGGTGGCACGGGATACATGCGGACGTGCATTGTCCTGTTGGAACAGCAAGTTCCCTTGCCGGTCTAGTAATGGTAGAACGATGGGTTCGATGACGGTTTGGATGAACCGTGCACTATTCAGTGTCCCCTCGACGATCACCAGTGGTGTACGGCCAGTGTAGGAGATCGCTCCCCACACCATGATGCTGGGTGTTGGCCCTGTGTGCCTCGGTCGTATGCAGTCCTGATTGTGGCGCTCACCTGCACGGCGCCAAACACGCATACGACCATCATTGGCACCAAGGCAGAAGCGACTCTCATCGCTGAAGACGACACGTCTCCATTCGTCCCTCCATTCACGCCTGTCGCGACACTACTGGAGGCGGGCTGCACGATGTTGGGGCGTGAGCGGAAGACGGCCTAACGGTGTGCGGGACCGTAGCCCAGCTTCATGGAGACGGTTGCGAATGGTCCTCGCCGATACCCCAGGAGCAACAGTGTCCCTAATTTGCTGGGAAGTGGCGGTGCGGTCCCCTACGGCACTGCGTAGGATCCTACGGTCTTGGCGTGCATCCGTGCGTCGCTGCGGTCCGGTCCCAGGTCGACGGGCACGTGCACCTTCCGCCGACCACTGGCGACAACATCGATGTACTGTGGAGACCTCACGCCCCACGTGTTGAGCAATTCGGCGGTACGTCCACCCGGCCTCCCGCATGCCCACTATATGCCCTCGCTCAAAGTCCGTCAACTGCACATACGGTTCACGTCCACGCTGTCGCGGCATGCTACCAGTGTTAAAGACTGCGATGGAGCTCCGTATGCCACGGCAAACTGGCTGACACTGACGGCGGCGGTGCACAAACGCTGCGCAGCTAGCGCCATTCGACGGCCAACACCGCGGTTCCTGGTGTGTCCGCTGTGCCGTGCGTGTGATCATTGCTTGTACAGCCCTCTCGCAGTGTCCGGAGCAAGTATGGTGGGTCTGACACACCGGTGTCAATGTATTCTTTTTTCCATTTCCAGGAGTGTATTTTTGTGTAGTTGTAAGAATTTGATGTTATGTTTGTGCTTAATATGTAAGATGTTTTGTCTTTATGTCAAGGATGATTTACATATCAGCCTTCAAAAATGAGGAAAAAGAAGCTAAAGGACCATCGGTCCAATGATAGAATTTGTTTAGAAACATAAAGTGTAAGATGTTTTTCAGTGGTTATTAGAGTTAGTAACTATAAATTTTATTATGCTGTGTGATAAATGTTTATTTAAAGAATGCACTAAATATTCTAATCTGTCACATGAAAAATGAATAGAAATGGTGTATGCAAAAGACTGTGCACATACCATGTGACATCTGTGATGCTGTGCCTTGACCTTAAAAGAGAAAGTATAAAAGCATCTAGCCACAATATTTGAGATTAAATGAGAGCTCCACATTAGAGCCTGTTTTGACAGTTGGAAACCTTTTATAAGATACGTGATTACGCTAACAGTTTATGGAGCAAGCACATGCGCAGCAGTCCTAATCCCCAAATGAATGTACCCTATGACAAATTTATTAATGCTCAAATATAAAAGTATTGCAAGTCAGGCCAGAATCCGTTGCATGTATGAAGTAACACTTAATTGTATGCAATAACAGAACAAAACTGCTTTTGATCTGGGAAATTTCATTGTAACATATTGTGTAAATGAACAGACATCTGTGTCACTTTGTGATATAAAAAAAAACAGTAATCATGTAATACAATTGTATCAAAGTCATGGTGTAAGCAATATTAACAGGAACTATAATAGTGTGTTGGTATTCGCGGCGGAAGTGTGAACTTTGAGAACTGTATTAGTGATCAACTTTGACAGTGAACACTTATGTGCTGTACAACTGAAAAAACGCGAGGTACAAACATTAACAAAACATATCTGTGTGCAGTGACCGAAAACATGAAACTAACTACAAGTTCACAGTAAATCACTGAAAAACGATCACGTCACTGGATTACAGAAAGACCACCTGGATGCGAAATTTAGATGAAACTCAGGGCATTGTATGAGTTGTAATTTGTGCTAATTCATCTGCAGTACTGTCTGAAATGGCTCCCAGCAGCTTCTCTTTTATAACATTACAGTAATTAGCAATACATTCAGGTGTCGTTGTTTCCTGTCTTTTTACAAATTACAGCTATAATTTCTATTTTAGAATAGCTGAATAGTGGAATAAGATTTGTTTGACTGAGGACTTTTGATGAAACAATAATTGCTGTTGGATTATGCTGTCTAGTTTGCCAAAATATGGAACTCTACTTCAATAACAATATTTTGCGTTAGAATGCTAATTACTCTGAAACTAAATGAGTGCAAAACTTGCTAGTGTATTACCAGAATTCGCTGTATGTGTAGATAGCCTTCTCAGTATCAGAACCCTTTAGAAATCCGAACTGTGACTTTGACAGTATGTTATTTGAGATAAGATGGTTATAAAGCCGATTGTACATTACTTTTTCTAAAATTTTTGAGAATGCAGGCAAAAGTGAAATTGGACAGAAATTTGATGTTATTTCTTTATCTCCACTCTTAAACAGTGGCTTAACTTCAACATATTTTAACCATTCAGGAAATATTCCACTGATAAA
The DNA here is from genome assembly GCF_023864275.1 of Schistocerca cancellata. NCBI lineage: Eukaryota > Metazoa > Arthropoda > Insecta > Orthoptera > Acrididae > Schistocerca > Schistocerca cancellata. The sequence goes on along the minus strand of NC_064631.1, from coordinate 604,136,920 downwards.
CGACTGGTTACACAGATAGCTTAATATGTTACTTAACTCAGAATCATATTCTTTAATTAGCTTTGTTGATATTTCATCATACGCACTAGATGTCTTTGATTTTAAAGGTGTTATGATGGACATTATTTCTGCAGGGGTAGTGAGGGTCAAATTCATATTATGGAAGTTACTTGAAATGTCTGGTCTGAGGATTTCCATAGCAGCATCTACCAAACCTGGCAACTCCATCTTTTCAGTAACAGTTATGAAATGTTTGTTAAAAAGTTCTGCAACACTATACACATCTGTCATCAATGTATCATTTACTCTTAATGCTATTTGTCCCTCTTCATGTCTGGTTCTACCAGTCTCCTCCTTCACTATATCCCATATTGTCTTTATTTTGTTATCTGCTATGACTATCTTTTCCTTGTAATATATTTGCTTTGATGTCTGTATTACTGTCTTTCATATTTTGCAGTATTTCTTGTAATGTGCTATAGCATCAACATCGGAACTGTTTCGGATCGACAGATACAGTTTTCTTCTTTTACAAGATACCCCTATTCCTTGAATAATCCATGGCTTCTTTGTAGACTTAGCTCTAAGCTTGGTAAGTTTTTGGGGAAAACAGTGTTCGTATAAGGTAAGCACTTTATTAGCAAAAGTGTTATATTTTTCATTCATGCCCAGAGTACTGTAAATCTCACTCCAGTGAATGTCTTTGAGGAGTGTCCTAAAATAATCAATTTTTGGCTTATTAATTACCTTCTTGAGCTCAGATTTAACAGATGTTATATCCTGTTCAGTGTTAACATTTAACAGAAGGAACTGCATGCCATGATCTGAGAGGCCATTGACTATTGGTTTTGTAATATAATTTTGTTCATTGGACTTTTCTATAAAGATATTATCAATGGCTGTTTGTGAGCAATTGGCTACCCTAGTGGGGAACTTTACAGTGGGAATTAAGTTGAATGATAGTGTTACTAACTCAAGTTCTTGTTGGGAGAGTCTTTAAGGAAATCTACATTGAAATCACCAGCAACCAATATTTCTTTGTTTTTGGTTGTTAAATGGGCCAGTAGAGCTTCAAGGTGGTTTACGAACAGATTAAAGTTACCTGCAGGTGCTCGATATACACTTAATATTATGAAGGATTTTTTGTGAAATTCTACTTCTGTTGCACATCCTTCCATATGCTGTTCTAGGCAGAATTTATGAATGTCTATATTCTTAAATTTATGACAGTTCCTGATGAATGTGGCAACTCCTCCTTTCTCCATTTCTGATCTACAAAAGTGAGATGCTAACCTAAACCCTGTAACACTTAAAAGTTCTATACCAGTGGTCACATGATGTTCAGAGAGGCAGATTATGTCAGCTGTGTTTAAAGGCTTTAATTCATCTATGCAGAAAATTAATTCATTAATTTTATTTCCCAGTTCTCGAATGTTTTGATGCAATAAAGATATCTGACATTTAACATTGACTAAGCTAAAATTGGGTAGAGTTAAAATATCTGCTGACTGTTGAAAGTTCTTAACAAATGGCTGTTTATGCTGATGTAATAAGCTAGAATTGTGTTTTTTGGTTTCTTTCTCAAACTGAAGGTTTGTCTCAGTTCTAGCCTCTCTTAAAATTGGTTTCTTTCTGTCCTCACCACCCTAAAAAAGGGTCTTTTCTGAACCCTATAACCACTGGTATTTTATCACTCATGACAGTGCTTCCCCCCTTTAACTTTCCTGCTATTTACCCAGCCATTTACATTGTATACCCGCTCGTGTAGAAAAGTCAGTAATGATGAAAAACTTCATGTATGGATGAAAGGACTTGGTGTACTTGCTGAAAATGTAACTGTAACTGGAGATATTACTTCGTACTATAATTATTAATAAAGTGTGATCCTTGACCTCTGTAACCGCTAGTTGTACATCGCGAACCGGGGGCTCAGGGATGCAACAGTTTGAAAATATTCCAAAGCATAGTGCCGCACTGCCCGCTGAGCGCCTAGCGAGTCGGTGACACAACCCGCCCGACTTGGCTCGGCACCACGTGGTCCGGACGCACTAGCGGAGCGCGCTGCTAGAGCTACGCGTACGGGATAACGTCTCCGGCTGGTGCGTGCAGAGTCTAAGTCCCATATCAGCAGATGACGTAATCAAGGTCACCCGTTCTCTATATAAGCGGGCAGTGAGCTTTATCTGCAACAGCATTGAAGCACTATCCCTCGTCGTCGTGTATATCATCAACGTCTAGAAAGATAACTGTCACGTGTCATGCCATGCATCAACCCATGGATCTTGTAGTGGAATGTAAGAGAAGCATACCACTGAAGATTAACGTGGCCATCCCAGCCTCTGCCGTCTCGTTTAAGAACGCATTCGATGAATTGCGGATAGTTAACTGTCGCCGAGAACCGCAGCTCCTTCCAAGACGCATGTGTGTGGCAAATGCTGAGTCGTTAATTGAAGAACAGCTGAGTGTGATAGAAACCTCCCATGCCGAGTATGTGGGCGAAATTAGCGCTACCACTACGGGACAAGATCTTCTAGTTCGACTATCACCAGGTTTCACTAAGGAACAACAGAAGAATCTACTTGCCATTCTTCAAGAGTTCTTTGAATGCTTCAATCCACAGGTGAAGAGCAAATTAGACAAATCGACGATGAAGCAGCGGATTAGCACTGGAGACCATCAACCAATAAGCCAGAGAGCATACCATGTGTCAGCAACGGAACGTCGAATAATTCGCGACGAGGTAGAGAAAATGATGAAGAATGACATCATTCACCCTTCGCAGAGCCCATGGTCGTCACCAATTGTCCTCGTCAGGAAGAAGGAAGGCAGTTGGCGCTTTTGTGTTGATTACAGGAATCTTAATACAATAGCTAAATAGGACGTTTACCCTCTTCCACGAATTGACGATACATTAGATTGTCTGAAGGGGGCAATGTTTTCTCAACCACGGACATGTATTCAGGATACTGGCAAATCGAAGTAGATAAGGCTGATCGTGAGAAAATTACATTTTTCATTCCTGAGGGCCTGTACGAGTTTAAGGTAATGGTGTTTGGTTTATGTAATGCACCAGCAACTTTTGAACGGATGATGGATAATCATCTACGCCACCTGAAGTGGACGATGTGTCTTCGTTATTTAGATGACATTATAGTTTTCTCAGAGACATTTGATGAACATATAAAATGACTGAGGGCCGTTCTTAAGTGTCTCCAACTAGGCGGACTGAAACTTAATCCAAGAAAGTGTCTCTTTGGAGCAGAAAAAATCAAAATACTTGGACACCTTGTGTCAAACGAAGGTGTGCGGCCAGACCCAGAAAAGGTGAGATCTGTAACAGAATTTCCTATTCCTAAAAGTATTAGAGATGTGACAAGCTTCCATGGATTATGTTCTTATTACCGCCGTTTTATGAAAGACTTTTGTATCAAAGCCAGCCAACTTCAAGAGTTGTTAAAAGCTGATGCTAAATTTATCTGAGGTGGTGCTCAACAAGATTCTTTCGATGTGCTGCGGAAAGCTCTGACGACTGACCCTGTACTTGGTCTGTATGATTGATGAGAGAGCACCTACAGAACTACATACAGATTCCAGTGGGTATGAGATTGGTGCTGTTCTGGTGCAAATTTCGGATAGAAAAGAGAAGGTTATAGCCTATGCTTCTACGAGTAGGACACTTACAAAAGCCGAGAGAAACTACTCAACTACAGAAACAGAATGTCTCGCTGTGATGTGGGCATGTTCAAATTTTGACAGTATCTCTATGGAAGGCCATTCATGGTTGTTACAGACCATCAACTTCTTCAAGAGTATGACATTACCACAGTGTACAAAAGTGGAAGAAAACACCAAGATGCCGACTGTCTCTCAAGAAGCCCAGTATAGATCAACAAGACTTTGATGAAGATAGTGACTGTCTCGCTGCACTCCAGGATCTCTCTGCTGAGCAAATGAAGGACGCCAAGATATCTCAAATTATGTTTGCCTTAAATCAGCCAGAGGATGTTAAAGGACAATTTAAGATAGTGAATGGATTACTTTGCAAGAAAAACTTTGATTCGTTTGGAAGGTGGTGGCTACCAGTGATTCCTAAATACATGCGCTTAGATGTTCCATGAAACACCTGAGGCCGGACATTTAGGATTTATTAAGACATATGATAGAATCTGCAAGAGGTTTCTCTGGCCATGTTTATTTAGGAGTGTCCGTCACTATGTGTCGCACTGTCGAGAGTGCCAGAGGAGAGAGGCAGTTCCTCAGAAACCACCTGACCGACTTATACCAATTTCACCAGCCGAAACGCCTTTCCAGCGTTTGAGGTTTACCTCCTCGAACGATTTCCGACGTCTGCTAGTGGCAGTAGGTGGATTATTGTTTGCACTGATTATTTGACACGCTATGCCATTACAAAAGCCGTGAAAACAGCCGAAGCATCAGAGGTAGCCAAATTCATCGTGGAAGACATTATATTAAAACACGGTGCCCCAAGGTCGTTAATTACGGGTCGAGGGAAAGTTTTCAATCGAATATTGTGACAGAGATAAACCGTCGGTGCAACATTCCTCATCACATGACGACTACCTACCATCCGCAAACTAACGGGATCACTGAACGCCTTAATAAGACCTTGCCCGACATGCTATCAATGTTCGTCAATGTTGAGCAGAGCAATGGGATGAGGTGCTACCTTTCGTGATGTTTGCCTACAACACTGCGAAACAAGACACCACAGGATTTATGCCATTTTTCCTGGTGCATGGTAGTGAGGTGACTACGACGATGAACACTGTGTTTCCGTTACATCATGATGACGTGGACGACGACTACATCGGCGAAGTGTTAACCAGAGCTGAGGAAGCTCGGCAGATAGCTCGCCTCCGCACGCTGCAGGCTCAAGAAAACGATCGCCGAAGGTATGACGCGAGCCAGTGCCCTGTTGTTTACCTGCCTGGTGACCTCGTCTGGATCTTCACTCCTGTTCGGAAGATTGGTCTCTCTGAGAAGCTCCTCAGGCGCTACTTTGGGCCTTATAACGTTGTAAGTCAGTTGTCTGATGTTACTTATGAAATTGAAGATTTCGACCCCGACACAAGACGACGAAAGATCAGAGATACGGTCCACGTCTTTCAAATGAAGCCCTACAAGGATCCTGCAACTCAGGGTACATTCGAAGCTCCAGTGACAGGCAACAAGCAGAAAGGTGACGAAGAGCGTAGCGGCAAAAGAAGTTCTAAGAAGATCACCGCCAGGGCGAGCAGCAGTCATCGGGAGTCAGAATATGCAGGGCCGACCACTCGTTCCCAGACTAGGACGACGTAACAACGAGACGCTGACCATGTAAGGAGGGAGCACTGTCGCAGCAACAGGTGAGTAGCACCGTGGTGTTGTGGTTATGATACTAAACCGTTGCATGGAGGGTCATGAGTTCAAAACTCAACTGCACTGTACACTTTTAATTTCTTTATTCGGTTCGAGTACATGCTAGAAGTATCCACAAATGCCAACCATCATTGCACTGGAATGTTCTGTAGCTGTATATATACTGTATGTGTTCTGGCCAGAGGCAGTTCGCTCCGCGCTCTTGTATGTGCAAGTTCTGAATAAACCTTCCTTAAGTGAAGTTAGCGTTCGTCATTCATCTAATTACACCTTCTTCGACGTGACAATATTACTGGTATTTTGCAATTAGCATAGTTTCTACGTAATCTAATTGTACCTATGAGTTCCAATTAACTAAAAGTTTAATGAATAATAAAGTTAATATGTCTAACAATAAGACCTGAGTTATTATTCAAGATTTGGGCAACGTGCACAAACCATAAGAATAAGACTATTGAAGATATTTCGAAAAAAATAAATTTTTTTGGAAAAGTAAAAAATAACAGAGGAAAAGCATCCTCCTGCGTTGTTACACGCTCACTGAACCAAGCAGCGATACTGTGCAGGTCTTTCTGCATTTCGCTACACTTTTATTTTATTACAACTTTTTTTATATTCAACAGCATCTTTCACGAATATCCTCATGGAAATTCTGACGTTATCACTAGCTTATTTATATTTATTTTGGAAATGGTCCTTTAACCCTCACTTGGGACACACCTATAGTTACTTTTGTCTGAAGATTTCTCCCCATTCAGAGAGACATGCTGAGTTCTGTTTGCAAGAAACTCTTCAGTCCAATCACACAATTGTCCTAATAGTATGTACACTTGTATTTTGTTCAGTAGGTGGCAGTGAAGAATTGTATTATCTTAGACCTCCTAAAAGCTTTAACTTAATACTGGTATCACTTTACCTGACATTTAATAATAACATACTTTAACAAGAATGACATGTTTTTGATAAATCTTCAGTGAGCTGTCGCCTTGAAGTGACATACTTTCATAACAAGTTAAATATAATATGAAATCAACAAATCCTTAGATTGTTTAGCTACTAATATGGCGTTTTTCTTACAACTAATTGCGAAAATACCGAAGCATTTTCGAGAGATTCCCATTGAGCTAGTGTTTTGAAACAGCATATCGTCATAGGAAGGAAGTTGCATCATAAAACTCACCAAATGCAATATTAAAATAAGAAGGATGAAATCCGACACTGTATCTCCCAAGTTATCACAGAAGTCGATGACCAGCTATTGCCCTCTTTAATACAGCATGCGACGTTACACTTACCTCATGTGTTGTGATCTTACTGTTAACCAACTGTTGTTTAGAAAGCATCCTGCATTTATAGGCTCTTTGGCAGTAAATTTATGCATTTACACAGATCACATACATATTACAGCTGTTAATGTACTAGCCGACTGTGCATTGTTGGTAGTGTTTATTGTCATCAACACTTTTACACAGATATTATTTATGTGATTCTCCCACATCAAATACCCACCTATCACCACACCCAGGTATTTACAGCTTTGTCTCTTTTACATTTAAGTCTACAGTCTTGAAGACAATATTGTTTCTATTTCATCCTGTTCTACCCAGTTAATGACCAATATGAATGCAACCATTTGAAATGCATTGTAGAATTTTTGATGTGACATTCCTTTCCTGTCCATCAAGTGTGTCTCGGCCTGATGATGATCAGAATATAAGTAGTAAATAAAATTTACTTTTTACTGTGAATAAGTTAATTAACTCGGTCTACAATTGAGTGTGAGTACTCAGTTCCTGTTTCAGGAGGAAACGATAAACTTAATATGTCATCATCCATAAAACTAATTCTTGTGACCCATAAATAATGAAAACTCGTCTAGTGTAATGTGTTTTCAATGATTTACTTCTGTTTTCTGTGTTCATTCTAAGTGGCAATGCATTATAAGTGCAGAGAATTTTTCTGTAGGGTAGTCAGAATTCCACTGGGGCTATTGCAGTGGAGCAATGAATGGCGAACTCACTGGGGACATCCCATGGAACTATAGGCTCTGCAAAGAAGACAAGAGTCACCGAACAGGAAATAAAAATTTGTGCTCTTCCTGCTGTATTATATTACACGAAATCTGAACTAGATAGATTTAAGGGGAAGAAGACTGCGGGAACTGGGTATAGGTAACAAGTAATGGGCAAAAGCTGGACAACGCTTCAACTTCTTCAACTACACTTGAGCTTAAAGTCTCTAATAAATTTGAACTGTTACTTAACGTAGAATGAGAAGAGCCTCATCCAGCCAAAGAAACTAAGTGTAGGTTGGTAACGAAAGAGAGTGGTAAAAAAAGAGTATTACTGATAGGTAGAAGCCACATCAGGGATGTAGGCAGATGGTGCAGGACAAATTAGGCATGGCATGCTAGATCATAAGTAAAGTGAAACCAAGTTCTAGCCTTATCTGGTTAAGAGAGGAAAAAATTTTGATGAAGAAGGTTAGACAGAGCAGGAAACAGCTTAGGTAAAAGCAGAAATTACAGCATTATGGGTGACCTGGATTGAATAGGAGTAGAAACTTCACATACAACTGCGAATTCTGTGGAGGTCCTGCAGCCCGTGACCATCCCTAGAGTAAGACTGCTGGGTTAATACAGAGTTGAGCAGGTTGCTGCTGACTGAAATGAAATCTCTTATGAGTGCAGCGTCTGTCGCTACAATGGGGAGATGGGGATATACTAAACACAGCTTATGTCTCAGTAACAGGTGAAAGAAAGATTGGCTGAACTTCTTCCAGAAAATTATGGAGGGTGGGGATGGCACAGGCACACAAATCAAGATCTCTGGGATTACTGGTGTCACAGAGGTATCTTTTTGGTTAGAACCAGGAACCAGGTATCTTGTTATGAGCCCCTCAAAATGATTAAGGCTGCACACAAAAGTAAGTTTAGCTAATTTCATCAGAAATAATGTAAAAGATTTTTTTTATGTTTGGAAAATTCACAGAGATCTGAAAAGATAGACATCCCAAACCTACGTGAGCACCAAATGAACACAGTGTCAGAGCAGTTAAATACAAAGATTACACTCTAGCATCTTATTTGTGTAGAACTGATGTTGGAAAAGGAGGAATTGCTACATGTATTGAGAAAGAACATAAGTTCAAAAACAATGAAACAACTAAATTTTGTAGTAACCAGCCCATAGAAGTGTGTTCGTGAATCAATTTTGAAAAATAGTTTCAGTTCTAATTTTACCTGTCTATGGACACACAATGCAAAATTTTTAACTGTGTATGAGGCATGTGGATTCATTATTATGCTGTCAGACAGCAACAAGAAGTTAATAGTCTCTGGTGGTTCCAATATAGTTTTTCTAAAGTAAAGAAATGAAACATGCATATGGTTTTAGTGGCCATGAGATCTTATTCAGGTTTTTTCGGATGCCTGGTGGAAATGTATCCATTCAAAACCACCTTGGTGACTTACACATCGATGATGACAAAATGATGATGAGGACAACACACGCATCTAGTCCTGAGCAGAGAATATCAGTGGCCAAGCTGGGAATCAAACCCTAGATCGTGTAATTGAAGGTCATCAGTGTTAACCACAAGACCATGAGCTGCAGAGTTTCTTAAGTATTGTAATAAGATGAATTGGATACTACAGTTTGATGTTAGTAATTAACTGTCCAACATGGATGGACAAAGGAAATAGGATCCTAATTGATAAGTATTTCTTTGCTGAAGCTCAAAGCAAAAAATAATTGTATACCCAACAACAAATGCTCTCTGTGATCAAAATGTAGATCTAGTTAGGCTAAATAAAATAATGCCAACGGTACAGGTACTCCTCAGCTGAAACCAGTTATTATTTAATGAACTGTGCACAAGAGATGATATGGGATGAAATTCACAATAAACCAAATACTGACATGAAAAGTAATCTATTCCAGAATAAAATCATATCATTATTTGAAAACAATTTTCCACATTAGCTAATCAGAAAGGAGATTAAACAGCCACGTAAAATATCATGGATCATTAGAGGATTAAAGTGTTGTGTGAAATGAAAAGGGAAATGCATTTGTTAGCAAGAACCAGTAAAGATGCTGCAGTAGCTGCTCACTACAAAACTACTCAAAATTACTGAGTAAGTTATTTAAGCATCAAGGAGCATGTACATTATGTCAGAAATCAGTAATTATGACAACATACTTAAGGTTACATGGAATATAATAAAACAAGGGACAGGACAACAAGCCACAGAACTGGATAACATCACTATTAATTTATATAGAAAGTCACAAGTAGTGGATATGTTTAATGATTATTTCTTAAATGTGGTAGAAAATATAGGGATGAGCAGTTCAAGAGAAAATCTAATAGAGTATGTTGAACAATCAACTTACATAAGATTCAGTTGTATGGATTCTCAACCTCTGCTCATTCTAAAATTAAGAAAATTATATATTCTCTTAAAAATAAGAGCTCATCTGCATTTAATGGTGTTTCCAACACAGCGCTAAAGACTTGTTCCCATGTCATAAGCACTGTCTCTTCTGAAATGTGTAATAAATCAGCACCTCAGGGCATTTTTTAGAGAGACTGAAATATGCCATTGTTGAATCCCAAAATAAGAAATGTGATAGGAGAAATGTCAATAACTTCCAACTCATTTCACTACTGACATAGTTTACCAAAATTTTTGAGAATGTGATGTATTCTGGAATAGAATTCCAATCCAGACCAAGATAATATCCTCAGTAAATCGCAGTTTGGATTTCAGAACAGTTGCTTAGTTGAGAACGCCATTTACACATTCACTCACCAAATTTTACAATCACTATGTACAAAACAGCAACAGTTTGTATTTTCTGTGTGTGACGTGTCTGAGATATTTGACTGTGTGAATCACAACATTTTCTTGCATAAATAGTGATTTTGGAATTGACAGAATAGTCAACCAATGGATAATATCGAAGCAAAATAATGCAGAAAGTTATACTTCATAACTCTTCCAATTGAAGCAGGGGAGATTCTTCTCACTGCGAAGAAATTACTTATGGGTTTCCATAAGCCTCAGTCTTAGGACCACTATCGTTTCCCATATACGTAACTGAGCTTCTATCTAGGCTAGATGCTACAGTCACATGTGCGTGCACTCGTTTTCTTAGTGTTGATTTCACGTTGAGTGTCACACTTCTACCTGAGAATCACATACTGAAGAATTGCCGTGGCGTTTGTCTTCATTCTGAGTGCAGGGGCTGTGTGCTTATTGTTCAAAAATCCGGTGCTGTGGCAGAAGATCTCCATTTTTGTGGACCGGGTGGCATTATTATCCGTCGTACTCGCATTTTCAGTGGAGAGAAACCTGGCCAACAGCATCCATCGACGAGGTAAGTACTGGCTCGAACAACTTATTAATGTATCAAGCGTTATGAGCCACGATACCCAGAAATTACTTCGTTGTACACGCATTTTAATTTCACCACACTTGACCATCCACTTGTTGAAAGACACATAAAGCTGTCCAAAACATTATATAAATTTCTTGTCTCTAAAGTTCATTTCTTCACACGGAATTTGGTTTCCAATGAAGATTCATACAAGGATTGATTTAAAACAGTATATATAACATGATAGCTTATACCTAAGGCTGACATTCCATCCATCACTTATACTACGAACATACATTTCTTAAGTTTTAAAAGGGCATAAAATTTTCGTTAACTAGGTTCTGATATTACGGTTTGTTTGTTGGTTTTTAACTTATCCTGCTTCACATCATATACACAAAATAATTACATAACGCATTATTATGATACAATACAAGCATGTGATACATTTATACTTCATTTTATAGATAGGCTTTTCTCACTTACGGGAGCTCATTTCTTCCTTAGAAAAACTGGGTTCTGTTACCACAGTTTGTTAATTAGTTTTAACTTATCTTCATTCACATCACATGTACAAATTAATTAAATACACATTATTATGATACATAAAATGATGCATTTACGCTTCATTTTGTAGATAGACTTTTATCACTTATGGGAGCTCATTGCTTCCTTAGGTAGAGGAGGGAGAAAAACATTGGAAATAGGATTAAAACATTACGCATCGCTGGCCTAACTATGCTTGACGCCACCTCCTTTGTTTGGGAGAGAAGAAAGGAAATACTCATCTGCTGGTGCAAGGATTTAAGAGAAAAAGTTACTTGTACAGTCGTGGATTAATTGCCAAAGAACTTTTATTTCATGGAAATAATGTGGTCTGACTAATCATTCATGTAGTATCACGCTGTTTCTTCATGTGCTAGTGCTGTTTACTTCAATTCATGTGTAGCTTAGTGTGAAATATGACGTTTTAACAATCATATACTTATCTTTCCCAAATACCTGGAAATGTCATTATTCAAGCCTTCATGTCACATGATAAAAATTAATGGGTTTTTGTAAAATCACATACTTAAATGTTTATGTGTACTCTGCAGCGAATAGGTACTGATAAATGTCACATAGATATGTTGCGACGATGCACATTTCATTTTCCATTTGCCTTACGACCTTTGTATAAATATCCTTATAAGCAAATTGTTTACTCGAGGTGCAGCCCGTTTCTTCATTTGGTACCTGTTACTCCCGACGTAATTCTCTTTTTCTGTGCCATGACGGTGTACTGGTCGCTAAAAGAAAAAAATTTAAAACCAATAAAAAAATTACATATTTTGTTTAAATTCATAGACATTTGTGATTCTTCAACTTCTCCCGGCGTATTTCTTGCTCGAACAGTCCACGGGACATCTAAATACTGGGACAGTGTCGTTAGAGAGGCTATCGAAATTCGTACCAGGGACGGACTCATCAACAGAGGTTGCGGCTATAACATCAGCAAGGCATGGGAACCATCACTGAGTATGATTAAAAAGAGGCTCAGCAAAGAAAACGAAAGAGCGATCAGGGCGGATGAGGCAGTTACACCGACGCCACTACAGACGCCAACGCCAGCCTCTCAGCGACCGCCGACGCTCGGGCGCGGGCGCGGACCGTGGAGAGAACGCCTCACGGGGGAAGGGTATTTAGGACGGCCGCCCGCCCTCAGAAGCTCAGTTCGTCAGCGCATCTGACCATGGCGACATGTCTGATCGCCAAAATACTGTTCCCGTTGGACACTATGGACCGGCAGTACACCCGTGGACTGTTCGATCATAGACATTAGTTTATTCTGTTACCCTTATGATCATTTACTCTGAAAAGAAAATTATTTTACATTACTTATGGTATTTGGTCGTTTTTCCTTAGCTTACACATATCATATAATTTTTCATAATGCTTCTGTACATAGCTTAGTGTTTAATCTCTGTGTACATACCTTATATCGATAGGTTTCTTACTTCTTAGATAGTAGATTCAATTGCTTAGTATTTCCATTTACTTTGTATTTAAGTTAAGTACCAGTACATATTGCATTCCTATTTGGTTGCACCTTCTGCCAGGCTATCACGCATGCACACAGGTCAATGCCTCCTCTCCTACTACTGACGTCAGCATGTACTGTTGAGCGTGAACAGCTGAGCGATAAGCTAATTTCGTTTATACTTTCGCTTTGCATGAGGCGGTGTATTACTTTTCATTGCTGTTAATTTTATGCCTATGTGTACAAATCAAAAGAATTGCTTATACCTATACACATTACTTTATCTTAAAATACACTCCAGAAGAAAAATTACACGTAGAGTTATGTACATTATGTACAATTATCTTATGATGGAAAGTAAAAATGCTACCTAGCCTCATCATTCTATAAAAGCTTTTATGTCTTTGTGTGGGTGGAGACCCTTGTCTCTCCCTGTTTTCTTATGGGCTAATCTGTATGTCCCAGGGTAGGGTATTTTGGAAATAATATATGGTCCTGAATAGAGTAACCGCTACTTCTTATTCACTTTGCAAAATTTTGTCGATTTGGGGTGTGTCTGTAAGAGGACTCGTTGCCCTTCAAAAATTGTGTAACACGTTTTAGTTTCTTATTATCAATTTTCTTTCTATACTCGTCCCTGTTTTCTAGTGTAACAATGGCTTGTTTAATTTTGTCTTGCAGTGTCATTTCTGTAGTGAGTACTTTTGGTATGAGCGACTCTCACTAATTCGATTGTTTTATATGGAACATCAAATCGTTAGATGTGAAACATGTTGAAGAGTGTGAAAGTTATTGAGAACTTGGATGAAGGGAGTTACTTATTCTACCCATTGGCTGTGTTTGTGAGGGGTGTATGTCATAATAAACCAGTTAAACTCCTTAAAGACTCGTTCTACTGAGCTTGCTTCTAGGTGAAAAAAACTTACTAATACGTGGTTTTGTCATGGAGCTTTATTTGCCAATAGGACATCTTGAGGTCGAGTATACTCAAATATTTTGTATTGTAAAACTTTACATCTACACATCTACATCTATACTCCGCGAGCCACCTTACGGTGTGTGGCGGAGGGCACCCATTGTACCACTATCTGATCCCCCCTTCCCTGTTCCATTCACGAATTGTGCGTGGGAAGAACGACTGCTTGTAAGTCTCCGTATTTGCTCTAATTTCTCGGATCTTTTCGTTGTGATCATTACGCGAGATATATGTGGGCGGTAGTAATATGTTGCCCATCTCTTCCCGGAATGTGCTTTCTCGTAATTTCGATAATAAACCTCTCCGTATTGCGTAACGCCTTTCTTGAAGTGTCCGCCACTGGAGCTTGTTCAGCATCTCCGTAACGCTCTCGCGCTGACTAAATGTCCCCATGACGAATCGCGCTGCTTTTCGCTGGATCATGTCTATCTCTTCTATTAATCCAACCTGGTAAGGGTCCCATACTGATGAGCAATACTCAAGAATCGGACGAACAAGCGTTTTGTAAGCTACTTCTTTCGTCGATGAGTCACATTTTCTTAGAATTCTTCCTATGAATCTCAACCTGGCGCCTGCTTTTCCCACTATTTGTTTTATGTGATCATTCCACTTCAGATCGCTCCGGATAGTAACTCCTAAGTATTTTACGGTCGTTACCGCTTCCAATGATTTACCACCTATGGCATAATCGTACTGGAATGGATTTCTGCCCCTATGTATGCGCATTATATTACATTTATCTACGTTTAGGGAAAGCTGCCAGCTGTCGCACCATGTATTAATCCTCTGCAGGTCTTCCTGGAGTACGTATGAGTCTTCTGATGTTGCTACTTTCTTGTAGACAACCGTGTCATCTGCAAATAGCCTCACGGAGCTACCGATGTTGTCAACTAAGTCATTTATGTATATTGTAAACAATAAAGGTCCTTTCACGCTTCCTTGCGGTACTCCCGAAATTACCTCTACATCTGCAGATTTTGAACCGTTAAGAATGACATGTTGTGTTCTTTCTTCTAGGAAATCCTGAATCCAATCACAAACCTGGTCCGATATTCCGTAAGCTCGTATTTTTTTCATTAAACGTAAGTGCGGAACCGTATCAAATGCCTTCCTGAAGTCCAGGAATACGGCATCAATCTGCTCGCCAGTGTCTACGGCACTGTGAATTTCTTGGGCAAATAGGGCGAGCTGAGTTTCACATGATCTCTGTTTGCGGAATCCATGTTGGTTATGATGAAGGAGATTTGTATTATCTAAGAACGTCATAATACGAGAACACAAAACATGTTCCATTATTCTACAACAGATTGACGTAAGCGAAATAGGCCTATAATTATTCGCATCTGATTTATGACCCTTCTTGAAAATGGGAACGACCTGCGCTTTCTTCCAGTCGCTAGGTACTTTACGTTCTTCCAGCGATCTACGATAAATTGCTGATAGAAAGGGGGCAAGTTCTTTAGCATAATCACTGTAGAATCTTAAGGGTATCTCGTCTGGTCCGGATGCTTTTCCGCTACTAAGTGATAGCAGTTGTTTTTCAATTCCGATATCGTTTATTTCAATATTTTCCATTTTGGCGTCCGTGCGACGGCTGAAGTCAGGGACCGTGTTACGATTTTCCGCAGTGAAACAGTTTCGGAACACTGAATTCAGTATTTCTGCCTTTCTTCGGTCGTCCTCTGTTTCGGTGCCATCGTGGTCAACGAGTGACTGAATAGGGGATTTAGATCCGCTTACCGATTTTACATATGACCAAAACTTTTTAGGGTTCTTGTTTAGATTGTTTGCCAATGTTTTATGTTCGAATTCGTTGAATGCTTCTCTCATTGCTCTCTTTACGCTCTTTTTCGCTTTGTTCAGCTTTTCCTTATCAGCTATGATTCGACTACTCTTAAACCTATGATGAAGCTTTCTTTGTTTCCGTAGTACCTTTCGTACATGATTGTTATACCACGGTGGATCTTTCCCCTCGCTTTGGACCTTAGTCGGTACGAACTTATCTAAGGCGTACTGGACGATGTTTCTGAATTTTTTCCATTTTTGTTCCACATCCTCTTCCTCAGTAATGAACGTTTGATGGTGGTCACTCAGATATTCTGCGATTTGTGCCCTATCACTCTTGTTAAGCAAATATATTTTCCTTCCTTTCTTGGCATTTCTTATTACACTTGTAGTCATTGATGCAACCACTGACTTATGATCACTGATACCCTCTTCTACATTCACGGAGTCGAAAAGTTCCGGTCTATTTGTTGCTATGAGGTCTAAAACGTTAGCTTCACGAGTTGGTTCTCTAACTATCTGCTCGAAGTAATTCTCGGACAAGGCAGTCAGGATAATGTCACAAGAGTCTCTGTCCCTGGCTCCAGTTCTGATTGTGTGACTATCCCATTCTATACCTGGTAGATTGAAGTCTCCCCCTATTACAATAGTATGATCACGAAACTTCTTCACGACGTTCTGCAGGTTCTCTCTGAGGCGCTCAACTACTACGGTTGCTGATGCAGGTGGTCTATAGAAGCATCCGACTATCATATCTGACCCACCTTTGATACTTAGCTTAACCCAGATTATTTCACATTCGCATTCGGTAATAACTTCACTGGATATTATTGAATTCTTTACTGCTATAAATACTCCTCCACCATTGGCGTTTATCCTATCCTTGCGGTATATATTCCATTCTGTGTCTAGGATTTCGTTACTGTTCACTTCCGGTTTTAACCAACTTTCCGTTCCTAATACTATATGCGCACTATTTCCTTCAATAAGAGATACTAATTCAGGAACCTTGCCCTGGATACTCCTGCAGTTTACCAATATTACGTTAACTTTTCCTGTTTTTGGTCTCTGAGGACGGACGCTGTTCATCCAAGTCATCTGGTCTTATGTGTACCGGTAGACTACTAAAATCTTGTTGATACCTCTAACATAGAGAACTATCTTACAGATCTGTCTTGTTTACTTACTGGTAATATAGGACTACAATAGGGTGAAAATGAAGGTTGCATAATTGCCCATTTAATCATATGATTGATCTCTTCCCTTAATGCCTCTCGTTCTGCTCACAGAATAGGATGTGACGTTACACAAAATGTTTCATGTGGATAGACTTCAAATTTTTATTCATAGTATTTGATTACTCCTGGCTCCTTACTGAAAACATTTGCATACTGATTAACAAGTTAGAAACTTCTTGTCGTTGCATATCTGTGATTGACTTAGTTTCTGCTGTACCGTTTCGTAACTAACCTCAGTGTTTGCTTCTTGTTCAGTATCAAATTTGTTTGTCAAAAATACAGCCAAACAGGAATAATGTACTATTAAATTTGGCTCTGGTTTGTTTTTGTTACTTTCGTCAGGTGTTTTGACTAAATCAATAGAAAAAATCTGATCCTTTAAATAAAAGTGGTATTTACCATTACCTATATCAATCTATGTTTTGTATGTTCTAAATGTGTCCATGCCAATAAGATAATTAACTATAAGTTTGTCAATTACTAGAAAGTTGCACTTCACTGTAAAATGTTCAGTTTGTAATGGAATAAATGCCTGATGTTTAACCAATTTAGTCTTACTGCCTGTAGCAGTTTGCACCTTGCAATTTTGTAGAGAAAATGTTGGGAACTTGCTTCTCTTCTTCAGTTCACACAAAAATGCATTTGACATTAGGTTGGTATGTGGTATCGACAGCAACAATGCCACGGCATAGTTTCATAAGTTGGCACTATGAGACACTGACGACAGTGCACTCTAGCTGATCGGATCGGCGGATAGAGTGTCTGCCATGTAAGCAGGAGATTCCGAGTACGACTCCCAGTCAGGGCAACATTTTCAATTGTACCCGTTGATATTTGTCAACGCCTGTACGCAGCTAAAGGTCTGGATTTCATTGTATTTTCATTCTGTGACAGCTGCAAATCACCAGTGGTATCTGTTCTTTCGGACATGTGATATAGATAAGGATTAATGGCCAATGATCTTCTCCAGTGCAGATGCACTCACATTGCCCGAACTCTTACGGGAATCAGTAGATTCACTACTGTGATTAATGAGTATAGTGGGCAGGGGCACTACAAATGTAGAGTGTGGACAGTAAGCTGACGGGGCGCATGCCACAGATAAGTCCCTGCAGTCGCACTATCCACTGTGTTCCCGGTGGCTCAGATGGACAGAGTGTGTGCCATGTAAGCAGAAGATCCCGGGTTCGAGTCCTGGGTGGGGCACACGTTTTCAACTGTCCCCATTGATATTTAACAACGCCTGTAAGCTGCTAAAGGTCTGGATTTCATTGTAATTTCATTCAAGTGCTGCAAGATCAGACATGTCTGAAAGAACAAATACCATCTTCATATATGTTTCTGTTTATGTTCGGCATAAGGCCTTGTGATGGTGGATTGTAATTCGCTTGTGCATTGAAATTACTCCTGTTGTTTTGAAAATTTCATTTAAATCGTTTGTTTCTTCTTTTCCCGTTACTGTACTCGTTACCTCTGGGTATGTAACGTTGCTGTTATGTGTACCATCCTTGCTGTGTGTTTATATCATGTTTTTACTGACCGATTTACATAACTATGTTGCTGTTGTGCCTGATTTTCTGTTGCTTCCTTGGGTACAGGTCTTTCCTCATAAATTAAGTCGATAGAATCAAGCATTGATAGAAAATATTCAGTATCGTCCTCTGGCATTGCTATTATTTTTCTCTAATGTGTGTTGGTAAAAGACTTGTCTACCTATAATATTTTTCAGGTGAATACAGGGTTATAAATACAAAATCAAATAGGGGTAATGCAGGAGTAGGTTTAACAATGAATAAAAAAATAGAAGTGCGGGTAAGCTACTACAAGCAGCATAGTGAACGCATTATTGTGGCCATGATAGACACGAAGCCCATGCCTACTACAGTAGTACAAGTTTATATGCCAACTAGCTCTGCAGATGATGAAGAAATTGATGAAATGTATGATGAGATAAAAGAAATTATTCAGATAGTGAAGGGAGACGAAAATTTAATAGCCATGGGTGACTGTAATTCGAGAGTAGGAAAAGGGAGAGAAGGAAACATAGTAGGTCAATATGGATTGGGGGTAAGAAATGAAAGAGGAAGCCGTCTGGTAGAATTTTACACAGAGCATAACTTAATCATAGCTAACACTTGGTTCAAGAATCATAAAAGAAGGCTGTATACATGGAAGAATCCTGGAGATACTAGAAGGTATCAGATAGATTATATAGTGGTAAGACAGAGATTTAGGAACCAGGTTTTAAATTGTAAGACATTTCCAGGGGCAGATGTGGACTCTGACCACAATCTATTGGTTATGACCTGTAGATTAAAACTGAAGAAACTGCAAAAAGGTGGGAATTTAAGGAGATGGGACCTGGATAAACTGAAAGAACCAGAGGTTGTACAGAGTTTCAGGGAGAGAATAAGGGAATTATTGACAGGAACAGGGGAAAGAAATACAGTAGAAGAAGAATAGGTAGCTTTGAGGGATCAATTAGTGGGGGAAGCAGATGATCAAGTAGGTAAAAAGACGAGGGCTAGTATAAAACCTTGGGTAACAGAAGAAATATTGAATTTAACTGATGAAAAGAGAAAATATAAAAATGCAGTAAATGAAGCAGGCAAAAGGGAATACAAACGTCTCAAAAATGAAATCGACAGGAAGTGCAAAATGGCTAAGCAGCGATGGCTGGAGGACAAGTGTAAGGATGTAGAGGCTTATCTCACTAGGGGTTAGATAGATACAGCCTACACGAAAATTAAAGAGATCTTTGTAGAAAGGAGAACCACTTGTATGAATATCAAGAGCTCAGATGGAAACCCAGTTCTAAGCAAAGAAGGGAAAGCAGAAAGGTGGAAGGAGTATATAGAGGGTCTATACAAGGGCGATGTACTTGAGGACAATATTATGGAAATGGAAGAGAATGTAGATGAAGATGGAATGGGAGATACGATACTGCGTGAAGAGTTAGACAGAGCACTGAAAGACCTGAGTCGAAACAAGGCCCCGGGAGTAGACAACATTCCATTTGAACTACTGATGGCCTCGGGAGAGCCAGTCATGACAAAACTCTACCATCTGGTGAGCACGATGTATGAGACAGGCGAAATACCATCAGACTTCAAGAAGAATATAATAATTCCAATCCCAAAGAAAGCAGGTGTTGACAGATGTGAAAATTACCGAACTATCAGTTTAATAAGTCACAGCTGCAAAATACTAACGCGAATTCTTTACAGACAAATTGAAAAACTGGTAGAAGCCGACCTCGGGGAAGATCAGTTTTGATTCCGTAGAAATGTTGGAACACGTGAGGCAATACTGACCTTACGACTTATCTTAGAAGAAAGATTAAGAAAAGGCAAACCTACGTTTCTAGCATTTGTAGACTTAGAGAAAGCTTTTGACAATGTTAACTGGAATACTCTCTTTCAAATTCTGAAGGTGGCAGGGGTAAAATACAGGGAGCGAAAGGCTATTTACAGTTTGTACAGAAACCAGATGGCAGTTATAAGAGTCGAGGGGCATGAAAGGGAAGCAGTGGTTGGGATGAGTGTGAGACAGGGTTGTAGGCTCTCCCCAATGTTATTCAATCTGTATATTGAGCAAGCAGTAAAGGAAACAAATGAAAAATTCGGAGTAGGTATTAAAATCCATGGAGAAGAAATAAAAAGTTTGAGGTTCGCTGATGTCATTGTAATTCTGTCAGACAGCAAAGGACTTGGGAGAGCAGTTGAACGGAATGGACAGTGTCTTGAAAGGAGGATATAAGATGAACATCAACAAAAAGCAAAACGAGGGTAATGGAATGTCGTCGAATTAAGTCTGGTGATGCTGAGGGAATTAGATTAGGAAATGAGATACTTAAATTAGTAAAGGAGTTTTGCTATTTGGGGAGCAAAATAACTGATGATGGTCGAAGTAGAGAGGATATAAAATGTAGACTGGCAATGCCAAGGAAAGCGTTTCTGAAGAAGAGAAATTTGTTAATATCGAGTATAGATTTAAGTGTCAGGAAGTCGTTTCTAAAAGTATTTGTATGGAGTGCAGCCATTTATGAAAGTGAAACATGGACGATAAATAGTTTGGACAAGAAGAGAATAGAAGCTTTCGAAATGTGGTACTACAGAAGAATGCTGAAGAGTAGATGGGTAGATCGCATAACAAATGGGGAGAAGGGGAGTTTGTGGCACAACTTGACAAGAAGAAGGGACCGGATGATAGGACATATTCTGAGGCATCAAGGGATCACAAATTTAGCATTGGAGGGCAGCGTGGAGGGTAAAAATCGTAGAGGGAGACCAAGAGAAGAATACACTAAGCAGATTCAGAAGAATGTGGGTTGCAGTAAGCACTGGGAGATGAAGAAGCTTGCACAGGATAGAGTAGCATGGAGAACTGCATCAAACCAGTCTCAGGACCGAAGACCACAACAAAAACACCTATGATATTGGGTTCGCCCAGTAGCGTGTCTTGTTCAGGTATTTTTCAAAGTATCCACGTATACTACCATATTTGCCATTGAATTGTTCGGGATTGAGAACCTCGTGTCTAAGTCTTTCTTACACTGCCTCACACCAGTAGTTTTCGAGGAAAGCTCGTTCAAATTGGATATAAGTGATGCAACGTTCGGTCACTTCAATTGATCATAAAAGAACGTCACCTTGCGTATGTCCCACGACAAATCTGATTTTCTATGCTTCCGTCCACTTGCATGAAAATATATGACGAAAAGCACCGATAAGTACTACTGGAATAATTCTTTTACTTTCAGTAGTGAATATGGAAACTGTCGATGTCTCAGCAAACCTTCGTCTGCAAAAGTAGTTGACAGACACGTGGCACTTTCGGTCGCATCTATGTTGTCATTGTAGTTACATGTCATTCCGGTTGGTAATTGTTCAGGTATCGGAGTTATGGGTATGTTTTCATTGCTCCCTTACAACTGCCCCTGGTACCTGCTGTGGGACTCATGACAATTTGTGAGTAAATACCGACAGGTTGTGGTTTGTTCAATGCAGCCTGTGTATTATTTACATGCATATTTCGAGATCCGGTAACAATTTCTTTTAAAACATTGCAGATCCTATTTTATGCGGCTTATGGTTAATTGTTTACTTTGTTCACTATTTCATTTTCTTTTTCCCGAATAAGCTTTTCTACTACACCTGTGTATAACTTACAATCTGTTCCTAACTTTTCTGCAATGATATTACCCTTATCTAACGTATCTGGTGCAGCTTGACTAATGATATTACTCAGATTTTCATGGATCTTCTCTCTCTCCTTAGCGCATGCCAGGTCAACTTCTAATGTTGCTCCCGTTAAAGTAATCTCTTCTACAGCTAGAGGTACACCTTGATAGTCTTTATTTAGTTTGTTAACGACAGTAGTTACCTTTCTTACTGTCGAAAACCACAGGTTTCTGTAGCTTCAATATTTTGTTTGCATCTGTGATTTTCTTAATCTATTTCTCCCCTAGATCACAATGGCCGTTAAAAGAATCTTCCTTTTGTTTTAGCTCGGTAATGTTACTGTTAACTTCAGAAAGTACTTCAGCTTTACTGGTTTTTTTCTGTCATTCAATTTTTTGTCGATTTCAGTGCAAAACGTTTTGGCTAATCCATTGAATTTCTATGATACCATGTCTTGCAAATCCTTGAATATTTGTTTTTGTTCTTGCTTCATTGTATTTAGATCTTGTGTAACAGTGTTTTGTTGCTGTTTCACCATGTTCTCATATTGTGTGACGGTGTCCAGATTCAGTGTCAAATTATAAATTTTGGTATTCATATCTTGTTTCATATCACTAAAATTGGTGTTCATATTATCTAATTTCGTGTTTATGTTAGATAATAACTGCCATAGCAGTGTGTCAGCTGTACTACTGTGGTTGCTGTCAGCTGTACTTTCCAGGTTAACGATTTTTTTTCTGAACAAGTGGTGTTTTTAATATGTTGTCTGTATCGCTCTCCAATGTTTCACTGATGAGCGGTATATCGCTGTGGGAGATGCTTGGAGTTGTCTCATCAGTTGTAAACATTGTGCCATCAAGATTATTCTGCTGTGGAGTATCGCTATCATTTGTCACACCTGTGGCACTCATCTCTGACCCACTTAAACTTTCTACAGTAGGCATGCATGGCACTTGAACTTCAATTGTTTGATCATGCAATTTAACGCCATCTTGGCTGATTGCGTTTTCGCTATTGCTATCAACAATGGACATATATTTTTCTGCCATGTTGTATGAATATTCAAAACAAATTTTCACAAAAATGTTAAAATTTCATAAGCTAATTATTACACTTGATAATTGTAATTTACATGATGTGAAAGCCTGTTTTATGTCTATTATGATTCACAAACTATTCTACTGCAATTCCTTATGTTTTACTGACAATGTGTACCACACTGAAAAATTCCTGTAAATTTTTCGCAATAAAATTCAAGGAAGGGCATAATGAGGGAAAGATTTCTATCTACATCAAAATAGGCACTCTCAAGCATAACCATGCAAGCAACTTGCATAGCCGTCCTACCTTTGCTGCGCCAAACAAAACGGCCACTATGGATAATTTTACATAACCTGTGTCCAATTCTTATTCCTTTCCAAATTTTCTATTCAATTTTTGCCTTTTAGTTTTACTAGCTCCTCGTTTTGATTTATGTAAACATAAAATACCGACAATTAGTTTTTATGGCTAATATCAATGCCATAGAAATTTCTTGCTGTAAAAATAGTTAACAAATCCTACTCATAACTAGGCCCTGAAGTCCTGGTACTCAGGTCGCCAGTTGTGTTAGAATAAAAATATAGTAATAATAATAATAATAATAATAATAAATATGAATAGAAAAAATTAATTTAAAGTATATTACAATTGCATTATTAGAAATGTTGCGCTTGTACGATTTTTGGCTAATCGGACTTCCTGTCTTACATTTCAATTGAAGATGCAGGCAGCGGACTTCAAGGACACCAGTGTGTGTCAAAAATAAGAAAATCCTCCTTACTTGATTCCACTTCAACAAAACATACTTAATAATGATATAAAATCTTCTCTTATTTCGCTACATATATGATACAAAACGCTCGTAGCTCGTCATTCACTGAGTTGCACTTCTTAACAGAAACTACTACATACCAGAGAGTGAGAAAGCAAAATCATCTACAAGGAAAAATGAATGATAATTTTTTTCATTTCTCTGCGCCTTCCATGTATTCATAACACAGGCCAATGATGAAAAAAAAATTTGGTATAAATACCTTATTCTTATGTTTTTTAGAGTGGGAAATCCAAATATGATACTTAAAAAACTTATCACGCACCATTTCTTCGCAATTTACAGTTAAATTTATTAAATTAAGCGATTTTTTAAAGAACTTAACAGCTTTTATACATTTAAAATCATTAAAAAATTAGGTGTAATGAATGTAGATGACATTGGTAGCACAGCTGAAAAACATTTGCTGGCAAAAAAAGATCGATACTATTTTTATGTTAACAGATGGTGCTTTGTTTACTGTAAACCTAATCTCACTTTCCCACATCCTGTACATTTGTTCAGTACAATGTCTAATCGTGGTTGGAAAAACTCTGCTGACAGTTTTTGTTATATTTGTTTTGAATTTGTGATTAAAAAACACCAAAGAAACATTACACACTTTGTGAAAAATGTTTATCTATCATGCTTTGGATCTAAACTTGGTGATCAAGATAAATCTTGGGCGCTGCATAAGGCATGTTATGTGTGTGTTGAAGATCTGAGAAAATGGACCAAAAAGGAGAAGAAAGCCTTTAGATTTGCTGTTCCCGTGATATGGTGGGAGCCAATAAATCATTGCGATGGTTGCTACTTTAGCAGTGTTGATATTACTGGTCATAATTCGAAAAACAAGGAGGTAATAAGCTACCCTAACCTTCTGTTCTCCATCCATTCAGTAGGGCATTGTTTAGATTTGCTGGTTGTTGAACCACCAGATGATTTAAATTCTATTCCAACAGAAGTATTTTCTGATTTACATGAACCAGATGATGATGAATTCCATCGTAATACAGAAAGTCTAGAGCCCAAATTCTTTACTCAGACCGAGCTTAACTATTTGGTTAGGGATCTGAGCTTAATGAAAGAAAAAGCTGAATTGCTTGGCTCTAGATTAAAAGAAAAGGACTTACTGGCAGTTGGAAACAGCATATACATGTATAGAAAGAGAGAGCAGCAATTTTCCTAGTTTTTGCAACAAGAAGGTGATTTAGTGTACTGCTCAGACATTCCCAATCCGATGAATGAGTTTGGTATTGAATACAAAAAGGAAGACTAGAGGCTGTTTATTGATTCATCCAAAACCAGTTTAAAGGCTGTTTTATTACACAGTAGTAACATGTATACATCTATACCTGTTGGACATTCTGTACATATGAAAGAAAGCTATAAACACCTAGAAATAGTGCTAAGTAAAATAGACTATTCTGCTCATGGTTGGATGATATGTGGTGACCTAAAAGTAACATATATGCTTCTTGGTTAACAAGCTCGCTTTACCAAATTTCCATCTTTCTTGTGTGAATGGAGGACTGGGGATCAACATTGGTGCAGAAAGAACTGGCCTGTGAGGGAGTCTTTAAAACCTGGTGAAAAGAACATTCTATGCAAAAACCTTATAGATCCGAGAAACGTACTCCTACCACCTCTGCATATAAAGTTAGGCCTAATGAAACAGTCTGTAAAGGCTTTGCCTAAAGATGGACCATGTTTTAAGTATCTCTGCCAAAAGTTTCCACACCTTTCAGAAGCTAAACTAAAAGAAGCCATCTTTGTCGGACCTGACATTAGAAAATTGATGTTTGATGTCAACTTTGAATCCACAATGACCTTAAATGAGAACGAGGCATGGGTATCATTCAAGCAAGATGTTACGAAGTTCTTAGGACATGAAAAAGACCCGGAATATGTTTCTATTATAGCTACAATGTTAAAGACGTTTAAACCTTTAGGAAGTTTAATGAGCCAGAAAGTTCACTTTTTCAACAGTCACCTTGATTACTTCTTGCTTTGCAAGCTCGCTTTACCAAATTTCCATCTTTCTTGCGTGAATGGGACAGGAGGACTGGGGATCAACATTGGTGCAGAAAGAACTGGCCTGTGAGGGAGTCTTTAAAACCTGGTGAGAAGAACATTCTATGCAAAAACCTTGTAGATCCGAGAAACGTACTCCTACCACCTCTACATATAAAGTTAGGCCTAATGGGAGATGTTAGTGAGGAACAAGGAGAGGGTTTTCACCAGGATATTAAAGTGATGGAAAAACGCTACCAAGGCCGCTAGAACGCCAACATGATGGGGGACTAGTGTTGGTCACTTCAGCGAGAAATTAAGCATGTGACTTATCATAGAAAAAGCTACACAAGAAGCTTCAAAGAAAAAAGAGAAACAAAATACAAACCAATCCCAACTGACAAGTGAAACCTCTATTAACATATATCATTGTTTTAAGTAGCTTACTGTAAATGCAAACCATGCTTATGTTGTAACAAAACATTTCATTAATTTCCCCATTTACCGTATAGCACAGGATTTTTATACTATATACTAAAAAGAATATTGCTCGAAAACTATGGGTGATACAAAAAACTACAGCTAGATTTGGATTCAGCTCATAAAAAATCTATAAAGACCAGCTATCAGAGTAAAAAAAGTTTTTCAAAAAAATTTTTCGTTGGCCTGTGTAATTAACATCTTTGCCAATGCTTATGGTCGATCGGCGTTTCATTTTTTGTTTTTAATAAATTTTAACTTTATGATGTCCTGTAGGTCTTTCACCATGTTCCTACACAGTGTCCATATTGAAGAGACTTTAAATTGGAAAAAATACATTTTAGAGCTCATAAAACAGCTTATGTCATTCACTCTTCCACTTCAAATCTTTCCAAATCTGAGGGGGGGGGGGGGGGAATCAGTAAGTTGACATATTTTGTATATTTCCATTCAATAATCTCATGTGGAAAAATAATCTGGCTTTACTCATCTTTAAGAAAGCACCTGCTCATTGATCAAAAACATGCTGTAAGAATAATATGTGGTGCTCACACACAATTATCTGGTCCACATCTGTTAGCCATTTTGACAAGTACTCCACAATGCATTTGAAGAAAAGCAAAAAAGAAAGAGTTAACCCACAATATAGTATTTAGAATTGCTGTGTGTTATATGCTTGATTAATTTCACAGACAAGGATATATATATGAGCCCACAATATAGTATTTAGAGTTGTTGTGTGTTATATGCTTGATTAATTTCAAAGACGAGAATATATATATGAACGAGGTTTCTATGGCTGCCACCATCTCTCGCATCCCAATCTCCATCGTTCACGGGCGTTCCAGTCTCCTTCATTAAGACTTCTCGCCGCCATTGCTTCGCTGATGTCGTCTTTCCAGCATCTCACATTTCTACCGCACTTTCTTCTTTGATGTGGAGACCATTGCCATACATGTTTTGGCCATCTTGTGTCTGGCATACGCTGTAAGTGACCATACCAGAGTAGTCGCTTCCTTTCTATGTGGTCTAGGATTGTGCTTTCGACATTTATAACCTCTCTGATCCTATCATTTCTAATATGATCAAGCCTGGAATATCCACAACTCCATCTCCAGAAAATCATCTTGACAGCCAGCAGGCGATTTTTCTGCCTCTGAGTTAGTTCCCTCAACTCTGTTCCATATATTATGATACTTTCAATAATTGTGTGGTAGCTGGTATGCTTTGTTCTGTGTGTTATGTTTTTGTTCCAGATAATACCATTTAGTTGTTTTATGGCTCACTTGCCCTGGCCAATTTTACTGTTTATATCGTCCATAGCCGGCCGGGATGGCTGTGCGGTTCTAGGCGCTACAGTCTGGAGCCGAGCGACTGCTACGGTCGCAGGTTCGAATCCTGCCTCGGGCATGGATGTGTGTGATGTCCTTAGGTTAGTTAGGTTTAATTAGTTCTAAGTTCTAGGCGACTGATGACCTCAGAAGTTAAGTTGCATAGTGCTCAGAGCCATTTGAACCATTTTTTATCGTCCATACTTCTACCATTGGACGACAGTGTCACTCCCAGGTACTTAAAATTTATGACACCCCTTAAGAGTATCAGCATCGAGTTGTAAGTCGTTAACAGCATTTTTTCCCACTTTCAGATATTCTGTTCTAGATACGTTTATGACAAGACCCCATTTTTCATATTCTTTTAGTTTATGAAGCATGCAATTTGCATCTTTATCATCTCCAGCCACTAAATCTTCGTCGTCAGCAAAAAATAAAATGAACAAGAGCCCATTGTCTATGGGTTACCCACTCCTCTGCATGTTCTTTTCCAGGATTTTAGTGCCTCCTCTAGGTAGATCTTAAAGAGAGTAGGAGCGAGTGTGCATCCATGGCGTAGTCCCTTTGTCACCTCATACTCTTGAGATAGTTGATTTCTTACTTTTACCATTGTCATACAACCTTGGTAGAGGAGTCCAACAGCTTTCACATAGCTTGTTAACACGCCATTGTCAATTAGACTTGTCCATAATCCGTTTTGTGGAACTGTGTCATAATCTTTCTGGAGGTCTATAAAGACAAGGTGGGTCGTAAGGCCCCTTGCTGTCCTTTTCTCTGCTATATTTTTGTGGGTAAATACTCCATCAGTACAGGAGCGACCAGATCTGAATTTGTTCTTCAGATTCAGTTATTTCTTCTTCTACCCACTTTTTTAGTATACAGCCATAGACTCTCGCCATGGATGGCATCACATTAATTTCTTCACCATATTGTACCACTATGTTGTCATTAGCTTTCCATCCTGTTCTGGCATTTAGGTCTACTAGTAATATGATTTCTTTGCGATTCCCTATATTTTCAAGCGATCTTGTCAATTGAGTGTAGAACAAGTCTTTCTTCGCTACATCAGCGTCGTCGTTTGGTGAATGGGCCACAATAATCACCACAGAATGGCCCTTTATTTTCATCTGTACTTGCAGAATTCTATCACCGACATATTCCCAGCTGGTTTTCTTTAGTTGTTTCTTTATGGCAATGGCAACTCCACTTTGGGCTCATTGTTCCTTTGGTACGCCACTGTAAATATATATGTAATCAATTGTCTCTTCTGTACCATGCCCTTTCACTTTGGTTTCTGTTAGGCCCACTATGTCGACGTCAGGGCCCTTTATTTCTTTAAAGACTTCATGTTTCTTTGTAGAAATCCCTTATATATTCCATGTTGCAATTCTCATTATCCTTTTTCATGCCTGTTGTCGTCATCATTTTGATCCATTCTATTCCGAGGTTAAATTGGGAGGTTTTGCATGTGATTTCTTTTGCTAGGGTAGGATGCAGGTCCAACACCTAAATCCCCAACTTGGAGGACCGTTCCAACGCCTCAATCCCCGACTAGGAGGACCAAGTGATTTTTAATCGTGGTTTTATTCCGCTAGACGATTGCCTTTCTGGGCTCAGGAACTCTGTCTGTCCCTCCCTTGGGTTCCTGTGGTAATGAGGCGCCACTTACCCCAAATCCGCGGTACTGAAGTTCATCTTCTTCAACTTCTGTGCCGAAATAATAAATTGTATAGTAGAAATCTGCGTCTAGTGGTACACATGCAAAGAACATGTTAGCAACATGAGATGCATGCAAAAACGGAGCAGATATCATGAGCAGATTTGTCATTACTAAATCGAGGGTTAGATCTTTCTTCTGCCAACCCCTTCATTTATTCCCTCGTGAAGTTTACTGTAAATAATTGATTGCAGTTTATGGGAACAATGATCTACATAATTACAACACTAGAATAAAATATGATATTCATTGCACCATATTACAGATGTCTCTAGCACAAAAAGGGAACAAAATGCTGTCACCAACATGGCTGATCACTTACGAAATCATATGACAGATAGCAATGTTAAATTTGGAAAAAAACTGAAAATATTTCTCCTTGACAACTCCTACTAATCTATAGAAGAATTTATATTTTTGTAATGTGTAAAAGATGATGGGTAGGAGTTACTAACTTACAACTGCATTAAAAATAACACAGTTGTATATGGTCAGCATGTAGGAATATTTAAATATGGATGTGTAATGTGGCTGTAAACTGACTCATTATTCATCATTACAATTAATTATATACATGATCCATGGAACATGAAACTAACTAACTAAGTTATGTGTTTTGTTTGTATGTGTTTGGAAATGTGTGGTTTTGTTACCATTTATAAAAATATTATTTGCAGTGAATTAATTTTTCATATTTAGTGAAGATTTCTTGCGTAAATCGTCTGTTGAAACACTACTGATAACAATGAGTGTCATTCGCTTTCATGGTAGCATTTCCACCTACTATTTTGGCCATCTAATTAACATATAAAATAAAAAATGGGGGACCAAGCACTGATCCTTTAGACACACCGTATTTGACAAATTAAAAAATCAAATAGACATTTGTAATGGTACTGCTCACTTTATGCTTTATATCTGTGGACTTTTCTATACTCCTTTAATGCAGAATTCTGGTGCTGTAGCATGAAACCTCAGTGTGCTGCAGATTCTTGTTGTCTTTGTCATCTGCCATTTTTTGGTTAGGTAAAATGTCTTGATTGGACTGAATGTGATTAAGGATTATTTACTTGTTATGCCATTGACAGTAGCAGCGTTTGAAACAAGGAACTGTCAGAGTAGCAAAAGATTGCCATACTTTACTAGAAGACAGTCAGATACACAGAATAATTCTTTCATTAACACAAGCTAAATATTTTACATTTGATCTTACAGTTTTGTCCCCACAAATACAGAGAGAACGTTACGACTGCTTATTAAATTTTATTATGAAGAAGCATTTACTGAGGATATTCTGCAGGAAATTGACAAGTATTTCCAACACAATTCGAAAAAGCCATTGCTTCCCTTATTTTACAAGTCTCTCTCTGTTGTCGAAAATAAAGTGCCCATATGTGTAGATTATTTCCCGAAACCTCGAAATTTACTGTTCTGTTGTGGAAAATACATTATCACACTTGCAGTACACGTTTCTTACATTCCTGCACCTAGTGGGAACACAGTTCCTGGTAGGTAATGCATCCTTTCACACACCAAGTATATAAAAATGTATTTCGCTTTAGATTGAGAAGTAGGTAATCTTCCACATGTTAATATCAGTTTCCAGTTAAGGAATACTCATGTAGTTGGTTCGAAATTTTATTGTCGGTAGTGGCATGTCTAAGAAAATGACATCAACTTTGCTCAAGAAGCATCACCATAGTTCGGTATGACTCGTCTCGCAAAGAAGACATACTGGTACTTTAATATTTACCTGATATACTATCTAATTTATTTATTTCAACCATACCTCATGACGTTATTTCCCACAATACTTCAATGAAAGAGTAAATCAAAATTGAAAATGAAGAAGAATTAATTTTCAGGTCAGCCTGTCAGCATCCGAACTATGCTCGAACATTCGTGAAATAAGCACCCACACCACACTCAAAAGCTGCAGTTCACTATCCAGTTTACATAGGGCCAAGGAGGTTAGAATTCTAACCTCCTTAGGTAGAATTTATGCTAGCGTATGCCTTCGGCAGCACACCAATTGGCACTAGGAAATATTGTACAGCAGGCTCTGAACTAGGCGCGCCTATGACAAGAGAACACCAAGCCATGCCCCCAGACTACGCGCTGATTATGCTTCCTGGGCAGTGTGCATATAGCCTGCCATCGCCCACCGAGCTGTCTCAATCTCGCAATCTCAGTACGTCGCATTGGGACTCAGTTTGCATTGCGTCTCAATACGTCGCACTGTGCTCTAGCCTTCCAAAGTAATAGTCATCGCTTCACACCTTAGCTAGCTGTGAGGGAACGTTAGCCATTATACAGTATATATAGTTGTGATATGGACACGGACAAGATTCAAGAGCTAGTATACGTTAATTGATTGCTGACAACTATAGAACTTCAGGTTGGACATCATTGAAGTTAAGTGCTCAATTGGTTCCTGCAAGAAATTGCATTAGAACACGTGTGCATTTTGTGTTGTAATCGTAGGAAACTGGCCACCCACTTGTCATACATACTTTCCTCATGCAGCCAGGAACCACAAAACATTACAAGAGGGCACAACCACAGTAGAACTCACTGAACAGTTTGTTCACGACAAGTTTATCGATTTTATTGACACTGCCCATGGAGGTAAGAAAAGAGGGAGACGCCGTGACGTCACAGCTGTGAAGCTATGTGAAGCCGAGGGTAGCCATCTCAATCCGACCAAAACATTGCTGCTATAAGCTTGTGTGCATAGGCTTGTCGCTCGCTTTTGGAAGGATTTTGCGCTATTATGGTGACTTGTGTGGTGTTCCGATGTACGAATCGTTCTGATTGTGATGCGAAATCGAAGGGAATAACATTTCATGTGTAAGTTATCTCGTTAAGTGTGATTTTACAACTTCATTGTGAATGAACGTGTGCTACATCGGTACTTGTACTATAGCGTGTTTTTCTCCTGTATGATTCTAGATTTCCTAAAAATGAAAGTCGGAAAGCTCTGTGGGAGAATGCCGTGAGGAGGAAGAATTGGCATGCGTCTAAATGGAGCACTATATGTTCTCAGCATTTCCGAAAAGAGGACATAGACCGAACTTCCCTTTCAACAGTAAGGCTCCGAGAAAATACTGCACCATCAGTTTTCCCTACACACCCAAAACATTTGCAAAAGGTATGTTAATTCAAAGAATTAAATTTCTTAGTTTTCAAGTTCACGTTTCAGTATAATACGTACATATCGTCGATAATCGAAGTGTTGAGTAACTCACTTTGTCTTCATCATGTACCAAATTAAAAGCGAACACTGCATTAACTGGCGTAAAGTATAGGCCTAAACAGGACACTGTGTAGATTTGCCATTCTATGTACCGTATTTCAGTAAATATTGGTGGTAATGAACAGTGTTTCCCAGTAGTGTAACGTAACTGAAATGTCCCAGTACGTATTACAAACAAGATGTATTTATGGGGCTTTGGAGGGAGGGTATAGCTTAGTTTTCAGTTTCTACTATTTACTTTGTGATACACGTTTATTACTGAATTAACAAAATTGTATCGTTTACGTTGAAGACTAGCTATTCGTAATATTACATTAAAAACTATTTTTAATCAGAAGAAACGCGGAATTTCGCCTTTACCAGATTTTATTTTAAACAAAAACTTCGAAATAACCAATCTGATGACGTTACACGCGTATATGGTGCAATTAGCGACTGTAATACACGCAGCGCTATAGCACACTGGCAATGTTTTGGTCAGAGTGTCATGGCAGCGAGCCACGCCCCCATGGCTTCAAAACGTAGTACGGCTGGGATACGTAGCGCCATCTCCCCTTATTCTTACCTCCATGGTACTGCCATTTGTAGAGAAAATCTACACTGCTTGAGAGATATTCATTTGTCGCCAGGTGGTACCAACGTTAAACTGCCCCAAGACGCTAAGTATTACCACAGTCTAACATAACCATTCTTACTTCCATGAACATAACAGTCGCGACACTCACTGCTGTAAAAGTTGTTGCCGTTTGACAGATGGAGCGACACTAGCGCTCCAAGCGGCAGGTAAGGTGAACGTCAGACGCGTTGTAATCATAATGTTTGTTTACATCCATTTCCTACGTAATTTCCGAATTATTCGAGTTATTTTCTTGCCTCCAAGAGTTTGTTTAGTATCGGAAGGCATATATGTTTCTATTAATGATTCTAAAATAAGCGCAAGTATGGACAAAAACCATGAATAGAGTGGCAAGCTACAACACATTCGTGAAGAAACACTTGTGACATTGGACAAAATTGCAGCTTACCACGTTGATATGAAAAGAATATAAACACATAGATTCACATGTAAAAAGCACAGACATGTGCCTCTACATGCAAAAGCGATCGACAGCTCGTTTATCGTTCTGTAGGCCTACTGTGTGTGTCATAGTTGCCTGTTGCCACAAGTACGACCTTAATCTTTATATTATTCAAAGTGAGTAAAGCAACTGCCAAATAGTGGCAGAAATATGCTGAAAACATTATAATGAGCTGATTACATTACATTTCAAGAAAAACCAAATATTTGAATAATTTTCAATCTGTCTGTAGGCACTTTCCTTGTCCGGTAATAGTTTCGCTCGATCTGCACATTCTGACGCTTCACACGCTTTTGTAAGACATGAACAGCTGCACTTAATCTAACCACTTTATCGTCATAGCACGTCTGTGGTGAAGATTCGCACGAATCTGGCACTGATACATGGAGAGCTGAACTGGCTGCTTCTGTGTCATACGACTGTTTTACAGTTTTAGATTGACTGTCGAATCTTTGTGGCAGTTTCCTCTTCATCGTCAGTTGAGGTAGCTTATTTAGGATGTCAAACAGTGTGGGTACTGCATTCCACACGAGTTTGTTATTGTCTGCGTTAATGAACTGGTTTTCTTCGAAATGTAGCGGACAAAACCTAATATTATTATACAGGTAAACTGGGTCTTTCTTCATAAGGTCTTCTCGTCTGCTATTAACAAGCCATTTTCTGCTCCTAAAACGATACATTCATCATTTATACACATATAGTTTGCAAGTGAATCCTGACGATACAGTTTAGTAACATGATGGTATATACCTCTCAGGATCCTTAGGAAACCTAAAAAGAGAGAGCTGTGGTGTCTTCTTCCTGTTGTTGCTACAATTTATTGCGCTACAAACGCTCCTGATGGTAAAAACCATTGTTGTTATTGTTGTGGTCTTCAGTCCTGAGACTGGTTTGATGCAGCTCTCCATGCTACTCTATCTTGTGCAAGCTTCTTCATCTCCCAGTACCTACGGCAACCTACATCCTTCTGAATCTGCTTAGTGTATTGATCTCTTGGTCTCCCCCTACGATTTTTACCCTCCACGCTGCCCTCCAATACTAAATTGGTGATCCCTTGATGCCTCAGAACATGTCCTACCAACCGATCCCTTCTTCTAGTCAAGTTGTGCCACAAACTTCTCTTCTCCCCAATACAATTCAATACCTCCTCATTTGTTATGTGATCTACCCATCTAATCTTCAGCATTCTTCTGTAGCACCACATTTCGAAAGCTTCTATTCTCTTCTTGTCCAAACTATTTACCGTCCATGTTTCACTTCCATACATGGCTACACTCCATACAAATACTTTCAGAAATGACTTCCTGGCACTTAAATCTATACTCGATGTTAACAAATTTCTCTTCTTCAGAAACGCTTTCCTTGCCATCGCCAGTCTACATTTTATATCCTCTCTACTTCGACCATCATCAGTTATTTTGCTCCCCAAATAGCAAAACTCCTTTACTACTTTAAGTGTCTCATTTCCTAATCTAATACCCTCAACATCACCCGACTTAATTCGACTACATTCCATTATCCTCGTTTTGCTTTTGTTGATGTTCATCTTATATCCTCCATTCAAGACACCATCCATTCCGTTCAACTGCTCTTCCAAGTCCTTTGCTGTCTCTGACAGAATTACAATGTCATCGGCGAACCTCAAAGTTTTTATATCTTCTCCATGGATTTTAATACCTACTCCGAATTTTTCTTTTGTTTCCTTTACTGCTTGCTCAATATACAGATTGAATAACATTGGGGAGAGGCTACAACCCTGTCTTACTCCCTTCCCAACCACTGCTTCCCTTTCATGTCCCTCGACTCTTATAACTGCCATCTGGTTTCTGTACAAATTGTAAATAGCCTTTCGCTCCCTGTATTTTATCCCTGCCACCTTTAGAATTTGAAAAAGAGTATTCCAGTCAACATTGTCAAAAGCTTTCTCTAAGTCTACAAATGCTAGGAACGTAGGTTTGCCTTTCCTTAATCTTTCTTCTAAGATAAGTCGTTAGGTTAGTATTGCCTCACGTGTACCAGTATTTCTACGGAATCCAAACTGATCTTCCCCAAGGTCGGCTTCTACTAGTTTTTCCATTCGTCTGTAAAGAATTCGTGTTAGTATTTTGCAGCTGTGGCTTATTAAACTGATTGTTCGGTAATTTTCACATCTGTCAACACCTGCTTTCTTTGGGATTGGACTTATTACATTCTTCTTGAAGTCTGAGGGTATTTCGCCTGTTTCATACATCTTGCTCACCAGATGGTAGAGTTTTGTCAGGACCGGCACTCGCAAGGCCGTCAGTAGTTCCAATGGAATGTTGTCTACTCTGGGGGCCTTGTTTCGACTCAGGTCTTTCAGTGCTCTGTCAAACTCTTCATGCAGTATCGTATCTCCCATTTCATACTCATCTACATCCTCTTCCATTTCCATAATATTGTCCTCAAGTACATCGCCCTTGTATAAACCCTCTATATACTCCTTCCACCTTTCTGCTTTCCCTTCTTTGCTTAGAACTGGGTTTCCATCTGAGCTCTTGATGTTCATACAAGTGGTTCTCTTATCTGCAAAGGTCTCTTTAATTTTCCTGTAGGCAGTATCTATCTTACCCCTAGTGAGATAAGCCTCTACATCCTTACATTTGTCCTCTAGCCATCCCTGCTTAGCCATTTTGCACTTCCTGTCAATCTCATTTTTGAGGCGTTTGTATTCCTTTATGCCTGCTTCATTTACTGCATTTTTATATTTTCTCCTTTCATCAATTACATTCAATATTTCTTCTGTTACCCAAGGATTTCTACTAGCCCTCGTCTTTTCACCTACTTGATCCTCTGCTGCCTGCACTACTTCATCCCTCAGAGCTATCCATTCTTCTTCTACTGTATTTCTTTCCCCCATTCCTGTCAATTGTTCCCTTATGCTCTCCCTGAAACTCTGTACAACCTCTGGTTCTTTCAGTTTATCCAGGTCCCATCTCCTTAACTTCCCACCTTTTTGCAATTTCTTCAGTTTTAATCTACAGGTCATAACCAATAGATTGTGGTCAGAGTTCACATCTGCCCCTGGAAATGTCTTACAATTTAAAACCTGGTTCCTAAATCTCTGTCTTACCATTATATAATCTATCTGATATCTTCTAGTATCTCCAGGGTTCTTCCATGTATACAACCTTCTATCATGATTCTTAAACCAAGTGTTAGCTATGATTAAGTTGTGCTCTGTGCAAAATTCTACCAGGCGGCTTCCTCTTTCATTTCTTAGCCCCAATCCGTATTCACCTACTATGTTTCCTTCTCTCCCTTTTCCTACACTCGAATTCCTGTCACCCATGACTATTAAATTTTCGTCTCCCTTCACTATCTGAATAATTTCTTTTATCTCATCATACATTTCATCAATTTCTTTGTCATCTTAAGAGCTAGTTGCCATATAAACTTGTGCTACTGTAGTAGGTGTGGGCTTCATGTCTATCTTGGCCACAATAATGCGTTCACTATGCTGTTTGTAGTAGCTTACCCGCATTCCTATTTTCCTATTCATTATTAAACCTACTCCTGCATTACCCCTATTTGACTTTGTGTTTATAACCCTGAAGTCACCTGACCAGAAGTCTTGTTGCTCCTGCCACCGAACTTCACTAATTCCCACTATATCTAACTTTAACCTATCCATTTCCCTTTTCAAATTTTCTAACCTACCTGCCCGATTAAGGGATCTGACATTCCACCCTCCGATCCGTAGGACGCCAGTTTTCTTTCACCTGATAACGACATCCTCTTGAGTAGTCCCCGCCCAGAGATCCGAATGGGGGACTATTTTACCTCCGGAATATTTTACCCAAGAGGACGCCATCATCATTTAATCATACAGTAAAGCTGCATGCCCTCGGGAAAAATTACGGCTGTAGTTTCCCCTTGCTTTCAGCCATTCGCAGTACCAGCACAGCAAGGCCGTTTTGGTTATTGTTACAAGGCCAGATCAGTCAATCATCCAGACTGTTGCCCTTGCAACTACTGAAAAGGCTGCTGCCCCTCTTCAGGAACCACACGTTTGTCTGGCCTCTCAACAGATACCCCTCCGTTGTGGTTGTACCTACGGTACGGCTATCTGTATTGCTGAGGCACGCAAGCCTCCCCACCAACGGCAAGGGCCATGGTTAATGGGGGGGGGGGGGGGAACCATTGTATAAATCAAAATAATCAATCACTATTCGCTTTCACGATCGCGTCGAACTCACAGTTCAACCTACCAGCCGCTTGGGGCGCTGCTGGCGCTGTAGGCAACAAAATCGAGGCGAAGTGTCACGTCTGTTATGTTAGACTGTGGTATTACTGTTACTTCACGATAATGTTGTGCAGTATTATTCCTGTTCTCCCTAGGCGCCTCAATAAAAATGTGCAATATGTAGTCTGCTTCGAAGTTTTTGACGATCAAGATACTTCTGCTATAGGAATGAACCACCATACAGTTGTGATATAGACCCTTTATATTTGATAAGGGTTAAAATGAAATACTATTTTAAGGAGTATAATGTCACAGGTGACTTGTCCAAGAAGAGACCTCGAATATCGTTGATGGTGCTTTTCTTTCACTTAATGTGCAGTAATGTAAAGGTTACTGTAATAAAGAGCAGCAGCTGGAGCAAATCGTCTTCCATCGTAATAGAAATTGCCATTGATGAAGTTTTCATGAATACCACAGCCTCAAGTGACACGATCATAATGATAGAGACTCCAAGACGAACTGCAACAGTGATTTTGAGTGATCATTATTGAAAGCAATCTTTCAGTCTTATGTAATTACTTATATTAATTGTTAGTAGTATGTTGTGCTGAATAAATTCAGTGTTTGAACAAATTCAAAAAATAAGTTTTTGACCTTCGGTTTATTGTGTCGTATATTTTACATTCAGCTATTTTCATTTTTCATTATTTTCGATAAAAAAATACATAATTTGTAAGTAGGCTAAGACTGTCGTGGTTGAACATGTACCATTAGCGAGAAATATTTCTGCCAGCACAAAACACAGGTAATGGTGCCAGTACTGCGTGAAGGAGTCTTCTTACCAATGGAGGTAAGAATTCTTACCTCCATGTTCTCACCATTCCTCTCTCCACGTAAGTCGTAATGCGAGAGCAAGCCACATATCCTGCCATTCCCTATAGCAGCCGTGCGAAGGATCAAGTTTATCGTGACCAGATTTTGTGGTTCACAGGCAGCGATTTTAAATCTAAAATAATTGCTCAACCATATAAATTCCTATTCTATCAACTTAAATCTATTTCAAGGCTTAAAACTGGTTTTGAAACTTGAAAGTAAGGTCATCAAATCAAATATTGTATTGTAGCAGTAATGATTACGGCAAAGAGGTTAGATCATGACAGAGTGATACTTCTTTGCTTTACGGATAGAACAACAACAACAGAATAGAAGCACGTGTTGACATTTTGCTGACGTAGGTGATATTAGTAATGTCATCAGAAGAGCTTAAAAATGTTTTTGATGAAAAGATTCATGTGGGACAGGAACTACTGGCTTATTTGACAAAACATGATAGTGTTAGAGGCATTGCGAAATTAAAGAAAAAAATTAATGTAGAAGTTTGTTTTCTCACGAAGGTACGAGAATAAGAAAGTAGTGTACAGATTTAGTATTTTATTAACAAATGAATGTTAGACGACTGCCCATTAGGTTATTTTCGTTTTGTTTATTGTCGCCGGTTTAAGTGATGTAACATGCATTAAGTAAGAGTTCACTTGCAGAAACGTTTTTAAGAAACTTAAAATTCATGATGGTTTTTAAATTATCATTACGTAGTTATACACCATGGGGAAACGTATCCGGATAACATTCTTGGCGAATTTCCTTGGAAGTTCATAGTACAAAACAATTGTATTTTTTTAGTACAAAAGAATTCCATCGGTTTCCCTTTTTTTTGTTGGACACACTAGACAACTGTGATTGTATGGATGTGCTCAAAACACACACTATTTCTGTTACATTGATACAGACAGCGTTACACAAACGTGTCTTAATTCAGTTAAAACCTTAAAATGTCTGTAGATCTATACGGAAACCCAATCCGAGAATACTGTATCATAAGCAAAAAAAAATATAAAAAGATGATCGATTTCCACTTTTGTGCCCACACAAATCCACACCACGATCTTAACATTTATTCACTTTGATGTATCTGCTTCTGCACACTACATCAATACACTCACTAATCTTCACTATTATACCCTTTGGCAGTGTCACCTATACAGCATCTTGTTTGTCCAAGGTAAATGAACATAAAGAACGAGCAGCAACAGCATCACTCATATAAAGGGAAAATATGTAGGTCCAACAGAGTATAAAATGATTCCTGGTTTATGAACACACAAAGATCTTGCTTGAAAGTGATCCTCTTTATTGTCTAGCATGTAGGTATTCTTTTAGGATATGTAGGAGAGATGAGACAGAGAACTTAAAGTTATGAATAAATACAGGTTTCTTTTGAACGTATTTTATGCTATGTGGTGTGTATGGCATAAAAAGAACTGCAAATCTGACTGCAAGGGGGGAAAAAATCACAGAACTCCATATCTGGACTGCCCTGATAATCATTTCTGTTTATCATATTGTGTTCATGTATCTCTGTAATTAATTAAACAGTACAATTTTTCAAGCACTTGCTACAAATATGTACCTGAAGTGGTAGTCATGATATGAAGTTCGGTGTTTTTTTTTTTTGTGATTGTCTTGTAGTCAGACTTGCAGTTCTTTTAAAAGTCTTTTTTTGAAGTTTCACTAACATCTTTACATGCATGTGTGGCACTTTTTCCATCCCATAATCTTGTGTGATATGATAATGCTTATTTTGGAGCCCCCACTCTAAGATGTATGATATGCATGTGCTTATTTTTTAGCATACTTTGTTCATATTGTCCTCCCACGTGAAGTGTGTAGCATCTACAGCAACAAGCAGTTTGTGATTTCATACTACTTTTATAAAATTGCTATGGGATCCAGACCATTAGCTGCTTACAGGCATTGATAAATATC
Source organism: Schistocerca cancellata (assembly GCF_023864275.1). Lineage (NCBI taxonomy): Eukaryota > Metazoa > Arthropoda > Insecta > Orthoptera > Acrididae > Schistocerca > Schistocerca cancellata. The sequence goes on along the minus strand of NC_064631.1, from coordinate 604,096,200 downwards.
AACGAGGATAGTTGAAATCTGTGCCCCGACCAGGACTCGAACCCAAGATCTCCTGCTTACATGGCAGATTCTCTACCCGACTGAGTGAGTAGTTGGATGGAGGGTCTGCCGTGTAAGCAGGAGATCCCAGTCAGGGCAAACATTTTCAACTGTCCCAGTTGATATTTATCAGTGCCTGTAAGCAGCTTATGGTCTGGATTTCATTGTAATTTCATTCTTTGAGAGTTGCAAGTTCACCAATGGTATCTATTCTTTCAGACATGTGTTCATACTACTTTAATAGCTGAATCGTGTAGTGCAAGCCAGATATCCTTAGTCTACAGTTTTATTTGTTTGTCTTTGTAAGTGTGTTGCCTTGTTTGTGTTTACAGACAAGTTGTTCTCACTGAAATATTTGTTAGTCTGCTTCAAATTTAGAGAAGCTTCTGACTCCAGTACTTTTACTGAGTCACTTTTTGCTGCGAGTGATGTCTCATCTGCAAACATTATTACATGGTCACCTGCCAGTGATGGTATATCATTTACATAGAGTTAAACGAAAAGAAGGGATTACAGATCTGAACTTCAAGATATGCGTAACTTTGTCAGCTCAAAATTAGTGCCACCGTTTTATGCTTTACTTTCACGAACTGCTGTGTGTTTCCCACAACAGATTTTAGGCCCTATAATCTCAGCTGCTTTACACCTGAAGCCATAACAATTTATTTTGTGTATTACTATGTTGTGGCAAACACAAAAATGAGTGCATTTGGAAGATCAAGGAAAACTCCACAGATGTATACGCTCATCTAATGCTTCAATTACATCAGCTACAAAATTAGCTGAGGCTGTGGTTGTAGATGTATATTTTATAAACCAGTACTGTGGCTTATTGAATGTTATTTTTGACTTCGACATTTTACCTGCCAAACTTAGCAGCGTAAATTTCTCATCAATGAAGTGCAATTGTTTCTCTTATACCTGATGTCTCACCAGCAATGCATTGTGTCAAGCACTGTTAAGTTACAATGGAGACAAGAAGTATCTGGCATCCTCCACGGTTCACTGTTAGGTCCTGTACTGTCGTGACTGCAGGCTTTATCGGCATATTCCTATGATGAAACCTTTTTTCTTGAGTGATCAGCTGAGTGGTGGCATTGTCTTGTCACAATGTTTTGATGAGTTTTATACCCATCATCTTCAAGCAAAGGAGAGGGTGGATGTGAAACTCATCAAAACATTGCAACAAGACAACGCCACCCCTTGGATGATCACCTGAGATTTCATAATCCTATTCTCTTTCATTGTATGTCAATGATGTGCCATCAGTTTTCGCCTGCTGCAAATACTACATGTATGCTGATGACCTCCAGTTGCATTAAATTATAAAACCAATAAACCTGAAGAATTTCAGTAATGACCTTTGGCCATTATCAAAATGGGCACAGAATGTAGGATTAAAGCTCAGCCCATCCAAAACTCAAGCTGTACTCGTTAGTCATCCCAGTCTCATTAGCCCAAATATCAGGAATTATTACTATCTTTAATCCTTTATTGGACAGATATCAACTTCTCTCCCTAAGAAAGGAGTCCAGGAGTAATAAAAGATGAAAATTTAAATTGGACTGAGCACACAACTGCAATGTGCAAGAAGGTATCAGCATATCTCCATGCCGTACAAAAATACAAAAAAAACTCTACCCTTTTGAGCTGAATAAGGAGCTTGTACAAATGATTATACTTCCTATTATTGATTACAGTGATGTTACCATGCAAGTCTCTTTCAGGAAAGCTCATGGTACCTGGTACTAGTTATGAATGCTTGTGTTTGTTTTATCTGTTGTGTTCAACTCTTTGATCATATGCATGATTATCCTAGCTGAGTGCAGACAAGTGTCTTTTCAGTGTAACTTTCCCTTATACAGGGTGGTCCATTGATCGTGACCGGGCGAAATATCTCACGAAATAAGTGTCAAACAAAAAATCTACAAAGAACAAAACTTATCCAGCTTGAAGGGGGAAACCAGATGGTGCTATGGTTGGCCCTCTAGGTGGCACTGCCATAGGTCAAATGGATATCAACTGCGTTTTTTAAAATAGGAACCCCCATTTTTGATTACATATTCGTGTAGTACATAAAGAAATATGAATGTTTTAGTTGGACCAGTTTTTTCGCTTTGTGATAGATGGCGCTGTAATAGTCACAAACATAAGGCTCACAATTTTAGACAAACAGTTGATAACAGGTGTGTTTTTTAAGTTAAAATACAGAACGTAGGTACATTTGAACATTTTATTTCGGTTGTTCCAATGTGAGCCTGGGCTCTTCAAGACCCAAAAAAGCAAGAGCGAGACAGGTGAAGAGCAAAGTGAAGAGCATGGTCATTATTTTCTTTGATACCAAAGGAATTGTGCACAAAGAATTCTTCCCACCCAACCAAACAGTGAATTCTGCATACTACTGTGACATTTTGCGATGGCTCCGTGAAAACGTGCGGCGACGATGGCCCGAACTTTGGCATCTAGGGAACTGGTTGCTGCATCACGACAATGCGCCCTGTCACACGTCCTTGCTCACTAGAACCTTTTTGGCAAAAAACAACATGGCGGTTGTACCCCACCCACCATACTCACCAGATTTGGCGCCTCATGACTTCGCACTATTCCCAAAACTGAAACTCAAGTTGAAAGGCCATCGGTTTGACACTCTAGAGAGGATTCAAGAAGCATCGCTGGCAGTGATAAACACCCTCGAAGAACAGGACTTCTAGAAAACATTTTACCTGTGGCAGAAGTGCTGGGACCGGTGTGTACGTGCGGATGGGAACTACTTCGAGGATGATGATGACCATTAGTCCAAAGGTAAGGTTTTCAACAGATAGCAGCACCTGTCCTGAAAACTTTGGATAGCACCTCGTACATATCAGACAGACAGAACTCCCAAACCAACCCCAAACTACCCACCTACCCCCCCCCCCCCCCCCAATCAAAAAAATCAAAACAGGCCAACAAATAAAAAACACCTCCCCCCCCCCCCTCCCCCAACACTTGCACATACCCAATCCCTTCAACTAATCACCCTCAACCTCTACATCGTACCCACAGCCCTCAAAACCCCACAGAAAATACAATAATACCGAGGCATGCTCTTCTGCCAGCAATACTCATTTAAATGAGATTGCAGGTTAGAAGACTGCCTCTTCCCCCTTCCTATAACTGATTTAACTAGTCCCCAAAACCCCTATATTGTATTGGTGCATGCCCCAATTTTATAATTTGACTCAAGACTGGCTGACAACTAAATGATCATAACCTCTGTTCCCCAAACCTGTATATGTTGAAAAAGCATCTGATACAACAGTACACCCCTCCTCAACATATTCTTCTTTCAATCCTACCAATTTCCTCTTAGTACACCTCTCCAAAACCCTGAAAATACAGTCACCATACCTACCTCCGAAAATGACAACCCCCTACACCCACAAACCAACCAGAGAAACACCCCTCCCATAATTCCTTTTCCCAAACCACGACTCGTCATCTCAACCACCACCCCCAACCCACCCAACTTACCCCTATACTTCATGTATTCAGAACAAACTTCCCTACAAAAAGAAAACCAAACTAACACCATTCTCTCACTCACTTCAGCCTCATGCACACAAAAACTAATTGAGGATCTATAACAGAAATAATACATTAACAAAACAATCTCTCTCATGGCCAACCTAGATTTCTCGAACCATTTACTGTGTTTAATGGAGCACCAGATGTTAGCATGCTGATACCACCATATATACACATCTCTGGTGCGAGATGCGGGAACTCTTTCAGCCTCATATTCTCGCCATAAACGCTGCATCTCACAAATACTACTATAAGCCCAAACAACTGAAGGAACTTAATTTCCGACAAGATATCCTCCCCCGTCTCACCCTGCAATGAATCACTGTTACATGATACTTCCCCAACTGCTAACAATGCAAGTGACTTTACACTGTCAACACCAAAGCCCAAATGAACCCAATACTACATGTTAAACTCAGCATGTCTACTTCCACCACCAGAGGGCACCGGCACCTACAAATAAAAACAGCTCAAAACTCGGCACCGAAATGACGTCACACACGACAACACCAGGCTTATGTCACAGGTCGAAGTGGATTGGTGGAATCGGATGCTTCTGGTGACCCCAAAATCCTGTCTATCCCATTGCATCACTCAGTTGCTTTCTCAAAATTCCTTTCAGCAGCAGAAACATGGCTCTGGTATAACTTCCCTCACTATATCAGGGAACCGAATAACACAATCAGTTTCAAAAGACCAATGATGACATATCTACGGAAGCAACAATAATGTCTAACATCATGCCCATATGCACTTGTTACCCCATTACATTTTTCTTTCCAACCAGATCTGCCTCATTTCCCAGTGCTCTTAGCTGGTGCAGTCTACTTAAATTTGCTTCCTCAGAACTTGTTACATCAGATAGTATCAATTTTGTACACATATACATATAAATACTTTTTATATCAGCCAACAAGTATTAACTGCTTAGTCAGTACTGTTTATTTACATTGTCTCTACTTACACTCAAATCATTTTGTTGTTATTTGTCATATTAAAATTATTGTTATTTCTTAGGTAATTATAATGTAAAAAATATTGTATTTGTGAAACCCTAGTCTGAAGTAAGAGAGGGCCTGGAGGCTCTAATTTGATCAGGTTAAATAAATGAATGTTTTTATACCTTTTTGTGGCCACAAACATCCTGTAATCATTTCTTCTGTTCCCTAATGCTCTCATAATAGACTTCAGACTTAATAGTTTGACCATTAGGGAAGATAATGAACAGAATAACCCCTTCAAGAGTCCTAGAAGCCTGTAGCCTTGACTTTACCAAATGAGGGTGATGTTTTGAACTTCTGTAGCAAAGGAGACCTTGTGTGGCACTGCTCCATGGATTGCCATTATATAGGGTGCTTCAAAAAGAATACCACAACTTTAGGAATTTAAAACTCTGCAACGACAAAAGGCAGAGCTAAGCACTATCTGTCGGCGAATTAAGGGAGGTATAAAGTTTCATTTAGTTGTACATTTGTTCGCTTGAGGCGCTGTTGACTAGGCGTCAGCGTCAGTTGATGCTAAGATGGCGACCGCTCAACAGAAAGCTTTTTGTGTTATTGAGTACGGCAGAAGTGAATCGACGAGAATCCGCGGGAAACAACTCAGTATGAACGTGACTCGTCTAAGGTGAACGTTTTCTGTGCCATTTCAGCCAATAAAGTTTTTGGTCTCTTTTTCTTCGAAGGTGCTACTGTAACTGGACTACAGTATCTGGAGATGTTAGAGAATTGGCTGTTCCCTCAGCTCAAACAAGAAGCACAACAATTCATATTTCAGCAGGATGGAGCGCCACCACATTGGCACTTATCTGTCCGTAACTACATGAACGTCAACTACCCGAGGCGATGGATCGGCCGCCAGGCAGCCCGTGACAGAGCACTTCATCACTGGCCTCCAAGAAGCCCTGATCTTACCCCCTGCGATTTTTTCTTATGGGGGTATGTTAAGGATATGGTGTTTCGGCCACCTCTCCCAGCCACCATTGATGATTTGAAACGAGAAATAACAGCAGCTATCCAAACTGTTACACCTGATATGCTACAGAGAGTGTGGAATGAGTTGGAGTATCGGGTTGATATTGCTCGAGTGTCTGGAGGGGGCCATATTGAACATCTCTGAACTTGTTTTTGAGTGAAAAAAACTTTTTTAAATACTCTTTGTAATGATGTATAACAGAAGGTTATACAGGGTGATACAAAAAGAATACCACAACTTTAAAAATGTGTATTTAATGAAAGAAACATAATATAACCTTCTGTTATACATCATTACAAAGAGTATTTAAAAAAGTTCTTTTTCACTCAAAAACAAGTTCAGAGATGTTCAATATGGCCCCCTCCAGACACTCGAGCAATATCAACCCGATACTCCAACTCGTTCCACACTCTCTGTAGCATATCAGGCGTAACAGTTTGGATAGCTGCTGTTATTTCTCGTTTCAAATCATCAATGGTGGCTGGGAGAGGTGGCCGAAACACCATATCCTTAACATACCCCCATAAGAAAAAATCGCAGGGGGTAAGATCAGGGCTTCTTGGAGGCCAGTGATGAAGTGCTCTGTCACGGGCTGCCTGGCGGCCGATCCATCGCCTCGGGTAGTTGACGTTCAGGTAGTTACGGACAGATAAGTGCCAATGTGGTGGCGCTCCATCCTGCTGAAATTTGAATTGTTGTGCTTCTTGTTCGAGCTGAGGGAACAGCCAATTCTCTAACATCTCCAGATACTGTAGTCCAGTTACAGTAGCACCTTCGAAGAAAAAGGGACCAAAAACTTTATTGGCTGAAATGGCACAGAAAACGTTCGCCTTAGGCGAGTCACGTTCATACTGAGTTGTTTCCCGCGGTTTCTCAGTGCACGCTGAACAACTGTCGTCGATTCACTTCTGCCGTACTCAATAACACAAAAAGCTTTCTGTTGAGCAGTCGCCACCTTAGCATCAACTGACGCTGACGCCTAGTCAACAGTGCCTCAAGCGAACAACTGTACAACTAAATGAAACTTTATAGCTCCCTTAATTCGCCGACAGATAGTGCTTAGCTCTGCCTTTTGTCGTTGCAGAGTTTTAAATTCCTAAAGTTGTGGTATTCTTTTTGAATCACCCAGTATTATGTTTCTTTCATTAAATACACATTTTTAAAGTTGTGGTATTCTTTTTGAATCACCCTGTATTTCAGATTTAATGTGGTGAACCCATGTTTCATTGTCTGTGACAATGTTCAACAAGAAATAGCCTCACAAGAAACAAGCAGTTTGATACAGATGTTTGTTCTCTCCTCTTTATGCTCTTCAGTTAGGCTTTGTCACGTGGGTATCACTGGTTCCTGCCCAGTCACCAAAGTTCAGCAACATTGGGCCCAGCTAATTCTTGCTTGGGTGACTGTCCGCAGAAGGTCAGCCGCTGTTGGTTTCAAGGACGCACAAGTCATGTGAGTGGCTATATACAGTTGAAAGACTTGCGCCAGGTTGTCATGCCACATGTCTCTGAGGAACTCTCCAGGCACAAACTTTTGATTATACTAACTGGTGGACAAGTTAGCACTACCAATAGAGATGACAAGTTGAGCACAGAGTTGCTTGCTTGTTATTCCTTGATTACCTCCAGTAAGAGTGTCTGCATGTTGCACCATTGCAGGCATCACAGCTGTGTGTGATCATGTTGCATGTGGGAGAGCAGACAGATTTCTCCTTGCCCTATTAACAGGTGGTTTGCCCAGTGAATTACCATGCCTTTATCCACTGCCCAGTGTCCATAGACATTTGGTAAAGGCTTGTGAATATTTGAGGTGACCTGATTTCTTGCCAGAAGAATTTCAGTAACTGCTCTTTAGTGGAACGCACCTCTGTTGCAGACACAATTTGAAGACTGGAAGTATATGGTGTGACATAGGAATGTTTAAGGAGATTGCAAACAAAATTACAGTTTTTTAATCAAAATTCGTTGAGAAAACAATTTGGTGCATTACTTGTTGAATGCCTCATATTATTAGCTATCTCTGATTCATTTGTTGGCAGCAGAACACTGAAGTTATTATTTGCACTTTTTGATTTGTGGGAGGCACTGATATCTTTTATGAATTTTCCACTGTCAGCTTAATGTTGATTAAAAATATTGCTGATATCATTTGGTTTTCTCCGTTCCTTCTTTGTGTACTTCTCTCTTATGATTAATTTACGTAAGGGCATTCAGTCTTATAAATGTTGTTGGAACCTGAAATTTCATGTTGATAAACACTAGATTTTGTTTGTTTTAGTAGCCTGCCATAAACTCTCTTATTATGTCAGCGCTGGCTGTAGTTTTATGTGGCAATTTTTAAATTCAATTTTTAGTTTCTTCCCTTGGTTTTATATCTATTGAGATAAATCTTTTAGTATTCTTCATATTTAGATTTTTAAATACATCGGGACATGCAGTTTTTATGTAGTGAACTAATATTGAACAGACGTATTCCCATCTCACCTCTGTCTTACTAGGTCAGTGTATTTACCTCCAGCCTTCTCCCTTTAGTAATATCTGTAGAAGATTTTCCAGCGTCAGCTGCCTGATTGCTACCAATATTTATTTATTTATTTTTTATTTTTTTCTGAGTGAACATTGATTCTTGATATTTCAACTAATTTCCCGTAATTATCTGAGATTTCAGTATTCATTATTTGCACAATTTGCGTACGCTGAAGAATTGCATGATTTATCAATACCTGTGAGGTCTTGTTTACCCATTTACACATACATTGAGATTGTGGGTAGTGATAAGATCACAGGAACTTTTGTATGAGTGCTATCTTGTAATGTATCAATATTTGGATCAACATTATGGCCTAATCTGTAAGCACTTCTAGTTATTCTAGAAAACAGTTTGAGAGCTGGGTGGTGGGTACAGATGTAATATCAAATCCTTGCCACTCTGTAAATTTATCTGCAAAGCAGCTACTTAAAAAAAAATTATGAACTATTTTCTACCAGTCATGGGGTATTTTAATTTGTTGCACTGCTTACATGCAATCTGATCAGTCACAAAATATTGGAAATGCTATGCATGCGCAGTGGACAAGGTGATGTCGGTTGATGACTGGGCTGCCCCTGATGGTTGACTTGCAGAGGGCACCATTTGAATGTCGGCATGCCCCACACTTGCCATAGTGGCTCAACTTACATTAGCTGTGGGCTGTAGGTGTAGTAACTGGCAAGTTATTACATTCTTCCTCCTTTATGAGGGAGGAGAGGTCAAGCATAGCTATTCATGATGCTTTGACTGAAGAGACGTCCATGGCATCTGTGAGTGTGGCGGCAGCCAAAGGCACTAGAAGTTCCTGATCCACGCAGACCAGTGCATACAGGTGAAAGTGAGTGGGATGAGGACATCCCTGCTGTCCATGGGCCTCAGGGTAATTGGTGGATAGGAGAGCCAGTGATGGGGATTGAGCCATCTCGATGTCGGAGTCTACAACAAGGGGCACTGGCTCGGGCAGCAACACCAGCGGACTGGAGAGGAGAGGCTCTAGTGACACAGACCTGGCCTACCACAGGAAGCAAACACACTGTCAGTGCTGACAAAGCTCCAACTGCCACAATAAGTAGGCACCACACAGCGTGCATGACACCCAGTGTGGCCAGTGCTGACAAAGGACAAAGTGTTGGGCCCACGGCCCAAGGAGGGGGCCCTGTGCCCATTTGGGACGCAGTTGGTTCTGGTGGTGTGCCATGAGCCGATCTTCAGTGCGAACCATGAATCTGTAGGAACCATGCCGACTGTGTACGATGGCTGCAATCCAGTATGGGTACTGTCCAGACACTGTGGCCGAGATTGGTGTGTCAGATGCAAACACTGAAGCAACCAGTGCCCCTGAGAAACGTCTGCCTGGCAGCAAGAGAATGAGCGGCGTCCACAGCTGATGGCTGTGCATGAGCTTGGGAGGGCTCTTGGGCCCAATGGGCATTGTTCTGTAAGAACATAAATAAAAAAAAATAAAAAAGTGGGTGTTTCCTTGTCTGTGAAGTCTTCTATATACTTGAACACCTGCATCTTAAACGTTTGGACAGGGCATTGCACCTTGCCATTCAAATGTGGATGGAAGAGAGGTGCCATGACATGGCAAATACCATTATGTGTACAAAAGTCCTTAATGATTGTGCCACAAACTGAGAACCATTGTGTGAAACCAGGGTGCAAGACAAGCCTTCTGTGGAGAAGATCTTCGACATGCTCTTGACAGTCACATCTGCTGTCATGAATGGTGAACAAATGACATACAGAAAATGAGAAAAAGCATAAATTGCTAATAACCGAAAAGTGTCTAAAAAGATCAGTGAAATTGATGTGGACTCTTTCCCAAGGCTGTGCAAGGTCAGCAACGGCAAAAAAGATGCACTTCGCCACTGACTGGAACTCTTTTGGCTGGCCACAACAAGGTGTTCCACCTCTGGATTGATGTCTACCCAAAACACATGGCAGTATGCATACAGTTGTGTGCAGGAGCTCTCCCAGTGCTCCTAATGTAATAAGCGGAGGATCTCCCACTGCAGAGCCACTGGAACCACAACCTAGGGGAGTGAGCCCTTCCATCTACAGAATAACACCATCCAAGAGGGAGAGGCAAAGGTGCAACACATAAAAATTCCAAAGCGTTTCTAATACCCAGCCCATTTTGTATAATGCATATTTTTATAAACCCTCATTGCCAGTTTTGTGAAGTCCTCATCGCTACTGCTTTGAAGGCAGAGTCACCACTGTTGTTACGGTAGGACAAGTGTGTGAGTTTCTGAAATGGCTTCTGGTGCAGTACTCCGCTAAGACAGTTACTCCCTGCCACTATTACACACCTATGCCCCAAGATGACATAACAGGATATGAGAACGAAGGTTCTACAACACTCCAAGAAATTAGTAACAAAGTCACACAAATGAGTTAAAAAGGTTTACTTATCATTGCGACTTCTTGAATAATGAGGTCTGCGGTAATGCATGTATTATAATGCAGAAAAAGACCAAGCGAGGTGGCACAGTGGTTAGAACACTGGACTCGCATTCACAAGGACGACAGTTCACACCCGCGTCTGGCCATCCTGATTTAGGTTTTCGTGATTTTCCTAAATAACTCCAGGCAAATCCTGGGATGATTCCTTTGAAAGGGCACAGCTGATTTCCTTCCCCATCCTTCTCTAATCCGATGGGACCGATGACATCGCTCTTTGGGCCCCTCCCCCAAAACCAACAAACACAAAAAAGGCCCTCAGTGGCTAAGTGCAAATAAATGTAGGTAAACTTCACAGTGCATAGCAAATGCAATTTACAACAACTGTCTGTTCACTTCTAAGAGTTCACTAAACAACATTTCCTGTTTAAGTCAGCCCTAGACAATGATCTATAACCAAGGGCGTGAGAGCTATTCGTCTACCTTCCGAGCAGGCTTCTATTCGTTGTTGTTCGGTCATTGGCGGATTGTACTTGGGCGGCAATTGGCTGAGGCAAACTTGATCCTCAGTGCTGCCAGTGGCATTGGTGGAACTTGCGCAAGTGGCAAGTCTCTGTGGTACTGGCACCAGTTCACGTCTTTGTGCCTCTGGTGGTTTTGCCCTGGTTGTGTCTTGTTCAGATGACATGGCACATATAACCTGCTGGAGCACCGGATCTGATACCACATCAGAGGCAACATGGGAATAGTGATGGGGAAGCCATCCACTGTGTGCCTCACCTCCGTATCCAGTTATAAGCAAAGCAGTTCCTCGTGGACAGGTGAGGGTGTCAGGATCCATGGGGAGCCAGGACAGAGCATGTTATGACGTTGAATGAAAACGGATCTCATAACTCTACTGGGAGAAGAACAGAGCCCAATGCTGAAGACAATGAGCGGCCTTGTCCAGTAAGGAAGCTGGTGTGCTACACAGGAAAATCAAGGTCTTATGGTTGATAATTAAATGACATTTTGCAGAATACAAGAGAACTTGAATTTTTTTAAGGGCATATACAATAGCAAGAGCTTTTTTTGCACCTGAGAATAATGTTGCTGAGCCAAGTTGAGTGATTTCAATGCACAGGCAATAGGCTATTTGGAGATGTCTGAATAGGGATGGGCCAAAACTGTCCCCACCCCATAATTGGACACATCCATGGCCAGGATCAGGTGCTAGCCAGGTTGAAATGTTACAAGACATGGTGCGGAGCAAAGACTATTCTTAAACAGCAGAAAAGTGCACTCAGAAGCTGCAGTACTGTTTGTATAAAGCGTTTACTTTGCATTTTGTTTACGACCTTCCACTAAGGAAGGGATTCTATTTGTGTTTATCTGCTCTGCATAGTAACTAACAGTTCTTGATAAAACTTTACGTAGTTTTCGTGTTAGATTTCGTAGTGTTTTCTTGATCGTTTAGAACAGAAAGCGCCCTAAAACCGTCTTTGTTTGTTTCGTGGCCGTTAGCCACTAGTCACTTGAATCAGCAGTTGTCTTGTGACAGCGAGAGCGAGAGCACCAGCAGCAGCGAGTACTGTTTGTATAAAGCGTTTTTGTACTTATTTGCTGCGCTTAGCTTTTAAATAGTTTTTCTGGGAAAACCTAGCGTAGTTTTCGCGTCTCGTATTTCAGTGAGTGTTTCTTGATTATCAGAGTAGCTCATCAGAAGATTATCTTGGGAATTTGTCACCGTATAGGGTAGGGTAAACATAGTCATGTGTAGGGACTGTGGTTGTTGTGAGCGGACGCAAGGAGAATTGGCCACTCTTCGGGGGCAGGTGGAGGCTTTGTCTGTTAGGCTCATCGAGCTCGAGGCGCAGGCGTCGGCTCGTAGTGGCGTTGGGGCAACTGTGGTGAGACCTATGCCTACTTCTGTGGCCTTGGAATCACATGGAACCCCTGATGTCGCTGCGTCTTCCGGCAGTGAGCATCTTACCGGTCAGCCATCACTCCAGGGTGAATGGCGGACAGTGGTGGGCTCTCGCGTGCCTGGCCGAAAGGCGAAGGTGGGATCTGGCCGCGTGGCAGCTGCCTTACCCCTTTCCAACAGGTACGGGGTGCTTCCTAGTGGTGATGACATCGTTTCCGAGCCACCACAGGATGCCTCGCCTGTTGGGCCAGTGGCCGATTCTCCGGCAAGGTCCCGACAGTCACAGAGGGCGGGCCTATTAGTTATAGGGAGCTCCAACGTTAGGCGGGTTATGGAGCCCCTCAGGAAAATAGCGGGTAGGTCGGGGAAGAATGCCAGTGTGCACTCGGTGTGCTTGCCGGGGGGTCTCGTCCGTAATATGGAGGAGGCCCTTCCGGCAGCTATTGAACGCACTGGGTGTGACCGGCTGCAGATAGTAGCACATGTCGGAACGAATGACGCCTGCCGCTTGGGTTCTGAGGCCATCCTTGGTTCCTTCCGGCGGCTGGCTGATTTGGTGAAGACAACCAGCATCGCACGCGGAGTGCAAGCTGAGCTTAATATCTGCAGCATAGTGCCCAGAGTCGATCGCGGTCCTCTGGTTTGGAGCCGTGTGGAGGGTCTAAACCAGAGGCTCAGACGACTCTGCGACTATAATGGTTGCAAATTCATTGACCTCCGTTATTGGGTGGAGAACTGTAGGGCCCCCCTAGACAGGTCAGGCGTGCACTACACACCGGAAGCAGCTACTAGGGTAGCAGAGTACGTGTGGCGTGCACACGGGGGTTTTTTAGGTTAGAGGGACCCCCCCTTGGGCGAAACGATAAAATACCTGACGGCTTACCAGAGAGGACATTATCATTGTTGATAAAGAACGTCCGTCCTCAGAGACCAAAAACAGGAAAAGTTAACGTAATATTGGTAAACTGCAGGAGTATCCAGGGCAAGGTTCCTGAATTAGTATCTCTTATTGAAGGAAATAGTGCGCATATAGTATTAGGAACGGAAAGTTGGTTAAAACCGGAAGTGAACAGTAACGAAATCCTAGACACAGAATGGAATATATACCGCAAGGATAGGATAAACGCCAATGGTGGAGGAGTATTTATAGCAGTAAAGAATTCAATAATATCCAGTGAAGTTATTACCGAATGCGAATGTGAAATAATCTGGGTTAAGCTAAGTATCAAAGGTGGGTCAGATATGATAGTCGGATGCTTCTATAGACCACCTGCATCAGCAACCGTAGTAGTTGAGCGCCTCAGAGAGAACCTGCAGAACGTCGTGAAGAAGTTTCGTGATCATACTATTGTAATAGGGGGAGACTTCAATCTACCAGGTATAGAATGGGATAGTCACACAATCAGAACTGGAGCCAGGGACAGAGACTCTTGTGACATTATCCTGACTGCCTTGTCCGAGAATTACTTCGAGCAGATAGTTAGAGAACCAACTTGTGAAGCTAACGTTTTAGACCTCATAGCAACAAATAGACCGGAACTTTTCGACTCCGTGAATGTAGAAGAGGGTATCAGTGATCATAAGTCAGTGGTTGCATCAATGACTGCAAGTGTAATAAGAAATGCCAAGAAAGGAAGGAAAATATATTTGCTTAACAAGAGTGATAGGGCACAAATCGCAGAATATCTGAGTGACCACCATCAAACGTTCATTTCTGAGGAAGAGGATGTGGAACAAAAATGGAAAAAATTCAGAAACATCGTCCAGTACGCCTTAGATAAGTTCGTACCGACTAAGGTCCAAAGCGAGGGGAAAGATCCACCGTGGTATAACAATCATGTACGAAAGGTACTACGGAAACAAAGAAAGCTTCATCATAGGTTTAAGAGTAGTCGAATCATAGCTGATAAGGAAAAGCTGAACAAAGCGAAAAAGAGCGTAAAGAGAGCAATGAGAGAAGCATTCAACGAATTCGAACATAAAACATTGGCAAACAATCTAAACAAGAACCCTAAAAAGTTTTGGTCATATGTAAAATCGGTAAGCGGATCTAAATCCCCTATTCAGTCACTCGTTGACCACGATGGCACCGAAACAGAGGACGACCGAAGAAAGGCAGAAATACTGAATTCAGTGTTCCGAAACTGTTTCACTGCGGAAAATCGTAACACGGTCCCTGACTTCAGCCGTCGCACGGACGCCAAAATGGAAAATATTGAAATAAACGATATCGGAATTGAAAAACAACTGCTATCACTTAGTAGCGGAAAAGCATCCGGACCAGACGAGATACCCTTAAGATTCTACAGTGATTATGCTAAAGAACTTGCCCCCTTTCTATCAGCAATTTATCGTAGATCGCTGGAAGAACGTAAAGTACCTAGCGACTGGAAGAAAGCGCAGGTCGTTCCCATTTTCAAGAAGGGTCATAAATCAGATGCGAATAATTATAGGCCTATTTCGCTTACGTCAATCTGTTGTAGAATAATGGAACATGTTTTGTGTTCTCGTATTATGACGTTCTTAGATAATACAAATCTCCTTCATCATAACCAACATGGATTCCGCAAACAGAGATCATGTGAAACTCAGCTCGCCCTATTTGCCCAAGAAATTCACAGTGCCGTAGACACTGGCGAGCAGATTGATGCCGTATTCCTGGACTTCAGGAAGGCATTTGATACGGTTCCGCACTTACGTTTAATGAAAAAAATACGAGCCTACGGAATATCGGACCAGGTTTGTGATTGGATTCAGGATTTCCTAGAAGAAAGAACACAACATGTCATTCTTAACGGTTCAAAATCTGCAGATGTAGAGGTAATTTCGGGAGTACCGCAAGGAAGCTTGATAGGACCTTTATTGTTTACAGTATACATAAATGACTTAGTTGACAACATCGGTAGCTCCGTGAGGCTATTTGCAGATGACACGGTTGTCTACAAGAAAGTAGCAACATCAGAAGACTCGTACGTACTCCAGGAAGACCTGCAGAGGATTAATGCATGGTGCGACAGCTGGCAGCTTTCCCTAAACGTAGATAAATGTAATATAATGCGCATACATAGGGGCAGAAATCCATTCCAGTACGATTATGCCATAGGTGGTAAATCATTGGAAGCGGTAACGACCGTAAAATACTTAGGAGTTACTATCCGGAGCGATCTGAAGTGGAATGATCACATAAAACAAATAGTGGGAAAAGCAGGCGCCAGGTTGAGATTCATAGGAAGAATTCTAAGAAAATGTGACTCATCGACGAAAGAAGTAGCTTACAAAACGCTTGTTCGTCCGATTCTTGAGTATTGCTCATCAGTATGGGACCCTTACCAGGTTGGATTAATAGAAGAGATAGACATGATCCAGCGAAAAGCAGCGCGATTCGTCATGGGGACATTTAGTCAGCGCGAGAGCGTTACGGAGATGCTGAACAAGCTCCAGTGGCGGACACTTCAAGAAAGGCGTTACGCAATACGGAGAGGTTTATTATCGAAATTACGAGAGAGCACATTCCGGGAAGAGATGGGCAACATATTACTACCGCCCACATATATCTCGCGTAATGATCACAACGAAAAGATCCGAGAAATTAGAGCAAATACGGAGACTTACAAGCAGTCTTTCTTCCCACGCACAATTCGTGAATGGAACAGGGAAGGGGGGATCAGATAGTGGTACAATAAGTACCCTCCGCCACACACCGTAAGGTGGCTCGCGGAGTATAGATGTAGATGTAGATGTAGATGTAGACCAAACAAAAGAAGCATGTTTCTGAAACAGCAGATGCAAGTTTGGGTAATAGTAGTCACTCTGGGAATAAATTTGTGATAGTAAGCCACTTTGCTGAGCAATGCCTGAATTTCTCATAGAGTAGACAGATGGGGCAAAGCCATAATGATGATGACATGTTGTTCCGTGGGGTGCATGCCTTGCCCAGAAATTTCATGATCCAAATACACAATGGAGGGCTGGAAAAACTGAGACTTAGTGAGAATACATTTGAGGTCCACTGCCTGTAGAACGGTAAACAAAGAATGGAGGTTATATAGGTGATCCTCTGTGGTAGCACCTGTCACACCTATATCATCAAGATAGTTAATGCAGTGAAGAAGAACTGTTATAGTCTGTTCTAAAAAACATTAAAAGAGAGCAGGCACATGAGGGACCTCTGAAATTAGCCAGTGATACTGATAGAGGTCGAAAAGCATAATAACCACAATAAACTGTTTTGAGGCGTCGTCCAATGAAATCTGAAAGTAGGCTTCTGCCATGTCTGTTTTTGAAAAGAATTGATGCCCAGCTGGCTTTGTGAGCAACTCTTCCAGATGAAGCAGGGGATAAGTATCTATTACTGATTGATGGCATTGATAGTGACCTCAAGTCACCACAAAGCTGAAGCTGACAGCAAGGTTTCTTAACAGCCACTAAGGGTGGAAGAAATTGGCCTAATCACTCCCAGTGGCATTAAGCGATTCGTCTCTGACTTAACCTGGTTACACAAAGCCACAGGAACTGGCTGCTTCCAAAAGAAAACGAGGGTGGGCGGAGGGTTTGAGTGTGATGTGTGCCATGAAATTTTTTCACAAGCTAACCCTGGGGCAAACAGACCTGAAAATTCATAACACAAAGAATAAAATTTGCGATCTGACACCAAATACATCGCATCCATAATAGAAAAACAAAAAGCAGCGAAGGTGTCCAACCGAAATGTCTTTTTAGTACTTGCTCTCGTAACCACCAACTACATAATGCAGTGGACAACTGAGTTGTAATCTGTGTCACCTTTGAATTGGCCGAGAATAGGAATCTGCTGTTTGTTGCAGCTTACCAATCAACTCTTGACGCATGCCGACAGTGGGGACTCGAGCCTAGCATTTAGTTGAGTAGGGACACAGTTGATCCTGTGTCGACTTGTAGGAATAACGGATAATCCATTACCTGCACTTCAATGAAAAATTTGTTCTGGCCTGCTGATAATGGTGAACATGATGACGGAAGAATAGAAATGTCGACATCCATGAATTCTTGCTATAACTTTGCAGGGGATGGGTGTGGGGGGTCTGCATTGGCCTGGTTGGCTTGTTTGTACTGCGATTACCTCCTCTTTCATCAGTGTGCCAGGCTCCATGCCCTGGGGCTGCATGCTGTCAACAAAGGTGACTTCGCTCTAAGCCTGTAACTGGTAGCCTGTGGCTAGGGAACGACTGTGCAGTATTCAAAACCATTTCCAGTGTAGGATCCTCAAGCTGAAGGTTGATGCAGCTACTTGCCTGGGGCCAATAGAATGATTGCATCCCTGACCTTGTTAACCCCATAAGACTCCTTAGACTTGTTGGACTGACATGACTGAAGCTGTGAATCTCGGCTTTCCAAGTGCAGTATGATTTCTGTGGCTGTTTGCAACATTGGTAGAATTCAAAACTTGCAGTGATCACATAAGTATGCTTTTGGTGATAGTAGCACAGCGAACTACACATACTATCAAAAGAAAGTGACGCTAGTTCCTGCATAGGAGCTAACTGGCAGAGTAAGTGATCCATACAAGGAGATACCCATGATAAGAAAAGAGCTTTACAGACCTCCTTGTTGACCACTCGGAATGCCATGAAAAGTTCACACCTGAGTCGCTATAGCCAACACCTGTTGCGATATGGCCATATAAGCCTGATGCTGGTGCAAAAGTGACTTGAGAAAAGCCTTTATTGAAGAACCAAATGGCAGAAAAATCACAGTATCTGAAACGCAGGAAAATTTAAACTTCTCATGTCACCACTTGTGTTGTAACTAGAAATGCAACGAAATACATGACCATAAAAGAGATATAATTTATTGGGTCACAGAATGACAGCAACAAGAGTAGTGTGTAGGTGTTGTGGAATGGTGATAGTTACACATCTCAAAAACATTAATTACTGAGGGCCTGGAGGACTGTGCCTATCCTTATAAAGATGCTGTCCCCGTCTGGTGTTGCTGACGTAGTGCTGCATGTGCACATTGGACCAGGTGATGCCCCTGGCAGCTGCCTCATGTAGTTGCATGTGCGCAGTTTGAATGTCAGTGTGCACAATGCTTGCCGTAGTGGCCCGACTTATGTTTGCTGTGGCCGTTAAGTGTAGTAACTGGCTGGTTACTGCGAATGAAAAGTTGTTTGACTACAGGCGGACCAAGAGAATATGTTACACCAGGAAAGGCATTTTTGCATCTTTGTTTCAATTATATAGTATATTTAGAATTATTCTGTATATATATTCATTTGACATGGTGATGACAACTCAAAAAATAATACAATGTTTCCTAATAATAAAATTAAAAAAAAAATCATAATGAACCAGAAATTCAGTAACACCCAATTATTTATTACCCAGAAACAGTTCATTAAAATTCTGTATATTGTTGTTATTGTTGTGGTGGTAGTAGTGGTCTTCAGTCTGAAAACTTGTTTGATACAGCTGTCCATGCTGGTCTGTCCTGTGCAAGACTAAGGGACTACCCTATCATGTTGCACAATTAGTGGAAATTGCAGCCCTCTGAGGCAGGTTCATACAAAGCAGTGAGGCTTATTAATGAGTACAGGATATGATGTCTTAAGACTAAGTTAAAAGAGATGGTATGGGATACGGCATATATAGAAAGAAGAGATGCTAATATCAAATTCAATTTATTCCATAGTAATTTTGTGTCATTCTTTGAAAGTTGCTTTCCTAAAATGTTATCCACGAGATAAATAAAAAAAAAGCCATGGATGACTAAGGGAATTAAAATCTGATGTAAGAGTAAGAGGGTAATTAATATAAAGGCCAGAGTATATTGAGATCTGACATTACTTGCATACTACAAAAAGTAATCAAGAATTTATTTATTTATTTAGTCTTTCAATTCCTACATGTATAGAATATATACAAGGATATTGGACATGGTTAGGTATTTACAAGATAAAATACAGTTTGCATTGCATTCCTAAGAACTAAATATTGAAGTAATTTAACAAAGAATCATACATACAACAAACATTAGAGGCAACATACAAAGTAGAATATTCATAATGCACCTTTATTTTTGTTGTTTGTCTTGAGGTACTCTGTCAAATTGTAAAAGCAATGATCAATTAAATATGCCTTTAGTTCAGCCTTAAAACTACTGAGTTTACCTACTGATTTAATATGGTTAGGCAGATTATTGTAAATCTTTATCCCAGTATGTAGTGTGCCTTTTTGGCACAATGATGATCTCAACTGTTTCATATGAAGGTCAGATTTCTGCCTTGTACTGTATGCATGTATATCTTCATTTTTTAATAAGATATCTGGGTGTCTATCAATATATTGTTTGGTGAAAACTGATGTTTCATAGATAAAAATGCAAGGAACAGGAAGAACTGACAGTTTTTTGAATATGGGTCTGCATGATTTCATTGCCCCAGAAGATTATGCCATATTTAATTACAGAATGCACATGGGAATAGTATACATTTAACAGGCTGGCTTTGCTGCAACAAGTTTTTAAGATCCTTATCATGTAGCAGGTTTTGCTTAGTTTTCTTTGCAAATATTCAATGTGTACCTCCCATTTTGTTTTGTTCTGGAGCCAGAGTCCCAGAAATTTTGTGCTGTCAACACTTTCAAGAACTCTGTCTCTAAATTCTATTAGTATGTTTGGGTGGTGTCTTCCTTTTAGATTATATAAGTTCCATGCTACTGTCTTTTCTTTGTTTATAATTAGCTTGTTATAGCTGAATCACTGTTCTACGCTGTTTATTGTTTGGCTAGCGGAGTCTTTTAATTTTTCTTCTGTTTTACCACTAATAAGGAAGCTTGCCTTGTCTGCAAATTGGAGGGTCATTTGGCAATACTTGTTGTACATAAGATCATTGACACAGAGGAGAAACAGAATTGGTCCTAATACTGATCCTTGAGGGATGCCATATTTTACATTTTCATAGCCTGATTTTGTTATGGTCATTATATTGCACTTCAACCACCTGTTTGCAACCACATAGGTATGTCCTGAGCCACTCATTGGATATACTTCTAATTGGTCAAGCTTCTGCAATAGAGCATTATGGTCAGGTTAATTTGTAATTTCAATTTGTAATTCTTCAGGTACAAATGAAATTAATGAGGCACGTTCTGTGTCTTTGCTATATTGTGTACTCTTCTTTTCTCTGCACAAGAGATTCTAATACCTGTTGTAATCCATGTTAAGGAAAGTCATTCAGAAGTATGCATGTCCTAACGAAAATAAATAATACAGGTAACAAGATTGAGACTATATGGAATATTGTCAAACTTGAGGCAGGACAGCCAGTCAGTGTACATATCCTAACGATTAAACTAAATGACAATGTTGTGACTGATAACTCATACACTGTGAGTACTTTTCACAATCACTTTCTAAATGTAGCAGGAAAATAGGATTAAATTTTTCAACTGAAAAAGCAAGAAACTTGATTGAAAATGTCATTCCATAAAACTTATAGCAACTAGAAGTAGCACCAACATCCTTCACTGCAATTATGATGGAATTTCAAACAAAATTCTGAAAAGTTGTTCCATCTGAATAAGAAAGGTCCTAGTGGCATATCTAATGGATCATTGGCACAGATTAAAATATGCAGTTGTTAAACCTCTTCACAAGAAAGGTGATAAGACAGAAATAAACAATTATTGTCCAGTTTTCTTACTGACATCTTTTTCCAAAATATTAAAAATGGTAATGAATTTAAGAATAGTCTCACACTTAAATAGAAACAATTTACTTATCACAGTTTGGATTCCAGAATAATTGATCAACTGAGAATGCTATTTATTCTTGTAATCATCAAACAGTACAAACCTTAAATAATGAAATATCACTTGTTGGAATTTTTGTGATCTTTCCAAGGCATTTGATTGTATAGATCATGTTACTATCTTAGAAAACTCATGTTTTATGAAATTGATGGTTTTACCCCACAGCTAGTTTCGATCATTCTTTACAAACAGAATTGGTACTTTTTGCAGGCAACACTAAGTGTTATAATAAATTCCGCCAGAGAGAAAACAACAGAAGAGATTGTAAACAATATTTTCCATATAATTATAAAGTGGTCCTTATAAAATCGACTCTCCCTAAATTTTGAAAAAACACTATATTCAGTTCTCTGCAACAAATACACTCATACCAACAGTTGATATAGCAAATGAGCAGCAGTCAGTAAAAAATTTAGAATGCTCCAAATTTTTGAGCATATGTACTGAAGAAAACTTGAACTGGAAGAAGCGCATTACTGAGCTTCTCAAACAAAGTTCAGCTACATTTGCTCTTTGTATAACTGATAATCTTGGAAACTAGTGAATTAAGCTCCTGATGTATTTTGCATGTTTCCACTCAGTAATGTCTTATGGAATAATTTTCTGGAATAACTCATTACCTAGAAGGAAAGTATTGTTTACACAAAAGTTAGCAGTAGGAATAATGTGTGGTGCATATCTACAGGTGCCGTGTGGGTACCTCTTTAAGGAACTAAACAGTTTAACTGCGCTGTCACAATACATATATTTGCCAATGAAATTCATCATAAAGAATTCGTCTTAATTTGAGAAGAACAGTGATGTCCATACCTACAAAACTAGAGGGGAAAAATGACCTTTATTGCCCACTGCTGAAGCTGTTAGTGGCCCAGAAAGGAGTTCATTGTGCAGCAAAAAATTTTTTTGATCATTTGCCTAATACCATAACATGTCTGACAGGTAGCAAAGCAAGTTTTTCAATCTAAATTAAAATCATTTCTCCTGGGCAACTTCTTTTATTCTGTTGACAAATTTATATTTAAAAAGCTGATAGCCAGTCAAAAAAATCTTATTCAAAGTCTATTTTCATGAATAGGACTAAGAAAATAATGTGTTCATTAATGTTAACACCAGTCATGTGTACACATCCTGTAAACTGAGTCATTTCACATCATTTCTATAAAAGAATTGTTCAAACGATCCAGGGAACGTGTAACTAACTAACTACCAAGTCTCTTCAACTCAGCATGACTACTGTAACCTACAGCCATTTGAACTTGTGTGATGTACTGAAACCTGGCTCTCCCTCTACAATTTATACCCCCCATCCCCCCTCCATCACCACTACATTAATAAATTAACTATTAATTGAAGCTGCAGTATGTGTCTATCATCATGTACTCCCTTTAATTATATGAGATGCACAAATAGACTACACATATTGTAGACATTTACTCATTAACTGAAAAACTGAGGACAACCACCAATTTCATTTGGTTAGAAAATAAATTGATAAAATTTGATTAAGAAAAATAGCGAATTTCATTGCCTTGACCTTAGATTAACAAATTGTCAAGTGCACGTATGAAGGCGTTTGCTGGGGTTATGTGTAGAGGCAAGGAACATCTTGTGATGTCATGCTCCATCCAGTAGCACCATTCTGCCTTGTCTGCCTGTAACATATGCATCCAGATGTGCATAGAACCTTTAGTTTTGATTTTCACATTAGTTTAAATATGGTGAAGTTATTTAGCTATTATAGGGTTTATTATGGGTGGCATAAAGCAATTACAACAAGTAATGTGTTAAGAAATGACAACTTTAATTAACTGAGCTTATGAATATTTCTGGGGAGAGTCAGAAATAGAAACAGTGGCCCAACATGGCATTATCCCATTGTTACCAGTTACCAGGGTGGCCAGTGGCTGGAGCCTGTGTTGTTGGACGGGGACATAGTGTACACTGGCAACACTGGAAAATATTCTCTGTCTCTCTGTTTGCAAAAAACTTCACACACACCCACATTTTTATTTGCACGTGACTAGGACTCCAATGAAATAGATACTGATGAAGCCATTTGGTAGTCTAGTCAGGGACGTAAAATTGCCTGCAGGTGGAGAAAAGTGCTTAGAACCATATTACGGTACTTTCTCTAGTTTAACTTTTGTTCTCGTGGACAGCTGTAGCAGTGCTCCATAGTTATGAAATGTGTTATTCCTTGGTAACTCTTGTATGGTACAGTGGTTCCCAAGTAGGAGTACATACTCAGTGACACCGCTGTAAATTTCATACTTTTAGGGTACCTTTAGTTAGTGACATACATGTTCCATGGATCATTTTGCACGATAGATCATAATGATGTAGACAAGTCATTTTACATTCACATCACAAATTAATTTGTATGTATGGTTATATTAAGAGCATTTCTAAGTTTTTCTATTTTTACTTATTTATTTATTACAAAAAGAAAAGATGTATAGATGTGTGTTAGTAATTCCTAACCGCCATATTTTACGCATTATAGTAATAGAAGTTCTTCAACAGAATAAAAGGAGTTGTCAAGGAGAAACTTTCTCAGTAAATTTTCAAATTTTAATTTGCTGCCTGTCATACATTTTATATCATTGGGTAAGTGATCAAAAATTTTTGTTGCAGCATTGTACAACCCCTTTTGTGCTGAAGACAACCTTAATATTGAGCAATGAATGTCATCTCTGATTTTAATCCAATATGAATAAACATTGATAAATAACACATTGTGTGCCACAGTTTGTAGCATTGTTTATAACATTTTTGTGATTTTTTTTTCTACACATAGGTTTCGATTTTAGTACACTGCACTCCACTGACACTGAATATATTTTCATATTGTGTAGATCCATTTGCACCTTGTGGTAGAAAGTAATCCTGCACAGCATAAAAGGAAAATATAGTCATTGTCAGTGAAGTGCAGTGTACTAAAATTGAACACTAATATGTAGAAGTAAAGAAGTAGAGACAAAAAATCTGACCTTTTAAGATACTGTGAAATAAAAATAAATTAATGTAGTCTAGATAAGATATTTTTTAGTCACAAAAGGTGGTATCCGACATTTATTACTTGTATAAATGCAACTGCAGAAAGGAGACCTAACAACAAAATAGACAACATTAAAAGCAATGTTGAATATCAAGCCCATTGGGTTTTTGAGTTTTCTATTATTGAGGGATCAGGGAAAGGGAAAGTGTATGTTCAGGCTCCAAATCGAAGGAAAAATCATTTCAAATCTTGAATCCAGTAATAAAAGTACAGCAAAATTATTATTTTAAGCTTCTGGATGTTTCCATACTTGTATCTTATTTTTTTGAGGGCAGTTTGTTAAAACTTACATGCTTCCTCATACCCAATAAAATTATTACTTTACAGCTGTCCAATGATTTTATGCCACAAAAATCTGTTGTTACAGATTTCAGTAGTAACAGTAGGAATAGATCAGACAACAGACCTGCCAAATCAGTCAGAATGCTTAGGAGATCGTGTGTGTAACATCTGTAGTGTTAACATCAACAGCAGTGTAACTACTTTGTGAAACAGCATGCAGACAGTCAATCCTAAGTAATTTGCCTACATATATAAGTACCAGCTGAGAGTGAAAGGAAATGTTTAAGTCAACCAGTAATAATCATTATTAGAAGGAATTTCCAAATTTGGCACAGAAATTCTTGTACAGTTAATTTTGTGGCTTGCTCTTCTGTGTCAGCAGTTATTTATAACACGTATGTAAGTACAAGAGTGTGGTGAAAAGTAATACCACCAATTTTTTATATGAAAACTTTTAAAACTTTTTAAAGAAAACAAACATTGTTAACATTCTACATCTTTAGTCTTCATGTACATATTTGCAGCCCTCTGCCTAGTGCTCCGAATTGTAGCGTTTAACGTGGAGGTGTGTAACGTTACTATGTTGGTGCATAAGAAACATTGTGCTGTAATCGAGCTTTGAATTCAAAGAGTCCATACACATGTGGAGCATCCTCTCCTTCAGCATGACAATGCCAAATCACACATGAGTGCTGTGACACCTGTAATAATCTGATGCCTTGGGTTCACTGTCATTGATTATCTTCCACACAGCCCAACTTGGTCCCATCAGATATTCATCTGTTTCCAAAACTTAATGCCTTCAAGGACTTCACATAGAGAATGATGAACTGGTGCAAGCAGAAGTGAGGTTCTGACTCCGTCGACAAAGTCAAAACATTCGTCAGTGATGGTACCAACAAACTCATCTCCTGGGAGAAATATATTTGTAGCCAGGGTGACTATGATGAGAAATAAAAATTTAGACATTATGGATAAAGATGTAGAATGTTAATAACTTTTGTTTTATTTAAAAACCTCTCTGACATTTCACGTAAAAAATTAGGAGGCATTACTTTTCAGCACACGTTCTCACTTTGCACCATGAAACAAAAGTCAGTAAGTTTACATTAAAATAATTGTCCTGAACCAAAAGAAAATTAAAAAAAATCACATAACTAATTCACTGTGCACATTGGTTAAACTGAATACTAGCAAGTACACAGGTCTGGCAAAATTGATAGACATTGGTAGAAACTTCTGCAATGGTTAGTTTGCTTGACACAGTGGTGGGAACCATGACAATAGTTATTTTGCTTGAATGGACAAGCATACCAGTCCATAGGTGCCAAAACATAACTTCAGTCTAGCAATCTCATGCGCAAACTTGGTCAACTTGCATGACAATAAGAGGGGTAAAAATGTGAGACACAAATACTGGCACCATTGAGTTTGTATAGTGTACGATGATGATGACGCAGAGGAGTGAATTGAGAGTGAGTGACAAAGGAAGAGAGTTTGAGAGGAAGATTGTGTGGATGCAGGTTGAGTGTAGTGAAGGTTCTGGAGCTGTACATGGGCCAGGGGATTAGTGGAAGTTGAGGCCAGGAGGATTGCAGGAACAACTGTTTGTTGCAAGTACATCTCCCTTCTATGTAGTTAGTGGTGGGGGGTAGGAACCAGATGGCAAAAATTCTGAAGCAGCTACTGAAATCAGCAGTACTGGCAGCTGTGTATTGCTTCCCTATCCAATGTCCCTGATACCTCTCCCACCTGCATTTCTGTTCGTACACCTGCTACCTCCCTCCAAGCCATCAGCTAACGTTTTACAATCCTCTGCGCTGCTCCTTGGCTCCTATCTTCCCTTTCCCATTCCACCCAACACAATTTCTCACCCCATTCGACAACTCAATGCCCCTACTATTTGGTGACTTCTTACCTTGCCTTCTAAATTATATTCTGCCAGAACTTTCCATACCATATTTATGTACATGTTTTGCTCTAGCCAGCTTTTGTTTATCGTTAATCTACATCTGCATCCATACTCCGCAAGCCAGTGTGTGGCAGAGGGTACCTTGAGTATCTCTATCGGTTCTCACTTCTATTACAGTCTTGTATTGTTCTTGGAAAGAAAGATTGTCAGTATGCCTCTGTGTGGGCTCAAATCTCTCTGATTTTATCCTCATGATCTCTTCACGAGATATACGGAGGAGGAAGCAATATACTGCTTGACTCCTCGGTGAAGGTATGTTCTTGAAACTTCAACAAAAGCCCGTACCGAGCTACTGAGCATCTCTCCTGCAGTCTTCCACTGGAGTTTATCTATCATCTCCGTAATGCTCCCGCGATTACTAAATGATCCTGTAATGAAGTGTGCTGCTCTCCATTGGATCTCTCTCTTCTATCAACACTATCTGGTACGGATCCCACACTGGTGAGCAGTATTCAAGCAGTGGGCGAACAAGTGTACTGTAACCTACTTCCTTTGCTTTCAGATAGCACTTCGTTAGGATTCTTCCAATAAATCTCAGTCTGGCATCTACTTTGCCGATGATCAACTTTATATGATCATTCCATTTTAAATCACCCATATAATTTATGGAATTAACTGCTTCCAGTTGACCTGCTATATTGTAGCTAAATGATAAGGGATCTTTCTTTCTATGTATTTGCAGCACATTACACTTGTCTACATTGGGATTCAATTGCCATTCCCTGCACCATGCGTCAATTCGTTGCAGATCCTCCTGCATTTCAGTACAATTTTCCATTGTTACAACCTCTCGATATACCACAGCATCATCCGTAAAAAGCCTCAGTGAACTTCCGATGTTATCCACAAGGTCATTTATGTATATTGTGAATAGCAACGGTCCTATGACACTCCCCTGCGGCACACCTGAAATCACTCTTACTTCGGAAGACTTCTCTCCATTGAGAATGACATGCTGCATTCTGTTATCTAAGAACTCTTCAATCCAATCACACAACTGGTCTGATAGTCCATATGCTCTTACTTTGTTCATTAAATGACCGTGGGGAACTGTATCAAACGCCTTGCGGAAGTCAAGAAACACAGCGTCTACCTGGGAACCCGTGTCTATGGCCCTCTGGGTCTCGTGGACGAATAGCGCGAGCTGGGTTCCATACGATCATCTTTTTCGAAACCCATGCTGATTCCTACAGAGTAGATTTCTAGTCTCCAGAAAAGTCATTATACTGTAACATAATACGTGTTCCCAAATTCTACAACTGATCAACGTTAGAGATATAGGTCTATAGTTCTGCACATCTGTTCGACGTCCCTTCTTGAAAACGGGGATGACCTGTGCCCTTTTCCAATCCTTTGGAACGCTACGCTCTTCTAGAGACCTACGGTACACTGCTGCAAGAAAGGGGGGGGGGCCAAGTTCCTTCATGTACTCTGTGTAAAATCGAACTGTTATCCCATCAGGTCCAGCGGCCTTTCCTCTTTTGAGTGATTTTAATTGTTTCTCTATCCCTCTGTCATCTATTTTGATATCTACCATTCTGTCATCTGTGCGATAATCTAGAGAATCTTCCTCTGTGAAACAGCTTTGGAGAAAGACATTTAGTATTTTAGCCTTTAGTCTGTCATCCTCTGTTTCAGTACCATTTTGGTCACAGAGCATCTGGACATTTTGTTTTGATCCACCTAACGCTTTGACATAAGACCAAAATTTCTTAGGATTTTCTGCCAAGTCAGTACATAGAACTTTACTTTCGAATTCATTGAATGCCTCTCGCATAGCTCTCCTCACACTACATTTCGCTTTGCCTAATTTTTGTTTGTCTGCAAGGCTTTGGCTATATTTATGTGTGCTGTGAAGTTCCATTTGCTTCCGCTGCAGTTTTCTAACTCGGTTGTTGTACCATGGTGGCTCTTTTCCATCTCTTACGATCTTGTTTGGCACGTACTCATCTAATGCATATTGTACGATGGTTTTGAACTTTGTCCACTGATCCTCAACACTATCTGTACTTGAAACAAAACTTTTGTGTTGAGCCATCGAGTACTCTGAAATCTGCTTTTTGTCACTTTTGCTAAACAGAAAAATCTTCCTACATTTTTTAATATTTCTATTTACGGCTGAAATCGTCGACGCAGTAACCGCTTTATGATCGCTGATTCCCTGTTCTGCATTAACTGTTTCAAATAGTTTGGGTCTGTTTGTCACCAGAAGGTCTAATATGCTATCACCACGAGTCGGTTCTCTGTTTAAATGCTCAAGGTAGTTTTCAGATAATGCACTTAAAAAAATTTCACTGGATTCTTTGTCCGTGCCACCTGTTATAAACGTTTGAGTCTCCCAGTCTACAATTAAGGTTTCTAAGAAACTCCAGTGAAACTCTCTCTACTTTTGTGACAACTTTGAGAGAAAAACAATACTAGATAGTCATTACATTTTTATATGGAATGAAGTAATATTTTTGTAGTCTCAGTGTGAAATGCCTGTACAGTGAGGGTATGTTTTCTTGTCATACACAACATCTTTCTTATTGCAGTTCCATTGAATTCATTAAAACATTCCTTGGTTTTATCACTTTGAGGATACAAACTTACAGTGAAACCCATAGTTTTTCTTCTTGTCTCCTGTGTCTTAATTGAACCGATTAACCATATTTAAACACCAGTCATAGTGATATTTTGTAGCTGCCTGCTCTATAGAGCAGTTAAATTTTCTTGGTATCATGGTTTGGTATCTGCCTCCAACATAACTAGCTTTATGTAATATTTGGGAATTAAATCACACCAGATAGATACACAGTTGTAAAAGTTGTAAATGATCAATTACTGTAATCTCTGGAAGAGTAGTTGAACAGAATCAGGTCATTCTGTGTATTTGTGCACACAAGTTTGAAACATCAGTATCTGTTTTCTGCAGGTCACTGTGAAGTTCGAGGCGAGGATACTTTTTATTGTATCATATATTAGTTTCTTCCCATTCAGTTTATCAATGAAACATAGGGAAAATGACTACACACATCTGTGTGACTTGTTATTGCTCCGATTTTTTTTGAAGCTGAAGAATAATCATAGTTTCTGCCCTGAAAGTAAGTTCTTGAATTATTGTAAGCAGGTCCTCATGAGATGTATGATGTATTCTCAGAGTGTCAGCGATTTAAGATGTTTTGACAGTTTGTTACACTTTCTGCCCAGTCATCCAAGCCTGTGATATTTGGACCATCCTTCTTTGTATATCCTTGATGTATCCTTTTGGTCCACCATACTATACACTTCAGCAGTATTGAAGTATGGGTCACATAGGATTTGTTTGCAGTCTCTTTTGTAGGCTAAATGCAGTTTTCTAGTGCCCTGCCTGTGAATCCCTGCAGCTGAGCATATGTGGTCATTCCCAGTTCATCTCTATATGCATTATTAAGTGCAAATCTTTGTGTCACATGACTGACTCTAGTTTTGACTTACTAATCATGTGGTCAATTATATCACATTTTTAAAGGCTGTGAGAGCACAGTTTTGAATTTTTCATTATTAAGATCCTATTACCCTTCTTTGAGACCCATCAGTTTTACTTCAGTGTTTGTACACGAGTCTTCATCCAGGATAAGAGAGGACGTGGTTTAAATTCCCAACCGTCCATCCAGATTTATGTTTCCCATGATTTACCTAAATTGCTCCCGGGAAATAGTGGGATGGCTCTTTTGAAAATGGCGTGGCCAATTTCCTTCCCCAACCTTTTGTAATCCGAGCTTGGGCTCTGCCTCTAATGACAGTACTGTTTTTGGGATGTTAAACTCTAATCTCTTGGTTTCAGGGTAAGGTAGTGTGTCCCACCTGTCAGTCCATTAGCAAACCATGTTAGATATTGTATAAGAATGTTTTCTTGAGAGGAAGTTGATATGCTGCTGAATCAAACAGTTTTTGAAAGACTAGAAACACCAAATTGGTTTTTATTTCCTAAATCCACAGCACTGAGGATATCATTAGTGAAGAGAGCGAGTTTAGAAGCACTTTCAGTCTATTGTTTGACTGGTCCACTCTTGAATAGTGTATGGGAAAAATGAACACTTAAATTTCCCATGCGAGTTCTGATGTCTCATATTTTATAATGATGATCATTTCTTCCTGTGTAGGTGAGAGTCAATAAAACATTTTGATATTCAGAGGGAAAAGTCAGTGATTGAAATTTTATGAAAGATCTTACATCAGTAAAAAAGTCTTTATTTTATTGACTGCCACCTTAACTTGCTTGTCATCTCTGTGAGAATCTCACCTCTATTTTGTGATAATATTAAACAAGCTCCTCTTTGAATTTTTTTCAATGTTCTTGATCAATCTTTTGAGGTAAGGATCCCTGACCACACTTCAATACTCCAGAAGAGGATGTACAAACATAGTTCAAGCATTTCCTGTAGTAGATATGTGGCATCTTTGAAGTGTTCTGTCATTAAAATACACTCTTTGATTTAACTTCCTCTGAAATTTGCTGTGTGATGATTCCAATTTAAGTTGTTTGTAATTGTAGTCCCTCAGTATTTTACTGAGTCTACAGCCTTTAAATTTGTGTTATTTAATGGAATTTTTTAGTATTCATGTGGAGGACCTAACTTTTTTTAACTGTTTAGCATCAAGACTACTTTCTATATAATATGTATATCTTGTCTAAATCAACTTGCAATTTGTTTTTATCTTCTGATGACTTTACTAGACAGTGAATTACAGGATCATCTGCAAACAGACTAAATGGTTGCTCACATTGTTTCCTTATTTGTTTATATAGTTTAAGAACAGCAGATGACCTGTAATACTTCCTTTGTGAACTTCAAGCGTCACCTCGGGTATGTTAGATGATTTCCAGTCAATTACTATAAACTGTGACCTTCAACTGGTCCTTCACTACAATACATCTTCATCCTTCTG
Source organism: Schistocerca cancellata (assembly GCF_023864275.1). Lineage (NCBI taxonomy): Eukaryota > Metazoa > Arthropoda > Insecta > Orthoptera > Acrididae > Schistocerca > Schistocerca cancellata. The sequence continues at coordinate 604,064,767 of NC_064631.1, read as the reverse complement.
ACCTGAGTATTTAGTACTCCCTCTTCCTACTTCTCACTGTCTTTATGACATCCTTCTTAAATCTTCTCTCTCCTGATATGACCTTTAACATCTTCCACAGTTTTCTCTTTGGTTTCTGATTTTTTCTCCATCTCCCTTTCTCTTTCTTCCTTCCTTCCTTCCTTCCGTCCGCCCTCCCTCACTCCCTTCCTTCCTTTGTATGATGCCCCACTTTCTGTCCTTGCACTTGGGAAAACTGTCATTGCTCACATATTTCAGTCCTTCTTCTTAGCTATCTCTGTCTCCTTGTCTCCTTACACCTCTTCTGCATTCAGTACAGCATCCACATTGAAGACAACTTACATATTGTTCTGTGTGAAATGTAAATAAGATACTGAAATTTTATTTAAAACTGAGAACAGAATGATATTTCATTCTCGAGTTGTTGGTTTTTATATCTGATGGATGGTCATGGACAACATTTCCATCACTGTGCATTGGTAATCACGTGTTCATAACAATCATCACATTTCATAAAAGGTTTAAGGTATCAAAAGGAGTGTTAATTTTCAAATGATAGCATGCAAAAAGGCGTGAATATTATGTGATAAATACAGGGTGTTTCAGAATGAACATACCAGTTTTAAGGCATTATAGCTTGTATTAAATTCAACTTACCATTGTAAATAATACACCAAATGAAAGATAAACTCAAACAGTTTTGTTTGTGTATCTGTGCACAATGGGAAGAGTGTGGAATGACAAAGAGTGACTGCAAAACATGTTGAACGAGTGTGAGTTGTTCACGCTTAACCCCAACAAATATCCCCATGGAAAGTTTACGGGCCTTTCTTTTTGGTGAATCAACTGTCACTGATGTTTTGCATCTTGATGTGCTACTGCTATGGCCTGTGCCTCTATGGGAAGAAGCTGGACAACACATCTTTAGTTGGGAGCAAGATGGTGTGCTGCCTCACTGGCATAACTCGGTATGTGACTGGTTGAATGATATTGTATCCACCCGATGGATTTGGCCCAAGGGACCGGTTGACACAGCATTTTATGCATGACCTTCACATTCACACACGATCTGACATGATCATGTGTATGTGCCTCCAGAACCAGCTGATCTATCCGACTTTAGAAACAGTGTTGTTGCAACAGTTACTCCTGACACATTGATCAAGGTTTCAGAACAACTCACCTACCCACTCAATGTGTGATTGGTGTTCACACTGAATAATTGTAAGAAAAACTGTTTGAGTTGCTCTTTCATGTGGTGTATTATTTATAATTGTAAGGTGAATGTAGTATGTGCTACAAAGCCTTAAAACTGGTATATTCATTTTGAAACACCCTGTACTTGAAACTTTTTTTATTCACCAAGAACTCATCCTCAGCAGCGAAAGGGTTGGACCCATAAATATCCCAGCAGTGCATAAGTTCTCAAAAAATTTACATGTAGAGCATGAGCTATTTTCGAGTGGCAGTTTGCAAATGGGACCCCTAGCCCAGCGGTCAGACACTCCGAATGTCAGTTCATTGGCTCCCCGAGTTTGATTCTCGCTGCTACCAATTCTTAATTTTGGTTTCCATCTCAGTGTTAAACAGTTAATTACGCAATTTAAATATATTTAAACAGTTCAAGTTGTTGTGGTCTTAGCCCAGAGACTGGTTTGATGCAGCTCTCCAAGCTACTCTATCCTGTGCAAGCTTCTTCATCTCCGAGTAACTACTGCAACCTACATCGTTCTGAATCTGCTTAGTGTATTCATCTTTTGGTCTCCCTCTACAGTTTTTACCCTCTATGCTTCCCTCCAATAATAAATTGGTGATCCCTTGATGCCTCAGAATGTTTCTGCCAACCAATCTCTTTTTCTAGTCAAGTTGTGCCACAAATTTCTCTTCTCCCCAATTCTGTACAGTATTTCCTCATTAGTTACGTGATCTACCCATCTAATCTTCAGAATTCTTCTGCAGCACCACAGTTAGAAAGCTTCTATTCTCTTCTTATCTAAACTATTTATCGTTCATGTTTCACTTCCATACATGTCTACACTCTATGCAAATACATTCAGAAAAGACTTTCTGACAGTTAAATCTGTATTAAATGTTAACAAATTTCTCTTCTTCAGAAACACTTTCCTTGCCATAGCCTGTCTACATTTTATATCCTTTCTACTTTGACCACCATCAGTTATTTTGCTCCCCAAATAGCAAAACTCATCTACTACTTTAAGTGTCTAATTTCTTAATCTAATTTCCTCAGCATCACCTGATTTAATTTGACTACATTCCACAATCCTCGTTTTGCTTTTGTTGATGTTCATCTTATAGACTCCTTTTAGGACACTGTCCATTCCGTTCAACTGCTCTTCCAAGTCCTAATTACAATGTCATTGGCAAACCTCAAAACTTTTATTTCTTCTCCATGGATTTTAATTCCTACTCCAAATTTTTCATTTAATCTATCTTCTAAGATAAGTCATAGGATTAGTATTGCCTCAGATGTTCCAACATTTCTACGGAATCCAAACTGATCTTCTCCGAGGTCAGCTTCAACCAGTCTTTCCATTTGTCTGTAAACTATTCGTGTTAGTATTTTGCAGCCATGACTTATTAAACTGATAATTCCTGAATTTTCACACCTTTCAACACCTGCTTTCTTCGGGATTGGAATTACTTTCTGTGGAGAGGCTTTGAATTTAACGCAGGACATTGGTGCAAAGTCTGGTGATCAGTAATGTTACGCCACTATTTCTTCTTCCAGATACTAGAAATTTCGAGATGAAAATTTCTTCCGCTACCAGCATTTTAACTGGCTTACTTCCTAGTTGGATGCCACCACACTGGAGTGTGTTAATGACCTCTCATACTGAGATAGGTAGGAGAATAATTAGCAGGTGTCTTTGAGCATCTGCCAATTCAGAGTTTTCGCCATATCTATGCTGGGCTCTCAACAATCTAATAAATTTGTGACTGTTTTGAAAAGGATAGTTTGGTGAGTTGCAGATAGTCACAAAAAAAGACTATTACACATAGAGTTCTCAGCCATAGCCTTCTTCAGAAAAGAAAACACACACACACACACACACACACACACACACACACACACACACAGTCACACAAGCCGGCACACCTCATACACACGTGACTGCTATCTCCGGTTGCTATACCCATGAACCAAAATATGGCAACGGCTTTGCTTATCATTTAATGTATGTAATCATACCATTTCATATTCCCAAAAATTGTGTCATCCAGATAGTTTTAGGTGTTACCTGATTCCCATGTGGCTCATTAATATTGTAGTCATGGGATACTACATCATTTTTTACATACTGCGAAGTGTAAAATGTAAAGATTCACATCTGGAAATGTTACATTTGCTATTATATTGTTGGACGCTCATCTGAAAGCTAGAAGGCTTTCAGTGTTGTTTGTGTACCTGTCAATGACTCAATGTCTGTATTATTTGCTAAGTTGTTCTTTTACTCCTAAATTATTTACTTATGATATGATACACTGCCTGACAAAGAAAGTGAATCAACCATAAGAGGAGGAGGAAATGAAATGAAACTTCACAAATCAAGAAGGTGTATGATGTTACTGCAGTGATTACAAAATATAGTCAAATTTATAAAGAACTTGACAGTATGAGCCCATTTTCAGTATGACATTGTAACCCTCTGGCCTGGATGCATGCTCTGAATTGGTTGAGAATGATGCTGTAAAGCTGTTATGTCCTCTCCTGGGGCAAGCTGGCCCACAACTGCCGAAACTTGTCGTTGATTCATGGGCACTGGGATAGAACTGACATTTGAGCTGATCCCACATGTTCTGTCAGTGACAGATTTGGGGATCTCACTGGCCACAGGAGTACCTCAACATCAAGCATACACTTCATAAAGATGTGTACCATCCATGTGTGCGATGCATGGATCAGCATTGTCCTGTTGAAAAATGGCACCATGAGCTGTAACACATGAGGATGGTAGGTGCCCATGATGTACTGTTGTGCTGTTAGAGTTTCCTCAGTTGGTAGCAGCAATAACCTGAAGACATACCCAGTGGCTACCCAAACCAGAAGTACTAACACAGTTGTGCCTCTCCAAAATGTTGGAAGAGTGGGACTTAACCATGAATGCTGCCATACTTGCTGACAATGTAATGTTGTAATGTTAATGGCAGCCTATGCATGTAACGATAACTCTCTAATCCAGCTGCTGCTTGTGTCTGGTCAGTGGTGTGGGATGACACACAATGTTGCCAGGAGTCCATTACTTGTTCTACACTGAAGAGCCAAAAAAGCTGATACACTTGCCTAATGTAGTGTGGGGCCCCTGCGGCACACAGAAGTGCTGCAGTATGACGTGGCATGGACTCAACTAATGTCTGAAGTAGTGGGGAGGGAACTGACACCATGAATCCTATAGGGCTGTCTATAAATCCGTAAGAGTACGATGGGATCTCTTCTGAACAGCACGTTGCAAGGCATCCCAGATAGACTCAATAATGTTCATGTCTGGGGAGTTTGGTGACCAGCTGAAGTGTTTAAACTCACAAGAGTGTTCCTGGAGCCACTCTGTAGCAATTCTGGACATGTGGGTGTTGCATTGTCCTGCTGAGATTACCCAAGTCTGCTGGAATGCACAATGGATATGAATGGATTCAGGTGACCAGATGGGATTCTTATGTATGTGCCACCTGTCAGAGTAATACCTAGATGTATCAGGGGTCCCATATCACTCTGATTGCACACGCCCCACGCCTGGAGGGGAAGCGCCATTCTAAACTGAAGCCTCCACTCACACTCACATTTTTTGTAAATATTAAGTGGAGCCCATCCATGCCCACACTTCAAAGGCAACCATTCAAAATGATCTACTGTAATCTCTGCTTTGGTTAATATCTAGAAATAATTCCACAAAATGCAACAAAAGCAGCAATTTAATTTCACCTAGCTTATTGTTAACTCTTTGTGACTTTCAGAGAAGTGTCATGAGTGGCTAATTTTGGGTGAAACCTACATTTCTCTTGTTGCCATGTTAAAATTTACTTCTTTTGGCAAAACACAGTGGACCTTACAAAATGTCACCTCACTAACATGTTGTGCAGATAAAATTGTAGGAGAATTCTGAAACCATGGTTTATCAAATTTATTAAGTGAGGAACTGAGGAAAAGTAAAGTCAATAGCTTATGAAAAAGCACATACTCAGTGCAAAAATAAATGTGTAATGTATCTACTTATGCTGTTCCAAAACACACAGTATTTCTCATGTAACCCACTAATGATGGCCCTTAAAAATTACATTCTTTCATGGAAAAAGTCTGTAGTTTGTGGAATAATAAAGTACATAATGAAGTTCTCCATAATAACCATATGGCAATAAATGCTCCTCTTTGTGTGCTATCATTTGCTAGAATCTCATTTCAATATCTCAAACCATTTATGAAATATGAGGAATGCTGTGGATATTTCATTCTGGCTTTATCGCTGGTGCGCATGATCGCTAATGAGTTTGCTACACCAGATTGATGACAGGTAGAGACCTCTACCCAAGTCTAAAGAAATATTGGTGTGTTAGCCAAATTACATACACAGCAACACCTTATATAATATGCACCAGACACAAAATCATAGTGACCTCTATTTTTTCTTGCAAACTTGTTCTAATTTCATGCAGTGTGGTACTTAAATGTAAGTCCTCCATCCTCGGGTGGCCAAGGCTGGCGTATCTGCAGTGACGAGAACTTCCTTGCCCAGTATGCTGAGGGTCTCACCAAGGCCTTCACAGACAGGCACAACCCCCCCCCCCCTCCCCCCAGACCTAGTCCACAAACAGGTCTCCTGTGCCATTTACACTCTCACCCCCAGTCCTTCCACCACCTCCAAGGAATGCTCCCTTTGTCACCCAGCACCAACATGGACTGGGACAACTGAACCACATCCATCACCAGGCTTTGATTACCTATCATCATGCCCTGAAATGAGGGACATCCTACCCAAGATCCTTCCCACCCCTCCTAAAGTGGTTTTCTGTTATGCATCCAACCTCCACAATGTCCTAGTCCATCCCTATGCCACCCCAATCTAACCCCTTGCCTTAAGCATCATATCCCTATGGAAGACCCAGGTGCAAGACCTGCCAATCCACTCACACAGCACTTTCCTTTCCCACCCTGTCACAGGTTTACCATGCCCAATCTGGGGCTGGACCATCTACATCTACATGATTACTCTGCAATTCACATTTAAGTGCTTGGCAGCTGTGAAAGTAGCTATGTCATTTACCAGCTCTGCTGCAATCATTGCACAGCTTTTAATAGTGGTATGACTACCAACCAGCTGTCCGTCAGGATAGACAGCCACTGCCAAACTGTGGCCCACAGCGAAGTAGACCACCCTGTGGGACAACATGCCGCTGAACATAACATGCTTGATTTCAATGCTTGCTTCACTACGCGAGCCATCTGAATCTTCCCTCCACCACAAGCATACCTGAACTGTGCATATGAGAGTTATCGTTACAACACACACAGTCTCTACTCCCGTGATTATCTTGGCCACAACCTGTGGTAACACACTTTCCCCACACCCTCCACCCAACAGTTTCCACTCCCTCTGTCCTCTCATCTCCTCCCCATTCTTGTCTTCCATCCTCTGCTAATTCATCTGCCCATCTTTCCCTGCTCCTCTCCTTTTTTTCTCCCTTTTTCCCCATGTCCCTGTCCAAAAGCCTCTCGACACTGCAGCTGTTGGCATTCTGGTCCCTGCACTCTGTGCCAGTTAGTGTTGTTTTCTTCCCCCATCTGTACACTACTATTCCTGTCGGAGTTGGCGGTCATGTATGCATAAGGTGTGCTTGCTTATGTGTATGAATGATGTGTGTTTCTCTTTTGCTGAAGGCTGTGGCTAAAAGCTTTGTGTAAGTGTCTTTTAATTGCACCTGTCTGCAACGTAATGTGTCTTCTTTACGGTAAATAGCAATCTGTCTTTTCTTACATTGTTGATATTCCTAGACGGAGTTTCCATTGTTTACTACTACTACTACTAATACTAATAATAATAATAATAATAATAATAATAATAATAATAGCACATTTTTGAGTTGTGTATTAATGTTAGTTTGGCACCAAGATTGTGAATGACCACTGCAGTTCCATAATAAAATATAAAATGGTTATCATGGTGTATGAAACAACTATTGTAGTTACCAACCTTGCACTTTGCAGTAAGTTGTAGCACATTGTATTGATTGTACATCACAGTTGTCTTTAACAGTTATTCATAAGTCCCAGAACATTTGAATACTTGATTCACTTTTAGAGCATTATTACTTGTGGATGAAAATACATCTCTTTTTCTTCATGATATTGATAGATATCATTAAGTGAACATATAGATTGCAGTAGAAAGAATTTTCTGATTTGGAAGAGACATAGCTTCAACCGAGGATTGCATGATTGAAAAATGATGTATTTGCCATTTCAGTGTACACCATTGTCTTGTTTGGCAGATAAGAACCTTTACTGTTGAGGAGTTTATAAAACAGGGTGAGTTTGTGTCTGCTTTACAATTGGTCAATGGGGGAGAGTTCCTGATAAGAAAATTATTTAGTATTGGCTGTCAAATTTTAGACAAACAAGCCCTACATTAAAAAGTAACATGTGTAGTTGGATCATGGACTGCAACAGGACTGGACAGTTTGCAGTTGGTCAAGGCTTTGACTCAGAAATCACCTCAGGGTTCTGCGTGGAAACATACTATTGCACTCCAGTTGTCTGACAGAAGCATGAGGAGAATTCTGCACTAAGATCTGTGATGGTACAGGACAAGTTAGGAACAGGGTACTGCATACCACACCACAAGTATTGTGCAGCCAATTGTTAGCCTCAGCCAGGTGACAAAGGACATACGGAATTTGTGCAAAGGTTTTGGCAAAGAGGATCAGGTTATTATAATAGGTGGAGCAGGGAACAACCTGACTAAGAGCAGTAATTACAGCATTAACGGTGACCTGGGTGAAATAGGAGTAGCAACTGCACACACACACACACACACACACACACACACACACACACACGTGAGTTTTGTGGAGGTACTACAGTGCTGTGGCCAGCCCTGGATAAACACTGCTGTGAGCTGAGCAGGCAGCCACTGACTAAAATGAAATCTGATGTGAGTGCAGTACCTGTTGCAATAATTGGGAGATGAGGATATACTAGATGTGGGGCACTCCTAAACAGGAGAGGGAAAGGTAGGTTGGCTACCTTCTTTCATATAATATATGGGGGTTACTGGTGTCAGAGGGGCACCTTTTTATGATAGAATCAGGATTCAGGCAACCTGTTTTAAAAGAAGTGAAAACAACAGAAGAGCCCCTCAAAATGCTTATGAATACACAGAAAAGTAAGGTTAGGTTAGTTCATCAAAATATTAGAGGACTGAGTAATAATGTACAAGAGCTTCTTGTCTGTTTGGAAAATTCAGAGAGCTCTGGAAAGATGTAAACATCCTCTGCTGTCTGAGCACCACATAACCATAGGGTTAGATAAGATACATATTAAAGATTACACTCTAGCTACTTACTCATGCAGAATTAATATGGAAAAAGGGAGAAATGGTTACATATATTAAGATGGAACACAAGTTCAGAAACATTGAGACAAGTAGAATTTTTATTGATCAACACAAAAATTTGCACTTGTGAATTAATACTGAAAAATAGTTCACTTTTAATTGTAACTTTATATACAGTGTGGCACCAATAAAAGAGCCCATGTAAGTATGAGGTTTGACTGAAAAGTAATGCCTCCACCTTCATAACTCTTCAACAGTTGGCAGCATTGGTACGTGCCAGGTACTGGCTTGTTCTGTAGCCTCTTCTCTACAGCTCCAGTTGACGGGAAACCTTAGCTTTGAACAATTGAGTTGTTACAGTGTAAAGTATGGAACCCTGCACAGACGGTCGGTCAATGTGATTTAAGTAATGTGCAGTCATTGAATTCTTGACAGCAGAAGGTTCACCCCAAAGGAGATTCATCAGAGAATGAAAGCAGTTTATGGTGATTGTGTTGATGTGAGTACTGCGTGGCTTTATTCTCATAATATGAGAGGAGTGCCTGGCAAATTTCAAATCTGTGCGCTTTCATTTCAGGAGTCAGCATCCAGGGTACGCATCATGCACAGATCTTCCGATAGCCAAGCAAAGCAATAATGTGACCCACACGTTCTTGTGAAATGCCGATTGTGCTTACAGTTTCTCTCTGATCAGGATGATCGTCGTATCACTCAGTCTGTCAACAGTTTGCTTGTGAAACTTGGTGGTTGCTTTCACAGGATGTCCAACTCTTCGTTTGTTATGCAGGTCAGATGCTCCCATCTCAACATCTTTAAACTTATTCGCCCAACAACGCACAGTACTCACATCAGCACAATCACCATAAACTGCTTTCATTCTCTGATGAATATCCTTTGGGGTGACACCTTCTGCTGTCAAGAATTCAATGATGGCACATTGCTTTAAATCGTATTGATCGACCATCTGCACAGGGTTCCATACTTTACACTGTAACAACACAACCATTCAACCCGCCAACTGGAGCTGTAGAGAACAGGCTACGGAACAAGCCGGTATCTACTGCATATCAATGCTGCCAACTGTTGAAGAGTTACGAAGGTGGAGGCATTACTTTTCAGTCAACCCTTCTATAAAGGAAATGCAGTGAAATTACAGAAAAGAAGAGCTGAAATGGACGTACCATTTATTTACAATGAAAAATACAGTGAAAAATAAATTTATAGAATATGTCGAAAGTGACCCCGTGAAACATCAATACACAGCTGTGCACATCTAAATGCATTCAGATATACCCGGCATAAAGTTTACATATTGATGACAACAACTTCATGGCTGATGTTGTCTTTCAGTACCTATACTGTGTGTGGATTTGTTCATAGACCTTGTTCTTCAAGTTTCCCCTCAGAAAAAAATCGTGTTGCTAGATCCAGTGAACTTGGTTGCCATAAATGTTTGTTGACAGTTTGTTCCTCAGTGAAGACACCATGGACTCTTTCCAGGGATACTTTAGACATGTGGCAAGTTGCCCCGTCTTGCTGGAAGAAGCAGTATTGTTTTTCATATTCAGTGAGTTGAGCACGAAAGTATCAAAAATTTACGTGTATGCAACCATTTTGAGGGTTGTGTCAAAAAATATCAGTCCAATGATGTGCATTCCTGTTACACTGCAACAAATGCCGATTTTTTTCATCATGGAGTGGTTGTTGGCACATGGTGTTAGGGTTCTCCAATGCCCAGTACCTCATGTTCTCTGAATTCACATGACTGGAAAGATGAAACCACACTTTATCACTCTTGATGTAATGGAAAGGATCTAACAAGCCATCATTAATGTTATTCTAAAACCACTTGCAGTAATCTTCACATTCCTGACTGTCATCCTCCCGTAATTGCTGCACAACTGTCACATGGTATGGCTTCAAATTAAGACTTTTCAATATCCGCTGGCAACTCCTCCTACTTAGATTTGCCTATTGGGCCAATTTATGTGAAGACTTCTTTGGGCTCTGAGTAATTCTTCAAGTGTCTGCAATAAAGTCTGGTTTGCAATCTGAAAGAATCCTTTGTCATTTTAATTTTTGCACAGATCCATAGGCGTGCCAGTTTATATACAGACTCTGTGTTGCTCTCTTTGCTGGTGGTCCTCTCTGAATACTTGACCCTGAAAATTTCATGAATTTCCTTGATTGAACCTGTTTCCACATATGCTTCCACAATCTAAATTCTTTCTTCTATCAAGAAAGTCATTTTGCAGACCACAAAGAGAATCATCTAACTACACTGATGAATTAAACTGAAATGCTGGCAGAAGAATGCTGGCAAATGATTATTTCATAAAACTGTCTGTTGTAGCTGTTTACTCTGTTTTGGAAGTCCAAATATTGCATTCACATTCAAAGCGAGGTGGGCTATTTTTAACTGCGCCACCCTGTAGATCCGCATTCAGAAATTTTGAACTGTTTATGAGGAATCTGGATTCCTTACTGTGCTGTCTAGCAGACAGTAGCAAGCAGCTGATAGTTTGTAGTGACTTTTTGATAGGAAATATGATCTGGAAACATTATTTGGATCCTCATATTTGATCTCAGTAATTAACTTTCCCACAGGGCTGGATAGAGACAGTAGGACACTAACTAATAAGTATTTTCTTTCGTGAAACTCAGAGTAAGAAAAGAACTGTTTACCCAGTAACAAATGGTCTCTCTGATCAAGATGCACAGTCAAGATAAGAAACATAGTACCTTACAATATGGATATTATCAGTGGAAATCAGTTAAAATAATTAATGACTCCAGGACAGATATTTTATAATAGTTTACAGGAGATGATATGGGATATAATTTGTAATGAACCAAATGCTGGCGAAATTTAATGTGTTCCATGATAAATTTATACCGTCGTCCAGGGTTACTTTGGGCCAGTTTTTCATGTTTTCACTTTCATATTAATGAATAAAAAAATGTAATAAATAGATTTTCAACATAAAAATTGAGTTTTAGCTAATTAAGGAAGCATAAAGAAGTAAACAGTGTCAACTTTTTTAAAAGAAATTATCGTTTTAATTTTTTCACTATTTTTTTAAATGTTTGAACAAAGTAACCCCTGCTTGGGCCCACTTTGGACAACTCACTTATTTTAATGCAAATTGAATACAAATCACATGTTGGGCTATTGTAACCCCTTACACAACCAGGCTGTTGTAAGCCCTTACACAACCATCAGGTAATGAAATGACAATACAAAGTATCAAAAAACAATTATTTACTTATTTAAATACCTATAAAGAAAAGAAAATTTTAGATTTGATTTTAAAAACACGAAAAACCTCTATTTTTGTTCTACAGACTTTTTTAATACTAATTTCTTATACCAACTAAAAATCAGCCATCTCAGGAACATTAAAGTGTCCTCGTTTCATGTGCTTGGGAGGGTTGATTTTTTTCTTCATGTCAGTCCACTCATGAACAAGAATATCCTTTTTGCTGGGCCACTTCCAGAACTTTTTGGTCTTGCTCATACAGTCTACTGTAGTGCTGAACTCCCCCCATTATGCACTTTTGTTATCAATCCTGGCTAGTACTTTCCTTCATACATGACAATAACAAAGTCAACATCTTTCAAGTTACGTTTTAATGATTCTAGGTCCAGTGCCGGTGGTGTTTCCTTGATAGGCTCGATGGTACCAACTTCTTCATAGCAATCTTCAGATTCACTTTCAGTTACAGAAAGGTGTGAGCCATCATCAGAAGCACTGTGATCATGAAGACTGTAAGAACTAGAGTTATCTGATTCACTTGCTGCTTCTTGCTTTCTACATCGGGCCCCTTTTTTCAGCATAGGTGTAGAAGTTGATGCACCTTCAAAGTCCATTTCATTTCCACTCAACTCATCAAACAATTTTGAACAAGAACTTTTTCCAGCTGGAACATCCAACTTCTTATGTTTCTGAGTTGGCCTAGTACTTTTTGTCACATCCTTCCTTTTTTCTGCAAGTGTTGCATGAAACTTTCTCCAATTAGACGTTTCATAGTTCAGTTGAAGTTACCATGTTGAGGCAAGCACTCCAGTCAAAAGGTATCATACCTGTTTTTTTTTTAAAACCACGTATCATATTTTCCTTCTTTTCTACATACAATCAACTAACCAGCTGTTTTATCAGTTTATTTAAATTAATCCTTGGGCAAGCCTGTCATTGACTTGTTTTTTTCCTTCCACAATGTCAATATCTTACTTCATTTTCATAGAGCCATAGTAGGTGATGTCCAATGGTTGGGTGATATGTATCAAGTTCGATGGCAAACACACAAACTTTACATTGTTATCCTCACAAGCGAAGTTGATATGGGAACTTAACTTGTCCCCAATCACAACCTTGACACCAGGCATCTTTTTCAACCGAGGAAGTAAGGTAATTAAGAAAGCATAAAGAAGTAAACAATGTCGACTTTTTTAAAAGAAATTAGCGTTTTAATTTTTTCGCTATTTTTTAAATGTTGGAACAAAGTAACCCCTGCTCGGGCCTACTTTGGACCACTCACTTATTTTAATGCAAATTGAATACAAATCACATGTTGGGCTATTGTAACCCCTTACACAACCAGGCTGTTGTAAGCCCTTACACAACCATCAGGTTATGAAATGACAATACAAAGTATCAAAAAACAATTATTTAATGTCCCCAAATCAAAACACCCACTGTTTGTTCTTTTGTACCTGCATCCTGCAGGACCACCTTCAGTCCATGTTGACTATAAATGCTCAGACTTATGCACCATGTAGGGTGGTAACATCTCTCCACAGCCACTTCCACAAACCATTAAAGAAATACAAGACTTTGTTGACTCCATTATGTGTTCAACATTTTTCTGCCCCCTTTTACAATATGATCTTGCTTGCTCCAGGGTCATCTTGCAGGGTCATCTCATCTTGTCATAATTCCATATGTTCTCAGCCCTTACTCATTTAATGTTGCTTGCTGTATGCACCATTAACTTATGGTGATGTTTTCTAAATGATGCTGCCTGATTGGGACCTGGCAAGATGTTTTTAAAACTCTTTATTGTATGCCCCTGTTTGTCAAGATAGTATTTTATGGAGTATCTTAGATCAAGATCAGTGCTAGGAAATCCAAATGTAGCTAATGAGCCTCAAAGGCTTGTTCTTCTTCTTGATTTAAAACTGTAGGATGGCCATGTTTTTTTGTAGGTAGGCCTGCCAGTACCAGTAAACCATAGGTCTTAAGCTTTTTTATTATTTTGCTTCTAGGTTCATTGTAATACTGACTTGCACTTCGTTGTGTCCTTACTCCACTTTGTGAAACAAGCTTCCATGATCTTAGCATTATAATCAGTGTACTTTCTTGAATCTGTCTTTCTCTTGTAGATTCTCGTCATTCTGCGAGCAGAAACTGGAACAAAAACAACCAAAATAATATTGCACAACAGTAATGTATACAACAATGTTAGTAAAAATATTTTTGTTTTAGTTTGGAAGTAAAAAACACATTTGTAAATTGATTGGGCTATTTTAGTCCAAATTAGGCCTGGTACAAAGTAGCCCCAAAAAACTACTTTTTAGGTGAAATTTACAAAAAGTTAAACATGTACTGTTTAAAAAAAGAATAAGGAAAAACACGTATCACACATTGGTAAAAGAATACGAAAGATGATATTTTGACACTTACCTTATTTTTATCTTGTTACTGAATACTTCCATGATGAAAAGTTTGGAGGTAAACAAATCATACATCATAGCAAAGATTTACAAAAACTCCAGTGTTGCCAATGGTAAAAATTTTAAATTACCCAAAACTACTAAAATACTCTCAAGCAGGGCATAAAATATATTTTAATCCCAAAAATACCAATATATCTTGTTTTGTTTCTTCAGCACAAAAAATTAATTTTGTGTGTGTGTGTGTGTGTGTGTGTGTGTGTGTGTGTGTGTGTGTGTGTGTGTGTGTGTGTGTTGGACCAAAGTAACCCCAGTCAACATTACCATTATCTGCAAATAGCTTTCCGCATAAGCTAACCAGAATGGACACTAAACGGCCATTTACCATTATCTGCAAATAGCTTTCCGCATAAGCTAACCAGAATGGACACTAAACGGCCATTTAAAAAACTGTGGCTCACTAAAGGCATTAAAAGTATCTTGTGAAAAGAAAGGGGATGTGTAAGTTTTGGCAAGAACAAGTAGGGATCCTGCAGTAGTTGCACTCTACAAAAACTACTCAAAATTACTAAGAAAGGTTATTTAAAATCAAGGAACATGAACATGTCAGAAATCCGTAAATGTGACACCAGTCATAAGAGTATATGGAATGTAGTGAAATGAGAGACAGGACTACCATCCACAGAACAACACATCATCACTACTGAACTGAATGGAAGGGCTATAAATGACAATTCACAGGTAGCAAATGTATTTAATAATCATTTGTTAAATGTAGCAGAAAGCATAGAGAGAAATATTTCAAGAGAACAGTAACAGCAGATGTTTTGAAAAGTAACTTCCATAAAATCCAACCAAATGAATGTATCACCAACTTCTGCTTCTGAAGTTAAGAAAATTATACTTTCTCTCAAAAATAAAAGCCCATCTGGTTTTGATGATGTTTCCAATAGAGTACTAAAGATTTGTTCCCATATAATAAGCCCGGTCTTATCTGAAATATGTAATGCATTATTAACTCAGTCTTTTTCCAGAGAGACTGAAATATACTGTTGGCAAACCCCACTTTAAGAAATTTGATAAAAGAGATGCCAATAACTACTGTCCTGTTTCACTGCAGACATCATTTCCCAAAATTTTTAAGAATGTGATGTTTCCTGGATCAGTAGCTCACGTTAGCAACAGTAATATCCTCAGCAAACCACAGTTAGGGTTTCAGAAGGGTTGCTCTACTGACAGTGCCATTTACATGATCACTCGCCAGATTTTAGTTTTGTCTAGAGCAACATATAGAAACATGTGCCTGTCAACTTAAACTGAAGGAGGGCACTTTTATAATAGTAACAGTATATAGGCCCCCTTCAGGAAACTTTCATTTATTCTTGGAAAACTTGGATACCTTGTTGTGCTATCTGTCACACAGGGGAAAGCAAATTATTATTTGTGGGGGACTTCAATGTTGATTCAGTGAAAGAGTGTAATAGGAAGAATGACCTGGAAGTCTTGCTTGGTTCTTTCAGTTTGACATCTGTCATTAATTTTCCTACTTGGGTAGTAAAGGACAGCAGCACATTGATAGATAACACTTTTATACACCAAGATAAGTTTAATAACATAAATTCTTGTCCTTTTGAGAATGGCCTTTCTGATCATGGTGCTCAGCTAGTTACAGTATATGACATAGCTCCATTCAGTAATTCAAAACTACCCTCCAAAGTTGTGCATTCAATTAATGTCTCAACAATTAGAAATTTCAGCAGTTAGACTGGGATGAGATGTACAAGGAACCTGATGCTAATTTAAAATATAACTTATTTCATGATACACTTGTAAGAGAATTTGAAAACTGTTTCCCCAAGAAAGTAGTTAAATATAATTATAAGAAACCATGCAAAAAACCTTGGCTCACTAAAGGAATAAAAGTGTAACCACAAAAGGGAACTGTATCTAACAACAAGAAAGAGTAATGATCCAGAAACAGCCAAATATTATAAAAACTACTGTGCTACATTAAGAAAGGTTATTAAAAAGCCCAGAAGCATGTGCATCATGTCTGAGATTAACACCTCTGATAACAAAATCAAAACAATTTGGAATATTATTGCAAGGGAGAGAGGGCAACCAAGAGTACAGGATGACGGCACTACCATCAAAGTAAATGGAAACTTGACAAACAACAAGCTGGAAGTCGAAAACATTTTGAACAATCATTTTTTAAATCTTGTAGAGAAAATAGAATCTAAATGTTCATTAGAAGAAGCAAGGCAGTTAATGGAAGAGGCCTTACCCACACAATTTTATACAATTGAAATTCCACCCACCTCTCCTTCTGAAATTAGGAAGATAATAAACTCTCTCAAGAATAAAAGCTCACATGGAATTGATGGCATTTCCAGCAGGATAATAAAAGCTTTTTCCCAAGAGATAAGTGGGATTCTTAGCCACATATGTGATAGCTCTCCAAAGCAGGGTATTTTCCCAGATAGACTGGAGTATGCCATTGTTAAACCACTGCATAAAAAAGGGGATATGTCTGATGTCAACAATTACTGCCCAATCTCTCTTCTGACTGCCTTATCCAAAATTCTTGAAAAAGTAATGTATTATAGAGTAGCTTCACACCTTTGTAAAAATAAAGTTTTAACAAAATGTCAATTTGGTTTCCAGAAGGGTTTTTCAACGGAAAATGCTGTATATACTTTCACTCATGAAATATTAAATGCTCTGAGTGACTGGAAGTCACTCATTGGGATTTATTGTGATCTCTCAAAGGCTTTTGATTGTGTAACTCATGGAATACTTCTAGATAAGCTCAAGTACTGTGGGATGAATGGGACAGTGCGCAAATGGTTTAAATCATACCTAACTGGAAGAGTGCAGGAAGTTGAAATAAGCAGTTCACATAATATGCAAAAAACTGGTGATTTCTCATACTGGGGATCATACTGGGGAACAATCGAGAATGGGGTGCCGCAAGGTTCGGTCTTGGGTCCTCTGCTGTTCTTAATATATTATTAATGACTTGCCATCCTATATTCACAAAGATGCAAAGCTGGTACTTTTTGCCGATGATACAAGTATAGCTATCTCACTCAACAGACAAGAATTAACTGGTGAAATTGCAAACAATGTTTTTCAGAAAATCATTAAATGATTCTCTGCAAATGGGCTCTCATTAAACTTTGACAAAAAACAGTATATAACTCCATTCTTACAAATAGTTGTTACACAAGCATAGAAGGCAAGCGATGAGAGAGAGAGAGAGAGAGAGAGAGAGAGAGAGAGAGAGAGAGAGATTTCTGATATCTTTTTTACACATATAAGCAATAGACCTACAGTCTTTGTGCTAATGTTTCATTTGTAGCATGTGAAAAAGAAAAAAAGTTTTATTTACATCTTTTGATGGCATTAGCTATTGAAATAGAGTAACATGATGGATTACTGTAAGGTAAGGCTTCTTTCAAATTGAGTTATGTAAAATTAACAAATTGTCTATTCTGTTTTCAGAAATGTTGCTCTGTACCTTGAATTATGTGCATTCTATGATATACAGTGTGAGTCACGTAAGATATAATACCACTTTTATTTTGTGAATGGTTCCAGGTATTGATTCGAGGTTTCTGGCAAATGACAGTACACTGAGACGCTTGTACTTTTATATGTGATACAGTGCCTTAACTCTTGTATTGATCAAGATATTGAAGTAAGTATGATTTTTTTAAATAGGATGTTATACTTTTTATAGTCACATACGAAAGTGCTTCAAGAGTTGAGTACAGTGATATAGTGCTTGTTAATACTGAGGTTGAAACTCTTTGCAAAAGCATCCAAGAAATGTCCTAAAATTGGAAAGCAATGTGGCCAGAGTCAGCTGTTGTGATGTAAACACTGCCAAGCAGATCTCTCATGCAAGGCTGTGTTGTTATATGCAGCATGACAGGTCAATGCCAATCTCATTTCCTATATGAAGTAGATACAGGGTCAGTCATGATTTTTGTATATGGAACTACAGCATATGCTATTTTGTGGTGCATCAAATAGGGGCTTAGAAAAACTATTTCACGTGTGTGTACATTTCCAGGTTTTTGTGGAAACTAGAGTTTAGACATGCTATTTTCCATTTAACCCTCCCCACTGGTGTTTACTTGTCAGGGGCAAAACAGAAATGTCGGTCACTCATACTCCATAATAAAAAACACTTCTGTTCAATGGGAAAAGGGAACTACTATATTAACTTCAGTAGATTATTATTTTTTTTTTGTTGGGGGGGGGGGGGGGGGGGGAGAAGGAAAGAAAGAAAGAATGATGTCTGTCTGGTCTTTATCTGCAGACACCAGAACACTTCTGAAAGTAAACCAACTGCTGTCAGACAAATGTGTCTGCAGATATTACACAAAATTATAATTGAATGGAATATGCTTTAAATAAACTAAACAGTTTATTGAGAATGAGTGAGAACCCATCACCAACAAAATAAGTACATTTTTCAACTAAACATAGTGCTACACTTTACTTAAGTGTATGCTCAAATTGTTTACCATTGATTGCAGTGCACATTTGCAATCACTTTCAAAAGATAGGTGAACAGACAAAAAACATTGGATGATAGGCCACTGCATGCTGAGGCAATTTTGATGGTGCATGTTGTCTGGTGTAGTTGGAGCTTCATGATAAACTAAATTTTTCAGTGCTCCACATAGAAAAAAATCAAGAAGAGTCAAATAAAAAGACCTTGCCAACCATTGTACTGTAGCATTCTGTCCTATCCACCAGTCAGGAAACTTTTCATTCATCACTTGAATTTCAACATGGGTAGTGTAAGCGGGGCAGCCATCATGTTTGAACCACATATACTGTTGCTTGGAACTTCTTCTTCTGGGACAACAGATAGAATGTTCATATGAAAATGTGCATACGTATTTGCATTTAACATCCCTGGAATGAGGTATGGTCCCACAATGGAATTTTCCATGATGTTGCAGCACAGGTTTATGCTTCATGGTTGTAGTTGTTGTACCTGACAAAACCAGGATGCATTTTCAGCTACCCAGGTAGTGCATGTCATGTAAATTTACATTACTGTTCTTCATAAGCATTACAATGTCAGTAAAGAGCACACAATTTGGGAAAAACAAAGTATAATATCCCAAGTGATGCAGAGAAAACCAACAAAAAACTTTCAAAATCACATATGCCAAGAGCCTGATGTAGTGACAGATGATAAGGGTGGAATTTATGTTGATGCAAGATGTAGATGACACTCCCCTAGCTGCTCCCACATTTGTTGGCAATACGTCTCATGCCACCAATTGCTGTGTAGAAGTAGCATGTCTAACTTCTCCTCACTGGTGTACATCTCTGCATGCAAGAAATGTCAAAGTGAAAATGACCTGCCAATTGGCAACATACTTCCTGCTAGTTCTGCAGTACAGAGAAGTAAACAGTTGAAAGGCTTGATACAACAATGTAGCGTGTGTGCAACACAAATAGCCGATTCTGGCTGACTTGCATTTCAACTTTAGGATGTTCCTCGGATTCTTTTGAGAACATTTTCAGCCTCAAATTAACTAGCATTATATCACTGCACTTGTCTTTTTAATGGACTTTTTATCACATACTGAAGTACAAGCCCCTTAGTGTACTATCATTTGCTGAAAACCTTGTTTCAATATCAGGAACCATTCCTGAAATAAAAGGGGTGTTACATAGTATGTGACTCACCCTGTATTAAGACAGATATTTTTCAGCATCTTTATTCCACCTAAATATGTTTACTTAAAGGTTTTGATACAATAGTGTGTGAAATTTGTAATGTGAAACTTTAACTTCACCTTGTCTTTAAGAAAGAAAAAAAAATAGAAATTTCTTTGTATAACAATGCTGGCAAAGACTGAAAAATTATCTGTTTGCATAATTATTCTGACTGTGAAGAGACATTACTGCTTATACTGCAATCACTGCTTCACTGGATGCCTTTGTGCTTCTGTTAACTCATACCTTAGTGACTTTGGAATAGGAAGTTTGGTATAAGGATCTGTCCGAGCAGCGGAAAATAATAAGTGGCTTAAAAAAAATGTTGTTGTTGTTGTTGTTGTTGTTGTTGTGGTCTTCAGTCCTGAGACTGGTTTGATGCAGCTCTCCATGCTACCCTATCCTGTGCAAGCTTCTTCATCTCCCAGTACTTACTGCAACCCACATCCTTCTGAATCTGCTTAGTGCATTCATCTCTTGGTCTCCCTCTACGATTTTTACCCTCCACGCTGCCCTCCAATGCTAAATTTGTGATCCCTTGATGCCTCAGAACATGTCCTACTAACCGGTCCCTTCTTTTTGTCAAGTTGTGCCACATACTCCTCTTCTCCCCAATTCTATTCAATACTTCATCATTAGTTATGTGATCTACTCATACCTGAGTGACTTTGGAATAGGAAATTTGGTATAAGGATCTGTCCAAAAAAATAAAAAAAAATAAAAGATTGCCATATGTACGAGTAGCCAGATATCACTGTATGCGTCGGTACCCAAGTGTGAAACTGGTGAAGCCACAGGACAAAAGGGCTGGCTGCAGATGAGATCATGATACCAAGTGATAGTCAAGCTGTACATAGCCGACAGTGGACAATGTACAGACTACAATAAGCCCAGAGCATTGGTGGAATGGAAGGCTATGTAGTGCTGGAGTGGGAGTAAGGAAGGTGGTAGGTGAGTAATGGAAAGGGAATAGCGAAGGTTGATGCCAGAGGGTTTATGGAAACATTGGGTGTATTGCAGGGCGAGTCCCCACCTGCAGAATTCAGAAAAGCTTGTGTTGGTAGGAAGGATCCAGGTGGCACAGACTGTCATTGAATTGAGCACATTGTATTCAGCAGGTGGTATGTTTATGGCCATTCACACAGATATACAGCATGTTTGCATACATTAAGTGGATTATGGACAACCATCATCTCTAGTGGATTATGGACAACCATCAGCTCTATGAAGGATTGATGACAATGAAAATATGTGTCAGACCAGAAGTCAAACCCATATTTCCCACTTACCACAAGCAGTCACCTTACCATTTGGCTACCCTAGCATGCTCCAAAGGCAGATCAAAAAGCTCCATATGTCATCAACTGTTTGTCTACAATCTTAATGCAAACATTCATGATGTGTATTCCCAGGGGATGAGACATTGTAATTGAAGGTTGCCTTTCTGGTGTCAGTGAATAAATATGCTATTGAAGTGCCTGTGTTGTTCAGAAGTACGGTGCAGTGTTCCTTATGATGTGCTTGCATGTCCAAAGGAACAGCAAGTTCGTTCTCATGCCCATGTAGAAAGCAGCACAGTGGTTGCAGCTTAGTTTGTGAATCACATGACTGATTTCACAGGTAGCCCTGGCTGCAGGAAATGAACAGATGACATAATGGCTGTGACATGCTGCTCCCTGTAGATGGTTGGCAAACTGCTTACCAGGGCCGGTGTTGACCTGTTCATGAATTTGGTCACTTGTTCTCTCTGACAGTTATGGAATTTACCAGTGATCCAGACTGGCATGGGCACATAGGAGGTTTAGTTGTTCTTAGGCAAGATGGACAGCCAGGGGTGCTCATGGGATGTCCTAGAGCCACAACCCTATTTTAACTATTGGGGCTACATCAGATATACTCTGTGTATGATGCCATAGTAGCAGTAGCAATTTGCTACACGGAAGGGAGACTGGGAGGGGCAATGTGATTGGAGCTGCGCAGCAGTAGGTTGCTGATCAACAGGACAACTTGTGATATAGTGGGAGTGACTCTCCAGCATCTGGCCAATCACCAGGATGAACATAACTTGGCCACTGTTGTACTGGCTGAATTAACCATTAAGGGTATTCCTAGTGCAGAACCTGACTTACCTGCATAGTTCTCTGGAACCTAACCTCATCCTCTCCATGAACCACCTCCATCCCAGGAGAGGCGTATTTCTGCGAATCAGATGCTGCAGCACATACAGTTGTGACAATGAGCATCACCATATCCAGCACCTTACTCAGTTCTCTGTACCCTTCATCTACCTTAGGTGGAGAGCCATTCACCAATGTGATTCCCATACACCAGATACTAGTAAGATGGACAACCTGTTGGGTGCAGAATATGATTAAATGAGAAACGATATGTTATGAGAATTTGTAAGAGTGGAAGAGTCTAACAGTGTTACTTTTAGTTTGATTTGTATTTATTGCAGCTAGTGATAGTGTTATGTGCATTCATAATTAAGGTTATCAAGTTAAATAAATGGAAGATTGTACTAAAGATTTTTAAGGGATATCCAACGGAAGAGAGGATTTTGGTAGCATTATTCTTTTAGTTGATAAATTATTACTTAAGAAAATTGTAGATCATGTAAATAGAAAGCCAGTGGGCTGATGCTATAGGCTTAACCTTGTGGTTCAAACAGAATGGACATAAGAAAAATGCATTGCACACCACTGTGGAAGTATATGCTGAGTCTTTACAAAACTACCCTGAGTTAAGATTCAGGGACTGGATCTGCTAGAGGAGGGATGTAATGTAGTGGTGCTGTTATTTTTTGGCACTACTAAGTAAAATAGCAGCACTGCCACAGCTACCACTAATGGACCACAGATGCCAGTAGGTGCAGAATGAGACAAACACCATAGCAGGAGATGCAGCAATTTCAACAGCCTGTTTCCATATTGTGGACCAGGGGCCAGCACTCACAGTACCAGTGATGCAACAGAAAGACAAACCAACCATGGCAATAACAAGCGAGTTGACACACCTACTCACCTTGTTTCCATGTATTTGGTTGGAAGCAATGTGTTGGCACAACTAGTGGGCAATATACCTGTATAAATATCCATAATTTTTAGTCAAAGGGATCACAGTCTCTCAGTGCCAACCACAGGGTTGGTAGGGAAGGTGAATGGTTGACTTCGGTGTATCGGAATAATTTTAGGAAAATGTGGTTCACCTGTAAAGGAGACTGCATGTAGGATGCTGGTGCAACCTATTCTTGAGTACTGCTCAAGTGTTTGGGATCTGTACCAGGTCAGATTTAAGGAAGATATTGAAGCAACACACAGGCAGACTGCTACATTTTCTACTGGTGGGTTTGAACAACATGTAAGTTGAGATGCATCCAGAACTGAAATGGGTATCCCTGGAGGGAAGGTGATGTTCTTTCTGAGAAACACTGTTGAGAAAATTTAGAGAACCAGCATTTGTGACTGCTGAACAATTCTACTGCCACCAGCATGCATTCCATGTAAGGACCACGAAGCTAAAATGCGAGAATTTTCGGCTCATACAGAGACATATAGATAGTCATTTTTCCTTCACTCTATTTGCAAGTGGAACAATAAAGGAAATGACAAGTAATAGAACAGGGTACCCTGCGCCACGCATTGCAGGTTGGCTTGCAGAGTATTTATGTAGATGTAGATGTAAATCATGAGCCCTGGGTTCCACGACCGAAAAGTTGACTTCTGGTTTAAAGTCCACTCCATTGGACTTGGTGCCTTCTGCCTGTTTGGCCACCTCAGGGTGCACTTCAGCTACAACTGGACTTCAACCTAGGAGGGCAGCCATTCATTTCATGAATGGAGTAGTGCAGCTGCCCGTCTGCCTGTACTTGTGCAAGCAAACTGACACCATAAGGCACCACCCACAAGGACAGACACCACCACCGGTGGCTTGGCTATCTTCCTTTGCAAGAATCATAGTGGGATTTTGCGTCTGCAGGTGCACCTTGCCCCGAGCTGCAGATTTGTGATGGGATGGTGTGTGTGCTGCCACAGCCGTCTCATGCCAGCATTCTGACCTGGCCACCATCCGACTGCTGGCTGCTTGTTGCCTCCGCACTACTGTCCACATGCACTGAGGCAGTTTGCTACTGTGGAATGACACTACGATTGCTGAGCTTGTTTTCTAATAAAACTGGTGACTGTTTATGGTGGTCTCTTGAGTCACCACCAGACAACACCCTGATATCAACCCACCACCTTAACTCGACCCTGTCACTGTTGAGGCCATCCACCCAGGGCTTCTACGACAAGGTGGTCAAAATAAACTGGTCCAGAAAATATTTACAATAAAACTGATGCAGGACTGACCCTCATTAATAAATATCACAGAAGAACCTGGAAATAGTCATTGATAATACTGACACAGTACTGTACTTGATTTATCAAACTGTGACACACACATAACAGGTCTGCCTGGGGGATAGGAGCAGTATCATTTTCAATGTTCGCTGTAGCTCTTGCAGTATGTGAGGATTACGTGAGTGAACCTGACCCTTAAGTTTTGCACCACATGCAGAAATCACAGGGGGAGGGGTCAGGTGATTGAGATGGGCAGGTGACTTCATTGTCTCTTTTGATTGTATTCTGTTCACCAAAAACACCTCCTGCACTCTTTACTAGGTTGCCAAGGTGGTACATGCTATTGCTATATTTTGCTGAAAATATCCATACAGTCATTTATCCTCTGTGAGTTGATCCACATATGGATTAACCAGTTTCTGGACATACCAGTTACCATTAACAGTTTTGGACCAGTTTTATTTTGCCCAATTTGTACGTATAGGGCACGCAGTATTATATACATCACAACAAGCAATATTAGAATATCAGTTATAATATGATATATGTTTTACATATCATATAGCTTGAGAAATTGTTTCAGCTTGCTGTTAATCATATAAGGGTTGTTGGTGTCCTTGTTTGTGTTCAGTGGAAGTTTATTGAAAATCCATATTCCAGACTAGATAACTGCTTTTCATACTATATTGAGAATTATCAAGTCTGAATATATCTGACAGTGACAGAATAAGAGAAAGCAATCATAAGCAGATAATCAAATGTAAAATATAGAAATTTCAAAAACTTCCAGTAAAACTTTTTAATACAATCAAAAATTTTCTATATATTATCTCAGTCACATTTAACATCAAAAGTTTTTTACAAAGTGATGACCAGTCTCAGTAGCTAAATTACCACCTTCAGGTCTGAGGAAAAAAAAAAAAAAAAAATTGCCTTAAGTAACAAAGTAATGTAAAAATTTCTATTACCTTCCTTTTTTTTAAAAAAAATAGAGAATTAATATAGGGCATGTAGTATTATAAATGCACTCACAGTATACAACACCACTGCATCATCTGTGGTATGTTAAATTTTTTAAAAAAGTAAGCCAGTAACTATTTTTACACAACTTTGTTATTTAAGCCAATTTTTCTTTTGGTTTGTCTGTTCTCAGTTCTGAAGATGGCAGTTAAGCCACAGAAACTGGTCATCACTTTGTAAAACATTTTTAGTTATTGAGTCTTTGTGAAGGCTTTGCATCTGCCTTGCCTTTTGTTTGTGAATGTCACAGTTAGTTTGGAAAAATGTTTTACTGTTGATTGCAAATGTCATCAGAGAGTAGCTGTCCAATTTGTAACTTCACAGATCAACCTCACAGCTCTTTTTTGTAGTCTAAAAATGATTTTCAATTTTGCAGCATTTACCCGGAATATTATACATTAGAGGAAAGATAGAGTAAATCTCCAAAATATAACTCAATTATTATTTCCCTCTCAATATGGGGTAAAACATTTCTTAGTGCAAAACACTACTGATATTAGTTTCTTGAGCAGGTGCTTAATATATTCATTTCATCATAGCCAATTATCTATTTATATTCCTAGAAATTATATGTCGAGTTTTTAAGTTTTTTCCTCAACAATATTTATTTCAAGAACAGGTAGTGTGTTTGCTGTTGGAAACTGCATTAGAGTTGTTTTTGAAAGGTTTAATGATAGACTATTGGCTTTGATTTGCTTTGTGTACTTGCTGTGTTATTATTTCAGTTGTAATTTGTATCAGCAGCAGCCAACACACTATTTGCTTTGTTTGCTTTGTGTACTTGCTGTGTTATTATTTCAGTTGTAATTTGTATCAGCAGCAGCCAACACACTATTTGCTTTGTTATTAGCTGATGCTGGTAGATCATTAATGTACACCATGAAGATCAGTGGTCCAATAATCCAGCCCCAGCGAATGCCATACATAACAGTTCAGTATTCTGATTTTGTTCTTTCACCAGCACCTGTTAAGGCAACTCTTTGTTTCCTGTTATTTAAGTGAAATCCAGGCCAATGTAGTGGTTTGTTTTTGACATCATGTGGGAGTGAGTTTTTGTGCTAATGTGTTACGTTTTACACTGTGAAAAGCTTTACCAAAGTTACAGAAAATCCCCACAGTATACCTTCTACATTACAGTATGATAAGTCAATCACAATATCTGTTGAATGAATGTCATTAAAAAATAATAATAATCGTCAACAGAGGAATATGTAAAGATACTTGAAGCTGTATTGTAACGGCTATTTACTTCATGTATACTGGGTTTAAAAAATATTTCACTTACAAAACACAAGCAGATCATAGAAGCTTAATCTCTATACTGTATCAATGCAATATTTGTGGTGAAAAGGCTGATATTCAAGTCTAACAAAGATTAAGCAATACACAGTGTAAAACTTAATTTACAATAATGAGCTTATTAGTTGTCTAACAAATTATTCCTTTTATATTTTTATTATGAAGCTGTCAAAATGTTTCAGGTTTTGAATTCAGGGCATGCAAAAATGGAGCATGCTCTGACATCCAACATTACTTGGTATGAGGCATTAATATCTGTGATGAAACTTCATGACGATATTACTGCAGTTCTTGAAGCATTTTCAGTGGAACTTGAAACAGGCACTAAAAAACTGTCCATTGATATTGTTGTTAAACATGGTTATGAGTGGATAAAAGTCATAGCAAAGAATGCAAGAAATGTCATAAGTTCCTTGGAGGGTAAGTAACATCTTTTTTTCATGACGTACTGGGAAAAAGAGATTATGTTTCAAGAAATATGGCTGAATTCTTCCAATGTTAAGTCAAGATATATTCTCTCTCTCTCTCTCTCTCTCTCTCTCTCTCTCTCTCTCTCACACACACACACACACACACACACAGGGCAATTTAAAGGGGCACAGTACGGATTAAAGAGAAACTATATCATAACATCTACTTCTTATAATTATTTGTCAGCACATGGGAATTGAGTTAACAGAGTTTCTATCAATACACCCTCACCACGATTGTGTAGGGCACAGAATTGGTCCAGTGGTTGGAACACATGTCTCATTTAAAGGAAAGATGTCCAATTGCTTATCTCGATTTATGTTTCCTGTGATTTGCATAAATCAATTACTTGAACATACTACAGCTGCTTCCTCCCAGCCTCCTCCAACTTAGCAGGTTATTTCTCTTTAATAACTTTAATACTGATAAGATCATAAACTTTTGACCTTCCTCCCTTTGACAGTCTTACAGAGAATGCAGAAATTTACGTTTTCAGGTAAACAACACATCAACCTGCATTAATTACTTAGTGCAGTCAAATAGTAACTAGGTAACCAGTCTGACTGACCAACAACCATCTTCATATCATCACTGTAATTGATACCTTAAGACATCAAACAGTGTTAACCACCACAAAATTATTTCTATGAGTAACTTGTCATCAAAGTATAAAAAATCTGACCATATGTAATATTTGAAACTCAGTATATCTTTTACGACAAAAATCAAACAATGGAAAATCCGGGATGGAATGTAACAACATTATTAAGTCTGGCTTCAGCTGCCAGAGGCTGCAGTCATGTGTGTATGAGTCGCATTTGCGCGCGCACGTGCGTGTGCGTGTATATGTGTGTGTGTGTGTGTGTGTGTGTGTTTGTTCTGTTTTCAACAAAGACCTTGTTGGGCGAAAGCTTATATTGTAACAGTCTTTTTGTTGTCTGCAACTCAGCATCTCCTCTATATGGTGAGTATTTTTCATCATCATCATTTTCCAACTCCAGTTTCCTGGGTGTGGTGTACAAGCGCTTGCCATCTCGCTCTGTCTTCACAGATCTTCTGTTCCAGGACACCTCCCCATTTGTGTCCTTTCTTCTCCACATCTGACCTTACTGTCTCTATCCAGCATTTTCTTGCTCTTCCCTGTGGTCTTCTTCCTAATGAGGCTCGGGTTGAAATACCTTTTGGCACGTCTTTGGCTGTTCATTCTCATTATGTGCCCATACCTCTGAAGCCTGCATTTCTTTATGACACTAGTACCAGGAAGGTAAATACCAGCTACTTTTCTGTTCACTTCATTCCTGATTTTATCCTTTCTCGTTGTTTGATTCATAGTTCTAATGAATCTTATTTCTATTGCCTGAATTCTGCTGAATTCTTTGTTTAGTAGGGTCCGTGTTTCTAAACCATATGTTAGGACTGGTACAAAGTAGATGTGGTGCATGGTCTCTTTTGATTTTCATGGAATTTTATCATGCCAGAGAAGAGTTCTGATTTGGATGTAAAAATTGGATGCTTTATGTGTCCTGCTAAATATTTCCTGTTTAATGGTATTGTCTTTTGAGGTCATGCTTCCTAGGTACTTGAAATGTAAAGCAGATCCTACTTTGGCTCCCTCTAGAAATATATTTGAAGTTGTTCATTGCCTGATGATAGTCATTTCTACTGTCTTTGTTTTACTTGTTTTCAGTCCAAATTTTTGAATCTGTTGTTCCAATCATTAAATTTATTCTGTGCTTCAGCTTTTATCTCTCCCCATACTATCAAATCATCATCAAAAAGCTGGGCATTCGGTTTGATGTCAACTTTCTTGACAGATTTTATGATCTTGTCCATTGGTATTACAAACAGGAGTGGTGATAGGGCACTTCCATGTTGGACACTTCTCTTTGTTTCAAACCTGTCTGAACACAACTGTAACACTTTTGGTGTAGCATCTTGTCTGTGTCAATAAGGTACTTTGGTACTTTTAGGACATCCAAACATTCCCATATCTTGTTGTGAGGAACACTGTCATACACTTTTTCAATGGCAAGTATAATCACGAGATTTCTTCTGTATTCCCAGTACTTTCCTGTCGACATTTGTACTGCAAAAATAAGATCCATAGTATCTTAGACTGAATCCATGTTGTTCTTCAAGTGAAGGTTCTACTACCTTTCTAATTCTCATTTCTATGATCTTTTCTAGCAGCGTAAAGATGTGTGACAGCAGAGTGTTGCCTCTGTAATTTCCAAATTTTCGTCGATTGCCCTTTTTGAACAGATGTAAGAGGACTCCTTTACTCCAGTCCTCTGGGATTTTGTTTTCTTTCCAAACCACTGATAACACTCTATATAGCCACTTTCAACCTGATATACCAGCTGCCTTTATCATGTCTGAGCTGAGATTATCAAAGCCTGTCGACTTTCCATTCTACATGCTCTTTAATGCTGTTTCTACCTCACGTCATGTTAATGGGTGTCTGTTAGTTTGAACTTCGTTAATTTCTCTACAGTTGTTGATGGTTGTGTTGTCCCCATCTCCATGTAACAGCATGTTGAAGTACTTTTTCATTTCATCCCTGATCCCTTTCTCTGTTCGTATTAAGTTACTGTTATCCATTTCCAGGGCAAGGATATGTACATATTCATTTTGTTTGCTCTTTAGTACTTTTTATAGTAATTTCCCACTTCCCTGACAGCCTTCCTTTAATCTTGCAGTAAAGCTTTCACAGCACTTTTCCTTTTCTTCCAATCATTCCACCTAGGTGTTCCCTTCTCTTCTGGTGTGGCACTTGTTTTTCCACAGATGTCTGTGGCGTCTGTAACAAATCAAATAATGGGAAATCCAGGATGGATTGTACAATATTATGAGAGTCTTTTTATTTGTGCCTATCTGCAACTCAGCATCTCCACTATATGGTGAGTAGGGGCTTCTCTAACAAAGGTTTCTTTGAATACAGACCGTTCTTCTTCTACTCCCTCTTTCTCAGTTTTGGGTAATTTGGCTGCTGTTTGTGCTTTACACTTTCTATTCTTTTCCACATCCTTCAATAACCAAGTCTTAATCTTTGGTGTTCTCTTTTGTTTAAATTTTGGCACTTGAACATCTTTTAGGTCAGCAGTTAATAGCCGGTGGTTGCTATTAGGCACTCACTGGGTATGACTTTAACATCTATAACATACTGACCAGCTTTTCTATCAGTGATGATGAAGTCTATCATAATCCTAAGCTTACCATACCAGCTGAATCTCATAACTTTATGAGTTTCCTTCTTCTGATACCAAGCGTTCTTTATGGCTAAGATGTTTCACACACAGAAAAGGAACCCATGCCCAGGGTTATGAACAAAAAGCTTAATGGCACCTTCGGCAGAGAAGGAGACCTTCGGAATGGCAGAGATGGCAGATGAGGCAGATGGACTCAGTCAGTAGCGAGCCAGTGGGTGTGTTGGACCTTCCATCGAGCTACAGACCCCCTTGAAGATGTCCTCCGCAGACGGGGATGAAACATTGGGAATTGAGACAGAATTCATCAACTGACCACGGCATAACAGCCCGGATAATTATAATGGACTTAATTCCATATCCCAGAATGAATGATTCCATATTTTTAAATTTCCAGAACGCTTTTGATATTGTTCCTCACAAGTGTCCTCTGTCAAATCTTCTGGCTCTGGAGTATCGCCTCAGTTGTGTGACTCGATTCACGATTTTCCATCAGAAAGGTTACAGTTTGTACTAACTAACAGAAAGTCATAGAGTAAAACAGAAGTATTATCTGGTATTCCCCAAGGAAATGTTACAGGCCCTCTGCTGATCCTGATCTACATAAACGATGTAGGAGACAATCTGAGCAACCCTCTTAGATTGTTTGCAGATAATGCAGTCATTTATCATCTTGTAAAGTCATCAGATGATCAAAATCAATTGCAAATTGAGTTAGACAACATATCTGTATGGTGCAAAAAGTGGCAATTGACTCTGAATAATGAAAAGTGTGAACTCATACACATGAGTCTCTTTTTATGGCAGCATGACTAGGTGCTACGTTTCAGTGAAATAAATGGGCGTCGGAGTCATATAAACAAGTCTGAATTTTAAGGCAGGGATTACTCGTCATCACTGGAAGCCAGAAATAGCATTACAACACCAGACAGTGAGGCAACTGGGCTCTGCCAGCTGCAACCATGGCTTTGAGACCAGGCTGCACTTGCTTTCTACCCAAAGTCCTTACTGGAAGCTGTTTTACTACGTGACTATTATGTGAAATAACCCTTGCACTGAAGTTAGTAACTTACCTAATAAATGATTATTATTATAATTTCCTTCACATCAGAGGATTACATACTAGCTTGTACTTTCTCTAGCCATTCTTCCATCTCATTTCTAATTACAGAAAGTGTTTCAACTTTCTTATTTGTGATGCTTTCTAAATTAACTTTCCACCTAATTGTTCCTATTCACTAAAATATTCTGTACAGATTTAATTATGTGGAAATATCCTACTTTCTTTTCCAATCTTTCTTCCATTAATTCTAGAGGTTCATATACAGGGTGGTCATAAACAGTCTGAAAAGCTTGCAATGGTGTTGAACGGGAGGTTGTGCTGAGAAATAACTGTTAAGGGGGGGGGGGGGGGGGGGGAATTCAATACATTGTGTCGTTTCTGCGTTATTTATCATTGAATTTAACCATTCCTGTCATCACAGATGCAAATTCAAGCAGCCTTCTGGAGACATTATTTCCAAACATGTTTTTTGTTTAGTTTCCTCAAACTGAACAAGCATAGCTTTTGTTTAATTTAACACTTCCAAAAAAGGGCACATTTTAACTAGTAATGACCATTTGAACAATAAGTATCTAAGAAATGGAGCATCATATCCAGTTTTTTTCTTATCAATTATTTCTCAGCACAGCCTCCCCTGCAATGATCTTAGAAGCTTTTCAGACTGTTTTAGACCACCATATATTTCCTTTCCTTGTTATAATCCTAATTACGACCTCCTTTCTAGCTTGTCCATCCTTCCATGTGAATGAGACATTATCTCAAACAGTGTTTTATTCATCTGAGCAAATCTATTACCTATTTTGCTAGAAAACCTTTCATCTATTTGAGAAAATTTTTGTTCATTTCTGCTTTTATTTCTGTTGATTGATTTAAAATCACCTGCTAAAATGTATTATACATTTCATTCATTTGTGTTTACTGCAATGAAATCACTTGCAAAATTTTTTCTAATGTTACATTTCCCTCTTTGAGAGTGATGACTGTTGGCCTCCTTACAACTAAAGTCACAGAATTGGTATTGAAATTAAATAAAAAAGATAGTAACAGTAAATGATATTTACTTCCTTTTCTGCATCATTAACTAATTAATGAAATTCCATAAACAACTTCACTGTTAAGTGGTTACTGTGCAATGAATTCTTAGTTGCAATTATGACACTGACCTTGTCAGTTGAATATCTAGATATACAGTTGATTTATTTAGACATTGTTCTACATAAACAGTGAAGTTATTTGTGGAATTTCATTAATTAATTAATAATGCAGACAAAGCAAGTAAAGATCATTTACTGTTAATATCTTACACATCACAAAGAAACACTATCCACTGGGTTGTATATAGCAAGCCCCACTTAAAGAGTTTGTAGATGCTGCAGAATGCATCTGCGTCTCATCTGCAACTGCCTCGCACACCCTCCTGTCATAGTTGGTTGCTGACTGCACCTCCTGGCCGCTCTGTGTTTGACTGCTAACTGTGAAGTGCAGGTTGCCAATTACCACTGAGGTGGGTGAGGATGTTCACTGTGCTCTCTGTCACCATTTTCTCAAACTATTCTTCGTGTAGACTGATGGACAACCATGTCACAGAATTAGTGCAGGCCAAAACACTGTATGTAGCTTTGATGATAAGCATTTTACTTTCCAGTGTTTAAGAATAGTCAAAATGAAATACAGTATGCAGAAAATTTTTATTTGACATTGATTGCTAAATGTTGCTGAATAATGTATAGCAGTACTTTTTTTTAAAAATTCATATTGAATATTTTAAAATAAATTCAAGTTCAAAATATGTGGCATTTAAAAATATCTTAATGTATTAAATATTCTTTTATGTCTCTTCTGGTTAACGTTAATTCCTTAATGGTGTAAATGTTGTATGTATGTATTTCACACCATGTAATAACAATACTTCACCATTGCTTTAAAATGATGTCTTAATTCACTTTAGAGGCGAAACATAAAATCCAGTCTTAAATTTTATATCACATTCAATGGAATCACAAAGCTTTTAGTCCCTTTTATGTCATGCAGATGCCTAGCTTTCCTCACTGTATGGCAGTGCTCACATACGTAGTTATATTATCTGCACTACTAAGTAAAGTATTCTTCAGTAAATCATTTCTCCCTTTTTTATAATATTTCAATCTTCTTAAAAAAAATTCCAAAGTGAATTACCTCACTGCAGATTCATTTTTCACAACGGTCACCACATGAAAGGGTTCCAAGTTGCAAAACAGTAAAGATCTTTGATATGGAATTCTTCTTAAAATATTACTTAATAATTATTTTTCTGTTTATACTTTTTGAGAATGGTTTTCAATAAGTTAAAGTAACTGTGAACATTTATTGAGGATTCCACTACAAACATCTGCTCTGAGAGGAGTCTAACTCACACTAATTCAGATTATTCAAAATTTTTCAATATCAACATTAGTCATTATTGTCTTGCATGTTCTTTAACAGCTCATGTTGTTTACTGTTCTGAGAGCCCCCTTTACGCAGTCCGTGTGGTGTTGATAGCTCCATGCCGCACTTCTGGTGACTAAAGGGCATCTGCTGATGAACTTCACCCATCGCATGTCACCCAGGAGTACTATTTAAACAGTGTAATGTTTAACATACTTGACGATGGTACAAAAAACTTTGAACTTCTAACATTTATGGGAAAAATCCGGTGGTGCTGCTGCTGCTGCTGATGATGATGATCCTCATACTGTGGATGGATCATCATCAGTAGTTGTCACACCTCTCATTGCATGAGACACGAAGGCACAGTGGACAGGTTTTGTAAGGTAATCCAGTATATTGGTGTAAAATATGCTGATCAGGAACTTAATGCTGCCGCTTCTTCTTACTTTGCTGGCCAAATCCTAGAATAATTTCTTTTTCACCCATTGGCTTTAAACCAGCTACCTCCAAACATTTAAATACGTTCAGCACCACATTTGCTAATAGTCATTACCTAGCAGCAACAGCTATTGGACAACAGACAAAAACTATATTGAATCACTCTGCTGATAGCGGTATTTAGTCTCATACAAAAAGACAATGGAAAAAACCTGAAAAAGGTAATCACAAGTGCATGCCACTGATTGTATCAAAGTTCTTATGCAAGATGGAAAGCAGACTAAACAATTCAGAAAGAAAAGCTGCATGAGTGCACTACAACGCTTGAAAATGGGACTAGCCAGAAAGAAATTGGCTTAGTTGAGTGAATCTAATTCTTTGAACTGACAGATACAAACAGCAAATTGGTAGTGATCATTTCAACTCATTTAAGGCCAGGAAAAGTAGCTACATAAGCATACAATACTAGGAAAGTTATTTATGGTTTTGTTTATTCTGCAGTTGCTTCTACATTTGATGAGATGTGGTTTGTTTAACGCAACTAAATAAAAGGCTGTTTGTATTGTGCTGTAAGTGTTTTGCCTCCTGTTATTTGCAAAGTATTTTCAGTGGCTTGTAACACATTAATTTTCGTATAAAATAATTGTTTTGTCTAACACTTACAGATTTATTACCACACCACAGTTTTTTGTTATTCTTTTGTTGTATGATGAGAAGCAGCTTTTTGTAGCACAATTTTCATGAGGTTAAATTGTTATTTGTTTATATGTAGGATATATGATCTTATTAGTGCATATGTCCTGTCCTGAAGTACTTAGTTGGTCTGCATACATATGTTGTCCCATTTTTATCATTTTTCAGACACACTAAACCAAAAAATGGTGGACAGTGAATGTAAGGTGTTAAGTTGATATATGTTGGAAAATGCCAAAAATCAGACGTTCTGAGGAAACGGACTGACTAAGTACAACTCCAGGACATCATATATGCACTAACAAGATCACAGATCATAAGTAGAAACAAAATGTTATTTAACCTCATGAAAATTGTATCTCACCTAACAACAAGAGGATAACAAAAAAACTAATTTAGTAACAAATTTATAATTATTATATGATGCAGTTATTGTGTACAAAAACAAACAAGTACATTGATCAGCCAGAACATTATGACCAGTGACCTGCTATTGATATAAACCCATTCAGTCGACAGCAGTGTCTCCTGGCAAGGAATGACTGCTAGTCAGACACATGCATGGTGCCTGTAGTATCAGTGAATGTGCCCTCTGTGTGTAGAGTGGAGAAGGCGCCCAATCTGTCTGAGTTTGACTGAGGGCAGATTGTGGTGGCCCGGAGGTTTTGGCATGAGCATTTCAGAAACTACACAAGTTTTCGGGTGTTCGAGGAGCACTGTGGTGAGTGTCTTCAACATGTGGTGAAATCAAGATGAAATCACGACGAGACGTCATGGGGTTTGGCGGCCACCCTTTATTGCAGATAAGGGTAGACTGATAAAACAGGACAGGTGGCGAACTGTGGTTGAACTAACATGAGACTTTAATGCTGGGCAGAGTATAATTGTATCTGAACACACAGTGCACCGAACACTCCTAACGATGGGCCTCCAGCCCACGACCCACGCATGTGACAATGTT
Organism: Schistocerca cancellata; assembly: GCF_023864275.1. NCBI lineage: Eukaryota > Metazoa > Arthropoda > Insecta > Orthoptera > Acrididae > Schistocerca > Schistocerca cancellata. Next base: position 604,028,878 of record NC_064631.1, on the reverse strand, counting down.
AACACCATGACATTGGCAACTATGACTGAAATGGTCATGTGGCTATCAGAACTGGACATTGGTGCAGTGGCAGAGTGTTGCACAGTTTGATGAATCCCGATACCTTCTTCATCGTGCCAATGGGAGGGAATGAATCTGTCATCTTCCAGTGGAACAGCTATTTGACATCTGTACTATAGGAAGGAGACTAGCTGGTGGCATTTCAACTATGCTCTGGGGAACATTCATGTGGCCATCTGTAGGTCCAGTGGAGCTCGAAAAGCCAAGGAGTATCATATCCTGATTGCAGACCATGTAACCCCTTCCCAGCAATCGTGTTTTTCGATGTCAGTGGCATTTTTCGACAAGATAATGCGCCATGTCTCAAGGCCAGGAGTGTGATGGAGTGGTTCAAGGAACACAGTGGCAAGTTCCAGTTGATGTGCTGGTCCCCAGACTCGACCAGATCTTAACTTGATCGAACACTTCTGTGATGTGACTGACCGTGGTGTCAGAGCTCATTGTCCTCCTCCCTGGAATTTGCAGGAATTAGGTGACCTGTGTGTGCAGATGTGGTGCCAGCTCCCTCCAGTGATGTACCAAGGCCTCATTGCTTCCATGCCATGAAGCAATGCCACTGTTATCCACGCCAAATGTGGCCATACTGGCTGTCAGATACAAGGTCATAATGTTCTGACTGATCGATGTATAACAGACCACTGAAGATACTTCACAAATAAAAAGAAGCAAAACATCTAAGCCATAATATGTAAAACCTTTGATTTAGGTGCATTAGATGATCCACATCCCCAAGAATGGGGTAATTTAGCCAACTGAAAGGAGAGCATCAAACTTGAGATCTAAGGTTCTCGGCTAATCTATAGCCATATTACTCGTACTTCCATACAGCAAGCAGAGTGATACCAGTCTTGTTGTTCATCTAGAGCAGTAATTGTCTTCACTCCTCCTTTGTTATATGCATAGGCAGTTATAATGTGTACAAGATACATGTAAGCTTGTCACCAGTGCATCCGGGTCATGGCTTGGGTGAGGTGACGACAGACATATCTGAGTACAATGACATCTCTTTCAGTATCATTGCTGCTCTCTGTGCAGATGATGTTAAGCAATCATGTGGCACAGTCTAAAATAATTCCCTGGCATTCTACTTTCATCTAAAGCAAATTCCTTTCACATATCAACAGCTAAATAATATTTACAGAGCCAGTGCAGTTTGTGTTCTGCTGCTTTACAAAAGAGGCATGTAGTGCCAAAGCTGCTAACAGTTACTACATGAAGTATTTGCAAAACAGCATTTTTGAACTGAAACAAGTTAAGAGTATGAAATGAGAGAAATTACGTATGTGTTGCAGCTTCTCATGTCTCCACAGTACATTACATAAGTACACAAATCCACAGAATAAACTGTCTCCCTAATTCATTCCAGCATTAAACAGACTTGTAATTAATAAATATTTAAAAAAATTAGTTTGAAAGTAGGAAGAAGATAGACATGTAATTTGTGTGTGTGTGTGTGTGTGTGTGTGTGTGTGTGTGTGCGTGTGTGTGTGTGTGTGCGCGCACGCGCGAGTTCTTTCTGGCAGTGTTTTCCACATAAATGCCATTATTTGCATTAGTAAAGGGTCTTGTTTCATAGCTTAGGTGGCAGTGGTTTCGTATTGGTAAACCTTCCACTACCAAGCTGAAGTCCATGTCAAGTAGAACACATACGATATAAACAATAACTTGTTTAACAAAGTTCAACATTTGCAAATGGGAAAGTGCATTTGTGTTTGCATGTTTCATAGTTGATTTGTAATAAATTTGACAATTTTATTCACTGAGAAAAGCAGTAAACACTGGGCTGTTTTCCCAGAAGTGCCATCATGAGACCCAAAATTGGTTACTACTGTTTTAGTTTCTGTGATTAGATTAAACTTGTAACATTGCCTTTTACTTCAAAATATGTAGACTACATTCAGAGGATGTCACAGTAAGATAGTTTGTAGTCTCTATCACTTGAAATTTGATTGTCCATCTGTTTATTAACTACAGAAGCTCTATGTTACAAATGGACTTCTGCAGGCATACAAATACAAATATTTTAGTTCGAGAAGGAGTGAATCCACACCCCTTATGTAATTGTTAGACATAGTATTTGAGAGCCTGGAAAAAATTTGGTTGATGTAAACTGATAATCAAATGTATTCAGAACTGTGAGTTTGTATTTTACTTTTGCTTTGATGCACAGAAGTTCTATGGCCATATTTTTTACAATAGTTACATTCAGCCTCATGAAATGAACGTAGTGGCCAATCATGCAACTGTAAACTGTGATCATGAGATTGCAGTTAAGAAGACTGCTGGCATTTACCACAAATGTAATGATGTTAAAGTGATGTGCTTACATTTGGGTAGAAATGTGGAGCTAGTTGAGTTATTTGTTGTTTGATTGCTGCCACAGCTTGATACAAGGGAGGTAATGCTGTTGTGCTTTAGACAGGCCAGGGTAGGGAGCAGATGTGAGATGTTGCATTTAGGGAATTTTCTTTGTTCTTACAGCTGTCATATGTATCCTTTGCTATTTTAAACAACTGATCAGTTTGTACACACCTGCTAAAAATAATTAAGATAACTGTTACTGCCTCTTTCATTACCACCTCATCTGGATGAATTAATTCCTCTTCATACAATTACCAACATTTAGGCAGACAAATCTACACTTACAGCTTAATCTGTTGAGATCTCTAATTCATCTGGTCTATGATTAACTATATTGGCATTTATACTGGTGGAAATTTAATCTGAAACTAACAGTGAGAGTCTTGTTATTGAAACATACACTTAATCAGTCACAAATTTCATCAAAGAATAGTGTTAATGAGTCCACTACAGTGGTGAGTTTCTTTAACAAGCAAAAAGTACCACCTTGACCAAGATACAAGAAAGTGTTATTGAGTATTAATAGCTTCTGGGTGTTCTACTGAGTTTTTCTTTCCATTTTATGCACAATATTTTGATGATGAAACATAAAATGGAAACAACAGCTCAGCAGAACACTCAGAGGCACACTATTAATCATTCACCCTGATGAAACCTGAGAGATCATATTCCTGAATACTGAAGTGAAATAAAAGAGCATTATTGTAGTAGAACTGTGCCAGCCAACTTCACTTTCATTCTATCATCCTGATGCTACTCATAAAAAATGTTACCTTCTTCAGTCTTGACAGTAACCTTTGTGTAGTTTCTTGATGCAGTGGACCTACTAGACATTGCCACTGTGACTACTCCAACTCACTATAAAATTATGTGTCCACTTTAAACAAACTCTTGTGTATTCTGCTTCTTTCATAAAACACATACAATTGTGGGTATACAGATCACAATGCCATCACCATCATGTTAGGCTCTCATTCATATATGTTATGACGGAACAGTCAATAGACGACAGATTGTCCCTTTTCTGTTTCTGGATGTGGTTATGGTTGCCAGTGCCCCTTGAGTTCCAAGCCACTGCCAAGCTGTGACTTCACAGAATAAGCGGATCACTGCAGTGATGGAGACATGCAATTGCTGCTATGCCTTTTTGATGTTTAGAGTTTTTATGTGTACATTAGGAATCTGCAAATCACTGTGAAGTGCATGGCAGAGAGTATGTCCCATTATGCCAGTTATTAGGACATCTTTGCATTCCATTCACATATGGAGTGCAGGAAGAATGATTGTTTAAATGCCTCTGTGCATGCTGTTATTAATCCAATCTTGTCCTCATGACCCATATAAGTTCTTGAAACTTTGTAAGTTGTCTTTCATGGAATTGTTTATGTCTATCTTCAAAAATCTGCAAGTTCAGTTTCTCCGGCATCTCTGAGACAGTCTCCCCCAGGCCAAACAAGCCTGTAACAATTTGTGCTGATCTTTCTCTTTACATGTTCAATATCCTCTGTTACTCCTCTTTGGTACTGGTCCCACACACTAGAGCAATATTCTAGGGGGTCACACAAGAGATTTGTAAGCAATCTCCTTTGTAGATTGATTACACTTCCCCAGTATTCTACCAGTAAACCAAGTCTACCAGCTGCTTTACCCATGATGGAGCCTTTGTGTTCATTTCATTTCATATTCCTGCAAAGTGTTACACCCAGATATTTATATGAGTTGGCCAATTCCAGCAGTGACTCATTTTATTACATTCGTAGGATACTATGTTTTTATTTTGTTCTTTGAAGTGCAGAAATTTACATTTCTGAACATTTCAGGTAAGTTGCCAGTGTTTGCACCACTTTGAAATCTTATCAATATCTGACTGAATATTTATGCACCTTCTTTCAGACAGTACTTCATTTTAGATAATTGCATTATCTGCAAAAAGTCTGAGGTTACTATTAATATTGTCTGCATTGTAGACACTTGTGACCTGTGCTTTCTTCCAAGACCTGGGATGGGGGTTTTTGTTCAAGGGATCTACAATAGGTTGTAGTTAGAAGAGGGACTAACTCAACTGCAAATTCAGTATAGAACAGCAAGGGTTCCAACACACTTCCCTGGAGCGAACCCAAAGTTACTCCTACATCTGACGATGACTCTCCATCCCTGATAACATGCTGTGTCCTCCCCATCAAAAGAGCCTTAATCCAGTCACAAATTTCACTTGATACCCGTATGATTGATCTTTTGGCAATAAGTATAGGTGTGGTACTTAGACAAATGCTTTTAGGAAATCAAGAAATACTGCATCTACCTGACTGCCTTGATCCAAGGATGTCAGTATGTCATGTGAGAAAAGCGAGAGTTGGGTTTCACATTACCTATATTTTCTGAATCCATGCTGGATAGCATAGAGGAGGTCATTCTGTTAAGAGATAACTCATTAGCTTTGGACTCTCAACATGTTCTAAGGTTCTACAACAAATTAATACCAATGAAATTGGACAGTGGTTTTGTGGCTCACTTAGACCACCCTTCTTGTAGACGCTTGTGACCTGTGCTTTCTTCCAAGACCTGAGACGGGGGCTTTTGTTCAGCCGTTTTGAGTTGTAATTGAAACTGGTGTAGGTGGAGATTCCATTGGGCCCTGGAGATTAGTTTGATTTTAACTGTTTCAGCCATTTCCAGATTGGCTACTTACTTGGAAAAAAATTCCCTAAGAATTCCAGGTGTGAGGAGGAAGATGGCATCAAGAAGCTCCTGATAAATTAATAATTAATGATGAGCAGCAGCAGGAGGGGGGGGGGGTCAGCATACCCTGCAGGGAGGGGGGGGGGACAACATACCCCTTCCCCTCCCACCAGTGCAGAGTATGAGGGACATGAAGGAGCGGCACCGAGGTTGTTGAGGAGATGTGGCAGTCAGTCCGCATCAGGCATCGTGAGTGGGAAGTTTGCCTGACCAGCCACACTGTGATTGGTCATGAAGGGGAGGGGGAGTGGTTGGGCCATTTCCTACAGGTGTGAATCTCTTCTGATGGGAAGGCAGTACTGTTGATGTGAGTTGCTAATTTATTAACTTTAATGGGTGTAGCCTGAGCAATGACTGGCCTTGGCCGGCCGAAGTGGCCGCGCGGTTCTGGCACTGCAGTCTGAACCGCGGGACCGCTACGGTCGCAGGTTCGAATCCTGCCTCGGGCATGGATGTGTGTGATGTCCTTAGGTTAGTTAGGTTTAACTAGTTCTAAGTTCTAGGGGACTAATGACCTCAGCAGTTGAGTCCCATAGTGCTCAGAGCCATTTGAACCATTTGAACTGGCCTTGATGGGCTGGAGGCCAAGAGAAGGCAGGAATGCTGGGTACTGATCCGTTTTGAGTTGTAGTTGAAACTGATGTAGGTGGAGATGCAGTTGTAGAGTCCGGCATTTTGGTGTTGAGCTCATCTCAGGAAGAGGAGTTGTAGTTGTCAGCGACAGTAGGAGGTGAAATGTGCAACTAACAGTGGTCATATGGTGTCATGTTTTGTTTGATTCCTCCAATGTGTACCGAATGTGGCATTGTGGTAGGTGTGCAGTAATTGAATGTGGAACCAGGCAAACATAGTCAGTGGAGTCAGTAATGTAGTATGAAGATCAGCAGCAGATGGTGATTGAGCTACGTTCTGGTGAATCACGGCAGAAGAGATGGAGACAGTGTACTGTCCAGTCAGAGGGGCATGCCCGAAGATGCCAGTGCGGAGAAGCCACTTGGTGAGGAGAAACCTGGTATACTGTCATGTGTGTTTTGTTGCATGTCCAGGATTGGTGACCATGCAGATGCTGGGTGGAATGGGGAATGGGCATGGGCATGGTAGTACATCAGGTAGGCATGACCAGTTGGTGGTTCTGGGGTCATGCATGGACAGCCACACTCATTGTCATGATGACTGTGTGCTGATCATGAGCTGCTCACGTGCTGTGGTGAGATGGTGAGAGCAGTGGATGTCGTTTTTATGTTGTGGGAGTAATGCGGTCCCCATATTAAGTGTGTCTGATAATGCACGGCAGTCATTATAGTGATGGTGAATCACAAAGAACTCATCTTATGTGGAGTCACACTGCTTAAGTGTGTTAACAGCTATACGATTGTCTTCCTGCTGTTTGTCTTGAATGAGCAATGTAACATATAGGAGCACAGGTGCCAGGATGAAAGGTCCTGGAATGCAGCAGCCCATGTCGAAGTACAGGAGTGCATTGTGGTGTACAGACAAGGAGAGTTGGAATTGGTATAAAAGGTCCAATGCTAGGTCCATTTTTGTGATGTCCTTATGAGAGAGTGTCCATATGAGTCAGCGAGATGATGACACTTGCAAAGTCTGGGTCATGGATCCATGAACTGTGATCGATGGGCCTACAGCATCGTGCTATTGCAGTGCTGTAGGTTTGTCCATTGTCGATGAACCAGCAAGCAGTAGTGAGTTGATATCAGAGCTGAAGTCTGCCAGAAAATGATTTGTTGGAAGTGGGATGGGGTGAAGGTGGAAGCCTCGCAGAACAGTTGTCAGAATCCGAGTCGGTGAGGAGATGATATTCATGCATGCAATCGAAGATGTGATATCCAGTAGCAGTCATTGTTAGTGGGGTGAGAAAAGATTCACTGCTGTGCGGCATATAGAGCTGACCAGGACACTCTTACAGATTGGATGAACTTGTTGTGAACAATATGAAGTTGTCACAAGATGGTGTGGGGGGGGGGGGGGGGGGGCAGTTGTGAAGTGTGTCAGGGAACTGCTCCCGTATGGATATGGCAAGGGTGTGGTGGCATGGCATGAAGTGCTGGCCAAAGCAATTCGCCCAGGTGCAATGCAGTCAATCACATAGAACTGCTGTGTGGGCACATTTTGGTTGGTAATGTTCTGTACAGGTGAGAATGCAGCATACGTGGTGGCCTTCTGTGCAGGTCTGGGCATGATGAGGATGTGAATGGTCTGTGCAGGTGTAGGCGCGGTGCACTCGGTGGCATTCTGCACAGGCCTGCGTGTGATGCAGTTGGGGATGGTTTGCGCAGGTGCGAGAGCAGCATGCTCGGTGGAATCCTACACAAGCCCGGGCATGACACAAATGCTGATGTTCTGTGCAGGTGCGAGCACAGAGCGGGTCGCAGGGAGGTGAGCTTTTGTTGTTGCACAAAGATTGTCGATCATGCCAGGGGCAGTGAAATCAGAGTTGGAAGTGATTGGGCAAAGAAGGTCAGTCTCAACTACTGCGTGGAAGGAAGCAAGCAAGCCGAGGCTGATTCTGCTGGACATAATGGCCAGCATTGTCTTCAACAGTGGGAATATATTGTCGGGGGGTTGTTCTTGACGTGAATATTCAAAATAGCTCCATAGAATGCCTACCATCATAGTCCAATTCATGCAGGTATTATCTTAAGAAAACCTTATAATTGTAACAGTGAGAATGCTGTAGACCAGATGTGGGCAAATAGCAGTCTGGAGGCTGCATGTGGCCCGTGAATGGTTTTTGTGTGGCCTGCCAAGACAATCATAATTTTTATGTAACGATTTATACCTTTTCTGAATTTCAAAGTTAACTAATGCCTGCCATTATTTTAAATGGTGTCGCCCTCTGCTTCCACAGAGTGGCCCTCCCCGAGCCAAAACTATTGCTCACCACTGCTGTAGACAATAATACTACCAACTTCTGAGATCAGCTCATGCTGTACATGTCATGGTCAGATGATCATGAGTAGTTCAACTGATTGAAATAGTGATGCATGTAATGTGGCAAAACCCATATCAACTGGTCAGCCTTCCTCAATTCTGCAGTTATATTGCTGTTTATATTGAGCAATATAACACAGACCTTCCATTATCCCACTTCAGTGAGGAATCTACGTATGGAAGAAACATTTGACATATTGTATTTACCTAAAATCAGGATATGTCGAAAAATAATTGTATTTATAATCTAAGAATCATAATCATTCACTGCCATGCAGAGAACTTTTCATCTTGCCCACATAGTATAACATTCCGGTCTCCCAATACTATTGTCTCCATCTTTTTACATGTTGTTGTTGTTGTTGTTGTGGTCTTCAGTCCTGAGACTGGTTTGATGCAGCCCTCCATGCTACTCTATCCTGTGCAAGCTTCTTCATCTCCCAGTACTTACTGCAACCTACGTACTTCTGAATCTGCTTAGTGTATTCATCTCTTGGTCTCCCTCTATGATATTTACCCTCCACACTGCCCTCCAATGCTAAATTTGTGATCCCTTGATGCCTCAGAACATGTCCTACCAACCGGTCCCTTCTTCTTGTCAAGTTGTGCCACAAACTCCTCTTCTCCCCAATTCTGTTCAGTACCTCCTCATTAGTTATGTGATCTACCCATCTTATCTTCAGCATTCTTCTGTAGCAGCACATTTCGAAAGCTTCTAGTCTCTTCTTGTCCAAACTGTTTATCGTCCATGTTTCACTTCCATATATGGCTACACTCCATATGAATACTTTCAGAAACGACTTCCTGACACTTAAATCTATACTCAATATTAACAAATTTGTCGTCTTCAGAAACGCTTTACTTCCCATTGCCAGTCTACATTTTATATCCTCTCTACTTCGACCATCATCAGTTATTTTGCTCCCCAAATAGCATAACTCCTTTACTACTTTAAGTGTCTCATTTCCTAATCTAACTCTCTCAGCATCACCTGATTTAATTAGACTACATTCCATTATCCTCGTTTTGCTTTTGTTGATGTTCATCTTATATCCTCCTCTCAAGACACTGTCCATTCTGTTCAGCTGCTGTTCCAAGTCCTTTGCTGTCTCTGACAGAATTACAATGTCATCGGCGAACCTCAAAGTTTTTATTTCTTCTTCATGAATTTTAATACCTACTCAAAAATTTTTCTTTTGTTTCCTTTACTGCTTGCTCAATATACAGATTGAATAACATCGGGGAGAGGCTACAAGCCTGTCTCACTCCCTTCCCAACCACTGCTTCCCTTTCATGCCCCTCGACTCTTATAACTGCCATCTGGTTTCTGTAGAAATTGTAAATAGCCTTTCGCTCCCTGTATTTTACCCCTGCCACCTTTAGAATTTGAAAGAGAGTATTCCAGTCAACATTGTCAAAAGATTTCTCTAAGTCTACAAATGCTAGCAACGTAGGTTTGCCTTTCCTTAATCTTTCTTCTAAGATAAGTCATAGAGTCAGTATTGTCTCACATGTTCCAATATTTCTACGGAATCCAAACTGATCTTCTCTGAGGTCGGCTTCTACCAGTTTTTCCATTCGTCTGTAAAGAATTCGTGTTAGTATTTTGCAGCTGTGACTTATTAAACAGATAGTTCGGTAATTTTCACATCTGTCAACACCTGTTTTCTTTGTGATTGGAATTATTATATTTTTCTTGAAGTCTGAGGGTATTTCGCCTGTCTCATACATCTTGCTCACCAGATAGTAGAGTTTTGTCAGGACTGACTCTCCTAAGGCCGTCAGTAGTTCTAATGGAATGTTGTCTACTCCCGGGGTCTTGTTTCGACTCAGGTCTTTCAGTGCTCTGTCAAACTCTTCACGCAGTATTGTATCTCCCATTTCATCTTCATCTACAACCTCTTCCAGTTCCATAATATTGTCCTCGAGTACATCGTCCTTGTATAGACCCTCTATATACTCCTTCCACCTTTCTGCTTTCCCTTCTTTGCTTAGAACTGGGTTTCCATCTGAGCTCTTGATGTTCATACAAGTGGTTCTCTTTTCTCCAAAGGTCTCTTTAATTTTCCTGTAGGCAGTATCTATATTACCCCTAGTGAGATAAGCCTCTACATCCCTACATTTGTCCTCTAGCCATCCCTGCTTAGCCATTTTGCACTTCCTGTCGATCTCATTTTTGAGATGTTTGTATTCATTTTTGCCTGCTTCATTTACTGCATTTTTATATCTTCTCCTTTCATCAATTAAATTCAATATTTCTTCTGTTACCCAAGGATTTCTTCTAGCCCTCGTCTTTTTACCTACTTGATCCTCTGCTGCCTTCACTACTTCATCCCTCAGAGCTACCCATTCTTCTTCTACTGCATTTCTTTCTTCCATTCGTGACAATTGTTCCCTTATTCTCTCCCTGAAACTCTGTACAACCTCTGGTTCTTTCAGTTTATCCAGATCCCATCTCCTTAAATTCCCACCTTTTCTCAGTTTCTTCAGTTTTAATGTACAGTTCATAACCAATAGATTGTGGTCAGAGTCCACATCTGCCTCTGGAAATGTCTTACAATTTAAAACCTGGTTCCTAAATCTCTGTCTTACCATTATATAATCTATCTGATACCTTCTAGTATCTCCAGGATTCTTCCATTTGTACAAACGTCTTTTATGATTCTTGAACCAAGTGTTAGCTATGATTAAGATATGCTCTGTGCAAAACCCCTAATCCATATTCACCTATTATGTTCCCTTCTCTTCCTTTTCATACTCTCGAATTCCACTCACCCATGACTATTAAATTTTTGTCTCCCTTCACTACCTGAATAATTTCTTTTATCTCATCATACATTTCATCAATTTCTTCATCATCTGCAGAGCTAGTTGGCATATAAACTTGTACTTCTGTATTTGGTGTGGGCTTCGTGTCTATCTTGGCCACAATAATGTGTTCACTATGCTGTTTGTAGTAGCTTACCCGCACTCCTATTTTTTTATTCATTATTAAACCTACTCCTGCATTATCCCTATTTGATTTTGTATTTATAACCGTATATTCACCTGACCAAAAGTCTTGTTCCTCCTGCCACTGAGCTTCACTATTTCCCACTATATCTAACTTTAACCTATCCATTTCCCTTTTTAAATTTTGAAACCTACCTACCCGATTAAGGTATCTGATATTCCACACTCCGATCTGTAGAACGCCAGTTTTCTTTCTCCTGATAAGGACATCCTCTTGGGTAGTCCCCACCCGCAGATCCGAATGGGGGACTATTTTACCTCCGGAATGTTTTATTCAAGAGGACACCATCATCATTTAACCATACAGTGAAGCTGCATGCCCTTGGTAAATATTATTAAGCTTCATTTTTTATTTTTGTTTGGAGGAACCTTTTTATTTTAATTTATTTTTTGTGTTAGTTGTTTATTTTAGAGTGTTTTCTCAAAATGTGGAATCTGCAGTGTTTTGATACTGTGTTTTTGAATGTGATGAGACAGATAAAATGATGGTTTACGAATTTAATAAAGACTTTTAAATTAAATTTGTCTATTTGCTGCTCTTACTGTGGCTTCTCAAACACTTGTTTGAATTTGTACTTGATGTTACTGTATTATACAGGCTTATAAACTTCAAGAAGATCTAAAATCTGAGCACTATGCGTTCTAAAGTCTCTTTGTGTGTTTTCACATAAATAAAACCTGAAACAAACAAAGTTAGTGTGTAATGATTATTATACATCTCTTCCCTTCTTCCATAGGTGATTGCAGTTATGGGAAACGAACCTACATTGATCAAGCAAAAGATATACTTCTGTGTGCAGAGAAACATGCCCTTTATTTCAAAACACCTAAGGTAGGTGTAGTGTCATGTAGAGTGTGTGTGTGTGTGTGTGTGTGTGTGTGTGTGTGTGTGTGTGTAGGGTGGGGGAAGGTGGCAAACTTCTACTGTTATGTCCATCTATGTGTTCAGTATAATGCTGCCAAAACGTAGTTCAAGCAGAATTTAGATATTAGTGTATGATAGCTCACCTGTTGTTGAAGTGACTGAAAAAAAAAAAAGACTTAGTAAAAAGAACTGGAAAATACGAGTGTCGGATGGGCTGTGTTATGGTAACTGTAACTCATTCAAATGGATCAAAATGATTACAGATTATCATCTAGCCATCTGATTCTTTATAGTCTCCAGCAATGTCTCCAACATTAGGTGATAATATGTTAGACACAAAACATGCCTTAGATCATGACCTAATGCCCATGTAACAAAAATCAACAAGCATGTGTTTTCCAGTTCATGTTATTATCAGTGCGAACACCTAAAAATGTAGAACAGGGATGTTGAACCTTTTATCTTATCTGGGCCAACTGAAAGAAAATGAATATTTTGGGCCACATATAATATACTTAAAGAAAAAAAATTGAGATGTACTGATGAGAGAAAAGCATCACGTAGCGGGATTTTCATATTGAAAATATTCAATTTATCATAACTTCAAATAAATAGAATTTTTTGGAAAGTTTCTTTTCTGCCAGTCTTGGGGTAGATGATTACTACTTGGACCACTTCGATACTTACTATAGGTTGCAAGCAGGCTGCAGGTTGGGTACCCCTGATGTAGAATGCTGTGTTTTGTTTATTGATTTATACTCGTACATTATGTCCATTGGTATGGTCAGACTTGATTCTAATACTTGCATTGTCAGCAGAGAGAACTGGCTTTTTAAATTTATGGTGGTAGGTCATATATAAAAACAAGAACAAGAGTGATCCCAATATCAGTCCCTGTGGTGCTCCTGTAGTGATTATTATCCATTCTAAAGATGATGTTTTGTTTGTGTGCACTCCCTGATGATGGAGCTTTCACTTTGATATGTGTTCAAGAAATGAAGCCTAAAAAACTGAAATACAGGCTGTCAACCAGACAACTGGCTTTTATTCATAAAATATATACTTCTCATTGTCTCTGGATGCAACATGAAACTATTATGGATTTGCAAAAAAAGAAAAAAAATTGTATTGTGTTCTGAAAAGCTGATGTCTGTCATTTCAATGTCATAATCAAATATTTGTTCTGAGTTGAATATCTGGACAACTGTTGTTTTTTGATTCCCTGTCCATATCTTATCGTTTCTTGTAATGTTGACAAATTATAAGTGTTTAATTAGTTAACCTGTTGATCCCTTCTGTAGTTATTCAGAATCTGACTTAAATATTTGTACTGTTATAATTACAAGAGAGACCAAAGATGAAAAGAATGAACCACAGCAAGATGTCTGTTGTCTCTCCCCCCTCATCCCCCAACAAGTTTTCAGCTCAGGATGTTAATTCGTAAACTGCAAGTTCCATGTGGTTCACAGCATCTCTGATGCTTAATACTTGTCAGTACATTCATCAACAAATTGACTTGCTGCTTGTCGGTACTGATAACTTGAAACTGAACTTCATCCATTCATTAATTCATGAATATAGTGGTGCCTCACGTCAATATGTTTAGTTCAAGTGTGATGCACCCTGTTTTGACTCAGTGCAATGACACCTCTATTATCACAGAGCACATGATTTTTCACTGTGTTTAGTACCAATGGAACACTAAATAAAATACACTGCCAGAAAAAAAATTAGTACACCCTTTTAGAGGTTTCCAATTCACTCAAGATTTAATTGTTGCAACAGTCCATAAGAAGTACATGAAATGATTAAAATTACAGATCAGTAGCAAAGGCAGTTCTGAGGTACCAGGTGTCGACCCATACTGAAACACCCTTATTTGTATGTGGTGTAGCCTCCACGGCTGGCAATGCAGACGATGACTCTGGCATCAGGCACTGACTCTGGCATCCAGATAATTGTATGGATGGTGAATACTGTCCTGGGATATGTAATTCCATGCCTACTCGACATGTTCATTTAGTTCTGTAAGTTTTGTTGATTGATGTGTGGCACAAGTCATTTCTTGTCCCAGCATGTCCCACACATTCTTGATAGATTGTGCTGGTCAGGGAAGTTGCTGCATGTCTTGAAGAAATGTTGAGTTTTATTGGACAGTGTTTGGTAGAGCATTATCCTGTTGGAACAATACATCGCCTTCCTGTTTCAAGACTGGCAAAAGAACTGGTCTAATAACATTCTGCAGATACCAAGTGCTGGTTAACACCCCCTCCAGAAACAGCAAAGGTAAACAAGAGTTCCAGCTTATCACACCACAGACCACAAGGTGTGAGGTGAGGCCAGTGTGTCCTGAATGAATGCATTCCACGAAACAACATTCACCTGGTCTACACCATATGTGCAAACGACTATCACTTGTATGCAGGCAGAGTCTGTTTTCATCACTGAAGACCGTGCCTTGCCATTCCATCTTCCAAGTGATCCTCTGATGGCACCAGTCAAGCCATGTATGTTGATGCCACAGCATGAGTGGAAGACTGGCTAGAAGTGTGCATGCGCGTAGTCCCACTGCTAATAACCAGTTTGCCACAGCTTGTGTGACACGTCTTGGCTCACAAGTGCTTTTATCTGTGCTGTGGTAACTGTGTGATCTGCCATTGCTGCCCTTACAATACAAAAATCCTGGCAGACATCTGTGCTGCATGGAGGTGTGAAAATGTTCTTGTGACCACTGACACCAGCATCATTGCACAACTGATGCAGCAATTTTGGAAAAGGACCACCTGCCATGTGGGCAGCCAGAATTTGACCTCGTTCACACCCGTTGTAGGAAGCATGAATGCAGCTCTGTGGCATGGTTGCCTGCTTGCTTCACATGTTTGCACCACAGTGAGCCTTCTGGCTGTAAGCATTCCCTATTAAAAGGTAGACACAGATGGTGCTCTGGTAGCTATGCCACTGTGCTATCTGTTGGCACATGATGTTGAAGACATTATCAGTATTATCTGCTATACCCCAGGTGGCATATGCCACCATGGGATCAAAATCGACATCACCCTTCCAAATGTACTGTTCTCCCCACTTTGCACAGCACCCTGCTGTATGGAATTATATTCAGCACTAATATGCCACCTAGTTCAGTCATTTTTCTTAACTCAGAAAGGAATCGTAAGAGTGATGCAACAGGCTCAACAAACAGAAATTCTTTAAACTGTGACCAATCCTTGCACTTTCCTGTGTATATTAGAAACATGTCAATGTGATGGAAAGAATTAAAAAACATAATTAAAAAATTTAATATTCATGAGCATGATGCAGAGCAAAAAGAAAAGTTTCATGTCCATTGGGTAAGGTCACCAACTTTTAAAACTTGCACTGCAAATAGTACAATACAAGTTTACGATAAGTGTTCCTCATAGGGTAAAAATTGTTTCATTATTCTCACTTTAATAATTCTAGATGTTTTGTAAGGTTATCTGCTATACTTGTTGGTGAAAGTGTTTGCTGTTTGAATGAGTGTGTGCTGTCTGTGTTGGTGTAAAAATTGGAAATACTGTCTTAAGTGCTTTGTGCATGTTGCTGTGTTCTGTCTGTCTGTCTATATTCATCATGTAATGTCCTTGAGGCATCATCAGCGATTTTATTTGTTATCTCCCATTTGTCTTTGTCCCTTATTCCCCGTATCATGTCATTGTTGTACTGGCGTTGATGTCAGGTGTGCTGCTCTGTATTGGTGACAGTGAAGAAATGTGTGTTCTGGGGATCCATGTTCCCCACATTTATAAGTAGCACTCTGGCTGCAGCATACATGGAGTAAGTGCGCATGGTAAGGGCTGTGACCTGTCAGAAAGTGAACCATACCCTGACTGGGAGTGATGTGACTCAGTCTCAGATGTTTTCTGATGTCCGGGAAGAAATGATAAGCCCTATGGCCCGTATAGGTTAGCTCCCATTCCATTTGCCAGGTATCCACCTGCCATTTAATGACTTGGTGCTCCTTGGTGATGTTCTGTCCAGTAATCTCGATTACCTTATCCTGCCTCACCCTCCTTAGCCAGTACACTGTAGCCCAAAACCAAATTGTTATGTCGATACAGAAGGTTAAAAGCACCACGCAGAGTGATTACACTGACATGGTGTTCAAAGCTCCAGACAGCCTTACCAGGACATTTCTCTGCCTTATCTGCATGATGTTCCTATTCATCACCAGATATATTCAGTGGCCCCATGCACAGGACTGGAACAACTGAATCACTTTCTCCACCAGGATATTGACTGCCTCTCACCATGTCCTGAAATGAGAAGTATCCCCCTCACTACCCCCCCCCCCCCCCCCTCCAGAGTGGCATTCTGCTGCCCACACAACCTGTGCAAGTGTTGTCTATCCTTATTCCACACCTGCTCCCACCCTCTGGTCTCATGGCTCATACCCTTGCAGTAGACCCTAGATGCATCCATCTTCCCATTATTGCTTACTCCATCTCTGTCACACATCTCCTAACCCATCGAAGGTAGGGCCACCTGTGAAAGCAACCAAGGATGTGATCTACCAACTTAGCTGCAGCCACTGTGCCACAGTCTATGTGGACATGACAACTAACATGCCGTCTGTTCACATGAATGAATACCACCAAACTGTGGCCAGGAGACAGCTGGAGCAGCCAGTTGCTGAGCCTGCTCTCCAACACATATGACTTTAATGACTATTTCACAGCCTGTGATATCTGGATTCTTCCCACTATCACCACCACCACCACCACCACCACCACCACCACCACCACCACCGCCACCACCGCCTTTTCTGAAGTTGGCACTCTGTTCCAACATACCCTTCATTCCCTTAACACGCTTGCCTCAACCTTCACTAGTGCCTATCCTCCACCTGCCTATCCCCTTATCTGCTCCCACTCCAGTACTACCCACAATTTCTATCCCACTAATGGACCTGCATAGCCCTTTTCCCTTCTCTACTTCCCCCCCCCCCCCCCCCCCCCCTCAGCACGGTGTCCTGATGCTGCACTAGCAGCCCTACCGTGTCTCCACCATGTACTTCATGCTTTCACAGGCCGCACTAACACTTTTCACCATCTCTACCGTGCTCTCCCTCCCTACCCCATTCCTTTTCTATATCTGGACTGAACAAAGTGACAAAGTGGTTGGCACATTGGACTCACATTTGGGAAGACGACAGTTCAACTCTGTATTCGGCCATCCAGATTTACATTTTTCATGGTTTCTGAAATCACTCCAGGCAAATGATGGAATGGTTTGTTTGAAAGGGCATGGCCATTTTCCTCCCCAATCCTTGACAAGAAAAGGAGCTTGTGCTCCATCTCTAATGACCTTGATGTTGATGGAACAGTACAGTCTAATCTTTTGTTCTTCCCCTATACCCCCACTACCCACTCCAGCAAAGAGTGCTGCTTACCTCAGATACAGTCGCAGTCAGCATTAGTGCCTGAAGATGACAGTGGCCATGTTTGTGGGAACTGTGCATGTGTGAAGTGAGTTTTCTACACCTGATGAAAGTGTTAGTGTGATAGCTGAACATTTTCTCTTTCATTATACCTGTATGTGACTCAATGCCTCCCCTATGTGGCGAAAAGGAGTCTATCCTTCCCATATTGTTGTTATTCCATACTGAGTGTTCTATTGTGTGTTTTTACTATTGGGAAATGTTAGTCCTAGTGTGCTACCTTGGTGAAATCCTGTATAAATACATTTTGGTTATGTTAGTTGCTTCACTAAAACTTTAGCATTATTTGTGGTTTGTGTTAAGTCTTCATACTCTCTCTCCTAGTTATGATTCGAACAAGTCAGTAGCTATGCCTCTCATTCCTAAAGATTCTAGATTATTCAGTAGAATCAACAGTATCAAAAGCCTAGATCTGATTTGATCTAACTAACACATGGAAACAAAATCAACATTGGTCTTAGCCCACTGCTGCCCACACCTAAAATGAGTTTATTGTGGGGTTTTTCTCCCTATGATCCTAGTAAAGCCAGTGCCCTCAAAAAGCACTAAGAGACAGTTTACATTTCCTTATTAGACATGATTTCTTCAGGACATAATTATCTGAATATTCTGTTTCTCATTTCCTCCATTGCTTCACATTGGGAGATTAAGTGTGGTGTGGTTTCTTCCACCTCACCTCATAGTCTACACTTATGGACTTCTTCCTCTATACCCACTGTTTGTAGGTGTTTTCTTAAAGTTCCCATGACCACTCATAAATCCCACCATGTTCTTCATTTGTCTCTTGCTCAGTTCCAGAATTACAAAACTTATCTTGAAACAAGGCTCAGGCATCATTAGCTTACTGTGTTTTGTTTTTGGATCATAGATCCAGTTCTTTGTCACTAATTCCTGTGTGTTCAGGGACCCACAGCAGGTTTACCCCATTGCTTTCTGCGAGTCTCACTAGGGCTTCATGATGTTCTGCAACAATCTTTGATCTCATTGCAGGGGTTGATAGAGGTTTTAGAGCTGCTTGGCTGTGTGAATAAATGTTGTAGCATGTATGCAAATTCTGCCATGGGCACGTTTGATAGCAGATATTTCTGCCTGAAGTACTGTGGCCAGCTTCCATAGAGAGATTTCCCTCTCCAGTCTAGGCTGCAGCCCATATACTCTGGACCCAGCATCTTCATCTGTTTTCTACTCATCAGTAAACCAGACTATGTCTCCTGAATGATGCAGCTGCTTCCTTCTTCCAATTGTTACTCTGAAAGGTTTATTGCATGGTGTCTTCTACAGGTCATGAAAAAGTAATGAAAATGATCATGTGGTCATGAAAGTAATGAAAAGGTAAAGAAATTCAGTTGGTGGTCATGAATTTCGTTTTGTATGTCAGTCAGGTGTGGTTCTAGAAGGGTGTAACAAGTTAGAGCTACCTCAAAAGTCTTTGTTATGTGTAGAGGACTTAAGTGTCCATCTGTGCAAGCCATGTCAGCAAAGCCTCTGCTACTGTGGTTTGCAAGCTTGACGGGAAATTGAGAAATTTGGAGGTGTGGCTTTGTTGAGCTGTGTGTGGTGTATACACATAGTGGAAATGACTTACAAATTATAGCTCTGCCCATGAAAGTGCTGCCATCTCATGTATTGCTGGAGGATTATCAGTTAGAACAGCTGTTTTTTTTAATTTGTCCACTCCCACTGCAGTTTAAATCTCTTTTATCTGCATTTTTTTGGAAAGACATTTCCTTAAATTTTTTTAATAGTTAACATAAAATTGCTGTAATTTAATCTCCTTTTAAAGGTGTAAAGGACAATCACAGTAAAACTACTCACTAGCCAAAACGTTTCCCACATCATATTAGTATTACTCATGAACTATACCTACCTCTGTCGAGCATTTTGTGCAAATCTGACTTTGAAATTAGAGCCAGTGGCATTTCATGTGTATGAGCACATGAAAGAGACATCCAGCAGTGGTTCATGCACTAGTTTCAAGGCAACAAAACAAGTTGTTTTTTGGTGTAGTAAAAACAGTGCCAGCACAGCCGCAAGTTTCTTCTGAACAGAATTTGAATGGCAGTAATGAGTTACAATCACTTGCTCCTGCTACAATCGCTAGAACTTCAGCTGAAGAGAGTTATAAAACAAACTCAATGAAACATTTTTTAGTTGATGATAAGACAGCATTGTATTGTATTGTGTGTTAACCGGGGACCTAGAAACGATGGAGAGGCTCCGTCCCCCGCCGCAGCCGCAGTGGTCTACAACCCCACGAGGACTATCACAGTCCACTTCACGACCCCGCCGCCCCACACCAAACCCAGGGTTATTGTGCGGTTCAGCCCCCAGTGGACCCCCCAGGGAATGTCTCACACCAGACGAGTGTAACCCCTATGTTTGCGTGGTAGAATAATGATGGTGTATGCGTATGTGGAGAACTTGTTTGCGCAGCAATCGCCAACACAGTGTAACTGACGCAGAATAAGGGGAACCAGCCCACATTCGCTGAGGCAGATGGAAAACCACCTAAAAACCATCCACAGAGTGGCCGGTTCACTGGACCTTGACACAAATCCGCCAGCCGAATTCGTGCCGGGGACCAGGCGCTCCTTCCCACCCAGAAAGCCGTGTGTTAGATCGTATGGCCAACCGGGCAAATTACAAATTATGTTTCCTGATAGTGTGATTGCCAAAGAAATATAGTTATGCAAGGGTAAGTTGTCATATATAATTACTTATGGACTTGGCCCTTATTTCCAGAATCTCCTAGCTAACATAGCCAGGGAAGTTGGGTTCTTCTGTGTGTCATATGATGAGAGTTTAAACTAAGTTGTCCAAAAGGGACAGATAGATTTGATGATTTGTTTCTGGGATGAATAAAAGCAGTCTACTTCTAGAAGATATTTAACATTTATATTTTTGAAATCTGCCACATATTCTGATTTTCAGTCAAGTTTCCTGGAGTGTCTGAATAGTTTGAATTTGTCACCTAAGAACATACCTGTAATTGAAATTTCAATGCCTGGGCCAAATGTGAACTTGAAGATGTTACATTATCTGCAAGGCTTCTAATCAATGAAAAAAGTAATCAACCACAAATGTTTCATTATGGCATTTGCTCACTTCATGTAGTGAATGGAGCTTTGAAAACTGCTCATAATAAAAGTGGTTGGAATGTTCATGAATTTCTTAGATTATCAGGTACTTATTGAAGGATTTTCCCTCAAAGAGGGCAACATTCTCAGATATCACTGGGGATTCCAAATTTCCATTCAAATATGTTCTATAAGATGGACAAGAAATATTGAATACATGAAGAAAGCACTTGAACTTATTCCACATTTGAAGTAGTAGTTGCTGAAGTACATAAAAGACCACCTGAAAGTAGAAACTTTGAAAATATTAAACATCAGTAAGAAGATAAATTTCTTTGTGCAAAACTTCAATTTCTTGTATCATTATCAGTTGACCTTGAGGGGTTTGTAACTAAGTATCAGTCAAATGACTCTATCATCCCATTTTTGTACAAAGATTTGTTCAGTTTAATGTATAGCATTGCTTCTCAGTTCAAAAAGAAAACTGTTATGAAAAATTCTAGCAAATTACTTGCTATTGATGTTACTAAATTATGTAGTTGTAAAACGAGTCATTATGTAGAGATTCGATTTGGTGTCACTGCTGCTAGCAAGAACTACATGAAAAAGTTAATCTTATTTTCAGAAATAGGTGCAAAGGTATTTTTCAAAATCTGTATCTGAAAATTGCAAAGCAGAGTCCTTTGAAATTAAAGGTAGTCAAAGATGGCTTATGTTTATCATCCAAAGTTAAGCAGAGCATCATTTTGAGAAATTCTTGAGTGGCAAGTGCACTGGAAAAATTTGTGTCAAAAAACATATGACTCCATCAACAGCTGACATTGTGACGAGAGAATACTTTAAATTTTGTGAATATTCAAAAAACTGAACAATTCAATCCTAAGGAGGTAAAACTTGATCACTTCCTGATGAATTTACTGCTAAGTGTGAACCATGACTTCATCAAGTTAATGAAGAAGCTTCTATGCATGTTTCATGGAAATGCTGCAGATGGAAGAGGCGTTTGCGTTAATAAGAATATGTCAGTCAGGAAATGGGAATTAAGGAAATATGATTTTGTATGGTAATGTGAACTCCTGCTGTGATACCAACAGTTGTTACAGTAACTAGATGGTGTTCTGCAAATACTATTAAATATTAGGCCACTTTATTGCAGTTTAAAGTACAGAAAATGAAATCCTTGACATGTAGACACATTACATAGCATGTCATTAATAGTCAAACTCCTCATCAGTGTTTTGCTGTTCTATTATATCATCACTACCATCATTTATCAATGACTGAAAAAACTTGAATATATTGGAGGCACAAATTGCAGTAAACTTTGAAGGCCCTTGAACTTTGCTGCCTAATTTGACATCCATTTGGATACTTAGGAACTAATTGGCAGTCTGCAAGCTTCATAAATTGTCCATGACACTTCTGTAAACTAACTCGCACAGGTTTCTCAATTTGATTGTGTGAATATTTGATATATACAGAATGTTCACCACTCACTAATCTAAACACCATTGCGTTTCTGATGTCTGCAGACTTTTTGTCAACAGTAACGTTACATTTGATGATACTGTTCACTGCAGACAACTTGGGTTCGTTTGCTTGCTCTTTCTCATAAGTTCAACCCATTTTTCTGTAGTGTACACAGCCTGTGTCTTTCTTTTCAGCTTCTCAATAACTCCAAAATCCTTGTTATATGGCAGGAACATGTGACCAGGGAGGAGAAATTTGTGCTCAACAACATCAAAACATTTTTTATCTAGGAGGTACAACCACAGACCTAGGATAATATAGTTTTTATTTTGTCCAACACACAAATCAGAATAAATGATGAGCCTTTGATGACGTTCTTCCTCCGCCTAGTCTAAAGCATTTAAAATGCAGCTAGCTACTTCATTGGCCCCTTTAGATGCATCAGTCTTGGACCAGACACACATCACTGCCTTCTCATCACTACAACGGTGAATACAGAAATTATATGTCCAAAGTTATCTCTTATAAAAAACTGATTCTGTCAAAATATGTGGTGTTGGCAATGCTTGTTGTAAGTCCATGCACCATCCTGTTTTGACTCATTTGAGTCACTATTCAGGGCACTATATGCAGCTTCAGCTTTCTCAAGGTGTAGTTTGATGTCTGTGGATTTGATGTTATTAGGTACTCCAGCAGAATCACAAATACGACATGTATCACTTGAAGGCAGTTTAAAACCAATATTATATTCTGTGTTGAAAATGGTTTCATACACATGTTGTTTCACTGGGACTTCATCTGTATTTTTAAGATCTTCACAGTACAAATGATACATTCCAGCAATCGAGTGAGCAGAGGTTACATGTAGGACTTGTTCGGATTCTGTGTTCTACTATAATGTGATGTGTACCTTGGAAACATTTCGATGTGATTTTTAACCTTATTTTTTCTCTTGTTATCAATGGCAAGAGGTCTGTTAGAATGCTTGCCTCTTCTGTCCTATCTAGGTGTATGTACAGATACAAGTGTTGCAGATTCATGACACTCTGTGTCACATTCTTCATTGCTACAAACAATCTTCAAACGTTTAATAGAAATGACATGAACAGCTGAAAATGCAGTCCTACACACTTCAGCTTCAGTAATTGGAGTGTCATGAATGAAATACCTGAAAGAAACATTCCTCTGACTTACTGTTGGAACCTTCCTCTTCTTTGGATACACTTTTTTGCACTTGTTAGGCCACACTAATCCAAATAAATAAGCATTTTGCTTATTATAATCTCCCAAATAATAAAACTCAATAAATATCCCTCATTCTGTTCTTCATTCAATGTTGAATATTTGTAGAAACTAGTTTTGCACTATGGATCACTGGCACTACGAAACATTTCTCAGGCACAATCTTATTTTTTTGGGATTTATATTCTTTTCCATTGTTTCTTAACCTCTTCCTTTCATTATCTTCCACTCATTTTCTTTACAAATTCTTTTTGTTTACAAGTACTGTTGCATTTTCTTCATGAGTAACATTAATAGCAACACTTATTGCCACCATCTTAGAAACGTGAACATCATTTGAGAAACGCTTTCTGATTGGCTCTCCGAAACGAAGTCAACCAGCTTTCAGGTTCATAAGGAAAGGGTTTGTCATTGTATCACACATATTTTTGAGAGGTCATAACTAGAGGAAATGAACAAATCAAGATCACAACTTTCAACAGCTTCAATCCAGTGTGTGTACAGATTTTCAGAGGATCAAATTCATGATCTTTTCATTATTTATTCATTACCTCTTTAGTTATCTTTCACCTTGCAACATATATTCTTTATGTGAGGGTTCCAAATAGTTTCACATCTGGATTTAACCCTACGTACTTCACTATCCACTGTACTAGTAGACTTCCGTCAAGGAGCTTGAGATTCCAGTATGTGAACTGGATCGCCTTCGTCATAAATGGCAGCACAACAGTTTTCTTACAACTGACCTTTGGATAGTATTTAATTTTAGTGGGTTAATTCACCACTAGGTTCCACGGTAGTGGGGACAGAACCTCTCCTTGCAGACACCCCCTGGTGGTGTTGATCACTATTATCATCATTCGTCATGGTGGCTTGTACCATTCTTCTGCTTAAAATGGTCTTAATCCATTTGCATATGATGATCACAATGCCGTGCTGTTCTGCAGCTCTAGGTTGTGTTGTTAAAATCTCCTTTGATATCCAGGAAGATACAGAGAGCAATTTCTTGAAAGAGTAAAGCTTTTTCCACATTTCAAACAGATGGAGAAGTTCTGTTTCACATAATTTGCGTGGTTGATATGTGAGTTGATTTACATGTAGGAAAACCTCAGTGAAGCTCTTTTTCCCTGACTTATACATACCTGATGAAACCCCTCTGTTCGGAGCATCAGTGAGCATCAGTTACTGCTGTCATGTCCAAGCAATGTGGACCACATTAAACCTGTTCTCTTAACACTCCCAACAGCGTGTGGACTGTGAACAAAACACTGGTGGTCATGGAATACAACTAACTTAAAAGATAACATCAGCTATGGCACTTCATGGATGGGAGGAAAAGTGAAATATATTGCATACATAGTAACTCAAGCAGGAGTAGGTTACATACTAGGGACGAAAAAAACTGAACATTAAAACTGATCCTGTTGTGTGTTGTAGTTTAAGGTAAGCATGTATGTGCAGTGCAAAAGACTTGGCCCTGCTGGACATCCATTGTATTGCAGGATGACACTAATCCTAGTCTGGATATATCTTTTCAAAGTGATGTACAGTGCTTCATATGCTTTAAAAGATTAAAGCTTTGTCTGTCACTTGTGTGAAATAATAAACG
Organism: Schistocerca cancellata; assembly: GCF_023864275.1. Lineage (NCBI taxonomy): Eukaryota > Metazoa > Arthropoda > Insecta > Orthoptera > Acrididae > Schistocerca > Schistocerca cancellata. Next base: position 604,004,018 of record NC_064631.1, on the reverse strand, counting down.
TAAATTAGTCTTCTTTTCTTCTTCTTCTTGCTCAGGCCCAGTGGACCGAAAGCTAATACAAGTTTCCTCCCCCATTGTATTCTGTCCATTGCTGCTATCTGCCATCTGTCCACATCTATTGATGCGTGGTTTAAATCTTTGTGGAGGCCATCCCTCCAATGCTTCTTGGATCTCCCTGGTGGTCTCTTTCCTGTAGGTGTGAAAGCTAGGAGCTTCTGAGGCTATCTGTGATCTTCCATCCAAGCCACATGGGCGGCCCACTGCATTCGTTTGGCTTTGACAGTTCCTGCTATGTTGGGCTGCTGGTATAGTTCCTCAAGCTCTTGGTTGTGTCTGATCCCCCATTCCCCTATGTCTGCATCCAGAACCGGACCAAAGATCTTCCGAAGCACTTTTCTCTCAATATTGAGGAGCTTATGGAAGTCCTGTTTCTGGATACCCCATGTCTCCCAGCCATATAGAACAACAGGTTGGATCAGGGTTTTGTATAGTCGAATCTTGAACTGTCTGGAGAGAGACCTGGATCGAAGCAGTTGTGCTAGGCTGTGGTAAGATCGCTTTCATGCTTGTATTCTCACATTGATCTCTGCTTCACATGACAAGTTCTCACTGAAAAGTGCCCTTAGGTATTTAAATTCATGCACTCTTTTGTAACACTGGTCTCCCACCTGCAGTGATTGTAGATGACCAGCAGTCTGACAATGCATCATAACGAGGTACTCTGCTTGGCTTCATTTATGTTTAGCCCAAAATTGCTGGCAGCCTTCTTTAGTGCTCTGGTCATTGGTTCCAACTCCTCTTCAGACCTAGAGATTAAACAGACGTCATCTGCATAGGCTAAGTATGCTAGTCTCTTTCCTTCAATTTCAATCCCTTTTTTCTCTTGAAAGGCCTCGCGTACGATCTTCTTGAGGGCAAAGTTGAACAGGATAGGGGACAAACCATCTCCTTGCCTGAGTCCTGTCACAATTTCAAATTTCTCAGTTACGCGATTTCCCATCTGCACCTTTGCACGTGTTTCATCCAGACAGATCTTTATCAGATTGATGAGTTTCTCTGCCATGCCAAACTCCCTCAAACAGCTGAGCATGCTGTTGCAATATATACAATCACAGGCCCTCTTAAAATCAATGAATAAAATATGCAAATCTTTACCATATCACACAGTTTCTCAGAGAGATGCTGGAGACTGAAGATGTGATCTACTGTTGATCGCCTTGGCCAGAAATCTCCCCGGTACTCTCCAGTGTACTCTTTCTGCAAATTTCTCTCCCACTGCCAGGATCATTTCAGCCGTGATAACAGCAATAAATTAAAAACTTACATCAATTCATTCTTAGTATACAATAAAAACATAAAGTAGCTGATCCGCTGCCTGTGACTACATAATATGCCTTTTTCTGCTTGTAGCCCTTGAAAATGGAAAAATTAACATGAAAAATACAAGTTCTTCAACCTCAGTTTTCACTACTCAGTTTTGACTACTCATAATGCGCAAATGGTGGTATGACCCCCGATTACATCATTTTTCAGCAGAGTTTCAAAAAATTAGAATCAATAGGAGAATATTGGTGATTTTTTGGTAGTATCTTGAAACTGAGAGTCAAAATTTTTCAATCTTCATTCGAAATTTCTACATTTATTATAGGAAACAATGGGAATAAAAAACTGGAAATTGATTATTTCACAAACCAGTTATTTTGAGCAGTTTTAACAGTCAGGTTAAACTGGTGTGGAAAAAATTAATATTACTAGAAACCAGTTGTTTCAGTGTAACCGCCATCCCTGTTATGCACAGAGCACCTGCAACATTGTACCAGTAAGCGTACCACACAAAAGACATGAAAACAGTGTCAGTATTGTGCCACGTGTAAGGAAGAGAGAAGACAACACATTTAAAGATGAAAGGTTCAGTCTACAATTAGGATGTACCTGATGTTGGTGATGAGGTATGTTGCTGAAACATTGCACCAAGAAGTCATTATCACCTGGCTTCACACCTCAGAAATCTTCATAAAGATGCGTGCCTGGTAAAAATTCCATGTAAACTTTAAACAATCTTAAGTATTCTCTATTATCGATAGATGAAGTTGCAAACAGGCACAATGAAAAGACACTAACACAGTTGTGTTTGGCCAAAGCCTTTTTCAGAAAAGGAAATGCATACACTTTCATTCAGACAAGCAAGTTCACGTCATGTACAGGTCATGTGTGCAGAGGCTGCAACTTAATGCGTCATCTTTATGGTAAGTAGCGGTCTATTTTTTCCTTATATTGTTGGCATTCTGACTTGGAGTTTCCACATCATATCCTGTGTGTTAAGATGACTCAGTCAATGAGATCATTATTTTATTGTTTATTCCTGCATGAGTAGTGTGGCCATTAAAGGACTAGAAGCTCACAAGACAAAGGAACAGCTGATTACAAATGCAACTATTCTAGTTACATCATGTTAAAGGTTACATCATGTTAAAGTGTATGCATACTGCTACACGAGAAGTGGAACCTTTTTATATTGTAGGTTTATTTGCAAGAATTAATTTGGCAAAATAAATATTCCACACATCTCCACATTTAAACAAAATATTTATATGTTGTTAAGCCTATTTTAAAAAATCAAATGAATAATGATTGACATATTTACAGGTTGTTTTTGTGTTTACACGTGGTGTGGATGAAGAAACTGTGAAGTGCCTTACTGACCTTGGTGTTACAGTTAGGAGTATAGGAAATGAATCTGACTGGTCTGAAAAAAATAAAGATGAATCTAAAGGAACTCTAGAAAATCAGAATCAGCATAACACAACAGTTTTCAGCTGCAGTTCATTAAAGGAAAACAAAAATGGTTTGCTAGCACATGTCAGGTATATTAAACAAAAATGAAATGAATTAATTATGCATAGCAGTTGTTGCTAATAGGCTGTCATTTCCTACACATACAATTTCTGTTGAGTTGCATTATTATATTACATTATAAAAATTAGGGACATGCAAGTTGTTTCTGTTTCATGGACTCAAAAACTGTTTTTATTTCAGTGATATTCAGTGCCTGAATCTTGATGTAACAACTTTACTTGCTTATGTGTCTGATTTAACCAATGGAGGATGTTACTTTGATTTTGATGATCCTTGTATTAATTATCAAGCTGAGCAGGAAAGGAAAGAACCATTGAAACCTCTTCTGGACAAACTGTTTGTTGGTGAGTGCTATATTATTGTATACTAATGTGTAGTAGTTGAATGTATGGATACATGTATTTTTAATGTAACTGCTATAATAAGACATTCTGCGTCATGCTTTATGCTGTGTATTTACTTCTTGAGTTTTTATTTTACTCTCATTGTAGGCATACACTTCTGATCACCACGACAACATATATTAACCTTTTAGTATTAAGTTAAGGAATAATCAAAATATTTAGTGTATGGGGATCGAGATGTTACGTACGGTAATATCGAACCCAACATTAAGTATTCGCTTGTTTATAATGAATTAACTTTACTTTGATCATGTTGGTATAAACACATCCATTCGAATACAGAGTTCGGAACACACCGAGATCAACAGTTTTCAAAGAAGTTTGTTCTCAAAGATGAGACAGTCGACTCTTGCAGTTGATAACCACCACAGAGCCCCCACCGGTAGTGCGGAGCACGGTAAAGATGATGATAGACGTGTGTGCACCCGGCCGATGAAGCAGGTGCACGTGACTGATCGTGTCGTGGTAGGCGCTAGTGCGAGGCGCGATCGGACCGTTCCTCGATGTCTTGGTAGGCACAACCAGTGGAGGCAAGGAGGCGTGGAAGGCGTCCACAGGTTGACCGTGCCATGCTGCTGATGGCACGGTGGAAGCAGAAGGCGGCGGCGTGTCATTGGGGAGAATATCGTCGTGCTGAGGCCATGCGGCGCAGTGGGGTTTTGATCTGATCAAAGGCGCGATGTATTGCCAATGCAATGTATTGCCAAAGTATTTGTCGGTGAGGGCCACGGTAATTGCAACGTGTCCGGTAACAGTTTAATATTGGCCGTATGACATAAAGGAGCAAGCATGCTGTGGCTTAACGGGTTGCGTAAGAGATGCCGGATGAGCAACACTCGCAGTAACGATAGTGTTATAGAGGTGCTTGATGTTGCAGCAGGGGAGAAAACAGCAAGCTGCACATGACTGACCTTGGCAGTGGATGACTTCGGTGTAGACGGAAGCGTCACTTCAGAGTCCGTGGACAGTGAGTGTGTTACAGCGGTAGATGGCAGGATGTTCCAAGCAGAGTTGACAGTGTCAGTGTTTTGATGTGCGAAATAGCCGTGATCGCAGGTTGGGGGGCATGGCCATGAGCCATGTGCATGAGGCATGATGACGGTGAGAGATGGTGGAAGGCGGACGTGGTCAGCGAAACTATGCTCGGAGCAGGAAGGTGATGAGACGTAATGTGAACATGAAGAAGTCGAATCAGCAGATGAACTACTGGTCCGTGGCGGAGAGGTGGACACAGTTCGATGGAACTGGAGCTGCGTGTGTGCTGTCGCTATCAGCACTGCGGTCGAGTCGTAAGGCTGCAAGCTGCTCACGCGAAACTGCTGCACAGTCGTGTGTCAGAGCGGAAAGATGCTCACTCGTCGAAGCAGAAATGGCAGATGTGTTGGTTGTACATTGCAGAGGTAATGAAGAGGGCGGCAAAGCAAGTGGCACTGAAATGCGACTGGTTATGCCGTGGTACAGAAACGAAGTGTCTGGAACTACCAAGTAAAGGTGGCAGCGGCATAAATAAGTTGCTTGTATCACGTCAGTAACGTAGAATTTCCACTTGAGGCGGCGTGATGATGACGGTTGTGACATCTGGGACATAGATCCACGTAGCGTGATTATCAGGGTATTAGTTGCAGCTGGTAGTAATGGCGAAGGATCATCAGCAGTCGGAGGCGGAACAATGACAGGAGCATCTCATTGCATGTTGTGCTCGTTTGGTGTCGGCTGCAGCATGTGTAACTGATCTTGTACCAACAAGTTGTATGTCGCAATTTGTTCCTGTAGCTGTCGCAGTTGTTCAGGTGAAAATGTTTGTCATGAAGCAGTCTGCTGTGTATCACCGAGTAAGATACAGTCTAAATCAGAATCTGTCATTAGCAAAGGGTAACCTGGCGTACAAGACAAGGTCAGCAGCACAGTAGTGATGTAACAGTTCGAGTAGAAGAGATCATGTGTGCGATCACGAATGTGAAACTCAGTACTTGTCTGTGGCGGAGTGAGAACACGTGCACTGCTGTATGAAGCAATGATACGACTGAAATCGTCTTCTGGTGTGGGTGAACAAGTTGCGGGCGCGATCGAGTAGTGAACGGCCGGGCTGTAAGCGTGCTTAGTGTCAGCGAGTTGTTGACAAGATGTAGGTGCGGAAGCTGTGGCGGAATCGTATGTCGCGCAGCTGTTTGTTTTGACTGTGTCGAGGTCAGTGAGCCAGCAGGCGGCGGCCGTGACGTTGCTGTCGGTAGTGGTCAAGCAGAGTCGTTGCAGCTCGGGTGCTGTGTAGAGGGAGGCGTGGCACGTGCAATGTTGAACTGAGAAACAGCCGGCATTGTCGTCAGTGTAATTGGTCCATTGTCATTGATCGGTAGGATGCCCTTGATGAAATTGCTCCTGTGATGTTGGTGACAGGTGCTGAATTAAAGCGGCTTTCGCTCTGGTGTACTTGTCACTCAAATTGTCACAGGTAATATCCATAATTATATAATGATAGTCCTTTAGGTGCCTGGAGAGTACAAGGTATTTTTCACTTTCGTCAGTGATGCCATAAGAGGAGAATATATACTCCGTGGCCATGAACCACATTGAAAGTTGTTCCGAGAGTAATGTTGGTAGTTGAATGATACAAATGAGGGACAAGCGCTGAGAAGTGGCAGAAAAGTTGGTGCGAACATTCGAACTCTGGAAGACGGGCTGTGCGGAAACTGGGTTGAACGAATTTGCATGCGATGCGGAAGACGCGGTAGTTGTGACGGGCATTTGTGAATTTGACCAGGCATCCAATTTAGCCATAGTTCAGAGTTCGTGTGAACTGGGATTTGCAACATAGTCCCCATATGCTGCAGTCCATTGTTTGGCACGATTGTCCAATGTCGAAGCACTGCACAAAGTTAATTCATTACACAAAAGCAAGTCAACATTGTTCAAATTAATCGGCGAAGGAGCACTGCACTGTCCGGAAGTGAAATTACCGACGCGTTGAGCGGGTTTCGACAGATGACGTGTGCACCTCGGTCGCATTGTTGATGTGTGAGAAGGTGACGAAAGTTACCAAAAAGTACGATTCACACAAGAGTTGGGAATTTACACACTATTTACACTTGCTGTACACTGCATCCAGATGTGGCGCGATGCGAAATCGATGGACGTAGAAATCTGACAAGGGTTGCTGCATTGTTTGTCCATGGCGATGTTCCACTACACATTTCTGGCATCATAAGCAGCATTCGTGAGCGTCGGGGTCACCAGTATGGAGATTGAGATGTTACGTACGGTGATATCAAACCCAACATTAAGTATTCGCTCGTTTATAATGAATTAACTTTATTTTGATCATGTCGGTACAAACACATCCACTCGAATACAGAGTTCGTAACACACTGAGATCAACAGTTTTCAATCAAGTTTATTCTCGAAGATGAGGCGGTCGACTCTTGCAGTCGATAACCACCACAAGTGTGTCATTTGGACAATGTTATTTTTGTAGCTTTCAGTCTGAAGACTGGTGTGATGGAGTTATCCACACTAGCAAGCCTTTTAACCACCGCATAACTTCTGCAGCCTACATTTACTTGAATCTGTTTACTGTAGTTAAGCCTTGGTCCACTTCTCTAGTTTTGACTCCCCACACTTCCCTCCATTATAAAATTTACTATTCCTTGGTGCCTAAAGATGTATACTATCAACTTATTTCTTATTTTAGTGCAGTTGTCCCATAATTCATAAATGTCTTCTTCTCCCATTTGATTCATTACCTCTTCATTAGTTATCAAATATACACACACAATTTTTGGCGTTCTTCTGTAACAGCCCATTTTGAAAACTTCTGTTTCCTGCTTGTATGTATCTTTTATTGTCCTTGTTTTTCTTTAATACAATTCTTCACCCCAGACATATACTTTAAGACATTTGGAAGATTGTGTTCTTGTTGTGGTCTTTAGTCCTGAGACTTGTTTGTTGCAGCTCTCCATGCTACTCTATCCTGTGCAAGCTTCTTCATCTCCCAGTACTTACTGCAACCTACGTACTTCTGAATCTGCTTAGTGTATTCATCTCTTGGTCTCCCTCTATGATATTTACCCTCCACACTGCCCTCCAATGCTAAATTTGTGATCCCTTGATGCCTCAGAACATGTCCTACCAACCGGTCCCTTCTTCTTGTCAAGTTGTGCCACAAACTCCTCTTCTCCCCAATTCTGTTCAGTACCTCCTCATTAGTTATGTGATCTACCCATCTTATCTTCAGCATTCTTCTGTAGCACCACATTTCGAAAGCTTCTATTCTCTTCTTGTCCAAACTATTTATCGTCCATGTTTCACTTCCACACATGGCTACACTCCATACAAATACTTTCAGAAATGACTTCCTGACACTTAAATCTATACTTGATGTTAACAAATTTTTCTTCTTCAGAAACGCTTTTCTTGCCATTGCCGTCTACATTTTATATCCTCTCTACTTCGACCATCACAGTTATTTTGCTCCCCAAATAGCAAAACTCCTTTACTACTTTAAGTGTCTCATTTCATAATCTAACTCCCTCAGCATCACCCGACTTAATTTGACTACATTCCATTATCCTCGTTTTGCTTTTGTTGATGTTCATCTTATACCCTCCTTTCAAGACACTGTCCATTCTGTTCAACTGCTCTTCCAAGTCCTTTGCTGTCTCTGACAGAATTACAATGCCATCGGCGAACCTCAAAGTTTTTATTTCTTCTTTCTTTTTTTTTTCTTTTGTTTCCTTTACTGCTTTCTCAGTATACAGATTGAATAACATCAGGGAGAGGCTACAACCCTGTCTCACTCCCTTCCCAACCACTGCTTCCCTTTCATGTCCCTCGACTCTTATAACTGCCATCTCCTTTCTGTACAAATTGTAAATACCCTTTCGCTCCCTGTATCTTACCCCTGCCATCTTTAGAATTTGAAAGAGAGTATTCCAGTCAACATTGTCAAAAGATTTCTCTAAGTCTACAAATGCTAGCAACGTAGGTTTGCCTTTCCTTAATCTTTCTTCTAAGATAAGTCATAGAGTCAGTATTGTCTCACATGTTCCAATATTTCTACGGAATCCAAACTGATCTTCTCTGAGGTCGGCTTCTACCAGTTTTTCCATTCGTCTGTAAAGAATTCGTGTTAGTATTTTGCAGCTGTGACTTATTAAACAGATAGTTCGGTAATTTTCACATCTGTCAACACCTGCTTTCTTTGGGATTGGAATTATTATATTCTTCTTGAAGTCTGAGGGTATTTCGCCTGTCTCATATATTTTGCTGGCCAGATGGTAGAGTTTCGTCAGGACTGTCTCTCCCAAGACCGTCAGTAGTTCTAATGGAATGTTGTCTACTCCCGGGGCCTTGTTTCGACTCAGGTCTTTCAGTGCTCTGTCAAACTCTTCACGCAGTATTGTATCTCCCATTTCGTCTTCATCTACATTCTCTTCCATTTCCAGAATATTGTCCTCAATTACGTCGCCCTTGTACAGACCCTGTATATATTCCTTCCACCTTTCTGCTTTCCCTTCTTTGCTTAGAACTGGGTTTCCATTTGAGCTCTTGATATTCATACAAGTGTTTCTCTTTTCTCCAAAGGTTTCTTTAATTTTCCTGTAGGCAGTATCTATATTACCCCTAGTGAAATAAGACTCTACATCCTTACATTTGTCATCTAGCCATCCCTGCTTAGCCATTTTGCACTTCCTGTCGATCTCATTTTTGAGATGTTTGTATTTCTTTTTGCCTGCTTCATTTACTGTGTTTTTATATTTTCTCCTTTCATCAATTAAATTCAATATTTCTTCTGTTACCCAAGAATTTCTACTAGCCCTCATCTTTTTACCTAATTGATCCTCTGCTGCCTTCACTACTTCATCCCTCAGAGCTACCCATTTTTCTTCTACTGTATTTCTTTCCCCCATTTGTGACAATTGTTCCCTTATGCTCTCCCTGAAACTCTGTACAACCTCTGGTTTAATCAGTTTGTCCAGATCCAATTTCCTTAAATTCCCACCTTTTTGCAGTTTCTTCAGTTTTAATCTACAGCTCATAACCAATAGATTGTGGTCAGAGTCCACATCTGCCCCTGGAAATGTCTTACAATTCAATGCCTGGTTCCTAAACCTCTGTCTTACCATTATATAATCTATCTGATACCTTCTAGTATTTCCAGGATTCTTCCATGTGTACAACCTTCTTTTATGATTCTTGAACCAAGTGTTAGCTATGATTAAGTTATGCTCTGTGCTAAATTCTACCAGACGGCTTCCTCTTTCATTTCTTTCCCCCAATCCATATTCACCTATTACGTTTCCTTCTCTTCCTTTTCCTACTCTCGAATTCCAGTCACCCATGACTATTACGTTTTCGTCTCCCTCCACTACCTGAATGATTTCTTTTGTCTCATCATACATTTCATCAATTTCTTCATCATCTGCAGAGCTAGTTGGCATATAAACTTGTACTATTGTAGTAGGTGTGGGCTTCGTGTCTATCTTGGCCACAATATTTGGAAGATAATGTGTCAGTATTCTATTTCTTACAGATTTGGAGATTTACTGATTTAACCAGTTGGTGTTATAGAGAAGAATTAGATTCCATTTTTATGACGTGTGCATTACACAGTCTTGTCTGCAAAATTTTGATTTGTCAATCTTTCTTTTTTTTCTTGCATTTTCCTCATTATTGGTCATTTATTGTCATTTGTGGTTCCAGGGAAACAGTTGATATGCTGTCAAAGTGCATATGAAAGCTTCTCATCCATCATTGATACAGTTGGTGGTGAAAGTGAGAAGAAATCTGCATCACAGTTCATGGAGAAGGTTTTGGTTGTTAATGATATACTTTCACAAGAATTTGAAAATATTAAATTAGGTGGAAAAATTAAGAAACGATCACTTATAGTTTTTGCAACCGGGCATGCTATGAGATCAGTAACAGTAACAGCAAATGAAGGATTTTGTAGAGCATCACTCAATAAGGTGATTAATTTTATTACTAATCTTAGTGCCTATGAACAACTAATGTATCATATTGCTGTGAGCTTTGCTGCACAGAATGAGGCATAGTGGTTAGCATCACTGGTTGCAGTGCTGCCTGTTGCTGTGTCAAAGCCAAAATTATTGGAATGTTCTTGAAATATCTTATGTTTGTGGTGTTTGTATATTGTGGAATACTCAATGTTTATATAAAAACCAGCATTCTGGAATATTTTATGTTTGTGTAAATAGCTGTGTTAATCTGTCCAAGAAGTCAGTTCTGTTATGGTTGCTCGCTGGTGTCAGTAACAAGCGTTCTATGTCACTGATGGCTCCACCTTTGATGTTTTCATTACATATGGGAAAGAAGGTCTTTACAAAAAAATTTCAATGGTGAAGTCTTCGTGGGTTATAGCCAGGTCAAAGCTTCATTTTGTAGGAATGTTTCAACAAGTTTCCAACTCATCCTCTTCAGGCAAAGTGTCGGATTCATGATCAGTTTGCATCTTTGTAGACCCTGGACCATAGGCTCCTCTGCCTCATCTGTAATACCTGAGCCAATCACATGCTTGCTAGCACTACATCCCATGCAGAGCTCAGCTGTAAACCACCATCCCAGTTGACAAGGTCATTATGGACCCGTATCTCCACTGCTTCTTTGATAATCAAGTCCCAGAACCTGTTCAATCGGCACAATACATATGTCTGTTCAAATATATGACCTTCCTTGAGGCTGTGCTCTACCACTAGATTAATCAGTTTGGGCGAGGTGAATGTTTCCACATGTTCTGAGTGTCACTGTGAAATACGCCGTTGTGTCTGGCCAATATATAGGTTGCCATATTCACAACTCATGCTGTAGACTCCAAGTGCCCATGGTCCTAGTTGTCTAACATTGAGTCAAGCTATTTCATATTTTTATTTTAGCCAAAGATTAGAAAATGATTTTAATGCTGTTCTTCTCCAATATCTTGGAAATCTTGGCTGTGGGCAGCCCAGCATACAGAAGGAACACCAGACGCTCAATGTCTTCTTCTGGATCATCTTATTCTTCTTGCTCAGCTGGAGGGCATATCATGTCTGTCTCTCCAAGTAGCCATTCTTGTGAAAGGTTTCACTCAGATGCTGCAACTTGATGGGTAGACTCTCCTTGTCACATATCTGTCTGGTGGCAGCTACTGGCATTTAGGTACAGGTCCATGTGTGTCTTATTTCTATGAACAGAATGTCCCAGCATGCCATCAGCTTTCTTCCTTATTATGATATTTCTTCTACGTTAATTGTGAACTCCATACTGTCATGTATGCTGTTGAGATGATCAAGAAATGCCTGCAGGTTTTCTTCACCATGTGGTCGCATCACGAATGTGTCATCCACGTGTCAGTAGAATGCCTTTGGTTTCAGACACATGGTCTTGGGAGCCATTTTCTTGAAGTGTTCCATATACAGGTTTGCAATGCCTGGCACAAGGGTGAGACCATAGTCACTGTGTCTGACTGCTGGTAGAACTTTCTACCATGTTGGAAGTAGGTGGTGGTGGATGGGTGGTGGAACTCCACAGTGTCTTTGTCAAAGTGGCTCCCTAGTAATGTCAAGGAATCCTCTAGTGGTACCCATGTGAAGAGAGACATGATGTGGAAACTTACCAGGAGGTTACTCTTGTCCAGATGTATCCCATGAAGCACTTTCACACCCTCAGTTGAGTTTTTGACATGATGTGTGGAGTGACACAGGAGAGGTTTTAGTAACTGTGCCAGGTGTTTACCTATCCCATATGTTGATGAAATTGGACGTACTCTAATCCCATACCACTTGTGACTGGCATCCAGTCTCCTGCCCTGCATGTGGGGGTAGGTAGATCGTAAGACCTTTGCATCCAATGAACTCTGCCAGTTCAAAGCTACCTTGAAACAACACAAGAAGTTCCATTGACTTCCAGGGGCACACATGCAGAATATTGACACCAAGTATTTGAGGACCATCATCAGTTTACTGGAAAAGAACTGGAAAAGGTGACCATGTCCTTGCTATCAAAATGATTAAATTTTTCACCGGTTTCAAGCACTTTACCTAAACAGGAGATCCTCAGCAATGTCGAGCAAGCCATTCAGGCTCTTCCCTCTGAGATCATTGAAGAAGTGATAGGGGAGGCCTAAGGATCCTTGACAAAACAAAAATTCCAAAAACTAACGTCTCCTTGGCATAACTCAGGGCAATACACAACCTCTGAGAAGATGAAGAGGAGCTGACAGGAAATGCGACAGTGCTGTTATGTTCAGTTGACTATGGGCAGGAGATGAAGATGCTATTACAAGACCTTGCTTACAAGTCAGTAGGAAAGGATCCTACACCAGCTGTGACTAGGAAGACCATCTTACCCCTGAGCAACTGTGGAGTGGACAAGGATACGGTCAAAAGGCTGTACTCCAAGCAGCGCTACCACCACAGCTGTAAGGCCTACCAAAGATGCACAAGAAGGGAGTTCCATTGTGTCCATAAGTGGACACACTGCATTTACCAGTGTATGGAATAGCTAAACACCTGTCACAATTACTAAAACCTCTTGTGACTCATTGCACACACCCTATCAAAAAATTCAATTTAGTTTGTGAAGGTGCTTCAGGGTATATCTGGACAATGGTGACCTCCTGGTCAGTTTCAACGTAATGTCTCTCTTCACACAGATACCGCTACAGGATTCCCTGCTGTTACGAGGGAGCCATGTTGAGGAAGACACTGTGGAACTGAAACTTCCTGGCAGATGAAAACTGTGTGCCAGTCTGTGGTGGGCAAGGGCACTGTCCTTTCTTCCAGATGTGCTAGTCCAACTTTTGCAGGAGAGCTTCTGTGAAGTTCGTAAGGTAGGAGATGAGGTGCTGGCAGAAGTACAGCTGTGACAACACGTCGTGAGTCATGCTTGGGTTGCTCACATGGTAGAGCACTTGCTCATGAAAGACTAAGGTCCCAAATTTGAGTATCGATTCAGTACACAGTTTTGATCTATTAGGAAGTTTCATATCAGTGCACACTCCTCAACAGAGTGATATTTCATTCTGGAAAGTGTGGAACTGTTCCGCGCTTACTTCCAATGTGGTGGAAAGTTCTACCAGCAGTGAGACTGAGTCCCTATGGGATCCCCTGTTCCACCAGGCATTGCAAACCTCTACACGGACACTTTGAGGAAATGGCTCTCAAAGCCATGTGTCTGAAACCAAAGGCATTCTGTTGATACATGGACAAAACATTCATGGTGTGATTGCATGGCAGAGAAACCCCGCACAAGTTTCTTGACAACCTCAACAGCATACACAACAATATAAATTTCATGAGGGAGACAGAAGAAAACAGATGCCTGCCTTTGCCTGACATTCTGATAAGCAAGAAAACTTATGGTGTGCTAGGACATTCTGTGACTAGAAAAAAGACACACACGGACCTGTATCCAAATGCCAACAGCCGCCACCATCCAGCAGAACTCAAATTTGTGCTCACCACCATGATGCATAGAGCATGAGAGACTGGTGACATGGAGAATCTACCCACTGAGTTGTGGCATCTAAGGGAAGCGTTTGGCAAGTTACAGCATCTAAGGGAAACCTTCGACAAGAATGACTACTCGGAGACACAGATGAGATGCGCTTTCCAGCTGAGCAAGAAGAATAGGAAAGAATACAATCTGGATGAAGACATAAGGCATCTGGTGTTCCTTCCATATGCTAGGTTTTCCATGGCCAATATTGCCAGGATACTAGAGAACAACATTAAAATCATTTTCTGCTCTTTGGCTAAAATAAAAAATATACTTGGCTCAATGAAAGACAAGCTAAGACCATGGACACCTCGAGTCTACAGCATCACTTGCGAATATGGCAAGCAGTATATCTGCTAAACACAATGGCATATTTCACAGCACAGCTTAGAACATGTGAGACGCATTCACTTCAGCCAAACGGACAAATCTGGAGTGGTAAAGTACAGCCTCAATGAAGGTGATACGAACACAAGTGTAAGCCAATTGAATGGGTATTGGTACTTGATCATCAAAGAGGTAGTGGAGGTACAGGTGAATGATGATCTTGTCAACTGGGATAGCAGTTTTCAACTGAGCTCTTCATGGGATGTAGTGGTAGAAAGAACATGTCAAGAGCACTCTGATATAAAAGTGGTAAAGGCAGCATCAGGACATGACATGACAGTTTCATCATCATCATAATCATTGTAGTCATCGTCATTGTACTCATTACATGTGCAAGTGTCATCTGACAATGGTGCTAAATCACAAAATTACATACTGTCAGACCTAAGACAACAACCACTGCCTTCAATTATTAGGAGCTGTTACAGGATTTGATCCAGTGAAATGCAGGATCATGATCTGCATAGAATGTTTGAAGACCATCGAAGATTTTTCTTTTTAGGTAGTTCTCCACAAAATAGTTGCTTGTCTGCACAGCTCTAGTCCTATAGATGCTTCTCTTGGAGGCCATATTTGTGCTTGATGTATATTTACATTTATAGACAGTGCAGCAGAGGCCCACATGGGTTCACAATTTCCTCAGTCCCTAATTGTGAGGACCAATACTGAGCTTTTGTCTCAGTCCTCCCTGCGCTGAAAACCATCTTGTAACAATCACACAACGTCCTCATTTACTAGTCCTACTGGCTTCAGCTACTTTGGTTGTGGGACTTGAAGTTCTACCCAAGAATGGATAAATTTGTTGTGCATGCCCTGAAACTCATTCAACATCAGAATTTTACTGCACCAGAAGCCACTTGATATCCACCTCTGTAGCTGAATGGTCAGCACGGTTGAGTGCCATATGGAAGACCCATGTTTGATTCCTGGTACTGGTGTGGATTTTTCTTCGATGAGAGGAGTGGAACAGGGTGCACGCAGTCTAATGAGGCCAGTTGAAGAGCTACT
This sequence comes from Schistocerca cancellata, assembly GCF_023864275.1. NCBI lineage: Eukaryota > Metazoa > Arthropoda > Insecta > Orthoptera > Acrididae > Schistocerca > Schistocerca cancellata. The sequence goes on along the minus strand of NC_064631.1, from coordinate 603,988,875 downwards.
TGTCCAAGCAGTAGTGGCTCCAGATCACAAAAACTGATAACGGCCGGGAGAGCAGTGTCCTGACCGCACACCCCTCTATAATGAATCCAATGACGCCATTGGTAGAGGATGACATGACAGTCGGTTGGTATCAATGGGCCTGTCAGGGCTGTGAATGTTTGTTTCCAAAGCAACCTGATGCGACACTGAATAATCCCAGTGACACTGAATAATCCCAGTGATTGCGCTCCTTGCAGCATTTTGTTGCACTTCACTGTGGCTGTTATGAACACTTCACATCTGTACTAGTGCATAGTATTCTGTAGCAAAGAGAACAAGAGCAAGGGAAGCTATTCTAAGTACAAGATATTATTCCAAGCTTTATGATGAGCTTAACTTGCAACAGCAGTGTTATATAAGCAAGTATGAAAAGTTAATTAGATTATATATGCTATTTTCTTAATGATTTTTTCATGATTTACTGTATCAAAGAACCACCATAATTTCAGTTACTATTTATCACAGGCTGTTTTGATCCATTAGAAATGGTTTGTGAAAGACTATGACCATATAACAATGGGTTTATTTATAAATAACTTTTCTGCTACTAGTAATGATTTTCTTTTATTTGTATTTTGCGTGATGTGTCTAAGGAAATGATTCCCACTTTCAAGTGGGTTTTCGGCCTGCTAGGCCATATATTCATCATGTCTTCAATGTGTGAGGTACTGCATTTTTCTGTTGTATTAAAGTATTCTTGTAGTTCACTTGCACAGAAGCTCACACACATTAAACAACACACACAATTTTCTTTGCACAGTACACACTGAAAATAACAAATGTTTCAGTGTGTACTGTGCACAGAAAACTGTGTGTTATATTTAAAATGTGTGAGCTTCTGCACAAGTGGACCACACTAAAACTTAAACACAGTGCAACTATGCAGCACACCACACACTGAAAAATCATGAATAAATGGCAAAACACATGGATAATATACCTGAAAATGGGAATCATTTACCAAAATGTGTCAACAAAAATATAAATAAGGAAAATCTTGACTGGTAGCAAATACATATAAAGGCAAATATAAATAAATGTTAAATAATGACTGGTTGTCGTTAGTTGTTTATCTAATTTTGATGTACTTTGGAATCTAATTGCTCCAACTGGCACAAAACTTGGCCTCATCTGATGAGCTGCCAAATAATTTGATAGATGAAAACAGCACATTTCTGTTCTAACAATGTTGGGACTGAGTTTTGAGTGTGGTTAAATGTTCTTAGAATTTGGTTAGACTATTCATTAATTCACTTACGCACTTCTTGAAATTTCTGCTCTGGTATGATATTGCAGAACTGTATGCATATTGAAAATTGTTGCTTGACATCTCAAGAATAGGTCGCACAAATAGATTGAGCAACAAAAGTTTTCAGATCCTTTTTATATATACATGGTTAGCAGCAGTGCCCAGTCCCAGAAACTTCTGTTAGGTCAAAACACAGCTTGTGCTGATGACGTCAAACTATTTATGATGTCCTGGATCCATAAAAGAATTGTGTGTTCCAGCTGTTTACAGTCTGGTACTCTGTTGGGATATTTGGTGATGATGTTATGATGCTACATTCTGCCTTTGTAATTACAGCTGACTTGATGCTTTTGAGAATTTTAACGGAAGTTTTCCTGTATACAAGTTTACATTAAAAAAGCTAAAATTAGATTCTGTGTTGCTGTATTGTTATGTACTAGGAAATCAGGCAAGTTTGTATGAAACCTGCAGATTTTTTTAAATTTTTTTGCTGGGTTCTTTGTTTATGACAATGGTACTGAGTAGGTCTAAGAACTTTACATTACTTTTCTTGGCTTGAAATAATGCCTGCTTTATTGGATGTATAGAGATCTTATTTGCAAGATCTTTAGAGGTTCTCAATTAGTTGTGAGCAGTAGCATCATAAGAAGTAAAAAGTCTAAATGTCCAAGCCTTCCTACTTGAATGTGCACAAGGACATTTCCAGTTAAGTAGTAAAAGCAAGCGAAGACCCACCCTAATCTAATGGTACCATTTGGAGGATGTTGCAAATACTGAGTGAGATTACTAGATTCACACTACAAAAGAGACTAAAAGGAAACTGATGAAGAAAATGTGATATCTCAAGATTTCTTGGAGCAATACATTAATGGTTTGCTTCATTTTACACACAATATCTTGATGAATGACCCAGCCATCTTCTTCAGGTGCTACAAGTTTTGCTGTTCTAGATACTTGTTGTCTGGACCCCAACCTGACTGTGAAATATTGTTTTGTTTCGTACTGCTATTTATAGATGAGTTCAATTCCTGAAATCCACTATGCCCTTTGATGCTCTTTTATTTTTCAGAGTTTGCACTTATATTCTATGAAATAAATTCTGTCAGTGTTTTTCAGCTGTTGTGGATGTGATGGCTGGCGAGATTTAAAAACAAAAATAAATAAATTTAAATGCCAGACCTCAAGCATTTTTAAACAGAAGCCTCTGTCCCTGTTTAGTAGATTTTCTTACATCTTTATTTTGATAGATTCCTTAATTATTTCATTTCATGGTTATATTCAAGGCCCTGTTTGATCACAGCTGATTTGGTTTTTTAATCAAGTGTGGCGCTGATGTTCCTAGCACCTCTGCTCAACTGTGCCCCCTGTAAGACATACCACAATCGTGTGGAATGTGATTCACCCGGCTCTTGGAGATTGTCTTTAACATGGCAAAGAATACATTTATCTTACTTGAAGGGAGTAAAATACACTGGGCTCATTGTTTCCCTAGGTGTCTACTGATCTTTCCAGATATTTGGGTAACATAAGGCAGCTAAGTGGGTTTGGGTTTCTCTATCTTGGTCTCATCGCATCCTCTTTTCTCATATGTTCGTATTTTGACTGCATTGCTCATTCAGTTTGATGACCTGAACACTATCCATAGCTGATGTAATTCTTTGCTGAGGTGCTCCTTGTCTGAAAGTGTTAAAGATCTATGGACCAGAGTCTTTAGTACTGAATTTCTTTGTGACAGTTGGTGATGGCTCAAGGCATGGAGATACATGTCAGTGTACAACATTGCACTGTGACTTGGTATGTGACCGTTCTTCTTGTAACTAAAACATTGAGGATAGGTAGTAAACCCTCTTTTGCAAATTCCATCGTGAATTTTATATAACAATGAATAGACTATAAATGTTCCAGGAATCCTTGAAGCTTTTCCTCTTAGAACCATACTTAGTAATATTGGCTAATCTATATGTTAGCTGGCAAAATAGCTAAAATACATTCTTGGTGAATATGTGGGTATGTGAAAGCAACGTATTTGCAGCTCCACTGTCTTTGTGCACCACCTCACTCCCACAATTTACTCATATGCAACTCCAGAACACAGATATAATGGATATTCCACTTTCTGATTCCATGAAAATAATCTTGGGAAAGTTCAACAATTATTTCATGGAAAGTTTTAGGCACATTCTGACAAGAACTTACTTTCTGTTCTACAGAAAATATTATGGACAAAGTGATGGTGTGGTGACAGGTAGTCCATTATTGCCTGTCATGGCAGTACTGTATATGCAACACTTTGGAAGCAAAAGCACTAGAATCCGCAAAGTTGAAACCAACAGGCTTCTGTTGGTACATAGATGTTTGCAGTGTGGCTACTTGAAGTGAAAAAGCATCAAGAGTTCCTAGAACATTTAAACTAGCCATCATAATATAAAATTCACGATGGAACTTGAAAAAGAGGGCCAATTACTTTTCCATGACATACTAGTTAGGAGAAGAATGGATGGATCCCTGTGTCACAGCTTGTAAAGAAAACTTGTGCATCTTCACACCTCAAGCCATACCATCCATCACAAAGATATTCGGCAGTAATGACTCTGGTCCATAGAGTTTGAACACTTTCAGACAAGGAGAGCAAACTGAAGAATGACAACACCTATGAACAGTGTTCTGAAGGGAAGGGTACTCAGATCATCAAATTAAATTGGCAATGCAGTCACAATCAAGAAGACTGAGACCGACACTAAGAAACAGAATTCAGTATCCAGATAGATTACTAGACTCATACAGAAACATGGCATCTAGTGTATTTCACTCCCTTCAGCGAAGATTGAAGAGTTTTTTGTAATGTTAAAGAGGATCTAGGTCCCAAAAAGTCAGATGGGTATTGCATTCCCCATGAATGTGCTATGTCTTACGAAAGGCAGTACATCAGAACAGTCGAGGAGAGAGCTGAGGCACATCAGTGACACACCCACTAAAACAACCAAGCAAATCAGCTGCACTGCCTCGAATATAATCATGTAATGAAATACAGTGATTATATTAAAATGACAGCTGGGTTGGTTGTTTAAATATTGTCCAAGAAATGGAAACAACACCTCAGCAGGACACCTAAATGCATGAAATTGATGGAGAAAGGTTAACAAGCAACTCATGTGTCTATAATAAAGGCCATGCATGAAGCCTACAATAAGTTTTACAGTCATATCCAGTTGAAAGATAGATCAGGAAACGAGTCATAAACTTTGTTCAACCTCACGAATTCATCTAGTGTTAAAATGAAGACAGGAGACAGAAAGAAGAAATTTTAAGAATCAGCATTCTAAGGAAAAGATAGATTGCTACTTACTGTGAAGATTACACATTACATTGCATACAGGCACAGTTAAAAGATACTTACACATTATCTTTCAGACATAGCCCTCATCAGTGAAGAAAGAGAAATACACACCTCCCACTCACACAAGCAAGCACACCTAATGCACATATAACCACCGACATACGTGAGATATACTTGCTTGCGTTAGAGGGTGGTGTGTGGTTTTCTTTCTTTTTCTGATGAGGGTTGTGGCTAAAACCTAATGTGTAAGAGTCTTTTAATTGTTCCCGTCTAATGTATCAACCTATCTTTTCCTTACATTGTTGATATTCCAATCTGGAGTGGACATTATTTAAATTTTAGAAGTCCACATTTAAAAATGCAGGGATTTGAAAAAAATTCAGAAACATTAAAAATGTAACACATTACCATGCCTAATACTTCATAGGAAACTGTTGGCATTCAAAATATCTTCTGGTTGTCTCAGAATGGATGAATACAGGTCTCCTGTGGCCTTCAAGGGAAACTCATATCATTCCTGCGCAAAGTAGTGCCAAGTTCACGTAATGATGATTGCTGGTGGATAATTATCACACACCCTTCTCTCCACAGTAGACCACAAAGGCTAAATAATATTGAGATATGGTGACTGTAGTGGTAGGGGAGATGTAGCAGTTCATTCTTGTGCTCACAAAATCAGTCCTGGAGGATGTGAGCTGTGTGAACAAGGTCCTTCTCATCTGGGGACACAGCATCGCCATTGGGGGACAAACGCTAGCATGGGATGGACCTGATCAGCTAAAATAGTCACACACTCTGTGGCAGTAATGCATAATGCAGCCTTGTAGAGTAACCATGGACTACATCGAATACCATAACATGACTGCCCAGATCTTCACCAAAAGCCCGTTGTGTTTCAAAATTCAGCCTCATCTGATCAAATGGCATTCTTTGATTGCTTTATAGTCCAGGTTTTATGGCTTTGGCACCAGGTTTTACTGTTATGCCCATTTGCATCATTAATGAACGCATTTGGGAATTTCAGCTCGCCCTGAAATTCCCTGCTATGGAGTACCCTTCTTGTTGTTTTAGTGCTGACAGGGTTCGTAAGTACAACATTCAGTTCTGCAGTGACTTTTGCAGCGGTCATCCTCGTATTTTTCATCACACTCCTCTTCAATGTCTGTCTATTATGACCACACAGCATACACTTTCATCTAAGTTGTGCATTAGTGGATGATGTTTTTCTGCTTTTCCTGTTTGGAGTATAAATCCTCGACACCGTGCCTCTTGAAATGCCAAACACTTTGACTACCTCTGTTACAGAAGCACTCACCACATGAGCACCAACAATTCATCACGTATGCATTACTTAGCTCCAACATAATGCACTTATAGCTATACAGAACATTGTTCTGACCATGACTGTCACTTGCAGCATATTATGGGCATTGCACAGGTGCCTTTTGTAGTCAAATACAACACTGAAAACTGCAGGATTGGTTAGGATCTGTATTTATTTCAGCATTCATTTCTTGTGTTATTTCCTTATTTTTTCCAGCCCCTGTATATTTAAGCAACAGTATACTACCAATGTTTTGACTATTGCACAGACTGACAAAAAAGAGATATTGATATTAGTACACCAGGTATTGAAAAACAGCTAAGACTACTTAAAACAAATAAAGCAGTTAGATTGTACATGGAATTAGCTAATTTCTTAACTCTTATTTATTCAGAGCTTGCAGAGCAAACAATCCCTTGTATCTAGAAATAAATGCATGTCAATTTTGTCTTGTGGTGTTTCATTATTTTTGTCCAGACCATGTATATTCACACAACAAGAGACTACCAATGTTTGATCACTGCTCAGACTGACAAAAGAGAGATACTGATATTAGTACATCAGGTATTGAAACTAAGACGACCTAAAACAAATAAGGCAGTTACACTGTACATGGAATTAGCTTGTTTCTTAACTCATATTTAGTGAGAATTTCCAGGGCAAATAGTCTCTTGTAACTAGAAATGAATGCATGTCACTTCCATATACAAAAAGGGTAAAAGATCAGATGTACAGATTTATGGACCAATATCTCTGATTTCTGGTGGTTTCAGGATTCTAGAGCATATTTTCAGTTCACACATTCTGATGTCTCTGCAGGAAAACAAGCTGTTCTCAAAGAATCTGCTTGGATTCAGGAAAAACCATTCATGTGAGAGGCAGCTTGTATTATTCATACATGACATCTTGCAGACAATAAATGCAGGTCAACAACCAGATACAATCTTCGGCAATTTTCGAAAGGTGTTTGGTACTGTACCACAGTGTCAGATACTAATGAAGATGTGATCATATGGATTATCTTGACAAATAGTGATTGGCTTGAGAAATACTACACAATAGTGGACACCAAATATTCTGCAGAATTGAAAGCAATATCAGGTGTGCCCCCAAAGACAGCAGAATATGACATGTAATGTTTTTTGTATACGTAAATGATTTATCAGACAGGATAGCAGCTGTGTAAGATTCTTCATGCTTTTCCAGTGTATTTTTTTCATTATATGGCTCTCAGTACACCAGCAGATCACATTTTGTAAATCTCATGTAATTTCTTTGAGATAACTGCTTGACACTGTCAGGTCATTGGTTACTGCTGGTAATGTCTTATGGAGGCCTCCTCTGAAAATGGTGCATGCGCTACTCAGTTGTTTTCAGGTGCGCTCTGTACAAGGTATTGTTATGCACCTGAGAATTACTTACATCAGGGATCTGTGAGGATACTGATATGAATGAGAGAGAGAGAGAGAGAGAGAGAGAGAGAGAGAGAGAGAGAGAGAGAAACAAACATTGTTCTGACCATGACTGTCACTGGCAACATATTAAGGGCATTGCACAGGTGCCTTTCCTAGTCAAATACAACACTGCAAACTGCAGGATTAGTTAGCATCTGTATTTATTTCAGCACTCATTTCTTGTGGTGTTTCCTTTTTTTTCCAGCCCCTGTATACATTCTTTTTTTGTAGTTGCCAACCCAACATACAGTGGGCCTACAAGGTTCGAATAGTTTGCACTGAAGATGGTCACACGGTGACCAAAATTGATCTGTAAAATAAAGGATTTCAATCTTTATGAATGATACTGACATTTATACAGGACATTATCATGTTGTTTTTACAATGCTAATCAGTAGTGAACACGTATTGGCAGTATCCAGGTGGAGTTGGTCTTGTGAATATCTACTGAAAGAACCAGGAAAAAGAAATTGTGAAATTAAAATGGGAATTGTGAAATTAAAATGGGAAGTGTGTAATAGGGTATGGAGGGGCATAGTCAACTTAAATAAGAACATAAAGCAATTTGCGACTTTTCTGAGTGAATAATTTTTTGGATTTGTCAGTTTCCTCAACATGAATGAGTGAAAAGGTGTTCAGCATGATTCTGTTGTTGGAAGTTTAATAATCTGCATGAAAGAACATCATCTTTTATTCCAGAAGAATCTAGCCATCATTTATAATTAATATTATGGTAGATATTTACAGACATGACATACACAGATAGGATGCAGTTTAGTTTCCATTATCTGTTCTGGGTTGTTATAGGTCTCTGCCTTAAAAAATCCGATAGCCAAAATCCTTAGTATCCACAGTATTTTCATTTAATATAGCTGAGGGAGAGCTTCCACATGCGTATTCTGCCATGAAGCAGTCTTTGGGTTCAATAACTATGAAAAGTAAGTGTACTGAACTATGAAAGGCAACAGTAGGGAACATACCATGTCCACATGCAGCAGTGGTTTCTGATACGTGATGGAGAAGCATAATGTAAATGAAACAGCAAACATCATCATCGTTCAGAAAAAAGATGGATTACAGTGGTACATGACAATACATAGTTGATGTCAGTGCAGTGATCTGTGTCCTCAAGCAGAAAGATGTGTGTGTGTCCCAAAAGCTTTACTGGCATAGTATGTTGCATATGGCATTGCTGTTGTAAGCATTGCTGAACAAAAGTTGAGGTATATTTTGCGCTTGTGTTGTGAAAAACCAATGCACTATCTCAGAAAGTGAGATACAGTGTAATGATGTTACAGTAGCAGAAGTCATAAAGAAAAATATTGAGACAGGTAATGAAAGGAATTTGAAGTTATACAAACTGGGAATAGAAATAATTGTACTCAAGGAAAAAGAGATCAAATTTAGGAATTGTGAAAAAGTCAGGAACCTGGAAAACTGAGTCTTGTTAATGCGCGACACAGTAGGAGTGGAAAACAATAATACAGAACGGATACCCACACCAATACGTAGGGTACTGTAGGTGAAAAATGTGAAGACACTCTTAGTGACACTAACGAGAAAGATGGAGGAAAACACTACGCAACCGATGGGTAACTTGACCTCAGGCTTGAAAGAAATAAACAACTTGAAGAATAGAAAAGTCGAAGCTTCTTAATAGAAATATAGAGGTAAAAACCATAACAGAAGGAACAACCAAAGATAGTGAGAACAATGAAGCAGATAGTGCTGAAGTCAAGATGAAGCTATAAACATGAGTAAATACAGTTGCTCTAACAGTAATAACATAGATACTTTTGTAGAGTAAATTCTACAGAAAGGAACAGTGCAATGGAAAAATCACAGTTGTAACAAAAATAACGAGCATGGAGCTACCCAAATCATGAATACAGAGGTGAATGATCAGCATAGCAGTGGTGTGGCAACAACAGACAGAACGAAGAGTGGCATAATGGACAGCAACAAGACAGGTGCAGTTACCAATGGGAAAATTTCCAAGGTTTTGGCAGGCTCACAACAGATGCAATAACAGCTTCAGAGCAGGCTTTTGCCCACCTAAACAGCAGATGCAGCCAGGGGTATAGGATAATATATGAAGAAAATTGAGAGGATTGGAGGTGGCAACACACAAACTTTAGATCTGATGAGGAACAATACTTTACAACACTTTTCCTATTTAAACTTGACGTACTGCAAGTGTGTGTGTCTGTACAGAAAATTCTTAGCACAATTTATACTTTCAAATGATGAACATATGTAATTGAAAATAAATACACAAACACACATTTTCTTTATTTTCTTTACGTGCTGCTAGACATTTTCTGAGTTTTACAGAATGTTACACTATTTTATACATTAGCGATGTGTACAGTTTTTGTGATATCTGTGCTTCAAAATTGCTTGATTCTTTCTTCTTTATGAAACAATTTTGATACTTGTGTTCACATAAGAATATAAGTAATCTAAATCATTCGAAGTCAAATTTGTAAATTCCTTTACCCTTTTAGGGCGTGATTGAGTTGGAGTGTTGTCTTATTGAAAAATGTAGGAAAGCCACAGGCATTGGTAGATTGTTTTGTTGTTTAGTGTTGTTCTTTGATCTAGATGAAGCATTTGAAATTTTCATGGGGTTTCTATTTTTTATCAAAATTTGCATTTTGCAAAACACTTAAGGATGTGGATGCAAGGATACTGTGATAGATATCAGTGCCAACGAGCAACTTACCAGCAAGCACTAGTTGGTGAACCTTAGCTTCTTGAACTTTCTGTCATTTTACACCTTTTCTGGTGGACAGAATGTTGTTGTATCATGCCGACAATGCAAGTCAGTAGTGTGCACATGTCGGCAGTAGTGAGGTGGAGTCAGTCGGGCGTACATGTATTGAAAGAGCTGCAAAACAGGAACATGCAACATTAAAGTGGAAAGTATTTCATAGGACATTGAGGGATGTAGCTAACTGAAATAAGAACTTAAAGCAGTCTGTGGCTTTTTAGAGTGAAGTTAGGCATGTTCCTATGTGGAAGAACATCATCTCTAAGAAACCAACCATCAGTTGTGATTAATATTATGGTAGATAATTACAGACACAGCACACTTAAATCTCTGTAGTTTACTTTCCATTATCGGTCATGGTCTGATGTAAATCTCTGCCTTAAAAGTCTGATAGCAAATCCTTAGGAACCCAGTCACTTTAGTTAGAATTACGGGGGAAAGCTTATAACGTGTAGCTTTCGAAGGAGACCTCCATAAGAAGACCATGGCAATGTGGACATTGGCAGTTGCTATTTACTAGCAGTAATCAGCAGCCACCACATGATGCCACTTGATGATGCCAAGACATATTATGGAAGTTACAATATATGATCTGGGGGCAGACCTGAGACCCATATATTGGGCTTTAAAACGGTTCAGTGACTATGTCATTGTGTACATGAAAGCACTATCATTGAGGAATGGTAAGGAGGTGCAAAAAGAGTTGGACAAAATTTCCACTTGGTGTAATAAATGGCATCCCACTTTAAATATGGATAAATGTAAAATAGTACTTATAATGAAAAGAGAGAACTTACTAATATCTGATTACAAGATTAGTGATGGAGTTCGTGCACACATTGCATTGTGCAAGTTTTTAAGGGTAATACTAAGAAGTGATGTGAAATGGAACAGTCCTATAAAATCAGAATAAGGGTAGATGAATGGCAGACTTGGATTTGTTGCAAAGGTTCTGGGAAAATGCAATGCATTGTAAATTAAATTGAGTACAAGATGCTAGTGCTACCAAATCTAGAGAACTGATCCAGTGTTTGAATTCCCTATCAAGGAAGTACAACAAGAGAAGTCAAATGAATTTAGAGACATGCTGGTAGGACTGCAGCAGGTTGTTACAGTTCATACAAAATTGCAACAGAAATCACTGGTGTACCTAAATGGATATTTTTGTAAGAAAGATGGTTATTTTTTGCAAAACCACATTGGGTACATTTAGAGAACCTGTAGTTGTAGATGTCTTTGTGAACATTATGCACCCACCAGAGTATATCTTGCATATGGATCACTAAAATAAGATAAGAGAGATTTTTCCATGTATAGAGGCACATAGGCAGTCATTTTTCCCATGTTCGACAATTTAATGGAAGAGGAAATAAAATTAAAAAAAAAAAAAAATCAACAATATTGATATGAAGTATTATACTCTGTGGTGCACTGTACAGTGACTCACAGAGTATACATGTAGATAAGATCTAAATCTTTTGTGCCTTTTCCCTACTTTTCTTTTACTACTCCCTACAAGAATTATTGAGTTTTGTGGTGGTCTCTCCACTTCATAACTTTTTGAAGTCATCCAATAAATACTTAGGTTCATGGTCCCACCATGATGTATACTCTTTTTGGACACCTCTAAATGTGCTGTTCTCTGAGGATTCTGTCACTGCTTGGGTAAATTTTGAGTTAATTCAAGGCATACATGGAATATTGTCAATCAGTTAATGTAAATTTTTTGAGTAAGAAGCCCTGTTTGCTGTACCGTCAATTAACTGTTGGTGTCACGCTACTGAGACTGAGGAACAGTAAGGTGCTTCTGTCACCCAACAAGTTCAGGCATATCAGCCGAAGAGCCATTCAGAGACAACCTAAATTCAGTAGCATGGAAATACCTTAATTTCCCCAGTATCAACTTACTGTAATGCACACACTACCGGAGAAAAACAGTCTTGTGAAATAATACTCAATGTATTATCTGAATATAATAGAGGGAAACATTCCACGTGGGAAAAATATATCTAAAAACAAAGATGATGTGACTTACTAAACGAAAGCACTGGCATGTTGATAGACACACAAACAAACACAAACATACACACAAAATTCAAGCTTTCGCAACCCATGGTTGCTTCATCAGGAAACAGGGAAGGAAAGGGAAAAATGAAAGGATGTGGGTTTTTAGGGAGAGGGTAACGAGTTATTCCAATCCCGGGAGTGGAAAGACTTACCTTATTTGGGAAAAAGGAAAGGTATACACTCGCGCACACACACGCATGTCCATCTGCACATACACAGACACAAGTAGACATTTGTAAAGGCAAAGAGTTTGGGCAGAGATGTCAGTCGAGGCAGAAGTACAGAGACAAAGATGTTGTTGAATGACAGGTGAGGTATGAGTGGCAGCAACTTGAAATTAGCGGAGGTTGAGGCCTGGTGGGTAACGAGAAGAGAGGATATACTGAAGGGTAAGTTCCCATCTCCGGAGTTCTGACAGGTTGGTGTTAGTGGGAAGTATCCAGATAACCCGGACGGTGTAACACTGTGCCAAGATGTATTGGCCGTGCACCAAGGCATGTTTAGCCACAGGGTGATCCTCATTACCAACAAACACTGTCTGCCTGTGTCCATTCATGCGAATGGACAGTTTGTTGCTGGTCATTCCCACACAGAAAGCTTCACAGTGTAGGCAGGTCATCAAAAGCAGAGCCACGTGTGAAAGCACCCACGTGATTTACCAACTGACCTGCCTACACTGTGAAGCTTTCTATGTGGGAATGACCAGCAACAAAATGTCCATTCACATGAATGGACACAGGCAGACAGTGTTTGTTGGTAATAAGGGTCACCCCGTGGCTAAACATGCCTTGGTGCACGGCCAGCACATCTTGGCACAGTGTTACACCGTCCGGGTTATCTGGATACTTCCCACTAACACCAACCTATCAGAACTCTGGAGATGGGAACTTGTCCTTCAGTATATCTTCTCTTCTCGTTACCCACCAGGCCTCAACCTCCGCTAATTTCAAATTGCTGCCGCTCATACCTCACCTGTCATTCAACAACATCTTTGCCTCTCTTCTTCTGCCTCGACTGACATCTCTGCCCAAACTCTTTGCCTTTACAAATGTCTGCTTGTGTCTGTGTATGTGCGGATGGATATGTGTGTGTGTGTGCGCGCGTGTGTGTGCGTGTGTGTGTGCGCGAGTGTATACCTTTCCTTTTTTCCCCCTAAGGTAAGCCTTTCCGCTCCCAGGATTGGAATGAATCTTTACCCTCTCCCTTAAAACCCACATCCTTTTGTCTTTCCCTCTCCTTTCCTCTTTCCTGTTGAAGCAACCGTTGGTTGCGAAAGCTTGAATTTTGTGTGTATGTTTGTGTGTCTATCAACATGCCAGCACTTTCGTTTGGTAAGTCACATCATCTTTGTTTTTAAATATATTCAATGTATTATCTGATAGTTACTACACACAATTAATCCAATAGCTTATGCACAAGAGAGATATTTTAGAACACTTACCGTAAACAGACCTTGTCTTACTAATAGCACCATCAAACAATGGAAACTACAGGATGGAATAATGTCAATATTATGAAAAAATAGTTGCTACTCACCATATAGCAGAGTCACAGATAGGCACAACAAAAAGACTGCCTAATTCTGTTTGGCTGGAAGCATTGTTTGATAGTCTTTTTGTTGTGGCTATCTGTGACTCAGCATCTTCGCTAGATGGTGATAGCACCATCGAAAAAAGGTGGTTAATGCTGTTACATTAAATCAGATTAGATCAACTTTCATTCCAATTAATCTGTAGTGAGGAGGTCCTCCAGGATGTAGAACATGTCAGAAAAACAATAATACATGACAAATATTTACAACTAAAACAAATAAGCTAATGTACCTTCCACAAGTCCCAAATGGAATGATCGTCATTTTCTTTAAATGAATGCTAAATGAAAGGATCATTTTACAACACTCATTTAGTAAGATCACATTAATGCACTGAATTTAAAATTAAAAAAAGTTTTTTTTTATTTATAAGCTAATAAACATATGATAGAACTGCTACAATACTTATTTACAATGAACACATTACTGCACTGAAATGGTTCAGAACTTAGATTGTACTTCACACACACACACACACACACACACACACACACACACACACACACACACACAAATCAGTTGGTTCTACTGAGAAATTTGGCAATGGAGTTGATGGAGTTGGCCACTAATAAATCCTTTATGCTTCTCTTAAACTGAATTTCATTGGTTGTTAAGCTTTTTATGGCTGAATGATGCACACCTTTTTGTACAAGAGTAAGTGACTTTAAACCCTTGTGAAGATTTTTCTTATTTATAGTATTGATTCCATGAACGGTGCTGTTGGTTTGAAAAAGTGATATATTTTAAATGCTACTTCCCTAAACAGGCCTCTGCAGGATGTTCTTGAGTTCACACCACATATAACTCTTATTGTACGTTTTTGTGCTTGGAAAACTCCAGCTAGGCTTGATGAATTACCCAAAAAAATAATCCCATATGACATTATGGAGTGAAAGTAAGCATAGTACGCCAGCTTTGTCATTTTTATACCCCCTATGTCTGACAGAAATTGCATTGCAAATAGAGATTTGTTTAGACACTTCAGTAGTTCTGTGGTGCGCTCCTCCCAGTTGAATTTATTATCAAGCTGTAATCCCAAGAATCTAACACTGTCCACTTCTTGTATCTGCTTGTCATCATATGTTGGGCAGATACTCATGGGACACCCCTTTCAAGCTCTGAACTGCATGTAGTTTGTTTTTTCAAAGTTTAGTGACAAAGAATTGGCTAGGAACCAGTGATTAATGTCCACAAATATTTTATTAGCTGATCTTTCTAAGTCTACACTTGATTTGCTATTTATTGCAATGTTTGTATCATCAGCAAAAAAAAAAAAAAAAAAAACGTGGCATCTGGTAATGTTATTGATGAAGGGTCATTGATATACACATGAAAAAGTAAGGGCCCTAAGATGGAACCTTGTGGGACCCCACATGTATTTAGTTCCCAGTTGGATGATGCCTGATAGCTTAATACATGTCTCTTTCCTAACAACACCCTTTGTTTCCTTCCAGAGATATAAGATTTGAACAATTTTGCAGCATTTCCTGTTACAGCATATTATTGTAATTTACTTAAAAGGATATTGTGATTTACACAAATTACTTTGACAGATCACAAAATATACCAGTTGCCTGCAATTTTTTGTCTAATGAATTAATTACAATGCAGATAGCCTTCTCAATATCAGAACCCTTTAGAAATCTGAACTGCAACTTTGACAGTATGTTATTTGTGATAAGATTGTTATAAAGCCGATAGTACGTTACCTTTTCTAAAATTTTTGAGAATGTTGGCAAAAGTGAAATTGGACAGAAATTTGATGCTATTTCTTTATCTCCCTTCTTAAACAGTGGGTTAACTTCAGCATATTTCAACCATTTAGGAAATATTCCACTGATAAACGACTGGTTACACAGATAGCTTAATATGTTACTTAACTCAGAATCACAGTCTTTAATTAACTTTGATATTTCATCATACCCACTAGATGTTTCTGATTTGAAGATTTTATGATGGACATTACATCTGCTGGGGTAGTGAGGGTTTAATTCATATTATGGAAGTTACTTGAAATGTCTGGTCTGAGGTATCCCATGGCACCATCTACAGAACCTGACAACCCCATCTTTTCAGTAACAGTTATAAAATGTTTGTTAGAAAGTTCTGCAACACTATACACATCTGTCACCAATGTATCATTTACTCTTAATGACATTTGCCCCTCCTCGTGTCTGTTTCCACCTGTCTCCTCCTTCACTATATCCCATATTGTCTTTATTTTGTTATCTGGTATGACTATCCTTTCCTTGTAATGTATTTGCTTTGATGTCCTTATTACAGTCTGTAATGTTTTGCAGTATTTCTTATAATGTGCTATAACGTCAACATGACCGCTACGGTCGCAGATTCGAATCCTGCCTCGGGCATGGATGTGTGTGATGTCCTTAGGTTAGTTAGGTTTAATTAGTTCTAAGTTCTAGGCGACTGATGACCTCAGAAGTTGAGTCGCATAGTGCTCAGAGCCATTTGAACCATTTTTATAACGTCAACACCAGAACTGTTTCGGATTGACAGATACAGTTTTCTTTTTGTTTTACAAGATACCTCTATTCCTTGAGTGATCCATGTCTTCTTTGTAGACTTTGCTCTAACCTTGGTTAGTTTTGGGGGAAAACAGTGTTCAAATAAGCTAACACTTTATTAGCAAAAGTGTTATATTTTTCATTCATGCCATGAGCACTGTAAACATCACTAACAGTGAATGTCTATGAGGAGTGTCCTAAAATAATCGATTTTTGGCTTATTGATTACCCTCTTGAGTTCAGATTTAACAGATTTTATATCCTGTTCAGTATTAACATTTAACGGAAGGAATTGCATGTCATGGTCTGAGAAGTCATTGACTATTGGTTTTGTAATATAACAATACCAGAGAAGGAAAGTTGCTACTCACCATATAGCGGAAATGCTGAATCGTGATAGGCACAACAAAAAACAAAAAGGTTCACACTATTTTTGCGTGTTATCTCCCGCACTTTTCCGGTGCCACACGATCTTACATCTCTAACTACGACACCCCCCCCCCCCAATACTTTCCCCTTTCTATGCCTGTTTGCACCCACTAAATCCACCTCATCCAGTTACATCTGCCGTCCCCCTTAGGCTTATCCACCCTCAAACCTGCTACCTACAGTAATATACATATACATATATTTATTATTGTTTAGTTATTCTCTACTTTCACCCTTGTGACTTCTCACCAATTTTAGTTAGTTTTCGCCTTCAACTATCGTTGTCTTCCTCAGATTTCATCTCGGCTTTTTTTCCCCCCACCCTTGTGTATCCATTTCGTCCTTTTCACACGTATTTGGGTGTAATTTTGAGTAATTTTTCAGACATAATTCTACTTTCTTACATAATTTTTCACATTTTTTGCACCACCATGGATCCTTGTTCCTTCCACCTGCGTCAATACAGAAAAGTTTCCTTATCCCTAGCCAGATCCCAGTCCCACATACTGTTCCTGCGTTGTTGCTTGGCTCATGAAAACCCCCCTAATGGCTTTACCATCAAATTACCCATCTCTGGTTGCCACCCCTCCTTCCACAATGACCTCCACCTGTTGAGATTCCACCAATCCTTAGCCCTCACCAACATAGTCCTGTAAAACCATATCAACCCAGCCGAATCCTCCTTGCAGTACCTTCTCTCCATCCGCAAAATTCTCCTGCTTTGTAATCCCAAATTCCTGGAACCCATAACTCACACTGAAACTCTTGCCCTGCAGAAACGTGAGCAACATGCACAACGCCACCTCAAAAAGCTTTCCTTCCTACTCACTTCCTACTCCCTCCTCGGAGTACCACTGTCCACCACTTCTAAAACAACCTCCAAACCTCCCCCACGCCCCCTCATAGCTGACAAACCCTGTCTCTCCAACCTACTACACTTACCCCACCCTCCAAAACTCCCTCCCACTACCACACAGAACCCAGAACCTAAGCAGACCTGCAACACAGTTATGAACCTTTCCTCCAGAAGCCTTAGGCCCACAGAAATATCAGTTCTTTCCAAAGGCCTCACCTTTTGTCCCACTCCAAAATTCAACCATGCAGGACTAGTTAAAGACCTTCTCACCTTCTCCCGGTCCCTACAGTGGAAACACTTTTTCACCAACCACCCGACCAATCAGACTCAACCAAAGACCAATATTGAACCTTGCCTAACTCAGTTCACTCCTACTCCCAACTGTGATCCACCCCCACTGCCTGCAAACCACCCCCCTGTTAACTTCCCAGCATTTTTAACCTCGAACCTTGCCTCAACATCATTCCCCAAATCCCTCAACATGCAAACTAATCTTACATCTGCAGAAAGAACCGCACTCCTCCATCTAAAAACAGATCCTGACCTTATAATCCTACCTGCTGACAAAAGCTCCACCACCGTTGTTTTGAACCGCAAGGATTATGTGGCAGAAGGACTCCGTCAGCTGTCAAATACTTCCACCTACAAACCATGCCACAGTGATCCCATTCCAGTAATCCAGCAAGATCTCCAGTCACTACTCTAATCCTAAGGCCCATCCCAGAACCTCTCCCCAGAGTCCATCTCTCTGCTTACCCCTACCACTACCAGCGCTCCCACCTTCTACATGTTTCCTGAAGTCCACAAACCTAACCACCCAGGACGCCCCATTGTGGCTGGTTACTGTGCCCCCACTGAGAGAATCTCTGCTCTCGTAGACCAACACCTTCAACCTATTACCCGTAACCTATACTCCTATATAAAAGATACCAACCATTTCCTCGACCGACTCTCCACAGTTCCTGTCCCTTTACCACACGGTGCCCTGATTGTCACTATTGATGCCACCTCCCTGTACACTAACATTCCTAATGCCCATGGCCTTACTGCTATCGAACACTACCTTTCCAGACGCCCTATGGATTCCAAACCAACAACTTCCTTCCTAGTCTCCATGACCAACTATATCCTCACCCACAATTACTTCTCCTTTGAAGGCATTACGTACAAACAAATCCGCAGTACGGCTTTGGGCACCTGCATGGCACCATCCCATGCTAACCTATCCATGGGCCATCTAGAGGAATCCTTCTTAAAAACCCAGAATCCTAGACCCCTCACCTGGTTCAGATTCATTGATGACATCTTTGCTATCTGGATTGAAGGCGAGGACACCTTATTCACATTCCTCCAGAGCCTCAACAACTTCTCCCCCATTTGCTTCACCTGGTCCTACTCAACCCAACAAGCCACCTTCCTAGATGTTGACCTTCACCTCAGATACCAAGAAGTCCCTTCCGTACAGCCTAGCCACCTGAGGTCGTTGCATCTTCAGTGACGAGCAGTCCCTCTCAAAATATACCAAGGGTCTCACTGAAGCCTTCACTGACCATAATTATCCTCCCATCCTTAAACAAAAACAAATCTCCCGTGCCTTATCTTCCCAGTCTCCCACCACCTCCCAAAGTCCCACAGTGCGGCCACAAAGGAGCATTCCCCTCGTAACTCAGTACCATATGGGACTGGAGCAACTGAATTACATTCTCCGCCAGGGTTTCGATTACCTCTCATCGTGCCCTGAAATGAGAAATGTCCTGCTATCCTTCCCACCCCTCCTAACGTGATATTCCACCGTCCACCAAACCTACACAATATACTCGTCCATCCTTACACAACCCCTGCTCCCAATCCCTTACCTCATGGCTCATACCCCTGCAATAGACCTAGATGCAAGACCTGTCCCATACATCCTCCTATCACCACCTACTCCAGTCTGGTCACTAACATCACCTATCCCATCAAAGGCAGAGCTACCTGTGAAAACAGTCATGTGATTTACAAGCTAAGCTGCAACCTCTGTGCTGCATTCTATGTAGGCATGACAACCAACAAGCTGTCTGTCCGTATGAACGGCCACTGACAAACTGTGGCCAAAAAACAAGTGGACCACCCTGTTGCTGGACATGATATCCCTCATCTCAATGACTGCTTCACAGCCTGTGCCATATGGATCCCTCCAACCAACACCAGCTTTTCTGAGTTGCGCAGGTGAAAGCTTTCCCTGCAATACATCCTACGTTCCTGTAGCCCTCCTGGCCTCAACCTTCGTTAGTCACTGTCCTCACCCATCCAGCCTCCTCCCTGTTCCCATTCCAGCACTACACAGCCGTCATTTCACCACCACACCCAGTCTTTCAATTTCTTTTTGTTTCTCTCCTTTCCGCTACTTCCCCCCTCCCCTCCGTCTAAACTGCAACACTTCACTGTCTGCCACTTCCACCATAGTATCCCTCTCCCTCCCTGCTACAGCCTCCTCCTTATCCCCACCGAGTCGCCACTCCCATCATGCACTGGTGCTGCTGTTCGCATTGTGGTTTCAGCTCTCTGAGACTGTAGGTGTGTGTACTGCTGTCAAAGACCTTAATGGGCGAAAGCTTTAATTGTGTGAATCTTTTTGTTGTGCCTATCGCGACTCAGCATCTCCACTATATGGTGAGTAGCAACTTTCCTTCTCTGGTATTGTTACATTCCATCCTGGATTTTCCATTGTTGGGTTCTGTAATATAATATTTCTCATTGGACTTTTCTATCAAGATATTATCAATGGCTGGCTGTGAGCAATTGGCTACCCTAGTTGGGAGCTTTACAGTGGGAATTAATTTGAATGATAGTCTTACTAACTCAGGTAAGTTCTTATTGGGAGAGTCTTTAAGGAAATCTACATTGAAGTCACCAGCAACTACTATTTCTTTGTTTTTTGTTGTTGACTGGGCCAGTACAGCTTCGAGGTGGTTTATGAACAGATTAAAGTTATCTGCAGGTGTTCAATATACACTTAATATTACAAAGGATTTTTTATGAAATTATTCTTCTGTTGCACATGCTTCCATATGCTGTTCTAGGCAAAATTTATGAATATGTATGTTTTTAAATTTATGACAGTTCCTGATGAATGCGGCAACTCCTCATTTCTCCATTTCTGCTCTTCAAAAGTGATTCTGCTGATTGTTGAAAATTCTTAACCAACAGCTTTATATGCTGATTTAATAAGCTAGAATTATGTTTTTTGATTTCTTTCTCAAACTGAAGGTTTGTCTCAATCCTAACCTCTCTTAAAACTTGGTTTCTTTCTGTTCTCCCTACCATAAAAAAGGGTCTTTTCTGAACCCTGTAACCACTGGTATTTTATCACTTATGACAGTGCCTCCCCCCTTTAACTTACCTGCTATTTTCCCAGCCAATTTACCCTTCCCTTTCCTGTTGAGGTGAAGGCCGTGCCTAGTATAATCCCACCTATTAAGAGAATCAACAGGAACCACACCAATGTGTGACTCTACACCCGACATAAGCAGCCGTTCCAACTCCAAATTAACTCTCCTGGCAGAAGAGTTCAAATGAGGTTGGTCATGGCACCCAAGAACAGATACAAACTCAACACTAGAACGCTTCGATGCTGATGCAATCTTTGCAAGGTTACACTCTGTCAATACTATTACCTGGCCCACCCACTATAATCAGAGTGTCTTCCTTAGTGAAATCTTTGCGAAGTGATCCTAAATCCTCTGTCACCTGCTCCAGACCAGCAGGAGGTTTAAAAAAATTAATGACCTGGTATTCTGATCCTAGTTTATACTGCAAAAATTGGCCAACATCTCTTCCATGGGAACTACCTAACAACACCACTTCCTTTCTCTTTACTGATTTCCCTACATTCTTACTTTTCAATTTGCTGCTGGAAGTTTGTTGCACCCTGTCTACACCTACAACTGCTTGAGGCTCACCAGCTTCTAACAGCTCAAATCTACAGGGCTATTACAAATTATTGAAGCGATTTCGCAGCTCTACAATAACTTTATTATTTGAGATATTTTCACAATGCTTTGCACACACATACAAAAACTCAAAAAGTTTTTTTAGGCATTCACAAATGTTTGATATGTGCCCCTTTCGTGATTCGGCAGACATCAAGCCGATAATCAAGTTCCTTCCACACCCGGCGCAGCATGTCCCCATCAATGAGTTCGAAAGCATTGTTGATGCGAGCTTGCAGTTCTGGCACGTTTCTTGGTAGAGGAGGTTTAAACACTGAATCTTTCACATAACCCCACAGAAAGAAATCGCATGGGGTTAAGTCGGGAGAGCGTGGAGGCCATGACATGAATTGTTGATCATGATCTCCACCACGACCGATCCATCGGTTTTCCGATCTCCTGTTTAAGAAATGCTGAACATCATGATGGAAGTGCGGTGGAGCACCATCTTGTTGAAAGATGAAGTCGGTGCTGTCGGTCTCCAGTTGTGGCATGAGCCAATTTTCCAGCATGTCCAGATAGACATGTCCTGTAACGTTTTTTTCGCAGAAGAAAAAGGGGCCGTAAACTTTTGGTGAATTGCGAATTTGCTGCACGAATGCGTGAGGATTCTCTACCTCCCAGATTCACACATTGTGTCTGTTCACTTCACCATTAAGAAAAATGTTGCTTCATCACTGAAAACAAGTTTCGCACTGAATGCATCCTCTTCCATGAGCTGTTGCAACTGCGCCGAAAATTCAAAGCGATTGACTTTGTCATCGGGTGTCAGGGCTTGTAGCAATTACAAACGGTAAGGCTTCTGCTTTAGCCTTTTCCGTAAGATTTTCCAAACCGTCGACTGTGGTATGTTTAGCTACCTGCTTGCTTTATTCGTCGACTTCCGCGGGCTACGCGTGAAACTTGCCCACACGCGTTCAACCATTTCTTCGCTCACTGCAGGCCAACCCGTTGATTTCCCCTTACAGAGGCATCCAGAAGCTTTAAACTGTGCATACCATCACCGAATGGAGTTAGCAGTTGGTGGATCTTTGTTGAACTTCGTTCTGAAGTGTTGTTGCACTGTTATGACTGACTGATGTGAGTGCATTTCAAGCACGACATACACTTTCTCGGCTCCTGTCGCCATTTTGTCTCACTGCGCTCTCGAGCTCTCTGGCGGCAGAAACCTAAAGTGCGGCTTCAGCGGAACAAAACTTTATGAGTTTTTCTACGTATCTATAGTGTGTCGTGACCATATGTCAATGAATGGAGCTACAGTGAATTTATGAAATCGCTTCAATCATTTGTAATAGCCCTGTATTTTCCACATTCACCACGAAACTGTCGGACAAAGTTCTAGGCCTGTTCCTACTGTTGTCTGTTGCCACTTCCCACCTCTCTTTACTCTTATCCTCCTTAATCTGTCAAGATCTCCCCTGGCCTTGTCTAACTCAGCCTGAAGGGCAGCAATTTTCCCCTCTTGTTCTAGTATCTTCCTATCTCTACTACACATCCTACGAAACTGCTGATACGTCTCATTTACTTCCCCTACTGCCACGCCACCACAGTTACCCACATGGAAAAAACTACAGCATCCATCACACCAAAGCCCCGACCTAACAATTCTGCAGCAAGTCAAGAACTTTCACTCATGATAAACGTAATAGTTTATTAAGAATAAGTCAGTTAAATTACAGATAAACACGAAAATATGATTCCACAAATTTGTCCTATACACAACTCTATGTAAACAAAAACAACAGTGCAAAATTTCTGCAACAACAGCTTAAAGTTTACACTACTTTCTGGAAATGTGAGTTAAATAGTGAAGAGGTACGCTACAGTTAAATTGCTGGAGAGAGCAAAGAACAATTAAACAAAATTCTATAGATTTGCTGTGGCTCTCCCTTGAAACCCAAATCCTTTCGTCTTTCCCTCTTTCCTGACGAGGCAACCGTTGGTTGCGAAAGCTAGAATTTTGTGTGTATGTTTGTGTTTGTTTGTGTGTCTATCGACCTGCCAGCACTTTTGTTTGGTAAGTCTCAGCATCTTTCTTTTTAGATATATTTTTCCCACGTGGAATGTTTCCCTGTATTATATTCATATCATTAATTTGAACCCAACAATTACGTTTGTTATTGTCACTGTTACATTTCGAAGTCTTTTCTGTCGTCTTATTTCCTCCTTCTGTTTTTGCCAGTAGTTTCACTTTGTATTCACCTTCTCCTTTTTACCGTAATCCACTATAAAATTTTATCCCGCCGATATATACTCAATAATACGTAACCCACTTCCAAACCATAACCAAAAAAATTTTTTTTCCGCTTTCAACACTACTGCTGCTATAAAATCCACCGTTTCTAGTTCACAAACAGTTCCTTTCAGCTATTAAACAACGTTTTCGGCTAGTTTTAATAACTTTTGTTTTATTTCCATTTCCGTTTTTCTCACATCACCGATCATTTTTAGCCGCTTCCCACAGGTTTTAACGTCATTATTTCTTCATCAGACAATTGTTAGCCTCATTTCCATAATCTGCCACCACCAAACCACTCCTTTTAATACATCCTCACGTAGTTTTTTCGAAATTTTCCCGAATTTCTCCACCCTTTAACGTGTTTTGGCGGCAACACAACCACCTAACCTTTATGCACATCGTTATCTACCTACACAAGTGCACCACAGGATCAACATAGCCCAGCTCTAACCAACACTTTTTCGCCTTTTTTCACACCAGATCTCCATTTGCTTTCTAGCTCACCTTTATCTCCCCCCATATATTTTTATATTTATTTTCATTTACATTTCAGCCTCATGTTACACTTTCCACCTTCTAATACCATGTCACCCTCACAACACCTCCACAACGACCCCATTAAGTTTTATTTACATTCCCTCCGCAAACATGCCTTCGCCCTAGCCAGATTACACTCCCATATTTTATTTTCTCAGGCTTGTCTGACATTTGGCATCACCCCCAAAGGCCTCACACTTAAAGATCCCATCTCTGGCTGCAACCCTTCTTTCCATCAGTCCCTATACCAGTTCCAAACTGAACAATCCATTGCCCTCACCCACCTAATCCTTCACGTACACATCCACTCAGCTAATCAACACACCTGTCAACTCCTATCCTTAATAAAAGTCCTCCATCTTTCCTCTCCCACATCCACACCGGCTGTTCAGAGCATCCTCCTACAGGCCACCACAAATTAGAACAGCATGCCACCCTCCACCTTAAAAAACTATCCAATCTCCTGGTTTCCCACCTCCGGAAAGACAACTCACTCACCCTTCACAACCTTTCCAGCAAACCTCAACCTCCTCTCATTGCACACAAACCCAGTCTCTCCCATCTACTCAATCTCCCACTTCCAGCTCCACTCCCTCCAAAACCTCAAAATTCCAATCAACACAATCTGGAACCACAACACCCCAATTCAGTAGTTAACCTTTCCTCCAAACCTCTCTCCCAATCCGAAACCTCTGTCCTATCCAAAGGCCTCACCTTCAGCCCCACTCCGAGATTTAACCAAACAGCCCTCGTCAAAGATTTACTGTCCTACACCCGTTCTCTCTGCTGGAAATATCACTTTGCCACGAAGAAAAATGATCCTAATCCTACTCCTAATGATCCAACTCCCCAAGACACTATCCAAATTGAACCCTGCCTGGAACAGTTCCGTCCTCCGTCACAGCGGGACCCACCTCCTCTTCCTCAAAATCACCCTCTCCTAACCTTCCAGGAATTTCTGACTTCCAGCCTTGCCTCTCAATCCTTCTTAAAAAACCTTAATCCTACTCCCAACATCACCACTGCTGAAGCCCAGGCTATCCGTGATCTGAAGGCTGACCAATCCATCGTCATTCTTCCGGCAGACAAGGGTTCCACGACTGTGGTACTTGATCCTTGGGAGTATGTGGCTGAGGGACTGCGTCAGCTTTCAGACAACACTACTTACAAAATTTGCCAAGGTAATCCCATTCCTGATGTCCAGGCGGAGCTTCAAGGAATCCTCAGAACCTTAGGCCCCCTACAAAACCTTTCACCTGACTCCATCAACCTCCTGACCCCACCAACACCCCGCAGCCCTACCTTCTACCTTCTTCCTAAAATTCACGAACCCAATCATCCCAGCCGTCCCATTGTAGCTTGTTACCAAGCCCCCACAGAGCGCATCTCTGCCTACGTAGACTCTTCAACCCATTACATGCAGTCTCCCATCCTTCATCAAAGACACCAACCACTTTCTCGAACGCCTGGAATCCCTACCCAGTCTGTTACCCCCGGAAACCATCCTTGTAACCATTGATCCCACTTCCTTATACACAAATATTTCGCACGTCCAGGGCCTCGCTGCGATGGAGCACTTCCTTTCACGCCGATCACCTGCCAGCCTACCTAAAACCTCTTTCCTCATTACCTTAGCCAGCTTCATCCTGACCCACAACTTATTCACTTTCGAAGGCCAGACATACCAACAATTAAAGGGAACAGCCATGGGTACCAGGATGGCCCCCTCGTACGCCAACCTATTCATGGGTCGCTTAGAGGAAGCCTTCTTGGTTACCCAGGCCTGCCAACCCAAAGTTTGGTACAGATTTATTGATGACATTTTCATGATCTGGACTCACAGTGAAGAAGAACTCCAGAATTTCCTCTCCAACCTCAACTCCTTTGGTTCCATCAGATTCACCAGATCCAACTCTAAATCCCATGCCACTTTCCTTGACGTTGACCTCCACCTGTCCAATGGCCAGCTTCACACGTCCGTCCACATCAAACCCACCAACAAGCAACAGTACCTCCATTATGACAGCTGCCACCCATTCCACATCAAACGGTCCCTTCCATACAGCCTAGGTCTTCATGGCAAACGAATCTGCTCCATTCCGGAATCCTTGAACCATTACACCAACAACCTGAAAACAGCTTTCGCATCCCGTAACTACCCTCCCGACCTGGTACAGAAGCAAATAACCAGAGCCACTTCCTCATCCCCTCAAACCCGGAACCTCCCACAGAAGAACCCCAAAAGTGCCCCACTTGTAACAGGATACTTTCCGGGACTGGATCAGATTCTGAATGTGGCTCTCCAGCAGGGATACGACTTCCTCAAATCCTGCCCTGAAATGAGATCCATCCTTCATGAAATCCTCCCCACTCCACCTAGAGTGTCTTTCCGCCGTCCACTCAACCTTCGTAACCTCTTAGTTCATCCCTATGAAATCCCCAAACCACCTTCCCTACCCTCCGGCTCCTACCCTTGTAACCGCCCCCGGTGTAAAACCTGTCCCATGCACCGTCCCACCACCACCTACTCCAGTCCTGTAACCCGGAAGGTGTACACGATCAAAGGCAGAGCCACGTGTGAAAGCACCCACGTGATTTACCAACAGACCTGCCTACACTGTGAAGCCTTCTATGTGGGAATGACCAGCAACAAACTGTCCATTCGCATGAATGGACACAGGCAGACAGTGTTTGTTGGTAATGAGGATCACCCTGTGGCTAAACATGCCTTGGTGCACGGCCAGCACATTTTGGCACAGTGTTACACCGTCCGGGTTATCTGGATACTTCCCACTAACACCAACCTGTCAGAACTCCGGAGATGGGAACTTGCCCTTCAGCATATCCTCTCTTCTCGCTATCCGCCAGGCCTCAATCTCTGCTAATTTCTAATTTCAATTTGCCGCCGATCATACCTCACCTGTCTTTCAACACCATCTTTGCCTCTGTACTTCCGCCTCGACTGACATCCCTGCCCAAACTCTTTGCCTTTACAAATGTCTGCTTGTGCCTGTATATGTGTGGATGGATGTGTGTGTGTGCTCGAGTTTATACCCGTTTTTTCCCCCTAAGGTAAGTTTTTCCGCTCCCGGGATTGGAATGACTCCTTACCCTCTCCCTTAAAACCCAAATCCTTTCGTCTTTCCCTCTCCTTCCCTCTTTTCTGACGAGGCAACCGTTGGTTGCGAAAGCTAGAATTTTGTGTGCATGTTTGTGTTTGTTTGTGTGTCTATCGACCTGCCAGCGCTTTTGTTTGGTAAGTCTCATCATCTTTCTTTTTAGATACATGATATATGAATTGTCATGTAGAAAGAAAGAAAGAGAGAGAGAGAGAGAGAGAGAGAGAGAGAGAGAGAGCATGATTTATATTTTTATCAATCAAGGGAAATAACATTTTGTTAGTTACACTTTACATATTTTGTCTTCTACTTACATTCCAGTTGGAAAAAAAGGAGGATTATGCAGAAAAATCAAAAGATGAGCACTATCTGTTTAGATAGCAAAGAAATTCATCAACATTATAGAAACTCTGACCCAATAGTAGCCTCTTTAACTCTTTTTTAAATACATGTAAGTTTTGTATGCTTTTTATTTCTTTTGGTAAGGCATTGAACATTATTTTTGGTAGATACATCACACTGTTTTGGTACAGGGATTTTGAATGTATGTTTCTATTGAAAATCATGCCTGTTTCTGGTCTGATAGTCATGTACTTCACTGTTTAGAGAAGAGAATTCTTGATTTGACTTTAGGACACATATTGACTCATAGATTAATAAACTAGGGAGGGTCAAAATTTTCAACTCCTTAAAGAGTCCTCTACATGGATCTCTGTATGCAACACCCTTCAGAATATGAATAGCTCTCTTTTGGAGCTTAAAACAACTTTTTGCGAAGCCTGTATTCCCCAAAATATAATACCATATCTTAGATTACTATGA
Organism: Schistocerca cancellata; assembly: GCF_023864275.1. Lineage (NCBI taxonomy): Eukaryota > Metazoa > Arthropoda > Insecta > Orthoptera > Acrididae > Schistocerca > Schistocerca cancellata. Next base: position 603,960,543 of record NC_064631.1, on the reverse strand, counting down.
ATGTAAGAATAGTAGGCACATAGTACTGTTTCAAAATTGCAGTTTTCTTTAAGTTTTCGTAATGTATAACAGTATTTACTAAGTTTTTTTATTCAATAGTTCAACATGTTTTTCTCATCTCAAGTTATTGTCCAGCCATACACCTAAAAATTTTGTAAAAGAAGTTTGTTCTATCAGACATTTCCCGATCTCTACTCTTATGTTATTTTTTACTTTGTTCCTTATGTGCCTAAAGTTCATCCAAGTGTTTTTTTGTCATTTATAATTAAGTAATTGTCCTTTAACCATTCAGCTGCCTCATTCATTGTTGAAGCTATTTTTTCTTGTAGGTCAGCTTCACTAACTCCCTTAATAAAAAGACTCATATCATCTGCGAAAAGTACTGATTCTGCTCTTGTTAGATGGTTAGGAAAATCATTAATAAAAACTAAGAAGAGCAGAGGGCCTAGGACAGAACCCTTAGATACCATAAGAAGAAGTCAGTGGGCACACACTAGATGAAACTAAGTGTGTGACATTCCCAGACACCCAGATGGATAATAAACTGAAGTGGCATTAGCATGTGGATAAGTTAACCAAAGAGTCCAGTTCTGTGTGCTGTGTGCTCATAAGTCCCTCTCGATGTTGACCTGAGATGGAATTGCTGGCATACTTTGCATACTTCACTTGAGGATTTCCTATAATATAATCTTCTGGGACAATGCAATCAAGTTCTAAATAATGTTCTACAGAACTGTGCAGTAAGCATGTTGCATGCAGTTGATAGTGAAACACTGTGCAGAAATCTCTTCAAAGACATTGGATTGTTATATGTATGTATCAATACATTTGAGATATGAGTGAATGTACACTGAACTGTGAAATTCACAACCACATTCCTACATGTGAAAATATTTTTCACTCAGACTATGCTTCACTTTTTAGCATTCAGAATTGACTTTTGTACTCTATTGCAAAAGTATGTAACAGGCTGGTGCTGGGCATCAGACACAAAATTGGAAATCCCCAGACATTCAAAAACAAAGCAATGATGTACATTGTTAGTCACTCCTGCTGTAACTGTTTAGAATATTTAGATTCTGGAATTAAATTCCAATGAACACTTAATTTTCACATTAATAATGTTTTTAACTATTTGAGTATATAGAGTGGTATAGTGGTCTCTGAAATAAGGAAAGTTACATAAACACTTCAAATGACAATATAATAGATAAAAACAGAAGCTTATTAGTGTAGGAGGAGAAGCAGTGATTTTTTTCCTTTGCATTTATTATTCTATTGTCTTAAACCAGTTTTCTTTACATGTATGTTTCTATATTTCTTGTGGCATCTATGGTTTTCTTTCACTTAATGTACTAATCCATTCAAGATTGTAGCCCCTGTGTATTCTCAATAACTGAACACTATCTATTTGTTGTATTCTATTGTTTGAACAGATTATTTGAGTAAACAGTGGAGTTCTGTTGGAAGTAAAGAATTATATTATTGAGTCTTTTCAAATCTTAGTAGCAATCTGTGCATATTGGTGTTTTCAGGTAATTTACAGGGGGTCACTCCATGTGAAATCAACCAATAAAAAATAAATTTCAACCTCGAATTCAGGATTATGTAATTTTTTGTCATTATAGTCTGCCCATTAAACTAAGGTAGAACAGAAAATTAAAAATTTTTGTGGATTTCATATTTGAGTTATTAATTTTTAAAGTTTCCAAAATTGTGTGATTTCTTATGTGTGTTAACACCTTAAAAGGAGAGAGAAGAGAAGAGAAGCGGAGAAGGGAAAGGACTACGCAGGTGTGTTGGTGGGATAGTAGGTGAATGTAGTAGCAGTGTAGGAGAAAGGATGGCAATAGGGAGTTGGAGGTCAAAGATGGGTGAAAGCTGAGACCAGGGTGGGCTACAAGAACGAAGGATATGTTGCAAAGTATGTTTGCACCTATGCAGTTCAGGGAAACTGATGATGGTGGGAAGAATCCAGATGGCACAGGCTATAAAGCAATCATGAAGTGAAGCACATAGCATTTGGTGTATTCTCAATGACTGTATGATACAGTTGCCTCTTGGCCACAGTTTGGCAGTGACCATTCATGCAAACACACAGAATGTGCCCTGTTGGAGGCAGCTAATTTGGTAGATCACATGGCTACTTTCACAGGTGGCCCTACCATTGATGGATAGGAGATACCTTTGACAGGACTGTAGTAGTAGGCAGAGGGAGGATGTATGGGACAGGTCTTGCATCCAGGTCTATTACAGAGATATGCGCCACAAGGCAAAGGGTTGGAAGCAGGTGTGGATTAGGGACAGACAAGGATACTGTGTAAGTTGGTTGTGTGACTTAATACCATTGTGAGAGCTGTGGGGAGGATATTTCTCATTTCAGGGCACAATGCGAGATAGTAGAAACTATGGCAGAGAAAGTGATTTAGTTGCTCCAGCCCTCGATGGTACTAAGTCACAAGATGGGTGCTCCTTTGTGGCTCTGGATAGTGGGTATGTGAGGAATGGTAGATGAGTTGGGAGACAGGGCATGGGAACTCTGTTTCCGGACAAGTTGCGGAGGGCAATTTTGGACTGTGATAAACTCAGTGAGATCCTCAGCATATATGGAGAGGAATAGTTCATCACTGCAGGTGCACTGACTACAGATGACTAGGCTGTATGGAAGAGACTTCTTGGTGTGAAATGGGTAGCAACTTTTTTAAAGTGGAGGTATTGTTGGTGATTGGTAGCTTTGATGTAGATGGAGGTACTGATGTGGCCATCCTTGAGATGGCGGTCAATATCGAAGGTGGCTTGTTGGGCTGAGGAAGACCAGTTGAAGAGAAAGGGGAGAAGGTGCTTAGATTCTGGAGGAATTAGATAGGTGTCATCAATTAATCTGATTCAGGTGAGGGATTTGGGATACCGCGTTGTGAGGAAGAATTCCTGTACATGGCCTATGAACTGATTAGCGTAGAATGGTACCCATTGTTGTACCTCAGATTTGTTTGTAGCTGATGCCTTCAAAGGAGAAGTAATTGTAGCTGGTCATATAGTGCTCATGGTGAGCAGGAAGGTGGTTGTAGGTTTAGAGTCAGTCAGGTATTGGGAAAGTCGGTGTTCAACAGTGGCAACGGGGTGTTAGTGTAGAGGGAGCTGACATTGACAGTGACAGGTAGGGCATTGGCTGGTAAAGGAACAGGAATTGTGGATAACTGGTAGAGGAAATGGTTGATGTCTTTTATGTAGGAGAGTAGGTTAATGGTAATAGGATGAAGGTGTTGGTCCACAAGGGCAGAGATTCTCTCTGGGGGGCTAGGGGGTGAGGTGCAGTAACCAAGCACAATGGAGCATTCTCAGTGGTTATGTTTATGTACTTTAGGGAGCAGGTAGGAGTGTGGGAAGTGGTTGTGGTGAGGAAGAGAAAGGGGGAGGGGGAGAGAGAGAGAGAGAGAGGGGGGGGGGGGGAGGGAGTGTGGGAGGGGGGGAGGGAGGGGGGGAGGGAGAGAAACTGATTGGAGGGTTTCTTGGCTGGACCTGTGGATTTGAGGAGGGACTGGAAATCTTGCTGTATATCTGGAATGAGGTCACTGTGGTGTGACTTGTAGGTGGATGTATCTGACAGCTGGTGCCAAATAATCCCTATGGTTCATAATCATAGTGGTGGAGACTTTGTCAGCAGGTAGGTTTATAAGATCTGGAGCAATTTTTTAGGTGGTGGATCTCAGTTCTACCAGCAGATGTGAGGTTGGTTTCCATGTTGAAGGATTCAGGGAATGATGGTGAGGCAAAATTTGAGGTCAGGAAATCTGAAAAGTTAACAGGGGTGAGTTGGAGGGGCAGTGGAGTGTATAATACTTAGATGGAGCACTAGATTAAATCAGGCAGGCTTTCATATTGGTTTTTGATTGAGTCTTGTTGGTAGGGTTAGTGGTTTTCCAAATGTTTCCACTATAGGTACTTAGTGAAGGAGAGGAGGTCTTTAATAACCCCAGCATGACTGAATTTGGGAGTGGGAAAAAGTTAATGCATTTGGAAAGAACTAATACTTCTGTGGGACTGTGGCTGTTTATATTTTCAGATTCAAGCAGTGTGTTTATTATGAAATTGACAAATAATGATTATACAATTCTAAAGCTCTCTCTGCTGTTCCTTTTGAGCCGCCATGTCTTGGTTTGCAAAGGGGGTCATGTAGATCAGCTTGTGTAAATTCTTTATTTGTTTAGTTCACTGGTCAATAATTATTATAATTGTTCTCACTTGTATACTGTTTACCATTAGACTGTAAAGGATGATACATGACCCACTACATGACTTTTTAAAATATCTTACAGGGTATTAGATTTGCTGTGTTTCTGCATCAACCCAGGGCACTAACTGAAAATATGAAGAAAAAAATTATATCACGTAAGTAAGCTAATATTTTCTTTTTATATAATGCTGAACATGACTATTCAAGAAGAGCAAAGAGATTCAGTTTCCATTCATTTGAAGTTTGTGAATAAAAACTGATAATTTGGAGTAATGATTATTATTTGTTACAAGATGCTTTTTGATACTTTCCTTTGCTTTCAGGCAGCAAGACCTAATTTTCTTCCGTACAAAGGAAAGCAAGATAATTGGTACGTGAAGAGACCTCACTGAATATGTCAGTCTATTTTTGACAGTTGTTAGAGTTTTTTGGTATTTTCATATTTAATAATATTGACTTAGAGCTATAACTATATACGATTGGCGTATATTTCCGCCTGTGATATGCATTTACACTGCATTAACATTTTTTTATGTTTTGAGGAAATTTTCTTGTACCTGTTGTTTATTGATTGTCAAAAACACCCACTTCTGAAAGTGGGTTGTATTTTCTGTTAGTCTGCTATGTAATAAAAGAGGAAGTTTATAATCTCAATGCATTACTTTATTGTAGATTTATGTTTACATGATCTCAATATTCCATTTATTTGGTCTACATAAATGACTCACGCGTGAATTATTGTGCACTCTACACACATAGAGAAGATAGTCATTTGTATGTTTTATAACATTCAACACATGTATTTCAACTTTCAAACTTTTATCTTGTCCTATGACTGGAATACTCTCTTTCAAATTCTGAAGGTGGTAGGGGTAAAATACAGGGAGCGAAAGGCTATTTACAATTTGTACAGAAACCAGATGGCATTTATAAGAGTCGAGGGGCATGAAAGGGAAGCAGTGGTTGGGAAGGGAATGAGACAGGGTTGTGGCCTCTCCTCGATGTTATTCAATCTGTATATTGAGCAAGCAATGAAGGAAACAAAAGAAAAATTTGGAGTAGGTATTAAAATCCATGGAGAAGAAATAAAAACTTTGAGGTTCGCCGATGACATTGTAATTATGTCAGAGACAGCAAAGGACTTGGAAGAGCAGTTGAACAGAATGGACAGTGTCTTGAAAGGAGGATATAAGATGAACATCAACAAAAGCAAAACTAGGAATTAGATTAGGAAATGAGACACTTACAGTAGTAAAGGAGTTTTGCTATCTGCGGAGCAAAATAACTGATGATGGTCGAAGTAGAGAGGATATAAAATGTAGACTGGTAATGGCAAGTAAAGTGTTTCTGAAGAAGAGAAATTTGTTAACTTCGAGTATAGAATTAAGTGTCAGGAAGTCGTTTCTGAAAGTATTTGTATGGAGTGTAGCCATGTATGGAAGTGAAACAAGGACGATAAATAGTTTGGACAAGAAGAGAATAGAAGCTTTCGAAATGTGGTGCTACAGAAGAATGCTGAAGATTAGATGGGTAGATCACATAACTAATGAGGAGGTATTGAACAGAATTGGGGAGAAGAGGAGTTTGTGGCACAACTTGTCTAGAAGAAGGGATCAGTTGGTAGGACACGTTCTGAGGCATCAAGGGATCACCAATTTAGTATTGGAGGGCAGCGTGGAGGGTAAAAATCGTAGAGGGAGACCAAGAGATGAATACACTAAACAGATTCAGAAGGATGTAGGTTGCAGTAGGTACTGGGAGATGAAGAAGCTTGCACAGGATAGAGTAGCATGGAGAGCTGCATCAAACCAGTCTCAGGACTGAAGACCACAACAACAGAAAGATCTTGTCTGATATAACAATTACACTCCTAGACAGTATAGGCTAAGGTTGGATGTGAGTCTCAGTAAGATGGTCAGTGTATAGGAAGCTAGCTTTGGCTTTGGAGAAAGGTGAGGTTAATTAAACTAAGGCAAATGAATTAAGCTTTTGTAGGAAGTAGAGGAGTCGCTCTTCTCCACGAGTCCAGACCAAGCCAGGAGTACAGCTTCTGACAATTAAGGAATGCCTAGACCATGTGACCCATGGAAATTGTGAAATGTTGACATCTTGGTTACCATTGCCATTTCCGTAATGTGTTTGTAATTCTGGCCTTAGAAAGTGAAGCACTTTTGCGTACAGATGAAGTTCGCCAGTGCAACAATGAATGTGGTTTTTTGATTTCTTTCCATTTGGTGTTGAAATAAGTGTGGAATGTTGGTGGAGAGCAAAGTTGCATCAATAGTAAAAAGGAAGTTCCCAGGTGTGAGAGAGGTCATAAAGATGTAAAATGTTCCATGAAGTTATTTGTGTAACACATGTAAGACGAATCAGGAGTGCTGGTCCACCACAACCGAAAAGTGAAATGTATTCGTTAGCACTCTGAAACCTTGTACAATGGGACCTCCAGAATGACTTCTTTGTGTTTTTTTAGGCAGTAGGATGAGGAGTAAGAAGTATTATAGAGCCAGTTGTGGGAACTTATGAGGATCCTAAGGGTATATGGATTTTCTGCTGCTCTACATGGATGTAAAAAAGGGGTCATTGTGAACAGTTTTATATGTTGTGGCTTACAAACCTGTCAAAGTCCTTTTACTACATGCTCTGTGTTTCAGAAAAGATGATGATGGCATAGTCTGCCTGCAGATAAAAGACAACTCAGGGCTCATCTGAGTTATATTTGAGGTTTTGGTGATATTTTTTGGAAAGAGCTGGTGAGTGGTGCCGGAAATGAGGTTTTTATGGAACAGTTGAAGAGGATGCTTTTTTTTTTTCTTTGTAGGGCAGGTGAGAATTCCTTTGGCTTCTGGATTGTATTTGTTCCAGGCAGAGTTCAGTTACTTGCTGTGTTTTTTGTGGGCTGAATCTGGGTGATGAAATTGTATTTTTCCAATATTTCAGGCAATACATAATTATACGGATAGTACCAAGAGTACAAAGGTAAATTACACAATATCTCTAGAGTTTCCACTGTATTTGTTCCTCACGTATGGCTTAATACACTCATAAAATATAAAATAAAAGCCCACCTCCAGTCACAACCATATTATTTTATTCACTAAGCAGATATGTAGCTTCAGTTTTGGATGCTGTAAACATAATGTATATGAACAAGTTTGCTAGTTTGTTGTAGACATAATTCAAAAGCCAAGATTGCTTAAATACTGTTTACTGAATAACCGGCTTCAACACACTAAAGGTGACATCATCAGATCTGAATGTAGATTAACATTTATAAACCATTTGGATATAACGATACTTGAGGCAGACCTGCTGACACAAAATCAAAATCATTGTCACAAAAAAAAATAAAAAACAGGGACTGATGGAAAGATGGGTTACAGCCAGAGATGGGAACTTTAAGTGTGAGGCCTTTGGGGGTAATGCCAAATTTACTTAGGCTTGTGTGACATTTGGCATTACCCCAAAGGCCTCACACTTAAAAGTTCCCAACTCTAGCTGTAGCCCTTCTTTCCATCAGTCCCTATACCAGTTCCAAACTGACAATCCATAGCCCTCACCCACCTAATCCTTCACCTACACATCAACTCAGCCAATGAACACACCCGTCAACTCCTATCCCTAATAAAAGTCCTCAATCCTTCCTCTCCCACATCCACACCAGCTGTTCAGAGCATCCTCCTACAGGCCAACTGCAAATTAGAAGAGCATGCCACCCTCCACCTCAAAAAACTATCCAATCTCCTGGTTTCCCACCTCCAGAAAGGCAACTCACTCACCCTTCACAACCTTTCCAGCAAACCTCAACCTCCTCTCATTGCACACAGACCCATTCTCTCCCACCTACTCAATCTCCCACTTCCAGCTCCACTCCCCCCAAAATCTCAAAATTCTAATCAACACAATCTGGAACCACAACACCCTAATTCAGTAGTTAACCTTTCCTCCAAACCTCTCTCCCAATCCGAAACCTCTGTCCCATCCAAAGGCCTCACCTCCAGCCCTACTCCCAGATTCAACCAAACAGCCCTCGTCAAAGATTTACTGTCCTACACTCGTACTCTCTGCTGGAAATATCACTTTGCCACGAAGAAAAATGATCCTAATCCTACTCCTAATGATCCAACTCCCCAAGACACTATCCAAATTGAACCCTGCCTGGAACAGTTCCATCCTCTGTCACAGTGGGACCCACCTCCTCTTCCTCAAAATCAACCTCTCCTAACCTTCCAGGAATTTCTCACGTCCAGCCTTGTCTCTCAATCCTTCTTAAAAAAACCTTAATCCTACTCCCAACATCACCACTGCTGAAGCCCAGGCTATCTGTGATCTGAAGGCTGACCAATCCATCGTCATTCTTCCGGCGGACAAGGGTTCCACGACCATGGTACTGGATCATCAGGAGTATGTGGCTGAGGGACTGCGTCAGCTTTCAGACAACACTACATACTAAGTTTGCCAAGGTAATCCCATTCCTGATGTCCAGGCGAAGCTTCAAGGAATCCTAAGAACCTTAGGCCCCCTACAAAACCTTTCACCTGACTCCATCAACCTCCTGACCCCACCGACACCATGCACCCCTACCTTCTACCTTCTTCCTAAAATTCACAAACCCAATCATCCCGGCCGCCCCATTGTAGCTGGTTACCAAGCCCCCACATAACGTATCTCTGCCTACGTAGATCAACACCTTCAACCCATTACATGCAGTCTCCTATCCTTCATCAAAGACACCAACCACTTTCTCGAACGCCTGGAATCCTTACCCAAACTGTTACCCCCGGAAACCATCCTTGTAACCATTGATCCCACTTCCTTATACACAAACATTCCGCACATCCAGGGCCTTGCTGCAATGGAGCACTTCCTTTCACGCTGATCACCTGCCACCCTACCTAAAACCTCTTTCCTCATTACCTTGGCCAGCTTCATCCTGACTCACAACTTCTTCACTTTCGAAGGCCAGACATACCAACAATTAAAGGGAACAGCCATGGGTACCAGGATGGCCCCCTCATACGCCAAACTATTTATGGGTCGCTTAGAGGAAGCCTTCTTGGTTACCCAGGCCTGCCAACCCAAAGTTTGGTACAGATTTATTGATGACATCTTCATGATCTGGACTCACAGTGAAGACGAACTCCAGAATTTCCTCTCCAACCTCAACTCATTTGGTTCCATCAGATTCACCTGGTCCTACTCCAAATCCCATGCCACTTTCCTTGACGTTGACCTCCACCTGTCCAATGGCCAGCTTCACACGTCCGTCCACATCAAACCCACCAACAAGCAACAGTACCTCCATTATGACAGCTGCCACCCATTCCACATCAAACGGTCCCTTCCCTACAGCCTAGGTCTTCATGGCAAACGAATCTGCTCCAGTCCAGAATCCCTGAACCATTACACCAACAACCTGAAAACAGCTTTCGCATCCCGCAACTACCCTCCCGACCTGGTACAGAAGCAAATAACCAGAGCCACTTCCTCATCCCCTCAAACCCAGAACCTCCCACAGAAGAACCCCAAAAGTGCCCCCCTTGTGACAGGATACTTTCCGGGACTGGATCAGACTCTGAATGTGGCTCTCCAGCAGGGATACGACTTGCTCAAATCCTGCCCTGAAATGAGATCCATCCTTCATGAAATCCTCCCCACTCCACCAAATGTGTCTTTCCGCCACCCACCTAACCTTCGTAACCTCTTGGTTCATCCCTATGAAATCCCCAAACCACCTTCCCTACCCTCTGGCTCCTACCCCTTGTAACCGCCCCCGGTGTAAAACCTGTCCCATGCACCGTCCCACCACCACCTACTCCAGTCCTGTAACCCGGAAGGTGTACACGATCAAAGGCAGAGCCAAATGTGAAAGCACCCATGTGATTTACCAACTGACTTGCCTACACTGTGAAGCTTTCTGTGTGGGAATGACCAGCAACAAACTGTCCATTCGCATGAATTGACACAGGCAGACAGTGTTTGTTGGTAATGAGGATCACCCTGTGGCTAAACATGCCTTGGTGCGCGGCCAACACATCTTGGCACAGTGTTACACCGTCCGGGTTATCTGGATACTTCCCACTAACACCAGCCTGTCAGAACTACAGAGATGGGAACTTGTCCTTCAGTATATCCTCTCTTCTCATTACCCACCAGGCCTCAACCTCCGCTAATTTCAAGTTGCCACCGCTCATACATCACCTGTCATTCAACATCATCTTTGCCTCTGTACTTCCGCCTCGACTGACATCTCTGCCCAAACTCTTTGCCTTTACAAATGTCTGCTTGTGTCTGTGTATGTGCTGATGGATATATGTGTGTGTGTGAGTGTATACCTGTCCTTTTTTCCCCCTACGGTAAGTCTTTCCGCTCCCGGGATTGGAATGACTCGTTACCCTCTCCCTTAAAACCCACATCCTTTTGTCTTTCCCTCTCCTTCCCTCTTTCCTGATGAAGCAACCGTTGGCTGCGAAAGCTTGAATTTTGTGTGTATGTTTGTGTGTCTATCAACATGCCAGCGCTTTTGTTTGGTAAGTCACATCATCTTTGTTTTCTATATATAATTAAGGCGAAATACCACATATATTTAATTAAGGTAAGAATGACCAGTGATCCCTTCAGTGCAGATGCACACCAAGCTCAAACTCTTACAACAATCAGCAAAATGCCACGAGAAATGAGGGTAATGAGCAAGGGGCACTACGTCAGTGGTCTGTATAGATAATTTGAGAATTTAGGTTTGATGAGAGGCATGCTAGAGTTAATCCATGCAGTTACGATGACCACTGTGTTCGGATAGCATAGTGATCACTGCATCTGCCTTGTGAGCAGGAGACCCAGGTTCGAATCACAGTCCGGCACAAATTTTCAACTTTTTCCATTGATATAAATCAATGCCCATTGACAGCTAATGTAATTAATGCCTTTGTGTCTTGATTATTCAGGGTGATTTAAGAGCTGTGCAGTATCACATCAGGATCCTTCAATCTATTGGCCAGTGCCACAGTCAACATTTAAACAATATTTCTTATTTTGAGACAAGAAAGCATGAGTACATCACACCCACCTTGTTATTGCCTTCATTCAGGAGAGAAGAATGGGAGGGTCTGCAGTATCTCCTGGCATAAATCTGACTGAGCTGCTTGAGGCCTATTGAAAATAGAGTGCATTGTCACAGGAACTCTCCTCGCATACTATATGACATCAGGAGAGCCACCATCAAAGAGTGTAATACACTTGAGCAGCAATGTTTCACTCACCTCATGGAAAGCATGGAAAGAAGAATAAAAGCTCAAACAGACTGCCTTTATTTTAGTAGTTGTTTTGTTTCAATTTCAGAATATTTTTAAGACCTATTCTGTCACTCCTTGCCCTCCTTGAATCCACACCTACACATAGTTGCAGATAAGCAGTTGATGAAAAATGTTTTAGTGGCAAACTAATAAAAAGCATTTGTGAACAGCAGAGATGAAGCTTTGTCTGTAATATATAATGGGCTTTCATCATCCAATAAATTTATGCTACTTTGTGTCTCTCAGATCAGGGTATTCAAACAGTGCCCCAGGGAGGAGGAGTGCTCCGGAGCACTTACTGCAGTGGCTCAGAGCCTGTGTGGTGGGAGAAAGCAAACTCACTGCCCCCTGACCACATTAAGCCAAAGATGATGCAACAACCCATGTTAAATGGCAAGTATGGTCAGTCATGGAAGTGCTGTGCCTCAATTGGAGGTTACATTTATATTTATTGAGAGGGATGGACGTCCAGAGTGTCTTGTATGTCACGAGTGTGTAATCCTGCTAAGAAATACAACATACAGTGTCATTTTACATGTCTTCATGCAGCCCATTATGAGCAGATAGAAGATGAAGCATGCAAGGATCTAGTAGCCAGGCTTAAGAATGACATGCCATGAGATGTAAGTTTAAAAAAGAATTCATAGGACAGAAGTTATACAAATACGCAGCATAATTCATGTACTGTAATATGTTTATACAGTGAAGAAAACGGAACTGAAGCAGCAGTTTGTGCGAGCTACAAAGTAGTTCACATTATAGTGACAAGTGCTATTTTCTGTGGGACCCCTCGTAAAATAGTGCGTGGTAGCAATTGCAGAATGTTTGTTTCTAAGGGCGCTTCAGGCAGCTGAAAGGAATTAACCTTTCAAAGCAAACAGTGTCTCGTCAAATCCTGGACTTCACAGTAAATTGTATTGATATGGAGAGATATTTTTTGAAGCTGTTTGTGAATCAGTGGACAATATGAATTCGCCTTTGGTTACCTCCACTCTGTAACCATAGACAGTTCACCACAAATGGTTGGGCTTAATCAAGGTTTTGCTTCTCATTTAAAAACAAACTCAAGTATTACTTTAAAAAAAAGACATTTTGATTGTTCATTGCTTCATTCACAGAGGCACTGTGTGCTGAAACAGTGGAACTAGGTGAGGTAATGAAAGTTGTGGTCAAGTGTGTGAATCACATGCATCATCACTATGTAAATCATCAACAATTCAAAGGATTCCTGAAAGATATGAAAGTACAGTATGGGGACAAACCTTACCACAGCACAGTTCATTGGATGAACTGGAAAAAGTTCTTGATGTTTTCTTTGACATCCATGAGGAAATATCTTTCTTTTTGGAAATGAAAGGGCAACAAATGAGCTGCCTGAAAGATTTAAAGTGGACATCAGACCTAGCTTTCTTAGCTGACATAACTATGCACCTGAATAATTTAAATCTGTCACTGAAGGGCAAAGAGCACCTAATAGCTGACATGCACAATGAAATCAGAGCTTTCATAGAAAAGTTACGTTTGTTTGAGAGGCATATAGATGAAGGAATTATAACATTCTTCAATTGTCTAGCTTCTTTGAGAGGCAGATAGATGAAGGAATTATAACATTCTTCAATTGTCTAGCTTCTTTAAAACTACCTGAAGGTACCAGTTTCGGCAATTATCAAGCCAAGGTAAGGCAGCTCATCACATCTTTTGAATCAAGATTCCAAGATTTCGTAACTTTTGAAATGGAAATCAAATTGTTCAGTACTCTCTTCTTGGTTTCACTCAATGATTTGCCATTTGTCCAGATGAAAGTTATTGATCTGCAAAATTCAACTTTGCTGGAAGACAGGTGCTACAACATATTAAATTTATCGCCTTGGTATTGTTCATTATAGCAAAAACATTTCCCAAGCTCCACAAAAATGCCGCACAGATCGTGTGCATAATTGGATCTATGTATTCTTGTGAGCAGCTTTTCTCACGCCTTATATTTCTGCTCTTGTTATGGGGGAAAAAGTCTAATTTCAGATACCCGATATAAATATGCAGTTTCTTTTAAAACAGTTCTTTCTTATTTATTTCCTTAAATTCCTATTTTCCCAAGGTAGCATGTTGCTATGTCGTAGTTCTAAGAGTATGACGTTGGCGATCATGTAAGATGCAGCAGGCGGATCAAAAGGTTTGCTGTCCATGTGCTTCCAGCCCATTTGATTGCTCACAGCAAGTGACCATGCTCCGCAGAGCAGGAAGTGCTCCACAGCTCAGTGTGGAACTCCTGAGCGGGCACAGTCCTGTAGATTTTATTTCTCCTCCACAGTCCTCTTTGTCTCTTTTCCGCTTTCAGTCTTTATTCCCTTCCTTTATATCTTACTTTTACACAGAAAAAGAAAGTCACATGAAGAAGGATGGACTGGTAAATTACTTTCTACTGCAGCTACAATTTCTGTCATCCTCGCCCCCCCCCCCCCCCCCTTATTCATGTCCCTTGTGGATCATTTTAACTTGGGTACTGAATGTCCTTTCCCCTAAATTATTTAAATTATTTGCTGAATTTTTTTCTGTTTGTATATCTGTTTCCTAACTTGCATCCTTGAATTTAATTTCATAACATTTTTATCTGTTTATGATATTTCAGTCTGAAATTATTTCTCAATTTGACTCATTATTTACCAACAGCACGTAACTAGTGATCTAATAATGGAAATTCAGATTGGAATGTCAACGCTGTAAAGAAAAGATAGATTGCTGCTTACCGTAAAGATGACACATTAAGTTGCAAACAGGCACAATTAAAGGACACTTACACATTAGCTTTTGGCCACAGCCTTATCAGAAAAAGAAAGAGAAACACACACACACATCATTTACATAAGCAAGCACACCTCACACACACAACCAACATCTCTGGTAGCTCCAACTAGAATGCAACTATCATGTGTAATGGAATCAGCAATGTGGAGTAGGCAGGGATGGGGAAGGGATACCAGTGTATGGGTGCAGGGAGAGAGGAGCGCTGTCTGGCGGAGTGTGCAGGGACGAGACTGCCAACAGGTGCAGTGTCAGGATTTCAGCCATCTGAGCCCTCCCCTACACCACCAGCTTTTCTGAACTGCCCAGATGGTAGTTATCCTTACAATACATTATCTGCTCACGAAGTTACCCCAGACTCAACCTACAGTAACATGCTGCCCCAACACCCTCCACCCAACAGGTTCCATCCCCTCTGTCCTATGAACTCCTCCCTATTCTCAACTTCCATGTGCTTTGTGTGCCACCCTCTGCTAACGCATCTGCCCTTCTTTCCCCACTGCTCTCCTTTTTACTCCATCCCCCCCCCCCCCCCAATTCCTATCTCCGTGCCCCAAAGCGTACCGAAGCTGCACCTGCTGACAATCTAGCCCCTGCACACTCTGCCATAGAGGGCTCCTCTCTCTTCCCACCTGTACACTACTCTCCCTTTCTCTTCCCTTTCCCCTCCAGATTGTTGCTTCCATTTCACATGACAGTTGCAGTCTGGGCTGTGGGTGACAGTGGTCATATGTCAAGTGTGTGAATTAATGTGTGTGTGTGTGTGTGTGTGTGTGTGTGTGTGTGTGTGTGTGTTTTCTGTACACTGTAGGTAGTGATCTGGACAGTAAAATGTAGATTTTGCTTGATTGTTACTTCTGAGTTTTATTTCCCCCACCATTTTGTTCTTTCTGATTGAATATTTTAAAAGACTTTTCCTTTTTCGAGCATCTGTATGTTTTCTCTTTATTTTGAACACTGTTTAAGTCAGATATTCAGCTTCTGCTTTCCACTAGCATGTCTCTCAGCTATCTATATGTTTCCTTTTGTGTGGCTAACAAGTATATCCTCTTCTTTTCTCTTAAATACAATGTGTAGCACAGCATTTGATTGGAATGGTGTTACGACTGGGGGTTGTGCTGGCATGGGCTTGTTTTGATCAAAAACATTTATTAAAATGGAAATATCTCCCTCAAACAAATTACAAGAGCAGAATATAAAACAATAATGACAACTCAATGGTATATTGCCCACAGCTAGTACTTGTACTAATTGAGCATCAAATAACCACAGAATAAAGTAAAGACTCTTTAAACAATATCATAAAAAGACTCAATGTTAGTTACAGCCCTAGTGAGACATAAAGGGGGCACCAAACAAGAACAACCAATACAGAATAAAATATTCTCACAGTTGGCCACCAGCTCAGTATAGTAGAATAAATGAATAAGATCAGAATAACATCTATGTCCATTAACCAGCAGCTTCACCAAATACTCAATACTATGCAATCAACCAGGCTACGCATCTCCGAACAACAGTAATCACTAGAAATTCTGTCACCTATAGGTATATACTATATGGATTACACCCTCAGCATGACAAACAAATAATGCAAAGAACTCTCATTCTGAGAAATGTTAACATATGCCAGCAGCTATACAGAAACACCATACAGGACCGACTATTCTGTGTGGCTGTATTCTGTATGGCTTTACTGTGTAATATAATGGGAGTAATGAACTATCACAATCAAAACACAAATACAGCCTCCTTCACTGTACACAGTACTTGCAACTGAACAAAGTGGTGCAGTTTAGCACACAGGAGTCCCATTCGAAAGGGTGATGGTTGGAATCTGCGTCTGGCCATCTAAATATAGGTTTTCCATGATTTCCCTAAATCGCTCCATACAAATGCCAGTATCGTTCCTTTAAAAAAGGGCACAGCCAATTTCTTTCCTGAATCTCGAACATTCCAAGCTTGTGCTACGCCTGTAATGACCTCAATGTCGACAGGACATTAAAACCTTAATGTTCTTTCCTTCTTTCATTTTACTTGGTATACACAGATTTGAATTTGACTACTTGCTGACTTATAAAGAATCACTGCATACCACTAAAGCACACTTCTAGTGCTCTGCTGCTATGGTATTAACAAAGCTTCTCTTGTGCGTATCTCACTGAGGTTGCGGTTCTCTTTTACCACTGGGATAAGACATTAACTGCCCTCCTGATCGATGATGTCCATAAACATCCAGCTACAATGTGTGGCACCTGTTTGTTCTTAAAATTACCCAGCTCCACAGCATGCCAGGTCCTAACTGACTCTGTCTTGGCCGCTGGCCACCAGCCTTCTCTCTCTCTCTCTCTCTCTCTCTCTCTCTCCATTCACTATGCACCCTCCTCGTAGCTTCAACAATGGCCAGCAGCTGCTATGCTTTAGGCTTGCCATTCCCATCCAAAACTAACCAGACCACTGACCCACCCAGGCCTGACCCATGCTCTAGTAGTCATTGCCCATGCTCTAGTAGTCATCATTGAATTTCCTGATTCACTATCCGACACCTCCAGGCCCTGCCATTTTCCATCAACAACCTTGGCCATCACTGCCAGCTGGTCCATGCATTGTGTTGACCACAAGCGACATGCTTCTGGATTCCTGGCCACTCCTCCACAGCCACAGTGCTAGACTCCAGAAGATATTTATCATTTGTAATGGAGTCAGTGACTTCCCTCCACCCCACATGGCATCAACTCACTTTGGAATGGTGCTAACAGCGGCTCAAATGCCACTGACTCGTGCCCAGTGGCCACACTACTAGGGCCAGAGCAGTGCTGTCATGCCTGCATGTGTGGGAAGGGAGAAAAAGTGCCATGAATTTCAAATACAGCACACTTCATAAACAAAATAAGAACTAAAATATGCCTCCACTGAGGCATCAATCAAAACAATTTACAGATAATATGTGCTAAAGGCAAGATGATGTGTCTGGCACACCCTTGTAACTT
This sequence comes from Schistocerca cancellata, assembly GCF_023864275.1. Taxonomy (NCBI): domain Eukaryota; kingdom Metazoa; phylum Arthropoda; class Insecta; order Orthoptera; family Acrididae; genus Schistocerca; species Schistocerca cancellata. Next base: position 603,943,228 of record NC_064631.1, on the reverse strand, counting down.
AGTGCCAAAACCAGCCATACAGCCAAACCATGCCCACACAACAAACACACTATAAAGCATAAAGCAATCATGCTGATGCAACAATGGCACAAAAACACTGTATAGCTGCCCACTGAAAATGCAAATGCTACTCTAGCACACTTGGCCCCAGAAAACCCACAATTTTTATTAGCTCCTTCTATTGCTTTGGGCAATCCAGCTTAAATATTTTTATTTATTTATTTATTTACATTTTCTTTGTGTGGAGCCATCATAATGATGGCTTTTGCAAATGTCAGACTCAATACTATGGTTATATTTACACTTATAAAATACGCTATATTCTGTAGCTGTTGCTTCTTATGTCTAATTTTTACATTTATCACATTACAACTGATATGCTAATGCCTCATGTTACAATCACTGTCTTAAAATTCATTGAAAGAATAACCTTTTTTCTATTAGAAAAGATTTTAATTTTGTTTTAAAAACATTTCCCATGTACATTCTTAGAGAGTTTGGTAGCTTGTTATACCAAATCAAACCACTGATATATGGACTTCTATCAGTCATTTTTAACGTTGTTCTGTTACGGAAATAGTTACACTTTGTTCTAGTGTTGTGGTCATGTACATCACTGCCCTTGATAGCTTCTGTTGGCTAACTTATAAAAAATACAACTATTTTAAAGATGTACAGAGAATATATTGTCAGATATTTGTGCTGCACGAACACTTCATGACATGAATCTCTATGTCCCGTCCCATGCTATATGTCTTATTGCTCTTTTCTGTAGTAGTAGTATTCTTTTTAAATGTACATCAGATGCACAGCCCCACAGTTCAATTCCGTAATTGAGAAAGGGGTATAGTGTTCCATAATATACTAATTTCAGTGCTTGGCTAGGAACTGTCTTTGCGAGCTGGCTGAGGAGATATATGGCACTACTGACTTTTCCACATACGAAATTAATGTGGTATGTCCACCGCAAATTTTCATCAACATACACACACAAGAATTTACAGTTACCATTTTCTGTTGCAGAGATATTACACAACAGCATTCGATTCTGTAGCACAATTTTTGTTATTTTAGACACAGCTGAATTGTTGTATTCTATCACCTGACAGGAGTGGTCAGAATAAAGAAAATCTAACTTACTGTAATTTACCTTATCTATAACATCTTTGTTGATTGTAGCATAATCTATTCTAGTGGAACATGTGTCCGTCACTCTGGTGTCAGAGTTCACTATATTTACAAGATTGTATGAGGTCAGTACATCACTGAGTTTCAAATTTACTATACTATTTGAATTTGCATCTATATTAAAGTCACCTAATATAGTAAAGTTATTAGAACCGACCTGACCAGTAACACTACAAAGTTTATTCATAAACAGCATTATATCAGCATTTGGTGGCCTATATACTCCAATCACTTTATGCTTTGGTAACTTAAGATCATTACTGTGGAGTACAATACCTGTCATTTCAATTGATCCTTCTTTGGTGTAGTGTTCCAGAAAGGAAATTTTTTTTAGCTTCTATATCCTACAGCACCACAGAAAACAATCATGATGTTTCAAAACTAATAGAAGAATGCTACAAGTGTATGGACCACCCTAGTAGATACAATGTGAATTATGCCCTCAGTGCAATAAACAAATAATGCACAGAACTCTCATTTTGACAAACATTAACACATGCCAGTGGCATATAAAGAAACACAATAAAAAACAGACAATTCTGCCCTCACAGCTTTGCTGTGTAAGATAGTAACAGTAATGAACTGCCTCACTCAAAATGCATATACAATCTGCTTCACTATACACAGTATTCCCCATATGCAACTCTGAATTTGACTACTTGTTGACTAATTAGGAATCACTGCAGGACATTAAAGCACACTTCTACTTCTTCTCATTTACAGTATTAACAAAAATACTCATCAGCTTGTCTTGCTGGGGCTGCCATCCTCTCTCGTCACTGGGGAAAGACATTGACTGCTCTGTTGACTGGATTTATTTATTTGCTGCTACCACGTACAAATGACCTGTCACCTACTAACTAGACAGGTTGTATTTTCACAGTATGAAACTGTACATGTACAGCATGTCCACAACTGCTCAGCTGAGCTCTGCATCAATGCTGATTTTTCAAAGCTGATTCCATCTTGGTTGCTGGCCACCAGCTTTCTCCATCATCTCCATAACCTAGATGCAGCTCCAATCATGAACCACTGTGATGCCTTAGGATGCAACGCCCATCCATAAGGAGTCAAACCGACAACCCAAATCAGTCCTGGTGCTGCCCTCAGACTTATCAGTTGTTAGTACCACAGGCTCATTGGAAGCTCTAGTATTTATTGATGCAGTTCTTACTCCACTATCTAACACCTCTATCCCCAGCCCTCTTCCACCATCCACCTCAACTGTCATTACGAGCTCGGCTGTGCCCTGCACTGACTACCAGTGATGTTCCTACGCTTCCCTGCTGCTCCATTGCATCCATGGCACTTGCCTCCAGTCATTCAGAGTAGAGCAGGTGACTGACTTTCCTCCATCCCACACTGCACCAGCCTACTTTGTAGCAGCACTACCTGTGTCTCAAATGCCACTGACCATGCTCTCTGGCCACATTACTAGTGCCAGAGCAGCACTGTCACAGTCAGTTGGTTGGGAAGCAAGAACAAGATGCCACAAATTTCAAATTCACAGCACAGTGTAATTATTCAAAGATAAATGAAGTGGTGAATCAGATAATCTTTACCCCTATTTTTCTGTAGCTGAATTATGGCTTTAAATGCAAAGTCAAAATATCCATTACCAGCAGTAGACCTTTCTCGGAATGGCCCAGCCTTAACTGTTGGTAGCTCCAAGGCATGGCACGGCACTGCTGTCAGTTGTTGAAGATGGTAGCTGTGCTTCACAAATCCACTGTGTATGAACAACAATGTGTGATGTGTTTTCCATTAAGCAAGGGACGGACATCCATCAAAATTTGCAGCCCATGTATGGAGAAAAGTGTATCACTTTGAGAACTGTGAGGTGGTGGTGTTGTGAGTTTGCAAAAGACCATGAAGACTTGGATGACAATCACCATTCGGGAAGGTTGTGTTCATTGCTGACTGATGACAACATTTCCTGCATGGATGCAACGTGTGATATCACTTACATAGGCGTCATTATAAGATTTGTAATTTGTTTAAATCTATTGAGAAATACTGTTATTTTGTTGCATGTTGCATTTTGTTGCACGTGAGACTAGTATGCGTGAAAAACACAGAGTGATTAATGAATGGACATTTCTATGTGATTTATAAACTTTTATGGACATGAACCATGGACCTTGCCATTGGTGGGGAGGCTTGCTTGCCTCAGCGATACAGATAGCCGTACCGTAGGTGCAACCACAACGGAGGGGTATCTGTGGAGAGGCCAGACAAACGCGTGGTTCCTGAAGAGGGGCAGCAGCCTCTTCAGTAGTTGCAGGGGCAACAGTCTGGATGATTGATCTGGCCTTGTAACACTAACCAAAACGGCTTTGCTGTGCTGGTACTGCGAATGGTTGAAAGCAAGGGGAAACTACAGCTGTAATTTTTCCCGAGGGCATGCAGCTTTACTGTATGGTTAATGATGATGGCGTCCTCTTGTGTAAAATATTCCGGAGGTAAAATAGTCCCCCATTCGGATCTCTGGGCGGGGACTACTCAAGAGGACGTCATTATCAGGAGAAAGAAAACTAGCGTTCTATGGATCGGAGCGTGGAATGTCAGATCCCTTAATCGGGCAGGTAGGTTAGAAAATTTAAAAAGGGAAATAGATAGGTTAAAGTTAGATATAGTGGGAATTAGTGAAGTTCGGTGGCAGGAGGAACAAGACTTTTGGTCAGGTGAATACAGGGTTATAAATACAAAGTCAAATAGGGGTAATGCAGGAGTAGGTTTAATAATGAATAAAAAAATAGCAATGTGGGTAAGCTACTACAAACAGCATAGTGAACGCATTATTGTGGCCAAGATAGACACGAAGCCCACGCCTACCACAGTAGTACAAGTTTATATGCCAACTAGCTCTGCAGATGACGAAGAAATTGAAGAAATGTATGATAAAATAAAAGAAATTATTCGAATAGTGAAGGGAGACGAAAATTTAATAGTCATGGGTGACTGGAATTTGGTAGTAGGAAAAGGGAGAGAAGGAACCGTAGTAGGTGAATATGGATTGGGGCTAAGAAATGAAAGAGGAAGCCACCTGGTAGAATTTTGCACAGAGCACAACTTAATCATAGCACTCATGAAAGAAGGTGGTATACGTGGAAGAACCCTGGAGATACTAGAACGTTTCAGATAGATTATATAATAGTAAGACAAAGATTTAGGAACCAGGTTTTAAATTGTAAGGCATTTCCAGGGGCAGATGTGGACTCTGATCACAATCTATTGGTTATGAACTGTAGATTAAAACTGAAGAAACTGCAAAAAGGTGGGAATTTAAGGAGATGGGACCTGGATAAACTGACTAAACCAGAGGTTGTACATAGTTTCAGGGAGAGCATAAGGGAACAAATGGCAGGAATGGGGGAAAGAAATATAGTAGAAGAAGAATGGGTAGCTTTGAGAGATGAAGTAGTGAAGGCAGCGGAGGATCAATTAGGTAAAAAGACGAGGGCTAGTAGAAATCCTTGGGTAACAGAAGAAATATTGAATTTAATTGATGAAAGGAGAAAATATAAAAATGCAGTAAATGAAGCAGGCAAAAAGGAATACAAACGTCTCAAAAATGAGATCGACAGGAAGTGCAAAATGGCTAAGCAGAGATGGCTAGAGGATAAATATAAGGATGTAGAGGCTTATCTCACTAGGGGTAAGATAGATACTGCCTACAGGAAAATTAAAGAGACCTTTGGAGAAAAGAGAAACACTTGTATGAATATCAAGAGCTCAGATGGAAACCCAGTCCTAAGCAAAGAAGGGAAAGCAGAAAGGTGGAAGTAGTATATAGAGGGTATATACAAGGGCAATGTACTTCAGGACAATATTATGGAAATGGAAGAGGATGTAGGTGAAGATGAAGATGAAATGGGAAATATAATACTACGTGAAGAGTTTGACAGAGCACTGAAAGACCTGAGTTGAAACAAGGCCCCGGGAGTAGACAACATTCCATTAGAACTACTGACGGTCTTGGGAGAGCCAGTCCTGACAAAACTCTATCATCTGGTGAGCAAGATGTATGAGACAGGCGAAATACCCTCAGAGTTCAAGAAGAATATAATAATTCCAATCCCAAAGAAAACAGGTGTTGACAGATGTGAAAATTATCGAACTATCAGTTTAATAAGTCACGGCTGCAAAATACTAACACGAATTCTTTACAGACGAATGGAAAAACTAGTAGAAGCCGACCTTGGGGAAGATCAGTTTGGATTCCGTAGAAGTATTGGAACACGTGAGGCAATACTGACCCTATGGCTTTTCTTAGAAGCTAGATTAAGAAAAGGCAAACCTACGTTTCTAGCATTTGTAGACTTAGAGAAAGCTTTTGACACTGTTGACTGGAATACTCTCTTTCAAATTCTGAAGGTGGCAGGGGTAAAATATAGGGAGCGAAAGGCTATTTACGATTTGTATAGAAACCAAATGGCAGTTATAAGAGTTGAGGGTCATGAAAGGGAAGCAGCGGTTGGGAAGGGAGTGAGACAGGGTTGTAGCCTCTCCCCACTGTTATTCAAACTGTATATTGAGCAAGCAGTGAAGGAAATAAAAGAAAAATTTGGAGTAGGTATTAAAATCCATGGAGAAGAAATAAAAACTTTGAGGTTCGCTGATGACATTGTAATTCTGTCAGAGACAGCAAAGGACTTGGAAGAGCAGTTGAACGGAATGGATAGTGTCTTGAAGGAAGTATATAAGATGAACATCAACAAAATCAAAACAAGGATAATGGAATGTAGTCGAATTAAGTCGGGTGATGTTGAGGGTATTAGATTAGGATATGAGACACTTAAAGGAGTTTTGCTATTTGGGGAGCAAAATAACTGATGATGGTCGAAGTAGAGAGGATATAAAATGTAGACTGGCAATGGGAAGGAAAGCGTTTCTGAAGAAGAGAAATTTGTTAACATCGAGTATAGATAAGTGTCAGGAAGTTGTTTCTAAAAGTATTTGTATGGAGTGCAGCCATGTATGGAAGTGAAACATGGACGATAACTAGTTTGGACAAGAAGAGAATAGAAGCTTTCGAAATGTGGTGCTACAGAAGAATGCTGAAGATTAGATGGGTAGATCACATAATTAATGAGGAGCTGTTGAACAGGATTGGGGAGAAGAGAAGTTTGTGGCACAACTTGACTAGAAGAAGGGATCGGTTGATAGGACATGTTCTGAGGCATCAAGGGATCACCAATTTAGTATTGGAGGGCAGCGTGGAGGGAAAAAAATCGTAGAGGGAGACCAAGAGATGAATACACCAAGCAGATTCAGAAGGATGTAGGTTGCAGTAGGTACTGGGAGATGAAGAAGCTTGCACAGGATAGAGTAGCGTGGAGAGCTGCATCAAACCAGTCTCAGGACTGAAGACCACAACAACAACAACAATGGACATAACAAACCACTCAGGCTCTGTCATTGTTATTGACATAAGTGTTAACATGTTGTATGTGTTTCAAATCCAAGCTCGCAGCTATAGTGTCAGTTACTTTAAATTTGTGTTTGCTTTACTTGCTGGACAACCTTAATCATTTACTTTCTATGTTCCAAGGTTTTTTCACAGAGCCAACTGTGTCTGACGTGTCACTATGTGGACAGAACAGTTGAGGCCAACATTAACATACTGATTTTATCCCCCCCCCCCTTGAAATATTCTTTAAACTTTGTTGTAAACTGGACCTTAGGTACATATTTAGTGCGAGTGACGTCTGGGAATTTCTTAGCAAACTTCACTTCTCATATTGTACATCGCTCACACAAAGCCTAATGGTACGCGGCGCTTTCTAAACGGGAAAGGGAGCCACACAAGTATATGTTGCTTCCCCTTCTCAATCTATTGCTTAATAATAATAATAAAAATAATAATAATAATCATACATACATACATACATACATACATACATACAAGTATGCACCACAAAATGTACTGCAGAATGATGAATACAAATTATACTGGAACAGAACCATTATAACAGATAAAACAACACCACATAACAAACCTGACATCATACTGACCAATAAAAAGAAGAAATCAACGCAACTAATCGAAATATCCATACCCAATACAACAAATATGCAGAAGATAACAGGCGAAAAAATTGAAAAATACATCCAACTGGCTGAGGAAGTCAAGGACATGTGGCATCAGGATAAAGTTGACATTATACCAATTATACTATCTACTGTTGACTGGAATACTCTCTTTCAAATTCTGAAGGTAGCAGGGGTAAAATACAGGGAGCGAAAGGCTATTTACAATTTGTACAGAAACCAGATGGCAGTTATAAGAGTTGAGGGACATGAAAGGGAAGCAGTGGTTGGGAAGGGAATGAGACAGGGTTGTCTCACTCCTCCTCCTAATGAGGAGGTAATGAATAGGATTGGGGAGAAGAGGAGTTTGTGGCACAGCTTGACTTGAAGAAAGGACCGGTTGTTAGGACATGTTCTGAGGCATCAAGGGATCACCAGTTTAGTATTGGAGGGCAGCGTGGAGGGTAAAAATCGTAGAGGGAGACCAAGAGATGAATACACTAAGCAGATTCAGAAGGATGTAGGCTGCAGTACGTACTGGGAGATGAAGAAGCTTGCACAGGATAGAGTAGCATGGAGAGCTGCATCAAACCAGTCTCAGGACTGAAGACCACAACAACAACTACTATCAACTACAGGAGTCATACCACACAATATCCACCAGTACATCAACGCAAAACAGCTACATCCAAACATATATATATACAACTACAGAAATCTGTAGTTATTGATACATGTTCAATTACCCGAAAGTTCCTAAATGCAATGTAACACATACTGTACAGTTAAAAGGAAGTCACACTTGATCAAGGTCCGCATCACTTTCCATTTTTAACCAGACATAACGTCTGAGAAAGGAAAGAAATAATAATAATAATAATAATAATAATAATAATAATAATATTTCCTTACATCAGAAACGGTGAAAACAGTGTGTCATGTGGACCTCAAAAATATTTCCCAGAAGCTCAGGATTTTGTACAGGAGTGTTTATGACATTGTTCACAGTTACTTAGTATACCAAAAGATTTCATGCCAGTGGATGCCTAAGCTGTTGGCTGACATGATGAAAGGAAAGTGAATGATTGCTTCAATTAATCATCATCTGCAATGATACTCCAAGGATGGCGACAGTTTCCTGGACCGCACTGTTATTGGCAATGAAACATGGGTGCTGGATTTCACATTGCATTGAAGCAGCAGTGCACATTGAGGAAACATCCAGTTTTCACATGTGACAAACAAAAATTCTGTTCAATTCCAACTGTTGGGAAAGTGATATTAATGGTCTCCTGGGATCACCTTGGGCCGCTCTCGCTGGATTTCATGCCACTAGGTGCTGCTGTCAATGCTGACAGTTATTGTTCCACACTGTCAGATCTGCAGCCTGCCATCAGGAAGATGTGCTGACAGATTCTCTATGTTGACAATATGGCTATCCTCTGCATCAATGCTATGCCACATGTGACAGTCAGAACCATCAACAAGTTCCGAGAGAGTCTAGGCAACCCAACATACACTCTGCACCTTAGCACTAATGATTTTCATATTGGTGGTCCATTGAAGAGTTTATTTGCAAGACATTGATCCACTTGCAATGATGAAGCCAAGACAGTCATCTGACGGTGGTTCCAGAGTCAGCTGGACAAATTCTACCACAGAGGCATCACAAATTTAGTGCTGCAATGGGACAAATGTCTGAACCGGTGTGTGGGCTATGTGGAAAAATACAGTGAGGTGACCAAAGTGATAGGATACCTCCTAATATTGTGTCAGACCTCCTTTTGCCCGGGGTAGTGCAGTAGCTAAATGTGGCATAGACTCCTCAAGTCGTTGGAATTCCCCTGCAGAAATATTGAGCCATGCCGCCTGCATAGCCATCCATAATTGCGAATAGCCACCCCTAATTGTGAAAGTATTGCTGGTGTAGGATTTTATGCACAAACTGACCCCTCTATTTCCTCTCATGCTGGGCAGACTGGGTGGCCAAATCATTCGCTCCAATTGTCCAGAACTCTCTTCAAACCAGTCACAAACAATTGTGGCCTGGGGATATTGTCGTCCATAAAAATTTCATCGTTGTTTGGGAACATGAAGTTCATCGATGGCTGCCAATGGTCCCCAGTAGCTGAACATAAACATCTCTAGTCAATGATCAGTTCAGTTGAACCAGAGTACACAGTCCATTCCATGTAAACACAGCCCACACCATTTTGGAGAGCCACCATCAGCTTTCACAGTGCCTTGTTGACAACTTGGGTCCATGGCTTCATGAGGTCTGTACCACACTCAACCCCTACCATCAGCTCTTACCAACTGAATTCGGGACTCATCTGTGTAGGCCATGCATGGTTTTCCAGTTGTCAAGTGAAGGCCATTGGCCACTGCAGTCTGGTGAGAGGTATTGCCTAAAATTTGGTATTCCTGGCATATTCTTGACACTTTGGATCTTGGAATATGGAATTCCCTAACATTTTTCCATAATAGAAAGTCTCATGCATCTAGTTCTAACTACCATTCCACATTCAAAGTTTGTTAATTCCCGTTGTGCTGCCATAATCTTGTAAGAAACTGTTTCACATGAATCACCTGAGTGCGATGACAGCTTCACCAATGCACTGCCCCTTAATACCTGGTGTACGCATTACTGCCACCACCTGTATATGTGCATATTGCTATTCCATGAATTCTGTCACCTCGTTGTAGTGTAAGGTATGTAAAATAGTAAATGTATTTCTAATTACCTGTATGTAAGGGAAAAGACATTCTGATTTGTCCTTGTATTAACAAACTGTCCTTGTATTAACAACTGTTTATTGAAACACATTTGACAAATATCAGTTGAGTACTATTGAGATCTTGAAAGTGTCTTTTCTTTGAACTGTTCAGTCAAATCCCTGAGGATTTTGGCTTTTTAATCCAACCCATGCATAAAATTTGATAATAATGCAAACTCTATTAGGCAAAAGACTACCGCATGAATATATTTTAGGTAATGCATGTTATCTTTGCTGTATTGAATTTTACACGTTTATTACACTTCTGTATCTACGCTGAATGAGTTACAATATTTCACTGATAACTGTTGATTTGTATCATAATACGCCCTGTAGTATGGCATTCATCTGTAGTATGATATATGAAATGTAAAAGTCATGAATTCTTTGCGTTTGACTGTATATTAGTTGGAAACTGAAACTGGTTGGAATACGTGTGAAAAATTCAACACAGCAAAGTTAACATGAACTTTGTAAAACTGACAATAAGGCACTGTGCAGTGAAGACTGCTATCTCTTTATCAGATATCATGATAAAGACTAATGACGGAAGTGCAGCAGAAGTAGCAACCCCATTCAACTGCTCCCCCCCCCCCCCCACACACACACACACAAACATCCCCACCCAACACTGGGAATGGGAACTATAACATGCCAATAATGCACACACAGGGCCAAGAGTATTTATATTTGATTCACCGTTGTATTGGACAACAGGTGTTAAGAAACAACAGAATTTCAGGCAAACATATTAATTCTGGATATCTGAAGAGCAACCCACAAAGCATTCCATGGCCTGAATAGCATAATAATATGCGGGATTTACTCATTGCAACTAGTTTTTTATGTATGTGAAGGCTACCAGTGGGGCAAATTTTAGTATCCAGACAGTTGTAGATTACACACAGAGAGAAACACATAACAGATGAATTTCTGAACTCTATCTACAAATGTTCCTTTTTTGTTATTGTTGTGATCTTCAGTCCAAAGACTACTTTGATACAGCTCTCCACACTAAGCCTCTTTAGCTCTGCATAACTATCACAACCTATATCAACTCGAGCCTGCTTACTCTAACCAAACCTACTCTCTCTACAAATTTTATTATCCGCACTACCCTCCGTTATCAGATTAATTATTTTTCCATGCCTCACAATGCTATTTATCAAGTGATCCCTTCTTGTAGTCAAGTTCTTTTGTTGATTCATTTCAGTACTTACTCATTAGTTGTGCAATCTACCCATCTAATTTTCAGCCTTCTTCTATTGTAACATATTTCAAAAGCTACTAATCTTATCTTTACTTTTTATCATCCATGTTTCACTTCCTCATAAGGCTACATTTGAGCCTTTGAGAAAAAGAATTAAATTTACGCTGGCTGTTAAAATATTTCTCTTTTCGAGAAACATTTTTATTGCTGTTGCCAGTGTGCTTTATATCTTCTGTACTTTGGCCACTGTCAATAATTTTGCTGCCAAAATAGCCAACCTTGTCTGCTATTCTTCGTGCCTCATTTCCTAACCTAATTCCCTCTGGATCATCTGATTTAATTTAACTATACTTAGTTCTTGTACACTCCAAAGATGAAATATCAGTACTTGTGGTGTAGATAAACAGCTTACAAAACAAAACTCTAATACCTCACAGGGAATTCCAACCAGCTTCTTAAGGAATTGACAAGTGAAGTAGGCGCATTTTCAAACTTAATTTAATGCAGATACATTATGAGAGAATTTTTCCCAATAATTTGAAGAAAGCAATAAGCGACACCAACCAACAATAGAGGGCAGTAAAACTAACTTACAAAACTAGTGTTCTACTTCACTCAGTACTGAATGTAACAAAATTTTAAAACTTATTTTGACTTCAAACATAATGGCCTGCACCAAACCAAATGTGCTTCCTAAGCCTACTTTTCCAGGAGTAGTAGGATACAAATTACTATCATATAATTCTGATTTACATTTTCTGTGATTCTTCGAAGCCACTACAGGCAAGTATAACAGGCAAAGGCACTTTCTCCAGCTGAAAGAAGGCAACATCTATGTAAATTAGACACAAACCCTAACATTCCTTTCTCCCTCTTCTATCATGAATACCTATCACAGATTCAAAAAATACAAACCATATGAACTTAAATCATCTCCTTCACTCCTTGTGCAGAGGTAACCAAATTGATTCAGTGCTTCTTAATTTTTTTTAAGCATTTAAATCAATACTAGACTGATGTCTGTGTGGGAAAATTTACTCATATTGGGTGTTTGGTTAGGTGTTGCAATGTTACTAACCTGGTAATGTCATCACATGCCCTCGGTGGCACATGAAGAACTCAGGGAATGGTTAATGTTGTTCATGAGCCAACTGATAACAAATGCACGAGCGACCATCCACTGATGGTTTTGGTTTAGAGCATGCGGTACTCAGATCTCTGATTTTTGAACCTTTCTCATTGCATGAAAATGTTGCATTATGTTGGGATTATCACAGTTCATCACATTTATGAGTTCTTGGGTACACCGGCGTGGGTCATTGTTGATTAATGCATTTAAATGATCTTCATCAAACCCCAAAGTTCTCTCTGGATGTGGAGAGTCATTACTGTCAAAACAATCCTCCTGAAAATAAGAAAACAACTTTCTTGCCATTCTCTGTCCAGTGGCATCCAGAAAGAAGTTGCAGATAGGGCAATGCAAAAATTGGTTGATCTGCATTACTGGTGTAAATAGCAAGTAAAGGAGCCATTTTAGGATTACATTGACAAGGTACACACTATTGCACATGCATTCTGTCTCCTGGAGACAGAAGCCAAACTGGTAATTAATATTGTGGAGGGGTTGTAACAATGTGATCATTTGCATGTGATGTTCACTCAACCCCCTTGTACATTCAAAGACCTAGAGGAGTTGGCATATCAAATCGAAGAACTCAAGTATGTGGACCATTGGTGGGGCAGTGAACAGCAAGTAAATATCCGAAATGGAGGAAATGTGTTGTGGGACCGAGTCACGAAACATCATGATTGTTTTCTGTGGTGCTGTATGACATTTAGCTGGGATTGCCCAATGCAATAGAAGGAGCTAATAAAAATTGTGAGTTTTCTGGGGCCAAGTGTGCTAGAGTAGCATTTGCATTTTCAGTAGGCACCTATACAGTGTTTTGTGCCATTATTGCATCAGCATGATTGCTTTAGGCCCTGTAGTGTGTTTGTTGTGTGGGCATGGTTTGGCTGTATGGCTGGTTGTGGCACTAAGGTACAAGGGTGTGCCAAACACAACATCTTACCTTTAGCACATATTATCTGTAAATTGTTTTGATTGATGCCTCAGTGGAGGCAAATTTTAGTTCTTGTTTTGTTTATTAAATGTGTTATATTTGAAATTCATGGCACTTTTTCCGCCTTCCCACACATGTAGGCATGGCAGCACTGCTCTGACACTAGTAGTGTGGCCACTGGGCAGCAGCATTTGAGCTGCTGTTAGCACCATTCCAAGGTGAGTTGACACCATGTGGGGTGGAGGGAAGTCATTGACTCCATTACGAATGATAAATATCTTCTGGGTTCTAGCACTGTGGCTGTGGAGGAGTGGCCAGGAAGCCAGAGGCATGTCGCAGGTGGTCAACACAGCAGAAGCCTACCCTTTCTGGATATCCTGATCAAGAAACATGGATGGCATGCTGGGGCACACAGTGTACAGAAAGAAAACACACACGGACCTCTATCTTAATGCCAACAGCTGCCACCATCCTGCGCAACGCAATTCTGTACTCAACACCTTAGTGCACAGTGTCAGGTCCATCTGCGACAAGGCAAGTTTGCCAGGAGAACTGCAACACCTCAAGGGCACCTTCAAGAAAAATGGATATAGTGAGACACAAATAAGGAGAGCTCTGAAGACCGACCACAAGAAGAGAGAAGGGAGACTGGATGAAGACGAAGCAATGGGTTGTGTGTTCTTGTCATATGCGTGTCCTCCAATGGCCAAGATCGCGAGAATTATCAAGAAACATGAAGTGAAGACTGTTTCCCGCGCATCGGGAAAAATCAAAGACCTTCTCAGTTCAACCAAGGATCCACTAGATCTGACAGCACCTGGTGTGTACAAGATCAGATGTGAATGTGGGATGCAATATATAGGACAGACGCAGCGTTGCATGTCACAGCACCTCAATGAACACATCAGGCATGTACGCTTGGGTCAGGCCAACACATCTGCCTCAGTAGAACATAGTATTGACGAGAAGCACACCTTCGATTTCGAGGACACAAAGAAAATATGCAGTACAAACGGATTTTGGGACTCAGTAATGAAAGAGCCCATAGAAATACGGTTACACGACAACCTAATCATCCGTGACAGTGGCTACCATCTCAGTGCAGCCTGAGAACCTGCAATCAGGAAAATCAGAGAAGAATTTTCCGTTCCACCAAGGGCCACAGACGGAGCAGACAGGGCGATTCCAGAGGCATGTGATTGGTCGGCGGCGGGATGCAGAGAGCAGTTGAGCAGAGCTATCAGCCTGCGACTGACGATATCCCGACACTTCGCCTGAAGATGATGGAGACGCATTCCATTGAAAAGTTGCTACGAGACGACGACGCTACTCGGCTGACAACCCGTGAAGACTTCATATACCACAGATCCAATTACATTCAAGCCTCATTTGCCTACCCTCTCTGCGCATCATGGAGCTGGAGGGATTGTACTGTTGTTTGTATGCATTCCTAGAGGCTAAATTGATCATGTGGAGACCATTGTCTACTGTCTGGGCCAACAAAGCCTTCTCAGTTGCCTCCAAAATGGTAAAGTGTAGTTGTATTGCATTCTCTTTGGGGTACCTGTGAGCAGTAATTTATAGATAGTAGTCATCATCTGATGTTTTCAGCAGGCAGTGACCACTGAGAAGCTGATCTTCAGTGTTTTGTATCTCACTATAGTGGCTGAACAAATGAATTATGCTGCTGTGGTGGTCACCAAATTGGCAGGTAACTTTCCGTGCTGACCTTTTCTACTATATAAGTGGCTGTACAATGATGATCTTGCTTGACATGACTCTTTCAATGAATGTTACCAGATAACAGTGTACACAAACTGCATTGTTTATTTAAAGTACAGTTAAAGCTATTTAACAGTACTGGTTTACTTTTACCTCCATTACTCAGGTGGTTGTACATAGCGATTTCCTGTGGTTGAAAACAATTATCAATAGAAAGTTTTCTAATATCTTAAAAAAACACATGAAATATGGAAGCCATGAAGGTGGTTCAAAACTTTCTTTTTCTTGCATGATTCATTATAATATTCATTTGTCAAAAAATGTGACTGTATGCTTAAGAACTGAATATAACAACAATGCAGCACACATTTCAAATGTCTAGTTACAAAGCACCAAATACTCTTAGGATCACATATGTAGTTTGATTGTAATTCTGATTACAAACTAGCAATGAACACATCTTGCGTAGTGGGGTGATCACTCTGTTGTAGAAATAATTCCAAAGCCAAGATCGCTTAAATACTGTTTACTGGATAACTGGTTTCAATACACTAAAGGTGCCAACATCGGATCTGAATGTAGATTAACATTTATAAACCGCTTGGATATAACGATACATGTGACAGACCAGCTGATATAAATCATTGTCACAAAAAATAGAAAACAACTGCTCTCATGGTCATTCTTTTCCATAAGATATGTAAAACCGAAGTCTCAAGGTAAAACTATTTGGTACATGAATGCTGCTTGACTTACACTCCTGGAAATTGAAATAAGAACACCGTGAATTCATTGTCCCAGGAAGGGGAAACTTTATTGACACATTCCTGGGGTCAGATACATCACATGATCACACTGACAGAACCACAGGCACATAGACACAGGCAACAGAGCATGCACAATGTCGGCACTAGTACAGTGTATATCCACCTTTCGCAGCAATGCAGGCTGCTATTCTCCCATGGAGACGATCGTAGAGATGCTGGATGTAGTCCTGTGGAACGGCTTGCCATGCCATTTCCACCTGGCGCCTCAGTTGGACCAGCGTTCGTGCTGGACGTGCAGACCGCGTGAGACGACGCTTCATCCAGTCCCAAACAAGCTCAATGGGGGACAGATCCGGAGATCTTGCTGGCCAGGGTAGTTGACTTACACCTTCTAGAGCACGTTGGGTGGTGCGGGATACATGCGGACGTGCATTGTCCTGTTGGAACAGCAAGTTCCCTTGCCGGTCTAGGAATGGTAGAACGATGGGTTCAATGACGGTTTGGATGTACCGTGCACTATTCAGTGTCCCCTCGACGATCACCAGTGGTGTACGGCCAGTGTAGGAGATCGCTCCCCACACCATGATGCCGGGTGTTGGCCCTGTGTGCCTCGGTCGTATGCAGTCCTGATTGTGGCGCTCACCTGCACGGCGCCAAACACGCATACGACCATCATTGGCACCAAGGCAGAAGCGACTCTCATCGCTGAAGACGACACGTCTCCATTCGTCCCTCCATTCACGCCTGTCGCGACACCACTGGAGGCGGGCTGCACGATGTTGGGGCGTAAGCGGAGACGGCCTAACGGTGTGCGGGATCGTAGCCCAGCTTCATGGAGACGGTTGCGAATGGTCCTCGCCGATACCCCAGGAGCAACAGTGCTCCTAATTTGCTGGGAAGTGGCGGTGCGGTCCCCTACGGCACTGCGTAGGATCCTACGGTCTTGGCGTGCATCCGTGCGTCGCTGCGGTCCGGTCCCAGGTCGACGGGCACGTGCACCTTCCGACGACCACTGGCGACAACATCGATGTACTGTGGAGACCTCACGCCGCACGTGTTGAGCAATTCGGCGGTACGTCCACCCGGCCTCCCGCATGCCCACTATACGCCCTCGCTCAAAGTCCGTCAACTGCACATACGGTTCACGTCCACGCTGTCGCGGCATGCTACCAGTGTTAAAGACTGCGATGGAGCTCCGTATGCCACGGCAAACTGGCTGACACTGACGGCGGCGGTGCACAAATGCTGCGCAGCTAGCGCCATTCGACGGCCAACACCGCGGTTCCTGGTGTGTCCGCTGTGCCGTGCGTGTGATCATTGCTTGTACAGCCCTCTCGCAGTGTCCGGAGCAAGTATGGTGGGTCTGACACACCGGTGTCAATGTGTTCTTTTTTCCATTTCCAGGAGTGTATAATGGTTGGCATGGTGGGACAAGGAGCAACCTGCACAATTTAGAAAAGTTGGTGTCAGTGGGAAAGATCCAGATGGCACAGGCTGTGAAGTAGTTACTGAAGTGAAGAACATCGTGTTGGGCGGTGTGCTCAGCAACAGGGTGGTCCAACTGTTTCTGTTTGTCAGTGGCCATTCATGTGGACAGACAGTTTACTGGTTTTCATACTCACATAGAATGCAGCACAATGGTTGCAGCTTAGCTTGTAGATGAGATGACTAGTTTCACAGTTAGCCTTGCCTTTGATGATGTTTATGACTGGACTAGAGTGGGTGGTGGTGGGGGGATGTATGGGACAGGTCTTGCATCTGGGTCTATTACAGGCATAAGAACCGTGAGGCAAGGGGTTGTGAATAGGAGAGGTAAGGATGGACAAGGGGACAGTGGGACTTCGGGAAGTAGTGAGTGACAGTCTAGCCCCTTCCCTGTTCCCATTCCAGCACTACACAGCCCTCTGTTCCTCTAATGCACCCAGTTTTTTACTTCTCTCATTTTCTGAAATCCCCCCCCCGACCTCCATCTAACCGACTGACTGTACCTAGCTGCCCTATCCTCTCTCCACCTGTTCACTCCCACAAGCAGCACTTTATCATCCTCAACCCCTACTCTGCTATCCCTCCCCCTTCCCTCTCCAGCCTTCTCCTTACCTCAGTACATGGTTGCCTCACCCATCAAGTGCTGTGCTGCTCGCAGTCTTCAGTTGCCAGAGACTGTGGTCTTGTGTGTGTGTGTTTTTTGTCTATTTTTGACAAAAGACCTGGTTGTGCGCACTCTCACTTTCCGACAGTCATTTTGTTGTGCCTCTCTGTGACTCAGCATCTCCACTATATCGTGAGCAGGAACTATCCTTTTCACACATATAGTACAGTATACCAACATGCAGAGAAGCAACAGATGTACGCATTCCGGAGGATTTTAAAACTTCGAAAGAAAGCCATCAGGTGTGTAACAAAACTAATACTACAGGGATACTGCAAAAACAAATTCAATTAATTTAAAATATTATCTGTACTAAGTTTTCCTTTTAATGGTAAATTGTTGAGCATTTCTATATAAAGAGTTTTATGACCACAACATGAACTGGAGACAGTTACCACATATGCAGGAAAAGATTGAGGTTGACTAATAGGTACCCTACAAATGCATGACGCCTATTTTATGATGACTGCCTCATAGCACAAAGAGTGTAAAGGAAATGAGCACCTTCAAAAGGAAACTGAAGAAACACCTCCTCTCAGGATCTAGTTGCAGGCAAATCCATAACACAAGTTATGTGATTTTAAAATTGGGAATGGAGTTAAGTACTCCACTTTTCATGTGTAAACAAATTTCCCACAAGAAGGAAAATACAGCAATGAACGTATAGATTAAGTGTATTGGTGCAAATATGATTAACATAAATTTTCACTATGTATAAATGTCTAAATATTTTCTGCAGTAAGGCTAACATATATGATCTAAAACATTAGTTTTCAGTTTGTGTAAATGATTAGTATTTTCTGCAGTAGGACAAAAGCATATAATCTGTAGACTTTCCTTACGTATGCAAAAGTGTTGCATAAATCAATGCAGGTTATTAGCATTTATCATCACAGTGCACTGCTATTAACTGTCTGTTAACATTATTATTACAAAAAGTTGTGTGTATATATCAGTGACAAATTTCTAATAAATTTGTTTATCTACATAAAACTGGCAAATGATATGTTGGAAATGAGAATCTATGCTTTTGCTGTTATATATGCTCTTTGCCGTTACTGTGCAACGTATGCTTTTTATTCTTGGTGATCGCTTTATTTAATCGCATTAGGCCTACTGAATATCAAAGCAAAATACACGACAGTCTAATATAATAGTAAAATGTGATCTATAGGCAAAATGATAAACTAGCCAAGCAAGAACATCTTGACACAGCTGAATGTGGTTGAAGTTTTTGGACAGATCACATGTTAATGGATTCTAAGATTTTGTTGGTAAATGAGGATATGGCATGTTCACTTGATATTACCTGAGGAAGCCTAATTGGTTTTTGTATAGTACATTGTGTTTGCTGAGGTCGTTACATCGCTGACCTATATGCTTATCATCATTTACTTGTTTAACTATTTATTATACTTGCCATTCACTTAACTATGTAACACATTTATCATGTAATTGCTCTATTATGTAATTATTTGTTTGTGCCTTTTACTTAAACATGCAGTGTATATATCTTTCATTTTTCTTGTACTTAATGACATTTGCAAATTTTTTTCTGTTATTGTTATTACTATTATTATTATTTTTTAATTTTGATGAGACTGATTGCTTGTAAAGATGCTCAAAGGTGAGTAAAGCATTTGCATTTTTATCTGTAACTAACCTTCTGTCAACAAATTTTTCTATAACTTATTGGAAGCATATTAAAAGGAAAACTGGGCAAATTAGTTATCTCTCTTTTATTATTACATGGCATTCTAATTCTTTGAAAGGTAGAACCCTGCCTTCATTCTGAGTCTTTTTTTGTAACTTGAATCTGATTCACATTTCTTTGGCGTTATAAAGCATCTTAAAACCCTCAAATATTTTACTGCAGATTTACTATCCTATGTAATTTCTATATACCCATATCTCCACTCTTCTTCTTCTTCCAATTCTACTACTGCTATTACTGCACTACTACTGCTGCTGTTGCTGCTGCTACTACTACTACTACTACTACTACTATTATTACGCCACTGTATTAAAAAATAAAAGTTTTAAACTGCTGTCAATCACCTGCAGATAAGCTCCCAGGGCTCTAAATTCATCGTGCATTGTAATAAAATCACAATTAGTGACTCCAGGCGGTTTGACTTACGATTTTGATGAAAGTATCACAGTAACAACAATGTCAATATGTAAAAAAATGTAAATTTGTAAACGAAAAACAACGTCGGCCCAAAACTTGTACTGCAATGCATCCAGCCACTTTTCTAGTCCACTTACAAAAGCAAGACGATCATTGTTTCTTGAAACTGGCCGAGTGTCAAAATCTGTTCATTTTCTCATCTGTAAGGTTTTTTTTTTAATGTTCCTGTAAACCTAAGATCATGGTGAACATTTAAATGTGCCGCCACAATTCATCTTTCGTCATCTCCGCCATGCATCAAAACGGATGTTTTCATCTTTTGATTGTTGATATCGACTGTGTGTGATTATGTGCAAGGAGGTTATGCGAACGTCCTTGAATTACTGATTACGTCGCGTTGTAAAGGAAGGGGCCTGTTCATAAATGCGTTCGCAGTTCTCATTGAAACATACAGTGTGTGTTGTGTGTGTGTGTGCCGTGCTAGCGATTTAAGTTGTGCACTGTGAAAGCCACAACTGCGCCACAATGCTTGTACCTAAAACGTTAATTAGACACTTGATTAAATGCAGCTTGAGTGTTAGAACATATTCATCTGCTTTAAAATCAGCGAAATTAAGTGAAGTTTGTGTAGATTCATTAAAAGGAAATGAGAGCGGAATAATAGTTCTTGGATTGAACAGGCCGAAAGCAAGAAATGCGTTAGGAAAGACAATAGTCTCGGAACTAACAGATTTACTGGAGAATTTAAAACATCTCGATGATGCTCGTGTAGTAATATTAAGAAGTTTGGTGCCTGGTGTGTTTTGTGCTGGTGCTGATCTTAAGGAAAGATTGGAAATGAAAGAAGATGAAGTATTGCCATTTGTTAATCGGCTTAGGTTTATTGTGAAATCTACAGAAAGTTTACCGATGCCGGTAATAGCAGCTCTTGATGGTCTTGCTGTTGGCGGAGGATTTGAGATGGCTTTAGGCTGTGACATTATAGTTGCGTCGAATACGTGCAAAATGGGGCTAGTGGAGACAAAAGTTGGCATCCTTCCGGGTGCAGGAGGAACACAGAAGTTACCTCGCCTCGTTGGCCCTGCGTTTGCAAAGGAATTAATTTTCACCGCCCGAACTATCAGTGGTGTTGAAGCGTACGAGAGAGGCATTGTGAACTACGTTGTGGAACAGAATGAACACAACGATGCTGCCTATCAGAAGTCACTAGCAGTTGCTAGAAGTATACTTCCGAATGCGCCGGTTGGCATTAGGATGGCAAAAAAGGCAATTAATAAATCAATGGACGTAGACATCAACACAGGTTATACCATTGAGGAAGCTTGCTATGCTCAGGTTATATCAACCAAAGACAGAATTGAGGGACTTGCAGCATTTAGAGAAAAACGACCTCCTAAATTTACTGGCAGCTAAGATAGAATTATTGAAAGAAGAAATCCTTATTTAGCCCTTCGTCATTTGTAGAACGAAAATTAACTACAAACCACTTGGAGATTAAAGGACATAGTCCAGTTCCATGTTACAATTACATGGTGACTGACCACAGATGAAAACTCTTTCATGAAATATGTAAAGCTTGTTTGAAACAGCTTCATGTAAAATGGTTTCAGGTTTTCGGGTAAAGCTGTTAGTAGTTCCTTTAATCACAATCTGTTAGTGTTACTGCATTTTTTAATTTGAAATTCTTGTTTGTGAGGTAACAGAAAAAAATCCTGAAGTGTGCACTGTGTTCACTATAAGCATTGTCTCAGTGTACTTGCCTTCCTTTCTTAGTCCTTCAAATCAGTTTTCTCAGAAACAATTATTTTTTATTCAAAAACATTGGTTTTGCCAGTTCACAAACTCACATTTCCAATCTAGCTTACACCATAGATGCGTTTCCACAACTAATATTTCTTTAAATTGTAATTTACTCATACTGATAATTCTGGGAATTCATTCTAGCTTCCTTTTTTTATGTTAGGTACAAGAAAGTAATTACTTTGAACAGAAAGAACGCTGCTGTTCCTTATTTTATACCAATCAGTTCTTGTTTTTATATGTATTTAAAACAAAGTATTTATGTAAGTTTACACAGTCCACCATCAGCTGTTTATATACTGTGAAGTCGTACATTATTAAGTGGGATATAATTCCACTAGTCCAAATTATGTAGTTGAGCCAGGCATTAGGGCCTTCATTGGATATTGTCATTTTAATGAAAGATTCTGGATCTGGTGTCGACCTGAAGGTTGATTTGAGCACGGTGGTGCTATACTAGGGACGGTTCTATGGAGTTGACATGCCTTTGGTTTCCTGTCATCTTTCAACAGGCTTATCTGCCTGTTATAGGAGAGTTACAGTTTAACATGGGCTGTGAACTGTTGTGAAACTTGATAGGTTTTTTCCCCACATCGCTGTTAGAGATGCTGTTATTGAATCTTGAGTGGAGACAGAGTCAATACAGAAGTGTCTGATTCCACCTGTCTGCTTTGACCCATGACGTCATCAAGATGGCGGACACCCCTTGTCCCAGTATATACAATACGGCAAACATAAAATCAAGATACACCCACAAAGATATAAACATGCAAAATATTTCACTTCAACAATAAAATGAATCTAATAGAGTGGAAGTATAGGGTCTTGGGCATAGACAAGGTAAATATACCATAATAATGTCAATATTCCAAAACAACAATACCGAAAAATAACAAATATGAAAACCTCGAGAATAAACCAGACAAAAATGTACGAGAAATCTGGAACCAAATATTTCACTTGACTTATAAAGCTCGAATGATACCAGCCAGCCCCCCCCCCCCCCCCCCACCCACCCACCGCCATACTAAATAACCATTACTGAAACCCACTGTAAACATTGCCACACACACTTGTCCTTGGTTTGAGAAGCAGAGACTAAGTGCAGTTTCAGGATTTCCACACACTGCTGACACTTCACGCATTTCGCCAAGTGACCATATAAGTGGAGAACTTTATTTGTATATGCCATATTGTCACCCATTGAGGCGACCAATTAATGAGTAGTAAACTTCGTTGTAACATCCATATTGTGCTACTTTTGGTATATTAAAACTTTTCTTGAACTTTTGGTTAAAAGTATTTTGTATTGAATACTTAGTCTGAGAGCTGCAGGCTGTTAAAGTGAGGTCAATAAAAATAGCAAAACTGTCTATTTGGAATTGTTTAAAAGTCGCTGTTTGAAATATTTTTTGTCAGTCGGGGGTCTCCTTTGACAGTGTAGTTGACTTTTATTTTTTGTTTCAAGGAAATGCACACAGTGGAGACTGCTTTCCATTTTCTGGTTATCTGCTCATTTTTGTATATTATAAAATAAAGCAAATTTTATAGTTTTATATTTAATGCAGTTAGCTGCTCTGTGCAGTTTGTTAATGTGAAATTAAATTCTGTATCTATTGATTGATTAGTTCTCACTGTTATTTAGTTAGTGAAAACTTGGCAATTATTTTGAAGCTCCTTCAAAATCATGGAAAAAGTATAACAGCTATTAAAGTTGAAAAGATCAATAATAATAATATTTTATTGTCGTTAAGCTTAAAGAAGCAATAGACAACATCAAATTATAAAATATAAACAAAATTATATGCAGGAGTTATAAGTACAATATTACAATAGTTTTATAAATAGTCAATAGACAGGAGATAAAATATATAGAGTGAGGTAGTATAACCAAATCAATCAGAATGTACCAGTACAAAATACAGGAAAAAGTCAGAATACAGAATATGATCCAGCATTGATAAAATAACAATAATTCATGGATTTAGTACATACTTACTAAAAACTGAAAGCTAAGTATGGTCTGATTAACATTACCAATTTCTGGCACTAATTTCATCTAATTGTTTGTATCTAAAGTTAGTATCAGTTTTCATTTTGTAAAATATAGTAATTGCTGATTGCCTGAGGCTGTTGACATTTGCTCACGGAATTCGTTAAATATTTCACATCCAAAGTGAATGAGCATTACCAATGAGGGTGTAGCAATTGCTGGTCTTCGGAAACTGTTGCCGAAGTGTTGTGATCTATTTTTTGCATTTGTTTGATAAACCAATTTTTGTAGTGATTATGTGAATTATATTATAAAATATAAAATTAAATGCTGAAAATCATATCAGTGTAAAACTTTTTCATTGTTTGTATAAATTACGAAGTGTGTAAAACCACAGTTGGTGATCTGAGGTGCATTTCAGAGTGAAACTTATCATTTAAATGGTTTTTAAGCTTCATGAAACTATTTATGTATATTAATCTTTTATACGAAACTGTGTTCAGTATATTTTAAATTTTGAATAAATTTATTTTTTTAGTAATGGCAATTGTTATTCTTGAAAACCTACTCAAATCAAATTCAAGGTTAATAAATAAAAATGAAACCATATGTTATATGCCATTTTCCAACAAGATCATTCTGTCAAACAGTGAGGTTATGATTTACAGGAACTGTTTCTTACTGAGATGTATGAAGACCCCTTGTTTTTACACCATTGTCCTAACGTGAGGTGAGCATAGTTAGCAACAGGATGCTAGTTATTATTGTGTATAGAATTAATATTAAATTATGCTTCGTGACCGAGGCAACTATACACACAGAAGAGAATTTGCAGGAAATGGGGAGAATTCATCTTATGCCCTAGTCAACAATCCTAAAAAGTAGGTAAGTGAGAAACCATTTTTAGGAGTAACTGTGTTCCAGTTGGTACATTCTACTTGTGAAATTTGCAACATTTCATTAAATCTGTTTTATTAAAAAAACAGAATACGTGTGTCCTCACTTGACTATTTGTCATGCTCGGCTCTTGTTACAGTTGTTCTCGTACAGGGTGAACAGCAGGTCATTAAAGTTGCTTTTTTCTGTGAAATTGCTATATATTGTGAATTGGTATACAGACTAGTGATGCCCTTCTCGCACAATACAATTTAGTTTATTTATTTATTTATCACCCGTATTATCACATTCATGATATTGGACTTTAAAGTACAGAACAGTATAAAATATTACATATTTACATCGTGTACAAAATCATATCATTGCTATTAACACATCTTTATACCAAAAACATTATTCTGCGAAATTTGATTATAAAATTATACACTTACATATAGATAGAATAAAAACTAGCAAAACCCCTTGGTTGATTTTACTGAAACTATTAAGTACCAGTGCTTTAGTTAACTAGGCATAGTAACATATGACACAAAAGCTAGATGCGTAATTAGATACATATATGGATGAAAGAAGTTTGGTTTTATCTAGGAATGGTTGGTAATTTTGAATTTTTGTTTAGGGAGTTACGAAGCAGACCTACAGATTTGAGCAAAATTCCTGGTATTCATTAATCCTGAGAAGCTGTTGTTTATTAGTAAATTTTTCAGTTCTTTTTTGAATGTATTAATGTTTTTTTTATGCAATCTGGAAATGCACTGTACAGAATTTTTGGTTTGTAAACAGCACTGTTCTGATATATTGATTTTCTGTGCACATCCCTATGATAATCATCCCTGTTCCTTGTTTGATCATTGTGGATCTCACTATTCAAAGCTGAAACTTGATGGTTTTTAATGAAGCAGATGCTTTCAAATATAAATATAGATGGTAAGGTCATGATTTTTAATTCCTTAAAGGTACGTCTACATGGTGCTCTGTAAGCAACATCACTTATTAATCTTACAGCTTTCCCGGAGCTTAAAAGACTGCTTTGCAAAAGAGGTATTTCCCCAGAACACTATACCATACTTCAGTAGACTATGAACTTAACACTGTTTCGGTATTGCAGCAATCTTTAACCCCTCTTATGTAACAGTACTTGTTTAATTTTTTGTTGCCGAATTTGGCTATTCGGTAATGTGAATTTTACATTGGTCCTATTTTTGTTCCTTATGTAGTTGAAATTCATCCACAGAGTTTTCTTGTGGTTGACAACTAGACGGTTACTTTTAAACCATTTTTCTGCGACTTCTGCTGTTTTGTTGATTTTTTGCCGCATCTCTGAATCATTCTTCCCTTTTATAATGTAGTTGGTGTCATCAGCAAATAATATGGTATCAGCTGTTGAAAACTGTTGTGGTAGGTCATTAATAAAAAATCAAGAATAACAGTGGTCCCCTGGGGCAGCCCAAAATTAACACTCTATATTCAGAATGGTACACATTTCCATCCTGAGAAATTTGTACTCTTTGTTTCCTATCAGTTAAATATGACTTGAACCACTCATAGGAAATAGGACACCATAATCATGCAGTTTTAACAGCAATAGATTAAGATTTATAACATCAAATTCTTCAAAAAGGTCTAAAAACAACCCACAGATCAGTTCCTTATCCACAGTAGCTTTTTAAACTAGTTTTAGGAAACTGAAGAGAGCCATTTGTGTAGATTTGCCTTTTTCTGAAACCTTTCTGTGCATTTACAAGAATTTTATTTCTGTTTTGGAAGCCTAGCAATCTGTCATACATTATTTTTTCAATTATTTTCGGAAATACAGATAACAATGATAGTGATCTGAAATATTTAATGTGAAACTTGTCACCACTTTTATAAACTGGTATTACTGTTGTCTGCTTAAGTTTACTTGGAAACAAACCAGTTTCAAAGGTGTCATTGATTATGTCCGCAAGATGAGAGATAACATTATGAGTATTATGAGTACTGTATGTAATAATTTTGTCAGGGATACCATCAAATCCACAGCTCATTTTACTCTTTAGTTTGCTGGTAGCCGTTTGTACTTCTTTGGGTGTTATGGGATATAGGTACATTGTCCATTCATTTTTTGGAGATATTACCTTTGTCTTTATATTATATTTAGTGGTGATCAGGTTTTGGGCTGTGTTAATATAATGATCATTAAATATATTAGCTATTAGAACTGGATCATCAACAATTTCATTTCTGTATTTTATGATGATATTATTACTGCATTTTCATGTTTGCCTGTATGATTATTAATAATGTTCCACATAGATTTCATTTTGTTGTTAACCTGTCTGTTATATGAATCATTGTGCTTCTTTTTTGCAGCAGCTATAACTTCCCTGTGCTTTTTCCTATAACACTTTACGTATGGTTTCAAGATAGTATTTTGCTTTGCACACATATATAGCATTCCGAGACTTTCTGATGACTCTTTGATTTCATTTGTGATCCATGAATTTGATTTTTTGTTCATTTTCATTCTCTTCAGAGGCACTGAAATATCATAGCAGTATTTATAATTTGATAAAAACTTGTGGAATTTTATATCTACAGAACTATAGCTTTCCATGTACCAGTTTATATTTTTTAACATTAGATTAAAGACTCTAATGCTGTCATCATCAATTACTCTTCTCTCTATATATCTCCTGTTGTCACTTTGATCGTGAGATTTCTGTAGAGTCAATTTAACCGTTGATGGTCAGAGAAAGCAGTATACAATACCTCAGATTTAAGGCAACATTTTGATTTGTCATCAATATTTGGTCAATAGTATTTTCACTTTTGCTGCCATATCTGGAGGTATCTTTTACATACTTGTCCATATTGTATGTTTTTAGTAGGTTAAAAAGTTTCTGCCCTTTTTTACTGATGTCCTTGAAATTAACATTGAAATCCCCAAGAACAATTATGTATTTTGCCTGACTATTTAGATAGGTCAGAAGATTTTCCAAATTTTTAGACAACTCTGAAACAACTGTTCCTCTAGTGAAGATAAGGATAACTCTTTATGTATAATTTCGTACCCTCTGCACAATTTTAAAACATTTTATCTGCAATGAGATTGTCAGGTTCTTATATTTTTCTATTATTAAAATATTTTAATTTTCAGTGCCACTTTCAGCTTGTTATATTTTTATGTTAATCATGTTCATTACAAACTTGTGAAAGGTACCATTTTCACAGTAATTGCATAGGTACAATAACTTATGTGAGATATTGGTGAGATGAGAGAACTTCAAACTACTCTTACATTACTAGTGTCTGCAGTGTATCTAATTTCCATTGATGAATTGTTAAAACATTATTGGCTTTCTTTAGCAGGGAACAGTACATGTAGTATTGAAAAATGTAGTCAGTTTCTTATTCAGAATTTTATGGTGATATTAGATATGTCAGCTTAATACAATAACAAAACACAAGTAAAAGTTAACAAAAATTGCTGACATATAATTAAATACAGTTCTAGATAATCCCAAAAGTAGTGTCACACTATTTCCTTCTCATTATAAGTCACTGTGTGCACTGGACTTGCTACCCATATGCCTGTCTGCTGTCACAAGGAACATGACATCCTTGCCTCTTCAGTGCATTCTTTGTGCATTTCCATTTATCTGTCTGAAACACTGGGCCAGCATACCTCTGCAATGAAAATGTTGAACTCAGGAAGATAAAAAGTGGTTACAATTTTCTGTAAAACATTTTGGGCATACAGTTTTTCAGTAACATGCATCATACTCTGTGTGTATTGTGAAATGGTAAAAATCTTTTAATTTTTACAAACTTTTAATAGCGTTTCTACCATCTGTGTGTTGCTTAAGTAAATCTTTACCATGTAGTGTGTTTAATTTGAAAGGTAAAATTTAACTGTCTTTATATTGGCTTAAGTTATGTTTCATTTCTTTGTGTGCTTTATTATACAGTTTGATTTTGTGGTAGAAATTACTATTTTGATTTCTATAGAAAGGTTTTCCTTCTAGTCTAGTCATGTGTGTTAATGCTACAGTTTTTCTCTTACTGCTCATTCTTTAATAATTTTCATCATATGATTAATGTTGTGTGGATCTTGAAACAAATCCCTAGGTTGTGCATAGGTAGATACCCCAAAGTCAATTCTCATTTATTTTCTCCTTCTTACGTTGAATTGGTCAAATTACTCAGAAAATAGTAACCTATCTGATGAGAATAGATAGAAACCGTGAGATACATTCACTTTCTGATTATTGTTTGCCCAGAAGTAATAATTATTTTTGTGGTATAACTGCCTAAACATGATCACTATATAACAGAATTGAAATATGATTTATCCATTTTTTCCTGACTACATGCCACACAAAGACTTAACAACATTCTACTCTGTCTACTGATTGATGTTGGTATTTTATTCTTTTGGTTGTTGTTGTTATGGTCTTCAGTCCTGAGACTGGTTTGATGCAGCTCGCCATGCTACCCTATCCTGTGCAAGCTTCTTCATCTCCCAGTACCTACTGCAGCCTACATCCTTCTGAATCTGCTTAGTGTATTCATCTCTTGGTCTCCCTCTACGATTTTTATCCTCCACGCTGCCCTCCAATACTAAATTGGTGATCCCTTGATGCCTTAGAACATGCCCTAACAACCGGTCCCTTCTTCTAGTCAAACTGTGCCACAAACTCCTCTTCTCCCCAATCCTATTCATAACCTCCTCATTAGTTATGTGATCTACCCATCTAATCTTCAGCATTCTTCTGTAGCACCACATTTCGAAAGGTTCTGTTCTCTTCTTGTCCAAACTAGTTATCGTCCATGTTTCACTTCCATACATAGCTACACTCCATACATATAATTTCAGAAATGACTTCCTGACACTTAAATCTATACTCAATGTTAACAAATTTCTCGTCTTCAGAAATGCTTTCCTTCCCATTGCCAGTCTACATTTTATATCCTCTCTACTTCGACCATCATCAGCTATTTTGCTCCCCATATAGCAAAACTCCTTTACTGCTTTAAGTGTCTCATTTCCTAATCTAATTCCCTCAGCATCACTCAACTTAATTTGACTACATTCCACTATCTTCATTTTGCTTTTGTTGATGTTCATCTTATATCCTTCTTTCAAGACACTGTCCATTCCGTTCAGCTGCTCTTCCAAGTCCTTTGCCGTCTCTGACAGAATTACAATGTCATCGGCAAACCTCGAAGTTTTTATTTCTTCTCCAAGGATTTTAATTCCTACTCTGAATTTTTCTTTTGTTTCCTTTACTGCTTGCTCAATATACAGATTGAATAACATCGGGGAGAGGCTACAGCCCTGTCTCACTCCCTTCCCAACCACTGCTTCCCTTTCATGTCCCTCGACTCTTATAACTGCCATCTGCTTTCTGTACAAATTGTAAATAGCCTTTCACTCCCTGTGTTTTACCCCTGCCACCTTCAGAATTTGAAAGGATAGTGCTCCAGTCAACATTGTCAAAAACTTTCTCTAAGTATTCAAATGCTAGGAACGTAGGTTTGCCTTTCCTTAATCTTTCTTCTAAGATAAGTCGTAAGGTCAGTACAACCTCACATGTTCCAACATTTCTACGGAATCCAAACTGATCTTCCCCGAGGTTGGCCTCTACCAGTTTTTCCATTCATCTGTAAAGAATTCGCATTAGTATTTTGCAGCTGTGACTTATTATACTGATAGTTCGGTAATTTTCACATCTGTCAACACCTGATTTCTTTGTGATTGGAATTATTATATTCTTCTTGAAGTCTGAGGGTATTTCGCCTGTCTCATACATCTTGCTCACCAGATGGTAGAGTTTTGTCAGGACTGGCTCTCCCAAGGCTGTCAGTAGTTCTAATGGAATGTTGTCTACTCCCGGGGCCTTGTTTCAACTCAGGTCTTTCAGTGCTCTGTCAAACTCTTCACGTAGTATTATATTTCCCATTTCATCTTCATCTTCACCTACATCCTCTTCCATTTCCATAATATTGTCCTGAAGTACATTGCCCTTGTATAGACCCTCTATATACTCCTTCCACCTTTCTGCTTTCCCTTCATTGCTTAGGACTGGGTTTCCATCTGAGCTCTTGATATTCATACAAGTGTTTCTCTTTTCTCCAAAGGTCTCTTTAATTTTCCTGTAGGCAGTATCTATCTTACCCCTAGTGAGATAAGCCTCTACATCCTTATATTTATCCTCTAGCCATCCCTGCTTAGCCATTTTGCACTTCCTGTCGATCTCATTTTTGAGACGTTTGTATTCCTTTTTGCCTGCTTCATTTACTGCATTTTTATATTTTCTCCTTTCATCAATTAAATTCAATATTTCTTCTGTTACCCAAGGATTTCTACTAGCCCTCGTCTTTTTACCTAATTGATCCTCCGCTGCCTTCACTACTTCATCTCTCAAAGCTACCCATTCTTCTTCTACTGTATTTCTTTCCCCCATTCCTGCCATTTGTTCCCTTATGCTCTCCCTGAAACTCTGTACAACCTCTGGTTTAGTCAGTTTATCCAGGTCCCATCTCCTTAAATTCCCACCTTTTTGCAGTTTCTTCAGTTTTAATCTACAGTTCATAACCAATAGATTGTGATCAGAGTCAACATCTGCCCCTGGAAATGTCTTACAATTTAAGACCTGGTTCCTAAATCTCTGTCTTACCATTATATAATCTGTCTGATACCTTTTAGTATCTCCAGGGTTATTCCATGTATACAACCTTCTTTCATGATTCTTAAACCAAGTGTTAGCTATGATTAAGTTATGCTCTGCGCAAAATTCTACCAGACGGCTTCCTCTTTCATTTCTTACCCCCAATCCATATTCACTTACTATGTTTCCTTCTCTCCCTTTTCCTACTCTTGAATTCCAGTCACCCATTACTATTAAATTTTCGTCTCCCTTCACTACCTGAATAATTTCTTTTATCTCATCATACATTTCATCAATTTCTTCGTCATTGGTTATTGATCACTAATAATATTCTTTGGCTCTCTCCAAAATGAGGTAGGCTCCCTTCCTATATATGGCTGCACATTGTAAATACGTTGTCATATGAACAGTGTTTGAGACTGTTCTATGAAACACTGTGAGCAATGCTTAAATAATCCAGAGCTTAATTAAACAAGGAACAAATGAAAACAGTGTGATGAATAAACTGAGGTCTGGAACAACAGCTTTGGCAGAAACGATAACACTTTGAAACCACTGGCTGTCAAGTTCAATGATTACTTGGGTAGTGGTAGCAGGCACTAAAGTTAATCAAATAAACAGCTCAAGGCAGATGCAAGTCTCTGGCATACTGCTCACCATCAAGCAGCACTTGTTTAAAAAATTATGTTTCTGAAGTGATTGTAAAAATAATTAGGTCTTGTCGTTATTGTGGTTATCCCAGTCTGATGATGATGATGAACTTCACACATATGTTGACATTATGTATGCATTTCTCCATGTTTATGTCATACTATACAGTTGCATAAATTTGAACAGCTTAATAATGAAATGCCTTTTGTGTGTAGTTCATAATATAACTTGTGGAATGTTAAATTTTAGGCTGGCTCAATAGGGCCACCCTTGAGATATATTGTCAGTGACACAGGGCATATTTCCCGGCAAACTCGATTATTCAGCCTTTTCCCCTTCATTTTCTCCTCTGTTTTTCCTCATTCTAAATTGCCCCTATCAGGCTGGGTTCTGAATGACCTTTGTCAACTCCTACCCACCCACCACATTCATTCTCATCCATGTAAGAGAAACCTGTAATTCTGAATGGTACTGTCAAGAAAAGAAACATCCTGTGTGGTGGATGTGAGATGGGAAGGTCACTGATGAACCTTTGGGCATTTTTATTAGGGTTACTGAGCTGTTGTGGCTTCTGAAGGTAAGCACTGAGCAGCTGTTTTTGAATTTCACATGTACTGGATATGCATTATTATTATTATTATTATTATTATTATTATTATTATTATTATTAACACATACACAGAACAAATCACAATGATGAAAATATATTTGATTTAATGGCAGCAAAGCCCATTGAGGATGTGCTCATTGAAAATGTTAAAAATGATCATGAGCTAGTTGTAACACTAATTAACGAAGCACAAGGGCAACTAAAACCAATAGAAAGGTCAGCATGTCGAGTCAAGTAGATAAAGAGGCAGTAGTATCACATTTCAAGAAAGAACTTAAAACCTTTAGCTTTAGCAATGAAAATCGGGAAGAACTGTGGCTTACGTTTAGGAAAAGAATAGACAGAGCACTGAATAGATACGTAGTACCTAGTAGAACACTTCTCTTTTCTTTGGGGGGGGGGGGGGGGCAGGGATTAGATGGATTATTTCACCATCCAAGGTATACAATCTATAAAGAAACAACTACTACTGAAAAACAGGTGTAAAACAAGTATAGGTCTTCAGATATGTAGAGAGAGGGAAAAATAAATATATGTTTGTCTTTTAGAGGGGCTACGTGTGAAGTCTTAAAATTCTACCAACCAAAATCATCAAAAGACCTCTCGCAATACCGAAAGAAATTCTGATCGTATGTGAAGGTTGTAAAGGAAACCGGATTTAGAATCCAACCACACATAAATGACACAGGAACTGAAATTGTGGGCTGCAAAGAAAAAGAAGTGAAATCTTTTTTTAAATGATCGTTTACAAAGGAGAATCCAGGATTGCTGTACCACTGCAGATGTGAGTAATACAGATGTTAGTGGCAATAGTTTTGAGAAACAGCTGAAACTGAACAAGGTTATAATGCCTGATGGAATCACCATAATATTCTGCACAGAATTTGCAACTGAGCTATATTCTCTGTTAATCATAATGTACCAGATATCCTTCAGATGAAAAAACTGCCCTGCGGTTGGAGAAAATTCAGATCATACCCAGTCCCTCGGAACTACGTAGATGGGAACTTGCACTCCAACACATCCTTTCAAACCCGCCATCCCCCTACGTTAAACAAACTCACTCCCATTTTCTCTTCAGTCTTCTCCTCTTTCCCTTTCCTCTTTAGCCATTCATGCATCTTTTCATCCTACATAGTTGTGTTTATCTTTATACTATATACCTCTTTACTTCTGTATGCATCCTCTTTGGTTTGAAGCTGGCACAGTACTTACAGTAGAATATCTTTGGCTTCCCTCTGACAACCATGCCTCCATCCTTGCTACCCTCCCTGTTTTCCTTTCCCTGTTCTTCATAACCTGGGTTGGGAGTAACTGAATCCACTTTCCCTTCTTCCCTTTCTTTCCCCTCTCTCCTCCCTGATGAAGGAACAAAGTTCCAAAAGCTAGGAACGTAATTTTTCTGTTCTGTTTTGTGTATATATCAGCTGTACTGAGCTGAGGTAAGTACTGGCCAGCCCCTCTATCTCTTTGTTAGTGTTTGTTCACATCTTTATATGAGATTTTCCATTAAATATTTAAATTATTCTATTCATAAAATAACAAAAATGTGTAGTTATCTATGACTACAATATAAACTATTTCTTGTTAGAATCAGTCAACACCTGGATATAATAATTTGCAGGGATATGAAAGGGAATAATCACATAGGCTCAGTTATAGGTAAGACAGGTGGGAAAAATTTAGGCAGTCTATACAAACGAGACTGCTAACAAACTGTTCACGTGTCTCTTCTTAGAATATTGCTCAGGTATGTGGGGGCCTATACTAAATAGGTCTAACAGGGGATACTGAATGTACACACACAAGGACATCTCAAATAGTCACAGGTTTGTTTGACTCACATGAGAACGTCACAGGAATCTTAAGAATTTTAAATTGGCAGACTCCTGAAAATAAACTCAAACTATCCCACAAAAGCTGACTTATAAAATTTCAAGAATTATGATATTGATGAATAGAGAGCCATCTAAGTGTCACTCTCATAGGCACTGTGAAGACAAAATTAGACAAATTACAACTGGCATTTAAGCAGGCATTCTTCCCATGCTCCGTAGGTGACTGGAATGGGGAAGAGACACTAATATGTAAAATTGCTAAGTACCCTCTGCCTATTAGTCCACAGTGGTTCACTGAGTGCCTATGTAGACATATACTTCAAACAGCTTCTAGATGCTAAGGTAGTCCACAGTGGTTCACCGAGTGCCTATGTAGACATATACTTCAAACAGCTGCTAGATGCTAAGGTCCCAGTGATGGCAGATGTCTTCTTTGTCTCATTTAACGGCTCTTGGCTGCTGCCTCTCTGGGTCTGGGTAGCGTGTGGTCCTCTCTGTCTCACGTGCAGTTAGAAACATTCATCACGTGGATTCAGTTTTGAATGATTCTGTAAATTCAATGTTGCATTTCAGAAATTTTCATTTGTTTTTGTAGCTGTTTGCATGTAGCCTGTGCTACAATGTAGCAGTTTGTCAATATTGTCTGCTGCAATCAGCAATGCCTTAGGTACACTGCACATGTCGAGCAAGCAACTGAATTTATTGTGTCTACATTTAAATGAGTATAATTACACATACTAATTAAATTAAATTAAAATTTGTTCCCATCTCTTGGTTCTGATCAAGGTTTTTGGGAAGTCTCCCTTGACTTTAAGGTATATGCTGGAACTGGAAGTTCCATCCCAAATATTCATAATAGGGACAGACTGTACATCATACTAACTTGCCTGGTTTTTAGCTAGACATGCCCTGGCACTATAATGAGTGGAACAGTTCAATGTACCTAGAGTGTGGAGAATGGCAGGGGGTAAACCAGCTGCTAAATAACAATAATAATTTTAGTTGTTCTTTTAATACTTTATATGAGGAAAGGTGGAGCACAACAGTGTAGATTAATTCCTCTGCAAATGATTCTTGACACTAGTAGATAAATTTATAACTGCAGCTTAATCCATGGAAAGGTGTTATCCAGGTGTGATATAACTGATTAATTGCCTTTCATGCTGATGTAAATTTAAGCTAGACATCACAATGTGCATCCAATTTTTGAAGTACAAATTTAAACACTCACAGATTTAATCAAAGTATAGCTTTAATGAGTCTGACATATAGCCAAGTTTCCTTAACAAGTAAAAAACTCTAACTTTGACCAAGATATAATAATAAATTTTGAATATAATATTTTATGCGCTGTTTAATTATGCTATTTGCGGTGTTACCCCACTATCATTTACCAACTTTATCAAGACTCATTTACTGACTGTATTAAAAGTCAAGCATTGTGTATTTTCAAACACCGGCTTACAAAGGGTAGTATCAAAATCTTAAGTCCGCCTCCTTAGCGTTACCGCCTACCACGCAGGGGGTGTGGGTTCAGTTCCTGGCAGGGTACTGGGTGTTGTGTGTCCTTAATCATTATTGACTCACAAGTCGCCAAAGTGGCGTCAACTAAAAAGGACTTGCAAAATGGCGGCTGAACTCCCCCGAATGGGCTCTCCCACCCAACAATGCCATACAATCATTTCATTTCTTTTCAAAATCTTAAATAACCTTGATCATTTTTATGTTGCCAGCAGCTTCTGTAGGAGTAGTTTAACTCGAGGAGGATTGTGCATACTTCGGGAAAGATCAATAGAATATGGAGCTAGACTTGATTTTGATTCCCTTAATGAAGAATGTATATTTGAAAATTGCTGCGTAGAGTTTAGGGCAAAATATTGTAATTTTATCTGTGCATAGAATTCCAGGCGCAGAAATAACGAAACATTTTTTGTTGAAATTCTAGTGTCTATTGCAAAAACTTCAAAAAGAAACTAAGAAAAGAGTCATAATAACTGCTGATTTCAACGTAGATCTAGCCAGTAAAGCCAATAACTCAACAAAATTCATTGATATGATTCAAGTATCAGGTTTCAGCGCAAATTCCACTGAATTTACTCAAGTAAAAAAAAGTCTGCAATATGTATAGATAAAATTTTAACCAATTACACTTATAATGATGCAAATAAATTTTGTTTAGATTTAGGACTTTCTGATCATTGTGCTTTGTTTATAGAGTTAACCAAAAACAATAGATCCTTGCTAAAAAAAAAGTATGGAATTAGGGGCTCGATATTAGAATGGTTTAAGTCCTATCGAACCAACTGAAGACAAAGAGTGGTTATAACATCAGATAGAGGAACTTATACTTCAAAATGGAAAACCATTTCACATGGAGTAACCCCAAGGTTCTGTCTTAGGCCCCATTCTGTTTTTGTTTTACATAAATGATCTGGCACTTAATATTGAGTGTCACTCAGTTTTATTTGCAGATGACACATCTTTTATCATTGAAAGTAACAGTGCTGATCAAATTCCACAAACTGTATTAAATAATTTAGAAAAAAATTAGATACTTGCTTCGATTTAAACAGGCTAAAATTAAACATGGATAAGACTCAGTTAGTGCAGTATAAAATAAAACAAGCAAAATTAAATGATACTCAGGTCAGTCACAGAAACCAGGATTTGCAGGAAGCCAGCTGTGTGAAATTCCTAGGAATGATACTAGATAAAAATCTATCATGAGAATCACGTATACAGTACTTTGCAAATTAAATCGCCTAGCATTTGCAATAAAAATATTGTACAATGTTACCAGTATGGCCATAAAAAAGTAGTATATCACAGCTACTTTGACTCAGTAATAAGGTATGGAATTGTATTTTGGGGTAACTCAAACCATATGTGTCGAATACTAAAATTTCAGAAAACCATCATTAGAAATGTGCACAATGTAGGGCGAAGAAAATCTTGTCACCCACGCCTAAAAAATCTAAGAATATTAAGTGATCCCTCACTATACATATAACACCTGATTATCTTTGTACAGTAACCCTGATTTATTTGTAGCAAATCATTTTCAGTATGATTACAACACCAGGAATCAAAATAATTTTATGCTGCCCACTCACCATTTAAAAATTTATATGGGTATGAAAATTTATAACAAAATGAAAGGAAGAGAATTGCTCAGCATAAATTTAGAAACACTGAATAAATCCTTATATGAGAAACCAGGGCAGAAATGTTACTATTCAGTAGAGGCATTCATAAATGACAACCTGAAAATTTGAGAAGGAGTACTTAGGGCTATTAATCATAAAAATTTGCTACTTTTGAAGAAAAATTATTAACTGCTTAATTAAGTAATTATTTAATACTCTTCATTGCCCGCAACTCGTGGTCTTGCGGTTGCGTTCTCGCTTCCCTCGTACGGAGTCCTGGGTTCGATTCCCTGCGGGGTCAGGGATTATCCCTGCCTCGAGGTGACTAGGTGTCATCTTCATCATCATCATCGTTCATCCCCATTCCAGTCGGAGGAGGGCAATGGCAAACCACCTCCGCTAGGACCTTGCCTAGTAGGCGGTGCGGGTCTCCCGCATCGTCCCCTACGCTCCTCGGAGTTTGAGAGCACATCATCATCATAATTTATTATATTACTAGTATATGAACCATGGACCTTGCTATTGGTGGGGAGACTTGCGTGCCTCAGCGATACAGATGGACGTACCGTAGGTGCAACCACAACGGAGGGGTATCTGTTGAGAGGCCAGACAAACGTGTGCTTACTGAAGAGGGGCAGCAGCCTTTTCAGTAGTTGCAGGGCCAACAGTCTGGATGATTGACTGACCTGGCCTTGTATCACTAACCAAAACGGCCTTGCTGTGCTGGTACTGCAAATGGCTGAAAGCAAGGGGAAACTACAGCCGTAATTTTTCCCGAAGGCATGCAGCTTTACTGTATGATTAAATGATGATGGCATCCTCTTGGGTAAAATATTCTGGAGGTAAAATAGTCCCCCATTCAGATCTCTGGGCAGGGACTACTCAGGAGGACATCATTATCAGGAGAGAGAAAACCGTCGTTCTACGAATCGGAGCATGGAATGTCAGATCCCTTAATCGGGCAGGTAAGCTAGAAAATTTAAAAAGGGAAATGGATAGGTTAAAGTTAGATATAGTGGGAATTAGTGAAGTTCGTTGCCAGGAGGAACAAGACCTTTGGTCAGGTGAATACAGGGTTATAAATACAAAATTAAATAGGGGTAATGCAGGAGTAGGTTTAATAATGAATAAAAAAATAGGAGTGTGGGTAAGCTACTGCAAACAGCATAGGGAACGCATTATTGTGGCCAAGATAGATACGAAGTCCACGCCTACCACAGTAGTATAAGTTTATATGTCAACTAGCTCCACAGATGATGAAGAGATTGATGAAATGTATGATGAGATAAAAGAAATTATTCAGTAGTGAAGGCACATGAAAATTTAATAGTCATGGGTGACTGGAATTCGATACTAGGAAAAGGGAGAGAAGGAAACATAGTAAGTGAATATGGATTGGGGGTAAGAAATGAAAGAGGAAGCCACCTGGTAGAATTTAGCACAGAACATAACTTAATCATAGCTAACACTTGATTCAAGAATCATAAAAGAAGGTTGTACACATGGAAGCAGCCTGGAGATACTAGAAGCTATCAGATAGATTATATAATGGTAAGATAGAGATTTAGGAACCAGGTTTTAAATTGTAAGATATTTCCAGGGGCAGATGTGGACTCTGACCACAATCTATTGGTTATGAACTGTAGATTAAAACTGAAGAAACTGCAAAAAGGTGGGAATTTAAGGAGATGGGACCTGAATAAACTGAAAGAACCAGAGGTTGTACAGAGTTTCAGGGAGAGCATAAGGGAACACATGACAGGAATGGGGGAAAGAAATACAGTAGAAGAAGAATGGGTAGCTTTGAGGGATGAAATAGTGAAGGCAGCAGAGGATCAAATAGGTAAAAAGACGAGGGCTAGTAGAAACCCTTGGGTAACAGAAGAAATATTGAATTTAATTGATGAAAGGAGAAAATATAAAAATGCAGTAAATGAAGCAGGCAAAAAGGAATACAAACGTCTCAAAAATGATATCGACAGGAAGTGCAAAATGGCTAAGCAGGGATGACTAGAGGACAAATGTAAGGATGTAGAAGCTTATCTCACTAGGGGTAAGATAGATACTGCCTACAGGAAAATTAAAGAGACCTTTGGAGAAAGGGGAACCACTTGCATGAATATCAAGAGCTTTGATGGAAACCCAGTTCTAAGCAAAGAAGTGAAAGCAGAAATGTGGAAGGAGTATATAGAGGGTCTATACGAGGGTGATGTACTTGAGAACAATATTATGGAAATGGAAGAGGATGTAGATGAAGATGAAGATGAAATGGGAGATATGATATCGCGTGAAGAGTTTGACAGAGCACTGAAAGACCTGAGTTGAAACAAGGCCTCGAGAGTAGACAACATTCCATTAGAACTACTGACAGCCTTGGGAGAGCCAGTCTTGACAAAACTCTACCATCTGGTGAGCAAGATGTATGAGACAGGCGAAATACCCTCAGACTTCAAGTTGTTGTTGTTGTGGTCTTCAGTCCTGAGACTGGTTTGATGCAGCTCTCCATGCTACTCTATCCTGTGTAAGCTTCTTCATCTCCCAGTACCTACTGCAACCTACATCCTTCTGAATCTGCTTAGTGTATTCATCTCTTGGTCTCCCTCTACGACTTTTACCCTCCACGCTGCCCTCCAATACTAAGTTGGTGATACCTTGATGCCTCAGAACATGTCCTACCAACCAATCCCTTCTTCTGGTCAAGTTGTGCCACAAACTTCTCTTCTCCCCAATCCTATTCAATACTTCCTCATTAGTTATGTGATCTACCCATCTAATCTTCAGCATTCTTCTGTAGCACCACATTTTGAAAGCTTCTATTCTCTTCTTGGCCAAACTATTTATCGACCACGTTTCACTTCCATACATGGCTACACTCTATACTAATATTTTCAGAAATGACTTCCTGACACTTAAATCTATACTCGATGTTAACAAATTACTCTTCTTCAGAAACGCTTTCCTTGCCATTGCCAGTCTACATTTTATATCCTCTCTACTTCGACCATCACAGTTATTTTGCTCCCCAAATAGCAAAACTCCTTTACTACTTTAAGTGTCTCATTTCCTAATCTAACTCCCTCAGCATCACTCGACTTAATTCGACTACATTCCATTATCCTCGTTTTGCTTTTGTTGATGTTCATCTTATATCCTTCCTTCAAAACACCCTCCATTACGTTCAACTGCTCTTC
Organism: Schistocerca cancellata; assembly: GCF_023864275.1. Classification (NCBI taxonomy): domain Eukaryota; kingdom Metazoa; phylum Arthropoda; class Insecta; order Orthoptera; family Acrididae; genus Schistocerca; species Schistocerca cancellata. The sequence continues at coordinate 603,902,409 of NC_064631.1, read as the reverse complement.
CAAGTCCTTTGCTGTCTCTGACAGAATTACAATGTAATCAGCGAACCTCAAAGTTTTTATTTCTTCTCCATGGATTTTAATACCTACTCCAAATTTTTCTTTTATTTCCTTCACTGCTTGCTCAATATACAGATTGAATAACATCGGGCAGAGGCTACAACCCTGTCTTATTCCCTTCGCAACCACTGCTTCCCTTTCATGTCCCTTGACTCTTATAACTGCCATCTGGTTTCTGTACAAATTGTAAATAGCCTTTTGCTCCCTGTATTTTACCCCTGCCACCATTAGAATTTGAAAGATAGTATTCCAGTCAACATTGTCAAAAGCTTTCTCTAAGTCTACAAATGCTAGAAACTTAGGTTTGCCTTTCCTTAATCTTTCTTCTAAGATAAGTTGTAAGGTCAGTATTGCCTCACGTGTTCCAGTGTTTCTACGGAATCCAAACTGATCTTCCCCGAGGTCGGCTTCTACTAGTTTCTCCATTCGTCTGTAAATAATTCGTGTTAGTATTTTGCAGCTGTTGCTTAGTAAACTGATTGTTCAGTAATTTTCACATCTGTCAACACCTGCTTTCTTTGGGATTGTAATTGAGGGTATTTCGCCTGTTTCATACATCTTGCTCACCAGATGGTAGAGTTTTGACAGGACTGGCTCTCCCAAGGCCGTCAGTAGTTCCAATGGAATGTTGTCTACTCCGGGGGCCTTGTTCCAACTCAGGTCTTTCAGTGCTCTGTCAAACTCTTCACGCAGTATCATATCTCCCATTTCATCTTCATCTACATCCTCTCCCATTTCCATAATATTGTCCTCAAGTACATCCCCCTTGTATAGACCCTCTATATACTCCTTCCACCTTTCTGCTTTCCCCTCTTTGCTTAGAACTGGGTTTCCATCTGAGCTCTTGATGTTCATACAAGTGGTTCTGTTATCTCCAAAGATCTCTTTAATTTTTCTGTAGGCAGTATCTATCTTACCCCTAGTGAGATAAGCCTCAACATCCTTACATTTGTCCTCTAGCCATCCATGCTTAGCCATTTTCCACTTCCTGTCGATCTCATTTTTGAGACGTTTGTATTCCTTTTTGCCGGTTTAATTTACTGCATTTTTATATTTTCTCCTTTCATCAATTAAATTCAATATTTCCTCTGTTACCCAAGGATTTCTACTAGCCCTCGTCTTTTTACTTACTTGATCCTCTGCTGCCTTCACTACTTCATCCCTCAAAGCTACCCATTCTTCTTCTACTGTATTTCTTTCCCCCATTGCTATCAATTGTTCCCTTATGCTCGCCCTGAAACTCTGTACAAACTTTGGTTCTTTCAGTTTACCCAGGTCCCATCTCCTTAAATTCCCACCTTTTTGCAGTTTCTTCAGTTTTAATTTACAGGTCATAACCAATAGATTGTAGTCAGAGTCCACATCTGCCCCTGGAAATGTCTTACAATTTAAAACCTGGTTCCTAAATCTCTGTCTTACCATTATATAATCTATCTGATACCCTTTAGTATCTCCAGGGTTCTTCCATGTGTACAACCTTCTTTCATGATTCTTAAACCAAGTGTTAGCTATGATTATGTTGTGCTCTGTGCAAAATTCTACCAGGCGGCTTCCTCTTTCATTTCTTAGCGCCAATCCATATTCACCTACTACGTTTCCTTCTCTCCCTTTTCCTACACTCGAATTCCAGTCACCCATTACTATTAAATTTTCGTCTCCCTTCAGTACCTGAATAATTTCTTTTATTTCATCATACATTTCTTCAATTTCTTCATCATCTGCAGAGCTAGTTGGCATATAAACTTGTACTACTGTAGTACGTGTTGGCTTCGTATCTATCTTGGCCACAACAATGCGTTTGCTGTGCTGTTTGTAGTAGCTTACCCACATTGCTATTTTTTTATTCATTATTAAACCTACTCCTGCATTACCCCTATTTGATTTTGTGTTTATAACCCTGTAGTCACCTGACCAGAAGTCTTGTTCCTCCTGGCAACGAACTTCACTAATTCCCACTATATCTAACTTTAACCTATCCATTTCCCTTTTTAAATTTTCTAACCTACCTGCCCGATTAAGGGATCTGACATTCCACGCTCTGATCCATAGAACGTCAGTCTTCTTTCTCCTGATAACGACATCCTCTTGAGTAGTCCCCGCCCAGAGATCCGAATGGGGGACTATTTTACCTCCGGAATATTTTACTCAAGAGGACACCATCATCATTTAATCATACAGTAAAGCTGCATGCCCTCGGGAAAAATTACGGCTGTAGTTTCCCCTTGCTTTCAGCCGTTCACAGTACCAGCTCAGCAAGGCCGTTTTGGTTATTGTTACAAGGCCAGATCAGTCAATCATCCAGACTGTTGCCCCTGCAACTACTGAAAAGGCTGCTGCCCCTCTTCAGGAACCACACGTTTGTCCAGCCTCTCAACAGGTACCCCTCCGTTGTGGTTGTACCTACGGTATGGGTATCTGTATCGCTGAGGCATGCAAGCCTCCCCACCAATGGCAAGGTCCATGGTTCATGGAGGGAAGCAGACTTCAAGAAGAATATAATAATTCCAATCACAAAGAAATCAGGTGTTGACAGATGTGAAAATTACCGAACTATCAGTATAATAAGTCACAGCTGCAAAATACTAATGCGAATTCTTTACAGATGAATGGAAAAACTGGTAGAGGCCAACCTCGGGGAAGATCAGTTTGCATTCCGTAGAAATGTGGGAACATGTGAGGTTGTACTGACCTTACGACTTATCTTAGAAGAAAGATTAAGGAAAGGCAAACCTACGTTCCTAGCATTTGAATACTTAGAGAAAGTTTTTGACAATGTTGACTGGAGCACTATCCTTTCAAATTCTGAAGGTGGCAGGGGTAAAACACAGGGAGTGAAAGGCTATTTACAATTTGTACAGAAAGCAGATGGCAGTTATAAGAGTCGAGGGACATGAAAGGGAAGCAGTGGTTGGGAAGGGAGTGAGACAGGGCTGTAGCCTCTCCCCGATGTTATTCAATCTGTATATTGAGCAAGCAGTAAAGGAAACAAAAGAAAAATTCAGAGTAGGAATTAAAATCCTTGGAGAAGAAATAAAAACTTCGAGGTTTGCCGATGACATTGTAATTCTGTCAGAGACGGCAAAGGACTTGGAAGAGCAGCTGAACGGAATGGACAGTGTCTTGAAAGAAGGATATAAGATGAACATCAACAAAAGCAAAATGAAGATAGTGGAATGTAGTCAAATTAAGTTGAGTGATGCTGAGGGAATTAGATTAGGAAATGAGACACTTAAAGCAGTAAAGGAGTTTTGCTATTTGGAGAGCAAAATAACTGATGATGGTCAAAGTAGAGAGGATATAAAATGTAGGCTGTTAATGGCACGGATAGCGTTTGTGAAGAAGAGAAATTTGTTAACATTGAGTATAGATTTAAGTGTCAGGAAGTCATTTCTGAAAGTATATGTATGGAGTGTAGCCATGTATGGAAGTGAAACGTGGTCGATAACTAGTTTGTACAAGAAGAGGATAAAAGCTTTGGAAACTTGATGCTACAGAACAATGCTGAAGATTAGATGGGTAAATCACATAACTAATGAGGAGGTATTGAATAGAATTGGGGAGAAGAGGAATTTGTGACACAAGTTGACAATAATAAGAGATTGGTTGTTAGGACATGTTCTGAGGCATCAAGGGATCAGCAATTTAGTATTGGAGGGCAGCATGGAGGGTAAAAATCGTAGAGGGAGATCAAGAGATGAATACACTAAGCAGATTCAGGAGGATGTAGATTGCAGTAGGTACTGGGAGATGAAGAAGCTTGCACAGGATAGAGTAGTGTGGAGAGCTGCATCAAACCAGTCTCAGGGCTGAAGACCACAACAACAACACTGGTATTATAAGGAAAATTGTAAACCAGTATTTGTGTTTTTATGAGTCTCCTGTACTTTAAGTCAATGGCTCCAAATTGTATGTTATGAGACAATAAACTTCTACTGTGACAGCTGCAAATAATTCATACTATATCATCATTTGTAGCTAATCTACATTTGTGTATCAAACAAATTTTGAACCAGTGGAAACCATTCCTTCTAATTTTATTGTGTATTTATGTAAATAAAATTATAGTTATGAGAATTTTCGGAAGTGTTGTGCCTATATACTATAAAGTGGGGTGACTTTGAACATTTTAAATTCATTTTTGTAAATTAAACCAGAACTTCTGAAGATATTGACATGAAACTTTTTGGGAATTTGCAAGAGGTGTTGCTGAATACGATGAAGCAGATTATACATTTTTATCCCCCATGCCTAGTTTATTTTTTAAAAAGTTTTCACTGTTCAATTTCACCCCCTGGGTTGGGGTCACTTTGAACATGGAAACATTTACCTATTCTGTAGGAGTCATGATGTCAATTACTGTTAAATGACACCCTTATCATATGAAACAGCATGATATTTTGTATATAAATATAGTTTTGAAAGTCATTTATTTAGAAAAAATTGAGTGTTTTTTATGAGTTTTCTTTATTCACCTGAAACTGTTTGTATGATTATGGATTAATTTTGCTAATAAAGGAAATGGGTGCTGAACTAGTTATGAAATAACTTATTTAAAAACAGATCTTTTCAAAACAGTCTGTATGACTTCAATAAAAGAAATGAAGAAAAGTTATCACATTTTAAAGAACTACCTCTGTAAACACTCTACAGGAAAGGAAGTTGCTATGAAAGAGTGTCCACTCTAGCAGATGCCATAGACATCAAATTTAAATTCAAAATGAAGAATCAGGTAGAATCCTACAAATGTCATCTTTCTCAAAATCTGACACATCGGGAACATTAGGCGACACAAAGAAATTTCATCTAATTCCACCTTGGAATGCCATTTCCTCAGAAGTGTAATTTCATCATCAGTGATAACATGTCCAACACTATTTTACACTTTTCTTTGAAGGAAACTTCACTAAAACATGTTTTCCACGGAGCTGATGTGACAAAGAACAGGGAATGTGCTGTTCAAAGACACTCCTTGAAAGACAAGCCTTCATATTTTATTTTGTTATGTCACCAAAGAATAAATTTAACATTTTATGTTGTCTGTAAATGTTCATTGAAGTTTTAACCTTGCCCATAAAAACTCGTTTCAAATTCTAAACTCAAAAATGCTTCTAATAATGGGCAAATGTTTTTGCGGTTGTGGAGGAAGTTACATTTCCAGAAAATTATTTTATTTTCTGTCTTTGTTACACAATGTTATTTCGTATCGACTGTCATGTCATCTGAATGTATCAATTATTGGCAATATTTAATGACTCTGGCCTTAGTTCCATATTTACATACTAGAGTGCAGCATTTATTTTAAGAAAACACAACATTGCTGTTCAAAGTCGCCTCCCCGTTCAAAGTCACCCCACTTTATGGTATATACAGGGTGTTTCAAAAATGACCAGTATATTTGAAACAGCAATAAAAACTAAACGAGCAGTGATAGAAATACACCGTTTGTTGCAATATGCTTGGGACAACAGTACATTTTCAGGCGGACAAACTTTCGAAATTACAGTAGTTACAATTGTCAACAACAGATGGCGCTGCAAGTGATGTGAAAGATATAGAAGACAACGCAGTCTGTGGGTGCGCTATTCTGTACGTCGTCTTTCTGCTGTAAGCGTGTGCTGTTCACAACGTGCAAGTGTGCTGTAGACAACATGGTTTATTCCTTAGAACAGAGGATTTTTCTGGTGTTGGAATTCCACCACCTAGAACACAGTGTTGTTGCAACAAGACGAAGTTTTCAACGGAGGTTTAATGTAACCAAAGGACCAAAAAACGATACAATAAAGGATCTGTTTGAAAAATTTCAACGGACTGGGAACGTGACGGATGAACATGCTGGAAAGGTAGGGCGACCGCGTACAGCAACCACAGAGGGCAACGCGCAGCTAGTGCAGTAGGTGATCCAACAGCGGCCTCAGGTTTCCGTTCACCGTGTTGCAGCTGCGGTCCAAATGACGCTAACGTCCACGTATCGTCTCATGCGCCAGAGTTTACACCTCTATCCATACAAAATTCAAACGTGGCAACCCCTCAGCGCCGCTACCATTGCTGCACGAGAGACATTCGCTAATGATATAGTGCGCAGGATTGATGACGGCGATATGCATGTGGGCAGCATTTGGTTTACTGACGAAGCTTATTTTTACCTGGACGGCTTCGTCAATAAACAGAACTGGCGCATATGGGGAACCGAAAAGCCCCATGTTGCAGTCCCATCGTCCCTGCATCCTCAAAAAGTACTGGTCTGGGCCGCCATTTCTTCCAAAGGAATCATTGGCCGATTTTTCAGATCCGAAACGATTACTGCATCACACTATCTGGACATTCTTCGTGAATTTGTGGTGGTACAAACTGCCTTAGACGACACTGCGAACACCTCGTGGTTTATGCAAGATGGTACCCGGCCACATCGCACGGCCGACGTCTTTAATTTCCTGAATGAATATTTCGATGATCGTGTGATTGCTTTGGGCTATCCGAAACATACAGGAGGCAGCGTGGATTGGCCTCCCTATTCGCCAGACATGAACCCCTGTGACTTCTTTCTGTGGGGACACTTGAAAGACCAGGTGTACCGCCAGAATCCAGAAACAATTGAACAGCTGAAGCAGTACATCTCATCTGCATGTGAAGCCATTCCGCCAGACACGTTGTCAAAGGTTTCGGGTAATTTCAGTCAGAGACTACGCCATATTATTGCTACGCATGGTGGACATGTGGAAAATATCGTACTATAGAGTTTCCCAGACCACAGCGCCATCTGTTGTTGAAAATTGTAACTACTGTAATTTCGAAAGTTTGTCTGCCTGAAAATGTACTGTTGTCCCAAGCATATTGCAACAAATGGTGTATTTCTACCGCTGCTCGTTTAGTTTTTATTGCCATTTCAAATATACCGGTCATTTTTGAAACACCCTGTATATTGTAGTAAATTTATGGTTAGTCATTATTGTTTTGCATCCTATTAATTTCAGCAGGAATATCTCATTTGGAAAACATTGCTCATTAATTGCAATGTAGGTAATTATGTAACTAATGAAATATTTCCACTTTTTTAGCTGCTTGTTGACCAGTTTGTCCTTTGTCAGAGTTTGAAGTTCATAATCAAAACATAAATATAGCCCTAATGAAGCTGACTGCTTTGGTGTTATAGTATGTTGTGCACTCATTATGACTGTGATGTCATGTTCCATTTAGTTTGTCAATATAATTTGTCTGCATTTGTTGCAAATTTCTTCTATTTTCAAGTTTGTTAGAGACCATAACCTTGAGAAAACAGAAGTTTTGTTTCAAAGTTGGCTTCAGAGAATCAGTAAAATTAATCCATGTCTAGCAGATATGAAATGCATCTCAGGTACTCTCCTGTTCCGTATAATACTGTCTTCTCTCTAGGAAGCACAGGCCCAGTCACCACTTGCCAACTGGCTTGTGAATGACTTGTCTAGGAGCCCTGTACAGTGGAGGCAGGGAACTCAGGGTACTACACCCATCCACCTAACCAACAGGTCTGTGGCACTGCCTTCCACTGAAATTGACATTCTACATCTATGTCTACATCCATACTCCGCAAGCCACCTGACGGTGTGTGGCGGAGGGTACTTTGAGTACCTCTACTGATTCTCCCTTCTATTCCAGTCTCGTATTGTTCATGGAAAGGAAGATTGTCGGTATGCCTCTGTGTGGGCTCTAATCTCTCTGATTTTATCCTCATGGGCTCTTCGCGAGACATACGTAGGAGAGAGCAATATACTGTTTGACTCCTCGGTAAAGGTATGTTCTCGAAACTTCAACAAAAGCCAGTACCGAGCTACTGAGCATCTCTCCTGCAGAGTCTTCCACTGGAGTTTATCTGTCATCTCTGTAACGCTTTCGGGATTACTAAATGATCCTGTAATGAAGAACGCTGCTCTCCGCTGGATCTTCTCTATCTCTTCTATCAACCCTATCTGGTACGGATCCCACACTGGTGAGCAGTATTCAAGCAGTGGGCTAACAAGTGTACTGTAACCTTCTTCCTTTGTTTTCAGATTGCATTTCTTTAGGATTCTTCCAATGAATCTCACTCTGGCATCTGCTTTACCGACGATCAACTTTATATGACCATTCCACTTTAAATCACTCCTAATGCCTACTCCCAGATAATTTATGGAATTAACTGCTTCCAGTTGCTGACCTGCTATATTGTACCTAAATGATAAAGGATCTTTCTTTCTGCACATTGAGATTCAATTGCCATTCCCTGCACCATGCATAAATTCATTGCATATCCTCCTGCATTTCAGTACAATTTTCCATTGTTACAACCTCTCGATATACTACAGCATCATCCGCAGAAAGCCTCAGTGAACTTCTGATGTTATCCATAAGGTTGTTTATGTATATTGTGAATAGCAATGGTCCTACGACACTCCCCTTCGGCACACCCGAAATCACCCTTACTTCGGGAGACTTCTCTCCATTGAGAATGACATGCTGTGTTCTGTTATCTAGGAGCTCTTCAATCCAATCACACAATTGATCTGATAGTCCATATGCTCTTACTTTGTTCATTAAACGACTGTGGGGATCTTCACAGCAAACATAAACTAGCCAAAGCCTTGCAGACAAACAAAAATTACACGAAGCGAAATGTAGTGTGAGGAGGGCTATGCAAGAGGCGTTTAATGAATTGGAAAGTAAAGTTCTATGTACTGACTTGGCAAAAAATCCTAAGAAATTTTGGTCTTATGTCAAAGCAGTAGGTGGATCAAAACAAAATTTCCAGACAGTCTGTTACCAAATTGGTACTGAAACAGAGGATGACAGACTAAAGGACAAAATACTAAATGTCGTTTTCCAAAGCTGTTTCACATAGGAAGACTGCACTGTAGTTCCTTCTCTAGATTGTCACACAGATGACAAAATGTTAGATATTGAAATAGATGACAGAGGGATAGAAAAACAATTAAAATTGCTCAAAAGAGGAAAGGCCGCTGGACCTGATGGGATTCAGTCTGATTTTACATAGAGTACGCGAAGGAACTTGCCCCCCTTCTTGCAGCGGTGTACCTTAGGTCTATGGAAGATCGTAGCATTCCAAAGGATTGGAAAAGGTCATAGGTCATCCTCATTTTCTAGAAGGGACGTTGAACAGATGTGCAGAACTGTAGATCTATATCTCTAACGTTGATCAGTTGCAGAATTTTGGAACATGTACTATGTTCGAGTAAAATGGCTTTTCTGGAGACTAGATACGGTTTGGCAGTGTAACAAACTTCACCTATAGGGAAGCCTGCTGCTTCCATTGTTGGAGGAAGGCAAACACAAAAGGGTAGGGTCGGTTGATTGTCAGCAGTTCAAACGTATGAAAAGTAATGGCATCTTTTAAGAATGTGAGAGATCACTCATGAACTCTGTGAGTATGCCTGGAGGCCTCATTCAGCATGTTGAAGAGGCTATTCTAGCAGCTAATGATGGAAAGAGGTGCAACCAAGTGCAGAATGTCACGCATGGAATGAACAGTACCTGTCATCTGGGCTCCGAAGTCATACCTGTATCTTTCCAGTGAATGGCAAAGAGGATTGAGAAGACCAACCTTGCTTATGGAGTTTCAGCAAAGGTCACAATCTAGACCATTGTCTGCAGCATTGATCATCAGCACCTGATTCTGAACTGAGTGGAAGGGTTGAACCAGAGACTTTGAAGATTCTGTGACAACCTAGGCTGCGCCTTCTTAGTCGTGTGCCATACGGATGTTAACTAAAAGGTCAGGGATGTACCACGTGTAAGACATTAGCAGGAGCAGTGCACAAAACTACTATCAAATATCTCTGACATGCATAAAGTGTAGAGTCTTAGGACATATTCTTGAGCTCAACTGTAATGAGCTGCTTCAAACAGAATAACCAACATGGATTCCAAAAATGTGGGAAACCCAGCTTGTACATTTCTCACATGACATCCTGAAAGCCATGGATCAAGGTAGTCAGGTAGATGCAGTATTCCTTGACTTCCAAAAAGTGTTTGACTCAGAACCACACCTATGCTTTTATCAAAAGCATGATCATGTAGGACAAGGATGGCCAAGAATTCAGCTTGCATGCGGTGCTTGTGCATGCATGCCAATCTCTCTTGCCTGAGTGCACACTTCCCCGTTTACCACACCGTGTTGTCTGACGGGAGAAGGGGGGACTATGAAAGTGTTGAATGCAGCATTCAGTTTTGTTTCATATTTCTCAACAACGTAGGTCACAAACAAAGCAAACTTTCAGTGTTTTTTTTCTTTTTTAGGCACCCTGAAGTCATCATAAAATTTATATCTGGCTCGCCCTATCAGCATATGAACAGACACAGGCGGTTCACAGATTTCTTTCACCCAGGTTGCCACATAATCATGACTTACTTAGTTTGAAGACTGAGGAGAAAAAAAAAAAATCCTTTCATACACATTTGTTGATCGAAACATTGGTATCATGTTTGTGGCCTCATTAGGGAAACGTGAAAACGATTACCAAGAATAACAACATAGAACTCCCAGCCAGTTTTAATGTAAAATAATTTGTCTTAAATGTACATTACTTTGCAGATTGACCATTTCCATCTGCAGATGCATAAAGGCACTTTCAACTGAAATGGAAAAAGTGTCGAAGACAGATGTAAGATTGGTAGTGTCCTCAGACTTTTCGAAAAGCTATTCCTGTAATTCTTTCAATACCACAATGGATTGTTCAAAATTCAAGTTTTCTTTAGTGCCAATGAGATCTGGGAAATGCCTGCATATTTAATACAAAGTGTTTCTTGATGTATGGAGCAATGAATCCCATACAGATCATATGCTGATCATTATAATTTTTAGCTCTTTTGTCTCAACTAAATTTTTAAATTCTTTCTCTATGGGGTGGAAATGGCATTTCATAGCAAAATTGTAGTACCTGTCAAGTATGTGACTTCATAATAGATGTTGAAAGTTTCCATCCTTCTCCTCTGTGATTCTCATTCATTTTTAAAGGACAGTGATGATAGACTGCCAGACAGTCTCTTTTTGCACAAACAGGCATTGGGCCTGTGAACTTCCTTTACCTCGAACAAATAGCAAAGAAAGAACAGTGCTTACATCACAATTCTGCTGAACTGAAGAAAGTTGTGTGAACTAAAATAAGCCACACCAAATGCTGAAAGAAAATGTCGCACTGTATTGCTAAAAGAAATGTCACATTATACCAAGAAGGGCCAGGCAAAGCCAAGACATACCAAATATGACTGAGATAGGCTGAGCCTTGGACCACATGTGAGCAGCACATTGTGCTTGTCGTAGCTGACCCTGGTATAGGGTATCAAGTGAAATTTGTTACTGGATTGCAGATTTCTTGCTAGGAAAGGTACAGCATGTTATCTCGGTGGAGAATCATTGGCAAATGTAGAAGTAATTTCGGGTATGCACCAAGAAAGTATGTTGGGACCATTGCTGTTTGGACCATATTAATGACCTAGCAGACACTATTAATAGAAACCTCAGACTTTTCACAGATGAAGCAGATGTCTGTAATGAAGTACTGTCTGAAAAAATCTGCACTATTACTCATATTGTTGGATCTTGATAAAATTTCAAATTGGCACAAAGATTGACAACTCACTTTAAGGTGCAAAAATGTAGTATCCTGCACCTACAATATCAATGAGTCACAGTGATGTTGAAAAAACTTAACTGGCAGATGTTTGAATATAGATAGAAACTATTCCAAGAAATTCTGCTTACAAAATTTCAAGAACCTGCTTTATGTGATGAATCTAGGAATTATACTACCTCCTGTTTAGGATTTACTGATAAACCGATAGAATAATTTTTGTTCTGTGTGATAAACTGTAAGTACTTTCAGTATTCAGTTTATTCACAATTGACCACTTACATCGGAATAGGTCTGAACATTAAATATACAATTAACAATAGCTTTACAGTAGTTTTTACTGTAGAAAATGAAAGAAATCATGTGAAGTGAGTGATAGAAGGTGATCAGTGACACCGATGAACAATTACATATGACTGTGTGATCTCTGGTCCTGAGTACAAAAGACATTAATAATTACTATTCTTTCCTTCTTTTGTTTAGCAAACAAACTGGCTCTAGATCTCTTAAGCTTACCACTGGCTTAGACGGACATGATTGTAATAGCTCTCATTAAAATACAGATTTGTTAACAATAATTGTGTGAATTATTTACTTAACTGTGTTCAGAATTCAGTAGAATACTTGTTAATTATAAAAAAACTTCTTTTATTTGTAATATAGTGCCCTCATCTGAGATATTTAAGATAGTTTTATGTAGATTCAATCATCTGTTGTTTCCACCATTGCTATTGGCCTAACCTATTGTGTCAAGTATGGCTCTTCAAGCCTACTTACTATGAAAAAATTCATTCAGCCTCTATCCAAGGCTTAAAGTAAAGGTGTAATGACAAAATTTCTTTACTTGTTTGTAAAAACAATGGCCATACTGGACATATGATGCTGAGTATGTTCAACTTAACGTATTCGCCACCACAGCGATCACGAAACATTAATTTAAAAAAAAAAAATGTTTCCAAAGTGAATGTTAACACCTTTACATACAAATGAATTCATTTCTGAGTGAAATCCTTGTGAACTTCATTGATTAATGCTCTACTGAAATTTATTGCTCTGATACATGCAGAAGTAATTTATGCAAATCTTTTGTGCTTTCTCCCTACAAATACTTAAAAATATTGACATTGCTTCAGAATGTTATTGGTGTCATAATTGTGTTTGAGTATTAATGTGGTTTTCTGGAAATAATATCAGTTTTTAATGAAATGATTAGTGACAGTAACTTTAACTTTCATTTGCATTAAACATACTGAAAGATGATTGAAACTACTATGCAATACCCAATGTAAATGCAATATGACACGTCACAGAATATACTGTGACACCCCATATATTGCTTATATAGGGAACATGAAGTGGAGATTAGGCTAACTGGAGCATGCACAGAGATGTTTAAGCAATCATTCTTTCCACACCCCATTCATGAATGGAATGGTGGGAACCCTTAATGACTAAGACAATGGAAGTACCCTCTACCATGTACTTCACCTGACCACTTCGAGGATGACCACATAAAAACTGGCATCAGTGACCATGACACAGTTGTGGCAACAATGATTACCAAAGTACAAAAGACAACTAAACCAAGCAGAAAGATATGTATTTTCAGTAAACTAGATAAAAAAATCAGAAGTGTCATATCACAGTAAGAACTTGAAACTTTCAGCTGAGGGCAGAAGCATGTAGAGGAACTATAGCTCAATTAAAAGAATAGTTGACCATGCAATGGATAGATATGTACTCAGTAGAACAGTCCCTAATGAGAGGGAACCTCATGGTATACAGTCACTGTAAAGAAACAGAGATTACTGCATAATAGGTGTAAAACAAACCATAGGGCTATAGACAGAGAGATGATGAATGGAATGTGTTTGGCTGTCAAGAGAGCAATGCGTGATTGATTCCTTCAGTGACTACTGCAGCAGAACATTGTCAAATAATCTTCCACAGAACCCAAAGACATTCTGGTTATATGTAAAGGCTGTTAGTGGCACCAAACTTAGTGTGCAGTCCCTAGCGAATGAGATAGGAACTGAAATTGAGGGTAGTAAAGCAAAAGCTAGATTGCTCAACTCCACATCCTCGTACCACTAAGAAATGAATGAAATAAATATTAGTGTCAGTGGTGTTGGGAAACAGCTGAAATCTTTAAACCGTACAAAGTTCCAGGGCCCGATGGATCCCCTGTCAGATTTTATACTTAATCTGCAGCTGAGATAGCCCCTCTTCTAATTATAATGTATTGTAGACCACTTAAACAAAAAACCGTGCCCAGTTCTTGGAGAAGAGCACAGATCATACCTGTCTACAAGAGGGGTAGTAGAAGTGATCCACAAAAGTACTGTCCAATATCCTTGACATCAATTTGTTGTAGAAGCTGAGAACATATTCTGAGCTCAAACATAATGAGGTATCTTTAACAGAATGACCTCAATGCCAACCAGCATGGCTTCTGAAAACATCAATCATGTGAAACCCAACATGCACTGTTTTCACATGACATACTGAAAGCTTTGGATCAAGGCAGACAGGTACATGAAGTATTTCTTGATTTCCGGAATGCATTTGACTCACTACCACATTTACACTTATTATGAAAAGTTCAATCAAGTATCAAGTGAACTTTGTGATTGGATTGAGGACTTTTTGGTATGGAGGACATAGCATGTTATCTTGGATGTAGAGTCATTGTCAGATGTAGAAGTAACTTTGGGTGTGCCACAGTGATGCATGTTTGGAACTTTGCTGTTCACATTGTATATTAAAAACCTTGCAGACAATATGCAATATGCAACACGAACAGCAAGGGTTCCTACCCCCTTCTCCTTTTATCAGCGACTCTCCATGCAAGATAATGTACTGCATATTCCCTACTATGAAATCTGCCACTGTAATCAAGTGAAAATTGCCATATCCATTTTGTGCTTGATAATGAAACTTTGCTGAAATTCACTGCTCTTCTTTGGGTCTTCTCTATTTCCTGCATCAATACTATGTGGTGTGGACCCCAGACTGTTGTGCAGTATTGAAATATTGCTTGAATAAGGGTTTTTTAAATCACAGTCTGTGTGGGTGAAGTAAAGTTCATCAAGATTCCTCCAATGACTCTCAGTCTGGCATCAGCCTTACTTTTGATTAGTGTTATGTGGTCATTTCACTTTAAATCATTCTGTGTGCATTGTGTACATAATTGACAATTCAAAATATAAACAATTATCTCATTCTCAGTATTTAGTGCTGCTTGAAATGCTCTTCTTTGTACAAGGTGTAAAACTTTAGCATTTATGTCACAGGTATTGAGGGGAATTAGAATACAAAATTATTTCCAATGATCATTTACATATTTATACAGTAATTGTGAAACAGATTTATTTTATAAAGTTTAATATAGCAAAACTTTTTAATTGACAAAACTGGTATTTGTAACACATTTGACACATGTAAAATTATTTGCATTAATCTTTTTTATTATAATTTACATACAGTGTAAATTCTAATAATACCTAAGATTGTTTACATTGTCAAATGAGAGGTAGTCAAAACCCTGGCAGAGAATGTGATTCACATTATGCCCTGAAATGAGGAATGTCCTACCCACTATCCTCCCCTCCCCTCCCACTGTGATATTCTACTGCCCATCGAACCTAAACAATATCTTCTTCCATCCCCATACAACCCCTGCTCCAACCTCTTGTCTTGTGGTTCATATCCCTGTAATAGACCTAGATGCAAGATCTGTCCCATACACCCTCCTACCATCATCTACTCCAGTCTGGCCACAAGTATCATCTATCTCAATAAAGACAGAGATTTCTTGTGGAACGAGTCAGGTGAGCTTCAGTCCCTGACCAATTTATTAGATGCACTGCAGGTTCTTAAGCAAATTTTGATTTATGTCTAACAAAATTTGTTTTTTTTTAATACATAAATTGTGATAAAGTGATTATGTGTAGTCTACTTCATAACTAAGGTGATATAACAAATAAATAAAACATAGTATTTGCTGAAAATATTTTATTTCAATAATTACAAGAAACATTAAAATATTATGAAAGTGAAAACATTAGTTTTAATATCTTGTTGAGCCACCTTTTGCAGCTATGAGAGCCTTAATACAATGTGGTATGCTGTCAGTGTAGACCTGTATGGTGTCCTGCGTTTGTGTATGATGATACCACACCTGGATGATCTTCTTTAAGAGCTGTGTTTTTGTTGTGATGATATATTTTGCCACCCCCCTCTTCATTAGTTCCCATACATTTTCTACGGGGTTCATGTCGGGACTATTACCTGGCCAGTCTAACAGAAGAATAGTTTGTTCCTTCAGAAAGGATTTAACTGACCTGGCTGTGTGACAGGGAGCTCCATCCTGCATAAAAATAAATGGTTCCCCGCTCGGGAACTATTCTCTGAGTTGTGGTATTACCGTAACCATTTTTGCAGGACTTCATTGTACTGGTCTGACCTCATTATAGCTTTAACCACGTAAAGACGTCCTGTATCCTTGCCACAGATGACAGACCAAATCATCACCTTAGTTGCATGTTTTACAATCTGAATAATGCATTTGGGACGAAATTTTTCTCCTGTTTGATGGTGCACATACTGAGATTTGTTAGTTAAAATTTCAAACGTGCTTTCATCACTGAAGCATACCTGTTAAAAATCAAGAAACATAATTAATACTATGAATAAATATACATAGGTTATATCATACCATAAATAATAGTTTTAAAGTTAAATTACCGATTTCCAGAAGTCCACATTCCTATCACACCACTGTTTAGCCCACTTCAGACACTTTGCTTTAATTGTGGCTGTTAACTTTGATTTTATGCAGGTTGACAGGCCTTGAATTCAATATCCTTCAACTTTCTGTGAACAGTGCATTCAGATGCATTCACATTAGCCTCTTCCAGTTGAGATTTTACCTGTTTCGATGTTGCAAATCAGTTTTCTAGGCAAATTCTTCCGAGAAATATTTCTGGCCTTGTGGTAAAAATTGGTTTTCTTCCACATTTAGTCTTCCTTCTGGGGTTCAATTCTTCACCTGAATCAGTTTTCTTCTTTATGCACCTTATGATAGCTTCTGACATTTACAACCTTCGTGAAATTTCCCGATTGGAATACATTTTTATATTGACGAGGGCTTTGAGCTCAGCTTTTCTATGTGGTGAAATGTCCCCTCTTTTATCCATTTTTAAAGGTCACAATGAGTAATATCTGGCTGTTAAACAGTCAATTGTGATGTCAATATTACAAAATTGATAATCAAAGTATTACACCAGTTACACGCGAGAACACCACAGAACAAGTCCTTTCCTGTATTCTGTACTCTGCACATCAATACCTACAATAAGTCAACAATCCAATGTCACGTAGCAACAATAGATACAAAATTCAACTATGTAATAAGTGCCCTCAATAACTCATAAATTTTCTGATTTTCACATTAAATATAGTACTCAACATGTAATTATTACAAATAACATTAAAAATGTGTAGTGCATCTAATAATTTGGCCAAGAACTGTACAAGGTAATCTCCAACCATTGGATTTCGTTCTATGTGGCATGATGACTAACAAGCTGTCTGTTTGCATGAATGGCCACCGACAAACTGTGGCCAAGAAACAGCTGGACCATCCAATTACTGAGCATGTTACCTAACACAGTGTTCATTTTAATGTGCACTGAGTAGCAATCTATCCTTTCCATAATATTTAGACATCAAAATGCTTCAGTTCAGTTAAATAATATTTGTGACTACAGTAACAATTCTGTGACTTTTTTACTTAATTGCTCATGTGCACTTTTAATTTCTGAAGAGATAAGAACTATTAAGCTCCACATTTGTCCATACTAACTATCTGTCTGTAAACATCATTAGATACTATAAGAGACCTGGTCTCCATGAACCTCAAAGATGTGATCAAAGATTGGTGAACTTCAAATTTTTAACTTCAAAAACACGCTTATGACTATTCATTTTAAGGATAGATCCTACAACAGAAATTTCATGTGTTGATCCAGTGTAACTGTACAGTTACTGAAGGCTTATACCACAACAGATAGATTTAGTTATGTGACAAAGGTTTTTCATATACTCTATGTGGAAACACAAGATATCATATCAGGCCCAGTCATCTTTCCTCTGTTGAGAAATTTCAGTCTATTGTCTGTCACATGGTTACATATTTGATCTCTGACCTATTAACATTCATGTGGCAATTGAAAGCAGAAATAGCAGTTTGATCTTCCTGACTGAAACAATTTTGGTAAAAGGAATTGATGTTTGATCCCACAAAATATTCTATAATTCTGCAATCATTTGATGTCAAAGCTATGGAACAGTAGTACTGTGGATCGCTTCTGCTATTCTCTTTGGAGACAAGTATTACCTGAGGTTTTTCCAACTACAGGGCAAAGATATTTATTCAAGAGATCTACAGTATACTACAGTTAAAAGATGGACTAACTCATATGCAAATCCTGTATAGAAGCTGACAGGGATTCAATCGGGCCCTGTAGCTTTATTTAATTTTAACTTTCTCAATGCCATTCACATTCATTTTTCACATTCATGTATCATTCATATTTGCAGTGGTGCAAGAGTCTGTGGTGCTGATGAGGTCGACACTAACATCAATATACTTTTGTCTCTAGACTCCGAGCATCGTCTTTGGATGCTGAAAATTGTCTTTGGGCTATTCCGCCATGTGAGTTGTCTGTGAGCCTTTGATGTGTTTAGGTGAATGAATGCACTACTGTAAAATTGATGTTGTTTGGTGTAACCAACCCAAACAATCTCCTCACTGGTGACCCCGAGTTGTAATGTCTTCCATTTTTGCCGTTTTACTGTGTCCACAACCTCTGCGTTGGTTATTTTCACATGCATTACATCGACACAGCATTTGAACAATGACTTCAGCCCAGCACCAAATGCCGGATTTTGTGATCGACATGCATCTTATTGCGGGCGATGTACACCCACCAGGATTGCAACACGATGCCTCTCACTTGACAACTACACCGATTTCGCCGGACGTTTTCGAGCCTGCGACAATAAGTGAGGTTAGGAGTAAGCATGACTCTGGCTATCAGATGCCTTTGTTCCCACCACATGTGCCCTCCCTTATCAATGGTGCAGTTACCTCTTATGGATCACCGTGCAGTGCGGTGCCAATGCCGATTTCTGCAAATGCTTCGTTGGACAACCTACCACTGCCAGGACAATGATTTGCCACGCTGCAATCCATGCAGTACCACGCAGATTCCTGCCACATAGCCGGAACTGCTTCGTTCACAGGTCAACCTCCTCAGCATCCGACCACGCCCATGCCTGCCTCAGTTCAACATCAGCACATGCCTTCCTGCTTCGATACTTCAGCCTGCAACAGGAGCAATAACTTGTTATCTGTGCCTGACCTCCATCTCCATCCCGCTGCTATGCCTCAGTGTTTTGTGCCACAGCATTCACCTTATCCGCACACCGTTTTGAGTGGAGTGACTACGAACAGTGAACATTCACACATTCTGTCCCACATTCGACATCATTTCCTACATTGTGCTTCTGGACAGCCCGCACCTCCACAGCCTTCCTGCAACACAGGTGGCCTCATCTCTGATCATACGTCGAGCTTTCCGCGGACTAACACGCGTTCTCAAACTTTGAACTTTTTCTCACCTGTCGCCCCCGTGCCGGCTCCAGTCAAGCTTCCGCTACCGTTCTCAGCACATCTCGGTGCCTCATCCATGTTGGTCTTCTATGACGTGTCAATCCAAACACACCCGCAACGTGTTGAGCTACCGCAACTGCAATCGACACATTACGGTGTCTCACCCGCGTCGGTCTTCTGCGTCGCGACGGATCGCGCTCAACCACAACGCTTCCCTTCACGCTACCACCCGACCAGCCATCGTTGCCATATCCCCTGGAGGCACACTCTCCTGGAATACTACAGCAACAACAGTTCGTTTCAGGCAGTGCCCCGACGATCTCAACTCAACCTGTTCTTCCAAACATTCTACAACACTTACTGAGACTGCTGCCGTTTAATACCGACAGAGCAACAACCTGGTTCAGGATTGTGGACAAAATGTTCGACCATTACAAACTCGATGAGTCAACCAGGTTTCTGAGCCTCATCACCCACCTGCACGACCAGGAGGACTTGATTGCTGCCCTGGTCTATGCCCCGGAGTCAGCTACCCGGTACACTCTAACCAAAATAACAGTTCTACGTCGGCTTGCACGCTCAACTGAGGCAGCAATACGGCAAGTGCTCCACATTGAGCAACTAGGCAATGACAAACCTTCCCAGCTCTGGAGACAGCTACGTGCCCTGGTCAGCGACGATCTACTCTCTGACTCATCTCTCCTAGCCATCTGTTCAGATAAACTATCTCCTCACATTCGCTTTGCTCTGGCTCAGAGGTCGCGGAACCTGTCGAGCAAAGAATGACAATTGCTGACAAGCTACATGATGCATCACTGCTCTATTTCACCAGCCACTGCATACCTGACAAGTCTCACGTTCAGGCTCATCATCTTGTGGCTGGATGCGGCCAGGGCCGCACTGTATCGACTATTCCGCTCGCTCCAGGAAGCAGTAAACAAGCAACTGGGACATCACCGGCTCCGCCCATGGTCACGCCCCCTCCTGCAACTGAAACTACTGCGGCCACCGAACCTTGGCCACTGCCTCTGGCAACGAACTTTCCACAGGAAATGCAACCGCACTACCCTTACTGTTACTTTCACACATGGTTTGGTGAGGCGTCACAGAACTGCAGACCACCCTGCTACTTCCCAAATGCCAATCGCAGTTAGGTCCAGGTGCCACCTCCTGCACACAACATGACAGGCACCCCCCAGTGCTCCATTCTGTCCGGGAATGGCCAGATAATTGCGGACGACTTTATATTAAAGACATTTTGTTGGGATACTTCTTCCTAGTGGACACAGGCGCCGATGTTTCGCTGCTGCCTACGTCCTTAGTGTCGTTGAACATCCGCCCTCATCACACTTCACTGCAAGCCGTGAATTCAACAAAACTACAATGCTTGGGTTCTACTTCCCACGTCGTCTCACTCTCCGCAAACTGCAAACTCGAGTGGACTTTTTTAGTGTGCGAAACTGATGAACCTATACTAGGCACTGACTTCCTGCGACACCACAAACTTTCACCAGACCTAGTGCGAAACACCGTGTTTCATCACCCATCCAAGACTCACTACCCCTGTGCTCCGTCGAGCAAACCCCACCGGTGACACATCAGTCCGGGCTCATCTCATCCATACATGCTCGTCTCTGTCGACGACGTTACGAGAAACAACACACAAGTGCCTTGTCAAGCTTGAAAACATCGCTCGCCTACGCAAGGAAAACTTTGAGCTCTCCCTCCGGCTCCATGAAACTCAGCTCCAGCTCTCCTACGCAGGAAAGGAATTACAGACACTACAGCAAGGACAAAGCAAGGTCAGCAAGTGCGCCGAATCTTCTTGCAGTCCCAGCAATCGAGCCTCTGTGTGCTTACCTCCCGCTACCCCTCACAACTGTGCTATCAAGTCTGACGTAACATGTACTGACAGCTCCACAGTGCCACGCCCTCCTAACATGCCAACGTTTGACACTCGGCCGGACACAAGTGCGCATGCATGACGTGCGTCATGTGTTCCCGAACTGATGGCTCGTACCCCGCCGTCATGGACAGCACCTCAAACTATGCAACTTCGGCTCCTGTGCACCGCCGTGCAACCGCCACTGACAACACAAGCAGTGCACTTGCGGCTGGCACTTCGCCCGCGACCGTGCTACCATAGGCCGCGCCCTCAGACAATGGACTTACTAACAGCTCACGAGCTCTACTGTGCTCACCTGACCACGGTGTCTCTGCTTCAGTCTGGCGGCCATCTTGTTGCGTTGACTCCTGGGATACTTTGCCGTCTCGGCTCCCGTCGGATCCGCGGAGTGGTTCCGAACACCACGACCATGCTTCGCCTGCCCTGCCCACCACACATTGTAAACAAACTGCCTCCCGCACTGCCAGCAACATTTCCGTCATCATCAATGGCACGGTTCACAAGCTTCACCTCACAGCAGGTCCCCCGATCTCCAGTACACCACATTGACTTTGTCCCGAGCGCCTTTCTGACCTCAAAAATCAGATTTCTGAACTACTATGGTCCGGCGTCATTGAACCCTCTGCCAGTAGCTGGTCTACGCCCGTACACATGACACCCAAGCAAGACGGGTCCGGGTGCATGTGCGGAGACTACCGTTGACTAAATGCGCGAACTATTATGGACACCTACCCCATACCCACGTTATCTGTCATTGATTGCAAACGGGCCTACCACCAGATCCCCATGGCACCTGAAGACATCGAGAAGACAGCAATCACCACCCCGATCAGGATATTTCAGTTTCGATTCATGTCCTTCGGTCTGAAAAACACAACCCAGACCTGGCAACGCTTCATCAACGAAGTGCTATTCGACCTAAAATTCTGCTTTGCATATCTTGATGACATTCTTGTGTTCAGCTCCTCCATTGAGGACAACGTTCGATATGTGCAAACTGTGATGAACACTCTTGCGGCAGCAGGCATCGAGACCAACCAGGACAAATTGCAGCTACATCAACCCGCTGTCACTTTTCTTGGTTTTTGGGTCTCTGCCGATGGCATTTCACTGCCCCCTGAGAAAGTACAAACAATACTAAACCTACCCAGACATTCATCATTCAAAGAGCTCCGGCGCTTCCTGGGGATGGTTAATTATTATCGTCGACATCTACCTTGGGCTGCGGAGATTCAGGCTCCACTGACGGATGCCTTGACAGGCACCAACACTTCTGGATCTCGGCCCATTCCATGGCCCCCTGCTATGACTGACTCTTTCACTGCCCTCAAAAATCTTCTTGCCGAGGCATGCACCATCACACATCCTCATCCCAATGCGCAGCTTTTCATCACCACAGATGCGAGTGATACTGCCATCGGCGCGATCCTTAGCCAGACAATCGACGGCCAAACTTCGCCTCTGTAGTTCTTCTCGCGCAAGCTCACCAATGCACAACGGAAATATTCCACGTTTAACAGGGAGTTGCTTGTGGTCTACAAAGCGATTAAGCATTTTAAGACAGATGTTGAGGAATGCCCTTTCTATGTTTTAACGGACCACAAACCCCTGGCTGCGGCCATTACGAACCCGCCAGCTGACTCGCCTCCTCGCCACTTCAGATACATGGACTTCATATCTCAGTTCACCACCAATGTCAGACACATAAAGGATGCTGACAATATAGTTGCTGATTTCCTTTCATGAGTCAATGCTGTCCATTCGCTGTTAGAACTCTCTGAACTGCCTAACCTCCAACCTGCCGACGAGGAAACACAAAACCTGATTTCAGACTCTACCTCTTCACTACACTTCGTTCGCACCACCTTCCCTGGCCTCTCTGATGAGATATGGTGTGACGACAGTATGGGCACGTTATGCTCCCTCATCCCAACCACGCTCCGTCGAGCTGTCTTAGCGGAGCGCTTTGTGTGGAGAATTGTCAACAAGGACTGCCAGTAATGGGCACGCTCCTGCGTCATGTGCCAACGCTGCAAAGTACACAAGCACACTTCACCCCCCCTCAGCGCCTTTTCAATCCTTCCTGGGCCTTTCCAATCCTTCCTGGGCCTTTCCAGCATATTCATATGGACATTGTCGGCCCTCTCTTCCCCCCCCCCCCCCCCCTCCCTCCCTAATGGCTTTAGTTAAGTTCGCTAGTCTATTGACCGAACAACTCGCTGGGTCAAGGCTGTCCCCCTCCCCAATATTACGTCAGAAACTGTTGCTCGAGCTTTCGTCGAGTCATGGGTATCGTGTTTCGGATGTCCAGCTATCATCATGACTGACCAGGGCAGACAATTTGAGTCGGCTCTGTTCAACGAGATTTGTAACATTTGCAGTGCACATCTGTACCACAGCATATCGCCCACAAAGTAATGGGCTAGTCGAGTGTTGGCACCGCACTTTCAAGGCAGCTCTTTGATGCCATGACTCTCTATGGATGGAAGCCCTTCCTCTTGTGCTACTCAGCATTTTTGCGATCTATAAGGAAGACCTCAAAGGCACAACAGCTGAGTTCGTATACGTCCAGAACATTGTTCTCCCTGGCGAACTTGTGAGCCCTTCTGTTTCTCTCCCTCAGTCTGACTTACCTACCTTCGTGGACCACGTCAGACGCCACTTCATCAACCTCCACATCCCTCTGCCCGCCAGCCATTCCCGCCCTAAGGTTCACGTCCCAAAATCTCTGGACAATTGCGAGTACGTCATGCTCCGAGATGACACTGTCCGTGCTCCCCTCCAACCTCCATATACCAGCCCATACTGAGTTCTCCGGCGTTCAGCCAACACCTATGACATCCAGATGAAAGATTCAGCTGTCACAGTCTCTCTCAACAGACTTAAGCCTGCTCATGTTGAGCCTTCTTCTACCTCCCTTCAGGCCACGACCACTCCACTCACTATTGTGGCTCATGACGCTCCGACCACTCCCTCCGCGGTCGGACTTACACACTCGATCGAGTAACTTCCAGCTCCAATCATTGAGCTCTCCTCCAACTTCACCTGCTGCGCCGGTCTCACACACTCCGTCGAGTGACCACATGCTCCCCACGTCGAGCTTACCTACGATCACACCCTCGCTGCCGGGCCCTTTGCCGGTCCCTTCGACCTCTCCACTGTCGCCTGCCTTGCCCTGTCAAGGTTTCTCACGCACCGCCATGTTGAACGTGCCCTTGCTCGAGGTGTTTGTGTCTGTCCCCCCAGGACATAATCCACGACATCTCAATAATACTAAGTGATGATACACTGTTCGTCATGTGTTTCCCTTCATCCAGTGCTCATGACACAAGCTTCGCCATTCCCTGCCACCTGATGAAATGTGTTCCCCTCCCACACGACGTCGACCTGGACATGCTTTGTGTGTTAGCCACGCCCACCGGAGACATCGTCGTTGTTGCTCCATTCCACCCGCAAATTGCCGGCCTACCTGTCGCCACACGACCAGCACGCCCAGTATGATGCCTGGCTCTCTTTAATGACCTTCCTTCATGACATCTACCCACACAGCTCCCCGACGACGCTGTTGAGCTGACTGTGGTCCAGCTCCCGCGGACCACCCCTGCTGACGCCATAGTCACCCCCCCCCCCCCCTTCAGCCTCTCAAGAGTACTCCGCACTGGTGGGGGGGGCTGATATGTGGTGCCAATGAGGTCGACACCAGCATCGATCTGAGTATCGTCTTTGAACTAAGCCAAGATTATCTTTGTGCAGTTTCGCCATGTCAGTTCTTTGTAAGCCTTTGATGTGTTTAGGTGAATAAACAAACTACTGCAAAATGGGAGTTTGTTTGGTGTAACCGACCTGAGCCTCCCCCTCAGAAGTATTAATAATGTCAGTTAGGTGAGTATCTATATTCATATTTGCAGTGGTGCAAGAGTTAAACTGGAACTGTACTCCTAGATTTTCCAATGTAAGGAGACATTTGAAAATGGAGATCATCATTTCTTCTTTTACTTTGCTACAGTTTCTCTGTCTTACATGAGTGTCTGGGCACTAACTTTGGTGACAGTGACAGCATTTACAAATGGCAGGATTTCTTTAGGTATCGTGTAAGATCTGATAAGATTCTGGAACTGCAGTAACTGTAGGTTTCACACATTCCCTTGGCCTTTTGACAAAGATGTTACCCTTAGTACCAGTCTGTGTACAGCCTCAGACTTTATTTTACACATATTGTGTAGCAGTCATTTGTTTTTTCAGTCGTTATTTTACAAATCCTGTTGTACTATGGACTGTTCCTCCCTTCGCAAACTGTTTCTCTAAGTCCACATTTATCCAGTGATGGCTCAATTAGTGTTCTAAATTAGAGCTTCTAATACGCTCTCCTTTCTACAGCGAAATATGCAGCTACAAGAGCTACTTTAAAAAAAATTCCTTTCACACATAATGTTGTGATAGGAGTAATAGACATATTCTTAATAAATACTTATCTGGTAAAGTTGGCACATTGTTTTGAGTCATTAAGAGATCCAGATTATAATTTAAAGTATGAAATAAAAAACCATCTTCCGTGGTATGAAGACTTACACTGATCACCCAGAATATTATGACCACCCACCTACCTAATAGCTGGTATTTCCACCTTTGTCACATATAACAGGGGTGATGTATCATTGCATGGAAGCAATGAGGTCTTGGTAGGTCGCTGGAGGAAGTTGGCACCACATCTGCACACACAAGCCACCAAATTCCCTTAAAATCCACGGAGGCAGGCGACAAGCTCTGATGGCACATTACATCACAAACCAGATATGTTTGATCAGGTTCAGATCTGGTGACTTGGAGGGCCAGCACATCAGCTGGAACTCACCACTGTAATCCTCAAACTGCTCCATTACACTCCTGGCCTTGTGACATGGCACATTATCTTGCTGAAAAATGCCACTGCCATTGGGAAACATGATTGTCATGAAGGGGTGTATGTCGCCTGCAACCAGTGTACGATACTCATTGGCCATTGTGGCGCTTGCACAAGCTCCACTGGACCCATGGATGCCCAAGTGTGTGTTCACAAGATCATAATGCGCCAACTTATCTCTGTTCTGCAGTACGGGTGTCAAGGAGCTGCTCCTCTGGAGGGCGATGGATTACGCCCTCCCATTGGCATTATGAAAGAATCGAGATTCATCAGATCGTGCAATGCTCTACCACTGGACCAACATCTAGTGTCAAGTGTCACATGGTGATTTCAGTTGTAATTGCCAGTGTCGTGGTGTTAACATTGGCACATACACGGTTCATCAGCTGCGGAGGTCCCTCGTTTGGAGTGTTCAGTGCACTGTATGTTCAGACACACTTGTACTCTGTTCAGCATTAAAGTCTGATGTTAGTTTTGCCACAGTTCACTGCCTGTCCTGTTTTACCAGCCTTTCCAGCCTATTACGTATAACCTCTGTAATGAGGGAAGGCTGCCCAACCCCACGACATCTGGACGTGGATTCATCTTGGTTTCAGTGCTTGTTGAAGACACTTACCACAGCACTATTTGAACACCCGACAAGTTGTGCAGTTTCCAAAATGCTCATGCTGAGCTGTCACCTGGATTGGTTTGTATCGATAGTAGGTCGTGGTCATAATGTTCTGGCTGATCAGTGTATATTGCCTTATTACGAATTACATACAGAGTGAAGATTTTTTTTTAAATAAATAAAACCTGGTTGCAAATGTGTATGTTTCAGCCTCAGTATCAGCCACATGATGGATAACAACTGACAGTTTCTCAGCTACTGATCAACAATCAAATCAACAATTAACTGACTTGGACTGGTATGAGGCCTTATATAACCATGTAACAATTACAAATAAGTTTTTCGTCATTATAATTTTAACTTGTCTTCATTTACAGTGAAGAATTAAAAATTCTTAAAGTTTTAAGTATGACAACAGTCTCCATAAATGAAGAACATGTTGGAAATAATCATTTTCGTCAAACAGAAAATTTTCTGTACAAAATTTTGTAAAGTTTTATGTTTTAACCATAATCAAAACATAAATTTCAGATACATAATTTAACTTTTGTGATTTCTGGAATTTAGGTGTTTCAGTGCTAAAGTTTTATTAATTGTTCCAAAGAAATGTCTTTAGTGTTGTGTTAAACTTTGTTAATTTTTAAAGTGTTTACATCTTGACTGATTGACTACCACTTTGTACAATTTTTGCAGTTAATTTTGTTTGTAAAATCTGTGTATTGTATATAAGAATTTCTTTCTTCCTGGTTTTGAAACTATTGAATTTGTGGGTTATTGAATTTAGCATATGTTAAAATTTATGAGTAAGTAAGAAACACATATTTTTTTGTGTCCTCCAAACAATTCCTGCCCTGGGATACAGGCCTCCAAAGATGACACTGCAAACACCATTTCTGAAGTTGTGAATTTCAGAAAATGTTTCAAAATGCTCTATCTCTGTAACAGTTCTAGATATTTTGTTAGAGTTTTTTTTACTTGAAAGATAATTGCTTTATGATTACAATGGTATCCTCCATTTATACGTATCTGTCAAAGTTCTTTTACTTTCGCCTTTTGAATTTTTTTTCATAAATTACAGAAAAAAATTTTTTTTTCAAAAATGCCAATCCGGAAAAGTTAGATCTTTTTCTGTTGATTAGTACCATGTAGTACTATATTCTCTGTAAGGGAGAGCTTCAGTTTTAAGTTGGAGAGGTTTTGTTTTTAAAAAAATAATTTTTTTTAACTTTCAACGGTAATGTATGTCTTCACTGAAGTTATTACTTACTAATTTCTTTGTTACAATGTTTATTTCTATTGCCTTTGTTGCAGTTATTTCTTATCACTTTCTTTGTTTCAGTTATTTCTTTTCAGTTTCATTGTTGCAGATATTTCTTACACTGTTGTAGTTTCCTGTCAGTTTCTTTGTCATGGTTGTTCATTGCAGGTTTCTTTATTGTAGTTGTTCAGTGCTAATTTGTTTACTGAAGAGGCTTCTAAGAAATCTGAGACCATCCAGTGAGTTCTGTTTTCATGAGGAATTTGGCAGTTGACACAGTTGCAGTGTGTTTTGTGTAAAGGACTGTTAGAAATGTCTTCTGACTTGGGCTGCAGGAGAGTGAAGTGTGCTGACTATTTACACATCCATAAAAGAGTGATATATAAGACAAACAAAAAAATCAACTTTGTTCAGGGTGGGAATAAGTGTTATCATTTGAAGACTCTGTTTCAACGTGAAGATGTTTCCATTGACGACTTTTTGTATTCTAAATGTTTTGACAGAATAACAACAATGATAGTATCAGAACAAGGTGAAGCCTCCCATGGTGCAGATGATGCAGATTTTGCATCAATAGAGGAAGAATTAAATACCCTGAATCAGTCAACTACAGAGGTAGGTGATAGTCCTGTTAGGAAATCATGGTAATAATAATAATAATAATAATAATAATAATAATAATAATAATAGTCAGCTACAGAGGTAGGTGATAGCCCTGTTAGGAAATCGTGGTAATAATAATAATATTAATTCCCGTGGAGGCCCAGGAAAAGAATAGGTCTCTGGTATGTTCTGCCAGTCGTAAAAGGCGACGAAAAGAACAAACCACTAATAGGGCTAACCCCTCTTTTAGTGTGATTAGTTGGTTCAGGACAGAACTAAAGAAGCCTCGGACAAGCGCCGTCATGGTCGGGGACGACGCTTGAACCCTATGCCCGCCCACAATGGTAACGACACTGCTAGCCAACTGGAAAATGATTTAAATCCAAATAGAGGTGTTTTGCAGGATATGCTTCCTGCAACCACCCTAGAAGGAAAACAAAGACAGAGGATGGGATGGTCAGATGAAGTTAATCGACACCTCATGTTCTGTTATTACCAATCAACAAACCTAGGAACCAACGCAACTGGATACAGATCACAAGTATACTCAACATTTATTACCAGATACCCAGAATTAAAATTTTTAACAGAACAACGCCTAGCTGATCAGATTTGTGTAATAATCAAAAATAACAGGATACCCCAGTCAGAATTAGAAAACATCAAACAACAAGTACAACAAATACTGGAACACAATAATGTGCAATCAGAAGAAGAAGAAAATACAGTAATGGACTCAAACATCCCAGAGCAAACAAACAAAGAGCAACACGCATCAATTAAACAATCAGAGGAAAATGAAATCTTAAGATAGCCACCAGAACAAGTACAAATAGAACACAAAGAGACACACATGTTAGATATAGAAGAGAAATTTCAGCTGACATATATAGAATACAAAGACACAAATACAGACATTAGACCATTCTTGCATAGACCGCCAAATAACCCACAAGTCGAAACAACAGTAAAAACTATCAACACAATCATACACAACAAAATAAATGAAAATACAACTATGGAAGAGTTACAACTACTGGTTTATATAGGAGCACTCACTACACTAAATATACACACTAGGCAGAGATCAGAACAAACTAACATACAGAAGAAACCCACAAAACCAGCATGGCAACACAGGCTACAGATCAGAATAGAAAAACTGAGAAAAGACATAGGACAGCTAACACAATTTATAAGAAATGAAATGACAGAAAAAAAATGAAAAAGGTTAGGTAAAATCTCACAACAAGAAGCGATAGAGCAATTAGATTAAAAGAAGCAGAAATTACAAACATTGGCCAAACGACTTAGAAGATACAAAAAAAGTGAACATAGAAGGAAACAAAACCAAACATTCAACACAAACCAAAAGAAATTTTATTAGACAATAGATAACACACACATTAAAATAGATAATCCACCAAACATAACAGACATGGAACACTTCTGGAGCAACATATGGTCAAACCCGGTACAACATAACAGGCATGCATGGTGGATACAAGCAGAAACAGACACATACAAGATGATACAACAAATGCCTGAAGTGATAATTTTGCAACATGAAGTCACCCAAGCAATTAATTCTACTCACAGTTGGAAAGCCCCTGGAAAAGATAAAATAGCAAATTTCTGGCTAAAGAAGTTCACCTCAACACATTCACACCTAACTAAATTATTTAACAGTTACATTGCAGACCCATACACATTCCCTGATACACTTACACATGGAATAACTTATCTGAAACCTAAAGATCGAGCGGACACAGCAAAGCCAGCTAAATATCGCCCCATAACATGCCTACCAACAATATACAAAATATTAACTTCAGTCATTACACAGAAATTAATGACACATACAACACAGAACAAAATTATAAATGAAGAACAAAAAGGCTGTTGCAAAGGAGCACGAGGATGTAAAGAGCAACTGATAATAGATGCAGAGGTGACATATCAAGCTAAAACTAAACAAAGGTCGCTACACTACACATGCATTGATTACCAAAAAGCTTTTGATAGTGTACCCCACTCATGGTTACTACAAATATTGGAAATATACAAAGTAGATCCTAAATTGATACAGTTCCTAAACATAGTAATGAAAAACTGGAAAACCACACTTAATATCCAAACAAATTCTAATAATATCACATCACAGCCAATACAGATTAAGCGTGGAATATACCAAGGAGACTCATTAAGTCCTTTCTGGTTCTGCCTTGCTCTGAACCCACTATCCAACATGCTAAATAATACAAATTATGGATACAATATTACTGGAACATACCCACACAAAATCACACATTTGCTATACATGGATGATCTAAAACTGCTGGCAGCAACAAATCAACAACTCAACCAATTACTAAAGATAACAGAAGTATTCAGCAATGATATAAATATCGCTTTTGGAACAGACAAATGTAAGAAAAATAGCATAGTCAAGGGAAAACACACTAAACAAGAAGATTACATATTGGATAACCACAGCGACTGCATAGAAGCGATGGAGAAAACAGATGCCTATAAATATCTAGGATACAGACAAAAAATAGGAATAGATAATACAAATATTAAAGAAGAACTAAAAGAAAAATATAGACAAAGACTAACAAAAATACTGAAAACAGAATTGACAGCAAGGAACAAGGCAAAAGCTATAAATACTTATGCTATACCAATATTGACCTACTCATTTGGAGTAGTGAAATGGAGTAACACAGACCTAGAAGCACTCAATACACTTACACGATCACCATGCCACAAATATAGAATACATCACATACATTCAGCAACAGAAAGATTCACATTAAGCAGAAAGGAAGGAGGAAGGTGATTTATCGACATAAAAAACCTACATTATGGACAGGTAGACAATTTAAGAAAATTCTTTCTAGAACGAGCAGAAACTAGCAAAATACACAAAGCTATCACGCATATAAATAGATCGGCTACACCACTGCAATTTCATAACCACTTCTACAACTTTCTAGATCACATAACATCAACAGATACGAAGAAAGTAAATTGGAAAAAGAAAACACTACATGGCAAGCACCCGTATCATCTAACACAGCCACACATCGATCAAGACGCATCCACCACATGGCTAAGAAAATGCAATATGTACAGTGAGATGGAAGGATTCATTATTGCAATACAGGATCAAACAATAAACACCAGATATTACAGCAAGCATATTATTAAAGATCCCAATACCACAACAGATAAATGCAGACTTTGCAAACAACAAATAGAAACAGCAGATCACATCACAGGCAGATGTACAATACTAGCAAATACAGAATACCCCAGAAGACATGACAATGTAGCAAAAATAATACACCAACAGCTTGCCTTACAACATAAACTTATAAAACAACATGTTCCCACATACAAGTATACACCACAAAATGTACTGGAGAATGATGAATACAAATTATACTGGAACAGAACCATTATAACAGATAAAACAACACCACATAACAAACCTGACATCATACTCACCAATAAAAAGAAGAAATTATAACAACTAATCGAAATATCCATACCCAATACAACAAATATACAAAAGAAAACAAGAGAAAAAATTGAAAAATACATCCAACCGGCTGAGGAAATCAAGGACACGTGGCATCAGGATAAAGTTAACATTATACCAATTATACTATCAACAACAGGAGTCATACCACACAATATCCACCACTACATCAATGCAATACAGCTACATCCAAACTTATATATACAACTACAGAAATCCGTAATTATTGATACATGTTCAATCACCCGAAAGTTCCTAAATGCAATATAACATATACCGTACAGTTAAAAGGAAGTCACGCTTGATCAAGGTCACTTTCCATTTTTAACCAGACCTAAGGTCTGAGAAAGGAAAGAAGATAATAATAATAATAATAATAATAATAATAATAATAGCTATATTCAACATCGAATGGTGCACTGCACATGTACAAAGAAACAGTAATGATTACAGTTATTTGTACAATACACAAGACACATTATTCTGAATACATCATTAATTTACAACAAGATTACAATAAGATGTTTACTGATTTCTATTTACATAATTTCACAAAGCATTTGTTGTTCTTCATATAAGTGTGGTACTCTTCTAACGTGTAGAAAGGGTGTTTTACTAAAAATTTCTAAAGCTGATGTTTCAGTTTAACTGTAGGAAGAGCCATGACTGCACTAGGCAGTGCATTAGCTAATTTTATACCTGAGTACTGAGGCCCCTTTTTGTAAAGTGCTGTTCTGTGGCTGCTGATGTAAAATCTTTCTATGTTTCTAGTATTGTACGGGTGGGAATCCAAATAAGTGTTTGGGTGCAGTCTTTTTACAAGCAATATGGCTTTTAGAATCTATGTGTTTATAACAGTTAACACCCCTCTTTTTGGAAACGAAGTTGCGACAAGATTCCCTATATTTTGCTCCACAGATTATTCTCACACACCTTTTTTGAAGAATGAGTAGCTTATCTAGATTAGCTTTGGTTGTTGCCCCCCAAATTTCAATACCATAGCTCAAGTGAGAGGAGAAAAGAGCATGGTATGCAGTCTTTAGGACCACAGAGTCTTTACAGAACTTGCTAATAGTACTGATAGCAAATATATTTTTCGACAGCTTAGTTGCTAGGTAGTCAATATGTGTGTCCCATTTCAGGTTGCTTTGGATTGTTAGGTCAAGGAATTTTACACTAGACTCCTTCTTTACCAGTTCATTGCCAATGTATAATTTAATTTCATTATTCAAACTACTTTTGTTAAGCTCCATCAAAGATGTTTTACAGGTGCTTACATTTAAGTGGCATTCATTAAAAAACTGTACAATTTCTTTTGTCACATTATTCCACTAGGCCTCTAGTTCATTACTTTTTACACACAATGGAATTGTCATTGGCATACAGAACAATTTTGGAATTTATAGCACAGTATTTAATATCATTTACCTAGATCAAGAACAGAAGGGGGCCCAACACCGAGCCTTGGGGCTCACACCATATTTTATGTAAGTGATCTCTGCTTTGTAGACACCACTTTCCATTTTAAGCAGAACAAACTGTTTTCTATTACTCATATAACACTTTATTAGGTCATAAGCAACACCTCTAATGCCCATATTCCATAGCTTGTTTAATAGGATGTCAACATTCACACAATCAAAGGCTTTTTCCAGGTCTAGGTAAACACCCACCACATGTTCCTTGCCTTTGATACCACCTAACACCTCTTCATTTAGTTGAGCAGCTGCAGTGCTAGTTGATTTATCTTTTAGGAATCAATTTTGATTTTCAAACATCAGGTTGTGTTTGTTAAGAAAGTTTATAATCCTATTGTATGTAACTTTCTCAACTATTTTGGAAAAGACAGGAAGGATCAAGACTGGTCTTTAGTTTTCTGTTATGTTATTCTCACCTTTTTTAAAAAAAATGTGTGTTACCTGTGCTATTTTTTGTCTGTCTGGAAAGGTGTCTGATTCTATTATATTGTTGACTACTACAGACAGAGGTACAAAGACATTTTGGCTACAGGCTTTTAAAACATTAATATTTAGGCCATCATGCCCAGCTGCATTAGAAGGTTTTAGAGAGCTAATGATGTCCATTATTTCTGCACAGTTTGTGGGGACTAGATATTACTATTGTCACATGCATTACCTTTAAAACTGTAGTGCATGTTTTTATGTTTGTCATTTATGGCTTCCCGTATGGAAGACAAATATTCATTAAAAATATTTACAATTTCCAGTTGCTCTTTTATGAGCATGCCATTGTGGTCAATAGTAAAGTCCATAAAGTATTTGTCATTGCAGGTTCTAAAACTGTTTATGGCTGCCCAGATGCCAGCAGTAACATTGTGTGAGTTTTGAAGCTTATTTGCAACATAATTGCTCCTGGTCTGTGTGAGTAAGTCCTTATAGTGTGCTTGATATATTTTGGAGGCTTCCTTTAGCTCAGGAATCTCTCATTTATTCAGCATTGCACTGTGGAGTAGTTTTAATTTTTCCCTAGCTTCAGTGACATTACTATTTACCCAAATATTTTTGTTTATATTTTGTTGTTTGTTTCATTTTTGTGATTACAACTGGACATGTGGTATCAAAGCAGCAGTAGAAGTCAGCAGCAAAGCTATCATATGAAAAGCTATTATTTTCAAACCATTTTATATGTGCTAGCATTCAGTTTAGTCTATTTATGTTGTCATTATACATTATTCTTTTAGTTACAAACTGTTGCTTTGTGGTGACAGTGGGGGCCTCTTGGAGCTCCGATTAAAGCTGTACTGCATGGTGATCTGAGATGGCTAGTTTTAAAACAGATGCACTGTGGGATAAGTGGGTCATGTTTGTTATCATGTTGTCAAGACATGTTTCACTATTGCCAATTTATCTAGTGGGTTCCCAAATGAGTGGGGTCAGGTTAAATTCATCACACAGGCAATGTAACTTTTTGATGCTGACATCATTTGCAAATAAATCTATATTTATATCCCCTTTAACTATAATATTTACATGACCATTTGGCCCAGGAAATGTTGTTTCTATATATACAAGCAAGTCAGAAAGATTTACAAAAAAATGTATCTGTATTTGCTGCATGTGGCCTGTAAACACTGATAACTGTTATGTTATCTCTACCCCATTTTAGGATTGTTGCAGCAAATTCTGAAACTCCTTCCAGGCAGAAGGCACTCACATCAATATCATTAAAATTACTTTCATTTACAGTGAAAATTGCTACACATACCCCAGTCTTGTCTTTTCTACTAAAGGCTTGCAAAATTTCATATGCAGTCGTTGACTAATGCTAATCAGAGCTTCATTGTACCAATGTTCAGTTACAAGTAATATATTGGGTTTGTCAATCCGTGAAATTATATCTAGATCATTATGCTTATTTCTAAGACTAACAAGATTCTGGTGTGTGATTTTAAGGCTGAGTTTTACTTATTGGACCATAGAGGGTGATTTTGGACTAGCAATGAGGCCAGCAGGCTTTATAAGTTTCCCTGGCTTGCCAGCGGTGACTGGTGTTGTGACAGATTTTGTTGAGGTGGGTTGTACCACCCCATGCCAATGCACTTCTTTTCATCACTTTGTGGACAATGTCGCCTGACTTCCTCAATAATTTTACTACTAACAATCTTTTTGCCTGTTTTGTTCATGTGCAGAACATGAGATGTGTGCAGATCCCTTTCTAGATTGCTGACATTTACTAGACACACATTCTGAAATTTACTACATAGAGCTTTAATCCTATCATTTGTTTTATGAACTTCCTGGTTCACAGTTCACATTAGACTGGTTCATAAGATCATGCCTCTGTGGAATGTTGACAACAATTGTTTTAGTGCTATTTAACTTACCCAGTACCATTTTCATATGTCTCATTGCATCATTTGCTTGATTTCTTGCTACATCATTTGAACCTCCCATAATAACGACACCGTCATTGGATGAGAAGGAGTCACAATCCTGCATGCATGGCTTCACCACAGCAGAAATAGGGGCTCCAGGCTGGATGTGGCCTACAGCTGCAAAGTTGTCTTGCATATTTGTGATGTATTGCACTATTTCATGTCCATGGCTGTCTCCATATAATAGAATCCGGCCCTTCTTGTGTTTCTGATTCTTGTCATTTCTTCTGTTTTTCTCTAGGGAAGATTTCTTGCATGTACTTTCACAGATTCGATTTCCTTGGATGGTTTGTTTATGTTCACTTTCACAGTTTGCACATGAGTTTGGGACCTGGTGTTTTCCGAACTTATCACTAACAGTCTTTTTGCCGCTTGAAGGACTACTTCTAGTTTGCATGGACTGAACTTGTTCTTGTTCCACTATTTCATTGAGAATTTGAAACCTGTTTTGAGTAATGATGGCAGGAAAGCTTTCCTTGATTTTTAGTTTAGGCCTACAATCATTCATCAGGTGCTGTTGTTCAATTCACACACCTTCTTATTTAAGAGAGTAATTTCAGCCTTTAGTCTCTGTATTTCACTTAACATATCATTGACTAGTCCAGATAATTCACACCTACAGTCACAAATTTTTGCCTTATGATAGTTATCTGAGTTCTTAACGCAGCACTGACTACAGTTCCAGCATTTTATAAATTCATTATTTTCTTTCACAGATGAGTCCACTTTTGCACATGATTCCAGTTTTCAGTACTTTTTCACATTTTTTATGCTTTTCCTCATCAAAACATGAGTTTTTACGTAAGATAAGGACTTTACCATTTCTATTTGCCACCATCTTGCCAAGTGGTCAGTGAAGTTGATTCATAAGCTCTATGTATCAAGAGAGTGCAGAGAAATTATTAAAGCTGTGGATGAATACACTACAGCAAAACTGACAACACTTTTCAAAGTAGAAATTACATCTTCAGAAGAAAATGAACCAAACCACTCTTGCACTTCTTGCCAGGAATTTTCACAAATATCAGTTCAGCCGTTGAGTACTTTGCATCCTACAGTGAAAAGGTGCAAGTTTTAACTTACTATTCCAGAGACATTTTCAAAGAAAAGAATTTTGAACCATGTTCCATCAGTATCAGAGTACATGGTAGACAAATCAAGAAATGTGAGGTCTGTAAAAGGAGTCTTTGGAAGAGCAGTTCCCTATTATGGTCATCCTGTAGAAGGAACTCAAGTTCAAATAGTGCAGTCATTTTATCTGGAAGATAAATGGGACTGTTCTCACCAGAGTGTCAACTGAAGGGACACTATAACTGTAACAGTTGAAGGTCAAAAAATTGTGAAAGTGAAGAGGTACACGACTCGCAGTATTAAAGAAACTTCTGCAATTTGTAAGAGCAACTATACAACTTCACATATTGGAAGATCAAAATTTTATGCACTTGACCTAAGTGGGTAGTTC
Organism: Schistocerca cancellata; assembly: GCF_023864275.1. NCBI lineage: Eukaryota > Metazoa > Arthropoda > Insecta > Orthoptera > Acrididae > Schistocerca > Schistocerca cancellata. The sequence continues at coordinate 603,864,893 of NC_064631.1, read as the reverse complement.
CACAACCACCTAGAGATGTCTTTTTGTTTGTGTACTGTGTGAATTTTGAACTTTGTGTGCTAACTTTGAAGAACTTACTGGAGCACATGATGTATGACTCCTTGGTTGGGTGTGTCGAGTCATTAGTAGCCTGTGACATAAAGCGAGAGACTTGTTTGTTTCAAGAATGTGGTGGCTGCCCTGGAAAGGGAGGACTGTTTTTACAGACACTTGGCCTGGAAGACATAGTGGATAACTCTGCAGAAATTATGTATGCGACATGGGAGGAAAATAAAGTAATTAATGAAACTGTTGCCTTTGAAAGTTTCATTGATGAACTTGGTAAATGGTCAGTGAAAGCAGTAACACAGCAGCATCTGAAGAAATTGCAACAACACCACATTGCAGAAGTGAAAGGGTGTGTACAGGCTGAAGAACTATGTTTAGTGCTTCACTGTGATTTTGCTGAGAACTGATCTGTAACCCTCCCACAAGAAGTACAAGGGTATCGTTGGAGTAATGACCAGGTTTCAATTTTTACAGGAATGACATATTTTCAAAACAAGACCACAAGTGTTACAGTTATAAGTGATGAGGCACGGCATGACTCAGCACATGCTTTCCTAGCAATGCACAAAATTCTTCAACTGTAAACAGAGGCACAGAGGTTCTTCATTATTTCTGATGGTGCTCCCAGTCATTTTAAGAATCGTTACCAGCTGTTTGAATTGAGTAAGTTGCTTGTGTCAACTGACTGGCTATCCAGTGCTACTGGTCATGGGAAGGGCCTTGTGATGGTGTAGGAGGCCTGCTGAAGCACCATGCTACAAAACATAACCTTTCCAAACCAAATACAGCTGTAATTCAGAATGGTGAGGATTTTATGAGAGTCATGAAACCTTACACATCCATAGCCCTCATTCTTTTGTCCAATGAGGAAACTGTAGAATTCCATAACAGAAAAAAGAAGAATAGTCCAAACAAACTACTCCTATGAAAGTAATTCAGAAGACACATTTTTGGACTGAAAGTGATGGGCAAACTCATATTGCACACACTTTAAAGAGCAAGAAAGAAGAAATTTTGTTCGTTCGGCCAAAACCTCAGAAACAGCAGGATAATATTCAGATTCACAACCTGAGAAGGGGGATGTTTGTGGCATGTGTGTATGAGTGTGCCTGGTGGATTGTGCAGAGGTTATAGACACCAGTTATGAGTTGAACGAAATTGTAGTGGACTTTATGCTACCACATGGACCAGCTGCTGGATATAGGTTTCCAGCTGAAGGACAGAAGAACGCCATCAGTGCTCACTTCCTGTTCACAATGTTTTGAAGATTGTAAGTGCTCCAGTTCCTATTGATTCAACAGGAAGGCATCACTCTATATCAAAAGACGATACTGAAGCAGTGGAACACATTTTTAGTTCATTGACTGGCTAATTTCAGTACAAAACAGAGTGCACAGAAGTTGTATAAATTGAAACCTTTAAGTCTTTAGATCTATCACCTACATTTTGGAACCATTTAAAATGCTTGAAAATGAGTCTCTTACTAATCTTTCAAAACTAAAATTATGTTAAATAAAGCTAGATTTTGATTTTTATGAACCTGTTATGTGATAATGTGGTAATAAAACAGGTTTTATGTATAGCAAAAATTTCTGTTGTTTATAAAACCTGTTCAACCTAAAAGCAGAAGCTCTCCTTTTCAGGAAATGTAGAACTATCTTTCAAATAAAAAAAAAACCAACAAAATATGTAGAACTGTTCCAGAGATACAGATTAGCACATCTATTTTCCCACTTGATCAAAGGAGATAATACTGAGTGTGGTTTCAGTTGCCTAAGACACTGCAGTCATGTGTGTGAGTTGCATTTGTGTGAGTGTGTGTGTGCACGTATGTGTGTCTATTGTCGACAAAGGCCATTGGCCAATAGCTTTAAGTATGAAAATATTTTTTTTGTGCCTATGTGTGATTCAGCATCTCCACTATATGGAGAGGAGCAACTCTCCTTCTCATAATATTGTTACATTCCACCCTGGTTTCCCATTGTTTGATACTAAGATAATTCATATTTATACATTATGACTGCTTTTGTGGTTAGCTGTACTGTTACTGTCACTACCCCCCAATACCTCGGTATTTAGGAACTGAAGGGAGTGGCACTGCAATTTCAACACAAATCACTACATTATATGCCAGTGTAACCTGTAACCCCTTTGATATGGAAAGCAGCACTTAATCTGTGTGCCAGTTCACGAAAATGTGTGTGACCAGTTGGGGGGAGGAAGGTGCTGAAGAAGGTACTAAAACAGCCAGAGAAAAAGCAGGAATGAAAATCTTTGTGACAGAAGACAGGTTTAGAACCATGATACACAAGTTGCAGAGGCACAAGTGTGTTCATATATAACTACAATTTATGCTAGAAGAATTCAAAATTGCCAAGTTGTGGGTCAGGGATGGGGGAAAAAGTAAAAAAGATCACCTGGAACCCGTAGAGATTCGCCATACGCTGGGCAGAGAAATGGCCAATATCTTCTTTAAGGGCTGTGTGTAGCCCAAGGAATACCATGGGAAGGGCATATGACCATGAGACAGACTGACAAGTCTGGGCTGCTTTTAAGGTGTGGTGTAGGCATTCTACCGTACCGCTACTTGCAAGAGGGTAAATGGTAGTGCGGATGTGATCACACCTACACAAATGCCTCTGCAAATAATTAACTCTCAAACTTTTTGCCTCCATCCATGGCAGGGATAGCTTCTGGCTACCAAGTAAACCTGTCAACTACTGTTACAATGTAGATATGGGTGAAACATCCTGAATTAGCATGAAAGGAGGATACCGAGGCAGATATATGCCAGGAAATATTTGTAGACTGACAGTATTGGCAACATCTCATCCATTGGTGACAATCATGCTTTAAACCAGGCCAGACCCCCTGATTCACAAGTGAGCTAGGTCATGGTGAATACTGAAAATAGTTTGGCACCACTGAACATGGATGAGGGGGTGTACCTTGTTGCACAGTGTATCACACCAAACTTTTTGTTGAGAACTGTGTATAGGGAGGAGCTTGAGATGTAATCCAATGGATTTCAGAGATTTGAAGACACTGCCAGAGGAAAAGGTCAGCTTCCTGATCAGTGACCACAGTATCCCAATCAAAGATGTTGAGCAATACACAGTCCCGAGACAGGCAGCCGGCCACAACATTGACATGGCTGGCACTGAGCTGGACATTTGTGGCCAACTGTGCTATGAAATCTGATTGACAGCACTGGCGAGCAGAACTGAGCTCAGTTACTTATTGTAACAGGGATGTTAGAGGTTCTTGGTCTGTAAATACTGTGAAAAGTGTCCTTCAAGTCATGGCCTGAAATGCTTAATGGCCATAAAAATTGCAAGCAGTTCTCAATCAAAGGCAATCTAGCACTGTTGTTGCTGTGAGATATTTTTGGGAAAAAATTCCGAGGTTTCCAAGATGATGACACATGTTGTAATACAGCTCCCACTGCAGACTAGCTAGCATCAGCCATCAAAGCCAGCAATTTCCCTTGGATAGGACATACAGTGCTAATTTCATAGAATTAAAGGCAGGAGTTCCTTCAGATGTCCATAGTACATGTTTGTTTCAGGAGGTGTGTTTGCCAGATAGCGAAACGTTGCATGGTGCCTGAAGTGATGCCAGATATAGAATATAATGTCTGTAATAATTGAGCATTCCCATGAAATGCTGCAGGTGTTTAAATTTTGGAGGCAGAGGGAGTTGTTGGATGCTACATTCCCTATAGGGTAGAGGTATAAATACACACTTTGAGACCTTGTAGCCCAGGAATTGTCCCTCTTGCTTGGCAAAACTGCATTTTTCTACATTTACTATGATGTGAAAACTTCGCAGTCTGCTGAAAATTTGTTATAAATGGTAGTGAAGGTGTTCAAGACTTCGCAAAAAAATAAGAATATCATCCATGTAACAAAATGTGAATGGTAAATCTTGCAGGACTTCATACACAAAATGCTTCCATGTTTGTGCTGCATTGTGAAGGCTGAATGGCATCATGTTGTGTTTGAAGAGTCCTAACGATGTGATTATGGCAGTTTTATGCTTATCTGTCTTTGCCATCGGTGTCTGCAAGCAAGCTTTGGTACAGTCTATAGTTCTAAAGTACAGGTACCCACTAATTAAGGTTAACGTCCATGACATTCGGAACAGTGTGCCTATCCAGTGTAGTACATGCACTGAGCACCTGACAGTCTGTGCACAAACTTATGTGCCATTTTTCTTCTTGACTGTTTGCAAAGCAGAAGCCCATGAGCTGTGGGATCTAATCGCTGAGCCATCTGATAGCATTTTAACAAGCACAGAATTAGCTACTTGCAACTTATCCAGAATGGTGGGGGAGGGGGGGGGCATTGTGGTTCCACAGCCCACTGGATCACTGGATGCCAGGGAGCAATGGGGACAGAATGATTTTTACAGTCCAGTACAGGATCAGTAAGCACAGGATAGTCTTTTAGCAACTCTCTGCTAAGGTCACCTACCTCCATTATGCAGGCAGGTGAAAGAGAAGGGGTAGCACAGCAAGCTTTTCCTGTACTGGTCATACACTAGCAGTCATGAAGAGTGGCACATATGGTTGCTAATTCTGCAGAGTTAGCAGGAGAAAGTGCCACTTTGAGAATACATTGATGTACAAAATCCAGCATAACAACAAAAGACACCAAAATCATTGCTGATAATTGCACCTTTGACACCAGCAACCATTAAAGTCCAGATGGGCTGCAGCTCATTGCTGAAATCCAAAATCAACTGCACCATTCCAAACATTGCAATGTGGGAGCCATTAGCTGCAGTTGTGTGACTTAGGGTAAATGCTAATCTCAGGTCCTGAGCCCACTAAGAAATTGTCCTTAGTATGTTTTTCCTTTACAAAAAGTCTTTGTGAACCTATCACTGTAGGTATAAGTCTCTTGTGTATGACTTGTAGGTGCTTTAATCAGTCTTGAAGAGTACACACACCTACTGGTATTCATCTGGGAAGTTTGGGTAAAAACATAGTTTCATAAAATATTGAGCGCCTTTGCTGAAGTGTTTATGAAGCCAGCACCATCTGTTTGTTCAGCTGTCAGTTGACGGCTAGCATGTGGCCTGTTCTTGTCACTGCAACCTGCCATTAACCCTTATGCCATCACGTGGCTTTTCGTAACATTAATAGCCACATGGGGTGTTGCTAACACCCCAAATAAAGGTGGCTATAATGACATTGTTGTGCAGCATATCACTGACATGAGTGTGTTTACTTCACAAATGGATATTTAGAATGTTATCTCCCAGTACATTATTGTTTTATTTAATATTACATTAGTATTAAATTGGGTTATTTGAAACATCTGCAATAATTCCCATTTTCTCGCAATATTTTGTTTAATTATTTATTTCTGTTATTCTTCATACTGTATTACAGGAATAAGACTTTATACATATTAATAAACATTTGTTTAGTCAACTCATAGAAACATTTTATGAAATCAGTCACTATCACTGGCTGCAAGGGGGTGCGTTATCTTAACACTTTTTACACACATTTCTCATGTGCTTTACACACATAACTTTCAAATATCAAGCACAGTGTGATTTAACTTTCATATCTTTACTCTGAGGACAAACTGTGCAGCACGTGGGCTTAAGTATTCTTTGTTCAGAAGGTGGTGTGTTGTTGCTATCTTCAATTCCCACCATTTTACTGGCTTTCTGTCTAACTTGTTTAGGGAGCTAGTGAGTGGCTAGCTCTCTTGCTGCACACTATGGGATTTACTAATGACCTTCCGATATCACTTAAAAACATTCTTTGGGAAATCCTCTCATTGTTATTATTTGCGTATATGATGAAAGTGTTAATATAAGCAATGTCAATCATTTGGAAAAATAGGGCAAGTGGCCAGTGTCTAGTTTTTCTTGAGGTTGAATAAGTAACACACATTTCATCTACTGTGTCCACACCTGTTTTGGTCTTATTGTACATTGTTATGATTTCTGGTTTTCTTTTCCTCTGCAGTATTAGTGTCAATGGCACCATCATGATGCAAATATGAAAGGAGAATAACGTTTCTGCCCTTCTTTGGCACATATGAAACTATGGTGATATCCTTTCTGAATCCAAAAAGCCTGCTTCTAAGTTCATGACCTCTCGTGCAAACGAAGTCTGGAGGGAGCTCCCTCTTATTCTTTGTAAGAGTTCCTACTATTGTAAGTTTCTTTTTCAGGAGTTCTTCAGCCAGTGGTATGGAACAAAACCAGTTGTCTAGTGTCACATTGCGTCCTATACCTTTGATAGGCCATACAAGTCTATTTACTATCTCCTTAGGTGGGTTTGACAGAGCAAAATCCGAAAAGTATACCATGTTCTTGTGTCACATAAGGTGAAAATTTTCAAACCGTATTTTGCAGGCTTGCTTGGTATATACTGTCGGAAGCTGCATTTGCCTCTAAATGCAACCAGTTGTTCATCCACTGTCGTATAATCAGACACAGTATAATTACTGACACAGTTTAACATGAATAATTCAAACACTTCTCTGAACGCAACTGGGCGATCTAATTCTCTATGCTGTGGTCTGTCTAGAAGATCATCTAATCTCAAACAACGCAACAAGATACAAAAGTGCTGTAAACTCATTGTTGCCTGAAATATTGCAATTCCAAAACCATTTGTGTCCCATAAGTCTGCCAGATTTTGGTGTCTGCCCTGTAAATCCCAGCCAATATCAACAGACCCAAAAGAGATTTGATTTCTTCCTCACTTGGTTTGGCATCACAATCTCTTGTGAAATTTGATGCAATGTGTTTTATGTAGATATTTGGGCATGATGTAATCGTTCTAATTATCATCATTTATAAATATCGAAAAACAGTCCACAGCAGTTTTTGCAGATTTTGCGATAGCTTTCACACCACGCAGATACATAATGAGATCTACTCTTCTAGTTCTTACATTGTGACTAGAACAACTTTTCATCCATTTTGTAACCTTATCCTTTCCAATAAAAAAATCATACTCGCTTTCATTATCCGCTGCACTTACTTGCGGTTCCACTTCCACGTTGTCTTCATCCTCCGTTTCCATGTCACTGTGCTGACAGAAATTTCACTACTGTCTGTTTCCTCCTCTTCCTCTTCTCCTCCTTCAAAAGTTTCATCTAAGACCTCTTCCAGAAGCTTCTGCACTCTTTCTTGTTCTATTTTGTAATGATCCATAGCTGTTTTAACTGTACAAAGTGACAAAATACGAGCAGCTACTACGGAAAACAACTGTACACTTTCTCGTAGCACTGCAACATAAAGAGTCATGCAGGGTGCTGAAAACACCCCAAGGCACATGGTTGCATGTTTTCTTGGAACTTGCACTTCCATTGTAGATTCTATTGTTACTCAAAGCTTTCATATTACGTCTTAGAAAGGTACCAAAGAACATGACATTATACTCCTATCCATTGTGTAATAATCCATCGATAAGGATGACTGGGGTGTTCTGAACACCCTGTGTGACCACTTAAGGGTTAAGGTGCACCAGCTTATTGATGAGATGGCTCATATATGTCTCAAGTGCAGGAGGGGAAATAATGCATGGCACAGGGCCCCCAGAATCCACTGAGGCTGAAAATGCTTGGTTTGGGGCCATCTGTCATAACCCCAGATTTCACTTCACACAAATTTGAATCAGCATAACAAATATCCACAGAGTCTGATTTTTGTGCCAGTTCATCAATGGGAAGGTCCAGAAAAGCTTATAACATTACCTGAACATATGGGGGCAAATGTCTGAACCAAGAAAAACTTTACTTATTGTTCCGATAGGAAAATTTGTGCCATCAGGGTGCTTAAGGTGTGGAGCATTTGGGAAGGGTAAGTACTGGTCACTGCCTCACTCTCCATGATTTTCTGTAGGTGTGATTTTGGAGACAGCACAGAATGTTCCTAGATAACATCTTGAAGAACAGAAAAAGACTGTTTGTCCAACAAATCTGCCAATTGTTCACTGACTGTAAGGTCCAGTTGCGAAATGGCAGTAGTAAATTTCTCCATGTCAACATTGACAGTATGGAAACAAAAAATTGTGTTGACTTGTGTTAACCACAGCTGTACCTTGATTGGCCAGAAAGGTGGAATTTTTATTTTCTTGTTTTCCTTGCAATGACTGTAGTCTATGGGAGGGGTAGACACCAGACGTGAATTCTGTTATGAGATCTGAGCCTAATCCTTAATTGATATGGTGAAATCTATAGTGTGTAGTATGTATCAGAATGTATGTAATAGATAAACTGTTCAGCTTGTGGTCACCACTTGTGGGTACCTGAGGTACACTATTTTTATCTAGCACACACATAAAAATATAATTAGTGAAACACTTTACTACTTCCTAAATGCACAGAGAATGAAACACAATACATGAGAGAGTTCACACAGTTGAGCATCCATTTTCCAACCTGAACAAGGAAGATAATATTAAAATAATACATCTTTATACAATAGGTCTGGTTTAGGTGGCCAATTGTATCACTATTATCACCACAAATTAACTGAACAGAAATGTATATGCATGAAGTTTCAGTTTGTAAAAATTGTAATTTTGCATAAGAGAAGAGATGATGCACTTAGGGTTCTGCAGGTTATTTAATTACTTCAAATTATGTTAAATAGTAAATACTAGGGGTGACAGAAATAAACATAATAATAAATATTTATCTACATAATAAAAGTTACGGTGTATTGCATATTTCTCTAGAAGTGTGTATCATCTACTCCTGTATCAGTTATTTCATTAACCAGTTGCTCCAAAAGACCAATTGCAGCTCAAGCTACATTTCTTCTACACTCCTGGAAATGGAAAAAAGAACACATTGACACCGGTGTGTCAGACCCACCATACTTGCTCCGGACACTGCGAGAGGGCTGTACAAGCAATGATCACACGCACGGCACAGCGGACACACCAGGAACCGCGGTGTTGGCCGTCGAATGGCGCTAGCTGCGCAGCATTTGTACACTGCCGCTGTCAGTGTCAGCCAGTTTGCCGTGGCATATGGAGCTCCATCGCAGTCTTTAACACTGGTAGTATGCCGTGACAGCGTGGACGTGAACCGTATGTGCAGTTGACGGACTTTGAGCGAGGGCGTATAGTGGGCATGCGGGAGGCCGGGTGGACGTACCACCGAATTGCTCAACACGTGGAGCGTGAGGTCTCCACAGTACATCAATGTTGTCGCCAGTGGTCGGCGGAAGGTGCACGTGCCCGTCGACCTGGGACCGGACCGCAGCGACTCACGGATGCATGCCAAGACCGTAGGATCCTACGCAGTGCCGTAGGGGACCGCACCGCCACTTCCCAGCAAATTAGGGACACTGTTGCTCCTGGGGTATCGGCGAGGACCATTCGCAACCGTCTCCATGAAGCTGGGCTACGGTCCCGCACACCGTTAGGCCGTCTTCCGCTCACGCCCCAACATCGTGCAGCCCGCCTCCAGTGGTGTCATGACAGGCGTGAATGGAGGGACTAATGGAGACGTGTCGTCTTCAGCGATGAGAGTCGCTTCTGCCTTGGTGCCAATGATGGTCGTATGCGTGTTTGGCACCGTGCAGGTGAGCGCCACAATCAGGACTGCATACGACCGAGGCACACAGGGCCAACACCCGGCATCATGGTGTGGGGAGCAATCTCCTACACTGGCCGTACACCACTGGTGATCGTCGAGGGGACACTGAATAGTGCACGGTACATCCAAACCGTCATCGAACCCATCGTTCTACCATTCCTAGACCGGCAAGGGACCTTGCTGTTCCAACAGGACAATGCACGTCCACATGTATCCCGTGCCACCCAACATGTTCTAGAAGGTGTAAGTCAACTACCCTGGCCAGCAAGATCTCCGGATCTGTCCCCCATTGAGCATGTTTGGGACTGGATGAAGCGTCGTCTCACGCGGTCTGCACGTCCAGCACGAACGCTGGTCCAACTGAGGCGCCAGGTGGAAATGGCATGGCAAGCCGTTCCACAGGACTACATCCAGCATCTCTACGATCGTCTCCATGGGAGAATAGCAGCCTGCATTGCTGCGAAAGGTGGATATACACTGTACTAGTGCCGACATTGTGCATGCTCTGTTGCCTGTGTCTATGTGCCTGTGGTTCTGTCAGTGTGATCATGTGATGTATCTGACCCCAGGAATGTGTCAATAAAGTTTCCCCTTCCTGGGACGATGAATTCACAGTGTTCTTATTTCAATTTCCAGGAGTGTATATGCTGCTGCACAGATTTATGTGTTTCAGCTTCCTCTTTGGCATATGATACTACTGCCCCTTTATTTATTGGTCAGAGAAATTTTTCTAGTGGTTTTAGTTAGTCTTTGTATAATTGATTCTACAACCGCTTTATGGTCACTGACTCCAACTGCAATATGGACTCCTCAAAGAGATCAGATGTATTTGCTGCTGTTATATCAAATATACTATCATCTTAAGTGGGCTTCCAATCTATCTGTTCTAGTTGGTTATCAGAGAAGACATTTAGTATTGTTTTGCAAGATGTCTTATCATGTCCACCACTTATAAAATTGTAATTATCACAATCAATAGTTGGGTGATTTAAGTCTTTTCCTTTCATGTCAGTATGATTGGGTGAACATATGTACTAGCAAACTGAATTTTCTTGGATGTATTTTGTTACAAGTGAGGGTGAGTCTTGTGGGTGTACACCCATGAAATTCAGCCATGTACAAACAGTCGTACATGCTACTTTATATCTCATTTTTTTGACTTTCTTGTCTTCTACTACAAACCCACTACCTGCTTTTCACATGAGATTTTCCTTTCAATATACATTTAGATTTACCCTAAAAATCTCACTGCTGCTAATTTCAGGCTTTAGCCAGCTTTCTTTAATTAGTATAGGAGTGTTTCCAATGCTGGCATTTTCTTTCACAGCAGATTACTATGATTTTACTGTCTCATCAGTGGGAGATATTTTTTTGGGTGTCAATACTTTGGGTTCTCCTATATTATGATAACTGTAAAATCCTAGTGATCAGCTGCAGAAGACAATGCCAGCATTGGAAGCACTCCTATACTAAGTACTTGTACTAATCACTCCTATACTAAGTACGAAGTACTTGTTGTTACATTTGTTGGTGTTTTAGTGGCTATTATTCATTATTCTGGTCTAATTTTAGCTGCAAGTTGTTCCTGCTGTATTTTAAAAAAATCTGTATTCATAGATTTCATTTTATTTTTCACTGATGAAATCCTAATATTCTTATCGCCATTTTGTTATCTGTGAGAACAGAAATTTATTAATATTGTACAGTTGCTGATACTAGATACAAATAATGGTTATTCTGATAGTCTGATGCACTGATAGAAAAATACGCTGATGCAAAGTCACCATATGCAGCATAGCCAAAACATAGTCCAGTGGTAAGCAGGTGCTATTCATCAGCATTGATAGATTTTACTCTGTAGAATGTTTGAATAACCTTAACATGATGCATCAGATTGTTAGAGTAATGAAACATAAAGTTAATGAATTTCTTCTGTTATCACAATCTATAAAATCAAAATCAAACTGATGTACTAGATCAGTCTGAACACTATGTAAATACAGAAGACTGTAAAGTAGCAGCTTATTAATGTACTGAAATTGGAAAGTAGGGAGGAGTTGTCATGTATGTTACAAAAGTTTAAAACCATTGAAACCAGTAGTTTCTGATTAGATCAACTGCATAAGGTGACTTGTATAGACTAGTGAAATTGTGTAAGACACAAACTGAAATGGTGAACAGTTACAGCATGAGAAGCTGGAATTGGAGGCAGTCTAGCCAGCAAGAAGAGTGCCAAAAATAGTTCAGTAGAACAACTGAAAAGCAGAAGCAAGTCAAACTTATTGTGAGCCAAGTAATAATGGAACTAGTCAATGGTCCATTCTTGCTATATGTTGTACTTCTCAATACATTCAAACAGCTGGATTACTCGATTACACAAAGTTCTTTAGAAATCATAAAAAAATTTATTTTTCAGTTATAATTAAATAATATGTAGAGTATTATTTTACTTACTTACAAATACAAAAAAAGATATGCACTGACAAATCACTTCAAAAAATTTATGCTAAAGATATTTTCCCAAATTTTGAAAAGATATTTGAAATTATTATTTATATTGATATTTCTATAATTTTTCATGATGAATAGAAAACATTTGTAAAGTAAATTATTAATCACACATGACTTTGTCTGAATGTATCAATTGAAGTCTTGTAATATCTTTGTATGTGAGATTTGCTTCTTTTGTCATCTTTTTCTAACTTTTGGCATCTGTTAATGGTGTTGTGTTGGAGAAGTGATATACTATATTCCCAGTGCTGTTTTTTTAGTATGTTTGAGTGTGATGTGCTGAAATTTTGTGGCTGAAGCAATAAATAATGAAGATAAAAAAGTTTCACAATGTTTTATTGTACAACTTACACATAAAATGGAAAAATGGGTCTCTCCTTGTAAAGTAGGAATTAATCCAAATGGACACTAAGCAGCCAAATGAAAGAAAATTTGACAAAACTGCATAGGAGAGACAAGTGTGGTAACATTACTTTTCATTTGATATAAAGTTCTTAACATTGAGAAAATGTAAGCCTGAATTATAGCTACTGCTGATTCTAGAATTAGTAGATTATGTTTGCAACTTTACAATCATTCACCTGTTCATTTGTGCTTCGTCACATGCAATATACAGCAATGCATGTCACTGAATATTTGCTGATGAACTTCAATCATTTTACTTTAATAATTAGCAAAACATATGGAGGAGGTCAGAATTTGTGGACATCGGTCAGGATGTTAATACTGTATGTATTAATATAATAAAGGCTTGCTGGGGCAAAATTAAAAAAAAAAAAATTGTAAATTGTAGGAGAAGGGAGGGAGAAAGGAAAGGAAAGGGGTTATTGATGTCAGCTGCATTGGGACATTACATGGACTCAGCGGTGATGGGTGAAAATGTGTACCGGACCAGGAATCGAACTCAGGATCTCCTGATTACTAGGCAGATGTGTTAATCACTGTGCCGTTCAGAACACAGTGTTGTTGCAGCTGTGCGGACTATCTCAGCATGTCTACCAAGTGCCACCTATTCACAGGCCCTGTCCATTTTCTCCATCCTCACTACTCTGAGATTCCCACAGGAGATTGGACACATTTGTGCATCTGCACTGAAGAAGATGGATCTATCACCCATCTAGGTGAACCAATTATCTGAATGCATGGTGTCTGTGGTGATAACACTGTGTCCTGGATGGCGCAGTGGTTACCCACCTGCCTAGTAAGCAAGAGATCCCAGATTCGAATCCCAGTCCAATACTCATTTTTAGTCATCACAGCTGATTCTGCATAATGTTTCGATGCACTTGATATCAGTAATCCCTTTCCTCCTTCAATTTACATGTCATGTATCACAGCTGCAGATGCCACATGGTGACTATTCTTTCGGTCATCTCTGAAAGAATAGACACCATCCATTCATATCAAAGAAAATAGTAATATTTTTGGTACTGGATGTTGGACATGCACTTAAACAGAGGACTTTTAACCTTTGATGGAGTAAAGGATCTGGCATTGGCAACACCAGCATTATGGGTATGTTAAGATCAGTAAAAATTTTTATAGTTCAGTGCTTTGTTCATTTGATTACGATGAAAAACATTTAGCAGAAATGATGATTATAGGGCCTAAATAGGAATAGAAGTACAGTAGAGTGTCGATTATCCAAACGTCGGTCAACAGAACGACCGCTTAACCAAACTGTGTACTTTCTCGCACCTGTTACTCTCCCACCCTACCATCCATCATCTCCCTCACTTTCAAACGATATTACAGGAAATAATTGTTGCGTAAGTTATTGTTAGAAAGAGAAGAGGATGGAGAAGAAAGTCTCTTAAGAAATCATAAGAATATTGACTTGAAAGACGCGTCCTACATGATCAGCGCAGCATGGAATAGTGTAAAGGAAGAGAATTTGAAGAAAGCCTGGAATAAAATTTTGGACACAGAAGAAAATTCACAAGGTATGACTGAAAATGATGAACAGAATGATATGTCCGAAATTCTTGGTATGCTAAAAGAAATAGATTGCCACGAATGTGATGAAGAAAACATTCATGAATGGATGAATATCGATCATGCAGTTCCAGGATACTAAATCATGCAGGACAGCGAGATTGTAAATGTCGTCACTGATAAAGATGACGCCACCAGCATCTCATCAATCAGTGCTCCAGAAAGTGAAGATGAAAGTATACCAACAACTTCTGAGGCGTTCACTTGTTTAGATACTGCCTTGTGATGGTTTGAAGCCCAAGATGAAAGTGACCAGTTTCAGATATCTGTAATGAAAAAAGTATGTGACTTAGCTGCTCGTAAGTGTGTAGGCTTGCTTAGACAGACCAAAATAAAGGATTTTTTTTAAACGTTAATTTTGTATACTGTGTGTATTGTTCATGCAAAATGCGTATGTAATATGTATATATTTTTGTTTAATAAACTGTGCCACATACTATATATTCCTACTGAAGTTGCCTTTGTATGTTACTTTGTAATACTAAAAGTGATGCCTGTTTTTATGAATAAATTTACTGTACAGTGCTTCTTTTTGGCAAATAAACATGTACAGTTTGATTATCCGAACAAACCAGTTTTCCGAACTCCCACGTCCCCCAATTACTTCGGATAATCAACGCTCTACTGGTATATGAATGAAAATTTAGCAGACATGGGAGACTTAGATGAAACATTTAAGCAATAGAAGGAAATGTTTGAATTAGTAGAACTGAGTAAGTTAGATGTGAAATCATTGCTTTTTAAGACATACCAGTTGATAAAAAGAGAGAGAGAAAGCCATTGAACAACTAATGTTAGAAAATGAAGCATAATTTTAATCCTTTAAAGTCAGTATTAAAAATCCTTTAAAATCAATATTAAAAAGTAAATAATAGTTTAATGAATACATAAAGAAAGTTGTATACAACCTGTAGAACAAGTAATAGAATCTCATAAAGCAGAAATGAGTGTTGAAAATGCTTCACAAAATTTTCAGACTGTTAATAACAATGTTGATGGAGAAAAAAAAATGATTAAACTAATCAGCAAATTTAAACAAGTTGTAGAAGAATTGAGAGTAGGTGTAAGTGATGACAAAATTAACACTGAGAGTGTTAATGTTGAAAGTAAAAATATGACTGAATGGGAATCTGTTTTGGTAGTAGAAACTAACACTGAAGTTAGTGCCAAAGACTTTATTATGGAAAGGATAGTTGCTACTCACCATATAGCGTAGATGCTGAGTCTCAGATAGTTGAAGACTTTGTTATATCTGATATAACTATGCTGCATTCGTCATAAGAATAAACCTGATATAAACAATACACCATGCATTCTTTCATGTGTGCTTGAATCTCATTCGATTTCGTTTAACTTGGAGCAGAAGCCAAGCTGTGTCCAATGCAGTCAAGTACAATCATAAGGATACATTCTGTGCTGTGTTACATGCATATGGACTGAACAATAATATGGGGCAACTTAACCAGTGCATTTAACTTGTATAGCACTGGCCAGCCAGCTGGTGCAACTAACCAGCGATGATTTGAGCAGTTGCAGTTCAGGTGAGAAAAGAGATGAGCAGAGAAACAATACAGCTTCAAATATCATTTAATTTTTAAAGAGAATGAAATAATATTCAGCAAAACTCCAGCTCTGTCACACTCTCCTTACGGGACCAGACAGAAAGCATAAAATGCTCTTGTTCTAAAATAGTATTCTAATTGCAAACAAGAGTGATGAAAATTCCTAACATAAACACATGGCAATTTTTCTGAGCAACCTATCTGGGATGCAAAAGTGTTGTGTTGGTATTGCACCATATTCTTGAATAATGATGCCACTGAAGGTATTAATAAATTACAGTCAGTTGTCTGGTAATCTCTTAGTTCCTTCCTTATCCAAATCCAAGAAATACATTTAACTTCTGGAACTGTCATCCGCTATGTAGATAAAGAGTTGATCAACAACAGAATCCATGAAGCCACCTATACGCTGCATTTTCTCCTCTTCTTTTATGATGTGTCATGCTATATCCCACCAGCATTTGTCAGGGATATGTGAAAAAGCTGTGTACATTAATTCCAGTTTGTCTGGCAGCTTAACAGTCTTGTATGACAAATCACTTAACTTGGCTCTAGATCATTTCTGTTGGGTTCAGATTGTAATGGTACAATGGCAAGTATAAAAGTGCAGCATTTGTATGGTGTCATTGATGCTGTGAAAACTATTGTTTTTCATGCTTCTATGATACTTATCACTCTGGTTTGTGTGAGACTACATCTGTGGTATGAAACAACAGACATAGTACAAATAGAGAGTATCCGGTTTTATGTTTTTGTCCTAAAAATTGAATTGTGATGTTTCCTTAATTTAAAGAACCTTTTTAAACAATATTTCATAAAATATCGGTAACTAAGAATTTATTTTTGAAAGGAAAACAGGAATTTTGCTTGCAATATGCAATTAGAAACAAGAGCACGTGCATTACTCATAAAAATTTTTGATGAATTTCACAAAAAAAAAAAAAAAAAACCATGACCTAGAGGAGATTTAAACCAGTGATCCATGAACTGCACCAGATTACCAGCTACTATGCTACCAATTCCGCTAAGTATGCAATGTGTATTTGTATCTCAATTGTATTAAATACAGTCCCTCAGAAAACTTCAAAGCCAATTTTTTCCTGTATATTTATGTAAAACATTATGCACAACCTATTTGTCAGCACTTTTCGATCGTATTTCACACATGTGTTTCACTACAGAGCAGGAAGCAGCCTCATCCATTTTCATACTGCGTATCAACAGTAAGGCAATCAAAGCACAACAGTATGGAGAATGCAACTGTACACGATTTTTGAAATAAAAACTACGTAGCTAAAACATGATCATGAAAAACATTGATGGCTGTTAATACAAACCTTAAAGTTTCATGTAATATAACAGTAATAAGATACCTAACATAAGAAGGACCTACTTCCAAGAGCGTAACAACAACAATGTGCATGTGCTATGGCTTCGATCAATCATCGCGTTTGTGTTTTTTTACATCAGGTTTATTCTTGTGATGAACAGAATATAGTAGAGAGAAATCTGTAATTAATTCATGTAGGAGAAGGTGTGCACAGTGTAATAGAAAAGTTATTTTCTTAAATTTTGATATATATGTTCGCAAAGACATAGTCCTTTTTATGTGATGATAATAATAGTGATTTATTAATATTGATTTTCAGCTATTTTCAAGAACAAGAGCTAAAGGTCAATGTTAATAAATCACAATTGTTATCATTCCAGACTGTTAACTCTCATCATACCTCTATAAATAATATACATGGAATTGAGGCAGTGGACACTAATAGCTGGAGATTCTTGGGCCTATACTTAGACAAAAACTTGTGGTGGTCAAAGCATATTAATTTGTATGTGGAAAGATTAGTAGTGGATTATATCTACTCAGTCGTCATGTAAAAATAGTTACAAAAATGTGGGCGTTGGCGTCGGTACTAGTCATGCGAGTGGGCAGGAGCACGATCAGGATTTCCATCTCAGGCAAGGCAGAGTGCAGAGGCGGAGTGACTGGCGGCAAGTCCACCTCATAGTCAGTTAACCAGCAGGGGTGGATGATGTGTCGACTGGCCCGAGAGGAAGCGTGTGGAATGGCCTGTGGTGTGGTGCAGGTGTGTCCGCCCCATATGCAGATTGAGCAGTCCAACGAGATGAATGCGCAGATTTCTGACGAGTTGCACTCACAGGGGAGGGACAGACTATGCACCACACTGACATTTAACTGTCCATTGGAAGGTGAGGCCACTGTGTCTGTTAGGAGCACGAGCACACGGTCATCAAAGGTGACGAGCGACACGTCATCCACATGGTGTGGTGGCACGTTGCAGCACAGGTTGGCTGTGGGAGAGTGAGTCTCCACAGATGGTGGATTGGCTGCGAAACTCGCACATGGGGTGGATGGCGACGTGCCTAGAGAACTTGCGAATGGTGACAATGAATCATGGGTTGGAGAAAACAGCGCCGTGGGATGAGACAAAGCATTTTCACGCTCCATGGTGGAAAAGTCATCACGAGTGTCCGACTGAGATGGCAGAGGGGCATCAGAGTCCATGAAAGCAGGTTTGAGCCTGTGCAATGAAATAGTTTGAGGACGATCTTTAACCATAATGTCGAACATTGTCTCGTCCCACCAGAGTACTTTAAAGGGACTGAGGTAGGGTGAATGCAGGGGTTGTCTAAAGGAATCATCCCTGAGCATAACATGGGAGCAAGGGTTGAGTGCGGTTGGCACATAAGAGTATGGTGGGGAATGGCTGATAGGCGGGTGTAACCGTGCATGTTTGAAGTGAGTGCGCATGCGACTAATGAAATCTGGGGTGGGGGGAAAATCTTCAGGTGCTTGAGGCAGGATAAGTTCCCCTGGTAGGACTGGGCTCTCCCCGAAAATGAATTCAGAGATGGTTCCCTGTAAGTCTGATTTTAAGGTCAAACAGAGACCGAGTAACACCCATGGAAGCGCTTCAGATCAGAGGCAGTCATGGCAACTGAGGGCAGTTTTGAGGGTGCGGTGCCACCGTTCAACTAACCCGTTGCTTTGCTGGTGGTAGGCTATTGTATGAATTTTTTTAATGCCGCAGATGTTACATAAAATGGAGAACAGGGCAGACTCAAACTGCCGACCTTGGTCGGTGGTGATGGTGGTTGGGCAACCGAACCTGGCAATCCATGAGGAGACGAAACCCTTGGCCACGTTGCTGTGATGTTGGATAAAGAAATAGCTGCAACCCCACGAGACATGTGGTCATTTGTGGAGAGAATATATCTGTGGCCCTCCGACAATGGTAGTGGACCAATAAGGTCAATATGTGCATGACGGAATGTTGAACTTGCCTAGTGGAGGGGTGGTGTGATGGCCGATTTTGTTGCATTGCCAGGGGATGCAGCTGTGTGCCCAAATCTGACAGTCCCATTTAATATCCTTCCAAATGAAATGCTCGGATATGAGCTGTGTAGTGGTGCAGATGCCCGGGTGAGTGAGGTTTTGCAAGGCATTGAAAGCTTGCTGGTGCAATGTGGGTGGGAGCAACAGCTGCAGGGTGCCGGTAGAAGAATCACACCACACCTTGTCCAAAACGCCGGGCAACTTGGCTTTGGTAAACACAAGAGATGTTTGAGGAACCATGAGGAGAGCTTGAGATTCCTCGTCGGTAGCTTGGAGAATGGCTAGGTTGGATAAGTCGATGATGCGTGAGACAGTATTGCTCTGCGAGAAAAAATCTGCGGGGAAGTTTTCTGTGCTTTTGATGTTGTGAACATCTGTTGTGAATTGAGAAACTAAATCAAAGTGGCGGAAAAGCCAAGGAGGCGGGTCCTCAGGAGGGCTGCAGAATGCGTCTGCTAGCGGTTTGTGATCAGTGAGGATGAAGAAAGAGCGGCCCTCGACATTGGGGCGAAAGTGTTTGACAGCTTCATAGACTGCGAGAAGTTCCCTATCAAAAGCGGAATATTTCTTATGAGCTGTAGGTAGTTTTTTTTAGAGAAGAAATGAAGGGGAGAAACCGTGTCGCCCTTGTGTTGCTGTAGTACTCCCCCCACTGCGATGTCACTGGTGTCCTTAGTAATGAACAACTCGGCTGACGGGTTAGGATGGGCAAGTGTCATGGTGTGAGCTAAGGAAGTTTTTAGAGCCTTGAAGGCCTCCAGCATAGGTTCAGTCCAGCAAACTGGTTTAAGACCTGAAGTCTGTTTGCCCGACAGCGAGTCTGTCAGCAGGACCTGCACAGTGATGGCAGAAGGCATATGCCGACAGTAGTAATTTATTGTACCCAAGAAACGTCAGAGTTCTTTGTAAGCAGTCGGAGGTGGCAGTGATGTGATGGCCTGCATGCGGGATTTGGGAGGCTGTATTCCGTCTGTGGAGACGGTGTAACCCAAAAATGTGACAGAGGACTGGCGCAATTGGAATTTGTCCTTGTTGACCTCGACGCCATTGGAGTTCAGTGTCTGGAGGACCTTGTATAAACGATTTTCATGTTCCTCAGCCGAGTTGCTGAAAATGAGTATGTCATCCAGATATGCAAAGCAAAACTCGAACTGTTGTAAGATTGAGTTGATGAAGTGATGCCATGTTTGTGCCACGTTTTTCAAGCCGAGCGGCATGAAGTTGTATTAAAACAAACCGAGCGGCATGATAATAGCTGTGTTTGGAATGTGTTCTGGCGCTACAGTAATCTGGTGATAGGCACGTTTACAGTCAATCACACTGAAGATTGTGGTGCCCGCTAACATATGAGTGAAATCGTTGATGTTCAGCAAGGGGTAATTGCCCATGATGGTATGAGTGTTTAAGCATCTGTAACCACTGCACATTTGAAAAGAACCATCGTGTTTGGGGATGAGGTGAATCAGTGAAGACCAGTTGCTGGCCGACAGTTGTAGAATGCCTGCCTCCAAAAGTTCGTTAATTTGCTGCCGGGCTAAGCTGAACTTAATGGGGTTGAGGCGTCTAACCCTGTGCCTAATAGGAGGGTCGGCAGTGGTAATTATCTTGTGTGTCATTCTGTCAGTGACAGAAGAAACTGAGAATTGCACACGAGACTGAGTAACGTCCTGACATGAAGTTCTTGGATGAGTGGGGTGCGAAGAGGCATAGCCATTAACGCGAGTGGGAAGAGGCAGCACAAAAGTCACATTTATATTACATGAGTGCAGCATGCGTTTGGTTGGAGGGGTCATCTGCACGCAGCACGGTGCGGGTCAGGACATGCAGCAACTTTCTGTTGTCAGCCTTGCCTTGGGTAACTGGTGCGGACGAGAGAGGTGTTGGCGTCACTCGGGTAACAGCGAGAGAGGGGAAATGTTTATCAACATGCGGGGCGGCTGCCTGCATGGTGGGTGTGGTCGTATTGCATGCGTGTCTGTCATTAGAAGCACTGGAAGGAGATTTTCACTCTGTAGTGGAGTGTGCACTGATATGAAACTTCCTGGCAGATTAAAACTGTGTGCCGGACCGAGACTCAAAGTCAGGACCTTTGCCTTTCGCGGGCAAGTGCTCTACCAACTGAGCTACCCAAGCACAGCTCCCACCCCGTCCTCACAGGTTTAATTCCGCCAGTACCCCATCTCCTACCTTCCAAACTACATAGAAGCTCTCCTGCATACCTTCCAGGAGTGCTAGTTCTGCAATGTATGCAGGAGAGTTGTTATTTTCATTGCCTTTTCTTTCTGTTGGTTTTTGATTTTTCTGAAAATATTTACCTTGTTTATTGTTTCCAAATACCCTTTGGCAAAATTTCTTGTCCATTGTGCGAAGTTTGGAAGGTAGGATATGGGGTACTGGTGGAATTAAAGCTGGGAGGACAGGGCGTGAGTCATGCTTGGGTAGTTGGTAGAGCACTTGCCAGCGAAAGGCTAAGGTCTGAGTTCGAGTCTCAGCCTGGCACACAGTTTTAATCTGCCAGGAAGTTTCATTAGAAGCACTGTTTGAAACACATGGCACTGAATGTGGCGAGTGCATCTGGGGTGCAGTGTCTACCGGACATGAATCATCACATACAATTAAATGTTTTTGGACTAACCTGCTGAGTGTCTGAGCTGGTGTCTGCTGGAGAAACAAGGTTAGGTTGCAGCACTGTGGACTGCAGTTTCAGCAGCAAAGTACGAGCCGCAACGAGCTCGTTGTAAGTGTGTGCTATTTGTTGTTTCAGCACATTGTTTTTCCAGTGGAGTTGTGCCGCCAAGTTGTATTCTCACGGTAGGTTAGTGACGCAGGTCACAATGTCACCCATGAAGGCAGAGCACACACGTACTAACTCACATGTTGCAAGAGAACATAAGTGTGGGATCACAGTATCTGAGTGTTAGTGGGATGGTGTAGCACTGAGCCCTGAACCATGTTCGGAGTGAGTTTGAACTGGGACAAAAAATCCATACCGAGAATTGGTTCATCGATGTCAGCAATGTAGAAAGTCCACAGAGAACACAGAGAAGGAGATAGGTGCACTGTAACTTTGACAGAGCCTGAGGTTTGTAACGTTGATGCGTTGACAGCTCACAGAAGTGACCTCATTAGTGAAAAGACAGGGTAAGCCATAGATGTAGGTATAATAGACACATCAGCACCAGTGTCTACTAGGAAAACGAACCATGATGAAATGTCAGTCACGCATAAACGACCACTCGGCCGGGCAGACGAGTGGATGGAGTGCAATGTATGGGAATGCCTGTGAGGTTCCCTGCAGGACTTGGCATCTTTTAGGTCCTGCGGTCAGCTTGGGTGCTGGCTAGGTAACAGGCACTTCTTACCACTATCACCGAAAACCTTGTGGTACCAGCAGTATGGACGAGCCGAGTACAGTAGTGGTGGTGACTGTGGCAGTGGGGGAGGCTTGTCCTCATCAATTTGTTCTGGCATGTATATCGGCACATATGGTGCATGGGCGATCCTGGAATGTTTGGACAGTGGAGAGAACAAGTGGATATTGCCAGGCAGTGTAGAGAGCGTGGATGTGGAGTGAGCTCTGCCTCTGCCAGCAGATGGCTGGTGAACAGGAGCAGTTGTGCTGACCAGTGGTAAGTGGTGAGCTGGTTGGTGTTCTCGTAGCAATGCATACAGTTGGTCTGCGATGTGGAGACAAGAGCCAATTGACTTGAAGGAGTGTGGTGGTGGGTGAATCTGTAGGTTGGTAGGCAATTTGGTGGACCATACTGCCCGCAGAGTGACGTCCGGCATTGTATGCTCACTTACAAGCAACTGAAGGCGGTGCCAGAGTTGTGATGGAGTTCGGTCCCCCAGGTGTTCCTCACAAAAGATCTTGATGTTTAATTCTTGTGGTGAGCAGGTGAGTCGGTCCATGATCATTTTCTTCGTGAACTCGTACCTCAGTGGAGGCAGTGGCGAGAGGAGTAGATCACAAATTAAGTCTGAGTGATCACGGAGGTGCGTGATGAGACACAGGAATTTAGAGTTGTATTCGGACACATGATGCAACTCGAAAAGGTGCTCAACCAGTGCAAACCACAATACAGGGTTGTCCTCGTATAAAGGGGGCAGATTTGGCAGATGACCAGGGGGAGAGGATTAAGGTAGATTTGGTGTCCCTTGGAAAACTGCTGGTCCATGGTAGGAGAGGCCATACAGCAGACCAGCTCAGTAGGAGTAGGTGTGTTACTGGCAAGCATGTCCGTAGCATTGGCAGGTTGCATTGTCCTTGACGTGTTGTGAAAACGCAACGCGGTTGGCACGGTCAGTACCATAGGAACAATCGGTTGCGTAATATGTGCGGGGGTCCCATCAACTGGACCGGAGATCACAGGTACTGAACTGAGTTGACCCACCCTGGACATAACGCAGAAGGCCAGCATGGCAGACACAGGCGGTGTTGTGGGAGGGGCGAGCAGCTGAGCGACTGAAACCGGGGACCCCTGCGAGTGCGAGGGAGGGGCGGTGGGGGGGGGGGGGGGGGGGGGGTGGGAGGTTGGTAACTTGCATGACCAAAGTTCAAGTTCTTTTTAAGTGAGCATGGAGAATTGTGCGCACTAAAATGTTCTTGGTTAGTTTGCCAATGAGGCAAAACTGGAACAGGTCTTGGTTGATAGTAGCCGGGTGAATTTTACAATAATGGTGATGCTGCACATGGCATGACAGTAACTGTTGTTGCAGTCCGTTGAGAGTCAAAGTATGTGTGCGAATGTAGATCACTTTGAACATCATATGATCAATCAGCAGGTACACAGTTCTGAATATTATTCACTTCACACTTCACATGTTGGCGACCACAGTCCGGCGCCATGAAACCCGAGTCCATTGTTTGTGTTAGCGGCGTACACTCGACTATTGTAGAGCAACAAAATTTGAAGTTAATGTGGCTGGAGATCACAAACACTGTGAATTAATGTAGAACTGGTCGTTGGCAATGGAATGAAGATGTCTGGCAATCGTTGTTGTGCTTCCAAATCTTCGAATAAAGCGTTGGGTGAGGTAGCCATGACATTGTGCGCATAACCTGTTGATTTACAACACCTGGTGTGGAAGTCACGAAAGATGTAGAAACTTCGGGGTCACCAGTATAGGAACGGGATACGATTATTGGTCGAATGCAATAACTATCCCCATTAAATTCCACACATAGATCTATATTTTGTAGTTAGTCATAAACGTGTACAAAGCTTGAGATACAGAACAGAACTGAAAACTAAAATGGAGGCTGAGCAGAGCAATCAGAGTCCAAAGATGGTGTTAATCATGCCACAACATTTTATGACTTCCGTAATCACTACAAGTTTTTTTTGTTTATGATCCATTTCAAACTCTTTAGCTAAAATACAAAGGACTGCGCAGCATAACAATTTAACAGTGCATACACTTTGGTCGTCTGATATATAGCCAAAGAAACAAACAACACAGTATTGCCAAGAGAGCTGCTCTCTACGTGTGTTCATTGTTGCTTGTGAGCGCTTCTAAGTATCTCTTTTGGAAAAGTGTCTCCTGTAATTTGTTCACTATTGCAATTGGGACTCCAGATGTGTCAGAAGCACAAAACATGTATAGAACATTTTGGAAGCTCACATGACATTGTAGCCAGCATGTGCTAAAGCTTTGGAAAAGTACAGTACTGGTATGTCATTTTATGATGGAGAAGTAGTGTTATGATGTTAATTAAATAGGTCAGGTAGTCCGGAGGCCAGATAGTCATGAGCCGCATAGTTGAGAGTCCACTGTACTTCAATTGTATCAAATACAACAGAACCAACTTCACTATGGCAAGTTAGTATTCAAATTGTATACCTTAATTTTAAACTGAGAACCATGTGAAATGTTGTGTTGTGTATGAGAGCAATGTAACTATGAATGGAAGAAGAACTGAACAACACACCACATGCAAGAACTCATAGACTACATGATTACATGGAGAGTAAGGCTGCAGTCACAGTGGCTCTGATATCGGTGGATTTTGCTGATGACCAACATCGGCCGTAGACGGCCGATCTTTTCAAATCAGTATGCCACTTCATGCGCAGTCGCACTGTAGCTGATCATATCTCCCAAACTTACAGACTTTGGATGACAATCTGTGAAATTCAAATCAGTTTGTTTTCTGCAGTAAAAATGACTAATGTTCTTGCACATGAAACATGGAGCATGAGAAACTGATAAGTTTAGTCCAAAAAAGAGAGTTTGTGGCATCCTGAGGATGAAAATATCATTAATGGAATATAGTTCAGAATCTATGGAGTGAAATCGCAGGTTTACTCCCCAAAAAGGCAAAATATTTATTCAAAATTTTAAGCATAGATAATTTGTTCAAATGAAATGGGCATCATATCTTATAAGCTTATAGGTACTGTACTGCATCTTTTTGTGGTAGGTTGTCATTAGTTGTCTACAAATTATTATTACTGCTTACTGGCATTTTGTGCTAGTAGGGTAATGATTCTGTTAATTAGAAGTGATTTACAAATGTGGTGCATGTTATTTATTTCCACTTTTAAGTGCTGTAGGTTTTCATAGTATCTTTACATTTGTCTTTCACTCATGTGCTAAATGACAGTCATTGGAGGTTAACTGACATATGTCTGCTCAACTTTAAATAAATACAGCGAAACAGAGTGTTTATAACTTGCTTTTCAAGGTCACACATGAATTATCTCGAGTATGTAACCAAATGTTTCTCCTGTCATCTTATGTATTTGTAGAACTTGTCTGGTTATTCCAATAACTGAGGACAGAGTGTATTCTTTACGAGACAGGATAGCACATTTATATGCATTCAGTGTCTGTTTAAAAACAGAAGCCACTATGCAGCACTTGTATCCAAGACAGAGGTGTCATGGTATCCACTCCATCCTAAGAGGTTAAATTCTAACCTACGTCATACTAAGAACAGATTCTAACCTAACCTAAGCTCCTTGACCCTGCCAAAAAAGAATGAAGGAGATTGGATGCACTATGATGATGCTATTGGTGAATATTATCAGGCAACCTCTGGTGACAGTGTCTGACCACCATTGTCGGTTGCTCTGATATCGGTGGATTCCTCTGATAACTGACATCGACTGGAGATGGCCGACCTTTTCAAATCAGTATGCCATTACGTTCCTGGTCACAGTATAGCCAATCTTATTTCTTAAACATGCAGACTTTGGACAAAAAATCAGTGAAATTCAAGGCAGTGTTTTTTTTTTTTTTTTTTTCGTTGGTCATATCGACTGATGTCCTCACACACAAAATATGAAGTGTGACAAACTGATAAGTTTAGTCCAAAAAAGAGAGTTTGTGGCATCGTGAGGATGAAAATATAATAATCGGAATATAGTTCACAATCTATGGAGTGAATCGCAGATTTATTCCCCAAAAAGGCAAAATATGTATTGGAAATTTTAGGATTACAACCTCAAAAAAATAATTTGTTCCAGTGAAATGGGCATCATATCTTATATGCTTATAGCTGCTGTACTGTATCTTTTTTGTGGTAGGTTGTCATTAGTTATCTACAAATTATTCTTACTGCTTACTGGCATTTTGAGCTAGTAGGATAGTGATTCTGCTAATTAGAAGTAGTTTCCAAATGTGGTATATCATATGTATTTCCACTTTTAAGTGCTCTAGGTTGTCAGAGTACCTCATGCTACACTTTGTGCTTGTCTTTCACTCATATGGAGGTTAACTGACATACATATGCACAAGTTTAAATAAATACAGTAAAACACAGTGTTTATAATTTGCTTTTTGAGGTCACCACAAATTATCGCAAGTATCTAATAGAACATTTCTACTGTCATCTCATGTATTTGTAAAACTTATCTGGTTATTCTGATAACTGAGGACAGAGATTCACCACATTCTTTATGAGACAGGGAAGCTCATTCACATGCATTCAGCATCTGTTTAATAGCAGAAGTCACTATGGAGCACTCTTATCTAAGCACAGATGTATCGTGGTATCCACCTCACTTTAAGAGGTTAAAATTTAACCTACTTCATACACAGAATATATTCTAATGTACTTCATACACAGAATAGATTCTAACCTAACCTAACCTCCTTGACCATGCCAAAACTTACGGATGAGACTGGATTCCCTTTGACCACACTGTCAGCCAGTGTTATAGGGTGACCTCTAATGACTGTTGTCGGTGCCACTGTGAATGCAGCCTAAGGCTGTGTAAGGCAAGAGAAGGCTGCCTGTGCACTCAGAATGCTCTGTTGCCCTCTGTGGTTAAACATCATGTGGGAAGCATGCAATGATCTAATAGTGTCGAATGGCACTCATTGTGAGCAATTCAGCTGCAGTCCAGTAAATATGAATAGTAGTTCTCAAGATGATCAACTGTTGCCTTTATTTGCACTCACTTTGCGGAAACGAAGAAAGTGGAAATATGAAATTAATGCTATGTGACAAGATGACGTGGAATTTCACTGTCTGTGCAAGGAACTGTGGTCTTGTGAAGACTGTTTCTTCAGTTATAATGTCACATGAGCAGCTGAAAACATTACACAAGCTCATTTGACCAAAAATCTAAAAACTGAAACAAACTAGAGAAAGCCGATAGGTTCAGAGGAAGGACTTGTCAATTTGTTTGAGGCAAGCGCATTATTTATGATATTAATTGATTCTTCTGTTGCTGCTTGGTAGAACATTATTTATGACAGAACAATATTTACTGTAGAAAACACTTTATTTTATTATTTGCTGTAATTGTACAAGGTGCAACAATAAAGTGATGAGACTGATGTGAAAAAAAAAAAATGTTGCTTACTGTTTTAGTCAAGTTTAGTGTTGCATCCTTCGAAGTAGTTCCCTTCTGATTGCACTTACTTTTTCCAGCGCTTCTGCCATTGATGGTAACATTTCCGGAACTCATCTCCTGTAATATCCTCGAACACCCTCGTCACAGCTTTTTGGACATCTTGTGTTGTTTGAAAATGGTGTCGCTTGACCGCCGTTTTGACTCTTGGAAATAGAAAAAACTCATATGGAGCGATACCCGGTGAATAAGGTGGCTGTGGTTGTACTGAAATTTGTTTTGAGGTTAAAAATTGCTGTACTGTCAGAGCAGTATGGGATGGCGCATTATCATGATGCAGAATCCAATCATCAGCAATGTTGGCACAGACACAAAGAACTCTTTTATGTAGTCTTTCTAAAATTTCTTTGTAGTAATATTGGTTAACTGTTCGTCCAGGAGGCACCCACTCTTTATGAACGCCCTGGCCAAGTTGACATCCGTCCGTGAGGTTGATGGTCATCCACTGCGGTCTTCATCTTCAACATTTGTTCTGCTTTCACTAAACATTTTATGCCAACAAAAAACTTGAGCCCTTGACATACCCTCCTCTCCAAAAGCCTTCTGAAGCTTACCGTAAGTTTTCATCATGTTTTCACTCAATTTAATGCAAAAAGAAATGGCATACCGTTGCACAATATTATGCGGCTCCATTTCCGTGACGAGAGACACAACCACTTGTTAACTTATTATAGCACAACTCAAGAGTGAGCAGTTGCATTGATGTGGTGCTTGGACTAGAAGCAGCTTATAGACCAAGGTCAAAGATATTGTGCCTATGCAAGCCTGCAGGGTTGCCACATCTTGCAAAGAAAATCAGTCTCATTGCTTTATTGTCACACCTAGTATATTTTCAAAAACAGTAATAAGCATAAAACATGGCACTATATGAATAAAATATAAATTGAAAAATATTGTCAGTACTGCGTACAAACAAGTGTGACCTACGGGTCTATCATCTACAGTGAAACAAACTTTCGCTTTCTTATACATTTCTTTGTTGCTAGAAAAGGCATTGAAAGATTCCTCTGGTTCCAAAATTGTAATGTAACTTTATTTTATGATATAGTATCAAGACTACTTTGTGACAGCAATGAACTGGGTGATGCAAGGACTGTAGGGACAGATGTTGTGGTATTTCATCATTTAATATCACAAGTTCAATCCCTCCAAATATTGAGCCAGTGGCATTTTTAAATGAGTTTGTGTTTGAGTCAGGAATGTCTTGAGTGAGTGAGCATAACTCAAAAATTAGTTGCCATATGGTTGTGCTCACTTTTCTCTCCCCTATTACTGTCTCTGGTGTGTTGATGATTTGTGACTGCAGCTACATCTTTATTTATTTCTTTTTGTTTTGGCTTTTTGCCAGATGAACTCACATTACACATTCAATTATGCTTCTTCCTCTTGATCCCCATCATCAGGAAATGGTTCCTCTTACTCTACAACATTTAATGATGTATGATGTGGTGACAGAGTGTTAGGAAGAAACTCTGGATGACCTTCCCATGGCCAGTTTCGATATTTCTTGGCTGAGCTTGTGCCTCTCTTTATGAACTTTAGGTATTTACTGTGGAAGTCTTGTAGATTCTCCTATTTTGCTTGGACAGTCTCACCTGTAAGTCAAGCCATATGCAAAATATTTTATTTCATGTGATGCAGATGTTTGGTCCCTAGTGTTTCACACCACACCATCGTTTTTTAATTCTGCATGGGAAAGACAATTATCTCCAGCATAGTCAAATATGTGTGTCAAGAACTGTGCAACTTTTTACAACCACTGTATTTATCTCAACTAGCAGAAGAAATCTGGAAGCAAATTGTTTGTAATTTTCTCCTTGGATCGTTAACACTTAACTTAAATTTTGTTTAACCTGGGATTTGGTGATGATTGGAAATAAAACTTTCAAGCTTAAAAATTTTTATTGACAATTGAACTACACACTCTGCACACAAACAAAACACTGACTGAATGACCTTTTTGCAGCATTGTTGCATCACTTTATATAGCATTTTAACAATAAATTTCAAAATAACCCATTATTAATTTTTGTACAATTTTGATGTTACAATTAAAATCTACAAAACATAAAGAAACTGTTGTTACATCCAAATAAGGTATAAAATACAATATCGAATGACATAATTTTTTGTAGTAATATCTGTAGTTTTCCATAAGAATATCAATCTGAACTTTAATTAAAATAATGTCTCTTGTATTATTTTAGTTACATGATTAATTATGGATTTGCTTACTAACATTCAATAGCAGTACAGATCTTGTGCTTTATGGAGTTACAAATGTGGCATCGATAGATCACATTGACCACGTAAAGCATGATCTTTGAACTCTAGCTGCTCTGATGAGCCGCCATGTTAATGTTCCAGTCAGCCTTTGTACCTTGTACAGTGTACACGTGTATCTTCCTTTGTGCTGAAATATATGTATGTATAGACATTTATGGGAACAGTTTGTTGCATATACAGTTTCCCACATTGGTGACCCCGACATTTCTATGTCTTCCACACCGGCCGTGTTGAATCAACAGGTTTTATGTTTGACACCACAGCTGCCCCACCCAACGTTTTATATGGGGATTTGGAGGCTCAGCTACTACTACCAGACCACTCCAATAACCTGCCAATGGTTGTTTCGCTGCTAACGGACAATGATTCATGATCTCCAACGAAATTAACCTCAAACTTTGCAGCTCTACAATGGCCGAGTGTTACGCTGTTACCTCAAACAATGGCCTTAGGTTTTGTGTCGCCGGACTGTGCATGACAACATGTGAAAGGTGAAGTGGACGATTTCCAGAATAGTGTAATGATCGGTCACTTGTGTAGTGTTCAAAGGGTCCCAAATTCGAACTCGTACTTTGATCCTCAACGTGCCATGACATCGGTGACGGTAGTGCTGTGTGCAATACCGTCATTTGTGCAAAATGCACATGTGGTCAACTGCTATCAAGCTATGCCAGTTTTGCCTTCCTCACAATTTAATAACAGACATTTTTATACATCAAGTTCGCCAGGCTCAACCACCAGATCTGTCGCCCAGTTTCTCGACCATGTGGGTTTCAGCACACCCGACAGCACTTCACCATCCAGGAACATTGTACCATGACAATGTGACTGCCCACAGGTTTCACAAGTGAGTTTTGATCCTACCAGATGGGGTGCATTTCTGATGTGCACAGAAAACTCTCGCTGTTGACACACCAAGTGCCAAACCACCACTCCCCTAGCCCCCCCTCACTCACGGGTGGCCCCAATTCTGACCATACAGCTGCTCGCTCCTTCTGCAGTACCGTCTGCGCCTGCTGTGCTGGCCTTCCGTGTCATTTCCAAGGTGGACAATTTAAGTACTGTGCCTTTAACCTCTAGTCCAGTTTACGGGCCTACCTCATGTGCTGCTCATCCATTCGTTCCCACGGTACTGACCGTGCCTGCCGTGTCGTGCTTATGTGACTCATCAGAGACATTGTAAACAGCCATTGTTCGGGACATGTTTGCCAGTAACACGCCCACACCAGTAGTGCCGGGTTACAGGACAGCCTGTCCTACCATGGGACAGCAGGCCTTCCAAGATACGCCAAAGCCACCCTTGCCCCCCCCCCCCCCCCCCCCCCCCCCCACTCCCAACCCTGGCCATCTGCTGAAGCTACCTCCTTTATATGAGGACAACCCCGTTTCATGGTTCGCGCTTGTGCAGCACCTTTTCGAGTTACATCAGGTGACCGAAGACAACTCTAAATTTCTAAGTTTTGTCACACACCTCCATGACCACTCAGATTTAATTTGTGACTTCCTCCTTTCACACTGCCGCCACCAAAATACGAGTTTGCTAAGAAGACAATATTGGACCAACTTGCCTGCTCACCACAGGAATTAATAATCAAGATCCTGTACGAGGAGCACCTGGGTGCTCGCACTCCATTACAACTCTGGCACCGCCTTCGGCTACTTGTGAGTGAACACACATAATGCCGGATGTTACCCTGTGGGTGATGTGGTCTGCCGAGTTACCTACCGACCTGCAGATACACCTGCTGCCACACTCCTTTGAGTCTATCAGCTCTCGCCTTCACATCGCAGATCAGCTGTATGCACTACTGGACAAAAACTGCCAGCACACCTCTCATCGCTGGTTGGCACAACGCCATCTGTTTAACGGCCTTCTGTTGGCAGAGGCACGTCTCGTTCCACCTCCATGCCATCTACACCACCGGGCAGTACCCGTTCGCTCTCTTCTCTTTCTCCTGGTTTACATTCCGGAACAAATCAGTGAGGACAAACGTCCTCTGCTGTCATAATCACCACCACATCTGGCTCTTCCGTACTATTGTTACCACAAGATTTTTGGGGATGAGTCTAAGAAGTGCAGATTACCTTTCCAGCACCCAAACGCCGACCACAGGATCTAAAAGACGCTGAGTCCTGCAGTGAACTTCACAGGCGTCCTCAAACATTGCACTCCATCCACTCGTCCTCTCGGCCAAGCAGTCGTTTATGCGTGACCGACATTTTGTCGCGGTTGGTTTTCCTAGTCGACACAGGCACTGACGTGTCCATCATACCTACATCATTGGCTCCTCCCATTTTTTCACTGACAAAGTTGCTTCTATGCGCTGTCAACGCATCAACATTACAAACTGTCGGCTCTGCTAAAGTTATGATGCATCTATCTCCTTCTCTACATTTCCCATGGACTTTCTACATGGCCAACATTGACGAATCAATTCTTGGTATGGATTTCTTGTCCCATTACAAACTCTCCCGAAACATAGTCCAAGGTTCAGTGCTACACCATCCTTCTGACACTCAGATACCATGCTCAGGCACTTATGCACATCGTTCCGTTTCCGTCGCAACATGTGATTTGGTTTGTGAGTGCTCCACCCTCGCGGACAAAATTGTGACCTATGTCAATAATCTACTGTCAGAGTATGACACAAAGGCAATACTCCATCAGCAAAACGATGAGTTGAAATAACACATTGCTCACACTTTTGACGAGCTCACCACGGCTCGTACCTCGCTGCTGCAACTGCAATCCACAGTTCCTTCACCTGATCGACCTTCATCAACAGACACGAGCACAAACACTCATCAGGTTAGTTCAGAAACATTCATTGTGTGTGACGATTCGCATTCAGTGATCTCTGCACCCGCCACACGCCCGATATGTGCATTGCCATGTGTTTCAAACAGTGCTTCTAATGACAGTCACACGCATGATGCGAATACGCCCACCATGCAGGCAGCTGCCCCGCGTGTTGGTAAACATTCCCCCTCTCTCACGCGCCAACCACGTGATTTGGTGGCCATCGCTGTTCCCCGTGCGACGCCAACCCCTCTCTTGCCCGCGCCAGTTACTCAAGGTGAAGCTAACAACAGACAGTCGCTGCATGCCCTGATCCGCTCCATGCTGCGCACGCAGCCAGCCTCTCCAAACAAGTGCACACCACGCTCACGTAATAGGCATGTGACTTTCGTGCTGCCTTTTCCCACTTGTGCTAACGGATATGCCTCATCACGCCCCTGGTGTCCCAAAAATTTCACATCACAACATTACTCAGCCTTGTGTGTAGTTCTCAGTTTCTTCCGTCACTGACGGAATGACACACAAGGTAATTACCACTGCCGGCCCTCCTACTAGGCACAAGGTCAGCCGCCTCAACCCCATTAAGTTCAGCGCAGCCTGGCAGCAAATTAACGAACTTATGGAGGCAGGCATTCTACAGCCATCGGACAGCAATTGGTCTTCACCGATTCACCTCATCGCCAAACACGATGGTTCTTTTTGAATGTGCAGTGATTACAGATGCTTAAACACTCATACCATCATGGACAATTACCCCTTGCTGAACATAAATGATTTCACTCATATGTTAGCGGGCACCACAATTTTCAGTGTGATTGACTGTAAATGGGCCTATCACAGATTCCCGTAGTGCCGGAAGACATTCCAAGGACTACTATTATCACGCCGCTCGGTTTGTTCCAATAAAACTTCATGCCGTTCAGCTTAAAGAATGTGGCACAGATGTGGCAATGTTTCATTGACTCAATTGTACGACAGTTCGAGTTCTGCTTTGAATACCCAGATGTCATCCTCATTTTCCGCAAGTCGACTCAGTACCACAAAGATCATTTATCCCAGGTCCTCCAGACCTTGAACTCCAATGGTGTCGAGGTCAGCAAAGATAAATTTCAATTGCGCCATTCTTCTGTGACATTTTTGGGTTACACCATCTCTGCAGACAAAATACAGCCTCCCAAATCCCGTGTGCAGGCTATCACTCCCTTGCCACCTCTGGCTACATACAAAGAACTCCGACGTTTCCTGGGTACTATACATTACTACCGCCGACCTCAAACCTATTGCCGCTGCCGTGCAGGCCCCGCTGACAGACTCACTGTCCGGCAAGCAGACTTCGGGCCTTAAGCTAGTCCGTTGGACTGAACATATGCTAGAGGCACAGCATTAGCTCACGCCATCATACTCGCCCACTCCAATCTGTCTGACGAGTTGTTCATCATTACGGACGCCAGCGACATCACGGTTGGGGCAGTATTACAGTAACACAAAGGTGACACAGTTTCACCCCTTCATTTCTTCTCTAAAAACTGTATACAGCACAGAAGAAATATTCCGCTTTTCATAGAGAACTTCTGGCGGTCTATGAAGCCGTCAAACACTTTCACCCTGACATCGAGAGCCGTTCTTTCTTCATCCTTACTGACCACAAACCACTGGCGGAAGCCTTCTGCAACCGTCCCGAGGACCCACCCCCTCGGCGTTTCCGCCACTTCGACCTGGTCTCCCAATTTACTACGGACATACGCTACATCAAAGGCACGGAAAAAATCCCCGCTGATTTCTTTTTGAGGATCAATACTGTCTTACACCTCATCGATTTACCTGACCTCGCCACTCTCCATGCCTCTGACAAGGAATCTCAAGCTCTTGTCATGGATCCTCAGACATCACTTGTGTTTACCAAAGCAAGTTCCCCAGCATTTTGGACGAAGTGTGGTGTGACTCTTCTACCCGCACTCTGTGGCCGTTGCTCCCTTCCATGTTGCACCGACAAGCCTTTGACGCCTTGCATAACCTCGCCCACCTTGACGTCCGTACCATCACACGTCTCGTCACTGAGTGTTTTGTTTGGAAAAATGTTAAGCAGGACTGTCAAACCTTGGCACGCAGCTGCATTTCCTGCCAAAGCAACAAAATCAGATGCCACACATCCCCCCCCCCCCCCCCCCCCATCCCTCCGGCAAGTTTGACATTCCACAAGGATGTCTTCGTCATGTACATATTGACCTTATCGGCCCTCTGCCACTGTCAGAGGGTCACAGATATATCCTCTCCACAATTGACCGCATGTCTCGATGGGTGGAAGCTGTTCCTTTTCCCAGCATCACCGCTGAAACCGTGGCCAAGGGATTCATCTCATCATGGATTGCTAGGTTCAGTTGCCCATCCACCATCACCACCGACCAGGGTCGACAGTCCGAGTCTGCACTTTTCACGATTCTATGTAACCTTTGCGGTATCAAAAAAATCCATACAGCAGCCTACCACCCGCAAAGCAACAGTTTAGTGGAACGATGGCACTGCACCCTTAAAATAGCACTCAGGTGCCATGACTGCCTCTGGTCTGAGGTGCTTTCTTGGGTGTTACACGGTCTCTGTTCGACCTTTAAACCTGACTTTTAGGGAACCATCTCCGAATTCGTTTTCAGCGAGAACCTGGTTCTACCTGGGGAACTTATCCTGCCTCAAGCACCCAAGGATTTCCCCACCTCCCCAGACTTTATTAGTAGAATGCACACCCACTTTAGACACACACAGCTACACCTGCCTGTCAGTCATTCCCCACCAGACACTTACATGCCAACCACACTCAGCACATGCTCCCACATTATGGTCATGGACGATTCTGGTACACAAGCCCTGCAACCCCCATACCTCGGCCCCTTTGAAGTAATCTGGAGGGGTGAGACGACGTTCAACATTATGGTTAAAGATCGCCTGCAGACCATTTCACTACACAGGCTCAAGCGTGCTTTCGTGGACTCCGACGCCCCTCTGCCATCCCGGTCGGACCATCGTCACCGCAGTTCGTAGGTTTCCCAAGCATGTCGTCATCGAATCCATGCACAGGTTTTGATGACGTTTCATCTACTGGAAAGACTTGCTCCCCAACTTTCAACTTCCGCTGCAATGTACCACCTAACCGCGTCAACGACATGTCAATTGTCGCTTTTGACGACTGTGTGCTCATGCTCCTTACAGACACTGCAGACTCGACACTCAATGACAAACTAGGTGTCAAGATAGTGCATAGCCTGTCCCTCCCCTGAGAGTGCAATCCATCAAGAGTTTGTGCATTCATCTCCTCGGATGGCATTAGGGGCAAGAACGCTCGCATGCCATACCCCTCCCCACACCTCTACTCCCAGGCTGGCCGATGCATTGTCTGCCCCACCTGGCTGTCTGATTATGATGTGGACCTGTAGCTCATCACCGTGCCTTCGCATGCCACCCGGACTGAGATGGAGCTTCCAGTCATGCGCCTGCCGCCTTGCACTACTCACTCTGACGCTGACGCCCACATGACTTCCCCCCAGGCCTCACAGGCTGTACTCTGTACTGCGGAGGGGGGGGGGGGGGGGGGGCAGTAGAGGAGGGGGGTCGGGAGACTGTGTGGCGTCAATAGGTGACATCGACCATGTAAAGCATGATGTTTGAACTCTAACTGCTCTGACCAGGCACCATGTTAATGTTCCAGTCAGTCTTTGTACCTTGTACAGTGTACATGTGTATCTTTCTTTGTGCGCAGTGCTCAAATATATGTAAGTATAGACATTTATGGGAACAGTTTGTTGCATATACAGTTATCCTTATTTCCATTTCCCATACATACATAAAATGCGCAAATAAGACCTCAAATTCTGGAAATCAAAAAGTTGTGTGATGTAAACAATTGGAGGGTTAATTATAAATGTAATTACAAAGAATATTAACTACTGAGGAGGACATAAAAATAGATACTAAATGAAAATACATTGCTTGGTAATAACTTTTAAGCTGTTTCTCAAGATAATGAGGTTTTTTGTGTTAACACATTAATCAAGTGCAATTATGGTAATTAGAGGTGTTAGTTACTTATGCCAACATTTACACAGCCTCTTAATATTTGTTGCTATGTATTTATTACTTCAATTTCTGTATTAGATGTTTGATTTAGCATTTGTACATAATTTTGTTAATGACAACAATCTATTGACAATTACGACAATATGTGTCCTTCCAGAATATTCTATATGTTATCACAAAACTATTTGGTGTTTTAGCAAATTAGATAGGTCAATACCTATAGAGATACACATCCAAGGCCTTAGGAAGCACAGTATCATCCGATAACTACCTGGATGCTTATAAAAATGGTTGTATCAGACACTTCATATTAATCTGTATCGTTATTTGTTGTATCATTATGCGTTGATGGAATGGTGGGAATTCCCTTACTGCATTGGCAGCATAGATGGGAACCACGTTAGAATGAAGTGTTCTAAAAACAGTGACTCAAATTAGTTTTGTCATGAAAACTTGTTTTCAATTGTCCTGCTTGCAATCATTGATCACAATTTTGTGGTTATCGACGTGGACCACAATGGCAGACATTGTGGCAGCCAAAGTTTTGAAAACTGCATCTGTGAATTTAGATGAGAAAAATGTATTTGGCCTCCAAAACCATTCCTGGGCTCAGATATGCCTGACCCTCATGTGTTGACAAGTGAAGAAAGTTTTAAATTTAAAACCTATCTGATGACCCCTTTCCCCAAATCACCGGCCTTGGAAGATCATTCAAAAGCAATTTTCAATAAACAAATATGCAGTGTGTGGGGTGGCAGGTTGAATTATGTTTAAGTTAGTGGTTGTTACAGTTCGCTGTTTTTTTCCTGTGAGCCTGGCAACTAATTCTATCGTCAGCCAGAAAGTGAAGGGAAACATACTGACCTTAGTTTCCAGTCTCCATGGCCATATTCTGGTCCACCCCACTGAAAGAAAAGTTTCTATTCTCCTTCTGCTGAGCATGATCAGAACCATGATTTTTAAATTAAAGTATAAAATTCTGTTTAACATATGAATTGATAAAAGTTTCTCATGTACAACACTTGGAAATTCACTATGTTCAATTGAACGCTAATCTTTCTATTCTAACAATGCACTTAGGAGTTCAGCGGCGACCTTTACGGCAGGTTCCTACCAGATCGACTTTTGCCCTGGCTAATAACACTCAAATGAAAGTTTACAATAAGTGTTCAAAATTGATGCTCACCATAGAAGTGGAAATAATAGTTGCCACTTGCCAAGCGGATTTATAATTCTCACGGACAGCAAATTAACAGTTACTTTGGCAAATTCTAAGCAATCCATTTTTACTGCAAATATGCAATCCGTCACAGTCCAACTCTGACGTCATCTGAGGCAGAGCGCGATCCGACGTTTAACAGATGTGCATCTTACAGCGGCTGAGTTCAAAGTGAACCTTTCAACTGACGCTGACACTGAAAATAAGGAGCCTGTCCTTGGCTCAGGGTGGTACAGTTTAGCCAGAAATTGTCATTCCTACGGTTCCCAAGGGGGAGACAATTGATATTACATTTCTTCTTGATTCGTCCTTGCTGGTGGGTACCTGTAAAAAAGAAGTAAACACAGTCCGCTGGGGGATTATTAAACTTAATCTCAACCTATAAGGGTGGTATTCGCTGCACCGGCATAGGAAGGACTTGACCACCCTCCATGCACTGCGATCCTCAGGATTGAGTGTAGACACAAGGTCTGCCCATTCCTGGTTCCAGTGTTGCTCAACTTCTGCCTTAATTTCCCATCTCATGCATTTTAAGTGGTCCTTTGTGTCTGGTTGGTGAGTGAGCTGTCATTCACAAAACAGTCGGTTCTTCTTGGTGATCGCGTCCTGAATAGGGTGAGGTGCCTGACGCGAGAATTCTCGTGGCCCTTGATGATGTCTCGGCATGGCTTCGACTGCTGCTCGGAATATTCTTTTGGTGAAGAATGCTAGGGTGGCATCTGCCCCTACCTCTGTGAGGATTGGTGTGTCCTCAAGGAATTCAAGGGCTTTCATCCGAAAGCACTTGGTGTCCAGCCTGAGGTAGCTTGGACGGCTCTCTGGAAGAGAATCTTCAACAACGTCAAGACCAAAAATGACCAGAATGTTGTTGGAGGACAGGATGTTTCACGTCTCAGCAGTCATGCTGCTGCCCTCCAGAAGAGCAATATTGAGCATGTCCAGTTGTCCCCTTACAGGGAAAATCGTGGGATCAAACGGGCCTACGGTGATTGCGCCGTTATGAAGGGAGACACCACCTAGTTGGCCACGCTTCTGCGGTCACTCAACCAGCTGGTGACTCAGCTACTGGTGCTCATGGGAGCAGTGATGGCAGCTCTCCAGGCCACTGCCTGGAGAAGCCAGCCTTAAAATGGATAATGACCATATTAATGGGTTAACGATTTGCATGTTCAATGCTAGAGGCCTCCACCCCCAGCAGAGCAAATTTTACCAGTTCCTATGCGATGAGGTGGCCAACATCTGCCTTGCACAGGAGACCTTCCTCAAATGTGGGGTCAACGTGCGAGCAGCAAATTTTTGCTGCTACCGAGATGACAGAGCCACCCACGGGGGCGGCACTGCCATCTACGTGAAGAAGTCACTGTGCCACCACCGGGTCCAACTGCCAGTGCTTAATGCACTGGGGGCCACAGGAGTAGCCAACACCACCACCGGAAAGATTCTTTTCATGTTGGTGTACCGGCAACCTGGCAGACCGCTAGATGAAGTGGACTTCGACACCCTGCTGTCGTTGGAGGGGTGAGCTTTCATTGCCAGGGATTTCAATGCAAAACACACTGAGCAGAACTCATGAACTGTCAATCGCAGCAGGCGCCACCTCTCTCGCACTGTTCAACCTTCCAACTGCCTCTCGGGCTGTATTTATATAGGTGCTAGAGTGGACGGCCAACGGAACATCTGTTGGCTATGGCTTTCTGCATACTGCAGCAGCCTCCGAACGACTGCTTTCTCAGGCACATAATCTTTAATATCACAGTTATAAATTGATTCAGAAACTTCTTAATTTTTACATGTATTCAGTTAAGTTGTTTGAAAGTATAGAAGAAGTTTCAGCTCGCTTGAATGAAAACTTTGCCTTCTATAATTTTTATGGTGGAACTAATGGTAGATCATTACCTCTGAACCATACCTTTACTAGAACTCATATATTGTCTGATATTAATACTACAACTCTAAAATTTGGCATAGCTCTAATATTTGGTATGTTTTATCATCTGTCTTAACCAAAATTCTCTTCTCTTAAAATTACAGGTACTTAATCTACTACAACTGGGCATAGTTGAGTTAAAAAATTGGGTTTTACTTAATTACTCGAAAAGTATAACGTTGTCTCTCAGTTATGATTTTTAGGATGAACTGAAGCATAAACCAAATTTTTACATTTCTAAGTCCAATATTTAGCACTTTTGATTTTTCATAAAAACGCGGATACTGGTTGTAATTTTTGTTCTATAGTTTTGAAACTTGCACCACTTATTTATGAGATGTAAAGGCACATTCTGACCAAATTCTGGCATTCTATCTTTATTATTTACCGCCACTTATTTTCCTCTTAAAATGGCATTTTTACATAAACTATTAAGTCTATGTACATAAAACTTGATAGTTGTGACTTACCAAACGAAAGCGCTGGCATGTTGATAGACACACAAACAAACACAAACATGCACACAAAATTCAAGCTTTCGCAACCAACGGTTACTTCATCAGGAAAGAGGGAAGGAGAGGGAAAGACAAAAGGATGTGGGTTTTAAGGGAGAGGGTAAGGAGTCATTCCAATCCCGGGAGCGGAAAGACTTACCTTAGGGGGAAAAAAGGACAGGTATATACTCGCACACACACACATATCCATCCGCACATACACAGACACAAGCAGGTAAATATATGTATTTGCTCAAGACTGATGACTCTTTTCAAGACCTATAAACTTACAATTGATGCTGCAGAAACTGTAGCCAAAATGGCATATTTGTGGCTTAAATTATACTACATTGGCCCATTAGTTTGTGCAAACATATTATTATTTCAACTGAACTGTATTGTACAATGCAATGTTCATCTGGTACTGTATCATGCAACTGTGCATTTATTTATGAACAAAGACAACAGCTGTTTGATTAATACTTGTTTCAATTTTTTTCGTTGTTGCTGCCTTTTTCATTGCATTTTTTATAATCACAGTGTCGTATATCATAACAAATACATTTGCACACACCAACACAATCCGAGCTTTCTGTTTCTTCTGCCATCTTGCACACACTTACCTGCCACAGACTCTGTAGAAAATGACAACCTTCCAACTACATGCCACAGGCAAGGGCAGCCCAGTGCGGGCGCCCGCCCCGTTTGACCAGGACGATGTTGTAATGTACATCTGTGCAGCACAGAGTCCAAGGCGGTTGTCCACACATATTGTGCACTTCCTTTTTGACAGAGCCTTAATGTGCGCAAACATGGAAGACATTATACAGGTAGACTAATAGTAAAATATTATTTTAATGACAGGTGCAAATATTTAACAACACTTCACCAATAAATTATTGAATGCCTGAATGCTGATCTAATGAACATTCAAATTATACTTCAAAAAAATTCTGATGGCATCATTTTGTCGCCTCCAAAATTTTGGCACCCTAAGCAACTGCATATTTTGCACCTGCTTAAATATGGCCATGCCTGTACCAAATAGAACTAACAGGGGTATTGAAGGAATACAGAGATATAGAGAAGGGCAGCACAAATGGTCATATGTTCATTTGACCTGTGGGATGCTGAAGAAACTGATCTGGCAGACATATTAAGATAGAAGGAAACCCTGCTGAATCAGCTTTAAATAGTGAATGTAGGAATATACTATAACCCCCCATAGTGATTGTGAGAACAAGATTAGATTAATTACAGCACCCACAGAGGTGTTATAAATAACCCTTCTTCTCACACTCCGTATGTTAATAGAATGGGTAGAAACTCTAATATTTATTTATTTCATATTCATTTACTGACATTTCCTGTGCATGGAGGCAGCACAATGAGAGCTTTTGCAAATATCGGAGATAATAATATGACAATAATTACATTTACAAAATATGTTGCACACTATAATTGTTGCAGCTTATATCAGTGGGACAATGAGAATTACCCTCTGCCATACATTTTACAATGGTTTGCGGAGAGTAGATGTAGATGTAGAATTATCTTCTGGGGCAGTGCATCTAAACTAAATAAATTGTTTTTTTTTTTTTTTTTTTTTCAACAGGAAAGAGAAGTAAGAATACTGTGTAAAGTAGATAACTGTACATTTCACAAAAGCCCTTTTAAGGATCATGCAATTCTTACTCTCACTTCCCAATACATTTATTCCTAGTTTTTGTTGTTGATAATAAAAATCAGTTTTAGCTGAACAGTGATTTACTGAGACACAATACAAGACACAAAAATAACTTACATGTAGACTTTGCTTCTTTGACCAGGGTTCAGAATTGAGTTAGGCCCTTTGGTGGTAAGGCATTCATCACCCACAGATGGATCACATGACACATCAATGAGCTGATCTGTTATCTGTCAGTGTTCGAAAGACACAAGAAAGAACAAATCCCATTGTAGTGTATATGGAATTGTATTAGAACTTCTGAATGACATGTTGTTGATGGTGACAGAGTGTGCAGACTCATGTTAGGGAATGTTTGTCCTGTAAACAGAAAGAGCGGACAGTGGTGGAAGGAAAACCATGGCGTATCTGACTTATTTACAACACTGCACTGTTCATTTTTGTTGAAACTTTCCTTGCCAACAGCTGTTAAGGGATGTGTCGTAATGTCAACCATGGCGAGTTTCACAAACGATGAATACACCAACACCCACCTCACCTATGGGCTTGCCAAGGGAAGACCTGACACTGCAAGACTACTATATCATGAGAGGTTTCCTAACTGGTGCCTTCCATCCACAAACACATCTTACTCTGTGGATAGGCACTTGAGGGAGTGTGGTGCATGTGTAGCACCTCCAGGCTGACCATCGATGTACAGTGCTGATGATGAAGAGAATTTTTACAAACTGTTTTGGTGGGCCAAAGAATAAGATGCAGGTCTCTTGCCACTGTGGTCAAAATGTCACATTCTACTGTTCTGTGAGTACTGCACAGAAGCCATTACTACCCCTTTCACATGCAGAAGGTACAAGCATTATCCCCAGGAGACTACCGGCAGAGAATGAACTTCTGCATATTCATCATAAGCTGTCAGAGACATTGTTCACGAACAATGCTGTTCACCTAAAAAGCCTGTTTCACGAATGAGGGCATAGTGAATTTGTATTATTGGCACAAATGTGTAGAAGAAAAACCTCACAGCAGAGTGGTACAAGGGTACTGACAATGATGCAGTATCAGTATCTATTGTGGAACCATTGGTCATCATCTCATAGGGCTACATGTGTTACCATCAATGCTGACAGGAGAGCAACATCTGCAGTTCCTGGATACAATATCACCAGAATTGTTGGAAGACGTTAGTTTGGCCTCTCATATGAATCTCT
Source organism: Schistocerca cancellata (assembly GCF_023864275.1). Lineage (NCBI taxonomy): Eukaryota > Metazoa > Arthropoda > Insecta > Orthoptera > Acrididae > Schistocerca > Schistocerca cancellata. The sequence continues at coordinate 603,821,279 of NC_064631.1, read as the reverse complement.
GATACATGTACAACAGAACCCCACTCACTTCAGTGGCACAGTGCAATGCCTCTTGACTCTTCTGGATGGATTGGTTGTGGAGGCCTTGAAGCATGGCCAGCTAGACTGACAGACCTTTGCGTATGTTGGCGCACAGGAACACACGAAAACCTGCATAGCATTTCTTGATCTTATAACCTTTCTTTCTGTGTGGCCATCTGAGATCTGTGATTTATAGACGAGGAATTGTTGATGCCAACAACCTCTGACACTGAATACAACATGCCTTTAATATTACGCAAAGAGGTACAGACATGATGGATCATGTTCAGCAATCCCTTCTGCGAAGAGTTGAACTTAAACACACACACTTGGCTGCTATTTTGAATTGTACTTATGAAACTCCATTGCAGCTTCTGGTCATGTGTTTCTATGTTAGTTTAGATTAGTACAGTTGTACTGTTTTTGTCTGGATTAACTAAGACATAACTGAGCAGTTGCATTATGTATTCTGATTCTTTGTGTTCATCCCTTAATATTAAATCCAGGACACAAAAACCAAATAATAAAACATGCAAATGCAGTAATACAGTTCCTCCTCAGTTTCCTTCTCCCATGCTGATTAACCACAATACATAACACTGGCTGGCAAAAATGGAATGAGATAAATGTGGATACTGTCACTGCTTGCATTGTCATGCAGACCGTCACTTGGCACCACATGCCTCGTCTTCTAGTTGGCAGTATTGACTACCTACAACACTTGCACGTTGCATGGTGTTACTGATCTTCCCCTTGGCCTATACTGGCACACAGGGACACACAAAAAGCCTGCATAACATTTCTTGACTTACTGTATAACATTCAGTTGTTTTGCCATTTAGTGACACACGAACATGGGGAAAACGAATTTATGTTTGTAGCTCAATGTGTGATACTTTGTATGAAATATTTTTCTCATTTATGACTCACCCCTGTGTAAATAGGACCCAGTATTCATAGTTGTGAAAATATTCTCTTTGAAAAATGCTGTTGTCATCAAGTAAATATTAAGCTACTAATAGGAGATAAAAAGCAGTCGTACAATAAAACTAGAGAGGCAGCATATTTTTTCCCAGTAGTAGCTTTCTCACTAATTTACTTGATTAAATCAGACGACATAAGGGTGAAAAGCATTAAATGATGTCGTGTGACAGATAATTGTTAATGCAGTAAACAGATTAAGTTTCAATGATGTCTTTGTTACAAGTTAATGTATATCTAAACTCATTTCACATCCCTGAAGGTTTTCTTTCTTGATGGGATTTGCAGGACACAATGAAAGAATGAATGAATAGAGACAAGGGTATCATCAGGAGAATTCCAGAAAAGGGTGACAGAACTGTTCTTGACCTCTGTGTGCATAAATGATCTGACAGATAGGGTAAGCAGCTATCTGTGATTGTTCGTTGATGATGCTGACAGTCTCATGTCTAAGAGACTGTAGGAGGATACAGTATGACTTGGACAGAATTTCTATTTGGTGCGGTGAATGATGAATTGCTCTAAATGTAGAAAGTGTAAAAAAATGTAAATTAATGTAGATGAGTAGGGAAAACGATTATGTAATGTTTGAATACAGTATTAGTGGTGTGCTGCTTGACACAGTCATGGCAATTAAATATCTGGGTTTACTGTTGCAAATTGACATGAAATGGAATGAGTGTATAAGGTCAGTTGTAGGGAAGCAAGTGGTCAACATTGGTTTATTGGGAGAATTCTAGGAAAGTGTACATCATCTCTCAGAACACTTGTGCAATCCGTTTTTGAATACTGCTTGACTGTTTAGGATCACCACCAGGTCTGAATTAAAGGAAGGTACCAAAGAAATTCATAGGTGTGCTACCCGATTTATTACTAGTAGTTTTTATCAACAAAGGAGTATTATGGAAATGCAGTGTCAATTTAAGTGGGAATCCCTGGAGGGAAAATATTCTTTTTATGAATCACTATTGAGAAAGTTTAGAAAACAGGTATTTGTGTTAAACTGCAGAATGAGCCTACCACCACCAAGATACAACTCATGTAAGAACCCTGAAGACAAGATAAGAGAAGTCAGGGCTTGAAGAGAATCATACAGACCACTCCATTTAGGAGTGGAACAAGAAACCAAATGACTAGCAGTGTGACAAGGAACCTTCTACAATGCACTGTATGGTGTATGTAGTTGCAGATGTAACCCATTTCAATCAGTACATTATATACATGATTTGCATGCGAACAGATCTAGTAATCTGTTTGTGTCCCCAAAATATATTTTAGTCCATTAGATAAGGCTAACACTGGTGTTCAGTATCATTTAAAATTGTACAAGTGATTATTTGGTTCAAAAGGCATTTTGTAATTATAATTAGGGGTCAGTTAGTGACATAAGAATGATGTCATGAACTACACTATGTGATCAAAAGTATCCGGACACCCCCAGAATCATACATTTTTTATATTAGGTGCATTGTGCTGTCACCTACTGCCAGGTACTCCATATAAGCAACCTCAGTAGTCATTAGACATTGTGACAGAGCAGAGTGGGGCACTCCGCAGAACTCACGGACTTTGAACGTGGTCAGGTGATTGAGTGTCATTTACGTCATATGTATGTATGCGAGATTTCCACACTCCTAACCACCCCTAGGTCCATTGTTGCTGATGTGATAGTGAAGTGTAAATGTGAAGGGACTTGGACAGCACAAAACCATACAGGCCAACCTTGTCTGTTGGCTGACAGAGACTGCCGACAGTTGAAGAGGGTCGTAATGAGTAATAGGCAGACATCTATCCAGACCATCACAAAGGAATTCCAAACTGCATGAGGATCCACTGCAAATAATATGACAGTTAGGCAGGAGGTGAGAAAACTTGGATTTCATGGTCAAGCGGCTGAACATAAGCCACACATCATGCTGGTAAATGCCAAATGGCGCTTCGCTTGGTGTAAGGAGCATAAACATTGGATGATTGAACAGTGGGAAAACATTGTGGGGAGTGACAAATCATGGTACACAGTGTGGAAATCTGATGGTGTGGTGTGGGTATGGCGAATGCCTGCTGAACTTCATCTGCCAGCGAATGTAGTGCCAACAGTAAAATTTGGAGGCAGTGGTGTTATGGTGTGGTCATGCTTTTTATGGAGGGGGCTTGCACCCCTTGTTGTTTTTCATGGCACTATCACAGCACAGGCTTACATTGATTTTTTAAACACCTTCTTGCTTCCCTCTGTTGAAGAGCAATTTGGGAATGGTGATTGCATCTTTCAACATGATCGAGCATCTGCTCATAAAGCACAGCCTGTGGTGGAGTGGTTACATGACAGTAACATCCCTGTAATGGAGTGGCCTGCACAGAGTCCTGACCTGAATCATTTAGAACACCTTTGGGATGTCTTGGAACCTGAATTTGTGCCAGGCCTCACCGACCGACAATGATACCTCTTCTCAGTGCAGCACTCCGTGAAGAATGGGCTGCCATTCCACAATAAACCTTCCAGCACCTGACTAAACTTATGCCGTTGACAGTGGAAGCTGTCATCAAGGCTAAGGGTGGGCCAACACCATACTGAATTCCAGCATTACCGATGGAGGGTGCCACAAACTTGTAAGTCATTTTCAGCCAGGTGTATGTGTACTTCCGATCACATAGTGTATCTTACTGGAAGAAGCTGTCTCATTTCAATGTGGGGAGTTTGTCTGAAAGTACCAACAACTAGCAGCAAAGTCACAGGAGTATCAGCTTGTGAAATTTTTGAATAGCATATCTGTATGCTGCTCTGTTTTGTCTTGTTATTCTACTGGAGCGCATCAAATTTTATACACACTGTTTCAGTTAATATATGACCATTAATTTCTACTTCTGCAGTTAGCAAGTAAATTTTTGCCCATTTTATATTTTGTAAAGCGAGTTTTTGTGAGATTAAGACTTAAAACTCTTTCACTGTCAATGAAAAGGGACATAGAAGTTTGAGGAGAATCCAGAAACTTTCTGCTAAAAATCAACTCTGCCATTATAACTACACAAGAGTCCAGAACTTCTGTTATGCGTTCCAAAACAAGACTGCCATTATAGGCTTTGCGCAGATAGCGGTGATCTCCACATATGATTTATACATTTTTTGCACCAAAAATCCCTGTTTGTTTTTACTATGAAACCAGTCAGTCTTATCAAAATGAGTTTTGAATAGTTTCTTTTCCTTACATGTGAGCAGTCCACAGTAAAGCTCCGATTATCACTTGAAAGATGTTATGAAGATGCTCTAGAAAGGTATACAAGTTATTGTTTCTAAACCAAAATTAGACCTTTTCTTTTTGCACAATTTTTTAGTAATTTCTCCTCATACAGTGAAACTGGCACTTGCTCTTAATGATCAGATAAAGTCATGGATGCTTATCTACTGTGAAATGAACTTACCCTTTTTTCAGTTAGTAAAAAAATGTGTAGTACGCTGCAAGGAGAATTATTCTAGGAAACAGAACAAGACTACAGTTCTGGAGAAAAGTATCAAAGTTAGAGTAACATAACCATGGAATAAATAGTGTCTACATTGAAACTTAAATGGGGTCTGTGATTATACTTAATAAAACAAAATATTTTTGTTGTTGTTGATTTTGTGATGATTTCACAACAGATTATGGCAGCAACACTAAATGCCGAGTGGTGAAGAGCTGTCACAGCCATAAGATTCCTCTGGTTTGCACATCTTTTACTAGAATCGAATCAGACTACAGGCAATCATAGCTTTTGCATCATCTGTAGACAATGCACATCAAGCACCAGATAGTGCCTGCACTATCAGTAGCAAGATGGTTGTGCTCATGTGAGCATGATGAATAGTAAAGAAAATGTATGGTGTTTTTGTGATCCTCTAAAGGGCAGAAGTCCATATTCAACATCTTAAAATACACACACCAAAAAAAGTTTTGCATCACCCCGGATCCCAGAACTCCTGAAGACAGATGTTGACTGTGTATATTGTATCACACACACAGTCCCTTTGCCTGTTCAGAGATGTCACTAAACCCATCCAAAGATGTAAACAACCAAGCGTGAGCAGCGCCTATTAGATGGAGGGGGTCCGACAGCCGATCAGTTCCAGTCATTCCACCAAGGAAGGAGGTACATGCAGCACAGTACACATGGGCTCAACAACATGCTGAATGGACAGCTCAGGATTGGCATCAATTTCTCTTCACCAATGTCGCATATGCCTTCAACTAGACAATTGTCGGAGACGTGTTTGGAGTCAACCTGGTCAGGCTGAATGCCTTAGACACACTGTCCAGTGAGTGCAGCAAGGTGGAGGTTTCCTTATGTTTTGGAGTGGTATTATGTGGGGCTGACATACGCTACTGATGGTCGTTGAAGGTGCTGTAACAGCTGTATGATACGTGAATGCCATCCTCTGACCGATAGTACAACCATATTGGCGAGGCATTCATCTTCATGGACGACAATTTGCACTCCCATCGTGCACATCTTGTGAATGACTTCCTTCGGGATAATGACATCGCTTGACTAAAGTGGCCAGCATGTCCCCAGACGTGAACCCTATCGAACAAGCCTAGGATAGATTGAAAAGGGCTGTTTATGGACAACGTGATGCACCAACCATTCTGAGGGATCTATACCTAATCGCTGTTGAGGAGTGGAACAATCTGGGCCAACAGTGCCTTGATGAACTTGTGGATAGTGTGCCACGATGAATACAGGCATGCACCAACGCTGGAGAATGTGCTACTGGGTATTAGAGGTACCAGTGTGTACAACAATCTGGACCACCACCTCTGAAGGTCCTGCTGTATGGTGGTACAACATAGAATGTGTGGTTTTCATGAGCAATAACAAGGGAAGGGCAGAAATGATGTTTATGTTGATTTTTATTCCAGTTTTCTGTGCAGGTTATGGAACTCTCAGAACCAACATGATGCAAAACTTTTTTTGATGTGTGTACATTGTGTTAACATTATGAATACAGGTGTCAGTTTAGTGTAGACAGTTCAATAGCAGCAGGATAAAAATAAATGATGAGCAGTAATGTTTGTTGGAGCAAATAACCTAGTTAACATGGACCAGAAAAGGTCAGATAGAGGGAAAAATTGTGTAGTCACAAATTTTTGTACAGTGGTAGAAATGAGTGTCATGAACAACATACTAAAAATCCTCACTGGTGGGGAGTGAGCATGGAGGCTTTAGTGAAAATGTTTCCCAGTGCAGATTTAAACTACATTCAATTTCCTACCAAAAAACATTCTGTTCACTTTTTCTCCAGGACTAGGAGACATTCCAGGTGAAGGGAAAATCACAATTATTATAAATAGTGTTTTAATGGTATAAAATTACTGTTAATCAAAGTGGTTTAAGAACAAATACTAAATGTGTGTACCATGTCTAAGTGCAGCAGAAACAAAAATAACTCCACTATATAAACATGAGCTCAATAAGAGAGCTGGACAAGAAATATTGGGGAGATATAGCCTGTCAGCAAATTGCAAAGCAAGCAGTACTCGTGGGGGGGGGGAGATAGCTTATCCCAGAAGAATGCTAAAGTTGCCATACACGATGAGGAAGGATCAGTTTCCTCTTTTGCAGAGATTTACATAGATTCTATCCATATGAGTTACAATTATTAGTAACTTAACTCTGTATTCCTTATAGTGTTAATGGACTTTGTAGGAAACAAACATCCACTGGGCATACCTGTGCACTACATCACCAGTAACTCAGGAGACGTACTGTGGACAGTTGGTATAACTTCGTCAAACACACTGTAGGTTGCCCCTTGTGACACAGGGCAGATAAAGTGGGAAACTACCAGCTCACTGTTCAGTTTGCAGACTAATGAAGGAGAGAAGTGCATGACCACTATTTGGTCACCTACCTTCCCTCATAGTTTAAGTCTCTGTCCCACTCCTAACATCCTGTTACAAACCCAGAACACAATCTATCCCTTAATAAAGATCTACTGAACTTAGATGTGGCACTCATATTTACTATTTATTCATCACCACTTTATTTAAGAGTAATTTTATACCATTAAACCATTATTTTGAATAATTTACAGTTTTTCCAACACTTGTCCTAGAGAAAAACTGAACATAACCTTTTTTGTATGAAATTTAATGAAGTTTAAATTCACACTGGGAAATATTTTCACCAGAGGCCATAGTTTTCAAGATACTCAAGACTAACAAAAGTCACTTTTAAATGTCCCTCTCATCTATGTTCGATGTTCGTGTCACACAGATGGTTATTTTTAGTATGTTGTTCATGACACTCCCTCCTACCACTGTATACAAATTTGTGACTACATGGTTTTTTCCCTAGTTTTCCTTCTTTGACTGGGCTAAAATGTGCTGTATATAAGTGTGAATTTCATATGGACATATCACTTGCCCTAAAAATATCTCTTTGGTGCCAAGTTCGTCTGAGCAGTGTGCAGATACCATCTTGGCTGCTGGAAGTCATGTTCATGCTGCTTACCATGGCAACTCACAAAACATCAGAGGCTCAAGCTTTGATTAGATATCAAGCACTTGATGCAGTTTCACGAGAAATGAACAATGTTACTGAAATGAATCATTACGTGCATTTAAATGTAGCCTGACCATGTATCACCACCGACAAATCCTAATAAACATAGCTACCCATCCCCAAACTCTCCTCCTTTTTCCAGTCTCTGCCCACTCCACCTGACACAACCATCCCATTCCACCTACCAAACTGCAATTTCAGCATGAAGTGTCCAATTGCTGTTGTTCATGAAACGGTTTCTTCCAAAAGCTGCCCCAGTCTTCATTGTTTTTTGTCTGCCTGTTTATGAAACAACTCTTCTGCTATTCGGCTAGTGGTCTGCTTTACTTGTAAATCATTACAAAGACAAATCTTATGTATGTGATTTGGAAACGAATTTTCTCCCCAAAGAAATGTAGCAACAAAGAATGCTTCTGCTCTATTTCTTCACAACAAGTGACAATGGACCATATATTATTGGGACAGACTGACCCAGTTATGGGAGATAATCCGCAGAGGTTTGTCTGCGTTTCTCTCAACAGGTGTCGCATTACTGAATATATCAAACATAGGAGTCATCTGGACCTTTGAATGGGAGGTTCTAGACCATCCTGTCTCAAACTCCAACGTGCCACACAATGAAACTTCCTGGTAAATTTAAACTTTGTACCAGAATGGGACTCAAACTGGAGGTCCTTCCTTCCAGGAGTGTTAGTCCTGAAAGTTATGCTGAAGAACTTCTGTGAAGTTCGGAAATTAGGAGATGAGGTACTGGCACAAATCCAGCCGTGAGAACAGTTCATGAGTTGTGCTTTACTATCTCATTTGGTACAGCACTTACCTGCACACAGTTTTAATCTTCCAAGAAGTTTCATAGCAGTGCACACTCCTCTGCAGAGTGAGAAATCAGTTTGGATGTTACTCAGTATTTAGTTATCTTTTACACACCTGCAAAGTGTATGATGGGAGGTAATTTACAACTTGAGTTTTCTGACTATGTGCATTTGGATAGCTATTTTTCTCTCATTACATTTATGTAGTTGACAGGGAATGGCAAAAAAATTGTGACAAGCCAAGCCATAACTGTGCTCAGACATTGTACTTTCATCGGAATGTAGGGAGCCAGGTCTAAGGCTTGAAATGTCACTCAACTTTTAACTTGTTACGTATAAATAAACGATTACAACCTGAGCAGATATTCTGAATATTGTGGCTTAATGTTGATATCTTTTAGGTACATGTGGGTACTTTGTACACTGATGGTACAAATTTTATGAATATGTTGCAACTTCATGATTACCAGAATTATACTACAATTCTTCAGTACAAGTGGCTTCCCCATGGAAGCTTATTTATCAAATAACCGTTCTACATATATTACCGAAAGTGCTGAACATAACATTAATATGCAGAAACTTAAGTACACTGTAATATTACCCACTCAAAGAGCTCATATAAATTTTGTAGTGTGTTGAATAAAATGTTTCATTGTGTTGTACTAACTTCACAGTAACTGAAAAAAAAAAAAAAAAAAAAAAAAAAAAGTGAATTTTGTTCCAACATTACATGACTGCTTGCATGTACTAACTAGGGGTGCAGTCACTCTTCTTTGTAGTTTTCACACTGACGTTTCCTGTTGTGCTGTTCACTAAAATAGTTTTAAATGTTTCACCCACCATTTCAAAAAGTACTGTCAGAAATTGGTTACTCATTTAATTTTTGGGAAGGGTACTAAGTTAGTTCTGCTGGAGAATGGTTCCAGATTAACGTAGCATAAAGCTCTTTATTATTTTTAACAATAGTTAAAACATTCAAGGAGTAATCTGTGTCTGGAAGAACACTTTCCATTAATTAAAGTGTTGGCTCTCACATGTAATATCATATATTTTAACATTAAGTATTAGAATTAAAATTGTTTGATAAAAGAGATTTTCAAATCACGTCATTAACACATTGTTATGGCAAGTGGATGTCGGTGGATTCCTTTGGAGCAAATGGCATCACAGCACCCACAAATAAGACATATTTTAACTAAAAATACTTTTGCTTCAATGTTTAACTAAAAATAAACAGCGATAATCGCTGTTACATTGAATCAATAAAAATAATCTGTTACATATTCATATGTATATATCTTTGGTATCATATTCACTTGCATCAGACACACAATGCACTGTGTAGAGATATCACAAAAGCACACAGCTACCATTTAACTATGCAACAGGGACTAAGAGTAATGTGTAGTTCCTTACTGCTGCTGATAAAGCTTGGGCTTCTCTCCAGATGTGTAGAAAATGCAAGATATAAAACAATTTGTTTAATGCAGTATGAAATTTCTGTAAACAAACATTATGACAATGTTTCTGTCTCATCAAGATTTATATATAAGGTTCAAGAAGTCACAAAAATATAATATTTACACATGCTTAAAGTGAATGATATGTGTCATATTTAGATCAGTAACACTCATTACACATCTGAAATGTATTGCTTTACGGAAGCTTTGTATACAATCAAATAACAGCAAAAATGTAATTGAAGTTTGTATAATAAAGTGCACTTGGAAAGAAAACATCCATTTCATTCAGAGATATATTTATAACATAACCACTGCAAATAATAATAATGATAATAATAATTACAATGTATTGCTGTTAATTTAAATTATGGTAACTTGTTTTACTGACTATCTCATTCGATGCAGCACTATGGAGAAAGACATCTTATCAAAACGTTTCTCTGCTTTTATGGATCATATTCTTTGACTAACAGCACATTCACATATACATTTATTACGGCTACTATAAATAATTGTATCAGCCCTTATAATTAAGGTTAGATCATACAGAAATGCAATGTGATTTAAATATTACAGGTCTGGGAAAATGCCTACTTTAAAACCAAGTACTTCATTGTTTTGGCAAGAACTATAACAGAAGAAAGGATCTACAAAAGTGATAAAAAGAAAACAGCTTCAAAAGACATCAAATCTTCTGCAGAAGCATATAGTTACTGTACCATACACTACGTCTAGATATAACAGTGAACTCTTGAAAGGCAGTATTTCTCCAAGGCAGTACAAAAGATCCAATAACCTCTGAAGCTTCACTTTCATTTTAACAGTTTTCGGTATATATTATGTGATGAAAATATGGAAAATCTGTTAATACTTTGAAACTCTCACTCTCACGAGTCGTAGCACTCAACAACACTACGGCACAGCATAACCACACTCGTTATAGTTCCACCTCAACTAGTCTGCAGTTTCATGACAAACTGAAATTCCAAGGAAAAAAGTCAAATTTTGAAAAAAGTGCATTTCTTGAACTAAATTATATCAGTCACGGGCCATATAATTGTTTCAGCCAACGAAAAAACAATGGACTTACTGAAACTTCCTTTCTTATGAATCCAACATGTAAACAATAATTCTGATATAAATGCACTAGGATTACAACAGGCAATTCTGATTACATAGTGGTGCTGTCATGAAATAACAGACTGTCTGCTCTGATACCGTGATTTGTTTCTGAAAATACATTCATTTAATGCTTTGTACCTCAAAATATATCATATATGAGAATAGAGTGTGTATTTATCCTATATGGCCATGTAAAATAATTTAAGACATCTATTAGTAAGTCCACAGAATATACATGTTATTAAACATCTTGTTATGAATGACAGATAACAATTACAGTAATATGTCTTAAATACACTTATAGCATCCAGTGAATTTATGATAATGTGAAGTAATATTAATGATATGTAACATTCAAGAAACATCATAAAAAAGTGTTTGAAAGAGATTTAACTTTATAATTGAAGGTAATATGGATCATCTGGGATCAGTATTGTACACAAAAATATGAAAGTAAGACATTAACATTCATATTCAGTATTGCAATGCCATGAATGTTATTTTATGTCCCTCTTTCATGGGCTGTTTGATGAAAAAACGTGAAAATGAAATGCACTATTAATCTTAGTGTATGGTTGAAGATATTGTCTATTCCACACTCACTGGGCAGTTCATTAAACATTGAAAGAAAACATTATGTTGAAAATGATAATATTTTCTGTCCCTTTCGAGCATTTCTGAAATGTAATAGTCAACATGAAACAACTCGTCATGTGACTTCAGTCTGAGATGAGGATGATGATGACAACAATAATAATGATAATAACATTAATACAAAAATAATGGTGATACTAATAATAACAATAATAATAATAATGGTAATAATAATAATGGTGGTAGTGGTAGTAACAGTAATTTCTGGCATAACTAGGTAACTTCCATTTTCAATAAATGTAAATTCAATCACAAACAAATATATTGCATTTTCACAAAACATTTACATTGTGCGTGAAGTCCAACTCGTCGATAGTATGTGCACAAATATTATACTCTTACTCGTTTAAATATATTTAGAATGTTAAAATTTGTGTTGTTGACATACTAAAAGGTTTAACATCATATCATTTCAGATCATATCACAATGCAGTACTGTCTCATCAAAGGTACTCAGGACGTCACATTCACAAGATGAATGAAACAGTTTTCATCACAGTCCACTAACAAAAGAGTTTTTTACTGTCCACAAAGTTAGCACAGTAGCTGCACATGGCATCATGAGGCAGAACAATGTTCTCTTAATCACAATTCTTCAAACACTGTAAGAAAGATGCACACATATCTTATGATGTGTGGCAGAAGGCATAAACGTCTTCCATTACACAAAATGCTAAAAATCTGCACACATATATTTACAAACACAGATACTTTGATTCTTCTGACAGAACCAAAACCGTCATTTCATTGCCCTCTCATATCATATATCAGCTCCTGTTCATGCTAATCTACTCTTCTTTCAGTCTCATCAGCAGCATCTATTCATAATTTCCTGTACACTGATCATGTATGCACACCCACACACACCCACACACACACACACACACACACATGCACACACACACACACACACACACACACACACACACACACACACACACACACACACACACACACACATGGTTGCTCATGCATGTGCACTCGCACACAGTCAACACAAATCGGCAAACATGTTCTTGTATTAACACATGACTTATGCATACATGATTATATCCTTTTATGTATGAGTGCAAACACATGTACATGTGAATGCAATAAGACACACACACATATTTATACACACACACACACACACACACACACACACACACACACACACACACACACACACACACACACACACGTGTGTGTTTGTGTGTGTGTATGTACAGATAATTGTTGCTGCAGATTGTTTCACTTTGTAAGAATCTTAGCTGGAGGCAAAAATGAAATCCATATGCACCAGACCAGCTGGGTTGCCACAGAATCTATAATGTAACTGGAGATTCATTTGTTATCTATGTATCACACGAAATATTCACATCCAGAACAAGAAAAGAACATGAATGTGCCACTCTGAACTCATGAGCAACATGAAGACAGGTGCTCAAATTGTACAGCATTTCTCTTGCATGGAATCTCCAAGCAAATTCTTTCACATAATACACTTGCTTTAGACAACACAATAGGTTTGTTGCTAGAAGCAGTGCTGAGTTCTGACAACATTTGAGATGCAATAAAATGTCATTATTCAGTTCAAAATGGCAGGCTTGCCACAAACATATTTTCAATCAGTGGTGGAGCAGGAACAAGATCTTCCAGCTTCAGATAGAAAATCCTCTGGAGCCCCTGTACACTCAGTGATCGAAGCTCAGGAAGTTTTCCAAGCAAGCGGGAGAAGTAATGTGGCTTGCGTTGAGCTTCAGCATTGTATGTGACATGGTCCCTGAGTGAGCTTATGATCTTCATTTGCAGTTGCTCTACTTTATGTGGTTCTTTCAGACCATGCCGTTCTGTAAACAAAAAGAACAAAATGTTTACATTTCATCTTTTTTTACAACAAGACTATTAATAAATATTGGAAAACAAACTAGAAAAAAATTTCTGCAGTTAGAGTAGATGTGCTTCTCCCCATAGCTGTTTGTCCTACAGCAAAATAGAAAAATCAGTCTTACTAAAATACCTGTACTTACATAAATTTTGCAGTATATAAAAATTTTCAGCTTTCATTCACTTGCCTCAAATGATTTGGTAATTTAGATAAACTACTCTGCTGAAGTCCATGCACATATATAAATGAACAAACAGCCCTCACCGGTGCAATTTGACCTGGCATGCAATGTGTTTAATATCACGGCCTGTGGTGTCCCTTGTGCATGTATTCCAATGACTTGAGTTTGGAGGTTAGGGACCGAGATGGGATTGGTAGCAGGACATTTCTGTTCAGAGCACTGGAGCAATGTTCCACCTGATATCCAACAGAAGTCTCTACTCTTCCTCCTGCTGCTGAACTTACCAATAAGGCAATTGTTCTTTGCTGACGTATCCCATACCTAATTGTACCTTTCACAAAAAATGTTCCGAAAAAAACTCATAAAGTAACGTACAACATTTAAAAATCTTCTATCAGTTATTGCTCCAACGTGACTCATAGATTTCTAAACAGATGTATACAAATACGATCATGTAACTGTCTTCGTGAACCTAAAAGAACAACAAGAGGCAGGTAACCATCAATGATAGACAAAAGTTTGTCATTTCATATTCATTGTAAATATTGTATGAATACTTAGACCAGCTTTCTTTTTTTTTATATGTGGATGCCACATAACAAGAGCTTCTTTAAATTACATGATATTCTTTATTACCTTGATTTGGTGCAGTAATTAGTTGTACAATTTTTCCTGTTAGTAATGGCATGACTGCCTGTGGTTGCTTGTGTATACTCACTATGCAGCTCGCTGTTTTCCTCATATTATATGTATGTATGTAAACATTGGCTGGTTTCGCATATAAGTAAAATTCTTTGTGAAAGATGTAACCCTACGTATACAAACACATGTTATTGAGAAACAATGTCTTGTACACATTTAAATCATCCTTTAATTCATTTCTTGACTATTATACCCTCAGGCAGGCTAGATTCCTCAATTAATAACATAACAACTTAACAGTGATTCTATTTGTGTATATGAGACCTGTGCTTCCACTAACGTAACTGCTGTGTTGCGGTCCTGGTAGGTATTTTGACACAAATTGATTGAGGAAGCTTGTACCTTATCCCATTTTACAGGTGATGTGAAATTTAGTGGTATTGCAGCTTCTGATCTTTACCAGATAATGTTATGACAGGACTTAAAGAATGTGTTCGCTTCCAACATATACACAATGATTGTATTTTCTGTGTTTATGGCGAGATTGTTGGAGAACCTTTATGCAGTATATGATTCACATTCTCATTATCGAAGTCCCCAACAATTTCTCCTGATCACTATGTTGGTGTCATCTGCAATTTGAAAGCATGATGTGGAGGATCAGAGTCATTTGTAAAAAGTTGCAAGAACACATCATAAATTGGACCTTAGTGAATACCGTTTTGTTTAGTGGTACAGGTGTGTATTCCTTCCCTAAAAGTGACTTCCACTATTTGTTGTCTGATTTGTCTGATCTATAGTTAACAATGTTCATTTTCATACTTGGAAATGGAATTAAGTCCCATGCTTCTTGACAGAGCGTAGGGGAACGATGCAGGAGACCCACACCGCTGTACTAGGCGAGATCCTAATAGAGGTGGTTTGCCGTTGCCTTCCTCCGACTGTAATGGGGATGAATCATAATGATGATGATGATCATGATGATGATGACACAACAACACCCAGTCATGTCAGTGCAGTCCGACCCCGGTAGCTGAATGGTCAGCGTGACAGAATGTCAATCCTGAGGGCCAGGGTTCGATTCCCGGCTGGGACAGAGATTTTCTCCGCTCAGGAACTGGGTGTTGTGTTGTATTGTCCTAATCATCATAATTTCATCCCCATCGACGCGCAGTACTGTGTACCACCCTTGTCGTCCAACAGCAAAACACTGGGCCACAACAAGTTTCCATACCTCCATTGCACTGCACCCATACAGATGACTTTTGCGACTTTTCAAGTCACCGAAGTGGCGTCAAATCAAAAGACTTGCACCAGACGAACAGTCTACCCAATGGGAGGCCCTAGTCACATGACATTATTATTATGTCGGGGCAGGTGAAAATCCCTCATCCCGCTGGGAATCAAAACCGGGACCCCGTGCTTGGACTGCAAGAATGCTACTGCAAGACCACGAGCTGCGGATATTTTCATACTTACTCATTCTTATTCTGAAAGTGACAGATTATGGTTTATAGCATAAAAAAGCCTGTGTGACATCCAAAAATGTAACCCTAACTGCGATTTTCGGTCAAAATCCACTTTTTTGTGTCAGTTCAGTCATTTCTCTTCATAGCCTTTTAGTATCCTTATTACTCAACATTTACATTTTAAATTGTTTTTGAAACATTAAAGAATTCTTTCTTCTTTTATATTGTCATGAAAAGCAATGAATTTATGCAGCTCCACCAAACCAAATACAGATCATATTCTTCTGGTTGTTGATAATTTCCATACAGTCTATGCATCTACTAAGGATTCAAAATGGAGTTTTATATTCTGGGACAAAAGTCTAAAACAGGTTAGCAGTAGACATCAGGCAGGAAATTGGAAACCTACATCCTCTTCCAAAGTAACTTGGAGTATGCGGCAAAAAATATATCTCCTTTTACCAGTTTTCCAGTTCCATTCACAAACAGAGTTTGGGAAGAAGGACTGCTTAAACACCTCAATGTGTGCTATAATTAGACTAATATTGTATTCGCAATACCTATAGGAGTGATACATAGGGGACTGTTGGATATTCCTAGATTCATGACTTGAAGTTTGTTTTAGAAACTTTCAAAATTGGCCTTCATGGGATATTGTCTATCTTCATGTGTCTCCCAATTCAACTCTTTCAGCATTTTCGAGACACTCTCCCACGGGTCAATCAATCCCGTGAACATTTTCACTGCTTTTCTTTGTATCTGTTCGATATCCTCCATTAGTTCTATCTGATATGGGCCCTGTATCAATATCCTGCCACCTGGTTTATCTATGACTGAGAACTTTCCATTTCATATCTCTATGAAACGTTATACCCATGTATTTCTATCTGAACAGTCAAAGTGAGTTGCTAGTCTTTGCATTGCTTTAAAATAAATCTTATCAAAATATGACCATATTTGTGAAGCTTTTTTCAGACAATACTTCACTATTGATAACTGCATCATCAGTGACTAGTCTGGCTACTCCTTCTGCAATACATCTCTGTACTTGGACTCAGGAATTACCTGTTTTTCTCTTAGCGAGCATATACAAAGTAATCTAGAAACATTTACCATAATTATCAGTTTCAGTAGATCAGCGAGTCATAATTTGTTGTTAGTAGTGTATATTTTGCAGCAGTGGCCAGCAGAGGTTACTTAAAAGTGTAATCACCACACTGCCAGTTATTTTTAGGCAATATGAAATATCACAAATCTATACATCAACGTAACACTTTCAAGCAGGTAGATGTCAATGGCAAATAACGAAATACTCATTTGTCAGTATTATCACTGTACATAGAGTAGGATAGTTTTCTTCACTGACAGCCGGAGCAAGCCAGCACTGGCACTAATGGATATATACCGATGCAGTAGGTACAACTATTTTGCTGATGAATTCTTCTCGGGTTATCAGCCGAGTGGTGGCGTTGTCTTGTTGCAATGTTTCAATGAGTTTTGTACCCATCATCTTCTGGCCAGAAGATGACGGGTACGAAACTCATTGAAGCATTGCGACAAGATGACGCCACCTCTCTGCTGATAACCCGAGAAGAATTCATCAGTGGAATACGCCGAGAAAGACTGAAATCGCATGTACAGCTATTTAATCTAATAGTTTCTTTCATATTCCAGTAGTACACGATGACAGATATCTGCAATGTCGATGAAAACAACTGAGTAAAATGAAACTTGACATATGCTCATAAGAGATGCAATGTGGGAAAGTGGCTCATCTACTTCAGATAGCCTATGAACTTTATGAAAGGACTCAAGCTTGGTGTTTTTTGAGCTGTTCCTATCCTCTGGCATTGGGTATTCTTCAAAACTTTAAATAATATGATAATATGAGGAAATGCAAATACATGTGTATTATGATCTGCTGACAAAGACAATGGAAAGCTTCAGAATGAAAGCTCTATATATATACAGTGCAACCAGTCCTTATATTATTGTTATGCCATACGCCATACTTATTCCTTCCTCGATGTTGTGTCTCTACTGTGTGTGCAAAGGGCGAAAATGAACATACGTTTCTGGCTGAGACGCGCTGCTTGTCAACCTGTGGCATGTTTCCAAATAAATCGGTTTTTACAGCACTACTCATGAGAGGTAAAACAAAATGATAAATATGAAACTTAGTCTTACTATTAGAAACGGAAGCCTGTGAATTTTACGATTGGAATCATGATTTTTTGAGAAGTGGTAAATGAAAAAACTGTGTTAAGTCGGTTGTAATGATCGAGACGTGGTAAGTTTGAACAAAAAACCATCTACTATTTCGTGCCAGACTTGACTGTTCAAGTTTCAGAACGAGAATTCGAAAATACTAAAACCTTTTTCACTCAAAGTTAATCAATTCAAAGTACAAATTTTCAAGGATATCTGTGCTTATTTGCCAGCACGAGCTCTGTGGAGTCCAACGACGTACGCGGTGATAATAATAATAATAATAATAATAATACGAACTAATAATAGTACATCAACTCACCTGTGACCAAAGTGAGTGCACAAAGGCAAGCAAAAGCAGAGATGTCAATATCCATAGCATGTAAGGACTGACAGAACTCCATAATTGCATGCAACCAGTCTCCGAAACTTCGCTGGCATTGTTGCTTGTCAAGCACAACTCCATTGCAAAAAGTCAGCTTCGTGTCATCTGGCCGTGTTCTACAAAACATACGAATTAATTAGTAGCATTCGATAATTTCCACAGAACAGTCGCATTCAATAGTTTTAAGAGGCATCTCATCAATTGTGATATCTTACAATACACGGCGGAGTGTTTAAAACATAGTCCAGAGAATATACAAGACTGCGAGAGGTATGTCAGTTTTTCCTGATACAAAAATTGATGTAAGTGATACAAATTTATTATATTAAAACCATATTCGCAAAGCGTACTTCGGTATAACTGCTTTGTGAACAAGCTTCACTGTGGAAACCGCAGAACAGATATGGTAAAATAAAGTAAGTTTTTGATGCATCGAATGAACCGCACTCTTAAAAATCTATGTTTTGTGATTACTTGTCTTATTTCTGTAGTTAGGACACTAAGAAGTTTGTATTTTATTGCAGCTGTATATGAAGACTGGCGGAAGTCTTCCGTGTTGCGGAACTTACTAATTCGGTCTCACGGATTCATTTGCTTGCGCATTAAGTTTGAACAAGCGAGGGAATATTGCAGCATAGCGTGTGTCATAAAATACTCAAGGTATGTACATAAAATAATTGGAAAAAGGAAGAGCGATTAATGTACCATCGACAATGAGGCCATTGGAGACGCTCAGATTGGGGAACGACGGGGAAATCTCCAGTGCCCGTTTTGAAAGGCACCATCCCGGCATTTGGAAATTTAGGAAAGTTGCAGAAAACCCACATCCTTATGGCCATAAGGAGATTTGAGCCGTTGATCTCCCGAACGCGAGTAAAATAACTGGACGAACATCCGAATGATTATCATGTTTTGCATTGTAAATAATGAGTTTTCCTGCACGTGGCGTTCGACAGTATTCATTATAAAATGATTGATATCAGTTTTGTGAATAGCTGAACCTTAAAAAATCTTTTGAGTTATCTCTTACTGATGCAATAAGAATGTTATTAATCCCATTGTTGGGAGTATTTTTATTGTATTTGCTGGCTTAGAGTTGATTGAAGAATAACGTACCAGTTCTACAGCCGACGTATCAATACAATAGTAAGGACGGTGGGTAAGCTTGTGCCACCCTCCCACACTACTACTGAACAGCAGTGGCCCGCGTGCTCGGTGGCTTTTGAATGCTGCTCACAGCATGCCCAAAAAAAGTGCTAAAGTATGCGTGTTGGATAGACTTAAGTGGAGAGCTGAGTTAAACCATCTCTGGACTGAAGACTCTTCAACAACAGCATGATGTTGTCAAGTCATATTAGTTTTAATGCAGAAAATTAGTACATCTATTTGAACTTTGTGCTCAGTTTTGTGAAGATCGCGGTTTGATATATTCGGTAGTAAATCTAACGCATTTAGACCCTATATTCCACTGTGTGTTCTTTTCTTCTGCCGTACAAATTGTTAGGATTGTCTTTCGATCCTCACCAACTATTGCGCAGTCTGATTGGCAAAAAAAGGAGTGAAGTGCCATGCAGCCACAAAAATCTTTGACTGTTTCTCCAATGAACATACAATAAAATAATTGCCAAAATTACGGCTGTCTGTATTTATTTTCTTCAAGTCACCATATATTTTAGCGCTTGTTTAATTCAAGCACACTGTATAACTATATTACCACAGGGACAAATAGAAACCATAGGAAAATTGAAACTTAGTACATGTATTTTAAGTAAATATTCACCGGAGAAAGTAGAAACCACCTTAATTTTTCGCACGCAATTGTTTATTTGGAAGCGATGGAAAAGGCTGGTCTCCAATGGTATAGTTCTACGAATGAACAATACGGACAAAAGTAACTAATATTGGAATATATTGTCGACCAATATTTGCACAGATGATATGAGAAAATCCGATGCTTGTTACACCGTAACACGGCTAGCGGCAGGTATGTCAAAACGCACTAAATTCAAATGGTTCAATTGGCTCTGAGCACTATGGGACTTAACATCTGAGGTCATCAGACCCCTACAACTTAGAACTACTTAAACCTAACTAACCTAAGGACATCACACACATCCATGCCCGAGGCAGGATTCAAACCTACGTTCGTAGCAGTCGCGCGGTTCCGGACTGGAGCGCCAAGAACCGCTCGGCCACCGCGGCCGGCCGCGCACGAAATCAGTGATTTTGCTTTTACAGCGGGTTAGAAACGAAGGAATGCCACGAAGCGGTAGTCCCACAGAACATTTGCTAATGTTTACCTGTGTGCTAGCCGCAGAACGAAGAGCTCTAAGGAAGCGGACTGGAAGAGCAGTTCCTGGTCCTCGCGGCACAGGTCCGTGAAGCCGGGGATTTTATCTGCGAAGGCGCGTATCACGTCGACGGACGTCGTCAATAGGTTGTAGAACTGCTGCACCTTCTCTGCCTCGCTGATCAGTGGTTCCGTTGGCGACGGTTCACGGTACTGTAAAACAAACGGCGGACGTTATTACGGTACTCTTTGAGGAAAGCAGCGAGCATCTGACAAATACATAGGACACTGTTCTAGTTCTGGAATCTTCCACAAGGATTGTCTCATAATTTTAGAAGGCATCAATGTGTAATTAAAACACTTGCAGAAGTGTTGTTGCTATACTGGAGTCATGATCGCACGAGTAGGTGCAAATTTCCGCCCACCATCCTGTTTTACACTTTCTGTGACGTCCTGGAGTCACATCCTTTAATGTGGCCGCTAACTATTGCCTTACCCGTTTCGTTCTTAAGTCAGTAAATGTCTTGAAGAAGGTAAAAAATTAATTAGTTGCAATTATGTTCGTTAGTAAAAATGAAAGGATTGTCACTAGATGTCTGGGGCCTCCTTCGTGTACAAAGTTAACCCACTTGCGGCCATAACGCCACCGACAATCAGACGAAGCGTAGTCAGTGAAACAGATAGGAAAAAAGAGCAGACTGACCCACGGCAGTTAATATACAACAACAAACAGTTCCAACTCGTCGTAGGTCAAGGGAGAGAGTACAGTACCACTATAAGGCCGGCCTGAGACCCATCGGGTATCTTCACGATTGAATTCTTTGCAAAATACGAATCTGCAGCGCAAAGAGGAAATTGCACAAGGGCAGCAACTACAATGTAGCACGTGGGGAGCAGTGAATAAATTAAGAACAGGAGTTATAAAATGCAAAGTAAACATGGTTAAGTGGGGCTACTCTGAAGATGACCACTGTGAATGTAGAGAACCACAGACGATCGGACATTTTGCTCTTGTGCCCAAGGATGGAGTTTCTTTTCAAAGCGGAAGATCTTTTTTTTTCCAACGAGAAGGCCGTTAAAGCTATTGAGTTTTGTATGAAGAACTTCGACCTGTATCTACCGTTGCCTTCAGTATTGTTGACAAACCAACGGAAAACCGCTTGCAGCAATAGTCGATCATTGTCTAGTCGAAACTGGTGACGGCATTGAAAAACGCTCTTAAGTGTTTCGAAAAATATAAAAATAAAAGAACGCAAGTCTATCAGTTTATTTCCAAACATGTCCCTTTTTACAAACGTCGGTAATAAAACGTTGGTATTTCATACTGAAGACAGAGGTAACTCATAACCACTGATTCGCAGTTATTACGAAAAAGGCTCTTTTACGGACCTATGTTTACTGGAACGTTTTTCCTTTTGTTACCGTATATTGTCGCCCTCATTAATCAAGATAGA
The DNA here is from genome assembly GCF_023864275.1 of Schistocerca cancellata. Lineage (NCBI taxonomy): Eukaryota > Metazoa > Arthropoda > Insecta > Orthoptera > Acrididae > Schistocerca > Schistocerca cancellata. The sequence continues at coordinate 603,799,187 of NC_064631.1, read as the reverse complement.
TCCTATGCTGGGGAAAGGCCGTAGATGAACCATAGAGTATATACAGAGTGAATCGCCTAAAACTTGCACCACACATATTGCGGAAATGGAAAGTGCTATTGATGTGCGGTTTTCAAGGGACGAATTGGTAGTCAGGGACGTGTGTTGTTAGCCAGTCAACAGATTCTAATAATACTTAGAAAGTGTATTTTTGTGCAAACATACACTCTTGAATGGTATAATACCTATTGACAGTAACAAACTAAAATTGGGGTAAATTTGGATGTCAGTGTTATTTGCTGCAGGATTCTAGTGGGAGTCCTTTGCAAGATATCGTATTTTGGAAAGTTCCCACACTGGCACATAATATCTGTGGTAGCACATACTAAAGAACAACACAGACTCATACACTAGTTATGTGCCTTGACAAGTAACGAGACAATTGACCATCAGAGGTTGTGTTCAAAATGACCAGCAGCTGCAGTACGCGCTTCCAGTCTGGCGTTGAACGACTGCTGTACACGTGCTACCATTTCAGCGGAGATCGCCGTGCAGGCTGCCGTAATACGTCGCTGTGTATCATCGGGTGTTGTTGGTATGCCCTTCTAGGCAGCATCTTTTAGCTTTACCCACAGAGAAAAGGTTACAGGCGTCAAATCCGGGGAACGGGCAGGCGACGGTACAGGTTCTCTGCGTCCAGTCCAACAATTTGGAAACAATTCGTGAAGACATGCTGTAGTACTTCGTGCTCCACGGGCTGCACAGCCGTTGTGATACCACACGTTCCTCCTAGTGTGCAGAGTCTTATTAGCACCGTGGAAGATGATCTCTTAGGAGGCAGCAATACTTGTGCACGTTCAGTGTTCGTCTACGAAATACGGGCCTATGAGCTGATGTTTCACTATCCCACACCACACGTCTGCACACCATGAACGCTGATGTTCCACCCCACAAAGCCATCGGGGATTGTCAACAGACCAGTAGTGCATGTTTGGGCGGTTTACCTGGTCATGATTGGTAAATGTGGCTTCCCCACTGAACAAGATACATGATACACTTGGAGTATCCTGTCTAATGCCAATGTGAAGTTAACACGATTCTCATAATCGTTTCCGTGCAGCTCTCAATGAAGAGAGATGTGACACGGATGGAACCTGTATCGATGGGGTATGCGTGGGACACTTGGCCTCATTCACACCACTTCCTCGTGCAATTGCGCGGGTGCTAACGTGCGGGTCAACCGTAACAGCAGAAAGAAGATTAATTTCCACTACCACTTTCACGTAACTTGTTGAGGTGGTTGCTAAATAACTTCCGAGACAGTCGACGTCTGTTGGGATATATTGCCACTTGCACCGTCAGAGAACAAACCGCATTCTTCCTACACCCTCCACCCGTACACCATGACCATGTAGGCTTTTTCTGCATTGGTAAATCTCATCGTCCACTCACAACCTATTGCTTGCGTTGTCGAACACTAACTGACTGGCAAGTCGCAGTGCACTCAAGGAACATACAAGCACTCTGTAAGCAATCACAACAACATCGTGCCTAGTAACTAAGCAGGCTGAATGACAGAATCAAGTGTCGGGGTGGAAACTTTGCACAATTCGATATCTCGTAAACGACTCGCACTTGAGTCCTGCAAAAAACACCACTAATATTGTGACTTACCCTAGTTATAGTCTGTTAATCTCAAGAGGCATTATTCCATTTTAAAAATATATGTAAAAATATAGTTTCTAAGTATTATTAAAATCTGTTTATTGGCTGACAAAAATGGCTCTGAGCACTATGCGACTTAACTTCTGAGGTCAGCAGTCGCCTAGAACTAATTAAACCTAACTAACCTAAGGACATCACACACATCCATGCCCGAGGCAGGATTCGAACCTGCGACCGTAGCGGTAGCACAGTTCCAGACTGAAGCGCCTGGAACCGACCGGCCACACCGGCCGGCTGTTGTAGAGATAATTTCTGCGATTTGAAGGCCAGGTGTTTATGAGCCAAGACTAGATAAATTCGCATGTCTGTTTGAGTAAACTGCCAGTCAGTGTTTATATATCGATGCTACGTTGACACCTAGACAGCCTGATTAATTTCCTCCAATTTATGCAGGTTCTCAAGCTCTTGCGTGTATCGAAGTTATTCCGCATGAAATAGTTTCCTATACTGTGCCACAATAACATAGTTAAATAGAACAGATTCGGCAATAGAAAACGTAAAAAAGGAAAAAAAACTGGCTGTCACTTCTTTTATTACTCCAAAATCCGAGGAATGGTCTTGTATTTTTTATTTATTTTGTATGTAGTGTAGGGGTTTCCTTTTCTGATGACATATCCAAAATTCATAGATATTTTAATTGACCATAAAAAGAGAAAGGTAAATAAATAATGGATAAGCAGGTGGTGCAAATCGCTTACCGTATGTACTGTAACATTTTCACAGCACCAATTGCGGTTTTTTTCATAATCAGTTAGAACAGAGATTCGACAATATGAATAAAATGGTTCAAATGACTGTGAGCACTATGGGAGTTAACTTCTGAGGTCGCGCGGTTGCGAACTGAAGCGCCTAGAACCTCTCGACCACGCCGGCCGGCAATATGAATAAGCGGAATAGAAAACATCGCCAAAAAAACGTAAATAACGTGGAATCTTATACCGTGACGAAAAGCGCTATTCAGTTCCCGGTAGTAAATTATCATCATGTCTGTAAAACGGTTATAGAAAGTTTCACTGCAGTACTGAAGGTGATCTATCAGTAGCAGCGAAGTAATAACACCAAAACTACACTAAGCGCTATACGGGTTACGATGCCGTCCCAAATCACGTGACAGGTGCAACAGATGACAGAATTCTCGCGCGGTCATCCAATTTTCACTACGTTGCGAGACGAACCTGCGAGTAGTCGAGGCTGGCGAGGTCGGGCGACGTGTCGACGTGCGCGCGCACCAGCGCCGTGATGAGCGAGACGGGCGGCGACGGCGGCGACTCCTGCGGCGACTTGGGCTTGGACGGCAGGCGGCCGCGCCGGCCCTTGAGCGAGTCGGTGCGCACCACCTCCTTCACCATGCCGACGGCGAGGCACTTCTGGAAGCGGCAGAACTGGCAGCGGTTGCGCCGCCGCTTGTCCACGGGGCACGCCTTGTCGGCGAGGCAGACGTACTTGGAGCCCTTCTGCACGGTGCGCTTGAAGAAGCCCTTGCAGCCCTCGCAGGTGCGCACGCCGTAATGCTGGCAGGCGGCCGTGTCGCCGCAGACGGCGCACAGCTGGGACGGGCTGGGCGGCGCGGCCGAGCCTGCGGGCCCCGCGCGGCTGCCGGACGGCCCGGGGGCGGCGGGCGGGGGCGGCGGCTGCGCGCTGGCGGCGGCGGCCACGCTCGCCGGGGGCGGCACCAGCGCCTCCGGGCCCGGCCCGGCGCCGGGCGAGCTGGAGGCGGACGACGAAGCGGAGGGCGGCGGGCCCGCGGCAGTGAGCACGCGCAGCTTCGGCGACTCGCTGCTGCTGCTGTGGGCAGTCCGTCACAAATGTCGCAATAAGCGTCGAAAACGCACATGCGTTAGCGCTCTCGGCCACTACACTGACAAGGGAACCTCCCCATCGCACCCCCCTCGGATTTAGTTATAAGTTGACACAGTGGATAGGCCTTGAAAAACTGAACACAGATCAATCGAGAAAACAGGAAGAAGTTGTGTGGAACCGTGAAAAAAATTAGTAAAATATACAAACTGAGTAGTCCATGCGCAAGATAGGCAACATCAAGGAGGCTGTGACCTCAGGAGCGCCGTGGTCCCGTGGTTAGCGTGAGTAGCTGCGGAATGAGAGGTCCTTGGTTCAAGTCTTCCCTCGACTGAAAATTTTACTTTCTTTATTTTCGCAAAGTTATATCTGTCCGTTCGTTCACTGACGTCTCTGTTCACTGCAATAAGTTTAGTGTCTGTGTTTTGCGACCGCACCGCAAAACTGTGCGATTAGTAGACGAAAGGACGTGCCTCTCCAACGGGAACCGAAAACATTTGATCGCAAGGTCATAGGTCAACCGATTCCCCCACAGGAAAACACGTCTGATATATTCTATACGACACTGGTGACGGCATGTGCGTCACATGACAGGAATATGTTGTCGACCCACCTAACTTGTACACTTGGCGAATGGGTGAAAAGATTCTTCTACCTTGCCCGATTTAGGTTTTCTTGTGGATGTGATAATCACTCCAAAAAAATGATGAAAACATAAGAGTTTGTCACATAAACTGAAAATAAAAAAATTAAACTTTTCACTCGAGGGAAGACTTGAACCGAGGACCTCTCGTTCCCTAGCTGCTCTCGCTAACCACGGGACCACGGCACTCCTTGACTGCCAGCGTCCTTGATGTTGCCTATCTTCGCATGGAGTACTCAGTTTGTATATTTTACTAATTTTTTTCATAGTTCCACACAACTTCTTCCTGTTTTCTCGATTGATCAGTGTTCAGTTTTTCAAGGCCTATCCACTGTGCCAACTTAAAACTAAATCTGAGGGGGGTGCGATGGGGAGGTTCCCTTGTGAGGAGACAAAAGTTATGGGGCAGCTATATGCGCATAGGCAGGTGGCGGTAGTATCGCGTACACCTGGTATGACAGGGCAGTGCATTGGCGGAGGTAGCTCTCATTCGTGTGAGAGGTGTCCGACGACTTGGAACCCGGAATGGCAATTGAAGCTAGACGTATGGGACATTTCATTTCGGAAATCGTTAGGGAATCCAATATTACACGATCCACAATGTCAAGAGTGTGCCGAGAATACCACATTTCAGGCACGGGCAACACAGTGGCCGACTATCTGCACACAATAACTGAGAGCAGCAGCGTTTACACAGAATTGTCAGTGTTAACAAACATGCAACACTGCGTGAAATAACGGCAGAATTCAATGTGAGACGTATGACGAACGTATCCGTTATGACACTGTGGCGAAATTGGCGTTAGGCAGTATTATGGGTGGTATTCGTGGATAATAAGAGTTTATTGTTTTCCGAGGTTCAAATTGGGGACAGAAATGTGTAAAAACGTACGATGAGGTAGAATGGAAGGATACGTAATTGATTGTCGTGGTTAAACACTGTATAAAGTTCCAGTATCAAAGTTCTGACAATAATCTTAGCACATAGTGGGGTGTTGCATGCGATGAGTTTGGCGTAATCAGTTTTGGAGGAATCAATAATCACTTTTTTACATTTATTGTGGCTGAACATTACCGAGCAGAATATTTTTTAGCTAAATTCCTATTAAGCCATTCATAAGAAAAGAAAGAGTGTGGCTGACGAAAAGAAAACAATGGTTAATCAGTAGAACAAATTCGTAGCAATAATCGAAATCAGTCATGTGAGGCGTGACTAGGAAATATGATAACAGACGAGTCAACGTACAGGAGAGGTTACGACACCATATAATCTGACGTTGGCGGTACAAAGGCGCGCGGCTCCCTGCGGCGATTTAGATCTCTACAGTGTCTATAAGGATGTCGGGAAACCTGTTATTAATTTTCATTATGCCTGGAGCCATGTAAACTCTTTTGAGCCCACTAAAATTTTCTAGTCTGAGAAAGAGCTTCTAACTTGTCATACCTCGAAATATATTAAACTCTCTGAAGTCCTTTTTTTTTGGCTCTGAGCACTATGGGACTTAACTTCTGAGGTCATCAGTCCCCTAGAACTTAGAAGTACTTAAACCTAAGTAACCTAAGGACATCACATACATCCATGCCCGGGGCAGGATTCGAACCTGCGACTGTAGCGATCGCGCGGCTCCAGACTGTAGCGCGTGGAACCTCTCGGCCAATCCGGCCGGCTACTTTTTTTTGTCGACTTCTAAAATACCTCTCTCTCCAACGGATCTTCCCAAAACTCCATGTCGCACTACTTTTGCCATACATAAGGTCCCGAAAACGGCGTTTTTTTTGTCCCTCAAAATTTAACTGGTAACAAATACGATGTATTAAAGTGTCTGTCTCCTAATTCTGAAATTCACCTATGGTAGATATCTCCACAGTGTCTATGAAGATGTCGAATATCTGCTGTTAATATTAATTGGAGTAGAAGTTTCATTATCTTTTTAAAAAAAAGAATACGCGATATTTAAGCGTCCGGGAACGTTTTCACTTGAGAATCGTTTGACTGGTTTCTGGGACAGGAGCGATGAGGAGGCAATCGAGATAAGAGTGTCGACGAATCTTGTTAATCGAGATACGGGGTTTGCCCTCAGTGCGGCTCGGCTGCCAGCGTTTGGAGCAGTAAGACGTGTGTGGGCAGCGGTGGACGTAAACAAACAGTCAGGCTGCTGTTACACTGTTCTGGAGCCTTTATAAGGAGACGGTCTGTGACACCAGAGGATGGAAAGAGAGAGCAAGCTTTCTTAAACGGGTGACTGGCATTGAGGCAAGAAACGCGTGATGGTTTTATTGCGTTGAGACGTCGCAAGAACGTTCGTAGACGGAAAAATCTAAGTAAGCGTAAGAAATGCAGAGAAGTACAAGTAGACGATTTCTGGGAAGGGAGGCTGGCTCACCTGGTGGTGGACTCTGACCGCTGCAGGGGCAGCGAGGCCCTCCGCTGGCGCGGGCTGAGCGCGGTGGCGGCGACGTGCAGCTCGCTGGGGAAGTGCGGCAGCGAGTAGGACTCGTGGCAGACGAGGGGGTCGAAGCCGGCGGCGGCGGCGGCGGCCCCGGGGCTGGGCTGCGGCGGCTGCTGCGGCGGCGGCGGCGCGCCCGCCGGCGGGAAGTACGGCGCGAAGGGCGCGTGCTGCGGGTGCGGCGACGGCGCGAACTCGTACGGCGACGCGCCCGCCACCTGCCGCAACATGGCCGTCACCAGCGGCTGCCGGCAGACCAGACAGTCCGCTCCCAGCACGTTTCTTTTGCATTCGGTCCTCTGTCCGTACCACAGGTTATCTTACCCCACCTATCCCACTCCACATCAGGGCTCCCCTTTTCCTCTTCCATTTCTATCTTTCCCCATCCCTCCAACTCTCGAAATTACGGCCGTGCCCACACTCCTCCTCACTCTCTGTCTTCCCACTGTCTATTCACAGATACTACCAAACGGGCAGCCCCCCCCTCCCCCCTACATTGACGCCTCTCAATCCTACAGGACATTTTCCCCTTCCCGTTTCCCTTTTTCCCTAGTGTAGGTCCCACCGCCTTTTAAGTAGTGTTTTGCTGTTCTACTTCACTGTTTCTGATCGTGTTCCAAATATATACAGGGTGTTACAACAACGTACGGCCAAATTTTCGGGAAACATTCCTCACACACAAAGAAAGAAAATATGTTATGTGGACATGTGTCCGGAAACGCTTACTTTCCATGTTGGAGCTCATTTTATTACTTCTCTTCAAATCACATTAATCATGGAATGGAAACACACAGCAACAGAACGTACCAGCGTGACTTCAAACGCTTTGTTACGGGAAATGTTCAAAATATCCTCCGTTAGCGAGGATACGTGCATCCACCCTCCGTCGCATGGAATCCCTGATGCGCTGATGCAGCCCTGGAGAATGGCGTATTGTATCACAGCCGTCCACAATACGAGCATACATTTGGTACCGGGGTTGTGTAGACAAGAGCTTTCAAATGCCCCCATAAATGAAAGTCAAGAGGGTTGAGGTCAGGAGAGCCTGGAGGCCATGGAATTGGTCCGCCTCTACCATTCCATCAGTCACCGAATCTGTCGTTGAGAAGCGTACGAACACTTCGATTAAAATGTGCAGGAGCTCCATCGTGCATGAACCACATGTTGTGTCGTACTTGTAAAGGCACATGTTCTAGCAGCACAGGTAGAGTATCCCGTATGAAATCATGATAACGTGCTCCATTGAGCGTAGGTGGAGGAACATGGGGCCCAATCAAGACAAACATTTACAGAAAATCTGTAGAGCAATGAGTCGCATGTCAACACAAGCACCGAAGTCAACATTACCTTCCTTCAATTGGGCCAACTGGCGGTGAATCGAGGAAGTACAGTACATACTGAAGAAACTAAAATGAGCTCTAACATGGAAATTAAGCGTTTCCGGACACGTGTCCACATAACATCTTTTCTTTATTTGTGTGTGAGGAATGTTTTCTGAAAGTTTGGCCGTACCTTTTTGTAACACCCTGTATTTTTCCTTTATCTTCACCCGTTAATCCTTATTTTTCCTTTATCTTTTAATCCTTCGATTTTAATGCAAACAACAAATAAAATCAACAGTTTAATGTCATGCAAACTCCAACAAAATTCATCATTTAGTAGATTTTAAAATCATCTGTAAAATTTGTAACCTTTTAATCATATTCGTTTCCTCTCGAAGTGCATTTTAAATTTTTTTGGCTGAAGAACAGAATGTTTTATCACTGGCAACCTATCCTCTGCCCATATGGGCAGAGAGGGTGAAATAAAAACAAAGGAAAAAAACCAGTGCATTCATCGTGTGAAGGTATACTCCGATTTAAATTACTTGGCATCTGACGTTGAACGTGTGAACTTGTGAGGTCGTGGCGATGCGTAGGCAGCCGCCACAGAGTTCCGCTCTCCGCAACGAAAGAAATTCGCTTTAAAGGTTGTAATTCCTACAAAAATCTTGTAAGAAACCTCGGGTTCAGCTACGGCGTAGCTCTCTACATGTCTCTACGAATGGTAAAAGTCTGTTTTCAATTTTAATGATACCCGGAATTACATTTTTTTTCTTGAAATAGGCAAAATTTTCTGTGTCTTCGAACTTATCAAGTCCTATCTCGTAAACTATTGAACTCACTGGATTAGGATGCTATTTTTCCCTTCATTGCCAAAATACCTTCCTCGTGAACGTATCTTTCCGAAGTTGCGCTTTGCGATGCGTTTGCTTTGTATTAGGTTCCGAATTTTCTTTTTCTATTTTTTTAAGCATTGCCCATATTCAACTCGTAACAAGTATGATTTTTTAAAAAAGTCTTTATCTACCACAAAAATAAGGTAAAAATTCTGAAATTCACTTATGGTATTAATTTTTAACATGTCAAAATATTTTCTTATTTCTTTTAAGGCCGGACATATGTTTTTTACTGAAACAGGCGATATTTTCTCGTTTGGAAAACAATTACTATTTGAGAACTAGAAGGTTCAGTGCTTTCCAAAATGAAAGTAGCAACGCAGTAGGACACGACAGTGCCGACGGGCTAGGGAGCAGTACAACCCGCTATCTGTCGAATGCCAACTGCAGTAATGTAACTGGTACCATAGACGTAGTCTGTATCTTCTATGTACTGTTGGTAATTTCTTCCCTTATTTATTTCGTATGTAACATCTTCCCAATAGTCAAAAAAGCATGTTTTCAGTAGTACACGGACTTAATGTTCTCATCGCTAGCATACAAAAGCAAATTCTTTGAGCGGACTTTATACTTAAATAAGTATGTCGCGGTGTATCACAATTCCAGTCTTAGGTGCACTGTGTACACCACTGCCCTATAAGCACGTAGCAGAAGTCACGGCCATGTATAAGTGGAAGACTTTTTTAATACCTCCACACGTTAATTAATTATCATCCTCCTTGCTGGACAGTACTTGGATATATATATATATATATATAGTGTGTGTGTTTCATCTTACAGTACATTACTGCATTGGACAGCGGGTACAATTATGCTAAGGAAGACGATTTGCGTACCAATCAAAAAGTACAGAATAGTGGCACGGCATCTGACATCTACAATCACATAAATACTCTGCAAATTGCTGAGCAGTGCGTGACACGAGAGCAAAGGAGACACTTGGATCTGCTCCTGTCCGTCTTTTCTGTGCATTGGAATTTTTTTTTTATTTTTTTTTTTATTTTTTTTTTTTTTGGGGGGGTGTTGTCGACTTGTAGGCGGGGTTGAAATATGCAACGCTCCACCCATACGTGAGTATTGCTCTTCATTCTTGGACAGTTATCAGTTGCGACTGACAGATGATATCAAAAAAAGATCAGCGCATTTCGCCACGGGTTCGTTTAGTAAGTGCGAAAGAGTCATGTGGATGCTCATCTGAGTCCATTGGCAGACGGTACAATAGAGACGACATGCATCACGGCGTAGTTTATTGTTAAAATTTCGAGAGCGTATATTCTTAGGAAACTTACAATGAAATGAACACCCTTAGCTGGTTGCAGGCGTTGACATACGTCAACGGGGACAGATGCAAATGTGTGCCCCGACTGGGACTCGAACCCGGGATCTCCTGCTTACATGGCAGACGCTCTATCCATCTGAGCCACCGAGGACACAGAGGATAGTGCGACTGCAGTGATTTATCTCTGTCACGCCTCCCGCGAAACCCACATTCTCAACGTATTGTCCCGCACTACATTCGTAGTGCCCCCGCCCATTATACTCATTACTCGCGGCGCGTTGCCGATTCCCGTAAGAGTTCGGGCACTGTTTGTGAATTCGCACAGAAGAAGAAGATGGTCAAGTGGCCGGTGAGCCTGAACATGTCCGAAAGAACAGATACCATCTTACTGAATATCTTAGGAAACTTGCCCAATATTTTGCTTCCTCCTACGTATATCTCGGAAAAAGACAATGAAGGCAAGATTAGAAGGACTCTGGCTTACCAACAATCGCTGCTCTCGCAGAGTATTGATGCGGATGCCGAAGATTTGAAGGGAGAAAACTGGTGTTGGCATTGCGCAGTCGGGTGACTGGTGAGGAGGAAAGAGTACTGACCTGGTGGTGGTGGTGGTGCGTCTGGTGCTGGTGGTGGTTGTAGGGCGGCGCCACGTTGTAGCAGTCGTCGTCCATCTTGTAGGGCCCGGCGGCGGCGGCGGCCTGGTGCGGGTAGCGCGGAGAGTACGTCTCCTGGAAGCTGGGCAGCGGCGCGGGGGCGGGCGCGGGCGCGGGGGCGGGCGCTGGCGGTTCGGGGGCGGTCTGGAAGACCACGTCCGGGAACGGGTCGATGTCCTCGGAAAGGGCGCCGGTCTCTTCCGAGTAGGGCGCGGACAGCAGGTCCGCGAAGCTGCTCGATCCGAACGGGGCCTGTGGGCAGCGTGGACGCCGTCCCGCATGGCATCGCTCTCTGGCGTCGCGGCGCGGCGCGCGCATGCCCGCCGGCAGCCAATCGGCGCTCCCCTCACCCGCTACCGGCCAATGCCGCGCTGCCTGCTGCGCAGCCAGCGACCCGCGTCCTCCCTCACGTGGACATCCTACTCCCGCTGGCCCCATCTCTTCGGTGGCTGACCGCGTGCACCGCGAGGGGATTACCGTGTCCGAATAGCCAATAGTCGTCCTTACTCACGTGTTACAATAACGACAGACGCATCACCGATGAAGCGGGGTTGCATCTTTTTGGACTTGGCTGTACCTGAAGGACCTTGATTTGCTTGATTGGCGACTCCATGTTGTCTTGTGCACTACGACCAGGTAACAGGTATACTTGAAAAAAGAGACAGCATTGGTCGTATATTTTTTACTATTGCAAAATCGATTTTCTGTCACTGAGTGACCATCTTCAGTGCTATATTGTATAACAAATTGGGATGCACTGTTGTCACTAAGCTTACGGCAATCACATAGACTCTATGTGATTGCCGTAAGCTTAGTGACAACAGTGCATCCCAATTTGTTATACAATATAGCACTGAAGATGGTCACTCAGTGACAGAAAATCGATTTTGCAATAGTAAAAAATATATGACCAATTCTGTCTCTTTTTTCAAGTATACCTTGATTTGCGTTGGCCGTGCCATACAATGTATCCCACTTCTCTTACCACTCCACATAACATTTGGCCAGAAGCATAATAAAAGATACCAAACGGATGTTGTTTTACTACCAGGAGTACATTAAACAGCACTACATTGTGAGGATATGGACTACAGTACGTCTTTTTTTTCTTTTAATAGCACCCTACAATTTTTAATTCGGTAATCTACCTCTTCTCCTCGAGACCTGTCCATATCAACATGACGTTATTAAAACGTACCACGAAACTGTCTTCGACTCTCCTGCACTAACACACTTGTTGGACATGACAGTAAACGAATGGAAGCACGAGGAAAATGCACACTGATTCAGTCAACTTTCTTCAGGTGAAGGTTTCTGAGAGTACGATAGCCGGCCGTTGTGGCCGAGCGGTTCTAGGCGCTTGAGTCCGGAACCGCGTTGCTGCTATGGTCGCAGGTTCGAATCCTGCCCCGGGCATGGATGTGTGTGATGTCCTTAGGTTAGTTAGGTTTGAGCAGTTTCAAGTCTAGGGGACTGATGACCTCAGATGTTAAGTCCCATAGTGCTCAGAGCCATTTGAATTTGAGAGTACAATAACAATAACGAAAATAATCTGGAATGCTATTCATCTGTGAAGAACGTAAGCTAATAGAACAGTAACTGCAAATATGTTTCCTTATTTACTATATGAGTTCAAGTAGTGTAATACTAGTCGACCATAATATTATTCCACCGGGAAGTAAGGCCACTTCCGTCAGCTTATCATGAGGTTCTTTTTTGTAATATTTCACGAGGACACTCTGAACCACTTGATAGTTTATGCACAACTGGCTTGAAATCATTCACAGTGCAAGGCGCTTTTCTTAGTCATCACTGTATTTGTTTGCTGTAACGTCACTCATTTCTGACAACGGCCATGGGGAGGGGGGGGGGGGCAGGTGTAGTAATATCCTGATCGGATAGTACTGTAGTACTTTTAACGATGTGTTGTGTACAGTAAACTGAGTTAAACATGTACTTGAAACATTTTTATTTTTATTTTGCTTCGGACAAAAAGTTACTTTGGGTGGTCAAAACAAATGGGACACCACGCATGTGACGTGTATGCCCGCAGTAGATCGTAAAATGCCTAAGATGTTGAAACAAGAAATGATAATGCGCAAATAGGCAAGTATTTTAATACCCTTTCTCGTCTGCCCAGATACTGAAGTATATGGAGTGGGTCGATGTATCTTTCCTCAATACCATTCGAGAGATCCTAAGAACAGAAAGAAGGTAATGAAACGTCTGTTACGTGACGACAAAAGAAAATGTGGGCTGCAGGAGCGGCACAGTTTCCGCCCTATTGTCCCGACGTTTCTATGGCTATGACAGTGAAACTGTGCTATGATCACTTCCTTGCTCTGCATATTTATCATATTTTCCGCTATTTTTCCGAATACTTTCACTCCAAACATTAAGAAGCAATATACTTTTCAGGGACTTTCGAATGTCGTTGTAGTATGTTCCAATAAAGTAAGTTTATAATTGCTTCACTCTGTTGCCGGATAAATCAAATCGATTATTAAACACAGGGAAAAGTGCTCCCTCCGTCGAATACTAACACTTGTTTCGATGCCTTCATCCGTTTCCCTGATATCACGGGTGCTCACATCACCCGACCCTTCTTGTAAAGCAATGAGGAGTGCCAACTCTGCACAACTTCGGTAGGCCTTTCAGTACGCTACTACATATTAATATTGCCCACCTTCGGTTTAATGAAAATGTTTGTGTATGTGAGTAACTTTTTAAAATAACCTTACACATGTTAAGCTGATAGTACAACAATGGCGTGGAATGTATTGGGTGACAAGAGAAGTAGGCGAGTGTTTGCTTAAGGCAAAGCATGAGAACAGTTTGTGGAAGGGAGACATAGAAATGTCCCAAGAGCTCATCGCCATTTGCCAGTGTACATTTCTTTTCTGAACATCGCATATAGGAAACAACCGGCAACCCTTACTAGTCTATTAATTCAGGGAAACAGTTAAGATAGGATGACAGGGGCAATGAAACTGAGTCCTGCTCATCTGGAACTAAAAAAAGCAGACTTTATTGGCAGTCTGATTACCTTTTATCCAGGGAAGAAAAACATTACTTAATGGCTTAGTTTTCGAAATAGCATTAAATTTTAAGCTAACACTGACTTTCTGCAGAGTAAAGAGTCACGGCAAAAAGATGCCAGGCGTGTGGGTTTCAAATGTGTAACTGTATAAAATAAGTTTCAGCAACAGTAAGATGTATACAATGTTTGTATTAATTTGTCACTGAGTGTATTCCAAGAAATTATCTTGCGTCGACATGAGAGGGCGTGCGTGTCCTCTTGATATGACTTAAGCTTATGCAAATATATAAGTGTACGAATACAGTTTTTCTATTCTAAAAATTTGAGGCCAAGTACAGATCTCTGAAGGAGATGATGATGATGATGATTGGTTTGTAGGGCACCCAAATGCGCGCTCATGAGCGTCCGTACAAAGTCCCAAGTTTTACACAGTCCAATTGAGCCACTGTCACGAATGATGATGATGATGATGATGAAATGATGAAGACAACACAAACATCCAGTCCCGGGCAGATTCTGAAGGAGAGGAGCGAGTTGCTGGCACACAATAATATGTCGTAAAAATGATATGAAAACTACATATCATAATTTATATGGGTAATTTAATGTTATTACCTTATGAAATAAATGAGTACCTGAGTGCCATGCATTTTAGGAACCGTTTAACAGCTGTGAGGGCAGCGCAGGCTGCTACAACAGTTAACAATAACAAAATAAAACTGCTATGCACATGTCATGCCATGCATAAAAGAAAACTATTTAGAAAGTCAAGAGGCAGCGCAGAAATTTGATTGGTTGAAGCTTTGCTTGCTTAGTGCTGTAACATCGCAGCTACTACATTTAACTGGATCCATACAGGCTCAACTTTTACCATGTCTTAACATGCATTTAACATTTTAATTCGCCATGCATCAGCGTGACCACATGCAGATGATAGCCAGGAAATTGCCATCTAGAAAGTTGCTATCCATGCGGGTCGTGATTTCATAACAGTTACGCAATGTGCAGCCCAAATAAGAGAGAGAGAGAGAGGAAAAAAATCTAGGAACATAGCAACGAGGATCTGCCTCGCACAACATGCGAAAAACATCAGCTACATTAAGTTTATTACTTGCCACTGACTAAAAGACTAGCTAACTAGTTCTTTCTTTGAAAAATATTCATTAATTACTAAGATAACATAAATCGCTCTAATTGTTCCAACACGTTTTTCTATGATCAGCATTTGCCGATTTTCATTGTTGTGATAAATACGGCGTATTGTAACTAATATGGTTTTATAGTTGGGATAACCTCAGATGTCCGATTCCCTCAGAAGCATCCGTCTGATGCAGAGCGTAGGCTTGCTGCAGCATAGACATATATAAAAATACACAGAGGTAATGTCTACAAATTGGCTGGCTTGTGTTACGGGGTTCGACGTTTGGAAGCGGGTATGCGCACATCGAAGAAAGTGGCACATAAGACGGTCGACAGCGGTTGTAGACCAGACTTCAAAACATGCTAATCATATATGGCATGCTCCAGAAAAAGAATTGAAAAAATCTGACAAGAAATGATTGTCTCATGGGTGTGCGAGCATCGGTAACTCGTAGGCTTCGGTAAGAATTTCGTTAATAGCTTGCATAGCTGTTGCCCAGCTTTGAAAAGATTAGATGACACGCATTTGCACCAAATGCCGGTATCAGTTTTCGGACAATACAGGCTCGGATGGCTGCCGACGTGAAGCCACACATTGTGTATCGTGAACAGTAACGGTTCTGTGACACTTCGTGCAATTATGCCCTATTCCACTCTCTCCCCGTCACTTCAGTCATATGTCTGTTGGGGCATTCCATAAGACAGTATTTTATTTATAGGGCGTCGATGCGAATGGTGCCTACAGCTTTCCGGAAGTCGTGGAACAGGGTTCCGCAAAGTACAGCCATCTGGGCCTCGTGGTCAAACAGATCGAGCTACTTTTCACAACGAATCATTCAGAGGAATTGTTTGATTTAAGGGCGAAAAAGCTTTGTCCCATTTTTGTTACCCAAAACTAGCGTCAGTGATGAAGCGTCACACCCTGATGGTTATAGAAGTTTTGGGGATCTTGTCTGTGATGTTGTTGTTGTTGTTGTCTTCAGTCCTGAGACTGGTTTGATGCAGCTCTCCATGCTACTCTATCCCGTGCAAGCTTCTTCATCTCCCAGTACGTACAGCAGCCTACATCCTTCTGAATCGGCTTAGTGTATTCATCTCTTGGTCTCCCTCTACGATTTTTACCCTCCACGCCGCCCTCCAATACTAAATTGGTGATCCCTTGATGTCTCAGAACATGTCCTACCAACCGGTCCCTTCTTCTCGTCAAGTTGTGCCACAAGCTCATCTTCTTCCCAATTCTATTCAATACCTCCTCATTAGTTATGTGATCTACCCATCTAATCTTCAGCATTCTTCTTATAGCACCACATTTCGAAAGCTTCTATTCTCTTCTTGTCTAAACTATTTATCGTCCACGTTTCACTTCCATACATGGCTACACTCCATACAAATACTTTCAGAAACGACTTCCTGACATTTAAATCTATACTCGATGTTAACAAATTTCTCTTCTTCAGAAACGCTTTCCTGCCATTGCCAGTCTACATTTTATATCCTCTCTACTTCGACCATCATCAGTTATTTTGCTCCCCAAATAGCAAAACTCCTATCTACTTTAGTGTCTCATTTCCTAATCTAATTCCCTCAGCATCACCCGACTTAATTCGACTACATTCCACTATCCTCGTTTTGCTTTTGTCGATGTTCATCTTATACCCTCCTTTCAAGACAGTGTCCATTCCGTTCAACTGCTCTACCAGGTCCTTTGCTGTCTCTGACAGAATTACAATGTCATCGGCGAACCTCAAAGTTTTTATTTCTTCTCCATGGATTTTAATTCCTACTCCAAATTTTTCTTTCTTTTGTCTGTGATAGTGCCCCCAATTTGAGTCCATTCTCGCTCGTTGTCCGTGGGCGCCATTGGCGTACAACGTGCAATTCGGTACGACTTCTTCGAGAATAATATTTATTTATTTTTACGATGCTCGCACACCTTGGCGGATGCAGGGCTAGGGGTGCGGGTGCGAATACCGGCGGGGGCGAGCCGGCGACGGCCTGCGGCGAGGGCGGGGTGGGCCCCGGCGGAGACTGCGAGGCGGAGGCGGAGGCGGCAGGCTCCAGCTCCGGCCGGCCCATGGCTGCTGGCGGCGGAGACGGGGCCGCTGGCGGCGCGCTCGCCTCGCTATCCGAGCCGCTGTGTGCACTCAGGGTGGCCGCACCTGCGCATGCGCAGCGCGCGCCTCTACTCTACCCTGCCTTCCTCTTGCTGCGCAGCTCGCATGTCTACCTCATCGGGCAGCCTCGAAAAAATAATGTCACGTAATTAATTTTTCTTTGTCTGCAGTAACACTTTTGCAGGCTTGGTACGCTTTGAAATCCAGGCGCCATAGTACCGTAGCACGCCACTGGAGGAGCCAAAGGAAGATGTCTCAGCCGATTATTTAAGTGGAGTGTCGTGTGATAACAGCAGAAATGTGGCAGCTGCGTCAGGCCAGTCCAGACTGCTAAAGAAGTAATCTGGATTGGTCTGACACAGCTGCCACATTTTTGCTGCTGCCAAAAACGAATTATCGCACGATACTCCACTTTAACAACGGACTGCGCCATCTTCATTTCGCTCCTGCCGTGACGCGGTGATTTCGTCGTCTACCAGTATAACACACGTGTACTGCAGACAAACAAAAAATTAATGATGTAACTGTATGACTACCTATCGTACTGGAGGACACACTTGTAGAGACATAATATTCCGAAACTGAAACCTATTTTGCCCCATCAGTGGCATCTCAAAACAGCTAAAGCACAGGGCGATCACAGATTATTGGACGGTTCCATAGGGCTAGATTTTTCTCTACACATGTTATGTGACCTCGCCATCGTCTCGTACAGACATTTGCCTGCGCATTGCCTTCACACTGAAGCAGTGAGGCTGCCGTAGCGTATCGTTGCACCACCGTTTTCCGAACTCGAGCTGTCGTCGCTACGCTGTGACATGATGTTATTGCTTTCCGCTGTGAAACGTCGTGTTCGAGGTCGGTCATAATGGAACCGAGAACGATGTTGAAAATTCGTGTACATTCCAGATACGTGGAATTGGTGGTGTCTCTTCCAAAGGAGGATCTACATAAGTACACACAAATCTGCAGTCGTCTCTTACACCGCGCAAAACATTTCCGCGAGGCTTCGCAGGAGCTCCGCTGTTTTGACACGATGGCGGAACGTGGTAAGACGTCTGTAGCGAACGGCTCGTCCACTGCCACTGAGTCGATCGACTTTGACAACTGCCACAGCGTAGGTGTTCAGCCCGAGGCCGAGAAACAGTCTCGCACAGATAGGCCTCAAAAAACTGTTTCTTACTACTGCGAGCAGTTTTTGGGCGCGGTAGTACTCTACACAATTGAAGACGTGCATTTTTTATTGTTATTTTTGGAAAACGTATCTGCGTTTGCGACTGATCGTAGTTGTGGAGGCCCTAAGATCACGAGAAGACACAGACAGTCTCGTTGCTGTTCGACCTCCATTTAGAGGACAATTTCGGCCCGTGTTTCTCTGGCGTCATCGTCTCGAACAATTTCGCGACAAGGAAACCGTGTCCTGTCGAAGAAAAGGATACGGTAGACTCAAACAGTCGAAAACTGGGGTCGAAAAGCTTCCTTCGGAGCTTGTAGAAATCATTACTAAGAGCCAGTCAGAGGTTACTGGCCGCAACACCAAGTCAGGAAATGCCACGGAAGGAATAAATCTTGCCAAAGCTGCAGCCTGTACGCAAACTGAATCTACATTTATATTCCGCAGATGGTGTTACGGTGCTTTGCAGAGGGTGGAGGGCACCACGTACTCCCCTGCCGCCGCCCTTCTTGCTTCCGCGAGTGAGAGGGAGAAAGTAATCTGTTACCTGACCTTTTTTGGAACGTGTGTTCTAGGAATTTTAATTGTAAGCCTCTACGCTTCTCTTGTAAAACGTGCTACGGAGGTTGGAAGAGCATCGCTATGACACTGGCTAAACGAACCTGTGACGAAACGCAGAGCTGCGCTTTGACCTCCCTAATCCGACTTGAACAGTGACACCATAGAGTAGAATGAATTTCGTGTGAATCTGTGACACGTGTACGTTACAAAACAGCATGCAGTACAAAGGTTTATCGGAACGAATTCTCAAGGATAATGGAGTGACGTTTCTTTTATGTGGAAAAACCAGTACTCACAATTTTACGAATATGAGTTTGGTGACAGAATAAAAGCAAAAGTGAGACGTGCTTTGTAGTGTTTCTAAGCCAATCCCGCTGTGCATTTGAACGTTTTCAAACAATGGATAAGGTCACAATTGGAAGCCGAATAGGACGGAGAAGAAGGCTTCATTTTTGTGAGATACGAACTTACAGTAGTAACGAAACCAATTTCTAAGAAGATCGAGCGGTCGCAGGCAACAGTTTCTACGCATGGGAATCACACGCAATGGCTCTACGGCTATATAACTACCGAGCAAGGTGGCACAGTGCTAAGAACTGGGGTCGCATCAGAGAAGATGGCGGTTCGAATGCGAATCCGGCATCCAGATTTACGTTTTTCATTGTTTCCCAAAATCGCTAACGGAAAGTGCCGGGATGTTTCCATCGAGAAGGATGCGGTCAGTTCCCCCCCTCTCCCCCCCCCCCCCTCCCCGCCGCCCTACATGCTTCATGCTTCCTCAGGCTGATTCAGTGCAATTTCTTCCTCTAACGTTTCGTCTTGAACGTTATCAGAATCGAGATGTGCCATTGCTTGAAGGATTTGGCGCTATTCGAACTATGAACTGTGGTGTTACTGGGGAAACCCACATGGACAGCATCTAAGCTCAGCATAAAAGCTCCATACAACGTTACTTGAAATGGTGACAATGCCTTTTATTTACTTTCGGTGTTGGAGAGATATAGCCTTATAACATTGTCCATTAATTTTTAATCACCTTGAACAATAACTAGTCATTATAAGATAATGAAATCATTGTTATTACCATCTTATTTTGAGTTGTTGGTGTTTCGGCTGCACCAACTGAGCTAATTACTTTATTCTTGATGGACGGAAGGCGTTTTTATTAGAATGTTATGTCATGTACCATTTCCGTACTGCGCAGAATTCTAGCCCCATTGCAATCTTATTTAGAGTGAATACAGCACGTGTAATAGCAAACACTAGCGGAGCCGGCGGTGAAATTAATATCCGTTATTGCTACATAATTATCAGGCGCTAGACCAAAACTGCTTTGATGCCAAACGTTCAGGTAATAGCGGAAGAACGGCAAGTTAATAATACTGTGGCGGCAGACTAAGCAATTCAGTGTAGTAGAGTAAGGTTTGTTTCTAGGCTATTAATGAACGAAATTCAAGAAATAATAATGAATGTGCAAAGCATATTATTTATATGTGCTTGTATTTGTGTATCATTGTCACTGTTGGTTCCTTGTATTTGGCTTAGTGCTTTACAAAATGCTTGCTTGGTGTTACTTCTGAAATAGCTTTCATGTACGTTTGTCTCGGGGAGAAAAAGTTGTTCTCGTGTTGTTATGAATGACGCCATCAAGAAGCTGACCCTTTTGCCCGTCTCTTTACCTTTACGCTGTGGCAGTCTGTGAAATGAATCAATTAAGATAACTAATACTGAGCGCTGGACGTGTTCAAAAAAGAGCCTCTGCCCAATTTTGTAACGTATTTGTCTACAATCACTGAACTGCTTTCTTGTAGCTTCTGTGCTTTTTTCTCTTATGCACATATTTCAGTATGCTGCAGCTGTAGATACCTGTGAAGTTGATTGAGAGCAGTCGCACTCGTTTGAAATGATACCAATCAAAACGGTTTCGTTGTAGCACAAGATTTACGTTATTATCGTGATTGTCCATCGCGGGGATCTGATAAAAGTGCTCATTTATATCTAAGAAGAGCTGGTCCGCAAAATGCACTCAAAACCACGGTGCGTCTTATCTGCAGTATGTTAAGAGTTTTCATCCGGTGGTCATGGCTGGACAGCGCCTCGTAACTTGCTACTCACGTGGCAAAGAAGTGCCCGCCATTGACCACGGCCAAAACGATATCAATGTAGAAGATGCTATACCTTATTACGAAACGACAAATAGTGTGGTGGAGGCGGATCGCTACTCGTAGGGCGCCTTTGTGATCACTGGCGAGTATCCTCCTCCAGCTGAATGGAGGGCTTGAAGAATAGTGCCCAGTCCACAAGGGTGGAGCTGAAAGGGTACCACGTCGTTTCGGCTTCGTGCGTCCGAACACCGCATCCCTTGTCTGTTGCAGACGGCTGTTGGCGTCAGCAAACGTGCAGATAGGAGAAATTATTCGTAAACCAGGATCGTGGAGAATCACTGTTTGTAGTTTATTTTTAATAGTCTTAAATTTTCAATATTATCCGTGTGATGATCTACGGTAGACTTTGAAGTATCGTGTTCGACGACAGCATGGTTGGAGCTTCAGAGTTTAGGATAATTTTCCAAACTGTAGAATTATGGAAGAAAGTTGGGACGAAACTTAAGCTTCGATATCTCTAGTGAGTATAGTAACAATGACAGTTTTCACCAGTCATCCGGATTCATAATATTGAGTTACCGATAAATACTATGTACAGCTTTAAAGAATTTGTTTCGAATGTAGAAATTCTTCAGACGCCGATTGAACCGATATTAAATAAAACTTTGGCGAGTTAAACCCCTTGTAAACGGAATTTATAATGTTTTACGCGTTTGGTATATATTGATGAGAAATACGTATCTCTATTCTGAATAAATCACGATTGTAACTTCTGAAGTTTTGAATTCCGAGTCAGGAGTAATGTATGATCATCGCTGTAGGCTGTGAACCTGTACCAAGACATATTGTTGTTTCATTACTCAACACACCACGTCACTAATTTTCATGTGTTCATAGTGTCGGTAGAATTATTAATTTAGAGCAGTGTCAAAAAAAAAAAAAAAAAAAGCTCGTTTTGTAAGGGATGGAACAGTCTGAGCAGAGGTAAATAAGTAAATTGTAACTGGATAAGTTGTAATCTACGATATTTATTGATCTTTGTTGTTGTTGACTAGGGTAAGGGTGAACGCCAGCGCTCCGTGTTTGCAATATATCCAATTTAGCGACAAAAGCTGCCCCGTTCCCAGCATCCAGTGATCACAGCAGCGCCGCATGGCTATGACGTTGACAGATGTGTCAACCTTTTACGAGCTCCACCGAGAACTGGGCGTTAGAGAAATCCTTGGTGCAATCTATAATCCGTGCCTCGCTTTCCCATTTCTACATTAGCGTCACCTTGGGAGAAGTATCTGAATAGTAATGAACCATTATTAACGATCGAAATATGGCGCGTGAGTGACCTGGTTTTGTTGCAAGCGACACGAGTTAATATCGAATTACACGAGGGAGTTATTGAAGAACCTCTTACTTAATCAGAGGCAAGTCTACTCTGCGTAGAATTTCCATTGCTAGGGCCCTCGGATTAATCGGACACGATCGAGGGGGTGAAATCGAGGGTGTGAAACGCCTTTCGAGCTCGTGTTACTTGTTTTTGATTTGGTAGAGAACAAAAGCACGTCACGCCGCGCTAAATCACGGCGTACCGGCCGTCGCTCGAGGAGCGTGCGAAATTAATAATAAAGGCTGTGGGGAGGGGGCGATGAGTGTGGGCGGGTGGTAGGAGCGGGGGTTGGGACCAGGAGGAGGTAGGGGGAGGGGGAGTGGTCGCGCTCCAGGGCTCGCAGCAATCGCGCCGCCACTGGGGACACATTCCGCCAAATGTCAGCCCGCCCTGTCGTGTCCCGTGCTGCAGGCAGCGCCGCGGCATTCTTCTGTCGGCGCATCTTCCAGGAAATTTGTAAAAAGAAAGGGGTGGAGCAGTGCTCCCTAAACTACACGTGCGCTCCTTTGGTAGGCAGCTTCAGCCCCTGACTACTTATTTGCAAGGTCTAAGATCTCGGTCCGGCACATGTATAGAGTTGATATCAACGTTTTTTTTATGTTCGTACAGCAACGTGCGCCAAGTGTCAACTTTTTCTGAGGGCTATGAACAGTTTTATGTATGAGGTCCATGAAAACAGCGATGTCGCATGTGTTTCGTTCAAATTGATAAACTGGGGAAATGTGCCATCATGTAATATTTGATTTGGGCTTATTTATTGCCTAGGGAAGTTCATCAAAAGGTGCTGAATTTTTAAGAGCGGGCTGTTCTTTCCATTTCAACAGTTAACAGATGGTCGGCCGTACTTCTCTTGATGATAACACGTGAGAGAGACGTCCTAAGCCTACAAATACAGATAAAAACATCCAGAAAGTGTACGAAAAGTTGTTGGACTATCGGTGCAGAAAGGTGAATGAAATAGCTATAGGCGTATTAAATTATTCAGCTCTCATTTTTCTGTATGTCCAGGTTCTTTTTTGGTTTAAGTTTCATGCTTGCATCCTCTGTTGTCAGCAGAGAGAGTGAATACTTTCTGTACACCAGATAGTGCAGTCTAAAATATGGTACATACTGTGAAAAGGGACAGTCTAGATATCTCGCGCTTCTAACGTAATATTTAAGCTTTAAAGATGTGCAATGTTTAATACCTTGCACTCTTATTAACAAGTGGCATATGAAAAAAACAAACAATTTAATTTGTTAAGGTGGTCGATATGAGCATAATTTAATTCAGGGCACACATACAATCGATGTATTTCGTGTTTGGAAGAAAACTCTCCGCGAGTATAGAAAAGAGCCGTATAGTGACCGAAATTGAAAGTCTATCAGACAGTCTTCACTATCATTGTCGTCATAATCTTTGTAGCATCATTGTACACAGGAAGCAACACTTCGAGGAAAAAATCTTAACAGACACTGTTAAAATAGAAAGACAGATTAATCTGTGCAGTTATGGTACTGTTGTGCATTGCCCTTGGAGGATGCATCTGTATGCATTACCCTTGAAGGATGCAGAACAGTATTCTCAATCGAGATTTGAATCCACGCGAATCAGAGTCGTAAAGCATAGCGTGAACTCCTTGAGATAAAACTGCAACATCTCTTGACGCCGTCTACCAAGTCAGATGACATTTTATAGATTTATTTCGTTCAATGAATGATACATTAATTTGTGGCCCGTCTCCTATCGGAATCGGCCGTTCCCAGAAATCTCCTAATCCACACGTATTATAAAAATGGATGTACGTATACAGGATGGTCAGAAACAGTCTGAAAAGCTTCTAAGGGTGTTCCGGTGTAGGTTGCGCTGAGAACTAATTATTAACAAAAATTCGATACATGCGCTGTTTCCGAGTTAATTAGCACTACGGTTATAAAGACAGGCCGTGGTGCGCGCAAATTCAAGCGGCCAGCCGGAGGCAGTGTCGTCAAACGTGCCCTTCACCTGGTTTCCTGAAATCGAACAAGAGAGCGATACAAAAATTGAACGTGGGGCTGTAGTAAGGATTGATTGGCTAACTTCAATGTTAATTAACTCGGAAACGGCTCAACGTATCGATTTTTTTTCCCTTAACAGAGATTTCTCAGCATAACCTGTCCTGCAACGGCCTTACGAATTTTCCAGACTCTTTCTGACCACCCTGTATATGTTCGTATATGTGTCTGTACGTATGTGTGTATGTATGTCCCGCATTTCTTCCTGAACTACTGGGCAGAAAAATATATCATTGTACGACACAGTTCAGGAGACATGTTGTGTGAAAAACTGCCTCATCGTGCATGACGTTTTAATTTATTACTTCTGTACTACTTGCTCTATTCACAACACATTTCGTAAACGGCAGCCACATATAACATTGGATGTAGCTACAAAATTATATCATTGTACAGCACATAGTTGAGGAGATACGACGTCATTAACATTGAGCTTCGTTGAAATGAAACTGCAGGGCTAAATTAGCTCGAGAGATAGATGAAATGTGTGTGCAGATACGTGTGACTTATGTTAAATATGTGTCAAATATATTTACATATGCGAAGACGGGCAAAGGCACGGGTAAAAAGCTCTTCCTAACCCCCTGGAACGATTTCAACCAAATTTGGTACACATATTAGTTACAATCTGGAAAGAAGTACTATGGGGATAAGAACCACCAGCATCCTATTGGGGTGAACGTGATAACGTGCAGAGAGAAGGGAGAAGAAGAGAAGGCGGATAGAGAGAGGGCAGGAAGAGATGGAACGAGAGGCGGGTGGAGGAGATGGACAGAGAGGGGGTGAAGGAAGGGATGGGCAGAGAGAGGGGGAAGGATGAGACAGACTAACAGAAGGTTGGTATAAATACACACCCGGGTAGCGCCAGGTGCTCAGCTCGTTACTTATCTAAATGAGCCGTTCGTAGAAATCGAAAATTCCTTATCTTAAAGTCGTAAAAATGGGTTGCGTAACACTTCCTGTTGTTGAGGAGTCTCAATGAAATAGTGACATTTCGAAATAACAGCGTTTTATGAATGGGACACATATCATTTTTCAATGGACTCAAGGGCTTTGGTTCACTAATCTTTAAGCGTTATCTCAAGAGCACGAACGCTTGGAACTACGGCCTTTCGGTCAGATTACACAGGTCGAGCAGCACTTTTGAGTTCACTATATCATTGTAAATACGAGTTCCACGAAATATACGTCAATTAGATAGCATTTGGAAAGGTGTTATTTTTCGTTAATAATAAAACGCTGTGACAGTCTGAACTGAAAATGCGGAGATAGTTTCAAAAAGAAATAGTAGCAAAGCAACAACTGAAACATATTTTTGAACTAGAAATATTTCAAGTGTCTTATATACAGTAAGTTAATTACAGACGGAATGCTGTTATTAGCAGACACTGGGCGAAGGAGACTTCCGTGACCTCCACCACATGATTCAGATTCTCTAAGGGTACATAAAGTTTAACAGCACTGAAACTCCAGCAGGTAATAACAAACAGGGAAACATTGCGTGACACTGTCTAATAGAAATACTGTGGTTCAAGGTATTTAATGACAGTAAACTGAGAAGGCAAACATATTAATATGTAACAGAACAACAAGAGATTTTAGTTCCCACCAATACTTACATAAAACCTTCGCAAAATTGTACCAGTAAGAGTTTACTTAACTGTAAAACGAGTTACTAAGGCCTGTCTCTATGAGAGACTTGTCCACTTTTCGACGGTCTGCGTCGCCAATCCTTTCCCAATTCTGCTGCAATCAACCTTGCAGGCAGTAATTAGCAATATTTTGCAGATGGCTGAAAGAGAGGGAGACACGGTGATGGAGATTATCGAAACCTGATTATGGCAAAAAATACACCACACACCAAAACAATATAATTTCCAGGTCAATCGGACATCTCTAAAGGTTGGCAAAGCATTTGACCCAACAGTTTCTGCTTGGTGCACATTGTTCTGTTACGTTGTTTCATTACAATCCTAGAGAAATTTATTGCTTAATTTGCCCTCTAGTAATAACAGAAGCGCTTTTCTCCATTTTGTTACACAGTAGTTAGAACATTAACAGTTAAAATACTGCACAATGAAATAAGTGTCGTATTCCTTCTAACTTGTCATCATCGAAAAATAAAATTTGCACACTGAGAACTACCAATAAGTTTTACAAGAAGCGAGTCATCCACGTGGATTTGGTGGTCTCCGCCCCAACGCCACTTTCACCGACAGCCAGCCCGAAAATTTACAACCGGTAGTCTTTCTCTCTTGGGGCCGTCAACTGACAGTCTGAGTCGGCAATATCTACGGCGAACGGTGCAGACTGTGAGTCCCTCGACTAGGGGCTGTCTCCGTGGCGTGGGACCGGACCATCTGTACAGCGGAAAGGCTAACGCATGCAGCAATTGCAGGGGAAGTGCACGCGCCATGCAAAGCCGTGCCATTCTGTGTTTCCTGATGATGGATGCTAACCGGAACTTGAACGGAAACGCAGGGCTTTATCAAGCCAGTCGCCAGTTTTATTTTGCGTTAATCGCCCAGTTTCCCATTTATTTCGAAATTTGTAGAGCTGGAGTATCTGAAAAAAAAAAAGGGCAGTGGCACTGCGTGCTGTTTTAGTCGTATGTTGTATTAAGTGAGCACTGAGCAGAGTGTGGCGTACCAATTTTGAGCGCTGATTGAACCTTTCGGAAGTCGTGAAACACATGTAACGCTGAAGAACAGTAGGGCAAAGGTATTCGAGAGCCACTGCAATATTCGGGGAAAATTCTGAAAGACAGAAAAGAGGACTGACAAACTGAGGTTTTGAATCTTCATCAAGTGTCCACTCTCTTGCTTTGTGTAACATTTGAAGTTGCAGTCAATACACTTTCACAGGCCTCTCACTTTAGGCAGATCGCCAGCGAGTTCCCAGAGCTAGCGAATATCTTTTTGGATACGAAAGACGCAGAGATTTTGATGCCTGATTCCCGAAAATCGAGCGGTGGGAAGTTCTGAGTTGTGTGACACATGACCGAAAGGAGTTACTTTCCATCACAGAAACTATGATGGTCTCCTTGGTATGCAGTACGATTTGTTTTGAATGCTTGCCCTGTCCGAAACTTGTTTTTAAGACTTTCGTCATACTCGATATTTTATGAAATTTTTAACAAGCAGCTTTCTTCGTCCACAGTAAGTTGTTAAAAGAAAAGATCCTGCAACAAGTAATGAACTTCTAAGATCTGTTTAACATATTCATTTATTTGTGGCTTTTTTTAAAACTTGAATGGAGTTTCCTACTGTTACCGCAAATGTTACGCGAAGACAGGTGTTCTTTGTAGCGCTATCGTGTGATATTCAGTGAGAGTTCTCGGATGCTTATTGAAGGAATTATCGTGAGCCGCGTCTCAGACAAAACTGAAGCGGTTCTAAGAGAGCACAGTGCGGTGTGTGAAGTGTCTAGGGGGAAGCTTTAAACAAATACGACCTGCCTAATTCTGTTGCGCCTCCGATTATTGAAATAACAGTCTCCTCCTATCTGATTTTAACTCTTAGCGATCGGCATCGAAAGATTTGCTCTACGCAGTGCAGAAATACTGCTCTCTCTGTATTAGGCTTCAACAGCAGGTAGGGAGCTTAGTCAATGGGAATGGACCACTTCGGTCGTAGGAGAAGAATGTCGCTGAGAAGATGGGCCCTAGATCCAAGAAGGGTCGTCGTGACTCCGTTGCAATAAGACGTCAGGAAGATCGCATGGCATTCCAGTGAAGCTGTTCCAGCCATCCTATCATTTATTAGATTGGTAGCCATACGAGTGACGAATCGAAACCGAGGGTCGTGCCTGGCATTGTAGTATACGGCTTATGTTGCAATGAGTTGTGTAGTGGAACCACCGTCTGTTGCCAAATATTCGACCGTTCTGGCGTGTTTCGGTCGGGGTGTTACACACTTGTAACTGGTCATACGAGGGCTTCGGAACAACCGCGACAATAGCGACGTGGTACGTGTTGTTATCACCGCAAGGGGGGCAACAATTGCGACTAGCGAGCAAAAGCTGTGCTTCCGTGTCGTGGGGACTGGCCGGGGGTGGGGGGCGCCCCGGGTGCAGCTGGGGGGACAGAGCTGTGCGCTACTGCATGCTGCGTGAAGCGGACGGCATGCCGAGGGCGGCCGCGGGGGCGGCGGCGCGCGGACTCACCTGCGTCTGCAGAAGCAGCATACTTGAGGCGACGGAGAGAGGCGTGGAGCCCAGCGGCACGCGACTCAGAGCGAGGTCCGCGGAGGAGGCGGCGGCGGCGGCGGCGGCGGCGGCGGCGGCTGCGCTCGGCTCCTTGCTGCTGCCGAGCTCGGGACCTGCGCAAGCATCCGGCTCTCTCACTGCGCTGCCGCACACCCTCCAACGACGCTCTCGCAACTGCTCGCTTCCTTCACATACTGTTCCTTTATTATCGCTACGGCGATCATAAGCACACCGGACAAAAGTCATAGGACGCTTTACGCTAATACCAAGTAACACCGCCTCTAGTCTCGACAATGGACTCAGCTCGACGAACAGAGTGCACGACTTTCTTCAGATATGCCACATCTAGCTGAAGTAAATCGTCATTGATTAGATGCGTTGAGCTACCTAAATGTTGACTGTTCCAAATAGTCCTAGACACACCTAGAATGAAAATTTTCACTCTACAGCGGAATGTACGCTGATATGTAACTTGGCTTAGCCACAGCCTGGGGGATGTTTCTAGAACCACGTCTCCGCAATATCCTTTCTTTCAGGAGTGCTAGTTCTGCAAGGTTTGCAGGAGAGCTTCTGTAAAGTTTGGAAGGTAGGAGACGAGGTATTGGCAGAAGTAAAGCTGTGAGGACGGGGCGTGAGTCGTGCTTGGGTAGCTCAGTTGGTAGAGCACTTGCCCGCGAAAGGCAAAGGTCCCGAGTTCGAGTCTCGGTCCGGCACACAGCTTTAATCTGCCAGGAAGTTTCAGTCCTAGACATTTTCTATGCGATTGCGATCGGCTGATGTTGCGGATCAGTCAGACCAGGAACGTAAGTGTGCAGCCTTATCACTCGGTTGCTATCTTGGGAGACGGGAGTCTCCACTGCGTACCCATCATGATGGTGTAGAAAGACAGAGCAACAACTGGACAGCGTGAATACTGAAGTAAGCGCCATGGTCCATTTTCTTGCTAACCTGGATGAATGGGCCGAAGGGTACGAAAAAGACCACAGAATCATCGTCCCTAACTACAGCCTCCACACGCGCTGAGCTGAAGGGATGATTGGGTCGTTGGTGCAGCTGACACCTCGCATCACTTGAAAAGAAGCAAAATGGCGGTAGTGGGATTCCAGTACACTCCTGCAGTAAACTACTGTCCGGTTTCTGTGTTATTCGGCCCACTGAACACGTCCGGCTTTGTGCGCAGCAGTGAGCAACGGGTTTCTGAGATGTACACAACTTCGGATGTCGATTGCATGCAGTTCGCTTTGCAATGTTCTCTCGGGACGTGGTCGAGATGGACCTGTATTCGCTTACAATAACAATTCCTGTCGGGTTGGAAACCGATTGCCGTGACAGCCGTCTCGGGACGCTGTTACTGAGGATCTTTTTCGGAGCGGTGTCCTTACGTCGTGTTACATGCCCGCTAGCTACACATTTTTAGTACGTATGTTGGACAGGCTGCATTGGTACACCAGCAAATCCAGCAACTTCATTCACGGTGTCGTCATGGGAAGGTCCACACACGACAGCTTCTTCTGTCATTCTCATTGCCGTGGCTCATTGCCGTGGCTTACGTCGGCGGTGCGCGGTCATATGACTTCGTTGTTCCGCACCAAGTACAGCGCTCGAAAGCGACCAGGGCGTGCTCTTTAAAGGTTTAAATGTTTTGTTCGGTTAGCTTATGAGGCAAGTTACAATCGGCGTTGCTGTATCCGACTGAAGCCTCGCGGGCCATCTGAGTGTCAAACTCCCACTAAAATCTCTC
Organism: Schistocerca cancellata; assembly: GCF_023864275.1. Lineage (NCBI taxonomy): Eukaryota > Metazoa > Arthropoda > Insecta > Orthoptera > Acrididae > Schistocerca > Schistocerca cancellata. Next base: position 603,768,950 of record NC_064631.1, on the reverse strand, counting down.
CACCCCATCCGAATCCCGCAAAAACTCTCCACACTCTAGGAGACTACCGTCTTCCAAAGACTGCCTGTACCAGAGTATGTTGCATATTGATTTAGAATTTCCGTGCTTCCCCTGAATCACTTTAGGTGAAATCTGAGTTTGTCTTCGGTCGCCATCTTGTCCCTTCCTGCTCCTTGAGAGTTACTACTCAATCCGCAACGATCTCGATGTCCACGAACGTTAAACAGCTAATGCGGTGGTAGATAGATACTGGGTTCGTGTCGAGATCCGGAAAAATATTTACATGTGTGTGAATTCCTAAGGGACCAAACTGCTGAGGTCATCGGTCCCTAGACTTACACACTACTTAAACTAACTTAACGCTAAGAACAACACACACACCCATGCCCGAGAGAGGACTCGAACCTCTGGCGGGAGGGGCCGCGCAATTCGTGCCATCGCGCCCTAAACCGCGCGACCACTCCGCGCGGCCGAGAGCTGAAATCTCTCTTTCAGAACACGAAGTATCGGGTGATATTAAGCGCTTAAAACCCCTACATTGTTCCTTGACATAGCGGTGTGTACGGGGGTACGAAGCAGTTACAGAAAGTTGACCGCTCTATTCAGAGGTCGCATGATGTGTCGCAAACTGAGCTGCTTCGTTGGTGCCTTACACATGATCACAATGATACAACTTTCAAAAACCTTTGTGTGTGTGTGTGTGTGTGTGTTGTGTATATGTATAACAGTTCACAGAGGAGTCTTGTGGCTCGCTTCGAATAGGATAGTTTAGACGGAGGAATATTGTTTGGCCAGGCAGTGCATTTAGACGCCTCTGTATCCTTTGAAGCTATGTTTGTTACACGAATTTTGCCCCCGCGAATTTTTACTGTACTTGACATCTGGTATATCACGTTGCACAGTAAACGAACGATCGCGGTTTGCTTTGACGTCTGACACTGCGTAGCCAAGAGTGGATTTTGCTTGTAACGACCAATAATTCCGCATTGTGTTTTTTTATCAAGCAACACAAGAACAAAGAAAGAGAGACAGAGAGAGAGAGAGAGAGAGGGAGAGAGAGAGAGAGAAGAAATGAAAGGAAAATATTTTGTTCGATTCAGAGACGGCGGAGATTGCTTCGTCAGTTACCTGTAAATTGATTTCCGCAGCTTCTCCTTTTTAATCTTTTTTTCCGGAAGAAGAACAAACAGTGAGATGTTTCTTACTCTGTGCTAATAGCTGTCACGTCAGGAGACAGTAGCCTGTTATGGAGAGGAACGAGCTGGATGCTGCAGCGTCAGGTGTAGAGTGTGCGTCTCTCTTCTACTATACTGCGCACCGTGCTGCGGTGCTAAATGCCTAGCTGCACTAGTCTGCAAGTGATGCGTGTGCGGCAGTTGGTTTCTGCAATTCGGTCTGCTCCCCAAGAAAGTTGCACCAGAGGCAGTCACGCGGTGAGCAGTTTACGTAGCTGGCATCTCAGATGCACGATGCGTTCGTCACTGAGTGCCATTAGAACATTGAACTTGTGTAAGATATTGGAGAACATTGTTTTTCCGAATAGCTATTTGGACGTCAGAACTGTTCCTCTTCTTTCTTTAAATGGAAAGAAGGGGAATGTGTGAGTTGCGTTCTGTGGGCGTAGAGATCTCGATAGACAGTAAGCTATCTCAGCTGCACAATAATGAGGTAGAAACTGCGCGTGGACCTGTTGAAGAGACTATCGTGGCACTAACCCCAACTTCTGCAGGGCAGCCATGGAAAATCTTAACAATCGCAGCTGGTCGGAATTTTCAGCTACAATCTTCCGACTACCGTTTTGGCAAAGTAGCGCCGAAGTGACATGAAATCGACAGCGCTCTAAGAAATTATTCTCACCGCCTTACTTCTTGAGATCAACGAAGCGTTAGTTGTAGATACGAAACAGGGGTAAAGCCGATAACGCCTAGCGACTTAGTCTCTCAAAGCAAGGTTGTTGTATCATTGTAATGAGTTTACTAATAGTTGAAAAAAGAACTACAGGAGAGGAAGCGCTGCACATTTATACAAACAGCGGTTCACTATTCATTACAGATGACGTAGTTTTAAAGGTGAACAGCAAAGTACTTGCAAAGCGATGCAGTCTGTATAGTTGCAAAGTCATATGCAACCAAATAAATACTCGATTTCTATTAATGTTGCATCTAAACTGATACTATGTAACTTGATTGAAATTAATCAGTCAAAGTTCGAGTCATAAGAAAGTCGAGATGGACGTACTTGCCTGTATCTGAATAAGAAAGTGCTAAACATTAGTTTCTCCAGTGTTGCAAATAATACAAATATTCACATATACGTATTTGAAATACAAGATACTTGTATAAAAATACAAAAGCATTTTGCAAAAGGCAACATATGTAAAATAATCTATTTGGTCCGCCGCTAAGTAGCTTTACAGAAGGCACGGCGGTTGGTATTAAACAGGGTTGATTTGAAGAAATTTAATTGTAGTACTGAGGCTATGAAAAGGGGACAGATATTTACATGTTAACGGTGTTAGTTAGTTAAATCTTTTCGGACGTTTACCCGGTGGAGCACAATTGGACGCTCGTTATGTATACACGGTTAGAAGAAACCTCCATGTGTCATAATCGAGGAACTGCGGTTCCTTGCAATGTTGATGAGTTACAACTAGTTGCAGAAACATGGTTATCGCATTCGTCGACAGACTTCAATACGTGCTGCGCAAGTCTTCAAATTTGATTCCCTTTACACACAAACACAGACATTGTACATAATACACTCACATATTTTGACCTCCCAGTTGTTCCCAGTCAGAGTGATCGGTTGCCTTTGTCCTGGAGTTTGTGACGATGTATTAATTTTCGTTTTTGCGATGTAGAGGGTGTTCGGAAATTCCCGTTACAAACTTCTAGGGCTTGTAGAGCGGAACGAGTACATAATATTTTGAATAAAACTTATGTCCTGCAGCGTCATACAGCGACGCTAGGAAGCGTCAGGGTTACAGGCGCTGGCGGCTGTAAATATAGATACAGGGTGATTGCGTGATGATGTTACAAACTTTCAAGGATGCTGGAGAAGGATAAATGTATCAATGTGAGGTAAGGGTCCCTGTACTGGAAACGGACGAATCGAAAGTTATAAGCGAAAATCATTGTGATACTTGTGACGGAAGAATACATGTACCGAAACGCTTGTTGCTAAGATTGGTGGGTAGACAACTTTCAGCGGGGGTAATATGGACTAAAATAAGAAAAAAATGTCCAGTAAACGTGGGCTCTGAAATGCATGCTTTAAGAGCTATTACCACTTGTTCAATTGCGAAGATGGAAAACTGCTCATAGATCCTCCGGTATGCATTTTCGAGCCCATATTTACTGGACATTTTTTCTTGTTTTGGTCCATACTACCACCTCTGAAAGTTTCTTACCCTACATTCTTAGAAAGAACGGTACCGCTACATGTCTTCCACGGTGGGGGGCATGAGAATGATTTTCGCTTATAACTTTGAACTTGTTAGTTGCTGAACCAGGGCCCCTTACCTCAAATTGATACATGCATCCGTCTCCATTATCCTTGAAGGCCTGCAACAATATAACGAAATCAACCTGTATTACATACATTTATAGGCACCGACGCCTATTACTTTGACGTCCGCAGCGTCGCTGAATGATGTATCCGGACATGGGATCCTATTCAAAATAGTATGTATTCTGTCCCCTCTGCAAGTCTTAGGCGTTTGTAACGGGAATTTCCGAACAATTTGAATATGTGGTGAGATTTCGCACTGTTTTGAACGAAGTCAAGTGTCAAAGGTAAACAATGTTTAGATTTTCGACAGATTTCGCCTACACATGACAATAAACTCAAATAGAAAATATCTTCATTAATTTCAGAAAAAACGCACTTTAGCACTTTAGCAGCGACAATCTTGTATACGTGATCAAGTTTGGTAAAATCCGTTTAATATGTCTTAACTTTGATTTCAACGCTACTGTTCAGGCTACACGGGCGAAGCTGCAATTAAGAACATAATTTAATAAAGAGAAAGCGTCGAGTTTTAAAATTAAAATTTTTAACTGTTTTAACACGAGCAGCTGCATTCAATGTCGGCATGTAGGCCTTCAGTGATGATAAAAAAAAAAAGGCGATGCATTCGGCTTCTGGAATCGAAAACTGCATTACCTGTCACGACAGGCCTCATACGGTACATTACATTCACGGTAAGCGCTAAACTTTTTTGACACGCTTGTGCTATAAATTACGGGTACAGTTTCTGATTTGTGCTAGGTGGAACTCGAGCGTAACCAAATAGGCTAAGATCACTAGAAAACTTCGCAACAATTAGAAAACGCGCCGGCAATCGGGTTACGCAGATGAATCGCGTGCGTAGAGTGAAGCGAGACCCGGGCAGCAGTCAGCAGCAGTACGAGTGGTCGCCTTGCAGCTGTAGGCTGGCCGCGGTCTCGCGGGCGGACGCGGCGCTGCGGTGCTGCGCTGCGTTGCGCGGCCAAACCTGAAGGAGGCGCGAGCATGCTCTCGTCCGCAGCGGGCAGGCGGGCGTCTGGGGCGTCGCGGCGCCGCCGCCGGCGCTTATAAGCCGCCCCCAGGCCCCCGGGGACCGCGCTGGCATTTCGGCCGCACCGGCCGCCGATGCGATGACGATGATTATGATGATGAAAACTCGGTCGCGCTCCGCCCGTCGCTTTATTACTACTTTTTTGTGCCGCCTATTGTCGGAGCGCGGGGTGCGGGTTATGGGGCGTGACGGGCCCCCACCCCCACCCCCACCCCCTACCCCCAGGACTCGCCCTCCGCCGCGTCACCTTCCGCTCGCCTGCCGGAGGATCGGGTTGCCGCTGGGGAATGGGGCCGGTCTCCAGCTTTTGGTCTGTGCGTAGTCGAGCCAGGGATGTGGCGCATCGGCTGCCGCAGTCCATATTTAGCAGTCGTATACAACCGATCGCTCGTTGAAAGATCCGTACCTGTTGTTGTTGTTGTGGTCTTCAGTCCTGAGACTGGTTTGATGCAGCTCTCCGCGCTACTCTATCCTGTGCAACCTTCTTCACCTCCCAGTACCTACTGCAGCCTACATCCTTCTGAATCTGCTTAGTGTATTCATATCTTGGTCTTCCTCCACGATTTTTACCCTCCATGCTGCCCTCCAGTACCAAATTGGTGGTCCCTTGATGCCTCAGAACATGTCCTACCAACCGGTCCCTTCTTGTAGTCAAGTTGTCCCACAAACTCCTCTTCTCCCCAATTCTATTCAATACCTCCTCATTAGTTATGTGATCTACCCATATAATCTTCAGCATTCTTCTGTAGCACCACATTTCGAAAGCTTCTATTCTCTTCTTGTCTAAACTATTTATCGTCCATGTTTCACTTACATACCTGGCTACACTCCATATAAATACTTTCAGAAACGACTTCCTGACACTTAAATCAATACTCGATGTTAACAAATTTCTCTTCTTCAGAAACACTTTCCTTGCCATTGGCAGTCTACATTTTATATCCTCTCTCCTTCTACCATCATCAGTTATTTTGCTCCCCAAATAGTAAAACTCCTTTACTACTTTAAGTGTCTCATTTCCTAATCTAATTCCCTCAGCATCAACCGAGGACTGGAAAGTTGGACAAGTCACAACGATACCCGAGAAAGGAAATAGGAGTAATCTACTGACTTACAGACCCATATCGCTAACGCTGATTTGCAGTAAGATCTTCTCAAGAAATTTGAAGCGCCAACTTTCTCCTCAGAGTATGAAAATATTTTGTTGGCGCCCACCTACATAGGGAGACGTGATCATCGTAATAAAATACGAAGATTTAAGTGTCCTTTTCCGCGCCTGCTGTTCGAAAGTGAACGATAGAGAAATAATTTGAAGCTGGTTCGATGAATCTCTGCCAGGCACTTAATTATGGCCAGCCCGTGTGGCCGAGCGGTTCTAGGCGCTTCAGTCTGGAACCGCACGACAGCTATGGTCGCAGAAACGAATCCTGCCTCGGGCATGGATGTGTGTGATGTGTTTAGGTTAATTAGGTTTAAGTAGTTCTAAGTTCCAGGGGACTGATGACCTCAGGTGTTAAGTCCCATAGTGCTCAGAGCCATTTTTGAACTTAATTATGTCTTGCAGAGTAATCATGTAGATGTAGATGTAATTCACAACTGTTCAAGATAGAGCGAGAAGGCTTTCGGCCAGTTGTAGTGCACGAAAGGGCTTGTAACGTTTGCACACACCAAAGTACTGAAGCTTTTTTGTGGCATTCGATAGATCGTGAGAAGACTAGTTCAGTTGCATAGGTCCATGTTTCAAGTGCAGTTTATTGGTAGAACTGCAGGGAAGTGTGCTGAAAGTAAGATCGGAGATGGCACATCGCAGGTTTGACATCGCATTTATTTTACCTTTTATTTTATTTCTTTATCTGGCAAAGAAAGTGATACAACACTGAACGAGGAGATACATTGGTCAAGACAAAGGAGTCCTACTCGGGGGCAAGCTGCGTTCAGAATCGTGCCGGCCATTCTGGCTGGAGGTTTTCTGAGGGTTGCCTAGAACCACTTCCTTTGACAAGGCTACGGCTGGTTTCCTCTGCTGTCCTTATGCAACCGATCTAGCACCGGTGCTCCGGACATTACGTCGTTGCACTCCGATCTTGTATCTGTCCACCTCCTTTTCTTGAGTGGTCAGCGCATCTCACTGCCACGCAGCGGGCCCGGGTTCGATTACCGGGCGGGTCCGCTCGGGGACCGGCTGTCGCGTTGTCCTCACCGTCATTTCATTGTCAACGACACGCAAATCGCCAAACGTGGCGTCATCTGAGAAGACTTGCAACTTGCAGGCAAACGGTTTCACTTTTCTCTCTTACAGTAGCGACGCAGTCACCAGTTTTCGCTGTTTAAGTTTTCTGTAGGCAGTCTTTAATATCTCACCGCACATAACGTGTAATGGTACTGATGTGTTGTCGCTAGGAGTCATATTTTGATATATCCAATAAAAATCAGGTCTATGCGCAAAGCGTCCGCGATGTAGCTTCTGATCTGGAAGACCATATTTTACGAGCGTCATGAATGTCAGATATCGGATTTTCCATTTATTTGCTCCATGTTCGTCAGTAATCATGTTTTGTACGCCAATTATTTCAGGATCTCCCGTATCCAACAAGTCTGGAACCAATACTTGGGCAGGACTTAACAAAACTTTTGGTCTCTTTGACGCAACAGATTTAGATTCAAGCCATCGTTCCACCCGATGCGTGCTCAATAAATAGCATAATGATTTACAATCCGCCAATTACATTTTGTTCTAGCCGTAATTTGCACTTTTCTTTCTTTCTCATGTTGTCGCCTCCGTTCCACATCTTTCTAGACATCACTCACTTCACTTAATGCTTTGTTGCGACAGTAGTCGGTCTGATTACTCTAAAGGGTCTTCTTCTCGGGACCTAGATTCTGTACATATATTAACCTTCTTTACTGGTCACTTTTTCTTTGCATAACTCTTTTTTCACACTTTTTTCGCGACTGGTCGTTTTTCTTTCCTTCAGACTGTAGCACTATATTTGTGTGTGCAAAAGAATGTTCGATTCATGCTTGATATAGTAGCCGTAAGCAGCAAAATGTGATCAATTACTTCTAAAAAGAGAGTTCGGTATTACAGATTATTTATTATGGGAGTGATAATATCCATTAGAGTCGTTGAACAGACTGAAAGAATTTAAACGCACACTCCACACTCTCTTAAATGACATCACGTGAACTGAGCAACCAACGACACGATACGACAAATTTCCCTTCGCGATTATCAGTGTCACCCGTGTTAAACTGAATTTATTATGAAGTCTGAGAAAAAGCTGTTGCCTTTCGTAAGGACTTAAGTATAGTAGATAGACAAAGGGAGGTGGAAGATTCAAAAATATTTTCGTACAGATTTAGTGGAACATGTTAGTTAATTATTGACAAACGCAACATCATTTTTACTTTACTGTTACGAAATGTGTAGAGTTATTCGAGTTAAGTTGCGTTGCAGGGCTACGGTTGTTGTAGAATATTCTTTTATTCGTGAATTTTGGTGCTGTTTTTAACGATCACGGAAGATGTTCCCGTGCATTACAAGTTTCACACTCACATTGTTGCGACTGCACGGCGTAACGGCTTAGCGGTGTCCGCTATCAGAAGAAGCTATTGGGTAACTGCTTTTAAAAACAGCTACCGACTAGAAGCGAAATGACACCGATAAGTGCGCCTGCCGGTTAGGCAGCCAACTGACGGCTGCCTGGCGCTGCGAATCCGGTTCAACGTGTGGCGGTCCCTGGCGGAGGAGAGACTAACTCCGTGCAACTCCAAGTTTAGTGGCTAGTGGGGGGGGGGGGAGGGGGGGGGGAAGCAGCTACTCGTAAGCCTTTATCAATCGGCCCCCATTTTATGAAGGGACTTAAATTATCAAGAAATAGCAGGAGAAAAGATAACAGTCAGGGAGAACGTACACGGGACCTCAAGAAAACTCTGGGTGTCGCGCTGAGGCGACGGGAAAGCTGTTCCGTCGCCCAATTCATTACAAGCAATTCTTCTGGCGGCGGCTTTACGCTGTAGGAAGCCGCAGGGGGAGGACCAAATAAACGAGTGTAATGTGATAAAGGTTCCGGCATCGTGCTGGGGAGGGGGGGGGGGGGAGAGTGACTCTTTTCATATGTTCCCTCTGAGGCGCGGCTGCTGCAGCGATCGGGGTCACGCGGGCACACTTTCACTGGTAGCGCCGCTTACATAAATCCCGTGCCGCGCCGGTCTTCCGGGTGGCACATCACACACCCGCCGCGAGATCGCCGTCTGGGGCCGCTCGTCACTCGCGAGCTGATGACAGCGACACAGACTTGCTGCCACATCCACCGGGCTACTTGGGACATCTTCGTGGCAATGTTTGAGTGATAGTAAACTCAGTCAAAACAACGCACGTCGCAACTTATATGCTAATTAAGGAGTGCACTAGTCACAACACCCGCTCTAAAGGATCATTGGCAGCACGAAAGAAAAAGTTTATGTCGAAAGTGTTGTAAGGGTAGAAGAAGACTGGCAGTGCCGCTTAGCGTCCGGGAAGGCAAAGGAAGGAGACAGGGTTTCGCGTCCCGAGAACAGCTATGTCATTAGAGACGTCACATTGGTTTGTTGCGAATACGTGTCACGTTTGTCGCGAGATTTATAATGTCTTTTAATCTCCCGCAGATAAAATATCTGGAACATAAAAAATTATCGCCAAATCGTTTCTTGGAGTAATAAATTTGTAAAATTTGTATCTCCTAGTCCTTCCATGATAAAAGAAATCTATTGTATAATCTTTGTGTGTTTGTTTTCTTTTTTCTTTTCGCATCTGGGGAAAAAAAAATCACATGTAGTGTTGTTGCGAAAGTTTGAAACGTACTCTGGACCTAAATGAAGGAATGTTGAAAACGGGGGTCTGGCTCTTGAAAGAGTCAACATACCCACCAAAAGAAAGATTGTTCTTAACACTACGGAAGCTCATCCTCTTACCAGTCACTTCTGTTACCAATTTTGATGTAGAATATTGATATCCTGGGACGGAAGAGAAGCTACATTGCGACTGATTTGTGGGTGTGTTTCCAGCAGCATTGAATCCTGTTTGTGCCAGAAACGCACGGACTTTAGCTGATAATTATACACGGTGTCCCAAAATATTGGCGTGAAAATAGTAGGGTAGAAGATCGCAAAGTGAATTTTTTGAGAGAAGGAAGGCAGTCGTCGTAAATGAGTATTGTTTTTGTTGACATAAAAACAGACCGTATAGGAACTGTAACTAATATGAACTGTTCGTAAGAGTGACCGCCAGTATAAATGCATGCGTTAGTGTCGAAAACAAATTTTCGTCACTCCCTCGCAAATCCCAGGTGTCTGTAATACGATGAAGCAGACGATTAGGACCTATCGTCCAATTCTGTTTCAGTTTCTACTGTAGTTTTACATAGACGACTTCACGCAGTCCCATAAGAAAAAAAAAAGACTTATCACAGGCGATTAGGTATAGTCTTTCAAAGCAGAGTCACGAAGGTCAGTGCCGAAATGTAAACCATTTAGAAGTATGTGCATTAGGCGTACTGGTCATTCGAGATTAGCAATGCCTGAAATATTGATATGCGGCCTGTGCTTACCTCCAAATTCTCGCTTTAGAACTTCTCTTATTGTATTTTTCAAAATCGGCTTACGCAAATGAAATTGTTGCCGGCTTCGAATTCTTAGTAAGTCACGATCAGTTTGGAGTACGCTACATAGTTCCTTCGTCACCTGAAGGGCCAGGAGGATGTATAACCGGTAATTATACCATTTATGGGACCCGAGGCCGAAAAATACTGTTAAACACTTCTGTAACGAGACAGTCGTTGTCTTCCTCTTAGGCAGTAAGCCTGACTGCGTAAATCAGTTTAGAATCAGAATAATTTCGACCTGAAATATTTGAGGCAAGCCGACTCTTCCTATTACTCCTGCTCCTCCGTGAGGTTGCAGCACCGACTAATCTTCTACCAGCATAGCGCTAAAGTGACACCATCACAAGTATGACAACGCGAGATTACGTCGGACGAGCATCTCGAGATTTCTCAGCGAGAGCAGTCGCTTCTCCGACGCGCTCGACTTCTAGTCGGCCATTAATCTCGAAAGAAAGTAACAGTTAGACCGTACTGATACTGCTACCGACAGCAGAGCGAAGCAGCCATCACGTGCCTCAACTGCAGCTTCTCGAGCCGCGATCGCCGTCAATCAGCCTGAAGGCGGACGACGTGCTAACGCTGCGCCGCCAGGACCGCCCTGCCGACTCTGCGGCCGTCTAATACGAACATCACATTAGGCGCGCCGGGGCCGGAGCGCTCGCTATCTGATGGCGGCTCTGCTCTGCTCTCTTGTCTCTCTCTTTCTCTGCGTCCCTTTCTTTCTTTCTCTCTCTCTCTCTTTCTCTGTTTCTGTCTCTTCCTGTCTCTGTCCCACACTCTCCCTCCCTCCCTCACCACCTCCGTCTCTGTCTCTTTCTCTCTCTCCTTACCGGTGTATCAGTGTGAAAGTCCGTGTTTACCTGCATCGTCATGCTCGGCGACCATTCGGCTTAACTTTCGCTTCACGTCACGTGTCGATAGAAGGGATTTTAAAGCTGAGGAGAGCAGATGTAATGTTTTGATATTGTGCTGATCCTGCTTTGGTGCTGCGACGGGTCAAAAGTGTGGACCATAGCTTACTCTATTCGTACACGACCTCTTTACAAACCGTAGACTCCACTGAACAGGCACACTTCGACTTTCTAGATTTCCGATAGCCGTAGGACACTAACACTACGTCCACTGCCAACCTAGGTACTACTGTCTTCGCAAATGTGCGTTTGGCTAACTGAATTTTTTAGTAATAGACCCCAGTACGTTAAACTGGACGGCGAGTGTTCAACAGAAGCGAAAGTATCATCAGGTTTGCACCAAGGAAGCGTAACAGGTCTAAAAATATTGTCAACAAACAAAAAGTTTTGTCGAATAGGGTAGGCAGCTTTAATGGATTGTTCGCTGACGATGATGTGTACTAGAAAGTATCATCGTCGGACGATGTCAAGGAAATCCATAAAGACTTAGACAAACGTTCCACATGTACGTCAGCATCACACTCCGGAAGCCAGCTAACGGAGGGTGGGGTTATAAATGGTAGCTCTCTTTAAGTACGGAGAAATGCATGACAACGCCCGTAGACAACAGAAAGAAGGCCGTAGTAAGTCGTTACAAGATCAGAGATGAACTTGTGAACGCGAATAGGCGAAAATACTTCTCTGTTCGTCGATCGCATCATCGATGGTCAGTCACTGGAAATAGCCGCAATAGTTAAATATACAGGGATGTCCACCCGGAGCGATTTAAAGTTCAACAGTCGCTTATATATAATTGTGCAGAAGGCAGGTAGCAGACTTAGATTAATGGAAGAATTCAAGGCATTTGTAATTCAACCGCGGAAGCCTCGATGTACGAGTACCCTCGTCCGGAATCTTTATCATGGTGTATTAATCAAGTAAATAGGGAAGATTCAAGGAAAAAAATTTAAGGTTCGTCAATGGCTCGTTTAATCAGGTTGTCTTGCGAGACAGTGAGGCTAGCTAGATCCGGTTCGAATCCGCGCAGAGCATTAACAAGCGCTGGTGTGATACACTAGGCAGCCTCTGAGGGCTTTTTAGACGGTTTTCACCGCTCGTTTAGGCAAATGCTGGGATGGTTCCCAACCTCATCCTCAGAAATACAGCAATACACAAATAGGTACGCAAGGCGAAACAGACAATTCCGCACATCAGGCTGTCCCTTAAGTTAAAGCAAAAAAATGTACCAGTTTATGAAAAAGTGGGATCTGGTAGGACGGCATAGACGCTAGGTAAGGGAGAGTGAGTGAGGTACCTATAAAACTCTAGTAATAATTATTTTTCACAAGAAACATGCATCCTTGCACGGCCCACCACAATATTAACTTGATTATTGTAGGCCCATCTCCTTGGAAATGTCTTACAATTTAAAACCTGGTTCCCAAATCTCTGTCTTACCGTTATATAATCTATCTGAAACCTGTCAGTATCTCCAGGCTTCTTCAATGTATACAACCTTCTTTTAAGAATCTTGAACCTAGTGTTAGCTATGATTAAGTTGTGCTCTGTGCAGAATTCTATCAGGCGGCTTCCTCTTTCATTTCTTAGCCCCAATCCATATTCACCTACTACGTTTCCTTCTCTCCCTTTTCCTACTAACGAATTCCAGTCACCCATCACTATTAAATTTTCGTCTCCCTTCACTGTCTGAATAATTTCTTTTATTTCATCATACATTTCTTCAATTTAAGTGTCAGGAAGTCGTTTCTGAAAGTATTTGTATGGAGTGTAGCCATGTATGGAAGTGAAACATGGACGACAACTAATTTGGACAAGAAGAGAATAGAAGCTTTCGAAATGTGGTGCTACAGAAGAATGCTGAAGATAAGATGGATAGATCATATAACTAATGAGGAGGTATTGAGTAGGATTGGGGAGAAGAGAAGTTTGTGGCACAACTTGACTGGAAGAAGGGATTCTGAGGCATCGAGGGATCACGAATTTAGTATTGGAGGGCAGCGTGGAGGATAAAAATCGTAGAGGGAGACCAAGAGATGAATACACTAAACAGATTCAGAAGGATGTAGGTTGTAGTAGGCACTGGGAGATGAAAAAACTTGCACAGGATAGAGTAGCATGGAGAGCTGCATCAAACCAGTCTCAGGACTGAAGACCACAACAACAACAACATATTGTAGACTAGAACAATCTGTTTCAAAGGGCGGAGAAAGAGAGGGAAGCATGGATCAACCTCAGGGAGACGGCTAAAGGCGCGCTTAGCGCCCATCTAGCGAGGGCGCTGGATGCAGCGGAGATCCCAAACTGGAAAACGTGCGTCGAGTGGCGGCGGAAAAGGCGTCTCCAACGGCCAGCTGACGCGGGCTGCCTCTGCCTTACGGTATCGCCAGTCACCGCCGGCAGTGTTTCGCAAGCTGACACGCAACTGCGCCGACTGCAGAGCGGCGGGTGGGCGTGGCCACTCCGCTTGGAGCAGCGCTCTGCCACGTCTCGCCTTCCCCCTGCTGCACTCCGCGGCCTGCCTTCTTGCGGACACCACAAAGCAGAGGGGCCCCTGCGTGTCGGGCCTCCCTCGGGATGTGTTCTGCGATTAACGGCGCGTACGACAGTGATTGTGTCGTTCTCTTGCGGGCGTCCTTTGATTTCCCGAATAGAGGACTGTCTTCAGCAGCGTACCCACGTTCCTTATGAGAAGGGATGTTTCCTCACTGTACTTATTCCGAAAAGAAGGGTTCGAGATTAAGGTTCCACATCGAATCGATGAGAAGCAGACGCTCGGATTTTGGAAGGAGGGGAAGGAAATCGGCCGGACAATCCCCGCATTTACTTTGATCGTTTCAGGAGGACCGCAGAAAATCGAAGTATAGATAGCCGGACGGTGCTCGAATCTAAGCATTCCGAAATGCGAGTCCAGTATCTTATCACTGTGCCACTTTTCTCGGTTCTTATTCCGTATGATTCCTTCACTGTCTTAGGTTCAAAAATGGCTCTGAGCACTATGGGACTTAACATCTTAGGTCATGAGTCCCCTAGAACTTAGAACTACTTAAAGCTAACTAACCTAAGGACATCACACACATCCATGCCCGAGGCAGGATTCGAACCTGCGACCGTAGCGGTCTCACGGTTCCAAATTGACGCGCCTAGATCCGCTCGGCCACACTGGCCGGCCACTGTCTTAGGTTTGGGGTGCTAATCCGACTTGAAAACGTTGTGATCTCCTGGCGATTAGAGACGAGCGCAGTGCCCCACAGTTGGCGACGTTATTTCGTAGTAATTAACGTCACTGGAAGTCTGAGTGATTTTACCTTTGGAGTTCGAGCCATCACTCCCTTAAGTGAGCAAGGGACTTCCCAGATATCTCTCTTCACGTCAGCCCTCACTTAGTTCGGAGTGTTCGACAGTGCGCAACGCAACGCAGAGTTTAGGAGCGATCATTTTGCACACGCTTCACGGTCGTAATTTTTGGTCGGCCGAGATAGGTATAAGCTGTGTTTGTCTAGTTCTTCGATGTACTTTTGTAAAGACATTCGGTAGCTCATAAAAAGGAGAGTACCTTAATAACAAAGCATTTCATTCTTCACAGTGGATGTTCTAAACACGGCGTCTATGTTTGCAGGCACACTGCTGCTTCAGTTCTATTAAGCAACGCTTACGTGAGGGTGAACGTTGAGGATACACTGTTTGGTCTATTTTCGCCCGTTCACCGACTCCTTTTGCGAAAAGATTTACTGGAGCGTTGGTATATCTTACTCTCTGTTACTACGTATTTTCGCGAATTTTTATTAAATATCTTTCAGACGTGTATACTGCTGCATTAAAAAAGAAAAGAAAAAAATATGTTGCTTGAAAATCACGTAGATAATAAAATTACAGGCATTAAACCTGCAAAGTAATCGCTCCTTTGCATACTGTGATTTGTTCGAATCCTTTTACCGCCATATTGAGAGATTGTACATATTATGAGTGAGTACTTTACGAGGACGCGTTCAAACATGATCCACATTTTTTCAACAAAATCATTACAGGTGATGAGTCATGGTGCTATGGGTACGATCCAGAAAGTAAACAAGTCATCACAATTGAAGTCACCTGGCTCACCTCGACCAAAAAAAAAAAGCTCGACAAGTGAAATCGAATGTGAAAACGATGTTGATCTGTCTTTTTTTTTTTTTTTTTGACATCAAAGGGATCGTACACTCTGATTTTGTCCCTGAAAACCAGACAGTAAACCAACAATTCTATTTGGAGGTTATGAAACGGCTTCGCAGAAGTTTGTCGCGAAAACGTCCGGCTTTGTGGGATTCTGGCGTGTGGTTCCTGCATCACGACAACGCTCCCGCGCACACGGCTCTCAGCGTTCGCCAGTTTTTGGCCTCAGCGAAGACGACTACTGGTCCCGGCGGAGGTTCGAGTCCTCCCTCGGGCATGGGTGTGTGTGTTTGTCCTTAGAATAATTTAGGTTAAGTAGTGTGTAAGCTTAGGGACTGATGACCTTAGCAGTTAAGTCCCATAAGATTTGACACACATTTGAACATTTTTTGAAGACGACTACCTTTACCCACGCGCCCTATTCGCCGGATTTAGCACCCTCGGACTTCTTCCTATTCCCGAGGATGAAAAGAGACTTGAGAGGGAAGCGTTTTGCGGATGTAGAAGACGTAAAGCGCAATGTCATGAAAGTGCTAGCAGGTATCAAAGAGGACGAATTTAAAAGGTGCTTCGAACACTGGTATGAACGTTTGGACAAGTGTATTAATGCTAATGGAGAGTACTTCGAAGGAGATTAAGGTTCTATTTGAAAACAATATATGCTTTCTAGAAAGAAATTGCGGTTAATTTTGGGTCCCCCCTCGTACATGGGACGCTCTTCGTATTAGCGGCCATAAACCGCATGTTGGTTAACACTGGACTGAAATTTTCAGATCCTTCCGATGACTTATTTTTCGAAAAGTAGGTAATAGTGGTAAAGTGGGTGGCAATCTCAATGTTCAAGACTCCATCCCAAAGTGGGTTCTGCAATATTTTTCTAGTGAGCAGTGTTATTTCGCGTCTATAAGGTGCACTGTCTGAAATCTTTGGTAAAGCAGGGTGGGGTGGTTTACAAGGCAGAGGAACTGGCGTACCACTGGGTTGCGGCGGTGATCAAAAAACACTCTTTTTTACTACGTTCGAGAGAGAAAAAGAAAATTCCTGTCCGGTGGAAGAAGTACTCCCAGAGTGTCCACAGTTGGACGGCCGGGGAAACGACATCGGCTGCGCAATAGACGTACTGAGACGTGAGTCGCGCCGGTAACTGCAGATTGCACCCTGTCCCCGCACCGCACTGCAGTTCGCCTTCAGTCGACGTCTTATAAGCTGCGGCTACAGCGGCGAGATTCCAGCCGCCGTATGAATATTCAGCGGCACCGCCGTGTCCTCTGCGTGCAGTGGACACCTGTGCCCGCCGGAGAGTAATCCCGTACCTGAGAGTCTACACTACACGCGTGCGTGCGCGTGCGCGCCGGAGAGAGGAGAGGCTGTGCGTCACGCGTCCTTCGCGCTGGCTGGCGCAAGCCCGCAGCACCAGGCGCTCGGCGGTCGCTCTGTCCGTTTCTCAACGCTAGCGGAACACGATAAATACCCTCGCCCAGGTGCCGTTGCGCAACCTCTGTCCAGGCGCGACTCTTCTCCCAGCAGCTTCTGCTTCTGAAGCCTCGCCGTAGCTCGCGGCTTTCAGACTCGCGGTTTAGCGAATTACGCCGTCCGCATTCGTCCCGCTGCCTCGGTTACCGCCAGGCTGTCACTCAGCGACAGGTGGTGCACGGCCGGCCGGCGCGTCAAATCTTTAGCCGAGAGGGCGGTACCTCACCCCTTGATTCGCACTCTGACTCGAGGATCTTTTCAGATTTTTCTTCATTACTTTCTTATCTTCGGCAAGAGATGTAAAATTAGCTAATATCACGTCGATATCGAGATCATTAGAGACGACGACCTAACTCCCTTTGTCAGACATTATGGAGAAAATCAATCGAGGCCTTGTTTAAAGAAGTATCGTGAATCCTTAAACCCCGATCTTCCTGGCTTTCTTCTTTCAGACACGATTTGCCTCCGCATTTGGTAGTGTTAGGCTCTTGCTCTGCCCAAATATGCGACACTTCGTATTGCCCTCTTTTGTACGGATTTGAAGAACAATGTCATTATTTGCACTTAATTTTTCATCTGTAAATTATCAGCTCCATGAAGCTGACCTTCCATTTACCTTTGACGATCTATAACGAAGAAAAGAAAAGTACCCATAACGCTTCGTTGTTTGTAGGTAGTCCTCAGATACTTGCTTTCCAGAGCCGGATCTAACGACATCGATCTGACGAGGCATTCAGCTTGTCATCTGCCAGGGAACCATTGAGACGGAATAAAATTGAACGACCTTTCCCTCCCCTGTCGGTAACTCAGCTCTCAATGTTCAGTTTTCCGTGCATAGTTGTCGCATTCCACTCCCAATAGAGAAGCAAAAATGTGTATTTCGTCAGTGACATTTTAGTATGACAAACCTGAAACTGAAAAAGTCGGCTCAGCTAACTGATCCCGTTGGTGCTGACGGGTTCCACACAATTTTGCTAGAGCTGCAGAGCGACGCCGTACTCGCACTCATATTATCTTCGTCTGTGCCGCGAGGGAAGGGCAGAGATGACTTAATGAGTTATGTGTAGCCGGTCGGTATACATTAATGCAAAAAAAGGTTGTCACGCTGAATTGTGCGTAGTATACAATAGACGGTACACTGTAATTATTCATAACTTTACGCACCAACTTCCTACAGCTCGTTTAGTAGGTTAATAGCTGAACGTCAGGTAAATGCCTTGCGTGCTTTCTGGACGAGTGTTAGTGTGAAAGATGTTTTTGCGACGTATTCGTGATATGTACTGTTTTTCAGGTCTTTTTATCCTCGTGTTTCCGAAAAAAAGACAACAACATCGCTCAGGAAAACTCCAAACGAGAAGATGTGGCAAACATATATAGGATTAGACAATGGTTATAGTTACCTCTAGTTACGTCTACCATATGTTTCTCGACTTTCGTATCGTATAGTGACATTCGATCTAATCTCACAATATCTGCTTTGAAATGACTTGTTGCTTGTGTAATTAGACTATGTCTGCATTTCAGAACCAAAGGCAATCAGGCATAGCTGCGGATTACGCAACATTACCAAGCAGCGGGCCCCACCGGCTGCAGTAGTAGTGTCTCTCAGAAAGTATTTGCGCTGTTTGCGGGAGACATAGGCGAGATGCAACTAGCTGAATAAATTTCGCGATTTGTACAATTACAGCGGCAGTCGTGTGGCTTGTTC
Organism: Schistocerca cancellata; assembly: GCF_023864275.1. Classification (NCBI taxonomy): domain Eukaryota; kingdom Metazoa; phylum Arthropoda; class Insecta; order Orthoptera; family Acrididae; genus Schistocerca; species Schistocerca cancellata. The sequence continues at coordinate 603,750,509 of NC_064631.1, read as the reverse complement.
GCAGTTACGGAGTCCCGTGTTATGAAACACTGCACATTACGCTGGAAGGGAATACATTATAACGATCACCTTGTCCCTTGCCATTAGCTCTGTAAACAAGTCGGCTCGAAGTTAGCCAGGCAGGCAGCCGTTAATGCTCCTATTAAGTACACTGTCCCGCTTCCTTTCCGCTTATTTTCCATTCAGTGGGAGGCGATAACGTCCTGAGTTTATTTTCAATTAGAAGGTCACACGGGGAGCATCCGCGCAAGTTTACTGCCGGAGGTGGGAGCGGCGGCTGCGAGGGTCCGCGGCGGCGCTCGGGCCGCCTAGGCGAGCGCTCCCCGCCCCTCCCCGCGCCGTGTTTTCCTCTTAAAATCGCCGTTACCGGTTCCAGCAGCGCGCTCCAAGGCGAGCGAGGCCGCTCCGCGCGCAGCTGAAGCCTCCGCGACTGTCCTCTTCGGGGGGAAAAAAAAGAGCGGCGGAAAGATTCAGCCGCAGCTGTTGGCGTCGAGTGGCGGTAAGTGAACTGCCGGGCGGGTGTCGCTGGCCGGGGCAGGCAGCCGCGTAAGCACAAGGTGGACCTCCAAACCGCCAGTCTCTCGCAGCATATTTACCTCTTTTTTTTCTGTCGCGGCCAACTTTAAGAAAGAGAGCGAGGGCCAGAGACGCGATTCTCCGCAGGCTTCTGCACGGCACTGTCACTTCATTACTTAGAGAGTTGTGGAGAATCAGGCGAAAGGTACTCTGCGCGAGACAGCGTCTGAGGAGGCGTAGCTCGTTCGAACCCTGCCGGCTGTTAGCACTGTCGTCAACGGCATGTGGACGAACGCAAGAGGATTCCGTTTCGACAAACCGTGTTTTCAAGGTCCTCAATTACATAGCAGTCCCGTCAGCAGTGTCTTTTCGAGAGAAGTCCGCTACATCCTATTACTCGCACACCTGGCTCCATTTCGGTCCGTACTCACCATCATTCGATATTTGCAGTCGTCGGAAACATGGAAAGAAACAGCTCGGGAATACGCGAGAGCAGGACGGCTCCACTGGGAGAGGTGTATCTCTGAGTCGCAGTGTCGCCGAGGCGTACAGACGGGCACCGATTAACGGAGAAGTCATACTATTACGAACAGCACTTGCACTGGGCGGTTGGCACAGCAGATCTGGACATAACAACAAAGTGCGTCTCTGAAATTCCATTCTCTTTGAATTTCACGTTCCCGAAGCTTTGACCGACAAAGAAGAGGACACGTCCGAATAGGGCAAAGTAAAACATTAAACATTGTCTGGCTGCCCACTGCTAGCGACATCTGCTCTTTCGTTGTTGCGTGACTGACGTCTGAGTGGCTGCCCGCGGTGGCCGAGCGGTTCTAGGCGCTTCAGTCTGGAACCGCGCGACAGCTACGGTCGCAAGTTCGAATCCTGCCTCCGGCATGGATGTGTGTGATGTCCTTAGGTTAGTTAGGTTTAAGTAGTTCTAAGTTCTAGGGGACTGATGACCTCAGATGTTAAGTCCCATAGTTCTCAGAGCCATTTTAGGCATGTCTGAGTGGAACAGAAGGGTTAGTTGGCAGATAGGCGGGAAACTGTGCCAAGAGCCGAATTTTCATCAAAACTGTACTTCAGACTTGTCTCATTTGTAAAATTTTTGTACGATGTACTGTCTCGCTCTCCGTCTCTCTAACAAACTCTCTTCCCACCCCAACCCTGACCCTCTCTACCACACACACACACACACACACACACACACACACACACACACACACAAGTATGCACTCGAAAAGAAATAACAGAAATAATTGCCCCTGTTAGACCAGTTAGAAAAATCATGTTTGGTTTTTATATGTCGATATGGTGATTACATACGTGAACGGTCAACATATAGGGCGAGGACATTTAATCATCGATATCGCCAATGAGTTTCCCTGGCTGGAAGGACTGTAACAGGATCCACGCAGTCCCGTGAGGACATATGATCAGCTATTTGAAGGAGGAATAATGGCTCAGGTTCGAAAATCCGTCATTAATGGCCGGGATAACTGTGTGCCGGCCGCGTGAGCTTCTAATACTGTCGTTCGACGGCGTTACAGGGGACAGTGAAGCTTTGATCATTTGACGCCCGCAGATCTAATCAAGGACCATTAAATACTCTAGCTGAAACTCCTATTTCAAATAAAAGGAAGGAGCTAATGAGTTAATAGGCTTCTGGAAAGCGTGGTTTTCTTGAAAAGTAAGTCGTTTTATCAGCTTTGAATACTATCTATGAGTTATCCGCTTTGATGTGACGAATAGGATGAATAGACCTTCATCGAGGCGCGGATTCGAAACGGATACAACCACCTCCGCCCAAAGGGAAGTCTCGAGTTGACGTCAGCGGACCAGTTTACTGGTATCGGGCAGAAGGCATCGCGGCACAAAGAGTGTGTGGAGCGCGACGCGACACTGGACGCGGCTTTCATCAGGCCTGGACAGCGGGACTGGAGCGGCTGGAGACGGCGTCGCGTCGCGTCGCCTGAATCACACGGCCGCCGCATTAGCATGCCTGCAAGGCCGCCGGCCGCCGGCCGCTCCCCGCAGCTGCACACGGCCAGGCGCGCGCGCGCACACAGCCACACTCTGGCGCCTCCCGCCGTCTTCTGCTGCAGGCCTGCTCTCGCTCGCTCCTGTCTGCTGCTTCCTCCAGGTACGGCCCCACCCCCACTCTGCATCAACTCATCGACACCGAGCACTGACGAGCGTGGAAGGAAGAGCCAATCGCGAAGTCGATGGACTTCTTCCGGCACTCATTTGGGCTTACTTCTGAACAGACGTGAAAACCTAACTGGATATCAGGAAATTCCGTGTGAGTACGACGGTTTGAAGCTATAACAGCTACTCAGTACTCTGGAACTGACCCACGAACGTTTAGGGTGACATTAGGATCACACGATCTGTTACTTTTTGCCGCCCTTGGTGGCCGAGCGGTTCTGGGCGCTTCAGTTTGGAACCGGCGACCGCTACGGTCGCAGGTTCGAATCCTGCCTCGGGCATGGCTGTGTGTGATGTCCTTAGGTTTGTTAGGTTTAAGTAGTTCGAAGTTCTAGGGGACTGATGACCTCAGATGTTAAGTCCCATAGTGCTCAGAACCATATTTGTTACTTTCTCGGATTATTGACTGAGCTTCTGTTCAAATGGCTCTGAGCACTATGGGACTCAACATCTTAGGTCATAAGTCCCCTAGAACTCAGAACTACTTAAACCTAACTAACCTAAGGACATCACACACACCCATGCCCAAGGCAGGATTCGAACCTGCGACCGTAGCAGTCCCGCGGCTCCGGACTGCAGCGCCAGAACCGCTAGACCACCGCGGCCGGCTGAGCTTCTGTTGCAGTCTTTAATAGCCACTTTGTAAGTTAGCTGTGTGTAGAGAGCTGATGGCCGAACGGTTCTAGGCGCTTCAGTCTGGAACCGCGCGACCGCTACGGTCACAGGTTCGAATCCTGCCTCGGGCATGGCTGTGTGTGATGTCCTTAGGTTTGTTAGGTTTAAGTAGTTCGAAGTTCTAGGGGACTGATGACCTCAGATGTTAAGTCCCATAGTGCTCAGAGCCATTTGAACCATTTTGTGTGTAGAGAAGCCAGTGGAAGGCGGTGTTTGTGACGCAGAAGAGGCGAGCGCGCTTCCTTCAAATCAACGACAGGTCCGCAGCGTATCCGCCTTTGCAAAATGTTAGAACCTACGAGGCGCAGTGTGCAGAAACAGGCAAACAACAGATAAATCTACAAAACTTCCTGACCACTCGACTGCGTGCAGAATCACCGCAGTTACTTTACACGGAGAGAGAGAAAGAGACGCATGTATCTGGCAAAGAGAAGCCGCTGATGGAAACGATCACGAACTAACAAAAGTATTCTGAGTGGTGGTAGTGGCACTCATGAGGATGCGGTGCACTAACACACAGGGGAAAACAGACACCGTGCAATAGTTATTTAATACACGAGCAAGGTAAATGGACACTGAAGATGTTTATCCAATGACATACGACATGCTACTCGCTATTTCACCTACAGATGTTTATCCAATGACATACGACATGCTTCTCGCTATTTCACCTACATTTATTGACAGCAGAGCGCCACTGTTTGGCTTGGAGAAAACAGGCGTCTTGTTTTATAATTTCCACAAGAAATCACAGTTTAAATCCCGTATTTTTGCTGTTATGAACGGTTTCGGCCGAATTAAGCCATGTTTTGCTGGGAGTGATTAGAGACACCGTCCGAGCCAACACACACCAGCTGTTTTGACGCAGCTGTGTATTTGACACCAGCAGGTGTCTCAGTCCGGACGTAAACAGTCCTGACAATAAAAAGACGTGATCTAGACTGTGTTTCCTTCTCAAAATCTCTACTTATGTGTTGCACGGTAGAAAGATGCTGTACAGCTAATAATATAGCGTTAGCAGAACGGAACAAACTGACATGTCAAATATAGCAGAAAAAATGCAGGCAGATTAAATTCTAAAGCGAGTTTTCGGCATGTTGGTGCTGTGGATTAGTGACAGTGTCGTGAGTCACCACTTAGCCACAAGGACCAAGCCGACATCGGGTTTTTGCGGATTGATGAATGTCTTGTTGCGTTCAGACTACAGTAACAAATCTGGACAAAAGTACTCCCTCGTATGTATTTGCACTTTCAAACACGGAATCATTAAATACGAAAAGTAACCGAAAGGACGAGCATCTTTGTCGTAGAATGCCGCCAATTAAATATTATTTCGACAATATTGTAGATTTTTACACATGTCTTAACGAAAGATACCAATATCTGACAGTGACTAACGTGTGTATCTTCTGATGTGAGAAATTGACGGGAAAGGGAATGAAGATGGCAATATTAAAGGAGACTAGGACGGTAACCAAAGCCGCACTTGTCGACGATTTCAGACTAGAATAACTCAATGTTGTGTCGCTCCATCTGAAGAGGGCTGGGTTCCTAAATTTCCGGTAACGGTGCTCGCTGACTGAGCACCGTGGCGGGTTTACTATCCGTTCGTACACAACGAACGAATAGCCAAACGATCGATTAATATGCTGCTGGATTTTGCAGCGACAAGGAAGAAAATTTCGGCGTTGTATAGACAGTGAACTGATGCCAATATTTTTTTTTTGTCCGTAAGAAAAGCACAGTAAAGTAAATCAAGTAACGACTTTACTTGCAGAACGGTTTTGTTCGTACGACTGGCTGAAACAGTCGTGTTGGGTGTGTTTCGTTCCATTGCATAAACAGGCATACCGTGACTTGATCAGAACACTGTTTTGAAAGGTTTATCGCCAACAGAAATTCGTGTAAAGTTAGTGAAGATGTATCCGAGGACTGCTCCTTCATTTACAACAGTAAAGGTGATACGTGTGAACGGCGTACAAATACTGGAATATACTCTGTTAGGTGCTCGGAGATAGAAGAATGAATGAACTATCTGAAGCAATATTCGTATTAGAAGAAAAGTTATGGTGTTTCCCACTTGAAGAATGAATTATAAGAAACTCTCTGGTGTAAAATGGCTGATATATGGAAGTGAAACATAGACAATAAACAGTTTAGACAAGAAGAGAATAGCTTTTGAAATGTGGTGTTAAAGAGACGAATGCTGAGGATTAAATGGGTCGATCACGTAACAAATGACGAAGTACTGAATAAAACTGGGGAGAAAGAATTTGTGGCATAACCTGACCAGAAGACGAGATCGGTTGATAGGACATATTCTGAGACATCAAGGCATCGCCAAATTAGTATTGGAGGGACGTGTGGGGGATAAAAATCGTAGAGGAAGAGCAAGAGATGAATGAATACAGTAAGCAGTTTCAGAACGATGTAGGTTGCAGTAGTTAATGGGAGATGAAGAGACCCTGTATCAAACTAGTCTTTGGATTGGAGCCTACAACAACAACATTTGTTGAATGTTGACAAAAAGCAAATATGAAAACGGTGTTTTTTTGTTAGCAATGTGTAGACCCTTGACAAGAGATTCCATCCGATTTTTGCGCTGTTTTCTTGGTTTTGATGAGGCATAAGTCCTGCATCTGGTGCTGTTAACGCAACAGCAATCAAAGCTCTTGGTGGGAAGAGGTGCTCCTGAAGCAAAAAAAGGAAAGCTAATTGTCTGGAATGCAATATGGCTTCTTCCGCTAGATTACTTTGTAAAGTGAGTAGTACGTGAAAATTACTAGACCGGCCAAATGAAAGAGATACGCGACCAAAGGAAGTCGCAGGTGTCTTCCGAAGGCGTTACAGAATCGCACTTCGATGATGGAAATTGCTCCCTGAGAAATGTTGGACACAGTGATCCACAAGAGGATCACGTGGAAAATTAAGTGTATTTTTGACCTGAACAACACAATATTTCACTAGCACGCCAAGAAATTTTCACCTTGCCGTCTTAAAATTCTTAATAATGTGAGGGACGGCCGAGCGAACGCTTTAATAGCCCACACTCGGAGTGTGTAACCAGGATGCAAAGTGCGAATGTTTCCTCTCTTTTGCTTTAGGGCGAATTAGCTGAGGTCATAAGCGCCCTTGTCATGCCTTAAAATGGTCAATTACCGAATGAATTTGAAGTTGATAATACTCAGAGCCTAATGGACTGGAGTAAAGGGATAGCTAAAAATAATAACTTCTCCTTTCGGGAGGTTTGTCAAACGACTGAAAAGTAAATTTCCGCCGTAATGTTACTACGACGAATAAAAAGTAAAACACGACCTACAGCTCGTACTGTGTATGCTAAAATATCTGATAACGCGCATGGTAAACATACATTAAAACGTAAACGGTTATACAATCGGCATTGGGTCAGAAAATGGCGCACTGTCAGTGATTGGTTGCAGTAAGCACAGAGTGGTGTGGGATCTCCACTTAACAAATGACGGTGACTGAAACGACAGTGCCCAATAAGCTAAAAGTATCTCCACGCGACGAGAAGCGCGAGAGGAAGTCGTCCAAGCCTTTGGAAGGTGTTTAATTTCTCAGAGTTTGTTCGCATGTAGAGAAGACCAATGTTCATCCCATAATGGCACGATGTTTCTAGGTGCGGCAACACAGAAGGTGCAGAATAGTTAAAAGGCCTAGACAGTCGGACTGCAGCCTTAGCAGCAGCATCGGTAGCTTCATTCCTCGACATTCCGACGTGACTCGGGACCCTCGTGAACATCACGTTGGCTCCATCATGAGCGGGCGAGTGGAGGCATTGTTGGACTCGTTGTACTAAGGGGTACAGCGCACAGAAGCTCCGGAGGGCACTAAATGAATCGGAACATAACACACGATTGAGAACCCTATGTCGTTGTACGTACTTGGATGGCTAATAGTGGGCGGAAAGCTCTGCTGTAAAAATTGAGCCGGTATCTAAGGTGCGAATGTGTTGGGCAACTCTGCGTGCTCCGTAGATTCGGCACCCTGTCACTGACCCGGGGCTCTCGGGGGCGCCGCATTCTTGCAGCACGTCGATGTGTGTCGGCGCCTTGTGAGAGGAGGCAGGCGCCCCGCGAAGAAACAGCGCAATAGCGGATGAGGCGACGTCGGCTGCTGCGGTGCCCAAGGTGATCGGGGTTGACGCTCGCCAGCCCCGCCATGAATAATGGACCGCCCCGTGCCGCGGCTCATCTGCATATTCATTCAGCCCGGCCCAGCCGCGGACACGCCGTCTGCCACTTTCGGAGACGCCGGCGCCGCACGAAAAGAGGGGGAGGGGGGAGGGGAGGAAGAAAGTGAAACAGTGGTGAGACTCTAGGGCCCACAGTGGCCTAGCCGGACGGTAGTTTCTTTCGCTTTGCACAGTGCTCTTCAATTATTTTTTTTCTACCGTAATAATGCTAGCTGATCACTGCAGTTACAACTGAAAAAAAAGCATCGTCACCCATCATCTTTTATTACTTCATTTCGTCGAACTGTGTTTCGAGCTTTCGCCCAACTTCTTAATGAAGTTCCACAGAGTTTGTTGTTTTTTTTACTTGCTGGTTTTTTAAAGCTGTAGCTTTTCATTCGTGAAATAAAACACACAGCGAATGCAGCTCCGCAACTCAAATGCAAGTTACAGTAAGGTGAGGTAATTTCGCACTATACGTAATTTTGTAGTATTTTGTTATAGCTGCGATGATCCCATTCAGTGCAGTGTTTCGTGGTTTTGTCAACAGATGGCATGACAATGTCTTCTCGAGTAGAGAGCCTGTATACAGAGAGAGTAGCCATAGGTGAAGTTGCCCGTGATTGGTTGACTAGCTTTGGCAGAAAAAATGGCGCCAAACGTCTCTCGCGCTTCCTATGTTCGCCGTGCTTTTGAGTTGAAATGAAGTTCAGAGGCCTTTTGTTAACGATTAAAAGGTATTTGAATTATTGAGAAACTTGTTATGCGTTGTGCATGCATATTCGATTTAGTTGTATATCGTTTTTAGTACGTAATTAGCGTTTGCGATCTTAAATACGAGTTGAAATAATGAAGCGTTTTGTGATGAAGTCGGTAGGCCTACATGTTTGAAGTAAACACGTTAGTAATTGTACAGTATTGTTTTTGACATCTGTAATTCGTTCTGCAGACGTTCGTAAACGATGCCAGGTTGTGCGGCATTTGTTTGTTCCAATAGAGGCGAAGGTGGATTTCGCATGTTAGCATTTCCACGCAATGAAGAAAGACGAAAGCAGTGGGCAGTCGCTTTCAACAGGGCTGACATAAATCAAACAGGAGCCTTGTGGAAACCAACCAAGTACTCTAATTTATGCGAAGTAAGTCGGTTTTGCTTTTTACTACATACAAAACAACTTGAAATATACATAGTTAAATTTGAAAACAGACCTGTAAATTGGCTGTGTGAAAATTATTATAACACATTATTCTTATAAACAAAGACATTTAACGAATGATTTCGCCATATTGTCTTGTGCTGTTGTTTCGGTGAGTGTGTACTCCACTACTCCACTACTGGCCATTCAAAAGTCCCGCCCGCAGTTTGGCAGAAAAATGGCCGCCGTATCGTCCGGTTGGCCCCTCTCTCCCTATACAGGCTCTCTATTCTCGAGTAGCACTACAGCTTCGATCTCCCGCATGCGCTGCTTAAACAAGTTATAGTCGTGTGTTTCAACGAGCGAGAAATGTTTTTTTAAAATTATATACGGTAGGTCACTGTGAGACTTATAGTGATACATAAGTAATTTGGTTTATTTATTTTGTGAAATATGTGACGACAGGGACCTTAGGAATTCAACAGTTAGCGTTATAATCGGACTCCATTTTGGGTTACTCACTTGGTTGACTCTCAACGTTCCTCTCATATAAGTTCTACAATTTTCTGCAAGACATTTGTAGCAAATATTATTGGAGACAAGTATTTCACACACATAACTGACGTGAAGATAGAAACACAATGCTCTTTTTGCTTCATACCCTGCCGCGAAAGCTGCCAAAAACAACCGACTAAGGAAGCTGTCTAGATCTGTACCACTGTTGTGAACATTCAAGTTCTGAAAATGAGGATTGGTGCAGTAGGATGAATGAAACTTTGTGTTGCGAAGTTACCTTTCCGCTACTACAGAATAACTTTACCTATTGCAAAATTACCTTCCTGTGTATGCTTCAAGGTTATGTACAGTTACCAACAGTGCCAATAATAACAATATATTAATATGTTTATAAAGTGTGCCTCGCACACGTAATTACGTAATAAAAGTAATTGCTAAATTTTTCGTTATTTTGCTCTAATAAAACAATACATTTTTTGAAAATACTACGAAATTACCCTCCTTACCTTACCCTATTTCCCTGACGTCTTAACACATATCCTATCATCCTGTCTCTTCTTCGTGTCAGTGTTTTCCATATGTTTCTTTCTTCGCCGATTCTGCGGAGAACCTCCTCATTCCTTACCTTATCAGCCCACCTAGTTTTCAACATTCTTGTGTATCAAATAGCTGGTATCATGGGAAGTACCTGTGCCACGCGCACAGCATGGATATGGATGTAGAACTACGTATTATATACTTCATTGTGGAAGTTGGCATTATGTGCAAATACTACCACGAAGACTTTCACGGATGGTGTTAACTTCCGTCTAACTTTGCGGACTGAGAGCCCGTGGTCGATGTATAAAACTATTTGCTACACTTTCGCCTCAGTTGCCTGTCCTTACTCTGACGACGTCTGCCGCAGACGGGGACGAAACTTTGGTAAATAGTTTTATACATCGATCGTGACCTCTCTACCCACAATTTTTAACTGCAGCATTATGTACAGAACTATGCTAATTACAGCTTACATGTAACATCGAATTAGATGTGACTGAAGTGACAAGAGTAATGAAAGGCTGGAGTGGTAAAAGAACAATTACAGTGGACGTGCCTTGTGCCGTCTAAAATATTACTTTCATTTTCTTTTTAGAGTGCTGTCACCCGTCATTACTCCATTGACAGAATTAGTCGAATCCCGTTATTCACAGCGCAGTCATGAAATTTCTTCTAGATTTCAATAATATTTCTACATTTCACTGAATAAAGTTAAATATCATAGCGGCACTAGGCGCTTTCGCTACTGGCCTAATACAAAATACACCAAAGAAGTACATTTTCAGGTTTTCATTTTTTATTTATGTTTTTATTTATTTATTCCTTTTTTGAATTCCGTGCTTACGACAGCAAGGGAGCCTTTTCTCAGCCAAATAGCCAAGGAATCTGGGAGTGAGGCAAATGAATTCCCAGCTGGGAATATTTTGGAATTACTTATCATAGATTTTTACGCATTTGAAAAATTAAGTGTGAGAGATTTTTAAGAAAAAAAGTGCTGTAAGTAAAGTCACCTATTCAGCTATGGACGCAACTCTTTGTAAATACTGTGTTACACGTGTTGTCTTCTGTTACTCTGTTGTGAGCATAAGGATACAAAATTTATAGGCCCTACTCAAAATCACGAATAACGTTTTCTGCCCAGTAATAGTGTAGTGTTCTGAAACGTCTCAGCGTTGTGGGAACAACTTGATAAACAATTACTGTTTTTTCTCATTAGACCAGAACAGGGTAGTAACTGCTTACAATACCTGTTATCTAAAACTGCTGTCACCATTTTAATGGTTTTTGAATTTTTTAATACTTCTTGTCATTTCTTTGATACCTGTGTTCTTTTTTTAGCAGATCTGCGTACATTAGACGACAAAAGCAGTCGTTCAGATCAAACGATGGGATGAAAATTCATCTGACTGTTTATATTGGCGTACAGGTGCCGTGTGGGGGTCGGTTCCGTGCTCAGGGCAGCGCGCAGACCGGTGGAGAGCTCCGACACAGTGCGGGTCTCCTTCGCAACAGTTAACCGCGCCGCGGCCCGGAGTCTGAGGTTTGAGGCCGCAAGCCTGTGGTGGTTCGCTTTCGGCGCCGTAAACGCAACGCTAGTTACGAAACTCTGTACGCGCGCGAGCGAAAGAAATCAGCTTTCGCGAAACAGGTGTTCCAGAATATTACTTAGTGGCGGCAGCCGGTCGATAAATATCGATACCCGAGGAGAAGCGAGTTTCTCTTCCGTGACGTTGTTTCTCCAGAAGACAAGTAACCGCACAACCGGAGAGATGTTGCGTTAATTCGTCACGCTCAGCTGGTGACCGAAGCAGTAACGTAAAGAACGATTGTGTACCAGAATGGTGCAGTATCACTCGTCATCTGAGCTTCTTAATTTTTTCAGAGATATCTCGAACAAAGTAAGAAGCAGCTAGTAAAAAGATTATGGAGTTCGATAAAGTTACTCGGAGAACGTAATTTCGTTAACTGTATAACTAAGTTAGCCCGCATACATCATTTCTCACTGGTTATCGCCTTGCTCGTACCTTTGAATCCTCTCATTGATACTGCGGCTGTTTCTTTGCAGAGATTTCAGTTACAGTTACTTCAGTCAATTAACGCGTTTGCTAATCCGAAAGTCGAGCTAATTCCTCGTAACTACACGGCAATCTGAACTGAATTTCTTCAACGATCGCCATATTCCTTGGCAATATCGAGGAATAATCGCACCTTTCCTGTTCTCCACTCCAGCAAACTTGACAAGTATATTTACGAAGAAGATTTGGCTTTTCCGTATTTCACAGAAATTATGAGCCGAAATGTGTTGATCTTTCTGTACTTTTGCGCCTAGTGAGTATACTGGTCGAACGATTTTGATTCTATTGGATGTAATACTGATATCAATTTAAGGCGCCCATTCAGATAATTCTGCGTAGCTGGCCAGGGTCGGTATACAGTATACGGTAATGAGAAAATGGAGAAATACGCACAACACAGGTTATACGAGAAGTTGACACTTAAGTAGGCTAAACCATTGTGTTAGTTTTATCAAGAGGGAACTACGACAAATTTTGAAAGCCAGCAGGGAACCAACCAACTCCTAAAACGTCCGAGATCGAGAAAGCCCAATGATAAATAGTCTAGAACGTGTAAATAGTGTTTTTTTTTCCATCAAGATGTGAAACATGCGACTGCGGCGTGTTTAATTTCTGTTCCAGTCTTCGTTCACTGTGCTTGTATTTATTTCGACGGAACTTATATTTAACAATTTTATTTGAAGAATAGAAATAACCAGCCGTCAGCAGCACAAATTTTGTTATTAAACTGCTGCAGCTGACGAATGATTATTTCTGTTCTTTAAACGAGCTTCACAGTTGCTGACCGACAGCCACGAATAAAATTTTAACCATTTTATTCTGAAGTACCGAAAAAAATTTTAACTACTGGCTGTTGCGGAGAATTCTTGTGATGCAGTCAGCTGAGTGATACACTGAGCACGACGTGTGACAGGCGCGCCACCCAAAGATGAGCCGTGGCTAAATTCTAGCAACGATCCGTGTAATCACCTTCTTTAAGCGATCGAGGGCAGAGTCTCATACATTTCCGCTGCTGAGGCGAGTCAGGAAGCGACCGCTATTCAGACCATGAGTACACCATCCTGAAGACTGCGGAAGGGAGGACCCCGTTCGTACAGGGGCAGCCGGAGTTTCCGTTCTGCTTACTGTCGAATTTATAGCCTTTGCGTGTCGGTTATTGCTTGCCGAGGCTCGCGAGATTCTACATCCACATCTGCAATGTCGAGACCAGTGTGAAGTTCATCTCAGAGGGCACTTCCCACTGTATCAGTTATTACGGCTTCTTTCCGTCCCATTCACGTATGGAGCGTGGTAAAAGATAACTGCTTAAACGCCTTTGTGCTCATTGTTATTAATTGAAACTTTTTAAGTTTTCTCGGGATAGTTTGCGTGTTCTTCAACCGTTTGCCAAGTCAGGTTCTTCAATACGTCCGTGACACTCTTTCATGCGTGAAACCAGCTTGAGACCATTCGTGCTACCCACCTCTCCTTTATATAATATTACCCCATGTTAGTCCTATTTCGTACGCGTTCACTACAGTACAACAGTATTATGTGACTGTTCACTTAATATCGCTACACATATTATAACCAGGTATTTGTATGAGATGACCGATTCCAGACAGTAATGGCCGCTATCGACAGGGGATCTCAAGTTGATTCCGTATTTCTAGATTTCCACAAAAGCGACTTCTAATCAAGCTGCGGGCCTATGGGGTATCGTCTCAGTTGTGCGACTGGATTCGTGATTTCCTGTCGGGAAGGTCGCAGTTCGTAGTAATAGACGGCAAATCATGGAGTAAAACTGAAGTGATATCAGGTGTTCCCCAGGGAAGCGTCCTGGGACCTCTGCTGTTCCTGATCTGTATAAATGACCTGGGTGACAATCTGACCAGTTCTCTTAGGTTGTTCGCAGATGATGCTGTAATTTACCGTCTAGTAAGGTCATCCGAAGACCAGTATCAGCTGCAAAGCGATTTAGAAAAGATTGCTATATGGTGTGGGGAAGGCGAGCCAAAGGTTGCGTTTCATTGGCAGGACACTTAGAAGATGCAACAAGTCCAAGCTTACACTACATTCGTTCGTTCATCCTCTGTTAGAATATTGCTGCGCGGTGTGGGATCCTTACCAGGTGGGATTGACGGAGGACATCGAAAGGGTGCAAAAAAGGGCAGCTCGTTGTGTGTTATCACGTAATAGGGGAGACAGTGTGGCAGATATGATATGCGAGTTGGGTTGTAAGTCATTAAAGCAAAGACGTTTTTCGTCGTGGCGACATCTATTTACGAAATTTCAGTCACCAACTTTCTCTTCCGAAAGCGAAAATATTTTTTTTGAGCCCAACCTACATAGATAGGAATGATCATCAAAATAAAATAAGAGAAATCAGAGCTCGAACAGAAAGATTTAGGTGTTCGTTTTTCCCTCGCGCTGTTCGGGTGTGGAATGGTAGAGAGATAGTATGATTGTGGTTCGATGAACCCTCTGCCAAGCACTTAAATGTGAATTGCAGAGTAATCATGTAGATGTAGACTTGTGATTCAGTGACTTTGTAGTCAAAGTACACTATGTGTTTTCGTTTTGAGAGCGACACGATTTCACGTTTCTGAGCATTTAAAGGATATTGTCAAATCTCTGATTTGAGAAAAAATCAGCATTGAGGCTTCCCGACATTTGTGGCTGGACTGTAGGAAATCCAGAGAAAAGCGAAAGCTGGTTTCAGCGACTCTGGTGTGTGTCCGCAGAGCCGTGGTACGGACCCACTTGCGCAGACACACTTTACGGGCCTCGAAATAAGCGCGCGCCTTTTATTCGCAGCGCGGAACAGTGGCTGCGGCTCGCGTAAAAGCGGAGTAATGCCCGCACGTGGCTTTTTAATGTGTGTCGCCACGCGGCCGCCGTCGTATCGGAGCCTCAGTAAAAACGCTGCGCCCGCCAGCCTCCGTGCAGCGGCAGCGGGGCGTCTCACACTGCAGCGCGCGGCGTAATTAATGCGCAGAAAGAGTGCGGGAAAACGAGTCGCCAGAAAGCTATTCCACGGTGATTAATGTCGGAGGGGGACGCAAGAACAGGACCTGCCGTCTCCAGGCGTATCTGCAGCGGTGTCTGGACAGCCGTCAGCCGAGCCCAATTAATTTCCACGTCGGAAATCTGCCCGTTGCCTCCCTGTCACAGCCGTGTACGTCGTTTCCGTGCGACAAACACTACTGCCTCACAGTCACGTTCAATTTTTGTACACCATTCTGTCAGACTTGTTGGCAACACGCTAGTTCAGAAGAAAGGAAGATCAGGTCAGTACAGAGGGAGTACATGAGCGTGTCGGAAAGTTCAAAATTCAAATGGTTCTGAGCACTATGGGACTCAACTTCTGAGGTCATTAGTCCCCTAGAACTTAGAACTAGTTAAACCTAACTAACCTAAGGACATCACAAACATCCATGCCCGAGGCAGGATTCGAACCTGCGACCGTAACGGTCTTGCGGTTCCAGACTGCAGCGCCTTTAACCGCACGGCCACTCCGGCCGGCGTGTCGGAAAGGAGTCGGTGCGAAAAGGTGTTATTCCGACATCTACCTTATGCGTACACAAACTGGAAAAAAACTGCTAACAGTCATTCAGCAAAGGGACACAACGTAAGTGAAATAGCATGCGACGCACTGAGCTGCGAGGTACGACCCGCAGACGTCGCGCAGGACTGGCAGTTATCCCTGAACGTAAATAAACATAACGTATTGTGCGTCAACAGGCGCATTGATACGTTACTGTTCCACTGGAAACAGTGAAGACAGTAAAACTGTTGCCGGCGGGAGTGGCCGTGCGGTTCTAGGCGCTACAGTCTGGAACCGAGCGACCGATCCCGGTCGCAGGTTCGAATCCTGCCTCGGGCATGGATGTGTGTGCTGTCCTTAGGTTAGTTAGGTTTAAGTAGTCCTAGGTTCTAGGCGAGTGATGACCTCAGAAGTTAAGTTTCATAGTGCTCAGAGCCATTTGAACCAAGTAAAACTCTTAGGAGCAACCGCTCAGGCGACCTAAAGTGGAAAAACCACATACCAGTTGTAGGAAAAGCAGATGTCAAACTGAGTATCATGAGAAGAATCTCAAGGAAATGAAATTCATCCGCGAAAGTAGTGGCGTACAAGAATCTTGTTCGACCGGTTCTTGAGTACTTTTCATTAGTCTGAGCCCTTGCCGAATCGGTTTAACAGAAAAGTAGAGAAGATCCTAAGAGGAGCGTTACGTTTCGTCGTGGGGTCATTTAAAAGCGCAAGACCGTTGCGGAGATGCACAACAGACTCCAGTGTGAGTCACTGCAAGAGAAGCTTTATGTATGACGGATAAAGTTACGCCGAAGTTTCGAGAGCGTACGTTCGAAAAAGAGTCGACAATGTCTGGCGAAATGACCACAACGAAAACGTCGGAGAAATTAGAACTCATACGGAAGTGTATCGACAGTTTTTATTTCCACGCTCCATTCGTGAATGGGACGGGAATGGGGGCAGTGATGGTACAAGAGTTACCTTCCGCCACACACCGTAAAATGGTCTGCGAAGTATAGACGTAGCTATGTTGATACCAACTGTGCAGACGTTGGGTCTACAAGGGCGCAACGCAGTAGCGAAACACAGGCAAGCAGCGAACACCTATCCACTGCATTTGACGGTGGATTAGTCCAGAAGCTAAATACAAACGTGTCTCTCAATTGAAAATGTAACCGAGGGCTAAATCATGACTACGTCGATAGATAGCAATGAGACATAGTAGCTATAGCGAATGGAAATGGGCGGATTGTGCCAAACAAGATGATTCTGCCTGGAGGGCAAACAGGACTATAAGCAGAACACGCAGGAGGTGAAATTGCTGGTAGTAATGCGACGAAACCAAAGTCTCGTCACGTACGACAAAATTACGCGAACTAAACAGAGGCTGCAATAATGACTAATTTTTTCTGCTTCCACTTTCAGAAATTCGCACCAGATGTACGCTTTCAGTCATACGTAAAAGAACGTTCACTCGACAAGTTGCAGAGATTACATCAGCCCAGAGAGGTAAATGTGAATGTCGTTAAAGCGGAACTTAAAAAATTCGCAAAGATGTCTGGAATTAAAAGTCACAGTTAAACGGAAGACCTATAAAACGATATTTTGTATCGTTCAGTGTCATTCATTTCGTACACAGAATAATCAAAAAAGCCTGATCTATTCAACGCTCGCGTATTACCGCAATTTTTTGTGATTTATTCAGTTCTGAGTGGCTTGAGTAATATAAGCAAAACGAAGACAAGAAGCAACATATTCGTTCAGACAGAAGGAGCCGTACACTCGACAACTTCCTAAAAGCCAAAGTTTTCTTAAGTACTGTGTTGAAATATAAATGCATTTTAGAAATCGTAATGCTAACACACCAGGAGCTAGAATGTTAACTTCCTGCATGTTGCATTAGTTGCCATCCGATGTCGCTTTACTCAAATGATTTCTGAATCATTAAATAACAATTAACTGACATGACCTACACTCTCTTTCGGCGTGACGAACTATCCGGCGGATTGAAATCGAATGGTCTTTCCATAACAGCATACATAACTGTTGTTAGCGCTGTTGTTTACTCCAAAGGATTCACCACCAGCATGCGAGAGCTGAGGCCACAAGAGTCAGTTTGCAGTCACTTTTTTGCTCTTGCGAATCTCTTCGGGGTGACCATAATCCCGAAGTGAGGTTTCTTGATCCAATAACGGGGTGTTATCTCCACGGCGTCCGCTGCTGCCACCTAGCGGGACCGACTGCAACCGGGTGGTGACGTCACTCGATTTGAGCGTCACTGAACTCGCATCGAAGGTGGGGGCAGGGGGCGTTGCCTGAGTTTCACTGGGAGGCAACAAGCCACGGGAGAAAAACTTATTCTCCTGACAGCACCTGCCGTTCAGACTGATTTTCTTCGTTACCAAGTGCGAGGGATTTCTGTGCCGGTGCTTTCTACTGACATCCCTTTTACCGTTTCTTCACGTAACTTTTTCCCTCGGTTGCAACACTCTGTGTAGAGACAACTGGCCCTAGCAAGCCGGTTATACATCTCTTCCTGACAATACTAGCACAGATAGACGGGAAGCATTGTCAGGGGTTATTTTTGACGTATTATTAAAATTATGATGTATTACGGAACAAACATGGATTAGATTGATGCGATCGCTAATTTTCTGCCTGAAAGAAACACGGATTAGTTTACGTGGAAGGCTGCTCACAGGTTAGCGCGTATCGGCAGTGGCGAAGGCTGAGCTTTCGGCAGCTGCCGCTGGGAAGCGCTGCGGTCGCGTTACCGAGCGAGATAAAGACAGAATGCGGTTGTGCGAGAGAGACGCGCACGGGAAGACTGAGATAGCCCGCAATGACGTCACCCCGCCGGATCAATTCCCTGATGCGCCCGCATGACGTCACGTGGCGCATGGGCGTGGATTGACGTCACGAGTGACGCAAGCAATTACGGGATCTCCCGTAAAGTGTTCGCGGCGCCTGCGGCGAAAAAAAAGAGGAGGCGGCAGGGGAAGATGGAGCGTCGGGGTTACGTCAGCGGCAGCGCGTCACAGCCGGGCCACGTGAGGACACGCTGCGTTCGGCCAGCGTCGCGCGGAAAATAACGCACGGGAAACGAAAATGCGCCGGCGTATTTATAAACACGAGGCGGCCGTCGGCGTGCCGGAGCGAGCGGACAGGAAGCCCACGGGTCGAAAAAAAGTTTCGGTAACACCGGCAGCGGACGATTGAGATCGCCAAGCGGTTTTTGTTGGCCGGCGAAACAATTCGTTTGGTGGGTCCCCTTCAGTCAAGACGGTCGTCAGTCATCCGGAGGGCGGGCGGCGCGACAGCTTTTCTTGGCGCCGGCCGGGCGTGTGGTACCGGTTCTGTCGCTCCTCCTCCACCATCACCAGACCGGCACTGCCACCACCACCGACACCAGCACGGTCCACTACACTTTCTCTCCGCGCGGCGTCGCCACTGTACCGTTAAGGCTGGCGGCGGGCGGCGTCTGCCCAGCTGCAGTACACTTCTGGCCTCCGAGCCGAGAACAGGCACTTTCTAATCGCTCAAAAAACAGCTCCGAATGAATCCACTCGGTGACAGTGTCGGCACACTCGACGAATGATCAATAAACGATAGTCCCAAACAAAAACCTCCTTTATCGTCTACACCTCTTAATAAAGTAATATTTACAGCCCAATCTGAGAGGCATACGTGCGGTTAAAGCGGATTTACTGACATTTTAGCAGCAGTGAGCTCGTGTTGTGATACACCGGATTCTCGGCCCTGTTCATGCTGGGTGTGTTTGTTAGTTAGCACAAGGTGCTCTGGACGTGAAACGGGAGTGGTCAGTGCACAGGTGTATGTTAGTGTTTCCTTTTCTCACTCAGCAAGCAAAGACAGAGAGAGAGACAGACAGAGAGAGCAAAACAAAAACCATTTCTGTACATGGGCCAGACTTACTAAAGAACGCTGCAGCGTTGATGTCGTGGACACCTTGCTGACTGTTGTTGTTGCTGTCGTAGCATTTGCTGTGGTGGGAGCACGTTGTCGTTCGCATGTCTTCCGAGCATCATCCTGACCGAGATATCCCCCCACACCCCGGGCACTGTCGCACGGAACAGTACGTGGTAGCGTTATCCGACATAGGACAGAACCGGCATAGGCCGCAACGGCTACGTTTGTGTGTTTCTGGCTGGGCTGGGAGGTCTGAGGGGTGGTGTTTCTGTCACAGCACTTTCACTGTCGGGGCAGGTCGCGCCGCCGCGAACCGGCGGCAAGGCGGCTCACCACCCACCTGGCGGCGACGGCGAAGTCGGCTCCGGGGGCGGCGGCGGCGGCGTAGGCGCCGGGGGCGGAGACGCTCGTGGGGGCGGAGACGGCGGCTGTGGAGACTGCTGCTGTTCCGACTGCTCCAGCACGCTGCACTCTGCCTGTCGCGTCGCGTTCGCCTCTCACTCACTGCCGGTGCGATCCGCCGTGGCTGACTGTCCAGTTGCGGCGCGGCTGGCTAGTAACTGTGTCCCTCTGTGGGTGCACCGCTGTACGGCAGCGCGCGTCCGCACCGTGACAAGTATCGCACGAGACTGGCTCTCGCACCGGCCCTCTAACCCTATTATAAAACACCGCCTTCAGAGACCGGCCCGTGACGTCAGACGCTGTGTGACGTAACGGCCGGCGGGGAAGTGAGCCGTAGCAGCTGAGGGATCGAAGCGGCGCCGCTATTGGCCGGCCGCGCCGTCATCACGGCAGCGTCACTGCAGTGACGTCAGACCAGACAGAGAGCGCGCGCTCGGTGGAGGGGCGGTCCCCACCCCGGGAGCCCGCGCCGCCCACCTGCCCCCTCCACTGCCCAGCCCCCACCATCTGGCCGGGCGGAGGACAGACGGATGCGGTCGATAGCGGGAGCTGGCCGCGGCTTGCGTTAGCGCGCGGGAAAAGGGGCACTCCCTGCCGTACTATCCCAATGGGTACTAAACGACGCTCAAATTGCTTAGTAGCGGCTGTGATTTTTCTCAATTTATGGCTCGCGGTACCGCCGTCATTTCCGTCCGGGAACGAGAGGCGCCAAGTCAGCGTCGTGACGCTGTCCTGCGCTGCGGATTAGAAACGAGAGAGTGCACGGCGGATATTGCCGTGAAAATGTAAAAAACAGTTGTCACTCGTGTGGTTCCTCAAGTGTTGTCTTGTGTATTTGCTTAGGCAAACAGTGTGATTGTGACATTTGTCCGCGTATGGATGTTTGCATGCTTGTCAGTGTGTCTGTTTGTTCGCAAAAAATATATGCGAAAACTGCATTCCTGGATGTATGGATGTAACTGTATCGTTGTGTAAGTGTTGCTGCATGCGACGGGAGTGCCTGCGGAATGTTTGTTGAGAGTTGCTTAGTTTGGTCTTACGGAGACAGTAAATAGACAGATTAAACTGCCACATCTCCACTACACAGCTATTTCCGCTTATTTTTTTTTTTATATTTGTGCACATATTGATATTCTTAGCGTATGAAAATGAGATGTAGTCTGAGGCAGCGATTTGCTATTTTGGTGCAGGTTTCTGTTCAAGCTTCTAGATACACAGAACCTGGCACCTTTGCACTTATACGACGTCACGGAATTTTAGGGCAATGCCGTGGGCCAATTTAAAAGTGACTACAACATATACTAACTGAAAGGTGCGCACTCTTCTATAGGTTCAAATTTTGATAAGACTCGCACACAAGAGAAAAAAAAATAGAGAAACGATGCGCTATATTTATAGATTTTCAAATCAAACTAGTTTATCTTTGCCGTACACTTCTGTTATTCATCACAGAAGAATAGCGTTGCCCTTTCCGTTAGAATATTGCGCACAAATGCCCTCACTGCTATTACAGCAAACTTCTCGATCCCTATGTTAGTTAAAAAAAAATTGTACCGATATTTGTGAACTGTATGTGCAGTGAGTCATCAGTGACTACTTGTTTTTTTGCAGGTGATCCCTGGCAGAGAGAAAAGATAAATAAATAATTGTATTTCGTATTCCAGGAGACCACAAGTCGGAATCCGGACTTTTTCTCAGAGACTGTGTCCCATGGATATATGAAAATATCCATTGCAAAATGACTATAAGGGAAAAACAATTCCTGCCTTGTAACAATCCTAGGAAAATACATTGGCACAGTAGTTACCGACACCTGATGAGAAATTAAGCCCATGAAGCAGCTTCATAGCGCATGGAGTCTGCTTTCATCCGCTACATTTCGTACGAACACTACACTTAAAACATTTAGAACAATGCCATCTGTATTCTGTACTAGCTGCCATGTTTTTTTCGTGTTTGCGTTAAAAGACGTCACTGCAGGATATTCCTGACTTTGGGTTCCGTTTGCAGTCCCAATTCAGTATCTGTGCGGTATGTCGCAATTGGACAGTGAGCACCTCGCAGAGACGAGCAGTTGAAGGTTACTTTCCAACGGGACTGCAAACGTCCACAGGAAGTCAGAATAAAAGTTGGGCAACTCATCAGCGTACATTCGAAATGTAGCACAGGCGTAGCAGTTAACAGTTAACGGACATTTGTGAAATGTGCAAGTTGCTTTTGTGTTTTGCCAGCTATCGCTCACTTGGTGAAAGGCCAAGTTTGCCCATCGCGGCACTTGTGAGTGGAACATTTTGCTGCGTAGATGTTAAGCTGTGTAAGCTTGGCGGAGGTATCTGTCTGTACCGTTAGTATGGCAAAAACTTGTCGGATGTAGTGATACGATACGTGCGCTATTAGTTTAAAAAAGTCCTACAGATTTTAATTGAACGCCCTGGCTCTTGTTAAATTAAATGTGATCAGCAAGAAATCCTAAAGAAGAGGGTCTGTTTTCTCGCGTACCCAATTTTCCAGACTGCTGCATTGACTCTGAGCAGTGGATGTTTCACGCGGAAGTTTAGTATTTTGCGTGTTCTGTATATCACATCACGACAACTCGCTATGTTTTGGAGCGTCTCCGTAGGTTTATCAATGACGTACATTTTCTCTGTGAAAACATCGCTACATGCAGGCCATTCGTATAACTTTTTTTTTTAATCTGCAATAAAATTAGATGAATGAAACCCAACCGCCTACAAAAACAATTTTTGATCAATCTGTTCAAAAATTCATCTGTGTCGTGTTGTGCCGCTGTGAGACTCAATACTTATAACGTTGTGAAACTTCAGATCAAAATCGGTTAAATGACTAATACATATTCTATAAATGTAGAAAGATTGTTTTGGAGCACGGTAAGTGAATAGATTATGCAGACTTACAGCAATTACAGTGTCACTGAAGACATTCACAAGGCCTGTGCCACAGAAGTAAATGTAGCCATCGGGAGATGGGCATAGCTCTTCGAAACGGTAGGGCAATAAAATAAAATCTTTTCAAAAGTATTTGTGGCTTATTGTTGTGGTCTCCTTCGACAATCTTCACTTACTGGTATTCATCATGAATCTACGTGTGCGGATGTGTGTGTGTGTGTGTGTATGTGTGTGTGTGTGTGTGTGTGTGTGTCTGTGTGCGCGCGCAAACGTCTAAAATGCCGTAATATGGTTAACAGGCAGCATCTTACAGCCATCACTTTCCATCTATTCGCTTGAGTAGTTGTGGCATGGCGGTACACACACAGGAGAAAATTTAGAGAGAAGCTTCCCCATACAGCTGCATTCTAGCCGCGCAGCTGGAAGAGATCAATACCGAAGCAGGTCTGTGCATGTGTCGGGGCGCCGTCACAGTAACAGCTGCAATATCAGCTGACCAAGGTCCAGTATAATAATCGAACAACGTATTTGAAACCATATACTTCCAAAGATATGAATTTTTTAATGTCGAAATATAAATGTGTCACTGCCCAGCGTATATTGAAAGAGCGTGATTTTAGTTTTGCTTTGCAAAGTGTCTCGTCATTTAGTTTGACTGAGTGTTGCTCAGGTGAGTAGTGCTTAGGTGAGATCACATATGTTGCGATACTCACACTTCCCATTTCACCTTCTCTACGTAGAAAAATATATATGAAGTAATAGAATAAATATCCCTATCAGGAAAAACGGTAACAGTTTGTTTTGCTAATATGCTGTCGCTGTCTTCAGAGTTGACGCTGTAATTTATGTGCATCGGCGTAATTGTGCTGGGTCGGGAATCCGTACTGGGGATTGTAAAGAAACACTAAGACGCGTTAGAAAAAAGTCTTCATTTGACAGACTTTAAAATTGCAGTTTCAAATTTTTTAATGTAAAGGTTTCGTCTGTTGTTCAGCATATAATAAATGATGTATTCTGATGATGTGGCACATGTCAGATTTAGAAAATCTTCTAATACATGACTGGAATAATAGCTTGTCTGCAAGTTGGCATTTTACGCAGAATGCAAAATGATACAAAATTGGCCTAGAGTTCGGTGGTAGGTATAAGCAAATCTCTGCCTTTACTCTACTGGTTGCTTATTTTTAGTCGAAAATTGATGTTTGGAGCTGTAGAAATTGTCTCTCCGTACTGATCGCTTCGGTTACTTAGTAGCTATTTTGTTGTTCTGCCTAGCAGATGAAGTAACTTTTTTTATCGGCGTAATAAATTTCATTCAGAGAAAAAGACAGAGTGCACGAAAAGTAGCGTAAGTTCCTGTGCGCCCCTTAGCCCCCCTCACGACCCCCCCCCCCCCCCCCCCTTTGACGTGGCGTTGAAGAACGTTGTGAAACTTTGGGAGTTGTCACGTTAGTAACTTTTTTTTACGGAATCTGGCTTGCTATTGTGTCATTACTATTTACTGGTGTTGAAACCATTGCCTGTCGAAAGACTTTCGTTGGAGACGACACATTTTCTTTAGCGTGGCCAGCCGATAATCTCGTACAAGGCGTGAATTTTTATGGAGCACCTTACCTCAAATCATCGGAAAGTCGTGTAAAGTACAGTGTGTCCCGCGTACGGCGGGGTAGCTAGTACCGCGGCGGGGGTATCATCATTGCACACGGCCCGGCCCGTTACACGGACTTTGACGGGCGGCACATCAGGACGAGACGACTGAGGAGCGGCGTCGGAAAGAAGTCAGAGCCAATGCTTGCACCGTTGAGCACTCCGCACTGGTTGTGTCAGTAGTGTCTGTCATAGGGCTGTGCACACGCTCAAAATGAAACCGCACAAAGTAACGGTAATTCGGGGTCTGACCAACTCAGAAATCGCTCGACAGCAGCACTGCAACTAGCTATTTCAGTCTGTGCACGATAGAGAGATTGATCCTGAAATACTGTCTTTTCTGATGAAGTATGGTTGCGTTTACTAGGGTAAATGAAGTCGCTGGACAATTGAGGTTATGAAAACACTCATCTGTTACACCAGGAGCGTGTGCATTATGTGAACACGTGGATGTGGTTTGCGAAAACGAATCATTGGACCGATTTGCTTCACCTAACCCAAACTTCTGATAGGTACATACGAGGTGCGTCAGAGAAGCAATGAGACTGTTTTTTGTCTGAGACTGTTTTTTGTCTAACAAAGTTTTGTCTTTTCCAAACTACAATATTGTCCCCTTCAAAGTAGATCTCTTCGGCAGCTACACAGAGGCAGAGTCGTTGTTCGCAGTCTTGGTAGCAGCTGCTGAAAAGTGTCAACTGGTAGCGCCTTCACATGTCGGTGACGTTCTTCTGAATGTTTTCCAGAGTCCCATTGTAAGAGATTTTTCAATTCCGGGAGAAGAAAAATGTCACAAGAAGTCAATAAGAAAGCCTTTTGAGGTCAAAAATTCCGTGATGGAAGAGGCCGTGCGTCATGAGGCGTTGTCGTGATGCAGCATCCTTTTTGTCTGCAGTGTTCGGTTTCACTCGATTACCTTTTTCCTGAGCCTTTCAAGAACATCTTTGTAAAACGCTCGGTCTGATCTCACAAGAGCACGCACACGTTCGACGTTTTCGTCGGTTTTTGAACTTGAATGTCTCGCTGAGCGAGGTTCATCTTCAACGTGTTCTCGGCCGTCCAAAAATGATTCGTGCCAGCGAAAAACTTGTACTCTCCATAAGGAATTTTCCCCATGGGACTGTTTCAACTCTTCGGAGGTCACACTCGCAGATTCCCCAAGTTTAACACAAAACTTGATAGCATAACGTTGCACTATATTCCACTGCACCCAAAAACACAACTTCACTGACTGCGCTCTCAGAAATCACGTGACGGATGTACGGAGATGAAACTCGGATTGAACCTCTGAAAGGGGCGAACACATCGGTCTAGAACAGTAGTCCCAGACCTCCCCCACCCGTCCTGCCGTGTGTTGCCCCCCTCCCCCACATTATCACCAACTGTAGCACCAAACTAAACTGTGTGTGTGTTAGAATAAATGACGAAGGAATTCATGGTGCATTGCAAGTGCTACCAACAACTACTTCTGAGATAAGAAAGCTAACAATCCACAGTGAGGGTAGACACTTATCACAAAACATACTTCCCTTGCATTACTCCTTTCTCCATTGCATCACTTCCTTGACCTGCACAAGCAACCACAATTAAAATGTGTGTCCTACACTGCCGTCTGTCGCCCCTCCCTCCCCCCGCCACCCACATTATCCATTCTCACCAACTTTGGCACCTAACTAAACTCTAGAATGAAAGACTTTTCTTGGAACACTGGCGATGAAAGTTATAGGGTCCTCACATAGTCCACCCACTACACACACATGTTGTGCTTTGTCCGTACATCGCTGATGATAAAAGTGCGACATATAAGTAACAAACGCTAAATATCTCGAGAAAGTTTCTTCTCTAAGTTGTAGGTAGTACCTGCAGTAGTCCAGAAATTGCTTCGTTAGTCGTTTCGAAACAGATACACGAATTACTTAACAGCGCGACACAGCAGTAGCTACATAAGGGCTACTATAGTGTTGTACACGGTAATATTGTTATTGGTGTGGTCAGACACACCGTGTTAACAGCCCGAAGTCTTCCAATTTCCGCCAGTTCAGAAGAAAGGAGTGCAGCGATGAAGTGATTTACATACAGTAAGTACAGTAAGCACGTAAATCACTTCATCGCTGCACTCCTTTCTTCTGAACTGGCGGAAATTGGAAGACTTCGGGCTGTTAATATACATACAGTAAGTACAGTAAGCACGTAAATCACTTCATCGCTGCACTCCTTTCTTCTGAACTGGCGGAAATTGGAAGACTTCGGGCTGTTAATATACATACAGTAAGTACAGTAAGCACGTAAATCACTTCATCGCTGCACTCCTTTCTTCTGAACTGGCGGAAATTGGAAGACTTCGGGCTGTTAATATACATACAGTAAGTACAGTAAGCACGTAAATCACTTCATCGCTGCACTCCTTTCTTCTGAACTGGCGGAAATTGGAAGACTTCGGGCTGTTAATATACATACAGTAAGTACAGTAAGCACGTAAATCACTTCATCGCTGCACTCCTTTCTTCTGAACTGGCGGAAACTGGAAGACTTCGGGCTGTTAATATACATACAGTAAGTACAGTAAGCACGTAAATCACTTCATCGCTGCACTCCTTTCTTCTGAACTGGCGGAAATTGTAAGACTTCGGGCTTTTAACACGGTGTGTCTGACCACACCAATAACAATATTACCGTGTGCAACACTATAGTAGCCCTTATGTAGCTACTGCTGTGTCGCGCTGTTAAGTAATTCATGTATCTGTTTCGAAACGAGTAACGAAGCCATTTCTGGACTATTGCAGGTACTACCTACAACTTAGAGAAGAAATTTTCTTCAGATATTTACGTTTTGTTACGTATATGTCGCACTTTTATCATCAGCGATGTACGGACAAAGCACAACATGTGTGTGTAGTGGGTGGACTATGTGAGGAACTCGTAACCTCCACCGCATTAATACTACTAATTGAGGAAACGTAATTATTGATAACTTATATAATCAATATTAGAGTCTTAAAAAATTGTGATGATAGTAATGATCATTAGAAAATAATTTACTTCCGTGACTGAAACAGACCTAATCGTTTAGTTTGTATTCATCAGAAGATTTCATTTGACCCCTCAGGAGGTAATTATCCCGAGGTTTGGAACCAACAGTCTACTATATATAGTTGCCAGGTCGCTCGCAGTGTTGTCGGTCTCACCACTTTTCTCACCCACCTTTGTTCTGAGAAATAACAACTAACGAAAAGACTTAGGGTTATTTCAAGTCGGATAATCCAAGGGCACAGCCACGGAGTTAGTTACTGTCAACAAAGACGACTCGTTAACACTTTCATAGACGCATTTTCGGAGTGTGAACATAGGAACACGACGTAAATGGATGGCATCCCAAACAGTAGGGTGTAGTGTATGCAGCACAGCGATGGGATACCACGCGGCGATCGCCGAACCTGTCACGGGCGGCGGCAGAAAACTTGCTAGTCTATGTGTATTACAGCCCGTACTCGCAAAGCTGTGGAAACAAGATGTAACCAGAGTCGAAGCGTCGTAAGACCATTGCAACCAGTTTTGAGCTCTGACACGTTTGTTTTCGCCGCGAATCATCTACATCTACATCCATACTCCGCAAGCCACCTGACGGTGTGTAGCGGAGGGTACCCTGAGTACCTCTATCGGTTCTCCCTTCTATTCCGGTCTCCTATTGTTCGTGGAAAGAAGGATTGTCGGTATGCTTCTGTGTGGGCTCTAATCTCTCTGATTTTATCCTCATGGTCTCTTCGCGAGATATACGTAGGAGGGAGCAATATACTGCTTGACTCTTCGGTGAAGGTATGTTCTCGAAACTTTAACAAAAGCCCGTACCGAGTTACTGAGCGTCTTTCCTGCAGAGTCTTCCACTGGAGTTTATCTATCATCTCCGTAACGCTTTCGCGATTACTAAATGATCCTGTAACGAAGCGCGCTGCTCTGCGTTGGATCTTCTCTATCTGGTACGGATCCCACACTGCTGAGCAGTATTCAAGCAGTGGGAGAACAAGCGTACTGTAACCTACTTCCTTTGTTTTCGGATTGCATTTCCTTAGGATTCTTCCAATGAATCTCAGTCTGGCATCTGCTTTACCGACGACCAACTTTATATGATCATGCCATTTTAAATCACTCCTAATGCGTACTCCCAGATAATTTATGGTATTAACTGCTTCCAGTTGCTGACCTACTATTTTGTAGCTAAATGATAAAGGATCTATCTTTCTGTGTATTCGCAGCACATTACACTTGTCTACATTGAGATTGAACTGCCAATCCCTGCACCATGCGTCAATTCGCTGCAGATCCTCCTGCATTTCAGTACAATTTTCCATTGTTACAACCTCTCGATACACCACAGCATCATCTGCAAAAAGCCTCAGTGAACTTCCGATGTCATCCACAAGGTCATTTATGTATATTGTGAATAGCAACGGTCCTATGACACTCCCCTGCGGCACACCTGAAATCACTCTTACTTCGGAAGATTTCTCTCCATTGAGAATAACATGCTGCGTTCTGTTGTCTAGGAACTCTTCAATCCAATCACACAATTGGTCTGATCGTCCACATGCTCTTACTTTGTTCATTAAACGACTGTGGGTAACTGTATCGAACGCCTTGCGGAAGTCAAGAAACACGGCATCTACCTGTGAACCCGTGTCTATGGCCCTCTGAGTCTTGTGAACGAATAGCGCGAGCTGGGTTTTACACGACCCTTCCGGTAGCGCCCAAAAGTGTCCCTTGTCGTCGTGTTTCTGGGGATGCTGGGCGGTTATCTGTCGCTCTGCTGAGTACGTACATGTTTGCTGGTACGCCGAGAGGGACGCAGCGTTTGGAGAGTTATCGGGGAGTCTCGAAACTTATCGTTCCCTTACGCAAGTCCCTAACACTTTTCTGAAGCATTCGCAGAATCACATAGGTAGCGTGCGCAGCGGCTGATAAGCGGAGCTGTCGTTCATTCATCTCCTCGCAGCCGGCCGTGGGCGGCTGATACCTAATCAAGTGCGTTAACGGGCTCTTGCGAAAGTTAAACAACACTTGTCTTGTTACCAGGTCGAGCAGCGGTATTTGATTGATATCGACCGACACTGGCCTTCGCGAGCAGTCACACGGATAGTGCATGTCAGCAAGTTCCACGCCAAAGCTTGTTAATGCTACGATCGTATGGAGTACTAAAAGAAATTGGTGACTGATTGAGAATGTTCTTGTAGGGAAGGCACAGCACTTTATCTTGGATGGAGAGTCATCGACAGATGTGGGAATAACTTCAGGAGTTCTTCGAGGAAGTGCATTGGAACCTTTGCTGACCATGTTCCATATTAATGACGTGGTAGACAATATTAATAGTAACGTTTTGCAGTTATCTGTAATGAAGTACTATCTGAAAAAAGTTGCACAAATATTCAGTCAGATCTTGACAGGATTTGAAAGCAGAGTAAGGCTTGAAAAATGGCATTTTGCGTTCAGAAATGTTAAATCATGCATTTCACAAAACACAATATCAGTTAAGCACAAATGAATCAGTGTACTCATACAAATATGTGGGCGAAACGACTTCTTTGGCTATGAAGTGGAATGATCATATAAATTCGATCGTAGTTAAAGCAGCCAGCAAAGTTCGATAATTTGTAGCTTACTGGGGAAATGCTGTACGTCTACAAAGGAGATTGTTTACGAAACACCCGTGTGACCCATCGTAGAATGCTGCTCAAGTGTGTTGGACCCACACCATACTGGACGAACAGATTTGTTTTAGTCGAGCGAGAGCCTCGTGGAAATGCCGAAAACCTGAATTGGACGGAACTTGATGATAGACACCAGGTATCCGGCCAAAGCCTACTTACGAAGTCTCTCAACAATCAATATTTATTGAGCTATCTAGGAAAATACTACAACCGCCTACGTGACGCAAAGGCAAGATTCGACTAAACACAGTGTGCGCAGATTCATTTAGACATTCGTTCTGCTGACCATATGCGAACAGAACGGAAAGGAAGCTTAATATACACTCCTGGAAATGGAAAAAAAAACACATTGACACCGGTGTGTCAGACCCACCATACTTGCTACGGACACTGCGAGAGGGCTGTACAAGCAATGATCACATGCACGGCACAGCGGACACACCAGGAACCACGGTGTTGGCCGTCGAATGGCGCTAGCTGCGCAGCATTTGTGCACCGCCGCCGTCAGTGTCAGCGAGTTTGCCGTGGCATACGGAGCTCCATCGCAGTCTTTAACACTGGTAGCATGCCGCGACAGCGTGGACGTGAACCGTATGTGCAGTTGACGGACTTTGAGCGAGGGCGTATAGTGGGCATGCGGGAGGCCGGGTGGACGTACCGCCGAATTGCTCAACACGTGGGGCGTGAGGTCTCCACAGTACATCGATGTTGTCGCCAGTGGTCGGCGGAAGGTGCACGTGCCCGTCGACCTGGGACCGGACCGCAGCGACGCACGGATGCACGCCAAGACCGTAGGATCCTACGCAGTGCCGTAGGGGACCGCACCGCCACTTCCCAGCAAATTAGGGACACTGTTGCTCCTGGGGTATCGGCGAGGACCATTCGCAACCATCTCCATGAAGCTGGGCTACGGTCCCTCACACCGTTAGGCCGTCTTCCGCTCACGCCCCAACATCGTGCAGCCCGCCTCCAGTGGTGTCGCGACAGGCGTGAATGGAGGGACGAATGGAGACGTGTCGTCTTCAGCGATGAGAGTCGCTTCTGCCTTGGTGCCAATGATGGTCGTATGCGTGTTTGGCGCCGTGCAGGTGAGCGCCACAATCAGGACTGCATACGACCGAAGCACACAGGGCCAACACCCGGCATCATGGTGTGGGGAGCGATCTTCTACACTGGCCGTACACCGCTGGTGATCGTCGAGGGGACACTGAATAGTGCACGGTACATCCAAACCATCATCGAACCCATCGTTCTACCATTCCTAGACCGGCAAGGGAACTTGCTGTTGCAACAGGACAATGCACGTCCGCATGTATCCCGTGCCACCCAACGTGCTCTAGAAGGTGTAAGTCAACTACCCTGGCCAGCAAGATCTCCGGATCTGTCCCCCATTGAGCATGTTTGGGACTGGATGAAGCGTCGTCTCACGCGGTCTGCACGTCCAGCACGAACGCTGGTCCAACTGAGGCGCCAGGTGGAAATGGCATGGCAAGCCGTTCCACAGGACTACATCCAGCATCTCTACGATCGTCTCCATGAGAGAATAGCAGCCTGCATTGCTGCGAAAGGTGGATATACACTGTACTAGTGCCGACATTGTGCATGCTCTGTTGCCTGTGTCTATGTGCCTGTGGTTCTGTCAGTGTGATCATGTGATGTATCTGACCCCAGGAATGTGTCAATAAAGTTTCCCCTTCCTGGGACAATGAATTCACGGTGTTCTTATTTCAATTACCAGGAGTGTATGATAAAAGTCCTAGGCACCCTCTGTCTTGCAGTCGACAACGGTTTTCAGGGTGTGGATGCACGTGTACTTCCGAGAGTCACAAGTCTTACAATCTTCGCTCCTCACATTCGGATAGACCAGTCGTCGTCAAACTTTTTTGCGTAAGAGCCGCTTAGGGAATGGGAAGAGAGGGGGGAGGGGGTTGTAAACTGGCCACTCAAAGAGAAATTCGATTTTCACCAAACCATGGTTATTGATAGACGCTTATTACTTACATATTTTGAATGTGAGAAAGAAAAATAATATATTGGAAGTACATGCATTTTTCTGAAGGCTTACGTACTCATCAACTTTCGCTACTTAACGGGTATTGTGGCCAGTGGCATCACGACGGGATCCCATGTTTTGTTTTTTTGATCTCCGGGCACATTTTCTAGGCCTCTTCAGCTCTAGTTTTTGAAAGATTACCAAACGGTCACTGCAGCAGACCGCTTACGATTGTTTTAGGCAAAAATATAACAGAACACAGACGGTTTTAAGTAATATAACTTAATTAATTCAAAATTGTCACAAAGAAATAGAAAGGCGAATGATAGCTTTGTGTATGAAAGGGTTTAGAAGTCAGTTATAGCTGTTGTATTATGCGTGTTTTATTTTAGAAGTATCGAGTAGTGCGGACACTTCTCCCGACCATGTTGGCATTCGTGATCCACAGAAGAAACTATCAAACTAAATAACGAAGAAGATATTATTCAGACATTGATATGGTGAAAAAATTTATCCTAAATATTATTGTTCTCCGTACAAGTGAGATAACAAGAATAAAAATAAACGACTCAAAAACAAAAACGC
Organism: Schistocerca cancellata; assembly: GCF_023864275.1. Taxonomy (NCBI): domain Eukaryota; kingdom Metazoa; phylum Arthropoda; class Insecta; order Orthoptera; family Acrididae; genus Schistocerca; species Schistocerca cancellata. Next base: position 603,717,978 of record NC_064631.1, on the reverse strand, counting down.
TTTTACTAAAAACAGAGCAGGGCAAGCTTCCTACGTCATTCTCACTGACAACAATGCCGATGTGAGTTAGAATTAAACCGACCACTTCTCGGCAGGTAGCAGCGCTCTTCAGGGCAAAAAATATGTAACGGCCACTTTTACCGCAATATGAGACACGATCACTGTTGTTGTTGTGGTCTTCAGTCCTGAGACTGGTTTGATGCAGCTCTCCATGCTACTCTATCCTGTGCAAGCTTCTTAATCTCCCAGTATCTACTGCAACCTACATCCTTCTGAATCTGCTTAGTGTAGTCATCTCTTGGTCTCCCTCTACGATTTTTACCCTCCACACTGCCCTCCAATGCTAAATTTGTGATCCCTTGATGCCTCAAAACATGTCCTACCAACCGATCCCTTCTTCTAGTCAAGTTGTGCCACAAACTTCTCTTCTCCCCAATCCTATTCAATACCTCCTCATTAGTTACGTGATCTACCCACCTTATCTTCAGCATTCTTTTGTAGCACCACATTTCGAAAGCTTCTATTCTCTTCTTGTCCAAACTAGTTATCGTCCATGTTTCACGATCACTAATGTTTACTAAATGTTTGCTGATTGCATGTGGTACAACAGTCTTAATTTGATTCCATTTTAATTGTTACAAACATATACTACATTTGAAGATGACCGTCTTTATAATCCTCATTCACGAATTCGATTATTTTGGTTTGACGTTTGCACCGTAGCAGCTGAGCGGCGCTAGTTGCGCGCGTTCGTCAGCTGTCAGCATTCGAAGACAGACAATGAAATGCTCCGCCTCTCACTTCTATTAACCCTCCAGTGGCCGCGCTACATACCACTCTGTCCCTGACGGAAGCAGCAAATTTTAATTAGCTCAGGGCCGAATTCACCGACGTCAACGAAAATTAAGCAGTTCTTAAAATATTGCTGTGTCTAACTATTTTTATTTGTTACTGAGCAAGAAAAATGCGCTCTTAAGAAGCTCTTAACCTTAGTTGACGTTTCCGGATCTGGCTGTTAATTGCTTGATGCATATTATTATAAAATACGGCTGAGAGCGCGAGCTGCGGGAAAACTTTATTCGGGCCACATAGGCCCGCGGCCCGCTTTCTGGCGACCACTGGGGTAGACATTAGCAACGAAGATAAATTGCTTGTCAGATACACGTACTTGTATTATGGTGGAGAAAAGGAGACTATTATTTCTTCCATACTGTGGTTGTTTGGGCGAAACACTATCTCATTTGAACAGGAATGGGCAAGTAACGATACCGACATATGTGTGGTGAGATTTAGAAGTTTTATACTTGTATTGAAGGAATTATAGTGCAACAAATGACGGGTAAAGTGTTGATAAACTTCGTCTTTAATAGACCCGAATTTAATTCTTCTGGAAGTTGGTGCTTGCAATGCTTTCACGAGTGGAACTTGTTCACCATGTGACTGATACCACTGGGCGTTACCTCGAAACCCTGGTCACCACTGCCTGTAATGTTGTCTGATGATGGTTTGCAGACCGAAAGCATGAACAACATTATCCTATACTAATATATAAAGCGGAAACGTTATTTCCAAAAATATCGAAAAGTTCTTGACTGATTTTCTCAAATTTTAACACAATACTCAAATAAACGTTGTGACAGACACTGAGGAAAGCTGGTAGCAATAGTCTCGAAAATCTCTTGACTGTTTTACTTATACTGTATTTTTACAAGGGACTCCAATAAACAACACCGTACAGCTTTTCTGTTAAAACCGACTTCGAGAAAGAAAACGGTGTGCTGTGAAAACGTGCGGTTTCGTTTCGTTTTCCTCGCAGTCGGTTTTAACTGCGATAGCAGGGAATTTAAACCATTACAAAAATTTTTTCTCCTATGTATATTGTTTCTCCGTATGTATAATTTTACACAAAAATTGTATTCACAACAATGTGATGGTTTGTTTTCTTTCTCGCAGTCGGTCTTAACAGAAACCTTTATGTTAGGAAAGTTCTATCTGACTACAAGTCCTTAAGAAGTACAGGCTAGGAAGACAATCCAATTGTGCCAATTGAAGCAATTATCCTAACGGATCCAGCAGACACAGAGGCCTCCCTCATATCAGGTATGCCGAAGACCGCAGTCGAGTCACCCACTTCTCGCATAGTCAGTTGTATGTTGCATGGTCAGTTGTATTTTGCCTCTCTAGCTGCTGGACCCGTTCAGAAAACCAGCTCATACTCTTACAACACAGTACCGGAAAAACGGAAACAATTGTATATTCTGAAATTTTGTAATTACGTTGTATACAAAAGCGTAAAATTCTTAATAAGTATAAAAACCAAACACGAAAACAAAGGAGTCTTTTTCATTCATATTCTACATGAATTACTGCATTTCAAGTTCCATTCCATCGAAGTGGGAGAACTCGCAACGGCGAGCTGAAGTATTGCGTCCTGACACAAATCCCAGAGTAACCTAAGTTACGACGAATATCCAATTCCCAAACATATATGGCAATCGCGACGCATTTCTGGCTTAGCTAGTATAAAGGCTATTCACGGATGAGGTGGAATTTTGTTTGTGATTACTAGAGACCGGATTATATGCATCATAAAAAGCTTAAAATATGGAAGCAAATATGGATGAAAAATTCTTAAAATACGTGAAAAGTGTCGAAATATGCAAGATCAAACAATAAAAAAACATGGTAGTTACTGCGTGCATTATATCTCAAAAAAACTTGTGCATTTCGATTACGAGGAAGAGCGCCGGCCACGCGAAAAATAGGTACATTTAGAACGCTGATATTTTCTGGATAATTCCTGGTAGAGGTTAGCAATGGGGCCTTTCTGGAATTATTTTCTAAAAAGTTGCAAAATGGGGACGCATACCGTGTTTCAAGAATTGTTCCTTCTTTGCGCGCTGATAACCACGCAGTTGAGCGCCCCACAAACCAATCCTTCTTTGCTATTGTTGTCGGTAACAAGTGGGTGCGATGCAAGTGAGTCGCAGCGAAACAATCGATATGTACAGGACCAACTTCGAGATATATCGCACGCAGAGGGGCACGCTCAAAAACTCCGTAATATTTTATTTAAAAAGAACATACAATCATGAATTTTTTGCACATCATTAACTTTTAATTAATGCTATTGGACCAAAGCATCATTTACAAGTTATTTTACATTTTCCTACTATAGGCATAAATGGCCAAGTACTGTTCCAAATGTTCAGTAGCATGGTTGCGTCTTCGATCACTCAAAATATTTTTATAAGCAGAAAAGGATCGTTCTACATTAACTGAAGTAACTGGTCAGCATTTGGATTTGGGTGACATGTTGGCACATAATTGTTTCTGGTAAAAGTTCACCCATATCATGAATAATACTATCAATTTGGCGAAGGGTTCAAAGAATGAGTTATTGTTTAAAATGGTTTCAGACTTTTCTTTAAGTTTTCTTGGAAATATCGCCGGCAATGAGGAGATCGCTAGAATAATTTTATTCATTAACTGAATAGATTCATTCAACGCTGAACCTTGATTTTCAAGCTTTTTAATACTTGCAGGTATATGAGAAAAATGGGTGCTAAACACAGCAATGCCTTTTTTAATACCGGAATTATTAAAAGCATCCTTGCACTGGCAAACTTCCAAAGCCTCTGCACTATCGAAGTCGTTTACTACCCCTCTGATAGCCACGAAATGTTCATTGTAAAACAACACAGCTTCGACCCACGTACCCCAACGAGTTAGCCGGCCAGAGTGGCCGTGCGGTTCTAGGCGCTACAGTCTCGAGCCGAGCGACCGCTCCGGTCGCAGGTTCGAATCCTGCCTCGGGCATGGATGTGTGTGTTGCCTTAGGTTAGTTAGGTTTAATTAGTTCTAAGTTCTAGGCAACTGATGACCTCAGAAGTTAAGTCGCATAGTGCTCAGAGCCATTTGAGCCAAGCCCAACGAGTTACCACTGATTCTGGAGGTAAAGGCACATTTGGCAGTTTTTCTTTGTAAATCTTGATGCGAGAAGGAGCCTTTAGAAATACTTTCTTTGTGGATGAAATCAGTTTAATAACATTCAAAAACATGGAACTTACTTCTTCATCAAGGCGATGTACTCCATGAGCAAATCATGTCATATGAATCAAAATGGGATAAAGTACTCGGAGGGCTTTTCCTGCTTTGATTACATAGGGAGCAGCATATGAAATAAGCATGAACACCCTTTCACCTTCAGAAGATTCTGGAAATATTTTTCTAATACCCTCATTCACAAATATCGCGATCGTAGGATGATTTACTTTTTCAAGTTTTTTGCAGGTTGCAAAATAGGAAGAAGAAAGCTTTTATTTTAAAGCACCAACAATTAAATTTGCTATGTAACGGCCACAAGCGTCTGTAGTTTCGTGAACTGAAGTCCAGATAATGCTGCCCTATAGTTCATTGCGTATTTCTTCCAGAACATTTACGTAAATTGTCGGTATGTAATTTTCACGTAATGTTGATTCATGTGCTATATTTTGATTTAACAAGTATTTGCGGAGGAAGCCTTTGAGGATAGGGTTTGTAAGTTTGTGAAGAGGAATATTGCTTGCAATGAATGCTTCACATAGATCCATGTTAAACGGACTTTTTTGTTTACCTTTCGGCAAATCCCTGCTACCGCAACTTGCTGTTGTGAGAAGTTGTTGTCATGATCCTTTCTTCTGCATTCCTGCAATATGAAGACTTGTCTTGACATGCTGGTCTATTTGAAACTTTTTTGCACGGAACGCATTTCTCGCAAATTCGACAATACAAAACAATTCCGTCATATGTAAATGTTCCAGGATGGTCAGCTATCTACGAAACGACGTTTCTTTTTTCGGGCGGCATGGCGCACAACACGTTACACACCACGCATCGTAAACACGTTCAACTGTGTACCAGTAAATAGAAAGCTAAACTGAAACAGTGGACGTGCGAATAAAAGCTTGCTTACTTTAATTTAATTGATGCCGACGCATACGGTATGTCAACGGATGGGAATAACCGGGGATGCGGGCGCAGGAGCATTGACTCTGTCTGCATGTTCCTGTTCCTTTTCTGTAATGATTTCGCTAGGCAGTGGCACTCAATTCTAGGTCGCGGTAACTCTGTGAGACATCAAAACTAAATCGAGCTAGAGACCGCCCGTCTAAATTTTTAAATGTTGTAAACATAGAGGGAAAATATGCATTGTCACTAGCTTTTAGTTAAAATATGCAAAAACAGTGATAGGGAGCCAAATATGCAAATGCATATGCAACATGCAAATGTATATAACCTGGCTTCTAGTAAAAATATAAATGTAGTGTGACAAGGGCCTCCCGTCGGGTAGACTGTTCGCCGGGTGCAACTCTTTCGATTTGACGTCACTTCGGCGAATTGCGCGTCGATGGGGATGAAATGATGATGATTAGGACAACACAACACCCAGTCCCTGAGTGGAGAAAATCTCCGACCCAGCCGGGATTCGAACCCTGAACCCCGAACGGTATGTTCATTATATTAGGATTGACATTCTGTCGCGCTGACCACTCTTTTTTTCCTTTGTTGAGCGTTGTGTATGATCGTTTCGGCTCGTTTGTTGATCCTTCCACTCAGTTTTTTTTATTATTATTACAGAGGCCAACCAGCTCTCTGACAGAACACGCTGAGCTACCGTACCGGCGATCACTCAGCTACTGGGGGCGGACTGGTCTCAAGTGATTACCCACTGCTTAACAACAATGAAACTGCTTCGTGAGTGCATATATGAAGCACGTTGACTTTGCGGCGGAAGATGGATGATCATTAAAAATAGCTTACTTTTCACAGGATTGGTTGCAAGTGGATGGCGCGGTGTGCTATATGGTGGGGGATAGGAAATGTTGCGCCGTACATCCGCCTTCGCTGGGACCACGCGAGCGTACACCTACAGCAGAATGGGGGACCACTGAAAGTGGCGTCGCTTTCGGTGCGAGAAAGCACGTGCTCTTTTAGCGTCACAGAGGGCGTTGACTGATCGGGTAGGCCGCAACGTGCTACCGTATTAGTTCTTTCCGTTTGAGTGTGTGCGAAAAGCGAAGTCCGTAGGAAAAAAATGGCTCTGAGCACTATGGGACTTAACACCTGTGGTCATCAGTCCCCTAGAACTTAAAACTACTTAAACCTAACTAACCTAAGGACATCACACACATCCATGCCCGAGGTAGAATTCGAACCTGCGACTGTAGCGGTCACGCTCTTCCAGATTGAAGCGCCTAGAACCGCATGGCCACACCGGCCGGCAAGTCCATAGAGGTTAGATGAACACAATAAAAAAAATCATTAAATCAATGGACTATCATTATGGGAAAGTTGTCGTTGGCGCAACAAGTGCGTAGTTAAGATATCCAAAAAGGTTGCCAAAGTTACTCGAGATATTACGCAGCGCCGGCCGTTGTGGCCGTGCGGTTCTAGACGCTCCAGTCTGGAACCGCGTGACCGCTACGGTCGCAGGTTCGAATCCTCCCTCTGGCATGGATGTGTGTGATGTCCTTTAGGTTATTTAGGTTTAAGTAGTTCTAAGTTCTAGGCGACTGATGACCTCAGAAGTTAAGTCGCATAGTGCTCAGAGCCATTTGAACCATATTACACAGCCGTTATTAGAGTTGCCAACAGAAGTGCAGCCTCTGGCATCGATGCTAGTCGGAGGTCAGGCTAGCCGGGACAGCTGCTATATTCTTCGTTGAAATCAGAGTACATTTCAAGATTTAGATGGCTATCTCCACAGCAATAAATGGTTAGACATGTTCATGTTTTAGGTAAATCTTCAAGAACACCACCTCGGCTTTTTTCTTTATTAACGGCTTCATACAGTTAGCCTTAGAATAACTTAACATTTAAGTGGGTAACCCCCAAAACCGGTGAAGGGAAACATGTGATTCAGCTACCATTATAACAACGATTACACATTACATTAATTTTCCTGAAATTGGATCCATTCTCTAAGAAGATTAAAAAATTCGTTAATATACAAGGAGTGTTGTTAACAGAAAGCATACTATATTTTTAGTTCTTCTGTCTCTAAAAGAGTTTGACTATTCGTTGGTAATGCATTGCCGCAGAGCATTACACTCTGCATTAGTACCATAGATTCTTGTCATCTTCTGTCGCAGCCGAAGAAATTGTGGTTAACATCTTCCTCATTGCCGAATCCACATGAAAAAGATGGGACCATGTTGGGCGGTATAGATGTTGACATATTCTTCCCTGATTAAATCGAGGGCACGCCTTTGTCGCTGTGAAGTGTCACTATAAAGCAATTTTTGTGCCAAGGAAGTGATGGGAGATTGGGTACCACCGCGGAATAAAGTTTCCCTTTAATTTCGTAAGACATATTCAGGTTTCCGTTCCATTCTAGTCCTTTATTGTATGGTGTTGACGCCGTAATATTTTAACAACATTAATGATGAGTGTGAATCTGATAAAATTATTATTACAAAATTGTTAAGGCTTTCGTGGCCACTTGTTGACAGTTTGTGCAGGTATCGGTCCGGAAATGACCGCGGAGAAGCCCTCGGACGTTGGCGCGCCAGGTACATATAGTCTGCGGCCGCGAGCTCGCCTCCAGTTCACCATTTAAACACAGCGTGTATCAAAAACCGACACACACGGACCGATACCTGCACAAACTGTCAAACCACCACCCAAGCCAGAAAAGAGGCGTGATTAGTACGCTCGTAACGAGAGCAGGACGAATATGTGAGCCTCAACACCTCAAACGAGAAATGCAACACCTGGAAACTCTTCTGAGGAGCAATGGGTACTCCACAAATTACATTAGAAGTGTAACAGAGCCAAACAATCGGCGAAGTAAGGAACCAGAAAAAGAAATGTCGGGTACGGCCTTTCTGCCATACATTCCCAGAGTGACGGACAGAATCGGCCGTATATTGCGCAAACACGGCGTAAAGACGATTTTCAAACCGACAAGGAAGATCAAAGAGTGTCTTAGATCGGCGAAGGAGAAAAGAGACCCACTTGCAATGTCGGGAATATACCGTATACCTTGCACATGCGGAAAAGTTTATGTCGGAATGACTGGACGATCCATTAACACCAGGATCAAAGAGCATAAGCGACATTGCAGGTTGGGGCAGGTGGAGAAATCGGCCGTGGCAGAGCACGCACTGAATGAGACCGACCACGTAATAAAATTCGCCGACACGGAAGTTTTGGCTGTAGAGAAGCACTATCACACGCGCTTGTTCAGAGAAGCTGTAGAAATCCAAAAACACGCGAACAGTTTCAACAAGAAAGAGGAAAACCTTAAGGTAAACGGATCCTGGCTTCCCGTACTGCAGCGAACGACCGTCGCAGGTAGCAAGAGGAGAACCGCACCGGAAATGACCGCGGAGAAGCCCTCGGACGTTGGCGCGCCAGGTACATATAGTCTGCGGCCGCGAGCTCGCCTCCAGTTCACCACCGGCAATGGAGGGTGAAGCTTTGACAATGCCAGCCACTCGTGCTGGCGAAACGTCAGAAAAATCATTAGATGAACGTCGGTCGAAGAACCCGAGACAGGAGCCAATAGGCAGTTTGTCAAAATGATTATTGCTTTTTCTTGAAATTCTTTTGCGCATTGAAGAATCGTTGGAATTTCTGCAGTTACTATGGATGCTACTTCGGGTAGCCTGAATGTTAACATCATGTTCTCTGACCTGGATGGGCCGGCCGCGGTGGTCTAGCGGTTCTGGCGCTGCAGACCGGAACCGCGGGACTACTACGGTCGCAGGTTCGAATCCTGCCTCGGGCATGGGTGTGTGTGATGTCCTTAGGTTAGTTAGGTTTAAGTAGTTCTAAGTTCCAGGGGACTTATGACCTAAGATGTTGAGTCCCATAGTGCTCAGAGCCATTTGAACCATTTTTTTGACCTGGATGCCGGCGTGAAGAGTAAAGTGAAGTCTGTCTGCCCTCTTCGAATGCTCGTGACTGCCTGAAACTAAAAAAAAAAAAATTTTAAGAAGGAAAATGTTTGGGACGGAAGCAGATATCAGTCGAAAGCGCCAGCGGTTGTTTGCGGCGCTTCTCACTGCGGCCGTCGCTCACGTGTGGACACTTCTACGGATGGCACGCTCCTTGTTGTAACGTGATCATACAGTATCGGGAAGCGCTCGCAAATACATTATGCTGCCTATAGACTGTTATTGCTGCACTTGCTGTTTATAACAGTAAATACAGAAAATGAGCCCATTGTGGTCATTTCGTACGTTATCACTAGTCGGGTACTTCCCAAGCGTCTAGGACTGCGTGGTACAGCTTCTCGGCGGATAATTCGCGCAGATCCTAGTAACGCGGCATTTTACATTTGGCACCGGAGCCGAGCCGTTTGCCCGCGCGGTCTGAGGCGCCATGTCACGGATTGCGCTACTCCTCCCGCCGGAGGTTCAAGTCCTTCCTTGGCCATGAGTGTGTCTGTGTTGTTCTTAACATAAGTTAGTTTAGGTAGTGTATAAGTCCAGGAACCGGTGACCTTAGCAGTTTAGTCCTTCAGGAATTCACACACATTTGAACCGCCGGGACAACTTTGGCATACGCCAGAGTTGCTGCACTACGATTTTCAAGTGACGTATCTGGCAAGTTATTAAGTTGTTTCTAGTCAATTCTGTTATCACCTGAAATGGCACTGTCAATGATCCACACCCTTTCCCTTCACAATTCTGATGTCTCGTGCGTTGTGTTCTAGCATCCAATACGTCTGAAGTTGGAAGTGCCACAGTAATTTGGCTGGTCGTTTCCGACAGATTACTTTTGTTTCTACCAATCTACTTGTTCCTGTCCAGCAAAAATCAATCTTTCGTTTCCTTCTTAAGGGTTCCGTTCGTCAGTGAAGACTGGGTGTTTTCTTTATCTATTTTGCCTTCGAGGATGCAAATTATAGTACTTGTAAAAGGTGATCAGTGCTTGCTATTGGATAACAGGAGAATCATTCGCTAAGAAACGTACGGGTAATGTGTCATACATTTCAGTTGAAATGTTAGTTCGCGCTTATTGGTAAACTGTGGCAGCAGAGTTTGTGTGGGCGGTATTACCGTAATACATCCATTTAGCTTTCGGAAACGTGGGTGCTGTTTCAGTTCTATAATCATTTTCCTTGCACTGAGTTTCACAATCGCTAGGAATCTTTGGAAGTTTATTACCTAAAATCATAATTCCATTGGCGCGCTGTATTTAATAACTTGACGACTTAAAAGCCGAAACAAGCCTGCAGTAAATTTCAATAAAATTTTAATTTTGACAAAATATTTATAGACGTGATGGAATCATAGTTTCACGGTTCAACAGATCATTTCTGCTACGTTCATTAGACGGTTGTTGATGCTTCGACCACATATACCTTTGATTATTGTGCTGGTTAACAATAAAGATCTTGATGGATGGAATCCAGTAGATTATCCAGCACTCTGAGTAACCGTAAGAAACAGATGTAATGCCACATGTGTTCCAGGAAGCGTTATGGGATCATATACGTAAAGGATGTTCCACTCAACAACTAATATTTCATAAACGCTTCAAACCATGGAAATCGAAGATTTCAGGAAGAGATAGTACGCAAAGGGCGATTCTTTCCCGTGTCTAACGATTTCGTCATCGACGGGACGTTAACATCTATCCGTTTTGTGTTGATAATGTACTGTGTAATTAATATCGACATATATATTTTATTTACCTGGATATTAAAAAACTATTTTCCTTTTTAAAAACAGAAAGTTGTGCTGTTTTTGATTGAGTTGAATAACTTATAAAATGATAAAGTGCCTTCATTTAGACTTTTCACTAAAAGATGTGGACGAGGTGCTAATAGTGAAAGCCAAATTCAGCCGGCAGAGAGCAGCTTCACCTCCATTGCAGCGTGTACCTCTCACGGCGGGAGTGATATGGGTGCTGCCAGCGACATCGGAGTCACGCGGATCACGTTTCTCGCCGGTTATAGAGAAGCATTTAACACGAACAAGAAGTATATGTCTTTACTCTTATCTTCAAAAGTTATCGAGTATGTAAAGAAAGAACAGCTTTGCATTTGTAAAATAAGAAAATGGGCACGACAGTTGCCTTAATATCGCGGCAGATATCAAGTTGCACATACTGACGGACAGCTGTCTTCGGAAACTTTGTTTTGAGATATTCCTACCTGTGGAACTACGTATAACACGATCAGATTGTTCGCTGAAGTTGCAATTCTCTGGAGGATAGCGTCAGCTACAGAGTTACTGCCAAGGAAACTGACTCCGTTGTCCGAGTCAAAACTTCCGCCTTGTATCGTAGGAAGCACGTGACTTTAGCTGTGCAGAACAGTAAAAGTGATGTAAGCAGACAGGGGAGGCAGTGAATAGTCATTGATAATGACGTAAATGAAGTGCCGCTGAAGTGAACAAACAGATGTGATGTCAAAGGGTAATGTTCAAAGCACGGTGAAGCGGAATGCTGAAAATCTGTTGTGGGGAGTGTGATTGGAGACGTGTTATCTACGCGCGGGTCGTTTCTTTCTCTGATGCGCATAATTGTAGGTTTATTTCACTGATGTAGATTTGTTACGAGATCATGGAACACATTTTGTGTCTTTGTAAATGATTGTTTTGGGCACCGAAAGCCTCTACTGTAAGAGTCAACATGGATCCCTCGAGCACCGATCGGTGTTAAGCAATTTCGTCATTGTGTTCTTGTCGAATGTGAGTAATGACATCTAACAGAGATGTATGGTCGCAGTAGAGTAGGAATTAAATCGAGAAAAGTTGACAGGTCAAAGGAAGAGAGGAAACAATAAGGCAAGGTTAGTAGATAAGATGGAAAGAAGAAAATGGAAATATATTGGGATGAGAAAAGCATGGATAGTGCTGACAGAGTGACAGAGATACCGGTCCACTATTGGGCGGAAGGAAAACTGCTGGGATATGCCGAGAAGGAGACCACACCGACGGTAACTGACAAAGCTTTAGTCTTCTCTTCAGTGCAGAGTGGTTTTGGATAGGACACTGGTTGCTGGGTACTTTGTTCCAGTATCATATAGCTAAGTGGAAAAAGAGGTACAGAAAATTTAGTGTCATGCATAGGAACACTAAAGATGCTGGACTATCAGGTGTTGTGTTACAGTTATTGAATAGTGGCAGGTATTTGATATGTGAAAAGAGGGGCTCGGACCCAGATTAAATCTATGCACTGCTACACACGTAAAATCAGTCTAAATAATAGTCGCAAACTGCGAGGCACCGCTAAACTTCTCGCTACTCCGAAGTTAATAATTAATGCCGTGTGGTGATTCAACTTCCATACACTGGGGCATTGACTGTACCTGACGGTGTCTATAAAGTTCGATGTAATGTTACTTCGGACACACAAGCGTGTCGGAAGGAACAGACACTATCAACGATTTATATCCGAAGCTGCTAAGGCAACCGCTCGAGTAAAGCGGTAAATCGGTGTTCGATTCTCGGTCCGGTACAAATTTTCATTTGCTTCCAGTACATTGTGTAGCTGTGGTGGTACCGCATTCGCAGTTTGCGAATACATTTCATGACTCAACTACTATCAGAAAGATTCCGAGATCCAGCCATTGGACCGGAACAGAGCACATATTTTCTGACCATTGGAACACCGGCTCCAATTGGCTGTTAGCAACTCCGGCGATAATATCCGCGACAAAATAAATAGAAACACAGTTTAAAGTCAAAAGGAAAGAAGGTATACGAATATGTCATACACAGATTCTACGGAATCAAATATAATTTACTGGCTTCGTTGAAAACCTCGCCAAGTACGCCTCGGTCACGAATACCCCATCGTCCAGGTAGCTGCTTTGCTCTACAGCCCTTGTTCAGGTCCCTGCCTGCTGAACGTCTGCACGCTCACTAAACGGCAGCATCCGCCTAGAATATCTCTCGTGAAGCCATCGTACAACTGTCTCATGAATTGGTTGGGTTGGGTTGTTTGTGGGAAGAGACCAAACTGCGAGGTCATCGGTCTCGTCGGATCAGGGACGGACGGGGAAGGAAGTCGGCCGTGCCCTTCCAGAGGAACCATCCCGGCATTTGCCCGGAGCGATTTAGGGAAATCACGGAAAACCTAAATCAGGATGGCCGGACACGGGATTGAACCGTCGTCCTCCCGAATGCGAGTCTAGTGTGCTAACCACTGCGCCACCTCGCTTGGTCATGAATTGGTACTGAGAATGTTTCGCAATAGTTGTCAAACGTGTGATATTTTTATCACAACGTAATTCGGGACTACGTTGTCCCCCTGATGGCACAGAATCTTTAAGCACTTGATAATGGGAGGTGCTTATCATTCTTACTACCAATTCGCCTGGAAAACCGGAATGACCCAACCCGAAGTCTACGCCCCCCTTACGGGAGCGCCTTTTTGGATTCTCACTATAATCCGTACTGCGGTTGATCCCGAAAGGATGAGCTTCTATCGACTTCTGAAGTATACTACGAAAACACCACCTTCGCCCCAGAGGGCGCACGATTTCTAAATCCCACGAGGGCTGTCGTCTGGCTACTGGAATTCACGAGTTCCAAACTGCTACAAAAAGTTGTTTATCAAATAGGCCTTCGAGCCAATCAGAATCAGAAGCAGAATGTAGGCATCATCATTCCCCATTTGAAGCTCACATTTATAGCACTTCGGTAAGTTGGTGATTCCTGGTACGACTTTCAGTTCTCTGCGACGGATGTTGGTAAACATCGGCCGTCGTGGGAAAATTACTCACCCTTAAAATCAGCCTAGTCGGCTCTCTCATTTAGGACTAGCGGGAAACCAGTTCATCATTTCATGGTGGAACAAAAGCTTACTTCCCTCTTAACCGGAAAATGGCCGAGACGACCACGACAGGAGACAGGGGTAGCGCACACTGACAGCCTGGAAATGATACATTACCAAAATCTATGAAGTAAACAGAGCGTGTGAAAATCAGCGTGTGCATAGCCGTGGAAATTCGACGACACTCCGGCTGTCGGCTGGTTCTTTACGCGTTAGCTGACCTCTCCTTGGTGCAGCGCGAAATGTCCTTCACCGTGAACTCCACGAACGGGCGGCATGAATGAACGAGGTGACGCTCCACGACAGGAGTTCCCGTAACGATATTCGCGGTTGCCTTCGCACGGAGGGAGGTGATTGACGTACTTCCCCAAGGTCGGCGGTGTTCTCGCATCCGGACGAACAATCAGCACCGTATCCCTCAGACTAAGAATAGCTGCGGATGTCATAACTCGTGTTTATACAGCTGGAAGTTTCAACAACGTAAAAGTCGGAGAAATGTTTCCTTTTTTTTTTGCGGCTCTCTGCGGTAATCGCACGCTCTAAGCAGAAGTGGTAATCGGTACTGAGAATCGGATGTAGAGGAGGAGGGGAGAGCGTTGGGAGCTCGGAGAGGCATGGCAGCCTCGGGGAGGGGAGGGGGAGGGAGGGTCCGCGAAAGATTTGGGCGAAGGGAGGGGGGGGGGGGGCACTGCGGTTAGCATCCTGGAGGGGCCGTCTCAGTCATCCTGCAGTCTTAAGCGGACGATCCCTCAGCGCATCTACAATCTAGACGTGTCCAAGCCGACTCGCAAACACTGTTCCCGTTGCCAGCGTGCTTTCCGATGTTGTTCGCAACAAGCTGGCGACTGTGTTTGTTGTTCGCGTCTCTGTCCACAGTGGCGGCAGACGTCTGTCACAGCGTGTTCGCAGCACCTGCGACACATTGCCCACAGAAGATGATGATTTGGTGAAGTGAGTTGCTGATGAAATTATTGTCGACAGTGTAAAAAGACAAACAGAAAAGTGATCTCATCGTTATTGAACGAAAACATATTATAGAACACGTGGCGCGAATTACTTGCTGAGTGAACTGAATATGGACTCGCAATTCTTTGCATTTTGAAAACAGATGTCACATTTCGTTTCTTTTGCTTATTTATTCAATCTTTCAACCAAGCTATATCTCGATAAGTAGTAAATGGAATAGTGGTAGGTGCCAAAGTTCAAAAATGGCTCTGAGCACTATGGGACTTAACTTCTAAGGTCATCAGTCCCCTAGAACTTAGAACTACTTAAACCTAACTAACCTAAGGACATCACACACATCCATGCCCGAGGCGGGATTCGAACCTGCGACCGTAGCGGCCGTGCGGTTCCAGACTGTAGCGCCTTTAACCGCTTGGCCACCACGGCCGGCGGTGCCAAAGTGGTATACTTACGTGTCAAAGTGATACACTTACGTAAATTATGTCGATCTATATAGTTTATTGTAATTTTATCCTATGGCAAGCAACCTTCCCCACTCTATAAAACTGCCAGATATTGTCCTGTGCCATCGTGAGGTCTCTGCAACTTCTTTGTGAAGCCGACAAGTAACTGTACTGTTGCAAAATAATTACAGCTGAAGTTGTTGTACAATACAAGAATACAAATAAAGACGAATTAACATAAACATGTATGTCATATTGTCCATGGTTCATGAACTCCTCGCAAGCTTGAAACAAGAACTGCATCACCTTGTGACTGATTCTGCGCGACTGCGTAACCTCTTGCTGCCTCCTTTTTCTGGCCGGTATTGTGGCAGCAGTCATGTAACCTTCCTTTCAGTGTTGCGGTTGCTTATATTTTGCGGAGAACAGCAGCAATTTTCCGGAAGAAAACCTGTTTGACTTTGAGATTTTTATAGAGGCGAGAAAACGAACGGTGTTATCTTGATAGTCCACACTGCTCCTGGCGTGTAAATTGGCCAACAATCACGATTATGCACAAAATTGTAATTGTTTATTGTCCATTTTACACATCGGGTTCACTATGCAGTAAAGAGGCTGCCTTGCGCGTTTACTCGAGTGCGTCCCAGCTAAGATAATTTTTCCACACCTACTTCATTCGTAGAGTGTCGTATCATGTAATAAATTCGTATCCACGTTTCACCGTGGTAGCCACTTCTCACTCGTTCGGCAACATGAAAAGCTCACACGAAAGTCCTCTCTTAAGAAAGTCCTTTCTCCTTTCTTCCACTGATTGGGTTTAACGAGTAGTCGTTTTTAACTACTTTTTCGTATCAGTGCTCTGACGTTGGTGCTTATGAACTTAGTCGTTTTTGCACCCTAAAACAAAACCCGAAATTTCTCTCTCCGAAAAGAACAAAAACAAGTGGCGTACAGTCTCTATGTGAATTAGTTCGTCGTTCACACTGTTTCCTCATATCTGTACCGATGCAGCCACCGATAGCATTTTCTGTATCTGCAGCGTTCCAGTCCGGCAGTAGCTGCAAACAATGTCTAGTGTTTGAGAATCCGAGCGGATGCGGTTTAATGCAAATCATGAATGAGTGCAACATCTTCGCCGGCCGGAGTGGCCGAGCGGTTCTAGGCGCCACAGTCTGGAACCGCGCGACCGCTACGGTCGCAGGTTCGAATCCTGCCTCGGGCATGGATGTCTGTGATGTCCTTAGGTTAGTTAGGTTTAAGTAGTTCTAAGTTCTAGGGGACTGATGACCTCAGAAGTTAAGTACCATAGTGCTCAGAGCCATTTTTTTTTTTGCAACATCTTGTACACAGGGTCAGGCATAAGTCTTTTCGATCCATGGAATGCGTAAATCGGAAAAAGCGCCTGAGCTCCAAAATCACGACGAACGAATGAGTGAATGGGCAGCGTAACCACGTTACTGCGTTCCGGGATTGGCGTACACACAGAATCGTGTGCGGCAACGTGCTAATTAGCCTGGTTACAAGCCGGATACAGTACGCAGAAGAGAGTTCTCTCGTTCGATCTTCATGGTTTTCGGTGTTTATACACCTGCTTTGTTTCCTGTAAATAATTTAGATAAACATACGCAATTTCATCATTTCCAGGCCAGTAGGAATCTCTCATCGTGTGACAAATTGTTCAATCCGGACTTTAATCCCGATAGCAGTTTTATGAACCTTAATTACCGTGATAGTGACTACTGCATACACTTCATACACTTGGGACCAGCAGGTGCATCAGCAGGATTTTCGGAAGATATTCGGAATCGCGCACGATATGGAATATTCCCTTTGGCGGTAGTCCTCGGGGGCGGGGGGGGGGGGGGGATGAGTTTTCCCTAAATCCAGATATAATGAAGCACAGGCCTACTCGAAAGCTTTCAGTATGATTGCCGGAGTTCCGGGATTAATCTCTGATCTCATCAATATTCGAACAGCTTCCCGTGACGCCACAAAAGCATTTTTGCTCATTAGCTTGCAAATTTAAATTCAAGTTGGTATTGCCATGCGCCAGCGACGGAAAGAAGGTGGATTTTAACTGCAGAGGAGACTGATTGAGGAACAATACATGTGAGCGAGAAACAAGCCGATCATTTTGCATCTGCAGAAGTGACTGGCGAAAGACCTCAAACATTCCACAAATTTCGAGAGTTACTCTGATTGCGCGAAGTTGTGGAGTCGATCGTGGAAGGAGGGCGGTGAGTCAGCCGGAATCATATAGTGGAGTGTACTTCCGAGCCAAGTGAAGACCAACTTCGTCGTTTCGGCGCTAGAGCGCATGATTTCGCAACGGCGACTTTATTATAATGAGAGCTGATCGATAGTTGTGTAGTCGATTGAACGATGGTTTAGGGCAAGCGGGTATTAACTGTGTACAACAGTAGCTTTTCAAACAAATTTCGGGCTTGCAGCCGGTCGTCGTTCAATACTTCGCACGATATTTCAACTGGGCACCTGCCAGTCATCTTCAGGTGAGCCGTCGCAGACTGGCGAAAACGTTTTTTTTTTTTCCTTTATTGTATTTCAATTCCCCATCGGGGCGGGCTGGGAGCAGCATATGCGCTGCTCTTCAGCCGAAAGCCATAGAACAAACAATAGAAGACATTTAAAAAGAACAAAGGAGAGAATATGGTGAACATAGATATAAAAAAGGGGGAACATCATGGAAGGCGATAGACAAAAAACGGGGTGACCGTAAAATGGAGATAAAAAAAACTGTTAAAACTGTTTAAAAGTAGCACACACAAAAAGCCACACACTGCGACAATTAAAAGAACACAAGGAACAATATGACTGGAGCATGAAAGGTATCGATGGATGGTGTAGCACATAACAAACACTGGCAGCGAACCTCAAGGCAGTACACAATTAAAATCACACCTCTTGACACACAGGAGATACAGCACTAAACACAACACTGATGTGGCACATTGACGATGATCAAAACAGAGGATCTGCCAGGCACAAGGAGATGAGGGAGACTGGAAGAAGGGAGGGAGGGGAAGAGATGGGGGAGATGAGCAGGGGGCGCGCTGAAGAGGGCCAGGTAGGGAGGGATGTGGGAAGGAAAGAGGCAAGTATGGGGTGCAGGGTCTCAGGGGATGGGGGGGGGGAAAGGAGGAAAATCCGCTCTGGGGAGGGGGGGGGGAACAAGGCCAGGTTATAGTTGGAAGGAAGGGTAGATGTCACGGCAAAGTTCGTCATCTGGGAGGGGGAGACGTTGGAAATTGCCCTGATGAAGGAGATGGAGGGTGTGGAGGTGGAGAGAGGGAGGGATACAGCAATAGAGGCGCGACAACGGGCGTGGGGTGGAGAGGAAGGAGGAAACCAGAGGGTGGGGGGGGGGATCAAGCCTGTGGCCAATGTAAAGGATGCGGAGATGTTGGAGGAACAGGAGGAGGTGGGGGAAGGGGATCAGTTCATACAGGAGCCGTGTGGGGGAAGGAAGGCAGATACGGAAGGCAAGGCGGAGTGCATGGCGTTCAAGGATTTGGAGGGCCTTGTAAAAGCGGGTGGGGGCGGAGATCCAGGCAACGCTGGCATAACAGAGGATAGGACGGATGAGGGATTTGTAGGTGTGGAGGATGGTAGAAGGATGCAATCCCCATGTCCGGCCAGACAGGAGTTTCAGAAGGCGGAGGCGGGAATGGGCTTTCTGCTGGACGGTCTGGAGATGAGGGGTCCAGGTGAGGTGTCGGTCTAGGGTGAGGCCAAGGTATTTCAGGGTGGGGGTGAGCTGGATGGGACGACCATAAAGTGTGAGGTAGAAATCCTGGAGGCGAAAGGAGCGAGTGGTGCGGCCGATGATGATTGCCTGGGTTTTGGAGGGGTTGAGACGGAGGAACCACTGGTTACACCAAGTGGTGAACTGGTTAAGGTGGGTTTGGAGGGTCGCGAAAACGTCGTCCGTTCCGCAATATATAGCGTACTGTAACTATTCTGCGCATGCGTCGAAAACTTGATAGTTGAACCACACTGTCCGCCAGCAGCGCCCTCGCTGGTGGAATAGCGGAACTCAGTCGCCCTCTGCGTTGCTGTTTGCCACGGCTGTCGACGCAATCTGTCGTCTTCGATTTGAGCAAATCGTGGAGATGATGGGATTCCATGCACTGTCTAGCTGGTAGCCGCTGTCACGGTTTAACAGATTTTCCGCCAGTCGTATTTCTACGGATTCCTTAATAATGGAGTCCCAGAAAGACGTTGCTGTGAACAAAATCATTGTTTTCTCATACTCCATTGAATGTCCAGTAGAAATACAATGTTCAGCAATAGCGGGCTTGCTTGGCTGCAAAAGGCGGGTGTAACGTTGATGTTCAGTGCAGCGTTCTTTCACGGTGCGAGTGGTTTGACATATGTAAGCCGTGCCACATTGGCACGGTATCTTGTAAATTCCGGCCTTTCGTAGTAACAGATTGTCCTTAACTGATCCCACAAGGTCCGCAATCTTCGATGGTGGGCGGAAAACCACTTTTACCTGAAATTTTCGGAGGATTCTTGCTATTTTAAACGAAGTGTTGCCAACGGAAGGAAGAAAAGCTAAAGATTGTTCCGGCATGTTCTCCTCTTCTCTGTAGCTGAGCAGTTAGCGAGTCTTGCTGCCATACGGAATGCCCTGGATCAGTTCCAGGTTGTGCCAGGCATTTTTCCTTAGTGGGAGGAATGGAACAGGCGGCACTCAGGCACATGAAGTCGTTTGAGGAACTACGGGCGCATGCTCAAGAAGACTGAATGCTTCTAAGTAATAAATTACAAACGGCAATTATATCCACGTGATGCTGCCTTCTTCTGCTGCACTCACATCCACCTCCGGCAGATAGGCTAATCACTCAGCCACCCAGCCATCCCGACACTCATATGTTAATTCATAGTACTGTCGTCTCTAGCACAGTAATTTCTTGTATTATTCACAAACATAGGCAGGTAAACCATACGATAATATCTTTGTCAGTCGATCTCATCTGATTGCGTAGTCCGCCTCGGCACAGATCCTTCAGCTAGACCACGGACCAATTACCTTGCTCCCCCCTCCCCTCTCCATTTCTTGTGCAACTGATCTGATGTTTTGTACGTCGATAGGACGTTCTCTTCCCTTTCATATTTCTCGACACCGAAACATGCCAGTTCACATAACAGGCGTCTTACGGCCTTATTCTTTCATACCGTTATGAAGAGATTTTGACGAGCATCAAACAGGAACAGGAACAGAAAACAGAAACGACGAGCGCCTACGTGAACTTCGACTGCGACCTATATTGGAGACATTCAGCAGTACCGAAAACCGCTTTATGGGAGCCGATGCCTCACAGAAGAATTTCAAAAGCAGTCCTAAAGTACAAAAGCCAAAAGAGCTATGGGACCTGCTGTGAAGAAAATTTTAGAGCACGACAGTTCTCCTAGGATGGAGACATGCTTGGGTGGTGATTATTATTGTTTAGTTAAATATCTCGACTTTGGTGATTGATCAGGAACTAAGCTCGCATCTTTCTAACCTATTTCCTTTAAATTTGTATTTCGAATATTTCTTCGGATACTAGGGTTACGACGGTACTCCACAAGTCACGATACGATGTGTGTCAGGAGGTAGTTTTTGTGCTGGAATCGTCTCTCTCTCCTCGTCCTGTCTTCGATTCGCTATGGTACGCGAGAAGGAAGGCTGTCGGCAGCCCTCTTGTGCATGCCATTTTTTGTGTAATTTTGCCCTCATGCTCACTGCACGATATAATTTGAAAGAAGTATGTGTTTCTGGACTCGTACTACAACATGTGATCTCATTTTTAGAGTAGGCATCTCCGGTATTCACAACACCCACGTCGTAGGGTCTTCCATTGAAGTCAGTCGGATATTTTTATAGCTCTCTGGATGTTGCTAAGCAAATCCGTAACGAATATTGCAGGTCTGCTCTCAGTATTCTATTTATGTAAACCAACTGGGTGACTATCCTGTGCTAAGGAAAAGTATCTACTTAATGGTAGGAATAACTTAGCAATATTGTCTGCCGAGATAGGCCTCCGTGGAATTTTGCTTCTTTTTTGCTCTATTGTTATTTCATCCCCCACCACCAAATTGTCGGGGGATGTCTGTCAGCGATACGATACCACACTATTCAGCCAAGAGTATTCGTAATAAGACAACAAAGATTATAGAAAATTAAAAATATGAGGACTGTTTACGTTTTAAGTTTAAAAGTTAAATGATGGGCAGATAAAAGGACGAAAACATACACTCCTGGAAATGGAAAAAAGAACACATTGACACCGGTGTGTCAGACCCACCATACTTGCTCCGGACACTGCGAGAGGGCTGTACAAGCAATGATCACACGCACGGCACAGCGGACACACCAGGAACCGCGGTGTTGGCCGTCGAATGGCGCTAGCTGCGCAGCATTTGTGCACCGCCGCCGTCAGTGTCAGCGAGTTTGCCGTGGCATACGGAGCTCCATCGCAGTCTTTAACACTGGTAGCATGCCGCGACAGCGTGGACGTGAACCGTATGTGCAGTTGACGGACTTTGAGCGAGGGCGTATAGTGGGCATGCGGGAGGCCGGGTGGACGTACCGCCGAATTGCTCAACACGTGGGGCGTGAGGTCTCCACAGTACATCGATGTTGTCGCCAGTGGTCGGCGGAAGGTGCACGTGCCCGTCGACCTGGGACCGGACCGCAGCGACGCACGGATGCACGCCAAGACCGTAGGATCCTACGCAGTGCCGTAGGGGACCGCACCGCCACTTCCCAGCAAATTAGGGACACTGTTGCTCCTGGGGTATCGGCGAGGACCATTCGCAACCGTCTCCATGAAGCTGGGCTACGGTCCCGCACACCGTTAGGCCGTCTTCCGCTCACGCCCCAACATCGTGCAGCCCGCCTCTCCAGTGGTGTCGCGACAGGCGTGAATGGAGGGACGAATGGAGACGTGTCGTCTTCAGCGATGAGAGTCGCTTCTGCCTTGGTGCCAATGATGGTCGTATGCGTGTTTGGCGCCGTGCAGGTGAGCGCCACAATCAGGACTACATACGACCGAGGCACACAGGGCCAACACCCGGCATCATGGTGTGGGGAGCTATCTCCTACACTGGCCGTACACCACTGGTGATCGTCGAAGGGACACTGAATAGTGCACGGTACATCCAAACCGTCATCGAACCCATCGTTCTACCATTCCTAGACCGGCAAGGGAACTTGCTGTTCCAACAGGACAATGCACGTCCGCATGTATCCCGTGCCACCAACGTGCTCTAGAAGGTGTAAGTCAACTACCCTGGCCAGCAAGATCTCCGGATCTGTCCCCCATTGAGCATGTTTGGGACTGGATGAAGCGTCGTCTCACGCGGTCTGCACGTCCAGCACGAACGCTGGTCCAACTGAGGCGCCAGGTGGAAATGGCATGGCAAGCCGTTCCACAGGACTACATCCAGCATCTCTACGATCGTCTCCATGGGAGAATAGCAGCCTGCATTGCTGCGAAAGGTGGATATACACTGTACTAGTGCCGACATTGTGCATGCTCTGTTGCCTGTGTCTATGTGCCTGTGGTTCTGTCAGTGTGATCATGTGATGTATCTGACCCCAGGAATGTGTCAATAAAGTTTCCCCTTCCTGGGACAATGAATTCACGGTGTTCTTATTTCAATTTCCAGGAGTGTATATACAATTAAAAAAAAACAGTTGCCAAGAGGTGATGATCATTTCTCCCTATGCAGGTGGGTGCCAACAGAATGTTTTCGCAACCGGAGGAGAAAACTGGTGATTGAAATCTCATGGGAAGATACCGTCGCAACGAAAAACGCCTTTGTTTTAATGACTACCACTCCAATTCACGTATGATGTCTGAGCCACTATCTCCCCTACTTCGCGATAATACGAAATGAGCGGCTCTACTTTGAACCTTTTCGATGTCATCCGACAGTCCCACCTGATGCGGATCGCACACCGCACAGCAATACTCCAGAATAGGGCGGGCAAGTGTAGGGTAAGCAGTCTCTTTAGTAGGGACCTTCTAAGTGTTTTGCCACTGAATCGGAGTCTTTGGTTTGCTCTACCCACAATATTACCTGTGTGATCGTTCCAATTTAGGTTATTTGTAATTGTAATCCCTAAGCATTTAGTTGAATTTACAGCCTTCAGATTTGTGTGACTAATCGCGTAATCGAAATTTAGCTGTTTTGTTTTAGTACTCATGTGAATAACTTCACACTTCTCCTTATTCAGGGTCAATTGCCACTTCTCGCACCATACAGATATCTTATCTAAATCATTTTGCAAGTCGTTTTGATAAACTGAGGCGATATTCCATAGGCACGCAGTTTGGTTAGAAGACGCTTGTGAGGAACGGTGTCGAAAGCCTTCTGGGAATCTAAAAATATGGAATCAATTTGACATCCCCTGTCAGTTGTACTCATTACTTCATGAGTATAAAGATCTAGTTGTGTTTCACAAGAACGATGATTTCTGAATCCGTGTTGTTGTTGTTGTTGTGGTGGTCTTCAGTACAGAGATAGGTTTGATGCAGCTCTCCATGCTACTCTATCCTGTGCAAGCTTCTTCATCTCCCAGTACCTACTGCTACCTACATCCTTCTGAATCTGTTTAGCGTATTCATCTCTTGGCCTCTCTCTGCGATTTTTACCCTCCACGCTGCCCTCGAACACTAAACTGATGATCCCTTGATGCCTCAGAAATATGTCCTACGAAGCGAACCCTTCTTCCAGTCAAGTTGTGCCACAAATTCCTCTTCTCCCCAATTCTATTCAATACCTCATCATTAGTTATGTGATCTAGCCATCTAATCTTCAGCATTCTTCTGTAGCACCACATTTCGAAAGCTTCTATTCTCATCTTGTCTAAACTGTTTCTAGTCCACGTTTCACTTCCACACATGGCTGCACTCCATACAAATACTTTCAGAAACGACTTCCTGACACTTAAATCTATACTCGATGTTAACAAATTTCTCCTCTTCAGAAACGCTTTCCTGCCATTGCGAGTCTACATTTTATATCCTCTCCACTTCGACCATCATCAGTTATTTTGCTCCCCAAATAGCAAAACTTATTTACTACTTTAAGCGTCTCATTTCCTAATCTGATTCCCTCAGCATCACCCGATTTAATTCGACTACATTCCATTATCCTCGTTTTGCTTTTGTTGATGTTCATCTTATATCCTTCTTTCAAGACACCGTCCATTCCGTTCAACTGTTCTTCCAAGTCCTTTGCTGTCTCTGACAGGATTACAGTGCCATCGGCTAACGAATCCGTGCTATGTGCCAATAAATAGTTTTCTTCGATGTAGTTCATAATGTTCAAACATGGGTGTTGGTGTCACATCGCGCACTGTGCAGGGTTTGGACATAAATATGGAAACACCGTGAGCACTGCATGCCTAAACATAAACTGAGGTGCTAGCGAGACTGCTGGCTGTGACGTTGCATTTGGTCACGAACGGCGCCTTTGCAGCATGTTGCAGGTGTCAGTCGTGGTCGGAACAGAGTTGTGCGCAGTTGTGAATGTCGGAGCTTTGTGAATTCTGACGTGGGCCCATTGTTCCTGCTTGTATGCTGGGTGCTTCCGTAATCGAGGGAGCAAATAGCTCTGAGCACTATGGTACCTAACTTCTGAGGTCATCAGCCCCCTAGAACTTAGAACTACTTAAACCTAATCAACCTAAGGACATCACACACATCCATGCCCGAGGCAGGATTCGAACCTGCGATCGTAGCGGTCACGCGGTTTCAGACTGTAGCGCCGGAACCGCTCGGCCACCACGGCCGGTAATCGAGGGAGCAGAAGTGTTTGATGTTTCAAGACGAACCGTATCGAAGATTTGTACCACATAGGGGAAAGCGGAGAAACTTCCTCCGCCAAGTCACAATGCGGACGTAATTGTGTGCTGAGTGATTGTAACAGAGTATTGTCACGAAAAATAACAGTACGTCAGCTGCAAAAGTCACTGCAGAAGTGAATGTCGCACTCGCGAACCCTGTCAGCGGCAAAAAAATACGACCGCAGCACCATGAGTAGGAAACTGCAGAGCGAACTGGAACTCCAAAACCACTCAACACTGATTCAGATGTCCACAACACGAGAACATGGCGCCGAACCCATGAAACCTGGACTATGAAGCAATGGAAATACGTCTTATGGTTGGAGAGTCTTGTTGCACACACTGCCGGCCGGAGTGGCCGTGCGGTTCTAGGCGCTACAGTCTGGAGCCGAGCGACCGCTACGGTCGCAGGTTCGAATCCTGCCTCGTGCATAGATGTGTGTGATGTCCTTAGGTTAGTTAGGTTTAATTAGTTCTAAGTTCTAGGCGACTGATGACCTCAGAAGTCAAGTTGCATATGCTCAGAGCCATTTGTTGCACACTGTTTAAAACTTCTGGCCGAGCCTAAATTCCAAGAGTGAAAAAAGGCGGTGGTCCGGTGATTTGGGCAGCCATATCGTGGTATTTAACGGCCCCTATAGGTACTCTGAAAGGTTACATTATTTCCAAGAATTATGTGACAATTTTGGCTGGTCAGGTTCATCCCATTGTACAATGCTTGTTCCCCAATGATGATTCCGTGTTCCGAGGCAACTGGGTCCCTGTTCATACAGCTCACTTAGTCCAGGACTGGTTTTGTGATCGTGATGATGAACTGTCGCACCTCCCCTGCCCACCATAGCCCCTAGATCTCAATATTATTGAGCCTTTGTAGTCCGCTTTGATCCCCGTCCACCTCCAACATCGTTACCGGAACGTGCCACTATTTTGCAGAAAAAATGGTAGAAGATTCCAATGAAAACTATTCAGGACCTGTATTTATCATTGCGGGACGATTGGAAACGGTTCTGAATGCCACCGGTTTTCTTTCACCGTATTAGTCATGCTAACGTGTTGTGTCTTTGGTGTTCCATCTTTTTGTCCAACCCCTGTGTACGCCGAATACATAGAAACAAGACCGTACAGACCAGCCGAACAGGCAATTATTCGAGATGAACCTGACTCATAGGAAGTATCCGACATAGAACGGAGCGAAAGCAGAGTCTCTGACAGTGGAAATTAACAATTAACGACCTTTCCAGTGGAACAAACACGAGACACGACACTGAGAGAATGACGGCTAACAGCTCCCAAATCGGGGGACATCAATAAGTAACATCTGTAGATTACAACCAAGTAAGACAGTGACAGGGAATCCCTAAATAGGCACGTTGTGGACAAACATATGGAAACACTAAAAACACATTGCCTTCCTCTAATCTGTCAGTCTTGTAATTTTTTCAACGTATTTACTTAATTGTAAATCATAAATATATACAACGATACAAAAAATGTCTTTTGTACAACTTGTGAGAAATGTAATGCAGAAACAGTCCATATAGTTAGCTAGGTGATGGAAGATCAATAAAGATAAATGTAAATGTAAATTTCGCATTTGTCATAACCAACAGGTGGGAAAGGACAGCTTCTCCAACGAGAACAAGTGACCTTTGATAAACTTTTATTCGGGCACCAGGCTTCTTTTTATGCAACGTCTTCGGCGAAAGCTGCGTGTCGTATGATGGCGATCTTTTCTGGAGGACGCTATGAAGTGCGAGCTGATGGATCATAAAAATGAAGCTTAAAGAGCTGTGAAATTCCCGGACATCAGAAGCAAGGAACGACTGCATTAAGCTCCCACTTTTTTTAGCGGCCTGCCTGTGTAAATAATGGCTCATCCAGATAATCAAAAACGGCCACGAGAGTTCAACACCTGTGCTTTACACCTGTTAGGGAACGTGGCGCTCGCCGAACCTGTCTAAAGGCGGCTGTGTGCTTCGCAGTAGAGCAATAACTCACCGGCCACGTTGCGGGAGTGCTACACGATGTAAACAACGGCAGCTGTCATGAAGTACGCGTTCGTCTCGCGAGGCGCCTTTCGTGCGCGGTGAATATGTGACAGGGCCGAAGTGCTACTGAAACGCACGCGCGTACTTAGAGGGAAACAACTTCATGGTCAAAATCTGGACGATCGCTGAGTTATGTTTATTAGACGCTTAGGCTGCTCGCTTCCGTGGTGCAACAAGTGGTTCCGCATATCATCGTCGCCGTCTGGGATTAGGCAACTGCAAGGTCCGTCTCCGCAAAGTTTATGTCCATCGTTTCCTAGCTCGGCATATGTCTCTCTTTCCTTTCGGGTTGTAGTTCAGGATTTTCTGGGGTAGTTTTCATCTCTAATTCTGTTGACAGGAGCCGGCCGTTGTCGCCGAGCGGTTCTAGGCGCCTAAGTCGGGAACCGCGCTGCTGCTACGGTCGCAGGTTTGAATCCTGTCTCAGGCATGGATGTGTGTGATGTCCTTAGGTTAGTTAGGGTTAAGTAGTTCTACGTCTAGGGGAGTGATAACCTCAGATGTTAAGTCCCATAGTGCTTAGAGCCATTTGAACCGTTTTTTCTGTTGACAGGTTGTTTCCACCTATCTCTGTATTCAGTTATTTTCACATTCGTAGTGTGTACATCCAACTCATTTCGAACGTTTTAGTTTTTTTAATTGAATCCATTCTTTTGCAGAATTTCAGTCTCCTCAACAATTTCATCACTGCTGCTGGTATTTTACTGCGATTTCGCATATGTCTTCAAATTTGAGCTGCGACTCAGCATCAGGAGACAGCCGAGCATAGCTTTGATGCTTGTCGTTGGTATTGGGACGTTTAGGTACGGTACATCCTTGGTCGTACTTGAATATGTCGTTGATGTTGAGACATTTAAGTACAATAGAAAACCCAAAGGAGAATGACAGTAGTCCTGAGTCATGGCTACCAAAACATATACTAAATTGTATTTCTTTTAGTAAATTTCGACAGTAGTAACACTCGGTTTTTCATCTCAAGGTGTACCTACAGAAAGCAACAAGAGTTTTTCGAGTCTTCAATTTAGACTTGAATATGTTGCGGGTTCTTCTTGAGGATGGTGGGATATTCAGAACTGAAACAGGTGCCAAAACTTTTCTCTGCAGTGCTAGATGAATTTTTCAGATCCCTAAACTGGGAAAACGAACAAAAAAATATACGTTTTAATGGTATTATCTAAAACATCTTCGTTGAATTTTCAGAACTAAGCTCCTAATGTTCCTGGAAAGCGAAATTTTTAATCAAAGTTTATTACAAGTTCTGACTTACGGCAATGATATAAGAACCTTTAATGAGAAAACTAATAAGAAATAGAGTGTTGCTCGGCTAGAAATGAATTAATCTAGAGAATTACGTGTAGGGGAGAAAGGGAATCCAGTAAGTGATCTGGGAAACAGGCTGGAATGGAAGATGTAATTATGACTGTAGTGAAAATGAACAGAGATGGGAGGAACCAATTTTTCTGTAGTCGTCTGCCTTCTGACTGGTTTGATGCGGCTCGTCACGTATTCCTCTCTTCGTTTCAGATTAGCACTTACACCAAACATCCTCAACTGTTTGTTGAATGTATTCCAACAGTTTTAATCCTGTAAAGCCCCCTTTAGTTCCCTGGAAGAGACTCCCTGATGTCTCAACAGATTTCAGTTCCTTCTTCTTCGCAGTGTTTTCCGTATGTTACTTTCGCGTTCAATTCTGCGGAAAACCATATCATTCCTTATCTTATCACTCTTCTATATCACCACATCTCTTACGCTTCGATTCTCTTCTTTTCCGGTTTTCCCACGGTCCGTGAATGACATCATGTAATGGCCTGCTCCAAACGTACATTCTCAGAAATTTCTTCCTCAAATCAAGGTTGATATTTGATACTAGTAGACACTTTTTGGCCAGGAATGCCCTCGTCGCCTGTGCTAGTCTGCTTTTTATGTCCACCTTGCTTCGTCCGTCCTGATACACTTTTCTTCCGAAGTAGCGGAATTACTTCACTTCGTTTACTTCTTTGTCGCCAATTCTGATGTTAAGGTTTTCGTGGATCACATTTCTGGTGCTCGTCGGTACTTTCGTCTTTCTTCGCTTTACTCCCAAACAATATTCTATACCCATTAATCAGTTCATTCTACTCGACGGGTCCCGCAAAACTTCTTCACTTCCAATGAGGTTAGCGATGCCATCAGCAAATTTTATCACTGCTAATCTTTCTACCTGAATTTTAATTCCAGTCCTGCAACTCTCTCTTATTTCTGTCATTCCTTCTTCGATGCATAGCTTAAACAGTAGTGGCGAAAGATTGCAGCCCTTTCTAAATAAGAATATATTTCTGTCTGACGATTGATGTTTCTGTTTTTTTCAGTATCAAAATTACCGATTCCATTATTCTCGTTTTGCTTTTGTTCATGTTCATCTTATATCCTCCTTTCAAGACACAGTCCATTCCATTCAACGGCTCTTCCAAATCCTTCGCTGTCTCTGACAGAATTACAATGTCATCGGCGAACCTCAAAGTTTTTATTTCTTCTCCATGGATTTTAATACCTACTCCGAACTTTTCTTTTGTTTCCTTTACTGCTTGGTCAATATACAGATTGAATACCGTCGGGGATAGGCTACAACTCTGTCTCACTCCCTTCCCAACCACTGCTTCCCTTTCATGTCCCTCGACTCTTATAACTGCCATCTGGTTTCTGTACAAATTGTAAATAGCCTTTCGCTCCCTGTATTTACCCCTGCCACCTTCAGAATTTGAAAGAGAGTATTCCAGTCAACAATGCCAAAAGCTTTCTCTAAGTGTACAAATGCTAGATACGTATGTTTGCCTTTCCTTAATCTTTCTTCTAAGATAAGTCGTAGGGTCAGTATTACCTCACGTGTTCCAACATTTCTACGGAATCCAAACTGATCTTCCCCGAGGTCGGCTTCTACCAGTTTTTCCATTCGTCTGTAAGGAATTCGCGTTAGTATTTTGCAGCTGTGACTTATGAATCTGATAGTTCGGCAATTTTCACATCTGTCAACACCTGCTTTCTTTGGGATTGGAATTATTATATTCTTCTTGAAGTCTGAGGGAATTTCGCCTGTCACATACATCTTGCTCACCAGATGGTAGAGTTTTATCAGGACTGGCTCTCCCAAGGCTATCAGTAGTTCTAATGGAATGTTGTCTACTCCCGGGGCCTTGTTTCGACTTAGGTCTTTCAGTGCTCTGTCAAACTCTTCACGCAGTATCATATCTCCCATTTTATCTTCATCTACATCCTCTTCCATTTCCATAATATTGTCCTCAGGAAGTTCGCCCCTGTGAAGACCCTCTATATACTCTTTCCACCTTTCTGCTTTCCCTTCTTTGCTTAGAACTGGGTTTCTATCTGAGCTCTTGATATTCATACAAGTGATTCTCTTTTCTCCAAAGCTCTCTTTAATTTTCCTGTAGGCAGTGTCTATCTTACCCCTCGTGAGATAAGCCTCTGCATCCTTACATTTGTCCTCTAGCAATCGCTGCGTAGCTATCAAAGGATTGTACACAAAACACTGTAAGTTTGCAAATACACTCCTGGAAATTGAAATAAGAACACCGTGAATTCATTGTCCCAGGAAGGGGAAACTTTATTGACACATTGCTGGGGTCAGATACATCACATGATCACACTGACAGAACCACAGGCACATAGACACAGGCAACAGAGCATGCACAATGTCGGCACTAGTACAGTGTATATCCACCTTTCGCAGCAATGCAGGCTGCTATTCTCCAATGGAGACGATCGTAGAGATGCTGGATGTAGTCCTGTGGAACGGCTTGCCATGCCATTTCCACCTGGCGCCTCAGTTGGACCAGCGTTCGTGCTGGACGTGCAGACCGCGTGAGACGACGCTTCATCCAGTCCCAAACATGCTCAATGGGGGACAGATCCGGAGATCTTGATGGCCAGGGTAGTTGACTTACACCTTCTAGAGCACGTTGGGTGGCACGGGATACATGCGGACGTGCATTGTCCTGTTGGAACAGCAAGTTCCCTTGCCGGTCTAGGAATGGTAGAACGATGGGTTCGATGACGGTTTGGATGTACCGTGCACTATTCAGTGTCCCCTCGACGATCACCAGTGGTGTACGGCCAGTGTAGGAGATCGCTCCCCACACCATGATGCCGGGTGTTGGCCCTGTGTGCCTCGGTCGTATGCAGTCCTGATTGTGGCGCTCACCTGCACGGCGCCAAACACGCATACGACCATCATTGGCACCAAGGCAGAAGCGACTCTCATCGCTGAAGACGACACGTCTCCATTCGTCCCTCCATGCACGCCTGTCGCGACACCACTGCAGGCGGGCTGCACGATGTTGGGGCGTGAGCGGAAGACGGCCTAACGGTGTGCGGGACCGTAGCTCAGCTTCATGGAGACGGTTGCGAATGGTCCTCGCCGATACCCCAGGAGCAACAGTGTCCCTAATTTGCTGGGAAGTGGCGGTGCGGTCCCCTACGGCACTGCGTAGGATCCTACGGTCTTGGCGTGCATCCGTGCGTCGCTGCGGTCCGGTCCCAGGTCGACGGGCACGTGCACCTTCCGCCGACCACTGGCGACAACATCGATGTACTGTGGAGACCTCACGCCCCACGTGTTGAGCAATTCGGCGGTACGTCCACCCGGCCTCCCGCGTGCCCACTATACGCCCTCGCTCAAAGTCCGTCATCTGCACATACGGTTCACGTCCACGCTGTCGCGGCATGCTACCAGTGTTAAAGACTGCGATGGAGCTCCGTATGCCACGGCAAACTGGCTGACACTGACGGCGGCGGTGCACAAATGCTGCGCAGCTAGCGCCATTCGACGGCCAACACCGCGGTTCCTGGTGTGTCCGCTGTGCCGTGCGTGTGATCATTGCTTGTACAGCCCTCTCGCAGTGTCCGGAGCAAGTATGGTGGGTCTGACACACCGGTGTCAATGTGTTCTTTTTTCCATTTCCAGGAGTGTATATTTAAATTTAAAAGAAAATTATATTAAGATAGTTAAACTTTTTTTGACTGGTGCATAACGTCTGCAGTGTTAAATAATGCCTGTAAGCGGATTAAAATATCGTACGGAAATAACGAATACATAAAACATACCAAGACAATATACACAGGAAGTCGGTAAGGGTTTCCTAACTTTACAAACGTATTTTTACTACAGGGAAAACTTAAATAACTTATACGGAGCTTTTAAAAATATGTCTTCTCTTGTTTCCATTGGACTGTCTTAGAGGGAGCTGCGTGAGCACCTGGCCGAAGTCAGCGCCACGTTGCCGCCTCCTCCGTCCTGTCAAATTCGCTGCTGCCACTGTGCTGCGGGCCGCCGCTGCGAATCTTGGTGGAGCGTCCTGTCCCATGGCCTGCTGAGAAGTAATGCCTCCAGGTTTTGTATGTGAAACTTCATAAAGATATTTAAGTAAAACAGACTTTAGCAACATTCTACAGCATTATTCTTCGTGTCTACATATTCTTTTTTCACCATATTCACTCTGGCGGCGAACACACTTCTCCCAACGAGAGACCAGCTTGTTGATACCGTCACTGTAGAATGTTTGACATTATCGACGGAGCCACGACCTCGCCTCTGGTTGCACCGCTTCATCGCTATCAAAGCAAAGTCTTTGAAGGTGCTCTTTAAGTTTTGGAATCAGATCGATGACAGTGAATCCAAGGCGTCGGACTGTTGTACATGTCGCAGCGCTCGTAGGTGGTCTGGCATTGTCAATCTGAAGGAGAGGGTGCCCCATTGTGGACGAACTCTTCGAATTCGAAACTCGATTACAAAACACTGTTTGTCACGTACCGACAAAGTTACGTTACACACCACCATGTTACACGCTACAATTCGGAGCCCTCTGGCGGCTTAGAGCTGCAAATATAAAAACTTTTTCGATCTCTGTGTAATATCTCCATTTGGTCACCTACTCAGCTATGTTCATGTTTCCTATTCATCACGTGCGCACCAAATGTTGTCCGATTACTACACTACTGGTCATTAAAATTGTTACACCAAGAAGAAATGCAGATGATAAACGGGTATTCATTGGACAAATATATTATACTAGAACTGACATGTGATTACCTTTTCACGCAATTTGGGTGCATAGATCCTGAGAAATCAGTACCCAGAACAACCACCTCTGGCCCTAATAACGGACTTGATACGCCTGGGCATTGAGTCAAACAGAGCTTGGATGGTGTGTACAGGTACAGCTGCCCACGCAGCTTCAACACGATACCGCAGTTCATCATGAGTAGTGACTGGAGTATTGTGACGAGCCAGTTGCTGGGCCACCATTGACCAGACGTTTTCAGTTGGTGAGAGATCTGGAGAATGTGCTGGCCAGGGCGGAAGTCGAACATTTTCTGTATCGAGAAAGACCCGTACAGGACCTGCAACATGCGGTCGTGCATTATCCTGCTGAAATGTAGAGTTTCGCAGGTATCGAATGAAGCGTAAAGCGACGGGTCGTAACACAGCCGAAATGTAACGTTCACTGTTCAAAGTGGCGTCAATGCGAACAAGAGGTGACCGAGACGTGTAACCAATGGCACCCCATACCATCACGATGGGTGATACGCCAGTATGGCGATGAGGAATACACGCTTCCAATATGCGTTCACCGCGATGTCGCCAAACACGGATGCGAGCATCGTGATGCTGTAAACAGAACCTGGATTCATCCGAAAAAATTACGTTTTGCCATTCGTGCACCCAGGTTCGTCGTTGAGAACACCATTGCAGGCGTTCCTGTCTGTAATGCAGCGTCAAGGGGAACCGCAGCCATGGTCTCCGAGCTGATAGTCCATGCTGCTGCAAACGTCGTCGAACTGTTCGTGCAGATGGTTGTTGTCTTGCAAACGTCCCCATCTGTTGACTCAGGGATCGAGACTTGGCTGCACGATCCGTTACAGCCATGCGGATGCCTGCCATCTCGACTGCTAGTGATACGAGGCAGTTGGGATCCAGCACGGCGTTCCGTATTACCCTCCTGAACCCACCGATTCTATATTCTGCTAACAGTCATTGGATCCCGACCAACGCGAGCAGCAGTGTCGCGATACGATAAACCGCAATCGCGATAGGCTACAATCCGACCTTTATCAAAGACAGAAGCGGAATGGTACGCATACCTCCTCCTTACACGAGACATCACAACAACGTTTCACCAGGCAACGCCGGTCAAATGCTGTTTGTGTATGAGAAATCGGTTAGAAACTTTCGTCATGTCAGCACGTTGTGGGTTTCGCGACCGGCGCCAACCTTGTCTGAATCCTCTGAAAAGCTAACCATTTGCATATCAAAGCATCTTCTTCCTGTTGGTTTAATTTCGCGTATGTAGCACGTCATCTTCGTGGTGTAGCAATTTTAATGGCGAGTAGTGTACGCCCACAATGTTCCTTACACCTGATTTGAAAGTTTCGCCCAGTCTGGCCTATGTAATATTTATCACATTCTGCATATTTAGTCGCGTACATCCCGTAATTATTATATTTGTCCTTTTTTTGTCACGCTGTTTTTATGCCTTAACTAGTGCGCCATTTGCCTTTCATCCTGATATGCAACAGCAACATTTTTTAAAAAGAATTTGTCAGTTCTATTCGACAAACGCCCTTTGGATATTAAAGTTACATATTTCTTCTTAACTTTAATCTTTCTATGTTCGTCACCTGTATTGGTAAATTTGTTTTTGGATTTGTTAAACATGTTCGACACTACATGTCAAGTGGATGTCTCAGTTCCTAGCCTAATTCCCTAATCTAATTCCCTCAACATCACATGATTTAATTCAACTGCATTTCATAACCATTGTCTTACTTCTTTTCTTCATCCAGTCTACCTACATGTTCCGCAAGCCACCGGATGGTGCATGGCAGAGGCTACCTCGTACCGCTACTAGTCGTTTCATTACCTGTTCCACTTGCAAAAAGAGAGCGAGAGAAAAACGATAACCTTTACGCCTTCGTACGATCCCTTATCTTCGTTGTGTTATCTTTATGGTCTTTACTCAAAAAGTACGTTGGCGTTAGTAGGATCATTCTGCAATCAGCTTCAAATGCCGGTTCTCTGTATTTTCTCAATAATGTTTGGCGAAAAGGACGTCGTCTTCCCTCCAGGGATCCCAAATGTAGTTCACAAAGCATGTGCGTAAAGCTTGTAATGCTCACGTATTGATCCATCGAACCGGTAACAAATCTAGCGGCACGCCTGCGAGTCGCTGCGATGTGTTCCTTTTATCCGAACTGGTGAGCATCCAGAACATTCGAGCAGTACGGTACTCAACAAAGTTCGCACTACTGTTCTATGAGCTGTCTCCTTTATACACGAGCCACACTTAACTAAGATTGTCCCATAAACCGAAGAGGACCACTCGCGTTCCCTACTATAGTCGTTACGTTCTTGTTCCGTTTCAAATCGCTTTTGAACATTAGCCTAGATGTTTAATAGACGTGACTGTGTCAAGCAACACTCTACCGAAGTTGTTTTCGAATAACACGGGAGTGTTTTCCCTACTCATCAGCATTAAATTACATTTTTCTCCATTCAAAACAAGTTGCAATTCATCATACGAACTAGAAATTTTGTCTAGGTCATCTCGTATTCTCCTACAGTCACTCAACGACGATACCTTTCCGTGCACCACAGCGCCATCAGCGAACAGCCGATTTTCACGCGATCCGTCAGACCATTTATGAATATTGAGAAAAGTGCTCCTATCATACTCCCTGGGGCTCTCCTGACAATACCAATGTTTCTGATGAACATTTACTGTCTAGGACACCATAATGGGTTCTATTGCATACGAATTTCTACTAGGCCTTGTTCTTTGCGTATTTGATCCTCTGCTGGCTTAACTATTTCATCTCTCAAAGCGATCCATTCGTCTTCCACTGTATCCCCTTTCTCTGTTTCGGTCAATCGTTGCCTGATGCTCCTTCTGAAACTATCAGTAATCTCTAGTTCTTTCAGGTTATCCAGCTCCCAGCTCCTTACTTTCCCACCTTCTTGCAGTTTTTTAAGTTTTAACTTACGCTTCACAACCAATAAACTATGGCCAAAGTCCACATCTGTCCCTGAAAATATCTTACAATTTTAAAATCTGGTTTAGAAATCTCTGCGTTACCACTATATAACCAGTCTGAAACCTTCTAGTGTTCCAAGGTCTCTTCCATGTATACATGCTTCTTTCATGATTGTTAAACCAATTGTTAACGAAGACTAAATTATGCTATGTGCACAGTTCTACCAGAGTGCTTCCTCTTTCATTCCTTTCACCCACTCCTACCATTTTTCCTTATCTTCGTCTTGGCACTATCAAATACCAGCTCCCCATCACAATGAAACTTTCCTTTCCCTTAGTTATCTGAATAATTTGCTTTATCTCATCATACATTCTTTCTATCTCTTTCATCATTTGTGGAGGTACTTGGCATATAAAATTGTACTACTGTGGCCGGTATTGGCTTCGTGTCTACCTTAGCTACGCTAATACGTTCACTATGCTGTTTACAGTGGCTTATACGCATTCTTATTTTCTTATTCATTATTAGACATACTCTTGCATTACTCTTATCTGAGTTTGCATTTATAACACTGTACTGACAGTGCCAAAGTCGTGTTCCTCCTGCCACCCACAGTATCTCTCACCAACCTTTCCATTTCCCTTTTTAAATTCTCTAACCTACCTACTAGATTAAGAGATTTAGAGCTGCACCCTCCCAGACGTGGAACACCAGTTCTGTTTTCCCTGATGACGATATCCTCCTGAGCAGTCCCCTCTCGGAGATTCCAATGTGGGACGATGTTACCTCTGGAATTTTTTTACCCAAGAGGATAGCATTATCATCTAACTACACAGAAGAGCTGCACGTGCAAGGGGAAAAATCACGGCCGTAGTTTCCGATGGCTTTCAGCCTTTCGCATCACCAGCCCAGCAAGGCCACATTACCTAACGTTACATGGCCAGATCAGTCAGTCATCCAGACTGTTGCCCCCGCAGCTACTATAAAGGCTGCTGCTCCTCTTCGAGAACCGCACGTTGGTCTGGTCTCTTCAGAGATACCCCTCCGTTGTCGTGGCACCTACTATACGGCTACCTGTATAGGTGAGGCAATCAAGCCACCCCATCTCGGCAATGCTTAGTTTTTGTACATCTTGTACATTACCCGTCTTTCCGTATGACTTATACATATTTTCCTCACAATTTTCAACATGTTGCACCATTTTACATTGTCAAATGCTTATTCTCGGCCCATTAGTAATTTCGACTATCAAGCGCAACGTCAGAACTACGTTTTTGGTGCGTTTACATTTCTTAAAGCTAAGCTGATCTCCATCCAAAAGATACTCAATTTTATCTTCTAGGCTCCTTTATATTATTCTTATCAGTAACTTTTTGGCTTATGAGCTGTTAATCTGATTGTACGATAGTTTTAGCATTTATCTGTCCTTGATATTTTCGGGATTGCGTGGATGGTGTTTTTCCGAAAGTCTGATTGTAGATCTCCTGTCTCTTAGATTCTACAGAGCAACTTGAATAGTCTTTTGGTACTCACTACCCCCAATGTTTTTAGAAATACCGAATAAATATTATCGATTTCTTCCGCCGTGTTTGATCTCAACTCTTCCAAAGAACTTTTAAACTCTATGACTCTAATAGTACATCTCTTGTATCCTCCATGTCGGCTACCATTTCTTCTCCTACCACGTCATCAGACAGCCCCTTCAGTATACTCTTTCCACCTATCTGCTCTTTCCTCTGCGTTTAGCACTGTAATTCCTCTTGGACTCTTAATGTTGACGTCTTCGTTTTAATTTCACCGAAGATGTTGTAAGTAGGCTGTTTAGGTTTTTATATTGGTAACGCCACGTAGCACTCCGTATGAAAATCACTGGCTGTGCTGTGTGTAGTCTGTGGCCAGTTTGCATTGTTGTCTGCCATTGTAGTGTTGGGCAGCTGGATGTGAACAGCGCGTAGCGTTGCGCAGTTGGAGGTGAGCCGCCAGCAGTGGTGGATGTGTGGAGAGAAATGGCGGAGATTTGAAATTTGTAAGACTGGATGGCATATATATTATGATTATTAAGGTAAATACATTGTTTGTTCTCTATTAAAATCTTTCATTTGCTAACTATGCTTATCAGTAGTTAGTGCCTTCAGTAGTTTGAATCTTTTATTTAGCTGGCAGTAGTGGCGCTCGCTGTATTGCAGTAGTTCGAGTAACGAAGATTTTTGGTGAGGTAAGTGATTTGTGAAAGGTACAGGTTAATGTTAGTCAGGGCCATTCCTTTGTAGGGATTTCTGAAAGTCAGATTGCGTTGCGCTAAAAAATATTGTGTGTCAGTTTAAGCACAGTCCTGTATAAATGTTCAAAGGGGACGTTTCAATGTAGAGGCATTGAACTCACACACTCAGTATGATCACAGTACGAAAGGACAGACTCTTATTATAGGACTACTTCAGAGGGCGAAGGACCATGCATTTAGGGTCAGGGATTTTCTCTGCCTCGTGATGACTGGGTGTTGTATGATGTCCTTAGGTTAGTTAGGTTTAAGTAGTTCTAAGTTCTACGGAACTGATGACCATAAATGTTAAGTCCCATAGTGCTCAGAGCCATTTGAACCATTTGACCATGCACTTATATCAGAAAAGGATCACATTTCAAATCGAGATTTGACCTTAGTACAGAAAGCGAAGAAAATACGTCGAAATATCAGCTATTGAATTAACAGGCCGCAATAAAATTAAGAAATTAATTATTTTGTGTGTGCGTCGATCTGTCATTGATTGTGCGCAAACTTCCTCAATAAATTAGGTTCTAGATAAAGTCTTCGGTATAAAAGCCAACATAATATTTAGTGTAGGCATAAACATAAACACAAATATCACAAATGAAACTAGTAGCACCCTCATAAATATCATTCAAAGATATGGCGTGTCCCTGTTGTTCAGTAGTGTAACAAGGGGTTCCCATAATGACTGTATCAGCAATTGACCACGTAGCCACAAATAGGGGCAGGGAAAAGTGTGATGTAACTGTAAAAGATCATGTCTGCCAAATAATAACAATGAAACCGAGTAAGGAAAAATTCCCTAAACTGCAAACTTACAAATGGAATTTATCAGAAATCAAAATACAAAATTTTTCAAAAGAACTATCAAACCAAAGCTAGGATGAAGTATATGGAGAACCAATGTAAATGTGAAATTTTGCAAATTCTGAACACTATTTAAATTAGACTTTGGAAAGACATTTCCAAAACTACTCACATGAGTATCACCATCCCACAAAAACAAATGGACATCAGTATGTATTGAAAAGTCCTTCCAAACGATTAAGTAACGTCAGTTCCATGAAACAGAGTCATAATGAGTCAGGGTTCTAAAATTTCTATCATAGGAACAAAAATATTTATAGGAAGATGGTTATTGCTGCAGAAAGGTCATTTAATGGCAAAATAATATACAATTCAGAGACTAAAAGCAAGGCAGCCTGTGAAATCGCAAAAAAAAAACAAACAGGGAAAGACTAAGAGAGGCATAATAACGAACTGATAACGAACGGGGATAAATTAATAAATGATCCACACCACCTAGCGAACTATGTGAATGAGCATTTTTAAAGTATCGCAGACCAGTTACAGCAAGAATTTCCAAAACAATAACACCTATAAATAATCATGCACTAAGTACAGCTCAGCTGCTACCAACTACAGAGCATGAAGTCATTAAAACTGTACGAAAACTAAAAAAAAATATGTCAATGCGTGTGCCGAAAAAATACGTACAGGGTATACAAGTTCCCTTAACAAACATAATCAACGAATCCTGCACATTAGGGAAATTTCCAGAGAATTTAAAACAGGCAAAAGCTTTACCTCTGCTGCAGAAAGTTAATGCAGAAGACATAGAAAAATACCAGCTCATTTCCCTGTGGTCACCATTCTCAAAATAATAGAATCAGTTATCAAAGATAGACTAATGAGTTACTTGAATAAATACAACATTTTAACTGAATCACAGTTTGGTTTCCGAAGGGGTAGAAGTACGCAATCAGCCATGGTAGAAATCACAATAGTGGTACTTGATGCTCTTGACAAAGGTGAGTATGCAACAGGCATATTTTTAGATCTCCTCTAAGGCTTTTGATACTGTTGACAATAAGATTCTAGAAAGTAAACTAGAGGCATTAAGAATAAGAGGGGTAGCTAATGACTGGTTCCGATCATACCTAGCAAATCAGGTACAAAGAGCAGAGATAATACTTACCTCAAGTAAGACTAAAGTTTTAGTAAACTGCTTGTCAGAGCCAAAATACATTATTATAGGAGTTCCTCAGGATAGCATTTTAGGACCAGTACAGTTCCTGGTATACATCAATGACTTTTCCAGTAGTGTTAGACATGAGGAAAAACTCGTCATTGCAGATGACATTGATACTGTAGTCACTGAGAAAACAAGAGAACTCGTTGAATAGAAAACAAATGAAACACTCGGAAAGATTTACAATTGGTCAACAAATAATAAAGTGGCATTGAACATAAAGAAAACAAAAGCCCTGAATTTCAGTTTGAAGATGGAAAATGACACTGTTAAATTAAATATAGATGACCGCACTTTAGACTGTGTCACAAATTCAAAGTTTCTAGGAATAAATATTCAATCTCACTGGAAGTGGTGCGAACACAAAGATTCTTGCAAACAGAATGTAATCAACACGTTATGCTGTAAGAATCCTGTCATCAGTGTGTAACAACCAGTGTATTTTAGTTAGATAATATTCGTATGTACACTCAACTCGTAGCTATGGCATTCTCTACAGGGGAACAAATGCACAAAATATGAACACAATTTTCAACCTTCAGAAAAGTGCCGTAAAAATAATGACCAAAAACAGTAGTAGAGCCCATTTTAAGAATCTGTTCAAAATCCTGGATATTCTGACTGCACCGCGTGAATAAATTTACCAATCAGTTGTACACATCAAAAATAACATTGATTATCACTGCATAGACATGTCTGCCCAAGATCTAGACTGAACTTACGTTTACCCAAAGCAGTATTTTCTACGAAGAAATAAAACTGTACAGTAAATTATCAAATGAGATAAAGAAATTGTTAAAACAAACTTATTTGAAAAGACGGTCAAAAAGTACTTGTTAACCCAAACATTCCATAAATTGAAAGATTACTTAGATAAAACAGACTAGGAGTTTGGTAAAAAATTGTACATAAATAATAATAACGACAGCAAAACATTTAACATTTCACCCAAACCTTCACACTATGTTTTTTTCCTTTCTCTCGTCTTTTTTCCTTTTCTGCAAAATGTACTCCTAAGGCTATCCAGTGTTTGATACTAACACGATATCCTCATTCTGAGCTCAACATCTCACTCGTTATAGGTGGATACCGACTCATTTTTTCAGGCTAGCAAATGGGAAGTTGTGGCGCACGAAATGGTCCAGACATCAGCTGGTAATGTGTGTAGCGTTATGAAACAATTGTAAGTAGGCTGTTTATGTTTTCTTATTGGCAACGTTACGTAGCGCTCTATATGAAAATCACTGGCTGTGCTGTGTGCAGTCTGTGGCCAGTTTGCATTGTTGTCTGCCATTGTAGTGTTGGGCAGCTGGATGTGAACAGCGCGTAGCGTTGCGCAGTTGGAGGTGAGCCGCCAGCAGTGGTGGATGTGGGGAAAGAGATGGCGGAGTTTTGTAATTTGTCATGAACTGCTATATATATTATGACTATTAAGGTAAATACATTGTTTGTTCTGTATTAATATCTTTCATTTGCTAACTATCCCTATCAGTAGTTAGTGCCTTCCGTAGTTTGAATCTATTATTTAGCTGGCAGTAGTGGCGCTCGCTGTATTGCAGTAGTTCGAGTAATGAAGATTTTTGTGAGGTAAGTGATTTCTGAAAGGTATAGTTTAATGTTACTCAGGGCCATTCTTTTGCAGGGATCTTTGATAGTCAGATTGCGTTGCGCTAAAAATATTGTGTGTCACTTTAGTGAA
The DNA here is from genome assembly GCF_023864275.1 of Schistocerca cancellata. NCBI lineage: Eukaryota > Metazoa > Arthropoda > Insecta > Orthoptera > Acrididae > Schistocerca > Schistocerca cancellata. Next base: position 603,675,862 of record NC_064631.1, on the reverse strand, counting down.
TGTTTGAGTACGTTCAGTTTTGCTCAGCTGTTTGAAAAGCAAATAGTGTAAGAGGTTTAAGCACAGTCGTGTATAAATTGTTCTAAGGGGACGTTTCATATGTCGACCCTTAGCCTAGGATACCTCCTCACTGGAATCTTCTGATTTTTTCTTGTAGTTTGTGTAATTAGTGTAGATTTTGTTTATTGCTAGTGCATAATTGTATTGAGAATCTCCTTTGTAGTTGCAGTCTTTCATTGTTGTACAGTAAAACAGTTGTGGCATGCATGTAGATTTGCACCAAGTATTTCGCAGCTGCGCTTGCAATTAACTAGATATTATTTTCAGTGCTATGTTAATGTGTTCTCTTATTTTTGCTATTCAAATTGTGCTTTTCTGTGTTATCGTGTGAAATATTGTCACAATAATGGCGTGTGAAAAACGTAACACTAGGCTCCAAAGTAAACTGAGAAATAATAGTGATGACGAGCGTAGCTTATCAGCACCACTGTGTAGTGAATTAACAGACATTCCAAGTAGTAATTTGGTAATTGTGCATAGGGAAATGGAGCGGGCGGCAAATAATGGTGCAGACAGTGAAACAGGTTGTGAGCAGGGAAGCATTATCGATCATCGGTCGGCAACAGCTCGCCTCAGGAATCCGAAATGACAGGACACAATTTTACAAATACTGTAGATTCAGGTTTTGCGTCCTCGCCGTTTTCCCAAATAAGTCAAGACACATTTTCAGCTTGTCAAAATGTGAATGTTGCCGGTGCAAATGCACTGCCGAAAAGCGTAGAGGAACAGATTCCAGACACTAATGCATTGTTATTACAACTAATGCAACAAATGGAACAAAATCAGAGACAAACACAGAAAAAGCTTCAAAAGTTAGACACAATGGAACAAAATCTTCAAAAGTTAGACACTATGGAACAACACCAGAGACAAACACAGCAACAGTTAGACGCAATGGAACAAAATCTTCAAAAGTTAGACACCACGCTTGAACAAACACGTGAAGATTTAACTACTGAGTTACATAACATTGAATCGAAATGTCAAAAAGTCTGTAATGACGTAAAAACACAAATTTGTGAGCATTTCCAACCTATTTTTTCGCGGCATGAAAATGCATTACAGAATCACGAAGCAGCCATAAAAGAACTGCAAACTATTGTTCATGAAAATCATGAGACCTTGCAAGCTAAAATGGACTCAGTTGCATCTACCGATTCGGTTACGCAACTTGCAAAAACTCAGGAAAACTTGAAGGACACAGTAGATACTCTGAAAATTGGTTCAGAAAGACACATGGAGGAAATTAGTTCATTATCAGAGAAAGTAGCCGAACTTTCGGATCAGGTCACTAAGTTATCTACGAAGGTAGATGATAATCTGAATGACACAAAACCGGTAGTCTTTAATGACACAGAAGAGTGCGAACAAATTAGGAAACTGTAACAAAATCTGAATCAAATTAATACGCAACACCAAAGAGAAATCTGGGAAGTACAAGATCAGCTGACACAGGTAATACAGGAATTACGTATTTCAGAGGACACTCGTGCTCCAATACGGGAAGAGGGACATAGAAATACGGAACAGCCACAAAATAATAACACAGGGCATTTCGGAAGTTATGAAAGAAATTGGCAATGTGAACCGAATTTTGAGATCGAACCGCCGACACGACGTAACGATGACCGACATGCTATTCGCCGACACGATGATTTTGACTATAAGCTGTTCATTACTACACGTAAATTCAAAACGTTTAAGAATTCTGCCAACGGCATTCATCCACAAGCGTGGCTCCATCAATTCTCTCATTGTTTTCCTCCCAACTGGTCATTGGAGCACCGGTTAGAATTTATGTGTGGCTACTTGGAGAATGAACCAGCTGTAAGAATGCGATCGGTCATTCACGATTGTCACAGTGAAGGAGAATTTTACCATGCGTTCCTCTCAGCATATTGGTCACAAGCTACACAAGACCGAGTAAAACATAGCATCATGATGATGAAACACTTTGAACAATCTGAATTTTCCAGTCTTGTCAAATATTTTGAAGACATGTTGCACAAGAATCAGTACCTGTCAAACCCATATAGCCCCTTAGAACTCATCCGCATTTGCTTAATCAAATTACCTGAACATTTACGGCATATTATTTTGGCAGGACGTTGCAAAGACGACATTGAAGCTTTTCAGGGACTCTTACAAGAACTAGAAATTGACACAGACAGTCGCGGGATGCAAAAACAGGAAAATAATCACTACAGGTCACATCCGTCACAATTCCGTGATGACAGAAACAATAAATGGCCCGACAAGCCTATTCTTACAACGTAAATCGTGACCAAAACAGACACCACCTGTATGACAACCACTGGCAGACTAATAGTTACAGAGAAAGATCGCATTTCCGTAGTAATGAATATGACAGAGACAATCATAGAAACAGACAATTTGGCAACCAGAACTATTATTATCATGGGAGACAGAATAACTTCAGACGCAACGGTACAGCGCGCAGTTACGATTCAGGGAGAAATTCTCCACCACGTGACCGACAGGAAAGAAACTATGGAATCTACCGACATGACGACAGACGATATGATCGTAACGACAGACCTGAACTGCATCAGAACTGGCGGGATTTAAACAGAGCAGAGCCCTCTCGGCAAGGCGAATTTGTAGAAGTTAGGTCTCCTAATCCCAATAACAACGCGCGCCAACAAAGAAACAGACAATGACTCGCACCGCAGGCAGCCACTTGCACCCACTGGCTCAGGGAAAAATAACATTGACGCTAACCTTGAGAAAAATTCCAGTATTCTTTACCGACGGATACCACATGATAATTGCGTTAGAGTTGAAACTGTGCGTACTAGGAAGAGTAAAGGTTTACATCACATTTCACATGTAAAACCGTTTATTGAAAGATAATCTGCTTTTTAACTTTGTCTTTGCCATAAAACGTTTCACTTCACGTTACTAGTATGCTTTAGAAACTGTTACCATGCAACAATGTTTGGAGTTAAATATCCAGTCAAGAACCAAGAGAACTTATTTAAACAGAAATTACGAATGCATTGTTATTGCGAACAGGCGACACCGTGTTATTGTGTGTGTACATTCTTGCTTGTTAGTTGCACGATTATGTAACGACTATAAGGCTCACATACTTAGAACATTTACCAGTACTGCTAATGAGAGTCTAATGCAACATTTTGGTTTACTTGAAAATACATTCCGGATTTAAAGTACTTTCTGAGAGGTACCAGATGACACAGTGGTTAGTTTATGTGACAGCTACACGATTATATCACGACATTACTAATGTGTGACACAATTTACATTGTTGCTTTTGCGGAGTATCTGTTTTATATCTGCACGGTTTTTCTGAATTCTTCTGGAAAGAAAAACATGTTTTAGTAGTAACTTTTGTGGTATAGCTACAAGGAGACAGCCTTTTCTGTAGCACAACAATACATTACAGCACAGTACTTTCTTCATCACGGCAATAAGCATAATAAGTAAGATATCTATACGCAAAGCATTTCACTTTTGTTTATCATGAGGTAAGTACATTGACTTCTGCAGAACTTAGCTTTTGGAGAACGATAACTACAACACTTCCACAGAGATTATCTTACAGCAAGATGCACATTTAGCGCTACAGGACACGTATTTGAGTGATTAATTTTGTACTAAAAACATTTATTTTCAAAGATATTTGAAGTACAATGATACAAAGGTTTTCCGTAATACATTTCATTCCATTCTTGTAATCTGTAACACCTGAGGGTATAATTACATTAATCCTCAGGGGGGTACACGCTTACTTTGTGTACCATATGTTTGGCAAGCACAAGGAGCCCTAGCTAATATGGTATTTGCTTATACAACTTTACACATCGGTACCATATTTCTCTAACACATAATTACACAGCTATCTGATCATTTAACAGAGAAACAAACTTTTTTTTACTACATCGGTAACATGTTTACGCAATTAAACAGTTGGATAACTTCACGCTTATGAAATTGTATTCTGTCTGTACTTTGCAAACTGTTCATATTTTTTCGGACCCACTGTGTTATTATGAGAGCTTTGAATGATATATTTGGTATGGGATCACGATTTTTAAAGTACGTTTGAGGCAGATGACACCTTTGACATGAGCAGAGAATTTTTTTAATTATTGGAGGAAGCTACGACGATTTTGAGAGTTGACTGAGGTGTTATGATGTTATTATTACGATGACTATGTGTATTATGCTGTTGCGGTATGTTTATGATCCATAAGCTGATGCTATATGAGTTATTTGATTATGCTATGTATCTGTTATGATGAAATATTGAAGAAGTGTCGACGAATAAGGTAAGGAATATGAGTAGTGTTTAGGGACTCTGGTTTGTGAAAAAGGTTATTGGAAACCAAGAGTCGCACTTTAAGAGTTATGAAATGTGTGTGTATATGCGTGAATGTATCACAATGCCGGCGAAAATTTTTTTGACAATGTTATATCAATAGGATTTTGTTTCTACAGATTTGTAACGCAAATTCTTGACCTGTGAAATATTTTTATATGAGACTGCCACTGCAGCGGAAACTGCTGTCATAAATATTTCAGTAAGAAAGGTAAGTGACCTTGACGTAATGCGTTTTGGGCGCCCAGCTGAGAGGTGGTCGTCTGACAAAAGAAAGTCATTAGTGAGTGCCTCGTCAGAGGCACAGGTAGAAAAAAAGAAAGGGGAGGTCATTGTCCTCGCTATTGACATTTCCTTGTTGAAAGCATACTGTGGAGCTCGTCATTTATGATATTTACTAAAATGCCTAATGAAATGATTAGAAACATTTTACATCTATTGTCTTTGTAGTTGAGAGATTGCTTATTTCATTTGATACCTGTTTTCCAGCTGTGTTGCAGCATTGGTTTTATAAAATAAACTTAAATGCATCTGCTAATGTGAACACTTTCTGTCAACAGATTTATTAAATAATTATTTTCTGATCCACATTCTTCGAAAAAGGAGCTCTTGGAATGGAGAGAACAACAAGAAGGGACTAATAACAGTAACTGCATATATAATTTTCTTTTCAAGTACTTGGTAATTTTTTGTAGAATTAGTTTTTGTGCTGCACCACTTTAATTACATAGACATTAAGATGTGAATATACATTTCCCTTATCTGCATTGTTATTTTTACTGTAATATTTTTTCTGCTTGATCTATGTCATGTTTAGGTATAAGTTGCTGCTGTTTGACAGGCATAGTGTTATTGAATTTGACTTTGTATTATTCTGTTAAGCCAGTTTTACTAATGATTTATTTTTATTGTTTGCTGCACATTGCCTTATATTAGTTGTAATATTACAATTGGTTTGCTAATTTCTTAATGCTGCTTGCTTCGCAAATCTGCGTTTTTTTCATTGCTGTTTATATTAATTGTTTTATGTGATGCTGCATTGCCTCATCCCTTGGTATATATATCGGAGCTCAGTAGATTTAAGTTAGCTTAAGAGGGGTAGACTATATAAGAAACTAACTATGATGACTTGGAAGAAATGTATTGAGAAGCTATATGAAAATGGTTTGGGCAAAAAAAAAAAAAAAAGGATACTGTACAGTGGAGAAAAACTATTTTTGACAGAGGATGTGAACAGAATACAGAAAGCAGGCTTAGATAGGACTTTTGGGAATAATGATGAACGAAGGGAGATCTCCATGCAAAATACTGCAGTAAAACAAATCCTGTCCTTTCCTTTTGTGTTATCCCACTATGTGTTTGTGTACCCTTGTGTATTTGTTTTCTTCCTGTCTCTGTGTAGTTTCATAGAATTTTTTCTTCTTTTAATATTAAGCTACATTCACTATGATGAGGAATACTGTTATCCTAAAATATAATTGGCATTAATAATATGTTATTTACTTTGTAAAGATGTTAGACATTATTTATTCTGTTTTGTTGCTCATGTGTGAAGTTGATGTTTCAAAAGTTATTCTGATCTTTTATGTATTTACTTATGTCATAATTCCTGTAACACTGATGTATATGTTATTTCGATTCTGTTGTAAAGCCTGTACTACAAATGTTATCTGTATTGTTATGTTTTTAATGATGTATTTTGTATCTTTGTAATTGTATTCTTATGTTCTAAAATGGTAATTGACACCAGTTCATCAAATTAAGTAACTTGTAAGCATTCATTTCACTGCACACTTTTCTGTTGGTCGTAGTATATGGACAATATGTGAGAAGCAGGGACTGTTAGTGTTTGCACGTGTGTTAATAATTCAGCAAGGGACTGGATAACAGCATTGCTGGTTCTAAGGACAATTCCAAAAACTTTGTGCGTGCACAAGTGGTGGTTTATGGACTTGCTATATTATCGGCAAGACTCTTCAATGGTGATTGTGCACCTGCATAGTCACAGCAGATGGCTGCTGGCCATCTCTACAAGGACTACTTATCTCTACAAGGACTGCAGTGGGTCTGCATCTTTGATGACCCACCAATACTATTATTTCTACAAGGACTGCAGTGGGTCTGCACCTCTGGTGGCCCACCAATACCACAATCTCTACCAGGCCTACAGTGGGTCTACTCTGTGATGGCCTACCTACCAATATTCATCAACTTCGACTGACTCTGCTGTGGGTTTGCTCTGTTGTGGCCCATTACCTGTCAGCATGTCAAGAGTCAGCACTGTCTTTCCGTTGGAAGGACAACACTGCTTCTTCAAGACTGCATGGAAATCCACTACTTCCGTGTGCATTGTCTTTTACTGCTCACAATACTGTTATTTCTACAAGGACTGCAGTGGGTCTGCACCTCTGGTGGCCCACCAATACCACAATCTCTACCAGGACTACAGTGGGTCTACTCTGTGATGACCTACCTACCAATATTCATCAACTTCGACTGACTCTGCTGTGGGTTTGCTCTGTTGTGGCCCATTACCTGTCAGCATGTCAAGAGTCAGCACTGTCTTTCCGTTGGAAGGACAACACTGCTTCTTCAAGACTGCATGGAAATCCACTACTTCCGTGTGCATTGTCTTTTACTGCTCAGACTTTGAGAAAAGAAACGGCAGTTTTACTGTGATGAAAGATCCGAACTGTCTTTATGGACTGTGAGAAAATTTTAGCTTTTGACCAACATTGTATCAATAAGTGTGTGCATTTGATTTCTTTGTTTTTGTATTTATGAAAAATTTTATCAAATCATTATTGGCCACTGGCCAAAACAATTTGTAAAATTTTTTGTGGGGAGCATGGGGGCTATGTAAGTAGGCTGTTTATGTTTTCTTATTGGCAACGTTACGTAGCGCTCTGTATGAAAATCACTGGCTGTGCTGTGTGCAGTCTGTGGCCAGTTTGCATTGTTGTCTGCCATTGTAGTGTTGGGCAGCTGGATGTGAACAGCGCGTAGCGTTGCGCAGTTGGAGGTGAGCCGCCAGCAGTGGTGGATGTGGGGAGAGAGATGGCGGAGTTTTGTAATTTGTCATGAACTGCTATATATATTATGACTATTAAGGTAAATACATTGTTTGTTCTGTATTAATATCTTTCATTTGCTTACTATCCCTATCAGTAGTTAGTGCCTTCCGTAGTTTGAATCTATTATTTAGCTGGCAGTAGTGGCGCTCGCTGTATTGCAGTAGTTCGAGTAATGAAGATTTTTGTGAGGTAAGTGACTTCTGAAAGGTATAGTTTAATGTTACTCAGGGCCATTCTTTTGCAGGGATCTTTGGTAGTCAGATTGCGTTGCGCTAAAAACGTTGTGTGTCAGTTTAAGCACAGTCTTGTATAATTGTTCAAAAGGGGACGTTTCACAATGTGTGTGCAGTGTGTGTAGTGTGTACAGTGTGTGTAGTGACTGGGAGTAAAAATGAGCGAACAGCGTAGCATTAGACTTTTTCATTATTAAATAACGTATTTGTAAAACAGTACTGTGCACTATGCATAAAGCGAATGAGGTAGCACTGTTTTGAAGACAGTGGCCTTGTATTCGGGAGGGTGAAGGCTCTAATCTTCATCCAGCCATCTGATTTAGATTTTCCGTGGTTTCCCTAAATAATTCCAGGCAAATGCTGGGGTGGTTCCTACTACTAGGCCACGGCAGACTACCTGTTCTATCCTTGTCATAGTAGACCTGTAAGTCTGTAAATGTCTGAATAAGTGAATTACTTTATTTTTGTTGTTCTCAAATTGTAATACCAACACATGTCGTCAAATATCCGTGTAAAAGGTATTTACGGCTGAATGAAACTACTACTGCTGCTACTACTGCTACCACTTCTAGTTTTCTACACAGTCCACTCACATTAATTTGATTACCGCCAATGTTCAGCGTCAAAGTGCGGTAACCACACGTAGACGACAGATGGCAGCACTACCAAGAGATGGTATATAGGGCGTGTCGCGGGGACGCGAATAACAGTGCAGTCGTTGTGCAATGCGGAAACGCAGCATGACAAAATGGCGCTATACAAAACCAAGGTCGAGACATCTGTGGTGCATCAAGGTCCATAGATGACAGGGGTGGACAACAGCTGTAGAGGTCCGTACGGGCGGATAGATTGTTGCGCAACTGACCACCCAAATTAGTCAAAGGGCTATCAACAATGTCTCATCAAAGACAGTGGCTTTTTGCAAAGCTGTTTCACAGAGGAAGACCGTACTACAATTCCTTCTCTAAATCCTCACACGAACGAAAAAATGGCTGACATCGAAATAAGTGTCCAAGGAATAGAAAAGCAATTGAAATCACTCAACAGAGGAAAGTCCACTGGACCTGACGGGATACCAATTCGATTCTACACAGAGTACGCGAAAGAACTTGCCCCCCTTCTAACAGCCGCGTACCGCAAGTCTCTAGAGGAACGGAAGGTTCCAAATGATTGGAAAAGAGCACAGGTAGTCCCAGTCTTCAAGAAGGGTCGTCGAGCAGATGCGCAGAACTACAGGGTGTTACAAAAAGGTACGGCCAAACTTTCAGGAAACATTCCTCACACACAAATAAAGAAAAGATGTTACGTGGACATGTGTCCGGAAATGCTTAATTTCCATGTTAGAGCTCATTTTAGTTTCGTCAGTATGTACTGTACTTCTCGATTCACCGCCAGTTGGGTGGGCTGACGAGAATCCGCACGCAATTGTGCAATCACGTCATCAACACAGATTTCTGTGAACGTTTGGGCAGGCATTGTTGGTGATGTCTTGATTGGGCCCCATGTTCTTCCACCTACGCTCAATGGAGCACGTTATCATGATTTCATACGGGATACTCTACCTGTGCTGCTAGAACATATGCCTTTACAAGTACGACACAATATGTGGTTCATGCACGATGGAGCTCCTGCACATTTCAGTCGAAGTGTTCGTACGCTTCTCAACAACAGATTCGGTGACCGATGGATTGGTAGAGGCGGACCAATTCCATGGCCTCCACGCTCTCCTGACCTCAACCCTCTTGACTTTCATTTATGGGGGCATTTGAAAGCTCTTGTCTACGCAACCCCGGTACCAAATGTAGAGACTCTTCATGCTCGTATTGTGGACAGCTGTGAAGCAATACGCCATTCTCCAGGGCTGCATCAGCGCATCAGGGATTCCATGCGACGGAGGGTGGATGCATGTATCCTCGCTAACGGAGTACATTTTGAACATTTCCTGTAACAAAGTGTTTGAAGTCACGCTGGTACGTTCTGTTGCTGTGTGTTTCCATTCCATGATTAATGTGATTTGAAGAGAAGTAATAAAATGAGCTCTAACATGCAAAGTAAGCGTTTCCGGACACATGTCCACATAACATATTTTCTTTCTTTGTGTGTGAGGAATGTTTCCTGAAAATTTGGCCGTACCTTTTTGTAACCCTCTGTATAGGCCTATTACTCTGACATCGATCTGTTGTGGAATTTTAGAACATGTTTTTTCCTCGCGTATCATATCATTTCCGGAAACTCAGTATCTACTCTGTAGGAATCAACACGGATTCCGGAAACAGCGATCGTGTGAGACGCAACTCATTTTATTTGTTGATGAGACCCAGAAAATACTAGATATAGGCTCCCAGGTAGATGCCATTTTCCTTGACTTCCGGAAGGCGTTCGATACAGTTCCGCACTGTCGCCTGATAAACAAAGTAAGAGCATACGGATTATCAGACCAGCTGTGTGGCTGGATTGAAGAGAACACAGCATGTTGTTCTCAATGGAGAGACGTCTACAGACGTTAAAGTAACCTCTGGCGTACCACTGGGGAGTGTTATGGGACCATTGCTTTTCACAATATATATATAAATGACCTAGTAGAGAGTGTCGGAAGTTCCATGCGGCTTTTCGCGGATGATGCTGTAGTATACAGAGAAGTTGCAGCATTAGAAAATTGCAGCGAAATGCAGGAAGATCGGCAGCGAATAGGCACTGGGTGCTGGGAGTGGCAACTGACCCTTAACATAGACAAATGTAATGTATTGCGAATACATAGAAAGAAGGATCCCTTATTGTATGATTATATGATAGCGGAACAAACACTGGTAGCAGTTACTTCTGTAAAATATCTGGGAGTATGCGTATGGAACGATTTGAAGTGGAATGATCATACAAAATTAATTGTTGGTATGGCGGGTGCCAGGTTGAGATTCATTGGGAGAGTCCTTAGAAAATGTAGTCCATCAACAAAAGAGGTGGCTTACAAAACACTCGTTCGGCCTATAGTTGAGTATTGCTCATCAGTGTGGGATCTGTACCAGGTCGGGGTGACAGAGGAAATAGAGAAGATCCAAAGAAGAGCGGTGCGTTTCGTCACAGGGTTATTTGGTAAGCGTGATAGCGTTACGGAGGTGTTTAGCAAACTCAAGTGGCAGACTCTGCGAGAGAGGCGCTCTGCATCGCGGTGTAGCTTGCCGTCCAGGTTTCGAGAGGGTGCGTTTCTGGATGCAGTATCGAATATATTGCTTCCCCCTACTTATACGTCCCGAGGAGATCACGAATGTAAAACTACAGAGAGATTCGAGCTCGCACGGAGGCTTTCCGGCACTCGTTCTTCATGCGAACCATACGCGAGTGGAACAGGAAAGGGAGGTAATGACAGTGGCACGTAAAGTGCCCTCCGCCACACACCGTTGGGTGGCTTGCGGAGTATAAATGTAGATGTAGATGTTCAGCGAACGTCGCTGCGTATGGGTCTCCACAGTAGGCGCCTGGTTCATGCGCCCAAGCTGACTGTTGTTCACTGGCAACGAAGGCTGGAATTTGCACGCCAGTAGCGCAGCTGGACGTCCACTGACTGGCGACGGGTGACCTTTTCAGATGTATCACATTTTATGCTCCGTCGGACAGATGGTCTTTGGTGCGACGGCGTGAAAGAAAAGAGCCCAGGCCGAAGGAAGAAGCGTTATGTTCCGGGGAATGTTCCCGTCACATTCTCTGTGTGATCCCGTCATTCAGGAAGGCACAATGGATGAACACACGTATGCATTTATCCTTGGGGAGTATGTCCACCCAGCACGATGGTATCTACCGGCAGGACAATGCAACGTATCACACAGCTCACAGTGCAGGTGTGTGATCTGAAGGGCAACAGGACGAGTTTACCATACTCCTCTGGCCACCAAACTCCCCGGATTTGAACCCAGTCGAGAATCTGTGGGACCACGTCGATCAGGCTGTTCGCGCCGTGGAGCATCATGGATAAACCTATGGCAGCTGGATACGGTACTGGAGTCGGCGTGGCTCCACATCATTGTCGGTGTCTTTCGGAACCTCGCTGTCTCTTTTCCTGCACGCCTCACAGCGATCCACGCTGCGTAAGGTGGTTATTGAGGCTTTTGACAGGTGGTCACGTTAACGTCACTGTACAATATACGTGTTGCATCCGCCCTTCCAACGACCACATCTTTTTTGGTTTCTTCAAACTACTCCTGCAAACATTTTTCTGTAGCTTCCCTGTTTGTTTCCTTCCTAAACGACTCATACTGCTGTATTCCTGTCTTATTCTAAACATTTTTGTACTCCCTTCATTCGTCAATCAACTGAAGTATGTCTACTGTTGTACACGGTTTCTTAACAATTATCGTCTTTATGCATACAGGGTGGTCTCAAATCCAATTTTTGTATCGTTCTCTGTTCGGTTTTAGGAAATCAAACGAAGAACACGTTTGGCGACACCGTCTCTGCCGGACCTCCTGAATTTGCGAGTGCAACAGTCTGATTGACTAACTCCAATGCTAAATAACTCGGAAACCGTACAACGTATCGACTATTTTTAATTATTTCTCAGCACAACCTCCCTTGCAGCACCCTTAAAAACTTTTCAAGGTGTTTCTGACCATGCTGTAGATTTGTCTGTCCAACCTCTGTGATTGTCCTTTTTAGAGATGTCTGTTTCTCTTCAACTGAACCACCTGTTGTGGTATTTGCTATCGCAGTATCAACAGCCGTAGAGAATTTCAAAAGCACATCATCATTCTTCACTACTACATCATCCCACTTCTTTCCGTCAGCATACTGTTCATCATTACCTAATTGTGATCTGAATCTGTGTCTGCCTCCTGTGACGTCTTACAATGGACTATCTTATTTCAGAATGTCTGTCTCCCCATGATGTAATCCATCTGTTTCCTTTGTCTCCAGTCCTTTCGAAGTATACCTCCTCCTCTTGTGCAACACATAGCGTAGTGGAAGGTGGGGAGATGACGTAAGAAAAATATTCTGTTATCTCAAGACAATACCGGACGGGTCATTATCTTATTGCAGTAGGATGTAAACAACTGTAAAAGTTTTTAATGACTGTTTAGCCGCAGTAAACTTCACGACAACCCACCTGTCCGTGCAGTGTAACCAGGCCGAATTTGCACAAATGTAAACCAAGCAGAAAAGTCGGAGTTTTCTCCGAATGCAGCGTGGGACGACGAACACTTCCATACGTTAGACGGAGTCCGGAAAAGTGGATTGATTTGTGCGTTCGAATGGGGAAGAGATAGCTTTGAATATAGTGGAAATTATCCTTAAAAAAAAGTAATAATAATAGATCGCGAAATGTAAATTTGTCATGAGCCCCTTCGTGAAGGAGACAAAGTGCAAGTACTGTATTTCCAAACAATGCGTTACACATCTGTCTACCTCGATAATTATAAACTCCCTCTTTTTTTTTGTTAGCAGTATCGAATTACCATCTCGAGTTGCACGAGCGCCAAACCGTACCCATTTTTTGTGCTGTGTTTTTGTCTGTTTTGTTCGGATTCGGGGGCAAGCCGCGAGGTGCGACCGCGGGCGCCGCGGGTGTCACGTGACAGGGTTATTGTTTTCCGGCCGATGTGCAGATTGTCGACCCCGGCTCGCAGTTTCGCAACTGGGGCGGTGCGCCGTGTAAATTTTCCGCCGCGCCCGGAGAAAGGTTGGGCCTTGCATTGTTCCCCGTGGCGCGGTACAGTCTCGCCGCGCGCTGATCCTTCTCTCTCTCCAGTCGAGGCAAGTGTTAGCAACAGTCGAAGATAACCGCGCGCGGCCATACGTGTAAAGACAATCGTTTCACCACTTGCGCGAAATAAACAGCTATGAGATCAAACGAATACTGAGCTGCGGCATCAAGAAAAGTTGAAAATGAGGTAAATCAAAAAAATCCTAAGAAATTTTGAACCTTAGAGTACAAGGACGTAGACACCACTGAGTTTTTCTTTTTCTTAAGCTTCTACGTGTTGTGGAATAAGTAGGGGAGGTATAAGTAGGGGAGGTGTAAGTAGGGGAAAGCAATATATTCGATACCTCATCCAAAAATGCACCCTCTCGAAACCTGGACAGCAAGCTATTCCACTATGCAGAGCGCCTCTCTTGCAGAGTCTGCCACTTGAGTTTGCTAAACATCTCCGCAACGCTATCACGGTTACCAAATAACCCTGTGACGAAACGCGCCACTCTCCTTCGGATCTTCTCTATCTCCTCTGTCAACCCGACCTGGTACGGATCCCACACTGATGAGCAATACTCAAATATAGGTCGAACGAGTGTTTTGTAAGCCACTTCCTTTGTTGATGGACTACATTTTCTAAGGACTCTCCCAATGAATCTCAACCTGGTACCCGCTTTACCAACAATTAATTTTATATGATTATTCCACTTCAAATCGTTCCGTACTGCCAGATATTTTACAGAAGTAACTGCTACCAGTGTTTGTTCCACTATCATATAATCATACACTCTCTGTTACGAATCACTAGAGGACACAGAGACCTATAATATTCGGACCTGCCGTGTGAAAGTTTTCGTCCACTAGCGCTGCCAGACGCTGGGATGGCGACTACTGTTTTTCGTGGCGGGTTGTTACTCGAGCATGTTTCATCGGATTCATCACTGGAAGTAAATAAGTAACCGGGTCAATAACTTAAAACTGTACACAAATAACCAATTATAAAATGGCTTCTTCTGGTATCAGTTGCTGGAATGCACCTGTGGAATCAGTCAGATATTGCGGTCGCTATGGCTCGGTGTCTTCACAGCTCGGAATTCAGAGATGATTATGAGCCTCGTGGAAGTACTCATTTCTTAAGATGTGGAGATAGAGTTTTAATCGCCGGACAAGATACATGACACTTGAAAGTTCCTGGCAGATTAAAACTGTGTGCCGGACCGAGACTGGAACTCGGGACCTTTGCCTTTCGCCGGAAGTGCTCTGCCATCTGAGCTACCCGAGCACGACTCACGCCCCGTCCCCACAGCTTTACTTCTGCCAGTACCTCGTCTCCTACCTTCCAAACTTTACAGAAGCTCTCCTGCGAACCTTGCAGAACTAGCACTCCTTAAAGAAAGGATATTGCGGAGACATGGCTTAGCCACAGCCTGGGGGATGTTTCCAGAATGAGATTTTCACTCTGCAGCGGAGTACGCACTGATATGAAACATACTGGCAGATTAAAACTGTGTGCCGGACCGAGACTCGAACTCGGGAGAGCACTTGTCCCAAAAGGCAAAGGTCCCGAGTTCGAGTCTCGGTCCGGCACACAGTTTTAATCTGCCAGGAAGTTTCATATCAGCGCACACTCCGCTGCAGAGTGAAAATCTCATCTACATCACACTTGTAGCTAGCGGTGCTCCTAGTCTGACGATTTCGTAGTAGAGTTTGGCCTGCTGAACGGCAAAAAGAGAACAGCCGATCAGTATACGGTTTACACCTGCTGTCCTATGGGGAATCTTCGCAGTGTCGAGAGGTACAAACTTTGATTGTGTAGAGAAGCGCAGGCTAACACCCGTTTTCCTTTTTTTTTCCCCCGCGTTACCTGAGAGTTCCTAGAATCTCTACCATTCGTCAAAGGCCCCTTTCGTTACAGTGATTAGGAAGTCTGTATGAAGTACACATGCAAAGAGAAGTATTCCTTCAGTGGTACTACCCTTTGCTAATTGGTACACTATTTTGTTCTCTGTGATTGCGGAATTCCTTTTGAACCAGAAATTTTGCACTCTTTTGTATTGCTCGATGCAGTGATAGATTAGTTCGTGTTCATCGAAAAGCTGACAGTTTTCACGTTCCAGGATCAAATGGCTTTGAGCACTATGGGACTTAACATCTGAGGTCATCAGTCCCCTAGAACTTTTTTTTTTTTTGTTGGTCGTCAGTCTACTGACTGGTTTGATGCGGCCCGCCACGAATTCCTTTCCTGTGCTAACCTTTTCATCTCAGAGTAGCACTTGCAACCTAAGTCCCCAATTATTTGCTTGACGTATTCCAATCTCTGTCTTCCTCTACAGTTTTTGCCCTCTACAGCTCCCTCTAGTACCATGGAAGTCATTCCCTCATGTCTTAGCAGATGTCCTATCATCCTGTCCCTTCTCCTTTTCAGTGTTTTCCACATATTCCTTTCCTCTCCGATTCTGCGTAGAACCTCCTCATTCCTTACCTTATCAGTCCACCTAATTTTCAACATTCGTCTATAGCACCACATCTCAAATGCTTCGATTCTTTTCTGTTCCGGTTTTCCCACAGTCCATGTTTCACTACCATACAATGCAAAATTGCAGACGTACATCCTCAGAAATTTCTTCCTGAAATTAAGGCCGGTATTTGATATTAGTAGACTTCTCTTGGCCAGAAATGCCTTTTTGCCATAGCGAGTCTGCTTTTGATGTCCTCCTTGCTCCGTCCGTCATTGGTTATTTTACTGCCTAGGTAGCAGAATTCCTTAACTTTATTGACTTCGTGACCATCAATCCTGATGTTAAGTTTCTCGCTGTTCTCATTTCTACTACTTCTCATTACCTTCGTCTTTCTCCGATTTACTCTCAAACCATACTGTGTACTCATTAGACTGTTCATTCCGTTCAGCAGATCATTTAATTCTTCTTTACTTTCACTCAGGATAGCAATGTCATCAGCGAATCGTATCATTGATATCCTTTCACCTTGTATTTTAATTCCACTCCTGAACCTTTCTTTTATTTCCATCATTGCTTCCTCGATGTACAGATTAAAGAGTAGGGGCGAAAGGCTACAGCCTTGTCTTACACCCTTCTTAATACGAGCACTTCGTTCTTGATCGTCCACTCTTATTATTCCCTCTTGGTTGTTGTACATATTGTATATGACCCGTCTCTCCCTATAGCTTACCCCTACTTTTTTCAGAATCTCGAACAGCTTGCACCATTTTATATTGTCGAACGCTTTTTCCAGGTCGACAAATCCTGTGAAAGTGTCTTGATTTTTCTTTAGCCTTGCTTCCATTATTAGCCGTAACGTCAGAATTGCCTCTCTCGTCCCTTTACTTTTCCTAAAGCCAAACTGATCGTCACCTAGCGCATTCTCAATTTTCTTTTCCATTCTTCTGTATATTATTCTTGTAAGCAGCTTCGATGCATGAGCTGTTAAGCTGATTGCGCGATAATTCTCGCACTTGTCAGCTCTTGCCGTCTTCGGAATTGTGTGGATGATGCTTTTCCGAAAGTCAGATGGTATGTCGCCAGACTCATATATTCTACACACCAACGTGAATAGTCGTTTTGTTGCCACTTCCCCAAATGATTTTAGAAATTCTGATGGAATGTTATCTATCCCTTCTGCCTTATTTGACCGTAAGTCCTCCAAAGCTCTTTTAAATTCCGATTCTAATACTGGATCCCCTATCTCTTCTAAATCGACTCCTGTTTCTTCTTCTATCACATCAGACAAATCTTCACCCTCATAGAGGCTTTCAATGTATTCTTTCCACCTATCTGCTCTTTCCTCTGCATTTAACAGTGGAATTCCCGTTGCACTCTTAATGTTACCACCGTTGCTTTTAATGTCACAAAAGGTTGTTTTGACTTTCCTGTATGCTGAGTCTGTCCTTCCGACAATCATATCATTTTCGATGTCTTCACATTTTTCCTGGAGCCATTTCGTCTTAGCTTCCCTGCACTTCCTATTTAATTCATTCCTCAGCGACTTGTATTTCTGTATTCCTGATTTTCCCGGAACATGTTTGTACTTCCTCCTTTCATCAATCAACTGAAGTATTTCTTCTGTTACCCATGGTTTCTTCGCAGCTACCTTCTTTGTACCTATGTTTTCCTTCTCAACTTCTGTGATGGCCCTTTTTAGAGATGTCCATTCCTCTTCAACTGTACTGCCTACTGCGCTATTCCTTATTGCTGTATCTATAGCGTTAGAGAACTTCAAACGTATCTCGTCATTCCTTAGTACTTCCGTATCCCACTTCTTTGCGTATTGATTCTTCCTGACTAATGTCTTGAACTTCAGCCGACTCTTCATCACTACTATATTGTGATCTGAGTCTAGATCTGCTCCTGGGTACGCCTTACAATCCAGTATCTGATTTCGGAATCTCTGTCTGACCATGATGTAATCTAATTGAAATCTTCCCGTATCTCCCGGCCTTTTCCAAGTATACCTCCTCCTCTTGTGATTCTTGAACAGGGTATTCGCTATTACTAGCTGAAACTTGTTACAGAACTCAATTAGTCTTTCTCCTCTTTCATTCCTTGTCCCAAGCCCATATTCTCCTGTAACCTTTTCTTCTACTCCTTCCCCTACAACTGCATTCCAGTCGCCCATGACTATTAGATTTTCGTCCCCCTTTACATACTGCATTACCCTTTCAATATCCTCATACACTTTCTCTATCTGTTCATCTTCAGCTTGCGACGTCGGCATGTATACCTGAACTACCGTTGTCGGTGTTGGTCTGCTGTCGATTCTGATTAGAACAACCCCGTCACTGAACTGTTCACAGTAACACACCCTCTGCCCTACCTTCCTATTCATAACGAATCCTACACCTGTTATACCATTTTCTGCTGCTGTTGATATTACCCGATATTCATCTGACCAGAAATCCTTGTCTTCCTTCCACTTCACTTCACTGACCCCTAGAACTTAGAACTACTTAAACCTAACTAACCTGAGGACATCACACATATCCATGCCTGAGGCAGGATTCGAACCTGCAATCATAGCGGTCGCGCGGTTCCAGACTGAAGCGCCTAGAACCGCTCGGCCACTGAGGCCGGCCCGTTCCAGTATCGAAAATGAGTAGTTAACTAAGCAGTTTCCACTGACACAAATCGCATAAAAATACTGGATAATTGCAGTCCATCTGTTGTAGTGATTTAGCAGTTGTATGGAAGTCGCAGAAATCCGAACCACAGAAAGCGTTTGAAAAATAGCGAACGTTTTATTTTGAGAGAACGATAATAGAGCGTTTGATTTTTGCTGTTAGCCCACAGTATGTAGGAGATGGAGGCTTTGAGTAGAAGCACAATGTAAAAATCTTGTGAATCAAAATATTCGTCGTAACGTCACCATAGGAAGTGTTGCAATCTTACATGACATGAGTTGTAATGGTGTAAACAGAAGTTTAAAGCTGCATACCTGTATAACTTTTTTAACAGAAGTTCAGTTTGTCCTTGGGCTACAAGAGGTTGCAGTAAGACACACTGAAGAAAAACTATACGAAATAGGTTCCGTATCAATGTCAGGAAAAAGTGTCAAAATTTATGGCGACAATACTACAAAAAAAATAAAGATACTGAGAAACTTTTTTTGGAGCTACAGCTTTTCGAGTAACACTGATAGGATTCCTGTTAGCAGTACTTACGTGGGGAAAAAAAAGAACAGGCAGTAACAGTAGGCAATGAGTAATGCCATCCTGTTGTCGAAATAAGCCGTGCTGAATTGTCTACCAGCAGAAAAAGTGCGAGGGAGGGGCTACTCTGATTTAGCGGCCAGTTTTTTTGGCACGAGCGGCAGAATGTGGGGCCCGTCGCGTGGCATCGAACCCGGGCGCGCCGCGTTCCCAGCGCGGGCCGTGAGAGCTGCGCCCGCACTGTGTCAAGGCGTCGGCGGCGGCGGGCGCAAAAACCCGCGGCGGATGCCCGCTGATGTCAACCCGCGGCACGCGCAAAAACGGCCCGCAGCGCGGCGGTGCACGGCCGGCCTTGAAATACTTGCAGCCGGCGGGAGGCGCGACACGCAGCTTCGGCTAAACTTGGGAGGCAGTCGGGGGCAGAGAAGGAACGGGCCAAACTTCCATCCTGAGTCAGAATAAGGGCGGCGCCAGAACGTCCGGACCACCGGCGACGGCCTAACCTTTGGTGCCGCGCAGCCAGAGTACCACTGATAGAGTCAGAGCAGGAGACGATGGCCTATGGGCAGTGACCAGGTTTCGTCCCAGGCGCTGGGCGAATTCATTTGTTTGTTCCGAAGGAGAGGCCGACGTGTTTACCTCCTTTCGGCGGATCAGTGATGACAGGATAGAGACGCATGCCCTGCAATCCTACTCAAACTACACACATCAAAAAACGTTTTGCGTCACCTCTGTTCTGAGAGTTCCAGAACCTGGACAGAAAATTGGAATAGAGATCAACATAAACATCATTTCCGCCCTTTTTATTACTCATGAAAACCACACGTTAGATGTGGTACAGCCATACAGCGAGACCTTCAGAGGTGGTGGCCCAGACTGCTGTACACACCGGTACCTCTAATACTCAGTAGCACGTCCTCTTGCACTGATGCATGCCTGTATTCGTCGTGGCATACTATCCACAAGTTCATCAAGCCACTGTTGGTCCAGATTGTTCCACTCCTCAACGGTGATTCGGCTTAGATCCCTCAGAGTGGTTCGTGGGTCACATCGTCCATAAACAGCCCTTTTCAATCTATCCCAGGCATGTTCGATAGGGTTCATGTCTGGAGAACATGCTGGCCACTCTAGTCGAGCTATGTCGTTATTCTGAAGGAAGTTATTCTCAAGATGTGCACGATGGGGGCGCGAATTTTCGTCCATGAAGACGAATGCCTCGTCAATCTGCTGCCGATATGGTTGCGTTATCGGTCGGAATGTGGCATTCACGTATCGTAAAGCCGTTACGGCGTCTTCCATGACCACCAGCGGCGTATGTCGGCCCCACATAATGCCACATTAAAACAGCAGGGAACTTCCACCTTGCTATATTCGCTGGACAGTGTGTCTAAGGCGTTCAGCCTGACCAGGTTGCCTCCAAACACGTCTCAGACGATTGTCTGGTTGAAGGCATATGTGACACTCATCGGTGAAGAAACGTGATGCCAGTGCATTCGGCATGTTATTGGACCCATCTGTACCGAGCTGCATGATGTCGTCGTTGCAAAGATGGACCTCGCCATGGACGTCGGGTGAAGTGGCGCATCTTGCAGCCTATTGTGCACAGTTTGAGTCGTAACACGGCGTCCTGTCCTGCACGAACAGTATTATTCAACATGGTGACGATGGTGTCAGGATTCCTCCGAGCCATAATCCGTAGGTAGCGGTCGTCCACTGCAGTAGTAGCCCTTGGGCGGCCTGAGCGAGGCATGTTATCGACAGTTCCTGTCTCTCTGTATCTCCTCCATGTTCGAAAAACATCGCTTTGATTCACTCCGAGACGCCTGGATACTTCCCTTGTTGAGAGCCCTTTCTTGCACAAAGTAACAATGCCGACGTGATCGAACTGCGATACTGACCGTCTAGGCATGTTTGAACTACAGACAACACGAGCCGTGCCGGCCCGAATGGCCGAGAGGTTCTAGGCGCTACAGTCTGGAACCGCGAGATCGCTACGGTCGCAGGTTCGAATCCTGCCTCGGGTGTGGATGTGTGTGATGTCCTTAGGTTAGTTAGGTTTAAGTAGTTCTAAGTTCTAGGGGACTGAAGACCACAGCAGTTAAGTCCCATAGTGCTCAGAGCCATTTTTGAACGAGCCGTGTACCTCCTTCCTGGTGGAATGAATGGAACTCATCGGATGTCGGACTACCTCTGTGTAATTGTCGCTGTTCGTGCATGGTTGTTTACACCTCTGGGTGGGTTATCGACATCTCTGAACAGTCAAAGGGAGTGTGTCTGTGATACAATATCCACAGTCAACGTCTATCTTCAGGAGTTCTGGGGACCGGGGTGATGCAAAACCTTTTTTGACGTGTGTATTATTCATCATTTCAACGATTTCTGACATCTTTCCCATTTTCTGTCTGATTCATCTCTGTGGTTCATTTCGTCTGCTCGCAGAAACCTGATAACTAGACGCGTTCGTTTCCCATTTACCCAACCGCGCTTTTCTATGACCGACCTGTTACTTTTTTTGATAAAGCTCGACACGGTTTGTACGTCAATTACTGCACGGTTCACTTTATTCATAGAGATTTGAGGTTCCAAAGGGGCTGGCTTAGTCCGCTGCATTACGTGTGTCTGTGTCTTCAATACCAGACCAGCTTCGAC
The DNA here is from genome assembly GCF_023864275.1 of Schistocerca cancellata. NCBI lineage: Eukaryota > Metazoa > Arthropoda > Insecta > Orthoptera > Acrididae > Schistocerca > Schistocerca cancellata. Next base: position 603,654,141 of record NC_064631.1, on the reverse strand, counting down.
TGCCGCATTTCTAAAAGAAAAGAATGAACAGTAGATTACAACCTTGAAAGCATTCGAGGTGAGCAGTATCTCATCTGAGCAGTCCGCTGAATGAAATGGTAGTGGAATGTTTGATGAACAATTCCAATGTTCTAAAAGTGGTTTAGAGAAAGCTTGGATAACCCAAAATGAGGATAGGTGCACTCAGATTAACATGTGGCCCAGTTGCACCCCTCTGGGACACGGATAAAATAGTACTGTAGACGTATATGTACAGGTGATGAACAAGAACATGGGAGTGCCAAAAACACAGCGCATTACCACGCCTGCCTGTTGGCGTTAAAAACTGCTGAGTGATGCAGAACTTGTTTTGATGCGTGTATTTTACAGAAACTGTTCGGTAAAATAAATCATTTTTGCATTGATTATAGCTTTATATGAGTGTGAGTTTCATGATGACGTGTCCATCATTTCGTTAATCGTCATAGTTATTGTGATATTTGCATGTAAGTGAGACAATGTGCGAAATTCGAGAAAAAATTACAATGAAAAATAGAGGTGACTATGATTTAGCATTTGGTGCACATTAATAAATGTTGCTGTGTATGAAATGTAGCTTATACATTGAATTTTTCTTTAGACTTGAGTGGAGGTCTCTGTCTGTCACCGATATCAAGAAAACTGATATGATACAGCACACTTATCTGCGAAAGCGCGCGCCAGCGATAAAGCCAGACCGAAATATCCATAACAGTCTTCATATTTCAAATGAATGATTTGACAGATCGAAATGATATTTATGAAACTGATAGCACAGAAAGAGGAAAGTATTTTGCCATATGGTTATGATGCAAAACCCTGTGACCCTAGTTTTCCTCAATTCGTCGCTTAATAAACTTAATAAATCTCTGTTTAAGCATGCTCTTGCAACATGTTAGTGATTTCACTCTGTGTAAACTCCACTGAATTTTGTCAAAAGAAGCAAATTTTAGCACGGTAGCAGGAGAAACTTGCAGATTCTACTCAAATATCGCGGTTCATGACGGTTCTCTGAAAGCTACAAATGTGAAACGAGCCAGGCGATAATAAATCGCTGATTTTGTTGCATTTTTAGCGGAATTTATTTTAGGTACTAACCTAAGCAGAGATGACAGGTCTTTTTGGATTGTCGCCATGCAATTGTGGGCCGCAGGGAGCTTCACTTAATATTTATAAAATGTGTGAGTGCTGGCCTCAGTTTAAGACGGCACATCCCCTCCGGCGCTCGGAATTTCCCCTGCAGCGCCTGCCTGCAACCCTCACCACTATCACTCTACCCACTCGTGCCTTCCCAGTTGCGCACCTCCTGGCCACATTATTCTTTGTGCACTTCGCTACATTACTGTGCTGCCTACAGACAAATGACATGCTCATTTACGCTATAAAATTACGAATTTTTAATCTATTTTCATTTTCTATTTTTTACCACTGTTTTATTTTGGACTTCCATCTGTATGCTATGCTGAAGTGTCATATCTTTTTATTTACACAAAGCATTTTTTGTCTGGAGTGTAGCCTTGTACAGAAGTGAACGGTAGACGACAAACAGTTCAGACAAGAAGAGAATATAGGCTGGGGGGGCTGAACCGCACAATAACCCTGGGGGTTCGGTGTGGGGCGGCGGTGGGGTGAGTGGACTGCTATAGCCTGTTGTGGGGATGTGTACCACTGAGGTCTATGGGGGGGGGGGGGGGGACGGAGCCTCTCCGTCGTTTCTAGGTTCCCAGTTCAATACATACATACATATAAATGTTGTTTAGCTACCAGGGGGACATTAATTAAGAACATGACTTGTGAGTTGGTTCGTTTTGAAGATGTGGACAGCAGAACGTCTTTTTTTATAGCACTCAGTAATTTTTTATTCGGTAATCAACTTCCTATTCACAGGACCTGCACAAAAACATACAACAGCGCACCATTAATGTAAACATGACGGTGTTTAAAAGGTAACGCAAAACTGGCTAGCTCTACTGTAATAGTACACAGTGCAGGTCCCTGGATAACATAACTCGATGGGTTGCTGGAGTTGACATTAAACAAGTGGAAACAACAAGAAAAATGCACACCTGTCATTAGCACAACTGTCTCCAGTTGAAGGTTTGTGTGTGTAGAGTCAAGTACTGTCTTAACTGTACGCAACGTCGTTTAAAGTTAGTAATGTACTCCATATATCCGTATTGTACATAAGGAAACGTTATTACAATTATTGTTATGCTAACTTACATCCTCCGTAGATGAGTAGTTCTACCGCTCTTCGTTGGTGTACATTGCATTCACACAAGTCAATGGAATTTCTCTTTCTGGTAATGACGAATGTTGCATGAATTATGGAACTGCTCATGATGGGAGATTAAGTTTGCTTCACTTGTTTTTGTGTGGGCAGTGCTTGTAAATTACACTGCTACCCATTAAAATTGTAACATTAAGAAGGATTGCTTAACAGTAAACCGCGAGCAGATGTTCCCAGTGGGTGAGAGATCTGGGGAACGTGCTGGCCGGGGCAACGTGTCTTACCTTCTCTTATTGGAAGACTGTAGATTGCTTAAGCAACGAAGGGTACCTAGCGACTGGAAGGAAGCGCAGGTCTTTCGCATTTTTGAGAAGGGCCGTAGGACAGATGCACACGATTATAGACTTATATCATTGACGGCAATCTGTTGTAGAATTAAGAATATGTTTTATGCTCAAGAATTATAGCGCTCTTGGAGAAGAAAAGTCTCCTCCACAAAAATCAACATGCATTGGGCAAAACAGAGATCCTGCGAAACTCAGCTCGCTCTGTTGCTTCATGAGATCCACAGCGCAGTAGACAATAGCGCTCAAGTTGATGCCGTGTTAACTTGACTTCAGGAACGTATTTGACAGCGTCCCGCACTGCCGTTTAGCGAAGATAATACGAGCTTATCGAGCATCGGAGCAGATTTGCGACTCGATTCAAGACGTCCTTGCAGACAGAAATCAACACGTCGATCTTAACGGAACTAAATCGGCGATGTGCAGGTAATTTCTGGAGTACCCCAAGGAAGTGTGATAGGAGTGTTACTGTTTACATTATACATAAATGATCTGGTAGAAAGCAGCGGATGCTCTCTAAGGCTGTTTGCATATGACGCGGTAGTCTAACACAAAGCAGCAACGCCACAAGATAGGAATCAGAAAACTGATGGATGCTGCAGGGTCTGGCAGTTGACCCTGAACGCAAATAAACGTAACATATTGCGCAGACATAGGAAAAGAAATCCACATTTGTACAGCTACACTATTGATGACAAACCGCTGGAAACAGTATCTACCGTAAAATATCTAGGAGTAACTACCCAGAGCGACCTTAAGTGGAATGACCATAAAACAAATAGCGGGAAAAGCAGATGCCAGATTCAGATTCATAGGAAAAATCCGCGAAGGAAGTGGCTTATAAGGCGCTTGTTCGACAGATCCTTCTGGGATCCCTACCAGATAGGACTGATAGAGGAGATCCAACGAAGAGCGGCACGTTTCGTCACGGGACCATTTAGTCGACACGTGAGCGTCCCGGAGATGCTTAACAAACTCCATTGGCAGATGTTACAAGAGAGGCGTTGTGGATCACGGAGAGATTTATTAATGAAATTTCGAGAGAGCACCTTCCGGGAGGAGTCGGTCAACATATTACTTCCGCCAAACATACGAGGCGTCTTTTTTAAGTAAGTACCGTTTTTAGATTAAAATGAGACGTAATAAGAGATCTCAATAATTTTATTTTTACATGAAAGCCTGTACCTTAATCTACGCATTGACGCCATTAGAGTCTGATTCTTTCTTGTTTACGTTGTGTACTGAATGTTTAAGATGCCTCCGATAATCGTGAGTCCCGCCGACTGTGAAGAGCGGGCTGTTATAAGATTTCTTAGTGCTAAAGGCCTAAAAGCGATCGATATTCATCGTGAGATCTGTGCAGTTTACGGAGAAAACATTATGAGTAATGGAATGGTAAGAAAGTGGGTGAGAGCATTTAAAGATGGCCGCACAAATGTGCATGATGAACAACGGAGTGGGCGTCCTTCGGTCGTTAATGAAAGTTTGGTGCAGGAAGTGGACAATAAGGTGAGAGAAAACAGACGCTTTACGATTTCCTCCTTGCGGGATGACTTTCCTAATGTTTCTCGTAGTGCTTTATATGGCATTGTGACCGAACACTTGAATCACCGAAAATTGTGCGCACGTTGGATACCGAAAATGTTGACGGATGTGCACAAAACCAAGCGTTTAGACAGTGCATTGACTTTCCTTGAGCGGTACCACAACAACGGTGATGATTTGTTAAGCCAAAACGGGCGATGAAACATGGGTGGCCTACGTCACACCAGAATCGAAGCAACAGTCCTTGGAAGTTGAGAAAGGGCATCGTTTTGCTGCAAGACAATGCCCGTCAGCATGTGGCGAATCAGACCAAAGACCTCATCACATCTTTTCGATGGGAAACTATAGATCATCCTCCGTACAGCCCCGATCTTACGCCCAGTGACTACCATCTGTTCCTGCACTTGAAGGAACACCTGGGCGGTCAGCGTCTTCAAGACGATGACGAAGTCAAAACAGTGGTGATGCAGTGGTTAACGAGTCAGGCGGCAGACTTCTATGAGGAGGGTATTCAAAAACCGGTACAACGTTATGACAAGTGCCTCAATATTGACGGAAATTATGTAGAAAAGTAGATTAAGGTGCAGGCGTTCTTGTAAAAATAAAGTTATTGAGATATCTTAGCACGTCTTTTTTTAATTTCAAAACGGTACTTACTTAAAAAAACACGTCTCGTACGTCTCGCGTAATGAACATAAGAAGAAAATTCGAGAAATTAGAGCCAAAACAGAGGCTTACTGTCCATTCTTTTCACGTGCTATTCGCGAGATGAACAGGGTTGGACGGCTCAGTTAGTGGTACAAAAATTACCCTCCGCCACACACCATCAGGTGGCTCGCGGAGTATGATGTAGATGTAGATAACTCCACAGAGACCTCAGACCGCGGCCACTACCCTTAACACTTCACAAATGCAACGGCTGCTGTCCAAATTAACAGTTATGTGAAACTGAGGTAATGATTTTGAGTGCCTAATGACAGTCCGTATCATCAAGCCGGGTGCTGGGCTGTGAGAGAATTCAACCTGGCAACGTTCGTTCTTCCCGGAGCCTGCTGTACGCATATTCGGGACTCGTCTGAAAGGACGGTGTCTTGCGACTCCTGCGTCTAGTGCCGTACTGTTGGGCGCACCATCGCCGGCCCGCCTCTCTTTGCTGCCACGTCCAGGGTAATCGCAACAAAGGCCGCTGTGCCGACAGTCCGTGGCGCTCCAGGCGTCGTTACACTGTCCGCGTTCAGGCTACGTAGAAAGCGCAGAGCACTGTACAGAAGATAAGGGCGTGCATGTACGGCGAACTGGAAATTCCCCCGGCGTACCGTGAGACTCTGCCACAGCGTGCTCCTGCAGCTGACCGAGCCCCTCGGCACCATTCCCAACGTGGCACATATTAGGGATCTTTACTTTAAATATCACGGCTAGGCATACGACAGCATGCTATTGGCCACCGATTGGAAACTAAGCTAAGATGCAGCAAATAATAGCATGTTATGTTTACACTAACATATAATGGAATCACAGGTGATTAGACGAACAGCAGCGTGACTGGAACGCATCAGATAAGGATCACAGAGTGTGTGAAATTTTCCCGATCGTTAGGGAAAGAAAAAGATGAAACTTCCTGGCAGATTAAAACGTGTTTCATATCAGCGCACACTCCGCTGCAGAATGAAAATTTCATTCTGGAAGAATGAGATGGATTATATTAACCGCAGTCGGGGAATGATTAATTTTCTTACGGGACATGGCCCATACCAAGTATATCTACATAGGATTAAGAGGTGCAAACAAGTGTGCCCGCATCTCGTGGTCGTGCGGTAGCGTTCTCGCTTCCTACGTCCGGGTTCCCGGGTTCGATTCCCGGCGGGGTCAGGGATTTTCTTTGCCTCGTGATGGCTGGGTGTTGTGTGCTGTCCTTAGGTTAGTTAGGTTTAAGTAGTTCTAAGTTCTAGGGCACTGATGACCATAGATGTTAAGTCCCATAGTGCTCAGAGCCATTTTTGCAAACAAGTGTACTCCGGAACATGCAGTTTTGCAATGCCCCACTTGTGATGTCAACAGCACAGGCATCAATAACGATATAAAGTATATAGTCTCTGCTGAAGAAATGTGACATAGCGTTGACAGGTTAGCAAACCAAATTTCAATGATAGCGTTGAGAAGATTCCACGAAAATCTCGTGCACGACACGAGGCAGGACACTCTCAAGTACGAGATGATGCTTTTGGTGTATCACCCAACGGGTAGGGCAGTGTGGAACGCGTGGGAGACATGCCGGGTAGTTCCAATCATCGCCTTATCAGTACAAGAAGCAGACGCATAATTTCGGATTTAATACGTGTACTTACTGTGAACTGCCGGCCGCTGTGGTCGAGCGGTTCTATGCGCTTCAGTCAGGAACCGCGGTGCTGCTACGGTCGCAGGTTCGAATCCTGCCTCGGGCATGGATCTGTGTGATTTCCTTAGGTTAGTTAGGTTTAAGTAGTTCTAAGTCTAGAGGACTAATGACCTCAGATGTTAACTCCCATAGTGCTTAGAGCCATTTGAACCATTTTTTTACTGAGAACTCTGTAATCAATGTAAATGTATTCTATCAACGCAAAAATCCGAAAGTACCAGGCTTAATTACATTTTTGAGTACAGTTAGTAAGAGAAAATGAAATTTCAATAGAAATATATTGCTTGTAGTATAGTATCTGACGTAAGTATTACGAAGTCGCATTTCATAATGTGAGTCTGAGGCAGTAGTTTAGGAATAGTTTGCAGTTTAGCTTTAGAAGTGGTGAGACTCGAGTCATTCCGAGACCTTCGACGGTTTGTTGTTGGAATATGTTAGTAGTAGATGAAAATTAGATTTTATTGTTTTTCGTTAAATTTCATGTCGAAATTTTTGATGTAATTTAAGTGCTAATTAATTTGTTTTGTATTTGGTGGTGGACAACATTTCAAATTTGTACAGTCATCTCTACGGCGTGTCAGTCAGCAAGTCATTCTAATATAGAAAATAAATAAATAAAAGAAAGTGTTCAAATATTCACGTGGATACTTGTCTTGCAGCAGATCAAGCCCATTTCCTGACTCAGTACATGTGACGTGGCTGTACGATCCTACGCGGCCGAGCGAATTGTATGTATGTCGTCTCGGGCGCTGGTCGTGTGGGTTCACTGAGATCCTGCATACCCTCGACTATGGCCATCCCCAGTTCGTTGGTTTCATATTCCCATGACGGGAGGAGGATCTAGACAGTGCGACACGATCAACTGCAGTCTCGATAGTCGATAATTCTGCGGCTGTCGGATTTCGAGACGTATTGGTAGGCGTTTCTCCTTTTTACACGAGGAAAACACGGCCTCCTCATAAACAATCAACGTTCAAATGCGATTTCTGAATGGGAAACCCGTTGCGTGATCTTTTTTTTAAATACAGGGTGGTCACTACAGTCTCCAAAGCTTGTTAGAGTGTTACAGGGTAAGTTATGCTCAGAAACATTTTTTAAGAAAAAAATTCGATACGTTGTGCCGTTTTCGAGTCAATTAGCACTGAATTTTTCTTATCATACCGTTGCGCGCGCAGTTTCGAGCGGCGCACCAGAGACGCTGTCACTAAACGCGTCCTTCGTTTGGTTTCCTAAAACTAAACAAGAGAACAAATACAAAAATTGGACATGGGACGGTAGTAAGAATCGAACCTGAGCCAAAGGCTGATCAGTCTCTTACGCTGTCATCTGCGTTATAAGCACAACTGACACTAACTGTATTTGATAGACCGCTTGAATCTGCGTACGCAACGGCCTGACTGGCTAACTTCAGTCCTAATTAACTCGGAAACAGCGTAACGTATCTTATTTTTTCCTTAACTGTTATTTCTCAGCACAGCCCTGTAACTCCGGTAGAAGCTTTTCAGCGTGTTTCTGACTACCCTGCATACCGAATGTAGTCGCCGTCAGTGCTATCGAATTCATGTGGTTACGCTGAAATGCTGATCATTTTCATATTCAAGCGTATGGTACACTTCATGCCAGTTAGAGACGTTTGTTGCATCCCGACTTCACGGTATTGCAGTTTTAATCCCCAGCAGGGTAGTATAGTTACAGTCAGTTTACACAATGCTGTATCATATTACGCATGGAAGAGACGTGGCAAAAATATAATAAATCCACTACACCGGAGGCAGGACTACGATTTTTAAAATTCTTCTGTCGAACAGGTAGTAGAAGGACAATGTGAAATATTTTTGGTTACATAGAAAAGAAAGTAAACTGTAAGGAGTGAGAAATATGTATCTACCCGAATGTTTAGCGGATGTTTGAAAGTGTGTTTCTCCGATACTGTGCTGTATTGTTGTTGTTGTGATCTTCAATCCAGAGACTGGTTTGATGTAGCTCTCCATGCTACTCTATCCTGTGCAAGCTTCTTCATCTCCCAGTACCTACTGCAACCTACATCCTTCTGACTCTGTTTAGTGTATTCATCTCTTGGTCTCCCTCTACGATTTTTACCCTCCACGCTGCCCTCCAATACTAAATTGCTGATCCCTTGATGCCTCAGAATATGTCCTACCAACCGATCCTTTCTTCTAGTCAAATTGTGCCACAAATTTCTCTTCTCCCCAATTCTATTCAATACCTCCTCATTAGTTATGTGATCTTCCCACCTAATCTTCAGGATTCTTTTGTAGCACCAATTTCGAAAGCTTCTATTCTCTTCTTGTCTAAACTGTTTATCGTCCACGTTTCACTTCCATACATGGCTACGCTCCATACAAATACTTTCAGAAAAGACTTCCTGACACTTAAATCTATACTCGATGTTAACAAATTTCTCTTCTTGAGAAACGCTTTCCTTGCCATTGCCAGTCTACATTTTATATCCTCTCTACTGCGACCATCATCAGTTATTTTGTATGCTATATTATAGTATAGGTATTATCAAGTGTTCGTTGAGGTATGTGTGACCTCACAGTCAGCTGGTCAGCGATGATATCTAATCTCATCTGCAGCTAAAGTGTCAATAACTTTCCGTTGAGACAAAGAAGAGATAAATGAAGCTGGTAGGATTCGGTTCAAACCACATCTGTCTCTTCTGAGAATTTGTTTAATATTATTCGCCATTTCCGGTCGCTCTTACAGAGCCGAGATTTTCTGATATGCATCTGGGTTTTTACTGCAGGTGGACGTTGCTTATAAGTAGATTATTACGTATAAAAATTTACGAATAGAAATCAGAGGCACGGTCTCTTAGTTCTGTGAAGCCCGTGCTTCTGTACCTTCGACATCAGACCAACTTATTACTTCTGTATTATGCTCTATGAAATCTTCTATAGCATACCTTGGAACAGCCTCCCAAGAAAGTTCGCGAACTGTTCTTCAACACCCTAAGACCGTTTATAAAAGTAAGTGAGAAGTAAAGCAGTCTTAGTCGTAAAGAGCGGTTTGAATATCACCGTGTCTTACCACTTAAGACCAAATTGGGCCGTTGAAGACCGAATTGGGCTGTTGCTTTCATCCGCCCCCGAGAACCAGCCCGTACAGTTGATTTTAGAAGTCAGAGGAGCTACAGTTTGGGCAGTCGAAACGCCAGCCAAATTGACATTTCCTTCATACATGAAATTATGTTTGGCAGTCAAACGCAAGAGTAAAAATGTGTTTTGATCAGCAGAGGAATGATCTCCAACCACTTTGTTTTTAAACCGACATTTAAAGGCTGATTGCTTACAAGAGAACGTCCCTTCGACTCGTGCTCCAAGATGCCGTGGAGTCACGCGAAGTCCCGTTGGGAAACGTTTATCGACGAACCCCGGATCAATTATCGACGCTGATATAGTTTTAAAGCGGCTTTCAAGAAGGTTGCCGGCCTTGATTGACCCGCGAGACACTTTTAAAGATGCCCTGTGTCACTCCTCGCTTTCATAAAGATTCCGAAATGCGACTACTGGACTTGGCAAACGAGCAAATCAGTCAGTGAACAAACGGCGTCCAAACTTGTTTCTTACGACTTCTGCAGAAACCATTAAAAAAGAGAGGCTAGAGTACTGTCCAAAGCTATATGGCTTAAAGTTCGACCAAACTCATTAGCACTTCTAGTTTCCAAAGAAACAGATGCAGTTTATTAGCTTCAATTATGCCTCGTTAAGTCTGTCTCTTCCAGTAAGTAATAGTACAGCTAGTCAAAGAGTCCACTATTTGATGTGAAACGTGTTCCGAAAAGTCACGCGTGGACGCCGCAACACTCTCCTTTTAAATCGGAGATGACTAATCAAAATTCGGCGCTTCACTTGGGCACACTCTCAGATTCTACTAAGATTTCTAGGCTGCAATAATAAGACTGCTGATGACTATTAATCACTAAGTTACGACATTAGATAAAAGTTACAAATTCACTGCGGAGGGCTCACGTTTCCCCTCAACTACCTAAGAGGACACTAACAGCCGACTCTCCGACCCTTAGAGCTCCCAGTAACACCCGAAATGGTTTAAACACTCAAACTTTACAGTCAGGAGCTGAATGTACGCATTGTCGTTGGCCGTGCACCTCCTTCCACTGACAACACTCCCCTGGAAAGTGCTGCTTCCTGCCAGGACTTCTCCAGCATAAGACATGCTGGAAACAAACCTGAAGTCATGAAGAATCTCTAAGCCATCTGAGTAGGTACGCCCACAGTGGTTAGCCTGCGTTGTACAGCTCGCCTAAAGCGCATTCTATGCGGATTAAGGAAAAACCAACGCATCCGCTCTCGACTGTACACAGTCATCAAATTCCACAGGCTCTTGTGCTGCTAGCGGCCAACAGGATGCCACCACGGAACGGCCACCTGTCGGGTCAGACTCAGGAGTAGTTAAATGATTCCCCTGAACCCTCGCGCCAACAGACTCGACAATGACACGTTACAGGCTTTGTGAACTTTGGAAAACAGAAGAGGGGTATTGCTAAACGAAAGATTTGATACATACAGTGAAGAGTGCACAGGTTTCTCCAGTTCTCAGAACGCTACCCATTGAAGAGGAGAGTGCAGGTTCCAGCCATACTGCTTCATTCCTGTGAGGAGGAGTTCACGTACTGCAGCTTTTCACCATCAACAGTGAAAGATTAATCCCCAAAAGAAATTCCGATCAAGATGAAGGAGGGTGTAGATGCAAATCCACATATCACTATGGTCTTTCTACATATTAGTAGCAGCAGTTATACAGAGTGTATCACAATCCTGTTACAGTCTTCTAGGGGTTGTAACGGGGACTTTGTAGATAAAGTTTTGACGAGGAACCCATATCCGGAAAGGTACCGTTTGGATGTAAAATATCGGTAAGTCTAAAGACAGGATTGTTGTGACTTGGCAAGACAGCCAAGTCACTATGCGAGGATGCCGAAAGGCACGCGTTTAAGCTCACGTAGGGTGGCGTGAGGTCTGGAACAGGTCAGAGAAATAAGACTAGCAAAACAGGAGGTAACTGGTAGAATACTTAACTTTAATCCACAGTTGGTGAACAGCTCTCTTGACTGTACATGCTTCACAAGATAAATATCAATTGAATACGGCGCCTTGCTAGGTCGTAGCAAATGACGTAGCTGAAGGCTATGGTAACTATCGTCTCGGCAAATGAGAGCGTAATTTGTCAGTGAAACATTGCTCGCTAAGTCGGCTGTACAACTGGGGCGAGTGCTAGGACGTCTCTCTAGACCTGCCGTGTGGCGGCGCTCGGTCTGCAATCACTGACAGTGGCGACACGCGGGTCCGTCGTATACTAGCGGACCGCGGCCGATTTAAAGGCTACCACCTAGCAAGTGTGGTGTCTGGCGGTGACACCACAAGGATCACTTTCAAACGAGCTCTGACCCGCGTGTTCTACAAGAGCTCGTAGCATCGTCAGCGTTTCGAGTACTCTACTGTGTGACGAAGGCCGTCCTTTTCAGAGCCAGGAGCGCGGCACGTCCGTGGAGCACCACAGTCAGCCCTCCTGGTAGCCAACTCGGCAGTTTCCCTCAGCCGCTGTTGTTGTCGGACGAAAACGGCATGTGGTGTAATTACAAGACGATGGCGCAGTCTTCTCAGTTTGTGTAATTACCGTGAAGCGAGAGATCTGAATGTGATCTGATCCTAAAACTTATTTTTCATCCAAATGGTATATTTCCGGAAATGGACTCTTTATCAAAACTTCATCTACAAAGTCCCCTCTACGACCCTTAGAAGCCTGTAATATGAATTGTGAAACACCCTGTATACCCTTACGACGTTCTGTTCTTTATTTACCCCACACAGTGACTGCGAACATACAAACACTACGCCAACTTCTCCAGCTCCAGAATTTCTTCTTAATGGTGCATGGTGAGATGCTGCTTCACACATTCGTAGTCAGTTTAGAATCGGTGTTTTATTTCAGGATAATGATGGAAATATCCTTGGATGGTTGTCACACGGTTCTCCAACTCTTTCCAACCATCGTTTGTTTCTTTTATGTTTGAAACTGTACAAGTTAATGCAGAAATCTCCCGCTTCCACTGAATTGTGTGTACCTTTCGGACGGTCTTTGCAGAACGCGTCATTGTCAAACGATGTCTTTTGAAGAATAAATTCTTTAAGCTTTTAGTCTTTGGCAGTGTAACAACTTAGACGCTGTGCTTTTCGTGACAATGAATTGGAACCCAAAGTTATTGGACGGTTATGAAGCAGGATATTCCCAATTAATAGAGTTTTTCGTGGGCTGCCGAATAACGCACAGTTCAGTGTTTTATCACGGGTAATGAATGACGCATGCTTCCTTTTCTCACTGTTTTAACGACAGAGAGCTTAACTTGGGGCAGTCATTTCTTTGTTTTAGGCTGTTCTGACAGTGAACTCAAGCTCCACACAAACATAGAGCTGGTAGTTGTCATAACCGGTGTTGCGTGCAATACACATTATTATAGCGATTTCACATTTCATTCTGCGACTTTTCACAGAATTTTGACTGTCGACAGCAACACACTGACATCAGAATATTATGGTCGTCGCCCTGCCTCTGGCACTCTTAAGCGTAGAGAAGTTCCTTTTGGCGGTATGGAACTTCCTGCCTCTTTCTCTCCGCAAACATACACACAACAAAAAAAGTTCTGCATCACGTCGGTTCCTAGAGGTCCGGAACCTGTACAGAAAACTGGAATGGAGATAAACATAAACATCATTTACGCACTTTTTATTGCTCATGAAAGCCACACATTGCATGCTGTACCACCATACAGCGAGAACTTCAGAGGTGGTGGCCCAGACTACTGTACACACCGGTACCTCTAATACTCAGTAGCACGTCCTCTTGCACTGATGCATGCCTGTATTCGTCGTGGCATACTATCCACAAGTTCGTCAAGGCATTGTTGGTCCAGATTGTTCCACTCCTCAACGGCGATTCGGCGTAGATCCTTCAGATTGATTGGTGGGTCACGTCGTCCATAAACAGCCCTTTTCAATCTATCCCAGGCATATTCGACAGGGTTCATGTCTGGAGAACATGCTGGTCGCTCTAGTCGAGCGATGTCGTTATCCTGAAGGAACTAATTCACAAGATGTACACGATGGGGGCGCGAATTTTCGTCCATGAGGACGAATGCCTCGCCAATATATTGCTGATATGGTTTCACTGTCGGTCGGAGGATGGCATTGACGTATCGTACGGACGTTATGGCGCCTTCCATGACCACCAGCGGCGTACGTCGGCCCCACATAATGCCACCCCAAAACATCAGGGAACCTCCACATTGCTGCACTCGCTGGACAGTGTGTCTCAGGCGTTCAGCCTGACAGGGTTGCCTCCAGACACGTCTCCGACGATTGTCTGGTTGAAGGCATAATGCGACGCTCATCGGTGAAGACAACGTGATGCGGTCCATTTGGCATGTTGCTGGGCCCGTCTGTACGGCGCTGCGTGGTGTCGTGGTTGCAAAGATGGACCTCGCCATGGACGTCGGAAGTGAAGTTGCGCATCTTGCAGCCTATTGCGCACAGTTTGAGTCGTAACACGACGTCCTGTGGCTGCACGAAAAGCGTTATTCAACATGGTGGCGTTGCTGTCAGGATTCCTCCGAGCCATAATCCGTAAGTAGCGATCATCCACTGCAGTAGTAGCCCTTGGGCGGCCTGAGCGAGGCATGTTATCGACAGTTCCTGTCTCTCTGTATCTCCTCCATGTCCGAAAAACATCGCTTTGGTTCACTCCGAGACGCCTGGACACTTTGCTTGTTGAGAGCCCTTCCGGGTACAAAATAGCATTGCGGACGCGATGGAACTGCGGTATTGACCGTCTAGGCATGGTTGAACTACAGACAACACGAGCCGTGTACCTCCTTCCTGGTGGAATGACTGGAACTGATCGGCTGTGGGGCGCCCTCCGTCTAACAGACGGTGCTCATGCATGGTAGTTTACATCTTTGGGCGGGTTTAGTGACATCTCTGAACAGTCAAAGGGGTGTGTCTGTGATACAATATCCACAGTCAACGTCTATCTTCAGGAGTTCTGGGAACCGGGGTGATGCAAAACCTTTTTTGACGTGTGTATTATTCATCATTTCAACGATTTCTGACATCTTTCACATTTTCTGTCTCATTCATCTCTGTGGTTCATTTCGTCTGCTCGCAGAAACCTGATAACTAGACGCGTTCGTTTCCCATTTACCCAACCGTTCTTTTTTATGACCCACCTGTGCTTTTTTTGATAAAACTCGACATGGCTTGTACGTCAATTACTGCACGGTTCACTTTATTCATAGAGATTTGAGTTTGCGAAGGGGCTGGCATTGTTCTGCGCATTGCGTGTGTCTGTGTCTTCAATACCAGACCAGCTTCGACTGCCGTATTTCTAAAATAAAAGAATGAACAGTAGATTACAACGTCGAAACGATCGGAGGTGAGCAGTATCTCATCTGAGCAGTCCGCTGAACGAAACGGTAGTGGCATGTTTGATGAATAATTCCAATATTCTAAAAGTGGTTTAGAGAAAGCTTGGATAACCCAAAATGAGGATAGGTGCACTCAGATTAACATGTGGCCCAGTTGCACCCCTCTGGGACACGGATAAAATAGTACTGTAGACGTATATGCACAGGGGATGAACGAAAACATGGGAATGCCAAAACCACAGCGCATTACCATGCCTAATGCGGCGTAGGAAAACTGTTGGCATTAAAAATTGCCTCCAGTCGTCTCGGAATGGATAAATACAGGACCTGTATGGTTTTCAAGGAAATCTTGCATCATTCTTATTGCAAAATAGTGAAAAGTTCAGGTGACAATGACTGAGGTGAATAGCGATCACTGCAAAGGCTGAATAATACTGGGATCTGGTGACTGTGGAGACTAGAAGAGATGCGATAATCCGTCCTCTGCTCATAGGACCAGTGCCGGTCGACGCGAGCTGTGCGAACAGCGGCCGTTTCGCCCCACCAATGGGGGATCAGACACTGTACCACGGAATGGACCTGAGTAGCCGAAATGGCCACATAATCCTTCACAGTAATGTGATCTTGTAGAGTAACCATGGAGCCCAAATCATCATGGAAACCCAGCCACGTATCTCTCTTGGGACCTAAACTGGGCCAGAATTTGGAAACAGTTTGAAAGAAGACTCACCTGACCAAACGCCTTTCTTTCATTGCTCCATTGACCAGGTTTTCCTGTTACGGACATTTGCATCATTGATGAGTGGTTTTGGAATTCCACCTCGCCCTGTAATTCCCTGATTATGAGACTCCCTTCTTCTTTATTTGCTGCCGACAGGGTCCGCGAGTGTGACATTCAGTTCTGCGGTGACATTTTCATGTGTCGTTCTCTTATTTTTCGGCACAATCCTCTTCAGTGACTGTCCGTCACAATCACTCAACACACACTTTCGTCCGCGTTGTGACTGAGCGGATGCTGTTGAGACCAAGAACGAGGATCGGGATTAATTTAATGAAAACACGAAAACACGTGGAAGGGTGGCCCTACTTGATGCGTCATGTGCAGGGTGACAACTATTGAACTATATGAAAAAACGTAAAAACTACGGCGTACTTACACTTTATTCAACGTGTAAACGTCACTACAGATATTCGGATTTAGGCTATGACATGTTCGGTATGCTTGCCATGATTGGTGATGATTTGGAACAGAGGAATAGCGAAATACTGCATGACCCGCTGAAATGTCGGAACATCGATGCTGTCGATGACATCCTGAATGGCTGTTTTCAGCTCAGAAATTGTTTTGGGATTAACTTGTCTTTAATATAGTCCCACAACAAGGAGTCACATGTGTTCAGATCCGGAGAACATGGCGGGCAATCGAGGCCCATGCTGGTGGCCTTTGGGTACCCCAGAGCCAGAATGCGGTCCCCAGAGTGCTCTTCCAGGACGTCAAACACTCTCCTGATTCTATGAGGTCGAGCTCCGTCTTCCGTGAATCACATCGGGTTGAAATCAGGGTCACTTTGGATAATGGGGATGAAATCATCTTCCAAAACCTTCAGGTATCGTTCTGTAGTCATCACGTCATCATGGAATATCACACCGATTATTCCGTGACTGGACATGGCACACCACACAGTCACCCGTTGAGCGTGAAGAGACTTCTCGATCGCGAAACGCGGATTCTCAATCTCTCAGATTCACCAGTTTTGCTTATTGACGAACCCATCCAAATGAAAGAGGACTTCGTCGCTAAACCGAATCATATTCACATCAAATTAATTCCCATCACCTCCCGCGACCAGACGTCAGTTTAAACGTGCTGATGCAAACCGTTCAGGAGCCATGACGATTTTATTTCATATACTTCAATAATTGTCATCCTGTATCATTCCCGAACAAATATTTTTATTTAGTAACAATTCTGTCACGCGCCAACTGACAGTTACCAAGATTCTTGCAAAATACATATAAATAGTTAAGATTTTTGAATTAAATTCACACTGTATAAGGACTTTTGCATTATACATAAAATTACAAAAAGTAGTCAAATTGTCAACAGTGCAACACAGTGGTGGACAGACTACAAACAGTTAATTAACTAAATAAACGCCCGGCGGCACTCCTGTCCCCGCAACTAGTTCACAAGTGTGCGCGATCCTACAACAGGACTTGAATGTAAGTTCAACAGACATTAAATAAAAGATGTTAAAATGTATACATCTCCACGTTATTGTGCTCATATAAACAAGATGCGGCCAAGCTGCCCAAAGGCTACCCACATGTAAACCCGAAGCAAGAGTGATTTTTCACTGATCGGCCGCAACTCTGTTTCACATAAATCACACTAAGTAGTTAAATAAACTACTGGGCTCCAGAAACACAATTAAAATGATAATGATAGCTAAATCCTTAATTTTTTAAAGAAAACAAGAAACTCAGTGCTCTGTTTGCATAAAGGCTTTCATCACACGCCCACAAGGGCATTACATCAACAGAAAGACTGAGTCAGTTACATCCTAATCCGGCGTCACCTCCGCAGTGGCACGATACCAAAAGAATAACCAAACACAACAAAATACTCAACTTGAGGCTGGAACGGGAGATCCACAGCACTACGTGTGACCTGCCAGCACCTAGGCCTCGTGCGATGAAAGGAAAGTGTCCCCGCCCCGGACCAGCAGAACAGCAACGCGTCAGCTGCGACCGATACAAGGCTGTCAACAGATACCAAAGAACAAACAGCCAAAACAAATTTGATAAAAATTAACATACACGGCAATACTTAAACTTCAGTATGGGAGCTGCCCGCTCGTAACATTGCAAGTTAACCTTCCCAGCAATAACAAGAAACCATGTCCAAAGTCATTTAAAAGAATAATTACATAATAATTAAAAAAAGATTTTTAAAAAAGATCAAGGTATAGTTTTACCGGGCCCTCTTAGGGCCTATCAGACACTGTAATTGGGATACGCACCAAGTGGCATAAGTCCGGTTAAACTGTAGTCTGTAACCCGAAGGGCTCCTCAACAGGGAGTTAGAGAGTGTGTGAACGCAAGCACGCATGAACACATGACCCGTACGTGCTTGCCTTTACACTGAGTGCACAAAACTTTAGTTACAGGTAAGACCCAATAACTCGCCCAAGGAAGGGGCACGAGGTCTACACAAACAGAAATTACAATCAGTAGTATCAAATACTCAATAATAACAAACTCTGATTTCAAGTACAAGGTTAACAGTCAAGCCGGCCGATGTGGCCGCGAGGTTCTAGGCGCTACAGTCTGGAACCGCGCTTCCGCTACGGTCACAGGTTCGAATCCTGCCTCGGGCATGGATGTGTGTGACGTCCTTATGTTAGTTAGTTTAAGTAGTTCTAAGTCTAGGCGACTGATGACCTCAGCAGTTAAGTCCCATAGTGCTCAGAGCCATTTGAGCCATTTGAAATTGTATTGCGTTTTCCATTTTTTACTTGAAATCAAAATAAGCTGACATAAGTCGGAGTTGCAGTGGGCTACAGCAAAGCTTCAAGCTGATACTGGTTGAATAAGAAATTTCCTTTTCGTAAGATCATTCTGCTGTACTTCACTGCTTCTCGAATGGTGGATACTACAGCAGAGGAAATGAATATACCTTTATTATCTGAAACATGTAGAAAATGCACAATATTTTGGCAGAAAAGAGCTTCTTCTACATTGCTTTTACGATAAAATTTAGTTCCGTCAGTACATTGGAACATTATCGGTATCTTTATCGAAAGACATGTCGCAGTTCTCTAAGGGAGAGCCAAATGTAAAGAGGCAGATAACGCTTCCCAGAATGGCGGGTGACGTCCCACTTTGAGCAACCGAAATGCACGAAAAGCTGCATTTGCACTCGGAGTTAGCGAGGCCGGCAGCCGGGTGGAGGAGAGCTTGCCAGAAGGGTACTTCTTGCTCATCAGGTACTTCTCGGGTATACAGGTTAAACTGATGCTGAATCTGTCACCCCAGGTAACATAAAGTGATAGATTACGTCCAAGAAGCTAATATGCTGCTAAGAATATCAACTGCAGTGCACATCGGAAGACGTCATGTGATAAGTTTCCGACCTCGTTATGGGCCTCGCCTATTGCTTGTGGTTGGAGGACCCGGGCATTTCAGTACAATAAATGGCTTTAATAGTTGCTAAATGATAGAGTTTGATCTGGTAAAACAATATCTATACAAACTGTGTGAAGATCACTCAGAACGCGTAAACGTCGAGGTTATAAAACAATTTGAGAATGAATTTACGTAATTAAAATAGAACAATTATTAGAAAATAAATGGTTGTTAGGGTCGCCACCAGCAGGACGCTGGGCAATTACGGCAGAGAGCGCCCAGACACATAAAGGACACGAATTACATATTAAACTGTGATTGCAAAAGTGTGGAATTACACAAAAAGGCATGAATTCGAACAGAGCACACTTAACTTGATAACGAAAAGCCTTTCATACCAGTGTGTGAAGCGCATGAAGCAAGACTCAGAAATGGAAACCGGGAATTAACTCCTCTTCCTCCACTATATCGCGATTTCCGATGTGGGGATTATGTAGTGCAGATGCAGTCTTACCGTGACTAGCACAGAGGAGTCACACTCGCGCAGTGATACCTGAACGCGCGAGGTATTATAACAAGTGTACAGACCTCCGATTAGTCAGTCCGCATTAGTCTGCATTTATCTGCACCTGCCTGTACCAGTCTACATTAGTCTGTACCATTCTAAAAACAACTTTCAGTCTGCGCCTAATAAGATTACCATATTCCTGTACATAGCCATGAAGATAAATGTATAGACACTTTGTCAAGTATCAGAGATATGTGAGAATAAGATTAACGTACCAAGACCAAAGGAACTTCAGATTGTCAGTTGTAAACAGAATTCAGAATCAAGTTACGTAATGTCTATGCTTTTTATTATTTTAATAAATGTGTGTGAAAATTAATCAAGTTCTGTTTAAAGTTGGTCACCGTCAATCTGCTACTCTAAGCGTGCAAGTGGCATCTCTATCGTCTGACCTAACAGCAGAAGATAAACACGCCACAATAAGACCACGAGACATATTACTGACACTTGCCTACTTCGTTAGAGCGACAAGTCAAATAATCTGATAGTCTGTGTACCGAAGGTCTTTCAGTACGCACACCACACCAACTCTCTGCGATGCTGCTGACACGGTTACTAAGGATTTCAAAACCCTTGAAGAATGGAAAGGTCGGTGGGAAGCAATGACAGATGTGCGCCTGCCTAACATCTTCTCAGGTGATAAACTTCCAGGTGGATTCGACCTTCCACGCAAGACGTGGACTACTCTCAACATAATCCGTACCAGCCATGGCCGATGCAGGGATGCTCTCTTTAAGTGGAAGAAGCTGCCTAATCCAGCCTGTGACTGCGGGTCTCCATACCAGACTGTTCACCACATTGTCAGTGAATGCAGGATTCGAGCCTATCACGGTGCTGAAGAGGACTTCCTGCTAGAAACTCCAGATGCAGTGCGCTGGATTGAAGGACTGGATATTCAGTTGTAAAGATAAACTTAGGTTTCTTGTGTGTCAATATATACATATGTATATGTAATTTAATTTTATGATATGTCTGTATTAGCCATATGCTACATAATACTAGTCGCGGATCCGTGTATGTTCAAAGTGAAAGTTCAAAGACTTGGCAGGAGACCGGAGTCAATGAAAAACACGCACGAGCGCGGAGTCCAAAGGAGCATCAAGAAGTAGGAGCTCGAATCAGAATATCCATACGAATCTGAATACTAATGCCTCTGCCGGCCAGAGTGGCCGAGCGGTTAAAGGCGTTACAGTCTGGAACCGCACGACCGCTACGGTCGCAGGTTCGAATCCTGCCTCGGGCATGGATGTGCGTGATGTCCTTAGGTTAGTTAGGTTTAATTAGTTCTAAGTTCTAGGGGACTTATGACCACAGCAGTTGAGTCCCATAGTGCTCAGAGCCATTTGAACCATTTGAACGAATGCCTCTCTGAATTTTGGCAGTGTTCATTCAGACCTCGGAAAGGCACCCCGCACAGTCTTTTATAGCCAGTCCCAGAAAGGCCCTAAGTGCTGTTCCAGTCAAGGATCTGGAAGTTCGTTCCCTAGCTTTCAGCACAAAGTTAAAAATGTATCCGTCAATGACATACGTGTATATGGAAATGGGACACGAGTGTCGCCCTGTTCCAACATCCAAACATGCCTGTCGGAAATTGTGGAGATTTTGTTCGGCTACGCACACCGTTACAGCGGGTTGGTTCAAATGGCTCTGAACACTATGGGACTTACCGAGCGAGGTGGCGCAGTGGCTAAACACTGGACTCGCATTCGGGAGGACGACGGTTCACTCTCGCGTCCGGCCATCATGATTTAGGTTTTCCGTGATTTCCCTAAATCGCTCCAGGCAAATGCCAGGATGGTTCCTTTCAAAGGGCACGGCCGACTTTCTTCCCCGTCCTTCCCTAATCCGATGAGACCGATGACCTCGCTGTCTGGTCTCCTTCCCCAAAACAACCCAACCAAACCCCACTATGGGACTTAATATCTAAGGTCATTGGTCCCCTAGAACTTAGTACTACTTAAATCTAACTAACCTAAGGACATCACACACATCCATGCCCGAGGCAGGATTCGAACCTGCGACCGTGGCGGTCGCGCGGTTCGAGACTGTAGCGCCTAGAACCGCTCGGTCACACCGGCCGGCGTTCCAACGGGAAGGGGAAAGTTTGGAAATTTTTAGACACACGAGTGGCTACATGTCTTGCTCGAGGAAACGTGTTTGGAGAGCACACATGACAGCATAATGGGAAGAGGCAGAAGACGGCACTTGAGGTTACTAACAAAGCAGACTACTCACCCCTTCCACCACTGGCTTCCTGTTCTGCTGTTGAGGACAGCAGTCTACCGTTCCGACGCTCATGTAGTCAGAGCACAGTACAGGAGGAAAGTCGACAGTTAAAAACTACATCGGAAAGTACATGAAGAAAAAGAGTCTCGTATGCACATTAAGTGTTCAAATAGGATAAAATGTGACGAGAAAGGCTGCCCCCTGACAAGCTTCGTGGACGGCGTGCAGCAAGCGATACACAGTCTGTGATCCGCGAGTCCGTTTGCGCGCTGGCGGCAGACACACAGAGCAGAAATAGAAAAACTCGCCTTCGGCTCATTATCTAGTATTGTCTGTGCGCGTGCGTGTGCTAATGTTTCGAAACGACTTCGCAACAGGCCGAGCAGAAAACTGCGGCAGAATCGTGACAGTACTTAGCACTTAGCCCCCACTTGTGGCGGCAGGCGCACGTTTCGCGTTACCGAAGCGGAACTAATGGCCTGCGGTGATAAATCATAGCAGTGCGCTTTGTGCGTACGAGCGCCGGGCGGCCGCGTGCAGACACGCGAGCCGCCGCCCCGCCCGGCTTCCTGTTGAGGCAGCCCGGCCCGGAATGCCGCGTGGGAAGATGCGGGCCCAATCCGCGGCCATTGTGGCGCCGCGCCGTAAATCAGCGGTAACGAGGCGCGCCGTACCGCGGCCCGCCCGCTCGAGGTACACGCCACCTGGCCGTCAGCTGATCTGACGCTCCGCTCCGTCGGAGGCTCCGAACGCGGTGGCGCAACGCTAGTGAACTGGACACGCTATTCGGGAGCACCGGGTTTCAAATCTACCTCCTGCCCGCCAGCGGAAAAGGTCGACAGGGTATAGCCTATTTCCGCAGCAATTCTTCTGAAGTGCGAGCGTGACTCCGTCTCTAACTATCTCAGTTGCATTTACACTGGTCGTTAAATTTTAATTATCGGCTAGAGAAAACCACTCTGCGACCGTGAAACTCGGTGGTGCTGTTAGTTCTCGTCTACAGGGTGTTTCACAATGTATGTTACACACATCTAGAGGTTGTGGAGGTGACATAGTAGACCAAGTTCTAATAGGAACCCGTGTCCGAAAACGTCATCCAACGACGCTACAGAGCGTCAGAGGTGCCTGCAAATGTGTATATATACAGGGTGGTCCATTGATAGTGACCGGACCAAATATCTCACGAAATAAGAGTCAAACGAAAAGACTACAAAGAACGAAACTCGTCTAACTTGAAGGGGGAAACCAGATGGCACTATGGTTGGCCCGCTAGATGGCGCTGCCATAGGTCAAACGGATATCAACTGCGTTTTTTAAAAATAGGAACCCCATTTTTTATTACATATTCGTGTAGTACGTAAAGAAATATGAATGTTTTAGCTGGACCACTTTTTTCGCTTTGTGATAGATGGCGCTGTAATAGTCACAAACGTATAAGTACGTGGTATCACGTAACATTCCGCCAGTGCGGACGGTATTTGCTTCGTGATACATTACCCGTGTTAAAATGGACCGTTTACCAATTGCGGAAAAGGTCGATATCGTGTTGATGTATGTCTATTGTGATCAAAATGCCCAACGGGCGTGTGCTATGTATGCTGCTCGGTATCCTGGGGGGCATCATCCAAGTGTCCGGACCGTTCCCCGGATAGTTACGTTATTTAAGGAAACAGGAAGTGTTCAGCCACATGTGAAACGTCAACCACGACCTGCAACAAATGATGATGCCCAAGTAGGTGTTTTAGCTGCTGTTACGGCTAATCCGCACGTCAGTAGCAGACAAATTGCACGAGAATCGGGAATCTCAAAAACGTCGGTGTTGAGAATGTCACATCAACATCGATTGCACCCGTACCATATTTCTATGCACCAGGAATTGCATGGCGACGTCTTTGAAGGTCATGTACAGTTCTGCCACTGGGCACAAGAGAAATTACGGGACGATGACAGATTTTTTGCACGCGTTCTATTTAGCGACGAAGCGTCGTTCACCAACAGGGGTAACGTAAGCCGGCATAATATGCATTATTGCGCAAATGAAAATCCACGATGGCTGCGACAAGTGGAAGATCAGCGACCTTGGCGGGTTAATGTATGGTGCGGCATTATGGGAGGAAGGATAATTGGCCCCCATTTCATCGATGGCAATCTAAATGGTACAATGTATGCTGATTTCCTACGTAATATTCTTCCGATGTTACTGCAAGACGTTTCACTGCATGGCAGAATGGCGATGTACTTCCAACATGATGGATGTCCGGCACATAGCTCGCTTGCGGTTGAAGCGGTATTGAATAGCATATTTCATGACAGGTGAATTGGTCGTCGAAGCACCATCCATGGCCCGCACGTTCACCGGATCTGACGTCCCCGGGTTTCTTTCTGTGGGGAATGTTGAAGGATATTTGGTATCGTGATCCACCGACAACGCCTGACAACATGCGTCAGCGCATTGTCAATACATGTGCGAACATTACGGAAGGCGAACTACTCGCTGTTGAGAGGAATGTCGTTACACGTATTTCCAAATGCATTGAGGTTGACGGACATCATTTTAAGCATTTATTGCATTAATGTGGTATTTACAGGTAATCACGCTGTAAGAGCATGCGTTCTCAGAAATGGTAAGTTTACAAAGGTACATGTATCACATTGGAACAACCGAAATAAATTGTTCAAACGTACCAACGTTCTGTATTTTAATTTAAAAAACCTACCTGTTACCAACTGCTCGTCTAAAATTGTGAGCCATATATTTGAGACTATTACAGCGCCATCTATCACAAAGCGAAAAAAGTGGTCCAACTAAAACATTCTTTACATACTACTCGTACTTTACGTACTACACGAATATGTAATAAAAATGGGGGTTCCTATTTAAAAAATGCAGTTGATATCAGTTTGACCTATGGCAGCGCCATCTAGCGGGCCAACCATAGCGCCATCTGGTGTCCCTCTTCAAGCTAGAAAAGTTTCGTTCTTTGTAGTTTTTTAGACTGACGCTTATTTCGTGAGATATTTGGCCCGGTCACGATATATATATATATATATATATATATAGGGGGGTTCCGTGATGATGTTAGAAACGTCCTAGGATGATGGAGTAGGGTAAATGTATCAATTTGAGCCAAGGGTCGCTGTACCGGAAACGAACGAGTAGAAAGTTATAACCGAAAACCGTTCTGCTGTATCTGACAGTGGAATGCACGTACTGGTACCGTTGTTGCTAAAACTGTATCGTAGGCACCTTCCAGAGGTGGTAGTATGAACCAACTCAAGGAAAAAAGTCCAGTAAACCTGGGCTCTGATGTGCACTCCTTAAGAGCCATGAGCACTTGTTAATCTTCACTACTGTGGAACTGATGACCCTCTACTGAATAAGTCCTCATAGCTCTTACGGTATGCATTTTTGAGCCCACTGAGCTGTGTATGGCTCGTGTTCCCGCCATCATGTATTTTACACCCTGTTTTTAACGTGCTTCCTCCTCACTACATTAATTTACATTACTACTGCCACTGAGTTGCTGCTTTGCCTGACCACGAGCGGCGTTAGCAGCGCGTATCGATATATCCTCTCTTGTAATATCTTTGCTCGGCTGCTATTACTTCCCGGTCGTTGTCTGTCGTAGGCGAGTTCGGGTCGCGAGTTCGGGCGGCCAGTCCGTTGTAACGTGTCTGGAGCACAGTCCGTACCTGCCAGTCGGGGAGTTGCAGTGCGGCACTAGTGCAGTCGGGTTGGAGCAGTCAGGTCTGCGTCGACATGGCTCGCCCGACCATTGCCGCCACGCTTCACTTGATCCGGGCGTAGATACTAATCACATGTTCTAAAACACAATATGTTCGTTACGTTACCCAACACCAAGGCAGCAATCTCTTGTTCAGGTGCAGAGAGGATGTTGGTACAGATGTCATTTAGTCTTTGTTATGTTACAACAGGGGCGGGCAGGAATCCTGCACATATGCGGTGCACTTGCACGCGTGCAGTTAACAGGTGTTCCGCGTGCACACAGGGGCAAGCTGGCCACCCGCTTATCTCCCATCCCCACCATACCTTCTGTCCGCTCCTTCCTCTGTAATGCGTTTTGTTTCCTAGCTTGCTTTATTGAGTGAATGAATAAAGTTAGTAGGAGTGCTTGAAAGAAATCATGGTTTGAAAGCGTACCTATTACCTACGATACGTTTTATTTAATTATCACAGGTGGAGTTTACAATACGTGTAATATCTGGAACAAAATTTCTACATACAGACACAAAAAGTTACGTAAATTTTCATCACTGATGTTTGCTCTTAACCGAGACTTATTAATTCAGCAAATGGTTTTCCAGCTCTCGCTATATTAAGCGCAGTCTTATAACTTGCACATACCGCTGGGCTATTATTGTTGTCGTCCTGAAAACTTGAAAACAGTGCTCCATAAAATGTTAAATCAGTTAGATGAGAGACATGACGAGAGAAAGTCGCAGGTCTCTCGTGACAACAGCAACTACGACAAATTCAAATGGCTCTGAGCACTATGGGACTTAACTGCTGTGGTCATCAGTCCCCTAGAACCTAGAACTACTTAA
The DNA here is from genome assembly GCF_023864275.1 of Schistocerca cancellata. Taxonomy (NCBI): domain Eukaryota; kingdom Metazoa; phylum Arthropoda; class Insecta; order Orthoptera; family Acrididae; genus Schistocerca; species Schistocerca cancellata. Next base: position 603,627,657 of record NC_064631.1, on the reverse strand, counting down.
ACCTAACTAACCTAAGGACATCACACACATCCATGCCCGAGGCAGGATTCGAACCTGCGACCATAGCGGTCGCGCGGTTTCAGACTGTAGTGCCTAGAACCGCTCGGCCACTCCGGCCGGCCAACTACGACAGATTCATCTGGTATCGTCAGATCGCTCTTCTCAAGCTCAGTCAATTCCCCATCCGCTCAGAATCCGACAATAAATTGTACTCGTCCTTGTGAAATTTATTGTAATGGCCTTCAATACTAAACTTCCGTTGACCAGCGAGAATACTGCCACATATTAAACATTTCGAATTTTCACGTTTTTGCACAAAGAAAAAATGATTCTCCCATTACTTTTTAAAAGATAGCAAATCTTCACTTCTCCGTTTCTTGAAATACAACGTTCACTACATAGTGCTCGCTTCGCATCAACGTCCGCAGCTTAGCCTGGCACTACACTGCCGCAACCTGCCGGCTGTCGCCACAGCCCCGGTCGACGCCTGCACGCGAGCAGCACACGTGCAGCGCTGTGCGCTCATGAGCCGCGTGCAACGTTTGCCCGCCCCTATGTTACAACATTTAGACAAAGTCATACAGTAAGAAGCATCCTAACTGGGGAACAACTTACCTCCCATCTATTAAGTCTGACACAACACATCCAGAACGGACATGAGCGAAAGAAGGTTGCTGGAGTGGCTTTCATCGATCTGATAGCCGCACATGACACTCAAAACTGGACATAATGCCAGTAATGAGTGATTCGTAACCCTTGTTCCTGGAAAACACACTTATTTTCAGTCTGTCAATCGTTCTTTTATTACAGAAACAGTATGAGTTGTGTTTATATTTGACTGGTTTCTATGAAATTACGAATAAGGTCTGAAGATAGGCGTCGGTGTCCGAAACTGGTCATAGGAAAATAATAAAACAGCGATCAACAGACTGAAAATGAGTGGACATTACCTTGTCGATCAGTGAGAGCTTCTGGTAACACCGCCTGACGCTTAGATGAGGATAATGACTATTTTAGGTGAGGGATGCTTAACAGCTTGGTCATCGGCACCCTGACGAAAAGTCAGCATGCAAATCTCATGGGTGGGGATGAAGGCTGTCCCCACATTCGGATCAATTTATAGTGCACTTAAGTCTTCCTTCCTTCCCCACCAGTTTACGGATGAGGCCTGACAGCTCACAAAATGTCACCACTCTTGTAACACTGGAATCATAATCGGCGAGGATGGTGGGCAGTTACCATCGACACAGAGGGCCGCCCTGATATCAGTATACGATGCGGAATCCAAAATTTTCGGGACTGGTGCTGCCATCTGGAAAGTAGGGGCAGCAGATCTTTGCACCGCTAGGTGGCGAGAGCTGCGTATCTGATGAGTCAGTGTGCAGAATGGCATTCAGCTGGGAGGACGTGTTGCGTGTCCACGTTGATTTCCGTGATACTCTGTGTTTGGTGTGTGGCGATTTTACGATGGATCCGCGAACAGAACAGCGCATGTGTATCAAATTCTGTGCGAATCTCGGGAAAAGTGCTACAGAGACCCTTGCAATGATTCAACAAGTGTCTGGGGGACAGAGCATGAGCAATACGCGTGTGTTTGAGTGGCATGCTCGGTTCAGGGCTGGCCGTACAGACGTCGAAGGTGATACTCACATTGGAAGGCCCGCTAGCCGCACAATGCCAGACACTGTTGCCAAACTTCAACAATTACTTCGTGCGGATCGGCGTAGAACCATTCAAGACCTTACGGATGAAGTGGGTATTGGTTACGGGACATGTCAACGAATGTTGACTGATGAATTGGGCATGCGTGTCGCCGCAAAATTTGTGCCAAGGATCTTGACTGCCGATCAGAAGGCGTAGCATGTTGAAGTGTGCACTTCGTCAGACCGCATCTGATGATCCAACCTTCTTGTCACGGGTTATCACCGGCGACGAGAGCTGGATTTACGCTTACGACCCAGAGACAAAGCAACAGTTGCCTCAGTGGAAGAGCCCAGGCTCTCCAAGACCCAAAAAAAGCGAGACGGGTGAAGAGCAAAGTGAAGAACATGATCATCATTTTCTTTGATACCAAGGGAATCGTGCACAAAGAATTCGTCCCACCCAACCAAACAGTGAATTCCACGTACTACTGTGACGTTTTGCGATGGCTCCGTGAAAACGTGCGGCGACGGCAGCCCGAACTTTGGCGTCGAGGGAACTGGCTGCTGCATCATGGCAACGCGCCCTGTCACACATCCTTGATCACCAGGATCTTTTTGGCAAAAAACAACATGGCGGTTGTACCCCACCCAACGTACTCGCCAGATTTGGCATCTTGCCACTTCGCGCTATTGGCAAAACTGAAATTCAAGTTGGAAGGCTGTCGTTTCGACACTCTAGAGAGGGTTCAAAAAGCATCGAAGAACAGGACTTCCAGAAAACGTTTGACCAGTGGCAGAAGCACTGGGACTGGTGTGTACGTGCGGATGCGAACTACTTCGACGGTGATGGTGACCATTAGTCCAAAGGTAAGGTTTTCAACAAATGGTAGCACCAGTCCTGAAAATTTTGGATAGCACCTCGTATAAGGCACACGTTGTCAACAGACTGAAAATAAGTGCACATTACTCTGTCGATCAGTGAGAGCTTCTGGTAACACCACCTGAACTGAGAGTGGCACACCACAAACCTCACAGAGTGGTGGAGGAGAAAGCCATATTTTAAAGGATATGTCTGATGTGCAGCCCAGTGAGCAGAACCTCCTTCCAACGGTGAGGCTGACATGTGAAGTCCGCCATTCCTGTGTGGTCGCTTTGAGCGACCGCAGTTTGTTTTCTGTCAACTTCAACCATTCAGTCTCCAACTGATGCGTGATGCATCTGTCAGATGACGTGCAATGGGATGGGACACTGACGGACAACACCATCCTGACATCGTTCCTTGGACACTTTGTCGGCCTTTTCGTTTCCCTGTATCCCGATGTGGCCAGGCATGCAGCAGACATACTTGGATGGCACAGTTATTCACAGCATATAATTCTGTTGCAGCCTCTGTGGCAGTTGATCCCAAACTTTTCCTCTGACAGAGCACTTTGAGAATCCTGATAATTTGATGCCACACCTTATTTATTTTGAAAGTTAGTAAAATTTTAAAAGAAATGAGAAAAACTTGTTTTGTTCAGTAATTACTTCAATTTTAAATCATAATCATTAACACAGAAATCATAATAAAAATAAAAAAAAATAAAAACCCAGTGTTAGTAATAGTTTTTCGCGGAGCACTTATTCTCTTACACACGTAACATCACTGCTCCGCGGAACACAGTTTGGGGAAATCCTGATCTACAGGAGAACAGCAGGGGAGAAACCAGAAGAATTGCTACCACAAGTAAGTGCCCGACCCGCAGTGCTGTCCAACGTGCACACATATGACAGCCAATACCAAATGCCGCGTACCAAAGTCGTACACACTGACGATATCGCGGTACTATCTCAGGTTTGAATTCTCAGAGGTAAGAGAGAAACTGACACAACCAGCCAAATACACTCTGTCTCTATTACGATGCTAAAAACTTGAAATCAAAACCCACCAAGGTGCATGTCCGCACTTTGCAGCTGAATAACAGAGAATCATGTCGAGAACTTAACGTGGTATGGCGAGGTTAACGACTCCAGCAGTGGTTGCAGCGGAGATATCTAGACGTCACACTGGATCGTACCCTGACGTATAAACAGCATTGCATCAACACCGAAGCCGAGGCCTGTGTCAAAAACAACATTATCAGGTCCCTGAGAAGAGCGGTGCCGACCCACGATGTTGCCGATGTCAGTTACGGAACTGTGTGTGTCTGTTGCCGAGTACGCTGTTCCTGGCTGGAGTTCATCTGCACGTAGAAAGCAGGTAGACAGCACAGTGAACGATCAGTGCGGGTTTGAAGGGGGTGTCCGAAGCCACCACCACTGCAAAACCCCTGCCCGATCATGGGCATTGCATCCCTCAATGTGCGCCAGGACACTGCGCCACATGTGGGAAGGATGGAAGTGAAAATCGACTCCCACCATGCGATGCACAGATTGCAGCCCGTTGGGAGGCGCCTGCGCTACGGGCAAAGTTTCACTCTTAGGACGCAGTACTTATCAGACATAACTGCCCATCAGAAGCACCTGTTGGAAAGATGTAGGACGAACTGGAGAATCCGGACATAATCTCTAATGACGGCCTATCTCTCCCGCGCTATGTGCGCTGAACTTTGGTCGGGATGAAGGTGGGAGAGCCACGCTGTAAGACCAAAATATGGAAGTCGATCTCCCTCTTCTACCGGATGGAGCAGACATTCTGAGCAAACGTGGCGTGGTGCAAGATCTGGGCCACCCGCTGCAGTGCCGCCTCCTGGACCACAGTTTTATGGAAACAACTTGCTTGAAAGTCACGAAACAGAAATAAAACTCTCCGTCCGAAAAGGTCTCGTGAGGCTCAACTGTACCGACCGCCGTGTCATCCTTAGACGATAGGTGTCACTGGATGCGTATATGGAGGGGCATGTGGTCAGCACACCGCTCTCCCGGCGGTTGCCAGTCTTCGTGACCAGAGCCGCTAATTCTCAATCAAGTAACTCCTCCGCTGGCTTCACAAGGGTCGAATGCACTCTGCTTGCTAACAGCGCTCAGCAGACCCGGATGGTCATCCACCAAAGTTTTAGCCAAGCCCGACCACGCTTAACTTCTGTGATCAGACCGGCCCTGGAGTACTACTGCGACAAGGCCTTTGGCAACAGAAAGAAAGATATTACATATATACTCAAGTCAAAAGTGAACTTTATATGCAAAATAACTCTGCCTATAAGATTTTTTAAAGTATCCGTGTAATTAGTGTTACGTTGAAGCATGTAAACTGAAGTACTGTACGGTCTTGAAATATTTGTTTGAACGATATATTACCAGTGAAAATAAGAAAGAAAGTCTGTTGAAGATTGGTAAGGAGTCTTCCCCTTCATTATCAGCAGATAAAAACTGTGTAGTTGAATCCAAGCGTAGCCTTGCCTCTCCTGGGGGGTAATCCACGCAAAGGATGTCCCAAAACTGCAACCACAGATTGAGATAGCGCACTGTAAGAAAAACGATAAATGTGTGTGAAACAGAGAGAAATAACTATGAATAAAATTGAGCAGAATGGGTTCCACATGTATTGAATGCTGAGCAAAAGCAAAAGAGAAATGAATTCCTCAATGCATATTGCCAGGACGGTTTTTGGACAGAGCGCAGTTGATTTTCGTTGTAGATATTCTGTTGTGAATGAGACAGCGGCCCACCATGTAACAGACGACGTATGAAAGCGAACTTGTATCAAAACTTGATAATGGGGACGTGGTTTGTGATTTGTGGACGACATCAAAAGGTCCCTGTTGATAATGCATGCTTGGAGAAACTCAAGAGTGCGGTTCTTGTGCTGTGTGCTTCCCTTTGTTTACAGACAGCAATTTACTGGCTCACGCAAGGGACACTTTAAGATGGAAGCCACCTGTGATGCTCTAAGTACTGGCCACACAATTAGAAAGAAGTTCCTGGTAATGAAATTTATCAACCGGCTGGAGATGTGTGTCGCTTCAGAATTTCGAAAACAGACTTCTCTTGCACGGGTTATGCTTCGACGAAGCGAACTATCCATACACGCCTGACAACTCTACTCAAAGCTCCATCCAGCGAGTGTCCGTTTCGTGCATTCCACGTTTCTCAGACCGTCTCCGGCATGTGTTTCCAGAGTTCGAATTCCGGTCTGGTACACTTTCTGTCGGAAAGCTCCGCTCCAACGTGTGCACTGCTCCAGAGTGAAAGATGAATCCTGAGCATCTCGTATCTTCCGACGATACTGACAGCTTTATCAAATATTGCACGTGAAGAGAAATATAAAAAAAAGAGGTAGAAGTATTCAGGTCAAATGTTTCCTCACTCAGATTTCACAGTATCAACAATGCATTCCCGTAGTTCACGTTCTCCTGCGCTTAGAAAGGCTTATAGCCGCGCATCTTATTGACACCAGATGTAGCGAGATACGTGACTTAGTATGATGCTGTTCCGTTGTTCTAGAGTCCGTCAGGACTATCTTTGGTACAACTGCAGTTGGTTACAGGCGTCCAGATGTTGCTGTTGTTGTGGTCTTCAGTCCTGAGACTGGTTTGATGCAGCTCTCCACGCTACTCTATCCTGTGCAAGCTTCATCATCTCCCAGTACCTACTGCAGCCTACATCCTTCTGAATCTGCTTAGTGTATTCATCTCTTGGTCTCTCTATACGATTTTTACCCTCCACGCTGCCCTCCAGTACTAAATTGGTGATCCCTTGATGTCTCAGAACATGTCCTACCAACCGATCCCTTCTTCTAGTCAAGTTGTGCCACAGACTCCTCTTCTCCACAATTCTATTCAATACCTCATCATTGGTTATGTGATCTAGCCATCTAATCTTCAGGATTCTTCTGTAGTACCACATTTCGAAAGCTTCTATTGTCTTCTTGTCCAAACTAGTTATCGTCGATGTTTCACTTCCATACATGGCTACACTCCATACAAATACTTTCAGAAACGACTTCCTGACACTTAAATCTATACTCGATGTTAACAAATTTCTCTTATTCAGAAACGCTTTCCTTGCCATTGCCAGTCTACATTTTATATCCTCTCTACTTCGACCATCATCAGTTATTTTGCTCCCCAAATAGCATAACTCACTTACTACTTGAAGCGTCTCATTTCCTAATCTAATTCCCTCAGCATCATCCGACTTAATTCGACTACATTCCATTATCCTCGTTTTGCTTTTCTTGATATTCATCTTATACCCTCCTTTCAAGACACTGCCCATTCCGTTCAACTGCTCTTCCAAGTCCTTCGCTGTCTCTGACAGAATTACAATGTCATCGGCGAACTTCAAAGCTTTTATTTCTGCTCCATGGATTTTAATACCTACTCCGAACTTTTCTTTTGTTTCCTTTACTGCTTGCCCAATATACAGATTGAATAGCATCGGGGAGAGGCTACAACCCTGTCTCACTCCCTTCCCAACCACTGCTTCCGTTTCATATCCCTTGACTATTATAACTGCCATCTGGTTTCTGTACAAATTGTAAATAGCCTTTCACTTCCTGTATTTTACCCCTGCCACCTTCATGATTTGAAAGAGAGTATTCCAGTCAACATTGTAAAAGCTTTCTCTTAGTCTACAAATGCTAGAAACGTAGGTTTGCCTTTCCTTAATCTTTCTTCTAAGATAAGTCGTAGGGTCAGTATTGCCTCACGTGTTCCAGCATTTCTACGGAATCCAAACTGATCTTCCCTGAGGTCGGCTTCTACCAGTTTTTCCATTCGTCTGTAAAGAATTCACGCAAGTAATTTGCAGCTGTGACATATTAAACTGATAGTTCGGTAATTTTCACATCTGTCAACACCTGCTTTCTTTGGGATTGGAATTATGATATTCTTCTTGAAGTCTGAGGGAATTTCGCCTGTCTGATACATCTTGCTCATCAGATGATAGAGTTATGTCAGGACTGGCTTTCCCAAGGCCGTCAGTAGTTGTAATGGAATGTTGTCTACTCCCGAGGCCTTGTTTCGACTTAGGTCTTTCAGTGCTCTGTCAAACTCTTCACGCAGTATCATATCTCCCATTTCATCTTCACCTACATCCTCTTCCATTTCCATAATATTGTCTTCAAGAATGTCGCCCCTGTATAGACCCTCTATATACTCCTTCCACCTTTCTGCTTTTTTTTCTTTGCTTAGAACTGGGTTTCCATCTGAGCTCTTGATATTCATACAAGTCGTTCTCTTTTCTCGAAAGGTCCTTTAATTTTCGTGGAGGCAGTGTCTATCTTACCCCTCGTGAGATAAGCCTCTACATTTGTCCTCTAGCCATCCCTGCTTACCCATTTTGCACTTCCTGTCGATCTCATTTTTGAAACGTTTGTATTCTTTTTTGCCTGCTTCACTTACTGCATTTTGGTATTTCACCGATTAAATTCAGTATCTCTTCTGTTACACAAGGATTTCTGCTAGCCCTCGTCTTTTTACCTACTTGATCCTCTGCTGCCTTCACTATTTCATTCCTCAAAGCTACCCATTCTTCTTCTACTGTATTTCTTTCCCCCATTCCTGTCAATTGTTCCGTTATGCTCTCCCTGAAATCCTGTACAACCTCTGGTTCTTTCAGTTTATCCAGGTCCCATCTCCTTAAATTCCCACCTTTTTGCAGTTTCTTCAGTTTTAATCTACAGTTCATAACCAATAGATTGTGGTCAGAGTCCACATCTGCCCCTGGAAATATCTTACAATTTAAAACCTGGTTCCTAAATCTCTGTCTTACCATTATATACTCTGTCTGATACCTTCCATTTCATACATTTCTTCATCATCTGCAGAGGTAGTTGGCAAATAAACTTTTACTACTGTAGTAGGCATGGGCTTCGTATCTATCTTGGCCACACTAATGCGTTCACTATGCTGTTTGTAGTAGCTTACCCGCACTGTTATTTTTTTTATTCATTATTAAACCTACTCCTGCATTACCCCTATTTGATTTTGTATTTATAACCCTGTATTCACCTGACCAGAAGTCTTGTTCCTCCTGCCACCGAACTTCACTAATTCCCACTATATCTAACTTTCACCTATCCATTTCACTTTTTAAATTTTCTAACCTACCTGCCCGATTAAGGGATCTGACATTCCAGGCTCCGATCTGTAGAACGCCAGTTTTCTTTCTCCTCATAACGACGTCCTCTTGAGTAGTCCCCGCCCGGAGATCCGAATGGGGGACTATTTTACCTCCGGAGTATTTTACCCAAGAGGACGCCATCATCATTTAATCATACAGTAAAGCTGCATGCCCCCGGGAAAAATTACGGCTGTAGTTTCCCCTTGCTTTCAGCCGTTCGCAGTACCAGCACAGCAAGGCCGTTTTGGTTAGTGTTACAAATCCAGATCAGTCAATCATCCAGACTGTTGCCCCTGCAACTACTGAAAAGGCTGCTGCCCCTCTTCAGGAATTAAAATACCATATGAACGTATGTACCAAACGCAGAAATGTGGTTTTAGCATTTACCAGCTTCATAGCAACTGGTTAGCTGAACGTAAAGAAATTGATTCTTGCATCGTTTGCAGATATCTAGAGGTAATTTTGGAGTACGATTGCCAGTGAAACTCGGTGATTTCATTTTTAGCGTACCCCTAGTGGAGAAATGGTATTTCTGTAATATTTGTGTCACATTACATGACAAAAATGTTTATTTTTATCTCTTCTAATAACTCTACAAATTTGTATATGTAGTTTTTTGGCCCCCTGTCTATTGGTTCATCAGTAAATGTAGGGTATCCGTCTTAACAACTGTCAGGCCAATTTTGTCTGGTGTTTTGGCAGACATTTGTAATTTCGTCTTTTCAGTGTGTAACTGGATGGTACCGAAACAAATACTGCTTATCACGTCCTTCGTGCAATGCTCAGTGTCGACAGAAAGCGTCGGTTTGTTTCCCCATTGCAAAGAGAATCATTTTTGAAGTGGAATTTTACGTGCCCATTCAGTGCAGAGGTACGCATTTAGTCTAGAGCGATATTCCTTTTATCGACATGTATTAACAGGAACAGTAAAACAGGAAGAATAGCCAGTACTACAGCAGCGGCTGAGAAGCGCTGCTGCATGGCGGCAGCAGTCAGTGCGCGAGTCAGGGCGTCACACGAGTTGCTTATGGAGTACTGGCTATTCTTCCTGTTTTGGTGTTCCTATTACTACATGTCGGTAAAACGAATATCTCACTAGTCCTAACGGGGACCACTGTATGGAAAGGGCAGATAAAGTTCCACTTTGAAATTTTTTTTATTTTTAACGGGTAATAGACCGATGCTTTCTCTTGACGCTGGGCATCGCATGAAATACTTGGTGAGCAGTACTCGTCTGGACTGATTCCAGCTTCACACTGCAAAAACGAAATTCCAAAATCTGTGAAAATACCAGAGAAAATGCGACTGACTTCTCTTTGGAGGGACGGGCGGTTAAGTGGCTTCGCCTCCGATGCTTGCAGTTCGCTAGGGCTTGGGGACTCTACATTGCGTGCGATGCCTTACCAAAAATTTCCACGTAATCCAAGATGAAGACTCTTTCTGGACATCCCATCTAGCCGCGGCCAGAAACACGTCGCCGAAGATTGCAGAACCATAATGCGTTACATACCTGAAACGAGTTATTGCGTCCGCTATAAGTAGAGATTTAATCCCCCTCTCGTAACGGTTCTACCATTCCGAAATACACTACTGGCCATTAAAATTGCTACACCAAGATGATGACGTGCTACAGACGCGAAATTTAACCGACAGGAAGAAGATCCTGTGATATCCAGATGATTAGCTTTTCAGAGCATTCGCACAAGGTTGGCGCCGGTGGCGACACCAACAACGTGCTGACATGAGGAAAGCTTCCAACCGATTTCTCATACACAAACAGCAGTTTAGCGGCGTTTCCTGGTGAAACGTTATTGTGATGCCTTGTGTAAGGAGCAGAAATGCGTACCATCACGTTTCCGACTTTGATACAGGTCGGATTGTAGCCTATCGCGATTGCAGTTTATCGTATCGCGTCACTGCTGCTCGCGTTGATCAAGATCCAATGACTGTTAGCAGAATATGGAATCGGTGTCTCCAGGAGGGTATAACGGAACGCCGTGCTGGATTCCAACGGCCTCGTATCACTAGCAGTCGAGATGACAGGCACCTTATACGCATGGCTTTAACGGATTGTGCAGCCACGTCTCGATCCCTGAGTCAACAGATGGGGACGTTTGCAAGACAACCATCTGCACGAACAGTTGGACGACGTTTGCAGCAGCATGGACTATCAGCTCGGAGACCATGGCTACGGTTACCCTTGACGCTGCATCACAGACAGGAGCGCCTGGATGGTGTACTCATCTTCGAACCTGGGTACACGAATGGCAAAACGTCATTTTTTCGGATGAATCCAGGTTCTGTTTACAGCATCATGATGGTCGCATCCGTGTTTGGCGTCATCGCGGTGAACGCACATTGGAAGCGTGTATTCGTCATCGCCATACTGGCGTATCACCCGGCGTGATGGTATGGGGTGCCATTGGTTCCACGTCTCGGTCACCTCTTGTTCGCATTGACGGCACTTTGAACAGTGGACGTCACATTTCGGATGTGTTACGACCCGTGGCTCTACGCTTCATTCGATCCCTGCGAAACCCTACATTTCAGCAGGATAAAAACGACCGCATGTTGCAGGTTCTGTACGGGCCTTTCTGGATACAGAAAATGTTCGACTGCTGCCCTGGCCAGCACATTCTCCAGATCTCTCACCAATTGAAAACGTCTGGTCAATGGTGGCCGAGCAACTGGCTCGTCACAATACGCCAGTCACTACTCTTGATGAACTGTAGTATCGTGTTGAAGCTGCATGGGCAGCTGTACCTGTACACGCCATCCAAGCTCTGTTTGACTCAATGCCCGGACGTATCAAGGCCTTTATTACGGCCAGAGGTGGTTGCTCAGGGTACTGAGTTCTCAGGATCTATGCACCCAAATTGTGTGAAAATGTAATCACATGTCAGTTCAAGTATAATATATTTGTCCAATGAATACCCGTTTATCATCTGCATTTCTTCTTGGTGTAGCAATTTTAATGGCCAGTAGTGTAAGTTCTATAGTTCTACAGTACGTGAGGACTGGCGAGAGTTAGTGGAAGAGACCTCTATGAACTTGCGATTAGCTGTCATTTTCTGATATTGTCTTGTCATCTTACTTCCTCTGTTTTCCTACAGTCCACATTTGATACATGTCATAATAATCGACCCTGAAATTGCCAACGACACGTCCACCCATTGTTGCTGTGACGTCACAGAGGAACGCTGCAGATGGCATCATTAAATATGTAGCGCTAGTGCCTTCTGAGCTAAAGAATAAAGTGAGAAACGCTTCGCATTGATGAAAATATTTGGGAAATATTAAATAACGGAAGGCGAGTGCTTGATACGTGTCTCCGAGAGCCTTCGACGTGGACCCGGTATCAGACAACGGAAGTTTATAGGCTATTCGTTAGAGTACTTGTGCAATGAAAAAAATTTTACGCGATTAGCGGCAACATTTTATCGTCTGACTGCAATGACACAAAAGTAAATGGTGGAACAAGGGAACAGGTAGTTTACTCGTTGTTTGTTAGTCTGTAGCCGGTGATGGAAGCCACACTTAAACCAACAACACTGACAAATTACTGCAGACACCAGAGTGCTGGAAAGAACAGGCAGGCGCATCACATCAAACGAGGTGTGGGCGGGCGCGGCAGCCGCACTCGCAACCACGGTTCACCGGCGGCCTCACGTGGGCGGACTCTGCTACGGGAGCCGGCGTGTGTTCAATGCAGCACTGTCAGTAACGTCGCTCCAGGAGCCTCTTTCCTGATCGGTCTGGAACGCCCTGACACACTACAGACTGCTTTTCCTTGCGTTATAACGTCCCCACAAATGCTCTGAGTAGTTAGATCGTTTGTATTTCTTTTTTCCATAATTTCTAACCATAGACGTTACCAGCATAATTGTCGACGATTTTACCGTAGCCTGCTTACTTGATGTATTTGTACCAAAAGTGTCATATCTACTAATGGCATCTAATGCCACTGTATTAATGCCGTAACAGCACAGGCAGTTCGTCGGAAAGCTTCGTTCTCTAGACACAGTAGTGCTAGAAAAGCTTGAACTTGATGACAGGGACAGAATGGCATTAAAGAAAATTGTTACCTTTCCTAACGGGGGATTAACGTCCAAAACCAAATGAAAATCATTATTAAATACAGATATGTGTATGTTAAACCAAGATGATTTTGCTGAAGAGCTTTCGATTTGCGCACGATCGGTTTTTCAAAGTTAAATACTGCAGAAACAGTTTCGTGTAAAAGACAGTTATGACCAGCCGATTCACAAGAGTCGTAGATTTGGATAAAATCTAAACATTTGATCGAATGAATGTATGTTAACTTGTGCAGTAGTTACTGAATCATATTTCCAAAACAGAAATTGCTGTAAACTCATAAGTTGTTCAAAAATGTTCAAATGTGTGTGAAATCTTACGGGACTTAACTGCTAAGGTCATCAGTCCCTAAGCTTACACACTATTTAACCTAAATTGTCCTAAGGACAAACACACACATCCATGCCCGAGGGAGGACTCGAACCTCCGCCGGGACCAGCCGCACAGTCCATGACTGCAGCGCCCTAGACCGCTCGCCTAATCCCGCGCGGCTTAACTCGTAAGTTGTTCCTCTATTTGTCATCGATGTGCAAATGTGATTTCTGAATGAAGTGATGAAACAGAGTGGAATGGAACAGTGAGCAAAGTTTACAGAACAGCACATGGACAACACGCCACTTCATTTTCGGTGTTTACACACAGCAGCAGTCCCACATCAAGAGCGACGGAGATCACAGTACCCAGGCCCGTGCCCGCTTCGATGCCAATACGGCAATACTGACGCCTCTATTCTGGAAAACGTGACGTTCGGTATAGTACAGGCGTTGGCATACATTTATTCAAACAAGCTTTTAGCCTTTTGCCAAGTAATGCTTCATTTACAACTCTTATGAACCTGCTGGTCATAATTGTGCGTTTCACGACGTTATTTATTCCGTACTCTGCTATCACACAAAGGCCTTAATTTGACGAAGAAATTACTCAGAATGTTCGCTCTGAGCACAGCGTTGTACGATAGAGAATCAAGGACAGCGGGAAAGAGAAAATAATCGAAGCGTTTGATATGTTGTGCTACAGAAGAATGTTGAAAATAAGGCGGACTGATAAATAAGGAATGAGGAGGTTCTCCGCACAAACGGCGAAGAAAGGAACACATGGAAAACATTTGACAAGAAGAAGGAACAGCATGATAGCGCATGTCTTAAGACATCGGGGAATAACTGTCGTGGTACTAGAGGGGGGCTGTAGAGCGTAAGAATTGTAGAGGAGCACAGAGATTGCAATAGATCCAACAAATAATTGAGGAAGTTGGATACAAGTGGTAGGCTGATGCGAAGAGGTTGGAGCAGGAGAGGAATTCGTGACGAGCTGCATCAGACTAGTCAGACGCAAATACAATATTTAACAGATAATTGACCTTGGTTGGTGGCAGAACAGATATACCTCCGTATTTTAAGTAATTGTTATTCGAGTTTAGTCCCTCCAGCAGGGGTATTTCGCTTGTAAGAACGTTATTACGAATAACTTTTGGGCTCAATAAGCGACTAGAGAACTCAGCGTCAATGGAAACAGCTCGGTGGATACCGTGCAAACAAAACAGTCATGTGGGAGAAGCCAGGCGAAGGCAAGGGAAAGGCTGTCTGGTGCAAGCAACACAAAACGAGTTTACCAGTAGAAACGAGTTTTACTTTTCAAATGGTTCAAATGGCTCTGAGCACTATGCGACTTAACTTCTGAGGTCATCAGTCGCCTAGAACTTAGAACTAATTAAACCTAACTAACCTAAGGACATCACACACATCCATGCCCGAGGCAGGATTCGAACCTGCGACCGTAGCGGTCGCTCGGCTCCAGACTGTAGCGCCTAGAACCACACGGCCACTCCGGCCGGCAGTTTTACTTTTCCACTGGTCCTTACTTGCGTGATATGTTCACATATGAAGATCACCAGGCGAAGGGTATGCAATGTAGGTACTTTAGTACAAATTATTTTGCGGCAGCTGCGGCGGGCCGGACGGTGCTAATATGGAGGAGCGTCACTGAGGCTACCACATCCGTATAATCTGAGCTCGAAGAAACCATCACATTTCAAAAGCTTCAAAATGTGCTAAAGTTACTGATCTGTTTAAGCAAGCGGAGAAAGAAACAGATGCTAACAAGTACAGAGATATACAGTTACATTATAATGTGTAAGTAGGCTGTTTAGGTTTTCTTATTGGCAACGTTACGTAGCGCTCTGTATGAAAATCACTGGCTGTGCTGTGTGCAGTCTGTGGCTAGTTTGCATTGTTGTCTGCCATTGTAGTGTTGGGCAGCGGCAGCTGGATGTGAACAGCGCGTAGCGTTGCGCAGTTGGAGGTGAGCCGCCAGCAGTGGTGGATGTGGGTAGAGAGATGGCGGAGTTTTGTAATTTGTCATGAACTGCTATATATATATTATGACTAATAAGGTAAATACAATGTTTGTTCTCTATTAAAATCTTTCATTTGCTAACTATGCCTACTAGTAGTTAGTGCCTTCCGTAGTTTGAATCTTTTATTTAGCTGGCAATAGTGGCGCTCGCTGTATTGCAGTAGTTCGAGTAATGAAGATTTTTGTGAGGTAAGTTATTTGTGAAAGGTATAGTTTAATGTTAGTCAGGGCCATTCTGTTGTAGGGATTTTTGAAAGTCAGATTGCGTTGCGCTAAATAATATTGTGTGTCAGGTTAAGCACAGTCGTGTATAAATTGTTCTAAGGGGACGTTTCATATATGGATATGGTAAAATCCCTAGTAACCGGCTATAACCAAGTGGGGTTCATACATGGACAATGCATTCACCATTATAATGATCAGGGAGAAAATAAGAGAATGCGGTACTGAAACGCACTTAACGTGTATACGCATTACAAAACCGTTCGACAACGTAAGTAGGAAAAATCTTCGAGTCAGAGGGATTCCATTAAGATATCGTTTGCGAAACGAAGACGTACGGAAGGTCTAAAAAGAAATGGCTGTAAATTACATTCAAAGAAAAGAGGAGGAAAATAAAAACATGTCAAAAAGGAATTGATAATCAAAGATACCTGTAACCAATATAGTCATGCCGACTAATAGCCGGAAGGAGCGTTAGAAAAGCATTGAAAATATGCTTATATATGGATGTATGGAGGTGGAGCAATTTGTGCCTACGCTTTGAAAGGAGACGAGTGTGATGCAAAATGAAGTTTCTGTAATGGTTTTGGCTCTTACAATGTTTCTGAGAAACTTTTATGGTCACATTGAAATGAATGGCATCTGGTCTAACCTATAATTCAACTTTGGCGATCATGTTTATTTCATGCTTTTAAGGTAGTTCCCGAAGAGGTGTTGTATATTTCAGGATGATAATATGTTACTCACACAACGGTAGATTTTCCAAGTTTAATTTGATGAGCTGGAGGAGGAGATAACACCGTTTCCAGCCTCTCCAATAACCGGACCAGTGTATTCTGCAACTGTTGTGGTCGTGATTGGAAACATTTAACAGTTGCAAACGTGAAGGACGTATCAAAGAAGTGGGCCTGTTTCTTCACCGGAACTGAAATCCATTGACCGCCTGTCAGAATTTATATGCACTGACGCCCAGGAGGATTCATTCTGTTATGGATGTCAAACATTTACGAACTCCGTATCATATAAGTTCAAATGGCTCTGTGCACTATGGGACTTAACTTCTGAGGTCATCAGTCCCCTAGAACTTAGAACTACTTAAACCTAACTAACCTAAGGACATCACACACATCTATGCCCGAGGCAGGATTCGAACCTGCGACCGTAGCGTATCATATAGGTCTTCATGATATCTTATTCTGCCCTAGATAACATCTCCTAAAAAATAGTACTCATAGCGGGGTAAGAGAGTGCATTGCATCCGGGACCTGTGGAAATTGGCCGGTTAGGTGTCTTGTCAGCTGTGAACATTCGCAGAAAGAATTGGCTCTTCCGCGTTGCCAACGTGGCTTGGCGATAATAATAATTTCGTATCGGTCAGTGGTCTGGTGCAAGCTTACGATCCGAAATGTATTCGCAGTTACGAATGTACACAACTATCAGCTGTAGAACGGAAATGACGACAATGATAACTTGTGCCAGACTTGGATTCGAACTCGGATTTCCCGCCTGTCGCGAGCGGTCGCCTTACCATTAGGCTATCCGAGCAAGACTCACGGCCAGACCCAGACGTTCATATGTCGTCAACCATGTATCAACAACCTGCACTCGTAAATCCATTATGTACATTCTCGCACAGTGTCTTGGTCCTCAGGGTATGCAACAGGTCAGTCATTCAACCGATTCCTTAAAATTGTTTACGCCAGTTGCTCCAAATCCGGAAATTGCGAGTTTCAATTTGCAAAACAGATGTTGAAAAAATTTTAAAAACACACGTTTCTGTTAACTAGTTTTGTCTGATATTGAATTGCTGGTGTGGAAAAACTGATACCTCCAAGTATAATTGTAGATGAAGATGATGTAATTCCTATTGATTTTCCAGAAGCGCATGGGACGCTCCATTTCGCAGATCGTTAGGGAATTCGGTATTCTGAGATCCGTAGTATCAACAGTGTGCCGTAGTATCAAGAGTGTTCCGAGAGTACTAAATTTCAAGCATTACCACTGATAGAGCAGTGGCCGACGGCTTTCAAAAAACGACCGAGAGCTCCGGCGTTTGCGTAGAGTTTTCAGTGCTAACAGACAAGCAAGACTGGGTGAAATAACCGCTGAAATAAATATGGGACGTAAGACTATCGTATCCGTTAGGACAGTGCAGCGAAATTTGGCATTAATTGGCTACGGCAGTAGAGCTCTGATGCGAGTGTCTTTGTTAAAAGCACGACATCGCCTGCAGCGCCTCCCGTGGGCTCGTGACCATGTGGGTTGGACCCTTGACGAATGGTCAGATGAGTCTCGATTTCAGTTGGTGAGAGATGATAGTAGGGTCAGTTCGTGCACAAAATCGTTCACCTGCAATTATTTGGACGGCTGTAAAGATAGCGTGACTCAGTATTTCTGCAGGGGACTTCCAACAACATGAGTCCATGCCACGTCGAGTGGCTACAATACGCAAGGCAGAAGGAGGTCCTACGAGAAATTAGGAGGAATCCCTTGACTTTTGGCATCTCAGTATTGTTGCCTGGAGATTGCGTTCATTGGATGTTCTTGGTGCCGCGAGTATATTTGTTTCGAATGTTTATATGAAAAGTACCATCCACACAGTTGTTCGGAGGAAACTGACATTTGAGAGAGTGAGTGAAAGAGCCATTATAAAGTGACCAGGATTAAATTTTTTATTCTTTACTAATCCAAGTCGTTCGAGAAATATTTGCGTACGTTGTAATTATTGCTCGTTGATTTACTTATCTTATTAACCCCCTATTTCTAACAATTTCGAAACGTAAAAAATGCGAATAAAATCCCTGCAGAATTATTTTGAGAATCGAACACAGTTTCCTTACACCACAGCAGGATGCCTTGATCGCGACGCCACCGGCACATTCGTCGAAATGCGTTTACTTTACTCATACATAAGTGGCAGTCGAAAAAGATTTTTCCTCGATTTTTGGTGTGATACGCGTTTGCAGAAACCACATATAATCATGGAAAATGCTCAGTTTTAAAATTTTTAACGATCCTGTCAATTCTGGGTCGATTGTACGTCATGAACTTTAGGGGTGGCTTTCTCAAAAACGAGGAGGGGTGGGGGTGTTGGGTCAAAATATCTTAGAGTCTTTCATTTTTGGTTGTACGCAAGCAACCTGCGAAATATGAGCTGAATCGGTTGGCCGTGTCTGAACGTCCGCCTTGTCAGTGACGTATAACGGTAATTCACGAAACGAATCAAGCTTCCAGAATGAATCTCTATCACAGCGTTCACAGTATGTGCTGTTATGAAACTCCATGATAGATAAAATCGACCGGCACTCGAGTACAGACCCTTGCTTTATGCAACTAGTCATCTTGTTCGGTGAAGTATTCAAATGTGCTTTAGAGCCTGACTCAAAGCTTCGTTCTGCAAGCAAGAGAGAGGTTAAGCCAGACTGAAGCTTTCACGTGAACTCTTCAGAGCCACTTTCGCTTGAATAACTCAATAGGCGAGAGTGCCATCCGCCAACGGAAAGGGTGCGATCCGAGTTAATTTCAGCATACATTTTTAATCTGTGAGGACGTTTTGGTGAGTGAGGAGTAGACAGCAGCCCTTACGGCTTTAAGTGCTGGTATAGCCTAGTACTGCTCTACCTGCCTCTCAGAGTACGTGGAAGAAAGAGGTAAGAGCATTGTGAAATTCAGAAATGACGAAGAAATATTTCCATGTGCGATAGAGAGAGATCTGTAATCGAATCCACCGCTTCCTCAAAACTGAGGAATACGTGTTGTCACCTGTCGCTTCTCCTCCCACGTTCATTTGCTCACTAATCCAACATTGAAACTTCCAGGCAGATTAAAACTGTGTGCCGGACCGAGACTCGGACTCGAGACATTTGCCTTTCGTGGGCAAGTGGTCTATCGACTGAGCTACCCAAGCACGACTCACGACCCGTCCTCACAGCTTCAATTCTGCCAGTGCCTCGTTTCCCACCTTCCAAACTTCACAGAAGCTCTTCTGCGAACCTTGCAGAAATAGCACTCCTTGAAGAAAGGATATTGCGGAGACATGGCTTAGCCATAGCCTGGGGGATGTTTCCAGAATGAGATTTTCACTCTGAAGTGGAGCGTGCGCTGATATGACACTTCCTGTCAGATTAAAACTGTGTGCCGGACCGAGACTCGAACACGGGACATTTTCCTTTCGCAGCAGAGCTTCTGTGAAGTTTGGAAGATAGGGACGAGGTACTGGCACAACTGAAGCTGTGAGGACGGGTCGTGAGTAGTCCTTGGGTAGCTCAGTCGGTAGAGTATTTCATCTACATCTACATACATACGCCGCAATCCACCATACGGTGCGTGGCGGAGGGTACCTTGTACCACAACTAGCATCTTCTCTCCCTGTTCCACTCCCAAACAGAACGAGGGAAAAATGACTGCCTATATGCCTCCGTACGATAATCTCTCTTATCTTATCTTTGTGGTCTTTCCGCGAAATATAAGTTGGCGGCAGTAAAATTGTACTGCAGTCATCCTCAAATGCTGGTTCTCTAAATTTTCTCAGTAGCGATTCACGAAAAGAACGCCTCCTTTCCTCCAGAGACTCCCACCCGAGTTCCTGAAGCATTTCCGTAACACTCGCGTGATGTTCAAACCTACCAGTAACAAATCTAGCAGCCCGCCTCTGAATTGCTTCTATGTCCTCCCTCAATCCGATCTGATAGGGATCCCAAACGCTCGAGCAGTACTCAAGAATAGGTCGTATTAGTGTTTTATAAGCGGTTTCCTTTACAGATGAACCACATGTTACCAAAATTCTACCAATGAACCGAAGACGACTATCCGCCTTCCCCACAACTGCCATTACATGCTTGTCCCACTTCATATCGCTCTGCATTGTTGCGCCCAAATATTTAATCGACATGACTGTGTCAAGTGCTACACTACTAATGGAGTATTCATACATTACGGGATTCTTTTTCCTATTCATCTGCATTAATTTACATTTATCTATATTTATAGTTAGCTGGCATTCTTTACACCAATCACAAATCCTGTCCAAGTCATCTTGTATCCTCCTACAGTCACTCAACGACGACACCTTCCCGTACACCACAGCATCATCAGGAAACAGCGCACATTGCTATTCACCCTATCCAAAAGATCATTTATGTAGATAGAAAACAACAGCGGACCTACCACACTTCCTTGGGGCACTTCAGATGAAACCCTCACCTCCGATGAACACTCACCATCGAGGACAACGTACTGGGTTCTATTACTTAAGAAGTCTTCGAGCCACTCACATATTTGGGAACCAATCCCATATGCTCGTACCTTAGTTAGGAGTCTGCAGTGGGGCACCGAGTCAAACACTTTCCGGAAGTCAAGGAATATGACATTGATCTGATTCCCTTCATCCATGGTTCGCAAGATATCATGTGAGAAAAAGGGCGAGTTGCGTTTCGCAGGAGCCATTCTTTCTAAAGCCGTGCTGATGCATGGACAGCAACTCCTCTGTCTCAAGGAAATTCATTATATTCGAACTGAGAATATGTTCGAGAATCCTGCAACAAACCGACGTTAAGGATATTGGTCTGTAATTTTGAGGATCCGTCCTTCTACCCTTCTTATATACAGGCGTCAACTGCGCTTCTTTCCAGTTGCTCGGGACTTTACGTTGGGCAAGAGATTCGCGATAAATGCAAGCTAAGTAAGGAGCCAATGCAGTAGAGTACTCTCTGTAAAACCGAATTGGAATCCCATCAGGACCTGGCGATTTATTTATCTTCAACCCATTCAGCTGCTTCACAACCCCAGGGATGTCTATCACTATGTCCTCCATACGGGAATCTGTACGAGACTCAAACGGCGGTATGTTTGTACGATCCTCCTGCGTGAAAGATTTCTCAAATGCTAAATTTAAAATTTCAGCTTTCGTTTTGCTGTCTTCCGTTGCCAGGCCAGACTGATCAGTGAGTGACTGGATGGAAGCCTTCGACCCGCTTACCAATTTTACGTACGACCAGAATTTTCTTGGGTTTTCAGCAAGATCTGCGAAAGACAAATATCCTGAGTTGGAGTCTCTGTCCGGCACACAGTTTTAATCTGCTAGGAAGTTTCATATCAGCGCACACTCCGCTGCAGATTGAAAATCTCATTCTGGAAATCCAACGTTCTTAATCGGGACTTCACTGCAGTGTTTCACGCACTCTCCTGCACGCACTGCGAAGCCATTGCGATTGCAGAGGACGGTTTCGCAATTTCAGCAGTGACGCAAACACAGTTGTCTAGCCGCCGTATTTTTACCCTGCAATATGCTGCCCGCACGACGTCGTGCAGTTGCGAGGTACCGCTGCACACAGTCTAGACTTTCCCATGCGAAGCATAGATTAGACTGCCCTGTCAGCGTGTCATAAACTGATCCCACTTTATTGGCATGCAACGGGACTGCTGCTCCCAGATCACGCTTACACGGCCGAGGTCGTATGGCGCTTGGCCGCTTCACATCCCGGTACTAGGGACAGTATGTTTGAACACCGCTGCTTGGCCGGTAAGGGGAGTGGAGGCGACAGCATCAAGTTTTTGATCGGTAGAATCCACAGCAGTGATCGATCTTCAGCTGCAAACACTCCCCGCACGGCCTTTGGAGGTGGACCTTAGACACTGATCGTGCTGAATGTCATTATCTGTTTCTCGCCCTTATGCCTGGCGAGAACGTTTTGACCATCAGCGAGCTTCCGGTGTCCTCATCACCAATGTGGTAATAGGAAAACTGCTCTCACTGTACATTTTTCTGACCATCTACACGTGGCAATCACAGCCTGTTGTGAGGAGACACACTTCATTGGCTGGGCTATCCACACGGCAGACAAGCTATTGTTGACATATGAGCCATAACTTTTGATTGGCACTTCATTCCACACAGACTGACGCGTCTTTCACAGTATTTGATAACAGTATAGCTCCGTATACTCTGCACGGTTTCTGGATTTTATGAGCAACTCAAGACTCATCGGATTCACGTAGTCCTGTGCTCTGCGTGTCTGGGCGCGACTTGTGTCATGTCCGTCCGTCAAAGAATCTTACCCAGAGTCAGGATGCATATTTGGAAACTTTTAGCTTTTCTACGTATAAATAAATGGACATCACCGAACATTCCAATAAAATTTTTCGAGCCACCAAACGCGTCAATCCGTAGGCTTTTGCGAGGTTACACAAACAAATTGACCTACTTTCTGATGAGGACCCATTGTGTCCTAATCTGTGTTCTTGCTTAGGCATCGGCGATGCGCGCGTTCAAGTCCTCTCCCTTTCGTGCTGATGATGGTGACAAGTGAGATTGTGTCACCTGTCACTTTCGTCTTACTCCTCCCGACACGGTCCGCGTCACTGAACACTGTTACCACAGTGAAATCTGCTTTATCCGTCGGGAAATCTGTCTTGGACCACAGTCCAAGCTGCATCAAATATACTGTATTTGATTAAAAGGAGTAAATACAGAAGATAGTAGTATGTATTGGGTGACAGGCAAAGTCTTTCGAAGCTTGACCGAAACAGAGTAGCGGACAATTTTTAGTGTGATATCCTCTCTATGTGCCTCTTCTCTAAAGAAGCAACTGCATGGTGCATGGTGAGGATTAGAGAAAGAGGTGCTGTGACCTCTGCGAAAGAGTTTGGTGTTGTCGAAGAGATACAAGATGTGAGTATGCAGTGTTGCCCGTACGTGTGCGTGCGTACACTTGTTAGTATGTTCTCGTCTGAGGGGTTGTAGATAAGAAAGCTTTTGAAGGGTATCACATTAGGACAGAGGACAAAAAAGCACCCCTGCAATCCGTGGGAAGAAAACCTCTGCGATACTTTGTGCTAATCGTAGTAGATGGCTGACTGTGTTCGCCAGATGTCACAGTTCATGCATGGAAGTAGGAATCTGTTAGTGTGTGTGGGTAGTTATCGTAGTTGCCGAGCGCCAGCGGTGTCTCTTAGGCCAACTGCTGCGGTTCTCGTTGTTGCAACGTGCCAATGTCGTCTTCAGATAATGTGAAAGGCGTTCTCATCACAGCTGTCACATAAAACCTGCGCGATACCGTTAGCTTGCAACTGGTGAGTTGGTAGACAAAACGGAGACTTAGTTCTGTCGACGAATCTGAATTCCAAATGTGTTGCTGAAAATTTGAAAATGTTGTTGAAGTTCAACGACTGTTACGACGTGAATATGGAGCAGGGCCACCAACGAGATGGGTGATAACTTTGAAACTCTGGCAGTATGTACGGACTGTTGTCCTATGTTGGGTAGTGTCTGGGAGACTTCCGCAAGTCCTGCTTCTTCGACTGTGGTGTTAGAGCATTTTTCACACCCACTGCAGAAGTCTACAGTAAAATGTGTGAATAAAACTGAGGTTAAAAGAATCTCTGCACGCTGAAATCAAGATTCAAAGTATAATATTTTTGCATGTGCTAAATTAAGGCCATCTTATTGCAGATTGTAGTTCTGTGAGTTGTTTAGAAATATTCTACGTCTAGATCTACAGCAGTGCTCTGCAAACCACTGTGAAGCGTGTGGTAGACGGTACTTCCCATTATATCAGGTATTTGGGTTTTCTTTCCGTCCCACTCGCATGTGGAGCTAGAACGAATCGACGCCTCTGTGCGTTCTGTAACTAGTCTTTCATCCTGGTTAATACGGGAGCGATGAATGGTGGTTGAAGAATATTAACAGATTCCTCTGGTAATACTAACTCATGAAACTTTGTGATGATTTGATGGTATAACTGTCGTTTATATTCAAGCTTGTGCCAGTTCAGATTTTCAGATTGTCTCTGACACTTTCTTCTGGATCATACAAACTTGTGACTATTCGTGCTGCTCTTCTTTGTATTAGTTCATATATTCCATGTTTTATATGGAGAAACATCCTAAAATGAGTCACACAAATGTTTTTATACAGTCTTCAGTCTTATACTTTTCTTAATATGCTACCAACGAGCCGAAGTCTGTCACCTGCTTTGCCTGCAACAGAGCATGTGAGATACTTCCATCTCATATCTTCACAAATCGTTAGATCAGTGTATTTGTGTAAGACGGCTGGTATCACTCGTGACTCATTGATATTGTAGTATAGGATACCACACTTTTTCGTTTTATAAAGTTCATAATTTTATATTTCTGGTAATTTAAAACCAATTATCAGTTTTTGCTCCACTTTGAAATCTTATCGAGATCTGAGCGAACATTTGTGACTTCAACTTTTATTTATCCATTATAGATAACTGCTTTATCAGCAAAAATGTATGTTGCTATTAACATTATGAGATTACTTAACATACAAAGTGAATAGTAGGATCACAACACATTTCCTTGGAGCATGCCTGAAGTTAATCAGCATCTATTGATTACCCTCCATCCGAGATAATGCTACTTCCTTCCTACCAAAAAATCGTCTGTGTAGTCACAGATTTGCTCTTCTACCTCAAATGGTTGTACTTTTGTCAATAGACGTTGAAGTGCTTTTCGGAATGAGCAAGAACGAATGGGATGGTTTGGCATGTCAGTTGACAGGGATGCCGTGTGTCCTTCTACTTACTGTCAGAGTGTTAGTCGAGCGCGGCAGAGTGGGTAAGACTAGCGTCACCTGAGCATTTGATCGCAGCAAGATCGTGGATGCACGACCCTCGACCTTCTTAGGGATACTGGGGCTTTCGAGTGCTTCTCTGTCGAGAGTGTACCGTGGGTGCCTTAATACAAGGAAAACCACCGCCGCAAAAGTAATTTGTCGTGGCGGGTGTCGCTGTCGACGGTCGCGGATTGTACGAGGTGCATTCAAGTTCTAAGGCCTCCGATTTTTTTTCTCCGAACTGGAAAGAGATAGAAAAATGCGCATTGTTTTAAATTGAGGCCGCGTTCATTGTCAATACGTCCCAGAGATGGCAGCACCATATGGCAGATGGAATTTTACCGCCAGCGGCGAGAATGAGAACTGTTTCAAATACTTAAAATGGCGACGTTTTCCTTACTTGAGCAGCGTGCAATCATTCGTTTTCTGAATTTTCGTCGTGTGAAACCAATTGAAATTCATCGACAGTTGAAGGAGACATGTGGTGATGGAGTTATGGATGTGTCGAAAGTGCGTTCGTGGGTGCGACAGTTTAATGAAGGCTGAACATCGTGTGACGACAAACCGAAACAACCTCGGGCTCGCACGAGCCGGTCTGACGACATGATCGAGAAAGTCGAGAGAATTGTTTTGGGGGATCGCCGAATGACTGTTGAACAGATCGCCTCCAGAGTTGGCATTTCTGTGGGTTCTGTGCACACAATCCTGCATGACGACCTGAAAATGCGAAAAGTGTCATCCAGGTGGGTGCCACGAATGCTGACGGACGACCACATGGCTGCCTGTGTGACATGTTGCCAAGCAATGTTGACGCGCAACGACAGCATGAATGGGACTTTCTTTTCGTCGGTTGTGACAATGGATGAGACGTAGATGCCAAGACAACGCACCCGCACATCGAGCTAACGTTACGCAACAGTTTCTTCGTGATAACAACTTTGAAGTTATTCCTCATGCTCCCTGCTCACCTGACCCGGCTCCTAGTGACTTTTGGCTTTTTACAACAATGAAAGACACTCTCCGTGGCCGCACATTCACCAGCCGTGCTGCTATTGCCTCAGCGATTTTCCAGTGGTCAAAACAGACTCCTAAAGAAGCCTTCGCCGCTGCCATGGTATCATGGCGTCAGCGTTGTGAAAAATGTGTACGTCTGCAGGGCGATTACGTCGAGAAGCAACGCCAGTTTCATCGATTTCGGGTGAGTAGTTAATTAGAAAAAAAATCGGAGGCCTTAGAACTTGAATGCACCTCGTAGCACCGGATTGACGGATCACAGTGCAGAGAATCGGTGGCCAGTTCGCTGATGAAAAAAAAAAAAAAAAACAGCCAGTGAGCGAGCATCCTTGCAATCCAGAACCATCTCCTCCATGTGGAGTTGGAAGGCACCATTCCAAACATGCACCTCTGCTCGCCACATGTCGCGTGACTCAAGGATGAGCACTGGAGGCTCGAGGTTTGGAGGATGGAAAACGTCGTTTGGACCAGTGAGTCGCGGCACGCGCCGATGGCAAGGTACGAGTGCAAGGATGTCCACACGAAGCGGTGCCAAATACTGTGCTGTTCAGGCGCTGTCCTATTGGGTTGGGGGGGGGGGGGGGGAGTAATGTGTACGTAAGATGGAATTGACACGTCTGCCTTCGTACCTCACGAGCATAAAACTCTGGAACCTAATGTCCAGCAATATACATCCGATTGTCTACGGTACCATATGAACATGCAAAATCTACTCTTGGTCTGCCTCTACTATTTTTCATCCTCTATTGTTTTTTACAAGTTAAATATTTCTGGATGCAGTAGCAGATGTGCCATTAATCCTTTTGAACGCCTATAGGGTTTTCTTGTTCGAATTGCTGATGGTCCACGTTTCTCTTCCCCAGAAAGTTGCGCATCAAGATCTGGCGTCAGTAGGACCGCCTTATTGAAGAAATCTTTCGTCGCCCTTGCCAGTTTCCTTCTGATATTTCTCTTGCTTCGCCTACCCTTTGTAATCTTGCTTCCTACTGAGAAGAATTCATTTTCACTTATTCCACTGATACGTCGTTCCAGTTTTCATCTAAAAGCAAATGGATTTTCACTTTTCTACCAATATTATCTTGCCGTTTAACCTTAAGCTGTATTTCGCGCTGTATCTGTGGCCCATTCTTTTCTGTAGGTCTTCTGAGTGTTCCTCACATCCTGCCATAAGTGCGAACCTCATCACTGATATTGAGTTCGTTTGCGCCTGTATTTCCGTTATGAAGTCTTCTTGCGCTTTCATCACAGGTTCTTCGACGTACAAGTGAACAGCAATGGTGATAAGCTGCAAGTCGGCCTAACACGCTTCTTCCACTTTCGCTGCTCCCACTTAGATTTGTAGTAGCCATAGACTATTCGTCTTTCTCTGTACTTTAACTTCAATGATTGTGGACAAATTCTATGATTGTGAACATATTGTTCCACTTTGAATTACCGAAGGATTTCTCTAGGCCCGCTGTATATGATTACACATCCGCAAATGCTAAAAGAGGTATCTTGACTTTTCTTCAGTCCGCCTTCCATTACTAAGCGCATTTTCAAGACTGCTTCTTTCATATCTTTTTCCTTTCAGAAACCAAACTGATCTTCTTACAGTATATCTTCACTCGCTTTGCCCTTCTGTATGTTGTACCGTTCAGCAATGTACAAGGGTGACCTGTCGGACTAATCATCCTATAATTTCACATTTACCTTCACGTACCTTCTTTGGTGATTTTATGATAATGCTTATCTGCAGATAAGAAGTCACCTGTTTCACAGATTATTGACACTAATAATAATCTAGTTCCTATTTCACCTGCAGATTTCAGTAACTTCGAAGGTACGTCATCGACTCCAGCTGACGTGATTAAGCTCATATCGTTCAGTTCTTGGTCAACCTCTGACCGCTGCACTGGATCTCCTATTTCTGCCGTGTCTAGTTCCTCCTCCAATTCTATCACACTTTGGGACAGTTCTGCACCACCATCAGGCCTTGACGTAGTTTTACCATTTTTCTGTCCTTTCTTTACATTTAACAGAGATTTTCCATCTCCCACTCGCAGGTTAATATCTTCCAATTCCATCTTTATGTACGCGGTGTCATTTTTCCTGCAGTCCTGTCTTTTTCTGCATTTTTATAAGTTTCTCCATGTGTTCTCCTTTAGCTTCTATGCATTTCGTGTTAATTTTATTCCTTACACATACTTACGCGTTTCTACCGCATTCATAAGATATCCATTATTCTTCTTTCATTCATATAATTCATATATTCGAGTTACTGAGTCGTCCATAATTTCGTCCCCTCTACTTTCTCCATGCATGCGGTGTCCACACTTGACTTAAATATTACCTTTTTAAATTCCACTCCTCTTCTAACGAACTGCTCCCGACTATTTTATCTACGCCATTTGCCAGTGTCTCAGAGAATTTCCATTTCATCTCGTTCTGTCTTAAATTTTTAGTATTTCATTTTACCATATGTTCGTGTTTATTTTTCTTGGATTTCAGCCTGCTGTTCAACGTGGTACGAGTCTGTACCGCACCAGGGTGTGCTTTTCAGTTCAAGTTTTAATTCTACATCTTGGCATTACCATGTGGAGTGCTCCTGATATCTCCCTCTGTCTCTTGGTCCTTTCTGAGCACCCTTCTCTTTTGATTTGGGAAGAGGTTGTTCTCTAAACCACTTCAAATCTATTGCAAAACTCTAGAAAGCTCACTCCCCTATAATTCCTTTCCCTCAATCCATATTCTCCAGAAATCCTGCATACCGCACTCTTCCCCGTAATAACGTTCCCGTCTTACATGACTATCAAATTTTTACCTCACATGTTGTATCAATACGTTTCCTCGTGTACTCTTTTGTGATGTGAGCATGTAAACTGGTACAATGGTGTTGGCTAGCTTTCAATTCGTGGAAGAAATTATTCGATCACTTCGTTGCATAGCACACTGGACTCGCATTCGGGAGGACGACGGTTCAATCCCTCATCCGGCCATCCTGATTTAGGTTTTCCGTGGTTTCCCTGAATCGCTCCAGGCAAATGCTGGGATGGTTTCTTTGAAAGGGCACGGCCGACTTCCTCCCCCGTCCTTCCCTAATCCGATGAGACCGATGATCTCGCAGTTTGGTCTCTTCCCCCAAACAACCCAATCAACTTCGTTGCTCACAGCAGCTATCCCTGTTATCTGCGTGTTTGTTCATAACAATGTCAGCCTGTTACGTCATTCACTGGTGCTGTCTTTGTTACGCGATAATATCGTGTCTACGTAATCACTGTCATATTTCCATATCGCTTCACTAATTATTACCAAGACGAACTTCACCCTCTTCATTTCTCCTTCGCCGGCCGGTGTGGCCAAGCGGTTAAAGGCGCTACAGTCTGGAACCGCGAGGCCGCTACGGTCGCAGGTTCGAATCCTGCCTCGGGCATGGATGTGTGTGATGTCCTTAGGTTAGTTAGGTTTAAGTAGTTCTAAGTTCTAGGGGACTGATGACCTTAGAAGTTAAGTCCCATAGTGCTCAGAGCCTTTTGAACCATGTGAACCATTTCTCCTTCTCAGGTTTTTCAGTTCCCCTGCAACAGTCAAGCTCCCAACATTTCATGCTCAGAATCATACAACATTTACTCTTCGTCTTCTTGATGACCCCTACCTGGACAGTTTTCACCCGGAGAGAGGGGTGCTAGTTTACCTCCGGAATTCCTTATGAAGCAGGCAGTTGTCAAGAGATTATTTTCATAAGACTGAATATCCTATGCATACACGTTTTGTGTCCACAGCGCAGTGGTTTCCATTGTTCCACAGCCTTCTGCGTCCTCATGCTGTTGATCGCTGCTGATTCTTCCACCTCGATTGGCAGTTTCCCACCACAAGGTAAAGCGGGTGCTCTGAATCTCTGTCCGCTTCTCCGACGTCTTTTGGGAAGAACGAGTGTGACTCGTTGTATCGAAAGTCATCGGCTGGCATAACTGACGATTTTTGCTTAAAATCTAAGCAATAGTTGGGACTGAAACCGGCACACAGGACCTTTGGATTTACAATCAGAGACGCTTTCCCTAGACCAACGGCTCACAATAAATCGCTCCATAGCTTCTGAATTGTGTTAGAAGTGCTTTCGGATCACTCCACGGATGAATAATTCACCTCGTTACTATTACACTACTTACTTATTGATACATGAATAGTTTACCTCCTTACTATTATTAATTGCGTATACTCCACGTATTGTGTTTTAAGCCTTACGAGTGTTTTCATAGCTTTTAAAAATTCACAATCACACTTCTTTGGGTCTGTGTATGAAGTCAGGAATCTGCATGAGGCTAGGAAAAAACATTTTGTACTTTTTAGTCTGATTTAAAAACGCGCTATATAAAAATTCAATTTCTTTTTAAATAATTACTTTTTTTATGCAGGCCTGCACATTTTCCCATCTTCTGCCAATATTTACATTTGTATGTATCTGTTTCACTCAACAGCTTTAATAACGTGTTTCGAACATTCTACTTTTGCTTTGCTTCTGATAGTTCCCACTCTGTAGCTCATTTTTGCATCTGGATATAGGCCTATATTCTTGAGTACCGTAGTAGATACGTCAGTCGTGTCCCTTTGTCGTGTTAGTTCAGACAACAGACGTGTATCCTCATGTTCGGTAACTGCTTCGCTTTTGATGTGAGAAGTACCCATGCCAAATTTAACTTTTAGGCACAAGAAATCACCTGAATTCTCTTGAAAATGTTCTAAAGTTGCCGAGAAGCTGACTCTAGAACATTTGTGATGATTGGCTAGAGGTGAGAATGGCCAGCATCATCTGATATTGTATTGTAACTGGGCGTCATAGGTTTTGTGAACTTCACAGTGGTGACAACAGTTGAAGTCACGGCTTTCAATTACTAACGGACGCATTTGCGTCCGCAGTATGTCGTTCTAGGGGACCGATGCCCGAGCTGCTGTTGCGCTGTGTGCGCCACACTATTTTCATTAGCTCTAAGTCTGGTATTGCCTATGGCACAAACAAAACTTATTTCTAACGCATTGTTAGACATGTCTCTTTATTATTTGTAAGTGTACTGTTGTGTAGTTTCAATTTTCAATCCTCTGTACTAAACTGATAACACGACGTGAAGAAAATACGTATTTGGTAAAGAGCAGTTGTAACGAAGAGGAGAGAGAAGCGTTGTGACTATTCACTCGTAAAGATTTCCTTTTGTCTCAAACGAAACGAAAACCTAATATTGGCGATAACAAAAAGGGCGACACAATTAGTAAAACGGTCCAGAAGTGCGGCAGGAAACTATCTTCCCAACCTTGCAGCTAGTTGTAAGTAATGGTGCTGAACCCACATCCAGAAGGCACGGTGTTCAAACCCACTTCCTTCTGACCATCTGAGGTTTCCTGTATAGTGTGGCAAATACTAATTGCCAGAAGCTGGTTCTAGCGAGCTCGCCGTCGACGGAACGTTAATCCTTTGAGTCCCAACAATATGAAAAAAATACAATTTTGAAATTTTTCACGTAATTAACCTTTATTATCATAATAAGCAACGAATATAAGATGAAATTGGCAAAAATTAAACAATCCATTTTTTTAAGAAGGTGCTTTAGGTTTTGAGCCTATGGGACATACAGTTTTCAGCCACCCATCATTTCATGAGATGTATTTAGAAGAAAATTCGCATTTTTCGTAGATGTAATCCCACAACACGAAACGTTCATGAACACTTAACGCCTAAAACAAATTATGGTACAAAATAACAAGCAAAATGGCCCTAAAATTTAATAAATCATGTATCACAACTACAGTACGTACTATCTCAGTGGCTTCATTTCGATACTACACATAAAAGCAGTAGTACAAACTCACATTTACGTTATAAGAACTTACATATACTTATTTTCACCGTCACGATGTCCTCAATATGGACACTATACATCAAGCCGCATGTCAGAAGCTACTACGATTGCGTAGCACAATCTCCGCGCCGACTCTTGTTTTGAATGCTACTCGTATAAAAGTGACTGCAACAAAGCACTACATTCGTAGAAATACCTCACTGTAGTGTCAGAAGTATCTGTGGTTTTATGCGAAAGCTAGTGGAAAAGAAGAGAGAGAGGCGGCGGTTTCTGGCATAAACCCCTGGGGCTCGTGGGGTTAAGCTCTGCTTAGCCTCCCCTCCACCAGTGTTTGCTACCATTGGCCAGCGGGTCGCGTGCTGCCGTTATAAACCCAGCGCCCATTGTCCCAGCGCGGTGGCTGCAAACACGCTTCAAGGTCGGCGGCGCTATTTGTCGGCGCGGCGTCGGCGTTATGACGGAAGGCAGAGCAGAACGGACTGCGAGCAGTAATTGCTCCGCGTCTCCCGAGAAAACACCTTGTGCAAGTCTTCTTTTTAGTGGCCGCTCCCGTAGACTTATTTTTACCTCCGATCCAACGCTGCGGTACATGACGCTTCAAACCGCTGCACACGGATTTCATACACGTTCGTCCTCCGGCTATACCACATTTGTTCACGTACTTCGCAAGCCACTTTATGGTTTGTTGCGGAGGGTACTGGATACCAGTCTCTTCCAGCCCTTTTACCCCCCTTCCCACTGTTTCCTATACCCCTCGCGATTGGCACGCAGGAGGACCAACTAACGGGCCTCTGCCTCGTCTGTATGAGCTCTAAATAATGTTAACGTTATTGTAATGATAACTGCGCGATACGGGACAAAGAAAGTTGTAGCAGGGTTATTGGCAAAAGTTAAGCTTTGCGGCCATTTACATGTCAGTTCTACCTAAGTTTATTTTCTGGCATTAATCGCCCTCCCCCCCCCCCCCCCTTCAGCCCCGTACAGTACAGACTACCCCGATACCTGGAACCAGTTGCAGATTGCCTATCTAACAGAATCCAGGGGCAACAAAAATTTGATTTCCAATATTTCGCGTAATTATCGACAAAATTTAAAAATTTAAAATGCTGCCATAATCTCCTCATTTGCAGGTATAATATTACGTTAAAAGTTTTAACTCAACGAGACGAGTAGTACAGTTAGAAACTGTTTGTCTTGAGGCAACGTAACCGTCAGCTCGCAAACACCCTGACTCAGTCCATCCAGTGTTTGACGATGAGAACACTTAGCGACTTTCAACAGACTTTACACATAATTTTAATCCCTTACGAAACATTCTCGCTTACTTGCTTAGCGTCATATATTTAACACGTTAACACATTCGGAAAATCATTAGATGTATGAATTTGTGTTATACATGGGACTCCAATCCATTTATGAATTTGGATTTAGTTCCGACCAAGGTTGCAGGTTCACGGTTTCATTTGAGTTTTGAGGTGATATTGAGGTTTTAATAGCAAACAAAAACTATTACGACGAAAGAAATGTGCGACATTTAGGTGCAGTGGGGCACTGAGCGAACTCAGCGGCGACAGGTGAAAATTCGTTCCGTACCGGGAATCGAACCCTGTTTTCCTGCGTTGCGCGAGAGGTCGCCTGTAACTCCTCGGCTATCCGAGCACGTCCACCCATCCGACCCAAATCTCTGTATGCCGCCCGCTGCAGAGCAGCGTCTACTGCTGTCCATTGTCGCAGCCTAACTGCATTCCCGGAAGGATTCGGATACTGTTGCGAAAGGAAGTCCACTAAACGTCAGCTCTAAAATGCATACCTTCTGACAGGTTTCAGATAGATTATATAATGGTAAGATAGAGATTTAGGAACCAGGTGTTAAACTTAAGACATTTCCAGGGGCAGATGTGGACTCTGACCACAATCTATTGGTTATGAACTGTAGATTAAAACTAAAGAAACTGCAAAAAGGTGGGAATTTAAGGAGATGGGACCTGGATAAACTGACTAAACCAGAGGTTGTACAGAGTTCAGGGAGAGCATAAGGGAACAATTGACAAGAATGGGGGAAAGAAATACAGTAGAAGAAGAATGGGTAGCTTTGAGGGATTAAGTAGTGAAGGCAGCAGAGGATCAAGTAGGTAAAAAGACGAGGGCTAATGGAAATCATTGGGTGGCAGAAGAAATATTGAATTTAATTGACGAAAAGAGAAAATATAAAAATGCAGTAAATGAAGCAGGCAAAAAGGAATACAAACGTCTCAAAAATGAGATCGACAGGAAGTATAAAGTGGCTAAGCAGGGATGGCTAGAGGACAAATGTAAGGATGTAGAGGGTTATCTCACTAGGGGTAAGATAGATACTGCCTACAGGAAAATTAAAGAACTTGGAGAAAAGAGAACGACTTGTATGAATATCAAGAGCTCAGATGGACTCTCAGTTCTAAGCAAAGAAGAGAAAGCAGAAAGGTGGAAGGAGTATATAGAGGGTCTATACAAGGGCGATGTACTTGAGGACAATATTATGGAAATGGAAGAGGATGTAGATGAAGATGAAATGGGAGATATGATACTGCGTGAAGAGTTTGACAGAGCACTGAAAGACCTGAGTCGAAACAAGGCCCCGGGAGTAGACAACATTCCATTAGAACTACTGACGGCCTTGGGAGAGCCAGTCCTGACAAAACTCTACCATCTGGTGAGCAAAATGTATGAGACAGGCGAAATACCCCCAGACTTCAAGAAGAATATAATAATTCCAATCCCAAAGAAAGCAGGCGTTGACAGAAGTGAAAATTACTGAACTATCAGTTTAATAAGTCACGGCTGCAAAATACTAACGCGAATTCTTTACAGACGAATGGAAAAACTGGTAGAAGCCGACCTCAGGGAAGATCAGTTTCGATTCCGTAGAAATGTTGGAACACGTGAGGCAATACTGGCCCTACGACTTATCTTAGAAGAAAGATTAAGGAAAGGCAAACCTACGTTTCTAGCATTTGTAGACTAAGAGAAAGCTTTTGACAATGTTGACTGGAATACTCTCTACAAATTCTGAAGGTGGCAGGGGTATAATACAGGGAGCGAAAGGCTATTTACAATTTGTTCAGAAACCAGATGGCAGTTATAAGAGTCGAGGGGCATGAAAGGGAAGCAGTGGTTGGGAAGGGAGTGAGACAGGGTTGTAACCTCTCCCCGATGCTATTGAATCTGTATATTGAGCAAGCAGTAAAGGTAACAAAAGTTCGGAGTAGGTATTAAAATCCATGGAGAAGAAATAAAAACTTTGAGGTTGACCGATGACATTGTAATTCTGTCAGAGACAGCATAGGACTTGGAAGAGCAGTTGAACGGAATGGACAGTGTCTTAAAAGGAGGATATAAGATGAACATCAACAAAAGTAAAACGAGGATAATGGAATGTAGTCGAATTAAATCGGGTGATGCTGAGGGAATTAGATTAGGAAATGAGACACTTAAAGTAGTAAAGGAGTTTTGATATTTGGGGAGCGAAATAACTGATGATGGTCGAAGTAGAGAGGATATAAAATGTAAACTGGAAATGGCAAGGGAAGCGTTTCTGAAGAAGAGAAATTGGTTAACATCGAGTATGGATTTAAGTGTCACGAAGTCGTTTCTGAAAGTATTTGTATGGGGTGTAGCCATGTATGGAAGTGAAACATGGAGGATAACTAGTCTGGACAAGAAGAGAATAGAAGCTTTCGAAATGTGGTGCTACAGAAGAATGCTGAAGATTAGATGGGTAGATCACATAACTAATGAGGAGGTACTGAATAGGATTGGGGAGAAGAGGAGTTTGTGACACAACTTGACTAGAAGAAGGGATCGGTTGGTAGGACATGTTCTGAGGAATAAAGGGATCACAAATTTAGTATTGGAGGGCAGCGTGGAGGGTAAAAATCGTAGAGGGAGACCAAGAGCTGAATACACTAAGCAGATTCAGAAGAATGTAGGTTGCAGTAGGTACTGGGAGATGAAGAAGCTTGCACAGGATAGAGTAGCGTGGAGAGTTGCATCAAACCAGTCTCAGGACTGAAGACCACAACAACAACAACAAGATCGATGGGTACTTGTTCATATTCGATACTATGAAAGAGATCTCTTCTACTGCAAGCTCATTGTTTCCATATTTTGAGAGGAGGTAGTTCTGGCCAAAACATGTAACAAAATGGCTCTAAAATGCACACGTCAAGAGGTATGAGCACTAGTTCTTCTTCGATACTGTGAAACACATCTATTCCATTGAACAACTGTTTATAGCTCTTAAAAATTTGTAAATTTATGGTAAGATCTTATGGGACCAAACTGCTTATGTCATCGGTCCCAAAGCTTACACACTACTTAATCTAACTTAGACTAACTTTTGCTATGGACAACATACGCACCCATGCCCGAGGGAGCACTCGAACCTCCGTCAGGCCGGGGGGGGGGGGGGGGGGGGGGAGCCTCGAGGACCGTGACAAGACTACCCGGCTACCCCGCGCGGCTATAGCTCTTAAGGTATGCGTTTTAGAACCCATGTTTGATGGCCTTTTTTAGTTGTTTTGGTCCACACTACCTCCTCTCAAAATATTGAATGCAAAGGGTTTGCAGTAGAAGAGATCTCTTTCATTGTATTGAAGATGAACAAGTACCCATAAATCTTAAGGTATGCATTTTAGAGCGCATGTTTACTGGACTTTCTTTCTTCTTTTTGTGAGTACTACCACCTGTTAAAATACTGGACACTTTCTTTAAACCCTGTATATAAAAAACTATTACGAAATGATTGTTTATTATCAGCATCCAGCACCAACAAAACGTGTATGTCATAGACTTCAGTATGGGCGCCATCAATGATGCCATCTTACCATTGATCAAAATCGAAAATATAGTGCTGTCTGAAGTGACTCAGCTGCAGCTGGCAAACCAACCACTACTTGCCGTTACCACCGCAATGACTCACCCAACTAAGGGTAGCTTGTTTTGTTAGGGAGGCTTGTGACGTCATTGTACGGCGTTACCTACGCTATACGTCAAAATTATTACAAAATATCCTCTTATTCAGATAAGCTCGTCTACATTTTTATTTTATGTTGAATGCCTAGTTTTTGGAAGATATAGTGTATTAAAGTAAAAACTGGTATCCTACACGAATTGCCGGTTCCGTTCCCATACAAATCATGTTTATAGCATGTAGATTGAAACGAGTTTGCCGTGCGGGATTAACCGAGCTGTCTAGGGCGCTGCAGTGAGGGACTGTGCGGCTGGTCCCGCCGGGGGTTCGAGTCCTCCCTCGGGCATGGGTGTGTGTGTTTGTCCTTAGGATAATTTAGGTTAAGTAGTGTGTAAGCTTAGGGACTGATAACCTTAGCAGTTAAGTCCCATAAGATTTCACACACATTTGAACATTTTTTGAAACGAGTCGACAAAGTACAAAAGGGCTGAAAAAATACAAAAAAAGATCACTGCAAAATCGTCAAAGTAAAAATTGAGCACAGTTTTATTGTTACGTATATCAAATAATTATGTTTGATTGCGAGAGTACAAATCACCTCGCTTGTTTCAAAGTTCTTTTTGAAGAAAGTGTGGAAAAACAATTTGAGCAGTGCTCTTGCATAGGGCTTGTTGGAGGCTATCTGCCACTGCACCGAATATTCCTGTGCGAATGAGACGTAGTTCTGACATACAGTAAATGTCTGTAATGTTGGACATAAGTTGTAGAAAGCACGAGAAGCAGATACTTGAATCACATGATGAGCCCTGATAGAGTAAGTGTGAGTAAAATTACTGGTTTCCACAAATGGATAATTTCAAACAATTTTTTGTCGAAGCCAGTAGTGTCTTCAAAATATCCACGGGTATGCTGCCGGTCTATAGTGTCCAACGGGCACAATATTTCGGCGATCAAACATGTCGCCATCATCAGGTGAACTGACGGACTGAGCTCCTGTAGACGTGCCGGCACGGAGATCCGTACGCTATGGCTGCTCAGAGGGAACTGGGTTTGGTCGCGGCGGCGGCCGATTTAAATACCCTCCGCCCGCGGCGCGCTCCCTCCGCCGTCCGCGCCCAGCGCCACGGTCGCGCGGTGGAACAGATTGCGACGGCGTCTGAGATGACGTCGGTGTGATGGCTCTGTCCGCCGTGGTCGTCACAACTATACGTCTGCTCGATTTACTCTTGATTAACCCGATCGCTGGTTCCCAAGCCTTGCTAAGATTATAGCCACAGTGGCTATAATCTTAGCAAGGCTTGGGAACCAGCGATCGGGTTAATCAAGAGTAAATCGAGCAGACGTATAGTTGTGACGACCACGGCGGACAGAGCCATCACACCGACGTCATCTCAGACGCCGTCGCAATCTGTTCCACCACGCGACCGTGGCGCTGGGCGCGGACGGCGGAGGGAGCGCGCCGCGGGCGGAGGGTATTTAAATCGGCCGCCGCCGCGACCAAACCCAGTTCCCTCTGAGCAGCCATAGCGTACGGATCTCCGTGCCGGCACGTCTACAGGAGCTCAGTCCGTCAGTTCACCTGATGATGGCGACATGTTTGATCGCCGAAATATTGTGCCCGTTGGACACTATAGACCGGCAGCATACCCGTGGATATTTTGATTATCAAATACGCCGGGAGAAACTCAAGAATCACAGTAGTGTCTTCTTTTCTTCATTTGTGAGGCTATGTTGTCCGTAGCTGCTTTACAATTCCTGACGATATTTTCATTCCGTCCTTGCAACTACAAGAAAATGCGTGTTTTTCTCACCAGACGCGTTTCGCTTTATTGAGGTAAAGCATCATCAGTGGTCTGTAATTAAGATATTTGTGAATTGATTTGTTTTTTAGGTCTAAAAAAGTTCGTCAACAAGTAAAAAACAACATATTGTTAACGAACTGGTTTTCGATCTCAAAAACAAATCAAATTATAAATATCTTTAATTACAGACCTCTGATGATCCTCTCCCTCAATAAAGCGAAACGCGTCTGGTGAAAAAAACAGGTATTTTCTTGTAGTTGCAACGACAGAACGAAAATACCGACAAGAAGTGTCTTTTATGTTCCACCATAATCAACGTTTATTGCTTGAAAATTTAGATAATGATGACGAAAACTATCGAGTGGCTTCAGTCGACTTAAGACGGACAAAAGGATCGGATAAATCAACAGAATTATTCGGGGAGATAGAGTATGCATAGAGCGGCTGTTGTTACGTTATTTAGCGCTCCTGCGATGCCACGCTGTACTGCTATCCCCATGTTTTCTGAAGCCATTACGAACGAGTGACTAACCGTAAAAGGCACGGCAAGGAACTAGCGCTCGGCTGAAATCGGAAATCGGTCACCTGACGTCCGTCAGTCGCTGTGTGGTGTGATCTTAATCTTGACCACCATATTTACGAAAGCGTTGTTAAGATTTGCATCGGAGCTAAATATTAGTGACAAGCAAGACTATAAATATGGTTGCTCCTCCTTTCATTCGCAGCAGTTTAAGCAGAGCCCTTAGGTTCCTGTCCGCAGCTCGTGGTCGTGCGGTAGCGTTCTCGCTTCCCGCGCCCGGGTTCCCGGGTTCGATTCCCGGCGGGGTCAGGGATTTTCTCTGCCTCATGATGACTGGGTGTTCTGTGATGTCTTTAGGTTAGTTAGGTTTAAGTAGTTCTAAGTTCTAGGGGACTGATGACCATAGATGTTAAATCCCATAGTGCTCAGAGCCATTTGAACCATTTTGAACCTTAGGTTCCTGCCTAACTACACCAACGGAAATCGCAACGTATTCGGAAAGAAGCAGCGAAATGTTTGTGGCAGGCAAGAACAAAATGTCATTGCTGCTCATCTGACTCGCACCACTTGGATTCCTGCCTAACCACACTCTCGGAAATAGCGACATATTCGGAAAAATAAACGGTCAAATATTTGCGACAACAAATAATATAAATGTCATTGCTGGCTGTTTCTCTCGCAACAATTACAACTTTCGTTTTTTTAATCAGACTGAAGTCACGAAATCTAAGTAACTCATTTATGATAGGAAACAGTCTTATATGTAAATAACAGTACACTGTTAAATGTAAATAATTTCGCATATTGCAGAATGTACTGTTAAATGCATAAAAAGTTCCAGAATGTGTTACAGTCTATATGAAAAAAAAAATTAGCATGTACCAGGACGTGAACCTACTTCCTGCGATTCCGTAACTGCATGTTTCTAATCAGGTGACCACAACCATCGCGTAGAAATTCGAACATTATTATTGTTCATTTTAGAACCTCCTAAGGAATTTTACAGCTGATGCATCTTTAACTGAAATTTAATTACAAGTGATATCTAGAGCGACGTGTTTCTGATAAATCTTCAAATGGTTCAAATGGCTCTGAGCACTATGGGACTTAATATCTGAGGTTATCAGTCCCCTGGAACTTAGAACTACTTAAACCTAACTAACCTAAGGACATCACACACATCCATGCCCGAGGCAGGATTCGAACCTGCGACCGTAGCAGTCGCGCGGTTCCGGACTGCAGCGCCTAGAACCGCTCGACCACTGCAGCCGGCGATGAATCTTCAACGCACCGTTGCCCCGAAACAGCAAGACGTCATTAAAACACAAGATACAAAAGGGAAACAACTAAATACGATGAATCCTCTTTGAAAACAGTAACTAGCGAGGGATGTTACATAACCGATTTCCAGTATCAGCCG
The DNA here is from genome assembly GCF_023864275.1 of Schistocerca cancellata. Taxonomy (NCBI): domain Eukaryota; kingdom Metazoa; phylum Arthropoda; class Insecta; order Orthoptera; family Acrididae; genus Schistocerca; species Schistocerca cancellata. Next base: position 603,587,186 of record NC_064631.1, on the reverse strand, counting down.
AACGCCAGCCGAAAGCGGCTGTGGCTTCCTCATTTTAGTCACTCGTCTTTCTGTGGTTCATTTGAAACCGAGGAAGTACGTGCGCCAACTTGTAAGGTAAGCATTTACCTAATATCTCTTCGAAGTCATGCATAACGTTTCCGCAATATATAAGTGCTCGAACAAAAGCAGTAAAACTGCGAGTATATCCTATTTCAAGTGCCTAGTGTTGAAAAATATTATCTGTTAGTGGTTTTGTACATCTGTGATACACACCAGCACAGAGAGTACTTTCTCATTTAACTTTAGGTGAATATGTCGGTAATTTCCTTGCGGACTATCATATACAATGCCACTCAGTTTTGATTTCCAAAAACATGGCGGAGGGTTGTTCAATTTGCTTCTCTTTGGACGAGGTATTGCGTCTCTGTTGTATTCCATCTCTTTCGAATTATTCTACGCGACCGTTACCTGGAATCGAAACGGTCAGTTACGACAGTAACCGTACCGCCGTCGCCTTGTCACTCACATACAGCGAGTATCGTGAGAAACGAGTTGTTTTCCTTTCATTGGAGACAGTCCTCCGGGTGCTCCAGCGACGTCATTGCTGCGTTAAATGACAGGTGATGATGAGTTCCACAAGGACGTCTCGGGGGAAGAACCGGTTTACTGGAGCTCCTGAAGAAGACTGGATTTTCCAGACGACCAGCGTTCCATCATAATGTCAAATATTTGCTACGTTAGTCTTGGTAAGGAATTAATCATTGACGGAATTGCTACACATTCTTTCGTTTGTAACAACAGACCAGGTACATAGAACATGCTTTCACCTGTGGATGCACTCGAAGCATAGCAGAAGATTAAGTGCTTAGCAGCCAAGAACATCATCATCATCATCATCCATTTAGCACCCAAAACTGAATAAATACGTGTATCGTATAGAGAAAAGCAGCAATGATAACCTCACGACTGTTCTAACCTCCCCACAAAAAAATATGGATTCTCATTTAGTGTAACCTCAAAACAGAAAAATTCCTAAACCTCTAAACAGTAAAAAATATAATTATGTCGTTCATTCACATTCAGCGTAACCTCCGTCAGATATATTCGGTAATCTTGCAATAATACAATGTGACTAATCTCTCAGTAATAAATGTGACTCAGTTACAACCTTTGAATAATTGACTGTGAATTTAACCTGGTAAACTTTGGACGTCAGCAGTGCTGCGTCATGGACCTGAGAGATCATTCTGAATAAAAAAAAGAAAAATTCTTACCTCAATGAAGTCGCCGGATAACGCGTATATATCTACTCTTACAATAAATTTTTCTGGCACAGCCCTGTGCAATGCTGGCCGATAGATTTATCATTTTATGAAAGGAAACAACTGATTTTTCTTTTGCAATAATCGGGATGATCATGGACTGGAGAAATTAGTAAATTCTTTAACTTGAAATGAATGGTTGTTAAAAGTTACTTTTTATGAGAAAGATTATTATTAGGAGATTTTTATAAAACATTTACATGGGACTTGAGATAATAATACTACATATGCGCGAGGCTGCTTTTTACCTTATACAATAATGCTCAGGCTCCGGCATCGCTGCACCACGACCGGCCCAGCCAACACGATACTCCAGACCAGACTGCTCGCTAGCAACTACTTACTGCTACAGTTCCTATTGCAGTCAACATTGCTCTCTGCTCTGAGATTCTCTTATACCTTACATATCGCAGGCAGCGCGTGATCAATACATCGAAATTACATCTGCTCGGACCTCTTACATAACCCTCCACTGGGGGAGGGACAAAAATTTGGCAGCGATGGTGAGTCAATTGGACTTGCCATGAGCAACAAAAATTTTTTAAAAATCTATTTAGTTACAAAGTCTATAGTCACAGAGTATATGCATTATTGATAAGTGCAAAACATAATAAAAATGAAATAGAGTGCACACGCACTGAGTACAGAATATATCAAGAAATGATAAAATTTATATGCAATGAGTACAAAAGATACTAACAAATAGCAAAGTGCACACGCACTGTATAAGTCCTTAGCATTTTTACATAACATATCATGAAGTGAAATAAAGTGCACACGCACTGAATACAAAATATATTAACAAATTACATAAAGTGCACACGCACTGTAGAAGTCTTTAGCATTTTTACAACATATCATGGAATGAAATAAAGTGCACGCGCACTGTAGAAGTCTTTATAATATTTACAACATATCATGAAGTGAAATAAAGTGCACACGCACTGAATACAAAATATATTAACAAATTACATAAAGTGCACACGCACTGAATACAAAATATATTAACAAATTACATAAAGTGCAAACGCACTGTAGACGTCTTTAGCATTTTTACAACATATCATGGAGTGAAATAAAGTGCACACGCACTGTAGAAGTCTTTAGCATTTTTAGGACAACTAATCTTATTATCAAATGAGATGAAGTGCACACGCACTGAAAAGTCTTTAGCATATTTCAAGAACTAGGAAAGGAATGGGAAGGATTGCATCATGGTTGCAGCACAGTAGGTTGCACGTACCTGCACTGAAAGTCTATATCTTTCTACAGAAGCACAACACCAAGTGAGACAATCTGAAGTTCTCTTCCCTGAAGTATTCATCAGTGTAGCCAAGACACTGAAACGTTGCATGAATATTGTATGTTATCATTTTGATAGTACACTAGGTACACCAAACAGCAGGACCATAATGACCTCTCCATCGTTCAAGGTGGTGGACAGCTTGATATGTCAACACCACATTCTTGTAGAATCCATACTCTCACATCAACGTAGAGTTAGTGCAAAAACCAAATATAGTGCTTCATGATCATGAGGATGGACAGGACAAACGGATATTGCAGTAATTTCTGGTAATTAGGTCAGAAGGTGAAGGATATTAAGTCTTATGCTAGTCATCATTGAGAATTACACTAGTCTATCAACCGATTTGAGTAATTATTGGCATTCATTGGCTATTTACACAGCATTTAACTAGTATGTATGGATTATTACAGAACATTATTCATAAGTCATCTCAATATAGTAATTATTGGCACTCATTGGCCAGTTACAAAGCATTGTTTTATGCATTATTCAGAAGTCATCATTCAAAATGAGTTAATTATTGGCATAGCATTTATACATAATTCATCTAATTATAGTAATCATTGGCATTCATTGGCCAGTTACTTAACATGTAGCAAGTATTGAATATTACAAAACACTATTCATAACTCATCTGATTGCGGTAATTATTGGCACTCACTGGCCAGTTACAAACTATTCATATAGTTTTACAAAACATTATTCAGTATTATTCAGAAGTCATCATTCAAAACAAGAGTTAATTATTGGCATAGCATTTATAGAGTATAACAAAAATATTATTTACAGAAATTATTGGCATAGCATTTATGCATTATTACGAAACATCATTCAGTATTACTCAGAACTCATCATTCAAGTGACATAGTACATATTTAAAATGTAACACACTGTAACTATTACTCAAGGTCTGTGGTCCAATAATATATAGATATAATGGATTCAATACATCTGAGAAATTTGCATTATTTAGGACTAGAAATATATCCTAAACTGGTAGCATTATTTGGATGTATACTGGTAATAGTTGGGACTGGTAATAATTTTTTTTTTGTGTTAGCAATGCATTACGTTGGGATCGATAATTGCTGGGGCATGGAAATATATGCTTTTGACTTAGTGCTGGAAATAAGGATTAATAACGTCATGCGTCATGAGTCAGCTGTAGCAAGGTTATGAAACAAGTAGAGTATATGTGATCACATTCATGAATGATACACACAAATGGATAAAAAAATGCAAGTACTAGACAGGTTTAATGACTAACTGCTTATAGCACATTAATTTCATGAATAGCTTCTCCTGAAAAAAAAAATACAAATTGGATTATTGAGCTGAAAGAAGAAACGCATATTATGCTGAAAAGTAGTGAACTTCGAATTAACAGGTAATGAAACGTGTACTCAATATGTATGTACTCTAGCTGTCTTTTCCAAAACATTCAGTCATTATACAATGCGACATACGATAAAGGAACTGCAACAAATACTTAAATAACTACATAGCATTTCTTAACAAATAGTAAATATATAAACGTCATCATTATTCTCATCTGCAAAGAAAAACTTTATTATTCATATTACCATAACTTCATCACTATCATCACCTGCAAAGAAAAACTTCATTATTCATATTACCATATTCTTCATATAACTATTCATCATCATTTATTATCATCTGCAAAAAATAGACACTTCATTATTCATATTCATATTATCATTTACTTCATACAACTATCCATAGTATAGAGTTCCTTATTTCTAGCATATTTCATCACTAAAACTAAGATGTGTAGTTCTTTCTGACAGCCTGCATCAATCGCCTCGTATTCTGAAAGAAAAATAATTAGTCAAGACTGCTATCATACGATGTGTATAGTATATTCTGGTTAATGCTTGTTAATTCTGATCCATTTACTCTTCATGACAAGATATTGCATTTTCTTTCGTTCATTCCGATGGTAAAATTTCCATTTCAGAGTAAACCGCTGTGGTTTGTTTAATTTATTTCTTGTACACATTATTGCTTTCTGAAAATGAGGAATAAGGATTAATATCTTTCATTTAAATCACATACTCATTAAATAAAATCTTGTTTCTAGTGATATAATTAAGCATACAGCATACCATGACAGAAAACGTATTAGGTCAAAAACATAGACAGTTTTCAAGTGAAAAAATGTACACACAGTATCACAATGTAGTAGCAAAAAATGTAAAATAGTCACGATGTTGAGATATCATAAAGCAAAATGTCGAAGTCAACTGGTGTTTGTTATATCTTAAAGATTACATAGTGTATACAGACAAAAATTCTACTTTCGATAAGAAAACAATCATACATACACAAAAAATGGAAAATGTGCACGGTCTGATATATAACGACAAGAAAAGCAACCTGCTAACCTTACCTTGCCGGGCACTTGCCAAGAAAAAATATGATAATCATCAGTAAGTAGTCACATAGATAGAATTGCATAAGTGATCATAAAATATGTAAGTTTATCTGGAAAAACGTGCACGGTCTGATATGTAACGACAAGAAAAGCGACCTGCTAACTTTACCTTCCCGGGCACTTGCCAAGAAAAAATATGATAATCATAAGTAAGTGTTCATATAAATATAATTGCATAAGTGGTCATATAAAATTCAGGAAATGGCATTACAGTGTGATAAATCATAAAGTATATTCATTCAATAAAGGGTTTAATACTGGAGACATGGTGATTGCCTTTGCTTTTTCTGGTTCTCAAAGTTTCGACGTGTACTACATTAGGGTGAGGAATGCTGCGAATTCGATATGGACCTGCGCATAGAAGCTCAAATTTACTGCATCTACTCTTTCCTCTGTTGGATAAATAGTGCGTACGTACTAATATCGTCTGTCCTATGTGAAAGTCACGGCGTGTATAAACCTGTTTCTGCTGTCGTCTCCGGCGCTCTGTGGCACGTTTGATGTTGTTCAGCGCAATGTCAATTATTTCATGGTGGCGTAGTCGACGAGATGTAGGAAAGGATACTAATTCTTTAATTTTGTTAGGTGGTTCAACATTTTTCAATATAACAGTCGGAGATAGCGTAGTAGATTCATTTGGTATGGAGTTAATTACATCCTGGAATGAGAGTATGTGTGTGTCCCAATCAATATGTTTTTTATGGCAGTATATTCTACATAGTTTACCAATTTCTTTCATCAGTCGTTCACAAGGGTTCGAAGAAGCGTGATACTTGGATATATAGATCGGAGAAATGTTTCTAGCTCGTAACATACAGGTCCATATAGCAGATCGAAATTGCGGTCCATTGTCGGAAATTACTTTCAATACATGTCCTACATGGAATATAAAATGTTTTACAAATGCATTCGAAACAGATTTAGCAGTAGTTTTGCGTAATGGAGTGAGTGAAGGTAACAAATTTCGAAGTGAGTTCAACAGCGACAAAGATGTAGCAAAAACCTCTATTAGTTCTGGGAATCGGACCAAAAATGTCTACAGCGGCCATGTGTCTCAATTTAAGGGTACAATGGGATGTAACGGAGAAAATATGCGAAGTCGTGTCTGATTTAGCTTTCTGGCAGATTTTACATGACGCTAAAACTCGTCGAATACGTTTCACCATGTTGCCAAAATAACAGTTCTGTCTGAGTATAAGAAAACATTTTCTGGCTCCATAATGTGCGTAACTTAAATGAGTGTACTAAATTAATTTGTTAACAAGCTCGTCAGGAATACATAATAACCAATTGTTGCTGTCAGGTTGAGAGCGGCGAAACAGAATGTTGTTGGTTCAAAATGGTTCAAATGGCTCTGAGCACTATGGGACTTAGCATCTGTGGTCATCAGTCCCCTAGAACTTAGAACTACTTAAACCTAACTAACCTAAGGACATCACACACATCCATGCCCGAGGCAGGATTCGAACCTGCGACCGTAGCAGTCGCGCGGTTCCGGACTGCGCGCCTAGAACCGCTAGACCACCGCGGCCGGCCAGAATGTTATTGCGTACAGTGTAATGGTTTCTAATGGTAACATTATTCTTATCTTGCCAAAGGCTCTTAATTTCTTTCCACACGTTGTCTTTGCTCTGCTCTTGTGCTATGTCTCGTAATGATGACGAAATGAAATTTTCGAATGCAACTTGTTGGATATACATGACGCTAGAATTTGCTTGGTAGAAGTTGGTTGCGATGTCTTGCTGATTGTTGCTGAAAGAACGGGATAGTGCGTCTGCTACAATATTTTGTGTACCGGGAATGTGAACAATTGTAAAATTAAATTCCTGTAAAGAGAGTTTCCATCTGCTTAGCCTGTCATGTGTAAATTTTGCGGAAAGTAAAAACTGGATAGCTCTATGGTCTGTATAAACGGTAGTATGTCTTCCATAAAGAAAATGCCTGAATCTCGTAAATGCCCATACAACACATAATGTTTCAAGTTCTGTGATAGAATAGTTGCGTTCAGCAGGTGACAAAATGCGACTTTCGAAGGCAATGTTTTTAATTACTGAAGTGCCATCTTCTTCAATTTCCTGAAAAATGTGTACGCCTAAAGCTGTGTTAGAACTGTCGGTGGCAATGGAAAAATTTCTGGTAGGATCTGGGTGTGATAAAAGTGGTGCGTTCAACAAAGCTTGTTTCAGATTGACAAATTCAGACTGTGCTTGGCTATCCCAGGACCAAATAGCGTTTTTACCCGTCAACTGGCATAATTTAGGGGTGTCTAAAGCAGAGTAATGAATAAATTTACGAAAAAAGTTAATTAAACCCAAAAAGCTGCGTAGTTGTTTCTCCGTCGTAGGAACAGTAATGTCACGTAAAGCTTGAAGTTTTTCCGGGTCAGGCGCAATGCCTTCTGCTGAAATTACATGTCCAAGAAATTTTATGGAAGTTTTACCAAAGTATGATTTGCTAAGATTAACTGTGAGTCCTTGTGCACGAAAAGTTTGCAACAGTTGTTCAAGAATCAGATTGTGTTCAGACCAGTAAGTATTGCAATAAGAATGTCGTCTACATAAGTTGTGATTCTGTCTTTTAATTCTGTCGGAATTATATTATTCAAACCGCGAATAAATGCTGCTGAAGAAATAGTTAAACCGAACGGTAATTTGCAAAACTGATAACAGTCACCAAAACAGAGAAAAGCTGTGTACTTTCTGCAGTTCGGATGGAGCTGGATTTGCCAAAATCCCGATTTCAAATCTAATGTGGAATAAATAGCAGTACCATGAAATTTCTGTAAAAGTTCTTCTAGTGTCTGTGGGCGATCTGTTTCATTAATAATAATGTCATTGATGTGACGCGAATCAAGTACGAGGCGAAGTGAGCCATCCTTTTTCTTAACAATATGGAGCGGGTTTATGTACGGACTAACTGCCGGTTCAATAATTCCTTGGTCTAGCATAGCTTGCAGTTCTTTCTTAACTTGTTCTCTGTAGATATAAGGAATGGGATAATGTTTAGCGTTAAATGTGTCGTGCTGTTTAACTTGAAATTCATACTAAAACCGGACATAGTACCAGGGATGTTGTCAAAAACTGGAGCTTGCTGTAAAATAATTTTGCGTAGCTCTGTACGTTCGTCGTCTGTATTTGCACTGCTTTGCTTTACTTTCTCAGAAATCATTTGCATAATGTCATAGTCGGATTCGTCTGGTGTATTGTAGTTGTGTATGTACGTATCTGTGAACAATGTGGAATGACAGTCTATATTACGCGATGTCGAAATGACCTCTGTCCGATTAATTGCTTGTTTTTCTGCAGATAAAGCGTGCTGAAATTCTAATTCCAATTGTACATTTTCATCCTTTAACATTAAATAGGAATTCTGAAAGTCAATAATTGCGTCGTGTTGTACCAAAAAACTCGTACCTAAAATAACGTCGGTTGTCAATAAGGGAACAATCCAAAAATTTGAGTGGCACGTATGACCTGCAAACAAAACGATAAGTGTGTCTGTGATTTTACGTCTACTCCTTTACCAGATACTGCTCCTTTTATTTTGGTTTTGCCTAATGGTAACGTAGGATAGGTATTCTCTTTGTTACATTCGTTGAAGGTTTCTTCATTTATGACTGACATAGGTGATCCAGAATCGATTACTGCTGAAAATTTGGATGATCCAATCTTTACTTCAATGACAGGGTGGGAAATGGTTTTTTGAATAACTGGTTTTTCATGAAAAAGAGTGTCTCGGATGTCGTCAAAAGTAATAACATTTTCGTGAACATGATTCTCTGTGTCAAAAGTATTGCTTGCGTTGCTGGAAGATGCAACCTGTACTGTATCTAGCCAAATTCTATCTGACGTGCTGTTATTTGTAGGAAGATGCTGTGGCATTTCGACTATTTGTACTGTCCTGTTACTTCGTCCTGACGTATTAGGTTCGGGATGATACCTACTGTCTGGTTCATTCATGATAATCTGTTGTTGTGGCTGATTATGCTGCTGGTAAGACCGACTGTTATTGAACGTACTCTGAAAATTGTGCTCATTACTTTTACGTCTGTCATGGTAGTCATTGCTATACGGCGCGTTGCGATACGAGTTGAAATGAGGTGTCTCCTGTACATTGTGGTTTCCTTGCTGCTGTGCGTTACTATTTGGTGTGACCGACGCTATACGTGCAGGCGGCGAAACACTAAAGCTTGGTTGACCTTGCACATTACATTGTTGGTTAGGTATGCTAACCGACTGGTTTCTTGCTGTTGTGTGGAAAAGCCTCTATTGTTTGCGGTTGTTGATAATTATGAGGATACTGCTGCTTAAAATTTAATCTGTTATTAAAATTATGCTGTTAGTTCTTGTCATTTCGGGAGTCTCTAATGAAAACTGTCACTTTCAGGTAAAACGTGTCATATCAGGTTTTCTTTATCATTCCTAATTCTAGATAGATCGATAGTTGAAGAGTTGTTGTGATAGTTATAAAGGATAGTAAAAGAGAAGGCAGTAGAGCAGAAAACTAAAGATGAAATAGCACTACTACGGCTCGGGGCCCTGTGCACGCTACGGCACATATTCATCGAAGTGTAATGAATCCCCTGAGGTCACTACACACTACAAATAAATTTTAGTTTCTGCGTTACAGGCAATGCCGGTGAAAATTCAAAAGCAAATTGTTGTATCCAGTCCAATTCTAGTTTCTGCATTACAGGCCAAGCTGATGAAAGTACCAAAACAAATTGTCGTATCCAGTCAAAAGCGTGAATCTATGTTCTGTCATTTTTAAATACCTTAAATTTTCTCACGGATAGAAAGTGCTTGTAATCAAAATTATCGTCTCTGTATGTCTGAACAGGTTCAGGATTGTATGATAATCTATTTGTCTGTGACTGTTCGGAATCTATTCACGTACTCTCTGTAAATTACCTAAATTACACTGGCTGTGTGAGTCTGACAAATGTTCGGAGAGAGGCGTATGCTGTGATGTGTTAAAGGCTGAAATATTTTTCATCTCCGTCACTTCTTGCTGTAAAGATGACAATTTTCTACGTAATGTATTATTGGACGAACCTATCTCACAGATCGTCTGCTGTAAATTTTGGAATTCGGGTGTTTGATTAAGCGAAACTGGTGACGTATCGTCTGATTTGGTGTCATTATTATTTTCGATAACATCAATACGACTGGCCAATTCATCATATTTTTTAGTCAGTGCTTTTACCTGATCATCGTTTTTAGTATCACAAGCATTAATTTGTTTTTGTATTTTACGTGTGGTTTTGTTCAATTTCTTAACATCTGCTTTGATGGCATCGGGATCCTGTATTAGTTCCAACTTTTCAAGTCTGTTGGTCATTGTCTGAAAGTCTAATGTGTGTGTGTCTGTTTTTGTTTTAAGATCGAAGATTTCAGCATGCAATTCGGTGTTCAACTGTTTGATTTCGTCTGATACTGTAGCAATATTGTTGTCTACGTATGTTTTTGCTTTCGTAAATAACTTACGCTTGTCTTCCTGTCTCTGTGCCGTAATTGTTTCCATGACTTGTTGCTTTACTTTGTTCTGTTCCTGTATAAATTTACTGTAACGCGTTTCACTGTTTTGTAGGTGGTGATTAAAACGTTCGTCAATTTGGCTGTTCTGTTGGTCAAATTTCGCGTCTACCTTCGCATCCAGTGTGCGTGAAAGTTCTGCTGACATTAATTTAAACTCGTCGCGTAACTGTGTTGCGTTTCCAGATCATTGTTTAGCGACTGCACTAATTTCATCTCTAAGTAATTTCGTTGTGGCTGCATGTGTATTACTTAATTCTTGTGCCACAGATCTAATTTCTTCACTACTGTTCCTCGCACAAGCCTTAATTTCCTCACGTAATTGTTCTTTAGTATCATGACATTGCGCGGCAACGGCTGTAATCTGTTCACTAAGTTGTTTGTTCTGTTCATTAAGTTGTTTGAAATTGTTGACTTGTTTATCATTAAGTTGTTTGGAATTGCTGTCTATTTTTTCATTAAGTTGCAGCAATAATGCCATAACTTGATCCATGCCAAAATTAGTTGCTGTATTCTCTGTGCTGTGTGACGGTGTTTGTGCATTTGTCACGTTTTGTGTACTATTTGGTCATTGTCTGATTCACAAAAAGGTTTGTTAATCGAATGTGCTCTGTTGGTCACTACATCGGAATCAAATAAATCTGACGTATTCTGACTACATTGTTCATCTTCGTGAGAAAAATTTATCTGTTCACAATGCAAATTTTGCAAATCGGGCGTGTCAAACTGGGCAGCGTTCATTATATCGGAACGTGCCGCGTCATCAATTGTTACATTTACTGTGGACATAAATGAATTTGTTTGCTCATCATTAGAATTAAAATCATTACTAGTGGTCGGTACGCACTGATTATCAGTAATTAGAAGATTATCATTATTACACTGATTGTCGCTAGTATGATCGGTCAAATTATTCGAGTCGGCTATTTCACTCATTGCACATCGCGATGTACTGTTAACAGTTTTTCGCGACATTTTTCACAAATCAAAATTAAGCACAAAATGAAACAAAGACGAAGCAAAAATGGAACAAACACAATTACAACAAAGAGCAATAAATTGTCGATGATCTGTGAAAGAAAGAGTGACAAGTTAGTAAATGCGTTGCGCCAGATGCAAACTACATTTAAGTAAATAAGAGCAGATATATAACTGACTACTTCTCAGAAATTCCCAAAGAAATACGATCCTGGCCGGTTGTCGCCAAGTGTAACCCCCCCACAAAAAAATATGGATTCTCATTTAGTGTAACCTCAAAATAGAAAAATTCCTAAACCTCTAAACAGTAAAAAATATAGTTATGTCGTTCATTCACATTCAGCGTAACCTCCGTCGATAAATTCGGTAATCTTGCAATAATACAATGTGACTAATCTCTCAATAATAAATGTGACTCAGTTACAACCTTTGAATAATTGACTGTGAATTTAACCTGGCAAATTTTGGACGTCAGCTGTGCTGCGCCTGCCGGCCGAAATGGCCGTGCGGTTAAAGGCGCTGCAGTCTGGAACCGCAAGACCGTTACGGTCGCAGGTTCGAATCCTGCCTCGGGCATGGATGTTTGTGATGTCCTTAGGTTAGTTAGGTTTAACTAGTTCTACGTTCTAGGGGACTAATGACCTCAGCAGTTGAGTCCCATAGTGCTCAGAGCCATTTGAACCATTTTTTTGTGCTGCGTCATGGCCCTGAAAGATAATTCTGAATAAAAAAAAGAAAAATTCTTACCTCAATGAAGTCGCCGGATAACGCGTATATATCTGCTCTTACAATAAATTTTTCTGGCACAGCCCTGTGCAATGCTGGCCGATAGATTTATCATTTTATGAAAGGAAACAACTGATTTTTCTTTTCCAATAATCGGGATGATCATGGATTGGAGAAATTAGTAAATTCTTTAACTTGAAATGAATGGTTGTTAAAAGTTACTTTTTATGAGAAAGATTATTATTAGGAGATTTTTATAAAACATTTACATTGGACTTGAGATAACAATACTACATATGCCCGAGGCTGCTTTTTACCTTATACAATAATGCTCAGGCTCCGGCATCGCTGCACCACTACCGGCCCAGCCAACACGATACACCAGACCAGACTGCTCGCTAGCAACTACTTACTGCTACAGCTACACAGTTCCTACTGCAGTCAACACTGCTCTCTGGTCTGAGACTCTCTTATACCTTACATATCGCAGGCAGCGCGTGAGCAATACAACGAAATTACATCTGCTCGGACCTCTTAAACTGTGCTTTCCTAAAATTTCGTACTTTTTAGTCAGATTGAGTTTGGCCGAGGTTCATTGACTGATTTTTTACGAGAACCTCTTGAATTACTGGCGCCCAGATTGATGTAATGTACACCGACTTCCTGATGGCGGTCGATGCAGTTCTGCACCGTCGTCTAATGAACAAAATACATGCATACGGAACATCAGACCAGCTTTGTCGTTCCTGCAAATAGAACAGACCATACCATTCTTAAAGAGAGAAAAGCCTCCATTGAGAATGATATGCTGCCTTCTGTTATTTAGGAACTCTTCAATCCAATCACTCAATTGGTCTGATAGTCCATATGCTCTTACTTTGTTCATTAAACGACTGTGGTGAACTGTATTAAACGCCTTGCGGAAGTCAAGAAACACGGCACCTACTTGGGAACCCGTGTCTATGGCCCTCTGAGTCTCGTGGACGAATAGCGCGAGCTGGGTTTCACACGATCGTCTTTTTCGAAACCCATGCTGATTCCTACAGAGTAGATTTATAATCTCCAGAAAATTCATTATACTCGAACATAATACGTCTTCCCAAATCCTACAACTACGTCTTATGGTAGATCGGCAGTCACATAGATTCTGCACACCAACTTGAACAATTGTTTGGTTGCCATTACCCCAATTTTTTTAGATACCGCGATGGAATGTTATCTATCCCCTCGACTTCATTGATCTAAGTCTTCCAGAGCACTTTAAATTGTGACTGTAATGCTGGATCCTTTGTATCTTCCTTAACGTCTCCCCTTTCTTCTCCTATCCTCAGACGAGTCCTCCTCCTCACAGGGGCCTTCAGTGTACGCTTTCCGCCCATTCTCTCTCTCCTCGGCGTTTAACAGTGGAATTAATACATAATTAATATAAAATTGAATGAGGTAGTAAAGTCGTGTAAACAATGCAGTGCAGTAATTCTCTACCGTCTGGGTTCTTATTAGCATAAGCTCCAGAGACAAGGGGAAATTACGATCCATTATAGAATTAGGACGGTGGGTTAAAACTCACTGTCATCAAAGAAACAATGTTCGCGATCTATCACCAACGATATAGCAGCTATCGGGAGAGAGTAAAAGAGAGGGAGGAGAAAATAAGTTAAGGAAACTGTTGTAAAGGGTGATATGACAGCTTGACCCAGACGAAAGCATCAGCATTAAACTGTTTCCCGTAATAGAGGGTCGAAATCACAGCGCTAAGAATAGCGCATGAGAAAACATGACATGAACTCAAAGCGGAGAGCTGCGAAGATGAAGAAATTACAGGCGGGGCGATGCCGGCTCGGCTTTTAACTGCGACTCGTAAGTAGGATGCGGTGATGTTGGCGATCTTGTAAGCGTGCTGAGCCATCGACACCCTACGCCGAACTGCACTTAAGCAAGCTCATTAATGATGATAATGAACCATAACATCTTAATTAGGTAAAAAAGTACTACAGCACTGCGCGTTGATGTTGTTAGGAAGGATCAGTTGGCGCATTAATGTAACATGACCCCCAGCTCACCTCGTTAGTGCCATGAATCACGTGCTTTGTGCTTCATCATGTAAATATTGTAACGCCCCCGTAAAAAATTATAAATGACCGTTCTGGTAAACCTCTTACGTTATTTGATTTTCAAACAGCTGAGCAAAACTGAACGTACTCAGACATTTCTCTCTTTACTTATTCTGATCATCACTAAACTAACACAGAATATTTTTTTAGCGCAACGCAATCTGACTTTCAATAATCCCTACAAAAGAATGGCCCTGACTAACAATGACCTATACCTTTCAATGAATCACATACCTCACAAAAATCTTTGTTACTCGAACTACTGCAATACAGCGAGCGCCAATACTGCCGCTAAATAAAAGATTCTAACTACTGAAGGCCCTAACTACTGATAGGCATAGTTAGCAAATGAAAGATTTTGATAGAGAACAAACAATGTATTTACCTTAATACTGTTCAAAAGTCATCGTATATATATATTCATGACATCCATCTTTACAAATTTCCTTTTTCTGGCGGACACACGTCCAAATCGTCCGCTTATAGCAACATTTCGAAACTCTGGCATCTCTCTCTCCACATCCACCACTGCTGGCGGCTCACCTCCAACTGCCCAACACTACGCGCTGTTACATCTAACTGCCCAACACTACACAAGCGAATATTCCAACAATGAGTCCAACCAGCCACAGATTGCACACAGCACAGTCAGTGATTTTCATACAGAGCGCTACGTGGCGTTACCAACATAAAAACCTAAACAGCCTTCTTACAATATTTCGCATTTGCTGCTAAGAGGTGAGTTTATGTTACATGATCCAGTAACAATTTTGAGTTCCTCTCAGGCATTTGGCTCGGTATCGTACTACGGATTTCATAGAATTTTGATAAACTGACTTGTTGCCATCCAGGTACACAAGCTCACCATGCAAAATATTAGGCACCGCAGTAAAAAACTCACTGGTCGCTTTGGAGCGCTGGACATGGTGTGGGACAGGAACCAGGCGGCCACTTAACTCTCCATCGTTAAGGCCGGTATTACACTATCAAATTTCTTTGTCAAAGATTTGATCAAAGATGTGATCCAATATTCCGTCCAATATATTTGACAAAGATCTTTGACGTAGCGCTAGAGGGGGTATTACACTGTCATCAAATTTTTCGTCAAAGTTCAAGATGGCTGACAACAACTTGTTATTAACCGCAGCAGTTTTACGTACTCCAATTGCATTGTGTGCACATGCGGAAAAGAAGTGGGGGAAAAAATGGAACCATACATACGAGGTTGACAGTCTTAAAAGTCCTGGGATTACAACTTGATAATAAATTCAGTTGGGAGGAGCACACCACAGAACTGCAGAAAGGCCTTAACAAATCTGTATTTGCAATTCGAGTATTAGCAGACATAGGCAACATAAAAATGAAAAAGCTTGCATACTTTCATTCCATAATGTCATATGGGATAATATTTTGGGGTAAATCTTGAAGTCAAACAAGTTTTCAAGGTCCAAAAGCGTGTAATACGTATTATTTGTAGAGTAAATTCACGGACCTCCTGCAGAAACCTCTTCAAAGAACTGGGTATACCAACTACTGCCTCTCAGTATATTTACTTCTTAATGAAATTTGTCGTAAATAATACATCTCTTTTTCCAACAAACAACTCTGTTAATACATACAATACGAGGAACAAAAATGATCTGCACAAGGACTTAAAAGCACTTACTTTAGTTCAAAAAGGGGTCCACTACTCAGGAACACTCATCTTCAATAATTTGCCAGGAAACATAAAAAATTTAGTTAGAAATAAAGATAAGTTTAAAAGGATCCTGAAAGACTTAGTACTGGCTAACTCCTTCGACTCCATTGGCGAAATTTTTAATAGAAACAAATGATGTATTTATTCATACTATTAGTATTGTTATTTCAGCTTAAAAAAATCGACATGTTCCACATCCACGAGGCTCTCCTCAGCACGGATCTATGGAACGAAAAAGTAATCTAATCTGGGTGAAGCCGTGGGTTTTACGACGACACGATAAAAGCATTCAACAAAACTTGTTACGTGAGCTTACAGTGGAAGACGTCAAGTTATACACCAATTACTTAAGAATGGATGAGCATACATTTCTGTATGTGCTCAATGAAGTGTATCCTCATATCACAAAGCACAATATTCACTTAAGAACTGCTACATCTTCAGAAGACAGTCTCACTGTAACACTCCGATTCCTTGCTACAGGAGAGGGTTATGTTAGGTTAGGTTAGGTTAGGTCGGGTCAGGTCAGGTCAGGTCAGGTCTCCAATCTCCTTAATCTATATTTGTATTCAGGGTGCCTCACGTTGTAAAGCTCCCCACCAGCTTCATACATCTCTATTAATTTTGTAGTTGTCGGCACACATCAATTGTATTTACCGCCAATGTTTATAAAAACACTACAGACGACATAACGCTGCAGCGATGCTAGCGCTCCATGTGGTAACATGTCACATTGCAGTGAACAGAAGACAAGCGGTTTCTTTGATCAAATATACAGCGAGGCCCTAGATTTGATCAAATATTGGACGACATTTGACAAAGTCCCTATTACACTATCAAATATCTTTGACAAAGATATTGGACAAAGAAATTTGATAGTGTAATACCGGCCTAAGGCCAGTATTACACTATCAAATTTCTCTGTCAAATATCTTTGTCAAAAGTCTCTGTCAAAGATATTTGATGGTATAATAGGAACTTTGTCAAATGTCATCCAATATTTGATCAAATCTAGGGCCTCGCTGTAGATTTGATCAAAGAAATCGCTTGTCTTCTGTTCACTGCAATGTGACATGTTACCAC
Organism: Schistocerca cancellata; assembly: GCF_023864275.1. Taxonomy (NCBI): domain Eukaryota; kingdom Metazoa; phylum Arthropoda; class Insecta; order Orthoptera; family Acrididae; genus Schistocerca; species Schistocerca cancellata. The sequence goes on along the minus strand of NC_064631.1, from coordinate 603,569,987 downwards.
ATGGAGCGCTAGCATCGCTGCAGCGTTCTGTCGTCTGTAGTGTCTTTATAAAAATTGCTGGTAAATACAATTGGTGTGTGCCGACAACTACAAAATTATTAGAGATGTATGAAGCTGGTGGGGAGCTTTACAACGTGAGGCACCCTGAATACAAAAATAGATGAAGAAGATTGGAGACCTGACCTGACCTGACCTGACCTAACCTAACCTAGCCTAACATAACTCTCTCCTGTAGCAAGGAATCGGAGTGTTACAGTGAGCCTGTCTTCTGAAGATGTAGCAGTTCTTAAATGAATATTGTGCTTTGTGATATGAGGATACACTTCACTGAGCACATACAGAAATGTATGCTCATCCATTCTTAAATAATTGATGTACGACTTGACGTCTTCCACTGTAAGCTCACGTAACAAGTTTTGTTGAATGCTTTTATCGTGTCTTCGTAAAACCCACGGCTTCACCCAGATTAGATTAGTTTTTCGTTCCATAGATCCATGCTGAGGAGATCCTCGTGGATGTGGAACATGTCAATTTTTTTTAAAGCTGAAATAAGAATGCTAATAGTATGAATAAATACAATACATCATTTGTTTCTATTAAAAAATTCGTCAATGGAGTAGAAGGAGTTGGCCACTAGTAAGTCTTTCAGGCTCCATTTAAACTGATCTTTATTTGTAACGAAATTTTTTATGTTTGCTGTCAAATTATTGAAGATGAGTGTTCCTTAGTAGTGGATCCCTTTTTGAACTAAAGCAAGTGCTCTTAAGTCCTTGTGCTGATCATTTTTGTTCCTGGTATTGTACGTACGAACTGAGTTGTTTGTTGGAAAAATAGATATGTTATTTAGGAAAAATTTCATTAAGGAGTAAATATACTGAGAGGCAGTTGTATACCCAGTTCTTTGAAGAGTTTTCTGCAGGGCGTCCATGAATTTACTCCACAAATAATACACACTTTTGGACTCTGAAAACATTTGTTTGACTTGAAGATTTACCCCAAAATATTATACCATATGACATTATGGAATGAAAGTTGGCAAAGTATGCTAGCTTTTTCATTTTTATGTTGCCTATGTCTGCTAACACTCGAATTGCAAATACAGATTTGTTAAGGCGTTTCTGCAGTTCTGTGGTGTGCTCCTCCCAACTGAATTTATTGTCAAGTTGTAATCCCAGGAATTTAAGAGTGTCAACCTCGTATGTATGGTTCCTCCCCCCCCCCCCCCCCACTTCTTTTCCGCATGTGCACATAATGGAATTGCGGTACGCGCAACTGCTGTGGTTAATAACAAGTTGTTGTCAGCCATCTAGAACTTTGACGGAAAATTTGATGACAGTGTAATACCCTTTCTAGCGCTACGTCAAAGATCTTTGTCAAATATATTTGACGGAATATTTGATCACACCTTTGATCAAATCTTTGACAAAGAAATTTGATAGTGTAATATCGGCCTAAAGCAAGACATGTCAGTGATATGATGTGTGGGTTCCAGTCTATGTTTATGTAAGCCCGCATCCAGCGCAAAAGAGTGATCGGTAATGTTTTCCAGTTGTGAAATAATACACTCTAAGAAAATGAAAGATGCGCCACGAAAAATTATCCGAATAGGACGGAAATCGGTAGATTTGATGTACATATACGGACAAACAAAAGACTACAATTTCAGAAAAGTTGGATGATTTATTGAAGAGAAAGCGAAGGATCTTTAGAAACTGAGCAAGTTAATAATGTGGTAGTCAATCTCTGGCCCTTATGAGAGCAGTTATTCGACTTGGCGTTAATTGACGGAGTTGCTGGATATCCTCCTGAGGGGTGTAATGCCAAATTCTATCCAATTGGTAAGTTAGACCGTCTAAATCCCGAGCTGATTGGAGGGCTCTGCCCATAATGCTCCAAACGCTCTCAATTGAGAAGAGATCCGGCGGCCTTGCTGGCCGAAGTAGGGTTTGGGAAGCACGAAGGCAAGCAGTAGAAGCTCTCGCCGTGTGCGGACGAGCCTCATCTTGCTGAAATGTAAGCCCGGGATGGCTTGCCACGAGGAGCAACAAAACGGGGCACAGAATATCGTCGAAATACCGCTGTGCTGTAATGGTGCCGCGGATGACAACCAACGGGGTCTCGTTATGAAAAGAAGTGGCACCCCAGGTCATCACTCCTGCCGGGCTGTAAGGCGGGCGACAATCAAGTTGGTTGGTTGGTTGATTGGTGGTAACTTCGTATGGGACCGAACTACTGAGGCTGTTGTTGTTGTGGTCTTCAGTCCAGTGACTGGTTTGATGCAGCTTTCCATGCTACTCTAACCTGTGCAAGCTTCTTTATCTCCCAGTATCTACTGCAACTTATATCCTTCTGAACCTGCTTAGTGTACTCATCTCTTGGTCTCCCTCTACAATTTTTACCCTCCACGCTGCCCTCCAATACTAAATTTGTGATCCATTGATGCCTCAGAACATGTCCTACCAACCGATCTCTTCTTCTTGTCAAGTTGTGCCACAAATTTCTCTTCCCCCTAATTCTATTCAATACCTCCTCATTAGTTATGTGATCTACCCATCTAATCTTCAGCATTCTTCTGTAGCACCACATTTCGAAAGCTTCTATTCTCTTCTTGTCCAAACTATTTATCGTCCAATTTTCACTTCCATACATGGTAACACTCCATACAAATACTTTCAGAAACGACTTCCTGACACTTAAATCTATATTCGATGTTAACAAATTTCTCTTATTCAGGAAGGCTTTGCTTGCCATTGCCAGTCTACATTTTATATCCTCTCTACTTCGACCATAATCAGTTATTTTGCTCCCCAAATAGCAAAACTCACTACTTGAAGCGTCTCATTTCCTAATCTAATTCCCGCAGCATCACCCGATTTAATTCGACTACATTCCATTATCCTCGTTTTACTTTTGTTGATGTGCATCTTATATCCTCCTTTCAAGACACTGGCCATTCCGTTCAGCTGCTCTTCCAGGTCCTTGTTTCCCTTACTGCTTGCTGAATATACAGATTGGATAACATCGGGGATAAGCTACAACCCTGTCTCACTCCCTTCCCAACTGCTGCTTCCCTTTCAAGCCCCTCGACTCATATAACTGCCATCTTGTTTCTGTACAAGTTGTAAATAGCCTTTCGCTCCCTCTATTTTACCCCTGGCACCTTCAGAATTTGAAAGAGAGTATTCCATTCAAAATTGTCAAAAGCTTTCTCAAAGGCTACAAATGCTAGAAACGTGGGTTTGCCTTTCTTTAATCTATTTTCTAAGATTAGTCATAGGGTCAGTATTGCCTCACGTGTTCCAGCATTTCTACGGAATCCAAACTGATCTTCCCCGAGGTGGGCTTCTACCAATTTTTCCATTCGTCTGTAAAGAATTCGCGTTAGTATTTTGCAGCCGTGACTTATTAAACTGATAGTTCGGTAATTTTCACATCTGTCAACACCTGCTTTCTTTGGGATTGGAATTATTCCTACACTCACACACTACTCAATTGAACTTAAAGTAACTTCCGCTAAGAACACCACACACATCCATGCCCGAGGGAGGACTCAAACCTCCGACGGGGGGAGACGCGCAGTCAAGTTGGGTGTCTCCATATACGTCTTAGGTCTAGATTCTCATTGATGGGAGTAGAATTGTCTTCAGTGATGAGTCTCGCTTCAAACTGAGCCCCGACGACCTGCGAAGACGTTTCTGGAGACGCCCCAGACAGTGTCGAGATACCAACCTTTTGCCTGCCATAAGGCGCGACAACCGGTAGTGATGCTCTGGCGTGCCATTTCTCTTCATAGCAGGACATCTTTCGTTGTCATCCGCCGCACCCTTACAGAACAGCAGTATGTCAACGATGTTCTAGACCCCGTAGAGCGTTATGTGCAGGGCCCTCCAAACAGCTCGGAATTTTGACAATCTAACGCCCCTACTGGACACAATATCGCATGATATCCCTCAGGGGGAAATCACTCAATGCCAAGCCGAATAACTGCTTGCAAAAGGGCCAGAGGTGGACCAACGCGTTATTCACTTGCTCAGTATACGAAACAGTTTCTCTTTCTCTTGAATAAATCAACCAGTTTTTCTGGAACTGTTATCATTTATTTGTCTGTACATGTAGATCACATCTACCGATTTTGGTCCCATTCGGATAATAACTTCATAGTGCGTCGCCTTTTTTGTCTTAGCGTGTATGATAATAATAATAATAATAATAATACAGTAATAATGAGAATAAGTATTCGGAACAAGTGCAGCTGGGGATGGTGACCAAGGGAAAGGAGACGCAAACCAGTCAGTAACGACGACAGGTATCTAGAGTGCCAGAGATTTATCGCGAGCTGTCGAGGAGCGCCCGGGACTTGGCGGAGGTCGATGAAAAGTGAACGACACCGAACCGCTGTGTCAAGCATGCGCAGTGGCTCCTCAGACAAGCGAGCAGCTCGAAGAATTCACGACTGATGGAACCCAGTACGTTCTACTGGGCGGTGGATGCTCATCAGAACAAGTATTAGGACGCAAAGCCTCAAGGACGCGTGATAACGTGGTCCTCGTTCTCAGCATATGCCAACTACCTATCAGGAAGAGTAAGCAGCAAATCCAAATTGCTTACTGAAGATACTGTTTTGAGCAGGAAATGAGAACTGGCCAATGACTGAAAGATTGAACGTTCGGTGTAGCGAGGAGTAGCCATACGTTAATGGGTATGCAAAAGAATTGGCGTTAATAGGAGGAAAAGTAAGCAGTATTTGTGGAAAGCATCGCTGATGTGCTGGTGCTCCTGAAGTTATTAAATGACGTGAACTGGGGCTAAATATAAAATTTGATGTAGGGAGGTCGCTGAAAGGTGTTCAGTTTAGTGAGAGAATTGTCGGGAAGCATAGTGCAGCGGTATATGAGCCGCGTATAATACCTTTGTCAGACTATAATATCTTTTGTCAGACTTGTTGAATATTTTTCTAATGTTAGAATCCTAAGCATGTTGGCTTGTGGGATGAGACTGAAGGAATTTAGAGGCATACTGCTAGATTTGTGACCTGTTCTGCACTGAGAATCTTTTCGGAAAAGACGAAAGAGCCCATAATTTGCACAAACTGTGGAACAAATCTGCAACATCTTTTGTACAGGGTGGCCATTATAAACTATCCTGAAATGTGTTTTCGGCATTTCGTGACAACGATGTCGAAACAGCACCGTGGTTTCTAGAAATAGAGGCAAGCACAATCGGGGCAGACATAATCTGAAAGAGCAATTTTCTTGTTCGTTGATTAGGGTGACGTACCTCATGCCAGACTTAAAAACGTTTCTCTGTGTACTTTTATTTTGGTGTTTCTGTGTATCTCACAAAAGAACTCTGACGGTGAGTGTGATTTCTACGCCGGCCGGGGTGGCCGAGCGGTGCTAGGCGCTACAGTCTGGAACCGCACGACCGCTACGGTCACAGGTTCGAATCCTGCCTCGGGCATGGATATGTGTGATGTCCTTAGGTTAGTTAGGTTTAAGTAGTTCTACGTTCTAGGGGACTGATGACCTCAGAAGTTAAGTCCGTTAGTGCTCATTTTTGTAGTTTCTACGAAACACGATTTTTTTAATTTCGTCCCCTTTTAGGTCAAGTAGCTTGTAGTTTTTGCAGACGTCTTTGAAGTGCTGTTCTGGAAGCACCGCTAAATGGTCATCTACGTCGACGTACACACCTATCTACATCAGACATATATACCCGTATACGACTACCAAAACCTCTTCATAGGACTCAGGAAATTTTACATTGACATGTTTCTTAAGGAATGAGAATAGGTCTAATGAGAGTGTGTCAGGTATGGTGAACAGAGTAAATGTTCCAGCAGGTTGTGCCTGAAATGCTTAAATTTTCCCATTATCATAGTTCTTTTGAAAGTATCCACAGTGTCCCGATGAAATATGATCGTTTCGTTTCGCAATGCAGGCCTTTTCTCACGTGTTTTTCCATCCAGTTCGTTAAGAAGACTTGTGTTGTTATTATCAGTCACCGGGTTACCCTTTGCAAAGTAATCGACGAAAAGAACCGTTTTTGCATCCAGAAACCACTGACCACAACCTCTGAAAGATGAACCGACTTTTTCTTAAGTTTTGTTAAAGGACTTACAAGCCTACCAACTTCCTCGAAATAGTTTTTGTACTGTTTAGTTTTTAGCCTACTGTGCTAGGAGCTAATCTCACTCACAGCAAAATCAATTGATTTATTTCCGCAATAGTCTGATTTTCATTCAGCATTCAGCGAAAGCAACAACCTGCTTGCATCCAGCCTCTACATAATTATTTTTCAATTTGAAATGTCTCTTTCTCTGGTTTGTCTATGTCACCTATTTCGTAAACCTTTAATCCCCAGTAGTACTATCCCATACGTATGCCGTAAAGCAGTTTCTCGGTATATCTGTTTCTTGTTCCATTTTTGGAACGTCCCGCGTGTGGATCATTTTCAAGAGCAGTACGGCAGGTTTCCGTTCAGCCAGTCATTTCTTGACTGCTGAAATTGAAGTAGCAGCTTCCTGACAGACATCCACCGAATTCAGACGAATTTTTGTTAGCGATAAACGGGAACTTACAGCCAATGTTGCAGCACGGTCCTTTTGCACGAACACATACTGTTCAACACAAAAAAGTAATTCAAACAAAATTGTTCAGTAGATGAAATTGACGTTTAACCTATGGTATTGCACAAAGTGTAAAAACATAAGAAAACCAGAATTTCAACGATATCAACACCATTTCTGTGCCAGACCATCAGTTTTTCGTGGTAAATCGAATCATACACTTACTGAATAGTAACTGTTTATACAGCGCATTCGAAAGATACATATCTAGTGTAATGCTGCAAGGGCCGTATTTTTGGCTGCAACTGAGAAATGAAACTAGCACCACATGCATTTTTGAGCGGGCGTTTGTAAAACCACACACTTTATAGAAAAAAGTGGTTTATTACACACTGTGACAGAAACTGTGAGTACAAAAGAAAGACAAAAACAGACCATGTGTTCGCCACCGCCCACATACAAGTATCTTTTTAACGATTAAATCAGTATTTTTAATTGCTAGGTAATCAGGTAGTATAGCTTCATTACCTTAGAGAGATTTTCAAGGCTTTTCACATACTAAACTTCCCAATATTTCTTTTTATAACATGTAATATTACAGAATTTTATGAATTTGAAATATTCCTTGATACAGATATGTGATTTTTTCATCAGGTACACATTAAAATTCTTTTGTAAACACTGCTACTTATTTTGGGGTTTGACAATCCCCCGCATATTTATTATGACTTTACCGTCTACAATCTACTTTTCTTGAATAGAAGTATCTTTGGATAAAATTTTGTGGTATTTAATCACGACTAACAGTGAAGTGTAGTATATCGTTTCGTTTAGTTACTATCAATCGCAAAATTAAGTTTTTGAATTTTAAATAATAGAAATAATCTCCCACATACGTACCAACATGTTAACCATCTACTCATCAATTTTGTCATATGATGACATGTTGGAGACCGTGGCTGTTTTTGAAGACAAATGTTGATGGTGTCAGGGCAGCAACCAGCCACAAATTTACTTTGAGTTCCTTTATTCAAAGGAAACCGTTACCGGTTTCGAATCGTTGCGATTCATCATCAGACGGTTTACACGCTTTCTTTCTGACATTTGGTGTGTTTTTTATACATTAATTGTCCTAAAATATAAATAAAACATAATTACAAACACGCCACACACAGATGGTTGCGTTGCAGATTTTCGTTGCATGTGACTTACGTGAAACGTCGGTTTCGAGTGATTGTTTCCATAACGTTCATCCAATCGATGTAAATCCATTTCCACTGCATCCTCGTTGTTGCACACGTAATAGTTCTCACTGTACACTGTCACTGAGATCATTCCACCCACACACCACATGTTTTGGAATGTTTTGGAATGATCTCAGTGACAGTGTACAGTGAGAACTATTACGTGTGCAACAACGAGGATGCAGTGGAAATGGATTTACATCGATTGGATGAACGTTATGGAAACAATCACTCGAAACCGACGTTTCACGTAAGTCACATGCAACGAAAATCTGCAACGCAACCATCTGTGTGTGGCGTGTTTGTAATTATGTTTTATTTATATTTTAGGACAATTAATGTATAAAAAACACACCAAATGTCAGAAAGAAAGCGTGTAAACCGTCTGATGATGAATCGCAACGATTCGAAACCGGTAACGGTTTCCTTTGAATAAAGGAACTCAAAGTAAATTTGTGGCTGGTTGCTGCCCTGACACCATCAACATCTACTCATCAGCTTGCTGAAATGCCGAACTCGCGATAAGTTTCGGTTACGAAATACGCCGCTATCGGCCTGTACACTAATCGCTCATTGACTTAGTTAGATTTCACCGTGTTGAATTCGCGAGTGTACAGGGAGCGACAGCAGTACGAAGAACCATCCCGCCGCTCTATGTAGAGCGCTTGTGCAGCCAGAACGCGGCACGTAGTGCGGGTTGCGAACTGCTCTGCCCCGGACGTGGGCGGAAGTTAGGGCCACCACACACGTACTGGCAGCACGCATTTGATGGTGCACGTCACACTATATTTATACCGGCGATGCGGTGTGCATATTTTGGGACACTAATGTTATTTACTGAACAGCGAAGCAAGTCTGATTCGCTGATTGCTGTGTCATTAAGCAGTGAATAAGTTATCCACCGTTCATACGTCATTCATTGGGTGTGTAGTCACTACTGCGTTTTCTCGTCTCGCGTGCAGCGCATACCTGAATAGCGAGATGCAATATTTCACGTAATCCCTACAAACTGTACCATTGTGACGTCATCGGGATAGCAACAGTAGGCCGCAGACGCGATATATCGGTTGGTCTGTTGCTCTGAATTATAGGCTAACTGCTGCAGTATAAGAGCAGAAAAGCGTACACGACTCTGGCCATTTTCATCTATACGAGATACGATTAAAACCATACATTTCACTCGTTCCAAGTCTCGGTAACAGTTTTTCGGTACAGAAAAGACAACCATAAAATAACACGTTGAACGGGAATTCGTGTTACCTATGAATTAAATACTGAGTTCATGTAACACCAATTTGTGGGTTAGCACCTCATGTCGCTACACTTCATTACATTAATCCAAATTTTCGATACCCTGGTTAAGCCTACGACACAATTTACCACTTAAAATATCCTTTACCTCGGGCCTTGTTTCTATGTATGAAAAATTCCACGACTTGTGTTTCAAGTGTGAGCTGTTCCTGTGATAGGAGAAGGAGCCTACAAATGACTGGTTTAAATGGTAACAGACCAGACTCTCTACCTTTTGAATTAAGCACTAAAATTAATCGAAGTGAATGGTCTGTTGCAAACCGCCGTAAAGACTAAGCAATGTGCAGGTAACGATGTTCAAGTGGAGATAACAGAAGCACCATCTCGTGACTGTGGCAGCCCCGAACACGCTCTGATAAAACGACGTGAGAAAATGTAGAGTCATTTGTCGGTGAAGGACACGCCCAATGCTTCGTGAACGATTCAAGATACTGAAGCAAGGCTCGTACAAAAGATAGTGTGCAAAGAGACGAGTATTTAGCTGCATTTTTAACACTTGTAACTTTTTTAGCAGAGAGCTGAAGCAGTTTTTTTAATTGTAACAATACATATTTAAAGACGAAACTCGATAGATGTTGAAACCAAGAATATGCCGATATCGCTATTATTTAAGTCTGAATAAACTTTTTATAAAAATTTTCGTAAGTTCGGTATTTATGCGGCAAAGCGGGTGATACTTCGCTGTTCTTCATTTGTATGGTGCTATAATGATCAATTTTCAATCTTTTTTGGGGAGTAGTTTGCACATAGGACAAAAGAAGCCTTAAATCACTGTTCCCTTCTTTTATAGGCCCTCAAACGCAGTTACAATACACTTTTTCATTAAGACAACCGCAGGTGCTCTAATATTTTGTTAAATAATGACGTTGTGAATGATAGTCATAGAGTACATTTGTCGTCTGTTTGGGTACTATCATTCGTTCCAATGTCTTGAACTGTTTCTGAAATTATAGAGATTATTTTGTTACATGAGGTATCGTTATAGAAACAGCGTGACTTATTTGTCGTTATGTCCTGAATACAAGGTGACTCAAAAATCCGTTAACATTTGAAAATGCACTAATTCACGTCATATTGTAGGTTGTTGTTGTGGTCTTCAGTCCTGAGACTGGTTTGATGCAGCTCTCCATGCTACTCTATCCTGTGCAAGTTTCTTCATCTCCCAGTACCTACTGCAACCTACATCCTTCTGAATCTGCTTAGTGTATTCATCTCTTGGTCTCCCCCTACGATTTTTACACTCCACGCTACCCTCCAATACTAAATTGGTGATCCCTTGATGCCTCAGAACATGTCCTACCAACCGATCTCTTCTTCTGGTCAAGTTGTGCCACAAACTTCTCTTCTCCCCAATCCTATTCAATACTTCCTCATTAGTTATGTGATCTACCCATCTAATCTTCAGCATCTTCAGCAATCTTCAGCAATATTGTAGGTACAGAGCTAAAAATTGACACACATACCTGAAATGACGTGGACTTTTATGGGAAAAAAAACGTGTGCGAATCATATATAAAATTGTCTGTAGTGAAAGAGGGAGTCAGATGCACCAGGAATCGCGGTAGCCGGCCGTGGTGGCCGAGCGGTTCTAGGCGCTGCAGTCTGGAACCGCACGACCGCTGCGGTCGCAGGTTCGAATCCTGCCTCGGGCATGGATGTGTGTGATGTCCTTAGGTTAGTTAGGTTTAAGTAGTTCTAAGTTCTAGGGGACTGATGACCTCAGAAGTTAAGTCCATGGACTCGGACCTCGAGAAACTGGAACTTATCCAAAGATGGAGAATGTTTCAAGTATCTCTGCGAGAAATTTCCTCACATCATCATTTGTCGCTTTACTCATTGCTGAGGGCCATGATCTTACTTCTTTATTAATTTCTCATGTAACTGAATCTTCGAATAGCCGTCTCCATCCGTAGTGATCTTCAGTTCTTCGTTATGTGATGTGAAAACGTAGGCCCGTAATCTTCTTCGCTTCATCCAACCACCTAGTTTTTTCTCTTCCACGTGATCTTCTGCCTTCGATTTTGCCTTGCAAGATGGTCTTCTCTAAATTATCTCCTTCTACTCTCAAAATGTGTCCAAGGAACGGGAGGTATCTTTGACTGAAACCGGAAAATGACCTTTTTATGGTTGTAAGTATTGGTTCTTTTCTCCATCCATGGTATGCGTAACATCTACCGCCAACACCACACCTCGAAGGCAGCAATTCGGCTTTTGTCACTAGTTTTCCCGGTCCAGACGCAGGTAGCACCAATTGTTGTGACTTGGCAAGACAGCCAAGTCACTATGCGAGGATGCCGAAAGGCACGCGTTTAAGCTCACGCAGCCTGGCGTTAGGTCTGGAACAGGACAATGTAATTAATATAGCCAATAAGGTTCGTTGCTGCTGGAATACTTAACTTTAATCCATAATTGGTGTACATCGGTCTGATGGTACATGCTTCACAAGATACATAGCAAAGGATAAATGGCGCCTTGCTAGCAAATGACGTAGCTGAAGGCTATGCTAACTATCGTCTCGGCAAATGAGAGCGTAATTTGTCAGTTCCATCTGTAGCAAAGTTGGCTGTACAACTGGGGCGAGTGCTAGGACGTCTCTCTAGACCTGCCGTGTGGCGGCGCTCGGTCTGCAATCACTGACAGTGGCGACACGCGGGTCCGACGTATACTAGCGGACCGCGGCCGATTTAAAGGCTACCACCTAGCAAGTGTGGTGTCTGGCGGTGACACCACACCGATGATCCCACCATGCGCATTTTCATTGTTTTGGGTACTGCTCGGTTCCGCCAGTGTGTTTAACCATTACGAGTTGGCCAAGGACGATCCGTCGTTTTATTTCTTTATTACGCTATCCTCCGCCACTGATCAGAGATCCTAATACAATCATTCACTACTTCCAGATCCGTTAAGGAATATGTAAGTTGGATTTGATGTATACCTTGACGATTAATAACTATTAGCTTGGTCTGTTTCATGTTTATCTCTAGACTGAAATTTAAACTAATAGTTTTTACTTTGGAGAACAGATTACTGAGTTCTTCCTCACTCCCTGCAATAGTGTAGTATCATCCGCAAAGCGTAGATTGTTGATTAGAATGATCTGTGCACACCGAGGCTCCTCTCAACCCTGTCCTTAAGATTGAGCAAAGCCATTAGGTTGTCTTGGGAAAATGACAGTGGTGGTTTCCCGTTGCATTTCACTGTTTTCATTAGGCTGCCGCTACCATGGAGCTAGACGCCTTTTGTAGCTGCTGTTCCAGAGTGCAGACGCTACTGGCTCGCCTCTCCCGCCACTGACGCCGTACGTAAGTCCACCTTCTCCGCCGCATGTGTCGTTGAGGTCCTCACCGTAACTCTGGTAGGGGTTCCTGCGACAGGGCGCTACCATCCGGAACCCTGTGGACCCCGGTTCTTTAACGAGGTTTATACTCCTTCCGCACTTCCATCCTCATCACTTGTGAGTTGAGGCCACAGGCTTGTGAACGGTAATCATGGAGTTTTCCTCATATATCAGAAGCGAAGTTGAAAGCATTGTTGGAGCTGAAATTCGGAAAATGAGGTTCGATTTCGTCTTTGAACCAAAAAAGGTTGTGAATGAGAGGGAGGTCTCGTTATCACTCAAAGAGGTTGCTGCAAGTACTTAGGAAACAACCCACGTTATGTTTGTGTTCTAGCCAATATGTTGGTAAAGTGCAAGAAGTGAGGAAACGACGCATATTATGTTTGCGTTCTAGCCAATATGGTGCAAGAGCCAAGAAGTCAGGCCGTCTGACGAACCTCACAGCTCACATTTAGAGCTTTACCTTGATTTTTTCTGTGAAAATTTATGTGATGTAAGTGATGAACAAGTTGAGCATGTTAATTAAGATATGAAACTGATAGAAAAGCGGTATCAGGGGCACTATAAACACGTATGCTGGGAGACTGCTGTTAGCCACTTCGCTGTGAAGTGCAAGTCGCAGTTGATTGCAGAAAAAGCTGTAATGCAGGGTTTAACGGAAAGATGGAAAAGAAATAAAAGACAATGGACACGCAGTTACTATGTAATAAAGAGGCATTTTTCATGTGTGGGGGGAAGGCAGGGTAAAGGGGCCACGCTTAGGGAAATTGAATTTGCACCAAACTGTAGTTGTCGACAGTAGCTTACAGCTTGCACCGGGTCTCTTCTAAGGATCGTCCGGCGCATTTCCTCTGGTGTTTCGACAGATAACGTGTGGTTGGAACCCAAACAAATACAGCTCATCACGTGTTTCATGCGACCGCCAACGTCGATGGAGAGCGTAGATTTGTTTCCCGTTACAAGCAAGATGATTTTTAACGTGGAATGCTACGTGCCCACTCGACAGAGCGGTCCCAGTTTAGTCTAGTGCGATGTTCGTTTTACCGACGTGTGTCAGCGGAAGCAGTGAAACACGGGGAACAGCCAGTGCTTCAGCAGCGGCACCACCGCCCCGGCCTGCGCTGCCTGCTGCAGCCACGCAGAGGCGCTGCTCAGTCGCTGTTTTACTGTTCCTGGAACTATCGGCAAACTGAATATCGCACTAGACTAATCTGGTGGCGCTCCATCGAAGGGGCACGTAAAATTAGAATTTGAAAATAATTTTCTTTGAAACGGAAAACAAACCGGCACAGTCCGTCGACGCTGGGCGTCGTATGAAAGAGATGACGAGTAGGATTTGTTTGAAACTTCCTGGCAGATTAAAACTGTGTGCCGGACCGAGACTCGAACTCGGGACCTTTGCCTTTCGCGGGCAAGTGCTCTTAGGAGACGACGTACTGCAGGAAGTAAAGCTGTGAGGACGGGGCGTGAGTCGTGCTTGGGTAGCTCAGATGGTAGAGCACTTGCCCGCGAAAGGCAAAGGTCAGGAGTTCGAGTCTCGATTTAAAAAAAATGGTTCAAATGGCTCTGAGCACTATGGGACTTAACAGCTGAGGTATCAGTCCCCTAGAACTTAGAACTACTTAAACCTAACTAACCTAAGGACATCACACACATCCATGCCCAAGGCAGGATTCGAACCGGCGACCGTAGCGTTCGCGCGGTTCCAGACTGTAGCGCCTAGAACCGCTCGGCCACTCCGGCCGGCTCGAGTCTCGGTCCGGCACACAGTTTTAATCAGCCAGGAAGTTTCATATCAGTGCACACTCCGCTGCAGAGTGAAAATCTCATTCAGGATTTGTTTGGTTTGTCACAGACTATAAGATGACAAAACGAAATAGCAAATATTTGCCGAAACACCACAGAAAATGCGTCTGACGATGCATAGGAGAGACACCCGGTTTATTTTGAATCTACATAGGCATCTCAGCATATGTTTACAGGTAAAAAATATGTAATGAAGAGGACTTACATCTTTTTGCTCAAGACTTACATACTGGCCACTTTTCCCAATCCAGTGGAGGCATAACATAGTCCGAAACTGGACCCTCTTTCGGCTGAAGTAATGTCACCGGCTTGATGTCTTCCTTAAAGCGCAAACATTTTGCTCTGTTGGACTGAATTGTCAACAGTTACATTCACATTATAAATGAGGTGAGCAGGATGAATTTGTTTTTCTTGCACTGTTTTAAAGATATATATTAAAAAAACCGACTATGCTGACCTTGTTGAAAGCTTGTCCTCTACCCATCGAGGCAGGTTCCCCTAGACAAATAGGTCTATTACGATGCTGCCTTTCCCGCCAACTCCCACTCAATGCCAAAAACATGCGGTATTTTTTTCTTCTGTGCCAAATGGAATGCTAATTTCCATGGATCGTTCACTTTAAATCCATAAAATCGTTTATCCATTTTAAAAACATGGTCAAGGATTTATTGTTCTTGTTCTATGTTGAACACACGCCGTCAAAGGAATAGAATAACGGATTATAGGTTTGTGTATAAAAGAATCTCGAAGTAATCCGTAGTATATGTGTGCTGAATGTGGAAGTAAGTAACTATTTTGGGGGTAAGCACTTTGGCCACTTCTTCCAACGAGTAGTGTGGCCACTTTTATCGGTCGGAAGTCATGTCAGTATTAGTGATTCCTAGATCAAACGGAAAGAAGTCACAAGGGACTGCATTTGTAAGACAAAATAAGTTGTTTAAATATTGCTATTGTAAAAAATATTTGCGTTTAAATGAGGTAAAAAGCATAATGCGAGGGTCATTCAATAAGTAATGCAACAGTTTTTTCCCCGCCAATTTCAGTTGGAAAAAATGTAGAATTTGTTTTGGGACATCGCGCAATATTCCCACTGTTCAGCCCCTGTCGTTGCAGGAAGTTCCGATTGCTGGCGCCGATGTACGTTGTCTTCAAAATGGCGTCTGTAATGGAGATGTGTTCCAAGCAGAGGGCTGTCATTGAGTTTCTTTTGACGGAAAACCAGAGCAATGCAGTTCTTCACAGGCGCTTACAGAATGTATACGGAGACGTGGCAGTGAACAAAAGCTCGGTGAGTCGTTGGGTGAGGCGTCTGTCATCATCACAACAAGGTCGCTCAAACCTGGTCGATCTCCCTCGCGCCAGTCGGTCGCACACAGCTCTGACTCCTGACTTGGAAGGAGCGGACGGTGTCATTCTAGGTGACTGGCGGATCATAATCAAACACTCATTCTCCATGACAATGCAAGACCTCACACAAGTCCGCGAGCCCGAGTAGATCTCACAAAATTTCATTGGACTATTCTTCCTCATCCACCCTGCAGCCCAAATCTCGCACCTTCCGACTTCCACGTGTATGGCCCAATGAAGGTGCACACCATGGAAAGCGGTACGTGTATGAGGGGTGGGGGTTGGGGGAGTGGGGAGGGGGTTACTGACGCAGCAATATGTTGGTTTCGACGTCGACCAATAGAGTAGTAACATGTGGTCATACATACCCTTCCAGTAAGGTGGTATAAGGCCGTCGCATTGAACGGAGATTATGTTAAAAAACAGGGTTTTGTAGCCAAAAGAGTGGGAAATAATTTGGTTTATTGGAATCCTGAATAAAACAACTTGCTTTCAGAAAAAATGTGTTGGGTTACTTACTGAACGCCACTCGCGTAACGCATGAAAATCAGAAAATATTTTACTAAAAAATAACGGAACGTGCTTCCTTTGTCAGACTCGCTGACAACAATGATGGTATGATTTCTCAGGTTGTCTCGGCGCGATTAATGAATAGTGTGCTTCCGGGTGTTCTGCCGAGTTGTTGTTTCCATTTTCTGTGCAATACTTCGACGAGCGACTCAACCGTGTTCTGCAGGTGCGGCGATGTTTGCTGCAACCAGACAGTGAACTGTTGTTTGTCTCACAGTGCTGTTTATAGCCGACTTCGATTCCTGACGTCCGCGTCACCCTTCGATGTTGTCTTTTAGAGCTAGTATGACCACTTCTCGGCAGCGCTATTGAAGGCAAAAAAAAAAAATGCAATGGCCAGTTTTCCCGCCCTGAGCACTTTACCCCGCCTCCCCCTATACTTCGATAATAACTTTCGTTCACGAGGAAAAATTAAATTACTTTTTGATCCAATTACATCAACATCTATACTCAGAAAGTCACATGATGGTGTTTGGCGCGGAGTATTTTCTGCACACCTAACACTTCCCCTCTCCCCTGTTCCAGTCGCAACTAGTGCGCGGGAAGAACAATTGTTGGTAAGCCGGCGTTTGAACTCGATTTCTCATGGTGTTTTCGCAGGTATACACGTTGTTGTTGTTGTTGTGGTCTTCAGTCCTGAGACTGGTTTGATGCAGCTCTCCATGCTACTCTATCCTGAGCAAGCTTCTTCATCTCCCAGTACCTACTGCAACCTACATTCTTCTGTATCTGCTTAGTGTATTCATCTCTTGGTCTCCCCCTACGATTTTTACCCTCCACGCTGCCCTCCAATACTAAATTGATGATCCCTTGATGCCTCAGAACATGTCCTATCAACCGATCCCTTCTTCTGGTCAAGTTGTGCCACTAACTTCTCTTCTCCCCAATCCTATTCAATACTTCCTCATTAGTTATGTGATCTACCCATCTAATCTTCAGCATTATTCTGTAGCACCACATTTCGAAAGCTTCTATTCTCTTCTTGTCCAAACTATTTACCGTCCAGGTTTCACTCCTATACATGGCTACACTCCATACAAATACTTTCAGAAATGACTTCCTGACACTTAAATCTATACTCGATGTTAACAAATTTTTCTTCTTCAGAAACGCTTTCCTTACCATTGCCAGACTACCTTTTATATCCTCTCTACTTCGACCATCATCAGTTATTTTGCTCCCCAAATAGCAAAACTCCTTTACTACTTTAAGTGTCTCATTTCCTAATCTAATACCCTCAACATCACCCGACTTAATTCGACTACATTCCATTATCCTCGTTTTGCTTTTGTTGATGTTCATCTTATATCCTCCCTGCAAGACACCATCCATTCCGTTCAACTGCTCTTCCAAGTCCTTTGCTGTCTCTGACAGAATTACAATGTCATCGGCGAACCTCAAAGTTTTTATTTCTTCTCCATGGATTTTAATACCTACTCCGAATTTTTCTTTTGTTTCCTCTACTGCTTGCTCAATATACAGATTGGATAACATCGGGGATAGGCTACAACCCTGTCTTACTCCCTTCCCAACCACTGCTTCCCTTTCATGTCCCTCGACTCTAATAACTGGCATCTGGTTTCTGTACAAATTGTAAACAGCCTTTCGCTCCCTGTATTTTACCCCTGCCACCTTTAGAATTTGAAAGAGAGTATTCCAGTCAACATTGTCAAAAGCTTTCTCTAAGTCTACAAATGCTAGAAACGTAGGTTTGCCTTTCCTTAATCTTTCTTCTAAGATAAGTCGTAAGGTCAGTATTGCCTCACGTGTTCCAGTATTTCTACGGAATCCAAACTGATCTACCCCGAGGTTGGCTTCTATACCTCTCAACAGATACCCCTCCGTTGTGGTTGTACCTACGGTACGGCTATCTGTATCGCTGAGGCACGCAAGCCTCCCCACCAACGGCAAGGTCTATGGTTCATGGGAGGGGGGGGGGGGTATACATGTAGGGAGAAGCAATGTACAGGGTAAGTCATAAAGGACTTTACAGCTTTGGAATTATATAGAAATTTATTGAGATAAATTACAGAAACGTTAGACGTGTCATTTTGTAGTAAACGATCTCAAGTTTGATTCTCATAGCGCATCAGCACCCCATTTCTTCACCAGGAGTGCCTACATAGCGCCCAGTTAAGATGGCTACTGTTACTGGTGAGAAGCGTGCTTGCTGTCTGTTTTGGTCTCATAAAACGAACTCTGCAACAACTGAAACTTCCTGGTAGATTAAAACTGTGTGCTGGACCGAGACTCGAACTCGGGACCTTTGCCTTTCGCGGGCAAGTGCTGTATCATCTGAGCTACCCAAGCACGACTCAAGCCCCGTCCTCACAGCTTTACTTCTGCCAGTACCCCGTCTCCTACCTTCCAAACTTTACAGAAGCTCTCCTACGAACCTTACAGAACAGGAGAGCTTCTGTAAAGTTTGGAAGGTAGGAGACGAGGTACTGGTAGAAGTAAAGCTGTGAGGACGGGGTGTGAGTCGTGCTTGGGTAGCTCAGATGGTACAGCACTTGCCCGCGAAAGGCAAAGGTCCAGAGCTCGAGTCTCGGTCCGGCACACAGTTTTAATCTACCAGAAAGTTTCACATCAGTGCAGACTCCGCTGCAAGAGTGCAAATTTCATTTTGCAACAACTGTTCGGCGTAAATTTCGCACCGAATACCCTGAAGAACCTCCAAGCAGGCCTACAATTTACTCTTGGCACAAGAACTTTGTTAAGACAAGTTATTCACTGCGAAATGATAAATTGCCACATCGCCCGCGTGTTGATAATTGTATTGAGCAGGTTAGGGAGAGCTTTGCCTACAGTCCACAAAAATGAACGCGACGTGCGTCTCGCGAGATTGGCATTCCACAAAAGAAAAAGATGGTTAAAATGGCTCTGAGTATTATAAGACTTAGAACTACTTAAACCTAACTAAGCTAAGGACATCACACACATTCATGCCCGAGGCAGGATTCGAACCTGCATCCGTAGCAGTAGCGCGGTTCCGGACTGAAGCGCCTAGAACCGCTCAGCCACAACGACCGGCTCCACAAAAGACTGTTGGCGCGTACTGCCTAGACGTTTACACTTGAAACCACAGAGATTCACAATGGCGCAGCACATTAGTGATGCATGGGGAATTCTGTGCAGAAATGTTCCATTGGATAGAGGACGAGGAGACATTTCTGAACACAATAGTCTTCAGCGGTGAGTTAACATTTCATATCAATAGCGTGGTGAACACCCCCCACTGCAGAATATGGGGCAGCGAAAATACACATGTAAATGTGGAACACGTTCATGACAGCCCCAAAATTAATGTGTGTTGTCCCCTCAGAAAATTGAAAATGTACGGCCCTTTCGTCTACTTGGAGAAAACTGTCACTGGTATTGTGTTCCTGGACATGCTTGAAAGCTTTTTAATTTCAGAGTTCGTTGAAGATGACTGAGGTGGTATGGTTTACTACCGGCAGCCGACAGTGCAACAACTTATTTCCTCACGGAAGTTCGAGGTTTCATTGATAATTGCTTCCCAGGTCGGTGGACCGGCGAAAAGGGCCAATCGCATGGCCACCTCGCTCCCCCGACTGGATTCCTTTCTCTGGGGTTTCACTAAGGACCGTGTGTACTTTGCTTCCCTAACAAACAGTTTAGCCGACCCGACAATACGAATATACTCTGCCGTTGAACAAGTTACGCCCGATTTGCTGCAACAAGTATGGGAAGAAATTGATTAGCGGTAGGATGTTTGGCGCGTTGTAAATGGTAGCCATATCGAACCAAAATGACATTTGACAATTTTATGTGAAAGGGTTGAGGTTGTTTGCTACAGATTCTGTAAGTTATCTCAATAAATTTCTGCATCATGCCAGAGTTGTGAAGTCTTTTTGACTCTCCCTGTATTCGTTGACTCTTCTGGGAACATAAGTCCTCTGAATTTCTGCCACTGGAGTTGTCAGCGTACCTCTTGTTTTAGTGTCGTGCTTATTAAATGAACCTGTTACATAACGCGCCACTCTTCTATCTGTCCTCTCCAGTTCCTCTATAAATTCTATCTGGTACGGGCTTCAGACTGATGGAGAATATTCAAGAATCGATCGAACGCCGGTGGATTTTGTAAGGTAAGCTATCTCCTTCGCGCGTGGATTGCACTTTCTGAATATTCTTGCAATGAAGCTCAGCCCGACGTTTCCCTTGACTACGTTTAGTTTCATGTGGGCGCTCGTATTTATAGGGTTCGGTACATATACTTCTAGATCATTCATGCATGTGACTGCTTGCAGTCCAAACATTTGTTATACGTTAATACATCATTTCGTCCATTTATGTGCAATAAGTCACAGTTCTTTATGTTGACGCTGAACTGCCAGTTCCTGAACTAAGCGTCCAATCTATGCAGGTTTTCGTGTATTTTGTTAAAATTTTCGAGTGTTGGTACTTTACTTATATGACAGAATCATCTGCGGAAAGCCTCGTGAAGCTTCCGACGATATCCACTAGGCCGTTTGTGTGTACCATTCAACAGCAGCGTTTCGCTAATTTTCTGTTTTATAACGAAGTAATATTGGACAAACCTACACTTGGTAAAACAAACTTATTACAGATTTGGATCCAGTACCCAAAAAGCTTGGGATTAAAGCTATTGATTAACAAAATGATAATCCAAAAGTATATTTCCGTCGACAGGTGTTATTGTTCGCATCTGATTATCACTCATTAACAGAAAGGTAATACAGTAGCCTCAGAATGACATTGGCGTAAAGTGAAATGGCTAAGCAGGAATGGATAGAGGACAAATGCAACTCTATAGAAGCCTCTATAACTAAAAGAAACACAGATACCGCCGATAGGAAGATTAAAGAGCTCTTTGGAGAAAAGAGAAGGAGTTGTAGAAATATCCAGAGCTCGGATGAAAAATCAGTCCTAAGCAAGGATGGGAAAGCTGAAAAGTGGAAGGAGTTTAGAGAGGGTCTGTGCAAGAGGGATGAACTTGAAGGCAAAGTTATAGAAATGGAAGAGGACGAAGACGAGATGGAAGATACGACACTGCGAGAAGAATTTGACGGAGCGCTGAAAGATTTAAGTCGAAACAAGACCCACGGTGTAGACAACATTCTGTTAGAACTATTGAAAGCCTTGGGAGAGCCAGTCATGATAAAACTCGTCCATCCGGTGTGCAAGATGTAGGAGACAGATGAACGTTTATATCATTTGTAGAACACGAACGCTTTTGACAATGTTGACTGGAGTACGATAATGAAATTGTGAAGGAATCAGCGATAAAATACAGAAAGCGGATGGTTATAGACAGCTTGTGCAGAAACTAGATTGCAGTTATGAAGAGTCGAAGGACATGAAAGGGAAGCAGTAGCTGAGAAGGGAGTGAAACACGGTTGCAGTCTTTCCCCGATGTTATGCTATCTGCACACTGGGGAAGCTGTGAAGGAACCCAAGGAGAAATAAAAAATTCGGGGTTTGCCGATGACGTTGTAATTCTGTCAGAGACGGCAAAGGACTTGAAACATAAGGAGATATGACGAGATGTTAGAAATAATTTTTGCCGCATACGACATATTTCCAGATGGTTCCACGGTGGAACAGATGATCGGGTTCAATGTAGAGGAGGGAGTGGGTAGGGGGGGGGGGGGGAGTGTGCGGAGATTGGCAAGGTGATGGCAGTACTGGGCACGCGCAGACTGCCCGCCGATCAATACCACCTGTGGCAGAGCGGCGACGGACCGTCGCCGTTGGTGCCGGCGACGGCCGCCGCACGGCGCCACCGTCGCAGCTCGGCGTCGGCGCCGGCGCCGGCTGAGACTGCGGCGCGGAGGTCGCCGGGCAGTGCGCGAGGGACGGGCGTCGTGGGCGGCGGACTGCGGGGGCGGCCGACTGCGGGGGCGGTGGCGGCGGCCGCTCCAAAGTGATAATTCTGCTGCCTCAACAGAGTCCCGGCTGCGCAATACCCGCGCGTAGGACCGACCGACAATGGCGCCGCGCATATCGACGCCTGCGGGCTCTCGCGCTTTGAATGACTCCTGCCGTTCGCGTATCCGCTTTGAACAGAGTGGTGGTGTCGCTTTCCTTTTGGCCATTTAACGCCAGAGCTACAAAAGGCAACGCCTTAATTCGTTACGTGGCTGATTTAGCGACAACGTTCCAGGAAATACGGCTGAATCGAGTTTTGACTCAAAAATCGCTTGAATAATCTTTTCCGGAATACGGTCCTTCATTTAGGACGTGAGCTGTTAAAACTAATGCGTTCTGATGTATGCTGCTAGGCAAATGTAAGCCTATGCTACCTGGTCAGAAGATTAGTCGTAAAGTTCTAGAGAAAACCGCATGAGACGAACGCGTGGATCGGTAGGCTTGTAGAAGACTCGCGTTTGTTGAGATAGTTTTGGGATAAAGTCGTACTATTGTAAAGGAAACAGCACATATGCTCCGGCATTTGGAATCCTTATCGAGCAGGCACGGAGGTATACTTTGAAGGAAGTCGGAGGCACGCTGAAGAAACGTAACTGGGCGGCGTAGGCATTATCAACTTTCTAATAGACAGGCTCACGGTTTGCAAATGGGAATCCTTGAGGATGACGATGCTGGTTTTGCACAACAGTGGTGGATAAATTTCGGGATATGATGTATGACGTAGTGTGCGAGTAACATTTGCTGCTTCCTTCCTGTAGATCGATTAGTGATGGCGAGAGCAAGAGAAGAATCGGGACGCGTGCTTCATTCACTGTTATAATATGATTATAATATGACTGGGAAGTGCTAATACTAGTACGAAGCAAGAACTGCCTTGTGGCTTCCAAAGAGTAGACTTACTGAGAAATCAGCTCCAGCGTCTTTTAAAATAATTTGCAGAGCAACTAGAGACGATTTCTTAGTGCCACTTATATCTGGAAGCTGCGGTACTGCCATTCGCCTCAAATGAAAACGAGGACAAAACAACAGCTTTGTGATGTGTTATCGTACGACATGTCACTACGAATACTTTGCGATTTTGGTTTGGCCACTACATAAATCGCCGCTACGTAGCTACAGTTCCGGCACTTGTATGTGGCGCGTACGGCGAGGCGCGGGTAATAATGCGTATGACGTTTGTGTCAAATCAGTAGGGAATTAGTCTGCTGTGTCGATGAATGTGATACAGAAAGCTAAAAGAAATACATCTGCACAAGCCGTGGGTTTTCGCTCAAATTTTAAATGACAATCAACAGAAAGAGGTCGCTACTAATTGCTCTATCGGAGTAAAAATTAATCTCAAGTTAGCACGCCTAGTAGTGTTTTCAACATTGCAACAGACACATTAATTACAGGACCAAGTGGTACAAGCCGTATCCCACAGACACGTTCTGCGATAGCTAATATAATTATTTGGTCGAGGAATATTTCGCACTAATACCAGTTCGTACAAACAGTGTCCTCGCTACACCATGTCTTGCGATGTCTGTCCTATAAGGGAACCCATTTTACCTTAAGTGATGCTATATCCCAAGTTATTAATAAAGAAATGTCTGTGTCTATCTGTTACTTTTATTTGTTTATTTATTTACTTATTTATTTATTGCTATAGCGCTGTGTCTAATACTCAGTTTTGGAACACAGCCTAATTCTTTGTTGTTCTCTAACTTCGTAACAGGACCTCATGCCAGCGAGAGTACGGAGTAATGCTCGGCAGAGGGCAAATTGCCGAACACAGCATTTTTTCCCATATTTGTTAGTTGGTGGCCAATTATAAGTGAGGAGCTGCTTTGGAAGGAAGTGCTCGTTAGTCCTGTTTTCTTAACATAGTTGTTTTACAATGAGAAACTACGTACTGTTGCTTTTCATAGCATTATGTCATTATCTAACTCAGATTCGCGTGTCACCTTCCACCATGCCTGCGAAATGTTCAAGTTAGATTTTTGGTGCTGCATATTCGTGGGTTATTTAAAATTTCTTATTATCTGTAATACTAATGTATCCTGGTTCATATGTACCGATTTCCGACCTCAGTCGTTCCTTCCTCAAATAGTTCCTTAGTTATGGGAGCAGTTATTTCGTTTTCGTTCACTGTGGTTCATTATAAGTCAGATATTGCAAATGTCTTTCTCAGTTGCTATGTATTTACACGTTTTAATAAGAATGAGTGTTAGAGTTAGTACTACACACGCGAGAAGTATCGCGAGAACTCGTAGCTAATCGTAGTTTATCTTACGTACAGCGCCAGCCGGTAAAAGTTCGCCTTGTTGGAGACATTTGCAAGAGAGGTCTTTTGCAGCAGCAACAGATGTTCTTTCATGTGTTACTTGGTATTTTGTTATGCAACAACCATTCCGCAAGAAAAAGATTGGTTTAAATTTTGTACTGACAGATTTACGCGGAAGTGAGAGACACAGAGAAAAAGTTAGAATATCATACAAGACTACGATAGGGCCACAGTATTTGTAGTATATTGTATGTTACTAATAGAACATTTCGGAAACCGTTACTAAAGCCACGTACGTTAATATAACCTTGACTATACTTTTAGTTTTCCATATAGTTCGTATACTTGACACAGTGCATAGACATGTGAAAACCGCCAGCAAGTGTGACAGAGTTAGAGAGAAACCGTTAACTACACAGAATACTAAAATGAGCTTAAGTATCTGCTTTTATCTGAACTCCACCAAGAGATTAACGACTGCAGAAAAAACGTACATCATCCTCACTGCTGTGGCTATTGTCGCTGTTTTCCTGGGTAACGCGGCTTCCTACGTGCATCTGCATGTCACTTCCGCTGTTTGCCTTTAATGACGATCACGAAGCCTTGAAAGTGCCCCGAAGATCTGTTCAGCGAGACGTGATTGTCCTGTAGTCCTTTACATGATTTGAGGTACACCACTCATGCTAAAACACGACGCCAATTTGCTATATTAGCAGTTATCAAACAGCACAAGTTCTCTGCTCATGTGTGTACTTATTTATCTCAGGGACGCCTGCGAACTCTTTCAAATGATATTTTATCCATCGCATAATCAAAATCGCAGTTACATCGCATCAACTTTCCAAATAAATATTTTAGGGAAATAGAAGAGAACATATGATGAGAAATTGAAAACACCCAAATAAAATACATTTTTAAAACAGAAACAGACAGTGCCAATGGCTAGAACTATCAATTTCGGAAGGTTATGCGATATAACTGCGATCTTGGCTGAACATTTTAATGAAGTACTACTACAAATGATGAGATATTATTATACAGATTTTGCGTCTTCACTGGATGCTTTAGAGTGATACTGACAGAAACTTTTATATATGCATATCGCGTATTGCTAGTGACAACAGCTATAATGGATAGTAAAATGAGTCCAAGGAACGGCTAAAAAATTGGAAAATGTGATTAAAACAATTATCAGCTGATGACCAACGTAAACATAAAAGTAATAATGTTCATCGTTCATATTTTTTAACACACGGTTCCCGGGAGGAAATTAACCAAGATTTATACAGTATTGTGAGAAATCGCTTCATGAGAGATATAAACGAAGGTGTTCACTGACTTTCTGTATTCGTAACCTTAGGAAACCTCTCGATTTCATGCAACAATGCCCTTGACAGCATAATAAGTAGGGCGTCTTCATTACTTAAAAAATATGCGAGAGGAATGCTGAACTGTGATACGGAATAGAACATCGGCAGGCTTCAACCAGTTAAGCAAATTGCAAGATTCGGCTCATTAGTAGAATGTTCCTTAGAACGTAATCTGTCTGCGATTGTGTGCTAGAATACGGGATGAGGAAATCGGATCCTATACGACTGTACTCGATAAGAGAATCGCAAGTTCACAGAGCAGGAGTAACGAGAGATTCTGAAAATGATGAGTAAGACCGGGGTAATCTCGCGAAAACCTGCTTGCAAATAATTTTCGTTGAAGGATCTGTGGATACTTGAGGTCATCTACATGGCAGGCAGTCGGACAGGGAAGAAAGTTTAACATGGTATAATGAATAGGTTCCTCCTGTTTTTCTAAAGATACACGCTTCTCATTTTCCTGGTAAAAATATATTTCATGACAACTATGTCACTCTCAGTGAGGCCTTATTTTATACTAAAAGTTTGAGAAAAACTTCGTTTGTTAAATATTAGCTATCAACATTTTTGTTGTTGGTATTGTAATTTTTGTTTCTTTTAACAACAGTAACAACCAGAATGCGTGTGCCTAATTTGTCATCATTAATATTGCCCATACATGTAATATTTTTAGATATCTAATAAAGATAAGGACATGACACAGATATATCGCCAAGGAAAACAAGCGGAAAACATTCCTATAATTTCTTTCAGCGTCAACGGTTACTTTAGACGGTTACAAGCTGTAGGATGATTATGGAAAGTATCGTCTACCAACTATCCTACAGTGATTTGGCGAGTATAGTTGCAGGTAGAAAGGTGGAATATTGTTTTTTTAGTTTGCTGGACCATGTTACTTCGCAAGTAATAGTTACTTTTAGCACTGCGATAGGAAAACTGATGTACTACTTAACTGCAATAAGAAAATTCAGGTTATTCACATGGCGGACTTAATTATCAGAGAATTTCATCAACGTGTCACCGAAGGGGCTCGATTGCGTCGCTTTCCAAGCCCAGATCAATAGCGCATTGTTTCACCCATAGGCTCCCATTAACAATAGTAGGACAAAATTTGCCGTAACGAAGTCTTTACGTAAATCCTCTGACAGGGCTACCTGCTTTCATTGCAGACATGTCGCTTTGTGTTTCACCAGCGCTGCTGCCGCTTAAACACATCTCGAATACGTCTCGCATTGAACATCGTAGGCTAATCGTTGCTGTGTTTCGTAACACAGCAAAATCATGTAGAGACAAGTTTAATATATTTAAATGATTGAGGTGGTTTCTGATCTACAATTCTTCTTTTATTTTATAGATGAAATGAAGAGAAATGCTTACAATTCATTTATGGGAAGTTTGCTGGCAGGAATAGGTTTACAATTTTTTTTTTCCATATGTGATGTAGGATTTGTATCGTTCCTTCCTTTCTCCATTTTCTTTTCCAGATATGTATATCAATACTTAGTAGAAACTAAGCAATGTTGTTTGTCAGTGACCTAACGGTACGTAGTGGGTTCATAAAGACATACCAATACTACCTTCGTAGCCAGGCATCTAGAAACGGGTACATCCGCCTTTGGCTGCATTTAATCGTGGAAGTGGTTTGTACAACTTGTTTATCCGAGTTCGGGTGTACGTCGAGCCAGGCATTTAGCTGTAGGTCATTCATTTCCAACAGGTTACTGGCATACGGTTCGCAAACGCTTGTCTAGTAGTTGACGTTAATCTCCAGGAGCTAACACGTACTTCATTATCGAACATGAAAATCAACAGCTCTTCGTAACTGTTATTTGGACAGATCTGGATTAGCTGGCTTAGGAAAGACATTGCTGCGTATTGCATTTCTATGAAAAAATTTCCAACTTAGTTGTTAGTTAGCTTTATGTGCCTTTAGCTAGCTTGTATGTATAATGTATGTATAATTGACTCCTTATGCTCGGTTGCCACGATTAGAAACACTGTCAAGTATTCTCAATTTGTCACAGTCAATGGTGTAAACAACTGTTTGACAGTGCTTGCTAACACAATTACTCTTTCGTACTGCTTAATACATGTTAAAGTTACCCAGCAAAAAATTGAACAGGTCGGCGGAAGGAAGTGCTAACCAACAAGAACATATTTTGAATTGCTTCATGTTATGTGCTTGGCTATCTTCAAAGTTGAGAACATAAATACAGTAAGATAAAACAAATTGTATAATAGACGTCTGTATCTGGTAGTAGACACGAGAAAAACGTATTATCAGCATATGGTGCCTTCGACAGTATAACACGTAGTGTGACTGAACTAGTCGTCACTAAATTGAAGGTTAATACTTTCTTCCTCTAACCTCTTCACTACAACATAGGATTAATCTACGTAGCTTATACAACTGAATCAGAACTGTGCCTTAACACGACTCCCACTCTACTAAATTTCATACGTATTCACATTTCTATGTGCACTTGTTTGTATTTTTAATTTTATTCGTGTCTGGTGCACGTACACCTCATTACTTAGGAAGTACGTCTGATGAGTATAAAAAAAATCTAAGGAGGTACAGAGCAATACATATAGAGCTAGTAATACAGAATGAAACAGAACTCCACCGCCAAATTTTCGGAGGTTGTTCAGGGATATTCTCTGAGTATTTTGGTATAAGGGTTCTATGTTCTCCGGTGGCTCATTACAGTGTAATTACGAGCATATAATTATGGTTTATTCGGCTTTGTTACTAGAATTATCTTCGTTTCTGTGAACATACTTTCACAATAGTAATGCAGGCTGTTAACGTACAACTAACCCCGCCAGGAAAAAACAAACCCGGGACAGAAAGGAGCAGTTTGAATGCAAGCTCGGGGACCAAGAGTAAGGTCGGCGATACAAGGGGTAAGAGACCAAACGAAATGTAATCACTCTCTGAGGAGGCACCGGAGACCATCGATCCCTTCTACCAAAATACTCCAAAATTTTGTCTGCTTCACCCTGTCCATCATAATAACATTTCATCATGACTTACAACAAATAAAATTATTTTAGGCTGTTGAGAAAGAAACTAATTCCTTTGTAAGTGAAACTACTACATAAGGTAAAGATTTATGTAGGTGTGGCACTATCGCCTGTCAGTTCGTAAACGTGGCTGTGAAGCTTTTCGCGACGGCGTCCTTGCAATACATTTTTTCGGTTCAACTGCCGCGTCAGATTCGGATAAAATTCCAAGCTTTCGACGATGGCCTCCATCATCGTCGTCGTTTTTCGTTTTTTGTTTATGATAAACTGTAAATTAGTTTGGTGCTGTTCTTCTGTTGTTGCTCTTTTTGTCATTGAGCGTATTTTTATTTTTGTTTACGACCTTCTGTATGAAATATTCTTTCTGTGGAGAGAACATTCTTTTGTTGTTATGGCGTAAGACTGCTATCTCTGTTTTTATCCGAGGGTGGTGGTGATTCTCTTTTGTTAGATTAGAAGAATAGGCGAAACGTGTTAGGTGTGCACAAACAAAACGTTCAGTTGCAGGAGACGCAAACTTTTTCTTATCCACAACCTAAACCCATTATTGAAATATCTTTATTTTAAGTTTAAATATGTGATGAAATCTATCTAAGACGGGGTTAAGCAAGTACCCCTTGTGAGTTGCTTTCCTTGTGACGTATTTCGCTGGATGACTTGGTGCGCATATATTAAGATAAAGCGCACCGACGTTTCTTGCCGTTTTAGCTGCAGTACAAGGTGCGTTCCATAAGTAATGCGACCAAATTCATAAAAAATCATTTATTGAATATATTCGTACAAATAATCAAAAATTTTCAAAATAGCGCTCTCTTGCGTCGATAACCTTCTGCAACCGCTGTTTCATTGCCTGGAAGGCATCCTGGAATGCCTTTTCCGGAATGTCCTTTAAGCTGATGTAACATGCGCCTGGATGCTTTCAATCGTGTCCCAGTGTTTTCCTTTCATGACTCCTTTTAACCGAGTAATCAAGAAAAAGTCAGCGGGAGCCAGATCAGGTCTGTAGGGAGGCTGGGGAACCAATGGGGTCTCGGTCCTGGCCAGGAAGTCGTTGACAGTGAAGGCGCTGTGACTCGGCGCGTTGTCGTGGTGAACTTTCCACGTGTACTTGATGTCGCTTCGGCAGCACGAGACGCTCCTTTTCAGTCTTTTGAGCACTCCAGGTAGAAAGCTGAAAAGCTGTAGTCCCGGTAAGTACGAATTCGTGGTGGACAATGCCTCTGACGTCAAAGAAGACAATGCGCACGGTTTTGATCCTGGACTTGTTCATTCGTGCGTTCTTGGGACGGGGCGACGATGGGGTATGCCACTCTGAACTCTGCCGTTTTGTTTCAGGGTCGTACTCAAAAATCCACATCACCAGTGATAACTGAGTTTAAAAAAATGAGGATCAAACGGTTCAAATGGCTCTGAGCACTATGGGACTTAACATCTTAGGTCATCAGTCCCCTAGAACTTAGAACTACTTAAACCTAACTAACCTAAGGACATCACACACATCCATGCCCGAGGCAGGATTCGAACCTGCGACCGTAGCAGTCTCGCGGTTCCGGACTGCAGTGCCTAGAACCGCACGGCCACCGCGGCCAGCAAATGAGGATCATTTTCATACATTTCCAACATTTCTCGGCACCAAAGCACTCGCATGTGCTTGTGTTCGTCGGTCAACACTTTTGAGACGAGTTTGGCACACACCTTTCTCATGTTCAAATCTTCGGTTACAATGCGGAAAACGGTTGTTTTTGGCATGTTTAGAGTTTGTGCTATCAATTGAAGGCTCAGCCGCCTGTCAGAGTTCAAACAATCGCGCACACGCGTCACATTTTCGTCGACTCGTGCGGTTGATGGCCGTCCACTGCGAGGTTCGTCGGTGATTCCTCTCGGCCCTCCGTGAACGACTTCTGCCATCGGAAAACTTGTGATCTGGGCAAGCAATCAGTCCCAAAGGCATGCTGAAGTAATGGAAACGTTTCGGTGGCGGACTTCCCACGTTTAACGCAAAATCTGATAGCGTACCGTTGCTCTACAGAATGATCCATTGTGCCGTGTTACATAAACTCAAAACGGGGTTGACGGAAACGCACGTCCTGACTCTCCGGCAGCTCGCAGCCGAATGAGACAAAGAGAGTTTTGAAGCTAACACCCCCTCCACTTAGACCAGCCGGTTACAACACGCTGTGGTGTACCGTTGTGTCAGAAAAAATGGGTCGCATTACTTATGGAAAGCACTCTGTATGTCCGTAAGATGAACGTTGCTAGGGGGTTGAGAGCAAAGAGTACATGCAATGCCTCAGACATCGTTAGGCTGTTACTTAGTCCAAGCGACGTGGCCACCGGAGGGGTTGCACGGCGACCACTATTATTCGCTCTACGGTACGCGATGACCTGTTCTGAGGGAGGGAGAGAGGGAGGGAGGCAGTGCGAGCACCCTGCTTGGAAATCAGGACGAAAGAAGGCGTTCGGTTGATTAACTATTTTCAGAATTTGCGCTAGATATACACTCCTGGAAATTGAAATAAGAACACCGTGAATTCATTGTCCCAGGAAGGGGAAACTTTATTGACACATTCCTAGGGTCAGATACATCACATGATCACACTGACAGAACCACAGGCACATAGACACAGGCAACAGAGCATGCACAATGTCGGCACTAGTACAGTGTATATCCACCTTTCGCAGCAATGCAGGCTGCTATTCTCCCATGGAGACGATCGTAGAGATGCTGGATGTAGTCCTGTGGAACGGCTTGCCATGCCATTTCCACCTGGCGCCTCAGTTGGACCAGCGTTTGTGCTGGACGTGCAGAACGCGTGAGACGACGCTTCATCCAGTCCCAAACATGCTTAATGGGGGACAGATCCGGAGATCTTGCTGGCCAGGGTAGTTGACTTACACCTTCTAGAGCACGTTGGGTGGCACGGGATACATGCGGACGTGCATTGTCCTGTTGGAACAGCAAGTTCCCTTGCCGGTCTAGGAATGGTAGAACGATGGGTTCGATGACGGTTTGGATGTACCGTGCACTATTCAGTTTCCCCTCGACGATCACCAGTGGTGTACGGCCAGTGTAGGAGATCGCTCCCCACACCATGATGCCGGGTGTTGGCCCTGTGTGCCTCGGTCGTATGCAGTCCTGATTGTGGCGCTCACCTGCACGGCGCCAAACACGCATACGACCATCATTGGCACCAAGGCAGAAGCGACTCTCATCGCTGAAGACGACACGTCTCCATTCGTCCCTCCATTCACGCCTGTCGCGACACCACTGGAGGCGGGCTGCACGATGTTGGGGCGTGAGCGGAAGACGGCCTAACGGTGTGCGGGACCGTAGCCCAGCTTCATGGAGACGGTTGCGAATGGTCCTCGCCGATACCCCAGGAGCAACAGTGTCCCTAATTTTCTGGGAAGTGGCGGTGCGGTCCCCTACGGCACTGCGTAGGATCCTACGGTCTTGGCGTGCATCCGTGCGTCGCTGCGGTCCGGTCCCAGGTCGACGGGCACGTGCACCTTCCGCCGACCACTGGCGACAACATCGATGTACTGTGGAGACCTCACGCCCCACGTGTTGAGCAATTCGGCGGTACGTCCACCCGGCCTCCCGCATGCCCACTATACGCCCTCGCTCAAAGCTCGTCAACTGCACATACGGTTCACGTCCACGCTGTCGCGGCATGCTACCAGTGTTAAAGACTGCGATGGAGCTCCGTATGCCACGGCAAACTGGCTGACACTGACGGCGGCGGTGCACAAATGCTGCGCAGCTAGCGCCATTCGACGGCCAACACCGCGGTTCCTGGTGTGTCCGCTGTGCCGTGCGTGTGATCATTGCTTGTACAGCCCTCTCGCAGTGTCCGGAGCAAGTATGGTGGGTCTGACACACCGGTGTCAATGTGTTCTTTTTTCCATTTCCAGGAGTGTACCTGAACCCGACTCAACGACCATTCACGTAAAACCCTATGACCTAGATCTCGCAGCTCGTTAGCCCATAAAGTCAAAATAATACACAGTCATTTAGGTATACTATAAAACTCTACTAAAACACCTTTGTTAAATTTATTATTCGCACTGGGTATAATAATGCAAGAAATCAGTTAAGGAATATTTTTTTCCCATTTCATCGCCATGTGTCTTACTGCTGCGGTCACTAGGTGACAATAGTCATAATTGTATGATCTGTCTACACCCGCCAACCGGTCTTATATACTGTCTCTCCAGCATCAGTGGTACGACTTATACAGACAACGCCAGGACGGTAAAGAAAACATGATAATTGTCACATTGCTGAGAGGCATGCGCATATGCGTTACGCTCTTCGCAAAGTTAACTGTCGTGTACTGCGTTTTGGAATATTTTCAGCGAGAAACAAGATCCTCTGAATGGCTTATAAAGGAGCCCGAGAGTCGCGCTCAACTGGAAAAACGTCTTGTATGGCATCGTATCTTGACTCAGATTTTTTTATTGGAATACTTGGTCCTTAAATGGCTTCGTACCTCGGAAAAGAAGCCCTGCTTAAAATTAGGGTAGTTGCGCGATGTGCGGTCATCTGAAAGGTTCGACCAGTGCCTCTCCGCGCCTCCCCTTCCCGACACCCAGCATAGAATTTGTATTTGATGATCGTGCCTGTTGGCATCGAGCAGCGACAGCCCGGTATCTGCTCCATCAGTCGTAAATCAAAACAGTATCCACCCACTCACATCCTGCTCCGCTCACATGAGCAGAGTGCACATAAAAGTCATATCGATACTAGACGGGAGTTAACAGCTTTTGTGACCGCGCGAAACTTTACTGTCTATTCAGCAGGTTCCTGGGGTAAAGGCAACGGCATGTGTGACTCATCTGGACAACTCTGGTTTAATGACTGCAAAATTGGCGCAGACTGTTGCAAAGAGGATGTTTGCACTGGCAGCTGTGTTCTTAAATCTGCTTATAACTGCAGAGAAGCATGGTGATAAACTGCATTTAACCTTCATTTCGTTTCATCATTTTTGTCTATATAGCGTAAAATTAATTTCATTTCATCCATTATAACATTGCTGAAAAGACCTACGACTTTTTAATTTAATTAAAGAAATGCCCTTACCAAAGGTAAATATTTTACATAATGCTTACGTGCAAGATGAATGAAACAAAACTGAAACTGGAGGCAGTAAATGTTTTCGTGATAAAAATGAAAAATAATTTGTAAAATAATGAAAGTAGGATTGTTTCTACACCCTCAACAACACTAGCGGCTTGTAAAGTGCAGGCCACGAACAAAATTTCCATGTAGAACTCCATTTATATCATTTAAGTATCCTTAGAGCCTTTACCGAGCGAGGTGGCGCAGTGGTAGCACACTGGACTCGCATTCGGGAGGACTACGGTTCAATCCCGCGTCCGGTCATCCTGATTTAGGTTTTCCGTGATTTCCCTAAATCGCTCTAGGCAAATGCTGGGATGGTTCCTTTGAAAGGGCACGGCCGACTACCTGTCCCATCCTTCCCTAATCCGATGAGACCGATGACCACGCTGTTTGGTCTCTTCCCCCAAAACAACCCAACCCTTAGAGCCTTAGATTTCGAGGAGAAAAAATTGGTGTTTGGTTATGAAATCATAAAATTTAATATGTTAAATTAGGAGCCATATTTCTCTCAAGAAATGATTGTAATAAAAGTCAAGAAAATACGGAAAACTTTCGGGAGGACATGCACCAAATAGAAATTTCATGTTTGGATAACATTTACAAGACTTAATATTTGACAGTAAAAAGGTCTTGAAACTGGACTCGGTGTTAAATAACTGGTAATCTGATTTATAGAGACACTGTGAGAGCTTCAGTGATAAGACTTTAGAAGATACACAGCATTTGCTCATATAGATGGAGTGCACCTGCTTTTATTCCATTTGTTGACATAGTTGTATACAGTCACTCCTATGAAATGACAGAAAAGAATAAGAGACGTACAATATTACACAAGCTGGGAATGCGAGCAGGCCTTTGGATGAATACTCGTGGAGTCATTACTAAACCATCACATAACTACATATACTTCATCTGTCCTTCTCTCTTTGACCATGCCTAGCAACGTAAGCATTGTACTTCACACTGCTATGCGTAAAGAATTTCTAAACACCCATGATCTGCTATTTTCTATGGTCAGATCTTTTGTGATGTCTGCAAGAACAGTATTGAAGTTGTTGCATTTCGAGTCACATAGATATCAAATAACAAAAATAAGAACTATTTCCTTTTTGGTGACACAGCATACATATTCCAGTCACAGGGAACTCCCAAGCCCGAAGCAAAATTATCTGAGCGAAGAACACTGAAGGTTGCAGGAAAAACTTAATATTTATGATTTCGTAGATGTTGGATGGGATGGATTTTTTTCGCAATGCAAAAGACGACACGTTTGATAAACAATACGGTAATTATTATAATCTCCGCAGAGACAAAGTCAGCTTCATATCCGAATGCACACCCATGGGCAAGGTTGTTGTTATGATCTAGCTATTCTAGTTGTTAACATACGTCATATGTTAAACCAAAGGTTGCGTTTTGCAGCAGTGAAAAGTAGTCTTATGTTTCGGTTAAAATGACTTTATCGAAGCTTATACAGTCCTCCTCCTTTTTCAAGAAATTCTGTGGTAAGGTGAGTGAAGTTAGGGTCTGTGCTGAACGCCGCTAGCAATACTTTCTCCAACATTTCAAGGGTGAATGCTAAATAAAGGAATCTATATCACGGAGTTGCCCGCAGCCTCTTATGATGATCAAATGCTGACGTAGACATAAAAAAAAAGATTCAAATGGCTCCAAGCACTATGGAACTTAACATCTGAGGTCATCAGTCCCCTAGACTTAGAACTACTTAAACCTAACTAACCTAAGGACATCACACACACCCATGCCCGAGGCAGGATTCGAACCTGCGACCGTAGCAGCAGCGCAGTTCCGGACTGAAGCGCCTAGAACTGCTCGACCACAGCGGCCGGCCGTAGACATCAGCTTGCACATTTTATGGGGAGTTACGATGAGACAAGCATGCAAGGATGATGAAGGAGCACAAATAGCGAAATAAAACAAGCTCATAGGGCCAGAGGACCAGCACAAATTAACTTACACAGAGGATAAGAAGAGCGAAACGTTCCATCGTGGTTTCTATTCATTGATCTGAATGCTATTGCGGAACAGTTTGAGCCACTGCGACTAAATACGTAGCGGAAGTAATTATCAAAATCTTAACCTTAGAATTGGGAAGGCGACAAAGGGGGCAATAAATACCTCGTAAGCACACCCAAATTGTTGGTTGCTTTATAAGGGTCACAGAGATCTACAGACGTGTATTACTGGTGACAGTTTGGTGTAAAATTATGTAACATGAGTTGTCGTCGCGTATGAGATCGAATTCTTCCTCTCCAGGTATCAAAAAGAATTCCGGTGAAATCGATCGTACGAAACCTCGCTCTGTTCACGAATAGCAGCGAAAAAGCTGTAAATACGACAGATCCTAACTTGCCACCACGTTTCTTAATTTCCAGAGAGACTTCGGCACAGACCCACAGTATCGTCTAGTTTATCATTTTCTCATATTTCCGGAATATCGCTAAGTGTGCTACTGGATTGAAGACTTTCCTACAAACAGAACACTGTACAACGTCATCGATGGAGATACAATTTGCACGCGGCTTTGCTAAGAACAAAAATGACTAATTACACTGGTTCAGCTTACTTCTGCACAGATTACTGAGGTAACTTATCAATACCGTTGTGAAGTGTATCATCCGGTTTTAATGGTTACACCCACTTGCCCCCCTTGACATGTGCAAGCACAACCCGTCTTCTGTCAGTCCGAATTAGAAGTCCGCCCCTATAATGGCCTCGGCGTCGACATGATGTAAAAATCCTGTCTTCGTTCGGCAGGTTTCCAGAGTGTTCCGGTCTACGACCAGCCGTTGTCCGTCCAGTTATTTGGTTCTTCGCCATTCATCTACGTCTACATCTACATTTATACTCCGCAAGCCACCCAACGGTGTGTGGCGGAGGGCACTTTACTTGGCACTGCCATTACATCCCTTTCCTGTTACAGTCGCGTATGGTTCGCGGGAAGAACGACTATCGGAAAGCCTCCGTGCGCGCTCGAATCTCTCTAATCTTACATTCGTGATCTGCTCGGGAGGTATAAGTAGGGGGAAGAAATACATTCAATACCTCATCCAGAAACGCACCCTCTCGAAACCTGGACAGCAAGCTACATCGCGATGCAGAGCACCTCTCTTGCAGAGTCTGCCACTCGAGTTTGCTAAACATCTCCGTAACGCTATCACGCTTACCAAATAACCCTGTGACGAAACGCGCCGCTCTTCTTTGGATCTTCTCTATCTCCTCTGTCAACCCGACCTGGTACGGATCCCACACTGACGACCAATACTCAAGTATAGGTCGAACGAGTGTTTTTTAAGCCACCTCCTTTGTTGATGGACTACATTTTCTGAGGACTCTCACAATGAATCTCAACCTGGCACCCTCCTTCCAACAATTAATTTTATATGATCATTCCACTTCAAATCGTTCCGTACACATACTTCCAGATATTTTACAGAAGTAACTGCTACCAGTGTTTGTTTCGCTATCATATAATCATACAATAAAGGATCCTTTTTTATATGTATTCGCAACACACTACATTTGTCTATGTTAAGGGTCAGTCGCCACTCCCTGCACCAAGTGCCTATCCACTGCAGATCTTCCTGCATTTCGATGCAATTTTCTAATGCTGCAACTTCTCTGTATACTACAGAATCATCCGCGAAACGCCGCACGGAACTTCCGACACTATCTACTGGGTCATTTATATATATTGTGAAAAGCAATGGTCCCGTAACACTCCCCTGTGGCACGCCAGAGGTTACTTTAACGTCTGTAGACGTCTCTCCATTGAGAACAACATGCTGTGTTCTGTTTGCTAAAAACTCTTCAATCCAGCCACACAGCTGGTCTGATATTCCGTAGGCTCTTACTTTGTTTATCAGGCGACAGTGCGGAACTGTATCGAACGCCTTCCGGAAGTCAAGGAAAGTGGCATCTACCTGGGAGCCTGTATCTAGTATTTTCTGGGTCTCACGAACAAATAAAGCGAGTTGGGTCTCACACGATCGCTGTTTCCGGAATCCATATTGATTCCTACAGAGTAGATTTAGGTTTCAAGAAATGACATGATGCGCGAGCAAAAAACATGTTCTAAAATTCTACAACAGATCGATGTCAGAGATATAGGCCTTCCTTTTCTGCGTTCTCTTGTGTCCGACTGAGTGCGCTACTTTACTCACGTTGTTTCTGCGGAGCTAATATTCTTCCACACCAGCTTCTCGCCTCAGGACGCACCGTGCAGGGCTCGTGTGTCTGCACGCCGGCGGCGGCCGCTCAGTACAGAACAGGTCAGCGCGCGGAGGCGGCCGCTCGGTCTCGGCCGCCCGGCGTTCGCCGCGTCCAGGCTTTTAGTGCCGGCTGCCGGTAACGGCTCACACACACACACACACACACACACACACACACACACACACACATACATACACACACAAAGGACTCATTTACGACCAACACACCAGCACAACACATCCGGGAGCTGCTGAACAATGACTACCTCCCGCCTCAGTAAATAACTATGCGATCGCGCCTAGGCTTCGAGCGGCGACTGCAAAGGGAGAGAAAAGCTATAATACTGCGAACCTCGTACATGCGTACAGTATGCCTGTTACCAGTGGCATATTGCTTTATTTTCCTAGCGCATAAAGCTAAGGCAAATTTACTCTGTCTCGCTTGTGTTTTTGTTGTCTTTAGTCCTAAAACTGGTCTGGTGCAACTCTCCAGGCAAGTCTTTGCACAGCGAGAGAAAATATTTCATCGCTCCGTTATTACAACACTACTGGCCATTAAAATTGCTACACCGAGAAGAAATGCAGATGATAAACGGGTATTCATTGGACAAATACATTATACTAGAACTGACATGTGATTACATTTTCACGCAGTTTGGGTGCATAGATCCTGCGAAATCAGTACAACCTCTGGCCGTAATAACGGCCTTGATACGCCTGGACATTGAGTCAAACAGAGCTTGGATGACGTGTGCAGGTACAGCTGCCCATGCAGCTTCAACATGATACCACAGTTCATCTAGAGTAGTGACTGGCGTATTGTGACGAGCCAGTTGCTCGGCCACCATTGACCAGACGTTTTCAATTGGTGAGAGATCTGGAGAATGTGTTGGCCAGGCAGCAGTCGAACATATACTGTCTCCAGAAAGGTCCGTACAGGACCTGAAACATGCGGTCGTGCATTATCCTGCTGAAATGTAGCGTTTCGCACTTATCGAATGAAGGGTAGAGCCACGGGTCGTAACACATCTGAAATGTAACGTCCACTGTTCAAAGTACCGTCAGTGCGAACAAGAGGTGGCTTAGACGTGTAACCAATGGCACCCCATACCATCACGCCGGGTGATACGCCAGTATGGCGTTGACGAATACACGCTTCGAATGTGCGTTCACCGCGATATCGCCAAACACGTATGCGACCATCATGTAGCTGTAAACAGAACCTGGATTCATCCGAAAAAATGACGTTTTGCCATTCGTGCACCCAGGTTCGTCGTTGAGTACACCATCGCAGGCGCTCCTGTCTGTAACGCAGTGCCAAGGGTAACCGCAGCCATGATCTCCGAGCTGATAGTCCATGCTGCTGAAAACGTCGTCGAACTGTTCGTGCAGATGGTTGTTGTCTTGC
This sequence comes from Schistocerca cancellata, assembly GCF_023864275.1. Lineage (NCBI taxonomy): Eukaryota > Metazoa > Arthropoda > Insecta > Orthoptera > Acrididae > Schistocerca > Schistocerca cancellata. The sequence continues at coordinate 603,530,466 of NC_064631.1, read as the reverse complement.
AAACGTCCCCATCTGTTGACTCAGGGATCGAGAAGTGGCTGCACGATCCGCTACAGCCATGCGGATAAGATGCCTGTCATCTCAACTGCTAGTGATACGAGACCGTTGGGATCCAGCACGGCGTTCCGTATTACCCTCCTGAACCCACCGATTCAATATTCTGCTATCAGTCATTGGATCTCGACCAACGCGAGCAGCAATGTCGCGATACGATAAACCGCAACCGCGATAGGCTACAATCCGACCTTTATCAAAGTCGGAAACGTGATGGTACGCATTTCTCCTCCTTACAAGAGGCATCACAACAAGGTTTCACCAGGCAACGCTGGTCAACTGCTGTTTGTGTATGAGAAATCGGTTGGAAACTTTCCTCAATTCAGCACGTTGTAGGTGTCGCCACCGGCGCCAACCTTGTGTGAATGCTCTGAAAAGCTAATCATTTGCATATCACAGCATCGTCTTCCTGTCGGTTAAATTTCGCGTCTGTAGCACGTTATCTTCGAGGTGTAGCAATTTTAATGGCCAGTAGTGTATTAAGTTCCCCATTTTTGTCGGAACCGGGGATTACGGACCAAGTACAATAATTACTTGTGATTTCTCATTTCCTGTGGTTTTTCGTTTTAGGGTTCCGTACCTCGATCGGTCAAAACGGAACCCTTTATGGGATCCATTTGCTGCAAGTCAGTCCGACTCTCTGTTTGTTCAAACCCCTTTTTCAGGAACGAGTAGTCGCATCAAGTTGATATTAATGCCACACGTGGAGGCCTACGGTACCTTGGCGATATAAAAAAGGGAAGCATCTAAGTCAATGCAGTCAAAAGACATAGCCATCTATCTCACACATTTCATACTCGCTGACTCACTCATCAAAACCTTCAGGGTACTTCCCGTTGACCTAGAATCATGAAATTGAGAAAGAAGGGAGGTTTCACACTACCACGAAAGCAAAGAAACCCGGAAATTGTTGATTTGTGATTATAACACACGTAGAAAAATTGTAATTTTTTTTAAGTCCGTCTGTCTCTCCATCCGTTTCTTAAGACCTCTTTTCCTCAGGAAGGGCTAGACGTATCAAGCTGAAATTTATGTCACATACTAAGGTCTATGGTCCCTTGGCGGTATAATAAACGTTAGTTTCTACGTTAGTTCTGTCAAAATATACGGTCAAGTACGTCACGTATTTTGATACTCGCAAAGACAGTTAGCAAAACCTACAACGTATCTCCCGTTGCTTTACCAGTTAAGAGGAAGAAGGGGCCTCAGAAGAAGGTGACAGTGAAAAGAGAAGACGGGGCGGTAGCAAGTGCCTAAACTTGGAAGTGCGGAAGAAAAAGAAGAAAAACTTACGATTATTTAAAAGTGAATTTGTTTCTTGTGTTTGATCATATGCATCTGAATATTCTAAGTTTAATGCTGCACTCTGCATCAAAATCCGTCCATTGGGTTGTGATCCATTTAGTTTTAACGGAAGCGAAGCAACAAAATTCATATACGAAAAAGGGAGCCATTGTTTCCATTGTTCCGAAGGGTCGCGAGGGAGAACAACCTGGGGAGCACAGTTGATGGCGGACAGCGTGACGGTCGTAAGTTGCTGACGTAGGTGGGAGAGCTTGCATGGGCAGGTACCAAGGTGGCTCCTAGAATGTTCCGGAAGGTTGGCGTTTATACAGGGTGTTACAAGAAGGTACGGCCAAATTTTCAGGAAACATTCCTCACACACAAAGAAAGAAAATATATTAGGTGGACATGTGTCCGGAAACGCTTACTTTGCATGTTAGAGCTCATTTTATTACTTCTCTTCAAATCACATTAATCATGGAATGGAAACACACGGCAACAGAACGTACCAGCGTGACTTCAAACACTTTGTTACAGGAAATGTTCAAAATGTCCTCCGTTAGCGAGGATACGTACATCCACCCTCCGTCGCATGGAATCCCTGATGCGCTGATGCAGCCCTGGAGAATGGCGTATTGTATCACAGCCGTCCACAATACGAGCACGAAGAGGCTCTACATTTGGTACCGGGGTTGCGTAGACAAGAGCTTTCAAATACCCCCATAAATGAAAGTCAAGGGGGTTGAGGTCAGGAGAGCGTGGTGGCCATGGAACTGGTCCGTCTCTACCAATCCATCGGTCACCGAATCTGTTGTTGAGAAGCGTACGAACACTTCGACTGAAATGTGCAGGAGCTCCATCGTGCATGAACCACATGTTGTGTCGTACTTGTAAAGGCACATGTTCTAGCAGCACAGGTAGAGTATCCCGTATGAAATCATGATAACGTGCTCCATTGAGCGTAGGTGGAAGAACATGGGGCCCAATCCAGACATCAACAACAATGCCTGCCCAAACGTTCACAGAAAATCTGTGTTGATGAAGTGATTGCACAATTGCGTGCGGATTCTCGTCAGCCCACACATGTTGATTGTGAAAATTTACAATTTGATCACGTTGGAATGAAGTCTCATCCGTAAAGAGAACATTTGCACTGAAATGAGGATTGACAAATTGTTGGATGAACCATTCACAGAAGTGTACCCGTGGAGGCCAATTAGTTGCTGATAGTGCCTGCACACGCTGTACATGGTACGCAAACAACTGGTTCTCCCGTAGCACTCTCCATACAGTGACGTGGTCAACGTTACCTTGTACAGCAGCAACTTCTCTGAAGCTGACATTAGGGTTATCGTCAAGTGCACGAAGAATTGCCTCGCCCATTGCAGGTGTCCTCGTCGTTCTAGGTCTTACCCAGTCGCGAGTCATAGGCTGGAATGTTCCGTGCTCCCTAAGACGCCGATCAATTGCTTCGTACGTCTTCCTGTCTCGACACCTTCGTTCTGGAAATCTGTATCGATACAAACGTACCGCGCCACGGCCATTGCCCCGTGCTAAGCCATACATCAAATGGGCATCTGCCAACTCCGCATTTGTAAACATTGCACTGACTGCAAAACCACGTTTGTGATGAACACTAACCTGTTGATGCTACGTACTGATGTGCTTGATGCTAGTACTGTAGAGCAATGAGTCGCATGTCAACACAAGCACTGAAGTCAACATTACCTTCCTTCAGTTGGGCCAACTGGCGGTGAATCGAGGAAGTACAATACATACTGATGAAACTAAAATGATCTCTAACATGGAAATTTATTTGTGTGTGATGAATGTTTCCTGAAAGTTTGGCCGTACCTTTTTGTAACACCCTGTACACAGTTCCGGTTTACAGGCAAGTAACACTCAATTTAAGTGAAGGGAAATACCTCGAGTTCTGTGAGTTTGACTCGTCCGTGACCGTGAAGTGCGTCAATACAATATTTGAAAGTTAAGCAGAGATAACAAAATTTTCTTAATGAGTGATTCGAAGAAAAAGAAAGATAAGTAACGTGCCGTCGATCGCGCGTTCATTATGGAGGGATGAGTGATTCGAGTGTTAATAACAATTTGTCACATTTTCTTCTAGTAATACAGTTCAGAAAAGTGATGCGTATGATGTCACAGACGGGAGAGAAATTACTTACAGGGGTAGCAGCCCCTTGCTCAGAGGAGATCGAGGTCGTTTTCGACCCAGAGCGGATCATGTCGCCAACGTCGCTCGGATCCGAGTAGCTTAGTAAGCTGTGACGTGACTGCCTTTGTCGAGTGCAGTATGTCCCGTCGCGTTATGAGAGCCTTTGGATACTCTGATCAAATATTTGACTTTTATGGTGACACTCGTTCCAGCCGTAGACATGATCAGACGGTGGACTATGTACATTTGCTTACTGCGCGTGGCAATAATATTCTAACAGGCGTCCGTAGAAGAAAGTGTAAGTAGGCTGTTTAGGTTTTTATATAGGTAAAGCCATGTAGCGCTCTGTATGTAAATCACTGGCTGTGCTGTTATGTAAGTAGCCTGTTTAGGTTTTTGTATAGGTAACGCCACGTAGCGCTCTGTATGTAAATCACTGGCTGCGCTGTGTGCAGTCTGTGGCTAGTTTGCATTGTTGTCGGCCATTGTAGTGTTGGGCAGCTGGATGTGAACAGCGCGTAGCGTTGCGCAGTTGGAGGTGAGCCGCCAGCAGTGGTGGATGTGGGGAGAGAGATGGCGGAGTTTTGAAATTTGTAAGACTGGATGTCATGAACTGCTATATATATTATGACTATTAAGGTAAATACATTGTTTCTTCTCTATTAAAATCTTTAATTTGCTAACTATGCCTATCAGTAGTTAGTGCCTTCCGTAGTTTGAATCTTTCATGTAGCTGGCAGTAGTGGCGCTCGCTGTATTGCAGTAGTTCGAGTAACGAAGATTTTTGTGAGGTAAGTGATTTGTGAAAGGTATAGGTTAATGTTAGTCAGGGCCATTCTTTTGTAGGGATTATTGAAAGTGAGATTCCGTTGCGCTAAAAAATATTTTGTGTCAGTTTAAGGACAGTCCTGTATAATTTTTCAAAGGGGACGTTTCAAAAGTACTAGTTAACTTTCGCCAGTGTGTTTCATTTCCTGCGGGGGCCGCGAGTTCTCAGAGAGTGCGTTGGGAAGACGATTACTCTGAACTAGTAGTTATCGTGGATTCTGGTGAAAGGGTACAGTACTGCCCGACATAGAAAAGATGTGTAACAACATACTTTGTTGTTCTTGTCAGAACAGTGTTTTTTTGTATAATAACACCATTTTATTTAACACACCAAAGCCGGATGCCAATGTAGGAAAGCAGGGCAATTTGTACGTTTAATTATTCATATGTGCACTTCCTTAAAATATATCCCTGAATCCAGTTTGGTGATGTTTGTGAATTGAATGAATGGCTGGTCGTCTGCTGACCACTGATAGTGAAGGTAGATTCTGTGATCATGTATGAGACGGTTCTCTGGTCACCTTTGGCCGAACCAAGGAGAGGAAGTATACCAGAGCACCAGAGGGCCTGGAATGTGGCTGACCGATACGGTGGCAAGGTCCTTCCCCACTTCTGCGGAAGCACGGGATGACCGATGAACGGCCATGTTTCAGCCCTCTGTCGCTGGTTCCTGAGGTGTGAAGACGTGCTCTATATGTTCTCCAGAAAAACAAATTTAAACTAATATGGTATGCATGTGGAATATTTAGGAATAGATGAACTAATAATTTCTCTTTTCAGAAACTTTTGGTGGGAGGCTGATGTAAATTGTTCTGAAAAAGATAGGCGGGTAAAAATTCACGGGGAACGTAAGATTCTTCGGAAGTGACAAAGAAACCACGTGTTGTAATCATAAGACGTAATACTAGCGTGTGGTAGTATTAAGATGAAATACTTGCGTGTGTAAATCTAAGTTGAAAATAATTAAGATTTCCGTGTGCAGAACTTGAATTAGAGACAAGCACTTCCACGTGGTGAGTACAGTATGAGTCTCAACCAGACTATGAGACAATAAAAAGAATTAGAAGTGCTTGTCCTAGCATTCAGTTGAGGATCTGTGTGTGAGATAAATAAGATACCAAAACTTACATTATGAGATACATTCGTGTGACGCCAGCTTGATATTCAGATACTCTGAGAGTGAATTAAGGTGAGTCAGCCATCTGCCCGGCGACTCCAAGTGGGCTGCATTGCACAGGGAGATGTGCATAAATCCTCCAGAGTTTGTGGTACGAAAATTATTACGTAGGTCAGTGACGTGTGAACCTGGTATGACTATTGTTTGATGCGGGAACGCAGAACGAGTAGAAATCCAAACATTTTGTTTTTGAGATGTGTTTTATACTGCAGTGTGATTTATTATGTGTACTTAATCTGTGTGATTTGCTTGAGACAGTAGAAAATTAGTTTCAAATACGGTGGGACAAGCATGATTTTTCCTAGTAATGCACGAAAGTCAGCAAATTCGTTATGTTGCTAATGAATGCGGTTAAGAGAGTGTGGGAGAGAATGAAGTAGCGAAAGATTCCTTACCAATCCAGAAAGTGCATAGTAGCAATAGACAGAAACATTACGAGACCATAGAATAGTAAAATGCTTATGTTATGTCATGTCCATTGGGCGGAGAATCACTTGTTTAACTATTGTGTTTGAGTCTAACGCAAGGAATTTTTCAACATTAGCGTTATAGAATTTATTTTAATAAAAGAGGAGATATATAAAACAAATAGTAGTCTTGATTACTGAGATGTGGGTAGCCATTTTGTTGAGGTATTTTATCATAACCTCCATTTACTTGCTGGGATGCCCAAGCTTTGGATAAAATACATACGACAGGAAGGAAATGTGGCCTTGGCAGGGTGGAGTGAGTCCATCAGAAATGTGCACTAGCTATTAGTCAGATGCGTTATTCATTCCACTGCATTAAGAAGTAAAGACGAGTTGCAGTGGGCATGATAATCATGAAAGTATTTTTGATGTACGAATAATAATTGCACTCGTTTGGCAAGCCACTCATCTAGTAGGCCTGACTACTAGATGCCACAGAATGGGGTGGGAACCTCCCACTGGTATTGAACTCAAGATACTCTGAGCGAGGTGTGAAACTTATTTGTACCAGTTTGATTGGAGAACATAGGGCCTGAGCAATACAATCTATTTTACCAATCTAGCTGGGTACTCATTTACAGGATAATCAATCGCTTCCCTGGACTATATTTATCTTTAAGAAAACAGATGTGGCACGACAAGGACCGCATGAATTCATGAAATAAAATGTACACAGGAGAGTTTTTCAGGGAGCAGTGTTGTTGAGCTGGTGGCTACTTCCACCAGACCAGGTAAGTGCGATCAGTGTTTTTTGGTGTTCCTGAAGTTACGCTGGGTATCCCTTTAGAGGCTCTCATTTTTATGTATACGTTGAAACTGACTCTCCCCCCCCTTACCCCACGGGTTGTAGGGTTGCAGAAAACGATAGCTAATATTACAAGCTGTTACAGCTTGCAAAAATTGTGTAGGAGGAAGATAGGCTACAAGTTCACTTCCCTCTTGCCTTCTCAGAAACTTCGTACATGAGTGGACAGTAGGCTGTTGCAGAAAGCTTCCAAATATCACACTGAAAATTCCTTCTCGGTATTTCGAAAGTAGTTTCCCGTGGACGAATATGCGCGCACACGGATCATGAAACTTGCCCCTGCGTTACAGTTCACTGGGGCCATTATTAGGTGAAGAGCGTCAAAGCGGCTTACAGTTCTGCGAGGCGGACGTCCTTTGTGTAGAACCCTTTCTTAGTAGGCGGAGGCCTGCAGGAGGTGAAAGTGGGCACAGGCCTTACGGGGCAGGTGAAAATTGGAGAGAAAAAAATAGCGTTCCGCCTGGAATATTCCAGCGGCGGCGCGTGGGCGGCGCGTAGGGGCCGACGCCGGCGCCGATCAGGGCTGGAGCGACGCGGGGCGCCGCGGACGCCATCGCGCGACGCCCACGCCACCCGCCCTGCGCGTAGTGCCACCACCCGCCCACAGATGGCAGGCCAGTCCGCACCCCGCGGCTCGTGCTCCTACTGTTACGCCTACTCGCCGGCGTATTCACACGCTGCTGCCCGTACTCTGCGTTCCAATACACCCCCTTCAGATTACAGCGTCGTATTATGTCCTTTTTTGCACTGCCGTTCGACGTTGAATAAATCGTGTTTGGTGTACGTTTGCAGATCAGTTCATAGAAGAGAACCACCACAAAACATATATTCAAAGTTATCCGAAAGTCCGTAGGCAAAGCTAAAGTTTTTACCAGAAATTAACGACGGAATAAATTCAGTTCCAAGAAGAGACAGTTCGAATGATGAAGGTGTAAAATGGATCCACAACTTGATGTAACCCATCACTATTTGATTGTAGCGAATAAAATATTCCATGATTTTTTGGGTGTGTATTGGAACCATCGTTATTGCCTTTCACGACATTTTGCCTCATAATTTACAGCCATCGTCAAGTCGAATCGGTAACTAACGTCCATGTGTGCAAGCATGCCCATTCATTTCTTGTTATAAATAGTAATAATCACTTAATTTCCAGTTAAATGAGTTTCGTCGTTCTAGGTCTGGGCTTCATAGTGAGAGGACGAGGATACAAGTGTCTGTTATAAATAATAAAGTAATTAAAATATTATTCGAGGTACGAGAATTTCGTCATCTGAGGTCTATATATTGTAGTGGAAGGATTAGGGTGTAGTGGAAGGATAAGGGTGCGGATATATATCCGCACACTAATCCTTCCACTACAATATATAGACCTCAGATGACGAAATTCTCGTAATTAGAATAATATTTTAATTAATATATATAATTTATTGTTATTCCAATTATGTGAGTTTTGTAAGACTGTTGTTTACGTCACATTAAAGTCACGACACGTCAACGTCTCGTCGTGTCACGTCAGTTTCAGTTTTTGTCAACATCATGATACTCACAGACACTATGGCAGTGCAGTGTGGCGCAATTAATGACGTCAGGATACGTCAGGGTTCCGTACCTCGGTAGGTAAACACGAAAGCCTTCTGGGATCAAATGGTTCAAATGGCTCTGTGCACTATGGGATTTAACTGCTGAGGTCATCAGTCCGCTAGAACTTAGAACTACTTAAACCTAACTAAGATAAGGACATCAAACACATCCATGCCCGAGGCAGGATTCGAACCTGCGACCGTAGCGGTCACGCGGTTCTAGACTGGAGCGCCTTTAACCGCTCGGCCACTCTGGCCGGCTGCAGATAATCGCTGGTAACAGTTTAAGCGACAAGCACTCCCTCCTCCCCCGCCACCCCCCCCCCCCCGGCCCCCTTCTTTCCTCTCTGGACCAATAAGAAACGAGCTTGACTTCTTCTCCCAACAATCCCACTTTTAGTACTAGAGATGATGTGCGAGCAATGTCATTTTTGGCCATCCAGCGCTGCCTGGCTGAATAAAAAAAGAGGAAAGTAGACACGTAATTACAATTATCCTGCCACAACACGGTATTTAAACAAATCAACTCTTGCTACACACCAAATCTACATCTTACCTACATTATTAATGTGTGTGTAACGTCGCAGTTGGTGTTAAAAATGCGGGCTTAGTGTTATCGGTAGAGTCACTACGATTTAACGATATCACGACGTTTTCTGTCCCCATTGCAAAGCATGACTCCCAAGCACTATTCCAAAGCAGATATGAGATGCTAGATTGTTCAGCAAATTACGTAATGCATTATTTAACAACAAATACCCACATACTAAGTACCAAGTCTATATTATCCCTGCAGTATTAACGTACGACGTCATAGTGTTAAAAAACCATGGAATAACAATCCAAGATACGAACATCTGTTACTGTTTACATTATTTAGATTTACTGTCTCCCACTTTTTCAAGCAGATGGAAGTAAATACTTGGCTGAACAAGTAACCAAACTGCGATAAGTAAACTCCCGCATCTGTTTAGGCCACGTTCTCATTCAAATGGGCAAAAGATAGGCAAAGTTTGGAAATCTTTTTGCGATAGTGAAAAGACATTCAAAGTATCTGTTAGGGGATTATGACTGATCATACTTTGAAATTTATGTTAGATTTTCAATAAAAAAAATGTGCCCTTAATTATGGATTGTTCAAGGGCCTGCGAATCTGAAGTACGCCTACTGCGTGCAGTGTTGCCCCTCAGGAGTTATCTGAAATAAAAAACGAATAACATCAGTCGATACTACATTAAATTAATGGGAGCTTATACCTAACCACAATGAAATGACCTTAAATTTAACGATATGATGCTAACTCGAACTTTGAGTTCGACTCTTGGGGTTTTTATCACTCTTTAAGGCTTTACAAAAAATAGTTGATATTAACAAATTTCGTATATCATAGATATCATAGGCATAAGCTCCCAACATAAATGTTTACTTTTCGGGGGACAAAGGTAGATGTTAATTGGTAGAACCGTTTTTATTTTATGCTGCACGCAGTTTTGACAAATCGTTTCTTGAGAAAAAATTGTTGAAAGTTTAGAGAAAACTTTTATGTGTATTATACGTTTTTGATGTCCCTGAACACGAATCTGAAATTAGATTTTCAAGATTGAAAATGGCTAATCCAATATGGCGGACGGAAAATCATGTTTTGAACAATTCTGACCAAAATTTGACCAAAAAAAAAATCGTTTTCGATGCCGTTTAGTTTGCAATTTCAGGACCGTATATTACCCTTCATGTAACTCGAATTGCTCCTGGAGAGCAATTCCCTCGTTCTTCTTGGCGAGGAAAGCCGGTCTGGCTGAGTTGGATGCGCTGTGTTCGACAGCCCGCACACGTCGTTCGACGGCCTTTTTCGGCGAATATGTTTGTACGCATACTGAAATGTAAATAATTCTGTGAACGACACGACACGACAGGACACGACACGACCAGTTTTCTACCTGAGGCGGGCGTCTCCGGCTGAGAGCGTCCTGCGGCAGCCGTGACTCTGCTTCGAACGATGAGCTGTAGCAACTTTTGTAACGCACGGATTAAAAACTTTTTCGTTCCAACATTCTAGAAACATATATCTTTCAAAAAATTCAAATAAAAAATCAAACTTTCAACTGTTTTAAATGAGAACTGTGTAGCTGGGGGGAACAACCACCATGGCCTCAACATGCGGTCAACACATTTGCATTGGTTGCCAGTAATTGCCGGAAAAGTGGAAAAAGTTCAAAACCGTCGTACAATATGCGTTAGATGAGTATGTGCCAAACAAGGTCGTAAGAGATGGAAAAGAGCCACCGTGGTACAACAACCGAGTTAGAAAACTACTGCGGAAGCAAAAGGAACTTCACAGCAAACATAAACATAGCCAAAGCCTTGCAGACAAACAAAAACTACGCGAAGCGAAATGTAGTGTGAGGAGGGCTATGCGAGAGGCGTTCAATGAATTCGAAAGTAAAGTTCTATGTACTGACTTGGCAGAAAACCCTAAGAAATTTGGGTCTTATGTCAAAGCGGTAGGTGGATCAAAACAAAATGTCCGGACACTCTGTGACCAGAATGGTACTGTAACAGAGGATGACAGACTAAAGGCCGAAATACTAAATGTCTTTTTCTAAAGCTCACAGAGGAAGACTGCACTGTAGTTCCTTCTCTAGATTGTCGCACAGATGACAAAATGGTAGATATCGAAATAGAAGACAGAGGGATAGAGAAACAATTAAAATCGCTCAAAAGAGGAAAGGCCGCTGGACCTGATGGGATACCAGTTCGATTTTACACACAGTACGCGAAGGAACTTGCCCCCCTTCTTGCAGCGGTGTACCGTAGATCTCTAGAAGAGCGTAACGTTCCAAAGGATTGGAAAAGGGCACAGGTCATCCCCGTTTTCAAGAAGGGACGTCGAACAGATGTGCAGAACCATAGACCTATATCTCTAACGTCGATCACTTGTAGAATTTTGGAACACGTATTATGTTCGAGTATTATGACTTTTCTGGAGACTAGAAATCTACTCTGTAGGAATCAGCATGGGTTTCGAAAAAGACGGTCGTGTGAAACCCAGCTCGCGCTATTCGTCCACGAGACTCGGAGGGCCATAGACACGGGTTCCCAGGTAGATGCCGTGTTTCTTGACTTCCGCAAGGCGTTCGATACAGCTCCCCACAGTCGTTTAAAGAAACAAAGTAAGAGCATATGGACTATCAGACCAATTGCGTGATTGGATTGAGGAGTTCCTAGATAACAGGACGCAGCATGTCATTCTCAATGGAGAGAAGTCTTCCGAAGTAAGAGTGATTTCAGGTGTGCCGCAGGGGAGTGTCATAGGACCGTTGCTATTCACAATATACATAAATGACCTGGTGGATGACATCGGAAGTTCACTGAGGCTTTTTGCAGATGATGCTGTGGTATATCGAGAGGTTGTAACAATGGAAAATTGTACTGAAATGCAGGAGGATCTGCAGCGAATTGACGCATGGTGCAGGAAATCGCAATTGAATCTCAATGTAGACAAGTGTAATGTGCTGCGGATACATAGAAAGATAGATCCCTTATCATTTAGCTACAAAATAGCAGGTCAGCAACTGGAATCAGTTAATTCCATATATTATCTGGGAGAACGCATTAGGAGTGATTTAAAATGGAATTATAAAGTTGATCGTCGGTAAAGCAGATGCCAGACTGAGATTCATTGGAAGAATCCTAAGGAAATGCAATCCGAAAACAAAGGAAGTAGGTTTCAGTACGCTTGTTCGCTCACTGCTTGAATACTGCTCAGCAGTGTGGGATCCGTACCAGATAGGGTTGATACAAGACATAGAGAAGATCGAACAGAGAGCAGCGCGCTTCGTTACAGGATCATTTAGTAATCGCGAAAGCATTACGGAGATGACAGATAAACTCCAGTGGAAGACTCTGCAGGAGAGACGCTCAGTAGCTCGGTACGGGCTTTTGTTAAAGTTTCGAGAACATACCTTCACCGAAGAGTCAAGCAGTGTATTGCTCCCTCCTACGTATATCTCGCGAAGAGACCATGAGGATAAAATCAGAGAGATTAGAGCGCACACAGAAGCATACCGACAATCCTTCTTTCCACGAACAATACGAGACTGGAATAGAAGGGAGAACCGATAGAGGTACTCAAGGTACCCTCCGCCACACACCGTCAGGTGGCTTGCGGAATATGAATGTAGATGTAGATGTAGAAAAACGCCCTACGCAAAAACTGGTAAATGTGGAATGATCGGTCTGTGTTCCTCACGCTAGCAGTGATGAATTCCTTTCACCAGCTCGGAATTCGCAACAGGCTGTCTGCCACCTCGACTGGCACCGCCTCTTAAAAGATGGCTACATGACAAAAGGCGCGCGTGCAACGGAAACAGAAAGGCAGAGTGCTATTAGTAGAGAACATCGCTCATGTGAAACACAGCTTGCTCTTTTCTCGCAGGGAAACAGGTAGATTTCATATTCCTAGATTTCCGGAACACATTTGACTCAACGTCCCACAGCAGTCTGCCGACAAAGGTTCGAGCATACGGTTTACGTTCACAGATAAGTGCATGGATCGAAGACTTCTTAAGTAATGGAACCTAATATGTTGTCCACGACAGCAAATTTCCGTCAGAGACAAGCATACCGTTACAAGGGCTCGAGGGAAATGTGATAGGGGCACTCTTATTCTCTATACAGGGTGTTACAGAAAGGTACGGCCAAACTTTCAGGAAACATTTCTCACACACAAATAAAGAAAAGATGTTATGTGGACATGTGTCCGGAAACGCTTAATTTCCATGCTAGAGCTCATTTTAGTTTCGTCAGTATATACTGTACTTCCTCGATTCACCGCCAGTTGGCCCAATTGAAGGAAGGTAATGTTGACTTCGGTGCCTGTGCTGACATGCGACTCATTGCTCTACAGTACTAGCATCAAGCACATCAGTACGTAGCATCAACAGGTTAGTGTTCATCACGAACGTGGTTTTGCAGTCAGTGCAATGGTTACAAATGCGGAGTTGGCAGATGCCCATTTGATGTATGGGTTAGCACGGGGCAATAGCCGTGGCGCGGTACGTTTGTATCGAGACAGATTTCCAGAACGAAGGTGTCCCGACAGGTAGACGTTCGAAGCAAATGATAGGCGTCTAAGGGAGCAAGGAACATTCCAGCCTATGACTCGCGACTGGGGAAGACCTAGAACGACGAGGACACCTGCAATGGACGAGGCAATTCTTCGTGCAGTATACGATAGCCCTAATGTCAGCGTCAGAGAAGTTGCTGCTGTATAAGGTAACGTTGACCACGTCACTGTATGGAGAGTGCTACGGGAGAACCAGTTGTTTCCGTACCATGTACAGCGTGTGCAGGCACTATCAGCAGCTGATTGGCCTCCACGAGTACACTTCTGCGAATGGATCATCCAACAATGAGTCAATCCTCATTTCAGTGCAAATGTTCTCTTTACAGATGAGGCTAGATTCCAACGTGATCAAATTGCAAATTTTCACAATCAACATGTGTGGGCTGACGAGAATCCGCACGCAATTGTGCAATCACTTCATCAACACAGATTTTTTGTGAACGTTTGGGCAGGCATTGTTGGTGATGTCTGGATTGGGCCCCATGTTCTTCCACCTACACTCAATGGAGCACGTTATCATGATTTCATACGGGATACTCTACCTGTGCTGCTAGAACATGTGTCTTTACAAGTACGACACAACATGTCGTTCATGCACGATGGAGCTCCTGCACATTTCAGTCAAAGTGTTCGTACGCTTCTCAACAACAGATTCGGTGACTGATGGATTGGTAGAGGCGGACCAACTCCATGGCCTCCACGCTCTCCTGACCTCAAACCTCTTGACTTTCATTTATGGTGGCATTTGAAAGCTCTTATCTACGCAACCCCGGTACCAAATGTTGAGACTCTTCGTGTTCTTATTGTGGACGGCTGTGATACAATACGCCATTCTCCAGGGCTACATCAGCGCATCAGGGATTCTATGCGACGGAGGGTGGATGCATGTATCCTCGCTAACGGAGGACATTTTGAACATTTCCTGTAACACAGTGTTTGAAGTCACGCTGGTACGTTCTGTTGCTGTGTGTTTCCATTCCATGATTAATGTGATTTGAAGAGAAGTAATAAAATGAGCTCTAACATGGAAAGTAAGCGTTTCCAGACACATGTCCACATAACATATTTTCTTTCTTTGTGTGTGAGGAATGTTTCCTGAAAGTTTGGCCGTACCTTTTTGTAACACCCTGAATACATAGATGATGTGACACACAGGGTGAGCAGCAATTTACGGCTGTTTGCTGATGACACTGTGAAGTGTTGTAAGGCGTCATCGAGTGACTGTAAGGGGATATAAGATGACTTAGAATTTCAATTTGGTGTCATGAATGAGAGCTTGCTCTAGATGTAGGAAAATGTAAATTAATGGGGACGAGTAGGAAAAACAATCCTGTAACCCCGACCTTACAAACGTCTTAAAATTACTTTTGTTACATGGTTCATGCATGCCATGTAGTGTGTCTAAGAGCTTCTGGATTTGCCCATACAGCATTATTAACCAAATATTTTGATATCATCTGTTCAGCCATGTCTGAAAATGCATTATTTAATAATAAACGCATTCCTGTGTGTACTCGTGCTTTCCCACTAAAAAAAAAGAAAAAGATGCATCTGGTTTAAAGTGTTGAACGGAAAGATTTAGCACGACTCCTCCTCTCCTGTTTCTCATGTATCGTCACAGCAGAAACAGTTCTGACAAAGTTCAACCCATGATAGCGTCATTGAAGACAGAGCACAGACCGGTTAATACAAGAATCAAGTTCAGTACCTGATGCTGCCGAGAGGAGAAATCTGTCGACGCTTTATAACCCATGTATCTATGTTTAAATATTTTTGTTGTGGATTGGCAAGAGAGCCAACCCACTATGAGAGGAAGCCGAAAGGCACGCGTTTTAGCTCACGCAGGCTGGCGTGAGATCTGGAACAGGTCAAGGAAATGAGACTAGCAAAAAAGGACGTAGCTGTGGAATACTTAACTTTACTCCATAAATGGTGAACATCGCTCTTGACGGTACATGTTTTACAGCATCAATAGAAACTGGTAATGGAGCCTTGCTAGGTCGTAGCAAATGACGTAGCTGAAGGCTATGCTAACTATCGTCTCGGCAAATGAGAACGTATTTTGTCAGTGAACCACCGCTAGCAAAGTCGGCTGTACAACTGGGGTGAGTGCTAGGAAGTCTCTCTAGACCTGCCGTGTGGCGGCGCTCGGTCTGCAATCACTGATAGTGGCGACACGCGGGTCCGACGTATACTAACAGACCGCGGCCGATTTAAAGGCTACCACCTAGCAAGTGTGGTGTCTGGCGGTGACACCACATTCCTCCCCGCAAATCGGCGGACGGTTGTGGCATAAGGCTTCCGCCCGCCGTGGAGAGGACCCCATGTTGACGTATGCGACGAGGTGGGGAGCCTAACAACAGGCGAGGCTGTGCCACCCGCACCCTGCCATTCGGACCGAGGGGAGCTAGGAAACGCCTGGAAACCTGCTCCAGGGTGCACGCCAACATGCAGTGTATGCGCCCGTAGAGAGTCGGGAGGGGCCGAAGGGTCGACCTCCATCGGGCCGGGGCACCCGACGGGCGAAGACGACGTATGGTCCGGAGCGGGCAAGAGTTCCATGTCGGAGGACAATTGGTCACGGGAAGCGATCGGCGGCGCGTGACCCTGGGAGGCGCCCGGCGGTTGCAGCGACGCGTCCACTGCGGGCGGCGCCGGCGGGAGAACAGGTGTCGGCGGCGTCGGCGGCGTCGGCGGCGTCGGCGGCGCGTCGCCATGGGGCAAAATGGAAGGCAGCGTCGGTAACACCTGGGGCTGAGGCGAGCCAGTAGATGGGTCCCCAGGGCGCTGACCGGACGGCACCGTCGCTGAAAGCAGACGGGGAGCGGCAGATCCCGTGCGACCACAGAGGCGCAGCTGATTGAGATGCCGACGCACCTCACCAGAGGCCCCCAAAACCAGATACATAGCGCGGCCAAGGCAGCGAAGAATGCGCCCTACGAGCCAACGCCCTGAACCTCGACAGTTGCGGTAGTAGACAACGTCGCCTGGAGCAAAAGCAGGTGTCTGCCGCTGCACAGGAACCTGATGTGGCGGATGTAGCAAAGACATCAAGGTGCTATGAGGGCGACCGTGAAGCAACTCAGTCGGCGAGCGACCATCTCGAGGCTGAGAGCGATACGAGGACAAAAAGAGCAATAACGCGTCCTCCCGAGAATGCGACTCTTTCAACTTCAACATCTGTGACTTGAAAATCCTGACCAAACGTTCGGCGGCACCGTTTGGCTGGGGCGAAAACGGCGCGGACGTCAGATGTTGAATACCATTGGCCTTGCAGAATGACTGAAATTATGCGGACATGAATTGTGGGCCATTGTCGGAAACAATAATCTGTGGAAGACCTTCAATGCAAAAGATAGCAGATAACGCTTGGATGGTGACAGATGACGTCGTGGAAGACATCCGGACAACAAAAGGAAAATTACTGAATGAATCTACCACTACCAACCATCGAGCAGTCCAGAATGGACCAGCAAAATCGATGTGTAAGCGTTGCCAAGGGGAAGTGGCTTTTGGCCATGCAAAGAACTTCCGCGGTGGTGCTGATTGTTGTTCGGCACACACCATGCAAGAAGAGCACATATTCGTAATCGCGGCATCGATTCCGAACCAAGTACAGTGCTGACGAGCAAGTTGTTTCGTTCTCACTTTCTCACTATACCCCAATGTCCTTGGTGGAGAATCTGTAAGACAGAGGACTGTAACGAAAGTGGGACCACGATCCTGGACTGATCATTATCAGAACGCAGCAGCAAAACACCACGTCGTACAAAAAGTCTGTCCTTGTGAGCAAAAAATCGGCGAACCAACGGATCCCCGATCCGTGACTTTGACAAGGGCTATTGAGTAGCAACGAAACGCAGAACGGTAGCAAGGACAGGGTCGGCAGCTGTGGCTGTAGCTACACGACGAAAATCAATCGGAAACGAGTCGACCACGTCATCGGTTTCCGAATCAATGAACATGCAAGCAAGTTCGGAGGAATCGAATGCTCTATCCTCAGCAACAGGCAAACGGGATAACGCAAAGGCGTTTCCGTGCTTAGCAGTGGACCGATACAAGATATCGGAGCGGTACTGCGAGAGGAAAATAGACCAGTGAATGAATTTCTGCGCTGTACGTGGAGGTACAGGCTTGGTCGGATGAAAAAGCGATGTCAAAGGTTTGTGGTCTGTGATGATGGTAAAGTGACGACCATACAAGAAATCATGAAACTTCGTAACACCAAATACGAGAGCCAATGCTTCTTTCTCGATCTGTGAATAATTTCGTTGCGCAGACGAGAGCAATTTGGACGCAAAGGCAATAGGGCGATCGTGCGAACCATCTTTGTGCGCAAGTACAGCACCGATCCCGAAATCTGATGCATCCACCATCAACAAAAGGGGCTTCCGGGGATCGAATGGCGTAAGGCAAGTATTGGAAAGCAACGCCGATTGCAACTGGCGAAAGGCGCGTTCGCATTCCGTCGTCCAGACGAACGGAACACCTTTACGGCGTAAGCGATGAAGCGGAGCTGAAATGGAAGAGGCATGGGGAACATATTTGGTATAATAATTTATTTTTCCCAGCACACTCTGTAGCTGCTTCAAATTCTGCGGCGAAGGCAAGTCTTGTATGGCACTGAGGTGCTCTGGACTGGGATGTATGCCTTGGGCATTAAGTGCATGTCCCAGATATGGCAAATCACGAGCAAAAAACACGCATTTGTCCTTCCGCAAGCGAAGACCATTTTGTCGCAAGACCTGAAATAATGTTCTGAGATTGGCTAAATGTTCTTCTTCCGTCTGTCCGGAGATCACAATATCGTCCAGATAGTTTGCTGCAGTAGGGACCGACGCACAAACAGTTTGTAGATATTGCTGAAACAATGCAGGGGCGGATGCACACCCGAATGGCAGTCGGTTGAATCGATACAAACCAAGATGCGTGTTAACCACCAAAACGCGCTGGGATTCTTCGTCCACCGGTATTTGCAAGAACGCATCTGCTAGGTCCAACTTCGAAAAATATTTACCCGGGCACAGTGTGTCAAAAAGATCTTCCGGGTGGGGTAAAGGAAAAGTTGCAGTCACTAGTTGTGGATTCACTGTTGCCTTGAAGTCCACACAAAGTCTCAATTCTCCGGAAGGTTTTTGCAAAATTACTAAGGGTGATGCCCAGAGAGAAGCCTGCACACGTTCAATTACACCTTGTGATTCCAAATCGTGTAATTTTCTTGCGACCTCATCACGCAATGCATGGGGAACATTGCGCGCTCTGAAAAATTTCGGTTGCGCATTTACTTTCAGTTCCAAATGTGCTTCATAGTTCTTAGCACAACCAAGGCCCGGTGCAAAAATGTTTGCAAATTCGTCACATAGACGAGAAACACTGTCTGAAGGCACAGTCTGGTTCACTGATAGGACCTGATTTACTATAGACAAGTTAAACAATTGAAATAAATGGAAACCAAACAAGTTCACTGCAGAAGAAGAACAAAGGACGTAAAATGACACAAGTTTTGTCTGTCCCTTGTATGTTGCTAGAAGGCTGCACTGTCCGAACACAGGGATCGCTTGTCCTGAATAACTACTTAACTTAACATTTGCAGCACGCAACGGAGGTGTGCCCAGCTGTTTGTACGTGTCTTGATTGATCAGTGAAACTGCAGCTCCAGTATCGAGCTGGAATGGTATCACTTTGCCGTTAATGTCTAAGTCCACAAAAAGTTTATTGTCCTGTTGACGACAAGAGCGACTGCCTCGTGCATCATGAAGTGACACTGGTACAAAATCACTTGCAACTTGACAGGAGTGCCGGCGACGTCGACGCACACTATTGTTGGGATGAACACAGTCACTGTTAGAGAGAGTGGCACTGGGCGGAGTGGCATGAACTATATGAATTTCCATGGGCGAAGCATCACGAGCCTGAGTATCCTTGGTTCGATTCCGATTCTGGCGTGAAGCAAAGGACCTGGAATGGTTTTGAGCTTCCAGTCGGAGCTTTTTCTGGCAAACATTTTGAATATGTCCTTTTTTATTACAGAAAAAGCAAATAGCCTGGCGTGACGGGCAATTCTCAAGCGAATGTCTAGTTGCACACCGCCGGAATGATTTTAGCACTGCATTTGCTTGCTGGCGCGGTACACGTGGCTGAGAGCCAGGCGGCTTTGGCACGGCCGGGTGCGAGGACTGTTTACTGTTCCGTGCAGCTCGCCCGGCGGGCCGGTTAACCTGACACACGGGTGGCGAAGTTTCAAATGATTCCTGAGCAAAGTCAAGTGTGTCCTGCCGATCCAATATGTCCATCACTTGTTGAAGGGAGGGATTGACTAGTTTCAAAATCTGTTCCCTTATACGAACATCAGAAACGTTCTGTGCAATTGCATCACGCACCATAGTATCTGAATAAGGGAGTCCACATTGACACTCAAAACCACAATCCCTAGTAAGGCGAGGCAAAGTGGCAACCCACTCCCGATTAGTTTGACCTGCCGTACGTTTTGTACGAAAGAAGGTATACCTTTTTGCAACTATATTAACTGATTCTTTGAAATTTGCATCTAATGCAGACAAAATTTCGTCGTAGGACAGAGTAACTAAGTCGCGTCGGGGGAATAATTTGACTATCACACCACGGTAGGTGTGCACACTGACAGACGACAAAAGAAAAGGCTGCCGCTCGTTACCTTGAATTCTGTAGGCGGTGAGATGGAATCCAAATTGGCGTGACCACTCCGTCCAGCTTTCCAGTGCCGCATCACAAGGACGAAAAAGTGGTGCAACTGCGTTTTGTGGCTGCGGTAGCGGTGGAGCGGCGGCTGCCACATCGTTTTGCATTGCACGTTGGCCCTGGATGAGCTGTCCAAGGGCATCCAGTAAGGCCTGCGTCTGCTGATTCTGTAAGCGATAAAATTCGGACAGTACATCTGGAGATGGTGGCGAAGCCATTACACAAGTAAATCAGGGCAGTATAGTTACGAACGCAGTGTGGCCTCGTCGCCAAATGTTGTGGATTGGCAAGAGAGCCAACCCACTATGAGAGGAAGCCGAAAGGCACGCGTTTTAGCTCACGCAGGCTGGCGTGAGGTCTGGAACAGATCAAGGAAATGAGACTAGCAAAAAAGGACGTAGCTGTGGAATACTTAACTCTTCTCCATAAATGGTGAACATCGCTCTTGACGGTACATGTTTTACAGCATCAATAGTAACTGGTAATGGCGCCTTGCTAGGTCGTAGCAAATGACGTAGCTGAAGGCTATGCTAACTATCGTCTCGGCAAATGAGAGCGTATTTTGTCAGTGAACCATCGCTAGCAAAGTCGGCTGTACAACTGGGGTGAGTGCTAGGAAGTCTCTCTAGACTTGCCGTGTGGCGGCGCTCGGTCTGCAATCACTGATAGTGGCGACACGCGGGTCCGACGTATACTAACAGACCGCGGCCGATTTAAAGGCTACCACCTAGCAAGTGTGGTGTCTGGCGGTGACACCACACTTTTTTCTCTCTCTCGCCTGCACAAAATACTGTAATTACGTGAAACAAAAGAATTGAAAGTACTTCTTAACTAAGGCTGCACCATGAAAATTTACAGATGCTTCACATAACAAAACAGTATTTCAACTTAATAGTAGAGATATGTATGTAGTTCTTTACCACTTTGTGAGCTATAAATTTTCAAACAGAAATTATTTTATGGGATATAAATTGCCAATATGTAAGTTTCGTAGCTGTCTTTAAAATGTATGTTTGCTACCAGTCAGGTATTTTAAATCATCAGGTAAATGCTCAGACATTACGGCTGCAGCATTCTTTAACTCTTTCAGACCTGAACCCAGTTTTAATGGAAAGTAATAACAGTATTTTTCTTCTAGTATTGTAATAATACACATAGTTATTTTTTCTGAGATATAAGCCATTGATGATAGAACTACATGAGAGAATATTTGTGTTATGATGAAGTACCTGAAAGGCCTTACAATGAAATCAGCGAACATGTTACTATAAATTGTTCAAATCGTTGAGAACAGAAGAAAAGTGTGGACTATCCAGCAGACAACAGAGGAAGAAAAGGATTTGAAAAATCTACGAGACAATCAGAAGAACAAACACTAAAATAATAATTAGAGAAGTGAAATGAGTAATTGGGAGCAGCGGATGACGCACTCAAGAAACACGAAACACGAGCCTTCTTTAAGGACATGAAAGGGCATTGTGGTGAACTGAAAATAGGAGAGAAATAGCAAGCTACTTCAACGATCTGTTAAACACTGAACAGAAATGCTAACGCTGCTGCACATGGAAGAAACTTAGGTCATACAGGCTCTAGAATGGAAGTGGTAAAAGCAAATAAGGCTCTCAAGAAAAATAAGGCTGCAGGTAAAGTTGGAATTTGCGCTGAGGTGATGAGTGGTCCGGCAACAGAAGACAGTTTGTGCAAAATGATAATGGATATCTGGGTGAACAGAAAGATACCGAAAGGCAGGAAGGGAGCTATCATTATTCCAGTACGTAAGAAGGGTGACAAAAAATTACTGGAAAACAGCCGAGTGATTTCACTTGTGAACATCAGGTACAAATTACTCTCTAAACTGTTGTTGAGGAGGGTGCAAGAGCAGCTCGAGTCAAGTATTGGAGACGGTCGGACTGGCTTCCGAAAGGAGAGGAACTGTACCGAACATATCATTGGACTCAAAAGGGTATTAGAACAGTGTCACAGGAAATGTGGAAAAGCTGTACAGATATTGATGGACTTTACCAAAGCTTACGATTCGTTAGAGAGGAATGAGTTATCGAATGTCCTTCTTGCCAGAGGACTGGACACAGTTGCACACGTATTAGTAAAGGACACCTTAAAAGGCACAGCCGCTAGGGCCAGGTACCGCAGCTAAGTCGCGGAAAGCTTTGGAATAAGGACAGGAGCTCGTCAAGGAGACGGAATGACACCGATTCTGGTATCACGGGGTGAAGTGGTCGAACGTGGAGACAGCTGAACGAAACCATGGCTACTGAAGGTGTACAAACTGAGTACAAAATAAGACATAACTCGACAGTAGACAGCCGAGACTTTTCCGACGATATGGCTTCGCTACATGATAAGGAAGAAGATGCAAAAATGGCACTTGAAAATCTTTCGGTAGCTGTATCAAAACCCAGCCTGAAGATAGCGTATAATAAGAAAGCAGTGACCAGCTGGAAGGTTGGAGCTTAAGTAGTGGAGAATGTGAATGGCTTCCGTTACCTGGGGAAAATATAACAGCAAGTTACATACCAACAAGAGCATAATAGATGGGGCCCAAATGCAAAACTACGATATGTGACAGAGACAGCCTATCGCCAGACTGAGACATTTTATGTCAACAGTCAGAAATACCGAATTGTATGCAACGTAAACAATGACCCGGAGAGTCTGCATCCTGTCGGAAAAAGTGGAACGAAAGATCTTTGGAGACATCTGGGGCACGAAGAAACTGGGTGATGTCTGGATAAATAGGTCAAGGCAGGAGCTGTATGAGAGTTTTGAACCACTTTCTAGCACGATAAGGATTGTCGGGCACATTATCAGGATGGAGGACAAGACGTTGACCAAGAAGATACATGTATAGAGGGCAATGTGCTTAACAGTGAGCAACTGAATGAAGGAAATCGCGGAGATTAGAATAAGAGAAAGAAATTTGCACGCAGCAGTGCAGGATCGATTCAGCAATGGGGATACAGTGGAAGGTCGTCGGTGGACTGACTCCACAGTCAAAATTAAGGTCAAGGGAGCAGAGAGAACCATGGGGAGCGAGAGACTGGAAATGTACTGGGAAGAAAGAAGACTTCCTGAACAAGGCACTCGTGATGCTAAAGGGTCCAAACGAACCAAATAAATAAATAGTTCAAAAAGGTTTTGCACCATCCATATGATTTGCATGGTTGGTCTTTTTTCTTTTTTTAATCGGGAGGACTCTCTCGATAGCATTTATTTTAAAAGTCGGCACAAAGTTTTAATATAAATTTAGTAGCATGTTGATGTTTTTTAATATTTAAAAACCTCTGTTGTTTAAAATACCTTGGTTTAAGAGTAAGCAACTCAGACCTTGCTCTAGCATAAGAGACGAAGTATTGAAAGTACGAGGGTCACTCCAAAAGAAATACAGACTATTTTTGTAAAAATACAGTTTTCATTCTGTATGTGTGAAAATTTTAGTGTATAGATACATCCTTCCCGCTTGTTTTCAAACTTAGTTCAACCTGTTTCCGTGAGTGGCGCCGTCACAACATGTCTTCAAGATGGCTGCTACACTTGACGTTCGTCAGAAGCAACATGCTATCATAGAATTCCTATGCTGTGAAAACGACACAGTGGGAAACATCCACAAGAGGTTGAAAAAGATGTATGGAGATGATGCTGTCGATCGCAGTACAGTTAGTCGGTGGGCAAGCAGATTGCGTGATGAAAGCGTGCACGGCAATATTGAGGATATTCCTCGCAGCGGCAGGCCTCGTACTGCACACACTCCAGACAATGTGCAGAGAGTTAACGAATTGGCGACTGCTGACAGACGCATCACAGTGAACGAATTGTCGCGCTACGTTGGGATAGGGGAAGGAAGTGTTTTTGCAGAATACTGAAAGTGTTGTCGTTAAAAAAGGTTTGTACCAGGTGGGTTCCCAGGATGTTGACAGTGGCTCACAAAGAAACAAGGAAAACGTTATGCAGCGAACTTTTGGAACAGTACGAGAATGGTGGAGATGAATTTCTTGGAAGAATTGTGACAGGTGATGAAACATGGCTCCATCATTTTTCACCAGAGACAAAGAGGCAATCAATGGAATGGATCATGCAAATTCACCCAAGAAAAAAAAAAAATTCAAAACCACACCTTCTGCTGGAAAAGTTATGGCTACAGTGTTTTTCGATTCCGAAGGACTCTTGCTTGTGGACATCACGCATCGGCAAAAGCAGGATGTTTTGCTGTTGCGCGACAATGTACGGCCACATGTCAGTCAAAAAACCATGGAAGCGATCACAAAACTCGGATGGAAAACACTGAAACACCCGCCTTACAGTCCTGACCTCCATGTGACTATCATCTCTTTGGGAAACTGAAAGACTCTCTTCGTGGAACAAGGTTTGAAGATTATGACTCCCTTGTGCACGCTGCCAAACAGTGGCTCCAACAGGTTGGTCCAGAATTTTACCGTGCGGGTATGCAGGCGCTGGTTCCAAGATGGCTTAAGGCAGTTGAGATGGATGGAAATTATGTGGAGAAATGAAAATATTGTTCCTAAAGGACGTATCTACACACTGTAAAACTTTCAAACATGTAGAATAAAAGATGGATTTTTTAAAAAATAGTGTGCATTTCTTTGCAGTGAGCCTCGTACAACAAAGAGGAGGGCAGAAACGACCCAAACGCCGTCCGTCTCGTGCGCTCCTCAGCAGACGCTGCTCTTGATTAGCGGGATTCCTTGTGTGACCTCGTGAGTCGCTTGATGCGGTGTCGCCGGCTAACCAGCCGGCCAGACTGCGTGTTTACAGTTCTGCTTGCTCGCATTTGGCCCCATTAGTGCAGCCCGTTTATGCAGCTGCTTCTTGCATCTGCCTGCTCCAGTGTTCGTCCGGTTCAAAGCGGTACGCATCTTGGATGCAAGCCGAAGAGTGCATCTCTCTGTGACGGATCTGCCTTGCACTATGCGTCATCATGCATGCTTCCATTGACACAGAGCAGCGGGGAAAACCAATGCGGGATGGGATGGTAGTATATCACGCCCTTAGGAGAAGATTAGTTTTTAGTTTACGTCCTACGTACGAGGGTGGTTTGAAAAGTTCTCGGAACGGAACAGAGAAAAAAGAGTATTTACATCACTGAAACTTTTTTATTTTTCAATGTAGTTTCCTTGTAGATTAATGCACTTGGTCCAACGATGTTCCAGTGCCTTGATCCCATCTCGAAAATGAGTTTCCTCCAGGCCTGCAAAATAGTTGTCAACTCCAGCTATCAATTCTTCGTTTGAAGTGAATCTTCATCCACCAACAAAAATTTCCAGTTTTGGGAAGAGATGGAAGTCCGACGGAGCAATATCAGGTGAATAAGTTGGGTGGGGCAACAATTCGTACCTTAGTTCGTGTAATTTTGCCATGGCGACGGCTCATGTGTGCGGGCGCGCTTCAAGGGTCGCGGTACACATCCTGCACATAATTTTTCCGTTTCTAATTCTTCAGTTAAAATGTGATATACCCTTTCAGATGACGTCTGGCAAGCGTGAGCAATTTCACGCACTTTCAATAGGTGATCCTCCATGACCATTTTGTGCACTTTTGCAATGATTTCTGGAGCAGTGACTCATCTTGGGTGACGACTGCGCGGATCGTCATTTAAGCTCTCCCGACTAAATTTAATTTCATTTGTCCACTTGGCAACAGTTGAATATGAAGAAGCAGAGTCCCCCAGTGTATTCTGGAAATCGGCATGAATGTCCTTTGCTTTCATACCTTTCTTTACGAAGTACTTAATCACTGCTCAAATATCGATTTTTTTCCACTTTCGCAAATTACTGCGCGGGAACAACAACAAAGCCACGTCACCGCCACAGCTCTCTTCCAAGAGCACTGGCGTGGCACGTGTTTACAGCCAACAGTCCAATGAACATCACGTGAACAACTCGTTACGCTAGCGCTGACCTCTCGTGGTGATTCCGAGAACATTTCAAACCACCCTCGTAGGGCCTTACGAATGCAGTATGGTGAAAATGCTGTGTAATACTTGTCTAGACGGTATCGAGCAGCCTCTGTGGACGCAAGTACAATCGACTAAAAAGGTAAGGATAGCCAACGGCTCCAGCTTAATGCGGAACACAGTGCTGGAATAACCCGCTGTCCTCACATGAAATAGAATGTTTTATCACACAGCTTTGTTTCTTTTCGCACGTCATTCACTGTCCTGGATTAAATAATATCGTAAAATCTCTGTTATCATAGATCTGTGAGTGCTTTGTAATTTGACTGTAGAGTATACGTGGAAAGTAGAGCACAGCTACTCGATCTTAACGGAGACAAACCGCCGGATGTGGAAGCATCATGAGCTACTCCAGGGACCGTTACTGTTCATTAAAACGACCTTATTACGCAATGACGGAAGCTCCAGGTGTTCAGACAAATTTCGGCCTTGCAGCCAATCATCGTTCAGCACATTTCACAGTATTTCAACTGGGCACCTGCTAGTCATCCTTATGTGAGTCATCGAAGACTGACGAAGACATCCTTCGTTACCCAACATCTAGCGCGCCGTAAGTATTCCGCGCACGTGTCAAAATCAAGTTGACAGGCGGGCTAGACTATACGGCGACAGCGCCCTCGCTGGTGGAACCGCGAAGCTCAGCTGTCAGCTTCGTTAGCGCTAGCGTACTCTGTAACCTTCTATTAGAGCAAAGCGTTGAGATGATAGGACTGCACGCACAGCCCAACTGGTACACTCTATCACGGTTCATTACATTTTCCGCCAGCCGTATTTCCACGGATTCTTCAATAATGGAGTCTCAAAAGCATGTTATGTGGTCAGAATCATTATTTTATCGTATTCTATTGAATGTCCAGTGGAAATACTGCGTTCGGCAGTAGCAGACGAGCTTGGCTGCACAAACGAGTGCAGTGTTGATGTGTTGTGCAGCGTTCTTTCACGTTTCCTGTGGTCTGACCTACGTAAGCCATAACACATTAGCAAGGTATGTTGCAAAATTTTTAGCTTTTATTTCTTTTTTGAGCGACGTTTCGTTTAAGATAGCAAGAATCATCTGTAAATTTCAGGTGAAAGTGATCTTCCGCCCAGCGTTTAAGACTGCAGACCTTCTGGGATTAGTGAAGGACGATTTCTTATTGCGAATGGTCGGAATTTACAAAATACTTTCCCAGTGCTGTATGGCTTACATGGATCACACCACACGCTCTGTGAAAGAACGTTGCACTGAGCATCAACGGCGCACTCGCGATTTGCATCCAAGCAATTTTGCTGTAGCAGGACTTTGTGTTTCCACTCGACATTCAAAGGGGTAGTATGAAACAAACAGGAACACACTTTTGGGACTCCTTTGTTAAAGAAACCGTGGAAATACGCCCGGCATAAAATCTGATGAACCGTAATAGCGCCTATCAGTTGCACAGTACGTGGAAGTCTATCGTCTCCACGATTTGCTTTAATCTAAGACGACAGAGTAAGCCGATGGCCGCGGCGAGCGATAACGCAGAAGACAGCAGAGTTACACCAGCGAGGGCGATGCGGTCGGGAAGTGTGGTCCGTCTGTCGACCTGATTTTGACCCAAGCTCTGAATACTCACTGCGCCCCATATACCGGGTGATCAAAAGTCAGTATAAATTTGAAAACTGAATAAATCACGGAATAATGTAGATAGAGAGGTACAAATTGACACACATGCTTGTAATGACATGGGGTTTTATTAGAACAAAAAAATACAAAAGTTCAAAAAATTTCCAACAGATGGCGCTTTATCTGATCAGAATAGCAATAATTAGCATAACAAAGTAAAACAAAGCAAAGATGATGTTCTTTACTGGAAATGCTCAATATATCCACCATCATTCCTCAACAATAGCTGTAGTCGAGGAATAATGTTGTGAACAGCACTGTAAAGCATGTCCGGAGTTATGGTGAGGCATTGGTGTCGGATGTTGTCTTTCAGAATCCCTAGAACGAACCAAAAAAATACAGAAGTTCAAAAAATGTCCAACAGATGGCGCTTCATCTGATCAGAATAGCAATAATTAGCATAACAAAGTAAAACAAAGCAAAGATGATGTTCTTTACAGGAAATGGTCAATATGTCCACTATAATTCCTCAACAATAACTGTAGTCGAGGAATAATGTTGTGAACAGCACTGTAAAGCATGTCCGGAGTTATGGTGAGGCATTGGCGTCGGATGTTGTCTTTTAGCATCCCTAGAGATGTCGGTCGATCACGATACATTTGCGACTTCAGGTAACCCCAAAGCCAATAATTGCACGGACTGGGAGGCCAAGCATGACGAAAGTGGCGGCTGAGCACACGATCATCACCAAACGGCGCGCGCAAGAGATCTTTCACGCGTCTAGCAATGTGGGGTGGAGCGCCATCCTGCATAAACATCGTACGTTCCAGCAGGTGTTTATCAGCCAGGCTGGGGATGATGCGATTCTGTAACATATCAGCGTACCTCTCACCCGTCACGGTAGCAGTTACAAAACCAGAATCACGCATTTCCTCGAGGAAAAAAGGCCCGATAACGGTAGATGTGGTAAATCCAACCCATACCGTGACTTTCTCGTCGTGCAATTTCGGTAGCCCAAATTCTGCAGTTGTGGGCGTTGACAGACCCTCGGAGCGTGAAATGAGCTTCGTCGGTCCACAACACGTTACTCAACCAATCGTCATCTTCCGCCATCTTTTGAAAGGCCCACACCGCAGATGCCCTCCGCTTCTCTAAATCGCCAGCTAACAGTTCATGATGCCGATGGATTTTGTACGGATAGCATCGGAGGATACGCCTAAGCGCCAACCAAACAGTAGTGTTTGGAATGCCGGTGCGACATGCGACTGCACGAGCGCTGACGAACCCGCTACAGTCTCCATTTGTTCCTGAACTGCCTCAGCAGGCATTACGCCTTGTGCTAGGTCGGCCACTACGGGGTCTATCGTCTAAACAACCCGTCGCTTCGAACTTCGAAATCATTCTCGCCACAGCTGCATTTGTCAACGGACCTTTACCCCTTCCCATGGCCGATAGGATCGTAAAGCTGAACTAGTACATTCCCCATTCTGATAATACAGCTTCACTAAAAGCGTCATTTCAGGTAACGTCAACATGCTGCGACTGCTGGCGCATCTGATTCTCTCTCTAATTACAGCTCCTTTTATACACGATTGTCATGCGCAGTCACTGACGTTTTGCTGTCCAGCGCCATCTGTCGGACATTTTGTGAACATTTTTATTTGGCCCTAATAAAACCCCGCGTCATTCCAAGCATGTGTGTCAATTTTTACCTCTCTATCTACATTTTTTCGTGGTTTATTAAGTTTTCAAATTTATACTGACTTTTTGTTCACCCGATATTGCGGAACGGAGGTCATCTTCCTCAGTCTTCGATGGCTGACCTGAGAATGACTGGTAAGTGTCCAGTTGAAGTATCTTCGAATGTACTGAACGTAGACGGGCTGCAAGCCGGAAATTTGTTCGAAAATTCAATTCGACGGGAAAATTTTAGAACCCATAAGGCTGACTGTGGATGATGCGGTTGTGTACAGGTTAGTCTCAAGGCCAGGATGACTCACAGCAGATGGAAGCGTGATGCGGAGATGGGAAGTTAACCCTTGTCATAATCAAATGCATCTTAATTCGAGGGTCACAGAAGTAAAGAAAATTTTGATGTGAAGAGCCGCGCAATTTTCTTCCAACCCCCACCGCCGCGTCATACACTTTGTCAATCGTTGGCACCAGTATGACGCTAACAGCGAGCAGGAACAGTCGTTTACTGTTTATCTGAACGATTTTAAAATGTATGACACAGTTAGCGATCTCGCCAAGTGTGAAGTTCGTAATGTTATACAGTTCGTGAAAACAAAAGAGTCCGACCTTTCGGTATTTACAGACAGATATCCGAATGTTACGATAATGTAATGAAAGAAGCTTCAGTTCGAAAATGGTGCAGCATGTTTAATGACGAAATAAGAAATATTCAAGACGAAGAACGATCAGGCTTACCTTCAGTTATGACTGACGAACTCAAATCATTGAGGAAGAAGTTTAGCAGAACGGGAGTTTCTCTGTTAATGAACCGAGCTGGGGCTTTCCTAAATTTTCGCTCCTGTTCTTTATCAAATTGTTAATGGTGATTTTGGCTGTAGAAAAGTGTGTGTGAGGTACGTTCCTCGACAGTTGAACACAGAAAACTACGAGTTGGTGCTCCATTGACTTTCCTCACGCGGTACGACAAGGACGGCGACGGGTTTTCTACCACATTGTTATCGGTGATAAGACCTGACTTTGCACAAGCTGAATGGAATGGCCTCATTGACGATCTCCAACGAAATAAAAAAATGGTCCAAAGAAATGCTGACCACCAGAAAGGTTAGGCGCACAGTCTTTTGGGATCGAAAAGTCACCATACTTGTCTATTTTATTTATCGAGCGGAGTGACCTACTGTCAGACTGTTCACCGACTACGGTGTGGATCTCAACGCAAACGTAGATTGCTGTCCAGAGATTCTTTGCATCTTCATTACTGAGCTGGCTCGCTTTGTGCTGCGTTTCGAACGATTTGCTTCGGCAATTTAAGTGCGAAGTGTTTGAACATCCGCCTTATAGTCCGGTCTTGGCCCCGAGTGATTATCGTGTCTACCCCAAATTTAATAATTTTTCGGGAGGAAAGGAGAACGTTAATGACTGATTCAACGTCTTGGCAGCAGCTGAGTATGCAGAAAGAAATTAAACGGTGACTAATAGTATCTGAGTACTAAAATATCCTATGAAACAATTCTTTCAGTATCGTGAAGAAAAATGTGTGGAGAAACAAACGTTCTTTGCGTTAAGCTTAACCCTCGGAAAGATTTAGATTACGTGACTGTCGATCAATCACTGCTAATAGGTGCATGCGTAAACTATCTAAAAGTATGGACCGTGGGGTGAGGGTTAAAATGGAATGACCACATGAAACTAGTTATAGGGGCGGCAAATGCCTGTGATTGGTTACAAGAATTCCAGGGGAATGTAATTCACCGATGGAGGAGCCCGCTTGCAAAACCTTTACTCGAGCGAGTCATCGTTATTGTATGTCACTCTGCGACTCTTATCAGGTAGCATCAACACGGGAAATAGGGAGGCAATGAACAGTAATGTTAAGTCCCATAGTTCACAGAGCCATTTGAACCAGAGCCAATGAACAGTAGTGAGTTTTGTCACCCGATCGTTTAATAAGCTCGAAAGTGTTACGGGCATGCTTATCCATCTCCAGAGGCAGGCGCTGCATGAGAGGCGTCGTACGTCAGGTAGAGCTCAACAGTTCTTAACTCTGAGAGTGTACGTGCCAGGAAGAGTCGGACAACGTTTTGCTTCCTCTCAGAAGTATGTTGTAAAATGGCCATGACGTTAAAATCTGAGAAACGTGACCTCATCCACAGGCATACCTTTCTCCCTAGCACCGTTAGTGAGTGGAACAGGGTAGGGGGAACTTATTGTGCTACATGAAATATCGTCCGGCACACTCCGTAAGATGTTTTGAGGAGTTGTAGACGTAGAGCAAAACGATTCCCGGGGCTGGCGGTTGATACCTGCATGCACGATTAGCCTTACAGAGTGACAGTAAAGACTTCAACTTGTTCGATTTATCAAGCCGTCACTGGCTGTGGCTGGTGGCAGCATCCTTTCCCATGGGCCAAGGTTTCTTCGCGTATGATTATGTACAATATGGAATCTTCCAGCAAGGTAATATTCCTTCGGCACACGACTACAATTGTAGGGAAATGGCAGGATCAAAAGCGGTCAAGACTTATAATGCCCCATTGCATCTGAAAGTCGCCGTATCTTAGACCATTTGATCGGTCACTTGCCGCTGTATGAAAACGGAAGGAAGAAAAAAGTTTAACCATTACGTAAGACTGAAATTGTTAGAGACAGAACAAAATGTCGGATTTCGGAAAGGCATTCTTCACTATACCGTGTGCAACACTAAGCAAGATATGATCATAACGAGTATCTTCGCAGATATGTAATTGGCGGGATGAGAATGTGACTAACAGAACCCAGCCTCCTGGCGGCGAATGTTCGACAGAAACTAATGTACCGTAGTTCAAAAATGGTTCTAATGGCTCTGAGCACTATGGGACTTCACATCTGAGGTCATCAGTCCCGTAGAATTTAGAACTACTTAAACCTAACTAACCTAAGGACATCACACACATCCATGTCCGAGGCAGGATTCGAACCTGCGACCGTAGCGGTCGGGCGGTTCCAGCTAGAGCCGCTCGGTCACAGCGGCCGGCCATTCTTAGTGGGTAATGCTGTTGTCTACAAAAAAGTGCCTTCGTTGCGTGATCTTAAGGAAATGCAGAAAGGCTTGAAATTTAAATGTGGATAAGTAAGATAAAGCGGGTAACAAAGGGAGAAAAGACAGTGTTCCATTACAAGATTAGAGACGATCATCGTATAAGTATTTAGAAATAATATTAAGAAACGATATGAAATAGGAGGACAACATGAAATCACCCTCAGGGATTGTTGATGGGAGATTAGATCTATTGGAACGGTTCTGGGAAAGTAAAGTGCATCTGTAAATTAAATTACATACAGCACCAACTCTACGTATTTTCCAGTGTTTGAAGTCCGTATCAAGTTGGAGTGACAATACTCATCGTAAGAACTCAGAAACGCCTTACTAGGATCGTAACAGGTCGGTATAGGCCATATGAAGGTACAGTAGATCTTAAACTGGAATCCTTGGAAGAAAGATAACGTAGTTCTCGCGAAACCTTGCGTAGTATGACTTGCCAAAAACTTCTGGTACCATGAAAAATAAAAGGGATGCGTCTTAACGCGACTCATTCTTTGTTTACGTAGATGTAATAAATCGGCCGTATCTTTTCAGACGAATCGTGTTGGCGTTGGCTTTTGCGTTAAGTGATTTAGTTAAGCCACGGAAATCCTACATGTGAGGACTGAGGGAGATTTGACCCGTCCTTGTCGCGAAAGCAACTACTGTGCGACTAAGCTCTCTCTGTTGTTGTATGAATTGTGTGCCACGCTGCTTTCAATAGCCGTGAGAAGCATTCCACAGAGCCGTGGAGGCCTGCCAGCACCAGACTGCAGCTGTTCTATCCGCCGCATGTGCTGCAAATGGCTTTGAGTCAGCGCAGCAGCACGCTGCCGTAATAACGCAGTATCTAGATACAATTGTACGTATCGTCAGCTTTCCACCACTGTGACGCGACGATTATAGAGCTCTGGACGTGGCGCGTGCGAATCGCTCTCAGCGGAAGAGCATTGTTATGTCAAGTGCAGGGCTCGACCGCAACACTACTGGCGAGGAAATAGAAACAAAAACTCGGCCGCAGGCGAGGAAATAAAACGCGCGTGGTACAGAAACGGCGAATCGGATACAGGCGCGAGCCGCACGAAAGAGTACCGGCGGTCCCTTTTACGGGCTTCTGTAAGCTTCCGGCGCTAGTATTTACTCAGCCGCCTTCCGGGGCCGAGCGAGATGGATGCCCCGAGTAGTATGCGCATGCGCCTGCTGAATGAGAGCTTCCTGGTGGCGGCAAAAAGCGCCGGCGGCCATGTGCAGCATACGCGCCGGCAGCCTTGCGAAACGGGAGCGCCAGGCAGTCTTGGCGGGCCCTGTTTGTTTACGTCTGCCCGCGGAGCGCGCCTCTGCCGGCACAGACAGCCGCGCGCCGGCCGACGCGCTCCCCGTTCCACGCTTGTCTGGCAGCCGTCTACACGGCACCGTGTACACGGCCCTGCTATGGGGAGCCGTATGGCGGCTTTCACACCCGCGCGACACCGACCTCTGCCGTCCAAACGGCACACGGCAGCCGTGGTGCTGCCGGGCACTCCCACAGTAACTGACGGCTGGCGTGCCGCTAGCGAGGTGGCGTGTGGGATAGTAAAGCCGTCGGCACACGGACCGTGCACCCGAACGTTGAGCGCTGAGCGTGCCGAGTTTCTGCCGTCATAGCGTGGAATAGCACGTTCGGGAGTCTTTCCGAACGTGCAGAGCAATATCTGGCATGTCAGATATTCTGAGCGTGCGTCTGAGCGTTGACCAATGAGATGGCACAACGCCACCTGCGTCACACGCACGCCGTTCCCCTTCAGTACAGAGTTGTGAGGCGCCATATTGGCATTGATTTCAAGCCTATACTTATATATGCCGTTTCTGAGCACCAGAAAATTGAGAATCACTGGAAAACCCGTTGTTAGTCGAGTGATTCGTTCCAATAAAATAATGAGAAACATCATATTCGTGGCAAAATAATTATTGTAACTTGCGTATTATGAGAGAAGCCTATTTGAAGGCAGCAACACACTGGAGATCCACCCAAAACGCATTGTTCTTGGTACAATTTGTTATAATTTTTCAATTAGTAACATAATTATCTACGATTAACGTTTATAGCAAGAGCAATGTAATATGATTAAGTGCAAACAGCACGTTGTTGGATTAGCGTATAGCCGGCACGGTAACTCAGCATGTTCGGTCAGAGGGTTAGTTGCCCTCTGTAAAAAAAAAAAAAAAAAAAAAAAAACGAGTTAATGGATCAACTACGAACTGAAACGGGTGTCTTGCGACGTCCGCACCGAGCAGATAAAAAAAAAGCGTAATGAGTAGCCTCTGTGTCCGGTAATGAGTTTTTGTTGGGACGGTGGATCGCGTCTTAACACTTCCAAATTTTTTCCTAACATTCGCGTTTTATTAGGTTCTGATACTTTATTATTAGTTTAATATAAGTATATGTTATAATATTTGATGTTACGTAAATATAAGTTCACCTGTTTTTGAGGGGTGACTTTGTTCGATTGGATTAATCTACGGCACAGCTTGCGGTACTTGTATAAAGATATTTTGCTCCTTTTTCTTTTACGCTTCGTAATTCATATGTTGCAAAAATTCTGCTACTGGGTAGGAACAGTGATCAAGTAAGGCTGGCCTTGAGGTTTTACCAAAATGTGGGAATGATGAAATAATGTATATCTTATGCGGAGAAGTATTCCAAATTTGTACCGCAGTGTTTACAATGGAACTTTTATAAACCTGTGTCCTTATTGATTGGACATAGTACTTCCCTTTTCGTGGACGATGGAGGAAATGTGCGTTTTAATAGAGCTAACGTGGGAATTTTACGCGTGCGCGTTGAGTAAACAGTGTGATTTACGAACTAGAAACATCCCTCAACTGCCGCTGGAGTGCGTTGCGATCCCGTATACCACGTTGGGGCCCACGTACCGTATGCACAACTCGCATCTTTCCTGAGCGTTCAGCAGGACGTTGAACTGGGCACGCTCAACGTTAACGTTCGACAGCACGGCCCGTGTGCCGACGGCTTAAGGGCTCAGTAAACAACACTGGCGCCTTCATTTCTTTCGAGCACTATACGCCGGGGCAGTCTTCGACATAACAACAGTGAGCAATGAGAGGACTTGGATTTAGGGAAGTGGAACGTACCGGAGGTTTAACGAATGTCAAGAGAAACTTTTTAAAACATTTCTTTGACATCAGTAGCCCAAACAAGACTCAAAAATTGCTGCACAATTGTAACATGTTCTATCGTATTACTCAATTCTTAGCGAAAAGATTAATTCTCGATTTGTCTACACAAGGAAATTCTCCTTTTACTTTTATGTAGAACTTCAGTTAGTACAAATTACATGTTCATAAAATAAAAGCTTCGTATGCTGTTAACTTCCTTAATAGGCTTTTATAAATCACACTGTGCTTTGAACAATGACGCTCTAGACGCAATAAATTTACAATAAAACAGAAAAATTATAAGGCTTTTTTTGTCGTTAGCAAGCGTATACGAGGGGCGTTTGAAAAGTCCGTGCAAAGTCCGAGAGATGGCACCACCGGAGCGTATCGAGGTCATGTTTAGTTAGTATCATCTTTGGATGATACCAAGTTTCAGCCATATTGGTCTAGTTCAGTGTGTTTGGGATTCGTGTGAATCACGGAAGTCGAGCGATTGTCAAAAAAATGGACGAAAAAGAATTGCGTGTGGTGATTAAACATTACTTTATGAAAGGCAAAACGCCTCAGGAGGCTAAAGAGAAGCTTGATAAACATTACGGCGACTCTGCACCTTCGATTAGAGAAGTTTATAAGTGGTTTCTAAGATTTTCGAAGTGGCCATATGGGCACAAGTGATGCTGAACGTTCTAGACGCCCTGTGGAGGTTACGACTCCAGAAATCATTGATAAAATCCATGATATGGTGATGGATGACAGAAGAGTTAAGGTGCGTGAGATTGCTAGTGCCGTGGGCATCTCGAATGAACGAGTAAATACTATTTTGCATAAACATTTGGACATGAGAAAGCTATCCGCAAGATGCTTCCGCGATTCCTCACGCTTCACCTAAAACGGAATCGTGTGAAGTGTTGCAAGGATGGTTTGCAGCTGTTCAGGAAGAATCCGCAGGACTTTAAGCGTCGTCTCGTCACTGTGGATGAAACATGAATACATTACTATACTCCTGAGTCCAAACAACAATTTAAACAATATGTTACCAAGGGAGAATCTGCACCAAAAAAGGCGAAGACAATTCCTTCGGCTGGAAAGATTATGGCGACTGTCTTTTGGGATTCGCAAGGGATAATCCTCATCGACTATCTGGAAAAGGGTAAAACTATTACAGAAGCATATTATTCATCGTTATTGGGCTGTTTGAAAACCGAGCTGCAAGAAAAACGCCGGCGATTGGACCGCAAAAATGTCCTTTTCCATCACGACAATGCATCAGCACACAGCTCAGCAGTTGTGGTCGCAAAATTAATGGAAACAGGATTCCAACTCGTTTTACAATCCACTTGCACTCCAGACTTGGCTCCTTTGGACTACCATTTGTTCCCCAGTTTGAAGAAATGGCTGTCAGGACAAAGATTTTATTCAAATGAGGAGGTGATTACAGCAACTAATAGCTATTCTGTGGACTTGGACAATTTCTATTATTCGGAAGGGATCAACAAATTAGAGCAGAGTTGGACGAAGTGTATAAGTCTAAAAGGAGACTATGTCGAAAAATAAAAAAAGGTTTACCCCAAACACGTAATTAGTTTTTATTTTTGCACGGACTTTCAAACGCCCCTCGTATATCCATTTAAAACCATATAAAATATACACAACGTATAACTTCAATCTGATGATTAAAAGCAATTTATTTCTTAAGCACCATTCATACATTTGGCCGTTCTGTTTCTCAAAACTTCAGACAGCGTAACTCTTTGTCTCTACATTTACTGAAAAAAGCAGCAAAATGAAACACACTTGTTTTGTAAATAAAACCGCCTTTTCTTGCTGCAACTTAATTTATTTTTGGCAGACGCGTTTCGCCTTTTTCTTGCTCTAAAGTCTAAGGCATCATCAGTGGTATTTACAACGATGCAGTTTTGTTGTTTTTAGATTGTCAAACACTTCACGTCGCGACTGTTTGATAATCTAAAAATAACAAAACTTTATCGTTATAGATCCCACTGATGATGCCTTAGAGAAAGAAAAAGGCGGAACGCGTGTCTTAAAATATATTAAGATGCAGCAAGAAAAGGCGGTTTTATTTACAAAACAGTATTCTTGTGCTTGCTGCGGAGGATGGCCACGCAAACAAACTTGTTAAATGGAACATACACTACTGGCCATTAAAATTGCTAGAAGAAATGCAGATGATAAACGGGTATTTATTGGACAAATGTATTATACTAGAACTGACATGTGATTACATTTTCACGCAATTTGGGTGCATAGATCCTGAGAAATCAGTACCCAGAACAATCACCTCTGGCCGTAATAACGGCCTTGATAGGCCTGGGCATTGAGTCAAACAGAGCTTGGATGTCGTGTACAGGTACAGCTGCCCATGCAGCTTCAACACGATACCACAGTTCATCAAGAGTAGTGACTGGTGTATTGTGACGAGCCAGTTGCTCGGCCACCATTGACCAGACGTTTTCAATTACTGAGAGATCTGGAGAATGTGCTGGCCAGGGCAGCAGTCGAACATTTTCTGTATCCAGAAAGGCCCGTACAGGACCTGCAACATGCGGTCGTGCATCATCCTTCTGAAATGTAATGTACACTGTTCAAAGTGCCGTCAATGCGAACAAGAGGTGACCGAGACGTGTAACCAATGGCACACCATACCACCATGCCGGGTGATACGCCAGTATGGCGATGACGAATACACGCTTCCAATGTGCGTTCACCGCGATGTCGCCAAACACGGATGCGACCATCATGATGCTGTAAACAGAACCTGGATTCATCCGAAAAAAATGACTTTCTGCCATTCGTGCACCCAGATTCGTCGACGAGTACACCATCGCAGGCGCTCCTGTCTGTGATGCAGCGTCAAGGGTAACCGCATCCATGGTCTCCGAGCTGATAGTCCGTGCTGCTACAAACGTCGTCGAACTGTTCGTGCAGATGGCTGTTGTCTTGCGAACGTTGTCTGCTGACTCAGGGATCGAGACGTGGCTGCATGATACGTTACAGCCATGCGGATACGATGACTGTCATCTCGACTGCTAGTGATACGAGGCCGTTGGGATCCAGCACGGCGTTCCGTATTACCTTCCTGCACCCATTAATTCCATATTCTGCTAACAGTCATCGGATCTCCACCAACGCGAGCAGATTGTCGTGATACGATAAACCGCAATCGCGATAGGCTACAATCCGACCTTTGTCAAGGTCGGAAACGTGATGGTACGGATTTCTCCTCCTTACACGAGGCATCAAAACAACGTTTCACCAGGCAACGCCGGTCAACTGCTCTTTGTGTATGAGAAATCGCTTGGAAACTTTCCTCATGTCAGCACGTTGTAGGTGTCACTACCGGCGCCAACCTTGTGTGAATGCTCTAAAAAGCTAATCATTTGCATATCACAGCATCTTCTTCCTGTCTGACTTTGACGTCTGTAGCACGTCATCTTCGTGGTGTAGCAATTTTAATGGCCAGTAGTGTAGTTTATCAAATTACCAATCGTCAACTGCAGTGGGGAGAGAGCCCTACTTCCTTGACAGTCAGATTCTAACTGTATTGAATAGAATTTTAACACTTTAATTATGTTCGCGAGCATAAACACATGGCACAAATGTCGCTCCACTGCTTATTAAATCTGCCGATTCACGAGCTTCACGTAGCGTCTGTCTTAGCACGTAGTCGAAGATCAACTGCACGTTCTTCTGTCCTTGCTGATGCCTTGCCAACCCATGCACGGTGATGTAGGACAGTCGGGCACCACAGCTTCCGTCCCCGCGTTGTCCACCTCGCCGCCGGCTGTAGAGTCCACCATTGTCCTTCCTGCGTATGTCGGTGGCCAGCGGTACCTTACTGCTCGTCTAGGTGCGCCCCATCTTCTTAACCACAGTTACCTGCAGACAGCCACGCCTCGTTTGTCAAAAAAATGGCTTTGAGCACCATGGGACTTAACATCTGAGGACATCAGTCCCCTAGACGTAGAACTACATAAACCTAACTAACCTAAGGACACCACACACAGCCATGCCCGAGGCAGGATTCGAACCTGCTACCGTAGCAGTCGCGCGGTTCCGGACTGAAGTGCCTAGAACCTTTCGGCCACACCGGCCGGCTGTTCATCTGTCCATTCATTCTACTCTTATTTGTATTTTTCTTCTCATAAGCCTACACAATGGGAAATAAAAATCGAGTAATTAATTTTTTTTTAGTAGAAGGACGCTCAGTTTCGTGGGGCAGAACTTTAGAAAATTACAAGGACAGGATTGATACTAAAAATACGTTGATCAGTCTATTCAAGGAATTAAGCTAATAATTTCAAAATATGAACGACAATTAGAAAATGAATACGGTATGTAAGTTTTTCAGTCACTTAAAAACGTTTTATTGTACCATTTTTAAAAACGGTTTTCCTTTGAGTGGAGTAATAAAGATCTTTCCAAAAATTTTACTTTCGTAAAATGCCACTTTATAAACCCAGCTGAACTCAAGAAGTGATCCATATTTATGTTCCTCACATTACTAACTGTAATTCTTCCAGGTACCTGTCTAGCTGCCTACCCTTGTTCAAGTCCAGTTATCGATAATCTACCTTCAGTTTCACAGCCGTCTCCGCCACGCACAAAGATGCGCAAAACGAAACAGGCTTTTACAATACCTTTAGGAAAATCAGGATACATGTTCTCAAAGTCTGTTCGTTACTCTGTATTAAATATAAACAAACGAGCTATTGGTTTTTCAAGCTTCTGAACTGAATATTTCTTTATTCCTCTTGTGCCATATCTGCACTTATCGATAGTCGTATTAAGGGCAGTCGACCTCTGTTCCGGCTGGGAAGCGTCTGAGGCTCTCTGGCGCGTTGGTCGGCCGCGAGTGTAGGGTTGTTGAGGGCAGTGGGGCAAGCAGGAAGCGTGGCGGGCGAGGCGCGGCTGGTGGGCCGGGAAAAAGTGGAGCGTGACTGCAGTCGGAAAACGGATAAATGCATTTGTGGCGATGTAGCAACGCACGAAGCCGACGCTTGAATTAAGTTATGGTTGTACTTCGCCTCTGTTGAGAGTTTAGTGAATAAGCATTTTGGAACTGTTGACAGAGTGAGGTGGCGCAGCAGTTAGCACACTGGACTCGCATTCGGTGGACGACGGTTCGAACTCGCGCCCGGCCATCCTGATTTAAGTTTTCCGTGAAATCCCTAAATCGCTTCAGGCAAATGCCTGGATCGTTCCTTTGAAAGAGCGCGGCCGATTTCCTTCCCCATTCTTTCCTGATCCGAGCTTGCTCTCGGTCTCTAATGGTCTTGTTGTCGACGGGACGTTAAACGCTAATCTCGTCCTCCTTCTCCTCCTCTTGGAACTGTTTACTGCTGTTTGTCACGATCTGTCGCTTGTGAAATACCGATTACTATTTGCGATCCGAAGACAAGGTGCCGAATTTAACAGTGGTCCGTCCTTCAATGGTATTTTAAAAGAACGTCAAGGCATCCTCACCAGGCACCAGAGTAATAGAAAGGTGTTATTCTAATAGTTTTTGTAGCTGTCTGACGCTGCTACATCGTTTCGGTTGTTTGTATATTATTTGCTGAGCTGGTGAAATGTTATTGTCTCCAGGGTGTAACATATGCCTGTTGCAGATTAACGAAACCAGTGCCTAACTCCTAAGTATACGAGAGCGTGGTCTGTGCCGGTGAAGTCAGTGTAATATTGCTTTTGTAAAAGGAAAACACGCCACATACACGTTTTATTCCACTGAATGTCTCCCCCCTCCCCACTCCGGTAGCTGAGTGGTCAGCGCGACTTACTGTCGATCCTAAGGGCCCGGGTTCGATTCCCGGTTGGGTCGGAGATTTTCTCCGGAACTGGGTGTTGTGTTGTCCTAATCATCGTCATTTCATCCCCATCGACGCGCAAGTCGCCGAAGTGGCATCAAATCGAAAGTCTTGCTCCAGACGGGCGGTCTACCCGACGGGAGGCCCTCGTCACACGCCATTATTATTCCACTGAATTTCTGGACGGGGTAGTGGCAGCGCTTGAGGTGTGTTGATCTCTGTATTTCTGTAAATGATGACGTAAAAGGTGCTCATCTGCTGGATTTAAACCTGGATCGAAAGTGTAATGGTTTCCCTGATTATGGTGTGTTTGATACACGGGATAAATAAGACGATTGTATTATGGTTTTATATAAGTCATAATTTTGGATTTTGTGTTTGTTGCTTTTAAGGATACTTGTCTTAATAACATCCTGTTAAGTCTTTGATTATCAGAAACTAGCCGTCAGGAGTGGCCGTGCGGTTCTAGGCGCTACAGTTTGGAACCGAGCGACCGCTACGGTCGCAGGTTCGAATCCTGCCTCGGGCATGGATGTGTGTGATGTCCTTAGGTTAGTTAGGTTTAATTAGTTCTAAGTTCTAGGCGACTGATGACCTCAGAAGTTAACTCGCATAGTGCTCAGAGCAGAGCCATCAGAAACTACGTTATGAAAATTAAAGATTGGCAACTGTTTTTTGATAAGATTTTGCTGCAGCAGTTCAATTTTTAGTAGCTTCAGCCTGTTAGTTATTCTTATATTAACTTACAGTCATTACATTGTACTACTTTGCTCTTTGTACTTGGGGTCACAATTGCAGGATTTGATCAATAAATTTGACCTTGCAATGTATACTCAGTCAGTCGACTCCAGGAGTAATTACTTTGGGCCCAACTCCCTGCTTCCATTACACTCCATTCCTGCAGCAGTCAGCCAGTGAACTGTGATGCTCCGAGTACAGTGAATAACACCTCCCCATATGCTGAATTATATTTCATTTACCCGATGGCGACAGGCAACATTATCATAGTTCCGTTTCGCTGGGACTGTGCTCAGACACTGGGAAGGAATAAAATAAAGCGAGCTAACACGCCGCCCGTGACAGCAGCCGGATACATGTGGGACTCTAGCGGCGGTGTACTGTGTAGGCGGTGCCGTTTACACGGTTCCGGACAAGTGTGAAGTGGTCCTTTGCGTCTGCACACATTGACGCGCGGGACAGCGTTCTCTGCCGCCTGATGGCTGCAGACCGCGTTTTCTGCCGTGTTGTGTGCGTTCATTGCATCTACAGAGGAACAAATTCTGTCTCAAGCGAGTTTGAGGAAAATGTTCGGTTAAAAAAAGGATAAAATCACGTATAGTGTCACGTTACTACTTGACAGTGGTCTAGCTATTGTTCATTATTTGTCATAGTTCTTATAATGTTTTAAATGTAACTAAGCCATACGTAGAGTTCGGACTGACAAATGAATCCACTACTTGCTTTACGTCTGTTGCGTTTCAAATGCGAACAAGAAGCATGGAACAACAAGAAATGAAAATACTAACGAAATTAACAGCAGCCGTTCCTGAAAGATAAAACTACAAACCTCTCCTCTTCAAGAAATTTGAAACTTGGAACAGAAAAAAAAAAAGATTTAAGATTTAAGAATAACCTGTGCCATTGTGCACGTT
The DNA here is from genome assembly GCF_023864275.1 of Schistocerca cancellata. Taxonomy (NCBI): domain Eukaryota; kingdom Metazoa; phylum Arthropoda; class Insecta; order Orthoptera; family Acrididae; genus Schistocerca; species Schistocerca cancellata. Next base: position 603,487,293 of record NC_064631.1, on the reverse strand, counting down.
ATGTTTTAAAAGCAATAATGAGCCACATTATTTTGTGATCAGACCACACAAACTGACAACACAGGTATTCATTTCATTTCCCTGCCTTTACGAAATATGTTTAGGTAATCTGGCTTTCAATAATTAATGAAGCTCTAACTCTAAAAAAACATCTTCGCACTGGAGGTGCTAATGCGAAGTATCTGAGCAAAAGCATTCAGAATGAAATTATTGAACTGCCAGTGGTTTAGTGTGCAGACAATTTGTTGAAAAAATTAAAAAGTCTTAAGTTTTTCAGTGTGCTGGCAGATGAAACGGCTGACATTTGGGGGACAGAACAGTTTGTGCTTTGTGCTAGATGTGTTGACAAAGACAAACAGCTTTTCATAATTCGTGAATATTTCCTCAGATTTGTTCCTGTTCATGATCTTCGTGGATTGACTTTGGTTCATATTTTATAAGAAAACATTCATGATCTAAGAGTAAATCTGAACAATGTCCGTGGACTGGGTTTCGATGAGAGAGCAAATACGACGTGTTCAGTGGATGTGCTGCAAAATTCCGAGAGTCCTGTCCGCAGGCAATCTCTTAGCCACTCATGTTCTCTTTCTGTAATCAAAAACTCTTTAGGTAGCCTAAACAAAATCGTCACATTCATCAGAGCTTCCCCTACGAAGAAAAAGACGCTAAAGGACAAAGTATTACACATTTGTGCCAAAGCAAGAAGAAGAAAGCTTATGAAATTCTGGGAGACCTAGTGGGTGGAAAGGCTGTATTCAGTTTTCTTGTTTGTTGAAATATTTCCTCCTGTCATTGAATCTTTATCTGAATACAAGAATTCACAGATATAGAAACTTCAAGACAAGCATTTTCATTTTGGCGACAATGCAGAAACCGACATTCTTGGTATTAGTGGTTGCAGCTAGTCAGGCTTTTAGCCTGTCACGTGGTTTATCCAGTTTACTAAAACCATCTAAAACTATCTAAAAAGAAATGGAAATTTTCGATCACATTCCATATAGTGTACAAGGAGGCAGGAAGTATGGCTAACGTACTGGAATTAAACTGAAAATTTCAAGAACCACGGGGAGACAAACACAGCACTTTAACTTCGAGACAGAGAGCCCTGAAGGGTACTTCAGGCTATACATTTTTCTTCCTTTCATAGACTGTTTCATTAGCCAGCTCTAATACAGGTTTTTAAGTCATAAGAGGACTGTAAAGAAACATACAAACTAAGTTACCGAAAAACAATGCGATCATCAGTTGAAAACTTACGAACTTCTGCTGATGGTATAGTAAATCAGAGGCCTAATGATGTTGATGCGTCATCAGAGATTTTCTTCAGTGAACTGACGATCTGGAGAAGAAATTCCCTTAACCGAAAAGAGCTTTACTTGCTACCCACCGCTTTTATTACATCTTTTGATATGTGTAATCAAATTATTTTTCCCTGCCTTCATAAGGCGCTGAAACATTTTTGTTGCCGGTAACTGCAGCAACACCAGAACGTTCGTTGTCATCGTAGCGGTATTTGAAGACATACTTAAGGAGCACAAGTGGAGTAGACAGATTAAATGGACTCACCTTGATGTATTTTCACAAAAAATACAGAAAAAAACTGATGAACTACAGGATGAAATGTTTATGAAGTCTCGTCGCCTTCTCCTGTAAGTGCCAGTTTATCATAGTCTGTGCATAATAATGTTTGTGAATATATTACTTTAGTTCTGATTATTACATTTTACCAATTCTTCTAATCTGCTCTCGCGAAAAAAGTCCTATATCCGCCTTTGGTCGTGTTTGAGTGTAGTGTCTTGGTGAAGTGCATAACTCAGTGCCTCAGAGATTTCGTCCGGTCTCTGTTTTGCAGGGCAGTATCGCCGAACGCCTTGAAGCAGAGCAGACAGAGCTCGCAGAGCTGTCAATGTGGCACAAGCGTCCTCCGGAGGATCTGGCGACCGTTTAGAGATACATGTTCTACACGTCTTTGCCCTGTACGAGGTCGACTGAGAGTAACTATTTCACAATAGGGTTGACTTCTGGCCTCAACTGTACGACGAAGTCAAGTGGTCTGCAAGACGAGTTTTTACAGCGGTTACAGTCTTTGGAGTTTTTGCTCCCCCCTTATTAACTGCCCTTAGCGTCTTGTTTCCTATTCTATTTCCCTCACCATCACCTAACTTAATTTTGCTACACTCCATTTGCTTTGCTGATGTTCATTTTATAATTTCTTTTCAAGGCAGCCATCAGTGCGTTCAACTGATCCTTAAGTCCTTTGCCGCCTTTGACAGATGAAGTTTTTATTTCTTCTTTCGGGGTTTTAATTCCATTTCTTAATTACTCTTCGGTTTCCTTTGCTGCTTGCTCAATATGCAGACTGTATAACATGTAGGATAGGCTACCACCACCCCGTATCACTCCCTCCTCAACTAATGCTTCCCGTTCATGTCCTTTGGCTCATACAAAGCTTCCTGTTTTTAGAACCTCTATCTTCAAAATTTCGAAAAGGGTGTTCCAGTCCAAAGCTTTCTCTAAATCTACAGATACTATACTCGTAAATGTAGGGTTCGCCTTCTTCTTTCGTCTAAGGTAGATCTTCGAGCGCGACCGCTACGGTCGCAGTTTCGAATCCTGCCTCGGGCATGGACGTGTGTGATGTCCTTAGGTTAGTTAGGTTTAAGTAGTTATAAGTTATAGGGGACTGATGATGCAGCAGTTAAGTCCCATAGTGCTCAGAGCCATTTGAATTTTTTAGATCTTCGGGGTCAGTATTGCCTCGAGAATTCCTATACCAATTTTTCCATTTTTCTGTAAATAATTCGTGTCAGTATTTTGCAACTGTGTTATATTAAAGTGATGGTTCTATGGTGCCATAACATCGTTAAAATAAGATTAACACGGTTACATGTTCGGAAATACGGAGGCTACGCATCGCTGGCATTGATCACCCTGCATGTGCGGCAGAGAACAGTCTTATTGAAGACAAGTTTGGTGAGGTATGGAAGTTTTTGCAATGCAGGTGTGGCGTAAGTGTGAAATGTCTCACAGGTTAACCGCCATGGCTGTAGCCGCCTTGCGAAACGGGAGCGAAGGCATTGCAACCAGCTATGAGTTTTTGAGGAAATAAAATTCTGTTATCCTTTTTGACGCAGCTGGGAAAAAGAACTCTCTGCCCTTTAACGAGTATTTGCTTTGTTTCATCCACGTTAGGGGATTTATAATACGCAATAGCGGTAGAACTGTATTGCATAGACGTTCTTGGCCGTTTTTACATTTTTTCCGCGACTAATTTCGTCGAAGTGCCACATAAAACATTAGTATTGTAGATGCTAAGTAGAGATCTTTACGGAGTGTCTTAAATACTGTTTAAGAATATGCTGGTCCACTAAAAACATTGGTCGTTCTTAACGGGGCGTATCGTCAGATGCAAATGTAACTTATGACCTACCAGTACATAAATGGAGTGCTAAGGGTCGTCACTGCTCACGATGTATATAAATAGTTGAATGGATCGTTCCAGTATAACCGTGCTGCCCTTTTCGGGTGATGGTATTGCGTGCAGAAATGTCGCAACGCCATAAATTTGCAGCGAAATGCAAAAAAAAAATGGTTCAAATGGCTCTGAGCACTATGGAACTCAACTGCTGAGGTCATCAGTCCCCTAGAACCTAGAACTAGTTAAACCTAACTAACCAAAGGACATCACAAACATCCATGCCCCAGGCAGGATTCGAACCTGCGACCGTAGCGGTCTTGCGGTTCCAGACTGCAGCGCCTTTAACCGCACGGCCACTTCGGCCGGCAGCGAAATGCAAGAAGATTTGCAGAGGATTGGCGTTGGGAGCAGAAATTGGTAGTTGACACTCACCATAAATAAATGTAACGTGTTGTATGTAAATAGAGGGTTCAGCACTGAACGGTTACATGATTGATGATCAACCACTCCAAAAAATAACAGCTGAATTTTTTGTAGGACTATGCGTCCGGACAACTTAAAGTAGAAGATGCAAGGAAAAGCGATGCCATACTAAAATTAACTGGAAGAATCCTAATGAATCTTAGTTCACTTACCAAAGAGAAAGCTTACAAAACTCTCTCCCGTCAGATTCTTGATCGCTATGCGCCAGTCCTTGACCGTTACTAGATAGTATTGACACAAGAATAGGAAAGGTCCATAGAAGAGCGGCATATTTCGTCACAAATTCGCGTAGTAAGCGCGAGAACGCCATCACGGGCGTGCTTGTCAAACTCTACGAGTAGAGCTGCAAGAGAGGCGCTGTGCATCACGGAGAGGTTTATTGTTGTCATTCCGAGAGTGTGCATTCTAAGAAACATCAGATGGTATATTAAGTGCTCCCGTGTTTTTGTAACTTACTAGTCTACTGCCTGGTTTCATGCTGCCCGTCACGAATTTCTCACCTGTGCCAACCTCTTCAGCTCAGAGTAGCAGTTGCAACCTCAATTATTTGCTGCACATGTTCTGATCTCTCTCTTTTCCTGCAGCTTCACCCACTACATCTCCCTCTAATACCATAAAACTTCATATCTTAACATGTGCACAATCATCCTGTCCCTTCTCCTTGTCAGTGCTTTCAGCATTCTTCTATATCAACACATCTCAAACGCTTACATTCTCTTCTTTTCTGGTTTTCCCACAGTCCATGATACACTTCCATATAAAGCTCTGTCCGAAAGCACATTGTTACAAATTTAATCCTCAAGTTAGGCCGTTATTTCAGGAATGCTCTCTTTGCTTGTGCTACTCTTTATATCCTCCTTCCTTCGTCTGTCATGTTTTATTTTGATTCCAAGACGGCACAATTCCTTCATTTCGTTTGATTCGTGGCGTCCAGTTTCTCTCACGTTTATCGCCAATCTCATTTGTATTCCTAGTCTTAGTTTCCTCTTTCTTCGATTTACTCTCAGTCTAAATCTGTACTCATTAGTGTGTTCATTCCATTCAACAGGTCATGCAATTCTTCCATTATTCCTTACTTTCACTGAGGACAGGATTGTCACGAGCGAATGTTTGATATTCTTTCGCCCTGAATTTTAATCCCACTCTTGAATATTTGTGTTATCTCTTCCAAGATCGAACAAGGATGCAGGACTACATCCTTGTCTTACAGCCTTTTTAATCTGAGTGCTTTATTCTTATGTGACCTACGTTGCTGTATTCCTGCCTTTCCTTGAACATTTTGTACTTTTTTGTTTCGTCGATTACATATATTTCTCGCTGTGAGAATAACAGCAAAATCAGAGAATTTCGAGCGCACGTACTGGGGCTTATGGATGACATCTCACCATTTGCCAATAATAGAAGGAAAAAAGGGGGCCGAGTTACACGAAGAGTCACTCTCCGTAAGATGGATTCTGGACTATGTACGTAGAAGTGGAAGTACAACACCTGAATCGACAGAAACAAAGATACTACCATTAGCACAATCAATTCGTCCCTTTTATGTACTGTCTCTGTCGTGCATCATGTTTGAAGTACAATGGGAATGGACGATTCTTTTAGTAACTGTGTGCACATGAAAGTTTTTGAATGCTTATATGCAAATATATATTGAGGTTCGTGACTTTAAGTACACACATCAAAGAATGTTCTGCATCACCTCGGTCCCGAGAGTTCCGGAACCTGTACAGAAAATTGGAATAGAGATCAACATAAGCATCATCTCCGCCTTTTTTATTGCTCATGAAAATCACACATTGCATGTTGTACCTCCACACAGCGAGACCTTCTGAGGTGGTGGTCCAGATTGCAGTACACACCTGTACCGCTAATACCCAGTAGCACGTCCTCTTGCATTGATGCATGCCTGTATTCGTCGTGGCATACTATCACAAAGTTCACCAAGGCACTGTTGGTCCAGATTGTCCCACTCCTCAACGGCGATTCGGTGTAGATCCCTCAGAGTGGTTGGTGGGTTACGTCGTTCATAAACAGCCCTTTTCAATCTATCCCAGGTATGTTCGATAGGGTTGATGTCTGGAGAACATGCTGGCCACTCTAGTCGAGCGATGTCGTTATCCTGATTCACAAGATGTGCACGATGGGGGCGCCAATCGTCCTCCAGGAAGACGAATGCCTCGCCAATATGCTGCCGATATGGTTGCACTATCGGTCGGATGATGGAATTGACGTATCTTTCAGCCGTTAGGGCGTCTTCCATGACCACCAGCGGCGTACGTCAGCCACACATAATGCCACCCCAAAAGCAGCAGGGAACTTCCATCTTTCTGCACTCGCTGGACAGTGTGTCTAAGGCGTTCAGCCTGACTGGGTTGCCTTCAAACACGTCTCCGACGATTGTCAGGTTGAAGGCATATGCGACACTCATCGGCGAAGAGAACGTGATGCCAATCCTGAGCGGTCCATTCGGCATGTTGTTGGGCCCATTTGTACCGCTCTGCAAGGTGTCGTGGTTGCAAAGATGGAGGTCGCCTTGGACGTCGGGTGTCAAGTTGCGCATCATGCAGCCTATTGCGCACAGTTTGAGTCGTAACATGACGCCCTGCGGTTGCACGAAAAGCATTATTCAACAAGTTGGCTTTGCTGTCAGGTTTCCTCCGAGGCATAAACCGTAGATAGCGGCAATCCACTGCAGTAGTAGCCCTTGGGCAGCCTGAGCGAGGCATGTCATCGACAGTTCCTGTCTCTCTGTATCTCCTCCATGTCCGAACAACATCGCTTTGGTTCACCCCGAGACGCCTGGACACTTCCCTTGTTGAGAGTCCTTCCTGGCACAAAGCAACAATGCGGACGCGATCGAACCTCGATATTGACCGTCTTGGCATGGTTGAGCTGCAGACAACCCGAACCGTGTACCTCCTTCCTGGTGGAATGACTGGAACTGATCGGCTGTCGGACCCTCTCCGTCTAATAGGCGCTGCTCATCCATCATTTTTTACGTGTTTGGGCGGGTTTAGTGACATCTCTGAATAGTCAAAGGGACTGTGTCTGTGACACAATATCCACAGTCAACGTGTATCTTCAGGAGTTCTGGGAACCGGAGTGACGCAAAACTTTTTTTGATGTGTATATTTCAAAGCTATGATATTTTCCTTTAGGAGCCCTTTATGGCTTTGGAGCCGAATGAATAGTCTTCACATGATATTACAGCAGCTTCTCTAGTTATCTTTATCAACTGTAAAAGCCCAGATTCCATTACTCGCTGTTTGGACTCAAACCAAACTGCGAACAAGAGACGAAGCACGCAACTCTGATAGAGATCAGTGCTACCTTACAACGGCAAGATCATGCACTCAACTTCCGCACTTAGTCACGACGAACATTACCCTCTTGCATGCTCCATTACGAGGGAACTACTGAACGAGCGGGATGAGGCCGCAACGCCGGCGTTCTCAGATGCGTCACACCCGCGGAACTACAGCAGGCAGGAAGCTGACCGGTACAGTACTGACGTAACTGCAGAGCCTTGATTTCTAATTTATGCAGCCCTCAACACTGTCGTCGTCATCACTATTTCCTGGTGCTATTAAACAAATAAAACAGCCACCTGAAATTCAAATCCAACACAAACGCCGTGCCAAAACATAATAAACTAGTAACTAAGGAACATGCCGTGAAACAAAACTGTTGACTAAAATGCCACTTAATAGGTAACCTGTGAGCGAAGAAAGAGCTCTCAGATGTTCTCTGTCGGGATTTGAGTAAACTGGGTGCTAAAACCTCTGTTCCCGCTGATTAAATTGTCGAACATAATCATCTCGATTGCCTCCTACACTGTACTGCCCCAGAAATTCTTCACCCGCGCCACATTGCTGGTATTTTCGTAATTCATTTCATGCTCATGAAATGAGGTTCGAGGAGTGGGATGTGGCACTCAGTTTGCATAAATCGCATCGGTAAATGTCGCGATGCTCTCTCACTGCTCGTAGATAAATGCATATTAAGAGGCTTTTAAGTAAAGGGTTATGTCTTACATCATTTTACGTACTTAAACATTTTTACATTTTGGTCTGGCCTTTCTCATGGATTTCAGTGTCTGTTGAGTGACGTGACCGTTCACAGTCTGATCGGCGTCGGCGATCGAATAGCGAGCAACGAAATCTGCCCTCGACTTTTGATGTAGACTAATGGGATAGACGGTGAAATGCCGTGTAAAGAGAAAATGGTAATTGGGGTTCAAACAAAAAAATCTCTTAAACCAACATAATAGGTAACCACAAAGCTCCTCGTGACGAATTTATTGTAACTTAGCCAGTGTTCTCAGTGCACTTGTTACACTGATTCTACACCAACATACGTAACGTACTCCGCGAGCCACCGCTCTCGACAAAAACCCGGGCTTTCGGTAATATTCACTATTGTTATCGTCAGAAAAGCAACCAAATGTCGAAGAAATAAGGCAATTACATAGATGTAAATTATGTAGTACTTCCCTCTGCAACCAATGGTGAAGCTTCGCTCGCAGCATCTCGATTTCCATGCAGAAGTTTCATACTTCGGACAGACTGGATACTAAATTGCCATGGAAATCTCAGATAGATAACACCATTACAGAAACAAGACAACAACTCGGCCTATTAAAACTGATTAAAGGATGCATTAATGGTGCTTCAAACGAAACTAGTCCATACATATGAGACCTTCATCAGCATTTTCAGAGCCGGTCTAGACGCATAACCAAAACTAAACAAAAAGGTTGTTCAACACGGAAAAATGAATCCTGAGAAGATTTAAAGGGTTTAGCACACATGCACCAACAATGCTACATACGATACGGCCAATGTAAAACTTTTAAAATACCAATGAGTGCGAATACACTAAGTGCGCACCTACTTGAAGATAAAATTATAAGTTCAATATTCCAAGATTTCAGTACAGTTGCATGCCACATACAATAGCCCAATGTATAAAGAACACAGACGAAGACGACAACGAAACAGAATTGCAAACAGGCCTAGACAGCAACCTCAGCCACCTATTATAAGAAAGCTAGGAATGAAAAAGTTGAAGATAACAATCAAACCTTCTGTCTAAAACATAATTCCAGCTGCTTTTAATGTAATGTACCCTCTCAACACTAAAATCAAAATACAAAACAACAGACAATACTTCAAAATTCTTTGTCCCCATTCACAAAAAAGTGGAGCTCAAACAAAACAGCCAAACCTACACTACCGGCCATTAAAATTGCTACACCGAGAAGAAATGTAGATGATAAACGGGTATTCATTGGACAAATATATTATACTAGAACTGACATGTGATTACAATTTCACGCAATTTTGGGTGCATAGATCCTGAGGCATCAGTACCCAGAACAACCACCTCTGGCCATAATTACGGCCTTGATACGCCTGGGCATTGAGTCAAATAGAGCTTGGATGGCGTGTACAGGTGCAGTTGCCCATGCAGCTTCAACACTATACCACCGTTCATCAAGAGTAAGTGACTGGCGTATTGTAACGAGACAGTTGCTCGGCCACCATTGACCAGACGTTTTCAATTGGTGAGAGATCTGGAGAATGTGCTGGCCAGGGCAGCAGTCGGACATTTTCTGTATCCAGAAAGACCCGTACAGGACCTGCAACATGCGGTCGTGCATTATCCTGCTGAAATGTAGCGTTTCGCAGGGATCGAATGAAGGGTAGAGCCACGGGTCGTAACACATCTGAAATGTAACGTCCACTGTTCAAAGTGCCGTCAATGCGAACAAGAGGTGACCGAGACGTGTAACGAATGGCACCCCATACCATCACGCTGGGTGATACGCCAGTATGGCGATGACGAATACACGCTTCCAATGTGCGTTCCCCGCGATGTCGCCAAACACGGATGCGACCATCATGATGCTGTAAACAGAACCTGGATTCATCGGAAAAAATGACTTTTTGCCATTCGTGCACCCAGATTCGCCGTCGAGTACACCATCGCAGGCGCTCCTGTCGGTGATGCAGCGTCAAGGGTAACCGCAGCCATGGTCTCCGAGCTGATAGTCCGTGTTGCTGCAAACGTCGTCGAACTGTTCGTGCAGATGGCTGTTGCCTTGGAAACGTCCCCATCTGTTGACTCAGGGATCGAGACGTGGCTGCACGATCCGTTACAGCCATGCGTATAAGATGACTGTCATCTCGACTGCTAGTGATACGAGGCCGTTTGGATCCAGCACGGCGTTCCGTATTACCCTCCTGAACCCACCGATTCCATATTCTGCTAACAGTCATTGGATCTCGACCAACGCGAGCAGCAATGTCGCGATATGATAAACCGCAATCGCAATAGGCTACAATCCGACCTTTATCAAAGTCGGAAACATGATGGTATGCATTTCTCCTCCTTACACGAGGCGTCACAACAGCGTTTCACCAGGCAACGCCGGTATACTACTGTTTGTGTATGAGAAATCGGTTGGAAAATTTCCTGATGTCAGCACGTTGTAGGTGTCGCCACCGGCGCCAACCTTGTGTGAATGCACTGAAAAGCTAATCATTTGCATATCACAGCATCTTCTTCCTGTCGGTTAAATTTCGCGTCTGTAGTACGTCATCTTCGTGGTGTAGCAATTTTAATGTCCAGTACTGTATAATGCATCAATTTCCGGGGATGCAGGCGCGCAAATACTACTACTTCAACTGATATCTCGGGCGCATATCGTCCGACCATCCTCAGAGTAAGTCGCAAGACTTACTATGAGGTGCCAAGCGCAGCATACATGCTCTACCGCGGCGGTACTGCGCATGCGGGTCAGAGATGCTGGTCGGTGTCGAAGAGGTACAATTACATACGCACCAGCTGTGGTGAAAGTGTTCAGACATTTGATTCGCTTATCGATGTATATTCGGTGGCGGTAATACCTTGAGGACTTCTCTGCACTGCAATTAGACCAAGAGGCGGGTTCCATGCCTTACCTAAATTAAAACTCTTAACTCTAAATTAAGTTACCTGTTAATCTAATTTCTATGGCTTCCTTGAAAATAAAATTCCAAAAGAAAGAGGTGGATGCTAAAATCTTCACGTCAGAATGGTTCATGAAATGACCCATATCTATACAACGTTTAGCACGTCTGGCTGTAGAGCACGCGTGTATCTTCGGTGTTCCACGCACCTCTCATGAACGTTGCACGTTGTCTGACCTTTATACGAGTTATAACGATTTCCGCAAGGAATCCGATACATACCCGCCCTACGAAGCAATAAATCATCCTTCAAAGAACCAATAAGGCTGCAATATTCGTAGGAGGCCGGAAGATTGCGGCGTTTCTCGAGAATACGACTTACCTTCGAGGAAAGGGTACCCATATACGGCAAAAAACCTCCGTTTTGTGAGCGTGATGAAAGCTACTGGCTTATAAATATAGATTCATATCCGTTGGTTTACGATATACAGCAGGTCCTAATGTGCCATCAATTTTACAACGAACGCAAACATCCAAAAACGGGAGGCAGCTATCTGCTTATGTTTCGAAAGTAAATTTATCACTAGCAAAGATAGAATTCGGATGTTCGAGAAGTCGATATAAATCATCCTTCCCGTGAGGCCATACTGCATATACAAATATGTCGTCCATGTACCTCCAGAAGTATGTTGGTTTGAAAACTTGCCGAGTACAGTGCCTTGGCCTCAAAGTCTTCCGTGAATAAGTACCTACCAGAGGGGAGAGGGGGCTTCTCATAGCAACTCCATCAATCTGCTCATAAAATTCACCATTAAACTGAAAATGATATGACAGAAGTACATGACAAGCCTATGGCTGAAAATAACGACAGCTCTCTTATCAGTGCACTCTTTCGCTCCAGGAAAGGTAGGGTCGCCGACGCAGAGGGAACTACCACATCTGTGACATCTGTGTCGTTCCTTTACGTCTTCGACAGTCAGTTGCTGCTCTGACAATGGTCGATGTTACATATGAAGATGGTATCTGTTCTTTCGGACATGTCCGAAAAAAAAAACAGATACCATCGATGACCATGCAGCTCTCTTAGAATGAAATTACAATTGAATCAAGACCGTAAGCTGTCGACAGGCGTCGATATACATCACTGGGGACAGTTGAAAATGTGTGCCCCGACCGGGACTCGAACCTGCGATCTCCTGCTTACATGGCAGACGCTCTATCCATCTGAGCCACCGAGGGTACAGAGGGTAGTGCGACTGCAGGGATTTATCCCTTGCACGCTCCCCGTGAGACCCACATTCCCAACTTAATGTCTACACACTACATTCGTAGTGGCCCTGCCCATTACACTCATTACTCACGGCGGACAATCTTACCGAGTCCAGTAAGAGTTCGGGCAATGCGTGTGCATCCAGCATCTATATATAGTTAAGGCTAACCAGCCCTTTACCTTCTTCTTCTGTGCTGGATGCACACGCATTGCCCGAACCCTTGCGGGACTCGGTAAGATTGTCTGCCGCGAGTAATGAGTGTAATGGGCAGGGGCACTACGAATGTAGTGTGTGGACATTAAGTTGGGAATGTGGGTTTCACGGGGAGCGTGCAAGGGATAAATCCCTGCAGTCGCACTATCCTCAGACGGATAGAGCGTCTGCCATGTAAGCAGGAGATCCCGGGTTCGAGTCCCGGTCGGGGCACACATTTTCAACTGTCCACGGTGATGTATATCAACGCTTGTCGACAGCTTAGGTTCTTGATTTAATTATCATTTCATGGTGGATATTGTCGAAAGCTCGGATTTTCATGGAGAATTACCGCGACAAGTACACTTAACGGGACGTAGAAGGTATTGCACGTCGCTTGACGGCTTGTAATTCGCTTGCGCGCTGCCGAACCCACTACTGGGAAGCTCGGACATAGCTGGGCTGTCGCGGGCAGTCCTCTGGGTAGGTGCAGCGGGCACACACCTCGCCTCGGCAGGAGCCGCCGTGAAACCCGAGCCGGGCCGGCCTGCCGGTGTGCTCGCGGCCACCACCGCCGTCTTAAATCGCTTCATTAGGCCGCGTATCCAACAGCTCTCGCCTCTTGTAGCGGCGGCCGCGTGTTTGCGTTCATGTTGCGTGCGGACGACAGGGAGGCAGCAAAAGCAAACAGAGCGTACGCTGTGTAGCAGCGAGGCTCATGCAGCCGTGGCCGAATCAAAACAAAGCAAATCGCCGCCAGTGTGTGCACGCGCAGGCCGCGCCTCTACACGACAACACTGTGTACTACACTGCCGTTATTGATCAGACACTCGTCCCCTCCCGAGAAAAGTGCGCGGATCCCACACATCACATGCGCTTCTCATTACCATAATATTTCATAAACGGTGTAAAATATTTAAACCAGGCCTTAAACAAGTTGTACTATGAAAAGAGCGTTGTAGCTGTAGTGTCTACCGAGAAACGTGGACGAACACTCTGTCTTGCTCACTTTTATTTTATTCATTGATTTGTTTATCCTGGCAAGATTAGCGCCATCACGCCCTCTCGTACATCTAACCGGGCGTTCTGCATGTTTCACTTTATACTCATTACGACAAGCATAACTTACAGCCACACGATTCAGTCACGTTAATGTGACCACCGCCTATGTTCGACATCAGCGTGCAATAACCATTCACAGACTGCAGGTGGCAGCACCAGCAGTGGAGGGCACATAAAGCATATGGGAGGGACACGGAAAACAGTGCTGTCATTGTCGTAAGGTGGAAAGGGAGCTATTTATCTGACGTCTAAAACGGCACGATCATTGTCTTCCGGACCAAGGGTGAAAGGATCTTTGAAACGGCTAAGTTTGTAAATTGTTCGCGTGTCGCCGTGATCGAAGTGTACCGTGCATGGCAAAATGACGCCATACAAAACCGGCGCCGAGGCAACTGTGACCCACCACGGGCCATAGATGACAGTGCTGAATGACGGCTGTGGAGGTGTGTACGGGCGAACAGACGTGCAACTGTTGAGTAACTGACCGCCCAGATGTACCAAGGGGCCATCAACGTTGTCTCCTCAACGACCGCAGCGGACACCTGGTCCACGCAACGATGCTGACTGCTCTTCATCGGCGACGACGAGTGGAATCTGCACGCCAGGAGCGTAGCTGGATGTCGACTGACTGGCGACAAGTACCCTTTTCAGGTGAATCACGTTTTATGTCCCATCACGCAGACAGCTGTTGGCCTGTAAGGCGTGAAAAGTATGAAATAAACGGGGTCCAGGCCAGAGGAGCTAGCATTATGGTGTGGGGAATGTTTTCCTGGTATACCTTGGCACTGAAAGACCTAAGTCGAAACAAGGCCACGGGAGTAGACAACATTCCATTAGAACTACTGACAGCCTTGGGAGAGCCAGTCCTGACAAAACTCTACCATCTGGTGAGAAAGATGTATGAGACAGACGAAATTCCCTCACACTTCAAGAAGAATATCATAATTCCAATCCCAAAGAAAGCAGGTGTTGACAGATGTGAAAATTACCGAACTATCGGTTTAATAAGTCACGGCTGCCAAATACTAACGCGAATTCTTTACAGACGAATGGAAAAACTGGTAGAAGCCGACCTCGGGGAAGATCAATTTGGATCCGTAGAAATGTTGGAACACGTGAGGCAATACTGACCTTACGACTTATCTTAGGAGAAAGATTAAGGAAAGGCAAACTTACGTTTCTAGCATTTGTAGACTTAGAGAAAGTATTCGACAATGTTGACTGGAATACTCTCTTTCAAATTCTGAAGGTGGCAGGGGTAAAATACAGTGAGCGAAAGGCTATTTACAATTTGTACAGAAAGCAGATGGCAGTTATAAGAGTCGAGGGGCATGAAAGGGAAGCAGTGGTTGGGAAGGGAGTGAGACAGCCTTGTAGTCTCTCCCCGATGCTATTCAATCTGTATATTGAGCAAGCAGTAAAGGAAACGAAAGAAAAGTTCGGAGTAGGTATTAAAATCCATGGAGAAGAAATAAAAACTTTGAGGTTCGCCGATGACATTGTAATCTGTCAGAGACAGCAAAGGACTTGGAAGAGCAGTTGAACGGAATGGACAGTGTCTTGAAAGGAGGGTATAAGACGAACATCAACAAAAGCAAAACGAGGATAATCGAATGTAGTCGAATTAAGTCGGGTGATGCTGAGGGAATTAGTTTAGGAAATGAGACACTTAAAGTAGTAAAGGAGTTTTGCTATCTGCGGAGCAAAATAACTGATGATGGTTGAAGTAGAGAGGATATAAAATGTAGACTGGCAATGGCAAGGAAAGCGTTTCTTAAGAATAAAAATTTGTTAACATCGAGTATTGATTTAAGTGTCAGGAAGTCGTTTCTGAAAGTATTTGTATGGAGTGTAGCCATGTAAATAGTTTAGACAAGAAGAGAATAGAAGCTTTCGAAATGTGGTGCTACAGAAGAATGCTGAAGATTAGATGGGTAGATCACATAACTAATGAGGAGGTATTGAATAGAATTGGGAAGAAGAGGAGTTTGTGGCATAACTTGACTAGAAGAAGGGATCGGTTGGTAGGACATGTTCTGAGGCATCAAGGGATCATCAATTTAGTACTGGAGGGCAGCTTGGAGGGTAAAAATCGTAGAGGGAGACCAAGAGATGAATACACTAAACAGATTCAGAAGGATGTAGGTTGCAGTAGGTACTGGAAGATGAAGAAGCTTGCACAGGATAGAGTAGCATGGAGAGCTGCATCAAACCAGTCTCAGGACTGAAGACTGCAACAACAACAACCTTGGCATTCTGGAAGGCACAACGGATCAGACATCAAAAGTGTTCAAATGTGTGTGAAATCTTATGGGACTTAACTGCTAAGGTCATCAGTCTCTAAGCTTACACACTACTTAACTTAAATTAGCCTATGGACACACACACACACACACACACACACACACACACACACACACACACACACACACACCCATGCCCGAGGGAGGAGTCGAACCTCCGCTGGGACCAGCCGCACAGTCCATGACTGCATCGCCCTAGACCGCTCAGCTAATCCGATCAGACATGACTTGGTCATGTGGCCTAAAGGACAGTGTAACAGTTTCACATGCATGGTGTAGCGGGTTCGAATCTTTCAATATCCTTGCTTACAGCATTTTCAAAAATCTTTGAGAAAGTAATGTACTCAAGAGTGGTTAGCCATCTCAACAGTAATAGGATACTTAGTAAATCACAGTTCGGATTTCAGAAATGCTGTTCCACTGAGACAGCAATATAAAATTTCACTGTCCACATAATAGAGTCTGTAAATAGTAAAATGTCATCAGTAGGAATATTGTGTGACTTATCCAAAGCATTTGATTGTGTGAACCATGACATCATGTTAGAGAAATTACAATTCTACGGTATAAATGGAACAGCGTATGAGTGGTTTAAGTCATATCTACAGAACAGGAAGCAAAAAGTCTCTTTATATGCTTCGAGTGATTCAAAGGAGTTTGCCACTTCATCTAACTGGGGTGAAATTACATTAGGTGTTCCACAAGGTTCGATCATGGGTCCCCTGCTATTCTTGATATATGTGAATGACCTCCCTTCTTATGTGAAACAAGATGCTGAACTTACACTGTTTGCTGATGATACAAGCATAATTATTAATCCAGTAAAAGAAAGTCCGATAGAAAATGATACAAATAAGGTCTTTGAAAAAGTTATTAATTTTTTTTTGGGCTTGCTCTGAACTTTGAAAAAAAAAAGAAAAAAAAGAAAAGCAGTACATCCAATTTTCTGCTGCAAAAAGTATAATTCCTTCAATAAACATAACACATCAAAAGAAGTCAGTAGCCAGGGTAGAGCATACTACGTTTTTGGGTGTACATATAGATGAGATTCTTAATTGGAAAATTCATATTTTGGGTCTCCTAAAGCGACTAGGTTCAGCAACTTTTGCAATCAGAATAATTGCCTATTCTGAGGATGTAGAAATTAGTAAGTTAATACACTTTGCATACTTCCACTCGCTGATGTCATACACAATAATATTCTGGGGCAACTCAACAG
This sequence comes from Schistocerca cancellata, assembly GCF_023864275.1. NCBI lineage: Eukaryota > Metazoa > Arthropoda > Insecta > Orthoptera > Acrididae > Schistocerca > Schistocerca cancellata. Next base: position 603,470,392 of record NC_064631.1, on the reverse strand, counting down.
TTAGGCAAAAGGTATTCACTGCTCAAAAGAAAGTAGTTAGAATAATGTGTGGGGTTCATAGCCGCACATCTTGTAGGCATCTGATTAAAAGGTTAGGAATTCTTAAAACTGCTTCACAGTACATTTACTCAGTAATGAATTTTTTCTCAACAACATGGACCACTTTAAAATCAATAGCGACATTCATGATTACAATACCAGAAAAAGAAAGACCTACACTATCCTTTACTTAACCTATCTTTGGCACAGAAAGAGGTAAAATATGCTGATATAAAACTTTTTGATAAATTAGCAGATGAAATAAAATGTCTGACAGACAGTAGTAATAGTGTCAAAAACAAAGTGAAATTATACGTCATTGACAGCTCCTTCTATACCATAGATGAATTCTGGAATATGAGTAAATAAATCTGGAGATGTAATATATGCATTTTGTGCCATTTAAGGGAATGGGATAGATAATAGAAATATTTAGGTGTAATACCATGATGTAATAAAAGGAAAACAACTTGTTTCCTGTGCGCATCTCTTGTGCATTTGACACGTTCCACATCATAACGGATTTTCCGTGCTATTGATCAATGGAACAAGTAACTAACTAAACTAAACTAAACCAAAACAAGTACCCATCTGTCCTTGGGGCACATGTCCACTCCTACATGCAGTTTGTTCTGCCTCGGCACGATATCGCGTACCAGCACGAACAACACAAAGTGCCACACAGCTCGCAATGTATGCCCATGATTCGAAGAGCTTCAGGATAAGTTTAACGTACTCCCCTGGCGACCAAACTCCCCGGATTTAACCCAATCGAGAATCTGTGGGACTAGCTCGATTGGGCTGTTCGCGCCATGAATCCTCAACCGAGAAATCTAGCGCTGGAGTCGGAATGGCTCCACGTACCTGTCTGTATGTTCCAGAAGGTCACTGACTCTCTTGCTACACGTCCCGAAGTGATCCGCACTGCAAGAGGTGGTTATTCAGGCATTTGACAGGTGGTCACATTAATGTGACTGGTCAGTCAACAAGCCTCGTAGGGCTCAACGGTGCTGGCCGACCGCCGTGTAATCACCACACGATAGGCGTCACTGGCTGCGGATATGGAGGGGCATGTGTCAGCACATCACTCTCCAGGTCGTTGTCGGCTTTCATGATCGGAGCCACTACTTTTCAGTCAAGTCGCTCCTCAATTGGCCTCACAAAAGCTGAATGCACCCCGCTCGCCAAAAGCGCTCGGCAGACCCGAACAGTCTCCCATCCGAGTGCTAGCCAAACCCAGCAGTGCTTAACTTCGGTGATCTGACGGGAACCGGTGTTACCACTACGGCGAGGCCGTAGGCAATATAGAATACAATATTTGGAAATTACTGTGATGTAAATAGTACAGGAAAATCAGTGTGAATTAGTTATGATAAGTTCAACAATAAAGACAAGTTATCAGGAGGTAGATTAAAACTATGAGGGCTAGCTAGCATCCATGGACACGAGATTAGACTTGACAGGCGGATGAGAAAGAAGAACGTAATGAAAAAGAAATAACATTGATAGAGGAAAAGAAAGAAGCGTGACTGAGAATGGAAAGGGAAAGAAGTGTAATGGGAGCATTTGCTTTACTGCTCAGCACAGGAGAAAATGGTCATACACATTAAGATTCTGAAACTTCTTTATTTAAATGAGTGTGTCTGTACTTAAATTGCAGAATGAATGAGAAGTTCAGTCTTCTATGGGATTTGGTTCTGAAACAGCTGAGTAAAACTGAACGTACTGAGCCTACTTTGTCTTTACTTTTTCTTATCATGTCAACACTGACCCACAATATTCTAACGCAACGCAATCTGACTGCTAAAAAAAAGATAACCTGACTTCAAATAATTGATTCAAAAGAATGGCCCTGACTAAAAAGAAATCCTAACAATAACCTATGCCGGCCGAAGTGGCCGTGCGGTTCTAGGCGCTGCGGTCTGGAACCGCGAGACCGCTACGGTCGCAGGTTCGAATACTGCCTCGGGCATGGATGTGTGTGATGACCTTAGGTTAGTTAGGTTTAACTAGTTCTAAGTGCTAGGGGACTAATGACCTCAGAAGTTGAGTCCCATAGTGCTCAGAGCCAATAACCTATACATTTCATTAAGCACTTACCTCACAAAAATCTTCATTGCTCGAACTACTGCAATACAGAGAGTGTCAATACTGCCAACTAAATTAAAGATCCTAACTACTAAAGACACTAACTACTAATAGGCATGTGGTTAGCGAAGGAAAGATTTTGTTGCAAACCAAATAATGTATACTTTTACCTTAATAATGTGACATCCAGTTCAAACACGAATATAAATCGTCATTAACATCTAGTACAAAGGTATATAATCATGAATAATATTCAATCTCCAAGTCGCACATGTACAGGTCGTTAGCCAACGCTAACACTTCAGACCTCTACGCTCCATCAATGCTAACTTCTCACATCTAACATCCATCACTGCTGGCTTTTTACCTCCAACTGCCCAACAGTACTTCCATCACTGTTGGTGACTGACTTCCAACTGCCCAGAACTACTGGCGATTAACTTCCAACGAGTCCAACCAGCCACAGAGTCTCTTAAAAAGAAAGTGCAGTCAGAGATCCAATGCAAAACGCTACACAGCGCTGCCAACACAGAAGCAGCCCACTTACAATTTGGCAAAAGGTCATGAGAGACACAGAAGGAGGTAAGTACTTCAGCTTCTTCTCAAAAGCAACAAGGTACTGGACTGTGTGCGGAGTGTTCAAATGGCTCTGAGCACTATGGGACTCAACTGCTGAGGTCATTAGTCCCCTAGAACTTAGAACTAGTTAAACCTAACTAACCTAAGGACATCACAAACATCCATGCCCGAGGCAGGATTCGAACCCGCGACCGTAGCGGTCTTGCGGTTCCAGACTGCAGCGCCTTTAACCGCACGGCTGTGCGGAGTGTAGGCTAGAGTGTTAGAAAGGTGGACGGTAGCAACGGAGAAGACTCTTGCGCATGTTTCTGTTTCATGGAAGGGCACAGCTAGGGTATTAGATAAGGGGGAACTTGCGTTTCGAGTGTGATGAGACGACACGTAATTGATCTCGGATGCAAGGTAATAGGCTGCATGCGCACAGAGAAGCTGATGAACCGATGCAGTAGACATAGCGTGTTGTAGTCACTTAACATTTGCGGCTGCAACCATCCTCCCTGGGAGTATGAAGCACAGACATGGCGCACGCAAACATTCGTCTAGGATTTTCACTACTAGTTTCGTGTTGGATTACATCACAACACAGTGGATGTTCGGTACAACGAATAACTGAACAAGTTTATGTTTCACATCGTATGAAAATGTGTTCCGGAACTTCTAGAGACTACAGAGGCAGACCAAGTAGATCAATGGGGTTTTTAATGGAGTGTTCGACAGTTCCCGAATAGACATATTCTATATAGTCTATGTGGCCTGAACATGTGCCACCGTCTCCCTTCCTCTTAATTCACCTAAAACAATCAGCGAACTTTGTGCCAGTTGCTGTTCCGTCTTCGATGAATTCTTGCGATGGGCTTATTCAAAGGAAACTGCTGCTCATTTTTGGAACACAGCTTGCGACTAAACTTCGAGAAACAAGCGGCGACACTGACTGTAAGAACCGCCGAACATTTTGCGGTTAGTGCTCGGGCGCATATGGCGCAAGTTGTCTCTGATTTGTTCGATCGATGGGGCCGGGAAGTGCTGTACCATTCACTAGCCCTTGTGACTTCAGCTGGATTCCTAAATTGAAGGAAGCAAAAAAATGGTTCAAATGGCTCTGAGCACTATGGGACTTAACATCTGAGGTCATCAGTCCCCTAGAACTTAGAACTACTTAAACCTAACTAACCTAAGGACATCACACACATCCATTCCCGAGGCAGGATTCGAACCTGCGTGGTTCCAAACTGAAGCGCCTGGAACCGCTCGACCACACCGGCCGGCTGAAGGAAGCAATTCATGGCATTCTTTTCAGAACTCTAACAGAGATTCTTCCGGAAATAGATTGCTCCAGTCGTACTATCAGTATAACTGGCACTACTAAGGGTGTCCTACGGCTTCCACATCGCTGGTAACGGGTTATACACAATGCTTGCGACTGCTTTGAACGTCATTAATACTTTGACACATGTGTCTGATTTATATAATTTGTAAATAAAATGTTAAAGTTACAGCCCTCGTCATTAGTTTTGAAACCCAGCTCGTGATTCTGTAACATAAAAAATAAAAACTTTGTGTTCTTATTCATCCTGCAGAGAGGGGTGAATGGAAACAGCAGTGTTAATCTTTTTATTGTTTCTATTTATTACTTCTTTGTGGGCTTCTAATTACGTTATTGTAACACTAAACTGATGAAGTTGATTTGTTTGTTAACGCATTTAGTGACTGGCATCATCTTTAAAAATGATTACGTCTTTGAATTTACATGTTTACGTACGCTCAAAAGTAATGGACAGCTCTCAAACAACATTTCCTTGGCTAAATAAGTGACTCTTGATCTGTCAAAATAAACGTGTTAACTCGGTGTTGATTTAAAAAAAAGATCAACACATCCTTGGGCTCCTAAGTAAAAAAAGAAAAAGTACACGCATACAAAGTAATTGTGTGTGCTTACTTTGTCCGTGAACTTTAATCACAGCATACACTTCTGGATTGAGAACAGATCCGAGTGGTTCCTCAGTTCTGACAATATCTTAGCGTTGTTCTGAAAAAACACCGAGGACTGCTGTTTCTATTCACCCCAAAAATTCCGAAAACATAACCCTACGTTTTCAATTACCCGAAGTAAGTCAGCTTAAAGTATACTTTGAAAATGAACTTTGGGTTAACGAAACGCAGTTGTAAATTTGCTTTCTAGATATTTATATTATAAAGTTCAAAGTAAGCATATTCAGCACAGTATTCAATGTTTAACTTAATAATCTAACTTAATAATCTAACTTTGAACTGTTAGATTGGGGCGCTTCCAACCTAGACAGACAAATCTTTGAATGATATTTCCGTTTGTCGTCCGACACGATAGCACAGAACTGTTTTGAAAGTGTGATTTCTGCTCAATCCATTGTTTCTATTCGTCCCAGTATACGGTACGTATTCCGCAGGTTCCATATTAAGTAGTTTCCTATGAATGCAAAAGCGCGAGTGAAGAGGACTGGAGCTTCAGTCATATCATTGGACATTGTACACAAGATCAGCTTGGGCATGGATGAGAAAGGAATTTCATTTGGTATAATTGGTTTCTTGTTTGTTGCTGTTTTCGGTGGTAGCCTTTTATCTTGGTGAAAGGAATAAGCCCGTCTCCTACTGAAAGGAACAGTCCCAGCATGTGGCCTAAGCAAGTTAGGGAAACTATAGGAGACGTAAACCTGAGTGCCTGGACGGGAATTTCAACGCCAGTCCTCCAGAAAGAGAGTCCAGTTTCTACGCCACCCCTCCCCCCAGATCTCAGGAAAAAAATAGTGTATTCAGGTCATCTACGAACAGCTGCTAGTCGTCGGCAGTTTGGTGTAGTGAGAGGTCAGTAGATTCTTATGCTCATGGAAAGTTAATGAAGAAATGTACATCAGCATCCATACTCTGCAAACCACTGTGCAGTCAGGAGAAAGAACAAAGAGTAACAGCGTACTACAGACAAATCGAAGGAATCGCACGTATAACAATACTACGGAGTCCTCATGAAACATTCATATCAGAAACGCAGTGTTGCAAACTTCTGTTTACCAGTGGCAAAGTACCGAGAAAAATAATATAGGCAGCAACCTGACAAGTAAAAAAAGTTCTATTTTCAGAGAAACAAAATGGCCGATGAAGGGTAGATGCCATAAGCGGTATGAGTCATGTAAAGAAAGTTTTCATAATAAAAATGCTGTAGCAATATAGAATATTGATGAGGAAGTGAAACAAGTTGCTTCTGAAACTGTATTTGATGTACTGCGTTGTATCTGAAGGAAACCCAAGAATCAAAAACTGGAATAATTTGGAATATTATAGAAGGTAATAAAAATCAAGTGGCATGAAGAAGACTCTAGAATGAATGTAGGAGAATTTAATCCCTTTCCAGGGGGAGGGGTGAAGTTAGTAGGATGTATACGAAGACATCTAGAGAACTTTTACTTCGCGCTCCTAGAGCTGGAGAACAAGAAACTCGTATGCCTTATATTGGTGTTGTATACGAAATTGTGGACTGTGGTGCCCTCTGCAGCGTGTGTATATACTTGTGACAAATTGTAAAGGACGCTATGAATAAATGTGTGAGCTGAAGTTGCTATGTTGAATTCTTTTAAATACTAGTCAGTAGCAACATTTTGATGCCGAAACTCGGTAGTGTATGAAGAGAGCAAGTGCTGAGTTACACAATGCCCGAACCTACTGGATTAGAAGAGTTCAAGAGGAGCTATCCACTACCGAGCTCTCTGCATTGCGTAAGGGAGAACCGTTACCAAAAGGATCAAAGGCAGGTCGATACAATCCTTTCCTTTCGGACGGCGTGATTCTGCTCGGTGGTAGGCTATGCTGCAGTGTCCAGTTATACTGGACGAAGTCACGCATCGTATTGCGAGAACTACGTAAAAATCTTGAATTTTGCGAGGACGGCAAGCTGTTCGGAGAGTTCTTCATTCTCTCCTGTCCAGCAAGGTAATACACAGTCGACGATATGAAGAAATGGAGGCTCAGCTACCACTAGACAGAGTTCAAGCTACAAGACCATTTTCAGTAAGAGGAATTGATTTTGGTGGGTCATTATGTGTTAGAATTGGGAACCAAATCAAGAAGTCGTACATGGCCCTATTCACATGCACCACAACACGCGCAATTCACTTTGAACTTGTCACCGATACGCCCACCAATAGATTTATGATGGATATGCAACGCTTTGCAGGATGTAGAAGCCTGCTACTCACTATTTACTCAGACAATGCTAAAATGTTCCATGTAGCCAACACAGAGCTGTCTGAACTCTTCAAAACAGTCCACGATATTGACTACTGTGCCAGCCATCACCTGAAAGTAAATACCACCACGAGTGGCTTGGTGGTGAGGTTGGTGGGAACGCATAATAGGCTCCGTGAAGTGTCGCTTGAGGAGGGTCCTTGGTTGCTTTCAGGTGGATGAAGACAGCCTAAACCCATTTTGATAAGAACAGAAGCCGCAGTAAACTCAGGACCCATCGCTCATGGAGGAAGTGAGATGGCATTGACACTAGCTCATTTCCTAAATGATGGCAAACTAGTAACCATTGCTTGTGACCTAACCTTAACTAGAAGGGATCTTGCCAAGGAGTTCCGACTAAGGCAAAAGGTCAGCGAGGATATTTGGCATTGGTGGAAAAATGAGTAGCTCCTGATGCTAAGAAGCTATCACGAGGTGAAGGGATACCTGTCAAGAAGAAGACCAAGAATTGGAGAAATCGCTCTACTTCAGGAGAATATGAAGCCATAGCGTTCGTGGAAGAAAGCAGTGGTGGTTGAGGTGCAGCCTGACCAGGATGACGACATAAGATGCATCGTTGTCCAGCCGCCGGATGGCACAAAGATCTGTCGACAGGTGAAGCTGTTCTTCGCGCTCCTAATAGGAGTAAGGTAGGTAAGCTGAAGTTCCACGTTGTGGTACTAGACGTGTCGATCGGACGCGGCCGACCGCCGTGTCATCATTTGTCAGCCGCATCGTCGGATGCGGAATGGAGGGGCATGTGGTCAGCACACCGCCCTCCCAGTCGTTGCCGGGTTTCTCGATCTACGAACTGCTACTAATCCGTCGAGTAGCTCCTCAATTGGCCCCGCGAGGCTGAGTGCACCCCATACCAGTCCTCCCACAAAGAAAAAAATCACTAGCAGTGCCAGGAACGAACCCGGTCCCCCTCATGGCAATCAGCCGCACTGAGACTCAGCTACGGAGGCGGACTAGTTGCAGTAAAGTGGTAAAAAATGTAGGAACATAGATTAAAATATGCAAAACGGATTAATGGGGAATTGGGTGTAGTTGATATGCAAAGTTGAAATGATTAGCTGAGGGCAGAAATGGAAGGCGGTATGAAACAAGTTGAAAAGCTGTTGCGTTTAAAGAAGGGTGCGGTGGAATGTCCCGGCGAGTAGGTGGCGCGCGTGCCCGGTGGATTTGAGAGGTGGGCAGGCGACGCCCGAGTCGCCACCGGATCGCCGTTCGCCCGGATTAAGGGCGAGTCGCGGCGGCGTGCGAGCCATTAATTAGCCTGCGGATCGGCTGCCGTATCGCCGGAAAAAAAGCGGCGGGCGGCTCGCGGCCGTCTCACGGGAAGCCGGCGCTGACCCGGTTGGTGACGGCGTGGCGTGGCGTGGCGTGATGAGATGCTTCGCCCGGGGACGTCCTGACTGGCGGGCCGCCAGGCGGCCGCGTCTGGCCCCTGCAGGCGGCTCTGCGAGTGGCCGAGGGACGCCGAGGCGGAGGTGGCGGGCACTTCCAGATTGCGTAGCAAGCTTGGGAGCATTATTTGCCCTCCCTGAGAATGTTTGGAGTCGTAGGTCACTGAAACGTCGAACACATTATGTCTCAAGGTCCAGTTGTCAATGTTCGATTGAGGCTAAACAGAATTCTGATGGCTTAAAAGACAGTACTACACACTGAAGTATAGGGCTTGGACAGTGTTGTAGTAGCCTTCAGACGGAAGACTAGTTTGCTATAACTTCCCATATTAGTCTATCCTGTGCAAGCCTCTTTACCTGTAGTGCTGCAGCCTATGTCCATTTCACACAGCTTACTGTATTCGAGCCTAGGTCTCCTTTTACAATTTTTACTCCTCCTCCCAAAGACATTATCAGACTGATGTTTCCTTGACGCCTCAGAATGTGTCAACTTGAGCCACAGATTTCTTTTTTTCCCAATTCGATTCGGTCCGTCCTTATTAGTTATTCCTGCTACCCATCATTCTGTAGCGTTACACTTCGAAAGTTTCTGTTCTCTTCTTGCCTGAACTGCTTATCATCTACATTTCCCTTCTGTACAAGTTCAAAAATGGTTCAAATGGCTCTAAGCACTATGGGACTTAACATCTGAGGTCATGAGTCCCCTAGACTTAGAACTACTTAAACCTAACTAACCTAAGGACATCACATACAGTCATGCCCGAGGCAGGATTGGAACCTGCGACCGTAGCAGCAGCGCGGTTCCGGACTGAAGCGCCTAGAACCGCTCGGCCACAGCGGCCGGCTTCTGTACAAGTCTACACATTACAAGTACCTCCAGAAAAGATTAGTATGGGGTACTATTTTAACACTGCAATATTTTATATAGGCGCATGTTATCATTATTAAGTCATACAGTAGAGTTGCATGTCTTTGGGAAATATAACGGCTGTAATTTTCCTTTGTTTTCAGCCTTTTGCAGGACCAGGTTAGCAAGGCTGTGTTGGCTAATGTTACAAGTTCAGGTTAGTCAATCATTCAAACCGGTTCCCCTGTAACTACTGCAAAGGCTGCTGCCCGTTATCGCTAACTACAAATTTCTCTGGTTTCTTCACAGATATCCTGCTGATGTGGTCGCACCTACGGTATGGCTTTCTCCTCGGCAAGATCTGTGTTTCGTGTGGTGGGGATCTATGTTGGTGCACTTCGTAACGAATCATTTCCTACCCACATCTGTGTGCTAGTCTCGTTCATTATTGTGACCACAAGGAACAGTTTCCATTTTAAGGGCGGAGGATGTCACTGTTCGGCCTGAAAACGATGGGCTGCTCTTTCACTAATTCTCCTAAACGGGTTGAGTTGGGAGCCTACGAAACAAGCGCTAGGCCGAGTGAATTTCCCGAAATAGCAGTTGTTCCTAAGCACCTGCTGGAACTACTCGTATACCTTGAAATACCCTGTCAGGGTTTTGCGGTGGAGCACTTCAGCTGAGTATTAACTAATTTCGTGGAGCGGTTTGAAGGTCAAAATAACGAAGGGTCGCCCTGCAGCCCTCGTGAGTTTGATGTGGCAAGTCGGCAGAGCGGAGTTGGTGTTTGAATGTTTTTCACCAAGTCAGGAGTTAGTGACCTTTCACGACCGTTGAGTTTACTTATCCTGTGCAGGAAGTCTGCAAAGCATTCGAAAGCGCGTTCCCATGTGCAGGCGTAGAATTATGCTTAGGCACTCGGCGAATGTTGGGGGCTAGTGGGCCTAAACTTGTTTGGTGAAATGAGGTCCCAGAGCAGAGCGTGGAGCCGCTAGCTAGCTGGAGGTCGTGTTGGGTAGAAGTGACGGACTTGGCTAGCGTTAGCTGATGCCAACAGATTGCATTGGCTTCTGTGCAAATTTGAGTGTGGTGATTCTGAGTGATATTTTTCGTACTAATTTTAAACTGTATCCTTGTTTTGCTGTCGTGGAGACTATCGCCGGATGTCGCTAAGACTGAGTTGGAGGCGGTGTGTGAACTGTAAGGAGTGTACATATTCCAGTCCAGTAATACTTTCTTGGAATCTTTCCGAAAGCGGTTGGATTGCTGCAGAATTATTGGAATTGGAGTAGTGATAAGTTTATCCATGTTTCGTGGGCCAACTCGAGGCCGACGACCCTTATTTGGACTGATTTTATTTGTATAGCAGTGCAAAGAATACATATGAGCCACCGATAAAAATTTCCATTTAAATGAGTGGTGCATTTCGTTGCGTAGTATGCAGACCTCGGCCGCGATGCTCCGAGGACTGGACGAAAGGGAGGTTTCAACTTGTTACAAGGAAACATAATCACGTCTACAAGCCTCCAGTTTACGTTCAAAGTTCATCGTTCATCATCAACGTTTGCGTTCATCATCAATGTTCAACGTTTGCGTTCATCGTTCAGCAATTACGTTCATCGTTCAAAAAATCCTTAATTTTTCTCTGTATTTGACAACAACGATTATTCACAGAATAATTTATTGTTTTCACAACCACTACCATATAGTCCTGCTGTTTCAAACCACGCATCTCTCGCCAGGATAAGAAACCACCTAGTGCGAAGACAAACAAACGACTCAAAAAGAATCTACCTGAAGAAGTTGGACAATCTGACTCTAGCCGTAGTTCGCCCAGTAGCCCTGACAGTGAAGTAGCAGAAAACGAACTGTGTGGGGGATTCTATGAAGAAAAATTCCCTACTAGTCAAGCATGTAGATCGAATTCATCTTTTGATTCAAATAAAGCTCTTAATTCAGGTCAGTTGTATATCACCTCTGCTAGCTCTTCAACAGTGTAGACCGTTGCAGAGTTGTTGTTGTCTTCTGAGTCCATTTCTACTTTCCCTTAACAGTGTAGGCCGTTGTAGAGTCGTTGTTAGCGTCCATTTGTAACATACAAAATTTAATGGTGATTAAAAAAAAACTTTAAGTGTGAGTGTGGTGGAGCTGTATTCAATACATCACTCACATAGCGTAGAGAACTGACAATTCATAAAAAATCTTATCGCTGCTGAAGAGACTAGCATTCGTTTCCCTCTCTGCGAAGAGGTGAACGCAAGAAAATAAAGATGTGAACGACAGTGAACGAAGGTGAATGCTTGCGTTAACCTGCGAATTTTTTGAGAGAAATTTGAGCTGAAAGATTGAGTTAAAGTAAATACATTTTGTGGGTTCTGAATAATTAGACCGGTTTCGGCTAAACCGGAAGGTCAAATGAGCCAGAACCCCCAAAATGATCTACTTACCGGTTCCTGATATTCACGGTACACTCGTGAAATGGTCGTTCAAGAAAATCCCCGCTTTATCGCTACCTCGGACCTGCTGTGTCCCATTTCTTCAGTGTAAGTACTGTGATCACTTCTTTCCGAAGCAGCATGAGGATTCTAAATAGAAAAATGTCCCCTGACCGCGTTACGAATGCTGTACAGCCTTCATATGGTGCCTTCAGGCCTTCAGACGTGTCTGTTTCTTTCTCAAGGTTGTCTCCACCTGGCAGGATGCCCCACCCGTCACACACCCTCCTGTATGATACACACCAGATGCACGGGCTACGGGGCATTTTCCTTCGAGGTCGTACAAACAAAATTTGTTAGTAGATCTGTTAAAAATCGCAGGAGCATTTCTCGGCGTTTCAGTGTCATAAACCCTCTGGTATGGACCATGGCTACTGAGATCGTAAGAAATAGTTTAGTACAGGGATAAATGCAATAAACTTGTTACAAGAATGCGCGAAAACAGAAGTCATTGCTGACGTACAAGCCAAAACAAGGGTGAAAGAAGATTAGTTGTTCGAAGAAAATATAGCGAGAGAGAAATAACTGAAGATGGAGCAAACTACACAATTTAACCCTTGACTTGGATGGTGGGTGTGATGTTGAGAGAAAAAGCATGGTCTATTGCAGAGCACTTGGTACTAGACTACAATAAAGTATAAATTAAATTTTTCAAGTAATCGACATTATGTCACTATGTGAGGGTTACAGCATTTACTATATACACTATGTGATCAAAAGTATCCGGACACCTGGCGGAAAATGACTTGCAAGTTCGTGGCGCCCTCCATCGGTAATGCTGGAATTCAGCATGGTTTTGGCCTACCCTTAGCCTTGATGACAGCTTCCACTCTCGCAGGCATAAGTTCAATCAGGTGCTGGAAGGTTTCTTCGGGAATGGCAGCCCATTCTTCACGGAGTGCTGCACTAAGGAGAGGTATCGATGTCGGTCGGTGTGGCCTGACACGAAGTGTGCGTTCCAAAACATCCCGAAGGTGTTCTATAGGACTCAGGTCAGGACTCTGTGCAGGCCAGTCCTTTACAGGGATGTTATTGTCGTGCAACCACTCTGCCACAGGTCATGCATTATGAACATGTGCTCGATCACGCTGAAAGATGCAATCGCCATCCTCGAATTGCTCTTCAACAGTGGGAAGCAAGAAGGTGCTTAAAACATGAATGTAGGCCTGTGCTGTGACAGTACCACGCAAAACAAGGGGTGCAAGCCCCCTCCATGAAAAACACGACCACACCATAACACTACTGCCTCCGAATTTTGCTGCTGGCACTACACACGCTGGCAGATGACGTTCACCGGGCATTCGCCATACCCACACCCTGCCACCGGATCGCCACATTGTGTATCGTGATTCATCACTCAACACAACGTTTTTCCACGGTTCATTCGTCCAATGTTAACGCTCCTTACACCAAGCGAGGCGTCGTATGGCATTTACCAGCGTCATGTGTGGCTTATGAGCAGCCGCTTGACCATGTAAACCTGGTTTTTTTACCTCCTGCCTAACTGTCATAGTATTTGTAGTGGATTCTGATGCAGTTTGAAATTCCTATGTGATGGTCTGGATAGGTGTCCTGTGACACATTACGACCCTCTTCAACTGTCGGCGGCCTCTGTCAGTCAACAGACGATGTCGGCCTGTACGCTTTTGTGCTGTAGGTGCCCCTTCACTTTTCCACTTCACTGTCACATCGGGAACAGTGGACCTAGGATGTTTAGGAGTGTGGAAATCTCGCGTACAGACGTGTGACACAAGTAACACCCAATCACCTGACCACGTTCGAAGTCCGTGAGTTCCGCGGAGCGCCCCACTCTGCTCTCTGACGATGTCTAATAATGGCAACTGAGGTCGCTGATACGGAGTACCTGGCAGTAGGTGACAGCACAATCCATCTAATATGAAAAACATATTTTTAGGGAGTGTCCGGATACTTTTGATCACATAGTGTATCTGATAACGTTCCGTTCGTCCATTCTTAGAACTTACGTGGCGGAGTGCGAAATCTTTCTCACAGCTTCGGCCATAAACCACCCACTCCTTGCGATGTGCGGCACGCGAGATATATTACACGACTTACTGCTCCGCAGATGTAATCGGAAACGTTTATTGACGGACCCAGATTAATTGCCTGAGTTTCATCACGTATCAAATCATTTTTGACCCGCGAGACAGCGTTGAAAGTTCTCACTACTCCAAAGTCAATAATTAAAAGTTCTGTAGCTACATAAAGATTCGCTGGAAGATTCTGAGATCCAACCACAGGACAAGAATATGCACACCGATTACAGTTCTTACACTGCCTCCTAATGGCTCCTGGCAACTCCCGCCGACAATGAGCACAACAACATAAGAGAAATACATACAGTTCAGGTTGATAGGGAACAAAAACTCAAATTTCCACGGAAACATCCGGATATAGTTGTTTCAATCAAACCTCGCCCAGCGGCTCCGTCCGGTGAAAACTACCACCAGCTCGCTAATGGCTCCACGATCTGATATAAGATGCCCCTTGCTATCTATCATTCGGACCTCACCAAAGAGGAACAGTCACCTAGAAACAGTGCAAAAGGACTAAACACAATTCCACGCCCCTGCATGGAAACGAACTTCCGATTGCCGTGCGAGACTAGCCGAGCGGTCCAGGGCGCTGCAGTCACGGACTGTGCGGCTGGTCCCGGTGGAGGTTCGAGTCCTCCCTCGGGCATGGGTGTGTGTGTTTGTCCTTAGGATAATTTAGGTTAAGTAGTGTGTACGCTTAGGGACTGACGACCTCAGCAGTTAAGTCCCATAAGGTTTCACACACATTTGAACATTTTTGAATTTCCGATTCCTGTAGCTTTACCTCCGTATCTGAGAAGTCATTTGGTCGATATCGAAGGATCACTAACTCACTACTTCAGATGAGCGCTTTCAGACGTCGAATCCACCCTGCGTGGCGCACGGCTTATCACTCTAACCATGTGATGGTTGCTCTGCGACTTTTCGATTTCGCGAGCCCGAAATATCTCCCCGAAATTGCCTTTTCATCGAATCAGGTTTAGTAGCCGCTTGCTGTAAATTTCATTGACCATTAACTGCTCACGCTAATAACTACGGTTAATTGCTTCATCCTGCTAGGACCTTTGAAAAGTTTATTTTGAACAGGTGCCGTGGAACGCCTGCCACCCTGGGAAGATCGTTCGCCGTTTAGCTGGTCTCTTAGCTCTCCTTCACAGCCCATTTAGGACAATCAGGGAAGGATCGGCTTGTTATCTCCGGTCTGCTTCGCCCAGATACTGGGAACTGGCTGTAGCATCCACAAAAGCCACGGGACGCCTACACAGGTGTGGCCAGGAAACGATGTACGTCAGCATTTAGTCGGCACATAAGCCTTAGACGCCGTTAAAAATTTGAGCAAGTTACATTAGTTGGGTAAGAAAATCGATAAGTGGTGAAATTTCGCTATTACTCGTCATTGCCTAAGCTTGTAACATTCAGTGAGGACTCACTGGTGTACACTACTGGCCATTAAAATTGCTACACCAAGAAGAAATGCAGATGATAAACGGGTATTCATTGGACAAATATGTTATACTAGAACTGACATATGATTACATTTTCACGCAATTTGGGTGCATAGATCCTCAGAAATCAGTACCCAGAACAACCACCTCTGGCCGTAATAACGGCCTTGATACGCCTGGGCATTGAGTCAAACAGAGCTCGGATGGCGTTTACAGGTACAGCTGCCCACTCAGCTTCAATGCGATACCACATTTCATCAAGAGTAGTGACTGGCGTATTGTTACGAGCCAATTACTCGGCCACCATTAACCAGACGTTTTCAATTGGTGAGAGATCTGGAGAGTGTGCTGGCCAGGGCAGCAGTCGAACATTTTCTGTATCCAGAAAGGCCCGTACAGGACCTGCAACATGCAGTCGTGCATTATCCTGCTGAAATGTAGGATTTCGCAGGGATCGAATGAAGGGTAGAGCCACGGGTCGTAAGACATCTGAAACGTAACGTTCACTGCTCAAAGTGGCGTCAGTGCGAACAAGAGGTGACCGAGACGTGTAACCAATGGCACCCCATACCTTCACGCTGGGTGATGCGTCAGTATGGCGATGACGAATACACGCTTCCAATGTGCGTTCACCGCGATGTCGTCAACACGGACGCGACCATCATGATGCTGTAAACAGAACCTGGATTCATCCGAAAAATTGACTTTTTCCCATTCGTGCACCCAGGTTCGTCGTTGAGTACACCATCGCAGGCACTCCTGTCTGTGATGTAGCGTCAAGAGTAACCGCAGCAATGGTCTCCGAGCTGACAGTCCATGCTGCTGCAAACGTCGTCGAACTGTTCGTGCAGATGGTCGTTGTCTTGCAAACGTCCCCATCTGTTGACTCAGGGATCGAGACGTGGCTGCACGATCCGTTACAGCCACGCGGATAAGGTGCCTGTCATCTCGACTGCTAGTGATACGAGGCCGTTGGGATCCAGCACGGCGTTCCGTATTACCCTCCTGAACCCACCAATTCAATATTCTGCTATCAGTCATTGGATCTCGACCAACGCGAGCAACAGTGTCGCGGACCGATAAACCGCAATCGTGATAGGCTACAATTCGACCTTAACAAAGTCGGAAACGTGATGGTACGCATTACTCCTCCTTACACGAGGCATCACAACAACATTTTAGCAGGCAACAACTGCTGTTTGTGTATGAGAAATCGGTTGGAAACTTTCCTGATGTCACCACGTTGTAGGTGTGGCCACCGGCGCCAACATTGTGTGAATGCTCTGAAAAGCTAATCATTTTCATATCACAGCACCTTCTTCCCGTTGTTTAAATTTCGCGTCTGTAGCACGTCATATTCGTGGTGTAGCAATTTTAATGGCCAGTAGTGTATATACGTTCAGTAATATGGGGCACGCGCGATAGTAATGTTGTTTTGGAATCGAGACTTTGATACTTCTTTGTTTGAGTTCTGAAACCAATACAACCACGATGATCATCTAAGAGTAACTACTCTGTGCTAGAGATGGTATATTTGGCACTCAGAGCAACGTAGTGTGAAACAACAATTTTCAGAGGTAGGTCCCCAGTATTACGAGCACAAACGTGATTGGAGCCAGGTGGAACAGTTTGGTCAGCTCTACTTGTGTAGTTGTGCAGAGGGTGCACGGATCAGCCCAGCTGACTGGAGGGGGCTAATCTCACAGCAGAATTATTGCCGTACACTTGGAGCCACCGCCCCGCTCCAGCAGCCGTCTCCTGTCCAGCCGTGCACGCCACTCTGGCCCACTAACGAAATACGAGCTGGCCAGTGCTGGCAAAAACCCGCCCCTGCCGCTCGCGCGGTAACAGATATGCTTGCCTTCCGCCGCTTAAAGTTATCTGTCGTGACCAGAAGAGCGGTAGGCAGCACCGGTATGAGATGTTGCTTCAGCCACAGGATTTAGCGCGATTAAAAGGAAGAAAAGAAAAGCCTTCCTTAACTCTGCAGCTACCGTTCGTGGAGATTTTTTGCCACGAGCCACTCAGCCCGGCTTACACCAGGCTCAGTTCGAAAGTCTTTCTTTCCACAGTCCTGCTTCTTTCGTTTAAGTAGAATGTTGTTTCAACTTTCATTGTATTTTTGTGTTATTTCTTGTTTCCTATCGAATTTACCTAGAGAAAGGACACATTAGCATGCAATCTGAATATTGGAGAACGTCACATGTGTCCAGCGTCTTCCAGTTATGCTGCACTACGTGCCTTTTCGGCCAGTGTGTGTCATTCGAACAGTGAAACAAACATCACGAGTGTAACAGTGAAGTCTGCGGACGCAGCAATAGCAAGGCCGAATTATTCCGTTCCACAACGAATGTTTATTTACGATTCGTATATGAGGTCAGAGTCCGCTCGAGTTGTCCAGAGATGATTTGAGTAGAATTTTCCAGGTGTTCAAATCCCCAGTCGTGATGCAATTCCCAAATTAGTGAATAAATTTTGTGAAATGAGAAGTGTTCATGACAAGAAGCGTAAACGACGAGGTGCAGTATTCACAGGATCTCACCTCATGACATGTCATACCGCGTGGAAAATTCCGCTAAAAAGTCTCTTGCACATCTTTCACAGCAAACGCAAATTTCTTGCACCTCTGTACAAGAGCTGCTAAGTTACTTGGGCGAAGGCCCCATGGAGCAATAGTAGTGCAAGAACTTAAACCTGGTGATTTCACGTACAGGATTAGGTTTTGCGAATGGGTTTTGAAACAAGTGCACGATGGTGAAGTGTATCCTTACCTCATTCTGTTTTCAGGCGACGCTTGGTTCCATTTAGACGGGTATTTTAATTCCCAAAACTATCAACACTGGAGCGCCAATAGACCTATTCCGCTTCATGAGGAATCCCTTCACGAACGGCCGGCCGGAGTCGCCAAGCGGTTCTAGGCGCTACAGTCTGGAACCGCTCGACCGCTACGGTCGCAGGTTCGAATCCTGCCTCGGGCATGGATGTGTGTGATGTCCTTAGGTTAGTTAGGTCTAAGTAGTTCTAAGTTCTAGGGGATTGATGACCTCAGAAGTTAAGTCCCATAGTGCTCAGAGCCATTTGAACCTTCACGATCAGAAAATACGAGTGTGGTGCGCAGTTAGTGATGAAAGAGTAATAGGCCCATTTTTCTGATGACACTGTTAACAGTGAAACATATGTGCAAAACATTTTGCAAGGGTTTTGTTTAATCAACTGAGTGAAAGGGTTCGAAGCTTCACGTTTTTTCAACAGATTTGGCAAGGATTCGTATGGCCAATGTTCATTTGCACGCAGTTCACTATGTGTTCCATGAAAGAATCATTAGCAACAATATCTGACTCATTCTAAGCCGCTATTGAACCTCATGTGACTTCTATTTGTGAGAATACCCTGTACTACAAAGCGACGTGAAACTGGATGAACTCTTGAAATCGTTGGGAGGACTCTGAGATAGTGCATCGCTCATATAAAGGAAAAGGCAAGCAAAACGCGACCAACTCTAAAGTACTGCCCAAACAGTTGCAGTCATTATCAGGTAATCATGACAGCAGGCATCAAACGAATTCAGGAACGCTCAAATAGGATCTTAGAAGCTCTGCATACCTATTATTCAAATGTACAGAGATGCCCCGAGAAGCGAAAGGGGAGTTTGCAAAGGCAATGATGTCCTCAAAAAATCTTCTTAGCTAAATTTAGACAATCGATATTCGAGGAAGAAGCGTGCAAGAGTCCTATTGCCTGCACACGTATCTCAAGTAAGGCTCTTGAGAATTAAACGAGAGAGATTAAGGGGCATACCGAGGCATATAGGTGGCCAGATTTTGCTCCTTTCATACGAAAATGGAATAAGACAGAAAGTCGCCAATACTCGTACAAAACACCCTCCACCATGTAGTGTACAGTGGATGCGGTGTAAATGTATTGTATATTTAACCGGGAATCCGTTTTAAATCCATACCCGTTCAAATTCATCCTTCGTATTTCTTGTGCGTATCATCATCTGGAAAGGAATCGGAAATGGTCCGTCACGATCGTAGCCAGAGTTTCGGAGCACCCATACGCACACGCTGTGCGAGCGAACACCGCCTTATCTCGCGGCTCACAACGCTTCCCACATCCAGCAAACACTGCGACAAAGCAGTTTCAGTGACTACTTTTAGCAGAATCAGTTGGATTACTCGAGTACCGAACGAAGGCGCCGACCAGAAAAAGTGCTTAATACAGAACATACTGAGTGGAAGATACAGGATAACTGGACAGAGTTATGACTGGAGAACAGCATCATATTAGCTTTTGGGTTCGAAGCAACAACACAGCAGGAAAAAAAATCAAGACCACCCTATTTTCATGGAGAAAGATTTGTTTACACGCAATGTAGGAGAGGCCTTCAATAAGTAATGCAACACATTTTTTTCGCCAGTTTCGGTTGAAAAATGCGGACATTGTTGTGGGATATCGTGGAATATTCTCGGTTCAGCCCCTATAGTTTCATGGCGTTGCAGTGGGTGGCGGTGCTGTACACAGCCTTTACAATGCCATCTGTAACAGAGGTGCGTTCCAGGCAGAGAGCTGTCATTAAGTTTCTTTTGGCGGAAAACCAGTGCATCGCAGATATTCATAGGCACTTGCAGAATGTCTACGGAGACTGTAACGCCGGAAATGCATATCCTCCTATTTCCATCTATTGTACTATAAATTTTTTTCCTTATTTTGTTACCTGAAGATATGACATTTCTGTGTCTTTATATATTGTAATCGTTCTAATATATATATATATATATATATATATATATATATATATATATATATATATATATATATATTGCCTTTACAAATGTCCTTTTTCCCTCCTAAGGTAAGTCTTTCCGCTCCCGGGATTGGAATGACTCCTTACTCTCTCCCTTAAAACCCACATCCGTTCGTCTTTCCCTCTCCTTCCCTCTTTCCTGATGAAGCAACCGTTGGTTGCGAAAGCTTGAATTTTGTGTGTATGTTTGTGTTTGTTTGAGTGTCTATCAAGCTGCCAGCGCTTTCGTTTGGTAAGTCACATCATCTTTGTTTATATATACAAATAATATTTACAAAATATATACAAATAATATTTACAAAACAAACCAATTATACATCGATATATATATATATATATATATATATATATATATATATATATATATATATATATATATATCGATGTATAATTGGTTTGTTTTGTAAATATTATTTGTATTTTTACGCTGTGTCTGGCCTTGGGAAAACTATGCTATGGAACGATTACATCGATAGGTCGTGTGGGGAACCAAAGTGTTTAGGATCTTTGGTAGTGTTAACTCTGCCGCATGGAGCGCGGCCAGAGGGAGTTTGGCTGGAGTAGGGCGGTGGAGCAGGTGTGTTGTGTGACGCTCCCGCGAGTTGCCGCGCTTTCGGGGTTTGGCAGCATGTAATTGCGCTCGACTTGCTATGATCGTTTCTGACACAGTGTCGCGGACGGGAAGCATTAGCTGGCGCACATCAAGAGCCCGTTTCGCCTGATGACCGTGTCCAGAAGAAGGCGCGCCAACATCCAGCTTCTGCAACAACGACGGCCGACAATGAGTGACTGTCGCCACCTTCCCGATCGACGACTGCAGACCTTCAATCAACCAACAAGGAAGACTAAAAGCACGTAAAGTTTTAGAACTGTATGGCAGACCTCAGCTTTTCAAACTGTTGCATCACAAAAATACAGCAACTTAGCGTGAACCTTTGTTGCTCATTGTCCCAATTGTATTACCAAGCAGGGTCCCTTCCTTTTCTGGAATGAACCTGAGTGTCATTGAAATTCATATGCCAGCATTAAAGTAATATCGGTCCATTTCACTGCTTTAATTTCAAAGTTCAGTTAAAGTATTCATAACTGGCTAGAATATTTAGATTACGCAAGCAGAAATTAAGAGTGCGAGTTTTGTTACCATATTTTAGCTTACCTGTGACTGCAGCTCAGCTTGGTACGTACTAAATTTTACTATTGTTAATTGTTCAGAATCATTTAATTCAAGTTCAAAGTGAAATCTCTTATTTCTAAATTGCGTAGATTCAAGTAGCTTTTGAAATGATTGTTGAGGTAGCCCAAGACTAACCTTATTTTACTGAATTTCTTAGTGCTTCAGAAACAAAGTTCACTATTAATTTCAGTCACTAAATTAACGTTCAATTTTCCGGTCTTATTAATTCTTTTGCTAAATTAAGTCAGAGTGTAGCGAAATTTATTATGTCTGACAAACACTCAGTTTTCACACAGCACGTGTCAACCTTCAGTTGCCTCGCTTTTAGTGCTAATTATATGTGCATTAATCTTTCATTTTCAGTTATTATAGTAGTTGTCCATAGGACTGGCGACCTTAATTTTCCCCAAATCTCAAATATCTAATTAACGCCAATTAATTGTTAACGTAACGACCCCACATTTACTTTCTTCATTAATTTTACCCTTTTCTGAAAATTAATTTTCACCAATTTCATTTGCATTTTTCCTTTCATTTAGATGTAACCCTTTCCTCCCTCTTTACCGACAAATTAACTTCGGTGACGATTGCTTTTCCCAAATTTCCATTAGGTGCACGCGGTTTAATTTTTCACTGTCATTAAGGTCGGTAAGTGAGGGGGAGGTCACAAGCCTTAGAGCGAACAAAAGCACGGCGAGTCGTTGGGAGAGGTGTCTGTCATCATCGTAACAAGGCCGCGCAAACCTGTCCGATCTCCCGCGTGCCAGCCGGACGCACTCAGCTGTGACGATGGAACGTGCGGACACTGTCACCTCGCTCCACAACTGGCCATCTCTGTCGGTAGTGCGTGTTCGTCACCACAAAAATGCAAACAAATTTCTACTGCTCCATGACAATGTAAGGTCACACAGAAGTCCGTGCACCTGAGAGGAGATCACAACATTTCATTCGATTGTTCTTTCTCATCCACCCTACAACCCGAATCGCGCACTTTCCGACTTCCATCTGTTCGGAATGATCCTACACTAGTGGTAACGCCATAGACTTATTGTATACCTGTCGAAAATAGGAAAAGTTTATCAACTGTACTTTGACTACCAAGCATTAATCAAAAGCATATGCGTAAGTAATCATTCGCAGCGACGCCTTGGCATCGTGGTGTTGGTCGCTGATCATGCTAGAACCTGTTTCTGGCAACAAATGGAAGATTTTTTGTTTTATTTAGAATGAAGCTGATGGGTCGACCTTTCCGTAATCTAGAATGATTTATGGTCAGGAGCCATTAGGCTGGCTTAAGGGTCAATCACCTTCTCATAAAGGCAGAAGTTTTCTAGCACCTGTTAGAGATAGACTTTTGAAAAGTCCGGGCAGGAAGCAGCATTTGGAGGAGTATTGGTATTAGTGAGATCAGCAAATGTCGAATGAAAACGTCTGCATTATGCTTCTGATACTGACCGACTGAAATTTAAAACTATTGGGCCTCACGAAATGGACAAGTTGGATGGCGGCCCTCTCGGATGTAGGAATCAAATTGTGGTTCTTCTGGTACGGAGATGGTCTTTAAAAGTTCAAGAAGGGGGAGGGATGTTGTAATCCATCTTGGGACAATGATTCGACTTTTTGAAAAATATCGTTTTCATAACTCCTGGGTTTTCTCTGTATTGTGCGAAAATTTCGCTTCCGTACCTGACTAGTCAAAGTGTCAGACTGCTATGAAGAGGACCCGGGTTTAATTCCCGATATTACTCGATGCGAGGGATGGAATGGGTGCATTTATCGTCGTGAGGCCAATCCGGGAGGTCCTTCAGTGAGGAGTAGCTGTTCTAAAGTCCGGAGAGCAGACAATGGCTGGGGTGCCTTGTGCTGATGTTCAAGTGTTCAAATGTGTGTGAATTCCTAAGGGACCAAACTACTTAGGTCATCGGTCCCTAGACTTACACACTACTCAAACTAACTTAAACTAACTCATGCTAAGAACAACAGACACATCCATGCCCGAGGGAGGACTCGAACCTCCGGCAGGAGGGGCCGCTCAGTCCGCCTTGTGCTGACTCCATGCCCCTGGTTACCGAATCCAGATGATGTCGTTGACAGAGGATGATACGGCGCCAGGTCAACATGTCGTGGTCTCCACGGCCTGATTACGGAGTTCCTTTTTCAATCGTCGTCCTATTCGAGATCTGAATGTTGGATTCCTGCAACATGCAGACGCTGTGTTGGGTTCTAAATCTGCCCTTTTCTCTTTATTACTCGTGGTATACAGTGTAGTGTTGGCAGAAGAGCCAACACCATGTTATTAGTGGAGACCGAAATGCACGCGTTTTAGCTCACGCAGGCTGGTGTGAGGAGGGAAGGACTATACTGGCGTGAGGTCTGGAACATGACAAGGAATTAGAATTCAGAAAGCGGACGTAATTAGTTTGATACTTAACTTTAATCCATTAATGATGAACGTCGTTCTTGACGGTACATGAGCCACAATATTATCTGTTCGGAAGACATAGTAACTGAATATGGCGCCTTGCTAGGTCGTAGCAAATGTAGCTGAAGGCTATGCTAAACTGTCGTCTCTGCAAATGAGAGCGTGTGTAGTCAGTGAACCATCGCTAGCAAAGTCGGCTGTACAACTGGGGCGAGTGCTAGGGAGTCTCTCTAGACTAGACCTACCGTGTGGCGGCGCTCGGTCTGCAATCACTGACAGTGGCGACACGCGGGTCCGACGTATACTAACGGACCGCGGCCGATTTAAAGGCTACCACCTAGCAAGTGTGGTGTCTGGCGGCGACACCACAGAAACTACCTGCGCTTTGTTTCAGGACGCGGACACCTGGAGAATGGAGATCGCGAGGTAGAGGCGTGGCTGGCCGTGACGCAGTCAGTGCTGACTGAGTGTGAGTCAGGGGTGTGGCAGTGGGACGGGCATCATCATCCAGGGACCGCAAGCACGTGTAACAGGGCCCGCGGCGGCTGTCCGCTGCCGTTCGTCGCTCGTGGACCGGTTTTACGATGCTGTGGGTCGGGAACACGTCAGTTCCGCCGTCGTGAAAGTGAAATTCGTGGGGGAAAAACCAGCGGCAAATTAGAATAGCGTTAGTTCGCTGAACTCGTTTTGACTCCAATGCAGCTTCTCGAAAGTAATATAGATTTTCCAAATTTGCTGTCTCATAGGGAAAGGAAGGTACAGAGAAGAAATCATCCATAAAGACTGAGTATGACTCATAGTGATAAAAATTAACGGTTGGAGTTCTAAGCAAATCGAGAACATTGCTGTCTGTCGGTCGGGAAGACTTGTAAGCGGCTGGGCGAACAACTTCACATCCCGGATATCGCAGTGTCATAACATCTCCACCAGGACTATGGACAATGTTTTTCAACCCAAACTTCAGGTAGAGTTCCGTTTTTTTGAATCCATGATGAGGCGCATAATACAGCTAATAAGGCCTTCTATCGATTTTGAATCAGATGAGCGTGAATACTTCCGAGGTGGTTACACCTACACGGTAGAATAAGAAGTATCTGGACGTCCGTACGTAATGCCAAAGTGACCAATAGACATCATTAGAGACGGAAACGCCAATATAAAAGGATTCGGGGTGTGTTGTGTCCTATCTCATTCCTAAGCTTACTGAAAAATCCTGCAAGCTTAATCCTTATGTCACTCCAAACCTTCCTTACAGAAAGAAACATCATCATTCCCGAACAGTTTGGCTTTCGTGCTGGGCATGCCCCGTATCCCAGGACACCCGGGTGGCTGAGCAGACAGGCAAGGCAAGGGCAGATGTGGACAGCGCGGGCGCGGTCTTCCTGAAGCTTTCGGTCATGTCTGGGACGACGACCTTATTCACGAGCTCCATCAGTTTGAGTGTCCTATACTTGTAATTAAAATCCTGGCTGACTTCTTAATAAATAGCCAATTTTATGTTGGTTTAGACAGTTGAAATGGTAGTTATAAGGCCATTAAGGATGAGGTCCCACAGGGCTCGGTCCTGGGGCCGTCCCTGTATAGTGTTTTTACAAATAACATCGCTAGGCGTTATAATACGCAGTTACTGCTATTTGCAGACGACACTGCAGCGTACTCCAGCCACGCGAACCTCAGCTAAATCTCGCTGCATGTCCTGAGGCACCTAGAGGCGATTATTCAATTGTGCAACTTATGGGAAATAAAAATTAACGCAGGCAAATGTAACGGAGTCATGTTAACCACCAGGAGCAGGCTTTCCGATCGTCAGATCTCCATCGATGGGCCACACCTCCCCTGGTGTGGCGCAGTTAACTGCATAGGCATCAAATTAGACTCCAAGCTGTTGTGGAACTCGCACATAACAGAAGCATGTGATCGTGGTTCGGGAAGCAGTTTTAGTTTACACCCATTACTTAAAGCAAAACAAAAATGTAGTAGCACTTCCTTCGCTATTGTATGGTTATGAAGTCTGGGGCATGACGGCAGATATTGACTTGCGCAAAATTAAAATCATTCAGACCAAGGACCCAAGAATCATAACGGAGGCGCCCTCGTTCGTCTTAAACACACAAATACACCAAGACACTAACATGCCCACCATCACGTCACCCATTCAACGCGAAACTCAGTCTACACATCTTCAGAAAATTCTCCCTTCCATCTCATTATATCTGTTGGTTGCGACCACTTTCATGCCAAATGCAAACAAGCAAAGAACACACTAGCTACTCAATTCAGGATTTAAAACATTTATCAAATGAAATAAAATACGCACAAAAAATACTCAAAGAAAACTACACACGTTTCGGAAGCCCCTTAGCTCAGACAAAAGGCATAATGGAAAAGTCTACAGATCCTTCATAGGTATATGGGAAGAAGCCCAACATGTTACCTAATGTTAATGGCAATGGTGTTGTTAGCAGAGGCGCAGTAACAGCAGAGTGGGTTGGTGAGGACAGCTCATTGACTTCGAGCATAGATTAGACACTGGATGCCATCTGAATAACAAATCCATCAGGGCCATTTCAACCCTTCTGAAGCTGCCGAAGCTGACTGTTGGTGATGTGATAATGAAGTGGAAATGCGAAGCAACAGCTCCTCCGACTAAGTTAAGACCGAGCAGGCGTCGTAAAATGACGACAGGGATCGTCGAGGATTGTGAATGATGGCTGTAAAAAAGAAAAAGAAAGTCAAATCAGCGGAAAGAATCATTCCCAAATTGCTACTAGCATTCCAGTTAGCACAATGGCAGCGCATTGGGAGTTACAAAGGATGGGGAGCAATGGTCGGGCAGCTCTACCTAAGCCACACATTTCTGCAGGCAGTGCTAAACTACGCTTAAGGTGCTGTAAAGAGCGACGGCACTGGATAGGGGATGCCTCGAAACGATTCATTTCGAGCGATCAATCACGCTTTACTGTGAGACAATGCACTGGAAGGATGTGGGTTTGTCAAATGCTTGGAGAATGTTACTTGCTGTCATGTGAATTGCCAACAGTGACTTGCAGAGGAAATTATGTTAGGGTATGGGAGTGTTTTTCGTGGTTGGGGTCTTTTCACCTTATTGCGCTTAAGGAAACGCTAATACGTAAGGATATGAACAAATTTTAAAACATTGTTTACTGCTTACAGTAGAGGATGAGTTCGGAGATGGTGACCGATTGTCAGCATGACAATGCACATTTTCATAAAGCAGCATCTGTGAGACAATGGTTTGTGGACAATAACATTCCCAAAATGGACTGATATGCCAGAGTCCGGACGCGAACTCAGTGGAGTACTTCTGGGATGAGGTAGAACGTCTCCGATCCATATCTCCAGCGTCCAACATCACTATCTACTCTAGTTTTAGCTCTTGATGAAGAATGGGCTGCCATTCCTACACAGAGATTCAGATACAAAATTTAAAGTGTCCTCAACAGAGTTCAAGCCATCACAAAGCCGAATAATGGGTACGCCTCAAATCAATGTCAATGAATAGATGTACATATATCTTTTATTAGGTAGTATATATTTTGTAAGCGAACAGAACTTTTGGTTCCACTATTCTTGTTCCATTCTTTACTAGCGCGCGAGAGTAACAATTGCTAGCAAGTGTCACGGTATCAGCCTTAATTTCCCTGATTTTCCTCTCGTGGTCATTTCGCCAGACGTATTGGAAGAAATTAATATTTTGCGCGATGGTTCTTGGATAGTGCACACACCGATTTTCAATAGTAATTCTGTCTGTGGCCCTCAACGCCTCTTTCGTAGAGCCTGCCGATGGAGAGTCACAACCTTATCTCTACAGCTCTCGTACTGATCACACGCGTCGGTGTCGAACGTCACGCTGTTCTTTGGATGTTTTCTATCTCCTGACTCAGTCTTACTCAGTACGACTCCCTGAATGACTAACAATACGCAAGACACGTTACAACGAGTGTTCTGTTCTCCACTTAAGACCGCTTCAGACAGCAACTTAATGGTGTTTTACCGTTCGTCGTTGTTTGCAGTGATTTATTGCCAATATTGTAATCTAGCGCTGTTGTCTGTCCTTCCGGCTATTTAAGCGCCAGACGTGCTCTCCCTGCACTAGTCGTTATTCCTCTGCTCTCTGCACTAGTCCTTGATCCTCAGGTCATACTCCTGTACTTCACTGCAGTTTTCTGGTGCTGCAGCCTCAGTATGGACAAGAGCATCGTCCGCGAACAGCGCTATCACAGTGCCTCGGAGACTCGAATTACATCTGGTCCAGTACTCGATAACATCGTATTTTATTCACTAAACGACAGCACCTAACTGTGTCGAACGCATTCCGGAAGTAGAGGAACACGGTAACGACCGTAAAGTGCTTATGGCCCTCTAGATTTGATGGAAGATAAGAACGAGCGGAATTTCTAATCATATCTGTTTGCAGAATCGGTGTTGATTTCTCTAGACGAGATTTTCGTTCTCCAAGGCAGTTATAATACGCGAGAATCGTAAGTGTACCATAACTGTAACACAGACTGTCTTCAGAAATTTAGGCTTTTAGTGGTGTACATCTTTTCAACGACCAATTCAGGCGCTTAGAACTGTACATTGCTCCAGCTACTTACGATAACGGGAGCATTCTTTCTCAAACTTGACACACAGAGAACATTATCAGAAATGTATCTGCGCTTCAGGCTCGAGCGGAACATATTAGGTTGGTAATTAAGTTCGTAGCCTTTTGTTTTGCATGTTGGTATTCCGGTTGCTTTTGCTTTGTTTATCGATTTCCATTTTTTATTTGTAGTTCGCTACTGCTATTTGAGTTTAAATGTTGTCATTTTTCATTTGGAGATTGTGAGTCGAGCTGTAAGAGCTAGAAAATGGAGTGCCAAGTGGAGAAATCAGGGTATTTCCGACATATTCCTCCGTTGTTCAATAGAGGGGTGACAGCAGCGGATGCAGCCAGAAACATATGCGCCGTATATGGGAATAATGTCACTGAACAGAGTACGATTTTATTTTAAGGAGGATCGTTTTGATATTGGGTATGCTCCAAGTTCAGGAACACCTTCGGAGTTTGATGAAAAGCTTTTCAACGCATTAATCCACAGTGATCCAAGTCAGTGTACTCGAGAACTGTGACGAACTGTGATCATTCCATCATCGTCCGACATTTACATGCAACGGAGAAAGTTCAAGAAAATTGTGTATGGGTACTGCACGCTCTAACACAGAATTACAAAAATCAACGAATGGCCATATGTGCATCTCTGCTTCCTCGTCACCAGTTGACTCGTGAATGACGCCAGCGTATCCTATCCTGTATCGTTGTAGGTGACGAGGAACTGTGCGTTTATGCTAACAAAAGGAAAAGAATGGAATGGTTGAGCTCGAACAAAGCAGCAACTCCCCGTATAAAGACCAGAGCACATGCACAAAAGACAATGTTGTGCATCTCGTGGGACAGCGACGGTATGGTGTACTTCGAATTGCTTTCCCGAGGTGTAACGATCCCCACTGACATTTATTGCCAACATCTAAGACATCTTGCAGACGTAATCCAAGAATAACGACCAGGAAGACTGCGTGACTGATGATACTCCACGATGAGGCCCTCTCGCATTCTGCTAGACTGGCAAAAAACATTATACAGGAGTTGCGTGGGGAATTTATTCGGAACTCGCTTTATTTACCTGGTCTCGCACCCTCGGGGTTGCACCTCTTCCTCCCTCTATCGAACAACCTTCAAGGAACATCGTTTTCAAATGAAAAATGCTCTCCGCATATGGCTCGAAGAGTTCTTCGCCTCAAAACCACGTGATTTCTACAGTCGCGGACTCGAAAAGTTACCACAGCGTTAGCAGACTGTTGTAAACAGTGAAGGAGAATGTGTTATTGATGACTAAAGTCTCTGTTATGTGTATCTGTTGCGTTTATTAAACTTACTGGGAAATGCTACGAACTTATGCACCAACCCAATATAATTACACCTAAGGCAAGTAAAAATTGCAGTATCAGTAAAGAACACCCCCAACGAATCCGATTTCTGAAAAATATCTAGAACAATAAAGCAGCAATAAGCAATGAAAATTCCAAGAACTGGCATAAACGTAAAGCGGGCATCGATCGCCTTCCCGTCTGTGGACAGAAATGTCAGCGTTAAGTGTTTGTCAACACTTGAACAAAGTGGAAACGTGAAACCATATTGCTTTGCCTATCTTTGTCTTGTGCAGAGGGCAATATACACGTAACGGGAAAGAGTCATCGTTTTGTTGCACTGCGACAATTCAGATCGCACCGGAGCATGCTGCCGCGACAGTGAAGAGGTAATGGGTAGCGTGGAGCGGTTTTTGGCTCTCATAAGATGATCACGTCATGGGACCCGGTGTTCTCTGCAGTAACTAAGCTAAAAATTCTATTCAAAAATATTTCGCTTTAATTTCGTGTCACGTACTGATGCTGACGCACTCACCGCTTTTACTGCCATGTGTGGTTAACAATATCAGCTGCAGGATGGCGGTTTATTGAGAGGACAGACTCATCGTCTAGCGTGATTTCCAATTACTGAGAAATTTCGTATTGCTGTATTTTCTCCACCACTACGAATATAACTTCATGTTCTTACCTCTCCCCCCTCCTCCCCGGCTCAAAAAGGAAAGTTTTAAGTTCTGATGACCGTTACTTACAGATAACACCTGCCGAACGACGAGTAATTCGTTACTGGAGAACATAGTGGCGTTACACATTGTGTTTGAGGGCAGGCAGGGCCTAAAACAGTTGGGGCCATGACCGCAAATTTGGATGTTGCTCTCTTCCTATGACAGCAGTTGGAATGTGGCACGAACAGCTACATGACAGAGAATGAATCTGTCCTCGCGGATAAGGCTGCTCTGGAAACTAAGGATGAAGATGGAGCTCCTGTGGAATCCTCAGTCATAGGTGTGAACCCGTCAATAACTGTAATCATTAACATCGACAGCAGGGAAGGTTCTGTGGAAGTGATGGCAATACATTCCTTACAGTCTGAGCTATCCAAGCCTTCCTCACAACCAAACATCAAAGCTTGACTTCCGCGGTAGGTCGCTAACCGTGACTGGATAGCTCAGTCGGTAGAGCAGTTGCCCACGAAATGCAAACGTCTCAGTTTCGTGTTCCGATCTGGCACACATTTTTGATCCGTCAGGAAGTTTCAAACTACAGCGCACTCCAATGCAGTGTGGAAATTAATTCTGGCAACACATTTATTCGTGTATCGTGATCCTTTTAAAGGACATTTCATCGTTTTTTTCTCCGAGAAAGCCGTCACTGGACACGTGACATTGGGTACGTTAGAACACTACTCACTGCTGCAGCTCGTGGTGGAGAAGGGAGAACAGGGGTTCAGTTTTCAACAAGGCAGTTCTCCACCACACTGGCGTACGAAGGTCTGCGAGTAACCTCATTCTCTTGCAGGCTCTGTTAGTATGCAACGTCTTCCTGCTGTGCTTCGCCAAGGACAGGACCTTCACCCCTCGGCTTCCAGCATCGTGTATGTGGTGGGAAGATGCCTTACTATAACCACAAGGAATATTACATGAAAGTTACTTCAAGCACATTGGTGAGAATAGGCTTACTAAATGCACGAGCGCCTTGTTAGATACGTATCAATAAACCTCCAACCTTTTAAAGAATCTAACTCCCACATATAAAACAACTTCAAATGTCAGAGTACTTTGTAAATTTGTCCTGAAGCATGTAAGCGAGAGAAAGCTTAGAAAATATTTGAATTTATGCTTAAAGTTTGTTGGAAGTCGCTAAGGATCTTCATTCTCAAATACTGGATGACTAAAACGCGGGTATGGGCGTGCCGTCAGTTGCGCTGCCTCAAGGCAAACGCACAGTCTCTACCTGTAATACTTCTGTTATTGTGTAAAACTCTTAAGAAAAAAAACCTCTTAATGAGACAGCAACTTAAAGTTTTAAATTCGGTCAATAACTGCGCGAAATATTGAAAATCAAATTTTTGTTGGCCCTGGAAGCCGTCAGATAGGTAACCTGCAACTGCAACTTAGCTCCGTGTTCGGACATAGTCGTTTAGTAATCTTTATTACACTGTCAAAGATATTTGACGTATCTTTAATAACAACTAGGACGATACCCAACTTTTATGAAATACTCTTATCTTTGACAAAGTTATTTTACAGAGCGGCTTACGTCGAGTGCGTCCTAGTTTTGCGTTAAATTTCGAACAGCTACTTATACATCTATAATCCACCAGATACCCGAAGGCGCTTGGCGGAGGGTACTTGTTCCGTTGCGGAGTGACCGAGCGGTTCTAGGCGCTACAGTCTGGAACCGCGCGACCGCTACGGTCGCAGGTTCGAATCCTGCCTCTGGCATGGACGTGTGTGATGTCTTTAGGTTAGTGAGGTTTAAGTAGTTCTAAGTTCTAGGGGACTGGTGACCTCAGATGTTAAGTCCCATAGTGCTCAGAGCCATTTGAACCATTTTTTTTGACTTGTTCCGTTGTTATTTCCTCCCCTCCCTGTTCCATTCGTGGATGCTGCGAGGGAATAACGATTGTCTGTAACCCTCCGTATGAGTTACGTTTTTTCTTATTTTTTCATCGTGGTTATTTCGCGAAATGTATGTATAAAACAGTTTTAGTATGGCAAATACACTGTTAAAAAATCACAAGAGAAGGGGCTTCAGTTGGAAACGGCCCGCAGACACGGGAAGATACCAGATGGATTACGTTATAGTGAGACAGAGGTCCGAAGTCAAATGCTGGATTGGAAGGCGTATCAACGAGCAGATGTGGACTCAGATCTCAATTCGTTAGAAATGTAGAGTATACCGAGGTTTAAGAGAATAATCTGGAAGAGTAAATGGGGTGAAAAGTGGGATACTGAAATTCTGACGGATGATGATATGAGTTTGAAGGTCACTAAACAACTAGATACTGTGCTAACGAATACCACTGCAGGCAGTTCAGTTGCGGAGAAATGGACATCCGTAACGAGAGCAATCACTAAAGTCGGACGGACAAAACATACAAAGAAGGTAACTTCGAAGGAATCTTGAAAAAACAAAAATTCACTTGCTCAACGAAAGAAGGAAACACAAAATCGTTTAGGAAAAAACGATATGGAGTAATGTAAGTCACTTGGAACTTAAATCAACAGTAAGTGCAAAGAAGCGAAAGCGAAACAGCTACAACAAAAATTTGGAAAAAAGCGAAAAAAAGAAGTGGTCGCTGGAAGGAAAGATTCAGCATATAGAAAATTAAAAATAAATTTTGGAGAAATTAAAAGAAAAGGTGCCATCATTAAGAGTGCAAAAGGTATTACATTGTTAAACACAGAGAAAAGAGTACACTGAGGACCAACACGATAGAGACGAACTGCCTGATGACGTGACAGAAGAAGAAATGGGCGTCGATTTGGAACACGTAGGAGATCCTGTATTAGATTCAGAGTGTGAAAGAGCTTATGAAGGCTCGTGACCAAACAAGGGATAAGGGATGGTCGGCCCGAGTGGCCGAACGATTCTAGGCGCTACAGTCTGGAACCGCGCGACCGCTACGGTCGCAGGTTCGAATCCTGCCTCGGGCATGGATGTGTGTGATGTCCTTAGGTTAGTTAGGTTTAAGTAGTTCTAAGTTCTAGGGGACTGATGACCTCAGAAGTTAAGTCCCATAATGCTCAGAGCCATTTGAACCATAAGGGATGGACAACGCTCGTTTGTAATATATCAAAACACTGGGTAAAGTGGCAACGAAATCTTTTCCTATTTAGCATGTAGAATGTGTGAGATTGGAGATGCACCATCGTACTTTCGGAAGAATATCTCCCAGACAATGCCGACGATAGCAAAGGCCGACTTTTTTAAAGAGAAGAAAAGAAGATCCACATGTACGCCAGCATTAAACCACATAAATGTTGTTTTTTATTTTTAATTTAGTTGAATATAAGTGTTCCATGTCTGTAGCACTGACACGTTCCGCATCTTAACGTTATTCGTGAATTTGGTCGGTGGAACAAGGAACTAACTACACTACTGGCCATTAAAATTGCTACCCCAAGAAGAAATGCAGATGATAAACGGGTATTCATTGGACAAATATATTATACTAGAACTGACATGTGATTACATTTTCACGCAATTTGGGTGCATAGATCCTGAGAAATCAGTACCCAGAACAACCACCTCTGGCCGTAATAACGACCTTGATACGCCTGGGCATTGAGTCAAACAGAGCTTGGATGGCGTGTACAGGTACAGCTATCCATGCAGCTTCAACACGATACCACAGTTCATCAAGAGTAGTGACTGGCGTATTGTGATGAGCCAGTTGCTCGGCCACCATTGACCACACGTTTTCAGTTGGTGAGAGATCTCGAGAATGTGCTGGCCAGGACAGCAGTCGAACATTTTCTGTACCCTGAAAGGCCCGTAAGGACCTGCATCATGCGGTCGTCAAATTTCAAATGGTTCAAATGGCTCTGAGCACTATGCGACTTAAATTCTGAGGTCATCAGTCGCCTAGAACTTATAACTAATTAAACTTAACTAACCTAAGGACATTACACACATCCATGCCCGAGGCAGGATTCGAATCTGCGACCGTAGGGGTCGCTCGGTTCCAGACTGTAGCGCCTAGAACAGCATGGCCACTCAGGTCGGCGTGCATTATCCTGCTGAAGTGTAGGGTTTCGCAGGGATCGAATGAAGGGTAGAGCCAAGGGTCGTAACACATCTGAAATGTAACCTCCACTGTTCAAAGTGCCGTCCATGCGAACAAGAGGTGACCGAGACGTGTGACCAATAGCAACCCCATACCATCACGCCGGGTGACACGCCAGTATGGCGATGACGAATACACGCTTCCAATGTGCGTTCACCGCGAGGTTGCCAAACACTATCATGATGCCGTAAACAGAACCTGGATTCATCCGAAAAAATGACGTTTTGCCATTCGTGCCTGTGATGTAGCGTCAAGGGTTATCCGCAGCCATGGTCTCCGAGCTGATAGTCCGTGCTCCTGCAAACGTCGTCGAACTGTTCGTGCAGATGGTTGTTGTCTTGGAAACGTCCCCATCTGTTGACTCAGGGATCGAGACTTGGCTGCACGATCCGTTACAGCCATGTGGATAAGTTGCCTGTCATGTCGACTACTAGTGATACGAGGCCGTTGGGATCCAGCACGGCGTTCCGTATTACCCTCCTGAACCCACCGATTCCATATTCTGCTAACAGTCATTGGATCTCGACCAATACTGGCAGCAATGTCGCAATACGATAAACCGCAATCGCGATAGGCTACAATCCGACCTTTATCAAAGTCGGAAACGTGATGGTACGCATTTCTCCTGCTTACACGAGGCATCACAACAACGTTTCACCAGGCAACGCCGGTCAACTGCTGTTTGTGTATGAGAAATCGGTTGGAAACTTTCCTCATGTCAGCACGTTGTAGGTGTCGTCACCGGCGCCAGCCTTGTGTGAATGCACTGAAAAGCTAGTCATTTGCATATCACAGCATCTTCTTCCTGTCGGTTAAATTTCGCGTCTGTAGCACACCATCTTCGTGGTGGAGCAATTTTAATGTCCAGTAGTGTAATTACGAGAAGTATGACAAGTCAGCATAACAACTCATCCATGTACGTTGCTGACACGAGTAACATACGGAAGAATATAAAAGAAAACTGAGGATCTGTTAGATTAAGATGAGTTTGGCTTAAGGAACGTTAAAGGCGCCAGAGATATGGTTCCGATCTTGCGCGTGAAAATAGGGGCAAGACTTAAGAAAAATCGAGACACCTACTTGGATTTTGGCAATCTAGGAAAAACTTTCGACGACGTAAAATAGTACAGGATGTTATGTCCATTGTTGCTGAAGATGCAGCCTTATGGAATCGCTCAGTAGCGGGCTGACCACAGCGCCAGCAGAGTGAGAGGCGGTCGGCGACGCGACTGTCAGTGGAGGCAGTGGCGGTGACGTCAGACCGCAGGCGCAGCCGCAGCCGCGATTGCTCATTAGGGTGCACGGACGCCGACGCCGCCGCCGGACGTTTCAATAAGCTAAATTGGAAACGCGCAGTAATCTGAAGACAGGCGAATAAATAGTTGCAGTAAATCATCCGTCTGTAATCAGCGGCAATGGCTGAAATATTAGTTTGTTACTCAGAGAGCGCACGATCATTAATTTAGTACTTCGAGACAGCGTGTTTCCGCGTTTGGTAAGTGAGGTATGGCGTCCGGCGCTATTTTTGCATTGAAGCAGGAGGAAACTACCTCTTTGGGTACGTGATTCTTGACAAACGAGGCGGTCTAACATTTTTCTACGCTTTGAAATGTTTTCAAGTTTCTCCGGAAGCTGGCCACTACTGGCTATCGAAACTTGTTACCAAGCAAAAACTCAACGTAAAAACTGAGACTAGTGGAAATGCTGTAAAGTCGAACACTCACTGTACATTTTTTACGTTTTACATGGATCAAGAACGCAGAAATAATGAAAATCCGCTAGATAGTGTTACTAGGTTCAAAGTAAATAATGAAAATTGGGAAGGAAGTTGGTTTTGAGTCAGAGGTCTCAGACCAACTCATCTGTTACCTTTTACTGCGATATTTGTTTAAGATAATTATTGCAGACATACGTAATAATTTAAGCTACTTATATGCCACGTCCAAACAGAGTAAACCCGAACTCCAACTACATAATTTCGCAGGTAGTTCAGGAATATGGCCGACCGGGGTGGCCGAGCAGATCTAGGCGCTACAGTCTAGAACCGCGCCACCGTTACGGTCGCTGGCTCGTATCCTGCTTCGGGCATGGATGTGTGTGATGTCCTTAGGTTAGTTAGGTTTAAGTAGTTCTAAATTCTAGGAGACTGACGACCTCAGGTGTTAAGTTCCATAGTGCTCAGAGCCATTTGAACCATTTGAGTTCAAAAATATTTTCTGAGTATTTTCGTACCAGGGACCCATGCACTCTGGTGAACATTTACAGAGTAATAATGTGATTACGATCTACTTGAGTTGTTACCCCAGTTACCGTTACTTCTGTGAAAATACATTCACAACAGTGAAAAAGCCTGTATTGCGCAATCACACAAAGAACAGAGTAGTGCAACAAACCTCTATTAAAACAACGAACACTTTGATAACAGTGTGTTCAAACTGTTCTGCCAGTATGGAGTCCAGTACGTGAGAAGTGCAGTACTGTTCCCTTACAGCTATTGTTCAAAATGCCACCAACACGATCACGGCGGAGTGTAGAACGACGCAACATCGACTGTCTCACACGCTCAAGAACCCCAGGAATTTGGCGTACTACGTTGGTGCTGTGACAGTCCTAGCTACCAGGTCCATGAGAGCATCGACTGGAGTCTCATAAACTGGGCTCTTCATGCGCCCTCTGACGAAGACGTCTGTTGCTATCGTATCTGGTGACCTAGCTGGTCACTGAACAGGTTCCTGGTTCCTGACAATAAGTGTCAAGTGCGCCGGTGATCAGTCATACTGCAACCACACAAGGTGAAGAATTCTCAGACGCGCATCTTATAGGAACTGTGGAATGACTTGCTGAAGGATTTTTTTTTTTCACATGAGTCCGTACAATTTATCCGGAAGTACTTAAGGCGGGTTGCATAATCGTTGGCAATACCACCCCATACAGTCACAATGTACTTCATACAGTCACTTGTGTGTCTGAGTTTCCGTCATCCCACTCATGGCTATCCCTACAGTTGAATATGCACTCTACTGCAAACATGGCCCTGTTCGTACGCAACATGAAATCAGGAAAAATTGTGGTTTTTTTCCACACTGCTGTAAGATCAGTTTGCAAACTTCTCCCGACGTGGGAACTCTGCTGGCTGCAATTATTGCACCTTCAGTGGGTGACACAAATGTAATTGTTGTTCACGTCAGATAGTACAATGGCTATGGAGACTCCAGCACACTATGAGCGACCCTGAATTCTGGTGCCGCCACAAGCCCGGCTGAGTACCATACGCATCACGTCACATGCAAGAGGCGATATGGTGTACTACACACAAACACATATTTTTGCTCATTCAATCTCAGCCCAGTATTTTAACAGTCAAAAAAACGAAGCATCCAATCACAGCACACCATTTTATTGCTCATTAAAACTAAGCAATCAGTCGGAATACAGCTGTCTTGTTCAAAAATTTCTTAACGATCCCAATTTAGCGCCATGTTTAAAATTATCCAGACGACATGTATTATTTATCAAAATATGTAAGCTTCACCTATATTGTGTAAGTTGGCATTACGTTAAAAAGCATGTGAGTGAATTGAAATTTGCACTATGTACAAAAGTATCTGAATGATTTGAATTATTTATCAAAAAAATACGTATAGGGTGTACCTTACATTATTTTCACATCGAAAGTACACCACACACATACACAAACACATTCATTCATGAACAGTTGTTTTTATACCGTACTTCACAAAAAAATATTTGTATCAAATACTATGCTACCTTGTCAGTAAATTTCACTTCTCTCTTTTTTTAAAGTCCACCAAAAAAGTTTGTCAGATATGTACTATTTCATTTGTAAATTTCATTGGTTTGATTTGTCTTTTATGCATTACTCTTTCGTTACATCTCCATAAGACAGAGAATCTTTAAGTGTGTGTGTGTGTGTGTGTTTGTGTGTGTGTATCACTATTTCTCACAGAATAGCTCAATTGTAGTAGAATGGTGCATCTTACTAATATTATAATGTGTCAGGTTAACGGCTGACCTCCTGTTAAACAACCTTAAGCCTATTTCAGGCTATGTTACTAGTGGTACAAAGATCGTACTAACATCATCTGATTTTTTAGAAATTTTTTAGTAATGTTTAACTTCACCAGGCACTTTTTTAGGCGGTAACGTGGTTATGTACAGTATCATGTTCTATACTCGAAACATGTAACTGATGTTACTGAATGGCTAATATACCTTTTTATTAGTTTTGATTTTAGGCCTAGTTGAGGTTGTGGTCTACTGACGGTAAAAAAAAAACAACTTTTGAGGAAGGCTGTAACATTTACCAGTTCTAACTATGGTGCCAAGACTCAATGAAAAATCTTCCTGTGACTAAAATGTATGTCAAAAAATAAGTCAGTAAAACACACACACACACACATACACACACACACACACACACACACACACACACACACTGTTTATGTCAAGTGTCACAGTGTTATTACCATGTCTCATCTGGTATCTAAAACATGCCATAGTGCTATTTCCATGTCTAAGTTACGTGTAATATTTATCAAATACGTAAATATGTTGGAATTTCGATCTTAGGCATACCTGTAACTCTGTTACTGGTGGTACACAGATTGAACTTTCATCAACTGATATTTTTAGAAATTTTTGTTTAATGCTTCACCTCATCAAACATCGTTTTAGGGGGAAGAAAATAATGTGTCATGGTATTAACATTACTGACTGGATAATAAGGATTTTTTACTTTCTTTTTGATCTCTGATCTACCTGCAGGTGTTTTTAACTTGTGTTCCATACACTAACTTCACGTTTTCTGACACGTGAACTAAAAATGATGTATTTTGAGGAGGCTGTTAATACATTGTATCACTTAAACTATAGATTTCTGTAATAATACAAAAAGAACAGAGTAATGCAGAAATGTAAACACAGCAAGACAAGAAGGGACAACGTTTCACATATGAAGTACACCAACATAAAATTATTTATCAAATATGTAAAGATCTTAAGTACAAAACAAATGCATGTTGCTTATAGTAATATTCCTTTCTTAAAGACCTATGATAGCAAAGAACAATTCGATCTCGCACAAAAATTAAGTTATTTACCAAAATACGGAAGATTTCAAGTACAAAACGTGTGTAGCATAGTTCTTCTACAACAGTAAAAAGAAAAAATACACACGTGTGTCGCATAATAGCACTACTACTATATGTTACAGGTTAAGCAGCACTTGTTGAAGAGCTTATTTTGGTCTGTGCACCACATGTTAAAGAAGCAAAAGGCTGTTTGTATTATTTATGAAAATTCGTAGGATACCTGTAAAGTAAGGTTGCAAGAATTTTTACACATCAAAAATGCATATATTTCAGTAAAATGTACATAAAAAGTTATATGGGCATTACATCATTTTTCCACGTAATCACAATTTACTTCAGTCCTTTTTGTCAACCGTGGGATGAGTTTTTTGATACCTGTGTCGTAGATGTCTTCCGCCAACTCCTTAAATCACTTCATCGCTTCAATTTTCACTTCCTCATTGACAGAAAAGTGTTTTCCACCCATGTTCCTTCAATTTAGGAAAAAAGTAATAATTGATAGGTGTGAGATCGGGACTATGAAACTGGTTGTTTAAAATATTGCAATGAAATGAGGTCAACAACACACTGGACGAGCGGAGTGCGGCCTATTGTCATGAAGGAGGCGAACTACCTTCCTCAACATTCCATGGCGTTTGGTCAGTATGCCTCTGTGGAGAGCTGATTGTTTCATCTCTGGCCAAGAATTAGACAAGCAGAACCCCTTCTCTGTCCGAAAAAGAAGGTTGCCGTGGTTTTTATAGCTGAATGCTGAGTTTTGAATTTTTTGTTGAAGGGGACTGAGTGTGGTGACACTGCGCTGACTGTCTCTTGATCTCCGGCGTATGGTGACAAGGATATGTTTCATCCCCCATCACTATGGAGTCGAGAAAAGTTTCTCCGTCACTCTCAAAACGCTCAAGAAACTCTCAGGTGGCCTTGACTCTGTTGATTTTCTGTTGTGTAGTAAACATCTTCAGAACCCACTGAGCACATAACTTGTGATGTCCTAGTCAATCACTCACGATTTCATGAACAATAAACTTCAGGACACAGTTCATACAAGTCATCAATGGTTACACGGCGGTCAGAATATGCTTTTCAAGTCTTTGCACCAGTTCATCAGTCACTTCTCTCTTCTTGTCTCAT
Source organism: Schistocerca cancellata (assembly GCF_023864275.1). Lineage (NCBI taxonomy): Eukaryota > Metazoa > Arthropoda > Insecta > Orthoptera > Acrididae > Schistocerca > Schistocerca cancellata. The sequence continues at coordinate 603,429,820 of NC_064631.1, read as the reverse complement.
GTTGCCGTACCATAATCTCCTCACCACACTCTGACATGATTTCATGAAGCGTGGTGGCATTCATGCCCTTGGCATTCAGGTGGCATATCGCAGTTCGCACTTGAGGGGAGACAGAAGGAGAGTGCTCATCTTTAACCATTACCACACAGAGAGTTGGGATGCTACTGATGACCATTACCACTCATTCGTTTCAGTGTGCGCTGTCACATACAACCGTGGTACCATCTATGACATATTCAGTACTCTGATAGAACTGCAGGCTTTGTAACCTTAGTTTCCAGATACCTGTCTTACGTAAAAACATGTTCTGAAACATTACAAACCACACATGGCAATACTACTGATCTGATTTTCAGCTGGAAGTGCACTTCTCGATGAGAATAGTTTGGTCTTTGTATCAAAGTAAACAGTGTTACTCACACGTCTAAATTTTCTGTATTATTTGACAAAAACACGTCTTAGTTCATCTAAATTCGATATCAAAGTCACCTAAAATTATAGTGTCTCCATACTAGGATATTAACTTTGTCTCGCAGTACAAAACGTTTGTCATCTACTGCTGATAATGCTAACGTATGCCAATTGCACAGTGGAGACTACATAAAATTTTGCCTCAATGCATCGTAATGTTACAGCATAATCGTAACAGACTGCTCCATACATCATCATATTATAGAAAAATTGTAGCAAATTGCCCCATGCATCGATATATTACACCAAAATTATAACGAATGACTCCATACACCACCATTGTTACACGAAATTGTAATAATTTGACCCATACAATATGAACGTGTTGTGAATACCATTGGGCAGTGATGGTCACATTATCTGTCAAAAAACTGGCTTCAGTTTACCTAAAAATGTGTGCAATGCGTGACACAGTGCTTATGTCCTGAATTGTGGTGACTACCCTTACCCTAGATACTACTGTGGAGAAATGATGGTTAGCTGAAATATGGTGAATATCATTACTTTGGATACTGTTGGATGGGGAAATGACGGTCAGTTGACATGCTGACTGTCATTACTCTCAGTCATGATAATTGCCATTACATCATAGTTATGGTTGTATTCAACAATCAAGAAAAATAATGTGCTGATAGTGATGCCACTTACTGGATACCAAACAGTATTCTACCACCAGAAGCTCACAATGTATTTATGCCATAACTAAACAGTGGGTATTAGTTACCTGATCCATAAAGTGTCTTCCGACTCCATTAGGCGACTCTGTGTGTCATAACATGACAGCGTGTGTCAGCCATTGGATTTGAAATAGTATCCCAAGCATCAACTAACTATAACAGGTTACACCATACAATACCGTTGTTGCGCAAAATAGTAACAAATTGCCCCATACAGTGCAATTGTTACACAAAACTATGACGAACTGCCGCACGTGTCACAAACTACACATGTCACCAACTAATGAAAGTTCAGCTGCTAGATTTTAAATAGTATCCCAAGCATCAACAAAACACAAAATTGTAACGGACTGCCCCATAGTCACCGACTAATCAAAGTTGTGACATTTGCAGACAAGTTGTGACTTGTTCCAACAAGGAAACGCGTTTAGTCAGTAGGTTAAAACTAGTCAATGCCAAGACTAAATTCAACAAGAAAAACATTTCCAAGGGGATGGTCTGATATGTCGATCACCGATTTTGATCCAGTTTTGCAAGGAAAATCTATACTGAAGATATGGAGTCACGCGTTTCGCCTTTTTGCTAGCCACTCCCTAGTTTTTTGAAAAAAATCGAGGTCACAGTTGATGACGGAAAATTGTATTTTCAGGGCTGTACACTGAGAGATCGTCCAAAATCAAACATTTTATTGCTATGATATTGGGTCCAAAGTTAATAATGTTCAAGTTGTTAAAGCTTTTGTTTTTTCATGCTGTGGCTAGGGTACCTGTCATTGTAGGCATCCAACAGAGAGCGGTCAGTGGTCAAGGGGTCGAGGCATTAGACTGTAAAACCACTGGTCCGTGTTCGAATCTTGGTTTTACTTTTTTCATTCGATGTTTTTTGGTATATCTGATAATATTCTGATAATGGGAATGCCTTAACTTGCTTTTTTAAAAGTAAAACCTCAAGATGTTCGATTCATTGTTTTCATCGTGATACATGATGCGCTACGATAGGACTTTCTTAGATAATGCCGTGGTTGACAACTAAAGGGATCCTGCTATGAAATGAAAAGACACTCCAGACCATCACTTCTGTATGTCGGGCCACTTGGAAGGTGACAGTTACGCTGGTATCCCATCACTATCTGAGCTGCTTCCAGACACGTCTTCGCTGGTCATCGGAGCCTAAAATCTCGTTATATGGAGCAGAATTGTCTTCAGTGATGAATCGCGATTCGAGTTGAGGCGCGGTGACTAGTCAAGACATGCGTGGACGCGCCTCGGACAGCAGTGGGTACCAACCTGATTGTCGCCTGCCAGACGGCCTGACAACCAGGGCTGATGCTCTGTGCTGTCTTTCATTTCCCAGCGGGACGCCTCTGGATCCGCAGCACCCTTAGAGCATAGTGGTATGTCGACGGTATTCTACACCTTGTTTTGTTGCCCTTCGTGGCAAGCCGTCTGGGCTTACATTTCAGCAAGATAATGCCCGCCAACACACGGCGTGAGGTTCTACTGCTTGTCTTCGTGCTCGACTAACCTTAATTTGGCCAGCAAGTCCGCCGGATCTCTCCCCAATTGAGAACGCTCGGAGCATTATGGGCAGGGCTGTCCAACCAGCTCGAGATGTTGACTATCTAACACGCCAGTTGGGAAGAGTTTGGCACGTTATCCCTCAGGAAGCTATACGACAACTCCATCAATCAATGTCAAGCCGAATAATTGCTTACATAAGGGCAACATGTGGGCCAACGCTTTTGACTTGCTCTGTTTATGATGCTCCTTCACTTGAAAAAATCAGCGAAGTTTTCTGAAGTTGAAATCATTAGTTTGTGTATGTACGTCACATCTATCGATTTCCGTCTCATTCGGACAATTCCTCGGTGGCGCGTCGTTTGTTTTTGTCTTAGAGTGGATATTTTCTCGTAAATAGATGCCAGAAACGTCCCTAAGTGCTGCAACACATGCCTCAACACGTTTCTTCACGTTGGTTGCTACTTCTGGGATGGTCCCATACGCTGGATATTTCATCTTCGATTTTGTAGTTAAGTTGTTCGATTGTGTGAAAGTTGTTCTTATAGACATTATCGTTCAGATTTACTCAAAGAAAAAAGTTGCGGGGTAGATAAATCTGGGGATCTATGCGCCCACAGGTCACATGAAATGATGTGCTCTCCAAAGAACACGCGCAACACTATTCGGTGCGTGTGCTGTTGCACAGTCTTGCTGTAGCCACCAGTGTCGTTCACCAGCCTCTAACAATGTTACGAATTAGATGATGACGTCTGGGTAACGTTCAGTTGTTAGTGTTTCTGAGGAAAAAAATGTGCCTACAATTCTTTTGTGCGAAATTTCCCACCATACTCCAGCCTTCTGTGAATGTAATAGGTCTGATGGAAAATTTGAAGGTGCTGTGAGCGTCATCTGTTGTTCTGGCTGTTTACATAGCCATTTAGATGAAACTATATTTCATCAAAGTAGAAAACGTAACCCAACATCTGAACACTGTTGCGTATAAAAGACAAAACCATTGACACTGATGTAGTCTTTCTCCTCTATCAGTTTCTCGAATCTCATCAACAACATGAATGCAGTACAGGCAGAATATGAGCTTTCCTGTAGTTTTACCCACACTCTAATAAGACATTCCAGTTTGCTGACACAGTTTTAGTATCGAATTTCTTGGTGAGGTTAGCAAGGGTGTGCGGACAAGTACTGCTTAACGTAGTGCTACCATGTGAGTCAAATGTATTTTTTTTTTACTTTTATAGGGTAGTTAAATTACAACAGTAGTGCCACTTGTATTTTGTGCTCGAAGTCTTACGTACTTTGACAAATAATTTTATTTTTGCGTAAGATCGAATTTCTGTTCTTGATCAGAGGTCTGTAAATATACTTGGATGTTACTATAAGAAACGAGCACGTGTTTTGTACTCGAGATCTTTATGTATTAGATAAATAATTTTATTTTGGTGAAAAAATCATATTTTCGAGATGCTGAACTTCGCTGCACTCATATGTCTGGAACTTTGTCCATCACTGTCTTTGACCATGTTGTGTTGTGGTTATATTCTTGTTTTTAGTGGTTGGAATGCATGTGACGCCACTGTCTGCAAGACACTTACCTTAGACTGCAGCTTTTAATACACCCTCAATTCCCTCCATACTTATAGCATTTATGAAAACAGTCTTGTATATGCAACCATTTAATAACATTTGCTTTGCAGATTTTTTCTCCTCTTTGTTACCCACTCTTATGACATTCATCTTTTTCAGTTTTCTATTTATGTTGGAAAAGACTGAACATAATCATACAGGTTTGTTTATTTAATACAACATGTCGCGCTGCACAAATAAAATATTATCTCCAAAGCAACTATGACGAATTCGCGATAAATGCATGTACTATACGTTTATCATACAATGCCAACTTGAAATTATCCTCGATTTTCATTTCCGTTTCGAACATTTGTTTCACAATAGGGCACAATGGCAGCCAAAGCATTCGAAAGCTTATTAACGGTTCGCCCTGCACATACAATTCTATCATCTGTAATTGAACAAAATATGCAAAGCAGAAAATGGCAAGAAACAGTAAAACGATGATAAAGAAAAAGTCAATAAGTTAGTGATTGCTAGCTGTTTTTATAACATGTTTTCGTACTGTATCCAGGATACATCTTTTTAAATTCTTCTTGTAGGTTCTTCTCGTATTAAAAAAAAATCAAGATGAAGTCATCAACATAAAGTAATGAACTTATTAGTGAGGATTTATTCAGTTTGAGATACAATTTAAGTAGTCGATGTCGATTGTTGAAGCAAAGTCAGTAGCAACACATAGGAAGAGACTCTTTGATCCTAACCCAATTTGATATTAGGTTAAATCTATTTCTGTTATATACAAGACTGTTTTTAACAACACAACATAGCTGATTCCATCCATATGAGACAGACCTTCTGAAAAGGCATTTTCAGATCCTTGTAAGAAACCCATATTTCGAATGTGAAAGTGAATAAACTCACTATCCCATATTTTGCTATCATGAACTGAGGATCTGTAACAACCAAAGATCACTGTATGATTCCAAAAGTTGTATCATTTATTGACATAGGGATCTGCTATGTAATATCAAAATTCAGTTAAATTATATTTTCAAATATGTGGGTCATTCAGCTAATATTAGAGGGGAAAAGATAATGTTTTACATAATTATGCAATTGGATTCCAAACACATCAGATGCATTAATATTAATGAGATATGAATCACAGTATTAAATTCTCCATAACTTTGGAAATATAGCTGTGTCACAAGATCGAAGAGCAATTTTGGAATCAATATGACAATGTCTTTAAGATGAGAAGCTTTACACACAGCATTTTACAGTTCACTTAAATTTCGTAACAATTAAATTGATTTTATTTCGCTAAGATGGCAGAACGATTTGTGGAAGGAGTAGATGACTCAAACATTGTTGCTAACATTTTAATATACGTTATAATTGCTATAATATACACGGGACAAACTCTTTTATGTAAAAACTGACATAAATTAAAATAGTGCTGGCCATAAGGCAGCATACTTCTGCTATGAAGTACATGTTTTTACTTTGAATTTTGTGACCTGTGCAAACTGGTGGGGAGAGGAATACTTATACATAGATTTTTAAGTGACGCCAAAGAACAATTCTGACTAAACGGGCGGGGAGAGGCCTGTTTACCCACAGGTTTTCAATTGAGGCCACAAGGCAGTTCTGACCGAATTTATACTTTGACTGTTATGAACGCCTGCCAAAATTAAATTGGTACCAGCGTGTAATGCATCAGAGCATACAATGCGTCAGTGGTAGAACGACCTTACATAGGTCACTTTCTTCGAAAACCATATTTTCTGCTACTCTTTTTGATTTTACCTTAACAGTTACAGCTCTTAATATAAAATCGGCATCAACCAAAGTACTACCTCTGTAGTTGTTACAGTCAGTGTTTTTATCGTTGTTGTATATCGATATTACTGCAGCCTTTTCTTCAAATTATGTGACAATTTTCTGCTTTCGAAACTTTACCCCTGAATTTAATACGCCATCCATTAATACCATTCACATTTGTTGTATTCTGATTTTTCGTAGCTTGAAAACTGCCGTCAACTTTTTCACTGCGAAGTAATCTAGACTCTATACATCATTTTCATGAAGTTTTACTTCAGTCTTGTGAATACTCGCTTCGTACCAAAGGTTTTAAAAATGATTTAGACATTCTTGTCCTGTAACATTATATAAACAAGCAGTGCGTCTTTCTGTTTCTTTTTCTTTTCAGCATTGTTTCGAGGTGCTATCATTTGCCATCCACGAACATCACCTTCTGTGTCTCCTGCGTTGTTGCAGTAACTTTCTAAAGCTTCTTGGTAGTTTCAGAACTTCAGAATGAGGATGTCGGCACTTTTCCACGGTTTATAAATCTAAAGCTCATACTCCTTTAGCGGACTGAGACTCTGTCGATTTCTTCAATGTGTTCTCTGTCTAGTGTAATCAGATATTGTGTGTGTATGTGTGTGTCCTTGAGTTTCTTTGTGAAGATCATCTTTTTGAAGGACGTTCTGTAGCAAATGTTCTACAGTCTGATGTCACTCTTCAGTAGTTGATCTTTTATATTGTATCAGCATAGAAAGCAAAACAGGTGTTTAGTCTGTTGCAGAAGTATAGGCACTGCCACAAATGTCATGGTTCAGCTGTTTGTGTAGATACTGTTGCCGCCTACGAGTACTTAGATTAAAGTAAAACAAGAATAACTTGTTATCTCTTGTGTGAATCCAGTACGTACTAAACTTGATCTATTTTTCCTCTGCGGTTTGTGATCTCTCAGACTGCCTTCTGGGATGTTCGCATTATCCCACATAACCTCTTCAGCTCGAAATCAAATGTCGCATTATTGTGTTACTTGGGTACTGTGGCTATGGCCTATTGTTTTGCCTTCCAGAAGGATTAACAACGAAGCTCTGTATTTTAGACTGCCTACGAAGGTGTGCAGACTTCATTACCGGATAGCATTGGACTGTTTCTCATAGTCTGACTTCCTCAAGTTGACTCTCGATCCAAGTTTTATTCTAATATGTTTTCCTAAACTCACTTGAGTCCTCTCGATGCATATGATAATGTGGCCATAATTCCTATGGACGTAACGTTTTCTTTCCTTTGGAATTGGCCTCGTATTGGTGAGAGAGATGCAGATTTGGCGTGGTGGATGGGGCACTGTTATAACAGGTGACCAAGTGCCCTGTTCTGCTTAGAGTTAGCAGATCGACATCTGGAACCCCTTCTAGATTAGTGTACAACATTCATTGGTTTCGTTGCTCTTCTGTAGCTCGGAAGTAACGTTCATGTCTGCCATGGTACATAAGTTACTCCCATAGCCATACAATGCTGAATAACGTATCAGATCTACATAGGGGCTTATGGCTTGAGAGACAGTGACTGTTATTCCTGTTGTGGCCATCAATCAGAAAACTAGTATAACGCAGCTCGCTACACTGTCCATATTGTGCAAGTTTCTTCATCTCTGCATAACGGTTGCAAGCTACATGTGTTACAGTCTGATTAATGTAGTCAAACCTTGGCATCCTTCTACAATTTTTACCCCCAACCATATACGTTTCCCTGCATTAGAAACTTAACTGTCTCTTGACACCTATGTGTCTTGTCATCCAATCCGTTCTTTTAGTCAAGTTTCTTTTGTCCCCAATTTAGACGCAATGATCCTGGGTGCGGTACGTGTTCGCATCTCTCACCATATGACGATACATCCAGCAAAGTCGAACATGATCGTTTTGGTAGTTCACGTGTTATGAGGTGTGGAAGAATAATGTTGTACGGGCGTAGCGACCTCCGAATCTGTGTGTGCACTCACCGGTCAACGCTGTTGTGAAACTGTGCTTCTGGGTCATGTGCGTCTTCTCAGAGGAGTATTCGGCCCTCATTTTATTTTTATGAATGACAATTCGCGACCCTATCGAACTGCACAGGTGGAGGAACTCTTGGAGTAAGAAGATATCCGCGAATGGACTGATCTGCCAGTTTTCACGACTTAAATGCATCGAGCACGTGTGGGATACGTGGGGCGCCATATTGAAGCCGTCCACATGCACCATCGACCATCCAGCAGGTGTCAGCCCCGCTGGAATGGAACGTCCTGCGACCAGAACGTCTTACCGACCTCGTGGGCAACGTGAGAGCGCATTGCAGAGCACGCGTTGCGGTCCGTGGTGATCGCACGCCTTATTAAGAACCATGTCCCGCCTTTTGTTAAGGTTCAGGGGATTATCGTAAATCGCGGTGACTTCAGTCTAACTATTGTTTTTGAATTAAAAAGTGTCATTTATTTTCGTCTCATTGCATATTTCACTCAGTTACGTTCTGTAATATACTGTAGCAGTTCTTTCTATGTATGACCCAACTTTCGTCTAGGTATGTTATTTGGCAGTGAAACATCATACGAAAGTTACTTTTATCCTTACGTCTTGCACACCAGTGTATCTGATAGCGGTACTGTCTATGGCAGCATAATATTGCTCACATGCTGGCCTCAAACATCGCTGAGCAGGCGAATAGGCATTTGGCATTTCATAACAAGTGCGAGTAACGCAAAGATAGACCACTCCCTGTAGGATGTTGCTGACGACAGCAGTGAGGGATTATCGCGCTGCCTCCATCGCTGTTTACCCCAGAATAGTGCTGACTGATCGCGAAGCAGGACATTACTTCACGTAGATCTGAATGTTCTCCTTCTCCAGGTAACCTGCGCGAAATGGTCCCAGTTAATTAAAATTATTCTAATTGTAATAAATGAAAAACACCAGTTTGCTTTTGTTCTACAATATTACTTTTATTGCTAACCGGTTTTCGGCTTACAAGGCCATCTGCAGACGTTTACTGAGTATTATCACTAAAGAAGTTACAATGTTTGCAAACAACATTGGAAGAGAATTAACACGTCTAGACTGAAGTACAAACATAGAGTAAGTAGCATCTTTGACAGTGTGGTGGTAATGCAATGAAAAAGTAAAAATTGAACAGTACATAAATAACAATGCAGTAGACAGGAAAATCTTTAGCACAAAATAGGAATAGTATGCCTACATAACAGTTTCTATCAATAAACAAAACTAATAAAATAAAATAAAATTAGTACTAGACAAGGCTTCATCAGGAGGTATGAAACATGGAGAGTAATACACAAACAAATTAGAAGAAGACACAATTATCAATGTAACTACAGAATACATAAGGAACTTAAGCAATATCAATAAGATAAACAGAAATAAATAAATGCAGGAAAATTGAGCTGTTTGAGGGAACCTACAGTAAATGCAATCTTTGAGAGTGTGGTGGTACTGCATTTTAACATCAACATTATAATCAAAACAGTGGCTGTGTAACAGTTTTAATTAAATAAATGAGCAAAGTAAAATATGTACAGTATTTATTGAGTCAACTACAAGGGGTGTTAAACATGGACAGTAATATAAGTACCAGTTAAAAGAAAGCCTTAACTATTGAAATTACAGTCTATATGGAATACACAGACAACTTCAACAAAACAAAACAACTTAATGAATACAGGAAAATGAGAATATGTAGGAAGAGACAGTGTGGGAAGTAATGAACAACAGAGATGATTATACATGAAGTGTAGGAGAGGGGAAGTATTGAGCTGTGTCTGGTAATTTAGGATTAGATCTGGACTGTGAGCAAGATGTTTGTTAATTTCCAAGGCTTTCAGCAGGTTGAGTTTATGGCCTTTGTTTGCTAAGTGAAGTACATGGGACACTGGATGGTAGTTGTGACCCTCACTCAGTACATGCTCAGCAAATGCAGAGTCTGAATTCTGCAAAATCCAGTTACGTTCATGTTCAGCCAGCCTAGTTGATATGTCTCTGCCTGACTGGCCACTATAAAATTTGTCACAATCAGAACAGGTTGGCTAATAACTGGATCTTATGTTTGCTATTAAAAACACATTGGGCTGTCGTGTTCCTGATATAGTAGGAAAGCCTACTGTATTCTAATTGTATCTACAGGGCAGGATTTTATCGTCTTGAGATTTACAGCTTAAACACTTTCAGTTCTGATCACTTATTATTCAGTTGTTGGCGAGATTTACTTCGCCGCTAGCTAGAAAAGTTTCACAAAGTCGCTCCTGGTATTGTTTCCCTTCTGTCTGTAATCTTCAGTGGTTTAGATTTTGTACAACTCTTTATTTTTACTCGTTGGAAATACTGTTTGTGTTTGGCGTGGTTTAAAGGAAATTAACTGTTCGTAATTTTTATTCACAGTAAATGCTGAATGTAACGATACTTTTAAATAGGTGGTGAGTGCTACGCTGCTATAGCGACACCCCGTTCGTTCTCTTTCGCGGTGGGACCTCAGAGCGGTGTGTTCTGTAATGAAACTTACTGACTTTTACTCATATTTCCACTAACATACAGTCAAAGAATAGAAAGCAGCAGGGTATTTATCAGAGGGTTGCGGTTCACATGGCGCCAGACATCACGATCCCGTCTACCGTAGTTCCACTACACCACTTAGGGCAATGATGTTGGGCTGATGTTTCACTATCCATTGCCAGATGTGAGCCGTTAATTGTCGGTCATTTAGAAAATTCTCTGGTGATGTTCCGCATTGACGTGAAATGTCAGACACCATTTCCGCATCAGACTGCTTTATTCGATAGCGAAGTGACGACAAAATCAAAACAGTGATATATCACCGTTACTTCTGTTGTTGTATATAAAATGTGTGTCAGGTCTGATGCGTTTTCCAATGCACTATCAGGGGCTGCAGAAACGCTACGTCAAGACTGGAAAAAAAGATGGTCAATGAAAAATCTGCTCGAGGTCTCAGACAACGGCAATAAAGGGAAAAAAAGATCTGAACACGGACGAAGGAACAACGCGAAATGGACAACGGCCATATTCTATGGCAAGGTATGAACGGATATCATGATGCAACATAACAGGATATAAAATGTGTGGTCGATATTTTTTTTCCTTCTTGTTTGCAGAATGGTGCCAGTTTAACTAACTACGTGTCGAGAGTCATCACTCGCAAGATCAATGGTGACAAGTGACAGACGATAGCACGCAGGTCACCGTTAGTTTCACAATAGGCCTCTGGCAAATAATAAGCCGTGTTGATCATGCAATGCTGAGCCAATATATTAGGACCAGCTGTTTAATGGCGTGTTGGTCTACCTCTGAAGCAGCAGTTGTGCGTCGAATAGGTTAGGGAAGTCCTTCGAAGGTTTCCGGCGGTAAGTTGCATCAGATGTCGATGCACAGGTCACGCTGTTCTCGTAAATTACGCGACGGTGGTTTACGGGCTTGAAGCTAGTGCCCTAAGGCGTACCAGATGTGTTCCATCCGTTTCAGACCGGGCGAATTTGGTGCCCAACAATCCGCCTCAAAGCACTGTGGCATGATTCTGGCCTTGGGACACAGACAGAAATGGCGTGCAAGGATGCAGGTGGTCCACAGTAATGTTCAAATAGTCACAGCTGTGGTGGATTGTTCGGTTACTACCACACGATCCATAGAATCGCAAATGAATATCGCCTACGACGTAATACTATCCCCATCGACCTACGTCCGATGGGACGTGCATGTTTTGAGCAACCATTCGTCTGGATGACGGCGTATTGGGTAACGACCATCAACCTGGTGTAACAAGAAACTAGGTGCATCCGACCAGGCGACACGGCTGCACAGATTCACAGTCCAGTCTCGATGATCCAGCGCACACCGAAATCGTGACTGAAGATTTCGTTGGGTCAATGTCGGAATGTGCAGGGGCCGTCTGCTACAGGGTCCCTGCACTGAACAGTGTGCTCCGAAACACTTGTGCCCGCTCTCTGTCGTTAAATCCGCCACACCGCTTATCCCGCTTTACAGATCGGGCTAGACTCCGATCAACACGTTCTGCGCGGCCGTCAAACACATTGTCGCCTACTCGTGGGTTCACCCTTCCTCAGCCACTTCCCATACATGTTCAAAACAGTAGAATGCCAACAGGCAGCCAGCTTCGCCGTTTCCGAGATTCACTTTTCCAGGCGTCGTGCCATAACTACCTGCCCTTGGAAGCCCATTTGCAGCACGTTTCGTCGCTAGAATGATACCCCATCCTTCTCCTTTTCATTTGTGTACTTTTGTTACCGCATCAGGTGAATGCAGCGCCACCATGTGGCGTTCAGTCTCGTGTATATACGACTTCTTTGCACTCTGACGTCGTGCCAGATCTCGTTTCATCAGCACACTATCCCCTTCGTCGACTAGCCTAGATGCAGTACACCAGTTAGTTAGCCTGGTAATTTACTATTAGTAATAATATTATTTCGTTAAGTATGAAATGAGTGTAATATATGGCAACATTTTATTAGAAAACACTAGCCGATTTTATGTCAATAATTATCACTTAGTGTTCTAATTACAATTGCACGAAACTGATTTTTCGTGCAATATACGTTTTGCCTTTATTATTCGATAGGAATCGTCAGTTGCCTAAAATAACACATATTTGTGTTTACACTAGTTTGTTTTACATATTGGACGTTGTACTCAGAGCTTATAAGCACTACTGGTTCTTTCTGATTTTTTTTTTTTACAACGTAATAATACTTTAACTTTTTACCCACAAAAATCGTTGGCGCTGCTCTACAAGTGTTCATGTTCCGGTTGTATAAATGTTATTCTGCTTGTTGCCATTTGCAATTTCATTTGCACAACACAAGGATATGACCATCCTTTACTTCATGATGTTTTGGACGTATTGCCGACAGCTGAATGTTATTGTCAGTTGTCAGTGTGTTTTTGATATGTCTGTCTGTGTGTGTGTGTGTGTGTGTGTCTGTCTGTCTGTCTGTCTGTGTGTGTGTGTGTGTAAATTTGCATTTGTTTTAGTATGATGTTTTTACTTTTTATTTTCCTTTATTAGATTTAGTAGAGAGTTTGTGTTGATATGAGTGTGCTTCTTTGTCATCTGCTTGCTCTCTGTAACGACTTTCTGGATATGGTAGTTTTCCTGCATGGCGATAAGGCACTTGTGATTATTTATCGTGATAATTTTTGTGCTCTGTTCTAGGCTGTTAGGATGATGGTTCTGGTGTTTCAAGTGACATGGGAATGTGCAGTGGTTTCTTTCATGCCTCCAGTACCTGATGTGTTATTTTTAGCGTGATCTATCATTCGTATGAGTACTGCGTCATAACTTTGACACTGAAGTTTGTGTACTCCTGTTCCCTTGAATTTATCCCTCTTGGCTGTCTGTTGCCTTAAGTTTGTTTGGAAATTTGCATAATTTTATATATTATATAGAGACTATGTTTCTTTGGGAGGTTTGCTCTCTATGTCATAGTGTCCCATGTACTTTGTTTCTCTGTTTTGTTGTCATTGTGTTTTTGTGTTATGTGTTTTTGTGGGTCTGAGGCTTGTGCATTATCCTACAGGCTGGATCCGTTGGATGTGTTATGTTTGTTTTGTATTTGTGTTTTAATTTTTGTTTGAGTTTGTGTACTACGTGTGTCTCATACCATTGTTTCTAGCTATCTCTGTGCTTGTATTCGTTTCTCTTTCATTATATCTCCTGTTGAGAAGAATCCTGTTTATTCTGTATAAAATATACCTTGGTGCAGCTATTTATTGTGGGGACAATTGGATGCGGCTGTTGGTTTTCTGTACATCTTGTTAGAATGTTTGCCGTTTTCCTTTATTAATGTTAGTCGAGAAAATTTATTTGGTTTTTATTTTTATTTTTCAAGTGTAAAATTTATGTTTTGATATTCTTTGTTGAGTAGTTTGGGAAGTTCATTAATTTTTTCATGTGGTTCATATACCAGACAATTAATATCATCTATGTATCTGTGCCAATATATAATTCTAAACCTTTTATCAGTGGCTATATTTTCAAATATCTGGTTTTCTAAATGACTGTCAAAAATGTCCGCTAGGTTTCCTGATATTCTGGACCCCATGATAGTCCAGCTCTTTACAGGTAACATTCACCCTCAAATTGGAAGCACAGTGATCATTTTCAGCATGTTTGTTATTTCTGTTATTGTTTATGTAGTAAGTTGCTGTGGAATATGGGATTTTATTCTGTGATTTCTATTGTTCTTGTGATAGGGAAGGAAGTGTACATATTTTCTATGTAAATGAAATCAGTTATGTTGTGTGTGGTATCTTTGTGTTCTGTATGTGTTTAGGATACTGTGGTTTTCACTGTTCTATCAGTTTGTGTCTTACAGCGTTTATGATTATGTTTTGGATGTGTTTCGCCATGTGTTATTTTGTAGCTTTCTTGGAATTTATAACTGTCTCGTAGATGACTATGGTCAGCTTGTTTATGAGTACTGTTATATTTAATTTTCCTGCGTCAGTTATTATACTTTTATTGGTTGTTAATATTTGTCTCAATGTTTCCATAGTGGCTGCTTCTGTGCCGTTGTTCTTATTATGTTTCCGCTGCGTTTAGGTAATGGTTTCCATTTCATTGATACCCTGTGAAATCATCCTGTTTTCTTTCCTTACAGTGACGAAACTGGAAAGTGTTACACCATATAGCAATAGTCCGATATTTATCAAACTTTGTGAAGATGATCATTATATAAATTTTATTAAGTGAATAAACTTTCATTCGATTTGGACATCAGTATGAGGTGTGACCCCACAGATACGAAGATACTTTTGTGTTTGTTGCAACACGGCAGCAAACAGTCTCTGAATATCTTCTTGAGGAATTTCTTGCTGTATCTGAAACAAGTGCTGTGTCAGTTCACGATGATTGTGGACTGGGGTCTGATATGAAAATAGACGTCCGCTCACCAGATTCCATTCTATGGATGACAAATCGGTGGAGTGGGCGATTTGTGTCAGTTCACGATGATTGTGGACTGGGGTCTGATATGAAAATAGACGTCCGCTCACCACATTCCATTCTATGGATGACAAATCGGTGGAGTGGGCGATTTGTGGATATATAAATTGTTCAAGGCGTTTGTGGTGTGAACTTGTGTGCGGTCTTGCGTTATCCTGCTAGAATACGCCTCGTGGTAGCCTGGTCATGTAGGTTATGACAGGGTTTACCATTTTTGCCAAATACTAGCAAGCATTTGGCCTGCTTTCAACAATTACGAAATCATTCCTATTATCGAATAGCTCCCCACATTATTATTCCAGAAGTTGGTGAAGGCATCGCTATTTTCTGTGATGTTTCACCGAGTTGTCTGTGAGCTCGTGCGCGTCGATCACATCGCCACAAAGAGAAGCGAGGCTGATTGTCGAAGAAAGCAAATTGGGACTCAATGTTTCAGTTGACTCTGACTCTACACCACTTAAGCGTCTATTGTCTGCGGAATGATGACAGTGGTAAACTACGCATGGCGACTCGAGATGTCTGCCCAGCTTCCTGCAACTACCCCCACAGTTCGTGGTGACACTCTGACTCTAACTCTTACACGGATTTCAACAGTTGTCTTCTGTATGTTTGTCAGCGCCAGTGAAACAATCCTAAGATCTTCTCACTGTGTAGTCTTTCCAGAAGGAGATGTGTCTGCTCTTCTGGCCCAAATTATTATACTGAGTCCATTTCTTCGCCACGCGTCATGCAGCCATTGCACAACTGTCTGCATTCTGTCGCCATGATGGTACCACGTTCTTCATGTCAGTGATACGACTTTCTAGAAATGAGAAGATGGCGGTAAGCTACAAGTGCTCACCTCTGGACATTATGTGTTACGATCTCCATCTTGAAAGTTCTAGTAACATTAGAGACAATCAGCAGCTGTCATGTACTGACGCTATCTTTCATCTGTAGAAATGGCGTTTTTCTCTACTGAAGCAAAGCGTGAATAAAGCTAAAATTTTAATAAACATATGACACCGACATGGAAACACAGCAGTGTCGGTTTGGTAGTATTCGGTCAAGGTTTTCATTGTGTAACACTTTCCATTTCAAAAGTACGATCGTATGGGGTAAAAGTACGATTACATAGGGTATCAGCGAGATTTGTGATTGGATTGGGGAGTTTTTGGTAAGGAGGACGCAGCCTGTTATCTTGCCTGGAGGGTCATCGTCAGATGTAGAAATCGTCTTCAGGTGTGCCCTGGGAAAATGTGTTGGGACCCTTGCTGTTCATGTTGTTTATTAATGACCTTGCGGACAGACTTTTTTCAGATGACGGTCATCTATAGTGAAGTACCGTCTGAAAGAAACTGCGTAAAAAATCAGTCAGATCTGAGTAAGATATCAAAGTAGTGCAGAGATTGGCAACTCGCTTTAAATGTTCAGGAATGTTGAATTGTGCACTTTAGAAAACAAAAAACCTAGTATCCTATGCCGGTCGGAGTGGCCGTGCGGTTCTGGGCGCTACAGTCTGGGGCCGAGGACCGCTACGGTCGCAGATTCGAATCCTGCCTCGGGCATGGATGTATGTGATGTCCTTAGGTTAGTTAGGTTTAATTAGTTCTAAGTTCTAGGCGACTGATGACCTCAGAAGTTAAGTCGCATAGTGCTCAGAGCCTAGCCTAGTATCCTATGAACATCATTGAGTCACAGTTGAAACCAACCAACTCAAGGAAATACGTGGGGACAACAGTTTTTGGGATGTGAAATAGTGTAGGGTAAAGCAGGTGATAGGCTGCGGTTTATTGGTAGAATGCTGGGACAATGCAATCAGTCTACAAAGGAGATTGCTCTCAAATCACTCGTGGATCCTTTATGGAATGTTGCTCAAGACCAGTAGCAAAAGGATTGTTGTTGTTGTTGATGTTGTTTGATGCAGCTATCCATGCTACTCTATCCTGTTCAAGCTTCTTCATCTCCCAGTACCTACTGCAACCTACATCCTTATGAATCTGCTTAGTGTATTCATCTCTTGGTCTCCCTCTACGATTTTTACCCTCCACGCTGACCTCCAGTGCTAAATTTGTGATCCCCTGATGCCTCAGAATATTTCCTACCAACCGGTCCCTTCTTCTAGTCAAGTTGTGCCACAAACTCCTCTTCTCCCCAGTTCTATTCAATACCTCCTCATTAGTTATGTGATCTACCCATCTAATCTTTAGCATTCTTCTGTAGCACCACATTTCGAAAGCTTCTATTCTCTTATTGTCCAGACTATTTATCGTCCATGGTTCACTTCCATACATGGCTACACTCCATACAAATACTTTCAGAAACGACTTCCTGACACCTAAATCTATATTCGATGTTAACAAATTTCTCTTCTTCAGAAACGCTTTCCTCGCCATTGCCAGTCTACATTTTATATCCAAAAATGGTTCAAATGGCTCTGAGCACTATGGGACTCAACATCTTAGGTCATAAGTCCCCTAGAACTTAGAACTACTTAAACCTAACTAACCTAAGGACATCACTCACACCCATGCCCGAGGCAGGATTCGAACCTGCGACCGTAGCAGTCCCGCGGTAATTTATATCCTCTCTACTTCGACCATCATCAGTTATTTTGCTCCCCCAATAACAAAACTCCTTTACTACTTTAAGTGTCTCATTTCTTAATCTAATTCCCTGAGCATCACCTGACTTAATTCGACTACATTCCATTATCCTCGTTTTGCTTTTATTGATGTTCATCTTATATCCTCCTTTCAAGACACTTTCCATTCCGCTCAACTGCTCTCCCAAGTCCTTTGCTGTCCCTGACGGAATTACGTCATCGGCAAACCTCAAAGTTTTTATTTCTTCTCCATGGATTTTAATACCTACTCGGAATTTTTCTTTTGTTTCCTTTACTGCTTGCTCAATATACAGATTGAATAACATCGGGGAGAGGCTACAACCCTGTCTCACTCCCTTCCCAACCACTGCTTCCTTTTCATGTCCCTCGACCGACTCTTATAACTACCATCTGGTTTCTGTACAAATTGTAAATAGCCTTTCGCTCCCTGTATTTTACCCCTGCCACCTTCAGAATGTGAAAGACAGTATTCCAGTCAACATTGTCAAAAGATTTCTCTAAGTCTACAAATGCTAGAAATGTAGGTTTGCCTTTCCTTAATCTAAGGTAAGTCGTAGGGTCAGTATTGCCCCACGTGTTCCAACATTTCTACGGAATCCAAACTGATCCTCCCTGAGGTCGGCTTCTGCCAGTTTTTCCATTCGTCTGTACAGAATTCGTGTTAGTATTTTGGAGCCGTGGCTTATTAAACTGATTGTTCGGTAATTTTCACATCTGTCAACACCTGCTTTCTTTGGGATTGGAATTATTATATTATATAAAGGATTAACAGGGGATATTGAACGTACACAGAGAACAGCAGCACGAATGGTCACAGGTTTGTTTGGCCCGTGGGAGAGTGCCACAGAGATACTGAAGGAACTGAACTGGAAGACTATTGAAGATAGACGTAAACTATCGCGAGAAAGTCTACTTAAAAAGTTTCAAGAATCAGCTTTAAATAATGATTCTAGGAATGTGCTACAACACCGAACTTATCGCTCGCATAGCGATCGTGAGGACAAGACTGACTAATTACAGCACACACAGCTGAATTCAGACAATCATGCTCCCGGGGCTCAATGCATGAATGGAACGGGAATAAATCCTAATAACTGTCGCAATGGAACGTACCCTCAGCCATGTACTTCACAGTGGTTTGAAAAGTATAGATTTAGGTGTAGATTTTGTCAGTTTTGGAAGTTTACAAAAACATGGCTGCAATGTGCTGTCGACAGAAGATGTAATAATCAGTCTCTGTGATAAAAGACGTAACAATCAGTTTCTGTGTTAGCAGAGGCAGTCCCTCACGATCCAGTCAAATTGTTATCAAGTTAGAAATACTGTCACGCGTTGCGACAATTATTTGTCGCCATCTG
Organism: Schistocerca cancellata; assembly: GCF_023864275.1. Lineage (NCBI taxonomy): Eukaryota > Metazoa > Arthropoda > Insecta > Orthoptera > Acrididae > Schistocerca > Schistocerca cancellata. Next base: position 603,410,808 of record NC_064631.1, on the reverse strand, counting down.
CGAAAGTAACTGTCTCGTCATGTGATCTCGGTGTATAAAGTCTATTGGAGAAGTCTGGACGTCGTTGTAAGACAGTATCACACTCCAGTGACTAGGGTATTAAAGCGTCCGTGTCCACTGATCAGTCATCGATGAATATTTCTGCCACTCTAACATTCGTGTGTAATTAAAGTTTCAAAGGGACCGGAGTGATTTACATTAGATATGTTGTTGATGGGTCTTTAAACTGGCAAAAAATGTTATTATCAGTCGGTTATTTTCTGCTTGGATGGATTTCACTGCATGAAGTTATTCATTACACGAAAACAATAGCATCACCTCACGAGACAGAAACAGAAAAAGTTGCTAGCAGGTTCAAAAGGTTCAAAGGGCTCTGAGCACTATGGGACTTAACTGCTGTGGTCATCAGTCCCCTAGAACTTAGAACTACTTAAACCTAACTAACCTAAGGACATCACACACATCCATGCCCGAGGCAGGATTCGAACCTGCGACCGCGCGGATCCAGACTGTAGCGCCTAGAATCGCTCGGCCACTCCGGCCGGCTTCTAGCAGGTGACAATAATTTAATGCTTCTGGTTAAGGGTATGGAGAACTCTTTTCGATTTGACGACACTTAGCTAGCCTTTCAGTTTTGCTGCATATTCCCCCAAAATGTTTCTGTTGGGCTTTTCAAGACCAAGTGAAACTATTTCAAGACCTTTCCATCTTACAAAATTCTGAGTTAGGCACCATCACCGGAAATCGAAACTGGGGCCTGCATACATCAGCAGCCATCGAAGTTAACCTCTAGGTCAAGGAGGCTGTCACAGGCAAGATATTATAAAGTATTAATACAGTCCATGTCCGCCCCCGGTAGCTGAGTGGTCAGCGCGACAGAATGTCAATCCTAAGGGCCCGGGTTCGATTACCGCTCGATTTTCTCCGCTCAGGGACTGGGTGTTGTGTCGCCCTAATCATCATCATTTCATCCTCATCGACGCGCAAGTCGCCGAAGAGGCGTCAAATCGAAAGACTTGCACCCGGCGACCGGTCTAACCGTCGGGAGGCCCTAGTCACACGACATTTACGTATATTTATAATTTAGTCCATCAATTTTCATTCAGTAAAATCGCGTGACGAATTGGTTTCAGGCTCCATTCCCTCCCATGAACGGTGTAGCAATTTAAAGTTGTGATATTTATTAACTGTTAACAGGAGGAAACTCGTTACTACAGACATTATTTTATCCACGATAATGGTAGTTGAGTTCCATGGCTGTCGATTAAATTGCCTGAAGAAATACTGCAACCAGCCACTTTTTCAAGCATTTTTATTTGTATTAAAAAAGAATGGTTCAAATGGCTCCGAGCACTATGGGACTTAACATCTGTCATCAGTCCCGTAGAACCTAGAACTACTTAAACCTAACTGACCTAAGGATATCACACACATCGATGCCCGAGGCAGGATTCGAACCTGCGACGGTAGCGGTCGCGTGGTTGCAGATTGAAACGCCTAGAAACGCTCGGCCACACCAACCGGCTTATTTGTATCAATACGCGTTTCGGTCTTACGACAACCCTCAATCGCCGTAATTCGTGTATATCTTCAGAAATACTACGTTTTTGTCGCCTGAATGTTGTGCGTTGCAGCTGCCTTTCATTCTGTAATCTGTACATCCTTGTTTCGCATTTATATTCACAAAACACACACACACTCTTTTAGATTCAGCAGTATACTGACGCAGCGCAGCATTCGCCAAGTAGCCGACGTTAGTTTAAGTCGGAAAATAGGAAAATACTTCTAAAGCGCTCGAAATGTGATTTGCTATAAATAAAGTTACATAAAAAGTGGCTGGTTGCTGTTTTTTTTTTTTTTTTTCAAGTAAAGCCTGTGGCCCACTTCCTATTGGCACTACTACGCAACTATCGTTTAGAAGTGGAAATGATGCGAATGCGTTAGGGAGTCTCAGATAACACACCTCCGAAAACGAAGCTGTTGCCAAACTGGTATGGAATGACGCAACAAGCAGCAGTTACAGCGGCCTGCGAGCGGGCCGGGCCGCCGCTGTGAGGGCGCCCGAGGTTCCCTTTAAGGGCGCGGTTGAGATTTGACGTCGGCGGCCGGCAGGTGAGGGTGGCAGGCGACGTCACGGCGCCACGTTGCCATGGAGACGCCGCCCCATCGTTATTGGGCTCTGGAGCCGAATTTAGAAGCGGCCACATCCCCGAGGGCGAGTAATCGAGTCACCTGCGCCCACGCACGCTGGCTTTCGCTCCAAAGTTTCACCGCCCCGCACCGAAACGGGACGCCACAAAAGGGTCGCGTTATTAGACGGGAGGTAACTGGGGGTGACATTAGAAAGTTACACAAAAAAGAAAAAAAAGCTAAAAACAAACTTCAGATGTGCGCTGTATCTGTAAGTAAATCAAACTAAACTAAACTCCCGCCCGAACAGGCCATTAGGCCCAACGGTACCGACCGGCCGGCGTGTCATCCTCAATCCACAGGCGTCACCGGATGCGGATATGGAGAGACATGTGGTCTCCCGTATGTCAGTTTCCGAGATCGGAGCCGTTACTTCTCAGTCAAGTAGCTCCTCAGTTTGCCTCACAAGGGCTGAGTGCACCCCGCTTGCCAACAGCGCTCGGCAGGCCGGATGGTCACCCATCCAAGTGCTAGCCCAGCTCGACAGCGCTTAACTTCGGTGATCTGACGGCAACCGGTGTTACCACTGCAGCAAGGCCGCTGGCGTATTTCTAACAAGGGAACCTCCCCATCGCACCCCCCCTCAGATTTAGTTATAAGTTGGCGCAGTGGATAGACCTTGAAAAACTGAACACAGATCAATCGAGAAAACAGGAAGAAGTTGCGTGGAACTATGCAAAAAATAAGCAAAATATACAAACTGAGTAATCCACGTGTAAGGTAGGCAACATCAAGGAAAATGTGAGCTCAGGAGCGCCGTGGTCCCATGGTTAGCGTGAGCAGCTGCGGAACCAGAGGTCCTTGGTTCAAGTCTTCCCTCGAGTGAAAAGTTCACTTTTTTTATCTTCGCAAAGTTACGATCTGTCCGTTCGTTCATTGACGTCTCTGTTTACTGTAATAAGTGTAGTGTCTGTGTTTTGCGACCGCACCGCAAAACCGTGCGATTAGTAGACGAAAGGACGTGCCTCTCCAATGGGAACCGAAAACATTTGATCGCAAGGTCATAGGTCAACAGATTCCTCCACAGGAAAACACGTCTGATATATTCTACACGACACTGGTGACGGCATGTGCGTCACATGACAGGAATATGTTGTCGACCCACCTAACTTGTACATGGGTAAAAAGTGTCTTCTACCTTGCCCGATTTAGGTTTTCTTGTGGATGTGATAATCACTCCCAAAAAAGTGGTGAAAACATAAGAGTTTGTCACATAAACTACAACAAATGAATGCAACAGTTTCACAGTCGCACAGTTTTCCCTGTACTCTGTCAAAACATATGTTTTTAACGTTTTCAAATTTTCCCGTTTAGGTGTAGCGTCCCCAAACTACGGCACAGTTACCTCGCATCGGACGGACGGACAGATATTAATTGTCTGAAAATAAAAAATTAAACTTTTCACTCGAGAGGACTTGAACCAAGGACCTCTCGTTCCGCAGCTGCTCACGCTAACCAAGGGACCACGGCGCTCCTGAGCTCACATTTTCCTTGATGTTGCCTATCTTGCACATGGACTACTCAGTTTGCATATTTTTTGCTTATTTTTTTCATAGTTCCACACAACTTCTTCCTGTTTTCTCGACTGATCTGTGTTCAGTCCTTCAAGGCCTATCCACTGTGCCAACTTATAACTAAATCTGAGGGGGGTGCGATGGGGAGGTTCCCTTGTAAGTAACGGATGTGATTATCGTAGCGGAGCCTCCCCTAGAAGCATTTTGGAACAGTGGATGGTTCCGCCTTGGATGTTATCTCTCGCTTATTATTGAAGGGTACTCTGAAATGCCCGAAGGTGGGGAACGTTGCGGAAGAGTTACAGACAAGTAGCCGGTAATACGTACAGGAGCAAGTTAGACTAAATCGTGACACGTTAAACTTGTATACCCGACCGGGACTCGATACCGGCGAACATTTACACGAGTTTCAAATCAGCGCACACTCTGCTTCAGAGTGCTTAATTCTGGAAACTATACCCCCAGACCATGCACAATGGACATGGATGGATGCAAGTGATCAGACAGGATGCTTACGTACGTGTCACCTGCCAGAGCCGTATATAGACGTATCAGGGGTCCCATATTACTGCAACACGCCCCACACCATCAGAGCCTCTACTAGCTTGAACAGTCCCCTGCTGACGTGCAAGGTCCATGAATTCATGAGGTTCTCTCCATACCCGTACACGTCCATCCGCTCGATACAATTTGAAACGAGATTCGTCCGAACAGGCAACATGCTTCTAGTCATCAACAGTCCAGTGTCGGTGTTGGCGTGCCCAGGCGAGGCGTAAAACTTTGTGTCGTGCAGTCATCAAAGGTACACGAATCGAACGTCAGCTCCAAAAGCCCATATCCATGATGTTTCGTTGAATGGTTTGCACGCTGACACTTGTTGATAGCTCAGATTTGAAATCTGCAGCAGTTTGCGGAAGGGTTGCACTTCCGTCACGTTGAACGATTCTCTTCAGTTGTCGTTGGTCCTGTTCTTGCAGGATCTTTTTCCGGTGGCAGCGATGTCAGAGATCTGACTTTTTACCGGATTGCTGTTATTCACGATCGTCTCGTGAAATGGTCGTACGGGAAAATCACCTCGGAGATGCTATGTCTCATCGCTCGAGCGCGACTGTAAGATCACGTACAAACTCGCTTAAATATTGATAACCTGCCATTGTAGAAGCAGTAACCGACCTAACAACTGTGCCAGACACTTGTTGTCTTATATAGGCGTTGCCGACCGTAGTGCCGTGTTCTGCCTGTTTTCATATCTATGTATTTGAATATGCATGCCTATACCAGTTTCTTTGGCGCTTCAGTGTACCAGCATGCATCATATGTAATGGAACCGCTCACGTTAGACAAAACTGTCTCGGTCGAAAATTCCGTCTTGAACTCAACCTAACTAAACGTAAACCTTTACTTTCTAACCTCGTAGCTGTAATAAATAGAGAACCGTTACCAAACAATGCCACATGAGCTGAAAGTAATTCAATTGCTGTTAATGGTCCCGAGCCTGTAAACAGTAAGACTGAACACCGTATTGATGTTTCAGACCAACGTGTATTTCCGCCTTTAGGTATTCGTGAAAAGAGTGAGAGCGATTTAGGAGCGGGAAATATTGATCAGTTATTTAACAGTTAAGCCGAGGATGGTAGCATAGCTGAAGATGGTGGCACAGTTGCTAATAGAAATGTCGAACATTGTACCAAAATACACGAGATATAAGTACTAATAGTTTTCGGATGAAGCAGAAGAAGTAGGGAACTGGCGGAGCAAGGGTAATTTTGATATCAAATTGATATGAAAATTAATTAAATCGATCAATTAATCACCCGGCCCCCGTCCACCCCCGCCCACTCCCGCCCCCGCCCACGCTCACCCTCGCCCCCAGATGATGTCATGTGTTTTCTCAGTAGCACGTGTGCCCCAGCTCCCTCCTCCCCCTCCCCTCCTCCCTCCCTACCCCAAACGACCCTATTGGTGCAGAGGATAAGTCCCTGCAGTCGGACTATTCATCTGTGTCCTTGGTGGCTCAGATGGATAGAGCGTCTGCCATGTAAGCAGGAGATCCTGGGTTCGAGTCCCATTCGGGGCACACATTTTCAGCTGTCCCCATCAAGGTATGTCAACAACACCTATCGGCAGCTGAGGGTTTCAATTAATTATCATTTAAAAGCAATTGTTCTCCATCGCCGAATGGCGGACTGCTGAGGCGAGGGGGGGGGGGGGGGTGCGTGTCTGCTGTGGTGGTCACCGGAACCGGACACAGCTGCTCTCTGCCCGGGGGGAGAGGGCGTCGTGTGGGGGCTCTATCGGTATATTTTAGACGAACAAGTTGTAATTGACGTGGCTGTCCTTTTATCTCCTATTGTTTAGTTCACTAGGTGCAGGGATAAGAGCATCGCCTTAAGGCTGTGGCCATATGATTGAAAGCCGAGTGCAGGCCTTAGAGGGTGGTTCAAAACGGTTCAAATGGCTCTGAGCACTATGGGACTCAACATATTAGGTCATAAGTCCCCTAGAACTTAGAACTACTTAAACCTAACTAACCTAAGGACATCACACACACCCATGCCCGAGGCAGGATTCGAACCTGCGACCGTAGCAGTCCCGCGGTTCCGGACTGCTGCGCCAGAACCGCTAGACCACCGCGACCGGCAGAGGGTGGTAGCGGGGGCATGAGATACTCGGCAGAGCATCGTAGAGGGGGAGTGGGAGGCATGAAGGGAAGTGAGAAGGCATTGGTTTTTGGCAGTTTGTGATTGCACATCGAGAGGAACGCACGTTCAACTACCACCTCCTCTGCAATCTGCCGTCTTTTAGGATAACGGTTTTCCCCCAGTACATGCGCTGCATTATGACCCATTCATTACGGGTGCTGGTTTTTTCACGACAATTTCGAAGCGTAATTAGAACTGTGATGCACTTTTTTTCCACCATTTGTGGTAGCATGTATTGGTTTGGAGTACCTGGTCCGGAGGTTGGCTTTTGAGCATACATGTGTAGCGATCACTGACGTCAAACAGCGATAGATACTGTAGGCTTACAGGTAACAAACTTTTTAAACTCCGCTCTGGCCAACACCAGCATCTTGTCAGTTGAACATGTCTCCCACCAAAAAGAATAAAGATAGTATATTACACCCCTGCCTTTTCTGCCAGCTTGTAGGTGTAGGGTAAAGTTTGAGTGTGTCTGTCGCTAGTGTCGAGTGGTATAGCGAATTTTTTCCAGCAGGATAACACCAGTTGTATGGTATCGTCAGTTTTTGTGCTGTATTGCGCTTTTATGCCGTCCTTGTGTAGCGCTATGCATGTAGTTGTGTAATTAGGCCCAATCTTTGTGATTAATTACATAAACAGGACCGTTCTTTGCGTCAGTTTCCCGACCAAAAATAAATAAAGTACACTAACCTAACCTTCCTCTCTCGCATCTGGACAGTTTATATGTATTAGGAGGTGCACTTGGGCTTTCTATCCAGTAGAATCAAGGTTCGAGTCCCGGAAAGGCCACAGCCATTTTTATTTTCCCGTAAATTCGAAGCGCCTCTGTGGTTTAATTGCTTTCCGCCCAGGAGGACCAGGGTTCGAGTCCCAGAAAGGGGACTGCCAATTTTAATTTCCCATCAAGTCCCAGGTGGGGAGTGGGGTGGGATGTCACCACAGCCCTGGGACAAATAAATTCCTACTGAAATTCGAAATTCCGACTGAAAATTCGAAATTCCCACCAAAATTCGAAATTCCCACCAATAGGGTAGTTTGGAGCAGGGGGAAGGGGATAGGGGAGGAAGGAGCTGGGGCACATGTGCAGCTGAGGAAACACGTGACGTCATCCGGTGGTGGGGATGAGCGTGATCGTGGGCGGGGGTAGGAGGGGGCAGGGGTGATTAATTGATCGATTTAATCAATTTCCATATCAATCTGATTTAAAATTTGCGCTCGTGCCACCAGTGCCCTACTGCTAGCAAATTAAAGCACAGATATTTTCAATACAGAGAAGGAAACTAGGGGCTGAGAGGGAGGTCAGCATGTGACAATATTATCCAAGAGAAGAATCCAACACTCTGCCATTTTCATATAGAGTTAACATGGAAAAAAACCATGAATTGCAACAAGTGTACAAGTTGGTCACTCACTGAAAAATACTGAAACAAATATAGTTTTTGTGTTGATTATAAAGTGGAAGCATGTGCTTGTGAGTTGTTAATGCAGAATACTTCTCTGAAAGTTGTAACAGTCTACACATCCCCTCTAGGAAACATTCAACTATTTATGAGAAATCTAGATGCACTATTGAACTGCCAGACAAGAACACACAGTTAGCAGTTTGTGGAGATTTCAGTGTAGATTTCTTAAAAGATGCGAATAGGAAAAAAGAGTTACAATCATTATTAGAGTGTTTCAGTCTAACTTTTGTAGTCAATTTTACAACTTGTATTGTAACATAACATTTTTGCAGACAGTGCTCAGGCTGAAAGAAAAAATGTATACCTGATTGATAATGGGGTATCTGATCATGATACACAATTAATATAAATAAATAATATGACACCTTACAACTCTGAGGCAGGTTCATACAAAGCAATGAGACTTATTGATGAGAACAGGATACAGTGTTTTCTGAGTGATCTAAGAGGGGTGATGTTGGATGAGGTCTATGTGGAAAGAGATGCTAACGTCAAATTAAATTTGTTCCATAGTAAATCTGTGTCAATTTTTGAAATTTGCTTACCTAAAAATTATCCAAAACATCCATTAAAAAAGTAAGCTGTGGATAACTAAGAAAATTAAAAACTCATGTAAGAGGAGAGGGAAATTTATTTTTAGGCCAGAGTAAGTCAAGATCCGACATTACTTGCATATTACAAAAAATACTGTAATATTTTAAGGAAAGTCATTATAATGTCCAGAAGCATGCATGGAGTGACAGAAATAAATAATGTGGATAATAAGATTAAGACTATATGGAATGTTGTCATACGAGAGACAGGACAGCCAGTCAGTGTACAAGAGTCCATAACAAAAAAAAGAATTACAATGTGATAAATGATAATTCACAAGTTGCGAGTACTTTTAACAATCACTTTCTAAATGCAGCAGCAAATATAGGGTTAAATGGTTCAATTGAAGAAGGAAAAAGATTTACATAAAAACTGTCATTCCCCAAAACTTTCAGCAGCTGCAAGTTGCACAAGAATCCTTCACTGAAATTAATACACTTATAAAAATACTAAAAGACGAAAGCTCTTGTGGGGCTGATGGAATTTCAAACAGAATTCTGTAAAGTTGTTCCAGCTTAATAAGTTATGTCCTTAGTGATATAAGCAATGCATCACCAGGGCAGGGAATTTTTCCAGACTGGTTAAAATATGCAACTGTTAAACCACTTCATAAGAAAGATGACAAGACAGACTTAAACAATTATCGTCTAATTTCCTTATGGCTCCATTTTCAAAAATATTCGAAAAAGTAATGTGTTCAAGAAAAATCGCACACTTAACTGGAAACAATTTACGTATTGCTTCGCAGTTTGGATTCCAGAAAGGTTGCTCGACTCAGAATGATATTTACCCATACACTCATCAAACAGTACAAGCCTTAAATAATAATGCATCACCAGTTGGCATTTTTTGCGATTTCACCAAGGCCTTCGATTGTGTAGATCATGATACTCTCTTAGAAAAATTCAAATTATATAGAAGTGTTGGCTGTACACACAGCTAGTTTGAATGGTACTTGACAGACAGAATGCAACATCGGAAAGATAGAAAATTTTAGTGACTACGGTGAAATCACAAAGGGAGTCCAGCAGGATTAAATTTTTGGTCCACTCCCACTCCTTATATATGTGATTGATTTTCCACTTAACATCCAGCAAGCAAAATTGGGACTTCTTGCAGATGATACTAGTGTTGTAATAAATCCACTATAGACAGAAAGTAACAGAAAAGTTAGCAAATGATATTTTTCAAAGAATTATTAAATGGTTCTCTGAAAATGGACTCCCCCTAAATTTTGAAGGAAAAAGCACACTACATTCAGTACTGTACAACAAATAGTCATACCAAAAAATGATGCAGCATACGAGTAGAAGGCAGCAAGTAGGGTCGAATGCTCCAAGTTTTTGGGTGTACATATTGATGAAAACTTGATACGGAAGAGGCACACTGCTGAGCTTATGTCTACATAACGGCAGGAAACTAGTTGCCTGCCGTTATGTAGACAGGAGTGACACCACCAGCAGTCGACCAATGGTGTAAACGCCCAGAAAATGACCCCTACGTCGGGTTGAAACCGGTTGGAGGTTTTATAACAATAATAAATGCGATTAAGACTGTTCTTGAATTATTGATTGAAATAACCACCCTGGCCCATGTTCACGGTAAGCTAAATGAATAGTCCCCAAGTCATGGTACTAAAACACCCCCAAAACATCAGAGAACCCCCTCTGGCCTGAACTACACACTCCGCACAATGCAGATTAAGCACTTTACTACACCGTCGGTGCACCCGATGCCTCGCATCTCTGAAAATAGGCAAATCGCGACTCGTCGGACCATACTACACGACTCCAGTCACCTGCTGTGCTGTTTCTGCGTCGTTTGACCACTGAAGACTTGCAGATCTTTGAGGCGTTCCGATCAATGGCCTTTTGCTAGGTACCCGACTCCAGATGTCCACTGCATGCAGTTTTCTTATCAATGCTCACTTGGAAACTGCTTAAGATGAAACAGCATTCACTGACAGCAGCAACTGTTTATAGGTTTGTAATCGAGCGTCATTGACAAAGTGTGACATTTGTCTCCGGTCCCTGTTGGTTAGCATCTTTTCACAGCCACTGTTTTTACGCCGTGTCACACGCCTGTGAGTGGTACACCATACTCTGTAGACACGTTGGACGGTCCGCACTGACATACCAAAGAATGGGGGAAATACGTCCACAGCCTAGTTGTGTTCATCTCCGAATAGGATAGATCCTCTGTGCCATTTTGTCTCATCTCCAAGTCGTCTCATCTTACAGCACTGATTCCATACAAGCGACAGTTACATACACACCACTAGACTGCTGTGATTTACGCCTGAGGTGGAGGGTCGCATGACGGCCTCGTACGAGTTATACATTATCTATAGCGTTCCAAAACGACCAATGTACTCACTTAAGCAAGCCCCGAAAAACACAGCTACCCTTGTCTCCCGAAAAACGTTACTACAGACAGAAAAGACACATCAGAACAGACGCATAATTAACACACACACGGCCCAAAATACACCTGCTTACACATTCTGAGTAACATAGGTCAATTCGTGATCGTAAATTAAAATGGAAACAATAAAAGTATGGACAGCAGGTTCGATCGTCCACGGCTATTGTTGTCTAACGGACATAAAAAGTGTTAATTCGTATACTGTTAGTCTAAAATTAATCTAAGTTTATGGATTTAACAACAAATACAGAATTTAGTATACCATATTAAACTAGCAATTGTCGTCGCAGTCGCAGGTTCGAATCCTGCCTCGGGCATGGATGTGTGTGATGTCCTTAGGTTGGTTAGGTTTAAGTAGTTCTAAGTTCTAGGGGACTGATGACCTCAGCAGGTAAGTCCCATAGTGCTCAGAGCCATTTGAACCATTTTTTTGTCGTCGCAGTATATGGACACGCCCATCGGATGGGGCAGCGACTCAAGGTATTGAGAGACGCCGTGACTCGAGTAGGGTCCACAAGAAGTGTGTTGGGCTTGACGTAAGGCTCGATGTTGTTCCGGGGCTTCGGTCAATGAACTGAAAGTCATTGCGGGACTGATTTCCTGCTACTATAGCTTTACTATGTTCCATTTTTAAATCTTATTAGAAATTAATTTTATGGTAATAAAATTTCCTCTTCCCTCCTGTTACTACTAATTTTTCACTTATGATAATTCCTGCAGAGGAAGCCCTAAAACGACTTACTGATTGAAATGGTGTGGCTCCACTGTGGCAGACGCACCTCATCAAACAATATTACTTACACTATGTGATCAAAAGTATCTGGACACCTGGCTGAAAATTACTTACAAGTTCGTAGCGCCCTCCAACGGTAACGCTGGAATTCAATATGGTGTTGGCCCACCATTAGCCATGATTACAGCTTCCACTTTCGCAGGCATACGTTCAGTCAGGTGCTGGAAGGTTTCTTGCGGAATGGCAGCAGATTCTTCACGGAGTGCTGCACTGAGGAGAGGTATCGATGTCGGTCGGTGAGGCCTGGCACGAAGTCGGCGTTCCAAAACATCCCAAAGGTGTTTATAGGATTCAGGTCAGGACTCTCTGCAGACAGTCTATTACACGGATGTTATTGTCGTGTAACCGCTCCACCACAGGTCGTGCATTATGAACAAGTGCTCGATCGTGTTGAAAGATGCAGTCGCCATCCCCGAATTGCTCTTCAACAGTGGGAAGCAAGAAGGTGGTTAAAACATCAATTTAGGCCTGTCCTGTGATAGTGCCACGCGAGACATCAAGGGGTGCAAGTACCCTCCATGAAAAACATGACCACACTATAACACCACCGCCTCCGAATTTTACTGTTGGAACTACACATGCTGCAAATGACTTTCATCGGGCATTCGCCGTACCAACACCCTACCACCTGATCGCCACATTGCGTCCCATGATTCGTCACTTCATACAACGTTTTTCAGCTGTTCAATCGTCCAGTGTTTACACCAACTTAGACCAAGCGAGGAGTCGTTTGGCATTTACCGGCGTGATGTGTGGCTTACGAGCAGCCACTTGACCATGAAATCCTAGTTTTGTCACCTCCTACCTAATCATCATAGTACTTGCAGTGGATCCTGATGCAGTTTGGGATTCTTGTGTGATGGTCTGGATACATGTCTGCCTATAACACATTACAACCCTCTTCAACTGTCGGCGGTCCCTGTCAGTCAACAGACGAGGTCGGCCTGTACGCTTTTGTGTTGTACGTGTCCCTTCACGTTTCCACTTCACTATCACATCCGAAACAGTGGACGTAGGGATGTTTAGGAGTGTGGAAATCTCGCGTACAGACGTATGGCACAAGTGACACCCAGTCAGCTGAACACGTTCGAAGTCCGTGACTTCCACGGAGCGCTCCATTCTGCTCTCTCACGATGCGTATTGGCTACTGAGGTCGATGATATGGAGTATCTGGAAGTAGGTGGCAGCACAATGCACCTAATTTGAAAAGTGTATGTTTCTGGGGGTGTCCGGTTACTTTGGATCACATATTGTATATTGGCAGGCCACTCCATACGCAACTCAAGTTTTGCGTTCCACTGTCTACAGATTATAGAATTCGTTCGTGGAGAGATAGATTTCTTCACATGAATGTTGATTTTCGAATTCGCTCCAGTTAGGTGATATCTAGTTTTCAAGTGATCTGATGTGATCTGATTGATCTTTTAGAGCTCTGAACGAAGAGTTAATTAAAGATGAGTCCGCTGAAAATCTATTACAAAATAACAATAATTTTTAAAACTTAGCTTCATCAACAAGCAAGGATTTAAAATGTAGCACCGACATGAGGAAATTCATAGAAGATCATCAGACAGAACTCAGCAGACAAATTAGATTAAAGGCAAGTATAAAAAAAAAAAAAAAAAAAAACCGCCGCAGACACATTTAAAATGGGGCCCGATTACTGTGGTTGGGTGACCACTTAGAAATAAAGGGTGACCAAGCCAACTTGCGTAACACTAAAATCGCACACCCATATCTTGAGAAGGAGCCCTGACAACACACAAAACACTAAAAAACGAACCATATCTAGTTTCCAAGTGACATTCCTGTACTTGAATTCCGATTATGCTCCGGCATTGTCCAGCAGGCTGACTAGAGATACGAGTCTATAATTTTGCGGAGCGATGTTCGGCTTGGCGCCGCAGAGTTCTTTTGTGGAGCAGGAAGCGTTTCGAAAAGTGCCCCAGATTTATTGAACAGGAATGTGCGAATAAGCAGGTTTCGCATTCACGACAAACAGGCCGAAGGACTCTATGGACAAACAATAATTCTACAGCCACTTTAATGTGGAACACGTTGCTTCACAATGACAAGAGGTAGGTAAATTTTGCGACTCGGTGTCGAGCACCCTTCGGGAGAGCCTTGAGACTTTTTAGTCCCCGCTCCACAAAGCATTTAAATGTTTCTGTTACAGGGACAAGATTCTCGCCGTTCCAGCGAGAGAGCAGAGTCTTGTTCGCACCAGTCTGACCTGAATTTATTCGTACAGGTATCATACTGCCGTGTGGAAAGATAGTGTGCCTTCCGAAGGTTTCAGGCGGCGACTAACTCTGCAGCGGAGAAGAGAAACGGTGTCAGAAGAGCGGAGGGACAAGCAGGCGTGGCCCGGCTGCACGTGGGACCGCAGCGCCGCTCCCCAGCGGCCAGCACGCTGGTCTGGGACACCACCACCGGCTGCCTCCTCATGCTCAGCGTACTCGCTCATCACTGACTCTTTGCGACGCCGTGGATAGCGTGTTGGCAGCGCTGGTGCCAATTACTGCATCGAGGAAATGTGCAGAATCGTTGTAATGCCGCTTTCGCTACTTACCAACTTAGTTATATGAAATATACAGCGTGTGCTATAAGTAATAGCGAAAACTGACACCTGTGAAAGTATACGAACAAAATGTAGAAACAGAAACGTTCCCGGTCTGCGAAAGAACCGATCTGCGAGAGAGTGCGAATGTGTCGTTGCCACTGCCATCGACCTAGTTGTTACAAATGTACACTGCTCAACGAAAGCTTGGAATACTATCTAAATGCAGCCCATGATACTAGAGGTCTTATTGACCTAGGAACTTCGTGCGTTACCCAGTTAGATCCCATATACTGGACAGTATTTACTATTGCCATACTTTGTCGCCGTTTCCGAGTCATGTAAACATGCCGCTGCTGCAGCGGCACACCGCGAGCGGTCCAGTATCAACAACAGCTTCATTCAGTTTATGGTTCAAATGGCTCTGAGCACTATGGGACTCAACTGCTGAGGTCATTAGTCCCCTAGAACTTAGAACTAGTTAAACCTAACTAACCTAAGGACGTCTCAAACATCCATGCCCGAGGCAGGATTCGAACCTGCGACCGTAGCGGTCTTGCGGTTCCAGACTGCAGCGCCTTTAACCGCACGGCCACTTCGGCCGGCTCATTCAGTTTATGTTCAGCACTGCAGTAACATACCACGTAGAGGAATACAACACTTTGATGGAGTCAGGATAATGGCTTTACTCTCAGCAGGTCATACACAGCAAGCTGTTGCCCTTCGATTTCATGTCACTCAAGGTGGTGTGTCTAAGGCGTAGAGAAAGTACAGAGAGATGGGAAATGTGAAAGATAGACATTGCAGTGGTCGTCCTCATATGAAAACACCAGTGCAGGATCGTTTCCTCCAACTGTCGGTTTGAGGGCGCCCAACATCAGCTGCCAGAAATATTGGAAATGACTTCTCCTGGCAACAGGGATTCGTAAATCAGATCAAACAGTGCGTAGAAGATTGCATCGGGGTGGTCTTCATTCCAGAAGACCAATGAGAAATTTTGCACTGAATCGACGGAACCGATGCAGTCGGAGGGCATGGGCTCTTGCACATCAACCTTGGACCATTGCAGAATGCAGTAATGTCATGTTTGCCGACGAGACCGGGTTTGGTTTGCGACTGACGCTGGGCGTGTTACGATTTGGAGAAGCGTTAGACGGCACCAGGAACGCCGATACGTTGAGGAAGTTCATCCGTTTGCAGGTGAAAGTGTATTGTTCTGGGTGACAATAACGACGGGATGGCGGATCCCTCTAACTCTCATCTACGGCAGTTCAACTGGTCCCCGATACCTTCCTACAAACGCTTGTAAGGCCCTACTGACGTGAAGTCGGTGACAACTTCGTCCTGAATGAGATCTTCACTCTGCAGCGGAGTGTGCGCTGATATGAAACTTCCTGGCAGATTAAAACTGTGTGCCGGACCGAGACTCGAACTCGGGAACTATGCCTTTCGTTCTAATCGATGACAATGCAAGACCGCACCGTACTCTAGCAGTGTCTCGGTATCTTCAAAGATGCAACATCAACCATCGGCCAGCACAGTCCCCAGACATGACGGAGCTTGGATGGAACCTGTTAGCGGTGGACATTGCAAAGCGTGCGAATCCACGTGAGAATCTTTAGGACGTCACTCAAGTTTCCACTGAGGAGTGGGACCTAACACCCAAAGGTAAACTTGATGGTCTTATACAGAGCAGGCCTCGCAGAGTGGAAAAAGGTATCCGTGTGCGGGGAGGACATACCCACTACTAAAGACAGATTGTCATCATCATGAGATAAATATTTCCACTGTTTTTGTTTTCAAGATGTACACTTTGAAGAGAGCCTGCTTTGTTTTTTAATGGTTGTTTGTAACTAAGCAGCATCGTTGTTGTTTTCAGGAGGAATTACGTTTATTTTATTAATAAGGTATTGTACAAAACTTAATGTGTGTACTATAAGATGTCATTCTAGTAAACTCTATGATATTCCAAACTTTTGTTGAGGTGTATTATAAATGTTAATTTTTAGATCAAATACCCCTTTTGCTGTATCGTCCGAAGATAGTGTTGTCACACCAAAGTCGGCAACGCGCATCGATACCACTGATATTAGCGATGTCTCGCTGCAGTCCGCAACGGCGAATAGGAGGCGCTGCTGAAGACACGCCCCACATGTTCTGCTCAGTTCCTGACCTCCGATGAAGCAATCAACGTCATATAATTAGGACACCAGTGCTACTAAAATCTCGAAAGGTACTTGCAATTCAAAAGAAGAGTTTGTAATTGTGTGCATTAAGTGAAGCTTTGCTGTTGAAAGACAGATGTAAACATTCGACAGACTTCTGTGACAATGGATTGTATAAAATTAAGTAATCATTTTTATCATTCTTCTGATAAAGTGAACCAATGATCCATATGTTGTACATCCGATCAAGCATCTCCCATGGCAATCGAAGAACCCATAGTTATGACTGAACGACTGCAGTTTCGTCAGGTCATAACACATCTATCTGGGCTCTGACTTCATTGATAGCCTATCCCAGCAAAACTGCATCAGCACGTGATATAATTTAGTGTGCACTTGTATCTTTTGTAGTGCACTGTATGTTGTCCCTGCATTTGGATGTAATACTCGACTCGTCTATGCAGTGAGTTAAGAATTCTTTAAAGCACCCCCGAATCATCTCGTTAAGCTTGACAAGACTATACATTTCGCTGCTCCAGCTCTTGGAGTATATCGACGGGATACCTGTACGTTTCACTTCTGAGATAACCCCAGACGGATAAATCCAGCGGATTGAGGTGAGGCAATCTTAGAGGCTGAGGTGCAGGTCCTGCTCGACATATCGACCGTGTGCCATGTTGGCGCGTTGGATGTCGCCTTAGACTCGCAGCAAAATAAGCCGGTGCCTAATTAAGCACGTACGACAATCGCCGCTGTTGCTCAAGGAGAACGCAGTCACGTAATCCTTGAAGACCCTGGCGCTGAAACCTCGTTCATCACACTTACTTGGAAGAACGTGTAACTCAATGAGACGATCATCTAGTACATTCAACCACACATTTAATGAGGTATGAGCAGTATGTCGATTTTACGTCAAATTTTAGGCTAATTAGATGGGACTTTAATCGAAAAGTTTATATTCGTGTATAAAATACGACAATATTTCGTACTGAAATCAGCGATGGTTTGTAACACTCAATCGCAGTTGTCTCGCAAACAGTTTGTTTGCTGACCCATGCTCACTGGAACGGTTTTGCTTCTATTGTCATAAGCTATCATTCCACAAAATCGACGTGCACTTTTGCAACTAATTTTCGTTGTACAAGTGTAAAATATTCTCGCTAAACTATCACAAAAAGCTTGTGAATTACTTCACTTGGAGACGGGAATCCTCATGTAAGTTTCGGTATTTCAAGAAAAAGGGAACGTTGTTTGCTTTGGTGCTTATCCCTGTATTCCACGCTGCAGACGAAAGACTTCCCCGCTTCGTTTATTATCACAAACTTTACGAAACGAATTAGGCGAAAGCCTGGATATAGGGAAAACTCCAGAATTTCCTGGGCGGTGTACGATGGGTGACAAAAGTCATGGTTTAGTGATATGTACATATACAGACGACGGTAACCGCGCGTACACAGGGTATAAAAGGACAGTGCATTGGTGCAGCTGTCATTTGTACTCGGGTGATTCATGTGAAAAGGTTTCCGACGTGATTATGACCTACAACGGGAATTAACAGACACTCAAGAGTGTTATGAGAATACCGGATTTTAGACATTGCAGACAACGCAGTGGGCGACGGCCCTCACTCAACGACTTAGACCAGCGAGGTCTGCGTATAGTTGTCAGTGCTAACAGACAAACAACACTGCGTGAAATAACCGCAAGTCAATGTGGGACATACGACAAAATGGTTCAAATGGCTCTGAGCACTATGGGACTTAACATCTTAGGTCATCAGTACCCCAGAACTTAGAACTACTTAAACCTAACCAACCTAAGGACATCACACACATCCAGGATTCGAACCTGCTACCGTAGCAGTCCCCGCGGTTCCGGACTGCAGCGCCTAGAACCGCACGGCCACCGCGGCCGGCGACATACGACAAACGTCTCCTTAAGACAACGCGGCGAAATTTGGCGTTAATGGGCTATGGCATCAGACGAACAACGCGAGTGTGTTTGCTAATGGCACGACATCGCCCGAAGCGCCTCTCCTAGGCTCGTGACCATGTCGGATGGATCCCAAACGACTTGAAAACTGTGGCCTGGTCTCATGAGTTCGGGTCTCAGTTGGCAAGAGCTGATGTTAGGTTTCGAGTGTGCCGCAGACCGCACGATGCCACGGACCCATGTTTTCAGCTAGGCACTGTGCAAGCTGGTAGTGGCTCCATAATAGTATGGGTTGAGTTTACGGTGTTTACGTCGTTATCAGGAGAAAGAAAACTGGCGTTCTACGGATCGGAGCGTGGAATCTCAGATCCGTTAATCGAGCAGGTAAGTTAGAAAACTTAAAAAGGGAAATGGATAGGTTAAAGTTAGATATAGTGGGAATTAGTGAAGTTCGGTGGCAGGAGGGACACGACTTTTGGTCAGGCGAATACAGGGTTATAAATACAAATTCGAATAGGGGTAATGCAGGAGTCGGTTTAATAATGAGTGCGGGTAAACTACTACAAACAGCATAGTGAACGCCTTATTGTGGCGAAGATAGACTTGAAGCACACGCCTACTACATTAGTACAAGTTTATATGCCAACTAGCTCTGCAGATATCGAAGATACTGAAGAAATGTATGATGAAATAAAAGAAATTATTCACGTAGTGAAGGGAGACGAAAATTTAATAGTCATGGGTGACTGGAATTCGGTAGTAGGAAAAGGGAGAGAAGGAAACGTAGTAGGTGAATATGGAGTGGGGCTAAGAAATGAAAGAGGAAGCCGCCTGGTAGAATTTTGCACAGAGCACAACTTAATCATTGCTAACACTTGGTTCAAGAATCATAAAAGAAGGTTGTATACATGGAAGAAGCCTGGAGATACTGACAGGTTTCAGATAGATTATATAATGGTAAGACATTTCCAGGGGCAGATGTGGACTCTGACCACATCCTGTTGGTTATGAACTGTAGATTAAAACTAAAGAAACTGCAAAAAGGTGGGAATTTAAGGAGATGGGACCTGGATAAACTGACTAAACCAGAGGTTGTACAGAGTTTCAGGGAAAGCATAAGGAAACAACTGACAGGAATCGGGGAAAGAAATACAGTAGAAGAAGAATGGGAGTTCTCAGGGATGAAGTAGTGAAGGCAGCAGAGGATCAAGTAGGTAAAAAGACGAGGGCTAGTAGAAATCCTTGGGTAACAGAAGAAATATTGAATTTAATTGATGAAAGGAGAAAATATAAAAATGCAGTAAATGAAGCAGGCAAAAAGGAATACAAACATCTCAAAAATGAGATTGACAGGAAGTGCAAAATGGCTAAGCAGGGATGGCTAGAGGGCAAATGTAAGGATGTAGAGGCTTATCTCACGAGGGGTAAGATAGATACTGCCTACAGGAAAATTAAAGAGACCTTTGGGGAAAAGAGAACCACTTGTATGAATATCAAGAGCTCAGATGGAAACCCAGTTCTATGCAAAGAATGCAAAGCAGAAATGTGGAAGGAGTATATAGAGGGTCTATACAAGAGTGCTGTACTTGAGGACAATATTATGGAAATGGAAGAGGATGTAGATGAAGATGAAATAGGAGATACGATACTGCATGAAAAGTTTGATAGAGCACTGAAAGACCTGAGTCGAAACAAGGCCCTGGGAGTAGACAACATTCCATCAGAACTACTGACGGCCTTGGGAGAGCCAATCCTGACAAAACTCTACCATCTGGTGAGCAAGATGTATGAGACAGGCGAAATACCCTCAGACTTCAAGAAGAATATAATAATTCCAATCCCAAAGAAAGCAGGTGTTGACAGATGTGAAAATTACCGAACTATCAGTTTAATAAGTCACGGATGCAAAATAATAACGCGAATTCTTTACAGACGAATGGAAAAACTGGTAGAGGCCGGCCTCGGGGAAGATCAGTTTGGATTCCGTAGAAATACTGGAACTCGTGAAGCAATATTGACCCTACGACTTATCATAGAAGCTAGATTAAGGAAAGGCAAACCTTCGTTTCTAGCATTTGTACACTTAGAGAAAGCTTTTGACAATGTTGAATGGAATACTCTCTTTCAAATTCTGAAGGTGGCAGGGGTAAAATACAGGCAGCGAAAGGCTATTTACAATTTGTACAGAAACCAGATGGTAGTTATAAGAGTCGGTCGAGGGACATGAAAGGGAAGCAGTGGTTGGGAAGGGAGTGAGACAGGGTTGTAATCTCTCCCCGATGTTATTCAATCTGTATATTGAGCAAGCAGTGAAGGAAACAAAAGAAAAATTTGGAGGAGGTATTAAAATCCATGGAGAAGAAATAAAAACTTTGAGGTTCGCCGATGACATTGTAATTCTGTCAGACACAGTAAAGGACTTGGAAGAGCAGTTGAACGGAATGGACAGTGTCTTGAAAGGAGGATATAAGATGAACATCAACAAAAGCAAAACGAGGAATTAAATTAGGAAATGAGACATTTAATGTAGTAATGGAGTTTTGCTATTTGGGGAGAAAAATAAATGATGATGATCGAAGTAGAGAGGATATAAAATGTAGACTGTCAATGGCAAGGAAAGCGTTTCTGAAGAAGAAGAGAAAGTCGTTAACATCGAGTATAGATTTAAGTGTCAGAAAATCGTTTCTGAAAGTATTTGTATGGAGTGTAGCCATGTATGGAAGTGAAACAGGGACGATAACTAGTTTGGACAAGACGAGAATAGAAGCTTTCGAAGTGTAGTGCTACAGAAGAATGCTGAAGATTAGATGGGTAGATCATATAACTAATGAGGAGGTATTGAATAGGATTGGGGAGAAGAGAAGTTTGTGGCACAACTTGACTAGAAGAAGGGATCGGTTGGTAGGACATGTTCTGAGGCATCAAGGGATCACCAATTTGGTATTGGAGGGCAGCGTGGAGGGTAAAAATCGTAGAGGGTGACCAAGAGATGAATACACTAAACAGATACAGAAGGATGGAGGTTGCAGTAGGTACTGGGAGATGAAGAAGCTTGGACAGGATAGAGTAGCATGGAGAGCTGCATCAAACCAGTCTCTGACTGAAGACCACAACAACAACAACGAGTTTACGTGGAATGGACTGGATCGTCCGGTCCAACTGAACCGATCGTTGACTGGGATTGGTTATGTTCTGCTACTTGGAGACCGTTTGCAGCTATTCAGGGACTTCATATTCCCAGTCAACGGTGGAATTTTTTATGAATGACAATGCGCAATGTCACCGGGCCACAATGATTCGCAATTAGTTTGAAGAACATCCTGGACAATTCGAGTGAATGTATGAGTCACTCAGATTTCTCGACGTGAATCCCATCCAACATTTATGGGGCATAAGCGAGAGGTATGGTCGTGCACAAAAAACCTCCCGACAATACTTTCGCAATCATGGACGGCTAGAGAGGCAGAATGGCTCAATATTTCTGCTGGGGACTTACAACGACTTTTTGAGTCCACGCCATGTTGAATTGCTGCACTAGGCCAGGAGAAAGGAGGTCCGACACGATATTAGGAGGTATCTCTCGGCTTTGGTCACCTTGGTGTATAATCGAACACGTGTTCGAGGAGGTATGGTACGAAATTCTAGTATACGTGTGCTGTAAAATGAATACATTAAGATTTATGATCACTTGTACAGTAGAAGAAATGTTTTTCACGGTAGCGAAGATGAAGATATGTTCATAGCTCTTAAGGTATGCATTTTTAGAGCCCACATTTGTATTCGGCGATCAGAAAGTGTCCGTTTCAAGGCCGTGCAGTCCTGAATCGGTATGCCAATGAGACAAAATCGCCGTGGGCGTTGAGGCACTCACTACACCGACGCAACAGGTGGTAGCTACCCCTTTCGTGAAACACCGTACTGCCTGCTGTGTGAAGAAGTCCGTAACTGCCTGCTACACATCCTCGTCCGACAGGAATCGTCGATCCCTGAAGGTCTTTTTTAAGGGACCGAAGGCGTGGTAATCGCGTGGGGAAGATTAGGACCATAGGGCGGGTGCTCGAATGTCCCCTTCTTCTGCGTTACCACACTTCCGATATGGGGACTTGCACTGTCGTGAAGTAGCAGCACCCCATGGCGCACCATTCCACAAAGCGGATTTTCGACAGACAAACTGCTCATACACATTCTTCATTCTCCGATGGCTGACTACCGGTGTTTGTCCTTCGGTAGTCAAGAAAACAATGACAGCTCGTTAGTCCTGCGAGAAGTCAATTGGTAGTAGCGTCGCCATAGTTCACGGTTCCGCATTTATCGCACGCAAGGCGGAAAACACGAATGCCACACAAATCCATTGGCTACAAGTTTATACACCTGCATCGGAGTCGC
Organism: Schistocerca cancellata; assembly: GCF_023864275.1. Classification (NCBI taxonomy): domain Eukaryota; kingdom Metazoa; phylum Arthropoda; class Insecta; order Orthoptera; family Acrididae; genus Schistocerca; species Schistocerca cancellata. The sequence continues at coordinate 603,388,085 of NC_064631.1, read as the reverse complement.
TTATGTTGCAGCAATACCCTCAAACGGAAATTTTTCGACTTAACCCCCCCCCCCCCTCTTACAACAGACTTTTTAGCTCCGATTGATCGTTCCGGTGACATCCATGGACATTGACGATTCCTTCTGGGACATCCTGTACATAGCCATTCCTTCTACAGAGACATATCTTTCACCTGTGAACGAGGTGGGACAGTCTTCAAAAAAACTCAGGAAGGAGCACCGAGTTCAGTTCCCCATCGGGCCATCCTGATATGGGTCTGCTGTGGTTTTCCTAAATCGACTAAGTCGAATTCCGGGACGGTTCCATTAAAAAGAACACCGCAGATGTACTTGTTCCATTCCAGTTTATTCTGCGCCTCTAAAGACGTCGTCGACGGGGCGTTAAATTCTAATTTACACTGACGCAAAAAGCAATTAATGTAGAGCAATGAAGTTTCGGGAGTACATTTGTGTAGTAACTATTTAAGTGATTAACATTGCAAGATCACAGGTTAATGTAAGTGCAACATAAGCCTTTGCAAATGTGAAATTCTGATGTATTAATAACCGGTGTAACCGCCAGAATGTTCTATACAACCATACAGACGTGCATGGATTGTGTTGTACTGTTGCCGGATGTCAGTTTGTGGGATGCAGTTCCATGTCTGTTGCACTTGTTAGGTCAATATAGAGATGATTAATGCTGCTTGTGGATGACGCTAGAGCTGTCCTCCGATTACGTCGTATATGTGCTCAATTGGAGACAGGTTTGGTTACAGAGCAGGCGAAGGCAACATGTCGGCACTCTGTGCAGAATGTTGGGTGACAACAGCAATATGTGGTCGAGCGTTATCCTGTTGGAAATCACCGCTGGAATTCTGTTCACGAATGACGGCACAACAGGTGGAATCACCAAAATTTGCAATCAGGCCGCGTGGCGTAACCACGCGAGCGCTCCTGCTGTCGTACGAAATTGCGTCCCAGACCATAACTTCAGGTGTAGGTCCAGTTTGTCTAACACACAGGTATGTTGGATGCAGGTCCTCAACTTGCCCTCTTCGAACCAACAGATGGCCATCACTTGCACCGCAGCAGGACGAGCTTTTGTGGGAAAACACAGCATACCTCCACCCTGCCCTACATTGAGCTCTCGCTTGACACCACTGAAGTCGCAAATGGCTGTGGTTCGATGTCAGTGGAGTGCATGTTACAGGGCGTCTGGCTCGAAGCTGTCCTTGAAGTAACCAATTTGTAACAGCTCGTTGCGTCACAGGGGTGCCAGCTGCTGCTCAGACTGCTGCTGCAGGTGCTGTATGATGCACCAGAGCTATAGGACGAACATGATGGTCTTCCCTTTCGCTGTGGTCGTCTAGAGCGTGGTCTTCTTGAGACAGTACATTCTCGTGATCACTGCTGCCAGCAATCATGTACAGTGACTACATTACTGCCAAGGTCTTCTACAATATCGCAGAAGAAACATCCAGCTTCTCGTAGCTCTGCTACTCGGAGTCTTTCAAACTCAGTGAGGTGTAGATAACGGCGTCTTTGTCGCCTTAAAGGCATTCTTGATTAACATCAACTCATCACGTCCAGTCTGAAAGATAACTAACGCTCGCGACCATTACAGAGTGTATTTAAAGCAAACCTGATTTGTATCCTCATAATGGCACTACTAGGGCCACTCTTGTGCGACTGGCACGAAATTTGAACAGACGTCATCTCTCAAATGTGGAAACACGCCTACCATCTTTCGTTTCTGTTGCACAACTCTTTCTTGGTTTGTGAATTTTTTTTCCGTCAGTGTACTTTCCTTCTTTCATGTTCTTGGGGATACCTAAAAAAGATTAGATGATTACTATTGTGTTGGCAGAAGAGCCAACACCGAGTTGCTAGAGGAGGCCGAAATGCTCGCCTTTAAGCTCACGCAGGCTGGCGTGAGGTCTGGAAAATGACAATGTAATTAATATAGCCAATAAGGTACGTTGCTGCTGGAATACTTAACTTTAATCCATAATTGGTGTACATCGCTCTTGACTTTACAGGTTTTTACAATCTCAATATTAACTGGTAATGGCGCCTTGCTAGATCGTAGCAAATGACGTAGCTGAAGGCTATGCTAACTATCGTCTCGGCAAATGAGAGCGTAGTTGTCAGTGTAGCATCGCTAGCAAAGTCGGCTGTACAACTGGGACGAGTGCTAGGACGTCTCACTAGACCTGCCGTGTGGCGGCGCTCGGTCTGCAATCACTGACAGTGGCGACACGCGGGTCCGACGTATACTAGCGGACCGCGGACGATTTAAAGGCTACCACCTGGCAAGTGTGGTGTCTGGCGGTGACACCACAATTACTGCGTTACCTGACAACGAAGGAGAAGCCTTGAGATCGGAATCAAATTTAAATGGTTCTAAGTACTATGGGACTTAACATCTGAGGTCATCAGTCCCCTAGACTTAGAACTACTTAAACCTAACTAACCTAAGGACTTCACACACATCCATGCCCGCGGCAGGATTCGAACCTGCGACCGTAGCAGCAGCGCGATTCCGGACTGAAGCGCCTAGAACCGCTCGGCCACAGCGGCCGGCGAGATCGGGATCACGTCGATGAAAATAAACGCTGTACGTTTCACGGAATGTAGCTGCTTAGCGAGATTTGTGGTACGACGTGGAGTGAGCCGTCTGGCGAGCAGCAGGTCCTCTTACGCAGCTCGATTTCGGGGAACAGTCGAGCACTTTGACCCTACTACCATAATCGGTTACGCCTCAATCCGATGCCCGCGTGTCGCAAACTTGCCTTCCACTGGCGCGAGATGCGAGGAAATCCCGTAAGAGTGTCAGCGTCGAGTTAGCGATGGACCTGCGTCGTTTCTCTTTTCGGGAGAGTGGGGGGACTCGGCCCATCACTTTCCTCTCACTCATACCAGTAATAACTAGTTTTAAGTTGTAGCTGAATAGTCCTCTCACGCTGTCAGCACTCTTGCGCAACGCGTTGCGATTCAGACTGCGTCTTTCACAGGGAGTGGGACTACAGGCCTCCCCTCTGCGAATCTTGACTTGTTTTTCAGTTTACCAGTCAGATTTTTCTGCCTCAGCCCGTTGCTGTTTCTATATGACAGAAGCGAGAAAGTGACATGAAACTTCGTGACGGATTATATCTGTGTGCTAAACCAGGTAACATTGTTGCTGAAACTTTGGTAAGAGTATTGCTGACTGATGGCGTAGGACCGTGTTCGATACTAGGCATGACAGACAGTTTGTCGGTGAATTTTATTAAAATGTGCACTCGACTGCAGAGAAAAAAATATACTTAAGAATAAATTCTTTTCCTTGAAGTACACCGCCAGCCATTTAAATTGCGAAAACGTGGAGGCGGCGTGCCACAAACGTAAAATTGGTATCAAGTGTCTAACATTCTGCGTGGTGTCTGTTTGTTCTATATCGTGGCTCCCTACCACTTTCGCGCAACGACGCTGTGAGCGTGTTTTTTTAGGGAATTGACTAGTTTGAACCTGGGACCTGTTGCTGGTAAGGAGACGCCAGACCACACATGACATGTAGAGTTCAGAAGAGTTCAGTGAGACTAGCGATGACATAACCAAATAATTAATGATTTCAGCGTCAGCTCCACTGCACTACCTGTAAAAGAATCTTAATACTAACTAAATTTAGTGGAAGGGGTTCAAGGCTTTCCTATTTTTAGTTAGCTGGTAAAATAACGTCGAAAAAACAGTTAAGTTTACCATTGGAAATTTTATTCTACTCACAAAACATTGATTATAAATTGCACTATTGATAAAAGGAAATGTTTTAATACAGGATGTTAAAAACCAACTGCGTTCAACAAAAATGTGAACGAATATCCCTGAGTGGGTTTCCAAGTTCTACAATGGATCGAAGGATGACCTATGCCATATCACATCTATAATCTAGGTTTAAATTAAGTTTCACAAGTGAGAAAACTATCAAAATGGTCTACAGTGACCTTCAATTATCTTTAATTACTTATCTAACTTGTCGTAAATTACAGTGGCTGATGTGGCTTCTCAATAACTATATAACAGAAAAATCATCGCATTTCAGATTTTTGCTTCAAGTGGCAAATGTGAACACCATGAGCTTTAATTGACGATCGACACTAGTGTTACGCAAAAAGGGGGTGTAACAGATGAGACTTCTGCAGTTCTGAGTGAAGCTTTATGCGCTGTTATGCGGCATCGCGTGCATTCGTTACCTTGTCGGTGTTTGTCAGGGGGCGGCGGGCAGCACAGCTCTGCTCACCTCGCCATCTCGGAAGCAACTCTCTCCTAACTTCTCCGTACTACAATTTACCGAAGTTGGTTTAAAAAAAACTATCTGGCTGTGTTTTCATCTGACCAATCAGGGTCTCAATGTTAACCTTAAGCTCCGCCTACAAAAATTCTGTCTATCCAATGAGAAACGTTATACTTTTCGTGGTGGGACAAAGTTTTTAAAGTTTGCAACGTAACAGAGACGCGAAAAAGTCTCACGCTAAAACTTGCAGCTGGTGTGGTCCTTTTAGTGTTATCGTAAGATCTATACTGTTCTTCTGGAGGGCTCTATCTTTTAACATGGGCTGGGGGGTGGTCCTGACGTAACAGAGACGCGAAAAAGTCTCACGCTAAAACTTGCGGCTGGGGTGGCCCTTTTAGCTTAACACGGTTCTGCTCTCGGCTTCTTTTCTCGTTTCTCCCCTGCGTCTGTCTCACGGTGGGAAGGTATGACATGCATTTAGGCATTCTTGTGTTAGTCTGTGGTATTCCATTTGCTCACTCGTTACTCGTATTACTTTGGCTAATTTAATGTCACGATTTATTCGAAGCTATGTGACATACTACTGGATTTGCTTATCATGTCAGGGTTTTCATGGAAGGTGTTGGATTTGCTTGACACCTTACAAGTGTACTTCAGACGTGGATATGAAAATGATTAGCATTTTTATAAATCTGGAAAACTTCCATGAAACAATGGAACATTTTTGTTGTGCCTTCATAGTTGGTAAGCTATATTACTCCAAGAATCGTATAAAGAATTTAGAAAATGTAGAAAACTGTAAGTTAATGCGGATGAGAAGGAAAAACAGATCGGTAATGTTCGGATACAGCATTAGTAGTGTCCTGCTTGACACTATCTGGGCGAACGTTATAAAGCGACATTGAGTGGAACGAGCATGAGAGGACTGTGGCAGGGAAGGCGAATGGTCGATTTAATTTACAGGAGAATTTTGGGAATCTGTGGTTCATCTGTAAATGAGACCGCACATAGGACGCTATTGCGACCTGTTGTTGAGTACTACTCGACTGTTTAGGATCCGCACCACGTCGGATTAAAGGAAGACATTGAAGCAGTTCAGAGACGGACTGCTAGATTTGTTACCGTTAAGTTCGAACAACACGCAAGTATTACGGAGACGGTTGGTTGCTTGGTTGTTTGGGGGTAGGGACCAAACAGCGAGGTTATCGGTCTCATAGGATTAGGGAAGGATAGGGAAGGAAGTTGGCCGTGCCCTTTCAAAGGAACCATCCCGGCATTTGCCTGGAGCGATTTAGGGAAATCACGGAAAACCTAAATCAGGATGGGCGGACGCGGGATTGAACCGTCGTCCTTCCGATTTACGGAGACGCATCGGCAACTTAAAAGGGAATACCTGGAGGGAAGGCGACGTCCTTTCCGCGGAACACTACTGAGAAAATTTAGAGAACCAGCATTTCAAGTTGACTGCAGAACGATTCTACTGCCACCAACACACATTTCACATAAGGACCACGAAGACAAGATACGAGAAATTCGTACTGAGGCGTATAGATGGTCGTTTTTCCCTGGCTCTATTTGCGAGCGGAACTGGAAGGAAATAACAAATAGCGGTACAGGGTACGCTCCGCCACACGCTGTACGGTAGATTGCGGATTATGCGTGTAGATGTAGACGTAGAACACCGAAAAGAAGCATACACACGCAGCCTAAAGAACAGAAATGCTTATGTTGTCTGGACAACACAGATGAATCGGCAGTAGCAGATCACGCTCTGGGACCAAGGAATCACGAATACTACACTTTTGTACAGGACCAACCGATATTATGATAGGACGTACAGACAGGCCACAGAAATTCAAAACCAGTAAATACTTTTACAGAAGAAGAAAAAAAGACTGAACTTAGACAGTTGTACTTTTTAGCCGGCCTGAGTGGCCGTGCGGTTCTAGGCGCTACAGTCTGGAGCCGAGCGACCGCTACGGTCACTGGTTCGAATCCTGCCTCGGGCATGGATGTGTGTGATGTCCTTAGGTTAGTTAGGTTTAATTAGTTCTAAGTTCTAGGCGACTGATGACCTCAGAAGTTAAGTCGCATAGTGCTCAGAGCCATTTTTGTGCTTTTTAGTACTAAATAAAGTAAACATGCAACTCTTGCGCAGTGCAATCTCCATGACACATGTCGGCGCGACACCGAGATCTGTTGCAGGGCTGATGACGTCACGACCCGACCGTTGCGTGGTTACGTACGCTATGTGATCAAAAGTATCCGGATACCCGCATAAAAATGACTTACAAGTTCGTGGCGCCCTCCATCGGTAATGGTGGAATTCAATACGGTGTTGGCCCACACTTAGCCTTGATGAAAGCTTCCACTCTCTCAGCCATAAGTTCAATCAGGTGTTTGGAAGGTTTCTTGGGGAATGGCAGCCCATTCTTCACGGAGTGCTGCACTGAGGAGATGTATCGACGTCGGTCGGTGAGGCCTGGCACGAAGTCAGCGTTCCAAAACACCCCAAAGGTGTTCTATAGGATTCAGGTCAGGACTCTGTGCAGGCCAGTCCATTACAGGGATGTTATCATCGTATAACCACTCCGCCACAGGCCGTGCATTATGAACAGGTGCTCGATCATGTTAAAAGATGCAGTCGCCATCTCTGAATCGCTCTTGAACAGTGGGAAGTAAGAAGGTGGTTAAAACATCAATTTAGGCTTGTGCTGTGATCGTGCCACACGAAACAACAAGGGGTGGAAGCCCCCTCCATGAAAAACACGACCACACCATAGCACTCACGCCTCTGAATTTTACCGTTAGCACTACACACGCTGGCAAAAGACGTTCACCGGGCATTCGCCATACCCAAACCCTGCCACCCGATCGCCACATGTGTCCCATGATTCGTCACTCCACACAATGTTTATCCACTGTTCAATCGTCCGATGTTTACGCTCCTTACATCAAGCGAGGCATAGCTTTAGGACACGTTACGTCAGGAATGACACTCGTACATTGTATTTCTCACCTGTTCATCCATAACAATAAAACCACATATAATATGGCAGTCAGCATGAATTACATGAAGACGTAAAATAAAAACATTGCCATCAATATCAAACTGGTTACAAACAAAAATCAGTGAACTTCTATGTACGACAAGTGATGCCGACTTTTTTAAACATTTACTGTAATAGGATGTTCCTTCACATTTGAGCCATCAGTCTTAAGATCGGTTTTGTGCTGCTCCCCATATTTTTTGTTGCATTAATCTTTTCATCTATATGTAACTACGCATTACATGCAACATCCTTTGTATTACTTTCTTGTGCTTATTCTAACTCAGAGGTGTCCATACCTTCAGCTTACCTGAGCGACATTGGAAGGAGACGAGTATTTTTGGGTAGCACATAATAAACTTAAAAAGTAAAAAAGAAATACTAACATCCACGATGGACCAGTGACACAATAGCATCGTGCAGCAAGAGCTTCACATTGAGAACAATAAATTTATCATAACTTCACGTAAAAGGAATTTTATGGAAGTTTGGTTTTACCGATCGTGTGATCATTTCTTGGACCGCTTTGATACTTGATTTCGACCGTATGCGTGCCGCGGGTTGGACACCACTGTCCTAACCTTTATATGACCTAGCTGTTTTTCCGCTGTACTACTCGCTCCAGCACCAGACCAGACTTCACTAGCTTGTCTGTTCTTCTGGTAAGGTACTTTAACAGGTTTTCCTCACCTAACCTTTTTAATACGTCTTCTTTTCGATCCGTCCAATTCTTAACATACACTATCTTATCAAAAGTATCCGGACACCCCAGCACTACTGGCCATTAAAACTGCTACACCAAGAAGAAATGCAGATGATAAACGGGTATTCATTGGGCAAATACATTATACCAGAACTGACATGTGATTACATTTTTACGCAATTTGGGTGCATAGATACTGAGAAATCAGTACCCAGAACAACCACCTCTGGCCGTAATAACGGCCTTGATACACCTGGGCATTGAGTCAAACAGAGCTTGGATGGCGTTTACAGGTACAGCTGCCAAGGCAGCTTCAACACGATACCACAGTTCATCAAGAGTAGTGACTGGCGTATTGTGACGAGCCAGTTGCTCGGCCACCATTGACCAGACGTTTTCAATTGGTGAGAGATCTGGAGAATGTACAGGCCAGGGCAGCAGTCGAACATTTTCTGTATCCAGAAAGGCCCGTACAGGACCTGCAATGCGGTCGTGTATTATCCTGCTGAAATGTAGGGTTTCGCAGGGATCGAATGAAGGGTAGAGCCACGGGTCGTAACACATCTGAAATGTAACGTTCACTGTTCAAAGTGGCGTCAATGCGAACAAGAGGTGACCGAGACGTGTAACCAATGGCACCCCATACTATCACGCCGGGTGATACGCCAGTATCACACGCTTCCAATGTGCGTTCACAGCGATGTCACCAAACACTGATGCGTCCATCATGATGCTGTAAACAGAACCTGGATTCATCCGAAAAAATGACGTATTGCCATTCGTGCAGCCAGGTTCGTCGTTGAGTGCACCATCGCAGGCGCTCCTGTTTGTGATGCAGCGTCAGGGGTAACCGCAGCCTAACTGCTGCTGCAAACGTCGTCGAATTGTTCGTGCAGATGGTTGTTGTCTTGCAAACGTCCCCATCTGTTGACTCAGGGATCGAGACGTGGCTGCACGATCCGTTACAGCCATGCGGATAAGATGCCTGTCATCTCGACTGTTAGTGATACGAGGCCGTTGGGATCCAGCACGGCGTTCCGTATTAACCTCCTGAACCCACCGATTCCATATTCTGCTAACAATCATTGGATCTCGACCAACGCGAGCAGCAATGTCATCATACGATAAACCGCAATCGCGATAGGCTACAATTCGACCTTTATCAAAGTCGGAAACGTGATGGTACGCATTTCTCCTCCTTACACGAGGCATCACAACAACGTTTCACCAGGCAACGTCGATCAACTACTGTTTGTGTATAAGAAATCGGTTGGAAACTTTCCTCATGTCAGCACGTTGATTGTGTAGCTATTTTAATGGCCTTTAGTGTATGTAATGCGGAACTGACAACTAGATGTCACGAGAGGTAGATCCGCGAGTATCAAAGCAGGTGGTTGTGTTGTGAGCAGTGCAGTAATAACAGCAGAGTGGGTCGGTCACAAGAGCTCTGTGACGAGTCATTGGATGTCATCTGAGTAACAAATCCATCAGAGACATTTCAACCCTTGCGAATCTGCTCAAGTAGACAGTAGTTAAAGAGACTGTCAAGTGCAAACGGGAAGAAACAACGACAGCTAACCAAGACCGGGACCGTCGAGCGTTGTTTGGGTGGTTGTGTAAAATCACTCGAAGCGAGGGTAAGAAATCACTGGTGAGTTCTAAACGGCTACCAGTAGTCCAGCTGGCTCACTGGCTGTGCGTGCGGAATTAATAAGCACGGGGTGCAGTGGTCGAGGAGTTGCTCACTAGCCACGTATTTTGTAGTCAGTGCTAAGCGACGTCACCGGACAGTGGATGACTGGAAGTTTTACGGTACGCGGGAGGTAGTTTTACGGTACGGTGCTGTTTTTCGTGGTAGGGCGTGATCCACTAAGAGCTTAAGAGAGCGTTAATTGTGGAGGGATATAACACGTTTTGCATCACTGTGTGTAGATTGTTTGTATCAGAATGAGGCACTTGGTTGTCGATAATAAGTTTCCTGAAATGGACTGTCCTATCTAGAGTCCTGACCTGAACCGAATGGAACACATTCGGGATTAGTTAGAACGTCGACCTCGCTTCAGGCCCCATCGTCCAACACCAGTACCTTCCCTGTTTTCAGCTCTTGAGGGAGAATGGCCGCCGTTCCTCCAAAGGCATTCAGATATCTCACTGAAAACGTTCCCAGCAGAATGCAAACCGTCACAAAGGCGAAGGATGGTCGCATCCCATATTAATGTCTACTAACAGGGACAGGTACATCTAACCAGGCTGTGCCCTTCGATAGCACTACATTTCAGATGCTTCCAGTTTTCCTTCTCTGTATTGCTGAAGGCCCTTTTTTCACTTTCGTACAACGGTGTGTTCCGGACTACACGTTCCGGAACTTGTTTCCCATTTTCATGTCAGTATCTGATACCACTGGAACTTTTGTATTGAAGGGAGCTTCCTTCTCTTGTGTTAATCTGCTTCTGACATCTTCTTGCTTCGGCCTTACTGTGTGATCTTACGTCCTATACAGAACAATTATTTTCTTCTGTGTTGCTCCGAATTTTGATGTTAAGTAAGTCCCCTTTCTACTACTCTTCATCAACTTCTCTTTAATCTATTTACCTATAAAACATATTCCATGATGACAAGTATACTGTCGTTTCCTTTTAACAGGTCGTCTAATCTTCTTGACATCCAGTCTCCGATCACATTGGCTGTATCGTGTGCGGAACTTGGCTGTGGCATCCGTCCCCCTTGCACTTTTATTCCTGTTGCGAAATCATCTTTCAATTTCCCTACTGCTTGTTCGACGTACAAGTCGAGCAGTAGTGGGAACGAGGTGCGTTTCCAGTCAAACTGCACGGTTGGCCGCGGGGCATGATGGGTATTAATATACGCATGTATGGTTTGGTTTAGCGACGAATACCACTTTCATTTGGATGGGTTCGTCAACAAGCAAAATTGGTGCATTTGTGGGAGTGAGAATTCGCATTTCGCTATCGAGAAGTCTCATCACCCTCAACGGGTGACTGTGTGGTGTGCAGTGTCCAGTGACGGAATAATCGGTCGATATGTCTTGACACCACGGTGACTACCGAACAGTACGTGAAGGTTTTGGAAGATGATTTCATCCTCATTATCCAAAGTGACCCTGATTTCGACAAGAAGTGTTCATGCATAACGGAGCTCGACCCCACTGAAGCAGGAGGAACACTTTGGGGACCGTATTCTGGCTTTGGAGTACCCAGAGGCCACTCGCATGGGCCTCGATTGGCCGCCATATTCTCCGGATCTGAACACATGCGACTCCTTTTTGTGGTGCTGTATTAAAGACGAAGTACATAGCAATAACCCCCAAACCATAGCTGAGCTGAAAATAGCCGTTCCGACACTTCAGTGGCTCGTGTCTGATTTTCTCTACTCGTCTGCGCCACATAGTCGCCAATGATGGTAGGCATATCGAACATGTCATAACCCAAATCCGCATATCCGTGGTGACATTTACATGTTGAATAAAGTGTGTGCACGCCGTAGTTTGTAATTAATTTACGCTCTATTTCATATAGTACAATAATTGTCACCGTGAATTACTCACATTTTGGTTCCGTAGAGGTTGTAAATTACTCGTTTGTCGCTATACTTTACACCCCTCCCCACCTCTTCTAGAATTGTGAATAATTTATTCCATTTCACATTGTCGAAAGCCTTCTCTGGTTTCCCAAAAATCTAGGAAGTATCCTGATTTTTACTGAGTCTAGCTTCTATTATCAACCTAAACGTCAGAAATTCTTCTCTGGTACCTTATCTGTTCGTGAAAAGAAAATGCCATTTGTCCACTATGCCTTTAGTGTTTCTTTCAAACCTTTTTAACGAAAGTTAGTCATAAAGTCCTCATCATAGCCTCGAAAAACTCAAGTTGCAAACCTGAAACCTGGTAATTATAATAGTTCTCCTGTACACATACACGGTTCAATGTGACACTTTTTCGCAACGTTGGATGACTACGCAGAGATCTTGGATGTGCAAGCCTGTGTTTTAACTGTCCAGCAAAGACTCTAGGACGAAAAATCACCACACTGTGAAGGTGGAAATGCCCATCACGCAATGGTTTCCTTGTCCGAGGAAAAAGTAAGAAGTCGCCGGGTTTATGCCAGCAGAAAAAGGCGTGTAAGAGAAAATTTGATAGGCCAAAGAGGCCGGCCGTTGTGGCCGAGCGGTTCTAGGCGCTTCAGTCCGGAATCGCGCTGCTGCTACGGGCGCAGGTTCGAATCCTGCCTCGGGCACGGATGTGTGTGATGTCCTTAGGTTAGTTAGGTTTAAGTAGTTCTAAGTCTAGGGGACTGATGACCTCAGATGTTAAGTCCCATAGTGCTCAGAGCCATTTGAACCATTTTGAGTCCAAAGGGGGAGCATGTGTGACTTTCCAGTGCGGAATGATCTTGGAGAAAAACCAACCCCTTGAACAGCCTCTCGCGAAGCTTTGTCTTGTTCAAAAATGTTCAAATGTGTGAAATCTTATGAGACTTACCTGCTAAGATCAACAGTCCCTAAGCTTACACACTACTTAACCTAAATTATCCTAAGGATAAACACACACACCCATGCCCGGTGATACACCCCCTGCCTCCCCCCCAACCACCCCCAAAATCACTCGTGCACGGTGATTGGCGGCTTTAGAAATCATCTGGGTCGTCCTGACACAGCTGCAAAACTTCCGCTGCTGCCTCCGTTGGGCGGACTTTTTCATTGGGCGCGGAACCCAGCCGGCGGTGACCTTTCTCACGTTCACAGTGTCGAGCAAGGAGTTTGAAACTGATCCACGACCGACTTTCTCTTTTTACACTCTGACCTCGGTTGTAATACGACGGTGTTCGACCATCAGGGCCTCCACTTGTCTTGCGATTTTTGGTTCTTCACAGAGCGACCGTGCCCCACTTCGGTCTTCGTTATTCAGACTGGTTAGGCCACACTGGAAGCGTCTGCGCCACGTACCCATTTGTCTCATGCGATGGTCAATTGGTACCGCGTACTCCCACCAACTCAGGATGGATCCTCGCATCATTATTTCCCCTTATATTAAGAAAGGAAACAACGAACTGCCGCACGATAATCCACTTTATTAACGGAATGCACCATTTTATTATGACTACTGTACCGGCGTACTGCGGTACTATGTTGAGGGAATTTCAATGTGTATCATGGCTGCAGGCATGTACCTATAAAGAAATAATTGCTTGATTTCGAAACTTTATTTTCCGAGGTGATAATTAAACTTTATGACTGTTGTTGTTGTGGTCTTCAGTCCTGAGACTGGTTTGATGCAGCTCTCCATGCTACTCTATCCTGTGCAAGTTTCTTCATCTCCCAGTACCTACTGCAACCTACATCCTTTTGAATCTGCTTAGTGTATTCATCTCTTGGTCTCCCTCTACGATTTTTTACCCTCCACGGTGCCCTCCAATACCAAATTGGTGATCCCTTGATGCCTCAGAACATGTCCTACCAACAAATCCATTCTTCTGGTCAAGTTGTGCCACAAATTTCTCTTCTCTCCAATCCTGTTCAATACCTCCTCATTAGTTTTGTGAGCTACCCATCCAATCTTCAGCATTCTTCTGTAGCACCACATTTCGAAAGCTTCTATTCTCTTCTTGTCCAAACTATTTATCGTCCATGTTTCACTTCCACACATGGCTAAACTCCATAGAAATACTTTCAGAAAAGACTTCCTGACACTTAAATCTATACTTGATCTTAACAAATTTCTCTTCTTCAGAAAAGCTTTCCTTGCCATTGCCAGTCTACATTTTATATCCTCTCTACTTCGACCATCATCAGTTATTTTGTTCCCCAAATAGCAAAACTCCTTTACTACTTTAAGTGTCTCATTTCCTAATCTAATTCCCTCAGCATCACCCGACTTAATTCGACTATATTCCATTATCCTCGATTTGCTTTTGTTGATGTTCATCTTATATCCTCCATTCAAGAGACTACCCATTCCGTTCAACTGCTCTTCCAAGTCCCTTACTGTCTCTGACAGAATTACAATGCCTACATCTACATCTACATCTACATTTACACTCCGCAAGCCACCCAACGGTGTGTGGCGGAGGGCACTTTACGTGTCACTGTCATTACCTCCCTTTCCTGTTCCAGTCGCGTATGGTTTGCGGGAAGAACGACTGTCTGAAAGCCTCCGTGCGCGCTCTAATCTCTCTAATTTTACATTCGTGATCTGCTCGGGAGGTATAAGTAGGGGGAAGCAATATATTCGATACCTCATCCAGAAACGCACCCTTTCGAAACCTGGCGAGCAAGCTACACCGCGATGCAGAGCGCCTCTCTTGCAGAGTCTGCCACTTGAGTTTATTAAACATCTCCGTAACGCTATCACGGTTACCAAATAACCCTGTGACGAAACGCGCCGCTCTTCTTTGGATCTTCTCTATCTCCTCCGTCAACTGGATCTGGTGCGGATCCCACACTGATGAGCAATACTCAAGTATAGGTCGAACGAGTGTTTTGTAAGCCACCGCCTTTGTTGATGGACTACATTTTCTAAGGACTCTCCCAATGAATTTCAACCTGGTACCCGCCTTACCAACAATTAATTTTATATGATCATTCCACTTCAAATCGTTCCGCACGCATACTCCCAGATATTTTACAGAAGTAACTGCTACCAGTGTTTGTTCCGCTATCATATAATCATACAATAAAGGATCCTTCTTTCTATGTATTCGCAATACATTACATTTGCCTATGTTAAGGGTCAGTTGCCACTCCCTGCACCAAGTGCCTATCCGCTGCAGATCTTCCTACATTTCGCTACAATTTTCTAATGCTGCAACTTCTCTGTATACTATAGCATCATCCGCGAAAAGCCGCATGGAACTTCCGACACTATCTACTAGGTCATTTATATATATTGTGAAAAGCAATGCCGGCCGCGGTGGTCTAGCGGTTCTGGCGCTGCAGTCCGGAACCGCGGGACTGCTACGGTCGCAGGTTCGAATCCTGCCTCGGGCATGGGTGTGTGTGATGTCTTTAGGTTAGTTAGGTTTAAGTAGTTCTAAGTTCTAGGGGACTTATGACCTAAGATGTTGAGTCCCATAGTGCTCAGAGCCATTTGAACCATTTTTTTTTGTGAAAAGCAATGGTCCCATAACACTCCCCTGTGGCACGCCAGAGGTTACTTTAACGTCTGTAGACGTCTCTCCATTGATAACAACATGCTGTGTTCTGTTTGGTAAAAACTCTTCAATCCAGTCACACAGCTGGTCTGATATTCCGTAGGCTCTTACTTTGTTTATCAGGCGTCAATGCGGAACTGTATCGAACGCCTTCCAGAAGTCAAGAAAAATAGCATCTACCTGGGAGCCTGTATCTAATATTTTCTGGGTCTCATGAACAAATAAAGCGAGTTGGGTCTCACACGATCGCTGTTTCCGGATTCCATGTTGATTCCTACATAGTAGATTCTGGGTTTCCAAAAACGACATGATACTCGAGCAAAAAACATGTTCTAAAATTCTACAACAGATCGACGTCAGAGATATAGGTCTATAGTTTTGCGCATCTGCTCGACGACCCTTCTTGAAGACTGGGACTACCTGTGCTCTTTTCCAATCATTTGGAACCTTCCGTTCCTCTAGAGACTTGCGGTACACGGCTGTTAGAAGGGGGGCAAGTTCTTTCGCGTACTCTGTGTAGAATCGAATTGGTATCCCGTCAGGTCCAGTGGACTTTCCTCTGTTGAGTGATTCCAGTTGCTTTTCTATTCCTTGGACACTTATTTCATCGGCAAACCTCAAAGTTTTTATTTCTTCTTCATGGATTTTAATACCTACTCCGAATTTATCTTTTGTTTCCTTTACTGCTTGCTCAATATACAGATTGAATAGCATCGGGGAGAGGCTACAACCCTGTCTCACTCCCTTCCCAACCACTGCTTCCCTTTCATGCCGCTCGACTCTTATAACTGCCATCTGGTTCCTGTACAAATTGTAAATAGCCTTTCGCTCCCTGTATTTTACCCCTGCCACCATTAGAATTTGAAAGAGAGTATTCCGGTCAACGTTGTCAAAAGCTTTCTCTAAGTGTACAAATGCTATAAACGTAAGTTTGCCTTTCCTTAATCTAGCTTCTAAGATAAGTCATATGGTCAGTATTGCCTCACGTGTTCCAATATTTCTACGGAATCCAAACTGATCTTCCCCGAGGTCGGCTTCTACCAGTTCTTCCATTCGTCTGTAAAGAATTCGCGTTAGTATTTTGCATCTGTGGCTTATTAAACTGATTGTTCGGTAGTTTTCACATCTGTCAACACCTGCTTTCTTTGGGATTGGAATTTTTATATTCTTCTTGAAGTCTGAGGGTATTTCGCCTGTCTCGTACATCTTGCTCACCAGATGGTAGAGTTTTGTCAGGACTGGCTCTCCCAAGGCTGTCAGTAGTTGTAATGGAATGTTGTCTACTCCCGGGGCCTTGTGACTAGCTATCGTATTTTATTCTGGTCGGCAATTTACAAGCATGACTTGCGACAGCAATCGTTCGATATGTTTCACAGCTATCCGCGTTCGTCGGTATGTGACGATACTGCGTTTCAGTACGCGGGAGTACTGGCGCCACGGCAACCGTTAGAATTCCTCTTAAACGGACGTCAGAGCAGATAGCTGGGGGCGCGCCGGTGCAGCTAGCTGTCTTCCGCTGCCGCTGCTGCAGATGGCCGCCCGCCCTCCACCCGCTAGGTAAACACGGCGCGGCGGCGCGGGTCGGCGACTGCGCGCTTTCGCCGGCTCAGTTTCTCCACTTATCGCCGGCGCGGCCGGCCTCCTCTGTGGACGCCGGGTGGCACGCTGGATGCTGGACGCTGGATGCGCCGGAAGCCGCGGCCGCTTTCGCAGTGCGCGGCGGCCGCGGCCCGCCTTACGTAAGGCCCGGCCTGGGTTTTTATGAAGCCGTTCGCACATCCAGCCGGGGACAGTCCTGACAGCGCTTCGCACTCTCTCCGTGCCGTGCTTTCCGTGCGGCGCTCCTTTCCCCGCCGCCGCGGCGGCTTTATGGCGGCGTTCGTGGTGAGGGACAGCCGAGGCGAGAACCGGCCCCCGGTTCGGGACCCGGGGTCAGCGCGGGTCGCCCCCGAAATCGAGAAACGCGGGCCGCTCATTGGTCGCACAATACGGGAAGCGGCGGCCGCGCCGACGCTGGCCGATTCGGATGGAAAGCTACCTGTACAAACTGCTCAAAAAAGTTTTGCATCACCTGAGTATCTGACGCGAGTGTGGGCGTTTACTGCTTGATCAAAATTATCCGGACGCGACCATGTATATCTACATCCACATGCATACTCCCCAAGCCACCTGACGGTGTGTGGCGGAGGGTACTTTGAGTACCTCTATCGGTTCTCCCTTCTATTTCAGTCTCGTATTGTTCGTGGAAAGAAAGACTGTCGGTATGCCTCTGTGTGGGCTCTAATCTCTCTGATTTTATCCTCATCGTCTCTTCGCGAGATATAGGGGAAGGCGGGGCAAGACCGAGAGGTGGGCTAAGACGGGGAAGGGCTATAAGCTACAGTTAGAGTGCTGCCATCTGTGGATAGCTACGTCAACATCATCAATACACAGATCCCAGTGTGTTGACATTGCTGAACCTTAGTTTCGCGGCGGTTTCTGTGATCTTTGCCCAGTACGTACAATTGTTATATTGATTTGCACTGTTTTATACCTTTCGACGTCCTAAAACATGTGTTTCATGAACATTTGTCCAGACTGTATATATAGCACTGAATAATACGTCTTATTAACAGTAAACTGCTGTGTCAGTAGTCAATGTTCACTAAATAGTGTTCATGTAGGCGTAACATAACCTGACAGCATGGTAGGGGGCAAGACGGGGTGGGCCAAGATGAGGAGCTTCCCCAACTTGCCCCTACTATTTGTCCAACCATTACGTTCTTACTTCGCTGCGGGGTTTGAACACGTACATTATACGTTGAATACAATTGTAAATTGTAGAATGGTATTGGTTATTCCAACGTTTCCTAATTAATTACAAAGTATGCCTTAGGCTATATGGTGAATAAAAATACACAAAACGAAAAGGGGTCCCCAAACGAAAACTCTTCTCAAAGACGTTAAATAAACCTGGGATACCACCAAAAGGACATAATGACAACTAAAAAGTGACGAACGTTACTGACGTCTTAACCACCCCTTCATGCTCAAGAGAAAATAAACTGAGGTCGACGGACAACGAGGAAGAGAGTGAAGAGTGTTTATACTGCTATGACTTCTCTGAAGGAGGCTGGATACGGTGTATTAGCTGCGGACGCTGGGCCCGCGACACTTGTGCAGAGATAGAAAGTGATGATGACGAGGCTGTCCACGCTTGTGTACTTGTGTGTAAGAGGCCTAAATAAAACGTAATACCTGATTCTACAATTCGCAGAACCATGTTTCGAAACCTTATCGTCACATTATTTCGTTATTCCAGTCCTTATTTAAGCTTTAGAGATGAATTCATGCTAGTTCCCCATCTTACCCCGCATATGGGGCAAGACGGGGAATTGGTAGTTTATGTTTCAAATCGAAATATTTTTATCTAAATGTACCAAGTTCGCAGGTTTCATTGCATGCTATTGTAATTCAATGGTTAAGTAAACAAATGATAATCAAACCTACTTGAATTTGTTTATTTTTGTCCCTTTGTAAGGGTTTAATGTTAGCTTCTCCATCTTGCCCCGCCTTCCCCTACGTAGGAGGGAGCAATATACTGCTTCACTCCTCGATGAAGGTGTGTTCTCGAAACTTCACACTGGACTCGCATTCGGGAGGACGACGGTTCAATCCCGCGTCCGGCCATCCTGATTTAGGTTTTCCGTGATTTCCCTAAATCGCTCCAGGCAAATGCCGGGATGGTTCCTCTGAAGGGGCACGGCCGACTTCCTTCCCAATCCTTCCCTAATCCGATGAGACCGATGACCACGCTGTCTGGTCTCCTTCCTCAAACCAACCAACCAACCATCGAAACTTCAACAAAAGCCCGTACCGAGCTACTGAGCGTCTCTCCTGCAGAGTCTTCCACTGGAGTTTATCTATCATCTCCGTAACGCTTTCGCGATTACTAAATGATCCTGTAACGAAGCGCGCTGCTCTCCGTTGGATCTTCTCTATCTCTTCTATCAAACCTGTCTGGTACGTACCCCAACCCGGTGAGCAGTATTCAAGCAGTGGGCGAACAATTGTACTGTAACCTACTTCCTTTGTTTTCGGACTGCATTTCCTTAGGATTCTTCCAATAAATCTCAGTCTGACATTTGATTTACCAAAGATTAATTTTATATGGTCATTCCATTTTAGTTCACTCCTAATGCCTACTCCAAGATAAATTATGGAATTAATTGCTTCCAGTTGCTAACCTGCTATATTGTAGCTACATGATAAAGGATCTTTCTTTCTATGTATTCGCAGCACATTACACTTGTATGCATTGCGATTCAATTGCCATTCCCTGCACCATGCGTCAATTCGTTGTAGATCCTCTTGCATTTCAGTACAATTTTCCATTGTTACAACCTCTCGGCATACTACAGCATCATCCACAAAAAGCCTCAGTGAACTTCCGATGTTATCCACAAGGTCATTTACATGTACTTTGAATAGCAACGGTCCTACGACACTCCCCTGCGGCACACCTGTGATCAGTCTTACTTCTGAAGACTTCCTTCCACTGAGAATGACATGCTGTGTTCTGTTATCTAGGAACTCATCAATACAATCATACAATTGGTCTGATAGTCCATATACTCTTACTTTGTTCATTAAACGACTGTGTTTCATGAGGAACCTACCACTAGAAATGATGAGAGGCGGACCCGCCAGTATAAAACAGGAGAGAGAGTATTGTGATGTCAATAGGGAAACAGTAACAGCAGAGTACGTCGATCAGGACAGCTCAGTGGCTTCGAAGGTGGACCAGTCATTGGATGTCACTAGAGTAACAGTTTCATCAGGCACATTTCGACTCTTCTAAAGATGCCTAAATTCACTGTTGGTAATGTGAATGTGAAGTGGAAACACTAACGAACAACCATAGCAAAATCGAGACCAGTCAGACCACTTTTTTTTATGGACCGGGACCGACGACCATTGCGAAGGGTAGTTGTAAAAAAATCGCGTGAAATTAACAGAAGGAGCCACTTGTGAGCTCCAAAGTGCTACCGGCAGCCAGCTAACTCATCCACTGTAAGTAGAGTTAAAAAGAACGGATTACACTTTTGTAGTGTGTGATAAGTGATGGTTCACACAGACTAAAGAGCGACGCCACTGGAAACGCGTGATTTCGAGTGATGAATCACGTTGTGCCGTCTAGTAACCATGTGGAAGGGTTTGCGTTTGACTAAAGTCTGAAGAACTTTACCTGCCGCCGCGTATAGTGTCAATAGTTAAGTATACGGAGGAGGCGGTGTTACAGTACGCGGCTGTTTCTCGTGGCTACGGTGTGGCCCTCTTATTGCGCTTAAGAAAACGCCAAATACAATATGATACGAACACATTCTACAGTACTGTCTGCTGTGCACAATAGACGAACAGCTCCGAGACAGTGATTGTTTCAGCGTTGCAATTCACCCTGACGTAGAACAGCGTGAGGCAATCGTTTGTGGACAACGCGGTTCCTGAAACTAATTTTCCTGCTCAGAGTCCCGACCTGAACCAAATGGTTTGAGTCAGAACGTCGTCTGCTCTGCAGACCCCACGTCCAACACCACCATCTTCTTTGGTGTCTGCTCTTGAGGGAGACAGGGCAGCCATTCCTTCACAGTCAATCAGCCACGCCGTTAAAAGGGTCCACAACAGAGCTCAAGGGACAAAAACACGAAAAGGGAGGGACAAAAATTGCATATTAATGACCACTAATCGGTTTACTTGTTTATTTTGCGTATGTCTAGATCACTACAAATGACTCTTCACAGTTTTCTCACATTACAATATAATATCCACCCCACGAATGTAGTCTATTGATCCTTACGTCATCACCATGAACTCAGCTCGGTCGCAGTTATTTCAGAGAATCGCCACAGCTGCCAGCGTTGGTCATTTTTCGGTTAAGAACCGAGCAGAACTTGCGTGGCAATCCACTAATATGGGTCCGGATACTTTTGATCGGAAAGTCTATATTCAACGCGAGCAGGAAACCCCCGCCGAACATCCTGAAGTCATGCGACTACACGTTGCTACTTTCAATTTGCTCCCGACCACGATTACATTAGATTATTTGCTCCCGACCACGATTACATTAGATTAGATGTTCTTGTTGTTCCAGAGATCCACTGTGAGAAGAACTTTGAGGTGGTAGAACGAGATATTAAACCAGAACATACAGTACATAGTTACAAAGGAGAGATATGCTAAGGTAATAAAATGGAACACCTACAGCCGTCCTTAAGATGTTATTTATTATATGGCCACCAGTTTCGGTGCTTCATTGCACCATCTTCAGGGGTTAACTGCATCCGTATACACGATACATCAGTGGCCAACATCTATGAACTGGTTTTTGCAGACTACCTGTAACAACAATGTTGTGTCTCCAACCATGGTTGATGGTTGGAGTTAACCATTCAGCGTCAGTTAAGGGCTGGAGATGGTGCATTGAAGCACCGAAACTGGTAGCCATGTAATACTCGTCAATAATATCGTAAGGACTGCTCAAGGTATTTCATTTTATTACGTAAGTGAACAGCCGACATCCCTCAAACCCCCAATCACAAGGATGGACATATAAAAACTAGATATTCCAATATTCCTTCCTCAGCTACTATGTGAAATGGGCATTGTGGTTGTGAAACGAGTCAAAAAAATCTTAAAATGTTCAAATGTGTTGAATTCTGAAGAGATCAAACTGCTGAGGTCATCGGTCCCTAGACTTACACACTACTTAAAGTAACTTAAACTAACTTATGCTAAGAACAACACACACACCCATGCCCGAGGGAGGACACGAAACTCCGGCGGGAGGGGCCGCGCAATCCGTGACATGGCGCCTCAAACCGCGCGGCCACTCGACGCAGCAAAATCTTAAACATATGTATGTTGTAAAAGTGGTAACAGCTTGTAATGAATCATGTAAACATGCAATACACTGAAGTGCATATGATCATTCTTAAAGTATTGCAGCAACACATCTTCAAACAGAAAATAAGTTTGCAATACAACATTTATTTAACCTGGTTACGTTACTGTGCAGAAGTTAGATTTTTCATAACATTCACGCTATTTGATACTACTAATAATATATACATCAACTGGTACAACTGAGAATTCGTCAACAGAGTTGAATGACTTAGCCACCTCTTGAGCTCAAGTTTAGCGGTAGTTGAACTTTTTATGACTACTGGCACAATTGATGAAAATCTGTCTTCCTGAACAATAGATATCTTTCTGGATTGCAATAAATAACTTTAAATCTTTATTTACTTTAGATTATTGTTGTTTCCAGTACTGATTATATGAGCTCAGATGTTGGTTTGAGTTTTCATTTTGGGGAGTGGACTGGGGAAGCCAGTGAGCATTCTAGCGAGATTCTCTCCTGGAAATGCAGAATTTGTTGTAGAAATAAGTTGATAGAGGAGCAGGAGCGTAATATCTGCGCCCTTCATATGCAGGTACGAAACGCAAATGAGGAACTAGATAGGTGAAGGAGAGTGAAGGGCCCTGGGATATGGGAACTGGCAGTAGGTAAGAAGGCAGCTGGGAGGAGGAGATATTCAGACAGTTGTACTTTGCGTGAAACCAATAGATTTGACCGATTGTCAGATTTAGTGGAGAGGAGCCTCTTGTAGCTGTAGGTGTAGGTAACATGCAGCAGTCCTCGGCAGTTGGGAGGCCTAGGTCAGCTGCAAATTCTAACAGAAAGAAGAAGGTTCTGCTGCTAGATAGTTCTCACGGCAGAGGTGTGAACCAGCAGTTGCAGGAAGTGTTGGGGACTGAGTACCAGGTCACCAGCATTGTGAAGCCTAGTGCAGAGTTGGCTCAGGTGACTGTTAACATAGATTTTGTGAAAGAGTGTAAGGTAGTGACTGTGGTTTGAGCAGGGAACAGTCTTGATAGGGACAGGCAGTATGATGTAGGTGGTGACCCAGTAAAGATAGCTACTGAAACTGGTGGCACTAATGTGCTCTTCGTGCAACTGTTTCAACGTCATTATCTACCTCATCTTAATGCTGTTGCTAGGCGTGTTAATACGGGAGTGGAGAAGGCGCTGATGGCGGAGAGCACGGCTCACATTGCAGTGGTGTCATTTGAGAATATCAATAGGTATGGGAAGGGGAGGCTGGCAAAGTTTATAGGTGACAGTGTAGTGGTCGGTGGTGGGATCACACATGGAAAAATTCCTGTAGTAGTTAGTGTTAGAGTTGCACCTTCTTTTTGGGACTGAAGTCAGCTGACAGGTATCTCTGCTTAGAGGAAGTCCAACAAAGGAATCGCCTTCAAATTAGGTCAGGCACCCAAATAGTGAAGGGATTAGCACATATCATCAAAATATAAGAGGTATTAGAGATAAAGTTAGCGAACTACTTGTAGATGTTGACTCTGAGATTGTTGGTATATCGGAGCACAACTTAAATAATTTGAGAATTCAAAGGCGTCCTTTACCAGGATACAGATTAGCTGGTTGTTTTTTGAAGGAGTTCTTTGCAGAGTGGGGGAGTGGCCATGTAAGTATCACAGCTCTGGACTGAACAGGTATTTGAATGTTGTGCAGGGCCAGTTGAATTTAGTGAAACTAAACTTCTAACTGTTTTTATTTATAGGCCCCCTAACTCGGACTTCAGAGCATTTCTGCTTAAGCTAGAGAGGGCTCTTGGTTCAATTTACAGGAAGTACCAAAAATGAGTTATATGTCGTGACTTCCATATTAATTTTGTATGTGACTGTGCAAGGAGAAGGATGTTGGAAGATCTAAATTCATGTAATCTGTCGCAGATTGTGTTTTTTCCAACCAAGGCGCAGAGGAACGGTAGCACAGCCGTAGACAATATTTTTATTCATTCTTCATTACTAGATGGGAATTCTGTTAGTAAAAGCGTGAATGGCCTTTTAGACCATGATGCACAAAAATTTTTAACACTAAAAGTTTTTTGTAATCAAACAAAGGCTCTGTATAGTTACAGACTACGTAGAAAAGCTAATCCAACGTCAAAAGAGAGTTTTTTAAACCTCGTTAAAGAACAAGAGTGGCAGTATGCGCTTTGAAAGCTGATTTCCATTAGAGCGTTCTGAACAGGGTACTAACAGTAAAAGGCAGCTTGGATGACTGACTAGTGGGCTAAGGATATCATGTATAACAAAGTGGGAATTATATCAAAATGTTGAAAAATGCCTTTCCGAGACTGATGCCTGAAATATTCCTCTGTGATACTGACAAGGGAAAGATGGAGCCAATAATTAAATCACTGAAGACTAAGGACTCTCATGAATATGAGGACTACCAAGCAGCATATTAAAGTACTGTGCTGCAGATGTTAGGCCTGTGTTTAGCCAAACTGGTAATTTTTCCTTTAAGAATGCTCAATTTCCTGAACGATTTAGGTACTCAGTAATGAAACCACTTTATAAAAAGGGAAAAAAGGATCATGTAGACAATTTTAGATCAATTTCCATACCATCAGTATTTGCTAAAGGTAATGAAAAAGCAGTGTATGTAAGGATAAATGATCAGTTTATTTCACATAATTTGCTGTCAAATGTACAGTTCGGTTTTAGAAGTGGTTTAACAACTGAAAATGGTATATTCTCTCTCGCCTGTGAGATACTGGGTGGATTAAACAAAAGGTTTAGAACGCTAGGATTTTTTTTTGATTTAACTGATGCGCTTGATTGTGTTGATCACAAAATATTGCTCCAGAAGTTGGACCATTATGGAATATGGTAGTAGCTCACAATTGATTCACTTCTTACTTTAACAGCAGACAGCAAAAGATAATTATCGACAGTGTTGAGATGGAGGGTCAGATTGGAGCATGGTTAAATGGCGGGTGCCCCAGGGATCAGTGCTGGGGCCACTCCTGTTCCTCATTTATATAAATGATATGTCCCTTGGTATTACTGGTGATCCTAAAATATTTCGGTTTGCTGTTGACACTAGCTTGGTAGTAAAGGGTGTTGTGTGCAACATTGACACAGTTTCAAATAGTGCAGTTCATGGCATAAGTTCGTGGCTTGTAGAAAATAAACTAATACTAAATCTCAGTAAGACTAAGTGTTTAAGTTTCTAACACACAATTCAACAAAACCCGACGTTTTAATTTCACAGAATGGACATATGATTAGTGAAACTGAACAGTTCAAATTACTAGGTGTTCGATAGATAGTAACTGTCATGGAAAGCCCACGTTCACGATCTTGTTCGAAGACTCTATGGTGGCATTTTTGCTGTTCGATCGGTATCTGAAGCAAGCGATAGTTCGACAAGAAAAGTATTATACTTTGCTTATTTTCATTCGCTTATGACGTATGGTATTATATTCTGGGGTAACTCTTCCCATTCTCAAAGGATAT
The DNA here is from genome assembly GCF_023864275.1 of Schistocerca cancellata. Lineage (NCBI taxonomy): Eukaryota > Metazoa > Arthropoda > Insecta > Orthoptera > Acrididae > Schistocerca > Schistocerca cancellata. The sequence continues at coordinate 603,362,546 of NC_064631.1, read as the reverse complement.
TTGTGGCTCAGAAACGGGCAGTTTGGGCGATAAGTGGCGTAAGTTCGCGAACCTCTTGTCGACCTCTGTTCACTACTCACGCTATCACACGCAGAGTTATCTAAAAGTAACGCATTGCATTTCGTCCTGAAAAATTTAGTCTTGGATCTAAAAATGTATGTTCCGTAAGATGGCCTTACGAAAGCTGCACAGATGGATTACAATGAACGGAAGGACGATCAGAGTTTGACATTGTGTCGACTACGTCGTCGTTAGAGACGGACCACAAGTTGAGATACGAAAGGTAGTCTTGAAGTTTTAACCATCAACTCTAAACAGTAATTTAATCACCCGAACTTGCACCAAAAATACTGCGTGAGGTTTTTACAGAATAGGTTGGTAGTCAGTGGCTTGTACTGTTAGCCAATAAACAGACTGTAATAATACTGGGAAAGTATATTTTTTGTGGTAACATACACTTTGTTAAATGAAACGATGACTATTGACATTAACAAACTGAAAGTAGGGTAAATTAGAATGTCGGTGATATTTGTTGCAGGATTCTAGTGCAAATCATTTACGAGATACCATATTTTGAAAAATTCTCACAGCGGCACTTGTACAGTACCTTTGGTAGAACACACTAAAGAACACGTTCATACACTACTTATGTGAATTATGATCAGTAACGAGACGATTGACCATCCCTGGTTGTGTTCAAAATGGTCACCGGCAGCGGCGATACACGCTCCCAGTCTAGTATGGAAAGACTGCTGCACACGTGCTAGCAATTCACCAGAGACGTCCGAGGAGACTGCAGTATTACGTCGCTGCAGATCATCGGGTGGAGTTGATATGTCCTTGTAGACAGCGTCTTTCAGCTTTACCCACAGAAAAAAAAGTTTACAGGTTTTAAATCCGGGGAACTGGCTGGCCAAGGTACAGGTCCTCAGTGTCCAATCCAACGATTTGGAAACAGTTCGTGAAGACATGCTGTGGCACATCGTGCACTATGGGCTGGTCAGCCATCATGTTGGTACGACACGTTCCTCCTAGTCTGGAGAGGAACGTTTTCTGGCATCCGTGGAAGATGGTCGGTTACGAGGATGCGACACTTGTGCGCGTTCGGTGTTCCGTCTATGAAAAACTAGCCTATGAGCTGATGATTCACTATCCAGCTGCACATATTTACACTCCATGGACGCTGACATTCCACCTGACGAAGCCAATGGGGACTGACAACAGACCAGTAATGCATGCTTCGGCGGTGTACCTGGCGATGATTGGTAAATGTGCCTTCGTTACTAAAACAGATACACGATACATCTTGAGTATACTGTCTTGATGCCCATGTACAGAAGTTAAAACGAGTCTCATAATCGTTTCCAACTACCACTTGATGGAGAGAGATGTGATAGGGATGGAACCCATGTCGATGGAGAATGCATAGAACACTTTCGACTAATTGCACTTCAAATGGTTCAAATGGCTCTGAGCCCTATGGGACTTAACATCTGAGGCCATCAGTCCCCCAGATGTAGAACTACTTAAACCTAACTAACCCGAGGACATGACACACATCCATGCCCGAGGCAGGATTCGAACCTGCGACCATAGCAGCAGCGCGGTTCCGGACTGAAGCGCCTAGAACCGCTCGGCCACAACGGCCGGCCATTGCACTTGCTCGTGCGATTGCTCTGGAGCTAACGTGCGGATCAACTCTTCTGTCGTAACTAGTTTCCTTCTGATACGTTGCCTAGGTGTTATACTACCACTATCACGTGACTGGTTGAAGAAGTTGATAAATAATTGCCGAAATGGTTTGGCGACTATTGGGATATCTTGCCGTATACGTCGTACAAGAACGAAGTGCTTTCTTCCTACGACGCTCCATACGCCATGGACATGACGGCTTTCTCTGCATTGGTAAATCCCGTCGGCCACTAGGTCTCGGACTGTCACGCACTAATTGACTAGCAACTCGCGGTGCACTCAAGGAACACACAAGCACACTGTAAACAAACATAACAACATCGTACCTAGAAACTATGCCGGTTGAATGGCACAAACAAGTGTCGGTGTGGAAACTTTGCAAAATACGTTATCTCGTAAACAACTTGCACTGGAATCCTGCAACAAACACCACTGACATTCTAGTTTACCGTACTTTTAGTTTGCTAATGTCAATAGGCATTGTTCCGTTTAAAATATGTGTATGTTTGCGCAAAAACTACACTTTCTAAGTATTATTACAATCTGTTGATTCGCTAAAATGCAAGCCCCTGACTACCAATCAATTCTGTGTGGCCGAGCGGTTCTAGGCGCTTCAGTCTGGGACCGTGCTACCGCTATGGTCGCAGGTTCGAATCCTGCCCTTGGCATGGACGTGTGTGATGTCCTTAGGTTAGTTAGGTTTAAGTAAATCTAAGTTCTCGGTGACCGATGACCTCCGACGTTAAGTCCCACAGTGCTCAGAGCCATTTGAACCAATCCATTCTGTGAAAACCGTACAACAACAACACGTTCCATTTCCGCAGTATTTGCGGTGAAAGTTTTAGCTGACTCACCCTGTGTATATTATTATTCTTTTTGTCAATTACATGTGAACAGGCTTAGTACACGTTGGAATTCCCAAGTGCCGTAAAACGCCGCTAGAGGAGCCAAAACAAAAGGAAGAAATTGGAGATGGGCTACGCTTTTTTGTTTGGTTATCACATAATAATGTGACGCGGGGACTCTATGTGTTACAGGGCTGCAGGCACGTACATTCAAATAAGAAAAAATATCAGTTATCTAACTTTAGAGTTGGTAATTAAACATTAAACTACCCCTCGGGAGGACGAGAGTGGGAAAGGGAACTAGTGGAGCCCTACCCAAAGGAACTATCCCACCCTTCGTCTTGTTTGTTGTAAGGAACCCGCATTAATCTTGTATGGAGACATCATGTGAAACGTCCCCTTAGAAAAAATTATTGAATTACTGTGCTGATAAATCTCTTACATTATTTGATTTTCAAACAGCTGAGCAGAACTGAACGCACTCAGACATTTCGCTCTTTACCTATTCCGATCAACACTAAAGTGACACACAATATTTTTAGCGCAACGCAATCTGACTTTCAAAAATTCGTACAAAAGAATGGCCCTGACTAACATTAACCTATACCTTTCACAAATCACTTACCTCACCAAAAATCTTCGTTACTCGAACTACTGCAATACAGCGAGCGCCACTACTGCCAGCTAAATAAAAGATTCAAAACTACTGAAGGCACTAACTACTGATAGGCATAGTTAGCAAATGATAGATTTTGATAGAGAACAAACAATGTATTTACCTTAATAGTGTTCAAAAGTCATAATATATATAGCAGTTCATGACATCCAGTCTTACAAATTTCAAAACTCCGACATTTCTCTCCCCACATCCACCACTGCTGGCGGCTCACCTCCAACTGCGCAACGCTACGCGCTGTCAACATCCAGCTGCCCAACACTACAATAGCGAATATTACAACAATGCCAACCAGCCACAGACTGCACACAGCACAGCCAGTGATTTTCATACAGAGCGCTACGTGGCGGCGTCGTTACCAATGTTGTTGTTGTGGTCTTCAGTCCTGAGACTGGTTTGATGCAGCTCTCCATGCTACTCTATCCTGTGCAAGCTTCTTCATCTCCCAGTATCTACTGCAACCTACATCCTTCTGAATCTGCTTAGTGTATTCATCTCTTGTTCTCCCTCTACGATTTTTACCCTCCACACTTCCCTCCAATGCTAAATTTGTGATCCCTTGATGCCTCAAAACATGTCCTACCAACCGATCCCTTCTTCTAGTTAAGTTGTGCCACAAACTTCTCTTCTCCCCAATCCTATTCAATACCTCCTCATTAGTTAGGTGATCTACCCACCTTATCTTCAGCATTCTTCTGTAGCACCACATTTCGAAAGCTTCTATTCTCTTCTTGTCCAAACTAGTTATCGTCCATGTTTCACTTCCATACATGGCTACACTCCATACAAATACTTTCAGAAACGACTTCCTGACACTTAAATCTATACTCGATATTAACAAATTCCTCTTCTTGAGAAACGCTTTCCTTGCCATTGCCAGTCTACATTTTATATCCTCTCTACTTCGACCATCATCGGTTATTTTACTCCCTAAATAGCAAAACTCCTTTACAACTTTAAGTGTCTCGTTTCCTAATCTAATTCCCTCAGCATCACCCGACTTAATTTGACTACATTCCATTATCCTCGTTTTGCTTTTGTTGATGTCCATCTTATATCCTCCTTTCAAGACACTGTCCATTCCGTTCAACTGCTCTTCCAAGTCCTTTGCTGTCTCTGACAGAATTACAATGTCATCGGCGAACCTCAAAGTTTTTATTTCTTTTCCATGGATTTTAATCCCTACTCCGAATTTTTCTTTTGTTTCCTTTACTGCTTGCTCAATATACAGATTGAATAGCATTGTGGAGAGGCTGCAACCCTGTCTCACTCCCTTCCCAACCACTGCTTCCCTTTCATGCCCCTCGACTCTTATAACTGCCATCTGGTTTCTGTACAAACTGTAAATAGCCTTTCGCTCCCTGTATTTTACCTCTGCCACCTTCAGAATTTGAAAGAGAGTATTCCAGTTAACATTGTCAAAAGCTTTCTCTAAGTCTACAAATGCTATAAACGTAGGTTTGCCTTTTCTTAATCTTTCTTCTAAGATAAGTCGTAAGGTCAGTATTGCCTCACGCGTTCCAACATTTCTACGGAATCCAAACTGATCTTCCCCGAGGTCGGCTTCTACCAGTTTTTCCATTCGTCTGTAAAGAATTCGCGTTAGTATTTTGCAGCTGTGACTTATTAAACTGATAGTTCGGTAATTTTCACATTTGGCAACACCTGCTTTCTTTGGGATTGGAATTATTATATTCTTCTTGAAGTCTGAGGGTATTTCGCCTGTCTCATACATCGTGCTCACCAGATGGTAGAGTTTTGTCATGACTGGCTCTCCCGAGGCCATCAGTAGTTCAAATGGAATGTTGTCTACTCCCGGGACCTTGTTTCGACTCAGGTCTTTCAGTGCACTGTCAAACTCTTCACGCAGTATCTTATCTCCCATTTCGTCTTCATCTACATCCTCTTCCAATTCCATAATATTGTCCTCAAGTACATCGCCCTTGTATAAACCCTCTATATACTCCTTCCACCTTTCTGCCTTCCCTTCTTTGCTTAGAACTGGGTTGCCATCTGAGCTCTTGATATTCATACAAGTGATTCTCTTCTCTCCAAAGGTCTCTTTAATTTTCCTGTAGGCAGAAACTATCTTACCCCTAGTGAGACAAGCCTCTACATCCTTACATTTGTCCTCTAGCCATCCCTGCTTAGCCATTTTGCACTTCCTGTCGATATCATTTTTGAGACGTTTGTATTCCTTTTTGCCTGCTTCATTTACTGCATTTTTATATTTTCTCCTTTCATCAATTAAATTCAATGTTTCTTCTGTTACCCAAGGATTTCTATTAGCCCTCGTCTTTTTACCTACTTGATCCTCTGCTGCCTTCACTACTTCATCCCTCAGAGCTACCCATTCTTCTTCTACTGTATTTCTTTCCCCCATTCCTGTCAATTGTTCCCTTATGCTCTCCCTGAAACTCTCTACAACCTCTGGTTCTTTCAGTTTATCCAGGTCCCATCTCCTTAAATTCCCACCTTTTTGCAGTTTCTTTAGTTTCAATCTGCAGTTCATAACCAATAGATTGTGGTCAGAATCCACATCTGCCCCAGGAAATGTCTTACAATTTAAAACCTGGTTCCTAAATCTCTGTCTTACCATTATATAATCTATCTGATACCTTTTAGTATCTCCAGGATTCTTCCAGGTATACAACCTTCTTTTATGATTCTTGAACCAAGTGTTGGCTATGATTAAGTTATGCTCTGTGCAAAATTCTACAAGGCGGCTTCCTCTTTCATTCCTTCCCCCAAATCCATATTCACCTACTATGTTTCCTTCTCTCCCTTTTCCTACTGACGAATTCCAGTCACCCATGACTATTAAATTTTCGTCTCCCTTCACTATCTGAATAATTTCTTTTATCTCGTCATACATTTAATCTATTTCTTCATCATCTGCAGAGGTAGTTGGCATATAAACTTGTACTACTGTAGTAGGCATGGGCTTTGTGTCTATCTTGGCCACAATAATGCGTTCACTATGCTGTTTGTAGTAGCTAACCCGCACTCCTATTTTTTTATTCATAATTAAACCTACTCCTGCATTACCCCTATTTGACTTTGTATTTATAACCCTGTAATCACCTGACGAAAAGTCTTGTTCCTCCTGCCACCGAACTTCACTAATTCCCACTATATCTAACTTTAACCTATCCATTTCCCTTTTTAAATTTTCTAACCTACCTGCCCGATTAAGGGATCTGACATTCCACGCTCCAATCCGTAGAACGCCAGTTTTCTTTCTCCTGATAACGACGTCCTCCTGAGTAGTCCCCGCCCGGAGATCCGAATGGGGGACTATTTTACCTCCGGAATATTTTACCCAAGAGGACGCCATCATCATTTAATCATACAGTAGAGCTGCATGTCCTCGGGAAAAATTACAGCTGTAGTTTCCCCTTGTTTTCAGCCGTTCGCAGTACCAGCACAGCGAGGCCGTTTTGGTTAATGTTACAAGGCCAGATCAGTTAATCATCCAGACTGTTGCCCCTGCAACTACTGAAAAGGCTGCTGCCCCTCTTCAGGAACCACATGTTTGTCTGGCCTCTCAACAGATACCCCTCCGTTGTGGTTGCACCTACGGTACGGCCATCTGTATCGCTGAGGCACGCAAGCCTCCCCACCAACGACAAGGTCCATGGTTCATGGGGGGTCGTTACCAATATAAGAATCTAAACAGCCTACTTACACATGAAACAGAATTCAGACTCCTTTTTGCAACCTATTCACGGATGTGTAGAGGAGACAGCACTGCAGGTTAGTACACGTTGTGGACACCAGGTGTTCTACAGAGATTTTATGCCAAATCTCGAATATGGATACGGTCTGCCTGCGGCAGATTGCCAAGGAATTCACGTCTAGAAAAAAATGCCCTTGTTGCCTTACTGCGAAGCAGAATAAATTACAGCGGCGTGTTAAAGGGAAGTTCTAGCGGCACCACTGAGTGGAGATCATTAAGCTGCCGCACTCACCAGAAAGGAAGGATTTTCCCAAGATGGTCGCTGCGCGTTAGCTCTTCCCGCCGAGCGGCAGCCTCCGACTTAATACGGAAACCTAACAGCATTGCGTGCCTGAACTGCGCAAGAAACTGAGCGAACAGCCTTAACGGGCCTTAAAGGAAGGCAAAAATCGGTGCTGATTGTGGATGCCGGACTGGGGCATCTTTAGCTAAATGTTGGCCATGTCTCGCGGAAAATATGATACGTCTCCCGTAAATAAAATGAAGGTTTCCGCGTCCGGTGTTAGCTTCAGTTGAAAGTTGTGGGCTGAGAGGCTGTGGTGGATGCATAAAACTATTCACTAATGTTTTGTCCACATCTGGGGGAGGTATACTCAGAGATGAAACTGGCAGCTGCGTCAAAAGCTCGGGAGCCTCGACTTCATAGGTGCGTTGTGAGCCGAACAGAGTGGGCACCACCACTCGTCGTGATGCCGAATTCACGATTTTCACTGACAGATGACAACATTCTTGCTTTAAAATAATCGGCCCGTTACTCTCTTCACCCAAAGGTGGAATCTTTTTTTTCTGCTTCTTCCTTTCTGTTGAAATTAACGCGGTGTTCATAAACTCACATTGCGCGCATGATAGTGAGTGGTTTCGGCTAAAATTCTAGTCGAACGAAATTTGTTTTCATGACACCAACATGCCTATAAATTCAGGACCCCTCGAGGTTTCGATGCAGTTTCAGTTCTATCTCTGAATATGCATCCCGCAAGTGGGGACGAAATTTTGGTAAATATCACGGTCTCTCGGCCTGGAAATCTTAACAGAAGTGACTTTTACAAAGATTTTTTTCTTTTTCGTATTTGCTTCTTAACGCAAAGGGGAAATGGTTCACAATAATTACTAACGACTCGTGTGTCTTCAAGAAAGGGCCTTTGTGGGAAGCCTACGACAATTTTAAAGCAATTCCTTTAGCAGTGCATAATAGTTAAAAGTGTGTGTTAAATGTTGTCAGTTAGTTAGCAAGTTTATTACATGTTCCGTAGATCATTTGAACGATGCTTTTATCAAAATGGTGTGGGACGAGTCAGTTTACACTACATGAACATAATTAGTTTTTAGATTAATGAAGATACTATTTTTTTGGTCCTACCCAGCCAGCTACTCTTAAAAACAAGTTTTTTCTGGCTTTTATGTTTTAAATAGAAATTCTTCCATCGAACATAAGAAAAAAGCCAGGAGAAATTCTTTTAGGTTAAACTTAAAACTTGATTTGCCACTCATCAGACATTTCACGATATTGGGAAAATGACCAAAAATTTTTGTTACTGCATATTAACTCCTTTGAGAACCACTGACAACTTTAATAATGGGTGATGAAAATTATGTTTTCCTCTTCTGTTGTAGATATGTCCTTCCCAAATTATGACGGAGTATTTACAACGAATTTCATTAACGAATATGTGTAATGTGATGGTGCAACTAAAACGCCGATCTCCATGAAGATGTGCTTAGGTGCTTATATCATGACCGCAGGTGAACACCACACATTATTCTCACTGCTCGCTTCTGTGCAAATAATACTTCCTTTCTAAAGAGTTATCCCAACAATTATTTCATAAGTCATTATGTATGGGGATTGTTTCCCTCGTTTCCAAGACTAACAATTACATAAAGAGCAAAAGCAGCTGAACTTAATTGTTTGAGAAGATCAGTAATATGTTTCTTCCAGTTCAAGTTTTCGTCAGTATGTACACCCCAAAATATGGAGCATTCTGCCCTATTTACTGCCTCCTGTTCATGTGCTACTTCACTTGTTCGTATAACTCTATTTGTTGCACAGAAATGAATACAGTGTGTTTGCTCAAAATTTAGCGACAGTCCACTTTCGGACAAACACTTAAAAATTCTTTGCGAAACATCACTAATGATCTCTTCTGTTGCTGTCTCTCCAATGGTATTTATTACAACATTGCAAAAAGTACCAAGTCTGCTTGTGGAATATTAAGTGGGAGGTCATTCACATATATAAGGAATAGGAGTGGACTGAAAACTGAACATTGTAGGACACCTTTGTAATTTCTCTCCAGGCACTGAAATTCTCTATCTTTCCAACATTGTTGGAATTATCCAGTACAACTTTTTGCATTATGTAGGATAAGTATGACTGAAACCAGTTGTATGTGAAGCCATCTGTGCTTAAGTTTTTCTGAGAATGTAACATGGTCCACACAACCAAACGAGTTGTAAAGCTTTCAAAAAATACTAACTGCCGATATTTTGTTATTTAAGGTGTGAAATATTTGATGAGTGAATGTGTAAATAGCACTCTGGAATCGAAACTATGATAAGCTAACTGTTTCTACTGCTCTTGAGTACATTACGTTTTCGAGTATTTATCGAAGTTCAAGCGGTCGGAGGGCCTGTATAATAAGGCTGAGGGCCTTTTAGTCAAAAACGTGATTGGGAACACTTACACGGATTTTTTAATCAATTTATGTAGGACGTGCGTTCTTGCAGTGACTGTTTGTAAGCTATTGTGTAGAGGAAAAAGTATGGAATGGTATAGGTCGTTGACGAAGATCGCTAAACCACCTTTGGCACTCTCCTGGGGTACGTTCCTTTTCCTTTGCATTTGTCTTTACTTCGAGACGAGGTGTGTACGAGGGATGGTGATTTAGTTTTAGGGCTTGAGAGTTGCAAATGAATCCCATATTTTGAAAACGAGGTTCTTCATCCAAAACTAGTGACACCAAGTCTGATAAATCACAGGTTTAGTCAATTACAGCGTAACGTGGAGGAACGCAACGAGAAATACTTTGGCTTTAGCAATCGGTACATTTAAATTTTTTGGGTGTTCCAGTGTTCACTGAGAAAATACATCATTTCCTTCGGCACAATTGTATTTTTATGCTGCCCCGACATTGCCTCCTTACTGCCAATGGGAGAAGAGACACGAAAGCTCCACCTCTGAAAAAATCAGCACTATACATGACACTGGTGATGGATTTGTCCGTCGACGTTCAGCTCGGCGGTCCTCTGGCTGCTATTCGGAGGAGCAGACTGTGTACCAACACTGTGTTTCACCTGTTCGAGTCTCAGATCATCAACAACATAACACAACACAAACACAACTTACGGGCACTTGTCATTAGTCATCTACATGGCTTGATGTGATTCATTAATATTGTAGGTTGATGAAGAATGAAATAATTAAAGAAATTATTGTTAGCTTTTTATAAGAATGATATTTGTGGACTGTGTAAGTATCAGAGGTTGCCGGATGTTGGAGAGGCGACGGGTTGCATGCAACCAGTGGGTTCAAGTAACAAATACATTCAGAATTGCTCGAAATGGCTTGTTTTCGGGAAGCTGCTAATTCGCGTCTAGGAAGACCTCAAAGAATCAACTAAGAATCTCGCTTTGCAGTGCTGTATTTTGTGAATCACAACTGCAGAAATATAACACAGTTAATGGTATGGTTTTGTGAGATCACTGAAGTCCGTCTCGAAGTAAACTGGGAGATTTTTTTGTAAATTAGTGTTCACCTGTGTGATGTGTTATTTGTCATAATTAAGGAAATAAGTTTATATTGCAGAAGTGTAGTGTATTGTGAGTCGCAAAAGATTTCTATTAAGTCCTTTAAAAGAGGATTTTTTTTGCACCCTTAATTTCACATCTTCACTTTTCAAATCTCCGAAAGGTATTCTTTTCTTCATGTTGAATCCGTCCATCTGACGACCAATTCCGCACACTTTCTCTAAAGCCATTTTGCCTTAGCATCGTTACACTTAGTATTGATTTCATTAGTACCTTACGTTGTCGTGCTACTTCCTTTTGCTGAAGGTTTTGTATAAGCTTCTGTTGTCGATAAGCTGAAGTATTTCGTCTGCTGCTCGTGATTTCTTCGTAATTATGTTCCTCACACGTGCATTTCATTTGCCAATTTTCTAATTGCCATTTTAGAGATGTTCTTTGCCCTTCAGCTGAATTATCTACAGCGGTATTGATTGTCCCTGTGTCCACAGCCTGTGGCGTGTGGTGTATCTGAGTGTGTTGTATTGTACTATTTCAGAAATTTAAAATAAAACTAGTTATTTATTACTGATGTAAATTGAGGTTTTATTTAATCACTGCTTTCCCAGGATCATGAACGTTATTTTGTTAAAGAAATCTCCACCTGGGAACGTGTAGCAATGTTGTCTGTCAAGCAGAGTAAATGTCACTAAGATTATTCACAAAAGTAATTATTTATAATCAACAAACAAGCTAAATGTATGATAAGTCATCTGAACTAAACAAGAGTAAAGATTTTTAGTAATTTCAGAGCTGTTGTTTAAAAGACTCGTTGCTAGTTGCAGATCGTTTATCCAAAGTAACGTTTCTGTTGTCTCGAAGTGCCAACACTTTTTGTTAGGCAAAATGGACAGTTTTGTCACACAATACCACACGTACACAACACTAATGTATTCTCCTGTCGAAATATTTCATAAAAGTTGTTACGAAATTACCAGGTTTCTTACATCAACAGATAAGAATTTGTATTACTTAAGATGCTGTTTGCATTAATAGAAGTTTGATATGATCACAGTCTAACTGGATTTTATTAGCTCAGAGTGGGTCCTCCACCACTAGTACACAATTATTACTGCAATTATATCCAACGACATTTAAGTCTGTATAGAAAATCAATTTAAAAATGCCGCTGCAATATTTCACTAAAATGGCGGCTAGCGTAAGACAATCACTTATCGATTCTGCTTCAGGCTGTATTTTACTCGTAACAAATAATATATATTACATCTTTTCTCGCCTTCACTGTATACACTAACATTAGAAAATATTTTTCAGTGTGTCGTGACACATTAATATTCACTGTTTACCAATAAACTGAGGAGTAATCAATAGCGCTAATGACTGCGCTCTTTGGTAGCTGAGCCGAAAACTTATCATTTATATAGGACGAGAATTACAATGAAATAAAACTCCAAACAAAGAAGAGCCATTTCAGTAACACACAATCTCTATTTTCAAATATCAGCAACATAACAATACTATAGTACAGTTTCTGCCGGCCGTTGTGGCCGAGCAGTTCTAGACGCTTCAGTCCGGGACCGAGCGACCGCTACTGTCGCAGGTTCGAATCCTGCCTCGGGCATGGATGTGTGTGATGTCCTTACGTTAGTTAGGTTTAAGTAGTTCTAAGGGACTGATGACCTCAGATGTTAAGTCCCATAGTGCTTAGAGGCAGGGACCATCACAAATCACGGTGACTTTAATTATTGTCTCTGAATAAAAGTGCCATTTCTGTTCGTCTCATTGCGTATTTCTCTCAGTTACATTCCGTACAATACTGTAGCAGTTCTGTCTGTGTATGGTCCAAGTTTCAGCGAGCTATGTTACTTGGCAGTCACATATCACGCAACAGTTACTCTCGTCATTGTGTTTGCGCACCGTTGTATGTCTCTTTCGGAGATGACCCGTATACGTACAGAGTGAGTTCAAAAGAACTTTACATTTTTTTAAAAATCATTCAAACGAAATAGTACAAGTTAACAGAACCTTCCGTCGGTCCTTGGTAGAACAACACTATAATAAACGAAAAGCAGCAGTTTCCTTTCGTTCTACAATATTACTTTTATTGTGTTAACCGGTTTTCGGCTTACAAGGCAATCTTCAGACATTAAATGTCTGAAGATGGCCTTGTAAGCCGAAAACCGGTTAACACAATAAAAGTAATATTGTAGAACAAAAGCAAACTGGTGGTTTTCATTTACTAAAATAGTACAACTTATTCGCTTCACACATTATCCTTTTTACAGAGTATCTCTAGAATTTTTTTTTACAACTTAAAGGGCTCTATAGGTGTTCATCGAGTCACACGGTAAACGTCTAAATGATATTCATGGCCTTCCCAGACCTCGTGCAACACATTGGCAGTGTTGGAATCAACCACAGATGCGATTCGCAGCCGTAGCTGTGGCAGGCGTAGGCTAAACACTTCGTCTTTTACATAACCCCACAAAAAATTCACAGAGTATTAAGTCTGGTGAGGGTGGTGGCCATCTACACCACACGTCATCGTCATCACCAGCACGGCTGGTCCTTCGTCCAGGCAGATGTGTGTCTAAGTGTTCCCACGTAGCCAGTGGAAGTGAAGAAGGGCACCATCTTATTGATCCAGAAGCCACGAAGAAAGTATGTCGAGCTAGAAAAATAGTTGTGATAGTTTTCTTCATGAAAAAGCGCGAACCCTAGTCTTCCCCTTCGACACGAATCATAACAGATTGACTTTTGCTGTATATCGTTCGTATTCGACTGAGAAATAGGGGTTTCTGTTCTCCAACACGAACGCTGTGCTGATTAACTTTGCCAATAGTGTCAAATGCTGCTTCTTCACTAACAATTAACCACTTTGGCGTGTCATTATTATTGTCCATTCCTGGCAACTTCTCGGTGTAGAAGGCAGATAGTGGAGCATAATCTCCTGGATCAACTGCAATCTGTGCAGCTTCGTGCGGAAACATTTACGCAGGATTTTGGAAACACTTGTATGTGCGATCTGAAACTCAGTGCTTTCTCGACATGCTAATTTCTGTGGGATTCACTAGAATGCTACTCGAACGCGATCAACAGTTTGCTCTGGAACAGAAGGCCGACCAGGACTTTCGTCTTCGAAAATACAGCCGTTCTCTTCCAGCCGTTCGCGCCCGTCATGGACGTATACTATGCCGAGTTGTTACCGGTGAAAGTGTGCGCCAAGTGCTCGTTGAACAGCGGTTACCGACTCCCGTTCAGCTAACGGGGGTCACGTCAGCTCATCTGTTGTAGTGTTGTTGCCATTTTCTACAGTAGCACTCTCTGGCGGCAGCAGCGTGCAACAAAAGAATTGCTACCACATGTAAAAAATAAAAAAAATAGAAAAAGCCTCCAGAGATGCTCTATTAACTGGTTAAGATATTCCGCGAATAAGTTCTACCGTTTCGTTTACACGATTTTTTGAAAGTCCAAAGTTCTTTTGTGCTCAATCTGTATATAACTAGTGTTTAATGGAACCGTAGAAAGGCTGTTTAATGTAAACGACAAAACAATAGTTATCTTCATGTGTCTTATAGGTAATGATAATCGAATAATAGTAGTTGTAATGCTCTGCTGCAGAAGGGGGAATAAGGCAAGTCTACAGTTTGATTGAAGGCTGCAAACAAAACTTTGTTCGTCGCTCTCAATGAGACGAAAATGAGCAGATCGGGCTATCACTATTCACGATGTGTGTACGAACACTAAGCGCAAAGATTAGAGTTTGATCCTCTAGAGAAGCAAATGTGATTTAATACGCTTAAATACGCGAGTAAACTCAACATACAGTGTTCGACCAAAAGCATCCAGACACTCCTACGTAATGCGGAGTTGGCCATTAGACGTCGCTAGAGGCGGACCAACCAATATAAAAGGAGATGAGGAGAACTGTGTCGTCATTAGAGTAGCAGTAAGAGCAGGACAGACCGGACAGGAGGCTCTGGCTCTGAGCACTATGGGACTCAACATCTTAGGTCATAAGTCCCCTAGAACTTAGAACTACTTAAACCTAACTAACCTAAGGACATCACACACATCCATGCCCGAGGCAGGATTCGAACCTGCGACCTTAGCAGCCTCACGATTCCGGACTGCAGCGCCAGAACCGCACGGCCACCGCGGCCGGCCCGGACAGGAGGGGTCAGTGACTCGGAACGTGGACTACTCATTGGATTCACGTGAGTAACAAATCCGTTAGTGACATTTCAACCCTTCTAAAGCCGCCCACAGTCGACTATTCGTCATATGAAGTGCAAACGCGAAGGAACAGCAACAGCTAAACCAAAACCAAGCATAACTCACGTACTGACGGATCGGCACCGTCGAGCACTGCCGTGAGTGATCGTAAAAGTTCACCTTATTCAGCGGAAGAAGTCATTCGTGAGTTCCAAAGAGCTGCTACACTGAAGCGGTAAAGAAACTGGTATAGGCATCCTTATTGAAATACTGTGATATATGCAAACAAGCAATACGGCGCTGCGGTCGGCAACGCCTATGTAATACAGCATGTGTCTGGCACAGTTGTTAGATCGGTTACTGGTGCTACTACGGCAGGTTATCAAGATTTAAATGAGCCTGAACATGGTGTTATAAACGGCGCACGAACGATGGGACACAGCATCTCCGAGGTAGCGATGAAGTGCAGATTTTCCCATACGATCATTTCACGAGTGTACCGTGACTATCAGAAATCCGGTGAAACATCAAATCTCCGACATCGGTGCGGTCAGAACAAGATCCTCGAAGAACGGGACCAACGACGACTGAAGAGAATCGTTCAATGTGACAGAAGTGCGACCCCTCCGCAAATTTCTGCAGATTTCAATGCTGGGTCACCAAAAAGTATCAGCGTGCGAACCATTCAACGAAACATCATAGGTATGGGCTTTCGGAGCCGAAGGCCCACTCGTGTACCCTTGGTGACTGCACGGCAAAAAAGCTTTACGCCTCGCCTGGGTCTGTCAACACAGACATTGGACTATTGTTGACTGGAAACATATTGCCTGGGCGGACGAGTCTCGTTTCAAATTGCATCGAGCGGACGGACTGTACGGGTATGGAGGCAACGTCATGAATCCATGGACCGTGAATGTCAGCAGGAGACTGTTCAGTTTGGTGGAGACTCGGTAATGGTGTGGGACGTGTGCAGTTGGAGTGACATAGGACTGAAGATACGTCTAGATACGACTCTGACAGGTTACACGTACGTAAGCTTCCTGTCTAATCACATGCATCCATTCATGTCTATTGTGTATTGCGATGGACTTGGGCGATTCCAGTAGCACAATGCGACACCCCATACGTCTATAATTGCTACAGAGTGGCTTGAGGAGTACTCTTCTGAGTTTAAACACTTCCGATGGCCACCAAATTCCCTCGTTATGAACATAACTGAACATATCTGGGGTGCCTTGCAATATGCTGTACAGAAGCGATCTCCACCTCCTCGTACTCTTTTATGGACGGTCCTGCAGGATTCGCGGCGTTAAATCCCTCCAGCACTATATCAGACGTTAGGCGAGTGCATACCACGTCGTGTTGCGGCTCTTCTGCGTGCTCGCGTGAGCCCTACACGATGTTAGGCAGGTGTATCAGTTTCTTTGGCTCTTAAGTGTAGCAATCCAGATGTCTCAGTGACTGTGCGCAGAGAGTGATGGAACGTCTCCTCATAAGCCACGTGTGTCTGTTGTCAGTGCTAAGCGACGCTTGAGGTAGCGTAGAGAGCGACGCTACAGGACAGTGGGTGACTCTAAAAGAGTGATTTAGAGTGTTTAATCACGCGACGTCCTGTGGTAATTCGATGGAAAGGTTTGGGTTTGGCGTATGACTGGAGAACGGTACCTGCAATCATGTCTAATACTAGCAACGAAACACGGAGGAGGTGGTTTTATGGTATGGGGACGTTTTCGTGGCTCTGAGCACTATGGGACTCAACATCTTATGTCATAAGTCCCCTAGAACTTAGAACTACTTAAACCTAACTAACCTAAGGACATCACACACACCCATGCCCGAGGCAGGATTCGAACCTGCGACCGTAGCAGTCCCGCGGTTCCGGACTGCAGCGCCAGAACCGCTAGACCACCGCGGCCGGCGACGTTTTCGTGGTTACAGAGTTGTGCCCTTATGGCTCTTAAGGACATTTGTCATGCTGCAGGACATGAACAAATTTTACAGCATTATATATTGATTATAGTAGAGGAAAGGTTCGGAGACGATGACTGATTGTATCAGCTTGACAACGCACCCTGTCGTCATGCAGTATCTGTGAGGGAGTGGTTTGTGGACAACAATATTCCTGAAATGGTTTGACCTACCCAGATGGCGTGAGCTATGGCAATATTTCCAGACCCCAGGGTCCAAGACCACTATCTTCTCTCGTTTCGGCTCTTGAGGGAGAACACGCTGCCATTCCTCCCTCCACATTCAGATGCCTCACTGAAAGTGTTTCTAGCATAGCCCCATTTAATGTTCACTAATATGCGTCAGGGCACTTTTAATCACATAGTGTAGTTATGTTAAATCATCGTCGATAAATCACAGGCCTCAGTCAGATATCTGGTGGCATTCATCTATAGTAAGTTAATGCGACACAGTCACATTTTTCTAGTTGCAGAGAGGTAGGAGTCATTTAAGACAATCAGAAGAATTGTAAGTACGCCTAAAATCGTGCGAATTACCTGGCCGCTGGTGTTTCTGTGTAAAATTCTCTGCTGGAGGTCGACAGAAGGAGAAACACTTCACTGTCGGCTGCCACAGGTCGAGACACAGGCTGTATCCCGCAGTATACTCAATATCTCAGTCTATACCCTTTGAATCAGGGTTAGTCTGTGCTAATACGTACTGAAATAAAAAGTACGTGGCGGTCGAAATTTCTAGCAACTACGAGAAATAATTGAATCGTAGATTGAAGGTGTTTTCTCGTCTATCGAGCCTGGAAACTAGATTAAACAACACTCCTGCTCTTTTAAATAGTTACTTTTCCCTAAGTAGCCAAACCAAAACATACTTATACGACTTCTTCAAGCTGACCATTCAGAACGACTCTAGTGAGCTACATGTACAACTGCCATACAAAATGTATTAGAAAACTGTGCTATCAGTTGGGAAGATTTATATCTACATTCACATACATACTCCGCAAGCCACTGTGTCATGTGTAGTGGGGGGTTTCCATACTGTATACCACTATTAGCCATTTTCTTTGCTGTTCCACTCGCAAGTACAGCGAGGTAAAGACGACTATCAGCATACCTCAGTACGAATCACTTCTGAGTTAGGAGAGGTAAGGCCCAAGAGAAGCAGTTCTGACGTCGCAACTGATAATGGAAGCAACAACGAAGAAAAATCAAGACGCAGTCGTAGGATTTGTCGACATAAAAAAAGTTCAGCTATATGATATGGTGTAAGATGTTCGAAATTCTGAGTAAAAGGAGTAAATTATAAAGAAAGGTGGGTAATATACAATATATACAAGAACCAAGAGGAAACAATAAGGCTGGAAGACCAAGAACGAAGTGCTCGAATATTAACGGTGTAAGACAGGGATGCAGTCTTTTGCCCTTACGGTTCAATCTGTACGTCGAAGTAGCTGTGACGTAAATAAAAGAAAGGTTCCAGAGTGGAATTAAAACAGAGGGTGAAAGGATATAAATGACAAGATTCGCTGACAAACCCTGCCTAAAGGTTGTCGAACGGGTTGCCTAATCCGAGGCGTTTAGAGCAGCCGTGAGTCTGAATGGGTGTCGAAGTCTCTAACACGCACATTTTTAACGTACTCAACAAAGGTGCGTGGGTGGCACCGATGGTTTTTCCGAAGCTGGGATCTTAGAAGGGCTTTACATCTACATTTACGCGGCCAGTGTGCAAATCACACTTAAATGCATAGCAGAGGTCATTGAACCACCTTCACACTAATTCTCTATTCAAACGAACACGTATCTCTCCGATTTCCCTTATTTTATTATGATAACCACTTCTTCCTATATAGGTCAGCGTCAACAAAATATTTTCGCATTCAGAGAAGAAAGTTGGTGATTGAAATTTCGTGAGAAGATGCCGCCACAACGAAAGACGCCTTTGTTTTAATGATTGTCACCCAAAATCCTGTATCATGTCTGTGACACTATCTCCCAAATTTTTCGATAATACAGAACTTGCTGCCCTTCTTTGAACTTTCTAGATGTCCTCCGTTAGTCCTATCTGGTAAGGATCACACAACGCACACCAGTACTCCAAAAGAGGACGCACAAGCGTAGTGTAGGCAGACTCTTTAGGAGATCTGTTGCATCTTCTAAGTAGTTCGTAATTGTAATGCCAATGTATCAGTTGAATTTACGGCCTTTAGACTTGATTGATTTATTGTGTAACCGCAGTTTAACGGATTCCTTTTACCACTCACGTGGATGACCTTACGCTTTTAATTAATTAGCATCAGTTGCCAATTTTCGCACTTGGTTTTGATCCTCTGGTGACGTTCATAGACGACAAATGACAGCATCGTTTGCAAACAGCCTAAGTCGACCGCTCAGATTGTCTCCTAAAATCGTTTACATAGTTAAAGAACAGCAAAGGTCCTATAACACTACCTTGGGAAACGCCAGAAATCAGTTCTGCCTTACTCGATGACTTTCCGTCACTTATTACGAACTGTGACGTCTCTGACAGAAAAATCAGGAATCACGTCGCATAACTGAGACGATATTCCATAAGCACGCAATCTGATTACGAGCCGCTTGTGAGGTACGTTGTCAAAAGCCATCTGGAAATCTTGAAATACGGAATCAATTTGAAATCGTTTGTCGATAGCACTCATCACTTCGTGTGAGTGAAGTGCTAGTTGTGTTTCACAACAACGATGTTTTCTCTTCGTTATAATTCACAATATTTCGAACACAATATATGATATTCGTTTTATTCACGCAGAATGTTACACTGCCCCCCCCCCCCCCCCCCCCCAAAGACTATCGTCACGTCACAGGAGGGAGCGAAACAGGAACACTGAAAAATCGGAAGCACCCTTGCTACTTCGGATCACGTTCAAATTTCGGTGAATGGTTTTCAACGGCCCCTAATAGTTTCATACTGGTACCAGAGCAAAAACTACACTCCAAAGGGATCATATCACGCTCAATGGTGTCTTAGCATCACGATGTTCTTAGAGTGGGGTTGGAACGCCCATGTGGTGGCAATAGAGTCGAACATTGTCAAGAACGTCGTTCTGTCTGTCACCGAATTAGAAACTGCCGTTTTTTACGACGAAATGTGTGGTAATCAACGTTCCAGGGAAGGGGTGGTTTCATTGACGCCCTTTATGTCATCCCCTGAGGCCTTTTTTGTGTCGATTCTGAGCGCCAATGACTCTGAAATGTTTTCCTCGGCCACCCATAAGAAAACCGAGTGCTTCAAACACTGGGTGTCGCGGTTCTTAACTCCATCGCAGAGGCGTCAAAGGAAGGGGCGAAATGTGCGTAAAAGGGGGTGTGGTGACGTTTTCAGCACGTGACACGTCCACTGTGGCGTTGGCAGGATTGAAGTGGAATTTTGTGCCAATGTGACATCTTGAACTCTTCTTGAAGCTCACACGAACTTCTGAGCTCTGGCCTTTTTATCGCGTGTGTCATTATCTTGTTGTTTGAAGCATCGCGAGCGTGAGGCTGACGTCACAGGTAGCCAAGCGTTTGAAGCTTACAAAGGAAGGTTGAACGAATACAAACTTCAAACTTACGCGTCGCAATGGGAGACCATTACGTGGTTTCGAAAAAGTGATCCTTTAATTCTGTTGCGCAGTGTAGGAGTGACAACTGATTTAGTTCAACTCTCAATTATATGCAGCTATGAATTATATTAGTCCCAAAGTGCAGTATGAGATTCTGGAAGCGACACGCACAGAAAAAGATGCAACGTGTCGAGGAATCGAAAGTAATCACATGGCTGTTGTTAGCCTCATCAGTGCTAGCCCTGGTGATGGCACGAGTGTTGAAACACGGTACTCGTTCAGCGGAAGACCTTTGCAGCGCATTGCAGGTGTGTTCATTAAGCGGATTGCCGGCGCACTTATATAAGCAGTCTACATTGAGTGTCAGCGAATAATGACGAAGGCGACGTCCTCTCGCTGGGCCACCTTGGAGGACGCGGAAGCTCGTGCCCAGGGCGGGCTGGGACACTCAGAAGCGCCTGCAAACCGGCAGATCACAATGGGCAGCGGCGCCCATTAGCCGAGTCGCAAATTACGCCTAAGTGGGGTCACGGGGCGCTTCTCTCTTCCGCGTTTCTGTCGGCAGTCGGCCACAGGTGTGTTGTGTTTACACCTGCTCCGCTGACACGTCCCGCACCGGAGACAACCATTAGCGCTGCATCAGCACTGCTATAGCCCATTAATGTCCTCGCGTGGGAAGCTGTAACTCTCACGTCTCTTACTG
The DNA here is from genome assembly GCF_023864275.1 of Schistocerca cancellata. Taxonomy (NCBI): domain Eukaryota; kingdom Metazoa; phylum Arthropoda; class Insecta; order Orthoptera; family Acrididae; genus Schistocerca; species Schistocerca cancellata. The sequence goes on along the minus strand of NC_064631.1, from coordinate 603,341,393 downwards.
CATTTAACACCATATTACCACACTGTTAAAACCCCTGCATAGTACACTGAGGGGAAAACATCGGAACACCAAGTACGAGTTCAGCGGCATAAACGGGAGTTTGTAGGCGTCTCGTTGACCGTACATCTGATACACTATCATTGCCACAGATACTACTACAACGCCGCCGCGCAAACACAAGGTTGACAGCCCGTCGTCTGCCGAGCACAGCGCACTCTGGCGGGCTGTGCAGCACGACGGGAATGGAGTGTGCCTCGTTCACTCCTTAGCTAGATTTCAACCTAGGAAGACGCACTTTCATAATCGGCGCTTAGCCAGTTCTGTAGTGTTTGCATTGATTCTCTGAGGAGGGCCGCCGGCCGGGGTGGCCGAGTGGTTCTAGGCGCTTCAGTCTGGAACCGTGCAACCGCTACGGACGCAGGTTCCAATCCTGCCTCTTTCCCCTTGGTGTCCTCAATTGACAACCCTCGCATGTGCTCTAATCTATTTAATTTTATCTTCACTGTCATTCCGCGAGACATACAAAGGAGGAAGCAACATGTTAATTGACTCTTTTAGGAATTTTGGTAGCAAATCACACCGTACTGCACAAATCCGCTGCTGCAGCACCTGAAGTTTCCCTCCGTAAGTTCTGCAAAACGTTCAGGTCAGTTGAACATGTTTCAAGGATATGAGAATCACAATATTTTTGTAGTTCACGACCTCTTAGGTATTGTACTGTAACGTTGTTTGAAAACTGCCGGCCGGAGTGGCCGAGTGGTTCTTGGCGCTTCAGTCTGGAACCGCGCGACCGCTACGGTCGCAGGTTCGAATCCTACCTCGGGCATGGACGGGTGTGATGTTCTTAGGTTAGTTAGGTTTAAGTAGTTCTAAGTTGTAGGGGACTGATGACCACAGCTGTTAAGTCCCACAGTGCTCAGAGCCATTTGAACCATTTTTTTGAGGAGGGCCCATCAGGCTTAGTCCCTGAGAATATGTTGTATTAGTCCATGGTATTCCATGTTACGAGATTGTCAGTACATAGCCGCAGCTGCAGTCCTACAAACTGCTGAAGATAAGTAATTTCATTGTACTATGTGTTTCTTGAGTAATAATCCTTCCCTCTAACAGTGTGCCGTACCGCACATTATTGCAACCTGGACTCCTTCAGCTCCTATCAACTCGGCCTCCTACTTATTTGCATTTAGCGACGAGCTGAAAACACCCACGCGTTTTGTGCCTCTAAACAGTGAGACACAATATCTGAAACATGATGTCTACTCAAATTTCGCGGCAGTCACATACGAGCGGCGCTGATGGTGTGCAGTGTTACGTGGCTTTATGCTTACTTACAGACTTACTATTTTATCAGCTGATTTGTTTGCACCACGTAACGCCCGCTGTTTACGTCCTTCTTCGTTGCTGAGCGGTGTATTACTTTTCGTTCTGACGCCGCAACTCTTCCTTTCCTGTACCTTTACTACTTTTTATCTATATAAATGATGAACTATTGGTTTTGCCGTTTAACAACTTTTTAATAGCTGTGGAAGTATTACAGGCATCAGGTCCCACCTAATGTGTCACCCGTCTATACGATTAACATGAACCTTTCAAGACTCGATCGATCTGTTTACAAAGAGAAAGCAGAATATCTCTTCCTTTGACGTTGTCCAACAACGACCTAGGAAGCTGGACGCCCTCGCGGCCCAGGCTTTTCCATGGCTCGCGGTAGTTTGCACCATTCGTTTTATTCCTTGACCACTTGCCGCTACGTCGAACTTTCGTTGTGATCGTTGGGCAACGTCTTCCACGTTATCTGCAACATAAATAAACTTTCTTCTCGCAGTTTTTCTGAAAACCCAAAAACAAACTTAAAGAACATAATAATAATAACAGTTCTTACAATTATTCGTATAAGTCTTGGTCGATTTAATGAGGGGTGGGACAGGCCTAAGCCTTGTGACGCCACAGGTGCCACAACAAGGCTGCATATCAGGTATGCACTAAATACAAGCTGCGTGAGCGTTAGCTACCTTTGAGATTAGGCGCGGTGAGTTGATGGTAGTAAAGAATACCTTTAAGACGACAGAGATTCCATTATCAACACTCCACTGGGTTTGAACAACGTCGTATAATTGGACTACGAGAGGCTGGATGTTCCTTCTGGGTTATTTCAGAAAGGCTTGGCAGTAGTGCAGCCACTGTACGTGCCTGCTGGCAGCGTTGGTCATGAGAATGTACGGTCGTAAAATAACCGGGCTCCGGAAGTCCGCTTGGCACTACCCAGAGGGAAGAACATCGTATTCCATGACGCACGTCTATGGAGCATCGACTGCATTTTCAGCAGCAATTTGAGCAACATCTGGCACCACAGGACACAACGAACTGTTACAAATCGGTTACTTCAAGGACATCTCCGAGACAGACGCCAAACCACCACCATTTGCGACTGAAGGGATGTCAAGCGAGAGCTCATTGGAGGGCCGAGCGTAGGTCTGTTGTGTTTTGTAGCAGAAGCTGGCGCCACCTCGGTGCTAGTGATTCTGTTGTGTTTTATAGCGAAAGCTGGTGCCACCTCGGTGCTAGTGATGGCCGTGTGTTGGTTAGAAGAAGGCCAGTTGAGCTCCTGATACCAACCTGTCTGCGTGCTGGACACGCTGGACCTGTATCAGGAGTTATGGTGTGGGGTGCGATTTCGTATGACAGCAGGAGCGCTATCTTGATTATCCCACGCACCCTGACTGCAAATTTGTGCCGCGGTCTAGTGATTTGACCTGTTGTGCTGCCATTCATGAAGAGTATTCCAAGGGGTGTTTTCCGATAGAGTAAGGCTCGCCCACATACCGCTGTTGTAACCCAACATGCTGTACAGGGTGCCGACATGTTGCCTTGGCCTGGTCGACCAGTAGATCTGTCTTCTGTCGAGCACATATGACACATTATCCGACGGTAACTCCAGCTTTTGTATCCCGCCTGGAAGGCGGAGCGTGGGTTGGATCAGGAAAAGGTAAAACACGTCGGTACTGCTGTATGAATTTAAATCCCCTTTACTCAAGTAATAAGAATACATAACTTGGAATGAGGCGCGAAGCTGAAGCGTAGTGTCCTGGTTGACTGCACCTGATGAAATGGGCTGAAGCAGTCGCGGAGCTCGTAGACCTCAACAGCACCGGCCAGAGGGCGCTGTCGTCTGTGTCTCTCGTAGTGCCAACTTGAGAAACTATTCCGTGGCATCGTTGCTATCGATACCACACCAGCATCATCCACAAACAGCGTTAAGCGTCACTATATTAACCTACCAAGTGCAACAGGTGTGAAATTCCATCTTGCAAACTGACATCCGGCACCTGTGTAACACAATGCATGCACCTTTGCATGCGTGCATTCAACATTCTGGCTGTTACACCGGCTATTAATGTACAAAAATTTCAAATTTGCAATGGCTTATTTCGCACCTACATTAACCTGCGATCGTGCAGTGTTAATCACTTAAAAACGTTGCGTAGACAAAAATATTTCGGAAATTTCATTATTCTACATTAATCAGTTTTTGGTGTTGCGATTGTTTCTTCACTGCCGGCCGGTGTGGCCGAGCAGTTCTAGGCGCTTCAGTCTGGAACCGCGCGACCGCAACAGTCGTAGGTTCGAAACCTGCGTCGGGCATGGATGTGTGTGATGTCCTTAGGTTAGTTAGGTTTAAGTAGTTCTAAGTTCTAGGGGACTTAGGACCTCAGATGTTGAGTCCCAGAGTGCTAAGAGCCATTTTTTTTTCTTCACTGTATAGAAGTGGATGCGTGTGTGTGTGTTCCAGATCTCATTCTAATCAGAGCACAGATTTTAACCAAACTTGGTACACATTTCTCTTACCATCAGACAGACAACAATCGCTGTGTGGGTAAAAATCACATACTTACCATAGTTCCAGAGATATGTCATTAAACAGTGAGATGCGTGAATAACTGCAGCATCATACACAAAGTTTTAATACTTTACTAATAAGACACTCCTGCAGTCGATTCAACTTAGTGATTTTGACAGCTTTCAGCTGCGAAGCGCGAACGGCTGTGGTGAAAACACTAGCGTTCTATAAGCTCTGAAGACGCGTTGCCATAGAGACGTTTACAAAATCGCGTTGCAGGCACACGAAGCAGCTGCGCCCAGCTGCGTGATTATATAACTAGAAATATTGTTTATAACCAAGTCCTGAGTTAAAGAAATATTACAGAGAATTTGTGTTTACATACTACGTTTCTAAATTTGGTTACTGTACCTATACATTTGTACACTATGCATATTTCTTTGTACGGGTGTTTCATAATTTCGAAGGCGTTTTCACGAGAGCATTGAAATGAAATTTTCTCGATAATACACTACGAACACACTTCATTTTTTGTTTTCGTTTCTTACAGAAAATTGGTAAAATTAAAATCCTGGCAGTGCCGGGTATGTAAGGTAGTCTTTTATAAAAGAAAGCAGTATGGCAGATTTAACAAGTAGCGACGAGTCACACCGAGCAACTTTTCTAGGATACCTTAACATCTGTTGCCAGGCCGTGCCCGCAGCCCCTCCCTTTGGCCATTGTCTGCGACAAGGTCGTGTTTCTGGAGGGGAGCGAGGTTTGCTTCAACTTGAAGCTCATGGGTCGGATTTTACACTAACCCTCTGATTGTAACTTGGCCATACAGGGGGATTGAATGGTGAATACTTCCCCAGTATTTCCGACAACCTTCGCAGAAAACGTTCTCAGTTACATGGTAGGAGGCAACACCTTACTGAAGCGCTGTAATCAGGAGCAGCAAATGGCTATAAGAATACCTACATCCTGCTCCTAATTGGGACTGGCTGGACTGCTTAAGGGTTAAATTATTTCGTGGAGCGGCCTGCAGCTCGTGAAATCGAGGATTCGGCCGTCAGTCCTCGTGGTGTTGGCGTGTCGAGACGTGTGACCTCTGAGCCGGAGTTTGTGTTTTGAAGTGGAAGTGTTCGGAAGTCTGAAGGCAGTGACACATCCTGGTCGACGAATTTATTTTTCCGGTACGGAAAGCGTACAATGCATTTGACAGTACGTTTCCGAGTGCGGCTGTCGGATTCGGCTTATGATACTTTTCCAGTTTTTCTTTGGGAGTGTCTCGGATTTGTGACGTTACACTTTCTTTAAAAACAGATCTCAGAGCAGAGCGTGGAGGTGGTGTTGGATAAAAGTAACTGACTTGGCTAGGATTAACTGATAACTTCATTTGTTTCCGTGTGGATTTGAGAGTGATGTTTCACGTGTTTCTTTGGCTATTGGCTTTTAACTGTATTCATGATTTGTTGTTGCGGTTATCGCAGGGAGTTGCCAGTAGCCTGTTGGATGCTGTGTGTTGAACTTTTAGTGGAGAACGTATTCCACTCCAGCAGCCAGATCTCGGAATCTCACCCGAAGGAAGTTAGGCAGCTACACGGCTTTTAGTTATTGACTTTTGAGTTGGTAACTTTAACCGTGTCGCGCGGGTTAAAGCGGAGCTGGCGACTCCTTTTTATGTTGATTAAACAGTATAACAGTTCAGACAAATAATCGGGGCCCTTCAGTAAACGTTTACAGGTAAATTGGTGGAGCTCTGCACCGCGTCATTGGTCTCATCGCGCTGCGCACCGTAAAGAAGACGTTGATTCGACCGCGTCGGCGATTGTCGATCCTCGCCATGCCACAGCAGCGGCGAGGACAGTCAAAAGGAAGGCTCCAGTGCTGGCGAAAATTACGCGTCCCAGAAGAGTTCCACGTCCCTGCTCCGGTGACAGTGATAGCATGGGCGGGCTTAGAAAGCCGGAATTGAACGGACATGAGACAGTGATATGAATAGATGCCCTCTCTACCTTACGCATTTCCTCAAAGGAGAGTAATCAATTCAGCAACAGCCCAGTTATAAACTTGGATCGCATCTAAAGGCTTGCAGCTTTTATTTCTGTTGACTTTGGCAACGAAGATCTCCACAGGAACTAACACACATGAGATTGAACAATCGACATTTCCTAGTGAAACGTCGAACCAAATTTCTGGGAATTGCGATGGACTCACGCCTTTCACGGACGGGGCATATTGCATATCTCACACATAAGATCCAGCCTGGTCTTAACAATTGTGCGCTCAACCACGAGACTGTGGTGAGGAGCGAATCGTAATAGTCTGATGTCAATATACTGGAGTCTTATAAGATCCAAAATCGACCATGGTAGGATGTCACCGCAGAGACAAAAGGAACTCAGTTTCGAAAATAGAAAAAGTCGAGTTCGGCTGCATCGGGACTTGCCCAGGAGTTTTGAGTTTCACATTAGTAAATGGATTGTTTACGGAAGCTGCAGAAATCCTCAACACCATATGATAGAAACTAATCACAGCGAAATTCCTCCAGAAACGATTTTGCACAGTTACCCATCTACTGATGCAGAATCTCGACATCCCAAGCTCAAACGAATGGACACAGCGCAAAATAACAGAATTAAACTTCATAGATTTAAAACCACTTTTATCTATCTCCGAAGAACGACAACATATCCTAATTCCGACCACCACTACAACGAAATTTCATCAGCAGCTACATTTTCTACTTTACAACTAAAACATTCGTCGGAGCAGATTAATTAGGAAAACCCATGCGTTATTGATAATTTCCCGGAGTATTTAGAGGTACCTCCTACAACCGGCCCAAAAATCACAGGTAGTGGCAGAGTGGTTTGCGCCTTCCAACCACAGGTTACAGGGTACTGATTTCCCTTCCCTGTGAGACTTACAGTTTCTCTGCAGAAGCCACTTCTATACCCGCAGCTTTAAATTACTAGCAGAACCTCACAGGAAAAAAATTGAGTTTGATTTTAATGGGTTGTAGAAGCCTTCTCCAAGATATGCCGTTACTAGCCCTTCTCAATAAAACTAATCCGCAGCTAATGGACTTCATGAAAGCCACCAAGGAAAACGAAAATTTCGTGAAGACTGTACAATTTATGTAGATCAAAGTAAATGCTCGCATAAAATATAATGAAATGGTCGATGACTTAGCGAGAACTACAGTTCAAAAGTAACATTTAAAAACATATTATTACCGTCATGAGACCTGAAGACTACATTATATAGAAGAAGAAAGTGTCGATGGCAAATCGAATATCAATCATCAGTAGAGAGTGGAGAGAAATAAAATGGATAAATACTGCGAAGCGTTCCCTCGAAGCCATGGTTTCACACAATTAAGGCGGATAAAAAGTTCATAAATCCCATACTTCGATGAGATTTAATCGTGAATCGTTCTCCAGGATTTCCACCGAACATGCTTTGGACATGTGTTGGAGTAACAGTAGGAGGTATCAGTCACATTTGTTTAGGATCTATTAACTGTAGGCAAACCAGGAAATTGATTTAATACAATAGTTAATCAGAGCTCATCAACCATTACCAATACTGCAGGTCTGTTCAATCAAAATAATACGTTTATTTAAAACTCATTATGAAACTTCTGAATAAATGGAACCTAGCCCTAGAAAATCCTTGAAAATTTCTAAAATACTGGGAGATGACTGTAAGGCTTTCAGGTCAAAAGACAATGAAAAACAGAAATAATAGAAATAGCCGTGTGAGAAAAGACGGCTGCCGGCGGCCAGGACACAGACCGTCTTTTGGCTGCGTAAGCCCAACTGCAAGGACGCACCACTCAGTTCGTTGTGGTCAGGATTGCTCTGTACGGGGTGAACCGGTACTACACCGACGAACTTTTGGAGGTGGTTCAGGGATATTTTCTGAGTATTTTGGTATAAGACACCCGTACTCTCTAGTGGCTCGTAACGCAGAAACAATGTAATTAAGATTTATTTGGTTTGGTATCCTAATTACGTTTGTTTCTGTGAAAGTACCTTCACAACAGTGATAAAGCTCGTAATACGCATTGACCGAAACTTAAAACACAAAATACTAATCTGATTTCTCACAGAGGACGCACAAAGCACGCATAATAGTTGAAATGGTTTAAATGGCTCTGAGCACTATGGGACTTAACATCTGAGGTCATCAGTCCCCTAGAACTTAGAACTATTTAAACCTAACTAACCTAAGGACATCACACACATCCATGCCCGAGGCAGGATTCGAACCTGCGACCGTAGCAGTCGCACGGTTCCGGACTGAAGGGCACGCATAATAGTGGCTACATTATTTTTCGTTTCAGTATTTGCTGTGTTTCACCCGTAGCAAACTTAAGTTGAGTGGAGTGAGTTTATTATCATCTGTACTGACGCGATGATGACAAACACGGATTCGTATTCCAGATCCTTAAAGTTTGATTATGTGGATACGATTGGCTTGCAGGTAGCTAGTTCCAATTCTGTTGCTGAAAAAGTTTGTATCTTCGTTATTTAACGTGAAAGGAATGAGAGTAATTGCATGACTTTGCACCAGAATTCTGAGTGAAATCAAAAGAACTCTATGCAATACCCCTGGAGTAATGGCTGACTGCCTTTGTCGTATGTCTACGCCAAGCACCTCCCCCCCCCCTTTTCCTCACGATAAAAAATAAAAATCTTTAGTGCAATTCGAGAGGAATAGAATATGTGTCGCCGCAGAGTTTCATCTTCTCCTTCTTCTCATCCTCATCATTAGAACATTAACAAAAACTGCAACAACAAAAACAATAGTAATGTAAACAGAACGCTATACTATACCAGGCAGAGTTTCCTACGAGAGACGCGTACTCACGCAGATTGCCAGATAGTGTTAACAAGAAAGGTTTGCTCCACGGTGTGAATCACACGAGCAAATAAAAACATTAAAAGGACGAGATAATAATTAGTGATTTTCAAATGCTCATTGCGCCGATGGACCCCCTTAAATGTTGATTGATTTCCAAACTACTGAAAAACGTGCCGTCCACACTTCATTAAGTTTCGTGGAAACTGGCCCCCGGACTTGGGTGGCTGTATTTTTCTCCTCGTAATTCGCCTCCGCGCTATCAAGATGGTGGAGATATTTCAATTAACAACTTGTTCTCCACCAGTCTCTGCTGCCTCGTATAAAGTAAGCTTAACGACTGAGAAGCTCAAAAGCAAAACGAAGGCCATGGGAGCTCCCCACTTCGTTGAAGAAATTGCATGCGATAAATAAGCGCTTCTTCAGGAGGCAATATTTTCGCCTATGTAGAAGCGAAACATGTCTTATCGCTATCAGAAAAAGACACTGTAACTTAACTGCGAATTGCGTTAACCTGAAGACGTAACATCTGGCGTGCTGGCGTGGGGGCAAGGGGGGGGGGGGGGGGGAGGAAAGGTACGTGCAGAGACGAGTAAAGACAAACTGTGAGGTCGGCGCTCCCCAGCTTTAAACTTGCTGGAGTTGGAATAAGGGTTTCAGATCATCGCAACACTCTGTCACGCGCAACGAACGGAGTAAGAAAGTGATGTTGTTAGTAACGTTTCAAATGACACCTTGCTGTTATTAACACTTCACACTATAAAGTGAAATTTAGTATCAGGACATGGGATTTTGCAGCGACTTGTCAGGGTAATGACTCTCCATATGATCTACAGGTCGATCTTTATCAGGTAATATCTGTTGGAAGGATTGGTTGCGTTTCCGATCTACACTTTTTTAATCTTACTTTCCCTTGGCCTACAGGCACCTAACACCTCAGTGTTGGAGACTTGGCCAGAACTTAGTGCTATTCTCACATGTCTTCTAGCAACACCACAGTCTGCACAATGCTGATATTCCGTGTCGCATGCTGACGAACGTGATATGTGTAGGACCACCTGCATTGAACATAAGACTTCTCGTTTCGATGTAACGAAGCAGTCTCATGATCACAAATAAATCGTTACACTCAGCTGAATACGGGAAGAGAAATTAGTTGGACGTAAGATCAGATCCACATCTACGTCAGCGCCCCACAAGGCACCATGCAGCGCGAGATGGGAGTATACCTTGTATTCTGTAGTCTGATTTAAATTAATTGGCATCTCTCGTTTAAGATCAGAAGTTGCCAAGTACTTCGCCCTCCGCGGCAATATGCAGTCGCTTTCAAGTCTTCCTCTCTTACAGAAACTCATGTAAAAAGTCTGAAATCTACGCGTGATATAGATCTCTGTTACGTTTCTAAGCAAATGTAAAACCTGATCTCACTTTTAATCAGGGACGAGCTTTATTAACTGTTTCGAAAGGCCTAAAATTTTTCCATCTGGGACACATGTTTCAATCTTTTCACGGTCATGTCTTGAGAAATATTGAACTTGAAATGCGTTTTCTGTTGTTTATGAAAATACCTCTCTCGGCAATGGCTCTTTCTAAAGTGTCGTATCGCATTACTTTTACTATGGACAACGTTTAGAAGAATTTGACAGAGCACTGAAAGGCCTAAGCCGAAACGAGGCGGCCCTTGGAATAGATGACATTCCTTCAGAAGTGCTGATACCCTTGGCACAGCCAGCCGTGACTAAACTATTCCATCTGGTGGGCATGATAAATGAAACAGGGTAAAACGCTCAGATTTCAAGCAGAATGTATTAATTCCAATTCCAAAAGAAGCTGGCGCCGACTGGTGTGAGTGTTACCGAACTATCAGCTTAATAGGTCATGATTGCCAAATACTGACACAAATTATTTATAGAAGAATGAAAAGACTGGTAGAAACCGACCTCGAGAAGATCAGTTTGGAGTGAACACATGGTGTATCGTGGGGCGATCACTCTGTTTTTAAAATAATTGAAAAGCCACGATCGCTTCATCGTTTATTAGATGACCGGTTTCATCACTCTGAAGGTGCCATCATCAGATCTGAAACGTGGATTAACTTTTATAAAAAATGTTAATCAACGTTTAACATTTATAAAAAATGTTAATCAACGTTTCAGATCTGATGATGGCACCTTCAGAGTGCTGAAACCGGTCATCTAATAAACGATTGAAGCGATCGTGGCTTTTCAATTATTTTAACATCAGTTTGGGTTTCGGAGAGATGCAGGAACACGCGAGGCAATACTGACCCTACGACAGTTAGACGATAGGTTAAGGAAGGCTAACCTACATTTATTCCATTTGTAAATTTGGAGAAAGCTTTTGACAATGTTGACTAGAATATACGCTTTACATTTTCGTAGGTAGCAGGGACAAAAAGCGATTTACAACTTGTTTAGAAACCAGACGGCAACAGCCGAAGGGCATGAAAGGGAAGCAGTGATTAAGAAGGAAGTGAGACAGGTTGCAGTATATTCCAAATGTTATTCAATTTGTACACTGAAAAGGCAGTGAAGGAAGAAATGGAGATATTTGAAGAAGGAATTAAATATCAGAGAGAAGAAGTAAAAACTTTCAGGCTTGCTGATGACATTGTAATTCTGTCAGAGACGACAAGGCACATGGAAAAGCAGCTGAACGGATCGGGTAGTGTCTTGAAAAGAGATTATATGATTAACACCGAAAAACGTAAAACAAAGGTGATGGAATATAGTCGCATAAAATCAAAATGTTCGGAGGGAATGAGGTTATAAAATGAGACACTATAAGTAGTAGGTGAATTCTGTACTTGGGCAGAAAAATGAGCGGCGGTGGCTGAACCAGAACAGATATAAAATGCAGTTTGGTACGCGCAAGAAAACAATCCTGAAAAAGAATTTTTTTTACCGTCGAACATAAATTTCATTGGTAGGTGGTCTTTTCTGAAGGTATTTGTCTTGAGTGTAGCCATTTACGGAAGTGAAATGTGATTGGTAAGCAGTTCAGACAGGAAAAAACAGAAGCTTTTGAATCAGGGTGCTACAGAAGAATGATGAAGCTTAGATAGGTATATCGCTTAACTGATGAGGAGGCTCTGAATAGAATTCGGGAGGAAAGAAATTTGTGGCATAACTTGACTGAAAAAAGTGGTCGGTTGATTGGACAGATTCTGAGGTATCGATTTTGTATTGGAGGGAAGTGTGTGTGTGTGTGTGTGTGTGTGTGTGTGTGTGTGTGTGTGTGTGTGTGTGTTGTGAGGAGGAGGGAGGGGGAAGGGCTTAAAAATTGCAGAGGCAGACCAAGAAACGAGTAGAGTAAGCTCGTTCAAAGGGACGTGAGTAATTATTTGGATATGAAGATTAGCCATGGGGGCTCTATGAAAGAAGTTTCGAACTGGCGGCTACAACAAAGTGATTTAGAAAACGGCGTTCTCTTTTTCGCAGTTGAGACAGTATTTGACTCAAAAATCTTTCGTTGATTTTAATTCGATCGGGAATTAAGTTTTTTTCTGGCGAAATTTCCGCGCCCGGAAAAGTTTTGGCTTGAATCTAGTGCAAGCAGAATGCTTTGCTCAGCGACCGACAGGGCCACTACGGTACAGCTCCTATTGCGGACTGCTGGGGGGCGGGGGGGGGGGGGGGGCAGTATAGTAGGCTCGCTGTTAAATAGAACTGTACTATCATTTCCCACTCTTTTTTCTCTATTCGCGGACGGTATACGGAAAGGAAATAAGTTAATATCCCTCTGTGTAAACACGGAATTATCTGAATCTACAGAGGTGGACGTCACGCGAGATGCCAATTACAGAAAGTAGTATGTGAAAGTTGGCTGTTACATTGCAGCTTGTAATATTTAATTGCTATTGCTTATTTGGCGTACGAGTCACTACAGCCTTACTACCTGGCATCGTGTGATGTTCCAGGAAGCGTTCTCTGAGATCCAGCTGCGCTGGTCACTCAACTCGCCGCCCGCCTCTCTGCAAATGCTGGGCCGTGAGTCTGAAGCGAGCGTTCTTGTGTTTCGCACACTGGTGGTCGGCCGTGTTTTGGGCTCTGATGCCACTGGTGCTGTGTTGCTGTGATGGGCAGGTGGCGATACGCAGCTTCGCTGTGTGCTGGCTGAGCACGCTTGAACTACCATCTTACTAATCAACCATAGCGATCGTGTAGTTCGTCGTAACAATATTCTTGACTCGCGTCGTGACGTTATCGTAACCTTGATGGGCCGGAAGCGTGTCTCACATGTGGACATTCGGTCTCTGTGTCTTTGTGAAAAGAGTATGTTTCGAGGCTCAGTACGGAATTTGATTGCTATTAATCATCCGAGTGGTAGTATTGTCAGTCTTCTGGCGAAGATGATGGGTACGAAACTCATTGAAACGTTGCGACAAGACGACGCAACCACTTGGCTGATAACCCGAGAAGAATTCATCAGTGGAATACCCCGAGAAAGACTGCATTCGCATATAGACTATATTTTGTTTGATTTTCTTAAGCGTTGAAACTCCGTTTGCCACGTGTTTTCTCAGCACTTGTGTTGCACGTATCAATGTGATTGAGCTACATTGTGGGAGTCAGTTTGTGAATTTACGTTCACGTGTTTTTCCATATTAATTTACCTTGCCACTCACTTTATTACTTCCACAAATTGTGCTGGCCTGCACTCAGCAGCTATGTCCCTTCAGTAGCTGATAAAATCTTTTGGGATCCCTCAATGCAGTTGACTCTGGCAAGAATAGTAATCAGTACGAATATTATATTTCACATTTATTTGTGAGCTTTTCATCTGAAAAGGTAGATGTCTGTATTATCGCACCTGGTAGAAACGCAGTGCTCTAGTCTACGCAAAATATGCTTATTTGATGCTTTGTATGTGTGAGTGATTTTAACAAGTAGTCCACGTGCTCACTGCACGGCACGGGGCGACAGGCAACGTTGCTTTACACGTCTCTGTGCTGAGTGAGACAGTTCATGCGATTGCTCATGTTCACTCAAGTTCAGCTTTCTTTTGCTGTGACCATAGAAGACGGTTTCGCTACAAAAAAAGGTATGATTATTGCCTAAGTAATTTTCTACAAACTTTTGCAGTCAGATTGTGTTATTCATTATACTTTATGGGGCATTTTCTTAATTCACGACGTATCTGGATTTACATTCATAAGTAGTCCGTGTCTAAAAATCTACCACGAACCTTATATTTCCTATGGGAGCGTGGACTCTCAGACCTTTTGAAGTAAGGCGATCCGCTCTGTGTGAAATTTTCCAGTGGGCTGTGTTTGAGATTTCTGGGTCGCTGCCTAAGCAAACCCATAACGAATCACACAGTTCTTCTTTAAGTCTTGTGTCTCTCTTCGATTAATCCATTTTGGTAAGGATCCCGGACTACACTCCTGAATTACAGGCGAAGCTCCGAGATCCCAGGCGAAAACATTTCATCTAGTTAATCAGTTGCTAAAACCTATCGGAAACTAAATGAGGAGAGTAAAAATCATAAAAAGTCTTAAGAATTTGGTAGTCGACCGCCAGAGCTTCCTTAGTGAAGTTTTGTCTATCTTAGAAGACAGCCGCCCCCCCAAATCACAATGGGAACTGAGAGTTGATTGAAAGCCGAAAAAGAAAAAAAAAAGAGATATTTTTGAGAGTTCTTGCAACGTATATCTGAGGCTGAACGTTTACAGTAAAACGAAATTAGTTATTTAGCAACATAGATGTTTCATAGATAATTTGAACGATTATTTTATCGAGATGATGTGTAACAAATCAGTTTAAAGGATATGTACGCGTGTTTGCTGGTAAAATTAATGAATACATTATTTTTAAGTACTACTCATGTTACAATACTTAATTATTATAAATTTATAAAAAATTGTATGTGCTACCAGTTTTTAAAGGGAAATTCGTGCATCACGGAACAGAAAGAGTTGGCCAGGAGATGTGATTTTAGATTGGATTTAAAACTTGCTTTACTGACTGCCAGACATTTTATATTATTGGGCAAATGATCAAAGATTTATGGTATCTGCATGCTGAACTTCTTTCTGAGCCACTGACAGATTTAACAACTGGTAATAAAGGTCATTTTTCCCTCTACTGTTTTCTGTATGGACCTAACTATTCTTCTTGACTTGTGATGGATTATTTATGAGGAATTTTATCAGTTAATATATGTCTTGTGAAGACGTAGTTAAATTCCTAGCTCTTTCAAGAGGTACCTAAATGACGTGTGTGGGTGAACTCCATATATTATTTTTACTGCTCGCTTTTGCGTAATCTGTACTTTTTTTGCTAAGTTACGAGTTACCCCAGAAAACTATTCTGTAAGACATTGTGGAGTAGGAATGTGTAAAGTATGTCAGGAGGCTAATTCACTACATCAGTTGTTCACACAAAACTGAATATAGTATTTTTCTTCAAAATTTAGTGAGGCGAACAGCCACCTTTTTTGTTTTCTCTCTGTTGGGATTTATCAAAACACTAGTATCGTCTGCAAAAGTACCAATTCTGTTTGTTTAATGTTAAGTGGAAGGTCGTTCACATGTATAGGAGAGGATCCAAAGCTGAACCCTGTGGGATTCCATTTGTGATTTATCCCCAGTGGTTAAAATTTTCTACCCTTCCAACGTTCTTTGAGTTATTCAGCACAACGTTTTGCATTCTGCTTGTTAAGTAGGATGCAAACTAACTATGCATAAAACCATCAGGTCCATAAAACTTGAGTTTCTGTAAGTGAGTAACATGATCTAATCAGTCAAACGCCTTGGAAAGATCACAAAAAATAGCACCCAGTGGTATTTTGTTACTAAAGGCTCGTACTGTTTAATCAGTGGATGTATAAATAGCATTCTTAGTCGAGCAATCTTTCTGTAATTCAAACTGCCGTGTGTCAATTAAACTATTTCTACTTAAGTGTGAGACTACTCTTAAGTACAGAACTTTTCGTGTATTTAGGTAAAAGATGTCAGTAAGGAAATTGGATGATCATTGCTTAAATCTTTCTTGTCACCTTTGTTATGAAGAGGTTTAAGACAAGTCCGACAAGATGTTTGTAGGTATTCCATGACATTTGTCACCTCAGTGTGTGTCCTATACTGCTCTAATTTCTTTCGGCTGAATCCTGACTCCAAGCTAGTAAATGTGCCTCTTTGAGCGTAGTAATCACAGGGATTTCATCTTGTGTGCTTGTAACCCCATTGCTATTTCTGCAAGATGCTCAGCTAATCATTCCTCTGCTTTGTCTATCCCCATCTGCCACTTGCAGAAACAGGCATTGCATGAGTACGAGACTGTTTCAGTCTTCAGTCTTAGGTTATTAGATTTAACAAAGTCCAAAATGAATCTTACTGCGAATTCATAAGGACAAAAGTAAACAAGGGCAGTGGACTTAGGTTAATAATCGGATGTTTCTTTCGGCTACCATACTCAAAAATCGGTCGTAGAGCCTTGAAAAGAGATAAACTAAACCTAACACCGCTGAAACATCTAATGCATATGATAATGGTAGCTGATGACTTTAATTTATCCGTGATCGACTAGGTAAACTACGCGTAAGCCACCAACAATAAGGACAAAAAGTCTTACTTCTTCAGAAAACGGAAGCACGACAAAAGCATGCTCTTGGATCTTCTCCTACATCTTACGGTTTTTTCTGGGTGTTGCATTTCGAAGAGACTTCTGAATAGACTATAACGCCGGCCGCGGTGGTCTCGCGGTTCTAGGCGCGCAGTCCGGAACCGCGCGACTGCTACGGTCGCAGGTTCGAATCCTGCCTCGGGCGTGGATGTGTGTGATGTCCTTAGGTTAGTTAGGTTTAAGTAGTTCTAAATTCTAGGGGACTGATGACCACAGCTGTTAAGTCCCATAGTGCTCAGAGCCATTTGAACCATTTTTAGACTATAACGCCTAGTAATTAAAATTTGACTGATGGGAGCATCAGCAAGAGATGATCTGAATGTGACTGCGCGAAAGTTGAACGCAGTCTCTCCATTTCACGTGGCACGTAGTTCCAGTTTAGTGCAACGCTCAAATCTGACACTAGCTGACTGACAAAGCACTAAGCTAAGTGCAACGAAGCCTAACTCTGATTTCTGTGTAATCTTTGATCTGTTAGTGGACTGTACTCACAAGCTATTAAAGTCATACCGTAGTCAATAGCTTTTGTTGGTAGTGCTCTTTGAATGAAACTGTTATCTACTACAGCAGATTAAGAAAATCAGAACAGCAGTGAGATTGTCGCGGGACTGGAAGCAGGCAGCGTAATATTACACTGTACTTGGTGTAAAGAACACATGATATCTACGTCATAAGCACATAAAGGTTAAAAATTAAATAAATAAATGCAACGCAAATCCAGCAGTAGCTCATTTTCCTCTCTGCGAGAAAAAGAGGTCGCGTGGTTCGGCGCGGTCTTTGCCGTTGAACCGTTCCTTGTGAGCAAGAAGCCCATTGTGGACGTGGAGGGCTATGTTATTTCCCTGCGCGTATTTCTGCCATTAGTTTTTTACCGTATGGACCTGGCGCGGCAAGATAATGCAACGCTTCTCCACCTGCGTCGGCTTACGGCACATTACTGCTAGTTGTGTTCACTACTCATACTGATGAGTACAAAGAATGAGGCATTATAATGGTCCTACTGCAGTTAATTCTGTGACGGATGAGGCTCTGTAGTTTCTTGGCATTAAACGCATTTAAATGTGCGCCTCTCTCTTTCTTTCTAAAGGACTATCCCACCTGAGTTTTTCTGGAAATGATTACCAAGCCGGATGAAAGCATTATTTTAAGTGTAGAAGGAAGTTGGAATGGCAGATGAAGACGCTACGCTGTAGCCATGAAATGGGTGATGGATCTGATTTTGCAAATGGCTCGCGTGTGTATACACTTCATCATAGATCAGGCGAAGTCTTAGCGAAAAAAGAAAATAGCGAAGGCATAAAACTGCCTCAGACGTAATTTTTAACCGTCACATGAATATTCAACTAACATGCTAATCGTAAAAGGATGAATCACAACCGAATAACAAAAACTGTTAATACTATATTCTCCTGATGCACCTGCACAAACATACCTCTTGTACCTTTGTAAAAATACATTAGAAAGAACCAGTAACAGTTCTGTTTCCGAACAGCTGAAACTTCTACAGCTCAACATAATTTCTGGAGCTGAGTTTGCTCTGAAGATTTTTCCCTTGTCATTACAAGAGAACACATTTTGTACCGATCTGCAAGAAGAGCACAACAATTGATCCACATACCTGTCCCCTTGAGTCAACGACATTTGTTTGTTGCTTGGTTATTACATGGTATTTGAAGTTTGGGAAAATGGGCTTCTCCGTGGTATTTCAAGTCGAATTCAAAAACAATGACCTATGTAAACTCTATTCGTAATCATCAAAGATGTTACGTTAAAACGCTTATATCATGAAAACAGGTGGATTCCTTCTACTACACGAAATTCTCACTCTGCAACTGCCAGGAAGTTTCTTATCTGCGCACACTCCGCTGCAGAGTGAAAATTTCATTCCGCGAACATCACCCAGGGCGTCAGGAGGGGTGCAGGGGCGTACATGGGTAGCTCGGATGGTACAGCACTTGCTGCCGAAAGGCAAAGGGTCCCGAGTTCGAGTCTCGGTCCGGAACACAGTTTTAACCTGCCAGGAAGTTTCATATAAGCGTATACAACACTACAGAGTGAAAATTTTATTCTGTCTTCATAGCTATTAAGCAACTACTGCTGCTGCCAGAGGGGTATTGTGTATTTTATGAAAGTACTTGTATGTTCATTAGAGTGATCAGGAAAAAGTATAAATCCTTTCTTTGAAATCGTAACAGTGCGGAAAATATGAAACTACGAAAATGAAAAAATAAGAAAACAGAAATAGAAATAATTTTTAACGTTTTTTTTCAGCTTGTTTGTATCCCAATTTCTGAGAATGTGTGTCTGGAGCTCAGCATTGTATGGTAGTGAAACATGGACTCTGAGAAACCGGAACTAAAGAGAATCGAAGCATTTGAGATACAGTGCTGTAGACGAACGTTGTAAATTAGATGGACTGATAAGGTAAGGAATGAGGATGTTCTGCGCAGAATCGGACAGGAAAGGTATATGTGGAAAACACTGACAAGAAGGAGTGGGATATTAGGTCATCTGTTGAGACGTCAGGGGATAACTTCCATGGTACCAGAGGGAGCTGTGGAGAGTAAAAACTGTAGAGGAAAACAGAGATTGGAATACATCCTACAAATAATGGAGGACGTAGGTAGGTGAAGAGATTGACGCAGGGGAGGATTCCTTGGCGGGCCGCATCAAACCATTTAGAAGACTGATGACCTAGGAAATAAAATTATCCCAAGTTAATACCTCAAAAATTGTTATGTATTAGAATCACAGGAAATACTGCTAAAATGCTATTTGAATCCGTCAACGTATTTAGGTCGCGTATTTCCTTCAAAGTTATTGAAAAAGTGGGAAGAAATTAGCTAAGAGAGTTTGATCACAGATTATGGATACTACTATTATCAACGTACGATTTGTTTCTCGTTTATTTCACTTATATAAACGTTGACGACAGTGCAGAGTGGACACACCGGTTCACTTCAGATGACCGCAGTTTAGCGCCCCCGGGCATGGCCAGTACTGGCATGGGTGACCGTTCGGTTACACCGGTGCTATTGACAATTTTCCCTTTGCCTTTACCGCAGGAGGAACAGTGGGGAGGGCGTTAAGTCCCAGATCAGCAGTCTTCGCGCCGATTTCCTGGATTAAAGTTCAATCCCACCGCAGTGTCTCGTGAAGTGAGGGCATGCGGCGCTCTTGATGGTTATCCACCCTTCGGTGGCGGCCCCCTGGGTTATTTTCGAGAGGAACAGACTATGTGCCGGCACCAGGTTTCATTATCTCCCACCTCTCATCTTCTCTAGCACGAAAATGACACTACACTACGCACACACCATCACAGTCATCTACCCTTAACAGATACACTTACAAACACATCTTCCATATTTCGTGAAGGAAGGGTGTCTGTGAGCTCGCAGGATAAGCAAAAGCTTTACAATTAGGCGGTTGAACTTACCCTTCGGGCTCTCCGAGTCCTTCACGACATATGACTTTTCTTATACTTCAAATCATTATTTTAGAAACTCAGTAGTATTGTTAAGAAAATATTGCTACTACGTTTTTTGTCATCAGACAATGCTCTAGAAAAATAATGCATAACCTCTCCGTTTTATTACGTGTTCCCACCTGAGGGTACGTGGAAGTCTGATTTCTCGTTGAGGTCAGGGATGGACGATCCTGACGGGAGGGTCGTCCTAACGACGCCGCCCCCACACTGAGCTCCGGAAACTTTTCCCTATGCTTCCGTCACGAGTTTCACCCGTCGTTCAGTAGCCTATATGTGAATTGGGAATTTCTTGATTATCATATCCCGATGAGGGACTGAGTCACGCAGGATACCTGTATTAATCCCATCGGCACTGATTTTTCTCACAGTTCTTCCAGTCACTCATTTCTGAGTAGTCTTGATCCTGGAAATTGAATTTTACTGACACCAATGTTCTGATAATTCCTGTCTCTTCATCAAACTGCCTTGCCTTTAAAATTTGTCGAAGACAAAGCTCTGTACTGTGATTCGTTTTATCTAGTGTCATGATCGTGGCAAAAAGCTATTGTGTTGGATCACGGAATCAATAATACCAAGTAAATCTTATGACAGGTATGCTGAAGATTGTAGTGATCGGTATACAAGTTGTGGGCAATCCGTAAAGTGCTCATTCTTTTCACTGCTAAACCACAGTGCGTAAGTTCAGATTAAACACAACTGTTTGTTGAACTCGGGATGTCGAACTTCCTTCACTCAAGTACAGTCTGACAGTTATATTTGCTGTTGTCAATTACCTAGCTTGTAATATGGGACCAGAATCCCGCACAGCAAAATCCTCTCGGTAGCTTCCACTTTTAATTGCCACGGTAATATCGAGTAGATATTGTTTCTTCTTAATTAGTAGGCTATATTTTTATCTATTTTGGGACTCTGACAAACAATACTCTTGAAACCAATCACCGGGCGTTTTTCACAGGCATTTAGCTTTTCACCGACTGGAAAGAAGGAAGGTGGGGGAGGGGGGGGGGGAAGGGCCGGAGATGGGCTTTCTTGATCTAAGCCGTGTGCGAGATTCAGTTTAGTCCGGTATTTTGTTAAACTTGACAGCTGTTATCTGAGCGGAAAACCTTGCCCTATTTAAAACCATTATTTTTTCTTATTCTTTATCGATTCGAATAATAATCGACTAGAAATATTACATTTACATCGTGGTAAGTTAAATAATGTAGACAATTATCTTAGTAAAAAATCCGATTTTTTGCGAATTTCCGCAAACGTAGAGTGCTTGTGCCCCTGGAAGATGTGAAACGATTTGATTATTTTTGCTCCTTTCCCCCTATGTCGCATCTTTTTCGCACTATTACGATTTGAAACAAAAAAAAGATGATTTATTTCGGTCCAGTCTAATGTTCATCCGCGCATGCAAGCAGATATAGGTTACCGACTTGCGTGTTTAGTAAAGGAAATGAAACCGTAAGGGAAATTCAAACGTACCTCATATCATTGAAATATTTATTCATTTTTTGTTGGTCGTCCAGTTGCATTCAAATTATTAGCATTATTAGGCGAGACATCACACATCGTTTGTGGGTAACCGTCGCGATCATTTCGTGACGTAATGTGTAATGTAATTGTATGTTACGTGACTCATCCTGGAAGGTGGTTTCTTTGTGTTTCGGGACCGATCCTTCCCGTTGTGTGCAACTATTTGTTTTTGGTTCTCCCAGTGGAGCCTGATGAGGACGATTTGACACTCCAGCTGCAACTACATAGTTCCGAAGCGAACAGTTAGCTCTGTCTGTTTTAACTCTCTCTGTCGGTAATAATCCCAAAAATAGGAACAATGTATCAGTCACTGAATCTCGTGCAGGCAGCCCCCTTCGTTGAATAGCTACGTTTTGTATTTGTCAGTTAGTCTTGGGCCATCTCGTGCTTTTTCACCGAGACAGACGGCACAGCGGCTTTGTCACTGGACTATAATTCGGCAGGAACAGCAATCAAATCTGCATCCGGCCATCTGTAACCAGGTGTTCCGTGGTTACCCTGCGAATACTGGGATGATTTCTTCGAAGAGTACAAGGTAGTATTGCTTCCCCATCCATGTCGAACTCCTGCCATGAACTTCTCGTAGACGGGATCTCGAACCCAAAACATCTCTTCTTCCTCTAAAGTACATCTGACAATCTGTCATTGCTAATATTAAGCATGTAAGAAGATTTTAGAAAATGAAGCCCCTGACAATAATTTTCGATAGTTAATGAATCACCTTAACGTTGTTGTTGTGGACTTCATTCCGAAGAGTGGTTTCATGCAGCTCTCCAAGCTAGCCTACGCTGTGCACGTCTCTTATCTCTACACGAGTACCGCAGAATACGTCCATTTTAAACTGCTTGCACTACTTACTGTACTCAAGCCTTCGTCCCCATCAAACTTCCCTCCATTACCAAATTCACGAAGCCTCGATGTGTCACGGAGTGTCATATCAACCGATCCCTTCTTTTAGTCAAAACGTGCCATAAATCTCTTTTTTCCCCTGTTATGTTCAGTACCTTCTCATGAATTATCCTATCCACCTATCAAATCTGCAGCATTCTTTTGTAGCACCATTTATCAAAAGCTTTTGTTCTGTTCTTGTCTGAAGTGCTTACCGTCCACATATCACTATCATTGCAGACTGCACTCAAGATAAATACTTATAGAACAGACTTCCTAGCGCTTACATTTACGTTCGATATTAACAGATTTTTCTTTTTCAGAACTTCTTTTCTTGCTAAGGTCAGTCTGCATTTCATATCGTTTCTAAATATGTCATCTCGCTTGTTTTGCTGCCCAGATGACGACAAAATTCATTTACTACTTTTACTGTCTCATTTTCTAATCTAATTCCTTCGAAGTAAACTAATTTAATTCGACTATTTTCCTTTATCCTCATTTTACGTTTTTTTGGTGTTAATCACGTAACCTCTTTTAAAGACACTATCAATTCCGCTCAACTGCTTTTCCAAGCGCCTTGCCATTTCCGACACATTTACACAGCCATCGGCAAACCTCAGTGTTTTTATTTACTCATCTTGAAATTTAATTCGCATACCAAATTTTTCGTTGGTTAATGTAAAAACTAAGTATCATCGGGGATAGGGTACAACCCCGTTACACCGTCTTCTCAACTACTGCTTGCCTTTCATTTCCTTTACTCTTATAACAGCAGTTTGGTTTTCGTTCAAGTTAACCTTTCGCTATCTACATTTTGCACATGGGACTTTACAATTTCAAAGAGTGTGTTCCAGTCAACATTTTCGAAGCTTTATCTAGATCTACAACACCTATAAACGTAGCTTTGCTTTTCAGCCTATCTTTTAAGAAAAGTCTGTAATGATAGCTCTATATTCGCACCTGTGTGGATTTAATAAATGTTTAGAACTGAAAGTAAAGTGTTTTCTAAATAAGGCCGCATCACATTGACGACAGCAAGAAAATATTTGAGTTATGAAAAATTAAGTTTCAGAATAACTGACCTAAGATCTAGTTCTCCTGTGCCATCTAATATTTTCAAAGCATTAAATGCTTGTCATCTTCATTGAAATGACTGCTCAGAACCAGTAGTCTTTCTTAGAGAGGCGATAAGTCTGGTGACAGAATAACTTGTGAATGTTTAATTTTAAGTGAACAAAATGATATGCGTGATAAAACAGTAATCGGACTTGGTAAAGATCATTAGATTGCAGGAACAACTTGTAGAAATGAAAATGCATAAACAACGATAGCACGCTGATGGCGCACTATCGTTGCATCACTAAGCGAATCACTTCTACCAAATTTAACAGGCTGTACATTAACACATGTTTCATGAAATATTATTAAAATGAATCAAGTACATGGTTAAAGAATGGTAACATAGTTAAACGTATAACGGCTATTATTCAGGGAAGAGTACAGAACGTAACTGATAAATGACCTTACAGCTTGGTGGTCGGAACAAGAGAGAGTTAACAAGAAGAAGACTTTTCGTTTATCGCGTTTCTTAACAAGAATCAGAATACTATCCTAAATCGGAAAGGATATTAATTAGTTACATAGAGATTAATTCTGTTTCAAGCATACGGTTCTATCTCTGACATAGTTAAATATATTGATTCTGTACAAGCCGTAGGGTTCAGTATTTCATCACGTATTCCAGAAGTTCTCCAGAAACTTAACTGATTTTATCGAAGGTCGGCTACTACCAGTTTTTCCATTCTTCTGTAAATAATTCGTCCCAGTACTGCAACTATGAATTTTTAAACTGATATTCTGTGATATTCGCACCTGTCACTACCTCCTTCCTTTGGAATTGGAATTATTTCATTCTTCTTTAAATCTGATGGTGCTGCGTCTGTCACATATGTATTGCATGGCAGGTGGAATAGTTGTGTCATGGTTATCTCTCTCAAGGAATTCAATAATTCTGGGGTAATGTCTCTTGCTCCATAGGCATTGTTTCTACCCTTTCAGTGTTCTACCAAATTATTCTCGCAGTAGCAGATTACGCATCTCATCTTTATCTACTTCCTCTTACCTCCCCATAACACTAATTTCATATATGTTTCCATTGTACAGCGCTTCTACAGCTTCTTTCCGTCTTTCAGCCTGCACTTCTTTGCTTATTAGTGGCTTGCCGCCTGAGCCCTTAATATGGAGATGCTTCTCTTCTCTCCAAAGATTTCCTTAGTTTTCCTAAACGTGGCACCTATTTTTGACACAGTCATGCATGCTTCCGGCCGTTCCAGTTTACCATTTCGCAGTCCCTGTCAGTCTCATTTTTTCAGTTGTGTGTATTCCCTCTTGCCTGATACAGTTGTTGTATGTTTACGTTTTCTCCTTAATTGAATTAAATTCAATATTACGTGCGTTATCCAAAGATTTCTACTGGACGGAAACCAGAGCATCACAGATATTCATAGGCGCTTGTGAAATGTCTACGGTGACAGTGAATAGAAGTACGGTGAGTCGCTGGGTGAGGCGTCTGTCACCATCTTAACATGATCGCACAAACCTGTCCCGACCTCACGCGTGCCGACAGGCGGCACACAGCTGTGACCCCCGCAATGTCGGAACGTGCGGACACTCTCATTCGAGGTGGTCGACACATCGCAAACAAACACCTCGCTGCACAACTGGACGAGATGCCCTCCCAATAAACCAGTGATGCAAGTGAAGCTGCAAGGTGATGAAATCGTAAGTGATCAACTGTCATGTAAAAGTTTTTCACGCTACTTCCGCAACACACAACTGATGCAAAACTATGTGCATCCTATACAGGCTGTGATATCATACATAGTCAACCACAAGGAAGAAAACCAGCAGAAGACATCACTGACTTAGATTTTTGGCCACCCAATGCCTCCCCCCTCCTCCCCCCCCCCCACCAATGCCGCACCAGCCGCTACAGTAACAAACAACAGACAAAGAGTTCTAGATTAATCTAGTTTAAGACGGTTTATTTTTAAGTAATATTTGTATGTATGTGTCTATGTATGTATGTATAAACGCCTGAACAGAACATGTTCGAAACGCGTTGTATTATGTTAGATCAAACATAAAACAAAAAATAAAAAAAGGTGACTGGTAGCAGAAAGTACAAATAAATAATAATGCTCCCACCCCGCAACGATCAATTCTCAACTGTACTGCACTACCCTCTGCATATTGAAATAACTTCAGCGTAGTCGCAGCCACAAAAATGCAAACGAACTTCTCATTCTCCATGGCAACGCAACGTCTCACACAAGGCTGCGCACTCGAGAACCGCTCACAGAATTTCAATGGTCTGTTCATCCTCATCCACCTAACAGCCCAGAGCTCGCATCTTTCAACTTCCATCTGTCTGGCCCAATGAAGGATGCACTCCGCGGTAGGCAGCACGGGGATGACGAGGAGATATTTGATGCAGCAGGACTTTGGCCCAGACATTGACCAGTATAGCGGTAACGTACTGGCATACGAGTCTTCCATGTAAGGTAGCGTAAGGCCGCCGCACTGAACAGAGATTACACTGAAAAATAGCGTTTTGTAGCCAAAAGAGTGGAGAATAATGCGGTGTATTGGAAACCAGAATAAAACCAAACTGCTTTCAGAAAAATAATGTGTTGCATTGAAACTTCCTGGCGGATTAAAACTGTGTGCCGGACCGAGACTCGAACTCGGGACCTTTGCCTTTCGCGGGCAAGTGCTCTACCAGCTGAGCTACCCAAGCACGACTCACGCCCCGTCCTCACAGCTTTACTTCCGCCAGTACCTCGTCTCCTACCTTCCAAACTTTACAGAAGCTCGGTACGGCACACAGTTTTAATCCGCCAGGAAGTTTCATATCAGCGCACACTACGCTGCAGAGTGAAAATCTCATTCTGGAATGTGTTGCATTACTTATTGTACTCCCGTCTTAATATCTTTCCTTCCCTTCCTTTTCCTATTATTGAATTCATCATTGCGACTACATCTGCGCCTCCCTTAATTATCTGACCTAAAGGGAAACTTAGATACTTACGTCTCCACATCATCAGAGAGCCTTCTCCGAAAGACTGAAAACCTTTAGGCAAGCTCAGCAGTGGATGGCTGTGGACTTCCCACTATACTTAAAGTTACGAACGCAAATAAAATGTAACGGAGACAAATGAGCAGCGCCTGACTATAAAGCGCGTAGCGCGTCGAATGCCGTATCGCTCTGTTACCAGTGTGTGCGACCCGTGAAGAGCAACGGTACTCTCCTGCCAGTGACGGCCGAGGCGATAATCCGAAAGAAAAGCCGAACCGGTCCCCCTCTGAACGGCGCTCTCTGATCCGACAACTTATGTGGTATGCTGACGCTACGGTAGAGAGGCGACGCTATCTGGAAGGGCGACGTACGGGAGATCGGCTCAGGCTCCACGCCTGACGATTTAATTGCGGGCGCGCGTCGGGGCCAGGTGGTCTGGCGGCGGCAGTCGCTGCAGACTCGTTAACGTCTGGTGGAACGTGGCGCGGCCTCACCGGCGGAACAGATAAGGTGCCAGAGGAATTCCGTAAAAGACGTACATTTACACATTCAGGATCGACGTGAAGTACGCGTGCTATATTTATTAAAACATCCAGACAGAAGATCGAAGGAAAAAGTTGGTAAGTATGAAAGGAACTCAGCAAGGAATGAAGAGAAATCAATACCGCCGAGTTTTAACGAGGAAGCTGATACTATCAGTAGTGTCTGGCCGCGTAAAAGTCATCAGAGTTCGCACTCTGCTACAAAGCATAGTGAACTCGTAGCTTCGTAACTGATCTACGATATTCACTTCGTGTCTAGTATACAGGACAACGTTTCGCTATATTTTGTAGATGTACCTATTGTAGCGTAAATATCGATGTTAGCTAAATGGCCTCATTCGGACCATGTCTCTTCGATGAAGAATACGCTTTGCCGACTTTCTACTAGGTATAACAGTATTTTTATCAGCATCACTTCTTACATTTGTGAGTCACAAATACTTCACAACATTTTTTTCTAAGAGTGGCGTCCATGTTCATTGTTCATTCTCATGGGCCAAAAGGAAATAAAATCCAAATGATTCAAGGCTACAGAGATATCAGTAGATCAGTAATTCGAGAGGAGTAGCCCGAAATATGACTTTCACCATAAAACTATGTTATCACATATACTTTTGTCATAAAATTTACGATTTTCACTGACACTTTCACCTCCCAAGTTTTTACGATTTTTTTTGTAATGATGGCAATAGAACTAATGCGATTAACTTGAGCAAATTTATTTTTAAATATTACATTCTGCGAAACTTATTAAGTCTCTTCATTTTTACACTGCTCTGTGTATAGACAACATGGTCCGAATCACGTGAGCAAATTTTGAGGATAGGCCTCTCACGTCAAGACAAGTAAAAAATGTTCTTTAAGTATATGTTCTTTTTACAAATGAGTGTATTTGCTTAATTCGTAGGGTAAATGATTCATTTTTGTATTTTTATTTGAGTTACAATTTAATTGCATGTTGGCTGTCGGACCAACTCAGTTTAGCGAATTACGATCATGTTTACACTGTTGTGTTTAGTAAGCATGTAGAGAACATCTCCGCATGGGCTTTGCCAAGGGGGACAATAGTCTTGGATTAGATTCGTCTTAGACTGGCTTTGAATGAAATGGAAACATTTTAATTATTTGTTGTGATTTACTAACACCACAGAACATATTTAATATATGAACTATTGAGCACGGTGTTGCACATGCAATCTAAAATCTGCAGAGTTGTTGCTACACCATGTTCGTGCAGCTAGCTCGTAAACCAAATACACCTGGATATATAAGATTTCTTACTTGAGTAGACTAATGTATCTCTCAATTTTTAAAACGTATTTGAGAATCGCTCAGTAGAAGCATTTCGCATGGTTATGGGAGCCTTTGAATGTACCTTTTTATCATTCTCATGATCATCTTCGTGCATTAGGTACTTCTACTGGGCGCCAACTTCAAACTTTTATCTACGTATTATTTGTCAGGAATATGAGTAAATCAGAGCTCAGTTGGTAAGCCAGTACGAAGCATAGAAACGAAGGCCAAAATACAGAAGAATGTACAGAAGCGGTTTACAAAGGAAACGAATGTGACGACGATATTATGGAAAGGAAAGGAAAGGGAAGGAAAGGAAGGGAGACGAAGGTGAGATGAGAGCTAGGTTGCTCTGACAAGGGTTTGACAGAGCACTGAAAGACCTGAGTCGAAGCGAGGCACCTGTAGTATATGACATTCCCTCAGAATCATTGCGACCCATGGGAAAACATCCATAAGTAAAGTACTCCACCTAGCGGACAAAAAAAAAAAAATGTTCAAATGTGTATGAAATCTTATGGGACTTAACTGCTAAGGTCATCAGTCCCTAAGCTTACACACTACTGAACCTAAATTATCCTAAGGACAAACACACGCACCCATGCCCGAGGGAGGATTCGAACCTCCGCCAGGACCAGCCGCACAGTCCATGACTGCAGCGCCTTGGACCAATCGGCTAATCCCGCGCGGCTAGCGTACCAGATATACAGAAATAAATATCTAGCAAACATGGGCTCTGAAATGCATATTTTAAGAGCTATGACATTTGATCATCCTCGATTAAGTGAAACACATGTCTTCTAATGCAAGCTCTTTGCTTTCCATACTTTGTGAGGAGGTAGTATGGACCAAAAGACGCAAAAAACAGAAAAAAAGTCGAGGACACATGGACTCTAAAGTGCATACCTTAAGAGGTATGAGCACTTGTCCATCTTAAATACTCTGGAAAAAATATTTTCTACTGAACAAATGCTCATGGCTGTAAAGGCACGCATTTTAGAGTCCATGTTTCCGGGACATTTTTTTTCATGTTTTGGTGCAAGGAACCTGCCCTCAAGGTTTAAAAGCTTCGTTCTGAAACGCCCTGTAAGGGGTAGCTGAAAGACCTTCAGACTTCAACGAAAACGTAATAAATCGTAGCTGAAAGACCTTCGGACTTCAAGGAAGACAGGTACTGACAGATGAGAATATTTCCGAATAATCAGTTTCATAAGTCATGATTGCAAAATACTGACAAGCATTATTTACAGAAAAAAAGCAAAGACTGATAGAAGTCGGCATCGGAGAAAATCAGTTTTTGTTCCAGAGAAATATAGGACTACGTCAAGCAGTACTGACCCTACGACTTACCTTAGAAGATAGACTGAAGGAAGGCAAATCTACATTTATAATTTAGAGAAAGCTTTTGACAAAGCTAACTAGAATAGACTCTTTAAATTCCTAAGGTAGAAGTGATAGAAGAAAAACGTTATCAGCAACTTGTGCAGAAACCGGCCCGCAGTTAAGAGTCGAAGGACATGAGACGGAAGCAGATACAGGAAAGAGATTGAGACAGGGTCGTAGGCTATCCCCAATGTTATTGAGTTTGTACATTGAACAAGACCGAAGGAAGTGAAGAAGAAATTTGGAAACGGAATTAAAGTTCAAGAAGAGAATTAAAAGCCTTGAGTCCATTCCGTTCTGCGCCGAGGCTCCGAGGTGTTAACTTCTTTGTAGTCACTGAGTGCTGTCTTCTTGGATTTCCATGTCTAGTGTCATTAAGTCACTTATGTTTGTCCTACGTACTGCTTATTGCTATACAACAATAGAGTACAATAATTACCCACAAGAGCCAAATAAAGTTTTCCTAAAAATGGAAAGTGTGCCCTACGGGGAAGACGGCTACCTGCACCTTGGTCGGCAACTGGGCATCAGCCAATGACAGACCAGCAGCAAATGCACTCAGCAGGCTTGGAGGCTGTGGATGTTCTGAGTGATCTACCGACTACGCCGACATCACCACATCCGGCAGTGGTGTTTCGGGTGTCGTACAGAAGCGGACCTAGGGGTGTAGATGAGAACAGACAGGCAGCACTCCCAGCGGAGTGGTACGGCAACCAACCAAGGGAAGTAGACAAGACTTTGCAATTGGAGCGGCCTGCAGCTCTACAACCATCCCTGTCAGAACGTGCCGGGTGCTTCTAGCGTTGCCCCGTCTCGCGATACAACCAATACTTGTCCCTCTGGTCCGTCAGATTATGCAGTGAATAAAAAATAAGCGAGTCAGTGACATAGGCCCTTTCTGTACACATGTGGAAGTACGTGAAGGGAACTTTGGTAGATTGCACCTGTAAGTAGGCTGTTTATATTTTCTTATTGGCAAAGTTACGTAGCGCTCGGTATGAAAATCACTGGCTGTGCTGTGTGCAATCTGTGGCTAGTTTGCATTGTTGTCTGCCATTGTAGAGGGGCAGCTGGATGTTAACAGCGCGTAGCGTTGCGCAGTTGGAGGTGAGCCGCCAGCAGTGGTGGATGTGGGGAGAGAGATGGCGGAGTTTTGATAATCTGTAAGACTGGATGTCAATTATGAATATTAAGGTAAATACATTGTTTGTTCTCTATTAATATCTTTCATTTGCTAACTATCCCTATCAGTAGTTAGTGCCTTCCGTAGTTTGAATCTTTTATTTAGCTGGCAGTAGTGACGCTCGCTGTATTGCAGTAGTTCGAGTAACGAAGATTTTTGTGAGGTAAGTGATTTCTGAAAGGTATGGAGCGGGCGTCAAACAATGGCGTAGGCAGCGAAACAGGTAGTGAACAGAGAAGCATTATCGATCGATCGGTCGGCAACAGCTTGCCTCAGGAATCCGAAATGATAGGACACAATTTTGCAAATATTGTAGATTCAGGTTTTGCGTCCTCACCGTTTTCTCAAATGAGTCAAGACACATTTTCCGCTTGTCAAAATGTGAATGTTGCCGGTGCAAATTCACTGCCGAAAAGCACTGAGGAACATGTTTCAGACACCAGTGCATTGTTATTACAGTTAATGCAACAAATGGGACAAAGGCTACAAAAGTTAGACACAACGCTTGAACAAAATCAGAAACAAATGGGACAAAAATCTTCAAAAGTTAGACACAATGGAACAAAATCAGAGACAAACACAGCAAAAGCTTCAAAAGTTAGACACAATGGAACAATACCAGAGACAAACACAGCAAAAGTTAGACACAGTGGAACAAAATCTTAAAAAGTTAGACACCACACTTGAACAAACACGTGAAGATTTAACTACTGAGTTACATAACATCGAATCGAAATGTCAAAAAATCTGTAATGACGTAAAAACACAAATTTGTGAGCATTTCCAACCTATTTTTTCGCGGCATGAAAATGCATTACAGAATCACGAAGCAGCCATGAAAGAACTGCAAACTATTGTTCATGAAAATCATGAGACCTTGCAAGCTAAAATGGACTCAGTTGCATCTACCGATTCGGTTACGCAACTTGCAAAAACTCAGGAAAACTTAAAGGACACAGTAGATACTCTGAAAATTGGTTCAGAAAGACACATGGAGGAAATTAGTTCATTATCAGAGAAAGTAGCCGAACTTTCGGATCAGGTCACTAACTTATCTACGAAGGTAGATGATAATCTGAATGACACAAAACCAGTAGTCTTTAATGACACAGAAGAGTGCGAACAAATTAGGAAATTCAAACAAAATCAGAATCAAATTAATACGCAACACCAAAGAGAAATCCGGGAAGTACAAGATCAGCTGACACAGGTAATACAAGAATTACGTATTTCAGAGGACACTCGCGCTCCAACACGGGAAGAGGGACATAGAAATACGGAAAAGCCACAAAATAATAACACAGGGCATTTCGGTAATTATGAAAGAAATTGGCAAGGTACACCGAATTTTGAGAGGGAACCGCCGACACGACGTAACAATGACCGATATGCTACTCGCCGACACGATGATTTTGATTATAAGCTGTTCATTACTACACGTAAATTCAAAACGTTTAAGAATTCTGCCAACGACATTCATCCACAAGCGTGGCTCCATCAATTCTCTCATTGTTTCCCTCCCAACTGGTCATTGGAGCACAGGATAGAATTTATGTGTGGCTACTTAGAGAATGAACCAGCTGTAAGAATGCGATCGGTCATTCACGATTGCCACAGTGAAGGAGAATTTTACCATGCCTTCCTCTCAGCATATTGGTCTCAAGCCACACAAGACCGGGTAAAACATAGCATCATGATGATGAAACACTTTGAACAATCTGAATTTTCCAGTCTTGTCAAATATTTGGAAGACATGTTGCACAAGAATCAGTACCTGTCAAACCCATACAGCCCCTCAGGACTCATCTGCATTTGCTTAATCAAATTACCTGAACATTTACGGCATATTATTTTGGCAGGACGTTGCAAAGACGAAATTAAAGCTTTTCAGGGACTGTTACAAGAATTAGAAATTGACACAGACAGTCGCGGGATGCGAAAACAGGAAAACAATCACTACAGGTCACATCCGTCACAATTCCGTGACGACAGAAACGATAACTGGACGCGACAAGGCTATTCTCACCACACAAATCGTGACCAAAATAGACACCACCCGTATGACAACCGTTGGCAGAGTAGTAATAATTACAGGGAAAGATCACCTCTCCGCAGTAATGACTATGACAGACACAATCAGAGAAACAGACAATATGGGAACCAAAATAACTATTATCAAGGGAGACAGAATAACTTTAGACGCAACGGTCCAGCGCGTGGTTACGATTCAGGGAGAAATTCTCCACCACGTGACCGACAAGAAAGAAACTATGGAATCTACCGACATGACGACAGACGATATGATCGTAACGACAGACCTGAATTGCATCAGAACTGGCGAGATTTAAACAGAGCAGAGCACTCTCGTCACGATGAATTTGTAGAAGTTAGGTCTCCAAATCCCAATAACAACGCACGCCAACAAAGAGACAATAGGCAATGACTCACTCCGCTGGCAGCCACAATACGTACTTATGAAACTGACGACGCAGCTGCCGTAGCTAGTAATTACGTAAAAATGGAAGACATTAGGGACATCTTACTCCAGGAACACGACGTAAAACATAACAACATTGCATATCCTGTGATTCACATTACTGTAAATGACGTAAAATTTACGGCAGTACTTGACTCTGGCAGTCCCATTTCAGTAATTAGTGAAACAGCTTTTAGCAAATGCAACAAATCGAACGATTGCCCCACACTTCCGTTACGTAAGATTAAATTACAAGGTGCAATCTTTGGAAAAAGTGTAGATGTACGCCAACAAACCAATTTAGAATTCTTTTGCCAAAGCCACAGCTTCTCTATGAACTTTCTTATTGTTCCATTATTGTCGACGGAAATTATACTGGGAGTAGACTTTTTGAATGAATACAAAGCAATCTTAAGCTTTCACGATGCTGAAATAAGTTCAAAGAAACAAGGTAAGTCAATAGCTTTGAAATTTGAAGACTGGCTCTCAAACCATGATGAGGAAATTAATCGGCTTTACCTTCTGTTAGATAACAGTTCGGAATTTTCTACGGAACTAGACACTAACAATCACTCTGCAAGTGTTGACAGGGATGACATTGACGGCATATTTGAAATTAATGAGTTAATTCAGAATAAAATTCAAACAATTGAGAATTGTAATGACACTGATAGGCAGGACCTTTTTGAGATTTTACAAGCACATTCCACAGTTTTTACTCACAAAACAGGAACAATCAAGGGATTTCAATACCAATTTCGTGTTCGTGAGCATACTAAATTTTGTGTTAGACCATACGTAATTCCAGCACATTATAGGGACCGTGTTAGAACAGAAATACAATCTATGCTTGACGAGGGCATTATTGAGCCTGCAGTAAGCTCATACAACAATCCGTTACATGTTGTTGAGAAGAAAAATGGATCGATCAGACTTGTCTTAGATTCGAGACAAATCAATACTATCATTATTCCTGAAACAGACAGGCCGCAGATGATGGAAGAACTTCTTCAAAATTTTAATGGTGTAAAAGTGTTGTCTTCCATTGATCTCAGATCCAGCTTTTATCAGATCGAACTTCATCCAGAATGCAGAAAATACACAGCTTTCCTTTGTTTCGGCGTTTGTTATCAGTTTCGGAAACTTCCTTTTGGTTTGAACATTTCTTCGGCAGCATTCATTCGTGGGTTAAATTCCATATTACCTGAGTTCTTAAAACGTCACATCACGTTATATGTGGACGATATTCTAATAGCAGAAGCTTCATGGGAACAACATAACGGCATCCTCAACAGTTTGTTACGTATTTTTGCAGAATCTGGAATTACAGTTAACTTGGAAAAGTCTGAATTCGGTAGGACAAAGGTGAAGTTTTTGGGACATATTATTTCTTCTGAAGGCATTCAGCCGGATCCTGAAAAGTTAGAAGCAATCAGAGCCATTCCAGTTCCATCCACAAAAAAACAAGTCCGGAGTTTTCTAGGTCTCGTAAATTTTTACCGTCGTTTTCTGAATATGCAAATTCTAGTTACACCAAAACTTTGTTCTCTCACTGGAAAAAATACTATTTGGAACTGGGACGAACAAGCACAGTTGGAATTCAATTCTTTGAAAGAAGCGTTACTTCACGCGCCAATACTAGCTCATCCAGATCTGTCACAAGATTTCTGCCTTAGCACGGATTCTTCTAAAGTCGGTCTTGGTGCCCACTTATTTCAAGAAGCCATAGAAAATGACACTACTGTTCAGAAAACCATTGCTTTTGCTAGCCGAGTGCTAACAAATTCTGAAAAAAATTATTCCGTTACTGAATTAGAAGCTTTAGCTATCGTTTGGGCATTTAACAAATTCCGTTTCTTTCTTTCTGGTAAGCACGTAAAAGTATACAGTGATCATCGTGCATTACAATTTCTTATGTCTTCAAAATTAAATCATGATAGGTTAAAACGTTGGGCACTGTTTCTGCAAGAATTCCGCTTCACAATAGTCTACATTCGCGGCAAGGAGAACATTGTTGCGGACGAGCTGTCACGCGCACCGGCTGGGCTTGAGAAAAGTAACACAGAAGGCAACCTCGAGAAAAATTTCAGTATTCTTTACATTCAGAAAGTCGCCTTTGAAAACTTCATCACCACATCTTTAAAGGACATTGCTCATGAACAAGATAAAGATCCGATTTGGAAAGACATCAAAAGTAAATGGCATGAAAAGACACACACTCAGATTCGGCATTATTACCTGGTTAGAAACAACATACTCTTCAAACGCTGCACTGTTGATGACAAGCTATGGGTACTTTGCATTCCAGACGATTTTGTTAATAAGCTCATTTGGTACATTCATTTCAGCTACGCACATTTTGGCCCACGAAAATGTTATCATATTCTTCGAACGACTTGTTATTTTAACAATATGGAAAAGCGAATTCGAAGAGTCTTGTCTATTTGTAAACTTTGTCAAAAGGCGAAACCGTCTACTATCTCACATCGTGCTCCATTGTTTCCAATTATTCCTTCTAAATTAAAAGAATTTGCTGCTGTTGATCTTTTGGGACCCCTTGTCAGAACATCGAATGGATTTTCGTACGTTCTAGTCGCTGTTGAACTTACTTCAAAATTTGTTTCTTTCACTCCGTTACGTAAAGCCACTGGACGGTCTGTATCCAACGCCTTTGTTAAAAATTTCTTACGTGAAGTTGGACACGTTAGTAAAGTCATTTCAGATAACGGACCGCAATTCAGATCTGCTGTTTGGTCACGCATGCTTCGGAATCATAAAATCAAACCTGTTTTTATTTAGTTGTATTCACCACATTGTAACCCGTCTGAACGGATTATGAAAGAAATCAATAAGCTTTGCAGACTTTATTGTCACAGAAAGCATCAGCATTGGGACAGATATTTACACTTATTTCAAAATGTGCTGAATGAAATGCCTCATGATTCCACTGCTTTACCACCTAATCTTGTACTGAAGAATGTAGAACCTCCGAACAGAATCAGAGAGCTTGTACCTTTCCCGAATACACGTAAACTTCGACACAAAGACATAATTGATTTGGCTCTTAAAAATATAAAATCTGCAGCAGACAAAAGGAGAAAACTACACGGTAAAGCAAATGCAAAGAAATTATATATTGGTCAGAAAGTTCTCATTAAAGCTCATTCATTGTCACATAAGAAGAAACACTTGAGTCACAAATTCTTTCTAGTTTACAATGGACCTTACAGAATCCGACGTATACCACATGATAATTGCGTTGAAGTTGAAACTCTGCGTACTAGGAAGAGTAAAGGTTTACACCACATTTCTCATGTAAAACCATTTATTGACAGATAATCTGCTTTTTAACTTAGTCTTTGCAATTTTCACTTCACGCTACTTGTACAATTTGTCACACTGAGAAACTGTTAACATGCAACTATGTTTTAAAGCTAACTAACCATCCAGTCAAGAACATAGGTAACTTAGACAAGTAATTGCGAATGCATTGTTATTGCGAACAGACGACACAGTGTTGTTATTATACGTTCCTCCTTGTTAGTTGCACGATTACGTAACGAATATACGGCTTACATACTTAGAATATATACCAGCACTGCTAATGAAATTTTCATGCAACATTTTTGTTTGCTTGAGAGTGGATTCTGGATTTGAGGTGGTTTCTGTGAAATGCCAGATGACACAGTGGTTAGTTTATGTGACAGCTACACGATTTTATCACGACGCTGCTAATGCGTGACAATTTACAATGTTGCTTTTGCGGTGTATCTGTTTTATATCTGCACAGTTTTTTCTGAATTCTTTTATAAAGTGAGACATGTTTTAGTGGTGACTTTTGTGCTATTGCTACAAGGAGACAGCCTTTTCCGTAGGACAACAATACGTTACAGCACAGTACTTTCCTCATCACGGCAATAAACGTAATAACTAAGTTATCTATACGCAAAGCATTTCACTTTTGTGTTTCATGAGGTAAGTACATTGACTTCTGCAGAACTTAGCTTTCGGAGGACAATAACTACGACACTTCCCAGAGATTATCTTACAGCAAGACGCATATTTAGCGCTACGGGACACGTATTTGAGTGATTAATTTTGTACTTAAAACATTTATTTTTAAAGATTTTTGAATTACAAAGAAAGTTTTTCGTGATACATTTCATTCCATTGCTGTAATCTGTAACACCTGAGGGTATAATTACAATAATCCTCAGGGGGGTACACGTTTACTTTGTGTACCATGTGTCTGGCAAGCACAAGGAGCCCTAGCTAATATGGTATTTGCTTATACAATTTAACACATCGGTACGGAGCCCTAGCTAATATGGTATTTGCTTATACAATTTAACACATCGGTACCATATTTCTCTAACACATAAATTGCACAGCTATCTGATCATTTAACAGAGAAACAAACATCTTTTTTACTATGTCAGTGACACATGTTTACGCAATTACAGAGTTGGATTACTTCACACTTAAGAAATTGTATTTTGTCTGTACTTTTTGCACTGTTCATATTTTTTTGGAACCATTGTGATACTATGAGAGCTTTGAATGATGTATTTGGTATGGAATCATGATTTTTAAAGAACGTTTGAGGTAGATGCCACTTTTGACATGAGCAGAGAATTTTTTTTAGATTCTGAAATTATTGCAGAAAGCTACGACGTTTTTGAGATTTGACTGAGGTGTTATGATGTTACTATTACGACGACGATGTGTATTATGCTGCTGAGGTATGTTTATGATCAATAAGCTAATGCTATATGAGTTATTTGATTATGCTACGTATGTTATGATGAAATATTGAAGAAGTGTTGACGAATAAGGTAAGGAATAATGAATAGAAGTTAGGGACTCTTGACTTGTGAAAAAGGATGTTGGAAACCGAGAATCGTACTTTAAGAGTTATGAAATGTGTGTAAATGCGTGAATGTATCACAATGCCGGCGAAAATTTTTTGGACACTGTTATATTCATAAGATTTTGTTTCTACAGATTTGTAACGCAAATTCTTGACCTGTGAAGACTGTCACTGTAGCGGAAACTGCTGTCGTAAATATTTCCGTAAGAAAGTTAATTGACCACCTGCACGTGCGTCGTCGGGACACAGCTGTGTCAAACACCTGGAGAACAAGCCATTAGGGTGTGCCTTTCATCGCTAATGCGACACCCTCGTTACTTGAAAACATATGATTTTTGTAATGCGTTGTGGGCACACAGCTGTGTCAAACACCTGGAGAACAAGCCATTAGGGTGTGCCTTTCATCGCTAATGCGACACCCTCGTTACTTAAAAACACATGATTACTCGCACTTTGTGCTAATTATTGAAATGCTTATGAATTGATGGGAAATATTCGTACATCTGCACACCTGATTATGACAAGTGTCTTTCTCCGAGAGTTGAGTGCTACTGACTTACGAAATGCCACATGACTATTGAATGATATTTTTATGCTTTGCTTTTCATAGTTGCTTATTTCATTTAATATCTGGCTTCCAGCTGTGTTGCAGCATTAGTTTTAAAAAATAAACTTAGATGCATTTGCTAATGTGAACTCTTTCTGTCAACAGATCTATTAAATAATTATTTTATGATCCACAGTCTTTAAAAAAGGAGCACTTGGAAAGGAAAGAACAATAAGAAGGAACTAGTAACAGTAACACATAATTTTCTTTTCAAGTACATGGTAATATTTTTTTACAATAAGTTGTTGTGGTGCACCACTTTAATTACATAGACATTAAGATGTGAATAGACATTTCCCTTGTCTGCATTGTTGTTTTTACTGTAATATTTTTTCTCCTTGAGCTATGTCATGTCTAGGTATAAGTTGCTGCTGTTTGCCAGGCATAGTGTTATTGAATTTGACTTTTGCTAATTTCTTAATGCTGCTTGCTTCGCAAATCTGCGTTTTTTTTCATTGCTGTTTATATTAACTGTGTTATGTGATGCTGCATTGCCTCGTCCCTTGGTATATATATCTGAGCTCACTAGATTTAAGTTAGCTTAAGAGGGGGTAGACTATATAAAAAACTGACTATGGAGAATAGGTAAAGAATGCATTGCGAAGTTATATGAAAAAGATTTGGGCCCCAATGAGTATTGTACGATCAGAAATAATTAGTTTGAAAGAAATATGAATAGAATACAGGAAGGAGGTATAAATAGGACTTTTGGGAATAATGATGAACGAAGGGAGATCTCCATGCAAAATACTGCAGCAAAACAAACCCTGTCCATTCCTTTTGTGTCATCCCTCTATATGTTTGTGTACCCTTGTGTATTTTGTGTTTTTCCTGTCTTTATATGTTTAGCTGATGAGAGCTATGTTGTAGAATTTTTCTAATACTCTGTTATTTACCTTGTAAAGATGCTTAGACATTATTTATTCTGTTTTAATGCTCATGTGTGAAGTTGATGTTTCGAAAGTGATTCTGATCTTTTATGTATGTACTCATGTCATAATTCCTGTAACACTGATGTATATGTTATTTCAATTCTTTTGTAAGGCCTATATTACTACAAATGTTATCTGTATTGTTATGTTTTTAATGATGTATTTTGTACCTTTGTAATTGTATTCTTATGTTATATAATTGTAATTGACGCCAGTTAATCAAATTAAGTAACTTGTAAGCATTCATTTCACTGCACACATTTCTGTTGGTCATAGTATATGGACAATATGTGAGAAGTAGGGACTGATAGTGTTTGCACGTGTGTTAATAATTCAGCAAGGGACTGGATAACAGCATTGCTGGTTCTAAGGACAATTAGAAAAAAAACTTTGTGAGTGGACAAGTGGTGGTTTATGGACTTGCTATATTCTCCGCAAGACTCTTCGATGGTGAATGTGCACCTGCACAGTCGCAACAGATGGCTGCTGGCCGTCTCCACAAGGACTACAGTGGGTCTGCATCTTTGATGACCCACCAATACCATTATTTCTACAAGGACTGCAGTGGGTCTGCACCTCTGGTGGCCCACCAATACCATACTTTCTACCAGGACTACAGTGGGCCTGTCCACAATTTCTACAAGGACTACAGTGGGTCTGCATCTCTGGTGGCCCACCAATACTCTCTACCAGGACTGCAGTGGGTCGGCTCTGTGATGACCTACCTACCAATATTCGTCAGAACTTCGAATGACTCTGCTGTGGGTTTGCTCCATTGTGGCCCATTACCTGTCAGCATGTCAAGAGTCAGCACTGTCTTTCCGTTGGAAGGACACCACTACTTCTTCAAGACTGCATGGAAATCCACTACTCCTGTGTGCAATTTTTTTACTAATGAGACTTTGTGAAAAAAAACAGTAATTACTATTATGATGAATGATCAGGACTGTCTTTATGGACTGTGAGAAAATTTTAGCTTTTGACCAACATTGTATCAATAAGTGTGTGCCTTGGATATCTTTGTTAGTGTAATTATGAAAAATTTTATCAAATCATTGTTGGCCACTGGCCAAAAAAAATTTGTAAAATTTTTTGTGGGGAGCATGGCCCCCATGTAAGTAGGCTGTTTATATTTTCTTATTGGCAAAGTTACGTAGCGCTCGGTATGAAAATCACTGGCTGTGCTGTGTGCAGTCTGTGGCTAGTTTGCATTGTTGTCTGCCATTGTAGAGGGGCAGCTGGATGTTAACAGCGCGTAGCGTTGTGCAGTTGGAGGTGAGCCGCCAGCAGTGGTGGATGTGGGGAGAGAGATGGCGGAGTTTTGATAATCTGTAAGACTGGATGTCAATTATGAATATTAAGGTAAATACATTGTTTGTTCTCTATTAATATCTTTCATCTGCTAACTATCCCTATCAGTAGTTAGTGCCTTCCGTAGTTTGAATCTTTTATTTAGCTGGCAGTAGTGGCGCTCGCTGTATTGCAGTAGTTCGAGTAACGAAGATTTTTGTGAGGTAAGTGATTTCTGAAAGGTATAGTTTAATGTTACTCAGGGCCATTCTTTTGCAGGGATGTCAGATTGCGTTGCGCTAAAATTATTGTGTGCCAGGTTAAGCACAGTTTTGTATACATTTTTCAAAGGGGACGTTTCACACCCAATGGCAATCGGAAAGCTTGAATTTACGACAAATTCACTGTTCAGGAAAAACAATACAATATACTATCAATAAAAAGAAATATGATTACAAATGAATTTAACTCACGCCCTGCAGCTGACTTTCTGCCATAGTCCCTCGTATTTTCAGGTTACTGACTAGAGACCTCCAGTCTATACCATGTCACGTAATTATGCGCCAGGGAGTAAATCGAAAAGCTGGTGCCAGCTTTAGTGAAGAAAAATTCTTACACACGATTATTTCACCCTGTACCATCACAGAGGTGACGAAGGGTGGAGTTACGAGTAATATCATAGCTCCATTTGTAACGTCCGTGGTTTATTTTGACTCGCAGCTGCTGTCAAACTTTCTTATAGTTTATGGGTTGCGTTGCTCGGTGAAGGGAAAGGTTCCTTCTCTGCGACCTTGTTTT
The DNA here is from genome assembly GCF_023864275.1 of Schistocerca cancellata. Lineage (NCBI taxonomy): Eukaryota > Metazoa > Arthropoda > Insecta > Orthoptera > Acrididae > Schistocerca > Schistocerca cancellata. The sequence goes on along the minus strand of NC_064631.1, from coordinate 603,299,707 downwards.
AACTGTCTCAAATCATGTAAGCAGCCAGTGCTGCTCTTCCGTAAGATGAGCTATTGTTTGTTGTTGTTGTGGTCTTCAGTCCCGAGACTGGTTTGATGCAGCTCTCCATGCTACTCTATCCTGTGCAAGCTTCTTCATCTCCCAGTACTTACTGCAACCTACATCCTTCTGAATCTGCTTAGTGTATTCATCTCTTGGTCTCCCTCTACGATTTTTACCCTCCACGCTGCCCTCCAAAGCTAAATTTGTGATCCCTTGATGCCTCAGAACATGTCCTACCGACCGGTCCCTTCTTCTTGTCAAGTTGTGCCACAAACTCCTCTTCTCCCCAATCCTATTCAATACCTCCTCATTAGTTATGTGATCCACCCATCTAATCTTCAGCATTCTTCTGTAGCACCACATTTCGAAAGCTTCTATTCTCTTCTTGTTCAAACTATTTATCGTCCATGTTTCACTTCCATACATGGCTACACTCCATACAAATACTTTCAGAAACGACTTCCTGACACTTAAATCTATACTCGATGTTAATAAACTTCTCTTCTTCAGACCTGCTTTCTTTGCCATTGCCAGTCTACATATTATATCCTCTCTACTTCGACCATCAACAGTTATGTTGCTCCCCAAACAGCAAAACGCCTTTACTACTTTAAGCATCGCATTTCCTAATCTAATTCCCTCAGCATAACCCGACTTAATTCTACTACATTCCATTATCCTCGTTTAGCTTTTGTTGATGTTCATCTTACATCCTCCTTTCAAGACACTGTCCATTCCGTTCAACTGCTCTTCCAAGTTCTTTGCTGCCTCTGATAGAATTACAATGTCATCGGCGAACCTCAAAGTTTTTATTTCTTCTCCATGGATTTTAATACCTACTCCGAATTTTTCTTTCGTTTACCTTACTGCTTGCTCAATATACAGATTGAATAACATCGGGGAGAGGCTACAACCCTGTCTCACTCCCTTCCCAACCACTGCTTCCCTTTCATGCCCCTCGACTCTTATAACTGCCATCTGGTTTCTGTACAAATTGTAAATACCCTTTCGCTCCCTGTATTTTACCCCTGCCACCTTTAGAATTTGAAAGAGAGTATTCCAGTCAACATTGTCAAAAGCTTTCTCTAAGTCTATAAATGCTAGAAACGTAGGTTTGCCTTTCCTTAATCTTTCTTCTAAGATAAGGCGTACGGTCAGTATTGCCTCACGTGTTCCAACATTTCTACGGAATCCAAACTGATCTTCCCCGACGTCGGTTTGTACCAGTTTTTCCATTCGTCTGTAAAGTACTCGCGTTAGTATTTTGGAGCTGTGACTTATGAATCTGATAGTTCGGTAATTTTCACATCTGTGAACACATGCTTTCTTTGGGATTGTAATTATTATGTTCTTCTTGAAATCTGAAGGTATTTCGCCTGTCTCATACAGCTTGCTCACCAGATGGTAGAGTTTTGTCATGACTGGCTCTCGCGAGGCCGTCAGTAGTTCTAATGGAATGTTGTCTACTCCTGGGGCCTTGTTTCGACTCAGGTCTTTCAGTGCTCTGTCAAACACTTCACGCAGTATCCTATCTCCCATTTCATCTTCATCTACATCCTCTTCCATTTCCATAATATTGTCCTCAAGTACATCGCCCTTGTATAGACCCTCTTGCACTCCTTCCACCTTCCTGCTTTCCCTTCTTTGCTTGGAACTGGGTTTCCATCTGAGCTAACTGTGGTGAAAATCACGCTTACGCCGACTGCCCCACAGCTTAGCTGCGATGTACGCGTAGTAACCAGGCACGTGGCGCCTTAAATAGGGCGTGCCCAGGGTTATCACGCCAGATGTACTTCAGGGGAGTCGCAAGTCGGCAAGGCATCACTTTCAAGGGAGCCAAGACGGATACCTCTCATAGGCCGTATACCGACGCAGTGCGCTCTCCACCAGCTTCACCGGCCCTGCCGCTCAGAATTAATCACACAAACGCTGTCAGGTCGCCTGTCCGGCACCCTCACCCTCACGGAAGCCGTCTCCACCTCTGCACCGCAACGTCCTACCACTTGGGCCAACTCGCAGCAATCCATACCCGTCGTAATACCATGCCTCCATTCCGTAGAAGAACTACTAAAACGGAAGTTCAGTTCCATAGCTGGAAACAGGAAGACTGCATCCTCTCAGGTTATTTACACTGTAGAACAGTCTTTCCAATCTGATCGCGACGGTCATTTACGAAATCCAAACGGTACCTCAATGATCAGTTAATTCCACAGCAATACGCCAGATGTTACTAAACTTTTTTGACACATGGAAATAACGACTAAAATTCTTTAATGGAACGCCAAACCTATTATTTCAAACAGAGAATCCCTGCAAAAAGAATTGCTTCGCAAGAAATAAACACTGCAGCCATCTCGGAATCTTGGTTAAACCAAATTCATTGTTCTCGCTACTAGGCATCCACGGTTTTCCGCAAGACGCATACGACGGAACGGCGATGTAGCTCTGATCGTTAGGTCATTGGTTCCAGCCTCTGTTACTCATGTACGAAAACACACATATAAGATATTTTCAGACAGTAGCGGAGCGCGCGCGCTTAAAAACTTTAGAACTTTCAACAGTGACGCTATACTGCCGTCCAAGAATCATAATTGAAATTGATGAGTGCTTTGTGTTGGTTAATCATCTCGGTCCCTATTCTCCTTCTGTGGAAATTTCAATGAATGGGAGATGAATGGAGATGTAAATAAGCTGTTTTGGGCATTATAGAGGAATAAAATTAACGTTATTTATACTGAAGAGCTGTTGCCCAAATCTTCATCCCAGCGCCTGGATGACTTTCGGTTGCGAGAGACATCACCATGGTCGACTGATGTGGCCGAGCGGTTCTAGGCGCTTCAGTCCGGAACCGCGCTGCTGCTACGGTCGCAGGTTCGAATCCTGCCTCGGGCATGGATGTGTGTGATGTCCTTAGGTTTAAGTAGTTCTAAGTCTAGGGGACTGATGACCTCAGATGTTTAGTCCAATAGTGCTTAGAGCCATTTGAACCATTCTGAACATCACCATGTGTTCTCCCAACATATAACAGCAGTTTAAGTGGGAGGTTTGCCACTACCCGCAGGTTTCTCACCGTTTCTCCGGTATATATAACTATGCTGAATGAGAGCGCCTTGGGACAATACACACCATTATCGAGATGGATCATGCGTAAAGCGAACCGGCAGGCGTATAGAACGTATGTCAGGGAACACCTCCACTTAGAGATTCTTCCCAAAGGTCCGCAGATGAGCGCTACTATCAGTTCATTGATCTAATAAACGAGGCTGCCAGGTCTTCAAAATGCCAAGTCAAACCAATCCTGAGGCGGATAGGTCTTTCAGTTTCACGGTGAAACCAGAACTGCTGAAGCGAAGTCGATAAACATAAGATAATTTACAGTATCCATAAACGAGAACGTACTTGGACGAATTTTCTGAAACACGACCAAGTGGCCTAGATGCCAAACTGTTTTTGAAGATTCGAAAAAACTTTCCTGGGAGCGTATCACGTGTCTCCCATTAGAGAAACACCATAGTCATCGGTATGGTGCACCACGTGCAATTCTAAAACGGGTCTCCATTGGGGAAAGGCTTATATGACCAGCTGGATAACCTGGCACAAATCGTCGCACCTTCTTCGGTCATCCCGGAATCAATGCAAACGTCGGACGCCGTTTTTCCTTCGTCCGTGAGCTCGACACAGATATTACTGAGACCATTTCATTGACAGAATTTTTCTGTCGGTGCTTGGCAGAACATGACAATAGAATCAAACAGAAAACACTTTCTAATATCATGCAAAATTCTGAATATTGTAGCGATTTCAGTCCTCGGAACATAAAAGTCTAAAAAGGTACCAGCAATGCTGCTCCTGGGTATGACGACGTACACTAAAGAATGCTGGACCCTGATCGTCATTTACAATAATTTGTGGAAAGTAGGCAAGTTTACGGACGATTAGCGCGCTTTTGTAATTGTTCCCGTGGTCAAACCTGGAAAAGACCCAGATTCAGTCAGTTCACACTTCCTCGTCGCCCTTTATGATCCCCACCAGGAGCACTAGGAGGCCCAGGAGACGAAACAAACATTTTTCCTGTTGTGTATGCCCCGCTCCTTAATAATAAGAAGAGACACCTAAGTTCGCCTGTTTCGTTTGACTAAACAAGTAGTTCCTCAATGGCGTGCAAGAAAAGATTAATTTTGATTTTGAGGCAGTGGCGAACAGGCTGTTCGCCAAGTTTTCCCCTTATGCGAAATAAATGAGGGTTATTTGCACATAGAGAGGAGTTTATGGAGAAAAACTTAAGATCTTGCTCTAACTGACGAGTACCGTCAGGCTTTAAGACTTCGAGTCAGCATGTGTACCGCTGGTATTTGTAAAATCGGATGACGTAAGTAGTGGATGGGTTGAGACGCATGCGCAAACTAGTGGTAATGACAGACTCTCTAAATTTCTTGGCTTCTACGTGTATACCTGGCTACAGAATGAATAGATACCTGTTACAATGTTGAACTGCTACCGAAAGAGGCACCGAATGACGAACGCTGTTGAAGAGTGGCACAACACAATAAACAATATTATTGGAAACTTTCATCCTAGAATCAACTATCTGTTGGAATGCTTGCAGAAGGAAGCGGAGTTCACAAATTGCATGTACACGACGTTGGAGGTGAATTTTAAGAGGAGGAAGAACCTTGACGACATGTTAGAGAGAACTGTAAAAATTATGAGGGGACTTGCAGTATTAGGTTCTGCTTGAAAGCCATTGCCAAAATTCAAAAATTGGACTACAATTTATCATAAGTAATATATTATAAATGCCCTGGTTTTGCTGATGGTTTGATAGTATGGGGAGAACAGAAACTGAAGCATAGGAGAAACTTAATGACTGACACAGCACATTTCAAAAATTTAGGGCTAAAAATAAATAGAACAAAGAGAGTAGAAATGACCACCAACAGGCAAGGAACAACTTCGAATATATTTCTAGAAGGAGTCAAAGTAGAATCTGGTACCCATTTCAAGTACCTAGGAAGTATGATCTCGAAAGACAACACCATCAAGCAGGATGTACTCAGCAGGACACAGAAAGCATCCAATCTTCTGTGGGACGAGGAAATGACACGAAAAGCGAAAGCGATCACGTAACACAACCATGTACGCTCCCGGTAGCTGAGTGGTCAGCGCGACAGAATGTCAATCCTAACAGCCCAGGTTCGATTCCCGGCTGGGTCGGAGAGTTTATCCGCTACGGGACTTGGTATTATGTTGTCCTGATCATCACCATTTCATCCCCATCGACGCGCAAGTCGCCGAAGTGGCGTCAAATCGAAAGACTTGCACTCGGCGAACGGTCTACCCGACGGGAGGCCATAGTCACACGACATTTACATTTTTAACACAACTATTTCGTACGAATCCTTACATATGGTTTAGAAACATGGATGCTTCTAAACAAAGACCTCAGCAGAGTTCAGGCAACAGAAGTGAAATTCATTAGACTTATGAATCGAACAACTAGAAAGAACAAAATTAAGAATGAGGTGAATAGAAAAGTAGCTGGTGTTGTGGTTCTTGTTAACCAGTGTCGTAAAGAAACGCAGGCTTCAGTGGTATGGGCACATAATGGGAATGAACAGCGAAAGACCTGCCAAAAAGTATTTCAACTGAATCTCGTAGGAAGAAGACCATGGGGGACACCAAAAAACGCTTGATAGACACTGTAAGATCAGATGTGGAGGAGAAAATACGCAAATAAGAAGGCGTCCTGGTACAGAAGTTGTATGAAGAAGGAGATGGCGAGCGCTTGTACACCACAGCCGGGGGAAACGATGATGAATATATTACAAAGTTATGGAGAAGAAATAAAAACTTTGAGGTTCGCCGATGACATAGTAATTCTGGCAGAGACAGCAAAGGACTTGGAAGAACAGTTGAACGGAATGGACAGTGTCTTGAAAGGAGGATATAAGATGAACATCAGCCAAAGCTAAACGAGGATAATGAAATGTAGTCGAATCAAGTTGGGTGATACTGAGGGAATTAGATTAGGAAATGAGATGCTTAAAGTAGTAAAGGAGTTTTGCTATTTGGGGAGCAACATAACTGATGATGGTCGAAGTAGTGAGGATATAAAATGTAGACTGGCAATGGCAAGGAAAGCGTTTCTGAAGAAGAGAAATTTGTTAACATCGAGTATAGATTTAAGTGTCAGGAAGCCGTTTCTGAAAGTATTTGTATGGAGTGTAGCCATGTATGGAAGTGAAACATGGACGATGAATAGTTTAGACAAGAAGAGAATACACTCCTGGAAATAACACATTGACACCGGTGTGTCAGACCCACCATACTTGCTCCGGACACTGCGAGAGGGCTGTACAAGCAATGATCACACGCACGGCACAGCGTACACACCAGGAACCGCGGTGTTGGCCGTCGAATGGCGCTAGCTGCGCAGCATTTGTGCACCGCCGCCGTCAGTGTCAGCCAGTTTGCCGTGGCATACGGAGCTCCATCGCAGTCTTTAACACTGGTAGCATGCCGCGACAGCGTGGACGTGAACCGTATGTGCAGTTGACGGACTTTGAGCGAGGGCGTATAGTGGGCATGCGGGAGGCCGGGTGGACGTACCGCCGAATTGCTCAACACGTGGGGCGTGAGGTCTCCACAGTACATCGATGTTGTCGCCAGTGGTCGGCGGAAGGTGCACGTGCCCGTCGACCTGGGACCGGACCGCAGCGACGCACGGATGCACGCCAAGACCGTAGGATCCTACGCAGTGCCGTAGGGGACCGCACCGCCACTTCCCAGCAAATTAGGGACACTGTTGCTCCTGGGGTATCGGCGAGGACCATTCGCAACCGTCTCCATGAAGCTGGGCTACGGTCCCGCACACCGTTAGGCCGTCTTCCGCTCACGCCCCAACATCGTGCAGGCCGCCTCCAGTGGTGTCGCGACAGGCGTGAATGGAGGGACGAATGGAGACGTGTCGTCTTCAGCGATGAGAGTCGCTTCTGCCTTGGTGCCAATGATGGTCGTATGCGTGTTTGGCGCCGTGCAGGTGAGCGCCACAATCAGGACTGCATACGACCGAGGCACACAGGGCCAACACCCGGCATCATGGTGTGGGGAGCGATCTCCTACACTGGCCGTACACCACTGGTGATCGTCGAGGGGACACTGAATAGTGCACGGTACATCCAAACCGTCATCGAACCCATCGTTGTACCATTCCTAGACCGGAAAGGGAACTTGCTGTTCCAACAGGACAATGCACGTCCGCATGTATCCCGTGCCACCCAACGTGCTCTAGAAGGTGTAAGTCAACTACCCTGGCCAGCAAGATCTCCGGATCTGTCCTTCATTGAGCATGTTTGGGACTGGATGAAGCGTCGTCTCACGCGGTCTGCACGTCCAGCACGAACGCTGGTCCAGCTGAGGCGCCAGGTGGAAATGGCATGGCAAGCCGTTCCACAGGACTACATCCAGCATCTTTACGATCGTCTCCATGGGAGAATAGCAGCCTGCATTGCTGCGAAAGGTGGATATACACTGTACTAGTGCCGACATTGTGCATGCTCTGTTGCCTGTGTCTATGTGCCTGTGGTTCTGTCAGTGTGATCATGTGATGTCTCTGACCCCAGGAATGTGTCAATAAAGTTTCCCCTTCCTGGGACAATGAATTCACGGTGTTCTTATTTCAATTTCCAGGAGTGTAGAAGCTTTCGAAATGTGGTGCTACAGAAGAATGCTGAAGATTAGATGGGTAGATCTCCTAACTAATGTGGAGGTCTTGAATAGAATTGGCGAGAAGAGGAGATTGTGGCACAACTTGACGAGAAGAAGAGACCGGTTGGTAGGACATGTTCTGAGGCATCAAGGGATCACAAATTTAGCACTGGAGGGCAGCGTAGAGGGTAAAAATCGTAGAGGGAGACCAAGACATGAATACACTAAGCAGATTCAGAAGGATGTAGGTTGCAGTAAGTACTGGGAGATGAAGAAGCTTGCACAGGATAGAGTAGCATGGAGAGGTGCATCAAACCAGTCTCAGGACTGAAGACCAAACAACAACAACATGAAAACGACTGAGTCCGTGTAGATTGCTTGGTCACAATTATTAACTGTAAACTGTATTGTAGAAGCATTATCAGCGTTAATTTCGTAACGTTGTTAAATAAAGTGTACTGCAATTCTAGCATAAAAATGGTGAAGACTATGAAAAAAGAAAGTAATGTTCTGTCGCTGATACCCATAATTTCCCAGATATAGTAAACAGTTCAAAAAATAAATGTGATATTATTTACAGAAATTATGTTTCCTGCTTTCCTTAAATAAACTGATGAGATAAAATATTATGACCACTGCCCACCACGAGATGAATGCTTACAAGTGGCGCTGAGGGCTTGTGGCGCGGTTAAGCGAAGTATCTGAGCAGACCAGAGACGAATGGGAAATCATTCTCGCGCCGGTAAGTGGCGTAGATTACACTGGCATAAGCGATATTTACAAAGGCCTAACTGCTGTGGGACGGCGGCTGGGCGAGCACCTCGGAAACGGTGAGGCTGGTCGGCTGTTCGCGCGCTATTGCCTTGAGCATCTATGGAAAGTGGATGAAGGATGGAGAAACCTCGAGTATGCGACAAGAAGTTGGACGTCCGTATCTCATCGCAATAGGCATCGAAAGGTAGCCAGTTCTCTAAAGCACGATAGGCGGCCATCTGTGGCAGATCTGACGGCAGAGTACGATGCCGGCCCGGATACAAGTGTCTCGGAGTCCACTGTTCAGCGCACGTTGTTTAACAGTGTGTCCCACAGCGGAGCTCCCCTGGCTGCTGCCATGTTGATCCAACAGGACCGTCAGTGTTTGCGGGGTCATCGAGATCGGACAGCGGGTCAATGGAATCGTGTCGCCTGGTCGGATGAATCACGTTCCTTGTTAAAGCAGATCAATGGTTGTGTATGGATACGCAGTCGTCCAGGCGAACGGTCACAGGCCGGTGGGAGTAGTGTTATGTTCTGGGGGACATTCACCTGGACTTCTACGGGGCCTGCGGTAGTAACCGAAGGCGCCATGACAGTTGTGGTCTACGTGAATATTATTAGAAACCACCTTAACCGTTTATGCTCGATGTATTCCTCAACATCGATGGCATCTTCCAACTGGGTAACTGCCGATGTGACAAGGTCATAATCGTGCTGAAGTGATTTAAGGAGCGTGATAGTGAACACAAGTGATGTCTTGGGCATCAAATTAAGCTTATCTGCATCCTATGAAACGCAAGTGGGACGCTATCGAGTGCCAGCTCCACGCCCACGACAACCAGGCCGTAAATTACGGGAACTGTGTGGCCTGTGCGTGCGCATCTGGTGCCAAAAGCCTCTGGAACCCTACAAAGTACCTGTCGAATCCATGGCACGCAGAATCACTGCCGTATTACGTTTCGAAGGTAGACCAACATGCTTGTAAGCTGGTGGTCATAATGTTTTGGCTCATCAATGTACATCCTTTGAAGGGTCCTATTCATTGACCATTTTTATAGGTTTACTTTTCGTATTTTTCGATGTGCATACTAAGTGTTTATATGGTTGTTGCTCTCTGTTTCTCTTGAATTATAGTTTTTCCTTAAGAGCAGTTTTTTTGAAACTGCACTCCTATCTGCTACGTTAAGTAAGACGAGGCAATCATTGCCACGACTAAACTGCTACGAAAAATGACGTGGTGTAGTTTAACAACAAAAAGGCAAAATTGTTCAAATAATAGTCCATGTTTTTTGTCTCTAGAAAAACAGAAAGCGCCATTTGGCCTCAGAATATACACCTGAAATAACAGTATATGCATCCTTGTATTTATACGTACTACATATTTAAAACAAAACAAAAACCTAGGTTCTCAGACTGAATTTTTTGAAGTACTTGAATACAAAATTATTGGTTAGTATAAGTCTATGCATTAAATAATTATGTTTAACACTTCGATGAGTAGTTAATAAATGATTCTCTGGGACACGATTTCCTTTTAAATATTTAAACATAGTTTTAGCGCCGGTCGGAGTGGCCGAGCGGTTCTACGCTCTTCAGTCTGGTACCGCGCGACCGCTACGGTCGCAGGTTCCAATGCTGCCTCGGGCACGGACGTGTGTGATGTCCTTAGGTTAGTTAGGTTTAAGTAGTTCTAAGTTCTAGGGGATTGATGACCTCATTTGTTAAGTCCCATAGTGCTCAGAGCCATTTGAACCATTTGAACCGTTTTAGCTTGTCGATTAAATCGCAGCAGTACTCCACATCGCTGGTGCGGAAAACTGCTTTTACTTCGAACAGTGCACTCTGTTTATACAATAATCTGTAGTCTGTAAAATGCACGCCAGTCTCACAAAATTATCACAAATGATTAAGGAATCTGGACATCCAGCTGCAGCAATACTTATTTAAGTCCTGATCAAAACCAATATCTGTATATATTCAAGACCTAACCTTATTTGTTCTATTTGTTTACACAGAGTGCGGCACGTTTTAAATTGTGAGCTATTGTTGAATACGGTTACTACCTGACAAAGATGATGTCCGCTGATTTCCAGCAAACCTTGCTACTCGTATATTTGCGTGTCCGCTTTTCTCCGGCATTCTTCTATTCGCATGGAATGTTGTTTGCAGCTCGTGTAGTTCATGTTGGACGTTATCAGCATTGCTTATCTCATAAACCTGGGCTGTCAGCGTGTGTAACAAGGCGTCCTTCTGTGCTGGATGGTGGTACAACTCTGCATGCGGATATCTTCCCGTGTGCGTCCGTTTTCTGCACATCTTATGCCCTAGTTTGTTTCTAGATGTTCTATTTACTTCTACATCCAGGAAAGGAATCGCGCCGTTATTCGCTGTTTCCAGCGTGAGCTGTGTGTTTTATGCAGGCTATTGAAATGCTGGCGAAACTTGCGGTGTTTCGCTTCCACACACGACCCTGTGGCGAACGTGCCGTCCGCTTACCTCAAAGAGCAATGTGGGCGCAGCGGCGCCGAAATTAGGGCTGTTTGTTCGAATGCTTTCGTAAGAATATCAGCTGCTACAGGAGAAAGCGACGGCCGAAGTAGAAAGGATATAAAATGCAGTCTGGCAATAGGAAAGAAAGCGTTTCTGGAAAAGAGAAACCCGTTAGGTAGTCTTTCCTGTAACAATTTGTCTCGATTGTAGCCTTGTACGGAAGTAGAACGAGGACAATAAACAGTTCAGGCTAGAAGAGAGTAGACGCTTCGCAACTGTGTTGCTATGGAAGAATCCTCAAGATTACATAGGTAGAGTACGTAAGTTACCACTGTAAACGTGTACGAGGTGGTTCAGCCAAAATCCTCACCACAGCTACTTCATGAACAGTTTAAGATGTAATCCGGTTTCCACACAAATGAACTATGAAGTCCTTACGAAATATGCAGTCTCTATTCATAACTATATTGTTTACAAATATGTAATTGTCGTTTGACGAGGGCCTCTCGTCGGGCAGACCGTTCGCCGGGTGCAAGTCTTTCGATTTAACGCCACTGCAGCGACTTGCGCGTCGATGGTGATGAAATGATGATGATGAGGACAACACAACACCCAGTCCCTGAGCGGAGAAAATCTATGACCCAGCCGGGAATCGAACCGGGGGCCTCAGGATTGACATGTTGTCGCGCTGACCACTCAGTTACCGGGGGCGGACATATTGTTTACAGAGATATCAGTACGTAACCGGCCCCTACCTAATCGACCTATGGACTGCGATTTCAATGTCCGTGATCGCTTGTGAATAATGAAATTTTACAATGGGTAAGGCTATGGCTACCGAACGAAAATAATACAGGCTAGCAGGAGGAAAGAGTACAACAGACTCTTCTGAAGGAAAAATCTATTCTAAGCCTTATCTAAATACTGATACTAATTTTGAAATAGGTGGAAGTTAAGTTAGTGCAGTCGCTCATGAAACACGCAAGAAGGAAAAAGCTACCACGTAATATATATAATACAAAAAATACTAATTAGCAAAAAAAAAAACGATAATTAAACAGTTGCCAGCCAACTAGGGCAATGAATATCCAAGATCCTAAGAAAGGTAATGGCGGAGAAAATTAAGCAAATAATCATTGGCGTGGCAACAGAAGGTTGTCACGGTTTTCCACAACATAGCAGTTCACGAGAAAATAAATGAATTAGAAAGCACTGACTTTTCTATTACTTATTCTAAAACACTAAATTTTGAAATTAAAGTTAAAAGAAGTTGTTGGTTAAATAAATGACTTATTTAGCAGAAACTTTGTTACGTAAAAAACTACTTTCAGTAACCTCAGTGTAATGTAATGCAAAATTTAGAGAAATGCAAGCAATTTACGTTTAATTATTGAAATATTTAACTGAATTTACTTTAAGAACAACTGATTTACTTTTAACCTAAGAACGATAAAATACGTACTAAGCCAGCAGATGTTACTCGCTGAGCTAGATACTGAATAAATGAAATTGTGGACTCTTAATTTGTGCTGCATCTTTTGTTACTAGGTTTGCTAGTGAAATTTTACGTTACTTTAAATGAGTGAAATTAATACTCAAAATTGCGTATTAATTATGCCTTTATTACGCAATACAAGAATGAACAGTTACTACGGCACCAAAATTTAGACTGAAACTGTTCATTAGCACAAACAAAAACAAAAAAAAAAACCTGGCAGTTTTCATGTTTTTACAATTTTACGACACTCGGTGATTGCATGGAAAGGAAATGGACCCTGCTTGATAATAATGTCTGAGGACTATGGAATTTGAAAATTTGTGGGAATGTCTTATGGGACCAAACCGCTGAGGTCATCGGTCCCTAAGCCTACACACTACTTAATCTACCTTAAACTAACTTACGCTATGAACAACCATGCCCGAGGGAGGACTCGAACCTCCGACGCGCACGGACCGTGGCAAGGCGCCTCAGACCGCGCGCCTACCCCGCGTGGCGGAGGACTCTGCCAATACTGGTGTCCTACAGGATTTAACTATTGCAAATTATTATTCGAGAAAGTTAGTCAATAAAGTCTGTTAAAGAAATGCCACTGGGTAATGCATGTACAATATTAGTTATACCCTGTCAGTTAACAGTCTTACGATTTTGTAGATATGCGGACGACGAAGAATGTAGCCGGCGACAATACTACTGGTTGAGAACCACGAGTCGTCTCCGGACAGGAAATAGTAAGAACTGCAGCTTTCTCCGCCTATCAACTCCGACCGTGCTCTCAAATGCTCGCTGGTTAATAAAGTAGGTGCGCCTCCATCGGCGCGATCAAAGCTGCACGGCGCGTCTGCGGTTGCGCCCAATATCTTCCACACTCTTTCCAAACTTAAGCTGCTGCGAGTTCTCTCTTTCCGTACGCAAAGATAAACAACGGCGCAGCTACTGCCTTCTTGCTAACGATATATATGAGCAAAGTTTCATTGACGATTACCTAGCAATTTACAATATTTACACTATAATTGCAATTAATTATGTGCTTTCACAAATACACTATTACATCAATTACATCTCTATAATAAAGCTTACAGTTTCAGAATGAGCAGTATATTACAAGTTATCTACAGATTTTAAACGGTGAAAAATTTTGGATGGTGCGGAAGGTATTGTATCTGCATTACCGGTGTTACAAGCCACAGCTTCGATTTCTCAAACGCGATTTGAGTAACTTATGCTACGAGGATCATAGTACTAAAACAGTCGAATTCAACAACAGTCCTCCCTCCAAACTCTGGTTAATAGTTTCGAAGAAATTAAAATTTTTAGAACTTGGAATTTATCTGTTTCGAACGTGAAATCTATTTCTGTCTTATACGGAAGTTCGTGTTACTGTACGGAACTGACACATCAGGCTGACGGCTTGACGCAGCTAAGAGAATTTACTTACAAAAGTGAAACTGATGCTAATCACAGTTTTCCACATGTGGTTGTACTCACACATGAACTGGAAGTCAAAGAATGTGGCATCTAAGGGTGTATCATCAGTCAGTTCTGCTCTTGTTTCTTCCAGAGACTCGAAAGAAAAGCATAGTCTAAAACTGAATGGGTTTGTAGAAGAGGTAATTGAAGTATAAAGAGTGTTAATAACTTCGCGTCAGGCATTCAATGTCAATAAACATACTTACATTGCAAAATTACGTCAGCAACTGCAGCCAAAGTAAATCACAAAAGAATGTAGTTATAAACACTGCCTTAAAATTTCATTTACTTCATAAAGTCTTCGAAATGCACTTTGCAGTCGCTGGTGCACATGTTGCAACAGTGCGATGTTTTACAGCCTCTTGGGTTTTCGGAACTTGCGCATAGACTTCATTTTTGAGTTGAGTCCTGTGGCATCAAATCAGGCAGTCCAATGACAACACACTAATGTACTATCCGGCAAACAGGAAACAGCTAAGTTAGCCCTTTCCTAGCCACGAGAAAGTGATGAAACGGGCACGCATCGCGCTAGCACCACATACAGTTTGATTTTCAAGTGGTAATTACTCTCTGACAGCAGGTAGGACTTCAATAATAAGTTGTTTCAATAAAAACAATCTTGATCGCATCAGTTGTTTATTTGGTGACCAGATTCAGTCTGTTACAATATAATCATCAGCTCATTGTAGTGTGTGAAAAAGAGTAGTATACATTCTTAGAGGTCAAACGACGTGAATATAATCGTAAGACTAAGGTAATATTCGAGTGTGGCTGATAAACCTTTGGCGAGAACAGGAGTCGATGGCGTCGAGACGATGGCTCTGGGGGTGTGAACAACACTGCTCAGTGACGCCCAGCTGCTTGCGGCTTAATAGCGCAAGCTTCGCCAACCACCTTCGGCATAACGTCGCAAGTAGCCATTGGTAGTGAAGTACGACTACATTCCGCGGAAACCGTTAGTAAAATATGTAATTACTTGCAGTTTGGTCAAAGAATGAACAGCTAAAGAAGTATTTTAATATTACTGAAAGACGTCCATTACAAAAAGTTAAAAACAGAGGAAACCTCATTATCCAATGACGTTGGTTGATTTTAACGTAGGCTACCCAATAATGGGACTTAGTATAAGTGTAAGCATAGCAAAGATGGTTGGTATGACGCCAACTGGTAACTACCGAAGCGAAACGCGTCCCGTCTGAGTGAAAAATGTTGCGGGACCAAGTTGGTAGAAAGGGTACCAATTGGTAATCAAGGAAACGATATGTGAATCGATAACTATCGCTATCGACCACGGATGTTGCGTGGTTTCTGCAATTTTGGATCCGTAACATCTTAGATAAATGGCGGGACATATTTTGTGTCTGTGGGTTAGCAGCTGTCGTCAGACCAAGCGTCTTTGCTACGCTTACGCTTAGCGTAAGTCCCTATAGAGAGCAGTTTAGGTTTAAATGAGCCAAAGTCATTGAATAATGAGGTTTTCTCTGTTTTTAGCTTTTTATAATGCATGTATTTTACGTAATACTTCAATAAATTACTTCATTAGCTGTTCATTCTTTGTTCAAACTTTCAAAAAATGTGTGTGAAATCTTATAGGACTTAACTGCTATGGTCATCAGTCCCCAAGCTTACACACTACTTAACCTAAATTATCCTAAGGACAAACACACACATCCATGCCCGAGGGAGGACTCGAACCTCCGCCGGGACCAGCCGCACAGTCCATGATCAAATTTTCAGTAATTATATATTTTGTAAACGGATTCCGCGGTGTGTAGTCATGTCTTACTACCATTGGCTACAAGTGACGTTATACCGAACGTGGTGGACGGAGCGTTCACTATTTAACTACATTTTCATTTTTTATAGGGTGGTACTCCTCCACGCCCACACCGGCATGATGGCGTACACAAAAGGCCTACAGCCATCTATGCATATTGATTAGTTTTCACTAAGTGCGGTCTCGCAGGATGTGGGTACTAAGAAGTCTGCGTACGTCTGGTTATGAGTAACCATTAGTATGCAGCAACTGAACCCTATTTACCAGCGCTCTTCAGCCATCTAGAGCTGCCTGTTCCATGTTAACGTTTCCTGTTGTTACTAAGCGTAAATCAGCCATAATTTAATATTATTTTGTTCTTTCGATTGTATTCAAGTCCTCTGACCCCTAAGAATGTATAGTACTTTTCTTTCATAAAGTGGTCTGATGATGATCTTATAAAAGATGGAAACCGGACACCAATTACAAAACTTATGTGCGATCGAGCCTCTTTTTATTGAAATAATTTTATCATACTTTATAGATCGCTCTTTTTCACAGATAACGTTCCAAAACATTATTACTTCAATAAGAAATTGTACCTCTCTGTTACCCGTTAAGATTTCTTGAATGAAGTAAGGACCAATCACATAATCTAGGCTTAACCTGCAACAAACGTTCACATTCCACTCCCTCTGATGTTCAGCCTTTTACAGTCAGTGAGAATTCTCTACAGCTCAACGACACGTGCTACTTACATTCAGCTTTCCGTGATCTGTGAGGTTCGCTTCATCGATAAAGAGAGTACTTCGAAGAAAGAAGCTATATAGTCTTGGTGCCGCATCGGAACAGAGCGACAGAATTCCACGCGTCTTGCGGAGACTAATCTGCTGGTGAAGAGATTCTTGTACGGGTGGAAGTTGTTTGCGCGCAAATCGCGAACGGCGCTGGGTCGACTTACTGCAGAGGCGCTCGCAGGTTCTCTGAAACTAACGTGAGGAAACGAGTAGCAGCTGCCAGAACGTCTGCTTTGTTCGCAGACTCACTCCTTACATTTGTGTGGTATTCTAATGCCCTTCCAATAACAATCTGTTGCACATTCGTTGCATTGTCATTCATGTTGCACACCATCTGTCGGGATACCTCTGTACGTACAACGCAGCTATTCTCTCGTGTTCCTTCTGTGTTATCCGTAGACAAGTAGTATAACTAACTTCTCTGGATCTGTAAAAGATACGTTTTTCCATACTGACCAGCACCAGAGACACGTAAACAACTCAGACATAATGAAAGCTACATTTCCTCTGTGCCCCTTTGTTCAAATGGCTCTGAGCACTATGGGACTTAACATCTCAGGTGATCAGTCCCCTAGAACTTAGAACTACTTAAACCTAACTTACCTAAGGACATCACACACATCTATGCCCAAGGCAGGATTCGAACCTGCGACCGTAGCAGGACTGAAGCGCCTAGAACCGCTTTGTGCAGGTATCACGGTGGTGCAGCTCTGTCTCTGCTTATCCGACGTGACGTATTTTCTTATTTGGGTGTGAAACATAGAAGTTCCACATAAGATAGCAATCTGTTTCATCTTCAAAGCAGATAAATCATAAGTTCTAGTAACTGTAATTTCTGCGAAAATATTAATCTGATTTTGATGAGTGAAATGCATTTGAATCCGTCAGTTTTGGAAACACGATACTAACAGCAGAAATTACTATTTGCAAAACCGAAGTTGATACCAATATCTCTGTAATTAATATAGCTATCTACAAGGGACTGTTCGTCGCCCAGTGAAGACTTTTTCACAATTCATCTGGGTGAAAACGGAATTACGATATCTTTAACTGTTCCGAAAATGTGCAAGATGAACAGCTTAGCTAACTTAGCCTGTTAGGTGTGAGGATTTAGGCAGTGCATTGTTACTGTATATGGTGGCCCCTGGTATATCACACCAGTTGTACGTCATACGTGGAAGCGATCGTTGGGAGCTGCCACAACGAACGAACGTTTCTGAGTTGTCGAACTGGATGATGTAGCAGTGATGTGTGCAGTCTTTGCGCTCATTGGTATGAGTTATAAAGTGGCCAGGCAGAACTGCACTCAGGTTCATAATTTCGCGAGTGAGACAGGATGGCAGCTAACATCTTCGAAACACATGAAATGGTATCATTACATCGTGTGGACTGCATTAAAAAAGTATTGATGTTAATCAGTAGCCTTATACATAATAAGAAGCGAATTATTAGGTCTCGTCAGAACTTTAGATTGTGTACACTAATTTTTTTCAATAACTACTATAACAGCACTAATTCTAATTTATATTTGTTTTAGCCTATGCCACATAGCTTTACTGAGGGGTAATTGTCGTTGCTGTCTTCCACAGAGCTGCTTTTAGAACGGTTCGTTTACAGCAAATAATTGTCACTTTCCGCAGGAGTGGTTGCACGTAGATATTCATGTTTGTTACAATAGCCGTGATTACATGTGCCGTATACTACAGCAGTTCTGTGTGCTAACACACCGATGCGAGACTGAGTATATCATTTTTCATTTCAGCTTTGTTATGCTGTCGTTCTACCTACAGTGTGATTAAACTGCGTTGTCATAGTGTCGACCTTGTCGTGCTGTTTTTGTCTGGGATCTGAAGCAATTAGTGCATGACTGGCGGGACAGTTAAAACCATACCATAGCGGTATCTGAATACAATGGGGATTCGTTTTGGCTTTTCTCATACAACCGCAGCAATGTCATTGTCCGATCCCGCTGTAATTAATCTCGAATGGAGTAGCCCGTTAGACAATTCATTCAGGGGTGGGGTGTGGCATACTACAACAGTGTTTTAAATAGTGGACACGTTAGTGTAACGGAATAGTTCATTTGAGGCTGAATATTTTAAAATGCATACGCGATATTAAAGTCGTTGCGCTTTTTAAGAATCATCCTTGTTAAAATATGGACTTTCACTGTGGCAGTTGACTAATTTTGTGTAAAGTACTCAGACTTTCCATTTGGTAGTTAGCTGGTAACTGAAGCTGATTACTTCATTCGTACGCACATCGTGTTGTAAATTCCACGAAGAAGGAGAGCATTCAGGTACAAGGTACGAACTATGTTCTACATTAACAGTCCCAAGAAGTCACCACAGGCTACTTCTGTAAAGTATTCTCAGAACCAACTACTGCTAATTTATTCACTTCAACTACGAGCATCTACTGTGAACCATTCGTAAATCTTTCTGTTAGATGTGTTTGGTGTGGATGTCTTTGTACCATCAGCAAACATCTCAGTTTATGAAGAGTCCTCCAGAGCCTATTGTGAATCTTTTATTTGGAGTGCTACTAGTATTAAATATTACGGGATACCATATTTAATGTTTTCCCGCTCCAAATTTAGTTTTATTCCTGCGGTCCCATTTTGTTAATGAGACCCTCTGTTTTCTTTTATTAAGGTATGACCTTATTTATGTAAAATAGAGGGGAAGGACGAGTCCTTAATGCCAATTTTTTTTAGGTTCCCTGGTAGAAGACAATGGAAGGCTTTGACAACATCACAAAAATGACAAAAAGATAATTTTCTTGTTTCGTTCAACAACAACTAAGTTTGTGAGATTATGTATTGATTTTTCTGTAGAAAACCTTTTACAGAAGCCAAACTAAGCAGTTGTTAAAATGCTATAAAGTGATTCATTATTCCTTAAGTAGATACCTAATGGTGGTGGAGAGAGACTGGTCTGTAATTTGATGTCACTTGTTTATCTTCACTTTTATGAACTGGTGTTACATCATCATATTACAGACTTTCAAGAAACACACATTGATGCATACTAAATTTCCGTAATTCAGTCGTGTTAACCCCTCCCAATTTTCTAAAAAAATACACTGATGATAAACCGTATGTTTATGCTCTCTGAACATGATGTAGCGTCAGCAAAATCAACAGACCACCTCGATGTACGCTCCAGGCAGCTGTGAACTCTCACCAGTGTGGTAAGGTTGTGCATCTAGTTGGGACCTATGAAGATCCCAGCTAATGAGACTCGCCTGTGCAGAAGATTGAGAGAGTCCTGAAGTTTTTCAATAATTTCCGACAATGCAGCCTACAATGCGATTCTGTACGGTCTGTTGTAACCGTGACGGTCCATTTTTCTACAATTGCTTGTAACTAGCAAATCTTGCTGCAACGCAAATGGCATCAAACGGAACTGATCCAGCAATGCACGTGCATAGTATGAGGCTTCTAGAACTGTTCGCTTCATTTCTATTGTATGTACTGGTCAGTTGGTATTGCACACGTCACAGCCATCAGAACACGATGAGCAACTGATTGATTATAAATATATTAAACTACACCTGTAACGGTCCCAGGATCAACATGTGACTAACACATTAACATCATATTAGTAGTAATGGACGATTCGAGTCCATTGCTTTGTTAAGTCGGCAGTCTAGCGTGTCCTACCTTGTGCAAATACAGTACTGCAGCTACTGCCTCCTCTAATATATTTGACATATCCCACTTTTGTGCATGTTTCTTTAAATCTTCCTCTCTACTGATCCTATCAATGAGAAGTTCACTACGCCTTGGTGTCGTAACATACCTTAATTACCAACCTGACTCTTCTTACGGTAAAGGTTTGTCATAGACTTCTTATCTCGTCTGCACTTTTTAATATCTCTTCGCCTCGTACTCAATCTGTCCAGTTGATTTTTAACATCCTTCAGCAGCAGCACATTCAGACAGTTCGAATTCTTGCCCTCTCTAAACTTCTCATCGTCCACACCACATTTCCATTCACTGCCATACTCCACACATCGTTATTTAATTAGGAAGAATTTAGTGAAACTGTAATTTTTCAAACACCTCTTTCTTATATCCAAGTCAATATTTGATACCAGTAGGTCTGTTTTGCTGAAGAAATGTCTCTTCGCCTGCGTCCATCAAGTTGTGTTATCTTCCTGGCATCGTTCAATCTGTTTCATCTTACTTTCCACATAGAATTTCTTAACTTCTTCCTCAACTTTGTAATTCCCAACTCTGATGTTCAGCAAGTCATTACTCTCTGTTTACTATTCAAATCACATTTGTCTTTTCTTGGTTTGTTCTCATCCATATTCTCCTTGCAGAAATTGTCTTTTGCTTCATAGCCTCTTCTGTGTACAAGTTAATCAACAGAGGTCTTAACTGCAGCCCTACGTTACACACTTCTGTAAATTAATGTGTCTCTCTTGATCATCCTCTATTATTACTTCCACTTGGATTTGCAGTAGTTTTAGTTAACTTGTCCGTTGCTTTCCTGAAAGTATGATTTATAGGCCAAGAAAATTAGATTTCTACCCTCCAAATATTGGTGGAATTCTGGAAACTAAGGCCTCTGATACGAATTATCTCAGCTTGCACCGATTCTGAGTGCAACTTCAGTCGTGATAAAAAGAAAACTACAAAATTTTCCGAGTTTTCCTGTTTATTTTTCCCCAGTTTCTCCGAGACTAGGGGCCTTATAGAAATCGTCGAGATTACAAAAATGTAGGAATTAATTTCTTTGTCGGTTGCGTACCAAACATTTGCTGTTGAATTAAACTTTTCTATAGAAAAGCTACATCAGAAAAAGGTAATTTTTCACACTTTTCGAAAAACACTCGTTTCGTCGCTATAAAAGGTGGAGCACATGAGATTGGCCAATTTGACGCAACGTTTTTAGGAGAAAAATTGTAGAGCATCAAATTGTGAAATTTCAAAGAAGAAATCGAGTCCTACCCTTAAAATAAAACATAAAATCACAATGCACGACAAGGTCATGTCTGCCAACGCGAAAAGATATTTTGCAGAACCGCGTTCCAGATAAAGTCCAATGAAGAGCTTGAGCATTATTTTGAGTACGAGCTGGTTCCATATCCTATTTCTATGTTTAATGATGTAGGTATGTGGAAAACACAAAAAGCCGCGCTTAACATGTTGTTTGAAACCTTTTAAGACCGATTTTACTTCAAAAAGCAAAGGTCGTTGTAGATTACAATTTCTGTTACATAGAGTGGCATGGGAGCCAAAAGAACTATTAATATTTTCTTCCACAATTAAGAGGGGTAGTCCTATGAAAACGAGGCACTACTTAACTAAGTGAACTGTTTATTATTTCAAAAGTTATCGCCATAACTGTTAATAAATTTCTTCTACTGTCAGATAAGCCGGTTAACGCCTTGACGGAAAATGGTTGCGGTTGTCTGCAGAACCATGATCGCACCTAGGCGTGCAACTATTCGTCCGAAGCAAACAGACGGCCACGAATGTCCTTCTTCAGACCTCCAAAAGTATGGAAATCGAATGGGGAGAGATAGGGACTGTATGGAGGATGTGTAAGGGCTTCCCAACGAAACTTCTGAAGCGTAGTAGAAATATCTCGGCAACATGTGGGCGGGGATTATCCTGCAATAAATGATGCCGTACGTTAACATTCCTGAGTGTTTGGACATGATCGCACGGTTAAAATTTTTGTACAATGTCCACATTCTATTATGCTTCAACTGTGGCTTCAAGAGGACTTCATGTATTTCTCGGTGCTGGGGCGCACAGCTTGGGGTTTTTCTCATGGACATGAATCCATGTGCTTCTGTTGTTGCCTCTGACGCCTGCTCTCTGGCTCGAAATAATGACACCATGTTTCATATCCCGATGACAACAAATGGCAGACATATGATAGTCTTCGCCGTGATACCATTCCAGGTGCTGCAACGAGGTCGACATTCCGTTTAGCTTCCACTCCTCTGTCAGGCTGTGGGGAACCCACTGCGCACAAATTTTCTGGAACATCAGATACTCCAATTGTAAAATGTAAACTTTCATCGCCGGAAATGTCACCATTAATAACATATTGCGGGCTATTACACCGTGGTCCAACGGATTTCATATTAAAACCCTACGTTTTGTCTCGACCTGTGCAAGATATTTTCAAGAAGGATCGTAGCTTCTTTGAGTGTCCTACTCACTCCCTGAATCACTACTGACATAGTACGTGGTGCATTCAAGTTCTAAGGCCTCCGATTTTTTTTTCTAATTAACTACTCACCCGAAATCGATGAAACTGGCGTTACTTCTCGACGTAATCGCCCTGCAGACGAACACATTTTTCACAACGCTGACGCCATGATTCCATGGCAGAGGCGAAGGCTTCTTTAGGAGTCTGTTTTGACCACTGGAAAATCGCTGAGGCAATAGCAGCACGGCTGGTGAATGTGTGGCCACGGAGAGTGTCTTTCATTGTTGGAAAAAGCCAAAAGCCACTAGGAGCCAGGTCAGGTGTGTAGGGAGCATGAGAAATCACCTTAAAGTTGTCATCACGAAGAAACTGTTGCGTAACGTTAGCTCGATGTGCGGGTGCGTTGTCTTGGTGAAACAGCACACGCGCAGCCTTTCCAGGACGTTTTTGTTGCAGTGCAGGAAGGAATTTGTTCTTCAAAACATTTTAATAGGATGCACCTGTTACTGTAGTGCCCTTTGGAACGCAATGGGTAAGGATTACGCCCTGGCTGTCCCAGAACATGGACACCATCATTTTTTCAGCACTGGCGGTTACCCGAAATTTTTTTGGTGGCGGTGAATCTGTGTGCTTCCATTGAACTGACTGGCGCTTTGTTTCTGGATTGAAAAATGGCATCCACATCTCATCCATTGCCACAACCGACGAAAAGAAAGTCCCATTCATGCTGTCGTTGTGCGTCAACATTGCATGGCAACATGCCACATGGGCTGCCATGTGGTCGTTCGTCAGCATTCGTGGCACCCACCTGGGTGACACTTTTCGCATTTTCAGGTCGTCATGCAGGATTGTGTGCACAGAACCCACAGAAATGCCAACTCTGGAGGCGACCTGTTCAACAGTCATTCGGCGATCCCCCAAAACAATTCTCTCCACTTTCTCGATCATGTCGTCAGACCAGCTTGTGCGAGCCCGAGGTTGTTTCGGTTTGTTGTCACACTATGTTCTGCCTTCATTAAACTGTCGCACCCACGAACGCACTTTCAACACATCCTTAACTCCGTCACCACGTGTCTCCTTCAACTGTCGATGAATTTCAGTTGGTTTCACACCACGCAAATTCAGAAAACGAATGATTGCACGCTGTTCAAGTAATGAAAACGTCGCCATTTTAAGTATTTAAAACAGTTCTCATTCTCGCCGCTGGCGGTAAAATTCCATCTGCCGTACGGTGCTTCCATCTCTGGGACGTATTGACAATGAACGCGGCCTCATTTTAAAAGAATGCGCATGTTTCTATCTCTTTCCAGTCCGGAGAAAAAAAATCGGAGGCCTTAGAACTTGAATGCACCTCGTAGATCAGTAGCGATCCAGGGTGCGAATCGGACACACAGTAGCTACGGTCCCCCTTGAAAACGCCTTCCGTAGATGGGGTCGAAACGTTGGGTTTTAATGTGAAATCCATTCGATCACGGCATAATAGCGCGGAATATTTTATTAAGTGTCATCAGATGCACTGTCATGATGGCGTAAGCGGTACCGTGCCCAACATGAAACGAATGTCTTCCACTGTCCGCGGTCTGTCATTACTGTTGGCAACATCCACAGCAGCAATGACACAAGGAATAATGACACGATGACCCTGTCCTGGCCGATTTCTCTCTTTCAGTGGCGTCCAACCTCCTCGAAATCGTTTACTCTAAGAAAACACATTCGCAGGTGATGTTTTGTGTTAGTCATACACAGCAGATATTCGGGCATGAAATTCACTTCCTGACACTCCCTCCGCAGTAAAAAAAAAAAAAACGCACTGAACCTCTCTGTTCAATTTTCTCGGCTTCCGAAACGATGTCGGATGCACACATGAATCACTGATCTCACGTCGAGCACGTCTAACAGATATATCGAACAGCAATGAACGTTCCTTCTTGATTCCCAATTGAGAGCACTTCTATACACACTCCTACATGAAGGACTTAGCCAGGCTTTTGTCAAAGGAGGATCCGATTTGTTAAAGAGGAACTTAAAAATGCTACTGTTTTTATTTACTCTCAGAACAAATTTATTTATTTTTTAGTTTCATGTGCATAATTTACTTTCGTGAGGCCTTCATATAAATAGAATTTGGTCTATAAACTTAAGAAGGAAAAACTTTTTTAAAATATGTATAACATATATTCTCAAGATAATATATATCTGTGTTTGGTATTATGATTCTTCACTCTATTGCAAAATGAATTAAAACTCTAATATAGCCTAATGTACTGCCTCTTTGCCAACTAACTACAGCTAATTCTTCTAATATAAGCTTCACTATCGCAGAACAGAAGATTCTTAACGTTGGGTTGGGTAACGTATAACGTTAAAGGGTTCAGACCTCTTTTGATAATAGCTATCTTTCTCCTACTACACTCTTGTATTTAAATTTCCGACTCACCTGAAACGAAGTCAGAATTTCGTCAATACATCAAAGCATCCCAAGTTCCTCAGTTCAGTCCCAAATTTTATTAAAGTATCTTTCATTTCACTGATGTCCTTCAATTTTATTAAATGATCAAGAACTACTTTTAAATTATTGCTTCTACAGTCAACTTCAAGCTATAGCAACAAAATTTATATATAAAACAAAACGGAATACACAAATAATATGAGCTACGCTTTTGGGATCTTTGCACTGATTCACGCATTGATTTCAGCTAGACTTCTAATGTATGCGACCTTACAAATGGGTTTGAATTTATCCACGATAATATGGTTATACA
The DNA here is from genome assembly GCF_023864275.1 of Schistocerca cancellata. Classification (NCBI taxonomy): domain Eukaryota; kingdom Metazoa; phylum Arthropoda; class Insecta; order Orthoptera; family Acrididae; genus Schistocerca; species Schistocerca cancellata. Next base: position 603,274,253 of record NC_064631.1, on the reverse strand, counting down.
GTCTTTGATGCCAAGAAACTGCTTTGTGATGTACAATGTCACAGTTCCAGAAGTGATACAACTTTATGCATAGATACGTAGTACAATATGACGATCGCTAGCTTCCTTCCAATGTAAAGATTGTCGAACTACGTATATTGTCGAAATCTTACGCAAAACGACATTAAAATTCATTACTGTCTGACTGCGAAATAAATAACTGTTCCCCAGATCAAGACAAGTACTGCTACAAATGTAATGAAAAATTATTTTTTATATAATTGCTTGTACAACTTAAAAACATCACAGTCTGAAGATAATCACAGAACATCTGAAAACGCTTCGGTCATTATGGTGTTACAAGACAGTAAATAGATTATGCACAAAAGGCGTGGAAGGGGTGCGAGGACGGGGATTCAGGGCGCGAAAGGCTTGGACGAATTCAAGCAACACGCTGGAAAAATCTTTTAGAAACGAATATGCTATAGAATGTACTATCATCACATACGCCTTCCGCCCTCTACAAACCTCTCCCCTTCGTTCCGCATAGGAACTGCTTTTCGTAATTTAGTACCACTCGGGTGACCAGATTGGGTAATATTGTACCATTTGGCCTACTAATGAAAGAATCTTGAGCATTTTTTTTTTTTTTTGAAAGAAATGCAGTAATCGCCTTTTGGGAGATATTTTTGTTGATCACTACGATTTTTGGGCAACGCAGGCAAATTCAAGTGTATTTTAATACACTGATTTTAATTTAATGATATTTGTAGTTATGTTTCCAACTCTGCTGCCTCGTGTAATACTGAAGTATTGCGACAGCGCTAGGAATAGCGATAATTTAGATCTATCGATGGGCTTTTTGATGGTCGAGAGTGTGTCTCCCTTTTTCGTCGTATGACTGAAACGCAAAATATTTTTCAGTTTCACTATAGGGCAATTAGGTCGTCTTTAGACATGTCCTTGCCTACCTGCATGACCAACTTTTGCGCCATGCTCGTCATGTAGTCTGTTTCGTTTTCATTTGACTGCCATTTATACAAAGTGTTAGGCTGGTGCATAAGTTCGTAGCGTGTTTCCATACATTTAATAAGCACAACAGATACACTTAACAGAGACGTTAGTCGTCAGTAATACTTTCTCCTGTAGTATTTATAACATTCTGGGCTAATTTTCCGATTCAATCACTATAGAAATCACATGCACATATGGCCACCTGCTGAATTTTTTGATTTTGGCTTCCAGCATGCGGTATCCATTCACCCGATTTTTGAACCTTCCCCACTGCATGGAAATATCGCACGGTAATGGAATGATGACAGTTCATCACATTTGTCGGTCCTCCAGTACATTGACGTAGATCATTGTGGATTAATGCGTTTAAACGATGTTCATCAAACTGTGAAGGTCTTCCTAAACGTGGAGATTGACTAATGTCAAAGTAGTCCCCCTTAAACGAGAAAACCATTTTCTTGCCGTGCTCTGTCCAGTGGCATTATCCCCCTACTTGGAGAAAATGTTTCTGGTTGCCTCCGATGCTGTCACCCCTCTCTTGAACTCAAACTAAAATATCACCAGTGAACTACAAAAACAAAGACAATAGATAAATTAACCTACAGCAACCGGAATATCAGAATGCAAGAAAACGTCGCTACCAAAGCAAGCACCATCCTAATATGTAGATTACATCAAGGTTGGCATGGCAGAGAAGTCACGATTGTGTTTGATGAACTGCCTGATGTGACAAGTGACAGAAGTGTGAAATTAACTGAGCGGTCACGCAGAGCCACCAACTGTCACCATTAATGAAACAACGTAAGGAACCATGGCAAAAGATTTGTTTCTGGCTAACGAACAAAATAAACAGCGCCTCATTTCTTTGCTGATTGCACAGCTTGAGGGTAAGTAAATCGTTACCAAGCAAGCCGCTGACGACCGAACTGTAATTGCAGGTACTGCTGTTGACATTACTGCCCGCTCTTCTGTTGTCGTTGAGGAAAATGTCGGCCTTCTTGTGATCCTGACCGCTTCAGCCCGATTGTGCCTCAAGATTTTTCTACTGAAACCGGGTAAAGATAGACAAGGCCACTTATTCTACACATCCCTAAATTTCAAGTTGTCCCAAGTATTGAAAGGCGACATTCTTTTCTTGCATGCCTTCAGTGTCTGCGACACGACAACGTAGCTTTCCGGCAACGGAAATATGAAACTCGGCAAGGAACTGGAGTGAATAACAGCCTACAGAAAGCAGCAGAGATGTTCAGTAATTCCAGTGCTACTGCTGATTAGACTGATGGGGCTGAACACAAGGTCATAGTAACAGTGTACTTCGAAGATAAAACAAAGCATGTGCTTCGGTGTAAAATCTTTGAAAAATGTATTTCGAAGACATCATTCAACCTCGTATCTTTGTCTACTGAAGCAGCTGTCGACAGCATTCCAGGAGGACACATTTGCAGGGGAAAGCTAGGAAAAACAAACTAGATCCTCTGCAGTGAGCCCGGAAGTCTTCAGAATTCGACCTCTTGCCAGTTCCCACTATTAAAGAAAAAGCGCATGCGGAACTTTTGAAAACCATTTAGGGCACAGGGTGCCATGGAAATTGAAGCAACAGAATACTGTCATCCGTATTACTGACACTGATGACTGTGACATGGATAATTACATTCTGGAAGAAGAAAGAAGATATCCCGCCGTGGATATGAAATACGAATAAGGAAGAAATGGAAGATTTAAGGTTAATGATATTTTGTCTCTCATCCTCCACGCGTGTAGAGAAATAATACTGTAAAATTAAGAAACCCAGATTATACATAGCAAAACACTAATCTTTTACTCTAAATGAAGAGACTTTTTACAACATTACTTTAACGCAATTTTATGTAATCATATCTACATTAATTGATTGTTTACTGCGTTAAATTTCTTTTTTCCTAATACAACAAGAACAAAACTAACTTATTTGTTCTCAGTAATATCCTTTTAAACAACTTTTTTGTTCTCCTTTCAAACAACTTTTTTGTTCTTTACATAACGTTATTCTACTAATTTCACAGTTTTCAGACTATTATCTCGACAACAATGAAATTATGGATTGCGTACCAGTAACAAAATTAAAAATGTGAAAACAGGAAAAAATCATTCAATGTGAAGCAGAAAGTTGAAGTTAGTCTTTAATCAGTGATTTACATATAATTGAATAATGGCGGTATTTACTTTCCAGATATGCTTCTTTGTAACGTTCTGGGAATATTTGAAAACACAATTTGATGCTCTTTATCTGTTCTCCTATAAAATTGGCCAATTCACAGAAGCTGCGCGTTTTATATCGACGAAACGAGTGTATCTCGAAAAGTGTGAGTAGTTTTTCTACAGGAAAATTTAATTAAGCAGCACACTTTTGGTACGCAGAAGATACAGAATGTAATGCTATAGATTTTTGGTAACTTGCTCTTTTTCGACAAAAGCCTTGGCTTATGAGTAATTTGAAAAAAAATAAATCCGAAATTTTGGTGGTTTTCTTTTCACCATGGCTGAAGATCCATACAAAAATAGGGGAAAATGCAGTTTATTGACATCAGACGCCTACGGGAGTGATAAAAACGGTTTCCAGAATTCACCTAATTTTCGGAAGGCAATCCCTTTTTTGAAGCTAATCTTAGTGGCCTATTCTTTACATGAAGTAATTCACTAGGCGTCCGTAAAGAAGTTTAGAAGTTCGTTGGTGGATTTCGAATGAAGAGTCATAAACATAATTAGAAAAAAAATCCGTCTCAACACCGTCCACCATCGTAATATAATCGGAATATCTAAAACCAGATTTTATGTTGTTTTCTAAGTCTCGGCAACGTGATACTTAGGTCAGAAAGATAGAGATCGTATGTGTTATAAGGGAGAGGAATATCTGTGAATTGAGGCACTTTTTTGCATTGCTTATTTTAATAGTTAAAATTTTTTTTACAAGGAACAAATTATTAAATATCGAGCAGGTGATCTGAAATTGATTTTCCTGACTGTATTCGTATGAAAGACTTGTGGGAAGCTTTCATTTAAATAATTATGATATTAAAAATGCATGTTGAGATCCTGATTAGCCTAATTCAGACAAGATTACAAAACTTGATAGATATAGTGTTGATTCAATATCATATTCACGATAGTCTGATATGTTCATCAAAGATATTTTAATTAGAGTAACTGGGAAACTCCAAAATTACGGAAAATTTGAGGTGTACAATTCGCAGCTATTCGATCAAGTTTCGATTAGCAACAGTGTATAAACATATTTCAAATTTCATCACTTTCTGTAGGCCTACCAACATGCTTTAATTACAAAGATGAAAAAATGCATTTAGTCAGGCGATAACTTCAAAGGCAGACAACGTATTATTGAGTCAGATAGACAAAATAAGATGGTAAGAAATACAGAAAATACTTATATAATCAAATGAAGAGATTAAGTAACTTCAACAATCAATCACTCTGAAGAATAACAACGTTGTTCAGTTTTGAGGATTGCCGCAAAAAATACAACGGCATTAAAAATATCATTATTTGCAATGTATGAATTTTTCTACATTAAGTAAAATGACTGAAATAGGTGTAGGTAAGCCAAATTTTAGTTGCCTGAAGGCCTTTGTCCTGTAAGGAATGACACGAGATGTGTACCTTAATTTGTATATTCGCGATTCAAAAATAAATAAATTGTTATACTTTGTTTAAAATATTTTCGTGATTGACGTTTCAGCTATCCGAGAGGGTGAGGTCAACCACCAGCAGATCGTAGTTGTCTCCCGAGCGCCAGGTGTTCGCTGTGTTGGCACTTACGTTTTGCAAGTATGTGTATAGTTTCTGCAGGAAAGAAGAAATCTATAAATCAACCACGTACAGCTGATATAATAATAACAAGATTCCACCGAAAAGGTAAGAAAATTTTATATTTTATTTAAACTTCAAAGGAATATTTTGTGGCGTCAGCTCTCTAGATTGTTCGCAAGTAGAAACTGGATTTCCTGTCGACGTCTTTACACTGTCACAGCTTGATTTTCGCATCGTGGAATGTTGTTTGATACAGTTTCTCTCAAAGTGACTTTGCTGCGCTACCACATAATGTAAATGGCCTGGATCCGTATTCTGGAGTAACGGTGTTCTGAACCCTGTCTGGCTGTTCGGATTTAAATCTTACATAACCCCTCTAAACTGTTAAAGCCGAATCCCGGGATGGTTCATTTGAGAAAAATACAGTCGAGTTCATCCCCCGGCCTGGTCCATTCCGAACTTACGCACCGTCTCTGATCTCAGCTCTGTCGACGGGAGGAATCTCGTCTGCAGTGTTTAGGGATGCGGCTTAAGGTCTAGTGGCAAACCCGCCAGGGTTTAAAAACTTTGGCATTAACGGCGTATGATTCGCTTATCAAGCGACCATGAAAAAGTGGAGCTGTGGAGTGCCCAGTGCAGTGACAGCAGCTGGTTTGCTACATATTGTATCTGACTCACTTCTGCTAAACGTTCAAGGTTAAAGGCCCACCTGAAAGGCTGCAGAATCGCCCTGGTGCCATTAGTTGGGAGCTGTTTAAAAACCATGTGTCAAATTACCGCACGCTTTGTTGCGGTCTGTGTTACTCTGCTCAGAAAATAATGCAAAGTCCTGCTCCTTGATGGCTGTCGAAAGTGTGTGTGTGTGTGTGTGTGTGTGTGTGTGTGTGTGCGTAGGGAAATATACAAATAACACTTAAATGTACAGGAAAATGTACCGAAAAGTAGTCTACAGCTGTGAATTGTGAACGTCTCATTACATCACATGACACATTTTGGGACTTGTGGGACCATCTCCATATGTAGTTTGTGAAATTATAGTATTTTAATATGTTAATATAATATCACCATTAGTAATAAAGCAAGGCGGTATGTTTTCAGGTATCCTGTTGGGTTGATGACACCGTTTCTGTGCTTAACATTTCGACAACGGACGTAGTCGTCATCGTCAGCTGCTGCTGGCGCTGGACATCAACAACACTGTGTATTTCAGGCATCGCAGACTGTTAACACGTAGTACAGCGTGGTACCACTTCTCCCGGATCCCTTTGTAACTCTCTGAATGTCGTGTTTACAAGACCTTCAATATATGAGATTTGATGTTCGCCTGCTTAGTTGGGTGGTACAATGCTTGCCTCTCATGCAAGCGGGCCCGGGTTCGATTCGCGGCCGGGTTAGAGAATTTCTCCTCTCGCAGACTGGGTGTTGTGTTGTCCTCATCATCATTTCATCCTCTTCATCAGCAGGGAAGTCACCCAGTGTGGTGTCGACTGAAGTAAGACTTGCACTTGTCGGCCGAACTTCTCTGGATGGGGCCTCCCGGCCAACGATGCCATACGCTCATTTCATTTCATTATTATGATATATCCGAAGAACGTGGTTCTATTCCTGAAGTTGCCTGAGAGCCTGGTTATAGTTTTTGGTTCACTCTTTTTCTATTTCGTTTCGTATTTCTGATTCTCGTTTTCTTTCTTTGCTTTAAATTTAAACCAATTTTGTTTCAAAATCCAAATTCCGTTGCACTTCAGTTCATTGTGTCGTAGAATAAAATAAGTATAGCTTGTGGCAGAATGTTCGTTTCGTGTGCATGTCTTGCATGTCTTGTATATTCATTGTTATAGAAATAGAAAATTAGGTAAACATTTGTTTGGTGTTCTGGCGAAAGACCGTAAGAAACGTGGCAAAAAGTTTGATTTCTGAAATTAATAACATCCTTTGTATTTGTTTGACGCATTTTTGTACTTTTTCCAAATTGTTATGCCTTACTTTGATCTATATCGATGATGTCAATAGACGTTTGTCATTAGTTTTGCTAAATAGCACCAAACAGTTGGTAAGTACTAAACTCAAAATTTATAGACAGACACACGTACAGCCGTTGCGTGAATTGCTTTTACCACCAGACCTGGTCTTTTAAACTGTTTCAGTATGTAGAAATATCACGACTGGAAAGACGTGTTCACATTGTGAATTCCAAATCTGTTTATCAAGTCAGTCTGTCGACAGTTCCTTAAAATTTTATTCGAACAAAAACTCAAGACTAGATATCTGTAATGGGCGATATGGATTGCTCATGTACATCTGAAAATATTTTTGTAATTATTTAGTTTAATATATGTTAACGCGTTTCTTTTTAAGCCGTCATAAGAATCACATATAAAGAACGTCGATACACAGTATATTTTCTCTGCACTAGACCACGGAAGAGTTGTGCGTAAAAAAAGCGATCAAGACAGGAAGTTATATTAACCAGAAATTTAATGACTGCGGACTCGTGTAATAATTTCATTTCAGTTATTGGCTAAATCTCATGTAACGTGTATTGCCGAAAAGTAATATCATTTACCCTGTTTTTATGGGGTCTTCATGGACGCAAGAAAAATGGTTCAAATGGCTCTAGGCACTATGTGGTACTTAACATCTGAGGTCATGAATCCGCTAGACTTAGAACTACTGAAACCCAACTAAGCTAAGGACATCACACACATCCATGCCCGAGTTACGATTCGAATCTGCGACAGCACCAGCAGCGCGGTTCCGGACTGAAGCGCCCAGAACCTCTCGGCCACAACGGCCGGCATGAACGACAGCAGAGTGTGGGGTGTTGATGAGAAGTGACAGAACATCTGTTGATGAGAAGTGACGAAACATCCACTACTGTTTGTAAAAAGTAAGAAGACATCTAGAACAGCGGAATCATAGTAAGTGATTTAAATGGCATAGAGGTGGCGTGCACGTAGATCCAAAAGCCCCCTCTTCTGTGTAACCGGACAGGTCAGTGTTATGTTACGCCCAGTGAATGCGGAGCGGTCGTACGAAGTGGAATTTTGTAGCCAAGCGCCACTACGCCTCGCCGATATAGCAGGCTGGAATATCGGCAAGTGAGTGCGTACGAACGGGGCTGAATGATTGGTCTGCGGCAGGTTGGTCTGTCGTTCCGTGACGTTACGGCTCGTACAGGACGCGCTACTTGGACAGTGAGACGTATGTGGACCCAGTGGAGAGAAAAGTGTCGTACACAGTGCAGCTAGTGTGTAATAGTACAAGAGATTCCGGATTTATTGGTTATTTTTCTTTGACGCTGTTAAATGTAATGTGGATGTCGTGATGTCCCATACTCCTAGACAGAGCGTAGGGGACGATGTGGGAGACCCGCACCGCCGTGCTAGGCAAGGTCCTAGAGGAGGTGGTTTGCCATTACCTTCCTGCGACCGTAATGGGGATAAATGATGATGATGAAGACGACACAACAACACCCAGTCATCTCGAGGCAGGTGAAAATCCCTGACCCCGCCGAGAATCGAACCCGGGACCCCGTGCTCGGGAAGCGAGAACGCTACCGCGAGGCCACGAGTAGTAATCTGAAATACACGGCACTAAATCTACCGAGCTGTGCAACATTGCTCGTCTACACTCGGTGAAACTCGGCATCGGGGTCGTGAGCACCCCTTCACATGTGCAAGTTTTAAGGACCTCCTGCGCATGCGGATCTGATGTAACGTAATTACTTTACAGGCAAAATACAGCCGCGCTGAGTGGCCTCGTGGTTAGAGGCGCCATGTCACGGATCGCGCAACCTCTCTCGCCGGATAGTCGACTCCTCCCTCGGGCATGGGTGTATGTATTGTTCTTAGCATAAGTTAGTTTAAGTAGTGTGAAAGTCCAGGGACCGATGACCTCAGCAGTTTGGTCCCTTCGGAATTCACACACATTTGAACATTTACAAAATACACATGGATTTGATAAACGATGTGTACGGCACTGCTAGCCCTTACCATTCAACTATAAGTTTATGTCAGATCCACCAGCTGCTAGCACACTGTGGGAGACTTTTATCCACATTGGCTTGACATGAATCCCGCCTGGCGGTACCACACTCCTCACATATGCCAATTCACTCACTGCATAGTAAAATTAGATCCTCTATCAGCATCCATTATAGTTACAATGATAGAAAGACGTATTTTGTGGGATTCTGAATGAGGTATAGTATATTAAGTTTTGGATTTTATTGTACAGTAATCGATTTGAGACGCTGAGAACCATAAAGCACATCACGGTCGATGTGAGACTGCAATATTTATTGATGCTTTTGACAGCTGTTGATCTTATAATGGGTCAGGTTTATCTGTACTGTAGGCCCACATTGTACGTATATCTGAATGTTCACGAAATGCTGTGACACTGGTTTCGCTGATATTCACTTACATATGGGGCGGTGGGGATGGGTTTGAAGACGGTGTGCTTTTGATCCTTATGGCTCTCAGCACCACATTTGCATTCTAATCAAGTGACACTGTTGGCAGATAGTACTGTTTGAACGTAGTAATTTCTGCAAACGGCAGTTTGTGTTTGTAGCTGGTTGTTTACTGTGCAGGAATCGGATTTTCTGTGCAGTGTCAACATGAACTCCATTGAACTTGTATTAAGCGCTAACAGAAAAGAAAATTACCAGGAAACATTAGCTGCAAAGAAATTAGGGCCTCCTAGACGAGATATGTTGTCTGAGAAAGTGAGTACAAGCAAACATTCAACAAACAAGTGTATAACAAGCACAAGTTGTTGTGTGGGTGAAACATAAAAATGGCTTATTTTCAGCTCGGAAGTTAATTCGTTAACTAATACAAGAATTATGGATTTTGTAGATTTGTCCAAAAAAATAAAAAAGCACGAAGCCACCCTCTTACACAAAAATGCGAATCGGAGAGTAGCGAAAGCTTAAGCATTATTTCGTTCTTGCCATAAACTGTACTTAATTATGTACTAAACAACAAAATTCCTCAAAACAATTCTTCCTCTTTTCAGAAAAATTATGCATATTATTACTATTATTATTATTATTATTATTATTACTGACCGCAGCTGAATTTGTTGCTGGAAAAATTGGAAATTTACGAGGTGCATTCAAGTTCTAAGGCCTCCGATTTTTTTTCTCCGGACTGGAAAGAGATAGAAACATGCGCATTTTTTTAAAATGAGGCCGCGTTCATTGTCAATACGTCCCAGAGATGGAAGCACCGTACGGCAGATGGAATTTTACCACCAGCGGCGAGAATGAGAACTGTTTTAAATACTTAAAATGGCGACTTTTTCCTTACTTGAACAGCGTGAAATCATTCGTTTTCTGAATTTGCGTGGTGTGAAACCAATTGAAATTCATCGAAAGTTGAAGGAGACATGTGGTGATGGAGTTATGGATGTGTCGAAAGTGCGTTCGTGGGTGCGACAGTTTAATGAAGGCAGAACATAGTGTGACAACAAACCGAAACAACCTCGGGCTCGCACAAGCCGGTCTGACGACATGATCGAGAAAGTGGAGAGAATTGTTTTGGGGGATCGCCGAATGACTGTTGAACAGATCGCCTCCAGAGTTGGCATTTCTGTGGGTTCTGTGCACACAATTCTGCATGATGACCTGAAAATGCGAAAAGTGTCATCCAGGTGGGTGCCACGAATGCTGACGGACGACCACACGGCTGCCCGTGTGACATGTTGCCGAGCAATGTTGACGCGCAACGACAGCATGAATGGGACTTTCTTTTCGTCGGTTGTGACAATGGATGAGACGTGGATGCCATTTTTCAATCCAGAAACAAAGCGCCAGTCAGCTCAATGGAAGCACACAGATTCACCGCCATCAAAAAAATTTCGGGTAAACGCCAGTGCTGAAAAAATGATGGTGTCCATGTTATGGGACAGCGAGCACGTAATCCTTACCCATTGCGTTCCAAAGGGCACTACGATAACAGGTGCATCCTACGAAAATGTTTTGAAGAACAAATTCCTTCCTGCACTGCAACAAAAACGTCCGGGAATGGCTGCGGGAGTGCTGTTTCACCAAGACAACGCACCCGCACATCGAGCTAAAGTTACGCAACAGTTTCTTCGTGATAACTTTGAAGTGATTCCTCATGCTCCCTACTCACCTGACCTGGCTCCTAGTGACTTTTGGCTTTTTCCAACAATGAAAGACTCTCTCCGTGGCCGCACATTCACCAGCCGTGCTGCTATTGCCTCAGCGATTTTCCAGTGGTCAAAACAGACTAAAGAAGCTTTCGCCGCTGCCGTGGTATCATGGCGTCAGCGTTGTGAAAAACGTGTACGTCTGCAGGGCGATTAGGTCGAGAAGTAACGCCAGTTTCATTGATTTCGGGTGAGTAGTTAATTAGAAAAAAAATCGGAGGCCTTAGAACTTGAATGCACCTCGTATGGTAAGGTCTTATGGGACCAAACTGCTGAGGTCATCATTCCCTAAGCCTACACACTACTTAATCTAACTTAAACTAATTTACGATATGGACAACACACACACACCCATGCCCGACGGAGGACTCGAACCTCTGACGGGGGGAGCCGCACGGACCGTGACAAGGCGCTCTAAACGCGCGGCTACCCCGAGCGGCTGCTTAAGTTGTATAAATATGTTAATAAGCATAACTGTTATAAAGCAGATGCTATTAATTTCGTCCTCTGATATTTATCTGTATTTAAAAATTTCTGGTGTGGGTTCCTGTAGTCATGTCCTAGTTCATGAACCACGGGCAACGTATGAGTGGCCAAGTAAGTGGTCCCGACAGTCGGGATACCAGTTACTTTGGAATAAGGCTGGGCATCTCGGACATATTCTGAGTCGTGGTCACCTTTGTGCTCATACGGCAAAGACTACCAAATCCACCGGTTAGTTCCTCAGCCGTTAGGGGTAAAACCCAATGGGACTCGGGGCAAGTAAGGCTAGCAAGCTGTTTCCCTGGTACTTTAAATATGATGCTGGCAACAATCAGAGCAAAATGCCTCGGACCTTTGGAGGTGACGGAGTCCCACCTCTAACTGACAAACCAGGGACTCCGAAGATACGACTTGGAAAACAAATGGTAATGAGATGGGGAGCTATTAATATCAATGGGGGCTACTCTGGGAAGAAGGTGGAGCTGGCAGAGGCTGCATGTAAGATGGGGCTGGACGTTTTAGCTGTTTGTGACATTCGGGTAAGGGGTAAGAAAGAAGAGGAAGTGGGAGAATACAAGGTCTACCTGTCAGGAGTCAAAGCAGGAATAGCACAATGGGTTGTAGGGCTTTACATCAGGAAAGAAATGGAACCCAGCGTAGCTGCAATAAGGTATGTAAACGAACGACTAATGTGGATAGATTTGACAGTGTCTAGCAAGAAAATTAGGATTGTGTCAGTATATTCGCATTGTGAAGGGACAGATCAAGATAAGATGGATAGTTTTTATGAGGCACTCAGTGATGTAGTTGTTAGAGTAAAGGACAAGGACAGTGTTCTGCTCATGGGTGATTTTAACGCCAGGATTGGAAATCGAACAGAACGGTATGAAAAGGTTATGGGTAAATTTGGAGAGGATATGGAGGCCAACAGGAACGGGAAACAACTCTTGGATTTCTGTGCCAGTATGGGCTTAGTAATCACAAACTCCTTTTTTAAACATAAGAACATTTACCAGTATACTTGGGAAGGCAGGGGAACCAGATCTGTCATTGACTATATAATAACAGATCAGGAATTCAGGAAGGCTGTGAGGGACACACGTGTATTCAGGGGATTCTTTGATGACACTGATCATTATTTAATCTGCAGTGAAATTGGGATTGTGAGGCCGAAAGTGCAGGAGGTCAGGTCCATATGTAGGAGGATAAGAGTGGAGAAACTTCAGGATAAGGAAATCAGGCACAAGTACATAACAGCGATCACAGAAAGGTACCAGTTAGTTGAATGTAGTCAATTACAGTCATTGGAAAAGGAATGGACAAGGTACAGGGACACAGTACTAGAAGTGGCTAAAGAATGTCTTGGAACAGTAGTGTGTAAAAGTAGGATGAAGCAAACAGCTTGGTGGAATGATACAGTCAAGGCAGCCTGTAAAAGGAAAAAGAAGGCGTATCAAAAATGGCTACATACCAGAACCCAGGCAGACAGAGAAAGTTATGTTGAAGAAAGAAACAAAGCTAAACAGATAATTGCAGCATCCAAGAAGAAATCGTGGGAAGACTTTGGAAACAGGTTGGAGACTATGGGTCAAGCTGCTGGAAAACCATTCTGGAGTGTAATTAGAAGTCTTCGAAAGGGAGGTAAGAAGGAAATGACAAGTATGTTGGACAGGTCAGGAAAACTGCTGGTGAATCCTGTGGATGCCTTGGGCAGATGGAGTGAATATTTTGAAGAGTTGCTCAATGTAGGTGAAAATGCGATCAGTAATGTTTCAGATTTCGAGGTAGAATGGGATAGGAATGATGATGGAAATAGGATCACATTTGAGGAAGTGGAAAAAATGGTCAATAGATTGCAGTGCAATAAAGCGGCTGGGGTGGATGAAATTAAGTCGGAACTCATCAAATACAGTGGAATGTCAGGTCTTAAATGGCTACACAGGATAATCGAAATGGCCTGGGAGTCGGGACAGGTTCCATCAGACTGGACAAAAGCAGTAATCACACCAATCTTTAAACATGGAAACAGAAAAGATTGTAACAACTACAGAGGTATCTCTTTAATCAGCGTTGTGGGTAAAATCTTCTCAGGTATTGTTGAAAGGAAAGTGCGAGTATTAGTTGAGGACCAATTGGATGAAAATCAGTGTGGGTTTAGGCCTGTTAGAGGTTGTCAGGACCAGATCTTTAGCTTACGGCAAATAATGGAGAAGTGTTATGAGTGGAACAGGGAATTGTATCTATGCTTTATAGATCTAGAAAAGGCATATGACCGGGTTCATAGGAGGAAGTTATTGTCTGTTCTACAAGATTATGGAATAGGAGGCAAACTTTTGCAAGCAATTAAAGGTCTTTACATGGATAGTCAGGCAGCAGTTAGAGTTGACGGTATATTGAGTTCATGGTTCAGAGTAGTTTCAGCGGTAAGACAAGGCTGCAACCTGTCTCCACTGTTGTTCATATTATTTATGGATCATATGTTGAAAACAAAAGACTGGCTGGGTGAGATTAAGATATGTGAACACAAAATAAGCAGTCTTGCATATGCGGATGACTTAGTTGTGATGGCAGATTCGATTGAAAGTTTGCAAAGTAATATTTCAGAGCTAGATCAGAAATGTAAGGACTACGGTATGAAGATTAGCATCTCCAAAACGAAAGTAATATTAGTGGGAAAGAAATATAAACGGATTGAGTGCCAAATAGGAGGAACAAAGTTAGAACAGGTGGACGGTTTCAAGTACTTAGGATGCATATTCTCACAGGATGGCAACATAGTGAAAGAACTGGAAGCGAGGTGTAGCAAAGCTAATGCAGTGAGCGCTCAGCTACGATCTACTCTCTTCTGCAAGAAGGAAGTCAGTACCAAGACTAAGTTATCTGTGCACCGTTCCATCTTTCGACCAACTTTGTTGTATGGGAGCGAAAGCTGGGTGGATTCAGGTTACCTTATCAACAAGGTTGAGGTTACGGATATGAAAGTAGCTAGGATGATTGCAGGTACTAGTAGATGGGAACAATGGCAGGAGGGTGTCCACAATGAGAAAATCAAAGAAAAACTGGGAATGAACACTATAGATGTAGCAGTCAGGGCGAACAGGCTTAGATGGTGGGGTCATGTTACACGCATGGGAGAAGCAAGGTTATCCAAGAGACTCATGGATTCAGCAGTAGAGGGTAGGAGGAGTCGGGGCAGACCGAGGAGAAGGTACCTGGATTCGGTTAAGAATGATTTTGAAGTAATAGGTTTAACATCAGAAGAGGCACCAATGTTAGCACTGAATAGGGGATCATGGAGGAACTGTATAAGGGGGGCTATGCTCCAGACTGAACGCTGAAAGGCATAATCAGTCTTAAATGATGATGATGATGATGAAAAATTTCTGAACACTCAGAATGTGTAGCTACGAGGGGGTGTTGACTGGTCGCACACAGCTCCGAAACGGTACTCGACGACACAAGATGACCACAGCGCGAGATGGCCGCCATCTTCCAGAATGAGATTTTCACTCTGCAGCGGAGTGTGCGCTGATATGAAAGTTCCTGGCAGATTAATACTGTGTGCCGGACCGAGACTCGAACTCGGGACCTTTGCCTTTCACGGGCAAGTGCTCTACCAGTAGCACTTGGTAGAGCACTTGCCCGCGAAACGCAAAGGTTCCGAGTTCGAGTCTCGGTCCGGCACACAGTATTAATCTGCCAGGAAGTTTCTACCACCATCTTGTTCGCTTGGCCTTAACGGACGGAATAGCGCCGTGTGCAGCGTTGACGCGACGTTGGAGCACCTCAACGGGTGTGGACATCTCTGTATCGATGGTTCGATGCTGTTTTCTGCGGGCAGGACTGGTGGCACGCGAACCACGCATCCACCAAGACCAAGGTCTGCAGTGGACACTTCGACGTCGATACTAGCATGTTGAGTACCAAAATATATTGTTTTCGGATGAGCCTCTTTCCAACTTGTCCTATAGTGATGGCTACATTCGCGTTTGACGGCGTCGTGGTAAACGCAATCGGGTAGACTATTAGTGAGCGGCATAGCGGACAAACGCCAAATAAGATGGTTTGGAGCGCTATTGTCTGTAACACGCTATCTCACCTCCTACGTCTTGACGGCAATCTGAGCAGCTACCGCTACATCAGGGAGGCTTTACAACCCGATGCACTGCCCATCCTGCAGACCGTTCCAAATCCACATTTCAGCAGGACAACCTCGCGTGTGGCGAGAAGTGTTCAACTGCTTGGTTCAAATGGCTCTGAGCACTATGGGACTTAACATCTCAGGTCATCAGTCCCCAAGAACAGAGAACTACTTAAACTTAGCTAACCAAAGGACATCACACTCATCCATGCCCGAGGCAGGATTCGAACCTGCGACCGTAGCAGTCGCGCGCTTCCGGACTGAAGCGCCTAGAACCGCTCGGCTATCGCGGCCGGTTGCGACCGTTTCATTGGCCTGCCCATTCTCCTGACATGGTGCCCACGGAACATGTCGGCAAGTTATTCGTTCAGGTCCTCGTGCAGCCAAGGTCGACCGTTTGTGGGCATGCTTACGAACCGCCTCGCACGGTATTCCTCGGCTGCACATTCAGATGATCTTTTATTCCATGACACGACACCTAGCAGTTCCAATTGCAGCTACTTTTCTGTAATGCTAACCGGGGAGCAAGGAAGGTGCCTTTTACTTACATGCTACATTTTACTTACATGCTACATAGAAGAAAGTAAAATGCCGGCGCTCCCCGGAAACGTTGCCCAATCGGACAACGGCCAAACCTTCCACCACCGGAAACCAATGCAATCAAAAGCCAAAAACAAAAACAGGTCCTCTTCAGGGCCAACCCTGACGATCGTCAGCCTGAACGCCGAGGGAATCATCAAGAATAATGGGGATGTAATATCACAACTATGCCAATCAGAAAAGTGGGACGTACTGTGCCTGCAGGAAACGCATAGACATGAAACAGCAAACAGACCCAATTTCAAAGGAATGCTCTTGGCAGTAGAAGCACCTCACAGAAGGTATGGGAGCGCAATATTTACCAGACCCGAGATGCTGCTCTCTTCCACGAGTAAGACAACCACCAACAACATTGAAGTGTTAGCCATAGAGAGTGGATCATTTACAATATGCTCCGTATATAAACCCACCGGCCAGAACTTACACATTTCAACACCAGAAAGCTTCAACAACCAAAGGACACACTTCGTTGTGGGCGACTTTAACAGCCACAGCACCACCTGTGGCTACGACGAGACAGACGCCAATGGTCAGCTGCTAGAACAATGGGCTGAGGCAAATAACCTCTCAGTTCTCCACGACCCCAAGCTCCCCTGCTCCTTCAACAGCAAAATTTGGAAGCGAGGTTACAATCCCGATATAAGCTTCGTCAGCCGGAGCATCTGCGACACCTGCTGCAAAAGAGTATATGATACAATCCCAAAGACACAACATCGACCTATTGGAATCCAAGTCTACTCAACAATCAAAGCAACCAAAATAAATTTCCGTAGGAGATTCAACTTTAAAAAGGCTAGGTTTTTTCAGAATATTCCCAAGCGCTGGATGAGGAATTAGCCAGTCTGACCCCAACACCAAATAATTATCTTATCTTTGTTGAGACTTTGCGAAAGGTTCCTAGACGCTATATTCCTAGAGGCTGCAGACAACACTATATCCCAGGGCTCTCAAATGCCTCAAAGGACATCCTGGAGAAGTATCAAGTATTGTTCGCGGAAGACCCATTCAGCGACGAAACAGCTTTAATGTCAGCCCTCAGCGAGGCACGCGAGAAGAAGTGGATAGCAACCCTTGAAAGAATGGATATTTCCCACAGTAGCAAAATAGCCTGGAACCTGGTTAAGAAACTGGATGGTGACCCAAGGCTAAGCAAGGCCCCGGCCAACGTAACTCCAAAACAGGTGGCCAACCAACTCCTTCTAAACGGCAAATTCAACTCCAAACGTCAGAAAACTAAAATCACACGCCTACTGCCAACGGAAAACACCAACTTCCAGAAACCATTTACCATGAGAGAGTTGAACAATGGCATAAATACCATGAAGAATGGGAAAGCCGCTTGGTTTGATGATATTTGCGTGGAACAGATTAAAAACTTCGGCCTTGGCGCCAGGGACTGGATCCTTGGACTTTTTAACTTGTGCCGTGAAACCTTTCAAATCCAAAAACTGTGGAGGAAGTCAAAAGTGGTGGCTCCCCTTAAACCGAGAGACTCCGAAAAGCTATCGACCCATAACCCTTCTCTGCCACCTGTTTAAGCTCTATGACAGATTGATCCTCAACAGATTAGAGAAGATCGTTGAGTCGAAGCTAATTCCACACCAAGCAGGTTTTAGACCTGGAAAGTCCTGTACCAGTCAAATTCTGGCACTGACGGAACATATCGAGGATGGGTTTGAGAATAAACTAATCACCAGGCTGGCACTAGTCGACCTAAGTTCCGCCTATGATACAGTAGATCACCGGATACTACTGCATAAAACCTACGAGACCTTGAAAGACTACCACCTAGTCAAGATAATCGAATCCCTGCTCCAAAATAGACAGTTCTTCGTAATGCTTGGGGGGAAAAAGAGTCGATGGTGGAATCAGAAAAATGGGGTCGCCCAAGGGAGCGTGTTGGCGCCAATCCTATTCAACATATATACAAATGAACAACTAACTCCAGACAAAACCAAAACTTTTGTATATGCAGACGACATGGCAATAACAGTTCAAGGCAACAGGTTTGAAGTCATCGAGGAAAAACTAGAAACCGCCCTTTCTACAATGTCAACCTACTACAAAAAGAATTCTCCAAAACCCAATCCCTCCAAAACTCAAGTGAGTGCATTACATCTGAACTCGAGGCAGGCAAAGTACAGGCTCAGTGTTACCTGGGATGGGACACTACCAGAACACACAGATACTCCTACGTACCTTGGCGTCGTGCTGGACAGAACATTCACATACAAATATCATTGCGAAAAAACACGCAAAAAAGTTGAAGCACGAAATTCCCTAATAAGAAAGCCGTCCAACGGCAAATGGGGTGCCAAACCTACCGTGGTCAGAACTGCAGCCCAAGCTTTGTGTTTCTCAACTGCCGAATACGCCTGCCCGGTATGGTGCAGATCCGCCCACGCAAAAAAGGTAGATATTAGCTTGAATGAAACATGCAGGATAGTGACAGGCTGCGTGAAACCAACCTCCATAGAAAATCTTCACAGGGCCGCAGGTTTCACAGACCCTGACTCACGTAGGAAAGCCCATGAACATACCGAGAAGCTAAAACAAACCTTTGATGCCCGTCACTCAATATTTGGCCTAGAGTGTGGCCCCAGCAGACTCAAATCCAGACGCCGTTTCTTAAGTTGCGCCTTAGATGAGCCCACCATCTACTATCCACTAAGAGAGGACCCACCAAGCGGCGTTTCTGGTGATTGGAAAACCTGGAGAATGCTTGAACGCATCAGAACTGGGGTGGCTCCTGTGAAATCTAATCTGATCAAATTGGGTTTGTTGGACGAAAATGACGACAAATGCGACTGCGGCACTCGACAGGACATGGAACATCTCCTACAATGCCCTGCCTGCCCGCACAGATGCACCCTCGACGATCTATGGCCGGCTAAAGAAGAAGCATTGAACATTGCCCAATACTAGGCAAACAAATTGTAGTTTCCGGACACGAAAAAGTAAAGTAAGTGTAATGCTAATCATCTGTGTGGTGTCATGTCACTAATTAGTGGAATACATTTCATTGTGATCTCTCGATCCATTTTTCCAAACAGTAGTGCAATTCGACCCTAGTAACAGGCTGTAAGATACGACTTTTCCACGTTATATGTTATGTGGGATAAGCGCAACGGGATTTTTAAATGTATATGAGCAGTTTACCTCCCTCATTAATAATCTAGTTCTAAGTTTTGATTCAAATAAGGTTTCATGGAACTCTTGACACTGATTCACTTGATAAACATGTTATTAAATTATAATTTATGTGTGTACTGTAGTGATGTCTTTGTATCTGAAGATGGTCTGAAACATCGAAACTGGCTGTGAAATCAAAGCTGCTTACCTAGCCGCTGTCGGTGTGCCCATAACTTTTGAGTTTCTTGCAGTTAATTATTCATAACTGTACAGATGTCCACACGCTCATAAATACGGTAGCGACTTGTGTAACGCTGGTTGCTGACATAACTTGGGCTCGTGGCAGGTGGTAGCTGATGCGTGCGGCACGCTAATGTACGTGGGCTGTTTTCTGAACGAGGTGGCGCGGCGCAGTAGCAAGAACTGGACTCTTCCTTTCAGAAGTCGGGTCGAGTAGCGACTCGGCTATCCTCATTCAGGTTTCGCACGGCGAGCTGACACAGCGCAAGTGAAAGATAGGGTGGTTTCGGACCTACGATCACGTCGTCAGTCCATAGCCATCTGTGGAACGCCTCACATCGACCTCATTGTCGGAGAGATCTTAACCCTTCGAACAAAATGAATAGCACAATTTCTAAACATTCGCGGTTTTCCTGAGAAAACTTCGAAATACATCTGACATCTAGTTTACCAAGCAATCTCAACAAGGCCCACATATCTTGGTGCTTATTCCGTGACGAGGTATTTGTTTTTCACTTTACGACTGCGAATGAAGACTTGAGATACTCTTATCGGCTGGCTAGCAGAAAATGTCGTTGCAATGTGGAGTACATTTGGATGTCACGCTTATCCTGTAACTTCATTCTGAACATAATAAAAGCAGTTTCAAACACGAAGAAATTGGGTGTAAAAATATAAGTGCAGGCTAAGCTAACTAAAATGATGGAAGATCAGTGACGGGCCTGCGCGTATCAGTGTGGGTAACCAGTCAACGACAGCAACATCAGTAAGGAGGAAGATGATATATAAACGACTGCCGTGGATCTCGTACAGCCTGCAGGTCGTATGCAAATTGCACTCAAATGGTCCAGTTGCGAATTTTGTAACGATTAACCTATAAGATAACATTGTTTTCCAGGATACATAACTAAGAATGGTGAAACTATACAGCATTTTTCTTGAAAATACAGTAGTCTCAGTACCTAGAATTCCAGCGCTGAAGTGGAAATCGCAAGTGACTGCCTAAGAGTGACCCAACTGAACCCAGAATAGCCTGCGTTCGGGCGATGCTGATAGTTTGAACTTCACAAAAGAACAGTCTGGCGTGCTTCTAGGTAGTGTGATAGGAGCCGAGGAGAATTAGCATTCAGTTTCCTGTCGACTTCCTATCGGCGATGAGACTATTCGGCAGGATTGTGAGATTGCTGGGGAACGTTGTCGGACTAGTACAGGGGGTGCATAAAAATATGGAAACACCGGAAACGCAACACATAACCATTCCTAATACGGCGTAGGAAACCAGTTGGTAAGCAAAACAGCTTCCAGTCGTCTCTGCATGGATACTCAGGTTCTGTATGGCTGTCAAGGGAAAACAGTGGCAAGTTCACGTAACGGTGACGGAGGCGGATCACGACCATGCACACTTCTCTCGAAAGCAGGCTACAAAGGCTCAGTAATGTTGAGATCTGGTGGGTGACTGTTGTGGCCAGTGGAGGTACAATTCATCTTTGTCCTCAGAAAACCTGTCCCGGAAAATGCGAGCTGTGTGAACAGTGGCCCTGTCATCTTGGAAGGAACGCGAAGGAACTTGTCCCCCCCCCCCCTCTTCTTGCAGTGGTGTACCGTAGGTCTCTAGAAGAGCGTAGCGTTCCAAAGGATTGGAAAAGGGCACACGTCATCCCTGTTTTCAAGACGGGACGTCGAACATATGTGTAGAGCTATAGACCTATATCTCTAACGTCGATCAGTTGTAGAATATTGGAACACGTGTTATGTTCGAGTATAATGACTTTTCTGGAGACTAGAAATCTACTCTGCAGGAATCAGCATGGATTTCGAAAAAGATCGTGTGAAACCCAGCTCGCGCTATTCGTCCACGAGATTCAGAGGGCCATAGACACGCGTTCCCAGGTAGATGCCGTGTTTCTTGACTTCCGCAAGGCGTTCGATACAGTTCCCCACAGTCGTTTAATGAACAAAGTAAGGGCATATGGACTATCAGACCAATTGTGTGATTGGATTGGAGAGTTCCTAGACAACAGAACGCAGCATGTCATTCTCAATGGAGAGAAGTCTTCCGAAGGAAGAGTGATTTCAGGTGTGCCGCAGGGGAGTGTCGTAGGACCGTTGCTATTCAGGATATACATAAATGACCTTATGGATAACATCGGAAGTTCACTGAGGCTTTTTGCTGATGATGCTGTAGTATATCGAGAGGTTGTAACAATGGAAACTTGTACTGAAATGCAGGAGGATCTACAACGAATTGACGCATGGTGCAGGGAGTGGCAATTGAATCTCAATGTAGACAAGTGTAATGTGCTGCGAATACATAGAAAGAAAGATCCTTTATCATTTAGCTACAATATAGTAGGTCAGCAACTGGAAGCAGTTAATTCCATAAATTATCTGGGAGTAGGCATTAGGAGTGATTTAAAATGGAATGATCATATAAAGTTGACCGTCGGTAAAGCAGATACCAGACTGAGATTCATTGGAAGAATCCTAAGGTAACGCAATCCGAAAACAAAGGAAGTACGTTACAGTACACTTGTTCGCCCAGTGCTTGAATACTGCTCACCAGGGTGGGATCCGTTCCAGATAGGGTTGATAGAAGAGATAGAGAAGATCCAACGGAGAGCAGCGCGCTTCGTTACAGGATCATTTAGTAATCGCGAAAGCGTTACGGAGATGATAGATAAACTCCAGTGGAAGACTCTGCAGGAGAGACGCTTAGTAGCTCGGTAGTTTAGAGATCATACTTTCACCGAGGAGTCAAGCAGTATATTGCTCCCTCCTACGTATATCTCGCTAAGAGACCATGAGGATAAAATCAGAGAGATTAGAGCCCACACAGAGGCATACCAACAATCTTTCTTTCCAGGAACAATAGGTGACTGGAATGGAAGGGAGAACCGATAGAGATACTCAAAGTACACTCCGCCACACACCGTCAGGTGGCTTGCGTAGTATGGATGTAGATGTAGATGCAGAACGCAGTATCAACATTGGAGAACAAATATTGTACCAAGGGATTGACCTGATCAGCCAGAATTATCTTGGTATTGTTTAACTGAGCGATCAGCCATCGGTTCAAGGGATTTGTCGCAACTTCCCAGTGTCTTGAAGTATCGATGTGGGCTGACTTTCATCACGGGTTTGTTTGGTTAGTATGGGAGTGTCTCAGAGGTACTGAACATACTGCAGTGAAGACACTACAAGAAAGACGATGACTGCTGCCAAGAGCCGTATTCACAAAATTTCCAAAGCCCATATTCCAATGCAAGCCACTTAAGTTATTCCAATGTAGACCTTAATTAACCAACAGGATGATAAAATCATACGGAGAGGTGTTGACAGTATTCTTTCCACATCACATCCGCGAACAGAACAGGGTAACGCGGAGGGACGTACCCTTCATCAAACCTCGTTTGTAGAGTACAGCACGAAGAACCTGTGATTACATTTGTGGGTGAGTTGAGGGTGTACCTCGTCAGTCTAAAATAATTCAGGACTGGACTAATAGAAAAAGAGGAAAGTTAAGATAATGGTTTTAATGCCTCACAACTTCTACATAATCTCTCACCCCCCCTCCCCTCCTCAAACTTGAGTACAACGCACAGAAAATCGATACGGCCATCTCGTTATGCCAAAATAGTATTTCTTTGGCATGTTACTCAAATCGCGGGTCACATGCCTTAAATGTTGGTAATTTCCTTAACGCTTTCAGATCTTCTGACTACAATTGCATACATTAACTTTTACTGTGTCTTAGCTGTAACGGAGGTATTTTTTTTCTAATGGAAACCTGAGGTACGTATTTTTGAATGTTCAACCTTCTCATCATGCGAAGTGCAGCCGTGTCGGGCATTAGTATGAAAATATCAGAAAATCAGTCTAGGAGTGTACAGCAACTTCTGACCACCGGAACTCACAGATTTGGTTGGTTCACCATATTCCACTGTATAATTGAATATTGGTATTCTTATTACAATAGAGAATATTTCGTTAGTCCATAAAATGAAGCCATGTGGACAAAACATGTTTTGAAAACGGGTACATATTTTTGTGTAAATCTTGCGTCTAAAATCATTAAAAAAGTTGCCTAAGAACATTACCACATAAATCGGACGCTACGGTCGCAGGTTCGAATCCTGCCTCGGGCATGGATGTGTGTGATGTCCTTAGGTTAGTTAGGTTTAAGTAGTTCTAAGTTCTAAGGGACTGATGACCTCAGAAGTTAAGTCCCATAGTGCTCAGAGCTATTTGAACCATTACCACACAAATAAAAATTTTCTTTCCTTCAGAAGAAATTTAGGTCTGACAGGGTTAAATCGTTGATCTTTTATGTGACTTTCTGCATTTTACGTTGTGTGGTTGGTTTGTATTGAGGACACCAAGTCTCGTCACCCATGATAATTTTTTCCTGAAAAGAATTGCCCCGTTTATCATTACCATCAGGTCGCGGCAGGCATCCAAGCGTCGTTGTTTTAGTTCGGAAGTCAATGTGTGAGGGACAACATTTGAAAACACTTCTCTCTCCTTCAAAAAATTCTGGAGAATGAGATGATTCAGGGATGTTGCTCCACTGCTATCTTGACACGAAAAATTTGACCCACAACAGCAGCGCCACCACTTAACACTGACTGCTGACAACTGACTGGCCGAATGTACGCCTCTTGTTTACAGTTGTTAGTTCAAGCTACCACCAGAGTTACTGTGCTGACGTGGCTTACTCGCCAGAAATAAAATAAGTCTCTGGACATTTTTGACGGGCAGTATTCATGGCAAAATTTAGTACACAGAGCTGACCTTGAATGAAAAATATGCGTACATCATTCCACGTTCTTTCAACTCTGGGACACAATTCATAAAATGTAAGTTTGGTGAGTTGTAACTTGCCACTCTGTCGGCAACCAGATGTATTCAGTGCGCAAAAGATCAGTAAAACGTGTTGGTGAAGGCAACAGTCATGCAGTCTGTGTATAGAGGTACGTCAAGATAGGTGGGCACCATGAGGCCTTACGTTGAAAGTAAACATGGTGGAGACTTCAAAGACAGGTCACAGCTACCAGCCTAACTCGTTAGAATCCAACGTCAGGTGTCGAAATTACTCACTGTGTAAAACGGAGGTGATCATGATGTGTACCCAGGCGAACTTCACACCGTCAATCTAAATGCAATCGGGCAACATTTGATACTCTCGGAGACATCAAGCAAGGATACGTCTGATCTTGTACGCAGAAACGGGACTCGTCTGAAAAGCGTGTGTGGTGCCCACGCTGTGCTGAGTGTTTCGGCTAGCTTCTTTCTACAGCCGTGTCAAGAAAAGTATCAATAATTGTCGCTACTGTGCTTCAGCTGTCGCCGCAGTGTGCGTGTGGATACTTTTATTCCCGCAGACAAGCCAGATATCTGACCTGGGTACGTGACGTGGATGTGTTACCCTGAACGATATGGCAGACCTCTCTGGCGTTAGTCACGCAGTTCTGCTGAGATCTTGCAAGGCACTGAATATGGCACTCCTGAATCTATCGATTCTTGTCGTGACAGGAGCAACAGTTTCGCAGCATGATGAACAGTAGTCTCAAAACGCCACGAACCTGCTCTGTCAAATTCCAGCAAGTCCTGGTAGACTTTTCTTATTCTTACACGGGGCATAACACGATCTTCTCACAAACAGCCCACCTTCAGATGCGATTTCTAAATAACAAACCAGCTGAAAAATTCTTTTCTTATACGAGAGCTGTAAATAACGTAGTGGCAACATTGATAGAAGTCAATATTTAATGGACTAACACATATAGTTGCATTACATTCCTCCAATGTCGTCACCCGTAAAGTCTGTTACCTTTTTTCCAAATGTCGGTAAGCTGTTGGGGAGCACTGGCAAGGCGTTCTCCCTTGACAGCGACGAAGCGGCCCACTGCGCGGAGAACAGATGCCACGTCAGAAAATCGGCGCCTCGGAGGGATTCCTTCAACTTCGGAACGAGGTCGAAGTCACAAGACTCATGTCTGGCGAATACGGGATATGTCAATGCCACCAGTGCAATAAGAGCTTGACATTGTTTGCGACATGACAGTATGCGATAGGATCATCGTCACGCAATAAACGTGAACCTGATGTTTGTCCTCAGGCACAGCAAATGTAAGAATGAGACCGTCGTTGTTGCATGCCACAATCACCATTACCTTCTCTCGACTGGGTTCCTCTCGAAATATCTGTGGTCGAGGCCATTCATCCGAGTGACGCTTTAATTAAGGCTCGTGCCCGCTCTCATCAATAATAACGATCATCATTGTAATCCAGAATGAGATTTTCACTCTGCAGCGGAGTGTGCGCTCATATGAAACTCCCTGACAGATTAAAACTGTGTGCCGGACCGAGACTCGAACTCGAGACCTTTGCCTTTCGCGGGCAAGTGCTCTACCAACTGAGCGACCCAAGCACGACTCACGGCCCATCCTCACAGCTTCAATTCTGCAAGATTCGGAGAAGAGCTTCTGTGAAGTTTGGAAGGTAGGAGACGAGGTTCTGGCAGAATTGAAGCTGTGAGATGGGTCGTGAGTCGTGCTTGGGTAGCTCAGTTGGTACAGCACTTGTCCGCGAAAGGCAGAGGTCCCGAGTTCGTCTCAGGCCGGCACACAGTTTTAATCTGTCTCGAAGTTTCATCATCATAATCATTTACTGCACATACACAGGCCATTTCGGCCAATGACAGATACATAAACCTAAACATATCGAAATGATCAACACATTCAGCCTATGGTTCAAGACTAAATAAAATTATAACATCACAAAAACTGATTATATATGTTTTCTCAGTTACTTCTCTCTCGGTTACCTTCAGTACTGTCTGTTGGATCGGCTTCCACCAGGGTCTTTCCACCACGTTCGTGGACAATCTCTTGGACGTTTACCATTTGCCTGGTATACTAATACTTTGTTAAGGAGAGAACCCTCTGCTCGAAGAACATGTCTTCTCCAAGGCCGTCTTCTTCTTACGATTGCTCTCACAGTATCTGCTTTCTTAAACAGTCGATACAGATTTTCATAGTGCCTTCTTTGACATCTTGCGTACAGTATACCGGACCATACAATTTCCTTAAAATGTTCCTCTCAAACGCACCGATTCTCTTTCATTGGCTGTGTGCTTGCCCATGTCTCAGAACGATACAATTTGACCGATCGCACTAGTGAATTATGTTGCTTTCCTGGGATACAATGCGTGACATTTATAGGTAGTTTAAACTGTAGTAAACCAGATTTGCATTTACTATTCTCTGTCGAAATGCCTTTTATATCTCACTCTTATTCGACAGTATGGATCCCCGGTACTTGAATGTTTCGACCCTTTCAAAACTGTGACCGTCTATACTGATGGCGTCCATGTCGTTTTGTCGACGAGAAACTGCCATGTACTTTGCTTTCTCATCGCTGACCATCAGCTCACACACAGTACCGCCCACATCAACACATCATCTGCAAATGCAAGGATCGTCTCACTTCCAAGCATTTCCACCACTTTATTACGGCCAGCTGCACGTCTCACCTTTTCCATCAGTACGTTGAACGGCACAGGCGACAGCGGATCGCCCTGTCTCAACCCAATCTTAACTTGGAAGGTTTGCAAAGCTTACTGGCAGCTTGATCCGTTGTAACAAGCTGCAGTCAGCCTAACGTACTTCAATGGCAATACTATTCCGCAGAAAAGCTTTTCCTTCGTTGATGTGCCTGTCCGGGTGGATGCCAGTCAGTGCATAACAGTGCCATTTCTGTATGTCGATGAGTCGATGTAGAACGCAATGGGACGTGGTTTTCGTCAGGTTAAGACATATTGTCAGTATGTGCCACACCGTTTGATGATTCAAACCAACCTCTACCCTTAACTCCTGGACAGTCCATCGATGATCTCTTCTCGAGGAATGGTGCAAATCGGCAGTCTCATTCCGACCCGCGCGAGACGCCACGACCTATGGTGGAAGCGAGCGATGCGGTAATGAATCCCCACCACAGGCTTCACGTAATCCTCAATAACATTCCGATGCATCTTGCGGCGCGGCACGTTACTTTTTACCGCCCTGCCAGTGTCCAGCAATGTTCATCTGTCTAGCTAAAAGCTGTAGTAGAAAATACTAGACCACTACTGTCTACTGCAGGTCGCAACATACATAGAATTATCCGGTAAACGGGATGTGGCTAGTACTGAAATAAAAGTTTCAACTTGGAAATGTAAATTTTCAGGTGTATTTTTACGATAAAGATCACAGTTAATACTGCCAAGTCCGTACCAAGTGTCTAGACAATGTAAAGCTCCCACGCACACCACAATCACGCACGTAGCCAGTTTATGGTATTTACACCCGTTACCGAAGTTAATAGAGTTCACTAGACCGTTTAGTTATGAAAATGCTCGCTGAAATGTTGTGCACTCTGCTCCACACGTAATACCTGTTCCAGCCTTAGATCGCACAACACGCCACGCCGTTTTTAACTAACAGTCAAAAGCAATAATTTTGATATTCCGTCCGAAATTCCACACGACTTCCACTATACCGTTCACTTAAATACACTTTGTACTACTTCGCGAACTCGTAATTAACATTTTTCCACGATTTTACAGTACTTTCGTCGGAGCTGCTTTCAATGAGATCTTAATAGTTCGAGCCCTCAGCCCCGACTTCCCTAGATCACACCAAAGGCTTTGTTCGCAGCATAGTTTGGCGCGAGCCTGCATTTTCTGATTGGCTGATATCACAAACAGCAAATCAGGTTGCAGCATTATCCCGCGCTAACCCGCGCTTTACTTCAATGACCAATCATAGTAAAACATTTCTTTCTATGGCAATCGCTAAATAAATAAATTTAGAAAAGTATCAAACATAAAATTACTCCTTCTGAAAGTACCGATTAATTTGTGTTCTACTCACGATTTATTAGTACCATAAACTGACTGCACATTTGATTATAGTACATCCCCTGTATAGTTTAACTGATACTTCGTGAATAAACAAACCAATTTTCATTTACTTCTGTTTTTCTTCACTCATACAACACTCACACTGCTAATTACTACACATATAAAACAATTATAATTATGTAAATACATTAAATATTAATGAAACTTAACTTTACAACATTATGTTGACTACGACTGCTAGCACTGTCCGTCAACTGCTGACCTCTGCTGCCTACTAGTGCAACTACGTGCAGCTCTGTAACTCAGGTCCATGTCAGCTGGTGACATCTGTCGATGACTCATGCCTATAACGATATCGTCCTAACAAGTGACAGGGAGCGATGCGAAGGCGCTACGCCTCAATCTGTGCCACAGGCAACCTCGATTTTAATCCGCGAACTTCGATCACTTTTTGAAAATATGCTTTAGAGCGGTGAAATCGCCATACAGCAACAACACTGCCAACTGAATGCCTCTCAGATGCACTGCACACATGGACAACAGCGCCCCCTCTCCACTCCCATATCCTATTTCCGCATGCCCGGTCTCCTACCAGTGTCTATATTACTTTAGCACTATTTTATTTGCAGCTCTCGTATACAGTGAAGTGTATGGTGTTGCCACTTACTTTGGGCAGCTGCGTCGATATAGTGTAGTACACTTCATGTTGATATTATGTTTGTTGCATGCCGCCTTCATAGTGTTACAGTTTGAGTAGCCAGCAATTATGACAGAACAGAGTAATGGTAGATTTGGAGCCCAACCCACGGTGTCTGCTCTGCTACGTAGAGGTGGCTGTCTGAGTGGACACGGACGGACCCGTTGGTCAGTCAGCGGCACAGAAATACGTGGCGGGCGGAGGGCAAGAAGCAGACGGCAGGCAGGTGAGGTTGCTGGTCAGACAGCGACAGGCCGGCTATTCCGGGCGGGGTCGCCGACCCCGTCCCGCCAGCTGCAGCGCCCGTCTCCTCACCAAACGCTGCGGCCCGATCTGCTGTCGCGTTCTGAAGGGGCACCGCATCTGCGACTTACTGAGGCAATGTGGTCACCTGCGGAGGGCAACCGCCAGTATTAAACACGAGCTTCGGCAGTCTCATGATGTGTGTTGTGTATGAGGCGGAACTATGGGTTTCGTGGAAAAAAATGGTGCAAATGGCTCTGAGCACTATGGGACTTAACATCTGAGGTCATCAGTCCCCTAGAACTACTTAAACCTAACTAACCTAAGGACATCACACACATCCATGCCCGAGGCAGGATTCGAACCTGCGACCGTAGCGGTCGCGCGGTTACAGACTGAAGCGCCTAGAACCGCTCGGCCACACTGGCCGGCTACGGGGAAAAAGGGTGACCCGGTTGAGTCACGCAATTTGACTCTTACAAGGGAACCTCCCCATCGCACCACCCTCAGATTTAGTTATAAGTTGGCACAGTGGATAGGCCTTGAAAAACTGAACACAGATCAATCGAGAAAACAGGAAGAAGTCGTGTGGAACTGTGAAAAAAACAAAAAAGGAAAATTTACGAACTGAGTACTCCATGCGCAAGATGGGCAACATCAAGGATAGTGTGAGCTCAGGTGCGCCGTGGTCCCGTGGTTAGCGTGAGCAGCTGCGGAACGAGAGGTCCTTGATTCAAATCTTTCCTCGAGTGAAAAGTTTACTTTCTTTATTTTGGCAAAGTTATGATCGTCCGTTCGTTCATTGACGTCTCTGTTCACTGTAGTAAGTTTAGTGTCTGTATTTTGCGACCGCACCGCAAAACAGAGCGATTAGTAGACGAAAGGACGTGCCTCTCCAATGGGAACCGAAAACATTTGATCGCAAGGTCATGGGTCAACCGATTCCTCCACAGGAAAACACGTATGATATATTCTATACGACACTGGTGACGGCATGTGCGTCACATGACAGGAATATGTTGTTTAGGTGTAGCGTCCCCATACTACGGAGGAGTTACCTCGCATCGGACGGACGGACGGACTGATAATAACTGTCTGAAAATAAAAAAATTAAACTTTTCACTCGAGGGGATACTTGAACCAAGGACCTCTCGCTCCGCATCTACTCGAGCTAACCACGGGACCACGGCGCTCCTGAGATCAGACTATCCTTGATGTTGCCTATCTTGCGCATGGACTACTCAGTTTGTAAATTTTGCTTATTTTTTTCATAATTCCATACAACTTCTTCCTGTTTTCTCGATTGGTCTGTGTTCAGTTTTTTAAGGCCTATCCACCGTGCCAACTTATAACTAAATCTGAGGGGGGCGCGATGGGGAGGTTCCCTTGTTAGTGTGATCACGAGGTGTGGCCATCGCACGCGTTGATCACGTAAGCTCATGTGAGGATCAATGAACTATACTTGACGGGATGTATCTGGAACATCTTAAGTGATTAGAAAGTTAGTAGACGGAAATACAATTAAATACTTAGTTTTAATTCAGCATCAGCGGTAAACACCGATCTTGACTTTGTACAATAATATTTACAAGTGCAGTTATACACTGAACTGCGAATACTTCTTTACAATTCTGATTGCTTCACACATATAGCTCAATTGTCAAGGCATAAACTGGATGTAGTGCCTGGCTAGGTCGTAGCTACTGACTTAGCTGAAGGCTGTGCTAACTAGCGTCTCTGCAAATGAGATCTCTGAAGCTATAACAAGTGAACCATTCCAATTAAAGTCGGCTGTAGAACTGGTCAGTGCGCTAGCTTGTCTCGTAAGGCCAGCCGAGTGGCGGCGCTCGGTCTGCTAGCGTCGACAGTGGCGACTCGCGGGTCCGATGTGTACTGACGGACCGCGGCCGATTTGAAGCCTATAACCCAGCAAGTGTGATGCCTTGCGGTGACACCACAATGTGTATGCCGTATAACTGACAGGCACTGTTTAAGAATGGATGACTGTGTTTTATGAGTGTAACAAAAGTTGAAGATAGAAAAAGCTGACCAGCTAGCTGAGGACGCAACGACAAATGGCACACAAGAGCGATGCATCCCAGCATATAATCTCATTGCAGTAGTTGGAATCATGGCCGAAAACGAATCGCACAAGTCGTGGAGGACCGAAATGCTGCACAAGTTGAGCTGGTACAGACAAATCCTTCCGCACCTGCCGAAGGTCCAGTGGTCTGCTGAAACGTGGGCTCCGAAATGCACCTCAGCTGGCACAAACAGCGACAGTCAGTTTGTGAGGATCATTGCCAGGTTGAAATTCGACCACTGCTGGCACAGTCAACATCTCGTACCATCACCATAACGTGACTTCGGTGAGCTCCAGAACATTAATCACATCTTCTTTGGCTGTTATCGATACAGCAGGGAAACAGATTGGATGATATGGAGGTGGTCCGCATGCATGAAGCGCTTCCTTCTGATATGTTAATCCTCTTCAACTTTTGTAGTCCTGTCTTCCTCAGTTGCGCATAATATTACGGTATATTCTTAATGTTTATTTGTTGACCATCTAATTACAACTGAATGAAACACAATTTTCGTGCCATACGCGTTTCGCCTTTATTCTCTGCAAGGCACCTTCAGTGGCCTGGAATATGTACGCATTTTTACTATTTGGTTAACATTTTGGGACAATGAATATACAGGCTATAAACAATTCTGGTGGTTGGTTTTTCTATGTTGTAGTAATATGTTAAATTCTACTTCCAGGTTTCCTGGATGTTCTTCTACATGATGTGTATTAGTTCAGTTTTAGCACCTTTCTTCTTCTTCTTATAATTGCCATTTGGTTTTTCGTTTTCCACACTTCACAGCACTAGGAACTGAACCATTGTTTTGATGCTATGTTTTAGTTTGTGTTGCCTGCTGTCGGATGTTATTGTCAAAGATCGAAAATTACTGCCACCTTTCGAGTGCAATTTTTTTAGGTATCTGTGATCTGATTGTGTGTGTGTGTGTGTGTGTGTGTGTGTGTGTGTGTGTGTGTGTATGAAATGGTATTTGTTTCAGTACGCTTTTTTTCCTTTTGTGTGTGTGTGTGTGTGTGTGTGTGTGTGTGTGTGTGTGTGTGTGTGTGTGTGTGTGTGAGTGAAACGGTATTTGTTTTGGTGTATATTCTTTTTTGTGTATGATGTGTAGGGAGTGGAGGTTGGGTGTGAGTGGCACGTCAGCACAGATACGGCACCTCTGTACCATGTTCCTACTACACGCGGTCACCTATCGCGCGTCCTCCAGCAGTCGCCGCAGCCGTGACTAGCGTCAGTAGATCTTCCTCGGATGCCACAGGGGTCTCGAAAATCAAGGATCTCATGTGACCCCACAGGTAATGGTTTAGCGGGTTCAAGTCGGGAGAACGTACAGGCCAAGCAATCGGGCCACCACGACCTACTCACTGTTACCCTTGAGATTGTTGGTCCAAATGATCTCGGACTGCACGCGAGAAATGAGGTGTCGCGTACTCATGATCGAACCACATGTTCTGACTCACATGCAGTGGCACAGCTTCTGTGGTGTCACCGCCAGACACCACACTTGCTAGGTGGCAGCCTTTAAATCGGCCGCGGTGCGTTAGTATACGTCGGACCCGCGTGTCGCCACTATCAGTGACCGCAGACCGAGCGCCGCCACACGGTACGGTAGGTCTAGTCTAGAGAGACTCCTAGCACTCGCCCCAGTTGTACAGCCGACTTTGCTAGCGATGGTTCACTGTCTACATACGCTCTCATTTGCAGGGACGACAGTTTAGCATAGCCTTCAGCTACGTCATTTGCTACGACCTAGCAAGGCACCATATTCAATTACTATTCTGAACAGATAATATTGTGAATCATGTACCGTTAAGAGCGACGTTCATCATTAATGGATTAAAGTTAAGTATCAAAGTAATTACATCCGATTTCTGAATTCTAATTCCTTGTCATGTTCCAGACCTCACGTCAGTATAGTCCTTCCCTCCCCACGCCAGCCTGCGTGAGCTAAAACGCGTGCATTTCGGCCTCCTGTAGTAACACGGTGTTGGCTCTTCTCCCAACACAACAGCTTCCAAGAGTCCATGCAGTACGCAGTCAGTAGATAGCAAGTACGCGGCCCCCGTGAAATGTGGTGGAAGAAGGTATGCCCCGTCCACACGTCCTTCCAGGAATCCTGTCCAAATGTTCACACTCTGTCTTTCCTGAAACCCAAGGGGGCGTGCAGCATGCGGGTTTTCGTCAGCCCACACGTGACTTTGTGAGAACTGAGAACACCTTCCCTGGTGAACTTGACTGCATCTGTGAAAAGGATCCGTCATGGGAAGCCGGGCTCTTCCACTCAACGGTGCAAGAACCATCTGCAGAAATGGGATCGTAGGGCAAAATTCTGTGGCTGCATTGCCTGTACCTTCTGCGGGTGGTAAGGGTGTAGCTGCTGCTCGTGCAGAACGCGCCAGACGATTTGGTAATCCACATTGAGTTCACTTGCTGTGTCTTTGGCACTCGTCGTCGCGTCCTCGTTCACTGCATGGAGTACCACAATCGGTCCTGGTGGTGGCGAATGTACACGTCTCCGAGGCCTTCTGGCACACAGTAGGGAGTGCGAAGGTGTCTGGCGATGAGGAAAACGCTCCGCTACAATTGACGAGCAGCCCTCCCACTGCACCGAGCTTCGGCGTTCAATAATATGTCGGCGTGTTCCGCAAATATGTAGTTCACAATGGTCAACAGCAACACGCTAAAACTGAAATGTACGCACAGCTTGCACTCTGTATTGTAGTAGGTAATCATAACCACTGTATGGTAGTACAGAATGAACGAAGACCACAAACACAACAGCAGGTAAAAAACACTCTTGGCAGACCACAACTGAACTGAATGGCATGTAAAACACAGTGTAGTGGACACGGGAATCAGGTGATCGGTGAATAAGTGTGTCTTGTCAGTGGCACCGACAGTGCGGGAGAATTGAACGGGTGTTGTGTGATTTTGTGTGTAGAGGGAAAACGGTACCTTTCCGGACATGATTTCCAAAGCTAAACGTAATCCTCTTGGTCCACGGTACAAGTTCTTAACGCCTGTAAAGGGAATCTAGTTATGTCCTTTATAGAAACATTTATTATATCCAATGGCAGTAATAACATGTGCAGTTAATCCCCGCAAAACCACTCATAATTCTTTTAACATTCTGGCAGGGAGCTGTGAGTATTATAACAGAAACGTAACCAGAGTCAAACAGCACTGCAACGACACTGAAAAAAAGGTCAGCTAAGGTCAGTATCTTGTGGCACACAAGAAAGCTGAAAGCGTTTTGTTTTAAATTATTTCTCACCGGATTAAATTTTCTTCAGTACTCCCGTTATCATACAAGAACGAAGTAGACAACTGGAAGCGTTTTGCGTGTGGCTGCCTCCGGTCTGCCCTTCCGATAATAGCGTGTTCAGCCGAGCCCTCTTCAGATGTAGGTTCAGATGCAAGTTCACGAGGCATAAATGGCTCAAGTAGTTTCTGGTAACGCTTCTGGCAGCTTTTACTCGGAATTTGGGAATTTTATGTTCGAGCTGTAACAGCACCATCTTATAAATAAATGATGCTCTGATCCATTAAACTATGCTCTGATCCATTAAACTTCTAGCAGCCACATAAACCCAGTTTCTGTACCTAATATTTCGGCCGTATTCTCTTGGGCCATCTTCAGAATGAGTTGACAGACTGAAGCTACAGCGCTCTCTTCGTCCTCCCTTTAAACCTACTGAGCGTGCCACTGTGCAAGCGGTCACACGTGCACAAGCTCCATATCCGTTGATCGGCGGGAAAGGAATGTGCGTAAGTCGGATCTGTGACTACGCGTTCGATCCATACTGGAATATCGATAAATCACATGAGTTAGGTTGTGGCGACGTCCTTGCACGTTTATTTTCGCCGTTGGTGTTTGCTTGTCGAGGACTTCAAGGAAACGGCGCTGAAATCTACTAGTTTGGAACTCTTTGCATTGTGGAGACATATTGACGAAACATTTGTAGTATGGCTCCATAGCGCAGAGAAAATACAAGAATTTTTAAACAAATCCAAATTCTATCCAAGGAAAAATTCAGTCTACAATGAAAATCGAAATGGTATATTTGGGATGTTTTGGTTCGTCGCAAAGATGTTGAGACATGCAGTTTATCGGAAGTCTACTCATGTGCAATTACATTACATGCAAATAGCTGCCACCATCCTTCCCAGAGATGTATTATCTGGACCTTGTTTACAAAAATGGTTCAAATAGCTCTGAGCACTATGGGACTTAACATCTGAGGTCATCAGTCCCCTGGACTTAGAACTACTTAAACCTAACTAACCTAAGGACATCACACACATCCATGCCGGAGGTAGGATTCGAACCTGCGACCGTAGCGGTCGCGCAGTTTCAGACTGAAGCGCCTAGAACCGCTCGGCCACACCGGCCGCCCACTTGGTTTACAGAGCATATGTTTAGCTGACGAGTGTAGTCTGCACGATCAGCTTATACACTTTAAGTATTTTTGAAGCAAATGGATATTCTCTACAACAGACACGTAAAGTGCTACGAGTAAAACCTAAGTGGACATAAGGAACGAGGAAAAACACATACTTGCCGTATGTGGTTGCGTGAAAAACAGGTTGGTTCAAAAATGGCTCTGAGCACTATGGGACTTAACATCTGTGGTCATCAGTCCCCTAGAACTTAGAACTACTTAAACCTAACTAACCTAAGGACATTACACACATCCATGCCCGAGGCAGGATTCGAACCTGCGACCGTAGCGGTCACGCGGTTCCAGACTGAAGCGCCTAGAACCGCACGGCCACACCGGCCGGCAAACAGGTTGGATTCCATCAAAGATGACGCTTCATAAGGCAGAGGTGTACAAGATCCGCTGTGAGCGTGCCCTTTCGCGCATCCGGCAGACGGCTCGCACTGTCCATGAAAGATGCACGGAAAACAACAG
The DNA here is from genome assembly GCF_023864275.1 of Schistocerca cancellata. Taxonomy (NCBI): domain Eukaryota; kingdom Metazoa; phylum Arthropoda; class Insecta; order Orthoptera; family Acrididae; genus Schistocerca; species Schistocerca cancellata. The sequence continues at coordinate 603,237,838 of NC_064631.1, read as the reverse complement.
GTGTACCTGGCTCTCACAGGCCAATTTATTGGCTGTAGCGGAGCGTTGCATCGAAACCGGTCACTCTAGGTGGTGCAATAATTTCGAAATTCTTGTGTTGACCTCATATTTTTGGGATTTGTTGGTGGAAGAAGTATCTGAAATTAGTTTGTCGAAGAATTTAATTAACAGAGATACCGATTTTTGCACGGACAAATTATGGAATCCGGCGCTTTCTTCAATAAACATTAAAAGACGTCGCTACAGTTCAGCTCACAATGATACAACGATATTCCAGCATGGATCGACTGCGTATCCATAAATTCAGTTTATGCATACTTGTTTGGATTGTCTCCAGCTGGGTGCAGTCGATAACGAAAACCGATATTTCGACAGGGTGCCCTGCTGTCATCTTCAGGCTAAACCTGTGTGATTGTCTTCTCTGACTCTGACACTTCTTTAGGGAGCTTTCCTTGCTCGACGTGTTGAGTGCGGTGAAGGAAGGAAAAACCTTACCTATACGAATTGGCCTGGGTGTTGTGATGACGATTTCCTGTGTCTTCTGCGAGAAAATTATTCTCGCAGCAGTGTTGTGATGAAGATTTCCTGTGTCTTCTGCGAGAAAATTATTCTCACAGTAGGCCAACGTGTGGTTGACTTGTGATGTGGTTAGTGGTCCAGTTTGGGAACAAGCCGGTTGCGGGATTGCCCGCTTTCTCGTAGAAGGACTCGCGATGATCGTGAATCTGTCCTGCAGGAGCGGGATGCCTGTGTCTTCGTGTAGCAGACGAGTGGAGTATTCTCTCAGAAGACGTCTTCAGAGCTCGGTTCTGGATACTGATGAGCTTCTTCGATACATCGTGCGTCCTTTATGTTCTTATCGCTCCCGACCCCTTTCTTCATTACCCGGTCGCACGACACACCTGATGGAGAGTTGGGGGAACGCGATCGCCGAATGCTGGATCCGAATACGGTCCCTCAGTGACACAGACGCCCTTGTTGGTCGGGGAAAATTGGGTAGTTGCATTTTGCCGACATTGTGACTCCAGCTGGCTGAGATATGGGCTCGACGTTTCAGTGAGAATGAAGCCACTGTCCCTACTAATCAGGCCGTCAGCCACTTGAAATCCAACAACCTCCTTTGGAGCACAATCCCAAAACGACCTAGTCTGTCTTAGCATTTCCGTTTGTTCATATTTCGTCGCGTTTGCTGTAGCTAAGCTGAGTTCTGCAACTGCCGATTTTGTTGGTTGCTTGAATTCGGTGTGTCTCCTGTTTTTCTGGTACTTTTCTTCGACCGCCCAAACAGTCTACCCTATGTATTCCTTACTGCATTTGCATGTAATGCGGTAGATACCTAACTTACGGAGCCTCAAGGGATCTTTCATCGTACCTAACAGAATACGAGTTTCCGGTGATATACGGAAAATGCATTTAATGTTACGTCGAACCAAGATTCTGCCGATTTTGTTCGGTACTTTGCCAGTGTTGGCAGATACGCCATTGTCTTATCCTTCTCGTCTTATTCTATTAGCTGGACCTGTACCTTCTGTCTGAAAGCACTTGGATTTGTCCCCTTATGTGTTCCGACCGTCTTGTAAATTTCCTTACGGTGTTGAACTCCTTTGCTACCCTTTCTTCCTCCGGTATTGCACGGCACTTGTGGACCAGTTTATGTAGCAGACCCTCACGCAAGGAAGGATGATAGCAGCTGGAGGCGTGGAGATACAGATCTGTGTGGCCGAATATCCTGTACGTAACGTATCCCATAGCGCCGACCGCTTTGCGCTTGACTAGAACGTCCAGGAAGAGGAGTTGGCCGTTCCCTTCCACGTCCACGGTGGATTTGATGCCAGGGTGTACAGAGTTCCCAGAGCCTTTCGCTCCTATGTGGCCACACCACAAATGTGTCATCAATCTATCTAAAAAACCGTGTGGAGTTCAGTGCAGGTATTTCCAGAGTTTTCTCTTCGAAATCCTCCACGAATGAGTTTGTCACAACCGGTGACAGAGGGTATCCCGTGGCGATACCATACGTTTGTTCATGATAGTTGCCACAGTGAACTTTTGGTAAACCGTAAAGCGTTGAAAGTGCAGCAGCCGTTGTTCGAAACTTACTGATAATTCCTTTTGGCAGGGTCTGGCGCAGAAGCTCAATGGTCTTGCTTTTTACTTAGCTGGTCGGGTCTCCTTTTAATTTCCAGTATGTTGGTTTTTGCGATTGTACTCTGACAGCGGAAGCAGTACAGCGGCATTTACTTTGCCCGCAGGTAAACCGACTATTTCAGGATAATTCCGTATTTCTCGTATGAAAGCTCTTTCCCCTTTCGAGATGTTTATCTTCGGTAGAACAGCTCCCGTGATCGCGTGGTACGTTTCCCGATGTATCTCTTCCGCATCGCCTCTGGTGAGGAAGGAAGTTATTTGTTATGTACTACTGATGAAATCTGAAACTCGTATATAGCAGCCAGTGTTGGTACGAAACTGACTCTCTTTCGCACAACTAATCTCACTGCGTCATCGACCTCTTTTCCCATAAGACGGATTATGGTTCCTCTTGCTCTTCTTGGGCTGTTATTCTCTTGCCGCCAGATGTTCGAACTTAGACAAGTGTATGGTCGTAGCGCTGTGTCCAGATCGGACCGCCTGAGCCCAAGAGACAGCGTTGACCCACTGCGAAGAGTCAGGCGAGAGTGAACAAGCCACGTGTAAGTCAAGTACGAGCAGTTCCTCAGATATTGTGTCCATTCGCTGACGTGTGTACCGGATCCTTTTTCTGAGAGCGGCTGAACTTGCTCTTCTTGTGATCCGATGGGCGGCCGCGATGTACATACGATGTGTGACGCTCACGAATGCTGGTATTATGGCATGGTCATGGCACCTCATCAAGAAGGCGAGAGAGCTGAAGAGACGGTCTGTCCCGCATAGAAACTTATCCAGTTTATAAAGTCTCTGATACATCTCCTCCCATTAGAGAACCCTGATGTATTATCTTAAGCTTTAACGACGTTTCAAACGTTTGTATCGCTGTCGGGTGCTCACTTCTCTCCCGCCGATCAACGTTTACGGCGCTTGTGTACCTATCTGTCGCCGCATGCACAATGGCCCGCTCCGCCGGTTTAAAAGGACGGACTGACCGCTGTAGCTTCAGTCTGTCGGTTGCCTCTGAAGAAGGCCGAAAGGTATACAGCCGAAATATTATGAGAAAAAATAGCGCCTATGCATTTGCACACACGAAATTTAGTGGCTCAGTTGTCGCGCTGCAAAACATGAAGGTGCATAAATGAAGCTCTCTCAACCAATTGGCAGAGACTGGTCATTGGTATAAATGTTACAGTTAAAGTGCAGAAATCAGTAACTCTGGAGATTATCTCGGTAATGTGCAGATAAAATAGGGTGAATCGTTGAAGTCCCGAAACTTATGTCTTAGATTATCTAGATAATGTGCAAATTACCTAAATAATCTGCACGTTACCTACTAGGCACTCGTGAAACTGGAAATGAGATCTTCGCTAACACAACAGCAACGTACACTTAAATTAACGTAGTGTTATTTATTTTTCGTTATCTAAAGAATCAAGATGATACAATCAGTAGACAAATTAGTTACCAGCATCAGTCATCAATCAATTAAAAAACCGTAACACATAGAATCAAACGGTTTGAAATATTGCTACAACTAAGGAAAGGAATTTTAAAACATACGATAAAATTTTTCTTATTAGAGCAATCTAAAGACTGGTGACACTGTGAATTATATAGCAAATGGTTGTTGCAACAAGCACGCCTATTTGTGGTACATTTACATTTTGGGTCACTTTTTCTAAAACCCTGCCCAGTACCAAGGGATTAGTTTACAGATGTTCGGCGTAATGATATTTCTACAGTAGGGACATCTTCTTTCGTTAAAAACCTCTCTTTGCAAACACTGAATTCAGATTTTGCGTACAATTGTTTTAAAATACCCGTTTCAGTACCAAGTTTATAAAAGCTAAAGTCGAGCGGGAATCAGCTTTTGCTCTGTCTGCTTCGGGGGACTTGAATTCTCGCAGGCATTCTTTCATCGACATTTTGACGGTTTGCACTAGTATCTGCTAACATTTTCTTTGCTTGCTTTTCTAAGCCTTCTTGACTTCATAACGCTGTATTTTCTGATTCATATTCTGTTTACGGATGTTGCACGAAGCATTCTTACCATACCCTTCCACTTTAGGATCTATTTCACCACAAATTACGTGAACAAACACATCTCACGACTTACATTTGTGAACACCTTATGCTGCGTTGAGAAAACAATACAGATCATTTCTTGTAAAGTCATCTTTTCAGACTGTGCAAAACTGTGATGGCGATCCTGTTTAAGTTGAGGGTAACTCAGTGATCACTTCTTCAACAGGCAAAGGTGATTTCTTGGAGGTGCAGCATAACTGAATATTCTTCATGGCTATATCCTCAATCAACGGTGTAGAGGGCAGTTTAAGCTTACTATCGATAAATTATTGTATATTATCGTTGATTTTGTAGAAGCAGAGCATAATGGAATTTCCTCTTGAGTAAGGTTTGACTGTGATCCTACAGTCACAGTCTGCTGTGAATCTTCTAATTTTTTAAAGTCTTCTTCAGTATTTATCGAATGTAGTACACTTTATGGTACAATAGAAGAAGAAATTCCACTTTTGCGGGGAAACCGAACGTTGCTTTATTTGATCTTCTTTTAACAGCAGAATGATAGGCAGGATTTTCACGAGCTGTGTAAATCGCACACCCTCACTCCACTTCCATCCAAGTAGTGAGCGTGTATTCAGTGTCTTGATTCGCTCTTTATACACTGGCTTGACTTTGGCTTTATTGCTATTAACTTGTAACCTCCCCCTCACTTATCGACCTTAATGACAATGAAAAATTAAACCGCGTGTACCTAATGGAAATTTGGGAAAAGCAATCGTCACCGTAGTTAATCTGTCGGTAAAGAGGGAGGAAAGGGTTACATCTAACTGAAAGGAAAAATGCTAATGAAACAGGTGGAAATTAATTTTGAAAAGGGGTAAAGTTAATAAAGAAAGTAAATGTGCTGCCGTTACGTTACCAATTAACTAGCGGTAATTAGATATTTGAGATTTGGGGGAAATCACGGTCGCCAGTCCTAAGGACAATTACTATAGTAACTGAAAAAGAAAGGTTATTACACATATAATTAGCACTAGAAGTGTGGCAACTGAAGGTTGACACGAGTAGTGTGAAAACTGAAAGTTTGTCAGAAGTAATAAATTTAGCAATAGAATTAATAAAACAGGAAAATCGAAAGTTAATTTAGTGACTGAAGTTAATAGTGAGCTTTCTTTCTGAAGCACATCGAAATTCAGTAAAATACGGTTAGTCTTGGACTACCTCAACAATCATTTCAAAAGCTACTTGAATCTACGCAATTTAGAAATAAGGGATTTAACTTTGAACTTGAATTAAATGATTCTGAACAATTAACAGTAGTAAAATTTAGTACGTACCAAGCTGAGCTGCAGTCACAGGTAAGCTAAAATACGGTAACAAAACTCACACTCTTAATTTGTGCTTGTGTAATCTAAATACTGTAGCCAGCTATCAACACCTTAACTGAACTTTGAAATTAAAGCAGTGAAATAAAATCATATTGCTTTAATGCTGGCATTTGAATTTCAACGACATTCGGGTTCATTCCGGAAAAGGAAGGGACCCTGCTTGGTAATGCAGTTGGGACAATGAGCAACAAAGGTTCATGCTAAGTTGCTGTAATTTTGATGCGACAATTTTAAAAGTTTGAAAAGCTGAGGTCTGCCATACAGTTCTAAAACTTTACGTGCTTCCAGTCTTCCTTGTTGGTTGATTGAAGGTTTGAAGCCGTCGATCGAGGAGGTGGCGACAGTCACTCATTGTCGGCCGTCGCTGTTGCAGAAGCTGGATGTTGGCGCGCCTTCTTCTCGACACGGTCACCAGGCGAAACGGGCTCTTGACGTGCGCCAGCTAATGCTTCCCGTCCGCGACACCGTGTCAGAAACTATCATCGCGAGTCGAGCGCAATTACATGTTGCCAAACCCCGAAAGCGCGGCAACTCGCGGGAGCGTCACACAACACACCTGCTCCACTGCACTACCCTAGCCAGACTCCCTCTGCCCGCGCTCCACGCGACAGAGTTAACACTACCAAAGATCCTACACACTTTGATTCTTCACACGACCTATCGATGTAATCGTTCGATAGCAGTTTTCCCTAGGCAAGACCCAGCGTAAAAATACAAATAATATTTACGAAACAAACCAATTATACATCGACATAAATGCATAAATATATATATATATATATATATATATATATATATACAAATAGTAAAACAATTACAATACACGAAGACACAGAAATGTTATATATTCAGGTAACAAAAATAAGGAAAACAAATTTATAGTACAATTAATGGAAATAGGAGGATATGCATTTCTGGCGTTACAAACTGTTTTGATTTCTGGCCACGACTGTGTTTCATATTCTAAGATTTTATTACAAAATTCATGTCCGTTATCAGAATGAAAAAAATATTTGGAGGACCAAAAAGACAGAATTGTACGGCTCCTCACTTTTAGAAAGACCCTCTTATTTAATGGCAAGGGGACATTACCTTGCCGCAAACAGATTTCATAATCATCGGTGTTTTTTAGATAATAGCGTTTCGATGTCTTGCTACTTCAAAACACTCCTTCTGCCATTTTGTGATTTATTCGTAATAAAAACTGTCTTCAAATAATTATCAGCCAAGTTTTCTTGTTGTAGTATCCACTGCGAAGTCATGTGCCCAGTGGCGATTGGCACACACGTGGGTTGTTGCCTGACTGACATATCGCTCTCTCGAAATCTTCCCGTGCAGAAATTACTGATATGACTTTACCAGTTTCTTCAGCAAAGCGGTAGTTGAAATAGGGCCGTGAGCCTATTCCTTCGAATGCATAACAACGAAAAAAAAAAAAATGAACTCAGTTTACTAATACGAAGTGGGTGGATGAATGATGATGAAATAAGTGAAGATGTAATCACCTGAAATGGTGTCAGCTCAAACTGTAACTATTGAGATGTGCTGAACCTGAAATGTGATCAATATGAACAGACAAGATAACGTCTATGCCAGACAGGGTTGATAGCCCTGCACAAGGCCGCATGTACGGAGACAAAGCTCTCGTGAAAGATAATTAATTTAGGTTGTAATTAATTGTAGCTGAAAACTTTTGACTAATTAAATACTTTCTTTAGTGTACTCTTCAAGCTGACCATTAAAAGTTTTTCTTTTATTTGCTTAGTGTTCTAGTAATCGCGAAAAGTTCGTTTGTTTACTTACTGCTGCTTAGGCCTAATTTTTCAAGTGTGCATATTTAGCGTTATACCGGAATTGTAAGTGCATTTGCTGTAGTTTAACTGATTAAATACGTTCATTAGGGTGTTTTTCAAGCTCACCATTGAAGGTTTTTTTTATTTGCGTATTGTTTCAGTAATCGCTAAAAGTTCGTTTTGTTTATATTTCGCGGCTTTGTCTTACTTTTCGATCGAGTGTGCATACTTAGCGTTATACCGCAATCTTAAGTGTATTTGGTATAAATTAACTAATTAAATACGATCATTAGTGTGCTCTTCAAGCTTGCCATTAAAGGTTTTTTTTTGTTTATTTACGTATTCTTCTACTTATCGCAAAAAGTTCCATTTGGTTACATTCGGCTCTTAGGCCTAATTTTTGATCGTGCATATGTAGCGTTATACCACAAATTTAAGTGCATTTGGTAATAGTTTACTTACATATTAGATTCCAAAACATATTTAGTGTCCTTTTGCATCTGTATTTAATATATTATCGTTATCACTTAGTAAATCTTGTAACTAATTTCCAAACTACCATGGATACTAAGTGTGTGAGCTGCAGCTGTTGCGACAGGTGGTTTCATTGGGGAAATTGTAGCTGCGTGGGAATTGGGGAAGCAAACGAGACTCTTCCATCTTGCAGGGTTTGCTCAAGAGATTGGATTACAGCTGAACAGGAGGAGAAAATTAGAGCCCTTCAAGCTGATTTGGACAGAGCGAGGGAGGAACTGAAGAGGTTAAGGAGGGAGGAGGGTAAACAGCAGTGGGAAGTGGTAGCTGGGAACAGGGGCCACAGAAAGAGGACAGTGTCTGACAGTTTCCCAATTCGCACAACCAATAGATTTGCTTTGCTACCACAGTTAAGTAAGGAAGAGGCTCCAGTAGAAGTAGATGTAGTTAAGATGCAACAGAATCTCACTAGGAAACCAACAGTTTCAAAAAAAGTAGAAAGTAAGAGGAAAGTTCTGTTGCTAGGTAGCAGCCATGGAAGAGGTGTAGGCCAGATTTTGCGGAAAAAATTTGGTGACAGGTACCAGGTCAAAAACTTTTTCAAGCCAAGTGCATATCTTGGTCAGGTGGTTGAGGATATAGGTTCCTTGTGCAAGGGTTTCACAAAGCAGGATCATGTGATGATAGTGGGTGGAGTGGGAAACAGTATTGATAGGGATCATGGCTACAGTATTGAGTGTGACCTGGTGAAAATAGCCTCGGCAACGACCCATACCAATGTTGGGCTGGTGCCTGCTTTCGTGCGGCATGATCAGCCCCAGTTCAACCGCTCTGTAAGGAGAGTAAATATGGAGTTGGATCAGTTGTGTAGGGCGGCCACTCTGTCAGACTTTGGATTGGTTCCTGTCGAGGCTATTGATAGGGGTATTTCACAAGGCATGGCCTACACCTCAATAGGAAAGGGGAGGGTAAACTGGCAGGGTTGTTAGCGAAATCCATAATGGGGGACACTAGTACTCATGGATGTACCTCTTTTTTAGACTAATATCAGTGTCCAATGAGAAGTTCAGACAGGCAGGTGCTAAAGAGGTCCAAAACTCACAAAATTCTCACAACAGGAAAGTAAATAATAATGTTACCATATTTAACCAAAATATTGGTGGATTAAAGAAAAAAGTAGATTCTCACAAAAGTAAAAAGATAATGTTACCATTTTTTCACCAAAATATCCCAGGGCTGAAGAATAAAGTAGATGAGCTCCTGGTTTGTTTAGATGACTTTGAATCTTATAATGTAATAGATATACTATGCCTGTCTAAGCATCACATTGTGTCTGATATGGAAAAGGTAAATATCAGTGGTTATAAACTAGCTGCACATATGAGTACAGAGAATAAGGTGAGAGGAGGATTTTCCATATATGTCAAATTTATCACTGTGTAGAAAACTTAGACACAAAAATGTTTTGTCTAGAGCAACATATAGAAGCATGTCCCTGTCAACTTAAACTGAAGGAGGGCTCTTTTATAACTGTAACAGTATATAGGTCCCCTTCAGGAAACTTTCATTTATTCCTGGGAAACTTGGATCCCTTGTTGTGCTATCTGTCAGAGAGGGGAAAGCAAATTATTATTTGTGGGGATTTCAATGTTGATTCACTGAAAGAGTGTAATAGGAAGAATGACCTGGAAGTCTTGCTCGGTTCTTTCAATTTGACATCTGTCATTAATTTTCCTACTCAGGTAGTAAAGGACAGCAGCACATTGATAGATAACACTTTTATAGACCAAGATAGGTTTAAAAACATAAATTCTTGTCCTGTTGAGAATGGCCTTTCTGATCATGATGCTCAACTAATTACAGTATATGACATAGCTCCATTCAGTAATTCAAAACTACCCTCCAAAGTTGTGTGTTCAATTAATGGCTCAACAATTAGAAATTTCAGAGAAAATCTTCAGCAGTTAGACTGGGATGAGTTGTACAAGGAACCTGATGCTAATTTAAAATATAACTTATTTCATGATGCACTTGTAAGAGAATTTGAAAACTGTTTCCCCAAGAAAGTAGTTAAATCTAATTATAGGAAACCATGCAAAAACCTTGGCTTACTAAAGCAATAAAACATATCTTGTAACCAAAAAAGGGAACTGTATCTAACAACAAGAAAGAGTAATGACCCAGAAACAGCCAATATTATAAAAAGTACTCTGCTTCTTAAGAAAGGTTACTAAAAAATCCAGCAGCATGAGCATCATGTCTGAGATTAATACCTCTGATAACAAAATCAAAACAATTTGGAATATTATTACAAGGGAGACAGGGCAACCAAGAGTACAGGATGACGGCATCACCATCAAAGCGAATGGAAACTTCATATACACGCCGGAAGTCGAAAACATTTTGAATAATCATTTTTTAAATGTTGTAGAGAAAATAGGATCTAAATGTTCATTAGAAGAAGCAAGGCAGTTAATGGAAGAGGCCTTATCCACACAATATATATATTCACTTATGAAATTTCACCCACCTCTCCTTCTGAAATTAGGCAGATAATAAACTCTCTCAAGAATAAAAGCTCACATGGAATTGATGGCATTTCCAGTAGGATAATAAAAGATTGTTCCCAAGAAATAAGTTGGATTCTTAGCCACGTATGAAATAGCTCTCTGAAGCAGGGTATTTTCCCAGATAGACTGAAGTATGCCATTGTTAAAACACTGTATAAAAAAGGGGATACGTCTGATGTCAACAACTACCGCCCAATCTCTCTTCTGACTGCCTTATCCAAAATTCTTGAAAAAGTAATGTATTGTAGAGTAGCTTCACACCTTTGTAAATTAAAGTTTTAACAAAATGAAATTACAATGAAAGGAACACCCTTAGCTGCTTACAGGCGTCGACATACGTCAACGGCGACAGATGAAAATGTGTGCCCCGACCGGGACTCGAACCCGGGATCTCCTGCTTAAATGGCAGACGCTCTATACATCTGAGCCACCGAGGACACAGAGAATAGCGCGACTGCAGGGATTTATCTCTGACACGCCTCCCGCAAAACCCACATTCTCAACGTATTGTCCCGCACTACATTCGTAGTGCCCCCGCCCATTATACTCATTACTCGCGGCGCTTTGCCGATTCCCGTAAGAGTTCGGGCACTATATATAGTTAAGGCTCACCGGCCACTTGACCATCTTCTTCTTCTGTGCGAATGCACAAACAGTGCCCGAACTCTTACGGCAATCGGCAACGCGCCGCGAGTAATGAGTGTAATGGGCGGGGGCACTACGAATGTAGTGCGGGACAATACGTTGAGAATGTGGGTTTCGCGGGAGGCGTGACAGAGATAAATCCCTGCAGTCGCGCTATCTTCTGTGTCCTCGGTGGCTCATATGGATAGAGCGTCTGCCATGTAAGCAGGAGATCCCGTATTCGAGTCCCGGTCGGGGCACAAATTTTCATCTGTCCCCGTTGACGTATGTCAACACCTGTAAGCAGCTGAGGGTGTTCCTTTCATTGTAATTTCATTCTAACGAGCTGCATGGTCATCTTAGTACATATATTTTAACAAAATGTCAGTTTGGTTTCCAGAAGGGTTTTTCAACGGAAAATGCTATATATACGTTCACTAATGAAATATTAAATGCCGGAAGTCACCCGTTGGGATTTTTTGTAATCTATCACAGGCTTTTGACTGTGTAAATCATGCAATACTTCTAGATAAGCTCAAGTACTGTGGTGTGAACGGGAAAGTGCTCAAATGGTTTAAATATTACCTAACTGGAAGAGTGCAGAAAGTTGAAATAAGCAGTTCACATAATATGCAAAAAACTGGTGATTTCTCAAACTGGGGAACAATCAAGAATGGGGTGCCGCAAGGTTCGGTCTTGGGTCCTCAGCTGTTCTTAATATATATTAATGACTTGCCATTCTATATTCACGAAGATGTAAAGCTGGTACATTTTGCCGATGATACAAGTATAGCTATCACACCCAACAGACAAGAATTAACTGGTGAAATTGTAAACGATGTTTTTCAGAAAATCATTAAGTGGTTCTCTGCAAATGGGCTCTCATTAAAAAATGGCTCTGAGCACTATGGGACTTAACATCTGAGGTCATGAGTCCCCTAGAACTGAGAACTACTTAAACCTAACTAACCTAAGGACATCACACACACCCAAGCCCGAGGCAGGAATCGAATATGCGATCGTTACGGTCGCGCGGTTCCGGACTGAAGCGCTTAGAACCGCTCTCATTAAACTGTGACAAAACACAGTATATACAGTTCCATACAGTAAGTGGAATGACACCATTAATAAATATAGACTTCGATCAGAAATCTGTAGCTAAGGTAGAATATTCAAAATTTCTAGGTGTATGCATTGGTGAGGGGTTGAACTGGAAAAAACACACTGAGTAACTGCTGAAACGTTTGAGTTCAGCTACTTATGCTATTAGGGTCATTGCAAATTTTGGCGATATACATCTCAGTAAATTAGCTTACCACGCCTATTTTCATTCTCTGCTTTCGTATGGACTCATATTCTGGGGTAACTCATCATTGAGTAAAAGATTGTTCATTGCACAAAAGCGTGTAATCAGAATAATTGCTGAAGCTCATCCAAAATCATCCTGCAGACACTTATTTAAAGAGCTAGGGATCTTCACCGTAGCCTACCAATATATACATATATATTCACTTATGGAATTTGTTATTAACAATCCAAAGGAATTCAAAAGTAACAGCAGTGTACATGGCTACAACACCAGGAGAAAGGATGATCTTCACTGCTCAAGGTTAAATCTAACTCTGGCTCAAAAGGGGGTAAATTATGCTGCCACAAAAGTCTTTGGTCACTTACCTAATAGCATCAAAAGTCTGACAGATAGCCATATAGCATTTAAAAGGAAATTAAAAGAATTTCTTAATGGCAACTCCTTCTACTTATTAGATGAATTTTTGGATATATAGTTAGTGGGTAATTTCCCCAACCCCCACAAAAAAATTAAAAATATTTAGTGTCATGTAATATTTTGTGTAATTTAATATCTTGTATAGACACCTTTTATTAACCTGACACGTTCCACATCATTACGGAGTGTCGTATTCATGATCTATGGAACAAGTACTAATCTAATCTAAATCTAATCGAACCCGGATTTCCTGCTAACTGTGAGCTGTCGCCTTAACCATCACGCTACCTGAGCACCGCTCCAGGACCCGCTCAAGCGATATTTGTCACTGATATTCCTACCTGCGAGTTCCGAGTACTTCTATCGGAGGGTCGCCCACGGGATGAATGGGAATGGGAAAGCACCAGTAGGACAACAGATTCGATGCCGAATAATGGCTTATCCTGACACAAGCGATTTCCCTTAACGGTTTGCACTGAATATTTCACATCGTTACAGCTTCACTGATTTCCTCGCCGTCTATACAGTCATTCATTTCAAGTAGACTCCCGGCCCATGAACTGTGGAACTTGCCGAGTTAGGGTGGCCTGCGTGCCTCAACGGTACAGTTAGTCTTGCTGCAGGTGCAACCACAGCAGATGTGGAGAGGCCAGACCAACCCCTGGTTTCTGAAGAGGGGCAGCAGCCTTTTTATTAATTGCAGCGGCAACACCTCGGATGATTGACTGATTTGACGTTGCAACATCAGCAAACATGGCCTTGTTGTGCTGGCACTGCCAACCGCTGAATGCAAGGGGGAATTACAGTCACGGTTTTCTTTTATAGAGAGCATGCAGCTCAACTGCGTGGATTAATGATGATGTCATGCTTTTGGATGAAATATTTCTGAGGTAAAATAATCCCCCATTCGGATCTCCGGAGAGGGGGGGGGGTCTAATCAGCAGGAAATCGTCATCGGGAGAAACAAAACTGGTCTTCAACGGGTCGGAGCGGGGAATGCCTAGTAACGTAATAATGGATAAAAAAAATAGCAATGCATCTAAGCTATTATGAACACCATAGTGAACTTATAAATGGCACCTTTGGTGCCATTGGAATCCCCTGGTGACCCGGACGTCGCTGCGGCTTTCGATACGTAACATCTGACCGGTCCGTCCTCACTCCAGAGTGGGTGGCAGGCAGTGGTGGGTTCGCGTGTCTCTGGGCGGAAGGTGAACGAGGGAGCAGGACGTGCGGCTGGCTCCCTACGTCTTAGCAACAGGTGCAAGGTGCTACCCAGTGTTGATGATAGCTCTGAGCCAGCACAGGATGCCGCTCCTGTAGGGCCAGCGGTCGATTTTCCTGCCCAGTCCGGACAGGTACAGAGGGTGGGTATGCTACTCGTTGGAAGCTCCAATGTTAGGCGGGTGATGGAGGCTCTCACGGAGATAGCAGGCAAGGCGGGAAAGAATTCCAGTGTGCATTCGGTATGTTTGCCGGGAGGTCTCATCCGTGATGTGGAGGAAGCCCTACCGGCGGCTGTCGAGCGCACTGGGTGCAACCAGCTGCATGTAGTGGCACGTCTCGGCACGAATGACGCCTGCCGCTTCGGTCCTGAGGCCATCCTTGGCTTCTTTCGGAGACTGGCTGATTTGGTGAAGGCAGCTAGCAAAGCACGCGGGGTGGTGGCTAAGCTGTCTATTTGTAGCATCGTACCCAGGGTTGATCGCGGTCCTCTGGTTTGGAGCAGAGTGGAAGGTCTAAACCAGAGGCTCAGACGGCTCTGCGAAGGTATCGGATGTGAATTTCTCGATCTCCGCTATCGGGTGCAGAATTGTAGGGTTCCCGTGAATAGGTCAGGCGTACACTACACCCAGGAAGCGGCTACTAAGGTAGTGGAGTACGTGTGGCGTGCACATAAGGCTTTTTTAGGTTAGAGAACCCCTCCCTTGGGAGCAAATACGATTTGCCTGTTAAATCAGCCACAGCGATCTCTGAGAATCTTGGTCCTCGCAGATCAGAGATAGAAGAGATTAATATGATTTTAGTCAAATGCAGGAGCATCCAAGGAAAGGTTCCAGAATTAATATCGCTTACGGAAGGCTATTATGCACAGATTGTATTGGGAACAGAAAGCTGGTTGAAGCCAGATGCCAATGACAACGAAATCCAAAGTTCAGACTGGAATGTTTATCGTACGGATAAGTTAGTCGCCAATGGTGGCAGCGTGTTTGTTACAGTAAGAAATCCGATAAAATCTAGCGAGGTTATCACGGATTCCCAATGTGAATTAATCTGGCTGAAATTGAGCATCAAAGAACGGTAAAAAATGGTGATCAGATGCTTTTATAGACCATCTGGGTCAGCATCTGTAGTTGTAGAGCGCTTCACACGGAACTTGCAGAACATCATTAGTAATTTTCCTGATAATGCCATTGTAATAGGGGGTGACTTCAACTTACCAGGTATAGATTGCGAGTGTTATGTCATCAAAACTGGTGCCACAGAGTGGGATTCGTGTGGCGTTGTTCTGGATGTCTAGTCCGAAAATTACCTTGAGCAGATAGTAAGGGAACCAGCACGTGAGGGTAACGTCTTAGACCTCCTGGCAACAAAAAGTCCTGAACTTATCGAATCAGTTAACGTAGAGGAAGGTATCAGTGATAACAAGGCTGTGACAGTATCCTTGACCACGGGTCCTACAAGGAATGTTAAGAAAAGTTGGAAGATGCATTTGCTCAGCAAGGGTGACAGGATACAAATTTCAGAATATCTCAGCAGTCACCATTCAGTGATGAGGACGAAGATGTGGAGAACAAATGGAAAAAATTCATGGGCATCGTTCAATATGCCCTAGACCAGTATGTTCCGAGTAAAGTTTTAAGGGATGGCAAAGATCCGCCATGGTTCAATAGCCGTGTTAGAAAAGCGCTACGTAAACAAAGAGCACTTCAGCTCAGATTAAAGAGAAGTAAAAAAGCTAGCTGACAAAAAAAAAGCTGAACGAAGCGATAATGAGCGTAAGGAGAGCAATGAGAGAAGCGTTCAATGATTTTGAAATTAAGACGTTGTCAACCGACCTGAGTAAAAACAAAAAAATGATTCAAATGGCTCTGAGCACTATGGGACTCAACATCTTAGGTCATAAGTCCCCTAGAACTTAGAACTACTTAAACCTAACTAACCTAAGGACATCACACACACCCATGCCCGAGACAGGATTCGAACCTGCGACCGTAGCAGTCCCGCGGTTCCGGACTGCAGCGCCAGAACCGCTAGACCACCGCGGCCGGCTGAGTAAAAACCCTAAGAGATTTTGGTCGTATGTAAAATCAGTAAGTGGGTCAAACTCATCTATTCATTCTCTCAGCGACCACACCAGCACCGAAACGGAAGATAAAGAGAAGGCCGAAACACTGAATTCGGTCTTCTGAAGTTGTTTCACCGCGGAAGACCGAAACACTGTTCCTCCTTTCAATCGTCGTCCAAACGTCGAAATGGCAGATATTGAGATAACCGATCGCGGAATTGGAAAGCAGCTACAACCGCTTAGTAGTGGAAAGGTTCAGGACCAGATGAGATACCTATAACATTCTACAAAGAATTTGCTCCCCTTCTAGCAGTAATTTATTGTAGATCGCTTGAGCAACGAAAGGTACCTAACCACTAGAAAAAAGCGTAGGTCCTTCCCGTTTTTAAGAAAGGCCGTAAGACAGATCCACACAATTATAGACCTATATCGTTGACGTCAATCTGTTATAGAATTATGGAAAATGTTTTATGCTCAATAATTATGACGTTCTTGGGAAATGAACATCTCCTCCATAAAAACCAACACGTTGTTGTTGTTGTTGTTGTGGTCTTCAGTTCTGAGACTGGCTTGATGCACCTCTCCATGCTACTCTATCCTGTGCAAGGTTCTTCATCTCCCAGTACCTGCTGCAACCTACATCCTTCTGAATCTGCTTAGTGTATTCATCTCTTGGTCTCCCTCTACGATTTTTACCCTCCACGCTGCCCTCCAATACTAAACTGGTGATCCCTTGATGCCTCAGAACATGTCCTACCAACCGATCCCTTCTTCTAGTCAAGTTGTGCCACAAACTTCTCTTCTCCCCAATCCTATTCAATACTTCCTCATTAGTTATGTGATCTGCCCATCTAATCTTCAGCATTCTTCTGTAGCACCACATTTCAAAAGCTTCTATTCTCTTCTTGTCCAAACTATTTATCGTCCATGTTTCGCTTCCATACATGGCTACACTCCATACAAATACTTTCAGAAACGACTTCCTGACACTTAAACCTATACTCGATGTTAACAAATTTCTCTTCTTCAGAAATGCTTTCCTTGCCATTGTCAGTCTACATTTTATATCCTCTCTACTTCGACCATCGTCAGTTATTTTGCTCCCCAAATGGCAAAACTCTTTTACTACTTTGAGTGTCTCATTTCCTAATCTAATTCCCTCAGCATCACCCGACTTAATTCGAAAACCAACATGGAATCCGCAAACAGAGATCCTGCGAAACTCAGCTCTCTCTGTTCCTCCATGAGGTCCACAGCACAGTGGACAATGGCGCTCAAGTCGATGCCGTGTTCCTTGATTTCAGTGAGGCATTTGACTCCGTCCTGCATTGCCGTTTAATGAAAAAAATACGAGCTTACGGAGTATCGGAGCAGACCTGCGACTGGATTCAAGACTTTCTTGTAGATAGAACTCAACACGTCGCTCTTAACGGAACTAAATCGACAGATGTAAAGGTAATATCCGGAGTACCGCAAAAAAGTGTGATAGGATCGTTGCTTTTTGCAATGTATATAAATGATCTTACGGCTATTCGCAGATGATGCAGTTGTTGTGCCAAAGTAGCAACGCCAGAGGATAGTAAGAATTTCCATAACGACCTGCAGAGAATTGATGAATGGTGCAGACTCTGGCAGTTTCCATACATAGGAAAAGAAATTTGCTACTGTACAGCTCCACTATTGATGACAAACAGCTGGAGACAGCGTCTTCCGTAAAATATCTAGGCGTAACTATCCAAAGCGACCTTGAGTGGAATGACCACATAAAACAGCTAGGGGGAAAAGTAGACACCAGACTCAGATTCAAGGGAAGAATCTTAAGGAAATGTGACTCACCCACGAAAGAAGTGGATTCTAAGGCACTTGTTCGCCTGATTCTTGAGTATTATTCATCTATCTGGGGTCCCTATCAGGTATGAGTGATAGAGGAGCTAGAGAAGATCCAACGAAGAGCGGTACGTTTCGTTTCGAGATCGTTTAGCGGGCGAGAGAGCGTTACGGAGATGCTAAAGAAAATCCACTGGCAGACGTTACAAGAGAGACATTGTGCGTCACGGAGAGATTTACTATAGAAATTTAGAGACAGCACTTTTCCGGTAGTAGTCAGACAACTTATTACTTCCCCCTTCATACATCTCGCGTATTAAACATGATGAGAAAATTCGAGAAATTAGAGCCAATACAGAGGCTTACCGACAATCTTTCTTCCCAAGCATTATTCGCTAGTGGAACAGGGTTGGAGGGATCAGATAGTGGTACCGAAAGTACCCTCCACCACACACTATTAGGTGGCTTGCGGAGTATGATGTAGATATAGATGTAAATGTTTTGAGACTGATAACGAAATCTTATGTGGACAGTGGTTTCCCTCTTATCTTGAAAGTAAAGCGTGCAAAATTTCATCAAAATCGCAATGAAACTGTAGATTTGTATGAATTACAAACAAACAAACAGACACTTCTTTACATACCTAGATATTTCGACGACCGACCCAGCATTCTTCTTCAGGTGCTGCGAGTTTTGCTGTCATGCGTACTCGCTGCCTGCGTTCCAGCCAGACTGGGAACTTTTATTGTTGGTATCGCGGCGTCCACTGCGGCCTTTGATGTTGTTTTGGTTTTCAGAGCTCGTACTGATACTCCATGAAACGAAAATTGCCTCAGCGTTTTCCAGCTGTGACGATTGTGACAGTCGGCGATATTTTAATAAACTGAGTGCCTGACCCCAAGCGTTACTTAAATTGAAACAGCCGTCCCTTCTTATTAGGCTTTCTGACATGAGCAAAATACCCGACTAAAACAACGCAGCAAATCATCTGTCGCCGAGCACTGCCTCGAATATAATCGTGAAATAAAATACGATGAGATCAACGTCGTGGGGCAGACGCCAAATATTTGGGCCAGCATAATTGCACGGTTATCATGATATAGGGGCTAAGAGCGAGTTTTCCATAAATAGTGTTTTCTATTTCGTTAGGTGGTATGTGAACATGCTTTCACAATGGTGGCTGATGTAGGTACTACGAAGGGCAGTAGATAGCATGAAACGTAACTCTTATGAATTGTTCATGCTAAATGGGGTAAGTGTAAAATGTGTTTAAACGAATTGGCTGTAGTGGACGTGGAAATTATACACTTCCGCTTGCTCCCGCCGTTTTGTACCGTGTCTCTTGTGTGCTTTATTGGAGGGTACAAGGGATACTGACAACAATATGAATAATTCAGCAAAGGAAAGTGACAGAAAAACTGGTAACTCTAAAAGCAAGTGGAAGCAAAGGCGAGAAAACATTTTGTGTCTGATGATTTGATGAATACTATAGGAACTGATCACAATAAGCAAACATTTAAAGTTCTTCAGATGAAAGGCATTTATTTGATGGACTTTCAGCAAACAGCTGATATTATCATTAACACAAATGAGGTTAATATTAGTTCTACCTCATGGATTAAAATCACCACGCCTAGGGTAGTTCCGATAAAGGACGTTTGGTGAAATAGAGGGATGGGATATGATAAGAGTGTTGAAAAAAAGGTGTCTAAGTGAAGATTTCAGAACGATCACATTCAGTGAGGTCTCTAGTGCAAAAGAATTGTATTCGGAGAAGAACAGAGGACTCAGAAGTGTGATGGAATACCTTCCCGACACGGGCAAACAATTGTACACTGAACTCCACCAAGACCAAACAGCAAAATGATTGCTAGAGGGAGAAATATTACAAAACTTCTTTGGTGGACTTAGACCGCTTAGCATTCCAGCCCAAATCTGTTTAGAAAATCAGTGTTCACTTGTTATTTAGGGATCATGCAAAGTGATAACTTCCTTTCCTAAAGTCAACAAGCAATTGTCAATGTGAAGTTAGTGCATATTTGTGTTCTTGTTATCTGAATAAAGTTTATTCTGAATAACTTAGAAAATACATTTTGTTACACATTCCCTATAGCGTGATAAACCTTCAGTTAAGACCTAATAAACAGGGACGGCGGTTTCAATGTAAACAACGCTTGGGTTCCGGAACTCAACTTATTAAATTGTCGTCGGCCACCAAAGCCAACAGAACTGGAGTACGCCAAGAGAATTTGGGTTTCATAGAATATAAGTGCGAGCTCTGAGAAAAAAATACATTACAGGGTGCAGTGGGGCGTCGCGAATCGAATGCGGCTATAAACAGCAGCATGAGACCAAGGATAGTTCACAGTCTGGCTGCACTGCAGGCAGCGAGTAGTCGTAACAGCAAAACTGGCAGCACCTGAAGAAGACGGATGCATCAGTTGTCGAAACATCGTGCAGTACGTGGTAACAACTCGATAGGAAACCCGGAAGCACGCTGTTAGTCTTGAAAGAGGACGATAAGCGGCACGTGTGCGTCCTCGGTCATGCGAAGTCGCGATTTCCAACTGAAAAGTCTCGGTGGCGTTAGACATACGTAATATGCGGAACAAACACTGGTAGCAGTTACTTCTGTAAAATATCTGGGAGTATGCGTACGGAACGATTTGAAGTGGAATGATCATATAAAACTGATTGTTGGTAAGGCGGGTGCCAGGTTGAGATTCATTGGGAGAGTCCTTAAAAAATGTAGTCCATCAACAAAGGAGGTGGCTTACAGAACACTCGTTCGACGTATACTTGAGTATTGCTCATCAGTGTGGGATCCGTACCAGGTCGGGTTGACAGAGGAGATAGAGAAGATCCAAAGAAGAGCGGCGCGTTTCGTCACAGGGTTATTTGGTAAGCGTGATAGCGTTACGGAGATGTTTAGCAAACTCAAGTGTCAGTCTCTGCAAGAGAGGCGCTCTGCATCGCGGTGTAGCTTGCTGTCCAGGTTTCGAGAGGGTGCGTTTCTGGAAGAGGTATCGAATATATTGCTTACCCCTACTTATACCTCGCGAGGAGATCACGAATGTAAAATTAGAGAGATTCGAACGCGCACGGAGGCTTTCCGGCAGTCAATCTTCCCGCGAACCATACGCGACTGGAACAGGAAAGGGAGGTGATGACAGTGGCACGTAAAGTGCCGTCCGCCACACACCGTTGGGTGGCTTGCGGAGTATAAATGTAGATGTAATATCCGTTATGTAGTCACGCCATTTTCTAACTATAGGAACGGCATTTTTCGTTATTAAAAATAAGCTCGTGTAGAGGTGCAAGTTAAATCAACATATACCGCACCCATGTTCGAAAGTATCAGTTGGATAGTTTCCGAACAAAGTGTTCCATTTGTGTACACCAATTTACACCATCAACCACCACCCTACTCTCAAATACCCTTTTATCTGTCGTGTGGAGTTCACGTAAGAGCTTTGGTGGCCCTAATGTGTACCTGTAATTTCCAGCCTCACTGAGTGTGCTTGCCCATGTTCAACAGACTTGTTCAGTTCGAATGATCGTTCCTGTCATATCCGTGAATACTGACCATTTCTTCTGGCACAGTCCGTGTAATACACCAGCAAAGTGAGTGAGTCCACGTTAGGTGGTGTAGCAACTATGAAGGCGTGCTGCAAAGTAATGTCTCAGAATTTTGTGTGTGAAATCTCTTAAAGCTTTTTAAATATAACAAGCTCTATTAACATTCTACATTTTTATTCTTCATGTCTACATACTTATTCCTCAACGTAGTCACCCTGGCGATGAACACGTTTCTCCCAACGAGAGACCAGTCTGTTGACACCGCCACTGTACAATGTTTGACTCTGTTGTCGGAGCCACACCCTCACCTCTGCTTGCAGCGCATAGTCAGTATCAAACCGAAGTCCTCGAGAGTGAGTTCTAAGTTCTAGAAACAAATGAAAATAGCATGGGGCCAATTCGGAACTGTATGAAGGATAATCGATGACAGTGACGTAGATGTCGCAGCACTCGGTCAAGTTCTGCCACTGTCGTGTTGAAGGAAGGGGTGCTCCATCTGTGGACGAACTGTTTTTAATTTGTGCTTTCAGTTTTCTAAGGGTCTCGCAGTAAACTGCAGAGTTTATTGTAATGATTTCAGTCATGAATTCCAAATGCACCACATCTTGGGTATCACAGAATACAGTGAACATGACTTTGCTTGCTGATGGTATGGTATCGAACTTTTTTGGCATCGATGATGCTTCGTGTTATTGAGGAAGCCATCACAATCACACTCAAAATGCAAAAGAAACTGTTGACAGGCGTGTGGTCGCCTTTGTTTCTAGTCAGGAGAGAGCATTGGATGCTCCCACTGTGCACGTAGGTTTCTGTAGTGCAGTTCTGCAAACTTGTCCTGCGCACGCTATCGTGCCACACTTACCTGAGAGCTGTGTCTGTGTTATCCGACGATTTTCTCTGAGGAGAATTCATCAGATTCGGATGAGTCTCGTCGGTAGTCGTGCGCATTGAGGTTAATTCCATCGTTTCCTTCACTACGAGCACGAAGAACCCAGCGCCGCACCTTACTAATGTCGATACAAACTTCACAGTCCACGGCTTTCACAGTTCTATGTATTTCAATTGCAGGCACGTTTTCTGCTGTTAGAAACTCGATTGAAGCCCCGCTGTTGATCACGCACCGGAACAGTTACGTTGCACACCGGCATACGCCGAGGTGGCAAAAGTCGTGGGGTGCACCCTAAATTGGTGTCGGATTTCCTTTTGCCCAGCATAGTGCAACAACTTGACGTGACATGGGCTAAGTCGTTGGGAGCCCCCTGCAAATGTATTGAGCCATGGTATCTCTGGAGCCGTCTATGATTGCGAAAGATTTAGCGGTGTGGTATTTTGTGTACGAACTGTACTTTAGATTTGGTCCCATAAATGTTCGATGGGATCTATGTTGGGCGATACAGGTGGCCAAATCATTCGTTCGGATTGTCCAGAATGTTCTTTAAGGGGCTCCGGAACGCCCTATACTTGCAATGTTAAAATAACGCTTATAAATTACATCTTTCCTCACAAAGTATTTGAGGTAGGAAGTTGAACTTTTTACAGATTATTTATTGGAATATGGGCTACAACTTAACACAGGGATTTTACAAAATTTTAGTTCAGTTATTAAAGATGATTTTTTTTCAATTGTAATGAAAATTCATAACATTTTTTTGCAATTTTTTATTTATATATTCAAAAATATACAGTTTTTTGGAAAAAGGCTGTGTTAAATTATGCAGAAGGTACTGTGTAACATTTACTGAAAGTTTGAAACAAATATGTTTGGAAGATCCTTAGAAAACATGTAATTAGTATGAGAAAATAAAAGTTTTGGGAATCGAGCGGCAAAGATTGGATTAACTTTTTAGTGCATTCCAGGTCCATAGGATGGATTATCTTCATCCTCTGCAAACTCCTCCTCCAGCTTCCTCTTGTTCCTCCTCCTGTTTACTCTTGCTTGTATTTCTAGACTCTTTACAGCCCTCTCTGCAGCCCGAAGGCGTTCCTTGTCTAGAGCAAGCATCGCTCGTACCATGTTAGAACCTATCTTCATTCCCATATTTCTAAATACCTTGCACCTTACAATGTTGCCATCATTGAAAGTCGTAACAGCAAATTTACTTTTACTCATTATTATACTTCAACAAAACAGAGACTCAAGAAACAGAATTAATTACGAATATTTTCGAGATAACGACAGAGTAAATAAACATGAAACAATCGACAATCACACCAGCGAAGTATATTGAACCATCACAGGTTAGCCACAACACGTACTTTATCTCACATCACTAAAATGTACCTGATGAACACGGACGTTAATAATAACACCATTTGACAGCAGTTTAACAGCACCACAGTGGGTCACGCCCATGTAGAACACATTCCAAAAAAAAATTTAAAAATAGTTGTAGTCTTCGGAATTGAATAAATTATATATCTATTAAAAGGTAATAGTCTGCAGATTCAGAAAACGCAAAAAAGTAAAAATTGAACTTTTCATGATTTTGAGCCTTTCCGGAGCCTCTTAAATCACTCGTGAACATTTCTGATCGGGTGATATGATGACATCATTGTTTGGGAACATTTGGCTGCAGATGGTCTCCAGGTAGGCAAACAGATCAATTTCGAGTCAATGATCGGGTCAGCTCGACCAGAGGACCCAGTTCATTCCATGTAAACACAGCCCACACCATTGTGGAGTCACCGCCAGCTTGCACAGTGCGTTGTTGACAACTTGGGTACACAGCTTCGAGGGATGTGCGCCACACTCGAATATTACCGTCAGCTCTTACCAACTGAGATCGGGACTGATTTGACAAGACCACGGTTTTCCAGTCGTCTGGGGTCCAACCGATGCGGTCAAGAGCCCAAAGGGCCACTGCAGGCGATGTCGTGCTGTAAGCAAAGGCACTCGAGTCTCGCGTCTGTTGCCATAACGCTTTAACTCCACTGTCCTAACAGATACATTCGTCGTACGTCTCACATTGATTCTGGGGTTACCTTACGCAGTGCTGCTGATCTATCAGCACTGACAACTCTACGTAGACGCCGCTGCTCTCGGTCGTTAAGTGAACCCCGTCGGCCACTGCGTTGTCCGTGGTGAGAGGTAATGCCTGATATTTCGTATTCTCGGCGCACACTTAGCACTGTGAATCTCGGAATAATGAATTCTCCTAACGATTTACGAATTGAAATGTCACATGCGTGTAGCACTAACTACCATTCCGCGTTCAAATTCCGTTAATTCGGCTGTAAAGACGCCGGAAATCTTTGTGCCGCACGGTGTTGCCGAGCGGTTCTAGGCGCTTTAGTCTGGAACCGCGTGATCACTACGATCGCAGATTCGAATCCTGCCTCGGTCATGGACGTGTGTGATGTCCTTAGGTTAGTTAGGTTTAAGTAGTTCTGGAAAGTCTCTTCGGGTTTGCTGCCGGATCCTAACATCAAGTTGACTCGATATTTCGGCGATCCAGCTGGTCGCCATCTTCAGGAAAATGCTGCTTCTGCTGATGAGTCCCGCTGAGAACTGACGCCAGGCTGCAAATCGAAGTCCTATATAGGCCACCGTTCAGTACACGGCGCATGCGCCGCCCATCACGGTTGCTGCCCTCCAAGACAGGGAGGTGGCGCCGCTGTTAGTGGAACACTGCTGGCAACGATATATCGCACTCAGGGCCGCACCGAAGAACGTTCAATTTTGATACGAGATAATACAGGATTCCACGTCTTGCTAAGAGGAAACCCATTGTCTCTGTTGATTAAATTATCAGCCGACCTAATTTCAATCGCCTCTTTATAGACACTGTTCCAAAAACCGGAAATGTTGGCAGCTACCATAGTTTCATCAAATTTCATACTGTGTCCCTCATTTAAGCAGTGTTCTGCTACTGCCGATTTTTCCGGCTGTTGTAGCCTCGTATGACGGCGATGTTGCACACACCTGTCATGCACTGTTCGAATCGAACGGCTAATGTAAGCTTTTCCACATTGACACGGAGTTTTGTACACACCGGGTTTCCTAAGCCCGAAATCATCTTTCACAGAGCCGAGAAGTCTTAGGAGGTGGACGGAACACACTCTTAATGTTAAAGTTCCTTAAAATTCGTCCAATCTTAAACGATTAGCCTCCAGCATACCTACGTAATCACATTAAGTAGTTCTAAGTCTAGGGGACTGATGACCTCAGATGTTAAGTCCCATAGTGCTCAGAGCCATTTGAACCATTTGGGAAATCTTTTCACATGAGTTACTTGAGCACACCCTTTTACGCCTTGTGTACGCGGTACTACCGCCATCTCATATGTGCCTATCGCTGCCTCATGACTTCTGTGACCTCTGTGTCTTACACGCTACAGTTCTGAGCCCTGTAGCGGCAGAGGGTTGCAAATTGCGGCGGCGAAGTCGACCGAGTATCATGCATGACATGTAATACCGCGACCGATGTTGAGAACAGGATTAAAAGATTCGGAGGCGTTACATTCCAGCGCGCTCTCATACAACAAGGGTGGCTGGGATGTAGAGATGCCTTGCGTCAGTAAGAGTTGCGCGAGCAAGTACGTTTTAATCGGCAGCTCTCGCTCCAAGTCTCGTGCGGTGTTCTCAGCAGCCACAGCGGCAGCGGCAGCCGCAGCGGCGGGCGGTTGCGTCAGCGTGTAGATGGGCCGTAAAAACTGCAGCGCCGCCTGCGTTGCATGACGCTCCGTGGCTGCGGCTGCGGCCAACTTGCGGGAACGTCTCGCCAGCAGCCGCAGCCGCCGGCTGACGTGCCGCGCAGGTGCTCGGCAGCCACTGGCCGACACTCTGACGTGGACCGCCGCGCAGTCGGGTACCTACTGACACGTCCCTGAGCATCTCGCAACAGGGCTTCCGTGGAGATCACGTTTACCTCCGAGAAGCCCAGTTTCACGTATCCTGTATGGAGACACGAAGGAATTACCGACAATGGCTGCAAGCAGACAATGATTGAAGAGTTGAAAATTTATGCCGCACCAGGTTTCGAACCCAGGACTCCTGTTTACTGGGCACATGCTCTGGCCACTAAGCCATCCGTACACAGTGGTCATTGCATCTGCACGGACTACCCTATCACGCGTCTCGTCAGAAGCAATCCTCAGCTCATCCACACACTACTGACGTAGTGACCCTGACCATTGTCCTCATTACTCGAGGCGTTTCTCCGATTCCCGAAAGAGTTCGAGCCTGCCTGGTGAACAGTAGACCCGGATTTGAGTCCCAGTCCGGCACAGATTTTCAACATTTCCTATTGATTTTAATCAATACCTGCTTTCAGCCAATGGTTGTAATTCCTTTAATTCATAATGACTGCTGAATCAAACTGGTGTCTGTTTCCAGAACGGTGTCTGTTCTTTCGGAAATGACCGAATGGACAGACACCACATATACAAACTGTATGCCGTACTGCATCCGAGCCTTTAGGGAACGAGTTAGTGTAGCAATGTATCAGTATTTTAATTTTCGCAATGTAAGACTAATTAAAAGAGCAAAAGTAGCAGTGGGGGCGCAGATGGAACGAGTTCTAACTGTGTTTCAGATCCCTTTATTTCAACCAAAACACTAGTTACAAGTTCCGTACAGGTTGGATTCACAACGAATGAACACTGTAAAATATTGCAGCCCAGTGAATAAATCCCAGGTTAACTGCTGCAACAGCTATGGCCGAGCGATTCTAGGCGCTACAGTCCGAAACCGCGCTGCTGCTATGCTCGCAGGTTCGAATCCTGCCTCGGGCATGGATGTGTGTGATGTCCTTAGGTTAGTTAGGTTTAAGTAGTTCTAAGTCTAGGGGACTGATGACCTCAGATGTCAAGTCCCATTGTGCTTAGAGCCATTCGAACCATTTTGAACTGCTACAAGAAATCCATCCAGGGGCACACCAACGATGTCGGAAGCCACTGCGTATATTGTTAACATATAATGGTGTAGACTGAATAAGACCATTCTTTATCGTTATTTTATCCCCCCTCGTCCCATATGGGCGGGAGGGGGGAGGGGGGAGGGGGGAGGGGGGAGGGGGGAGGGGGAAGGGGTGTCAGCTGTATAGTCAGTTCGCTCTTCAGCCAGTTGGACAAGTAAAACTAAATTTGATGAAAAACCACTAACACAGATGTAAGATATTTACAAGGATTCAAAACAGGTTGAAGAGTGAAATAAATGTAAGTATTTGTATGTACAAGAAACAAAGTGTATTTTTTCTTTAAGACAAAAATAGTAATAATAAAAGCTTAAAACGAGAAAAGGGTACATTAAAAACACTTAGAACAGGGTTTAAAACACTGTTCTTAAAAGAAGCAATCACTGTCACTAAAACTGAAAGGACCTGTCCTACGGCGCCTATGTTGAAGCCGGCCGCTGTGGCTGAGCGGTTCTAGGCGCTTCAGTCTGGAACCGCGCGACCGCTGCGGTCGCAGGTTCGAATCCTGCCTCGGGCATGGATGTGTGTGGTGTGCTTAGGTTAGTTAGGTTTAAGTAGTTCTAAGTTCTAGGGGACTGATGACCTCAGATGTTAAGTCCCATAGTGCTCAGAGCCATTTGAACCTATGTTGAACGCTAAAAAGTTTGGTGTGCAGGAGGATAGGAGGGTAGTGGATTAAGTAAGGGGACAAGTGCATGGTA
Source organism: Schistocerca cancellata (assembly GCF_023864275.1). Lineage (NCBI taxonomy): Eukaryota > Metazoa > Arthropoda > Insecta > Orthoptera > Acrididae > Schistocerca > Schistocerca cancellata. The sequence goes on along the minus strand of NC_064631.1, from coordinate 603,209,807 downwards.
TCGATGGGATAGGAGTGACTATTGGCTAATGAGAATGGGTGGCCGAGTAGATGCGGATGTTGGCGACGCCGAAGTGAAAAGGGGGGTAGGAAAAGATGTTGGGATGGAAAAAATAAGTGGAGGGAAATAGATTTTATGAAGGGGAAAGGGAGGGAGCTCTGATGAGGTGGAATGTGTTGGGTGGACATGATGTTGGTAGGATGGGTAAACATCGGGACGGAGTTGATAATCTCTGCCTGTTGTCGCTGTGGGGGAGCTTAATCCTTCTCTGGACGGCGCGTTAGCAGCCCGGTGCTGGGTGCTCGCTGCCTGCTGCGCGTATGCGGCCAGGCCGGTGTTGGGAACGAGTAATCAGTCTCGTCATTTACTGAGAGCTTCTGTGAGGCCGAATAACTGTGTGCTGAGTTGAAAGAAGAAGGTAGAAGGCATAGAGAATATTCCTTCGGAATTCCTTGAAATCATAGGAGGAAGTGCCAAGCGAACGATTATTCGCATTAGTGTCTTAAAAGGAGTCGTTTGTCTGTGGAGGTTGTTCGTATTACTTTATACATCAGTGAGAACGAAAAGGAACGTGTGATGGTGACCCTAATTCGCTTCACGCGATCACAAAAAAATGGTTCAAATGGCTCTGAGCACTATGGGACTTAACATCTACGGTCATCAGTCCCCTAGAACTTAGAACTACTTAAACCTAACTAACCTAAGGACAGCACACGCGATCACAGTAGCCACGGCCACAACCTGCATGTACATCAACATTTAATATAATTTAGACTAGAAACATAAAAATATAAATTTCACATGATTTTACCATCGAGTGACATAATGAATACTACCCCAGATGTGAAGTAAACTTTAAAATGGAAAAACTGGAACTCTTACGCAGGTTTTGTCACTGTGCCAGAATACATAACATTAATACACGCTAGCGGAATGGTTGAAATTAAAACCCATCTAGTGTCGTGAAGTTAGTGTGTAAAAGCTATGAAAACATATCACAGGACTTTCGGGTGAGTATCATCCACCCAATCCTGAAGATATTCAGACGAAGAGAAAAGAAAAGCCAGGATCTGTTAGATGAAGATTGCTTTAATTGCAGAAACGGAAAAGGTACTACAGTGCCAATTCTGACGCTTGATAATGGAGGCAAGAGTTTCTGTATACATACACTTGAAGATGTAGAAAAATATCTTTGAGAGAATACATTTCAGTGATTGAAAGCACGCGTGAGAACACGCCAGACAAGTGGGTATCTCCTGTCTGTACTAGTGTCTTAGCTCCAACTCAAGAGGCGGTCACCATCAATCGCTGCCTCCCTAACATAGCGACTGAACTGGTGCTGATGGTTCACTCCCACCATACCATGGGAATTCTCCGTATCCCATAGGCGGGAGTTGGGAAGGGTGACGATACTGCCCCTCGTAAATGTAGCCTCATCTGTCAACAGGATGGATGACAGAAATCACAGCACCTGTGCGACAAACCAGCGACAAAAACGTGGCCGTGGATGCATGTACGTCAGTAATAAGGCATACACGTGTTGTAAGTGATACGAATATTGGCAGTTGTCCTGGAGAATGTTCCAAAAGTCGTCCACCTCACCTCAGGCTGGTGGGCTTAAGTAAACTCCGTCCGAAAAGCCTCCTAAGGCCAAAATGTATCGACTCACCGCCATGTCATCCTCAACCGACAGGATATGGAGTGGCGTGCCATCAGCCGTTGTCAGCTTTCGTGACCAGAGCTCACTTCTCAATCAAGTAGCTCCTCAACTGGTCTCACTGGGGCTGAGTGCAGCCCACTTGCCACCAGCACTTGGCAGACCCAGACCGTCACCCATCCAAGTGCTAACCAAGCCCGACAGTCCCTTGAAACACATATCTGACAGTATGTCCATATGAGCTTTTCTTGCTGCTTCTCCTCTGAGGGATCATTTCCTGCAGTTTGTCTCCATTTAGTAAAATTACCTTATACAGAGTGATCAGAAACACTCTGAAAAGCTTGAAGGGTGTTTCAGGGTAGGGTTTGCTGATTAATAGTTATTAAGAAAAATATTTGATACGTTACGCCGTTTCAGAGTTAATTAGCATTGAAGTTAGTCAATCAGGTCGTTGTACGCACAGTTTGAGCGAGGTATCCTGTACTTTATGATGGTACTATACGTAAAGGTCATAGTAATGGTACCTAACATGCTTTCGTTGAAGGAATGAACTTGACAAGGCTTGATTAGCTACTACTATAGGTGATAACGTGTTTTACTTAGTGTGAGTATGAACTTTTTTAAACTGTTACCACGAGACAACACTCACCAGAAATAGAAACTAGGCGCTGTTACATGGAGAAGTCAAGTGGCCTAAAATTCCCGTTGCAGTGGTTGGATTAGTGCTTTCTCAATGCATTCTAGTAGCAACAGAACCCAATGGTGCGATTTGTTTACCATGTCTGATGAGTCGCAACGCTACTGGAAATTCTTACTGCAAGAATTTAAGAACACGGTAGACGAGAAGGTCGATCCGGATAAGCAATTATTTCTTTTCCCAGAGCGTGCGATAATTGCGAGAATTACATAAGTTGCACTTCGTCAGTCCACTTGCAGATGGTAGTTAGCGGTCTTCTTCGAACATTTCAACATGCACTGCTCTCTCATTTAAGAAACTGCATTCGTGCTCGATCTGAATTCTTTTCGGACTGTACACAGTAGATTTACTCCACGAGAAGCAGCATCGTGTACAGAGAAGAGAACATTGTACTATGGTATAATTTCACACCACCGCTCTCCCTTCACGTCATGGGCTGAGTGACTTTATATATCGTGCATTTGATCATATTACAATGGGAACTATTTGAACATGTTCTGCTGGTAATCAAAAGGTAGAGCTCTCCACAAAATTTACAAAGAAATGTAAGCTCAGTCACGAGAAACTTCTCAGGCAATCCATGCGACACGTGGGTGGCCCACTGTCTGATTGCAGAATACTTCAAACTTCTTGAGTCTGAATACTTAACTAAATAATTCCTCCAACGCTATAAAGTGAGCTGCTAAGTCGCATGATCCTATCTTCACTACTACAAAAAGTAACAAAAAGCGAGCTTTGCCATGATGGACAATATAAGTAGTTTACTACAAGGAATCATTGCAACTCATGTTAGAAAATCCAACAGCATTTATCAAAAATTTATATCTTATGTAAGACTACTGAAGATGGAACGGACACCTGGTTGTACAGACGGTAAGGTAATTTTATCCAAATGAGAAGCGTTTTTCCTTCGATTCATCGTTAAGGTAATTCTGTAGGCTCTTTCTAATCCATTATACTGAAAGAGACAAATCCTTTGATTTGTACACTCTCAAACGCTTGAGGAACAATTGGAATGTAGTTTACCAACTGACACAATAGACTATTTCGATATCTTATTTCAGGGCTGGAAATACCCTTTGGAAATCCACACAAACAGTCCATTCTGTGATACATAAAACACAGTGCAGAGTTTCCGTGCCTAAGAGGTCACAAATTTCCATCGAGGCCCCTGCAAATGAAATGATTCGTGATGGAAGTTTATTCGTTGCAGTTAAAAATAATTCTTCTGTGCAACGGCTCTGAAGAGCCACAATTGTCGCTACAGATCTCTGATCTGACGACTCACTTCAGCAATGAGCAGTGGATTGCCACTGTGAAAGACAAGGTCCTGGGAAAATCGTCGATAACACACGTTTACAGGTTCCATGGTTCACACCTCTGTACTTCGCCACGCCATACTCTACTTAACACTAGGCGTACAAGAGAACTGTCTTCTCTAAAATGAAGAAAATGAGAGTCACAAATCCAGCGAGTACGTGGTTTACCATCGTCATTCGACTTAACCCATATCCTGCAAGAAATTTGTAACTGCCTACATGTTGTCCACCGACCTGCCTCCATTTTCAACTTCGGTTCCACTCCCTGGCTTCCTCTACGCCTCAACTGCCACTCCTTACAAGGACAGCTCTTGTATCAGCTACAGGCCAGAAATACGCCCTTCCTCGAGCGGACCAGCAACATTTTGTAATTCGGAGCCCATTAGTCAGCATTGGGACAGGATAGATTTACTTAGTTTACTACTAGATGGCGAAACGTAGCTCCTAACGTACTGTTCTTTACAAAGGGAACCAAAACTTACTTATTTTCTCGCTTGATAAACCCATAGAGTGCCACTGCTTGGGATACTCTTAGACTCGCCCCTTTTGTGTAGTTCGAGTCCATGCTCTCAATGTCCAGCCAAGAACCTTGTGTGACACATCCTTTACCAGCCATCCGCTGACCTTTGGAACATACATGCCAGATAGTGGCAATAATGGAATCAGATGAGTTCAGAAAACGGGGCCGTCACAATATCTGAGTGAAAATAAGTAAAGTAAAGAAGACCTTGCCTTCCATTGCCGAAGAGACTGTACGATACTCTGATAGTGAAGAGGGCGTCGCTTGATTCTAAACGCTATGCTTAAACGAAAATTTTAGAAACACTTTTAGTTTTAGAAACCTGCGATTTTCACATTTTCGCGAGAAGTTGGCCGTCTTGTGAAGACAAAATGTTTTTTTTCCAGAATTCTGTATCAGACTATAGCGGGAAAACTTTGTGGGAAACTAACTGACGCAAGTTGCTCATAAACCCTTTTCAAAAGAGTTTTGATCCACTGTGCACGGTCTCTTGCCGTGTTGATTACAATGCACTCGACAGATCTCAGTGGGCTGCACTGAATCAAATAAATCGAGCCAAACTAACGAATGAAGAACAGAGAACTCCTAGATGAAGCTGTGTGGTAAATATCCACAACAATTCCACCTACGGCCAATTCCAGGCGTTTATTGTGCGCGGGAAAGGGACTGTCACTAGTCTATCGCCTAGTTCCGAATTTATGTGTTTCTGTAATCGGCGTGACGTGGGTCGTGTGTGTAAGAAAGCGACAAGGTTACAGATTTTAATCACAAATATTGATACAAGTTTCTTTTTAACACAAAAAATGAAGTGAAGGTAAAGGGGCTGTGGGATAAACTACAGAAAACGACGAAACGTATCCAGATGAGAGCCTTGAAATATGTCAGTTACATTACAACCGCGAACGTTTAGGCTTAGCTGTAGGTGTTTACACCAAGTATTAATTGATCCTTTCCAGATCTTGATACGTATCACAAGAATTTTCAAGAATTTTCTTACGAACGGACGTTTTTTTTTTTTCCTCTGCGTCATCCACGAACAGCCTGGAAGAGCTAACGACATTGCCTCAAACGTAATTTGCGTATATCGTGGATAGTAATGGTGTTATCACCCACCCTTGAGATATTCACTACGCCAGTTCTTTATTTCCTGAAGAGGCCTCCCCATCGGGGACGATGTCCTCAGTTCCGTCTCCGACAAAAATATCCTTTCAATCGCATATCCGTTCTGACATAGCTGATCCGTGCGCACGCCATTCTGTCGATTCTGGTACTCGTTGAACGTCCTTGGTTGCGTCGCTGAGTTACGCCTCCTCGGGTGTCTGATGTGGTGGCGTTTTTGCCTAAACGCGAGGACGATTCAAGTTCGCACACTGCTCGCAGCTGGACTTTTCTAACTCAGTGGGCCGTTGGCTGAAGGTCGGCCGGGAGTTTTTTATTTTCATTTTTTTAATTTGTTGGCTTTCGGTATGAGCCGCTACAGCCATCCCAACAGTGGGATATCATTTTACGACGACACGAATGTAAGGACAAAATAACACGCAATCCCCGAGCTGACTGGGAATCGAACCCAGGTCCCTTCGGATAGCCGTCTGCCGCGCTGATCGCCTAGGTGCCACGGCGGACTCTGCAGACAGTCGGCTGCTGGACGGAACCATGCCTAGAGTTGCGGCTTAAGCCCAGTTGTCGCGCTGGGCTGCTCCCTGCGTGTGTGGATCGCTGGTGTTTACTCCCTGGTCCGCGTCTTTGCCTGCTGGAGAGTTGAGGCGTTATTTTGTCTGCGGGGTGACGAGGCCACACGCTACAGTTCGTTTTGGCGGGTTCCTGCTACCTTGGTTGGTGGCAGCCTGCATTGTCCTTGATTCACTTTGGTCTAATGCAGGAAACACGGCGATCTCCATGTCTGGTGGGAGTTGTGTTATTCGCGCGACAAATTTCTACTCTGACACGACTATTTTTATTTATTTATTTATTTATTTTCTTTTATTCTTGTCCGATCATTCTACTGGCTGTAGTTTGGCCGATGCATTAATGGTGGATTAGCATCCTGAAAGTCATCAAGCCGAGCGCTCAGTTGGCTGTTATTCTCACTTTGCACTATGGGTTTGAGCATTTGTAAATTCAATGTTTTGCATTCCTGAAGTTAAACGCTTCCTCTCAAATTTAACACTAGTTCATACAATGTAAGCTTTCACGTTTGGTACTGACATCATTTAAAACTTCCGGGGCAGTAGGTCGTGGTCTCCGACTGCGGGAGATGTTTTCAGAGGTAAAATGGGGAATTGCATCCAGAACTCGAGGGAGCGCCGAATATGTGGGCTTTGCAGAGGCCACCGCTCTCCAACACGTGACGTCGGCTGCGAGATTATCTCTGGAAGTGCCAACTGCCAACATTCTCGACTGAAAGTAATTGATCGTCATTCTTAAGTTCTAGTGTTGACATCTAAATTTCACCAATTTAACTCCTTTCTCTTTTGTTTTAAAACTATGACGGTGCTTATAAATTTTAATAGCCTATATATACATACGGGCATGCCAATGCGATGTTATTGATGTCACACTCATCTCACTGATTTTATTTCAGGGTCACCCTCTTGGTAATGATGTTCCGTTACAGCCAATTAAGCCGTATGCCCCAGGCGGCAACTAGTCTTGCGTTCAACTAGACGGGTGTTAAGACTCCTTTTTATGGTACCAATATAAACCCGACCACAACTACAAGAAATTTTATATACACCCGGCGTAGCCAAAGGATGTCGTATACCTTTTGCCAATCTTATCTTCCTGGGTCTGAAGTAGTTTCCACACCATACTTGCTCAACACTTTCCCAGTGCGATTTACAGTCGTACTGATGAACGGAAGGAGAACTTTCCCTTTGGGCGACCATCGTTTCTCGTCGATCCTGATTCTCTCCCTAGGGCGAAGTAGTCGATCTATCTCCTTGTTCGAAGAACCATTCTTTGTGAACGTCAACCGTAGATAAAAAAGGGGTCTGGTTAAAACCTTGGTGGACAGTGCGCACAAAATTTGTGAACCGACTCAGTTAAAAAGTCAGCCTGGACATCTACGAACTAACTTTCAGTTCCATTGATGAACTCACGTTCACAAAGCAACAAACTTTGCAGTCCTCAACACTCAAAATAATCCACAGGAATAATTTCTGCCCGCTATTTATTACCGCAGCCTGCGCAGCCCTCAGCAATTTCTCATCATTGACTCCCCTTCCATGTTGGCCGAAGACCCTAATGCACTGTCTTCGAACCCCGACAACTGCTGCAGTTGGCATGAAGGGCGATCGTCCAGAACATTCTAGAAAGGCAGCGATATTCGCAGCCCCGGCTGTCGATAACGCTACCCTCACACTCTCAACAACTCAGCAGCAGAGGTCAAAACCGTACTCTTTCGTTTGGGTATATTCGCAGTGCTACAACCTTCAAGAAAACGCTGGACCACAATGAACGATTCTCCTGTACACCAGAACTGATGCCCCTTCTTCTCTGGTCTAACCATTTGGTGATTTAGCATTGCTGTCCCGCCTAGTAAGAGTAGTACTCCATCAGCCAATACCAATCAGTTGTGTTCTAAGACCACAGTAGAGTTAACTGCAAAACTCCATCACTCTCTGCATCAAAATGTTATCTCAGTGTAAGGAAATAAACAAAATCGAATTGCACCTATAATATGCCTATACTGGACTGATTTCTCACAATTTTAGTATGGTTGCGAGTGTACAGTCGAGTTGTAGACTCTGTCTTTATTCACAATATTTCGACTACCTGCCCATTCGTCCCCTTCAGTCTGAAGTCCAGGCACCGAGTGTGTGTAACGGCACTTATCACTTTACAAGATATGGCCGACAGCGTCGGTCGTCGAAATATTTTGTACAAAAATTGACTCTGCAACACCATTAATCAACCCAACCGAGAGAAGCTGAAAGGTTTTTCGCAATCCTATTACTCACTCGTTTGTTCAAAACCATGATTTCGTTGCGGCTCCTAACCGATGTGACCTCCCTTTCACCAGGCACTGCACGGTACTAATTAGTACATGAAGAAAAGGATGGACGAGTTTCCGAAGTATTTCGTACACCCCTGGATTCAACTTAGCTACCCAACAGAGATAATTGTAGAGCTATGCCGAGTTATGCAATAATTCGTGTTTTGTGTTCAAATGGCTCTGAGCACTATGGGACTCAACATCTTAGGTCATAAGTCCCCTAGAACTTAGAACTACTTAAACCTAACTAACCTAAGGACATCACACACACCCATGCCCGAGGCAGGATTCGAACCTGCGACCGTAGCAGTCCCGCGGTTCCGGACTGCAGCGCCAGAACCGCTAGACCACCGCGGCCGGCGTGTTTTGTGTGGTGACGCTACTCACGACCCCAGAGAGTACCGCGCCACAGTCGATAAGCCGCACTCGAAACACTCGTAGCACAGCAGTTGTATTGGTTGGCAGTACGAACTATACCTATTTCAGCCAGGGGACGCAGCTGCCAACCCCTCGATATCACGTGTGTGGATAGCGACTGATCGATGCCTCGTTAAATACCGGAGAACTGAGCTACGGCGAACAGTTCTCTTCACTGGGACGAGTCGTGTACAGTATCCAGCTACCGCCGAGTTCACCAGCAGCAGTGCTCGTGCGTCATCTCCGAGACTTATTCTCCGTAGGCATCGTTGGCCAGCTCTGCACTCTACGTAGGTATCACTCAGAGGCACAGTAACGGGCCTTTAATATTTTACAAGACGTGTAATAGTTTCGAACGTCTAATTGTGCTGGACATTTCACAAGAATAAAGTATCATTTAAGTTGAGCGTTTCTTCACATTATTACTAATTGTTAGGAATCTTTCTGATTGTAGATAACCTACACCGTCCTCTTGCATTCTCATCATTTTGTGACTGCAGAAGAAACTAAATCTGTTCATGCTCAACTACTTTGCTCTGTTACGACAATATAATTTACCCGCGATGTCGATCATCGGGACCTCAACGCCGACTAGTATTGAAGTGACCTTGTGACATTTCTGATATGAAAGTTACTGTGCGTTGTAGAAACAGGAAACACACTTTGCTGCAAAAGTACACTTCTGCCTGGTTATCAGAAACATATAGGACATGTAACGTATAAATACAGTCCACTCTATTTCTCGTGAATGCGACATGCCAATATAGATTCAATATTCCCTGAATTTTTAAAAATCTATCAGTACCATGTTCCTTTCATACAGGGATGATCTCTTCACGAGCGCCATGTGGTTCCGAAACGTGAAGGAAAGTTGGTACTCGGATCATTGAGAAATATGTTTTTGAGCTAGGTCCTCACTAGTGATGTCAGTTCGTTATGTAAGATATAATTCTATGTTACAGCGTGTTAAAGTCTTTGATCGATTGCTCAAGTTTTATTATTCAAAAAATATAGAATTATTGACAAAACCGGGACATTAGACGAAATATACAGGGTGGTCCATTGATCGTGACCGGGCCAGATATCTCACGAAATAAGCGTCAAACGAAAAAACTACAAAGAAAAAGCTAGACAAGTTTCGAAGGGGGAAACCAGATGGCGCTATGGTTTACCCGCTTGATGGCGCTGCCATAGGTCAAACGGATATCAACTGCGTTTTTTTTTAAATAGGAACCCGCATTTTTATTACATATTCGTGTAGTACGTAAAGAAATATGAATTTTTAGTTGGACCACTTTTTTCGCTTTGTGATAGATGGTGCTGTAATAGTCACAAATATATGGTTCACAATTTTAGACGAACAGTTGGTAACAGGTAGGTTTTTCAAATTAAAATACGGAACGTAGGTACGTTTGAACATTTTATTTCGGTTGTTCGAATGTGATACATGTATCTTTGTGAACTTATCATTTCTGAGAACGCATGCTGCTACAGCGTGATTACCTGTAAATACCACATTAATGCAATAAATGCTCAAAATGATGGCCGTCAACCTCAATGCATTTGGTAATACGTGTAACGACACTCTTCTGAACAGCGAGTTGTTCGCCTTCCGAAATGCTCGCACATGCATTGACAATGCGCTGACGCATGTTGTCAGGCGTTGTCGCTGGATCACTATAGCAAATATCCTTCAACTTTTCCCACAGAAGAAAATCCGGGGACATCAGATGCGGTGAACGTGCGGGCCATGGTGCTTCGACAACCAATCCACCTGTCATGAAATATACTATTCAATACCGCTTCAACCGCACGCGAGCTATGTGCCGGACATCTATCATGTTGGAAGTACATCGCTATTCTGCCATGCAGTGAAACATCTTGTAGTAACATCGTAGAACATTACGTAGGAAATCAGCATACATTGCACCATTTAGATTGCCATGGATAAAGTGGGGCCAATTATCCTTCCTCCCATAATGCCGCACCATACATTAACCAGCCAAGGTCGCTGATGTTCCACTTCTCGCAGCCATCGTGGATTTTCCGTTGCCCAATAGTGCATATTATGCCGGTTTACGTTACCGCTGTTGGTGAACGGCGCTAAATAGAACGCGTGCAAAAAATCTGTCATCGTCCCGTAATTTCTCTTGTGCCCAGTGGCAGAACTGTACACGACGTTCAAGTCGTCGCCATGCAATTCCTGGTGCATAGAAATATGGTACGGGTGCAATCGATGTTGATGTAGCACTCTCAACACCAACGTTTTTGAGATTCCAAATTCTCGCGCAGTTTGTCTGCCACTGATGTGCGGATTAGCCGCGACAGCAGCTAAAACACCTACTTGGGCATCATCATTTGCTGCAGGTCGTGGTTGATGTTTCACATGTCGCTGAACACTTCCTGTTTCCTTAAATAAAGTAACTATCCGGCAAACGGTCCGGACACTTGGATGATGTCAACCAGGATACCGAGCAGCATACATAGCACACGCCCGTTGGTCATTTTGATCACAATAGCCATACATCAACACGATATCGACCTTTTCCGCAATTGGTAAACGGTCCATTTCAACACGGGTAATGTATCACGAAGCAAATACCGTCCGCACTGGCGGAATGTTACGTGAGACCACGTACTTACATGTTTGTGACTAATACAGCGCCATCTATCACAAAGCCAAAAAAACTAGTCCAAATAAAATATTCATATTTCTTTACGTACTGTACGAATATGTAATAAAAATGGGGGTTCTATTTTAAAAAAACGCAGTTGATATCCGTTTGACCTATGGCAGCGCCATCTAGCGGGCCAACTATAGCGCCATTTGGTTTCCCTCTTCAAGCTAGACAAGTTTCGTTCTTTGTAGCTTTTCGTTTGATGCTTATTTCGTGAGATATTTGGCCCGGTCACTATCAATGGACCACCCTGTATAGCGAACCGTAAAATTCTATCAAAGAGTTCGTAGTAATGAGCAAATCATCCATGAACTTCTCTTATAACGCATTAATGCTATTTACAGATTAGTATTTTTCCCATATGCTGTGTTTTTAAAGTAGGTTCAAAAGGCTCTGAGCACTATGGGACTTAACTTCTGAGGTCAGAGTCCCCTAGAACTACTTAAACCTAACTAACCTAAGGACATCACACACATCCATGCCCGAGGCAGGATTCGAACCTGCGACCTTAGCGGTCGCTCGGTTCCAGACTGTAGTGCCTAGAACCGCTCGGCCACCACGGCCGGCTTTAAAGTAGGAAGCAACGATTTATATTTTACTGTCCCCAAATTTGCCCACGTATGACATTTTCCCGTTACACAGTTCAACAAATCGACTTCAAAGACAAAAACTTTTATCGATTAAAGATGGTATATTCGATGTACTGGAATTAGAAGCAAATTAATTTTATAAAGGGAGTAAAAATGGAAATTTACTGGACCAGGATCATTGATCCCAATGAAGAGTATATTGAGAAATATTTTCCTTTGTTTGCTTTTATAACCGCGGAAAGTTGCTTTCTACGTTTTGTGACAAATTTATATGACTTTAGGGTCGACTAGACAACATCCCGTAGATATTATTGGGTTCTGTATAACTCGAATACAATTTCAGATATGGCGCGGGAGCCTGCCCCAGTTGCTGCTCTTCTATTTTGCTACGGATTCTGGGGAAGATGCACCATAAAACAAACAACTGTGGGCCCGCAGCTAAGCCTTCTCAGCAGCGGGATCTTCACTTATTCTAAACGACGTCTGCAATTGACAGCCGGGTGTCACATTACTCGCTCGGATACAAGCTGCTTTCGCCAGATGCCCCGTTCCCAGATGGCGCACGGATCGCATGTCGCGCGAGACGTATAATTTCCAATTCTGCGGAGGAACTGAGACAAGTGCTAGATGGAGAAGGGGGGGAGGGGCGACTGCCTGAAGAGGCGACCAGTTTGCGCCAATTGAGCGTCGCGGAGCGGTCGACGTCACCGCTATAAGGGCGTACGCGGCGCTACGTCACACAATTGACGGCTGGCGGGTTAAGTAACAGCCGCAATGGAGTTATTTATGGGGTTGTTAATCTCGCCGATCCAGCCCGCTCCTGGAGGAGGCGGAGGCAGCGGAGGCGCGGGGGCGGCGGCGGCGTGCGCCGGCTCTGACGTCACGCCTGATTATTCCAGAGGGGGCGGCCGATCGACTTCCGCCCACGCTGCCTTCCGCCTCATCTGCCCCTGGCACCGGGGCCGGCCCGTTTATCGACTCCACCTGCGCCCGGATGCCCGCTTTAGGCGCCCTCCGGCGGTGGGTGGCAGCGGTTTAAGAGGCCGTGATAGCCTAGGCGGCGGTACTCAACTAGCACCCTGGCTCCAGGGGAGTGGTGAAGTTTGCGCTACTGCCGTTCTCTTTCTTAGTTAGCCTAATCGGGAAAGAGGTTGTAAAGGCACCATCTGTTCTATGGAACGTAGGTCGTGGTGATAGCGCAACTCGAGCTCCACGTTAAGTTGAAGGTGATGGTTATGAGCTGGAGAAGCTAACTAACTATCACTATAAAAACCTGTTTTTTGAAGACTGCGATGACAACTATATTATACAGGGAAGTTTTAAAGGCACATTTGCACTCTGAGCGGTTATTTAGGAAAAAGTCGTAGTTATAAGTTGAAAAATAAAGATATATTAAAAAACCACAGATGAAATCCACGGCTGTGCAAGCATTGCCTGCAGCCGCTGGAAAACACAGGAAGAAATACGATCGTCAGATGACGAAAGTGTAGGTTACTTTTTGTTTGATAGGTCCTGTACAGATCGGACGTGTGTGCCACACCGCCATTAACATTATATTATTTCAATATTTTATTCACGAGTTGCAATCACCGGCACTCGTAATCACATGATGTATTTTTAAACTATGTTCCTATCTCAGAATATAATTATTACTAATCCATGTATGTTTTATTTTGTGTCACTTGTTATTTGTAAGAGTGTTGGGTGTCTTGGAACGGACAAAGATGCCTTGCCCAAGCACATAAAAAGCAAAGTTTGTAAAATATTAAACATAATTAATATTGCGTACTGTTATCTCTCTTCTGTGTGTGTAAAGTTCAGATACGAAAAAGACAAAAAATATTTTTAAAAATTTTATTTATAAAGTGATAGTGTAGTTGCGAATTGGCGACGTTAAGAAATGTAACTAATATATCAAATGAAGGATGTACACTGGCCAGTCACATTAATGTGACCACTTGTCAAAAACCGAGCGAGGTGCCGCAGTGGTTACCACACTGGACTCGCATTCGGGAGGGCGACGGTTCATACCCGCGTCCGGCCATCCTGATTTAGGTTTCCCGTGACTTTCCTAAATCGCTTGAGGGAAATTCCAGGATGGTTCCTTTGAAAGGGAACGGGCGATTTCGTTCCCCATCCTTCCCAAATCCGAGATTGTGTCCTGCCACTAATGACCTCACCGTCGACGGGACGTTAAACACTGATCTCCTCATCCTCCTTCACCTGTAAAAAGCCTTATTAACCTTTTTCGCAACGCGGATCGCTACTGGACTTGCAGAAAAAGACTCAGCGAGGTTCTGGAAGGTAGGGACAGGGATGTGCAGTGGCCAGCTGAAACTAGGTTTCTCGAACAGCCCGATCCAGGTGTGCCCGCAGATTCTCGACTGCACTTAAATCGGAGTGTTTGGTGGCCAGGGGAGTGCGGTGAACTCACCCCGGTGCTCTTTGAACCACTGACGTACAGTGCTAGCTGTGTGACATGTTGTACTGTCCTACTGTAGATGCCATCGTGCCGAGGAAGAACTAACTGTACGTAGTGGTGCAGATGGTCCCCGAGGATAGAGACATACAGGGTCCGTCATAAAAAACTCCCCGATTACAAAGTAACGTGCAGCGGACAGTAGAAGGAGCAGAGTGGTGGGGGGCGCGTCGTTACGTAGCTGCCTACGTGCCGTTTTCAGTGTACGCCATGGCGTGGTCTGGTGAACATCGTGCCTTCGTAGTGGAAGATTTTATTCAAAATGGCGAATCGCCTATTAATACTCAACGTGCTTTTCGCGTTCGCTTTGCGCTCGGACGACGGGACCCTGTTCCCGATAAGAAAACAATTTATCCTTGGGTTGCTAACTTTCGTGAGACAGGTTCCGCATTAAAAAGGAAACCACCTGGACGACCACGGACTGCAACAGGCCCCGGAAATGTTGATGCAGTTAGAGCTTCAGTTCAACAATCTCCTCGACGATCCGCTAAAAAGCATGCGGCAGCATTACGGATATCTGATCGAAGTGTGAGAAGAATCTTGCATCGAGATCTTAAAATGCATCCTTACAAACTTGTAACTACGCAGGAACTGAGTGAACGAGACTGTGGTGTCCGTGTAAGTTTGTGCCAAGACCTTCTTCGGAACATTCGTCCCAACGATATTGTGATTTTTTCTGATGAAGCACACTTTCACCTTGCCGGAACAGTGAACAGCCAAAATTGCAGGTACTGGTGTGAACACAATCCCCAAGAACTTCATCAACGACCACTTCATAGCCCTAAAGTAACAGTATGGTGTGCTGTTTACAATTCCGG
Organism: Schistocerca cancellata; assembly: GCF_023864275.1. Lineage (NCBI taxonomy): Eukaryota > Metazoa > Arthropoda > Insecta > Orthoptera > Acrididae > Schistocerca > Schistocerca cancellata. The sequence continues at coordinate 603,194,638 of NC_064631.1, read as the reverse complement.
AGTGATCGGTCCTTACTTTTTCGAAGAAAATGACAGGAATTTAACCGTCAACAGTGAACGCTATTGTGCCATGCTCCGCGACTTTCTCCAACCGCAACTAAGGGAGCTTTTTGGTGAAATAGAGAACGTGTGGTTCCAGCAAGATGGTGCTACAGCCCACACAGCGCGGCAGTCACTGGCATTGGTGAAGGAAATGTTTCCTGGACATGTGATCTCGTTGCGTGGAGACATTGGCTGGCCCCCACGATCGCCGGACTTAACGCCCTGTGATTTCTTTCTGTGGGGCTATTTAAAAGCAAAAGTTTATGAACAACGTCCACAATCTTTACGAGCCCTGAAAGAAGCAATTACACAAGAGGTTGAAGCTATTCCACCTGAAATGACTCAAAGAGTAATGAATAACTTCAGGGAAAGACTCAATCAGTGTGTCGACAGTGCAGGAAGCCATTTAAGGGATGTTTTATTTAAAAAGTAAGACCATAAGAGTATTTTCTAAAATGGCATAATATGTACTTCTATTTAGTATAAATAAAATTGTTCTACCTTATTTGGTTTTGTTTTTATTAGCTTTCCTTAAAGGGGAGGTTTTTCTGCCGGACCTTGTACTTGTGTTGAACCAGTCTGCCTTCCAGAATGAAGAGATCACCCATGGAACGCCCTCTGATCTGCAAAACTTGTCGTAAGGGTCCGACCTGGATCCTTTCAGACGTTTCTCGGACTAGACACCGACGGCCATCTGTTTGTTGGAGCTTAACACGTGATTCATCCGAAAAAGCCACCTGTCGTCGCTCAGCGCACGTCCAGTTACAATATCAGCCTGGAAATCCGGCTTCCGTCGCCGATGGACAGCAGTCAGCATGGGTGCGGGAAACAGGCACTTAGTGCAGAGGCCCGTAAACAGTAATGTTCGCTGCAGAGTCGTCGAAGAGACACTGTTGGTAGTGCTTTGACTCATCTGGGCGGTCAGCTGCTTAACAGCTGTTCTCCCGCATACATCTCCGCAGCCATCGTTCACTCGTGTCATCTATGGCCCGTGGGCTGCCAGTTTTGGATAGTGTCATTTTGGCATACATGATATACTTTAACAAAGGCGGCCCTCGAAGTTTGCAAAATTAGCCGTTTTCGAAATGCTTCCACCCGAAAGAAAAAGGTCATGCCCTTTTGGAGACCAGATAAATCGCTCTATTTCCGCATTACGACAACAACTGCACTTTTTTCCGCATCCCCCGACACGCTTTGCATACCGTCCATTGCCATTGCAGCCATCTACCATCTGTGAGTGGTTACTGCACGTTGATGTCCAACACAGGTGGTGGTCACATTAATGTCACCGTATCGTGTGGCAGGGAAGCTCCCTTTGTCTATGATAATCTGCTTCTTATATCCTTATTGCTTCGTCATATGTCATTTCATCTTCCACTACATAAAGCAGACTACACCAGCCGATCCTCGCAAGTGCTACACTATGTGATCAAAAGTATCCGGACACCTGGCTGAAAATTACTTACAAGTTCTTGGCGCCCTCCGTCGGTAACGCTGCAATTCAAAATGGTGTTGGCGCACCATTAGCCTTGATGAAGCTTTCACTCTGGCAGGCATACGTTCAGTCAGGTGCTGGAAGGTTTCTTGGGGAATGGCAGCCCATTCTTCACGGAGTGCTGCACTGAGGAGAGGCATCAATATCGGTCGGTGAGGCCTGGCACTAAGTCGGCGTTCCAAAACATCCCAAAGGTGTTCTATAGCATTCACGCCACTGTGTGCAGGCGAGTCCATAATAGGGATGTTACTGTCGTGTAACCACTCCGACAAAGGCCGTGCGTTATGACGAAGTGCCCGGTCGTGTTGAAAGCCATCTCCGAATTACTCTTCAACAGTCGGAGGCAAGAAGGTGCTTAAAACATCAATGTAGGTCCGTGCTGTCATAGTGCCACGCAAAACAACGAAGGGTGCAAGCCCCCTCCATGAAAAACACGACCACACCATAACACCACCGCCTCCGAATTTTACTGTTGGCTCTACACGCGCTGGCAGATGACGTTCACCGGGTATTCGCCATACCCACACCCTGCCATCGGATCGCCACATTGCTTTCCGTGATTCGTCACTCCACACAACGTTTTTCCACTGTTCATTCATCCAATGTTTACCTTCCTCACACAAAGCGATGTGTCGTTTTTCATTTACCGGCGTGATGTGTGGCTTATGAGCAGCCGCTCGACCATGAAATCAAAGTTTTCTCACCTCCCGCCTAACTGTCATAGTACTTAAAGTGGACCTTGATGCAGTTTGGAATTCCTGTGTGATGGTCTCTATAGATGTCTGCCTATTACACATTATGACCCTCTTCAACTGTCGGCGGTCTCTGTCAGTTAACAGACGACGTCGGCCTGTACGCTTTTGTGCTGTACGTGTCCCTTCACGTTTCCACTTCACTACCACATCCGAAGCAGTGGACTAGGGATGCTTAGAAGTGTGGAAATTATCGCGTACAGGCGTATGACACAAGTGACACCCAATCACCTGACCACGTTCGAAGTCCGTGAGTTCCGCGAAGCGCCCCATTGTGCTCTCTCACGATGTCTAATGACTACTGACGTCGCTGGTATGGAGTACCTGGCAGTAGGTGGGAGCACAATGCACCTAATACTAAAACCGTATGTTTTTATGGGTGTCCGGATATTTTTGATCACATAATGTATATTACTTCAGACCCAGTCACCTCCACACCGCTCAATTCACATGGCGGTGAATGTTATGTTGAGCATGAACACAGCATCGGCATGTTAGGGAAGTTCGGTTTTTAGAATTACATCAGCGGTTAGGGTGCAAGTTTTCAGTCTATCAGTGGACTCTAAGATCCATGGCCCTCTTTTATAACTTCTTCTAACAGATGCTCAGCTACTGTAGACAGTGAGTAGGTGGGACAAACATTTAGTAAAGTTCGGACACAAACGAGCAGCCATATACCAACCTTTTCCTGTAACTTTAACGTTCAATAGCTTCTGGAAGGATTTTTATGTTATTATATTATGTTAATGGGGTAGATTAGATAGATTACTATTCTGGAAAGTTTTTATTTGTAATAAACCACAAATTAATTGCATTTGATTCTTATTCAAGTAATGACTCACTCCCTCATCATTTGCAATGTATTTAATAGTGAAATTGTGATTCCTCATATTAAGTTTCAATCCTAAGGCAGCATCCTTCGTTGCGTTTTTAAATCCGCTGTGCACATTTTTATCAGCATTGGATCTTAAGGTTGTGTCTGGAGTATGACAAGGTTTGGTTCAGTTAACAGTGCCAACTCGCGCAAGCGGGTTTCGCAAGTAGACAGGTCATTCCATTCAACAGATCCTATAATTTTTGTTCACTTTTACTGGGGACAGCAATGCCCTCAGCAAATCTTAATACTGATATCGAATACCGAGTTTTAATCCCACTTCTGACCATTCCTTTTGTTGCCTTATTGCTTCTTCTAGGTGCAGACTGAATGGTAGAGCAGAAAGGCTACATCCCTCCCCTCCATCCTAAAATCGGAGCACATATTTCCCACCAATCCTGATGATGTAAGAAATTTTCAGAATAAATGTTTAGGCACAGTAGTATAAGAACTGTTAGCGGATTGTATGCGACTATCAGGTTATGCGGCAGAATCCTCGGCTAAATTTCAAACCTCTTTGTAGCGTATCGTGGAGTGACAGTATATGTCACTGTTTATGGGCATGCCCGTAAACTATGCGGCCTCCTTGTCGTTATTTGAGAAGGTTGGTTTTACATACGCCCTCCTACCACCGTAATCAACAACACAAACGCAATATTTCGATCTGTATTAAGATTTACCTTCTGTGGTAACCCACAGCCTCTAAGTATTTAATAAAAGAATACATTGGCCGTTGTAGGCTGTATTGTGCTTTATTAAAATCGTACTGTTAGCTAATTTCCGCCTTGAGCCATCATCAAGCACATTTTCTATGTCGTGTATTAATACCGTACTCATCGCATTCTTTTATGCAACATTCATAAAACCAGAAGTCGTACTCAACCGTAGCATACAAGTGCTGCAGCATGACCCTCTTAGGACACAATGACTGTATATGACCTTGGAATGATGACCCAAAGACACGCGAGCAAAATAAACCTATACTGCAATATCTCCGATAGAAAGGTACATTCTTTCAATAAACAACATGTTGTGGTTCAACCATTTGACGCTTCCGATGATATGACAGTCGTACTTAATTACTACGTCTTAAATTTTGAGTCCTTCTCTGAAATGTTCAGTTAAAGTATTCCGTATTCTGTGTATGAAAGGGTACATACAGTTGAAGCTTACATAGGTACTGATTCCTTTAAGGAGACCCGTGAAATGACCCATGAATAATTCTCGGATTCTAGTATTCCTGCAAAAAGTAATGTTCAGATGTCGATAGTAAAATGGCGGCCCGGTGGCAATATCTCTAATTCTAAACGTAACCGTAATCCTTTGGTTCGATCTTCGGAAGAAGTTACAAACATTCTGCAGAAAATTGCTGCCAGGCAGAATTTGTTAGGACTCTTTCGTTTCAGACAAGTGTTAAACGTACATTTGGTCATTCTTTACTCATTCATTTACACCAGTAACCTTACCGCATTTCATGTGTTCAAGCATTACTTCCAGCTTATAAAGGAAAGAGGGTTAAATACTGCGATTGGTTGCTTAAAAAAGTTTGCGGATGACAAACCTGATTCGACAATGTGCGTTATGAATTTTGTAGCGTACTTTCACGCTTCCGGCAAAGTGAACAGATTCTGGTGCACCGAAAACCATCTCATTGTGGACTACACTCTTCTTCGCGATTTGTATTTTGCTGCTCAAATATCGGCCCAGTGTTCTTTGAAAGCACTGTAAATACAGTCGAATATCTCCATATTTTCTAGAGCTTACAGTCTCAATTAATTAAAGGAATATAAAAGGTAGTACTGCATTGCAGCAAGATGGAGCTATGGGCCACACTTCTATTCAATCGCTGCCTCTTATTCAAGGACCCTTCACTGAAGAACATACAATAAACAAAGGTTTGTTGTTGAATCGTTCGCCGGACTTTCCTGCTTGTGAGTTTTATTGAAGCAGGTGTTTAAAGCAAAAAATGTATTAAAACAACATTTAAACGGTATACTATTTAATTAAAGAAAAACATGCGTTGGAGTACTAGAACAATATTACGGTACTGGGTAAAGTGAGTTTGAATATAATTTCACGAGCGCGAACGTGGATTGAGGTAGAGGGAGACAATTTTCATCATACGTTATAATTTTTAAATTGTGATAGTTTTTAAAAGTATTTTCTGATTTGAAATACCATGATGGTTTTTTTATGACTGGAGGTTCGTGTTATTGAAGTGAGGTCGCTTTTATCTTGTACTTATTGTATTACACAACTGAGCTCTTCGAGAACTTCCGAATTAATAATTCAGTATGATATTATTTTTCTTAATTTTACTGTTTTTATTGGTTATATTGCTCACGTGGGCCTGCAAGCACAGCTTAATAGCTTAACTCGTAACATGTTATTCTGAAAGATTCAAACGATTGTTGCTTTCGTACATTGGTTAGCTCAAGTGTTCGTTTTAAACATTTTACTCGTCTATGTAACTATGAAGATATTTTCCCTCGGATATGCGATACGCAGTTGCAAGAAGAGAGGACTCAAACACATGGTGTACACTTCTCAGAGTAGTGGTGACAGGAATGTCATCTGTTCACAGAAATGAAATAAATACTAATTCCAGAATGGGCGATGAATAGAGTTATCACAAAAGATAGAGTAGTTTATAAATAGATGATAGCCAAATACTTAAATTTAAAAGATGGTTCTTTGTTATTATTAGTCTTTATGATCACGGAAAGCTCTTCGTACTGTTTCTCTGCGAGAGCTGAAGCAAAGTAACCTGCGATGTCTGGGGTCGAACCAGGCTGGCATGTGTGTGTGTGTGTGTGTGTGTGTGTGCTAAATTGCTGCATTTGAGTTGACAATTAACGAAAAAAGAACTGCCATTTTATATTTCTTACCACTGCTCGTGAATAGAGTGAATGTACAAGTAAACTACCAAAATATCAGCTCTGCTGTGAGAATGGCAGAGTTTCGATTGTGCATAAAGCTTTTATATGGTGCGAAGAAAGGCCTTCCTGAAATGTGTTCAGCGACCGAACGAACTGAGTTAGAAACACATTCGTTACGTGTTGTTTTGATACGTTGGTACCACACTCGTTCGATATATGGCGCGTTACTTGGCAACCTTGTTGGTCGAGGTCACTATTGGACCGCGCAAAACACGTCAGAGAGCGAGAGAGAAACAGAGGGACAGAAAGAGAGATGGAAAGGGGAAAAAAAAATATACTGCCAGTTGGCGCAGAGAGAAGATTACTGAGACGCAAACTATTAATGTTTTATTTTTTGTAATGCTGGTCATAAAACACGGCAACATGCTTCTTCGTACTGTCGGACTTAACGATACTAAATACTCCTACTCAGATGACGTAATTTGCTGTTTTGATTTACTGTGGTAAGCAAACAATGCAGGTTGCAACGGCAGTGGTGTATCCCTGAGAAAGACCTTGATTGTAATCGCACACGCAACTGGAGGGTCTACATCGTTGCTAGAATGTTTCCAAGTACTTTTAAATCGGACATATTTGCCATACGCCACATGATGATTTCAAGGAAAATTTTCTTTCGACACACTTACTCTACGATCTTGGGAAATATTGAAATTTGAAGATTTTATTACACAGAAACACCTGTACTGAAGTGAACATTAGTAATACGAAGGACCCTTCCTTTCAGTGTGTAACTTACTACTTGTGAAGTAAGCAAACACACAGTTAGAGAGCAGGAGTAACGTTGTGGATGCAGTTACTCGATGATGACAAAACCTTTCTCTCTCCCTCTCTCGGAATGTACGCTGGAGAGGCTCTGCTAAGGTTGGAAAATTATGACAGAGACTTTCTCCTTGAATGAGATTTTTGCCTGGCCGAGTGGTATTCATTTGGCTTACGCTGGCCGATATGGGTCGCACATTCAGGTGACTGGCGAAACTTCCTTCCTTAGGTTTCTCCCTAAGTCGCTTAAGATGCTCAGACGGTCCATTCACTAATTTTTCTTCCGTTCTACTCTCCTGAGTTGTCGATCAGCCTGTGACGACATAGATGTCAAGAACCGAATCTTCCTTTTCTAGAAATCAGATGCGAAAGGTAATAATCTGAGTTCGATTCCCGATAAAGCACATTGTTAAATCTCTCAAGGGGATGTTCATAAGTTCATGTAGGAACAAGCTGCAGAAAACCTAACCACTCACGCAAATAACTCAACGCTGTAGTTTGTTTTTCAACATTTTAAAAAAAAAATTACGTTGGAGCAAATAAACCGTCAACCTTTAACATACGGACGTACATTTCAGCGAAAACCGTTTAAAGGTAAGATAGACGAACAGTCATATCGCGTGGATTCCAGAGTGATTCGAAACGCAGTATCTGTTGATATGATGATAAATGATGAGTTGATCATAAAGAATTGCCGAATATGTCTCAAAGTTCCGTATTTGTTTGTTTTCCGAGGAAGTATGGATTCCCTCATTGTCGTCCGGGAAAATTTCTGAACGGGTTTATTTTGCTTTAGTTTTCTACGTTATCTGATAGACGTCGTCCTGAATACAAGTACATTATTTTCAGTACTGAATGAGAGTATTGCATTTTGCACGAAAAACGTACTACTGAAAAACAGTCAGTCCGATGTACGTTCAGACTGCTGACCTTTCTACTCGGAAAAATAGGATTTAAATACACTTTTTTGCGCTAATGGTTGACAGTTTACAGAAACAATGATCATGGAGCTATTATCGATCATCAGTTGTCAGATCTACTAACAACGAGAACAAAGTTTCATCAAACGAGAAAGTGACAGATTCCGTAAGGGAATAATATGTAATGTCTAACTCAACCTGCTTTTCAGACTGGCTGAAAAAGTGAAAAGTGTTGAGAGTCTAAGGAGATTATGTTGGGATACTAGGTATTTTAAGTGTTGTTTAAATTCTTCACTTCATTGTATTTTAGCATTGTCAAGCCACTCCCGTATTTTAGGCTGTAGAAGTGCGTCAATTTCGAATGAAAGAGCTGCTATACCAAACGTAATATGACTTTCTTGTGTGTGGCAGTTCTGTCTCAATTCACTCTGTACCTACGTGTCCGAGGAATATGTACTGCTTACAGCGGCTTCCAGAATACGCTTTTAGTGACATCGTCATCCCTTCCCCAGGAAGTTTAGTACATTTCTCGCCGGATCGTTGCAAATGTCGGAAATGAAAGGCTGCGGTTTGTTGAAGACCAGCTGAAGTAACGTACCACATTTCATTCTCGGTCGACAATATAATTGTTTAAAAGGGCGTAACTGTCCGCAGTATGTAACTGTCTGCTGTATTAATGCTCCATCGTATTTACTTATTATTGTACACACCACAGGCCTGATGGCTCAGCGAAACAGTGGTTGTCAACAGAAATGTCTGACATGTGTTATCTGCGTTGCTATTGGCGGAAAGTAAAGATGCCATTAGTTACGCACCTTAAGAAACAAAAATTCACGGCCAGAACCGTGTAGTAATTTATAGACAGCGAATCAGAAATTCTGCGAGTGGTAGTACGCCGTAGAGCACTTACTTAGCGAGATATTTAATATTGGAAAGTACTCACAAAGATGAGTTTCTCTAACACTGTCTGGCTCATCTAGAAACATCTGAAAGTAATCTACAAATACAGTACCAATGAGAGAAAAGAGATAGCAGCTCTACTGTGCTAGAGAATTCTCTACCCTCCCAGTCTCGTAAGTGCATGTTCAACCAAGTCACTGATATGTGTACATATTAAGGTACCACACATAAAATATTTGCAGTTCCAAATGGCTCTGAGCACTATGGGACTTAACATCTTTGGTCATCAGTCCCCTAGAACTTAGAACTACTTAAACCTAACTAACCTAAGCACATCACACACATCCATGCCCGAGGCAGGATTCGAACCTGCGACCGTAGCAGTCACGCGGTTCTGGACTGAAGAGCCTAGAACCGCACGGCCACCACGGCCGGCTATTTGCACTTCCTGTCACACCATATATATAAGGGTGTGAACGGTATAAGCTGCCAAAATTACACAGACGGTACGTCTCGGCGTGGTTTAGTGGTTTACAAAAAAGTATAATGAAATGTCGCTGTATCACTTTCTTTACTTTTTATTTCTAAAAGACAGATATTTATGGATTTGATAGTTGACGCATTTCTGTTTACATTGTCAGCGGACGGCACACAGCCTAGCTTGTGTATTACCGACATCAAAAGTGGTTCAAATGGTTCTGAGCACTATGGGACCTAACATCTGAGGTCAACAGTCCCCTAGAACTTAGAACTACTTAAACCTAACTAACCTAAGGCCATCACACACAGCCATGCCCGAGACAGGATTCGAACCTGCGACCGTAGCAGTCGCGCGGTTTCGGACTGAAGTGCCTAGAACCGCTCGGCTACCGCGGCTGGCATTACCGACATCGACGCGGTGGTCAGAGAGGTAACGGACGAACCAGAGCAATGTAAATATTGGACGTGTACAACTACGCGGCGTGGCGTCTACGACTGCCGAAACAAGCCGAGTAGTCACCTGCCAAGAACATGTAATTCGTTTTACGTAAACAATGAATTAAGTGCAATCAGACATTTTCTCTTTTACACTATTACTACATCTCTTTTACAATATTACGATAAAGAAGGTAGTAGTAGTAAAAAAAGCTAACATCATGTAAAATGTGTTTCCATTAGTACAAAGTCAACCACTTACCATTTAATTAGCTGTGCGTTAATTACAATGAGCTGCTTCCACTTTTACACCAATACCGAATCAAAAATTAAATTCAGATTATTTTCCTTTTCTACAAGAATACCGTAACGAAAATGAAACATTACTTTGTTTCGTGTTACACCAATACTACAATAAGTGTTCAAAATGCTCACCATTCAATTCGACGCATGCTTCATTACGGCGAACCCAGTTTAGTCGCATTCGTTCACACACACTCACATTTGCCTCATGGTATTGGCAGCATCGAAAATCCTCTGTGTAAGTTCGTCCACATTATTTATTTGCTTACCATACATAAGATCTCTCATATGGACCCAAAAGTATAAAATCCAGTGGATTTGAATCAGGACTGCGTGCTGACCGTCGACGTGGCCCAAAACGTCCTATCCATCGCCCTGGAAATCGTTTGTTCAAAAATCTTCGTACTGTGTGACCAATGTGGGGTGGAATGCCATCGTGGAGGAAACACATGTTATGACGTACGACTAACGGATTATTTTATGATAAAGTGGGTAGCAATGTTTCCTCTAGAAAGGTTCGTTAATTGTTACCAGTCAATCGTGCAGGTAAAACGTAATACACAACATCGTAATTGTCAATGATATCCGCCCATACATGAACGGAAAAGCGGTGATGTTTATGTGTTGCTACTACTTTTGAACACTCCACGTATGCATGTAATGGAAATTGGTTATTCCGTGGCGAGGTAAACATACTTCATCTGTGACGAGTATTTTGTTTACAAAATCATGCTGCGCACTTTCTAACAAAAATCACACACTTCCAAAGCTTGCGCGCGTTGAATGTGGTAAGGCTGCAGACGCTCCTCTTTCAAAGAGCGATGAACGACAGTGTGCGATACACCCACTTGGCGGGCGATGCCTCTACACTCCTGGAAATGGAAAAAAGAACACATTGACACCGGTGTGTCAGACCCACCATACTTGCTCCGGACACTGCGAGAGGGCTGTACAAGCAATGATCACACGCACGGCACAGCGGACACACCAGGAACCGCGGTGTTGGCCGTCGAATGGCGCTAGCTGCGCAGCATTTGTGCACCGCCGCCGTCAGTGTCAGCCAGTTTGCCGTGGCATACGGAGCTCCATCGCAGTCTTTAACACTGGTAGCATGCCGCGACAGCGTGGACGTGAACCGTATGTGCAGTTGACGGACTTTGAGCGAGGGCGTATAGTGGGCATGCGGGAGGCCGGGTGGACGTACCGCCGAATTGCTCAACACGTGGGGCGTGAGGTCTCCACAGTACATCGATGTTGTCGCCAGTGGTCGGCGGAAGGTGCACGTGCCCGTCGACCTGGGACCGGACCGCAGCGACGCACGCATGCACGCCAAGACCGTAGGATCCTACGCAGTGCCGTAGGGGACCGCACCGCCACTTCCCAGCAAATTAGGGACACTGTTGCTCCTGGGGTATCGGCGAGGACCATTCGCAACCGTCTCCATGAAGCTGGGCTACGGTCCCGCACACCGTTAGGCCGTCTTCCGCTCACGCCCCAACATCGTGCAGCCCGCCTCCAGTGGTGTCGCGACAGGCGTGAATGGAGGGACGAATGGAGACGTGTCGTCTTCAGCGATGAGAGTCGCTTCTGCCTTGGTGCCAATGATGGTCGTATGCGTGTTTGGCGCCGTGCAGGTGAGCGCCACAATCAGGACTGCATACGACCGAGGCACACAGGGCCAACACCCGGCATCATGGTATGGGGAGCGATCTCTTACACTGGCCGTACACCACTGGTGATCGTCGAGGGGACACTGAATAGTGCACGGTACATCCAAACCGTCATCGAACCCATCGTTCTACCATTCCTAGACCGGCAAGGGAACGTGCTGTTCCAACAGGACAATGCACGTCCGCATGTATCCCGTGCCACCCAACGTGCTCTAGAAGGTGTAAGTCAACTACCCTGGCCAGCAAGATCTCCGGATCTGTCCCCCATTGAGCATGTTTGGGACTGGATGAAGCGTCGTCTCACGCGGTCTGCACGTCCAGCACGAACGCTGGTCCAACTGAGGCGCCAGGTGGAAATGGCATGGCAAGCCGTTCCACAGGACTACATCCAGCATCTCTACGATCGTCTCCATGGGAGAATAGCAGCCTGCATTGCTGCGAAAGGTGGATATACACTGTACTAGTGCCGACATTGTGCATGCTCTGTTGCCTGTGTCTATGTGCCTGTGGTTCTGCCAGTGTGATCATGTGATGTATCTGACCCCAGGAATGTGTCAATAAAGTTTCCCCTTCCTGGGACAATGAATTCACGGTGTTCTTATTTCAATTTCCAGGAGTGTAGTACTCTGAGTACGACCTTCGCTGATGTGGTCCAGAATTTGTTCCTCAGCTTCCAACGTACGTTCTTCGCATTGTGGGCCTCTGGCTTCTGCGTGGGGTAGTAAAGAGGTTACAAATTAAATGCTGTTCATAAGCTGTATTCTGTCGTGTTTTACTTAATAATGAAACGAAAGCATATCAGAACAGGCAATATGTTTCATTTACAGACTCAAAGGTAAAGATAACCACTGTACAGGGCTATTACAAATGATTGAAGCGATTTCATAAAGTCACTGTAGCTCCATTCATTGACATATGGTCACGACACACTACAGATACGTAGAAAAACTCATAAAGTTTTGTTCGGCTGAAGCCGCACTTCATGTTTCTGCCGCCAGAGCGCTTGACAGCGCAGTGAGACAAAATGGCGACAGGAGCCGAGAAAGCGTATGTCGTGCTTGAAATGCACTCACCTCAGTCAGTCATTACAGTGCAACGACACTTCAGGACGAAGTTCAACAAACATCCACCAACTGCTAACTCCATTCGGCGGTGGTATGCGCAGTTTAAAGCTTCTGGATGCCTCTGTAAGGGGAAATCAACGGGTCGGCCTGCAGTGAGTGAAGAAACGGTTGAACGCGTGCGGGCAAGTTTCAGGCGTAGCCCGCGGAAGTCGACGAATAAAGCAAGCAGGGAGCTAAACGTACCACAGCCGACGGTCAACAGGATGGTGCTCCACCGCACTTCCATCATGATGTTCGGCATTTCTTAAACAGGAGATTCGAAAACCGATGGATCGGCCGTGGTGGAGATGATGATCAGTAATTCATGTCATGGCCTCCACGTTCACCCGACTTAACCCCATGCGATTTCTTTCTGTGGGGTTACGTGAAAGATTCAGTGTTTAAACCTCCTCTACCAAGAAACGTGCCAGAACTGCGAGCTCGCATCAACGATGCTTTCGAACTCATTGATGGGGCATGCTGCGCCAAGTGTGGGAGGAACTTGATTATCGGCTTGATGTCTGCCGAATCACTAAAGGGGCACATATCGAACATTTGTGAATGCCTAAAAAAAACTTTTTGAGTTTTTGTCTGTGTGTGCAAAGCATTGTGAAAATATCTCAAATAATAAAGTTATTGTAGAGCTGTGAAATCGCTTCAATCATTTGTAATAACCCTGTATTTTGTTACGAATGAATCGCAAAATAATCGAGTAAAAGTAGAGAATTATGATGGTACGAGCCTTTAGTGAACAGCGACAAATGTCGGTTGTGCGGGAGGTCTTCGTTGTGGGAAGCGTTCTCTATAAATTCTTAGAGCTGCCCTACCTTTTGCCTCGCCGTAAATTAAATGAATATCGCGTAGTTCAGTGGTAGTAAATCTCTCTTCCACCCGGCGTTTGTCGGAGTTCCAATAACATGTGCACAGTTAACTCGACTACTGCCGACCATTGGCGTATTATAGCGACTGAACCACGCAAGTCGTTGAGGTCTACGTTTTTGCGACTCACGCTCGCGATGTCAACACGCGTAGCGGTAATGTCTACTTTTCCAAAAATATTGTCTCGAGATAAACTCTTTTACTTGACATTTTAAATCAGTTACTTGTGTTCTACCAACAGGATTTCTTTGGCAGCTTACACCATTTGCACCATATATATACGAGGGTTGCCCAGAAAGTAATGCAACGCATTCTTTTTCTTAGCCGGAAAGAATGCGAAACGTTACTTATGTATTATTTGAAGTCTCCTGAGTCAGCGCGCCAAGTTTCCGTCACTTCCGACAGATAGCGTGGCTGCTGGACAGTTTCAAAATGATGTCTGTAGGCGATATACGTTATAAGTAACGTGCCGTCATTGAATTTCGCACTGCAGAGAAAGAAACCGTGAGGAATATTCACAAACGCTTGTACAAAGTCTATGGAGCATCTGCTGTGGACACAAGCACAGTTAGTCGCTGGGCTCGGAGGGTGAGGTCGTGAGAAGGTGGTTCGGCGGAGCTCCACGATTTGCAGCGGTCGGGGAGACCAGCCACGGCTGTCCCACCTGACTTGTTGCAGAGAGCTGATGTCATTTGCGAGGACAGACGCATTACGACTCGACAGTTGGCGCTGCATCTGTCAGTCAGCAAAGGAAGTTCATACACTGAAGCACTGGCTGCACCACCAGGACAAGGATAGGTACCGACAGGGCACACACGCTCTCGTTTCGCTATGGAGGAAGGCCAAATTAAGTGGTGTAGATACAACACCATACCTCCGTGTGTGTAAGTCTCATTATGTTCAATAAGGAATTGTTGAATAAAACAAATGCGGTGCATTCTTGTTAGGCAACCCTCGTATATACATATTGCTGGAAAAAATGCAGCACCCTCAAGGGTATGGCAAGTTTATTGACAAGTGACTGGTAGTTCATCACTACAGTAGAAGTAGATGATAACAATTCTGAGTAAATGAAACACACATCACAGTTAAGGGGGCCGAAAAAGTCGCGTCAGTACTCAGCGCACGTTCCTCCCCTCCCCCCTGCCCCCAGTTCTGTGACGGCAACACAGAAGTGTATTATCGCATGCAAACGATCATACAGGTGCCGAATTGCGTCTTGCGATGTATTGTCGCAAGCATCTTGCGCATTTTATTGCATTCGGCAATGGATCTTGCAGGTCCTGGACAACGGGTAAGTTCTCGCTTCATCATACCCCATACGTGTTCAGTTGGCGAGGGATCTAATAATCTTTCTGGCCAGGGCAGTTTTACACCACGAAGAGCAAGTTGCGACGCAGCAGCCGTATGTGGACTTGCACTGTGATGCTGTGGAAGAAAATTACCTTAAAGCCGAAGAAATGGCAGTAGCACGTTGGAAACAGCCTGCGCGATCTAGTGGGAACTGGTTACTTTGTCCAGCAGAAACACTAAATGTGACCGCGAGTTGTAACTGATGGTCACCCCACAACATGAAGCCTGGGGAGCTGTTTGTCGTGGGTGCTCTGGGAAAGGCAGCTCACAAGATCTGCCCCATACACGTGTACGTTCATCGTTCACGCACGTCACTCACGCGAACAGAGTGCCGTTCCACTCTCCAGTCGACACTTTCACGATACCAAAATAGTCAGCTTCGAGAAGTCGTGGCGTCAGTGGCAGCCTGGCCAGAGGCCACGTGATCCTAATCCTGCTGCAAGCAGGCGGCTCCAAACGGACGCTGACGACACAGCAGGTGCAACAAGTGACCGGATTTGGTCCATGTTCTGGCGGCCATTGCTGCTCGCACAATGCGCCGATGCTGACGTGCCTCTCTAGTACATGGACGTCCAGAACCTGGTCTAGAGGTGTAGGAATGTTCCACAAATCACAGCTGAAAACAGTGACAGATCACTGGCACACTGTGCCCAACACATGCAGCAACGCTGTGGCCGAGCCGCTCTAGGCGCTTCAGTCCGTAGCCGCGCTGCTGCTACGGTCGCAGGTTCAAATCCTGCCTCGGGCATGGATGTGTGTGATGTTCTTAGGTTTAAGTAGTTCTAAATCTAGGGGACTGATGACCTCAGATATTAAGACCCATATTACTTAGAGCCATTTGAACCATTTGAAGGTGCAACATTCCGTCGATACCTACACCCAGCTTCCCGCAGGCCCGCAGTGCGACCCTGTTCAAATGGCTGAAGCTGTTCGACAGGTTGTACCCTAGAATGAATGTTGCAGACGCTGTTCACATCTAAATTGAGCACAACTGCTGCTGCCTGCAGAGTCAAAACAGCGGAAGCACAGATAGGCCTCCTGAGCCCCATATGATCGCTGATGACCGAGACAAATGAATCACTCTCTCTACAAAAATGTTCAGATGTGTGTGAAATCTTATGGGACTTAACTGCTAAGGTCATCAGTCCGTAAGCTTACACACTACTTAACCTCAATTATCCTAAGGACAAACACACACACCCATGCCCGAGGGAGGACTCGAACGTCCGCCGGGATCAGCCGCACAGTCCATGACTGCTGCGCCCAGACCGCTCGGCTAATCCCGCGCGGCCACTCTCTCTACAACCCCATTGTATGTATATTTTATACACTGGTGCCATTGAGGGTATTTCATGTTTTATCTGGCAGTGTAGAAGCCTGTTATAACACTTATCGTGGGATATGCTTTACTTTGTAGCGTACATAAGATAGCGTACAAACAGTTGTATTTCGAGAGTGAGTCGTGAAATGGCGAAATATGCATTGAACGTTCAGAAAAGCACGCAACAAAATGTTTATTGTAGTACATTTGTATCAAACTTAAATTAAAGAAACTCCGAAATAAAACATTTTAAAATCTTATGAAATTCAGCAAATAGATAAACTTCACTCAAATTGCGACCAAACAATAATTCCAGACAACATTCATGTTACACTACGGTACATAAAACACAACAATACTATGAAAAGGAAACTTGGTACTCACTATATGGCGGAGATGCTCACTCGCAGATAGGCACAACAAAGAGACTGTCACAAATAAGCTTTCAGCCAGCAAGGCCTTCGTCAAAAATATATGACACACACACACACACACACACACACACACACACACACACACATGACTGCAGTCTCTGCCAACTGAAGCCACACTTCACTTTTTGATGATGATTACAGTGCTACACAAAAAGAACCGTCCGAACAGGCCTTGAAGCCCAGCGGTATCGATCGGCCGCCGTGTCATCTTCAGCCGCGTCACCGGATGCGGATACGTAGGGGCATGTGGTGAGCACACAGCTCTCCCGGCCGTTGTCAGTTTTCGTGAGCGATGTCGCTACTTCTCAGTCACGTAGCTCCTCAATTGGCCTCACAACTGCTGCATGAGCAGCTACTAAAAGATCTTTCTGCGTCCGGCGGCTATCACTAAGGACTTGTAAAAAATTATTTGGTCTCTGCTGCTCCTTTTGAGGGTACAGACTTTTCTTTTTGAGACATGAGAGCTCCCGGTTGCAAGTTTATGCAGTTTCGTTTTATGGGTGGGTAGATCTTTCCTACAAACTCTGCAGTAGACTTCTTCGAAGCTAGTATCATCTTCTGAACTGTCAGTGAGTCAGCCTACGATACAATAGAACAAATATAATAAACGATATTAATGTATATTAATATAAAGGTTTAGTGTAATTATGTAAACACGCACCGCAACTATAAAATTGATAAAATATGTAGATTCTACATAATTTTCTTCCAATCCTCTGCTTCCCATTGTCGATGCTATTTTCTAAGCCCCATATTCGAAAGTGCTCTAATCGTAACCCACACTCCGCAATGTCTTCTCTACATGAGCACATAGATCTGTTAATTGTTGGGTCAGCTCAACAACAATAGACAGTGAGAACTGGGGTGGACTGTCACTGTACCATGAAAGAAGGCAAGACCAGCGCAGGTAAGAAGGGAGTACCGTTGTTTTGTAAGCAGAGTGTCAGGTTTTGTTGCGTCGTGGAAAAATGCAACAGCCATGAGAATGACAGGGAATCGTCGTGTATTTAATCGGCATGGTTAACAATGATATCCCAAGTGGAAATGTACATTCATTTTACTTGCGTTCAAGTAACAGAAAGCAGTTATGAAGTCGTCAACTAATACTTTTACTAGTCAAATTAAGTTGCCAGTCGTCAGAAAGCCACACTGATTACCATTCTATTGAAAAGGTAATTCTGAACGTGAAAAATTACCATAGCTGGCGAGCCTGAATGTTATGCAACTCGCAGCCTGGACTCCAGCTGCACTGGATCGATCGTCGAAATATTACGCGTAACGATGGAATCAAATACTCGGCTGAACACCCGAAAGCACATACTTAACCAGTTATGTCGTGAGAATCTGAGAGTCATAGGACGGCGTCAGTCATACGGAAGTGTTTTAATGAGCTTATACGAGAACCATTGGAAATAAGACATCGTTATTCTGTCGAAACCCTCTTGGGTTCGTTTAAGAAACGGTGTCTGAGACTGACTATATAAAAATTCTGGTGCCTTCTCCGTGTATCTCGCGCAATAGTCTTGCGAATGGCCGGCCGCGGTGGTCTAGCGGTTCAGGCGCTCAGTCCGGAACCGCGCGACTACTACGGTCGCAGGTTCGAATCCTGCCTCGGGCATGGATGTGTGTGATGTCCTTAGGTTAGTTAGGTTTAAGTAGTTCTAAGTTCTAGGGGACTGATGACCACAGATGTTAAGTCCCATAGTGCTCAGAGCCATTTGAACCATTTTGAACCATCTTGCGAATGACATAAGAGAGCTCAGTGTGCATAATCACATTTTTTCTCTCGCCCCACGCACAAGTGGAGTTGGAGATGCACTAGCCAGTACTAAAACGAATTACCCTGTGCCAGGCAGTGTACATTGGATTACCAGATATGTATGTAGTAACTTGTGGATTTTAGAAAGACATGAAGGAATGCGCAGTAGGGACTGCCATAAGCAGTTTCCTGCATTTTGTACTGCTTTTGTTGTTGTGAGACATGAGACAGTTTTTGTGCAGAACTTGTAAATATTTATAGTTTACAGATTTAATTGTTGTATAATATAATAGGGCGATTTAGAAGATATTGTCAATTGCTGGGTGGTGAGTAAAATTGTAAATGTTTTTAAAACTAATTATACGACGTGTGAACGGCGATGCCACACTTCTTCGGTCGTGCATCATCTTGTACCCTCATTGTCTGATAAGCATTGCATGATGCAACGCTTGACCCTACTGGTGTCATTCAGGAGTTAAAGGTTATACCGTTCATACCGCACAAATGTTCAAATGGCTCTAAGCACTATGGGACTTAACATCTGAGGTCATCAGTCCCCTAGACTTAGAACTACTTAAACCTAACTAACCTAAGGACATCACACACATCCATGTCCGAGGCAGGATTCGAACCTGCGACCGTAGCGGTCGCGTGGTTCCAGACTAAAGCGCCAAGAACCACTCGGCCACTCCGGCCGGCAGTTTTCAAACAACTTTACAGTACAATACCTAACAGGTCGTGAACTACAAAAATATTTTGATTCTCGTATCCTTGAAACATGTTCAACAGACCTGAACGTTTTGCAGAACTTGCGGAGGGAAACTGCAGGTGGTGCAGCAGCGGCTTCGTGCAGTACGGTGTGATTTGCTATAAAAATTCCTAGAAGAGTCAGTTAACATGTTGCTTCCTCCTTTGTACGTCTCGCGGAATGACAGTGAAGGTAAAATTAAAGAGATTAGAGCACATGCGGGGTTATCAACAACGGACATTTGAGCACACCAAGGGGAAAGAGGGGAAGGGGCGCACAGTAAGGCAGCTTGCGGAGCATAGAGGTAGATGTAGTTGCATAGATGTATGTCCATTTGATGAGTTGTTCAATGAAAAAACTTGTAAATACACTGTTCAATGAAAGTTTGGAATACTATCGTAAAACGTGATCTACGATATTAGAGGTCTCATTCAGCTAGGCACTTTGCGAAACATTCAGTTAGAGCCCGTATAATGTACGGTGTTTACTACTAGTATGCTTTGCGGCCGTTTCCGAGTCATGTAAACATACCGTTGTCGCAGCGACAGACCGCAAGTAGTCAAGTATCAACAGCAGCTTCGTTCAGATTGTGTTCAGTACTGCAGTAACATGTCACGTAGAAGCACACACACATTGATGGAGTCAAGATAGTGGCTCTACTTTTAGAAAGTCATACGTAGCATCAATATTACCGATCGGTTACACGTCACTGAAAGTGGTGTGTCTAAGGTGAGGAAAGAGTACCCAGAGACGGGAAATGTGAGCGACAGTCCTCGCAGTGGACGTCCTCGTATGACAAAAACAGTGCAGGATCGTTTCCTCCAACTTTCGGCTGGCCCTAAACTCAACTTCCAGAAATATTGGAAATGACATCTCCCGGGCAACAGGGATTCGTATTACGAGTACAGACCAAACAGTGCGTAGTAGATGGTATCGGGGTGGTCTTCATTCCAGCAGACCAACGAAAAGTTTTGCACTGATCCAACGGAACCGACTCGATCGAAGGACCTGGGATCTTGCACATCAACACTAGACCATTGTAGAACCGAGTAATGCCATGTTTGCTGACGAGACCATGTTTGGTTTGCGACCGGACACTAGACGTGTTAGGGTTTGGAGAAGGGCTATTCGACAGGAGGAACGCAGATACGTTCAGGAAGTCGATCCGTTTGCAGGTGGAAGTGTAACGTTCTGGGTGGCAATAATGATGAGACAGTGGATCCCTCCAATTCCCATCTACGACAATTCAACTGACCTCCGATACCACCAAGAGGTCCTACAGACGTGAAGTCGGTGACAACTTCATCCTAGTTGATGAAAATGTTAGATCGCACCGTACTCTAGCAGTGTCTCGGCATCTTCAAAGATGCAACATCAACCGAATGCATTGGCCAGCACAGTCGCCAGTCGTGAATGTAATCGAGCATACATAGGACCTGTTGAAGGTGGCCATTGCATAACGTCCGTATCCACCTGACAATCGTCAGGTCCTCACTGAAGCTGCCATTGAGGAGTGGGACCTATTACCGCAAGATAAACTTGATGGTCTCATGCAGAGCATGTCTCGCAGGGTGGAACTTACCCGTGTTTGAGGAGAAAGTACTCCCTGCTAAAGACTGATAATCATCATCATGAGATAAAGATTTTTCACTCTTTTTATTTTCAAGACGTACAAGTAAGAGAGAGAGCCTGCTTTGTTTTGTAATTTTGTATTGTAACTAACCAAAATCGTTCTTGGCCGGCCGGAATGGCCGTGCGGTTCTGGGCGCTACAGTCTGGAACCGCGTGACCGCTACTGTCGCAGGTTCGAATCCTGCCTCGGGCATGGGTGTGTATGATGTCCTTAGGTTAGTTAGGTTTAAGTAGTTTGAAGTTCTAGGGGACTGATGACCTCAGAAGTTAAGTCCCATAGTGCTCAGAGCCATAATCGTTCTTGTTTCCAGAAGTAATTATGTTAATAAGGTTTTGTACAACAGTAAATTGGTGTGCTATAAGAAGTTATTATAGTAAATTCTATGATATTCCAAACATTTGTTGGTGTGTGTAGTTACATAGCCGAAATGGGCAGTGGTGGTGACTGGAAAATTAAATGATATCTTAATCTAATCAGTGACAGCCAGCACGGGAGATTGTTATTATTCAGAAAATTCCAGGTTTAAAGTGTGATTTAGAATATACCAGATAATCGGTTGTAGTATTATTTTCGTAGAGAGAACCAAAAAAAAATTGCATCAAAAGCAGTGTGCAGTTAGTGATTTGAGTGACCAAGGAATGGAAGGTGAGCAATTCGTGGGATTCGTCTGTCGCATTCAGTGTTTTCATTCGTCAACAAGGCACGCATATTTGTTGTTACGTAAAGAACGTCACACGTCGCGGATAATCCTCTGTGTGAGCAAGAGTCCTCTCCTAACGTAGCTTTATCTTCCTGTCACGTACAATTTACTTCGTTTTCCTTTTCCATTTTCCTCGAAGCCGACGTATACCTTGGGACCTGAAGCGCCGTGACGGACTTCGTGTATAATGGGAGTCGTTAGCAAAACAAACTCCAGTACCGCGTAGTACCTGAGAAGGGCGCAGTGGATATGTTATTGCAGTTAAGTACTCGTAATGTTAGGCTGCAGCAGGCAGTGTTCGCTATTAGGTATTGTTTGCTTACGCAAAGACAATCGATGGTATCTCGTCTCCTACTGCACGTCTACCGGGTACCATTCGAAACGTGTTTCGTGAGTTAATTAACGTTCCTTTCTTTCGACCAGACGTCTAATCGGCTACGAGTGGCGCAGGCGCCCCGGGTGTTTTGTTTCATTTGTGGAGATCGATGTTGCTATAACTGCAGCGCCCTTTTTTTTCTGTGGTTGCCTTTTAAGGAATCACATAACAGAGGACAAGATCTTCCGCGAGTTCCCCGGCCGAGAATTACAGTTATAAATATGTGCAATTACTTGTCATGCGTTATATCGACAAGTATCAGAGTGAAAAACTTGTATGAAACATAAAAAACCGGACAAGTGCGAGTAGGAGTCACGCTGTAAGGGTTCCGGGCAAACTTCATTATATATGTAAATAGTTCATGTAAGGGTTCTCATCAGTCAATTTACGAGTATTAAAATATGTGATATGAATGGCGGTAACTTTTGACTGAATTGAGTTGCAGGCTTAAGTTTTTTATACCGCCAAGGGACCGTAGACCTCAGTAACTGACAAATTTCAACCTGATACCTCAACGTGTTACTGAGAAAAAAGGGTCTTAACAGAAGGACGGGCAGACAAGCGGAAAAGAAAGTGACCCCGTAAGGGTTCCGTTTAACCTACTGAAGTGCAGAACCCTAAAAATATCCAACCCCTATGTACGGCAGTCAGGGTTACTTCCCTTGTTTCCCTTCTTATCTTGGCAGCTTCTCGTCAATAAGCACATTGTGGGTTATGAACGAACGTCGAGACTACAGGCCGCAGTTGGAGTATGTGAGGCACGGGTGATACGTTGCAGAATATCTAAGAACCCTTTTTCTGACGCCTGCACGTGGGTGAGTATCTTGGAATTCGCATTATTCTCAAGGCAATCCACAGGCGAAAATTAATTGGATATTTGAACTTCTATGTACTGTGATAAACAACATTTTGTACTGCGACGAATAATGGCCCGTACATCTACATCTACATGGTTACTCTGCAATTCACACTTAAGTGCCTGGCCATCGAACCATTTTCATACTACTTCTCTACCATTCCACTCTCGAATCACGCGTGGGAAAAAGGAACACCTAAATCTTTCCGTTCGAGCTCTGATTTCTCTTATTTTATTTTGATGATCATCTTTCCATACGTAGGTGCGTGTCAACAAAATATTTACGCATTCAGAAGACAAAGTTAGTGATTGAAATTTCGTAGATAGATCTCGCCGTAAAGAAAACCGCCTTTGTTTCAGTGACTGCCACCCCAACTCGCGTATCATATCAGTGATACTCTCACCCCTATGGCGCGATAACACGAAACGAGCTGCTCTTCTTTGCACTTTTTCGATGTCCTCCGTCAATCCTACTTGATAAGGATCCCACACAGCGCAGCAGTATTCCAGCAGAGGACGGACAAGTGTAATGTAGGCTGTCTCTTTAGTGGGTTTGTCGCATCTTCTAAGTGTTCTGCCAACAAAGCGCAGTCTTTGTTTCGCCTTCCCCACGATATTATCTATGTGGTCTTTCCAATTTAAGTTGCTCGTAATTGTAATTCCTAGGTATTTAGTCGAATTGACAGCGCTTAGATTTGTGCGATTTATCGTATACCCAAAATTTATCGGATTTCTTTTAGTACCAATGTGGATGACCTCGGACGTTTCTTTCTTTAGTGCTAACTGCCACTTTTCGCACCATACAGAAATTCTCTCTAGATCATTTTGTAATTGGAATTGATCGTTTGATGATTTTACTAGACAGTAAATTACAGCGTCATCTAAGGGGGCTGCTGAGATTTAAGAGTTTCGTAAATTCAGTAAATGCTGTCATATTCTCTGATAGAGAAAGTAACACTACGATTATTTAAATTCATAATGTTTATTGTCACAACCATGCAGTAGCATACAAACATTACCGGTTTCGGTCTGTTATCGTCATTACCGAACTATCAGTTTAATAAGTCACAGCTGCAAAATACTAAAGCGAATTATATACAGACGAATGGAAAAACTGGTAGAAGCCGACCTCGGGGAAGATCAATTTGGATTCCGTAGAAATGTTGGAACACGTGAGGCAATACTGACCTTACGACTTATCTTAGAAGAAAGATTAAGGAAAGGCAAACCTACGTTTCTAGCATTTGTAGACTTAGAGAAAGCTTTTGACAATGTTGACTGGAATACTCTCTTTCAAATTCTAAAGGTGGCAGGGGTAAAATACATGGAGCGAAAGACTATTTACAATTTGTACAGAAACCAGATGGCAGTTATAAGAGTCGAGGGACATGAAAGGGAAGCAGTGGTTGGGAAGGGAGTGAGACAGTTATTCAATCTGTGTATTGAGCAAGCAGTAAAGGAAACAAAAGAAAAATTCGGAGTAGGTATTAAAATCCAGAGAGAAGAAATAAAAACTTTGAGGTCCGCTGATGACATTGTAAAGGACTTGGAAGAGCAGTTGAACGGAATGGACAGTGTCTTGAAAGGAGGATATAAGATGAACATCAACAAAAGCAAAACGAGGATAATGGAATGTAGTCGAATTAAGTCGGGTGATGCTGAGGGAATTAGATTAGGAAATGAGACACTTAAAGTAGTAAAGGAGTTTTGCTATTTGGGGAGCAAAATAACTGATGATGGTCGAAGTAGAGAGGATATAAAATGTAGACTGGCAATGGCAAGGAAAGCGTTTCTGAAGAAGAGAAATTTGTTAACATCGAGTATAGATTTAAGTGTCAGGAAGTCGTTTCTGAAAGTATTTGTATGGAGTGTAGCCATGTATGGAAGTGAAACATGGACGGTAAATAGTTTGGACAAGAAGAGAATAGAAGCTTTCGAAATGTGGTGCTACAGAAGAATGCTGAAGATTAGATGGGTAGATCACATAACTAATGAGGAAGTATTGAATAGGATTGGGGAGAAGAGAAGTTTGTGGCACAACTTGACCAGAAGAAGGGATCGGTTGGTAGGACATGTTCTGAGGCATCAAGGGATCACCAATTTAGTATTGGAGGGCAGCGTGGAGGGTAAAAATCGTAGGGGGAGACCAAGAGATGAATACACTAAGCAGATTCAGAAGGATGTAGGTTGCAGTAGGTACTGGGAGATGAAGAAGCTTGCACAGGATAGAGTAGCATGGAGAGCTGCATCAAACCAGTCTCAGGACTGAAGACCACAACAACAACATAAATGTGGACACGCAGGATTAGATCAGCCGGCCAGATGGAGGCACACAATGAGGCCCCTTCCAAAACCTGCCGGTTGCTGATAGCGCAGTCCGACATGAATACGCAGCATCTCCATGTCTTTCACAACAATCATTCAACATCTGAGGCTATTCTCGTCCTTTATATTTCCCACCTAGCCTTGTAACAACACAAAACGCGAACGACGCTAATGCGTTGTCCTGAGCGTTCTACCCGTCTCTTAGGATTACAACTCTAATCATTTACAAACCCGCTGCTTGTGTAATTTTCCGGTTGACTTTCATAAATGTTCAAATGTGTGTGAAATCTTATGGGACTTAACTGCTTAGATCATCAGTCCCTAAGCTTACACACTACTTAACCTAAATTATCCTAAGGACAAACACACACACCCATGCCCGAGGGAGGACTCGAACCTCCGCCGGGACCAGCCGCACAGTCCATGACTGCAGCGCCTGAGACCGCTCGGCTAATCCCGCGCGGCCCGGTTGACTTTCAGCGAACTTTAAAACCTACCACCTGCTTTAGCCGTGTCTGACTGTGACCAGACCTTAGCTGTCTTAATGGTACACAACGTCATTCACAGGTGAAAAGACAGACTTGTCAAAACCAGCTGATTTTTCATGGCTAGTGTAGGAGACAACTTTACACTATTTTCTCGATGCTCTAAGTGGCAATAGCGGCACTGTCTTCTGAAATATTTGGTGTACCGTGGCACTGACTCTTGTGATTTTCCTGCAACCTGTTTCCACAATAAGAAATATTGCATGTACAAACCACAGATTCTAAATTACCGTTGCAAAATAGTTTCCATGTGTTTAGCATTTATGTACGAATCGTTAAATGTTTTGCCGACCATAAAACTCTGTGTGCAAATACAGTTTGTATAAACTACACATGTGGGAGTTCTTGATAATTGTAGTTCAGGGACGTTGGGTGCTGGTTGTTAACGTCACTTCAGAGCTGGTAACTCATTCGGTAGTGAGAAGCTGATCACATTAAATGCGTTGGTAGAGTCAGAAACACTGTAATGAAACACTGACAGACGCCAAGTAAATTTATTACATCGTCTTCAGATTTTCTCGTACAAATTTTTTGCTGTTTCTGGCCTTGAGTCCGGAGACTGGTTTGATGCAGCTCTCCACACTAGGCTATCTTGTGCCGACCATCTCTGCATAGCTCTTGCAACTTACGTCTATTTTAAACAGGCTTACTGTGTTTAAACTTTGGCCTCCCTCTTCAGTTTTTACGCTTCACACTTTCATCCACTACCAAATTAACTATTCCTTGATGTCGAAGTGTGTGTCTATTAACCTACACGTTCCTTTATTCAAGTTGTGGCATAAATTACTTTTCTCCTCAGTTGCATGCGGTACTGTTTCATTAGTTACCCGTTTTAACTATCTTATCTTAAGTATTCTTAACAGAACCACATTTTAAATGCTTGAATTCGAATTTTGTCTGTACTGTTTACCGTCCACATTTCGCTACCACATAAAGCTATATTCCAACAAAACACATTTAGAAAAGACTTTCTAGCATCTAATTTTGAATTAGTGCGTATCTGTTGAGGGATCACAATGTCCGTTCAGTATTCTATAATACTGTAAGTACTACGATAGTAAATATAACATTACGTAATTCGGTTGAATTAGTACGGGCATTACAAAGAGTAATGACTATAAGCGAGGCAGACAAAAACAGGTATGTGATGGACGAGTGAAAAGAAATTGTGGGTGACCGAATAAATCCTGCAGCTGATCGATAGTAGAAGAAAATACAGCAATGTTCGGTAAAAGAAATGAATACTACAAAACAAGTTATTTAGAAATGAAATCAATAGGAAGTGCAAGGAAACGAAATGTAAAGTAA
This sequence comes from Schistocerca cancellata, assembly GCF_023864275.1. Lineage (NCBI taxonomy): Eukaryota > Metazoa > Arthropoda > Insecta > Orthoptera > Acrididae > Schistocerca > Schistocerca cancellata. Next base: position 603,167,729 of record NC_064631.1, on the reverse strand, counting down.
GGTGGATGGAGAAAAATCGCAAGTGAAATAGATAACTATTTGTATGTGGCAAGTCAATCTCTCCAATAATGGAGAGATTGACTTGCCTCACACAAAAGTGAAAGTAACTGTCAGAGAATTCAAAAGCTAAGCCGTCAACGTTAAGTATACAAAATGAATTCCGTCGTTAAACACAAAGGGGAGTGCAGAAAAGTACGTTGATGGCGGGGGAGGGGAACTGTCTGATGACAGAAGAAGAGACTGCTATCAATGTGGACAAAAACAATGCGATACGAAGCCATATTTTGACAGAGCTATAGAAGACTGCCGATCAGACAAGACAGAAAGGGTAGATAACACTTCTCCGGAATTTCTGAAGACTCTGGGGAACTGAAAACTAAACGAGTTTTCAGTTATTGTGTAGAATCTAGGAATCTTTTAAAAAAGAATGTGGTCCACGAAATTCCGAAGTTAACAAAGACTGATAAATAAGAGAACTACCGCACAATCAGCTTGACAGCTCATGCCTCCTAATTCTTGACAGGAATAATTCACCGGTATGCAAACTTAAGGACGAAAGTAACATTAGCGCAATGTGTCACTGCCAAGTAACATATCACGATAAAACTTGGACCAAACGTAGAAATAACTGCTACAGTACAATACAGTACAGTACGGTACAGTACAGAAGGTAACTGAAAGAAATACACAATGAGACGAACAGTAAGACAATATTTAAACTGAAGTCACTCTGACTTATAGTGGTTCCCTCTGAAACTCAAACTCAAATTCCGTACGCACAGGCCTCGGAATGCCCAAAGGTACCAACCGACCGCCGTGTCATCATCAGGTGATAGGCGTCACTGGATGTGGATATAGCGAGGAACGTGGTCATTACTCTGTTCTCCCGACCGTTGTCAGTTTCCGTGACCGGATCCGCTACTTCTCAGTTAAATAGTTCTTCAATTGGCCTCACAAGAGCTTAGTTGGCCCATTTGCCAACAGCGCTCTGCGGACCTGGACGCTGGACTCGCATTCGGGAGGACGACAGTTCAAACCAGCGTCCGGCCATCGTGATTTAGGTTTTCCGTGATTTCCCTAAACCATCATCATCATCATTATCTAAGACTGATTATGCGTTTCAGCGTTCAGTCTGGAGCATAGCCCCCCTTATACAGTTCCTCCATGATCCCCTATTCAGTGCTAACATTGGTGCCTCTTCTGATGTTAAACCTATTACTTGAAAATCATTCTTAACCGAATCCAGGTACCTTCTCCTCGGTCTGCCCCGACTCCTCCTACCCTCTACTGCTGAATCCATGAGTCTCTTGGGTAACCTTGCTTCTCCCATGCGTGTAACATGACCCCACCATCTAAGCCTGTTCGCCCTGACTGCTACATCTGTAGAGTTCATTCCCAGTTTTTCTTTGATTTCCTCATTGTGGACACCCTCCTGCCATTGTTCCCATCTACTAGTACCTGCAATCATCCTAGCTACTTTCATATCCGTAACCTCAACCTTGTTGATAAGGTAACCTGAATCCACCCAGCTTTCGCTCCCATACAACAAAGTTGGTCGAAAGATTGAACGGTGCACAGATAACTTAGTCTTGAACCACTTCAGGAAAATGCCAGGATGGTTCCTTTGGTGGGACCGATGAGCTCGCTGTTTGGTGCTCTCCGCCAAATCGACCAACCAATCAAACAGACCTGGACGGTCACCCATCCAAGTACTGTCTGAGTCCTACAGCGCTTAACTTCGGTGACCTGACGGGAATAGGTGTTACACTGCGGTAAGGCCGCTGATATCATGTTTCCTTGTGGATTACAAAACGCAGGACATCGTTCTTAATAGGGTGTATGACCAGCACGGACGGCAGTGCAGCTTGCTCCCACCCTGGCCACAAAACTGGTATCGAGTTCTTGTGGTGGGGCGTGCGACGTGGCGGAAAATAAGTGCGGTTGCAGCGTTCTCACGAGTGTGCATATACAACTGTTCGTTAAAAAATGTTAATGCAAATTTTGGCTCTCACGTAAGTCTCAAGGGATAATTTCCACACTTGGTGGATTAGTTATAGTTTTTGAGTTACTTTTCACTCAGACATGAATACAGGTTATGCTAGGGAACAAAAATTAGGCGATTATTATAGCAAAATTATTTTTCACGTTACAGTTCAATCACTATTTATTGGCGTCATCCTTTTCTTTCACACAATGAAATTAATAGTGGTGAGACGGTTTACAGTTTTACTTTAATAATAATTTGACCCCGAGCCCCCAATAGCAGTAATATAGGCTGCTATAATCGAAAATTACACAATCAATTCGAACAGAACCACAAGTTGCACTGTCCTTTTTGTTCTAACAGTTTTGGCGCGAAATCACAGATCGCCACATGTTCCCTTACGCCGATGTATACCTCGTAATTCGTACTCACACAAATAATCGTAGCACTTCCAGGTCACCAAATATATGCTTGCACACTTGCACTATTAAACACTACTCTTTGTCGAAATAAATCGGAGCGAAAACTTCTTACTCTAACGACCACATGGTCCACCCACAAGTGGGGCTCGCTCGCCACCCACCGGGCAACTTGACCCCTGGTCAAGATGGCCGCTCGCTTATATAGCCCCCCCGCCCCCCCCCCCCCAGCCCTACTGGTTATGCAAGTACCAATCTCACAAGTTAAGATTACAAATTTTGACACATACATCCCTCAACAGAAATAAGAACACCAAATTTCTAGGATTATTCTATCTCCGTAAATCAAGTTTCAGTTTTTGCAAAATTTCGCCACTTAGAACAAATTTGTTTGTTTACATCTGTGTTGCAAAGTTTTAACATAGAAATGCATATAGCACTGTTTTTAGACGTAATCTGCAGCGATCTACACACTGCGCTGCTCAAAATCTTCATATCTATAATACGGGCGATAAATGTTAATAATAATTTACAAACAATGAGAACTATTGCAAGTTAAGTGTATAGTATAACTTAACTAGTTTAAAATACGTGTGATGCCACCCAAAATAATATATAATGCCGTTCTTTACGTCATGAATTTTCTGTTGAATTTTATAAACAACTGCCCATCAAACTTTGTTTATTAGTCTCTACGAGCTTAATAATTTATGAATATTAACATATGACTACGGCACTCGATCCTCAATTACGAGACGTTTTAATGAGCTCTCGCTCATGTCTGTAAGTTGTTATTTACTGTTTTTATTAATCTTTCAGTATTCGTGTTAATAAGCAATTTTCAAGTTGCTATAATTTTTGCGTCTCGTGACTTAGAATAAAGATCGATCTTTCATAAGGTGCATATTACTGACCACAATCCACTGCCGAATCGCTCTTCAGTGTAAGTTACATAGTTTTCGCATAATGCGCGAAAAAGCAAACAATGTCCCAAGCTGCGGGCCACGTGGCAGCCCGGCGGCGGAGACCATCCCACCGACCGTTGCAAATCTCGCGCGGGCGCGCCGCGCACTTCCGCGAATGTCACACCATGTGGCGCGCTCGCTCTCCACAAACCAATCCTTGCATACTAGGCCTATTCATCTAGCAACGGGGGTTTGTACCGTCACAGACGTTCGCTGGTGTATATGCACGGGCTACAATACGCCCCCCCCCACCCCCCCAAACGTACCCCTCATGCGGTCGATGGAATTTAAGTCGGACAACGGCCCAACCAGTACATTTGTGGACTTAACACTCGTTCCAAAAAGTGCTCTACCTGTGCTGTTCGGTACGGTCGCGCTCTATCACACACAAAAATAAAGTCAATAAGGTGGACTAATGGGACTAATGACTGTACTGCATTGGAAGATCTGAGCATTGATACACCTACGTTAAATTGTACCTCCTGACAGCGTAACACCTGGACCACGAAAACGATCATGTTCGGCAATGTTCAAGGGTGAATTAGGTGTTCCCACCTCTCGCCACATGAGAGTACGTCAAGACTCATTATGCAGACTGAATCTGTGCTCATCTGAGAAGAGTGACCCAATTCCTCGCTGGTTCAGTATCTGTGCTCTTGGCACCACCACAAGTCTTTGAACACGGCACTGACACTGTAATACTTCCTAAGATGTGTTTTTCAGGACTGCTTTCAGTCCTGAGGTCTGTTAGATGACAGTACGCCACAGCATAGTACAGTGCAGGGAGACGAGCTCTTGCAACGAGAGGATTGGCGAATGGGCTGGCGAGCCCGTTCCCCCGACTTAATTAAATCCCTTCGAGAACGCGAGGAATGTGCACCAGCGAATATACAGCAGTTGTCAGCCCCGCTGGTGGAGGAACGGCACGCCCCGCCACAAGAACGCCTTACCGACCCCGTGGCCGGCACGGGAACACGTTGCGGAGCATGCATTGCTGCCCGTGATGGTCACACAGCCTATCAAGAACCACGTCTCGCCTTTTATGTCCAGGGGACCATCATAAATTGCGGTGACTTTAGTGTGACTAATGTCTTTGAATAAAAGTGTTGCTTCTGTTTATTTCATTACCTGGTTCTTTCAGTTACCTTCTGTAGTATACTGAATGAGTATACTGAATGAAAGTAAATCTAATCTAATCTAATCTAACTGCAGCCTGTAACCTCTACCTCACTTATCGACCTTAATGACAGTGAAAAATTAAACCGCGTGTACCTAATCGAAATTTGGGAAAAGCAATCGTCACCGAAGTTAATCTGTCGGTAAAGAGGGAGGAAAGGGTTAGATCTAAATGAAAGGAAAAATGCAAATGAAACTGGTGGAAATTAATTTTGAACAGGGGTAAAGTTAATAAAGAAAGTAAATGTGCGGCTGTTACGTTAATAATTAACTAGCGATAATTAGATATTTGAGATTTGGGGGAAATTACGGTCGCCAGTCCTAAGGACAATTACTATACTAACTGAAAAGGAAAGGTTATTACACATATAATTAGCACTAGAAGTGTGGCAACTGAAGGTTGACACGTGTAGTGTGAAAACTTAAAGTTTGTCAGAAGTAATAAATTTCGCTACACTCTGACTTAATTTAGCAAAAGAATTAATAAAATAGTAAAATCGAAAGTTAATTTAGTGACTGAAGTTAATAGTGAGCTTTCTTTCTGAAGCACATCGAAATTCAGTAAAATATGGTTAGTCTTGGACTACCTCAACAATCATTTCAAAAGCTACTTGAATCTACGCAATTTAGAAATAAGAGATTTAACTTTGAACTTGCATTAAATGATTCTGAACAATTAACAATAGTAAAATTTAGTATGTACCAATCTGAGCTGCAGTCACAGGTAAGCTAAAATACAGTAACAAAACTCGCACTCTTAATTTGTGCTTGTGTAATCTAAATATTGTAGCCAGCTATGAATACCTTAACTGAACTTTGAAACTAAAGCAGTGAAATCGAATGATGGTGGCGTTTGAATTTCAACGACACTCGGGTTCATTCCAGAAAAGGAAGGGACCCTGCTTGGCAATGCAATTGGGACAATGAGCAACAAAGGTTCATGCTACGTTGCTGTAATTTAGTTATGAAAATGGAACAGTTTGAAAAGGTGAGGTCTGCCATACAGTCACTCATTGTCGGCCGTCGCTGTTGCAGAAGCTGGATGTTGGCGCGCCTTCTTCTCGACACGGTCACCAGGCGAAACGGGCTCTTGATGTGCGCCAGCTAATGCTTCCCGTCCGCGACACCGTGTCAGAAACTATCATAGCAAGTCGAGCGCAATTACATGCTGCCCAACCCCGAAAGCGCGGCAACTCGCGGGAGCTTCACACAACACACCTGCTCCACTGCACCACCCCAGCCACACTCTCCCTCTGTCCGCGCTCTGCGCGACAGAGTTAACACTACCAAAGATCCTAAAGACTTTGGTTCTCCACTCGACTTATCGATGTATTCGTTCGATAGCATAATTTTCCCTAGGCCAGACCCAGCGTATAAATACAAATAATATTCACAAAACAAACCAACATATATATATATATATATATATATATATATATATATATATATATATATACACATACATTATATATATATATATATATATATATATTATATATATATATACAAACAGCAAAACAATTACAATATATAAAGACACAGAAATGTCATATCTTCAGGTAACAAAATAAGGAAAAATCTATAGTACAATAGATGGAAATAGAAGGATATGCATTTCCGGCGTTACAAGCCGTCCTTTCTCTGTACGACCCAAGTTTCATTGAGCTGTGTTATGTTGCACTGACACATCATGCGGAAGTTACTACTATCCTTAAGTTTCGTACACCAGTGTATACAGACGAAAAAGGAAGCAAAACTGAGTTTCCACATTTGTTAGGTAAAGCTATCAGAACTACCGTCAACGTCCCTGGGCGTTTGGACTTAATGGCACGTTTCGATTTTTGCAAAGTGTCCACGTACCGCTGTCCATTACTTACGGGGCCATGTTCCAGAAAGTCGACTAGCAGTAGGACTGACGGAAGGCATCGGCCTGTTGCAGTATACAGTCTCTAACTCTCCGCATGAAATTTCCATATTTTTGTAGACCTTAAGGGAGACAATCGTAGCCGTCGATATGATTTGAAGAGTTTGCAAGCCTCGGCCAATCATGGATCCGTAGGCAAACGCACACATTTTTCGACGCAGGGATTTACCGTCTTGTCTCACAGTGGGATAAATGTATTAACAATTATGACGATTATTTTTGCAATAATAAACTGTTTAATTACTTTTTCCATCGGTTCGTTTTCATTTGATTGCCCGTTATATAACTGATCAGAGCAAGAAACCGCAGCGATGACAATTAGCCTCTACCGTGGGATGTGAAAATACGTATACGTGGATAGTTAGAAGAAAAGCAAGCAAAATTAACAAGAAATACGGAGTCAGAAAGTATAACTAGCGAAATACAGATGCAAAAAAGACAGCCCCCGCTTCATATGGAAATGGACATAGCATTCGATACGGGCAGGAAACTGTAATCAAGTCAGAGGCGAAATTGTTTACTGAATATGATCTTCAGCCCAGATTATCTATTCTCTCAATGCTTACAGCACCGACGTCGTAGTATTATATTTTGTTAACAGTATTCAGACTGATTTCATGCAGCTCACCACAACTTCCTCTCCTATGCCTACATCTTCATCAACACCACGTCTTCCAACGACTTCAGTTATTTGTTAGGTGTTACCCTCTGCTACTGTCTCTAGTGTCACGGAAGTTATTCGTTGATGTCTTAACGTATATGTCCTACAATCTTGTCTCTTCTTGTCATTGTGCTCCATATCTTCCTTTCCTCGCCAATTATCCAGTGAACTTCATTTCTTATCAGCCCATCTAATTTTCAAAATCCTCTTACAGCACCACATTTCAAACGCTTCGATTCTCTTTCTTTTTGGCTTTGCCACAGCCCGTGATTAATTTCCATATAATGCTGCTCTCCAAATCTACATACTTAGAAATTTAATGGTCAAATTAAAGCCGATGTTTGATACAGGTAGACTTCTTTAGCCAGGAATGCCCTCTTTGTCTGTACTACTGTGCATTTAATGTCCTGCTTGCTTCGTCTGTCACATGTAATTTCTTTCGCAACATAGCAGAATTCATTCACTTCATCTACTTCGACATCATTATAATGTTAAGTTTGGTGGTTAGTGTTTAACGTCCCGTCGACAACGAGGTCATTAGAGACGGAGCGCAAGCTCGGGTTAGGGAAGGATTGGGAAGGAAATCGACCGTGCCCTTTCAAAGGAACCATCCCGGCATTTGCCTGAAACGATTTAGGGAAATCACGGAAAACCTAAATCAGGATGGCTGGAGACGGGATTGAACCGTCGTCCTCCCGAATGCGAGTCCAGTGTGCTAACCACTGCGCCACCTCGCTCGGTGATGTTAAGTTTATCGCTAATCTCATTCTGTTGCTGATCGTTACTTCCGTCTTTCTTCGGTTTCTCCTTAGTCCACGTTCTATACTCATTACACTGTTCACTCCACTCAACAAGTCCTGTAGTTATTCACTTTGAGCGAGGAGAACAATGTCATTAGCGAATCCTATCGCTCATATCCTTTCACTCTGAATTTTAATCACACTTCTGAACCTTTCATTTGTTTCCGTCATTGCTCGCTCAATGTAAATACTGAACAGTAGGGCGAAAGGATGCATTCCTGTCTAACACCGTTTTTAATCCGAGCGCTTCGCTCTTCGTTGCGAAGCCGTATTCAGCTGAAAGAAATTGAAGTGTCAACTAATATAAAAGCTCACTAGAGTAAGTAACCAATTTTATCGCTGTCGTTGCTGTTGTACATGAATTACTATAGGACTCTCTCCAGCAACAATATCCAATGTTCGACTGTCAAACTAAATTTATCAAATTCGGCCTTCAGGAGGATAACAATGTTACGACAGTGTTTTGCTGAAATGGCGATATCAGTAGTGGTGAAGGCGCTTAACTTTGGATAGATGTCGCACAAAGTTGGAAGCAGCGACTTTAAATTCGTTTCCAAATATTTAGTAGCGGAGAGAAACGAATAAGCATAGAACGCTACTGTAGTACGAGAGTCTACCAGTTATATTCCAAGGTGGACGACAGCTTATTAAAATTCACGATCGTTAAAGGTGCAACAAATCCTGACTTTATCTGCCAAGTATAACTGACAGCTGACCTTACCCCAGTATTTCAAGGCACAAGTTGAGTAACGTGGTTGTCTCTCATTCATACAATTTCCAGAGAAACCTGCGATATCCCAGAAAAAAACCCTGAGAAAACTGAGTTCAATTACAAACGCAGAGACGGTCTATGTAAAAGATTTTTCTAAAGTTGATGTTAATAAGGGATTGAGGGATTGATTTCACTCGTGTTGGTGAACATACAGGTGGCAATTTCGTTCAAGATTTATCGTAGAGTTCAGAACTTTTGCTTGGATTTATATCCGCTATCTCTTGATACGACTGATAGATACGGATATGGATAGAATTTGTATATTTGTGATACAAAAGTTATGAAATGATGAAGGATGGGATGAGGGCAGAATTCAGCAGCTTCCTCTGCGAACCAACAGTTGAAAACAGTTATTAAAGATTGTATACTTCATTTTCTTAGTCCATAGGCGTAGTAAATCGCTGGCTGATTTTTCCTTGTCCTATTGCAATTAATGAACGCCGTGTCTAGTGGATACTGTGTCTACCAGCGTTGGATAATTAGCTGGATCGTACATGCTGCAATTTTTCCCTTCGCAGTGTAGGAAAATAATTATACTGTACTTTTCTGTCAAGAATTTAATTAGAGGTGGTCGATGGATTGTACCTACTTGCACCAGGTTCTAACTTACACAGACGAAGGGTGTGTGGAGTGTTTTTTTTCACTTTTTTGTTTATTAAAACAACCGTATAAGTACATAAGCATAAAAACAAAATAATGAAGTGCTGGAACTGTTGCAACACGAATTGTATCCTACAATAGACTGAAGAACACATTTCAATATAGTGCCATTTGTAAGCTTACAAAATAGAACAAAATATTAAACTGACAGTAGCATCTCCAGTCCAGACAGAGACATAGAACCAAAACGCAAACATGTTAAAGAGAATTACAATGTATTTGACTGTCTTAACTAGAATGGCAGTTCTGTCAATTGATTCACAACCGTCCAAACTCAAAGTCATTTGGAGCATACAAACGGATAACAAGGACATACACAGGAAACATAAATTTGAAAACGTCAAAATGAAGTTAATAACACCATTGAGAAGTCGGGAGCAGTCCTAGGAACAGGTGTAACCCCTTATTCGTTGTGTATTTTGTTCGCTACATAGTCTTGCATGGAATTTGTGTCCTTACCGGCGTCGAGAATTACCCTACGCCTTGTTTTTCAAAAATTATGTCTAACATGTTAGCAAATATCTTCCTGAAATTTGGGTAACGTTTCATCTTCCAACGTGCCGTTCTCATGTAAGCCTCGAAACTAATGAGATTATCTTCACTACTGTGGATGATGATATATGTCACAAACTGTCCTAACAGCCACGTCACGGTGTTGTTCTTGGTAGCGGGAAAATGTTTCGTGTCCGGCCAGAGCAGGATGTCGGTGCAGTGGCTGGCTGGGCTGCTGCGGGTAATCAGGCCCAGCCTCTGTTGCACCCATTTCCAGTTAATGAGATGACCGCCACAAGTGAAGCGATGGCCTATGTCGCTAGTCCAAGAATCAGTCCTACCCCCCAGGGAAAGAATGGTAGTGACTGAATCTAACATCAGATAAAAATAGAATAGCGACCCTCGCGCCAGACGGTAGAAGAGATGGAGTGGTGGACGCACGTGTGTGGCTTTGTGCTGCACAGTAACGGGAGAGCTGCTAAACACGATAACGACAGGTTTTCATTACAAAACTGCCCTTCTCATCGGAACTGGACTAGGATAAAGTGTGCCGAAATGACGTTTTTGCCTTGTTATTGATATCGCTACACCCTGATGACCATTCAGTGAAGTGACCAGAACAGCTTACCAGAAAAGCGTCGCTCTCCCATGTCACCTTGCGGCTTCCCATTGTCGACAGGAAGCGAGAAACAGAGGAATTACAAGTGGGATAACAGCTTGCATACTTCGTACGGCCTCGTCGCGCTCCAAGTGACTTTTGTCGATACGATACTCTTTGACGCCGTCTTCTGGATGATAATTTTAACTGCGTGAAACTGCAGAAATGAAAGTCATCTCCCGGTTCTTGTAGAAGCCCAAAGGATTTGTGGGTCTGGTTTTGTGTTGTGACGGATCATAGTTTTCCATGTACAGCAAGAACGCCGGTAAAATAAAACTGTGTTTCAAATTAGTTCTCTTCCTTCTTAACTTCGTCAGCCATTTATTAGTTTCTTAGTGGCAGTCTCTCATATTATTTGCTATGAATTACGCGAGAGGGGTTAGTTCTCACGGAAGACTGAAATGTGCGTCACCTAGGTATCATAAACTGCTGGTAATATTTCGGTGATATAGAGAGAGACTTACCAATATTTGTTCGTATTATTCAGTCAAACTTAGAATGTTATTAGGTAGTTGCGAAAGCTGAGCAACAGCAAAGTAGACGACGAATGCAATACTTGAGAATGCAGAAATTAATATTTTAATACCTGTGGTTAGGCACTGAACAGATTATAGTAAAATGAATGCCAATATGAAAAAAAATTGGAATTAGAACTCGTTTTTGCTGTGATCCACAAATACAATTAGGGGTACCTTCAATAGAGAGAGCGCTGTGAAGTCGAAACAGGTGAATTCCTAAATCGTTAAATAGTAGTAAGAAGATGGAGTTAAAATGACAAAATAACTCCAACTGGGAGCACAGAACAATGACGTCACTTCTGGCTTTGGAACTGGCGGCGATGCAGTCATGTAGCGTTCATGCAGCTGAACGGAAGTGAAATAGGTGGGAATACCTCGTAAGTGCAGCACGTCGAGGAGACTAACAATTGTAGTACAAGGAAGCGGTTAGTTTAGCGACACCGGTCACACGCAGTGAACCAATGGCTGGAAATAGGCCAGCTCCGATCCCGCACACTTTAGGATCGTGAGCTGCTTTTCTAACGGCTCAAACACCGGGATAGGGTTTCATTACGTGTGACTAGGACGTCTCTAGGTTACGGCCGCTACTAGTCTCTCTCAAGCCGACGCTTCCTGTCTGTGAAACATTACAATGAGAGCTACCGAAAAACACGCTGCAAGGCTGTGTGGTGTACTATAGGGACTCACGCCGTACTTGTGGCTACTATTTAAACCAAAACAGTGAAGCATAAATTCACACATCTACAAATCTACATCTGTTCTCCATTACTGGTAAGGAGTTCTTCTCCTCAGGAAAACTGTGACATTTGTAGTAACAGATACTGAAGCACTAAGAACATAGTACATTATACGAAAACTTGGGAGTACAATTGCTCTTTTTTTTTTTGTCTGTTTAAGGAAACTGGAGATGGGGACTTGCAGAATTTTGAAAATTGCTGCATAGTACTTCCAACAACCAGGATTCTCAGGAAAAAATGTGAGGTGAAAATGCGAGGGCTATTCATTTATTAAGGTCAGATCGGTCGCGAAATGGAGACCATAGTGAAAATCCGACGAAGCTTTGCAAAAACGCATCGGGCAGTGTGTCTAGGACCATCGATCGCATCACGTCGCTCTCTTCAGTCCTGAGGTCGCAGTGAGGACTTGAAGATGCCTAGGAAGTAGTGTCTGCCGCCAAGTACGAGAGCTTGCTGAGAGATTTCTCTTGAATTCACGCAGCCCACATAACGTAACTGTCGTGCATTTCCTTTTTCGTGACAATTCTCGGCCGCGCTTTACGGAGGCTATGAAGACGTTGCTAGAGGATCTTCGATGGGAAATATTCGATCACCTACCATACAGCCCGGACTTCCTCTCTCTGATTTTCATCTCTGTTCAGATGAACCGCTGGCTATGAAGACAGCATTTTGGCACTGACAACGAGCTGCAGACCAGCGTAGGGAACTGGCGGAAAGCACAGGTGGTTGCCTTCTATGGAGAGGGCACTGGAAAATTTGCACGAAGCTACGACAGATGTCTAAGTCGGGTTGGGTTGGGCTGATTTGGTGGAAGAGACCGAACAGCGATGTCATCGGTCTCATTGGATTAGGGAACGATGGAGTAGGAAGTTGGCCGCACCCTTCCAAAGGAAACATTCCGGCATTTGCCTGAAGCGATTTAGGGAAATCACGGGAAACCTAAATGAGGATGGACGGACGCGGAATTGAATCGTCGTCCTCCCGAATGCGAGTCCAGTGTTCTAACTACTGCGTTACCTCGTTCGGAGCGGTGACTACGCGGAGAAGCATCTGGAAAGTGTAGATACTTGTTGCAAATAAAACCTTTTTGATTTTCACTGTGGTTTCCATTTCGCGACTATTGGACCTTAATAAACGGATAGATTTCGAATTTTCCTAATTTTGCAGTAACACACACATTATTTCATACTGTAAAGTATGCTATTTTATGTGAAATTATAACACTAATAATAACCCATATATTGATAAGAAAATAGGGTAATATGAATCAAAAATGAAACCATACTACTAGTTGTCGTGTCTTGGAATATCGGGCAGTTAAAGACAATGATAGGCAGCAAAAGAAATAAACAGAAAAGTGAAAATGATGTGGAGTGATGTTGGTAAAACAGATAGTGATTTTAAAACTAAGCTAGAAAAGAAAACTTACAATCATTTGAGTTACTAGTTTTACTTATGACGGAGAGACATGGACGTTTAATGCAAAAAGTACTGAGAAACTGAGGTTTGGTCAGCGATCAATGCGGAGTTGTCGGTTGGGAATTACTGAGGAAGCCAAACAGATGAGAGACCAGGCTGTGGAGGAAAACGTAATTATGATGGTAATGAAAATGAAATTGGGTGTACAGACATGTAGCCAGCCGTATGGATGATAGTTGCACCAGTAACATTCTTTACTGACTGTCATGTGTATTATTCATGTTTGATAAGATCCGCTATAGCTGTAATGAAATTATGTTTTCCAATAACAGGAAATGTAAGTAGGCTGTTTAGGTTTTTTTTATTGGTAACGCCACGTAGCGCTCTGTATGAAAATCACTGACTGCGCTGTGTGCAGTCTGTGGCTGGTTTGCATTGTTTGCTATTGTAGTGTTGGGCAGCTGGATGTGAACAGCGCGTAGCGTTGCGCAGTTGGAGGCGAGCCGCCAGCAGTAGTGGATGTGGGGAGAGAGATCGCGGAGTTTTGAGAGCGGATGATCTGGACGTGTGTCCATCAGAGACAGTAAATTTGTAAGACTGGATATCATGAACTACTGATATATTATGACTTTTGAACACTATTAAGGTAAATACATTGTTTATTCTGTATCAAAATCTTTCATTTGCTAACTATGCCTATCGGTAGTTAGTACCTTCAATAGTTAGAATCTTTTAGTTAGCTGGCAGTATTGGCGCTCTCTGTATTGCAGTAGTTCTAATAACGAAGATTTTTGTGAGGTAAGTGATTCATAAAAGGTATAGGTTATTGTTAGTCAGGGCCATTCTTTTGTAGAGATTATTGAAATTCAGATTGCGTTGTGCTAAAGATATTGTGTGTCAGTTTAGTGATTCAAAAATGGTTCAAATGGCTCTGAGCACTATGGGACTCAACATCTTAGGTCATAAGTCCCCTAGAACTTAGAACTACTTAAACCTAACCAACCTAAGGACATCACACACACCCATGCCCGAGGCAGGATTCGAACCTGCGACCGTAGCAGTCCCGCAGTTCCGGACTCCAGCGCCAGAACCGCTAGACCACCGCGGCCGGCTCAGTTTAGTGATGATCAGAATAAATAAAGTGAGAAATGTGTGAGTATTTTCAGTTTTTGCTCAGCTGTTTGAAAAGCAAATAACGTAAGCGGTTTACCAGTACAGTAATTTATAAATTTTTCTACGGGGACGTTTCAGAAAGTACAACCAGATTGCAGGAAAACAGTCCCATCTTCAAATGCGTAGGATGTCCATACGAGACAACTAGCAGAGGTTAATACAATGAGTCTCTGGTACCTGGCATGTAAGCAAAAAATCCATATATATTCCTAGGCCGGACGGGAAACCTCTCGAAGAGCAGGTCGGTGGTCGAAGGTTAACTTAGGTGTGTGGTTGGTACGTTACTAGAGAGGCGAATATGCTGTACTGTGAGCGAAAGGCCGGCTATCTCGCTTTATGTGGAAGTCTGTTTACGACTCTCTTAATCCCGGACCACAGCTCAGCTCTTCAAGAGGTTTTCCGCTCAGACTAGGAATATATGAGATCGATTTTCTACTTAAATACCGTGTAACAGAGGATCACTAAATTAACAGATGTTATATGACTCATATGGACTCTTAAGAAGAGCCTGTTTTCCTGAAACCTGGCTGTACTTTCCTTTTACTGGAAAAAGAAATATTGCAACTGTAGTGGATGTTATCAATTACGAATGCTTGAATTCTTAACTGAATTCCTATTCCAAAAGTTAAGAGCTATGTTGTGTAAGCGCAGCATGGAATTCAACTTTTACACAACGACACAAGCTCAGCCCAATAGGCTGTGGGGTGATTGAACTGGACCAAGTGACACATCAGGCAATCACCATCGACAGTTGCACTGACCATTTATTTGGCCCATTTAAACAAGTTACATAACAAATAGAACCATCAACACATTTTTTAAATTACCATGTAGATGAGAGCAAGTTACTTCAAAATTTAAACATTCATAAACCACGGCACTTATGGCCTATTACACTTTTAGTGAAATGAATTAAAAATTATTTACTCAAAAACTATGATCAACCTGAAGAAAAATGTACTAAAATTTAACGAAGAAGTGTAGTCTTTCGTTACTGCAGTGATTGGTATTACCAAAGTAATTCAGAGTACAGGCAACAACAAATCAGATACCTTGGCACACAACCGCGTTACTTAAATGGCAGGCACCATACAATGTAGGATATAAAATATAAGATTTCATGTGACGAAGCAACGTCGTGGGATTCAACAAACTAAGCCCAGAAGCGGACGCCTGCCCACTCAGCTGTTTCCAGTACGAACTCGGCATGGACTAGCAAACAGGAGCAGCAACGGTCACGAATAGGCACGAAAAAACCCAGAACTCCTTAGTATCTACAACAGACTGACATCTGCCTTAAGTAACTAGACACAATAATTCATTACAGCTCATCATCTGTAGAATTAATCAACCTATTAATGAATATCAGCTAAGCAGTACAAATCTATTGTCTCATGTGCGTAAGGCCAATTATACATTAAGCCGCCAGCGAACTAGATACACGGCCAGCCTGCACGACGCGTGGGCAAAGGGGACGGAAAATACACAACAGCACAAGCGGCATGCAACCGAGGACCTCGCACCCGCTATCAAGACAAACAGCAGAAGTCCCGATCAAACGAAATCAAATGCAAGTAACTAGCGTGCAGGCTAACGGTATCTCGAACCCCCCCCCCCCCACCTTACAGCAAATAACCACATTTAAATTTGTGATTAAATCAGAATTAATTAATTAATTAATCGGAGGAATTCTTGTATCTTCATTAATAGAATCAGTTTCAAACTATTTAAACACACAATATCAACTGGCCTCTCAGTAACTTGTAAGAATTTATGAAACTACTCATTTAGAGTTACACACGTGTCTCTCAGACACACTATCATTCAGATAGAAACCTAACAGTAATATTATTGCAATTCGCAGCAAAATATATTTATCGATGTATACAGGGTGTTACAAAAAGGTACGGCCAAACTTTCAGGAAACATTCCTCACACACAAAGAAAGAAAATATGTTATGTGGACATGTGTCCGGAAACGCTTACTTTCCATGTTAGAGCTTATTTTATTACTGTCCGCCGCTCGTGGTCTCGCGGTAGCGTTCTCGCTTCCCGAGCACGGGGTCCCGGGTTCGATTCCCGGCGGGGTCAGGGATTTTCACCTGCCTCGAGATGACTGGGTGTTTGTGTTGTCCTTATCATTTCATCATCATCCAGAAAAGTGGCGAAATTGGACTGAGCAAAGGTTGGGAAATTGTACGGGCGCTGATAACCACGCAGTTGAGCGCCCCACAAACCAAACATCATCATCATTTTATTACTTCTCTTCAAATCACATTAATCATGGAATGGAAACACACAGCAACACAACGTACCAGCGTGACTTCGAACACTTTGTTACAGGAAATGTTCAAAATGTCCTCCGTTAGCGAGGATACGTGCATCCACCCTCCGTCGCATGGAATCCCTGATGCGCTGATGCAGCCCTGGAGAATGACGTATTGTATCACAGCCGACCACAATACGAGCACGAAGAGTCTCTACATTTGGTACCGGGGTTGCGTAGACAAGAGCTTTCAAATGCCCCCATAAATGAAAGTCAAGAGGGTTGAGGTCAGGAGAGCGTAGAAGCCATGGAATTGGTCCGCCTCTACCAATCCATCGGTCACCGAATCTGTTGTTGAGAAGCGTACGAACAGTTCGACTGAAATGTGCAGGAGCTCCATCGTGCATGAACCACATGTTGTGTCGTACTTGTAACGGCACATGTTCTAGCAGCACAGGTAGAGTATCCCGTATGAAATCATGATAACGTGCTCCATTGAGCGTAGGTGGAAGAACATGGGGCCCAATCAAGACATCACCAATGCCTGCCCAAACGTTCACAGAAAATCTGTGTTGATGACGTGATTGCACAATTGCGTGCGGATTCTCGTTAGCCCACACATGTTGATTGTGAAAATTTACAATTTGATCACGCTGGTATGAAGCCTCATCCGTAAAGAGAACATTTGCACTGAAATGAGGATTGACACATTGTTGGATGAACCATTCGCAGAAGCGTACCCGTGGAGGCCAATCAGCTGCTGATAGTGCCTGCACACGGTGTACATGGTACGGAAACAACTGGTTCTCCCGTAGCACTCTCCATACAGTGACGTGGTCAACGTTACCATGTACAGCAGCAACTTCTCTGACGCTGACATTAGGGTTATCGTCAACTGCACGAAGAACTGCCTCGTCCATTGCAGGTGTCGTCGTCGTTCTAGGTCTTCCCCAGTCGCGAGTCATGGAATGTTCCGTGCTCCCTAAGACGCCGATCAATTGCTTCGAACGTCTTCCTATCGGGACACCTTCGTTCTGGGAATCTGTCTCGATACAAACGTACCGCGCCACGGCTATTGCCCCGTGCTAATCCATACATCAAATGAGCATCTGCCAACTCCGCATTTGTAAACATTGCACTGACTGCAAAACCACGTTCGTGATGAACACTAACCTGTGGATGCTACGTACTGATGTGCTTGATGCTAGTACTGTAGAGCAATGAGTCGCATGTCAACACAAGCACAGAAGTCAACATTACCTTCGTTCAATTGGGCCAACTGGCGGTGAATCGAGGAAGTACAGAACGTACTCACGAAACTAAAATGAGCCCTAACGTGGAAATTAAGCGTTTCCGGATACATGTTCACATAACATCTTTTCTTTATTTGTGTGTGAGGAATGTTTCCTGAAAGTTTGGCCGTACCTTTTTGTAACACCCTGTATATATAACAATTGGCCAGCTTAACTCCGTCGTGTGATATAAATACAATAACCAGGCGGCACTTAGAAAAGGACCAGCCAAACTGTTTTCAATGGCGCTTAACACTGACAGAATGTATCAGCAGGCTCTAGTAAATGTCAATCATCACATCACATACAGCTCTCACTAGAACTAAGCAAATTGAAATTAACATATTCGAGGACAGACTCAGTAGGAGTAGCAACGGCAGGCCAAGAAAATGAAGTCAACAGCACTGAACCCAGTAGTCAATTGCGGCCACAATTCGCAGCACAAGCAAGGCCCTTACCCTCTTGCTTGTTCGACGAAGCCAGCCGCCGCAGATCCCGGAGCCAGGAGACATGCAGGAAGCGAAATACACCAACGGCTTCCCAGTAACGTGACTGCTTCCACGCCGGCGATATTTGCTACAGCCCCTTTTAAATGTGCTCTTCCTGCTACCTCGCACGGCGCCTGTACTGTCCGCCAGACTTCCCAAACGACGTGACTGTTCGGTGTCCCCCCCGCCCCCCCACCCCAAAAAAAAAAAAATCCTCGCTACTTGCTAGAGCTTACCCCTCGCTCTCCGACCGTCCCGGTAGGTGGCGCCACCGCGCGCTCTGCGCACACCGCCGGAAAGATGACCCATACCGGTGGCGGGAATATCGCTGATCGAGGCACACGGCTCAACCTAGACGACGTAATAAAGGCACTAAGGCGGATGATATTTAAATGCGCGTAAGGGTACTATACCTGCTTATCGCTGAAGACAGCTGTTCGTGTCTTCTATTTAACAAAGAAATTCTGAAACAGCCGCGCAAATTCAACAGTTATTTTATTTTATTTAATTTTCGCTATCAGTTTCGGCAATTCAATATGCCACCTTCAGGCCCCATATGGACCTCTCAAAAATTATCGATATTGGCATACTTGCGCCGTCTGTTTCTGGACGACGTGAATTTGTATTCGAGGGAAGCACTTGAGATACAAATTCACGAAATCCAGAAACACATGGCACCAGTATGCCAATATAGATAATTTTTGAGAGGTACATATGGGGCTGAAAATGGCATATTGAATTGCCGAAACTGGTAGCGCAAATAAAATAAAATAACTTCTCGATTTTCACGACTGTTTGGCGAATTTCTTTTTTAAATATTTGACCAGCCGTTCTGCCACTTCCAAAATGGATCAGCAGAGTTGGTGTCTTCAGTATGAAGGCTTGTTTGATACAGCACAGGAAGACTGTATGTATATCAAACCCAATGAAAAGTTTGCTAACGAAAACTGAGAAGTAGAAAACATTTTTATAATCATATTTTAAATGTCGTAGAGAAAATAGGATCCAACTATTCATTAGAAAATGAAAGGCAGTATATGGATAAAATTGAAATTCAACCCACTTCTCGTGTTGAAAATAAGAAAATAATAAATTCACTAAAAATTAATAGTTTACATTGAATTGATGGCATTTCCAACAGAGAATTAAAAGCTTGCTCCCAACAGATAAGTTGTATTCTCAGCCACATATGTAGTAGCCCACTGAAACATAGCATTTTTCCAGACAGACTGAAATACGCTGTTGTTAAACCTTTGCATTAGCAAGGGGACAGGTCTGATGCTAACAACTACTGCACAATCTCAGTTCTGAAAGCTTTATCCAAAATTCTTGAAAAAGTAATGTATTCAAGAGTAGCATCACATATTTGTAAAAATGAAGTACTAGCAAAATGTTAATTTGGTTTTCAGAAAGGCTTTTCATCAGAAAATTCAGTATATGCTTTTACTGATCAAATATTAAATGATTTGAATAACTGAACATCACCCATTGGGATATTTTGTGATCTCTTAAAGGCTTTTTACTGTGTGAATCATGAACTTCTTCTAGATAAGCTTAAGTGTTGTGGTATGAGTGGGGCAGTGCTCAAATGGTTTCATTCATATTTAACTGGAAGAATGCAGGAGGTTGAAATTACCAGTACAGATTGTCTGCAGAAATCAGCACTGTCCTCTAACTGGGGAGGTATCATGAATGGTGTCCCACAGGGTTCAGTATTGGGTCTCTTATTGTTCTTAATATACATTAATGACTTGCCAATCTATATTCATGAAGATGTTAAACTAGTTTTTTCTGCTGATGATACAAGTATAGCAATAACATCAAACAGACAAGAAACAGCTGAGGGAATTGTAAATAATGTCTTTTAGAAAATTTTTAAGTGGTTCTCTGCAAATGGACTCTAACTAAATTTTGAGAAAAGACAGTACATAGAGTAAATGTCATAACACCATTGATAAATACAGAATTTGAACAGAAGTCTGTTGCTAAGGCAGAATATTCAAAATTTCTGGGTGTGTGCATTGATCAGAAATCGAACTGGAAGAAACACATCGACGATCTGCTGAAACAGTTGGGTTCAGCTACTTATGTTATCAGGGTTATTGCAAATTATGGTGATAAAAATATCAGTAAATTAGCGTACTATGCCTGTTTTCCTCATGACATCATATTTTGGGCTAATGCTTCATTAAAAGAAACAGTACTCATTGAACAAAAGCGTGTAATCAGAATAATAGCTGGAATCCATACAAGATCACCTTGCAGACATTTATTCAAGGAAGTCGGGATATTCACAGTACCTTTGCAATATATATATTCGCTTATGAAATTTGTTATTAAAAACCCATCGCAATTCAAAAATAGTAGCCAAGTGCATAGCTACAACACTTGAAAAAAGAATGATCTTCACTATTTTAGATTAAATCTGACTTTAGCACAGAAAAGGGTGATTATGCTGCCACAAAATCCACTGGTCATTTTCCAAATAGCATTAAAAGTCTGGCAGATAGCCAACCAACATTTGAAAGCAAATTAAAATAATTTCTGAATGACAATTCCTTCTACTCAATAGAGGAGTTTTTAGATATGAATTAGCAAAGGTAAAAAAAAAAAATTATTTTGTGTAGAGAAAACTTATTTTAAACTGACGTGTTCCTCATCATTACGAAATGTCGTATTCATGATAAATGGAACAAGTATTAATGTAATCTAATGTAAATGTAATACAGTTCTCAGCACTAGTCTAACCTGCGCAAGACTACTCATCTCCGCATAACCATAACTTGAACGGTCTTACTTTATTCAAACCTTGGTATTCCTGTATGGTATTTGCCGCCACATATCCTTCCATTGCTAATTTACTAATTCAACTATCTCTTGAAATTTGCGCGACTGTCATATGCTCTTATTTTTGTAACACAGCAACCTTCCCCAGACCAACTACATGACGGGACGCGTGTACGGGCAAACGCGCCAGGCTTCTGATAAAGAGGAACACAACTAATAATTAATAATCCATCCATCGAATTACAAATTCGGGACCCTTCCGGACTATTTCCTAAAGACCAACACATGGGTGAACTCTTTCTGGGGCTGTTAATTTTATTTGGAGATTCCTAACATTTCAGTTGCAGATTAACCCCTTATACAAATTCCAAGAGAAAGCTGGCCAGACTATACTAATCCTAAGGTACTGAGCAACTGAATTCCAAAATCGGATTTCGATTGCGGTCATTCAGAGAAAAGTTAATAACGCACACAAAATGGCTGCAACCGTTAAGAAGTACGTAAAATTTCAAACATTTTATTGTTCTTCCTCGTGGAGACGTAGAGAGACACTGAGGATTGCTTTTCGTGGGTTGGAAACGAGGCGGAATGAGAAAGTTACGTTTCCAAACGACATGGACAGTTGTCTTTGCTATAGCAGGTAGTCTTTCGCTTCTCTTTGTTCCTGTGGTTGGCAATGGCCTATTTGTTAGCGTCGTAGGCTTACTGACCCCGAAAGAAAATCCTGCTTCTTCTAGAGTGGAGACTGAGCAGATGAGTGATAGCTACCTCTCGGAAAACACTCGCTACTGCTAAGTACCCCAAGGGTTCTCAGGTTGGTCTCAAAGGTCAGTGACGAAGCTATAAAAAAGGACAGACGAAAATGGATCAACAGATATATCAAAGTAGCAACTGTAATGCCAGAGGAATTTTCCAAAAAGAGACAGAACTAGTAAATATACCAAAAGAAGTAAATATCGATGCTGTAGCAATCAAAGAAACGAAAATGAAAATGACAGGTAATAAATACGAGTATATAGGCGATTACACTATGTCCTACAGTGGAGTCAAACAAAATGAATGAGCAAGCAAAAGTGTGGTATTACTCCTGCACGTACATAAGCGAAAGAATACTCATATTCAGTCTGAAACTGAGAAGAGACAGCGCCATTGTTACAAGCGTAAATGCACCAGAAGAAGGAAAAAAGATGAGTCTAGAACCTTCTGTGAAGAAATACGGAAGGCTCTGATTAAATACAGCGCTACTGTCCATGTTATTTTGATTCGGAGATTTCAAAGCGAAACTATGAAATATCCTAGTAACGAATATTACAGAGCCTTTTGGAGAACCGGTATGTAATGGAAATGGAACAAATACTGAGAGATTTTGACACTTACACTAATCTAAAAGTAGAAAAGTCACTTTTTAGGAAACGAGATCACCCTAAGTATACTTGGGCCAGTAGAGGTCTTAGATCAATAACTGATTACTTTTTACTAAATGATACGCTAGCGGATCAAGTACGGGATACAAGGCATAGGATTAGATGATTTTCTACTAATCTCCAGAATAGATCTTTTTGGGAAATGGAAGAAAATGGAAAAACAAAGCGCTTATAAAGTATGCTTGCTGGATAGCATCAAATATCTTTACCAAATCAGATTGAATAAAGAACTAGCAAACTTGCAAACTAAAGATTATATAAGAGAAGAATAGCAAAATCTAATGAACGTTATATATAGAGTAACAGGAGAAGCCGTCGGTAAAAAGAAAAAAAAATTAAAGAAAAGGAAGGGCCTACAAATGTGGATTGAGCAGATCAGATAACGTATGAGAAAAAAACCAGGGCGCATATATAAAATACATAAGCAATCCCAAAGCTGAAAAGAGAGAAGAAATATTACCAAATGTGTAGTAAGAAAGGCGCACCAAGATCACAGGGACAGATTTATTTCTAATATCAGGACGATGTTCACGAGAGGCAGCAAATGGCGTGTTAGGTTTTAAAAACCTTAAACACAAAAGAGAAATAGAAGATACTAATACACAATATTGAAGAAGAACAAGGGTAAATTATTAAAAATCATTATCGTATGACGATACAGCACAAGAAACTGAAATTGAAACAATAGGTGACAAGGGATTAGATGAAATATAGCTTGACGAAAACGTGCCTTAATATCACTTAAGAACAGCAAAGAGGAAGGAAGAGATGGTATAAATGCTAAAATATGGAGGAATGATGCTACATCTAAGACTGTTACCTCTCTTAAGCGAATGCTCGAAGAGCGAAAGTATCCCCAAACACTGAAGGACTGCTAGAGTGATACCAGTTTTTAAGAAAAGGGACAAAAGCCTATGCAACAACTCTAGAAGAATAAGTTTACTAGACTCAGCCTCCAAGACAGATGCTAAGATTTTAAACGCAAGACTTAAAAGCATAACGGAGGCAGTACTGCACGAGGAACAAACGGGGTTTAGGAAAGGACGCTCTACGATAGACGCAGTTTTTATTTTAAAACAGATAATTCAGAAACGCAGAGAGTACAATAAAGAAACACACATTGCTTTGATCGATTTTATAAAAGCTTTTGACAATGTCAATAGACAGAAACTTTGAAAGACATTGACGAATAGCGGATATCCAAAACATTTAGTAAATGCGATAAAAAATGTGTATCAGAACACGATTATCACTCAATATCAGGAAAATTGACAAATGAGATGCCAACTAACAAAGGAGTACGACAAGGTTGCTATATGTGCCTAACTTTGTTTAATATGTACAGATTATAAATGCATGTATGGAAAACAGAATCTCAAAAAGGTATGTACGTAGCCAGAACGACTCTTTTAAATAATTTACTATAGGCCTATGCTGACGAGGCAATATTGTAGCAGATAAAAAAGAGGACCTTGAGAAAGGAATTTACTTACTGAAACAAATAAGTGCGAAATTTTACATGGGGATATCAACAGAAAAACTAATACAGTGGCCTTCATGGGGAAAAGAACAGAATCAAAATGATGGCAGGTCAAAAACATTTCATTTTCTTGGGATGAGAAGTGACGTATTGCCACAGTAAAGATATAGAAATTAAGCTTAGTATATTTAGCCAGGTATGTGGAACAATTGCCAACGGCCTTGCCCCAGTGTTAACAGCGGCTCCCGTCAGATCACCGAAGTTAAACATTGTCGGGCTTGGCTAGCACTTGGATGGGTGACCGTTCAGGTCTGCTGAGTGCTGTTGGCAAGAGGGGTGCACTCAGCCCTTGTGAGGCCAATTGAGGAGCTACTTGACTGAAACGTAGCGGCTCCGGTAACGAAAACTGACTACGGCCAGGAGAGCGGTGCGCTGACCACATGCTTCTCCGTATCCGCGTCCAGTGACACCTTCGGCTGAGGAAGACACAGTGGTCGGTCGGTACCGTTGGGCCTTCCGAGGCCTATTCGGTCGGATAGAGAGAGAGAGAGAGAGAGAGAGAGAGAATGTGGAACAATTAACAGAAACCTTAAAAACAAAACTAACAAAGTTACTCAAGTTCTACATAACAGATGCGGTTCCCACACTGCTCTATGGAAGCGAGACCTTACTGGTTAACAAAAAGCAAGAAAGATGTGCTCAGGCACAAGAAGTAAAATTCCTGAGACGAGTTAAAGGTTGCAAAATAGAAGACAGACTAAGGAATCGAGATATTAGAGAAGAGCTAAAACTGAAGAGTATAGGAGAAAATGCGACGAACACGTAGAGAGAATGGAGAGTGACAGGAGAAGGAGGTCATTGAAGTGCAGAGTGTCAGAGGCCTTAAAGGTTTGGGGCACACTACCACTACCTTCATTCTTTAGCATTTTTTTAGAAATAAGAATAACGGATGCTAATGGTAAACATGGATTCAATATATTCCACAAAGGAAGAACCACAGATGGTACATAAAAAAACGTGTCTTCTTGCGACCATGAAAGTCATAAACACGTTTTTTCAGTGCGATGATTGGATGATTAATTAAGCTGGTTCATTCAGAAGAAAAGAAGGGAAAGAGGTAGACACATTCCGATGTATAGAAACACGTGATGGCTACGCCTCTGACATAGACAGATTATTTATCAGGAAACTGAAGGGTACCGAAAACCAAAAAGGCAAGGAAATAAAGCTAGTAAATGTAGAGAGAAAAAGAAAAACATGTTTCTGACGCTTCCAGATATAGGGACGGTATCCGATAAAATTGAATACATTTTTCGTAACGCTAATGTCGCATTAGCTTTTCATACTAACAACACCATCAGAAATAGTACTGTGGACACCATCAATAAGACAAACCAGTTAGACCGGTCTGGGGTACTCGTGCGGAGAATGCAGTGCAATGATTGTCATAAAGTTTGTGTAGGACAAACTATACCTAAAATACGTGTCATATACACAAGGAACTTATTTGCAAGAACGATGCAATCAGTCCACATTCTCTCTACATCTGAAAAATAGAAACTATTCCGTTTCTAAAATAGAGGACAGTTTACAATTACTGCACAGAATCAGCAAAGGCCTTGATATGGATATTCTAGAACAACTGGAAATTTACAGACATTTGAAAAAAAAGGCGGCTGTGCTGTTTTAAATGACAGAAATTTCTTGGAATTTAATCAGAAATTTTTAAGACGTACTACAGACCGTTTGATTGCTCCAACAGAGATAATACGCCGTTCCTTAATTCTACGTTAGTTCACGTTACCTAATTATTTTCCAACACTGTGACATGTTTTAAGCATAATATATCTTTCCTTTTATTTAAATTATAACGTCCTTACATGCCTGCTAATGTCTGTTACATACCTGCAATATTGTTTCTTTTTTGTAAGTGCCTGTGAACGTAGCTGCTATTTAACGCTGTTACCTCACTGTTACAAGTCTTACACATTTAGGCTTAGACGTTTATGGCGTCTGATGTTCTGTTAACGTGGTCATCCTATTGACAAGTCCGCCTACGTAAGAGTCTTATAGACGTTATAATGAGAACAATTAGTAAACTTACATTAGCTGTACACTTCATAAAACATGAGTTTAAATCAACATACGTGTCTATGTCTGCGAGTAATCCTTAATTGGTCATGCACTCAACCTCGGTTCCATGTGTTATGTGAGATGTCGAGATAACTTTTTGTCTAAGAAACTGAGCGTGTTATATCGGTTATACCATAACATATTAGGACAATTCCGTTAGGGAATCATTTTATGTATCTCAACCGCCAGTCTCTTACAAGTCACGGTACGATAGAAGCAGTGCACATGTGAATGTGGCTATAGCTCGTTTCGCACTAGTGTTTATGAGAACATGTGAGCCGTTACTTCGATGCATTTTGTTTTCCGTCACCGCAACTGTGATTCTAGCACGTGTACGTTGCTATTAGATGCAACGTATAGAACATTTGTTATGACTGTGACGTATACTTATCGTAGGAGACGGCACACGGTTTATTAACAGTAAGATATGACTCACTATCGATTTATGCAGACATCTATGACCCTCTTTGGTTCTACCACTAAACAGCAATAAACTTTGCAGTCGGCTGTATATGGTATGAGTCTGTTCACAGCGTTAACGCCGACTGCAGTTGTAAGATGAATGAGGGCGCTACCTAGCATTGTTTTTATAGACTTACGATGTAATTTATATATGTAGTTTTCGTAATGAGTCACATCACTGTGTTATGGTATACTTTTAGAACCAGTGTATAATTCATGGTTTTACCAAATGACGATAATGAGCTTATATTTCGCCTAACACGATGCTGTGAATATTATACGTGTGTTGTTGTTAACATTTACACCAGTTAACAGATTAGTGTACCAAGGAGATCATGGAGGCAATATAACATTTTTCAAGTACACTGATGGAAAAAAAAAACGCAACACACAAAAAAATTAATGTACAGTAATAAAAATTTCGGGAATACATTTGTCTAGGTAACACATTCAAGTGATTAATTAACCCTGCAAGTACTCGAGTTAATGTAAGCATAAGGTAAGCCATTGTATATGTGAAATGCTGGTACGTTAATAATCTATGTAACCGCTAGAATGTTGAATTAAAGTATGGAAGCATCCACGCATTGTGTTGTACAGGTGCCGGATATGTCAGGTTGTGAGATTGAGTTCCGTGCCTGCTCGGGGACGATTAATGCTGTTTGTGGATGACGCTTGAATTGCTGTTCGATGATGTCCCATACGTGTTCGAATGCAGACAGATCTGGTGATCGAGCAGGCCAAGGCAGCACATCGACGCTCTGTAGAGCATCTCGGGTTACAACAGCGGTATGTGGGCGAGCGTTATCCTGTTGGAAAAACTCTCTGGGCTGCTGTTCACGAATGGCAGCACAACAGGTCGAATCACCAGACTGACGTACAGTTCTGCAGTCAGGCTGATTGAGATGCCTACGAGACTGCTCCTGCTGTCACACGAAATCGCACCACAGACCATAATCCCAGGTGTAGTTGCAGTGTGTCTCGGACTCAGACAGGTTGGTTGGAGGCCGTCAACTGTCCTCCTGCTAACCAACACACGGCCACCACTGTCACCGAGGCAGAACCAACGTTCATCAGAAAACACGACAGACCTCCACACTTCCCTCCAATGAGCTCTCGCTTGACACCACTGAAGTCGCAACTGGCGGTGGTTTGGAGTCAGTGGGAAACACGCCACAGGGTGTCTGGCTCGGAGCCGTCCTTGAAGTAACCGACTTGTAACAGTTCGAAACTTCCTGGCAGATTAAAACTGTGTGCTGGACCGAGACTCGAACTCGGGACCTTTGCCTTTCGCGGGCAAGTGCTGTACCATCTGAGCTACCCAAGCACGACTCAAGCCCCGTCCTCACAGCTTTACTTCTGCCAGTACCCCGTCTCCTACCTTCCAAACTTTACAGAAGCTCTCCTGCGAACCTTGCAGAACAGGAGAGCTTCTGTAAAGTTTGGAAGGTGGGAGACGAGATACTGGCAGAAGTAAAGCTGTAAGTACCGGGCGTGAGTCGTGCTTGGGTAGCTCAGATGGTAGAGCACTTGCCCGCTTAAGGCAAAGGTCCCGAGTTCGAGTCTCGGTCCGGCACACAGTTTTAATCTGCCAGGAAGTTTCATATCAGCGCACACTCCGCTGCAGAGTGAAAATCTCATTCTTGTAACAGTTCGTTGTGCCACTGTCCACTGTGGTGCCAACTGCTGCTCCAGTTGCTGTTGCAGATGGAGTACGATGCGCCACAGCGATAAGTCGAACACGATGGTCTTCTCTCTCTTCGACCGCACAGTCCTGTGATTCCCGCTACCACCAATGGTGTACAGTGGCTGCATTCCTGCCAAGTGTTTCTGCAATATCGCAGAAGGAACATCCAGGTCAGAGGGTCTCAGGGAACCACCGAAGGGACGTCCGTCTAAAAGTGGGCAGGTAAAACACAGTGAGGTAGTTGTAGAAACGATTGGTATTGTGGTTGTAATTGTCGTAGCTGTTTTGGGAAAGAACCAGAGCTCCAAGCCCTAATAGAAAGCACTGAAGCTCAAATAGTTGTAGGTACAGAGAGCCGGAAATAAGTTCAGAAGAAATTTTTTCAAACGATCTAACATCGTTCAGAAAGGATAGATTAAATACATTTGGTGGTGGAATATTTATTGCTGTCAGAGGTAGTTTGCCTTGTAGCGAAATTGAACTAGATAGTTCGTCTAAAACAGTATGGGTAGAGGTTATATCTGACAATCGGACTAAACCATTAATTGGATGGTTTTACCGAACCCCCGACTCAGAAGTTATAGTTGCTGAACAGTTCAAAGAAAACTTGAGTCTCATTTCAAATAAGTACCCCGCGCATACAATTATAGTCGATGGTGACTTTAATCTACCCTCGATATGCTGGAAAAATCATACGTTTAAAGCCGGCGGCAGGCATAAAATGTCATCCGAAATTGTACTGAATGCTTTCTCAGAAAATTATTTTGAACAATTAGTTCTTGAGCCCATTCGAAGCGTAAACGGTTGCGAAAGCATACTTTACCTTTTAGCAACAAATAATCCTGGACAAATAGTGAGTATTGTGACGAATACAGGGATTAGCGACCACAAAGCAGTTACTACTAAGCTGAATACCGTAACACCTACAACAATCAAAAAGAAACGCGAAGTAAGTATATCTATTTAAAAAAGCTGATAAAAATGCTCTTAACGCCTTTTTAACAGTCTTCACTCCTTCCGATCTGATCATGTCAGTGTAGAAAAGTTGTGGAATGTTTTCAAAGAGATAGTATCGACAGAAATTGAGAGATATATATCAAATAAATTAATAAGTGATGGTACTGATCCCCTATGGTACACAAAACGGGTCAGATCGTTGTTGCAGAAGCAACGAAAAAAGCATGCCAAATTTAAAAGAACGCAAAAGCCCCAAGATTGGCAAAGTTTTACAGAAGTTCGAAACATGGCGCGTACTTCAAGCGAGATGCTTTTAATAATTTCCACAGCGAAATTCTGTCTCGAAATCCGGCAGAAAACCCAAAGAGATTCTAGTCATACATAAAGCACCCCAGTGGTAAGTCGCAGTCAATACCTTCACTGCGCGATAACAACGATGAAGTGCCATTAAAGGAGAGTTATTAAACACGGTTTTTCGAAACTCCTTCACCAAAGAAGACGAAGTAAATATTCCTGAATTCCAATCAAGAACAACTGCCAAGATGAGAAACATAGAAGTAGATATCCTCGGAGTAACGAAGCAGCTTAAATCACTTAATAAAGGCAAGGCCTCCGGTCCAGGTGGTATACCACTCAGGTTCCTCTCAGTGTACGCTGCTAAAATAGCTCCATATTTAGCAGTTATATACAACCAATCGCTCACAGAAAGATCCGTACCTAAAGACTGGAAAATTGTTCAAGTCACGCCAATACCCAAAAAGGGAAGTAGGAGTAATCCGCTGAATTACAGGCCTATATCACTAACGTCGGTTTGCAGTAGGGTTTTGGAACATATACTGTATTCGTACATTATGGAGCCGGTCGGAGTAGCCGTGCGGTTCTAGGCGCTACAGTCTGGAGCCGAGCGACCTCTCCGGTCGCAGGTTCGAATCCTGCCTCGGGCATGGATGTGTGTGATGTCCTTAGGTTAGTTAGGATTAATTAGTTCTAAGTTCTAGGCGACTGATGACCTCAGAAGCTAAGTCGCATAGTGCTCAGAGCCAGCCCGTACATTATGAAGTACCTCGAAGAAAAGGATTTATTGATACATAGTCAGTACGGTTTCAGAAAATATCGTTATTGTGAAACTCAACTAGCTCTTTATACTCATGAAATAATAAGTGTTATCGACACGGGATGTCAAATTGATGCCATATTTTTAGGTTTCCAGAAACCTTTCGACATCGTTCCTCACAAGCGTCTTATAACCAAACTGCGTGCCTACGGAGTATCGCCTCAGTTGTGCGACTGGATTCGTGATTTCTTGCCAGAAAGGTCACAGTCCGTAGTAATAGACGGAAAGTCATCGAGTAAAACAGAAGTAATATCCGGCGTTCCCCAGGGAAGTGTTGTAGGCCCTCTATTGTTCCTGATCTATATTAACGACATAGGAGACAATCTGAGTAGCCGTCTTAGATTGTTTGCAGATGATGCTGTCATTTACCGTCTTGTACAGTCATCAGATGATCAAAACGACTTGCAAAATGATTTAGATAAGATATCTGTATGGTGCGAAAAGTGGCAGTTGACCCTGAATAAGGAAAAGTGTGAAGTTATTCACATGAGTACTAAAAGAAATCAGATAAATTTCGATTACGCGATAAGTCACACAAATCTGAAGGCTTTAAATTCAACTAAATACTTAGGGATTACAATTATAAATAACGTAAATTGGAACGATCACATAGATAATATTGTGGGTAGAGCAAACCAAAGACTGCGATTCACTGACTGAACACTTAACAGGTGCAACAGGTCTAGTAAAGAGACTACTTACCCTACGCTTGTCCGCCCTAGTCTGGAGTATTGCTGTGCGGTGTGGGACCCGCATCAGGTGGGACTGACGGATGACATCGAAAAAGTACAAAGAAGGGCAGCTCGTTTTGTATTATCGCGAAATAGGGGAGATAGTGTCACAGACATGATACGTGAATTGGAGTGGCAATCATTAAAACAAGGGCGTTTTTCGTTGCGACGGGATCTTCTCATGAAATTTCAATCACCAGTTTTCTCCTCTGATTGCGAAAACATTCTGTTGGCATCCACCTACATAGGGAGAAATGATCATGACGATAAAATAAGAGAAATCAGGGCTCGCACAGAAAAATTTAAGCGCTCGTTTTTCCCGCGTGCCGTTCGAGAGTGGAACGGTAGAGAGACAGCTTGAAGGTGGTTCACTGAACCCTCTGGAAGGCACCTTATTGTGAATAGCAGAGTAATCACGTAGATGACGTAGATGTTTGTCGTAGCCTTATTACAAGACCTCGTTCAAACTCAGTGAGCGGCTGATAATGGCGTCTTTGTCGCCTTAAAGGATTTCTTGACTACCATCGACTCATCACGTCCAGTTTCAAAGGTAACCTTCATCATAGCGTGTATTTAAAGCAAACTTGATTTGCATTCTGATTTGCTCTGCTGGAGCTACCATCATGCGACTGGCAGGAATTTTGAGTAGACGTCTTTCAGAAGTAGAGACACGCCTACCAACTTCCATTTATGTTGCACCACTCCTTCTTAGTGTTGCAATTTTTTTCCGTCGATGTACACTCCTGGAAATTGAAATAAGAACGCCGTGAATTCATTGTCCCAGGAAGGGGAAACTTTATTGACACATTCCTGGGGTCAGATACATCACATGATCACACTGACAAAACCACAGGCACATAGACACAGGCAACAGAGCATGCACAATGTCGGCACTAGTACAGTGTATATCCACCTTTCGCAGCAATGCAGGCTGCTATTCTCCCATGGAGGCGATCGTAGAGATGCTGGATGTAGTCCTGTGGAACGGCTTGCCATGCCATTTCCACCTGGCGCCTCAGTTGGACCAGCGTTTGTGCTGGACGTGCAGACCGCGTGAGACGACGCTTCATCCAGTCCCAAACATGCTCAATGGGGGACAGATCCGGAGATCTTGCTGGCCTGGGTAGTTGACTTACACCTTCTAGAGCACGTTGGGTGGCACGGGATACATGCGGACGTGCATTGTCCTGTTGGAACAGCAAGTTCCCTTGCCGGTCTAGGAATGGTAGAACGATGGGTTCGATGACGGTTTGGATGTACCGTGCACTATTCAGTGTCCCCTCGACGATCACCAGTGGTGTACGGCCAGTGTAGGAGATCGCTCCCCACACCATGATGCCGGGTGTTGGCCCTGTGTGCCTCGGTCGTATGCAGTCCTGATTGTGGCGCTCACCTGCACGGCGCCAAACACGCATACGACCATCATTGGCACCAAGGCAGAAGCGACTCTCATCGCTGAAGACGACACGTCTCCATTCGTCCCTCCATTCACGCCTGTCGCGACACCACTGGAGGCGGGCTGCACGATGTTGGGGCGTGAGCGGAAGACGGCCTAATGGTGTGCGGGACCGTAGCCCAGCTTCATGGAGACGGTTGCGAATGGTCCTCGCCGAACCCCAGGAGCAACAGTGTCCCTAATTTGCTGGGAAGTGGCGGTGCGGTCCCCTACGGCACTGCGTAGGATCCTACGGTCTTGGCGTGCATCCGTGCGTCGCTGCGGTCCGGTCCCAGGTCGACGGGCACGTGCACCTTCCGCCGACTACTGGCGACAACATCGATGTACTGTGGAGACCTCACGCCCCACGTGTTGAGCAATTCGGCGGTACGTCCACCCGGCCTCCCGCATGCCCACTATACGCCCTCGCTCAAAGTCCGTCAACTGCACATACGGGACACGTCCACGCTGTCACGGCATGCTACCAGTGTTAAAGACTGCGATGGAGCTCCGTATGCCACGGCAAACTGGCTGACACTGACGGCGGCGCTGCACAAATGCTGCGCAGCTAGCGCCATTCGACGGCCAACACCGCGGTTCCTGGTGTGTCCGCTGTGCCGTGCGTGTGATCATTGCTTGTACAGCCCTCTCGCAGTGTCCGGAGCAAGTATGGTGGGTCTGACACACCGGTGTCAATGTGTTCTTTTTTCCATTTCCAGGAGTGTATGTAGGAGCTATGGGACACCACCTCCTGAAAATACATTTTAGTTTAGATTTAAAACTTACTTGGCTAGGTGTCAGACATTTGATGATTTGGGAAAATGGTGAAAACTTTTTGTTGGTGCATATTGAACTTCTTTCTGAGGTACTGACACTTTTAACGATGTGTAGTAAAGATCATATTTTCGTCTAGTATTGCAGATAACCACAGCACTATTCTTGTCAAATTGTGGCTTATTAATTTTAAACAATTTTCTTATCATACGTGAGTAATACAAAGATGCAGCTAAACTGCCTAACTCCTTGAAGAGGTACGTACTAGATGATTTCAGGTGAACACCTCACATTATTCTTACTTTTGTACAATCAGTACTTTCTTTCCAGGCGATAAGTTAGCGCAGAAAATTATGACCTCAGACGTAATCGAGTGGACATAAGCAACATATGTGAATGGGTTAGTTTGTTTATTACCAAGACTAGGAATTAGACGAAGGGCAAACATAGCCGAATTTAATTGTCTGAATAGCTCAGTAATATGTTTCTTCCAGTGAAAGTTTTCATGTGTATGTATATCCAGTAATTTACAGTTTTGCAGCCTGCTCACTGATTGGTTCAAATGGTTCAAATGGCTCTGAGCACTATGGGACTTAACTTCTGAGGTCATCAGTCCCCTAGAACTTAGAACTACATAAACCTAACTAACCTAAGGACATCACACTCATCCATACCCGAGGCAGGATTCGAACCTGCGACCGTAGCGGTCTCGCGGTTCCAGACTAGCGCCTAGAACCGCTCGGTCACTCTGGCCGGCTCTGTTTACTGACTCCTGTTCATGCGCTACATGAGCTGTTGGCATGACCCTATTTGTTGTACAGAAGTTAATACGGTATGTTTTCTCAAAATTAAGGGAGAGTCAGTTTTTCAGAGAATCACTCAATAATTCTTTCAAAACCGTCACTAACGTTCTTCTGTTGCTTTCACCCTAATGGGGTTTGTGGTGATAACAATATTGTTTGCAAAAAGTACCCATTTTGCTTGATGATTATCAAGTGGAATGTCATACACATGTATAAGGAATAGTATGAAACAAAAATTGAACCGTGTGTGGTGCTTTTTGTACTCCCCACACACTAAAATTTTCTATGCTTCCAACATTGACATTTTATCTCAACTTTCTGCATACTGATTGTTCGTATCATTGAGACCAGTTGTTTTGAGAGCCATCAGTTCCATAAAAAACCTAAGTTTTTCTTACGGAGTAACGTAATCTACACAATCAAAAGCCTTGGAAATATCACAAAGAATACCAGCTGGCGATATTTTAGTACCCATGCAAAGCGTCATGTGAAAATACTTTATTAAAAAACTATCGGTCAATTTTAGAAATATCAACAGACAAATCTTAAAACAATGGTAATGTTGAAACGTCCTGGCAGATTAAAACTGTGTGCCGGACCGAGACTCGAACTCGGGGCCTTTTCCTTTCGCGGGCAAGTGCTCTGCCAGGTTCGCAGAAGAGCTTCGGTAAAGTCTGGACGGTAGGAGACAAGGTAGTGACGGAAGTAAAGCTGTGAGGACGGGGCGTGAGTCGTGCTTGGGTAGCTCAGTTGGTAGAGCACTTGCCCGCGAAAGGCAAAGGTCCCGAGTTCGAGTCTCGGTCCGGCACACAGTTTTAATCTGCCAAGAAGTTTCATGTCAGCGCACACTCCGCTGCAGAGTGAAAATCTCATTCGGGAATGGTAATGTTTTCTTGTGGCCGTTTCTCAAGACAAAAGTTAAAACGCGACACTCGCAAGTTCTCCGCAGACACCTCTTGCTAGGCGCATCTCTCGGTGTGCGGGTAGCGGCGGGATGAAATCCTGGGTGCTTACGTGACAGGAAATGCGTCGTCGGGTCTCCGTGAGCAGGAACTCCGGAACTAGGCGGCAGCGGTGACCGCAGCCGCTGGCTGGATGCGGCGTGGGCGAGCGATCTCGGGTGAGTAATAGCCGCGGGCCCCGTGTTTCCCTGGCAGGCACTCCGTCTCTCCAGCAGGTAACTTACATTGTGACGCAGGT
Source organism: Schistocerca cancellata (assembly GCF_023864275.1). Taxonomy (NCBI): domain Eukaryota; kingdom Metazoa; phylum Arthropoda; class Insecta; order Orthoptera; family Acrididae; genus Schistocerca; species Schistocerca cancellata. The sequence continues at coordinate 603,132,338 of NC_064631.1, read as the reverse complement.
GCTCAGCCGCTGATGGCGAGTATAGGATCCGGTGCGAGTGACTGCTGGGGCCTTCCGATACAGTAAGTGCACGGTTTCTAGAACTCCCTACGTATATATAGCGCTCGCTTGTTATTGCGAAATCTGTAGTGCGCTCTGACTGGAACGGTGCTTCCAGATCCTGTGATAGGAAAACGACGCAGCGGAGCGTTAAGAATATGTACAGGGCAGACTACTTCATAACAGTTCTACACTGAGTTGTCAAGAGTCCTGGGATGGCACTGAATATCAAGTTGTTACCATGTCTAAATCTCCATCAGTACTTCCAAAGCTACCTGACAGTGTGTGGCAGAGAGTATTTGGGGTACCACTATCTGATCCGCCCCTTCCTTGCTCCACTCTCAAATGGCGCGAGGGAGGAATGCTTATTGGTAAGCCTCGATAGTAACTCCAATTTCTCGAATTTCCTCGCCTCGATAGTTCCGTGTGATATATGTGGGAGGAAGTTGTATGTTGTCCGGCTCTTCCCGGAAAGTACTCTCTCGCAACTTCGAAACACCCTCTCCGTTGATTCACAACCCTTCTCTTGTAGTTTCTGCCACTGGAGCTTGTTGAGAAACTCTGTAAGCGTCGCTCTTCCTCTTCTCTCGGTCATATCTGGTCAAGATCCCAGATTGATTAACAATACTCAGGAATCGGTCGGACAAGCGCCTCGAAAAAAAACTTCTTTCGCAGAAGAGCTACATTTCCTTAACACCTTTCCTATGAATCTCACTCTATCTGACATCTGCTTTTCCTACTATTTAGTTTTTATGAACATTCCATTTAAGGTCTCTCCGGACAGATATTCCTTGGTATTTCACGGTGTATACTGTTCCAGCAATTTGTCTCAGTCGTGTAGCTGTACAGTAGTGGATTTCTTGTCCTATTTATGCGTAATATGTTCATTTACTGGAGTTCACTGTCAACTGTCAGGGCCTTCACCATTCATCAATTCCCTCCACGTCATTCTGAAAATTGATACTGCCTTCTCCCGTTGCTACTTTCTTATACACAAGCGTATCATCGGCGAATAGTCGTAAATAGCTTTCAACGCTTTCTGCTAGATCATTAATATAAATTGTAAACAGTAACGGTTCTATGACACATTCTTGGGGCCCTCCTGAAATCACCTCTATATCTGTCGATTTTGTTGCTTTGAGAGCGATGTGTTGAGTTAGGTCTGCAGAGAAGTCTTGAATCCAGTCGCCAATCTGGTCCGATACTCGGTCAGCACGTGTTATTTTCGGCAGTACAGGCCGGTGTCAAATGACCTGCTCTTTCTTCGTTATTCCAGTAAGCAACGATAAACCGATGCTAGGAGAGGACCAAGTTCTTTCGTATAATGTCTGTAGAATCTTAAAAGTTCTCACCTGGTCCTGATGCCTTTACACTACTAACCGATTTTGGTTGCTTTTCTATTCCACGATCGGTTTTCTCAGTATCTGCCATTTCAGCGTTTATACAGTGATTGAAACGGGGGACCGTATTACGATTTTCCGATGAAACAATTTCGGAAGACCGATTTCAGTATTTCCGTCTTCTCTCTTTTATCTTCCATTTCGGTGCCAATACGATCACTGAGCGACTGAAAAGATCATGTCGAATCCATTACTGATGTTACGTATGACATGTTTGCGACTAGTTCTGCGTTCTCTTGCGAGCCGTTTGCTTCCGCGACCACTGGCAGGGTAGTAAAGAGCTGTAACCGAGGCTTCAGTAACCAACAAAGATGAGGAAGCCGCGCGGGATTAGCCGAGCGGTCTCAGACTCTGCAGTCAGGCACTGTGCCGATGATCCCGGCGGAGGTTCGAGTCCTCCCTCGGGCATGGGTGTGTGTGTTTGTCCTTAGGATAATTTAGGTTAAGTAGTGTGTAAGCTTAGGGACTGATGACCTTAGCAGGTATGTTCCATAAGATTTCACACATATTTTTTTGAAAGATGAGGAAACACATATACACTATGTGATCAAAGGTACCCGGACACCTGGTTGAAAATAACTTACAAGTTCGTGGCGTCCTCCATCGGTAACGCTGGAATCCAGTATGGTGTTGGCCCACCCTTAGCCTCGATTACAGCTTCCACTCTCGCAGGCATACGTTCCATCAGGTGCCGGAAGGTTTCTTGGGGAATGGCAGCCCATTCTTCACGAAGTGCTGAACTGAGGAGGGGTGTCGATGTCCATCGGTGAGGCCTGGCACGAAGTCGGCGTTCCAAAACATCCCAAAGGTATTCTATAGGATTCAGGCGAGGAGTCTGTACAGACCACTCCATTACAGGACTGTTATTGTCGTGTAACCACTCCGACACAGGCCGTGCATTGTGAACAGGTGCTCGATCGAGTTGAAAGATGCAATCGCCATCCCCGAATTGCTCTTCAACAGTGGGAAGCAAGAAGGTGTTTAAAACATCAATGTAGGCCTGTGCTGTGATAGTGCCACGCAAAACAACAAGCGGTGCAAGCCCCCTCCACGAAAAACACGACCACACCATAACACCACCGCCTCCGAGTTTTACTGTTGACACTACACACGCTGGCAGATGACGTTCACCGGTCATTCACAATACTCACATTCTGCCATCGGATCAGCACATTGTGTACCGTGATTCGTCATTGCACACAGCGTTTTTCCACTGTTCAATGGTCCAACGTTTACGTTCCTTACACCAAGCGGGGCGTCGTTTGGCATTTACTATCGCGATGTGTAGCTTATGAGCAGCCCCTCGACTATGAAATGAAAGTTTTCTCAACTCCCACCTAACTGTCATTGTACTTGCAGTGGATCATGATGCAGTTTGGAATTCCTGCGTAATGTCTGGATAAATGTCTGCCTATTACACATTACGACCTTTTTCAACTGTCGGCGGTCTCTGTTAGCAAACAGACGAGGTCGGCCTGTACGCTTTAGTGCTGTACGTGTCCTTCACGTTTCCACTTCAGTATCACATCGGAAACAGTGGACCTAGGTACGTTTAGGAGTGTGGGAATCTCGCGTAGAGACGTGTGACACAAGTCACATCCAATCACCTGACCACGTTCGAAGTCTGTGAGTTCCGCGGAGCGCCCCATTTTGCTCTCTCACGATGTCTAATGACTACTGAGGTCGCTGATATGGAGTACCTGGCAGTAGATGGCAGCACAATGCACCTGATATGAAAAACGTATGTTTTTGTGGGGGTCCGGATACCTTTGATCACATAGTGTATTTATCAGATGACTGTTTACTGGCGACATTTGAAGCCTGCATGGGTGAGGTTTGCAGTAGGTTTAGTGGATTTAGCTAATGTATTCGGCCGCCGCTATTGATTTAGAAGTGAGATATTTCAAAGAAATATTTGCTATTGACACACGTGTACAAAGTACTGCAGAGAGTCAAGTTGTATCGTCTGAGAATTAACGCGCAACATTTCAGGAATTTCCTGAGCTCTCCTTCAGGGTTCAAACTGACTAGCGCAACTAGCGTATACTCCTCTTCGGACGTACTCAGGGCATGATGTCATTATTCAATGACGTCAGCATAAACTCTCATTAAGTCGCATCGTACCTAATACGTGATTATTGGAAACGTACGATGGAATTTCAGTGCCATTAGCAAGAGAAGTTTTATAAATGAAAATTTAGAGGTCTGGAACCGTATGTTTGGATAACCGATCCATAAGCTCGTAATGACCAAGGCGCTGATAGAATGAATAGTGAACACCAACAGAAAGACAGTCGGCCCGTTCTGGACGCAAGCAGAATGGTGCATATCTCAACAAGTATTTGTTTTCAGCACACATTATGTTTATAGGACTTGTTTCCTGGTTTTTCCCGTACTGTTTCCTGTAATATTGTGGTACACTTTGTTTGTGCACCCTGTATAAAGCAATGTAGTAGTTAAACCTGTAGATATCAATGTGAGTTAATTAGTATTAGTCATAATTTGGGTTGTTAGTACACTTTATTGAAGTAGCATATATTGGCTGCTCCTGCCTTTTCATGTATAAATTGACTCGTTTCACATCCCAGAAGACTCTCCTTCGTTATAAGATAGGCGGAACACTATGTGTGAATGAATGAACGGATGACAAGACTTCGCCACGTCCTGCATTTCGGATATGTCATGGCCATCATTCTCATAGCACCAGGACTCATTGACAGCATGGCTAGAATGTATGTGTGAGAGGAGCAACGCATACATTGTAGTCGGTTTACATCATGAGAGTCCTCATCTCGTAGACAGTGACTCTGAAGGTCCTTGGCACAATGTCCGATCGACGAACCATGTATCACCAGTATGCCCGAAATGAGGGTTTGGTGTTGTACACATTCTGAACCTTGTTCACTACGGCATCATATTCCAGTTGGTACTGATAACATTAGTGCTCGAATATGGTCGCAGCTTTGGGCGGATTAGTTGGGGGAGGGGACTGGGGTGTTATCACAGAGAGATAGCCTGGAGACAGTGCGCCACTGAAGCTCTCATTGAATCTGCCTCCAGAGTTCCAGATCTGAAAATGGTCCAAATTGCGGAGTTCGCATGAAACTGATGGACAGGAGGTGTGCCTCCATTTGACCACGAGGTGGTTGCTGCTGTGCTAAGGGACGGAACAACCATATATAAGAGAAGACGACAATGACACCAAATGATAAACGCAAGAGAGAGCAACTGTTAGTGTGAAGGAACAACGCGTGACATTTAGCTTTGTTTACTAACAGTGACATGTGTCACTTGTATTAGCAATAAAACTGAGTATTAGTGGCGTCCTCCCAGGTGTTCACCCGAGTTGTTGTTCCCATTTTATGCACAATATTTCGACGAACGACCCAGTCGTTCCTTCAGTGCTATGTGTTTTGCCGTTGTGTGTAGCCGCTGCCTGGACTTGAACAGATCGCACTAATGTTAAGGTCTGAAAGCAATAGACAGTATAAGCCCTAACAATGGAGGCAGGCAGGTTTGGCTCTCAGAACGTTGATTTGCCTCTCCTTTGAAGCAGAATCACAACAACCATGAGAAATTCCCAGTTCTAAACGAAAAACTCCTAATATTTTTCACCGTTTTTGTTTGTTTGTAGCTCTTCATCCTACCACGCGTCATTGTGCTATCCAGTTTCGAGTGAAGCAAGTGAAGTGTCTCCTCCGCGACTGACGCCAGAGTTGGTTTAAGACGTCAGAGGGGAGCGACGGAGCGCCGTCTCAAGCTGGCCGATATCCAGTCCGCCGTTCAGACGCGCTGTACCACTCGACCCGGCGTCACGTGAGACCGGCTCGCCACGTTTTACCGCTTCGTCTGCCTTACGCGCGCGCTGCCACTACAGAGTAACTCCAGGCGGCGCGTGTTGGCCGCACTTTTCGCGGAAGTGTGTTGCAGCCGTTTGCCTCATAACCACAGGCTGCTTCCTAGGTAAGCTTTCACGGTACTGCAGTCCTGGTGCGTTCGTGCGCCAACACAAGCCATCGCAATGCAAATAAGTTTCTTCATTTCGGCAACGTGATCATCTGCATTGTACATCCCTGCTTAACGATGGATGTATCAGGGAGGAATCCATAACGTTTGGAACTATACAACTGCCCAATAAAATTACAACAGGACGTATAGCGAGTAACGAAATGTTACTTATTTTGTTTTTACATAGTAGTAGGAAAAACGTGTGATCAAACTTAGTGGTAATTCGGAGGTATACGTAAACGCCACCTCTGGCTGGGCATGAAGTTGAACTTGCAAAACTCCACGTGTGTGTGACTGATTTAACTGAATCAGGTCTAAGCATGATACAACACATCCTTCACACCCAGTGCTGGAATTAATGCACGCAGTTATTATTGTAGCTGATATATAATTTCTCTTGACAACGGGTCGAGCTGCGACAGCTTCAGTTAATTAAACGAGCTACGAGCTTAGGGTATGTAAGATGGATGCATTTATTTGTGTGCTGCCTCTGATGATAAGATGCCACACTTGTCGTCTGTTCTATAGCTGATGTGAGGATTTTCCGTGAACTATTGTACTCGTAGTATTCACGGTGGGGGAGGACCGTTTTGAACTCGCGGAATGAAGAAGTAGATGGTTACTTCATCGATGTTAGGCTAGAGGTCCTAGCGCCCAAAGGACATATAAGAAAAATTATTTTTTGTAGTATACAAGTTTCATAAAACAGAGATATGACATCCATAGGAAATTGCCAAATTTATTTCGAATGTGGAAATACGACAAAACTTTACTGTGTTTCTGAGTGTGAATTTTAATTTATCAGAAATTCACTATGTAAGGTGGGTTAAAAAAAATGGCTCTGAGCACTATGGGACTTAACTGCTGAGGTCATCAGCTCCCTAGAACTTATTAAACCCAACTAACCTAAGGAAATCACACACATCCATGCCCGAGGCAGGATTCGAACCTGCGACCGTAGCGGTCGCGCGGTTCCAGACTGTAGCGCCTAGAACCGCTCGGCCACCACGGCCGGCTGTAAGTTGGGGGTGGGCGAAGCAGTGGGGATGTATGAGGTGCATGATATTTTGACTGCCTGTTACTCTTGTTTATCAGATCCAAAATAAGGTGCCTGTCTGCTGCGATGAAATTAAATCGCCTACAGAAAGGTGTCAGAATAGATCGTATTGCTGTGATTAACTAGTATGTGAAAGAGTTGTGTCGTGTGTGGGATATAAAGGTGGTAGTGCTGTTCACATACTGTTGTGCAACTGTTTCCACGGCGCTATTAAAGAAGCTTTTTAGTTTACCTAAGTGAATCAGCAGCACCTGTATAGTGCGTACATATTCCAGCACCTTCCGGCCGTCTGCACCGTCGCATCGTATTCTCACGTGATGCTGTGGGTCGCTGTGTGTAAACATCACTCCGGACTATTCATTTAACTTCTTTTTATTTAAAGACTTGCTATCGCTGAGGCCTTCATTAGAAGGAGCGCTGATTATTTTCCTATTTAAACTTGACTCAGCAGTCTATTCTAACAATTACCCAGCGACAAATCTCATATGAATGTTCTGATAGCCTACAAAGTTAAATAGAAATAAAATACTGATGGCTATGAAGAGGAAGCCCACCCATTTCATTTCCCCTGCTCTTAATTTATAGTGTTTCTGTTGAGTAATATACTTCCGTTTACACCTGGCGCATTTCAGGTCTCTGCCAATTTGCGAGATGCTACTGCTGCGCCTTTGAAGCGCAAGCTTTAGTCATGGATTGCTAACCTGCCCAAGAAACTCTTCGGCTGTGGAAATGTGTTCCCTCCTGGGTAACATTGTAGATTAAATGTGGCAACTTCCTGGAGTAACCCAGAATTACCCTGCTACATTCACTTGATATTGTCTTCGTATTTCAATTAAATATTCTGAACGATTTCCACTAATGTGGTGTCGTCTAACTATCAAATGAAGGTCATTCCACCCAGAACCTACAACTAATTTCGTGTTCATTGCGAATTATCGCTCTTAGCCATCACTAGCACCATGAACGAGCAAAGAACGCTGCAGGAGGTCGCTAGGGCCGTGGAAACGAGGTCGCAGTATGAAGCCGAAGTTGCGTTGGTTCTAGTTCTAATCTCACAGTAGACTAACATTTTTACTCGTATGTGACAGAGCTACAGTGGTTTGTCTTGCTGAATGTGATAAATAATTCACGTTAAAATTGTCCTACATAACATCTGTCTCTGACAGAATTACAATGTCGTCGGTGAACCTCAAAGTTTTTATTTCTTCTCTGTGGATGTTAATTCGGAGTAGGAATTAAAATCCATGGAGAAGAAATGAAAACTTTGAGGTTCGCCGATCACATTTTAATTCTGTCAGAGACAGCAAAGGACATGGAAGAGCAGCTGAACGGAATGGACAGTGTTTTTAAAGGAGGATATAAGATGAACATCAACAAAAGCAAAACGAAAATAATGGAATGTAGCCGAATTAAATCGGGTGATGCTGCAGAAATTAGATTAGGAAATGAGACGCTTAAAGTAGAAAATGAGTTTTGCTATTTGGGGAGCAAAATAACTGAGATGGTTGAATTAGAGAGAATATAAAATGTACACCGGCAATGGCAAGGAAAGCGTTTCTGAAGAAGAGAAATTTGTTAACATCGAGTATAGATTTCAGTGTCAGGAAGTCGTTTCTCAAAGTATTTGTATGGAGTAGTCATGTATGGAAGTGAAACGCGGACGATAAATAGTTTAGACAAGGAGAGAATAGAAGCTTTCGAAATGTGGTGCTACAGAAGAATGCTGAAGATTAGATGGGTATATCACATAACTAATGAGGAGTTACTGAATAGAATTGGAGAGAAGAGAAATTTGTGGCACAACTTGACTAGAAGAAGGGATAGGTTGGTAGGGCATATTCTGAGGCATCAAGGGATCACCAGTTTAGTATTGGAGGGCAGCGTGGAGGGTAAAAATCGTAGCGGGAGACCAAGAGATGAATACACTAAACAGATTCAGAAGGATGTAGGTTGCAGTAGATACTGGGAGATGAAGAAGCTTGCACAGGATAGAGCAGCATAGAGAGCTGCATCAAACCAGTATCTGGACTGAAGACCACAACAACAACACGAGGAAGCTATTATTCGAGTTCATTTCTTTGATAACACTCATACTGCACGGGCCATAGATGCTGGAGCTTCCTGCCTTCCCCCTTCTACTAAATCCAAAATCACTGATGAACTATGCACCAACCTCCTTCTTCCTGGTAAATTATGTCCGCAGTGGGAGATTACACACTTAGTATTCCTCACGTCGTATGCTATGAGGATACTGGTTACAACGTTGTTGTTAGTGCAGGGTGTGCACACTGTTTAGAGAAAAGATTTCACTCTGAAGACCAAAGTACAATACTAAATAATGTTATGTATGCCAATGTGGGTGTACACACGTCCGCTGTTGATCATAGACTCAACGCGCGATCCGTCACGATCATCTGGTCTGACACTGGCTGGCGTCAGACGGCCGTAGGCCGGTGGAACAGAAATGGTTCTGACCAGGACAGGCAGCTACGATTTCTTCAAGGAAACCTTTTCCAAGATTTTGCTGTTACTGGCGGGTTAAAAAAATAAAGTAAGTTATATCTGAGTTTCCACAGATTGATACTCAGTGCAACGAAAAACCAGCCCACAGTTGCAAATTTTTTTTATTCACTCGATGACTAGTTTCGGGCCGAGACCCATTTTTAAATCATGATAACACAGTCGAAAATTGCATTTCCAAGCATTCGAAAACTATGTCAAAAACGGACAACATTACCGTGCTCGGAAAGGCCATTTGGACTGGTTTTTCGTCCTGCTGATTAACAGAAGTTGCTGACCCGCACGTATTCCAGAGTGCTGGAAGTTCGTAGATTGATACTATTTGCAGACCGACGATTTGTAGTTTACTAAATTACGGAAGAATCTGGTTCAATAACTCAGTTCTTCTTTTGCAGTGCGAGTCGTTGACAATGGACGTTGACGTTGCCTAAGTGGAAGCAACACTTCCTGTAGAAACTTACGCATCCTATAATGTTGATAGTTTATGTAGATGCCCTTCATATGATTTTATTTCAGTGATTACAAAATCAAGTTGAATGTACGCACTGTGTAGCTGAGGCAACTGGTTAATGGCCATTCGATTGAGCAAGAAACGAATTATTGAACCGACTGTAACCGACTCCAGGGAGTCTGGAAGTCAGACTTCTCATCCAGTCTGGCGCACCAGTGCTACGACAAATCAGCGTTACTTAGAGTTCAGTGGCGTGGGGCATTGATACTAAACGGGTATTCCCACTTCACGGGAATGTTTTTAATAGGCACTAGTAGATCATATTTATCCCTGATTACGACAAATGACGAACATACGATCCAGCTATGGCTCCAAATTTACATTAAACGTGATGTTCCTTCACTACCGACTACAAGTTAGGTTGGGCCATAGCAGGGCTTTGAGTGGCAGGATATAGAAACTCTGTCACAGTTAATCTTTCTTACACTGGTACTTCTTTTGAACTTAAAGAACCAAACGCAATGTAAGGCCACAGGGCACTTACTTTATCTTTTATTTCAGCTTGAGAAGTTGAATGTATTGGTCAGGTTTCACAGGATTGCGTCCCTTCATATCGACATAGTGACATCAATTTGTTGTTTGCTCGAGGTCCCTGACGTGCAAATGTAATTTCTAATCGAAAATTTCAAAGTCGAGCCTCAGTAATTAAGAAATGCTATGGTTAAAGACCTACACCTTAATGATGCTTGGCTTGGCGAATACGTAAGTAAACGTCAGGATGCAAGCGCAAAGATTCGGGATTTAGTCTTAGTTGATCCTACGATGTCTTCTGTCACTTTGGCTGCTTTCATTTCTGATACTGACTGACTGGTACGGAGTCTACTATAAACTGCAAGTCTCCCATGTTCGGTTGTCCGTTCGAAGGTCGGAGGAAAAGGCGTGAATACCACCTCCAACAAGGGCATGTCGAGTGAAGCACAGCGGTGCTCAAACCAGCTTTCCGGTTGAGGACAACATTACTGTTATCTCAGTGACGAAGGAGTCTAGCTAGCCACTAGTATTTTAAATTTGAACATGCCATGTCTTTATCTGTCATTCAGGAGTAAATTTGTGACTAACGATTCATTCCGAACTATCATTTCGAAGAATGACGATTGTAAAACACTAGATTAAAAGATTATTAGCCCGTCACAAAGATACTGATAATATAAATGACATTTTGTTTTTATTGTAATGGAATTATTGATAATTTTGAAGAATGATTTATTACTTTTAAGGGAGAAACTTACGGAGTTATCTTATCAAGTGAAATAAATGCGTAAGTAAATAAAAGATTTTAATGTGGACACAGCGAGGAAATGCATATATTTTGTGATCCAATTCTGCTGCTAACTGACGGGAACATTAACGTCAAAATAATAAAAAGTGATGCTGAGTTGCAGACGATGGCCACCTAGGGCATGAATGTTCCTTCGTCGCTAACTCAGAACACGTTGCGTTGCCATCGAGGAAACAGATTTCTTCTCTTTCTATCTTGACTGCCATTTTTCGTAGTTTATGTAGATAGTTTAACTCAACTGAAAGCAGGTTTATAGCGGATACCTGCCGGCATCAACAGCGAAAAGTTTTATCGTTTGTTGTTAGCTTGATATTGACGGGGACTTGAAAAAAGACAGGGCAGGACTGTGCGCGACCTCACTATTTTTCCCATTTCAAACTTGTTTGCTACACCTCTATTTGTATGGTCTAACGCATCTCCATTTTCAGAATGGGATGACTTATCTACCACTTACACAGTGTATTTCATCTCCACTGGGATTGTTACGGGCCCTGTTCGCTAACTGATTTTTCCATAGAGGAGTATAACAAATTATGTGGAATGTGGAGCTAATATCATCATTCGCCATAGGAAATATTATAAAACGTGTAACGATTTAGTCACCAAGTTTCTAATTTCTCTGTTATTCAAAGTTATTGATGTAGCCTACAATTTGTCGTTATAAAAGAGTTATTGTGTGGTACAAGGTGACACACGGGAGACGGGCGGTTTTTAATGAAATAATACTCAGTCAACTTTAAAATTAATATATGTTTATTCACACAAAATCAAAGCTCATTATTTGCCATTTTAATTAACAAAGTTATTTGTGAAAAATAATGTCGTCAATGTGATGTCCATAATTTCGGATGCAGGACTCAAGTCTCTTCTCAAAATGCTCCATCACATGGACTAAAATCTCTGCAGGGATGGCAGCAATTTTTTCAATGATTGCATTCTTCAACTCGTCCAAATTTCGTGGTTTGTGGTTATAGACATAGTTCTTAAGGCTCCCCCACAGAAAAAAGTCACATACTGACAAGTCGGGAGACCTGGGAGACCAAGTAACATTGCCAAAACGTGAGATAATCCGGCCAGGAAACTTGCGTCTAAGAACTGTCATTCAAGTGTTTGCGGTGTACGATCCTGCTGGAACTAAACGCGTTTTAAAGGGATTCGTCGCCTTCTTAGTTCTGGTTTCAAGAATGTTTCAAGCATACGAATGTAATGAACCGAATTAACAGTTACTGTGGCCCCGTTCTCTTAATAAAAAAAATGTCTAATAATGCCAACAGAGCCAAGAGCACACCAGACTGTTACTTTTTCTGAGTGTAGAGGACGCTGGTGGATAAGGTGTGGATGCTCTGGAGCCCAGTAACGTAGGTTTTGCTTATTCAAGGGCCCGTTTAAATGAAAATGAGCTTCATTGCTCATCAATAAAAAATCAGTTTCCTTAAGTTGTTGGACAATGAGCATTTTGTAGGGATGGAATTTTAATTCTTTATGCAAAATTCGTCTAACCGATTCACGATTGGTTCGTAACTCACTAGCATGTCGTCTAGCTGACCGTCTTGGGCTTCTGACTGCCGCTTGCCTTACCCTTTCAACATTTTATGGTGTCGTTACTCTGCGTCTCGGGCCAGGGTGTTTCTTATCCAGTATGTTTCCAGTTGATCTGAAGTTTTCCACCCATCTGAGGATTTTGTTACGGCTCGGAACAGCTCCATGTCGACCGACGTTAAACCGCGCACGAAACGATTGCTACGTAGCAATTTTTTCACGAAACTGTCATAGACAAACACTCGACGTTGCAAGTCCCACTGCTCCATAGTGACTGAATAAATGAAAAGGCGTCTTGCGTGGGTCAGAACAATCCAGACCACGACCACCTCCCACCACCGCGCCCCCAGTACTACTCAGTTCAAAACCGTCCGTCTGCCGCGTGCCACCCTGTACCATGGTAAAATCTGGCGGATGTGAAGTTCACAGTTCCGCGTATTACTGAAGTTAGATGTTTAAACTATTATCTCTGTGTGGATTAATACGGTGTTACAACGGGTAGTCGAGCCGAGGCATCTAGTACCACATTGCTGTTCCCTAGCTACTGAAGAAGCAGCCCTTGACTCTTTGCTTCAGTCTCCAACATTCGTCACCAATAACTGATCCGGGATAAAAACCTCTGAAGAAGGCCACTTTGCGGAATGCCGGAAGCGGAACCAGTGATTGGTTCCTGTGTGAAGAGTTCCGCTTATCACTGGATCGCGCCCTGATGTAAGTCCGGGCAGCTGGTTTACGCTGCGCACCAGCACTTCCGCCCGACAGCGGGAGCGCCCGTACAGTACACAGCAGGCGGCCGTAACCAGATCGGCCGTCCGGCGGGGCTTAGAGCCGTGACGAATGCCCGTATCAGTGCACGACTGCTGGTGATGGCGGGGTGACGGCACTCATCCGGGAATCGCAGTGGCCCTCTACGTGACTCACTGCCCGGGTCTGTCTGGCAGAGCGGCTGACCCTGCCGAGACCTCGCGTTAGCCCCTGCGGGTCGCGGTGCAGTGCAGATGACGGGAACGGGGGGGAATGTTTACTTGCTTGCCTTCGGTCGCTCTCCTCACCACAGTTACTGCAAGCACCATTTGTGTCCACCTCCGCAGAGTAAGAATTCTATTGAATGAGCAGATGTGCGGAACGTGTTTTAAAGCCACTAAAAATCGTGATTTTGCTGTCAGATTGGGCCGTAACTGTCCGGCAGACTTTGAATCTCATTACACCGTTAGTATAAACAGATAGCGTAAAAAGTATCGTGTACCTGGTACAGCTGGCCAGAGTGGCCGAGAGGTTCTAGGCGCTAGAGTCTGGAACCGCGTGACCGCTACGGTCGCAGGTTCGAATCCTGCCTCGGGCATGGATGCGTGTGAAGTCCTTAGGCTAGTTAGGTTTGATTAGTTCTAAGTTCTAGGGGACAGATGACTTCAGAAGTTAAGTCCCATAGTGCTCAGAGCCATTTTTTTTTTATCTCGTACACTCGATTCGTAAGCATTTTAAAAAACTGCATTCGATACCTGGACTGTGCCTGTATTAAAGGTTTGAAGAGACAAATTCAGGGGTATTCTCATATTTGCGACGAGTGCCACAGTTCAGATGTCGCTTGGTTTTTGCTATAGGAAAAGAAAGGACGATCATCGTTGGGTTCAACTTTTCTTTTGGTCACTTGTCTGTCCGTGTATTCGGAACAAATTTTGCAATTGATTTTAAACTAACTTCCTGACGATCTAGAGACCTAAAATTTTAAACGTAGCTGAGACCTTGATGACAATGCAGTATTAACTCGCTCTCTTGACTGGTGTGGAGCGGAGGGCACTTTGAGTAACACTGCTGTTTCCTCCTTTTCCTTTTGCAGTCGCGAATGGTTCGTGGAAAGAATGATCACTCTAATTTTTACGTTCACTGTCTTTCCGTAAGTTATCAGTAGCATGAAGTAATATATTTTTTAAGTCGGATGAAGAGAAACTGAAATAAACGTGAAATTTACCGCGTGTCTATGGTGTAATCTTGTCAGATTGCTTGAAATCGATTAAAAATTTCACATACACAAGACTAAAAATCAGAAAATAATTATTTCAATAAAAATAAATTTTTAATACACCACATTTTTAAATCTGAGTAAAAAGTATAAAATAATTTCTTCGAGTGCCATACGGATTGCTAACCCGATTCACATAGTCCTTAAAATTAGTGATTGTGTATTTCTAACAGCTATGAAAATACTTGTAGGATTTAAAGCGAAAAACATTGGGCTCATGCAGTACATAACTGTTATAGTTCACCTCCTTACTATTATCTGTTGTACGTACCCCAAGTTTTTCGTTTTAAATCTCACAAGTTTTCTCATGGCTATTACAAATTCACAGTAACAATTTATTTGGATAATCTGTGTGGGGTTTGACACTTTCTAGTCCAATTTAAAAACGTGGTATATTAAAAATCCATTTTCATTTAGGTTTTGTACTGCACGTGATCATATTGTCGAGTCTGTTTTAATAATTATGCTGCCGCGACGTTGCGAAATGACGTTCCACTACGTCAGCGTGGACAAGTCACTAAAACATCGGATTAGGAGCTGCGGTATGTAGGAAATTAGCGATTTATCACACTCTGAAGTATTTCAGGGGCCATATTCTTCAGTTTTTGCGTTCCAGTATCATGATTTTAATCTCCGTTCATCCTTTGGGAATTAAGATATTGATCGCACGTAGTTACTCTCGACTTCATAGGTATTAGTAGAACAGTTTGTTATTGTCAGTGTTTATAGGTCGACTGCAATACCCTCCAGGAAAGAATACAATGAGGGTGCACAGGAATGCTGAGGTTTCGACAGGATTTGTTTGTCAGGAGCATCTGGGTCAAATGTCAGAGTCACTCTGAAACTTGCCGTAGGTGAAAAAAGTAACTTAAGTTTACTGGTTACATTGTGTTTCTTATTTAAATTATAAAATGACAGTCACGCAACCAGACTACCAGCCACGCCCATGTGTAAACAAAATAACAAAAATTAGAAAGAATTATCAAGGAAACGTGGCTTAATATTAATTTTAAAGTTTTTATGATCTCTTTTGCACTTTTTTTTCATTAGTAGACTAATAAGGAGTTCTGTCGTTGTCTGTTTCATATTCAATGGAGCGGGCATAGTAATTACATCGCTGGATTTGTTATGGTTAAGTTCCCGTTCGGTCATCATGAGTAATGTTTTTATGAGTGCCTCGGCAAGCACGTTGTCAGGAGAAGTACTCATGTTCCGTGAAGACTGCGTGTATAAATTTTGCAGCCTCCTCTTGTTCACTAAGTAGTAACACTGGGAAAAACCATCCGCTAGCGCGCAGCCGTGCGAATTAAAATACAAACAGAGCGAACATGAGCCGAGCTGGCAGCAGGAAGGACGGCACCTGCAGGGCGTGCCTGGCGTGTGTCGTCACCGGTGACGCTCCACTGATGACGTCGTCGTCCGGCGTTCGTCATCGGCTGATAACGCCAGCTCGCCGTAAACAGCGGCACGGCACGGCACGCCACACACGCCTGCACGGCTGGGCGGCTTCTCCCGATAATCGACGGTCGACGCGTTCGGGTGTCCAACTGCGACAACGTACAGTACCTTTTTCACCTAACTGCTCAGCTGCACACGTCAGTCTTCTAGTTAGCGTTGACCTTGTCTTTGCTGAGGCTAGTCATCCCACTTTGCTGCACTGTGGTGCAACGTTGATGACTTTCAGCTAGTGCTCTGTCCGAAGTTTGCAGATCTATGTACCGAGTGTTGTAGACAACTCAAGAAATGCAGAAACGTCGCCAATTCAAGACTCCGATTTGACTTGTTTATCTTCATTCCTCCTCCCCGCCACATACATTGTTGGAGGTCATCACTATTGTTGCATCAGCACATACAACTTTCAGAATCATCCTTGAATGTTTTACAGACAGTTAGGTGCACATATAACTCAACATCTGTTCCTGTATATAGTTGCTGCTCCATCGAATGGACTTTCAGTCTTGCTATAATAATACATCTACTGATTTCTAAATCCTTATCCTGCAGAAGCCATCGTGTAAACAGAAAATTATAGCTCACTGACTGCAGAACAGGTTAGTGTATTTATATTGTTCTGTACCATTTTTTCCGGCGATTATCTGAAATAAATCTATTTGTTTTCAGTTAGCATGGCGCATTGCTATGGTCTGTTACAATATCCCCTGTGCTTCTTCACTCAATTTTTTTATCAGCGGTTGAAATAAGGTGCTGGCTACGCGAAACGACAGTAAATAAAGTAAAATGGACAGAAAAATGATCAGCCTAAACAATAAAATGCCGTCTCTACAAATTAGTTGACATCTTAACTATAGTTGGAATCACGAACGATGGCGGTCCAATTTAGCACTGTTCTGCGCACCTATGTCACGCATTCTCCGACAGCCAATGAGCGTTCAGCATGTTCTCAGACCTCTGCTGTGAGTGCCGTAGCTAATGCGAGCATTAAACGTGATCGTAGTGAGTTGTTTTGTGAATTTCGATTCCATTTGTTGCGAGTATTCATCCCTGATTGTGGTTGTAAGTGACAAACTTTGCATAACCAAGCGGGAGACATAATTTGCAGAATATACGCTTTCTTCAATCGGAAAGCACTCCCATACGCGTACCGCAACTGTCGCTTGGAATCGTCAACAATGCAATCCGCGTCCGTCCCCTCGACATGCCCGAACCGCGATCGTTCGTGGATCGGACTATAGGTACAGAAATGTATGCTTCTGCACGAAGTCCACGTCCTCGCATATTAACTGGAAGTGGACATAGTTCTCGCGAAATCATAGTGCAAACGGCTTCGGTTAAGAGGAAGATCCAGTATATTGTTGTGCGCCAGTAAAAAAAAAAAAAAAAAAAAAAAAAAAAAATCTGAGAACTTATTAGAGCCAAAATACATGAAAGATATTACCTCGATCTTGAAACTCTTCCGTTGTCCCTGCCTGCATAAAAACAACAATATGGGATTTTAGCTCCGCCTTCATGCAAAAAACTTCTGTTTGCTTTCTGTCCCTAATTAATTTTAGCGACAAAGGAACAATACCACCATCATCAGTGGTTTTCTCTTTTAATTCCAAAACATGCAAAATCAGCGTCGTTATAAACACTATAAAACGTTATAACATGTGCTCTGGTTGGTTCCAGATACAGTACTGTGTGAATAGTTTTATAATACCTTAGTTACTTGAAGTCACACCATGATTTGTACTTTTGTTGCCGTTGTTTCTGGCATATTTTCCATGTTTTATTGCCGTTTTTTCGGCATATGGCATGTCGTCTGCAACTGTCTGAACGGTTGTTATTAACAACTATGAGAAAGTGAACTTATGTACGTCAGTGTTATACTGTTGGGAATTGCAATAGTAGTGTGCATATAGTTTTAGTGTGCACTAAGGCCCGCATCTCGTGGTCGTGCGGTAGCGTTCTCGCTTCCCACGCCCGGGTTCCCGGGTTAGATTCCCTGCGGGGTCAGGGATTTTCTCTGCCTCGTGATGGCTGGCTGTTGTGTGCTGTCCTTAGGTTAGTTAGGTTTAAGTAGTTCTAAGTTCTAGGGGACTTATGACCATAGATGTTGAGTCCCATAGTGCTCAGAGCCATTTGAACCATTTTTTTGTGCACTAAGTTGTTACGTAATCTGTCACGTACTCTCGTATTTAAAAACAACTGCAGAGCCGACCAACGCAAGTGAGTACTCAACAGATTACGTAACAACCTCGTGCGCACCAGAATTGAATCTACAGAAATGTGGCACTTCCCAATGGCATAATACTGCCGTTTATAAGTTTACATGCCCACCCGGTTGGCCGTGTGGTCTAACGCACGGCTTTCCGGAGCGGGAAGGAGGGCCTGGTCCCCGGCACGAATCCGCCGGCGGACTTGGGTCGAGATCCGGTGAACGAGCCAGTCTGTGGATGGTTTTTAGGCGGTTTTCCATCTGCCTCTGCGAATGCGGGCTGGTTCCCCTTATTCCGCCTCGGTTACACTATGTCGGCGATTGCTGCGCAAACCAGTTCTCCACTTACGCGTACGCCACCATTACTCTACCACGCAAACATTTGGGGTTACACTCGTCTAGTGTGAGACGTTCCCTGGGAAGTCCACCAGGGGCCGAACCGCACAATAACCCTGGGTTCGGTGTGGGGCGGCGGAGGGGTGAAGTGGACTGCGATATTCGTCGTGGAACCTTTGCCTTTCGCGGGCAAGTGCTCTACTATCACAGTAGGCACACAGTTTTAATCTGCCGGAAAGTTTCATATCAGCGCACATTTCTCTTCAGAGCGGTGATTCACGAAGATATGCAAATATTTTAATATGTTGTTCTACAAGCAAAATTAAAGAAAAAAGTTCATATAAAAATAGGTCGGCAAATGTTTAGTTAAGAAGTTACGGTTAACAAAAGACTTTGCCTGAAATTTAGGAACTTCGCTAATATGAAACCATAGCACAACTGTATGAGGTTAAAGTAAATGCACTGAACTTAGTGGAGACATTTTTGATTATTTATTGTGAATGTATTGTAAAACTGTATGTACACTGTAGAACTTCGTTAACACTGAGCTTTGTTTTTTCCGGTTTAACATGAATTCACGTGTGCTATGGTATTAATAAGAGCATATTATCTGACACATTCATACAGTTTCAGTTAACCTTGCTACCATCATTTTTCAAAAATTAAATTCTCTCCAACTTCTGTTGAAAACTTTGTGCAATTGTCTGGAATTTAAAAAACAAATTGGGCCAAGTAGTTAATAAATTAAAACTTTTACAAAATTACTTATTTGCTTCTCTCGATATTCTGGAAAACGACTGCACATACACGTCTGGGACATGTTTTATTAGATTCAGCAGATCAATAACAACAAAATAAATGGAAATCGTGCTTTACTTTAACCTCGTACAGTTTTGCGTTGGCTTCATGTTAGCGAAGTTGCTAAATTTCAGTCAAAATCTTACCTAAATTTATTGATCACTCTCTGCAGGCAGCAGCTGTCTGTTTAACAAATTACTGGAGTAACGATATGCCGCAGCAGCTATACATATATCATTTTGTAAATGAAGTTACCTGAGTTTGCTGCAATACTGATATTTATTATCTCAGATGTGTCTCGCCTTTAATGTGAAAGAAAGGCAGCTTCAGTGTGTATTAGTTAATCTTACATGTCTCGCAAATTATTGCTTGCTCGCAAATTATTGCTTTGCTCTTTGTATTAAGCGTGTTAATTGAAGTCTTCATTGGTTCGAATCGCGCCGCGTACTCAAAAAGTGACTTGAAAGAAAAGAGAAAAAATATTTCAAAGCAATTATGCCGAAAAAGGTTGAGAATAAAATGCATGTGAGACTTCAGATCTGATACTGCGTGACGAAAAAACTCCAACACTGTCACGACATGAGTAATTAAGCATTATTCACTGAAGATGCCTTACTTTCACACTGAATATAATACGTGTCTCACATAGTAAATTCCATCGTTTCAGTATGATCTTTTTTTACAGGCTAATGGATCTCCCAATAATTTTTGACGTCATATCTCTCATTGTTCATTCGCAGTAAGAAAGGACCTACTTGAAGTAGGCGCGATCATGTAATCATGAACAGGACAGAAACGGCTGCTGTATGTGACGTTTGAATAGCCTTCTTAATATGCTGATATTTTCAGACATTTACTACAAAGCTATTACGCTTACACGAACACAGAAATGAGTGAGCCAGTTAATTCTCAGGTTGATGGGACTAATTCAGGACTTGTGAATGTTTGTGATGAAAATCGAGGCCTGTGGCAGGCAGTACTAACTGTGAAATTTATGTAGACCGTTACTGCGGTGTTCAACGAGGAAAGAGACGTTACACAAGGACAGTACCTCTACTTCCGTACCGGTGATGATATGAAAGCAATTGTCGGCAAATGGTAATTGTTAAAGTCGACGTATTACTACTTCTAGAACATTGTGAACTTGATCCTTCGTAAATGTATTAGCAATAAAGCTAAAATAAACACGATCATGCTGATATTTGTATGAGCCGTTATTTTCTAATTTTCTCTGTGACAATATGAACTTAGTTTTTTTCGGTTAAATCCTCTTGTATGTCTGATTCTGAAGGGCAGAGAACACGAAGAAATGTTTTGTCACTAAAATAGTGTAGTAACTGTAGTTGTTTAACAAGAATTTCGTGACTGTTACTTATTACATTGTAATTAGGTATGTCGCTTTCTCTCTCTGTAGCAATAGATCTAGTCTGAAGTTATTAAATGGTTCAAATGGCTCTGAGCACTATGGGACCTAACTGCTGAGGTCATCAGTCCCTTAGAACTTAGAACTAATTAAACCTAACTAACCTGAGGACACTACACACATCCATGCCCGAGGCAGGATTCGAACTTGCGACCGTAGCGGTCGCGCGGTTCCAGAACGTAGAGCCTAGAACTGCTAGGCCACCCCGGCCGGCTCTGACGTTATTACTCAGAGACACGGAGTGGGTGGAAGTCGATAACAGTGCCTGTCTAAGAGAACTGTGTTTCAAATAATAAATATATGTGGTCTCGCTGACCTGTGATTTCTTCAGCGGGACAGCGTCTCCCTCCATGTGATCTGACGGTGCGTCTCAGAAGTCGAGGGGACGTCAAACCCTACCAAAAGACGAAAAATCTCTCACTATTTCTTACTATTTACAATATACAGTCGGAATAATTTCCAGATATTTCGACGGAACAACGGAAGAACAGAATGTAGGAGAACTGTTTTACCAGAACTACGCTTGAGTGAGATTAATGTAAAATAAAAAAGACGCCAAAAAATACTGGTCCATTACGATAATTATGAAAATATCGACAGAAAATCCTTCGTCTTTGTTCATTAGTTCAATCAAATATTGGTGTTACATAGTAAACGAATATTTGTCTGGTAGCTAGTTGTTAACGAACGATTGAAATACGTAATTTGAAATATGTAATTATAACTCACATGTATGATTCTTTGATAGGTCCATCGCAGGGGAATAAGGGTCCGCGGATAACAAATAAACCGCAGTGTGTGTCGGCGGCTCAGTCTGCTTGCACACAGTCATTCGAGTGGTCTGCTTTTAACAGCAGGAGTACGCCTGTCCATGTCGCATTTAATGGATCGCTTGCCAGCTTCCTCGTAACTTAACGGTATGTAGTTCAAGCAGCTATTTATCTCTGCATTTGACTTATTTAGGTGCGTATTTTTTTCTCTTTCCCTTCGTCTTCCCCATCTTTTTAAATAACTGCGCTTGTACTGTGCGCAGAGTAATTAACGATTTTTGTTCATCAAGTAATCTATAATGGACCACATACCCGATGCTTCAAACGCTGCTAGTTTTTTATGTCACTTTTCAGCACTAGCGCCCTTGGCGTGTGTACCTTTCAACTAATTAGAGTTAACAGATCTTGTATCCTCAAGTCGTCTCATTTTTATTTGTGAACTTCGCAACTGCTCTGTACGCTGCTACAGCTAACTAAAGTACTAACATTATGGTAGCCATTTAAAACGGTCGCATTTAAAACTGAAACGGCGTAGAAAATATCTGAATGTAAACTTGTTCCTGTACACCTCTGATCCAAAATGATATTTTTGTGTTAATCGAGTTTTTGTTGCAGTCTCTTTAACTGTGTGACGTATGTTCTCCTGGTGTAAAGTGGACACGATCGTACAAAAAATGGAAAGCCACACTGACTTATGGCCGTGTATAGCGTGGAGTTTGTTGCTGCTGACAAGGGCTGACCGTTTCTATACCACTGCTGTCCACACCTTGACAGTAGACGATGGTAGTAATAGTGTGACTAGATTCCAAGATCTTCCCCTGCATTATTCCGTTCGAAACGTCGCCATACACTCAACAATATATTATTTGGGTACATTTATAGTTTGACAATATATAAAGGCTGCTGGGACACGGGTTTTCTCATCTCCTACGAAGATGCTTTCTAGGAAATACACGAGCTGTTACAAATCGTCGAGTAGACTGTGGGCGTCTTCGTCAGTGGTAAGTCCAGAGCAGTGGTTTAAAAACTTTCTCAGACCATTATCCTGGAGTGCAGTGAGATATTCAAATGTGTGTGAATTCCCAAGGGACCATATTGCCGAGGTCATCGGTCCCTAGACTTTCATACTACTTAAACTAACTTACGCTAAGAACAACACACACATCCCTGCCCGAGAGAGGACTCGAACCTCCGGCGTAAGGGGCCGCGCAATCCGTCACATGGCACCCAAGACCGCGCGGCCACTCCGCCCGGCGTGCAGTGAGATATCAGATACTACCTTCTGCTCTCACCATGTCGCCAAATTTCAGAATGAAAAAGAATTTTGATTTATCACTTTTATTTTTGAAATGACGAAAGATAAATGATATTTAGCTTTCTTTAGGTGGTTTATTAAACTACGAAGTTATGATTGAGTTCGACAATTTCCAATGCTTATTTCTAACAAACTTTTTTTTACAGAACGATGAAGCAATTCTCAGTGTATTGCGAGTGCTGCCTACACACCTTCTCAGTAAAGTAAGATAACTATCCACATTGAGAGCAGACGTTTGTTACAAAACTTGCTTCCTCTCTATAGCTTTACGAACAGCCTGCATCCGCATTTAAAATCAATCAAGTTAAAATGTGTGGATTGTACTTATTGTTTGAAAATCAGTTGTTCCGCGGTCTCCTTACTTCTGAACTAATAGAAATTGGAAGACTTCAGGCTGCCACTGCTTCGTGTCTGACCATTGCCAATATGATAATAATAGTAATAATAATAATAATAATAATAATAATAATAATATGTAGGCACTACGGCAATGAAGTTGCCATAACATAGCTACTGTTGCGATGTGCTGTCAATTAATTGGTTTAGCTTGCGAAGGAAAAATGAAGCAATATCTGGACCATTGCAGGAACTAGCTACAAGTCGGAGAACACTTTTACTCGGTGAAGACATTTTCATGATATATTCAAGTATATGTGACGTATATATATCGCATATGTTTCAGTTCTTCTGTCATAGATGCTGAGTACAAAGTAAAAAATATGTGAATAGTGGGTGGACCAAGTGAGGAACAGGTTGTTCATAAATTCGTTTCACAAGCTGTAACATGCACCACACCGAAACGTCGAATCAAAACACCTCTCAGCTGTCTAACTTTCCAACTGCTATTTTATTTGAGCAGCCAGTTTTGGCGCTACATTGCAAATTCCTAGCAGTGAGAGCTGAGTATATATGCAAGGATAGGTTATTGTAAAATGTAGGTTGTGCATTCATCACAGTACACACGAATCTCAGTTCCACTGAGACAAAAACTGAAGTTGGATACGGGATAGTTTGGTCAGAACTCATAGTGAAATGTGGGCACAAACTTACAACTGGGTCTTTCTTCTGTCGACCAATAGACAAACTGTCAGATGTAACTTTAAATATTACATAAAATCTCAGCTCCCTAACACATGAGTTCACCAATCATACTGCCATCAATGGAGGACACCACACTGAACCGACAATCGCTCTTGTATCTCGGCCAGACACCAAGACAAGCTCCGATTCAGATCTCAATGTCGGTATGGGGACAGCACACTCGCTGACATGTTGGTTTAACTATCGTACTCTGTTTTGGACTAAAGTAGACTTTGAGTCGACACGGACAGGTTGTAAACTAATTCACTGATTATACTGCGACTGTTATTTCAGTATGGGAATAAACAAAGTATTCTTCGAATTCACTTTTGTAAGTGTAGGCAGGGGAATCAGATCTGTCATTGACTATATAATAACAGATCAGGAATTCAGGAAGGCTGTGAGGGACACACGTGTATTCAGGGGATTCTTTGATGACACTGATCATTATTTAATCTGCAGTGAAATTGGGATTGTGAGGCCGAAAGTGCAGGAGGTCAGGTCCATATGTAGGAGGATAAGAGTGGAGAAACTTCAGGATAAGGAAATCAAGCACAAGTACATAACAGTGATCTCAGAAAGGTACCAGTTAGTTGAATGTAGTCAATTACAGTCATTGGAAAAGGAATGGACGAGGTACAGGGACACAGTACTAGAAGTGGCTAAAGAATGTCTTGGAACAGTAGTGTGTAAAAGTAGGATGAAGCAAACAGCTTGGTGGAATGATACAGTCAAGGCAGCCTGTAAAAGGAAAAAGAAGGCGTATCAAAAATGGCTACATATCAGAACCCAGGTAGACAGAGAAAGTTCTGTTGAAGAAAGAAACAAATAATTGCAGCATCCAAGAAGAAATCGTGGGAAGACTTTGGAAACAGGTTGGAGACTATGGGTCAAGCTGCTGGAAAACCATTCTGGAGTGTAATTAGCAGTCTTCGAAAGGGAGGTAAGAAGGAAATGACAAGTATTTTGGACAGGTCAGGAAAACTGCTGGTGAATCCTGTCGATGCCTTGGGCAGATGGAGGGAATATTTTGAAGAGTTGCTCAATGTAGGTGAAAATGCGATCAGTAATGTTTCAGATTTCGAGGTAGAATGGGATAGGAATGATGATGGAAATAGGATCACATTTGAGGAAGTGGAAAAAATGGTCAATATATTGCAGTGCAATAAAGCGGCTGGGGTGGATGAAATTAAGTCGGAACTCATCAAATACAGTGGAATGTCAGGTCTTAAATGGCTACACAGGATAATTGAAATGGCCTGCGAGTCGGGACAGGTTCCATCAGACTGGACAAAAGCAGTAATCACACCAATCTTTAAACATGGAAACACAAAAGATTGTAACAACTACAGAGGTATCTCTTTAATCAGCGTTGTGGGTAAAATCTTCTGAGGTATTGTTGAAAGGGAAGTGCGAGTATTAGTTGAGGACCAATTGGATGAAACTCAGTGTGGGTTTAGGCCTCTTAGAGGTTGTCAGGACCAGATCTTTAGCTTACGGCAAATAATGGAGAAGTGTTATGAGTGGAACAGGGAATTGTATCTATGCTTTATAGATCTGGAAAAGGCATATGACCGGGTTCCTAGGAGTAAGTTATTGTCTGTTCTACGAGATTATGGAATAGGAGGCAAACTTTTGCAAGCAATTAAAGGTCTTTACATGGATAGTCAGGCAGCAGTTAGAGTTGACGGTAAATTGAGTTCATGGTTCAGAGTAGTTTCAGGGGTAAGACGAGGCTGCAACCTGTCTCCACTGTTGTTCATATTATTTATGGATCATATGTTGAAAACAAAAGACTGGCTGGGTGAGATTAAGATATGTGAATACAAAATAAGCAGTCTCGCATATGCGGATGACTTAGTTGTGATGGCAGATTCGATTGAAAGTTTGCAAACTAATATTTCAGAGCTAGATCAGAAATGTAAGGACTATGGTATGAAGATTAGCATCTCCAAAACGAAAGTAATGTCAGTGGGAAAGAAATATAAACGGATTGAGTGCCAAATAGTAGGAACAAAGTTAGAACAGGTGGACGGTTTCAAGTACTTAGGATGCATATTCTCACAGGATGGCAACATAGTGAAAGAACTGGAAGCGAGGTGTAGCAAAGCTAGTGCAGTGAGCGCTCAGCTACGATCTACTCTCTTCTGCAAGAAGGAAGTCAGTACCAAGACTAAGTTATTTGTGCACCGTTCAATCTTTCGACCAACTTTGTTGTATGGGAGCGAAAGCTGGGTGGATTCAGGTTACCTTATCAACAAGGTTGAGGTTACGGATATGAAAGTAGCTAGGATGATTGCAGGTACTAGTAGATGGGAACAATGGCAGGAGGGTGTCCACAATGAGGAAATCAAAGAAAAACTGGGAATGAACTCTATAGATGTAGCAGTCAGGGCGAACAGGCTTAGATGGTGGGGTCATGTTACACGCATGGGAGAAGCAAGGTTACCCAAGAGACTCATGGATTGAGCAGTAGAGGGTAGGAGGAGTCGGGGCAGACCGAGGAGAAGGTACCTGGATTCGGTTAAGAATGATTTTGAAGTAATAGGTTTAACATCAAAAGAGGCACCAATGTTAGCACTGAACAGGGGATCATGGAGGAACTGTATAAGGGGGGCTATGCTCCAGACTGAACGCTGAAAGGCATAATCTGTCTTAAATGATGATGATGATGATGATGATGAAGTGATAGGCAAGATAAGACATTGGGGACGTTCGCTTTGAGACTAATGTTAGTGACGCTGAGGCAGTTGTAGTAATACTGATTACCAAAGTACAAAGAGAGTCTAAATCAAGTAGAAAAAGTTCTACTTTTAGTAAACTAAATAAACAGGCAGTCGCGTCACAGTTAAAGAGAGAATTCGAAACATTTACTCCTGGCCAGCAGCATGAAGATAACTGTGGCTGAAATATAGAACTGTTGGCCAATAACTGGATAGATACACACCAATTAGAAAAGCTCATGATGGGAAGGGAGCATCTTGTTATACCGTCTTTGTAATAAAACATCCAAAGAAATAGCGACTCGACTACTGTACAACAGATGTAGAACAAAGCATATATATATATATATATATATATATATATATATATACCAAAACTACTAGTAGCGTCTGTTCCCACAGTGAGCGGCTACAAAAGGCGTCTGCTCCACATGTCAGTGGCGGCCTCAACCAACCTCCTGATCTGGAAAGTCAGGTTGTACTCGGCAACATGCCATTCATCCAACTACTAAGCATCATGATGGTACAACGAGAAAAATCTCATTACCCCGGGCCACAGTCAATAGACTGGGATTGTCGTGAGCATCGGATTCCGGGGGCTCACGGACATCATGAGAAGAATCGGAGCTTCTCAAACTCCCTCAAGACCAAACGCAAACACTACATCGGCACACTCAACGTGAACACACTGATGAAGACAGGAAAGATGAAACAACTGACAGACACTCTCAAAAAATTTCAAATCAAAATATGTGCACTGCAAGAAACACGATTCACAGACGAAGACCATTTCAACACGGAGAATTTCAGAATATACAAAGGCTTTTTGGCACAGGATTTGCAGTATACAGGTCCATCACGGACAGCATAATCGACTTTTCGTCACCAAACGAAAGAATCAGCACCATCACAGTGAAATCAGCCAATAAATCCTACAAAATAATCAACGCACATGCACCGACTAATGACTACAACAGGAAAAACCCGGACGAAATTGATGACTTCTGGACGACAATGGAAGAAACTATCAGAAAAATTCCTGCACATAGAGTCAAAATAATACTGGGAGACTTCAACGGCAAACTCGAAAAAGAAAAGATATACAGACATATCACAGGAAAACATACTCCACACAAGGACACCAACAAAAACGGAAAACATCTGATAGACTTTTGCAAAAGCCACGACCTCGCCATTATGTCAACAAAATTCAAGAAACCAACACGAAAACTTACCACATGGAAATTCCCCAGCGGAAAGCAAGAACTACAAATCGACCACGTAATAGTGCAGAAAGACTCACAAAAAGAAATTTTGAACATAGACACCCGTAAAGGCTACTTCGACTCAGACCACCACCTACTACAGATCAGGATTCGTCTTTTACCCAAGAAAAAGCTCCAGAAGAACAAAATTGTTAGACCAGATCCAGAATACGTTACTTTAAACCAGACACAAATATTACACAAAATTAAAATGGAGAAAACGACAGACTGGACACAATTTTCACGAAGAATCCGAGAGGCCATGAAACTAGCACAAGCACCACGAACACGGAAACACCGTTGGTGGAACCACACATGTGACCAAGCTATTGACCAACGAATCAGTGCATGGAAAACATTTAGTAGCCATAAATCCCAAGAGAATTGGATGAACTTCTTGAAAACACAGAAGCAATCAAGAAAAATCATTCGCAGTGAAAAACGACAGTATGACAAACGGCGACTGACAGAGATCGAATCGGACTTCATGAAGAACAATACAAGAAACTTCTACAGAACGTTCAGAGAAAATATGACTGGATATCAACCACCCAACTTGTACTTCAGAAGACCGGATGGAACCCTAGAAACCAATACCAAAAACAATTGTGACATTCTGGCAAAGTACTTTGAAAAACTGCTCAACACGGACCCCCCCCCCCCCCCCCATGGAAGAAATGATGACAGAAACGAGCACATACAATCCAGATAGTGAACCTCCAACTCTAGAAGAAGTTAAAGAAATAATAAAGTCACTCAAGAATCGTAGAGCACCAGGAGAAGATGGCATCATCGCGGAAATCTGGAAGTTACAAGACCCAGAACTCACCAAAGACATCCACAGGATCTTGGAAGACATCTGGAAGACCATGAAAATTCCTGACGACTGGAAAACTGCCCTGATACACCCACTACCCAAAAAAGGTGACAAGACTGACCCGAACAACTACAGAGGAATATCCCTACTACCGGTCACATACAAGATCCTCTCTAAACCTTTACTGAAGAGACTAGAATGTCAGACCGACCACTTGATTGGGGAATACCAAGCAGGCTTCCGTAAAGGGCGGTCTTGTGCGGAACAAATTTGGAACCCGAAAATGATTTTACAACACAAACAGAACCTGATCATTACCTTTGTTGACTTCAAAAAGGCGTACGACTCTATCGACGGGAAAACTCTCTTCAAAATTCTAGCAGAATACAAGGTAGACAACAAAACACGGGCTATCATAGAGCAAACTTTAACCAACACTACCTCCAAAGTAAAGTTCTGTGGGGAACTATCAGAGCCCTTTGAAATTCACACAGGTGTCCGACAAGGCGATGGCCTCTCACCTCTCCTTTTCAGTCTGGTGTTAGATAAGGTCATAAAAGAATGGGAAACATCACAACAGGGGATAACCTTAGGAAACCTACAGATTAAATGCCTGGCTTTTGCAGACGATTTGGCGATTGTCACGAAAGGTATAAAGGAAACAAAAGACGCTATTGAAAAACTGCACGAAATCGCTTCCAAAACTGGACTACAGATCTCTTACGAAAAGACACAGTTTATGAGCACAAAGAAACTCTCATATCTGAACACAAAGTATGGCACGATTTACAAAACGGCAAACTTCAAATACCTCGGTGAAACACTACAAATGAGTGGACATAACAGAGACTCAAACGAAGAAAGAAAGACTAAACTGGACAAGGCATACAAAGTAGTGTGGAATCATTACAACAAGAAGTCTATCTCACAAAAAGCCAAATTACGCCATTACGACTCGGTGGTGCTCCCCGAGGCACTATATGCAGCAGAGACCACACTAATCCTAGGGCATACACGAATCAGACAATTAGAAAAAGTAGAACGGAAAATATTTAGGAAAATATTTGGCGCAACTAAGAACAATGGAATATGGATCAAGAAACCTACAGAGGAACTGTGCAAACATACGGAGACAATCACAGAAAAGATTAGAAAACGCAGACTACAATTTTATGGACACCTATACAGAATGCCATCACACAGGCTGACCAAACAGATCTTTGACTGGGTAACCACTAGAAACAACAATTGGGTGGCATGGTGGCAGAGGTAGAAAACGACCTGAACCAACTCAACATAACAGCAGACACAATAAACGACAGAATAAAGTTCAGAAACATCATTAAGAAAAGTAAACTACATGAGATACAACGTGACAAACGAACAGGCATAAAATGGACCGAAGAACGCAAGCAAGATCACAGCCAGAAGATGAAAGAAATATGGGCAACCAAAAAGGCAATCAAAATGAAGCCGAAGACACAAAGCCGACAAGAAGCATGGACAGAGGACCGGAAACAGAAACACAGCGAGCGAATGAGGGAAGTTTGGGCAGCAAGGAAGGCAGCAAAAGGAACTGGCCATGTAGTTTAGTCCAAATGCGCTCTTTAAGGGTAAAACACCAATAATATATATATATATATATATATATAAAAAACCAGAGTTCACCTGGCCTGGGTGATAGTACTCTGTCAGGGCCCCTTTGCTAGGGTTACAGCGAAGACCTCAACGGTAGTGAAGGCGGAGAGAACGAATCTCGGTACGGTGGAACTAGCGGAAGAGTGACATAATACAATAAATCCACCTTGCGTCTGACTTGTAACAAGCGGCACTGTGGTCGGCGTCTGTTCACCAGAGGTGCGGCCGTAATACAAATTCTGGAACTAACCACTCCAGTCTTAGCCACTGAGCTTTTCTGAGCTCAACCCTTTGATTCTAAGTACTATTATGGAGCGTTTTAGTAATTACAAAATTACCCCAGGTGGTAACAAATCCTCCGCCATCAGTGGCGCAACTAGTCTATCGGATTCTGGGGAGACTAGGCTGAAACGCTATATCCCAAACCAGAGGAAATCGAAGTCTTTTGACCGACTCATGCCCAAGGTCGAAACATTTTTTGGAACTATCAATATTAACTCTCTCTTGACACCAGGAAAACTCTATAAATTAGGAGACACACTAAAAGAACAAAATATCAAAATTTTAGCCCTGCAAGAAACAAGGTTACCTGATGAGAATACCATGGATTTTGGAAACTACCGATTGTTTAAAAGTAAAACAGACAAAAGAATTCTTAAAAACACTCCGCATCTGTTTTTGCATTCGCAATTTCGCAAGACATTCTTGGCTCCGTAATCGAAGTAAATCCAGTAAACAACAGACTAATGACAATTTCCATGAAATGTGCAAATAAAATGTACTGTTTAATTAACGCACACATGCCTATCAACCAGGAGAATAAAACAAATCCAGAAAAAGTAAATAAGTCATGGGAAGTGTTAGAGAATACAGTCTCCAAAATTCCTCAAAATTATGTAAAGATTTTAATGGGTGATTTTAATGCACAGTTAGGGAAAGAGAGAAAATTTAGAAAAACGGTCGGTGAATTCCCTGCACATAAATGGACCAATCAAAATGGAAAGAGGCTGGTAGAATTTTGCAGAAATTTCAATCTCAAAATTATGTCAAGTCATTTTAAGAAAAAACCTTCAAAACAAAAGACATGGCGATCACCTAACAAGGACATAGGTGAATTCCAAATTGACCATATTGCAATCTCGTATCCATGTCACAAAGAAATTTTAAATGTTCAAGTTCGTAAAGGCGCCAATATTGACTCAGACCATTACTTAACCCGTGTGAAACTAAAGCTAAAACCCCAAAATTTCAACAAAAGGACACCATTAATCCCCAAATTTGACACCAGTAAAATCCAACCATCATTATTAGCAGACGAATTTGACAAAACAAGTGCACAAAATTGAGAACAACTCAAACACAAGATTATCAAAACAGCTCAAGATCAAATTCCTTTACGAAAACACAAGAAACATGCTTGGTGGAATGAAAACTGTGATCGTGCAATCAAAGCCAGACAAGAGACATTTAAAGCATGGAATAGCAACAAGAAAGAAGACACATATGATACATTCCTGACAACTAGAAAAGACACTTCAAAAATAATTAGACAAACAAAAAGACAATATGAGAATAGTCAACTCTTAGAAATTGAAGAAGATTTTCAGAAATACAATACCAGAAATTTTTATAAAACTTTTAAAACCAAAATAAAGGGGTACCAACCCCAGAATCTTTGCTTCAAGAAGGAAAATGGACAGTTGGCTCTTAACAACCAAGAAAATTGCAAAGAACTTTCTAAATATTTTAAGAATCTTCTAAATTGCCCCGAGCCCACAGAAAGATTTCCACCAAAAATTCCCCAACAATGCAATCCAGTTTCACTTGCACCAAATGAAGAGGAAATCATTAAAGAAATTCATAGGTTGAAAAACAACAAAGCATCTGGTGAAGATGGAATTGTTGCAGAACTTTTAAAGGCAGCTGGTCCAAAAACCGTTAAAGAAATTACTTCAATCATGCAAAACATTTGGCAAACTGAAAAAATTCCTGATGAATGGAAAACCACCTTGATTCACCCACTTCATAAGAAGGGAGACAAAACTGATGTTAATAATTACAGAGGAATTTCTCTTCTTCCAGTCACATACAAAACCCTCTCTCAATGTCTTCTGAACCGAGCACAACAACAACTTGAATGGCAAATTGGCGAATATCAAGCAGGTTTCAGGCCAAATAGATCTTGCCCAGAACAGATTTTAGTCCTCAAACTAATTCTCAGACATCAAAAAATTTACAATAAAAAACTAGTTTGTACCTTTGTAGATTTTAGAAAGGCTTATGACTCAGTGGATCGTGAATCTCTTTTCCAAATTGTGAAAGAACAAGGCCTGGATCCTAAAACCACGGCAATTATCAGAGACACGCTAACTGGTACAAAATCAAAAGTAAAGTTCAGAGCAGAAATTTCAGAACCCTTTGAAATAAAAACAGGCGTGAGGCAAGGTGATGGACTCTCTCCGTTGCTATTTAACTGCGTTCTAGAAAAAGTAATACAAGAGTGGCGCGAACGAAAATTAGAGTTCAAAATTGACCAACCAGTGAAATTAGGACGAACAAATATTCGAATAGACTGTTTGGCCTTTGCAGACGACTTGGTTATTCTAACGCAGGACATCCAAATTGCTCAGAAACAAATAGAAATTCTTAAAGAAACAGCAGAAAGAGTAGGTCTCCAAATCTCATTTGAAAAAACACAGTATATGACTAGCAACAAACTGGCACCCAAACTTTTGGAAACTAAGTATGGAAAAATCAAAAGAGTTTCGCAATTCAAATATTTAGGTGAAACAATCTCAGAGACTGGTCTAGAAAAAATTGGAAATGAAATTCGTTGTCAAAAGATGGAGACAGCTTTTAGACTTACAAAAGACATCTACAACAAAAAATGTCTCTCGAGGTACTCTAAATTGAGACTTTACAACACGGTCATAAAACCAGAGTGCCTTTATGGGGCTGAAACGCTAATTTTAAACAGAAAAAAGGACATTCAAGAAATCCAAAAAAGAGAAAGAAAAGTAATCAGAAAAATTCTAGGTCCAAAATATACTGAAGAAGGAACATACAGGCTAAGAGCAAATAGTGAAATTCAACAATACACCAGCATATATTCGGATATGAAAAAACGCAGATTAAAATTTTATGGGCATATTAAAAGAATGGATGCTACCAGACTAACTAAACAAGTAGTGGAATTCTACGAAAATCGAAGTAAAGCTAAATTTGAGACAATAAAATGGATTGCTGCTATAAAAGAGGACATGAAAGAGGCAGATATAAAACAAGATGAAATTCAAGACAGAAAATTATTTAGGCAAAAAATTCATGACTGGGTAGTTGGTCAAGCTGAAAAACCAAAGAAAACTGGAACCACATGGTCTGATGAAAGGAAAAGAGCTCATTCCGAGAGAATGAAAACAATTTGGGCAGAGAGAAAGTCTAAAAGAAAATAACTGAATGCCCCGTGATTGTACTTCGCGTGGTCCAGTAGGGCCCAAACGTGAATAATAATAATAATATATATATATACTACTGGCCATTAAAAGTGCTACACCAAGAAGAAATGCAGATGATAAATGGGTATTATTGGACAAATATATTGTACTAGAACTGACAAGTGATTACATTTTCACGCAATTTGGGTGCATAGATTCTGAGAAATCAGTACCCAGAACAACCGCCTCTGGCCGTAATAACGGCCTTGATACGCCTGGAAACTGAGTCAAACAGAGCTTGGATGGCGTATACAGATACAGCTGCCCATGCAGCTTCAACACGATACCACATTTCATCAAGAGTAGTGATGGCGTATTGTGACAAGCCAGTTGTTCGGCCACCATTCACCAGACGTTTTCAATTGGTGAGAGATCTGGAGAATGTGCTGGCCAGGGCAGCAGTCGAACATTTTCTGTATCCAGAAAGGCCCGTACAGGACCTGCAACATGCGGTCGTGCAGTATCCTGCTGAAATGTAGGGTTTCGCAGGGATCGAATGAAGGGTAGAGCCACGGGTCGTAACACATCTGAAATGTGACGTCCACTGTTCAAAGTGCCGTCAATGCGAACAGGAGGTGACCGAGACGTGTAACCAATGGCACCCCACACCATTACGCCAGGTGATACGCCAGTATGGCGATTTCGAATACACGCTTCCAATGTGCGTTCACCGCGATGTCGCTAAACACGGATGCGGCCATCATTATGCTGTAAATAAAAGCTGGATTCATCCGAAAAAATGACGTTTTGCCATTCGTGCACCCAGGTTCGTCGTTGAGTACACCATCGCAGGCGCTTCTGTCTGTGATGCAGCGTCAAGGGTAACCGCAGCCATGGTCTCCGAGCTGATAGCCCATGCTGCTGCAAAGGTCGTCGAACTGTTCGTGCAGATGGTTGTTGTCTTGCAAACGTCCCCATTTGCTGACTCAGGGATCGACACGTGGCTGCACGATCCGTTACAGCCATGTGGATAAGATGCCTGTCATCTCGACTGCTAGTGATTCGAGGCCGTTAGGATTCAACAAAGCGTTCCTTATTACCCTCCTGAACCCACCGATTCCACATTCTGCTAACAGTCATTGGATCTCGACCAACGCGAGCAGCATTGTCGCGATACGATAAACCGCAATCGCGATAGGCTACAATCCGACCCTTATCAAAGTCGGAAACGTGATGGTACGCATTTCTCCTCCTTACACGAGGCATCACAACAACTTTCACTCGGCAACGCCAGTCAACTGCTGTTTGTGTATGAGATATCGGTTGGAAACTTTCCTCATGTCAGCACGTTGTAGGTGTCGCCACCGGCGCCAACCTTGTGTGAAGGCTCTGAAATGCTAATCATTTGCATATCACAGCATCTTCTTCCTGTCGGTTAAATTTCGCGTCTGTAGCACGTCATCTTCGTGATGTAGCAATTTTAATGGCCAGTAGTATATATATATATATATATATATATATATATATATATATATATATATATTCTAACGTGTTTGGTTGTTAAAAGGAAAATCGATGAAATCTTCATTGACTTTTGTAGCAGAAGTTTATCAAAATATGTGTCACAAAAATCCAATTATGGTTGCGTGTAAAGGCTGATGCAGACACTAGTGGGTGACTCAGGAAGAGAAACTGAGGTTATCAACGTAAAAGCTGGAATGATAAACATCGATTTCAAATACTGCTTTATAAAGAAACATGCAGGAGTACTACTCGGACTTCCATTTACTTCCAACACTGCTGTGACCATGAGTGATATGGAAACAAGCGACAGTAGTGTTGAGAAGTAGCCGCAAATGTTAAATCTGAACAAGGTTCCAGAGCCCGATGGGATACTTGCTAGTTTCCACCAGTTCATCCCCGATTCTTTAAAGAATCGACCTCCCGTGTATAAAACAGCTTCAAACTTCTGATTACAAATGAATTAATGTGTTAAATATTTGGCGTTAACCATGTAAGCGAGATAAATTTTAGAAAAGGCTTGAAGTTATATGTGAAGACAGTTGGAAGTGACTAAATGCTCTCATTCTCGAACACTGGATGAATATAGTCCGGGTAGTCTGCGCGTCGTGGGTTATACTGCCTCAAGGCATACATAAGATATGCGCAATCAAAGTTGTCACTCGGCGCGGTGTCTGATGCCTGCGACTGTTTATGGCAAATGCCTTTACCGTCGCTCGCAGCAGCCACCGCGCCGATTGTTAAATTTGATTGCGGATGCAATATAGTTACTAACTTGAATACTGGTTTTACTGTGTTAAACCTTTAACAGAACATAATACCTTTAAATGAGCAGATTGCGATAGCATTGTAAATTTTTAAATTCGTTCTATAATTGTTTGAAATATTGAGGATCAAATTTTAATGGCTCGTGGAAGGCATTAGATAGGAAACCTGCCAGTGGAATGGAGTGACAGTGTATCACGTTTGCCATTTAGTGATATACAGGGTGAAACGAAATTCGCGCACTCGGGCTTTGCAGCGATACTCATCATGTGCCACAGATAAAGAAATGTCTCACAAAATTTCGTCCGGCGGGTACATTCGGCAGAAAAAGGACGTTAAAGAGTGGCAGTCTGGTAACAATGCAACCACTTGTATGGTAACTACCTCTGCTAGCACATGTTAGCCGTGCTGTATAGTTGGTGCAGAGTTTTTGGTTAGCATGCAGGGGTTCGATCCTGGGTTGAGGCATATGTTTCTTATTTGGTAAGTGTAGTGCAGGTGGTACGGTATCTGGCATATTAATCGTCAACAGTGATTGCAGCGGGTCCTCTGGAAAACATTTGCACTTACATACTACAATTGTAGAAACGGAAGATTGGTCAGTTTTGAAAAAAGCTCTTTCCACGTCGTGGACGTGAATTTATTCGCACCACTTCATTTACTAGATGCGAAATCTGTTTTCTTTGCACCCTCCTCCAGTGGTCCCATAGATTAGTACCAACTACTATTTTTGTCTCGTTCACTTCCATTACATTTCGTCAGGGCCTTACGTTACCAGTAGGACTAGCAACGTGCTTTGCGAATAATGTCCAAACTGGTTATTATTTGTATGTGTCATCACCATGGTTCCACTAACTATGCCTTTCAGCATTGAGTCTGGTAACAGCATGCTGTTTAGTACGTATCTCACTGCATTATTATTATTATTATTATTATTATTATTCTTCTATCGAGGAGATTGTGGAAACATCATGCCTATTACAACAGTGCAATTCGAAACCGAACATTTCACAAGTAGCGGTGTCGGGATGAATCATGCAGAACAATATGTCAGAGGGGCAATGCGCAGTAGACGGAACAGCTAGCTGTCCATCAGACAGGGACTAGTTGCGAATGGAGTAACGCGCCCGTGACAGACTCCAATGTACATGCGTACACGTATCGAATTTTCTCATTGTAAACCTCTAAACCAGTGTTGCAGACATATGGCATACACAAATGATGAATATGTGGATATGCTTCTGGTCCTTGGTGCATCTGATAACCAAACTGGTGTTGCCGCTCTGAATATGCTGCTAGATATCCTCGTCGACATCAACCAGATAAAAATGGGTTCCGTTGCCTGGAGCTGCGCCTTCGGGAGTCAGGTTCTCTCCTTCCACCATCGCGTGACAGAGGTCGTCCACGGACTTGCAGTACTCCAGCTACTGAGGAAGCTATTCTGGAGGTCGTACACCAAGAACCTCAGCGAAGTACACGTAGCGTAGCAAGGTAGCTGCGTGTCTCGCAACGCACGGTCGCTAACGTGCTGCACCCATATAATTATGCTTTCAAGCAACACCTGAATCCTGCAGATCGCTATCAGTGGATGCAATTCTGTGAATGGTTCCAACAACAGCAGAAAGCCAACGATGACTTCGTGATCACCATAATATGGTCGGAAGAAGCAGCATTCACTCATGAGGGTGTCTTGAACATGCACAATGGCCACCATTGATGTGAGGTTAACCCGCATGCGGCCTCCGACCGTGGATATCATGTTTGTTTTGGTATCAACGTCTGGGCCGTAATATTGGGCGGCAGGTGTTTGGGCCTCTACATGTTGCCTGACCGGTTGACTGCACGAAGGTATCATGCATTCCTCTCAAACTACACTCCTGGAAATTGAAATAAGAACACCGTGAATTCATTGTCCCAGGAAGGGGAAACTTTATTGACACGTTCCTGGGGTCAGATACATCACATGATCACACTGACAGAATCACAGGCACATAGACACAGGCAACAGAGCATGCACAATGTCGGCACTAGTACAGTGTATATCCACCTTTCGCAGCAATGCAGGCTGCCATTCTCCCATGGAGACGATCGTAGAGATGCTGGATGTAGTCCTGTGGAACGGCTTGCCATGCCATTTCCACCTGGCGCCTCAGTTGGACCAGCGTTCGTGCTGGACGTGCAGACCGCGTGAGACGACGCTTCATCCAGGCAACAGAGCATGCACAATGTCGGCACTAGTACAGTGTATATCCACCTTTCGCAGCAATGCAGGCTGCTATTCTCCCATGGAGACGATCGTAGAGATGCTGGATGTAGTCCTGTGGAACGGCTTGCCATGCCATTTCCACCTGGCGCCTCAGTTGGACCAGCGTTCGTGCTGGACGTGCAGACCGCGTGAGACGACGCTTCATCCAGTCCCAAACATGCTCAATGGGGGACAGATCCGGAGATCTTGCTGGCCAGGGTAGTTGACTTACACCTTCTAGAGCACGTTGGGTGGCACGGGATACATGCGGACGTGCATTGTCCTGTTGGAACAGCAAGTTCCCTTGCCGGTCTAGGAATGGTAGAACGATGGGTTCGATGACGGTTTGGATGTACCGTGCACTATTCAGTGTCCCCTCGACGATCACCAGTGGTGTACGGCCAGTGTAGGAGATCGCTCCCCACACCATGATGCCGGTTGTTGGCCCTGTGTGCCTCGGTCGTATGGAGTCCTGATTGTGGCGCTCACCTGCACGGCGCCAAACACGCATACGACCATCATTGGCACCAAGGCAGAAGCGACTCTCATCGCTGAAGACGACACGTCTCCATTCGTCCCTCCATTCACGCCTGTCGCGACACCACTGGAGGCGGGCTGCACGATGTTGGGGCGTGAGCGGAAGACGGCCTAACGGTGTGCGGGACCGTAGCCCAGCTTCATGGAGACGGTTGCGAATGGTCCTCGCCGATACCCCAGGAGCAACAGTGTCCCTAATTTGCTGGGAAGTGGCGGTGCGGTCCCCTACGGCACTGCGTAGGATCCTACGGTCTTGGCGTGCATCCGTGCGTCGCTGCGGTTCGGTCCCAGGTCGACGGGCACGTGCACCTTCCGCCGACCACTGGCGACAATATCGATGTACTGTGGAGACCTCACGCCCCACGTGTTGAGCAATTCGGCGGTACGTCCACCCGGCCTCCCGCATGCCCACTATACGCCCTCGCTCAAAGTCCGTCAACTGCACATACGGTTCACGTCCACGCTGTCGCGGCATGCTACCAGTGTTAAAGACTGCGATGGAGCTCCGTATGCCACGGCAAACTGGCTGACACTGACGGCGGCGGTGCACAAATGCTGCGCAGCTAGCGCCCTTCGACGGCCAACACCGCGGTTCCTGGTGTGTCCGCTGTGCCGTGCGTGTGATCATTGCTTGTACAGCCCTCTCGCAGTGTCCGGAGCAAGTATGGTGGGTCTGACACACCGGTGTCAATGTGTTCTTTTTTCCATTTCCAGGAGTGTATTTGCCTGATGCGCTGGGAGGTGTTCTACTACATGTTCTGCAGAGGATATGATGGTGCACCTCCATACTCTGCAATTAATGTGCGGTATTATTTGGATAGAACATTTCCAGGGAAATGGATCGGACGTAGAGGTCCAGTTGTATGGCCACCGCGTTCGGAGCTAAATCCCCTGGATTTCTTCCTGTGTGGACACATGAAGGAACACGTGTACTCTGTTCCGCCAACGAATATGGAAGAATTGGTTGCACGTGTTCATACTGCTCTTCTTACTGTGGGCACAGCTTTTCTATGAAGGGTCCAGAACTGTGTGATCTGGCGGGCCGGCCGCTGTGACCGAGCGGTTCTAGGCGCTTCAGTGCGGAACCGCGCTACTGATGCTACGGTCGCAGGTCCGAATCCTGACTCGGGCATGGGTGTGAGTGACGTCCTTAGGTTACTTAGGTTTAAGTAGTTGTAAGTCCAGATGTTAAGTCCCATGGTGCTTAACGCCATTTGAACCATTTGATCTGGTGGGTTGCGCAATGTTTGGACTTGCAGGGAGGTCGCTTCGAGCATATGTTGTTTTGAGCACAACGTATTCTGTTGGGAAGGTCATGCGGTCATTAATATGGACGTTATTATTGTCACTGGTTGCTAGCGCGTGACATCTGAGCGCTCGTATTACATGTAGTATAAATGACAAGTAGATATTGTGTTATTGTACTGTACTATCATCTTTAGTATCTCGAAACTGAGATTGTTTTTGTAGTTATCCTGTCCTATGACAAGTCATTTGTTTCAACTGTCTATTTATTATTTGTCTAACCACGTATTTGTTACGTTGAGCGTTACAAATTGTTGTAAGTTTAGAATACATGTGACCTAAGAAACGATGTATATTACAGTATGAGGTGTCGCAATGAAATTAGCAAATAAAAAAAAAATGCGCTCTGACGCAGGATCGACCCCTCGTCCCGCTGCATGCTAACCCAAAACTCTGTCTAGTGCACCAAATGTACATACAACTAAGATGTGCTCACAGAGATAGTTACCAAACGTGGTTACAGTGTTGCCAGATTGCCACTCTGTAACGTCCTTTTTCGCCTGATTTATTGACCAGACGAAATTTTGTGAGAAACGTTATTTTATTGCTGGCATGTGTAGTGTCGCGCTGCGAAGCGCGAATTTCGCTTCACCTTGTAGGTTCTGAATTTACAGCTATATATGCCCCGTTTTAACCATGATTTATTGTGCACTATCTGATAAAAACTGTCCGGACACCTATTAGTGCACATTAGAAAGGCTGTGTCCATCCTTTGTCTTTATGACGACTTGAATTCTGCTGGAGACACTTTCAGAGATGTGTCTGAACGTCCGTGGCAAAATGGCTCCTCATTCTTGCTCAAGAGCCGAAGCTAGAAAAGGTAGCGATTTATTTTATTTATTTATTTATTTTTGCTTCATAATTACAGCCTATTACCCGAACAACAAAAATACGACATAAAATCACATTTCGTTGTATGCTAATAAATTTACACATTAACTATTTATTTCTGATACTTATTTTTTTTTAAATTCTGCAACTAGTTTTACTACTACGAAACTAAAATATAACCCTTCACCAGTCACCCAGCTACTTTTACTATAGGCGATACAGAAAATGTTTGTTAGTTTATTTTGGTGCATTTAACTTGTGGAAGGTTGTTTGAATTACTGGATCCGCGCTCATACTGCTCTAGTCAACAGTCATTATCTGCTGGATTTCTTGGCCGTCAGCAACGTTTACACTACAAAAAGCAAATCCATCCAGCATTGTTACGTCTTAAAGTCCGCTCTTCCATGATCACTTGCACCAACGCGATGTAGATTCTTGGGAAACTGTTTCATCGGTCGCTGGCCTCAGTTATCTTCTCTCCTTCTGCAGAATGCGTCGTCTAGCCTGGATGGCAGCATGCTGGCAGCATGAAGTCTGCAGTTTCGTCCAAGACGCCCCTTAGTGCTTCTTTGGGATCCAACATTATTAATACCTGATGGCCATCATCCGCACCATCTTCGCGGAGCGCGCGTTCCCACAATGTGTGTTCTGTGTGCCCACCCTGCCGCAGGCACAACTATCATTCATCTGTCATTTGATTTTGTATAGATGCGTAGCATACTGACCACCTTCAGTCAGGTAATGTATCAGTCCACTCGAAGGGTTAAGAAATTTCGCTTTTAATCTCTCCTTGATGTTAGGGAGAAATTCGTATTTTCTCCTACCTGTGCTTGAATTGTCCCATTTATTTTGCCAAAGTTGTAATATGCAATCAGTTATTATCCTCTTCGGATTGGCCTAATCCCAAGACCCTTCGTACTTACATTTGACTTTAATTAATAAAAGGCTTCCCTTTTTCTAATTTCCGGGTCCAGTGGCCATATTCCTAGAACTACTAACGAAATTTCATTCGGGGTAGTGCAGTAGGCACCCACTAATCTTAGTAGCACTCCTCGTTGAACTCTTCTTACTAATGAAACTGGCTTCACAAGCTGCAACCCATGAGCCCGAACGCTTGCACCATATCCTACGACTGATGCTAACATAGATTTTTGGTATACTCTGTTTTCATGGGAAGCTGCAATTGGTTATTTGCAATGGCTATAGTTTCATTCATCATGTTTGTATCATTTAGAAGTTAGTGTTGTTGGGTGCTAGGATCTGGAGCCAAGTCGACGCTCGAACACATCCCAAAGTTGTTCCATCGGATTCAGATCAGGACACTGCGCAGGCCAGTCCGTTTCATGAATGTTGTCATCGTAAAACAATTCCCCCATAGGTGCTGCTTTATGACAGAGTGCTTTGTTATGCTGATACAGTCATCGTCCCATAACTGTTCCTCTACTGCATGTAGTACTCATCGCTGTAAAATATGTACATATCCTCACTCATTTACCGTTTTCTTAAACGCAATAAGGCGTTCATAACATAACCTCGAAAAATACCCCCATACCGTTACACCACCTACTCTGCTCTTCACTGTCGGCGCTACACGGGACTGTACCTACGTACATGAATACTTGTTCCATAGATAATGAATCTACATCTACATCTACATTTATACTCCGCAAGACACCCAACGGTGTGTGGCGGAGAGCACTTTACGTGCTACTGTCATCACCTCCCTTTCCTGTTCCAGTCGCGTATGGTTCGCAGGAAGAACGAACGCAGGAAAGCCTCCGTGCGCGCTCGAATCTCTCTGATTTTACATTCGTGATCTCCTCGGGAGGTATAAGCAGGGGGAAGCAATATATTCGATACCTCATCCAGATACGCACCCTCTCTAAACCTCGACAGCAAGCTACACCGCGATGCAGAGCGCCTCTCTTGCAGAGTCTGCCACTTGAGATTGCTAAACATCTCCGTAACGCTATCACGCTTACCAAATAACCCTGTGACGAAACGCGCCGCTCTTCTTTGGATCTTCTCTATCTCCTCCGTCAACCCGACCTGGCACGGATCCCACACTGATGAGCGATACTCAAGTATAGGTCGAACGAGTGTTTTGTAAGCCACTTCCTTTGTTGATGGACTACATTTTCTAAGGACTGTCCCAATGAATCTCAACCTGGCACCCTCCTTACCAACAATTAATTTTATATGATCATTCCGCTTCAAATCGTTCCGTACGCATACTCCCAAATACTTTACAGAAGTAACTGCTACCAGTGTTTGTTCGACTATCATATAATCATACAATAAAGGATCCTTCTTTCTATGAATTCAAAATACATTACATTTGTCTATGTTAAGGGTCTGGTGATTAGAAAGAATTGTTATTTAGAAATTCTTTTAATTTGTTTTTAAACTTTGTTTGCCTAGCTGTCAGACATTTAATGCTCTTTAGCAATTGACCAAAGAATTTTGTGGCAGCATAATTCGCCAGTTTCTGTGCCAAAGTCAGATTTAACCCAGAATGCTGAAGATCGTCCTCATCTTTCCAACCCTCGTGCTGTCTGGCCATTTATCGCCTATACGGATTCTTTCACACTGGAAACTTTTAATTTTGGTTCCGGCCGGCCAGAGTTGGGAGCGTAGAGTTGGTAGCACTGGAGGGAGCCATAGCTTTGGCGGAGACGCCGCCAGAGGGTCCGTGACCTAGAGCTGTCGCGATCGCCACGGCGCCGCTGCTCGATGAATGGATGAGCGGCGGAGCGAGGCCGCGGCCCTGCCACGGCTTCTGCCTCTGAAGACGCGCCGCGCCGCTGACGTGTCCGTCCGTCGCGCTCGCGTCAGCCGCTATTCCTGACAGCACGGCGCCCGAGCCGCGTCACAGTCCGCTCCTTCTGGAACTGACCACCCCCTCCACCACAACAGCTCCCCATCGAACCCCTGTCGCCCCCTCCCCCCACTCCCTCCTACTACTTCACTCGCCAAACAGTCGCTGTCGTACCCGGAAAGGACACACAGACGTGCTTCTCCGTTTGTCACTAGGGCAACAGTCATACTTGTTTTGGTATCGCGGTTTCACGTTCCAACTGTGACAAGAAAACAAGGCAGCCACGCCCCCTGCCCCTCCTGAGCCGTTTGTACTCTAGTCTTCTCCTCCTGTCTCCCCTCCTACCGCTCTCACAGCTTTACTCGGAATCACCCTCCCCTCCGGCACGCATCACATATG
Organism: Schistocerca cancellata; assembly: GCF_023864275.1. Classification (NCBI taxonomy): domain Eukaryota; kingdom Metazoa; phylum Arthropoda; class Insecta; order Orthoptera; family Acrididae; genus Schistocerca; species Schistocerca cancellata. The sequence continues at coordinate 603,088,287 of NC_064631.1, read as the reverse complement.
ATAAATATGCATTACGCACGCTAGCGCTGCGCGTCCAAAGATAGCGCCGTGTTATGACCGTTCCTCTCCACGTTACATCATCGCTCTTCGCGTGACTTTGTGTTTATATTTGTTTTGTAAAGCTGTGAATTTCTTGTGACGTGTCAAGCTAACAGCGGAGCATTCTTCGAAAGCGAGCGTACGGAATATCAGCTAGCTGTACGGTTGGATTGATGAGTTCTTAGCAAACAAAACACGCAAGTCATTCTTAACGGTGAAAAATTTACACACGTAAAAATAACTTCGGATATACCCATAGGCAGTCATACTACCATTATTTTTCATAGTTTATATACGGTGATCAGCCAGAACATTATAACCTACTATCGACTTGGCCACTTACAGCCGATAGCGGGGCCACCTTGCGAGGAATGATTGCTCGTCAGACACAAGCACGGTGCATAAAGTATCAGTGAGCGTGCTGTCCATGTGTAGAATGGGGAAGGCGCGCGATCTACACTCCTGGAAATGGAAAAAAGAACACATTGACACCGGGGTGTCAGACCCACCATACTTGCTCCGGACACTGCGAGAGGGCTGTACAAGCAATGATCACACGCACGGCACAGCGGACACACCAGGAACCGCGGTGTTGGCCGTCGAATGGCGCTAGCTGCGCAGCATTTGTGCACCGCCGCCGTCAGTGTCAGCCAGTTTGCCGTGGCATACGGAGCTCCATCGCAGTCTTTAACACTGGTAGCATGCCGCGACAGCGTGGACGTGAACCGTATGTGCAGTTGACGGACTTTGAGCGAGGGCGTATAGTGGGCATGAGGGAGGCCGGGTGGACGTACCGCCGAATTGCTCAACACGTGGGGCGTGAGGTCTCCACAGTACATCGATGTTGTCGCCAGTGGTCGGCGGAAGGTGCACGTGCCCGTCGACCTGGGACCGGACCGCAGCGACGCACGGATGCACGCCAAGACCGTAGGATCCTACGCAGTGCCGTAGGGGACCGCACCGCCACTTCCCAGCAAATTAGGGACACTGTTGCTCCTGGGGTATCGGCGAGGACCATTCGCAACCGTCTCCATGAAGCTGGGCTACGGTCCCGCACACCGTTAGGCCGTCTTCCGCTCACGCCCCAACATCGTGCAGCCCGCCTCCAGTGGTGTCGCGACAGGCGTGAATGGAGGGACGAATGGAGACGTGTCGTCTTCAGCGATGAGAGTCGCTTCTGCCTTGGTGCCAATGATGGTCGTATGCGTGTTTGCCGCCGTGCAGGTGAGCGCCACAATCAGGACTGCATACGACCGAGGCACACAGGGCCAACACACGGTATCATGGTGTGGGGAGCGATCTCCTACACTGGCCGTACACCACTGGTGATCGTCGAGGGGACACTGAATAGTGCACGGTACATCCAAACCGTCATCGAACCCATCGTTCTACCATTCCTAGACCGGCAAGGGAACTTGCTGTTCCAACAGGACAATGCACGTCCGCATGTATCCCGTGCCACCCAACGTGCTTTAGAAGGTGTAAGTCAACTACCCTGGCCAGCAAGATCTCCGGATCTGTCTCCCATTGAGCATGTTTGGGACTGGATGAAGCGTCGTCTCACGCGGTCTGCACGTCCAGCACGAACGCTGGTCCAACTGAGGCGCTAGGTGGAAATGGCATGGCAAGCCGTTCCACAGGACTACATCCAGCATCTCTACGATCGTCTCCCTGGGAGAATAGCAGCCTGCATTGCTGCGAAAGGAGGATATACACTGTACTAGTGCCGACATTGTGCATGCTCTGTTGCCTGTGTCTATGTGCCTGTGGTTCTGTCAGTGTGATCATGTGATGTATCTGACCCCAGGAATGTGTCAATAAAGTTTCCCCTTCCTGGGACAATGAATTCACGGTGTTCGTATTTCAATTTCCAGGAGTGTATTTGACTTTGACCGAGGGCAGATTGTGATGGCCCGGAGATTCGGCACGAGCATTTCGGGCACTGCACGACTTGTCGGATGTTGAGCAGTGCTGTGGTGAATGTCTTCAACAGGTGCCTAACCCTCATTACAGATGTCAGACGTCGTAGGCTGGACATACTGGTAAAATAGGGCAGGTGGCGCACTGCGGTGGACCTAACATCAGATCTTAATGCTGGGCTGAGTTCAGGTGGGTGTGACCACACAGTGCACCGAACACTCCTAACGATGGGCCCCCCGCAGCCGACGCCTCATGCATGTGCCAATGTTAACACCACGACATCGGCAACTGTAATTGAAATGAGCACGTGACCATCGGCACTGGACGTTGGCACAATGGCAGATCGTTGCATGATCTGATGACTTCCGTTACCTTCTTCATTACGCCGATAGGAGGGCCCGAATCCGTTGTCTTCCAGGGGAACAGCTCCTTGACACCTGTACCGCGGGACAGAGGCAAGCTGGCGGTGGCTCCATTGCCCTCTGGGGAGCATTCATGTGTGCATCCGTGGGTCCAGTGGAGCTCTTGCAAGGCACCGTGGCGGCCAAGAAGTATCGGACACTACTTGCAGCTGACGTACAACTCTTCATGACGATCATTTTCCCGAGAGCACTGGCATTTTTCATCAAGGTAATGCGCCGTGTGACAAGGCCAGGTGTGTTATGGAATGGTTAGAGGAACACAGTGGCGAGTTGCAGTTGATGTGCTGCCTCCCCCCCCCCCCCCCCCCAACTCGCCAGATTTGAACACGATCGAACACATCTGGGATGTGGTTGCTCGTGGCGTCAAAGCTCATCGTCTCCCCCCCCCTCCCCCCTCCTCCACACACACACACACACACACACACACACACACACACACACACACACACCTGCCCGGTATTTACGGGGATAAAAATAAATGCAGGTAACGCAGATAGCAGATAGCTTACAATACCCTTCTTTGACTTGTGCTCAACCCCTCCAGCAACTTACCAACACCTCATTGCTTCCATGCCACAACGCATCGCCGCTGTTATACATACCGGCTATTAGGTAGATGGTAATAATGTCTGGCTGATAAGTGACCTAGTGGATAACATTGGAGGTTCCGTAAGACTTTTCGTGGATGTTGCTGTTGTATACAGAGAATGGCAACACTAGGAAACTGCAGCGAAATGCAGGTAGACGTGCAGGTTATCGACGCTCGTGCAGTGACTAGCAGTAACAAATGTAGTGTATTGTGCACAAAAAGACAGAAAGATCTAATATTGTATGACTACACGTTTGGTGAACAATCGCTGGAAGCATTCACTTTCGTTAAATATCTAAGGGTACCTGTGGAGTGTCCGCAGCTCGTAGACTTGCAGTAGCGTTCTCGCTTCCCGCGCATGGGGTCCCCGGTTCGATTCCCAGCGGGGTCAGGGATTCTTCCTGCCTCGAGATGACTGGGTGTTGTTGTGTCGTCTTCATCATCATAATTCATCCCCATTCGGGATTGCCTACTACAGCGGTGCGGGTCTCCCGCATCGTGCCCTACGCTTCTCATGGGACTTCATCATCATTATCATCACGAATAGAGTGACATTGAAAGTGGAACGATCACATAAAAATAAACGCATGTAAGGCAGATATCAGACGGAGATTCACTGGAAGAAGCCTCAAGAAATACAGCCCACGAGGGAGGTAGCTTACAAAACCATTGTTTGATCAATACTTAAATATTGCTCGTGAGTCTGGGATCTATACAAGTCAGTGTTGATATAGGAAATGGAGAAGGTCCAAAGAAGAACAGCAAGTTTCTTTGAAGATTCGTTTAGCAAGTGCGAAAGTTACGGAGATGCTCAGCCAACTACAGTGGTAGATGCTGCAACAGAGACATTCCACTTTACTGAGTGGTTTACTGTTTAAAGTTCCCTGGGCGAGGAAGCCTAGGAGAGCCAGCCAGTATATTGCTTCCTCCCACCTACACGTTGGAAAAAGGCCATGAAGATCAAATTACAGAGAGCAGAGATCTTTCGGAGACTTACCAACGATCGATCTTCCCGCGGATTGTTCAAGGCTGGAACAGGAAGAGCGGGAAGTACAGTGGTACACAAGGTACTCTTCGTCACGCGCCATAAGCTGGAGATGTAGATGTAGAATGCTGGTGAGCGACGTGAATGGACTGGACTTCAAATTGTTGCGAATTGCTTTATGTTTTCGAGTTGAGTGGTACTTATATCAACGCTTATTTCAGTTAGCGCTTCCTGAAACATAAAGGACAGAGCAAAAGGCAGCAAAGACTGTACTACGCAGTAGTCTGTTCTCCCATTGGTAATCCTGCTGAAGGACCTTTTGTTTTCACGATGCTCTCTTGCACTTTTGTGATACAAAAGTCTTAAGAGCTCATGTAAGATGCGGAAGACGAAACGACTCTTGCAGGACATACTGTTGTCAAACCCTTGTTCATGACGTCGTTCTTGGAGTTCGCGCAAATCTTGTAAAAACAAAATTTCCTTATGCTAACTCCAATCTTGTTAAGCCCAGTTGAGAACTCGTCTGTTCTGGGAATTCTAGACAAGTCTGTACATATCCGAATCTAAAGATACTCCACGAAATCTTTTGAGACTGTTTTCGTTGTGCCACCTGGTAGAAAAAAATAAAAGCGTATGGAATACCACTCCACGCACGTGCCTGGGCTGGCAACTCTTCGCAAACAGAACTCAATATGTTGTTGTCAATAGAGGAGAAATTACCGGAAGCCAAAGTAACGTTGCGCACTCGGTTATGTATGAGACTATGACCATTATTTAAGTAGGTAGTATGTCCAAGGTGTTTCAGTTACACTGCAAACTCTGTAAGCGGTGTTGCACGGGAACCAATCGGTAACGCCGTGTACACAACGTCCCGTGCCTCGGACTTGACAAGTAGCATGTAGGGCTTAGTGTAACTAGTCGAGTTAGGTGCGGCCAAGGAAAGAAGTACATCCCACCACAAAAAAAGAAACAAACAATTGTTGCTCCATTTAGTACTTCAGACTCGTATGTCACCAGAATCTTTTCACACAGCGCTGCTTAAACTCAGACTGAAATATTAAAAAATAGAAGTGGTGCATCGGCAAAGCGTGAGATACTGTAACCGGCCATTGCAGCCTGTGCATGATGGAGAGGCTGGTCCTAATAAGTTTTCGTTATTCTGATGAAGCGTGGTATGGTCGGAGAAATGCCGACTGACCGTACAGTAGCTTTCGGTTGCTTCAATAAACTTATGTAACCATAGGAGATTGGGAGCAGTGGAAGAGAGAACAACAATACCGTTTAGGTGATATAGTCTGGTTTACTGACGGGTCAGAAATAGACGAAGGCGCTGAAGTTGGGATATGCAGGGTGCAGCCTCGATTAGAGAGTAAACTCTCTCTAGGGAAGCTGATTACTATATTCCAGGCGCAGATATTCGCTGTCAGAGAACAGGCAGAAGAGAATTTACGTTGGGTGTACAAGAATCGTAGTACCTATATTTATTCACACAGGCAAGCAGTTCTGAAATCTCTATCAGAACCTGCAATGAGATCAAAGGTCGTTGCAGGATGCTTGAGGCTACGGGAAAGCAACAAGGTAAGCTTGCTCTGGGCCCCTGGCCACAAAGGAATCAATGGTAATGACCAAGGAAGGAGCGACGGCTCCATTTGTTGGCCAGGAACGTCTTAACTACCTCTAAGGCGATGATAAAATCTAAACTACGTGGCAGAGTCAGGAGGGACACGTAGAATATTATACTAAAATCGAAAAAACAAAAATTTGGCAAACTAATGATTCCGAAACCATGTTTTGAGAGAGGTTCTGAAATCCTGACGTTGAACAGGAAGCAGATTAAACTCGTGGCAGGTCTAATGGCTGGCCATGGGGACTTCAGGAAACGCCTGCAGACGAAGGGCATAGAGAAAGGAGCCCCTCGGCGCAGAGATCGTGGTATGGTGGATGAAACCGTACCATACTTAATCTTCCAGTTCCATGCATTGGAGATCAAAAGACACAAAATACTTGGGTCATTAATTCATGAAGCAACTCTAGCTAAGAGAGGTCCAGTACTGGGACCCCTAGTGCTGTTCAAGGGTACTGATTCGCTTTGCTAGACTGACGCGGAGAGATACTGCATAATGAACTTATTTTTGATGTGGAAAACAAGGGGTTAGGATCGCTGCTGTTCTGTCTACCTGGCTAAATCAAATTAAATGAGATCAGCGAAGCGTGGTTGCATTCATTAGGGTACGTGAACGTAGAGATAAATTGGTGATGGAGGCCTGGACACTAACATCAGTTCTGTCATGAGCCTCTTCATGATGTGGAAACAGGAGTGTGGTGTGAACTTAGTGCAACACGAATTATTGGATCGATCGCTTCTACCAACGCTTTAATTTCTGATAGGTATGAAAGCAATACAGGGTGATTCACGAAGATATGCAAATATTTTAATGTGGTATTCTACAATTAAATCTAAAGAAAAAGGTTCATATAAACAAAGGAACGCAAATGTTTAATTAGGGAGCTAAGGCCAATAGAAGATTTTGCCTGAAATTTAGCAACTACGCTAATATGAAGCCATCGCAAAACTGTACCAGGTTAAAGTAAAACATGGTTTTCATTTATTTTGTTATTATTGATTTGGTGAATCTAATAAAATGTGTCCCAGACGTGTATCTGCAGTAGTTTTCCAGAACATCCAGAGAAGCAAAGGTGTAATTTCGTAAAATTTTTAATTTATCAACCACTGGGCTCAATTTGTTTTTTTAAATTCCAGACAAATGCACAAAGTTTTCAATGGAAGTTGTAGAGAATTTAATTTTGGAAATATGATGGTAATAACGTTGACTGAAACTGTATGAATGTGTCAGACAATCTGCTTTTATTAATACCATAGCACACGTGAATTCATGCTAAACCCGAAGAAACGAAGCTCAGTGTTAAGGAAGTTGTAACTCAACAGATGCTCAAAAATGCCTCCAGGACGACTGCAACAACTTACTAACGGTTGCCAACAATGAAATAAACGTTTCTGCATTCTTAATGCAAAGTAAACAAATTTACTTGTATAATAATCTTTGTTTCTCTGGACGTTCTGGAAAACTACTGCAGATACGTGTCTGGGACATGTTTTCAAATGGCTCTGAGCACTATGGGACTTAACATCTATGGTCATCAGTCCCCCAGAACTTAGAACTACTTAAACCTAACTAACCTAAGGACAGCACACAACACCCAGCCATCACGAGGCAGAGAAAATCCCTGACCCCGCCGGGAATCGAACCCGGGAACCCGGGCATGGGAAGCGAGAACGCTACCGCACGACCACGAGATGCGGGCGGGACATGTTTTATTTGATTTACAAGATCAATAACAACAAAATAAATGGAAATGGTACTTTGCTTTAACCTCGTACAGTTTTGCGATGATTTCATATTAGCGACGTTGCTAAATTTCAGGCTGAATCTTTTATTAGCCGTAACTAAACATTTGCGGACCTATATATGGACTTCTTCTTTAGTTTTACTTGTAGAATAACATATTAAAATATTTGCATATCTTTATGAATGACCCTGTATATTGCAACCTTTTCTTTCAAAGAACTAATAACGAACGAAAAGACCTACTGTCATTTCATAAACGACAATGCAAGACTGCACACCACCAATGAGTCTGTCACACTATTACGATGTGTTTTTGATGACAGTAAGTATCCTCCAACGTCTGTTGTCCCATCTATCCTCTCGTGCACCGATGAAGAAATTCTCACCACTAGCAAAAGTTCTAGAGCATCTCCGGAATTCTATATGTTTACTAAATCTTACCAGCAAATTCCCGTCACGCATCCACTCCTCTCTGAAGCCACGCCTATACCAACATATATCCCTCTCTTCACCCCTTTCTCTCTTACACTCCGCACAAGCTGTTTCAAGGCCACCGTAACCATTTTCTACTTACTGATGCAACACCGTCTATAATTTAACAATGAGCGATCTATGCAAGTTTGATAATTTGAGTTGACAGTGTATACAGACACCTTCTTGTTTTATGATAATTCTTGTGTGACGTAGTTTAAATTTTCTCTGCCTTTATTTATTAATTACTTTGCCTTAGGCATTTGCTGTGGCTCAATAATTTCGTTTCAGCCATACAACCATGCGACTTGCGGTAGATGTAGTTATTTCACGTAGTTTTCTCTGCACTGGAGTGTGATTGGAGAAATCTGGTAATGTGAATGTTGTTCGAAACTTTTGACTGGTAGACAGTGAACAAGTGATTAATACCGCTGTTCTGTTTAGGATGTGGCCATTAGATGTCCGAGTGGAAACACTTCCGTCGTTTGCTGCCTCGGAATGTCAACGTTTGTCAAGAGTGGACCAGCTTTGATGTGACTTTAGCGATAAAAAGTGTAATAGTATCGTCAGTTTTTGGGAACTCTCGCAAAAAGGAGCAAGGCAGAGCCCGCAGTTGCGTACCCTCAGCCATATTCGCCCACATTTACTCAGAGATCCGCGCTGGGAAGGATCGTGTGAGTGAAAGTGGTCCAGTCACGGTCTGCGGGAAACTAACAGAGCATAGAATTTCAGGATATCTAGATGCGAGCTAAGGTCTGAAGGCGAGTGTAGCTGCGTTCCGCTGCAGTTGATTGGACACAACGCGTGTTAGGTATTTTTAGAAACTTTCGTTCCGTGGGCTTTCCCTTTGACGTATCACACACACTCATTTAAATGGAACCGTAGTTTTTTTGTGAACGAAAGTGGTCTTTGAAAGATACTCTGTGTGCGCAAACCTCTCTGTTTGCTTTGTCTGCTTACATATTTTGAGCTGCAAAATGGTTCAAATGGCTCTGAGCACTATGGGACTTGACATCTGAGGTCATCAGTCCCCTAGAACTTAGAACTACTTAAACCTAACTAACCTAAGGACAACACACACATCCATGCCTGAGGCAGGATTCGAACCTGCGACCGTAGCGGTCACGCTGTTCCAGACTGAAGCGCCTAGAACCGCTCGGCCACACCGGCCGGCTTTCGAGCTGCACGAAGGGTTGCTGTTTTTAGAGCTGTATAGCAAGAGAGCAATCGCTAAAAGAGAAACACTTAGAAATTACGGAGAGAGTAAAGACGAGTTTGTGGCCCATTCATAACACGATATTTAAAGACCCCAGCCACAGACATTCGAAATTACGAAAAAGCTAATTAGTGATATAAAAGAGAATGTGAAAGTATATGCCATTCCTTCACCTAAATTGTTGCAGTAATTCCAGAATCAATAGTCTCAAATATCAGAGCCTCTTACAGTCCATCTTACAGGGAATTATTTTTTAACGATTGGTCTTAAACGTATACTTAAAAAGTATTAAACAAACTTACAAAATAATAAAGCTTAGCTGAAAATTCATTAAGTACACAAATCCACTGCCAGCCTTTAATAAGAAGACGAAGTAAATGTTCCTGAATTCCTATCAAGAACAACTGCCAAGATGAGAAACATAGAAGTAGATATCCTCTGAGTAACGAAGCAGCTTAAATCACTTAATAAAGGTTCCTCTCAGAGTATGCTGATAAAATAGCTCCATATTTATCAATTACATACAGCCACTCGCTCACAGAGATCCGTACCTAATGACTGGAAAATTGCTTAAGTCACACCAATACCCAAAAAGGGAGGTAGCAGTAATCCGCTGAATTAAAGGCCTATATCACTAACGTCGATTTGCAGTAGGGTTTTAGAACATAAGCTGTATTCGAACAGCCGGCCGTGGTGGCCGTGCGGTTCTAGGCGCTGCAGTCCGGAACCGTGGGACTGCTACGGTCGCTGGTTCGAATCCTGCCTCGGGCATGGATGTGTGTGATGTCCTTAGGTTAGTTAGGTTTAAGTAGTTCTAAGTTCTAGGGGACTGATGACCTAAGATGTTAAGTCCTATAGTGCTCAGAGCCATTTGAACCAATTTTTTTTGTATTCGAACATTATTAAGTACCTCGAAGAAAACGATTTATTGACACAGTCAGCACGGTTTCAGAAAATATCGTTCTTGTGAAACACAAATATCTCTTTACACTCACGAAATAATGAGCGCTATCGACAGGGGATGTCAAATTGATTCCATATTTTTAGATTTCCAGAAGGCTTTCGACATCGTTCCTCACAAGCGTCTTCTAATCAAACTGCGTGCCTACGGAGTATCACCTCAGTTGTGCGACTGGATTAGTGATTTCCTGTCAGAAAGGTCACAGTTCGTAGTAATAGACGGAAGGTCATCGAGTAAAACAGAAGTAATATCCGGCGTTCCCCAAGGAAGTGTTATAGGCCCTCTATTGTTCCTGATCTATATTAACGACATAGGAGACAATCTGAGTAGCCGTCTTAGATTGTTTTAAGATGATCCTGCGAATGAAACAAGACATGTCCACTATCTATCTGTTCATATAGGAAGAGAGATTCGACTTAACTGTTTTGCATTTCGATACAGGGAGAAAGATTCGACTTAACTGTTTTGCATTTCCATATGATTTGCCGTTGTTAACGAGAGTATTGATGAGACAGAGCATACGTAAAAGAACTAGAACGATTAGTGTCAAAGATTGGGTTGCAAACTCCTTTTGAGAAAACAGAAATGATATCCACCATGCCAATTGACATATTCCATATTACACTCCATAATGCCTAAAAATTAAGGTGGTAAAAAAGTTTAGGTATCTTTGTGAGCCAATATGGAAAGCCAATGGAAGAGCATCAAGAGATAGTAGAACATTAAAACTACAACGAGCACGGAGAACAACGTCGCCAATTTACAAAAAAATAGTCTCTTTCAATAAACCCTAAACTTCGGCATTATTCCTCCACCGTTAAATCAAAGGCAACATATTCAAGTCAAACACTATTTAAACTAAACACTCAAGGAACAACCGACAAATTGCAGAAAATTGATGGAAGGATACTCCGAACGATTATCAATAAAAACACAAAGTTATTGGTCAGTGGAGACTCTCACCCAGTTCGGTGATTTTCCAAGGAAGGGAATCCACTGTTGGTAGGATACGAAAAAGAAGAGTTTCATTTTTGGCCATATTTCTCAATTACCGAAAATAGACTCCTGAAACAACTTTTTGGCCTCTTTTGGAGCAGTAAAACAAGAAACAACTGGGTCAAAGAAGTACAGACGGATATGAATGAACTGAAAATTACCAAAGAGCAAACTGAACATAGTGAAGAGGAGCTGCTTCTGAAGAATAAATAAGTACATAAACATTCAGAACATCACAAGGGAAGAACTGTGTGATATATGCAGAAGATCGACCAACCACATAACTCCAAGTAACAGGAAGAAATTGTTGACTGCTAAGCTCTAAACTTATTCATTGTAGACTTCGTTGCATAATGTTTTATTGTTCCAACGTGGGCGTAAACTACGTAAATAAATAAATATGAAACGAATCCACGCCCCATTTATAGCAGAATTATGCAGGGATTACCATAGCATAAAATGTGAATTTGCATGTGGCACTATTCTCACACCTATACTGATAGCCATATGGCCATCGGAAAAGTGGAAATCTGTTTATCCCCAGATAAAGCCGGCCGCTGTAACCGAGTAGTTCTAGGCGCTTCAGTCTGGAACCGCGTGTTGCTGCGGTCGCAGTTTCGAATCCTGCCTCGGACATGGATGTGTGTGATGTCCTTAGGTTAAAGTTGTTCTAAGTGTAGGGGACTGATGACCTCGGATGTTACGTCCCATTGTGCTTAGAGCCATTTGAACCATTTTGAACCCAGATGAAACATCTCTGTGGCATCGTAATGCCGATCGTCCGTCTGCTGCTGACTGAAGTCAAGGATGCTAGTCTACTGCATCGTGCATGGTGTAACACTTATGCTCTCGTGCAACTGGCCAGACTCAAACGAGAAAGGATTAGGTGACCTTTCAGTGCTCCTGTGTTATGATCCACACAGTTGTAACTCACAACTGCCGCCTCGAACATTCATTGTCAACGTTTTTATTTACGAGGGTTGCCCAGAAAACAATGCATCGCATTTTTTTTTCTCAGCCGAAAACAATGCTATGAATGCGAAACGTTACGTACGTATTATTTGAAGTCTCCTGAGTAAGCGCGCCAAGTTTCTGTCACTTTCGACATACAGTGTAGCTGCAGGACAGTTTCAAAATGGCGTCTGTAGGTGATGTACGATACAAGCAACTTGCTGTCATTGAATTTCTCACTGCAGAGAAAGAAACTGTGGGGAATAGTCACAAACGCTTGTGCAAAGTCGATGGAGCATCTGCTGTCAACAGAGTACAGTTAGCCACTGGGCACGGAGGGTGAGGTCACAAGAAAGCGGTTCAGCGGAGCTCCACGATTTGCAGCGTCGGGGAGACTATGCATGGCTGTCGCACTTGCCGTGTTGCAGCGAGCTGATGTTGTCATTCGCGAGGACAGATGCATTACGATGCCATTCGTGGAAGACATTCTGAGGACGATGAGGAGGTGATTCACACAGTGAAGCACTTGCTCCGCCACCAGGACAAGGATTCGTACCGACAGGGTATACACGCCCTCGTTTCGCACCTGGAGGAAGGCCAAAGAACGGGATGAAGGTTAAATGGAAAAACAGAGTGTGCAGATAAAACACCATTCTTTCGTGTGTGTAGTTCTCATTATGTTCAATAAGGAACTGTCGAAGAAAAAAAAAAAAAATGCGGTGCATTACTTTCTGGGCAACCCTCATACTTATACTTGACACTACAGACAGCAAGAAAGAAATAGACATCACAGCTGAAGATGGCTGACCAATGAATTACAGTGCTGCCAACATTCCAACAATCTAGGATTCTGCCTGACGACTACGTCGCGCTTTCTTGCTGCTGACAGACTGCCCCCTGAGCGCTCGTATTTAGGTTATTCGAAATGATTCAAGAAATTAAACAGTAAAATGATTTTTAAAATTTTTAAAGAATTTGAATAATGTGTTTTTGAGCCGATATAACTACATATATCAACTCAATAAGTAATGACATTTACCAGCTTACAAAAATGTACTTAAATGTATTTAACGAAGGTACGATCAATCACACCCCTAGGTACATCAAAATTCCGAAGAAAGAAAATTCATTTAATTTAAAATCGTAAATATTAACTGTGATTCGAAAGTGCAAGAGAAAGAAGTAAAATCAGCTACATTCTGTGTTCTCCTCAAGTTACTGAAACAAAATAGCATTACAGTAAACTCAAATTAATACATTAAAAGCATGGTTCAAATGGCTCTGAGCACTATGGGACTTAACTTCTGAGGTCATCAGTCCCGTAGAACTTAGAACTACTTAAACCTAACTAACCTAAGGACATCACACACATCCATGCCCGAGGCAGGATTCGAACCTGCGACCGTAACGGTCGCGCGGTTCCAGACTGTAGCGCCTAGAACCGTTAGGCCACTCCGGCCGTCTAAAAACGTGTTTTAACGAAATATTTAATAAGTGTTATAGGTTTCAATGAAATCTTCGTGCTTGAATCTTCATCAAATAAATGTTAGTTAACTGAGACAGTATCTGGAAATAAAGATATTAATGCGTACCACATGTAATCATACTTATAGTTTATCAGGCACCAATCTGTGGGTAGTTCAAGAGTTTTGAACTTGAATGAGGGTGTGGTTTCCAATATCACTGTGCCCAAATAATATGCCATCAACAGAAATGTTAATACATCTGTTATGTATAGAGAGAACCATTTTATGAGATGCCTGAGAAACTGTCTCTGAATTTCGACGAAGTCGAACTGCTACAGAACGAATGCTGTGACTAAAATCATCAAAGTCTGTTTGCTTGTTACATTATCAAAGAAAAGGTCTTAAGTTAATAGCAGCGCACACAGTTAGCGACGACATACGCTGAAGGACAAAAATCGTGATACCAAGGAGGAGTTGTGCGACAAACGAAAGTGGGTAGACGCGTTTCTACGTCTGAAAGATGACGTCTATTCAGTTTTCGTGCCAGTCCCGTAAGAATTGCGCTAGCAGCGCCACTATGAGGATGCAAATCATGTTTTCTGCAAATACGCGCTGTAATGGTTGTGAGCGTTAGTTATCTTTGAAATTGGACGTGAAGAGCTGTTGTTAATCAGGAATGCCTTTAAGGCGAGAAAGACGCCATTATTAACACCTCACTGGCAGCGGTGGTCACGGAGGTTTTTTTTTTTTTTGTACGGTCGCAAGAAGACAGGGCCTGGACGGCCACGTGGCACTACCGAGAGGGAAGACTATCGTAGTCGGCGTGTGGCTGTGGTGTATCGTACTGCAGCTGCAGCAGCAGTTTGAGCAGCAGTTGGCACCACAGTGACAAAACGAACTGTAACAAATCGGTTACTTCAAGGACACTTCCCATCCAGCAGCCCTGTAGAGTGCATTTCGTTGTTCCGAAACCATCGCTATTTGTTACTCCAGTGGTGTAAGGCGACAGCTTATTGGAGGGGAGGGTGGAGGTCTGTTATGTTTTCTGATGGAAGCTGGTTCTGCCTCAGTGGCATAATGGCCTCTTTTAAGTTCCTAACTCGCCACAAAGGGGCTGGGCGACCTCCTACTGAAACCACCGTTTCGTCCTTTTCTGATATACTGCTACAGTTGCGCATGAAAAGATTTTCATTTGAGTTGTCCATGGGGAGAAGAGCTGGAAAGTACAAAAAATTCTAAAAATCTCAGAATACTCATCTTGTCGTGAAAACATAGTTTCGGGCCTTTACCGGGTGCGAAAGCACGTTTCTTATTGGCTTTCTGGTATCTAAATCGTTAGTGGGAGAAAGCGGGCTAGAGTCCAGTTCCCCTGTTGGAGGGACAGTTAGGCCTTTTGGGTGATTGGTCGGATGAAGTGCGCCGAGTCGAGCCAACGAGATTTGAAGGGAGGTGAAGGGTTTTTTGAGGAGAGACTCTAGGTGCTACTCTCAGAATCGCCGCGACTGTGATAAGCAGATATGGACTTCGGCGTGATGCCAAGTCTCTGGATTGTGATTTAGCACCTCTCGAGACTTAGATAAATTTTCCGCGATCGCGTCTGGGAAGGTGACTGCATCCCGCGGCCACAGCCACAATAGCCAGCCAGCGCTAGTGGTCGTAGCAGCACATCGTACGGCGACGTCACGCAAACTCATTGCAGAGGCCGGTGTGGTCGACGGAGGACAGGGATTTCATGTGTTTGAAGAGAGAGGGTTCCATTTCTATCCTTGAGCTCCCGCTGATCTGTCGCTTTAACATGTGCTTCACGTAACCGTTTGGCTACTTCTGTCTCTTCCTGTCGTGTTAAATTCGGGGTAACACTTCAAGCACTATTCATGTATCGCCTTTCAAATCATGAATAATTTCTTACAGATCATGCTGATATGATTATTTCCTTCTTCTTATTTGCATAGTGATGTTGTGTATCAGTTCACGTTCTTGCTTTTTCTTCAATATCTACTGAAGAAACAACGGTTTAATTAAATCGGTAACTCTGACAGTGAATGAATACTAATTCAACCAGTATTGGCCAGCAACACGCTGGTGGCGGCCCTAGTTTGTCTTTCTGAATAATCTGCTATTCGTTTAATGTTATAAAGTCAGTGTCTAAAAAATATGATTTTTCTATGTGTTAATAGAGAAGTAATAAATGTATATTATTAGCAGATCAAAATCTATGATTAGGTATCCATCCCACCACTATAATTAAATTGCCAGCATCCCCCAACCATATACACTTACCTAAGACCCCCTAATGAAATCAGGATTGAAATTTGACCTTTCTTGCAAGCGCCAGATTGGTTAATTTGGGAGTGGGGACATAGCTGCGAGGTCATCGGTCCCATTGGATTAGGGAAGAATGGGGAAGGAATTCGACCGTGCCTTTTCAGAGCAGCCATACCGGCATTTGTTAACATTAACAATTTCCATTAACAAATCTCAATGGATTGAGCATCTGCACGTACACTGAGGAGAGAAAAGTCATGGGATTCTTCCTAATATCGCTTCGAACATCCTTTTGTCCGCATAGTTCAGCAGCTCTATGTGGCATGAACTGAACAAGTCATCTGAAATCCCCTGCAGCAATATTGAGCCATGCTGTCTCTACGGCCGTCCATAATCGCGAAAATGTTACCGGTGGAGGATATTGCGCACGAACTGATCTCTACAGTATGTCTCATAAACGTTAGATGGGATTCATGGGGGATCTGGACGGCCAAGTCATTCTGTCGAATTGTCCAGAATGTTCTTCAAACAAATCACGAACAACTAAGGCCTGGTGACATGGCTCATTGTCATCCATAAAAACTCCATCTTTGTTTGGGAACGTGAAGTCCATGAACGGCTTCAGATGGTCTCTAAGTCAATCGGTTCAGTTAGACCAGAGAACCTAGTCGATTACATGTAAACACAGCCCACACCATTATGACACCACCTCCAGCTTGCACAATATCTTGTTGACAACTTGGATCAATGACTTCGTGGGCTCTGCGCCACAGTCGGACTCTACCATCACTTCCTACCAACTGAAATCGGGCCTCACCCAGCAGGCCGCGGTCTTCCAGCCGTCTCCAAGTCCAACCAATATGGTCACGAGCCCAGGAGCGGTGCTGCAAGAAAAGTCGCGCTCACTTCCCAACAACTGTGCTTATTTTAAAGCAGTCACATTATGAACCTATAGTACTGGTACCTATGAATGAGCATGTGCCCTTAGTGTACTAGTTTCCCTAAAAAATAACCGTGCTTATTTTAAAGCATTCACAATATGAACCTGTAGTACTAGTACCTATGAATGAGTATGTGTGCTCAGCGTATTAGTTTCCCTAAGGATGAATAAAGATTAAAAATACGGTAGCAGAAAGTAAAAACGGAAGTGCTTCGTCCCCAAAAATTATTCATATTTGCAATAAATCTCTGATCTGCTACGTTTCGTACTTAAAAATTCTTTGTTTTTCGCAAAACATTCATTTTGGCGTATTAGAAACCCAATTCGCGATGCCATCATGGTGTCATTTATTAAAACACGGACTCGGCAATACAGTCAAATGCCGGCCGAAGTAGCCGTGCGGTTAAAGGCGCTGCAGTCTCAAACCGCCAGACCGCTACGGTCGCAGGTTCGAATCCTGCCTCGGGCATGGATGTTTGTGATGTCCTTAGGTTAGTTAGGTTTAACTAGTTCTAAGTTCTAGGGGACTAATGACCTCAGAAGTTGAGTCCCATAGTGCTCAGAGCCATTTGAACCAATACAGTCAAATAAAGTTGTTGTTGTTGTGGGCTTCAGTCCAGAGACTGGTTTAATGCAGCTCTCCATGTTACTCTATCCTGTGCAAGGTTCTTCATCTCCCAGAACCTACTGCAGCCTACATCCTTCTGAATCTGCTTAGTGTATTCATCTTTTGGTCTTCCTCTACGATTTTTACCCTCCACGCTGCCCTCCAATACTAAATTTGCGATCCCTTGATGCCTCAGAACATGTCCTACCAACCGATCCGTTCTTCTAGTCAAGTTGTGCCACAAATTTCTCTCCTCCCCAATTCTATTCAATACCTCCTCATTAGTTATGTGATCTACCCATCTAATCTTCATCATTCTTCAGTAGCACCACATTTCGAGAGCTTCGCCGGCGGAGTAGCTGAGCGGTTCTACGCGCTTCAGTCTGGAATCGTGCGACCGCTACGGTCGCAGGTTCGAATCCTGCCTCGGGCATGGATGTGTGTGATGTCCTTAGGTTAGGTAGGTTTAAGTAGTTGTAAGTTCTAGGGGACTGATGACCTCAGATGTTAAGTCCCCTAGTGCTCAGAGCCATTTGAACCATTTTATTGAGAGTGCTTGGGTTCACTTTATTATGAGTAAACGTTTGGGGTCAACTTCTTATGGCCTGAATATCGGTCCTTAAGATACCTCCAGTTGGTCGAATGGGTTAGGATGTCATAGTACCAAGGAACGTGCTACTTTATACCGATGCCATGGAAGGGGTATTGTCCTTCGCAGAGTTCTTTGTCGTATACCGAGTTACGCAAATGTCTACTTTGTTGTGCAAGGTCGTCGTTCGTTTGCGTACTGCTTCTAATACTGTATCCATATGGAGGACAGCGTACAAGTCAACTATGCGAGTACAGCGTATAATCGAAGTTTTGCTGTGGTAGTGACGCCAGTACTCTTGAAAAAAGGGAGGAGTTTCTTGGCCGTACCAAACACTTTGTTCCTGAGAAGGTCAACATGTTTATGGAAAAAGAAGTGTTTGTCCAAAGTGACCCCTAGGTAAGTCACCATTGCCCCTAGGAGAAGTCCCGCCCATGCAGTCTCAAGTTAGTAGGCATCGAGGGGTGTTTCTTGCTGAGATAGATGCCTATCTGTCACCTTGGCTGGATTTATTTGCACTTTATTGCTCTTACACCAAGCGGCTGTGGCTCCTAGTTGACACTGAAGGCATCGAATGTTGGCGTGAATGTGTCTGCCGCTGGTGAGAAAAGCCGTATCATCGGCAAACTGCGCAGTTCGTACCCCTGTGACAGTTGGCATGTAATTGACATAGAGATTAAATAGTAGTGGGGATAAAACGGATCCTTGAAGCACCACCGCCTCCGCCAGTCTGGTATCAGACGGTTTGCCCTCTACTGTAACAATCATCTTTCTGTCTGTCAAAAAACTACTTACAAGTTTCACAACAGAATTGGGTATCGACGACAGTCCAGCCACTTACTGAATTAGTTGTTCCCTCCATACTTTGTCACAGGCCCTTTCAATACCTAAGATGACTGCTGCGGTAGCACTAGACACATTGAAATTTCTGGTAACATTTTCCGCCAGACGAAGGAGTTGCATCTCCGCGGATAGTTTGCGGTGGAAGCCATACTGTTCTGCCCTCATTGTACCAACTGTCACCAGTGGTTCCAAAATGCGGGCCTCGATGACTCTCACTCAACATGTGACGCTCCTCGTGCCTTTCATATACCCTCTGGAGCGACAGTAACACGACTAACACTAATGCACTCTAGTAGCCGTTGTACATGTCATAGACAATTTCAATTCGAATCGTTTGCACACGTGCCGATGGTGTGCGTATGTACGAAGTTACATAGACATCTGACCATGTCTTCCGGATGTTTCACTTTCTTTTTTTTTTGTCAGGCAATGTATTCCAGTTATCATTTTGGTGACCCTCCTTCGACATTGTAGTTTCTTTCTCTTGATAATTTTACTGTAGTAACTTCATCTTTTCCGTTTACATTTGCTACGTGTAACACAGAGCTGTAATTTCGAAGATAGCGAACACCGTTGATATTGGTTCGCTAACAGTCACTCCAGAGCCTTGAACGTATGCAAACAATTTTCTAGGCTGCTTCTCACTCACGAAGTCTATCATTGCTGTCTACTTACCATTCCAACTGTAGCCTGTTATTTTGTGACTGTCCTTCCTCTCAAGGCACGTTACGTACGCTCGGCTTATTCTGCATACAAAAGTCCATTAGCCATTTTCCCTCGCTATATGTGCTTCAGTAGCCGTGGGGTCCGATGATATCTTTACAACCTTCTCTTCGCCAGCCTGCTTTTGCTCTCAGATGGCTCATAATAGCAATACTGTGTGTACTTTGGCGTTTGGTTCACTAGATAAACATCATGTTTTTCCTCCTTGCCTGTAGCGAATCATTGTGGGAGCGTGCATATTTTGCAAGAAGTTGTCATAAAACAGCTCCAACAGAAATGTTTGAAAGGATTCACAATAAATATTCCAGAAATCTAAATATGTGACATACTAATGGTACGTTTGACTGCTACCAGGCTAGGAAAAAACTCCCTTATTAATTATACGAAAATTCTTTCATGGCGAGCGTGTAAGAAATACCACCGAGTAATACTGAACACGCGCCGCTTTATTCATGGTAACAACCTCATTGTGAACTGTTCAAATGGCTCTGAGCACTATGGGACTCAACATCTTAGGTCATCAGTCCCCTAGAACTTAGAACTACTTAAACCTAACTAACCTAAGGACATCACACCCACCCATGCCCGAGGCAGGATTCGAACCTGCGACCGTAGCAGTCCCGAGGTTCCGGACTGCAGCGCCAGAACCGCTAGACCACCGCGGCCGGCTATTGTGAACTGTCAAATTCACTGACACAGGTAAACGTGGCGAACTGTACATAGATACAAACATGAATCAAGGATACATAACAAATTGTACATAGATAAAAACATGAATCAAAGATAATATTAACGTAAAACATAACATCAACGGAGGTAAAAAAAGAAGGGAGGTGGCACTACAGATTTACGGTGTACGTTGTTTTGAAGCCAGAGTGGGCGGGGCCTGCTGCCATTTTAAGTAGCCCAAAACATTAACAGACTGCTGTTTACGCTTGCTTCTTGTGCATTATTTCAGTCATGTGAGCGCACAACTGTTGTAAATATTAGAAAATACAGAGGTTATATGAATAACATAGAGCCAGGAAGGGGCAATTTCGAACGTTCTTCTGTTCTTGAATGCGTACTTGCTCTAGTAATACGACACAGTTGGCCTCGTTAACGTAACTTCTTGTCTGCTGCTATATTTCGGATAATCATAAACAGAAGAAAGTGATGCGAAAAGCGTGCTTTCGTAATCCATTTAATTCCATTTTTACTGTATTTGCATCGGTAACAAATGTAACTGGTACTCAGATACCAATGCTTGTTTGCTGGTTCTCATTCGTTATATTTTCAGTTTTCAACTGGTGTGTACAATATTTTTAATGTTCACATTTGAAAAAAAATTACCTACGTGTTCTTTAGTAGCCCATAAATGTGTGCAACGAGGAAAGAAGCAAGGCATACTATATATCTGATGCATGTCAACAAAGTGAGTGGTTACTGAAATGTCAAAGAAACGGAACTGCATAGAGATACCCGTCCTCTCACTTTGACGTCTTACCTATGATGTGGCTTTCAGAGTGTGGCCAATAATAGTAACTTACAGGTAAGAAAAACGACATAAGTTTTTAAACATATTCCAGCGTTGTGGAATGCCATAAATGTGATTAACGAAATGGTCTGAAACTCTTAGGCCCCCTCAAAATCGATATTTTGCTTTAACATATATGTGAGTAACTTTTTAGTAATGATAGTCTAATCTGTGTGAGATGTAGGCCTACCTTTCCAACAGTAGCCTATTTGCTTCTTCTCCCGGAATATTTCTCCCCTGCAACTCAGTCAGTTTTTCAGAAATAACCAAACATAGCACAATTGGAATGTACGTCTACTTTGATCATCTGCTTGAATTTCATTTTGAGGATTTCAAAGTATTAAAGCCTATACCATGCTTTCTGATATACCAGTAGTTAGTTACTTAGTTTCATATTCCATGAATCATTTGCACGATAAATCGTTATGATATGGAGCGAGTCATTGCATAATGACTTCAATTATTTTTGGTAAATATAGCTCCATATTGATAATTTAATAGTTTTTACGTTTTTTAATTAAAGACAGATAGGTGTTAACAATTGCTACACATCACCATTTACACATTTTGGTAATAGATAATCTTCTGAGGAATAGGAGGAGTTATCAAAGAGAAACGTTTACAGTTTAGTTTCAAATTTTACTTCGCTGTGTGCACGCATTTTATATTAATGGGTAAGTGATCAAAACTTGTGGTTGCAGTACAGTGAACGCGTGTTTGCGCTACAGACAACCTTAACGTGGCGTAAAGAATGTAAATTTTCTTCTTCTGGTATTGTAATTGTGTACATCGTTGTTCCTGTTGAAGTGCGGTGGATTATTTACAACAAACTTCATGAGGGAATAACTACACTGTGAAACGAATAGATTGCTAGTCACGCACCGAACACGGGACAGACACGACGAAAAGAGTTCTCACATAAATTTTCAACCAAAGCATTCTTCAGAAAGGAAGCATAACACACATACACATTCATAAAAGCATACACACAAAACCCACGCACACATGACCGCTGTCTCCGTCTGTGCTAGCCAGAATCTTTTTTAAAGGGGGAGGAAATGTGAACGATGAATAATAAAATCGGCGAAAGGAATTTAGGGCATCAGATGCTGCCCCGACAATCATCACGGTTACGCAGCCGTGTGCTGTGCGGGGTCGAGACCTTTGATACAGTGTGGCTCGGATGTCGGAGCGTCTGCGACTTGGAAGGCAATGAAAAACACAGGAAAGAGGAGAAAGAACGGACACTGAGTGAAGCAACGCAAATCTAAAGTCAAATGACGGAAATAAAACCATTACAATAAGAGTAAACAGTGCAACTATAATTGATGTATACAAAAGAAAATACTGCTTCAATTGCTCCACTTAAGAATGAACTTTAAACTTCAGATTACGATCGGATCGATTAGTACACCCGTAAACAACGCAAGCTGGCATTTTTGATGAAACAACTATGTCTCCACACAATGAAAGCACCCAAACTGTCGAAATTGAGCACGGGCACGTCAGATTAACGTCACGGGAGAAGTATCAAGCGTTTAATCATGGACATATGAACGCGGTGAACCTAATGTTTTGGGCTAGTTAAGATGGCGTACATTGGCTTCTTTTCCCCCCAGGGGGTCCACAACTCTTTTGTGGACACGTGCGTAGCGAGCACGGGACCCCGAGCTAATGTGGCCTTCCTTCCTTTCCGGGCTGCATACCTTCCCTTTCCGCATCCTTCCCCATCCCCCATCTTCGCCCCTCCTCCCCTCACCTCTGGCTCTTTCATCCCTTTCTCCCCATCTGGGAGTATGGTTTGTGCCTACGTCCGGAGACGAACGCTCGTAAATGTAACGCATTCTTCGCCTTCTTTGCTTGTCTGTCTTCTTCCTTCCTTTGTCCTTCTCTTTTCCTTACCTCTTCTCCTTACCCTTTTCTCCGCTGCGGCGTTTGAGACCTCTCTTCTCTCCTTTCCCTTTCTCTTTCTACCTCCCTGTGCGTGTCTGAAGGCCGACCCACGCATTTTTGTGCGTAGCCGGTGACGGGGTAACACGTAATTCCCCGCTCCAGGTAGACAGGTAGGACACGTACGTACCCCCTGGTAACGGCCAGGCCCAGGGAGGGGTGATTACCCGAGTTGATACCTTCAGAAAGTGCCGATTGGTCCCTCCGTCCGTCTGTCGGGAGGTGTGACCTGAGGTGTGAACAATCACCTAAGGCGGGAGTGCCCTCAGAGAGGGCCCCCACAAGGGAGGAGCGCGCCATCGGAGACGCCAGTAATCATGGGGGATACTTCCGAAATGGTTTCCTCACCTTCCACTATGTCTGCTCACAAGCGTAAGTTCACTGAGTCTCAGCCACAGACAGTTCTTCCATCTTTGCCACAGTTACTTGTTGTTTCTCGGTCTGACGAAGGTCACGACTTCTCCACGGTCAACCTTTTCATTATTCAGAAAGGTGTCGACGCAATTGCAGGTCCTGTAAAGTCTTGTTCCAGATTACGGAATGGCACCTTGTTGTTAGAAACAGTCAGTGCCCTCCAGGCACAAAAATTGCTGCGTACTTCACTGCTCCACACCTTCCCTGTCCGGGTTGAAGCACACCGCACTTTAAATTCCTCGCATGGAGTCGTATATACACGCTCCCTCGATGGATTGTCTGATGAAGAAATTCAGCACTACCTGTCTGACCAGGGCGTAACGGCTGTTCATAGAGTTATGAAATGGGTTGACATGAACATCACTCCAACCCGCACTGTCTTCTTGACATTTGACAAAGTTGAACTCCCATCGAAAATCAAAGCAGGCTATGAGATAATTTCCGTTCGCCCTTACGTCCCAAACCCTACACGTTGTTATCGGTGTCAGCGGTTCAATCACACCAGCCAGTCCTGTTCCAAACCGGCCAAATGTGTTACGTGTGGCAAGGATGCCCATGAGGGTGCTTGTCCACCTCCATCCCCTCGCTGCATCAACTGTATGGGTGACCACGCTGCTTCCTCTTGAGATTGCCCTGTTTTTAAGGACAAAAACTCATCCAGGAAATCCGAGTGAAGGAAAAGGTGTCGACCTTTGCTGCTCGAAAATTATTCGCCAGTCGACAACCCACCGTGCCTCAGACAGAAAAATACAGCACTGTCCTTGCTTCTCCTCGGCCAACAAAGCAGGCGGCCACGCAGACTTGCGACCTCACCTTTAGTGCCACGATCGTCAGATCGGCCAACGCAAAGATCGCCCGTTCGACCTCACCACTTTCGCCTGCCCACTTTATGGCTCACCCTTCATCGGGTTCTGCTAAATCTCGAGCCCAAAAGTCAGACACCAAGACTTCGAAAAAAGAGCATACTCGTGAAGATTTTTTACGTACTCCAACTTCACAACCATCGGTTCCTCCTTCATCTAAACATCATATTTCCAAGAAGGCTACAAAGAAACCCAGTTCATCTCCTTCTCCGCCAAGGCGTGTCCGATCTACAGCACCACCTGATGGAAATCGCCCTCGGCCGTCTTCTGTGTCGCCCAGGCGCAATGCTGGCGGCCGATCAACCGGCCGATCGCTGGTGGCGGGAGCTGCTCCTGAACAACCTATGGATCAGGATCTTCTGCCTTCGGCTGAATGCCATTCCATGCTGTCGGTCGCAAGCTCTGAGCAGTCGTTGAGTTGACAGCACCCTTGGTCACATTCCTCCATTTTCTGTTCACTCTCTGTCTATTGTCCACTGGAATATTTGCGGCATTCGAGCCAGTCGGGATGTACTGTCTATCCTCTTACGATCCTACTCGCCGGTCATCTTTTGTCTTCAGGAAACAAAGCTGCGTCCCCATGACCGCTTTGTTCTCCCTCATTTTCAGTCTGTCCGATTTGATTTCCCCTCTGTTGAAGGCACTCCAGCACATCGAGGAGTTATGATTCTTCTCCATGATACTCTCCATTATCACCCAATCCCCTTAAACACTTCCTTCCAAGCTGTCGCCGTCCGTCTTTCCCTTTCTGGATACACGTTCTCTCTTTGTACTGTATACATTCCATCGTCCACACCCATGGCACGAGCAGATCTCCTTCAACTTCTTGGTCAGCTTCCACCCCCATATTTGCTGGTTGGGGACTTCAATGCCCACCACCCGCTTTGGGGATCTCCACATCCTTGTCCACGTGGCTCACTATTGCTAGACGTCTTCCACCAAGCGGATCTAGTTTGCCTCAACACTGGGGTCCCTACGTTTTTGTCTGCCTCCACGACAAATTTATCTCATTTGGACCTTGCGGTCGGTACTATTCCGCTAGCTCGGCGCTTCGAATGGTTCGCCCTTGATGATACACACTCGAGTGACCACTTTCCGTGTGTCCTTAGACTGCAGCCTCAACTGCCATATATGTGCCCGCGACGCTGGAAGTTTGCCCAAGCCGATTGGACAATTTTTTCGTCTCTAGCGACATTCGATGACCGTCACTTTCCTAGCGTCGACGATGAGGTCACTCATATTACAGACGTTATTCTTACAGCTGCGGAACGTTCAATACCACGCACCTCCGAATTGCCCCGGCGCCCCCCAGTTCCTTGGTGGAACGAGGCATGCCGTGACGCAATACGTGAGCGGCGACGTGCTCTTCGCGTTTTCCGCCACCATCCTACTTTGGCCAACTGTATCCGCTATAAGCAGTACCGTGCGCGATGCCGTCGTGTCATCCGCGATAGCAAGAAGGCAAGCTGGAAATTCTTTATTAGCTCATTTAACACCTTCACTCCCTCCTCGGAAGTTTTGAGTCGGCTTCGACGGTTCTCAGGCGCGCCCAGTTTCTCCCCGGTCTCTGGGCTCACTGTCGCGCATGATACATTAGTGGACCCCGTCGCAATTTCTAACTTATTGGGTCAGCACTTTGCTGAGATTTCGAGCTCTTCAAATTACCCGCCAGCGTTTCTCCCGAAGAAACGTGCAGCGGAAGTGCAACACCTTGCTTTCTCCTCTCAAAATCGCGAAAGCTATAATACTGTTTTCTCCATGCGGGAACTCCAACATGCACTCTCTTCTTCTCGCTCCTCCGCCCCAGGACCGGATGGTATCCACGTCCCAATGTTGCTGCATTTATCAACACATAGTCTGCGTTACCTCCTTCGCCTTTATAATCGAATTTGGACCGACAGTGCTTTTCCCAGACGTTGGTGGGAAGCTATCGTCGTTCCTGTTCCGAAACCTGGAAAGGACAAACATCTCCCCTCGAGCTATCGCCCCATTTCTCTCACGAGTAGTGTCTGTAAGGTTTTGGAACGTATGGTGAATTACCGTTTAGCTTGGTGGCTGGAATCCCGTAGTCTTTTAACACCTGCCCAATGCGGATTCTGAAAGCATCGTTCTGCAGTTGACCATCTCGTTGCTCTCTCCACTTACATCATGAACAATTTTCTCCGCAAACGCCAAACAGTAGCAATATTTTTTGATCTGGAAAGAGCATACGATACCTGTTGGAGGACAGGCATCCTCCGCATACTATTTCTCTTGGGGCTTTCGAGGTCGGCTGCCCCTTTTTCTTCGCGAATTTATGGCAGAGATCATATTTCGGGTGCGGGTGAACACTACTCTCTCCCGTACTTTCTCCCAAGAAAACGGGGTACCCCAGGGCTCCGTGCTGAGTGTTGTACTGTTTGCCATTTCCATAAATCCAATTATGGATTGTCTCCTTTCAGATGTCTCGGGCTCCCTCTTTGTGGACGATTTCGCGATCTACTACAGCTCTCAACGGACCAGCCTTCTTGAACGACGTCTTCAAGGATGTCTCGATCGCCTCCACTCTTGGAGCGTCGAAACCGGCTTCCGTTTTTCTCCCAGTAAGACCGTTTGTGTTAATTTTTGGCGACGTAAGGAGTTTCTTCCACCCTCCTTACATCTAGGACCTGTCAACCTTCCGTTTTCGGACGTCGCTAAATTCTTGGGTCTTATGTTTGACAGAAAACTGTGCTGGTCCTCCCACGTTTCCTATCTTTCGGCTCGCTGTCTGCGATCCCTCAACACCCTCCGTGTCCTGAATGGTACCTCCTGGGGAGCAGACCGAGTGGTCCTTCTCTGCCTCTTATCACGCCTTAGTGCGCTCGAAATTGGACTATGGAAGCATAGTCTACTCCTCTGCTCGGCCGTCTATTCTTCGGCGTCTCGACTCTATCCACCACCGTGGATTACGTTTAGTGTCTGGAGCTTTTTACACCAGCCCTGTGAAAGCCTTTATGCTGAGACTGCTGAACCTCCGCTGTCCAATCGGCGAGCAGTCCTTCTGAGTCGTTATGCTAGCCATCTGTCTTCCATGCCTGCTAATCCAGCCCATGACATATTTTTCGACGCCTCCTTTGATGTAGGGTACGCAGGCCGCCCCTCCTCCCTACTACCACCGGGAGTCCGCTTCCGTCAACTGCTCCGTTCTCTTTCCTTCCGCTTTCCTAAAACCTTCTTGACAACTTGGGGTACAGCACCGCCTTGGCTCCGTCCCCGGATCTGCCTGCTCCGTGACTATGCTCTATGTGCACAAATGAAGGAAGCCACATTTATTTACACCGATGGCTCGAGAACACCGTTAGGTGTAGGGAGTGCCTATATTGTTGGCGACACCCCAAATCACTTTCGGCTTCCCGACCAGTGTTCGGTTTATACTGCGGAGCTTTATGCTGTTCTCCAGGCTGTGCACTACATCCGCCGCCATCAGCGGATACAGTACGTTATCTGCTCAGATTCTCTCAGCTCTCTCCTCAGTCTCCAAGCTCTTTACCCTGTGCACCCTCTGGTCCACCGGATTCAGGACTGTCTGCGCTTGCTCCACCTGGGGGGCGTCTCGGTGGCTTTCCTCTGGCTCCCGGGACACGTTGGTATCTGTGGAAATGAGGCGGCCGATATAGCAGCCAAGGCTGCAGTCTCTCTTCTTCGGCCAGCTATTCAATCGCTTCCCTTCGCCGATCTACAGAGCGTTTTATGTCGTCGTGTTGTTCTTTTATGGCACGCACATTGGTCGACACTTCCCCATAATAAATTGCGGGACGTGAAAGCTCTTCCTTGTGCTTGGACCTCTTCCTCCCGAACGCGTCGTCGGGAGGAGGTAATTTTAACTAGACTCCGGATAGGGCACTGTTTTTTTAGCCATCGACATATTTTAAGCGGCGATCCTTCCCCACTCTGTCCCCACTGCTCTCAGCTGTGGACGGTAAGACACCTTTTAATTGAATGCCCCTATTTTAATCCGTTACGCTCTCGTCTACAGCTGTCGCCTGATATATCGTCGATTTTAGCAGATGACACGCGCTCAGCCGATCGCGTTCTCGCGTTTATTAGTGCCAGTGAAATGACGTCAGTCATTTGAAGCTTTTTTTGGGGACAATAAACCCGTTCTGTAGAGGATTTTTAAGCCTTCCTTCTGTTTTTAGTTTCTCCAATTTTATGACTTTCGTTCCAATTGCTGCTGGTTTCCATTTTCGGTTTTTTACTGTTTCTTAAGTCCCGGACCGGGCGCTAATGACCATAGCAGTTTTGCGCCCTAAAACAAAACAAAAATCAGCTTCTTTTCCTGCCTCCATGGTAATATCCTTGTCAATCCGCGATATCCACCACACCTCAGATTTTGATGATACTCGTAGATTATACTGAAGTCAATATCTTGATTAGCTGACGAGTGGATACCGTCTGCAGACGACTTATGGAATAAAAATTATCTTTTCTATATTATAGCAATCAGTGATTATGACTGAAATCTTGTGCATCGTTTGGTTGTGCAGAAAAAAAAATGGAAGGAACTAATATTTCGGTACACAGATAAGGTGGTTCCAGAAATTAAAGCAAATGAAACTGACAACATATTTTTTGTGATCAAATCATATAAATATAGACTGAACGTAATGAGAAGCATTGTTACTGCACAGTTTCGAATGGTCTTATATTTCAGAGTATTTGTGAAAGATTGTTATGAATGTAATGAAAACGGTCATCATATTGCTGTCTCGGAAAAATACCTACGGAAATTAGGAACTGTTAAGTAAAATGTTCTCGTTCGTCCAGCTCCCAAAAGTGATTAAAATACCCCGAGCTTTCGATTAAGTACTCCTTGCCCGTTGCTAAGTGAAATAAGCATTAACTTTTATTTATTTTATTACTTTCACTGAACTTCTTTCCTAATTGTGAAATCTCATTCAACATTTTGTTGCATCGAGGTATATGGAATATTAGCTGCACGGTCTTTATTTTTTTGTTTATGTTATGAATTGTGTAATTTATTTTCATATAATTTCAATGCTACTAACGATTTTCCCACTGTTTAATTACGTAGGAATGTTTGGCTACTTGCCTTGAAAACGAAGAACTTTTCAGGCAAAGGACCACACAAAACTGCGTGGTTACCATCATTTGCCTGAGTGCTTTAATGTCAGAAACAAACTGAGGCCATAATCTTTGCTGTCAATTTTTGATTTTGCTCCTTCTTTGGTGCGTAAGGGAAAGAAAGAGAAATCTGTAAAAAGCATCATCTGCATCGGAAATTAAGGTATAAGATTCATGCCTTTGTGTTTTTCTAGATATGTCTGTATAGAAAATAGTTATGCACAAGTATCAATCGCTTCAGTACAAGGTTTCATTCCACCTGAAACAAAGTTGAGCTGAAATTTAGTTTAGTTTGTGCAAAAATATATGAGTAGCACCACGAGTAGTGTTGCTGATAGGAGCCGCTATTACTAAAGCATTAAGAGCATTAAGAGTCATGAAATTGAGAGCCAAACTTCAGTTTCAAAGTATATTTGTGTCCTCGTCGCCATACTTGTACAATTTTTAGAATCCGTAGAAAATTTAATAAACACAACGTTTCATAACAGCCGCTTCCTTATGTCATGGACACTGATAAAAGAGATGATCGTGCTATTAACTTCACAGTTCTTCGTTTAACTTGTGTTTGTTCATTGCTGCTAACCTAAGGATTCTGCTGAGCTTCTTCGCTCCAGGCCAGAAGTCAAACCTGACCAGGAGGCCAGTGTTAAACGTCCCGTCGACATCGAGGTCATTAGCGGCGGAGCACGAGCTCGGATTAAGGAAGGATGGACAAGGATATCGGTCGTGGCCTTTCAAAGGAATCATCGCGGCATTTGCCTGAAGTGATTTAGGGAAATGACGGAAAACCTAAGTCAGAATGGCCAGACGCGTGTTTGAACCGTCGACCTCCCGAATGCGAGAAGTTGAACGTTTCAGGCAGCAAAATCGCACTTTTGAGAGACACTTTTCCAGATTAAACCATCACCATTATTCTCTAACCTTGACTGCATAACTTATTAGCCGGCCGCTGTGACCGAGTAGTTCTAGGCGCTACAGTCAAGAACCGCGCTGCTGCTACGGTCGGAGGTTCGAATCCTGCCTCGGGCATGGATGTGTGTGTTGTCTTTAGGTTAGTTAGGTTTAAGTAGTTCTACGTCTAGGGGACTGATGACCTCAGGTATTAAGTCATCTAGTGCTTAGAGCCATTTGAACAATTTGAACTACAACTTATTGCAGATCCAAGACAAGTTAACGCATTGATACGCTACTGAACGTGATGATAATCAACAGAGACTAAATTAGTAATTATTCCAAAATAATATGAGTGTATTTCTGTGGCCGGAAGAAACATACTATAGTACGATGACAAACTGTTTTTGCACAGATATCGAGATTATTCAGATATTACTGGGACAGAGTTCAGGCTAAGGAGAAGTGTTTTTCTGCCGTTGTGAGTGGGGCAGTGTGGGAGAATGAAGTATTGGTGTGTGACAGATTTGTCACAGCTCAGATTACTCAACTGATTGTGTGCTTAGAGGAGTGTTGTCGCCACCCTTTCACTTAGACAAATTGACAAAAGTCCCTGTCATGGAAGGGTCTCTAATTTTAAGTAGTAGCACAGAAATGTACATCTATTAGACGAGTTAAAACATCGGTTGGTCATCACACCTAAAACTCTATGAATGACGAGGATCTTAGACGACGGAACGTTATATGTGCCCGCACAATAGTTTTCTCAGTAATCTGCGCTTTTAATACATTGTTTCACATCTTTATATTATTTCAGAATCTGTACTGAAGTTAGTAAGCTATGTAATGGTGTTAGAAAGCTCCATAAAAAATAAACTAATGTTTGTGTGAAAACCGGAAGTGATGATCAAATCGGACGTCGTTTCTTATAACAGAAAACACAAAGCCTGAAAAAAAGTGGTGCACTCGGAAAACGTAGTGGGGTGTAAATGTAACTTCGTACACGTACAAACTATCTGTAGGTATGTAACTGATTTGATTTTGACTTCTGTATGACGGGTACGACTGTCACCAGAGTGCTTTGGTGTTGTGACCTGGCCTGGTGTGGTATACACAGGGAGTGAAGAGCGTCGTAGGATGAGTGATCATTATAAAGGACGCAGAGATGCCATGTTGTCGTGCGAGACAGCATTATCAGCACACGACAGAGTTTGAAAGCATTGTTAGTGTCCATTTGGCCGATTGGTCGAATAGTGCAATGTCCAGAGTTCTGCAGCATTTGGATGTGACAGATGCTCGACGTTGAACTTCATGGAAATGTGAGGGTGGCATAGTCGTCCTCGAGGTCCAGATCGACCACGTCTGATCAACACAAGACAGGAGTGGAGTATATGCACTTAGCCCGTCGTAGCCCCTTCGCATCTCCGACTGCCATTTGAAACAAGCAATCGACTCCCTTCAACATTCTGTATCGTCCCGCACCGCTGATTGCAGACTAGCAGCAGTCGGACTAGGAGTTATCGTCCCATGCCTGGGCTTCCGTTAACACCGCAACAGAACCGGCTGCATTTGGTGCGGTGCCGCCAGGGGGGACACGGATTGCTGATGACTGGCAGCGCATTGTGTTCAGTGATGGATAATGGTTCTGCACTACCCACAATGATCATCTTCGACACGTATGGTGGTGACCTAGAGGGAGGTCACATTTATCCAATGTTTTGTTGAGGCACAGCGGTGTTATCCCTGGGATCATGGTGTGAGGAACCATCGGATATGACTTCAGGTCACGACTGGTAATGATTGAGAGAATCTTGACGGCACACAGGTACATCATGGCCACCCTGCGGTCTCATGTATTACCTCTCACGCAATAGTATCGAGGTGCATTTTTTCAGCACGATAATGCTTGTCCACACATGGCATGTGTCTCTATGGACTGTCTTCACGATATTAAGGTAATCACGTGGTCATCACGATCCCCATATCAGTCCCCAACGTAACTTGGTGGGACCAGCTCTGTTGTCAACTACATTTCAGAGACAGTGTCAAGGAGAACAAGAACTGGTTATAACAATTATGGGGCTACTTGTCTCAGAAGATAACACAACAGCCTTATGACACCCTTCACAACCGAAAGAGTGTATGCATTCATTTCAGAAGGGATGCGACGTCATAAACGATAAGTGGACGCGTACTGCCTAGTTCTTTGTAAATTTGACCCGATTTAATAATCACTGAAATAATATCACACACCCTTTCAACCTATGAAGTTTCATTTCGTTTTCTCCTCCCTTTCTGTGAGCGTCACTTTTTTGTCAGGCAGTGAATATGTCACAAGGAAGTGATAATGGAAAAATTCACGCTTAAGTGTAATTTAAAAGTGCAATTGATCGCTAATTTTCTGCATGTCACAACTTCAAATTCGATGTTTTCCTGTACGTTTTCATTCTGGTGCACTAGGGTCAGTGTCGTCCTAACTGCCGCCTGCTTCACGTCTGCTGTGCAGCGAGCTACCTTGATTTTAGTATTAACTGAATTTTTCTTACTTGTCACTTCTTCTTCCGTTTGTTTTTGCTTTTAGGAAGCTTTAATTGCCGAGTGCTAGTAATAGTGTTCCATAGATTTCGTGTTTGTTTTGAATACAGTCAGAGTGCGTCCTTTTAGTCAACCATAGTGCCAGTAGTGCTAGTGTTTGTTCAATACAGTCCAGAGACAGGTAGTGCTACTTTCATTGTTTTCTACAAGAAGTGGCTAGCAATCACAGTTTAGTCAACAATCAGCCGCCTTTAGTGAATTAGCAGTCTAGTTAAAAGTTGATTAACTCTCTACAGTAAATTGATTTCTTAGGATGGATAGGATGTGTGACTGCTGAGTACGGACGCAGGAGGAGCTGGCCACTGTTCGCGAACAGCTGAGCGTGTTGATGGCCGCGGTCAGCCGTCTTCAGGCTGCTGCCTCGGAGTGTAGCGGCAGTGGGGAGTCTGGTGCGTCGCATGGTACACCCCAGGTGTTACATGCTTCACACTGTCCCTGCTGTCGAGACATCTTCGCGGGTACCGGACACGGTTGGGCCACCCTCTCCCCAAGGGGAGTGGCGGGTTCAGCGGCGTTCGCGGCGCACGAGGCGGAGGGTAAATGTGGAGGCTGGCCGAGTGGTATCGCCCGCTCTGCCTGTGAGTGGACATGTGGCTGCTCTTTCAGCAAGGTCCGAGCAGGCACACGAGGGGAGGGGTTTATTAGTTATTGGGAGCTCCAACGTTAGGCGGGTGATGGAGCCCCTTTGGAAAATAGCGGAAAGGTCGGGGAAGAAGGCCAGTGTTCACTCTGTCTGCTTGCCGGGAGGTCTCATCCGAGATGTGGAGGAGGCCCTGCCGGCGGCGATAGAGAGCACTGGGTGCACCCGACTGCAAATTGTTGCTCATGTCGGCACCAATGACTCCTGCCGTCTGGGTTCGTACAGGCGGTTGGCGGAATTGGTGAAGGCGGAAAGCCTCGTTCGCGGGGTGGAATCAGAGCTAACTATTTGTAGTATCGTTCCCAGAACCGATCACGGTTCTCTGGTTTGGAACCGAGTGGAAGGCTTAAACCAGAGGCTCAGACGATTCTGCGGAGATCTGGGGTGCAAATTTCTCGACCTCCGCTATCGGGTGGAGAAATGTAGGGTCCCCCTGAATAAGTCAGACGTGCACTACACGCCGGAAGCGGCTACAAGGGTAGCGGAGTACGTGTGGAGTGCACATGGGGGTTTTTTAGGTTAGAGAATTCCCTCCCTAGGCCCGACAAGATGCCTCCTGAGACACGGCAAGGTAGGAGTAGGCAAAATGCAACAGGGAATAACAATATTAATGTGCTAATAGTAAACTGCAGGAGCGTCTATAGAAAGGTCCCAGAACTGCTCTCATTAATAAACGGTCACTGGATTCTTTGTCCCTGCCACCCGTTATGGACGTTTGAGTCTCCGAGTCTATATCCGGCAAATTAAAATCTCCACCCAGAACTATAAAAAGGTGGGGAAATATACTCGAAATATTTTCTAAATTATCCTTCAGGTGCTCGGCCACAACAGAAAGTTGGCTGAAACCAGACGTAAACAGTAATGAAATCGTAAACTCAGATTGGAATGTATACCGCAGAGACAGGCTGGACAGTGAAGGGGGAGGCGTGTTTATAGCGATAAGAAGTGCAATAGTATCGAAGAAAATTGACGGAGATCCGAAATGTGAAATAATTTGGGTGAAGGTCACGGTTAAAGCAGGCTCAGACATGGTAACTGGATGTCTCTATAGGCCCCCTGGCTCAGCAGCTGTTGTGGCTGAGCACCTGAAGGATAATTTAGAAAATATTTCGAGTATATTTCCCCACCTTTTTATAGTTCTGGGTGGAGATTTTAATTTGCCGGATATAGACTCGGAGACTCAAACGTTCATAACGGGTGGCAGGGACAAAGAATCCAGTGAAATTTTTTTAAGTGCTTTATCTAAAAACTACCTTGAGCAGTTAAACAGAGAACCGACTCGTGGCGATAACATATTAGACCTTCTGGTGACAAACAGACCCGAACTATTTGAAACAGTTAACGCAGAACAGGGAATCAGCGATCATAAAGCGGTTACGGCATCGATGATTTCAGCCGTAAATAGAAATATTAAAAAAGGTAGGAAGATTTTTCTGTTTAGCAAAAGTGACAAAAAGCAGATTACAGAGTACCTGACGGCTCAACACAAAAGTTTTGTCTCACGTACAGATAGTGTTGAGGATCAATGGACCAAGTTCAAAACCATCGTACAATATGCGTTAGAAGAGTATGTGCCAAGCAAGATCGTAAGAGATGGAAAAGAGCCACCGTGGTACAACAACCGAGTTAGAAAACTGCTGCGGAAGCAAAGAGAACTTCACAGCAAACATAAACATAGCCAAAGCCTTGCAGACAAACAAAAACTACGCGAAGCGAAATGTAATGTGAGGAGGGCTATGCGAGAGGCGTTCAATGAATTCGAAAGTAAAGTTCTATGTACTGACTTGGCAGAAAATCCTAAGAAATTTTGGTCTTGTGTCAAAGCAGTAGGTGGAACAAAACAAAATGTCCACACACTCTGTGACCAAAATGGTACTGAAACAGAGGATGACAGACTAAAGGCCGAAATACTAAATGTCTTTTTCCAAAGCTGTTTCACAGAGGAAGACTGCACTGTAGTTCCTTCTCTAGATTGTCGTACAGATGACAAAATGGTAGATATCGAAATAGACGACAGAGGCATAGAGATACAATTAAAATCGCTCAAAAGAGGAAAGGCCGCTGGACCTGATGGGATACCAGTTCGATTTTACAAAGAGTACGCGAAATCTCTAACGTCGATCAGTTGTAGAAATTTGGAACACGTGTTATGTTCGAATATAATGACTTTTCTGGAGACTAGAAATCTACTCTGTAGGAATCAGCATGGGTTTCGAAAAAGACGGTCGTGTGAAACCCAGCTCGCGCTATTCGTCCACGAGACTCAGAGGGCCATAGACACGGGTTCACAGGTAGATGCCGTGTTTCTTGACTTCCGCAAGGCGTTCGATACAGTTCCCCACAGTCGTTTAATGAACAAAGTAAGAGCATATGGACTATCAGACCAATTGTGTGATTGGATTGAAGAGTTCCTAGATAACAGAACGCAGCATGTCATTCTTAATGGAGAGAAGTCATCCGAAGTAAGAGTGATTTCAGGTGTGCCGCAGGGGAGTGTCATAGGACCGTTGCTATTCACAATATACATAAATGACCTTGTGGATGACATCGGAAGTTCACTGAGGCTTTTTGCAGATGATGCTGTGGTGTATCGAGAGGTGGTAACAATCGAAAATTGTACTGAAATGCAGGAAGATCTGCAGCGAATTGACGCATGGTGCAGGGATTGGCAATTGAATCTCAATGTAGACAAGTGTAATGTGCTGCAAATACATAGAAAGATAGATCCCTTATCATTTAGCTACAAAATAGCAGGTCAGCAACTGGAAGCAGTTAATTCCATAAATTATCTGGGAGTACGCATTAGGAGTGATTTAAAATGGAATGATCATATAAAGTTGGTCGTCGGTAAAGCAGATGCCAGACTGAGATACATTGGAAGAATCCTAAGGAAATGCAATCCAAAAACAAAGGAAGTAGGTTACAGTACGCTTGTTCGCCCACTGCTTGAATACTGCTCAGCAGCGTGGGATCCGTACCAGATAGAGAAGATCCAACGCAGAGCAGCGCGCTTCGTTACAGGATCATTTAGTAATCGCGAAAGCGTTACGGAGATGATAGATAAACTCCAGTGGAAGACTCTGCAGGAGAGACGCTCAGTAACTCGGTACGGGCTTTTGTTGAAGTTTCGAGAACATACGTTCACCGAAGAGTCAAGCAGTATATTGCTCCCTCCTACGTATATCTCGCGAAGAGACCATGAGGATAAAATCAGAGAGATTAGAGTCCACACGGAAGCATACCGACAATCCTTCTTTCCACGAACAATACGAGACTGGAATAGAAGGGAGAACCGATAGAGGTAGTCAGGGTACCCTCCGCCACACACCGTCAAGTGGCTTGCGGAGTATGGATGTAGATGTAGATGTAGATGTAGATGTAGGAAGCCACTTTGGGGAAAACATCACCCACACAATTCCGAAGATAACAAGAGTCGATAAGTACTAAAATTAAAGCACAATCAGATAACAGCTCAAGCATCCAAGTTACTGACAAGAGTTGATAATGGAAACACGACGGAAGAAAAATCAAGACACGTTCATAGGATTTCTAGACCCGTAAAAAAGTCCGGCAACGCAAAATGGTGCAACATGTTCTAAACTCTGAGAAAAATCGAGGTAAGCTACAGGGAAAGATGGCTAAGATACAGTTTGTACAAGAATCAAGAGGAAGTAATAACACTGGGAGACCAAGAACGAAGTACTCGGATTAAAAAGGGTGTAAGACAGGGATGTAGTCTTCCCCCGCTACTGTTCAATCTATAGATCGAAGGAGGAATGACGGAAATAAAAGAAGGATTTAAGAGTGGAATTAAAATTCAAGGTGAAACGATATCAATGATAAGATTCGCTGATGACGTTGCTATCCTGGATGAAAGGGAAGAAGAATTATAGTATCTGTTGAATTAAAGGAACAGTCTTATGAGAACAAGATGTCTTGAGAGTAAATCGAAGAAAGACGAAAGTTGTGAGAAGTAGCACAAATGAGAACAGCGAGAAACTTAACGTCACAATTGGGGATCACGATTGGGGGTCACCTAAACAGTAAAATAATCTATGAAGAATTGAGAAAAGAGGACATAAAAAACAAACTAGCAACGGTTTAAAGGGCATACTGGTCAAGAGAAGTCTACTAGTATCAGACATAATTTGTGGAAGAAATTTCTGATGATGTACGCTTCGAGCACAACATTGTATGGTAGTGAAACATCGACAATGGAAATACCGGAACAGAAGGCAATCGAAGCATTTGAGACGTGGTGCTACAGAAGAATGATTAAAATTAGGTGGACTGATGAGGAAAGGATCAGGAAGTTTTCTGCAGAAACGGAAAGGAAAGGAATTTATGGAAAACACTGACAACAAGGAGGCACGGGACGATAGGACATCTGTTAAGACGTCAGGGAATGACATCCATGCTACTAGAGGGGCCTGTAGATGGAAAAAACTGTAGAGGGAGAGAGACTGGACTACATCCAGTAAGCAACTGAGGTCGTAAATTGCAACAATTGCTATTCTGAGACGAAAGGGTTCGGGCAGGAGAGGATTTCTTGGCACCAGTGTATAGTACCTGCATACGGTAGGGTTGTGATGTTGGTGATTCATTTGTCACTGTCATCGACGATCAGATGGCGCTCTGGAGGTGTGTCTGTGCGCCCTGTGTTTTGACTCTGTAGGCAATAACAGGGCTGCATTTAGAGGTGAACAACGAGTGTTACTTTCATTCTAGGGTAGTACCATCCCCCATCGACGAGTACATATTCTAGCTGAACTGCTTCAGCCATTTGAATGGAATCGCATTGTAGGCCTCCGGAAAGCTGGATGGACGTGTCGACGGATTGCTGCATATGTTGGGTACAATGTATCGGTTGTCTTTCGCTGCTTTCAGTAGTAGTCTGTGGCACATTCCCAAACCTATAGACCAGGTTCTGGACGTCCGCGTAGTGGAGACGCACGTCAAGGTGGACGCATTGTGCGAGCAGTGCTGGCTGACCGAACGTCATACACGGAAATCTGGTCACTTGTTACACTCGCAGTATCATCAGGGACCGTTGGAAACCGTCTGCTTGCTGCAGGTAGAGAGTCACGTGTACCGCTGCGCAGGCTGCCACGTGCACCAGGACGCCTCCAAGCACGGTTACTCAGGTCGACTGGAGAGCATAATGGCGCTTTATTGTGTTCAGGGATGAGAGTGGATCCTGCCTGTATGCGAGTGATGGACGTACACGTGCCGGCCGAAGTGGCCGTGCGGTTCTAGGCCCTGCAGTCTGGAACCGCGAGACCGCTACGGTTGCAGGTTCGAATCCTGCCTCGGGCATGGATGTATGTGATGTTCTTAGGTTAGTTAGGTTTAACTAGTTCTAAGTTCTAGGGGACTAATGACCTCAGAAGTTGAGTCCCATAGTGGTCAGAGCCATTTGAACCATTTGACGTACACGTGTGCAGCGTGAACCTAGTGAGCGGGCTGTGCCAAGATGTAGTAGCCCACGACACACAGCTTCAAGGTGTAGGAGGGCCATCAGTTACAACCTGCTGTCACGTTCGATGCTCCTGCAGGGCAAAATAACAAGTGCCCCTTACATTGTGCAGGCTGTTATCCCCATGCTACTGCCATTTCTTCGACAGGGAGGTGCTTTCCATTTTTATCAGGACGATGCACGCTCACATACGGTTGTTGCGACGCAGCGAGTTCTTCACGGTGTACAACTGCCTTCGCCAGCAAGACCACCAAATTCGTAGATAACTGAAAATGCTTGGGAAGTGGTGAAGCGGAAACTTACTCGTTCTGCAAAGCCTGTAAGAATCATTATCGAATTGCAACAAAAAGTGCAGCATTCTAGGGACAATCTATCTAGGACGCCGTAAGGCACCTTGAGAGTCGTTTACATGCGAGAATGCACGCGTGCGACGTCGCTAGAGATGGTTTCAGTGTGTACTGATGCGCTCGTTTTGGTGCCGCATACTGTGACTTGCGTGTCATTTGGACTGAATTCGTTATCATACGCTCCTACTATAATGAACTGCCTGACACATCACTTCCCGACAACATCATGACACAGAAGAAAATAAGTTTGCTTTTAAAGACTACGAGAACTTATACATAGTGGGAAGTTTTGTAGAAAAAATAAGTAACTGCCAAGGTTGGACTGGGAGTGAAAGATCAGTTTGGTGTTTCTTATAATGTCATCTGCTGCACAGATTCAAATTTACATATTTAAATGTTGCCACCTAAAAAATTAGAAATCTAACAGAAACAGATATGTCTACATATTATTCTTCATTATTATTGTAATTGCTATTAATTTTGTGGATGTCGTCGGCTCGTACAGACATCACTAGATGGGGTGCAGTCTGCAACGAAAAACTATAACATAATTTAAAGTCAAAGACGTGATTATCCTCTGGAGAATACGTCTCTAGCGCAAATAACACTCTCTCTCTAAAGTTCAGAAATATTCTTTTTCAAAAAATTGATATACGACTTTCTCTCGTTTCTACTCTTGTCTTTTACTTGGTTCAAATGGCTCTGAGCACTATGGGACTTAACTGCTGTGGTCATCAGTCCCCTAGAACTTAGAGCTACTTAAACCTAACTAACCTAAGGACATCACACACATCCATGCCCGTGGCAGGATTCGAACCTGCGACGGTAGCGGTCGCGCGGTTCCAGACTGAAGTGCCTAGAAAAGTGTTCTAGTAATCTCTTTGTGTCCGCCCCTCGTGGTCTCGCGGTGGCGTTCTCGCTTCCCGAGCACGGGGTCCCGGGTTCGATTCCCGGCGGGGTCAGGGATTTCGACATGACTGGGTGTTGTTGTGTCGTCTTCATCATCATCATTCATCCCCATTACGGTCGGAGGAAGGCAACGGCAAACCACCTCCATTAGGACCTTGCCTAGTAAAGCGGTGCGGGTCTCCCGCATCGTTCCCCTACGCTCTGTAAAGAAGCATGGGACTTCATTTCTATTTTCCAATCTCTTTGTATGTATGGAATTCGCCTTGCAGGTACGGGGTCCCTACACCGTAATACCCTACACTTTGGTACTGTTTAAAAATAGGTCAGACGTGTCCGCTGGATGCAGAAGGACCTGAAGTTCACGCCTAATTTTTGTCAACGTTTGGCGCGCTTTCATCGTTTTATTTTTGTCCGTCCAAGCGAAGATAACGTCACTTCAGGCGAAGGCACAAACTATGCTCTAGTACGGAGAGTTTAAATCCACTGTTATGGTGCAAAGTCATTTTCGTTCTACTTACAAGAAAATAGCAAAGACATCAAGAGGATAAAAGTACGGCACAGTCAATTTATGGACACTGGCAGCATCTTGAAGCGGCATGCAGAGGGTCGGCGTTTCCCACAGAACAAGTTGGCAATGTTCACCAAGCGTTCCAACGATGTCCACGCAAATCAATTCGTCAGGCTTCAACGAAACCTGCAACTATTCATAAGGCCATCAAAAAGCAGCTGCGACTGTATTTATTTAGGGTTTTTATTCACCAGGCCATAAAGCCCGAGAACAAGCAACGGGGCCGGCCTCTGTCGCCGAGCGGTTCTAGGCGCTTCAGTCTGGAGCCGTGCGACCGCTACGGTCGCAGGTTCGAATCCTGCCTCGAGCATGGATATGTGTGATGTCCTTAGGTTACTTAGGTTTAAGTAGTTCTAAGTCTAGGGGACTGATGACCTCAGATGTTGTCCCATAATGTAAAAAAAATAAAAAATAAAAAAAAAGCAACGGTGACATGGATTTGCATGTGAAATGCTTAACCGTATCGCCCAGAATTCTATTTTCTTGTCAAGTGCAATGTTTTCTGTTGAGGCCACGTTCCATGTCTCTGGATCTGTGAATAACTGTGACGTTCGTATTTGGGGTCACAGAATCCACACATTATCAGGTAAGAGCTGAGAGATAGTCCCAAAGTGAACGTCTGGTGTTGCTTAATGTGCAAGAGATAATAGGACCATTCTTTGTTGCGAAGTCTGTCACAGGAATCACATGCCTAGACATGATGCGACAGTCATATCACCCGGAATTACGATGACAACTCGTAATTACAGCCGCATTCAGATTTCCGATGCTCCCATGCCACCGTTAACGTAAACTGCCATGTTCTACCATCTTGTGCTATCATTGGACAGTACCTCTCTCGCTCACCCTGAATCATATGTTCCTTTCTCCATTTTGTACGTGTCGTCAGATCATTTACGTGTCTGGTTTTTCTTGATTGTTGGAGCATTGTCAGACGTACCTGTAATAACTATCTTGTAACCAGGCACTTCTACCAAACATTTCATTGACTTCTCAACGTGTTCAGTCGTGTGTGATTCTTTATTAATGTATTTGTCGGTCTTTTATCAAAATCTACTTGTTTTTTGAGTCTGTAATTGGCTCTTATTTAAGGAGACTTGTCCTACCGCTATTCCTTCTTAGCCTCTCATCACGCCTGATCTGCTTCTCTATTTGAACACAAGATAACGTGAAACCTGTAATAGGAAATGAATTCGATGCTTTAAGCACGGTCAGGCAACGGGGGATCGTAGTGTGTGCTCGTGTCCAAGCCACACCACTGGAATGCAGTTTCAACTTTTCAAATATTGATTCTTCAAATACCTCTGTTCCGTAAACTATGCCGAGAAGGGATCCTTTAGCTGTGGAATCTGTTAATGAAACCATTCTTTGCAGCTGAAACAGATGACGTGAGACAGTGAGCTACGGGTTCGCAGGCATCAGGTGCCACACGTAACTGTAGACTGTTGGCAGTACCGCAGGGATAGTAGGCGAGACAAACTTGTTGTTTTGAAGTGTAAGCAAGTGGGCGGACCAACAGCAATTAAAATAAGAACTACGGTACCGTGTGAGTGCGAGCGAGCTCAGTCGAAAAGGGTTACATGAGTGCAGGTCAATCTGCCTCCATTATTCTCGTAACATTATTGAGAAGTGCTAAGGAGGACGCAACAGTACGCTTCAGGGGTTTGACAAAGCAGTTAAGACATTGAAACAGATTGGTGAAGCAAATTTGGCAGAATGGTGGAACGCTGACAGCTCGTAAGGAGTAGAACCAATTCGGTCGTGACAAATGATGTCAAAAAGCATAGTGTCTCCTTGACGCCTTAAATAATCTACCTTGCTAGGTTAATGACAGTCGATCAGTAGGATCGATGGCGTTCATGTCATTCGCACTCGATCTCTAATTATTGCATTGTAATATCTTGTGTATGGGATTGTTCCAGTTCCGGTAATACTCCTGCCGCCTTACGAGATGACCACCAATCCTTAGCCATGATGACAGAAGCCTGCCTCGAGTACCAGCCGGTATTGACGGGTAGTCCAGGGGCCCTACCAAAACCGTTCCATCCAGTGGCACAAAAATGATTCAAATGGCTCTGAGCACTACGGGACTTAACATATATGCTCATCAGTCCCCTAGAACTTAGAACTAATTAAACCTAACTAACCTAAGGACATCACACAATACCCAGTCATCACGAGGCAGAGAAAATCCCTGACCCCACCGGAAATCGAACCCGGGAACCCGGGCGCGGGAAGCGAGAACGCTACAGCACGACCACGAGCTGCGGACTCCAGTGGCACAAACTGCTCTAAACTCCAGCATCGCTAGGATCAGACGGCCTGCCGAACTGGCGAGCCAGCATCAGCATTCAGCACGACCTCACGGCATTTGACTTCACGGCCAATCTAATGCGACAGTGCGGGCAGTGACCTGGAAGGGACAGTGCACTCCCAGACAACACACACGCGCCGTGGTCATCGCGATCTCTGAACAGAGCTTCTAGCGGGGCGCGCCTTCCATACAACTGGGGCAACCCGCCTTCAAGAATTCACGCGCGAGCAAGAGGGCTGATACAAAATGGCTCTGAGCACTATGGTACTTAACATCTGTGGTCATCAGTCCAACAGAACTTAGAACTAATTAAACCTAACTAACCTAAGGACATCACACACATCCATGCCCGAGGCAGGATTCGAACCTGCGACCGTAGCGGTCGCGCGGTTCCAGACTGTAAAGCCTAGAACCGCTCGGGCAGGGGCTGATGCCGCGAGACACGGCGGCCTGAGGCAGCAGACACTTCGCCAGCTTGCTAAGCCACGAGCCACCGCCGAAGATACGGCTGCAGGATGTATTCAAAGCAATAAATGAAATAATACTCAATCCTGTTTTACTGCGTCTGGCGACGTCACACAGGTTCCTCTGCCTTCACTCTGACAAACGGTAGGGGTTTCCAGTTTGGGAGTGGGCGACCATTACAGTACTCTGTCAGAATCCCCTCCCCATTCGTGCCATCCAATGAAAGTACAGTTAAGTGGTGTGATCATCGTGCACAGAGAGACAGTAAATACGGATTCGTAGATATAACGTTTCTTCGATGACGATGGAATCAATCCTCGGCAGAAGCCACTTGGTGGGGCCGATGTTCATCTCCGAGCCCTTCCTTGGTGGTCGCCCACATGCGTTGCATCCCAACCCTTCGGGCCCAGCTGCTAATGGTATCCATCAAACCAAGAGACGCAGTAATGTGTTTTAATTGCACTGTGATTAAAAATGAATTTTACGGCGATGTGTCGACCAGTTAATGAACCTGAATTGGTTGCAACATGCTGAAGTTTGGTCCCACTACGAGTATTGCATTCTCCAGGTTAAGGATGATGCGCGGCCAAAGACATCACAGCGCTTTGCGCCCAAAGCTCTAAGATGGACAGGTTCTTCAAACGTGGGCATAATTTGTGAATAAATGACATAACTCAAAGGCGAAGGCGAAGTTATTCGACCTCTAACCATCAAGTCATCGGTTACCATAGAACAAATAATAACGTTACAGACATAATTCATATACCTTAAGACTGTCACCACATACAGGATAAATGCTTACTAGCCATGCTGTTTTACATAAGTTAATCATTGTCGGTCTCTCCATTTTTTACCATAAAAATATCTTACATGGGAATAAACATGTCGAAGATAGTTAACCGACATGCTGTGTATTTCATGTCCGATAGTATGCCTCAACGAGGCAGATGACTAACCAACCATAAAGAATGGACTGTAATTTTATTACCAGCGCTGAACTTCGTAACCACAGTATTCTACAATTCTTAATTTTTGTGTTAAATTTTATATTCAGTTTGGAAAGTACCAGAACTCCAAGCGTTAACAGTTAGCACTGGTGCTCAAATTGTTATAGGCACTGAAAGCTGGCTGATGCCGGAGATAAGTTCAGCCGAAATTTTTCCGAAGAACCTAACGGTGTTTAGAAAGGACAGGCTAAACGCAGTGGGCGGTGGCATCCCTGTTGCTGTTAGAAGTAGTTTATCTTGTAGATAAATTGAAGTAGATAGTTCCTGTGAGTTAGTATGGGCAGAGGACATTCTTAGCAGCCGGAATAAAATAATAAGTTGATCCTTTTACCGATCTCCCAACTCAGAAGACCATTGCTGAAAGATGCAAAGAAAATGTGTGTCTAATTTCAAACACGTACCCGACTCATACAATTATACTCTAGTTGGTAGTGACGTTAATTTACCCTCTATACGC
Organism: Schistocerca cancellata; assembly: GCF_023864275.1. NCBI lineage: Eukaryota > Metazoa > Arthropoda > Insecta > Orthoptera > Acrididae > Schistocerca > Schistocerca cancellata. The sequence goes on along the minus strand of NC_064631.1, from coordinate 603,043,418 downwards.
TGACGAGAATACACGTTTAAATCCGGAGGTACGCATGAAACATCATCCGAAATTGTGCTAATCGCTTCTCTGAAAATTATTTCGAGCTGTTAGCCCATGCGCCCACGTGAAAAGTAAACGGCTGTGAAAACACACTTGGCCTCTTTGAAACACATAATCCTGAGCTAATAACGAGCATCAAAACGGATACAGGGATTAGTGGACGTAGAGTTGTCCTAGCGAGACTGAATATTGAAACTGCCAAATTCTCCAAAAATAAAAGAAAAATATACCCGTTCAAAAAAGCAGATAAATATCCATTTGACGTCTTCCTGGGAGACACTCTCCACTCATTCCAAATTAACAGTGTACGTGTAGACAGACGTGGTGTGAATTCAAAGAAGCCGGCCGTGGTGGCCGAGCGGTTCTAGGCGCTACAGTCTGGAGCCGCGCGACCGCTATGGTCGCAGGTTCGAATCCTGCCTCGGGCATGGATGTGTGTGATGTCCTTAGGTTAGTTAGGTTTAAGTGGTTCTAAGTTCTAGGGGACTGATGACCTCAGAAGTTAAGTCCCATAGCGCTCAGAGCCATTTTTTGAACCAATTCAACGAAATAGTACCGACAGCAATTGAGAGCCTATAACAAATAAATTAACAAACGACGGAGCTGATCCCCCGTGATACACAAAACGGGTCAGGATACTGTTGCAGAAACAACGAAAAAAGTGTAATATCTCTTTATATTCGATGAATTATTCTGATACAATTCTACCCTTGAATGACGTTTACTAATTTTCTATCTTCATACTCGCAGAATCCATGCGAAATGTAGTTCATACAATAGCTATGCCATGAGCGCATAAGTATTCTTTGTAGTACTCTCTCTGGTGGTTGTTAGAAAAAAAAAGAAAGGGAGCTTCCGGGATTGTCTTCGTGCCGATTAGCCTGAGCTTGGTTTGGAAGAACTGTAATCTGATTATTGAGATTTATAACAGAAGATAACTGATACGAATTGTACGATTAAAAAGGAAATATATATATAGATTGCTCCTTCATACAAAGGTGTGTATTTGACAATTGAGAATTAATGATATTTATCGATATATTGCGTAGTTGTTAATCAGAAGGGACTTCCGAAAGACTGGATACGAACCTGCATTTAATAATCCAAGAGCTCCATTACTTCTTCGGAAGGTTAAACTTCATCAAAGCCAAATATCCGCTTGATCTGAGGTTTCCCGACTGATTATACAACTCTCCCAAAATTACGAGGCATTTTATTTGTACAGATTAGCAGACTGCCGCAAAGCACGAGGCTGCAGAGAAGAAGAATCATCGCCTGATTTCATTCTATCAAGTAAAATTTCAGAATCATTTTGAGTGGCTGAGCTATGTCTGTGTTTCCTATCACGAATGATTGATTGCTCGAACGAATTGAGAGCTACAGAATTACGTAGATAGGAGGAAAAATTACAAAAGCATTCCATATTTAAACGACCTCAAAATCTCCAAGATTGGCTATATAGTACAGAAGCTCGAAATTAAGCGCGGACTTCAATGCGAGATGCTTATAATAGTTTCCACAACAAAACTTTGTCTCCAAACCTGGCAGAAAATCCAAAGAGATTCAGGCCTTTTGTTAAGTATGATAGCGGCAGGACACAATCAGTGCCTTCTTTGCGCGATAGCAATGACGGTATTATCGACGACAGTACTGCTAAAGCAGAGATGCTAAACGTAGGCTTCCGAAATTCTTTCACCAATGAAGACGAAGTAAATATTCCAGAATTCGAACCCTGAACAGCTGCCAACATAACTTAGAAGTAGATATCCTCGGCATAGTGAAACAACTTAAATGACTTAATAAAAGCAGGTCTTCCTGTCCAGACTGTATACCAATTACATTCCTTTCAGCGTATGCTGATGCAATAGCTCCGTGCTTAAGACATATACAACCGCTCGCTCGACGAAGAACCATACCCAAAGACTGGAAAGTTGCAAAAGTCACACCAATATTCAAGAAACGTAGTAGGCGCAATCCACTAAATCACAGGCCAAAATCATTAACGTCGATATACAGCACGATTATGAAGCGTACGTTGTGTTCGAACATTATGAATTACCTCGAAGAGAATGGTCTATTGACACATAGTCAACATGGATTTAGAGAATGTCTTTCTTGTGAAACACAGCTAACTCTTTACTGAAGCGAAGTGTTTGGGTCTATCGATAAAGGGACTTCAAATTCATTCCATATTTATAGATTTCCAGAAGGCTGTTGATAGTGTACCACACAAGCGACATGTAGTGAAATAGCTTGCCTATGGAATCTCGTCTCAGTTATGTGACTGGATTCGTGATTTATTGTCAGAGAGTTCACAGTCCATAGTAACTAACGAAAAGCCATGAAGCGAAACAAAAGTGGTTTCTGGCACAAAGTGGTGTTGTAGGCCCTTGCTGTTCCTTATCTACATAAATATTTTAGGAGACAATCTGAGCAGCCGTCTTAGGTTGTTTGCAGAGAATGCGGATGCTCTCGTTTATCGTGTAGTAAAGTCATCAGAAGATCAAAAGAAATTGCAAAACGCTTTAGAACAGATATCTATGTGTTGCAAAAATTGGCAATTGACCATAAATATTTAAAAGTGTGAGGTCATCCACATGAGTGCTAAAGGAATCCGTTAAACTTCGGTAACACGATAAATCAGTCAAATCTAAAGGCGTTAAATTCAACTAAATACCTAGCAATTACAATCAAGAACAATGTAAATTGGAAAGGACATACAGAAAATTTTGTGGAGAGGGCAAACCAAAGACTGCACAACTCTTAGAAAATGTAGCAGATCTACACTAAGCTTGTCCGTCCTCTTTTGGAGTACTATTGCCCGATGTGAGATCCTTACTAGATAGGGTTAACGGAGTGCATCCAAAAAGTAGAAAGAAGAGCAGCACGTTTTGTATTATCGCGAAATAGGGTAGAGAGTATCACTGACATGATACAGGATTTGGGGTGGATATCATTAAAACAAAGGCGTTTTTCATTGCGGTGGGATCTTCTCACGCAATTTCAATCACTAACTTTCTCCTCCGAATGCGAAAATATTTTGTTGAGACCAACCCACATAGGAAGAAACGGTCATCGTAATGAAATAAGGGAAATCAGAGCTCACACGGAAAGATATAGGTGTCGGTTTCTCCCGCGCGCTGTGCTAAATTGGAATAATAGAGAATTATTGTGAAGGTGGTTCGATGAACACTCTGCCAGGCACTTAAGTGTAATTTGCAGAGTATTCATGTAGATATACATGTAGATGAGAAACTCAGAATCTCAGAATAAGAAATATTGACATTGTAGGTCCACGTTGATTACACCTTAGAATGTGTTATGCAGGTATAAACGGAACGTAAGACTACTCTTAATAATTTCTTCATATTGAAATGGACAGACACTCCATATGAAACAGTTTCCAGTTGCATCTTTGAGCAAGACCAGTCCCTACCAGAAGCCTGTATAAGGCTGAGGTCTATCTTATCCCTTTCATTTGTGGTGTAGCATATACAGGGTGTTACAAAAAGGTACGGCCAAACTTTCAGGAAACATTCCTCACACACAAATAAAGAAAAGATGTTATGTGGACATGTGTCCGGAAACGCTTAATTTCCATGTTAGAGCTCATTTTAGTTTCGTCATTCCAATGTGAACAAATTGTAAATTTTCACAGTCAACATGTGTGGGCCGACGAGAATCCGCACGCAATTGTGCAATCACGTCATCAACACAGATTTTCTGTGAACGTTAGGGCAGGCATTGTTGGTGATGTCTTGATTGGGCCCCATGTTCTTCCACCTACGCTCAATGGAGCACGTTATCATGATTCCATACGGGATACTCTACCTGTGCTGCAAGAACATGTGCCTTTACAAGTACGACACAACATGTGGTTCATGACGATGGAGCTCCTGCACATTTCAGTGGAAGTGTTCGTACACTTCTCAACAACAGATTCGGTGACCGATGGATTGGTAGAGGCGGACCAATTCCATGGCCTCCACGCTCTCCTGACCTCAAATATCTTGACTTTCATTTATGGGGGCATTTGAAAGCTCTTGTCTACGCAACCCCGGTAATGTAGAGACTCTTCGTGCTCGTATTGTGGACGGCTGTGATACAATACGACATTCTCCAGGGCTGCATCAGCGCATGAGGGATTCCATGCGACGGAGGGTGGATGCATGTATCCTCGCTAACGGAGGACATTTTGAACATTTCCTATAACAAAGTATTTGAAGTCTCGCTGGTACGTTCTGTTGCTGTGTGTTTGCATTCCATGATTAATGTGATTTGAAGAGAAGTAATAAAATGAGCTCTAACATGGAAAGTAAGCTTTTCCGGACACATGTCCACATAACATATTTTCTTTCTTTGTGTGTGAGGAATGTTTCCTGAAAGATTGGCCGTACCTTTTTGTAACATCCTGTATAGATCAGCCCACCTGCACTAGAGGAGATGTTGCGATACGCCCGCCTGAGCAGTCAGGCAAGATGTCTGTGGAAATGCCCTGCCTGACTTCTGGTCATCGCAAGCATTACCTCAGTACCAAGGTTTCGGCCCTCAGTTCGACAACAGACAAAGGGTTTGATTTAGATTAAAGCAGGACATGACCTCGTAAATAGGAACTCTGTCCTCTCTTTATTAAAAAAACGCACAGGATTCAAATGGACGCTATTCATTCTTCTGCCATGTAAACTGTAGCCGCACCAAAGTCTTTGGCAGAAGTAATATCTGATTCTAGTTGTCGAGAGATTTTGCTTGCGCTTGCTAGGTTTTTTTTCTTCCTCTTTGTTCTCTTCCGTGGCCTGCAACAGCGCAACCTCGTTTATAGCGATATTAAATTGTACAGAATCTACAATCTCACTTCAGTCAACTAATTTATCAGCAGCTAGCAACGGACCTACATATTCTGAACACTGAATGTAGCTCCCGTTCCAACTGTTCCACTGAGGCCGTTTCTTTCACCTTACCCACTGTATCTCCCACCAAATAAATGAACTTCTTTCCCTCCAACATCATCGACTCCTAGTCTAATGTATAATGCGCAGAAATTTCAAACTAATGCACAGGTAGACTAAGCCAAAATCTTTGTTTGCTCCCTGTGCAATCAGCCTATATCCGCGATACAGTCAATTCCGAAATACTAATCGTATAACCGTAGGCAACGAACTAACTTGGGATGCACGTTCCTCAATACAGAACAAATCCCTACACCGACCAAAACAAACATCGTCTGTCATTTTGCTTATCCACAAATCTCTCGTAAGTACCACAAATTTTACAGTTGCCTTGAAATCCCAGAGACACATGCACTCTGCGTCTTTTCCGCATCCGTCCGTCTTCCCCAATCCTCATCCTATAGCGACGGATAGCTGACATACATTTGTCTCTCCTGGAACACTTTCGAAACCAGTATATTAACCCGGAGACTAAGTTCCAGCTAGCAATATTTTCTTATCCTCTGACCACTATTCCAGACACATGCAACATCGCCGGCCGGTGTGGCCGTGCGGTTCTAAGCGCGTAAGTTTGGAACCGCGTCACCGCTACGGTCGCAGGTTCGAATCCTGCCTCGGGCATGGATGTGTGTGATGCCCTTAGGTTAGTTAGGTTTAAGTAGTTCTAAGTTCTAGGGGACTGATGACCTCAGAAGTTAAGTCCCATAGTGCTCAGAGCCATTTGAACCATTTGAACATGCAGCATCATTACTGCCATAACCCACATTTTATGCATTCCTTTTCGTATGTACCTACGTGATTCGTCCATCGTCTCCCGCCGAATTTTCAATAACCTTCACTTCCTCACGACACAATTCGCCCCGACACACACATATCATATGGGCCAAAGGCTAACCAAGACCCACATCAGCTTAACCCTTCACTTCTTCGTCCTCTTCCTTTCTCATCCCCCTCGCCCCTTCCCCACTAACACCTCAAAAAGATATTCCTTGATTGTTTCGGTTTTCTCAAGGGCATAATACAGAAATAATCTTTTCACTTTCATCACGAACATAGAAGTTGTCAAATACCACCAACATCATTTCAAAGCAGATATATAGGGTGAGTCACCTAACGTTACCGCTGGATATATTTCGTAAACCACATCAAATACTGATGAACAGATTCCACAGACCGAACGTGAGGAGAGGGGCTAGTGTAATTGTTTAATACAAACCATACAAAAATGCACGGAAGTGTGTTTTTCAACACAAACCTACGTTTTTTTAAATGGAACCACGTTAGTTTTGTTAGCACATCTGAACATATAAACAAATCCGTAATCAGTGCCGTTTGTTGCATTGTAAAATGTTAATTACATCCGGAGATATTGTAACCTAAAGTTGACGCTTGAAACCTCCGCCGTTCAGTTGCGTGTTGTAACAAACACGGGCCACGGTCGGCGAGCAGCATCTGCAGGGACATGTTTACGATGAGGACCATGTTTACGAGTGTGGCTGTAGTGCACTGTCGTGGTTTGGTCTAACTGTCGCAGTGTCCGCATGTAGCGCTTGCTGCTATTGTTATTCTGCATTCGTCTCCGCACGCAGACCAACTGTAGTACACCGTGTTACCAGACGTCTGTGATAGTGTAGTGTTGTAGGAACTGTGACCATGGTGTATTCGAACTCTGAAAAGGCGGAGATGATACTCATCTATGCCGAGTGTCGACGAAATGCAGCTGAAGCCTGCAGGGTGTATGCAGAACGGTACCCGGACAGAGAGCATCCAACATGCCGCACATTGCAAAACATCTACCGCCAACTGTATGCAACATGTATGGTCGTAGCACGCAAATGGGTCAGTAACAGGCCCGTCACAGGAGAAGTGGGTGCAGTTGGTGTGTTAGCTGCTGTTGCCATGAACCCACACATGAGTACACGGGACATTGCGAGAGCCGGTGGACTGAGTCAAAGTAGTGTCATGCGCATACTGCATTGTCACCGCTTTCACCCTTTCATGTGTCGCTACATCACAATTACATGGTGATGACTTTAATCATCGAGTGCAATTCTGTCAATGGGCGTTAACAGAGAATGCGTTGCAGTTCTACCTGTTTACCGATGAAGCGGGTTTCACAAACCACGGGGCAGTGAATCTACGGAACATGCATTACTGGTCCGTGGACAATCCTCGCTAGCTCAGACAGGTAGAGCGGCAGCGACCGTGGATTGTAAATGTATGGTGCGGAATCATTGACGACCACCTCATTGGTCCTCACTTCATTGCAGGGGCCCAAACAGCTGCAACATACATCGCGTTTCTACAGAATGATCTGCCAACGTTGCTCGAAAATGTCCCACTGGAAACGCGTCGACGTATGTGGTATCAGTATGATGGTGCACCTGCATATTCCGCAATAAACACTAGGCTGACCCTTGACAGGATGTTCGACGGGCGTTTCATAGGACGTGGAGGACGCATAAATTGGCCAGCCCGTTCTCCTGATCTTACACTGGACTTCTTTCTGTGGGGTACGTTAAAGGAGAATGTGTACCGTGATGTGCCTACAACCCCAGAGGATATGAAACAACGTATTGTGGCAGCCTGCGGCGACATTACACCAGATGTACTGCGGCGTGTACGACATTCATTACGCCAGAGATTGCAATTGTGTGCAGCAAATGATGGCCACCACATTGAACATCTATTGGCCTGACATGTCGGGACACAGTCTATTCCACTCCGTAATTGAAAACGGAAACCACGTGTGTGCGTGTACCTCACCCCTCATGGTAATGTACATGTGCGTCAGTGAAAAAGACCAATAAAAAGGTTTGTATTAACCAATTACAATAGCCCCGCTCCTCACGTTCGGTCTGTGGAATCGATTCGTCAGTATTTGATGTGGTTTACGAAATATATCCAGCGGTAATCTTAGGTGGCTCACCCTGTATTTGAACTACTGTACAAAATTGTAGGCCTGTAATTTTTGTCTAAAAAGGTCATAGTTTTAAACCACACAATAGTGACTTTTGACTCACGTATTATCTCCTCGTTTGTTTGCTTTTATCATTGTAAAACTGTGAGCGTCTTTGGTTGAAGAGCGGATTGTGTCCCGCTGCTAGTCCGTCCCTTTCAGGAAACTCAGATAATAAAGAAGAAAAAAAATCTCACTCGCTTTTCGTACTTTTTAAGTGGAGGGCAGGAGGGGTGAAGGTTTTTCCGCTGAAGTATACGTCTTCGACCGTTGTTCCTCACTACAATTCCCTGTGATTTTCAAACAGAAAAGCTTGTTGCTAATTTAAAGCTACCTGTGGAACCGGAATCTATCTCCGGTCTTTTGTTTCAGCGCTTAACGGCAGCTGTCGCTGCCAGAAACAAAACCCTAGTCAGAGCAGAGAAGTAAACCAGGTCTGAGAGCAGAGAGGCAAGAGGATGTTTAACGTCGTCGTCAACGTACTAGGAGTTACTAGCAACGAATTCTTTCCCCACTATCGCATCTTATAATCTTTTTTTCTTTGAAATAGATTTTTCTGCTAGACATTAAAATTACATGCCAATGAAGGCGGTACGCAACGAACGTCACACAGGAGGAATGTCCAGCAGCACGTATCAGCATTCGGTGTGGATCGTGTCTTATTGAGAGCATCTCAACGGTGCTACCCCATTAGCGCCAGAGAGGACAGACACGTTGTCCACTTCGCTAGCCATTCAGTCAGGAAATGACCTTTATTTCGTGTCAAGGTAAGTATCCAAATGGACAGTACGACAACGTCTGGAGTGTCACGGTTTGTCAGAAAACCGACAACTGTTGCGCGTCCACTTGACAAGCCTTCAGCAAGAGCGGCTACAACAGCGGCATGCCCACCGACACCCACCACTGACCACTGGCGTGGAGCGACGTTGCCTTTTCCGACGAGTGTTCGTGGAGACTCCGAGGGGAATGGAAGATGCCAGAATACATTCATCATCGGTATCTGGGCACTACAACTAAACAGTTGTTAGGTGGCAACACTGGGTTTACAACACGATCGTCTCGCTTTTGCATAGTCGGTAATTTGGACAGCAGTCGTTACATTTATGACGTGTTAAGGCCAGTATCGTGACGTTATCTTCCAACAAAGCGGCGCAAGACCTCGTATTTCCTGAGATGTTCTGTGCTGTTCTGATATATCTCGATAAGGAAGGTTTTAGATTGTTGCCCTGTCTAGCACGTTCTCCACATCTCTCACTCATTGGAAACAACTCGTTGTGATGTGCACCGCGCTGTATAGTACGGAATGGAGCAAGTCTTCATCTGTCTTCGATGGCTCACTTGACGATGACTGGCAGATGCCCAGCCGAAATATCGTGCTATGAATTCAACGACAACCGGCTGCAAGCCCGAAATTTGATTGAACATCGCGTTTTGGGTTGCCAAGAGACTTGTATGCCGCCACCACCACTACGATTGTTGAGCTCAAACAACATGGGATGCATCGACCACGCCCAATTCGACACCACGTCCAGCCGTTTTAGAGCGACTTGTCACTCCTCAAATTGGCAGCTTTGTGTATTCAATGTCATATCCTGTATACCATCAAATTATCCACAAATTTCATTACGTATTCTGCCTACTGTACTGTATGTGCACAATAAATAAAATATCGTTATCTCCTATCTGTCATGGTTTTACAATTTTAGACACCAAAAGAGTACAATCAGCCAGTGGACCAACCAGTAAGGCTCCCCATTAGCGTGCTGGAAACTGGCAGCGAACGGCGGTATTGTCGAACAGCCCACGGAATCCTCCGTCATCGTTGGTTCTTCGAGTCTGCAGAAGCAGTCAGTCTTGGTCAGCAATTAGTCATTTGTTACACTCTTCAAGACAGTGTGGACAGAATATCTCCACGTGCATTTAAAGCTCTTCAACGAAATCAGTATAAGTCACTTGAGACTTCTCGTGTGAACATTCATGTTGGGGTTGAGAATAATAGTTCTCTTTCTGTGTGGGATATTATTCAAGTGATTGGGGTATAATAAAAAATGGTTCAAATGGCTCTGAGCACTATGGGACTTAACTTCTAAAGTCATCAGTCCCCTAGAACTTAGAACTACTTAAACCTAACTAACATAAGGACATCACACACATCCATGCCCGAGGCAGGATTCGAACCTGCGACCGTAGCGGTCTCGCGGTCCCAGACTGAAGCACCTAGAACCGCTCGGTCACACCAGCCGGCGGGGTACAATATTTTACTATTATTCCTACTTTATTGTTGTTGATGTTCGTCAGTGCGAACAATACAATAAATCAAATTTTTTACCTTCAGGACGTAGTTTTTCATAATTTCTTCCACCCCGTAATGAAATGTCAATACTGAATATATATAACAATGTAAGGAAGGAGCAGAGAAAACGATACAAGATTTACAACAAATATTGAACAGTAACATGAGTAGACGAAAAGTAATTGTGACACCGAGAGTGTTATAAAGTCTCTGATACAGTGGCTTTCTGAACAGAACACACAACATCCAACGCCATATTTACTCCCTTATGACACGTTTTGACAACAACCCATCACAGTAACATAAATAAATATAATACAATATGGTCAGCTGACTTAGATTATACATCACTCAACCTCAAAAACCTTTCATACTGACATGATGTTGTGCAGAATCTAACAAATGATAAAATTAAAGTCAATGACAAATTGAAATATTGTCTGCGTGACAACTTCTTCACTCCATAGAAGAATATATACACTCACAAAGAGCGAGAGTGAGGGAGACAGAGACGGCGAGAGAAAGTGAGTGTGAGTGTATGTGAGTGAGTGAGTGAGTGAGTGAGTGAGTGTGCAAGTGAGTAAGGGAATGAGTGTGAAAGTGGGTGTGCAAATGTAAGATTATTATTGGAGACAATTGCGTATATAGTCAGCATGTTGCTTTATTTATCATTCTTCTTTTTCCTAGCATTCAGCCCATATAGTACGGAGTTCACTTTGTTCAGGACTTAGTAAATTTTATTTTATTATATAACTTTGTGGCTGGATTCACTCCCTGATGTCACAAATGTCGAAGTAACATAAGGGAAGGAAGTAGTGTTGTGCAACATACGTATACGAATCGTGTGAACTTTGTTCTGATTGTTATCATATTTTAACTGTGTGGGTATCATATACACTGAGAAGTAATTTGGGCACCAACCCAGGGTTGGCCGAAACGAGTGTGGGAAACCACCTAAAAACTACACTCTTGGTTGCCCGTGTACCAACCCAAAGTTGATAATCCGTCATACGGATTTGACACGGGACTGCATCATCTCCCTGTTCACAAAGCTAGCACACTGCAAGTTACTCTATACGAGCATGTACTAGAGAGTGTATTACATTTGAAAAGTAATGAACGAATTGGACATTACAGTGATAGAACGCAATTTTCGTACATGAAATTTACAAACACTGTAACCATGTGTGCCAGAGCATTTGCACCGCAAAGAATTTGCAGCCGCCGCAGCACATAAGGGCTTCGTCGTTTGTTCTAAGTGTGTAGGTTGACCGACAGGGTGTTCACGATGTCTTAGTTTGGCGAATAAAAGTACGCTTTCTCTTTACTTCGATACTCATTTAATCACATCACTACACGAAGCTCTGTACTGGCATTTACTATATCCACATAAATACTCCACAAGTCTCTGTAAAGTGCATGACGGAGGGTACATCGAACCAGTATTACTAATTTTCTGTCGTATTCTATCGGTGTTCATCTTATATCCCCTTTTCAACACACTATACATCCCAGTCAACATCTCTTCCATGTCCTTTACCGTATCTGACAGAATTACAATGACATTGTCAAATCTGAATTTTCTATTACTTCCCAAGAACTTTCCCTCTCCAGATTTCTCCTTGTTTTCTTTGCTGCTTTCTCAGCGTACATATTGAATAATATTAAGGATGAGCGAGAATGCTGTCTAAGTCCCTCCTAAAGTATTCCTTCCATTTCATATTATTCGACTCTCAAAACTGCAATCTGGTTTCTGCAGAAGTTGTAAATGAACATTCGCTCCCTGTTTCTACCAGAATTTCAAAGAGTGCACTTCATTCATCAGTTTCAAACTCTATTTTTAAATCTACAAATGGTGTAAACGTAGGTTTGCCTTTCTTTAACCTGTCTCGTAAGGTAAGTCATATGGTCAAAGTCCCCTTGCGTTCCGACATTTCTCCGGAACCCAATCCGATCTTTCCGATTTCGACTTCCCTCACTTTTTCCATTCTTCTTTAAGTAATTCGTGTCAGTACATTGCAAACATGACTTGTTGACTGACAGTTCGGTAAAATTCACAGCTATCAGCACCTACCTTATTTTGAATAGGAAGTATTGTACTAAAATTTCTTCCGCTCCATTAGGCCGTCTGGTACAGCTACGGTATGTAGAACATCTGAATTAAAAACAGTCTTGGTTGAAATATATTCTTCTGTTAATACCGCGTTTCGCCTTCGGACGGAATCTTTAGGTTATCTTAAAATTTTAATCTTACAACATTTTAAAAACCATGAAAAATCTCTGTGCTGGACTGAAGTACTCGTCAATCAGATGAACTCGCAGAGAACTTTTCCTTCCACAACATTCTAAAAACAATTAAACAGCTCTCTAGATGGAATAGTTTCATGGTGACTGGCTCTCCTAAGGACCTCTGTAATTCTTAGCACCATTAAACAGAGCTGTAGCACAGAGCTGTTTAATGGTTTTTAAAATAGTGTGAAGACAAAAGTTTCCTGCCTGTTCAGCTGATTCTAAGTGTGCTTCAGTCTAGCACAGAGCAGTTTTATGGCTTTTAAAATGTTGCAAAAAGAAAATTTTAAGTTAATCTGAAGTTTCCTCACAGAGGCGAAACGCATTGTTAATAAAAGAATAAGTTGCAACCAAGAATGTTTTTAATTCAATTATTAAGTTCTTCTTGAAGTTTTACGGTATTTCAGCTGCTTCACACACCCTGCACACCGGTGGACGTAGTTTCGTCACGGTTGGCTCGCCTAAAGACTTAAGTAATTCTTAGTATTACGCCTAAATACTTATGCGATACGATGTGCTCAAGATGTTCTCCACTAATTTTGTAATCTTATAGTACTGGGTTCCTTCTCTTTGCTACAGGCATTATGTTGCGTTTATCGACATCTGTAGAGAGCTGCTAGTAATTACAACAAGTGGAAATTTTGTGCAAATCTTTCTCCGTATCTTCACAACTGTCCAACGGCGATACCTTTCTCAAAAAAAAAAAAAAAATGGTTCAAATGGCCCTGAGCACTATGGGACTTAACGTCTGAGGTCATCAGTCCCCTAGAACGTAGAACTACTGAAACCTAACTAACCTAAGGACATCACACACATCCATGGCCGAGGCAGGATTCGGACCTGCGACCGTAGCGGTCGCGCGGTTCCAGACTGAAGCGCCTAGAACCGCTCGGCCACACTGGCCGGCATACCTTTCTCCAGCAACCGTCTGTCATATATGGCGTCGATTCATCAGACTGGAACTGCTCTTTCCACGTTTGTTTTCAAGGGACATAATATTAAGAGGATACAGGTTTCCTTTGGCTGTCAGGCTTCATATTACTCTTTGGGGTTCCTCAAATCACTTAGCGCTGTTATCCCTTCATATCGTCCCTGTTTTATGTCAGTTTCAGTGTAACGTCCCCAAGTGTCTCGAAATATGTACTCTGAGGCACTAGGACGGGTCTCTCCAGCTAACACGATAACTCCGACGGCCATTAAGTAGTCATCTGTTTGTTAGCGCGCCGTGAAACACCGGGTTTGACGGCTTCGCTGCGGGCTCAATTTATAGCCTGGGCGCCGGCAGCCCTTTCTAAGTTCGTATCTTGCCCAACGTGTTCATTTCGCGCTTCGTTGGCCCCGCTTCAATCGCAGGCGTCCGAAGCGCCATTAACTTTACGACTCCTTCTCGTCCTGTCCTGTGCTCACATTGTTTCACTTTCCTGCAGTCCTCTCCTGCCTTTTCGAACTCTTGTTGCCAAGCACCCAGCCAAGATTGCGTTTCGTACTTAACCCTGAAAAAGTCTGAAGTGTTATATTAATTTAAGTGAAATGGGGCGCGTGTCTGAACACCTAACAAGCGTATCGGTATTGTTTTTTGACAAAATATGCAGATTGTTTCCATACAGTCTGTAGTATTCGTTGAAACTGTTTGTAAAATTTACGCCAGTGACTTTTTGAATCTATACGTCATAACATAGTTCTGAAGCACTATTTACGCTTAGAGCCTACCGTTATTTAATTTTTTTACGTTATTTCCAGCAGTCAATGCTTATAGTGAATTCGTACCTGCGTTTTTATTTTAATCCCATAAAAGTGTCACGTTTACTCTCTTGGCCACTTCATCGACTGTTCTTGAGTACCGACATCGTCTGCTAAAGTTTTATTGTCTAATTATATTTTCAACTTTTGACACTGATAAGTACTTCATGTAGTTGTAACAGTCTGAAATGAATAATTACCACATTTTTTTGAGCTCTGATTTTTGTTGCGCCCACTTAACCTCATTATGCATTGTGTATTACTTCGGTTATTTGTAATAAATTTGGGTTAAGTATTTACTAGTACGCTGTTCACCAATTTGTTATGCTCCCAGCGCCTCAAGCTATGCATAATATAATGTTTACTTTCGTGTTTCGCAATTCTGCGCATATGATGCGAATCAAGTATAAAGCAAGCAAGGTATGCAAAACAGGTAAGGTTAGGACAAGCACAATCAGTAAAAACAGACGTATTTCAAAGTGTGGTGGTATACATTAATTAAAACTTCCGGGCTGAATTGCCGTGGTCCATATATATGGACCACGGCAATTCAGCCCGGAAGTTTTAATTAATGAAGACGCCGGCCGTGAAAGCTTACTTGTTATGTGGTTGTATAATTAATGAGGAAATAATGGAACTATCGTTGTGTGGGATTCACGCTGTGAGCCTGTACGAATACAATGGGTAAAATGAATATGATGAAGTGTCGATTATCCATCTCGCATTGGAAATCAGAGCGAAGTTAAAGTGACGATTATCATATTTCGGACAGAAGAAACAACAGCTGAAAATGCAAACTTCTAATTCTTCAACCATTTTCCTTCCATATCCCTGGAAAAAAAACTTTCAGTGCTGATTTTGCTAAGGACTGCTTACGCAAGCTGCGACCTTCAATAGGAATTGTGTGTGTACATCGAAACTGTGTGTGAAGTAATACGCTCAGTACATTACGCATATGAAGCCTTGCGGATCATATATTCTTTTCATTGGAAGCAGTAATAGTGACGGCGAATGTTCGACAGGAACGAAACTGTCATAGGGCACACCACGAAGGGAGTCGGATATGACCGCCAATGTTCTCACGTGCATCAGCTATTCGTCAAACAGGCTCAGCAGCGCTACAGATGGGGCTGTTGTTTACAGGTCGTTGGATGATTGCAGTGCAAGGAAGAAAAATGTGTGCAAATTATCGAACTTTACGTGATTAGTGGAGAACACATGGAGCTCTAGTTGTTAGTTGTTGTTGTGGTCTCCAGTCTGAGGACTACTTCGATACAACTCCCCACGCTACTACATATTGTGCAAGCCTCTTCATTTCCGAATAACTATTGCAACTCACATCCATTTGAACATGAACTATATTCGTCCCTTCACATCCATCTGCAGCCCTCACCCCCTACACTACCTACAACACTAAAGTGATGATTTCTTGATCTCTCAGAATGTGTCCTATCAACAGATCACGTCTTTCACCCTGGTAACGCCACAATATTCTTTTCTTCCCAGTTCTATTTAGTACCGTTCGCTCGACGAAAGATCCGTACCCAAAGACTGGAAAGTTGCACAGGTCACACGAGTGTTCAAGAAAGGTAGTAGGAGTAATCCAATAAATTACAGGCGCATATTATTAACGTCTATATGCACCAGGATTTTAGAACATATATTGTGTTCGAACATAATGAATTACCTCGAAGAAAACGGTCTTTTGACACACAATCAACATGGGTTTAGAAAACATCGTTCCTGTGAAACACAACTGGTTCTTTATTCATATGAAGTTCTGAGTGCTATTGACAAGGGATTTCAGATCGATTCCGTATTTCTGGATTTCCGGAAGGCTTTTGACACTGTGCCACACAAGCGGCTCGTAGTGAAATTGCGTGCTTATGGAATATCGTCTCAGTTATGTGACTGGATCTGTGATTTCCTGTCACAGAGGTCACAGTTCGTTGTAATTGACGGAAAGTCATCGAACAAAACAGAAGTGATTTCTGGCGTTCCCTAAGGTAGTGTTATAGGCCCTTTGCTGTTCCTTATCTATATAAACGATTTGGGAGACACTTTGAGCAGTCGTCATCGGTTGTTTGCAGATGACTGTGTCGTTTATCGACTAATAAAGTCATCAGAAGATCAAAACAAACTGCAAAACGATTTAGAAGAAATATCGGAATGGTGTGATAAGTGGCAATAACGAAAAGTGTGAGGTCATCCACATGAGTGTTAAAAGGAATGCGTTAAACATCGGTTACACGATAAATCAGTCTAATCTAAAAGCCGTAAATTCAACTAAATACCTAGGTATTACAATCACAAACAATTTAAATTCGAAGGAACACATAGAAAATGTTGTAGAGAAGGCTAACCAAAGACTGCGTTTCATTGGCAGGACACTTAGAAAATGTAACAGACCTACTAAGGAGCCTACACTACGGTTGTCCGTCCTCTTTTAGAATACTGTTGCGCGGTGTGGGATCCTTAGCAGACAGGACTGACTTAGTACATCGAAAAAGTTCAAAGAAAGGCATCACGTTTTGTATTATCGCGAATTATGGAAGAGAGTGTCACAGAAATGATACAGGATTTGGGATGGACATCATTAAAAGAATGGCGTATTTCGTTGCGACGGAATCTTCTCACGAAATTCCAATCACCAACTTTCTCCTCCGAATGCGAAAATATTTTGTTGACACCGACTTACATAGGGAAGAACGATCACAAAGATAAAATAAGGGAAATCAGAAGTCGTACGGAAAGATATAGGTGTTCATTCTTTCCGCGGGCTATACGAGATTGGAATAATAGAGAATTGTGAAGGTGGTTCGATGAACCCTCTGACAGGCACTTAAATGTGATTTGCAGTATCCATGTAGATGTAGATGTAGATGTAGATGTACTTGCACGTTAGTTATGGGACCTATCTAATGTTCAGTATTCATCAGATTTCGAAGCTGCTGTTCTTTTCTTGTCTGAACTGCTTATCGTACACGTTTCACTTCGGCACAAGGGTACACTTCAGACAAATACCCCCAGAAAAAGTTCCTAATATTTAAATTTCTGTTCTGTGCTAACAGATTTCTCTCCTTCAGAAAGGCTTTTCTTGCCATTTCCTGTCTACATTTTATGTGCTCTCTCCTTCGGCCATCATCTGTTATTTCACTGCCCAAATAGCACAACCCATCTACTACTTTTTCTGTCTCATTTGTTAATCTAATTTTCTCAACATCGTCTGATTTAACTCGACGACTTCCATTACCTTTGTTTTGCTTTTGTTGATGTTCATCTTATGTGCTTTCAAGACGCTGTCCATTCCGTTCAACTACTTTTCCAAGTCGTTTGCTGTCTTTTGACAGAATTATAGTATCATTGGCAAGCCTAAAAGTTTTTGTTTCTTCTACTTGAATTTTAATTCCTTTTCCAAATTTTTCATGTAGAGATTGAATAAAATCGGGAACAGGCTACCACCCTGTCTCACTCCCTTCTCAATCACCGCATCCCTTTTATGTCCTTCGACTCTTATAGCTGTCGTTTGGCTTCTGAACAGGTTTGTGTACAAGGCGCTTCAGCTGCCCTTGCCGATCCGTTTTATGCAACCCCTGCTACGTCTGTATCAGGAATGGTATCCAAACAGGCGACAGCCGCTTAATCCATATAAATCCCCTCTCAGAGCTTTGGGCGACTGTTAGCAAACGGAATCACACTGCAAAAAATACAAGTGAGGCTTGGGGATGAGTTCTACGTCATTTTTGGGCCAAGATATACCTTATTTCTGCCATACTTATCCAAGTCTCTCCAGTCCTTCTTTATGTAATTGACGGTGTAATCATACTTTATAGTACTTAACCCTCCGTTACACGCACCGCGGACTGAGTCCGCAGTTTTATCTTTCCATCAACAATCACTTATAAATTCAAGATTTCCATTAGCGGCTTTTTCTATCTTCCCCTCCTTCCGTAACGAATTATTGGCAACAATTGAAGTTAGTCATTATTGCCAGAAGCAGCAGTCAGTCCACCTGGCGCGGTCCTGTCATCAGTTCTTTTACGATGTATTGCAGGTAAGGATGTTTCTTTCTTTATAATATCACAAAACATAGACAGTTACGTTAAGAAACTTTTTTTATTTATTTATTATCCAAACTGTCATACAATTATGAGCCTTTTCATTAACCAACACCGATTAATGAAATCAGTTATAAACTTTTTTTTTTCAGAAGAACGGTGGATGACGATCAGGTTTTGCAGTGGTTGGACGAAGAGCTTGGTAATGAAGAATGTAGTGATCTGGAGTCAATATTCGAAAGTGATCACTTTTCAGATAGTGAACAGTCGCTGGATGAAAGTGATTCTATCTAAAAATTTGACTTGTGTTTTGGGAAAGACGGTATGCAATGGAGCCATCGACCCCTAATCCAAAACAGAAGAGTAACAAGACTTCAACATAATATTGTCCAGCATTTACTGGGAGTCATAGGCGAAGCAAAAAATGCCAAGCGTCCAATTGATTATTTACAACTTTTCTTCACAGATGACATTTTAGAAGAAATTGTTCGCTGCACTAATATTTGCATTGCTACCATCCATTCTAAATATTCCAGAGGAAAAGATGCTGCAGACACTAACATTACAGAAATCAAAGCTTGTTTAGGACTCCTTTTCTTGGCGGGTGTGATACGAACATCACACACAAATTTACTAGATCTCTGGGCTGCAGATGGTAATGGAGTGGAGTACTTCAGACTTTCAATGGGCATAAACCGTTTTCGCTTCTTGCTGACATGTCTGCGATTTCATGGCGTCAGAAACAGAGCTCATCGGAAGGAAACAGACAAATTAGCTGCTGTCCGATTCTTGATAGATCAGTTCAATGAAAACTGCAAAAAAAAAAAAACATTATAGTTTATCAGAACTAGTTATAGTAGATAAAATGCTGGATGCATTCAGGGGCAGATATGGATTTATGAAATACATTCCATAAAAACTGGCAAAATATGGTATAAAAATGTTTGCACTTACAGATGCAAGGATGTTCTATACCAGCCATTTAGAAATATACTGTGGAAAGCAAGTGGATGGGCCTTATCTCTGTGATAACACACCTCATGCTATTTTCAAAAGAATGGTGAAATGCATATCCAAATCTGGCAGAAATGTAACATGTGATAATTGGTTCACATCAATTCCACTTGCGGCTGACTTGTTGGAAAATGACAAACTTACAATGGTTGGAACAGTTCGAAAAAATAAACGTGAAATTCCTCCATTTATGACAGTAGCAAAAGATCGTCCTGTGGACTCCAGTATTTTTGCATTTAGGAAGAGTATGACACTGGTTTCATATAAACCAAAGAAAGACAAGGTTGTTCTGGTACTGTCTTCTTTACATGATGATGATAGTATTGACAGTGATTCGGAAAAGTGCAAGCCGGAAATAATAACATTTTACAATGAGACTAAATCTGGTGTGGATGAAGTTGATGAGATGAAATGTACATACTATGTGACAGAAGATGGCCATTTATAATTTTTTCCTCTCTTCTAAATATTGCTGGAATCAATGGATACATAATTTACAAGAGCAATTCGGATTCAACAATTCCCAGAGACGACTATCTAAAAGTTCTTGCCAAAGAACTGTTGCATGATTATATGACAATGAAGGTCAATCATCTAAGTACACCGATGAACATTAAGAATCGTGTCAAGGAAATTTTGCGATTACCAACTGCTGAAGCTCTTCCTAGACCTCCACAAACAACAGCTCGAGGAAGATGCAACTTCTGTGATAGGAAAAAAAAAAAGAGACCGACGAGATTTTCCTTCGATGTGTGCAATAAATTTGTATACCTGGAACATGTCGGTGCATATCTGTGCAGTGAGTGCAGTGAAAATGACAACCACCACGAGTGATTTACTCGAATTGATAGTGAGGCTGTAAACTGTAGTTTTCTGAAAAAGTTTCTGAACTAATTTACTTAAGACAAGTGTTGGTTAATATTCATTTGGAAAAACAGTGATAAAACAGAATGAACGTAAATTTGAGCGAGTACAATAAATGTTCTTATTGGTTTACGAGTAAATTATGAGTTAAAATATTTTATGTACGCTACTGATGATAAAATACATTGTATTTACGAATTCATTGTTTTATTTATGTCATACAGACTCGAATATATTATATTTGCCAACTGTAATGTCAGAATTGTTCATGAAAATGGTATAAAACGCAACGCGGACTCTCAGTCTACGCGCGTGTAGCAGAGGTAAAAAAATCGCGTGTGTAGCGGAGGGTTAATCTTCCGTAAATGACTCAGAATCGCTGCCTTATAAAGTGTGTTTCGCCATTGGAGACAATGAAATTAACAGGAGGTATCGAAGGAAACGTGGAAGTAACAACTCTTCGTTATATAACCCATTGAAAAAAATTAATATATGCGTTAATGTGCTAAAGTAGTTTCGTAAACAAAATTTGTACAGTAGGTCTAAGATGTCTTCGTATAAAAAGTTTCGCAGAACTTCTGGGAAGTCTGGAAGGTAGGAGACGTGGTACTTGCGGAAGTACAATTGTGACCAAGGGTCCTGAGTCGTGCTTGGGTAGCTCAGACGGCACCCGGCGCGGCAGCTCAGTGTGTTCAGTCAGAGGGCTGCTTGCCCTCTGTCATAAAAAAAAAAAAAACTGAGTAACACACTCCGCTGCAAAGTGAGAATTTCATTCTGTCTTAGGATACTTTACCAGTTTTCCTGCGACATTCTGACAAAGTGCTTCACAGCCCCAGAGCGAACTGGCTGACAACATTGTTCTTTCATGTGGGCTAGCATAAAACGATGTCGGTAGTGGCAACTGAATCACGTTGTATATTAATCTTTTCATTATGTTATATACCGTAAAGTTGTTGGTTCCACATGTTCCATTTTGATATCTCTTGTTAATATCGTTGTTTCTATGGTCATACACTTTATAAAAACTTTTCAAATGTGTGTGAATTCCTAAGGGACTAAACTGCCGAGGTCATCAGTCCCTATAGTTACACACTACTTGAACTTACTTATGCTAAGAACAATACACACACACCCATGCCAGAGGGAGGACTCGAACTTCCGGCGGGAGGGGCGCGCCACACTTCATAAGGCAACGTTTCTGAACCATTAACGAAAGATTAACTACCATATATGGAATAAACTTACGGAGACATCTAAAACCTGTGTGACTACAATGCTAATGACACAAAGAAGACTGGAGACAATTTGATAAGTATGGGAGCAGTAAGGTACATCTTGATCCAGAAATACCGTTAACTCATGACCAATCCTCACTTCTATTTTAACAGTGTGATTCCGTTAGCTATCAGTTGCTCAAAGCCATGAGAGGGGACTTAGATCGATTACGTGGCTATCGGATACAGATAAAGTGAGGATTATATAAAACGGGTCGGTAGGGACAGCTGAATCGCACTGCGTTTTACGCCTGCTTCCTTCAGAATTGCAAATAGTGTATTCCAGTCAACATTGTCAAAATCTTTTTCCACATTTATAAATACTGTAATGTAGGTTTGCTATTCTTTAAAGTGTCTTCGAATATACATAAGTCGCGGGGTTAGTATTGCCTCGCGTGTTCCTACATTTCTCGTGAACTGGAACTGATATTCCCTGAGATCGGCTTCTATGAGTTTTGTATTATGATGGTGAATAAGTCAGAAGCGTTTTTGTTTTGTCTGTTGGTATTCCCGTGGCTATGGGTTTATTTATCGATTTTCATTATTTCGTTTGTTGTTCACTGTTGCTACTTGAGATTACTTATTGTTATTTTGTCTTCTGGAGAGAGTGAGTGGAGCTGTCGACGCTACAAAATGCAGTGCCAAGTGCAGAAATCGGAACATTTTCGACACGTTCTCCTGTTTGTTCAACAGTGGCGTGACAGCAGCGGAGGCAGCCACAAACATTTGTGCCGTATATGTGGATAATGGTATTGGACAGAGCACGGCATGAAAATGACATTCTCGTTTTAAGGAAGATCAGTTTGACATTACCGACTCTCCAGGTTCAGGAAGACCTACGGTGTTTGATGAAGACCGTTTAAAAACATTTTACTCGACAACTGACAAATGTAGTGAACTGTGATCATTCCACCATCGGGCGTCATATTGGAGCAATGGGGAAGGTTCAAAAGTCTCGCGTAGAGGTACTTCATGCTCCAAGGCAAAATCACAAAAATCAACAAGTCACTATATCTGCGACTCTGCTGCCGGCCGGGGTGGCCAAGCGGTTCTAGGCGCTACAGTCTGGAATCGCGCGACCGCTACGGTCGCAGGTTCGAATCCTGCCTCGGGCTTGGATGTGTGTGATGTCCTTAGGTTAGTTAGGTTTAAGTAGTTCTAAGTTCTAGAGGGCTGATGACCTCAGATGTCAAGTCCCATAGTGCTCAGAGCCAGAGCCATGCGACTCTGCTTGCTTGTCATCAAGCGGCTCGTGAACAACACCGACCATTTATTTCTGTATCATCACTGGTGATGAAAAATGGAGTCTTTATGTTAATATAAGGACACGAAAGCAATGGCTGAGCCCAAAAAGAGTAGCAACTCGCCTTCATACACCTGTACACATTCACAAAAGGTAATAACTGAGACGTCTTGCAGACACAATCACAAAACAACGATAAGGAAGACTGCGTTAAGTGATACTACTCCACGATAACGGCCGCCCGTATTCTACTGTACTGACAAAAAGCACTATACAGAAAATACATTGGGAAGTCATTCCATAACCACTCTATTCACTTGATTTTGCACCCTCAGATTGTCAACGTTTCCGCTCTCTATTGAACAGTCTTTAAGGAACTTCCTTCCCGGAAAAAGTGCCCCCCGAACATGACTCGGCGAGTTCATCTCAGAACCACATGATTTCTACAGTAGCGGAATCCGAAAATCACCCCAGCTTTGGCATACTGTTGTAAACAGCGAAGGAGAATATATGATTGATAACCAAAGTCTGTTATGTATATCTGTTGAGTTTATTAAACTTATGTAAAATCGCTACGAACTTATGCACCAACTCAATAGTTCAAGTTCTTTGGGATGACTAAGAAGCTGTGTGGTATGGGACAATCACATAACATCAGTATTAGGTATGGTGATGGATATTCACATTTGTTGGTACACCTCATGGAAAGTGCGGGGCACACGGGAGGCAGATCACACACAAGATGCCAGTGTTAGCAGTAACAGAGTTTTGAATGTTTATCCAGAATACCTTACAGCAGATTGAGGTGTGCTACTACGTAAGGTAGTTAAAAGTCGGAGTAGTTCTCACGGAAGTGTAACTGACCTACCCTGGGAACTTACATCGAATTGCCTGGATGGGGGGCAAGCTGTTTTCTTCAAAACTGGTTGGATAAATTTAGAAAACTTGTATTTGCAAAAGACTGGGAGACAGTTCTGCTGCGTCCATTTCATATTTCTGTTAGGGATCATGGAAATGAGAGAGATTAGAGCCCCCACATAGGTAATTTGACAGTAATTTTTCCCTCTCTCCATATACACTGAAGAGCCACAGAAACTGGTGTACCTGCCTAATATTGTGTAGGGCCCCTGCAAGCACGCAGAAGTGTCGCAACACGACGTGGTATGGACTCGAATAATATCTGAAGCAGTGCTGGACGGAACTGACGTCATTAATCCTGGAGGGCTGTCCATAAATCCGTAAGAGAACGAGGAGGTGAAGATTTCTTCTGAACAGCACGTTGCAAGGCATCCCAGATATGCTCAATAATCCAGAATGAGATTTTCACTTTGCAGCGGAGTGTGCGCTGATATGAAACATTCTGGCATATTAAAAATGTGTGCCGGACCGAGACTCGAACTCGGGACATTTGTCTTTCGCGGGCAAGTGCTCTACCATCTGAGTTACCGAAGCACGATTCACGACTCGTCCTCATAGCTTCAATTCTGCCAGTACATCGTCTCCTACTTTCCAAACTTCACAGAAGCTCTTCTGCGAACCTGCAAAGTAGCACTCCTGGAAGAAAGGATATTGTGGAGACATGGCTTAGCCACAGCCTGGGGGATGTTTCCAGAATGAGATTTTCACTCTGCAGCGGAGTGTGCGCTGGTATGAAACTTTCTGGCAGATTAAAACTGTGTGCTGGACCGTGATTAGAACTCGGTAGAGCACTTGCTCGCGAAAGGCAACGGTCCCGAGTTCGAGTTTCGGTCCGGCACACAGTTTTAATCTGCCAGAACGTTTCATGCTCAATAATCTTCATGTCTGGGGAGTTTGGTGGTAGCGGAAGTGTTTAAAATCAGAAGAGTGTTCCTGAAGCAACTCTGTAGCAATTCTGGACGTGCGGGGTGTGGCATCGTCCTGCTGGAATTTCCGAAGTCCAACAAATGCACAATGGACATGAATGGATGCAGGTGATCAGACAGTATGCTTACGTACGTGTCACCTGTCAGAGTCGTATCTAGACGTATCAGGGGGTCCCATATCACTCCAATTGCACACGCCCCACACCATTACAGAGCATCCACTAGCTTGTACAGTCACATGCAGGGTCCACGGATTCATTAGGTTGTCTCCATACTCGTACACGACCGTCCGTTCGATACAATTTGAAATGAGACTCGTCCGACCAGGCAACATGTTTCCAATTATCAACAGTCCAATGTCGGTATTGAAGGGCACAGGCGAGGCGTAAAGGTTTGTGTCTTGCAGTTATCAAGGGTACACGAAAGGGCCTTCGGTTCCGAAAGCCCATATCGATAATGTTTCGTTGAATTGTTCGTACGCTGACAGTTGTTGATGGCCCGGCACTGAAATCTGCAGAATTTGCGGAAGGTCCCACTTCTATAACGTTGAACGATTTTCGTTGTCTTTGGTGCCGTTCTTGCAGGATCTTTCTCCAGCCGCATCCAAGTCGGAGATTTGTTGTTTTACCGGATTACTGATATTCACGGTTCACTCGTAAAATGGTCGTACGGGAAAATCCGCACTTCATCGCTACCTCGGAGATATTGTCTCTCATCGCTCGTGCGCCGATTATAACACCATGTTCAAACTCACTTAAATCTTGATAACCTGCCATTGTAGCAGTAACCGATCTAACAACTGCGCTAGACACTTGTTTTCTTATATAGGCGTTGCCGACCGTAGTGCCGTATTCTGCCTATTTACATACCCCTGTGTTTGAATACGCATACCTGTACCAGTTTCTTTGGTGGTTCAGTGTATTATTGCAGTACGACTACAAACCGCTAATACGGGTGTATGGTTCAAATGGCTCTGAGCACTATGCGACTTAACTTCTGAGGTCATCAGTCGCCTAGAACTTAGAACTAATTAAACCTAACTAACCTAAGGACATCACACACATCCATGCCCGAGGCAGGATTCCAACCTGCGACCGTAGCGGTCGCTCGGTTCTAGACTGCAGCGCCTAGAACCGCACGGCCACTCCGGCCGGCTAATACGGGTGTACACCAGCTTCCAAACTGTGCTGCACATTGCACTGTAGAGTATATAAACTCGTCGGACGGAGTGCCAGGCACCCCCTTAGAAGAACGCACCAGTAGCTCTAGTGCTGCGGATGACGTAAACTCATACCAGGCGGTCATCTGAGCCCCTCCCACTGTTGATGTAAGTCACGACAGTGACCTGGTACGTATGAGTCTGTTGGTTGGAGAAAATCAAGGCAGTAAGATGGGTTAAATGGTCATATGGCAGAAAGCAGCATGTGGACTGTCTGTTGTGCCTACGAGGAAACATGTATCATTTGCAGCAATGTAACACGGCGAAAGGAGAGTGAGCCTAAAAAGAACATTGCCGACAAGGTCTGCAGATGAATGTGACGGCTCGAGTATAACAGTCAGTTACAAGCAAGACGGAATTGCTCGTGTTACTGAACGCAGGTCCCTCTTAAACAGTTTCCGAACGACCGTTGCACTGGGAACTTCATGAAATGGACATATGAAGTCGGGTATCTCGCTAATGGCCATTGATCAGAACGGCACATAGAGCTGCATGCCTTCATTGGCCAAATGATACTGAAACCGGGTAGCAGTTGGCTGGGGGAGTGTATTGTGGGCCGGTGATTCGCGAGATTGCCTCTTTTCAAGCGGTGAAACCGACGAGCGCATCTACAGCCCAATCTGGCGTTTGATGTGTATTTTGTAGAGCGTGTTGTTTAGGGTGTTTATCGTGACACGAGTTCGACCCATTCATTCTGATTACCGTGAGCGTGAAGAAACCTCGGTGACAAAGTTTTGTCCTTTCCTCTACATTTTCGTGGTGAGTATACTGTCGGCGCAAACCGTCTTCCAACATAACAATAGCCGCGGTCACAGGGCTGCACGCATACCTTCCTCGCTTTACAAACACTCAGGCAAGCTGTCTCACCTCGACTTGCCTGCTACACCACCCGTTCTCAGTCCGACAGAAAATGTCTACTAGTAGACTACTCGCCTACGAATGGCGTAGGTCCCACTTTGGAGTCCAGATCCGGCGTACAGATTTCATCTGACAGGATATTTCAGTATCTGTCACTACACACATCAACAAAAGTTCTTCATTCCAACATTATTTCGAAATTCATGGCATAGAAAGCAAAACGTGGGCCTGTGGCATGCATATATATTCATTTTCAATGTATGCAGATCACCAAATAAAATAAATAAATAAAAATACACACTTGTGTAACAATGATATCAAGCCGACCCTGGTCCAAACTGACCCACTCTTGAATGTTGATCTGCCTAAGTCTCGTAGAGAACGTGATCATTCTCGATGTCCAAAAACAGCTCGTTGCAATCTATCACACTCATTTCGATAGGGTTCGCGTCTGAGGAAAAGGCAGGTCACTCCATTCTGTTGATCTCAACATGCTGAAGGAACGTGTTCACGACAACAGCAAGTTGAGCGCTTGAGTTACCATCCATCAAGTTGGAATTGTCAGCAAGCTGTTGGCGATACGGTTCCACTATTCTCTGCAGAATGTCATGCCTGTACTATAGAGCGGTTTTGTTGGCCTTAAAAATCACAAGTGTACGGTGGCCTCACGTAATGCCACTACCACCTTGTATACTCGCGACAAAATATTGGAAGCGTTCTGTGTTACTGGGTTGTCTCCAAACACCTTGTCTTCGATTATCAGGCTACAAACAGATCCGACTTCTGTCCCTAAACAACACCCGAAGCTAAAGCTGGAGCAGCGAATCTGCGTGATTTATTTCCCATCTCTAACAGAGTCCATGGTGTGGTGGTTATGGACGTGGTGATCGCCGTGGTCGTTATGCATGGAGATTCGTACCATGCAATCGCCTCCTAACAGTTTGATGCGAGTCATAACGTCCTTTAGCCTGTTTGAACGGCGAGTTTACTTCTGGAGCAGTCAGCCCACGCTACCTTCGGCCCGAAAGTGGTATATATCGAGCTTCCTGTGCATCTGCGGATCGTGGGCGGTCTGTGCGGGGTATGTCCTCAAAACTGGCTGTAAATTGGAACCAATTCCATATCTACATCACATCAGTCTGAGTACGGGGCACACGTCGAAAACTTCCCCAGCTGAAAAGTCTTCTGCGGGTAATGTGATGATGCAGACCCGATCGTTGCTCTCGTCTTTCCTCCTTGGCATGATGGATGTTCACTCTACTGTTCCATAGGCGTCTCTAATGCGACGCTGTTGTGCATTCCTTTCAAGTGAAATGCTTCAATTCATTTGAGGAAGCGCGTCATGGTAGCTGTGTGTATGTTCACAGACAACGTCAGGGTGAGCCAGCCGGAGTGGCCGAGCGGTTCTAGGCGCTACAGTCTGGAACCGCGCGACCGCTACGGTCGCAAGTTCGAATCCTGTCTCGGGCATGGATGTGTGTGATGTCCTTAGGTTAGTTAGGTTTAAGTAGTTGTAAGTTCTTGGGGACTGATGACCACATCAGTTAAGTCCCATAGTGCTCAGAGCCATTTGAACCATTTTTTGAACGTCAGGGTGACCTTCTGGCAGGTACAGGAACAGTCACAATAGCTGCACACCTGCACGACATATCGGGGATGATGTCAAACTTTTGGTGACGTGTGTATTTGGAATAGATGGTGAGTAGTATCAGTCCATAACGTCGCAATTTGGCAGCTGTAAAGCACGTAATCGACAATGTGTGGCTTCATATACTTTCGTCCTGGACGAATTCAGACCGTTATCAAGGCAAGAGGCGGTGTTGTATGGCATGTGAGGTGACTAATTCTTTTGCCTGGTATGCATACGGGGTACATTTCACCTCGTACTATACACTGGTTTCCGGAGTACATACGTAGAACTTGGGCAGGTACACAGCGCCAACCCAAACAAATTAAAAGGCATATTTCATCTGCCGAGTGGTTCCGTGTATTGTACTTTTTAACGTGTAACGGCGTGCAGGAAACGAGGTCCTAGGTAAGGGTCGTCTGGAGAAGTATCAGTTCGATCACCGAGCGTTCAGGACAACGAGGCGCGCTGTTGCGCGGCGTGTACAGTTGTCCGCGAGCGTGTAGGACAAGAACCCGCGGATCGCAGCCGCAAGGGGATGCTGGCGATGCCGCCGCCGATACGGGCCGCGGACGCGTCTTCCCTCGTACCGGGACGCGTAATTGCCCGTGGCTTTTGTGTCTCCGAACAAAGTAAGTGCGATCGCCGATAGGCGCACCGCACGGCAGAACAATGTTCGTTTGTAGGGCCGCCGAGCGCAGCCGAACGAGGCGCAGCGGCCGGGGGCCGGCGTGCGGTCAACTGGGCCGCCGCCCGCTGCCTCTGATCGCGGACGATTTATGCACCCGCGGCGCCTCCTGAGAGCCGGTGCTGCCGACTTGCGAAAGGCCGAGCAACTTGGAAGTGGCGGCACGCGGTCAGTACAGGAGCAACTCCGTCTGCGGCCCGAGAGTGACACAGAGCTATAAAATACGGGACAAGTGTCAGCTAAACTCATGATTCGCATTTACACTAGTGGCCATTAAAATTGCTACACCACGACGATGACGTGCTACAGATGCGAAATTTAACCGACAAGAAGAAGATGCTGTGGTATGCAAATGATTAGTTTTTCAGAGCATTCACACAAGGTTGGCGCCGGTGTCGACACCTACAACGTGCTGACACGAGGAAAGTTTCCAACCGATTTCTCACACACAAACAGCAGTTGACCGGGGTTGCCTGGTGAAACGTAGTTGGTATGCCTAGTGTAAGGAGGAGAAATGCGTACCATCACGTTTCCGACTTTGATAAAGGTCGGACTGTAGCCTATCGCGATTGCGATTTATCGTATCGCGACATTGCTGCTCGCGTTGGTCGAGATCCAATGACTGTTAGCAGAATATGGAATCTGCCGGTTTAGGAGGGTAATACGGAACGTCTTGCTGGATCCCAACGGCCTCGTATCACTAGCAGTAGAGATAACAGGCATCTTATCCGCATGGCTATGATGGATCGTCCAGCCACGTCTCGTTCCCTGAGACAACAGATGTGAACATTTGCAAGACAACAACCGTCTACACGCACAGTTCGACGACGTTTGCAGCAGCACGGACTATCAGCTCGGAGACCATGGCTGCAGTTACCCTTGACACTGCATCGCAGACAGGAGCGCCTGCGATAGTGTACTCGACGACGAACCTGGGTGCACCAATGGCAAAATGTCATTTTTTCGGATGAATCCTGGTTCTGTTTACATCTGGTCGCATCTGTGTTTGGTGACATCGCGGTGAATGCACATTGGTAGCGTGTATTCGTCATCGCCATATTGGCGTATCACCCGGCGTGATGGTATGGGGTGCCATTGGTTACACGTCTCGGTCACCTCTTGTTCGCACTGACGCCACTTTGAACAGTGAACGTTACGTTTCAGATGTTTGCTCTACCCTTCATTCGATCCCTGCGAAACCCTACATAAAATCGTAGAGGGAGACCAAGAGATTAATACACTAAGCAGATTCAGAAGGATGTAGGTTGCAGTAAGTACTGGGAGATGAAGAAGCTTGCACAGGATAGAGTAGCATGGAGAGCTGCATCAAACCAGTCTCAGGACTGAAGACCACAACAACAACAACAACAACAACAACAACAACAAAAATGCACGACCGCATGTTGCAGGTCCTGTACGGGCCTTTCTGGATACTGAAAATGTTCGACTGCTGCCCTGGCCAGCACATTCTCCAGATCTCTCACCAATTGAAAACGTCTGGCCAATGGTGGCCGAGCAACTGGCTTGTCACAATACGCCAGTCACTACTCTTGATGAACTGTAGTATCGTGTTGAAGCTGCATGGGCAGCTGTACCTGTACACGCCATCCAAGCTGTGTTTGACTCAATGCCCAGGCGTATCAAGGCTGTTATTACGGCCAGAGGTCGTTGTTCTGGGTTCTGATTTCTCAGGAGCTTTGCACCCAAATTGTGTGAAAATGTAATCACATGTCAGTTCTAGTATAATATATTTGTCCAATGAATACCCGTTTATCATTGCTTCTTGGTGTAACAATTTTAATGGGCAGTAGTGTAGCTTTCTAAGATCAATAATTATGGAACGAATATCTATGGAACTTCAGCGATTTCCATGACTTTGAAAAAAAAAAAAAAAAAAAAAAAGAAAGGTTCCGTCGCCTTTCTTTAACATTTATGCCATACTTTCGTTCAGTAGGTTATTGTTGTGGGTTGGCAGGAGAGCCAACACCGGTATGAGAGGAAGCCGAAAGGCACGCGTTTTAGCTCACGCAGGCTGGCGTGAAGTCTGGAACAGGACAAGGAAATTAGACTTTACCAAAAAAGGACGTAGCTGTTGGAATACTTTACTTTAATCCGTAAATGGTGAACGTCGCTCTTGACGGTACATGTTTTACAGTATCAATAGTAACTGGTAATGGCGCCTTGCTAGGTCGTAGCAAATGACGTAGCTGAAGGCTATGCTAACTATCGTCTCGGCAAATGAGAGCGTAATTTGTCAGTGAACCATCGCTAGCAAAGTCGGCTGTACAACTGGGGCGAGTGCTAGGAAGTCTGTCTAGACCTGCCGTGTGGCGGCGCTCGGTCTGCAATCACTGATAGTAGCGACACGCGGGTCCGACGTATACTAACGGACCGCGGCCGATTTAAAGGCTACCACCTAGCAAGTGTGGTGTCTGGCGGTGACACCACAGTTATCATAAGAAACAAGACAAAAGCAATGAAAGACGTTTGCTGCTAGTTGGCACTGATTTAAATCAGTGGAGAAAGTTGTAAATTAGTGACAGGCTGGGATTCGAACACAGGTCTCCTGCTTAGGAGGCAAATGCACTGTCCACTACGCCATCTTTTTTTTATTATCAGAGTGACTTCGTACTATTATGAAACTTCATTAGGCCATAGTCTAATCATCATGTAATACAAGCTGCAAATGGGAGAAAAAATTAATTATGATAACAAAATAATAATAGAAGGAGAAAGGAAAAAAAACAACATAGCCCAAAAACCACCACCAAACTCTCATGATATATATAACAATTTTTTAGTTTTTTGTAAATTTTTATTTGTTATATATATTAGTTTTATACAGAATCTAAAAGCAGAAAGACAGGTGAATCAGATTATATTCTAAATAGCAAACTAAAAAAAAATTCTGATATGATTTCAAGAAGTGTATACACTCATGTGTGTATATACTTCATATGTTCACATTTTACGCCGGCCGGTATGGCCGATCGGTTCTAGGCGCTTCAGTCTGGAACCGTGCGACCGCTACGGTCGCAGGTTTGAATCCTGCCTCGGGCGTGGATGTGTGTGATATTTTTAGGTTAGGTAGGTTCAAGTAGTTCTAAGTTCTAGGGGACTGATGACCTCAGATGTTAAGTCCCATAGTGCTCAGAGCCATTTGTTCACATTTTACAATAGAACTGGAGCATCGCTGAGTCAAAACACTAAACAAAACGAGCAGGTAAACTTGGAAAGAACAAGCCGAAGCAAATCATATGGGAAACATACATAACAAGGTAAACACCGATGATCAGAAAAATGAAATTAACCAACACTTTGCCGACGGAAAACAAGATTCAACATGTTGGCGAAGAGGTCTCGATATCGAGGCATTCGCAAGCATGTTCAATAGGCCGTGATCATGTACTGCATGAAGTTCATGTGATCTTCCCCCTCGCCTTCTACAACACAATGATCGAAGTGTCGCAGTATCCACATAACGGTATGGGTTTTCGACGATGCGAAGAAGACAGAATGTGGTCGTAATATGGTGTCCGTAGTGTATAAAATCTCAGAAGATCGAGTAAGGAAGGCCCATAGCGTCCTGATCCAAAGCCAATTTTACATATGGCCTCCACAAGTAAAGCGATGTCATATCTTATCTGTAGACGTACAACGACTACATAAATACGTGCCGCTAAGACCAATACGGAAAATCGCTCGTTCGTTGGAATCAAGTTATTGACTACCTTATAGAAAGGGGACGCGACGTGCATCGGCAAAATCGGAAGACTGATATTGCACCAAACTGTCCCCCAGTTTGTTTGCGGCGATCCTCTGTCAACGAGGTTCGGACAAGGCACTGCTTTCCAATGAGTCTAGGAAGTTCATGGTGAGGACGGGTCTCCATAAAATGTCAGCCCCTAAAAAGGTCACTGCAAGATAGAAGTCACGAATGTGTTTTAACTTATAATTTATGCGACCAACATCAATAGGGGGTTCAAGACTTGCAGGACGGACACAGAGAAATAAAGGAGACATGAACGTGTGAGTTTCTTGAGTTATCAAAACAGTACGAGGCACATATAGCATCTGCGTCTTCCTTCGTATGTCAGCTAGGACCAACCCCTCCCCCCCGCTCTCCCCCAAAGGAACGAAGCTTCGTGATCACGTCATACGGTAAGCGAAAGATATTTTTCCATAAGAAACGGCCGGACAGTTGCTGTAGTTTCCTCGCCGTCATTGAGGGAAGCGGATAAACTTGGTCCACGTAATAAGCTTTGCATAAGACATATGTATCCAGTATTCGGACTTTCTGGCTAAGAGTAAAAGAATGCCTTTCACGTTCTAGTATCGCTCCCTGTATTTTTGCCGTAACAGACTTCCAGTTGAGCGTCGCCATTTTGAAAGGACAACGATCAATGATGATACCGAGAGACGCATGCCGATCCACTGCAGTAGCCCATGGAACAACGGCGTCATCAAAACCTCGCAAAGTAAGATGTCTGCATTTACCCTCATTAAGAAGAGCACCTGAACTCCGACAATAATCGTCGATTACATCCTTCAGTCGACGTTCCTTCAGTTCTCCGCAGAATTGCGGAGTACAACCATCACGTTATCCGCGTATGCACGAACAGCTATAGTCCCTCCGGAAAGTGTCCAACCTTTAAGCTGGGATGCTAACATCCGAAGTAGGGGCTCCAGAGAAAACACAAAGTCACTGATAGGGCTTCATTGAAGCACTCCCCGACGGTTATTTATCGGGGATGTCAGTTGGTCATTGACAACCACCGAAGCTGAAATACCCGTAAATAGATTTGAGAGCACTCGCCGTGTGTCCACAGTAAAACCAACTGCCTCCTGACTCTGAAGCAAAAAGTCATGACTAACAAGATCAAATGGCTTATTAAATCCTAGAAAAGCAAGGGCACAAGGGACGGACATTACAGCAGCAACCGAAACCAGGTCACGACATTCGACTGTAGAGGAAAGAATGGTTCGACCAGGTACGCAGCTTTGATTTTTGGCTACAATCATCTCCATCAGAGCCGACATCCTACTATTAACTGCCCTCGCCACAGTCTTGTAATCAAAGTTTAACAAAGTACTCGGAACTGGGCGAAAGCTGTCAGTGGCAGCCGGTCCAGGGCGTTTCGGGATTAAAACTTTTTCCCACTTTGAACGAGGTCGGCACCACTCGACCCTGTAACACTTCGTTCAAAAGAGTCGTAAAAGATACCACCCAACAGCGGCCAAAAGCGCATGTAAAATTCCTTGGGAAGTCCCTTCAGACCCGGAGATTTTCGAGAAAGCGATCCCGCAATAAGTTTTTAAATTTACTCAGGCTGAAATGCGGCTAATAAGGTTTCATTATGCTTAGGTGCAATTGTCGTATCCAAGATGCGGGCTAGTGGGTCGCAAGGGGTTGCACTGAACTCATTGACGTCGTAGATGTCTGCATAGTATTGGTGTAAGACACACACTATATCAGCTTGCTCCGATACGATACATCCATTATTTGTCGTGAGAGAATGTATAAAAGCGCGCAGGCGTTGGGTCTGATGCCGGAGCAAATGATATAAGGAAGTCAGTTATTCCGTCACCAATGATCGTGATTTGGAACGCATTTTCAACCATTCCATTTGTATTCTTTCCACGGTAAAAATTTTTGCCTTTACACGCCTAACGTCCGCAATTCGCAGAGGGGCGTGATCCACAGCAGCATATAGTTCACGCAAGATGGAATACTAATATTCGTGAGTTCTCCGAAAGTCTCTCGCTTTGGTAGCACAGAAAAGTATCAAATATTGCGTGAGCCTCGGTTTTGGCAGCTGTGTCCACCAGTCTAGGATGGAAAAGTACTTCCCAGTGGACCGTAGAGTACGCTCCCACACGGCTCGCATCACGTCATCGAGAGAAGTGAGCGACGTCCAACATCCACGGAATGCGAATCAATTTGACTGGCTGCCGTTCAAGATCGAGAGTTGTAG
The DNA here is from genome assembly GCF_023864275.1 of Schistocerca cancellata. Classification (NCBI taxonomy): domain Eukaryota; kingdom Metazoa; phylum Arthropoda; class Insecta; order Orthoptera; family Acrididae; genus Schistocerca; species Schistocerca cancellata. Next base: position 603,008,485 of record NC_064631.1, on the reverse strand, counting down.
TCACACACAGCACAGTGGTCCGTAAAGGAAGCTGGGATGTCTTCAACATTAAGAATACAATAGTGCATGCAGTCTGATAAGTAAAACCTATCTCACCTGCTACTAGAAGTCGCAGTGAAGTGGGTAAATTTAACTAAAGTCGGGTATTTACATATCCAGACGTCTTTCAGGTGCAAGGAGCGGATGAATTCATGTATCACAACGAAATTAAAATTTGAAGATTGAGCTGCAGCACGCTACACACGCGAGCCAGCGTTAGCGTGCGGGTGGGTACTGGTTCAAATGGCTCTAACCACTATGGGACTTTACATCTGAGGTCATCAGTCCCCTAGACTTAGAACTACTTATACCTAACTAACCTAACGACATCACACACATCCATACCCGAGGCAGGATTCGAACCTACGACTGTAACAGCAAACACACAGCTAAAATCACCACCCAACGGAATGCCCGGAGGACCCTTACGGAACAGTTAAACAATTTCCTCTTCATAAAAACTCGAACGATCCACTACGCGTCCAGTGCCAGAAGACTCATATAAAAGAAAACAGATAAGATTAAAAAGTTGACAACCTATGGCCCTGCCAGAATCCAACAATCTCCACCTCAGCGATAGGAATCCCTTCGCGAAAGAATAAGGCGGTCCCCGTAGAATTTTCGGGTGCTACATTAAAGATTACACGAAAACCAGATAAGGAGAAATGCCTAAATAACACCTCCTGTAAGAAGACTATGTGCGCACATGAATCATAAATGAACTGACGCAGCGAAGCCAATTGCAATTCTGATTTCACACGATTGTTTAAGGAAAGGAACTTGTAGGCTTGTGTCGTTGATCACAGCTGTACAGGGATGTAAGAAACGTCCGAGCAGTATTAGGTAGACAGCTGGGAGTGAAGGTCCATTGCGGAATCCACAGAAGAATCAGACGTCGGGGGACCAGAGCCTCCGGTCATCGCAACCTTCGTTCTTAGATTTCATATGTGACACCGCACGGTCAGGTCGTATACGCTGTTTCTGTAGGCTACGTGGCACGGCAGCCTCTGCAGACGGAGATGTGAGAGTTGTCATAGGTACGGCTTCCTGCCCCTCAGAATTAGGGTCATGTAATGCAGTTCCAGTTACTAAGGTGGAAGCATTCTGTGTAACTGCCAATGAACAGGTGATACTTGTTCGCTAATTTTATTCTCCTCGGGAGTTACTGTAATCGACAAATTGAGTAAACCGTCGGCGTCTGAAGACGAAGAAGCAGGAGAACATTGCATCGTCTCAGACTGTAACGGAGGACACGAAGACGAATTGGGTGGGGGGGGGGGGGGGGAGAGGGAGGCCCTCCACTCCCTCTCCACACACGGGCATCTCAGAAAGAGACACTTCGCCAGCAGGAGGGATGGTGGAGATAACTTCTTCGCCATTCACCGTACCACGGATGGGAGGTATCGTAGCATCGAGAGGAGCAGGAGACACAATCTATGCGGCGGAGGTTGGCGTAGAAGGCACAGCCAGGTCCTCATCATCATCATCATCCTGAGTGCGACGTCTCTTGTTGTCACTGTTACAGGTTCTATCCTGGGCAATAGGATTCTAAACCTGTCGCGGGAGTAAAGGCGGAAGTCATTGACACGATTATCAGTACTGACTGTATGTTCATTATGATCCGAAGCAGAAGTAGATCCGACGGCGGGAGGGGAAGGAACAAGATCAGCACCGTTAATTTGCGACGCTGAACTAATGACGGCTTTAATACAAAAAACCTCCGCAGGCAATTAGACCGAACGTGTCCACTTTCATTACGTAGGAAGCAGGTTCTCTCTTGACCCGTAAACATGGCACGAACGCGGTAACCACACACTTGTAAATATGATAGAATATTGCGTTTGACATGCATTTCCATGGAACGAATTCCACTATAACACTGTAATCTGTGTTGAGTAGACCAGCGCTCACGACGGATGTTTTTCACTTTGTCATAAGGAGTTAATATGTCCTTTAGAAAGTTGTCAGCAATTCCCGGCGGGAGGTTGGAATTGGCTCTGAGCACTATGGGGCTTAACATCTGATGTCATCAGTCCCCTAGAACTTAGAACTACTTAAACCTAACTAACCTAAGGACATCACACACATCCATGACCGACGGAGGATTCGAACCTGCGACCGTAGCGGACGCGCGGTTCCAGACTGTAGCGCCTACAACCGCTCGGCCCCTCCGGCCGGTCGGGAGGTTGGACACTCGAACATTGGTACATTCGATTTCAGCATCTGTGTCACCATACTAACGGAAGTACCGCGATGCGTGAACCGGACTTGAGAACCATGTCGCGACAGTAATCTTTCAACGTAAAGGGGATCCATTAATTTCACGTAAAACACGTACTCGTCTGCATCAAAATAAGCGGTGTTGACATGATCAGAGTTCACGTGAATTGTATCGACAAACCAATCGTGGATTTCTAGAGACGCGGGCTGCACGTGTCACTTTTTTTTTTTTTATCGAAAGTAAAGCTCACAGTACCTTTTTGTGGAATACACGTGGAAACCATGGTAGCCATAGCGGAGCGGCCGACGCCGCTGCAGGTAGACGAACACAAACAGACAGTAAGGCGGAGCGAAGGCGCTACGACTCACTCGGCAGACAGAACAACACTAACGAGGAAAAGATCACACAAGCGACGCTGCGGCAAGTGAAATAAACAAGAACCTTCCAGCTCGACGCTCGAAGCTGAACTTCCGGACACAATGGTCATCGCAGCCGCATGGAGTACCCTAGCACTGACTACCATAGCACACCTCTTTGCCCGCCACAAGCTTCCAACTTTCCTTGTTGATTTAAATCAATGCATATTAGCAGTTAATATCATTAATTCCGTTGTGTTTTGATTCATAATGGCTGTGGGATCAAAATGTGTCTGTTCTTCCAGACATGTCCGAAAGAAAAGACAATACGCATATTATTAAGGTGAGCATTACCAATTGATCATTTCGGTGCAGATACACACCACACTCGAACTCTTACGAGAACTGGCGAAATGCCGCGAGTAATGAGGATAATTGGCAAGGAGCACATCAGTAGTATGCGGACAAGTTGAGGATCTGGGTCTGACAGAAGGAGTGCTATGGTGGTCCATTCAGTGGCCATGACCACTGGTCCGGCACAAATTTTCAACGTTCCCCACTGATTTAAATCAATGCCCACTAGCAGATAATGTTATTAATTCCTTTATGGCTTGATCCATAGTGGCTGTGGGATCAAAATGGGTCTGTTTTTTTGTGATGTTTGAAGGAACGACACCACATGTATCACAATAATAACATTTAAAGATGAATAGCAACCGTACGAAGTAAAATAACAGCTTAGAAACGGCACCACACAATAAAAAACGAAAATGGACCTTTAATATGCCTTACATGAAGTCAGCGACTACGTTGGACTCGATGTAATACCAGATGGTATCAGTTACCTGCCGGAGAGGGGTCTACTGAGTTAACAGCGACTGTCTCACAGCTATAAAGGCTAAGTCACAGCCCATTTGCCTCACGTGGAATCTAATTTAGTACCAAGCATCCGTTTCAAAGCAAAGAGCGAAGAACAAAATGATTCAAATGGTTCTGAGCACTATGGGACTTAAGTTCTGAGGTCATCAGTCCCCAAGAACTTAGAACTACTTAAACCTAACTAACCTAAGGACATCACACACATCCATGCCCGAGGCAGGATTCGAACCTGCGACCGTAGCGGTCGCGCGGTTCCAGACTGTAGCGCCTAGAACCGCTTGGCCACTCCAGCCGGGCCGGCCGCGGTGGCCGTGCGGTTCTAGGCGCTACAGTCTGGAACCGCGCGACCGCTACGGTCGCAGGTTCGAATCCTGCCTCGGGCATGGATGTGTGTGATGTCCTAAGGTTAGGTAGGTTTAAGTAGTTCTAAGTTCTAGGGGACTGATGACCACAGCAGTTGAGTCCCATAGTGCTCAGAGCCATTTGAACCATTTGAACCATTCCGGCCGGCAGCGAAGAACAAACATGCAAAAACATTTTACTTTTTAAAAATTACAAACGACAATGAGCTATTGCTTTTGCACACGAAAAAATGAAAACGCTGTCTTTCGTAGATTGCATACGACCCTTACATGGCGTGCGTAACCCATTCTGAACCGGATATGAATAGAACGTTATCTAGTGCTTGTCATGGCGATGCCTACCGGTACTGGCGTGAATTGCTTTACTGGCTGTGGTTAGGATGGGCGCCACGGCTTCCATGGTGGTGCACATCAATGGTAGATGTTTGTTAGGTGGTCGAAGTCGGAAGTGCAGATTTATGAAATGTTGTGTTGTGGTCATCATGGTGACACAGTCGAGAGTGGTGCCCGCTACACATATCTGCTTTGCAGGTCTTTCTAATATCTTTGAAATGAATGCAGAACATTTCTCCTTCATACATCGTCTGGACTGAGAAGATGCAGCAGCGTGAGGTATTTCACGTAAGCGGTGCATACCGGACGCATTAGAAGTCGTGGAAGTGCTGAATGTATGGTTTGAAATACATGAATGAGCGGTCTGCTGGCCTGTGGAGACGTGGATGAACAAGTCGTCAGTGAAGTGACTGTTACAGTGTCATGGGCTGCGTGATGTTCTCCTGCAGCGTAGCTATCTGATTCTCTTGAAAAATGAACGTATATATGGGACTCTAGGTGTCGTGTATGAAAGCACTTCCTCGCCCGTCTTGAATAGATGGAGGTTGCTGGAGGACTCTGGGTGTGTTGTGTGTACAGCCGTTTGAATACTTTAAATGAAGCCTTTCCGTCGTCTCTTGTTTATCTATCTAAACATGGGTACCTAATGTACTTTCACGATACGTCATCCTGTCTCTCACCCAGTTTAAATCTGGAATCAATTTGATTTATGTTGGCAAGGACTCAGTAGCGACGGCATGTAGCATTACCACAAGTAAATGGAAAAAAAACGCGTTTTCGGTCTATATTTCTATAAAATACAGAAAATTCAGGAAATTTTCGTAGAGCTGTCAGTGTGCTATTAACAGAACTTCGTTTTCTAACTTTCTATAACAATTTGATGTACTTCCTACAATGCAGTCACTGTTACAGGGAAGGCCGGCCGGGGTGTCCGAGCCGTTCTAAGCGCTACAGTGTGGAACCGCCCGAAAGCTACGGTCGCAGGTTCGAATCCTGCCTCGGGCATGGATGTGTGTGATGTCCTATGGTTAGTTAGGTTTAAGTAGTTCTAAGTTCTAGGGGACTGATGACCTCAGCAGTTAAGTCCCATAGTACTCAGAGCCATTTGAACCATTTTGTTACAGGGAAGACTTTTCCTTTGCCTTGTACAGGAAACTATAAGAGCATTCACGCACAGTTATCTATCAAAGACATGGAAAATTTGAATCGGTACCTTAAAGGCGGATTCACGGAAATATGACTTTAGAGTTACCGCATCTCCGTGGTTCTCAAGCAGTGCAGCTACATGCAACGCGCGAGGATAAGTTCAAATGGTTCAAATGGCTCTGAGCAGTATGCGACTTAACTTCTGAGGTCATGAGTCGCCTAGAACTTAGAACTAATTAAACCTAACTAACCTAAGGACATCTCACACATCCATGCCCGAGGCAGGATTCGAACCTGCGACCGTAGCGGTCGCTCGGCTCCAGAGTGTAGCACCTAGAACCGAACGGCCACTCCGGCCGGCGCGAGGATAAGTGTATTTCTCAATACCGCTGAATCGTTCCGTAAGGTGGCCATCACTTTCCATGCTCTGACAGACAAGAAATAATTAATATAATTATAAAATTTGTGGTCTCCTGGCTAACTCTGCTTTTCGTACGTGGTGTGGAAGATCGTTCAGACGTATAAGGAATACATTCCGACCTATAACTGAACGATATGGTACTGAACTGGTGACTTACCTCCAGTCACTAAAATGCTGTCTCTTTCCCGCACTGTTACAATAGTTCAGTACAATTTTTACCATTCTTGTTGCTGAGTACAACTCAAGTCAACTCTTTGTAACTCCATAAAGTCCTCAAAATGTAGGTTTTTCTACAATAATATTACGATATACACAATAAAATAAGGGATATAACAAATAACGTGTACGGTTGAATTCTACAGGTACATCTGTTTTCTTGATAGGCTGCAAATATAAAGTGTACGATATTTGGTTCAAAAAATGGTTCAAATGGCTCTGAGCACTATGCGACTTAACTTCTGAGGTCATCAGTCGCCTAGAACTTAAAACTAATTAAACCTAACTAACCTAAGGACATCACACACATCCATGCCCGAGGCGGGATTCGAACCTGCGACCGTAGCGGTCGCTCGGTTCCAGACTGTAGCGCCTAGAACCGCACGGCCACTCCGCCCGGCGGACGATGTTTGGACCCGTGTAGTCTTACACTGTGCCGGATGCTAGTAAATCCTTGATCCGTCATAACTCTAGTTTCTAGATTCTTTGCATGCGATGGTGGAGGCACCGTATTCGGCGCGTTGCAGGCAGAACCCCATCAGATGGCGGCTGGCTTGGCCCTACTAATTTGGACGGAATGGGAAACGACTACCAGGCGGTAGCGCACGAATTCTGCAGCTGGAACTCCTGGAAGAGGAGCGGCATTTCCGTCTGGTTACATCTGGATCAGCAATTGAGTTTAACGGAACGTTCTTCGGTGCTGAGCTGTTGAGTGTGTCGAACTCCACTGGCTGTTAATCATCTGCGTTTCTGGTGGATACCCGACCGTTATTTCAAATGACTTAGTAACGATGCTCGCGAGCGGCGCCTTCGTTCCGTGTGTAAATAGTCATCCAGTAACAAACGTTGCCACTTGTATTCCTTGGGAGTCTTTTGCGCGGGCCTAAAACTAATTAATCTCACATTGTCTGAGGCTCTTGTAACTGAGAAACTTAATAACAAACTATGGTTCTCTAATGTGCAACTACTTACAGAAATAAAATGATTTCCTTACAGTTTGTCTGAGGCCTCGTTGTGTGCAATGTAAGATGACAGCGACCATGTGAGTTGTAAACGGTGTCACGGTGACGCAGTGGAGCTGAATGTTGCGCCATCTGTAACGGATACTAGATGTACACTGAAACACCGGATCAACGGTCTCGGAGCTGGGACAGTTGGTGAATATATTATTTGTTGTGATTGTATTAGTTGCTGGAGCGTACTTTTGCCAGTTACTTAATTTTGTTAAAATTTTAGAAAGCATTCTGGAGCACAGCGATCGGTGTAAAATACTAAAAATCAAATAGAAAACAGTCTCGATCGAGTTTTCAGATTTTTTATTTGTTAACAAGCGGTTTCTGCCCTTTCCTCAGACCATCTGCAGGGTATGACCACCATTATGGCTGCTGGTGGCGGCAGACGTAACGAGATGCTTAGAAGTAAGTCACAGTGACAAACTTAATTCTAAGGATTTCCTCCGTCTGCCGCCACCAGCAACTATAACGGCGATTAAAAGCCCAAGGAAAGGGCGGAAACTGGTTGTTAACAAATAACAAATCTGGAAATGCGATCGAGACTGTTTTTTACTTGATTTTTAGTATTATATTAATTTTGTTGCTGAATGACAACTTGATTGTTACTAGTGTATGGTCTTTCATGTAATGGTTTTGGAGTTGTTATTTAGTTAAAGCAAATCATTATCGAGTCGATCTTCTGTCCTTGAACATTCCTGAATTTGGATTATGCTGCAGAATTAGTTTTGTATGTGGTCACAGGTAAATTTAATTGGAACTGGTGGCCGCTGATCCCTTTTAATTTTTTGAGTAATTCTATATTGTAAATTTATTTTAAGTATCTGTTCTGGGTATTCAGCGAAGTTGCAGCTAAATTGCGGCTCTATTATATTTAGTGGCCGTTAAGGGGCTAAATCTTGAATTAACTTTCATCATTTATGGTTTATTATCATTAATCTGTTGTAAATACTTGTGTGTTTTTACCTTTTCTTAAAATTCAGTGAAGCATTTAGCTGCACTGCCCGTCTGTTTTAATGAGTTCTTTTGGTCGGTCGTTAAGATTTATTGAAAAAGCTTTTAATCATTAGAGATGCTTTGGTAAACTAACAACCTTTGATCAAGAAAGAAAGCACGTAATGTTAGTTGTGGGCACTAATGTAATGTGCATTTCAAATATCTTGGCTTACGCTGACACTAAAATGACGGCCTGAGTCATAGGAGTTTCAGCTGTTCCTCCTCTATTCCTGACTGGTTGAGCTGTTTTACCTCTGGTTCTGGATGAGCTTCTGGGTTATCTGGAACAAAAAAATTATCTGCCAGATGTCTCTGGCGGCTTCTTCTTCTTCTTCTTCTTCTTCTTCTTCTGTTTCCTGGCTGTCCAAACTCTATTTTGGTCAGATGGGAGTGGTCCGCTGGCGGCGAGAACTGTTTGATGTACAGGACGGCTTGCTCCGTCATGTACCTCCAGTCCGGTCAGTGAAGATCGGGTAGCATTTGTCAGCTCCCGATCCACACGCCGGACGAGTTCGCTCCCTTTAAACTTCTGGTTTAGGGGTTCACAGCCCCAGTGCAATAAATGGTTCAAATGGCTCTGAGAACTATGGGACTTAACATCTATGGTCGTCAGTCCCCTAGAACTTAGAACTACTTAAACCTAACTAACCTAAGGACAGCACACAACACCCAGTCATCACAAGGCAGAGAAAATCCCTGACCCCGCCGGGAATCGAACCCGGGAACCCGGGCGCGGGAAGCGAGAACGCTACCGCACGACCACGAGCTGCGGACCCCAGTGCAATAACTAGGGTTTGTGTGGGAGGGGAGGGATACCGGTTACTGTGAAAGGGTATGGATTTCCATGATGGGAATAGCTGCCATTTCGTTGGGAGTCTGCAATCTTGGTGAGTACCTCCATCACACAGTTCTTGTTGGGGAGCGGCAGGCACACGATGTACGGCTCGTCTTCTTCTCCCTCGGACTCCATGGGCGACCCTTCCGCTGTCTGCGTACCTGCAGAGGCAGTAGGGGCGGCCGTTTCCAAGGTGCCCGCCTTTTTGCAGTCGGCGGTTGCCCCCGACTCCATGACCGCCTCCCTAGCAACCTGCGTTTCCGCGCGGGCAGGGAGACGGTCGTTGCGTTTCCGTATCTACCCCGTACTGGTGGGGGTCGGCGCCTCTTCAGGTATCGTGAGAGATGCGAGGTACAGGGTTACCCTCAGTTGTGTCATCACGCGACGCATCTCCTCCAGTTCCTCCCTCAGGTCCGCCCTCTCCTCCGCCATGGTGCACTTGAGCGAGGCAACGGCTGGCGTCATCGGTGGCTTTCTGCAACGTTTCGCGGAACACGCCGTCGTCGTCTTCGTGGTGGCGAGGCCCGCTTGCCCTGCTTGAATAGGAGGGTCACCTCTTCATGTGTGGTGGCCCCTTTCTGCCGCTTCCACGTCTTCAGGTAGCCGCAGCTGCGCGAATTTGCGGCGTGCGCGCCGCCACAATTCTCGCACGCGACCGCGGTCCCCCTTGATTTGTCACAGTTGCGTGTATCGTGCGGTTTCCCGCACTTCACGCACGCAACCGCGCCGTCGCAGGTCCTGGCTGTGTGTCCCATCTTCTGACACTTATAGCACTGTAATTGTGCCACGGGCTTCCACTTCCTCTTCTTGTTGCCGCGACCGTCGCTCCGGACTGCCTTTAGCAGGAGCTCGACGGCGGCAGCAATCTTGCCTCTTCCTCCTTTCCCACGTCCGGCCATTTCGTTCGGCTGGTGACGTAGGCGAACGGCGTCAGCGAAGTGAGCAAATATCTTGGGTTTCATAAATATATCACTGTGTTATTCTGCACCTCATCCACCAGCTCCTCGCTCCATACACCTTTGTGGCACACTACCAAGACATATACTCATTAGTAATACTTATGGAAGGATGATATGGACAAATTTCGTAGACCGAATGTTACACGCCCCTTTTCAAAATTTAATTTTGTATACTTTTTTTGCAAATTTGAGTCAAAGAAAGTCATTGTGAGCTATGTATGAAGGGAGGAAAGTTTTTAGAAAAGAAAGATGGAAACAGGGTTTATCAATTGTCACATGGGACAGAATGATTTGGCAGATTTATCTGAAAGAGATGATACTGAGAACTACAGGAAGTGAACGAAAAAGAGAACAGAAATGTTCAGTAATATGCTGGTGTCCGTCAACCACAAATAACTGAAGGAAAAACGTTCATAGAGAAGAAATCTTGGCCTTAATGAAGCTGCTCAGGCCGCGAATAAAGTCCACTGTATTATCACAGCTGCCAATTTAAATATTTCCTTTTGAAATACTCTTTCATCTGCGTGCATGTAGAGCTATAGAATATCGATAGTCGCTAAGCGAGAGGTGGATGAAAATGTTCCAACAGTTGAAATGAAAAGGTAATTCAGTAATTAATAAAAAAAAATCCAGACTTTTTCTGTCGACAATGCCATTTAAATTGCTTGGGATTTGGGCGTTTTTCATTAATGTTTGAATGCTATCTGTTGGTTTCCATCTCTTGCAGAGTGTGTCTGTTTTATATTGTGACACAGTGCTAAAAATCTGTACTGTTTATGGTACCATACGAGATAATAGGAGTATCATCCGCTACGGATTTATCATTGTCCTGAAGTCTCAAGGTGAAAGTACGTATCATATGTTGTGGAGTACAGAAATTTTTGTAGTAATGATCATTGTTTTGAGTATTATTGTTAGTGTAATGTATAGGAAAGAAAATAAGAAATTCATTACCCATAATTAGTTGCTCTAATTTGTGACGTTCATTGGCCGTATCATAGTCCGATCTTGAATAAACAGTCACCATTAATATATAAGAAACTATCTGCCTCGATTGCGGTAATGAAACCAACCTTTACCTAGGTTTCAGCCCAAATAATTGAACCTTCTTCAGAAGATATACCTGAATCTATAATTTGTCTAAGAGGGCATGGTCTAGAAATAAAAATAAAACAGCCTGAATAGGCGTAGTCACATTTTAAACATGCGGTACGTAAGTAGTAAGTCAACACCAGAGCTCAAGTTAAGTCTTGGTGTTGACTTACTACTTATGTACCGCATTTTTAAAATGTGACTTCGCCTATTCAGGCTGTTTTATTTTTATTTCTAGACCATGCCCTCTTAGACAAATTATAGATTCAGGTATATCTTATGAAGAAGGTTCAATTATTCGGGCTGAAACCTAGGTAAAGGTTGGTTTCATTACCGCAATCGAGGCTGATAGTTTCTTATACAGGGTGCATCAAAAAAATGTATACACATTTTGAAGCGTCATAGAAAATTTATTTCCCGTTCTACAATGTTAAATTTCTGGAAATGGAAAGCTTAAAGTCCAATTGGAAAAATAAATGTACTTTGCAAATGTGATTAATGTTCAAACTGGTGGCCTTCAGCATCAATACATTTCTGAGTACGTCGTACATCGTACCAAAGTGTCCAATGACATTTCTGCGCACACCACCTGAATCTCATTCCAAAGTGTGTCCAGGTAACGTGGTTTACGTTTGTACACCTCATCTTTTACTGTGCCCCATAAGAAGAAATCCAGCGGCGTGAGGTCTGGAGAGCGTGCAGGAAACTCGGTTGGACCCCTGCGTCCTATCCACTGGCCTGGCACATTGTGATACAGGTATGCTCGTACGTCCCTATGATAGTGCGGCAGGGTGCCATCTTGTTGGAAATAAAACTCATCATTACCTATAATGCACGAATGGCAGGGAATATGGAGTCTGCAAGCATTGTTAGGTACGTTTCTCCAGTAACAGTACCTTCAAAACGGAAAGGTCAAATGAGTCCCATTGCAGACAAACCACACCACACATTTACACCAGGCAAATTCACACCCTTTCAACTGTATTGTGAGGATTATCTTCAGCCCAGTACACACAATTGTGCCTATTGACAGTTCCATTAGTTTGAATTGGGCTTCATCCGACCAAATTATGCTACCCATAAATCCCGATTCACGTCTCACCATCTCCTGAACCCATTCACAAAATTCTAACATTCGATCTGGATCGTCGTCACTTAGCTGTTGCACCAGCCTTGGCATGTACACACGAAACTTGCCTTTCTTCAGAATGCGTAGCACACTACTAGCACTTATATTACTCTCACGTGCCACTTGCCTTGAAGATTTTTGAGGCGAACGCTGAAACACTTCCAACATCGCAGTTATGGAATCATCACTTGTAGCTGTACGAGGTCGCCCTGATCGACCTTTATGCACATCACACACTGTTCCATGAATTTCGAATTTGTCTTGTAGACGTGTAATTGTCAACCTTGAAGGTGGTTGTGTACCATACTCACTTCTCCACTGTCTTCGAACCGCAGCTACATTCTCAAACTTCCAGTACCACTTAATTATCTTCTTCCACGCTTCAAAGCTCAAACGCACGTCCGCCATGTTGCAGTTACTTCCTTGCCACTGCTGCCACCTGTTGAAGAAACATAACATTACTTTCTCACAGATAGTTAACCTTGTAGAACGGGAAATAAATTGTCTATGACAGTTCAAAGTGTGTATACATTTTTTTGAAGCACCCTGTATATTAGTTTATCACGATTGCTGACTGTTCTGCAATTTTGAAAGTACAAAAGTCACCATTAATAGATCTGATGCTTCTTGTTACGTTGTTACGAAGCAAATAGTAATTCTGATGTGGCGGAAGGTAAGATGGTACTAGAACTACAAGGATGAGTAATGCGGCATCGTCATTAAGGCGGGAGTGTCTCATGTTGTAGGTACCTAACAGCAGCATCCGCATTGTTTACGTGCGTCGTTGTCACATCGGAAGCTTGGATGCGAGGTCCAGTACCCACCCGCACGCTAACGCTGGCTCGCACTTTCTTGGCCTAACCGCCGCGTTTCACAAGCTCCCGCGCTGAATCGGCTCACGTATTGCTACACATTGGCGGCTCCAGCCACGCCCTCTTGTCCCACTGGCAGCCAATATTGCACATACGCAACAGACGTCGCCGTTATGATGAAAGACATTTACGAGGCTCGAAGTTAGATGAATGGCATTCTGACTGGGACACTAGAAGCACAGCAAGGTGGGTTTACAATATATTCCCAAGCATCAGGAACAGGCTCAAACTGTGTGACATCGCCCCTACTCGACGTATGGTGGACGTGTTAACAGATCACGGTCTGTATCTCAAACGTTTGCATCGAGGCGGATGTAGTAACACACAAATCTGTGAATGTGGAGAGGTTGTCTCGGCTGATCATATGTTTTCATTTGACCCTCTTTTCAGGTAGAGAGAAACTGCAGACAGTTTGACTGCGATCTGCAAACAATTGTAAGTGACCGGAGCTTGTAGACTACAGTTAATATGTTTGCACATAGAATATTTACACTGAATCCCCATGGAAACTGGTTAAGGCTTGCTTACTCAAATACAGAGATATGTAAACAGACAAATACGGCGCTGCGGTCGGCAACGCCTATATAAGACAACAAGTGCCTGACGCAGTTGTTAGATCGTTTACTGCTGCTAGAATGGCAGAAGAGTTAATGAGTTTGAACGTGATGTTATAGTCGGCGCACGACCGATGGGACACAGAATCTCCGTGACAGCGATGAAGTGGGGACTTTCTCGTACGACCATTTCACGAGTGTACCATGAATATATATTCCTGATATATATCAGGAATCCGGTAAAACATCGAATCTCTGACATCACCGCTGTCGGAAAAAGATCCTGCAAGAACGACACCATCGGCGAATGAAAAGAATCGTTGAACGTGACAGAAGTGCAACCCTTCCGCAATGTCTGCAGATTTCAATGCTGGGCCATCAACAAGTGTCAGCGTGCGAACCATCTACGAGACATCATCGTTACGGCCTTTCGGAGCAGAAGGCCTATTTATGTACCCTTGATAGTTCAAATGGCTCTGAGCACTATGGGACTTAACTTCTAAGGTCATCAGTCCCCTAGAACTTAGAACTACTTAAACCCAACTAACCTAAGGACAGCACACACATCCATGCCCGAGGCAGGATTCGAACCTGCGACCGTAGCGGTCGCGCAGTTCCAGACTGCAGCGCCTAGAATCGCTCGGCCACCCCGACCGACTACCCTTGATGACTGCACGACACAAAGCTTTACGCCTCTCCTGGGCCTGTAAACACCGACATGCGATTGTTGATGACTGGAAACGTGTTGCTTGGTCGCACGAGTCTCGTTTGAAATAGTATCGAGCGGATGGACGTGTACGGATATGGAGACAACCTCACGAATCTATGGACACTGCATATCAACAGGAGACTGTTCAAGCTGGTGGAGGCTCTGTAATGGTGTGGGCGTGTGCAGTTGGAGTGATATGGGACCAGTGGTAGGTCTAGATACGACTCTGACAGGTGACACGCACGTAAGCATCCTGTCTGATCACCTGCATCCATTCATGTCCATTGTGCATTCCGACGGACATGGGCAATTACAGCACGACAATGCGACATCCCGCACGTCCAGAATTGCTACAGAGTGGCTGCAGGAACACTCTTCTGAGTTTAAACACTTCCGCTGGCCACCAAACTCCGCAGACATGAACATTATTGAGCGTATGTGGGATGCCTTGCAACGTGCTGTTCAGAAGAGACCTCTACCCCTTCGTACTCTTACGGATTTATGGACAGCCCTGTAGGATTGATGCTGTCAGTTGCCTCCAGCACTACTTCAGACATTAGTCGAGTCCAAGCCACGTCGTGTTGTGACATGTCTGGGTGTTTACGGGGGCCCAACACGATATTAGGCAGGTGTAGCAGTTTCTTTGGCTCTTCAGTGTAAAAGGCAGCTGCCTAACTTTCAATCTATGAGATCAAGTGGACGCTCTGAACATTAAAATAACGTCAACAGCTCACAAGAAGCGTTTCCTCCATTATAGATAATGATGACACATATAACTTGAACTAAGAGAAACTTTAAAATACAGGTATAGATAAATAAATAAGAAACAATTTAAGAAAAGGAAGGAAAGAGAGACACAAAGAATGTAATAATGCTTTAGCTTCCCACGCAGTTACGCGTACACTCGAGGATTGCCGAGGCACGCACCTACCAGTGTGGACAAAGTAGAATACTGTAGTAACAATAGATTTAGAATATCCTCGAGTTATTCCAGTTCTACCAGTTACACATCTAGTAATATACGCTGGCAGTTATTCACTTGGAACTAGTATTATTTGATTTTATTTTATGTTTTTTAATTGATTCTTATCTTCAATTTTCCGTTTTATTTTTGAATAAGCAATGGGATTGGTTGCTGTTAAGATAATTTATTACTATATACAAAATATAAATCATTGTACGTCACCATGACTATAGAATTGTACCAACCTCTTAGAGTTTCCAAATAACAGGCCAAAAATTCGACGGCAATAAATTGAAACTGGAAAAAGGAAATGTTATTTCAACTGCACTTACGTTCATTTAACCGTCGCGACCTGGATAACATGCAGGTTCCATTCTATTTTTCCCTAGAAAGTTTCTTCAGTGAGAAACCGTCAATGACAAGAGTCTTACTGTACGATCTACGACTGATCTCCTCACTGCCAGAAAACTCTGCAAGAAAATAGACAGATTAGCAGTGAGGTCGAAACTGCTTGGATTGCTGACAACTTAAAAGATAAGCTTCTGAATTCCAGCCACCACACCCTAAGAAACTTTGTTTGCTACTACGTATATGTAGATGATCCCATCGTTTTGGCGAACAACACAAAAGATGATATTGGCGAGTTAAACCACTATTCAACAGCATCCTTTAAAAACATAAAGTTCACGGCTGAACACCGAGTTGAGACACACCGTGTCAGCATTCTGCATATCCAATCTGAAAGCAAAAAACTACACATTCTTGTAACACTGTAAGTAAAAAATAAATAAAGGAGAAACTCGAGTCCATCCTAAACGACAAAAGTAACAACACTTACATCAGCATAATGGCCGTTTTAACAGCAGACTACATTATTAGGTTTTCATGCATGGAAACCTTTCGTATTTAGCAAGAGTTAGTTATTTACATGTTTCCAGAATAGCTTCCAAATGAACAACTGACTGGCTTTACTCACAAAACCCAACAGATCCACCACACACCACCAGTTGTGCTCCTTGTTATGATGGCAGTAGATGTATCTGTCTATATTCTACCTGTACATATTATTTAAATCGTAATCCATATGTTACTTCAACCATTATTTGTATATAGCACATAACAGATATAATCTTAACAGCTCACAGTTCTGTTATAACCGAAACTATGCTCCTTTTTTCCATCCTTTCTCACTCTTTCAATCTCGCCACATCCTCCCCGAATATAAACACACACACAACAAATGTAACATAACAATAATAAGTAAATTGTGGTTTGATATACAAATTTTGCCACTGTTGATACATAATCATAATAATTAATGTTTCTAATATGTCATCCTAATTACTTAAACGTTTACTAAGTATTAAGTTATTTAAACTTTATAGAAAAGTATGTGTGACTGCTGGGGGTATTTACACTTATATTTTTGTTCAAGGTCCTACATCTTCTTTGCACTTGTTAGACTCTAGACGCAATCTTTGTGTTCCTAAGTGTCTACAAGGTGTGATGACGTATGTGATGTAACAAGACAAAAAAAAAAAGGTGTCTGTGACCACTGGAGGCAATTTTTTTTATCTTTAGTTCTACATATGTATTTTAGATTTATGTAAAACGTTCTTACATTTATGTTTTCGTTCATTCTTTCAGTCAAAGTCCTCCGTGGAACTATTAGCCATTAACTGAATTCTTTTCTTTTTTCCTCTACTCTACATTGCCACACGTTACGGAAGTCGGTAGATGTGACGCACTGCCGGCCGCGACGGCTGAGCGGTTCTAGGCGCTTCAGTCTGGAACCGCGCGACCGCAACGGACGCAGGTTCGAATCCTGCCTCGGGCATGGATGTGTGTGATGTCCTTAGGTTAGTTAGGTTTAAGTAGTTCTAAGTTCTGGGGGACTGATGACCTCAGATGTTAAGTCCCATAGTGCTCAGAGCCATTTGAACCATTTTTTGTGACGAACTTATACAGACAAACAAATGATCACAACACATACGTGCCATATTAAGCCACATAAATCGATTTGATGATGGTAGTTTAAACTTCCGAAATGCGTCGTGGAAATAAATAAATAGTGAATGGCAACAGTAAATTGTCCAATGATTCGATATCAAGAACAGTCGCGGTAAAGCCAACCAAAAATGTTCGCATTTAAAATGAAAGTCATTGACTGAATACCAGTATAACAAGAGTGGTAGCTAAACTTCTGGATCATGTCGAGCATGTCACCATGTAGCACAAAACAGGTTTGCACTACCTTAGTGACTTGCACTGTGTTCTATTGATAGGAAACTTCTTTCAAACTAGTTTTTTAACCACTGGAAGTCGCTGTCCCTGTCAACTGTGTGCTGCAGGTGATAGCAAAACTACATGCTCGGTGCAGCTGAACGAAACGTGCCGTGTCTCCAGTAGAGAACGGTACAACGCGGACTGTGTGCATTGGTCAGTATTTATTTAATTGTATGGCTAGGGTCCGCCGTCGGGCAGACCGTTCGCCGGGTGCCAATCTTTCAATTCGATGCCACTTCGGCGACCTGCAGTCGATGAGGATGATAGGATGATGATGAGGATAGCACAACATCCCAACCCAGCCGGGAATCGAACCCGGGCCCAGAGGACTGACAATCCGTCAAGCTGACCATTCAGCTGCCGGGGGCGGACGCATTGGTCAGTCTGTCATCGTGACTCAGGCTGGCCGTTTGAAACTGAGACCGCGCGCACTGTACGTCCAAGAAGTTTGTCAGCACCGGCATTTGCCGACGGATTGGCGTAAACCGTAGCGACGTCATTGGAACATGCAGCCGCAATGGTGAGACAGAAAACAGTTAAAAATCTGCCTCTCACTGGTCGCTCTAGATGAACATCACCACCTGGTAATAACAATCTAAAAGATTATTGCTCGTAAGTACCGGGACAAAAAAGCAGTGTAACAGCACGCTGCATTTTACGACTGCTGTGTCGAAGCAGACAGTACGGAACCGTCTGCACGCGATCAACAGAAAGCCGCATATAAGACGCTAGTGCACCGTATATTTTCCCCAGCGTTCTGAACCTGTAACGACATAGCACCTCGCGCACTGTTGCATTAGAATCATTTGTTATTATTTCTTCCCGTGATTAAAATACAATTTCAACTGATTCCATTGTAAAGTTGTCAGTATTTGAAAGTTTCTTTCCTAAAACGTCATCCAGAAAATCCATTAACAAAGCAAGTAAGCCAAGTATAGCTATGTTGTTGTTGTGGTCTTCAGTCCCGATACTGGTTTGATGCAGCTCTCCATGCTACTCTATCCTGTGCAAGCTTCTTCATCTCCCAGTACCTACTGCAACCTACATCCTTCTGAATCTGCTTAGTATATTAATCTCTTGGTCTCGCCCTACGATTTTTACCCTCCACGCTGCCCTCCAATACTAAATTGGTGATCCCTTGATGCCTCAGAACATGTCCCACCAACCGATCCCTTCTTCTGGTCAAGTTGTGCCACAAACTTCTCTTCTCCCCAATCCTATTCAATACTTCCTCCTTAGTTATGTGATTTACCCATCTAATTTTCAGCATTCTTCTGTAGCACCACATTTCGAAAGCTTCTATTCTCTTCTTGTCCAAACTATTTACCGTCCATGTTTCACTTCCATATATGGCTACACTCCATACAAATACTTTCAGCAATGACTTCCTGACACTTAAATCTATACTCGATGTTAACAAATTTCTCTTCTTCAGAAACGCTTTCCTTGCCATTGCCAGTCTACATTTTATATCCTCTCTACTTCGACCATCGTCAGTTATTTTGCTCCCCAAATAGCAAAACTCCTTTACTACTTTAAGTGTCTCATTCCCTAATCTAATTCCCTCAGCATCACCCGAGTTAACTCGACTTCATTCCATTATCCTCGTTTTGCTTTTGTTGATGTTCATCTTATATCCCCCTTTCAAGACACCATCCATTCCGTTCAATTCCTCTTCCAAGTCCTTTGCTGTCTCTGACAGAATTACAATGTCATCGGCGAACCTCAAAGTTTTTATTTCTTCTCCATGGATTTTAATACCTACTCCAAATTTTTCTTTTGTTTCCTTTACTGCTTGCTCAATATACAGATTGAATAACATCAGGGAGAGGCTACATCCCTGTCTTACGCCCTTCCTAATCACTGCTTCCCTTTCATGTCCCTCAACTCGTATAACTGCCATCTGGTTTCTGTACAAATTGTAAATAGCCTTTCGCTCCCTGTATTTTACCCCTGCCACCTTTAGAATTTGAAAGAGAGTATTCCAGTCTAAAGTATAGCTAAGGAAACTAAAATCTCGCGTAAGAGGAAGGGGGAAATTTATAAGGACAGAATAAGTCAAGATACCAAAAGCATACTAATAAAAATACTGTGACATTTTAAGGAAAGTCACTAAACGGACGAGATGTATGTAGGTTCTTACATAAGTGAATAACGCATATAATAATATTAAAACTATGTGGGATATAGTGAGACAGGAGACAGAACAACCAGTCAGCGTGCAGTTTAACTAAATGACAATGTTGTGACTGATAATTCACAAGTTGTGAGTATTTTTAAAACTCACTGTCTAAATGTAGCAGCGAAAAATACGGTTAAACGATTCATTTGAGGCAACAAGAGAATACATTCTAAAAAAATATATTAAAAAAGGAAAAAAAGACGCACCACGAAGAAATTATCCTAATGAGACGGAAATCGGTAGATGTGATGTACATGTACTGACAAACAAATGATTAGAATTTCGAAAAATTAGATATTTATTCAAGAGAAAGAGCTTCACAAATTCAGCACGTCAGTAACGCGTTGGTCCACCCCTGGCCCTTATGCTAGCAGTTATTTGGCTTGACATTGATTGACAGAGGGACATCGTCCCAAAGTCTGTCCCTACCGGGGCGTTGGATCCCGAGCTGGTTGGGAGGGAGGCTGCCCGTAATGATACAACCATTCTCAACTAGAGAGAGATCTGGCAACCTTGCTGGCCAAGGTAGGGTCTGGTAAGCACGGAGACAAGCAGTGGAAACCCTTGCCGTGTGAGGGCGGACTTAATCGTCCTCAAACGTACTACAGGATGACTTCACATGAAGGGCAACACAACGGAACGCATAGTACCGTCGACGTACCGCTTTGAATTAAGGGTCCCACGGATGACAACCAAAGTGGTCCTACTACGAAAAGAAATAGCACTCCACACCATCACTCCTGGTTCTCGGACGACACGTTGATACCCCATCAATGTCCGAAGTGTCTACAGACACGGATTCGTTTGTTATCGGGACTCATTTCGAAGCGGGACTCATCACTGCAGACGGATCCACTCCAGTCAATGAGATTCCACGCCGAAGACATGTCTGAAGATGCCCCGGACAGCGGAGGGATACGAATCTGGCTGTCGCTTGCCATATTGCCCGACACCAGGGGTGATGTCTCGGTTGCCATTTCTTTTCATAGCAAGACTCCTTTCTGACAAAATACTTTCGCAGTAGTTTAAAAGCCTGCAATATGCAATAAAGGAAATGTACAACACAAAAGACAGCGTAGTGCAACAACCCTCAGATGCAAAAGTACTGCGGTGTGGTTGATGTCACTGTGGAAACAGCTCAGCATAGAGTAGTCGTGGCGCACTTCCATTGTGTTCAGTGAACACATAGATGAGGTACATATCGTCTGTTTGTTTAGTAGTAAACCTATCTGCTCTACTGTGCATCACTGTCGACGTACAGTTAACAGAGTCAGAAGCACAAACCTGAGACAGAACTGAGCAGCACTGAATGGAAGCTTGGGAGCGAAGACTAATGAGGGCAGTATTGTTGTCAACAGCAAGTACCATGACTGAATGGAAAAAGTTTGTTCCGAGAAAAGATGGGTTGGGGGGGGGGGAGGGGAGAGGAGGGAGGGCGGATGGATGGAATTACGCTGCAACAGGCCGCTGGAAACCATTCCGTCATCCTAAGCTCCCTTAGAAAACATTCCTGAAAATAATTCGAAATTTTGTGGTTCACTTCGGGTTCATTACAGACAGATGCCAGGCCCAACTTCCCCTTTCGAAGGACTCGTCGATGTTAAAATCGTGTGTTGTCTTCACTTAACGAAAAGTGTGAGGTCATCCACATGAGTGCTAAAACGAATCTGTTAAACTTTCGTTACACGATAAATCAGTCAAATCTAAAGGCCGTAAATTCAACTAAATCGTAGGATTTACAATTAAGAACAATTTAAATTGGAAAGAAGACGTAGAAAATGTTTGCAGAATGAGATTTTTACTCTGCAGCGTGGTGTGTGTTGATATCAAACTTCCTGGCAGATAAAAACTGTGTGCCGGACCGAGATTCGAACTCGGGACTCTTGTCTTTCGCGGGCAAGTGCTCTACCATCTGAGCTACCCAAGCACGACTCACGCCCCCTACTCAGAGCTTTACTTCTGCCAGTACCTAGTCTCCTACCTTCAAAACTTCACAGAAGTTCTCCTAGAAACTGGCGGAAGTGAAGCTGTGAGAACGGGGCGTGAGTCGTACTTGGGTAGCTCAGATGGTAGAGCACTTGTCCGCGAAAGGCAAAAGTCCCTAGCTCGAGTCTCAGTCCGGCACACTGCCAGGAAGTTTCATAGAAAATGTTGTCTGGATGGCTAATCAAAGACTGCGTTTTATTGAGAGGACACTTAGAAGATGCAACAGATCTACTAAAGAGACTGCGTACACTACGCTTGTCCGTCCTCTTAAAGAATACTGCTGTGCAGTGTGGGACCCTTACCAGATAGGATTGACGGAGTGCATCGAGAAAGTTCAAAGAAGTGCAGCACCTTTTGTACTATCGCGAAATAGGGGAGAGGCTGCAACGGACACGATGCGTGAATTACGGGAACCGTAGAGAAATAGTTTGAAGGTAGGTGGTTCGATGAACGCTCTGCCACGAACTTAAATGTGATTTGCAGTGTCCATGTAGATGTAAATGTGGACCCTGTGAGATACTGCTTAGAGAGTGCGATTTAATCGGAGACATTACTCACAAATCGTTCGGCATAGCTCCCGTTCCTTTCTATTTTCAGGATTTCACTGGGTTGCTTTCGCACAAGCGCTCAATAGCACAGACTCATGTTTGCAGCATGGACAAAATCCAATGGAGTCACAACTGGTCGGTGCAGTGTTGTACTTACTTAGCTGACGGTCCCTCCGATGACCCGTGCTAAAATTGCGTAAACCAGAGTGAGTTGCGGGTGAGTGTGTTTCGTCACCCCTACTTGGTCACCTCTTCAGGAGCAAAGAGAATCGGCGTGCGGCGTCTGCGCTGCAGCGGCGTCGGGGGCGCACCATAGAGCACGCGACGCGGCAGCGAAAGCGCGCGGCCGTTCGCCTCAACCTCGCCAGGCGTCCCCCTTTCTCGAAATTCCCGTTCGGCCGCTCGATAACTTACGGCCCGCGTCTCTTTTTCTTTCGATCCAGCCATCCGCTCGTCTCCTCTCCTCTTCTTTTTTTTTTTGGCTCGTTTGGGCGAGCCACACGGCCCTCTGTGTTGCCTGGCTACTTCTCTTCGTTTTTCCTTTTAATTTCTGTCCCAGTCGCGGGGAGTGGGAGGGGACCTGGCCCGCTGGAAGTTTTCTCCAGCCAGGGCGGCCTCGTTCGCCGGACTCGGCAAATAGTCGGCGCAGTGAGCACGTCTGGAGAAAGCCGCGCCCTCCCTGCTTACTTGGGGTGGCGGGCGGCTTGCTGGCAGCTGCCCCCTGAGTCGCCTCGGGCTACTTATGGACCGCAGCTTACTTCTGCTCGGTGGGGAAGTAAGTACACCGGACAAAGAAGCAGCCCCCCCCCCCCTCCAACGAGACACATCGCTCACACCGCGTCACACTTCCTCTAGCCTTGACAACGGCCTCTAGTCGTCGAGGAAGAGGGTCTTCGGGCATGTCATATCCAAATGAAGTCGCTCACAAATTGTGGGTTTATTGTTTGCTACGTTTAATACACTGTTCCAAATCACACGTTATCAGGCAACTGCACAAAGAAGATAGAAATAGGGATGGAAAAAACCAATCGATTAATACAGAAACCAGTATTTTAGTTCCAAATAACCGGTATTTTCTGGTATTTCTTTGGCCTTGGTTACAACAGCTGTTTATTTTTTACTAATAACAAAATAAAAAACGAAAATATCAATTAGCCATAGCAACAATGCTAAAATTTTTCGTTTCTAAATAGAACTCTCTTAAAAAAAGTAATTTTATAAGTAACAATTATGTTATTTTGAGATATTGTGTTATCACAGAGAATAAGAAAAGTAATCAGAGTTATTTTAGTAACAGAGGCGACAGAAACGAGCAACAAACACATGGCATAAGAACTGGTACAGCATTACTCAGACGATAATGTCCCTGTTGCCGAGTGTCGTGTCTCAAGGCACAAGTGTTCAAAATGGCTCTGAGCACTATGGGACTTAACATCTGAAGTCATCAGTCCCCTAGAACTTAGGACTACTTAAACCTAACTAACCTAAGGACAGCACACACATCCATGGCCGAGGCAGCATTCGAACCTGCGACCGTAGCAGGCGCGCGGTTCCGGACTGAAGCGCCTAGAACCGCTCGGCCACGACACAAGTGTACCTGCAGTGCACAAGAGTCACCCCATCTGGTCAACACGGTAGCTTCTTGCCGTAGTGGTCGGACATCCGTTGTGTTGCAGAATGGTACCAACTCTAGTCTGGAAATATTTTTACCAAGTGACGTAACAATGAAGTACAATTCTTAATTTGCTTTAAAAGATTAAAAATTTGTCTGCCATTTCTGTGAAATAATAAAAGAGGAAGGAGATTATAGTAACAGTAAGAAATTAAAACTAACAACTATTCATCGGTAATGCACGATAAAAATAGAAATCAGCTGATCTGCCGCCGGTGTCTACATAATATAGCTTTATCTGCTGTGGAAAACAGACTTCTTCAGCTTCAGTTTTGACCCTTTAACAGTGACTATTCGTAATGCCCAAATACTGGTATGATTCATGATAACAACAAAATTTTTGAGCAAAATTTTAAAAAATTATGATCGATACGAGAATACTGGCGACATTTACTAGTATTCCATCACTTACCGCTTTTCACGAACAGCAGCGAACGGTGGACGGCCGAAGTTTTCTTCTATTCGCCCATATAATTTAATATACTGATTCTGTGTATTTAGAAACTGAGTGTATCAAACATTTTTCAGATTCTGTTGGATAGCTACGTCTATTATGGGAAATAACAGGAGCAAAAAATCGGTAATTTCAAAAACCGGTTAAATTGAGCGGTTTTAAAAATAAGGTTAAACTGACATGCAAAAAAGAAAAAAAACCAATAAAACCGAGAACCGGTTGTTTCATGGAAAACCGCCAACCTTAGACAGGAGTAACTGATCCATGCGTGGGTCGTGTTCATGCCGTTTATTGCTTGGCATCTTGTCATTGTGGTTATGGCATCACGTTTCTTATTCGATTTACTGTGGTCACTAAGTTGCTGGCTTGCCTGCCCGTGAGTGGCAGCAGCAACGCTTATCGATACGAGTCCTGTGTTACGAGGCGACGAAATATTGCAGCCGTCCTTCTCTATGTGTTATTCATCATTGAATTTAGTATTATTCTTATTAGTGAAGTGCAACCAGCGGTATTTTCTGCCTTGTGGCCGCTAACGCCCTATTTACCTGCCCTGGAGGTCAGTGTACTTTTACGGCAGTGTACTTTTCCTCGTCGTGTTGCTGCTGTCCGACACGGCGTGTAGTTCGGCAGCCTCTTGGATTCTATTGTGCATATTTTTTGGGAGGTCTACCTTGGTTCTAGTGTTTCCTTCGACCTTGGTTTTCTGAAGACGTAGTGTATATAAGAAGGGTAGAAGGACGGATCCTCAAAATTACAGACCAATATCCTTAACATCGGTTTGTTGCAGGATTCTCGAACATATTCTCAATTCGAATATAATGAATTTCCTTGAGCCAGAGAAGTTGCTGTCCATGCATCAGCACGACTTTAGAAAGCATCGCTCCTGCGAAACGCAACTCGCCCTTTTTTCACATGATATCTTGCGAACCGTGGATGAAGGATATCAAACGGATGCCATATTCCTTGACTTCCGGAAAGCGTTTGACTCCGTGCCCCACTGCAGACTCCTAACTAAGGCATGAGTATATGGGATTGGTTCCCAAATATGTGAGTGGCTCGAAGACTTCTTGAGTAATAGAACCCAGTGCGTTGTCCTCGATGGTGAGTGTTCATCGGAGGTGAGGGTACCATCTGGAGTGCCCCAGGGAAGTGTGGTAGGTCCGTTGTTGTTTTCTATCTACATAAATGATCTTTTGGATAGGGCGGATAGCAATGTGCGGCTGTTTGCTGATGATGCTGTGGTGTACGGGAAGGTGTCGTCGTTGAGTGACTGCAGGAGGGTAGAAGATGACTTGGACAGGATTTGTGATTGGTGTAAAGAATGGCAGCTAACTCTAAATATAGATAAATGTAAATTAATGCAGATGAATAGGAAAAAGAATCCTGTAATGTCTGAATACTCCATTAGTAGTGTAGCACTTGACACAGTCACGTCGATTAAATATTTGGGCGTAACATTGCAGAGCGATATGAAGAGGGACAAGCATGTACTGGCAGTTGTGAGGAAGGCGGATAGTCGTCTTCGGTTCATTGGTAAAATTTTGGGAAGATGTGGTTCATCTGTAAAGGAGGCCGCTTATAAAAAACTAATACGACCTATTCTTGAGTACTGCTCGAGCGTTTGGGACCCCTATCGGATTGGGGGAGGACATAGAAGCAATTCAGAGGCGGGCTGCTAGATTTTTTACTGGTAGGTTTGATCATCACGCGAGTGTTACGGAAATGCTTCAGGAATTCGGGTGGGAGCCTCTGGGGGAAAGGACGCGTTCTTTTCGTGAATCGCTACTGAGGAAATTTAGAGAACCAGCATTTGAGGCAGTACAATTTTACTGCCGCCAACTTATATTTCGCGGAAAGAACACAAAGATAAGAGAAGAGAGATAGGGCTCGTACAGAGGCATACAGGCAGTCATTTTTTCCTCGTTCTGTTTGGGAGTGGAACAGGGAGAGAAGATGCTAGTTGTGGTACGAGGTACCCTCCGCCACGCACCGTATGGTAGATTGCGGAGCATGTATGTAGATGTAGATGATGCTGTCCGTCTCTTCGCCCTTGCCTAAAACTTTTCCATCGTTGCGCCGGTGATCGGACGTTGGGCGCATTGGTTAGTCGTTCGGCGCTTAAGCTGCCCCTAGTTTGAGTTGCCATCCTGTTACGTGAGTACAACTTTTGGCTTCAGAATGAAATTTTCACTCTGCAGTGGAGTGAGCGCTGATATGAAACTTCCTGGCAGATTAAAACTGTGTGCCGGACCGAGATTCGAACTCGGGACTTTTGCCTTTCGCGGGCAAGTGCTCTACCAACTGAGCTACCCAAGTACGACTCACGCTCCCTCGTCACAGTTTCTGCCAGTACCTCGTCTCCTACCTTCCAAACTTTACAGAAGCTCTCCTGGTTCGCAGGAGTTTTAATCTGCCAGGAAGTTTGACTCTTCGCTGCCTGTCCCACCTTACCTTTTGTGTTTGAGTTACCTTTCTAGGCCGACACTTGGAACACTTGCTGAGAGGAGGAGGAGGAGGAGATTAGTGTTTAACGTCCCGTCGACAACGAGGTCATTAGAGACGGAGCGCAAGCTCGGGTGAGGGAAGGATGGGGAAGGAAATCGGCCGTGCCCTTTCAAAGGAACCATCCCGGCATTTGCTTGAAGAGCTTTAGGGAAATCACGGAAAACCTAAATCTGGATGGCCGGAGACGGGATTGACCGTCGTCCTCCCGAATGCGAGTCCAGTGTGCTAACCACTGCGCTCGGTACACTTGCTGAGAACCGCTTGTACGGATTCTTTATATTGTGATGTTTGTTTTATGAGTATTTGTAATTTTCTAATTATTGTTGGTGTGGCCTTCAGCCGAGCAATAATTTCACGTATTCTGTGATAAGGCCTTCATCCGTGTTACAGTAAATTTTTTTAAGCAATTTGTTTTAAAGGCAAGGTATTATTTTAAAAGTTGCTATTTGGAATTGTTCTTCTGACTTCTAATTCAGGCCTTTCAGCCGTTTGTTGTCTGAGGTAATGTTGATGGCCTTCGGCCTCGAAATTGTCGAATTTTTCTTTTTCCCCTGTGATATGGCCTTCAGCCGTCATACAGTCAATTGTGTTTTTTGAAGGATTGTTTAAAAATTTTAATTTCTTTAAATAAAGTTTACGTATTTGTTGTACAACCGAGAGTAACTGATTACGGTCCCGTCCACAATCGTAACCTTATCCTGCCCCATCCTGAAAACCCAGCTCTCAGTGACAGCATCCACATTTAAGGAAAGATTACAGAGCTGCTTTCTCAGTGAGAAATCGCACGTGTCGGAATTCGACTGAGGATAGATCGTAGATTACCGACGCTGCTGTTTAGCGATATTTCTGCTGATGTTTGTTATCATCTCATGACTGTCGCGGGTATATGGAACCGACGGGATCAGGGGGACTTTTCTCAACGCCATGCAAAAATCACAGCGGCCTCACATGACTACGAGGAGAACTTATTGATTATTAGACCGTGCAGGATTGTGCAGAAAAGTCACGTAACTCAACTCAGAAAATGGGTTTGTTTCTAGAAAGACAGATCCCAACACCGACAGTGCGACGAAGTCTGATGCACTACAGACTGTCAGCAGGCTGAGCATTGTTTGGCACTCTGTCTTATGAACCACTGGCAGAATTTTACTTTCACCTGAAAGTTTGCACACACTGCAAGCGATATGAATAAAGTAACTGCTCGTACAGTCATGGTTCAAAATGGCTCTGAGCACTATGGGACTAAACATCTGTGGTCATCAGTCCCCTAGAACTTAGAACTACTTAAACCTAACTAACCTAAGGACATCACGCACATCCATGCCCGAGGCAGGATTTGAACCTGCGACCGTAGCGGTCGCGCGGTTCCAGACTGTAGCGCCTAGAACCGCTCGGCCACTTCGGCCGGCTCATACAGTCGTGACCACGCAGCAGTTCGGCTCGTGGCTTCAGCACAGTCAGTATATCGTACACTTCTCCCGGTAAGTCCGTGTTGCGTTAGAACATCACCAAGCAGTTTCAAGCAATTAACGACGGAGATCGTCTTTTATTCGTCGCAACGTTCGTTCCTGTATATTCAGCGTGCGGACCACATTATCATCAAAGTACCTGGACATACTTATGTAATATGGAAGTGACCAGAGAGTCAGACCTGTCAGTATAAAAAGAGGCCGGGGGGGGGGGGGGTTGGAGGGAGTGTTGTGGCATCAGTAGAGAAGCAGTAATAGCAGAATGGACCGCTCAGGAGAATCCAGGGACTTCGAACGTGGACTAATCGTTAAATGTCAGCAGGGTAACAAATCTATCAGGGAGTTTTCAGCGCTTCTAAAGGAGGCCAGGTAGTTTGTTGATGATGTGATTGTGAAATGGGAACGCTAAGGAACAACCAGAGGCAAACAAAGACAATGAAGGCTTCTTGAATTGACAGACTGGGCTCATCAAGCATTGCAGAGGGTGGTTGTGAAAAATTCGCATGAAATCAAAGGGAGGAATCACTCTCGAATTCCAAAGAGCTACCAGTAGTCCATACAGCACGATAACTGTGGGCACAGAGTCAAAAAGAATAGGGCACAATTATTGAGTGCATCCTCGTAAGCCAGTGGATGACTGGAACGGAATGATTTGGAGTGATGAATCACGCTATACGCCGTGGCAATCCGATGGAAGGGTTCGGATGTGGCGTATATCTGGAAAACATAACCTGCCATCATGTGTAGTGCCAGCAGTGATGTTCAGAGGAGGTGTGTCGTTGTACGCGGGTGTTTCTGCTGGTTAGGGTGTAAAAAATGGTTCAAATTGCTCTAAGCACTATGGGATTTAACATATGTCATCAGTCCCCCAGACTTAGAAACTACTTAAACCTAAATAACCTAAGGACAGCACACACATCCATGTCCGAGGCAGGATTCGAACCTGCGACCATAGCAGCAGCGCGGTTCCGGGCTGAAGCGCCTAGAACCGCTCATATACACCGGCCGGCTGGTTAGGGTGCAGTTCCCTTATTTCGCTTAAGGGGGGTGGGATGTCAAACGGGCCGACTTGAAGCTGGAGAGGCACCACAGGACATTTTATTTTCCACTGTCTATATCTTTACAATTAAGTTCATAAAACTTTGTCAGCATGTCAAGGAAGTATTCAGGATTCACACTCATAACAGTGGAAGTTCAAAAACTTAACAAAATAAATTTTTTATATATGTGAAAGTTCATCATTTTTTCACTTACTATTGACTGCATTTGTTACTATAGGTACACTTTTCTTCATAAGTAAGAGAGGCTCTTCGATGAATTTTGCACAGCGTAGAAAAAATACTTACAGATGCATGAAACTCTAGAATTTCCCAAATCTATTAAAACTGTGGCAAAATCGAGATAATTAGCTATAAAATTTAAGTTTTTTCTAAACATGAAGTTTAAAATGTACAGCTCATTGATTTTTCATAAATGACATAAATTCTAGAGTTTCATACACCTGTAAGTATTGTTTGTACACTGTGAAAAATTCATTGAACAATCTCTCTTACTTATGAAGAAAAGTGTACCCATAGCAACAAATGCAGCCAATAGTAAGTGAAAAAATGAGATTTCTCATGTAAAAAATATTTTGTTATGTTTTTGAGCTTCCACTGCTATGAGTGTGAACCCTGAATCCTTCCTGGTCATGCTGACAAAGTTTTATGAGTTTATTTGTGAAAGTATAGACAGTAGAAATTAAAATGTCCTGTGGTGCCTCTCCTGCTTCAAGTCGGCCCGTCTGTCGTCGTACTCGCCTTAACAAAACACTAAATGTGAAACGATATGAGCACATTTTATAGCATTGTCTAATGCGTCCATGATGTGAACTACCCTGCCCACAGTTCCCGCCTGAACGTAATGGAATATCTTCGAACTGAGTTAGAACGTCGACTTTGCTCCAGACCTCGCGTCCAACATCACTTCCTTATCTGGTTTCAGCTCTTGAGGAATAATTGGCTGCCATTCAGGCGCCTCAGTGTGAGGGTACCCAGCAAAGCTGGAGCCGTTGTAAAGGCGAAGAGTGAACATACCCATACATGTCCGTCAATAGCAGTCCACATACTTCTGATCGGATATTATATGTGAGTTACATAGGAAACCCTTTCCCTTTTCGCGTATTATCCCTCAATCTTTACATCTCATGTACTTATTAAATTCTTTCTGATACCAGCATAATCTCGTTGTAGTTCGCCCAGAATGGCTGTCTTAGGACGTAGTTATCAACTCTGCCTGATATCAGAGCCATTATCATAACGCTACGTACATCGCTGATTACTGATCATTTCCGAGATAAGTAATATGGTCCATATATCTCTTCACTTCCGGATATGTGGCAGTTTTTCTGATTTTGACCAATACTAAGTTTTTGCGAATGTGGGACACTTTTCTAAATATCCAAAATAGTGTGATACAAGGTTCGCATTGAAAGGTCGTGTAGTTAGGTCAATGAAGACGCCGAAAGATGCGTGCTGAACGAAAAAAAATAAAAATAATCCCATAAACTTAATACTAGTTTGAAAAGTGAAATCAGAATACATGTGGAATTCACCCGCAATTGTTTGTTGTGCGCTGCTACGTGAAACTTAAACGCGTAACCAACAAGAAACAGAAACTCACCCGACGTATGTGTCACAAAAAATTACTCATTATATCGTAAAAATAAACCTCCATAGAATAAAAGTGAACCGCAGATTAAATATTGACATAAGAAGCTAATTTAAATATTATAAGAGCTTGTAATCACAAAAATATTCTGTAACTCTTCACTAAAATTCATATTTATTAGTCACAACGTGTTTCGGAAGCTTAATTCCATCCTAAAGTGCGGGTACCGGATTATATCTCAATAATTTAGCTCTCAGGAACACAAAAACATTTTAAAATACCAGAAAAAGTTTCTGAACGACAAAGAAATATCAGAATTTGCTTTAGATATGTTTTTATTTGGAAGAACTGCTGCATAAATCTCTTCATTTTTGACTCGTTTATGCTGCGTTTCTAGTGAGCTCCGCATTTTGGCTGTATGAGTGTCAATTGGCAATCATTAATAATTTAGTTGAGATCATGTTCTGAGCAAACTTTAGGTTCCAAAGATTCCAACGTGACAGTAAGGAAAGGCAACGAGTTTTGCAAAGAATTTACAGTAATAAATTAACAGGAAATTATTGTTTTCACTTAATGACTGTAGCAGTGCCTTGACGTAAATAGAGTTCAGTATTCCTCCGTCGGGTTTTCGTCGTTTTCGGGGTCTTTCAGTATCTCTTACAATGCAGCAGGGAACTTCATTGGTCCATCTACCATAAATTGTCTTGCGAACGTGTGTTTGTATTCTAAGTGCAGTCGCAATTACTTATTCCAGTGCAGTCTCTTCCGTGATCCATTTATTTATTTTCCTGTTTCTCGTAGTAATTCTAACCAAGCAAATTTTCATTATTCGCTGAGTAATCTTCTGTTTTTGAATGGTTCTGCATTTAAAGTCCATGCCTTGCTACCACAAATAACAATTTCTAATGCAAACCAGTTGGAAGAATTCCGTTGGAACAGACAGGAAGAGGGTTTTCCAAAGCTTTAGTTACTTTACCAAAAGCAGTGCAGGCCTTGTTTTTTTGCCTTCCTTTCGTTTCATTTGTTTATGCATCTCTTTAATTTCCTCAGTTTCCCTAAATATAAAACTTACCAACTCGTTCTGTGACTTCATTGTTAATTGGAACTGTCTTCTTTGGTATATTGATTAGGCATTAATTTAGTGCTATGGATTCCAGGTTTACTTTCAATCCCGTCGTATTATGTTTCTTCCGCTAGTTTCTGCGGATTATCAGCACTAGAGACAAAATAATATGTCACCCCCATAACGAAGATGGTTCAGTTTGTCTTAACGTGTGTTCCTTTTTCGTTTTCTTGGTTTTGAGATCTGAAGCCTTCCTCGAGGGCTGATGAGAGTACTTTTTATGATTTGGAATCTCGTGTGCTTTTCATTTCTGAATTTTCTAGTAGCCTGTTAAAGTCTAATGGAAGCTGTAGCATTGATGCCTGCATAATGAAAATGTGCTTCATTATGCCGTTCCATGTCGAATTTATTTATTTTTTTGCCAAAGACAATTAGTATGGGCTAATTTATTGAGAATCCAATCACAGCTTTCTCAAAGTCTGTGAATCCTGAGCAAAGCTGTAGTTCTTACTCAGTTCTCTGTTACGTAATTTCTTCTAGACTTGGAAATGGCCCAATGTGCGTAACATAATGTGTAACATCGGACTTTTTGCTGCGTAAAATTGGAGGTAAACCCAGAATATTTCATACACAATAAATCATAATTTTTCTGTAATCCTGTGACTAAAGAATATATACGTTTACATTATCTACTATTGTCAATTCCGAAGAGCCTGTATATCATCCATCGTCTTTCGTAAGTAGCTGGTGTTATGAGAGAGAGAAGTGAGTGCCGAGCGCGGAACTTAACAGGGTGTGGCAGAACGCTCTGTGTTCAATAGGTGGACGCTGTTACCCTGTACTTGGCTACTGCAAGTGAAATATGATGTAATTTGTGCGTGTGTGAGAGCTGTTGTATGGTGCCTACACTTAATAAAAGTCTGTGCAGCGAATTTTAGTACTTTACTCGATCGTAGGCGCCCGATAAAGATAGGAGCGGAAACCAGCGCAGCAAGGCGTTCTGCAAATGACAGCAGCTGCTGTGTCCAATGGAGGGACAATTAATTCCTGCAGTTGGCATTCGATTCCATCTGATTTTGTTTACTGTAGACAAATGGTGTAGTTGGACTTCATGTGGATACCAGAACAAATTAAGTGCCGACACAATGATAAAGATTTATAAACACTAGGATGGTGTGGTGGGGGTCTGTGTAAAACAGTGCAAAGCGCCCTCTCATTTCCTTTCCTGTACTCTGACGCCTATCCTTTTGGTCAAGTGATGTAATAACGAATAAGAAATGATTAAGAGCTCAGAGGTCTAATATCTCTCTTCACTGTAAATGAGTTACAAAGCAGGACGGCACCTGTAGGAAGACCATGTAGCACCTATGCTTCCTGACACAGCTTATATTCCGCTAAGTGGTAACTGTAGCCTCCGCTTTTTTGCGGTCTCCAAATACAGGTAAACTGTCATCTGAAGTTTCGGCACGTTTGGTATCATCATCAAACAAGAAATCCATCACCACAAAAGAAGCGGAGAGAAGTGGTAATTGCCCGAATCATTTGTTAACGAGATCTGACCTCCTAACAAACGTAGCCCAGTATAGACAAGTGCCACCATATTTCACTGCTGAATCGGGCGCCTGTAATTGCTCCGGTAGATTAAGTTGAAAGCTATATACGACATAGCCGATCGTAAATAAAAAAGTCCTGACTCTATCAAGTTTGTTCCACGACGACAAGCAACGATGTGCAGTTTCGCAAGAGGCATGTATGGTCGTTGATAATCGGGCCTTTCACTTTCAAAACAACTGCCTATCAAGTCTTTAGATGCCTGTTTTCCGCGCCGCGTTGCTTACTTTAAACATTAGTGGTGCGTCTCATTTCGACAGACAACCATAACAAGTGAACGGCTGTTTTCATTTTGAAGGAGATGGTTCGCGAAAGATATGCTTCGTATTGTACGAAGGAGGTTCCTTACCCCTAGAGATGATGGATGATGGATTATTTAAGCTCAGTAATTACTTAGAGAGATGATTGTCTTCGCAGATAACAATATTCTCCTAGAGAAAAATACCTGGGCATTAGAGATCCTCTCTAACAGAATACAGAGTGTCATACTAAGCAACCCAGTGTATGCATATAACAAAACATCTCCGGAGCTGAGAATAATTACAACAGTAGTCGATTAGGGTCAGCTGTTGTTCATGTTGTACTATGAAATGAACTGCCGCCGCATATCTAAGAAACTGAAATGGCTCTGTTGGTCATGATGGAGGTATTATAAAAAGCCTAATGGAGAAACTTCAACTCCTGTAAATAAAAATAATATTTTATTGAAAGTTATTAAGTGTCTCTCCTACTAATGGACCACCAAAAAACTTAAATAAAACGCAGCACGTGCAGTTTTGTACTGTACAAGGCCTGACCCCACTGTCACCAATAATGGACAAAGGATAATAAATGGAACATAATATTTTAAATTCTCAGGAATTAATATGGGTAGGAACTTGAAATCGCATGTTATAGATCTGAAACATCCAAGCTCTTAAATGTCTGCATTACTGTTAAATGCATACTTTGTAGATGAAGAGCTATCACCGTACTTTTTTCACTAATGTCTACTGGCACCATATTCTGAGGCTACTCTTTATTACACAGCGGCGTATCATAGAAATTATACAGGGTGAAAAGTATTTAAACTGACAAACTCTGGGAGGTTGTAGGGGACATCAAAACAAATATTTTTCCCTAATGTCAATTTTTCCTATGAGGAGTATTCAAACCGGCAGAGGAAGAGTTCTCTGGCGGCAAATTAATTAAACCAACAATCACTCTGCCTCTGCCAATCCACGTTTCTGGGAACCGTCGGTCCAGGAATCGACGCACACGATGACTGAAATGTGCCGGCGCCCCGTCATGTTGGAACCACATGCGTTGTCTTGTAGGGAGCGGGACGTTTTCCAGCAATTTTGGCAATGCTCTGGCGAGAAAATTCCGATAGTGCCTGGCATTTAATGTCATATGTAGCAGATACGGCCCAAATAAACAGTCTCCAACAACACCGGCCCACACATTAACGAAAAACCACACTTGATGAGCGCTAGTAACTGTGACATGTGGGTTACCCTCAATCCTAACATGCGAATAGTGCATGTTGAAGACTACATCACGCCCGAACGTTGCTTCCTCGGTAAAAGAGGATGGAAATGTAGGATGCATTTCACACTGTTCCAGGTACCACTGCGAAAACTGTGCTCTGGGTGGATAATCAACTGGTTCCGGGTTGTGGACACGCTGTAAGTGAAATGGACATAACATTTGCTCTCGAAGGACTGTTCTTACATTCGTCTGATTCGTCCCCATGTTACATGCAATTGCATGAGTGCTGATTGAAGGATCCCGCTCCACATGCTGCAAGACAGCTTCCTCAAATTACAGCGTTCTTACCGTGCGACGGCGTCCCTGTCCAGGTAATCTGCTAAATGACCCGGTCTCACGCAGTCGTTGGTACACAGCAGCAAAGGTCGTATGATGCGGGATACGGCGATTAGGATATTATTGTTGATAAACCCGCTGTGCAGCTCGTCCGTTGTGGTGCGCTACGTAGTACGCACCAACCGTATCAGTGTACTCACTCCAGGTATATCGCTCCATTAGTAAACAGAGACAGTGCACTACTACACTGGTGGACATCAGTTTCCTACAACTGAAGAGCGTAATACGGCCTCTAACAACTGAAGAGCGTAATACGGCCTCCACCGGTTCAAATAATCCTCATAGGAAAAAAAATGACATTAGTGAAAAATATTTGTTTTGATGTCCCCTACAACTTCCCAGAGTTTGTCGGTTTAAATACTTTTCACCCTGTATATGATGTCCACTGTGGAACCTCTGAGCAAACTCAGAGCTGCATCACAGAACATTTACTCGCTTAGAAAGTTTGTTGTCAACAAGCAATCACAGTGCGAAAACAAAAGCAAACCTGTGACTAGGCGGCCGGCCGAAGTGGCCGCGCAGTTCTGGCGCTGCAGTCTGGAACCGCGAGACTGCTACGGTCGCAGGTTCGAATCCTGCCTCGAGCATGGATGTGTGTGATGTCCTTAGGTTAGTTAGGTTTAAGTAGTTCTAAGTTCTAGGGGACTAATGACCTCAGCAGTTGAGTCCCATAGTGCTCAGAGCCATTTGAACCATTTTTTGTGACTAGACGGAAGCCTGACTGCAGCGAGAGTGCGACATTTCTTCGCTGCGGCTCTATGACGGGAGGGTGGCGGGCCCATCGCCCCAGCCGCATTCCACCCCTAGGGAAGGAACCCGGTAATCATCTGACAGCAGACTGAATGGACCTGGAGCCGCCGTGGAGGGAGGGACTGGAACAAGAAAAATTTCCTGCTCCTATCCGGTATTGGAACGGGGACCGGCAGCGGCGGGGTTTAGTCAGTGCTCTGCCCTCTAGACCGCCACGACTGTGGAAAGAAGAATAACATTAGTAAATATAATAGTAGAAGGAGAAATTAATTACGCTATCCAACACTCAATCTCAGTTTGGGAAAGAGGCTGGCGAGGTACTCGGCCATAAAAATCTTTGGCTTAGCCGAACTTGCCTTCTTCCCTCATCTTGGACGCACGACGGGTTCTCCGATTTCACAACTCTCTGAAGTTAGTGAAAGAGGTTTCTTTCCCAGTTACCTCTGCAGCTTCGGAATACTAGGCCATGGCATTTCTCCGTAGTTCAGCCCCCTCTACAGCCCATTCATGAAACTTTGTAGGTGATAAAGACTATATGTTGGGCTGGGGGTCGAACTCAGAACCTTCCCTTTTCCGATCTTATCGACTATCCTGGTGCGGCTACCCTCACAGCTTTAGTCCACAAGTACCTCTCTCGTACTTCCCAAACTACACAGGAACTGCTGTGCACGCCTTATGGGATTAGCATTCCTGCAAGAAGGGATATTACGGAGAAGCGACTTAGCGTAGGAAAGCTGTGCAGTAGCAGAGAGGTACTCGCGGAAGTAAAGCTGTGAGGGAGGGCTGGGTAGCACAGTACGCTTACTTATGAATTTGAGATTGTGTTTTTTAAGAAGTTAATCATTTATAGAAAAAGTAACGTTTTATTCCCATTTTTAAGTAGAGTGAAAAAGAGTCCAACATAAACTTCGAGTGTTATTTTATTTACTAAAGA
Organism: Schistocerca cancellata; assembly: GCF_023864275.1. Taxonomy (NCBI): domain Eukaryota; kingdom Metazoa; phylum Arthropoda; class Insecta; order Orthoptera; family Acrididae; genus Schistocerca; species Schistocerca cancellata. The sequence goes on along the minus strand of NC_064631.1, from coordinate 602,971,417 downwards.
GCTTTTATTTATTTATTGTCTTTTATAAGACCTTCTAGTTTTCCAACAGTAGCGAAATTTTGAAGAAGAATTTTTGCTTTTAATTATCTTGCAGTATCCAAGAAATACGAGAACCTAACAGATGGTATGACAGCATAGATAACAAGTGATGAGGGTAAAATAATAACGCCACAGAATCTATGCGCCACCTAAGGCGATAAATGCCTTGCGAAAGGCAAAGTTCTTAATTCGAATCGTAGTCCGGCACGCAATTTCAGCCAATCAGTAAGTTTCACACACAGCGGATACTTCGCCGCATAGGGAAAGATCCTTTTTGGGGGTTCTCTGTACATGTCACTGGTACCTAGGTTTTGATAGTCAACTTGGTCCCTACCATCCACCTGTGGGCATCCCAGCATTCATGGTGGGCGGTAGGAATTTTAAAAACATTGTAATTGTTGGATTTTCACGAAAATCCCCGTGAGAATTTAAATTTCAGAAAACATACTGTTTGTGTCGCACAATTTTAATTCACGTTACGTAAATGAAACTAAACGGTACTACAGTGCGATCGCAAACAGAAGAGCTTTGTCCATAATAGCTCGCGCATCTCGCCCTACACCACCCAGCTGTGGCAGACAAGCAGAGCTGGTAGCCGGGACAGTAATGAAGATTTTATTAGGCTGCTTTTGCAGATACACGTTGAGCGACTGTCGAAGGGTACATATTTGGGTATTTTGGAATATTATACTGCATGATAGTTCACACAATTTTTTGAAAGTAATAATGAAAACAGTTTGTATCAACAGTTAAAAACAGTTAAGAATGTGCCTTTCATATGGTAGATATATTCAAGAGATTTGATAATGTAAATCTGCAACTTGAAGGAGCTAATTAAGTCTATCATTAATTATTGACAAACTTGGATTATTTCGCTTTAATCCAGTGAAGAGACAATTTTATCACTTTCCTCAATCATGATCTATAAAAGATAATGTGACTCCACAAGATATCAATAAGATTTAGTAGCTACCTCAACGAACTTAAACTGGAAATGGGAAAACAATATGAAACTGTTCTTAAACTGAAAGCGTCTGACTGCATGAAAAATCTTGTGGAACCAGGCTTTAGTGCTGTTAATTGTATTATGACCAGAAAATATAAACCACCTGAATATTTCCGACAAACGAGACTTGGAGTGTTCCTTAGAAAACTTGAGCCAGATATCCAGAACTTAGTTTCTGCAGCATCAGCCTCATGGATCTCATAAAAAACTTAATTATCTGAGTGTAATACCAAGAGACATGCTTCTACGTATGCAAGGTATAAATAAAAAGATATATTTGACTGCAATAAGTTCTCTTTAAAACATTTATTCTCCCAAACTTAGCAGAAGTTCGACAAAAATTATCTGGTAAGTAATTATTATTATATGCTTTAACTTGCTGTAACTCTGCGTTATAAATTTTGTAAAGTTACTTCCTACTTTATAAATCACCATTACTGTGGAATCGTTGGGTAGTTAGAAAATTTCATTAGTAACAGAGACTCGAAAATGGGCGATGGGTACAGGAAGGTTGAATATCTATGGCCTAGCTGAACCCAAAGACTCTCTGTCTTGAACATAAACCAGACTATCATCCAGCATGCAAAGAAAGTAAATGTCGAATTTCGAGGACGGGTAGCGGATTGCAAAAGAATAGCGCCACCTCCGAGTAACGACGTTTGAGATAGTATGAGGATGGAGTGCCGCCACCGATGGTGTAAACCTGCCGAGCGCAGGACAGTATTTCAGTCCGGAGTGGTGGCATTGTGCGAGTGTCGCCCGGCGACTACTTAGCATGGCGCGCCTTGACAGCCGCGAGCCGTCATCCGCTACCTCGCCACTCGCGGATGGAGAACTTTAATTTTATGGCGTGTGACTCATATTTGCCGCAGTTAACCCTCGTTCAGCGACGTGACTTCTCTATCTGTCCGTCGGCCCGAGCTCAGCTCAGCTCGCATGAATAACGTGGATGCCTGCGAACGGCTATAAACTGGGATGACTCACCGTGGCGCCGTCCTGCGACCCGCTCCCTTGTTTGTCTCACCAGAGGCAAGACCCAGCCTCACTACAGATCAGGCGCAGCGACTCAAACGTACCGTTTCTGCTGTCGAGTGCGTATTATTAGTCACTTTCTTGAAATTTGCTATTACTTTTTCCGTTTAAAAACCACTATATTTATTTAGCATTACACATTGATACCAAAATAGTCTATGAATCCCAGAAAACATTGCAATTTCTACTCATTGCTCCATTATGAAACAGAGCGGAGCGTAGAAACTACAGCTTTTTTGACTGTAATAAAACCTGAACTGAGCCATAAATAAACGCTTTTCTTGCTGCTGTGGATCTGCATTTCATATACACTTACTTAGGCTTTTCTCAGTTAATTTGCTGACCAAAAAACAAAGCTCATGTGCTACTTTCATTGTCTTATTTCCTAATATGCACTACTGGCCATTAAAATTGCTACACCAAGAAAAAATGCAGATGATAAACTGGTATTCATTGGACAAATATATTATACTAGAACTGACATGTGATTACATTTTCACGCAATTTGGGTGCATAGATCCTGAGAAATCAGTACCCAGAACAACCACCTCTGGCCGTAATAACGGCCTTGATACGCCTGGGCATTGAGTCAAACACAGCTCGGATGGCGTGTACAGGTACAGCTGCCCATGCAGCCTCAACACGATACCACAGTTCATCAAGAGTAGTGATTGGCGTATTGTTACGAGCCAGTTGCCCGGCCACCATTGGCCAGACGTTTTCAGTTGGTGAGAGATCTGGAGAACGTGCTGGCCAGGGCAGCAGTCGAACATTTTCTGTATCCAGAAAGGCCACTACAGGACCTGCAACATGCCGGCGTGGATTATCCTGCTGAAATGTAGGGTTTCGCAGGAATCGAATGAAGGGTAGAGTCACGGGTCGTACCACATTTGAAATGTAACGTCCACTGTTCAAAGTGCCGTCAATGCGAACAAGAGGTGACCGAGACGTGTAACCAATGGCACCCCATACCATCACGCCGGGTGATACGCCAGTATGGCGATGACGAATACACGCTTCCAATGTGCGTTCACCGCGAAGTCGCCAAACACGGATGCGACCATCATGATACTGTAAACAGAACCTGGATTCATCCGAAAAAAGACGTTTTGCCATTCGTGCACCCAGGTTCGTCGTTGAGTACACCATTGCAGGCGCTCCTGTCTGTGATACAGCGTCAAGGGTAACCGCAGCCATGATCTCCAAGCGGATAGTCCGTGCTGCTGCAAACGTCGTCGAACTGTTCGTGCAGATGGTTGTTGTCTTGCAAACGTCCCCATCTGTTGATTCAGGACTCGAGACGAGGCTGCACGATCCGTTACAGCCATGCTGATAAGATGTATGTCATCTTGACTGCTAGTGATACGAGGCCGTTGGGATCCAGCACGGCGTTCCGTATTACCCTCCTGAACCCACCGATTCCATATTCTGCTAACGGTCATTGAATCTCGACCAACGCGAGCAGCAATGTCGCGATACGATAAACCGCATGCCCATAGACTCTTGCAACTGCAGTATGGTTTCCTTACTGGTAGTAGATAATCTTTTTCGTTCTGTTTTTCGTCCCTGCTACCTTCAAACAATGTTTGTCGGTCAACACTGTCGAATACTTACTGTTTTTGGTATCTGACAGTGATTCGGATTCCATCCCAAGCCCGAGTATCGATGTGGAGAACACGCCAGAGATGCTCGTGCTATGTTTTCCGGCTGCAGCTTGCTGCCGGGCGAAGCGCCGTGGCTTCCGCCAGCATGTCACATGCAGCCGGTCACTGACGATCTAAGCCAATAAATACCGCTACCCGGCTCTTGCTTGTCAATCAACTGCTAGTCACTGAAGCCCCTAGTTACATGCCATTGAACAGTAGAGTTGTGACCGTGTTTGTATTACGCTTGTAATTTGGATTGCTCCCTGGACATTTGTATACGCTAAAGACGACTTTTCTGTGCTCTGGACCTGTTTTTACTTAGCCGTCCACTTCGGGAACCTGTCATCACCGATCTCAGCAAACGGTAGTTTGTTCCACTGCCCTCTGCATTACCGCCCGCGCAAGTGATCATAATCCGTGTTATACCTACACAGAGTCGTATAGAGAAGTGCCGATGAGCACTTCCTCAACTTTCAACAGTGCCTGCAAGGCATAGATTCAGAACGTCTAAAACTGTGGCAACAGCTATTCCATCTGCAACAGCAACAAAAGCTGCAGCAACAGCTCGAAAAACAGTTACAACTCCAGCAGCAGCACGAACAGCAGTGGGACTTCCACCAGCAGCAGCAGAAGTTGCTGTCACAACGGCTGCGAAACAAACAGTAGTCTGCTATTAGTTTGCTTCGACTAGGTGAACAGCCGGCCGCTGTGGCCTAGCGGTTCTAGGCGTTTCAGTCCGGAAACGCACTGCTGCTACGGTCGCAGGTTCGAATCCTGCCTCGGGCATAGATGTGTGTGATGTCCTTAGCTTAGTTAGGTTTAAGCAGTTCTAAGTCTAGGGGACTGATGACCTCAGATGTTAAGTCCCATAGTGATTGGAGCCATTTGAATTTGAACTAGGCGAACGGGAGTTGGGAAGTCTATTTACGTCGTTTTGTTCTTCTTGCAAGGCAAGGCAAGTAACTAACCAAGAACGCCTCTGTACATTATCACTGTCTTCTAGTAATAAACTGTACGATGTGGCGCAGAAACTACGACCATTTTCGATGCCCAGTATTTTCAACTTTCCTGATATTTGTGATTTGCTGACTGACTATTACTGTTATAGACACTAAACCCACGTCGTAGCAAATAGACGTAAATTTAGCCAGTAAGTTAAGCAACGCAAGCCGACATACGCGGTCTGATCTACCGACTTGCAAGGCTAAACACTCAACTGTGATTTTTCCTCTAAACAGTGTGGCGCGTCGTATGCCGACTCATTAATCCGTAATGTTATTATACGTCTTTCTCCTGATATAGATCAAATGGTTCAGATGGCTCTGAGCACTATGGGACTTAACATCAAAGGTCATCAGTCCCCTAGAACTTGGAACTACTTAAACCTAACTAACCTAAGAACGTCACAAGCATCCATGCTCAGCGGTCGCGCTGTTCCAGACTGAAGCGCCTAGAACCGTACAGCCACTCCAGCCGGCTCTCCTGATATAGAAGCTAGTGCGAAAGCTTTAGATTTCTCTGATACAAACCAGAGTGCAGTGCTAAAACTTGTCAAAGCTCACGAAATAACTTCATCAGCGCAAGTTGTGTTTCACAATTCTTCTGGTGACGACGTTGTTACTAGTGTTAGTCTCCGTTGTGATCGACCAACAGATGTATTCCAATTAACGTTATCATCCGATTTACCGAGGGTCCGTTGTCCGATAGTCTGGCGATGCGGGATGTAGTAAACAGTGCAGTGGTTAGCGGTCCACCGCCCTCGTCGTCGGCAGACGTGCGAAAACATAAGCGCTTTGTTCGCCGTCAGTGTGCTCCAAAGCGAGCGGAGGTTCGTGAAACGGTTTCCTCCCCGTCATTGTCAAAGTATCCCAGAAAAATTTTGCGTCATAAAATTGTGTCCAGATCGTGGCCCACAGCCCTGTGAATGTCCTTTAAGTAATCTCATCTGTTTTGAAAGCTAAAAACCAGGGCACCTACCGAGAGCCTTCCTCGGGCAGCGTGCGTCAACAATATCAGCCGTCACCGTGCTGCACGCTATCTTGCCGCTGTCTGTAGCGGCAGCAGAAGGGCCGCAGAGCCTCATATTTCAGCTGGACATCAGCGGTGTTTTGGCGGATTTCCAGTCGGACACTGGCTCTGCCGTATCTCGGATTAGTAAGGACACGAACCGACGCATTGGCTCCACGCAGCTGAAGCCCCTCAGCACAGGAGTGGTGACGTACAATGACCAGTCGATCACCTTGTGGGGTCAGATCGTAGTCCAAGACAAGCTAGTATAAAAATGTAGCTTAGGAACTAACCCTGCTAGCAGGCAAATTTTGGACGACAACTATCATTTTGATTCAAACGCTATTGTGCTATTTGGTTTTCAAATTCAGGATCAGATGAATCTAGTTTCAATTGCAATACCATTCACAGTATATGATACGTTATATGCGCAATTTAATCATCTGTTTGATTCTACACTAGGTTGTGCAACAGGGTTTGTTGTATCCACGGACCCAACCAACCAACCAACCAACCCGCGCACGCGCGCCCTGATGACGTCGCTGACCACAGTTCCTGTCGCGGCGGTCGGCGTCTCAGGGCGTTACCGCCGACGGAAGAGGTCGCGCCATGGTTGAGTTCGGGTCCGCAGCGCCCTCTTCCTTTTGCATATAAGGAGGAGCGCTGGCCCCGAGACGGACAGTCTATTGTCGATTGTCTATTGCTAGCCTTTCGTGGAGTTAATAGCGGAGCCATTGCAGTGTGATATTTGCTATTGTATTCGACTAGGCTCAGTACACGGATTACTCTTGGATATTACTTGGACTTGTATTGCTGGTGCACGTTTCGTCAGAAATAAAGATAAGTTATCTCTTCATTCCAGCTGACACAATTCTAGTCATTAATTATTTTTCGGCCAACAGACATAGCTACATCCTGGTGACTACCCACGCTTTATACAATTTGTGGTGGCTGCCCCAAAAGTATCGCCGAGGACCTTGGGTTTGGGAGCCGTCACAAAAGGGTTCCACGCCCACGTACCATTAAAGCAGATGGCCAGGCCAGCGTATCCTTAAAGTATATGGCAATGCAGAAGTGTTGTAGAGCTCTTCCAGTGCCCTTAGCCATGCGCATGCAAGTTTAAGCAGAACTAGACAGGCTGCATAGTATCGTATCCCAGTTTCGTCTAACCAGTGGGCTACGCTCGTGATCGTAGTTACACAAACAAACGGATCTCTTAGAATTTGTGGGGATTTTGAGTCTACCGTTAAGGTTCAAGCAAATTTTTATCCGACTTCTAGGCCGCAGGAATTGTTGGCAAAGTTAAATGGGACCATTATTTTTCAAAGATAAACCTCGCTGACAGCTAGTCTAAATTGGCTGTAGGTGGCCAGATGAAGCAGTTTCTAGAGGTTTCTAAGCCATTCGACGTGTGTCGTCATAACAGGTTGCCGTTTGAGATCTCTTGATATTTCAGAGATACCTCGAACAGCTCATCCTAGGTTAATTATTAAGATGATTTGCTAATTCCTGGAGCCACGTGAGAGCAGCACCTGCGCAGGCTACAGATGTCGGTCTGTGTCGTCGCCTCGACAAATATACACACATCAAAAAAAGCTTTGCATCACCCCGGTTCCCAGAACTCCTGAAGATAAAAGTTGACTGTGGATATTGTATCACAGACACAGTCCCTTTGACTGATCAGAGATGTCATTAAACTGGCCCAAAGATGTAAACAACCATGCATGAGCAGCGCCTATTAGACAAACGGGGTCCGACAGCTGATCAGTTCCAGTCATTCCACCAGGAATGAGGTACACGGCTTCTGTTGTCTGTAGTTCAACCATGAAGTTAAACAATGCCGCGCTTCGATCGCTTCCGTATTGTTACTTTGTGCCAGAAAGGGCTGTCAACAAGGGAAGTGTCCAGGCGTCTCTGAGTGAACCAAAGCGACCAAAGCGATGTTGTTCGAACACGGAGGAGATACAGAGAGACAGGAACTGTCGATGACATGCCTCGCTCAGGCCGCCCAAGGGCTACTACTGCAGTGGATGACCGGTACCTACGGATTATGGCTCGGAAGGACCCTGACAGCAACGCCATCATGTTGAATAATGCTTTTCGTGCAGCCACAGGATGTCATGTTACGACTCAGAATGTGCACAATAGGCTACATGATGCCCAACTTCACTCCCGCGTCCATGGCGAGGTCCATCTTTGCAACCACGACACCATGCAGTGCGGTACAGATGGGCTCAACAACATGCCGAATGGACTGCTCAGGATTGGCATCACGTTCTCTTCGCCAATTAGTGTCGCATATGCCTTTAACCAGCCAATCTCTGAGATGTATATGGAGGCAATCCAGTCAGGCTGAACGCATTATACACACTGTCCAGCGAGTGGAGCAAGGTTGACGTTCCCTGATGTACTGGGGTGGCATTATGTGGGGCCGACGTACGCCGCTGGTGGTCATGGAAGGCGCCGTAACGGCTGTACGATACGTGAATGCCATCCTCCGACCTATAGTGCAACCATATCGGCAGCATATTGGCGAGGCATTCGGAATCATGGACGACACTTCGCGCCCCCATCAAGCACGTCTTGTGAATGACTTCCTTCAGGATAATGACATCGCTCGACTAGAGTGCCCAGCATACTCTCCAGACATGAACCCTATCGAACGAAGCCTGGGATACATTGAAAAAGGCTGTTTATGAACGACGTGACCCACCAACCACTCTGAGAGATCTACGCCGAATCGCCGTTTAGGAGTGGGACCAACTTTGCCTTCATGAACTCGTGGATAGTATGCCACGACGAATACATGCATGCATCAATGCAAGAGGACGTGCTACTGGGTATTAGAGGTACTGGTGTGTACAGCAATCTGGACCACCACCTCTGAAGGTCTCGCTGTATGGTGGTACAACTTACAAAGTGTGGTTTTCATGAGCAATAAAAAGGGCGGAAATGATGATTACGTTGATCTCTATTCCAGTTTCCTGTACAGGTTGCGGAACTCTCGGAACCGAGGTGATGCAAAACTTTATTTGATGTGTGTGGTTTCGTTGGGCCAAAACTTAAATACTTGGGTCATATATTAAGTAAAGACAGGCTCACTCCCACACAGATCATGAAGACGCAAAAAGCTAACTTACTAGCTCCTACGGACCTCTAAGAACTTAGCTTGTCCCTTGGCAAAGTAAATTATTATTCAAAAAAGGGTGTTAAATCTGTGTGGTCAGTGTCGTGTCAAAGGGCATTCTTGCAACTTGGTGTTAAATCTGTGTGGTCAGTGTCGTGTCAAAGGGCAGTCTTGCAACTTAAAGAGTGCCTTAGTTCGGCCCCTTGTTTAGTAACGTTTTGTCCCGACTAAGTTTTAACGCTTCTCAGTGATGCGTCAGAATTTGGTATTGGTGCTGTCATGTCCCGCAAATACGCCTATGGCATGGAACGCCCCTCTCCATTTGCATCTAAAACATGAAATGTGGCACAAATGAATTATTCACGTATTGCCAAATGGACCCTGGCTATCATACGTGGCATCAGGAAGTTTCGCGTGTGTAAGGTAATAAGTTCCACCTGATTACAGATCACAAGCCCCTCATTTCGCTCTTCAGTCTCATTTGAAACTTGGCGATAAGACAGCACTTCGGCTGCAGCGGTGGGCGTTGTTCCTAAGTAACTATATCTATGAGATCCATTATCGGCCCACCATGCAGTACTCAAATGTTGACGCACTTTCCCGCTTGCCGTGCGGAAACGATGCAGAGTTTGACAGACATGAAGCTTTGTGTTTTGCCTTAGAAGCAAAATAAGCGACACACCCTTGACGAATTACGGATTGTGGCGCGCCAAGTAGAAGCAGAAACCATCCCTGACCCGCTGCTCTGCATTGTGTTGTCTGCCGTATAGCTGGACCCGGAATGGCTCACATATTTTTCCTCATTTTGCAAGCTACGGACGATTCTTAACGCCAGGTGGTAGTTTCCACGCTCCATCCCCGCATCCTTAAAGTCCTCCACACTGTACACAGGGGATTGTGCAGAACAGAGAGAATAGTGCGGCGTCATTTGTACTGGTCTAGTGCTCGTGCCGCCGCAGAACACTCCGTCCGCAACCGCCAGGTCGACGCCCACAGTCAATTACCCACAGCACAGCGTTTGAAATCTTGACCACCCATGGCAAAGAGTCAATGTTAATTCCAGTGAACCATTCCGGGGACCAATGTGATTGCTACTTGTCTAACTTTCCATATGTGTCACAGATAGCTACCACTACCACGGCAGCTACTATCCATGGTCTGTCCATCATATTTGCGGTAGAGGGGGCGCCTTCCACACCGATTTACAATAACGGCTCTCAATTCACTGCAGGTGCGTTCCAGATTTTTGTAAATGCACTGGCACTGAGCACCTGACCACTGTCCATCCTACATCCAGATCGGAAGCCGAGCGGGTGGGCAGAACCTTCAAAACGCAGATGTGCATGACAGTGACGAAAAATGACTCTGCAAATGCACTTCCCAGCTGTCCCATCACGTCATTTACTTCCCTGTTCCACACGCAAATAGTGTTAGCATCTTACAAATCGCCCTGGGGTTTAGGTGTGTGTCTAGACTTGCGAGTATTTTCTTGAACTTCATAAAATTATTTGTGCTTTCTTTATACGAACTTTTATTTCCGTGTGTGATGTACGCCTTTTCCTCTATCAGTAAGTGCTTCCTGAAAGATATTTTCTGAGTACAAATTGCATAAAAGCGGTGACAGAATGCATCCTTGTCGTATTCATCTACAGGTATTAACCAAGTCGGTGACCTCATTATCAAATTTGACCTGTGCTGTCTAATTCCAATATAAATTCTCCAAGTTTGTGCTGTTGTATTCTATGGAAGGCTTTTTTTTTTTAAATCAATGAAACAAAGGCCTACATTTTTGTCCGGATGATAGCAATTTTGAACTAAAACTTGCAGTTCAACTATTGCTTCTCTTCTACCTAAATCTATCCTAAACCTACACTGTGTTTCACCGATTAATTTCTCACATTTCGCTATAACCTATGATGGATGACTTTGAGAATACTTGTATTTTCTTCGAATGGCTATAGGACTGTTGAGTCTATGAACTTCACGTTTTGGTGTGTTCTTCTTTTTTGGTATGAGAATGAAAGCTGATAATAACCATTGAGGAGATTTGTGACCTGTATTGTAAATTTTGTTGTAAAGTTGGTCATTAAAAAGTTTATTAAGTTAGACCGAAATTTCATCAGGTCGTGTTACTTTATTGCCTTTTTTTGAGTTTCGTGAGGCTTTCTCGATTTCTTCTTTTCTAATTGGATGTCCTGCTCAATGGTTGTTCCTATAAATCTCAATGTTTGGTCTATCATCTGAAAAAAAGGTTTTTAATCTTCCCATATCTCTTTTTTCTCCTCGGCATGAAGAACTTATTATCTTCTTTGACTATCAATAAGACGTTTTATCTGCTATATAGGGTGGACACTGGGCACTGATTGGAATAAAAGATTGAAATCATGTTTCATTACAAATAGAAACAACATGGTCCAAGTACGCCAGATGATGATACTGCCCCCCAAACACTCAGACAGGTTGATTTAGTGGTTGTTCTAACAAAATATTTTGATTGTCAGTATACGAGTAAGCGCAGCTATGCCTGTTAACTTGTCCGCTTAACTTCAAATTGGCCTCGTCAAACCACACAACTTCACTGAATAGGTTAGGATCATGTTTCTGTTGGTCAAGCATGAATTCACAAAACCGAAGACGTCGATCTGGACCATCTTCAAGTAAGCCACGTCGTAACTGTGGAATTTAAACTTTAAACGTCTGTTTCTGTAACATTCTTTGCACTGACGTTCGTGATAAATCCTGGTCAGTTGCTAATCGTCTGGCTGATTTTCGCGTACTTTGGGTCGCAGCTAAACATACCCGCAATTCATTTTCTTCAGCTTTGACTGTTGTTGGGCGGCCAGATCTTGGTACATCCATAACAAATCCATGTTCTTCAAATGTATCTCGTATGTCGTACACTACTTGTCTAGACGGTGGTTTTGATCTCAAGTGTCTTCCCCATTCATTAACAACTGCAGTAGCACCATTTTCATAAAATGTTTTTAACGTGAAAACCCTTTCTTCTTTAGTTAACATAGTGGCAATTCTGAAAACTACAGCTGTAAATACGTCTCACAGATCACGCCGCCAACAATTCACTAGTTTGATAATTGTGTTCGTATTGTTTGTCATTGCATTGTATGTCAATTATTGGCATTATCACCATTAGGTAATAACAACTTAACGGGTTAAAACTTCATACCGTACTACGCCTGTTACATTTCTTTTCTTTTTACCAACTGCCAGTGACTTTTGCGCCACCATGTACATCCCAGCAGTTTCATTTAGGTTTCTGGTAAATTAAAACCATCATGTGAAGCTCACAAACTTTCAATTTCTTCACATTCGCCTTGTCACCATTCGTTTTCTGCTGCTAGAATGTTTGAGTTGACACGTTTCTGAATATTATTGTAATCATCTGGACATGTTTAGGCTTACGCTTTCGACGTTTACCCCTCAGTCATCCATTCCTTTTTTCGATCTCTTGTTTTGTATTCTAAGTTATCTCGAGCAGTGGATGCTCGTTGTTTAAAATATAGCCTGCCTGGCTACGAAATATATTTTCTTGGTTGTCTGCTGGAGAGTTCCATATATACTAAATGATATTTGAACCAAGTATTAGTGACTTCCATGTTATCTTCTGGGCAGGGCACTATAGTAGGCGATCAACTAGTTTCGTGCTCCTAAACCGAAACGTCCTAGAAGATCTTCAAATCCGCCATTTAACTATTCGGCGTTGAAGTCACCCAATATTATATTAATTCGTGATGTTTCCTGAGGGTAAGTACTGCATTGATTTGTTCATCGAAAGAGTCCACTTCTTGCTCATTTGTGTCTGCAGTTTGCACATACACTTGAATTTTGTTGAGTTTCACTGGCTTGGCACTGAGCTATAACAAGACACCTGTATCGGAATGTGGGACTAAACCTGCAACACTCTTGGAAATGCACTCTGAGAATGTAACGCCTACTCATCTTCTGCGACTGCGGTCCTGGTCGGCAGAACATCTTCCACTGCCTGGACGCAATATTTCTGCTATGCCTGGCAAATAAGTACTCAGTCGTTTCGTTTCTTCGATCACATTTGCGTTTTCTTGCTTCATATATACTTAGAATGTTCCTGAACATTTAGAAGTGAATGTAGCCATGTTGCTCTCTTGGAATACTGTGGGGGTGGTTTTCCGCTGCCTTCCCCCAAAATGTCAGCTGCTCCTAACGTGGAGGAGACACTTTTAGCATCCGTCCACTTTGGATCAGACGCTGCTCTGCCTGCCGGTCGGCGGCAGATATATTATTTCTTTCCTGCCACACATATTGGGAGGAATTTCTCTATGGTGACGCGTTGTCTAGAGGCTACTGGCTTCCCCGAGTACCTATATTTCTCCAGCACCAGAAATGATCTTCCCCAGGTTTGTCTTGTATCAGTCTTTCAATTTTTCTGTAAATAATTCCTTTAAGGATATTGCAACGACAACTTCTTCAGGTAATTGTTCGACAGTATTCACAACGGACAGCACCTGACTTCTTTCAAAGTTCAGTACAATTTTTCTTGAATCCTGAGTAAATTTCGCCTGTTTCATATTTCTTGAGCACCAAGTGGAATAGTTTTGTCATAGTATATGCTTCCAGAATGAAATTTTCGCTCTGTAGCGGAGTGCGCGCTGATATGAAACTTCCTGACAGATTAAAACTGTGTGCCGGGCCGAGACTCGAAATTGGGACCTTTGCCTTTCGCGGGAAATGCTCTACTAACTGAGCTACCCAAGCACGAAAAAAAAATGGCTCTGAGCACTATGAGACTTAACATCTGAGGTCATCAGTCCCCTAGAAGATAGAACTACTTAAACCTAACTAACCTAAGGACATCACACACATCGATGCCCGAAGCAGGATTCGAACCTGCGACCGTAGCGGTCGCGCGGTGCCAGACTCTAGCAGCCTAGAACCGCTCGGCCACACCGGCCGGCCCCAAGCACGACTCAAGCCCCGTTCTCACAGCTTTAATTCCGCCATTACCTCGTCTCCTACCTTCCAATCTTCGCAGAAGCTCTCCTGCATATGGTAGAGCACTTGCCCGCGAAAAGCAAAGGTTCCGAGTTCGAGTCTCGGCCCGGCACAGAGTTTTAATGTGCCAGGAAGCTTCATGGTATATGCTTTTTAAAGATATTAGTAATTCTAAGGATCTATAGTCTACCCCAGGTAGGTTTTTTCGACTCGTGTCTATCAATGCTCTGCCAAATTCTTCTTCTATTTCATCTTCATCTCTTCCCTCTTTCGTTTCAAGAACATTATCTTCTAGGTCTGGTGCTTTCCCTCTTTCGTTTCAAGAACATTATCTTCTAGGTCTGGTCCTTCGTAAGTAGGAAGTTTCGTATTAAAAAAAGGTCTCTAACTGCCAGACGCAGGAGATGGTGAAACTTAAACAAGCTTTCGACCGAATGCAGCTCAGCCAGTGTCAAAATGTAACTGACAGTGGAGAACTCAATTAATGTAACCTTATACACTGACATTACAAACGTCATGTGATAGCGAGATGCACGTATACAGATGGCGGTAGTATTGCGGACACAAGCTATAAAAGGCAGTGCATTGGCAGAGCTGTCATTTGTACTCAAGTGATTCACGTGAAAAGGTTTCCGACGTGATTATGGCCACACGACGGGAATTAACAGACTTTGAACGCTGAGTGGCACTTGGAGCTAGAGCCATCGTACATTTCGTTTCGGAAAGCGTTAGGGAATTCAGTATTCCCAGATCCACAGTGTCAAGAGTGTGCCGAGAATACCAAATTTCAGAAATTACTTTTCACCTAGGATAACACATTGGCCGACGGCTTTCACTTAACGACGGAAAGCAGCAGTGTTAGCGTAGAGTTGTCAGTGCTAACAGAAAAGCAACACTGCATGAAATAACCGCAGAAATCAATGTGGTCTTCCTACTAACGGTTCAGTCAGGATAGTGCAGCGAAATTTGGCTATGACCGGATATGGCAGCAGACGATAGATGTGAGTGCCTTGCTAACAACTCGACATCGCCTGCAGCTCCTCTCCTGAACTCGTAACCATATCATTGGACACTAGACGACTGGCAAACCGTGGTCTGGTCAGATGAGTCCCGATTTCAGTTCTTAAGAGCTGATGGCAGGGTTCGAGTGTGGTGCAGACCTGACGAAGCCACGGACCCAAGCTGACAACAAGGCACTGCGCAAGCTGGTAGTGGCTCTGTAATGGTGTCGGCTGAGTTTCCGTGAAATGGACTGTGCCCTCTGGTCCAGCTGCACCGGTCATTGAGCACTTACGGCTATTCATGGACATCATGTTCCCAGACATTGATGAAATTTTTATGGATGACAATGCGACATGTCACCGGGCCAGAAGACTTTGCGGTTGGTTTAAAGAACATTCTCGACATTTCGAGCGTATGATATGACCACCCACACAGCACTCTCCGTCTTCAGGCCAAGAGTGGCCTACCGGTACCATCCGACCGCCGCGTCATCCTCAGAGGAGGATGCAGATAGGAGGGGCGTGGGGTCAACACACCGCTCTCCCGGTCGTTATGATGGTATTCTTGACCGAAGCCGCTACTATTCGGTGGAGTAGCTCCTCAATTGGCATCACGAGGCTTGGTGCACCGCGAAAAATGGCAACTGCGCATGGCGGTGACCCATCCAAGTGCCGACCACGCCCGACAGCCCTTAACTTCGATGATCTCACGGCAACCGGTGTATCCACTGCGGCAAGGCCGTCGCCTAACAACCCAAACAGCGCGACATGAATCTCATTGAACATTTATGTGACGTAATTAAGAGCTCAGTTCGGTCACAAAATGCTGCTCTGGCAACACTTCCGCAATCATGGACGGCTATAGAGGCAGCATGACTCAATATTTCTGTAGGGGACGTCCAACGACTTGTGTGCATGCCATGTCAAGTTGTTGAACTACGCCGTGCAAAAGGAAGTCCGACACGATACTAAGATGTGTTCCATGGCTTTTGTCACCTCAATGTTAGACTTGCGTGCTCTTCAACCTGGCAATGGGCAGAGCGTAAGACCTGTACTGAACAGCAAGCCGCCCTCAATACTGAGGTTGCATTCCAATGAATTTGCGCTGACAGTTCGTGTCGAACTTACAATTCTAGCCCAGATTTCTCGTTTATCGCATTATCCATTAGACTATCGAACACACCTTCAGGCGTAATTCTAATTTTACGAGGGCAGTTCAATAAGTAATGCAACACTTTTTTTTTCGGCCAATTTTGGTTGAAAAAACCGGATATTTCTTATGGAATATTTTCAAACATTCCCGGTTCGTCTCGTATAGTTTCATTGACTTCCGACAGGTGGCAGCGCTGTACGGAGCTGTTAAAATGGCGTCTGTAACGGATGTGCGTTGCAAACAACGGGCAGTGCTCGAGTTTCTTTTGGCGGAAAACCAGGGCATCTCAGATATTCATAGGCGCTTGCAGAATGTCTAAGGTGATCTGGCAGTGGACAAAAGCACGGTGAGTCGTTGGGCAAAGCGTGTGTCATCATCGCCGCAAGGTCAAGCAAGACTGTCTGATCTCCCGCGTGCGGGCCGGCCGTGCACAGCTGTGACTCCTGCAATGGCGGAGCGTGCGAACACACTCGTTCGAGATGATCGACGGATCACCATCAAACAACTTAGTGCTCAACTTGACATCTCTGTTAGTAGTTCTGTCACAATTGTTCACCAGTTGGGATATTCAAAGGTTTGTCCCCGCTGGGTCCCTCGTTGTCTAACCGAACACCATAAAGAGCAAAGGAGAACCATCTGTGCGGAATTGCTTGCTCGTCATGTGGCTGAGGGTGACAATTTCTTGCCAAAGATTGTTACAGGCAATGAAACATGGGTTCATCACTTCGAACCTGAAACAAAACGGCAATCAATGGAGTGGCGCCACACCCACTCCCCTACCAAGAAAAAGTTTAAAGCCATACCCTCAGCCGGTAAAGTCACGGTTACAGTCTTCTGGGACGCTGAAGGAGTTATTCTGTTCGATGTCCTTCCCCACGGTCAAACGATCAACTCTGAAGTGTATTGTGCTACTCTTCAGAAATTGAAGAAACGACTTCAGCGTGTTCGTAGGCACAAAAATCTGAACGAACTTCTCCTTCTTCGTGACAACGCAAGACCTCACACAAGTCTTCGCACCCGAGAGGAGCTCACAAAACTTCAGTGCACTGTTCTTCCTCATGCACCCTACAGCCCCGATCTCGCACCGTCGGATTTCCATATGTTTGGCCCAATGAAGGACGCAATCCGTGGGAGGCACTACGGGGATGATGAAGAAGTTATTGATGCAGTACGACGTTGGCTCCGACATCGACCAGTGGAATGGTACCGTGCAGGCATACGGGCCCTCATTTCAAGGTGGCGTAAGGCCGTAGCATAGAATGGAGATTACGTTGAAAAATAGTGTTGTGTAGCTAAAAGACTGGGGAATAACCTGGTGTATTTCAATGCTGAATAAAACAACCCCTGTTTCAGAAAAAAATGTGTTGCATTACTTATTGAACTGCCCTCGTAGTTGTCTCTGATGTCTTCGCCGTGATCTGCCGACAGTTCTGCCAGAAGTTCTCCCACAAGTAGTTTGGAAGCAGAAAAATTCTGAGAGCAAGTCGGTGGAGGACGGTGTCTGCCCAACGCAGTACCAGTCACACCCACAGTGCACCTTTTCATACACAGGAAGTTCTGAGTCCTTTCTCATCCTTCACAGGCTTGTGGGTTGCCATATTTTTGCTGGAGATCTGATTCAACAGCTTTGGGCCTCTTCAGGTGTTGTTTAACCTCTCCTGTTACCGCATCACTAATCACTAACCGGACACCCCCCCTCCCCCCTTCCCACACACACACATACATTTCATCCTTTTATGAAATAACCTGGGAAACCTGGCGTTGGTTGCAGGAGATTTTCGAAGAAGACTTTCTCTAGGTGTCTCGGTTCTCATGGCAGATTTTCAGCGTGTGAGACGGCAGTAGCTCAATGTACGAAAGTCATCAGAACAGTGTTTCTGAGTTGGAGGATTGTGTAGTGGTTGAGAGCATGCAGATAACGTTTTGTGTGGGGAGAGGGGACGATGGGAAGTTTCTTACTGTGGTTGTGATATCCACTGAAGTTTTGGCAGACCAGAATGACGAGGGTGGGAAAAATTTCTCTTCGCCGTCCGTGCTGTAGATAACGCCATGGGTGCTGCTTGGGTGCGTTGAGGACTGTCAGATTTTCACGCCCAAGGGGACAGATCTCTAACGTGTCGTTGATGTAGCTACAAAAGCAACTAGACTTCGTGGCAGCCGCGTCATGGACGTCCTTCACAATCATGTTTACTGTTGATGAAGCTGAAGTATAACGACGAGGCCATCGTTTCCATGGCAGTCATTTCCTCTTGTGAACTGCTGAAACTTTAGTCTGGAAACTTGGGAATATATTAGTAATTCATATCGCCTGCAGACCACGTATTCGAGCGAGTTGTGTATGTTTCTGCGTTATTAAACAGACGCTAAAAATTTTGGAGGAACTGGTTCCACATAACAAGTTCTTTGTCATCTAAAGGAACGCAACAATTTTTTGAAGGAAAAAAGTTCTTTTAATTTAGTGGAAGTTTTGGAGATGAGACGTTAATGTATTGTAAACAAGTCTGTTTGCATGAGACGCTTCCGCATTGTGCCAGGAATGGTACAGCGCTCATTCAATATTTTACAGAGTTTTGTTCTCTCGTGAAGCGGTTTCGTGGAATACGTCAATTAATTTCGGGCTTCTGGCGCCAAGGCCGCTGCCGGGAGCATTCGGAGCGCGAGGCCGTCCCTCCCTCCACCCGGCGTGGGCCGCGTCTCGACGACCCGGGTTTCCCGTTTTCGGGAGTCGCAGGCAGCCGCCTTCACCTGTTTTTATGTGGCAGTTAATGGCTTCGCCTAAGCGTTTACGACTGTAAGACGGACCATCCTCCACGTGTAATTCGATAAGCCTCTCTCGGTACGTGAAACACCCACTTTTCAGTGGAATGGTTGTGTTCCGTTCCGGTTGTGTTTCGTCCACGGTCTTTACAAATATAGCCGTCTTCAAGGGCCATCTAGAGAACGAAACGAGTGGACACTACGTGCGCATCTACAAGATAGTGGGAGTATTTAGGTCGCGTTCTTTCCTGGCCGTGTTAACCTTCCGTCAAACAATTTTCGAGTTACTCTTTCATAAGGTTACCATTTAGACTACATTTCGTGCCAGAAGTATTGCATTGAAACGGAAAGCGGTTCCAGTATTCGGACGTTGGTACTTCGACAGTTAGTTTTTCGAAGATGTTTTTTGAATTGCATAAGCTTTGTCAGGTCGTAATCCCGTCAGTTACTTTTTGGTCATCGCTGCATTACGGCCTCTTTCACACTTCTCCCGTGTTAGATCTTTCAGCGTTATGCATCTGAGTTCGGCCCACGTGTTCGCTGATGGAGCCAACTTGTGCACTGATTAAAAGTATCTGAACACTGCTACGTAATGCAGAGCTAGCCACTAGATGTGACGAGACGCGGACCCACCGTTATAAAAGGAGATGGGAAGTGTTGTGTTGCTGGTGTAGAAGCAGGTCGGCCAGGGCAGCCCCAGTGACTTCGAACGTCAACTAGTCGTTGGATGTCACCTGAGTGCCGCGCGGGGTAGCCGCGCGGTCTCAGGCGCCTTGCCACGGTTCGCTCGGCCCCCCCGTCGGAGGTTGGAGTCCTCCCTCGGGCATAGGGTGTGTGTTGTCCTTATCGTAAGTTAGTTTAAGTAGTGTGTAAGCCTAGGGACCGATGACCTCATCAGTTTGGTCCCATAGCAATTTACCATAAATTTCCAAAATTTCCTGTCACCTGAGTAACAAATCCAACATGGAAATTTCTACCCTTTAGCAGACCAGATTAACTGTCGGTGAGATTGTGAAATGGAAACGCTCACGAACAACCACAGCCAAACCGAGACGTAGCAGTCCTCATGTACAGACGGACGAGACCATCTAGCAATGCGGAACGTGGTTGTAAAAAATCTCATGTAATCAGAGGAAGGTATAACTCATGAGTTCCAAAGTAGTACCAGCAGTCCATCTAGCACAATGACTGTGCGCACGGTGTTAAAAAGAACGGGATGCAATGGTCCAGCCACAGGTTTCGACAGTCAGTGTTAAGTGATGGTTTAGACGACGTAAAGATCGACCCTACTGGATATCGAATGACTGGAAACTACTGATTTGGAATAATGAAGCATGTTATACGCTGTGGCAATCTGATGAAAGGGTCTGGGCTCGGCGAATACTTGGAGAACGTTACCTGCCATCATATGTAGTATCAATAGTGAAGTACACAGGAGATGGTGTTACGATACGGGATATTTTCCGTGGTTAGGGTATGGTACCCTCATTGGGCTTAAGAGAACGCTAAATGCGGAAGTATGTGAACACATTTTACTGCTTTACGTATTGCGTACAATAAAGGGACAGTTCGGAGATGATGACTGTATCAGCATGATAATGCACCCTGGCATAAGGCGGCATGTGTAGAGGCAGGGGTTTGGTGACAATAACATTCCTGAGATGGACTGGGCTTCCCGGTGTCCCGACGTGATTTCAATGGTACACCTGTGGTAAAGTTAGAACGTCTACTCGATTCTAGATCCCAGCGTCCAAAATCTTGAGGAAGAATTTGCTCCCATTGCTCCATAAATATTTAGACACTTCATCAAAAGTGTCCGCAACAGAACTGAAGCCAGCATAAAGGCGAAAGGTGCACACACCCCATATTAATGTCCACTAATAGGTGACCACATACTTTTGATCACATAATGTGCTTGATTATGAATAAAAAGAGACGGATTCGGCCTTTTGCTGAAACCTCGTAATTTTTTTGATGAAAAATACGCGCAATTGTTGAAGTAGTTTCCATCTAGGTCCAATGTTTTCACAGCCAGTAGAACCTATCCGTAGAGTTCGATTCTTGCAGAAACAAAACACCAAAATGATGATGAAGTTTGGTTTGTGGGGCGCTCAACTGCGTGGTCATCAGCGCCCGTACAAAGTCCCATTTCTTACGCAGTCCAACCTAGCCATTGTCACGAATGATGATGATGATGATGAAATGATGGCGACAACACAAACGCCCAGTCCCCGGGCAGAGAAAATCCCCAACCCGGCCGGAATCGAACAAATATAACAAAAGCAAAATATAACGAAGATGAACGTCACCACTGTCTCAGGCAAGGAAAATTATCTTTTAACGATTCCATAATGGTTTGTCATGGCACACAGAGACATTGAACCATATATACTTTAAGCAGTTTTTTTAGGTCATTATTTCCAATACATATTTCAGAACGAAATCTCCATCGTCGGGGTTTCTAAGATTTACGTAAGATTCCTCATTATGACCTGGTAATGCGGAGGCAACTAAAGTACGCTATGTTGTTACATAAACGATAAAAAATCCATAAGAGCGCTAGTAAAAAAGAAGCTACTGAGCTATAAAATCTGCATGTTGCGAAGGGCACGCCGTTTCTGAAACCCGTTTGCAAACATTTTCATAGATAATTTAGCTAATTACGTTGTTTTATTCAACCATCCTCTGATCCAAAAGAATTTATATTACCAAAGGTATTTAGATGATACTATAATATTTATACAACGAACAGAAGAAAACGTTACTGGCAGATGCAATTTCTTCAGCTCCAAATATGAGAACATTAAATTTACAGCAGAGCATGAATATGAACGGAATATACTTTCTCAGTCTTAATCTTAGCATCAGAAATAAGAGACATCGCTTTGATATATACAGGACACTTCCCACCACGCACACTAATGTACATAATACATAATGATATCCTCACTCATACAAACATACTGTTTTCGCATCTGTGATGTACCAGAAAGATCAAATTAAAGTTATCTTCAGATTAAAAAAAAAAAAAAAAAAAAAAAAGAACGAACAGTGTCAAACAAAATTTTACCCAAACGAATTGGTACAGCTCACATACAAAGGAAAGCCCACAATAGTTACAACATTATACACCACTGTCTGTAACAAGACGATGTACTGTAGTCTCGCTCTCATATAATGTTGCTAACAGGCTGTGGTTTCAGAAAAATCCTTGGTACTCAAGACCACAAATTATTTGATTGGATAACTAGTTTAGACTTATATGCAAGCCATCTTCAGATCATAACAAAACATTGTGATTAGGGTACAACTGCCAATAGGCGAGGTACATCGTAACATGTTGTGTGAGCAGTTTCGTTTGTTGCACTGTCCAATGAAGCTATGATGTAAAGTAACCCAGAATAATATGTGATTTATACAAACAGAATCAGGCACTTTACATGCGTGGACACTGTATTCATATTTGCCACATTATCGATTCTAAAGTAACGTCAGGCGTCTATTCCACACTCGTAGGTAGTCCATAAACAACATGTGCTGCCTATGACAAAAGCCTCAACAAACAAGAAAGAGCCCAAGACAAGGCAGACAGAAGACCGCCTTGACACGGACACTTCCTTGATTATTAATCGACCACAGTACTATCGCACCTGGGAGTGAGGACGCTTCAGTCGACTTATCACAAGTTTTCATTGAGATATTTCACAAGGTTGTGCTGGACCACTTGATAGTGTATATACAACTTTCCTGAAAGCATTCACAGTGCGTTGTGTTTTCTTCAGTCAGCACTGTACTTGCTTACTGTAACGTCACCACATGTTTCCCATAGTGGCCACGGCAAGCCAAACGCAGTAATATTGTGGTTCGGTAGTACTGTGATGAACAACATATGATGTTTACGTACTATATAATAGTATGGAACAGACGTCTGATGTTGCTTTAGAATGGATAATGTGGTAAGTATCATACACTGTACACGTATGCAAAACCGAGCGAGGTGTCACAGTGTTTAGCACACTGGACTCACATTCCGGAATACGACGGTTCAAACCTGTGTCCAGTCATCCTGATTTACGTTTTCCGTGATTTCCCTAGATCACTTCAGCCAGATCCCGAGATGAAACTTTCTGGCAGATTAAAACTCGGGACCCGCGTTCGAGTCTCGGTCCGGCACACAGTTTTAATCTGCCAGGAAGTTTCATATCAGCGCACACTCCACTGCAGAGTGAAAATCTCATTCCAGATCCCGAGATGTTTGCTTTGAAAGGGCACGGCCGGATTCCTTCCCCATCCTTTCCTAATAAGGTAAGACCGATAACTTCGCTATTTGGACCCTTTCCCTTAATCAACCAACCAACCAACGAATGTAAAGTTCCTGATTCTGTCTTTATACATCACATATGAAGAAGTATTATTCTTCGATAGTTTACATCATTTATACATTAGACAACACAATAAAAGACCCTGCTCAAACAGATTATGACGATGCATCCCGCCCTTTGACAGTTGTACGATAACCAGAATTTATTGTTTTGATCTGAAGAAGACTCGTGTAAAAGCGGAAAATATTTATCATATCAAATAAATTGCGATCTTGAGTGTCAAGGATTTTTCTGATCCACAGCTTTAATACAGCAGGTCGCATATTTCCTTTTAGGCCATGTCAAAGAAAAACAACGATTGATAACATTTTCAGGTAATTGAGTATAAATATTATCTTCCATGACAAAAACGGAGATTAACACTCCAGACGTTAAACAAACCATGTAATGTAGATGAACTAACACAATTTGAATGCGTAAGATCATTTCACAAAACTTCGACGGCTGCTACATAAATCAAAGTGAAAGGAATTTTTGCGAGGTTTGATGAACATCTTGCTGCGTTTCGCCTCTAACAACAAAATAAATCAGCAGTATTAGCCCATTTGATTTACGCTAGACACAGTAACGACAGTACTGAAACTAAGCTAAAAGCACTGTATAAGAAAACAAAAGCCGAAAATTTGACACCTAGAAAGCACAAACATTTTCAGCACAAAATCATCCAACCACATCACATACTTCACGAAAAAAGACAGTGAATATAAAGAAGTTTTTAGAACTTTCATGAGACTTTGGCTTAAAATATCTCCACATTGCAAGCTCTTATATCATTTTACCTTCTTCTTTCCTTCAAAACCAACTCATCACAAAAATTAATTGTAAAAACAATCTACACTGCCTTTCATTATGATTTACTTAATTTCTCTTAGTAGTAAGAAATTTCAAAAAATGGTTCAAATGGCTCTGAGCACTATGGGACTCAACTGCTGTGGCCATAAGTCCCCTAGAACTTAGAACTACTTAAACCTAACTAACCTAAGGACATCACACACATCCATGCCCGAGGCAGGATTCGAACCTGCGACCGCAGCAGTCGTGCGGTTCCAGACTGTAGCGCCTTTAACCGCTCGGCTACTCCGGCCGGCAGTAAGAAATTTATAGTCTTTTACAGTAATCTTGTTTATTCTACGTACCATACAATGGTAAGCCAAAAAATTATGACCACTACCCACCACGAGAATGAATGCCGCCTGATAGCGTTGCAGGAAAGTGCAGAGGGTGTTAGAGTTATAGCTACAGACATTGTGATAATTGGTACCTCAAAATGTACCCACTTCAGTGTGTTAGCTGTTTTCTCTCTGTATCACATGATTTACTACGTGATGTTTTTTGCACAGTCATAACTATGCCACGAAGTGGGCTATGCCTTGATACAGATTGTCCGTTTTGCGTCCACGTGTCCATACTTCAATAGCTGACCTGCTGCCCAGAGGAAAATAAACATTAATATCTCGCTTGTGCCATACATACTTGGAGGTACTAGGATACCTTAAAAAACACTACTTGTAATGGCTATGATTATTAATCTTCAAATGAAGTAGACACTGATATAATGTTGTTCAGTGCACTGTGTTCAGTCATCAATAGAAATAACTGTACTTATAAAGCTGACGCCCTGTATTAGTGGAGCAGATAGGGATGGAGAATCATTCCAGCGACTCTAAGCGCCAATGACGAGGAAATCCACCGCACTGTGACAAGGGGCAGACAGTTATGGCCTGTCGCCTGGGAACGAGCAACTCGGAAACGGTGAAGTTGATCGGCTGTTCCAGTGTTCCTGTCGTGAGCGTCTATGAAACGTTGCTGCGAGATGATCAAACTAAGCCGGCCGGAGAGGCCGAGCGGTTCTAGGAGCTACAGTCTGGCACCGCGTGACCGCTACGGTCGCAGGTTCGAATCCTGCCTCGGTCATAGATGTGTGTGATGTCCTTAGGTTAGTTAGGTTTAAGTAGTTCTAAGTTCTAGGGGACTGATGACCTCAGAGGTTAAGTCCCATAGTGCTCAGAGCCAATGATGATCAAACTAAGAGTAGATGGCAAGACGTTGGACTCCCTCATGTCATCACTGAGTGTAGAGATCCGAAGCTTGTCCGTTCTGTAAAATAGGATAGGCAGCCATCAGTGACGTGATCTGACGTCAGAATACAATGCTTGTGCTATACTGGTATTCTTATTGTATTTTAAAGTTTTATAGACAAGATTACCATGTATTCTTGGTTTTATAATGGTGTACTGAAATGTTCATTGAAATTAAACTCGCCGAGTGTGTGTTTCGTCGTGTGTTAATATGTTAGTAAAAAGCTGTAACAGATTTCTTGCTGCATACTCTTGAGTACTTTGAAAGTTGTGTTTTTTTTTTACAAGTTCGTTCGCCGATCTCCCCATCGTATCTCCAACTCCACGGCGACATAGAGTTGCTGAAACTTTCCACAGTAATTAGAATGACTAGAAAGAGCAATATTTACAGTCGGATCTCACCTAATTACACTACTGGCCATTAAAATTGCTACACCACGAAGGTGACGTGCTACAGACGCGAAATTTAACCGACAGGAAGAAGATGCTGTGATCTGCAAATGATTAGCTTTTCAGAGCATTTACACAAGGTTGGCCCCAGTGGCGACACCTACAACGTGCTGACATGAGGAACGTTTCCAACCGATTTCTGGTACACAAACAGCAGTTGACCGGCGTTGCCTGGTGAAACGTTGTTCTGATGCCTCTTGTAAGGAGGAGAAACGCGTACCATAACGTTTCCGACTTCGATAGAGGTCGGACTGTAGCCTGTCGCGATTGCGGTTTATCGTATCGCGACATTGCTGCTCGCGTTTGTCGAGATCCAATGACTGTTAGCAGAATATGGAATCGATGGGTTCAGGAGGGTAATACGGAACGCCGTGCTGGATCCCAACAGTCTCATATCAGTAGCAGTCGAGATGACAGACATCTTAACCGCATGGCTGTAACGGATCGAGCAGCCACGTCTCGATCCATGAGTCAAGAGATGGGGACGTTTGCAAGACAACAACCATCTGCACGAACAGTTCGACGACGTTTGCAGCAGCATGGACTATCAGCTCGGAGACCATGGCTGCGGTTCCCCTTGACGCTGCATCACAGACAGGAACGCCTGCAATGGTGTTCTCAACGACGAACCTGGGTGCACGAATGGCAAAACGTCATTTTTTCGGATGAATCCAGGTTCTGTTTACAGCATCATGATGGTCGCATCCGTGTGGCGGCATCGCGGGGAACGCACATTGGAAGAGTGTATTCGTCATAGCCATACTGGCTATCACCCGGCGTGATGGTATCAGGTGCCATTGGTTACACGTCTCGGTCACCTCTTGTTCGCATTGACGGCACTTTGAACAGTGGACGTTACATTTCAGATGTATTACGACCCGTGGCTCTACCCTTAATTCGATCCCTGTGAAACCCTAAATTTCAGCAGGATAATGCACGACCGCATGTTGCAGGTCCTGTACTGGCCCTTCTGGATACAGAAAATGTTCGACTGCTACCCTGGCCAGCACATTCTTCAGATCTCTCACCAATTGAAAACGTCTGGTCAATGGTGGCCGAGCAACTGGCTCGTCTCAATATGCCAGTCACTACTCTTGATGAACTGTGGTATCGTGTTGAAGTTGCATGGGCAGTTGTACCTGTACACGCCATCCAAGCTCTGTTTGACTCAATGCTCAGGCGTATCAAGGCCGTTATTACGGCCAGAGGGTGTTATTCTGGGTACTGATTTCTCAGGATCTATGCACCCAAATTGCATGAAAATGTAATCACGTGTCAGTTCTTGTATAATGTATTTGTCCAATGAATACCCGTGTATCATCTGCATTTCTTCTTGTTGTAGCAATTTTAATGACCAGTAGTGTATTTATAAGAAATGAGCACTCATTTACTTCTTCCTTGAATACAGCTTTTACTCTTACTATGGAGTTGTAATACGTAATATTCACAATTATAAGTTCATTTTGTCTTTATCAGAGCAAGAACAAAATCGGAATCATTAACATTACATTCAAGAACAAACATAATAAAATCAGAGATCATGCAGTAACAATATTCGCTTTTCTTATACAAGGAGTAACGTCTTTGGCTCCTATACACAACACAGTATCTGGCACAGTTATTTGCACAATAAAATGTGATATTACACCGTAGCAGGCGACCCCTGCGAGTTTTCATGTTGACCCAACGACACAGCCAAGCCGCGCGGGGTTAGCCGAGCGGTCTAGGGCGCTACAGCTGCTGTATGGCTGGTCCCGGCGGAGGTTCGAGTCCTCCCTCGGGCATGGGTGTATGTGTTTGTTCTTAGGATAATTTAGGTTAATTAGTGTGTAAGCTTAGGGATTGATGACCTTAGCAGTTAAGTCCCATAAAATTTAACACACATTTGAACATTTTTTTGACACAGCCAACTATGATATTATTGGACACGAGGTCATTGAAACTGGATCTTGCATCAATGGAAACGTGTCGCCTAGTCGTATGAATCACGTTTGTTGTTCACCAGGCGGACAGTCATGTCCGGCCACATCGTCGCTCAGGCGAACGCATGCTCGAAATATGCACGGCGCCAAGGATTAAGAGCGATCGGTGCAGTATTGTGCTATGGGACGCATCCATCTGGGCTTCCGTGGGGCCTGTGACAGTAACAGGTGCCACCATGGCAGCTGTTGAGTACGTGAACGCTACTGCAGACCACGTGCGCCCTCTCATGCAAGATATCTTCCCCGATGGCGATGGTACCTTTCAACAGTATAACTGTCCGTCTTACGAAG
This sequence comes from Schistocerca cancellata, assembly GCF_023864275.1. Classification (NCBI taxonomy): domain Eukaryota; kingdom Metazoa; phylum Arthropoda; class Insecta; order Orthoptera; family Acrididae; genus Schistocerca; species Schistocerca cancellata. The sequence goes on along the minus strand of NC_064631.1, from coordinate 602,943,480 downwards.
CTGGAATCGTGCTACAGTGCGTGGAGGAGCATGTTATTGACCTAACGTTGATCTATTGCCTACCAAATGGAACGCATCTACTACGCTATCGGGCACCAGCCATGTACTAACAAGCCACCGGTCCGTAATTTACAGGAAATGGGTGATCTACGTGCACAAACCTGGTGCCATATACCTTCAGAAACGTACCAGTGACTCGTCTAATCACTGACACGAAGAACAGCTGCTGTATTGCGATCCAGGTGTGGACCACAACGCTGTTCAGCTGTTAGACATAGTCTGTCTATAGAACAGGATCAGTTCAAGCGAATACTTTTATCATACGACACGTTTATGTTCAGTGTTTTCATTCTTAAATTTGTTAACGATCTATGTATGCAGCGAAAAATAATTATCCAGGAGGAATTTCAACGTAATCAATTAGTGGATTAAGCTATTGCAATATGCAAGTATTCTACAACCTGTAGTTAGTTTCTTTGCTAGCTCCCATGTGGTTTTTTATTTGTATAACAACATAGCCTCCCAGAATTGCGTACGTTTAGTCAGATCACGATGCAAATTCTCGGATGAGTCTAGGATGCCATCGCGATGGAGATTTCGGCCTGAAAAAATGCGTCCCTGAAATGAAAACGTGAAGAAATGAGATACAGAGAGTCTACAGACTGTTTGTCATCCGACAGGCAGCTCGTTGTATTTCAGTCACGAATTATCCGTTGGAAATGACATATAAAATCATTTGGAAACGGATACGTCGTGACTGAAGTAAAAACCACTGACAACCAGTTACCTCTCGGATGAACTGAATTTCTTGTTAGCAGCGTTATACCATGCGGTTTCCTGTTCGTACACATTTGCCAAAAGAAGTTAGGCACCCAGAAAGGGTTGTTGCAATTGTAGCAACGGAATGAAAGTTGAGTGGTAGAAAAGGTATGTGATATCGAGTCAGTTTTACAAAGTACTTGGCAGTATGAACACATTTGTCAGTATGACGTACTTCCCCCTCTGGCCTGGCTGCAAGCAGTGACTGGGTTATGGAGGGTGTCACTATGCCATTGTATCCTTTCCTGGGGCAGGCTGACCCACAACTATGACAACTGGTGTTTGATATCCTGGATACTGAGACTGCGATGGCGTTGATGTCCAGGCTGGTCTCAAACACATTCTATTGGAGACTTACCTGGAGATTTTGTTGGCCACCAAAAATACCTCAACATCACGCAGACAATTCAAAGAGACACTTGCCATGTGTAAACAAGCACTGTCCTGTTGAAAAATGGCACCACGATACTGGCACAAGAGAGGCAGTGCGTGAGGATACAGGTTGTCCGTGACGTACCGTTGTGCCATCAGGGTTCACTCAGTCATTACCGGCTGTGACCTGACGTCATATTCGATGCCTCCCTGCACCATTTCTCCCCGAGGTTTATCAACTGTGGCAGTGCAAAACGGTGGAAGGATGAGACCTCTGCCCAGGTCACCGTCACACTCGCCGACAAGAGCCATCCGAGGTCGTGCATCGCTGAACACAATACGCCATTCATCAGCAGTCCGTACTCCCCGATCGCGACACCGCTCCAAACGCAGCCGTTTTGTGTTGCGGTGTTGACAGCAACCTACACGTAGAACGGTAGTTCTCTAGTCTGGCTGCCGAAAGTATCCGAACAGTAGTGCGAGATGACACAGAACGTTAAAGGGAGTCCTTTTCTTGTTCTCGAATGGCACCCGCAGTGTGAAGGGATTACGACGTACTTGCTGCAGAGTACTCCGATGCTTCCTTGTGATGGTCAGACGTGGTCGACCGGAACGTTGACGACGAGTGTGCCAGCCCTAACACCTCCATGCAGTCTAACATCTGGCCACAGTCATATCTGGATGTCCCTCAAATCTGGATATTACATGATTTGTCCAGCTGATCAAATGGAGACCCACAATGAGATCCGTTTAAAACTATGTCAGCTGCTGATAACGCTGTCTCACTCGAGTACACATCTCCGTGTCCTCCACATTACTCACACTGTCCACACCCCTTTAACTCTCTTGCGTTTTACGAAAGTCTTCGCCATTCTGAAACCTAAATAACTTCAGTCAGACTGAATGTATTTACATATGGATCAGATCTGATATTAAAGTGGTGACATTTTGGGGCATGAAACGAAAGTCATAGTCTCTTATAAAATCCCAGATTAAAGTATAAAAAGGCATAGAGACTTTCAGTGTCTATGTTTGATATTAGTTGACTTGTTGTAGCGAAGAACGATCTATTAGCCTATGCTGCCGGCTACTTATGCCCTCGTATCATCGTTCATATGCATTCTTTTCCTTCCAAAATAATAGAAATCCTTCAGTTTGTGTAATACGTAGTTCCCACGTTTGGTTTGCTTTCATACTGTATTCGGTGCTCAGTGTATCGTTCCATTCTACAGGTCCTATAATAGTTCCAAATTTTCACAGAATATAGCGATGTTATGAGTGAATGTAGTTTAGATTAGATTAGAATAGATTAGTTTTTCGTTCCATAGATCCGTGCTGAGGAGATCCTCATGGATGTGGAACATGTCAAATTCTTTTTAAGCTGAAATAACAATACTGATAGTATGAGTATATACAATACACCATTTTTTAATCTGAAATAACAATACTAACAGTATGAGCACATACATCATTTGTTTCTATTCAAAAATACGTCAGTGCAGTAGATGGAGTTGGCCACTAGTAAGTCTTTCAGGCTCCTTTTAAACTGATCTTTATTTGTAAGTATTTTTTTTATGTTTTGCTGGCAAATTATTGAAGATGAGTGTTCTTGAGTAATGGACCCCTTTTTGAACTAAGTCCTTGTGCAGATCATTTTTGTTCCTGGTATTGTATGTATGAAATGAGCTGTTTGTTGGAAAAAGAGATATATTATTTAGGACAAATTTCATTAAGGAGTAAATATGCTGAGAGGCCGTAGTTAGTATACCCAGTTCTTTGAAGAGGTTTCTACAGGACGTCCGTGAATTTACTCCACAAATAATACGTATTACACGCTTTTGGACTCTGAAAACTTTTGTTTGACATGAAGAGTTACCCCAAAATATTATACCATATGACATTATGGAATGAGAGTAGGCAAAGTATGCAAGCTTTTTCATTTTATGTCTTGCAACACTCGAATTGCAAATACAGATTTGTTAAGGCATTTCTGCAGTTCTGTTGTAATTCCAGGAACTTAAGACTGTCAACCTCTTCCATCTGCTCTTCTTCATACTTTATGCATATGCTGGGTGTAAACCTATTACAGGTTCTGAATTGCATATAGTGAGTCTTTTCGAAGTTTAATGTCAGTGAATTGGCTTTAAACCATTTATTAATATCCATGAAAATATCATTAGCAGACTTTATTTATTTCAACACTTGTGTCATCTGCAAACAAAACGAACTCTGCTTCTGGCATTGTAACTGATGAGACATCATTAATGTACACAAGAAAAAGCAATCTTCCTAAGATGGATCCTTGTGGGACACCACATGTAATTTCTTCAGCTTCTGATGATGACTGATGACTTAATTCAGTAATCCCTTGCACTGACACCCTTTGTTTCCTGTTAGCGAGGTTTGACTTGAACCGTTTTGCAGCACTGCCCATGACACCATAGAATTCTATTTAAAAGGATGTTGTGGTTCACACAATCAAATGAATTCGACAAATCACAGAAAATACCTGCTGCTTGTGATCTGTTATTTAATGAATTAAGTACATTTTCAGTATAGGTGTAAATAGCCTTCTCGATATCAGGACCCTTAAGAAATCCAAACTGTGGTCAGATGGTTGAGAAGCTGCCTGTACATTACTTTTTCTAAAATTTTTGAGAATGTTGGCAAAATTGAAATCGGTTTGTAGTTTGATGGTATCTCTTTATCCCCTTTCTTGAATAGAGACTTAACATCTGCATATTTTAGCCAGTTGGGAGATGTCCCAGTTATAATTGACTGGTTACGCAAGTAAGTTAGAATTGTACTAAACTCACGAGAACATGCCTTGATTAACTTTGTTGATATTTCATCGTAACCACTGGAATGCTGTGTTTTTAAAGATTTTATTATGGAAGTTATTTCTTTTGGTGAAGTCAGTGACATATTCATGTACCCGAAGCTACACTCCTGGAAATGGAAAAAAGAACACATTGACACCGGTGTGTCAGACCCACCATACTTGCTCCGGACACTGCGAGAGGGCTGTACAAGCAATGATCACACGCACGGCACAGCGGACACACCAGGAACCGCGGTGTTGGCCGTCGAATGGCGCTAGCTGCGCAGCATTTGTGCACCGCCGCCGTCAGTGTCAGCCAGTTTGCCGTGGCATACGGAGCTCCATCGCAGTCTTTAACACTGGTAGCATGCCGCGACAGCGTGGACGTGAACCGTATGTGCAGTTGACGGACTTTGAGCGAGGGCGTATAGTGGGCATGCGGGAGGCCGGGTGGACGTACCGCCGAATTGCTCAACACGTGGGGCGTGAGGTCTCCACAGTACATCGATGTTGTCGCCAGTGGTCGGCGGAAGGTGCACGTGCCCGTCGACCTGGGACCGGACCGCAGCGACGCACGGATCCACGCCAAGACCGTAGGATCCTACGCAGTGCCGTAGGGGACCGCACCGCCACTTCCCAGCAAATTAGGGACACTGTTGCTCCTGGGGTATCGGCGAGGACCATTCGCAACCGTCTCCATGAAGCTGGGCTACGGTCCCGCACACCGTTAGGCCGTCTTCCGCTCACGCCCCAACATCGTGCAGCCCGCCTCCAGTGGTGTCGCGACAGGCGTGAATGGAGGGACGAATGGAGACGTGTCGTCTTCAGCGATGAGAGTCGCTTCTGCCTTGGTGCCAATGATGGTCGTATGCGTGTTTGGCGCCGTGCAGGTGAGCGCCACAATCAGGACTGCATACGACCGAGGCACACAGGGCCAACACCCGGCATCATGGTGTGGGGAGCGATCTCCTACACTGGCCGTACACCACTGGTGATCGTCGAGGGGACACTGAATAGTGCACGGTACATCCAAACCGTCATCGAACCCATCGTTCTACCATTCCTAGACCGGCAAGGGAACTTGCTGTTCCAACAGGACAATGCACGTTCGCATGTATCCCGTGCCACCCAACGTGCTCTAGAAGGTGTAAGTCAACTACCCTGGCCAGCAAGATCTCCGGATCTGTCCCCCATTGAGCACGTTTGGGACTGGATGAAGCGTCGTCTCACGCGGTCTGCACTTCGAGCACGAACGCTGGTCCAACTGAGGCGCCAGGTGGAAATGGCATGGCAAGCCGTTCCACAGGACTACATCCAGTATCTCTACGATCGTCTCCATGGGAGAATAGCAGCCTGCATTGCTGCGAAAGGTGGATATACACTGTACTAGTGCCGACATTGTGCATGCTCTGTTGCCTGTGTCTATGTGCCTATGGTTCTGTCAGTGTGATCATGTGATGTATATGACCCCAGGAATGTGTCAATAAAGTTTCCCCTTCCTGGGACAATGAATTCACGGTGTTCTTATTTCAATTTCCAGGAGTGTATTTGTAAAGGCTAGTTTCAGATATTCAAGGGCATTATTTACTGATCCTGACAATCCCATTCTATCAGTAACGGATATAAAGTACTTGTTAAATAGATTTGCCACACTATGCCCATCGGTTACTAATGTGTCATCTAGCCTTAATGCTATTTTCTCCTGTTCCTTTCTGGTTCTACCAGTCTCCTCTTTCACTATAGCTCATATTGTTTTTATTTTCTTCCCTGACATTGCTATCTTCTTCTCGTAGTGCATTTGTTTAGATATCTGAATTAGTTTTTTTAAATATTTTACAGTTTTCCTTGTATTTAGCTAAATCATCAGCATTGGAGCTATTCTTGGTCGACAGATACATGTTCCTTTTTGTCTTACAGGAAATCTTTATTCCTTGCGTAATCCAGGGTTTTATTATAGCCTTATGTTTAATTTGAATAACTTTTAGAGGAAAACAGTTTTTAAGCATGGTACTGACATTGTTCATCAATGTGTTATATTTTTCATTCTTGTCATGAGCACTATAAACATCTTTCCAGTTCATATCTTTGAGCAGTTTTCTAAAACATTCAATTTTTGGTTGACTGACTACTTTCCTGTACTCAGATTTAGCAGTCTTGATAATCTGCTTAGAATTCACATCTACAACAAGGAGCTGCATGTCATGATCTGATAGTCCATTTTTACAGGTTTTATTATATGATTTTGTTCCTTTGATTTATCTATAAAAATGTTATCAATGGCTGTCTTTGAGGATTTAGTGATCCTAGTTGGAAAGTTTACTGTGTGAGTTAGATTGGGAGACAACATTACAAACTGCAGTTAATGTTTACTGGAAGATAGCATTAGAAAATCTGTATTAAAGTCACCAGCAATCAAAATTTCTTTGTTTCTTCCTGTTAAATAACCCAAAAGAGCTTCTAGATGATTTATGAATAGATTATAATTTCCTGTAGGTGCTCGGTAAATAGTTACTGTTATATAGGATCTGTTACGGAACTCTACTTCTGTTGCACATGCTTCTAGATGCTGCTCTAAACAGAATTTATTAATGTCGATGTTCTTGAATTTATGGCAGTTTTTAATAAATGTGGCAACTCCTCTTCCATCCATATCTATTCTGCAGAAGTAGGAAGCTAGCCTAAATCCTGAAATGTCTAACATATCTATACCAGTGGTCACTTGATGTTCAGAGAGGCAGATTATATCAATTTGCTTAGATGAATTCATTTCATCAATACAAATGAGTAGTTCATCAACTTTATTTCTGAATCCCAGAATGTTCTGGTGTAATAAAGATAACTGATACTGCGTACTAATGGGATTATAACTGCTTTGGTGAAGATGAACTGGCAGTTTCTGATTACTTTCTGTTAAACATTGTGTAAATGGAGGCTGTATGCTAAAATATGACTCCTGCTCATCTGTTTTCTCAAACTGAGTGTGTCTGCCAATCTCTCTTAAAACTCGATTTCCACCCTGCATTTTATTCCTTATTTTTCCGATATTCCAGTTTAGCAGTACAGTACAAAGACTGCAACTCTTCCTTATGTGCTTGTTAATCCGAGCACTTATCTCTGGATACTTCATTCTCATTGTTTGCCCTTGGGTCTTGTGCGTATTGTATATTGCCCGTGTTTTGCAGTAGCATACATATCTTTTTATGAGGATCTTGCTCTACTTTGAATTTTTTCACGCGATTTCTAGCTACAAAACTTTTATGAAAGTTACTTGCTGTTTATTCTGGTTCAGATGAAGTCGTATTTTCTTGACCACCTCTAAGTAGCTTGGCGATGTTTATCGGAGGGGAAATATGGAAGGTAAAAATAATAGAGGAGCAGAAAGGCTTGACTACTGTACGCAGGTACATTTACATCTACAGCTGCATCATTACTCGGCAATTCACAAAGAAGTGCCTGGCAGAGGGTTCATCGAACCACCTTCAAGCTATTTCACTACCGTTCCACTCTCGAATGCTGCACGGGGAAAACGAGCACTTACATCTTTCTGTGCAAGTTCTGATTTCTCTTATTTTTACAAAGTTTTAAAGTTGAACTAAATAAGCCCTCGGTCACAATTTTTAGTGTTTTTGACCAGGTTTCAACACTTCTAAGAGTGTCTTCATCAGAATTTAAATATTTAAAGTGGCTATGTAACATAATTGCGAGTTTATGGGAAAAGAAAAAATTATTTTATATAAAAGTGTAAGTACTGACTAACAGTACAAGATAGAGACAGTACTTACATGTCATGTATAAAATAAATAACAAGCCAGAAGGGCTTTAGTCACAAGAATTTTAAAAAAAATTGAAGGAATATATGAAAGGCGAGCCACAATGGGCTGCTCATACCCATAAAGCCACAGTTAACAACAGACTGCGGTGTGCCCGCGTTAGTAAGTGCGGGCAGGTGAACATTACACCAAGAGTGCCATCTAGTAGCCGTAAATATACGTAGGCTACTTAACATTCACATATAGGCAGCTGAATGTTCTCTTATTTTATAACAGTGATCATTTCTCCCACGTAGGTGATCGCCTATAGAATATTTTCACAACCGGGGGGGATAGATGGTGACTGAAATTTCACTAGAAGGTCCAACTGCAACGGAAAACGCCTTTGTTTTCGTAATTCCCACCCCAATTCACGTAACATGTCCGTCGTACTCTCTCTGCTATTTCGTGATAATGCAAAACGAGCTGCCCTCCTTTTAATCTTTTCGGTGTTCTCCGTCAGTCCCATCTGTTGCGGGTCCCACACCACATAGCAATACTCCAGAAGAGGGCGGCCAAGCGTGTTGTAAGCAGCCTCTTTAGCAGATCTGCTGCATTTCTGAAGTATTCTGATAGTAAATCGCGGTCCTTGGATTGTTTTCCCTATAGTCCCTTAGTATTTAGTTAAATTTAAAGCCTATGGATTTGTGTGATTTGTCATGAGTAGTGGAGTAAGGGGGAGTACGAGGATACTTTTTAATCAGTTTAATTAATTAGTATATCAGTTTGATATCAAAAGTGTTGTCGTGCCCTCCATTACCCCACTACTATCGTGTAACCGAAATTTAGCAGATTTCTTTTAGTAGTCATGTGGATAGCTTAACACTTTATAACTGAGTCAATTGTCCCTTTTCACCCCATTCAGCTATCTAACTAAATCATTTTGCTATTTGTTCTGATATTCTTATGACTTTACAAGTCTTTAAATGACTGCATCATCTGCAGACAATCTAAGAGATGACTAACTGAAAACCTCAGCTGCCGTAAGGTGTTGTTGATATACCTCGATGCGGACAGCTGAAAATGTGTGCCCCGACCGGGATTCGAACCCGTAGGGTCGGGGCACACATTTTCAGCTGTCCACATCGAGGTATATCAACAACACCTGTCGGCAGCTGAGGTTTTCAGTTAGTCATCTTTTATTCCAGGGAAAAGCTGCACGATCATCAACAGTAACTGTTCTTTCGTATACAATCTAAGAGAGCTGCTCAAATTTTTTCCTCCTTGAGGAACATCAATATTTCTGTTTTGCTCGATGACTTCCCGTCAATTACTAAGAACTGTGACCTTTCTGACATTCTGTGGTGAACTCACGTACCCAGTTGCACAACTGAGGCGATATTCCATAGCCATGCAGTTTGATTGGAAGTGTCTTGTGAGCGACGGTGTCGAAAGCCTTCTGGAAATCAAGATATATGGAATGAATTTGATATTCTCTATCGACAGCACTCATTAATTTGAGAGAACAAAGAGGTGGTTGTGTTTCACAAGAACGATATATTATGTATGTGTGATGACTATTTGTCAGTAAATCGTTTTCTTCGAGGTAATTGATAATCTTCGAACTCATTACTGTGTTCCAAAATCCTGCTGCTAATCGAGGTTAGGGATGTGGGTCTGTATCTCCTCTCTCTTGTCTTGGATGTTGGTGTACCTTGTGCAACTTCCCGCTCTTTAGGTACAGATCTTTCGACGAGCGAACGAGTGGCTGTAAGTGATTGCTAAGTATGGAGCTAAGGTATCAGCATACTGTGAAAGGAACCTGACTGGTATACATCCTGGACTGGAGGTCTTACCTTTATTAAATGATTTAAGCTGCTTCGCTACAGCGAAGGTATCTACTTCTAAGTTAGTCATATTAGAAGTTGTTCTTGATTCGAATTTTGGAATATTTACTACTTTTTTGACGAAGGAGTGTCGGAAAATAGCGTTCAAGCAAATGGACGTCGGGCGCAGGAGTTATGCAGAAGGGACTTGTGCAGCGTAAAGTACTGTAGCGTTGAGAACTGCATCAAACCAGTCTTCAGACTGAAGAAGACGACGACAACGACAGCAACAACACGACTTGGTTATAGCGTTGTTCCTTGTACTGTTCTTGGGGAATGTTAGCTAGATTCTTATCGTCTGTTGCTGAGTCTTCTGGACCATTTTCAATAGGTTTCAGTTATATTTTATTGAAACACCACTACTTTTCCATTTTTCCAAGCGCCTTCAGTGTTTTTGTGGATGGCCGTGGTAACTGTTGCCACCGTGTGAGATGTGCAGATACGTGCATACATGCCCACCTCCTGTGCTGACACCGGAGTTCCATGTGGCTGCAAGAGCGGCCAGCACGCGGTCTGGGTGGGCGTGGCCGCCGCGTTATCTGTGCGTGGTAACAGTGGCGGGCGGCAAGGTCACGGCGAGCCGTGGGCGGCGCCCGGCCCGCCTAATATACTGGACACGACCGCAGTGGTGGAGCGCGCGACCGCTGGACAGGACACTCTGCTGGCGAGCGACGGCGGGGCTCCCGCCGATACGATCTGCCGAATACTGCGCCACCTACGTGGCGAGATCTCGCGTATCGCGAGCCCCGCTGCAGCTGCGACAAATAACCGCAACCGCTATCTCATCTCGACCGCCGACTGCTGAGATATGTCCTCGCCCGGCTGCAATTTATTAATGTTTGACAGTTGGTCACGGACAACAGGACCCGTTAAAAGTCCGAGCGGGGACTATTAATATCGTTTCCGGAAGGCTGTTGCACATTGTCCGACCCACCAGTAGTGTGCACTCACACTTCGGTTTGGGCGGACAACCTGTCAGTTTTCCGGACAATGACGGCACTAGTGTTTAGTATTTTTATTTTCGTGTCTTTTCCACAAACTGACCTTCTGTTAAAAGCACGCGGAACAGACAGACGACCCTATTCAAAGGAAGGCCATAGCACCACACTAAACATATACTCATGTACCTGCCCTCGAAACTACGAGTTTAAAGACAGACTTAACTTTCTTCAACAACATTGTTTAAAAAACAATGGTGAGAATATCTCTGTCAGCGCTGATATATTTGCAAGGTGCCTATCTTACGTGTAGAAAGTATACCTGATTAAAGCATTTTGTACACACTTAGTGACTGAAATGGCCTGCCGGGGTTTGTCTGTGCATACAAATATACTTATTTGAATCTGACGTCTAACCAGAAATATGAAAATAAGCTAAACCGTCAGGCGGAAATGTAGTGAGGGCAAAAGCGAAAAAACGTATGTAGAACTCGGGCACTTACATACAGTGTGGTTCAACATTATGTTACCACTGCGATGGCAGATAACTTGCAGGTCAAATAATGGAAATGCGTATTTAAAAGACATCTGCCGTAATTTGTGGCATGCATAGTGATCTCATCTTGTTTACCATAGTGCGTAACTCATAGAAAGTATTATAGCTTAAGCTGAATAACGTACGTGTTGAGTGGGTGGTTAATAGATACATAACCATCCTATTTGAAGCCGGCCGGTGTGGCCGAGCGGTTCTAGGCGCTTCAGTCAGGAACCGCGCGACCACTACGGTTGCAGGTTCGAATCCTCTGCCTCGGACATGGATGTGTGTGATGTCCTTAGGTTAGTTAGATTTAAGTAGTTCTAAGTTCTAGGGGACTGATGACCTCAGATGTTAAGTCCCATAGTCCTCAGAGCCATTTCAACCATTTTGAACCATCCTCTTTGAGCTGTAACGTAATTTTTAATATACAAGGTGTGGAAACAGGGTAACGGGACCAGTGCTTTAAAACATTTCATTTCAAAAAGATACATATTCAGTTATTGTCACCCTCAATATGCTGCTCTCCCCTATCCCTAAAACACTCCATGCGAATTTTCAGTTGGTGGAAACAGTGTTGGAAGTCTTCCTCTGTGAGCTGCTTGATGACGTATTCCACTTCTTCTTTCACTGCTTCGATGGACTGAAATCTTGTTCTTTTTAATGCAGATCTGAGCTTGGGAAATAGATAAAAGTCACACGGTGCTAGGCCAGGTGAATGAGGTGGGTACTCTAACACTGGTATGCTGTACGTCGCTGGAAACTTCTTAACAGACAATGCGGAATCAGCCGCTGTGTTTTTTGATGCAGAATCCCTGACTTGTTCTTCCACAGTTCGGGTCTTTTTTCCTCTTATTTTCTCATTGAGTTGAGCGAAGACCTCAAGCTAGTAAGGTTGATCAATAGTTTGACCTTCAGGAACCGAGTGAAGTTATACAACTCCATGAATATCAAAAAAATCGTCATCGCTTTGAATCTTGATTTGCTCATTAGAGCTTCTATCGCTCTCAGCGAAGCTGGGCCCTTCCAGTGCATGGGTTGGCCGTTAGCTTCTGGATCATAAGTGAAAAACCAAGATTCGTCTCTCTTACCAAGAAATTAGAACCATTTTCAACGGTATCCAAAGCAGCAGTACAAACATTTACATGAACTTCTTTTTGTTCATTCGCGAGAATTGCGGCACCATTTTCGCACACACTTTTCTACAGTTTCAGAAGTCGATCGAAAACTCAATCGATGGTCAGGTCGATTCAGATTACCTATTTTTTCGATATTTTCATCCTCTTTCGATGTGGATATGCATCCTGGCGTGAGTCATCTTCCACGTCTTGTCGGCCATCTTGCAACTCTTGAACCAATCAGAAACTCGGGTACGTGGTGAACGGTCTTCGCCATACACTTCTTTTAGTAAAAGATATGTTTCAGTATCAGTTTTTCCAAGTATCACGTGAAACTTCACGACAGTTCGCTTCTCCGTTATTACAATTCACCATTTATCCGGCAAAACAAAATAGCGGCACTTACACAAACGGAGGCCACGGACACAATAACTCGTCTACAGACACACAGAGAGACCGCGTTCGACTAAGAAAGCTTCGCACTTCGCAGCTATTGGTCATTCATCTTCGGCGCATGCGTAGTTACTCCGCCACAGCACCAATCGCGTTATTTTATAGCCACATCTCCTAATTTTCGATCAGCCTGTATGAAGTATGTTTATTTACGAAATTATACAATACATTAAGTGTGCTGTGCGACGATGTGGCGCAAAACATAAATATATTCGAAGAGGATACTTGGTTACACCAGCAATAAAATTACACAACTGAACATTAAAGTACAGACCCTGTAAATGGAAATTAGTTGGTGGAAATGACCGCCGGTACTACCTCACGCGTCTCCCTGTTTTAAGTCCAATCCGCGAGTCTGCGCCCCCCTCCCTCCCCCCTCCCCCCTCCCCACCAATCCATATCCGCACTCTTTCTTAAACTGGCCAAAGAACTTCCAAAGCTCTGTGCAAAGATGCATTCATGAGTCTTTGGCGCCGACGATCATTTTGTAAGCTCCCTTTCATGTTACTTAGCAAACTGATTCTATGGTCAGGCGTTGAACTGTGACACTGTCAGTATGAATAACAGCAACAGAGTTAAACACATTTACAACTACAACTTTCGAGTTGATAAATTGCAATACAATGAAAAACACTTTTTGCGTGTTACAACTGCTTTATTATGAAACACTAGAACAACTATAAAACCTACGTTTCGGCCGTCTTTGCAGTTGTTCTCTTCATCGAAACTTAACTATTGAGTTCTGGGAATCGTCTCTATAAATACCGTCTTACTTCGGTTGTTAGGCGACAACCGACGTCACATTCTGGTATGTCATTGAACATTTCTAAATCAATATGGTTATGGAGTTTTGTGCAGCATGTTACAGCTTATATTATCAATTATACGCTACTAGTTTGTACGCTGCAGTATTAAAGACGGATTCCCAAATTGCAAAAAATACATATGAGAGTTTGTAACGCCGGAAATGCATATCCTCCTATTTCCATCTATTGTACTATAATTCTTTTTCCTTGTTTTGTTACCTCAAGATATGACATTTCTGTGTCTTTGTATATTGTAATTGTTTTACTATTTGTATTTATGCATTTATGTCGATGTATAATTGGTTTGCTTCGTAAATATTATTTGTATTTTAACGCTGGGTCTTGCCTAGGGAAAACTATGCTATCGAACGAATACATCGATAGGTCGTGTGGAGAATCAAAGTGTGTAGGATCTTTGGTTGTGTTAACTCTGTCGCGTGGAGCGCGGGCAGAGAGAGGGTCTGGCTGGAGTAGCGAGTGGAGCAGGTGTGTTGTGTGAAGCTCCCGCGAGTTGCCGCGCTTTCGGGGTTTGGCAGCATGTAATTGCGCTCGACTTGCGATGATACTTTATGACATGGTGTCGCGGACGGGAAGCATTATCTGGCGCACATCAAGAGCCCGTTTCGTCTGGTGACCGTGTCGAGAAGAAGGCGCGCCAACATCCAGCTTCTGCAACAGCGACGGCCGACAATGAGTGACTGTCGCCACCTCCTCGATCGACGGCTTCAAACCTTCAATCAACCAACAAGGAAGACTGGAAGCACGTAAAGTTTTAGAACTGTATGGCAGTCCTCGGCTTTTCAAACTTTTAAAATTGTTGCATCACAAAATTACAGCAACTTAGCATGAACCTTTGTTGCTCATTGTCCCAATTGCATTGCCAAGCAGGGTACCTTCCTTTTCCGAAATGAACCCGAGTGTCGTTGAAATTCAAATGCCAGCATTAAAGTAATATAATTCAATTTCGCTGCTTTAATTTCAAAGTTCAGTTAAGGTATTCATAGCTGGCTACAATATTTAGATTACACAAGCAAAAATTAAGAGTGCGAGTTTTGTTTCCGTATTTTAGCTTACCTGTGACTGCAGCTCAGCTTGGTATGTACTAAATTTTACTATTGTTAATTGTTCAGAATCATTTAATTCAAGTTCAAAGTTAAATCTCTTATTTCTAAATTGCGTAGATTCAAGTAGCTTTTGAAATGATTGTTGAGGTAGTCCAAGACTAACCGTATTTTACTGAATTTCGATGTGCTTCAGAAAGAAAGCTCACTATTAACTTCAGTCACTAAATTAACTTTCGATTTTTCGGTTTTATTAATTCTTTTGCTAAATTAAGTCAGAGTGTAGCGAAATTTATTACTTCTGCAAACTTTCAGTTTTCACACTACACGTGTCAACCTTCAGTTGCCACGCTTCTAGTGCTAATTGTATGTGTATTAACCTTTCTTTTTCAGTTACTATAGTAATTGTCCTCAGGACTGGCGACCGTAATTTCCCCCAAATCTCAAATATCTAAATACCGCTAGTTAATTTATAACGTAACGGCCGCACATTTACTTTCTTTATTAACTTTACCCCTTTTCAAAATTAATTTCCACCAGTTTCATTAGCATTTTTCCTTTCATTTAGATGTAACCCTTTCCTCCCTCTTTACCGACAGATTAACTTCGGTGACGATTGCTTTTCCCAAATTTCCATTAGGTACACGCGGTTTAATTTTTCACTGTCATTAGGGTCGATAAGTGCGGGGGAGGTTACAAGTTAATATTCGTTGTAATTCTTCTGCGGCAATAATTACGTTACTGAAGACGACAGAGGAGAGGTTCGGTTTTATTATATCTCACTATAGAATAATAGTCAGTTCGTACTGAATTATGGTGCCAAAGAACATTGAACATTGGGAGTGAGGAAAGGCTGATGCAGTGCAGATATTTCTTGAAGCAACAGTGACTGAAATTCAGGCATGTGGTTATGGTTCTGAAACACCTCGAATATTGGGCGTCATCAATTGCAGCGAAGGCTATTTTCGGGCGTGAGCTCCTGTGGTTGTGGAGGACTGTTTTCAAGGGTTGTTTCACATAAAGTTCCAATTCTTCGTAGCAGATCGGTAGCTAGGGTTCCGCAATGACTACTTTCTCCACCGGCAAAGAAACTACTGCCTTATATTACACTCCTGGAAATTGAAATAAGAACACCGTGAATTCATTGTCCCAGGAAGGGGAAACTTTATTGACACATTCCTGGGGTCAGATACATCACATGATCACACTGACAGAACCACAGGCACATAGACACAGGCAACAGAGCATGCACAATGTCGGCACTCGTACAGTGTATATCCACCTTTCGCAGCAATGCAGGCTGCTATTCTCCCATGGAGACGATCGTAGAGATGCTGGATGTAGTCCTGTGGAACGGCTTGCCATGCCATTTCCACCTGGCGCCTCAGTTGGACCAGCGTTCGTGCTGGACGTGCAGACCGCGTGAGACGACGCTTCATCCAGTCCCAAACATGCTCAATGGGGGACAGATCCGGAGATCTTGCTGGCCAGGGTAGTTGACTTACACCTTCTAGAGCACGTTGGGTGGCACGGGATACATGCGGACGTGCATTGTCCTGTTGGAACAGCAAGTTCCCTTGCCGGTCTAGGGATGGTAGAACTATGGGTTCGATGACGGTTTGGATGTACCGTGCACTATTCAGTGTCCCCTCGACGATCACCAGTGGTGTACGGCCAGTGTAAGAGATCGCTCCCCACACCATGATGCCGGGTGTTGGCCCTGTGTGCCTCGGTCGTATGCAGTCCTGATTGTGGCGCTCACCTGCACGGCGCCAAACACGCATGCGACCATCATTGGCACCAAGGCAGAAGCGACTCTCATCGCTGAAGACGACACGTCTCCATTCGTCCCTCCATTCACGCCTGTCGCGACACCACTGGAGGCGGGCTGCACGATGTTGGGGCGTGAGCGGAAGACGGCCTAACGGTGTGCGGGACCGTAGCCCAGCTTCATGGAGACGGTTGCGAATGGTCCTCGCCGATACCCCAGGAGCAACAGTGTCCCTAATTTGCTGGCAAGTGGCGGTGCGGTCCCCTACGTCACTGCGTAGGATCCTACGGTCTTGGCGTGCATCCGTGCGTCGCTGCGGTCCGGTCCCAGGTCGACGGGCACGTGCACCTTCCGCCGACCACTGGCGACAACATCGATGTACTGTGGAGACCTCACGCCCCACGTGTTGAGCAATTCGGCGGTACGTCCACCCGGCCTCCCGCATGCCCACTATACGCCCTCGCTCAAAGTCCGTCAACTGCACATACGGTTCACGTCCACGCTGTCGCGGCATGCTACCAGTGTTAAAGACTGCGATGGAGCTCCGTATGCCACGGCAAACTGGCTGACACTGACGGCGACGGTGCACAAATGCTGCGCAGCTAGCGCCATTCGACGGCCAACACCGCGGTTCCTGGTGTGTCCGCTGTGCCGTGCGTGTGATCATTGCTTGTACAGCCCTCTCGCAGTGTCCGGAGCAAGTATGGTGGGTCTGACACACCGGTGTCAATGTGTTCTTTTTTCCATTTCCAGGAGTGTATATGAAGACGTTATATGCCTTTGCACAATAGAGTCCAATCTGTAGACGGCTCCAGAATAATGTTAGCAGTACTTGTGTGTCATACTCATCACACCCATAATCTTTTTGATGCTCAGCTGTTCAGGAAAATAAACACTGATTAGGAATCCGATAGTGTGATGATCGCTCCTACTGGCTGATGGTTAGTCTGTTGACAATCGTGGAATAGCTCTCAGATCTCCGGTAAAACAGTGATGTCCAGTTGAATCACATGTTTTAATTTGGTTTTGGCAGTAGGATCGTAGATACCACCTTCACATCTTTCTTTACTTATTGAAGTATTTGTATACAGAGCGCCCTCCTAAGAATCGTCAGGTGAATTTTCTCTGGGGTTTCGGCAGATATTTCCATTTCTGTTGTTTCAATGTAGCGATGGAGTCAGCCCATTGTCATCATGACTTTCATTTGACGCTCTGTGTCGACAGTAAACATCGATTTGTTTCCCGTTACAAACAAAATGATTTATAAAGCTAAATGTTACGTGCCTATTCTATAGCGCCGTCCAAAATTAGTCTAGTGCGATATCTGTGGGACAATAAAACACAACGAATAACCAGTAATCCAGCAGCTGCTGCGTGGAGGTACGAGCAGGAGTCACCGCCAGGGCCGTTCTGTCACTGCTGAAGGTCTTGTTGTTCTTCGTCTTGTACTGTCCCTGAAGGGCATTCAGTCAGTAATGCAACACATTACAAACTTAACATCAAATATTTACCACATTAACTTATTTGTAAAGCGATCAGATGTTTGAAAGTGTTTTATGCATGGGAGTTCGATTCTCTAGAAAATCGAGGGTTTTCTGGTTGTTCCTAACATCTGGGAACTTGTGGTTCTGATTATATAACGGTTTTTAGTCGCGAACTCTACCAATAATTCAAGGTAAAACTAAAGTCGGTTAGCTCTTGCGTATTCACTAAGGGCTTATCTTCTCCCACTCTAATAAGAGTTCCCCAGTGAGATCTTGTTGTCGTACTTGAAATGCGGATTCGATCATCTTAACTAGTACGTCTGTTGTTGCTATCGAGGATACCATGACATCAAGGCAAACTAACTGCTATGGATTGACATCTGTCAATGCAGCCTAATGTCGAGTAAGAAGCCATAATCCAAGGGGGCCGAACTAAAGGGCGATGTAACTGCTCCCCATTTGGAGCCAATTAGCGAACGCGGATCTCATTGTCAGCTGAACGACTGAAATATTTCAATGCAATATGGACACAAAAAGCATCTTGCCCTAGTTTCAAACTAAAATTCTCTTCGGAAACCCATCCCTGGGAAATACAACTATTCAAGATGTTCTGTATGAGGTGTCTTTCCATTTGCCTTCAAGTTCTAGAAAATTTTTGCGTTGGTCTGGTCCACTTTACGTAGACGTAGCATGTGCGAGAACAAGACAGAAAATAGGAGCACGCCGATAGAAGACTTCAATATTTGCTGTGAAACGTTTTGTAAAAATAGGAGGGAATTTATCCAATCTGATACCTAAGGTGGCCAGCTAAAGCAGTGCCTTTTAGTCGTTTCAAATACAACTAGTAACGTGACTGTACCCGATCACGAAAACCTAAAAAGTCAGCGAGTGCCGTTCTAAGGTACAGAAAGTGGTGTTACTGCTTTCGTTCCATTGTAAGCGAAACTTAAGGCACATGATGAAGAAGTTCATGCTATACTAGTGTGCAGAAGGAATGTTAAGAAACTGTAATGTTTACTGATGACAGAAGCATACTAATCAAGGTTGCAAATTCAACTATGCCAGATATTCCTCCAATGATAGCTTGACAGAGGTACTATTGGGTTACAGCAAACAGTAAACAGTCTAAGTAGTTTCACAAAGTCACATACCATATTAAAAAAAAAAAAAAAACCAGGAGGAAGAAGAAATTGGTTAGTGAAGACTGTGTAGTGGGAGCCCCCGTGTCTAGATTGCGCTACGGTATATGGTTAGGATCTCTTCTCACGGGAGAAGCATAGTAATATTAAAATACGAGCGCTATCCAGAAAGGACGTTACGTTTTCGCTTGCAGCAATATTGGAAGGGGCTAGCGCTGACACATTGTTGTCTGAGCATTTGTTTCACAGAATTAGTTTGAAATGTGTGCCGCAATTGAAAATACCGTGAGCTGCGAAGAGCAGTCAGTAGTAAAGTTTTTGTGGGATAAAACCATAAACCGATTGAAACGTATTGCCAACTGTGTGAAGTATACAGAAGCAGCATAATCACTGAAGATGGAGCGCCGATGGTGCACTGGAATTTATAGTAGGTCAACTAAAGCCCATGACGAGGAGTGACGTCAACGACCAACCATTGTCACTGTTGAACTGGTCACAAGAGTCGATGAGAAATTCAAGACAACCGCCAATTCATAATGACGAAAATCTCATTTAGGTTTCCACAAATTTCAGCAAGTTTGTTGCACCAAACCGTTGCACAGAAGCTAGGCTGCCACAAATTTTGTGCAAGATAGGTACCAAAAATAATGACAGAAAACCAGCGTATGACTGCATCATTGATGTTCCTGGAATCTTACGAAAAACATGCTAACTCATAACTTGACCGAAACGTAACTGGGACGAGACTAGGGTCAACCATTTGAATTTCGAGATCAGATTGCAGTCTGTCGAATTGTGGCACACAAATTGCACCCGAAGCTGAGAAAATGCTTGCAAACGTTGTTCGCAAGAAATATTATGGCGACTGTTTTTGTTTTTGAACAGGAAAGATTTGCTTCTTGTCGATTTCCTTTTTGCGTGGCACAATAATGAACTCTGTGAGGTACATTAAAACTATGGAAAACCTAAGAAGAGCAGCTCAGAATAAGTGTAGAGGAAAGTTGAACTAAAAAATTTTGTTCTTACATGGCAATGTTTTACCACACAAGGCAAATCGAACTCGAGAAGTATTCAATTACTCAATGCTTTCAGGGTGGGGTCGGGGGGGGGGGGGTTATTTATCCACCGTAAGTCCGGGTCTTGCACCCGGCAACAGGACGGGAAAGTGTCACGAGTTGTGCACTTCAGATACCTCGGTGAGATAATCCAACCATCAGGAATGAACACCATAGCCAATCAAGAACGAACCTCCAAATTACAGAAAGCATATAAGCTCACTTGGAACCACTAATAAAAAATCTATTTCTGTCAATGCAAAACTAAGGCATTACAACACAATGGTTCTACCACAAGCATTCTACGCTGCAGAAACTACAGTGATTTATAGTCTTATCAAGATCAGAGAGATTGTAAACCGAGAAAGAAAAGTTCTGAGGAAAGTATATGGACCAATATTTCGTGAAGGAATTTGGATAAAGAAGCCAACAAGAGAGATCTACAAAGAGATAGAAATTAACGGGCAGTTTCTACATCTACATCTACATTTATACTCCGCAAGCCACCCAACG
This sequence comes from Schistocerca cancellata, assembly GCF_023864275.1. Classification (NCBI taxonomy): domain Eukaryota; kingdom Metazoa; phylum Arthropoda; class Insecta; order Orthoptera; family Acrididae; genus Schistocerca; species Schistocerca cancellata. Next base: position 602,922,960 of record NC_064631.1, on the reverse strand, counting down.
GTGTGTGGCGGAGGACACTTTACGTGCCACTGTCATTACCTCCCTTTTCTGTTCCAGTCGCGTATTGTTCGCGGGAAGAACGACTGTCTGAAAGTCTCCGTGCGCACTCGAATCTCTCTAATTTCACATTCGTGATCTCCTCGGGAGGTATAAGTAGGGGGAAGCAATATATTCGATACCTCATCCAGAAACGCACCCTGTCGAAACCTGGCGAGCAAGCTACACCGCGATGCAGAGCGCCTCTCTTGCAGAGTCTGCCACTTGAGTTTGCTAAACATCTCCGTAACGCTATCACGGTTACCAAATAACCCTGTGACGAAATGCGCCGTTCTTCTTTGGATCTTCTCTATCTCCTCCGTCAACCCGATCTGGTACGGATCCCACACTGATGAGCAATACTCAAGTATAGGTCGAACGAGTGTTTTGTAAGCCACCTCCTTTGTTGATGGACTACATTTTCTAAGGACTCTCCCAATGAATCTCAACCTGGTACCCGCCTTCCCAACAATTAATTTTATGTGATCATTCCACTTCAAATCCGCACGCATACTCCCAGATATTTTACAGAAGTAACTGCTACCAGCGTTTGTTCCGCTATAATATAATCATACAATAAAGGATCCTTCTTTCTATGTATTCGCAATACATTACATTTATCTATGTTAAGGGTCAGTTGCCACTCCCTGCACCAAGTGCCTATCCGCTGCAGATCTTCCTGCATTTCGCTACAATTTTCTAATGCTGCAACTTCTCTGTATACTACAGCATCATCCGCGAAAAGCCGCATGGAACTTTCGACACTATCTACTAGGTCATTTATATATATTGTGAAAAGCAATGGTCCCATAACACTCTCCTGTGGCACGCCAGAGGTTACCTTAACGTCTGTAGACGTCTCTCCATTGATAACAACATGCTGTGTTCTATTTGCTAAAAAACTCTTTAATCCAGCCACACAGCTGGTCTGATATTCCGTAGGCTCTTACTTTGTTTATCAGGCGACAGTGCGGAACTGTATCGAACGCCTTCCGGAAGTCAAGGAAAATAGCATCTACCTGGGAGCCTGTATCTAATATTTTCTGGGTCTCATGAACAAATAAAGCGAGTTGAGTCTCACACGATCGCTGTTTCCGGAATCCATGTTGATTCCTACAGAGCAGATTCTGGGTTTCCAGAAATGACATGATACGCGAGCAAAAAACATGTTCTAAAATTCTACAACAGATCGACGTCAGAGATATAGGTCTATAGTTTTGCGCATCTGCTCGACGACCCTTCTTGAAGACTGGGACTACCTGTGCTCTTTTCCAATCATTTGGAACCTTCCGTTCCTCTAGAGACTTGCGGTACACGGCTGTTAGAAGGGGGGCAAGTTCTTTCGCGTACTCTGTGTAGAATCGAATTGGTATCCCGTCAGGTCCAGTTTAAGAAGAGGGATAAAATTTTATGGACCTATCAGCAATATGAACAAAAGCAAGTTCACAACGCGAATTTTTGACACAACAAACACTAGAAAGAACAAGACAAAATGGATCACTGAAACAGAAGAGGACATTAATGAACTGGGAATCACACCAGTGACATAACCAATCGCGAACAGTTCGGGAACATCGTAAAGAACGCCCCCAAGAAATAAATATTCGGAAGGACGTAAGAGAGAGCACAGCGAGTGTATGAAGAGAATTTGGGAAGAACGAAGGAAGAATGAAATAATAATTAAATCGACACCCTAGCTGAAAACAGGCGTTGAAATACGTCATTGGGGACATGTTGAAAATGTGTGTCCCGACCGGGACTCGAACCAGGGATCTCCTGCTTACATGGCAGACGCTCTATCCATCTTTTCTTTTTTTTTGGTAATCTCATTTTTTTTCTATATTGTTCGTTGAATTTGTGTGTGGCGGACGTTCGATGACACTCGTTCAGGTTTCTCGTTGATCCGTTTCCTCAGTTTATTTTACTACAGAGGGTAGCTAAACCCTCTGACCGAACACGCTGAGCTACCGTGCCGGCTCCATCTGAGCCACGGAGGGCACAGGGACAGCGTGCCTGCAGGGACTTATCCCTTGCACGCTCTCTGTGAGACTCACATTCCTAACATGTCCACACCACTACAATCGTAGTGCGCCTAATAGATGTTTGCCCATCACACTCATTGCTCGTGGCAGATTAATCTACCAAGCATAGCGTGTGCGTTCGCACAAGAAGGTCAATGGCCTTTATCTATATATGAAGGTAGTATCTGTTTCCGAAAGACAGATACCATTGCTTCTAGAGAAGCTGCACGGTCATCAATGGTATCTGTTCTTTCGGGAACAGATACTAACTTCATATAAAACGAAGGAAGAATAAGAAATCATGATTACTGAATTCAAATGCTTTCTTAAGGCGGGTAGGACGTCAAACGATAAAACTTTGTCAGCATGACCAGGAAGGACTCAGAATTCACACACATATTAGTGGAAGCTCAAAAACGTAACAAAGTTAGTTTGTTTTTTACATGAGACGTTCAAAATTTTTGCACTTACTATTGGTTGCATTTGTTGCTGTAGGTACACTTTTCTTCATAAGGAAGAGAGATGCTTCGATGAATTTTGCACAGCATACAAACCATACTCACAGGTGGTTGAAACTCTAGAATTTTCCAAGTCTATTAAAAAGTGTGGTAAAAATTGAGATTAACTACGAAATTTCAGTTTTTTCTAAACATGAAGTTTAAAATGTAACAGCTCATTGATTTTTTCATAAATTTAATAAATTCTAGAGTTTCATACATCTGCAAGTATGCTTCGTATGCTGCACAAAAGTCACCGAAGGATCTTTCTTATTTATGAAGAAAAGTGTACCTACAGCAACAAATGCATCCAATAGTAAGTGAAAAAAATGATGAAATTTCACATGTAAAATAATTATTTTGTTATGTTTTTGAACTTACACTTCTATGACTGTGAATCTTGAGGCCTTCCTGGTCATGCTGACAAAGTTTCATCAATTTATTTGTAAAAGTATAGACAGTCGAAATTAAAATGTGCTGTGGTGCCTCTTCTGCTCAAAGTCGGCCCGTTTGGCGTCCTACCCCCTTAAAAGCGAATAATCGAAAATAATAACAATAATGTACAAAGGGGGAATGAGGTTCTCCTACTAATGAGTGTTATGCAACCCACAATGCCTTCAAATACCACATGCAAGATTTTCATATTCTCCCACTCGCTATGTGCAAACTATTAGACCCAGAGAAACAATGAACACGATCTTATTGTAACAAATTTAATGTAGTTATATTTTGTAGTGGGATACGTTTTCAATATAGACATTAGTTTTCGAATTATTCAAGAAAAACGCACAAAAGTGACCTTCATACTAGTTTTTCTTCAGTAACTCGGAAGCCGTGGCCTCCAGCGGAAATATATTCCCGTACAAAATTTAATTACATTAAATATCCTACAAAGACGTCATGTTCATTTTTTCTGTAGGACTAAGAGTTCACGTGTAGCGAGCGAGAAAGTCAGAAAATATCGCGCATGGTTTTTGAAGCTGCATAAAACCCATCGGTAGGAGCAGCTTATAATTCCTATTGTAGGCTTCTACGTAGGGGTTATAGAAGAACTTAGCAGGTAACGTTTTCATAAGGAACCCATGTCTGAAAATGTACCATTTGGTTAGGCCTATAAGTTTGGAGCTAGACCTGTTTCAAATCTCCGCTTCAAGGTGGGCACGCAAATCGGGAATAGACGGCATTGTTGCCGTTTCCTGTTATATTTATAATATCACACACCATTTTCGTCTGGGTAAAACAACGACTACGAGGAACTCCTACGTTCGCAACTAGGAGGGTCGATTGGGGTGCTCCACGGAAGCGCCATATTCTTGACTCAGAACAGGACATCCTTCGTTACGTAAAAAAGAACTTGATGGGGTACTCGAACATTGCCCGTGCCACGGACTCCTGTAAAGCACGCAAGTCAGGGGTCATTGTCTCCCCTGTGTGCATACCGTGAAGCAGCAGAAGAGTTAAAAGTGATCCAATCCTCAAACATATTTTTCCGGACACGGGTTATTTCTCAAAACTACCTCCCTGCCGCCGTTGGATAAGCAGCTGCAGCAGCAACTCGTATACTCCTAGCTCACTCATTTGTTACATAGTTTAATTCTTAATTTATTTGCGTGTTTTTGGTACTTGCATTGTTAAATTCATAAATTTCGTGCGTATTATAGTATTTGAGAGTTGTAGCATCGCGTTTTAGTACGTGAATAGTGTAAATTCGCGTAGTCGTCTGTCTTATGTTTTTGTTTTGAACGGCCAGTGTCGGTTGGTCACAGTCAGTGTGCTCCCTGCCGCCGTTGGATAAGCAGCTGCAGCAGCAACTCGTATACTCCTAGCTCATTCATTTGTTACATAGTTTAATTCTTAATTTCTTTGCGTGTTTTTGTTACTTGCATTGTTTAAATCATAAATTTCGTGCGTATTATAGTATTTGAGAGTTGTAGCATCGCGTTTTAGTACCTGAATAGTGTAAATTCGCGTAGTCGTCTGTCTTATGTTTTTGTTTTGAACGGCCAGTGTCGGTTGGTCACAGTCAGTGTGCTCCCTGCCGCCGTTGGATAAGCAGCTGCAGCAGCAACTCGTATACTCCTAGCTCACTCATTTGTTACATAGTTTAATTCTTAATTTATTTGCGTGTTTTTGGTACTTGCATTGTTAAATTCATAAATTTCGTGCGTATTATAGTATTTGAGAGTTGTAGCATCGCGTTTTAGTACCTGAATAGTGTAAATTCGCGTAGTCTCCTTCCGCCGCCGAGCAGTGTGTCAGCAGTGCACAAGTTACTGCATTTACTAGGCAATCTCGTATTTTAATAACCGTTTAAATTTTGTTTCGATTTGTTTGCGCTCTGTGTAGATTAGTTCAGACGTTCTTTGCACAAGTTTTTAGCATGGATAGGGACTGCAACTGCTGTGTTCGGATGCAGGCTGAGTTGGCATCCCTTCGCTCCCAGCTTCAGGCAGTGTTGGCTTCGGTCACACAGCTTGAGGCTGTTGCCAATGGGCATCACTGTGGGGGTCCGGATGGGAGTTTGTCGGGGACGGCCAGCTCGTCCCACGCATCCCCCGATCGGGCTACGACTGTGGTTGCCCGGGATACTGCCCGCATTGAGGCTGATCCCTCACCTGTGGTAGAGTGGGAGGTCGTCTCAAGGTGTGGCAGGGGGCGAAAGACATTCCGGAGGGCTGAACGGAAGGCCTCTCCAGTTTGTCTGACGAACCGGTTTCAGGCTCTGTCTCTGGCTGATACTCAGGCTGATACTGATCTTCGGCCTGACATGGCTGCCTGTCCTGTTCCAGAGGTTGCCCCTCAGTCTGCAAGATCCGGGCGGTCGCAGAGGGTGGGCTTACTGGTAGTTGGGAGCTCCAACGTCAGGCGCGTAATGGGGCCCCTTAGGGATATGGCAGCAAGGGAGGGGAAGAAGACCAAAGTGCACTCCGTGTGCATACCGGGGGGAGTCATTCCAGATGTGGAAAGGGTCCTTCCGGATGCCATGAAGGGTACAGGGTGCACCCATCTGCAGGTGGTCGCTCATGTCGGCACCAATGATGTGTGTCGCTATGGATCGGAGGAAATCCTCTCTGGCTTCCGGCGGCTATCTGATTTGGTGAAGACTGCCAGTCTCGCTAACGGGATGAAAGCTGAGCTCACCATCTGCAGCATCGTCGACAGGACTGACTGCGGACCTTTGGTACAGAGCCGAGTGGAGGGTCTGAATCAGAGGCTGAGACGGTTCTGCGACCTTGTGGGCTGCAGATTCCTCGACTTGCGCCATAGGGTGGTGGGGTTTCGGGTTCCGCTGGATAGGTCAGGAGTCCACTACACGCAACAAGCGGCTACACGGGTAGCAGGGGTTGTGTGGCGTGGGCTGGGCGGTTTTTTAGGTTAGATGGCCTCGGGCAAGTACAGAAAGGGCAACAGCCTCAACGGGTGCGGGGCAAAGTCAGAACATGCGGGGACCAAGCAGCAATCGGTATTGTAGTTGTAAACTGTCGAAGCTGCGTTGGTAAAGTACCGGAACTTCAAGCGCTGATAGAAAGCACTGAAGCTGAAATCGTTATAGGTACAGAAAGCTGGCTGAAGCCAGAGATAAATTCTGCCGAAATTTTTACAAAGGTACAGACGGTGTTTAGAAAGGATAGATTGCATGCAACCGGTGGTGGAGTGTTCGTCGCTGTTAGTAGTAGTTTATCCTGTAGTGAAGTAGAAGTGGATAGTTCCTGTGAATTATTATGGGTGGAGGTTACACTCAACAACCGAGCTAGGTTAATAATTGGCTCCTTTTACCGACCCCCCGACTCAGCAGCATTAGTGGCAGAACAACTGAGAGAAAATTTGGAATACATTTCACATAAATTTTCTCAGCATGTTATAGTCTTAGGTGGAGATTTCAATTTACCAGATATAGACTGGGACACTCAGATGTTTAGGACGGGTGGTAGGGACAGAGCATCGAGTGACATTATACTGAGTGCACTATCCGAAAATTACCTCGAGCAATTAAACAGAGAACCGACTCGTGGAGATAACATCTTGGACCTACTGGTAACAAACAGACCCGAACTTTTCGACTCTGTAAGTGCAGAACAGGGAATCAGTGATCATAAGGCCGTTGCAGCATCCCTGAATTTGGAAGTTAATAGGAATATAAAAAAAGGGCGGAAGGTTTATCTGTTTAGCAAGAGTAATAGAAGGCAGATTTCAGACTACCTAACAGATCAAAACGAAAATTTCTGTTCCGACACTGACAATGTTGAGTGTTTATGGAAAAAGTTCAAGGCAATCGTAAAATGCGTTTTAGACAGGTACGTGCCGAGTAAAACTGTGAGGGACGGGAAAAACCCACCGTGGTACAACAACAAAGTTAGGAAGCTACTGCGAAAGCAAAGAGAGCTTCACTGCAAGTTTAAACGCAGCCAAAACCTCTCAGACAAACAGAAGCTAAACGATGTCAAAGTTAGCGTAAGGAGGGCTATGCGTGAAGCGTTCGGTGAATTCGAAAGTAAAATTCTATGTACCGACTTGACAGAAAATCCTAGGAAGTTCTGGTCTTACGTTAAATCAGTAAGTGGCTCGAAACAGCATATCCAGACACTCCGGGATGATGATGGCATTGAAACAGAGGATGACAAGCGTAAAGCTGAAATACTAAACACCTTTTTGCAAAGCTGTTTCACAGAGGAAGACCGCACTGCAGTTCCTTCTCTTAATCCTCGCACAAACGAAAAAATGGCTGACATCGAAATAAATGTCCAAGGAATAGAAAAGCAACTGGAATCACTCAACAGAGGAAAGTCCACTGGACCTGACGGGATACCAATTCGATTCTACACAGAGTACGCGAAAGAACTTGCCCCCCTTCTAACAGCCGTGTACCGCAAGTCTCTAGAGGAACGGAAGGTTCCAAATGATTGGAAAAGAGCACAGGTAGTCCCAGTCTTCAAGAAGGGTCGTCGAGCAGATGCGCAAAACTATAGACCTATATCTCTGACGTCGATCTGTTGTAGAATTTTAGAACATGTTTTTTGCTCGAATATCATGTCGTTTTTGGAAACTCAGAATCTACTATGTAGGAATCAACATGGATTCCGGAAACAGCGATCGTGTGAGACCCAACTCGCTTTATTTGTACATGAGACCCAGAAAATATTAGATACAGGCTCCCAGGTAGATGCTATTTTTCTTGACTTCCGGAAGGCGTTCGATACAGTTCCGCACTGTCGCCTGATAAACAAAGTAAGAGCCTACGGAATATCAGACCAGCTGTGTGGCTGGATTGAAGAGTTTTTAGCAAACAGAACGCAGCATGTTGTTATCAACGGAGAGACGTCTACAGACGTTAAAGTAACCTCTGGTGTGCCACAGGGGAGTGTTATGGGACCATTGCTTTTCACAATATATATAAATGACCTAGTAGATAGTGTCGGAAGTTCCATGCGGCTTTTCGCGGATGATGCTGTAGTATACAGAGAAGTTGCAGCATTAGAAAATTGTAGCGAAATGCAGGAAGATCTGCAGCGGATAGGCACTTGGTGCAGGGAGTGGCAACTGACCCTTAACATAGACAAATGTAATGTATTGCGAATACATAGAAAGAAGGATCCTTTATTGTATGATTATATGATAGCGGAACAAACACTGGTAGCAGTTACTTCTGTAAAATATCTGGGAGTATGCGTGCGGAACGATTTGAAGTGGAATGATCATATAAAATTAATTGTTGGTAAGGCGGGTACCAGGTTGAGATTCATTGGGAGAGTCCTTAGAAAATGTAGTCCATCAACAAAGGAGGTTGCTTACAAAACACTCGTTCGACCTATACTTGAGTATTGCTCATCAGTGTGGGATCCGTACCAGATCGGGTTGACGGAGGAGATAGAGAAGATTCAAAGAAGAGCGGCGCGTTTCGTCACAGGGTTATTTGGTAACCGTGATAGCGTTACGCAGATGTTTAACAAACTCAAGTGGCGGACTCTGCAAGAGAGGCGCTCTGCTTCGCGGTGTAGCTTGCTCGCCAGGTTTCGAGAGGGTGCGTTTCTGGATGAGGTATCGAATATATTGCTTCCCCCTACTTATACCTCCCGAGGAGATCACGAATGTAAAATTAGAGAGATTAGAGCGCGCACAGAGGCTTTCAGACAGTCGTTCTTCCCGCGAACCATACGCGACTGGAACAGGAAAGGGAGGTAATGACAGTGGCACATAAAGTGCCCTCCGCCACACACCGTTGGGTGGCTTGCGGAGTATAAATGTAGATGTAGATGTAGATGTAGTCCTTCTGCGACATGTAGAAACCTGCACTACGAACTGTGAAACACCCACTATGTATACAGAGCGTTCCACAATTCCTGCAGAGGACACTTGTTAGATGAAGTTTTGAAAAGGAACGGTTCTGGTAACGAGATCTACACTACTGGCCATTAAAATTACTACACCACGAAGATGACGCGCTACAGACTTGAAATTTAACCGACAGGAAGAAGATGCTGTGATATGCAAATCATTAGCTTTTCAGAGCATTCACACAAGATTGGCGCCGGTGGCGACACCTACAACGTGCTGACATGAGGAAAGTTTCCAACCGATTTCTCATACACAAACAGCAGTTGACCGGCGTTCCCTGGTGAAACGTTGTTCTGATGCCTCGTGTAAGGAGGAGAAATACGAACCATCACGTTTCCGACTTTGATAAAGGTCGGATTGTTGCCTATCGCGATTGCGGTTTATCGTATCGCGACATTGCTGCTCGCGTTGGTCGAGATCCAATGCCTGTTAGCAGAATATGGAATCGGTGGGTTCAGGAGGGTAATACGGAACGCCGTGCTGGATCCCAACGGCCTCGTATCACTAGCACTCGAGATGACAGGCATCTTATCAGCATGGCTGTAACGGATCGTGCAGCCACGTCTCGATCCCTGAGTCAACAGATGGGGACGTTTGCAAGACAACAACCATCTGCACGAACAGGTCGACGACGTTTGCAGCAGCATGGACTATCAGCTCGGAGACCATGGCTGCGGTTACCCTTGACGCTGCATCACAGACAGGAACGCCTGCGATGGTGTACTCAACGACGAACCTGGGTGCACGAATGGCAAAACGTCATTTTTTTGGATGAATCCAGGTTCTGTTTACAGCATCATGATGGTCACATCCGTGTTCGGTGACATCGCGGTGAACGCACATTTGAAGCGTTCATTCGTCATCGCCATACTGGCCTATCACCCGGCGTGATGGTATAGGGTGTCATTGGTTACACGTCTCGGTCACCTCTTGTTCGCATTGACGGCACTTTGAACAGCGGACGTTACATTTCAGATGTGTTACGACCCGTGGCTCTACCCTTCATTCGATCCCTGTGAAACCCTACATTTCAGCAGGATAATGCATGTTGCAGGTCCTTTCTGGATACAAAAAATGTTCGACTGCTGCCCTGGTCAGCAAATTCTCCAGATCTCTCACCAACTAAAAACGTCTGGTCAATGGCGGGCGAGCAACTGGCTCGTCACAATACGCCAATCACTACTCTTGATGAACTGTGGCATCGTGTCGAAGCTGCATGTGCACGCCATCCAAGCTCTGTTTGACTCAATGCTCAGGCGTATCAAGGCCGTTATTACGGCCAGAGGTGGTTGTTCTGGGTACTGATTTCTCAGGATCTATGCACCCAAATTACGTGAAAATGTAATCACATGTCAGTCCTAGTATAATATATTTGACCAATGAATACCCGTTTATCATCTGCATTTCTTCTTGGTGTAGCGATTTTAATGGCCAGTAGTGTAGAACTAACTATGTAAACCGAAATACGTAAGCCAAGTGTCATTCGAGTAAATCATCAGTAAATTGGCTTCCTCATTACCTTTCATCAGGAACTTTATGCTGATGACTTCCTACAGCGTGTTCTTTTTTCAGATGTTTTTACTAATGTCTTTGAGAGACAAAAGCAAAATTCAGATGTATTGCTTTGTATATCCGATGTCTAAACTGCTGCAGAAGTATAATTCCGTGTAACACCACATAACGGTTTTACTGCAGACGGCTCCTGCAGCAGGTGCCTGCGCGCCCACGTTACGTGAGAGAATGTCGCCTCCGATCAATAAATCAGACGATTGTCACTGCTAACTACAGCCGTTCTGAATCATTTTCCACACGTACATTCTATTGGCCTCGGTTACTGCAATTACGACCTGCGCAACAATTGCATATATTGTCCGTGCGGCGCCTGCCTACTTGGTTTCGTTCACGCACGTCTCGACTGTGTATAGCCGGAGAAACTCGTGACGAGAATTCAGTGGTCTACGGAAATGTAACCCGTTCCAGGTAAGGGCATAATGCATACGACACTTAAGATACAATAGGTTTCATAATATGTTTAAAGAAACGGAAAAAAAGACTGTAAGATTTTTTCTGTAGCAATATCAAGAACGATGTGAACTGAAATGTCTCAAGCCATCATTTTGCTATCTGTAACCAACGTCGTTCATACGTTCAAAATGGCTTCTAGCGAAAGACACACCTCCCACGGATTAGGCCTTAGGCATATCGCGGCTTCTGCCTACAAGGCAGTACCAGGAGCGATTTATGATCGTAGAACATGTGACTGGCATGTCGGCAATCCCTATACCTTTCAATCAGATCCTCATTTGGCCCAACGAGGTATTACTGGAACTACTGGAAATCGAGCCCGGTTCGTTCTGCACTGAACGCAGATACGCTAACCATTCCGAATCGCGGCGTCACAGACCTTAGTTACTAATAATAACCTTTAAGTACTATTACAAACATTAGTTAAGACCTTTCATACTTCTGTTAGTACTTCCCCAGGTATTTCTAAGATTGTGACTCTTTTTGCCGAAGTTTGCATTCTTCTGATATGAAAAATAGTATCTAATGTATTCCATGTTTATTTCTTCAATAATTATTTTTGTTCTTACTCGAAAATTTAAATTACTCAGAGTCAAACACCTTTGCAGTGATATTTACAATAAAAACCCTATATTATTACTATTACCAATAGTAAATATGCCACAGCAAAGATAATTCTATTTATTGATATACTAGTTTAGCGCCCGCTGCTTTTCTCGCGTAGTGTGTGTAGTCTGCACATATATTTTTTTTGTTTTTTTGTGCTAGATTTTTTGTGTTGTATACAAATTGTAAGACCTAAACTCTTCACGCTCAGTTAGGGCCGTAGAAGCATGAGCTTTTCAGGATGTACCAGAAAGCGGTTCTGGTAGCTGCAGCCAAATGCTGTTTTTAATCATTCCTTTTCCGTTCTTGACGTCATCCTCTCTTTCCCTTAGGGGACTTAATTTCTAGAAAGACTGAAACATGTAGTTTTTATTTTTAACCGAGAAGTCAAATAGATGTAGCTTAAGAAGTGATTTAGTAGTTCTTTAAGGAAGATTTAATTTCAAAAAAACTTTCACCCTTAATCTTACCTGCTTAGTGGTTGAATTTTCGATGATTCGAGGAATTAGCTTCTTTGGGAGGAAAAGTGCTCTGATAATACAAAGATCTTAGGTGTCAGTTTCCATCCCAGCCACTGCTTAAATCCAGTAAAGATCATCACCAATGGCGACTAAAGGCTCCCAGGCTCGCAGTATAACGTATCACCCTCATTGTGCGAAGGGCCTTTCTGAAAAAGGGCGGAGGAGTGTCTAGAGTCTAGGACACCCTCTGACCTTAGAGCGAAAAACTCTTCCAAAAGGCAAGAAAGACACAGCGTTGGTCAACGACACGTAGATGTACAATGAATATCCGCAGAAAATTTTTCTTGTAATTGGGAAGTGTCACGATAATCACTCCATTGACAAAATTCCATTCTGCGGACTATCAGTAGGGTACTTCTGTCGGGGAATGACCAAGAGAGAAAAGAAGTAGGCCACCTTCTACAAGTCAGCGCTTGGAATTTCCGAAATCTGAATGCAGTAGAGAATCTAGAAAACCTGAAAAGGAAATGAGCAAGTGGTCAATTAATGGAAATGGAAACAAAATTAGGTTTTTGCTAGTCAGACAAATACAGGCTAATGTCAAGAGAATCCTGAATTGGTACAGTGGGAGAAGGATTTGTGATTATTGTCAGCTGGATCGAAACCAAATCAACGCCAAGTATAGTTCAGTTTGCATACCCAACTTTCAAACAGAAGGCGAGGCGAAACGGAAAACATATACGGGACTAAAATGAAAATCTAACTATCTTCGGAGAATAGAACACTATATTATGTGGTGGAATAGAAGTCTGTGTTACGAGATAATACGGAATCAACAATTAGGAGAGGGAGTGAGGGAGGCAGAGAGAGAGAGAGAGAGAGAGAGAGAGAGAGAGAGAGAGAGAGAGAGGAGAGAGACTGCTTGAGCTGTTGAATGAAGTTCACCTAGTAATAGCAGATACGCTGGGTTAAATTGTGACGAGACAAAGACTCCAGAATCGCGTATTAGATTACGACGTACACAGCAGCAGATATATAATCAGATAACAATTTAGTAATGATGAAAACTAGATTGTTTTAGTGTATAATCAGGAAGAATCAGTGTAAACAGATGTAATTAGGAATGATGATATGCATTTGAAATTCTCTGTAACAGTAAATTTTATGATACTGAATATCTCAGGGAATAGTCATAGAAGTTGAACAGACGGCTATAGGTTTAAGGAAGATAACTACAAAGAAAATGTGGGCAACAGAAGAATTGTTTCAATTAATTCACTGAAGAGAAAAACCAAAAAATAAAAACGTTTAGGTATGGAAAGAAATAAGTCAATAGTAAGCGCAATGAAGCTAAAATTTTATAAAACATATGGGGAAATCGAAAAGGAAATGGGCGTGCCAAAGACAGCTTCAGCATAGGAAAAGTCAAAAAACTTTCCCAAAATGTAATATCAATCGTGTCAACATTAAGAGTGCGCAAGAATTTCATTATTAAATGCACAGGAGAGGAGAGAGTGTACCGAGGGCCTCTACGGTAGGGGATGAACAGCCTCCTAATGTGACAGAAAAGAAGTGATTGTCGGTGTGAGGGACGTAGAGGACCCAGTAATGCAGTTAGAGTTTGAAAGAGATTTACTATAAACTAGGCGGAAGGAGTGAACAACAATTCTCTAGGATTTCTAAAATTGTAGATTAACATATCAAGTTATTTGTGTAGCCAATCATTTATCAGTGGAACATTTCCCGAATGGTTGAAATATACTGAAGTTAAAGCTGCGTATAAGAAAGGTCACAGAGAAATACCGTCAAATTTCACGTTTTCCAGAGTTCTCGAATATTTTAGAAAGTAATATACAAACGGCTTTTTAATCATCTGATTACAAATAATGTGTTATCTAGTTCACAGTTAGGTTTCATAAAGTGTTCCAATATTGAAAAGGCTATTTTCTCATGCAGGGAAAATATACTTACTCCATTAGACATTAAATTACTAACTACTGGTATATTTTGTGCTCTGTAAAAGACATTTATTATTCAATAAATTTAGAAAAACACACAGTACAAGCAATTCAGAACTCGTGAGAGGGTTCCCTCCCCCCCCCCCCCCCCCAGTGTATGCCTGAAATATGATAACAAGCAGTTAGAGGATATGGACAGCGTTAAATTTTGGGTATCACAGCTTGATAATAACTGCATCTGGTAGAAGCATACCACAGAATTGCATAAGCATTGAAACAAATATGTATTTACAATACAGATGTTGTCAAAAAGGCAGCATACTTTGCTTACTTCAGTTCCATAATATCATACAGGGTACCTCATCAAAACGGAAAGATTATTGAAGCTATTGTGGAGAATCAATGAGACTGAAGACATATATCATCGGACTTCCGGAATAATATTATCCTCGCAATTTCAATGATAGTAAAAGGAAGAAGCTGTTACATGATGATCATTATGACTACTGGAAAAGTAAAGTCACCAGCGAGGCAGTTCTCACGGGATGCTTCATAATGGAAACAGTACACATTAAATATCAAGACACACGGAATACTATGGGATGTCGAAATAAAATTGAGTAGTAGCAGAAATGAGATTAGCGGCAAACTTAAAATCACAATTGGGGATGAAGCAGTAGACGAAGTGATGGAATTTGGTACCTTGGAACCAAAATAACCCTTGACGAATGAAGCGAGCACATAAGAATCAGTCTGCCGTAGCAGGGATAACATTTTTCGCAAAAAGAAGTCTGCTAGTAACGGAGACAGGCTTTAATTTGAGGGAAAAATTTCAGAGAATGTACTTCTGGAACACAGAATTATGTTTATGTTAATCATAAACCAGGAAAAGAAAGGAATCGAAATGTTAGAAGACGATACTGAGAATTGTGTGTAGTATACTAATACATGGAAAACACAAAGTCGAATTACGAGCCAGGAGTAGAGCATATTTTAAAATACGTGGGAGCTGTAGAGCGCAAAAGTTGTAGGGGCAGATAAAGGCTTGGATGTATACAACCAGTAAAAAGAGATTGATCCAAGAGAGGAAGTCGTGGCGGATAGCGTCAATCCAGTCAGAAGACTGAAGGAACCTCCCCCCCCCCCCTCGCCATCCCCCCTCCTTTTTTTCCACCATGTTTTGTCCAATGCGGGCAGCTTCAAGGATCTAAACTTTTACTTTTAGAAATTATTACTTTCTTAATGTGATCGGTATCTAGTTATTATGGTAGTCTCATCAAACTGTCAATATATCGACAGTTTTTCTTTGCAGTAGTTCGTCAGTCAAAGGATACTCAGGTTTATTTAGTGGTGTTCCACGAAGTCGTCTGTTGTACCTCTCCATTCGAAAAATGTGGTTCAGATCCTGGCAATTTGGTCCGTATCGAGTTTTTTTCCCCGTTACGGAAGTGATATATTCATAACGAGCTGAGTACCCGACATTGCCTTGCGAGGTATTTCTTCAAGTCTTCTCTCAGTCTATCTCCGCCACCCCCTCTCTCTGTCCCAGTCCTCTATCCCCTCTTTTTGTCCATCTCCTCCTCCTAGGTCTTTCTGTCAATTTGCTCCTACCCCTTCTGTTCATCTGCTCCTTCCCCCTCTGTCCATCTCCTCCTACTCCCTTTAACTCCATCTCTTGTTCCCCTGTCTCTGTCCATCTCCTCCTCTTTAATTCTATCCCATCTCCTCCTCTCCCCTCTCTATGTTCATTTCCCCTCCCCTGCACTGTGCATCTCATCCTCCTCCTATCTGCGCCTATCTCTCCTTCCCCCTCCGTGTCTGCCCATCTCCTCTACCTGCCTTCCCTCTCCACATTATCACACTCACCCTAATAGGAGGCTAGTGGTTCTTATACCTACAGCATTTTTTTTCCAAATTGTAACTAACATATGTACCAGACTTGTTGCAATTGTTCCAGGGGCTTGAGATGAGCTTTCATCCGTGGAATTGTTCGCATACGCACGCGTAAAATGTATTTCACACATATTTAACATATTTCATGCGAATTCGCACACATATTTCACTTGTATGTCTAGCGAATTTTGCCTGCAATTTCATTTTCATGCAGCTCAATATTTATGAAGTCGTATCTCTTGACAAACGTGCTGTAGAATGACATAATTATGCTGGCAGATCCTGTGGTATGTATGCCTACTGTCTAAAAGATATGATGCGAATAGAGTTAGTAGCAAAGAAGTAAAAAATTGAAACATCATGCGTGATGCGGCAGGTTCTTACGCATCTCAGTGTTTACAACGTCATATATGCTGAACTATCATCTGCTGAACTATGTGTCGTAGAATGATACGTTTTTCTAGGTACATTCAGTGGAATATGTGGATTCTGTCTGCGAAATGTGTTGCGAATAGTGTTAGTAATAAAGAAGTAACAAATAAATACGTCATGCACATGCGGCAGTTTTTTCTCGCATCGCAGTATTTGATGTCATTTGTCCCGAATTATGTGTAGTAAAATGATATGTTTCTGTAGGTACATTCAGCGGCAAATGTGGATACTGTCTGCGAAAATTGTTGCGAATAGGTTTAGTAGCAACGAGGGAATACATTTAAACGTTTTGCATGATGCGATAGTTTTCCACGCACTCATTATTATGACGTCATACCTCCTAAACGAAATATCGTGCTATTATGTAATTTGTCTGATACATTCAGCAGTATATGTGAATGATGTCTAAAAAATTTGTCGCTCTTGCAGTCTGTAATTAAGAAGTAATAAATTAAAACGTCATGCTTCGTGTGGCAGCTTTATCGAATGAACAGCAGAAATGTAGTAAGCGACAATCATTTTTTCCTTTGTGCTTATGGTTTTGTCCTATTATCATTTTGTGACGGTAGTCAGCGAGAAAGAGTTCCGTAAAGGTTTGAAATTATGTGTAAAGTTTGATTCAAGTCTGAAACTGCTCCCATTCTCAAAGAGTGTGTGACTAAACTATGGGCATTCTCGCGTTGTGAGCGATGCTGATTTTCACCAACACCCCCACCCCTTTGACAGGCGTGTGGTTCTTACCCCCGCAGTGATTCTTTGCAGACAGTCTATGATAAGTGTACCAGGTTTGGTTAAAATCGGTTCTGTGGTTAGAGGGAAATGTGTATCACACTTATATGTATACATACACACATACATATCTACATCTATTTTTATAAATTGTATGGATTAAAAAATAGAAGTGAACTTTTGTAACATGTGTCATAAATATTATGCAGCGCAATATCATGCAAGATAATTTTCAGAAAAAAAGACTTTCTACAACATGGTAAAAAACGACAAAAACTTGGACTTGATGCAACTAAATGGATTTACATGCACGATTTCAGTGTCAGCAAAGATGAAGTAGTGTTGATTACGAGCATGTTTCTGGCAGTATACCGTAAATAAGAACATAAGAATGAAGTCCCTAGTATGTTTGTATGTATTGAACTGAGGACCTACGGACGACGGAGAAGCTTCGTCCGCGCCGTAGCTCTCAGTCGTAAACAACCCCACAACAGGCTACAGCAGTCCACTCACCCCACCGCCGCCCCACACCGAACCCAGGGTTATTGTGCAGTTCGGCCCCAACTGGATCTCCCTGGGAACGTCAATTCCAGACGAGTGTAACCCCAATGTTTGCGTGGTAGAGTAATTATGGTGTGCGCCTACGAGGAGACAGTGTTCGCGCGGCAATCGGCGACATAGTGTAACTGAGGCGGAATAAGGGGAATCAGTCCCCATTCGCCGATGTAGATGGAAAACCGCCTAAAAAAATATTCCCAGGCTGGCCGGCACCCCGGACGTCGACACTAATTCGCCTTCCCGCTCGGGACGCAGTGCGATAGACCGCACGGCTAGCCGAGCGGGCGTCCCTAGTACGTACTCCAGTGGCTATTTCTACTACCTGCTGTGTGCATTTTCGTATTAGGGTGTCGATAAGGAAACCTGGCTCTTGTAGGATTTCATGTCCATACCTAACCACAGGTGGTCTCTAGTTAATTATAGATGTGAACGCCTAATAAAATACGTCGTGAGTTCGGCCATTCGAGGATGCGTCGACTTCAGTGTAGCAGCCTGGTGTGCAGTGACCACTGCGAAGGGTGGAAGAGCTGTTTTGTCGGTTGTCGGGATGCCGTTCTGCCCTCTTACCTGGACTTCGTGCATTTGATGGGTTGGCGAGAGCTACAGGAGTCCATCGGAGGAATAAGGTGGCTGCTCCAGATAGGCGGCATACATGAAAACTAATGTAGCTTGGAGCAGCTGCAGGTCGCGCCATAGCTTCGATCCTAGGCGTCCGTGTGCCACAGGCGTACTCAGTCAGATACTGATCTCTAGCTCAAGCGACGTGGTGGCTCTTCAGTGCTGAGTCACCGGGAGCTGAGACGCCAGCTGGTGGCCACTGAGGATAGCGCACCATTCCCTTAGGTCACAGCGAATGGCCTTCGCCCAGAAGCGCGAGGAGCTTGCGACGTCTGCGTACTTCAGGTGGCCGGCACTGCTGGACCAGTTGTGGGACGAAGTGGCGCAGTCGAGCTAAGTAGTAGGCGAGTCTAGCTGGGAATCGGCCCACGGTAAGGTGCCGGAGGCATCCAGGTATGAAACCCAGACCCGTCTCTGGCTGTCGGCGAACGGCACTAGTGGGCGATCCAGTGGTTCGGTGGCTAAGAGGGCCTCAATTCGATTCTCGAACTATCAGGTTACGTCTGGACCCCCTCAGCAGGCGGTCCTGTCAGAATGACGGCAGAATGGTAGTGACTTCATGGCGGAGGCCGACACGATGGTTGATAACTCGATTTTTTGACTCCTTGGACGCATCCCAGATCATTTACTGCTTCAATCCCATCTGCCTAGGATCGTGTGACTACACTTTTCCCCTCTTTGAAGAATTCGGAGCACCTGAAAGTGGTTAATTCTTCACAGTTCAGTGTGGACACATCTGGTTAGCACATTGCTCGCAACATCTATTACAGTCTTTCTGACGCACTTCAACAACTAAGACACATACGCAGACACATTAGAAATATCTCCACAGTTTGTATAGTTCCAGTCACTAGCTATCCCTGAAAACTAACACTCATCCTGAGGACGAATACCAGAGATGTGTTATCATACGTACACTACACGAGTTTAAGTGAACTTTTCGTGGTTCATTCTGTGCAGTACTCTCCAAGGTTTCTCGCTGAGAAGTCCATAACTCTTTTTCGTTGTATCCGGTAGTTGTGTGAGAATCCGGAAGCCGCCCTGCAACAGGATTCCTACTAACATCACAAATCTTCGTACCCATCCGTTTCCATGTGTTATCCTCCACGACTCAATACTTAATCTTAACAACTAACGGGTCCTCTTCTTCAATCTAGTTATCTCGTCTTTCAAGTGAGACACTAGCCTAATGAGCTATTACGCCTTGTCACTACGTAGTAAATCATAAGCACAGAAGTTAGGAAAGAAAAGCTTAGCATGAACCATTTACGAAAAGAAATATGTGATACAGTCTCTATAGCCTCATTTCTGATCAAGAAGTCCAGATAAATATCGCTTGAACCTAAAACTTCACCTTCATCCCCGAAAGACCAGTACAGCATATCGCGCTTCATGAGCGCAGCCGGTTTTGTAACGAGGGTCGATGGCTATCGTGGACAGTTAGGCAACCGGTACGATGGCGGACATAACATCGCTATGCAAACATTAGTTTACTCAAAGAGGGGGGAATTTAGAACCTTTACAAGTGACTTCTAGCGATGTTTGTTGGAGAAAAACACCAGTCCATCTTCCTCAGCCCGGGTACCAGCATAGTCAGTTTTAGTCACCAGTTCCCGACTAGCTGTTTGCAGGAGTATATACTTACTATTGTCTCAGCATCAATGCAGGAGAGTTAACGTATGAACCAAAAAGTGATGGAAAAAAGATATTGAGAATGTAACACGAACATCGGTTTTGTCTCCTCTTTGCAGACATCATCTCTCTCTGTCAGATTTTTACCAAGGAATAAATTCGAAGACTTTCAAAGTTTCAATGCAGATGAAGAGAAGACAGTAGATTTTCTTTCAGTTTACTCGTCGCCGCACAACTGCGGCTAATGAACTAATAAGTAAAGCTGTCTTCAATTTCAAGATTCGTTTGGACACCGAAGTGGTTTACTAGGCATGGTAATTTTGGCGGTGGTATATCGTTGTACTCTTCTTTGAAGTGAGTTACTCAGCTACTTACAGGAGAATGTACAGTTCGTCCAAGCAATGTGTTAGCAATACAGCAAAAGTAATGCGAAAGTGGTTGTAAGGTCTTTATTGATTGAATCAGATGGATCAAATTACACGTCTAGTTGGCACGACTTTTCCAGCATCGTAGACATTTGGAGATCTTTTTCCCGCTTGAAGATAAATACTCATTTCGATACAGACACCACATGCTCTCACTGAGCAGTCCTACATTCACAGAAAATTCCAGAATGTGAACGGATATCAAATACGTGATAGCAGCCACGCGTGCAGGTGGCACAAGAGGATAAACCAGCAGCAAAGGCAAACAGGGCAGTGAGAGCCAAGAAACTGTGATCACTGACGTGAATTATCACAGAATAGACGAGATAGATGAGGCGGACAGGCGTGTACAAATTACAGAGCTATGGAAACAGATCGATGCTGAAGATAATGGGACACATAGCGTAACTGTGAACGTAAGTGAATCCAGTTGACACTACATTTGAGGGAGGTAGATGTGGAAGTCTGCCTGTATTTTCGAAATCAGTGGAAACACGTTTTGTCTTAGATCTATCGACAGAAGATCAAACGTAGACGTATTATTATGATAGGTAAACCGATAATCAGTTCACAGAATGGTGTCACGCCTCATCCCCATCGTGTAAGAAGTTTTAATAGCCAACCATCGACAGAGAAATTCGTGGTAATGCGTTTATGGACTGTCAAGGGCTTCACTTTTGATTTTCTGGAATTTTGTCAAGATATCAATAGTTAACGACACACTGAGTCCTTGTAGAAGTTAAGAGATTTCATTAGGAGAAAGAGGCAGCACAAGACATTGATGGAAACGAAAAATCGCAAGACGGTACAGGACGGCTCAACTCTTTGGTAACAAATAATGTTTTTGGCAAACAAGGATAATTTTCGGTATCCCATCTGCTCTAGAATCCGGATATGATTTGTACATATTTAGTCCCATGAAAGATAACGACTTGGCTGCACAGTAAATGTGAAAGTTACTGTGACGAAGAGCACACTACTTTTAATCTCCTATTTTTGTCAAAAGAATTTTTGAGTTTTGGTTTTCGATGGCGTAAATCGTGAACATTACCATATTGCGTCTCAAATTTGTACAAAGAATGAGAACCTCAAAACTCATGTATATTTTGAAAGATTTACATCTGTTAATGAAATAATGACTTCAATTTAATAAACTCTGATGGAGTTATCGTATCAGAAATATTCCCTAAGTATAACAAAATACAGTGATTGTCAGGGGTGAACAGTTTTCAGGCCCCTGGCTCCGGATTATACATAATGATGGACCCACGTTTCTTTACAGCGGAAAATCTTTGCAAAAGTCCTGCATTTGAGCTGACTGTCATAAAAAAGAACCGAAACTGCTCGCATTAGTACCATTGAAGCGTTTAATGGACTGCTATTTTGCAACCTTAAACTCAGTCTTTAAGCTGGGATGTTTTAAGCAGCTTACTAGAGACATGCTTTTAGGCTACATCGGAAGGCAAATTCGTCATCGGCACTGTGCAGTCTAGCGGAAAACGACTTGCAGAAAAGTTTTGAGAAGGGGAAGGAACGAATGCAGATTGTGTTAACGTAACTTGGTCCTTCTTTGTAGGCGACGATCACTAAGTGAACGTATCTGGTAAGTGCTCAAGTTCGTAGCATCAGTCTCGTTACTTGGAAAGGTTCGTGTAAGAAGAAAGCCACCTACTTTGCATGATGTAGCAGCTTTTTACAGATCAATTTGACTTGCATTCTAGAAGAATCTTAGGGAAACACATTGTCTACCACTTATATCATGAAGGAATTTTAATTAAAAAAAGTAATTTCTCGACTGTATTTGTAATCTATCGATTTATTGAGACAATTTTCCATATAATGAGTTTATCAGTCATTTGTGTAACAGATCGATTGCAAAGACTTTAACTTCCATAGATACATTTGTACTGCTTGGACACATGGAAGGACCCATCGTCTTTGAGTATTAAGAAAAGTGTTGTTGAGGAAAATAGCATGCGGTAGGCAGATGCCGGTAGTGGGAAGAGCCATTCGTAATTGAGACGGTGATCGGTTGGCTCAGCGGAGAAGCTCTGTGTCAGAACAAGTGGTCCCCGTTTTAAGACGGGGAAATTCTGAGAAGTGGAAAAAAGTGGAGAGTTGTGGAGAATTGCTAAGAATTGAATGTTATTGTAGGAAAGATTTTTGTAATTTGATTTTGACACAGAAACGACTCAGCAATCAAAAGCTATTTGTCGCATTGCTTTGCGTGCTTTAAGTGATTACTGTGATTTGTTACTTTTCACTGTTGACTGATTTCGAGTGTTAGTTAAAGTCGACGATTATCATTCGTATCTCCAAGGTATTAGCAACTTCTATCCACCACTGTTAGTTACAAGGAGATTTTGACTGTAATAATTTAAAAGTGAAAGTGAGAGGAACTTTATACTTCAGTAG
The DNA here is from genome assembly GCF_023864275.1 of Schistocerca cancellata. Lineage (NCBI taxonomy): Eukaryota > Metazoa > Arthropoda > Insecta > Orthoptera > Acrididae > Schistocerca > Schistocerca cancellata. The sequence goes on along the minus strand of NC_064631.1, from coordinate 602,900,321 downwards.
TGCTTGGTGTTTGTGATAGGTTTAAAAAGAATGAGTAATTTTATTAAAAGGAGTGTCAATGTTAGGTTTGCAATTTTGAGAAAATTAAGTGCGTTCTGATTTCATTGTATTTCTCATTTATAATCAACCTCTCCCTTTCCTTAGAAAAACATAAATTTTGAACACCCTTTGAATCCAATGAGTACTAAGAAAACTGTTAGCAAATGAACAGAATGACAAGCGGTAGATTATAGCACGCAGCGCAGCGCTTTTCTCTTTCAGCTTATTACGTCGCAACAGCAGTGTCATTGACGCAGAACACAATCGAGCGTCCCTTTGCAGGTAAGACGTTATCAGGGCCTAAATACAGAATCCAGCTGAGAGGAGATTTCCTTGTTGTGTCCAGTGAAATAAATTAGACCTGAACTCATTCTCGACCCCTAATGTATAGTTACTGTGAGTGAGCACTTCCATGACAAGGTTAGTTTCATTTAATACTGCCAATGTTCAAAGGTCCTTTCAGTATAAATTTACCAATTAAATAATTGCAATTTTATCATATACTTTTCCCAATTTCGCATCATTAAAAATTTTTCATTAGATGCTTTCAACTTTTGTATGATTTCTCATACACAATATTTTCCGGCCCAACTCAAGAATATGTTTGTAGAAATATGCTCGGTCCCTGCCATTTATCTGACTGATTTTTTAAAAACTTTTCTCAGGGTAACGTCTTGGATGAAAGTCGAAGTACAGCCACATATTAATTCTCCACGCGAAATACTTGCTTAATAACACAGAAAACCACTTTCATCTGTGTAGATGTAATATTGCATGATTCTTATAGAAATAAGAAAGAAAAAGATGAGGATCTGACGTTCCGTCGACGAAGATCGTTAGTGGCGGTCCACAAACTAGAGGGAGCCACCCTGGCATTTGTCTTAAACGATTTGGGAAAACCACTAAAAAAATCTGAACCTGGATCTTATTCACTTCAGTGTGAGTCCAGCTTATTTCTCGGTGAGTCACCTCGCTTCGTTGTCACTGAAGTGTTGATCACTATCTTTCTTCGGTCAAGGTTCAGAAATACCATTGCTCTACTAGGACGCAGCTGCTTCGTGCCCAGTTTTTTTTGCCGAGAATAACCTGAACTCTTTAAGCTGCTGTGCGTGCAAAATCTTGCAACCTTAATAGACATGAACTGAGGTGACAGAAGTCATGTGATAGCGATATGCACATGTATAGGTGGAGATAGTATCGCGTGCACAGGGTATAAAAGGGCAATGTGTTGGCGGAGCTGTCACGCATTCCGGCATTCTCGCCCGCCGCGCCAAAATGTCTGGACGCCAGAAGGGAAGACGAGGAGAACAAGTTGCCGCAATCGTTAGCCTCCTGGGCCAAGCGCTTGGACTGGACAGCAAGCAGAAGAGGAAGAAACCTCTACAGTGCTTCCGCTGTCAGAAGTTGGGGCACTTCGCAGCGGATTGCACAGGAGCACTCGCGTGTTTGAAGTGTGCAAAGCCGCACCTCACTCGCTACTGTAAGAAGCCCAGGGAAGCCGCTGCAAAATGTTGCATTTGCGGCGGTTCCCACGTCGCCAATCACCGTGGCTGCAGTTACCTCAAGAGCCGTGGCCGCGGGAGGGAGCGGGACACACACCGACGGCGAACCACTGCGCAAGAAGAGGTGACAAGGAATCAAGAAGCGGTAAATTCTCTGCCCGCGCATCACGCCACTGGCACTTCTGCCGGTGCTGGCGCGAGTGGAGGGCTGTGCTGCTGCAATCCCAACAGCATTCACAAGATCGACGATGCTGTCGCCAACGCAGTTGCTGCTCTCAAATCTGCCATGGCAGGTGAGAGGGCCGCACTTCGGGCCGAGGTGGACGAGGTACGCCTCCAGCTCGCGCAGCTTCGCGATTCGCTGGACTATAAGACTCGCAAGGGGCGAGAAGTTACGACTGCCACCGTCGCCACGCAGACGGACGCTCTCCCGGCTCCTGTGGTAACGCAGGGCGCTGTGGGGGCGCCCACGGAGGTGGCGAATGAGACGTCTGCCCCCTCCTCGAAGGAGGAGGGCCAGCGGAAACAAGATTCCGAACCAGCTCCACCAGCAATACGAGATGACGTGACCAGGGGCATCGAGACGCCCGCCCGCCCTTCCGAGGACAAGGCGGGACTGCCGCTGCTGGGAGATGAAGTCGCAACTGCTGCGCCCATCCAAGAACAGGACACAGAAGAGGTAGTCCACACGCCGCCAGCAGAGACAGAGATCACTGCGCCAGAACTGCTGAAGATGTTCGCAAAATCATTGCGTAACAAGACGTTCGCGCATCACAATACCCCGTACCCTTTTACCGCCTCCAGTGTTCCTAAATCACCTCTACCCCATAAGCCTTATGATTTCGGCTGGGCAATTGCAAATCTGTCCGCCGTCATTCCTAAGAGGGACTTGGACCTCATAAACCGCTTCCCTATTTTTACCGATTATGACTGGCAGCGTATAATCGCTGCTATTCCGAGAGTTAAGCAGAAGAAGAACAAACATTCTTCTTCCCCTCGCCGCTAGTTTCCTAGCACTTCTTGTATTTTATCCTGTCGAGCTCAGACAAGTTTTAGCAAACCCCTTTTTATCCCAGCCAATTTTATCATTATACTTGTGGAGTAAATGTCAAATGACAACAGACTCCGGTATTGTAGACCACCTCAGAGGAGGTTGTCCATACTAGAGAGCTGCAAGCAAGCAAGGCGGAGCTGTCATTCGTATTCAGGCGATGCACGTGGAAAGGTTTCCGACGTGATTATGACTGCACGACGGGAATGAACAGTTTTTGGGCGCGGTTGGGTAGGTGGAGCTAGACGCATGGGACATTCCATTTCGGTAATCGTTAGGGAATTCAGTATTCCAAGATCCACAGTTTCAGGAGTGTGCCGAGATTACTAAATTTCAGGCCTTACCTCCCACCACGGACAAAGCAGTGGCCGGCGGCCTTCACTTAACGTCCGAGAGCAGCGGTATTTACTCAGTACCAACAGACAAGCGGGAACAGGTAACGACGAATGGAAATGCTGGCACTTCTTGTCCTGAGTGTTGAAACAGTTTCATGGAGCTGTCTGAAGCTCGGAAAATCAAGGAGTTGGTTTGCAGTCCTGAGGGGTGCAAGGCAGTTGGTATGCTCTCTGAAGCAGATGAGATGTTTCAAAGTTTTTAACAAAAAATGGTTCAAATGGCTCTGAGCACCATGGGACTTAACATCTGAGGTCATCAGTCCCCTAGAACTTAGAACTCCTTCAACCTAACTAACCTAAAGACATCACACACATCCAAGCCCGAGACAGGATTCGAACCTGCGACCGTAGCAGTCGCGCGGTTCCGGCTTGAAGCGCCTCGAACCGCTCGGTCACCACGGCCGGCTTATTCACGTTCCTGTTTCGTAGAAGCGAACTGCTGTTTGGTGAGCAAGATTCCTCGTATCTAAGCCTGGAGCCATTAGCTAACCAGAGGTGGACTATAATAAGCCACCTATACCTGAATGAAATTAATTGCTTTCATTTCCTCAGATACTTGCATTGTAATGATTTCATGTCCATTTCTGGCTGTTGATTCTTGTTAGTTACCCATTTTATCTTTGTGGAGATTATCGGCGGGGTTGTAAGAACCCAGTGAGACGTAGGTTAGGAGAGTTCGTTTTTCAGGCCAATGGTCGGATCTGGGCACCTTACTAAAGCTACAGGGCGTTAATTGTTGATTTTGTAGTTGTCACAAGTTTAACCTATCTTGCGGGTCAAAGCAGGCTTGGTCACTATTATTTAGACTAACTTTAATAGTGTAATAGCAGAAAAAATCGGTGAAGATACGCCAACGAATTTCGTAGTCAACCTTCGAGTGATACATAACGCATGTCGCACGTCAAGTTTGCGTGGCTTATGACCGTGACCGCGACGCCAATAAAGCTCTGATACGACGCGTAATGAAAGTCCTCCTGTGTATACACTCCAACCGCAGCTGCAACAAACAGACGATCAAATGTAGTCCTTCAAAGAACTACACACGACTGTAAATTCTGCCCAAGAAAACATAATTATATTCTTGGCCATTTGAACTGCGCCACCATAAAGTAGCAAACGACGAAATTTTAATCATTGTGGGTATATAGTAGAAAAATACCTAACTAAACTCACAGGTGGTGGACATGGTGCGAAATTTAGTACACAGAGCTTCTTCCGCGTCTTGCAGCGATAGAGGCTCTAACCTTGTTGATTATCGACTCAGACTGAGCTTGGGTAATGGACAGAGGTACACAGTGCCAAACTGCTCCTGCTCCATGCCAGGGTTCATTATTCATAATGGCTGCTGAATGGTGGCGCGCCAGACTCTCGGCCGCCCACGACCAGGCGTTTCCTATGCGTGAAAAATCTGAACAACGTGCTGGGCAGCACAACAGTCGAACACACTTTGTACCGACGAAGGTTAGGACAGCACACTCAGAATGCTGTCTTTGTAATGAACTACTGGAGCACTGCTGCCTTTAGTTCTCCTATTTGCGTTAATAATTTCCATAAATGTACTTAAAATCTGTTCGTTTTGTTAGTTGGTATCACGTAATCCGAGGACAATGCAGACAACGTATTCCAACGATGTTCCCTCCCAATCAGCGTCTGACGGTGCCGGTCACTTCAGCAGACGGAGCCGACGGTTCTTATCCGTGAGAGCTTCGTCCCACCATTGTCTTGAACCTCTTTATTCATTTTTAATGAACAGCGAAACGAAAAACGTTGCAGAAAGTGAAGAAGTCACTGTTTGATTCTCGAGATGGTAAAACGTACGATATTAGTGATATACCTCTGTATCGTGAGAAAATAAAGCGACCAGTTATATCGTTAAAAAAAAAGAACTGGTGTTGATGAAGTCTTTCTTGATTAATGTAGTCAACAGTTATTAACATGAATTTTTATTTATTTTTTTAACTGTCTCAAATCTTCACGTAGGAAGTTGATATTATGAATTAACGTGAAAAGACAGTCCACAGAAGATACTGTAGTCATGTCTTATTATTGAAATGTTTTTGAAAAGTGTTTTATTAGACAAGTCAGAAGTCTGACGAAACAGAATCTTTCATAGTTTTGATTTGAAATTGTTTATCCAGAAGAGTGACCTGAAACCAACGATTTCACTAAACTCAGTGATTCCAAAAATGATAAAACAGAACTTTTTATAAAAAATGATCAGTGATAAATAGTCGCAAATTCAAAATCTCTAAAAAGTGCTTGTGATCGACATAGTACCAAGCTATCAATCTCGGCATACACAGATCACCTGGACTTTGCCGTGATTTTTAAGGACGTAAACTATTTTACTGACTAGAAAGTGGTTCCCGAAATTAATTAAATACGTACTCAGCTTGCTTGTTCAAGATTAATTGTCTGAAATATTACGGCTAAAGCTGTTTGAACATTGGATTCATGACGTTACGCTGCAACTAAGTTAAACAATATCGCTGACTGACAGAATTTCTCTCAAGTCAACGTTTCATTGTTTTACATAATTTTCTGCAGCTTGTGACCTTCGAAGACGAATTATACGCCACATTTTAAGACATCTCTTCTGTCTGGGCCAGATAAAACGTAATCCAGAATAAATAATACCAGTCTAAGGCAATATTAAAGAAGAAAGGATTCGTACCATTTCGATAAACACGGTCACGTCTTCATGCATCGTCTAAAGGAACTGGATACCTCATCTTGCATATTTTGTTGAAAGATAGCATCACGAACACCTTGAAGAAAGGACAGAGCCACCGGCGGTGGGACGTCATAAATACAACTTTTGTCCTCGAAATTGCTAGCTATGCGAACCAGCGGTGATGCGTGATCCTGAGCCCTTACACTGTCAACGAAAGCAATGTTTCAACATCTGCATCTCGTTTCTGGTACACCAGGGGTGACAGCACGACTCTTAATAACGTCACAAGGGAGCGGCGATCCATCTGAACATGAGTCAGTTTTACTGTTGCAGAATCACAGAACACGGGTGTAGATTGATAAAAATCTATGAGAGAAAGCAAAGTTCATTTCCCCGCCCTGCTGCTAACCAATCGGGCGGTGTAGGTGGTCGTATTTTTTACGCTCGCGGCCGATTGTTACGTTACACTGCCTGCTCTCTTGACGCAAACATATTGCCTGACTCAAGGAACGTGACGTAGCTGTTCGATCCTACACTGCCGAGCGAGCAATATGTCTGCCGGGCGCTACTCTCACGAAGTCGCTGATGCCATGCGTGGCGTTTAGTATGGCTGCCCTGAACCCATCGATTCCGTGTTCGCGAGACAGTCGTGGGATCCTGACCAACATGACCAGGAATGTGAGAGTGCTTTTTTTTCTGGGTCTGATCGGCTGCGAAATGGAAAGAACACAGTCGCCGCTTCCATTTACATACGTCGTGGCGTGGTACCAACTTCTCAATGCTCTCGTCATATAAGGCAGCCTGCTGTGCCTTATGCCAAGTTTCTACAGTGGTCTGCAATTTGTTGCATGTGCCTCAGAGTCAGCGTTTCATGTCAACAAAGGGATGAAAGCGGAGAACATTCCGATTCACTTGTTCTGAATTGCCCTTCGTAGACTATTTTCTCGAATCGCTTGATACATCCGCTGAGCAAGAACAGACACCATCACCTCACGTAACTAATTCTCCTCGATGGGCTATTAATCCACAACCTTCACTGCGGATACTCAAGTACGTTGGACCTCGTGCAGAAATCTCAAAGCAGCGAGCGTGGAGGACGTGGACGGGGGCTGTGGATAGGTGACATTAGATGGGAATGTGAGTCGGCAGAGCTGCGTGCTGAGGTAGTCCGCGCAGGTGCGGTAAGGACTGTGCCCGGGTGGCGCAGAGGTTAACGTCACTCGTAAGCACAAGATCCCGGTATCGAATCCCGGTCCGGCACGCGTTTTCGGTTGTCAAAATGGTTCAAATGGCTCTGAGCACTATGGGACTCAACTGCTGAGGTCATTAGTCCCCTAGAACTTAACTAGTTAAACCTAACTAACCTAAGGACATCACAAACATCCATGCCCGAGGCAGGATTCGAACCTGCGACCGTAGCGGTCTTGCGGTTCCACACTGCAGCGCCTTCAACCGCACGGCCACTTCGGCCGGCTTTCGCCTGTCGCCACTGGTTCCGCATCAAGTTCTGATGCAGCTGACATCGATAATTCCTTTCGTTTCTTCCCCGTCCACCTTCAGTTTACATAATCATGCACCATTGCCGCACTTTGCTGTCGCTCATGACAGTTATGTGGGCTGCATGGAAATCAGGCGGAATTCCTCAGCACGAAGCAATCGAATGACAGCACAGACTTCACAGCAAGCAAGAGACTTTATTGGTCTCTGTATCTTTACGTTTTCACTGAGCGCTCGTAACTGAAAAGTGTGACGGCTATACTACAGGCACTGCGCAACACATCTCTTCGAAGCTTCATGTATTTTAGCTGTGGCTTTTGATACGTGGTACTTACTGAAATGAAGGAAAACCTGGAAGGGAGAATCCAGCAACATAACTTTCTTTTAATACAACCTGTTTATTTAACAAAATACAAACTGTGTTTTACAGATAATCGAAGCATTTAACAATAAAATTTTTTTAACAAAATGAACAAATTTGGAAAATTCTTTTTACATTAAACCTTAAATTGAGTAAGTTTTTAATCTTTGCAAAAGAAATCTAACGTCCTGTACTGTAAAAAGCAAACAATATGACAATAATTACAAGACGGCCGGACCTGCAGCCCGCCCATTTTCGGGTGAAACACCTGTATTTACTACCACGCTCGACAGAGTCTGTCTCATTAAATGCCCTTCTGCAGCACATGAAAACTATATAAGTACCAATGATGACAAGAGTCATTCAATTGCTCAAAACAAATGACTTAACTTTTAATTTAAAAGCTGTATGTCGAAAGGTTCGGGGTTCATATGCACCCGTGTGCTTAAAGGTTAAACAGATTAGCAAACAATACCACAATGTTAAGGCGTACTTCAAAGCAGTCAACCTCTTAATTTCAATGAGCAACCAAGGTGCGACTGGATCCCAACCTGTCCCTTCTGACAATTGACTAAAGCCCTGGTGACAGTTGTCTGTTAATATTTTCAGGGCTAAAACGATTGTCCGTTATTAAGACCGCTCTAAAGGAACGTCTTAAAACGCTTATTACAAGAGAACTCACTCAACGGAACCACAAGATCCAGCTAAAATACATCAATAACGACTCGGTCTTTCAAACACGGAAACAAACAGGTTAGTACGACAGGTTGTTCAGATTATAACTAATGACTGAGGAATACAATTACAATCAAAGAATTAACAGGTTCACATAAGTTCCCTCTTTTGTTTAACGGCAACCTATGCCTTAGTACAATTATTCTGGCTGTATTTACGACCAAGATCTGATTAATTAGAACATCAATGATCCGGTACAAACCAGAAAGGAAAGGCAATATAATAGCGAGACAAATTTTCAAACGACAACTAGTGTCGTAATACAATACTACTGCCTAGCCGACCGAGTAAAACTCTAAGGGTCGGGTACAAACCAGAAAATAAGAAGGGAGGCAGGTAGACAATGAAACAAATCACCACGAGGATTACAGAATGTTACTCCCCTTTACCAGCAAGCAGTTCCATGGATCCATGAGACGTCGCAGCAGTTACTGAGTGGTACCGATGAAAGTCAGGTAGAAGAGGGCAGCCAGGCCACGAGCGGTCGTCCGACACGAATGAAGCCAACCAGCCGATGGGATGTCGGCCTGCTGCTTGCAGTCGACAGTGATGCCAGTCAAGTACTCCGGTGTGTTCGCTCTGTGCTGGCCCTCCTTGCGCAGCTCGTGGCTTCGGCATCTCGGACCTCGTGACCACCTCTTGCCGCGACGCTACCGCCAATCCCCACAGTTCGTGCCTCACTCACGGGCCAGCGAACCTCGTATATACAGGATGGTCCATTGATTGTGACCGGGCCAAATATCTCATGAAATAAGCGTCAAATGAAAAATCTACAAAGAACGAAACTTGTCTAGCTTGAAGGGGGATACCAGATGGCGCTATGGTTGGCCCACTAGATGGTGCTGCCATATGTCAAAAGGATATCAACTGAGTTTTTTTTAAAATGGGAACCCCATTTTTATTACATATTCGTGTAGTACGTAAAGTACGTGTAGTACGTAAAGAATGTTTTAGTTGGACCACTTTTTTCGCTTTGTGATAGATGGCGCTGTAATAGTCACAAACATAAGGCTCACAATTTTAGACGAACAGTTGGTAACAGGTAGGTTTTTTAAATTAAAATACAGAACGTAGGTACGTTTGGACATTTTATTTCGGTTGTTCCAATGTGATACATATACCTTTGTGAACTTATCATTTCTGAGAACGCGTGCTGTAACAGCGTGATTACCCGTAAACACCACATTAATGCAATAAATGCTCAAAATGATGTCCGTCAACCCCAATGCATTCGGCAATACGTGTAACGACATTCCTCTCAACAGCGAGTAGTTCGCCTCCCGTAATGTTCGCACATGCACTGACAATTCCGACCAGCATACAAAGCACACACCCGTTGGGCATTTTGCTCACAGCAGCCATACATCAACACGATATCGACCTTTACCGCAGTTGGTAAACGGTCCATTTTAACACGGGTAATGTATCACGAAGCAAATACCGTCCGCACTGGCGGAATGTTACGTGATACCACGTCCTTATAAGTTTGTGACTATTACAGCGCCATCTATCACAAAGCGAAAAAAGTGGTCCAACTAAAACATTCATATTTCCTTACGTACTACACGGATATGTAATAAAAAATGGGGGTTCCAATTTTAAAAAAGTAAAAAAAAATGGTTCAAATGGTTCTGAGCACTATGCGACTTAACTTCTAAGGCCATCAGTCGCCTAGAACTTAGAACTAATTAAACGTAACGAACCTAAGGACATCACACACATCCATGCCCGAGGCAGGATGCGAACCTGCGACCGTAGCGGTCACTCGGTTCCAGACTGTAGCGCCTAGAACCGCACGGCCACTCCGGCCTGCTAAAAAAAACTCAGTTGATATCCGTTTGACCCATGGCAGCGCCATCTAGCGGGCCAACCATAGCGCCATCTGGTTTCCCCCTTCAAGCTAGATAAGTTCCGTTCTTCGTAGTTTTTTCGTTTGACGCTTATTTCATGAGATATTTGGCCCGGTCACTATCGATGGACCACCCTGTATATCAGCAAGCAAAGACCTTCTAAGGACACAATCCACAGATACCAACTCTTCCTCATAGATTTTGGCAATGAAGCAACAAGAGTGATAGTCGATACTACACCTGGTGCCGGACACAACAATCTACTAATTCAATGGCGCCACGGTTCAGCTTTAATTTCGCGACTTATGATAGACGTTCCTTCTTCATCTTACAGGAGGCGTAACATGATCTTCTCAGAATCAACCAATATTCGCAGCCGATTTCCGAATGAGAATGCAGCTGCATATTCTTTTTTACTGCAGGCAGAATCTGCGTGGTGCAATAGCGCGGCGTAGCATGGACTTAACAAGTCGTTGAAAGCCCCTACAGAAATGATGAGCCACGATGCCTCTGCACCCGTCCATAACTGCGAAAGTGCTGCTGGTGCAGGATTTTGTAGAAGAACTGATCTCTCGTTTATGTCCCATAAATGTCGATGAGATTGGGTGCCCAAATCATTTGCTCGAATTGTCCAGAATGTTCTGACATGGCGCAATGTCATCTATAAAAATTCCATCTTTGTTTAGGAACATGAAATCCATGAATGGCTGCAAATGGTCTCCAAGTAGCCGAACATTAAGATTTCCCATAAATAGTCGGTTCATTTGGACAAGAGGAACCAGTCCATTCCATGTAAACACAGATCACACAATTACGGAGCCATCACCAGGTTGCACAGTGGCTTGTTGACAACTTGGGTCAATGGCTTCGTGGGGTCTGCGCCACATTAGAACCCTACCATCAGCTCTTACCAGCTGAAATCGGGACTCATCTGACCAGGCCACGGTTTCCCAATCGTCTAGGGTCCTATCGATATGGCCATGAGACCAAGAGAGGCGCTGCAGGCGATGTCGTGCTGTTAGTAAAGACACTCGCGTCAGTCGTCCGCTGGCATAGGCCACTAAAGCAGACTCTGGCGCACTTTCCTAACGGGTGCGTTCCTCCCACATTGATTTCTGCGGTTATTTCATGCGAAGCTGCTTGTCTGTTAGCAGTGACAACTGTACGCGAACGCTGCTGCTCTCGGTCGTCAAGTGAACGGCATCGGCCATTGCGTTGCCTGCGCTGAGAGGTAATGCCTGAAATATGTTATTCTCGACACACTCTTGACACTGGGGGTCTCGGAATACTGAATTTCCTGACGATTTCCAAAATGAATTGTCGCATGCCTTTAGCTCCAACTATCATTCCTCGTTCAAAGTCTGCGAATTTGCGTCGTGCGGCTGTAACCACGCCTGAAACTTTTTCACATTATTGACATGAGCAGAAATGACAGGTCTTCCAATGCACTCCCCTTTTATACCTTGCGTACGCCATCTTGCCGCCCTCTGTATTTTTGCATATCGCTACCCCATGATGTAGTCACCGCAGTGAATTTTCCAGGCATCGTTTCGTGCTCACTGTGCGGCCATAACTGAAAAGTACGGTAGAATACGATCGACGGGCATACTAGAGACACTCCGCAACACAACTTCGCAAAACTTCACCGGATCTTGACTGCAGTTTGAATTTCGCGAGTGAACTGACCATAAAAATAAAATTATATGTAGTCCTGGTATAAACCGACTGGGCATGATCTTGCAACAGTGGAATCCCATCAGTTGCTGATACACATTCCTTCTTCTTCTTACACGAGGCACAGCAAGATGTTCTCACAAACAGCCAATATTCATATCCGATTTCTGAATGAGAATGATGCTGCGTATCCTTTTATATTGCATGCAGAACGTAGATGTTCACTTTGTGCGGTTGCGCTGAAGTGCTAATCACTTTGCCGCGCGGGATTAGCCGAGCGGTCTATGGGGCGCTGTTGTCATGGACTGTGCGGCTGATCCTGGCGGAGGTTCGAGTCCTCCCTCGGGCATGGGTGTGTGTGTTTGTCCTTAGGATAATTTAGGTTAAGTAGTGTGTAAGCTTAGGGACTGATGACCTTAGCAGTTAAGGGGCTCCGGAACGCCCTATACTTGCAATGTTAAAATGACGCTTATAAATTACATCTTTCCTGACAAAGTATTTGAGGTAGGAAGTTGAACTTTTTACAGATTATTTATTGGAATATGGGCTACAACTTAACACAGGGATTTTACAAAATTTTAGTTCAGTTATTAAAGATGATTTTTTTTCAATTGTAATGAAAATTCACAACATTTTTTTGCAATTTTTTATTTATATATTCAAAAATATACAGTTTTTTGGAAAAAGGCTGTGTTAAATTATGCAGAAGGTACTGTGTAACATTTACTGAAAGTTTGAAACAAATATGTTTGGAAGATCCTTAGAAAACAAAAATGAGAAAATAAAAGTTTTGGGAACCGAGCGACAAAGATTGGATTAACTTTTTAGTGCATTCCAGGTCCATAGGATGGATTATCTTCATCCTCTGCAAACTCCTCCTCCAGCTTCCTCTTGTTCCTCCTCCTGTTTACTCTTGCTTGTATTTCTAGACTCTTTACAGCCCTGTCTGCAGCCCGAAGGCGTTCCTTGTCTAAAGCAAGCATCGCTCGTACCATGTTAGAACCTATCTTCATTCCCATATTTCTAAATACCTTGCACCTTACAATGTTGCCATCATTGAAAGTCGCAACAGCATCATACACACCAAAGTGAAGTGTTTCTATTCCAACAAATACAGTCTTGGGGATTCTCGACCATATAACACTATTTACACTTTCATTGGGGGTTTTGAGTTTTTCCGTGAATACACTTTTTCAACAGTTCAGGTGCTGCTAAGTCTCTGAAAATAGGTTTTATCACCTCCATTATGTACCTGATGAACACGGACGTTAATAATAACACCATTTGACAGCAGTTTAACAGCGCCACAGTGGGTCACGCCCATGTAGAACTCATTTCAAAAAAAATTTAAAAATAGTTGTAGTCTTCGGAATTGAATAAATTATATATCTATTAAAAGGTAATAGTCTGCAGATTCAGAAAACGCAAAAAATTAAAAATTGAACTTTTCATGATTTTGAGCCTTTCCGGAGCCTCTTAAGTCCCATTAGATTTCACACACATTTTTTTGCTAATCATTTGAAATCCTGGACATGTCTTTCACGTCAGCCCGATTTGACGTTGTTGCAGGCCGCCTTCATGGTGCTGGAACTTTACTGACCAGTAGTCTACTGTGCTGCGTTATTTAGCCGACACCCGTACCTGCGAACCCATCGTAGTCGTTCGTCGCCAGGTAGATAAGCTGGCGATCAGCACGGATGGAGCTGTGTGTGGTGCGGTGTGCAGCGAGAGCGGCCGGTGATTAAGCGCCTACACGGCGCGCCGCGCGCTGTCCAGGAAGGCAGCCGAGCCACCGCGTGCTCGTCGGGCTCGTTCCAGCAGACACCGCATTCTGCGGGGAACAATGGATTAAAAACACGACAGAGACAAAGGAGGCGCGCCCGCCGGGTCGTTATAGGCTCTCCACTCTCCAATTTCTCCGGCGAGCGTGCTAAGCATTCGGCCCGGTACCCATTAATTGTGCGGTGAAATTTGCGGAAGTCGTTGCCGGCTTCGTGGGGAATGAGGCGGTGCGTCGCGACTTGTAAGATGCACGCCGGTGTGCAAACTTTCTCCATCCGCACACTGTGGTGGTAGCAGCAACCCTGCGTATCGTAAAGTAGGGAGAAGTTGCGGAAGGGTGCAGTACAGTGTTCACTATCGAAGTTTAAGAAATCGAAAACCACTAACTCCACTTCTTCAGAATAATTTATGCCCAACTCAGTGCACCTATTCTGTTTTCGGAACGCCTTTTCAAAAAACAAAATTACTTTGGAACTTAGGCCAGGGCGTAATGATAGATTATAGCAGAGGTGGGCAGTTGTTTTGCTTCTTGGGCCTCTTAGTGGAAAGGGAGATTAATGGAGGTCCGCACCTTTTGAAATGATTGCATTCATTATTTAACCTTGCAGTCATAAAAGACAGAAATTGTACAATGCAGATCAATAAATATAAATAAAATAGACAAAGTTTTGTTAAATTTATTAATTTTGCTTATTACATATCATGTACATCTGCAAACACATTTAATTTTATAACCAATTTAATGAGGCAAATATACCCTATCACACTTTTGTACAATTATTTTGAAATTAGAAGTGAGACTGCTTACTGAAATTCCCATCACACACTGCAAGTTAATGTCTGTCGAAAAGCATCAGTATGTACTCATGTTGATGTTCAAGCAAGAAAAATTTAGTTGAAAAATACACTGACGGAAAATAACTCGCAACAACAAAAAATAATGAATGAAGAGTAATGAAACTTCGGGAATACATTGTAAGTAGACTGTTTATGTTTTCTTATTGGCAACGTTACGTAGCGCTCTGTACGAAAATCACTGGCTGTGCTGTGTGCAGTCTGTGGCTAGTTTGCATTGTTGTCTGCCATTGTAGTGTTGGGCAGCGGCAGCTGGATGTGAACAGCGCATAGCGTTGCGCAGTTGGAGGTGAGCCGCCAGCAGTGGTGGATGTGGGGAGAGAAATGGCGGAGTTTTGAAATTTGTAAAAATGGATGTCATGAGCTGCTGTATATATTATGACTTTTGATGACTATTAAGGTAAATACATTGTTTGTTCTCTATTAAAATATTTCATTTGCTAACTATGCCTGTCAGTAGTTAGTGCCTTCAGTAGTTTGAATCTTTTATTTAGCTGGCAGTAGTGGCGCTCGCCGTATTGCAGTAGTTCGAGTAACGAAGATTTTTGTGAGGTAAGTGATTTGTGAAAGGTATAGGTTAATGTTAGTCAGGGCCATTCTATTGTAGGGATTTTTGAAAGTCAGATTGCGTTGCGCTAAAAATATTGTGTGTCAGTTTAAGGACAGTCTTGTTTAAATGTTCAAAGGGGACGTTTCATATGTCGACCCTTAGCCAAGGATACCTCACTGGAATCTTCTGATTTTTTTCTTGTAGTTTGTGTAATTAGTGTAGATTTTGTTTATTGCTAGCGCGTAATTGTAGAGAGAATCTTCTTTGTAGTTGCAGTCTTTCATTGTTGTTGTGGGATGCATGTAGATTTGCACCAAGTATTTCGCAGCTACGCTTGCAATTAACTAGATATTATTTTCAGTGCTATGTTAATGTGTTCTCTTATTTTTGCACTTCAAATTGTGCTTTTCTGTGTTATCGTGTGAAATATTGTGACAATAATGGCGTGTGAAAAACGTAACACTAGGCTCCAAAGTAAACTGTAAATAATAGTGACAACGGGCGTAGCTTATCAGCACCACTGTGTAATGAATTAACAAATATTCAAAGTAGTAATTTGGTAACTGTGCATAGGGAAATGGAGCGGGCGTCAAATAATGGTGTAGGCAGTGAAACAATTAGTGAACAGGGAAGCATTATCGATCGATCGGTCGGCAACAGCTTGCCTCAGGAATCCGAAATGACAGGACACAATCTTGCAAATACTGTAGATTCAGGTTTTGCGTCCTCACCCTTTTCTCAAATAAGTCAGACACATTTTCTACTTTTCAAACTGCGAATATTGCCGGTTCAAATGCATTGCCGAATAGCACTGAGGAACATGTTTCAGACACCAGTGCATTGTTATTACAATTAATGCAACAAATGGGACAAAAGCTTCAAAAGTTAGACACAATGGAACAAAATCTTCAAAAGTTAGACACAATGGAACAAAATCTTCAAAAGTTAGACACAATGGAACAACACCAGAGACAAACACAGCAACAGTTACACACAATGGAACAAAATCAGAGACAAACACAGCAAAAGCTTCAAAAGTTAGACTCATTGGAACAAACTCTCGAACAAACACGTGAAAATTTAACTGCTGAGTTAAATAACATTGAATCGAAATGTCAAAAAGTCTGTAATGACGTAAAAACACAAATTTGTGAGCATTTCCAACCTATTTTTTCGCGGCATGAAAATGCATTACAGAATCACGAAGCAGCCATAAAAGAACTGCAAACTATTGTTCATGAAAATCATGAGACCTTGCAAGCTAAAATTAACTCAGTTGCATCTACCGATTCGGTTACGCAACTTGCAAAAACTCAAGAAAACTTAAAGGACACAGTAGATACTCTGAAAATTGGTTCAGAAAGACACATGGAGGAAATTAGTTCATTATCAGAGAAAGTAGTTGAACTTCCGGATCAGCTAAATAATTTATCTACGAAGGTAGATGATAATCTGAATGACACAAAACCGGTAGTCTTTAATGACACAGAAGAGTGCGAACAAATTAGGAAACTGAAACAAAATCTGAATCAAATTAATACGCAACACCAAAGAGAAATCCGGGAAGTACAAGATCAGCTGACACAGGTAATACAAGAATTACGTATTTCAGAGGACACTCGCGCCCCAATACGGGAAGAGGGACGTAGAAATACGGAACAGCCACAAAATAATAACACAGGGCATTTCGGAAGTTATGAAAGAAATTGGCAATGTGCACCGAATTTTGAGATGGAACCACTGACACGAAGTAACAATGACCGACATGCGACTCGCCGACATGATGATTTTGACTATAAGCTGTTCATTACTACACGTAAATTCAAAACGTTTAAGAATTCTGGCAACGACATTCATCCACAAGCGTGGCTCCATCAATTCTCTCATTGTTTTCCTCCCAACTGGTCATTAGAACACAGATTAGAATTTATGTGTGGCTACTTAGAGAATGAACCAGCTGTAAGAATGCGATCGGTCATTCACGATTGCCATAGTGAAGGAGAATTTTACCATGCCTTCCTCTCAGCATATTGGTCTCAAACTACACAAGACCGAGTAGAACATAGCATCATAATGATGAAACATTTCGAACAATCTGAATTTTCCAGTCCTGTCAAATATTTTGAAGACATGTTGCATAAGAATCAATATCTTTCAAACCCATACAGCCCTTCAGAACTCATCCGCATTTGCTTAATGTAATTGCCTGAACATTTAAGAAATATTATTTTGGCAGGACGTTGCAAAGACGACACTGAAGCTTTTCAGGGACTCTTACAAGAATTAGAAATTGACACTGACAATCGTGGAACGCGAAAACAGGAGCACAACAATTACAGGTCACATCCGTCACAATTCCGTGACGACAGAAGCAATAACTGGACACGACAATTCTATTCTTACAACGTAAATCGTGACCAAAAGAGACACCACACGTATGACAACCACTGGCAGAGTAATAGTTACAGAGAGAGATCGCATTTCCGTAGTAATGAATATGACAGAGACACTCATAGAAACAGACAATTTGGCAACCAGAACAATTATTATCACGGGAGACAGAATAACTTCAGACGCAACGGTCCACTGTGCAGTGATAATTCAGGGAGAAATTCTCCACCACTTAACCGACAAGAAAGAAACTACAGGAACTACCGACTTGACGACAGACGATGTGATCGTAACGACAGACGTGAATTTCATCAGAACTGGCGGGATTTAAACAGGGCTGGGTCCTCTCGGCAAGGCGAATTTGTAGAAGTTAGGTCTCCTAATCCCAATAACGACGCGCGCCAACAAAGAAACAGACAATGACTTGCACCGCAGGCAGCCACTTGCGCCCGCTGGCTCAGGGAAAAATAACATAGACGCTAACCTTGAGCAAAATTCCAGTATTCTTTACGGAAGAATAGCACATGATAATTGCATTCAAGTTGAAACGCTGCATACTGAGAAGAGCAAAGGGTTACACCACATTTCACATGTAAAACCCTTTATTGAAAGATAATCTGCTTTTTAACTTTGTCTTTGCCATAAAACGTTTCACTTCACATTTTTAGTACGCATTGTCAGACTTAGAAACTGTTACCATGCAACAATGTTTGAAGTTAAATATCCAGTCAAGAACCAAGGAAACTTAGACAAGTAATTACGAATGCATCGTTATAGTGAACAGACGATGCAGTGTTGTATTTGTACATTCTTGCTTGTTAGTTACACGATCGCGTAACGACTATCAGGCTTACATACTTAGGACATATACTGGTACTGCTAATGAGATTTTAATGCAACATTTTGGTTTACTTGAAGATACATTCTGGATTTAAAGTAATTTCAGTGAGATACCAGATGACACAGTGGTTAGTTTATGTGACAGCTACACGATTTTATCACAAGGCTACTAATGAGTGAGAATTTACAATGTTGCTTTTGCGGTGTTTCTGTTTTATATCTGCACAGTTTTCTGAATTATTCTGGAAAGTAAAACATGTTTTAGTAGTAACTTTTGTGGTATAGCTACAATGAGACAGCCTTTTCCGTAGCACAACAATACGTTACAGCACAGTACTTTCTTCATCACAACAATAAGCGTAATAACTAAGATATCTATACGCAAAGCATTTCACTTTTGTTTATCATGAGGTAAGTACATTGACTTCTGCAGAACTTAGCTTTCGGAGTACAATAACTACGACACTTCCACAGAGATTATCTTACAGCAAGACGCACATTTAGCGCTACAGGACACGTATTTGAGTGATTAATTTTGTACTTAAATCATTTATTTTTGAAGTACAATGATACAAAGGTTTTCCGTAATACATTTCATTCCATTCTTGTAATCTGTAACACCTGAGGGTATAATTACATTAATCCTCAGGGGGGGTACACGCTTACTTTGTGTATCATGTGTTTGGCAAGCACAAGGAGCCCTAGCTAATATGGTATTTGCTTATACAACTTTACACATCGGTACCATATTCCTCTAAAACATAAATTACGTAGCTATCTGATCATGTAACTGAGAGAGACAAGCTTTTTTACTACAGCAGTGACAGATGTTTACGTAATTACACCGTTGGATAACTTCACACTTACAAAATTGTATTTTGTCTGTACTTTGTGAACTGTTCATATTTTTTCGGACCCATTGTGATATTATGAGAGCTTTGAATGATATATTTGGTATGGGATCACGATTTTTAAAGTACGTTTGAGGCAGATGACACTTTTGACATGAGCAGAGAATTTTTTTTAGGTTTTGAAATTATTGGAGGAAGCTATGACGATTTTGAGAGTTGACTGAGGTGTTATGATGTTATTATTACGATGACTATGTGTATTATGCTGTTGCGGTATGTTTATGATCAATAAGCTGATGCTATATGAGTTATTTGATTATGCTACGTATCTGTTATGATGAAATATTGAAGAAGTGTCGACGAATAAGGTAAGGAATAATGAGCAGTGGTTAGGGACTCTGGTTTGTGAAAAAGGTTGTTGGAAACCAAGAATCGTACTTTAAGAGTTATGAAATGTATGTAAATGCGTGAATGTATTACAATGCCGACGAAAATGTTTTGGACACTGTTATATCAATAGCATTTTGTTTCTACAGATTTGTAACGCAAATTCTTGACCTGTGAAATATTTTTATATGAGACTGTCACTGTAGCGGAAACTGCTGTCGTAAATATTTCCATAAGAAAGTTAAGTGACCACCTGCACGTAATGCGTCGTGGGCATCCAGCTGCATCAGACGCCTGGAGAAAAAGCCATTAGTGTGTGCATTCTCAGAGGCACAGGTAGAAAAAAAAAAAGAAAAAAAAAGGGAGGCCCTTATCCTCGCTATTGACATTCCTTTGTAGAAAGCATCCCAAATACGACACGCTCAAACTTGAAAACATATGATTACACTGTGGAGCTCTTACTTTATGATTTAGTGAAATGCCTAATGAAATGACGAGAAATGTTTTATGTCTATACACCTGATTATGACTACTGTCTTTATAGTTGAGAGATTTTTTACTACCTTATGAAATGCCATATGGCTAATGAATGATGTTTCATGCCTTCCTTTGTACATATTTTCATTTTTTTTAATATCTAGTTTCTACCTGCACTGCAGCATTGGTTAAAATAGAATTTTATAGATGTGCTAATATAAATATTTTCTGTCTACAGATCCAGTAAATACTAATTTAGTTATACATTTCCCAAAAATGGGGGAGCACAAAGATATTTCCCTTCAGAGGAATTGGATACGGAATTTTCTTTTCAACTACTTGGTAATTTTTTTTGTAGAATAACTTCTTGTGGTGCACCACTTTAATTAAATAGACATTAAGATGTGAATATACATATCCCTTATCTGCATTGTTGTCTTTAGTGTAATATTTTTTTTGCTTGAGCTTTGTCATGTTTAGATATAAGTTATTACATTTGCTGCGGCTGTTTGCCAGGCATAATGTTACTGAATTTGACTTTGTATTACGCTGTTAAGCCAGTTTTACTACTGATTTATTTTTATTGTTTGCTGCACATTGCCTTATATTAGTTGTAATATTGCAATTGCTCTGCTAATTTATTTTAATGCTGCTCACTTTGCCAATGTGAATTTTTTTGTCATTGCTGTTTGTGTTAATTTGTTATGTGCTGCTGCATTGCCTCATCCCTTGATATATATATATATATATATATATATATATATATATATATATATATATATGAGCTCAGTAGATTTAAGTTAGCTTAAGAGGGGGTAGACTATATAAGAGAATGAGTTGTGATGAATTGGAAGAAATGCATTGAGAAGTTACACGAAAAAAGTACAGAAAGCAGGTATAGGTAGGATTTTCTTGGAAATAAAGGATGAGGTAAGATAATGGAAAATAAATAATGAGGTAAGAAATATGTGAACATATAAAGCATGCTTGGATAGGATTTTTTTAATGGAAACAAATGTTTAAATAAGACAAAAGATCTATGGAATGAAGTTTTGGGTTGGACTGCAGTACCAAATGTTACAATGAAAACAAACCCTGTCCTTTCCTTTTGTGTTATCCCACTATGTGTTTGTGTACCCTTGTGTATTTGTTTTCTTCCTGTCTCTGTGTAGTTTCATAGAATTTTTTTCTCTTCTAATACTAAGCTACATTCACTATGATGAATACTGTTATCCTCAAATATAATTGGCGTTAATAATATGTTATTTACCTTGTAAAGATGTTTAGACATTATTTATTCTGTTTTGTTGCTCATGTGTGAAGTTGATGTTTCGAAAGTTATTCTGATCTTGTATGTATGTACTCATGTCATAATTCCTGTAACACTGATGTATATGTTATTTCGATTCTTTTGTAAAGCCTGTACTACAAATGTTATCTGTATTGTTATGTTTTTAATGATGTATTTTGTACCTTTGTAATTGTATTCTTATGTTATAATATTGTAATTGACACCATTTCATCAAATTAAGTAAGTTGTAAGTTACATTTCACTGCACACGTTTCTGTTGGTCATAGTATATGGACAAAATGTGAGAAGTAGGGACTGTTAGTGTTTGCACGTGTGTTAATAATTCAGCAAGGGACTGGATAACAGCATTGCTGGTTCTAAGCACAATTCCAAAATTTTTGTGAGTGCACAAGTGGTGGTTTATGGACTTGCTATATTCTCCGCAAGACTCTTCGATGGTGATTGTGCACCTGCACAGTCACAAGAGATGGCTGCTGGCCATCTCTACAAGGACTACAGTGGGTCTGCATCTTTGATGACCCACCAGTACCATTATTTCTACAAGGACTGCAGTGGGTCTGCACCTCTGGTGGCCCACCAATACCGTAATCTCTACCAGGACTACAGTGGGTCTGCTCTGTGATGACCTAGTTACCAATATTCTTCAAAACGTCGAATGACTCTGCTGTGGGTTTGCTCGGTTGTAGCCCATTACCTGTCAGCATGTCAAGAGTCAGCATTGTCTTTCTGTTGGAAGGACAACACTACTTCTTCAAGACTGCATGGAAATCCACTACTTCCGTGTGCATTTTCTTTCACTGCTCAGACTTTGAGAAAAGAAACGGCAGTTTTACTGTGATGAATGATCAGGACTGTCTTTATGGACTGTGAGAAAATTTTAGCTTTTGACCAACATTGTATCAATAAGTGTGTGCATTTGATTTCTTTGTTATTGTAATTATGAAAAATTTTTTCAAATCTGTATTGGCCACTGCCCAAAACAATTTGTAAAATTTTTTGTGGGGAGCATGGGGGCTATGTAAGTAGGCTATTTATGTTTTCTTATTGGCAACGTTACGTAGCGCTCTGTACGAAAATCACTGACTGTGCTGTGTGCAGCCTGTGGCTAGTTTGCATTGTTGTCTGCCATTGTAGTGTTGGGCAGCGGCAGCTGGATGTGAACAGCGCGTAGCGTTGCGCAGTTGGAGGGGAGCCGCCAGCAGTGGTGGATGTGGGGAGAGAAATGGCGGAGTTTTGAAATTTGTAAAAATGGATGTCATGAGCTGCTGTATATATTATGACTTTTGATGACTATTAAGGTAAATACATTGTTTGTTCTCTATTAAAATCTTTCATTTGCTAACTATGCCTATCAGTAGTTAGTGCCTTCAGTAGTTTGAATCTTTTATTTAGCTGGCAGTAGTGGCGCTCGCCGAATTGCAGTAGTTCGAGTAACGAAGATTTTTGTGAGGTAAGTGATTTGTGAAAGGTATAGGTTAATGTTAGTCAGGGCCATTCTATTGTAGGGATTTTTGAAAGTCAGATTGCGTTGCGCTAAAAATATTGTGTGTCAGTTTAAGGACAGTCCTGTATAAATGTTCAAAGGGGACGTTTCAACATTTGCCTAGGTAACATATTTAAGTGATTGACGTAGTAAGATCACAGGTTAATGCAAGCGCGAGATAAGCCATTGCAAATGTGAAATGATGGTACGCTAATAACCGGTGTAATCGCCAGAATGGTGAATGTAAGCATGCAAAAGTGAATGCATTGTGCCGTACAGGTGCCGAATGTCAGTTTGTGGGATGGGGTTCCACACCTGTTACACTCGGTCGGTCAATATACGGACAGTTAATACTGGTTGTGGATGGCCCTGCAGTTATCGACTGATTATGTCCCATATGCGCTCGATTGGAGACAGATACAGTGATTGAGAACGCAACATGACACGCTTAAAGCTGAAATACTAAACACCTTTTTCCAAAGCTGTTTCACAGAAGAAGACCGCACTGCAGTTCCCTCTCTAAATCCTCGCTCGGACGAAAAAATAGCTGACATCGAAATAAGTGTCCAAGGAATAGAAAAGCAACTGAAATCACGCAACAGGGGAAGGGAGGAACGGAAGGTTCCAAACGATTGGAAAAGTGCACAGGTAGTTCCAGTTTTCAAGAAGGGTCATCGAGAAGATGCGCAAAACTATAGTCCTATATCTCTGACATCGATCTGTTGTAGAATTTTAGAACATGTTTTTTGCTCGCGTATCATGTCATTTCTGGAAACCCAGAATCTGCTCTGTAGGAATCAACATGGGTTCCGGAAACAGCGATCGTGTGAGACTCAACTCGCTTTATTTGTTCATGAGGCCCAGAAAATATTAGATAAGGGTTCCCAGGCTGATGCTATTTTTCTTGACTTCCGGAAGGCGTTCGATACAGTTCCGCACTGTCGCCTGATAAACAAAGTGAGAGCCTACGGAATATCAGACCAGCTGTGTGGCTGGATTGAAGAGTTTTTAGCAAACAGAACACAGCATGTTGTTATCAACGGAGAGACGTCTACAGACGTTAAAGTAACCTCTGGCGTGCCACAGGGGAGTGTTATGGGACCATTTCTTTTCACAATATATATAAATGACCTAGTAGATAGTGTCAGAAGTACCATGTGGCTTTTCGCGGTTGATGCTGTAGTATACAGAGAAGTTGCAACATTAGAAAATTGCAGCGAAATGCAGGAAGATCTGCAGCGGATAGGCATTTGGTGCAGGGAGTGGCAACTGACCCTTAACATAGACAAATGTAATGCATTGAGAATACATAGAAAGAAGGATCCTTTATTGTATGCTTATATGATAGCGGAACAAACAGTAGTAGCAGTTACTTCTGTAAAATATCTGGGAGTAAGCGTACGGAACGATTTGAAGTGGAATGATCATATAAAATTAATTGTTGGTAAGGAGGATGCCAGGTTGAGATTCATTGGGAGAGTCCTTAGAAAATGTAGTCCATCAACAAAGGAGGTGGCATACAATACACTCCTTCGACCTATACTTGAGTTTTGCTCATCAGTGTAGGATCCGTACCAGGTCGGGTTCACAGAGGAGACAGAGAAGTTCCAAAGAAAAGCGGCGCATTTCGTCACAGGGTTATTTGGTAAGCGTGATAGCGTTATGCCGATGTTTAGCGAACTCAAGTGGCAGACTCTGCAAGAGAGGCGGTCTGCATCGCGGTGTAGCTTGCTCTCCAGGTTTCGAGAGGGTGCGTTTCTGGATGAGGTATCGAATATATTGCTTCCTCCTACTTATACCTCCAGAGGAGATCACGAATGTAAAATTAGAGAGATTCGAGCGCATAGTCGTTCTTCCCGCGAACCATACGCGACTGGAACAGGAAAGGGAGGTAATGCAGTGGTACGTAAAGTGCCCTCCGCCAGACACCGTTGGGTGGCTTGCGGAGTATAAATGTAGATGTAGAACATGTCGACGCTCTGTAAGGTATGTTGGGTTACAACAACGTAATGTGGGCGAGCGTTATCCTGTTACACCCTGGACTGCTGTTCTTGGATGGCAGCGCAACTGGTCGGGTCATCAGGTTGACGTACAATTTTGTAGTAAAGGTGCGTGGGATAACCACGAGAGTGCTCCTGTCTTCATACGAGATCCCGCCCTACACCGTAACTCCAGGTGTTTGTCCAGTGTGCCTAGCACGCAGACGGGTTGGCTGCAGACCCTCAACAGACCTCTTCCTAACCAACACACCGCCTTCAATGACATCGAGGCGAAACCGGCTTTCATCAGAACACTCAATAGACTTCCACCCTTCCCTCCAATGAGCTGTCACTTGACACCACTGAAGTCGCAAATGGCGGTGGTATGGGATCAGCGCAAAGCATGCTACAGGGCTTCTGGCACGGTGCTGTCCTTGATGTAACCTATCTGTAACCGTTCGCTGTGTCACTGTGATACCAGCTGCTGCTCAAAGCGCTGCTGCAGATGCAGAACGATGCGCCGGAGTCATTCGCCGAACACGATGCTCTTCCCTCTCGCTAGTGGCACGTGGCCGTCAGCAGTCCGGTCTTCTTGCGATCGTACATTCTCGTGACCACCACAGTCAACAGTCATGTACAGTGGCTACATTCCTGGCAAGTCTTCCAGCAGTATCGCAGAAATAACGTCCACCTTCTCGAAGTCCCATTATACGATCTCGTTCAAACTCAGTGTGATGATATAGTGGCGTTTTCGTCGCCTTAAAGAGGGTTATGACTATTATAGACTCGCAACGACCAATCTCGAAGGCAACTAAAGCTCACGGTCGTTACAGAGTGCATTTAAAGCAAACCTAATTTTCATGCTCATTGTGGCGTTACTAGCGCCACTCTTCTGCGACAGGCGCGAAATTTAAACACACATTGTCTTTCAGATGTGGAAACACGCCTACAAACTTCCGTTTTTGTCGCACAACTCCTTCATGGTGCTGCGATTTTTTTTCTGTTAGTGTATACGCAGACCCGAATATGGAGAACGTTTACACAGCAAATTTCTTCACACATGGAAATTTTTCAGCTAACAAAGATTTGTAACAGTCACAGCATTAAACATTTCTTTCGCAGTGTGATCTGACTGCATGCCATTAAGTTCAAACTGCAGCTCTTCAGGTGCTGTGTCAATTTCAGTAGTGATGGGATAGACAGTAAATTTAACTGAGGCTCAGTTTTCCTTATCTCCTGAAATCTTCTTGTGAACTCATGCTCCAAACTCAGCAGATGAAGCCTAATCTTAGCAGCGATTCTTTCAAGCACTTTGTTTCGTAATAATAAGGAAATGACAAAAATTGTATCCTACTGCTTGCCTTGCAGATAGACTTAGCTTTGCTTTGAATGATTTTGAATGGCTTTGAAACAAGCGTTCAGTTCATAGTGCTGTGGAATGTGGCAAAAAACCGCAAATTGGCATTCATAAGAAGAAGAACAACACCAAAAATGCAACAGGAGCGTAATATGTAAGAAATTGTCCACGTAACCTGCCACTGATGATGCCTTGCAGAAAATAAAGGCGAAACGCGTATGGAACTAAAATTGTGTTTTATTCCGATCCTGTCAGACGGTCCATAAGTAAAAATTATCAATATACCGTGAGACTGCAAGCAAAGATTTGTTTAACAATGGACGAGACTACAGATAATGAAGACACTGCACAGTTACTCATTTTTATCCGTGGATTTCTTGAAAATTTCGTCTTCACAGGGGAATTACTTGATCGACAATCAGTTAACGGTAGAAACACCGGTCAGGACTTGCTTGAGTGTCCTATCAACTGTGCGGAGAAAAGAGGAATGTTCTGGAACAAAAGGGTAAGCATTAAAACTAATATGGCCGGAGCTTTCAGTGGAAAAAATGTAGATATTGTAAAAGATTTTTTTTAAAAAAATAACAAGTTAGAAGCACAAATACAGTGATATCAAAGCATGTGGTAGATACTGTTGTTGATGTTGTGAACAATCAGTCCAAGGCACTCCACTATCGATAGTTCAAATCTCTTCTTGATGATGTGGGGGCAGAGTATTAAAACGTGATTTACCACAGTAATAGGTGGCTGAGACTGGGCAAACCGTTAGAAAGAGTATGGGCATTGTAGAATGAACTCCTCTTATTTCTAGACACGAAGGAGGTATCTCAAGATTTTGTTACCAAAATAGGATATCAAGAGTGCAGAGTGAAACAAGCGTTCAGTTCATAGTGCTGTGGAATGCGGGAAAAAATCCGCAAATTGGCATTCATAAGAAGAAGAAGAACACCAAAAATGCAACAGGAGCGTAATATGTAAGAAATTGTCCACGCAACCTGCCACTGATGATGCCTTGCAGAAAATTAAGGCGAAACGCGTGTGGCACTAAAATTGTGTTTTATTCAGTTGCTGTCAGACGGTCCATAAGCAAAAATTATCAGTATACCGTGATATTACACGCTGCTGAGGAAAACAGGACTACAAAAGTTGAAGATGTCTTTGCTTGCAGTCTTCAGCTGTTCTGTGAATTTGTCGCTAGCTAAGTCATTGCGCCACAGTATAGTCCTTCTTGTTAATGAAATGTTTTCAAAGTTATTTCTAACATCAGGACCCAATATACTTGCACATACTACCATATGACCCTTAATTAACTCACTATTCGAAAGAGGCTTGTTACGTTTAGCAAGATTATAGGCTACCCTGAAATTTGCTTCCGTAGCACTATGTTGATAGCTTTGTAAATAATGTTTGCCGCTTCTTTACCTTTTTCATACACTCCGCAGCTTTCATTTTGCTTTCTTCCTTGGAAAGTTTGTAGGAAACTTCGGTATGTTTTGTTTCGTAATGACGTTTCAGACCGCACTCTTTGGAGACGGCTGTCGTTTCATGACACAATAAACAGTGCTTTATTCCCTTTATCAACAAAGAAATATGTTTGTGTCCATTCTTCATTAACCACAGGACATTTGCCACTGATTATACATTTTTCGGAGTGTTCATAGTTCCACTAAAGTTGAAAATTTATATATTTACTGTTGAACAGACAAAATGGAAATAAACCAGATCAAACGGAAAAGCACTGCGCGTCGTACTAAACGCCTCCACGCTGCGTGTCAACTTGGTTTGCGCGAATAGTATCTACACTGTGCATGAGTATTGACGTAGCCGTCGTAGAGGAAATTTTCGGTCACGCAAGGGACGCATTGCCAACTTTAGCCCATATAAACAAGTACTCGTCAGCATTCAATTTCTTCTTCCTTCTAGTAGTCAACACAAAAGGCATAAATGGAACAAGCGTACCATATGGAACCTTAGCTAAGAGTCCTGTTGTCTCAGCTATACTCCATGTTTTCCAAGCTAAAATATTAGCATCTGGAAAGGCTTCAAGGCCGCCATAATCACAGTGATTGCCCCACACTACAGCAAGTGTAAGCCACGTACTACCTCCAAACAGAGCTTGTACATCACAGGTGAAGTTCAGCCGGAGTCCTCGAAACACATTCGGACCTCCAATCAGTTGTTGTTTATTGAACTGTCCAGCCAAGTCAATATCAGTTGCCTTCAATGCACGATACACAGGAACGCTGTGCCGCAAGCGACGTCGCCATGCACGTCGCCGAGGCATTGCTGTGGCACGTTAATACAAGTAATCTCGGTTCAAGATAGATTTTTGACTATCTTGGCGGGCCGCACAAAAACCATTAGCGGGCCGCATGTGGCCCTCGGCCCAGTGTTTGCTCGCACCTGAATTAAAGCAACTAAACCACCGACAATTCGATCGTCTTTGCAGCGGTCCTCACCACAATCGCCCTGAAGATGACCACTGCGAAAATGGTCGAGACGTTGATGATTTAGTAGTCATAGTGTTTTATAACGACACGGCGTAACATCCAAAACGCTTTTATCCACATCCATGATGGCCATGGACACGTACTAACTTACATACTCAGAGAGTTTGGTTCGGTGTGTTGCACTAGCTGGAAATCGTCCTATGTCTACAAGTGTTTCTCATCCGTACCAAAACACTACCGTTTCAGCAGTCTTCATTTCAAACAAATAATTTATGTCTAGATCTAGACGAAAATTATGTATTTCATACGGAATTCCTTTCTTAATGAGCCTTCATTTGTTAAATTAGAGATAAATCTAGGTATTCTGTACAGAGAATTATATCAAAGTTCAAGCGAACAGCAGCATAACTGTCAATTAAAATATTTTGCAGTTTTACTGAATTGTTGTCACGAAGCAGGTCTCTCTCAGACACTTTAGTTCACCTCCTCTCTGACTTGAGGCAGTACAGTATGACACGTCCCCTTAGAAAAATTATACATGACTGTGCTTAAGCTGACACACAATATTTTTTAGCGAACGAAATCTGGCTTTCAAAAATCCCTACAAAAGAATGGCCCTGACTAACATTAACCTATACGTTTCACAAATCACTTACCTCACAAAAATCTTCGTTACTCGAACTACTGCAATACAGCGAGCGCCACTACTGCCAGCTAAATAAAAGATTCAAACTACTGAAGGCACTAACTACTGATAGGCATAGTTAGCAAATCAAAGATTTTGATAGAGAACAAACAATGAATTTACCTTAATAGTGTTCAAAAGTGATAATATATATATCAGTCCATGATATCCAGTCTTACAAATTTACTGTCTCTGATGGACACGCGTCCAGATCTTTCGACCGAGCGGGGTGGCGGCTCACCTCCAACTGCGCAACGCTACGCGCTGTTAACAGCCAACAGCCCAACACTACAATGGCAGACAACAATGCAAACTAGCCACAGACTGCACAGAGCACAGCCAGTGATATTCATACAGAGCGCTACGTGGCGTTACCAATATAAAAACCTAAACAGCCTACTTACAACAGCTCCTTGTAACAGGCCCCCCTATCTATTGTTTGAGGGTCTACGCTCCCATTATGGTGGGAAAAAACAGACACTATTCTGAACGACGTTCTCCGAGTTCAACAAGTATACCTTTGTGTTCAGACGCTGCACTCGTGTTTTCAGCATGGATTATCAATGAAACTATACAGTGAGCTTTCGTCTGTAGCAGTAATTGTATTAAAATACTAATATGTACTAACTTCAATTCAGCTGAACAATTTGATGCAGCATAAAGCACTAGCCGTTACCTATTCGGTTTTCAGTGTGTGTCTTATCCATGAGGTTCAAAGAATCTTTACTTCAATATGGCCATGTAGGATGACATCAGTGCTCGTAAAAACACGTCCTAGCATATGTACATCTGGAGGTCTGCCACGAACTGATCTTCGTCCATTAGTTACCATAGTACACCAAAAATGTGTACAGCGAGATATGAGAACGGCAGAGTCGATAGCGTTATCTAGACTCACTTTCTATTACTTTCTTAATTAAGTACTTTGATGTCACCGCCTTGAGAAAATTGCACCAAGGCATGTTTCTACGCTATTGCACTTTTTTATTTTTTACTGTAGTACAATAGGTGTGCTCTGGGTACTAAAATAACGATGTAATTTTTAGCGAGGATGAACGTTAGTTGGGTGTTTATGTGTCTAGAGTGGAACAAGAATATTTTATCTGCAGTATATCATCTGCAGCTAATAATGCATTTAGTTGTATATAATTTCTGTGAGGAAACTTATGACTCAGAAGGAAATTGCG
Organism: Schistocerca cancellata; assembly: GCF_023864275.1. Classification (NCBI taxonomy): domain Eukaryota; kingdom Metazoa; phylum Arthropoda; class Insecta; order Orthoptera; family Acrididae; genus Schistocerca; species Schistocerca cancellata. The sequence goes on along the minus strand of NC_064631.1, from coordinate 602,869,957 downwards.
ATACGATATTGCAAAGCCTGTGTTATTCTGATTACGAGGCAAAGTTCCTTTGCACATGCATGCATGCATTAAATGTAATCGCAGTTGCGAATAAGGACAATTGTCAGCTGTAGAATGGAATGACGACGACGAAAATCGGTGCCGGACCGGGACTTGAACCTGGATCTCCCGCTTATCGCGAACGGTCGCCTTTTTTGGCTATCCAAGCACGACTCACTGGCAGACGAAAACCTCCATATGTCGTCAACTATAAACCTATAACTTTTAAGTACAACGTGTGACCTGTACGGGAATATACACAATGGATGTACGAGCACAGATCGTAGGCGCATGGTTGACGACATATGGTAGTTTGGACCTGGCTGTAGGTTGTGCACGGATAGCCAAATCAGTTCCGCCTCGAGCGCCGAGCGGGAAGGTTCTTGTTTATTTCACTTGCCGCAGCGTCGCTTGCGTGAAGTTTTCCTCGTTAGTGTTGTTTTGTCTGCCGAGTGAGTCGTAGCCTCACTGCTCCGCCTTACTGCCTGTTTGTGTTCGTCTACCTGCAACGGTGCCGGCCGCTCCGCTATGGCTACCATGGTTTCCACTTGTATTCCACGAAAAGGTACTGTGAGCTTTACTTTCGATAAAACACGCCACACGTGCAGCCCGGGTCTCTAGAAATTCATGATTGGCTTGTCGATACAATTCATGTGATGTCTGATCAGGTCCACGCAGCAGACGAGTACGTGTTTCACGTGAAATTTATGGCTCCCCTTCACGTTGACAGATTACTGTCGCGATATGGTTCTCAAGCCCCGTTCAAGTATCACGATAATTCCGTTAGTATGGTGTCACCCGCAGATGCTAAAATTGACTATACCAATGTTCGAGTGTTCAACCTCCCGTCGGAGATTGATGACAACTTTCTAAAGGAGATACTGACTCCTTATGGTAACGTGACAAACGGCCGTCCTGAAAGTTGGCCTACTCAGCACAGATCACAGTGTTATAGTGGAATTCGTTCCGTGGAAATGTATGTCAGACGCAACATTCCATCACATTTATAAGTGTGTGGTTGCCGCGTTCGTGTCATGTATACTGGTAAAGAGGGAACCTGTTTCCAATGTAATGAAAGTGAACACGTTCGGTCTAATTGCCAGCGGACGGTTTTTGTGTTAAAGCCGTCATTAGTGCACTGTCGCAAATTGGCGGTTGCTCATCTTGTTCCTTCCACTCCCGACGTCAGACCTACGTCTGCTTCGGATCATAATGACCAAAAAGTCAGTTTTGATAATCGTGTAACGAGGATCCGCTTTTACCTTCGCGAGAGGTTCAGAATTCTATTGCCCCCAGGATAGAATATATAACAGTGACAAACAAGCGACATCGGACTCAAGATGGTGAGGGTAAGGATTTGGCTGCACCTTCTGCCCCAGCCTCCGCATCGATTGTGTCCCATGCTCCTCTCGATACTACGATACCTCCAATCCGTAGTACGGTAAGTAGCGAAGAAGATTTCTCCAGCATCCCTCCTACTCCGAAGTAGCTCCATCTGAGCTGCCTGTGTGTGGAGAGGGAACGGAGTTCGTCTTCGGCCGCCGACGGTTTTCTGAATTTGCCGCCTACAGTAACTCCCGAAGAGAACAAAATCAGCGACCAAGCGTCGCCTGTTGTATTGGTACTTCCATAGAATGCTTCTGCCTTAGTGAGTGGACCTGCATTACAAGATTCTTGTTCTGAGGGGCAGGAAGCTGTGTCTATGACCACTCCCACACCTCCATCTACAGAGGCCGCCATGTCACGTAGCCGACAGAAACAGCTTACACTACCTACCGTGCAGTGGCGCCTACGCAATCTAAGAAAAAAGGTTGCGATGACAGGGGTTCTGGTCCCCCGATGTTTGATTCATCTGTGGACTCCGAAATGGACCTTGACTCTCAGCTGTCAACCTAATTCTGCTCGGTACGTTCCGTACATTCCTGTATAGCTTGTAAGTAGGCTGTTTAGGTTTTTATGTTGGTAACGCCACGTAGCGCTCTGTATGAAAATCACTGATTGTGCTGTGTGCAGTCTGTGGCTGATTGGACTCATCGTTGGAATATATGCTATTGTAGTGTTGGCCAGTTGGATGTGAACAGCGCGTAGCGTTGCGCAGTTGGAGGTGAGCCGCCAGCAGTGGTGGATGTGGAGAGAGAGAGATGGCAGAGTTTTGAGAGGTTACTATAAGCGGACGATCTGGACGTGTGTCCGCCAGAAAAAGGAAATTTGTAAAGATGAATGTAATGAATTGATAGATATATACGTGATGACTTTTGAACACTATTAAGGTAAATACATTGTTTGTTCTCTACCAAAATCTTTCATTTGCTAACTATGCCTACCAGTAGTTAGCGCCTTCAGTAGTTTGAATCTTTTATTTAGATGGCAGTAGTGGTGCTCGCCGTATTGCAGTAGTTCGAGTAACGAAGATTTTTGTGAGGTAAGTGATTCATGAAAGGTATAGGTTATTGTTAGTCAGGGCCATTCTTTTGTAGCGATTATTGAAAGTCAGATTGCGTTGCGCTAAAAATATTGTGTGTCAGTTTACTGTTGATCAGAACAAGAAACGAAAGAAATGCCTGAGCACGTCCAATTTTGCTCAGCTGTTTGAAAATGAAATAACGTAGAGGTTTTCCAGCATTGACATTTATAAATTTTTCTAAGGGGGTGTTACAAGCTATGATCAATTACCGAAACCTACACATTCCTTTCAGTAAATGTTGATCGTGTGGAATCAGAATTGCGATTGGTTTCGCTGCGTCAGCTCATTTATGACTCATGTGCGGACATAGTCTTCTTACAGGAGGTGTTATTTTGGCAATTCTCCTTATCTGGTTTTCATTTGATCTTTAATAATGTAGCACCCGAATATTCTACGGGGATCGCCTTATTCTTCTTCGAAGGCATTCCTATTGCTGAGGTGGTAATGTTGGATTCTGGCAGGGTCATGGGTTGCCAACTTTTCAATCTTACCATTTTTATATGCCTCTTCTGGCACTGAACACGTAGTGGATCGTTCGCGTTTTTATGAAGAGGAAATTGTTTAACTGCTGCGTAAGAGTCCTCCGGGTATTCCGTTGGGTGGTAATTTTGACTGTGTTTAGCGTGCTGCAGCTCAATCTTCAAATTTTAATTTCGTTATGAATTACATGAATTAATCCGCTCCTTGCGCCTGAAAGACGTCTCGATACGTAAATACCCGACTTTAGTTAAATTTACCCACTGTACTGCGACTTCTAGTAGCAGATGAGATAGGTTTTACTTATCAGACTGTATGCACTATTGTGTTCTTAATGTTGAAGTCATCCCAGCTTTCTTTACGGACCACTGTGTGTGTGTGACTTCAACTCTCGATCTTGAACGGCAACCAGTCAAATTGTTTCGCACTCAGTGGATGTTGGACTTCGCTCACCTAGCTGACCCCTCTCTCGATGACGCGATGCGAGTCGTGTGGGAGTGTACTCTACGGTCCACTGGTAAATACTCTTCCATCCTAGAGTGGTGGACATAGCTGGCAAAACAGAGGCTTAGGCAAAATTTGATACTTTTCTGTGCTACCAAAGCGCGAGACTTTCGGAGAACTCACGAATATTAGTATTCTGTCTTGCGTGCTGCTGCGGATTACGCCCCTCTGCGAATTGCGGATGTTAGGGTTTGTAAAGGCAAACTTGTTGACCTTTAAGAGAATACAAATGGAAGGTTTGAAAATGCGATCCAAGCTACGTTCACAGATGACAGAAGAACTGACTTCCTTATATCATATGCTTCGGCATCAGACCCGTCACCGACGCACTTGTATTCATTCTCTCACGACAAACAATGGACGTATCGTAATGGAGCACGCTGATATAGTGTGCGTTTTACACCATACTATATAGACATCTACGAAATAGATGAGTCCAGTGAAACCTACGACCCTCTGGTCAGCATCTTGGGTACGATAATTACACCTGAAAGTAATGAAATGCTCTTAGTTGTTTTTCACCCTGAGGAAGTTTACAAACTTATTTGAGATCCCCGGCTCTGGATGGACTCCCTAAGGAATTTTACTTGCTCTTTTGGCCACTGCTGGGTGCTACCTTTACGTCCCTCTAAGAATGAAGTGTTGCAGGGTAGAGTAGTTCTGACCTCGTTCAAAGTGGGAAAAACTGTTTTAATACCGAAACGCCCTGGACAGGCTCCCCCTGATAGCTTTCGCCCTATTAATTTGTTAAATTTTGACTATAAGGCTGTGGCGAAGGCAGTTAATAGTAGGATGTCGGCTCTGATGGAGATGATTGTTGCAAAACATCAAAGCTGCGTACCTGGTCGTACCATTGTTACCCCTACAGTCGAGTGTCGTGACGTAATTTCGGTTGCTGCTGTAAAGTCCGTCCCTTGTGCCCTTGTTTTTCTAGACTTTGATAAAGCATTTGATCTTGTTAATCACGACTTTTTGCTTAGAGTCTGGGGGCAGTTGGTTTTACTGTTGACTCACAGCGAATGCTCTCAAATCTGTTCACGGGTATTTCAGCTGCGATGGTTGTTAATGACAGACTGGCTCCCGCGTTAAATATCCGACGGTGAGAGTCTCAAGGAAGCCCGCTGTCAATGACTTTGTATGTGTTGGCTCTGGAGCTCCTACTTCGATTGCTGCTGGCATCCCAGCGGAAAGGTTGGACGCTTTCCGGAGGGACTATAGCTGTTCGTGCCTACACGGATGACGTGATGGTCCTACTCCGCAGTCCTGCAGAGATACCTCGACTGAAGGCTGTAATCGATGATTATTGTCGGAGTTCAGATGCACTACTTAATGAAGGTAAGTGCAGGCTTATTATTTCCCGAGGTTTTGATGATGCGGTTGTTCCATGGGCTACAGCAGTGGATTGGCATACGTCTCTCGGTACATCATTGGTCGTTCTCCACTCAAAATAGCGACGATCAACTGGAAGTCTGCTACGGAAAAAAATTCAGGGAGCGATAATAGGGCATGAAAGGCGTTCTCTTACTCTGCTCCAGAAAGGCCGCATGCTGGATACGTATGTCTTACCCAAATCTTATTACGTGGGCCAAGTTTATCCGCTTCCCTCGATGATTGGGAAGAAACTACAATTGTCTGGTCGTTTCTTATGGAAAGACATATCCTTTGCTTACGGTGCGAGGTGGTCACGAAGCCACGTTCCTTTGGTGGTTGGGCCTGGCTGATAGACGAAGAACGACGTAGATACTGCAATGAGACGACTGTTTTGACGATGAGTCAAGAAACTGACACATTCACGTATCGTTTATTTTACCGTCCCCGTCCTGCTAGTCTTGAACCCCAGATTGATGTTAGTTGCATAAATTGTAAGTTAAAACACATTCGTGACTTCTAACTTGCGGTGAGCAATTTAGGAGCAGACATTTTATGGAGACCCGTTCTCACCACGAAATTCCTAAAGACTTGTTGGGAAGCAGTCCATTGCCCGAACCTCGTTGAAAGAGGTACAACATTCTGGACAACAGTTTGGTTGAATATTAGACTTACGATTTTTCCGATGCGCACAGCGTCCTCGTGGTATAAGGTAGTAAATAACTTGTTTGCAACGAAGGAGCGACTTTTCCGTATTGGGCTTAGCGACACGTATTTATGTAGTCGTTGTACATCTACAGATAACATACATCGCTTTACTTGTGAAGGTCATATGGCAAATTGATCTTGGATTGGGAAACAGTCTTCCTTACTCGATCTTCTGAGACTGAATACACTACGGACATCATATTGCACCCAGACTCTTCCTTCTTTCCACGGTCGAAAACCCATACCGTTATTTTTGTAAAGTTAACTCTGCTATTATGTCCTCATCTAAGTGGGCTCAAATTTCATCCGTCACAGATTTTTCAGCTGCTGCAAGACGACATATAAAGGGCCAAATATAGTCCGAGATGGGGAGGTCGAGCAGCGCCTGTACCTTGACCTCCTGATTCACCTGACCTCAGTCTCCGGATTTTTCAGTCTGGGGTCACCTCATAAGCAAATCGTGCAGCGCTACCACTGATGCGGTTGAGGAACGGAATAGCGAATTTTACAATCGTGTCCACATTTCAGAGATGATCCGCGGATGTTTGAAAGACTGTGTAACTCACTGCAAAGATAAGTACAGTATTGCATCCAAATGCGACGACACGAGGAACAGTTGTGAGTGAACAGTAAATTACAGTATGTAATATGCTGAAGCAGTAGTGCATTTCATGTTAAGGTAAACCATGAGTGATATTTTAACCCACTTAAATGGAGACTTAATCGAAAAGCTTACATTTCAAACAGATCTGTAGTAACTGAGACAACATTTCACATAGAAGTCAGTGGTGCACATTAACCACGCACTTTTTAATTTTATTTGCAGCCATTTATAAATGACCAGCCACCTTTTCACTAAGAAAGGTTGTATTTTCACAATATGAAATTGTACATATTCGGAATGTGAAACGTATTTGGGTTCTTCTTATTTTAAGTAAGGTTGAACAATATTGCAGCTTAAAATACTTACGGACTTAAGTGTAATTATTAGGTCTACAACTTTGCTTCTGCAGGCATTATTGTGAACAACTAATGAAACATTTGCTATTCAATGTACGGGCTATCGCTGGCCGCTACTTCCTCCCATCGTCTGGGCAGCAGACGAATCCCGCGACGGAAGAAGTGGGCGTCTCTGAGGAGATCCATGAATCGATACAGTTTTGCACTTGGTCACCCTTTTTTTTTTTAAAAAAAGAAGAAAAAAGCTGTGTGCCACTGAACGATGAAAAAAGGTAGTCAGAGGGAGCAATGTCTGGAGTAGGACTTCCCATTTCCACGTTTCCAAGTACATTTTGATGGGTTTAGCGATATGGTGTCGAGCATAGTCATAATGCAGATTCACTTTTTCATGGGTATAGCTGTATTGTGACCGTTTATCTTTCAAGAATCGTCTCAAACGCATCAACTGCTTTCGATAACGATCCCCTGTGATTATTTCCGTCTCTTTCAGTACCTCCGTAGAGATTCTCTCTTTCACCGCCACGCCAGTTTTCGACGAAAAATCATCGTTCTTCAAGCGGTGAAACCATTTTCTGCATATTCTTTCTCCGATAGATGGCTCGCTATATGTTGTCCCCAACATTTTATGAACGACATTAGCAGATTTTGCTTGTTAAGCCAGAAAATGAAAACTTCCCGCAAATGACGAGAGCTGGGCTCGTAAGTTGATATACTCGTATTCAGTCGAGAATAACTTTATAATGAAATTACAAATCGACTAATATTTTGATGGTGTTATGTTTAGAAATGTATAAGTTTATTGTGTGACACTTACCACGTACCACCGGCACGCCAACATGCCGCTACTGCCATCTATTGCAAAACTACAGAAACAAAGTTGTAGACATAACAAGAAACAGAAATACTTAAATTTAACAATTTATGTATAGAAGATAGGAATTTGGGAAGATAGAAAAGAGATTATGATATGTTAACTTCATAATATATTATAAATTAGGAAAATTTTGTGAGGTAACAAGATTCTTGCATTTAAGGAGAAATAAAAGATAACATAAAAGTATATAGAAGTAAAGCTGTGAGGACGGGGCGTGAGTCGTGCTTGGGTAGCTCAGTCGGTAGAGCGCTTGCCCGCGAAAGGCAAAGGTCCCGAGTTAGAGTCTTGGTCCGGCACACAGTTTTAATCTGCCAGGAAGTTTCATATCAGCGCACACTCCGCTGCAGAGTGAAAATCTCATTCTGTATATAGATTTACATTAGAGATCCCATAACCTAGCTGTCTCGGGTGTGAGGACTAGGCAGATCATCGAGCCTGTCACATTGGAGGTAGAGTACAAAATATAACTTACACATTCATCTGATAAATTTATATGTGCAGACGTGTATTTGTATTACTCTTACATTTGTTATAGGGACTCGCAAATAACTCGCAAATGGCTTGTTTGCAGACCGATGTTTACTGGAACGCTTTTGCTTTTACTATCGTATATATTTTCACTCAGGCCACCTTTCGTTATTAGTAACGATACATCCTGTATATTTATAAGGAACAACTCAGAACACTAACAGTTAAAGAGGAAACATGCCACATGCAGCAGTCTTCAAAGATGTAAACACAGAAAAATGCAAAATGATAAAATAACTGGGACAGTTCTTTGCAGTTAGTAAAAAACAGATACTATTTAGTGTGTCTGATAGTAGTCCAGTTTTCGGAAAAGAAATTATCTGATCAACGAAAGGTGCTGAGAGTCGAATACGGTCTATCACCCAGGGAGTCAGTTCCCCGAAGGAGGCTGCCCGATTTCGTCACAGCCCGACGGGCACTTTACATCTTTAAGCTCCTACGTCAGAGGCTTACAATTACGCACGACACAACATTACTGTACGCGGCTGCAGTTTCCATAATCAGAAACACCATATGTCCGTAATTAGTTTGTGTCCATGTGAGCTGGCTTCCGACGCAAGACACTGACGTATTGTCTTTTTCACACAGAATAATATCTCCTGCAACGCATCTTCTGTTTTTAGCCAGTCGACAATATACGGTGTGTCCCACTGGAAAGAGGCCCCACAAACGTGTGTACTGATTCCGATGGACAGTTTGGTGACCAGCATATACCGTCTAAATTATGCACAAAAAGTTAGTGAACAAGATGAAGAGCAGGGGGAACGGTGTTGGATCTTCACGGTGGGGGACGGCCGCCGTTGTCGGAAGGAAAAGTGCCTGACGTGAAAACAACGATTTTCGGCCTTCCCTGAAAAGTCTGTTCGACGTTTATCTCAGGAATGTAGAATGTCACAGAGCTGTGAAGATAGCAAGTTTACAGTTTTTCAGGAGCTGAATGTCAATGACAAAGACAAACGCGCTACCTTTTACAGATGGTTTCAGTAATTTGTTGCTTAGAGGCCAGGAATATTGCAGTACACGCGGTTCTGTGTTGGGGCGTGGTTCCACCTCTCTGGCTGTGTAAACTCTCAGAACATGTTTGGGGTGTAATGAAAATACACATGCCCTGGTCGAGCAACACAGCGCTCAAGAGATTTGCGTGTTCTGTGCAATATCACATCGCCGCATCGTCGGGCCAATTTTTGTTTGTTTTATTTTTTAATTTCTTTTTTTGGAGTCTACTGTGACAATCTCATTTTACATCAAAATATTTCTGGAATTTAAGGACCCGTTGAACGATGAAGAACTGAGCGTCGGCTGGTACCAACATGATGGGGCCACATGCCATTCGTCTCTAGCTACCTTGGCTGAGGACGAATCATTTTTCCCGGCAGAATGATTCCGAAAGGACTGTGGCCCCCAAGATCACCTGATTTAACACCATCTGAATTTCTCCTCTGGGGCGACCCAAAGGCAAGGTCTACAGGAACAAATCACACAAATTGGAACATTTACGAGAGAACATCATCCATGAAATCCAGGAAGAGACACCAGATGTTCTGGCAGCAACTTTCGAAAACCTGCAGCACCGTGTTCAACTGTGTTTACAAGTCGAGGGCGCTCACTTCCAGCACCTTTTGTGATTTGTCTTTATCGCCTCATGAACGAGGTATGATACCTTCATTTCGTTTCATTTCCTGATATTTATACAAAGCTTTTAGATGTAATTTAAGCAAATGTTTGATTGTGGGGCCTCTTTCGAGTGGAACATCCTGTACTTCCGTAAAAAATGGCATTACTTTGAAGAAATTGTTTTCTTGACATCAAAATATGGACACCGTTTTCAAACTGAAGTAAAGGTCTAAGTGAATAATAATGGAAAACAATAATTGCGCTCTCTGTAAGAATTTGTTTCAAGAGTTGCAGACCTCAACTGTTTCCTAACTGTACAACTTCAAAAGTATAAGTACAGGTTGGATCGTTGTAAATTGCTGATATGGGGATGGAATAGAAAATTATGAACACTTAGAAACTTGCATTTTTATTTTTCTCATGTACAATAATGTAAGTTTCTAATTACAATGTTTAAACAGTATATCTGGCAAATGTCTACCTTCACAATCCACGAACTGCCGCAGTCGTTTTCTGAAATTCTCATGCACTCTTTCAAGCATGTCTTCTGGCATTTTTGCAGTTTCAGCCTCAATATTGTTACATAGGTCTCCCAGGGTGTTGGGACGGTTGCAATAAACTTATGACTTCAGGTAACCCAAAAGAAAAATCTCGCCTGGGGCGATCGTGCAGGCCAGTTGAGATCCCCCATCCGAGAGATAAGTCTTCCACGAAACGTCTGGCTCAAAAAATTCGTGGTAATGAACGCCCGCTGTGTGTGCAGTGGCACTGTCTTTTTGAAACCAAGTATGCTGTAATTGCATTGCCTCGAAAGCCAGCTGGAAAAACTCTTGCAGCATAGTTAAGTGGGGATTAGTGACGTGGTCTGAGTGCAGGGGTGTCTGGTGAATTTGCCTGGGGTTCATGTCGCTCCAGTACCGCATATTCTGTTTGTTTACACACCCACTGGGGTGTAAATGTGCCTCATCAGAAAAGAACACATTTGAGTCACGGGGTATGGTTGCAAGCACGTCTTAACAAGATGTTCTTCGTGTTACGTAATCCTGTACTGACACTTGCTGGACCACCCACATTTTACACAAGTGAAAAATTAGTTCATTATGAAGAATCCGGTGGAGAGAACATCTTGAAATGGCGAGTGAAGTGCGTGTTTCCGAGTTGAGCGTTTCGGAGATTGCAGTACTGCTGCTCTAACTCGTTCGACATTTTGTGGTGTTGTAACACCTCTCTCAGGTCCTGTGCTTACAGATGACACATCCCCTGTTGTTATGAATGAATTTTTCAAATTTAAAATTGATTGTCGTCCAGGAAGACAACCGAGTGTTTTTCGCAAACGAAAAGCACGCCGCACTGCAATGATCGAGTGGGAATTCGAGAAATACACTTTAGCACAAAATGAGCGCTCGTCATGTGTCCACTGTATTATCACAACTGAACAACAATTGAATACTAGCCTTCCGTCGGTCACCACGCCCACCCTCCCCTCTATTCGACCAACAGAGCCGCCACAACGTGAATTCTAAAAAAAGCAATTTACCGCACTCCACCCTGTATTAATTAGACTAACAATTCTACGCCTGATCATTGAACTCAAACCTAGCATAATTTCTACTTCGGAAGTGAAATAAATAAAAATTAAAAAAAATATATAATTTGAGTCGATCAAACTCTACAATAAATTGGTTATGTAGATTTAAGATGTAACTAAAACCTCCATACGAAATGAATCTTCGATTGACATAGTACTTGATGTTATTTAAGTGATTACAGAGTCGAGTCAAGTTTACAAAGGACTTGACAGTATTAGTCTGTAAGGTGCGGTTTTGCTTATTCTAGAATTGAGAACAACTGTGTAAGGTGAAATGACAAGTATAATGTCGCAATTTTTCTCACAAAATTAGACACTTTTACACAGTTTTCAACTCGACAACAGCTCAATGGATAACGCAGCTTGCCAACATCAAAAAATGAAATAATTTTATACACAACAATGTTAAATATTATCTCTCTGAAAATTAATCCTAAACACAATATTATGAAACTTTAATTGGAAGTTTATTTACAAAATTGCTCCTTCACATACGTTATGATGTTGGACAGTACTACGAAAATCGTCCGATTCCGGTTCAAAGTTCGGTGCTATTTAGGATGACAATCAAGTCTACCGTGGATGGTTAGTTAAGTGACAAATTTGAGCGTAAGATTACCCAAGGCCGCTCGAGTTTACGCCTCTGCACGCAGTATTGCTGCTGACTGCAAGGGCGCTCTCTCCCTCTGAAATTCCTACGAAACTAATCTGGCCTTTGCTGAACTTTCCAGCAGAAACTTTCCCTATGTTTCTCGATATGCAAGAAAACATGTACTCTGCCCTAGTCTTATTATGTGGCGATATACACGCACATGGTTGGAGCAGCGTGCCCTTTAGTGTCCTCTCAGTTCTCACAAGAGCAATTAACTAATGTGGCTGGTTCGTTTCTCCACAGTTGGAGCTAAAAGTTGCTACAGTTAATTTCTTCTCTTCGTCGTAGAGAGCGTTAAGCGCGCCATTCTGCAGTTGACGCCAGTTTAGAGAAGAGTCCTCGAAAATTTCTCTCGTGTCCTACTCATGGCAGAACTGCCTCCCTCCACTTGGGTTCATTCGTTTCTCACGTCATGGCCCTTTTCGACCAATAGAAGCGTTCCTCTTATTTTGTATAAACTCTCTCTACCAATCGCAATGTCCCTTCTACCAAACTGCATCGAAACTTCAGTATTTTTCTCCTTCCTAGTGCGTTTCCGCCAATCGGAGATTTCGTGCCCATTCTAGATGCCTAAAGTACATTGACGTTTCCGTACCTCACACTCGATGGACGAAAGGCGACACTGGCTCTTGTTTGTATCCCGTTGGAAACGCAGCTTTCCAAAGCTTTTTCTCTGTCCCTTGTGCAGATGTGCCGCTACATGCGGTCCTCTGGCTTGAATCACCTGGCCCGGGGTCACTGACCTTCCTCCTACCACCCCTTTAAGTGGTTTCCGTTGTAACCCCCTCAGTGTGCCTTCGCTACACTGTTGTACAGCTGGCTTTTCAAAACTAAAAGCGACTCGCATTGCCTGTTCCACTTTCTGATTTCTCCATCCACTTCACATTCTATGATGCCGTTAATTTTCAACCCAAGTTTGTCAGTGTTGGGTAAATAATAACAGATCACAATAGTCTTTTCATTTTTTACCCCACTTTTTACACACAATATATTGCAGATTGCTCCTAACTCCGATTCTGAAAATGATGCTTCAAAGACTGACTTGTTAGTTCGAAGTTTGCCAGCTAAAACAATAAAATTCTCTCAAGCATTTCCGATTTCTTCTGTCAGCTGGAACTCTTCCGAAGATTAACTGATGTAGAGATTTGATGGTTTTAATTGGCGCAGAGTATATATTTTTCTTAACTTTTCCGATTTCACCTAACTTTGCCATATCTAGACTTTTCTTCTTTTTTATGTCGGCTATTTCTCCTTTCGTCACGTTTAAAATTTCTCCTTGCGTCGCTCTGCTACTGCTAATCGTCGTTGGAACGTGAAGCCTTGTCGTGGATGCAAAATCGCCGTGATTACACGTCGCTATGTCGTGGCAAGCAAAACGACGCTCAGAAAAGTTCGTAACAGACGTCGTTGATTAGGCGGGAAAACTGTGTCGTCACTTGAATTGATTTCGGAAAACGCTCCCAAAATTTCAAGGAAAAACGTTTTCGATTTTCGTGAAAGACTGTTTATTAATCTCCTAGTTACAGACTCAAGTACTGAACGGTCAAAAGAAACAAAAGAACATACTCGTGTTTTTCCGTGAATATTGTTTCAACACGAACATAACAGTTTCTCTGGCGTGTCATCAGTCTCGTCAGCAGGGAAATCCTTAAACCCCTCGTCCGAATCCAACATAATGGTCTCGAAAAAAGTTTCAAGGTTCCTTGAGAACATCATCTGAAGAACATATGGCAAAACTTTAGAAGATTTGCCATAAATAGAAATTACAGAAGTGACCTATCCAGCCGGTTCGTTTGGCACCGAAAACTCGTGTTTCTTCAGGCGTGTCTTGATAAAGGATAACACTTTTCTAAAACGGAAAATGGCATTCCTAGATAAATGTCTAAAGAACATACTGTAGTAGTTACTCAAATAATTGCCATCCACGCCACAAGAAAACGTTTTATAAGCTGGCTAAGGCCCATCCTGGACCGCATCTATTGCAAAAGAAGCAACCGATTTGCTTAATTTGCCACGGCTAGAGGAACTGCGTACCATTAGGTGGCTTGCGGAGTATGCTGTAGCTGTAGATACAATGTTGAAATTTTGACACTGTGCGATAGGATAGTTACAGTATGCCCGTTCCCCCCAGGGGGTCCACAACTCTTTTGTGGATACGTGCGTAGCGAGCACGGAACCCCGAGCTAATGTAGCCCTCCTTCCTTTCCGGGCTGCATACCTTCCTTTTCCGCATCCTTCCCTCTCCCCCATCTTCGCCTCTCCTCCCCTAGCCCCTGGCTCTTTCCTTCCCTTTCTCCCCCTCTGGGAGTATGGTTTGTGCCTACGTCCGGAGACGGACGCTCGTAAATGTACCGCATTCTTCGCCTTCTCTGCTTGTATGTCTTCATCCTTCCTTTGTCCTTCTCTTTTACTTACCTCTTCTCTTTACCCTTTTCTCCACTTCGGCGTTTGAGACCTCTCCTCTTTCCTTTACCTTTCTTTGTTTTTCCCTTTCTCTTTCTTCCTCCCTGTGCATGTCTGAAGGCCGACCCAAGCATTTTTGTGTGTAGCCGGTGACGGGGTAACGCGTAATTCCCCGCCCCGGGTAGACAGGTAGGACACGTACGTACCCCCTGGTAACGGCCAGGCCCAGGGAGGGGTGATTACCCGAGCTGATACCTTTCGAAAGTGCCGATTGGTCCCTCCGTCCGTTTGTCGGGAGGTGTGACCTGAGGTGTGAACAATCACCTAAAGCGGGAGTGCCCTCAGAGAGGGCCCCCACAATGGAGGAGCGCGCCATCGGAGACGCTGGTAATCATGGGGGATTCTTCCGCAATGGTTTCCTCACCTTCCACTATGTCTGCTCACAAGCGTAACTTCACTGAGTCTCAGCCACAGACAGTTCTTCCATCGTTGCTACAGTTCCTTGTTGTTTCTCGGTCTGACGAAGGTCACGACTTCTCCACGGTCAACCCTTCCATTATTCAGAAAGGTGTCGACGCAATTGCAGGTCCTGTAAAGTCTTGTTACCGATTACGGAATGGCACCCTGTTGTTAGAAACAGTCAGTGCCCTCCAGGCACAAAAATTGCTGCGTACTTCACTGCTCCACACCTTCCCTGTCTGGGTTGAAGCGCACCGCACTTTAAATTCCTCGCGTGGAGTCGGTTCTACACGCTCCCTCCATGGATTGTCTGACGAAGAAATTCAGCACTACCTGTCTGACCAGGGCGTAACGGCTGTTCATAGAGTTATGAAAAGGGTTGACACGAACATCATTCCAACCCGCACTGTCTTCTTGACATTTGACAAAGTTCAACTCCCATCCAAAATCAAAGCAGGCTATGAGATAATTTCCGTTCGCCCTTACGTCCCAAATTCTACGCATTGCTGTCGGTGTCAGCGGTTCAATCACACCAGCCAGTCCTGTTCCAATCCAGCCAAATGTGTTACGTGTGGCAAGGATGCCCATGAGGGTGCTTGTCCACCTCCATCCCCTCGCTGCATCAACTGTATGGGTGACCACGCTGCTTCCTCTCGAGATTGCCCCGTTTTTAAGGACGAAAAGCTCATCCAGGAAATCAGAGTGAAGGAAAAGGTGTCGACCTTTGCTGCTTGAAAATTATTCGCCAGTCGACAGCCCACCGTGCCTCACACAGGAAAATACAGCACTGTCCTTGCTTCTCCTTGGCCAACAAAGGAGGCGGCCACACAGACTTGCGACCTCACCTTTAGTGCCACAGACGTCAGATCGGCCAGCGCAAAGATCGCCCGTTCAACCTCACCACTTTCGCCTGCCCACTCTATGGCTCACCCTTCGTCGGGTTCTGCTAAATCTCGAGCCCAAAAGTCAGACACCAAGACTTCAAAAAAAGAGCATACTCGTGAAGATTTTTTACGTACCCCAACTTCACAACCATCGGTTCCTCCTTCATCTAAACATCATACTTCCAAGAAGGCTACAAAGAAACCCAGTTCATCTCCTTCTCCGCCAAGGCGTGTCCCATCTACAGCACCACCTGGCTGAAATCGCCCTCGGCCGTCTTCTGTGTCGCCGAGGCGCACTGCTGGCGGCCGATCAACCGGCCGATCGCTGGTGGCGGGAGCTGCTCCTGAACAACCTATGGTTCAGGATCTTCTGACTTCGGCTGAATGCCATTCCATGCTGTCGGTCACAAGCTCTGAGCAGTCGTTGAGTTGACAACAACCTTGGTCACATTCCTCCATTTTCTGTTCACCCTATGTCCATTATCCACTGGAATATCCGCGGCATTCGAGCCAATCGGGATGAATTGTCGATCCTCTTAAGATCCTACTCGCCGGTCATCTTTTGTCTTCAGGAAACAAAGCTGCGTCCCCATGACCACTTTGTTCTCCCTCATTTTCAGTCCGTCCGATATGATCTCCCCTCTGTTGAAGGCACTCCAACCCATGGAGGACTCATGATTCTTCTCCATGATACTCTCCATTATCACCCAATTCACTTAAACACTTCCTTCCAAGCTGTCGCCGTCCGTCTTTCCCTTTCTGGATACACGTTCTCTCTTTGTACTGTATACATTCTATCGTCCACACCAATGGCACGAGCTGATCTCCTTCATCTTCTTGGTCAGCTTCCACCCCCCTATTTGCTGGTTGGGGACTTCAATGCCCACCACCCGCTTTGGGGATCTCCACATCCTTGTCCACGTGGCTCACTCTTCCTAGACGTCTTCCACCAAGCGGATCTAGTTTGCCTCAACACTGGGGTCCCTACATTTTTGTCTGCCTCCACGACAAATTTCTCTCATTTGGACCTTGCAGTCGGTACTGTTCCGCTAGCTCGGCGCTTCGAATGGTTCGCCCTTGATGATACACACTCGAGTGACCACTTTCCATGTGTCCTTAGACTGCAGCCTCAACTGCCATATATGCGCCCGAGACGCAGGAAGTTTGCCCAGGCCGACTGGACACTTTTTTCGTCTCTAGCGACATTCGATGACCGTCACTTTCCCAGCGTCGACGATGAGGTCACACATATTCTTACAGCTGCGGAACGTTCAATACCACGCACCTCCGAATTTCCCCGGCGCCCCCCAGTTCCTTGGTGGAACGAGGCATGCCGTGACGCAATACGTGAGCGGCGACGTGCTCTCCGCGTTTTCCGCCACCATCCTACTTTGGCCAACTGTATCCGCTATAAGCAGTTCCGAGCGCGATGCCGTCGTGTCATCCGCGATAGCAAGAAGGCAAGCTGGAAATTCTTTGTTAGCTCATTTAACACCTTCACTCCCTCCTCGGAAGTTTGGAGTCGGCTTAGACGGTTCTCAGGCGCGCCTAGTTTCTCCCCGGTCTCTGGGCTCACTGTCGCGCATGATACATTAGTGGACCCAGTCGCAATTTCTAACTCATTGGGTCAGCACTTTGCTGAGATTTCCAGCTCTTCAAATTACCCGCCAGCGTTTCTCCCGAAGAAACGTGCAGTGGAAGTGCGACCTCTTGCTTTCTCCTCTCAAAATCGCGAAAGCTACAATACTGTTTTCTCCATGCGGGAACTCCAACATGCATTCTATTCTTCTCGCTCCTCCGCCCCAGGACCGGATGGTATCCACGTCCAAATGTTGCTGCATTTATCAACCCATAGTCTGCGTTACCTCCTTCGCCTTTATAATCGAATTTGGACCGACAGTACTTTTCCCAGACGATGGCGGGAAGCTATCGAAACCTGGAAAGGACAAACATCTCCCCTCTAGCTATCGCCCCATTTCTCTCACGAGTAGTGCCTGTAAGGTTTTGGAGCGTGTAACGCTGGAAATGCATATCCTCCTATTTCCATTTATTGTACTATAAATTTGTTTTCCTTATTTTTGTTACCTGAATATATAACATTTCTGGGTCTTCGTATATTGTAATTGTTTTACTATATATATATATATATATATATATATATATATATATCCATTTATGTCCGATGTGTAATTGGTTTGTTTCGTAAATATTATTTGTATTTTTACGCTGGGTCTTGCCTAGGGAAAACTGCTATCGAACGATTACATCGATAGGTCGTGTGAAGAATCAAAGTGTGTAGGATCTTTGGTAGTGTTAACTCTGTCGTGTGGAGCGCGGGCTGAGCAGAGAGGGAGTCTGGCTGGGGTAGTGCAATGGAGCAGGTGTGTTGTGTGACGCTCCCGCGAGTTGCCGCGCTTTCGGGGTTTGGAAGCATGTAATTGCGCTCGACTCGCGATGATAGTTTCTGACATGGTGTCGCGGACGGGAAGCATTAGCTGGCGCACATCAAGAGCCCGTTTCGCCTGGTGACCGTGTCGAGAAGAAGGCGCGCCAACATCCAGCTTCTGCAACAGCGACGGCCGACAATGAGTGACTGTCGCCACCTCCTCAATCGACGGCTTCAAACCTTCAATCAACCAACAAGGAAGACTGGGAGCACGTAAAGTTTTAGAACTGTATGGCAGACCTCAGCTTTTCAAACTGTACCATTTTCGGAACTGTAATTACAGCAACTTAGCATGAACATTTGTTGCTCATTGTCCCAATTGCATTACCAAGCAGGGTCCCTTCCTTTTCCGGAACGAACCCGAGTGTCGTTGAAATTCAAACGCCAGCATTAAAATAATAATATAGCATTTCACTGCTTTAATTTCAAAGTTCAGTTAAGGTATTCATAGCTGGCTACAATATTTAGATTACACAAGCACGAATTAAGAGTGCGAGTTTTGTTACCGTATTTTAGCTTACCTGTGACTGCAGCTCAGCTTGGTTCGTACTAAATTTTACTATTGTTAATTGTTCAGAATCATTTAATTCAAGTTCAAAGTTAAATCTCTTATTTCTAAATTGCGTGGATTCAAGTAGCTTTTGAAATGATTGTTGAGGTAGTCCGGGACTGACCGTATTCTGCTGAATTTCGATGTGCTTCAGAAAGAAAGCTCACTATTAAATTCAGTCACTAAATTAACTTTCGAGTTTCCTGTTTTATTAATTCTTTTGCTAAATTGGGTCGGAGTGTGGCGAAATTTATTACTTCTGACAAACTTTCAGTTTTCATACTGCAGTTGCCACGCTTCTGGTGCTAATTATATGTGTAGTAGCCTTTCTTTTTCAGTTACTATAGTGGTTGTCCTTAGGACTGGCGACCGTAGTTTTCCCCAAGTCTCAAATATCTAATTACCGCTAGTTAATTGTTAGCGTGACGGCCGCACATTTGCTTTCTTTATTAACTTTGCCCCTTTTCAAAATTAATTTCCACCAGTTTCATTAGCATTTTTCCTTTCATTTAGATGTAACCCTTTCCTCCCTCTTTACCGACAGATTGGCTTCGGTGACGATTGCTTTTCCCAAATTTCCATTGGGTGCACGCGGTTTGGTTTTTCACTGTCATTGGGGTCGATGAGTGAGGGGGAGGTTACAAGCGTATGGTGAATTACCGTTTAGCTTGGTGGCTGGAATCCCGCAGTCTTTTAACACCTGCCCAATGCGGATTCAGAAAGCATCGTTCTGCAGTTGACCATCTTGTTGCTCTCTCCACTTATATCATAAATAATTTTCTCCGGAAACGCCAAACAGTAGCAATATTTTTTGATCTGGAGAGAGCATACGATACCTGTTGGAGGACAGGTATCCTCCGCACACTGTTCTCTTGGGGCTTTCGAGGTCGGCTGCCCCTTTTTCTTCGCGAATTTATGGCAGAGCGCACATTTAGGGTGCGGGTGAACACTACTCTCTCCCGTACTTTCTCCCAAGAAAACGGGGTACCCCAGGGCTCCGTGCTGAGTCTTGTACTGTTTGCCATTGCCATCAATCCAATTATTGATTGTCTCCTTCCTGATGTCTCGGGCTCCCTCTTTGTGGACGATTTTGCAATCTACTACAGCTCTCAACGGACCAGCATTCTTGAACGACGTCTTCAAGGATGTCTCGATCGCCTCCACTCTTGGAGCATCGACACCGGCTTCCGTTTTTCTCCCAGTAAGACCGTTTGTGTTAATTTTTGGCGACGTAAGGAGTTTCTTCCGCCCTCCTTACATCTAGGTCCTGTCAACATTCCGTTTTCAGACGTCGCTAAATTCTTGGGTCTTATGTTTGACAGAAAACTGTGCTGGTCCTCCCACGTTTCCTATCTTTCGGCTCGCTGTCTGCGATCCCTCAACACCCTCCGTGTCCTGAATGGTACCTCCTGGGGAGCGGACCGAGTGGTCCTTCTCCGCCTCTATCGCGCCTTAGTGCGCTCGAAATTGGACTATGGAAGCATAGTCTACTCCTCTGCTCGGCCGTCTATTCTTCGGCGTCTCGACTCTATCCACCACCGTGGATTACGTTTAGTGTCTGGAGCTTTTTACACCAGCCCTGTGGAAAGCCTTTATGCTGAGACAGCTGAACCTACGCTGTCCAATCGGCGAGCAGTCCTTCTGAGTCGTTATGCTAGCCATCTGTCTTCCATGCCTGCTAATCCAGCCCATGACATTTTTTTCGACGCCTCCTTTGATGTAGGGTACGCAGGCCGCCCCTCCTCCCTACTACCACCGGGAGTCCGCTTCCGTCAACTGCTCCATTCTCATTCCTTCCGCTTTCCTAAAACCTTCTTGACAACTTGGGGTACAGCACCGCCTTGGCTCCGTCCCCGGATCTGCCTGCTCCGAGACCTTTGTCGATTTCCCAAGGATGGTACCCCTTCACTTGTTTATCTTCGGGCATTTGCTGCTCTATGTGCACAAATGATGGACGCCACATTTATTTACACCGACGGCTCGAAAACATCGTTAGGTGTAGGGAGTGCCTATATTGTTGGCGACACCCCAAATCACTTTTGGCTTCCCGACCAGTGTTCGGTTTATACTGCGAGCTATACGCTGTTCTCCAGGCTGTCCACTACCTCCGCCGCCATCGGCGGATACAGTACGTTATCTGCTCATATTCTCTCAGCCCTCTCCTCAGTCTCCAAGCTCTTTACCCTGTGCACCCTCTGGTCCACCGGATTCAGGGCTGTCTGCGCTTGCTCCACCTGGGGGGGGCGCCTCGGTGGCGTTCCTCTGGCTCCCGGGACACGTTGGTATCTGCGGAAATGAGGCGGCCGATATTGCAGCCAAGGCTGCAGTCTCTCTTCTTCGGCCAGCTATTCAATCGATTCCCTTCGCCGATCTACGGAGCGTTTTATGTCGTCGTGTTGTTCATTTATGGCACGCGCATTGGTCGACACTTCCCCTAAAGAAATTGCGGGACGTGAAAACTCTTCCTTGTGCTTGGACCTCTTCCTCCCGAACGCGTCGTCGGGAGGAGGTAATTTTAACTAGACTAGATAGGGCACTGTCTTTTTAGCCATCGACATCTTTTAAGCGGCGATCCTCCCCCACTCTGTCCCCACTGCTCTCAGCTGTGGACGGTAAGACACCTTTTAATTGAGTGCCCCTATTTTAATCCGTTACGCTCCCGTCTACAGCTATCGCCTGATCTATCGTCGATTTTAGCAGATGACACGCGCTCAGCCGATCGCGTTCTCGCGTTTATTAGTGCCAGTGAAATGACGTCAGTCATTTGAAGCTTTTTTTGGGACAATCAACCCCTTTCTGTAGTGGATTTTTAAGTCTTCCTTCTGCTTTTAGTTTCTCCAATTTTATGACTTTCGTTCCCATTGCTGCTGGTTTCCGTTTTCGGTTTTTTACTGTTTCCTAAGTCATAGACCGGGTGCTAATGACCATAGCAGTTTTGCGCCCTAAAACCAAAACAAAAAAGTAAGTAAAATCAAATTAATGAATGTGTCATCCCTCTGAATCTGAAGCTGAGCCCATCGCAGAATACAGTGAGACGCATACAATCAGTACCAGTTAATACTTGGTGGACACTGATATGGCAAGGATGATATTTACGGAAACGCGGAACACGAACAACACTACTCCGGCTCATTCCAGGTTCCCTTGCGATTTGACGCGAACTAACACAAGGATCTCGAATCACAGTGGCAAGAGTACCAATTTCCGTTTCCTCGTTAGTAACTTTCATTTGCCGGATATGTTTCCGATGTGTTAAAGATCCAGTTGTTATCAATTTATCATACACATATTGAAATGTACCACGTGTAGGGTGAGTACGTTGAGGATATCTTTCAGCGTTAAGTCTCTAGCTATCACTGAATGTCGTTGGCATTCTCCGTAAATGAGAAACGTACCGCCGGCCGCGGTGGCCATGCGGTTCTAGGCGCTGTAGTCGGGAACCACGCGACTCCTAGGGTCGCAGGTTCGAATCCTGCCTCGGGCATGGATGTGTGTGATGTCCTTAGGTTAGTTAGGTTTAAGTAGTTCTAAGTTCTAGGGGACTGATGACCTCAGATGTTAAGTCCCATAGTGCTCAGAGCCATTTTGAAGAAACTTACCGACTTGTTCTTCGAAGGAATACATCATTCACATTCGCTTGATCCAACGATACTAATCTTACCGTTCCTATTAGTGCTGTATTGCGAAACCGTCGAATAGTGTTACATGTCAGTGGCACGTTAGATTGATACGCGGATTTCGGCTAATATTTACTTTTTGCACGATATACGGGAGAGAATTGTCAGAGCATGTGCTTCGATAAGTGCCGAAGTGATAAGGAATACCACACAATCCACGATAAGAAGATTGCAGCACTGCATTGATACCAATGGTGATCACTTCGAACACCTTCGGTAAATGGATGTTCATGCCACCTTTTTGACCTTGGTTGACCTTCAAAGACCTTAGTTACACATCGCTGGATTCGTCTCGATAGCCGCTAACAGAAAATAAGTACCAAACTATCCAATTAAAAAAAACAAACAAAGTTGACCTTCATATCCCTGAAGCGAACCTACCTAGCAACAAAAAACCAACGTCATATTATGGCCCCCGTTCTCCCATGCAACATTTGTCCAACAAACGTTTCAGCTACTATCATAGTTTCTGAGTTATTCTAAGTGGCAATAGTTAGCGACTCACCCTATATACTGGGTGCTATATTAACTGTCTTACCTTGTTTTGTCCCTACTTTGTTAATAGCTTGTGAATATAATTTTCTTGGCTGGAGAAGTAGTGTTTCCGTTAGCTTATTCTCTTACCGTTATGGTTTACATCTCTGTGTCTCTAGCGTAATTTTATGATGGTATTGGTGCAGGTGTTTTGAAAATACCCAATGACGTGTTCTAACTGTTCATGAGTCACGTGCTTCTTAGAGGGAAGTACGGTACTGCGGCTATGGTAATCATTCTCATCTACATCTCTCAATGGCGCATCATCTGACTTTCATTTCTTTCCAACCAAGAGGTCGTTTTTAATAGGCATGCACTTCTAGGAAGATGAAATGCTGTGTTTCGAGGTCAAGTCGTGGCCGCCGCCGCAGCCTGCAAAATTTCCTCAGGTAAAGTCTATGTAGATGAGTGATGCGCCGGAACAAGGATGTAGCCTGTAGTAGTGAGTATGTACAGGACGAATAATAGCTGTACACCGTTTCGTTCTTCACGGTTGGTGAGTCACAAAAAGGTTTTAAGTAAAAGCTCTATATGAGTCGTGATGTTATTGTCCCCGGGCTACCGGACGCAACGGTTAAGACACAAGCCTGCTATTCTAGAAGAAACCTTCAAAGGACACAACTAACGAATGGTGGTGTTTTTGTGTTTTAATCGTGGACAGTTAAAGATGCGTTTCGTTTTGACTGCAGTCTACCACATAAATGAAAAACCTTCTGGCACATAAATCAAGACATCTCAGTTACAATCTACTTTTTAAATTAATAGAAGTTAAAGAAATATCGTGTGCTTTTTATTATTATTATTATATGTTCTCGCTGCAGCTGCAGCATAGCCTTCAAATGCCACAAAAAATGGCCCACACAAAAATAAATTGCTTGTCCAGCTTCCTGTCAAATTAAAAAATCTGGAAACACTGGAATGTGGTGCTGTTTTTTAAAAGACAGGCAGACAGATGAAATACTAAATGGATAAGTTCTAGAAGTAATATATTAGGAAAGAATTGTATGTAGATTCTTTTCTAAACAATGAACGGGTTAATGGGGCATCTAGTATCATGTCCAGAAATGATTAATAATAACTAACTTAGAGCAGGAAGGAACAGTAGAGGAAGAAATACTACGGTTAGACAAACCTTAGAGTATGCTAAACAAATTGTATAGGATTTTGAATATTGTAATTACATAGACGTGAAAAGATCAGCACAAGATGGGAACAAATGCAAGGAAGACTAATGCAATACGGTGAGTGGTGAAAGACGTGGTTCTCAGTGAAGTACGTCAAACTATTGAGTATAAGGTAGATATACGCTCATGAATGAGACACACCCACTTTTAGTATCACGTCGCACCCACTTTCTGGTTTGTTTTGTGGGGCGCTCAACTGCGTGGTTATCAGCGACCCACTTTCACGTTGATGACGTCGCTGATGCTTCAAGGGAAAGAGTATGTGACACACCGATACCATATGGAAGCCATCTAAAATCCCTCATCAACGGTCCAAAACTGGAGACTGGCCAGCGCTACATCCAAGGCGAAAAAGTCTTACTCTATGGTGTTCGATACTGATGGTAGGACTGATGGTAGGTGACTGGGTAGCCACATTGGTGTACCTGGATGCTTCAATCGTTTTGACCCAGTTAGGAGGCACTGAAGTGATATATCATATTTCCGGATATGTAGACCGCCTGTGAACAGCTGTGGGAGGAAAAACGAATGACTGCCCAATGTTTGGCAGTTGGTTCCTGTGTCATACGCTAGTTACAGACTACCACGCTTTTCAGTGTTAATTCGAAGCTTAACGCCCCTCCCCAGCCTCCCAATGTAGTAGGTATAATTCTAACACCAGCATGTACGGTACTCCGTTGAAAATTGCAACGCGCTGCTCTGTAAATCTTGCCTTGACATACTCCACTTTGCACTAATGAAACAGCTAAGAAACAAGGGAAACTACCGTAGTTATTCTGTTGCAATACGGTGATTGGTGGAAGACGTGGTTCTCACTGAAGTACGTCATAGTATTGAGTATTTTTGGTAAATTACAGTAAGGGTGTACCCAGCGAAGGGGTAGCTGAGGCCACCTGCACCACCCTCCCCTCCACCACACACACACACACACACACACACACACACACACACAGATAGAGAGAGAGAGAGAGAGAGAGAGAGAGAGTGAGTTCATTCGCAGGTATTTATCGTAAAGTCTCGAACATGTTTTGAGATTCACAGCGAAAGCAATAAGAGTTGCCTCCCAGTGCGTGGCCCTCCGCACTCGCCACGGTAAAATTCCAGATTTCAAACACAAGAAGAACGGCTATTTGAGACGGTCGAAAGTATACGTGTGCTATATCCGGATACGGTCATCATGGTCATACTAAAAAAAAAAAAAAAAATCTTCAGAGTTACAACTGCGCATATGCGCATATTTTGTAGTATTCTGCAACTTGTTCCTCTTTGTAAGTCTTGCTGCAGATCAGTTACATTCTCCCATGCTAACAGGATCAGAGACAGTTGTAACACATGACAGCAGCTTACGTAATATGATCTGATAGTCTTTCAAATTCTGAAGGTGGCAGGGGTAAAATACAAGGAGTGAAAGGCTATTAACAATTCGTACAGAAACCAGATGGCAGTTATGAGTCGAGGGACATGAAAGGGAAGCAGTGGTTGGGAAGGGAGTGAGACGGGGTTGTAGCCTCTCCCCGATGTTATTCAATCTGTATATTGAGCAAGCAATAAAGGAAACAAAAGATAAATTCGGAGTAGGAATTACAATCCATGGAGAAGAAATAAAAACTTTGAGGTTCGCCGATGACACTGTAATTCTGTCATAGACAGCAAAGGATTTTGAAGAGCAGTTGAACGGAATGGACAGTGTCTTGAAAGGAGGATATAAGATCAACATCAACAAAAGCAAAACGAGGATAATGGAATGAAGTCGAGTTAACTCGGGTGGTGCTGAGGGAATTAGATTAGCGAATGAGACACTTAAAGTAGTAAAGGAGTTTTGCTATTTGGGGAGCAAAGTAACTGACGATGGTCGAAGTAGAGAGGATATAAAATGTAGACTGGCAATGGCAAGGAAAGCGTTTCTGAAGAAGAGAAATTTGTTAACATCGAGTATACATTTAAGTGTCAGGAAGTCGTTTCTGAGAGTATTTGTATGTAGTGTAGCCATGTATGGAAGTGAAACATGGACGATAAATAGTTCGGACAAGCCTACACGACTCTGCTCTAGGCTTCTGTTCTCGTTTCTCTCCTCGGAACTGCGTCTGTTTCACGGTGGGAAATGCATTTAGGCGTCCTTGTGTTAGTCTGTGGTATTCCATTTGCTCACTCGTTGATCGTATTACTTTGGTTAATTTAATGTCAGGATTTATTCGGAACTATGTGACATATTGCCGGATTTGCTATCATGCCAGGGTTTTCATGGAATGTGTTGGATTTGCCTGACACCTTACACAGTTTCTTTTGAAGCTGTCGCCCTCTTATTTTTCCTCAGAATCCTCTACAATGATCGTCCGACATGATCATTCATTATACCCTTTTGTCACCGTTGTGACTTAGCAGGATATGCTTTTCCGCTTTCTCTGTATGCGGCATAAATCTCTGATGCTGCGCTCCTTGAAACACCAAACACTTCAGCTACCTTGATTACGGAAGCACCCACCATACGACAGCGAACAATTTGCCCATGTTCGAATTCATTTAGCTCCGACATAACGCACTCACAGTTACACAGAACGCTGTTCTAACCACGACTGGCACTTGCAACGTATTGGGGGCCCTGCACAGGTGCCGTTCGTTGTGAAATACAACAGCTCAACCTGCATCCTTGGCTGGTATCTACGTTTATTTTGACGCATGCAGTTCTCTCGGTTTTTCCGTAGTTTTGGCAAACCCCTGTACTCGTTAATGGGGTAGGTTGGAACCATCTTCAGGTTGCTGATGACACTGTACTGTTTGCCACAAGTGCAGGCGAACTTTAGATGTTAATAGAAGGAATTGATACAGCGACTTTGAAACTAGGCTGCAAAATCAGATACAAGACTGAACTGACGTGCGACGAAGATATCACCCATGTTAACAATCAAGGCACAGAAATTATTGATGAGTTTTGGTACGCAGGTAAGTTGAAGTCATTGACTGGATATGCAGGAATAGTAATAAATCAGCCTGTAGCGCTTTTAGTAAACTAAATAGGGTTCCCAAAATTAAACTTCCAGTGCGACTGAAAATAAAACTTGCAGTGTGTACTACAGTTTTGATTTATGGCTGTGGGACATGCACTTTATTGCGAGAGCCAGTGAAACACTGCAACCTGTCCCATGAAAAATGGCAAGTTACGTGCTGTAAATTGTTAGACGAGACAGAAAACCAAACAAATGAGTCAGGAAAAGGACTGAAATCAAAGAGATAATTGTGAGTGTGAGGTGAGCCGGATATGTAAGAATGAATATCGAATGAGTGATTATGATAATGATCGAAGCAAGGGATACGCAAAGTTAAGAGGAAAGTAATGGAGTGAAGTAGAAACTGAAGTCATCAACATTTCATTTGAAAAGGTACCGTGATAGAGACACTGAAAGTATTCTATCTATGAAACACGACTGTATGGAATTGTGGAAGCAAGATACAAATTAGGAAGCGATTCGCGCAGGAAATGAAAATGTTCTTCAACAGATAAGCTTTACTTCTATGGAATAGTGATGAAATTTTACGTCTGGAGCACGAATTTAGATGGAGGAAATTATAGAAAGATAAACATGGAACATTAAATGTGGTCCCACACAAGAATATTTAAAATTAAGTAGGCAGATGAGATGAAGTGACATTAGAAAGTCTAAGCGGGGATAGAGGTGTATGAAAAACCCCGAATCAGGAAAATGGACTGTCAAGTGGGACACCTGCCACTGCACTCATGGATAGTCAACTTCGATTGATAGGAACAGCGGCGGGTACCAAAAAATTCCCAAAATGGTTGCAGAGGATGCTGGGTTTAGTAGGTACTTAGTGATGAAAAGAGTAGCATAATGCAAGAACAAATAGAAGACTCAAAGCAGTAAAAAGACTCATAAAATAAAAAAGTGGTGTCAGACTCGAGGAGACATCTTCGAACAAAAAGCAAATGATTTAACATCACTGGTAATAACTTGTTTTTGAAATACTTTTCCTCTGTCAGCAATTCGATTACATATTCATGAAGACGGACATATTTTCCTTAAGGCTGCGCACCGCATTTATATAATGTGCGACGAGATCGCTTCAGACTCAGGCGACCACAGTAATGTCTTCAGAAAACCGGCGAAAGTTTTTCCTGGTGCGGTTTTTCTGACCGTTGTGTTCACACATGAAGTCCGTTGGCATTAGGGAACAGATTTCTTCTTGCTGTTTACGTGACCAGTAGTGGACGATGACAAGCATTCTGTCCCAAATAAACACACAATGGGACTGTAGAAAAACATTTACCAGAGGAAAATCTGTTACAGCCATGCTGTAGACCGTGGAAGCTTGTAAACCGTGGGCCGGCCGTGCGGGTCTCGGCGCTGCAGTCCGGAACCGTGAGACTGCTACGGTCGCAGGTTCGAATCCTGCTTCGGGCATGGATGTGTGTGATGTCCTTAGGTGAGTTAGGTTTAAGTAGTTCTAAGTTCTAGGGGACTGATGACCTAAGATGTTAAGCCCCATAGTGCTCAGAGCCATTTGAACTATTTTTGTAAACCGTGGAAGCTTCCCTCGTAACATATTAATGGCTCATAAAACACGATTTTATGCTTCATCCAGACACGAAACGGATGTGCATCAAGCATTATGAAACCTACTAAGCAAAAGAGAAGTACAATATTTTATTTCAATTATCTTTCGTTCGACTCCACGACTCCATCAAAGTTGATCGTAGTTTCCCTGGTTCCAACTTTTTCGTAATTTTTGTATCCTGCAAGTGAAACTGGTGATTTTTCGTTTCCTTATAAATTAAGTTCTTTCAGTTTATTTGCATTTACCAGGTGTACCGGTATGAAATGAGCGTTAAGATACAAATGTGTCGATAGGGAACATTTGTCGTGAACGAGCCTTAAATTTTTTTGGTTTGGTTGGTATGACATCTGTCAAAGATATTTAGTATACCTCAAGTCATGGAGCAAACATCATCATATGTTTTCATCGTGTTAACAATATCGAATTTTGTACCAGAAAGTCATGATTTGCGGAAAGCATTAATTTTTTGTTTTCATTTGAAAAAAGTGCTGCAGAGTCGCATCGAATACTTGTCGAGACATATGGTGATCATGCTCTATCAGAAGCAACATTAAAAAGATGGTGTCAACGGTTCAGAAATAATGATTTTGATGTAAGAAATTAAGAACGTGTAAGACCACCAAAAAGTTCGAAGACGCCGAATTGCAAGCAATATTGGATGAAGATGATACTTTGAGTCAGAAGCAAATGACAAAAATGCTAAATGTTGCACAACAAACAATTTCTGACCGTTTGAAAGCTATGAGAAAGATCCAAAAGTGTGGAAAATGGGTGCTACATGAATTGAATGAAAGACAGATGGAAAACCGAAAAACATTTGTCAAATTTTGCTTCAAAAACATGAAAGAAAATCAATTGGTCATCGAATTGTTACTGGCGATGAAAAATGGATTTATTTTAAGAATCATAAACGGGAAAAATCATGGGTTAATCCGGGACAACCATCAACATCGACTGCAAAATCAGATCGATTCGGCAAGAAGACAATGCTCTGTGCTTGGTGGGATCAGAAAGGTGTGGTGTATCATGAGCTTCTAAAACCCGGTGAAACTGTGAATACTAATCGCTACAGACAAAAAAGATCAATTTGAACTATGCATTGATCTAAAAAAGACCAGAATGGGCCAGAAGATCTGGCAAAGTAATTTTTTTACACGACAATGCACCTGCACACAAAGCAAAACTGGTTCAGGATACAATCAAAACACTTGCTACCCCACCCGCCGTATTCACCAGACTTGGCCCCTTCAGACTACCATTTGTTTTCATCAATGGGACACGCATTGGCTGAGGAACACTTCGATTCCTACGAAGAAGTCGAAAATTGGGTGTCTGATTGGTTTGCTTCAAAAGAGGAACATTTCTATTGGCGTGGTGTCCACAAATTGCCAGAAAGGTGGTCAAAATGTATAGAAAGCAATGGTCAGTACTTTGATACAAACTCACCGAGTATCGGATCATATCTGTGACTGGATTCAAGACTTCCTTGTAGAAGAGAACACTTAATGGAAAAAAAATCCACTGAGCAAAAGTAATTTCAGGAGTACCCCAAGGAAGTGAGATAGGACTGTTACTGTCAATAATAAACATAAATCATCTGGTAGATAATTTCGAAAGCTCCGAGAGACTATTTGAAGATGATGTGGTCGTCGGTAAGAAGGTAGCAACGTGGGTAGGCTGTAGCGAACTGCAGGAGATCCCGCAGAGGATTGATGGGAGGTACATGGACTGGCGTTTGTCTCTGAACGTAAATATACGTGACTTAATTGAGCATATATATAGGAGAAGACGTCCATTACCGTACAACTGCACAGTTGGTGACAAATTACTGCAAACAGTAACTACTGTAAAATATCCAGCAGTAACCATCCGGAGCGACCTTAAATGATTTAACCACAAAAACAAATAGTTGTAAGGAAGAGCTGATGACAGAATGAGATTCGTAGGAAGAACCTTAAGGAAATGTAATCCATCGACGAAACATTTGGCTTACGTAACATCTGTTCGACTGATTCTTGAGTATTGGTCACCAGTCTGGGAGCCTTAGCAGGTTGGATTAATAGGAGACATAAACAATTTCCA
The DNA here is from genome assembly GCF_023864275.1 of Schistocerca cancellata. Taxonomy (NCBI): domain Eukaryota; kingdom Metazoa; phylum Arthropoda; class Insecta; order Orthoptera; family Acrididae; genus Schistocerca; species Schistocerca cancellata. The sequence goes on along the minus strand of NC_064631.1, from coordinate 602,839,393 downwards.
AGGAACAGCGGCGCGATAGCGCTACAGAGATGTTCTGTAATCTCCGGTGGCAGATGTTACACGAGAGGCGCTGTGTATCACGGAGAAGTTAAGTACTGAGATTCCCAGAGGGTACCTTCCGAGAGGAATCGATCAGCATATTATTTCTTCCCACATAAGTCTCGTGAAATGACCGCAGTGAGAAAATTCGAGAAACTGGAGCTAATACCGAGGTTTTCCGATAACGATTCTTCCCAGACGCCATTCGCGAATGAATCAAAGAAGGGGTGGTCAGACAGTGGTGCCAGAAATACCATCTGCACCACACCGTCACATGGCTTGCGAAGTGTAGCTGGAGAATACATCCGATCACAAAAGATGGCGAAGTGACAAATGACACTTGGAATTAAGAAATATTTTTGTATTATTAATTACAAATAACCCGAGCCTTAATTTTACTGAATTTTGTGAACATATTCTTCATTGAAGCAGATGGAGGTCCCCAATAGAAGGTTCTCTAATTCGCTCTTGAACTCTACGACATTACCCATAAGACATTTAATACGCACTGCCAGGTTATTGAATACGTGTACATCAATTTATCTGAGCCCTTTCTGTTTATCTACAAACATATCCATAATCGACCACACGGTGTATTGTGGAAGGTGCCTTCTACGACTGGTATTCATTCCTATTACTGTTTCACGTTTCACTCGCAAATGGTCGAATGAAAAGCGACTGTGTATGTGCTTTCTCACGAGCCCACATTTAATTTGTCACTGAGATCCATACGGGACACGTATGTTGGTGGCAGCAGGATCTCCCTCCAATTTTTCGCAAACACCGGTTCTCAGACCTTTGTCAATTTTAATAGACGAAAAGACCATCTTCTTCCTTCCAAGGACCCCATTTGTGTTCACTGATACTTCCTCAATCCCTGCATTTTAATCGAACCTACCGGTAACATATATGTCAGCACGCCTCTAAATTGCTTCAATGTTTTCCATTAATCCGTCATTGTCGGGACCGCAAACACTCGAACAGAACTATAGAATACGTGGGACAAGTTTTTCATAGATTTCGAAGTGCCACTCCTCCCGTAACAACAAATAAGTGGTCATAGAAGATTAACAACACATGTTGTGCCCTGAAACACTCCTCCAGACAGCAAATAAGTCCCATAATATGATCTGACATTTAACAAGCAAATGGAAATGGCTGGCTACACAAATCGTAACGAAAAAAGTGGGAAGTTACACGGAAGTAACGCAATTAAATACTGAACACGTACATAAACTGTAAACCACGACATACAGGGTCTCAAAGTATCATAAAATGCACCTTTTAGGTCATATTTGTGCAAAGACAAATGATTTTGTGGTTTGTTACCTGCGTTGTCTAATAAGCTGCAAACATTAAGCTTGTATGGTGAATTCGATAAGTTGCAGTTAAGTTGTCTCGGCGACACGAGAACTGTATTGACGACAACTTATCTTGATTGCTGAAAATCTTTTACAAAACCATAAATACTAGTGAGCCACTAAGTAATCCCTGATGAAATGCAACACACGAGTAAGAAACACACCACTGCATGAAAATACATTTAAAGATTCCAGTACGGAGGCAAATACGTATCGTGGAAATTGGTCGTTCCACGAAGTAGGTGTGTCAATGAATTTGCGGAGTCAAAACGTATCAGGCAACCAATATAATTCACAAGCAGTTTGTATACATAAAGTTTTGCCACGATGGCTATGAATAAACGTCGTATCGGTGTATATAACGTCCTTTCCGAATATCATCTCAGAATCACAAACGAAATAACATTGCAAATCAAGTGAAAACATCCTCGCGAGTAGGATGCGTTGCTTAAAAGTCAGTTCAATTTACAGATACGTAGCACAGAGACGGATCCAGGTCACAATGTGTTCTGAAACGATTGAAAGCGTGAATGAGACCCAGTAATCTGCACGTAAAATCCGTACATGAAAGACAACTCGAAAAGGTCTGAACTTTACATGAATATAATGAGAACCACTTGTATGAATATCAAGAGCTCAGATGGAAACCAAGTTCTAAGCAAAGAAGGGAAAGCAGAAAGGTGGAAGGAGTATATAAAGGATCTATAAAAGGGCGATGTACTTGAGGGCAATATTATGGAAATGGAGGAGGATGTAGATGAAGATAAAATGGGAGAAGAGTTTGACAGAGCACTGAAAGAACTAAGTCGAAACAAGGCCCTGGAAGTAAACAAAATTTCATTAGAACTACCGACAGCCGTGGGAGAGCCAGTTCTGACAAAACTATACCATCTGGAGAGCAAGATGTATGAGACAGGCGAAACACCCTCAGACTTCAAGAAGAATATAATAATTCCAATCCCAAAGAAAGCATACGTAGACAGATGTGAAAATTACCGAACTATTAGTTTAATAAGTCACGGGTGCAAAATACTAACGCGAGTTCTTTATAGACGTATGGAAAAACTGGTAGAAGCCGACCTCGGGGAATAACAGTTTGGATTCCGTAGAAATGTTGGAACACATGGGACAAGTGAGATAATATTGACCCTACGACTTATCTTAGAAGCTAGATTAAGAAAAGGCAAACCTACGTTTCTAGCATTTGTAGACTTAGAGAAATCTTTTGACAATGTTGACTGGAATACTCTCTTTCAAATTCTGAAGGTGGCAGGGGTAAAATACAGGGAGCGAAAGGCTATTTACAATTTGTACAGAAACCAGATGGCAGTTATAAGAGTCGAGGGGCATGAAAGGGAAGCAGTGGTTGGGAAGGGAGTGAGACAGGCTTGTAGCCTCTCCCCGATGTTATTCAATCTGTATATTGAGCAAGCAGTAAAGGAAACGAAAGAAAAATTCGGAGTAGGTATTAAAATCCATGGAGAAGAAATAAAAACTTTGAGGTTCGCCGATGACGTTGTAATTCTGTCAGAGACAGCAAAGGACCTGGAAGAGCAGCTGAATGGAATGGACAGTTTCTTGAAAGGAGGATATAAGATGAACATCAACAAAAGCAAAACGAGGATCATGGAATGTAGTCGAATTAAGTCGGGTGATGCTGAGGGAATTAGATTAGGAAATGAGACGCTTGAAGTAGTAAATGACTTTTGCTATTTGGGGAGCAAAATAACTGATGATGGTCGAAGTAGAGAGGACATAAAATGTAGACTGGCAATGGGAAGGAAAGCGTTTCTGAAGAAGAGAAATTTGTTAACATCGAGTATAGCTTTAAGTGTCAGGAAGTGGTTCCTGAAAGTATTTGTATGGAGTGTAGCCATGTATGGAAGTGAAACATGGACGATAAATAGTTTGGACAAGAAGAGAATAGACGCTTTCGAAATGTGGTGCTACAGAAGAATGCTGAAGATTAGACGGGTAGATCACATAACTAATGAGGAGGTATTGAATATAATTGGGGAGAAGAGGAGTTAGAGGCACAACAAGACTAGAAGAAGGGATCGGTTGGTAGGACATGTTCTGAGGCATCAAGGGATCACCAATTTAGTACTGGAGGGCAGCGTGGAGGGTAAAAATCGTAGAGGGAGACCAAGAGATGAATACACTAAGCAGATTCAGAAGGTCGTAGGCTTCAGTACGTATTGGGAGATGAAGGAGCTTGCAGTGGATAGAGTAGCATGGAGGGCTGCATCAAACCAGTCTCAGGACTGAAGACCACAACAACAACAATCATGGGACCCAATTGTTTGAATGAACCTGAAGTTCTCGCGGGTTTCTACTTCTCACCATTACATCAAAGGATGCTGAATCGAAAGCGTGCATGTCAAATACAAGAAAAATTTTGAATTCTAAATTACTGCGGCTTGCTGGCAGTGGTGTAGGACAAGACGAGAGTGCCTTCGCTTCAGTGCGTGATGGAACCGCAACGAATTCTGCTGCCTGGCATTCTCGTAGGCCGGCTACTATCAAAGCTTTCTGCTTTGCGATGAAATAAACCCCAACTTCGTTTCTGACGAAGGCGAGGTGGCTCGCGATCTACAGGTGATTTACGAGTAGTGCGGTGCAGGAAGAGTGTTCGTGCCGAAACGGTCGCTTTTCAAGATCAGTTACGGTTTCCTAGCATTCTCCCAATAAACTGACGTCAACATTCGGCTTCCTACAACCGACGTGCTTGTTCCATTTCATGTCGCTCTGCAACGCTACTCCTGGATATTTACTCGTTGTGACTGTCAAAGAGCACACCACTGACACCGTAGTGGTTCATTAGTACAATACTGTTTTTCCTACACGTCTGCATTAACTTTCTTTTCTTTGCATTTAGAGTACGGTTCCATTCATCATACGAACTAGAAATTCTGTTGAAATTATCCTGTATTTCCCTTCACTCAGTCAACGACGATTCCTTCCGTGCACTACAGCGCCTTCAATAGATACCGATTGCTCCTCACCCTATCCGTCAGATGGTTTTACGTATTTAGTGAACAAGAGCGGCCCTATCATGCTTCTCTTGGGCGCTCCTGCCGATACCTTTGTCTCCGATGAACATTCTGCGTCCACAAAAACTTACTGTGTAGAATGTTATGGCCTTACGAAGAAAAAGGAAACTTTTTCGGAATTTTTTGGCTCCTAGTACAACGTTCATGCTTAGCACTACGTTCTGAGACAAAAGAGATATTGCCAACGATATAAGAAGTTAATGAATATACAAATTTTGAAAAAGTTACCAAATGGCAGTTTTTTTTCAACAAGATCTGCAACATATTCTAGAACTAATGGCCGATATAAGTCTTTGAAGGCACTACTATAATCTGAAAACACTGTCCGTGCAAGTTAAGTTTATCCAAAAAGTGATGCTGTAACTCGTTCGTAAATGGAAACATGCAGAATGAACTAATTGTCATTTTTAAATCACATATGCTAGCAATAATGCGTACAGAAAATAGAGCTGAACTTCATTAAGTAGGCCTATAAAGTCACTGTTTTCCAGTTAAGGCTGCGCTCTACCTGTAGTCCCACAACTGTCTACTACTTAGCTTATTTTTGCAGCTTTCCGAGATCTCTTAGAAATACTGAACTGTATGTGATGAGTCTTCCGAAAATGTAATGTTAATCCATTTGCTTTGAACCACCTGCCGACGTTTTCAGATATATCACTAGCTACCCTTGCAATAAGGTCCGTACAAGTTCTTATCTGTATCCTTTTATCATCTGCATGAAGCACTAAATCTGCATCTGACAAAATAAGTACAAGAATATCTTTGGCCGGCCTCGGTGTCCGAGTGGTTCTAGGCGCTTCAGTCCGGAACCGCTCGAGTTCTACGGTCGCAGGTTCGAATTCTGCCTCGGGCATGGATGTGTGTGATGTTCTTAGGTTAGTTAGGTTTAAGTAGTTCTAAGTTCTAGGGGACTGATGACCATAGATGTTAAGTCCCATAGTGCACAGAGCCATTTGAACCAAGAATATTTATGTATCACATGAACAAGACCCATAATCGAACCCTTTAATACACTATGATTGCTTAAAATTCGAGTGCCTAGCGCTATGTGATCCTGCACCTGGCGACACGCAGTGTAACTGATTATGCATCGTAACGGCTTGTTTTCGCTAAAGTTGTTGGACAAGGACTGAGAGTTTAAAGAAGTGCCAGGGAAGAACATCGAGAGTCCTTGTGGGCCTTCGCTTGGATGCGCGACAATTGTTTGCAAGTGAAAACAGACTCTGCTACTTGCCATGCAGATGGTCTTACGTGAGAGCCAACTTATTCTGAAAGGTGCAGCGCGAGGCACAAACATTTGCATACGCTGGAGAGACGGTGTTCTGAAGTCGCCAGGGGAAAACCTGGACCAGTCGTCATCAATGGGCTTTGGGGACGGGGCGCAAAGCCCGATTTCACTCTCGGCGGACTGCTCCGTAGCTCGAGAGGTTTTCCTTTGCTTTCCGCCCATTAGTTGTACGATGTATCACAGTGCGACAGCACCCTGTGAATAAGTTTGAAGAGTCATGTTGTGTTTGTATTGTTGCGCACAAACACTCAGAGAAGGCAGGCAGAGAGTGAAACTCGATGTTAGCTCGTAGCCCACTTCTTTCGATGTACATAAGGAGACCTATCAAGATCAATGATTTCTTCCCACGGATAGATGATGATCGACATAATCACTTCTAGTTTTTTGCAAGTTGTAACGGTAGCAGTTACAAAGAAATGCAAGGTCATCAGTAGGCTATCTAGCGACAAGGAACTGAAAGCAGGCAAGTGTCTTTCCTTTACCCAATCCCGGATATTAAGTTGCTCTCATGACCAGGTCCGAACCAATTAAATCAAAGCCAGCCGCTGTGGCCGAGCGGTTCTAGGCGCTTCACTCCGGAACTACGCGGGTGCTACGGTCGCAGGTTCGAATCCTGCCTCGGGCATGGATGTGTGTGATGTCCTTAGGTTAGTTAGATTTAAGTAGTTCTAAGTCTAGGGGACTTGATGACCTCAGCAGTTAAGTCCCATAGTGTTTAGAGCCATATGAATTCAACGAAGATCGACCACCCTTAAAGTGTAGCGCTCTCCCGAAAAGTAGTATACCATTCAACTCGGACAACAATCAGATGATGTGCAAAGAAATCAGCTGATCTTCTCTTATGGACGGCCAGGTAGTCTTGTCGTTTCGCGCAATATAGGCACTTTTATATCGTAGCCGCATTCACTTGAGTAACTTGAACAGCTATACTGTTATTTTGATTTGTTGTTGTTCGTTACTCTTTTTGCCATCAATTATATAGTAAACGCTGATTTTGTAGTTTGTCTGGAATAAGTAGGGAGATTATTGCAGTTTTCTTTTGGTTTTACTTTCGCTGGTTTTCACCTCTTACAAAGACCAGAGTAAGAAACACCGACATTAGGAAGGAAATGCAGGTGTTTAACGTAAGAAACAAAAATGAAGACAACAGAAGAAAATGGAGTCAACATCTCTCTAGAATGAACAGTGGCAAATTACTTTACAAGGTCAGAAAGTACACTCCTGGAAATTGAAATAAGAACACCGTGAATTCATTGTCCCAGGAAGGGGAAACTTTATTGACACATTCCTGGGGTCAGATACATCACATGATCACACTGACAGAACCACAGGCACATAGACACAGGCAACAGAGCATGCACAATGTCGGCACTAGTACAGTGTATATCCACCTTTCGCAGCAATGCAGGCTGCTATTCTCCCATGGAGACGATCGTAGAGATGCTGGATATAGTCCTGTGGAACGGCTTGTCATGCCATTTCCACCTGGCGCCTCAGTTGGACCAGCGTTCGTGCTGGACGTGCAGACCGCGTGAGACGACGCTTCATCCAGTCCCAAACATGCTCAATGGGGGACAGATCCGGAGATCTTGCTGGCCAGGGTAGTTGACTTACACCTTCTAGAGCACGTTGGGTGGCACGGGATACGTGCGGACGTGCATTGTCCTGTTGGAACAGCAAGTTCCCTTGCCGGTGTAGGAATGGTAGAACGATGGGTTCGATGACGGTTTGGATGTACCGTGCACTATTCAGTGTCCCCTCGACGATCACCAGTGGTGTACGGCCAATGTAGGAGATCGCTCCCCACACCATGATGCCGGGTGTTGGCCCTGTGTGCCTCGGTCGTATGCAGTCCTGATTGTGGCGCTCACCTGCACGGCGCCAAACACGCATACGACCATCATTGGCACCAAGGCAGAAGCGACTCTCATCGCTGAAGACGACACGTCTCCATTCGTCCCTCCATTCACGCCTGTCGCGACACCACTGGAGGCGGGCTGCACGATGTTGGGGCGTGAGCGGAAGACGGCCTAACGGTGTGCGGGACCGTAGCCCAGCTTCATGGAGACGGTTGCGAATGGTCCTCGCCGATACCCCAGGAGCAACAGTGTCCCTAATTTGCTGGGAAGTGGCGGTGCGGTCCCCTACGGCACTGCGTAGGATCCTACGGTCTTGGCGTGCATCCGTGCGTCGCTGCGGTCCGGTCCCAGGTCGACGGGCACGTGCACCTTCCGCCGACCACTGGCGACAACATCGATGTACTGTGGAGACCTCACGCCCCACGTGTTGAGCAATTCGGCGGTACGTCCAACCGGCCTCCCGCATGCCCACTATACGCCCTCGCTCGAAGTCCGTCAACTGCACATACGGTCCACGTCCACGCTGTCGCGGCATGCTACCAGTGTTAAAGACTGCGATGGAGCTCCGTATGCCATGGCAAACTGGCTGACACTGACGGCGGCGGTGCACAAATGCTGCGCAGCTGGCGCCATTCGACGGCCAACACCGCGGTTCCTGGTGTGTCCGCTGTGCCGTGCGTGTGATCATTGCTTGTACAGCCCTCTCGCAGTGTCCGGAGCAAGTATGGCGGGTCTGACACACCGGTGTCAATGTGTTCTTTTTTCCATTTCCAGGAGTGTATAATCCTGTAGGCCGAAGAAATATGGGAAGACCAAGAAGAGCTGGGCACCGTGACAAGCGAAAAGATTAATAACAGAAGTGCAAAAGAAGAAGAAGAAGAAAGCCACTGTGTTAAATACATTATCAATAAATCATCATCAACTAGCTCTTATAGATAACATCACGAATTCGGCGTGTATGGAAACGCCTATGCGGGACTTCGCAGCAGGGGCGGCGTAATAAATAACAATTAAAGTTGTAATATACTCATTTGCTGTCCACTGTAAATAAGGTACTAATTACCATATGTTCCTTTCATGAAGCCAGTACATCATTACATTTTCACCTGACAATGGATGAAAGGTTTACAGGTACAGGTCGACATATAGGAAAATGGTAATGTTATTCCGGCTGCAGGCCTCAGAAAAGCTGCAATGTTCCATTTCTCACCACGAAAGGCAGAGCTGGCTTTACAAGATCCGACCTATCATAGAATCAAATACTTTTTCGCCACATACCAGGCGCGCTGTTGGTACTGAGAATAATTTGGAAGGGATTTCCAGTTCTGTCACTTGAATCGGAGACAAAGGGAACCCTCCTGCAACATTTACTAAAAACTGGGGGAACGAAATTATTTTAAATTGGCTTCCGAGACAATATGTCCCAGACGAAAAAAAAGAAAGCCTAGTATTTGTATTGACGCACTTGTTTACGTGTATACACAAAGTCGATGACCTGTTCGGCATATGCAGGGCTACGTTGTTGCATTCGGCAGTGACTGTAAAATACACACATCAAAAAACGTTTTGCATCACCCCGATTCCCAGAACTCCTGGAGATAGACATTGACTGTGGATACTGTATCACAGACACAGTCCCTTTGACTTTTCAGAGAAGTCACTAAACCCGTCAAAAAGATGTAAAGAACCATGCATGAGCAGCGTCTATTAGACAGAGGGGTCCGACAATCGATCAGTTGCACTCATTCCGGCAGGAAGGAGGTACACGGCTCGTGTTGTCTGTAGTTCAGCATGCCTAGACGGTCAATGCCGCGGTTCGATCGCGGCCTTATTGTTACTTTGTGCCATGAAGGGCTCTCATTAAGGCAAGTGTCCAGGCGTCTCGGAGTTAATCAAAGCGATGTTGTTTGGACATTGAGGAGATACAGATAGACAGGAACTGTCGATGACATGCCTCGCTCAGGCCGCCCAAGGGCTACTACTACAGTGGATGACCACTGCCTGTGGATTATGGCTCGGAGGAAGCCAGTCAGCAACACCACCACGTTGAATAATACTTTTCGTGCAGCCACAGGACATCGAGTTACGACTCAAACTGTGCGCAATAGGCTGCATGATGCGCAACTTGACTCCCAACGTCCATGGCTAGGTCCATCTTTGCAATCACGACACCATGCAGCGCGGTACAGATGGGTCCAACAACATACAGAATGGACCACTTAGGATTGGCATCACGTTCTCTTCACCGACGAGTGTCGCATATACCTTCAACCAGACAATCGTCGGAGAGCTCTCTGGAGGCAACCTGGTCAGGCTGAAAGCCTTAGACACACTGTCCAGCGAGTGCAGCAAGGTGGAGGTTCCCTGATGTTTAGGGGTGGCATTATGTGGGGCCGACGTATGCTGCTGGTGGTTATGGAATGAGCCGTAACGGCCATTCTCCGACCGATAGTGCAACCGTATCGGCAGCATATTGGCGAGGCATTCGTCTTCATGGACGACAGTTCGCGCCCGCATCGTGCACATCTTTTGAATGACTTCCTTCAGGATAGCGACATCACTCGACTAGTGTCCAGCATGTTCTCCAGACATGAACCCTATCGAACATCCCTGGGATAGATTGAAAAGGGCTGTTTATAGACGACGTGACTCCCCAAGCACTCTGAGGGTACTACTCCGAATCGCCGTTGAGGAGTGGGACAATCTGGACCAACAGTGCATTGATGAACTTGTGGATAGTATGCAACGACGCATACAGGCATGCATCACTGCAGGAGGACGTGCTACTGGGTATTAGAGGTACCGGTGTGTACATCAGTCTCGACCACCTCCTGTGAAGGTCTCGCTGTGTGGTGGTACAACTTGCAATGTGTGGTTTTCATGAGCAATAAAAAGGGCGGAAACGATGTTTAAAGTCACAATTGTGTGACGCAGCATGTGAAAGTTGCTGTATTTGGACGGGTTACTCCTGTAACCGAAATATCAGATCTGAAGATGGTTCTAAAGGAACCGAATCCGGTCATTTGAACAAACATTTTGCAATCAAGACGGATTAAAAGTTACATTTAAATTTCATCAGCTAAATTAAGTAAAAATGTTTTCCGCCAGCGGTGTCTCTTGATTGCGCTACTTAATACATAACAGTTACACCAAGTTACTTAGCATCAGATTGTAAAGCTCAAAAGGACCTAAATAAAAGTCTGCGAGAACATACGTTTATCTTTTACCGTCGATGATTTTGTCTTTTGAAGTCGACCGTTCCAGCACCTATAAAGCAGAAAATGGATGATGGTGACTCAACTGTAAAAGATAAACAGGCTCACGCAGGCTTTTTTGCAGTTCTTTTTGACGTCTGCAATGCAGTACTAAATCAAAGGATTTCGCCCTATTAGTTTAGGCAGCCTACTGAGAAACAGCGGAATGGCACCCCACTTTCTTTCGACTTGCTTTAGACTCATCGCCCCAGTTTGTTGTTTATGTTACCTAAGTTAGCTAAATACATATGCTAAAACACAGTCATTGAGTATATGTGTGAATTAAAATAAAGAAACACGTAAATCGCGTAAGTGAGTAAGCTCTGGAATCGCAATTTCATCTTTCGTCTCGGAAAGTAATTGCGTGAGTGTGAGGATAGAGTGTTGATCCTACTGTGTCTACTAGTAAAACGTGAAGTTTAAAAAGCATGAAATAAAATGAAACAAAAAATTAAAGAAAACCGTCATTAAAAACCTCTAAAAAGAAAATAAATAGTGAGTTTCCCCTTTAAGTTTAATATAAGTAGTAATATTTTGATCTAAGCGTCGCCGCATAGGGCGACCGACAAGTAAATACGATAAAAACAGAATACATCTAAAAATGGTAAAGTATGAAATTTAAATACAAGTAACTTACCTAGGCATCGTAGGTAAATATAAAAACAATAATATCTAATCGTTGAGTCTAAGTCGTAATTAATTTACTCCGAATTTCGCACAACCGTCAACGGCGCCTGACCTCTCCTCAAGCGACCGCCCGTTCGAGTCGCCGCTCTCAGTTTGGTCACGGCCCGCGCGCCGCATGCTGCCCACCGCGCGACTCACGCTCTGCGGTTTAATGAAGCGTGAGTTAGTGTGCTATCGTAAAACCACTGGGGGATATAGGCCACTTAAAACTAAGTTCGTACGTAATTGTGTAAGAATATGATGTAACGTAAATAAGTAACTCTATCTTTTAACAATGTTACGCTAGTTAAAGACGGATTGGTTTTCATATTTTATGTGGTAAGTAATTATAGCTTCACTAGCTATTCTGAAGTGCGGATGCGGGACCCGCAGTACTGGAAGAGATGCCACCAAATAGAAAAGGTTTATACCCGGCAATAATGAGCGGTTAGAGCCGCCATGTTACGAATTGCGCGTCTTCTACCACGAGAAGGTTCGAGTCCTCCCACGTGTGTGTGTGTGTGTGTGTGTGTGTGTGTGTGTGTGTGTGTGTGCTGTTCTTAGCAAAAGTTAGTTTAAGTAGTGAGTAAGTCAAGGGACCGATGACCTCAGCACTTTGGTTCCTTAGAAATTCTCACACATTTAAACATTTATTTTTTACAGTTTCTTTGTGTCAGGTACTCCTTTTTAATTTTTAATTTGAGTCTGATTGACGGTAGCTTGATCGAGCTGTAGTGAATCTCTCCGCCTGTTTACGCGCTGTACGTTCCCTTTATTTAGGTTCAGGGTCAGCTGGCAGTCCCTGCAAAAATCGTTGATCCTCCGCAGGTCTTCCTGCGTTTCGCTACAGCCATCTGGCGTTGCCACTTTCCTGCATACAGCAGCAGCGTCTTCGAGCAACCAAATGGGGTTCGGACGTTATCCACTAGATCAGTTATAAACATCGTAATCAGTGACGACGTGTAACACTGTGGTTTATCGAAATTACTTTTACATCTGTCGATTTTGTTCCGTTAAGCACAACGTGCAATGAAGTCCTGGGTACAATCACAGATCTCATCCGATACTCGGAAAGTTCGTACTTCATTCACTAAACGACAGTGCGGTTCCGTACGGAATGCCTTTCGGAAAGCAAGTATTACAGTATCAAAAAATGGTTCAAATGGCTCTGAGCACTATGGGACTTAATATCTGTGGTCAGCAGTCCCCTAGAACTTAGAACTACTTAAACCTAACTAACCTAAGGACATCACACACATCCATGCCCGAGGCAGGATTCGAACCTGTGACCGTAGCGGTCACGCGGTTCAGGACTGAGCGCCTAGAACCGCGAGACCACCGCGGCCGGCGATTACAGTATCAACCTGTGTGTCTTTGTCTATTGCGCTCTGAATTTCACAGCTGAACAGACCGAACTTTTTCCCAGGATCTGTGCTTGCAGAATCAATATTGATTTAGGTCGAGGAGATTTTCATTCGCCGCGTGATTAGAGGCGCCATGTCACTAATCGTGCGGCCCCTCCCGCCGGGGGTTCGAGTCCTCCCTCGAGCTTGGATGTGAGTGATGTCCTTAGCGTTAAGTTAGCTTAAGTAGTGTGTACGTGTAGAGACTGATGACCTCAGCAGTTTGGTCCCTAAGGAACACTCACACATTTGAACATTTTTGATTTTCATTCTCCGAAGTTGCCAAAATGCGAAGCTGAAAAACATGTCCGATAATTCTCAATTCATTTCGCCTTCTCTCGATAATGTTACAGGTATCTCATTCTATCCAGATGTCTTTCCACTCTTGTCTGATATTTGCTGATTTTCTATTCTGGAGGAAATGAAATGTCTGAAGGAAGTAGCACTGGAAGGGGCATTAGAAAAGCTTGTCGCCCCTTCCCTTTATGGTTCAACTTACACCTGGAAGAGGTTACTGAAAAATGACTAGATGATGAAAGGTGAGTGTGTATTGGTGGAAAGAGAATAGAATGTATACGATTTGCTGATGACATGGTATTAATAGCAGAAAGTGAACGAACTGCAAATAAAATGCTAAAATGTCTGAATGGTACTTATGTGAAATATGGGCTGAGAATCAACAAAGTAAAATCAAAGAGTATGGTGATCGACAAAGGAAGGAGATTGGCACATATTAAGATAATTTATCTGTTATTAACCGAGTAAGATCATTTAAATATCTTCAAAGTACGATTACTAAAGACTTAAGATGCCATCATGAGATGAAAACTCGCACTGCTATAGCAAAGGAGGCATTCAATGGAAATAGGAGATAATTATGTGGCAAACTAGATAAACCTCTGAGGAAGAGACTTGGCAAGTGTTTTATATGGAGTGTGGCATTCTATGGAATAGAAACATCCACATCGAGACGAGAGAATGAGAAAAGGCTAGAAGCATCTGAGATGTGGATGTCGAGCAGAATGGAGAGGATAAAACGAATGGTAACAGTAAGTAACGAAAGAGTGTTGGAAGGGGGTGGTAAAAGGAGAACTCTGCTGCACGTTGTAAGAAAAAGAAAGAAGAACTGGATGGGGCATTCGATAAGACGAAAATGGCTGCTAACAAACGCTTCGGGAGGTCGAGTTTGTGAAGGGAGATTGCCAGGAAGAGGGAGATACAATATGATGGACGATATAAAGGAAAGTGGAAATTACGCGGATCTGAAGAGGATGGCAGAACACAGGAGAGCATGGAAAGTTACCACGTGGAAACCTGACTTTGAGCAGAACATTGATGATGATGATGATGATGATGATGATGATGATGATGATTCTATTCTGCAGTCACTTATCTCAGTATCTGCCATTTCGACGTTCGCGCGCTTATTGAAAAAGTACAGACTTATTTTCAAAGTGACAGCCCCTAAAACAGCCACTAGTACAAATGACGAGTGTCTTGTGTTGAGTTTAGAAACTCAAAATAAACTATCTGACGATGTTCCAGAAATTTATACGTGGTGTAACAAAAAGGTACAGACGAACTTTCAGGAAACATTCCTCACACTTAGGGGCAGAAAATCTGTTTTACGGACATGGGACCGGAAACGCTTTATTTCCTTATTACAGGTCAGTTTCTGCAACTATTCGACGCATTAATCATCTACTTCGAAACGCAGCCTCATCCGTGAACAGGTTTTCTACACTAAAGTGAGAGCTGACACATTGTTGAATCAGCCATTCGCAAAAGTGTATCCCGTAGTAAAATCTGCTGCTGGTAATGGTTGAACTTCCTATACATAGTAAGGAGACAACAGGTTCTCATGTAGCACTCTCCAGACAGTCATGTGCTCAACATTACTTGATGCAGGTAATTGTCTTAGGCTGACACTAGCGTTGTCGTTAGCTGCACGAAGAAGTTCCTCCTCCAGAAGAGGTGTCATCGTCCTTCTAGGTCTCCCCCATTCGCGAGCAGTAGGCTTAAACGTCACATGCTCCCTAAGACGACGATCAGTTTCTTCAAATGTCCACCACATGGATTACTGTCGTTCTGGAGATCTCTCCCGATACAAACATTACGCGCGCCAGCCATTACCATCTGCTAATCCGCACACCGAATGGGCATCTGCCAAGTCCACATCTGAGTACACCCCCATTGCGCTGTATCGGAAACCAAGTCCGTGATGAACGTTAAACAGCTGATGCTACGTGCTTGATGCTAGTAAAGCAGTGAGGTTAGTCGCATGTCACACACGCAGTGAAGTGAGTCATATGTGAACATCACCTTCGTTCCATCAGAACAAGAAACATTGACGGTGACACTAAGAATTACAGCTTACTGTACGTTCTAACCAAAGGAGTATTTTGAACATTTCGTGTACGAAAAACCATATAACCCATAATAATAAGATTATCTATTCTAATTATTGCGTACAATAATGTCCATTGCCTAAAGTTTAGTTTCCAATGTTAAAAAACATGTTTATTGCACGCCATAAATGAAGAGTACTCAGTTTACTTGTTTCTTAGCCAATGTCACGACCATAAAAAGCTTTTATAATCATTTAACCTGTAATATTGCGTAGTTTAATTATTTATTGTGCGTAACATTGTCCAATGGTAAAGTGTAAATTCAACGTTAAGAAACAAGATTGATACACAACAGTCTATGCAAGCGATTGTATCTTTGCCTATAATATTTTGTTACCTCTGAACCAGTGTCCCTTCCGGACGCTAGTCGGTTGTTTCCTGAAGATGGTCTAATAAGCTGAAGTTCGAAATAAACAAAAAATCATTAGACCAAAAATGTACTTGTTATCTAACCTTAAATATGAATTTGTTCTACCAAGAAGTAACGGAAAAACACATAAATAAGAAAACGTTTCATTTAATGCGTGTACATTCTGTTACTTTGTGTTTCTCATGATTAATGTAATTATGAAGAGAAATAGAAAAGATCTTTAACATAGAAGTAAAGGGTTTCCCAACATTCGTCCTTATAACACATTTTACCTATGCACGTGTGAGGACTATTCGCTAGACATGCCTTTTTGGTACACAATGTATAGAGTGAATCACAAAGTTATTCAGTTCAAGTATTTCCGAAATCCTTGAAGTTTTTAAAAATGTTTTGCAGCCATTGACTGTAAACAGAGGGGCTAAAATTTATTATAAAGTCTTTTTCCGTAATTTATTTCATTTACATTAATTATGATTGTTTACAGATTTTAGGTGTTTACTTTGTTTACTGGGATCCGAAAGCCTCTGAAACCTGAGGTGTAGCGCTGTCAAGCCGCTTTTGGTTTAACGGGAATCGTTTTGGAAAATAGGATGTGTATGCACTGTTCCTGGTTTGCCATTTTGCGTTCTCCTTCCCACTAGCACGCCAAGTTTCACATGGCGTCGCCCCAGAGGCGCAAGAGAGATATTTAAAATTCATACTGGGGCGTAGTCAGATAGGAAAATTTATGCTACCATCAAATACTGATGATTAAAATTTCCATTTCTGTGAGGTTTCAACCGTCGGGCTGTTGAGGACGCACTAGCTTTCGTTATCATGTCAACAAAAACAGCTCATGTTAAAGCCAGTGCCTCAAGTTTATGGCAATTGCCATGTTTCAAAGTTGCAATCAACGAAATACTTGATGGTAGTGTGAGGCCTATTCGAAATTCCACGTTCTACAGGACACACAGTTAAGGGGAGAACGTCGCAGGATAGAAGAAACACGGAGCAGCGGGTCAAGAGAAAGGAAACAATAAATATAAATCAAGATAATCAGTGTACTAAACACAGCAGGCGGAATTAACGCTGAGTTCTGACAAGCAGTAGTTACAGGAACTGGGCCGATGATAGCCGCTCGACCGAATAAAATAGAAAGCGAAGTGGCTGCGAGGATCGATTAAGTGGCGTGCTGGACTACAATTCGTAAGGAATAAATTGCTGGGTGGAGCGAGACGGTGAAAATGATACTTCGGTCACTGGGACTTCCACGCTTCAGAGTGAGACAGGTTATAGCTAAAGATAAGAAGCTGTCTGCATTAATGAGGAGAACACCGTGGAATGCCATTTCACGCTCGTCGAAAACAGGCTGACTGACAGCACGAAACGAGTCAAACAGAGAAACACTCTCGCGAGACGTCAAAGCACTTGGCTCAAGATTTAAGTCCTATCAATCGGTGCCTCGTAAGTGCTTGGCACTGTGTTAATCCATAGGTACCCATCCAGCCCCAAAGCAGAAAGAGTGGAGTGACATCCACTACAGCATGAAGCTGTGTCCCTGCAGCGACCACTGCGAGTAATAAAGTGTGAAACATAATGAGAAATTTATAAGACGCTATAAATACAGAGCTTTATTTTGGTTGCCTCTGACAAGTTATCTAATAAAAGCCAGTATCTTCAGCTCTCCAATCACCTCTTTCTCGAAGGAACTTTCGTAAATTTTCGAGGCAATCTCATTATAGCATCATCCTCAGTTTTTCTCTCCTCATATATTTGATCGTATGCAGCAGATGAGCTCAGCGTCACGCACCTTTTCGTCTAAAATGTACAACGTGTTATTTGGCCTTTTTGATTTGTGGTCAGTGATCGAGCCTCCTATTCCCCATGGCAACTTCAGAATCTCCAAGTATCTGCATTCCTTGCTTGTGGACGGTTTCATAAGTCAAATGACGATTCATATAGAAAATATATATCGGTAGGAGCATTCGTTGTCATTTAATCGATATTATGAAATTTATACACCAAGGAGTAACTAAAAAATCCTTTAGCATTCACAGTTCTCTCTTCTATAGGCTATTTTTCCAGTACAATAAAAACATGGAAAAATCAAGTACATTATCTTTACATTCTTCTTCTTTATGGATCTAGTAACAGAACTGAATCACGCAGTGCTTTCTTAGTGGTATGCTACCGATATAATTTTACACTACAATCAGCCTAAACTTCAACTACAATGTTACATTCACTACCAGATAGCTGAAATAAACATTCTCGACTGTAAGCTCTGTTCCTGTGCTTGCAGAAAATAGTGATTCACTGGGCCTAACTTCCAGCAAAACATCTGCACCCAAACATGTTTCACCATAGACGTGACATCATCAGTGGGTGTTTATTTATTGACTCTGAAAATATAATGGGCTCTTTATTATCGTCGTTGTTTACATTATGCTTTTATCTATTGTATCTTAGTTTAGATTAACTGTTGTGTTGTATGTGATTGTCTATTCATTTTAGCTACAAGTGTTATAAATGTAGCTTACCATCAGCAACACAAAGATGCTCAGATAAAATCCCTATCAAAAATTAGACACAAACCACAGGAAAACGTATTATATTGAGGTAAGAAACGATGGTGATCATCAAATTCGACGCTTTATGTTACTGTCTTCGTTCTCTTTCAGGCGTTTTAGTGGTCCTTTGTACTTTCGGCTGATATCAAATAATTACGTGGTCTTAATTCATGTACAAATACCGTTCATCATAATTGGCTGTGGGTCGTGATGAGGAGAAGTAGCAGTGCTAACTTACGTCTTACTCGTACTTGTTCACGTTTTAGCTTTTACAACGAAATTCCAGGTCCGCTTTACTATGCAGCTGCCGTTCGTATTCTTCATGTTTTTGCAATTTTATGTTGCGCAGTTCGACTATACTTCGCCGAGCTTTTAGTTTTTTGTACTCGTGTGGTTTTAATTGTCTGTGTGTTTGAAAGCGGGAGAGGGGTGGGAGAGGAAGAGGCTAGTCCTTATGGTGTGTGTTGAGCAGTGTTCTATTGTAAAGTATTCTTAGGTTACTGGTGAGTATTTTTCTTTGTGTAATTGCTGCTTTTGTGTCATTACAATGCTAATCATGTATAGCTTCACTCTTTAGACTTCTTAGGCGTTCTCAGTATTTCACTCTAAAATTTCTACACGTCTGCAAGCTAAGCGAGATGCACCTGCTTTTCTAAATTTTTTGTGGTGCTGGAGCGGGTGTTTGTAATCTTTTGCGCAACCTATTATCTATATTTTTTGGTACTAGTTGTTCTTGTTTCCCTATAGCATTACTCACTTTATTGGTTACTTTTTCATTATTGGTCAGAGTGTGCAATGTACTACTGTTCGAACAGATTTGTGTATTCTTGTTTACTGCTGCATGATAATGATTTGCGTTGTTTCGGCGTTGTTGATTTGTATTTTTTCTTATTCGACTGGTTTATAACTATATTCTGCAGCAATTTGTTTGTTTGCTTGTTTTCAGTTTTTGTGTGCAGCCGTTCTTGTTCATTGGGACTCTGTACAGTGAATTTTGTATGTGTCTGAAAATAGGCAGTTAACACGTTGCTAGGTTGTTATAGACGACTGAGTTCATTGCTGTGGTATTTATGTGCACTGTAAATTATTGCTCGTGCCTTTTGTTTACTATTGGGAGTTCTACAAACTACGGCAGTATGGTTTCCGTGTAAAGCTATGGGACGAAAACACAGCTCATTCTACAAAAACTTTTAGCTCAAATGCTATAATCCGCACATACTTACAATTATCTTCCCAATATCTCTATGGTATTCCCTAACCTTATTCCGTTAAAGAAAGTATTCAGAATCATCCAGTTCAGTACCTTCTCATTAAAAAGCAGGGCAACAAAAAATGGTTCAAATGGTTCTGAGCACTATGCGACTTAACTTCTGAGGTCATCAGTCGCCTAGAACTTAGAACGAATTAAACCTAACTAAGCTAAGGACATCACACACATCCATGCCCGAGGCAGGACTCGAACCTGTGACCGTAGCGGTCGTTCGGCTCCAGACTGTAGCGCCTAGAACCCCACGGCCACTCCGGCCGGCAGAAAGGCAACATCTAAATACTATTCTGACAAATATAAATGTTTCTCTCATTTCTAAGGAAATAAGTGTTGTGTTTAATACATCTCATCTAGCACATTCAATTCGAGGTTGTAATGATGTTGCGTTTTGTGTTACTATTTTTTAGTTCATATTTCTTCTGAGACCAACTGGACGGTCAGTAGCGCAAATATATTTGTGCTGCCCACTCGTTTTCATGTCACCAAAGCAGAAGTGAAACAAAAAATGGTATGTGTCCTTTCTAGATCCGATAGCAATCGCAGCAAGTGGACGCAAGTCTAATTTTGCCCAGTGTAATCGTGAGCTGATAAAAATTTGGCTTGCCTAAATCATTCAATAGAAACCCCTTTAACGATACTTATATTTCAAGCTCATCCAGAAAAGAGAGAGAGAGAGAGAGAAACAGGGAGAGAGAGAGAGAGAGAGAGAGAAAGAGAGAGAGAGAGAGAGAGAGAGAGAGACGAATATATTTGGAAACGAGATAAGCGATGTTTTTTATTATTTTACATGTGGCGCTTTAATTTGTAAATGTGTTTCTGCGGAAGATCAAACCTTGCGTTCTCGCGAACGATAATGTTATTATCTAATAACATTATCGTTCGCGGGAACGCAAGGCATAACCTCTGATTGGGGAAGGAAGTGAGCTGTATTCCATTACTACAGTTACGTTAAGAGATTTAGGGAAAAACATTACTCTGGATTACCGGTTGGGATTTGAATTGCCGTACTTCCGAATGCGAGTCCAATGTGTCAGCAAAGGGGCACGTGGCCCGGTCAAAGACTGAGGAATCCCTGCGCAACTTCACGGATAAGTACGTGCACAGATGTTTCTACTGGAAGTAAGCAATGGAGTCGTACGTTTACTGAAATAAATACTTTCCTGAAGGCAATCACTAGTAAATGTAGCTGGTAAGCACATAAATTCGTGTGTATGTGTGTGTGTGTGTGTGTGTGTGTGTGTGTGTGTGTGTGTGAGACACTGGAATATCGTATCTCGCAACCTGGCGTATAACATCGACCGCAAAAATGGTATCATTGCATTTTTGATTGTATAAACATCAAAATTTAGTTAACTATTCACTTTGCCCAAACCCTTACCTCCAAGGCCGATCACATTTCTAAACTGCGATTATAAGACCGTAGTCCCATTCTTTGCCGGACACCTTATGAAGGTCATGAACAAAGTTATTAATACCAGGCTGATCAATATTCGACACAGTTATGACCTGTCATGACTGCATTGAATATGCAACAGCCACCCACACTGCCACAGCAATAACATCAGTAGACTTCAAACAGTTATTCAGCAAGGTTAGCCATGAATATCTCATGACAGTCATGGACGCTCTAAGATTTGAAAATAAATTTAGAACTGCAGTCTTTAATCTACCGACGAACTCCAGTTGCCGAGTGATTGTCAACGGTAAATTAACCCACACATTTCCTGACGAGTGCTAAGCCATAAAGGATGCCCATTATCTATGGCAGTATTCGCCATATCGCTCGACTCTACGCAAAATCTGCTCATCCTTAACGAGTCTGAGCGTGGGAAACTCACACACAGTTTGTAAAGCTTACGCAGATGATCTAGGGATATTTACTGCAGATGTCCAAGACTTCAACAAGCTAAAGGAAGATTTAAATCTTTAGGAAGGAGCGTCTGGCGCAGCGATAAACCTTGCAAAAATCGTGCTCATACCCACTGGGACAAACAGAATTCCCGTGGACTTGGTAAATAATAAAAGAGAAACATTAAACTCACGTCCAGGACAATATTTAGCAAATGACAGCTTACAATTGGGGATCAAAAATACATTCTACCAGAAAAATTGAAAGGGTACAGTACCACCCGACATTGAAAATAGATACAACATACTTCATTATTTTTGTCAGAACAACACATTTTTTTTGTAAAATAACTCAATTTCAATTAATACAGCGAAGCCGGATACCAGTGTGGGAAAGAATGACAATTTATTTATTTAATTGATCACATGTGCACTCCCACAAAGTAAATCCCTACATCCAGTTTGGTGAGATCTGTGAAATGAATGAATGTATGGTCGTCTGCTAACCGCAGATAGTGAATGTGAATATATGATCATCTTTGAGACGATCCTTTGGTGGGACCAAAGAGATGAAACTTACCTGAGCTTTGAGCGCCTGAAATGTGGCTGACCAATACGGTAGCAAGGTGCTCCCCCACTTCAGTAGAGGTGCGAGAGGACCTCGAGAACGGCGATGTTTCAGTACTCTGCCGCTGGATCTTGTGCTGTTATGACCTGTTCTAGTTGTGCACCGTAATGACGAAAGAGTGGAGACATGGTATGCATGTGGAATATTTAAGAGTAGTTTGAAATAATAATTTCTCTATTTCAGGAACTTTTGTGGGGAGAATTAAACGTCAGGCAGGTAATATTAATGGGGTTGTAGTAATCTTCGGAAGTGACCAACGGTCACAATGAAACCACGTGTAGCAGTAAGTTGAAATACTTACGTGTGCTTAAGTTAAGCTGAATTACTAGCGTGTGTACCATAAGTTGAAATATTTAAGAAATGGCGTGTGCAGGACTTGAAATTAGAGACGAGTACTTCCACGTGGTGAGTACTGTGTGAGTCTCAAACTCTGTATGAGACAAAAGATAAAGAGAAGTACTCGTCCATGGTATCAGTTGAGGGCTCGCGTGTGTGATGAATACGTTCTTAATATTACTTTTCGTGATATGATTCCGTGTGACGCTAGATTCAAACTCTGAGAGAGAAACAAGGTGAGTCGGCCGTCTATCCAGCAACGCCACTTGGCTTGCATTGCACAGGAAGACGTGCATATATCTCCAGAGTTCATAGTAGGAAAGTAGAATTACGAAGTGGGGCAGTGTCGTGTGAAACTGGGATAAATATTAATTGAAGTGGGAAAGCTGAAAGTGATAATGTTGTGACTATTACCTGTGTAGTATTTCATATTGTAGTGTGGTGTATGTCATGTAATTTGGGTATGTGTGGTTTGCATGGGAGAGTAGCGAGGTAGTTTCAAAAGATTAGTGGGTTATGCTTGTTCCTTCTGTACCGCTCGGTCTGGAGGAAAGTTTCGTGATCATGATTGTGAGAGTCGAAGTGTGAGAAATAATAGAAGATCCACCGTCCTATCCAGAAAGTGCACTGTAGCGTTAAATAATTACGAGACCATAATATAGAGATTCACCAATGTAAAGCCATGCCCACTGGGCGGAATTTCTCATGTGTTATTGTTGTAGGTTATAGAATTTGTGTGTTTAGGTTATAGAATTTATCGGAATAAATAAGATAGTGAAAAGAAAAAGATTGGTGGACGTTTCCTTCGAATTGTATGTTGTCATGATGTTCCGAATTTATCATGTGTGCGCCACCCATATTCAGTGCGATGGCCACGTGTTGATAAAAGCCGTTAAATAAAAGACAAAAAGAAAATGTGGTATTGCCAGTGCGTAGTGAACAGTCAGAGTTCTGTAAATTACTGATAGTCAGATTTGCGTTTCCGTTGCGTATTATTCATACAGGAGGATAATTTGTAACTTAATTGTGAGTACGAGAGTTCATGTTACTCGATAAATAAGAATGAATCCACTCGCTTGGCAGACCACTCATCTTGGAGGCCTGACTGCTTGATGCCACAGTATGAGCAAGGCATGTGGGTGCCTCTCAAAATAACTGGGGTAAACGCAACAAGAAACCTGACATTAACAGAGAACATGGAGTAAATAAACTTGTATGTACTATCAAAATCTTGGTTTATGGCCACATGCTAAACCTGCACAAGGAACTGGGCCGGGCTGTGATATAAGCGTCTCGTGGTTACTGCGGCGTGGAGACATATACAGGGTGTTACAAAAAGGTACGGCCAAACTTTCAGGAAACATTCCTCACACACAAAGAAAGAAAATGTTATGTGGACATGTGTCCGGAAACGCTTACTTTCCATGTTAGAGCTCATTTTATTACTTCTCTTAAAATCACATTAATCATGGAATGGAAACACACAGCAACAGAACCAGCGTGACTGCAAACACTTTGCTCAGGAAATGTTCAAAATGTTCTCCGTTAGCGAGGATACATGCATCCATCCTCCGTCGCATGGAATCCCTGATGCGCTGATGCAGCCCTGGAGAATGGCGTATTGTACAACAGCCGTCCACAATACGAGCACGAAGAGTCTCTACATTTGGTACCGGGGTTGCGTAGACAAGAGCTTTCAAATGCCCCCATAAATGAAAGTCAAGAGGGTTGAGGTCAGGAGAGCGTGGAGGCCATGGAATTGGTCCGCCTCTACCAATCCATCGGTCACCGAATCTGTTGTTGAGAAGTGTACGAACACTTCGACTGAAATGTGCAGGAGCTCCATCGTCATGAACCACATGTTGTGTCGTACTTGTAAACGTACATGTTCTTGCAGCACAGGTAGAGTATCCCGTATGAAATCATGATAACGTGCTCCATTGAGCGTAGGTGGAAGAACATGGGGCCCAATCAAGACATCACCAACAATGCCTGCCCAAACGTTCACAAAATATGTGTTTATGACGTGATTGCACAATTGCGTGTGGATTCTCGTCAACCCACACATGCTGATTGTGAAAATTTACAATTTGATCACGTTGGGATGAAGCCTCATCCGTAAAGAGAACATTTGCACTGAAATGAGGATTGACACATTGTTGGATGAACCATTCGCAGAAGTGTACCCGTGGAGGCCAATCAGCTGCTGATAGTGCTTGCACACGCTGTACATGGTACGGAAACAACTGGTTCTCCCGTAGCACTCTCCATACAGTGACGTGGCCAATGTTACCTTGTACAGCAGCAACTTCTCTGACGCTGACATTAGGGTTATCGTCAACTGCACGAAGAATTGCCTCGTCCATTGCAGGTGTCCTCGTCGTTCTAGGTCTTCCCCAGTCGCGAGTCATAGGCTGGAATGTTCCGTGCTCCCTAAGACGCCGATCAATTGCTTCGAACGTCTTCCTGTCGGGACACCTTCGTTCTGGAAATCTGTCTCGATACAAACGTACCGCGCCACGGCTATTGCCCCCTGCTAATCCATACATCAAATGGGCATCTGCCAACTCCGCATTTGTAAACATCGCACTGACTGCAAAACCACGTTCGTGATGAACACTAACCTGTTGATGGTACGTACTGATGTGCTTGATGCTAGTACTGTAGAGCAATGAGTCGCATGTCAACACAAGCACCGAAGTCAACATTACCTTCCTTCAATTGGGCCAACTGGCGGTGAATCGAGGAAGTACAGTACACACTGACCAAACTAAAATGAACTCTAACATGGAAATTAAGCGTTCCCGGACACGTGTCCACATAACATCTTTTCTTTCTTTGTGTGTGAGGAATGTTTCCTGAAAGTTTGGGCGTACCTTTTTGTAACACCCTGTATAGGGTTCCACTCACCACATGCACTCTTAAGACAGAAGGTGGAAGCGTCGGCCTCATCGATTTTATGTCGAAGTGAGCTGTTCTGCTGATGCAAAGGACATCCTAAAGCATAAAAGACAACCCGGCCAGTCCAACAGCGGTCTAGTTCGACAAATACAGTCCAAAGATTGAAATATCGCCCATGGTTCACACAAATATTCCATTTACACTAGGCTACGTGAGGCAATCCTTTTTTTCTTCTTTTTTCTGTTTTTGAGTCATCAGTGTTCTGACTGGTTTGATGTGGCCCGGCTCTAATTGCTCTCCTGTTGCAACCTCTTCAGCTCAGAGTAGCACTTACAACCCACGTATGTCCTTAGTTACTTGCTGGATGTATTCCGGTCTCCGTCTTTCTCTACGGTTTTTACCCCCTTCTACTCCTTCTAGTACCTTGGAAGTTACTCCTTGGAGTGTGAACAGATGTCCTATCATCCTGTCCCTTCTTCCTGTCTGTGTTTTCCATATACTTCTTTCCTCTCCTATTCTGCGCAGAACGTTCTCATTTCATACGTTATCAGTCCACTCAATTTTTAATATTCGTCTGTAGCACCACATCAAATTCTACGATTCGCTTCTGTTCCGTTTTCCCTTAGTCCTCATTACACTACCATTCAATTCTGTGCTCCGAACATACTTTGACAGAAATTTCTTCGTCAAATTAAGAGCTATGTTTGATACTGGTAAACGTCGTTTGGCCAGGAATGCCCTTTCTGCCAGTGTTAATCTGTTTTGATGTCCTAATTGCTTCATCTGTCACGGGTTATTTTGCTGCCTACGCAGCAGAATTCCTTAACTACATCTACTTTGTGACCATCAATCCTGACGTTAAGTTCCTTACTGTTCCCTTTTCTGCAACTTCTCATTGCTTTCGTCTTTCTTCGATTTACTCTCAAACCAAATTCCGTACTTGTTAGACCATTCCATTCAGCAAATCCTGTAATTCTTCTTCACTATCACTGAGGATAGTAATGTCATTAGCTAATATAATCATTGATATCCTTTCACGTTGAATTTTAATTCCATTCATGAACCTGTATTTTATCTCCATCATTGCTTCTGCAATGTATAAATTCAACAGTCGGGACAAAAGACTACATACCTGTCTTATATCTTTTTTAATCTGAGTACTTCGTTCTTGTTCTTCTGCTCTTACCTTTTCCTCTTGTTTCTTGTACATAGTTTTATTACCTGTTTTTCCCTGTAGCGTAGCCATGTTTTCCTCAGAATTTTGAACATCTTGCTCCATTTGACAATGTCGAACGGTTCTTCCAGATCGACAGATTCTCTGAACGAGTCTTGGTTTTTAATTGTCCTCCATCCACTGTGACTCACAACTTCAGAACTGCCTCTCTGCTGCCTTTACCTTTCCTAAAGCCAAACTGATCGTCGTCTAACACATCCTCGATTTTCTTTTCCATTCTTATCCTCCCACCTTTCTGCTCTCTCCTCTGCATTGAACAATGGAATTTCCATTGTGCACTCTTAATGGTCCCACCCTGTCTTTAAATTTCGCGGAAGGTTATTTTGACTGTTCTGTATGGCGAGCCAGTCCTTCCGCCAATCATTTCTTTTGCTATTTCTTCACATTTTTCATGCAGCCATTTCGCCTTAAGTTCCCTGCACTTCCTACTTATTTCCTCAGCGACTTGTATTCCTGAATTTACTTCAACATTTTTGTGCTTCCTCCTTTCATACTACACCCACAATACGTAGAATACCACATACATAATAGGAAACATCCTCAATCCCGGAGGGAAGACTGTAAAGAAAATATATGACGCAATTAGATGCAACCCTGTTAAAAGAAAACCAATGAGTCAAATTTCCTCAAAACCTGGGGCATGACAAAATGTGACAAAAAGTTTTTTTTATAACCAGAAGTTTCCAGCACGTGGTACAAGGTTGTTAACAGGACGATACCAACCAATGAGAACCTGGCAGGCACACCCCTAATCAGAAGAGACGCCGGCGACACACGCAGTGAACCAGACACTCTGGATCACAGGATTCCGTATAGAACGGCGACGAAAGTTTGGAAAACTAGTAAACTAATAGTCAGCTCGATAAAAAGACCCGTGCCGAACCATTTCGCTAAAACAACGATTGCGACACCGGATTTTAGGCCATTCCCTGCCCGCAAGAGCTCTGCCACCACACGGATACTCGCCCTCACAATGCACTCCATTTGCGACACACCGGGAACTTACAATTTCTAACACATCTATGTGACCATCACGTGAAAGAAGGAAAATACCAAAACATAGATTTTTTTAATCATTGCATTAGGCACAGCTTTAAAAAAACTGTGAATGTCGGCAACCGGTTCGGTCAATAAACTGTTGAAGACCCCCAGGAAACCGAAAGGCTACTGTAAACATCAACATCTAGACAAAGTTAACTGTACCAAATGCCGAAATCTTTTCAATATACAATGTTAATGCGCTGGCGGAAAACGAGTCGCAACACCAAGAAGGAGTTGTGCTTCATAAACGAAAGTTGGTAGACATGTTTATACATCTGAAAGATGATGTTTATTCAAATTTCACACCAGTCGCGTAAGAATGGCGCTAGTGGCGTCTCCATAAGGATGCAAATCAGGTTTGCTTATAATACACGCTGTAACGGTCGTGAGCGTTAGTTGCCTTGGAGATAGGACGTGGTGAGTTGATGTTATCAAGAACGCCTCTAAGGCGAGAGAGACGCCATCAACAACATTTCACTGAGTTTGAACGAGGTCGTGTAACAGGGCTACGAGAAGCTGGAGCTTCCTCCTGCGAGATTGCAGAAAGACTTGTCAGGAATGTAGCCACTCTACATGACAGCTGCTAGCGGTGGTCACGAGAATGTAGAATCGGTCTCCAGGCGGCCACGTGGCACTACCGAGAGGGAAGACCATCATATTCGACGTATGGCTCTGGCGCATCGTGCTGCAGCTGCAGCGGCAATTTGAGCAGCAGGTGGCAATACAGAGACACAACCGTTACAAATCGATTACATCAAAGACAGCTCTGAGCCACATACACTGTACCGTGCATTCCACTGACCCCAAACCACCGCCATTTGTGACTTCTGTGGTGTTAAGCGAGAGCTCACTGGAAAACAGGGTGGATGTCTGTTGTATTTTCTGATGAAAGCTGATTCTGACTCGATCCCTGTGATAGCCGTGTGTTGGTGAGAAGAAGGCCAGTTGAGGGCCAGCAACCAACCCGTCTGCAGGTTAGACGTGCTGGCTAGACTTAAAAGTATGACAGCAGGAGCGCTCTCTTGGTTATCCCACGAAGCCTGACTCCAAATTTTTACGGCAGTGTGATGATTCGACAAGTTGTGCTGCCATTCATGAACAGCATTCCAGGAGATGTTTTCCAACAGGATAACGCTCGTCCACATATCACTGTTGTATGCCAACATTTTATACAGAGTGTCGACGTGTTGCCCTGGCCTGCTGAATCGCCACGTCTGCCTCCAATCTAGCCAATATGGGACGTCATTGGCCGACAACTCTAGCGTCCTCTGTATATCCCTACATTGACCGAACAAGTGCAACAGACATGGAAGTCCATGCCACAAATTGTCATCCAGCACCTGTGCAATACAATACATGCAGGTCTCCAAGCCAGCATTCAACATTCGGGCCGTTACATCTATTGTTAATGTGCCACTATTTCACATTTGCAATGGCTTATTTCGCACTACATTAATCTGTGATCTTTCAGTCTTGATCACTTCCATATTGACGTAGACAAATGCATTCCCGAAATTTCATTACTCTGCAATAATAACTTTTTGGTGCTGCGATTTTTTTCCGTTAGTGTTGAGACGCCCTGCTTTAACCGGCAGGACAAGACAGATAGTGTAAATTGTGGAAAGGGGCCAAAATAAGGGGCTGTCAGTTACACTCGAACATACAACTTTATTATTTGATCAAACATTGCAAGGTCCCAATTTTTTTTAAACACACAGTTTTAATCTTTGCGACTTAATTACCGGCTGAAAGTCACTTTAATTTGAAAACGTCTGAAGGCCAATAACTTGAAACTCAAGTATAATCATAAATTTGAGAGGCAAGCCTTCTCTTGAAACAGTTCTTTAGTTAGGCTGAAATAACAAGTTAAATTCAAATCAGCTGAAGGTCTAACACTTAAAATTCCATAACATTAATTTTTTTTAAATACCAAAGGCCTTACATGAAACAGTTGTTTAATTTAGGCTCAAGGGCTTAGAAACAACTCAAACTCATAATCGGCTAAAGGGCAAAGGCCAACACTTAAAATTCAACAAGATTAAAGTCTTTAAAAATCCAAGGTCTTATGTGAAACAGTTCTTTAAACTAGGCTGAAGGCCGTAAGAGCAAAAGAACTCTAATTTAAAATTAAAAAAAATCGGCTAGAAGCCATACAAGTACAAACAAGAAGAACAAATTTAAAAAAAAAGGGGCAGTACACACAAGGGCGCTCATATGTTCGAGGTTCGGCCAGTAATTTAAACCCTAACGCTCGCTTAGGTGAAACAGGCAGTCGGGCCAACCATTCACGATCCGATGACAACCCAACCGACCAACAGTCAGCGGACCCACCGACAAGATAACTTCCACTTCACCAGACCAGGGCACAACAGGGAGTTCAACGGAACAGCGTAGAAGATATTGGCGCCCACAAACAATCATACACGGAGCTGTCAAACTACACACCGTGCTGGACAGCAGCAACACGATGAGGAAACTACACTGCCTGAAATTTACGTCAACGGCCAGGGCACGTAACCGGAACGTTAACGGCCACAAGGCAGAAGATTCCTCTGGTGCACTTCAATTCAAATAACCAAATACAGTGAAACGCCACCAGAAGGTGGCTAGAATTTTCCAACTTGAAAACCACGTTCTCGCTCGCGGGGATATCCCAACAGCCGACAACGAACTCCAGACGACACAATGTGAACAATCTTGACTTGTTGGTAGATTAAATAAAACTCAACTTTCGTATCCAGGGTCAGTGAGCCACGGCTCGTAGCAATGGGAACAGCGCCACACACTCGGACACCGCGTAGAGACCGCCAGCGGGCCCCGGCCAAACTACGTCCCGTGGAGAATTCCTCACTGCTCCACGCCAACCGACCGACTGAGAGCCAGTACGCCGACAACATTTAAAATAACTTGACAGTCAAAATCAAACGAACTACACACAATTTCACGAACACTTGCCCGAAGAACTAGACAGTGCTAACGGCAGTGACTGTACAATAACAAGGACGAATCACGAATCGGCACACACAGCCAACCCATAAGCGATCGCCGGCCAAATACACGTCGTCCGACAAGACGACCGACCGACGACCAACTAGAGTCGTCCCCAGTCTAATCGTGTGTGTCGGCAACCGTCGGGCGAGTCAGGGCGGTCCGGACCTCACTGCTGCCGCGCCCTGACTGAACTTGTGCCGCGTGCCAACTCACACTGCGAGGGCCGAACCAACTCACAACACAAGGCGACCGGGAAGTATAGCACTCCGGCAAAGACAATACGGCAGGGCCTATATCGATAAGCGCTGCTGCTGCTGCCACTCACGGGCAGGCAAGTGAGTAACTCAGTGACACCGGTAATTGAAAATAAACGTAACGAGGTGGCAGTAGGGTAAATAAACAAGATGTTAAATAAGAGATGGCACGAACACGAGCCACGCACGGCTCAAGTGTATAAGCTCATAAGATGACAATAAAAGGTGATTTTTTAAAAAGTTTGGGGGGTTGCGTTGCAAAAACCGTGATTGCATCGCACCGATATTTCAGAGTAACCCGCGAGCACACTGCAAGTCAGAAGGTCTTGAGACTACTCTGCTGCATAGCCGCCTCCGCGTTTCTGGAGGGCCAGAGTTGGGTGCCCGGCTGCGCTGATACGCGGATGGCGTGGCAGAGGCGGCGCGCGACGCATCACAGAAGTGGGACACGGCCGCAGCCGCAGCCGCAGCCGCAGCTTTCTCCCCGCGGGGCGCAGCCCGGTCGCCCCGGGTCAGCCGCCTCCAGTGCAACCTGCAGATGCCGCCGCCACCGATTCGCTAAATGGCCGATTAGGCCACTAAAACCGGGGGCAGTCAAGCCAGAACGAGGCAGGTTGGGCCGGGCGGTCTCGAGCAACAGCCGAGCCTGTGTCGTCATCTCCCCTTGAGGCTGTCCCACATCAGACGTCAACGGGAGGTCACACAACGGAACGGTACGTCATTGACAATGGGCGATGTGTTTACACTAGGCGGAACATCAACTTAATGTCAGGTCGTTTACTCCAGAGCCGAACTACAATGCCTGACAAAAACGTGAAGCTCCCAAAAGACACTGATGTCAGTATAACTTCGTACACATGCACACCATCGGCGGATAAGCAAAGTTGCAATTGTCTGTGACAGGTATAACAGCCATCATACTGCATTAGCGCTAGTCGATTCTAGTGATGTTACCAGGCTAGGTGGAGAATGTAAGAGCCGTGAAGAGCCTCGAATGTTGAATGAATGACCAACGTGAAGAACACGGAGATACATTGATTGTACTCTTGCGAGACAGCATTATCAGCGTCTGACGAAGTTTGAAATACGCCCTTTTGCTGGTCTCCATTTGGCAGACTTGTCGAATCTTGCAGTATCCAGTTTTTTGGGTAATTCGTATGTGACTGTGACCCGCTGTTGGACTGGATGGCAACGGTAGGGCAGGCATAACCGTCTCCAAGTTTCCAGTTTAAGCATCACAATGAAAATTCGCCGTATTGTACACTAACTACATCTACATCTACATCTACATTTATACTCCGCAAGCCACCCAACGGTGTGTGGCGGAGGGCACTTTACGTGCCACTGTCATTACCTCCCTTTCCTGTTCCAGTCGCGTATGGTTCGCGGGAAGAACGACTGTCTGAAAGCCTCTGTGCGCGCTCTAATCTCTCTAATTTTACATTCGTGATCTCCTCGGGAGGTATAAGTAGGGGGAAGCAATATATTCGATACCTCATCCAGAAACGCACCCTCTCGAAACCTGGCGAGCAAGCTACACCGCGAAGCAGAGCGCCTCTCTTGCAGAGTCCGCCACTTGAGTTTGTTAAACATCTCCGTAACGCTATCACGGTTACCAAATAACCCTGTGACGAAACGCGCCGCTCTTCTTTGAATCTTCTCTATCTCCTCCGTCAACCCGATCTGGTACGGATCCCACACTGATGAGCAATACTCAAGTATATGTCGAACGAGTGTTTTGTAAGCCACCTCCTTTGTTGATGGACTACATTTTCTAAGGACTCTCCCAATGAATCTCAACCTGGTACCCGCCTTACCAACAATTAATTTTATATGATCATTCCACTTCAAATCGTTCCGCACGCATACTCCCAGATATTTTACAGAAGTAACTGCTACCAGTGTTTGTTCCGCTATCATATAATCATACAATAAAGGATCCTTCTTTCTATGTATTCGCAATACATTACATTTGTCTATGTTAAGGGTCAGTTGCCACTCTCTGCACCAAGTGCCTATCCGCTGCAGATCTTCCTGCATTTCGCTACAATTTTCTAATGCTGCAACTTCTCTGTATACTACAGCATCATCCGCGAAAAGCCGCATGGAACTTCCGACACTATCTACTAGATCATTTATATATATTGTGAAAAGCAATGGTCCCATAACACTCCCCTGTGGCACACCAGAGGTTACTTTAACATCTGTAGACGTCTCTCCGTTGATAACAACATGCTGCGTTCTGTTTGCTAAAAACTCTTCAATCCAGCCACACAGCTGGTCTGATATTCCGTAGGCTCTTACTTTGTTTATCAGGCGACAGTGCGGAACTGTATCGAACGCCTTCCGGAAGTCAAGAAAAATAGCATCTACCTGGGAGCCTGTATCTAATATTTTCTGGGTCTCATGAACAAATAAAGCGAGTTGGGTCTCACACGATCGCTGTTTCCGGAATCCATGTTGATTCCTACATAGTAGATTCTGAGTTTCCAAAAACGACATGATATTCGAGCAAAAAACATGTTCTAAAATTCTACAACAGATCGACGCCAGAGATATAGGTCTATAGTTTTGCGCATCTGCTCGACGACCCTTCTTGAAGACTGGGACTACCTGTGCTCTTTTCCAATCATTTGGAACCTTCCGTTCCTCTAGAGACTTGCGGTACACGGCTGTTAGAAGGGGGGCAAGTTCTTTCGCGTACTCTGTGTAGAATCGAATTGGTATCCCGTCAGGTCCAGTGGACTTTCCTCTGTTGAGTGATTCCAGTTGCTTTTCTATTCCTTGGACACTTATTTCGATGTCAGCCATTTTTTCGTTTGTGCGAGGATTTAGAGAAGGAACTGCAGTGCGGTCTTCCTCTGTGAAACAGCTTTGGAAAAAGGTGTTTAGTATTTCAGCTTTACGCTTGTCATCCTCTGTTTCAATGCCATCATCATCCCGGAGTGTCTGGATATGCTGTTTCGAGCCACTTACTGATTTAACGTAAGACCAGAACTTCCTAGGATTTTCTGTCAAGTCGGTACATAGAATTTTACTTTCGAATTCACCGAACGCTTCACGCATAGCCCTCCTTACGCTAACTTTGACATTGTTTAGCTTCTGTTTGTCTGAGAGGTTTTGGCTGCGTTTAAACTTGCAGTGAAGCTCTCTTTGCTTTCGCAGTAGTTTCCTAACTTTGTTGTTGTACCACGGTGGGTTTTTCCCGTCCCTCACAGTTTTACTCGGCACGTACCTGTCTAAAACGCATTTTACGATTGCCTTGAACTTTTTCCATAAACACTCAACATTGTCAGTGTCGGAACAGAAATTTTCATTTTGATCTGTTAGGTAGTCTGAAATCTGCCTTCTATTACTCTTGCTAAACAGATAAACCTTCCGCCCTTTTTTTTATATTCCTATTAGCTTCCAAATTCAGGGATGCTGCAACGGCCTTATGATCACTGATTCCCTGTTCTGCACTTACAGATGGAAGGTGTGAAATCCGGCTGTAGGGTGGATGAGGAAGGTCAGTCGATGTGTGCGCAGACTTACGTGAGGTCTTGCGTTGTCGAGGAGGAGGAGGAGTTCGATTATTTCTTCGTTGCAACATAAGGGAGGACATGAAACAGAATAACCACTCCAGAGTCCCAGAAGACCGTCTCCATGGCTTTACAGGCTGAGGATTCGGCTTTTAATTTTTAGGTGATGTGGCGCCGTTCCATGAAGTGCCATGTTGTTTCCGGTTCGAAGTGATGAAACCATGTTCCATCACCTGTGACGATCTTCGACTAAATGTTGTCACGATCAGACTCGCAACGCGCAAAGATGGTCCTTCGTTGCTCTTTACGGTCTTGTGTTACAGTGCGAGGAATGCACGGTTGAGCACCCCAGCTAGAGGACGAGTGTGTCAGCACTACCCACAAAGGCATCCAGTTGTGGTTCGTTGGCTGCCTCGAATGAGAGTGTCCGGACGTTCCAGCATTGTAGGATTCACTGCTGTGTGCCGCCGGCCAGCACGCGGGGGATCTGACGGGTTCGCTCGACACTGCTGCGATGATGACAGACGCCTTGTCCAAAAGCTGACTGTCAGATCTCCGATGCTCTGGTTATCCTCCAAAAGAAACTCAATAACAGCTCTCTGCTTGTAACTATTCTGAAGGCTACATGTAGCCCTGCCACCTATAAGAACTTAATGTTTCTGCTCAAACTGAGAGAGGAAAAAAGTGTTGCATTTTTTATTGAACGCCCCTCGTAATTCCTTACTGAATAACGTAAAACACGTTGTTCTTCTTCAACAGACCTGATGTTTCACTGTGAAAACGTTTTTCTTGATGAAAATTGTTTCGTATATTTATGGACTTATTTGCACTCAGTGTAAACGTATTTTTGGTCCAGAATTATAAAACGTGTATCATTTTTCACTTTCGAATGTTTACTCCTTTGTGAAAGAGCACTCATAGGAAACCTTGTCAGTGATCACGAAAACAAAGTAAACAGTACAAAGCACAAAATCCAGCACTATAACACGAGTCGGCGCCTCAAGAATAGGTTAACAGCGGATATTAACTTGCGACCTTCTCTGCCAACATCTAAACTCTCTTCTCAAAGATCCTTGGTGGTGAAGTTCCGTCTCGTTCTGTTGACGTTCTTCGTGGATACTGCTATTTGAAATGCGTTGTAGACTGTTTTGACGCTCCCTTCCGTTCTGTCACTTCGAGTGTGAACCGTCCTCCAGCCTGACAGCTCCTCTGTGTCTGCGAGTTCGCACTGTGGTCCGAAGTGTCTTGTGTCTGAAAGTACGACGTACTGCTGAACAGCTGTGTGCTTCACAGATTGCGAAACAATGATAAAAACAGCAGTAGTTCAAAAGTACGTAAGACAGTTGATACAAAATTCGTGTGTATTCGCATCAGACATAGTAAATCTGGCACAACACTAGCGCGCCTCCGCCTCCCAGGTAACTGCACGCTTGCTATTGCGACAGCCTGTGCTATTTATGTGGCGTTACCTATGCTCGCTGGTGATAAAACCGCTGTCAATATAGCACAAGCACTCGACAAGTTCAAGTTGTGGCTTTCATCTTAATTTGATGCCTGCAGTCGTTTCCAAGTTTCTGGTCACGAAGTCCACGTGCTCTGTCGGGTATAGTAACACTGTACAATGTAAATATTAATAAATCAAAATTTGTCTTCACAGCTGAGTATTTATTTTGTAAAACATCACTCACGACTGGTACCGGACATGTTACTACACTGTTGCCAACTACATTTGGTTGGCAATCACAAACTGTCTGATTTTAAAGGAATTCCAAAACTACTGTTAGATTTTACGAGTCTCTAATATTTCCTAAGTTACGGAGGATTTAATATTCTTATTTTTATTATAGTAATATTAATTCAGCTGATGCGTGTGGATCAGAGCTGTACATGTAAACCATGATCTTTGTTCTCCAGCATCCTCAGTATAAATGTTATTTTTCAAAACAGTTTTTAACTGAATTTGGATAAAGCGCAATAGCTTTCTTTGTTCATATGTGATACAATTTTGAAATTAACCGAATGAGTTGATCCTCCATGAGACGTATTATCTAACTATTGTCATTGGTTGTTATCGATCCTCAATTAATGGCGGCAAAATATAGGATGAATAATTAAACCGGTTTCAAAATGTAAAATGTGGATTTCTTACAGATATCCCAAAACACAATTTCTGGCAGATTGAACAGTATCAATGGAATCAGCAAGCAAAAAACAATAGTCTACTGTTGTCATAGATATGTCACATGTAAAGAAATAATTGAATTCTCTTTATATGAATTTTTGGTTAGTTTCAACAAGTATGTTGAAAGGTGTTGCGGTTGACGTTGCTTCGCTAATCAATTATGAAATAATTTCACTGAGGGAAACGTATCTCTGCCATGCCTATAGGGATAGGTTTTTGAAGGATTGATTTGTCTACCTAGAACTGAGTACAGAGATTAATTTTACACGTCTTTCTCGCAGGGCAGAAGACACTGAGGTCACTGAGACAAAAGTGAACCTCACAGAACTTTTAGAAGGTGTTCCATGCTGATTGGGAGCTAAAGTTCGGGAACCCGTGACAAAAAAGTGCAACTATTTTTTGTTGCTCAGTGTTTAAATATATAATTATTGACGACTCTACAAGGGCCTATCATCAAAAAGTTAGGATTGTGAGACAACAACGACCACAAACTTCCAAACGCGTCGTAAAGTGAAGTGTCTGGAAACTGCCTTATACATTTTAAAGCATTATCAGCAAATATAATCTTTGATAGAAAATACAGCGATTTGTGTGCTATTCAAGTAATATGCACTGCAGGTAGTGTTATTAACAGCAATATTGCATTGTACATATTACGAAATAAATTTGTATTAATAATAGATGTTTGTTTATTATCAACAACATTATAAACAGTCAGATGTGAAACAAAGTACTATAAAATGTGATTCAGTTGCTACTGCCTATGTATTTTATGCAATCTGCAACAGATCCAAAGGCCACATGTGAGATTTTCATATTCTCTTACTCACTATGCACAAACAGAAAAAAATAACAGGACCTGTTCCTAGGAAATTTAATGTAGTTAAATTTCATACTAGGATTCGTCTTTTCTAGTGACCTTTGTTTACGAGTTAATCTGGAGAAATGTGTTTGAAGGCCACTTTTGTACGTTTCTATGAATAATTCGAAAACTAGAGCCTCCAGCGATCACATATCCCAGTTCAAAACGTAACTTCATTGAATTTCCTACGAAAAGATCCTGTTAATTTTTTCTGTATGACTAATACTCTGCGTGTAGCAAGCAAGAGAATATTAAAATCTTGAGTGTGGTTTTTGAAGGCATTGCAGGTTGCATAAAACCCATAGGTAGGGGCAGCTGGCTAAATGGTTCAAATGGCTCTGAGCACTATGGGACTTAACATCTATGGTCATCAGTCCCCTAGAACTTATAACTACTTAAACCTAACTAACGTAAGGACATCACACAACACCCAGCTATCACGAGGCAGAGAAAATCCCTGACCCCGCCGGGAATCGAACCCGGGAACCCGGGCGTGGGAAGCGAGAACGCTACCGCACGACCACGAGATGCGGGCGGGGCAGCTGGATCTCCCTGTATAAATACATTAAAATAAAAAATAACAAAACTCAGGTGCAGCACGCAATGCGCCCGCATTTTCACTTTCAGCGGTTTCTGGCAGTCTGACTCCTAAAAAATTTCTAGTTTCTAATTTATTTGTAATAATATGATAAGAACTGAAACAAAAGGAATGGGCTTCAAAGAGTATAAATTTGTTGTAGTATATACATTTTTGACACTTTTGGAACGTTGCTGACGACATTAGTCTCAGTTACGTGCTTGCTGATTTTTTTCTATCAACAATTTATACTGCAAATGATTCACAAAAAGTTTTAGCTAGTGTATTTTCCGAACATTGTATTTTACGACAGGTTTGAAAGTTCGAGGGCGTTGCATGTCCCAGAATTCAAACTTATTGATAAAAGGTTTTTGTTTAAGCCGTCAATAACAAAATATTGAAATACCAAGTAGAATAAAATAGTCGCAGTTGCCCTTTTTAGTCACAGGCTCTCGGACTATAGAATAATTATTTTTTCCAACAGCCTGAGAGGGCTCAAACTGGGTGCCCCAATTCCGAGCGTAGTTTGCAACCAGTGAAGTGCTGTCGCTACATCTGGATGAGAGTGTTTCCCGTGACATCTCCGCAGCTTTCCTCGCTGTCCGAATTTGGCCTTCAGTGTGATGTTACGAGCTGGAGGGGACGCGGAAGGGTCTGAACAAATGAGAATAAGCCAATCATCCTCCAAATGTAGCGCTAATTGACTGATAAAGCTAAACGCGAAAGGGGTTTCTAGGCTCGCTCTCAACTCGCGAACTTGGGGAGTTGCTCGAGGGCGGAAGGAGGTTCTTCCAGTGACACCGAGAGCCAGGGCGTTGACGGTACTTCAGAGTTTCGAAGATGGGCATCATTTATGCGCAGGTGCTTATGATTCTGTGGCATCAGATTTGCTATAGTAATTACGTATCGGTAATTGTGAGTTTAAATGTGAATGTACTGTGATTTCGCCAAAACTGGTACTGCTATTCGGCGAGGGCAGTATAGTGTCAGCTTCGGGAACTAACTGACAGATGAGGTTCTAGTCGAAGAAATGGAATTGCTAAGGAGAATGCGCCTTGTTGTTTCCTGAGAAACTGGAGAGTCTGAGTTTGTCGTGACTT
The DNA here is from genome assembly GCF_023864275.1 of Schistocerca cancellata. NCBI lineage: Eukaryota > Metazoa > Arthropoda > Insecta > Orthoptera > Acrididae > Schistocerca > Schistocerca cancellata. The sequence goes on along the minus strand of NC_064631.1, from coordinate 602,800,401 downwards.
TCTTATCTTCATGTTTTTGTACTGTTATCCCGAGATTTTTTTTATAGCAATGTTGAGGGTGTTACGAAGAGCCAATTGAAAGTTAAACGAGGCTTGATGGCTTTCTACGTTTCCGGCGCAATGGCCGGACCCTGAAATTTGCTTGAGTACTACGAGGATAATAATGGGTCTTGATAAGTTGTGTCAGATTTGAGACTTCAAACGCGTTTCTCTGATTAAAGGTAGGCTGGTGATCCTTATCACCAACATAACAGTGAACATAGCTGATCTGGGCCGACCAATGGACAACTCCTTTGCCGGCTATAGTACAGTTGCGACTCCAGTGCTTCGTATATACGTGGAGCGTATAGATCGCGGTTGCGGACTTTCTTTCCAGAATCGCTGTTGAGGACACGAGAAGAGGATTTCTACAAGAGGCATCTTTTGGAGGAGTAACTGGGATATAAGGCTCTTGGCAGGTTGGAGACAACTGGAAACCGGTTGTGGCAAAGTGTATAATACTGTTCGACCTCCGTAAGCACATTTACTGTGGTAGCAGCGATTACTTGCATGTTTGGGATCCAGAAGGTTCAGTCGAGGACGCTCAAAGATTATGCCCTCTGCTGAAAGCATAGTCGTGGCTACACGGCTTAACTACTGAACGGAATACGACCGTGACTCCAGCATGACTACTGTCTGCCAGTGGTCGTATAAATGGGCGCAGAAGCAGAAGTTACGAATGCCAGGTGTCATGCCACAAACAGCTCACTCTTGTACAGGGCGTTATCAGTGGGCCCTCGTATATATACACTGGTCTTCAGATCACTGAAGGCTTGTTCTATTGACACACATGTCTCTAGGAACTTTGCAAAGTGACAAAGTGACAGCAGAGGTGTTTTGATTTGACAAGAAGTTGGAAAGTGATATCATAGTTTTCGAACACCAGTTAAAAAGTTTCCTCCTAACGATGAAGTGTCTACGTGTGTGGTAGGTGCACAGAACTTCATGTATTTTCCTGTATAATTACGGCTTATGGAGTTTAGCCTTATATAGCAAGAGATATAGAAAGAGCTGATTACGGTTTCAACAACGCTGAATTACACATGTTACATCTTACCTAAGAACATCACCAGCTGAACGGTTTAGTGACGGATCATAAGTACCCAGGGCTTCGATCTGATCATAGAAAATGAACTAAATGGACTCCGATTATCGCCTGACGACGTTAATGACCCATTTTGTGTATTACAGAGAGATCTGAAGAATGGCAACCTGTAAAGCACGTGTAACTAACACGGGATAATTTTAGTCGAAGCAAATTGGCTTCACTGTATCTGAAATAAAAAAGCAGTGAAATAAATTGATACTCATTGTACATTATTCCGCGATTTGAGAGCACTTAGAACATTTAAGAGGCACGTAAGGTTGAGGTTTCTTAAATACACGGTTACTGTTTTTGTATCTTACAGCTACAGTGCGAGAACATCTCTGAGAATGACGTTGTGGTGTCACCGCCAGAAACCAAACTTGCTAGGTGGTAGCTTTTAAATCGGCCGCGGTCCATTAGTATACGTCGGACCCGCATGTCGCCACTGTCAGTAATTGCAGACCGAGCGCCACCACACGGCAGGTCTAGAGAGAGACGTACTAGCACTCACCCCAGTTGTACAGCCGACGTTGCTAGCCATGGTTCACTGAGAATTACGCTCTCATTTGCCGAGACGATAGTTAGCATAGCCTTCAGCTACATTTGCTACGACCTAGCAAGGCGCCGTATTCAATTTATATTGAGATTCTATTAATGTATCATCAAGAGCGATGTTCTACAAATGTGGATTAAAGTTAAGTATTCCAGAAGCTACGTACTTTTCTTTATAGCATTCATTACGTATCCTGTTTCAGACCTCACGCCAGCCTGCGTGAGTTTAAGCGCGTGCCTTTCGGCTTCCTCTTATTGTGTCTAGGCTGTCTTGTCTAGACACAACAGACGTAACCTTTTTTTCAGCCTCGGCTGCAAGGTATTGTCTTTTAGTATTTAATTTGTGACCAGCTATTACTGTTTTCTCAGTTTAAAGCAGTACATGTGACGTGATCATATACCCTATACGTCTTATAAGCAGGCTTTCCATCCCACACGGGCTTGGCACAAATACACTCCTGGAAATTGAAATAAGAACACCGTGAATTCATTGTCCCAGGAAGGGGAAACTTTATTGACACATTCCTGGGGTCAGATACATCACATGATCACACTGACAGAACCACAGGCACATAGACACAGGCAACAGAGCATGCACAATGTCGGCACTAGTACAGTGTATATCCACCTTTCGCAGCAATGCAGGCTGCTATTCGCCCATGGAGACGATCGTAGAGATGCTGGATGTAGTCCTGTGGAACGGCTTGCCATGCCATTTCCACCTGGCGCCTCAGTTGGACCAGCGTTCGTGCTGGACGTGCAGACCGCGTGAGACGACGCTTCATCCAGTCCCAAACATGCTCAATGGGGGACAGATCCGGAGATCTTGCTGGCCAGGGTAGTTGACTTACACCTTCTAGAGCACGTTGGGTGGCACGGGATACATGCGGACGTGCATTGTCCTGTTGGAACAGCAAGTTCCCTTGCCGGTTTAGGAATGATAGAACGATGGGTTCGATGACGGTTTGGATGTACCGTGCACTATTCAGTGTCCCCTCGACGATCACCAGTGGTGTACGGCCAGTGTAGGAGATCGCTCCCACACCATGATGCCGGGTGTTGGCCCTGTGTGCCTCGGTCGTATGCAGTCCTGATTGTGGCGCTCACCTGCACGGCGCCAAACACGCATACGACCATCATTGGCACCAAGGCAGAAGCGACTCTCATCGCTGAAGACGACACGTCTCCATTCGTCCCTCCATTCACGCCTGTCGCGACACCACTGGAGGCGGGCTGCACGATGTTGGGGCGTGAGCGGAAGACGGCCTAACGGTGTGCGGGACCGTAGCCCAGCTTCATGGAGACGGTTGCGAATGGTCCTCGCCGATACCCCAAGAGCAACAGTGTCCCTAATTTGCTGGGAAGTGGCGGTGCGGTCCCCTACGGCACTGCGTAGGATCCTACGGTCTTGGCGTGCATCCGTGCGTCGCTGCGGTCCGGTCCCAGGTCGACGGGCACGTGCACCTTCCGCCGACCACTGGCGACAACATCGATGTACTGTGGAGACCTCACGCCCCACGTGTTGAGCAATTCGGCGGTACGTCCACCCGGCCTCCCGCATGCCCACTATACGCCCTCGCTCAAAGTCCGTCAACTGCACATACGGTTCACGTACACGCTGTCGCGGCATGCTACCAGTGTTAAAGACTGCGATGGAGCTCCGTATGCCACGGCAAACTGGCTGACACTGACGGCGGCAGTGCACAAATGCTGCGCAGCTGGCGCCATTCGACGGCCAACACCGCGGTTCCTGGTGTGTCCGCTGTGCCGTGCGTGTGATCATTGCTTGTACAGCCCTCTCGCAGTGTCCGGAGCAAGTATGGTGGGTCTGACACACCGGTGTCAATGTGTTCTTTTTTCCATTTCCAGGAGTGTACAACGTTGAAGCTTGCGTGTTAACATAATAAACAAACCTCATTATGTAATATGTGCGGAGTGACTATTGTCATAATATGTTATGACATATTTGTAAGGCACTGTAGTCAAATACGAAGAAGAGTTACCCATGAATGCGTACATTGTATCACAGACACAGTCCCACTGACTGTTAAGTGATGTCACTAAACCCGTGTGCTGCGGCTATTAGACGGAGGGTATCCGAGAGCCAATCAGTTCCTCTGAAAAATATAAGGTGTAAGAATACATTCAAATTCTTGAACATATGACATATCGATCATGTCTGTCTTGGTCATTGTTGAGGAAGCATGTGAAAAATTTCGCGCCTATATACTGTATTATTGACATATGAAACTGGTCGCTATTTTGGCTGTCTGCTCAGAGTCATATATCACGTGCTGCGCTTCTAAAAATTGCGATGAAGTAATACGTATAGTAGCTTCGCTAAAGGGAGTCAAGCTGGGCAGCAGACAAGCTGGTCGGACTAACATTAAATGGCGTATGTGCAACAAAGGATAGCGGGAGTCTTACAGAAGTAGAGAAGACTGCACAAAAGTACATCCTCCGCTGGTATGTTGGTTACCAATGTATAGTGAACTTCAAAACCTTCATTACACGCCTGAATTCCAACTACAATGAATCGACCTTATACCATCCCTCTTGCGTGTATTTGCTCCAGAGGACGTAATGACATTTCCTCAGTGCCATTAATTATCGCTACGTGCCCAGAAACGCTGTATTTCTGGACTTGAGAAAGCTGAATTGCTCTTTGTGGACTTCAGTAATATTATTATCGGAGAAGAACTGCAAGGTTATATACGTATTATTTTGTCCACATAGAAATCCATATTTAGAAGTGCTACTCACACCATCTTGCTTAAACTGGTAACAATATATAACTTGCTCATTTGATTACGTTGTGTTACTGGTTAGCAATTACATAGTGCTGCTTGTAAGAGACCTGTAATGAAAAGAAAATTTGTTGTGTAGTGTGATTTACCGCGATTCTGTGATGATAATAGGCATCGTGTGTAGCTCGGCTGCATTTCGCTGGAATTATCTAAACTTCTGACTGTGTGACAACGTCTGATACACTGAAAGGCTGTCCTCTATATGAACAAGGAGTTAGAAAAAGTCAGCCTTGACAGTCTCAATACTTGACGTCAGCAGTATTTTGCTTTTCCTTTTTGGATGCAAGAGTCTTTAACGGTGTGACATAATGCCTTGTTGGTATGTGACTGTCCCCAGCGTTCAGCCGTCACTGAATAGCTAAACAGCTAACTCGGTACTAAATGCAAAAAAGTTATGTGCGGTGGTGGTGGTGGTGGTGGTGGTGGTGGTGTGTGTGTGTCTGTGTGTGTGTGTGTGTGTGTGTGTGTGTGTGTGTGTGTGTGTGTGTGTGTGTGTGCACGTGCGTGCATTTGTCTATCACAGGTAACAGCGGAGCTAACTGAGTGTAGCCACAATTACTGTCTGATAGTTGTTAAAACTACGATATTCCCCATTTTTGTTCTCTACAGAGAAACGTTTCGTTGTTGCACTGATTGGCGACTTTCATGAGCGACTAATTATCTTCATCAGGTTTCTGCTATCTTAGCAGGTCTTTTGCGTCACCATTTACTGAGATACATTGCTTCCTTATAATGTTGTTGTGTGACATGCCATTCACAGCATCATCCAGGACATGGAATCTGTTCCTGCCTTGCATGCTTTTTCTTATTTATATAAGCCCCTCCTTCTCTCTTGATACGCGTCCAATCCACTCTTTTCCTTTTTGGATTACATCTTGTTGCTGTCTTTGCTCTCCCACTCTTCGCATTAGCTCTTCATGTTTCACTAGTTGACTTATTCTTTCCATCCTCCGCCATCTTTACATCTCAGAAGCCTCCATTCTTGCACTATCTTTCTTCCTCAATATCAATGTTTCAGCACCATACAGGAGAACACTCTATACAAAACATTTTATTAGTCATTCCTTCAAATCTTTATCCATATTGCTGCACAAAACTCTTCTTTCCTTACAAAAGGCCTCTTTCGCCATTGTTTTCCTCGTTTTAACGCCCGTGCTGTTCGGTCTGGTGCTTTCTGTCTTGCTTCCTGGGTATTTGAAGCTTTGAATCGTGTTTAATATTTCTACATTAAGCATTATCTTTGCCCTTTTATGTTCCCTAGTGCAATTACACACATCAAAAAAAGCTTTGCATCAACCCGGTTCCGAGAACTCTTGAAGATAAACGTTGACTGTGGATAATATATCACATAGACAGTCCCACTGACTGTTCAGAGATGACACTAAACCCGTCCAAAGATGTAAACAACCATGCGTGTGCAGCGCCTATTAGACGGAAGGAATCCGACAGCCGATCAGTTCCAGTCATCTTCCAGGAAGAAGGTACATGGATCGTGTTGTCTGTAGCTCAAGCATGCCTAGACGGTCAGTACCGCGGTTCGATCGCGTCCGCATTGTTACTTTGTACCAGGAAGTGCTCTCAACAAGGGAAGTATCCAGGCCTCTCGGAGTGAACCAAAACGATGTCGTTGGGACAAATGGTTCAGATGACTCTGTGCACTATGGGACTTAACTTCTAAGGTCATCAGTCTCCTAGAACTTAGAACTACTTAAACCTAACTAACCTAAGGACATCACACACATCCATGCCCGAGGCAGGATTCGAACCTGCGACCGTAGCGGTCGCGCGGTTCCTGACTGTAGTGCCTAGAACCGCTCGGCCACCCCGGCCGGCTTGTTGGGATATCGAAGAGATACAGACAGACAGGAAATGTATATGACATGCCTCGCTCAGGCCGCTCAAAGGTTACTAACGCAGTGGATGATCGCTGCGTACGGATTATGGGTCGGAGGAATCCTGACAGCAACGCCATAACGTTGAATAATGCTTTTCGTGCAGCCACAGAACGTCGTATTACGATTGAAACTGCGCGCAATAGCCTGCATAATGCGGAAATTCACTCCTTACGTCCATGGCGAGGTCCATCTTTGCAAGCACGACACCACGCAACGCGGTACAGATGGGCCCAACAACATGCCGAATGGACCACTCAGAATTGGCATCACGTTCTCTTTACCGATGAGTGTCGCATATGCCTTCAACCAGACAATCATCGGAGACGTGTTTGGAGGCAACCTTGTCAGGCTGAATGCCTTAGACACACTGTCCAGCGAGTGCAGCAAGGTGGAGGTTCCCTGGTGTTTTGGGGAAGCATTATGTGAGGCCGACGTACGCTACTGGTGGTCATGGAAGGCACCGTAACGGCTGTACGATACGTGAATACGATCCTCCGACTGATAGTGCAACCATATCGGCAGTATACTGCTGAATCATTCGTCTTCATGGACGACAGTTCGCGCCCCCATCGTGCACATATTGTGAATGACTTCGTTCAGGATAACGACATCACTCGAATAGAGTGGCCTGCATGCTCTCTAGACATGAACTCTATCGAACATTCCTGAGCCAACAGTGCCTTGATGAAGTTGTGGATAGTATGCCATGACGATTACAGGCATGTATCAGTGCAAGAGGACGTGCTGCTGGGTATTAGAGGTACCGGTGTGTACAGCAATCTGGACCACCACCTCTGAATATCTCGCTGTATGGTGGTAAAACAAGCAATGTGTGGTTTTCATGAGCTATAAAAAGGGTTGAAATGATGTTTACGTTGATCTCTGTTCCAATTTTCTATAGAGGTTCCGGAATTCTCGGAACTGAGGTGATGCAAAACTTTTTTTGATGTGTGTATTTTTGCATCGTTTGTATAGATTTTCATTCCATAACTCTTTAATTTAGGTCTAGTGGTACCCACTGTATCCTGTAGCTCTTTTTCGGGTTCTTGCAGCATATTTCAATACTCATTCACATTACTGGGTGGTGGTTTGTTTCGTAATGTGATAACAAGCTTAAGTAACAGCATTTCCGTAATGTCTTTCGCTAAACGTCACAATACCTAGATGATGAACCACAGACACACACTGAAGTCTAGCTTGCATACGGAAAACTGCTGGTAGCTCGTAATGCTCCGAGTATTCTTCACTAATGATACTTCAAAACAGAGATAGTGCCTCGAAGTCTGAAAGTCCTATGTAGAGCTGCACAAAATGAAGTGCAAGTTAAGCAAGTTAGAGAGAACATCTCTTTCTGTGTTTGTACCTAATGGTAATAAGAAAGCAACGAGCTAAAAGCAACTTGTAGCAGATAAACTATGCTTGTGGTATGCTTTTATGCCTAAGGATCATTTCCCTACTGTTGTGGCACTACATTCTTTTTGTTAAGAGTATCGTGTCTTTGCACATCTCTGGTTTCCTTTATAGAAATTTCTAGGCCCCATTTTTTTCAAGTAGAGAGTTGAGTACCGAGTGTGTATGATGCAGAAGTTAGAGCCCAGTTGATGGCCTGTATTTTGATAGTTTTGGAGGTGCGAATTCCATCTTGCGTTTCAGGCTGCGAATATGTGCTGATTTTTTTATGAAAGAGCTTTATTACCAAGCTGAGAGAAACAGGAGTTCGGAAATAACACAACTGTAAATATCCCATTAGTGGAATCGAATTTATCAAAAGATTGATGAATGAACGATAACCAGGCATTCTCGATATGTGATTAAATCAGACTGAAATTAATTAGCGGCAGCCATCAGTTAAATGTTTAAGACTGAAACTAAGTGCATCATTATATTAGCAGTTTCTAGCCATCGAGTGAAAGTTGCGTTGTGGGATTTGTTATGGACATTTAATTGATGCAACGCAGAGTATAAATAGGTTACACGTCTCCGTCGATAGAGATATGATTTTAGAAATTCTGTACTGCATCTAACCTGTGTATAAATTGCGTCTTCTCCAAAATTCTAATGTCATATTAGAGATTCAAATGGCTCTAAGCACTATGGGACTTAACATCTGAGGTCATCAGTCCCCTAGACTTAGAACTACTTAAACCTAACTAACCTAAGGACATCACACACATCCATGCAGGATTCGAACCTGCGACCATAGCAGCAGTGCGGTTCCGGACTGAAGCGCCTAGAACCGCTCGGTCACAACGGCCGGCAATGTCTTATTAGATCAAGATACGGGTAAACTTACAGTTTACTGCCATTTGATATGGTTGCTCTTGATTCAGCGTTAAAGAAAATACGTATAGATCAACATGAAGTCCAGAAATAACAGAATATCACAATAAATGTGCCAGACGGCATTCAAGTAATTTTTCTTTAATTTTCTAACCGAACGATGTGGTGCAGTGGTTAGGACCGTCGACTCGAATTCGCGACGACTACGGTTCAAATCCTCGTCCGGCGGTCCAGATTTAGGTTTTCTGTGACTTCCCTAAATCGCTTCCAGGCAAATGCCAGGATTTTTCCTTTGAAAGGGCACGTTTCATATCCATCCCCAGGCTTGAAACACACTGGATTCGTGCTCTAATGAACTCGTTGTCGATGGTGAATTACACCCTAAACCTCCTTCCTTTTTCATTTTCTGTGCCACAAATGAGTTGAGTGACTGTAAAACGTTGCATTTCAAATGTTTTCTAACAATGAGCTTTCTCTGTCAGAAAAGGCGACACACATTTTTCAGATTGCTCTTTCACTTTCGGTGCGTCTCTTTTTGTACTAGACAAGTAACTGCAAGGCTTATTCCTGTTGTTCTGTTTGTAACCTCCCCCTCACTTATCGACCTTAATGACAGTGAAAATTAAACCGCGTGCACCTAATGGAAATTTGGGAAAAGCAATCATCACCGAAGTTAATTTGTCGGTAAAGAGGGAGGAAAGGGTTACATCTAAATGAAAGGAAAAATGCAAATGAAATTGGTGAAAATTAATTTTGAGAAAATGGTAAAATTAATAAAGAAAGTAAATGTGCGGTCGTTACGTTAACAATTAACTAGCAGTAATTAGATATTTGAGATTTGGGGGAAATTACGGTCGCCAGTCCTATGGACAATTACTATAGTAACTGAAAAAGAAAGGTCATTACACATATAATTAGCACTAGAAGCGTGGCAACTGAAGATTGACACGTGTAGTGTGAAAACCGAAAGTTTGTCAGAAGTAATAAATTTCGCTACACTCTGACTTAATTTAGCAAAAGAATTAATAAAACCGGAAAATTGAAAGTTATTTTAGTGACTGAAATTAATAGTGAACTTTGTTTTTGAAGCACTACGAAATTCAATAAAATAAGGTTAGTCTTGGGCTACCTCAACAATCATTTCAAAAGCTACTTGAATCTACGCAATTTAGAAATGAGAGATTTAACTTTGAACTTGAATTAAATGATTCAGAACAATTAACAATAGTAAAATTTAGTACGTACCAAGCTGAGCTGCAATCACAGGTAAGCTCAAATATGGTAACAAAACTCGCACTCTTAATTTCTGCTCGAGTAATCTAAATATTGTAGCCAGCTATGAATACTTTAGCTGAACTTTGAAATTAAAGCAGTGAAATGGAATGATATTACTTAAATGCTGGCGTATGAATTTCAACGACACTAGGCTTCATTCCGGAAAAGGAAGGGACCCTGCTTGGTAATGCAATTGGGACAATGAGCAACAAAGGTTCATGCTAAGTTGCTGTATTTTTTGATGCAACAGTTTGAAAAGCTGAGGTCTGCCATACAGTTCTAAAACTTTACGTGCGTTTAGTCTTCCTTGTTGGTTGATTGAAGGTTTGAAGTCGTCGATCGAGGAGGAGGCGACAGTCACTCAATGTCGGCCGTCGCTGTTGCAGAAGCTGGATGTTGGCGCGCCTTCTTCTCGACACGGTCACCAGGCGAAACGGGCTCTTGATGTGCGCCAGCTAATGCTTCCCGTCCGCGACACCGTGTCAGAAACTATCATAGCAAGTCGAGCGCAATTACATGCTGCCAGACCCCGAAAGCGCGGCAACTCTCGGGAGCGTCCCTCAACATACTTGCTCCACCGCCCTACTCCAGCCAGACTCTCCCTCTGTCCGCGCTCCATGCAGCAGAGTTAACACTACCAAAGATCCTAAACACTTTGGTTCTCCACACGACCTATCGATGTAATCGTTCGATAGCATAGTTTTCCCTAGGCAAGACCCAGCGTAAAAATACAAATAGTATTTACAAAACAAACCAATTATACATCGACATAAATGCATAAATATGTACATAGAGACAGTAAAACAATTACAATATATAAAGACACAGATATGTCATATCTTCAGGTAACAAAATAAGGAAAAAAATTATAGTACAATAGATGGAAATAGGACGCTATGCCTTTCCGGCGTTACATGTTTCACGCGTGTTTCGACGACAGTGCCGTAGACTGACCCGCCAGACGAGTAAAATCCCGCTCCTCTTTGCAGGTTTCTAATATCCAAAACTTGTCCGAGAAGAAGCAGCTTGTAACACAGCTGCTCTGACGTTTTACGAGCGCAATAAAATGCCAGCCAGACACGCACAGTAGAAACGCTGACAGGTCGCGAAGTGGGGAGCGGCGCGGCCGGTACTGCTCACTGCTCAACAAGGAAGCGCTGGTGGAGGCGACGCAGCCGGTGGGAGAAGCCAGCTACGCGCAACAGCAAAACTAAAGGGGTCCGTGTGCGGAAATTTGTTGAAAACATGAGGCTGTGCTGTTTCTTTTATTTCCTCTGCTTGCAATAAATTCTGCCATCCACAGCATTTGATATTTTTTATTTCATTTTCCTCATCGTTCCTTCGATTTAATACCTGGGTTGTGTCATGCTACATTCTGCTTCCGTAAGCTCGCATTATGTTTTTTCTAGAATTTTTTCCCACTTTTTTAGCTTTCAGGCACTTTTTTCTTACTTGTCATGCTGTTTTTTTCTTCGTTTCCATTTATACGCTTTTATTAAGGTTCGAGATTTATTGAAAAGAAGGTGTACATTATTTGCTAAAATTTCATTTGAAGATAATCAGAGAAAAACGTGAAAAATGCTAGATGTGGAGTTCAAGTACTTTCCAAAGCTTAGTTTTGCTCTGAGGTGACAAAAGCCATGGGACAGTGATATGTACATCTGATAGCAAAATGAGATGGCCACTGGTGAATGCAACCAACATAACGTAACAGTGTCGCATGTCCTGTAAAAGCTGATATTCTGTGGGGTACAGTCAAAAATGGTTTAAATGGCTCTGAGCACTATGGGAGTTAACTTCTGAGGTCCTCAGTCCCCTAGAACTTAGAACTACTTAAACCTAACTAACCTATGGACATCACACACATCCATGCCCGAGGTAGGATTCGAACCTCCGACCGTAGCGGTCGCGCGGTTCCAGACTGAGCGCCTAGAACCGCTCGCCCACTGGGGTACAGTCGTTTGACTATTCACAACGGTTACTACAAGAAAGAACTATAGAAAACTGCTCATTATGGCACTCAGTCCACATGAAAATTAATAACGCGACGCAAGGAATACTAGAAAACACGTTATTAGAGATGAGAGTCCCTAACGCTTGTAAATTAAACTTCATTACAATAAGTGACACTTCAGAAATCTTATCACACCCATTAAATGACATGACGAAATTTTGATCGTGATCTGAATTTCAGCCCACTGTTAACCAAACAAAGCTTGCTTGTCTCTGGTCCAACTGAACCGACAATTGAGTGAAAATGGTTATGTTCCGCTACTTCGAGGCCATTCGCAGCCATTCATGGAAATTCATGTTCCCAAACAACCATGAAACTTTTACGGATGTCAATGCGCCATTTCACATTCTGGACAATTCGAGCTAATGATCTGGCCATCTAGATCGCACGACATGAATTCTACCGGGACATTTATGGGGCATAATCGAGACTTCAGTTCGTGCACCAAGTCTTGCACTGGCAACATTTTCGCAATTATGGACGATTGTAGAGACATCATTGCTTAGCATTTCCACAGGTGACTTCCAACTCGTTGAGTCTAACGCACGTAGAGTTGCAGCACTACAGTGGAAAAAAAGGAGGTCCGACCAAGCGAGATGAACTGGATGGAGGCTTTCGACTCACATTCTAGAGCACGGAGGGTCAAATCCCCGACCAGTCATTCAAATTAAAATTTTTTTTGCATTCCCGAAATCGATTAGAGCAGATGCTGGGACAGTTCCTTCCACAATCCGAGCTTGACATCCGTTGATAATGACTTAATGTCTCTAATGATCTCATCGACGAAACATTAAACCTTTTATCTTTCATCCTTCTTTTGTTGTACTAGAAGTTCAAGTCGTAGCGAAAGACTGTAATAAGAGGAGCACCTAACGGTCAGAGGTATTTATTAAATTTTATTTATCCGGATTTCTAGGGGATGTTCTTTTGCAGCCTTCACACATTTGTGTAGATAAGAGAAAATATGAGAACGGCAATTTAAAATCTCGGTAAAAATACAATGTATGAGAGCAAGTAGAATAAACAGAGTTGACAGAGACATGGAAACAAGAATAGTGAGTTTCATCACAGATTCGTTTAGTAAGAGCAGAGGCTTCACGACAAAGCTCGTCAAAGTCCAGTGACTGACGCTGCTTACCATAGACGTTAGCTGTCGAAATTCTGAGTGCCTGAACTCCGGAGGAGTCAGGCAAGTACGCCCTACGAAATGACCATGATGGGGAAATAACCCAAATTCGAGCTCGTGCGAACATTTGTTTATTTATTTGCCATCAAATTTAACGTTTGCGGTCTGGTGGGTATGACAAATTACGCTAACTGCGACCAGAAAAAGGTTTAGTTTAATTCCACAATACAATTTTTGTTGTCAGATAAGTTGGAGGACAGTAATTACGTTAATGATCTACTTGAAGCTATGTGTAAGAAATTATTTCTATAAAGTTCAATTGAAATTACATGCAATTTATAATTAGATATGACATTTCTTGTGTTTTATGTCTCCTGGTATCAGTAGACTCAGATGAGTATGTCCAGAGCAGTCTCAGCTCGACTGCCCTGGTTAACTGCACAGTCTATCATTAGTTCCTTGACGTGCAAAAAATCCGTATGTATTTAACGATACACTGGTCAGAATATATTGCATATTGCTTTATTGTCAATACTGGGCATAATAGGAAACAAAACTGGACACATTTCCTCTTGAAAACCAAATCTAAAATCTTAAATAATTCCACCACAGACGGTACTGTTACTCTCACTGTCATCTTGTATAACACATTTTTTTATGGACCAGCTGGCTCTCCTCGTAACTGGAGACACTTTTCAATACGATTAGGCATACTCCTTACCAAATTGTGCATATAAACCTGTGGGATATTCCTCCACTCCTCCACAATGACTTCTTTGTGATCTTTCGGGGAACAGGATTATTGCCAACTTCTCGTTTTAGCTTGGACCATGCATTTTCAGGGCTGTAGTTGCAACTTCTGCCACCGAATGTATCAGGATGACCAAATGTAGCAGGAAGAGGTAGAAGGTATCGTATTTAGACTCGTCCGAGCTTTCCAAGTGATTTATTGTTCCCAACTACAGTGCCGTGTTCCCCTCGGTCTGTGTCACTGGGTCCCACAATGCTAAGGACAGCGCTTTGCTGTCTGCAAAACGGCTTGGCACAGAATGGCTGCCCCAGCGACACGTGCACGCACTGTGTGTTGGCCTTGTACGCCAGCAGAGTTGCAGCGTCGTCAGTCAACTCAGCGGTCTGCGTCCCTGCCGACTCAGTGCCGCTCCGTGTGAGCCGCAGGCAGACAGCTGCGTGCTTCCCGCCGGCTTGGCTGAGAATTCAGCGACAACAAGCGCCTGCGATCTGCCATCCGAATCTGCAGCCATCACCTCGGGATGCCTGCGATGCGTGTTGGAAGCCAGGACGACTGCCCGCAGTAGCGAGCTGTGGAGTGGCCCGCTGCTGGCGGATTATGGAACCCGCGTTGGTATCAGAGGTTCAAATGGCTCTGAGCACTATGGGACTCAACTGCTGAGGTCATCAGTTCCCTAGAACTTAAAACTACTTAAACCTAACTAACCTAAGGACATCACACACAACCATGCCCGAGGCAGGATTCGAACCTGCGACCGTAGCGGTCGCGCGGTTCCGGACTGAAGCGCCTAGAACCGCTTGGCCACATCGGCCGGCCCTCAGAGGTTCAACCAGCGTCCTGCTGTGGATGGAACGCTGGCGCCCCACCTGTTGGTGCATGTAGCTGGTGGTGTGACACGCCCCGCCATCCAGAAGAGCTGCCACACTTGAATGAATCTTTTTAGAAACCCGCACGTATTTATACACAGACTTGCGCCTCTGTTTTGCCATATGTGCTGCTTCGCGTCATGTACTCCTAACACGCAAGGTTGACCAATGGGCCCCTTCTGCCTGTGATCCGCGACATACAAAACCGCTACGTATACTCTTTCAGCAATTTGACGGCCCTGTGGACTCTATTCTACTTTGCAACTGTTGGTGGCACCTGGCTGTAACTTGTGCTCAGAGTATTGCACAAAACTAACTTTCCCTATCCTAAACGGTTGTGCTGCTACAGGGCATTTGGAATCTGAAGAACATGGGGGCCATTCCATCTGACTGTTTGTATGTTACACTAGGAGGTGTCCACAAGATTGTGAATCCGGGGACATGCGTCGTCGTTCGTCAGCGTGAATCCCACTCCAGTACGTTCACCAAACGGAGCCATGACGTGTGAAAGGATGTCGTCCTGGTGCTTCACACCAGTCATCCTCCCATGCACTGGCACAAGGGGTGTCATGGAGTTGTACATGATTCCACCCCAAAAGGGTGGTAGTCTACCATACAGCTGGAATCAAGCATTGTCCTCGTTGCCTCCACACTTGAATATAAGTATTGTCAGGGTGAAGATTGATACGAGTCTGAACAAAAAGAGCATTGTGTTACACTGCTGCCTAGACTAAAGAGGGAATTTGTGCCCCCAAAACACGAGAAGGAGCCTTGAGAGTCCTTCTGGCACGTATTCCCTGCTCATGGAGCCTATTTATTATCATTTGCGTTGACACCTGCACTCCGGTAGTTGTCTCGAACTGCCGCCATAGACGTGTCGCATTGTGTTGAGGGTGTCTACTTGCTGTTATACGCAGATGTCGCTCCTGAACACATGTTCTTTTCTCTTCCGTGGCTACGACTGTGGCGATCCCCAACTGATCCTGTCGCTAGAAACTTTTTCCAGATTCTAGAGACGTTACTTTGACTCAAAGCGACATTCACTGCGACGCTCGTCTATCTCATTCGTTGCCCCATTGGAGGAAGTGTGCGGAGCCTCTGATCGTACATTTTTGTTGTCCAAACCATCTTGAAGCAACACAACTCTCGTGATATACACAGCACAAGTAATGCAATATTTACAGGTGACATGGCTAACACAAACTGCACATAGTTTGACGGTAAAAAACATGGACTGTTTCCGCTAGACCTGCATTACAAGCAAATCATAGTGTTGATATCATAATTTAATAGCGTGCTTCCACATCACAACGTTCAGTTTCAAAAGGTTTCGGGAATATGCAAAATTATTTTGACCACTGTATGTAGTAATTAATAAATGATAATGGAACCGAGTTCTCTATATCTACTCACTATGTCTGTCTAATCTTTCATCCGATTTTATCAGTTTCGAGAATACAAGACTGTTGCATCAGTTTATTTGGGAATGGATTAAATCTCAGTCCAGAGAAACACTCGCTGTTTATCCACATCTCAGACACGCCTCAACAGAAACCTATTAACTGACTACTGCATTTGTAGTGCCTTGTACCGCAATTAAGCAAGGGAGAGGAATTGTTATGGGCGGTCGGTATAATCTTTCGGCAACACAAATACACACGTGGGTTGATATGGTTCTTTACTTACATGAATTGTAAACTTAACTTCAATAGAGTTCATGTGTTGTGGTACAAGCTCATCAGTAATAGTCCTGTTGCAGACAATATCTTGCTATTACAAACTGTAGTCTCACTGTTAGTCCCGTCACAGGCACTAATATGGTCGCTATGTACTGTCGTAACCTGCAAAAGCAAAACGAGGATAATGGAATGTAGTCGAATTAAATCGGGTGATGCTTCGGGAATTAGATTAGGAAATGATACACTTAAAGTAGTAGACAAGTTTTGCTATTTGGGGAGCAAAATAACTGATGATGGTCGAAGTAGAGAGGATATAAAATGTAGACTGGCAATGGCATGGAAAGCGTTTCTGAACAAGAGAAATTTGTTAACATCGAGTATAGACAGGAAGTCGTTTCTGAAAGTATTTGTATGGAGTGTAGCACCATGTATGGAGGTGAAACGTGGACGATAAATAGTTTGGACAAGAAGAGAATAGAAGCTTTCGAAATGTGGTGCTACAGAAGAATGCTGAAGATTAGATGGGTAGATCACACAACTAATGAGGAGGTATTGAATAGAATTGGAGAGAAGAGAAATTTGTGGCACAACTTGACTAGAAGAGGGGATCAGCTGGTAGGGCCTATTCTGAGGCATCAAGGGATCACCAATTTAGTATTGGAGGGCAGCGTGAAGGGTGAAAATCGTAGAGGGAGACCAAGAGATGAATACACTAAACAGATTCAGAAGGATGTAGATTGCAGTAGGTATTGGGAGATGAAGAAGCTTGCACAGGATAGAGTAGCATGGAGAGCAGCATCAAATCAGCCTACGGAATGAAGACCACAACAACGACAACAACCTGCAATGAACTATACCCACTCTGCGAGTGGACTGACAGACGCCAAACTGGAGCGAGCGGCGGCGTCATAAATATTTTCCGTCGAGAGAGCGTTGCGGAGAGTTGCTTGTCGGTGTGTCTCTGGCCCCTCTTGTGATAGGCACGCTTGATCCAGCGCCAACAAATAGATGTTCGCGTAACATTTTTGCCTAACGGTGTGCTGGCGACAGCTTGCGTCAGCACAAAATTAATATACCGGGTGATCAAAAAGTCAGTATAAATTTGAAAACTGAATAAATCACAGAATAATGTAGATCGAGAGGTACAAATTGACACACATGCTTGGAATGACATGTTGTTTTATTAGAACCAAAAAAATACAAACGTAAAAAAAATGTCCGACAGATGGCGCTTCATCTGATTAGAACAGTAATAATTAGAATAACAAAGTAAGACAAAGCAAAGATGATGTTCTTTACAGGAAATGCTCAATATGTCCACCATCATTCCTCAACAATAGCTATAGTCGAGGATTAATGTTGTGAACAGCACTGTAAAGCATGTCCAGAGTTATGGTGAGGCATTGGCGTCAGATGTTGTCTTTCAGCATCCCTCGAGATGTCGGTCGATCACGATACACTTGCGACTTCAGGAAACCCCACAGCCAATAATCGCACGGACTGAGGTCTGGGGACCTGGGAGGCCAAATATGTCGAAAGTGGTGGCTGAGCACATGATCATCACCAAAGGACGCGCGCACGCGTTTAGAAATATGGGGTGTTTTTTAGGTTCTAATAAAATCCCATGCCATTCCAAGCATGTGTGTCAATTTTTACCTCTCCATCTACATTATTCCGTGGTTAATTAAGTTTTCAAATTTATACTGACTTTTTGATCACCCGGTACTTTTGATCGTTTTTTCATGGTGTTAAATTCACCATCAAGACTACTTTCACACGCCATAATGATAGTCTTTATATTATTTCGTATGTTCTGTTGATGTCAACTCTCTACATATAACGACAGAAGTCTTCGATGGCTACTGTTATTCTTGTGTTATTATTCTGCGTCTCGTGCTGTCCCTCTTCGAGTATTTGATCTTCGGCTGCAATTGTGGTCCTTCTCGTCCTTTTCTGTCTTGTTTCCTCTCATATAAACACACATCGACAGTTGTTTCTCCTGTGCATTGTTGGTGACCGCACCACGACAGGAGGAAAATGAGTGTGGTACCCGAAGCATCCACCGCCATACACCGTAACACTATTTGCGTTGGCTGTAGACGTAGCTGTTGACGTAGAACGAATCGCGTCACGAAGAAGACAAGCTTTAGACTTGTATGGAGGTAGAGGTGATTCAGGTAGCTTGGGTTGCGCGTGGCGACGGATGCGAGAGAACGCGAGGCTGCTGCGTCGCCGATCTCCGACCGTCCCAGGCTGGCCGAGGCCCCTCGGCCTCCACAGACCCCACACCGCGCACCGCTGAGTTATTCGCCGGCGGATAAACCGCTTGTTTTCTGCTCGCAACAAGCAAGGACGAGTTTCATTTGGATTCGCGGGCGCACCGTGACAGGAAATTTGGCTTTAAAACGAACTGGCGTGCCCGGCCTTGGGCGGGGAGATTAAGGAAACATAACGTGGCGGCGGTGCGGGCCGCTCGTCTTTTTGGGCGGCGCAGCGCCGCGGCCGGCATGAGAAGGAAGCGGCTCCGATTTAGGGGCCCCGGCGCTCGTAAACAGGCGGGCGTCAAAGGCTCGCCAGCGCATCGCACCGCACCGCGACACTGCCGGAGCCGTACCGTTGCGTACGCGGGCTTCGGAGGCACCGCAGCTTCTTCACCGACGTCGGAAGCCGACAAGTCGCATGGCACATCGTGCTGTGAAACCGAACAAGTATCTAAGCAAACAACAAGTTTAACATTCAGTGACACTGTTACTGGCACTGAAGTTGAAATGGTGCCTAAAACAGATTCAGGGCGTCTTTGGTTGGAATTTAAAGGTATTGTCCACTATGTGCTAGAGAAGTATATGCCTAGCAAAAGTATAGGGGAGGGAAAGGATCCACCTTGGTACTACAAACTTATTAGGAAGTTGCTGAGAAAGCAGAGAATTTTGCACAGTCGTTTTAAACGTAGTAATTGCCCCGCTCACAAACAGAAATTATGCGAAATGAAAGCAGCTGTCAGAAGGACAATGAGAGATTCTTGTAGCGAATTTGAAAGCAATATTTTATCTGCAGATTCTAAAAATAACCCCAAAAAATTTTGGTCGTATGTAAAATCTATAAACGCTACATATAATTCAATACCTTCTCTTCCTGACACTACGGGTAATGTAACTGATGAAGATAAAAAGAAGGCCAAAAT
Source organism: Schistocerca cancellata (assembly GCF_023864275.1). Classification (NCBI taxonomy): domain Eukaryota; kingdom Metazoa; phylum Arthropoda; class Insecta; order Orthoptera; family Acrididae; genus Schistocerca; species Schistocerca cancellata. Next base: position 602,780,849 of record NC_064631.1, on the reverse strand, counting down.
TTTAAACCTAGCTTTCAAAAACTCGTTTACGGTAGAGGACTACAGCACCATTCCCCCTTTCAATTATCAAACAAACGAAATGATGGCTGACATAGTGTTTAGTGTATCTGGGATTGTAAAACAGTTAAGATCCTTAGACGCCAGGAAGGCATCTGGCCCAGACGGTATCCACGTAAGATTTTATGTTGACTATGCTACAAATATATCACCATTCTTATCCATCATCTGTCAGAGATCATTGGAACAGCGGAAAGTTCCACGGGACTGACAGAAGGCCCAGGTCATAGCAATCTATAAAAAGGGTAAAAAATCGGATGCACATAATTACCGGCCAATTTCACTGACGTCGATTTCTTGTAGAATCATGGAACATATTTTGTGTTCAGACATAATGACCTTTCTAGACTCTGAGAAGCTCATCTGCAGAAACCAGCACGGTTTTAGGAAACAGCGGTCATGCTAGACACAGCTGGCCATCTTTCTGCATGAATACAACAGGCTCTAGATACCGGCTCCCAGATTGATACCGTATTTCTCGACTTTCGAAAGGCGTTCGACTCAGTTCCGCACTGTCACTTGCTACAAGATGTGCGCTCTTACGGTCTACCCGATGACATATGCGGTTGGACAGAAAGTTTTCTAACAGACAGGGAGCAGCATGTCGTCCTAAACGGGGTGACTTCAACAGAAACAAGCGTAACTTCACGTGTGCCCCAGGGCAGCGTAATAGGTCTTCTGCTTTTTACGATTTACATAAACGATCTGGTTGATGGTATTGACAGTGGCCTGAGACTGTTTGCCGATGTTGCCGTAGTCTACAGGAAAGTAGCATCACACGAAAGTTGTGAACAAATCAATGAGGATTTGCAGAAAATAAATGCCTGGTATAATGACAGGCAGTTATCTCTCAGTATTAGTAAGTGTAACCTACTGCGTATAACAAGGCGAAAACTCCCATTAATATACGAGTACAAAATAAATGCTCAGTCTTTGGATGCGGTAACGTCCGTCAAGTATCTGGGTGTGACTATTCGAAATGATCTCAAATGGAATGATCAGATTACACAAGTAACGGGTAAGGCGAACTGTAGATTGCGGTTTATTGGTAGAATCCTGAACCGATGCAGTCCTTCAACAAAGGAAATAGCTTAAATTACGTTAGTTCGTCCAGTCTTGGAGTATTGTTCGTTTGTATGGGACCCTTACCAGTTGAGTCTGATTCAAGAGATTGAGGAGGTCCAAAGAAGAGCGGCAAGATTCGTGAGAGGTCCAGTTAGCCATCACGAGAGCGTTACTAATCTTATAGAAGGTTTGAAGTGGGACGCACTTGCAGATAGACGGCGCGCTAAACAGAAGGGGCTGCTCACTAAATTCCAAAATCCGATCTTCACCGAGGATGTAGAGCATGTACTATTACCACCAACTTTCAGATCGCGCAATGATCACCATACAAAGATAAGGGAAATTAGAGCTCGTGCTGAGGCGTTGAGACAGTCGTTTTTCCCTCGCGCGATCCGTGAGTGGAACAGAGGGGGGGGGGGGGGGGTTCAAATGGTTCAAATGGCTCTGAGCACTATGGGACTTAACATCTTAGAAATACTTAAAACTAACTAACCTAAGGACATCACACAACACCCAGTCATCAGGAGGCAGAGAAAATCCCTGACCCCGCCGGGAATCGAACCCGGGAACCCGGGCGTGGGAAGCGAGAACGCTATCGTGCAAATAGTAAATATTCACCGAATACGACGTGTCCATCTAACGTGCCACTGACACGTAAACACCATTCGACGGTTTCGTAATACAACACTTAATAGGAACGGTAAGAGTAGTATCGTAGAATCAAGCGGATGTGAATGATCTATTCCTTCGAAGAACAAGTCGATATGGTTCTCATTTACGGAGAATGTTCCTAATGGTTCTAACCACTACGGGACTTAACATCTGAGGTCATCAGTTCTGTAGAACTTAGAACATGGTTCAAATGGCTCTGAGCACTATGGGACTTAACTTCTGAGGTCATCAGTCCCCTAGAACTTAGAACTACTTAAACCTAACTAACCTAAGGACATCACACACATTCATGCCCGAGGCAGGATTCGAACCCGCGACCGTAGGAGCAGCGCGGTTCCGGACTGAAGCGCCTAGAACCGCTCGGCCGCGAGGGGCCGGCTACGGAGAATGCCAACGAAATTCAGTCAGAGCTAGAGACTTATACGCTGAAAGATATCCTCAACGTACTCAACCTACACGTCGTACATTTCAATATATGTATGATAAATTGAGAACAACTGGATGTTTAACGCATCGGAAATATATCTGGTAAAGGAAAGTTACTAAAGAGGAAATGGAATTGGTACTCTTGTCACTGTGGTTCGAGATACTTGTGTGTTAGTTCGCGGCAAATGGCAAGGGAATCTGGCACGAACGAGAATAGTGTTGTTCGTGTTCTGCATCGCCATAAATATCATCCTTACCATATCAGTCTCCACCAAGAATTAAATACCACGGATTGTATGCGTCGCATTGAATTTTGACGATGGGCTCAGCTTCAGATTGAGAGGGATACCACATTCATTAACTTGATTTTATTTACTGACGAGGCTACATTCACGAACCATGGAAATGTTAATTTGCATAACGCATATTATTGGGCAAATGAAAATACATGTTGGCTGCAGCAAGTTGCACACCAAAAACCGTGGTCGGTGAATGTATGGTGTGGGATACTGGAGGACAGAATAATGGGCCCCTATTTCATCGAAGGAAATCTTAGTGGTAGGAAGTACACAACATTCCTGCAAGAAACATTACGTCTGTTATTGGAAGAAATACTTTTAGGAAGAAGGAACAGAATGTGTTATCAATGCGATGGGTGTCCGGTACAGTTTTCGCTGATGTTTAGAAAAGAGTTGCAGAGGGAATTCCCAGATCGTTGGATTGGCCGCGGAGGAGATGCGTCGCGGCCGGTTCGTTCGCCATACTTGACGCCTATGGATTTTTTTCTTGTGTGGATTCGTAAAAGATATTGTTTGTAAAGACGTTCCAACTACACCTGAAGATAAGTGAGAGAGAATTGTCAGACCATGTGCTTCGATAGATGCCGATTTGATAAGGAATGCCACTCTGTCCATGATAAGGAGATTGGAGCACTGCACTGATACCGATGGTCATCACTTCGAACGTCTTCTGTACATGGACGTTCATGCCACTTTTGTGACCTACAAAGACAGTATAGCATCCCATTAAAATAAAAAAAGAAAGGGTTGATCTTCATATATCTGCAGCGACCCCACCTAGGAACAAAAACCCAACGTCATATTATGGCCCCCGTTGTCTCATGCAACTTTTGTCTCGCAAACGTCTCAGTTCCTATCATACTTTCGGAGCTATTCTATGGGGCAATAGTTAGTGACTCACACTGTATATTGGTATATGGTGTTGTGGGACGCGAAGCAGTAACAGTAGAATAGGTCACTCAGGTAAGCTCAGTGATTTTAAACGTTGATCAATCATTGGCTGTTACCTGACCAACAATCCCATCAGGGACATTTCACTGTCCAAGTCGACTGTTGGCGATTTGATTCTGAACTGGAGAAAAAAATCAACAGCCACAACTAAGCCAAGACCAGGAAGACCTCATGGGGACCGTCGAGCATTACAGAGAGTGACCGTAAAAGTCACGTGACATCAGTAGAAGGAATCATTCCCGAGTTCCAGTGTGCTACCGGCGGTCCAGCTGGAACACTGACTGTGCGTAGAGAGTTACTAAGAAAGGGGAAAAGTGCTCGAACAGCTTCTCATTAGCGTCACGTTCCTACAGTCAGTGGTAAGCGATACTACAAGATGGTACAAAGAGCGTCGACAGCTGGGCGTTGGATAACTGAAAACGAGTGATCTGGACAACGTTACCTGTCATCATGTGTATGGCCAACGATAAAGTGTGGAGGAGGCAGTGTTACGGTGAGGTGTGGTTTGAGTATCTTTCAATTGTTGCGCTTAAGAAAACGCCAGATGCAGAGTAATTTGAACACGTTCCGTATACACTAGAGGAACAGTTCGGAGACGATGACTGTATCAGTGTGATAAATCATCATGTCATACAGCACAATTTGGGAGGCAATGGTCTAGGAACAGTGGAGTGCCTGAAATCCTTTAGCCTGCCCACATTTCCGGCATGAACCCAACCAAACACCGTTGGGATGAATTAAAGCTTCGGCTTCGTTACTGACCCCACCGTCCAACATATCTATCTTCTTTGGTTTCGACTCTTGACGAAGAATGGACTGCTTTTTCTCCTCAGACTATAAGAAACCCCATTGACAGTCTCCATGACAGAATTTAAGCATTCATAAACGGGAAGGGTGGACACATCCCTGTTGCGCAAAGTCAATCAAAATGTATTGTAGATGGGGTGTGAGAATTGTAATGCAAATATTTTTATCCCGACTTAGGTTTATTTATTCCGGGTTGATCACCTTTTGGCGACCTTGGTGTTTTTTTAGTACCTGTTGATGTTATTGCACTTATTGTATGCAGAATGACATGTGCAGTGTGACATCGGAGAAGGTACAGATGGAGGCCAGTTGTCATTGAGCAGTACAAAACACATCTCGGTCCGCAGATTCCCGAACCTTCAGAATCCACACTCGCAAACCCAGTTACCATCGCACCCACCATTTACCGATGGAAGATCTCGACATAAATGTGACAGGAAAGTGCATCCGGCCAAGTTCCCCAACAATATCTGTACGCTGAACTGAACTGCATTCGCACTGACTTTGAATTGTGTTTAACTGTCCAAGGGGTGATGCCTTCAACGAGTACTGTAGCAAAGTGTTACAGAGGACATAGCACTAAGAGCATTGAAGTTCTGCTCATGGGTAACGGCTGTCAGAGACGCCAATAATGGTATTCAGATACCCGTGGCTGACAGAGGGCAGAAACTGAGGGCAGCATAGAAAAGACAGAAATACGCAATACCATTCTCTTTTACGAAGAAATCCCGGAAGTACTGCCCAATCTGATTCTCGAAACTGTCACCACGGACAACACAGTGGCCGACGGCCTTCGCTTAACGGCCGAGTGCAGCGGCGTTTGAGTAGAGTTGTCAGTGCTAACAGACAAAAAACAGTGCGTAAAATAACAGCAGAAATCAATGTGGGACGTACGACGAACGCTTCCGTTACGACAGTGCGCCGAAATTTGGAGTTCATAGGCTATGTCAGTAGACAACCGACGCGAGTGCCTTCGCTAACAGCTTGAAATCACCTGCAGCGGCTCTCCTGGGCTCCTAAGCACGTAGGTTGACCCTAGAGAATGTAAAACCGTGGCCTGGTCAGATGATCCCTGATTTCAGTCGGTAAGAGCTGATGGTTAGTTTCGAGGTGGTGCAGACTCCACGAAGCCGTGGACACGAGTTATCAACAAGGAAGCTTCTCGCCCCGTAAGGTGTGGGCATTCAGAGGGGGTGAGTTTGCTGGTAGTTGCGAGCTCCAGCATTAGGCACATAATGGGGCCCCTTAGGAACATGGCTGCCAAGCAGGGGAAGGAAGCCAGTGTGCATTCCGTGTGCATACCAGGAGTCATTCCATATGTGGAAAGGGTGCTTCCGGATGTCATGAAGAGTACAGGATGCAGGTGGTGGCCCATGTCGGTACCAACGACGTGTGTCGCTTTGCATCGGGGGAGGTTCTCTATGATTTTGAGCGGCTAGTAAAAATCATAAAGACTGCCAGTCTTTTTTGCTAGATTAAGGCGGAGCTCACCATCTACAGCATCGTCGATAGAACCGACTGTTGTCCTTTGCTGCAGAGCCGAGTGGAGGGTCTGAATCAGAGGCTCAGGAGGTTCTGTGACCGTGTAGGCTTTAGATTACTTGACTTGCGCCATCGGATGGTGGGTTTCCGGGTTCCGCTTAATAGGAGTCCACTACACATAGAAAGCGGCTACACGGGTACTGGTTAGGTTGGAGGATCTCAGGAAACTACGGAAATGGCGTCCGTCTAAAAGGGGGCAGGTAAGATAGTTGTAGCAACGATCGGTATTGTAGTTCTAAATTGTGCTAGCTGTGTTGGGAAAGAACCAAAGCTCCAAGCCCTGACAGAAAGCACTCAAACTCAAACAGTTAAAGGTACGGAAAGCTGCAACCGTCTTCTTCTAACATCACAAGAAGAAACAACTAGAAATGTGTTAACCCACACACTTTCCTCCAAACACTACAATGTGCATCTGTATTTACGAGCAGTGGCTTGCACGACAACTGTCAGCCACAGATTACATACTGATACTCGTAACAGTAATAAACTCTTTACCCTAACAAATGAAGTTCTCTTTTACGTCTTCACAGAAATGTTTGTAAAGCCGGCCTGGGTGGCCGAGCGGTTCTAGGCGCTACAGTCTGGAACCGCGCGACCGCTACGGTCGCAGGTTCGAATCCTGCCGCGGGCATGGATGTTTGTGATGTCCTTAGGTTAGTTACGTTTAAGTAGTTCTACGTTCTAGGGGACTGATGACCTCAGAAGTTAAGTCCCATAGTGCTCAGAGCCATTTGAACCATCTGAAATATTTGTAATATATGATAAATAAGTTCACCCGATATTTTTTCAAACGACCTACCAGTGCTCCGAAAGGATAGATTAAATACAGTTGGTGATGCAGTATTTATTGCTATCTAAAGTAGTTTACCTTGTAGTGAAATTGAAGTTCCTGCGAAATAATATTGGTAGAGCTTATACTTGACAACCGGAATAAACTATTAATTAGATCGTTTTACCGACCCCCCGACTCAGAACATATAGTTGCTGAACAGTTCAAAGAAAACTTGAGTCTTATTTCAAATAGGTACCCCACTCATACAATTATGGTTTGTGGTGACATCAATCTACCCTTGATACGCTGGAAAAGTTATAGGTTTAAAGCCGGTGGCAGGCATAAAATGTCATCCGAAATAGTACTGAATGCTTTCTCAGAAAATTATTTTGAACAATTAGTTTGTGGGCTCACTCGAAGCGTAAATGGTTGCGAAAGCATACTTGACCTTTTAGCATAAATAATCCTGGATAAATAGTGAGTTCAAAAATGGCTCTGAGCACTAAGGGACTTAACTTCTGAGGTCAAATGGTTCTGAGCACTATGGGACTTAACAGCTGATGTCATGAGTCCCCTAGAACATAGAACTACTTAAACCTAACTAACTGAAAGACATCACACACACCCATGCCCGAGGAAGGATTCGAACCTGCGACCGTAGCGGTCGCGCGGTTCCATACTGTAGCGCCTAGAACCGCTCGGCCACTCCGCCCGGCTTCTGAGGTCATCAGTCCCCTAGAACTCAGAACTACTTAAACCTAACTAACCTAAAAACATCATACACATCCATGCCTCAGGCAGGATTCGAACCTGCGACGATAGCGGTCGCGCAGGACAAATAGTGAGTATTGTGACGAATACAGGGATTAGCGATCACAAGGCTGTCTCTGCTATGTTGAATACTGTAACACCTATAACCATCAAAAAGAAACGCAAAGTACATCTATTTAAAAAAAGCTGATAAAAATGCTCTTAACGCCTTTTAAAGAAACAGTCTCCACTAATTCCGATCTGATCAAGTAAGAGTAGAAAAGATATGGAATGATTTCAAAGAAATAGTATCGCCGGAAATTGAGAATTGTGTACCACATACATTAATAAGTGATGGTACTGGTCCCCCATGGTACACGAAACGGGTCAGATCGCTGTTGCAGAAGCAACGAAAAAAGCGTGCCAAATTTAAAAGGACGCAAAATCCGCAAGATTGGCAAAGTTTTGCAGAAGTCCGAAATATAGCGCACACTTCAGTGCGAGATGCTTTTAATAATTTCCACCGATCTTGGAATCTGCCAGAAAACCGAAAGAGAATTTGGTCATACATAAAGCACCCCCCTACATTGCGGGATAACAGCCGTGAAGTCACTGATGACACTGTCACTAAAGCAGAGTTATTAAACACGGTTTTCCGACACTCCTTCACCCAAGAAGACGAAGTAAATATTCCTGAATTCCAATCAGGACCAACTGCCAAGATGAGAAACATAGTAGATATTCTCGGTGTATCAAAGCAGCTTCAATCACTTAATAAAGGTGAGGCCTCCGGTCCAGACTGTATACCAGTCAGGTTCCTTTCAGAGTACGCTGATACAATAACTCCATTTTATCAGCTATATACAACCGTTCGCTCATAGAAAGATCGGTACCAAAAGTCTGGAAAATTGCTCAGGTCACATCGACACACAAAAAGGGAATCACGAGTAATCCGCTGAATTACAGGCTCATATCACTAACGTCGATTTGCAGTAGGGTTTTGGAATGTATAGTGTTATCGAACATTATGAAGTACCTCAAAGAAAACGGTTTATTGACACATAGCTCGGATTCAGAAAATATCTTTCTTATGAAACACTACTAGCTCTTCATATCATGAAGTAATGAGTGCTATCGACAAGGGATGTCAAAATGATTCCATATTTTTAGATTTCCAGAAGCCTTTTGACACTGTTCTCACAAGCGTCTTCTAACCAAACTGCGTGCCTATGTAAAACCGCCTCAGCTGTGCGACTGGATTCGTGATTTACTGTCAGAAAGGTCACAGTTCGTAGTAATAGATGGGAAGTCATCGAGTAAAACAAGGAATATCTTGCATTCCCCAAGCAAATGTTATAGCCCCCTATTGTTCCTGATCTATGTTCACGACATAGGAGACAATCTGAATAGCCCTCTTTGAATGTTTGCAGATGATTCTGTCATTTACCGTCTTTTAAAGTCATCAGATGGCCAAAACGACTTGCAAAATGATTTAGATAATATATCTATATGGTGCGAAAAGGGGCAATTGGCCGTTCATAAAGAAAAGTGTGATGTAAATTCAATTAAATACTTAGGGATTACAATTACAAATAACCTAAATTGGAACGATCACATAGATAATGTTGTGGGTAGAGAAAACCAAAGACTGCGATTCATTGGCATAACACTTAGAAGGTGCGACATGTTTGCTAAAGAGACTGCTTACTCCATGTTTGTTCGCCCTAACCTGGAGTACGGTTGTGCATCAGGTGGGACTGACGGATGACATCGAAAAAGTTCAAAGAAGAGCAGCTCTTTTTTTATTATCGCGAAATAGGGGAGATAGTGCCACAGACATGATACGTCAGTTGGAATAGAAATCATTAAAACAAAGGCGTTTTTCGTTGCGCATGGATCTTCTCGTGAAATTTCAATCACCAGTTTTCTCCTCCGATTGCGAAAACATTCTGCTGGCACCCACCTACCTCGCGAGAAATGATCATCACGATAAAATAAGAGAAATCAGCTCTCGCACAAAACAATTTAAGTGATCGTTTTTCCCGCGCGCCGTTCGAGAGTGCAACGCTAGAGAGACAGCATGAAGGTGGTTCATTGAACCCTCTGACAGGCACTTTATTGTGAGTAGCAGAGTAATCACGGAGATGTTGGTGGCACTGTGCAAGTTGGTGGTGGCTTCATACTGTTGTGGGCTGTGTTTACATGGAATGGATTGGGTCCTCTGGACCAGCTGAACCAACCATTGACAGGAAATGGTTTTATGTTCGGCTACTTTGAGACCCTTTTCAGCCATTCATGGACTTCATGTTTCCAAACGACACTGGATTTTTTATGGGTGACAATGCGCCATGTTATCGTTCCACAATTACTCGAGATTGGTTTAGAGGACATTGTGGACAATTTGAGTGAATGATTTCCTCGCCTATCGTTTATTTAGAGGATAGAATCCAGAGATTATTTCGTGTACAAAATCCCCCACGGCAACACGGCCGCAATTATGGAGGGTTACAGAGGCAGCATGGCTCAGTATTTCTGCAGTTAACTAAAAAAGATTTGCTGAATCTATGCCATGTCGAGTCGCTGCAGTACGCCGGCAAAAGGTCGTCATGATATTAAGAGGCATCCGGTGGCATTTTTCACATCAATGTACACAGATAATCTAGTACATTACGACCACTACCCAAAGCGAGATCTAAGGCCGACTGGTATCGTTAGGGTCACATAACGAGGTAAGGGAAGCATATAAGCGGAGCAGAAACCAATACAGACACAAGTTCAGTGTTCTTCAGCTGACGGCCCCAGCCGGCCGGCGTGGCCGAGCGTTTCTAGGCGCTACAGTCTGGAACCGCGCGACCGCTACGGTCGAAGGTTCGAATCCTGCCTCGGGCATGGATGTGTGTGATGTTCAAAATGGTTCAAATGGCTCTGAGCACTATGGGACTTAACATCTATGGTCATCAGTCCCCTAGAACTTAGAACTACTTAAACCTAACTAACCTAAGGACATCACACAACACCCAGTCATCACGAGGCAGAGAAAATCCCTGACCCCGCCGGGAATCGAACCCGGGAACCCGGGCGTGGGAAGCGAGAACGCTACCGCACGACCACGAGCTGCGGACTGTGTGTGATGTCCTTAGGTTATTTACGTTTAAGTAGTTCTAAGTTCTAGGGGACTGATGACCTCAGATATTAAGTCCTATAGTGCTTAGAGCCATTTGAACCATTTTGACGGCCCCAACGTGTTTCAGTGTTAACTCAGTAACATCGTCAATTACGATTGCAGTGACCACATCATCGAGACTGAATCTTAAGTCAATAGAAACTTCTCGCCTGGTCGATATATAATGTTTCCTATGACAGCTGTAGACTACGTGAACGTAACTGCGGACAACCGCATTCCTTCGTGTTTCATGTCTTCCCCAACGGTGATGGAATCTTCCAGCCGTATAACTGTCCGTATTACAAAGTCAGGATCGTGTTACAGCGGCTTGAGGAGCATTGATGGTGAACTAACGTTGATATCTTGGCCACGAAATTCTCCTGATCTGAATCGGATGAACCACATCTGGGACGTTACCTATCACCAGCTCCGGGCCCACAAACCATCAGCCCGTAATTTACGGGAATTGCCTGTGCTTAGACATATGGTGTTTCCGGAAACCTACCAAGGACTTGTGAAATCCACGTCACTCAGAATCTCTCCTGTACTGCGTTCCAGAGGCGGATGAATACGGTAATAAACACGTGGACACATCGGTTTAGCTCTAACATGGCATTGAGAGAAAGCTTAAATCGCTAAAACTGAACAAGGTCACAAGGCCCGACGCCATTCCTTTCACGTTTTACACTGAATTTGTGGCTGAGTAAAAAGAAAAAAAGAAAAAAAAGAAAGAAAGAAATTACGATTTGATTGGAAGATACCACGGTACCACGGTTTACACCCTTCGCAGAAATGGTAACGGAAGTAATCGAAGAAAGCACTACATCTTATCATCGAAATTCGTACAGTGCGTCGTAGCCTAGAATATCAGAACAGAATGACTTCGTACAACATAGATTCTGCAGACATACTGTAACGATAATTTTAATTCAAGACATTAACGTACCTTTAAGTCATACACTTTCTGAACATAAAGTCGCAACATAATTTTAGTTCTATTTTGGATAAGTTTGATTTCATTATATAGTTTGAGGTATTTCGATGTACACGCGAATGTTCTGCAAATGAAGCAAGTATTGTCATCTGTAAAGTCCGCGGAAAACAACTTATGTGAAGGTTTTCATATGTTTGGTCTGTGCAAAGATATGTTTCTGTTCACTGCTGCTTGTGTGAATGATTTGATTAGAAGCTCAAACTGAAATAACTTGCAAGAAATAGAGTGTGCATTGTGAAATGACATATATTACAAACATTTCTGTGAATACGTGAAAGAGAACTTCATTTGTTAGGGCAAAGAGTTTATTATTGTTAAGAGTAACAGTATGTAATCTGTGGCTGACAGTCGTCTCGCAAGCCACTGCGAGTAAATACGGATGCACATTATAGTGTTTGGAGGAAAGCGCGTGGGTTACACACATTTCAGTTGTTTTTTCTTGTGATGTCAGAAGAACACGGTTGCAGCATGAATTATTTAACATGACACCACCACGGAAAGACTGAGGGAGAAAATGTGACAACGTCTGTCTGCGGCTAAAATCACGACGTCCACGGCAAGTTAATTTCGACATCTCGTTGTAAAGCGTAAGTTTTCATTAACTATTTCCATACCTCTTTCTACATAATACCGTTAAAAATCATTTAACGGTCTCGGGATTTTATTAATTGCAAAACCTACGAGTATAAAGCAGTGTTGAAGTTTGGGGATTAGTCATATAAAATCGCTTCACGAAAATCTTTTAACCATTGCAGTAATACGGTACTTTTCATTAGCTCAACAGTATCAGTTGTATTAATGTCATTGTAGCTTAGTGCGTGATAAACGTGTGGTTTGTGTGAATGTGTCTGTGAGTGATTTCTGTTACTATTATGACACGATGTTGTTGTTACGAGATTCATTGCGAGAGTATATTAGATCATTAGAAATGCTCAAATCAACCTTCCAGTCACCGTCAATGTTTTCTTTCGTTCTGATTTCAGTTTCTCATTTTTGTGCACGAAAAATAAAATATTTTATCTATTGTATTTCAAAATCTCGGTTGTAACACGTTTTTGATGTTCGACACTCCTGGTCATTTTCCAGATGAAAGAGGGTAATTCGGTTGTAACACGTTTTTGATGTTCGACACTCCTGGTCGTTTTCCAGATGAAAGAGGGTAATTGAATAGGAAATCTCGACGTCCGCGTCACAGTACGTCATGTGAAACTCAACCCCTTTTTTGAGACATGATGTTCGCAAAGGCAAGTATCACGACAGGTAGATTCAGTATTTACTGGCTTCCGAAAAGCGCTTGATTCACACCACACCACTGATTATTGACGAATGTACAGTCCTATCAGATATGAAGTGATACTTCTCACTGGATTATTTCTTGGCAAGGAGGAAGCACATGTTACCCTGGACAGAGTCACCGACAAATATAGAAGAACCACAGGGTAAGGTGTTGGGACCCAACAAACAATATTAATAACAATTTCACACGCGAAGTAGTTATCCATAACGCAGTTCTATCTGAAAAAAAGATGCAAAAATATCGATTGAAATTTTGATAACGTTTGAAAGAGGTGCAAAGTCAGGCAACTTGCTTTATATATGTATACAACAGTGTGAAGTTGTGTAATTCGTAAACCTTTGACTACAATATAGAGTCACAAATGGACTCAGTCAACTCATACAAATACTTTACAACATATGGGAAAATGTAATGAAATAATAATATAGCCGTACAACAAGTGGCTGACTGCGGTTCATTTTCAGAATGCTGCGAAAATGCAAGCAGTTTACAAAGGAGATCGCTTAAAAAACGCACCTACGAGGCACCCCAGAATACTGCTCGAGCATATAGGATTCATACCATATAGGAATAACAGGAAATATTGAACGTATATAGTGGAGGGCAGTACATATGATCAAAGGTTTGTTTTACTCGGGGGATAACATCATCAAAATGGTTAAAAATACGGAAATCGTACTTACAGAGATTCAAGAATCAGTATTGAGTGAGGAATCTAGGAATATACTACAGCCCCCCCCCCCCCCCCCGTATTGCTCCCGTAGGTTCCGCGGAGACAAGATTACACTAATTGCAGCGTGCGCAGAGGCATTTAGGCAGTTATTCTTCCCTCGCTCCTTACTCGAATGCAACAGCAAGTACCATCCGCGAGGCACTTCACAGTGGCTAACACAGTGTAGAAATTGACTGATTGTGAGATAAATAGTTCATGATCAGGAAGTTGATGTTACGCGTGAGTTATATCTTCTAGGAAATGTTGTGTTTGTCAGTCCTTGGATTATTTTTATCACTGTGTAGTAGATGCGTACTCTGCCTTACGTTCCATGCATTGAAGTTTTTCTGCACTAGAGGCAAACAGTACAGTGCCATCAACAAAGCGAATGAGATTCAGATATACAGGGTGATTAATAATTAAAGCTAAACGTTCAAAACGCTGTAAAAATAACATCACTGGTCAGAATGACGTCATTAACAATACACTGTAATCTAAAAAATCAATTCTATAAAATATACTAAGCCAAAAAACAATAAATTATTTATATTAAATAATTAAATAAACAAAAAACCAATAAAATACAATTGATAATCATGATTTGCACGGAAAAATTTTCAGTGTAAGTGAAACACTTTACTATTAAGTTATATCTTGAACCTCTTCCTAGATACACTTTCCAGTACATGTATTGTGGTACGACTTATCTCATATAAATTGAAGCTACCATAAAATAATTTCAATAGAATAATCAATAACGAAGGGACGGGCGATGTGTACATATCTCAGAGCCAATATCAGTTAAAAATGAAATTGGTATAAACAAGCCGTGTACACGGCTTTTCCTCCTTTCGCGTCTGCGCCATTCACCACGACCGTCTCAATGCAGGATCGTGCTTTGCTTGTAAAGCTGTATTACAAGAATGATGACTGTGCACATGTCGCTCTGCAGAAGTTCCGGACACTGAAGGGCTTGAAAAAAGCTGTTGGTCCAACGACTGCCGTGTGTCTGGAGAAAATGATTCGGAAATTCGAAAAGACGAGTTCTTTTGGTGTGCAACCCTGTAGAGGGAGGAAACGAATTGGTTCGACGTCAGTGAAAGCAGTGGCCACAGCAGTGCATGAGGAGACAAGTAGTGGTGTGCAAACGTCTAGTGCGTGGAGAATTGCCCGAACATTGGACATACCCGTGAGCACGGTGCACAAAATCCTACGAAACATCCTTCTTTGCTATCCACTCAAAATTACCCGTGTGCACGAGCTGCTACCTGTTGACCTGACAACAAGCGAGACCTTTGCTTTAGAATTGGTTCAAATGGCTCTGAGCACTATGGGACTTAACTTCTAAGGTCATCAGTCCCCTAGAACTACTTAAACCTAACCAACATAAGGACATCACACACATCCATGCCCGAGGCAGGATTCGAACCTGCGACCGTAGCGGTCACGCGGTTCCAGACTGTAGCGCCTAGAACCGCATGGCCATCCCGGCCGGCTGCTTTAGAATTTCTTGCTCCCATGGAAGTGGTCAATGATTGGCCGTGGAAGATTTCGTGGACAGACGAAGCTCACTTCCATCTGACAGGATACGCCAATACACAGAATTGTCGAATATGGGCAACGGAAAAACCAAACACAAATCAACCAGTACCACTGCATCCTGGAAGGGTCGCTTTATGGTACGGGTTTACGGCATCATTTATCATAGGGCAATAATTTTTCGAAGAGACAGGTGCTTCAGTTCTTGTTACCTGTACCGTCACTGGTAAGCGCTAAGAGTGTCTTTTGCGCAACCACGTCATTCCAGCTCTCCAACAGCGTGGATGTGTGGATGGGATCAGTTTTATCAAGATTGCGCACCTCCACGCATTGCAAATCCAGTTAAGCAGCAGCTGAAGCTGCATTTCGAAAATGCTAGAATTATCAGCCGCAATTTCCCTGCAACCTAGCCGTCCCGATCACCTGATCTTAACCCGTGTGACTTCTGGCTGTGGGGCTGTCTGAAAGATTTTATGTTCAGTGTTCCGACTGCAAACCTAGATGCATTGAAGGCACGGATTGCGCAACACATTCTGACCGTGACTCCTGAAACACTTCGAACAGTTGTGGAACATGCTGTTTCTCCATTTCAACTTGTTGCAGAAAACGGTGGACAGCATATTGAACATGTTTTGCGCCAGTCACACGGAAATTAATAATCCGATTTCATTTCGATTGATGTTTTTTATGCGGTTTTTGGCCTCAGGACAGTTAAAAACAGATTTGAGTGATGCTTTTTATGCGGTTTTGGCCTCTGGACAAAAAAAAAACAAATTTTTCCCATGTAGTGTGATATGACAACGCTGTGGTGGATGAGCTTTACGTAACTAACAGTATCACATTTGTTCACCCATACACACTGAGTAATACAGTTTGTTTAACGTCAAGCGTTCACCTTAGGCATTGTTGTATGATTCATTTGTAGTCGACCCCTATTAAATTATGATGCTCACAGCGCCGTGTATTGCTACATTTTGTAACTTTTTATTTTTCTTCTACCATACGTTTTCCCCCTTCACCGATGATAGTCCGTTGAAATTTGACGTCATGCTGACCAGTGGTGTTACATCTACAGCGGTTTGAAAGTTTAATTATAATCACCCTGTATTTCAGTAAACTGTAACCCTTCTCAGTTTCTCCAGTTTATCTTTCTTTGAACCTCTTAAAGGACTAGTGAGAATAGTTTTGATGGCATGGCGTCTCTTTGTCTGGCTGCTGTCCTGATGAAGTGTATTGGAAGCTATATCACCCACATAATTTGCTCTTTGGTAAACTACTATAACTGAAATCAGCGGCTTTTTTTTCTAATGGGTTGTTAGTGGATATTTTGTTGAAAATGAGCCAAAAGATTTCTCGGAACGTATGACTACAGAAAAAGTGGTAATTGTCCCGTTCTGTATGTTCGTTTACGTTTTGAAAAGGATGGATTATATTATATCTACTGCCAAGGTCAGCTTTTCCTTTTGGTCCATTAAAATTTAATGCTTTTCTATGTCATCGATAACAATATGTAGATTGATGTACATTGCACAATGGAGACTGACAAGTTTATAGATTTTTATCAGTGTCTTTTCCCTTTCTCATGATGTTATCGTCGAAATTAATACTTACATGAGTGAGGTAGTCCACGTGTTTGCAGATGGCTCGTGTTTCATAAGAAACAACTGGCTGCTAACATAAACATCAATAAAGGAAGGGAAAGTAAAATTGGAAGGAAAGAGGAAGAGTAAAGATAGAGCGTCTGAAGTAGAATTTAATAAGTTATTAAGGAAAGAAGTAAAAGAATGGCTTTCCCATCCAAGAATTCCATGAGAGCCGTGAGGATTGTACAGTCGCCCAATAGAAAAGGTTTTTTTTTTCTGTTTTCCCGCTGCGCTCACAGTGGCCCTTTTGCTTGAGGTATCTAACAAAGGGAGGCAACGACGTTGGCATCAGAAATTTACTTCAAACTTTGCACACCTTTAGTAGACCATTAAAACAACATACTGTGCAACCAGTAAGGTGTACTACTTTGGCAATTCCAAGAAACTTGCAAGAGAAGTTTTACGCATCTATTACGTGGCTTACGCATCTGAGTAGGTGGCTACCTTTGGGCGCTGGGAAGGTTAAAAAAAAAGTCTGCGAAGTGAGTTTTTCCCTTAAAAACTCTGAACATTCCTTGTAAATGCCGGAAAACTGCGTTCATTCGATGTATCCTGCAACGTACGATGTCGAGAGCACATCCGATGAGCAGTTATACAGCAGGCCTACTCTTGTGGTCTGGAACATTGTGACGTACTATATTACTGAATAACGTCGTTCGCATAATCATTTATGGACGTTTGACTTGGTTTTTACAAGCCTGTCACTCGTCCTTGAAAACTTAATTAAAAATAGTAAACAGTCAAATATGAAAACCGCTACAACTTGATGAAAATGCGCATGGGTTTTCTCATTACATTACTTTTCAAATATCGTATAAACTACATAGCGTGACCAGCGACGAAAAAAATATAGAAGCAGGATTCGAACCATTGCTTCGTCCACGAGCCTCTTTCTATGAGCGGACGCTGGCCACTTGACTACAAAGACTTCTTACGTACAACCCCTTGGTACAGATGCATCTGTTATATAATAGACGCCTAAGTCTTCTCTTAACATTTTCTCCGTATAGCCAGAGCAGTGCACCTTACTGTTTTCACGTTATGTTGTTTTAATGGCCTACTAAAAGTGAACAAAGTTTGAAGTAAATCCATGATCCCAACGTCACGGCCTCCTAGTGTAAGTCTATCTGTGTAGATGACTATAATGATGTATGCAATGTGGTAGCATATTTGTATCATCTGATGAACAGATAAAGGAAGTGGTAAAATTTGGTGTTGGCACGCAGCTACTCCTTTCAGATAGGGCGCAGCGTATGCATCCTACTGACGGGTCAGCATCAACAGCGTCACGTTCCTCGCATACTGAGTACGGGAGTGCAATTGAATCCGGGACATTGACGCAGTGTCTGGTGATCAGGAACTTAACGCCACCACCAGTGCTTGCCTTGACAGCGAAATACTGGCAGTGAAAATTTTATTCTCCACCAGGGCTCCAACAGGCATACCTCCGAGTCAAGTGCCACCGCACAGATGTATGAAAGCGCTCTTCGCAACGGACGTGGGTATTAAGTACGGAAATCTCTCTCTTTAGTAAGACAGGGACACGCCTGTATCCAGAAGATACGCTTGGTGCTGCTTTACATTCCCAAGTTGATACACTGCAGACCACAGTGCCCTGAAAACGTATTGGATGATACGGGTTAACTTCTTGATGTCTCGTCTGTTTTACCATTTGTTCTTGATAGCTGGCACTTCACGGGATGAGACATACCTGATTATATTGCTGTCACAGCTCATACCATACTTTCTGGCACCTACATTCTTTTTCCTCGTTACGAAGTTCTACAGATTGGGAAGGGGGTGGCTGTCAGTATCTCAATAAGTTCTGCCTGGTCCTCACCCAGGCCCATCACCACGCTGTTACCGGAAGAATGTCGCTGTTGGATGTCTTGCCTTGGTGTGTTGCTTTTTCCAGTCCGTCTGTGTGCCTGTTAGGCTTGCTGTTCGAAGTGAGATATTCCTCCTGTCAGCACGATTAGTTGGTATCACCGATACTTATTTCTTACTACGAAAGACGCACCAATTCTGGTCTGGAACATCTTGTTTACTCGCACTGTCCAACACAATGTCGTCCAGTGTACCGGTTCCTCCACCTTAAGTGTCCGTGTTGCGTTGGCGTATTCTTAGTAAGTTCGTGGAATGGCCCTCGGCCATCCAGGAAGTGCACTGTGCCCTTTGTCGGCGAAATGTCATTATTTTTTTTTTTTTTTTTTTTTTTTTTTTTTTTGTTGGAACTCTGTCTGAGCCAATACAGCGAGCAATTCTCACTCCTGTTTCTAGTGGTCGCTTACACACTTTCACGAGGAACATCTCAGTCGGTGTGTTCTGTAAGAGCCAATAAATCGACATTCAGCTTCAGTAAATGTGCAGAAACACGTCATATTTTCGGAATTAATCTTCAGTCTTTGACTGTGTGATGTGTCGAAACTTCATGGCATATTAAAAATATACAGGGTGAAAAGTATTTAAGCCGACAAACTCTGGGAGGTTGTAGGGGACATCAAAACAAATATTTTTCCCTAATGTCAGTTTTTCCAATGAGGAGTATTTAAACCGGTAGAGGAAGATTTCTCTGGCGGCAACCTGATGAAATTAAGAAACTTTGTTCCATTTTTTTATGACCAAGAGACAACACATTGACACAACACAAATCCAATTACAGTAGATTTTCAAAACTGCCTCCGTTGACACGTATACAAAGGTTACACCGTCGGATCATGTTCTGTCTGACACGGGAAAAAACCCCAGGAGTATCCTGAATTGTTCCTGCTGGTGCTATTATCCGGGCAACCAGATCCTCTTCTGATGCAACAGGAGTTGCGTAAACAAGGTTGCGCATCTTTCCCAACACAAAAAAGTCCAGAGGGGACATCTCTGCGGATCGAGCAGGCCATGCTACAGGACCACCTCTCCCATTCCACGTTTCTGCGAACCGTCGGTCCAGGAATCGACGCACACGACGACTGAAATGTGCCGGCGCCCCGTCATGTTGAAACCACATACGTTGTCTTGTAGGGAGCGGGACATCTTCCAGAAATTCTGGCAATGCTCTGGGTGGATAATCAACTGGTTCCACGTTGTGGACACGCTATAAGTGAAATCGATCTAACAATTGTTCTCGAAGGACTGTTCTTACATCCGTCTGATTCGTCCCCATGTTACGTGCAATTACACGTGTGCTGATTGAAGGATCCCGCTCCACATGCCGGCCGCGGTGGTCTAGTGGTTCAGGCGCTCAGTCCGGAACCGCGCGACTGCTACGGTCGCAGGTTCGAATGCTGCCTCGGGCATGGATGTGTGTGATGTCCTTAGGTTAGTTAGGTTTAAGTAGTTTAAGTTCTAGGGGACTGATGACCACAGAAGTTAAGTCCCATAGTGCTCAGAGCCATTTGACTCATTTTGAACCCGCTCCACATGCTGCAAGACACCTTCCTCAAATTGCAGCGTTCTTACCGTCCGACGGCGTCCCTGTCCAGGTAATCTGCTAAGTGACTCGGTCTCACGCAGACATTGGTACACAGCAGCAAAGGTCGTATGATGCGGGATGCGGCGATTAGGATATTGTTGTTGATAAACCCGCTGTGGAGCTCGTCCGTTGTGGTGCGCTACGTAGTACGCACTAACCATATCAGTGTATTTACTCCAGGTGTATCGCTCCATTAGTAAACAGAGACAATGCGCTACTACATTGGTGAACAGCAGTTGCCTACAACTGAAGAGCGTAATACGGCCTCTAACAACTGAAGAGTGTAATACGGCCTCCACCGGTTTAAATAATCCTCATAGGAAAAAATGACATAAGTGAAAAATATTTGTTTTGATGTCCCCTACAACCTCACAGAGTTTGTTGGTTTAAATACTTTTTACCCTGTATATGGGAAGAAATAATCGAATGGTATTATGTCTGGTTACCGATATGGTAAGATAACAGGCCCAGCGCGACGGATCCTCTGCTGTCCAATCTCAATGTGTTGTCAACAGCGAGTGCGAAGTGTGCCAGTGCCCCATCGTGTTGAAACCACGGAACATGAATTCTCATCAGTCCATCTTCTAGAAGTTGTTGTACGACATGCTGCAGAAACGTTTTGTACACAATTCCATTCAGTTTATCGAGAAGTACGTTAGATCTAATCACGAAGTCGTTGACAGTACCACCCCATATTGCGTGCTTACGTTCATAGAACTGAAAAACCAATCAGTGTGGATTTTCGTCTTTCCGTACATGGCTATTCTCGCTATTGAACAGACCCCCTCTTGTAAACATAGCCTTGTCTGCTATTGTTGTCACTAATGACATCGTTCTCCAGAGGGCGTGAAATTCTAATCTTCCTTCTGCCCTTCATCTGTAAACAACAAGAAAGCAGGAAAATTGTGGTCTCACGTAAGATTATCAAAACAGTTTGGTCTGTGTTCAGACCTATTGCAAAGCGCCGGCTGCTGGTGAAAGCATTAATAGTGTGGAACACTTTCACTTCGAGAACGCGTGTTCTGGATTACCTCCAATGGCCAGTATCTCCCGTTATCTCACGGAGGAATTTGATATCTTGTAGGGACACAATTAAAGATGCAAAAGGGTTGGGATGAGGTTGTCGTCGCTGTGGGAAGAATTCAGCATAGCACCGTTGTGTAGCTCTCCCACGTAATTCAGTGAACCCACAGACGA
Organism: Schistocerca cancellata; assembly: GCF_023864275.1. NCBI lineage: Eukaryota > Metazoa > Arthropoda > Insecta > Orthoptera > Acrididae > Schistocerca > Schistocerca cancellata. Next base: position 602,759,497 of record NC_064631.1, on the reverse strand, counting down.
GGTGCCAAAACTTCATTATCAATCCTATTCATGCAACTGTGTGTTACTGATAACGTATATTTTTTAATGTCTTTCGGGGCGCGCCCACACAGTCATCCAAACACAGGAATGTTATAGAACAATTGGTTTTGACAATTAATGGTAGACATTATTGTATGTCGTACCCTCGTACGATGAAACATATGATTAACAAGCGACTAATTAGATATAAAACAACATTTACAATCGGGGTTTACGGAAGCGAATAAAAAGGACCAAAATTGAACACAGGATACACAGTACTAGTATAAAAATCCTTCTGGTAACACAATAAGAAATGATAAATCGCCGTAGATACACGTTTGGGATACTCCCAATTCAGTCCACATTAAAGACTACATGTCAGCCCTAAGACTGGTTTGATGCAGCTCTCCATGCTACTCTATCCTGAGCAAGCTTCTTCATTCCCAGTACCTACTGCAACATACGGCCTTCTGAATCTGCTTAGTGTATTCATATCTTGGTCACACTGGACTCGCATTCGGTAGGACGACGGTTCAATCCCGTCTCCAGCCATCCTGATTTAGGTTTTCCGTGATTTCCCTAAATCGTTTCAGGCAAATGCCGGGATGGTTCCTCTGAAAGGGCACGGCCGATTTCCTTCCCCATCCTTCCTTAAGCCGTGCTTGTGCTCCGTCTCTAATGACCTTGTTGTCGACGGGACGTTAAAAAACACACACACACACACACACACACACTCATATCTTGGTCTCCCTCTACGATTTTTACCCTCCACGCTGCCCTCCAATACTAAATTGGTGATCCCTTGATGCCTCAGAACATGTCCTACCAATCGATGCCTTCTTCTAGTCAAGTTGGGCCACAAACTCCTCTTCTCCCCAATTCTGTTTAATACCTCCTCATTAGTTATGTGATCTACCCATCTAATCGTCAGCATTCTTCTGTAGCACCACGTTTCAAAAGCTTCTATTCTCTTCTTGTCTAAACTTTTTATCGTCCATGTTTCACTTCCATACATGGCTATACTCCATACAAATACTTTCAGAAACGACTTCCTGACGCTTAAATCTATACTCGATGTTAACAAATTTCTCTTCTTCAGAAACGCTTTCCTCGCCATTGCCAGTCAACATTTTATGTCCTCTCTACTTCGATCATCATGTTATTTTGCTCCCCAAATAGCAAAACACATTTACTACTTTAAGCGTGTCATTTCCTAATCTAATACCCTCAGCATCACCCGACTTAATTCGACTACATTCCACTATACTTGTTTTGCTTTTGTTGATGTTCATCTTATATCCTCCTTTCAAGACACTGTCCATTCCGTTCAGCTGCTCTTCCAGGTCCTTTGCTGTCTCTGACAGAATCTTTTTGTCATCGGAAAACCTTAAAGTTTTTATTTCTTGTCCATGGTTTTTAATTCCTACTCCAAATTTTTCTTTTGTTTCCTTTACTGCTTGCTCAATATACGGATTGAATAACATCGGGGATAGGCTACAACCCTGTCTCACTCCCTTCCCAACCACTGCATCCTTTTCATGTCCCTCGACTTTTATAACTGCCATCTGGTTTCTGTACAAATCTTAAATGGCCTTTCGCTCCCTGTATTTTACCCCTGCCACCTTCATAATTTGAAAGAGAGTATTCCAGTCAAAAAGATTATACATCTAAAGACTATATATCTAAATTAAAAATAAAATGTTCTTTGTATGTCCTGTGAAAATTGTTTCAAAAGCTGCTGATAGGGAACTGAATATTGGTGCAGGTCTGTAAGTACCATCTAGACAGAACAGAAGACAGTTTATAAGAACCAGAGTTGTCTTACAGCCACAGATATAGATCCACCAGCATTCGGAATCGTGCACATAGAAGGTATAAAGTGAGAAACATTTACAGGGTGAGCGTCGCATATTCTGCAGGAGGAACGTGGAGATGTAGCCAGTTAATTGAGCTTTGGTTTTCTCACGCCATTCTAGATACCAGCAGCATTATCAGCGCAGATAGCTAATCGTATATCTTGATGTTAGCACTGTTGACGAAGTCGTACAGTATCTTCGTTGCTACATCGTTAACGCACAACTATCAATGTGGATAAAACAATCTTTTCTCTGCCTCGTGATGACTGGGTGTTGTGTGATGTCCTTAGGTTAGTTAGGTTTAAGTAGTTCTAAGTTCTAGGGGACTGGTGACCATAGATGTGGAGTCCCATAGTGCTCAGAGCCATTTGAACCATTATTTTTGATAAAACAATCCCGAGTCGAAACCGAGCAGTAATGAACGCAAGGTTGAGGGGTGATGATTGAAATGGACATTACTTTTGTCAACATCTAGTACTGTGAGTGAATGGAGCAACTTTGTTTCCCAACAAGACTTTTGAACTGGCGTGCTCAACTGTTCACTGCAATACAGATACAGAGGTAAATGGGAGATAAGAAATCAAACGAAAGGTAGTTAGTCTGTGACGTGTTAGCAGATACAACGGTCCTCTTACACCAAAATGGAACATTTCTCTGAAAACCGTCAAAGTTTCGTCGGTGAAATTCGGGTTCACCTTGTGCGATATAATTTAATGGAAAGACATGGCAGAGTAATCTTAATGCCATATGAAAGATGAACTGCTCGTGTAATCTCTCAGGTAGCTTACAAGCCGAGCCGTGGCTGCCGGTGACTTTTTGGCGGGTATCCCCCCATTCACGTCCGCTTTGGAATATCTGTTCATTGATCTCAGTTTATTCCAGATACCCGGGAGGGCCATTAGTTGTCGCAGGGGATCCCCAGGCACCTGCTAATGACGTCCGACGCGGACTTCTGGGAAGAAGACGTCGCCTCCTGGACAGTCGGAAGCTGCCATGGGCGTGACTAACGCGTCGAAGCGATTCTCCGGAAACTGGGCTTTCCCGTCAGGAATAGCTCAGTGACGTACGCACTGCTGCCGTAAGCCGCGCTTCTCAATGGTTTAACACCGTAAAAAAACGAGCCTCGTTTGCTCGGCAGCTGCAGCCAAGGTCAACTGATTCCGTGAATGAGAGATGAGCACGTACTACAAAGACTCTCCACGTGCGCCTCTGTGACGCCATCAGTGAGGTCTGTACCCAATTACCTGGTGCTTTTTTCAGGGAATCAGCTTTGTCTACGTAAATAAGAAAAATGCTGAATAATCATTTCTTTTCTCTACGTGCTGTGCGGTCTCTAGAGAAGGCAGATCGATGTCTCGGCTCACTTAAATATTGTACGACAATCTACACGTCGCAGTCTGCAGGTACAAGGGTTTTCTGTAGCTCGTTCCACAGTAAACATTGGGGTGTCAAGCCACAGTTCCATGGTCCTTACTAGGGATGACGGTTATCGCTGAAACAACCGGTTTTCGTTGTATCATTTGTTTTCACGCCAGTTTAAATTAACTGTTAAAACCGCTCGAAACAACCCTTTGTTGAAATAACCCTTTTTTGGCTTTTTTCCTTGTTACTTCCTCTAACAAACACAAAAATCGAAAAAAGACTGAAAGTCTCGAATCTCCCTCAGTTTCACGATACAAAGAATCAAAATATTAAATTCAATAAGCAAATAAAAGAAAATTGTCCGTCTATCGTTCGCTACTTTTCTCTAAAAGTGATACGTGGTTCAATTCTACAAAAAAAAAAAAAAATCACCAATATTCTCTATTGACTCCAATTTTTTTAAAACTGCACAAAAATCATGTTCTAATCGGGGATCGTGCCACTATTTGGGCATTGCGAATAGTCAGCGCTACGGGGTGAAAACTGAGGTGGAAGAACGTTATTTTTAGTGTTAATTTGTCCGTTTATAAGAACTACAAGCAGATAAAGGCATGTTACGTAGACATAGGCAGCAAATCAACTACATTCTGTTTTTATTGTATATTATGAATGAATTAGTGTTTTAAGTTTTAAATTTATTACCGTTGTCGTAATGTCCTTCCTCTTATATTATTTCATAGATATGGTAGACAAATCATTAACACTTGAAAGCAAATGAAGCACTGTTTCCAGACTAGGATTAGTTCAATTCTGCAATACAGTGGACGTCGATGACGTACTACCCATCCTAGAAGAATGGAACTGTGTTTTCTTTTCAGCTTTTATTATGATAACCAGTCAGAGGAGAAGATTCCATTTGGCCGTGACGGATGTCCAAGACACAACCGTGCTGTGAGTTTTATCATCCAAATATTCACTACATCCTGTTCTACATAAAACCATCTTTGATGGACGCTTAAATGTATGTACGCCATTTTCATGTGATTCGGATTTCTTCATTGCGTCTGAGGTCGTTAGAAGCAGAAAGCGTATTTTCTCGACTAAGCGAACTAGTACTGGAAGATAATATGTCAGCAATATTTAACTACAAAAGGAAAGAATAATTGTAGCGTACATTAACTGTGAACAACTGTTCCGCTTGAAACTGCGGGCTTCTCTGTAGTGGCCAGTGGAGCGCTGCTGACCCATTCGTTGGACAGCAACGTTACTGGGAAGCTCATCAGATGGGTTTGCAGTGGAGCAGTTGATGTGTTATTGTATCGATTCTTCCACACTACGATAAGCTCACCTATACCCTCTCTCACAGAGCATTACAGTTTACAAGCATTCACCAGATTCATCGTCAATACAGAGGTGAAAATTTAGCACATTGTCATTGATCGAAGGTTGTTGTTGTTGTTGTTGTGGTCTTCAGTCCTGAGACTGGTTTGATGCAGCTCTCCGTGCTGCTCTATCCTGTGCAAGCTTCTAGAGAGCACTAAACCGCTTTTACTTTCATCTTACAGAGAAAGCACAGCGTTATTTTCTTATGGTTATACGTCCTTCCAAGTTTGGTTGGTTTTACTTCGGGTTAATGCTGACAATACTGACATTCTCTTTTTAAGACATTTAATATCATAACTTACTCATTTTATTATTTACTTAGTGATCAAGGTTCTCCGATATTATCTGATATTTTGATTTGGTACAAATCTCGTTGAGGCCCTACTGTGTCTTCTGCTTCCCGTATTTCAGTCTCTACCAGTTCTTAGCCTTCCAATCAGCATTCATTAAACCTCTCTTTTCGATTACAAGCTCGGTTCCCTCTTTTATGACGTCGGTGGTCGTTCTGTGTTTCATCTTTGTACTGGAAGATACATTAGACATCCTTTCAGTCAAAGGTATTCCTCTCTTCTATTCATATGTCCATACATGCTTTGTACATGTTGAGTTTTAATTTCGCTGCTCAATGTCGTGTGATACAATCGAGAGTCGCAGGTGATCCAGATGCACCAAGAACGGCCCGTGTGTGAATGATACTAATTCGTCGAACATTTATGGAGATACCATTTAACATCACACGGCAGCGAATAATGTTCCATCTCACCGACGGTGCCGTTGATATACGAAGGTACATGCACCTGAGCCACAAACCTACTCATAGGTATCGATAACACAATCGTCTGCCTACTGCAGAAGCCTCTAACACATTACAAAATACGTACTCCGCTGTAATTAGCACGTATCCTGAACATAAAGCACTTGGAAAATGCCTATTTCAGACACAGTGTATTGGCAAATTAAGACAAATGTGTAAGATTGGATTCTGATTATTCCACACGGCGTCCGAAACCTTCGGGACTAAAATTGCGCAAATGTTACAGGACCTAGACACAGCACTTTGAGATAAGCTAGTACTGGTTGGAAACGTATATTTATTCTTTTACTGACTTAGGCAGCTTACACCTTCACAACTTAGAGACAACTCAGCTGTTTAAGGTAACGGTCGCGTAAAACAATGCATGCGGTACAACGGCGAATAAAATTTTGCCGCGCTCTCTTAAAATCCATGTTGTGTGGTCTGCAATGAGACCGAATGACCACTAACCAGTTACTCTGTACTTTCTACCGTGGTCTTACAGACACGCGAACGATTTCGTGTACCCTCACAGGAAAAAGACGATGAGTGATATGACACCGAAGTGGTACAGTGCACCGTCGTGTTGAGACCACATTCTCTCAGGAACAAGAACAGCTTAAATCTGCAGTATCTATGGAATCATCGAATGATCACCACATAACGTGTGACGTTCTGACGGGATGTTGATCTTTCGTAATAACAATGACAATCTGCAAGCTGACAGAGAATGGATGCTGATGACGTGAGACAAGTATGACGTATGGGTTTTGCATCACTCCAGGCACGACTGATGCAGCAGTGGCAAACTCCATCACTACTGAAAAGATCCCATCGATCAACAGTACAAGCTATAGGAAGACATACACCAACGAAGTACCTTGGTCAATCCATTACCACAACTGAACTCTACATTCAAAATAATTTGTCTCTGTTGTTTATGATAGAGTGATACAATTCTACTGAACTCCCCGCTCTTTAAATGAATACTTCATGGTATTGCAACTACTCGATCTATTCCAAACAGATCGCTTTCGTTCAAAACTGCTTTGTAAGCTAGGCCTAAAATTCAACGTATCAGAATCTGTTTCAGATGTAACATAGCAGATACTTTCGGCCACTACACAAAGTTACTTAAAATTATCCCTTATTTCTATATCTATCTTCTTACTTATATTTATTTTATTATCTTTATTTGTGTGATCAGGTTTTCATATTTGCTTTCTCTTTTAGAAATTATCCTCACCTTTACTGATATGTGCTGAAAATCAGAAGCACCTCTTATTCGCAGTGATGTAATAGGTTTTGTAGGCGAACGGAATTGGCAGTTTGTGGGGGACTCACAATGTCATTTGGATGCACTGAACTATCTTTATGAATGGCCATCTGCACCGACTAAAATTATTTTAATCCACATTTGGTTAGTGAGATGCATCGTGATTCAGACGAAAGGTTTGTCTGAAGCCATGAGAAGGGAGCCGCAAACCAGCGCAGTAAGAGAGAGGCTTCAGCAGAAAGTGAACCGCTGTGGTGAGAGTCTCGGGACGCTGTCGTCGGGTGTAGCAAGCAGAGCGCTTTGATAGCTGCAGATCTGCGTAATCTTTAAGTTGGCATTGTATTGTTTTTGTATAGCGTGAAGATAGCAACATTGACGCAGCTCAATAGTTGAGCGCAAATCACTAGTCTTGCTTCTATTTTAGGAGCCAGATAAACAAACATTCCTTAAAGTTGTTTCCTATTTGTAAAGGCAAGATCACATCTCTGATAAACTGCATGTAAGGGCCTGCAACCCTGGACAAACTAACGACCACATTTGGTTAGTGAGATGCATCGTGATTCAGACGAAAGGTTTGTCTGAAGCCATGAGAAGGGAGCCGCAAACCAGCGCAGTAAGAGAGAGGCTTCAGCAGAAAGTGAACCGCTGTGGTGAGAGTCTCGGGACGCTGTCGTCGGGTGTAGCAAGCAGAGCGCTTTGATAGCTGCAGATCTGCGTAATCTTTAAGTTGGCATTGTATTGTTTTTGTATAGCGTGAAGATAGCAACATTGACGCAGCTCAATAGTTGAGCGCAAATCACTAGTCTTGCTTCTATTTTAGGAGCCAGATAAACAAACATTCCTTAAAGTTGTTTCCTATTTGTAAAGGCAAGATCACATCTCCGATAAACTGCATGTAAGGGCCTGCAACCCTGGACAAACCAACGACCACAAGATAAGTATATCCACATGAGTTGAGGATCGTTTACATTTTTATTATTGTAAACGTAACAATTAAGTACAGGTAGAGTTGAATTGAGCATTAGCTGCTGCATAGTCGGTATTCTCCAATCGAAATTTTTCAAAGTGTGTATTTCGCATACAAGTTGACACCTACTTGTTGCGGAATTTTCTCCTCTCCCGCACGACACTACGCTGTCTCCTCAGACTCCGTAGTGCAAAAAAAAAAAAAAAAAAAAAAGGAAAATTCAACACCGTTGTCCAGTTGTCTGATCTGAAGCGCCCAGTTTCTCGTACGTTTCTATCCACTACATTAAGTTTCTTTCAGTTAAGATAATGCCTGTAGTGAAAGTTTTTCTCGGCTCTGATGCGGCCTAGGGGGCAATACAACCTGCTACATCATTCATTAAATCATGTGTCACTAGTAATGCTGATTCTTCAGCAACCAGCCGAGAACTGTAAGCAACGACAACCACAACAGTGAGCACATAACAAATAACTGCGTATTGTTTCGCAAGGTAGCGTCACCGACGTCGATTGTGTGTTATGATACGTGAGCACTCTATACATACACGTGCTCAAAATCACTTACAGGTTCAAATATTTCAAATATTAATATCTGAGCATTACCGTACAAAATACTCAGATTAGGATTCTCTACTGTGTAGCTTTGATCTAGAAGATTTACGACACATTGCGTAAACGAGCATTGGAATGAGAATCGATATTTACCCATCGCGAATCCGAGGTTTATCGATCGTCGATCCAAGGGGAGGGACATGCAGGGGCTTGAACTCCCCCCCCCCCCCCCTCTCGCACACACCTGGCAACATTTTATCTAATCTTTATATTTTCACAGATTCTAATTTCTGTATTTTTTCAGCTAACGTTCGAAGAATACCACCTCGTAATAACTTATAGTCTCTAAAATGTCAAGAAATTCTAAGTACGAGGGTTGTTCAGTAAGGTTCAAATGGCTCTGAGCACTATGGGACTTAACATCTTAGGTCATCAGTCCCCTAGAACTTAAAACTACTTAAACCTAACTAACCTAAGGACATCACACACATCCATGCCCGAGGCAGGATGCGAACCAGCGACCGTAGCGGTCGCGCTGTTCCAGACTGAAGCGCCTAGAAGCGCTAGGCCACTCCGGCCGGCTGTTCAGTAAGGAATTCAACACTTTGGTATTATCCAGGATTCCAATACACCACATTATTCCAAACTCTTTTGGCTACAAACAGTTTTTTTTCAACATACTCTCCGTTCAGTGTGACACCCTTACGCCGCATTACTGGGAGGACATATATGCCCGGGAAGCATCAATCTACTGGCTGACGTCACAGCCAAGGTCTTGGTGCGTCAATAAACTCCACATCATCCATGTACTGCTTCCCGCGTAGTGCATCCTTCATTGGCCCACACGGAAGTCAGGAGGTACAAGATCCAGTCTGTGGGTTGAATAAGGAAGAGCAGTCCAACGACTTTTTGTGATCTCCTCTCGGGTGCACAGACTTGTACGAGGCCTTGGGTTGTCGTGCAAAAGGAGTTCCCTTGAAATTTTGTGGTGGTGGACACGTTCCAACATTGCAGGAGTCACATCTGTGTGCGGTCGGGCGGCACGCAGAAGATTGGACGGGCTTGTGGACCAAGTTGGAGTCACGACAGACACGACGCCCAACGACTCGCCATGCTTTTGTTCTCCACCAGGTCTCCGTGGACATTCTGCAAGCGCCTATGAATATCTGTGGTGCTCTGGTTTTTCACCAAAAGAAACTCAATGATAACTTTCTGCTTGGAACGCACCCCCGTTGCAGACGGCAGTTTGAAGCCTATGTCGGAACTTCATGAGACCATAGGGGCTGAAGCGAAAATTCCACGATGAACCGCAACAAATTCCACATTTGTCAACTAAACCAGCCGAGAAAAAAATGTTACTTACTGAACGCCCGTCGTAATTAAGTGTTTGATTTACCACAAGACGCATTTCAGTTGTTTTCCTGTGAATAACAACAACTGGATTGATTTGCGACCTGACTTGCTGTGCAAAACATTCCAGCCAGGAGAATGCGGTAGTTCACATGCTGACGACAGCTGCTGGTGACAGCAACGAACCTGACACGGTTCGCGTGTCCACAGGTGGAACCGGTAAACTGCAATGAGACAGTGGACAAAGGGAAAGAAAGCTCCGCTTAAAAAAGAAACGGAAAGGCTGCCTTTCGAAGACGTAGGCGGAATCGACAGAAAGATACAGCATCTACCCGTTTCTATTCTGAGATAGCCGTAGCCTGCACATTTGTATTCTCAGTCTTAGAGCTAAATGTAATACTGATAATGGCGACTGCTCACTTCGATTATATACAGCGTATATTATTTGTTAGAATTGTGAAAGTTTGTTGCTATTGTACGGGAGTCCTTAAAACAAATGCGTGACATAGGTTCTTCTCAACTGCTTGACCAAATGCTTTTCAGATGTAGTTATCTCAACTGCAATTTCCTGGAAGTTATGGTGAGACGACGTATTAAGAACTTACGTAAATAAATTATATAATGTATCTTAGAATGACAATAATGCTGTGTTACAATTTTAAAAATGTATGTATCAAACTCGTGTGAGGTTCGAGCAATAAATAACGGAAAGTGTATTAAGAATAAAACACGAATGGATGTCTCTTTTCTGAAGAAAGGAATGGGATAGAGCCGGAACTTCAGGAACCAGAAGAAAGAACGCCAGTTTTCTCACGAGAATTTACTTATGAAATTTCAGGAACTTTTTACATTATAGAGCTTTCAAATTATCAATTCGGCAAGAGCCGCGAGACGATAGTTTAATTACACAAGCTATGGAACTGAATGAAAATAAGCCTCAAGACGTATGATTCTTGAGTGCTGTGAAGACCAATCTTCGTAAGATGACACAGTGAAAAATACTCCCAGGCGTTAACTTCAGTCTGTTCGTATACACTGAGTGTTGGTGAAATATGACTACCCTGGTCAAATTTCACCCAGAGACGCTTTATGAAACTCAGTACTATGAATGTTATAGCTTGTGAAATCGCAAGATAGACACGGATTTAATTGAGAGAGATATTACATAAGAATCAGAGGTTGCATAAGGTGCAAGACACGGCCAGTAAATCACTAGTATTATTTGCTTCGTCTGCGTGCTTGGACGATTACTTCCAGCTTGTTGATGATGCGTCAGCACGAAATCTAATAGACAATGTTTTGCTTTAATTGTACCTGTTTCAATTTTCGAAAGTTATCACTAGCGACGTGAAAGTACTGTGTTCTTGAGTCCTTTACACAGTCTCGTTTTCTTTCTCGTGTATTTCGCAAGTGCAAATCGCTTGCAGCATGAACTCAATTGATTATAATAAATAGGTTTTAGCAGGGGTTAAACGAATTTACATTCACTCGATATGAAATGTACAGATACAACCAAAGAGGTGTTACGCGTTGGTACTTCAAAGAAGAAAGTTAGTCGTAAACCAGCACAGAAGCAAAAATTAAATCAGCTTTGGTAACTTCATTGTGAAAACTGTTGACCGAAATTTTCCTGTAATAATCAGCAAAAGCTGACATCGTGTTAGTTCTAGCCACAAGAGAACCATTGAAAATAGAGTTTACGCTTAGCAAATGATTTATCTTATGTGAAAAGAATTAACTAATTAAAAACAATTAATTTCCTAAATGTTGTTTTCGATTTCTCTGATTCTCAGTTGCTACATCTATAGCGTGATATGTATGGAACTGATTACGTCTGAGTCATTTCGGACGTTTCGTCTGACGTTCACTGGATTTTGTTTATAATGAAAATGTATCTTTTGTTGTGATTCTTGAGTTTAAAAAATGGTTCGAGTGGCTCTGACCACTATGGGACTTAACATCTGTGGTCATCAGTCCCCTAGAACTTAGAACTACTTAAACCTAACTAACCTAAGGACATCACACACATCAATGCCCGAGGCAGGATTCGAACCTGCGACCGTAGCGGTCACGCGGTTCCAAACTGAAGCGCTTAGAACCGCACGGCCACACCGGCCGGCGCCTTGAGTTCCTCCCGGCGTATTTGACCAGTGCAGTTATTTTTATGGAATAATACTACTGTAATCGGTGAAATCCTCAAACACTCAGGACACCTCAGAGAGTGGGATAATGCACATCAAGCTAACTTAATACAACAAAAATGCCCAGAAACGGAAACTTACACTATGTTCCCGGAAACTACTGTAAAACCACATCATCAACCGGTGGAGTGCGACACGTTAGTACAAACATCGAAGGTGACAAGGTGTTTACTGAATAAAAAAGCGTATAAGCTATATTTTATACTTGCAAAGCACAAGTAGTGTCTAAAGAGATAACAAAAGATACTCAAAATATCCACGGGTGTACTGCCGGTCTACAGTGTCCAACGGGCGCAATATTTCGGCGATCATACATGTCGCCATCATCAGGTGAACTGACGGACTGAGCTCCTGTGAACGTGCCGGCACGGAGATCCGTACGCTATGGCTGCTCAGAGGGAACTGGGTTCGGTCGCGGCGGCGGCCGATTTAAATACCCTCCGCCCGCGGCGCGCTCCCTCCGCTGTCCGCGCCCCGCGCCACGGTCGCGCGGTGGAACAGATTGCGACGGCGTTTGAGATGACGTCGATGTGATGGCTCTGTCCGCCGTGGTCGTCACAACTATACGTTTGCTCGATTTACTCTTGATTAACCCAATCGCTGGTTCCCAAGCCATGCTAAGATTATAGCCATAGTCACGGTTTATGAGGTCGTCATTGGTGCGAATTTCGATGGCCTCTCTAACAACGCTGTCCCAGTATCTCGACGTCTGTACCAGAATCCTCGTGCGTTCATACTCCATAGTGTTATTTTCCGACAAACAATGTTCAGCGACCGCCGACTTGCTCGGATACATCAGTCGAGTGTGACTCTGGTGTCCACGGCATCGATCCTCGACGGTACGCATCGTCTGACCAATGTACGACTTGCCACATTGACACGGAATCTGGTACACGCTCGCCTTCCTCAAACCGAGGTCATCTTTGGCGCTCCCCACCAGTGCATGAGTTTTATTCGGAGGACAAAACACAGTTCCGACCAGGTGTTTCTTCAAAATGCGGGCGATTTTCCCCGAGAGTGCGCCTGTATATGGAGTAAACACAGTGCCTACCTCCTCCTTCGTGATTTCATCCATCTCCACAGGTTGTGCTGTAGTGGTTGGGAGGAGAGCACGTTGAATCTGCCACTCTGCGTACCCATTTTTTCGAAATACAGTTCTCAGATGTTCCAATTCCTGGGGTAGACTCTCTGCGTCTGAGATAGTGCACGCCCTATGTACTAGAGTTTTAAGTAGCCCATTCCTCTGTGAAGGGTGGTGGCAGCTGTCTGCGTGCAAATACAGATCAGTGTGCGTTGTCTTCCGATACATCCCATGACCTAGGGTACCGTCAGCCCTTCTCTTGACCAAGACGTCAAGGAAAGGTAATTTACCCTCCGTTTCAGTTTCCATAGTGAATTTGATGTTGGGGTGTATGGAGTTTAGATGTGTAAGGAAATCAAGCAGTTTATCCATATCATGTGGCCAGATGACGAACGTGTCGTCCACGTAACGGAAAAAGCAAGTAGGTTTCCATTCGGATGACGACAGGGCTTCCTCCTATTCCTCCTATTCTCCGTGCCGGCATGTTCACAGGAGCTCAGTCTGTCAGTTCACCTGATGATGGCGACGTGTATGGTCGCCGAAATATTGTGCCCGTTGGACACTGTAGACCGGTAGTACACCCGTGGATATTTTGAGTATCTTTTGTTATCTCTTTTGACACTACTTGTGCTTTGCAAGTATAAAATATAGTTTATACGCTTTTTTATTCAGTAAACACCTTGTCACCTTCGATGTTTGCACTAACGTGTCGCACTTCACCGGTTGATGATGTGGTTTTAGAGTAGTTTCCGGAAACATAGTGTAAGTTTCCGTTTCTGGGCATTTTTGTTGTCTTAAGTTAGCTTGATGTGCATTATCCCACTTTCTGAGCTGTCCTGGGTGTTTGAGTATTTCACCGATTACAGTAGTATTATTCCATTAAAAATAACTGCACTGGTCCAGCTTACATTATGAGACCGCCCAGAGATTACGTCATTTATTTCTTCTGACACGAAAACGGATCTTTAATTTAGCGCGTGCAGGTTTATCTGCAGGAGGAACAACGACTGTTAGAAATTAAAATTGTTGATGAGTCACAGGTCGCATGTGACTTTCCTGTATTGACAGTTTCACTTGACAGACGCGAGCAACTGTGAAAATACAATGTGTTACACTACCATACAATGAAATAAAACCGCAGACTTTCCTTTACGTGTTAGAATAAACAATAAAAGAATAAGAAAATTACAACATATAAAAACCACAGCAAGAAAGAAAACCCTGTGGAATGATAAAGTATATACCGAGTGGTTATAACTAAACTTTCCCTATTTAACACGTTATAACACGGAAAATAACTATCGCACGCGTACCAGAATTGGTAGCGTCAATGTCCAGAGTATGGGGTCCATGATTTCCATGCGTCACAGCGCCATCGTCCGATCCAGCTATGGTCTCGTGATTCATACTTTCACACACGTGACCAGTCGGTGTTCACTTGCTGACGTGCCAACATGAGCTTGGACAAAAGGAGTGGGACATTATTGGTGGCGCGACTGCTACGGTCGCAGGTTCGAATCCTGCCTCGGGCATGGATGTGTGTGATGTCCTTAGGTTAATTAGGTTTAAGTAGCTCTAAGTTCTAGGGGACTGATGACCACAGATGTTAAGTCCCATAGTGCTCAGAGCCATTTGAACCATTTGAACCATTATTGGTGAAGCTCTGTTATCAAAACAACAGTAACGCTGCAGCTACACTTCCAGAATATCGCCGGCTGCAAGGATTACGGAAGTGTTCTCTTCCTCCACCTGCTGTGCGAAGCATGATGAAGTTCGAATCAACTGGAGAACTGGGCGTTGCTCCATGAAGAGGCCGACGACCGGTTGCACCACGGGTGGTTGGTGAAATTGCTGCTGCTGTGGCAGACAACGCAACACAGCGCGGGCAGTGCACATGCGGTGTCACGACAGTTGACCATCCCGTGATCCACGACTTGTTGACTTCGCTCTCCACTTTTTCGCAAGGAGTGCCGTTGACGAGGGCTGACTATGGAAGCCCATTTCTCTCTGTCAGGTGATATGAACACACAGAAGTGTCGAGTGCGGGGATCTTCACCTCCAGTCACTGTACATGAAGTTCCTCTGTATGGTGAACTTATAACCGTCTGGTGTGGCTTGACGGCTACGTTCATCACTGGCCCATTCCTTTTTGAACAGGTTGGACCAAAGACGTGCAGTGTGACTGGCCAGCGCTACTGCGATATGCTTCGACAGCATTTCATACCCGCCCTATAGGAGAGAGACGCATTGAACTTAGTTGTTTTCGTGAAAGATGGGGCCCCACCGCTCGTGGAGTTCATCTGCTTCTCCGAAACACATTTGGAAACGATGGAATTGTCAGCCGATCGTTTCAAAATGCTTGGCCAGCACGATCACCCTCTCACTCCCTGTGATTTCTGGTTGTGGGGCTACCAGAAGGACAGGGTTTACCAGGGAAACATTTACACATGTGCTGATTTGAAGGGCAGCTATCAAGAGAGGTAGCCAGCGTACAAACGGACATGCTTCGGTCTACTGGGCAGAATGCAATCCTGCGCTTTCAGAGTCTTCTGGACACAGATGGGCGCCATATTGAGCCCCTCTTCTATCAGTAGCGTTATGTATTGTATTGATGTATCGTAGCAGCACATTAAAAGTGTTTCAATTCAATTTATTTTGCATCATTTCACTTCCCCATGTCCTTGAAATTGTTACCAAGTTTGGTCCTCGTGCGGCAATTAGTTTCCATGTTATAACATGTTAAACAGGGAAAGTTTAATTATAACCACCTGGTATAACAAACAACTCACTGTTTTAATTAATGGATGAAATAGTACAGTAACAGTCCAACAGATGATTATCATAATAGTCCCACCCACGGCCATTCCCCTCACTGTGCCATGAACTCGTTCACAGAATAGTTAAGCCAAAACTCAGATCAGCTGAACACCATACTGTCAACTCTCCCACATCTATTACATTCACCTTTAACTTTCTACAACCCGCGCTGACTACGTCCCACCCCCCCCCCCCCCCCACACACACACACAAAGACATAAAGAGAACGGGAAAAAATAAAAAAGGATGGAAGATTGGATTTGGCCTTCTCGTCGACATCGAGGTCTATAGAGATGACGCCTAAGGATGGATTGTGTCCAGAATGGGGAAGGAAATCCGTGGTGCCCTGTGAAAGGAACCATCCGGACACTTGCCTGGAGTGATTTAGGGAAATAATTGGACAACCGGATGCAGCTTTGAACCATTGTCCTCCAGAATGAGGGTCCATTGAGGGCACACATTTACAACTTGCCAAAATATCAGTTACATTTGAAAGAAATTGTCCGTTGTCCTTCCGCACAGTCCATGATTGCTGCGCTTTAGACCGCTCGGCTTATCCAGCGCGGCGCCGTCACCGTCTTCAGCGGATTCACTAACCATCGCAACAACTGCAGAATCGATCACTTCAAACTGTTCATCCATTCTGAAAAATCACTCGCATTCGCATTTTCACATTCAGCAAGCTTTTTCATCAGTTCTGCCAACGGCAGGTCATCCTCGTCTGTCCTGTAGGTATCCGTTTCATTCCGTTAAATCTAGTTCCAAGACAATTTTAGAGTCTCCGCCTTTATTTCAGACCATGAATCGGCTATCCAGTAAACTACGTCTTTTGTCGCTGCTTTTTTTTCTTTTTTTTTTTAGAAATTCTTTGATGGTTCCTTCACCTTCTGTTGTTTGTTGAATCGCCTGAAGCAAACGACGACATACCTTTTTTTCAAGCGCTGGAAATCACCTTGGCCCATAGACTGCATTAAACTGCATTTCGTCTTTGCTGAGTGAACCAAACGAACATAGCTTTACTCGCTTTTCGATACTCAGATTTCTTCACTGACTTCATTCAAATGACGAAATCGAACTCAGTTTTGTCTGTTTCTTCGCCACTCTCCAGCTATCATTCACCGACTCTATACTCAGCCGCAAGCTTTTTTAATGTTTCTCCTTTGTCTAGTCTTCTCGAAGTCTCCAGTTTAACAATCAACGGCACGAACTTTCTCTTACTCTTACCAGTAATTGTAATGTATGAATTAACACTTCAAAAACACAGTTACATCTATACACTACACTGCACATACACATAACACTTCGAAATTAACACGGCAGTACAGATGTTGCTACAAATACAACAGTGGTCTGGCAATGTTGTAGAATGTGTATTGTTACTTAAGCGTAATGCATTTTAATGACCACTGTTGCTCATTAGGCATAACACTGGGGATAACAATGAGGATGGTATGCACTGTACAACAGATTGTCAGGCGATCCCAATTAGTGAAGAGCCGACAAAGAATGAGCAAGCGCACTCTTCGAAACCTAATGGTACCTGTCCATCTCTAATACAAATGCGTTAGCAGTCTTAGGCCAAGATTATTTCTGTGCATTATGAACGAAAACGGTAAGTGGGATAGTTTCGTCTGTATTGTACATCAAAAACTGAAAGAAAGTTTAAAATGTAGCACATTAGAAAGTTCGTAAAACGTACATGCGGAGAACGAAAGAAAACGGGTTTTTACTTTAGTTTTATGTAGAATTGTAATTTTCTTAAGATCAGCTCAAATTACATGGAACCTCGAAAATACTGGAGCTGTAGTGTATTGCGTGGAACATGTTGCACATCCATAAAACATAATTTTAATGACAGCACTATTAATTCAGTCATAACATGCGCAGATGAAGCAGTGTCAGTTTATTGTACTAAATTTTTTATCACCTTTAAGTTTTATGTAGTGGCTGTTAACAGGTGGAACTCGCATTCAGGAGGATAATCTCTAACATTCTGCGTGGTGTCTGTCTGTCCTATATCGTGGCTCCCTGCCACTTTCGCGCAACGACGCTCTGAGCGTGTTTTTTAGGGAATTGACTTGTTTGAACCTGGGACCTGTTGCTGATAAGGAGACGCCACACCACACATGACATGTAGAATTCAGAAGAGTTCAGTGAGACTAGCGATGATGTAACCAAGTACTTAATGATTTCAGCGTCAGCTCCACTGCACTCCCTGTAAAAGAATCTTAATACTAACTAAATTTAGTGTAAGGGGTTCAAGGCTTTCCTATTTTTAGTTAGCTGGTAAAATAACGTCGAAAATGCAGTTAAGTTTACCATTGGAAATTTTATTCTACTCACAAAACATTGTTTATAAATTGCACTATTGATAAAAAGAAATGTTTTAATACAGGATCGTAAAAACCAACTGCGTTCAACAAAAATGTGAACGAATATTCCATGAATGGGTTACCAAGTTCTACAATGGATCGAAGGATGACCTATGCCATATCACGTCTATAATCTAGGTTTAAATTAAGTTTCACAAACGAAAAAACTATCAAAATGGTCTACAGTGACCCTCAATTATCTTTAATTACTTGTCTAACTTGTCATAAATTACAGTGGCTGATGTGGCTTCTCAATAACTATATAACAGAAAAATCATCGCGTTTCAGATTTTCACTTCAAGTGGCAAATGTGAACATCATGTGCTTTAATTGACGATCGAAACTAGTATTACGCAAGAAGGGGGTGTAACAGATGAGACTTCTGCAGTTCTGAGTGAAGCTTTATGCACTGTTATGCAGCATCGCGTGTGTTCATTACCTTGTCGGTGTTCGTCAGGGGACGACGGACAGCACAGCTCTGCTCACCTCGCCGTCTCGGAAGAAACTCTCCCCTTACTTCTCCTTACTACAATTTACCGAAGTTGGTTTAAAAAAACTATCTGGCTGTGTTTTTATCTGACCAATCAGGGTCTCAATGTTAACCTTAAGCTCCGCCTACAAAAATTCTGTCTATCCAATGAGAAACGTTATACTTTTCGTGGTGGGGCAATGTTTTTAAAGTTTGCAACGTAACAGAGACGCGAAAAAGTCTCACGCTAAAACTTGCAGCTGGTGTGGTCCTTTTAATGTTACCGTAAGATCCATAATGTTGTTCTGGAGGGCTCTATCTTTTAACATGGGCTGGGGGGTGGTCCTGACGTAGCAGAGACGCGAAAAAGTCTCACGCTAAAACTTGCGGATTGTGTGGCTCTTTCTGTGTTATCGTAAGATCTATACTGTTCTTCTGGAGGGCTCTAGCTTTTAACATGGGCTGGAGGGTGGTCCTAGCGGTTAGCTGGCGACGTGGGTGTCTGTCCCTTATTGTAGGGCCTTCCAGCTTAACACGGTTCTGCTCTCGGCCTCTGTTCTCGTTTCTCCCCTCGGAACTGCGTCTGTCTCACGGTGGGAAGGTATGACATGCATTTGGGCATTCTTGTGTTAGTCTGTGGTATTCCATTTGCTCACTCGCTACTCGTATTACTTTGCTTAATTTGATGTCACGATTTATTCGGAGCTATGTGACGTACTACTGGATTTGCTTATCATGTCAGGGTTTTAATGGAAGGTGTTGTATTTGCCTGACACTTTACAAATCTTCATTTAGGTTCCCTGCGATTTACCTGAATTTTGTACGGAAAATGTCGGTTTGGTGCCTTTGCAAAATGACACTGCCATTTTCCGACCCCATTCCAACCAGGGGCTCAGTCGCTACTGATCTCGATCTCGATGTCGACACGACAGTAAAACCTAATATCGGAGGTTTAGAATCATAATGACGGATCGGAAAAATGAGCCATTTGGACATGTCTGCTTTGCCAATGTTTTAATGTGAATCTGGGAAATTGTTGAATGACTGTAAACACACTCTAAGTATTATGAGGTATCTCGATTATCAGCAACTTGAACTTAGTTGATAACAGTGAGACTGTTTCCATTTTTGCAAAACTTCTTTTTCCTTTAAGCCTTAACACGCATTTTGTAGATACACTATATGATCAAAAGTAGCCCAACACCCAAAAAAAATACGTTTCTCAAATTAGGTAAATTGTGCTGCCACCTACTGCCAGGCACTCCATATCAGCGACCGCTCGTGAGAGAGCGGAACGTGACGCCCGCGGAGCTCACGGACGTCGAACGTGGTCAAGTGCTTGGGTATCACTTGTGTCATACGTCTGTACGCGAGATTTCTAACTCCTAAACATCTTTAGGTCTACTGTTTCCGATGTGATAGAGAAGTGGAAACGTGAAGGGACACGTACAGCACAAAAGCGTACAGGTGGACCTCGTCTGTTGACTGACAGTGACCGCCGACAGTTGAAGAGGGTCGTAATGTGTAATAGGTAGACTTCTATCCAGACTATCACACGCGAATTCCAAACTGCATCAGGATCCACTGCAAGTACTATGACAGTTAAGCGGGAGGCGATAAAACTTGGATTTCATTGTCGAGCGGCTGCGCATAAATCACATATCACGCCGGTAAATGCCAGAAGTCACATCGCTTGCTGTAAGGAAAGAAAACATTGGACGATTGAACTGTGAAAAAACGAAGTGTATAGTTACGAATCAGGATACTCAATGTGGCGATCCGATGGCACGGTGTGGGTTAGCGAATGCCCGGTATACGTAATCTGCCAGCGTGTGTAGTGCCAACATTAAAATTCGGAGGCTTTGGTGTTATGGTGTGGTCGTATTTATGATGGAGGGGGCTTGCACCCCTAATTGTTTTGCTTGGCACTATCACAGCACAGGCCTACATTGATGTTTTAAGCACCTTCTTGCTTCCCACTGTTGAAGAGCAATTTGGCGAAGGCGATTCCGTCTTTCAACACGATCCAGCACCTGTTCGTAATGCACGGAGTGTGGCGGAGTGATTACACGACAATAACATGCCTGTAATGGACTGGCCTGCACAGAGTCCTGACCTGAATCCTACAGAATACCTTTTGGATGTTTAGTAACGCCGACTTCATGCCAGGCCTCAACGACCGGCATCAATACCTCTCGTCAGTGCAGCACTCCGTGAAGAATGGGCTGCCATTCCCCAAGAAACCGTACAGCACCTGATTGAACGTATGCCTGCGAGAGTGGAAGCGGTCATCAATGCTAAGGGTGGACCAACACCATACCGAATTCCAGCATTGCCGATGGAGGGCGCCACAAACCTGTAAGTCATTTTCAGCAAGGTGTCCGGATACTTTTGATCACATAGTGTACGTCGTTATGACTCTAAATCCTCGATATTCGTTCCTACCTACAAGGCTTACCTTGCTACTAATTACTGGATATGCCAGATTTACGTATGTTAGTTGAAGAAATAGCTGCTTCGGCTTTGTCGATACACTGACGAGCCAAAACATTATGACAGTCGTCAACCGCGAAACTCAATCACGTTTGGTGTTGTTGTGGGCACCTGGCGCACGAAAGGAAGGACATATGCGGAGGAAAGGCGAATGGGGACGGGACGAATTACAAATGGGAAATCCACTAACAGTTGACACAGGGCTGATTGTTATGACCCAGCGCAGGGGAACGAGAATCTCGGAAACTGCGAAGTTAGTCGGTTGTTCGGTTGCTGCTGTTGTTATCGTCTATGGAAGGTGGCTGAAGGATCGAGAATCCTCGAGTAGGTAACAAAGTGTTGGACGCAAACATCTCGTCACACAATGTTGAGGTCGGAGGCTAGGCTGCTTTGTAAGGCCGGACGGGCGAACATCTGTGACGGATCCGAGGACGGGGTCTACGGTGCTGGAGCCCAGCGTCCAGCACACAGTGTCGAACATCGGGCTCCGCAGTATGTGTTCCCACGTCGATGCAACGACATTATCCACATTTACATCGATAATCTGCAAATCACAATTAAGTGCCTGGCAGGGTGTTCATCGAACCACCTTCACAACAATTCTCTGCTATTTCTCTCTCGAAGAGCGCGCGGAAGAACCGACCATCTGTATCTTACCGTGCGAGCTTATTTTATTGTGATGATCATTTCTCCCTATGTAGGTCGGCCTCAACAAAATATTTTCGCATTCGTAGGAGAAAGTTGGTTACTGAAAAGTCATGGGAAGATTCTTCCGCAACGAAAAACTCCTTTGTTTTAATGATATCCGCCCCAATTCCTGTATGATGTCCGTGACACTCTCTCCCCTACTTCTCGATAATGCTCAACATCCTGCTGTTCTTTGAACTCTCTTGATGTACTACGTTAATCCTATCTGGTAAGGATCCCACTCCGCGCATCAGTACTCCAAAAGAGGACGGACATGCGTACTGTAGGCAGTCTCCTTAGTAGATTGTAGCATCTTCTAAGTGTTCTGCCAATAAATCCCAGTCCTTGGTTCTCCTTCCTCACAACATTTTCTATACGTTCTTACCAATTTAGGTTGTTCGTAATTGTAATTTCTAGGTATTTTGTTGCATTTACAGAATTTAGATTTGATTGATTTGTCGTGTAACCGAAGTTTATCGGATTCCTTGGAGGACACCTGTAGATGATCTCACACTTCATTATTCAGGGTCAATCGCCAATTTTCGCACCATACTGATACCTTTTCTAAATTGTTTTGCGATTTTTTTCGCATGTTCTTGTGACTTTAATAGACGATAAACAATAGCATCATCTGCAAACAACCTAAGACAGCTGCGCAGATTGTCCGCTAAATCGTTCATATAGAAAAGGAACAGCAGGGGTAAGGTAACACTACCTTGGGCAACGCCAGAAATCGCTTCTGTTTTACTTGATGCTCTGCATCATTTACTACGAACTGTGACTTCTTTGACAGGGAATCACCAATTCAGTCGCATAACTGAGACGTAAATTGATTTCAATCAGCTTGAGAGGTACGGTGCCAGAAGCCTTCCAAAAATCTAGCAATACAGAATCAATTTGAAGTCCTTTGTCGATAGCACTCAGCACTTCGTGTGAGTAAAGAGTTAGTCGTGGTTCACAAGAACGATATTTTCTAAATCCATGTTGACTGTACGTCAGAAGACCGTTCGCTTCGAGGTAATTCAGTCTGCAGCTCGTGGTCTAGTGGCTAGCGTTGCTACCTCTGTATCACGGGATTGTGGGTTCGATTCTCGGCCGGGTTGGGGATTTTCTCTACCCGAGGACTGGGTGTTTGTGTAGTCCTCATCATTCCATCATCATTCGCGAATGTGGCTCGATTGGATTGTGTGCAGATTGGGAATTTGTACGGGCGCTGATGACCGCGCAGTTGAGCGCCCCACAAACTAAGTATCATCGTCTTCATCATCATCATCATCATCATCGAAGTAATTCACAATGTTCGGACACAATATATGTTCTAAAATCCTGCTGCATATCGACGTTAACGATATGCGCCAGTAATTTAGTGGAATACTCCTACTACCTTTCTTGAATATTGGTGTGAACTCTGCAATTTTCCAGTCTCTGGGTACGGATCTTTCTTCGAACGAGCGATTGTATATGATTGTTAAGTATGGAGCTACTACATAAGCGTACTCTGACAGGAGTTCAGTCTGGACCGGAAGACATGCTTTTATTAATTGATTTAAGTTGTTCCACTACTCCGAGGATATCTACTGCTAAGTTACTCATGTTGGCAGCTGTTCTTGGTTCCAATTCTGGAATATTTACTTCGTCTTCTTTCGTGAAGGTATTTTCGACGGTTGGTTGTGTGGTTTATTTGGGGAAGGGGACCAGCCAACGAGAGTATGGGCTCATCGGATTAGGGAAGGGTGGGGAAGGAAGTCGGCCGTGCTCTTTCAAAGGAACTATCCTGGCATTTACCTGAAGCTATTTGGGGAAATCTCGGAAAACCTAAAACAGGATGGCCGGACAGGGGTTTGTAGCGCCGTCATCCCGAATGCGAATCGAGTGTGATAAACATTGCGCCACCTCGCTCGGTATATCAGAAGGCTCTGATTAGTAACAGCAGCCCTGTTACCGATAGTCTTTTCATTGCTGTCGCCCAGAGAAGGCATTGATTGTGTCTTACCGTTAACATATTTTACATAAGACTAGAATCTCTTTCTACTTTCTGCCAGGTTTAGAGACAAAGTTTCATTGTGAAAACTATTATAAGGATCTCACATTGAAGTCCGCACTACATTTCGAGCATCTGTAAAGGATCGCCAATCATCTGGATTTTGCGTTCATTTAAATTTGGCACGTTTTTTTGTTGATTCTGCGAGATTGTTCTGACACTTTTTGTGTACAACGGGGAATCAGCTCTGGAATCAGCTCTGTCGTTTGTTAATTTATTTCGTACAAATTTCTCAACTGCTATCAATACTGTTTCTTTGAATTCAAGCCATATCTGATCTACACTTACATTGTTAATGTGGAAGGAGCGGATATTGTCTCTCAAGAAGGCATAAAACGAGTTTTTATCTGCTCTCACGATTGCACTGCGGGCAGGGTCGTCGTTTGTAATGTGTCACCTGGTGGGATGGACCACGTTTCTTGTTATGTTGTTGTGGTTTTCAGTCCTGAGACTGGTTTGATGCAGCTCTCCATGCTACTCTTTCCTGTGCAAGCTTCTTCATCTCCCAGTACCTACTGCAACCTACATCCTTATGAATCTGTTTAGTGTATTCATCTCTTGGTCTCCCTCTACGATTTTTACCATCCACGCTGCCCTCCAATACTAAATTGGTGATCTCTTGATGCCCCAGAACATGTCCTACCAACTGATCCCTTCTTCTAGTCAAGTTGTGCCATAAACTCCTCTTCTCCCCAACCCTATTCAATACCTCCTCATCAGTTATATGATCTACCCATCTAATCTTCAGCATTCTTCTGTAGCACCACATTTTGAAAGCTTCTATTCTCTTCTTGTCCAAACTAGTTATCGTCCATGTTTCACTTCCATACATGGCTACGCTCCATACAGATACTTTCAGAAACGACTTCCTGACACTTAAATCTATGCTCGATGTTAACAAATTTCTCTTCTTCAGAAACACTTTCCTTGCCATTGCCAGTCTACATTTGATATCCTCTCTACTTCGACCATCATCAGTTATTTTGCTCCCCAAGTAGCAAAACTCCTTTACTACATTAAGTGTCTCATTTCCTAATCTAATTCCCTCAGCATCACCCGACTTAATTCGACGACATTCCATTATCCTTGTTTTGCTTTTGTTGATGTTCATCTTATACCCTCCTTTCATGACACTGTCCATTCCGTTCAACTGCTCTTCCAAGTCCTTTGCTGTCTCTGACAGAATTACAATGTCATCAGCGAACCTCAAAGTTTTTATTTCTTCTCCATAGATTTTAATACCTACTCCGAATTTTTCTTTCGTTTCCTTCACTGCTTGCTCAATATACAGATTGAAAAACGTCGGGGATAGGTTACAACCCTGTCTCACTCCTTTCCCAACCACTGCTTCTCTTTCATGCCCCTAGACTCTTATACTTCCCATCTGGTTTCTGTACATATTTTAAATAGCCTTTCGCTCCCTGTATTTTACCCCTGCCACCTTCAGAATTTGAAAGAGAGTATTCCAGTCAACATTGTCAAAAGCCTTCTCTCAATCTACAAATGCTAGAAACGTAGGTTTGCCTTTCCTTAATCTAGCTTCTAAGATAAGTCGTAGGGTCAGTATTGCCTCATGTGTTCCAATATTTCTACGGAATCCAAACTGATCTTCCCCGAGGTCAGCTTCTACCAGTTTTCCCATTCGTCTGTAGAGAATACGCGTTAGTGTTTTGCATCCGTGACTTATTAAACTGATAGTTCGGTAATTGTCACATCTGTCAACACCTGCTTTCTTTGGGATTGGAATTATTATATTCTTCTTGAAGTCTGAGGGTATTTCGCCTGTCTCGTACATCTTGCTCACCAGATGGTAGAGTTGTCAGGACTGGCTCTCCCAAGGCCGTCAGTAGTTCTAATGGAATGTTGTCTACTCCCGGCGCCTTGTTTCGACTTAGGTCTTTCAGTGCTCTGTCAAACTCTTCACGCAGTATCGTATCTCCCATTTCATCTTCATCTACATCCTCTTCCATTTCCATAATATTGTCCTCAAGTACATTGCCCTTGTATAGACCCTCTATATACTCCTTCCACCTTTCTGCTTTCCCTTCTTTGCTTAGATATGGGTTTCCATCTGAGCTCTTGGTATTCATACAAGTGGTTCTCTTCTCTCCAAAGGTCTCTTTAATTTTCCTGTAGGCAGTATCTATCTTACCCCTAGTGAGATAAGCCTCTACATCCTTACATTTGTCCTGTATCCATGCCTGCTTAGCCATTTTGCACTTCCTGTCGATCTCGTTTTTGAGACGTTTGTATTCCTTTTTGCCTGCTTCACTTACTGCATTTTTATATTTTCTCCTTTCATCAATTAAATTCAATATTTCTTCTGTTACCCAAGGATTTCTACTAGCCCTCGTGTTTTTACCTACTAGATCCTCTGCTGCCTTCACTACGTCATCCCTCAGAGCTACCCATTCTTCTTCTACTGTATTTCTTTCCCCCATTCCTGTCAATTGTTCCCTTATGTTGTCCCTGAAACTCTGTACAACCTCTGGTTTAGTCAGTTTATCCAGGTCCCATCTCCTTAAATTCCCACCTTTTTGCAATTTCTTCAGTTTTAATCTACAGTTCATAACCAATAGATTGTGGTCAGAGTCCACATCTGCCCCTGGGAATGTCTTACAATTTAAAACCTGGTGCCTATATCTCTGTCTTACCATTATGTAATCTATCTGAAACCTGTCAGTATCTCTAGGCTTCTTCCATGTATACAACCTTCTTTTATGATTCTTGAACCAAGTGTTAGCTATGATTAAGTTGTGCTCTGTGCAAAATTCTGTCAGGCGGCTTCCTCTTTCATTTCTTAGCCCCAATCCATGTTCACCTACTACGTTTCAATCTCTCCCTTTTCCTACTACCGAATTCCAGTCACGCATGACTATTAAATTTTGGTCTCCCTTCACTACCTGAATAATACATACATTTCTTCAATTTCTTAATCTGCAGAGCTAGTTGGCATATAAACTTGTACTACTGTAGTAGGCGTGGGCTTCGAGTCTATCTTGGCCACAATAATGCGTTCACTATGCTGTTTGTAGTAGCTTACCCGCACTCCTATTTTTTTATTCATTATTAAACCGACACCTGCATTACCCCTATTTGCTTTTGTATTTATAACCCTGTATTCGCCTGACGAAAAGTCTTGTTCCTCCTGCCAGCGAACTTCAATAATTCCTACTGTATCTAACTTTAACCTATCCATTTCTCTTTTTAAATTTTCTAACGTACCTCCTCGATTATGTGATCTGACATTCTACGCTCCGATCCGTAGAACGCCAGTTTTCTTTCTCCTGATAACGACGTCCTCCTGAGTACTCCCCGCCCGGAGATCCGAATGGGGGACTATTCTACCTCCGGAATGTTATTGCCAACTTCGTTGTCGCCTCTTCCTTGTGACATCAATAGCTGGACTCTGTTTCTTTTTGCATCGTTTGTAATGAGTCATTGATCGCTTGGAGAAAAACGTTAAGCAAATTTTCTGTTTGCTGTGTTAACTTGTTCGCTATCATTTCTGTTCCTGTGCAGCTCTTATGACGAGAGTTGCCGCACCATTGTGTAGCCACCACTCCTTACCGTAGTCGACGAAGAGGTACACACCAAGAGGGACATTCACCTGTACTCCCATGGAGCCTGCAGCTAGTAATCGACACTGTACCACCTGTGGACTGCGTGAACATTATTGCGCACCACCCACTTCTCATCATGTTTGGTGTCATCCCTGATGGCAAACGCATCATCCAGTAGGATACCTGTGAGTTTTACAAGACCAGAATCGTTGAACATTGGTTCGAGTAGCATGACACTGTATTCACGTTCATGTCTGTGTCGGGAACCGCGCTGCTGCTACGGTCGCAGGTTCGAATTCTGCCTCGGGCATGGTTGTGTGTGATGTCCTTAGGTTAGTTAGGTGTAACTAGTTCTAAGTCTAGGGGACTGATGACCTCATATGTTAAGTCCCCTAGTGCTTAGAGCAATTTGAACCATTTTGTCATGTCTGTTTGTCAGCAAAGTCGTCTGGTTCCAACCAGATTGAACACATTTAGGACGCTATCGGGCACCAGCTACACACCCACAAACCACTGGCCCGTAATTTACTGGAATTTCTTGACCTGTGCGTAAAACAAGTCGTGCTACATACCTTCGTTCCAAAAACATGACCAACATGCTATTAATCAGGTTGCGTTAATGTTTTGGTTTACCAGTGTGTACGTGGGAGAAGGATGACTGCCAGTGTGGAGCGTGGAAAGCAGAGCACCAGTGGGACCCCACGCCGTGACGACGTGAGCGAGGAAAGCGAAACGCGTCGGGGGCGCTGGACGGACGCCTCGGCTGCGCGAGCCCCGGCATTAGGCTCGATCAGGCGGCTGTGTTCCCACGAGGCAGCGGCCTCCCTGGACCATAAAGTCCTGATTTACAGCGCTCCTCCCGGTCCCGGAGAAAGTCGCCGCGCCTCGCCTCAAACCGCACTTACTGGTCGCCCGCAAACTCTTAGCGAGTAGCGGGTCCTGATGACGTCCGTGACAAATCTACGCAATCAGCCGCTGCTGTGAATAACGAGGGCTCCTTGGATGTTGTTTTTTTATTTAATTTTTGTATTTTACAGTGCGAAGTAGTAGTATTCCTGTCCCTATTGCTTCTCGTAATATCAAAGAGCGATCTATAATAATGAATTGGATGATGAAGATCTCATCAGAAAAGTGATATTTACGATCACGAGCGTCGTTTCATTTGTTCGTTTTCATCCAGGACTTCGCAGACATTCACAGTAAAGGCACAATATACGGAGTGGGCCAAAAGTCACTACCCACTGTAGTTCAGTGACAACATTTTGGTAATCTTGTGATAATTATACAGTAGATACAAACACCAGATCTCAGTTGTATATTTTTTTCATATAATTATTGATACAACGCCAATGTGTACTGCAATTAAATCGAACATCTCTGAAATTTTTAAAATAGGTTAAAAACAGTCTTGGCCGTAATAAAATATTTATTTACTATGGTTAACTGTCGGAATGCGTCCCTAAATGTAATCCGATGATCGTGCTCTACGTCTATTAAAGTACGCTATTTCCATTATGCTCGTCTTCATTTCTCTTTTCATTTTTCCAAATAATAATTTTAACTGCATATCTGTTGCTATTTTTTGGATTTTTTATCAACGTTAAGTGCCATATTCACAGTATCTATTAACTTTTGACTGCTTATGCGTTTGTTTTACATTTATGACTGCTTAGAAGGGTCCATGACGTATTCTGTCATAGTGATGTAACTTGTATTTCCTACATCTGAAGTCCGCCGCTCGTGGTCTCGCGGTAGCGTTCTCGCTTCCCGAGCACGGGGTCCCGGGTTCGATTCCCGGCGGGGTCAGGGATTTTCACCTGCCTCTAGATGACTGGGTGTTTGTGTTGTCCTCATCATTTCATCATCATCCAGGAAAATGGCGCAATTGGACTGAGCAAAGATTGGGTAATTGTACGGGCGCTGATAACCACGCTGTTGAGCGCCCCACAAACCAAACATCATCATCATCCTACATCTGAAATTATGTACTCCTATTTTACGGAATTTCATGGAATATTTATGGCTACAAACAACTATGTTGGCAGTATCTTTCAAATTTCCATTGCTTATGCTCTTTGTTTTATGGTTATGACTATCTTGATGGGTTAATGATCTTTTGTACCATAGTTTTCTTTAACGTAACCTATGTTTCCAAGCTTTAGATGTTATGTTGAAACGTCCCCTTAGAACAATTTATACACGACTGTGCTTAACCTGACACACAATATTATTTAGCGCAACGCAATCTGACTTTCAAAAATCTCTACAAAAGAATGGCCCTGACTAACATTAACCTATACCTTTCACAAATCACTTACCTCACAAAAATCTTCGTTACTGGAACTACTGCAATACAGCGAGCGCCACTTTTGCCAGCTAAATAAAAGATTCAAACTACTGAAGGCACTAACTACTGATAGGGATAGTTAGCAAATGAAAGATTTTAATAGAGAACAAACACTGTATTTACCTTAATATCATCAAAAGTCATAATATATGTAATTTCAAAACTCCGCCATTTCCTTCCACACATCCACCACTGCTGACGGCTCACCTCTAACTGCGCAACGCTACGCGCTGTTCACATCCAGCTGCCGCTGCCCAACACTACAATGGCAGACAACAATGCAAACTAGCCACAGACTGCACACAGCACAGCCAGTGATTTTCATATAGAGCGCTACGTAACGTTGCCAATAAGAAAACATAAACAGCCTACTTACATAAAGAAAACATAAACAGCCTACTTACAATGTATCCTATTTTACTTATGTTATTGGTAATTGGTCACTGTGATCTGAGGGACATGACATGCGACAGTTGTCTTACTTGGATAACAGTGTTCTGTGACAGCTAGTCCTTGTGGCAACTACGAAATCTTCTTCTATTGAAACGTGCACATCGACATTTCCACGCCGCTTCCATAACGGCGTCATTGAGTAGTATTTTCACTGGCATTACAATCTAGGAGCAGTATACAATATCTGGTAAGCATTTCTACATGCCTACCTTCATGCCAGTACATATTTAACATCCAGTCGCTGTCGCAGCTTGAAATCGTCATCCGCTGGAAGGCGCACATCGATAAGTCGACGTCGTCTCCATGAGAACCACTGGCATTGCTTAACCACTGCCTTTGCTGGCATACAGTCTACGAGTTTTCGAAAAATCCGCACAGATGATTGTCGGTGTTCTCACAAACCTTTACTATTGCTTCTCTCTCCTATATATCTTTTAATAATGTATTGACCAAATAGTGTTTATGGCAGTTATTTGATGTAATGTACCTATTTCTTCATTTGTTGTTAGCTTCTGTATAATTATTCTGTCTATATCATATTGTAACAACTGTTTCACGTCCTGTGTGCCTGATTAGCTTCTGCACACAGTGGGCGGAGCATCGCGTCTTTAAGCAACAAGTACGTTGGTCTGCTTAGCAGTTGACGTTCGTGAAGTCCGTCTGCTCCGTTCACCGCCGCCGCCTACCATCATGGTTATAATTTCTTCTTTTAATTTTTGTTGTATATCATTATTTTATACGTTACTTCTATTACTAGACGCCCCTGCAAATACATTCTGTGTTCATATTTCAGTATAAATGGTCTTATGATGGTCACGTTCGGATCGAAACCGGAAGCACTGTAAATAAATATTTTATTATGGTCAAGATTGCTGTTAATACAGTTTAAAGTATTTGAGCCAGATCGCTAGTTCTCAGCAAGAACTGTTTTCAAAAATTACTGTTTGTCTGTAATTGTTCACTGTGGATGCTAACCTGTTGTGAAGTCTTTTTAATCAGTCAAGGGTTTTTGCTTTAAATGCGTGGTTGTGATTTAATAATAAATCAGTGTAATAATAATTTCAAGAGTGTTCCACCTACAAGGATGGCTGTCTGCAATTTACGGAAATATGTGGATCTACAGCGCAGCTTGGCGCAAGTCAGGAAGATCATCAATAAGTTTCGAAGTATTTGGCGGGAAAGTTATTGGACAGCGAGGGGCAATAGAAATACCACCCAGATAACCTGACTTTACACAAATGGATTTCTTCTTTTGGGGTTATGTTAAGGATGACGTGTTTGCTACAAAACTGAAAACAATTGATGACCTGAAAGGAACTATTTAGAGCGCTTTTGAACACATTGATTCTAGTAAACAACTATGTAAACAAGTGTCCTTAAGCGTCCCAGGCCGTCTGACGAAATGTATCAACGTAGATGGAGCACAGTTCGAGGAAGAATGTTACAAATAATCCTCTATCTGTAGTAAAGTGTTCAGTTATTTCAGAATTCCAGCTGTTTGTTTTGCATTGAATTAGGTTACGATGGGTAGTGACTTTTGGCTCACCTTGTGCAGTGCACCGCGAGATATCGCCAGAACGTTTCACACTGAAATCTGTCTGTGCCTGGCAAGAAGATGGGACTTCATTCGTGGAAAAAATGTTATCATAAGGAGTAGAATTACAGGAAGTGGAGGTACCTTCATGCTGCGCCAATAGCTAGAGACCGCCACGTCAAGATTTCTAAATTACAGAATCATAATCGTCACAGTGAATATTTGAATTCTGTAACAGAAGTCTTGACGATGATCGAAGGTTTTCAGGGTGATGCAGTGATCAGATCTCATTTTATTTCCATGAAGTGAACGGTTGCATAATCATATCTCTAAATTCCTTATATTTCATACAACTGCTACAATCCAAATCATTAAACATCCGATACAGATATACATATAATTAAGTGGCATGTCTAGTTATAAGCTGTTTTACTGAAGAAATACTATAGAAATTTCTCTTGGATAAAAATAATTTTGTTAGTCGCTTCACCTACAGCTTGCATTGTTTTACGTACACTAGCCACACAAACCATAATTTGGTGTTATTGTCGCATTAGTCTGTGTGACCTACAAAACACGGAGACAACGCGCCCTTATATAGATTCTGACGTATCTGGACATGCGCCTGGAGGTAAATACGCTAACATATTCATACTAAGTAGGTACTTACTGACAAACAAATGATTTGTAACCTCCTGGCTAGAGCCCGATGACGTAACAGACCTGTTCTCTGGAGCTGATTTACAACAGATTGCTGTATGATGATATCGACTGGCACTCACATTCAAGAGTCTTAAATTGCCTTAGCTCTATTACGGTGATGTCGACAATTATTATGCTAAAATGAGGAAGGTTTCTCATATTAAGCGCTCAGAGTATTCGCAGTGCCTTCTGTAAAACCACAGGACTTATTGGGGCGTGTTTGAATGTTAAACATCACATTATACAGAACTGCCAACCCCAGGATGAGAGACGACAACTGCTTTGCACCGATTTGCCGAGATTCTGTTTCTTATACGATTCATTTCAGTTTTTTGTGCTTTTAAATGCGATATTTCTGTCGAATTGCAGTAATTATTAAGGACGTTGTTGATTAAAACAAGACTCACGAGCGGATCATCCACTCCGGATCTCCGTCTCCAACTAAGTGTGATCAACACCGTACTACGAAGCAATTTTACATCATGTTCCTTTGTTAGATCTCCGCCTATTATACTTCACACAGCAGGCGAGACTCAGGCCAACACGTGATCTGATGTATACATGCAGTCGTATAGAATCAAGGATAAAGAGAAATATCAGTGGTAGTCCCAAAATTCTACAGAAACCTTATTTCAACTAATTTCTAAAATTCGAGAATTTCACTTTCAATATACGAGGTAAATCACCGAGGTAAATCACCCAATGCTTGTACCACAAATATTGCGGAAATGGAAAGTGCTGTATGTGCTGTTTTCCCAGAATGAACTGGTAGTCAGCGGATCGTATTGTTAGCCAATCAACAGGTAATAATTATACGTAGAAAGAGTATTTCTTGTGCAAACATGCTCTTTTCTAAATGGAATAATGCCTGTTCACATTATCAGACTAAAAATGGGGTAAATCAGAATGTCAGTGGTGTTCGTTGCAGGATTCTAGAGCCAGTCGTTTACGAGATATCGTATTTTGGAAAGTTCCCACACCGACACTTGTACAACTCCTGTAGTGGCACACACTGAAATTTCAAGTTGAATCGTGAAATATTTTGGTTTACAAGTTTTCTGGTGAAGTCTTAGTGTTGTTCGTGGTTAACTGAAATGTTTATATTTGAATTTCACGCCGTCACAAAATTCTTTGCTTCAGAAGGAAGCTCATGCGAAGATGCTTCTTCATTTTCAACAGTTAAGAAATTGACAACCGATCCACAAGTAACCGTGCTTTATTTGAAGATGGTTTAAGTGAAGGGCGTTCCAAAACTATTATTTCTGCTGAAAACATCAAAAATGTGTGGGATATGGTGGACGATGGGTGGTGGAGGGTACACATGGTGAAAATGTGATGTAAAAAAATGGTTCAAATGGCTCTGAGCACTGTCGGACTTAACATCTGAGGTCATCAGTCCCCTAGAACTTAGAACTACTTAAACCTAATTAACCTAAGGACATCACACACATCCATTCCCGAGGCAGGATTCGAACCTGCGACCGTAGCAGCAGCGCGATTCCAGACTGAAGCGCCTAGAACGGCTCGGCCACAACGGCCGGCTGATGTAAAAAGAAAGTAATTGTTGTGACTTGGTAAGACAGCCAAGTCACTATGCGAGGAAGCCGAGAGGGACGCGATTAAGCTCACGCAGACTGGCGTGAGGTCTGGAACAGTAAAGTAGTTGAGTCTAGTAAGAAAAGAACGTAGTTGCTGAAATACTTAACTTTAATCCATAATAGTTGTACATCTCTCGTTACTGTACAGGCTCCACAATATTAATTGTCAAATGCTATGGCGCCTTGCTAGGTCGTAGCAAATGACGTAGCTGAAGGCTATGCTAACTATCGTCTCGGCAAATGAGAGCGTATTTGTCAATGTAGCTTCGCTAGCAAGTTGGCTGTACAACTGGGCGAGTGCTAGTACATCTCACTAGACCTGCCGTGTGGCGGCGCTCGGTCTGCAATTACTGACAGTGGCGACACGCGGGTCCGTCGTATACTAGCGGACCGCGGCCGATTTAAAAGCTACCACCTAGCAAGTGTGGTGTCTGGCGGTGACACCACAATAATATTATGTTTCACGTGTCGTCTAGATGAGGTCTAGGTGAGCACACGATGGGATGCATTTTGAAGGAAACCAATCCAATATTTGCCTTAATCGATTTACGGTAACCACGAAAAACCTAAGGTTTGGGTGGTCTGTCAGCTATCACAATCGCGCTGCAGCTTTCTCAGTAAACACAAAATAATCAGTAAAAGGGTACAACGTAAAGTGTATCGGGAAAAAGCTTAGTAAGTGAAGTGAAGTGATATAAAAAAGTTCAAAGTCAGCTTTAGGAATCATAATTGCAAATGACCGTTTTCGTTGAGTAGCACCCATGTGAAGTTGAAGTAACTACTCTTGCCAGTCGGTTAAAATGAATTAAAAGCTGTTAAAGGTGGCGAAAGACAAAATCCAACAGCAGTCCAGTCCTTGTTAAATCTGGGGAAACGGGTAAACTCGTGAAAACTTGTCCATTACAGACGTAATGCGAAAAAACTAAACGGATGATTCTGTTAGAAACATGTAGAACCCTTGAGTGTGAAAAACTAGCGATAACAGTGTCATCCACTTTGTCAAGTAAGAATTTACTTCTGTTGGCGTATTACAGATTACAGCGACGATGAAACACTGGAACAACACGGTATGACGATCCGCGGTCTGCTGCTGCAACGCTACAGACTTTAATGATCTCCATGACAGCGTTTCTAACAACCCTACACATAATTTCTCGTCGCTTCATTGTACCACAAATTACTTGTTTTTCATAATTCTTGAAACATGTTTTTGTCGCATGGAAGCTATATCAGAGAAACAAGCAAGTAAGTCACTTAAAGATAAAAACGGGGTCTCTGTCCGTATGACGCCTGCTCCGTCTGTTTCCCATTACTCAGTCACTACACCGGACATCATGTTGTCACAGCGACGTCACTTGGGTTCTCAAACTTACGCCCTTCAACAGCTCAGCCTAATGGTAACGAACGAGCAGAAGTTATAACTAAAGGAAGGAATCGTTTCCTCTTTCTAATGCATTTATAATAAGTCGGGAATTCAATGGCGTTGGTGTAACTATTAGATGATAGCATGGTGTAACGGTACCCACACTTCTCCGTTCAGTAGCTATATGTAACACATACACATCATCATCACTTAAACAATAATCGAGGAACACATTTCCTCTAACCCATTTTCTCTTATAGTTGCAGGTGTTTCCAATAGAGTTTGCGACTGGGCTACTTTTTCAAAAATATTTACCTGTTCGATCCTAAATTTTGTGTGTTCAGTACTTGCCTCTGCGTTTTGCAGCACCACACAAGTCTTTGCGGTTTTCTGTTGTTGTACCAAATCGGGGCAGCATGTCCCCTGTAGTTTTAACAGCAAGGCAGATGTTTTAGTTCATGTAATTAGTCTAACACTGTATCAGTTTCACTCGTTGCTGCAGCATGCTTCTAACTCCACTTCTGTTTCTTTCCTTTTATCAGTTCATGCTTTTCTTCTGTATCACCAGTCACTGTTGACGGTTTCACCGTATTCCTTTGTCGAGTCATGCCTTCGTACGTCCGGGTCGTTACGTGCTCTCCACTCGCTGCAGCGGACACGCCGTCAGTTTCTTGGTTGTTCTGTAACGTTCGCGTCACATTAGGCTTCAAAATCCGAAGATCACAGGTTCGAGTACTGTCAATATGTTTTACGTTACTCGTATTCTGCACGTTCCCGTGAATGCTAATCATGAAGCCTATTAATAATTCTTATCATTTAAAACTATTTATACGACTGGCGTTGGTACGAGAGAACTTCTTGCGTCTACTTAAGTACCTCGTCAAAATGACGAGGCACTGAAATAAAAACGGGTTTATTCTATTTATTCATACCTTACTGCAGACATCAGTGCCCTTGAAACTGGACTTGTTGATTAAAAAATAATAATAAAATAAAATAAAATAAAACTTTCGCACTGGAAGAGCCATTTTGCTAATGCTTAGGCTTTATCTCGATTTCTGTTCGTATTTAATTTTTAATTTTGCGTTTTCACATGAACCTGCATTCATGGCTTCGGCCAGCACTCGTCTGACCTCAGCCCCACCATGGTGACCCATTTTTGCATTTGGTACTCACCAAAGGCAGAGTCTCACAATTCAGAATGTTTATTAATATTCTGCCCTTTGGATCGTGAGAATCTTTAGAATCATCTACGTATTGTGAAAATTACCAGTGACGTAGCGTTCCATCCATCTACCTCTACATCTATATGGATACTCTGCAAATCACGTTTAAGTGCCTGGCAGAGGGTTCATCGAACCACCCTCACAATTCTCTATTATTCCAATCTCGTATAGCGAGCGGAAAGAACGAACACCTATGTCTTTCCGTGGGAGCTCTGATTTCCCTTATTTTATCATGGTGATCGTTTCTCCCTATGTAGGTCGGTGTCAACAAAATATTTTCGCATTCGGATGAGAAAGTTGGTGATTGGAATTTTGTGAGAATATTCCGCCGCAACGCAAAACGCCTTTCATTAATGATGTCCAGCTCAAATCCTGTATCATTTCTGTTACACTCTCTCCCATATTTCGCGATAACAGAAAATGTGCTGCCCTTCTTTGAACTTTTTCGATATACTCCATCAGTCGTATCTGGTAAGGATCCCACACCGCGCAGCAGTATTCTAAAAGAGGACGGACAAGCGTAGTGTAGGCAGTCTCCTTAGTAGGTCTGTTACATTTTCTAAGTGTCCTGCCAATAAAACGCAGCCTTTGGTTTGCCTTCCCCACAACATTTCCTGTGTATATATTCATATTTTGGTGAATTTCTTGTGAGATAGCATGATGCTGAAAGGCGTTAAGTGTATTTTCTCATATGAATTTTTTGTAGTGGGAAACGTGCAGTCCGGTCACGTAGTTATAGATACGTCGGTCCCGATAAGTTAACAAGGTGTTTTGTTTGTCGACCAGATGAGGTTTTGTTAGATCCTTGTACACTGATCAGCCAGAACACTGTGACCACCGATCACCTACCTGTCCAGGCAATAGCAGCGTCACCTGGCGAGGAATGACTGCTAGTCACACACACGCACAGAGCACGTAAAATCAGTGAGCGTTCTGTCCGTGTGTGGGACGGGGAAGGCGCACGATCTATCTGAGTTTGACAGAGGGCAGATTGCGATGGCCCGGAGGCTCGGCACGAGCATTTCGGAAACTGCAGGACTCGTCGGATGTTGAGGAGTGCTGTCGTGAATGTCTTCAACACGTGGCGAAACCAAGGTGAAACCACATCTTGACATCGTGGGGTTGGACGGCCATCCCTCATTACAGATTTCGGATGTCGTAGGCTGGGCAGACTGGTAAAATAGGACAGACGGCGAACCGTGGCGGAACTAACACCAGAATCAAGGAAATTTGTGGTAAGGATCTGTACAACCAAACTACTGAGGCCATCGGACCCTAGGCTTACAAACTAATTAATGTAACTTAAACTAACTTACGTTAAGGACACCACACAACCATGTCCGAGAGAGGACTCGAACCTCGGACGGGTGAGCCGCGCGAACCGTGACAAGACGGGTCGGTAACCCAACCGCGGCACTAACACCAGACTTTAATGCCGGACAGACAAGTGTGTCTGAACATACAGTGCACCCCTAACGATGGGTCTCCGCAGCCGGCGACCCATGCATGTGCCAACGTTAACGCCACGACATCGGCAACTGCGACTGTAAAGGACACGTGACGATCGGCACTGAACGTTGGCACAGTGGCAGAGCGTTCCGTGGCCTACCTTCTTCACAGGCCGATGGGAGGGCGTGAATCCGTCGTCTTCCAGAGGAACAGCTCCTCGGCGCCTGTACTGAGTGACGGAGACAAGCTGGCGGCGGCTCAGGGCAGCACTCAAGTGGGCATCCATGGTTCCAGTGGGGCTCGTACAAGGAACAAAGACGGCCAAGGAGTATCGTACACTGGTTGGAGACCACGTACACCTCTTCATGACGGTCGTGTATCCCGACTGCAGTGGCATTTTTCAACAAGATAATGCGCCGCGTCACAAGGCCAGCAGTGTGCTGGCCTCCCAACTGACGAGACCTGAGCCCGATCGAACACATCTGAGATGTGATTAAACGTGGCGTCGAAGCTCATCGCTCCTCTCCCCGAAATTTATGGGGATTAGGTAACTTTTGTGTGCAGGTGTGGTTCCAAATACCTCCAGCGACCTAGCAAAGCCTCATTGCTTCCATGTGACGACGCATCGTTGCTGTTATGCGTTATCCATGCCAAAGATGGACTTACCGACTATTAGGTAGGTGGTCATAATGTTCAGGATGTTCAGTGTATGTAGTAGTTTCATACCACCTAAAATCTTGCCGGACCTCCTTTTGCGCGGCGTACTGCAGCAACTCGAATTGGCATGGACTCAACATGTCCTTGGCAGTCCCCTGCAGAAATATTGGGTCATGCTGCCTCTAGAGCCGTCCATAATTGCGAAAGTGTTGCAGGTGAAAGATTTTGTGCACTAGCTGAACCTTTTATTATGTACCATAAATATTCTCCAGATTGTTCTTAAAACCAATAGCGAACACTTGTGGCCCGTTGACATGGTGCGTTGTCATTCATAAAAATGCCATTGTTGGCAAAATAAATCTCTGGTGAACAGCCTGATATGAGTGTGCATGAATTCCGGCTTCCCTGACGAGATTCAAAATGGTTCAAATGGCTCTGAGCACTATGGGACTTAACATCTGTGGTCATCAGTCCCCTAGAACTTAGAACTACTTAAGCCTAACTAACCTAAGGACATCACACACAACCATGCCCGAGGCAGGATTCGAACCTGCGACCGTAGCAGTCGCGCGGTTCCGGACTGAGCGCCTTAACCGCGAGACCACCGCGGCCGGCCTGACGAGATTACCAAGAAGTTACGCGGGAGGGCTGCTGTTCCTCCTAGACTTTATGGACTGCCGAAGGTGCACAAGGAATCGATTCCGTTACGTCCCATTGTCAGCAATATTGGTGCCCCAACGTACCTTCTCGCCAAGCACCTCAAACAACTGCTTAGCCCTTACGTTAGGAGATGTACACACCATATCCCTAACTCCGTGGATTTCCTGGGAAGCACCAACAACCTTGCGCTTAAGGAATCTGACATACTGGTAAGATTCGACGCGGTATCTCTATTCACTAAAGTTCTGTTACAAGAATCCTTGGAACTCATCAGCCAGAAATTTGACGAAGGGATCACCAACCTTTTCAGACATATTCTGACATCAACTTACGTCTTATTTGACGGTGAATACTAAGAACAGACAGGAGGAGTAGCCGTGGGGAGTCCACACTCACCCGTTGTCGCAAATATGTACATGGAACATTTCGAGGAGGAAGCTCTTGAATCAGCACATCTAAAACCTACCTGTTTCTTTAGATATGTGGATGATACCTTCGTTATCTGGCTATATGGAAGAGATAAACTGGCAGACTACCTCACACACCTCAACTCCAGACACGAGAATATTAAGTTCACCATGGAGATAGAAACGGATGGGATGCTCCCTTTCCTAGATGTTTTGATTAGAAGACGAGCTGACGGCACTCTGGGCCACAGCGTGTATAGGAAGAAGACGCACACCGATTTGTACCGACATGCTGATAGCTGCCACCACTCGGCACAAAAGAATGGCGTGCTCAAAACTGTTGTACACAGAGCTTACACCATCTCCGACAGGGACAGTCTCCAACAAGAATTGGACCATCTGAAGACCGTGTTTCGGAGGAACGGTTACAAGGAAGGGCAAATTCGGAAGGCTGTACATCCCACGCTTGCAGCACCGGCGGAAACTGAGGATGAACCTCAGGAGGAGGCGGTCTTGGCTGTTATTCCGTTTTGTGGGGCCTTATCCGGAAAAATTGGACGCATTTTACGTAAACACCAAGTGAAAACCATCTTCCGTCCTCCAAGCAAAACCAAGAGCCTTGTTGGTAGTGTCAAAGACAACCTTGGTGTACATAAATCAGGGGTTTATCAAATAACTTGGCAATGCGGTAGTGTATACATAGGGCAGACCATTCGTACCACTGAGGACCGATGCCGAGCACATCAACGGCACACTAGACTGCAACAGCCCAGTAAGTCGGCAGAGCATGCCTGTCGGAACTCCACAGCATGGATTATGACCAAACCAATGTCCTGACACAGACTTCCAAATACTGGGACTGTGCCATCAAAAAAGTCATAGAGATTAGAGTAAGGGAGCCACAACTAAATCGTGACAGCGGTTACATCCTTAGCAAGGCTTGGGAACCCGCGATCACTCGGATTAAGAAGAAAAAGGATATTTCCCAGAGTGTATCGACTCCAGAGGAGGAGGGAAGAATAACGAGAGCGGTGCCGGCGGACCCTCCTGAACGAGAAGACCTAGGACGCAGCGCCCAGACGGCGGGAGAACGGACGCTGTACTTGGACCGCGCGCGGGGCGCGGACCGCACCGACTCATAGGAGGAGCGGGAGGGGGATTTTCCCATACAGGGTGTTACAAAAAGGTACGGCCAAACTTTCAGGAAACATTCCTCACGCACAAAGAAAGAAAATATGTTATGTGGACATGTGTCCGGAAACGCTTACTTTCCATGTTAGAGCTCATTTTATTACTTCTCTTCAAATCACATTAATCATGGAATGGAAACACACAGCAACAAAACGTACCAGCGTGACTTCAAACACTTTGTTACAGGAAATGTTGAAAATGTCCTCCGTTAGCGAGTATACATGCATCCACCCTCCGTCTCATGGAATCCCTGATGCGCTGATACAGCCCTGGAGAATGACGTATTGTATCACAGCCGTCCACAATACGAGCACGAAGAGTCTCTACATTTGGTACCGGGGTTGCGTAGACAAGAGCTTTCAAATGCCCCCATAAATGAAAGTCACGAGGGTTGAGGTCAGGAGAGCGTGGAGGCCATGGAATTGGTCTGCCTCTACCAATCCACCGGTCACCGAATCTGTTGTTGAGAAGCGTACGAACACTTCGACTGAAATGTGCAGGAGCTCCATCGTGCATGAACCACATGTTGGGTCGTACTTGTAAAGGCACATGTTCTAGTAGCATAGGTAGAGTATCC
This sequence comes from Schistocerca cancellata, assembly GCF_023864275.1. NCBI lineage: Eukaryota > Metazoa > Arthropoda > Insecta > Orthoptera > Acrididae > Schistocerca > Schistocerca cancellata. The sequence continues at coordinate 602,718,068 of NC_064631.1, read as the reverse complement.
CGTATGAAATCATGATAACGTGCTCCATTGAGCGTAGGTGGACGAAACTAAAATGAGCTCTAACATGGAAATTAAGCGTTTCCGGACACATGTCCACATAACATCTTATCTTTATTTGTGTGTGAAGAATGTTTCCTGAAAGTTTGGCCGTACCTTTTTGTAACACCCTGTATATACATGGCGCCGGCCCACCGCCGGTCAATACGTCAGCGCACCCGATGATGGCAACGTGGTCGATTGCCGAAATATTGTGTCCTCTGCACACTCATACAAGGCTGTTCACCCGAGATTTATTTCGTCATAAAATACGCCTGGAGAAATTGAAGAATCACAATGCCATTGTTGTTTGGGAACATGAAATCCATGAACGGCTGAAAATGGCCTCCAAATAGCCGAATGACCCAGTCCATTCCATGCGAACACGGCGCACGCCATTATGAAGCCACAGCCAGCTTGTGGGGTCTGCGCCACATTCGAGCCCTGCCGTCAGCCCCTACCAACAGAAATCGAGTCTCATCTGACCACGCACCGGTATTCCAGTCGTCTAGGGACCAACCGATATGGTAACGAGGAGAGGGCCTGCAGGCGATGTCGTGATGTTAGCAAATGCAGTCGCGTCGTTCGTCCGCTGCGACAGCACATTAACGCCAAATTTCGTTGCACTGTCCTGACGAATACATTCGTTGTACATACCACATTGATTTCTGCGGTTATTTCACTCAGTGGTGAGACGCAATACCTGAAATCTGGCAGTCTCGGCACGCCCTTGACACTGTGAATCCCGGAATACTGAATTCCCGAACGATTTCCGAAATGGAATGTTCCGTGCGTCTCGCTCCAACTACTTTGCCGCGTTGAGAGTCTGTTAATTGCCGTCGTACGGCCATAATCACGTCGGAAACCTTTGCACGCGAATCAAGTGAGTGAAAATGACAGCTCCGCTAATGCACTGCCTTTTCATACCTTCGTACGAGATATTAGAAAAATGTTCAAATGTGTGTGAAATCTTATGGGACTTAACTGCTAAGGTCATCATTCCCTAAGCTTACACACTACTTAACCTAAATTATCCTAAGGACAATCACACACACCCATGCCCGCGGGAGGACTCGAACCATCGCCGGGACCAGCCGCACAACGAGGTATTACCGCGGTCTGTATAATGCGCACATCACTATGTCACCTCCGTGTAAATTTACGTACCGAAGAGAAAGAAATTTGACTCATTATTCATTATTCGCATTGATTAGAAATTTTAGGATGTGCTGGATGAGAATTACATTTGCGTAGAAAGAACTTCAGTATTCCTAATTTTGACAGTACCAGTAGCACAGAAGATACTCCAGTATTCCTAATTTCCTACAACACTTTGAATCTAAAAGAATTATTTTTTGTGTATGATGTATAGGCTTCTAGTACAGCGTATACTTCGTCTGGTGGTACGGATACAACTACCCGCTACTTCAGTGCCCGTAGTTAGCGCTCACTGTGCTTGATTTCACATTGTGACGAGCTTTAGCGCAGTCCGCCAAAGTGAGTAGCAAAAGATATAATGCGGTAGCTACGGAGGCAGGTTGGCATCTTACCGCTCTCCCGGCGGTCTCCAGACATATCTTTGGTCCACAATTTGACTTTAGTAGAATTGTATTCGGTGATGAGTCCCGATTCGAAGTAGGCCCCAATGACCTGCAGTACCGTTTCATTTCGTCGGTGGGCCCTTCTGTGTGTCATCCGCGGTACCGTTACAGTACTATGGTATATCGACGATGTTCTACGCCGTGTTTTGTTGCGCTTCATGATAAGCCATCCTGTGCTCGTATTTCATCAAGATAATGTCCGCCTGCGCACTGCTATAATTTCTGTTGCTTATCTTGCTTGCCGAACCCTACCTTGGCTAGCGTGGTCGCTGGATCTCTCCCCAAATGAGAACGTTAGGAACATAATGGGCTTGTGTCTCCAACAAGCTTGGTATTTTGACGGTCTAACACGACAGTTGGACAGAACTTGCGACGGTATTCCTCACGAGGACATTCAACAACTCAATCAATGCCAACCCGAATAACGGCCTGCATAAGTGCCAGAGGTGGACCAACCAGTTATGGACTCGCTCAATTTGTGTAGCTCATTCTCTTTAATAAATAATTTTATTTTCAAATTGTACTTATTTTTTTGCCTCTGAATTTAAATCGCACATAACAAATCCCGTCCCTTTCGGATAATTACTTCGTGGTGCGTCATTTTTCCTCTTAGATGGAAAGAAAACCTCAGCGCCAAGAAAGCGTTACGTGATATAAACGAAAGTTGTAAGGCGTGCTTATACGTCTGAAAGATGATGTCAATTCAATTTTTGTACCAGTCACGTAAGAGTAGCGTTAGGAGCGCGACAATGAGGGCGCAAATGAAATTTGATTAAACACGCGCTTTAACAGTCACGAGCGTTAGTTACCTTTGAGATTGGACCAGGTGAGTTGATGTTAATCAAGAATGACTTTAAGGCGACAAAGACGTCAGTATGAACACCTCTGTGAGTTCGAACGAGGTCGTATAATAGTGCTACGAGGAGCTGGATATTCCTTCTACGGTACTGCAGGAAAACTTGATAGGAATGAACGTGACTGCTGGCAGTTGTGATCACGAAAATGTACGGCGCTACCGAGAGAGAAGACAACGGCGAATTGTACTGCGCCTGCAGCAGCAATTTGACCAGCAGTTGGCACCACAGTGACACAACGAACTGTTACAAATCGGTTACTTCAAGGGCAGCTCCGAGCCAGACGGCTTGTAGCGTGCATTCCACGGACACCAAAACACCGCCATTTTGTGACTTTAGTGGTGTCAAGCAACAGCTCATTGGAGGTCAGGGTGGACGTCTGTTGCGTTTTCTGATCAAAGCCTCGGTGCCATCGATGGCTATGTATTGGTTAGGAGGCCAGTTGAGACCCTACAGCCAACCTGTCTGAGAGCTAGACACATTGGACCTACATTTGGGTCTCGAGTGCGATTTCGTGTCTCGTGATTAGACCTGTTCTGCTGCCATTCATGGACAGCAGTCCAGGGGTGTTTCCCGACAGGGTAAGGGTCTCCCACATACTGCTATTGTAATCCAGCATGCTGTACAGCGTGTCGACATGTTGCCTTGGCCTTCTCAATCACCAGATCTGCCTCCAGTCGACCACATCTGGGACATTATCGTACGACAGCTCCAGGATCATCTACAAACAGTATTATCTGTTCGTGTACTAACTGATGATGTGCAACAGGCATAGAGCTCCATTCCACTAACTGACGTCTGGCACCTGTAAAACACAATTCACGCACGTCTGCATGCTTGCATTCAAAATTCTGGTGATTACACTGGTTGTGAATGTACCAGAATTTCACATTTGCAATGGCTTATCTCGCGCTTAATTAACCTAGCAAATGTACAAAGTACTCCCCAAATTTCATTACCCTACATCATTTTCTCTATGACGTGATTTTTTTTCGACTGTCTGTGAACATTAAATATACCGAACAAAACTTCAGAGTTAACTGCTGCCTTATTTCTGTTTTAATGTGAACATAGTCTGAAATTATTGAATCGTGGTAAACACAGATTAGGATAATTGCAGCCAATATGATAATATGTACATGCGTATTAAGTTATTTTAACACTACATATTTAGGTACATAGTATAAGATTTATTCTGTGGTAGTTTATTGCCTTATATACAAAATGTATTTAAAATGCGTTAGGAAATGTTGATGGGTGACGTAATTGGCCCGGGGAAGGGGGGAGGGGTTAGTTTGATGATTAGCTGTTTGGAGCTACTAAGTCCTCGAAGGCGAAATCTGTTTCTCAGTCCAGTCTGGTCACTGTAATGGTGTTTTGGTGCTTTGTCTGTGTTGACAGAGATTTCAGTTTTTATGCCGTTTTTTAGCAAAGGTACTATTCTGTGAAGTTTATGTACACTCCTGGAAATTGAAATAAGAACACCGTGAATTCATTGTCCCAGGAAGGGGAAACTTTATTGACACATTCCTGGGGTCAGATACATCACATGATCACACTGACAGAACCACAGGCACATAGACACAGGCAACAGAGCATGCACAATGTCGGCACTAGTACAGTGTATATCCACCTTTCGCAGCAATGCAGGCTGCTATTCTCCCATGGAGACGATCGTAGAGATGCTGGATGTAGTCCTGTGGAACGGCTTGCCATGCCATTTCCACCTCGCGCCTCAGTTGGACCAGCGTTCGTGCTGGACGTGCAGACCGCGTGAGACGACGCTTCATCCAGTCCCAAACATGCTCAATGGGGGACAGATCTGGAGATCTTGCTGGCCAGGGTAGTTAACTTACACCTTCTAGAGCACGTTGGGTGGCACGGGATACATGCGAACGTGCATTGTCCTGTTGGAACAGCAAGTTCCCTTGCCGGTCTAGGAATGGTAGAACGATGGGTTCGATGACGGTTTGGATGTACCGTGCACTATTCAGTGTCCCCTCGACGATCACCAGTGGTGTACGGCCAGTGTAGGAGATTGCTCCCCACACCATGATGCCGGGTGTTGGCCCTGTGTGCCTCGGTCGTATGCAGTCCTGATTGTGGCGCTCAGCTGCACGGCGCCAAACACGCATACGACCATCATTGGCACCAAGGCAGAAGCGACTCTCATCGCTGAAGACGACACGTCTCCATTCGTCCCTCCATTCACGCCTGTCGCGACACCACTGGAGGCGGGCTGCACGATGTTGTGGCGTGAGCGGAAGACGGCCTAACGGTGTGCGGGACCGTAGCCCAGCTTCATGGAGACGGTTGCGAATGGTCCTCGCCGATACCCCAGGAGCAACAGTGTCCCTAATTTGCTGGGAAGTGGCGGTGCGGTCCCCTACGGCACTGCGTAGGATCCTACGGTCTTGGCGTGCATCCGTGCGTCGCTGCGGTCCGGTCCCAGGTCGACGGGCACGTGCACCTTCCGCCGACCACTGGCGGCAACATCGATGTACTGTGGCGACCTCACGCCCCACGTGTTGAGCAATTCGGCGGTACGTCCACCCGGCCTCCCGCATGCCCACTATACGCCCTCGCTCAAAGTCCGTCAACTGCACATACGGTTCACTTCCACGCTGTCGCGGCATGCTACCAGTGTTAAAGACTGCGATGGAGCTCCGTATGCCGCGGCAAACTGGTTGACACTGACGGCGGCGGTGCACAAATGCTGCGCAGCTAGCGCCATTCGACGGCCAACACCGCGGTTCCTGGTGTGTCCGCTGTGCCGTGCGTGTGATCATTGCTTGTACAGCCCTCTCGCAGTGTCCGGAGCAAGTATGGTGGGTCTGACACACCGGTGTCAATGTGTTCTTTTTTCCATTTCCAGGAGTGTAGAATGACTGTGTTGGGGAAGATGTGTGGGAAAGCTGCATTTATTCACGTCGTTAAGAAGGAGTTAATCCATGTGCTCTTTGAATATTGTTGTGAAGATTCTACCAGTTTCTCCTGTGTAGAAATTTGGACATGAGTCTCAAATGATTTTGAAAACACATCTGGCTTCTAATTCTGTTACATAGTAATTCGGAAGGTGATGTTCCCTTGGAAAGGTAAGTTTACAAATATGCTTTCTTGTTCGTGGGTGGTTGTTGAGAAATAGGTTGGTATTAATTTGTTTGGTTGGTTAGTTTATCTATTATCGCAGGATTATATCTATTACTGAAAGATGTTAGATTTCGGTTTTATCTACTAATATATTTTCATTTTTGGCAGAAGCTTACAGCCACAACGAAAACATAGTTAACGCCTTCAGCGATTTCATAACACCTGTGGAACATAACGGATAGAAGATGATAATTAAATGACAGTTTGAGACTAGATACGGAGATATTAGAGTAGCTGTAGAGCGATCCTGAAGGACACGGTATGTGAAATATCGCGTGAACGTGATGAACGATTTTGCATGCTTGAATGTATGTTAGTTGACGACTAAAGGGCAGCTCAAGACGGGTGTACAAAATCGGTTCAGACCAGTTGATATTAAAAGATTTCAAAATGATTGTTAAAACACTTGCAGCTCCATGGAAGTTGAAGATATGGTAGACAGATACGTTCATGATAAAGTACGTCATAGTCAGGAATGAACCATTAAGAGTTCTGGCAATGGACGATACATGAACAAAATTAATTCTACGAACTTAAAATGAGGTAGAGTATCTTCTAAGATGAGTATACTTGAAGTTTATCTTTTGTCAGGCATAAAATGAACGTAAAGTGTTTAACATTACAGGAAGAAGAATACGTATTACGAAGTTTCTTCGCTAGCAGCGAGATGGACTACGCTTTTTATAGTGGAATGGAAGCGTAGTTTACTGGGTCTCAAACTGAAGTGAACGTGTCCCAGAGGCAGGTCTTAGGATGTGAGAAAATTCTCGCTCTTGCAGGGAGTAGCAAAGCATTTGGGAACTGTGTAGGCACAGAATGTAAACACGTAAGTAAGATTTCGGCACTATTCGGTACAGCCATCGAAGCTGTGGAGCAACAACTTGTAAGTTGTCTCTGACCATATTGTGACTTACGCTGTCATTATCCATCACGTCACTATATTTCGTTTAAAGAAAATGAGGGTAGCTAGTTTAAAATTTCATAGATATGCCTTCATCTTATTAAAGAATCTGTTGAACTGCGACAGGGCAAAAATATCGTGCAGAGGTCGGAAGCTATTTGTTTTGGTTCTGCAACGCAGATCGTTAAGCACCAACAGCCAGTAACGAGAGCGTCGTTCCAGAAACACTCATTTACAAAGCCGGCGCAATTCGTGCAAAAGACAGGACACACGCCGAGATTAATAGTCGGAGGAAAATCGGCTATTAAAAAGCCAGTCACGTGGAGTAACGGTAAGCGGACTTGCAGCGGCTGTAATCGCTGGATTACGCAATGGAGGTATCAATTAAGAGGGGAGCGAGTCAAGGCATAGACAACTTCAGCCGCGAGGCCATGTCGCAACGGCACGCTTTGCTTCACATGTCTAACGCTTCCTCAAATTACACGGTCTGTCAGCGCGCTTGCAAGATGCATCTAGGAGAAAGCTGACTGGAACACACGTCTGAAGACGCAAAAATAAAGTTATGCTGTTCAGTTAAAATTAACACCAACAGCTGGTTGATAATGCTGTAGCAACTGCGGGGGTCCTCACACGTAGTCTATGCGCATACAAGCAGCTTGCAGTGAAATTGCGTGCTTACGGAATATCGCCTCAGTTATGTGACTGGATTTATGATCCCGTGTCAGTGATGTCACAGTTCGTAGTAACTGAAGGAAAGTCGTCGAGTAAAACAGAAGTCGTTTCTGGCGTTCCCGAGGTAGTGATATAGCCCTTCTGCTGTTCCTTATCTATATAAACATTTAGGAGACAATCTGAGCAGCCGCCTTAGGTTGTTTGCTGATGACGCTGTCGTTTATCGTCTAGTAAACTCATCAGAAGACCGAAACAAATTGCAAAACATTTTAGAAAAGATACTTGCATGGCACGAAAATTGGCAGCTGACCCTAAATAATTAAAACAGTCGGGTCATCTACATGAGTGCTTAAAGGAATCCGTTAAACTTCAGTTACACGATAAATCAGTCAAATGTAAAGTCCGTAAATTCAACTAAATACCTAGGAACTACATTTACGAACAAATTGAAACTGGGAAGGACACACAGAACATGTTGTGGAGAAGGCAAATCAAAGACTGCATTTTATTGCAGAACACTTAAAAAAATGTAACAGATCTACTAAAGAGACTGCCTAGACTACGTTTGTCCGTCTCTCTTGATGTACTGCTGCACGATGTGGGATCCTAACCATATTGGATTAACGGAATACATCTAGAAAGTACAAAGAAGAGCAGCACGTTTTCTATTATCGCAAAAAAGGGGAGAAAGTGTCACTGACATGATGCAGGATTTTGGGTGTACATAATTGAAACAAAGGCATTTTTGTTTGCGGCGGAATCTTCTCATGAAGTTTCAATCACCAACTTCCTCCTCCGAATGCGAAAACATTTTGTTGACGCTTATCTACATGGGGAGAGACGATCATCATAACAAAATAAGGAAATCAGAACTTGTACGGAAAGAAATTGGTGTTCGTCTTTTTCCACGCGCTTTTTCAGATTGGAGTAAAGGATAATTATTGTGAAGGTGGTTCGTCGAACCCTCTGCCAGAAACTCATGTGTGATTTGCAGAGATTCGAGGTAGATGTAGATGTCGATGTAGATGTATGCTGTCCACTGTTTCTCACGACCATCTCAAGGGGACAGGAAATTCAGTAATTTGTGGATACTACACACATCAAAAAAATTTTGCGCCACCTCGGTTCCGAGAGTTTCGGAACCTTCACTGAAAGTTTGAATAGAGATCAACATAAACATCATTTCCGCCCTTTTTATTGCTCATGAAAACCACACATTGCATATTGTACCACCGTACAGCGAGACCTCCAGAGGTGGTGGTCCAGATTGCTATACACACCGGTACCTCTAGCACACAGTAGTACACCCTCTTGCGTTGATGAATGCCCGTATTCGTCGTGGCCTACTATCCACAAGTTCATCAAGGCACTGTTGGTCCAGATTGTCCCACTCCTCAACGGCGATTCGGCGTAGATCCCTCAGATGGGTTGGTGGGTCACGCCGTCCATAAACAACCTTTTTACTCTATCCCAGGCATGTTCGATAGGGTTCACGTCTGGAGAACATGCTGGCCACTCTAGTCGAGCGATGTCGTTATCCTAAAGGAAGTCCTTCTCAAGATGTGCACGATGGGAGCACGAATTGTTGTCCATGGAGACGAATGCCTCCCCAATATGCTGCCAATATGATTGTTCTATCGGTCGGAGGATGGCATTCACGTATCGTAAAGCCGTCACAGCGCATTCCATGACCACCAGTGACGTACGTCGGCCCCACATAATGCCACCGCAAAACATAAGGGAACCTCAACCTTGCTGCACTCGGTGGACAGTGTCTAAGGCGATCAGCCTGACCCGGTTGCACTCAAACACGTCTCCGACGATTTTCCGGTTGAAGGCATATGCGACAAATGGTTCAAATGGCTCTGAGTGCTATGGGACTTAACATCTGAGGTCATCAGTCCCCTAGAACTTAGAACTACTTAAGCCTAAAGACATCACACACATCCATGCCCGAGGCAGGATTCGAACCTGCGACCGTAGCAGTCGCGCGCGGTTCCGGACTGAAGCGCCTAGAAGCGCTCGGCCACCGCGGCCGGCTGCATATGCGACACTCATCGGTGAAAAGAACCTGATGCCAGTACTGAGCGGTCCATTCGGGGTGTTGGTGGGCCCATCTGTACCGCGCTGCATGGTGTCGTGGTTGCAAAGATGGACCTCGCCATGGACGTCGGGTGTGAAGGTGCCCATAATGCAGCCTATTGCGCACAGTTTGAGTCGTTGCACGACGTCCTGTGGCTGCACGAAAAGCATTATTCAATTTGGCGGCGTTGCTGTCAGGGTTCCTCCTAGTCATAATCCATAGGTAGCGGTGATCCACTGCAGTAGCAGCCCTTGGGCGGCCTGAGCGAGGCATGTCATCGACAGTTCCTGTCTCTCTGTATCTCCTCCATGTTCGAAAAACATCGCTTTGATTCACTCCGAGCCACCTGGACACTTCCCTTAATGAGAGCCCTTACTGGCACAAAGTGCCAATGCGGACGCTATCGAACCGCGGTATTGACCGTGTAGGAATGGTTGAACTACGGACAACACGAGACGTGTACATCGTTCCTGGTGGAATGGCTGGAACAGATCGGCTGTCGGACCCCTCCGTCTAATAGGCGCTGCTCATGCGTGGTTGCTTACATCTTTGGGCGGGTTTAGTGACATCTCTGAACGGTCAAAGGGGGCTGTGTCTGTGATACAATATCCATAGTCAACGTCTATCTTCAGGAGTTCTGGGAACCGGGGTGATGCAAAACTATTTTTGATGTGTGTGCAATTAGACGAGGTCTATACGCTTCAGCATCTACAGGGGATGCGATAAACTTATAACTGCCATCTGAACGATTATAGACGATTTATTGATCCACGGACACAATATTTCGCTCTGATATACTAGTTACGTATAAATTATCCCTCTTTTCCGGTGTGGCAACTTGGATCGAATTGGTAATGGGGCGAATGCTGTGAGGGGAGGGTGTGTAGTTGGAGACACATGGTTGTAGATGTAAGCATCTCACAATCTCACACTCCAGAACAACAGTGGTAGGACAGTATGTACGCGTTGAAAAGGTCGGTAACAGAGTCCTCATACCCTCAGCTGGGCCTGAAACTGAGGGACACGTGTAGTAACGTCTAAATACCTCCTCATGCCTCTCAGCGACGGGAGTCATGATCCTAGAAACATAGTAATCTGGTGTAATAATAATAGATTACAGATTAACATATCATTACAAAATCATGAAGTTGAATTACATTCAAAACGTATCAGTGTAGTTTATAGCTTGTATCACAACTCTAATTTAGCTATAATACGATAACATATTGCCATAAGACATATATCTGTAATGTACTAACTCGTTGATATGATGTAACTAGATGATATCGTCACCTTGTTAAGCCTATAATATGTGCACAACCGGTTACAAATTATAATGGTAGATGGAACACAACAGGCTGTAGTGTCTAGGCAGCAGGTCGAAAGCCAAACACCAGCAAATAAAAAAATTAAAAAAGCGAAGTAGGATCTTACCTTTGTTGGTTGTGATAGATCGTACCTACTATTGACTGCGCAGAAATATTGCTTAATATTTAGCAATTGCTTCAGTACAGTGTTCGGCAAGATACATTGGTGGTATATATATAGACAGCGATTCAGCATACTGTGATATTTCTTACGAGAACACTTGTGTAAAAACTATCTCGCAATTAATATTACACCCTTACAGAAGAAATGAACGGGATTTACTCGGTTTTGAATGGGATCTTCTGTTCGGAAGCTGCCTAGTCCGGTTGAAAAGGGAAAAAATATAGACTCATGCGTTCAACTCTCCTGATAATTGATGATCCTTGCAGAAATCTCTTCAGACACTGATCCATATGATAATCATATTGTTTATTGTTATAAAAATGTAATTACATCTGTTTAATAAATTTCAGTACGTTTGGTCAAGAATAATCAGTATACGAATAATCGTAACTGCCATATTCCTAAACTATGTAACCAGGTACCGCTGCTTGTGCAACATTCTCGTGAAAAAACTCTTCATCAAGATCAAGAAACAAAAATCTAATGGGGTTAAAGTCGATGCCATCCGCAGCCGTGAATGTAGTCTACCTCGACCTATCCAGTTTTTCTCAAATGTCGTATCGAGATGATCTCAGACATGAGGTGATCGAATCATATCATCAATCAATCTGGGTAACGAAGCAAACAGGAAAAGGGCGCTAGGAAAGTAAATATCACCAGAGGTAAAAAATGAGTTTGTTTCCTATCCCTTACAGACACCTGTTTGTATTTGAAACGTCCTTTCTACAATCTCTAAAAGTGCTCAGTAGGAATTAGGGAAAACTCTGCACATAAATAACGCAATTAGGAGGTACAATGAGGTTGCAAAAGTTGTTCATAGGTGACGGTCACTTATATCTGCGTACAAGTTTTGTCAGCCAGAGCCTTAGGTCTTTGGTTACAGTACATACGCCTTATACTGAAACAATCAGATTTGTCAGACCGCTCGAAGAAAGCATTGCAGGTAACACTTTGAGACGTGGCAGTGTTATGCTGTTTCACTGACCACGCTCAATTCAAAAGGAACGAGTATACATAAATCTACTAAGTAGTCTGAGAGAATAAGTTTTGGTGGAACATGTCCTAGCTATGATCTTCGGTCAATCTGCTTATGCTTGGTGCAGACCACATCAAAGTTGGTCAAGTAGCGCACAAAGATTCATGGAGGTGTGTGGCGGGAAGATCTGGCCATTGTAACACAAGGTGGGGTGATGCGGTTACCAAGGACGCGAGACCTCCAGGTGGATCGGAAACGACAGCATCAGTAATGTTCTCCATGACTGGCGCAAGAATTCTTCGCTGAAAAACTAAACGTAAGACGCAGTTTTTATGGGGAAACACCTCTTAACAACAGTGCTTGGACTCGTCCCCTAACCTTGAAGGGTGGGAGGAACAAAAGTAGTCCATCCACAAAAATACGTTTCATAGCGGACAGAGCGAGCGCAAAACAATTACGAGGAAATTTCAGAGTGAATTTACGTGGAGGGAACACGCCATAGTATCAAAATTTTGTATTGTCAGAAAAGTGATGTGCCTGACATCGGTCTTAGCTAGAAAGTTATAAATGGGAGTCAGAGTCCCTTGTTTGAGGCAGATTGCGACGGGTAATGACTAAGGCTAAAAGTGTAGCTGATGTTCGTTAACACCTCACTGACGCTATAATCTCTTTGCTAGTTCAAAGTCGAAATATGAGAAGTCGCGTAGGAAGTGACTATAATTGTTGTTTAGAATTTATATTTTTGTCTATGACAGTAGTTACAGGTTTATACATGGTGAGCTCATGTAAACAAACCGTGTGTTGCACTATTACGTCAAGTCTCACAGTGATGCTGATAGCAAGACAATGCTTCTTGTCTTGCTGTGTATTTTCTCTGTGTTGGGTTGAACAAAAATAATCGTAAATGACTTTTTCTTCGCGATTGTGTCAGTTTTTATCGCCCTGGAGAATAAAAAAAATGGTTCAAATGGCTCTGAGCACTATGGGACTTAACATCTATGGTCATCAGTCCCCTAGAACTTAGAACTACTTAAACCTAACTAACCTAAGGACAGCATACAACACCCAGTCATCACGAGGCAGAGAAAATCCCTGACCCCGCCGGGAATCGAACCCGGGAACCAGGGCGTGGGAAGCGAGAACGCTACCGCACGACCACGAGATGCGGGCCCTGGAGAATATTGCGTGTTTCGGTGTCAGCCAGTTTCAAAACTACCCTGGCGTTTCATTTATGAAGCCCCGTGTGGAAGCAGTATAATTTTTGGTGATCTTGGATTCAGAAGAAATTCTCTCTCTTCCTTTTCTTTATCCCTGTCGTTATTGGAAACTTCCTTTTTCATCTCAGATGCTTAACAGTTCCTATCTGTAACGAAAAACCTGTAATTGGCAATAAAACAGTCAAACATTTTTATTAGCTGACCTGATAGCTGGTTCATGTAGGCTGTATCGTTTGTGAGAAGATAATGTAGACTGATTCACGCTTTTCTAGTACGGCAAGGAGACATATGGCTTGTGAAATGCGTACATAAAAAATTATTTATACCGACGAAACTGCCTGGCACGTAGCAAAGGAAAGCCGGACCGAACGTTCATTCAATGCATGTCATAATTCACGCTCTGTCGCTCTCATGAGTCGGTCGCTATGGAGGGTTGCGTCCGCAGACTTCTTGCCCTTACTGGACTGGCAAATCCATAGCTTGCATTTTAAGAATGATTATAGTTCTAATCAAATAGTGATATCAAAAATGTCGCCAATGACAGTGAGATTAATTACATGCTGAGGTTACATTTTCCATGACTTAAATGGGGTAGTTGGTCAGTACTTGTTGTATAAACTAAGAGTTCCGGGAAGGGAACTGTGACACTTCGTTGGCACAAGATGGTAACGCAACACTATGACTGGGCCACACTTTTTGAACGACGCGTTGACAGTTTAGAATTTTTAAACAACATGTCTCGTTACGAGTACATGATGGTTTTTTGCATATAGCCTTTCCTTTCGGGAACAGATTAATTTATTTGTGAGTTTAGTATACATATTTATGGCGAATATAATGACTTTGGAAGTAAGAACAATATGTTTAAATTCACTGTTTCTTTCATGCTCGCTCCGAAAGAGCCACCTTCCGTGGATGTGAATCAGGGGGAAATCATTTTGCCCCGTCGGTCGCAGCAGCATCGAGTGCCGGCACCGAGCGCTTCTAATTATGTGCCATACAAGATCGTAAGGCTGCAAGAACCGGGCGCGCCGGCGGGTGATATAAACGCTCGGTAAGACGACGAACCTGGGTGGTCCGGCGCCCAGCCGCAGCGATACAGCAGCGCCGCTGGCGGAAGCTCGTAAAGCACCCGCCGTCTGCTGTCCGCTGCCGCTTGCTTGCGGTGTCCCCCCTGTAACAGCAAGGGAGGCACTTGGCTGCCTCTTCGTGCAGCAGAAGCTAGAAGCCGCCGACGTAGCGAACTTAACAAGAAGTGGAAAATGTCTAGGTTTCCACGTTCTGAACCAAGCCCAAAGGCCGTAAGAAGTTCGGTATGAGTCATCTGCGAATGCAAATTTTACACAATTACACCTTGCGGTTGTAGTCTCGTGAGCAATCAAATCAGAGACAGCTGCTGGTTTGTGAAGTGACCGCTCATGTGTTGTCATAACGTGTTACGTGAAGGACGATAGTACGTAGAAACAATTTTGATGTCTAACGTGCACTCGTATTAATGGTGCTAGTGGTTCCGGTTTTATGACAACGACATTTGTGCTCACAATCACAACGACAGTGGATCCCTTTCGGATGTAACATGTGCAGAGTCCAATATGTCACAATGTGCCACCGCTGAATATTTGTATAGATACTTGAAAATTGTCTAGGATCGTCGTTATTCAGTATTACGCAAATAAAGAAAACATGACAGCTGCAGGCGGTGTCATATCATTCAAAAAATTTGGCGCAGTTGTGGACCCAGTCTCAATGAAGATCATCGTGTATTCATGAGTACTACACAGTAACCTATGTAGCTGCATCGTGTATTATTTTCATGACTGCCTGATTAATACTTTTTCTGAACACTTGTTTTCGGTTCTGTAGGTCTGATAATGACTCTGTGACATTCGAAACAGTAAAATTCATTGTATAATCAAGACAGAAAGTGAGTCCAGTTTCGTAAAAGACATAAACCAAATCTATTTAGTATAGATAAGCTTAAGTGGCGACGTCAGTTCTCTACACCCATTAACAACTAGAGCTTCAATTTAGAATGGATAGGAGAAAACAAGGAAAAGAATCCTGCAACGTATTTTAGAACGATCTGTCTGCAGCTGTGAGATACCAGAAACCGGTCAGTTGATTCATTTCACTTGTTGCGGCACCGCACAGCTTCAACTTGTTAAAATCTATTTGCCCTTACCTGGTCTTAATGCGTTCTCACAGTGTACTCCAACAGGGGTGGAATACCTACACTCTGCATTACCAAAACCAACTCATCCAGAATTTTAGACCATCGAATAAGTAACACACAAATCTGCTAAGAACACGCTATATTGTCGAGGGGCTGCCTTCTCCTATAATGGTGGTGTAACCTAGCGACGATATGCGAGGGCGTGGTGAAAAGTAATGCTACCAAATTTTTCATGTGGAAATTCTTAAAGCTTTGTAGATTAAACAAACGTGATTAACTTTCTACATATTTATTCTTCATATCTACATATTTATATCTCAACGTTGTCATCCTGGCGACGAATGCTTTTCTCCCAACGAGAAAACTCTTTGGTGATACCGTCTCTGTAGAATATTTGACTTTGTTGACGGAGCCTTACCCTCACCTCTGCTTACACTTTTGACCACTATCAAAGTGAAATTCTCAAACGTGTTCTTTAAGTTTTGGAAACGAATGAAAATCGGATGGGGAGTGTATGGAGGATGATCGCTGACAGTGAACCCGAGGCGTCGGACTGCTACAGAAAATGCAGCGTCCTTGTGTGGTCTGGCATTTTCCTGCTGAAGTGCGGGGTGCTACAAGTGTGGTCGAAATCTTCGAACTCAACACTCCATTAGAGCACGCTGTTTCGCACTCACAGATACAGTTACGTTACACGCTCCCATGATACATGCTACAGTTCGAAAGCCCATTGGCGACAGAAGACTGCCAATTTGTTGACATCAAGAACACATATGTAGAATGTTAATAACGTTTGTTTTATATAAAATTCTTTAAGGGTTTTCACATAAAAATTTTAGGCATTACTTTTCACCACGCCCTCTTAAACAAAAACATAAGTCACGAACCAGCCTCACCAGCCGCTAATCCCTAGTAATACTGTCTCTGGTATATCCCCGATGATCTGTATTTCATATTTCCATCTTCTTATTACCGAAAAACCTATGTGCTTACGCTGTATTTTGAGTGAAATGCGTTGCCGCTCTTGAGTGACGTGTATACACATTAAATTTCCGAAGTTCGGATGGTGACAGCAAGCTTCTGTCGAAATAAATGATATGTATCGATCTGGGCTTTAGAAAAAATTTCTTTCCATTACACTGAATCGACAGATCGCTGTTATACCGAGCGAGGTGGCGCAGTTGTTAGCACACTGGACTCGCATTCGGGAGGACGACGGTTCAATCCCGTCTCCGGCCATCCTGATTTAGGTTTTCCGTGATTTCCCTAAATCGCTTCAGGCAAATGCCGGGATGGTTCCTTTGAAAGGGCACGGCCGATTTCCTTGCCCATCCTTCCCTCAGCCGAGCTTGCGCTCCGTCTCTAATGACCTCGTTGTCGACGGGACGTTAAACACTAATCTCCTCCTCCTCCTCCTCCTCCTCCTCCTCGCTGTTATCACACAAGAATGTGTAGCTTGTACGAGGAAAAGGAACTTGCAAAGCTCGTGGGTCGAGGAGGAGGGGTGGATAGGATCAGTAGGACGTGATGAGTTGTGTGCAGTAAAATGGAAGTGCAGTTATGGTAATCTATCCAGGAAGGTGGAAAGGAAATGTGAACACTTTTTGGAATGTATGGTGAGAATGATTGTCGGGCATGAACTTAAGGTTTCCTGTACGAAATGACTAGGTTTGATAGTTTCTCCTTCGTGTTTCTCCAAGATATTAGGAGCGAATTGTGAGTGGGTGGAAGAGGGGTCGTATTTTCGTTCTTTAAATGTAGATACATGCATTATAATGCCCGGAACAATGAGAAATAGCGCAATAGTATTCATTTAAAAGAACAGTTGTGAAAGCGTCTGTCCCATACTAAAATATTTAGCTGTATGAAATGACGAGCAAACAGTAGACTTAAACGCATTGCTATGGTTGCTGGATAGTGGAGTGCGTTCGCAAAGGGAGCCAAATACACGACGCAACTGCGAACAATTTCAGAAAACTGATCCACTACTGGCAGCTCTTAACAAGTGGCCATGATAGCAGGCATCGTATGCAGCGAGAGCGATAGACCAGTGCAACCAATAAGGAAGTGTAACAGAGGTGCACGGGACTCGTTGTGACGAAGACGACCTTACTCTCATAAAACTCTTTTGGGTAAATAGGAGGTAATGTGGCGCGACAGTTGAGTTACCTCCATCGTGTATCTCATGTAGAGTCTACGAGAGTAAGGTAGGAGTTCGGTCACGTTCTGAAATGCACAGATGGCAGGTAATTTTTCTCTCTCGTGAGGAACACAGCTTGCTTTATTCATGCACTCCATCAAGAAATAGATGCAGATGAAATGGTACATTCCGTCTACCTAGACTGCCGACAACGCGCCACATCATCGACTATCTGTGATAAGATGGAGTATCTACGCATATGCGAGTCTTCGATAACAGTTAAATAATAGAATCCAGTACGATGCACTACACGGCGAGTGTTCTGCAGGAATGAAAGGAGCATCAGGTGTACCCCAAGGAAGCGTAATAGAACCTTTATGTTCTCAATATACGTAACTGATTTATGAGACAGGAGTAGCATGATTATGAAATTCTTCGTCGACGGTGCTGTTATTTGCGGAAAATATCGTCGTTGGCCAATAGCAGTGAGCTGCCGAAAACCTGGTAAAATTCCTTCTTGGTGTAACGAATTGCAGCTCTCATTAAATGTGAATAAATCTAAGATAATGCCCATAAGAGAGAGGAAGAACTTGACAGTGTCTTTTTACGGCATTGGAGGTGAAACTACGGCGGTCAGACAAAACATACGCTTAATAGCATCTTGCTGTGGCTGTGAAACGCAATTCAATAGCGATTCTGCGTGGAATGGAAGCTGAAAGTCCTTGGTGGGTTTCAGAAAATGTTTGACATCATAGGCGCAGGTCACACAATTCCAGTAAAACCATGGGCCGAAAACTTGTGGGCACGGAGATGGCCCTCTATAGCGTCTCACATGTGTGCCATCGGGATCACATCAGCCGAATCTGGTATCCAAAATGTCTGCGTCGGCTCACTGCCATGCTCCGGAAACCACCGTGGCACAGTGCTGGCTTTGTGACACCAGGAGATATACTGCTGGAAGATGCCATCACCGTGGGACAAGACATCAAGCAGGAATGGCTACGGGTGGCACGCAGTAATATTCACATAGTCCGCAGCTGTCGCGACGCTTTCTATTGCCACCACAGGCTCCAGGAAGCCCAAATGGTTGTCCCCTACGGCATAATACTACCTCCACAGGCATGCGCCAGTGTGCGGAGTGTGTTTAGAGCAACCGTTCGCTTGGATCATGGCTTATCTGGATACAGCCATAGACATATTGTACGAGGTGCATTCAAGTTCTAAGGCCTCCGATTTTTTTTTTTCTATTTAACTACTCACCCGAAATCGATGAAACTGGCGTTACTTCTCGACGTAATCGCCCTGCAGACGTACACATATTTCACAACGCTGACGCCATGATTCCATGGCAGCGGCGAAGGCTTCTTTAGGAGTCTGTTTTGACCACTGGAAAATCGCTGAGGCAATAGCAGCACGGCTGGTGAATGTGCGGCCACGGAGAGTGTCTTTCATTGTTGGAAAAAGCCAAAAGTCATTAGGAGCCACGTCAGGTGAGTAGGGAGCATGAGGAATCACTTCAAAGTTGTTATCACGAAGAAACTGTTGCGTAACGTTAGCTCGATGTGCGGGTGCGTTGTCTTGGTGAAACAGCACACGCGCAGCCCTTTCCGGACGTTTTTGTTGCAGCGCCGGAAGGAAATTTTTCTTCAAAACATTTTCGTAGGATGCACCTGTTACCGTAGTGCCCTTTGGAAAGCAATGGGTAAGAATTACGCCCTCGCTGTCCCAGAACATGGACATCATCATTTTTTCAGCACTGGCGGTTACCCGAAATTTTTTTGGTGGCGGTGAATCTGTGTGCTTCCATTGAGCTGACTGGCGCTTTGTTCCTGGATTGAAAAATGGCATCCACGTCTCATTCATTGTCACAACCGACGAAAAGAAAGTCCCATTCATGCTGTCGTTGCACGTCAACATTGCTTGGCAACGTGCCACACGGGCAGCCATGTGGTCGTCCGTCAGCATTCTTGGCACCCACCTGGATGACACTTTTCGCATTTTCAGGTCGTCATGCAGGATTGTGCGCACAGAACCCACAGAAATGCCAACTCTGGAGGCGATCTGTTCAACAGTCATTCGGCGATCCCCCAAAACAATTCTCTCCACTTTCTCGGTCATGTCGTCAGACCGGTTTGTGCGAGCCCGAGGTTGTTTCGGTTTGTTGTCACACGATGTTCTGCCTTCATTAAACTGTCGCACCCACGAACGCACTTTCGACACATCCATAATTCCATCACCACATGTCTCCTTCAGCTGTCGATGAATTTCAGTTGGTATCACACCACGCAAATTCAGGAAACGAATGATTGCACGCTGTTCAAGTAAGGAAAACGTCGCCATTTTAAGTATTTAAAAAAGTTCTCATTCTTGCCGCTGGCGGTAAAATTCCATCTGCCGTACGGTGCTGCCATCTCTGGGACGTATTGACAATGAACGCGGCCTCATTTTAAAACAATGCGCATGTTTCTATCTGTTTCCAGTCCGGAGAAAAAAAAATCGGAGGCCTTAGAACTTGAATTCACCTCGTACTACCTCCACAGGCATGTGCCAGTGTGCGGAGTGTGTTTAGAGCAGCCGTTCGCTTGGATCATGGCTTATCCGGATACAGCCATCGACATATTGTAACATCCAACCAGTGATAAGTTTCCATTGCTCCAAGGTGAAATTTCGATGATATCGCACGCACTGCAATCGCAGTTTGCAACATAGTTGGGTCAATATGGGAAAAGCAAGAGGTAGGCTGCTACAGAGTCTCGTGTACAACGAAGTGCACTGAATGGCGTAGACCGAAACACTCTTGCCTGCACCGGCGCTGTACTCTGTCGTTAGCTGAGCTACGGATCGCCACCTACTCTGCTTTAAGGAGCGGCCAAGCGCCTGACAACCGCGTTCTGTGACGTGGACGTTTAACACCTTGTTGCCTACCTGTGGTTTTGCCATCGTTCAACGACTTACCATAGATGTTCACGACGTAGTACGAGAGCAGCCGGGCATCTTCGCCGTCTTCGAAAACAATCAGTCCTTTCCAAAGACGCTTATGTCAATATATTTCCTTATTTACGATGATGCGGATCGCTAGTATGAGTCGCAGTTCATCTCTACTCCTGTTATATACTTTCCTTACCACGTTACGTGCCATCAGCGGCAGCAATACCAGGCGGAGTCTCGCTGCATCGCAGTAGGCAGTGGGCATACTGTCTGACACGTAAGCGTACTAAGAGTTGCATCTATAAAGGGAATTGTGATCAGTTATAGAGTACTGCTCCGATACTTGGAATTCATATCAATTAGCAATGACAAAAAAAGGCAAATTACAAATTCGGCGACGCACTGCTGGTATCTTAACAGGGCCGTGCATCCCATTTAAGGAAATGCTTGGGAAATGAAATAGGACCCTTTGGAAGAAGAACTACGTGCTTCTCGCAAAATTCTTACTGATAAATTTAGGGAAGATGTATTCGACGAACATTGTGCAAACATTATGCCACCACCATGATACAGGGGGTGGACGAAGAAATGGAAACGCCAAAAACGCAACACATTGCCATGCCTAATACGGCGTATAAAAACCGTTATCATTTGAAACAGCTTCCAGCGTTTTCGAAATCGATAAATACAAGTCATATATGGTTTTCAAGGGAATCTTACATTATTCCTGCAAAGCAGTGGTACGTTGAGCTAAGGACGATGGAGGTGGATAGCGATCACGCACTCTCCTCTTCAAGGTAGACCACAAAGGCTACACATAGTGAGAGTGGTGAATGTGGTGGAAGATACGATTCAACTTCATGCTCACAAAACCAGTCCTGGACGATGCGTGCAGTGTGAACAGGGGCGGTTTTTCGGTACACAGCTATATCACTGGAGAACAAACATGGTAGCATGAGATGGACCTGAACAGCCAAAATTGTCCCTTAATCTTTGGCAACAATGCGACGTTGCAGAGTAGCCACAGGACGCATGGAATACTACGATGTGGTTGGCAGAATGATCACCGAGCCCCCGACATGTTTCACTTTTGAGACGAGAACTCGGCCAGAAGTTGGAAAAGTCTAAGACTCATTCCACCAAATGGCTTCGGCAGCACGTTTTTACGTTAAGGGCATTTGCATCATTGATTAATTTTTTTGTAATTCCCGCTCGCCATGATATTCTCTGCCTATGGGGCTAGCTCCCTTCGCGTTGTTTTGGTGCTGACGGGGTCCGCGAGGGTGACATTCAGTTTTTCAGTTACTTACGCAGCCGTCATCCTCTTACTTTTCGTAGTAATATTCTCCAATGAGAGTCCTTGACGATGACTCAACACGCAGTTTCGTCAGCATTGTGACTTAGCGGATGGTGTTTTTCCTCTTTCCCTGCATGCTGTATAATTATTCGATACGGAGCCTCTTTAAACACCAAACACTTCGGCTATTTTGGTTGTGGAGGCACCCACCATGCGAGCACCAACAATTCGTTCATTTCCGAATTCGCTTAGCTCCAGCACAAAACACTCAAAGCTGTACAGAACTCTGTTCTGACCACGACTGACGCTTACAGCTCATCGAAGACATTGCACAGGTGCCGCTCGTGGTCAGACGTAACAGCCCAACCTGCAGGCTTGGCCAGCATTTGCATTTATATTCAAGCATGTACTGAGTGTTTCCTTATTTTGATCCAACCTCTGTGTATCTCGTGAGAGCATAATAAGAGAGAGAAAATAGGGCACATACAGTGATCAGCCAGAACTTTATTATTACCTACCTAATAGCCGGCATGTCTGCCTTTGTCACGGATAAAAGCGGCGACGTGTCGTGGCATGAAAACTACGCGGGTGAGTGAAATGAAAACCTTAATTATTTTTTAAATATTATTTATCATGCAGAAGTGGTACAAAGATGTATCACTTTTCAACATAATCTCCCCCACGCTCAATGCAAGTCCTCCAGCGCTTACAAAGTGCATAAATTCCTTTAGAAAAAAAAATTCTTTTGGCAGTCCACGCAACCACCCATGCACCGCGTGGCGTACCTCTTCATCAGAACGGAACTTCTTTCCTCCCATTGCGTCTGTCAGTGGTCCAAACATATGGAAATCACTTGGAGCAAGGTCTGGTGAGTAAGGTGGATGAGGAAGACACTCAAAATGCAGGTCTGTGGTTGTTGCAACTGTTGTATAGGCAGTGTGGGGTCTTGCATTGTCATGTTGCAAAAGGACACCTGCTGACAACAATCGACGTCGCTTTGATTTGATTGCAGGCCGCAGATGATTTTTTTAGGAGATCTGTGTATGATGCACTGGTGCCAGTGGTCCCTCTAGGCATGTAATGCACCAAAATGATGCCTTTTTCGTCCCAAAAGAGAATCAGCATAAGCTTTCCTGCTGATGGTTCTGTTAGAAACTTCTTTGGTTTTGGTGATGAGGAATGGCGCCATTCCTTGCTCGCTGTCTTCGTTTCCGGTTGGTGGAAGTGATTCCAGGTTTCGTCCCCAGTAACTATTGTTGCAAGGAAGTCATCACCTTCTCGTTCAAAGCGCGAAGAGGTTCTTCACAAGCATCAACACGTCGTTCTCTTATTTCAGGAGTCAGCTGGCGTGGCACCCATCTTGCACACACTTTGTGAAACTGGAACACATCATGCACAATGTGGTGTACTGACTCTTGACTAATCTGTAAACATGCTGCAATGTCGTTTAGTGTCAGTCGGCGTTTTTCCTTCACTATGGCTTCAACTGCTGCAATGTTTTGTGGTCACAACTCCTTGTGCCTGGCCTGGACGAGGAGCATCTTCCACTGAAGTCACAGCATTTGCGAACTTCCTACTCCATTCGTAGACCTGCTGCTGTGACAAACATGCATAACCGTTCTGAACCTTCATTCGTCGATGAATTTCAATAGGTTTCACACCTTCACTACGCAAAAACCGAATAACAGAACGCTGTTCTTCCCTGGTGCAAGTCGCAAGTGGGGCGGCCATCTTTATACTGATACTGCGACGGCGTGTGTGCATCTGCACTATGCTGCCACCTACAGGCCATTCTACACGCTGTTTGTAGCACGCTTTCTATTGTTATTACAAATTTAAGGTTTTCATTTGACTCACCCTCGTATGAGGCCTGGTACGTCGTTGGAGATAGTTGGAACAAGATCTGCATACACATGTCACCAAATCCCCGTAAATTCCTCTGATACCACGTTCAATCACATCCTAGATGTATTCGATTGGTTTCCAATCTGGCGAGTTGGGGACCCAGCACATGAACTGGAACTTGCCACTGTGTTCCTCGAACCACTCCATCACACTCCCGGGCCTGTGACATGGCGCGTTATCTTCTTGAAAAATGCCACTGGCGTCTGGAAACGTGACCGTCATGAAGGCGTTTACGTGGTCTGCAACGATTGTACGATACTCCTTGACCGCCATGGTGCCTTGCACGAGCTCCACAAGACCCGTGGGTGCCAAGTGAATGATATTCAGAGCATAATGAATTCGCCGCTAGCTTGTCTCCGAACCACAGTACTGGTGTCAAGGACCTGTTTCCGTGGAAGACGATGGTTAGCATTCATCAGACCATGCAACGCTCTGCCACCGTGCTAACGTTCAGTGCCGACGGTCACGTTATGAAACATCCCCTTAGAACTATTTATACAAGACTGTGCTTAAACTGACACACAATATTTTTAGCGCAACGCAATCTGACTTTCAAAAATCTCTACAAAGGAATGGCCCTGACTAACATTAACCTGTACCTTTCACAAATCACTTACCTCACCAAAAATCTTCGTTACTCGAACTACTGCAATACAGCGAGCGCCACTACTGCCAGCTAAATAAAAGATTGAAACTACAAATGGCTCTGAGCACTATGGGACTCAACTGCTGAGGTCATTAGTCCCCTAGAACTTAGAACTAGTTAAACCTAACTAACCTAAGGACATCACAAACATCCATGCCCGAGGCAGGATTCGAACCTGCGACCGTAGCGGTCTTGCGGTTCCAGACTGCAGCGCCTTTAACCGCACGGCCACTTCGGCCGGCCATTGAAACTACAGAAGGCACTAACTACTAGTAGGCCTAGTTAGCAAATGAAAGATTTTAATAGAGAACAAACAATGTATTTACCTTAATAATCATACTATATATGCCATCCAGTCTTACAAATTTCAAGTCTCCGCCATTTCTCTCCCCACATCCACCACTGCTGGCGGCTCACCTCCAACTGCGCAACGCTACGCGCTGTTCACATCCCGCTGCCCAACACTACAATGGCAGACAACAATGCAAACTAGCTACAGACTGCACACAGCACAGCCAGTGATTTTCGTACAGAGCGCTACGTAACGTTGCCAATAAGAAAACATAAACAGCCTACTTACAAAGTGCGTATTTCAGTCGCAGTTGCCGATGTCGTAGTGTTAACATTGGCACATGCATGGGTCGTCGGCTGCGAATGCTCATCGTTAGGAGTGTTCAGTACACCGTGTGTTCAGACACACTTGTACATTCTGATGCTAGCTCCGCCACAGTTCGTCACTTGTTCTCTTTTACCAGTCGGTCCAGCAAACGACGTCCGACATATGTAATGAGGGGTGGCCGCCCAACGACATCACATCTGGACGTGGTTTCACCTTCACCTTGGTTTCGACGCACTGTTCGAACATCCGACAAGTAGTGCAGTTTCGGAAATGCTTGTGCCGAGCCACAGGGCCCATCACAATCTGCTCTCGATAAAACTGAGATAGTTCCCCTTTCTACAGACGGACAGCCCGCTCACTGATGTTACGTGCACTGTCCCTGTGTCTGATTAGTAGTCGTTCCCCGCCAGATAACGCTGCTATCACCTGGACGCGTGGTCATCGTGTTCTCACTGATCAGTGTACACAACCATACAGACTGTCTCTTTTCCCTCACTCATTAGACGAATGGAACAGGGCAGAAATCAAACGTACTGCTACGAAGTAATCTCCACTGTGTGACGGACATTTGTTTACGAAGGAAATGAAGGAAAATCGACAGACGACGTGGAGAGTACGTCGCTGGAGCCCAGAACGGCACTGCTCGGTGTTTGTGTGGATGCGCTCGGCCCCTTTCTCTTCTCCTCTCCTCTCGGGGCGCGGGTATTTTTGGAGAGCGGCGCTGCGCGGCAGTGCCAGCCAGGGAGACGGGCGGCCGTCGGACCGGTCCTGCGGCCCGGTGACAGCGCAGCGACAATGTTGGCGGGGATGCTTGCAACACGGCGAGCCGAGGAGCGCGCGGCCCAGATACGCCCTGCACCCGCCTTGGCGCGCCCAGGGCTGGCCAGCAACCGATTTTGACCGCGGCTGTCAGCCCGCCAAATGGTGAGCACGTCTCTTATAACGGCAAGATTAGTCAACACCCCTGATATTCAAAATGCAGACTAAGAGAGAGTGCGGTAATTGTGCTCTGCGGACAGTGTTACGCTTTCAGTGTTTGAAGCGTGCGATAAACATGACGACTTACGATTACCGCTCCCTTTTTCCGATTGCCTCAAGTAACGAACGGGAGCATCAAGACAGGCGCCGTTTCAGCTGTAGAGTGAGTGGCCGCGAGGCCAGTTTCTCGTTATTTTCAGCAGACAGATAAGAAGATAAGCCTACAATTGTTAATGATTTACTTTCTTCTTAACATTTTATTAAAACCTGTGATTCATTTATTCTTATTGTTAAAAAAAGCTGCAGAAGATGGCGAATAATCCTTTAGTAGTACAACCAGTTTCACAACCTAAAGTAGCATCATATGGTACATATTCTCATTTGCGGTGAAATGCAGAGATTATTGGACGGCCCCATGGGTCTCAGTCATGTTTTATTGCAACGTCCTTAAAAAGAACGGTAGTCGGAATACGAGAGGCGGGAAGGAGGAGATGGCTACGGTCGTCGTGTGACTAGGGCCTTCCGTCGGGTAGACCCTTTCGCCGGGTGCAAGTCTTTCGATTTGACGCCACTTCTGCGACTTGCGCGTCGATGGGGATGAAATAATGATGATTAGGACAACACAACACCCAGTCCCTGAGCGGAGAAAATCTCCGACCCAGCCGGGAATCGAACCTTTCTTTGTTTTTTACTAAGGAAATCATTCAAAACAAATTATGAGTAGTTGGCACTTTTCACTAAGTAATGCTTGTATCCTAGACAATATAGTACAAATAATGAAAAACTTTTGACTCTGATTTGGCTGTGAGCATGACAGATGTTTAGTGAGAAGCACTTTGTAGCACTGATATCACTAAGGAGAAACACTTTAGAATACTGTACTTCACCATTTGAGGCGAGAGGAGGAAACACTTTTTGTTGTTGCGCTTAGGATTCACATTCTGTCGCGCTGACCACTCAGGTGCCGGGGGCCGTGGCCACGGTAAATGCCTGAAGTTGGTATGCACCCGACCTATCACAGCGAGAACAAGCACAGGCCGATATTAGCTGAAAACTGTAGTACTGCAGTATGCTTGTGTGTCCCTGTCAGCTACCTCATTTCCCTCGACCCCAATGTGTTCAGGCTCCATGCAGACTTTTACCTCTTATGCTAACTTCTTAGGAATTCCGCGCACCAAATGAATTATCTTATCTGCTTAGTCTTGGAACGAGGATATAAGATGAACATAAAAAAAGCAAAACAAGGATAATGGGATGTAGTCGAATTAAATCAGGTGATTCTGAGGGTATCAGATTAGGAAACGAGGTACTTAAAGTGGTAGATGAGCTTTGCTATTTTGGTACAAAATGACTTGATGACTGAAGTAGAGAGAATATAAAATGTGGACTGGCAATGGTGGGAAAATAGTTTCTGAAGAAGAGAAATTTGTTAACATCGAGTGTGGACTTAAGTGTTAGGGTTTTCTGAAGGTATTTGTTTGGAGTGTAGCCGAGTATAGAAGTGAAACAGGGACGATAAACGGTTTAGACAAGAAGAGATTTGAGGTTGGTTCAAATGGCTCTAAGCACTATGGGACTTAACACCTGAGGTCGTCAGTCCCTTAGACTTAGAACTACTTAAACCTAACTAACCTAAGGACATCACACACATCCATGCCCGAGGCAGTATTCGAACCTGCGACCGTAGCAGCAGCGCGGTACCAGAAAGCGCCTAGAACCGCTCGGCCACTCCGGCCGGCGAGACTTGAGGTTTTTGCAACATGGTGCTATAATAGAATTATGAAGATTAGATGGGTAGATCACGTAACTAATGAGGCGGCACTGAATCCAATTGGGGAGACAAGAAATTTATGGCACAACTTGACTAAAGCAGGGGTCGGTTGATAACACACATTCTGAGACATCAAGGGATCACCAATTTACTGGAGGGAAGCGTTGGGGGTAACCATCGTAGAGGAAGACCAAGAGATGAGAACAGTAACCATATTGAGAAGAATGTAGGTTGCTGCGGTTATTCGGAGACGAAGAGGCCTGCACAGGTTACAGTGGTAGGGAGAGCAGTGTCAAACCAGTCTGTGGACTGAAGACAGCAACAACAACAACAACAACAAAAACAACAGCAACATGTGCTGGGTACATTTGCTGAGTAGTTTGCAGAACTCTGAGAGAGGAGAGTGTGATCAGACAAGAAACTTCCCTCGTCCAAGGTATCTCACCGGCTTCATTGCTTTTGCGATCGCCCATATCTCTGCACAGAACAGTGGGAAGTACTCTGGTAAGCGGTTTTGATGACTCTGATGGTGACCTGGACGTGCAGACCGCGTGAGACGACGCTTCATGCAGTCCCAAACATGCTCAATGGGGGACAGATCCGGAGATCTTGCTGGCCAGGGTAGTTGACTTACACCTTCTAGAGCACGTTGGGTGGCACGGGATACATGCGGACGTGCATTGTCCTGTTGGAACACCAAGTTCCCTTGCCGGTCTAGGAATGGTAGAACGATGGGTTCGATGACGGTTTGGATGTACCGTGCACTATTCAGTGTCCCCTCGACGATCACCAGTGGTGTACGGCCAGTGTAGGAGATCGCTCCCCACACCATGATGCCGGGTGTTGGCCCTGTGTGCCTCGGTCGTATGCAGTCCTGATTGTGGCGCTCACCTTCACGGCGCCAAACACGCATACGACCATCATTGGCACCAAGGCAGAAGCGACTCTCATCGCTGAAGACAACACGTCTCCATTCGTCCCTCCATTCACGCCTGTCGCGACACCACTGGAGGCGGGCTGCGCGATGTTGGGGCGTGAGCGGAAGACGGCCTAACGGTGTGCGGGACCGTAGCCCAGCTTCATGGAGACGGTTGCGAATGGTCCTCGCCGATACCCCAGGAGCAACAGTGTCCCTAATTTGCTGGGAAGTGGCGGTGCGGTCCCCTACGGCACTGCGTAGGATCCTACGGTCTTGGCGTGCATCCGTGCGTCGCTGCGGTCCGGTCCCAGGTCGAGGCGCGTGCACCTTCCGCCGACCACTGGCGACAACATCGATGTACTGTGGAGACCTCACGCCCCACGTGTTGAGCAATTCGGCGGTACGTCCACCCGGCCTCCCGCATGCCCACTATACGCCCTCGCTCAAAGTCCGTCAACTGCACATACGGTTCACGTCCACGCTGTCGCGGCATGCTACCAGTGTTAAAGACTGCGATGGAGCTCCGTATGCCACGGCAAACTGGCTGACACTGACGGCGGCGGTGCACAAATGCTGCGCAGCTAGCGCCATTCGACGGCCAACACCGCGGTTCCTGGTGTGTCCGCTGTGCCGTGCGTGTGATCATTGCTTGTACAGCCCTGTCGCAGTGTCCGGAGCAAGTATGGTGGGTCTGACACACCGGTGTCAATGTGTTCTTTTTTCCATTTGCAGGAGTGTACATTTCAGACCTTTCGTGAGTGGGACGAAGTGGTTGCGCAATCGAAGTGGCGAGTATGTGGCCGCTACGTGGTCTTCCCATTGGCAATAATAAGCTCTATTTACGTCTTCCTGGCGTTGTTAATAATAATTTTAGAGCTTTTCCCAAATCGAGAGCACCATTTACAGCCGCTTATTAAATCCGAGGCCTTTCCATTCCACCTGTGATACTATAAGCCTCACTCGGCCCCTGCGCTGTTTGCTCGTCAGTTACTTGCTGTCCACTGCCTACTGTGCTCTCTCTTTTGGCGCCCAGACGAGCGCCACATCCACCTTTTCTTAGCGCGCCAACTCGCTTCCGTTGCAGAGGGGAAATGCATTGGGTTTTTCTCTATATAATGCAAAGCCCCTATATATGAACCAGTTACAATGTAGTTACCAACAAACATATTTTAAAAAATCTCATCACTTAAGCATATTAAGAAGTCAACACAAACAAATGCTATTTTCCTCCAAATAATACAAAGAACTTGACTTGCGAAGAATAAACGTGTCACAAAAGTTTACATTTCTTTAAAGTAGATCAAAGACATTACATATTAAAGAATATATGCAGTACATTACTCATAATAAATCAGTAAAAATTATTGACAGTATTAAACTGTGGTGTTACAAACCAAAGTTTGAGGCGCCATGTCACTGACTGCGCGGCTCCTCCTGCCGGAGGTTTGAGTCCTCCCTCGGGCATGGGTGTGTGTGTTGTTCTTAGCGAAAGTTAGTTTAAGCTACTTTAAGCAGTGTGTAAGTCTAGAGCCCGATTACCTCAGCAGTTTGGCCCTTTAAGAATTCACACACGTTTGAACATTTGGACATAAAGTCACAAAACTAGTGGAGCTTGTAGAAACACAGTATGCATAGAAAATCTTGTCTGTTTTCAAATTTGTGAATACTTTCTTATAAACTCATATTTATGCATGTGCAGTAAATAAAGAACATTTTTCTCACCTTTTAAAATAAAAAACCCAACGATTTTACTGTAGCTGACTTCAGCGGAATATGTCTGGTTAGAAGCTCAAAGCGCATCTCCTCTATGGACAAAGTCAGGTGAAAGTATGTCCTTAGGAAAGATCGGGCTAGTACAGTAAAGAATTCCTATCGAAAAGAACTTAGTGTTTAATCCTTAACCGAGAGTCGATCTCAGAAGTCAATTGTGTCGGGCTTTTGGATGTTTTGAATAAAACCTGTGTAATTTTTAATGGTATGTTTTATCTGGCGTAACTACGAGGGGCGTTCAATAAGTAATGCAACTCTTCTTTTCCATGGCTACTTTCGGCTGAAAAATGCGGAATTTTGTTGTGGAACATCGTGGAATAGCTCCGCTTCATCACCCATAGTTTCATGACGTTCCGATAGGTGGCGGCCGTACATAGCCTTCAAAATGGCGTCTGTAAAGGAGGTGACTTTCCAGGTAGAAAACTGGCATAGAGTTCCTTTTGGCGGATAACCAGAGCATAGCAGATACTCATAGGCACTTTGTGTCTATGGAGACTTGTCAGCGAACAACAGCATTGGGAGTAGTTGGGTGAGGCGTCTGTCATCATAGCAACAAGGCATTGAAAATTTCTTCCATGTCCCGTATAGCAGCCGGCCTCACACAAAAAGAAAAAAAAAAAATCAAATGGCTCCGAGCACTATGGGACTTAACTTCTGATGTCATCTGTCCCCTAGAACTTAGAACTTCTTAAACCTAACTATCGTAAGGACATTACACACTTCCATGCCGGAGGCAGGATTGGAACCTGCGACGCAGCGGTCGCGCAGTTCCAGACTGTAGCGCCTAGAACCGCTCGGCCACCCCGGCCGGCGGCCTTACATAGTTATGACCTGCAATGTACGAACGTGCGGACGCTCTCATTCTAGATGACCAACGGATCACAGTGACACCTCGCTGCTCAACTGTTCTTCTGTGTTTGTAGTGCTGACACAATCTTCCTCTAGCTCCTCGTCGCCTAAAAGTAAACCATACCGCGGCCACGCGGCCACTCTGCGCTGCTGCAGTTGGATGTCACGGTAAAACGAGGCAATCTTTTCTCTTTGAGACAGCAAGTGTCGAGAACAGTGTAGTAATATCGTTGTTGCTACTCTGTGAAATACATAGCTTGTTGAGTGACAGTACTCAGTAATCGAGTTTTTAAAAATTAGAAATTTCCAGGAAAGTAATCAAGTAACAGAATTATAGGTCTGAGTGCCAGAACTCTGGTCCGAATCACATTATCCACGTTCCCATTCTGAATCAGCGTTCGACTATGAAGGTTTCTTCAGTAACTCAGTGTCAGGGAGATCTCTGAGATCTGGCTGTGCCATGCCCGTGTCAGTTTTTGGATGATTGTGGCAATGTAAACTTGCTTTGATCCTTGGTATCTATCGTATTTACACCAAGTCTCTGGTCCCTTTAAACGTAATCAGTGTAAAGGTTAAAGATCTGTACACCGTCTATATTATACTCTGTACTTTGCAGTATAATTATCATGTTATTGCCACGTACAACAAAGGAAATGATGTTACACGCTTTGGAAAACACGTAATCAGTGTTATGCCAATCACAGATAACTGGAAGAAAGCGGCCTGGCGCAACATTACATTGGTGTCGAAACTCCAAACACCATTTCCTGCAAATGTAAGTTTTAGTAATACATGGAACATTTACAGTTAAACTATTAGAGAGAAAGGTCTATAATTTTCTGTGTTTCTATAGCATATCAGCTTACACATTCTTACATCCTTTTCAAAATATATCAAAAATAAAGGCCAATATCTACAGAAATAGGTGAAAACGTTGTTTGAATTTTTAGAGCCATAAAATTATTACCCAATGGATAATTACCGATGTATCGAAATTCGTATGCTTAAAGTTGCTACACCTAAAACATTAACATGGCAGTTGTAGAAGGGTTTGCGTCCACTTAAAGCGAATAATGGGGTAGTTCCTTCAATAACGACTCGACCTGTTCTCTCCTGCGTCCCTCCCCAATCCGAGCTTGTGTACTGACTCTAATGACATCGTGGACGAGACGTTAGACCCAAATCTTGGATTCTTCCGTTTTGTGATCGAGTTAATACGGAAGAATCTGAATATTCGGGATTATTTGCATGTCTTACGCAAGCCACTAACATGGTAGTAAGATGGAGTCAAAACTCATTGATCCATTCAGGACGACTCCAGTCATTCATTATTAATAAATCTTACCAGTAGCCTTCTCTTGGCTTCAGTATCAATTATACTACCAAACAACCGGTATTGTTAAATGTATAAGCAACAAAAATGTCTTATGTTAACAGCTATTGAGCTTATGAAGGTTTCCCATTCTAAATTCACATATTCAGTGATATTTGCCGTAACTAAACACAACAAGCCAAATGAGTAATAGCTCGAAGTACTGTGGCCACTTAACCACGTCTTATTCTACAGTTTTCTAGAACCTTTCTTTCTTTTTAATGATTATTATCCCTCAAGGATAGACCATAGTATCTCGTCTTCTACTAATATTGTTTTTTATTTTAAATTCTATTTTAATGTAGTAGAAAGCTAAATAGTGTTTATATATGGCACTACAATAACATTAAAGTTTTGTACATGCATATTTTCGATTTCTAAAGTTTCGCTGGCGTAGCACACTTTCATAAGTCGTAGAGGTCAATGTATGAAAACTGTCTGCAGATATATTGAACAACTCTTTAACTTGCTGGTAGACTCTGGTAATTATTAACATAGGGAGATGTTTCGCGATGAATACGCCGTCAGCTATTTCTATTAGCAAAACTGTTGCACCCTAATGGTGTTTTAATATTTTGCATTTTTTTAAACTTCTTAGTGTCAACATATAAATCAGAAAGTCGATAATGCGAATCCAAAGCTTTTTGTAACAATTACATACGAGCACCTCGCAACAGTCGTGATTTAGTCGTATGGGCAGGTGTTTTCTGCGGTATTGGCAAATATGCAAGCAGAGAGTTTTCTATCGCCTTAGAATAACTGCTACTACCGTCAGAAGTTCCAGTAATAATAATAACAGGATTTGAAAGAAATTTTTGAGGTCTAATCAGACAACCAAAAAGGCAAGTCTCTACTAGCGCCTACAAATCAAGTTCTGTTTATTTCATTAGGTTTAGCACTGTGATCAGCGCGAACCTATGTACTGGCAACGTAATTGCTGTTTTGAAAGGAAAATCTACCTGCGCTGATGCAGAAGTGATGTGTGTGTGAAAGTGGCTCGTATTATTCACATCTTCGCGAGTGATTTATTCCTCTTGCAGCTCCCGAAGTTGCAAATCGTGTCGCTCCGTTACTTCAAGGCGGACTGCCGGATTGCCTGGCCGCGTGCCACCCACTCTGGTAACTCTGCTCAAGAAGACCTGTTCTCCCTGGACAGCCTGTAAGTAATTCACATGTCTAGCAAAATGCCAGCTTTCTGCCAACTTAGGCGCGCATTTGCCTTTTAAAGCAGTCTGCCCGCTCGTCTGCGCTATGCTAATACTTTTGGCTTTCCTCATGGTAATCTCAAGTCCGCCATGGTGGCTCCCTGCAGGCCTTTGTTTGCTATCCAGCTTCTAAGCCGTGCCATTTGGCTTAATAGACTCGCTACCGCGACCGCCAATCGCTGCAAAATAATTAAAAGAACGAAGACCGGATCTTTTTCCCAATCCAGATGTAGGTTTTACCAAAAGAGCCGTAACGTACAGCGTAAGCTTACTGAATAATAATACTGCTGAAATCTTCCCCGAGTGTGTCATTAGAAAACATTAGATGATTTTGTACTGGATGTAACAAAAAGGTACGGCCAAAATGCAGGAAACATTCCTTACACGCAGAGGAACAAAATGTGTTATATGGACTGCTTCAATAAAGGTAACAGATGACCTGACACTAAAATCATTATAATAGTATTTGTCATATTAAAATTGTTATTTCTTAGGTAGCTATGATGTAAAAAAGATACAGTATATGTGACACCTCCGCCCAATGTAAGAGTGGGCCTGATGGCCGAAATCAGACCAGATTAAATAAAAAATAGAAATTAATCATGTGAAACAGATAGAAACGGAACGTACCAACGTTACATGAAACATTTTCTTACATAGACATTTCAAAATACCCTCTTGGTTACGTTTGATTAAAATGTACACTAAGTTGTAATTCTTAGGTTCGTCGCCAGTGTTTGTTGTTCCACGGGAACGAAGGTAATCTTAAGATGGGTCTCATGTCACTGCTTGTGTGGACATGAGACTAACCTCATGGCTCTAGTAGCATTAGACATGTAGCGTCAACTGTTTAGTTCTCATTATGGCCTGTGCAAGCACCTAGCATCAACTTATAACACTCCCGTCTGCTACTGCTATACCATAACCTCGAAACTGGAGGCAGTTTGCAAAACAGAATTATTTTGTTAGAGTAATAATGGTATAAAGCAACAGATCAGTGTTACCCTCTGAGAGGAATTTTGTTATGTTGACCGTGTTGTACCTAACGGAGGTGGCTTATCGGAAGTGAAAGTCAGATTTACGTAAATATTTGAACAGTAACAAACAAAATTTTGCCTAGCTATACTGTTTATAGAATAAGGAAAACGGTCGCCAGCCTAATTAGGCAAGAGAAAGATTAACGTTCTCGTTTAAGAAAGTAGGTATAAGTAACTATAACGGATCAACACAACCTATACTTTGTCACACGCGAGTGCAGTGAACTCTGACACATACATATGTTTACGGTAAGATTGAAACTAACAGAGCAGCAGAAACAATTTGCTAAATTATAACAGATACCGAAACACACTATTGCTTTCAGGGCTTACACATAGTGAATAGTCTTTATAACATTACAATTAATATGCACTTCTAATACACAAGAGAGACAAACACTTAGCAAACATGAGTATATAACGTTTCACAACTGCAGCTTTCTCACTTTTACTGCAGCGAAACACAATGTTGACAAAATTGCAAGAAACTGACTCACCTTTTAGAATTTACTACAGACAACAATGTGATCATTTACTTTATAAGCCTCAGTCTTAAGAACTTTTAATTTTGAAGTTAGCAACAGCACTTTAATAAGCAGTTTTAATAGGAATGTTTTCAGCAAACAACATTTACTGTAACTCACTCTCTTGCCATCTTAACTTTAACTTTCTTTTTACTATGTTGAAGAGGCATTAATGAGCAAAAAATTGGGCTTTAATGTTCTTTTAGTAAGGACACTCGGATATCACTTTAGCTCAAACGGAGAGGAACCTGAGAGGTGTTATGATGAGGAGAAAAATCAGGGTAGGTACATAAATTCAGATATAAATTACCTTATATTTGAGCACACTAACACATCCATTAAGCTGATCCTTCACTGTACATCACTGTAGTATTCCGATGTAATGATTGCGCAATGTGGTGGCAACTGCATGTTGGTAGGTAGAATTGCAGGTAGAATTGCTGGACTCTGTCATTTCTTGGTGGCGAAGATAGATATAAATTCCAGAAAAGTTCCAGCTATTTATCCATCCTTCCGAGGCATTTGAAAGCGGCAGGAAAAGCCTCTCTCGGAACCAGCATAATATGCATCTTTTACATGGCAGTGCACCGACTCGTAGCTTGTCCCCGACTCGTAGCTCGTCTCCGACTGACTATCAGTTCCACCTTTTCTACCTAGGCCAACCACAATTTGCGCGCGCTACACAGTTCCGTTCCCAAGGGGAACCACGACAACTTTTACATACAAATTAACTAAGCACCCTAAGTGAGGATCAGCAGTTTACATAACAGCAACCAAATGCATTAAACAAAACAAAACATTTACCCATATTGACATCTCTACAAAAAATTATTCACACAAAATTACAATTATATACAGTAAGTTTTGTTCCCTCCAAATGGGACAAAGAGTTTAAATGAAAGATATGCTACACAGCATAGAACCAAACCATGACATCAAAGTTTGTATAAAGAAAGCAGTATACAATTTTGTGTTATCTATTCAGTCAAATACATTTACAGGAGCTTAACGATGTAATATTAAATGAAACAAAAGTAAAATAAATCAGTAGAGCATTAGAGCTATGGTGTTACAAACTGTGTGGTGTCACCGCCAGACACCACACTTGCTAGGTGGTAGCCTATAAATCGGCCGTGGTCCGTTAGTATACGTCGGACCCACGTGTCGCCACTATCAGTGATTGCAGACCGAGCGTCGCCACACGGCAGGTCTAGTCTAGAGATACTCCCTAGCACTTGCCCCAGTGGTACAGCCGACTTTGCTAGCGATGGTTCACTGCCTACATACGCTCTCATTTGCAGAGACGATAGTTTAGCGTAGCCTTCAGCTACGCCATTTGCTACGACCTAGCAAGGTGCCATATTCAGTAATTAGAATGAATTCTGAACGGACAATATTGTGAATCATGTACCGTCAAGAGCGACGTTCGTCATTAATGGATTATAGTATGAAACTAATTATGTCCGCTTTCTGAATTCTAATTCCTTGTCATGTTTCAGACCTCACGTCAGCATAGTTCTTCCCTCCTCACGCCAGCCTGCGTGAGCTAAAACGCGTGCATTTCGGCCTCCATTCCTAACACGGTGTTGGCTCTTCTGCCAACACAACAAGCTGTTTAGGCCTCACCATCAAATTGTTTTTTTGTACGGTGCAAAGGAATTGTTCTCAAATGCGGAGTGAGCACACTCCCATTTGCTGTACGGTTTAGCAGATGGTAATAGCCAAGGCGCTAAACGTTTGTATCGGGAGAGATATCTAGAATGACAGTGGCTCAACAGGAGGAAGTTTGAGGCAACTGAGCTTCGTTTTAGGGAGCATGGGACGTTTAAGCGAATTACTCGCGACAGGGGGCGGCCTAGAAGGACGAAGACACCTCAACTGGAGGAGGGACTTCTCCGTGCACTTGATAAGAGCTCTAATGTCAGAGTGAGGCATTAGCTGACCACATGACTGTCTCTGGAGAGTGTTATGTGAGAATCCTCAGTATCCGGACCATGTACAGATCGTACAGTCATTATCAGCAGGTGACTTTTCTGCACCGGTACGCATTTGCGAATGGTTCATTCAGCAACTTGTCAGGCCTCACTTTAGTGTGAACGTGATATTCACGGATGAGGATTCGTTTCAACGTGACCAGATTGTAAATTTTCACATTCAGCACGAATGGGCTGCCGACAATCCTCACGAGATTGTGGAATCACGTCATCAATACAGATTTTCTGTCACCGTTTGAGCCGGTACTGCTAGTGACTGGTAGTTAGGGCCTCATGGTATCCCACTATGGCTCAACGGAGCGGAACACGACAGTGAGGCTCTCGTAGAGTCATTAACAACCAAAAACGAAACATGCTTTTTCTGGGCAGTCTTGAGCACCAACATGTAATCTGCCGAATGGTAATTCCGAGGATTGCGTTCCCGAATCCTAAGAGATGGAGACCGTGGTGCACAGGTAGGTTGCTCGGGGCGGACTGGCAGTGAATAGGGGGGCTGCTAGGGGAGAAGGTGTGGGTGGAGATTCTCGCAACATTGCCACATGAACACATCCTTGTTTGATCACCTCACAAATCAGTGCAATACAACAACATACACTGGCTCCAGTGGTTAGAGACCAAGTTGAAGTCTCCCTGATAGAGCATAAAACTAAACGATACTTGCAAAAAAATTTTCACGTCGATTGCATGTAGGAAGCATCGTCGTATAAATAACGAAATTTGATATAATACCAGACAATACATGTTACAAAATTGTTGTTTTTGTGGTCTTCAGTCTGAATTCTGGTCTGATGCAGCTCTTCATCTCTGCACAAATACTGCAACCTACAGCCATTTGAACCTCTACAATTTTTACCACCCACACTTCTCTGCATCACCAGACTGACGATTCTTTGATGCCTCAGGATGTGTCATACGAATTGATCCCTGATTTTAGTGAAGTTGTGACATAAATTTCATTTTTCTCCAATTCGGTTCAGTACTGCATCATAAATAACGTAATCTACCCATCTAATCATCAGCATTTTTCTTTATCACAACATTTCAAAAGTTTCTACATTCTTCTTGTTGAAAGGTTATCGTTCACGTTTCACTTCAGTACAAGGATACACCCTAGACAAATACCTTGAGAAACTACTTCCTAAGACTTAAATATATATTTAAATGTTAACAAATTCCTTAAAAGTGCTTTTGCGCTATACGAATTGTGCATTATATATTCTCTCTATTTCAGCCACCATCCCTTTTTTGTGATCAAATATTTAAATTCATTTAGCACCTTTAGTGTCTCGTTTCCTAATCTAATTCCTAGAGATAGCTCGATTTTATTAGAGAGCATTTCATTAGCTTTGTTTTGCTTTTATTGACGTTTATCTTTTAACCTCTTTTCAAGACACCATTTCCTTTATCTGCTTTTTCATGTCCTTTGCAATCTCTGGCAGAATTACGATGACGTTGGAAGCCATCTGTTTTCCCTTGTTGTCACCGAATTCCCTTTCTAAATTTCTCGTTGACTTCGTCGATAGCCTACAACACTGTCTCACTCTTTTCTCAACTGTAGCTTTCCTTTCATGTCCTTCCACTCTTATAATTGCAATCTGGTTTCTGTAAAAGTTGTAGATAACCTTTCCCTCCCTGTATTTTATCCTTCCTACCCTCACCATTTTAAAGAGTGTAATTCAGTAAACATTCCCAAAAGATGTCTATAAATGACATAAAAGTAGCTATGCCTTTCTTCGGCCAATCTTCTAAGATGAGTCATAGAATCAGTAGTGCCCTGCGTGTACCTACGATTCTCCGGAACCCAAACATCTTCCCTGAGATCAGCCTTTACGTTTCTCTTTTCATCTGTAAATACTACGTCCTACTATTTTCCAAGAACGACTTATCAAACTGATAAGTCACACCTGTCAGCAACTGCCGTTTTAGAAACTGGAATTATTACAATCTTCTGTAAGTAAGGATACTACGCCTGCCTCGTACTGTATGTCTCAGACACGATGTGGAATACGTTTATCATGGTTAGATGTCACAAAGATATCAATAATTCTTAAGTAATGTCGTGTACTCCAGGGGTCCTGTTTCGACATAGGTCTTTCAGTGCTTTGTCAAATTCTTTTCGCAGTCTCGTGTCTCCCATCTTATCTTCACTTTCTCATTGGTTTCTGTCATGTTGTTTTCAAGCTCATTTTCCTTGTATAGCCGTTCTATACAGGATGTTTGAGGAGGAAAGGTCAATATTTTAAACAACGATAGTGTAAGTACTTCTGGACAAAAAATGTTATATGAACCTGTATCCATTTCACATACAGCGTGTCCAAGATCTCCACGTTGGCGACAATGCCCAACGACTGCAATTCTGTCACTGGGTAATGTATAGTCATTTACTTCCATACATACTAGTCACTGACGAAGCCCAGTTTTCACGACATGGAATAAACAACGCACGCAATAATCATCGATGGTCAATGGAAAATACACACGCTTCGGTGGATAGCAATTTCCAAGTTCGTTTTGACATAAATGTTAGGTGCGGCATAATCGGTAATCTTTTGATAGATCCATTTATTATCCATCAGCGATTGACGGGAGATAGATACCTGAATTTTTTACAAAATTCATTTGTTGAACTATTGGAAGATGTTCGTTTAGCCAAGCAACATAGCGCTGTCCCTCCACCTGTTACCTTACATATGAGGGATCATCTCAACCGCGCCTACCCTAATCACTGGATTGGCCGTGGCAGCGCTATTAACTGGCCTCGCAAGATCACCTGACCTTACACCTTTAGATTTCTGTTTATGGGGTTGTATGAAATCGGGTGCACAAAGTGAAAGTAAATACACGAGATGGACTGCTTCGTCACATCATGGATGCTGCTGAATTGATTTGGAACCAACCACAGGCAACTGAACAAGCAGCACAACATGTTATCGCCAGAGCGCAAAAGTGCATTGACGTTCATGGTGGGATATTCGAACCCGTTCTGTGAACTGTACAACATCGGTACGATAATTGTTAAAGCAGTTTTAAAAGACGTGATACGTCTTTTTCAACTGAATACATGTAACCTCGCTCGATACAAGTGGGAGGTCAAACTTCAGTGCTAGCATAAAAACAAATAAAATTTGTCATTGATTTTCCTTTATTTTAGAGAAAAATAACATTTCACACTATGTGATACGCTAAGTGCAAACGAAAAGTAAAAATTTGTTAGAGTTCCATTTCAAAGTTAGCGACCAACATGGTGCCGACATGGATGACAACAAACGGGACGGAACACTCGCCTGAAATGTAACATCTCTGGAGGAGGAAGGAAATTCAGGGATGTTTCTGTTAAAGGGAACGGCCGATTTCTTTCCTCATTCTTCCTTAATCCGAGCTTCTGTTCCGTCATTAACGACCTCACTGTCGACAGCACGTTAAACTCTCAGCTTCTTTCTTCGGAATAGGAAGTGGCTCCGGCCTCGTCATAGGAAGCGTCCCGATGTTTCGCCTGAAATAGTTCAGGAAAATCATGGAAAGTCTGGTACCCAACTGCTACGTTTGTACGGACCGAAAGGCATAATAACTACCCGTCGATCACATTGCGAAATTTTTATGAGTAGTACAAACAGTACGCCAATGTTGCCCGAAAAACCCAAATTGAAATGTTTTCTTTCTCCTTACGATTTTCCGGGTATTAGTGATGTTTTTGTATGTGAACGACTGTGATGAATGTAGTGTGGCGAATGGATTGTTGGTGTCGGTTTGAGAGATGGTAGAGGATGACACTTAGTCCTTTCTAATAGCCCCTGTGGTGACTGCTGAGCTTATAATGTCCCCGTCAGACGAATGGCTCTTCATTAAAGGTTCCTTCCACTCGACGAAAAACTACGAGGAGATGTGTAATTTATCGTTGTTCGATAGTAGGAAATCTTGGGAGGAAGGACTACAGCACTATCTGCTCCCTCCTTGCTGATGAAATATGACGAACATTGGTTCCATCTTTGGGATTCGAGTTGTTATCTTCCGGTGAAGCGCTCCTGCTCTTGGCCACGGATGTGGGGATTATAGCGTATTAAGGGTCTTCTCTTCTTCTTGAATAAAGAGCAATGATGCATCCATTTTACTTACTAAACGCTGAGGAAATGGAATTTAGGCTGTTGTGACAGAGCAAAAGAAAGTAACGAAAAAGTCTAAAGAAGAAGAAGAAAACAGGAACTGAACAAGTTACATGTATGAAAATTATGGCCAAGAGTCACAAGTAATGAAACAAAAATTGTTTATTTTTTTCAGTTCCATGCGTTTTACGATACTGCATCATTGACGGAGATGTCCAGCTGAATAACAGCAAAATTAATAGGCAGTTTCATATTGGATATTGTAAAAATAGATCAAAAATAAAGGAGCAGTATTGGGGAGCATTAAATGGGGAATATCCTTCAGATCTAGGAGACACCATTGGTTGATGTTGTAGAAATCAGGACGGAAATGTGGAAAGAAACTTTTCTCCTTCTTCAAGTAAATTAAAAATTGTTGAATTATATGAAATGTTGTAAGCAATTCAAAGACACGTTCTCATTTGACACTAGCATTGTACTGATGGTGTCCAGCTCAGAAAGCAATTTTTTTGTTCCTTCAGCTAGACAGCTCTAACAGGATGATTAATATGCGGCCATAACTTTCCGCCGCTTCGGAAACAAGGTCGTCATGTTTAGCCGACGCGCGGAATGCTGCAGTCACCGAAATTAAATTAATCGGCGTAATCAGCGGCTGGCGAGGCTTCATATCTCATCCCAGAAGCACCCATTAGGCCAGACTGCTTGCCGCAGCGGTCTTTCTGAAGCCCGGATCGCGAGTCGCAGCAGCGAGGAATACTGCTCAGGGACTCGCAACGATTCTTGCTCAGGGCTTGTCTTTCTGTTGCTAGGCAACGCTCCGGAGCTACTGGCCCTACAGTCTCACGACCTACAGTATGGGTCGTCCTAGATCAGCTCTCGACGGTATTAACGTGACTAGAAACAGGTAGATTTTATGGTACTGTATTAAGTCAGTAAGTCTATAGCAATTAGCGTCCCACATGTGTTCGATCGGGTTCGGATCAAGCTAATATGGTGACCAAGACATAAACTTGAATTCAATATTATGCTACTCAAACAACTATTGAACTAATCTGGCCTTGTGACACCGACAGGTATCCTACTGGAAGATGACCTTAACGTCGGGGAAGAGATCAAACATAAGGAGATGCGATTATTCCCAGTAATGTTTACGTAGTCCAGAGCCTTACGATACCTTAGACTACTACCATATGCGATGGTACTTAATGGTTACTGCCGAGTGCAGTTGCTCTTCCAAACAGCATCCCATTCGAGCAAAGCAGTTACTTCTTATACCTGTGGTTACTTATGCTTTACGTACTTGGGCTATGCACGGCTCTGTTTAAAAAGAACAATTCGATGCAGTCATAAGGTCAAGCCGCACACGTCTGCTTTCATTCCCCGCAGCTAACTCGCTGCACATAACCAGTAGCTGCGATCCTGCAGTCAATCAATCTATGCATTAGGTAAAACTGAGAGTTAATAAAATGCACAGAAATAAAAACAAAAGTGAATAATTTAATAACAAGGGTT
Organism: Schistocerca cancellata; assembly: GCF_023864275.1. Lineage (NCBI taxonomy): Eukaryota > Metazoa > Arthropoda > Insecta > Orthoptera > Acrididae > Schistocerca > Schistocerca cancellata. The sequence continues at coordinate 602,675,348 of NC_064631.1, read as the reverse complement.
CTATTCTAAAAAGTCTGTAATTGATGTAGAAGACAGAGAATTATGTTGAGTAATCTTTATTCCAAAAAGGACTTATCAAATAAACGGGAAGTGGTCCTACGATTTTCAGTTAAAACATTCACATGCGGTAAAGTTACGTTCAGAGCTTCGTGGGAATGGTAGTCAAATCCCAAAACTAAATATTCATCAAAGATACGCGAAAACTAAGCCCATATTGTAATCACAATACACGAAATATGCAACAGCTGAAAACAGTTCAGAGTTCAACAAGATGATTTACAGGTTATCACATGTGTTGCAGAGAATAGTAACTCTATCTATCCTCAGTTCTGTAACACAAGCGGAAAAACTTAGAGTCCTACTCCGGAGCACACGTGTTACCGTATACAGGTCTGCCTTATTCCAGCAATGGACGCAGTGTCCAGAATGGCTCCTTGAGCTCTTCAGTCGAAATGTCCCAGTCGCCACTTCACTTCCGTAGTATTCCGATACTGTCTGCTTTTCCGTTGGCTGAAGGCCGTCCCCACCAAAAATACATCGTTCATAAGCTCTACAGAGATGATCTGACTCAACATTACCACTTACCGGACTAAACGTAAATATTACAACAATATTTAAGTAACGAAATCTCATAAATATTCGCTACACTCACATCATCTACAATACATATAGGTAATAGTTGGTTCATAAATAAATAAGCCAGCATCAAAATGGTTCAAATGGCTCTGAGCACTATGGGACTTAACATCTGTGGCCATCAGTCCCCTATAACTTAGAACTACTTAAACCTAACTAACCTAAGGACAGCACACACATCCATGCCCGAAGCAGGATTCGAACCTGCGACCGTAGCGGTCGCGCGGTTCCGGACTGCGCGCCTAGAACCGCTAGACCACCGCGGCCGGCAAGCCAGCATCCTTCCTCAAGTGTGCTCACGATAAATGACAACGGGCTGTTGTTAAATATTATTTAAACAATTAGTCGTGCCTTCTTGACAGAAGCGTCTTCATTTGTGGTGCCCGCTATTATGCGATTGACCGCTTTTAGAGTAGAACAATGTTTAAGTAGCACCTGCAGTCAACATTTAAATAAAGTTACAGCCAAAACAGTAAACTGTTCATTAAATAAAAACACTAGAGTAATAATATATCAGGTGCTGATGCTATGTTCATTTGCTGTGTAATAGTTGAGCACACGATGTTCGGACAAACATTTGTATTTTCCTAGGAGAAAGAAAAACTTCTTAGCCAAGATCGCAATAAAACACTGTGCTGTGGATAACCGGTTTAGGTAAACTACGTTACCATCATCAGATCTTCGCACAGGTTATTATAAACATCTTGTGCCAGATGCACACAAAATCTTTCCAATAAATCTTCATACGGTCAACATATAACATGAATGATGATGTATTGGCACGTCAAAAGTAAAAGTTATAATTGCTATATACACAAACCGCCTAAACATTACATCCATGTAATCACACGTCATTCCTACTAGGGCACCACCACAAGACTGACTGTCAACAGCCCATGCATTTTTTAAAATTTGTTTTTATGCACTGGCTGTTTAAAGTCGCTCCTGTGGCGCCCTAGCAGGCATGACGTGTGATTACATGGATGCAGTGTTTAGGCGGTTTCTGTATATAGCAATTATAACATTTTCTTTTGACGAGCCTATACATGATTCCTGTTATATGTTGTGCATATGAAGATTTAATGGAAAGTTTTTGTGTGCTTCTGGCTCAAGATGTTTATAATAACATGTACGAAGAACTGATGAAGGTAACATACTTTACCTAAACCGGTTATCCACAGCACAGTGTTTTATTCCGATCTTGACTAAGATTTTTTTCTTCTCCTAAGAAAGTAAATACAGATCGACCCTTCATACTCAGTATGAGTAAACTAATAAACATTTGTACAGTGAAAAACATTTAAAAGACGTCGTAAACCAACAGATAAAAGAGATACAGATACGTAGGTATCAGGGATGATAGCTATAGTCCAGTGAAATCATCTGAAATAGTGTATGTCGATATCACATATAGCATTTAAAAGTTGTTATTTCAGAGGTTCATTGTGAAAATATTTATCCTCTTCATCTCGGAGCATCACTTGCACTCAGCGTCATCAGTTACCTGCTGAATGTATTCCAATCTCTGTCTTCCTCTACAGTTTTTATCTTCCTCTACAGTTTTTACCCTCTAATACCATGGAAGTTATTCCCTGATGTCTCAACAGATGTCCTATCATCCTGTCCCTTCTTCTTGTCAGTATTTTCCGTATTGACTTCTTATATCCATATTGACTTCTTAAGTAATAGAACCCAGTACGTTGTCCTCGATGGTGAGTGTTCATCGGAGGTGAGGGTATCATCTGGAGTGCCCCAGGGAAGTGCGGTAGGTCCGTTGTTGTTTTCTATCTACGTAAATTATCTTTTCAATAGGGTGGATAGCAATGTGTGGCTGTTTGCTGATGATTGATGATGCTGTGGTGTACGGGAAGGTGTCGTTGAGTGACTGTAGGAGGATACAAGATGACTTGGACAGGATTTGTGATTGGTGTAAAGAATGGCAGCTATCTCTAAATATAGATAAATGTAAATTAATGCAGATGAATAGGACAAAGAATCCCGTAATGTTTGAATACTCCATTAGTAGTGTAGCACTTGACACAGTCACGTCGATTAAATATTTGGGCGTAACATTGCAGAGCGATATGAAGTGGGACAAGCATGTAATGGCAGTTGTGGGGAAGGCGGATAGTCGTCTTCGGTTCATTGGTAGAATTTTGGTAACATGTGGTTCATCTGTAAAGGAGACCGCTTATAAAACACTAATACGACCTATTCTTGAGTACTGCTCGAGCGTTTGGGACCCCTATCAGGTCGGATTGAGGGAGGACATAGAAGTAATTCAGAGGCGGGCTGCTAGATTTGTTACTGGTAGGTTTGATCATCACGCGAGTGTTACGGAAATGCTTCAGGAACTCGAGTGGGAGTCTCTGTAGGAAAGGAGGCGTTCTTTTCGTGAATCGCTACTGACGAAATTTAGAGAACCAGCATTTGAGGCTGACTGCAGTACAATTTTACTGCCGCCAACTTATATTTCGTGGAAAGACCACAAAGATAAGATAAGAGAGATTAGGGCTCGTACAGAGGCATATAGGCAGTCATTTTTCCCTCGTTCTGTTTGGGAGTGGAACAGGGAGAGAAGATGCTAGTTGTGATACGAGGTACCCTCCGCCACTCACCGTATGGTGCACTGCGGAGTATGTATGTAGATGTAGATATATTCCTTTCCTCTCCGATTCTGCGCAGATCATCCTCATTCCTTATCTTGTCAGTCCAACTAATTTTCAACTCTCTTCTGTAGCACCACATCTCAAGTACCTCGATTCTCTTTCGTATCGACTATCCCACAGTTTTACTAACGTACAATGATGTGCTCCAAACCTACGTCCTCAGAAATTTCTTCGACATATTAAGGCCTATATTTGACTAATAGACTTCTCTTGGCCAGGAATGCCCTTTTTGCCAGTGTTGGTCCGCTAGTAATGTTCTACTCGCTTCGACCCTCATGGGTTAGTTTGCTGCCAGGGTAGCAGAATACATTACCTTCCTCTACTTCGTGACCATCAACCCTGATGTTAGCTTTGTCGCTGTTCTCATATCTTTTCCTTCTCATTCATTTCGTCTTTGTTCGATTTGCTCTCAATCCATGTTCCGTACTCAGTAGACTGTGCATTTCATTCAGCAGATCATGCAATTCTTGTTCACTGCTATGTCATCAGCAGATCTTATCATTGATATCCTTCCACCTTGAATTTGAACTTCTCTCTTAAACCTTTGCGTTAATTCCACCAGTGCTTCCTCGACCTATGAAATGAACAGTAGGGGCGAGAGACTACATCCCTCTCTCACATCCTTTTTAATCTGGCACTTCCTTCTTGGTCTTCTATTCTTATTATCCCTCTTGACTCTTGTACGTGTTGTATAGTACCCGTCTCACCCTATAGCTTATCCGTGGTTTACTCAGAATTTCGAACATCTTGCACAATTTTACATTCTTGAATACTTTTTTTCAGGCCGAAAAATCCTATGGCCGTGTCTTGATTTGTCTTTAGCCTTGCTTCCATTAGCAACCGCAATGTCAAAACTGTCTCTCTGGTGCCTTTACCTTTTCTACAAGTTAAACTAATCGTCATCTAACACATCTTAAATTTTCTTCTCCATTCTTCTGTATATAACCTTGTCAGAAACTTGGATGTATGAGCTGTTAAGCTGATTGCGCGGTAATTATCGCACTTGTCAGCTGTTGCAGTCTTCGGAATTGTATAGATGATATTTTTCCGAAAACCAGTCAGATGGTATACTGCCATAATCATACATCCTGCACACCAACGTGAATAGTCATTTTGTTGCTACTTCCCCCTGATGTATTGTTATATTTTCCTTTTGCCTTACTTAATCTTAAGTCTTCCAAAGCTCTCATAAATTCTCATTCTAAAACTCCATTCCCTGTATCTTATACATCGTCTCCTGTTCTTCTTCTGTCACGTCGTCAGACAAGCCTTCACCCTCATAGAGGAGTTCAGTGTACACTTTCCGTCAATCCGCTCTCTCGTCTGCATTTAACAGTGGACTTACCATTGGACTCTAAATATTATCAGCTTTGCTTTTAATTTTGCCGTATGTCATCTTGACTTTTCTATATGCTGAGTCAGTCCTCCTGACAGTCATGTCTTTTTCGATTTCCTCACGTTTTTGATGAAGCCATTTCGTCTTAGCTTCCCTGACTTCCTATTTATTTCATTCCTAAGCGACTTGTATTTCTGTATCCCTGAATTTCCCTGAACATTTTTGGCCTTCGTTCTTTCTTCGATCAACTAAAGTATTTCTTCTGTTACCCATTGTCTCTTCGCAATTACCTTCTTAGTACCTGCATTTTTCTTTCCAACTTCTGTGATTGTCCTTTCTAGAGATGTCCGGTCCTCTTCAACTGTACTGCCTAGTGAGCTATTCCTTATCGCACTATCTACAGCCCTTTTAGCGTATCTCTTCATTCCTTAGTCTTTCGTAGCCCACTTTCTTAAACTTCAGTCTACTCTTCATTACTAGTAAATTGCATTTTGAGTTCATCTGCTCCTGAGTTCGCCTTACAATCCATTGAATATCTAATTTCGGAGTCTCTGTCCGACTACTATGTAACCTAAATGAAACCTTTCTGTATCTCCCTGTCTTCTCCAAGTATATCTCTTTTTTTTGTGATTCTTGAACAGAGTCTTCGCTATTGCTAGCTGAAGTTTATTGCAGAACTCAATTAGTCGTTCTCCTCTCTCATTCCTAGTACCAAGCCTATCTTATCCAGTAATTATTTCTTCTACTCCTTCCCCTATACCTGCATTCCATTCCCCCGTAACTATTAGATCACGTTTCCAGGTTGTTTTCCATTTAAACCCTCCCCGCTGCTTCTTACTTGTCCAAGCCAAAACAGAAACGCCGTTCGTTCATACTTCATACTGATAAACAGCCATTTTCGCTGAAAGGAAAAAGCTACGTCATTAACATTTTGGATTTGAAAAAAAATGTCTGAACTGTCTTTGCCTCGAGGTGCCTAACTGCTTCCTAAAGGTAAAACACATCCTGTTGGACAAAGATGACTGTAGATAATACTCGAAATTTTTATCTCATGGAATACAATTATTCAGAATAACTGAAGAACTGATACCCTCAAAATAAATACTTTTCTTCACGAAACGTAGTTTTACGCTTTACTTAAGCATATGCTCAAATAGTTTACTACCGACTACAAGGCACATTTGCAGTCACCGCTCGAGAGATAGATGAACCGATGAAGTTTCGTTGGTCGTCTCCCAGGCGCTGCTGTGCAAACCGATAAAATTTTATACTACGTTCGAAACCACGTCGTCCGAGTGTCTGATGTAGAAGCAGATGATAAGGGAGGAATTTATGTCTGTTGAAGATGCGAAAGACACTCGTCTGGCTGATCCCACATTCCTTGGCAATACGTATCGTGCCACTATGCTGACTGACAAGCCTCCTTGCCAAAACAGGTTCTTCATGTGACCTGTCAGTTGCATTCTTTGTCTTAGTCCTCTGTTTGACGTTGAAGCTGCCGGTTCGCACCTATGATCTAATAATCCGTGCAAATGCCTTGCGCGACGAACAGTGACGATCAAGATAGACACCTTGTACCGCCATACCGTTTCGAGAGCATTTCTTTGACATTCGCCGTGTAAAAGTAGTGTGTCTAGGTTCTTATTGGTGTAGATGTCTGCATGCAAGAACTGTTGATGCAGAAACGACCTGCCCGCAGGCGAGACAGTCCCTGATAGTTCAACAGTGCAGAAAAGTAAACAGTCGAAAGGCTTCGTACAATGACGTAGCCTGGCATAGGCGTGTTTACAATGCAATAGCCGATTCCGGCCGACTTGCATTTCAGTTTCAGAATTATTCTGGGATTTTTTTGAAGACGTTTCAACCTCAAAATTAACAAGTAACTATTCAGTAGGTATTATTTTCAAAGTCTACCAACAGCACTGCAGTCGTCTCTTCATGCTCTTTCGGATGCTATTAAAAAGTATGTTATAATGTTTAAAAATCATAATTGCTGCAATATCTCGATCAGTACAAGAGTTAAGTGAAGCCACTTTACCGTACAACGGAAGTACGTGCACTTAAGTATACTAGCATTGCCGAAAAAGTCGTTGGGATACCTGGAAGCATTCACGCAATAATAGGGGATTACGTCTTACGTGACTAACCCTCTATATAGAGGGTGATTCAGATGCCCTTATTGATTACGTTCTATGCAACCCGCACTACGTCTGTATCAAGAACGGTATCCCGACAGGCGACAGCCACGTAATCGATGTAAGTTCTTTCTCAGAGCTTTGAGTGGCTGTTAGCAAGCAGTATCATACTGTAAAAAATGAAAGTGACGATTAGCCATGCGTTACACGGCATTTTTGGACGAAGATATACCTTACTTCTGCAGTACTTATCCAAGTGTCTCTAATATTTCTTTGCGTTATAACCGGCGTAGTCATACAGGTTTGGGACGTCTCTGTAAGTTTACTTCGTTTATACTACTAAATCTTTCGTAAAGGGTTAAGAAACTGTGCCTTATATAAAGTGTGTTTCACCATCGGCATCGACGAGATTAACAGCGCGGAAGTAGCAACTTTCTGGAAAATGACTCAATGTCCAAAATTAAAGCAACGAACCGCTATTTCTCCGTCTTGTGTCTAATTCTCTGGCAACAGATGCCCGTAGAATCGTCTTCTGCACGGAAAATGGCATTCAGATTAACGGACAACCACGTCATGGGTAACGTCAGGGAACCTATCAAGTAGTGTTTTTCGGGTAGTACCACATCCACAATAGCTGTGTATACAGTCACAGACTGTGTATAGCACAACTAAGACACCTACCAGAAGCTCTGTGGTGGAGGGCCATAAGAATAATGGAACTGAAACTGATGAGATCCGATGGCTTAATGTGAATCGTTCTGTCGTTTCTTGGATGCGGCAACAATTTAGAGAGACCGAAACAGTACCCCAAAGACGAGGGCAGAACCGACTACATGTGATATCAGAAAGAGAGGTCCGTTATTTGGATGAAAGGGCACGACGGTGCCACCTTAGCCCTGCACAGCAACTGGCATCTGGCCTTGCAGAATCCACTGGACGTGTTATACTGAGATAAATGTTGCCCAGCAGATTCGGCAAAGTGGCCTTTGTTGCTGGAGATCTGCTATGTGTGTACTTCTAGTGTGTCTTCACAGAGGGGAACATCTAGAGGGGTTGGTTCAAATGGCTCTGAGCACTATGGGACTCAACATCTGTGGTCGTAAGTCCCCTAGAACTTAGAACTACTTAAACCTAACTAACCTAAGGACATCACACACATCTATGCTCGAGGCAGAATTTGAACCTGCGACCGTAGCGGTCACGCGGTTCCAGACTGAAGCGCCTTTAACCACACGGCCACACCGGCCGGCCCATCTAGAGAGGAGTCGTCAACATGCCACCTGGGCGGTTGAACAGTGGGCCAATGTTCGTTTCACAGATGAGTCCCGATTTGGTCTGGAGATGCATTCGCATTTGGAGGGAACGTGAAATATGATTTTGGGATTCAAACATTATGGAAAGAGACCGATATCGAGTAGGTTCAGATGGTTCAAATGGCTCTGAGCACTATGGGACCTAATTTTCGAGATCGTCAGTCCCCTAGAACTTAGAACTACTTAAACCTAAAGACATCACACACATCCATGCCCGAGGCAGGATTCGAACCTGCGACCGTAGCGGTCGTGCGTTTCCAGACTGTAGCACCTAGAACCGCTCGCCCACCCCGGCTGGCAATATCGAGTAGGATCCCTAATGTTGTGTGCAGGAGTTATGTTGACCATATGAACATCTCTTCATGACATTGTATGGGTGAATCGGCAAGGTCTACTTGCTGTCAGGTATTGTGACGAGATCTTGAGAACTGATGTGCGGTTGTTGCGAGGTGGTGAACACCCAGACTTCAAATTGATGGACGATAGTGATAGACCTCATAGAGAAAGAGCAGTTTATGTTTTCTTGGAAACGGAAGATACTGCACGCAAGGCGTGGCCAGCTCGCTCTCCCGAACTGAATCCCATAGAGCACTAGGAAGACGGATTGGATCACTTCAGAATCCGACAATTACACTCCAAGACTTGCGAGCAGCTCTCCACGAAGAATTGGCGTTATTGCCTCAACATGAGACTGATGATATCATTCACAGCATGCTCCATCGTTGTGAGGCCTGTATTGCTGCCAGACGTGGTCATACGTCTTACTGAGCACATTAACTATTTGTCGAAATGTGTGTGCAAATCCATTAAGTTGGAAAAAAAGGAAGAACATTTTTGTCTACCGTTATGCATACTGCGGCTGTTTACGTTGTGATCTCTTTACATTGTTTCCACTTTACTATCACCTGTGGTAAAATAAACACAACCTTCCAAAATTTTTTGTTTGTGCTTTAATTTTGGACACCAGTGTCATCACGCTGTGGTCATAACGTTTTGATAATTACCTCGAAACAATGAAGTTGCGACCGTGGTGATGTTAGTCTTTCTCTAAATACCCAACTTTCAATACGACACATTTTCGCAATGGTTGATGACATTGCCAAGACCCTAGTTATAGCAGTAGAGAAGTCTGCGTTCTACTTTTCTCGTGTTCGCTGTTGTTCTGGTATCATCAGAATTTTTCTTTATCCTTGCACATATATTCCATGAAGAGGTTTGTTGTTGATAATATCGATTCATTCAGGAGAAGCTGCAACAATCACTCAAGGAAGACCAGGCGAAAAATTTTTTATTAATTAGTATAACATATCCTTAAGCACTGTAGAGGAAAGTGCGCACTATTCAGGAGGTATTATTTTCATCAGCCTACCAACAGCACAGTGCGAACTGGATGACAAACTCTGAGTTTTCAGATTAGAAGTGATGGATTCCTTGAGGAACACTCCTTCTGTTCCGTATAGGAGTTCTTAGTGCTTCAGAACTTTTTAGGACAATGTATTGTTTATTCGTGTATTCTGTCACAGTTTTTGTCGTGTTTTATTGACGCTTTAGTTCTTTTATTTATAAATTATATTATCATCATTCTGCAAACTATGTACCCACTTGTTCCATGACAAAGTAGCTTTGGTTTTCACTGTACCACAGCGCCTGATAAACATATAAATAAATAAATGTTCCTGTTACCATATCTTCGCCGTTCTGGAATTACCTGCCACGCAGTGGTCTGTTCATCTGACGAAGGAGGAAGAATTCACTGGGTGCTACATCGGCTGAAAACGGAGGAAGAGGCAAAATTTGATGGCCCAAACAATGATGTGGGGTGTTGTTCTGGAGTAAACACACTCTTGCTTGGACAGCTTGCCAGAACGCTTCGTCTCGACGGCCTCCCTTCATCTTGGTTGGAGATCTCAGTAGTAAGCTCCTATAAAGTTTTACCTTTTACGAGCAAAACCTTTTTGCATCACACCATGGCAATCCCAAGAAACATTCAGCACCACCTTACTGTTGACGGTTGCGCCTTCATTTTTTTGGGCGTTGGCGAATCTACGTGTTTCTACTGCTTGCTTTGCTCTTCCTCCTCGCTGTAATACTCACGTACCCAGCACTAGTCCATGGTGATGAGGCGGCTGAAGTATTCACCTGGCTTTGCCTGACACATCTGTAACAATTTCTCTGCTGTGCCCTTTTTGAGTGGGTGTGGGCCGTCGGGGAACCCAGCGTGTGACGACTTTTGTCGTGTTCAAAATGAGGCGCAGGACGTTGAAAACTCATTAGTGACTTGTATTCACATTTTACACTATGTTCTCATCTGTAATACGCCAGTCTTCGATCATCACAGGCAGCACTTCTTTTGCGATTCCCTCCTCTTCACGGATAGGTGGTCTGACGTTAGTTCTGCGTCATTCAGACTTGTGTGACTACTGCGCCACGTAACCAATGTGTCGTAGGATGGTGCAATATTGCCGCACACGTCCACCAGCTCAGAATGGATTTATGAAGTTCCAGCATACTGATGGAGGATAGGACCAGCAAGTTGAGTATCAAATATCTTTAGTTCGTTCTAATATACGTCACCATTGTGATAATAATAATTTCTTTGTCGTGACTAGTTTCGGACCATCACATCCATTTATAACCCACAGCGTTAGACGTAAGAGCAATTGTACTTTCCACCAATGTACATGTGAGCAAGCAAATGTTCGTTATTCGTCCTAGAAATCATTACTTGAATGAAAACATGTTAAACTTCATGTGAGTATATAATGCGATTTCTTTCCAGTACAACGCAGTGGACTGCATGGTTATACTTACGTCTAAGGCTATGGTTTGAAAACTAGCCACGACAAAGAAATAACTATTATCACCACTGTGGCGGATATTAGAAGTTAGTGAACATATCAAAATCGATTGCTGCAGCGTTGTTCCCCTTCAAATGCAGAAAAAGAATTACCGCACGATGCTCCAATTTGTAAATGTGCTCCACTTTTCAGTGTTCACTCTTCTAACGATGTGGTACAGTACTGAGGCGCGGGCAGTTTAATTTCTACTGTTCTGCAACTCGTTTTACGCTCAGTTTCGGAAACTATTACAGAGAGTTAATCGTCGTTTGTTTTAAAGCGTTTGGCAGCTCTTAAAGTTTTTTAGCATTTTGCTTTGTCGTAAATTTGACCTGGAGTGCACCAAAATGCTAGCAGACCAGGAGAAGGCGCAATATGTCATCTGGTATGCAGAATCCAGATCTGTGTTTGTGGTACTGCGGAACTAACGACGCAAGTATGAAAACGGACACAAAACACGTGAAGACATTCGTTATAGTCCGAAGCTTCACATTCGATGTGGCCAAATGTGCGATAGGGTGATAGGGCAAAACCATAACGCTCCTGGATGTGCTCGAGCCATTACTGCTACCAGACATCGAAGAGGTACAGACGTCATCATTTTCCAGCGTGATGGTGCACCCACACTGAAGTGCTGAATGACTTGTTTCCTGAGAGGTGGATTGGTTGTGATGGTGGCATCGCATGGCCCTGCGTGCTCCCTTTATCACGCCATTAGACTTCTTTTTGTGGGTTACGTCAAGGATCGCCCCGTGTAGACAACCAAAGTCAGTGAGACAACTACCTTTCAGCCATGAATCAATAAAGAAATCAAAACTGCTGGCGCTGTAATGCTGACACAGGTAGTACTAGAACATAATCTTGATGTTCTGCGAGCCGGCAAATCAGCTCTGACAGCTACCAAGAATTCTACAACTAATCACTATGCTCTGTCAAGAGACGGAGCATAGTTTCCAAGTTACGATTTTTTGAAACGATAGCGGGACGTTTTGGACATAATGTATAGTAACTGCAGCCATGGAGAAATGGTGACAATATAAACGGAATGTTTTTCAATTAAACAAGTAACTGTACAACTAGATGAGTACCGTGGGTCTTCATCGGTGGACTCACCGCCCACGGCCCTCCCCCTCCTATTGCGTGGAGAAGGAAGTCTCCACTCTCAATACGACCTGTATGCGCTATCAAAAGGGTTAAAGCTCAACCCATCCAAAACTCAAGCGGTACTGGTTCGTCATTCAAGACTCATTAGCCAGAAATGTGGGGAATCCGTATCATCTATAATGTTAAATGGGACAAATATCAACATCTCCCTTCAGCAAAGAGTCTAAGAGTAATAATAGATGGAAATCTAAATTGGACTGAGAACGTAACTGTAGTGTGCAAGAAGGCATAAGCGTGTCTCCATGCCATATAAAAATATAAAAGCACTTCCCTTTTCCCAGGAGGTTATTGGATATAGGTTCCGCCTGGAACTGTTTATGAATGTCTGTGTTCGTTATACCTGTGATGTTGGGATCTTTGATCATATTTCACGATTACACGCACGGGTATGCTGGCTGCGTGTAGATAAGCGCAGCGATTTCCATACCCTCTGTCTTCTCTACTGTCTTATCAGTATACGAGTACACTGTCCCCATCTCTCTCCTCGACCTGAACACTCTTGTCTGAACAAAGTGGCAGGAACACCCGTTCTCATGAAATCAAAGTCCTTTCTGTCCCACTGTATCGTTCAGCTACCTCCTCGAAGTCCTTCTCCGTGGCAGGAACCCGACTCTAGAATAACCTCCCACATTATTATTATATAAATGAATAACATCTCCAGCTTCAGCCACTGAAGCAACAATAATGATTACCATTATCCCTGTAGGCCCCTAGCACTTATTACCCTTCTACACCCTTCTCCTCAACCAGATTTTACTAATTTCCCAGTATTCTTAGCTGGTATAGTCTCATTAAATTTTGTTTCGCCAAAACTCGGTATATCAGAAAACATTTATGTTGTACACCTGTAAATCCTTTTTATATCTGCCACTAGCCTCATTGTTATTACTGTCATTATTTTGTCATTATTATTATTATTATTATTATTATTATTATTGACTTTTTTTTCTCAGACTTAAGTCTGGTTAAAAATGGAACGTGACGCGGACCTCGGTCAAGCGTGACTTCCTTGTAACTGTATGGTATATGTTATATTGCATTTAGGAACTTTCGGGTAATTGAACATGTATCAGTAATTACAGATTTTTGTAGTTGTATATATATGTTTGGATGTAGCTGTATTGCATTGATGTACTGGTGAATATTGTGAGGTATGACTCCTGTAGTTGATAGTATAATTGGGATAATGTCGACTTTATCCTGATGCCACATGTCCTTGACTTCCTCAGCCAGTTGGATGTATTTTTCAATTTTTTCTCCTGTTTTCTTCTGTATATTTGTTGTGTTGGGTATGGATATTTCAATTAGTTGTGTTAATTTCTTCTTTTTATTGGTGAGTATGATGTCAGGTTTGTTATGTGGTGTTGTTTTATCTGTTATAATCGTTCTGTTCCAGTATAATTTGTATTCATCATTCTCCAGTACATTTTGTGGTGCATACTTGTATGTGGGAACGTGTTGTTTTATTAGTTTATGTTTTATGGCAAGTTGTTGATGTATTATTTTTGCTACATTGTCATGTCTTCTGGGGTATTCTGTATTTGCTAGTATTGTACATCCGCTTGTGATGTGATCTACTGTTTCTATTTGTTGTTTGCAAAGTCTGCATTTATCTGTTGTGGTATTGGGATTTTTAATAATATGCTTGCTGTAATATCTGGTGTTTATTGTTTGATCCTGTATTGCGATCATGAATCCTTCCGTCTCACTGTATATATTGCCTTTTCTTAGCCATGTGTTGGATGCGTCTTGATCGATGTGTGGCTGTGTTAGATGATACGGGTGCTTGCCGTGTAGTGTTTTCTTTTTCCAAATTACTTTCTTTGTATCTGTTGATGTTATGTGATCTAAAGGGTTGTAGAAGTGGTTATGAAATTGCAATGGTGTAGCTGATGTATTTATATGAGTGATTGCTTTGTGTATTTTGCTAGTTTCTGCTCGTTCTAGAAAGAATTTTCTTAAATTGTCTACCTGTCCATAATGTAGGTTTTTTATATCTATAAATCCCCTTCCACCTTCCTTTCTGCTTAATGTGAATCTTTCTGTTGCTGAATGTATGTGATGTATTCTATATTTGTGGCATTGTGATCGTGTAAGTGTATTGAGTGCTTCTAGGTCAGTGTCACTCCATTTCACTACTCCAAATGAGTAGGTCAATACTGGTATAGCATAAGTATTTATAGCTTTTGTCTTGTTTCTTGCTGTCAATTCTGTTTTCAGTATTTTTGTTAGTCTTTGTCTATATTTTTCTTTTAGTTCTTCTTTAATATTTGTAGTATCTATTCCTATTTTTTGTCTGTATCCTAGGTATTTATAGGCATCTGTTTTTTCCATCGCTTCTATGCAGTCGCTGTGGTTATCCAATATGTAATCTTCTTGTTTAGTGTGTTTGCCCTTGACTATGCTATTTTTCTTACATTTGTCTGTTCCAAAAGCCATATTTATATCATTGCTGAATACTTCTGTTATCTTTAGTAATTGGTTGAGTTGTTGATTTGTTGCTGCCAGTAGTTTTAGATCATCCATGTATAGCAAATGTGTGATTTTGTGTGGGTATGTTCCTGTAATATTGTATCCATAATTTGTATTATTTAGCATGTTGGATAGTGGGTTCAGAGCAAGACAGAACCAGAAAGGACTTAATGAGTCTCCTTGGTATATTCCACGCTTAATCTGTATTGGCTGTGATGAGATGTTATCTGAATTTGTTTGGATATTAAGTGTGGTTTTCCAGTTTTTCATTACTGTGTTTAGAAACTGTATCAATTTAGGATCTACTTTGTATATTTCCAATATCTGTAGTAACCATGAGTGGGGTACACTATCAAAGGCTTTTTGGTAATCAATGTATGCGTAGTGTAGGAACCTTTGTTTAGTTTTAGCTTGATATGTCACCTCTGTATCAATTATCAGTTGCTCTTTACATCCTCGTGCTCCTTTGCAGCAGCCTTTTTGTTCTTCATTTATAATTTTGTTCTGTGTTGTATGTGTCATTAATTTCTGTGTGATGACTGAAGTTAATATTTTGTATATTGTTGGTAGGCATGTTATGGGGCGATATTTAGCTGGGTTTGCTGTGTCTGCTTGATCTTTAGGTTTCAGATAGGTTATTCCATGTGTAAGTGTATCAGGGAATGTGTATGGGTCTGCAATGTAACTGTTAAATAACTTAGTTAGATGTGAATGTGTTGAGGTGAACTTCTTTAGCCAGTAATTTGCTATTTTATCATTTCCAGGGGCTTTCCAATTGTGTGTAGAATTAATTGCTCGGGTGACTCCATG
Organism: Schistocerca cancellata; assembly: GCF_023864275.1. Taxonomy (NCBI): domain Eukaryota; kingdom Metazoa; phylum Arthropoda; class Insecta; order Orthoptera; family Acrididae; genus Schistocerca; species Schistocerca cancellata. Next base: position 602,659,976 of record NC_064631.1, on the reverse strand, counting down.
TTGCAAAATTATCACTTCAGGCATTTGTGGTATCATCTTGTATGTGTCTGTTTCTGCTTGTATCCACCGTGCATGCCTGTTATGTTGTACCGGGTTTGACCATATGCTGCTCCAGAAGTGTTCCATGTCTGTTATGTTTGGTGGATTGTCTATTTTAATGTGTGTGTTATCCATTGTTTGGTAAAATCTCTTTTGGTTTGTGTTGAATGTTTGGTTTTGTTTCCTTCTATTTTCACTTTTTTTGTATCTTCTAAGTCGTTTGGCCAATGCTTGTAATTTCTGCTTTTTTTCATCTAATTGCTCTATTGCTTCTTGTTGTGAGATTTTACCTAACCTTTTTCGTTTTTTGTCTGATATTTCATTTCTTATAAATTGTGTTAGCTGTCCGATGTCTTTTCTCAGTTTTTCTATTCTGATCTGTAGCCTGTGTTGCCATGCTGGTTTTGTGGGTTTCTTCTGTGTGTTGGTTTGTTCTGATCTCTGTCTAGTGTGTATATTTAGTGTAGTGAGTGCTCCTATATAAACCAGTAGTTGTAACTCTTCCATAGTTGTGTTTTCATTTATTTTGTTGTGTATGATTGTGTTGATAGTTTTTATTGTTGTTTCGACTTGTGGGTTATTTGGCGGTCTATGCAAGAATGGTCTAATGTCTGTATTTGTGTCTTTGTATTCTATATATGTCAGCTGAAATTTCTCTTCTATATCTAACATGTGTCTCTCTTCGTGTTCTATTTGTGCTTGTTCTGGTGGCTGTCTTAAGATTTCGTTTTCCTCTGATTGTTTAATTGATGCGTGTTGGTCATTGTTTGTTTGCTCTGGGATGTTTGAGTCCATTACTATATTTTCTTCTTCTTCTGATTTCACATTATTTTGTTCCAGTATTTGTTGTACTTGTTGTTTGATGTTTTCTAATTCTGACTGGGGTATCCTGTTATTTTTGATTATTACACGGATCTGATCAGCTAGTCGTTGTTCTGTTAAAAATTTTAATTCCGGGTATCTGGTAATAAATGTTGTGTATACTTGTGATCTGTATCCAGTTGTGTTGGTTCCTAGGTTTGTTGCTTGGTAATAACAGAACATGAGGTGTCGATTAACTTCATCTGACCATCTCATCTTCTGTCTTTGTTTTCCTTCTAGGGTGGTTGCAGGAAGCATATCCTGCAAAACACCTCTATTCGGATTTAAATGATTTTCCAGTTGGCTAGCAGTGTCGTTACCATTGTGGGCGGGCATAGGGTTCAAGCGTCGTCCCCGACCATGACGGCGCTTGTCCGAGGCTTCTTTAGTTCTGTCCTGAACCAAGTAATCACACTAAAAGGGGGGTTAGCCCTATTAGTGGTTTGTTCTTTTCGTCGCCTTTTACGACTGGCAGAACATACCGGAGGCCTATTCTTTTCCCGGGCCTCCACGGGGTTTATTATTATTATTATTATTATTATTATTATTATTATTATTATTATTATTATTATCACTGTTAGTGGCAACAGCAGTAGTACAAGTGCAACAATTATTAACTTCATTAGTTCATAGTCAATGTTATGTACACACGTTGTCGACATGGACACTCAAATCGTTTTAATACCGTTTGTCAAATAAAAATTGTTATTTCTTAGGAATTTATGGTGTAAAAAGTTACTGTATGTGTGAAACCCTCGACCGATGTGAGAGAGGGCCTTATAACCTAATCGGGTAAGATGAAATAAATAAATAAGGAAGGGTGCACTCCAACTGCAGTCAGCCAGTAGACCGATCACTGGCTTGCGCCACAAGCTACCTGTCCACAAACGAAGTATTACGCAGTGACGGCAGTGATTATAGTGCGGTTGTGAGAATTGAACAACTGAGATACTCAAACAGCAAAACTGAAATTCCTAAAAAAATACCCAGCTATATATAGCCTTAAAAATGAAATAAGAAACGGATACATCTGTCGGAAATTAAAAACATTTAATATAAATGAGAAGATGGGTGAATAGAGAAGGAACTAGTGGTACTACCTCTTTCAAAAGGGAGACGATGGACATACGATAAAGTCGTCGCTGTGTAAATCGATTCACCGGAGACACGTTGGCCTTTCGAGGAAAAAATAATCGGCAAATGACCTGGGTATTCTTATGCGACCGTAACGGACCGCATGCTTCACCATGAAAATGATAACGAATAGAAATAATAGGATAAATAAGCTTAAGAGGAATTACGTAAACTACCATCGCCATTTACGTTCATACTCGTTTACGCAGTATTTTTGTTTCTATAGTGTGCTGAGATCACACAGGAAAAGGATGATACATCTCAAGAGTCACGAAATCACTGTAGGGTTAGCATGTTCACACTTCAGACAGTCGTTTTTTACTGACGAGAGATTACATTTTTCGAGGCGATAATCCGAGCCCCACAGCATTTCCACTGCTGGAATTTTCCAAGTTTGGCTCGGTGTGCGTGAGAATAACACGTAGTTCATGGGTCCCTGTGTTGGCAGAATTTTATACTACCGAGCTATTTTCCGGTATAGTCCTTTCCTCCAACGTCCTTCGGAGAATCAGAGTAACTTCCTTGCGAGGAATGGTTTGAAAATACCACTGAACTGCATTTGAGGATGGTATGTTGAAAGATCTCTGTTGGATTCATTTCATGTTAATTTCTTAAATATGTTGTCATTTACGGCATAAATTCCTCTTCTAAATTTACTGTGGTGTTTCTGACTATCTGGGAGGAGACTGAGCAGTGGAACGTGTTACTTTTACACATAAACAAGAACGATCTGTCACACTACTACACTTTAAAACGCAGTTTATACGTAATTCATGTCACACAGTCTCATACGGAACCTACATCCGCTTTCTTTTATATACTGTATATGATAAGATACTGTCATCACCCTTCCCTTCTGTGTGAGAGGATGAATGAGCAAATGTATTTCTAGTGGCATGCATGATGGTAGCAGACAAGCCTGTCTGCTAGAGAACAGTAGGACCAACGTCAGCTTTCTAAAAGCAAAGAGGTTTCTATTCTTATTATGGTCCTGTCCGTCCCTTGTCATGTTGGTATAGGAAGCTGCCTCTCTGGTCACTTACGTTTGTATCTGTGAGGCACCCCTCAGGAGAGACCCACAGCAGTCTGTCTGCGGCGAGCGTCTGAAGTGGTAAGATCTCCGGCTAAGTGCGTCTCTGCTAAGTCCGTAGGACAATGTATTTCTTAAGTTCAGCCTAACTGAAAATTTAATCACCTTTATTTCAGGTTTAGCTCTAAAATATCTAATGTTATCTTAAATTGCAACGCAGTGTAATTCGAGTGTGTAGTTCAGAATATCTTCCAGTAGTTGCTTTGTCACTACTTTGTGAGTAAAGTGGAACCACGTGTTGATCAGTAACTCTAACTAAGATCATCAGTCTTAAATGCGAATGTGCGTGAGATTATAATGTCTCGTCTTGACAATATTTTTCAATATAGCAACTTTACTTTATGTTCAGCCCACGTGGGGTGTACTTTGTGAGACCAGTACCACGAGTTTATACAATTTTTTGATCCATCAGAATAATAGTAAGACGATAGTAACCAGTTCGAGGTTTTTCTTTTGTAAATTGCGTGTCGATGTAATTTATTTTAATTATCAAAATTATTGAGGAGTTACACTCTTTGTGTAAACCAAGTTGACCACGTGAAGCATGTGGTGGAAGCATCAAAGTAGCCCTCAGCTATTCTTTTCGGGAAGATTTCACATACCAGTGTGTGGTAATTTCACGACGGGCAGGATTGCGCTACGAACGTAACTTCTTTGGGTGAAAATTGAATCGGTTGGTTGTGGTTAATTTCCTCTTGGATATGTTTCAACGTTCTTCGTGTGTTATTTTATGAATGCAGTGTTGTATGTAGTCTCCCAATCTTGGCTCCCTATTTGATGTGTTCCATAAGGTTACGAACTCACATTTTCACAATCCTAAATAAGGCACCAGTTTAGTTATGAATCAAGTTTAATATGCTGAAATTTTAACGGAGCAATGATCAATGTTAAAATAAATGTCCAAATATAAACTGATTTATTTCTTTTTATTTAAATTGTCTTTATATATATATATAGATATATATCACCGGTTATCGTAAGATGAGTGCTAAAAGATTATAATTAATGTTAGTCTGGTTGGGAATTTGGTAAGCTAGACTGGATACCTTGTGAAACAGTTGCGCAGTAATACAAGGTTAACTTCCTCAGATAGCTCACAGCTTTTAACCCACTTTTATGGTCTTGAATATCAGCACCGCTTTCAGAACAAATTAATGCAACAACATTACAATGTGTCGACTGACATGAAGATTAAGTTTTTTTTTTTTTTTTTTTTTGATGCGGCAGGCAGCCTGCACCTTAGGACATTGGGGACTGCTGTGTTGTGCTAAAGAAAAGAAATCCAAAAAACAGAACGCAGCGTGTGGCGAGGAAGAGGCAAGGCGCTCAGCTCCCGCCCTCACTGCTCCTAGCTTCTGCAGTCCTCAATTGCGGCTGCGGCCGCTACGGGCAGTCAACCCCATTTCCGCCGTCGGACGCAACACCTTGCATTTAATGTCATTCCTGCTTTGCCTGGTTCCAAGTTATCATACGGCGGCCGGTGTGTTCTATAATTATTCAATCATCCGCGCAGTTTATTAGCGGTAATTTGCGCAATGTATGGCATCAGCGAGAGCTGCTGAACACAAGTTTGCGCTAATGACCGGTTTCTGGGTGGGTAAAAGCGGCCAGACCGCAGAAGGGACCGGGCCCTGGGGGTCACCAATTATCCCCACTGGTATTACACGCGCGCACCTCCCCAAGGCTTTCGTTTTTTTTATTATTTTTATTTTTTATCGGCTGTGTGTCCTCCGTCGCTCTACTTGCAACTGATTCTTCACTCATTCAGGACATGGCTTTCCAGTCGGTAGGGAGTGTATTAATTAAAATTCGTTGAAGTTGTAGTGGAGATCTACAGTTTGATAATCTGTTTACAGAGAAGCACTAAGCCAACGTCGGCTGATTCACGCATGAGTTGGCGCAAGCTTTCATCTGTAGCGCCTCTAGGCTTTAAGGACAGATATTGATCACAAGAAAAATGAGTTTGAATGTAGAGAGATAGCAAAAAGCAGATTCGCATCCATCTTGAGTGTCTTAATGCCGTGCAGCAAGTCAAATCAAACAGGCATATTAAACTCGTTTTACATGTTGATCTCTGCTTACATGGACATCTCTATACTTGCGATCTACACACACACACACACACACACACACACACACACACACACACATATGTATCTTTGAAAACCTGTTTCAAAGCTTCATCTTGTCACTCTCCAGAACTCCTGAAGAGTTGCGCCACGTACGTAGCTGGACTGCAACTCCTTGGAGAAAAAATTTCGTGAACAGTTTCAAAGCTAAAGTCAGAAAGCCGTTTCTGTTAAGAATGTTTCGTTCTGGAGTGTAGTAAGCGTTGTTATGATACTTAACGAATATGAAATCTCTATGTTGGACTGAGACTCGACACATAACTTTCTCCTTCACAGGCAGCACTTTTACCAAACGAGCTATCCGAGCAGGCCTCAAAGTTCAAGTAAGAAATATGTGACAACTCGCAAATGTTTGAGACGATTACTATTTCTCTGTAGTTTAAGAAATCGCATTCACTTCAAGTAGTATTGCCTAGTCACTTAAGTTTAAGCTTAATTTCGTTCATCACAATGGATGGTTTTGGAAAGTCTGCAGTTGTGTTATTCATGATTCAAATAAATTCAAATAATGAAAAACTGCACCAGTTACGTATCTTTTCACGCTTAACGCAATGCGTTCTGAGAATTTATTATCGTTTTTCAAGTGCATTTGTTTACCTAAATATTTTTTGTGCCATTGCATGCCTCTCTTGCATTGTAGTGGTCTTTTTGAGGTTACACTGCAATCGAAAAATGGGACAAAATGAATCTTGGAATGTTTTTATATGTTAACGTTGAAGATGGTATTTTTGTTTGTATACTTACAAGTACCGTGCCTGCTCCATTACACAGAATAACATGCACAGGCAAATCATCACTTACACTATTTGTTTTTGTAATCAAAACCTGCTACAGACATATTACGACACTATGATTTCACAAAGAACTTGCACACAGTCAGAGGTGTTACATTTTTTGTGGATTACATTGAAATTTCAAAATTGCCAATTATAAAATTTATTTTACCATTACTGACTGTATAATGATCGATTACACTCTCCCTCTCTCTCCCTCTCTCTATGGGAGAAAATGTACATATTTATGGAACTTACTACAGTTATTATATGCAAGAGAAAGATTTGAAACAATTAATTGATTCGCTATCTAGTCTGTCATTGACAAGATTTTCTCCTTACTTTTGTGCTGTAAAAATATTTCAAGCTCTTCCACAAAATCCATTGTATGTGATTTTGCGTAGTGATGGAATAGCAAAAGATCTCCTTCTATGTTTTCAAATGGGTCTCCAGTGTTTGTGTGCTGCTATTGATGATTTTGTAAATTGGTTATGTGTGTAACAGCTGATGGGTTCAATGTATCTAATTCGAAAGTTCCTGCCAGTTTTTCCTATGCAGGAGCTTGAGCAAGCTCTACTCCTGATTTTGCGTATTCCTGAGTCTGAGAATTTATGTTTTTTATTGTTTAAGTGTGGACTAATTTGTGTTGCAGTTTTCTGTTTGTAGAAAAAAGCTACTTCATTGTATGTGACCAAAGTAGGTTTGTTATTTTTTGTGAAATGTTACCTACGTAAGCTATTTTGGTTCTATTATTGGTTCCTTCTAGAGAACCAAGCATTTTTTCTTTTTTGTTACTTCTTTGCATTTTGTCTATTGCTGATTGAGGAAGTTGTCAGCTACTGCAGTCTACTAAATGATATCTGCTTCTTCCTCCCTGTCTTCTTTGTTCATTGGGTTTCTGTTGGCTGTATGTAACACCGTTTTGTATGTAGCTTTCTTGTGTACGTCTGGGTGACATGATGTGGCAGGTATTGTGTTGCTGGAAGTTGGCTTTTTTCTGTATGTCTTGAAATTGTGCCTGTTGTTCCGATTTTCTATGAAAAAATTCAGAAAATTAGAGTTATTATTTTTTTTTAGTCTTCAGCTGCGATATTTATTTTCTTCTGTACATTATTATTCAAATTTATGATGTTATTGATGTCCTTCGTGTCACCTTTGAGTAAAATTAAGCTGTCTGCTACAACTTTTTTTTAGTATTTTTTAAGCAGGGTTTCTGACAGCTGAATATTTTCTGTTCTAGGTGGTGTATGAAAATATCTGCTATTGTGTGTAGGCCTATATTCTCTGTTGCACTTTTCGATTATAAAAACAAACAGCGTTAGTGATGATGTGTGGTTGTGTGTGTGTGTGTGTGTGTGTGTGTAATATTCTGTGTAGTGGAGGAAGTACAGTACTTGTTAGCAGACAAGCAAAATTACTATCTGTAACATTAGCAAATGAAAACATTCCAAGAACCGTTTTATCCGATTTTCCGATTGCAGTATAACCTCAAAAAGATGAATACCACTCAAGAGTGGCAGGAAATCACACATGGAAACGGCATGAAACATTTTATGTAAACAAATGCATTTGAAAATGAGAGCAAATTCTCGCAAAGCTTTGTTCTCAGCATGAAAGAGAAGTAACTGGTGCAGTTTTTCATTATTCGAATCATAATTGTAATATACTTCACAACAACAGTAATCTATTATTAACTCCACCAGTAGAGCAAATGAGCCTTTGGTTCACATTACCAAAGGAACCAGAAACACGGATTGTTTTTCCCGCTTCAGAAACTGTGTTGTGGCTGTGCTGGTGGTTCAGGTGGTAGAGTGTGGCTACAGAATAGGCCGATACCCCTTTTTTTTTTATTTTTCAGTGCGACCGTGGTGGCAAATTGCATTCGGCACAAGAACAACGTTACAAGAAAAAAAACGTACCGTCTGACTAAGAGCAGTTGTTATTGATATTTTCTTTTTGTTAAATTTGTATAGGCTGCACAATCCCTTAAATGAGGTGTCAGCTTGATTTAAGAAATGGAAAACCGAAATGTCATAAAAGCCTGGTTTTTGAATGGCTCATCTCGAACTCAAATTCATCAAATATAAATAAGCAATCTAATGGTTCATTTCTAACAGTTCAGGAATGCACGGCCAAATTCAAATGTGACTGTATTTCTCTTGACGATACTCCACATCAAGTGTGTCGCAAAATTGCTGCCACAGATGCAAACATAAAGAATGTGCAAAATATACAATTCGAAGATCGGCCGTTAAAGGTGTATGGAATTCCTGGCGCCATTCACGTTTCAGGAACAAGGCAAAGGTAATATCTTTGTTCAAGAAACCGTAACGCAAAGACTGTAACATTTGCAGAGGTAAATTTCTCCTAAATCTGATACATAAATAAGATGAAAGTATGTTAAACAATAAATTTCAGAGGAACATAAATACTTCACTGGACAGGAACGAAGTGGATTCGTAAGAGAAATGTCAGTTACAAATAAGATGTTCATTTCGAAGTAATTAGTAAATTAACGAGGGAAACTTACACGCATACTGTTTTAATCTGTTTCAACGACAATGATAATGGGACTAAACACTGTTCAGTGATAAACAACGAACGGCTTTGTTGTCTACTAAAAAACTTTAACCTCATCGATTACCTCTTAATTTCAGGATTAATTGTGTTACAGGGACTGAAAGTTTCTTTTCCCCTCTTCAGTCAAGGATTGCTCTTCTCGATAACAAGACGAGTTAGTTTTTCGTGTTGTTGTTGTTGTTGTGGTCTTCAGTCCTGAGACTGGTTTGATGCAGCTCTCCATGATACTCTATCCTGTGCAAGCTTCTTCATCTCCCAGTACTTACTGCAACCTACATCCTTCTGAATTAGTTTAGTGTATTCATCTCTTCGTCTCCCTCTACGATTTTTACCCTCCACGCTGCCCTCCAATACTACATTGGTGATCCCTCGATGTCTCAGAACATGTCCTACCAACCGATTCCTTCTACTAGTCAAGTTGTGCCACAAGCTCCTCTTCTTCCCAATTCTACTCAATACCTCCTCTGTAGTTATGTGATCAACCCATCTAATCTTCAGCATTCTTCTGTAGCACCACATTTCGAAAGCTTCTATTATCTTCTTGTCTAAGCTATTTATCGTCCACGTTCCTTTTCCATACATGGCTACACTCCATACAAATACTTTGAGAAACGACTTCTTGACACTTAAATAATACTCGATGTTAACAAATTTCTCTTGTTAAGAAACGCTTTCTTTGCCATTGCCAGTCTACATTTTATATCCCCTCTACTTCGACCATCATCAGTTATTTTGCTCCCCAAATAGCAAAACTCTTTTACTACTTTAAGTGTCTCATTTCCTAATCTAGTTCCCTCAGCATCACCCGACTTAATTCGACTACATTCCATTATCCTCGTATTGCTTTTGTTGATGTTCATCTTATATCCTCCTTTCAAGATACTGTCCATTCCGTTCAACTGCTCTTCCAGGTCCTTTGCTGTCTCTGACTGAATTACAATGTCATCGGCGAACCTCACAGTTTTTATTTCTTGTCCATGGATTTTAATTCCTACTCCAAATTTTTCTTTTGTTTCCTTTACTGCTTGCTCAGTATACAGATTGAATAACATCGGGGAGAGGCTACAACACTGTCTCACTCCATTCCCAACCAGTGCTTCCCTTTCATACCCCTCGACTTTTATAACTGCCATCTGGTTTCTCTACAAATTGTAAATAGCCTTTCGCTCTCTGTATTTTACCCCTGCCACCTTCAGAATTTGAAAGAGAGTATTCCAATCAACATTGTCAAAAGCTTTCTCTAAGTCTACAAATGCTAGAAACGTAGGTTTGCCTTTCCTTAATCTTTCTTCTAAGGTAAGTAGTAGGTTCAGTATTGCCTCACGTGTTCCAACATTTCTACGGAATCCAAACTGTTCTTGCCCGAGGTCGGCTTCTACCAGTTTTTCCATTCGTCTGTAAAGAATTCGCGTTAGTATTTTGCAGCTGTGACTTATTAAACTGATAGTTCGGTAATTTTCACATCTGTCAACACCTACTTTCTTTGGGATTGTAATTATTATATTCTTCTTGAAGTCTAAGGGTATTTCGCCTGTCTCATACATCTTGCTCACCAGATGATACAGTTTTGTCAGGACTGGCTCTCCCAAGGTTGTCAGTAGTTCTAATGGAATGTTGTCTACTCCGGGGGCCTTGTTTCGACTTAGGTCTTTCAGTGCTCTGTCAAACTCTTCACGCAATATCATATATCCCATTTCATCTTCATCTACATCCTCTTCCATTTCCATAATATTGTCCTCAAGTACATCGCCCTTGTATAGACCCTCTATATACTCCTTCCACCTTTCTGCTTTCCCTCTTTGCTTAGAACTGGGTTTCCATCAAAGCTCTTGATATTTATGCAAGCGGTTCTCCTTTCTCCAAAGGTCTCTTTAATTTTCCTGTAGGCAGTATCTATCTTACCCCTAGTGAGATAAGCCTCTACATCCTTACATTTGTCCTCTAGCCATCCCTGCTTAGCCATTTTGCACTTCCTGTCGATATCATTTTTGAGACGTTTGTGTTCGTGAGCGGTTGGAATCCACAATGACTAGTGTCGTTGGATTATGTGCATATGAAAGACTTTTTTTTTTTTTATTGAAAAATAAGACGCCTGTGTGACCATCAAAAACTACACTTTGAAATGGCTATGTTTAAAGCTACGAAAACAGTGTTCCCGAAACACCCTTTCTCTTTGCAATTTTCACTTTAACCAATGTTTGTGGAAGAAAGCAAGAACACGGGTTAATAGAATACAGAACAAGTCCTACTGTTCTGCCGCAAGTCTTGCAGTAGTTGCACATCTTCCGCCAAACCGCGCTGATGATGTGGAGGAAATGTCCGTTGAAGAAAAGGTCGTGAAATTCGTCGACTGTATGGTCAATCAGAAGATGGGAATCCTAATATACCAATGACAGAGAACGACAAATGGTGACGAAGGTTAGCATACGAAACTAAACCGCTCAGTAAATAATATCTAGACGCCCATTTTCTGATAAATAAGTTAAAACAAACAGAAATATCTATATTCCCAGTAAAAAAAAAAAGAATAAAGAGGAAATTATGCCATATCTTAGTGGTGAACTCCAGATAGTTTGGTCTGGGAACAAACATGTAGGGGGACTAGACTTGGACAGGAATTAATTTAGTACAGTAGTTCATGATGGGAGACACCTTACGTAGTCTACAGACTCTGTAAGAAAACTTCTAAAGAAACAGCGACTACTGCAGAATAGGTGGTAGAGACTTCACCTACTGGAGCTGGTTTCTTCCAAACAGAGAGCTCAGCGTCATAACCGAACTCTTCGCCGTTGCCAACCTCTGCCTCAACAATAGGTCAACTCACTTCGAATTCCTTGTCTGTTTTCCTTCGATGTTTTTGGGATTTTGGACCACGATTGTTTCGCATTTAATCACACACACACACACACACACACACACACACACACACACACACACTCTACGATGCTAACGAAAACTGCACCTTTCTTACACAGCACTACCACTATTGAATTCTTTTGCCCAAGTTGGAATTCGGCGTCACGTATACAATTATCAAAAAAATGAGCACTATGGGACTTAACAGCTGAGGTCATCAGTTCCCTAGAACTTAGAACTACGTAAACCTAACTAACCCAAGGACATTACACACATCCATGCTCGAGGCAGGATTCGAACCTGCGACCGTAGCGGTCACGCGGTTCCGGACTGCAGCGCCTAGAACCGCTCGACCACACCTGTCCGGCTACAATTATCACCACAGAGACCGACCTACATTCGATAACCTTCGTATATGAGTATTATATAACAATATGTTATAGGACGGTGGTGTAACGTAGTGGTTAAGGTATATCCCTGATGTGCGGAAAGCTGCATGTTCGAATCTCGTCACATGATTAATTTTTTTTAATATTATCAAAATACTGAAACGTCCCCTTAGAAAAATTGTACATGACTGTGCTTAAACTGACACACAATATTTTTTAGCGCAACGCAATCTGACTTTCAAAAATCCCTACAAAAGAATGGCCCTGACTAACATTAACCTGTACCTTTCACAAATCACTTACCTCACCAAAAATCTTCGTTATTCGAACTACTGCAATACAGTGAGCGCCACTACTGCCAGCTAAATAAAAGATTCAAACTACGGAAGGCACTAACTACTGATAGGCATAGTTAGCAAATGAAAGATTTTGATAGAGAACAAACAATGTATTTACCTCAATAGCGTTCAAAAGTCATAATGTATATAGCAGTTCATGATATCCAGTATTACAAATTTCAAAACTCCGCCATCTCTCTCCCCACATCCACCACTGCTGGCGGCTCACCTCCAACTGCGCAACGCTACTCGCTGTTAACATCCAGCTGCCCAACACTACACTGGCAGACAACAATGCAAACTAGCCACAGACTGCACACAGCACAGCCAGTGTTATTCATACAGAGCGCTACTTGGCATTACCAATAAGAAAACCTAAACAGCCTACTTACAATACCTTTATTATTTTTATACAATAAATTGGTAGAAATGTATTTTTTTAAAACTAGTACTTTGCTGCCTCATTTTCGTCACCGTACTGACTGTTTTTGCTCTTATGTTTTCTTCCTGTCATTCTTTTTTCGTTTGGAATCTGCATGTGTCGTGTATAACCTCTAACGAGTAATGTTCATCGTTTGGTAAAGTGACAGCCCGTGTAGCCAACGTGAGAATAGTTTCAGATAACCAACGAAAGCGAGAAATTACAGTTTCATTCCAGCGTTCAAAGTGAAATATTTCTTTTGAGATAGGCCACAGAGGTTAGCTTTAACCACCAGGAAAAAAGCGAGTGTGATTAATAGTTTTGCCGCAGATTCTTGACTTCCGTTTCCTCGGATACATTTCACATTATGAGGTTGTGGTTAGATTAGTACATGAGTTTAAATTCAAGTCTGCAAAGTGCGTCGTCTTCGCAGTTCAGTCACAGGACACTTATAATCAACTGCTGACAAAGCATCTCGTATTCCCGTCATACATTACGGCGTCCACTCCGAACACAGCTCGGCGTTAGATGTTAAGTAACAGCACATGTGAAGTGATCCACCGTGTTTGTGTGTTGCCTGTAACCGAGCGATAGCCTGTAGCCGATGTCGCAACTCTGTAGCCGCAAGTGACAGACATCAACTAACAACCAATTTTAATCGGACTATAACGTCAGCCACCGACAAACAACTCAAATCGACCAAGGTCCAGGACTCAATCGAATCCCTTTCAGATTTTAGTACAGGTTTTCCAGCTGTTACTCTTTCCCTAAACCATAATATACAATAGAGTTTTCAAAGAAAAAAAAAACAATGTTTTCCAGTTCTTGGAAGCAGGGATAGTCCGCATCTACCTACAAAAAGGGCAGCAGAACAGACCCGGATACATTGTCGTCCAGTGTCGCGGATATCCGTCTGTTGTACAAATAGAAAACATATTCTGAGCTCAGTGATCATGAGGTGTCTCAAATAGCGTGTCCTCCTCCGTGCCGAGCAGCATCCTTCGAAAAATATAGGTTATGTCAAACATAACTTGCGCTTTTCTCACACGTCATCCAGAAAGCCTTAGGTCAACGCATTCAGACAGATGCAGCACTTCAAAATGGTCAAATGGTTCAAATGGTTGAAATGGCTCTGAGCACTTTGGGACTTAACAGCTGAGGTCATCAGTCCCCTAGAACTTAGAACTACTTAAATCTAACTAACCTAAGGACATTACACACATCCATGCCCGAAGCAGGATTAGAACCTGCGACCGTAGCAGTCGCGCGGTTCAGGACTGAAGCGCCTAGAACCGCTCTGCCACAGCGGCCGGCGATGCAGCACTTCCTGACTTCAAAAAAGCATTTAACTCAGCACTAAATGAATGTATATAACTGTAAACACGGTCATGTGAGGTATATGACTGGAAGAATCAGCAAAGACCAACTGTATGAGGATGTATAAGACAATGGAAACCGTTACATTGAAGACACATAAGGCGTATCCACATAGGAATGTGACCTGCAGTTGAAAAAGTGACATGATGATCTCTCCATTGGACAAAAGATTCCAGATTTGTCACCCATTTGGATCACTGGAAGGGGACTGCCAAATGAGAGGTGACTATGACAAAAAGGTGGAATAACCAACAAAAGGGTAGCACTGTGCGAAATGTACGTGAAACCCCAGAAATTTGAAAGTGATATGGAAGCCAGAAAATTTGGAAGGAAAAATGCAAAGGCTTAGTCTAGATATAGTGGAGGCCAGTGAAGTGAAGTCGAAAGAAAATTAATGACTTCTGGGCTACCGAACATACGATAATATCAACAGCAGAAGAAAATACTATAATGGGAGTGGTATGCATTACGAATAAAAACGTAGACTAGAAAGTGAGTTAATGTGAAAAGTTCAGTGATTGAATTGTTCTCAAGAGATTCGACGGCAAACAAACACTGGCAACAATTGTTCAGGTAATAGACAAGCCGACGTCGCAAGCAGATAATTAAGTGATAAAGTATATAAAGATATTGAAATGGCAATTAGCATATAAAATCAGATAAAAATCTACTTATGTGGGCTTGGCAGTAGGAAGCCTAACTGAGTTCTGCAACAAATTACAGCAAATAATAGTGAATACTCTGTTCAACAGTCACATGAGGTGGAGGTATCCTTAAAAAAGGGCTGGAGCCACGGGAAAATTCCAGTTGCATTACATCATGGTAAGACAGGGATTCCGAAATCAGATACTGGATTGCAAAGCGTATCCAGGAGCAGATACAAACTCAGATCACAATTTAGTATTGATGAAGAAGAGACTGAAGTGTAAGAGAATCGTCTGGAAGAATCAGTGTAGAAGTAAGTGGGATGCCGAAATACTGAGGAATGGTAAGACGCGTTTGAAGTTTGCTTGAGATGTCGGAAGTGCGATGAGGAATACTACAGTAGCGCACATTTCTAAAAAGAGCAATCACAAATATTGGACAGACAAACACAGGTACAAGTAATGAAACTGCGAAGGAAGCTTGGGTAACACAAGAAATACTCCAGTTGATCGAAGGAAGAATGAAGTACAAAAATGTTTAGGAAAAGACAGGAATATACCAATATAAATCCTTCAGAAACGAAATAAATAGGAAGTGCAGGTACGCTAAGGCAAAATGGCTACAGGAAAAATATGAAGAAATCCAAAAACAAATGAAAGTCGGAAGGACTGACTCAGCATACAGAAAAGTCAAAGCAGCCTTTGGTGAAATTAAAAGCAAGGGTGGTAACATTACGAGTGCAATGTGAATCCCACTGTTAAACGCAAAGGACAAGGCGTCTATGTGGAATGAGTCCACTGAAGGCCTCTAAGGAGGGGAAGAATTGTCTGATGACGTGAGAGAAGAGATAGGAATCGATACGGAAGACGTAGGGGATCCAGCATTAGAAACAGAATTTAAATGAGCTTTGG
Organism: Schistocerca cancellata; assembly: GCF_023864275.1. Taxonomy (NCBI): domain Eukaryota; kingdom Metazoa; phylum Arthropoda; class Insecta; order Orthoptera; family Acrididae; genus Schistocerca; species Schistocerca cancellata. Next base: position 602,644,433 of record NC_064631.1, on the reverse strand, counting down.
ATAACCTGCTATCAAATAAGGCAGAGTGGATACATAACGTTTCCATGGAATTTCTTAAATCATTGGAGAGAGAGCGGTAAACAAACGATATTCGCGTTGGTCTGTAGACTCTACGAGGCAGAAGAAATACCATCAGATTTTGGAAATATATCATTCACAAAATCCAGAAGATAAAAAGAGAAGATAAATATGAAAACTGCCGCACAATCAGCTTTACAGGCTATGTATCCAAGATGTTGACAAGAATGATATATAAGAATGTAAAAGAAAATTGAGGATCTGTTAGATGACGACCAGTTTGACTTTAGGAAAGGTAGAGGCACCAGAGGGGCAGCACTGACGATGCGCTTGATAATAGAAGCAAGACTGAACAAAAATCAAGACACGTTCATAGGATTTATCGACCTGGAGAAAGCTTTCGACAATGTCAAATGATACAAGATGTTTGATATACTGAGAAAAAAAGGAGTAAACTGTAGGGAAAGACGGATAGTATACAATATGCACCAGAACCAAGAGGGAACAACAAGACTGGAATACCGAGAACGAAGTGCTCAAATGGGGAAGACTGTAAGACCCCCATTCTTCAGTATACAGGTATACATCTAAGAAGCAATGACAGAAGTATATGAAAGATTTAAGAGCAGAATTAAAGTTGAGAGTCAAAGAACATCAGTGACAAGATTTGCTGATGATTATGAAATTTGAATGGAAATGAAGAAGAATTACAGGATCCATTGAATGTAATGAACTGTGTTATAAATACAGTATATGTCCCGAGTGTAAACCGAAGAAAAACGAAAGTAATGAGAAGTAACAGAAACGACAGTAGCGAGAAACTTAACATCAGAGTTGATTATCACGAAATCAACAAAGTTAAGGAATTCTACTACCTTGGAAGCAAAGTATTCCTCGACGGATGAAACGAGGAGAATGAGAAAAGCAGACTAGCACAGGCAAAGAGGGCGTTCCTGGCGAGAAGTCTAAAAGCTATAAAAATCTTAATATGAGGAAGAAATTTCTGAGAATTTACGTTTGGAACCCAGCATTGTATGGCAGCGAATCATGTACTGTGAGAAAACCGAAATAGAAGAGGATTGAAGCGTTTGAGATGTGGTGCCACAAAAGAATGTTGAAAATTAGGTGGACTGGTAAGGTAAGAATGAGGAGATTCTCCGCAAAAACGGCTAAGAAAGTAATATATGCAATAAATCCAAAAAAATAGTTGAGGACGTAGGGTAAAAGTGTTACTTCAAGCGTGTCCTGAGTAGTCTGCCGGAACTGTTGCTAATCATATTGTATATAAATGACGTGGGAAACAACGTTAATAGTGGCTTCAGACTACTTGCTGATGAGGAAATAATCGGTAATGAAACACTGTCTGAAAGAAAGATACACAAATGTTCTTCCAGATCTTGATAATTTCTCAAAGTGGTGTTGTCAACATCTAAAGGAAGTTGACAACTCTAAAGCTGTACGCTAATGCAGAGACATATATCCTATAACTACAATATCAATGAGTCACAATTGCATACTTTAGTTCATGCAATTAGCTAAGTGTAACAATTCGTAAGAATACGAAATGGAACGAACGCATTGACTTAATCATAGGTAAGGCAGGTGCCAGACATCGATGACTTAGGAAGCACACCATAGTCCCAGCAAAAAATACTTTACAGGTTTGCGGGACCTTTATCAAATAACACCAACATGTGATGTTGAACGTGGCAAATGACGAAAGCACGATTGGTAAAAAATTGATTTCACTGCTTCGTGAAGATAGTGAAAAGTATGGACTGACAGAAACTTGAAGCTCGACATGAATTATGCTACGACAGTTTATTTGCAAAATTTGAAGAACCATTTTTAAGATTTTAGAAACACGTGTCGCTCCCCTAGAGACCACTAGACAACTGCAGTGCTCGCAGAGGCATTTAAGCGGCACTTTTTCCGCGCTGAATATGCAAATCTTAGGACAATAAGCCCTAGTACGAGGTACAGTAGGAAGTAAGCACTACTACGCACTTCACAATGGTTTGCAGAATTAGATGTAGAACTACATTACAGAGTCATAAATCAAACTTTGAGTACGATAACTTTTGGTTTTTTCCTAGTAATCAGCTCAGTATATTTAATGTCCGTTGCGCACATGATACACAGCCAACTACACTCCTGGAAATTGAAATAAGAACACCGTGAATTCATTGTCCCAAGAAGGGGAAACTTTATTGACACATTCCTGGGGTCAGATACATCACATGATCACACTGACAGAACCACAGGCACATAGACACAGGCAACAGAGCATGCACAATGTCGGCACTATTACAGTGTATATCCACCTTTCGCAGCAATGCAGGCTGCTATTCTCCCATGGAGACGATCGTAGAGATGCTGGATGTAGTCCTGTGGAACGGCTTGCCATGCCATTTCCACCTGGCGCCTCAGTTGGACCAGCGTTCGTGCTGGACGTGCAGACCGCGTGAGACGACGCTTCATCCAGTCCCAAACATGCTGGCCAGGGTAGTTGACTTACACCTTCTAGAGCACGTTGGGTGGCACGGGATACATGCGGACGTGCATTGTCCTGTTGGAACAGCAAGTTCCCTTACCGGTCTAGGAATGGTAGAACGATGGGTTCGATGACGGTTTGGATGTACCGTGCACTATTCAGTGTCCCCTCGACGATCACCACTGGTGTACGGCCAGTGTAGGAGATCGCTCCCCACACCATGATGCCGGGTGTTGGCCCTGTGTGCCTCGGTCGTATGCAGTCCTGATTGCGGCGCTCACCTGCACGGCGCCAAACACGCATACGACCATCATTGACACCAAGGCAGAAGCGACTCTCATCGCTGAAGACGACACGTCTCCATTCGTCCCTCCATTCACGCCTGTCGCGACACCACTGGAGGCGGGCTGCACGATGTTGGGGCGTGAGCGGAAGACGGCCTAACGGTGTGCGGGACCGTAGCCCAGCTTCATGGAGACGGTTGCGAATGGTCCTCGCCGATACCCCAGGAGCAACAGTGTCCCTAATTTGCTGGGAAGTGGCGGTGCGGTCCCCTACAGCACTGCGTAGGATCCTACGGTCTTGGCGTGCATCCGTGCGTCGCTGCGGTCCGGTCCCAGGTCGACGGGCACGTGCACCTTCCGCCGACCACTGGCGACAACATCGATGTACTGTGGAGACCTCACGCCCCACGTGTTGAGCAATTCGGCGGTACGTCCACCCGGCCTCCCGCATGCCCACTATACGCCCTCGCTCAAAGTCCGTCAACTGCACATACGGTTCACGTCCACGCTGTCGCGGCATGCTACCAGTGTTAAAGACTGCGATGGAGCTCCGTATGCCACGGCAAACTGGCTGACACTGACGGCGGCGGTGCACAAATGCTGCGCAGCTAGCGGCATTCGACGGCCAACACCGCGGTTCCTGGTGTGTCCGCTGTGCCGTGCGTGTGATCATTGCTTGTACAGCCCTCTCGCAGTGTCCGGAGCAAGTATGGTGGGTCTGACACACCGGTGTCAGTGTGTTCTTTTTTCCATTTCCAGGAGTGTACTTTCCGTGGGTCTCTCAACAGGACAGGCAAGTCATGCTCAGTCACGTGTAGCGCCGCTATTACACGGCGTCTGGCTTTCGTTTAACAGCGGAATTGTCGTGGAACGTAGCTACGAAAAATTCGCTATAGGAACGGAAAGAAAATTAGGTTACAATAGGTAACTCTCGACTTAGAAAACATCACTCAGCTCATTGCGATCAAATTATAATGGTGTATACCATGGACGAGGATTGTTAGTAGTAATTTTACAGACCTTTAGCTATTCGACATAGCCTAAACGGTTTTTAATATTTTCTACGATAGTTGTGAAATTTTATAAGATAATGGCAGCTCCAATACTTGTTTACGGAAGTGAATCATGGATGTAAGTAAACGTCAAAAGTTCGCATACAAGCAACAGAGATGAGATTCCTAAGAGCAGTAAAGGGGTGCACAAGAGTCGACTGATTTGGAAATACGGAAATTAGGGAAAAACCGAATATATTTAACATCCTCCATAAAATACAAGAAAATAGGAGAAATTGAAATGAGCATATCGAAAGATTGAGTGGAGAAAAATGGTTCAAATGGCTCTGAGCACTATGGGACTTAACAAATGGCTCTGAGCACTATGGGACTCAACATCTTAGGTCATAAGTCCCCTAGAACTTAGAACTACTTAAACCTAACTAACCTAAGGACATCACACACACCCATGCCCGAGGCAGGATTCGAACCTGCGACGGTAGCAGTCTCGCGGTTCCGGACTGCAGCGCCAGAACCGCATGTCCACCGCGGCCGGCGAGTGGAGAAAGCTAGCCTCTCCAGATACGATGATTTAAGCCAGAAGGGAGAAGAAGTCAAGAAAAACCGAAGACGCGATGGGTACTTGTAACAGGCAAATAAGAAAAAAGCCTTATGCTTGAGCGAAGATTATGATGATTATGATGAAAGTTGTGACTTGAGCAGGACTAACAAAACAAATCCCCAATGATTACTTCAGCATTTACAAAATATTTGGTCCACCTCCATAGCTGAGAGATAACCGTATTTGACTGCCGTGCACAGGACCCGGCTTCAACTCCAGGTTCAGTCAGGGACTTTGCTTCGTGGGAAGATTGAAACGGGGAGCACTCACTCTCGTGAGACCACTTGAGAAGTTGCGGCTGCATGGACTGGGAAGGGGATAGTGGCCAGAAGAGCGGTGTGCTCACCCCATGCCCGTTCACAACGCGTTATGAAGCTACAATGCTATGGCAGCCCACTGGCCTGATCTCGGGGTTACTTTTTCATTACATTCTACTTAATGGTCACCAGAAGGGAATAACATAGCATTGGTTATGTTTGTTGCACTCTTCCTGTAGAATAAGGAACAAGGAAGGACGGGGTCAGTTAAAATATTCCTGTTAGTATCTTTCTAAGGTCGCTACCAGGATACATACGAGAAGAGGAAGGTTGTCAGAAAACAAACTTTATTATGCTGATGACAATTAAATAACTATTGAATGCAATAAGCCACAGTGGAATAATCCGTCGCGGTTGGTGCGGAAGGTGCTCTTAATCTAAATGATTGTTATGTTCAGTTGTCTTAAATGTTGGAAACATTATTGATAAGTATATCAATGGAAAGACAGACAACGTACAAACGCTCCAGTTATGACTGCAGGCACGACTAAATCAGAGCCTATACATTATTCAATCTGAAACACGTCCTTCTCCCTCCAGACCAGCTTAGCTAAGTCATCTGCCCTCCTGTTGGAAACTGTCCTTGTTTCCCAGGAAAGACGGTACAACCTGGCCGATCAGAAAGCATCGTTTCCCCTAAAAAGGTGTCTTTCAATCGTTATTTCTTTAATTATTGAGATTTTCGCGCTGAAACTAAGTTGCCTGCGGTAACTTCCAAGTTCATGTCCAGAACTACCTTCCATCGTCTTTTATATAACTAATCACTACTTTAGTTTTCGTTATAGACTTGTCCTCAAAGGCCGCTCACGTCGTTTGCCTCTACCGTTTCTCGCATCTGTAGGATATCGTTAGATAAGAGCACTCCTCAGCCTCACTGCGGTACCGTTGAGAACATCAAATCAGGTGCCTGTCTGGTCTCATCCCTTCTGTTGACCAGCGGCTCTCGGTTCCCAAGTGAAAGGCTCCGAATGTTTTCTGCACCACGACATAAAAAAATCTCCAATGTCTCCAATGTATCTTATTTTCTTATACCGTGTTGCGTCACCGACTACAGGAAGGAAATTGATAATATTCCTTGTCGTGCGCCAACCGCAAACGCAACAGGAAGGTGATAGGAGAGGAATCTAGTACACGATGTAACCTCTGCCACACACCATTATGTTGTTTTGGCAGTGACGAGTAGGAGGAGGAATGCCGGCTTCGAAACCTCCTCGGAGAGATACGATTTCATACAGAACGTAATGTTGTAATGAATATGATTGAAACTCTGGTCATTAAATTGTCGTACACCATTTTCTATCCAGTGAAAGACAAAAAACTTTTGACACTTTCGCATAGTGGACATATTTCCATTGATGTAAATTTTCTGTGTGCTCATTGTGAGAAACGAAACGCCCAGTTAAACTCATGTGAAGAAAAGGAGGACCGTGTGACAGCTTCACGGAAGTATACGAGGCTATTGCTTTATCTTCGTGACTGATCACTACCAGACACTTCCTTGGCTGTTTCAGTTGTTTCCACACGTCGCACACGAATACAGGCGCGGTAAGAATCAGTCATACGACTGAAGCCTTACTATCTGTTAAACAACTGCGAGCAGCAAAACACTCGAATACACGACAATGGAACTTGAAGCAGCAGCTCATAGCGACACAATAAACCTGTCACCGCTCCATTGAGACGCAGCTGGTGCGTGGTGACGGGCGACGTCCATCAGGTGTTTTGCTTGTGACGCTCGCCAGCCGGCCGCCATAGTTTGGGTAGTAAATTGCGCGAGGCAATATTACCCAGCCGCGGCCGGCGGTGGACATGTCCGTCACGTAGCGTAGTTTGTCGTCGTATTTACGGGCCTTGCACGGCAGCTGGTTCACTGTGGTGAGGCCACACCGCTCCAGTCGTTCGCAAAGTGGCACGCGGTGGACACTCACGTTTTTTGTTTTCCCTTCTCTCTGTGTCCAGCGGGGCTGACGACCCCGATTTCGTCGCTGACGATAGCTCCGCCTCCATTATCATATCTGAATATTTATGCACTCCACCGTGGTATTAATATTTAATATGCCGTAAACACGAGGCAGCCTATATACTTACAAATTCGAGTAACTGTTATTAAAAACGTTAAGTACGTAATCATAAGTTTCTTGTACTACTAGCAGAGCACAGCCTGAAAATTGCCCTAGACAGGCCAAAGCCTGTGTGAAGATTGAATGTTCCACAAATCCACCTTGTTTCAGAATGTCCAATACATAATTTTATTCATGACAATGACGGTTGAGTAACAAGGCACATCAATTAATTAATGAAATACACGGCACTCTGTGACTTTTTTTGAACTTAATTTTATTGTAACGAGTTCAAAGGTTTGAAATCTATAGACAGAAGATCAAGTTAGTCATCATTGAAGAATATACAACTCAGGACAAAAATAATAGGCACCCAGAAGAGGAGGAGGAAACGTGATGAAACTTCTCGGGTTGACAAAGTATGTTCTGTTACTTCAGTGATTACAAAATCGGGTCAAATCTACAACTTGGCAGTATAAGCCCACTTACCAGTATGACAGTTTTTCCCTCTGGTCTGGAATCATGCACTAATTCGGTTGGGAAGGGTGTAATAAAGCCGTTGTATCCTCGATCATTATGAATAACCGCTGGCCGGTATGGCCGAGCGATTATAGGCGCTTCATTCTGGAACCGCGCGACCGCTGCGGTCGCAGGTTCGAATCCTGCTTCGGGCATGGATGTGTGTGCTGTCCTTAGGTTAGTTATGTTTAAGTAGTTCTCACTTCTAGGACACTGCTGACCTCAGTTGTTAAGTCCCTCAGTACTCAGAGCCATTTGAACCATTTTTGTGGCTTTCTGTCAGAGAGGTTACAGTTCGTAGTAATTGACGGAAAGTCATCGAGTAAACCAGAAGTGATTTCTGGCGTTCCGCAAGGTACTCTTATACGCCCTTTGCTGTTCTTTATCTATCAAAACGATTTGGGAGACAAACTGAACAGCCGTCTTAGGTTGTTTGCAGACGAAGCTGTCGTTTATCGACTAATAAAGTCACCAGAAACTCAAAACAAACTGTAAAACGATTTAGAAAAGATATCTGAATGGTGCGAAAAATGGCAGTTGACCCTAAACAACGAAAAGTGTGAGGACATCCACATGAGTGCTAAAAGGAACTTATTAAACTTCGGGTACACGATAAATCAGTCTAATCAAAAAACTGTAAATTCAGCTAAATACCTAGGTATTACAATTACGAACAACTAAAATTGGAAGGAACACATAGAAAATACTGTGTGGAGGGCTAACCAAAGACTGCATTTTATTGACAGGACACTTAGAAAATGTAACAGATCTGCTAAGGAGACTGCCCACACTACGCTTGTCCGTCCTCTTTTAGAATACTGCTACGCTGTGGGGGATCCTTACCAGATGCGACTGACGGAGTACATCGAAAAAGTTCAAAGAAAGGCAGCACGTTTTGTATTATCGTGAAATATGGGAGAGAGTGTCACCGAAATGATGCAGGATTTGCGTGGACATCATTAAAAGAAAGGCGTTTTCAGTTGCGACGGAATATTCTCACGAAATTCCAATCACGAACTTTCTCCTCCGAAAGCGAAAATATTTTGTTGTCACCGACCTACATAGGGAGGAACGATCACCACGATAAAATAAGGGAAATCAGAGCTCGTGCGAAAGATTCGTGTTCATTCTTGCCGCGCACTACACGAGATTGGAATTATAGAGAATTGTGAAGGTGGTTCAATGACCATCTTGTGTTGTGTGTATAACATCGAAGCAATTTGTACAGTGAATTACGTTGGCAAACAGTGATGTAATTATAATGTGCAATAGTGTAATGTGAATCAACAGCTCCGCCATTACACCAGCGATGCGAGCGAAGCAGCAACATTATGAAGTTGCTATGATATACATTGTCAACCACAAAGAAGAAAACCAGCAGAAGACATCACTGATTTGGATTTCTAGCCATACATTGCGCCCCCTCCTTCCACCCAAATGCCACACCAGCAGCTACAGTAAAAAACAATGGACCAGGTGTTCTATATTAATCCAGTTTAAGACTTGATTTTTAAGTAACATTTCTCTATGTATGTATGTATGTATGTATGTATGTATGCATGCATGCACAAACGCCTGAAAATGAACAAAACATGTTCGAAACGCGTTGAATTATGTTAGATTAACCATAAAATAAAAAGTGACTGGTAGCAGAAACTTTAACTGAAAGAACCAGAGGTTGTAGAGAGCTTCAGGGAGAGCATTAGGGAACGATTGACAAGAATGGGGGAAAGAAATACATTAGAAGAAGAATGGGTAGCTTTGAAAGACGAAATAGTGAAGGTACCAGAGGATCATGTAGGTAAAAAGACGAGGGCTAATAGAAATCCTTGGGTAACAGAAGAGATATTGAATTTAATTGACGAAAGGAGAAAATACAAATATGCAGTAAATAAAGCAGGCAAAAAGAATACAAATGTCTCAAAAATGAGATCGACAGGAAGTGCAAAATGGCTAAGCAGGGATGGCTAGAGGACAAATGTAAGGATGTAGAGGCGCATATCACTAGGGGTAAGATAGATACTGCCTACAGGAAAATTAAAGAGATCTTTGGAGGAAAGAGAACCACTTGTATGAATATCAAGAGCTCAGATGGAAACTCAGTACTAAGCAAAGAAGGGAAAGCAGAATGGTGGAAGGAGTCTATAGAGGGTGTATACAAGGGCGATGTACTTGAGGACAATATTATGGAAATACAAGAGGACGTAGATGAAGATGAAATGGGAGATATGATACTGCGTCAAGAGTTTGACACAGCACTGAAAGACGCGAGTCGAAACAAGGCCCCGGGAGTAGACAACATTCCATTAGAACTACTGACAGCCTTGGGACAGCCAGTCCTGACAAAACTATACCATTTGGTGAGCAATATGTATGAGACAGGCAAAATGCTCTCAGACTTCAAGAAGAATATAATAACTCCAATCCCAAAGAAAGCAGGTGTTGACAAATGTGAAAATTACTGAACTATCAGTTTAATAAGCCACGTCTGCAAAATACTAACACGAATTCTTTACAGACGAATGGAAAAACTGGAAGAAGCCAACCTGGGGAAGATCAGTTTGGATTCCGTAGAAATGTTGGAGCACGTGAGGCAATACTGACACCAACGACTTATCTTACAAAATAGATTAAGGAAAGGCAAACCTACGTATCTAGCATTTGTAGACCTAGAGAAAGCTTTTGACAACGTTAACTGGAATACTCTCTTTCAAATTATGAAGGTGGTAGGTGGAAATTACAGGGAGAGAAAGCCTGTTTACAATTTGTACAGAAACCAGATGGCAGTTGTAAGAACCGAGGGACACGAAAGGGAGGAAATGATTGGGAAGGGAGTGAGACAGGGTTGTGGCTTATCCCTGATGTCGTTCAACCTGTATAATGAGAAAGCAGTAAAGGAAACAAAAGAAAAATTTGGAGTAGGAATTAAAATCCATGGAGAAGAAATAAAAGCTTTGAGGTTCGCCGATGACATTGTAATTCTGTCAGAGACAGCAAAGGACCTGGAAGAGCAGCTGAACGGAATGGACAGTGTCTTGGAAGGAGGATATAAGTTGAACATCAACTAAAGCAAAACGAGGATAATAGGGTGCAGTCGAATTAAATCGGGCCGGCCGGGGTGGCCTAGAGATTCTAGGCGCTACAGTCTGGAACTGCGCGACCGCTGCGGTCGCAGGTTCGAATCCTGCCTCGGGCATGGGTGTGTGTGATGTCCTTACGTTAGTTAGATTTAAGTAGTTCTAAGTTATAGGAGACTGATGACCTCAGAAGTTAAGTCCCATAGTGCTCAGAGCCATTTGAACCAATTAAATCGGGTGATGCTGCGGGAATTAGATTAGAAAATGAGAGGCTTAAAGTAGTAAATGAGTTTTGCTATTTGGGGAGCAAAATAACTGATGATGGTCGAAACAGAGAGGATATAAAATATAGACTGGCAATGGCAAGGAAAGCGATTCTGAAGAAGAGCAATTTGTTAACATCGAGTATAGGTTTAAGTGTCAGGAAGTCCTTTATGAAAGTATTTGTATGGAGTGTAGCCATGTATGGAAGTGAAACATGGACGATAAATAGTTTAGGCGGGAAGAGAATATAAGCTTTCGAAATGTGGTGCTACAAAAGAATGCTGAAGATTAGATGGGTTGATCACATAACTAATGAGGAGGTGTTGAATAGAATTGGAGAGAAGAGAAATTTGTGGCACAACTTGACTAGGAGAAGGGATCGGTTGGTGGGGCATATTCTGAGGCATCAAGGGATCACCAATTTAGTTAAAATGGTTCAAATGGCTCTGAGCACTATGGGACTCAACATCTTAGGTAATAAGTCCCCTAGAACTTAGAACTACTTAAACCTAACTAACCTAAGGACATCACACACACCCATGCCCGAGGCAGTATTCGAACCTGCGACCGTAGCAGTCCCGCGGTTCCGGACTGCAGCGCCAGAACCGCTAGACCACCGCGGCCGGCTCACCAATTTAGTATTGGAGGGCAGCGTGGAGGGTAAATATCGTATAGGGAGGCCAAGAGATGAATACATTCAGCAGATTCAGAAGGATGTAGGTTACAGTAGGTACTGGGAGATGAAGAAGCTTGCACGGGATTGAGTAGCATGGAGAGCTGCATCAAACCAGTCTCTTCACGGAAGACCACAACAACAACAACAACAAAATACATGTGAAGTAGGTTACTATGACGTACTAGAACCACTGTGGGCTGAAGTACGACACGGTTTCACGTGAACAGTTTCATTGGGCAGACCGAAAGTTAAGAGATTCCACAACGTTTCCATGTCAAGAACACACTGCTCGTCTCTTCCAATGATCCACTCCTTGGGACGTCAGAGAGGTTTCGATCTCTCGAAGCTTTCGGCGTTCGAACAAACACATTAAATATTCTTCATTAATTTCTATGGTTCAGTTGTAGAATATTCTCTCTATGCTTAGCATTATCAATGAGATTTATTTATTTTCCTCGCCGTAGCCGGATCTGTAGTGGAAACTAGTAAGAAAAATATTTTTATAGGTCCTGGCGCTGCAGTTCTGCGGTATTCAAATGACAATATTATACAGGGTGGTCCATTGATAATGACCAGGCCAAATATCTCACGAAATAAGCATCAAACGAAAAAACTACAACGAACGAAACTCGTCCAGCTTGAAGGGGGAAACCAGATGGCGCTATGGTTGGCCCGCTAGATGGCGCTGCCATAGGTCAAACGTATATCAACTGCGTGTTTTAAAATAGGAACCCCCATTTTTATTACATATTCGTGTAGTACGTACAGAAATGTGAATGTTTTAGGTGGACCACTTTTTTCGCTTTGTGATAGATGGCGCTGTAATAGTCACAAACGTATAAGTACGTGGTATCACGTAACATTCCGCCATTGCGGACGGTATGTGCTTGGTGCTACATTACCCGTGTTAAAATGGACCGTTTACCAATTGCGGAAAAGGTCGATATTGTGTTGATGTATGGCTATTGTGGTCAAAATGCCCAACGGGCGTGTGCTATGCATGCTGCTTGGTATCCTGGACGACACTATCGAAATGTACGGACCGTTCGCCGGATACTTAGGTTATTTAAGGAAACAGAAAGTGTTCAGCCACATGTGAAATATCGATCACGACCTACAACAAATGATGATGCCCAAGTAGGTGTTTTAGCTGCTGTCGCGGCTAATCCGCACATCAGTAGCAGACAAACTGCGCGAGAATCTGGAATCTCAAAAACGTCGGTGTTGAGAATGCTACATCAACATCGATTGCACCCGTACCATATTTCTATGAAACAGGAATTGCATGGCGACGACTTTGAACGTTGTGTACAGTTCTGCCACCGGGCACAAGAGAAATTAGGGACGATGACAGATTTTTTGCACGCGTTCTATTTAGCGACGAAGCGTCATTCACCAACAGTGGTAACGTAAACCGGCATAATATGCACTATTGGTCAACGGAAAATCCACGATGGCTGCGACAAGTAGAACATCAGCGAACCTGGCGTGTTAATGTACGGCCCGGCATTATGGGAGGAAGGGTAATTGGCCCCCATTTTATCGGTGGCAATCTAAATGGTGCAATGTATGCTGATTTCCTACGTAATGTTGTGCCGATGTTACTACAAGATGTTTCACTGCATGAGAGAATGGCGATGTACTTCCAACATGATTGATGTCCGGCACATAGCTCGCGTGCTGTTGAAGCGGTATTGAATAGCAAATTTCATGGCAGGTGGATTGGTCATCCAAGCACCATACCATGGCTCTCACGTTCACCGGATCTGACATCCCCGGATTTCTTCCTGTGGGGAAAGTTGAAGGATATTTGCTGTCGTGATCCACCGACAACGCTGCGCGTGCGTCAGCGCATTGTCAATGCATGTGCGAACATTACGCGAGGCGAACTACTCGGTGTTGAGAGGAATGTCGTTACACGTATTGCCGAATGCATTGGGGTTGACGGACATCATTTTGAGCATTTATTGCAGTAATGTGGTATTTACGGGTAATTACGCTGTTACAGCATGCGTTCTCAGAAATGATAGGTTCACAAAGGTACATATATCACATTGGAACAACCGAAATAAAATGTTCAAACGTACCTACGTTCTGTATTTTAATTTAAAAAACCTATCTGTTACCAACTGTTCGCCTAAAATTGTGAGCCACATGTTTGTGACTATTACGGCACCATCTATCACAAAGTGAAAAAAGTGGTCCAACTAAAACATTCATCTTTCTTTACGTACTACACGAATATTTAATAAAAAATTGGGATTTCCTATTTTTTTAAAAAAACGCAATTGGTATCCGTTTGGCCTATGGCAGCGCCATCTAGCGGGCCAACAATAGCGGCATCTGGTTTCCCCCTTCAAGCTAGACAAGTTTCGTTCTTTGTAGTTTTTTCGTTTGACGTTTATATCGTGAGGTATTTGGACCGGTCACGATCAATGGACCACCCTGTATATGTAAGGTTGCTGAAATACCGTTAAATACACATGTGGATGGATAGGATGATAGGATGTGATTTTCATGCTGACGATAATCACCTTGTACATGTGGTGAATTAATGGTTTTGGCAACCCTTTCCATGTTACTCACTAAATAATCTATTACAATTTGCTGATATGTTTAATAATAATAGAGATTAGTTGATTCGATAACTGCATTTTGGGTGCCTGTATCATCAATTATGTACCGGGTGATCAAGAAGTCAGTATAAATTTGAAAACTGAATAAATCAAGGAATAACGTAGAGTGAGAGGTACAAATTGACACACATGCTTGGAATGACATGGGGTTTTATTAGAACCAAAAAAATACAAAAGTTCAAAAAATTTCCAACAGATGGCGCTTCATCTTATCAGAATAGCAATAATTAGCATAACAAAGTAAGACAAAGCAAAGATGATGATCTTTACAGGAAATGCTCAATATGTCCAACATCATTCCTCAACAACAGCTGTAGTCGAGGAATAATGTTGTGAACAGCATTGTAATGCATGCCCGGAGTTATGGTGAGGCATTGGCGTCGGATGTTGTCTTTCAGCATCCATAGAGATATCGGTCTTTCATGATACACTAGCTACTTCAGGTAACCCCAAAGCCAATAATCGCACGGACTGAGGTCTGGGGACCTGGGAGGCCAAGCATGACGAAAGTGGCGGCTGAGCACACGATCATCACCAAACGACGCGCTCAAGAGATCTCTCACGCGTCTAGCAATATGGGGTGGTTCTAATAAAACCCCATGTCATTCCGAGCATGTGTGTCAATTTTTACCCCTCTATCTACATTATTCCGTGGTTTATTAAGATTTCAAATTTATACTGACTTTTTGATCACCCGGTATTTTATATACAATTAATAATAGTGTTATAAACATGATAATAACTTTAGTGAGTTCATATCTCTATGGCGAATCAGAAGCTGTCTTTAGACTTCTACATAGCTTTTCTGGAAGCAGTTTTGGTGTTTTCAGTGAATATTTCGTATTTTCATATCACACATTCGGTCAGCTCGCCGCGTTACTCGCTCAGCGGACATGTCGCTGAATTAACACTCTCCTGTCATTTCAATGCAGCCGTCTCGCTGTTACTTGTCTCCAAGCACCGGCCTGCTCCAGCGCTTGCCCTCGACGTTCTCTCGCTGTGCCCAGTGTCCAGTGTGACTCATTTTGCTCGGTCACATTACGGCAACCTGCCAGCCACACTCGCTCAACCAAATATTCCGCATACGCATACAACACTTAGTGGACTACGCCGCTCAAAAATCACATACTTTTTTCCTTAAAAAAAAAGCAACATTCCTTTTAAGAAAACAGTAATTGACTTATTATAGAGGAAACTTCCTCGCAGATTAACTCGGGACCTTTGCTTTTCGCGAGTGAGTGCTCTTCCGCCTGAACTTAAAGTTTCGCAGGAGAACTTCTGCAGAGTTTGGAAGTTTAGAGGCGAGCTCCTGGAGGAAGTAAGGCTGTGAGTAGGAGTCAGCAACCGTGATTGGATAACTCAGGTGATAGAGCACTTGCCTGCGAAAGGCAAAGGTACCAAGTTCGAGTCTCTGTCCGATACGCAGTTCTGATCTGCCAGGAAGAGGAAGTTTCATATCAGCGCACACACGGCTGTAGAGTGAAATTTCCATTTTGGTTATTATAATTTTTTTTAATTTTTGACGCTACCACATTTTAATGGCATAGATATAAGCAGTTTCGGCCTACAAAGGCCACCTATTGCATCTACATCTACATAGATACTTTGCAACCCACCGTAAGGTGTATGGCGGAGGGTACCATGTACCACTACTAGTCGTTTACTTCCCTGTTCCACTCTCAATCCTCGAGATGACTGGGTGTTTGTGTTGTCCTCATCATTTCATCATCATTCATGAAAGTGGCGAGATTGGACTGAGCAAAGGTTGAGAATTTGTAGGGGCGCTGATATCCGCGCAGTTGAGCCCCCACAAACCAAACATCATCATCGTCATCCACTCATAGAGCGATGGAAAAACGACTGCCTATATACCTTCCTATGAGCCCTAATTTCTCGTATGTTATCTTCGTGATCCTTAGGCGCAATGTATCTTGGCGCTAGTAGATTCCTTTAGCAGTCAGCTTCAAATGCCGGTTCTCTTTCTCAATAGCATTTCCCGAAAAGAATGTCGCCTTCCCTCCAAGGATTCCCATTTGAGATCCCGAAACATGTCCGTAACACTTGCGTGTTGTTCGAACCTAGCGGTAACAAATCTAGCAGACCCCTCTGAACTGCTTCGATGTCTTCCTTCAATCCGATCTTCTTTGGATCCCAAACACTCGAGGAGTACTCAGTAGGTCGCAACATCGTCCTGAACGCGGTCTCCTTTTCAGGTGTACGACACTTTCCTAAAATTCTCCCAATAAACACAAGTCGGCCATCCGCCTTCACTAACGCAGTTCTCATATGCGTGTTCAATTTTATATCACTTTGCAACGGGTATTTAAACGACTTAACTGTGTCAAGCAGGACACAATTAATTCGAACATTACAAGTTTGTACTTCCTGCTCGTCCTCATTAACTTACTTTTTTCTACATTTAGAGCTAGCTGCCATTTATCACACCAACTAGAAATTTTGTCTAAGTCTTCTTGTATCTTCCTACATGTACCTGTAGGTACCATTGTGGCCGAAACGGTTATGATTGTGTCACAAAACAAACGGTTGTGTCAAAAATAAAAAAATAAAAACTTTATAATTTCACACACTTATCGAAATCTGAACGAACTCCATCGGAATTGGAATGGGTATTGACCGGAAGAATTTTACCTTGAATGACGGGGGCCAGTTGGAAATAGCTCAACCACTATTTAAATTAGTGTGTAGAATGTAAGAGGCTTGAAACATACCATCAGATTTCGAAAAAAGTATCATCCACACTGTCTAGAAGAAACCAAGACCAGATATGTGTGACAACTGTCGCATAGTCATCTTTAAAGGTCATAGTTCCAAGGTGGTACGAGAATATTGTACAGGAGGATGGAAAATAAAATTGAGGGTCTCTTATGTGACGATCTGTTTGGCTATGGAAAACCTAAAGCCACCACCCAAAAAAAAAAAAAAAAACCAAATGTAAAACAAGGATGCAGTATTTCGCCCTTGTTATTCGATCTATACGTCAAAGAAGTGACGAAGAAAATAAAGGAAAGGTTCAAGAATGGGATCAATATTCGGAGCGAATGGATGTCAGTTATAAGATTTTCTGATCATATGCCGTCAGGTGAAAGCGAAGAAGAACAGCACGACTTGTTGAATGGAATGAACAGTCTAATGAGCACACACTATAGATTGAGAGTACACTGAAGAAAGTAATGAGGAGCAGGAGAAATGAAAGAAACGATAAACCTAACATCAAAATTGTTCATCACTAAATAAGAATTTAAGATTTTCTTTTACCTTCGAAGTAAAATAGCACGTGGCAGACGAAGCAAGGAGGACGTAAAAAGCAAAATAGCGCAGGAAAAGAAAGCATTCCTGACCAAAGGAAGCCTACTAGTGTCAAACATTGGCTTTAATATAAAAAATAAATTTCTGACAGTATACATCTGTAACACTCCATTGTATGGTAGTAAATTACGGACTCTGGGAAAACCGGAAAAGGAGAATCGAAATCAGTGAGACATGTTGCAATAAAAGGAGGTTGAAGATTACGTGGAATGATGAGGAAAGAAGAGGTCCCCTACAGAGTCAGTGCAGGAAGGAACGTACGGAAAACTCCATGATGAAAAGGGAATAAGATGACAGGACATGTATTAGCTGTAGATTGTAAAAAGAGTAGGGGAACACTGAGATTGGAATACAACTTGCAAATAGTTGAGGACGTAGGTTGTTATCGCTACTCTGATATGAAAAGGGGGGAGTTTGTGGCGGCCCACATCAAAACAGATAGAACACTGATAACCCAATACAAAAGAAGTCGCTGGCTGTGAACCACTTATTCTGACAATATTATGGGAATTTGTCCCACAGTGAAATGTGGGAACACGTCCACTGGGGAACGATTTTTGTGGAGAACCGTAGCTTACCCTGTCACAGGGATTTGTATCATTGAAACAGATTTGTGGAAATGAAGTTAATGTATCTATAGAGTTGCAATCTGTGTAGAAGCAATTGCACCATATGATATCAGTAAAAAGGTCAGCAATACTGATTCCACATAGCAGTTAATACGTTGTTTGTAATGAAAATAGGTGGCAGATCGGGTCAGCGATTCCTGTACCATTGTACTACAGACAAAAGAGGTATTTGAGAGCCGAACAAAATTTATGGCCCCCTAGGATGCATCCATGGAAATAGCAGTCGTTACTCTGAACAGCTATTACGAGATTAAATATTTGCTATAAGACTGTGAAGTCTCCACTACTTTTAAAACAACAATACAGTTTTATGAACCTGGTTTCTGCCATGAAATATATCCAACAGGCACTAAACAAACACCATTAACAGCGTAATTTCTGAGATGTCAAAGCTTACGCAAAAACGGAGAGGAGAGATTACTCAGAAGTGAAGAATCGAGTTTTGAAGTCCAACATCTACTGCAAACATCGTACCACAACGCCTCAAAGTGTATGAAAATTACGTCATATAGTCTCAACTGTTGCGTACAGCCGGCCGCAGTGGCCGAGCGGTTCTAGGTGCTTCAGTCTGGAACCGCGCGACCGCTACGGTCGCAGGTTCGAGTCCTGCCTCAAGCATGGATGTGTGTGATGTCCTTAGGTTAGTTAGATTTAAGTAGTTCTAAGTTCTAGGGGACTGATAACCTCAGTTGTTAAGTCCCATAGTGCTCAGAGCCATTTGAACAATTTTTTCTGTTGCTTACACTATCTGCTAACTTGAAACAGAGATATTGTTTGGTAGAAGCAATAATTTACGATGACTCAGTCTCTACCGGCATACAGTTTGAAGAACTACATTAGCGTCATCTTGCGTGGGTTGCCGAATAGTTCTTACGGAAGATAAATGAAATCACTACAGACATATGAAGCCTGACCCTGTATAAAGACAAGTGAATGGTGCAATTTTTGTGTGAAACGAATATAAATTATTCTGACGTCGGTGGTAAAGTAGAGCTGGTAGAACCTGTGAAAAAAGGGAAGGTCTAAGATAATAAATGCACTAAGCCTAAAAGTATGGAAATTCCAGTATAGTGCGTGAACAAATCTGATACGTAAGATCAGCACATATGGCTAAAGACAAACACTGAAATATAACGACATCCCCACAGAAACCATGGCAAAAAAGTGCATAAAAATCTATACTGAAAATAAATTTGTAAAACCGTCTTGTCAGGTCTGTCTGTCTGTCTGTCTGTCTTTGAACACGCTAATATCTAAAGCCACTACACGCATTTTCACGCGGTTTTCGCAGGTTGAAGATAATTTGGGGCACCTTACAAATTTGGGGCACCGTACAGGATGTTGTTGTTCATAAAAATCGGATCACGAAAAGAAAACTAATCTCCAGAACTACTGGTCTGATTTTTATGAGGTTTTCACTAGTTACTTATCACTCTCTCTCTGGAAAGAATCGCCGTGAGGGTAGTAACCACATACCTATCGAAGGGGTGGGTGTGGGAGTGAAAAAGGGGTGTAGGCTACGATGCGCGAATACCCAGATTTTATTCATCGAGTATTTGAGAACGAGAGCACTTTGTGACTTGCAACAAACTTTACACATAATTTCAAACCTTCAAGAAACTTTTCTCGCTGACACTCTCCACAAAACGACAAAAGGAAAAAAAGTCTACCGCTACTACATTTTCTCTGTTCATTTTCGCCTCTGCCATGACAGGTTAATCTATTACTTCTTTACTATTAACTGAATTCGCGACACGTTTAGCAAGCAGTCTTCGCATATTATACGCTGACGACATAGCCGTAGGTTCAACAGATAAACAGAAGCTGCAGAAAATCATTGAGAGAATAGATAAATGGTGCAGTGAACTCAAACTACACACAAACATAACAACGAAATGGTGATTCTCAGAAAAGGAGGCAAAACACTGAAGAATGCGGAAATCAACATAGAGGACAAAAAATAAAAATCTCATCAGACTTTAAATACCTAGGGGTGACATTGCAGCGAACAGCCTAACGCTTCACAAAACATACAACAGAACGTGCAGCCCAAGCAATAATAGCAATACTGGACATCAGAAACATCCACCTACTCGTCTAGAAACGGCCATGAAATTATTCAGCGCAAAAATCTTGCCAATCCTGGCGTAAGGGATGGAGGTTATATGGGACCACCTGACAGAAGAAAATCTAGAAACACTAGAACAGTTAAAATCGACTTGTCTTTGAGAGACCTAGTGCTCTTTTTAGATAACAAGATCTGGACTAGTGTACCTGCTAGCGAAAGAGACATTTCTAATCGAAGACATCAAACTTCGATACATGATGCCACACACCAAGGCTTCCAGAAATCAACTGAAGGTCATGGTGGATAAACGAGATAAAGTATGGCCGGAGTCCTATGGCACCGAAGCAATGACGAACCGCTCATGGACAGCACCAAACTTCCAACTGCGACATGTCGTAACTGGATTATCTATTCACGGCTTTCATCATCTAATTTGCAAAAACAAAAATTATCACGACCCAACCACAACATATGTGTGTGTGAACTATGTAACGAAGCCTGTGAACGATATCACATAGAACTGTGCAGTAAAAGAGTGAAATCTGTAAATGAGTATGCAAAAATGTAAAATGTAAATGCCGAATGTTAATCAAAGTAACTGTATATGGCTATTTGGCTTCAGTTTTATTAAATAAATAAAAATTACATCGTTTTTTGGTACATGAAGCCCACTAATGGCTGCAAATGGTGTGCAAGTAGCCGAACATAACCATTTAATGATTGCTTGAATTGGACTAGAGGACGCAGTCCATTCTATGTACGCACAGCCCACACCGCTATGGAGCCACCACCAGCTTGCACAGTGCTTTGTTGACAAATTGGGTCCACGGCTTCGTGGAATCTGCGGCACGTTGGAACCCTACCATCAGCTCTTACCAACTGAAATCGGGACTCATCCGACCAGGTCACGGTTTTCCAGTCGCCTAGGGCCGAGGAGAGGCGTTTGCAGGCGATGTCATTCTGTTAGCAGAGACACTCTCGCCGACCATCTGCTGCCACACCCATTAACGCCAAATTTCGCCGCACTGTCCTAAAGGATACGTTAATCGTATGTACTGAAACTTACCCTTTGTATGTAAAGAATGACAGTGCTCGAAAAAATCTTACGATATTTGATTTTCAAACAGCTGATCAAAAATGAACGTACTCACAGTTCTCTCTTTACTTATTCTGATCATCACTAAACTGACACACAATATTTTTAGCGAAACCCAGTCTGACTTTCAATAATCCCTACAAAAGAATGGCCCTGAGTAACAATAACCTATACCTTTCATGAATTACTCACCTCACAAAAATCTTCGTTACTCGAACTACTGCAATACAGCAGAGCCAATACTGCCAGCTAAATAAAAGATTCTAACTATTGAAGGCACTAACTACTGAGCCGGCCGGGGTGGCCGAGCGGTTCCAGGCGCTTCAGTCTGAAACCGCGCGACCGCTACGGACGCAGGTTCGAATCCTGCCTCGGGCATGGATGTGTGTGATATCCTTAGGTTAGATAGGTTTAAGTAGTTCTAAGTTCTAGGGGACTGATGACCTTAGCAGTTAAGTCCCATAGAGCTCAGAGCCATTTGAACCATTTTCTAACTACTGACAGGCATAGTTAGCAAATGAAAGATTTTTAAAGAGAACAAACAATGTATTTACCTTAATAGTATTCAAAAATGGTTCAAATGGCTCTGAGCACTATGGGACTTAACATCTGTGGTCATCAGTCCCCTAGAACTTAGAACTACTTAAACCTAACTAACCTAAGGACATCACACACATCCATGCCCGAGGCAGGATTCGAACCTGCGACCGTGGCGGTCACGCAGTTCCAGACTGTAGCGCCTAGAACCGCACGGCCACACCGGCCGGCTCTTAATAGTATTCAGAAGTCATAATATATATATCAGTTCATGACATCCAGTCTTACAAATTTCCTTTTTCTGACAGACAAACGTCCAGAACGTCCGCTCGTAGCAACCTCTCAAGACTCTGCCATCTCTCTCTCCACATCCACCACTACTGGCGGCTCACCCTCAACTGCACAACGGTACACGCTGTTCACATCCAACTGCCCAACGCTACACTAGCGAATATTCCAACAATGAGTCCAACCAGCCACAGACTGCACACAGCGCAGTCAGCGATTTTCATACAGAGCACTACGCGGCGTTATATAAAAAAAAAAGCCTAAACAGCCTACTTACAGTACCACATTGATTTATACTGTTATTTCACACAGCGTTGTTTGTTTGTTAGCACTGATACCTCTACGCAAACGCTGCTGCACTCGGTTGTTAAGTGAGGGCCATCGGCTACTGCGTTGTACGTGATGATAGATAATGCCTGAAATGAAATGTGCTGTTCTCGGCGCACTCTTGTCACTGCGGGTCCCGGAATACTGAACTCCGTAACTATTTCCGAAATTCCATACCCACGCGTCTAACTCCAACTACCATTCCGCTTTCAGAGTCTGTTAAATTTAGAGCGGCCGTCATCACATAGGAAACCTTTCCATACGAACCACCTGGGTACAAATGACTGCTCCGCCAATGCCATGCCGTTTTACATCATGTGTACGCGATACTACCGCAATCTGTACATACGCGTATTGCTGTGCCCTGACTTTTGTCATCTTATTGTGTCGATGTGACACGTCCTGTGGAACCACTGAACAGATCATTTATAAAAGGAGGGAAGAGTTTGGGTGTGGGTGGGAGAGGGGATAAAGATAGCTGAGAGAGAGAGAGAGAGAGAGAGAGAGAGAGAGAGAGAGAGAGAGAGAGAAGAGTTACCAGTATGGGAATACAGCATACCGTGAAACCAGTCTCCTGGTTAAAGAACGCAACAGCAAGGTTTTGGGGCCACGATGTATACCCATAGAACAGAGCTGAACCCGGACGATGCTCCAGAGTGGCTTCGATGTGACTGGAAGCAGGCGCTCACCGTGCTACATGAACAGCTCCTGTAGTAAATATAGGTAATTGTCTGGGGAGGCGCTGTTTCCATGCAGCCTGCCGGCTGCCTCTCACGCTCGGCAGGAAATTACTTGGATTTAGCAGCCGCCGAGCACAAACGGTGCTCGCCATACGTGCACTTGTACGCTTGTCCGCCTTACGGCGGGAATAAATCATAGTTTTAATAGCCGCAAACCCCGATAATTTACTTTGCGGCAGAACGCGGTTCGTTAGTGCCTCTTAGTCCGAGGCGGCGATGCCGCTCTCGCTATTTAACGGGCGTTTTATCTCGCTGATTTCAATGGCAGGAGGCGCTATAAAGCGCTGTTGTGTGTCTGCGCGGGAGATGCATGGCGCACCGAGGCGCTCAGTTAACACGCCGCCGTGGGCAGCCGAGTCGAACGTCGCGACGGCGCCCAGTGAGCCCCGCCTGCCTGTCGGGAGCTTCCCGCACTCACCTGCCACGTCTGCTCTCCAACTCCACCCGCCCCTACCTAATTGTCGCACGTTTCCACTATACTCCCAGATTTCACAACACATTATTTGCACTGCCAATTAATATCAAGGAAATTTACAGTGTACAGCGCTGACTTTTCTTAAATAAACTCCTCCAATTCGACGTATATGACCAATTCTTTTTCTTTCAATGATAATGTGAAATGCTGAAGAAATATGGATGTGAGTTAAAGTGACGACTTCCCCCGTCGGAGGTTCGAGTCTTCCGTCGGGTATGCGTGCGTGTGTGTGTGTGTGTTGTCCCTAGTGTAAGTTAGATTCAGTAGTGTGTAAGCTCAGGGACCGATGCCTCTGCAGTTTGGTCCCATAGGACCTTACCACAAATTTGCAAATTTAAAGTGACGTAGATTTCCAAGAAATTTCTTACTGGTTCCTCATATATTCCATCCGGGATTCCAGCGTCACCCTCTGACATGAAAAAAAAAAAAAATAAAATAAAATAATTGGTGTTACATGTGTGACACTATTAGTGCACTCCCATATTCAATATTTGCTTCATTCTTTCCAGCTGTGCCTGCTACAATACTCTAAATTCACTCAATACGCAAATCACATTTCCTCGACTACCTCGCAAATTGCATATGTCATTCGTAGCAGTGGTTGCCATGACACTCTCTGTTAACTCCTTAGGTTTCTTAGTCACTGGTGACCTCAGTAAATTTCCTCACATGTCAAAAACTTATCATCCTTCTGTAATTTCACTACCACGTCGGATATGTCTAGCATTTTGGCTGTATCTTTTCATAATACTGTCTTTTCCCATTTCCTTCTAAATTTCAACCACAGTACAATGGAACAAATTACGTTGTAGCCTGAATCGTATCCAAGACCACTGTGAATTCACGAGGACATTAAAGCTTTATCTTTTATCATTAGATTATCTTACCTTACGGGATATCCTAAGTGTTACCTCTTTCTAAAGTTCACTTCAAGACATATATATTTCTGGTAAGAACCTATAAAATATGTATATATGAAGGACGGTTACTGTTACCCCATGTGGAGCAGAGTATTTCAGAATATGTAAAATTTTACAAATACGATTAGGTACATACTGCTTATCAGCACTGAAGTATTTTGTGAGTTACGTTATTATTTTCACACTGGTGTAAAATTCGTATTATGGGTATGTATTTTAAGGTATATTTGACGCAGCTATTGTACGGGTAACATGGTGCCTACTTCTTTGTCCCCTCTTCCACTACTGCCTACTTTTTCCGACCGCTCACTTCCAGCAACCAGCACCCCTCCCCTTTCTGTCTTCACTTCCCCCCTCTCCTTATTTTCAATGCCCTGTCTCATCTGCGTGCACCTCAATCCTCCCTAGCACTCCTATCTTCCCCTCCCCTTCCCTCCCCCAGTCCATTGGCCACATACTGCTTTACTGGCTATTTTAAATCTGTAGTACAACATTTCAAAGCTATGCCATTAACATTTTGTTATTTCAATGTCCTGCTATTCACTCATCCATACGCTTGTTGTATTGCAAACGTCAATTTCATTGTAATGATCTTTTCTCTCTTTATATTGCCGTATTGCCACAGCAAATTGTTAATGTTGAATTGATATCGACCGACAGTAAATTATTACATTCTTTCGATTACTGATCAATGACTTAGCTATGTCTCTCGTCGCATATGACGAATCAAATGCTCTATATGTAATGTATTTTTAATGTTTCCGTTATTGTGTTAATAGAACAGTTCATTACATTGTATTGCTTCCATGTGCGTTGACGTACCACTTCTAATTTCGTCATGGTACGTAATTTATTATCATAACACATGTGAAAATTTACCGCCACTTTTGCTTTGCCGCTACCTACTAGCAATGTTGTCTCCCTCTCCCGGTTCGTGGGAACTCGCTTAGCAGTCTGTCATCTTATGTACGCAACGTAACATTCTTTTCCTTGTGCTACCTTTGCACTTGGGTAGGTAGCGATGGTTCATGTTTGTACTTTTGTTTAGTCTTTACTATTTAGAAAGTTATTGTAATGTATTTTTATACCAATTCATTTATTATAATTCTATTGTAGATTTCTGAAGATGCGAATAATTCCGAAACGCCTCACGTGCTTACCGATAACTTTATTCTCTTGTGATTTGACACATAAACCTGTTATATACCTTTACGATTTGAGCTCGAACAGTCAGCCACAATTGTCCTATCGTTGTCCACAATCACCCTGCGGTTCTGCGGTTTCCCAGGTAGTCTCTTATGTAGAAGACATAATTCGGTACTAGTTAGTCGCACATCGCCATTTTATAAAAAAAATTCTAGCAGAATCTTGCGTTATGTCCAAATCCAAAAGATAGTAGTCATCTACACATTGCTGCTGCAGTATTCCAGGCAGCTCTTCAATTAAAATATACACTTTGACATTGGCTAATTCCATTTTATATGCTATGGATAAAGGACTTCTAGAATTTGAAGCCATTTTGACTATTTTTCGACCGTGAATGTATCAAGAAATATGTAAAGGTTTTTTAAATTACCGGCACCAGTCACCAAATTTGTTAACTATTGTATTACCCCAGGGAATCTGGGGTATTTGTAGGGTGCATCAGAATCTTGTTCGTCGATGTCATGGCCGTCAGTTTCAGCACATTTTGTAAGATACAGTATAAATGATACGTTCATTTTGTCATGGATGGTATTTGCAATTAACTGTAACTAATGTAAATAAAATAGTACAGAGTAATGTGATTTTATTCCTATTATTTCCTTAAGATGGCTTCTCCGACCTCATGTTCCGAAAGAAGAGACATCACATATATATGAAAATTTGTTACTACATTTTGGCATAAGAAGTCTGTATAATGCTCTTTTACTAATAACTCACGTATGAATTCTTTTTTCTTGTTACGATGTCAGAAATTCACGTCTGCAGTATAACGGATGAACTATGTATACAGGAATTGGATGAACTTAGCTACTGAGGGTTTTTAAATCCATCGCAGAGTTACCTATCTGAATTATGCGAAGTGGTGCATTTCCTTGAAGAAACAGCTTTCATTAATTCATTGATATTACAGCCATGCTTAGGGAAGACACAGCGAAATATGATTTCCAGTTTAACTTTTCTCAAGTAACTACTGCCCTCCCTATGTCGTGGAATTAAAAATACTTTCTCTTTACACTTTATGGAGAAATATCGCTACTTTCGCTGTGTAGTACAGGAAGATACACAGTGGAGCGAGGGTTTCTCGACATTTTGTTTACTCTCGCATTTTTTTCAGGTGTGGAAAGTCACGGAGTGGAAATTATGTGCTGTGTGTGTCCTGAAAGCTGAAAAACCAGTACAGCCCAGAATGAGCAGGTAAGTCCGCTACTTGCCTCACCTGCGCTATACAAGCTCGTGCTTCTCCGTCACAGCGTGTGCCTGCAGAAAGTCTTGCGCTGCCACTGATTTACACCATTCTTTTCCTCAGATTCTGTTAGCGTGGGAGCACAGGCGAATGCGACAACCGACAGACATTCGTAGTGGCAGGCTCATGAACATTTTTTAGTACAAAACCACTGATGTAGAGGCATATTATTTCACAAATAATCTTAATAATCATCACTACATTTATCGTACTAGAGTACAAGAAGAGAAACGAATTGTCAATGAAGAGTGAAGTTTTTAGCTTAAGGAACCGCAAATCAGCGGGCAGCACATGTCGTTGTCGATTGAAATGGTGCCCACAATCTTTTCCTCTAGGTGATCACAAAGGGGAGGTTACGACGAGAAAATTTCCGGCGTAGGATGAATGTTGCTCCTCCATGCGTGTCTGGCTGCAAGAGGGAGTGTCTGGGTTCGACCCCTGATTCCATCACCTGAACAACTAAGTCATCATTTCTGCATACGTACTTGGCAGATCATCATACGCTGTGTGGCGGAGGCTACCCTGTACTACTGCTATTCATTCACTTTCCCGTTACACTCGCAAATGAAACGAAGGAAAAAAAACGTTTGTCTATACGCTTCCGCACGAGCCCTGATTTCTCTTATCTTCGTGGTCCTTACGTCGGTGCCAATACGACTGTTCTGCAGTCTGTCGTAAATACCGATTTTCTAAACTTTCTCAGTAGTGTTTCACGAAAAGAACGACGTATTTCCTCCAGTGATTCTCGTCTAAGTTCACGCGACAGTTCCGTAATAAGCGTGAATCGTACCTTCCGGTTACCAATCTAACAGCACACCTCTGATTTGTTTCGATATCTTCCATGAATTCGATCTGGTGAAGATCCAAAGCAGTCTAGCAATATTCAAGAGTATGTCACGCAAGTGTTGTATAGGCTGTTCCCTTCATAGATCAGCAAAGCTTTTCTAGAGTTTTCCCAACAAACCGAAGTCGACTACTAGCGTATCCTACAACCGGCCTTAGATGCTCGTTCCATTTCATGTCGCTTTGCTTTACTTGTCGTTATCGCTTGCATAGCAGATACTTACGACAGCGTTACGCAAGCGACTGGTGTTTAAAACCAAATAATCACATTTTTTAACATGGGATTTGCTGAAACAATGGTGTAACTCATTACGCAGGGGATATGCAGGTTGTGGCCAACGACTAACAACATCCATCATGTCCAGTAGCCTAGGATTGCACTTCTAGGCAATTTTTCACTAACATTCACACACAATGCAAAATATGCGATATATAACACAGGGAACGTCTGTTCATGAAGAAAACAAATGTTCACACAAATTACTTGACCAACGTGATATGAAAATGGCATGTATTGCTTGTGATCAATAATTTACCAAAATCTTTAGTGACTTGTAAAAAGTCCAGGTTCCTTGTAATTTTGACTGCAAAAATATTTCCTTCAACCCAAAGATTGGTGTGAATATCACAGTATTTTACTATGATTGCTCCTGGAAGGGGAAGCTCTCGCATTCCTCTGACCTTTGAACCGACTTACCCAGCCAATTACAAGTGGACCTACAGTTTCATAGGACCTGGGAAAAGCGCGGCATCTCGCAGTTTTTCTAAATTGTAAGTCACTGCCAAAGGTGGAAGCAGTGATAAGATATTTGTATTCTGTCACTTATCTATTTACCCATCGATAATTCTGAATCCGTTCATCACTTAACACACACAACAAACACTATACTGTCCCAATGAAAGTTTTTGTTTGTACCTAACCGCACAATGCCTACAACAGTTTAGATCATTATGTTGATTTGTTTGTTTGAAAATAACGTGTAGGAAAAGAAGAAACACCTACAGTATCTCTTTAGAATTAGAGATGGGCAAAAGAGTTCTTTTCAGAGATCGAAGCATAGCTGCTCACTCGCCCGAATCAACTAGTTGTCATGAGTCACCACCCACTCACAAAAATAAATAAAAGTAAGTCACCATGCCCTTTTTATTCAGGCCACTATATCTATCACTAAATTCGTCCTTTTTTGAAAGATCATAGACAGAGAGGTACTAATTTTATGTTATGTTGTTAAAAGTTTTAAGATTTAACGTTCAGTATTTTGTCTGCTATAAAAGTTGAGAATATTATAGCAAAATTTCAAATATTTTGTTATGAAATGGGAAAATTTTAAAAGTAAAAGTAATTCTTGTGACTTCATAGGCCTTCATGGCCTAATGAGAACTGAAAGTCTCCTCGGGCTATTGCCGGATCCTAAAATCAGCTTCAGTCAGTATTTCGGCGATCCAGCAGTCCGCCATCTTCAGGAAAACGCTGCTGCTGCTGAGTCCACTGAAAACTGATGTCAAGGCTGCACATCGTCGTCCTATACAGAGCTCCGTAACGGACGCGGCCCATGCGCCGCCCGCCGCAGTTGATGCCCTCCGAGACTACATCGTTATGTAGAAGTTAAGTAGAGTTCCATTTCTTATTTTACTTCTGAAGGTTCTATAGATTGTTTTGTTAAAGTAATTAGATCTTTCTAGTTTCTTTCGTGTCCATTTCTGCCATAAATGAGATAATATTTCCTAACACGTTGAACGAGTTTACTCTTCCTATTTTCTGATCATTTGTTATTATTTTCCTTGTAACTGGGCTCCGGAAGCCATAAAATCAGTGTTTTATTTATTTTTATTTTTTTGGGCGGGGGGGGGGGGGGGGTTTAAGACACAAACGAATCATGTATCTTTAGTTGTTGTGGATCAAATACATTAACAACTGTCTGCTGTGTGTTTTCTCATCTCCAAGGGAGTCACGTCTCGGGATGTGAGGCAACTGGTTCCAAATGATTGGAAAAGAGCACAGGTAGTTCCAGTTTTCAAGAAGGGTCGTCGAGCAGATGGGCAAAACTAAAGGCCTGTATCTCTGACATCGATCTGTTGTAGAATTTTAGAACATCTTTCTTGCTCGCGTATCATGTCATTTCTGGAAACCCAGAATCTACTCTGTAGGAATCAACATGGATTCTGGAAACAGCGATCGTGTGAGACCCATCTCGCTTTATTTGTTCATGAGACCCAGAAACTATTAGATACAGGCTCCCAGGTAGATGCCATTTTCCTTGTCTTCCGGAAGGCGTTCGATACAGTTCCGCACTATAGCCGGATAAACAAAGTAAGAGCCTACGGAATATCGGACTAGCTGTGTGGCTGGATTGAAGAGTTTTTAGCAAACAGAACACAGCATGTTGTTCTCAATGGAGATACGTCTACAAACGTTAAAGTAACCTCTGGCGTGCCATAGAGGAGTGTTACGGGACCATTGCTTTTCACAATATATATAAATGTCCTAGTAGATAGTGTCGAAAGTTCCATGCGGCTTTTCGCGGAAGATGCTATAGTATGCAGAGAAGTTGCAGCATTAGAAAACTATAGCGAAATGCAGGAAGATCTGCAGCGGATAGGTACTTCGTGCAGGGAGTGGCAGCTGACCCTTAACATAGACAAATGTAACGTATTTTTTGTATGATTATATGATAGCGGAATAAACACTGGTAGCAGTTACTTCTGTAAAATATCTGGGAGTATGCGTACAGAACGATTTGAAGTGGAATGATCATATAAAATCAATTGTTGGTAAGTCGGGTGCCACGTTGAGATTGGCGACTATGGGAGATTAAAGACTGCTCATAGCCACTCCGTCATTCTGATCAAAAATATTGCCACTGAATGAAAAATACGTGGATGTCAGCACGTGACGACAAAGCTTCACCAACCCCTCATCCAGTTTTTCACTGATAGGACTCAGGGACTCTTCCAAAAGGACTAGTGTAAATAAAGATACCACATCAAAATTCACTAGTAAATCCGAAGGACCCAGCTCCAAGAATTTCAGTCGTCGTCGTCGTGCGATAGGTTTTATAAAAAGGCAATTGAAATTAGGTTGACAGATAATTTGATTAATAGAGACAATGGCCTTCCTCTTAGCAGGACTTGGAACTCTGTATAGAGGACGCATTGGAACAGAACGTTCTTGGGCGCAGCCAGTCCGAGTGTGAAAATGGTCTCTGAGTGCGATATATCGTTGCTGCCAGTGTTCTACTAACCTATAGAACCTTCAGAAGTAAAGTAAGAAATTGAACTCTACCTAACTTCTACATAACGAAGTCAGTACCACCTATGATGTTGGAAGCGAGTCATGGTGTGTAACAAAAAGAAATAAACAACGAATCCAATAAATAGAGACGCGATTCCTAATAAGAGTAGCTGTGTACAAACTGTCTGACAGGAAAATAAATACTGCCATCAGAGAATACCTGGGAGTGAGAAGCTTAAATGAGCAGATTAAGGAATGTAGGAACAGCTGAAAGGACTATTTCACAAGACTGGAAGATGGCAGAATACCCGAATTAATGATGAATTTCTACACCGTGGCCAGAAGGTCTTTAGGAAGACAGAGGAAAATGTATAAATATCAATGATTTCAACGTAGCAGGCAAATGGCTAATACATGCCGAAAGAAGAAGCAGGTACTCATGTGGAAAGATATTATGATTTTTTAAGTATCTATGATATTCTGACCGGCCGCAGGCGTAAACTTGGCCGGCCGCGGTGGTCTAGCGGTTCTAGGCGCTCAGTCCGGAACCGCGCGACTGCTACGGTCGCAGGTTCGAGTCCTGCCTCGGGCATGGATGTGTGTGATGTCCTTAGGTTGGTTAGGTTTAAGTAGTTCTAAGTTCTAGGGGACTGATGACCACAGGTGTTAAGTCCCATTGTGCTCGGAGCCATTTGAACCATTTTTGAGCCTGTACTTGTCGCTATAATGAGTTGAGTTTCGAATCCCTTCATGCAAGCCGGATCATTTAGAAATACTTGACAAACAATGGTAAGTCTCTGCTCCAGTTCCTCAAGCGCGTTAACGGGAGTGGCTTACACTACGACCCTTAAGATGGCCGCAAACACAAAAGTCAATCGGCTTCAAATCAAGTGATCCTAGAGGCCTTGTTACAGGTCCTCCTCGCCCAATCCATTTTTGATCATATTGCCGCGTTAGATGTGAATCATCCGCTTAGAAAAATTTATAAATGACTGTGCTGATAAACCCCTTACGTTATTTGATTTTCAAACAGCTGAGCGGAACTGAACGTACTCAGACATTTCTCTCTTTACTCATTCTGATCAACACTAGACTGACACACAATATTTTTAGAGGAACGCAATCTGACTTTCAGTTCCTACAAAAGATTCCCTACAAAAGAATGGGCCTGACTAACAATAATGAATCACTTACCTCACAAAAATCATCATTACTCGAACTACTGCAATAGAACAAGCGCCAATACTGCCAGCTAAATAAAAGATTCTAACTACTGAAGTCACTAACTACTGATAGGCATAGTTAGCAAATGAAAGATTTTGATAGAGAACAAACAATGTATTTACGTTAATAGTGTTCAAAAGTCATTATATATATACACGTGACGTTACCAACTTAAAAACCTAAACAGCCTACTTACAGATGTCATCTCACCATAGCAGCAAAATCTGCTGGTCCTTCATTGTGCATGTATCGCATCCTCTGGCGTCGCTCTGAGGGAACATCCTCATGCAACCCTGCAAGTTGATGCTGCAGGAACCGAAAGTAATTCCGTCCATTGACTTCGTCTTTTGGCAACATAAAAGGCCTGGTAGGACGATTACTTGGTGCCTATAACAATAAGGACGTCGCTGAGTCTCCACCTCACTCACAGAATGTGAGTTAGAGACTAGATAACTCGAAAAGTGAGAATTATTTTAAAATATAGGATTGCCTACAGCTTGTTGCTGCATACACTGACAGAATATTGTTCTAGGACCAAAGTTTCGTTATAAAATTGTTTCTCTGTTCAAATGGCTCTGAGCACTATGGGACTTAACATCTGAGGTCATCAGTCCCCTAGAACTCAGAACTACTTAAACCTTACTAACCTAAGGACATCACACTGTAAGTAGGCTGTTTATGTTTCCTTATTGACAACGTTACGTAGCGCTCTGTATGAAAATCACTGGCTGTGCTGTGTGCAGTCTGTGGCCAGTTTGCGTTGTTGTCAGCCATTGTAGTGTTGGGCAGCTGGATGTGAACAGCGCGTAGCGTTGCGCAGTTGGAGGTGAGCCGCCAGCAGTGGTGGATGTGGGGAGAGAGATGGCGGAGTTTTGAAATTTGTAAGACTGGATGTCATGAACTGCTATATATATTATGACTGTTAAGGTAAATACATTGTTTGTTCTCTATTAAAATCTTTCATTTGCTAACTATCCCTATCAGTAGTTAGTGCCTTCCGTAGTTTGAATCTTTTATTTAGCTGGCAGTAGTGGCGCTCGCTGTATTGCAGTAGTTCGAGTAATGAAGATTTTTGTGAGGTAAGTGATTTGTGAAAGGTATAGGTTAATGTTAGTCAGGGCCATTCTTTTGTAGGGATTTTTGAAAGTCAGATTGCGTTGCGCTAAAAATATTGTGTGTCAGTTTAAGGACAGTCATATATAATTTTTCAAAGGGGACGTTTCAACAAGCATCCATGCCCGAGGCAGGATTCGAACCTGCGACCGTAGTAGTCGCGCGATTTCGGACTGAAGCGCCTAGAACCGCTCGGCCACCGCGGCCGGCTATACACCTCTCTGATACACTGTAAACAGTTACCGTTTACACGCAGTGCAGGGCCGTAAATTGTTTCTTGCTTTAATGCAGTGTTCTGAGGAACTTATCTTCATTTTCCATTCTTTCCAAGATTGAGAAAAGCTGCACACATGAGCTACATATACAAATCCATACATGTATATGGTCTACAACGCATGTTTTCCCCTGCTTGGGAAACGTTTCTTTCAGTATACGACGTGAGGTGCTGTTACAGCGGCCTGCCGCATACTCTTCTTTCTCCTCGCAGAACAGCAGTTTCAGACCAGACAGCTCACTCGTTAGAAGAATCTGTCTCTTTGCATTTTAGGAGCTGACAGTCCATCTCTTTTTAGGACAGCTTCTTGAAGGGCTTCGCGATGGGACATAAAGATTTACTTGCTGATGGTGCTTCAACGTTTAAGATAATCAAGACACCATCAGGATTTTGGTGTCGATAGTATTGACCTCTATTATCAATATTTTCTGTAGCAGCATCTAAAACTTTTTAAAATACAGGAGGATTCATTTACTAGAGAATGGTTAATGAAGGTCAGCACAGAGATTGTTACTGAAGTCACAACCAGCAAACAAAGAACGAGAATTATCAGCCAACCTAATTTCAATTGCTTCTTTGTAGACACCGTTCTTCGGTACGGCCAGTCCGACTATTCGAATAACGTCCCTGAGTGCGACGTATCGTTACCGCATTGTTCTACTAAGGGCGGCGCTACCTGCTCAGTCTTGGAGGGCAGCAACCGTGATGGGCGGCGCATGCGCCGTGTACGGTACGGTGGCCTATATAGGACATCGATTTGCAGCCTGGCGTCGATTCTCAGCGGGACTCATCAGCAGAAGCAGAATTCTCCTGAAGACGTCGACCAGTTGGATCGCCGATACATCGAATGAGTTGATTTTAGGATCCGACAGCAAACCCGAAGAGACTTTCAACACTGTCGAATACAATACAAATCCAATACACAGTGCTGTTTACTATTAATTACGCGAAGCAATGAAATAAAGAGAGACCGTGTAAAATAAAGAGATTCCGCGTACATTTATACTGAAACATTGTCGCGATTATAAAATAAATGATCGCTGCATAACATAGAATAAATTTGTAGAACTGAGAGCAACCTCATTCCCAAACTCGCAACTGTCAGTCGATAGGCCAGTTAGAAATAATTACCTCTTTAATCGCCGGCTACTTACATTACTCATCACCTTCACCTCACGCGAGGAACACTTTCCATCACGGGTTAAGACTGTGCTCTCCGGCTTGGTCAGCGGCACAGCTTTTTAACTACATCATAGGTCGCCCTCACTCTCATGCCTCTCTGAAATGACAAATTAAAGTCATTGTCCTTACCTATTCTCACAAGTATACTGGCAACTTGATCCAATTGCCTTTGCATGTGAACATAATAATTTGAATAATATGAAGTTCACAATACATTCTGCTTTCACTATACACAACAGTATTACGTTTACAATAACACTACGTTTGCATTACGTTTCGTACGGAACGTCTGTATTAAAATACTATGAGGTTGACTGCTTTACATTCTCAAAATGCAAAAATAAGTTCAAGAACTTTATTACGAGTAAGATACCGTGCTGTTACCATTTGAAAAGCTAGCTAACGGTGAGCAGTAGCTCCGGCTTCAGAAGCACGTACTACTGACCTTGGGAACACTGTATGTGACCCTCCAGCAGCATGTCTTTTGATTCCGTAGCCATGAGATAAAGAAGGAGCAACCGGTTTGAAGGCCAGTGTCCTGCAGGAATTAGCAGCCCTGGGTTTAGGGATCTGGGGGTGCTGAACTGGAGATGACGTGGAATATTGCTGAAAAGCTGTACCGCTGTACCACTCATTTTCAAACTGACGTGTACATATAAATAACTTACTTGGACTTTCTGCTTTCTTTTCGTTACCGCCTATCCCGTCAGGGACGCAGGTGGCTGTATTCAGGACATGGAAAAGAATTATTTAACTTCGCAGCTGGATGTCCTTTCTGACACCACAGGCTTCAGTAACCTAAGGGACAGAAGCCATGTGCTCCACCTATCTGTGAATTGTGTAATTTTGTTCTCTTTTTTAACTGAAAGTAAACAACTGTGTTGTTGGGCCTCACGTTGTATTTCTTCTTTACGACCGACGTTCTGGCACTTCTCTTAGGATCTTCTTCAGGATCTTTCGGTGTCCAGGTTGACTGAACAGTTTTCAGACACAACAACACCCTGACGAAGATCCCTGCAGAGGGTTCGAAACATCCATTGCATAGAAGAAATATGATGTAGCCCAACTACCCAGAAGGTTTACCCTTTTGTGACAGCAGCCAAGACAGCCTACAGACTTGCATGTTAATTGTTTGTCTACCGTATTTTCTGAGGCGGAAATTGGGGACTAGTCTAGCATTTGCCTGATCGAAAGTGAGAAACGGCCTAGAAAGCACAGTCAGGATGGCTGAAGCACCAGCCATGGCACTTAAACTGGCGTGCGGATTCGATCCAAGTCTGGTACACCTTCCTGTCTCACAAGCTAAAACGCTGCACTTTGCTTTGTACGAGCAGTGCCACTAACTTACCAGGACACGCCATATATGTGGTGGAATGAGTATAAGTACAGACATTATTATATGTGGTATAGTTTTTTCCTCTGCTATGAACAGTCTTCCCACAAACACGTCACAAACCTTACGACCTGATGTATCCTGCGTAGTCATAACTGCACCACTAAGTGGGCTACGCCTGTCACCGTTTTGCGTCCACATGTCCACACTTCAACACATGACCTGCTGCCCAGGGGGAAATCAGTATTAATGCCTTTCTCTTTCGTACTAGCTATAATTATCAGTCTGCAAATGACGTAAATACTAATGTAATGTTTTTCAGTACACCTTCCTCGGTCAACAACAGAAATATCTGCACTTATACCCGTGAACCCTGTCTGCAGGCGCCCGCATCTCGTGGTCGTGCGGTAGCGTTCTCGCTTCCCACGCCCGGGTTCCCGGGTTCGATTCCCGGCGGGGTCAGGGATTTTCTCTGCCTCGTGATGGCTGGGTGTTGTGTGCTGTCCTTAGGTTAGTTAGGTTTAAGTAGTTCTAAGTTCTAGGGGACTGATGACCATAGATGTTAAGTCCCATAGTGCTCAGAGCCATTTCAACCTGTCTGCAGGCTTTCGTGGCTGTTGTCACTTAAGTCAAAATCTTTCGGTTGTTAGGACGTGTCATATTTCCTCTAAAATAATCGCCATTATGACCCCTCTCCTGGGATCTTCTTCAGGATCTTCCGCTGTTCACTACTTCTTGAACACTGTTCCTGAAGAAGATCCAACAGAGGGGTCGAAACGTTGATTATTTTAGAGGAAATATTATGCGGCCTAACAATCCAGAAGATTTTAACTTTAGTTAACCCTGTATATGTTAATCTGTCCTTCCGTAAGCCACACACATGAATACATTTCTTGAAATTGTCTGCTATTCAAATATTTGCAGTACCTCTTGAAAAGCACTATACAGCCAATAGGCAATACTGGGAAAAATCTTTGGAATATATATATATATATATATATATATATATATATACACTCCTGGAAATCGAAAAAGAACACATTGACACCGGTGTGTCAGACCCACCATACTTGCTCCGGACACTGCGAGAGGGCTGTACAAGCAATGATCACACGCACGGCACAGCGGACACACCAGGAACCGCGGTGTTGGCCGTCGAATGGCGCTAGCTGCGCAGCATTTGTGCACCGCCGCCGTCAGTGTCAGCCAGTTTGCCGTGGCATAGGGAGCTCCATCGCAGTCTTTAACACTGGTAGCATGCCGCGACAGCGTGGACGTGAACCGTATGTGCAGTTGACGGACTTTGAGCGAGGGCGTATAGTGGGCATGCGGGAGGCCGGGTGGACGTACCGCCGAATTGCTCAACACGTGGGGCGTGAGGTCTCCACAGTACATCGATGTTGTCGCCAGTGGTCGGCGGAAGGTGCACGTGCCCGTCGACCTGGGACCGGACCGCAGCGACGCACGGATGCACGCCAAGACCGTAGGATCCTACGCAGTGCCGTAGGGGACCGCACCGCCACTTCCCAGCAAATTAGGGGCACTGTTGCTCCTGGGGCATCGGCGAGGACCATTCGCAACCGTCTCCATGAAGCTGGGCTACGGTCCCGCACAACGTTAGGCCGTCTTCCGCTCACGCCCCAACATCGTGCAGCCCGCCTCCAGTGATGTCGCGACAGGCCTGAATGGAGGGACGAATGGAGACGTGTCGTCTTCAGCGATGAGAGTCGCTTCTGCCTTGGTGCCAATGTTAGTCGTATGCGTGTTTGGCGCCGTGCATGTGAGCGCCACAATCAGGACTGCATACGACCGAGGTACACAGGGCCAACACCCGGCATCATGGTGTGGGGAGCGATCTCCTACACTGGCCGTACACCACTGGTGATCGTCGAGGGGACACTGAATAGTGCACGGTACATCCAAACCGTCATCGAACCCATCGTTCTACCATTCCTAGACCGGCAAGGGAACTTGCTGTTCCAACAGGACAATGCACGTCCGCATGTATCCCGTGCCACCCAACGTGCTCTAGAAGGTGTAAGTCAACTACCCTGGCCAGCAAGATCTCCGGATCTGTCCTCCATTGAGCAGCCGGCCGAAGTGGCCGCGCGGTTCTGGCGCTGCAGTCTGGAACCGCGAGACCGCTACGGTCGCAGGTTCGAATCCTGCCTCGGGCATGGATGTTTGTGATGTCCTTAGGTTAGTTAGGTTTAACTAGTTCTAAGTTCTAGGGGACTAATGACCTCAGCAGTTGAGTCCCATAATGCTTAGAGCCTCCATTGAGCATGTTTGGGACTGGATGAAGCGTCGTCTCACGCGGTCTGCACGTCCAGCACGAACGCTGGTCCAACTGAGGCGCCAGGTGGAAATGGCATGGCAAGCCGTTCCACAGGACTACATCCAGCATCTCTACGATCGTCTCCATGGGAGAATAGCAGCCTGCATTGCTGCGAAAGGTGGATATACACTGTACTAGTGCCGACATTGTGCATGCTCTGTTGCCTGTGTCTATGTGCCTGTGGTTCTGTCAGTGTGATCATGTGATGTATCTGACCCCAGGAATGTGTCAATAAAGTTTCCCCTTCCTGGGACAATGAATTCACGGTGTTCTTATTTCAATTTCCAGGAGTTTATATATATATATATATATATATATATATATATATATAATTTCCAAATCAACCAAATTACTTGTTCAAACTGAATACTTTTTATGTAGTCGTGATGTCACCCTGTGATTCTGTGGTGGACATGAGTGGAGCTCAACGATGGATAATTTTGCCAGACAGCCCCATGTTATAGATCCCTCGTATGTCTTGGGGGATGCGATATTGCAAGCAATGGTCAACTTGTAATACAGGGAATTTTTGCAAAGTTGTACATCTCAGATGTACATCTCATCAGCTGAAATGACCAGGGACCTACCAGGCACCTTGTGGGATTTCAAATGCCTGTAGCCGCCGCAGGTCACGCACGCACCGGGCACTCTCGTGGTCTGAAGTCTATTTTTTCTACCTATGTAACGGGCGTATTTTCAGCCTCCTCTGTAATCACACATCATCACAACACCCTTACAACAGTTTCATATGTTGCAGGAATTATTAGTAAAGTTGTATTCATTACTTTCCTTTTAAGGTTCTTTTCTTTATTTAATGGCTTGATGTATATATGCATGTAAAAGGGAATTGTATAAATTGGTAATGATATTATTTCAATGTAATTACATGTAACTTCTATGAATGTTCGGAAGCTTTGTTCCAATAGGAAACAGTTTATCTGCACAAAATAAAAATAGAAATTCAGCTAGGAAGCAACAATTGATACGCAGTAGTATACGGCGAGAGTGCTGTGTGTTAAGAGCAGCCGGCCGCGGTGGCCGTGCGGTTCTAGGCGTTCCAGTCCGGAGCCGCGCTGCTGCTACGGTCGCAGGTTCGAATCCTGCCTCGGGCATGGGTGTGTGTGATGTCCTTAGGTTAGTTAAGTTTAAGTTGTTCTAAGTTCTAGCGAACTGATGACCACAGCAGTTGAGTCCCATAGTGCTCAGAGCCATTTGAACCATTTGTTAAGAGCAATTTTAATAGCAGTGGAAAGTGGAAAAACTGTAGAAAATTTCAGGGACAGTATACTGAGACAGAGTATGCAGTAATTAATCAGGGGAGACGAGAACAACTCAGAACGTTCTGGAACGCGATTGCTTCAATATTGTTGCAACAATTTACTAATATTTCGAAAAGATGATTTTATTTTGAAAGTCTGCACAAAAGAGGATATCGCAAGAGTTGAAGAGCTTCGAAGAAAAGAGAATTATGAAGGAGAAGATTTTTCTCAAGGTCATTGCAAGAGATCTCGAACCCATTTGATAGCCGAGTGTATCAGCACGCCGGTTCCAGGGTTTGGGCAGGTGTGCCGGCCCGAGATCAGATGCAGCCGGCGTATTGACGACGAATGCCGGTGCGCCGGCCAGTCTCTGTGTGGTTTTTAGGCTGTTTGCCACATTTGATTAGGTGAACACCAGACTGGTATCCAAGTCCCGCCTCAGTTAAACACTCCACAAATATTTAGAAAACGTTCGCACTCTTTCACGTGGATAACTCTACACGCAGAGAGCTGGAGTACACGTATCCCCTCCCGGACGGTAACGGGGTGGCAACAATAACGGCAATGGTCACCCCTTAAATTAACCATGCCAAATACATTATCAACCATGCTGACACCGCGTAGATAAGGGACAAAGGTACAAGAAAAAGAAAAAAAAAGAGTTTGCAGAAGATGTGGAGAAAAATCAGACAACGTCTAGAAAAACCTAGAACCAGGGACAATTACGTCACGAGAACGCTAATATATGATTCTTCGAGTAGACTAGTGGATTATTTACGTGTTTCATCGGTGAGAAAACGGACTACATTTTACTAGTCATATGGACTGTGTTACGAGTAGTTACTGACAGCTATTGTTTCGTGTGTTGAACCAAGAACTACTTTGCAGTTTACCTTTACCTGATGACCAGAGCTTCTGACTACTGAAATAGCATTTTCTATTAAAAATTACGTGTCGAAATTAAAAAATTTAATGGAGCAGACGTCGCTGATGAAAGTACAAAATTTTATTTGCAGTATTTACCCGACATAATCCTGTCCTACATCCTACTTCGAAATGGTTTTCGAAATTTTACAGTCTGTTCAGCTACGGAAAGACGTGCCGAGACAGCCATAGATATTTATTTCAATTTTGGTAATTTATTTTCTGATTGACGATATATCAACCGACCGCCGTCTTTCTGTGGTCCAGTGATCTTCCGAAAACAGAAGCATCGCGACGGCAACAAAGAGTTTCCTTCGCTATGATATGATCCAATGTAAGCCATACGAGCAATTGACTCAGCCGCCATCTTTGCTTTACATTGTGTGAAAAGCAGAGTCTTTAGCCAGCTATTAAAGAACAGCAAAAAAAAAAAAAAAAATCATGGCATTGCTGGAATTCCTTAAGAAAAATAATTACCGGTATTTCGTAGAATATGAAACACATAAGCAGCATAGAACTCTTCCTCATGGTTAGCATTTGCAAACATGTGATGCAATCGGAACTGTGTAAAAATTAGAGCTTGTGTATCAATTACCAAATATCACCCCTACAGTAGACCTGTAAGAGCCCGCTTCTTACTGAAATAAGTATGCTAAATAAGTTGATAAGAATGGTAATGGGAAAGGACTTGCAGTGATTTTACTTAATAAAACTTAGGACATAACGTGACACATAAAAAGAGTACGGTGTTTACCTTAGAGCCACTTTGATTCTCAGATATTATTCAGAAGCGCATTCGTCATTCACTACGAGGTGCATTCAAGTTCTAAGGCTCCGATTTTTTTTTTATAATTAACTACTCACCCGAAATCGATGAAACTGGCGTTACTTCTCGACGTAATCGCCCTGCAGACGATCACATTTTTCACAACGCTGACGCCATGATTCCATGGCAGCGACGAAGGCCTCTTTAGGAGTCTGTTTTGACCACTGGAAAATCGCTGAGGCAATAGCAGCACGGCTGGTGAATGTGCGGCGCGGAGAGTGTCTTTCATTGTTGGAAAAAGCCAAAAGTCACTAGGAGCCAGGTTAGGTGAGTAGGGAGCATGAGGAATCACCTCAAAGTTGTTATCACGAAGAAACTGTTGCGTAACGTTAGCTCGATGTGCGGGTGCGTTGTCTCGGTGAAACAGCACACGCGCAGCCCTTCCCGGACGTTTTTGTTGCAGTTCAGGAAGGAATTTGTTCTTCAAAACATTTTTGTAGGATGCATCTGTTACCGTAGTGCCCTTTGGAACGCAATGGGTAAGGATTACGCCCTCGCTGTCCCAGAACATGGACACCATCATTTTTTCAGCACAGGCGGTTACCCGAAATTTTTTTGGTGGCGGTGATCTGTGTGCTTCCATTGAGCTGACTGGCGCTTTGTTTCTGGATTGAAAAATGGCATCCACGTCTCATCCATTGTCACAAACGACGAAAAGAAAGTCCCATTCATGCTGTCGTTGCGCGTCAACATTGCTTGGCAACATGCCACACGGGCAGCCATGTGGTCGTCCGTCAGCATTCGTGGCACCCACCTGGATGACACTTTTCGCATTTTCAGGTCGTCATGCAGGATTGTGTGCACAGAACCCACAGAAATGCCAACTCTGGAGACGATCTGTTCAACAGTCATTCGGCGATCCCCCAAAACAATTCTCTCCACTTTCTCGATCATGTCGTCAGACCGACTTGTACGAGCCCGAGGTTGTTTCGGTTTGTTGTCACACGATGTTCTGCCTTCATTAAACTGTCGCACCCACGAACGCACTTTCGACACATTCGTAACTCCATCACCACATGTCTCCTTCAACTGTCGATGAATTTCAATTGGTTTCACACCACGCAAATTCAGACAACGAATGATTGCACGCTGTTCAAGTAAGGAAAACGTCGCCATTTTAAGTATTTAAAACAGTTCTCATTCTCGCCGCTGGCGGTAAAATTCCATCTGCCATACGGTGCTGCCATCTCTGGGACGTATTGACAATGAACGCGGCCTCATTTTAAAACAATGCGCATGTTTCTATCTCTTTCCAGTCCAGAGAAAAAAAAATCGAAGGCCTTAGAACTTGAATTCACCTCGTACTTAGTTTCATTCCATCCTACAACGGCTCAACTTTGGTTAAGCTTTGCACATCCATACGCTAGCAATATTTTAAAAGTCAGCGGTCTGTCATTATTTTCGATCTGATTGTCGTACGGAATAATGAGCAGTCAAGAAAGGTCAGTAATGCGCTATTTACTCTTTTCCTCCTCGTGTAATGCTACACTAAGGCCGGCCACTGTGACCGAGCGGTTGTAGGCGCTTCAGTCTGGAACCGCGCGACCGCTACGGTCGCAGGTTCGAATCCTGCCTAGGGCATGTATGTATGTGATGTCCTTAGGTTAGTTAGGTTTAAGTAGTTATAAGTTCTAGGGTCTGATGACCTCAGCTGTTAAGTCCCATAGTGCTCAGAGCCATTTGAACCAATGCTACACTAAACGTAGGTGATATACATGACCTCATAGCAGTTTCAGTAGCAAGCAGTTCAAATGGTTCAAATGGCTCTGAGCACTATGGGACTTAACATCTATGGTCAGCAGTCCCCTAGAACTTAGAACTACTTAAACCTAACTAACCTAAGAACATCACACAACACCCAGTCATCACGAGGCAGAGAAAGCAAGCAGTTAACTACTCAATAATTATCATTACAATACACCTCCTGATATAATATCGGTGTATTTGAACGGCTTTTAAAAAAGAAGGAACCGATTTCAGACATTTAGTGCTTCCAGACTATAAAATATCTAAACACAGTTACTACGTTCCTGGAAAGAGAAAGGTTCAAAATTATAAGAATTCACTATGAGCACCATATGTTTCACGACAAATTTCAAAACAGTTCTCATTTCCTCCCACACCTGGTCTCTCGTTATCGAACTCTCACCTTCAACAATGCGATGTTTCAGACTTTCAAGAGTGTCAGGCATATGCGGGATAAAAACGCGGTCTTTTATGTAACATCACAGATAAAAGTCACAAGGTGTGTGATCTGGAGACCTGGGAGGCTATTGGCGATGAAGTTCGTCTTCTGCTCCTCCTTTTCCAATCCAACCTCCTGGAATGGTGTCATTGTGGTAACGTCAGACGTGCTTAGAGAATCGGAAGAGTCGTCCTGGAGGAGGGACTGTTGTTGTATTGGTACTTTTTCGTTGTATTCCCCGTGTGATCTCCTCATTCTGGAAGGCACAACGGACCAACACAAATTTGCATCTATCCTTGGGAACCTAGAAGCAGCTCTTTTCTCCTCAGCATGATGGCGTCTACCAGCAGGACAATGCAACACGTCACACAACTCATAGCGTCCGTACGTGGTATGAAGACCCATCATGATGAGTTGTCTTTACCCCCTCGGCCACCTAATTCCCCGGATTTAAACCCAATCGAGAATCTGCGGGCCCACCTCTATCGGGCTGTCCGTGCCATGGATCCTGAGCTGAACACGTACCGCAGCCGGCCCCGGCATGGTTCCACGTCCCTGTCGGTTCCTTCCACAGC
The DNA here is from genome assembly GCF_023864275.1 of Schistocerca cancellata. Lineage (NCBI taxonomy): Eukaryota > Metazoa > Arthropoda > Insecta > Orthoptera > Acrididae > Schistocerca > Schistocerca cancellata. The sequence continues at coordinate 602,600,310 of NC_064631.1, read as the reverse complement.
CTCATTGATTCTCTTCCTGCACGCCTCGTAGTGGTCCGCCATTCAAAAGGTGGCTATTCAGGCTTTTGACTGGTGGTCATATTAATGTGGCTGGACAGTGTAATAGAAGATTACAGCTAATAGTTAGACCTTGACTTTCCCCAGCAAATTGAATGTTCAAATAACTTACGGGTTTGCTGCCGTGTGACGTTGTCGATCACCGCCGATTTTTCCACTGGAACACACACTGCCATTCTCAAGGCACAACTGCAAGGAGGAAGAAATGTGCAAGGGAATTTAATACCTCGGTTCACAGGGGAGAAACAAGGAAGATACCACACACAGAACAAGGAACCGCAAAGTGAACACACAACCAAAGATAACCAACATCACAAATATTTATAGTGACTATTAATCAACAGGTGAGGTAGCACTAATTCTGTCCCTCTGTTTTTTGGTGAGAGACAGAGCCGGATTCCAAGCAGCATATAAACAAAATCCACCATCTCTGTTTAGAGGCTTGTTTGATCATCAGTCTGTTCGTAGTACTGACCATTGAATAAAAAGTAGGTGGAAGTCAGCACATGTCGAAACAAATTTGTTAACTCGACACCAAACTTAACCTCAATTAGCTGCAACGAATCAGAGAGAGGAACGCGAGTCAGAAGAGAAATCACATCAAAACTGACTAAAATATTAGTCATTCTAACGCAAACCTTGCAATCGACGTAAGATGGAGTTGCAATGGGAAGCCCGTTGTCACCTATTGTGGCAATTTTATTTATGGAGGACTTTGAGAAACGTACATTGGAGTCAGCGACCTTGAAACCTGCGTGTTTTTTCAGATATGTAGACGATACTTTTGTTGTTTGGCCTCATGGTAGTGTGAATTTAAACCGGTTTTTGGAACACCTGAATTGAATCCACCCGAATATTCAGTTCACTATGGAGGTGGAAAAGAATGGATGCCTTCCCTTCCTTGATGTGTTGGTCAGAAGGAAGACTGATGGTACGTTGGGACATTCTGTTTATAGGAAGCCTACTCACACTGATTTGTGAGCTGATAGTTGTCCCCATCCAGGTCAGCATGAAGGAGTACTTCTTACCTTGGTTCACAGGGTCCACGTTATCTCAGACCCTGAAAGTTTGGCAGCTCAGCTATCACATCTCGAAGTCACCTTTCGTCAGAGGGGTTATAGTGAGAGGCAGATCAAACATGCGTAGCGCTATCAGCCTTCTGTGCAACGGGTGAGTGACGATAGCAACGAAGTGGCACCTAAGTCTACGGCAATGTTCAAATGTGTGTGAAATCTTATGGGACTTAACTGCTAAGGTAATCACCCCCTAAGCTTACACACCGCTGATCCTAAATTATCCTAAGGACAAACGCACACACCCATGTCCGAGGCAGGACTCGAACCTCCTCCGGGACCAGCCGCACAGTCCATGACTGCAGCGCCTTAGACCGCTCGGCTAAGTCTACGGCCTTTTTGCCTTACGCAGGAAGCATTTGCAGCAGGATTGGCCGTATTTTGCGGAAATATGATGTGAAATGTGTTTTTCGACCACCTTCTGAGGTTAAGGCCCTGTTCGCGTCCTCAAAAGATGATCTTGGTTGGCGTAAGGCTGGTGTGTATCGTATTCCTTGCAGTTGTGGCATGTCATATAATGGTCAATCAGGACTGTTGAAGACCGATGTACTGAACATAAGCGTCACACACGCTTACAACAGGCGAGCAAATCCGCTATTGCAGAACACTGCCTTGACACCGGTCATCCTATGGAATACAACAACACGGAGATTCTGGCTTGCTCGTCCAGCTATTGGGATAGTGTTATTAAGGAAGCTGTTGAAAACAAACTATCGAGCAACCTTATAAACAGAGGTGGTGGACTCTGTTTAAATGCTGCTTGGAATCCGGCTCTGTCTCTCATCAAAAAACAGAGGGACAGAATTAATGCTACCTAAACTATTGATTAATAGTCACTATCGATATTTCTGATGTTGGTTATCTTTGGTTGTGTGTTGACTCTGCAGTTACTTGTTCTGTGTGTGGTATCTTCCTTGTTTCTCCTCTGTGAGCCGAGGTATTAAATTCTCTTGCAGTTGTGCCTTGAGAATGGCAGGGTGTGCTCCTGTCGAATTACCGGCGGTGGTCGACGACGTCACCCGGCAGCAAACCCTTAAGTTGTTTGAACAGCTAATAGTTCCTTACACCTAGCACCCACTGGAGAAGGAGAAGGAGAAGAATCATTTGGCATTGTTGCCTGGGACAGTTAACGTTCTGTGTAGTCGCCTCATAGAGAAGAGTTTCTTTCTCCACGCACCACAGTCACTTTCTTCGCAGTGTGTACCTGTCGAGTGTATGTAACTGACTGTAAGGAGTGTCTACGGAGAATGCTATCATTCTTGTGTTGTGTGGTGGGATGAGAGAACGGAGAGGGTGAAACCAGATTTCGACACACAGCATTTTCCTCTAATATACTACCGAGGGTACTGTACCACATGCCCTCATTTCGTGAGATAATGCGGATAGATTTTGAATTTAATCCGGGATATCGTCCCGAAGTCTGGTGACGAGGAACTTTGGCTGCCGATTGTCTTCTCCTTATCGGCAAAATACTAGCGCCGAAGATTGCTTCCAGCACCAGGGGTCGAGCGCCGCGACGTACGCTCGAGCTATCTATCTCGGCAACGGAACCAGTTTCCACAAAGGAGACTAGGAGGGATTATAATAGTGCCGTAAGCTGTTCTGTCCGCCCCACGCCGTTCTCCGAACAGGAGGCTATAAATGAAGACGTTAGTGTGTGTTCAGCATTCCGAGACGCACATGCCGGCTCGCAACTCGTGGCCGCGTAACACGGTGAGCCGAGTGCTGGGCTCCGTTGCCGGTAATTGCACTTGTCGAGGTGACCGCGGCAGTCCCGGATGCAGCGGCGTTGCGCAAGAGGGGGCGGCCGGCCGAGTCGGCTGTCGGGTCGCGGAGACCTGCGCTGCCGCGGGGTCAGCTGCCCGCCGGCTACACCCAGGCACCTGTCACCAGCTTTCGCGTTAGTCGCTCCCGGCGGGGCACGGGCCGCAGCCCACACAGGTAACAGCGAATGTGGAGCAGTCGGCTGGCCAGACCACACCGCCTGGGAATGTGTTACCAGACAAGGTTTTATAGACCAGTACAGGAACGTCCTTATTAATACACCAGCCCTTGGCATAGCATGGAATGAAGAGCTGCGGCACAACCTGTACTTGCTGACAGCTGAAATATCAGCTCAGGACATGGAAGCATGCATGACAGACTAGACAAAGGTTTGCATCATGTCTATACGCAACCACGAATAATACCTAACAACAATCATTTCGATGAAGGAAGGAGCCTTGGCAAGGACCACGGACGATATCCTAAGCCTCTCACAGCAACCTGTCTCGCGTTTTCTACACCGAGGGTGAGATGCCACCACAGTCTCTATGAATTACCAGCTATGCCTCAGCGCGCCAGGGGCTAAGAATCAAGATAATTTAGTTTAATACGGTCCTGTGTAGCGTAAGGTTGTATAGTGTAGTATATTCTAATACATTTCCGCGCCGGCCGTTGTGCCCGAGCGGTTCTAGACGCTTCAGTCCGGAATCGCGCTGCCGCTACGTTCGCAGGTTCGAATCCTGCCTCGCGCATGGATGTGTGTGATATACTTAGGTTAGTTAGGTTTAAGTAGTTCTAAGTCTAGGGGACTAATGACATCAGATGTTAAGTCCCACAGTGCTTAGAGCCATCATCTACAGTTCTGGAAAAACAGACTCCGGGACGTCTGCCGCGACTAGACTGAAATAAAAAGAAAATAAAAATACAGTGGACATCGCGGGTGGCGAGACTAGATGTTATCAAAATGATAAAGTGCAGAAATTCACATTTAGGGCCGATGCTTTAACCATGTGACTCACATTCAAGCTAATATGACGCGCAAGATTAACAGTATTTCAAAGAAGGATTTTTTGATAGTTTCACGTAGTTTTCTCCACTTTTTTATTAATCGAGTAGCGGAGGTTTTTTGGACTGACTGGATTCGTACTGTGTTCTTTAATTTTAGTCTCAAAAATACACAGACCACATAGGAACCTAAACTACTTCGAGATGCGAAACCATTAATCGGAAACGAATATCGTTGTTAGAAAAGAGAGAATTTTCTCACTTAATTACTGTCACGTGGATTTAGTAAATTTCACCATAAAACTGAAAACGCAGAGATTGAGCCTAGGCTAGAGGTCACTCACTTAACACGTGCAGTTCAGAGCAATTCTATGATATGAAACATCAGCTGTCTATAAACAAGTGTTCACATGCGTTGCTCATTCAAGACCAAGTGCAGGTGAAATATTCGTTTCTGGCTATTGGTTTTGTATCTGGAAATAGTTTACGTTCCTGTACCGTTTGCGTACTTCTGAACGTCCCGTATATTAATCATTCGTGTCCGTCATTATGGTTTCCTGAATTGCTTACTCAACGATTGGTGTAATCAGTATGTATCATACTCCATAAAATAGCTCGAAGCAGCTGTGAATCAAATGCAGATACGCTACACATTGTAGAAATTTTACTTCCGTATTCAAATGATGAACGTAGCGCTCCTGAACGGGAGAAAACACACATGCAACTGAGATAGATTAATGTTCCTATGGGATCTGTTCCCATTCATTAGTTGATTGTTCTATCCAATTTTGGTCCTTCAGCAGTCAGAAGCTGGGAAGAAAGAGTTGCATAAGACGTCGTTTCTAAATAGTGCTTTTCAAAATGCAGCAGTGGTATGTACGTGTCGATCTTTGGGAGAGAAAAGTTTTTAATGCCCCCGAGAAGTGGAAAGAACGCTAGAATTGAACATCCGACCTAAAACACCCACCTAACGAAAAACTCAGTGCAGGATTTGATCATCCCCACTGCGAGTGGTTTAGACTCAATCATGCCCGAACACGGCAAGAGACATATGACTAAGTCTTGTAAATATGAGGTTACTAAGGAAATACCGCTTGTGACTCTGGTGCCGTGGAACAAACTACAGGGCATATTGTGGATGACTCATTACTCCACTTTTAAAGGCGGTGTGAAAGACTTGCATGAAGTGACACGAAGTGCTGGGATCTAGCTGTCAAATTGAAACGCTAACCTGTAATTACCTGAAGAAATATAGCAAGCAACCAGAGTTTTCAGTATTTCTTCAAGTAATTCAGTTCACAGATGCAGAGCTTAAACGTCTTTAACGTGGATAAACTGATAGTAAACTGCAAATTCACTGTACATATATATATAACTGTGCAGTTAACTTATCTGTACATTCTGTGGATCATAATTGCGATCTCTCGCAATGAGAGCAAAAAATATTGTATCATGCGGGTCATTTACCTAATATCATTTCTTTTTTAAGTAAATAAATACAGTGACTGGTACTTAACTGTGCTAAATGCCTGTCTCTCTCTCTCATACACACACACACACACACACACACACACACACACACACACACACATGTACAGTTTCGTAAATACTCCTGTGGAGCACAAGCAGTTTATAAGCAGCTATGGTTTTAGTTTGTGTCTGAAGTTTATTTTATTATACCTAAAATTTTTGACATCATTCGGTAGGCTGAGAAAAATAGATCACACAACTAATGAAGAGGTACTGAATAGAATTAGGGAGAAGAGCAGTTTGTGGCACACGTTGACTCGAAGAAGGGATCGATTGGTAGGACATGTTCTGAGGCATCAAGGGATCACCAATTTAGTATTGGAGAGCAGCGTGGAGGGTGGAAATCGTAGAGGGAGACCAAGGGATGAATACACTAAGCAGATTCAGAAGGATGTAGGTCGCACTAGGTACTGGGAGATGAAGAAGCTACTAGGTACTGGGAGACAAAGAATCTTGTGCAGGCTATAGTAGCATGGAGAGCTGCATCAAACCAATCTCTGGACTAAAGACCACAACAACAACCACCTCACTCCTTTCTGTGCTATACTAAGGCTGCCTGATGAGCGGTGTAAGTCATGTGTCCTTGAAATATTATATTTATGTATGTTACTATTGTTTTCAAACAGTGATTTTGACAACAAACTTCACAATGGAGGAAGTGTCCTGCGAGGCTGTTGTCGGTGTTTATAGAGCTGTCTACAACAGGGTCCCTATCATACGCTTCTGTGAAACAAATACATTTTCAGGATCCTGGTCTCTCGATTCTTGGATTTTGAAGAGATAGGCTGCTCATGCCAGCACCTTCGCAGCAGCGAGTATGATAACTAAGTATGTTAAGTTTCAGCCTAGTTGAAGTTATAACCCATTTATTGTCTAGCTTTAGACCTTTGTTAACATGCTGAATATTTCATTCGAAATGGGAAGTGGTAGAGTTTCTGTAACTGTTCGATTTTACTGCCAGTTAGTTTGTTCAATCAGAACTTAGAAATGTGGGAGCATGGTGTGCAAAGTCTGCTTAGTCTAAATTAGGATTCATGTCTCCCAATGTGGATGTGGATATTCTTTTATTTCTTATATTGTTTCTTCTTCTGTTTCGTTAGTTTCTACGGTATCCTGTAATTTTCATCCCTTGGTGTGTGTGGCTTTGTTTGTTCAATCCCACGTGCTCGTCGATGTTTTGGAGAATCTTCAGTTCTCGTAATCTGTTTCATCTTGTAGTTCTTCCGTCATAATTTACTTATGTGGGTAATTCCTGCCACTGATTAGCCTTCTTTTCGGAATTTTTATATTTTTTCTTGGTCTGGTTTTGTGCGACTACGGTCACTATGTGGAAGTGGAGTTTTATATCCATTCATGTAGTGCATGTTTTAAACTTTATATCTGACTGACGCCTTTTGACTGTTTTTTAACGTATCTCTGTCACAACATGTATATTTCTTTCTGAAGAAGAGACTTTCATAAAAGTTGAAACTATTGTAAAGGGGTTGTAATAAACTTTCCAATCTGCAACTGATTGGCTGTTTATTATTTTTACAAGATTTCAGTCTACGGTTGCTTCTCCAGCCATATTCAAAAATTTTCATACCTTGTTCTATATTTGAAGGTCTTAAACTATATTGTCTTCATGTGTGTGTGTTGCGTTTTCAGACATTCCCAATCCGATCTGCATTTCAGATCGTAATTCTCGTTCAATTCCACGGCTTAATTTTTCGTATTTTGCGTCAGGCTGGTAGAGAAAACCTTTCACCGACTAAATGTATTTGTTGTGCATGTTGCAGTTGTTCTAGTTCCTTTTCTATCTCCTTTCTGATGTTACTATGAAATGTGTAGTGCTTTCCTAACTTGATTACGCAAGATTAACGTTCAGTTCAGTTTAAATTAAATTTCGCTGTTACTGTTTTATCCCACACACCCCAATCTCTATTTCATAGGGTACATTCGATAGCGTTTGTCCCCCATGCTATTAACGGAGGCCTATTTGTTTAATTGCTTGTTAAGAAAAATTTCGCTTTTGTAAGATATTTGGCCTATGAACAGGTCGATTGCCTGGCGAGGTGGAATGCACGCTCCCATGTTATGAGAGAGTCGTATCCTCTTGTAACCTATTACTATGTTTACGACGTTTCTCATCGAGCCATATATGTTATCTCGCATTTCTACCTGCTTCTTTCACACAAATAATGATAAAAATTCATAAATTCAGGGTCGCCACCAGCCCAAGCCCTTCCTAAACATTTAGAAAAAAAACGGAGCTGGAAAATTATTAGTTTAATTACTTTAATAATTTAATTAGAAGTATGCAAATTTCTTTAAGTAGCCAGATAAATAGCACTCCATGTCATTCATGAAGCAACTTGATTAATTCAGGATTGGAAATCGGAGTAAGTGTGTAAGATCAATACCACAGAATTTATCTTTTACGTAAATTATTTATTGTAACTAAATATTTGGTTGCACATCCTAACTACACATAACTGGTGCCTGACTCGAAACACTTAAGTAAGAATTACGTGTGAATGAAACAGAGCACAATTTAACTACAGCAAGAAGAAACACAGACGACGGAGGTGGGAGATAATTATACTATCATCTCCTTTGCATTAATACCATAAAAATATCTCAGTGATATTTGCGTTACGATTCTACACATGCACTATTCTGGACAGAGGTTTAACCAATACACAAGGCTGTGCGATAATTATTTAACATACTAATTGCGTCTGCTGCTTGCAAACGGCCGAACTGGAGCACGTGGTGCATTCCGAATCAAACGGTTGTGCTGCTTTGTAGAAAGCGCACGAAAGAACAGATATTCTTTCAGAAATTGTAGCTCATTAAACAAGCAAACTGTTAAAATAAAGCCTATTGCGGTGCCGTGGTGGACCAGAAGGGTCATTGATTACCAAACACGTGGCACAAAATCGACACACAAAGACAAAAGCAATTTCGACAAAATATAAGATTAAAAATCATTAAAAAATAACTCGCTTCACACGCTTCAGTTAAGCTGAAGTTCTTAAGTATTTCACCAGTTAAACATAACGAAGTCCTAACTCAACCTGCTTCCTATCACCTGGAACCCCCCTTAAGAGCTACGAACTGTACTCACTAAGCGTTCACCGAAGAGTGCCCCTTCCCCTTTCGACATTGCCTAGCTCCCCGTGCAGCGGAAGCTACCAGAGGGGTAGCCCTCCGTCACCTACCTCACACACAAAAACAGCCGTCGACACAGCCCTCGACTAAGATGGGTAAACCCCTCTGTTCAGGTATTGGAAACCTTAGTTGGTCATCCTGTACTCTCCTTCGAACGAGAAGCAACATCATCTGCTCCTAGCAGACGATGACGAATTTAGCGATTTCCACAAAACAAAACCGAAACCCCACATTAAAACACACATATAATAATCAATAGGCCTTATTTCAGTGCTCAGTCTTTCTGGAAGAGTTCATGAATTGAGCTAAAATCAGGTAGTAAAGTGAATAAGTTGTACCGAATTCGACAAGCGTCTTATGAAACGACTTCACAGAGACGTTTCACTCTGTGTGGTAAAGCAAAATAATTTACTGTTTGCGGAATTTTAATAGCTACTATTCATGATTTCTACAATTACAGGTCAAAGTATTTCATAGGTCAGTTATTTAAAAACGGAGTCACTAGTTCCGTATTCTACCAGTCTGAGGAACCATTCACCTGAATGAGTAGCAACACTTCTGAGTCGCTCGTTTCCATGGAGTGTCTCTCAGCGGGTTGACACGGCTAGCGTGACGCAACGGCAGTGTTTGTGGACCGGTGCAGTGACTGCCGGCTCACGCAACCTCTGGCGGCGCGCAGACGGCGTGTGGCATCGGAGGGTCGGTGAAGGGCGGGGGGGGGGGGAGGGGGGGTTCGAGGAGCGGGTGTCGCAGCAGAGAAAGTGCCGCGCGCGACCGCAGCAGCACTGGCAGGGCGCGGCCGGCTCGCCCACGCCCCCGCCCCCGCGGTGCATCTGCCGGACAACAGCACGGCAGCCAGCGGCGCGCGCTTGTTTCTCCGCTGCTACCTCCTCTGTATACGACTTCGCTTCCAGTACTCGCCAAAACGAAAATCGTGACATTACAATTGCCCTGTGTACACTGCCATAAAACGTGGTCAACATTACACTTTCGCTAAGAAAGAGAGATGGTCGACCGTGAAAATCATTGTGGTGGCACACGTGTGTCACGAAAACGTAACCAGGTACATATTGTCATTTGAACCTACGGTTTTCAAAGTTATACTTTTGAATGTAAATTAAGACAGTAAATACAGAAGTAGACTCAACAGCCAAACAAACTGGTACACCTGTCTAATATCGTGGAGGATCCCCGCGAGCACGCACGTGGCATGGACTCGACTAATGTCTGAAGTAGTGCTGGACGGAATTGACACCATGAATCCCGCAGGGCTGCCCATAAATCTGTAAGAGTACGAGCGGGTGGACATCTCTTCTGAACAACACGATGCAAGGCATCCCAGATTTGCTCAATAATGTTCATGCCTGAGGAGTCTGGTGGGCAGCCGAAGGGTTTAAACTCAGAAGAGCGTTCCTGGAGCCAGTCTGTAGCGATCCTGGACTTGCGTCGTGTCGCATTGTCATGCTGGAATTGCACAAGGCAGTCGGAATGCACAGTGGACATGAATGGATGCAGGTGATCAGGCACGATGCTTACGTACGTGTTATTTGTCAGAGTCGTATCTAGACGTATCAGGGCGCCAATGTCACTCCAACTGCACACGCCCCCCCCCCCACCCCCATCATTATAGAGCCTCCACCAGCTTGAACAGTCCCCTGCTGACACGCAGCGTCCGTGGTTCAAATGGTTCAAATGGTTCAAATGGCTCTGAGCACTATGGGACTTAACTTCTGAGGTCATCAGTCCCCTAGAATTTAGAACTACTTAAACCTAACTAACCTAAGGACAGCACACACATCCATGACCGAGGCAAGATTCGAACCTGCGACCGTAGCAGTCACGCGATTCCAGACTGTAGCGCCTAGAACCGCACGGCTACCCCGGCCGGCGCAGCGTCCGTGATTTCATCAGTTTGTCGCCATACCCGTACACGTCCATCCGCACGATACAATTTGAAACGAGACTCGTCCGATCAGGCAACATGTTCCAGTCATCAACACTCCAGTCGGTGTTGACGGACCCAGGCGAGGCAAAAATATTTCGAAATTTGTGGTAGGGTCTTATGGGACCCAACTACTGAGAACATCGGTCCCTAAGCTTACACATTACTTAATCTACCTTAAACTAACTTACGCTAAGGACAACACACACACCCATGCCCAAGAGAGGACTCGAACTTCCGACGGGAGGGGCCGCACGGACCGTAACAAGGCGCCTGAGACCGTGCGGCTACCCCGCGCGGCCCAGGCTGGGTGTAAAGCTGTGTGTCGTGCAATCATCAAAGATACACCAGTGGGGCTTCAGCACCGAAAGCCTATACCGGTGGTGTTTCGTTGAATCGTTCGCATGCTGACACTTGTTAATGGCCCAGCACTGAAATCTGCAGAAATTTGCAGAAAGGTTGCACATCTGTCACGTTGAACTATTCTCTTCTGTCGTCGTTGGTCCCGTTCTTGCAGGATTTTTTTCCGGCTGCAACGATGTCGCAGGTTTGACATTTTGCTGGATTTCTGATATTCAGGGTAAACTCGTAAAATGGTCGTACGGGAAAATCCCCCCTTCATCGCTACCTCGGGGATGCTGTGTTTCATCGCTCGTGCGCTGACTTTAACACCACGTTCAAACTCACTTAAATCTTGATAATCTGCCATTGTAGCAGCAGTAACTGATCTACCAACTGCGCAAGATACTTGTTGTCTTACGGAGGCGTTCCCGACTGCAGCGCCATATTCTCCCTGTTTACATACTTCTGTAACTGAATACTCACGCCTGTACCAGCTTTCCTTGGCGCTTCAGTATATAATAACTAAGAAAACACTATTCTAGTGATAAGAAATATCGCATACAGTATTTCAGCGTAAAATCAGAAGATGGCTTTATTATTATAACATTCTAAAAAGTTTTCTGGGACATACAAGTTCCACTAACTACAAATGATGTAGAAACCAGCAGAATTACAGAGTAGCGTAGCAGTGTTTCGAGACAATATCTACAATTTGTAGGAAAGGAGAAGATGGTGATTTGAATTGATTTACGTGAAACAGAAGCACTGTACCAGCTCCTCTTAACTGGTCACCGCCTTCTAGATATCCAGCCTATGGTACATGATATTTTTCTCTAAGTTCCGAAAGCTTCTCGCTGCATTGAAAAAAATGTCCACAAGAGTGTTCTCTCGTTTTATTTGTTGCCGCACTAGTGTCGGGCGTACATTCCCATCATCATCTGCAATTTATATTTATACTCGTTCCTTGCATATTCCAAACACTTTCAGTGAAATCATTCATTTCAGTATATAATAATATCACACTTTTAATAAGTATATGAACTGGGATATTAGATATCAAGTTACTCCCAATATTTATGTAGTTTGCATCCAGAAGGACTGTGATCACTTGATATTTGACATAATGTGTGATCTAACAAATTTTGAACAGTTTTTAATTGCATTTATTAAACACTCAGGCCAGCTTTCGAGCTTTCATTAGGAACAATTATACAGCACATTAACCCTGTTTTGGACAGAATATGAAAGAGTCACACAAACGGCTGCTCTACAGTACTTTACAACAATATCAATCCTTGATTTAAAACAATTTAAGGTCAGTACTTGTCTCAACAAATAATAAAATTTAAGTACTTGCCTTGGGAAAGTTACCCGAAATCATTAATTCTAGTTTTAGTACAAATTGTTTAGAGACATCAGTATTTATCTAAACGAATTATTTCGGTTAGAGACAATTTCTAGTAAACGGACATCTTCATAGGGGGGAAAGTATTCACACAAACAACAAACTTTGCTTATGAACAAGTCACTCATGCTACAAAGTCAACGGGAAATTTTGGACTCCTCACAAACGGGCGCTCCAAGTGTACAGGCTCCGCCTCCCTGGAACATAGCCAAAGAATTTACGACACCCTTTTCGACCGAATCAGTACGTGTATCCTGGCCAGGGGATGTACAGCCTCATAGTCAGGGGGTGGGCTCATACTCCCAAGCTCTTTGTTATTTTAAATGATTTTGCAATGACTTAGTAATATCATAACACAACATACTCTTTCCACTTCAGTGTGCTTTACTTCTTTTGGCAGACAGCGTAATCATCATTATCAAGTTACATGTTACGATTTTACATTTTGTATGCAGTTGCTCTAACTGGGTAGACGAGGTGACTATATTAATACAGACTTGGTGGATCAAAATCAACCATGGGTATTTCACTCCAGTATGAAGACGCAGCATGGCCCCACGTTCTGGCGCTGCAGTCCGGAACTGCGGGACTGCTACGGTCGCAGGTTCGAATCCTGCCTCGGGCTGTCCTTAGGTTAGTTAGGTTTAAGTAGTTCTAAGTTCTAGGGGACTTATGACCTAAGATGTTGAGTCCCATAGTGCTCAGAGCCATTTGAACCATTTTTGAGCCCCACTTTCTTTCGATAATCAATCGGCAGGAGGCATGGGAAACTGAAGCGAGTCTCTCTCTCTCTCTCTCTCTCTCTCTCTCTCTCTCTCTCTCTCTCCTCCTCCTCTCTACAGCCAAGGGCAGAATGCTTTTTAGACTGCCTGCCTCTATCTTTCTCGTATTTAACCGACGGCGTTAGACAAATAGACTCGCCTTTGTCTTGTGCTTAGCCGTAGGCCGTCTGCCTCTGAACTCTGTCGTTACACATTCACTCTAAAAATTTCACTGTTTGTTTTCAGTTTTGCCATTCACCCCTAATTCCATGAAAATGCAAGTCGCGTAAGACCACCTTACTGGAAGGTACTTTCATAAACCGTATCAGTGTAGTGAAAGACTTCTTCAGTTATTTCGATCTATGGCTCCTGGCACAGTCAGCTACTCCATCAGCTGCATTTTGTTGCCTGTACGGTATCCAGACCACTAGCCTGAATCTGTTCCTTTAAATGTTTAAATTTTTCCACTCGTTCACCTTTCTCGTCGCTTTGACAAAACCTTATGTTGCTTGTGTTCTGCGTATTCCGTTTCTGTAGTAAACTTTCAGATCAGCTTTTCCAAAATACCTTGCAGATTATTCTGCATATTTTCATCGTCCTCTCGGTTTGGAACCGATAAGCCAACGACCTCTGCACAGGTTAAATATTTAATTTCTAGGATTCTTTCTTTTTTCCAAGGTGCATTCCTTTTGCTCCCAGAACCGTTTCCAGGCTGATATGATTTTCTTCAAGGAAACAGTGAGTCCTTCTCTGTCTTTATTCCGAAAGGAAGGAAGAAGGAGTATGGTGTTTAACGTCTAGTCGACATCGAGGTCATTAGAGGCGGAGCACAAGCTCGGACTTTGCCAAGGATAGGGAAGGAAATCGGCTGTGTCCTTTCAAAGAAACCATCCCGGCATTTTCCTGGAGAGGTTTAGGGAAGTCACGGAAAATCTAAATCTGGACAGCCGGACGCGGGCTTGAACTGTCGTCCTCCCAAATGCGAGTTCAGTGTGCTAACCACTGCGCCACCTCGCTCGGTTTATTGCGGAAGGATTTGAGACTACTCCTAATAACTTTACTTTCAAGATGGGGTCCGACAGGGTTTACCTTTCAATTCCGAACTACCCCAGACGTACTGAATACTATAAATATCTGACATTGTCTGAACGACAGCAATCTCTATATCAATGTAAAAAAAAATTCCAAAGTTGACTAATTAAGTTTTACATAGCATCGTATACGTGAACTACGTGGGGGAGTTGGAAAATAAGTTTCCCCTGTCGACTGTCCGCAGCTCGTGGTCGTGCGGTAGCGTTCTCGCTTCCCACGCCCGGGTTCCCGGGTTCGATTCCCGGCGTGGTCAGGGATTTTCTCTGCCTCGTGATGACTGGGTGTTGTGTGCTGTCCTTAGGTTAGTTAGGTTTAAGTAGTTCTAAGTTCTAGGGGACTGATGACCATAGCTGTTAAGTCCCATAGTGCTCAGAGCCATTTGAACCATTTTGAACCCCTGTCGACTGGGTCAAAGTTGTGTGTGAAAGGAAAAAAAAAGAGAATGAGACATTAAAGATAAGACATATCTTTATTTTTATACATAATTTCCAAGTACATTGAGACATTTGTCATACCGCCTTATAGGCTTCCAAAGGCCTTCCAGGAAAAAATCAGGGCGCAGCATACGGAAGAAGCGTTGAACAGCTTGTTTGACGTCAGCATAGCTGCCAAAGCGCCTTCCGCCTAGAGTCTTCTTCAAAGCAGGAAACAGACGGAAGTCACTTGGTGCGAGATCCGCTCTGTAAGGCGGATGGTGTAGGCGCTCCCAACAAAGAGTTGCAATATGGTTTTGCGTTGCCGTCGCCGTGTGTGGTCTCGCATTGTCATCCAACAGCAGAGCGCCAGATCTGAGAAGGCCAGGCCGCGTTTCCCGAATCACCTCTTTCAACTTCGACAGAGTGGCACAGTACCGCGCAGCACTGATGGTTGCATCCTCCAGAAAGTCCAGCGGCAAAACTCCTTTGGCGTCCCAGAAAACGATGAGTAGCACTTTACCTGTAGAAGGAGTGCTTTTAAACTTCTTTCGGACAGGTGATGACGGATGTTTCCACGCCATGGCTGCAGCCTTCGATTCGGACGTGTAATGGTGGACCCACGTTTCATCCCACGTCACAATCAGAAACAGAAGGTCATTGCCAAATTTGTGCTAACGCAAGAGCTGTTCCAGGCTGAACGCCATGCGTTGTTTCGTGTGTGTCGGGGTCAGCTGGTGGGGCACCCATCGTGGTGCTGACACCTTCCTGTATCGAAAAATGTCGTGGGTGATTTTGTGAGCTCGCTCATGTCCGGTTCCAAGTTCTGACGCTACTCCATCGATGGTGGTACGCCGGTTTGCTTCAATCATGTCATCTACCTTCCTGACATTTGCTTCTGTAGTGGTCGTGCGCGACCGTCCAGGTCTCGGTATGTCCTGCACTTTCTGACGTCCATCACTGAAGTGCTCGCACCCTCTCCTCACCATTTGCCTCGACATCACACCTGACCCATACACCTCAACAAGACTGTTATGAATTTATGTGCCTGATACTCGACGTGCCCATTCATAGCGGATAACAGCTGTCACTTCCCCCTTTGACCACGACTCCAAAACGCACCTTCTCTCCATAGCTCCGGGAAAAGACTGAGCGGCTGGCCTCCTCTTTGCGCAGGCACTGCGACAGCGCCATCTGCTTGATCGCGGTCGACCTCTACCCAATGGTGTATCGGTGTCTTGCACGAGCGCGTTCACCTGCCGTGTCGTCTCTCGCCCATATCACACAACTCTGCTCACAGTCGACAGGGGAAACTTATTTTCCAACTCCCCCTCTTAAAAAGCCACTACATGTGGCACTTTGCCATCTGGCCATTCAAAACCTGAAGATAAATAGTGAAATTGAAAATGTTAATTCAAAGAGATGAATACACTAAGCAGATTCAGAAGGATGTAGGTTGCAGTAGGTACTGGGAGATGAAGAAGCTTGCACAGGATAGAGTAGCATGGAGAGCTGCATCAAACCAGTCTCAGGACTGAAGACCACAACAACAACAACAACAATTCAAAGAAGCACTAACAAATTTTTGTGGAGACTCCGACGTCATAGATTAGAATAATATTTACCTCACAAAAAAGGCACTCCCAGCCAGCACTGTACACGGAAATAAAAACCATAACTGTATCAACACGGCACAGGGGTGTCAAGCACATCAAATAGAGTATATTCACTGCCGTCAGGTGTGTGTATGCAGTTAGCCGGCTCCGTTTTCAAACGAGCTACATAATACTACAGAGTTTCTCCAAAACATATAATGCAAGAATAACCTTAAGCACATATAAAGTGTATCAATTTGTTTAAATCAACGCCAACCTTCCAAAATTATTGCAACATTACATGAGTGTGTCTTCCTTGTGAAGAAAACATTATTTTAGTCTATTACGTTGGAGTCCCAATTAATTTTTTTGCGTTTTCTTTTATGTCACATTTTTAATTTCACAATTTACCTCGAAGTTTTCAAAGATCAGATGGCAATGAGCCAGAAGTAGTGGCTGTATAATTAATTTTTCTGACGGTATGTAAAACTGAATCAATTTTTTTATCGAAATTACGTAAAATATTTCTTGTTGTTGTTGTGATCTTCAGTCCAAAGACTGGTTTGATGCAACTCCCCATGCTTCTCTATCCTGTGCAAGCTTCTTCATCTCCAAGTAACTACTGCAACCTACATCCTTCTGAATCTGCTTAGTGTATTCATCTCTTGGTCTCCATCTACGATTTTTACCTTCCACGCTGCCCTCCAGTACTAAATTGGTCATCCCTTGCTGCCTCAGAATATGTCCTACCAACCGATTCCTTCTCTAGTCAGGTTGTACCACAAATTTCTCTTCTCTCCAATTCTGTTCAGTACCTCCTAATTAGTTACGTGATCTACCAATCTAATCTTCGGCACTCACTTGTAGCACCACATTTCAAAGTCTTCTATACTCTTCTTCTCTAAACAGTTTATCATTCATGTTTCATTTCCGTACATGGCTACACGCCAAACAGTTACTTTCAGAAAGAACTTCCTGACACTTAAATCTATACTCGATGTTAACAAACTCCTCTTTTTCAGAAACGCTTTTCTTGCCATTGCCAGTCTGCATTGTATATCCTCTCTACTTCGACCATCATCAGTGATTTTGCTTCCCAAATAGCAAGACTCATCTACTACTTTAACTGTCTCATTTCCTTATCTGATTCCCTCAGCATAACCTAATTTAATTCGACCACACTCCATTATCCTCGTTTTGCTTTTGTTGATATTCATGTTATATCCTTCTTTCAAGACACCGTCCATTCCTCCCAGCTGCTCTTCTACGTTCTTTGCTGTCTCTGACATAATTACAATGTCGTCGACAAACCTCAAAGTTTTTATTTCTTCTCCATGGATTTTAATTCCTACTCCAGATTTTTCTTTTGTTTCCTTTACTGTTGGCGCAATCTACAGATTAAATAACGTCGGGGATAGGCTACAACCGTGTCTCACTCACTTCTCAACCACTGCTTCACTTTCGCGCTACTCGTGTCTTATAACTGCCATCTGGTTTCTGTACAAATTGTTAATAGCCTTTCGCTCCCTGTATTTTACACCTGCCAACTTTAGAATTTGAAAGAAAGTATTCCAATCAACATTGTCAAGAACTTTCTCTACGGCTACAAATGTTCTATATCAGGTTTTCCATTCCCCTGCAAAGGATTCCTGTTAGTATTTTGCAGCCGCGACTTATTAATCTGATAGTTCGGTAATTTTGACACCTGTCAGAACCTGTCTTCTTTAGAATTGGGATTATTATATTCTTCTTGAAGTTTGAGGGTATTTCACCTGTTTCATACAACTTGTTCACCAGATTGTTTGGTTTTTGTCATGGCTGGCTCTACCAAGGCTTCAATAGCTCTAATGGAATGTTGTCTACTCCTGGGGCCTCGTTCTGACTTAATTATTTCAGTGTTTTGTCACATTCTTCAGGCAGTATTATATCTCCCTTTCATCTTCATCTACGTCCTCTTCCATTTCCATAATATTGCCCTGAAGTACGTCTCCCTGATAGTTATAAACCTTGTAACGTAATTGTAACATTGACAGATCTGAAGACGCCAGTATAATTTTGCTAGAATTTGATAATTTTGAAGGAATCAGCATATGTATCAACTGCAATCTGTGCAGTAAAAGTTCTATTTTGAAAGCTTTTTCACATGTTGAATACTGCTTCACGGTCACTGAGTCCTACACCTTTTTAAAGTGACCAAAAATGACCACAGCATTTTGACACTCTATTGTTCATGTCCTAATATTACTTGTGTTCCTAGAATTTTGCTGAGTAATTACAATTACGCGAATTCATGTGGCACCACGTAAAGACAAGTGGCTGTGAAAGCACTATCGCACACTCGATATCTACACTAGGGTTCAAAAGTTGTGCATAATTTCGAAAGGGAGTCAACAATCGGAAGAGAAAATTCAAACGGCCACTGTAGGTGACTAGAGAAATTTCACCACAAATATAATTGCGCTACGTTCGTAGAAAAATAATTATCTGTGCCTCAAATAGATATGTGGTTCATAGATATCAAAAGCAGTTCATTATACTTATAATGTCGCTCTCACGTTGTTCTTCCCTTGTAAGAGTTACTGTCAATGAGATGTTTTCATAGGAATGTCACAAAGTTCCTAGGGTACAGACCAGAATCCTTGGACACCTTGTATAACCTCATATACGGATCACAGCATCAGCTCTGCAGAGCTAAATCCCGCTACAGCTTCAGACTAAAGAGTAATTCTCATCTTTCATTCGTGCGAGGGAAAGTAACAGGGGTACAGTTTCAAGAGCACCGTGGAAACTGTCCAGTTCCAAAATGACGAGCTGCTGATAGGAGGAATCACTAAACATTTAGGGGTGCGGAATTTAACGCTGTCGTTAGTAGGCACAGAAATATTGTTTCTGACGTGATGTATTGATATGAGGTGCAGAAACCACACAAAAAAGTAATTTACAAGATAACATCGTATTTGTTGCTATCAGTCACCTCTGCCATCATGTTTATTAATATCTCCCTAGTGGCAGAGGTTACGAAAACCTGAAGGATACCTTGCCGAAGTAGATTTCTGTTTTCCGAACAAATAACTCTAAAAGCTAAGATGGACAAGACCCTTCTGGTGCTCCCAGAAAGGTTATTTACTCTTGATCGAAGTGAATGATTTCAGGAAACTCTCTGCCACACTTGGATCCGGACATGGACCTCTTTCCTTCACAGGCTATGCTTCAATTATTGAATGAGCTATCTAGGTATGATTCAGCCTCAAATTTAAAGAAAACCTCTGGAGATCTTTCTCCGTAAACTTGATCAGTGTAGGCCTTCTTATCGAGAATCCTCGCCCAACATGGATTGCACCGCAACTCTACCAACAAATTCCATCTTTTCATCACCTCTAAACATCCAAACGAAAGACATCTTCATCAAACCGTCGTAAATAAATGCAGAAACCTTCCCTCCTAGAATTATAGTTATGACCACTCCGCAAATGGAAACTCTCCTAAACATCCTGCAACTGCACATATTGTAGAAAACCAGTGTCACTCACATCCAGCTCTCTTTTTAATTCTCGTACAAGAGTCACTCCATGGACGTTCTACCCACCTAATTCCACGTCTAATTCATCAACTATCTACACTTAACCAGAAGTAACTATCCGTCCATCAGCTGTGGACATGCATCAAAAAGCGATCACTAGCTTAAAATTCGGTAGCTTATATATGCTTCTTCACTTGATTTTTAATTTCATTTCGGTACTTTTAAACAGATATGTAGGTTTTAAGTAATGGGATGAGTGGTGTCTGAATGGCATCTGTTCTGCTGTGGTGGAAGGAAAAGATTAATTATAATAATAAAAAAAGGAATCAAACAAAAGCTTCAGTCGCTAATCCGCTGGCAACATTCTCAACGCGTATAGTGGAGTAACGTGAAACTATTACGATTGCATGCTCTAAACCAACTGGATCACTTACGTTGACGTGCTAGACCACAACATGCTTCCCGTACTGTGCCGAAAGGATAGGAATGGAATCGGAATTCTTTTGTACCACCATGATAATCCTGCTGTTCACAACGAACTCTGTCGTTATTCTTTAACGCAGTTTTTCCGCGTGGTCTGCTCAGGTCCCCGAAATAAATGATATCGAAGATCTTTGAATGAATTAAAGAATTCCATTCATAGACAACTACTGCAACATCTACTCAACATGTTCCAGGGAAAGCGGACATAATTTATACCTTAGAAAGATAAAACTTGTTTGGTGTTTCAAGAATGTAACAGTAACTAAAGAAGGCGCTGTAAGCTATTAGCAAGTTGTTTGCGACGTAGGAACCGGTCAACAGTGGATGGCCAGAAAAATTTGGTAACACAGCGGAGGTCTGAGAAACAAGTAAGCGTATGATGGTGTCTCTGTCAACGAGACAATAATGGAAATTTCAAAATGAACACACAATAAAAAAGAAGAAAAAAAGAGAGAACACCACTTCGAATTTGGATCACATTAATTCCGATAATTTGTTTTTGCAAAGAATGTTTTCTGAGTTATAGCGAGGACGGCTCCAAATTAACATCTCTGGCTCACCTTTCCTTAAATGTACGTTTACGATTGCATCAGTCTCCTGACAAGGACTTCAAGCGTAGTATTAATAACCCAGTTTTCTTTTTTATTTCGATTCGTAATGTCACTGTGGTTACACGATTTGCATAATTTGCCTATATTTTGTGTTTAGTGGTTCCACATGAGTGACACGACACAGATATCTGTAGAGGTTTCAGACATTTCTCGTTCATGCTGCTTTCTTTCTGCTGAAAGAACTCGATCGTCCTTTCGACTTCTTTTCCACTCAATCGCTTTGTACACCTGCAAGCTAATTTACGTACTAACGGAAGACAAAAGGCTGTAAGGCTGATTTTCGCACGTCGTTTTAGCACAGTGATTTGTCATCGACAGTGCACCCATCCAAAATGTAACCACTCCAGCACTATAGGATACCTCTTTTACACTGATGAACACTAAATATGCAAAAAAATCCTTAAATAAACCAGTGTACCGCTTCTTCAACAGATATTTTTCTTAGAAGTGGAATATATATCGTTCCAACAGCCATACGCTCTCATCGGTATTATTACTGATTCGTGACTTAGGTCTTCTTTTTTTTTATTTAGTTTTAAGAAGAAAGTTTTGTTTTCGATAGTCATCTTACCTGATAGGTATTAGCCGGCCGCGGAAGTCTCGCGGTTCTAGGCGCTCAGTCCGGAACCGTGCGACTGCTACGGTCGCAGGTTAGAATCCTGCCTCGGGCATGGATGTGTGTGATGTCCTTAGGTTCGTTAGGTTTAAGTAGTTCTACGTTCTAGGGGACTGATGACCGCAGCTGTTAAGTTCCATAGTGCTCAGAGCCATTTGATAGGTATTCTTTGTTGTTGTTCAGTGGTCTATTTTTTTTAAATTGTTAGTGATATAGCGCTCTATAAATGTGGTTCTTCCTGATGTAGAACTTTGGATAAATATGTATGCAGTTATTTTATTCCTTCGGCAGCCTTCCTCTCCGATGCGATGTGGACCAGGGATGTTCGATGAATATCGATGTTTACAAAGTATTGATGCTGGGAGTCTAAAAATTAATGTTTCAATATTGAAACTGATGTTTTTGAACCATCGCAGCTTGGATGTTAAACACAACATATCGACCTCAGAAATTGGCAAGTAGGCTGTCTGTTAAATTCGTCAGTATTTTTTTTCAAAAACTTCGTTAGTCATCAAAGAAGTAGAAACAGCATTTGGAAGATAAAGTCAAATGTCGTGTTTTGCCCACATGCCAACATATAGCAAAAAATCGATTGAAAAGACTGGCCAACTACGTGAGTTCTTACTTACTGCGAAAAGGATGTAATGTGGTAGCAGGTGATTATCTAACAAAAGAATCACACTTCAAACTAATTCACGAATACCTACAATAGGGGCTTCAAAGTCTTATATGACTTTCACAGCTGCCTATTCGTTGCCAGTTAAGTTTTTTCAACTGCGTCCTGTGATCAATAAGATCATTAACTGCCATGCTACAACCCCCCCCCCCCCCCCCCCGGGGCGAGAAAAGTATTATCAGACCAGTATTACTATATGGGGCAGAGATACGGAGAACTGATAAATATACAGAGAGAAGGGAAAAGATTATGGATAACAAAATCCTGCGGAACTAGAAAATTGTGAGCACAGTGACAGTGAAAGGCACTGGAAAGTCTCTCACAGAACAGATAGATCGTCAGTTATTCTTTTCCAAGGCCCCAAACAAGTAGCACGATGGGCAACTTGTCGGTGCTTCCTCTTCCCTGTCTCATGGTTTATTTTCATTGGAACGTTATCCAGCCAATGGAGTGTGGCGTAACGTGCTCGTGGCTTTTATTACGCCGTTTTGGTTCCCGTCTGCCCATTTGCCAAACAAATTCTCTAGAGCCACATTGCGATCAGAATTTCTGTGTATGGTTGTGGCCATGGGAAAGTTCCCTCTAGAATGCCCTGTTTCCTTCGATCCGCTGTTTTGTACCGGCGTCTCTGTTGTATTTGTGATACCCTGTACAACTTGACCTATATACACAGAGACTCCCTGCGCCAACGTGTACTGTCTAGGTATCAGATGGCTACATCAATGCTACGGATGACAAATATCTAAAGGACCGTTTGCCGGAAAACTACTTGTCATAGCGCTAAGCGTTTATTTCCCACAAACGACTGTCGTGGGAAGACATGACACGCAAATAGAATCATCGACTTTACTCCAACATTTGTCACGGGGAACACAGCTTTTTGTAGTGCGAGCGTCGAATTGCTATGCCCTCAATTGCCGGATGGAGCTGGGAAAGAATCATTACTAGCAAACCTCTATAAGGACACTTTTTGCTCCATTTACATCCTCAATTATTTGCTGGATGATTTCCAACCACTGTCTTCTTCTACAGTTTTTTCCCTCTACAGCTCCCTCTAGTACCATGGAAGTCATTCCCGCATGTCTTAACAAATGTCCTATCATCCTGTCCCTTCTCCTTATCAATGTTTTCCACATATTCCTTTCCTCTCCGATTCTGCGTAAAACCTCCTCATTCCTTACCTTATCAGTCCACCTAATTTTCAACATTCGTCTGTAGCACCAAATCTGAGATGCTTCGATTCTCTTCTGTTCCGGTTTTCCCACAGTCCATGTTTCACTACCATACAACGCTGTACTCCAGACGTACATTCTCAGAAATTTCTTCCTCAAATTAAAGTCGATATTTGGTATTAGTTGACTTCTCTCAGCTAGGAATGCCTTTTTTGCCATAGCTAGTCTGCTTTTGATGTCCTCCTTGCTACGTCCGTCATTGGTTATTTTACTGCCTAGGTAGTAGAATTCCTTAACTTCATCTACTTCGTGAGCATCAATCGTGATGTTAAGTTTCTCGCTGTTCTCATTTCTACTACTTCTCATTATCTTAGCCTTTCTTCGATTTACTCTCAGTCCATACTGTGTACTCATTAGACTGTTCATTCCGTTCAGCAGATAATGTAATTCTTCTTCACTTTATTTGAGGATAGCAATATCATCAGCGATTAGTATCATTGATATCCTTTTACCATGAATTTTAATTCCACTCCTGAACCTTTCTTTTATTTTCATCACTGCTTCCTCTATGTACAGATTGAACAGTGGGGGCGGAAGGCTACATCCTTGTCTTACACCCTTTTTAATATGAGCACTTCGTTCTTTGTTGTCAACTCTTATTATTCCCTCTTGGATGTTGTACGTATTATATATGACACGTCTCTTCCTACTTTTTTCAGAATTTCGAACATCTTGCACCATTTTACATTGTCGAACGTTTCTTCCACGTCGACAATTCCTATGAACATGTCTTGATTTTTCTTTAGTCTTCCCTCCATCATTAACCGTAGCATCAGAATTGCCTCTCTCGTGCCTTTACCTTTCCTAGAGTCAAACTGATCGTCATCTAGTGGATCCTCAATTTTCTTTTCCATTCTTCTATATATTATTCTTGAAAGCAGCTTGGAAGCATGAGCTGTTTAGCTGATTGTGCGGTAATTCTCGCACTTGGTACCTCTTTCCCTCTTCGGAATTTTGTAGATGATGCTTTTCCGAAAGTTAGATGGTATGGCGCCAGACTCATACATTCTACACACCATCGTGAATAGTCGTTTTGTTGCCACTTAACCCAATGATTTTAGAATTTCTGATGGAATGTTATCTATCCCTTCTGCATTATTTGACCTTAAATCTTCAAAGCTCTTTTAAATTCTGATTCTGATACCGGGTCCCCTATGTCTTCTAAATCGACTCCTGTTTCTTCTTCTATCAAATCAGACAAATTTTCCCCCTCGTAGAGGCTTTCAGTGTATTCTTTCCACCTATCCACCCTTTCCTCTACATTTAGCAGTGGAATTCCCATTGCACTCTTAATGTTATCACTCTTGTTTTTAATGTCACCGAAGGTTGCTTTGACTTTCCTGTATGCTGAGTCTGTCCTACCGACAACCATTTATTTTTCGATGTCTTCACATATTTCCTGCAGCCACTTCGTTTCAGCTTCCCTGCACTTCCTATTTATTTCATTCCTCAGCGACTTTTATTTCTGTATTCATGAGTTTCCCAGAACATATTTGTACTTCCTCCTTTCATCAATCAACTGAAGTATTTCTTCTGTTTCCTATGGTTTCTTCGCAGTTACCTTCTTTGTACCTAAGTTGTCCTTCCCAAATTCTCTGACGGCCTTTTTTAGAGATGTCCATTCCTCTTCAACTGTACTACCTACTGGGCTATTCGTTATTACTGTATCCATAGCCTTAGAGAACTTCAAGCGTATCTCGTCATTCCTTAGTAGTTCCGTATCCCACTTCTTTGCGTATTGATTCTTCCTAACTAATGTATTAAACTTCAGCTTACTCTTCATCACTACTATATTGTGATCTGAGTATATATCTGCTCCTGGGTATGTCTTACAACCCAGTTTCTGATTCCGGAATCTCTGTCTGACCATGATGTAACCTAACTGAAATCTTCCCGTATCACCCGGCCTTTTCCAAGTATACCTCCTCCTCTTGTGTTTCTTGAACAGTTTGTTCGCTATTACTAGCTGAAACTTGTTACAGAACTCAGTTTCTCTCTTCTCTCATTCCTTGTCCCAAGCCCATATGCTCCTGTAACCTTTTCTTCTACTCCTTCCCCTACAACTGCATTCCAATTTCCCATAACTACTAGATTTTCGTCTCCTTTTACGTACAGTATTAGCCTTTCAATATCCGCATATACTTTCTCTATCTCTTCATCTTCAGCTTACTACGTCGGCATATACACCAGAACTATCGTTGACGGTGTTGGTTTGCTATCAATTCTGATAATAACAATCCTCTCACTGAACTGTTCACAGTAACACACTCTGTGCACTACGTTCCTAGTCATAACGAATCCTACTCCTGTTATACCATTTTCTGCTGCTGTTGATATAACCCTATACTCATCTGACCAGAAATCCTTGTCTTCTATCCACTTCCCTTCACTGACCCCTACTACATCTAGATTGAGCCTTTGCATTTCCATTTTCAGATTTTCTTGTTTCCCTACCACGTTCAAGCGTCTGACATTCCACGCCCCGACTCATAGAACGTTATTCTTCCGTTGATTATTCGGACTTTTTCTCATGGTAACCTTCCCCTTGGCAGTCCCCTACCGGAGATCCGAATGGGGGACTATTCAGAAATCTTTTGCTAATGAAGAGATCATCATGACGCTTCTTCAGTTACAGGCCACATGTCCTGTGGATACACGTTTTGTGTCTTTAATGCAGTGGTTCCCATTGGCTTCTGGATCCTCATGCAGTTGATCATTGCTGATTCTTCCGCCTTTTGGGGCAGTTTCGCACCCCTAGGACAAGAGAGTGCCCTGAATCTCTGTCCGCTCCCCCGCCCTCTTTGACAAGGCTGTTGGCAGAATTAGGGTGACTTCTTATGCCGGAAGTCTTTAGCGCCAATGCTGATTATTGATCAAAATTTAAGCAGCGGCGCAGTTCGAACACGGGACCGAAGACTTTTCTATTATGAATCAAAGATGTTACCGCTAGACCAAGAAATATAAAAAACATCTCTACGGGAAGAATATTCTTCCAGAAAACCATATGGTAACACCTCTGCTGGTCAATGGAACCTTTGTAAAACAATGTCTAATATACTCGGCAAGCGCGCACCTACAATGTATGTTAGTTTCTGTTACGTGAAAGCGTACGTCTGTTACTCACGTTAGGGAAATTCACGCCCCACGAGAATCTCCGATTGATTGGTTGACTTGGGGGAGGGAACCAAACAGTGAAGTCATCAGTCCCATCGGATGAGGGAAGGAAATTGGCCGTACCCTTGCAAAGGAACCATCCCAACATTTGCCTGAAGCGATTTAGGGAAATCACGGTAAACCTAAATCAGGACGGCCGGACGCCGGTTTGAATCGTCGTTCACGCGAATGTGAGTTCAGTGTGCTAACCAGTGCGCCAACTCACTCGGTCAAGTATCTCTGAACTGGGTGTGAACTTAACACACTGTAACTGCTGGCACAATGTTCCTTGCATTTTTACACTTGGGCCATCATATTATAAAGTGGTTATACAATAAGGATGTGGAGTGCCTGGTGCCGAAACGAAAAATAGCTTGACATGGCATGAATTCTGTTATTACGGCGTAATATAGCTTTGAATTTCTTCTACATACACTGCCTCGTTACTTTAAACTGGACTGCACAAAATCATATTTCTAATACGTCCACCTCCGCAGTTGAGTGGTCAATGCGACTGACTGCCACGTGGGGGCCCATGGTTCGATTCCTGATACGACCACGGATTTTTCCTTGGTGGGAGGACCATAAAGGGTGTAAAACAGGGATGCAGTCTTTCGCAATCTATACAGCGAAAAATCAGTGATGGAAATAAAGAAAAGGTTCAAGAGTGACATTAAAATTAGGGGTGAAAGGATATCAATGACAAGATTCGCTGGTCCCATTGCTATCTTCAGTGAAAGTGAGCAAGAGTTATAGAATATGAGAAGGCAATAAATATTCTAATGAATAAAGAGTACGGACTGAGAGTAACCTCAAGAAAGACAGAAGTAATGAGAAGTAGCAGAAAAGAGAATAGCGAGAAGCTTAACATCAAAATTGATGATAAAGAAGTTTTACAATTCTGGTACCGTGGAAGCAAAGCAGCCCATGACGGACGAACCAAGGAGAACATAAAATGAAGACTATCACGGGAAAAGAATGCTTTTCTGGCCAAAAGAATTCGATTAGTGTCAAACATAAATCTTGATTTTAGGATGAAATTGATAATGTACGTTTCGAGCGTAGTGTTACATGGTAGTGAATCATGGTCTTTGGAAAAAGCGGAACAGAAGAGAATCATGCGATTTTGATGTGATGTGACAGAAGAACGTTGAAAATTAGATGGACTGTTAAGGTAAAGAATGAGAAGGCTCTCTGTAGTATCGGCGAAGAAAGGAAGATAGGGAAAACATTGATAAGAAGAAGAGACAGGATGATAGCAAATGGATTAAGGCATCAGGGAATAACTTCCACGGTATTAGAGGGAGCTGTAGAGTGATAAACTGCAGGGGAAGACAGAAATTGGACTAAATCTAACAAATAATTCAGTACGCACTGTGCAAGAGTTACTCTGAGATAACTGACCGAGTAGTAGTGGCTTTAGGTGACGAAAACTGACAACGAGCGGGAGAGCAGTGTGCTGATACCACGACCCTCCATATTCTATCCAATGACGTCATGGGCAGAAGGTGACACACCGTTCGGTCGGTGCCGATGAGCCTGCCATGGCCTGTGGATGGATGTAACGCACATCTTTAATGCGTGTGGGGTAATCATTCCTAAAAACGAATAAAAATATGTCCAGTATGAGCGTAGGTGTCATAAACCGTTTTTGAAATTTTACTTCCGTGGGATGTTACAGTTGTTTCTTTATTAGTCCAGTCAAATAACAGAGTTGCTGCTGTGCCCTCCCGTGATGCCGAAATGCTTGTGGCCATTTATAAAAATTCTTGGAGTATGAGCCAAGCACCCTCCAAGTCCAGTTTGACGTTCAAGTCGAAACTGAACATTACTAAAAAAGGCATCATCCGCGAACTGTTGAAGAACAAATACTGAGGAGCAGAAACGAGACGCTTGTTTCGGTATCATCTGCAACCCACGAACTGCCAGTCTCGTGCTAACAGATATGTAACAGAGATAGGACCACAAAATGATCGGCTGCAGCCACTGGGGAAGCAGTCGCTACTAACAACAATGCTTCAGCTTGCCGCAGCTGACAGGTGGCATCCACGTGCATTTATTTACGCCGGCCGGGGCCCGCCGTGCCGCGTTACGGTATCACGCGGGTGTGCGGTCGTGAGCAGCCCATTAGAAAGTGTCCTTGTTGCAGGCGTGCGGCATATTGCCTTTGCTCATGTCGTCCATCTTGCGGATTACCCAGCTTAATTTGCGTCCAGATGCCTATCTCCTGTCTGCATTCGCTAACAACGCAACGCGCAGCAGAAACCGAAAATGAGCTGCGTTGCTCTATGCACATACGTCTTGCGCTGTTGAATGTAAACGATACTTGATGGTTTAACCGCGCTCCCTGTTCATCCGTCATGCGAGTAAATGTAGCTCTCACGATCCCACTGAAGCGCAGGCGCGCCAGTATTGTAAATTTCATTTACCCTACATGTCATGGCATTTGAGCGGGATGTAACTGTCAAGGTTATCCTACCAAAAATCTACGGTAAAACAGGTATATGTGGGATCTTTTTGACTTGATTTTATTTTCAGATTAATAGTGCTTAATGGACTGGACACAAAATCGGAATATGTTCTCTCCTGTTGTCTAGGTCTGCCGATCGGAGTGGTCAAGAACGCTTCTTTGAGCGAGACTTCAATTACGTACCCGCAATATTCCGAGCCAACGTCGCCAGAATCCATTAGTTATAGTTAACGTGTTTCAACTGAATAGGTTGTAATAGGTCCACATGGAATTATAAAACGTAAGATTTGTTAGAACATCAAAACTCTATTCACTCTAGAAAAAAATTCACTGCCGTACTTGCGAAACAGCATCAACATTTCCTAGATGTCTTTCTTAAGGGAACAGTAGGTGGATTACATGTTATGGGTTTTAAATGTTATTTACATATACTGCAGTTTTAATGAAAACTGTAATACCAAGGAGGCTGCATGAAACTGATTTCATGTATCCACTGCCGTTTATGTTCTTGACAGTACTCAGATGATGAAAAAGAAATATTTTTCGTATTATATGGCGAATATAATTGAAAAAGTTCGAATTGAGTGGCGAACTGAGGTTCGTTTCTCGACCTCCCCATCTCGCTGAGTGCGTGCTACCAATTATATCATTTGAGCTGCCAACCGACCGACTTAAAACTTAATTCTCTCTCAAATTTCTTTCATTCCCATGTAAAGGCTACCGAGGCACCCACATGGTCCTCTGAAGTTGTGGGATAAATCCGTTATACCCCACTTTGTACCACCATCGTAGGTTCGAGGTCTCCCTCAGGCCTGGGTGTGTGTGGCGTCGTTAGCGTAAGTTAGTTTAAGTTAGACTAAGTAGTATGTAAGACTAGGAACCGGTGACCTTTAGCAGTCTGGTCCCATAGCAACTTACCACAAATTTCCAAATTTTCCCACTTCATTGATGTAGGTTGCATACATCAGGGGCAACTCCCACACCTGATAGCATCATGGATTTTCCCCAGGTGGCATGTGGGTCCCTTCCCCCGCCCTCCCCACCCTCCCCACTCTTTTCCCCCATCCCCCACACCTGGAAATGGCGGGAAATTCAAAAAATGATGGGAAGTTCAAATTTATTGGTGGAGATATCAAATTTTGTGTGTTCACTTCGAGGTCTGGAGACCAGCTGACCTAGTTCACAATCCCACCACCAGAGGACACTGTTGCCCACTTCCACCAGTACCCCTCCCTTCCTCACTACTGCACTTCCACCCCCCACCCCCTCCTCCCTTCTCTTCTCT
The DNA here is from genome assembly GCF_023864275.1 of Schistocerca cancellata. Taxonomy (NCBI): domain Eukaryota; kingdom Metazoa; phylum Arthropoda; class Insecta; order Orthoptera; family Acrididae; genus Schistocerca; species Schistocerca cancellata. The sequence goes on along the minus strand of NC_064631.1, from coordinate 602,570,132 downwards.
TGAAAGAGCATCGCTCTGTGCTGAGCCTCCTGAGAAGATCGATGAAAGTGTTTACTGCATACTGTGTGTTCTATGAATGAGACGTCTGTGTCCATCAAGGGGGAGTTTAGCGGATATATTAGCTGCAATTATGTAGTTATTGACTGTATCCACTGCCACCTGCATGACGTTTGAAAAGCGGCGATATTTTGGTGAATATATGAGGAAGATGAATACACTTCATCAAATAATGAAGATGCAACAGAATGGGGCTAAGTTTCATTTTGCAACTCGTGTTAAGAAATGCGTGTGCTGGAACTGTGGATCATTTGATAAAAGTCTCGTTAGTCTTCCGAAGCACAAGAGGTGGCATACTTACCTGCTCTGATGCACGTGTCTGTGTGTAAAATTGAGGCAATGCTGCTGATGAGCAGGGATGAAGTTAATAAGTGTACTACATGCAAGCACACAGGTAAGGACTGTAATGGATGAGTCTGTGGTGAATACTTTCCGACAAATAATGGCAGTGCAGCTGTATGGGGTGAAGCTACATTTCAGAACTGATACAGACAGATGCTTATACTGGAACTGCCTACCTTCTTTGTAATTCCTTAACAGCCCACATCAAATTCGCTCTATTACACAATGAACCATAGATGTTCACCTTGCATATATATATATATATATATATATATATATATATATATATATATATATATATATATATATATGGAACAAGGCAAATATTGCATTGATACATTGATACGTAAGAAAGTAAGAATTCACAGTATCAAAAACTATCGTCCTATGAGCTTCCTCTCAATTTTGTACAAAATTTTCACAAAGATCCTGTGAAATCGAGTTATTTCCACCCTATACTCAGCCAAACCTATAGAAGTGGCAGGATTCTGAAGCAATTTTAGCACTATTGGCCACCTTCTGATCCTTAGTGAAGTGATAAACAGAGAAAATGAATACCAGCTGCCTCTCTGCATTGCCTTTGTTGTTTCTGAGAAGGCCTTTGACTCCGTTAGCCATATAACTATCCTCCACGCTTTGAGTGAACAAGAAGTGGGAGCAGCGATGCTTGAAGTGCTCAGCAATATATACGAGACTTCCTCAGCTTGTGTTAATATGGGCGAATCAACTCAAGAATTCCGCATCATGAGGGGTGTCAAGCAAGGCGATCCCATCTCCCCAAAACTGCTCTGGGCTGTACTGATAATGGCTATGTCAAAGCTGAGCTGGGAAGGTAAGAGAATTAGGTTTAATGGAAGAAGGCTTACTAACTAGAGATTTTATGATGATATTGCCTTACTGGCCAACGACTTACAGAGCTCCGAAACTTATAGTTCTTGCATCGGAATGTCAGTTGGTAGGCTTGAACATGAACCTTTCCAAAACAAAAGTAATGTCCAACAAATGGGTCCCAGCATGAGATGTGAAAGTCAAGGACAGTCCATTAGAAGAGGTCAGTGAATATACCTACCTTGGCCAGATTATAAATATGAAGGGAGATGTAAGGCCAGAAATCTATCAGCACATCAAGCTTGGGTGGCAAGCATTTCGGAGGAATTCAACAGTATTCAGATAAAAATGCCAGTAATTCTGAAGAAAATAGTATTTGTTCAATGTATTCTTCCTGTGCTGGCGTATGGTTGTGAGACATGGACGCTGAACTCATTTACATAACAGAGCAGTGGAAAGATCAATGCTGGGCTATACAAGAAACGACAGGAAAAGGGCAGATGACATTTGGTCTGTGACGAAGTTTAAGGACATCTTATAGACAGTAGACTACTTGAAATGGCAGTGGGCTGGCCACGTCACGATAAGAAAAGACTGCAGATGGACAAACTTAGTACTGGAGTGGAGTCCGAGAGAGCATTGGAGGCCTAGAGGAAGACCGTCGAACAAATGGACAAAGATATTAAGAAGATCGCAGGTAGCACCTGGCAGGGAACTTCCCAAGACCGTTCCACTTGGAGAGGTCTGCTGAAAGCGTACCTGAATCCACGACTCGAAGAGGTCACATCATTCAATGATTGAATTGGGTGATGATACGCTGCCTGTTCATTGTATATATATACTGAACATATATATACTGAATAGGCAAAAAAACTGGTACGCCATCCTAACGTCGTGTAGCCTCCCCGCGAGCACGCCGAAGTACCGCAACATGACGTGGCATGGACTCGACTAATGCCTGAAATAGTGATGGAAGGAAATGGCACCATGAATCCTGCAGGCCTGTCCATAATCCCGTAACAGTGCGAGGGGGTGGAGATCTCTTCTGATCAGCACGTTGCAAGGCATCACAGATATGCTCAATAATGTTCACGTCTGGGGAGTTTGATGACCAGCGGAAGTGTTTAACGCAGAAGAGTGTTCCTGGAGTTACTCTGTAGCAATTCTGGAGGTTCGGGGTGTCGCATTTTCCTGTTAGAATTGCCTATGTCCGTCGGAATGCACAATGGATATGAATGGATGCAGGTGACCAGACAGGATTACTTGTCACTTGTCAAGAGTCGTATCTAGACGTATCAGGTTTCCCATATCACTCCAACTGCATACTCCGCACGTCAGAGCCTCCACCAGCCTGAACATCCCGTACTGACGTCGTGGGCATTTTGATCACAATAACCATACATCAACACGATATCGACCTTTTCCGCAATTGGTAAACGGTCCATTTTAACACGGGTAATGTATCACGCAGCAAATACCGGCGGCACTGGCGGAATGTTGAGTGATACCACGTGCTTATACGTTTGCGACTATTACAGCGCCATCTATCACAAAGCGAAAAAAGTGGTCCAACTAAAACATTCATATTTCTTTACGTACTACGCGAATATGTAATAAAAATGGGGTTTCCTATTTAAAGAAACGCAGTTGATATCCGTTTGACCTATGGCAGCGCCCTCTAGCGGGCATAGCGCTATCTGGTTTTCCCCTTCCAGCTAGACGAGTTTCGTTCTTTGTAGTTTTTTCGTTTGATGCGTATTTCGTGAGATATTTGGCCCGCTCACTATCAGTGGACCACCCTGTATATACTACGACGATCCCAACGAGCAAATAGATCGACTGCGACTGCTCATGGCATCAGCAGCTGCGGGCAATACCACTCATTCGAATGAGGTTATCTCAGTAATTTCAGAGCTTAGAGACAGAGGTATGATCCAGATCCTCTACATCTCCCGCCGTCTTGAACCCCCTCACCCCCTGGTTGCTCCTCTCCTCTCCAATCCCCGCCCCCTGCCACGTCTTCACCGTTGTGTCCCCCCTACCCTCCATCTCTACACACTACATCTCATTTCCCAAGGTGGCTTCCATCAACTCCCCCTCCCGGATGAGGCCCTCTCTCCCTCCATTTATCCCTCTTATCAACTCTGATTCTCACTCCCCCTCCTTTCCTCTGTCCTTTCCCTGGGCTCCCTCTTCCCCCCTTCCGTCGTGTTTTCTCCCCACTAAACCTCTCCCTACCTCCCTTCTCCCCCCTAAGTCCTTTTGTATTCTCCTCCTCTGCCTACCCCACTCCCTGTCGCGTCTGCCCCCACCCCTCTTATGGGTCCTCATCCTCCATCAGCTCCTTTCCCGGTTCTCCCCTTCGCTTTTACTCTCCTTTCCCCCCTTTTTTGTTTTCCCATCATCTGTCCAGTTTCCCTCCCACCTGCTCTCGGCTGTGGTATGTCACATTTGCCAACTTTTTAGTGCAGTGTTCCAGTGACTATTCAGTGTAGTTCGTCTTTCTCGTGTTGCGAACAGAAACCATGCTGTCGCTAGGTGTGAATTTTATGTCTTTTGCGAACAGAATCCATACTGTCGCCGTGTTTTTAATTGTCTGTCTATTGTTTTATCTGTCTGCTTCGTATGTATTTTATTAGCATCATCATCCCTCTGTTCTTTGTTTTAAGTTCCACGATTTCTTTTCGCCATGTTACTCTTTAAGTCTCAGATTTTATCGCCTGTTTTTATTATTTATTCTCTTCATCTTTCTCACAAAGTCTATAGACTGAAGAGCGGCATACTAAGCTGCTGCCAGCCCGCCCCCTTCGGGGGGAATTGAAGTTCAATAAAGAAAAAAAAAAAGAGGTATGATCGAATGAGTATGGAAGCAATAACTGGAGGGCTGCACAAACTACCTCGCGAAACGTACCCTCGTAGGTATGTTATGATTGAAGGTTTGGAAGACTTAGAGTAGGCCGATGTTGTAGTGATGAGAGTTCTGGGATTTGTAGCACAATAAAAACGGGACCAATCGATGCTCATGATAACAGACTGATGAATACGGTGTATTACCGTATTAAAACGCTGGATCCATGTAAAAAGAAATTTAATGTGATTTGGTACGTATCTCAAAATGCAAGACAGCATTTGAGAAGTCATACCTCGCAAACTGATCGAGTGAGATACTCATAGTGAAACGTCCCCTTAGAACATTTATACACGACTGTGCTTAAACTGCCACACAATATTTTTAGCACAACGCAATCTGACTATCAAAGATCCCTGCAAAAGAATGGCCCTGAGCAACATTAAACTATACCTTTCAGAAATCACTTACCTCACAAAAATCTTCATTACTCGAACTACTGCAATACAGCGAGCACTACTGCCAGCTAAATAAAAGATTCAAACTACAGAAGGCACTAACTACTGATAGGGATAGTTAGCAAATGAAAGATTTTAATAGAGAACAAACAATGTATTTACCTTAATATCATCGCCCACATCTCGTGGTCGTGCGGTAGCGTTCTCGCTTCCCACGCTCGGGTTCCCGGGTTCGATTCCCGGCGGGGTCAGGTATTTTCTCTGCCTCGTGATGGCTGGGTGTTGTGTGCTGTCCATAGGTTAGTTAGGTTTAAGTAGTTCTAAGTTCTAGGGGACTTATGACCACAGCAGTTGAGTCCCATAGTGCTCAGAGCCATTTGAACCATTTTGAACCTTAATATCATCAAAAGTCATAATATATGTAATTTCAAAACTCCGCCATTTCCTTCCACACATCCACCACTGCTGGCGGCTCACCTCCAACTGCGCAACGCTACGCGCTGTTCACATCCAGCTACTGCTGCCCAACACTACAATGGCAGACAACAATGCAAACTAGCCACAGACTGCACACAGCACAGCCAGTGATTTTCGTACAGAGCGCTACGTAACGTTGCCAATAAGAAAACATAAACAGCCTACTTACAATAGTGTCCAAAGTACAGAGAACAAATCCCAGAACTTACGTCTTAAAGGACAGCAGTGGCAATGAAATTTCGGGATGCTTTTACACCGAGGAAATGCAGAAGAACTGAGAACCATATGTATGTCATTAGACGTCAAGTGTCTTGAGCACTAGTTAAATGGCTTGGTTTTCCCGTGACACAAAACATCTGGATCGACGCTGACGATTTGGTATATAATGGGATGCACAGGGCACAACCACCACGGTAGCCTAACATGCGTGATAGGAGGCGCATTATAGGAGTTGTTGGTATTCTCGCCAAACTTCCCGTCGAATTGCACTTTCCGGGGTATAATTACCGCAGACCTAGTGAAAAAAAAATTGGCTCTTGGTGATAAGGGGATTAATCTGCTTGACGAGGCGTGTTTGCATACTGTAATGTCCCCCTCCTTGCTTCAGCTATTGTCCTCAATAAGCAAATTCTATAATGAAGAATTTGAGAAGAGCGACGATTACAATAAACTATCTGGTTTACTTAGCTTTTTGTGTAGAGTTGGCTCCAGTTCTTCTTGCCTAGATGTCTGATTCTCGAAGCTGAAATTCTCGCATTTCAAGTCTTCATAGTTCAATTGATCTAAATAAATTTTCAGATGGTTACTGCAGAATTTTTGTTGTTACGTAAATATGTTTTGTGGCATTTTAGTATATCATACAGTCTTTAGAAATTTCACATTAACAAAGTCGTAATTACACTCTTCGCCCACAATCCAAAAATAATTCCGATCACGTCAGAGGCATGCTTACTACTCTCTCATTCTGTAGTAATAAAAGTATTCCATAGGGTTTACAGTTTTTCTTGACAAATGAATTTCTATTAGTTTCGATTATTATTTCATAAATGAATCCAGAAATAAACATAACAAACAGTACTAGATTGTGTAATTACTAATAGCAATTTTAGGTGTGCCAAATAATTCGTAATTTCAAATGTTTCCAAAATAATAATTTTAACAGTATATTCAGAACTACAATTTAACGATTATAACATCCAAAATAAAGTAATTCCTTTTCATAAATTCTAGCTTGAAATATAACGTACTGTGCATAAAATTATATGAAAGTTTTAAGAAAAGCAGCTGAGAGAAGACTGACCTGCCCCAAATTCGAAAAATGATGCTGGTATCGACAACTATTGTTGAGGAAAAGTAATGCTAGAGGAGGATGTCCCGTTACAATACTCAGAACATAAAGATCTCCCAGGACGTCAAGCTGCCGATCGAATTTTAGCTGATGGGAGTCAGAGTTTGGCGTCATTAGCCGGGAGGTCTCTGCGGGGCAGGTCCGGCCTCCATGGTGCAGGTCTTATTACATTCGACGCCACAGTGGGCGATCTGCACGCCGGATGGGGATGAAATGATGATCAAGACAACACAACACCCAGTCCCGGGCCCCTTAGGACGGCAGTCCGTCACGCTGACCACTCAGCTATCGAGGCGGACAATTTTAGCTGATGAAGCAAAGGCAATACGTGCTACTCCCATACAGCTCCTGTTAGTCCTACCTGCTAAGGATCCCAGACTGGCAGACAATGTTCAAGGATTGGTTGCACGAGGGTTTCGTGAACTAGCTCCTTCATGTGTGGGTTTTATTACATTAGTATTAGCGGTTTGATACAACATAATGGCGTTAGTGTCTTTTACGAAACAGATGATAGAAATCAGCGAGTATTTATAAATCTTAATAGTCCATGTACAAATGTTTTCTAAGGTGACAGACACTTATTTTGGCAGCTTCTGGAGAAAAAGAGGCTTCCTAACGCATCTAATTAACCCTTTAACACCCCCCCCCCTCTTTACAAAGAGACAAAACTTATAATCAAAGTAGTAACAAGGCGTTAAAGAATGGGTCTTGTCTCCACCTTCATTGAACATCTACTAGGACGACCATGTTAGGGCTTGGAAACAAAATATCACCTAGGGCATAAAGATCAACAAGCAGAAATATTTTAATACTTTACTATATGCAGATGATCAAACAATAATTCAAAAAAATCAAACTAATCTTCAAAGAGCCATTTATCAAATTAATTTGTTGACTAGTAAATATATCTACTAATAAAAAAAGGTAACGGTATTCAAGGGCAAATCGCCTACTTGATCTAAAATTACAATAAATAATGTAATACTGGAGCAGGTGACCCACTCTCAATGTCTCATCTGTGACATAGGACGAAATTTCGGCACTGGAACTGATAACAAGGTCCTGAAATTTAACGCAGTGTGAGGAAGAATTAGAAATACACCAAACACAAACGAAATTTTAAAAATTCAAGGCAGTACCTACTATTCTCTTTGGAACTGAAACTTGGGTTCCCAGCCAAAAGAATATGAGCGGGAACCAGGCTGCGGAAATCAAATTTCCTCACTATGTTAAAGGATACACTAGAGAAAATCGCTTAACAAATGATGACATTAGAAATGAATTAAAACTGATTCAGTGCACAAAAAAATAGATCAAAAAATAAACAGATCATGGGAACTTGTAGATGGAATGTATGAAGACAGACTTCCAAAATAAATTCTTGTCTACAAACCTAGAAGAACCAGACAGAGGAGAAGACCACGGGAGAGATCTTGGGACTGTATTGACGAGAATAGATTAAATCACCTAATCCATGAAGAGATAGGAAGGAAAAGAAAAAGAAGTTTATGTGATTGTAATTATAGCAGCATTTCTACCTGCGCTTGTGGGCTTGTCCTCTTGGCTGTTGAGCACACCATAATCAGTTTCCAGTGTCTAGGGAAGGTGGCGTTGCTCGGTCTGAAGATGACGGGTCAGCCTCATTGGAATCCTTCCAAGTGGGTCGTGGTCGGAACCTATTAGAATGACATAACAATCAGTGACTTTCCGAGGACGGCTGTTGTTATCCAACACCTGTTTTGAAAAAAATACCCAGAAGAGGGTCTATACAAGGGCGATGTACTTGAGGACAATATTATGGAAATGGAAGAGGATGTATAGATGAAGATGAAATGGGAGATACGATACTGCGTGAAGAATTTGACAGAGCACTGAAAGTCCTGAGTCGAAACAAGGCCCCCGGAGTAGACAACATTCCATTGGAACTACTGACGGCCTTGGGAGAGCCAGTCCTGACTAAACTCTACCATCTGGTGAGCAAGATGTATGAAACAGGCGAAATACCCTCAGACTTCAAGAAGAATATAATAATTCCAATCCCAAAGAAAGTAGGTGTTGACAGATGTGAAAATTACCGAACAATCAGTTTAATAAGCCACAGCTGCAAAATACTAACACGAATTCTTTACAGACGAATGGAAAAACTAGTAGAAGCTGACCTCGGGGAAGATCAGTTTGGATTCCGTAGAAATACTGGAACACGTGAGGCAATACTGACCTTACGACTTATCTTAGAAGAAAGATTAAGAAAAGGCAAACCTACGTTTCTAGCATTTGTAGACTTAGAGAAAGCTTTTGACAATGTTGACTGGAATACTCTCTTTCAAATTCTAAAGGTGGTAGGGGTAAAATACAGGGAACGAAAGGCTATTTACAATTTGTACAGAAACCAGGTGGCAGTTATAAGAGTCGAGGGACATGAAAGGGAAGCAGTGGTTGGGAAGGGAGTAAGACAGGGTTGTAGCCTCTCCCCGGTGTTATTCAATCTGCATATTGAGCAAGCAGTAAAGGAAACAAAAGAAAAATTCGGAGTAGGTATTAAAATCCATGGAGAAGAAATAAAAACTTTGAGGTTCGCCGATGACATTGTAATTCTGTCAGAGACAGCAAAGGACTTGGAAGAGCAGTTGAACGGAATGGATGGTGTCTTGAAGGGAGGATATAAGATGAACATTAACAAAAGCAAAACGAGGATAATGGAATGAAGTCGAATTAAGTCGGGTGATGTTGAGGGTATTATATTAGGAAATGAGACACTTCAAGTAGTAAAGGAGTTTTGCTATTTGGGGAGCAAAATAACTGATGATGGTCGAAGTAGAGAGGATATAAAATGTAGACTGGCAATGGCAAGGAAAGCGTTTCTGAAGAAGAGAAATTTGTTAACATCGAGTATAGATTTAAGTGTCAGGAAGTCATTTCTGAAAGTATTTGTATGGAGTGTAGCCATGTATGGAAGTGAAACATGGACGGTAAATAGTTTGGACAAGAAGAGAATAGACTCTTTCGAAATGTGGTGCTACAGAAGAATGCTGAAGATTAGATGGGTAGATCACATAACTAATGAGGAAGTATTGAATAGGATTGGGGAGAAGAGAAGTTTGTGGCACAACTTGACCAGAAGAAGGGATCGGTTGGTAGGACATGTTCTGAGGCATCAAGGAATCACCAATTTAGTATTGGAGGCCAGCGTGGAGGGTAAAAATCGTAGGGGGAGACCAAGAGATGAATACACTAAGCAGATTCAGAAGGATGTAGGTTGCAGTAGCTACTGGGAGATGAAGAAGCTTGCACAGGATAGAGTAGCATGGAGAGCTGCATCAAACCAGTCTCAGGACTGAAGACTACAACAACAACAACAACAACAACAACAACCCAGAAGACAGCCTGGAAGAAAGCAGCACTTTGGAGATGTGTTATTAATGGGAGCAAGAAGTGGCCAGTGATACGGTCTGCATTACGCTCACGACACCGACTGGCTGAAAGTTAAAATAAGTTCGTGGCGCTTGTAATGGTACTTGAATTCTTAACCATTATGGTACCTCACCTGAACCTCTCGATAGCAGTAATATTCTACTGTATTTCTGTTAACTACTTAACATATTTCTGAGACAACATTCAGATTTGATTTCACTTTTGATACATCGATATGTTTATATTGCAATAATAGTATTCTTATGTGTATACTATGATATTATTCTTATGTGTATACTTTCCTTTGTCACTATGATCTTCGACGTACTTGTAACTCTGATGTTTGGGCGCGTAAGCGATTATTAGTTAGTTGTTGAGTTGTTAGAGAGTTGGACCTTGAGAAAGTCAAGTCGTAGACGTCATGATGAAAAGACGAATATTGTCGCCATCTTATAAAATGTGAACTTTAACAGTGACTGTGAGAGAGATGTTTTCAACTATGTTTTATATTGTGAAGTGATGTTTAGTGTGTCGCGTGATATTGCAATAAAAGCAATTAAAAGGAAATGTAACTTAATTTCGGAGTGCTGATTTTTTTTTTTTTTTTTTTACATCACCATTGTCCAGCAAAAGTGTAATCTTCAAGGATGGTTTGTGAAGCGCATCTACATAACTTTTGAATATAGCAGAATAAAATCTAGGCCTTTTTGCATCCGAGCTCGGAATCATAACCACCTAGATTTTTAACGATTTAGCCATGATTTTACGACGAGACCAGCGGGGGAAACACATAAAGATGAGTGCCTAATTTTTTGATTATTACATAAAATGACTTTATTATCTGTGCTCTAATGACACCTGCCACATAACATGGCTGTTGTTGCCCGAAAATGTAGTATTTAGCAGCGTGAGCAACTCCACAATCGTTATTAAATGCTGACCTTTGTTGTGGTAGGGTTGTTAGACGCTGCTAGGAGCTCGTAAAGTCGAGGAGTCGGTCAGGAGTCCAAGTGTATGAGACAACTCACGCATTCTCTGGCGCTGAAAAAAATGGTTCTGAGCACTATGGGACTTAACATGTAAGGTCATCAGTCCCCTAGAACTCAGAACTACTTAAACCTAACTAACCGAAGGACATCACACTCATCCATTCCACGAGGCAGGATTCGAACCTGCGACGGTAATGGTCGCGCGGTTCCAGACTGTAGCGCCTAGAACCGCTCGGCCACGCCGGCCGGCTCTGGTGCAGAGAAAGTGCTTTAAAGTGGTTAACATTTAAGAGGTCGGAAATTAGTGATCATTCAGGATAAACAAACTTTCTATACAAAATTCAGGTCCTGTAGGTAGATGAATGTCGCAGTTTAGTGAGCGGGTGTTTGCTCTGTAGAGAAACGGATTGTATCAAAGTATGGATGCGTTAGCTAGGTTATAAAGTTTAAGTAAAGAGGCAGACTTGGCAAAACGTTATTGAACGAATTAAATTAGTCTGTTCCTGTGGAAACTTAACGTGTGGTGTTTTGGAGTGCTTTCCGACCCGTTGACTTTCAACTGTTATCCTGTTTTGTTTGGGGAAGGTCATAGGCGGATGCAACTAGAAAGCAGCTCAAGGCTGTGAATCAACAGTTAACAGCGCACATTTCCCAGTCGAGCGTTCGGTTCTTGGAATCTTTCTTGTATGAGTCAGTTACAGGAACGTAATTCTTGTTTCGAAAAGAATGACCTGATTCAAACTCCATATTTATTGATAAAACATACAACACAACATAGGATGCATTGCAAAATAGTCATAAAATGTTGAAGTCTTAGCACGAACAGCATGTGGATGATAGCTAAATTCGACATAAACTTTACACAATGTATCTGCTTTTACAGAAGTTATGGCGACTGGAGAGTTGACTTTTTCCACAACTTCAGAAGAACTCCAGTGACTTCATTTTCCAACAGGACAGAGTTAGACTGACGTACGTTGTTGTGCCAGTGCGGAGTTCCACCACACTGGCACAACATACGTCAATTTCTTAATGGCACTCTTGCCTCAACGTTGGAAAAAGATGTACGGGTCGCCGAGGCACTGCCCTGCATTCTTGGTCTCCAAGATCGTCAGACGTGACCCCTTTCGATTTTGTCTTGTAGTGGTATGTGAAAAAAAGTGTGTTCATCTCCCCTTACCTTCGTGACATAAAAGAAGTGAGGAGCAGAATAACAGCAGCCATCACTTCTATGGTCTAGATCTTTTTCGAGCTGCTGCTGATGAGCGCATAGAGCATTTGTAATAGCGTAGCCACAAATTTAAAATTTTATGGGTATTTTGCAATTCATCTCGTGTTTGTAGTATGTTTTTAGGAATAAATATGGAGTTTTGAAATCAAGCCACTCGATTTGAAACACCCTGTAATGATAAGTTTAAGCTTGCGTCACGAGAAAATGCGAGGCTGGTGACTCTTATTCAGACTGCTCTTGAGAAGCGTAGAAAGTTAATACGGGTCCACCAATAAAGTTTATTAGTAAATCTGCTGGGTTATCCGTCTCGTAATTAATTTGGCGCGCCGCTCACCGCCCAGAGTGAGCGAACTCTGTCGGCGGTCGCGACTGTGGCCTACAGCTTCGCCACGGGAGATCCCAGGAAGGCCGTAAGGGCTCCCCATAATGTATTTATGCGACTGTTGTCGGTATCACAGTCTTCCTACATTCAAAAAGCAAATGTAATCAAAAGAAAGGTGGACTGAAAAATAAAACTAGACGAAAAAAGATTCCTTAAAGATACATTTTATCTTACAGTATATTGTAAGGAAAGCTCAAACTATAGTTCCTTTCTATCGTTGATAGTGAACACACCATGTACAATCATGGAAAAAAGTATTCATACACCGTTGTTCACGTAGAATAACATAACCTATTAGAACTAAAGATCGCAATCAGTGATGTTATTTGATAAACTGACGGTATGGGTTTTCCTCCTAATCTGTTCGTGTAATACTGGTAACTAAATTATTCTTCTGGCCAAAGTAAATAAAAATTATGTAGCACTGGCTTCACACAGAGGGGAAAAATTGTTCATACTCACAAAGAAAATTATAGTGTACATAAATGTAATGACAATGTTAATGCTTGTAGGCATTTATCTTCTATGTATCACGTTTGTTAACTTCTTTGGCATGGAATGAACCACCGTTTTGATAGTCTCTGAGGTAATATTTGCCATCCTTGTTGTAGAAATGGTTTCTGAGCAGCCTTAGTTCTTTTCTCATGTTTTATGGCCATTCTTTCAAGCATATTCTAAAGACGTTCAGTTGGGTTAAGGTTTGCGCTCTGAGCTGGAAATTTAAGATCATGGGGAATATGATACAACAGTCACAGAGGAACAATTTCCGCTGTATGTTTAGTATCATTGTCTTGTTGAAAGTAGTAATCTGTGCCTAAACTCGAGCTTCTCACAAGCTGACCAAAATCCTCATTTCATAATTCCTTTTCACTGCCATGCTTTACTGTGGGTTGAATATATTTAGGATCCAGCTCAGTATTTGGTCGTCTCCACATCTAAATTTACACATATTTTAAATTTACATTCATCTGTGAACAGTGTCTTGTCCCAGAAACTTCAGTTCTTGTTTATATGCTCTATAGAAAATTCAGGTCTCAGTTCCTTGTTCTTCTTGCTGATGTATAGTTCTCGTCTTGGTACCTTAGCCGCAAAACCTGCTGTATTTAAAATACGGCGAACAAAACTTGGTGTCATTTTCTTCTCGAAATGGTCGTTTAAAAGTGTAGACAATGCAGAAGCTGTCAATTTAGGATCTTTATCGACCATCTTATCAGAACCAAACTGCACGAAGTGGAGCTTTTCAGTGAAGCGTTGCTTGCTGCATGCGAATCGTTCTCGCAGAAGGTTAATTTAGTTCATTCTTCTATATGTACAGATTAGAAAGGAAACCCTATGCTAAATAATTACAGGACGTATATATAGCCACAAAATTTTGTCAATTGACCGCGGTTAGGATTGCGCTAGGACAATTTTTATTCTGATGAAGATTGCCCCAGTGCAATCGAAACTGTGGTCAATTGACTAAATTTTTGCAACCTAAGTGGCTGTATATACGTGCTGTAATTAAATAGCGTACTGTTGCTGGATCACAACAAATCAAATGTTCAAAATTTCAAAACCCTATACTGTTAACTTTACGAAATAAAATCTTTGATTGTGATCTTTAGTTCTAACAAATAAATTCATTCTTCATGAACAACGGGGTATGAATACTTTTTGTCATGACTGTATACAAGAGCGGTTCAATAACATTCGAAATATTTCGCCTGTTCCCAATAGCTATCGATAAATTTGTCCAGAGCCTGATAAATATGTTCCTATATTTTGCAACAGACATCTATATTCTGCAGTAGATAGCAAACTTTTACCCTACATCTTTCCTCCATTAGCGAGTAATCCGTAATCGGCATCGTCTATTGATGAAAGGGTACTCTATCTTGCCCTGAGATATAGTGTATATAGCGCACATAGCTACACTTGAGATCTGTGCGGTATCACTTCCCGTCGGGTTCCCCATACAGCCTGAAACACCATCTATCACGCAGAGTGGATTGCACGTCTGAGAGCCATTAGTGCATTTGTCAAATACTTAAATAATGTTCTGCCCCTCTCGTACACAACCATTACTACTCTTATTTAATTCTGCAGCCATCCACCACTATCATCTCTTTCAATTCACTGAAACGCGATTAGCATAGCCACTTGTTTTACGTTTGTTCCTCCTCGACTTTCAAAAACCGAAAAGATTAATGTTTTACACTACATCTGTAATCTCTCACCAAGAAACATTTAAATGGTACAGTTAATTAACGAAGCAAGAACTTGACTTGTGTGTTGTTGGTTATTTATACGGCACGCGAACCTGAACACACAAGCTCACAGATGTCGTGGTAAACCACCTGCCTTGGTCAGACAGCAGCACCAAAATGAGTATCACATCATCTCATGTGTTATTAGTTATTTATCGTTACATAAAATTACACATTATACGTATTTGGGTACCGCATGAAAAGAGTACAGGCTCGTACGATGTGGTCCTGCCGAATTGCATTTGTATCGCTTTTGTGACAATCATCAGACGTTAACCCGTAGACGGACTTTTATTTCTCGATAGTACTGTATGATATGTAGCGTAATTCTTTGACATTGGTGACAATGCATGGTTCTTCGTCCAGCAGCTGGGTGCGACAATTTTATTATCCCATTATTTTACAATATTAAACGTATTTTACATGTGAAATGTCGAATGATATAGAAGTTTTAATTTTAATCTTAACTCAGAAGATGGCCATTTGAGATGGTCGAAACCAGTCATCTGTAAAGATAACTGCACTGTGTTTTAAAATGAGAGGAAGGGGGAAAAAATCATTTTATCCATTGCGTTATGAACAAACAGTGAAAGTAAACTTAGCAACAGTTTTACTGCTTCCATTTTTATATAGTATTGGGCATACGAGAATTAGACATTAGTGCGGTTCCCCGATGCAAATAGACATTTTGCCCTCACTACATATGAAAATGCAGCAGAAAGCGGAGTGGATAATGCTGGTACGTAGTACCGTACGTTATGCACTGTAATAAGTGTATTGTACATGGATGTATGTCTCCTCTAGAAAAATGATTTTCATGTGTTGTCTATGTGTTCTTATACAATCGCTTCCTTTGTTCCAAAACATTTTACAGCTACTTATATGCTTATATGGATATGGTGTCTGTTCTTTCGGACATGTTCGAAAGAACAGACACCATATCCAGAGAAGTATATAGTTCTGGCAGTACCGGACATGGCCTTTTCCTTCTGTGCGGATGCACACACATTACCCGAATTCTTACGGGACTTGGTAAGAATGTCTTCCACGAGTAATGAGTGTGTTTGGTAGGGACACTACGAGTCTAGTGTGTGGACATATACGATCAGAATGTGGTTCTCGCGGGAGGCGTGCGCGAGATAGTCCCTGCAGTCGCACTGTCCTCTATGCCCTCGGTGGCTAAGATGGATAGAGCGTCTGCCATGTAAGCAGGAGATCCCGGATTCGACTCCAGGTCGGGACACACATTTTCACCTGTCCCCGTTGATATAAATCAACGCCCGTCAGCAGCTAAAGGTATTAATATATAATTCTAATTCTAACTTATATGCTTATTTCTACACTGAACAGGAAACCGCCAACCTACTTCCTAGAGCCCTCGTGGAACATTGGCTAATCTATACATAGCCCGGATTGACGTGTAAATCTCCTCTCCTGCTTTATACTCAACGGTGACTAATAGCAGTACGCAGTGAGATTTGTATGGGCGAGCGCAAGGCCTTTCGTCTGTCCTCGCAACTGTTGATGATAGCAGTCTGAAACGAGTTTTTAAACGCAGCGACATATAGTAATAAAAAACAAAAAACAAAAATGGTCGCCATCTCGTAAATCGTGCGCCAACAGTGCTCTAGAACAGTCTCTTCCACAATGTATCTGGATCTGCGGAAAGCATGCGCCTGCGTCCCCGTCGCGCGGTAATTAAGACTGCCGGAGATAAATTTGCGCCGGCTCTGAGGAGCAGCCGCCGGCTGCCAACCGGACATAATTTATCGCGCATTGTGCGGACCGCGCACGCTCACACGAGCTGCATGTCCCGCGGGACTTGGCATTGAGAGACGCGATACCAACGCGCGCGGCCGAGATTGATTCCCGGTCTAGCCGAGCCGTACACGCTCGCATTTCCCGTATGCGGACAGCCGCCTGTAGAAGGCTGCCAAAGGTGTGACTACATCGATCGAGCCTAAGATTTTCTCTGACACGCGGTCGGACTTGTACTGAAACGCTACAACAGTTCGTTTTTCTTCCAGTGTGGAACGGGTATGCTTTTTCGCCTCGTTTCATTACATTGCTGAGGTAATTCTGTGCAGCGTCGACTTAAAATATGCATGGATGTGTTCATCGATACATCAACCTGTAATAAGTATTCCGAGCTGACTCACGTTCGGGTAACAGGAATGTCTACAGAAGGAGGATGATAATAATATTGCACGTGAAGGTCTTTGATGACGGCACCCAATAATAGCCTTGGCCGGGAGTGTTTGGTTTGATAAAGTTTTCATATGATGCTTGCTGCATAGTTTTGGTAGTTGTTGATGCAATCGAACGGATGCGGAGATGGACAAGGTGTTATGTGGCATTTGATAGTGAGGTCGCTACAAGCTTTGGTGCGTAGGAAAATCATTGGTTTTAGAATCTGTTTGGTAGATAATGTGTGGGTTTTTTGCTTAAAGTTGTGAGAAACTGGCCCCGTTAATCTGATGCCAATAAATCGTAGCCCTTTTAAATATTGAATGAAGAAGCCTTTATCTACGATAACACAGCTGGTGTTCCTGAGACATATTGAGCCTCTCCTTTATCTAGCATAAAAATCGTAGATAAAGGTGAGACTCAATATGACTCAGGCCATCAGCTGAATATGAGGAAATCTTTAGCTACGAAATTAAAAAGAATCACAGTTAGTTCAGTTTATTACGTGAAAGTACACAGTAAATCTTGTGAGAAACATTGTCAGTATCAGCCTATTAACTTGTTAAATCTGGGTAAAGCACCGAGACACTGATTCTGATAATTCCATCGTAGTATAAAACAATAATATTCGCGAAATCGAACCGTGATTGCTGAAATTTCAGTAGTAAAAGGTAGATACCGCTACAGAAGGGCATGCATTTTCGACTGTGGCCGAAATGGAAAGCATATTGATCTGCCAGCAAATCTTCAGAGTGAAGCTTGAAAATTAATGAAACTCAGTAGAAACGCTCTGACTGTCCCTACGGTTCGTCTCACTGTCGCGGCTAGATATCATCATGTTTATCTGCAGGTGGAGACTGAACCGCACCAATAAAATAGATTACGCAAAGGCAAATCTACGTTTCTAGCATTTGTAGACTTAGAGAAAGGTGGCATGGATAAAATACAGGGAGCGAAAGGATATTTACACTTTGTACATAAACCAGATGGCAGTTATAAGAGTCGAAGGACAGGAAAGGGAAGCAGTGGTTGGGAAGGGAGTGAGACAGGATTGTAGCCTATACCCCCATGTTACTCAATCTGTATGTTATTCAGGCAGTAAAGGAAACAAAAGAAAAATTCGGAGTAGGAATTAAAACCGATGGAGAAGAAATAAAAACTTTGAGGTTCTCCAATGACATTTTAATTCTGTCAGAGACAGCAAAGGACCTGGAAGAGCAGTTGAACGGAATGGACAGTGTCTTGAAAGGAGGATATAAGCTGAACATCAACAAAAGCAAAACGAGGATAATGGAATGTAGTCGAATTAAATCGGGTGATGCTGAGGGTATTAGATTAGGAAATGAGACACTTCAAGTAGTAAAGGAGTTTTGCTATTTGGGGAGCAAAATAACTGATGATGGTCGAAGTAGAGAGGATATAAAATGTAGACTGGCAATGGCAAGGAAAGCATTTCTGAAGAAGAGAAATTTGTTAACATCGAGTATAGATTTAAGTTTCAGGATGTCGTTCCTAAAGTATTTGTACGGAGTGTGGACATGTATGGAAGTGAAACGTGGACGATAAATAGTTTGGACAAGAAGAGAATAGAAGCTTTCGAAATGTGGTGCTACAAAAGAATGCTGAAGATTAGATGGGTAGGTCACATAACTAATGAGGAGGTATTGAACAGAATTAGGGAAAAGAGAAATTTGTCGCACACCTTGAGTAGAAGAAGGGATCGGTTGGTAGGACATGTTCTGAGGCATCAGGGGGTCACCAATTTAGTATTGGAGGGCAGCGTGGAGGGTAAAAATCGTAGAGGTAGACCAAGAGATGAATACACTAAGCAGATTCAGAAGGACGTAGGTTGCAGTAGTTACTGGGAGGTGAAGAAGCTTGCACAGGATAGAGTAGCATGGAGAGCTGCATCAAACCAGTCTCTGGACTGAAGACCACAACAACAACAACAATTCTGATTACTCATCAACGAAGACATTCAGCATTAAAAAGCTTTCTAGTTCTCTCTTTTCAACACAAACAATCGAGAAATCGAATTTTTAAGACAATATTTTAATAGTACTACAAACGATTGTCCATTTTCCCCTGTAAACTTTTACTTAATTTATTAATTTTTTTCTAATTTATCTGCCAAAGGGCTAGTTTGAACAACCAAGTCTCACCGCTCAAATGGTCTTTCAGTTTAAAAGAAACATCAGTCATAAATGTGTTAGAGCTTAGTACAGATAATTTTGTTAAGGTCTTACCCCAAGATAACCACCTATATCGGTTTGGAGCAGTAGTGTTTTATGTCTGCTTCCACAATCTTCAGATAATACTGTAAAGAATCAGCACTGAAGAGAGTGTGATTTAATACAATTGGTTATTTTTATTGCTTCACCAAGAACCGGGTTTAGATTTGGTGGCATCATCTTTATTGCGAGTGCTTGTCTATGCAGAATGCTATGGCTGGAACTACAGTTTGCGCTTTACTTTTTATTAGTGACACCGCTCTTGCTATTGTACCAGTTATTGCCTCGGCCCCATCGCTGCAAATAAGATACCTTTGTTCCAATACAGACTGTTTATTTCAAAACATTTGTTCATCCTGCAAAAAATTTCTTTTCTGGTAGAGTTAGTTGGCGGCAATGCACATATTAGAAGGTCTTCTTCGAAAGACTTGGTTGGTTGGTTGGTTGGGTTTTGGGGAAGGAGAACAGACAGCGAGGTCATCGGTCTCATCGGATGAGGGAAGGACGGGGAAGGAAGTCGGCCGTACCCTTTTGAAAGGAACCATCCCGGCATTTGCCTGGAGCGATTTACGGAAATCACGGAAAACCTAAATCAGGATGGCCGGACGCGGGATTGAACCGTCGTCCTCCCGAATGCGAGTCCATTGTCTAATCGAAAGACTGTTGATATGAAAATTGTGCAGTTATCACGAAGATAGTCCAGCAGCTTCAATTGACTAATCCATTTGTAAGACGAATGTGTTGTATTGAAGGTGCCCAACTGGCTGCAAGTGAAAGAGTGTCGTTAGAAAGCTGCTCCGTAGAAACATACCTCGCAGATTTTTCATCGAGCATGTATTGTGTGATGTCTGTCACACATGGATTTAATAAATTCTCAGCGATAGTGTCTATATCTCCTCCTTGTGCAGTGCGTTAACTGATCAAAGACAATGCCTCAGTACTTTTTTCATTCAAAGTTTTGGTGGCAAACGACATAGTTTTTTGACTTCTTAATGATTGATACTTCTTACGTATGAATATAAATAGTTGTCTTTGCAATCGAAGTATATGGTTTCCAAATATCAGCGCATCTTAGCAGGTACCATGGAATTATTCTGAAGCAGCTTGCTACCTTACATGCAGAGAGGTGAGCCGTTACAATAATTCTAGATTGATATAAGACCCGTTAAATATCTTACTGTTTGCAACTCTGAAACTTGAAGTAGTTACATCACCTGCTCGTATTTATCAGAAACATTTGAGGTTGATGCCTCACCTTCTGTGTGAACCACCTTTGAACTTTTAACATGAGATTTTGTTACCACACTTTTAAGTCAACACTGCATCCTATATTTTAACATCAACAGTTTAATTTTACCTTATGACAAACATGCTGGGTGGTAATTTCTCAGCTATATTAAAAAAACGTAAATTAGTTACAAACTATGGGGTGCACACACTTTATTCAACATATAAACGTCACTATAGATATTCGGACTTAGGTTATGACATGTTCGATGTCTTTACCATCACTGGCGATGATGTGGCGCAGACGAATAGCGAAATTCTGCATGACCCGCTGAAGTGTCGGAACATCGATGCTGTCAGTGACCTCCTGGATGGCTGTTTCCAGCTCAGAAATGGTTTGGGGTTATTGCTGTACACCATGTCTTTGATATGCCCCCATAAAAAGGAGTCGCATGTGTTCAGATCCAGAGAATATGGCGGCCAATTTAGGCCCATGTTAGTGGCGTCTGGGTAACCCCAGAGGCAGAATGCGGTCCCGAAATTGCTCCTCCAGGACATCAAACACACTCCTCTTTCAATGGAGTCGAGCTTCGTCTCGCATGCACCACGTCTTGTCAAAATCAGGGTCACTTTGGATAATGGGGATGAAATCATCTTCCAAAACCTTCACGCATCGTTCAGTAGTCACCGTACCATCAAGGAATATCGCACCGATTATTCCGTGACTGGACATTGCACACCACACAGTCACCCATTGAAGGTGAAGAGACTTCTCGATCACGAAATGCTGATTCTCAGTCCCCCAGATACCCCAACTTTGCTTACTGATGAATCCATACAAATTAAAGTCGGCTTCGTCGTTAAATCAAACCATACTGCGCAGTCTAATTCCCATGATGACGCTGAATTTTACAACTGCAGTTAATTGTAATCATGAATCGAATATGCTGAGTCGGAGACCGATGCGCAGATTCGATGTGGCGAAGTGGAAAGCACGTTGCATTCACAATCTCTAGTAGGAACTGTTCACTGTGCTACGCGCTGTGCGTTTATATATCCCCGCGTGATGAAGCTCAGATAGCCAAGAGACTAAATCCGTCGAGTTGGTTTGTGGTGTTTGTGGATGAGAGAGAGATGGAGACAGCGTAGTGGAATGTTCGCTGTCTCTGTAGGTAAGACATTGCGCAGCGAGAGAGAGGGAGAGAGAGAGAGAGAGAGAGAGAGAGAGAGAGAGAGGGAGAGGAAGCATCAGCACTGCCGCTTCTGTGTAGTTACGAGTATAGAATTGCCACATACCTGCTCGTACAAGCTAAATTCTTTTGTTTGTAACTTTTTATCGTAGCATTTTTTAGATTTTTTAATGCTGCTTATCACTTCACTTTCAGCTGTTAAGCACTGAGAGAAACAATAACTTTCATGAAACTAATATCGCTATGATTTTGTAAGAATTGTTTTCTCAGTGTGTCACAAGACTTGATGTTCCTCAGGGCTCTGCGGTGCATATTTTGAGTATAACTGCTCTATAAACATTTTGCATTCGCAGCTGAACCATTAATTCTTTGATAACACACAGCTTTAAGTTTGACGTACTTTATATATACAGGGATGATTGCAGCACAATTCTTGAAAAAACGATCTGACAGACTTTTTCGGAATTGTATATTGTATTGAGTGAAGTTTCTTCCCTCTGCACTCATTTCAAAACGTCCTTACAGATTTTCAATCTATGGAAATTGAACCCACATGTGCAATTCATGAGTAAATCCTGTGAAGACAACTCCAGTTACTTTAAATTTAACAGTTGCACCTTATTCATCCACTGCAGGCCATAAAAAAAAACAGCTCTACATATTATTAATTTAAATCTCATTTGGCCCCTTGTGGACGATGTGTTCCGTTACGCTCCTCATTGCGAGAGTTAACTATCGCCAAACCTTAAGTCATCCGCTTAGTAACTGGGCCTCACCTTGCCTAGAGATGGCACCAGACAAGCTCAAATACTCCCCCCATGTTACACAGTAACTCGCTTGTAGCGTCTGCCACTAGTGTTTATTGAGCATCTCCGTAACGCTATAGCTAAACGACCCACCAACGAAGCGCGCAGCTGGACGTTGAATCTTTTCTATCTCTTCTATTCACCCAACCTGTTAAAGGTGCCAAACTGATAATCCATACAATATGTCGAACAAGTGCTTTCTAAGCGATTTCTTTTGTGGATAAATTCATTTCCTTAAAATTCTTCCGATTAATCTCAGCCTAGCACCTGATTTGCTACAATTCGTTTTATGTGGTTATTCCACTGGTAGGGTGACCACATTCTCTGAGACCTCAGATGTCGCCTCATTGTTTTATTAATGCTGAGACGGTTAAAATTCTTCATATGTAAATGAATATGTAAATTTACCTCTGAAGTCAGTGTCCCTTTGGTGTAGTTTGTAACACTGCCTCAATATTCTTGCACCAAAGTTTCCGTCACGGCAACAGAACATATAAAGCAATCCCGGTAGGTACAGATCTGGTGGTTTGAGATACTGTATGCAAACACGCAGGAAACCAGTATAATTCTCACCGATACTGCACCTTATAGTTGAATAAGTAGGTGTTGCCGTTTTTACAGAACTAAAAGACCTTGATAGTGTATCTAAAGGGTTAAAGCATTAGGAATGTAAACTTGGTATCGTAACATAACATCGTATTAAAAAGAGAAAAAGAACCAGTAACGGGATTCGAACCTAGGTTCGTCAAGCATTATTAACAGCATGTAATAAAATAAACGAAAACTGTCGCCAGTCCAAATAAGACAAATAATTTCAGAATGTGTAGGGTTATTAATAATTTTCAAGTTTCAGAAATAAAATTTGTTTAACTTCCTTTAGATTCAGAACACAAAACAAAAATGGAAAAAGACAAGAACATATTTGCAGCATCAATCAATAACTACCATCATATACTTGCCTATCACTAAACATGAATGAACCAAGTCATACTAACTTTTACTTCTTAATGTGAATATGAATATGAATCAATTGATTACTGAGCAATCTAGTGCGTAGAATATGGCTACACTAAAACTGGTGTGATAAATAACAAAACCGTAAGAATCGCTTTCCCTGTACACAAATATATAGAATGTAAACACAACAATGGTGACTGGAAGTGGTTTAATTAATGACGTACAGAATGTGTAGAACAAGGGTTGGGGTGCCTAAAACTTTTATCGCATAGGATACACTGTTTAAAGCAGTTATCATACACAAATTTTTGTGACACATGTAACACATTTTGTAGCATTTATTCAAGCAAACCATGCAGGTTTAACCAATATTTTTTGCAGTTATTTAACTCTTATACCACTTGTAGCAGCTGAAGACAGCGTTAACTCTTAGAGTGAATAACAGATTTCACTCAAGCTTTCAAACACTGTAACAATTTATGTACATATCTGTACAAATAACAGTTATTATTTTTGTGATCAGTTGGAAACGTTCATGGATTAGTATCCTAACATAGGTTATGTCATGTAGGTCAATGATGTACGCATAACACAATTAATTTAACATTATAATTTTGCTAAGCAAATGCAATAAAACAACTGATTCATGCACTAGCACAGTAGTAAAATACATAAGAAAATCCTTTACATTGCCTGGAGTCTTAGAGCATATGAGCTGTTGTGATGGTGGGACTGGCTAACAATGTGCAACTGCTATTCTTCAAGCAATTTGTTCGATGAAATCACTCCTTGGAGATGTGAAAATAATTTAGAGCATTCCAAAATACGCAGTGTTGCAATGTATCAACGTAATCTTCATCTGCGGGTTTTTCAGTAGGTTATTCAGTCTCGCATTCCATTCCAGGTTGTGAATACTTCAGTGGTTGGCCACTGACTCACATTTAACACGCAAAAGAAAATAAATTTCATAACAGCGTTCAGTAAAATAAATTGACAAATACTTAAGCATAGAAAATTCATAATAGAGTGATATTTACATAACTAGTGTAAAGTGTTGGCGTTCTAACATCTGTTTGTATAAAGCATTGCTGTTAAGAGCTGTTTGAATATCAAAGAACAGTAAAGAAAAGGCGATGTCGTACTGTACTTCTCTGACAACCATGCGAAAGGCGCATGCTTTGTTGCTGCCAACCCTAGCGTGCTGTTCACGTGATCATAGCGTGCTACGCAGTTAGACACTCCCGTCGGAAGGGACAACAGCAGTGAAGGGAGCGACGGTGAATGACGTCCGAGTGCGTGCAAAGTACTGATGAAACCAACATTTCGGATAGAATGTTGAGGCCCGAGGGTGCAATAAGGATGTGAGTACAGTACTACAAGTGAAATAATGAGGAAGACACAGAAATGATATCATCGTTCGACAAAACGTCTAACTTGATTAATCCAGTTTGTGGAATCGATTGTAGTTTTGTATATTAACAGTTGGTGCTAGAAAAGTGAAGTGAACAATAATAATTTCCCACAAAACATCACCATGGAAGGAACAACGCACTCAACCAGGGCTCGCAGGCATTTTGTAGCTAAAACAAAGCACTTTGTAGGTGTGCTCTGGGAATCATGTCTTCGAGTGTAAAAGACAGATCAGAATGAAATTGCTGAAGAATAAATGTTACATGTCACATAATCTGTTGCTAATGTGCCCTTTTTACCTTCACGGTGTTTCGATATCAATTTGGAAGTTGTAAATAATCTCTTTGCCTGTGTGGCTAAGCAACTACGTCACTGGCGTCCCACCAAACGGGATGCGTGCTCTCTGCTGCACCTAGTTTACGGCTATGAGCATGCGCTCACTCTCAGTCGTTTCCCATCGGTAACTCCAGGGTGCCGGCCGCTGTGACCGAGCGGTTCTTGGCGCATCAGTCCGGCACCGCGCTGCTGCTACGGTCGCAGGTTCGAATCCTGCCTCGGGCATGGATGTGTGTGATGCCTTAGGTTAGTTAGGTTTAAGTAGTTCTGAGCCTAGGGGACTGATGACCTCAGATGTTAAGTCCCATAGTGCTTAGAGCCATTTGAACCATTTTAAACTCCAGGGTGGCTATTCAAGGATAAGTACTGCAACTCATTTTTGGGCAGCTTTGCAAACCGCTACTAACCTCTGCCAAGTTTCATGCCGGTTCGTGGGATATGGGCTGGGAATTTTATCTGCAATTTATGTTTACGGAATTCATTGACAAAGTGGGATTACTAAGCCATAGTCATGAGCTCTTGTTGCACTTGTTTGGTGAACATCCTTGTATGCAGGCTGTACCAACAGTTATTCGGGGCCATCCACTGTAACCGTAGGTTTCTTTATACTATACGTGTTATAATGTTTTAGGTTTGGTGTAAACCCGACTACATTTACCAAGTTTACCAGTTTCAACATGGCTAACTTACATTCCCAGAATTGCTTATGCCACATTATTTCTGCCTATCCTGCTGGAGCCCCGTTAGTAATTTATGATTATTGGTATTATTTGTGATGGTTTTGTGTAGTTCATTTTTTACGTAATGTAAGTTCAGTTTTACTAAATGCTGCTTTAGCTGAAACCATATGGTGGTTGTTGTCTAAAATTTGTTCCTACATTCTTTTACACGACTAGCTTGAGTTATCGCAACTTAAAACTAAGCTGCTTATGTTGCAGTCTGTCTTGGCTGTGATTTTCTTTCTGCTAAATTCCATGTTTGCCTATTTTAGTGAGTCCAAATAATATATCACTGATTTAAGTAAAGGTTATTTTTAAAACTGTTCATTGCCTCTTCTGAAATGCTCTGCTTACATTTGTTAATTGATGTATTAAGTAAACCCTTGTTGATGGTTGATGTATTTTTTGGGATATGTGTCAATTAAAATGCTTTTGTCTGTTCTAGTAGCATTTGAACTCATACTGCGCGTTATGGAATTTACGTTGAGACAGAAGCTTTGCGCAGTGTTAGAGTCCCAAACTTCAGCTCAAAATTGGTCAACTAAATATTAAATATTAAATTTTTATTGACGATTTACTTGCATCACTCTGGTTGTCAAATTTTATGTGCTAAAAGAAATTCATAATAGCAGTTTGCGTAAATAAATTTGTCTTTTCTAAGTGGAATGTTATGTTTTTTCGGACTGGTACTTTATCACTCTCACCTTCTGGCTTGCTAACGTATTTCACTTTTGTAGTCTTGTTAGAATACAAAAAAAAAAGTTGCGCAAATGAAAATTTTAAATGAAATATTTACAGGCCGTAATCATTAATCAGCGGTTCTTATACTGCAGAGTAAACATGCAG
This sequence comes from Schistocerca cancellata, assembly GCF_023864275.1. Classification (NCBI taxonomy): domain Eukaryota; kingdom Metazoa; phylum Arthropoda; class Insecta; order Orthoptera; family Acrididae; genus Schistocerca; species Schistocerca cancellata. The sequence goes on along the minus strand of NC_064631.1, from coordinate 602,543,603 downwards.
AAGTAAAAAAAAAGAATGCAACTCTTACTGCCGTTAGCTACAGTCTCCTACCGAAGCTACCTCCTAACAGACACCTGCATCATCCAGAGACAGAATTGAGGAGTTTCCTACGTTTACTTATATTTATTGCAAATAGTAATAGTCGTATCACACTTACCACACATCCTTGCACTGCTCCCAGAATTGCTATCTGTTGATTTTGTCCGCTTAAGGGCGTCTGTTGAAATTAGAAAATCAGCCTGCAAGGAAATCTTGAATTCAATTGCAATCTGCCCTGACGCTCGGTGAGTTCAATTTTTTTCTCATTAAATAGTAGTGCGCAATTGTATCAGATGCCTTTCTGGGGCCAAAGCACGGCGTAAAGATGGGCGCCGATATTTGCTGGACACTGGATCTCCTGGACGAACAGAGCGAACTGAATTTAGTAAGATTTCTGGAGAATCCATGTTGATTTTTGTAGGAAATATTTTCATTCTGCAAAAAAATTGGATCAGCGCCACGCAGAGCAGAGAATAAGTTTGCACAGGTTCGAGCCACTCTTATTTTAGTTTACTGATTTATATCGGGGCAGTGTGAATGCTTGATATCAATTCTGTCAAGCTGTCTTTTGTTGTTGCCATTTCTGTAAAGTTGTTTGTTGTTGGTTCTTGTTGGTAGTAAATTCTTCAAATTGAAAAACCGCGTTGCTTCGACCCAGAGTTAGTGGTGAGCTGATGTTCCTTTTTAATGATTTGAAGTGGCTTATTTTGCAATACACCAATGCAGATCTGTGTTACTTCAAATCTGCAGACTGCAATATTCATTTGGTTGTCGTGTTGAGTCAATGTAAACATAATACGTGTACTTCTAGAATGTTACGTTTACTGTCACTTAAAGCGCTCATTGGACTTTCTGACTACATTCTTTATTGATTCACCCAATCTCACAGCTAACCAATGTGGGTTAAGATTAGATGAATGAACACCAAAAAGTACATATTCAACTGCACAAAACCCAACGACCATATAATAGCGTTACTTTAAATGTCAAAAATAACTGCAAAAATAAGCAACAGTTTACTTAGAGCGCACGTTTAGCGTTTTAAATATATTTTGCAATTTCTGGGGTCGTGATCCTTAGAATGTTACACACATACCCCAGCAAGTTCTATCTATTGTGAACTGTTCAGTACTTGAGTAAATGCTAGACCCTGCGGATCTGAGACATGCAGCTGCATTAATGACGCCGTTATATAGCCCTGATGTCCTCATACAGGGGCAACTGAACTGAACACTATAATGAGATAACACAGTGCCCACACAGATACTATAAAAACCGAAGTTAATTCTGTACCAGGTTCGGTACATGATAAATACGGCAATAATCTGTACAGGAGCGCTTTTATACAGATAACATCACACATAGACTTAAACAGCAAAGTTCCACATTGCTGTGAAGATACGGACAGAGCTTAACGCTGTATTCATAAAGCAGCTAAATCACAGAGCTTTGGAAGTGTAAATAACTATTTCATCACACATTCGAGTCACTACACACATAGGCACATACGCTGGTTAACCAAAAAGGTGAAGCACTTAGAAGACATGGTCTGATGTCAATGTAACATCGTTCACACACACACGTCATCGAGAGGTTTCTCAATGTTTAGCGTCGGGAAACCACGTGATTGGTTTACCAGGCCTGGTAGGCTACATAAGGGGCATGAACAGCATCATATGTCGAGTGATCACTGTGAATGACGTGGAGATACCGTTTATTCGCGTGAGACAGTGTTATCAGGACATGACATAGTTTGAGAGCGGCCTCAGTGTTGGTCTCTATTTGGCCAAATTGTCGAATCCTGTGACATAAAGAGTTGTGGAGCATTCAAATGTGACAGTGGCCCAGTGTTGAACAGCATGGCAACGTGAGGGCATACATATTTGTCATCAATGTTCCAGTCGACCACGACAACGGAGGATCGGCGAATTGTGCACGTAGCTCAACGTAAGTCCTCGACATCTGCATCTGCCATCTGGGAACAAGTAATGGACCCCCTGCAACGTTTTGCATCATCCTACACCATTGGTTGGAAACCAGCAGCAGCTGGATTACAGGATTACTGTCTCATTGGTAGGCTGCCTTCAATGCCACAAAAGAAATGGCTACGTTTGGAGTGGTGCCAGGAATGGGAATCGTAGGCTGCTGATGAAAGGCCTCGCATTGTGTTCAGCGAAAAATCGCAGTTCTGTGCTACCCCAGATGACCATTATTAGCTTGATTGGTGCTGGTCTTCGGAGTGGTGTTTTGCAGAGGCAGAGCTATGTTACTCCTGGCGTCAAGGTGTGGGGTGTGGTGGGGGAGGGGGGAGCGTCGGGTGTGACGTCGGGTAACAGCTGACAGTGACCGAAGGAAATCTGACTGCACAGCGGTACTGCTCAGCCATCCTGTGTCCTCATGAGTCGGGTCTCTGGGGACAATATCGTGGTGCCATTTTTCAACAGACAACGCTCGTCCACAAAATGCATGTATCTCCGTGACACACCCACGTGCTTTTCAGAAACACCTGTGCCAGCAGCATTTCCAGATCTGTTCCCTACAGATGAAATATGGGACCAGCTCGGACGTGAACTGCATCCGAGAATCAGTATGCAGAATATCAACGACCAGTTACAATAGTTGCGGGCCAGTTGCCCTCAAAAGAGGATGCAGCAGTAATAACGCGCAACTTACAGAACGCAGTCAGTTAAGCAAAACAAAAATTATGCAGGGTATAATTAATACGAATACACATGGCAAATATACTTTGTGGAGTCATATTAATGTAATCACCTGTCAAGAGCATGAGTAGCCACCTTATGTTGCGCAGGCCACAGTGAGATGTGCAGTAAGAGAGTAATTGAGATTCTGTAAGGTATCGACAGGGATGTGGAGCCATGGCGACTCTAGTGTCACAGCCACTGTGACAGGTTCTCGTTTGAGGATCCATGGCATGGACAGCCTACAGGTTATAAATTGGATTTGAATATGGTGAGTTTGGTCGCGAGGGGAGGAGTCATCCAGATGCTCTTCGAACCACACATGTACACTGCGAGCTGTGTGTGGCATGCTGCATTGTCCTGCTGGTAGATGCTATTGTTCAGAAGAAAAACGAATTTCATGTGGAGAGGACATGGACCCTAAGGACAAGTGCATTGTATTGTATTGTATGGAAACGGGGATCTAGACACGACGGAGAGGCTTTGTCCCCACTACAGCCCTAGTAGTTCACAAACCCGCAACAGGCTACAGCAGTCCACCCACCCCACCGCCGCCCCACACCGAACCCAGGGTTCTTGTGCGGTTGAGCCACCAGTCGACCTCCCCTCCCCCTCCCGGGAACGCCACACAACAGACGAGTGTAACCCCAATGTTTGTCTGGTAGAGTAATGATGGTGTACGCGTACTTGGAGAAAGTCTTTGCGCAGCAATCGCCGACATAGTGTAACTGAGGCGGAATAAGGGGAACCAGCCCGTATTCGGCCAGACAGATCGAAAATCGCCTTAAAAACCATCCACAGACTGGCCAGCACACCAGACCTCGACACTAATCCGCCGGGCGGATTCCTGCCGGGGACCGCACGGTTAACCAGGCGGGCAAGGATAAGTGCGTGCTCGTGTTGATCCACTGTGCCTTCCACAATCATGAGATCACCAACAGACTGCCACTAAAATATTCCCCAGACCACAACATTTGCTTTCAGACGTTTCACGCCGACCATCTGCCCGATGAAGCATAACTCATGATTCATCTGAGAAGGCCACCTATCGCCTCAGTGGACGTACAGTTACGGTACTGGTGTGCAAATTCTAGCCTTCGTCACCGACTAACAGCTGTCATAAGGCGTGCGTGAAGCAGGCGCCTGCTGCAGAAGTCTATGTGCACCAACGTTCGCTGAACGCCTGTTGAGGGGACACTGTTGGTAGCCCCTCGGTTTACCTGGACGGGCAGCTGCTCCACAGATGCTCGTCTGTTCGCCCGTACACATCTCCGCTGCCCGTCGGTCACCGTTGCCGTATGGTCCGTGGTGTACCGAAGTTGCTGCGGCGCCGGTTTTGGATAGCATGATTTCACCATGGATGGTGCACTTTACCCACGGCCGCAAGCGAAGAGTTTACAGACGGCCATTTCGGAAATACGTTCATCCTTGGCCCGAAACCCAATGATCATGTCCTTTTTTACGTCAGACAAATCATTTTTACGGCGTTCCTTTAACAAGCTTCACATACCCTCTGTTGCTAGTGCTGCCACCTGCCGTTTGTGAGCGGTTACTGCACTCTGACGTCGAAAATAGGTTGTGGACATATTAATCTGACTGTACCTTGCATGTGCGTGTGCATCGTTGTTAAGTTATACTTCAACGTCATTCCTTTGCATCTTCTTTGATGCCTGCTGAAAAAACTGATACAGGTAGAACATATTCCTAGTAGATACGTGCTTTTTCAACCTGACCTGGAAGACACGGTCTGGCGCAGAACGAAAGGTGCAAAAGAACTTAATGCCACTCTCACGAGAGTGTAGCTCAAAGATGAGAGCATTTCGATCATTTATTGGGAGTTTCTGATTTGAGAATTGTGTATAATGTTCTTTTACAAATAATGCATGTACGGCTACCTTTGTCGTGTTACAGTGTCAGGAATTCGTCCGCTGTGTATATCTGATGTATCCTTTTTTATGTTGAAATTGAATAGCCTTGGCTGTTGAAGGTTTTTAAATCCATCGTATGGCTACCTTCCTAAATAAAGCGAAGTGCGCGAAGTGGAGTGTTTCCTCGCTGAAGCAGCTTTCATTAATTTGATTGATATTAAAGCCACACTCAGAGAAGATACAGAAAAATATGATTTCTAGCTCTGCTTTTGACAAATTAATACTTCCATTTCAGTATCGTGGAATTAATATACCGCAGAATGCATGTAATCTTGCTGACGCACGGCATGTGAGGAAAACTACTGCACCGTGTATGTTGAAACTGAATAGCCTTGGCTTTGAAGACTTAAACTGGAACGTTTATTGGTTGACTGGGATGAATTTCTTCAGCTGCTACACACACAAAATTAGCATGAGTAAGGATCGCCAGCCTAGCGTTGAGCCACACTGTGTGATCAAAAGTATTCGGACACCCCCAAAAACATACGTTTTTTCTTATTAGGTGCATTGTGTTGCCACTACTGCCAGGTACCCCATATCAGTGACCTCAGTAATCATTAGACATCGTGAGAGAGCAGAATGGAGCGCTCCGCGGAACTCACGGACTTCGAACGTGGTCAGGTGATTCCACACTGCTAAATCTCCGTAGGTCCACTGTTTCCGATGTGATAGTGAAGTCGAACCTTGGAAGGACACCTGCAGCACAAAAGCGGACAAACCGACCTCGTCTGTTGACTGACAGAGACCGCCGACAGTTGAAGAGGGTCGTGATGTACAATAGGCACACATCTATCCAGACCATCACACAGGAATTTCAAGCTGCATCAGGATCCACTACAAGTACTATGATAGTTAGTCGGGAGGTGTGAAAACTTTGATTTCATGGTCGAGCGGCTGCTCATAAGCCACACATCACGCCCATAAATGCCAAATGACGCCTCGCTTGGTGTAAGGAGCGTGAACATTGGACAATTGAACAGTGGAAAAATGTTTTGTGGAGTCACGAATCACGGTACACAATGTGGCGATCCGATGGAAGGGTGTGGGTATGGCAAATGCCCGGTGAACGTCATCTGTCAGCGTGTGTAGTGCGAACAATAAAATTCGGAGGCGGTAATGTTACGGTGTGGTTATGTTTTTCATGGAGGGGGCTTGAACCCATTGTTGTTTTGGGTGGCATTATCACAGCACAGGCCGACATTGATGTTTCAAGCACCTTCTTGTTTCCAACTGTTGAAGAGCAATTCGGGGATCGTGATTGCATCTTTCAAGACGATCGAGCACCTGTTCATAATTCACGGCCTGTGGCGGAGTGGTTACACGACAATAACATCCCTGTAATGGACTGGCCTGCACAGAGTCCTGACCTGAATCCTATAGAACACCTTTGTGACGTTTTGGAAAGCCGACTTCTTACCAGGCCTCACCGACCAACATCGACACCTCTCCTCAGTGCAGCATTCCATGAAGAATGGGCTGCCATTCCCCAAGAAATCTTCCAGCACCTGATTGAACGTATGCCTGCGAAAGGCTAAGGGAGGGCCAACACTATATTAAATTCCAGCATTACCGATGGAGGGCGCCACCAGCTTGTAAGTAACTTTCTGTCAGGTGTCCGGATACTTTTGATTACATAGTGTATGAGGATGTGTTGAACTTGACAACATTCAAAAGTCAATACTTATAAACCCTGTAGTTATCTAACAAGTTTGGGAAATATTCCGTGATCCGGCCAGTGTATTGGAGTACGTCGAACGGTAATAATAGTCCTCTACACCACCTCCATCCGGGTAATAGCAACTTCCGCCGATTATAACGACAACTACAAAACACGAATGCAAGTCAGTAGGGAAAGAAATACACTGAAAATGCGAGTTTCTACTTTCCACGGAAACAAATACGATTTATCGGTTTCTACAAAACCTCGCCACGTCCGTCTCGTTCACTAAAACGCTACCATTCCGTGATATGGTATGATGGCCCTGCATATCAAATACGAGCTTGCTCACTTAGAGGGAGTTCGCTCATTTAGAGACAACATTTGCCCTTTTTTTGGGGTGGGGGGTCATCAGTCTTCTGAATACTTTGATGCGGCCCGCCACGAATTCCTCTCTTGTGCCAACCTCTTCATCTCAGAGTAAGACTTGCTGCTCATGTCTTCAATTATGTGTTGAATGTATTCCAATCTCTGTCTTTCTGTACAATTTTTACCCCTCTTCAGCTCCTTCTAGTGCCATGGAATTTATTCCGTGATGTCTTAACGCATGTCCTAGCACTCTGTCCTTTTCTCTTGTAACTGTTTCTCATATATTACTTTCTTTACAGTCTGCAAAGAACCTCCTCATTCCTTCTCTTTTCAGTCTACCTAATTTCAACATTCTTCTGTAGCACCACATCTCAAATGCTTCTATTTTCTTCTTTACTTCCCACAGCCCATGATTCACTACCACACAATGCTGTACCCCAAACGTACAGTCTCAGAAATTCCTTCCTCAATTTAAGGTCAACGTTCGATACTGGTGGACTTCTCTTGGACATGAATGCCCTTTCTGCCGGTGCTAGTCAGCTTTTGATGTCCTCTTTGCCTCATCCGTCATTGGTTGGTTTGTCGCCTAAGTAGCAGATTTCTTTAATTACGTTTACTTCGTGATCGTCAGTTTTGGTATTAAGTTTCTCGATATTATGATTTCTGCTATGGCTCGTTACTTTCGCCTTTCTTCAGTATACTCTCAGTTCTTATTCTGTACTCATTACACTGGTCATTCCATTTAGCAGATCGTGTAATTGTTCCTCACTTCACAGAGGATAGCAATGTCATCAGCGAGTCTTATCACCTTGAATTTTAATTCCACTCCTGAACCTTTTATTTCCGTCATTGCTTCTTCGAGGTATAGAATGAACAGTAGGGGTGAAAGACTACATCACTGTCTTACACAGACTTTTTAAACCGAGCAATTCGTTCTTGGTCGTCCACACTTATTATTTCTTCTTGGCTCTTGTACATAGTGTACATTACCCGTCTTCCGCTATAGGTTTCCTCTATTTTTCCCAGAACCTCGAACATCTTGCACCATTGACATTGTCGAACGCTTTTACCAGGTCGGCAAATCTTGATTTTTCTTTATTCTTGCTTCCATCACTATCCGCAACGTTAGAATTGCCTCTCTGGTGCATTTACCTTTCCTAAAGGCAAACTGATTGTCACTTAACGCATACTCAATTTTCTGTTCCATTCTTCTGTATATTATTGTTGTCGGTAACTTGGGTGCAAGAGCTGTTAAGCTGATTGTGCGATAATTCTCGCACTTGTCAGCACCTGCGGTCTTCGGAATTGTATGGAGGATATTTTTCCGAAAGTTGGATGGTATATCGCCAGACTCATGCAGTCTACAGACGTGAACAGTCGTTTTGTTGCCACTTGTCCCAGTAATGTTAGAAATTGTGATGGAATGTTATCTATTCCTTTTGCTTTATTCGATGTTAAGTCTTAATGTAATCACTCTTGCTTTCATTTTCGCCGTCTGTTGTTTGGACTGTATGCTGAGTCAGTCCTTCCGACACTAAATTCTTTCTCGAGTTCTTGACATTTTTCATGTAGACAGAAATATCACCTTGGCTTCTCCGCACTTACTGTTTATTTCATTCCTAAATGACTTGCGTTTCTTTATGCCTGATTTTTCCTGAACGTTTCTTTGCTTCCTTCTTTCATGGATCAACTGAAGTATTTCTTCTATCACTTATGGTTTCTTCGCAGTTACCTTCTTTGTAGTTGGGTTTTTCTTTCCTGCTTCCATGATTGTTCACTTTAGAAGAGTCCATTCCTCTTCAACTAATCTGCCTATTAAGCTATTTCTTGTCGCAGTATCTATAGCCTTGGGAAATTCTAAGAGTATCTCTTCATTCCTTAGTGCTTCCTTATCACACTTCTTTGCGCATTGATTCTTCCTGATTAGTCTCGAAATCTTCACTACCAAATTGTGATCTGAGTCTGTATCTGCTCCTGGGTGCGCCTTAAAGTCCAGTATCTGAGAAAGACTCTCTGCCCGGCAACGATGCAATCGAACTGAAATCTTCCGTATCTTCCGGCCCTTTCCAAGTATATCTCATCCTCTTGCGATTCGTGAACAGATTATTAGCTATTATTAGCTGAAATTTATTGCAGAATTCAATTAGTCTTTCTCCTCTCTCATTACTTGCCCCAAGCCCACATTCTCCTGCAACCTTTCCTTCTATTATTTCCCCTGCAGCTGCATTGTAGTCCCCCATGACTACAAGATTTCCATCTCCCTTTACGTCCTGTATTACCCTTTCAACATCCTCATATATTTTCTTATCCCTTCATTTTCAGCTTGCGATGTCGGCATATAGACCTGAACTATCGTCGTCGATGTTGGTTTGCTGTCGATTCTGATGAAAACAATCCGATCACTAAACTGTTCACTGTGACACACTCTCTGCCCTAGCTTCTTATTCATTAAGAATCTATTCCCGTTATAGCATTTTCTGCTGTTGTTGATAATACGCTATACTTATCTGACCGGAAATCCTTGGCTTCTTTAAATATTACTTCTCTAACCCCCACTATATCTAGACTGAACCTGTGCAATTCCCTTTTCAAATTTTCTAGATTCACTACCACTTTCAAACTCCTGACATTGCATATCCCAAGTGGTACAGAGTTATTATTTCATTGGTTACTGAGTCTTTTGCTCATGGTCATCTCTCCCTTGGGAGATCCGAAAGGGGATCTATTCTGGAATCTATTACCAATGGAGAGATCATCACGACACTTTTCGTTACAGGCTGCACCCACCTGGAAAACCGGAATGTTTAATCAAAAATTTACGCCACTTCAAGGGACCGCAATCCCTAATCTTGTTGGTTTACCGTCCTCTCTGGAAAAGTAATTTTACCGCTCTGGACCCTCAACTACTGACTTCCGAAATGCACGACGAACACACTGTCTCCACCGCACATGTGCTGTCAGCCCATTCCCCGACTGCCCTGGATCCAGGTCGTCCCACGAAATTTTTTAAATTTCAGCCTCAGAAACAGAATTAAAACGTTTACGTTGGCCACTTCCAGTTCTCACAACCAGAACTAAGTAAAGAGTTGCTAGCTGCCGGAGTTTTTCAATTTTATTTCGCACAGGTGCTGCAAAGCACCGGCCATTCTGCAGAAATGACTCACTTTTGTTAACAGTCTAGTCCGCTTTGACCACCGCCCATATAGGAGGATTAGGCAGACACCGGCCCTTGCACCTTGCACCTACAACCAGCAAGTGGCCGGGGTGATCACAATAACGAAGCAGGTTAGCGCACATGGGCGGCCGGAAAATTCATTACGTCCTAATTCATGCAAGGGGATTTCACGTGAGTTCATCTAACGTCCCTCGTCTCCCTGTCGCACTTTCATATTTGGTTTGTCGACGTGATGCGATATTAACAAGGCATCCCTGAATTAATTCCATGCCCTTTTGTTATGCCTACTTTGTAAGGACTTCAAATGTTGGAGCAACACTGTAGAATAGGTCTACAATTGGGCGCGTCTCGTAAGCACCTTCGCCAACTGATGCACTATATGTTGTCACAAATGTTCCAGCAAACAGAGTCTTGTCATTCGTCTTCCCTACTACAGATTATAGATGTTCCTTACATTTCATACCTTAAATATTCAAACCATTTGACAAGTCCCAATATTTTATTTCATACCGAATAATCTTGAACTATTGTTTTTTCTCGCAGAAAAGAATTTTAAAAAAGCAACCTCTGAGAGAGAAACTGTTTCCCCACAGAAGAAAAACGATGAAAAAACAATAAGTTATATGCGTCACTGCCTCTAGATCAGAGGCCGTCAAACTCTTTTTTTCAAGAGCAAGTACAGACATCGCAGGCCTGCACCTCGGATCTCATATGTACGGATATTATTATTAACTAGTAACCTGCTGACAGGTGTGAAAATTACCGAACTATCAGTTTAGTAAGTCACGGTTGCAAAATACTAAAACTAATTCTATACAGAAGAATGGAAAAGCTGGTAGAAGCTGACTTCGGGGAGGATCAGTTTGCATCCGGATAAAGATAGGAACACTCGAGGCAATTCTGACGCTAAGACTTCTCATAGAAGATAAAGGGAATGGTACCCTACGTTTATAGCATTTGCAGACTTAGAGAACGCTTTTGACAATGTTGACGGGAATACTCTCTTTGAAATAATACAGGCAGCGAAAAGTTGTTTACAACTTGTACAGTTGTAAGAGTCGAGAGGCACGAAAGGAAAGCAGTGGTTGAGTAGGGAGTGAGACAAGGTTGCAGCCTATCCCCAATGTTATTCAATCTGTTTATTGATAAGAAGTGAAGGATACAAAAAAGAGTAGGAATTCTAATACAGGGAGATGAAACGAAAACTTTGAGGTTTGCCGATGACATTTTAATTCTGTCAGTGACAGCAGAGGACTTGGAAGAGCAGCTGAACGGAATGGACAGCGTCTTGAAAGGAGACTATAAGACGAACATCACAAAAGCAAAGCAATGATAATGGAATGTAATCGAATTAAAACAATTGTGTTGAGGGAATTAGATTAGGAAATGTGACGCTTAAAGTAGTAGATGAGTTTTGCTATTTGGGCAGTAAAATAACAGATGATGGTCGAAGTAGGGAGGATATAAAATTTAGACTGGCAATGGCAAGAAAGGCGTTTCTGAAAAAGAGAAATTCCCTAACGTCGAGTATAGATTTAAGTGTCAGGAAGTCTTTTCTGAAAGTGTTTGTATGGAGAGTAGCTATGTATGGAAGTTAAACATGAACGATAAACTGTTTAGACAAGAAGAGTACAAAAGCTTTTTAAATGTGGTGCTGCAGGAGAATGCTGAAGATTAGATTGGTAGATCACGTATCTAATGAGGAGATACTGAACAGGAAAAAAAGAAATCTGTGGTACAACCTGACTAGAAGGAGGGATCGGTTGGTGGGACACATTCTGAGACATCAAGGACTCACCAGGGAAGCGTGGGGAGTAAAAATCGTAGAGGGGAACCAAGAGATGAATACATTGAGCAGATTTTGAAGGATGTAGGCTGCAGTAGTTACTTGTTGGTGAAGAAGCTTGCACAGGATAGAGTAGCATGGAGAGCTGTGTCAAACCAGTCTTTGGACTGAAGACTACAACAACCTAAGTAACTGGTATTTTGTGGGCCCCCAACAGATTAACTATAGTGAGATCGCGGTATGTACCGATCGTTATAAGTCGGCACCGATCGGAACAAATCATTTCGACCGTTCTCTCCTTCACGCTTCTGCCATCCTCAGTGACCCCGAAGTTGTGACGCTGCCACTGCCTGATGAACTCTTGTTGTATTGTTGTGTCAGCAGATAATTAATTGACTTGTAACATTAATTGTATGTATACCCAAATACATTATGAAATGAGAGACTCGATCACAGATGTTTACTAAATATTTCGAATATAATTTTTCTCTCATTGTGTTTCATTACATCAGTATTGACTTGATTTCATATTCTTTGCTATAAATATACGTACCGCATTTGAAGATGGCATCTGATCGGTAGTGTCACACACGACCATGGGTTGTCGGCACTGGTAGACAAAAAAATATTCCCCTCTCACATCACGTCTGTAACGCTGTAACCTCCCCGCAAATATTTTATAAAGTCAATAATATCGAAATTATAACCTCGCAGCAAAATTATGAAAGTCAATGTTAAGAAAAATGTAAATGAGCCAAATGTTGTCTTCCCACAAAATTAACGTTAAGAAATGAAGATTGGTCACAAACCCACACAATAATATTAGTTAAATAATGAACCATCAATTGAATGTAACACCTAACAGCAATAATTAAACCTGATAAATTTTATAGGCACAGCAGCGCTGACCTATGGCCCTGTGAAATAATCAAACCTGATAAATTCTTACTTCAGTAAAACTGTATGTCTATCTGCTCTTATTTTTGGCACAGCTTTGTGCAATGCTGGCGTATATTTAATTCTAATTCTTGGAGGAAATGCATAGGAAATATTCTTTGAATTGAAATGAATCTTTTTGTTTAAAAGGGTTACTTTATAGAAACATATTATTGGGGCATCTCTTGAACAAATTAATTACAATTAACATATGTTATTAACTGAGCGCAATGCTGCTTCATTACCTTCTATAACAAAATACTTCGTCGCGAACCGTGACCAGAGATGGAGGGAGAGCTCGCCGCCGACCCATGTCGGCGCCCGCTCAGTACAACCGTCCACTCGCTACAACTACTACCGACAGAGTGCAACTCGCAACAGCTCTTGCCGACTCACAACACGCTACAACTGTACTGACTACTACTCTCGAACTGAACTCTCGCGCGGTCAAGCGCAGACTAGCAACGATAAATAACACTCTGGTCAGAGATTCTGTCATGCCTCGCCATCGCTGGTAATGAATACATATGAAACGTACGCGTTTCAACGCCACAGTGTCCGTGCAAATTCCATATACGACGTAAGCAGCCAGCTTTACTTCGCTCACGGCCGAATTCACCAACGTCAATTAAAATTAAGTACATCTGAAAATAATATTATCTCTGTGCGTATTTTTGTTTGTTCCTGAGCAGGGAAACTTAGTTCTTGAGAAGCTCTTAACGTTAGCTGACGTTTTTGGATTCGGCTGTTAGTTCCTTGATGCGAATTAGTCTATTATTATTATGAAAGGCTCATATTATCCTTGAGATACGGCTCAGAAACGCGGACCGCAATGTGACGACTATTGCTCTAGATGGTGAGCTCCCGGGTTCCCTGCTGGGTCGGGGATTTTGTTCGCTCCTTCACAATATAAAACATACTTGAAAACATCTTCCTCACTGTTAAAGTTCACATTTTATAAGCTGACTACAATAATAATAATCGCTTACGCGCCCAAAAATCAGAGTTACAAGTACATCAAAGATCATAGTGACAAAAGAAAGAATACACGTAAGAATAATATCATTGCAATATAAACATATCGAAGTATCAAAGTACCTCTACATTAATGAAATCTAACCTGAATGTTGTCTCACAGATATGTTAACTACTTTACAGAAACACAGTAGAATATTGCTGGTCTCGAGAGGTTAAGTTGAGGTGCCGTAATGGTTACGTAATTCAAGTACCATTACAACCTGCATCTGCTATTCAGCATAACGTATACAAATAAAGCAACCTGTGGCACAAAGGCACTGCCTGCGAGTGAGCATTGATGTAAGTCAATGGTAAAAGTCGGAAATTCTTGCGAGAACAGGATTCGTACCGTGGTGTTGCGCTTACTGGGCAGGCACTCTGACAACTAAGCCATCCTGACACAGTGGGCACCACACCCGCACGGACGATGCTAGCTCGCCTCCTGCCAGATCCAAATTCTCTACTTATACCACACTGCTCATTAGCCACGTTACTCTCGGCATCTCTCCGATTCTCGTATGAGATCATATACACTGTGTGATCAAAAGTAATCGGACCCCCCCCCCCCCCCCGAAAATACGTTTTTCATATTAAGTGCATTGTGCTGCCACCTACTGCCAGGTACTACATATCAGGAACCTCAGTAGTCATTAGACGTCGTGAGACTGCAGAATGGGGCTCTCCGCGGAGCTCACGGAATTCGAACGTGGTTAGGCGATTCGGTGTCACTTCAGTCATACGTCTGCACGAGAGATTTCCACACTCCTAAACATATCTAGGTCCACTGTTTCCGATGTGAAAGTGAAGTGGAAACGTGAAAGGACACACACAGCACAATAGCGTACATGATGACCTCGTCTGTTGACTGACAGAGACCGCTGACAGTTGAAAAGGGTCGTAATGTGTAATAAGCAGACATCTATCCAGACCATCATACAGGAATTCCAAACTGCATCAGGATCCACTGCAAGTACCATGACAGTTAGGCGGAAGGTGAGAAAACTTCGATTTCATAGTCGAGCGGCTGCTCATGAGCCACACATCAAGCCCGTAAATGTCAAACGACGCCTCGCTTGGTGTAGGCAGCGTGAAAATCGAACAGTGGAAAAATGTTGTGTGGTGTGACGAATCACGGTACACAATGTGGCGATCTGATGGCAGGGTATGGCGAATGCCCTGTGAACGTCATCTTCCAGCGTGTGTAGTGCCAACAGTAAAATTCGGAGGCGGCAGTGCTATGGTGTGGTCGTGTTTATCACGGAGGGGGCTTGCACCCCATGTTGTTTTGCGTGGCACTATCACAGTACAGGCCTACATTGAAGTTTTAAGCACCTTCTTGCTTTCCATTGCTGAAGAGCAATTCGGGGATGGCGATTGCATCTTTCAACGCGATCGAGCAGCTGTTCATAATGCACGGTGTGTGGTGGAGTGGTTACACGACAGTAACATCCCTGTAATGGACTGTCCTGCACAGAGTCCTGACCTGAATGCTACAGAATGCCTTTGGGATGTTTTGGAACGCCGACTTCGTGCGAGGCCTCACCGACACCCATCGGTACCTCTCCTCAGGGCAGCACTCCTTGAAGAATGGGCTACCAGTCCCCAAGAAACCTTCCAGCACCTGACTGAACGTATACCTGCGAGAGTGGAAGCTGTCATCAAGACTGCGGGTGGGCCAACACCATACTGAGTTCCAGCATTACCGATAGAGTGCGCCACGAACTTGTAAGTCATTTTGAGCCAAGTGTTCTTATACTTTTGATCACATAGCGTATATACAGGGTGTTTCAAAAAGACCGGTATATTTGAAACGGCAATAAAAACTAAATGAGCAGCGATAGAAATACACCGTTTGTTGCAATATGCTTGGGACAACAGTACATTTTCAGGCGGAAAAACTTTCGAAATTACAGTAGTTACAATTTTCAACAACAGATGGCGCTGCAAGTGATGTGAACGATATAGAAGACAACGCAGTCTGTGGGTGCGCCATTCTGTACGTCATCTTTCTGCTGTAAGCGTGTGCTGTTCACAACGTGCAAGTGTGCTGTAGACAACATGGTTTATTCCTTAGAACAGAGGATTTTTCTGGTGTTGGAATTCCACCGCCTAGAACACAGTGTTTTTGCAACAAGACGAAGTTTTCAACGGAGGTTTAATGTAACCAAAGGACCGAAAAGCGATACAATAAAGGATCTGTTTGAAAAATTTCAACGGACTGGGAACGTGACGGATGAACGTGCTGGAAAGGTAGGGCGACCGCGTACGGCAACCACAGAGGGCAGCGCGCAGCTAGTGCAGCAGGTGATCCAACAGCGGCCTCGGGTTTCCGTTCGCCGTGTTGCAGCTACGGTCCAAATGACGCCAACGTCCACGTATCGTCTCATGCGCCAGAGTTTACACCTCTATCCATACAAAATTCAAACGCGGCAACCCCTCAGCGACGCTACCATTGCTGCACAAGAGACATTCGCTAACGATATAGTGCACAGGATTGATGACGGCGATATGCATGTGGGCAGCATTTGGTTTACTGACGAAGCTTATTTTTACCTGGACGGCTTCGTCAATAAACAGAACTGGCGCATATGGGGAACCGAAAAGCCCCATGTTGCAGTCCCATCGTCCCTGCATCCTCAAAAAGTACTGGTCTGGGCCGCCATTTCTTCCAAAGGAATCATTGGCCCATTTTTCAGATCCGAAACGATTACTGCATCACGCTATCTGGACATTCTTCGTGAATTTGTGGTGGTACAAACTGCCTTAGACGACACTGCGAACACCTCGTGGTTTATGCAAGATGGTGCCCGGCCACATCGCACGGAAGACGTCTTTAATTTCCTGAATGAATATTTCGATGATCGTGTGATTGCTTTGGGCAATCCGAAACATACAGGAGGCGGCGTGGATTGGCCTCCCTATTCGCCAGACATAAACCCCTGTGACTTCTTTCTGTGCGGACAAACGGTCTCTTCAGCATGGATGCACAGCAGGCTCGAACTCTTACGGGAATCTGCGAAATGCCGCGAGTAATGAGGATAATGGGGTAGGGGTACTACATTAGTAGTGCGTGGGTAAGTTTAGAATTTAGGTTTGACAGGAGGCGCTATAGGGTATTCGTGCAGTTGCAATGACCACTGCGTCCGGATGGCTCAGTTGTCAGCGCATCCGGCTAGTAAGCAGGGGATCCTGGTTCGAATCCCGGTCCTGCACCAAGTTTCAGCTTTACCCATTGATCAAACTCGCAGCCAATGTCTGTAATGCCTTTGTGCCTCAATTCATAATGTGGGAGCGTGGGGTTGCTATTCTGAGATGTTATTCTGCGCAACGGATTAATCTGAGATTTACCCTTTACCCTGTGGCTCCTGCAAGATGTAATTTCCACCCCCACACCACTACAGAACTCAGACAGACGCTCCTAACGTTCTAAAGAGAAATGCCTGAAAAACTTTCAGCAATAAATATCTTCTGGAGTCGCCCACTGTAAGGAAATGACACAAAATTTCTTACGAAACTAGTGGGATACTTGGATACTGGAGTATTGCTAGTTAGTGTAAGAAGAATATGAAACTAACGAAAATTATTATTTATTTTGCAAAAATTCTGAGAAATCACAATGGCACTTTTAGTTATGAATTGAACAAGTTATATCCTGGTTCTTTTCGAAATGTGAAGTTAACTCTCAAATATAGGATTCACTAATGAAATTTCTATACAAAGTTTAAGATGGTTGCTGACTTGGCAGAATGGCTGAGAGGCGCGCCTACTCAACTTGAATAATTATCCTTTAGAATGTTGCTAGGTACGGTCGAGGCTGTCGCGTGTGAAATGCAGTGAAGTGTACTGTTGTGGTGGAAATATGGGGCTCGCAATAGCTGTAGCGCACAATACCTTAAGCTGCGATGACTGCTGTCTGCGCCGCTCGCTGCTGACAAATAAGATAACTCTCGTTCTATCTAGATTGACCTTCGCCAATCAAACTCTCCCTACGCCTTGATGAAGTCAAGGATTCCTATTCGCCCCTAGTCTAACTATTGGCGTGGTACACCGGTCAGATAACCAGCCCAGTGCGACGCCACTCAAAATTCGCTCGCAGTCGTTTAACTATAACTCTGTCCGTTCACACCGCACAATAAGTGTGTCGGCCAACACAGTGAACAACACTTAATCGCAAGGACTCAATATAGAGTCGCAATTCGATTCGCTCTCGACAGAGGTGCTCTCCCAGTGAAGTATTGAGGAGAGACTTGTTCTTCGCTCTTTGAGTACACGTACGGGCGCGCACGCTCTTGTTACGTGTTCTCGCTCCAAAAGCGACAGCGGAGCGGCCTCTCTCCACACCATACGTGAAGGGGTATATCTTTCGGTCTCTTCCATTACTCCTTCAGCTCAAGGCGTCAGAAATATCGTCTGCCAATCAGCATTGCTCTTCTAAAACGGGCCAATGACGTTTCGTTTAAGGCGACCAATCCGGAAACCTGTAGTATCGGCGTTTGGCGTTTGCTGTCTCCTTGTGAAAATCTCTGAAACTGCGTGTTATGTGTAAAGAATGTGTAGGCTGGCCGCTCCCACACAATGTAGCGGAATCTGCTTTTAAGCCGAACACGGGGTCGTTCCCCTTTTTCACTCGGGCCAATGCTGTCTGCTCTAAGGGCGGTCACTGGCTGACATAGATAGGCTGAGTTGTCCTCTGAAGGGACCAGCCCCCTGGCATGTGGTTTGCGTCTCCCAAACTAAAAGCAAGCCCCTGCGACTGTCGTGTCTTGAATGTGTGTGTGTGTGCGTGTATCCCAGCCTCGAGTATTTCAAACACGGTGCACTTACTTGTTATTTGCATATCGTTTACATGAATTCATAAAACATTGACTTTATCTTATCGCGTTTGGGTTCGAATGAAGCGTCTTGATGTGCGTAATATGATTGCGAGGGCAGAATATGTAAGCAATGAAGGTCAGGAGACCACGACGTCTTACAAATGGCATGTCCGAAAGAACAGACACCACACATATAAATAACAGCCACCTGTGTTTCTCCGGAGTCGCTTTATTCTGTACTGCTCAGATTCTTTGTGGAAAACTTCATTTCCTTCACAAATTTGACCTTCTTTCCTGTGAATGGATTACTACCTCGATTTTAGCAGTTCCTGACCTCGGCTGTGGAGACGGGTGTTACTGCCAGTGACACCTCTAGGGCGGAAACAAGGTTAATGGGGTACCAGTCAGGCAGGCTGACAGGCGTTCTACAGGCCAGTAATTGCCGGTGGGAAACTGAACTGTCAGTCACAGTGCGGGCAGTTGCTGTCAGGGGCGTGTGTCGCGGCGCGCGGCTGTGGGCGTGAATTCGGCTGCATGGCGAGGGCGTGTCTGCCGGCGCTGAGGTAGCGCTCCGCGGGCACGTTTAATTACAGCGACCAGAGAGCCGGCCCGGACCCACAATGGCTGATCCCCCCTCCCGCCGGCGACAAGTGAAGTTTTAATTATGATTAATGCCTGCTTTGTCGGCCGACGTGCTGTCGGAGTCACGGCTGGCCGCTAGTGAATACGTCAACGTCAGCGGCCGCAACGGCGGTACGCCACCTCGGGTCACGACGAGGGGTCCACTGGGATAACAACCCGCCGCCACTCTCCGCCGCGCCGCGCCACACGGGCCCGCAAAGGCGGCGGCCTGCGAGTGAATGCGAAGTTCCTCAGCAGCGGGTAACCTAGCGCAAGGGGCTACTGCTCTGATCTCTGATACCAAGGCCCAGTTTCTGCATCTCACTTAAGGGCGGTGTTTGATGAACGACACCAGCACCATTTCATCCCTTCGTATTTCATTCGCTGAATAAACGACTGTCGTTGGAATCTCTTCCATGTAATCTCAAATCTACGTCTACATGTAGATCTATATATATACTCCACTAGCCACCAAGCGGTGTCTGGCGGAGGGCACAATTCGCGCCAAAATCTTATTTACCCCCCTCTGTTCCACTCGCGGATCGCGCCAGGGATAAACGACTGTCTGAACGCCTCAGTACGAGCTTTTATTTCCCTTATCTTTGAATGGTGATCATTGCACGATTTGAAAGTTGGTGGTAACAATATATGCTCTACATCCTCGGTGAAGATCGGATTTTGGAATTTAGTGAGCAGCCCTTTCTGTTAAGCGCGCCGTCTATCTGCAAGTGTGTCCCACTTCAAACTTTCTATGAGATTTGCAACGCTCTCGCGATGGCTAATATGTACCAGTCACGAATCTTGCCGCTCTTCTTTGGACCTTCTCAATCTCTTGAATGAGACCCAACTGGTAAGGGTCCCATACAGACGAACAATACCGCAAGACTGGACGAATTAACGTATTGTAAGCTATTTCCTTTGTTGAAGGACTGCATCACTTCAGGATTTTACCAATAAACCGCAATCTAGAGTTCGCCTTACCCGTTACTTGTGTAATCTGATCATTCAAAAATTGGTTCAAATGGCTCTGAGCACTATGGGACTTAACATCTGAGGTCATCAGTCCCCTAGAACTTAGAACTACTTAAACCTAACTAACCTAAGGACATCACACACATCCATGCCCGAGGCAGGATTCGAACCTGCGACCGTAGCGGTCGCGCGGTTCCAGACTGAAGCGCCTAGAACCACTCGGCCACTACGGCCGGCTCTGATCATTGCATCTGAGATCATTTTGAATAGTCACACCCAGATACTTGACGGACGTTACCGCTTCCAAAGACTGGGCATTTATTTTGTACTCGTACATTAATGGGGATTTTCACCTTGTTATACGCAGTAGGTTACACTTACTAATATTGAGAGATAACCGCCAGTCATTACACCAGGCATTTATTTTCTCCAAATCCTCATTGATTTGTTCCCAAATTTCGTGTGATACTACTATCCTGTAGAATACAGCAACATCGGCAAACAGTCTCAGGCTACTGTCAATACCATTAACCAGATCGTTTATGTAAACCGAAAGCAGAGGACCTATTACGCTTCCCTGGGACACACCTGAAGTTACGCTTGCTTCTGTTGAAGTCACGCCGTTCAGGACGACATATTGCTCCCCGTCTGTTAGAAAACTTTCTATCCAACCGCATATGTCATCCAATAGACCATAAGCGCGCACTTTTTGTAGCAAGCGACAGTGCGGAACTGAGTCCAACGCCTTTCGAAAGTCGAGAAATGTGGCATCAACCTGAGAGCCGGTATCTTGAACAGTTGTATATCATGCACAAAGAGGGCCAGCTGTGTGTCGCATGATCGCTGTTTCCTAAAACCGTGCAGGTTTCTGCGGATGAGCTTCTCAGAGTCTAGAAAGGTCATTATGTCTGAACACAAAATATGTTCCATGATTCTACAACAAATCGATGTCAGTGAAATTGGCCGGTAATTATGTGCATCCGATTTTCTCTTTTTATAGGTTGCTATGACCTGTAATGTCACCTTCACTGAGATTGCGGAGCATTCATTCGGTAAGAGGCAGTAAGCATATCATTTCTGCTCACGTATTATAACCTTTCTCGAGAGCGAAAATCTCCTCTGTAGGATCAACACTGATTTAGGATAGATCGTGTGAAATATTGCTCGCTCTGTTCATCCAATTGACCCACAAATACTGAATACCAGCTCGCAAGTTGATGCTATGTTCCTTCCATTCCCGTTTCGTAATGGATTTCAGATTTATAAGCTGGGACATTCCATTTCAGAAATCGTCACGAAATTCAACATTCCGAGATCCACAGGGTCAAGAGGGAGCCGAGAATAGCAACTTTCAGGCATTGCCTGTCACCACGAACAACGCAAAGGCCGACAGCCTTCGCTTGAGGATCAAGACCCAGTGGCATTTCCGTAGAGTTGTCTGTGCTCACAGACAAGCAGCACTGCGTCAAATGACTGCAGAAATCAGTGTGGGACGTACGACGAACGTATCCGTTAGGGCAGTGCGGTGAAGTTTGACCTTAATGGGCTATGCCGGCAGACGACAGACGCGAGTGCCTTTGCTAACAGTACATCGCCTGCAGCGCCTCCCCTGGGCTCGTGACCTCATCGCTTGTATCCTGGATGACTGGAAAACCGTTGCCTGTTCAGATGAGCCCCGATTTCAGTTCGTAAGAGCTGATGGTAGGATCCGAGTGTGCCGCAGACCCAATAAACCCACTGCCCCAGATCGTCAACAAAACACTGTACAATATGGTGGTGTCCCCATAACGATGTGGGCTGTGTTAACATGGAATGGACTGGATCCTCTCATGCAACTAAACCGATCAGCGACTGGAAATGGAAATGTTCGGCTATTTGGAGACCATTTACAGTCATTCATGGACTTCATTTTCACAAATAACGCTGTTACGTCATCGGACCACAAGTGTTCACGATTGGTTTGAAGAACATTGTGGACAATACTAGAGAATGATTTGACACATCCAGATCACCAGATATGAAACACGTAGAACATTTAGAGGACGCAGGCCGTTGTGGCCAAGTGGTTCTAGGCACTTCAGTCCGGAACCGCGCTGCTGCTACGGTCGCAGGTTCTAATCCTGCCTCGGACATGGATGTGTGTGATGTCCTTAGGTTAGTTAGGTTTAAGTAGTTCTAAGTTCTAGGGGACTGATGACCTCAGATGTTAAGTACCATAGTGCTCAGAGCCATTTCAACGATTTATAGGACGTAATAAAGGCTTAATTTCGTGCACAACATCCTGCACCAGCAACATTTTTCCAATAATGGACGACTTTGGAGGTAGCAAGCCTCATTATGTCTCTAGGGGACTTACAAGGACTTACTGAGTCCTAGCCACATGATTTCCTACAATACGATAGGTAGAAGGAGGCCTGGCATGATGATTGGGAGGTATTCCATAAGTTTTGTCACCTCAATGTAGAACTCATATTACTTTCTTAAAGGAGCGAAATTTGAAGTCCTCAAGGGGGTATAGTAGTACAATTCCTATACACCATATACTTCTACTCGTATATGGTTGACCTTGCCGATAACACTGGAAGATCCATGTGGCTGTTTGCGGAAGGTGTTGTGTACAGAGAAGTCATGCTGCTAGTTGATGCAGGAAGAGATGCAGAGAATCGACGTTTAGTATGGGGATTGGCAATCGACACTTACCATAAAGAAATAAAAGGTATTCCGCATTATGAGATTGAAAGGTTCGTCATCGTATGATTACACGATTTTCGAACAACCACTGTAAGTAGTCACATGCAACAACTGTCTGTGGGACTGCGTAGGGAGGGATTTAAAGTGGAAGGCACACAAGAAACTAATCACAAAAGACAGAAGCTAGACTGGGATTAATTGGCAATATATTCTGTAGTGTGGTCCATCGACAAGTTAGGTACCTTATAAAACCCTCGTTTTGCTGAAAATTGAATTCTGATCGCCGGTTCGCGATTCACACCAGACAGAAATTATAGAGGAAATAGGGAGGAGCTAAAGAAGACCTTTGTTACAGGTTCATCTAGTGAGTGCGACAGCGTCACGGTGATACTCAGCCAACTCCATTAGAAGACACTGTAAGAGAGGCGTTTGCATCACGGTGTGATTCACTGTTAAAGTTTCGAGGGACTATCTTCCCAGAAGAGTCAATCGCATATGTAGCGTCGTCTTACGTCTCGTGAAAAGACCCCGAAGGGAAAATTAAATATATTCGAACCCACACGGAGGCTTACAAACAGTCGTTCTGCCCTCTTACCATTCTCTACTTCTACGCACCATAAGATGAGAAATATGTATGTAGATGTATATGTAGATGTCATGGGATGTCGACTGCGGAGTTTAAGAAATATTATCTCCTTGTCTACCACTTTTTCAACATAGTGGGCTGAAGCTGAGGGAAGGAAAGAACCATTTTGTAGCTCCCCTTTATGAATCTCGGCAATGACCTTGGCACAGTGGTAGGAATACTTCCCTTCAGATCACCGAAGTTAAAAGCTGTTGGATGGATCACCGTCCGGTTCTCCCGTGCGCTCTTAGTAAACGGGGTACAGTCACCCCTTGTGAGGCCACTTGGGGACTTACTTGACTGAGACGTAACGGTCCCGGGACCCATGACAACGGCCAGCAGAGCCGTATGCTGACCACATGCCCCTCCATATCCTGTCGGCTCGATATACACTCCTGGAAATTGAAATAAGAACACCGTGAATTCATTGTCCCAGGAAGGGGAAACTTTATTGACACATTCCTGGGCTCAGATACATCACATGATCACACTGACAGAACCACAGGCACATAGACACAGGCAACAGAGCATGCACAATGTCGGCACTAGTACAGTGTATATCCACCTTTCGCAGCAATGCAGGCTGCTATTCTCCCATGGAGACGATCGTAGAGATGCTGGATGTAGTCCTGTGGAACGGCTTGCCATGCCATTTCCACCTGGCGCCTCAGTTGGACCAGCGTTCGTGCTGGACGTGCAGACCGCGTGA
Source organism: Schistocerca cancellata (assembly GCF_023864275.1). NCBI lineage: Eukaryota > Metazoa > Arthropoda > Insecta > Orthoptera > Acrididae > Schistocerca > Schistocerca cancellata. The sequence goes on along the minus strand of NC_064631.1, from coordinate 602,519,565 downwards.
GACGACGCTTCATCCAGTCCCAAACATGCTCAATGGGGGACAGATCCGGAGATCTTGCTGGCCAGGGTAGTTGACTTACACCTTCTAGAGCACGTTGGGTGGCACGGGATACATGCGGACGTGCATTGTCCTGTTGGAACAGCAAGTTCCCTTGCCGGTCTAGGAATGGTAGAACGATGGGTTCGATGACGGTTTGGATGTACCGTGCACTATTCAGTGTCCCCTCGACGATCACCAGTGGTGTACGGCCAGTGTAAGAGATCGCTCCCCACACCATGATGCCGGGTGTTGGCCCTGTGTGCCTCGGTCGTATGCAGTCCTGATTGTGGCGCTCACCTGCACGGCGCCAAACACGCATACGACCATCATTGGCACCAAGGCAGAAGCGACTCTCATCGCTGAAGACGACACGTCTCCATTCGTCCCTCCATTCACGCCTGTCGCGACACCACTGGAGGCGGGCTGCACGATGTTGGGGCGTGAGCGGAAGACGGCCTAACGGTATGCGGGACCGTAGCCCAGCTTCATGGAGACGGTTGCGTATGGTTCTCGCCGATACCCCAGGAGCAACAGTGTCCCTAATTTGCTGGTAAGTGGCGGTGAGGTCCCCTACGGCACTGCGTAGGATCCTACGGTCATGGCGTGCATCCGTGCGTCGCTACGGTCCGGTCCCAGGTCGACGGGCACGTGCACCTTCCGCCGACCACTGGCGACAACATCGATGTACTGTGGAGACCTCACGTCCCACGTGTTGAGCAATTCGGCGGTACGTCCACCCGGCCTCCCGCATGCCCACTATACGCCCTCGCTCAAAGTCCGTCAACTGCACATACGGTTTACGTCCACGCTGTCGCGGCATGCTACCAGTGTTAAAGACTGCGATGGAGCTCCGTATGCCACGGCAAACTGGCTGACACTGACGGCGGCGGTGCACAAATGCTGCGCAGCTAGCGCCACTCGACGGCGAACACCGCGGTTCCTGGTGTGTCCGCTGTGCCGTGCGTGTGATCATTGCTTGTACAGCCCTCTCGCAGTGTCCGGAGCAAGTATGGTGGGTCTGACACACCGGTGTCAATGTGTTCTTTTTTCCATTTCCAGGAGTGTAACACGGTGGTTAATGGGTACTGTTGGGCGTTCCAGGGTCCGTTCGGGCGGAGTGTATGAATCTCGGTAGCCTCCTATTTACCTGTTGGCGCCTTGGTTGGGCTCAGAAGCGACTGCAGAGTCACAGAAACACGTCGATTTTCTGAAGCACTTCGCAGATTTGAAGGTCATGCACCTGTAAATATACAGTCTTAACAACTGTTGCAGGAACACTCGAATGCAGGCTCGTTAATGGAGACAAGCTACATCAGAAGAATTATTGATTACCTCACACGGTGTAGTTGAAGCAAATATTGTCGAACCGTAATCTATTTTTGAGACGCAAAGTCCGGGGGAACCTTGCGTGCCACTAGTAATTCAGCTGTGAGGGTTACTGTGCCTGCGCTCTTGTAAGTGCAAGTGCTGAATAAACCTTCGTTAAGTGAAATTAATGTTCGTCATTCATGTGGTGTCACCGCCAGACACCAAACTTGCTAGTTGGTAGCCTTTAAATCGGCCGCGGTCCGTTAGTATACGTCGGACCCGCGTGTCGCCACTATCAGTGATTGCAGACCGAGCGCCGCCACACGGCAGGTCTAGAGACACTTCCTAGCACTCGCCCCAGTTGTACAGCCGACTTTGCTAGCGATGGTTCACTGATAAAATACGCTCTCATTTGCCGAGACGATAGTTAGCATAGCCTTCAGCTATGTCATTTGCTACGACCTAGCAAGGCGCCATTACCAGTCACTATTGATGCAGTAAAACATGTACCGTCAAGAGCGATGTTCACCAATTATGGATTCAAGTTAAGTATTCCAGCAGCTACGTACGTTTTTGGCTATTCTCATTTCCGTGTCCTGTTCCAGACCTCACGCCAGCCTGCGTGAGCTTAAACGCGTGCCTTTCGGCTTCCTCATAGTGGATTGGCTGTCTTGCCAATCCACAACAGTTCATATAATTACACCTTCTACATGACTATATGAATGCTGAGGCTAACACAAGAATTTTACATTTTACGAACTTAAACTTTGCTATGCGTTCACAAACATCGAGGTAATTAACGATATTCACCACTAACACTGTAAAATGAGACGAAAAATGTAAACGTACAGCTCTGACATACTTAGTCGTATGTCGGGAAATGCTGATGCTGAGCAAATGATTCTGTTGTTCACGAGTTGAGATACTCGCACCAAAAATCCACAACGGTGTAGGAAAGGCTCCAGTGTTCATTCACTTATCTATCAATGTATGGACTCTTTTATAGCGGCATTCTTCATAGGCTGCCGGTAGCGTTTTCAAACCCACCAGCCGCCTGCTTAGCTGAGTGGTAACATGTTTGTCTACCAGGAAGCGGGCGCGGGTTCGATTCCCGGCCGGGTTGGGGGTTTTCTCCGCTCGTGTACTGGATGTTGCGTCGTCCTCATCATCCTTCATCATCCCTATCACGCAAGTCGCCCAACGTGCCGTCGGCTGAAATAAGATGTGCAACTCGGCGAACGAACTTTCCCGAATGAGGCCTCGAGGCCAACAACGCCTCACGATTATTTCATTTCCAACCACCAGCAGTTCCGTTCTCCGTGTCTGTCGGTAAGGGATCACGTTGAACAATCGGCCTTCTGTCTCTATAATTCTGTAACTTAAATCCAGAGTTGATACAGATTAAGGACAGATATTATTTTACCTTCCACTACAAATTTAAAGTTACTGAACTCTTGGCTAGCAACAATCACTGTTTCAAAAATAGTTGGTACGAAATTTATTCTGAATTAATTTCTTCCCCTGTACACAAAATTTTCGGTCAGTATATTTCGTTGACTTCATAAACCTGTCACAAATAGTACAGCTCTTCCATCAATCGTCTCTACCTCTAACCCAAATTAGCAAGGATCACCTGCTAACAAACAGTGATCAGTAATAATCCATGCGAAAGTTATGTAAGTCAGACCCTTCGTGAATGGACTACGCTTCTTCGTCTAATTCTTCCGACGAATTATTGATCTCAAACGCTGAAGTCCAAAGTAACTGCTATTCTTTCTTTACTTCTTTATCAGCATTAATCCCAAAATTTTCAAGTTAAGGCACACCTGCTCATCTTTGCCCCGAATATCTATCATGTACTGCACTCGCCACTCAATATTCTGTGGCGGAGAATACTTCGTACGACTATTGTCTACATACAGTCCTATTCCATTAGCTTCTCTATATCCTCTTTTCTTTTTGTAATTACGGATCCACGAGTTGGACACTCGCATCTTAGTAACCTCTGCGGGCAGATGAGTGTTCCTGGGAGCGCTGCTTAACAAGGCCAAGAAATCAAAATGTCGCTGTGGAAACGGAAACTTTGCAGCAGCGTCATCTGATTCAATTCCTCCAACCCTCCGCCTCCTCACCCAAACAAACAGAAAAACAAAAATTGACGGAAACATGAAATTCAGTATTACGATAAGTCGATATTCCTCATCGTGAAAGCTCAACTGAAGATACTTAATGGGATGTGATACGAAATTGGTCAATAAAACACAAACACTCATTATATGTTATATTACCGCAAATAATATATAACCGCAACACTAAGAAATAATTTTGGAATACATTGGGTTTGGATAAAACATTTAACTGACTAACCTTGGGAGATCACAGGTTTATGCAAGCGCGAGATAAGCCACTGAAAATGTGAATTGCTGGTAGGCCTACATTAATTACTGTTGTAAGCGCCAGAATGTTGAATGCAAGCCCTTAGACGTGCATGCATAGTGTTGTACAGGTGAGAGATCTCAGTCTGTGTGACGAAGTTCCATGCCTGTAGCATTCAGTCGGTTATGTGTTTGTGGACGCTGGAGTTGTCCCATATGTGCTCTATTGGAGACAGATCTGATGATCGATCAGGCCAAGGCAACGTCTATACTCTGTAGAGCATGTTGGGTTACAACAGCGGTATATGGGTGGGCGTAATGCTGTTGGCAAACACTCTTTGCTGTACAACAGGTCGAATCACCAGACTGACGAATAGTTTTGCGATCAGGGTGCGTGGGATAATCGCAAAACTGCTCTTGCTATCATACAAAATCGCAACCCAAACCATAACTCCAGGTGTAGGTCCAGTGTGTCCAGCACACAGACAGGTTGGTTGCAGGCCTCAACTGCCCTCCTTGTGACCAACACACATCCATCGTTGGACCGAGGCAGAACCAGCTTTCATCAGAGAAAAAACTGACCTCCACCATAACCTCCAGTGAGCTCTCGATTGACATCACTGAAGTCGCAAATTGTGATTGTATGGGGTAGTGGAATGCACGCCGCAGGGCCTCTGGTTTAGAGCTGTCCTTGAGATAACCGATTTGTAACAGTTCGTTCTGTCTCGGAGGTGTCAACTATTGGTCAAACTGCAGCTACAGATGGAACGATGGGACAGAGCCATACACCGAACACCATGGTCTTCCCTCTCGGTATTTCCATTCGGCCTGTCTTCTTGCGATCGTACATTCTCTCGACCACCACTGCCAGCGATCATGTACAGTGAATGCATTCCTGCCTAGTCTTTCTGCAGTATCACAGAAGCAACATACAGCTTCTCGTCGCCGTACTACACGACCTCATTCAAACTCCATGAGTGGTTGTTAATGGCGTCTTTGTCGCCTTTAGGGGATCCTTGTCTAACATCAACTCACCACATCCGATTTCAAAGGTAACTAACTCTCACAACCGTTGCAGCGTCTATTTAAAGCAAACTTCATCTGCATCCTCATAGACGCTCTAATGTGATTGGCGCAGAATTTGAACAGACATCATCTTTCAGATGTAGAAACACGACAGCGTTCCTTCTTCGTGCTTCTCTTTTTCCCGTCAGCATATATACACTCCTGGAAATTGAAATAAGAACACCGTGAATTCATTGTCCCAGGAAGGGGAAACTTTATTGACACATTCCTGGGCTCAGATACATCACATGATCACACTGACAGAACCACAGGCACATAGACACAGGCAACAGAGCATGCACAATGTCGGCACTAGTACAGTGTATATCCACCTTTCGCAGCAATGCAGGCTGCTATTCTCCCATGGAGACGATCGTAGAGATGCTGGATGTAGTCCTGTGGAACGGCTTGCCATGCCATTTCCACCTGGCGCCTCAGTTGGACCAGCGTTCGTGCTGGACGTGCAGACCGCGTGAGACGACGCTTCATCCAGTCCCAAACATGCTCAATGGGGGACAGATCCGGAGATCTTGCTGGCCAGGGTAGTTGACTTACACCTTCTAGAGCACGTTGGGTGGCACGGGATACATGCGGACGTGCATTGTCCTGTTGGAACAGCAAGTTCCCTTGCCGGTCTAGGAATGGTAGAACGATGGGTTCGATGACGGTTTGGATGTACCGTGCACTATTCAGTGTCCCCTCGACGATCACCAGTGGTGTACGGCCAGTGTAGGAGATCGCTCCCCACACCATGATGCCGGGTGTTGGCCCTGTGTGCCTCGGTCGTATGCAGTCCTGATTGTGGCGCTCACCTGCACGGCGCCAAACACGCATACGACCATCATTGGCACCAAGGCAGAAGCGACTCTCATCGCTGAAGACGACACGTCTCCATTCGTCCCTCCATTCACGCCTGTCGCGACACCACTGGAGGCGGGCTGCACGATGTTGGGGCGTGAGCGGAAGACGGCCTAACGGTGTGCGGGACCGTAGCCCAGCTTCATGGAGACGGTTACGAATGGTCCTCGCCGATACCCCAGGAGCAACAGTGTCCCTAATTTGCTGGGAAGTGGCGGTGCGGTCCCCTACGGCACTGCGTAGGATCCTACGGTCTTGGCGTGCATCCGTGCGTCGCTGCGGTCCGGTCCCAGGTCGACGGGCACGTGCACCTTCCGCCGACCACTGGCGACAACATCGATGTACTGTGGAGACCTCACGCCCCACGTGTTGAGCAATTCGGCGGTACGTCCACCCGGCCTCCCGCATGCCCACTATACGCCCTCGCTCAAAGTCCGTCAACTGCACATACGGTTCACGTCCACGCTGTCGCGGCATGCTACCAGTGTTAAATACTGCGATGGAGCTCCGTATGCCACGGCAAACTGGCTGACACTGACGGCGGCGGTGCACAAATGCTGCGCAGCTAGCGCCATTCGACGGCCAACACCGCGGTTCCTGGTGTGTCCGCTGTGCCGTGCGTGTGATCATTGCTTGTACAGCCCTCTCGCAGTGTCCGGAGCAAGTATGGTGGGTCTGACACACCGGTGTCAATGTGTTCTTTTTTCCATTTCCAGGAGTGTAGGATCTCTTTCATAAGTCTTCGGTCGTATTTTCTCTGGTGTTTTGGCAGGTATTAGCAGTTGTGTTTTTCCAATGTGTAGCTGAAGCTAGCTCAAACAAGTACTCATCATCTAGTCTTCTATACGACGCACTGTGCTGATGGAAAGCGTCGATTTGTTTCCCGTTACCAACAAAATTATTTTTGTAGTGGAAACTAACATGTCCATTCGATTCCGCGGCGCAAAATTAGTCTAATGCAATATTTGTTTTATCAAATGTATTGAAAGGGAGAGTAAAACAAGAAGAACAACCAGTACGCTAGCAGCGAGTGAGCAGCGTTGCTGCTTGATGGTAGCAGTCAAGGCGATCCTGGGCGGTGCTGTCGCTGGTGCAGTATTGATTATTCTTTGTGTTTTACCGTCCCTGTTAACACAGATAGAATAAAAGGAATATCGCACTACAGTAATTTGGAATCGTTCAATCGAATGAGCACACAGAATTCCGCTTTAAATGTCATATTGCTCGAAATGAACAGTATTTGTCTGACTCCAGCCACACACTGCAAAAACTGTCAAAATCCCAAACATTATTCCTCACAGGCATTACACAGGAATGATAATTCGAAGCAATAAACACGGGCTCTAAAATGCATACGTTGAGAGGTATGAGCATTTGGTCAGTAGAAGAGATGTGTTTCACAGTAGCGAAAATGAACAAGTGCTTCTAGCTCTTATGGTGTGCACTTCAGAGTCCAGGTTTAATAGACAATTTTTTATTGCTTTGGCCCATGCTGTCACCTTGCGAGAAATACAAAACCGAGAGCTTACAGAAGAAGAAATTTGTTACGTGATACCGAAGGTGAAGAAGTCCTCATAGCTCTTAACGTATGCATTTTAAAGCCCATTGTTACTAGACATTTTTGCTTCGAATGACCGTTCCTGTCACACCCCTGAATATTTCAAAATGACGATTTTCGACTTGTCTCACACACACACACACACACACACACACACACACGCACACGCACGCACGCACGCAGAATATAGAAGTCACAATAACAAATTTCACTTTTCTCTCAACTTGGTTTAATTCTTTTTATGATCCTAAATAAATGGATACTTAAACTTATACATGTTAAAAATGAGACATAGCAAAAAATACACCCATTATTGTGATTCACTGATTTACTATGATTGTGAAGTTCCCATGGACAATTTCGAGTACAACGTCACATACGCGGGCTGTTCCTTAGAGCATCAAACCAGTCTCAGGACTGAAGGCCACAACAACAACAACGTTCCTTTGTGCTTATTCAAGTGTGTAAGTGTCCTTGGAGGAAATAGGTAAAGAATGGTTTCAGACATGCCAAAAGAAAAAGTCAGGGACTAAATCGGGGAAGCGTGCCATCCCCGAAAGATCTCCCTGAATGAGATCAGGCGAGAGAACGACTTTCCCGCAAAACACGCGGTGCAGTATGCTCTGCGTGCGGCGTGGCCTCATCTCACTGAAACTACACATATACGACATCTGTTTGTTCAAGATTGGGCAGTTGCCGCGTAGAAAACTTCCTGAAGATCACTTTCACTTTATGCTAGTTTTCCTAAAATAAATAAATTGTAGAAAAGTGCAAAGGAATAAAAATAGTTCCTAGTCTCGGCAATGCACACCAAACAGTCAGCACTCCAGCAATAAGTCTTTTGTTTATTCATACACCCGGATAACTGAATGTGTGCCTCTCCACAAAAGAACACCAGCGCTTCACGAAAAGCCAACTTTTGAAGCAAATCTTCACATACACTTTCCTGAGCATCATTATCGTGATCGCTGATTCCTTGTATAAAAGGGTGAAATGGAGGTCCTCGAAGAATCTGCAACAAAGAACGATCAAAAAGTCGAAGGGCAGCTGAATGTTTGCCGGTGACATTGCAAAAATGACTGTCCTACTGCTTCGATAGCCTGCTGGTGTCCCACGGCCCACGGTGGTCCCAGCCTTCTTCATTACATATTTTCAGCTACGCTGAACGTGACCGCGCGCATGTCTATTGACTGCAGGTAAGGTGCAGGACTCCGAGTGGGAATATTTAAATGTACACGATATGCACTTTGCGCGGCGTTAGAAATGTTTGTCTCCACAACCTAGTGTTGCTACTTGGGCTAGTGCACTGTTGCTACTGACCCAGATGGTAAACATTCTTGCTGATCCAACGCTTCGAATGAGTTCATCTCCTCCCTCGGCCAATCACCCGTCCCTTCACGGCACCCCATTCAGATCAACAAGTTCAAATGGTTCAAATGGCTCTGAGCACTATGGGACTTAACTTCTGAGGTCATCAGTCCCCTAGAAAAAGAAATGGTTCAAATGGCTCTGAGCACTATGGGACTTAACTTCTGAGGTCATCACTCCCCTAGAACTTAGAACTACTTAAACCTAACTAACCTAAGGACATCACACACATCCATGCCCGCGGCAGGATTCGAACCTGCGACCGTAGCGGTCTCGCGGTTCCAGACTGTAGCGCCTAGAACCGCTCGGCCACCCAGGCCGGCTCAACAAGTTCCTTTTCAGATCAACAAGTTTCGATTTGCCTTTCCCGGTGTGAACCCTTCGACCGAAGTCTCTAACGACAATAAAGTAAACTGTAATACTGTAACAATAGGATAACCAGTCACCATGCAAAGCAAGTGTTACGTGTTCCAGGCAATCTGCTACGTATGCGCCGCTCACCACAAGTCGGGAAGTGTTCCATGGACATGTCGACATGTGAACTGGAAATGAAGCCGAAACATTGATGGAGGGTGACCATAAGGATCGTTTGGGGACGTACCTTCTGGCATCTTACCAACTGAAGCTCTTTTAATGTTCGTAAACGATGGTGCCTACAACGTAGTGATAGGCTCCAGTGACTTTTCTCTTTCCTTATTTTTCCATACGATATGGCTCCATACAAGAAGGAGGAGGAGGAAATTAGAGTCCCGCCGACAACGAGATCAGTAGAGACGGAGCACAAGCTCGGATTACAGCGGCAGTGGAGAAGGAATGCATACATTCCTTCTCTGAGGAACCATCCGGCATTTGCCTGAAGCGGCTCAATACGACTTCCTTTCCCGTGCCAGCTTCTTCATCTCAGAGTGCTACGTGCACGTCCTCAGTTATTTGTTGGATGTATTCCAATCTCTATCTTCCCCTACGGTTTTTTATCTCTGCGGCTTCATCTAGTACCAAGGAAGATATTCCCTGATGTGTTAACACGTACCCTAACACAGTTTCCCCTCTTATCAATGTGTATCACAGATTCCTTTCCACGCCAATAATATTGAGAGCTTGCTCATTTATTGTTTTATAAGACGAGCAAATTTGCAACACACTTGCAGAACGTCACAACTCAAATCCATATTTTCAGAAATTTCTTTCACATTATATTACATGTAAATTTAAAAATTACAAATTGAGGTCTATATCCTTTACTAGTAATCCTATTTTAAGCGTGGAATGCTTTTTTCCCCTGCGGTAGTATGCTTCTTACATTCTACATTCTTCGTCGGCCATGCGTTATTCTCCTTCCGAGGCAGCAGAATTCTTTACTTTGTCTACTTCGTGGTCGCCAATTTCGACATTCAGTTTACTGCTAGTCTCATTTCTGCTACGTTTCATTACTTTTGTCATCCTCTGGTTTAATCTCAATCCGTATTATGAGCCAATTAGACTGTTTTTACAATTCAGTAAATACTGTTTTTCACTCACACCGAGAATATAAATGACATGAGCCAATCTTATCATTGATATCCTTTCACGGTGAATTTTAATTCTATACCTACAATTTTTAATAATGTTCGTCATAGCTTTTTCCATATATAGATTGAAAAATATGGACGAGAGACTGCATTCACGTCTTGCACCATTTTTTTTCCGATCACTTCGCTCTTCATATTCCATTCTTATTATCCCGTCTTGGTTCATGTAGGTGTTGTGTATTACCGATTTTTCTCCTATAATTTATCCATGTTTTTCTGGAAATTTCAAACATACTACCAAATTTTCGAACATATTTTATAGGTCAACAAATCCTATGAGAGGGTCTTTGCTTCCCTTATCAAGCGCAACGCCAGTACAGCCTCCCTACCGCTTTTTCCTTACCTAAAGCCAATTGATCTAACAGAGCCACAGTTCGTCTGTAGGTTATTCTTGTCAGCAACTTAGCTGCATGTGCTGTTAAGCTGACTGTGCGATAGTTATCGCATTTATATGTCCTTACTACCTTTAGGAGTGTCTGGATGGTACTTTCAAAAAAGTCTTACGGTACGTCTCCAGATCTCAGAGGCTCTACACACCATCTTGACTAGCCGTTTCGTTGCCACTTCCCCCAGTAATTTTGTAAATTCCGAAGCAATATCCATCTCTTATGCTTTATTCAATCGCAAGTCTCCAAAAGCTGTATCATACTCTGACACTGTTTCTCCTGTGTGGTTAAGCTCGATATGGTGGCCAGTAGACACAACCTGTGCAAGTATGTACAGGAAAATCTGCCGTATGGTGCAATGAAGACAGACGTCGAAGCGAACAATGGCAGCAGTTACGGAACCCCGATGGAATCGGTGCGTATTTAACGGGCGAGTCTCGTGTTTTTGTCGAATCGACGGTTGAAAAGTTGCCCTCCCACAGCTGTGGCTGTGTTTTACAAACACTCGTGGAATCCACATGCGGAATATTTTTCTAGGAAAGCGTTTAGCGGAAACGCAGAGAGGGATTTTTTTGAGGAGGTGCATTTCTCGCGAGCCACGGCTAGCTCTATTTACACACAAAGCGCTCGGAATTGTAGATACGGGCTCCAAGGCCGGCGCAGTATGTCTCGTCTCGATTTCAGAAAACCTCTCGCATGGCGGCGCTTCCAAGGAGGCCATTAACAAAGCGGCAAAGCGGCGCCAGATGGGATCTGCCTCCGCCCGTATCGCAGCTCGCTCCCGGAACTCACGCGTTGGCCGACCGAGTTCTGCAGCGCGGCTCTGTTGCGATGCAGCCACACGTTGGTCCCACCACGGTTGCTCGCCCAAAGTGTCCGAGCGCTCGCTTGAAACTGGAGTCTAAAGCTGACTGTGACACACATCATGCTGCGACAAGGACTTCCGACGTCTGCTCTCTCACAGTTATGGGGGGCAGTCAAATCGAAAGGAGACATATTGGAAAACTAAGCGAACTGATGCTTGTTTCAAAATTAATCACCATAACTGTGAGACAAGAGGGACAACGCCTTCGTCGGAAAATGTTGACGGCTGTCTATGGAACCATGACTGTTCCCGGGCGTGCAACTCTTCTCACGAAGTGAATCGACAGCCACGGATGTCTTTCGCCAGGGCTCTAAACATGTGAAAATCGCATGGGGAGAGAGCGGGAGGATGTGTAAGGGCTTCCCAGCGAAACTTATGCAGCGTAGTCGAAACAACCTTGGCCACTTGGGGGCCTACGGAAGTTTCGCTGGGAAGGTGGTGCACAATCTCCATACATTCTCGATCTCTCCGCACGCGATTTCCACTTTTTTGAGCCCTGGAGAAACGAATGCGTGGCCGTCGGATGAAGAGGTGCACGGTTGGGTACAATCGTGGTTTCGTAGGCAGCCGCCAACATTTTTCCACGAAGGCATTGTCCCTTTTGTCTCACAGTGGCGTAAGTGTGATAACTTTTATTGCTATCACTTTTGAAATAATAGACAGTTCGCTAGCATTTTTTTCCATCTGTCTCATTTTCGTTTCACTGTCCCTTACGCGGGGTGAATCACCTAAGAATTGCACCGCAAATTTGCGGTAAAGGAGAGTGCTATTGATGTGCAGTTTTCACAGAATGGATTAGTAGTCAGGGGCTAGCATTTTTAGACAATAGCGCCTGTCTTAACAATCGTTTACAACCGCTCACTTGACGCAAGGTGTCTGTTCCTTAAGACTGGAAAGTGGCACAGGTCACACCAATATTCAAGAAATGAAATACGAATAACGCATGGAATTACAGAGCAATATCACTGACCTCAATTTGCAGTAGGATTTTGGAGAATACACTGTACTCTAACATTATGAGTCACCTTGAAGAAAATGACTTATTGATACATAACCAACACGTATTCAGAAAATATCGTTCTTGTGCAACACAGCTAGCTCTTTATTCCAATGAATTAATGAGTGCTGTCGACATGGGATCTCAGATTGATTCCATATTCCAAGTTTTCCAGAAGGCTTTTGATACCGTTCCTCAACAAGCGACTATTAATCAGATTGAGTGCTTATGGAAGTATCGTGTCAGTTAAGTGACTGGTTTCGTGATTTCCTCTCAGAGAGGTCACAGTTAGTGTTGATAGACGGTAAATCATTGGGTAGAGCAGAAGTGATATCTGGCGTTCCGCAAGGTACTGTTCATAGGCCCTCTAGGTGATAATCTGAGCAGGACCGTTAGATTGTTTGCAGATGATGCTCTAATTTACCGTCTAGTAAAATCATCATAAGATCAATTCCAATTACAAAATGATCTAGAGAGAATATCTGTATGGTGCGAAAAGTGGAAATTGGCACTAAACAAAAAAACGTGCGAAGTCATCCACATGGGTACTAAAAGAAATCCGATAAATTTTGGGTATACTGTAAATCGCACAAGTCTAAGGGCTGTCAATTCGACTAAATACCTAAGAAATACAGTTACGAGCAACTGAAATTGGAAAGACCACATAGATAATATTGTGGGGGAGGAGAAACAAAGACTGTGCTTTGTTGGCAGAACACTTAGAAGATGCGCCAAACCCCTCTAAAGAGACAGCCTTCATTACACTTGTGCGTCCTCTGCTGGAATATTGCTGCGCGGTGTGGTATCCTTATCAGGCAGGATTGACGGAGGGCATCGAAAAACTGCAAAGAAGGGCAGCTCGTTTCGTGTTATTGCACAATGGGGGTGAGAGTGTCACTGACATGATATGCGAGTTGGGGTGGCAGTCACTGAAACAAAGGCGGTTTTCTTTGCGGCGAGATCACCAATTTTCTCTTCCGAAAGCGAAAATATTTTGTTGACACCATCCTACATAGGGAGAAATGATCATCATAATAAAATAAGAGAAATCAGAGCTCGAACGGAAAGATTTAGGTGTTCCCTTTTCCCACGCGTCATTCGATTGTATAGAAGTAGTATGAAAATGGTTCAATGAACCCTCTGCCAGGCACTTGAGTGTGAATTTCAGAGTAACCGTGAAGATGTAGATGTAGACAATCAACAGATTGTAATAATACTTAGAAAGAGTATTTTAGGCAATTATACACTTTTTTAAATGTAACAATGTTTATTGACATTAAAAGACTGAAAATAGGGTAAATCAGAATGTTAGTGGCGTTTGTTGCAGGATTCTAGTGCGAGTTGTTTACGAGATATCGTACTTCGAAAAGTTTTCACGCCGACGAATGTTTGTGCCATTCAACCTGCGTAGTTGCTCAGAAGATGTTGTTTGCTTACATTGAGCCTGTGCGTTGCTGGAGTGCACTACGACTTGCTAGTCAGTCAGTGTGTGACAGTCCAAGCCGTAGTTCATCACTGGACGATGGAATTTACCAATGCAGAAAAAGACGACATGCTCACCGTGTATGGAGAGTGCAGGAAGAATGAATTTGTTTCTTGTACTGTGTACGCGGCAATATACCCGAACACATGTCAGCCATCTCGGCAGTTATTTATGAGCCTCCTCAACCAGTTTCATGAAAGTGGTAATAAAACACCTAGACAATGTAACAGAAGGAAACAAGTGACAGTAAAAGAGGGGGGGGATGAAATTAATGTTATTTCTGCTGTTGTAGTTGACCCGCAAGTTAGCTTCCGCGCCGGCCGCTGTGACCGAGCGGTTCTTTGCGCTTCAGTCCGGAACCGCGGTGCTTCTACGGTCGCAGGTTCGAATCCTGCCAAGAGCATGGATGTGTGTGATGCCCCTAGGTTAGTTAGGTTTAAGTAGTTCTAAGTCTAGGCTACAGATGACCTCAGATGTTAAGTACCATTGTGCTTAGAGCCATTTGAACCATTTGTTAGCTTCCGCGCAATTGCACGAGGAAATGGTACGAGTCAGGCAAGTGTCCTATGCATTCCCCACCGATATAGGTTCCATCACTATCACATCTCTTTCCACCAAGAGCTGCATGTAAACGATTATAATAGTCGTGTTAACTTATGCAAATGGGCATAAAGACAGGTTGGTCTAGATGTATCGTGTATTTTGTTCAGTGATGAAGCCACATTTACCAATCATGCCCAAGTAAACCGCCGAAACGATTGATCTGTTGACAATCACCATTGGCTTCGTCAGCGTCCATGTAGTGTAAACATATGGTGTGGGATGGATAGCGAACAATGTTTCGATCAGCTCATACACCCGCTACTCATAAACGGAACACTGAACGCGTACACCTATCGCAGTCTCTTAACAGATCATCTTCCGCGGATGGTAGAGGACGTTCCTCTATAGACTAGGAGGAACCTGTGGTACCAGCATGATGGCTGTCCAACAGATAGTGCACGAAGTACCACAGCATGTCTTCAAGAACTGTTTCCAAATCTTTGCATCAGAGGCAGAGGACCTGTACATTGACCGACCTGTTCCTCGCATTTGACGCCTGTAGACTCTTTTCTGTGGGGAAAGCTGGTAAACGCTGTCTACAGCCGAAGAGATGCAACGATGTATTGCTGCGGCTGGCTCGGACATATCCGCTGAAATGCTAGGTGGTGTGGAGCAGTAGTTTCATAGCAGAATGGAAGCACATACTGCCGCTTCCGGTGGTCATTTTGAACGCAGGAGTATATCCACTTGTGTTGTTCTTTAATGTGTGCTAACATATGTACATGGGAACTTTCCAAAATACTACATCTCGTATACGATTTGCGCTGTAATCCTGCGCAAACACCACTGACACTCTATTTTACTCTAATTTTGGTTTGTTAATGTCAATAGGTTTGGTTCGATTTAAAAAGTGTACGTTGGTGCAAAAAATACAGTTTCTAAGTATAACTGTAATCTGTTGATTCGCTAACATTTACGACTACCAATCCATTTTGTGAAAATCGCACGTCAATAGCACTTTCCATTTCCGAAATATTTGCGGTGCAGGTTTAAGGTGATTCACCCTGAACACAATGGGTGTTTCACAATTCCCGTTTCAGGTTTATAGGCATTGTGGAGGCGACTTAGGAGATAAAGTTACGATATGGAACACCTGTCCGTAAATATACCGTTTGGATGTGAGATAAGTTTGGGGATCGAATCGGTTAAAATCTCCGAGTTTACGGTAGACACACAGTGGGGACATGAAATCTGACCTGTGTGCTGTACAGGAGTCAAGGAATGTCCAACGTTTCGACTACTCGACGTCCTGTCCTCTTCTACGTGAGAAAGAACATCCTCTTCAAAGCCGGGAATGCGGTGTGTCCGTGGAGCACCGCAGTTGCGAACGCAGCAGTTTCTCGCAGCTGCTGGTGTAGTCGGAAGAAAATGGTGTGTGATGTAATTACAACAGGGACTGACGACGACGCCCTCTTCTCAGTTTGTGTGTGTGGACAGTGATGCGGAAGATCTGAAAATGATCTGGTCTTCAAATTCATTTCATATCCAAACGGTGCATTTCCGCACATGAGTTCCTTATCAAAATGTTTTCTGCTAAGTCCCCTCTACAACATCTAGAAGCCTGTGATACGAATTCTGAAACAAGCATTAGAAATACTTCAGGGTTTCGTCTGGAACAAACACTATCACTGACACGCAAGTGCCCGAAATTCTCTCTCTCTCTCTCTCTCTCTCTCTCTCTCTCTCTCTCTCCTCCCTCCCCTTCCCCCCCCCCCCCACACACACACACACCAAATTTTAATTTTCGTCTGTGACACATAATGTTATTGGCAAATTAAAATAATTTTGCTGGGACAATTGATTTTATTGTCACATTTGAATACTTACAATCTCCCCGTTCCGACCAGGGTTTACGAGACGTTTCCCTTGGTTATCAGGCTGATACTGTAACTGAAGACACCCTTCCAAATATTCCCAATTGGGAAGACAACTGTCCCGGTCCCAGCTTGCCTTGTATTTGGCTGAAAATCCCTGTTGTGCATGGGCCATTACTCGATCAGTCCGATCTACGTTGATGAAGAAGTGTAGGAAAAGAGCTCGCCCTACTCCTTGGAGCAGAAAATGGGAAAAAGAGGGATACCGTTTACGACTAAGCAGTGCATCAATAACACGACTCATAAGAACATAAAAAAGACAAAAACTATCTAACATTTAAAAGCTTCATACATCATCCACAGCAAGAAGACAAAAAAAAAAAATGCTGATGCGAAATCGTAAGATCAAAATAAAAGACTACATCATGCAACAAACAACATTGATCCACCAATCTCAGGAAGGTTACTCCAAAAAGTTTTATTGTTGTTAGTTTTTTCAGTAATTTATCGCGAATAACATAATTAAAAAGTTACGGACCTCGAGCCTATTTATGTGCAAAACGTTACATTTCTTTTACGTTCAGTCAGCTGTCAGTCCATGCACCAGTCGGGACCCTCTGTAGCGCTTCTTGCATTTCGTTACAGTCCTCTGTAAAGACAGCATTGTCCTTGCAAATCCTCAGGATCTTTAGACTAAAAGCTCGAGCTCTACCTGCAAGGAGGACTCGAATCCAACGAGAAAGCTAGTATGATTCTTGATAAGCTCATGCGAGTTTTCGTAAAACAAACGACAACGGGGAAGAGTTTAGAATGCCTTTCGAAAGTCAAGGAACTCGCCGTCAACTTGGCCGCCGTTGTCTGCCCCGAATGTCGTAATCTTGAGAGGGAAACATCTTCCATAATTGTATAACTGATTGAAATACGTCTGTAGTCATCTCCATAATACTGAGAGTAAAACATCTTCCATAATTCTGTAACTGACTGACACAGGTCCATAGCCATGTGCATCTTTCTTACAACCCAACTTAAAAACAGGGAGCCGAGCGGGTTAACCGCGCGGTCTGGGGCGCCTTGTCAAGGTCCGTGCGGCTCCCCTCCTAGGAGGTTCGAGTCCTCCCTCGGGCTTGGGTGTGTGTATTGTCCATAGCGTAAGTGAGCTTAAGTTAGATTAAGTAATGTGTAGGCTTAGGGACCAATGACCACAGCAGTTTGGTCTCATAAGATCTTACCACAAATTTCCAGAAACAGGGACTGACTTACTCCTTTTTTTCCAATCTACATCTCCATCTACATCTACAAAAAATACCCCGAAAGCCACCGCAAGGTGTTTGGCGCACGGTACCCTGTATCATTACTTGTCATTTGTCCTCCTGTTCCACTCGCAACCAGAGCGAGAGAAAAATGACGGTCTGTACCCCTCCCTATGAGCACTGATTTCTCGTATTTTATCTTCGTAGTCCTTGCGCGCTATATATGTTGGTGGCAGTAAAATCGTTCGGCAGCCAGCTTCAAAGGCCACTTCCATAAATTTTCTTAATAGTGTTTTCCGAAAACAACGCAGCCTTCCGTCCAGGGATTCCCATTTGCGTTCCCGAAGCATTTGTTCGAACCTACCGGCAACAAATCTAGCAGCCCTCCTCTGAATTGCTTCGTTGTCTTGCTTCAATCCGACCTGGTACGGATCCCAAACACTCGAGCAGTAGTCAAAAACAGGTGGCACCAGCGTCCTATATACGGTCTCCTTTACAGGGAGAACCACTCTTTCCTAAAATTGTCCCAATAAAGTGAAGTTGATCATTTTGCCTTCCCTACCACAATCTTCACATGCTCGATCCAACTTATATCGCTTTGGAACGGTACGCCCAGATATTTAAGTGACTTGACAGTGTCAAGTTTCACACTAGCAATACCGTATCCGAGCATTACAGATTTGTTCCTCCTACTCACCCGCATTAACTTACATTTTTCCACTTTTAGGGGTTGCAGCCATTCATCATACCAACTAGAAATTTTGTCTAAGTTGTCTTGTATCCTCCTACAGTCACTCAACTTCGACACCTTACCTTGCACCACGGCATCATCAGCAAACAACCGTGCTGTCCACCCTGTCCACCAAATATTTATTTATACAGAGAAAAACAGCGGTCCTATCACACTTCCCTGAGGCACCCCTGACGATGCCCTTATCTCTGATGAACACTCACCGTCGAGGACCACATACTGGGTTCTATTATTTAAGAAGTCTTCGACCCCCTCACACACCTGTGAACGTGTTTCATATGGTCGCATCTTCGTTAACAGCCTGCATTGGAGCACCGTGTCAAATGGTTTCCGGAAATCTATTAGGTCTAGAACTTTGCTTCCGCCGTTTTGCTATAGACGGCAGTAGTGGCAAGTGTGGTTCGGATGGTTGGTCATAGGTGTAATACGATAAGCTTAGGCATCTGTAAAAATAATTCCATGAAAATATTACTTGATTTGTGATGGCACCTTAAGGTTATCCTCGATTAAGTACGTCAACTTACGTACCCATTTCTCTCCATTTGCGGGAAGTTTTAATTTTCTGCATCACCATGAAGAAGTCTGAGTCTATGGCTCTTAAAATGCTGGGTAAGACCAATGGTGAGGAACTATTAGTGGAAGAGCGTACAGAGAAGGTTTTGCAACGCCTTAAGAATGGTGATTTTGATGTCGAGCCGGCTGGGTGGCCAAGCGGTTCTAGGCACTACAGTCGGGAACCGCGCGACCGCTACGGTCGCAGGTTCGAATGCTGCCTCGGGCATGAATGTATGTGATGTCCTTACGTTAGTTAGGTTTAAGTAGTTCTAAGTTCTAGGGGACTGATGACCTAAGAAGTTAAGTCCCATAGTGCTCAGAGCCATTTGAGCCATTTTATTTTGAAAATGGCGGTGGAAGACTGAAGGTTTCGTAGCTACTGAAACAGACAAAGACAGTCACAGGACATCATTATCGAAAGCAATTGATGCGATAGAGCCCAGCACTGAAACGCAAACGGGCACAATACAGCGATAGAAACTTAAAGTTAATTTTGCAGCAGGTCAGTGCTCCACTCCATGTCGCAAAACCCGTCAAAATATACATGGAAACGTTGAAATGAGAAGTCCTACCCTTCCCGCCGTATTCTCCATACGTTACTACCACCTTTTTTGATCAGTGGCATACAGTCTGGCTGACCAGCACTTCCGATCATACGAACAAGTGAAGAATTGAATCGATTCAAGGATTCCCACAAAAGACGCCCAGTTTTTCCTTCATGGGATTCGTATGCTCTCCTAAAGATGGGAGAATGTAGTGGCCAGCGATGGGAAATACTATGAATCGTATAATTTTGTACGTTTTTCACAATGAAGCCCCGAACTTTGCGAAAAAAACGGTGGAAACAAAGTTGTAGACCTAGTATAAATATGGGATCTGCCTGTTGCCCTTCATCCATAGTTCTCAGTGTATCATGTGAGCAAAGGGCAAGCTTAATTTCGCACGAGCAATGTCTTCTAAAACCATGTTGATTCCTGGACACAAACTGCTTAGCGTCAAGAAAGTTTATCATATTCGAACTGAGAATGTGTTCAAGGATTCTGCAGCAAACAGAAATTAGGGGTATTAGTCTGTAATTTTGCGGGTGCGTTTTTTTTATCTTTCTGGTATACTGGGGTCACCTGCGCTTTTTCCCAGTCGCTTGGGAGTTTGTGCTGGGCAAGAAATTCACTATAAATGCAAGCCAATGCCCCTTACCTAGCTTGCATTTATCGCGAATCTCGCTAGGTTCCCTTCCTTGCTCCAGTTGTCTACGATAAACTGACTCCAGAAGAGGAGTAAGTTGTTTAGCCTATTCTGTGTGATTAAACCCCATTGCTGTTTTTCTCTATGCGGTTTGTAGTAGCTTTAATGAACACCTTCTACATTACCGAGATACGTTCATGGTTGTACGTCTTGTATGTCTACCTTCTTGTAAAATGGAAAATTTTCTGCGCTATTCCCCTTTAGAGTAGTTAGTTTACAGGTGTGGTGCAAATGCTTATGACAATTCTTCCTGTACAATTTTTTTCCAGTTATTCTAAAGAAACCAGAAAATACCAGGAGCCTGGTTACTGGATCGAGTAACTCTATACATCATATCTGTCGTAACTTTGCTGTGGTCACTATTGCTATGAGTATTTGTGATTGATCTCTAGGACTCTACATTTATTTAAAGAAATTTTAGAATGCCTGTACAATTTTGCCTCTATTGTCCGCTACTGTTTTACAAGTCATGTTGACGGATGAAAAGTAATGTTAAACCAACATGAGTTTCCTCGACGCTCTACTTATTTTCAGTTGATACTCTTATAAAATTTTCGTTTTACGCTCTCTCAGCTTCCCGGAGTTTGTTCAACATATTCTGTCCTGGTCATGTTTCCCGGGGCTTGAATTGTTCTCATTCTCTTTGATAACTCTCTTGTACCATTTGAGCCTTTCTTTTCATTTGTTTTCTTTACTTCTATACACCTGTTACATCACAGATGTCTGCATATGTTTCTTTATTGAATAATTGCCCCTTCAGTCTGTCTCAATAATACGTATTTCATCGACGTCAGTGACAAAACGGTCTTTTATGTTGTAGCGCCTCATTGTTTTACAGCTGTTGTTGTGTAGTAATATCCTGTTAATGTCAATGTCAGATCGGAGGTGCAGCAAGAACTCGCGCTCGCATATGAAGCTTAAATCTCTTAAATCACTTTTTTTTTCGTTTTTTTACGTGAAGTGCCAGCCGTCCCGAGTCAATTTGTCAGGTGACTTACGGAACTTGTTGGCGAGTAATTACGTTCTAAGGTGCGAAAGCTGAGGCGCAGAACACGGAGAGAGGAGTGCTGCTCAGCCCGGCTGAGCACATTACTCGTTGCGCAGAGGCTGGCCGGGACGTAACGGAGAGGGATTTAGCGTCGGGAGAGAATATTTGCCGAGGCTTGACCTGCGAACCGCGATTCCTCTGCCGAGTCCCGCCGCGCTGCCGGTTTGTTCGTGACGCGGAGTCGGTCCGTTAATAGCGCCGGGCCGGCTGACCGATGAGGCTCTGCGTGATCTTTGGCTCCGCCGCCATAGAGAGCGCGCCTACTTCCGTCTTCCTCTAGCATTCCTTCCCCTTCCTCGTAATATCCTACACCGAGCCGATAAATTCTCGCAGGACTCCTAATGCGTTCCAACTACGTGAGGAGATCTTTTGTAGCGACGTGTTCTCTGTGAGCTGTTTAATTGCTTTGCTGTTAGCCAAAAAAGTATTTTCGTGATTTTGATGGCATACGCTGAAGAATATTCGTAGTTTCCGTGCTGAGAGTCAGCTTGTGCAATTTCACGAATACAATTTTGTGACTTACACGATACTTTCCATCGAGCATTTGCTAGGTAATATTTTTCAACAGTTATTATACGTGTGTCGATTAAACCCGTTTTTTCAGTTTTTATTTACTTTTGTTTTATTTTATTTCATTTCATTTTTTTACCACTTATATTCCGCTCGGTCACAGAAATTTACATCTTCGGTACGACATAGAATTTCTGAGTATCTGACGTCGTATCAGTGTTCTGGATTATGTTCGAAACGAAAATGGTTCACATGGCTCTGAGCACTATGGGACTTAACAACTGTGGTCATCAGTCCCCTAGGACTTAAAACTACTTAAACCTAACTAACCTCAGGACATCACACACATCCATGCCCGAGGCAGGATTCGAACCTGCGACCGTTGCGGTCACGCGGTTCCAGACTGAAGCGCCTAGAACCGCACGGTCACACCGGCCGGCTGTTCGAAACGTCTTCGTAGGGTATCCTGAGGAGAGAACACGTGACAGTTTATTTATTGATGGCAACTAACGCTCTTCTAGGTTTACCTCCACTGGTCACGTTCGTGCCATTCGAGAGCACAGGATAGCGTGTGTGTAAGCACCAGTTTCCACCTTATACCTCCTTATCGTCACCAGTAACGCAGACAGTACACTAAACTCTTCTCTAACTCATCCAGCATCTGGACAGATGCGCTTTGCACACGACACTGCTGACTTGCGAACGACAGGTGTTTTTATGGGTGAAGTAAGAAAAACTCCCTCCCGGTGAGAGCACTACGTGACTGTTTTATCCACTAGCCGTCTTCTTTTGGTCCCATCTCCTACAATCTCAACCAGTCTCGCCAGAATGAATCATACAGGTGTTCTGCAAGCAAACTTTTCCGTAAGCAAGCTGCCACAATTACACCATTTTTGAGCTTCAAAGTCAGAGCAGGAATCTCAGTTCAAAGAAATTCGTCATGGACAGGCAGTATCAAAGTAACCAGAGCACTACGTGACTGTTTTATCCACTAGCCGTCTTCTTTTGGTCCCATCTCCTACAATCTCAACCAGTCTCGCCAGAATGAATCATACAGGCGTTCTGCAAGCAAACTGTTCCGTAAGCAAGCTGCCACAATTACACCATTTTTGAGCTTCAAAGTCAGAGCAGGAATCTCAGTTCAAAGAAATTCGTCATGGACAGGCAGTATCAAAGTAACCCCCTGATTGGTTCGACACAAGTGTCAATAATACTAGCGCCAGACAATCCTAATGAACTCCTGGCATATATCACATCCCCAAACACAAAGTAGATATGAATAAGTGGAGCAGCTCTCCATTTAAGGGCAATCTGCACGGAGAATTTGCTCCCAGTGTTAAAATATCCCAGCTGAACACAGAGTGCATTAGTAGTGCCAAATACCACACAAGATCCTAGACGAGAACGATATTTATTTAGTAGCCGTCCATGAAACTCATGCAGAAAGTGGAGAGTAGGAATAAAATACATGGATTTGATTTGGTTGACGCTACATACAACAAGGTGTATGATGTAACAACATGCATCTAAAAAGATGTAAAAAATACCCGCACTGGCTCTCCCAGTACCACGAATAACATCCACCACGAAGTCATTGTCTCATTTTGGTGAAATAACTCTCGTGAATATCTACAAGCCACCAGTAATAAAATGGATTGCCCATACGCTGAAAACTCAACCAACGTATTTCAGGGGACTTCAACAGCCAACACGGTCTCTTGAAATATCATGATGAAAAAGACCGCTTCAGTTGTATGATAAATATGTTTTTATGACCCAACTAATTTCATGGCTTTAGAGCCACATCTTCAGGAATACATCTGTATGTAAACAAGAGGTAAACGTATAAAGATCCTTTATATGAACGCATGGTGTCTGCTCTTTTGGACATTTGGCGTTCATATATTTCAATCGCCTAGCTGAGCAATGAATCCGCCTTCTTCTGTGCGGATGCACAAATACGTCCGATCTCCTGTGGGAATCTCGGACTAGCGAGCTTGGGGATAATGGACGGGGATTGCGGATAGGTGAAGTGGCGTTCTATGGGAATGTGGATCAGCCGTGAGGCGTGCGGAGACAGTCCACACGGTTCTGATAACGGTGTGGCCCGGATGGTGCAGTGGTTAACGCACCTGCCTAATTAGTAGGAGATCGCCGGATTGAATTTCGGTCTGGAACAGATTTTCACTCGTCGCCTCTGATTCTGCGTAGTGTTTCGATGCATCTGACAGCAGTGACACTCTCCTATTCCCTTCATTTCTCCCTCTCTCCACCATCAATGTGTATATGAGATAAAGATCCTGTTTCGGTTAAAATGTAGTTGAACTGTACCTAAAACGATACAGGGTGAATAACAAAACCTGCACCGCAGATATTGCGAAAATGGAAAGTGCTACTCATGTAGATACGTAGTCAGGGGCACGTGTTATTAGCCAATCAAAAAACTGTAATAATACGTGTAAAGTGTATTTTTGTTCAGACATACACTTCTTTAAATGTAGAATGCCTATTGACATTAACAGACTAGAAGTAGGTGAATTAGAACGTCAGTGGTGTTTATTGCAGGACTCTAGTGCGAGTCGTTTACGAGGTACAGTATTTTGAAAAGTCCCCACACCGACACATGTGGCAGCACACAGTAAAGAACAACTCAAGTGCATGCACTAGTTTTGTCGATTCTGACCAGTAATCAGACAACTGACTGTCAAAGTTTATATTCAAAATGACCACGGGTAGCGGCAATATTCGCTTCCACTTTGATGTGGAACGACTGTTGCATTTCAGCGGAGATGTCCGAAGAGGCTGTAGTAATACGTCATTGCATGTCGTCGGGTGTAGTAGGTATGTTCTTGTGGACAGCGTCCTTCAGGTTTCCTCACAGAAAAAAGTCTACATGCGTCAAATCCGGAGAACGGGTCGGCCAAGGTACAGGTCTTATGCATCAAATCCAACGATTTGGAAACAATTCTTGAAGACATGCTGAAGTACTTCGTGCACTATGAGCTGGGCAGTCATCATGCTGGTATCACAGATTCCCCCTAGTCTGCAAAGGAACGTCTTCTAACATGTACGGAAGATGGTCTGTTAGGAGGCTGCAGCACTTGTGGGTGTTGGGGGTTTCGTCTATGGATAACGGGCCTATGGGCTGATGGTTCACTTCATGGATGCTGGCTGATGTTCCACCTAACGAAGCTAACGGGGATTGTCAACAGATCGGTTGTGCATGTTTCGGCGGTTTACTTGGCCATGACTGGTAAATGTAGCTTTATCACTAGACAAGATACATGAAACATCTGGAATATCCTGTCTTTAATGCCAAAAGTACAGAAGTTAACACGATTATCATAATCATTTCCATGCAGCTCTTAATGGAAAGATATGACAGAGATGGAAACTATGCCGATGGAGAACGCATAGGACACTTGCCTGACGCATGCCACTTCCTGGTGCGATTGCGCGGGAGTTAAGAGTGCGTATCAACTGCAGCAGCAGCAAGAGCGTTAAATTTCCCCCTCTTCTGCCGTCATTTGTTTCATTCTGTTACATTGTCTAGGTGTTACACTACCACTTTCATGAAACTGGTTGAAGAAGCTGTTAAATGATCGCCGAGGTCGTTGACGTCTGTTGGAATATCTTGCCGCATACTCTGTACAAGAAAGCACTTCATTATTCCTACATTCTCTACACGCCATGAGCATGTCGACTTTTTCTGCATTTGTAAATCCCGTAGTGCACGCACGACGCACTGCTCGGGCTGCCACACACTGACTGACAACTCCCAGTGCGCTCATGAAACAGACAAGCACATTGTAAGGAAACATGAAAACATCGTACGTAGCAACTACGCAGACTGAATGGCACAAACAAGTATCGGAGTAGAAACTTTACGAAGTATGATATCTTGTAAACTATTTGCACTAGAGTCATTTAACAAACAAGACTGACATTGTAATTTATCCTACTTTTCGTTTCTTAATACCAATAAGCATTGTTCCATTCAAAATCACGACTGCACAAAAGATACGCTATCGAGCTATTATTACAATCTGTTTATTCGCTAACAGTACTAGTCCCTGACTACCAATAGATTCTGTGAAAACCACACATCATTAGCACTTTCCATTTCCTCAGTATTTGCGGTGCGAGTTTTAGATAACTCAGCCTATATATGAAAATTATGTACTCGCACTTAATCACTAAGGTCAAGTGATAATAGGTAGATGACCGGACATTCTCTTGTAATAAAAAGTTAAACCGTCAAGAGATCGTTACTCCAAGCTCAGACACGACAGAATAAAGCGAACATCCGGAAATCTAGAATAAAGATAAAGCGGTAAACTTGATGGGTGTAAAAGTATGAAACAAAATGTGTAGGTGATGAAACCTTCTTTCACCTGGTAAGAGCTTGTGTGATTGTACGATAGCCAACGAAGGTCAGACCTAAATAATATGCTGTTTGCAAAAATAGACCATCCTCTTGATAAAAGAAGGAATGGCGAAAGGGGAAATTAAAACATTATATAGACAAACCAAAGGTGTAAAATCGTCATGAGAATATGATGCACCCTGTGACTTCCAAAACTGGAAATTAATGGAAACTGGAGTTCCAGTCTTAGCGGTCACACCATGCTACATGTTGTCACGACGATGTGACATGTTGTAACGTATGGTATGGTAATAGTAGATGATTACTGAAAAGGAAGTCTCACCGAAAAGGCGGGGGATGACAACAGTTACGTCCGGAGTGATGTGATGGCGGCAGCAGATGAAGGCGGCGGCGGCTGCTGCACAGACGAAGGCGAAGGCGGAGAGTTGCCAGTGGCCGCTGCGAGAGGGCTACGACGAGAATGATGACGATCTACAGGGTAGATGACGAGGATGATGATGATGATTATGGTGATGATAATGATGATGATGATAATGAGCGCAGACGCACAAATAGAAGAAGACTCGAAGGTACGATGTAGACAAATGAAACAGGTACGGATGCGAGGCAGTGGGAAGTACCCTTACCGGTCTATGCAGGACAGGAAGTGGAATGAGCGCAAGCTATGGATATAGTACAGCGCAGTGCCCTACCCAGTCTGTTCCACCAGCTGCTGGGGATGAGGTATTCCACTCCTATTGGAATCTAGCAACATCTAATAAACAGGTTATTAACTTGTGATTACTGTGCTTTCCTCTATTTTAAATGACTTTCCGTAGCAAATATTATAGTTTAGGAATCACTGTCTTTTAACACTGTTTTCATTCTGGTAGCATTACGCCTACTACTTATTTATCAGCTATGATACAAAGTTGTTCTGTTGTCGTTTTCTTCGTCTTTTGCTACATACTGAGGTTAGGAGTGTTAGTCCTAAAAATTGCATGTGTGACCAAATTACAAGTCGAACTTTGTGCAGTTTCTTGAAATGTAATAAAGAAGTACCCATATTGTATAAAATCCTCTATTAAGTCAGTAGGGTGCAGCCAGTTAGAAAAGAGTAGGTGTGTTTTCATTGGTGACGTACTTATCTCGCGGGAGGACTTTGATTCTAACTAATACATATTGCAGAGCATTTGTTTCCACATCAGCACTCACTATGCTATGGAGTCTTGCTTAATTATTACACCAATATTACTAATCGATTCGGAATCAGTGGGTGTCATATTTAATAATTCTGAGAACAGTTATAACAATTTGGGTTTATTTACTTCACATTTTATGCACATGTGATCTTGCGTTCATTTCATTTGATACGTATCGAGTTTCCTCCACTTATTTTGAGGGCAATCATTTCTTGTATAAATAATATTAGGGTGGTTCCTGTTTCGTTTCATATTGTAGTTTTGCAATTGCCCCTGAAGACACGTGTTGATTCCAAAGACAACGATAGTTCATATAACTTCCCCCCTTGATTAATTAGCTATTCGAATATACTGAACGTGATCGCGTGAGCCTCCTCGTAACAAGATATTTCTAAGGCAATCGTTTCCGAAGTTAACAACTGATTAATAGGGTAAAGTGTACAATAACGTATTTTTACGAATAACTTCCTACGTTCTCCCGTTACTTGAATTTTGAATAATATGTGTAAAACAGTGCACACACATCACGGTAAGGACGAAACGAAACAAGGGGTACCACGAAATCAAGAACCACCCACAGCGAAACCAAATGAATTAATGTGTAAAATTCAATGGTCGCCAATTCAGTTGGACAATAATGAGAACAGCAATAATTACATATTAATTTAAGCAAACAAGTGCGAAAAGATTCACACAGACGTAACCAATATATTAACACCGTACAAAATAACAGTGAGAAAATATTAGCAAAAGTTTTAAGTCTTTAAGAAAATGAAATGTAATTATTTGAAATAATTAGTAAACGATCGTTACTGAAATAGCAGACTGATGGAGACTCTCTATTATAGCAAGAAAGCTGTGTTGCATTGCAGCAAACTTTATTGGAAATTTTCTATCTTAAATAATTTAGAGGTTGGTTGGTTCATTTGTAGGAAGGGACCAAACAGGGAGAGTCATCGGTCCCATAGGACTAGGGAAAGATGGGGAGGAAGTCGGCCATGCCCTTTCAAAGGAACCATCGCGGCATTTGCCTGAAGCGACTTGGGGAAATCAGAAAAAACCTATATCAGGATGGCTGGACGCGGGTTTGAACCGTCTGGGAACATCTCACACCAGATGAGTGTAGCCACAAATGTTTGCGTGGTAGAGTAATTATGGTGTACGCATACATGGAGACAGTGTCAGCGCAGCTATCGCCGACATAGTGTACCTGAGGCAGAATAAGGGGAACCAGCCCGCATTCGCTGAGGTAGATGGAAAACCGCCTAAAAAGCCATGCACAGGCTGGCTGGCACACTGGACCTCGACACTGATGTGCCGGGCGAATTCGTTCCGGGGACCGGCACGCTTTCCCACTCGGGAAGCAGCGCGTTAGTCTATGCAACTAGCAGGGCGGGCTAACATCTGCCATGGTCAGGTTAGTACTGTATTTCCTTTCCCCTGCTTTATTTCTTTGTACCCTGGAACGCTGTTCTCTGGGCCACTTTTATTTGCCCCAGCCTTTACGATTCTGAGGTATAGGTTCCAACTAACTTCCAGGAGCCAGAAGTAAAGCGCTAAAATCTAGCACTCGAAGAACTGTTGCATAGTATGAAGCCTAACTTCTGGACGAGATGCAGTCTTCTCTGACGGCACGTCAACAAGAGCTTAAGTGATGGACTGCAAGCAGGTGGCAAATGACTCGGCCGGCTCTTGCCTACTACAACTGTCTGATGTGGTCCCTGGGCTGGCCTAGTCACTCTGCAGAAATAAACGTGGTGCCATCTACTCAGTCGTCACTGGCTAGAGGCATGATTTTGTGATGCGGTCTCAGACCTCTTCTTGATGTCTGTAGAGGTTCCTGGTGGTCCGCAGCTCTCAGAGCTCCTTGTGGCGGTCTGTATTTACAGGAGGCCGAAATGCACGCTAAGCTCACGCAGGATGGCTTGAGGTCTGGAACAGGTCAATGTAATTTAATGTAGCAAATAAAGTACGGAGTTGAAGTAATACTTTATTCCATAATTGGAATACATCGGTCTGATTGTTCATGCTTCCTTATATACATAGCAAAGGATAAATGGCGCCTTGCTTGTTGTTGTTGTTGTTGTGGTCTTCAGTCCTGAGACTGATTTGATGCAGCTCTCCATGCTACTCTATCCTGTGCAAGCTTCTTCATCTCCCAGTATCTACTGCAACCTACATCCTTCTGAATCTGCTTAGTGTATTCATCTCTTGGTCTCCCTCTACGATTTTTACCCTCCACACTGCCCTCCAATGCTAAATTTGTGATCCCTTGATGCCTCAAAACATGTCCTACCAACCGATCCCTTCTTCTAGTCAAGTTGTGCCACAAACTTCTCTTCTCCCCAATCCTATTCAAAACCTCCTCATTAGTTACGTGATCTACCCACCTTATCTTCAGCATTCTTCTGTAGCACCACATTTCGAAAGCTTCTATTCTCTTCTTGTCCAAACTAGTTATCGTCCATGTTTCACTTCCATACATGGCTACACTCCATACAAATACTTTCAGAAACGACTTCCTGACACTTAAATCTATACTCGATGTTAACAAATTCCTCTTCTTGAGAAACGCTTTCCTTGCCATTGCCAGTCTACATTTTATATCCTCTCTACTTCGACCATCATCGGTTATTTTACTCCCTAAATAGCAAAACTCCTTTACTACTTTAAGTGTCTCATTTCCTAATCTAATTCCCTCAGCATCACCCGGCTAGGTCGTAGCAATTGACGTAGCTGAAGGCTATACTAACTATCGTCTCGGCAAATGAGAGCGTATTTGTCAGTGAACCATTGCTCGCTAAGTCGGCTATACAACTGGGGCGAGTGCTAGTACGTCTCTCTAGACCTGACGTGTGGCGGCGCTCGGTCTGCAATTACTGACAGTGGCGACACGTGGGTCCGACGTATACTACCGGACCGCGGCCGATTTAAAAGCCACCACCTAGCAAGTGTGGTGTCTGGCGGTGACACCACATAGTACTTTGGGAAATAGTAAAGAGGTAGTGTGTAGTTGGACGAAGCTATTGCACAGACCTACTGGAGTTAGTTCATGTAAATAAAGTGTTATTAATGGTTGAATACTACAGATCCATAGTTCGATACTTCTTAGGTTGGTGAACCCTCGCCTACTGCAGAACCGTGCACATGAGCACGGTTACTTAGCGCTCTGTAGTGACACTAAGCCATGCAAGTATGAAAGCTCATACCACCTGTTCCAGTTTGCTGTGTTTTGTTCCATGAGGCCCAAGTCGATGCAGGGATTGGACATGACATCTATGGCCTCACCTTCCAATTGAAAACATACTTCCATATTATGATACGTTGTGAGCTTTAGACGGCTGCCATAGATGTAATCATGGAAGCATTTAATTCGAAAGGTGTTGACCAAAACCTGCTTTTCAACATGGCTGTAATTGCTCTGTGCTGCCAAGAGCGTTTAGGATATAAATGCGACGGGACTCTCCACACCATTCACAATGTGGGAAAAAACTGTGTCGATCCAGTAGTCTGAAATTCAGTGGTTTTGCTGGACTGTACGCTATTCAGCAAATAGGCCAGAGGAGGGCCTGTTTCATGTCATGGAACTCTTTATTGTCTTCAGAAAACCACTCTCAGGTCACATTCTCATGGAATAAGTGGTGCAGTGGCCAGCTGCTGCAGGTAGCAGTTGAGCTGGCCCAGTAAAAATGTGACCTGGGATGCGTCCACGGAACCAGTAATTGTTGGATGGTAGACACTTGCTGTGGAACTGGCTATGCTGAAAGCGTCCTAAATACTCGATGTCGTGTATGAAAATGACCATTTGGCAAGGTTTCAATGAAGGTTTGCGGTCTTGTATGAGAGGTTAGGTTCAAGGCAATATCAGCGGCATCCTTTCCAATGACCAGAATTTCGTCGAGGTGGTTCACTGTCCCAGGGATGTCCTTCAGGACTGCTGGAACATTGGTGATGCCAATCAGAAGCCTGATACGTTCGTACACTCCAGATTATTGCTGACTACACTGTATCAGGTGGCAATAGGAGCTGAAGATAACCATCCAGAAGATGGATATTGGCGAAAAGTTTTCCTCTGGCTAGACGGGTAAGAGGTTCATGGTGACCATAGACTGTGCGTTGGTGGTGCCGTGAAGCTCTGCAGATGCGGATGGACCCCATTAACTTCTCCGTAATCGTGATAGAGGAGGGCCATGAACTACGTATGACTACTATGAGGACGCCATCTTCGTATTGCCGACTAGAACTGTCAAATAATCACTCTTCAGGAAGAGGCGTGCTGCCCCCCCAGTTACCCATGACCAGATGGAGATACAGTTTTGTGGTGCTTCCAGCGACCTCTTGCTGATGTCTCATGAGGTACCCAGTAGTCTGTAGCTAAAAAAATGGTTCAAATGGCTCTGAGCACTATGGGACTCAACATCTGAGGTCATCAGTCCCCTAGAACTGAGATCTACTTAAACCTAACTAAGCTAAGGACATCACACACACCCATGACCGAGGCAGGATTCGAACCTGCGACTGAAGCGGCTAGAACCGCACGGCCACACCGGCCGGCGGTCTGTAGCTCTTGTTGGGCTTCCTTGTGGTCTGGGTTTATAATTTATGTTCTTACTTGGCTGCTGGGGAGCACGTGAGCAACACTTACTTTGACCCACCGACCGTAACTCTCGTGATTGTTGCGGTTGGTGCCCCTCCTCAACACTGTACTTTGACATATAGTGAAGACACCATGCGTAGTTGACGATGCGATTGTTCAGTCGTGATACAGTTAGTTCATGCTAGTAAAGCGTTATACTGTATGACGTACTGTGCTTTACCGCTGGTATCCTATTGACACATAGTTTGATATTTCATACGTTGGTGACACCGCGTCTACTGCGGAACGAGCATTCATCCGTTCAGGCCTATCGTATTGCAACAATGTGGCCGTCCTACTCCAGTTCAATTTCTTCGACTACAGCTCAAGGACTGCAGTGCAGGAGACGCAGTGCTGTCAGTGTGCTAGTCGAGCGATTAAAACTGAGTGCTAAGTTCAGCAGTGCTCCGTTTCTTGTGCTGACGCTGCCATTGCAACGCCACAACAATGGCCACCTGCACAGAAGGTGTTACTAGAATTTGAAGACAATACCGTGTCCGGGTCTGCAGTCTTTCAGCAGCAGCCACAAACTATATACAATGCCGTGTTCGCGTCTCCGCTTCCTCTGGACCACACGTTCCATTCGAGCAATATCTAGCGGTTACGCCACATTCAGTGGTGTGCTATGCTTATTTGGTAGCCGTGTTGCATAAGGCATCAATTGATATGACTGCTCACCCATCTTTCTTATCGCAGTAGGGAGACACACACGTAAAACTATCGTCATTCGACACCACCCGGCTAGCATTGTGTTTTGGGACCACAGGATGTACTTTTCACTTTCGAAATTTCCAATGATGCCAACAAGTATGTTCACCTGCTATGCCATGTAGCGGCACATGACAAACTCATTAGTGACATTATCCTGACCCCACCACTTAAGAAAACTTATGGTGCAGGAAAGACCGCTCTATTACAGAGACTTTCATCCACGAGATCCGTCACTGCCACTTGCTTGATTCATAATTACGAGGATACCACGCCTAGCAGCGCTAAGGTACGGCTGCAACAGCCCGAACCGCCACGTCCACTCGCGAAGAGGGCATCACACATACACCATTGCTGGCAACCCACCACAGCTCAGCAGTAAAACCAGCACCGCACAACAATAATGCAGTAAATGCCACTCCAAGCCACTGAACAATGGCTGATTCAGCTGCACCGCACGTTAAGTGTCCTGAGCATTACAATTACCGAAACACCACTATCGGTTCGATGTACGTGCACCGGCACACGCAGAAGAAATAAGTCACTTACAGCTTTCATATACTCTGCACATACAGGGATGTCTCTGTGCTTGGCCTCTCGACGTGTCACTACTACTTGATTGACATGGGATCTGACATCAGCTCCCTGCCACGACTCAGGACTTCAATGTTTCGAGCCAACAACGCCCTTACGTCGCCATTCAGGAAACGACTGAGAAATCACCACCGACTGCACTTTGCATTTTTCACTGATCTTGCAGTGCATTTGGATATGCTACATCACGGACATCACTGAGCCAGTCATCAGCATGGATTGCTTCTCGCCAGGCGTTATTCACGCCGCTCTCATTCATCATTTCGCCAGTGCTAGTATTCAGGGGCTCTTTACCTGACTATGCCTACATGACTCACACTTGCCCACATCCACTCCAACAGCATTGTGTCGGTGACACATACTTCGACATGCTTTGTGAGTGTGTTGCCCTAGTGGATGATATGCTGACTGCGCATCAACGCTACGTATTCTGTCACAATCAATCCCAGTGGCTTTGCATCTCAAAGATGAACCTTAAGCGTTGCATCAACGACGTAACCAAAGATCTGGACGACGGGAGGTGCCCGGCTCACCCCTCCCCCTCCCCCTCCTCACTCTCCCAACCGCCGACTCATCTCACGAGGAGCACGCTCCCCACCATGCCAGCTCCTGCAAGATCAGTACTGGGCCACCCGCAGTGTCAGTAAAGTATGTCTTCGACTCTTCCACCTCCCGCGTCTGCGCTCATGTATGTGCAGTTCGGGATAGGACAACGCATCATATCATGACCATCGGCAGGCCACCACTTCACCAAAAACATCGGCGGATGTGCCGCACACACTCGTGTAGAAAACAGCGATCACTATGGCATTCAGACTGCTCGAAATGTCTCCATGCCATACAGTCTCAAAAACGCCGCGCACACATGGCAGCGGTTTATCATTCGTCTTCTTGGCCGTTTTCACTCCAGTTGTACATACTTGGACGATATCTACATTTTCTCCAAAAACCAAGAGGAACATTTGCAGCATCTAGAACTAGTTGTAGCTGAGCTCCAAGACAGTGGTGTGGTTGCTAACGATTCCAAACCAGCTTACATCAATCGGAGGTCAAAATCCTAGATAAAAAGCTCAACGCTTCCAGAATAAAGCCGACGGTGGAGTACATCTCTCCAAACATCAATCTCCTCTCTCTGAAATGTAATCATGTCGCTTCCTACTGATTCTGAATTTCTCTCGGCGGCACCTGCCTCATGCATGTGAACTGCAGATGCCTTTCATGAACGCTATGGTGGACATCGACAACAGGACAAGAAAAGATTTAGTAGACTTCAAAGATGGCAGATGAATTCCTGCGCACCATGCAGTGCTTAGCACAAGCTGTCACCTAGCCACAACACAACCCCGATGCCCTATTGATTCTCACGACCAACGTAAGTAGTTCTGCTATCGGGGCATTTCTGTAGCAGGTACTCGATGGTGAACCTCAGCTGCTCCAGTTTTTCTCCAAGAAATTGTCACCCTCTCAGACCAAATGGTCAACGTTCGACCAGGGACTTCTAGGAGTCTATTCCAGCATGTGGTACTTCTGTGAAGACATCGATGACCTTACAGTTATCACACGTACTGGTCAAAAACCTCTAGTACATGCCATAAGTAGCCTGTCATCGGAAGCCAGCCCAGGGCGATTCCGGCATTTGGACCTTGTCTCACAGTATATAACAGACATCAGACGTGTATATGGCACAGACAACATTACTGCAGATTCTCTTTCACAGGTGAATGATATATCCATACAATTCGACTTTTGCACGCATGGTGAGGAAACGGATACGTGACCTAAGCATCAGGGAGCTGCGCAAAAATCCAGACACTGGCCTCGACATCTAACATTTTCCGGCCTTCATCTAAGGGACCATTATTAAGTGATATATCAAGAGACAAACCGCATCCGTTGGTTCCTCTACCGTTGCATCAGGAGATATCCCACGTGCTACGTAAGTAGAGTCACTCTAGTATTAAGCCGACAGTACTCGCCGTCACAGACAGATTAATGTGGCTGAATGTGAAGCTTGATTGCCGTCACTGGGCTCCGGCTTGCATTCGTTGTCAATGCAGCTACGCTCAGTCTCACTTTGGATGCTTTCTGATCCCGAAATCACGCTTTAAGCATGTATATTTTTCCTTTGTCATCTCCCTACTAAAATCAGTTAGCTATCTCTACATCCTTTTGGTGATTGACAAAACCCGTGGTGGGTCTAAGTGGCACCTCTTCACAGCATTATGCCCTAGTCTGCTGCCTGTGCATTCTTCAGCCTGTGGCGTGCGTGGTTCAGAATCCCAGAGGTCATTACCACTGATCATGGCCGTCAGTTTCATCCAGTCTCTTAAATACCCTGTGCGCCCCTGCTATTACTGCACACCTGCATCACCGCCTATTACTCGCAAAGTAATGGGCCTGTGGAGATGTGGCACACTACATGAAGACGGCCGTGGTGTGCCACGGCAAGTCGTGCTTCAGAACTCTTGTGTGGGTTCTATTTAGCCTACGTACAGCACACAAGGACGACCTGAAAGTGTCGCTGGCAGAGTTGCTATACACTGAATCTCTCTCCCTGTCAGCAGACCGCACAACTCTCTATAGATTCCATACGGGTGGACCTTCCATCTCTTGCTAGTCACGTTTACCAACATATTCACACAGTTAATGTCCCACCGCCAACGTGGCATTCGGTACCGAACGTCTTTCTACACAAGTATCTGGCACATTGTAAATTCATCATGTTGCAGGACGACTCGGTACAGGCCACCTTGTGGACCCCGTACTCTGACTTGCTCAGTGTCATCAGCCAAGGACCTTCAGTGTCCTAATACGTGGCACACTGATGTCCATTTCCATCGCCTGCTTGAAACCGGCGCGGATGCTACACGACAACTACGTCCCATCCCTTGAACCTGACCAGGCTTTGCTAGGTGTCGAGGATGACTGGAAAAAGCCCCCTCCAACCTATTCTGCCACGAATTCCTCGCGTGACACCAATTACGACGAAGCATCCTCCATCGCACATGCTGCACCTACCGAGCCCTCGAAATCGTGGTACGGCCGTCTTCGCCACACTCCTGCGCACTTGACTCAGTTGTAGGTATCGGCATTCTGGCGGTACCCACATTTTACCGAGAAATGGTCACGTCGCGTCCCGCATTCACGCCAGCCACGGCGTGGCCAGTGAGGTGAGTAATGTGGGCTGCACCTGCACATATCGACATTTACTGCCATCGCCCACATCTCACCGAGAAATGGTCCTATCATGTCACGCATTCGCGCCAGCCACGATGCAGTCGGTCATGTGCACCTGCATTATGCTTACTACCTGAGCCCCCATCTTATTCTGTTACTCGCTCCTGTGAACGCGAGCGTGTTATGCAGATCT
The DNA here is from genome assembly GCF_023864275.1 of Schistocerca cancellata. NCBI lineage: Eukaryota > Metazoa > Arthropoda > Insecta > Orthoptera > Acrididae > Schistocerca > Schistocerca cancellata. Next base: position 602,483,043 of record NC_064631.1, on the reverse strand, counting down.
CGTTGTCTCTTGCGTCCATCTAGAAAAGGTAATGATTTTAGTATTTTATATTTCTAGTTTCTACTTAGTTTAACGAAGGCGATGTTGGCCTGATATATTCGACGATGCTCTTTGGTACACTGACTAAAGGATTCTTCTAAGAAATACCAAATTAAGGTATTTTATCTGTCAGTATTTGATCTTTTTATAAATGCTTTAAGGTTATCCAAGTCTGCACAACGCGATCGCGATTCTTAAATAGATGTATTTCTTCTCTGTTTTCTATGTAGACAACCTAAAGGTGTCTAAATAAGGTGAAATGCGTCGTTGAAAAATAAAAAAAAACTGAAATTGCAACCAAGACTGTTTTTAACCAATCCTATAACAAAACAGCTCATTTTATTATTAGATGCGAATTTTTTCTCTCACACAACCAGCAGGTTCTGCTTAAATTTCGTAATTTCTTCTTGCTGAATGAGTTGTCAGCGCCGTAGATTTTTCGTGAAAGCTGGATAAAATCATAAGAAATGTTTCTTAGTAATTTGTAATTTAATAATCAAAATGTTAAATATAGTAGTTTTACAGAGTAATATAATGTTACAGAACAGAGATAAATCACGAGTTCTGACTGTTTATGGCCACTGTATTCGTGATATACGACTATGCGCCGTTTTCTTTTATTTATTTTCGACGTTGCAGTAGCTCATGCATGCTCTGGCCACTGGGCTATATAGGCTTTTAGGACTCCTTTCTACGCGAGCTTTTCTCTGACTTGCGTTTTCTACCATTCCGAACATATGCATAAATCATATTAGACTCATTAGTTTGTAATTTTTTAATTAAGTACCGGTTTTCCTTTATATTCCAGCAAATATTTTTGTTGTCTCCCTTTCGGACGCAGTAGTGGTCCGCAAGCTATTCGCAGCAATACTTAAATCAACGTCCTAGCTATATCGTGTTTCCACGCTATGTCTCCCATGGTGACCAGGGGCAGTAGCCGCAACCCTCACGACAGTTAAGACGCGCTGGTCGAAGAAGGCGACGTTCGCGCGCTCCGTAGCATCCTCGCGGGATCATCAAGTGTAAACTCAGACCTCCAGGAGGCGCACTGGTATCTACTGACCACCGGGTACCTCGCCAGGCATCAGCAAGAGGTCGCTGGCCGCAGCACAAAACCACACCTCCACCCCGTCACGGGTAGCTACGGGGCAGCACGTCTCTCCCTGAAGAGTGACTATTTAAACCCATACAGGGACCACTGTGGACAGTTCCAATCATCGAGTGCTGGTCCAGTCATTTGCCAGCTGCTTGCAGTCCTTCAATTAAGCTCTCGTCGACGGGCCATTGGGGAACACTGCGTCGCGCCGAGACGTTAAGCATCGTAGCAGGCAACAGTTCTTCGAATGAAAGTTTTTCTCGGTTTAATTCCGACTCCCGGGAGTTATTGGAGTCTTATCCCCATTGTAACCACAAGCTTTATGCAAGGTAGTAAATCAGCTGATTGTAACGTCTACTGAGACTTTCCTCAATTAGTAACAAACCGTAATATTTATCAGTGGCGATGGGGGATTTTCGAACTATTAGATCACGTGTGCCATGTACCAGGGAGAACAGTAACAAGTGGCACACATACCACCATCCGGTGCTGCTCTTACTGCGAAGGATGCAGCAAGCAAATGAGGTTCGAACAGAACAAATTTTCATGTTGGAAACGCCCACCCCATTTAACGCAAGGATAGGTTCCCAGCCCGTCTCTCATGTACACCCATACACACTGGCGCCACCGTAATTTCAACCTTCTTACGGGAAAATCGAGCCTTGAGACTGCTGCAAAGCCCGATTAGAGGAGCTCTTCGGGGTGTACAACGTTTGCGTCGATGAGCAGCAGCAAGCCTTCCTGTTAGCCAATATGGGACCCGCAGTCTACTAGCTTTTACAACGGTACATACCGCACTTAGTACTGTATGCTTCCTTGCTTAGCTGACTGTTTCGTCGCTCAATACACGTTGCAGCAGCGCAACACAAATTTCTTAGCTGTCAAAATCTATATTCCGAAACAATACGGATTGGATAGCTAGCCTCAGGATCTCTCCAGGAATAACGGTTTCAGTGTTCCGCGCATCAGCTCTAATCAGAGTTGCTGACGACAGCCTCCGGCCTTTCCTCGAGGGCTGAAAGCCTCACATCAACCGGTCTCTGCGCAGGTTGGACAAAGACCATTCCAGGATACGTCGTTTCAAACCATTACCACCCTGCAAGCAGTGCTTTGTTAGCCGTGCATATCACCAATGCCGTTTCGGCAAGGCAAAGTATATAGCCTGTGGTAAGACTGGACATTAGGCCAAAGTCTCTCGCTGCTCTAGTCATGTGCCCCTGTACTGGGTCCAGGGGCACACCGAGGAGGATATTTCCTATCTCAGCAGACGTAGCGTTGTACAGATCATCTGTCTCTATAGGTCGAGATGGAAATCAGACCTTTCAGGCTGATAACAGATCGTTGGCTACAATCATCGACTGGACCACATGGCAAGCTTTCAAGACTCCTGTACTGCGTCCTTTTGAGACCAAGTGACGTAGTTTTAGTAGCGACCCCATTTCCACTGCAGGATGCTTCCCATGGCGCCGCAGTAACCCTGGCTCGAATTTTGCTTGTGGCGGCCCCGGAGTCATCCAGTCTGCTTGGTCTCGATTTCTTTAACGCCTAGGTACTCGATATTCACGACATTACCGGGGCTGTCCATGCAGTGGACCTATGCCCCTACACCACTGAACTCTTGGTGAAATTCTGATCAGTGTTCCAAAAGCCGTCAGCATGTGTTTCCAGATTCCAGGCATATATCCTGTTGTTACTACAGTCTGAAAGTTTTTTTAAGTCCCACAGTCTGGAGTTTGCACTCCGAGATAAGTTTCACTATGAATTGCAACACCGCCAGGAAGATGGCGTCCCATCCCAGTCACGCATAGTCATTATGGCTGAGGAAAAGACTCGGGCGCCTCTACACCTGTGGCTACTTCAGGGCGACTACCAATGCCCAACCCGTGATCATCGGACATCCCATTACAAGATCGAGGACATTGTCTTCTGTTTCTCAGAAAGTGGGAAGGATGTGGAAGGAGAGAAACATTTGTCTTGATGAATGTAGAACTACACTAAAATTGAAATTAAAAATATTTTGAATGTCGAATCAAAACACCTTCAGCCGTCTGAATTTGCAGTTGTCATTTTATTTGTGCAGCCGGTTTCAGCGCTACAGTACGCCATCTTCAGGCCCCCTGACCGACGTGTAGGAAATACGCAACCTATGGTCTAGACAAAATATGAACCAGCATTTAGGTATGGTATTTGCAGATATCTTCTTCGATGAAGGGATCGCTGTGTTAAGAAGAAATATACGGATACCAGTCACTTAATCCTGGCCCCTGTATCGACTTTACCAGAGGTTGGATCCTTCCTAGATGTCGGTCGGGGGGCCTGAAGACGGTGTAACGTAGCGCTGAAACTAGTTACACAAATAAAATAACAACTGAAAATTTAGACGACTGAAGCTGTTTTGATTTTTGTTATTAACCACCAAAAAGCTTGAGCGAACATGGTTAACAACTTACCTGTACAGCATAATTTTGGAGGATAAATATAATTTAGATCTTTAGAAACTGTGAGCTATACCAGATCGATGGTCCTAAATTGTCGAGCTGCTTTTGGATCGGGTCTGCCTTCGTGCTTCGCATTTCAGAGCGGGGCCCAATAACCTATACTAACGTACAGGCTTCGAAGCGTACTGATTCACTATATACCGCAGAATAACCGTAATTTGAAACTAGTTACGCGTGTATTGCTTAAATCAAATAATGGGTGTGGTTTCTCTGACAGTTCATGTGCACATTTAAAATGACCCAATTCACAGCAGTCATAATGGAAGCAATACCGTACAGCGCCAAGTATGGTTGACAAAAAATGAAAGGAAGTAAGACAGTGTAAGATGGTTCAAATGGCTCTGAGCACTATGGGACTTAACATCTGAGGTCATCAGTCCCCAAGAACTCAGAACTACTTACACCTAACTAACCTAAGGACATCACACACACACACGCCCGAGGCAGGATTCGAACCTGCGACCGTAGCAGCAGCGCGGTTCCAGACAGAAGCGCCTAGAACCGCTCGGCCACAACGGCCGGCAGACAATGTAAGGAGGCAGGCATAAATCTTTTCCGTAATAGAAACTCCTCTGTAGTCTTCTACAATAACTGGAGTGACTTTTCTTGATGGAGATAGTGTTTATATCACGCCCGTAGCTCTTGGAGTCCTACAGTGTCTATTGTTTCTCTAGTTAGCGCTGAGATGTAAGATACGCAAATCGCTGCTGTCTGGTGCTATCAGAAATCTACAAAAGCAGACACGTGTATTGTTGTTCCACAAACAGAAGCTCGTCTGGGACATTGTGAAGGGAATAAAATGAAGGCGAATTCGCTAAGCAGGCAGGGAAGGAGTTGTGTCTTTTTTCGAGCCCCGGCGGAGGCATTACTGCGCTGATCGCACCCGCCGATACGCCGCCCGGTGGCAGGCCGCGGGCCGCCTTCAATCAGCGCGCGAGCCGGAAGGGCGGGGGACCGCGACATGTCTGCGGACAGCGATATCGTAATCAGTAAGCGCCGCACGCGATTTGAAAATCTAAGCGAGTTCTTGCGGGCGCGCGGCCAATGTATTCACCGGACAGATCCGCGTCAGCAATGAAAGCACAAGTCCATCACAAGTCCCGCATACCTGTTGCCGGGTAAAGTGGGCGTTGAGCTTTGTCCGCGTGCAGTGGATTAAGCTTCCAGCAGGTTGCATAAGAGAGCTCGTAGTAACGACACAATTTCAAGCTGAGTCTGGAACCTTTTTTTCCTTTTTTTCCCAGATAAGTTCTAGTCTTCAGCCTGATGACTGGTTTGATACACCTCTCCTCGCTAGCCTCTGCATCTCTTTATACCTACCTCAACCAACATCAATTTGAGCCTTGGGCTCGCTTTACAAGTTTTACCTTCCACGATTTGCTCAGTTACCAAGCCGACATTTCCTCGATGCCTCAGGATGAGTCCTTCCAACTGTTCCTGTGTTTATGTTAAGTTCTGCTGCTAATTTCTTTTCTTCACAATTCTATCAGTTACCTCTTCATTAGGTATACGATCCAACCACCTAATCTTCCTAGTTCTTCTGTGCCACAATATTTTCAAAGTTTTTTCAACTATAGTTTCATGATAACTTGTGAATATGACTAAAGGACCTGGCGTCTAATTCGGAATATTCTACATCTACTTCTATACCCCGCAAGCCACGTTACGGCATGTGGCGCAGGGTACTTGTTTATCGATGTCTACATCTACATCTACATCCATACTCCGCAAGCCACCTGACTGTGTGTGGCGGAGGGTACCTTGAGTACCTCTATCGGTTCTCCCTTCTATTCCAGTCTCGTATTGTTCGTGGAAAGAAGGATTGTCGGTATGCTTCTGTGTGGGCTCTAATCTCTCTGATTTTATCCTCATTGTCTCTTCGCGAGAAGAGCAATATACTGCATGACTCTTCGGTGAAGGTATGTTCTCGAAACTTCAACAAAAGCCCGTACAGAGCTACTGAGCGTCTCTCCTGCAGAGTCTTCCACTGGAGTTTATCTATCATCTCCGTAACGCTTTAGCGATTACTAAATGATCCTGTAACGAAGCGCGCTGCTCTCCGTTGGATCTTCTGTATCTCTTCTATCAGCCCTATCTGGTACGGATCCCACACCGGTGAGCAGTATTCAAGCAGTGGGCGAACAAGCGTACTGTAACCTACTTACTTTGTTTTCGGATTGCATTTCCTTAGGATTCTTCCAATGAATCTCAGTCTGGCATCTGCTTTACCAACGATCAACATTATATGATCATTCTATTTTAAATCACTCCTAATGCGTACTCCCAGATAATTTATGGAATTGACTGCTTCCAGTTGCTGCTATTTTGTATCTAAATGATAAGGGATCTTTCTTTCTATGTATTCGCAGCCCATTACACTTGTCTACATTGAGATTCAATTGCCATTCCCTGCACCACGCGTCAATTCGCTGCAGATCCTCCTGCATTGCAGTACAATTTTCCATTGTTACAACCTCTCGATATACCACAGCATCATCCGCAAAAATCCTCAGTGAACTTCCGATGTCATCCACAACGTCATTTATGTATATTGTGAATAGCAACGGTCCTACGACACTCCCCTGCGGCACACCTGAAATCACTCTTACTTCGGAAGACTTCTCTCCATTGAGAACGACATGCTGCGTTCTGTTATCTACGACCTCTTCAATCCAATCAACCAATTGGTCTGATAGTCCATATGCTCTTACTTTGTTCATTAAACGTGATATGTCACTTCCCCCTTCTCCTGTTACACTCGCTTGTGGTTCGCACGAAGAACTATTGCCTCCATGTCGGCTCGAATCTCTGTAATTTCATCTCCACGGTCCTTTTGCGAGATATAAGTAGGTGGAAGCGATATTCAGTTGCCTCTTCTGAGACCTTATGTCCACGAATCATCACGGTTTTAGAATCATCGCATGTCCGAAACTCAGCTTGCCCTTTTCTCACATGGTATATTGCGAACTATGGGCGAAGGGCAACAGGCAGATTCCGTATTTCTAGATTTCCGGAAAGCATTTGACACGGTACCGCATTACAGGTTGGGATAATTTCGCACGTATGTGAGTGGTTCAAAGATTTTTGAAGTTACAGAACCGAGTATGTTGTCCTCGACGGCGAGTTTCATCGGAGAAACGGTTATGGCCAGGCGAGCCCCAGTGAAGTGTGATAGGACAGCTGTTGTTCGCTGTATGCACAAATAATTTGATGGACAGTGTGGGCAGCAATCTGTGATTGTTTGCTGGTGACGCTGTGGTGTAAGACAAAGTGTCGAAGTTGAGTGACTGTAAGAGAATACAATATCACTTAGACAAATTTTATAGTTAGTGAGATGAATGATAGCTAGCTCTAAATCTAGGAGAATCTAAGTTAATGCGGATGAGTAGCAAAAACAAACCCATAATGTTTGGACATAGCTGTAATATTATCCTGTTTGACACAATCACGCCGTTTAAAGATCTGGGAGTAACGAGGCAAAGCGATATGAAATCGAACAAGCACGTGAGGCTTGCGGTAGGAAACGCGAATGGTCGACTCCTGTTTATTGTCAGAATATTATGGTTCAAATGACTCTGAGCACTATGGGACTTAACTTATGAGGTCATCAGTCCCCTCGAACTTAGAACTACTTAAACCTAACTAACCTAAGGACATCACACAAATCCATACCCGAAGCAGGACTCGAACCTGCGAGCTCAGCGGTCGCGCGGTTCCAGACTGTAGCGTCTAGAACCTCTCGGCCACGCCGGCCGGCGTCAGAATTTTAGGAAAGTCGGTTCATCAGTGAAGGAGACCCTACATACGACGCCGGTTCGATCAACTCTTGAGTACTGCTCTAGCGTTTGGGATCCGTCGCGGGTCGGATTAATAGAAGACATCGACGCAATTCAGAGGCAGGCTGCCAGATTTGTAACTGGTAGATTCGAATAACAGATAAGTTTTAAGGAGATGTTTCGGGAACTCAAATGGGAATCCGTGGAGGAAAAAACTTCGTGTTCTGCCTTACGGCAAGACACCACTCTTGCAGCGTCTACATCTACATTTACATAGATACACCACAAGCCACCGTACAGTGCGTGGCGGAGTGTACCCTGTACCACTACCACTCATTTCCTTTCCTGTTCCACTCACAAATAGAGCGAGCGGAAAATGACCGTTACATGCTCCGTATGAGCCCTAATTTCTCGTATCTTATCTTCGTGGTCCTCACACGCAGTGTATGTTGGCGACAGTAGGATCGTTCGGCAGTCAGTTTCAAGCGCCATTTCTTTAAATTTTCTCAACCGTGTTTCTCGAAAAGAACGTCCCTTCCCTCCAGGGAGTCCGCCCCGATAGCTGAGTGGTCAGAGCGGCGGTCTGTCACGCCAATGATCCCGGGTTCGATTCCCGCCTGGGTCGGAGATTTTGTCCGCTCAGGGACTGGATGTTGTGTTTTCCTCATAATCATTTCATCATCATCAGTGGAAAGCAATGGGATGCCACCTCTGGAATCATTTCCGTAGACCCTCATGTTGTGGACCTCTCTGACGAGGCTTCCCCCATGACCAAACCTGCCGTAAGGCAGAACACGAAGTTTTTTCCTCCAGGGATTCCCATTTGAGTACCCGAAACATCTCCTTAAAACTTATCTGTTATTCGAATCTACCAGTTACAAATCTGGCAGCCTGCCTCTGAATTGCGTCGATGTCTTCTATTAATCCGACCTGCGACGGATCCCAAACGCTAGAGCAGTAATCAAGAGTTGATCGAACCGGCGTCGTATGTAGGGTCTCCTTCACTGATGAACCGACTTTCCTAAAATTCTGACTCCGGCCGGTGTGGCCGAGAGGTTCTAGACGCTACAGTCTGGAATCGCGCGACCGCTGAGCTCGCAGGTTCGAGTCCAGCCTCGGGCATGGATTTGTGTGATATCCTTAGGTTAGTTAGGTTTAAGCAGTTCTAAGTTGTAGGAGACTGATGACCTCTTAAGTTAAGTCCCATAGTGCTCAGAGCCATTTGAACCATAAAATTCTGACAATAAACAGGAGTCGACCATTCGCGTTTCCTACCGCAAGCCTCACGTGCTTGTTCGATTTCATATCGCTTTGCGCGTTACTCCCAGATCTTTAAACGGCGTGATTGTGTCAGGCAGGATAATACTACAGCTGTGTCCAAACATTATGGGTTTGTTTTTCCTACTCATCCGCATTAACTTAGATTCTCCTAGATTTAGAGCTAGCTATCATTCATCTCACTAACTATAAAATTTGTCTAAGTGATATTGTATGCCGGCCGAAGTGGCCGTGCGGTTAAAGGCGCTACAGTCTGGAACCGCAAGACCGCTACGGTCGCAGGTTCGAATCCTGCCTCGGGCATGGATGTTTGTGATGTCCTTAGGTTAGTTAGGTTTAACTAGTTCTAAGTTCTAGGGGACTAATGACCTCAGCAGTTGAGTCCCATAGTGCTCAGAGCCATTTGAACCATTTGATATTGTATTCTCTTACAGTCACTCAACTTCGACACTTTGTCTTACACCACAGCGACATCAGCAAACAATCACAGATTGCTGCCCACACTGTCCATCAAATTATTTGTGTATACAGCGAACAACAGCTGTCCTATCACACTTCACTGGGGCTCGCCTGGCCATAACCGTTTCTCTGATGAAACTCGCCGTCGAGGACAACATACGCGGTTCTATAACTTCAAAAATCTTCGAACCACTCACATACCTGCGAAATTATCCCAACCTGTAATGCGGTACCGTGTCAAATGCTTTCCGGAAATCTAGAAATACGGAATCTGCCTGTTGCCCTTCGCCCATAGTTCGCAATACATCATGTGAGAAAAGGGCAAGCTGAGTTTCGGACATGCGATGATTCTAAAACCCTGATGATTCGTGGACATAAGGTCTCAAGAAAATCTGCTATATTTGAACAGAGAATATGTTCAAAGATTCCGCAGCAAACTGAAGTTAGGGATATTGGTCTGTAATTTTACGGGTCCGTTCCTTTATCCATCTTAGATAAAGGAGTCACTTGTGCTTTTTTCCATTCGCTTGGGACTTTGCACTGGGGGAATGATTCGCGATAAATTTAATCTGAGGCCAGCGCTAGAGAATACTTCTTGTAAAACCAAATAGGGATTCCATCCTGACCTGATAATTTATTTGCTTTTATCTGTTTCTCTAAGCAGTGATATGTCATCCACACGCGCCGGCCGGAGTGGCCGAGCGGTTAAAGGCGCTACAGTCTGGAACCGCACGACCGCTACGGTCGCAGGTTCGAATCCTGCCTCGGGCATGGATGTGTGTGATGTCCTTAGGTTAGTTAGGTTTAAGTAGTTCTAAGTTCTAGGGGACTCATGACCACAGCAGTTGAGTCCCATAGTGCTCAGAGCCATTTGAACCATTTTTGTCATCCACACGAGAATTTGTTCAATAATGTTCAAATGACGGTATGTTTATAAGGTTTCTTGAACGCGAATTTAAAAATTCGACTTTGTTTTTTACTATCTACAACAGCCACATGAGACTGGTCAACAGCGGGCTGGATGGAAGCCTTAGACCCGCTAAGCGGTTTTATGTAGGTATAGAATTTTCTCGGGTAGTTTTCCATATTTTTTGCTAAGCTATGGCGACGCTAATTCCCACTGGAGTTGGCTGAACACCCCCGTGAGCTTCCGCGCTTGCTAAATGAACTTGTAACGAAACTTTCTGGTCTTCTTTGCATCTTTTATACTTCCTGTATCAGTCCTGTTTGGTCGAATCCCACACTGCCGAACTGTATTCACCTACTGGTCAAACGAGAGTTTTGTGAGCTACTTCCTTTGTTGACGGGCTGCATTTACTGGGGATTGTTCCAAGCTGTAACTTCCTGTTTGGCCCCTCGCACTCCACCAGTTCTGTCACGCCCTCAATCAAGTCGGACAGCTGGTGCTGTGTGTGGTTTTGGGCGCTCAACAGCGTTGTTTTTTAGCGCCGTTCTGTCCCTTCCTTGATTACGTCGACGTCGACGAGAATTTGAACTGCAGCTTTCCATTCTTTACATGTTTTAAGTTAGTGTGATGGCGTAGTTGTTTCTGTACTAGGAAGGTGGATATGAGGACATTACAGTGACCGTACGTCTAATGACTAACTACGCCGTCGTCGGTTGCTGTGTGTGACACTAGATAGAGGGAACACAGTGAATAGATACAGGGACCACAGTAAAAACAATCAGTGGATAAAAATGTAGAAGAGGTGAGCAACCATAATATCCGGAAGCATCTTCTCGCTATTCTGCACATAAGTAAACACTCCAACGATACCACTGTTTAGCATGGCCCGCCACAGAGCACGGAGATTAACATGTATACTGGAATGATATAGCATTTGATGTCCACAGCATGGAGAAAGGTGACCTCCCCGATGAGTCGCGACACACACTGGTGCACGCGGATGGCAAGGACGAGTACCTGGAAACTCAGAAGCAGTGATACCTCACACTTTGTTACAGGGCACTGATCAGGCACATGGGACTTCAAAAATAAAGTTACACGTTATTTTCACAGGCCAAATATCTTTTATTGAATGCTACCCAAGATATCAAACTGACACAGATATACGACACTATTGTTAAGCATAGTTAATACCGGTCGTAACTTTCTGCCTGTGGTTCGGTTCCTCGTATGACAGAAAAAAAATGGTTCAAATGGCTCTGAGCACTATGGGACTTAACATCTATGGTCATCAGTCCCCTAGAACTTAGAACTACTTAAACCTAACTAACCTAAGGACATCACGCAACACCCAGTTATCACGAGGCAGAGAAAATCCCTGACCCCGCCGGGAATCGAACCCGGGAACCCGGGCGCGGGAAGCGAGAACGCTACCGCACGACCACGAGCTGCGGACGTATGACAGAAATCCGCTCTTTCATCACGGAAGCGTTCGAGAATTGTTGTGTGAACGTTCTCATCCTTGGAAAACCTTTTTCCCCCAGATGTTCTTTTAGCCTGCCGAAATGATGGAAACTGCGTGGTGCCGGTTGTGGACTACATGGAGTATCAGCACCGCCCACAAGCTTCCAAGTGTTTCAGCTTGGAAGTGCGTTTCCAGTTGGTGCGCCATTCCACTCCCACACTGTGATACAGTTGTTATCCGTACCGCTGCAGAGCTGTGTCTGCAGGAAACCCGGAACGCGGACTCTCCTCTGATTTCGCGCTCATCTCGATATGCAGTGGGCTTAGCGTGGAACTACATGTGTGACTCAGTTTGTGAAGTAGTTTATAGAGGAGCATTTATGTGGAAAAGGTTTTCATGGCATGTGATGGGATCCCCAATACATATCTCGTCGTCTCTCAGTGGCGAACGACTCATAAACCTAATGTCATCTCACGTGCAACTGTTTCATCACCGGCAGTGCACCGATGGCGACCTATAGCAAGGCGATGCACCACTCGATCACTTCCTAAGGGGTCACAATGGTTTTTAAGATAAACTTAACGGAGGTGATAGCGCTACTGTCGCTCCAAGACCACATTATATCAGTCTTATTAAGGAGAGAAGTAACCCAATTCAGACAGCTAAAACAGAATAAAAATTATTTAAAAAAGGAGACGTGTCTGCACTGCCACTGAGGGAGGTCATTTCAGGTTTGAAGATTAATGGTTCTAAAATACGAGAATGAAGGTGGAAGCCAGAATCCTTCGCAAGATCACTAGTAGCACGCGGGGCTTACGACCACAAACCCTGAGACAGACGGCCCTAGTAACATGTTACAGCATTGCAGAGTATGCATTCCCACTGTGGTACAAATATACCCACACAAACATAGTTCACCACCATCAGTTTTCAACTATATTAGCCGGTCCGCTGTGTCTCCATTTCCTGCAATCTATTGTTGCTGTATGTCCTGCCTTCCACCACATCATCCCTGTATGACGTATCTTGCTCAGTTGCCTCTTCTTCCGATCCACATACGCTTCTAACACTGTTTTTATAAGCCCTTCTTTGTTTCTTAACACATGTTTAACTCAGTTTTGTTTCCTTTTTTCTGTTACGTTCAGTAACACTCTTCCCTCTTTGCGAAAACTAGCGTGGTTGACAAGACGTGCAGGCTTGTTGAAGCTTGTAATTCTTAATGCTTTCCCGGCGCTCTGTTGACATCTTGGATATTCGGGAATCCAGCCGGATGTTCGCGTCGTTCTCGCACGATATTTCAACAGCGTGCCTCGCTGTCTTCTTCAGGTGCTACCTGAGACTGTAGCACCTGAAGAAGACAGCGAGGCACGCTGTTGAAATATCGTGCGAGAACGACGCGAACATCCGGCTGGATTCCCGAATATCCAGGTTGTTGAAGCTTGTTTGAAAGCTACGCCACTTGAAAGACTTTACCTTTGGAGACCCACCCACCTAAACGGAACTGGATCGTGTGAAACTCACTCAGTAGTCTTCGTTCTGGCGTTGGAAAAGTAACCCCCAGAAATGACCCTTATGGATACCCTCAACTGTGACTGCGGAGAACCACACACCACGGCGCACCTTCTGGATGTCCAACGTAAAGCACAGAAGAGTATTTTCTGCTTGCGGCTCCGAGCACAATTGAAGTTGCGACATTTTGGTCAACAGCGGTGTAACTTGGTTATTCTGTCTTTCATTTGCTTTTGAAGGTAGTAACGTTATATTTTATATATTCTAAGGAGTAAATATAAAATAACGGACCTAAAGCCGACAGAAGCACTGGTCAGTGAAGAAGCAAAGGGTTAACAGACAATTATGACTAGCAGCTTGGCGAAAAGCTAAACATTTGTTGAAACAATGTGTGCATTTCCAGACGAACCCCGGACCGTCTTCCGTGAAAGTTGGACTTTCAGCAAACAGTGCATCATCCAAGGGAGAGCTCATTGAACCCAGGGAAGCGTCCTGGGACCTCTTCTGTTCCTGATCTATATAGATGACCTGGGTGACAATCTGAGCAGTTCTCTTAGGTTGTTCGCAGATGATGCTGTAATTTACCGTCTGGTAAGGTCATCCAGTATCAGTTGCAAACGATTTAGAAAAGATTGCTGTATGGTGTGGCAGGTGGCAGTTGACGCTAAATAACGAAATGTGTGAGGTGATCCACATGAGTTCCAAAAGAAATCCGTTGGAATTCAATTACTCGATAAATAGTACAATTCTAAAGGCTGTCAATTCAACTAAGTACCTGGGTGTAAAAATTACGAACAACTTCAGTTGGAAAGACCACATAGACAATATTGTGGGGAAGGCGAGCCAAAGGTTGCGTTTCATTGGCAGGACACTTAGAACATGCAACAAGTCCACTAAAGAGAAAACTTACACTACACTCGTTCGTCCTCTGTTAGAATATTGCTGCGCGGTGAAGGATCCTTACCAGGTGGGATTGACGGAGGACATCGAAAGGGTCCAAAAAAGAGCAGCTCGTTTTGTATTATCACGTAATAGGGGAGAGAGTGTGTCAGATATGATGCGCGAGTTGGGATGGAAGTCATTAAAGCAAAGACGTTTTTCGTCGCGGCGAGATCTATTTACGAAATTTCAGTCACCAACTTTCTCTTCCGAATGCGAAAACATTTTGTTGAGCCCAACCTACATAGGTAGGAATGATCATCAAAATAAAATAAGAGAAATCAGAGCTCGAACAGAAGGGTTTAGGTGTTCGTTCTTCCCGCACGCTGCTCGGGAGTGGAATGGTAGGGAGATAGTATGATTGTGGTTCGATGAACCCTCTGCCAAGCGCTTAAATGTGAATTGCAGAGTAATCATGTAGATGTAGATGTAGATAGGGGCTCCTCAAACAGTGGTGACCAGTACAGCAACCATTTACCAATGCAAGAGCTTACCTCGACCTGCACTGTCACCATGAACACCATATGAATGTTGCGTCACTCCATCCATGTGCTCCAGGATCAACACTGGAAAACTCCAAGCCGACTTCATTGCACCCACGGAACATATATGTTGTTAGATATGTTGCCTGGCTACAAATGAAGTGCGCTCGCTCTTTCATCCTACTGGGCTTTAATAATTTCACATTTTCACTTACAAGGAACTCCTTGAGTGCGTTTTCGCAACTTCAATCTTTAGTAAGACTGATCTGAAAGTGTTTTGTTAACAACTATGACAGGAAAAATATTAGCTGCTAATGACTCGCTATGTACACCAGGAGTGCCACAGAAGATGAACGTCCGGTAGGTGCAGAGATCAAACTTCTGTGGGATGTATGTGTTGCGCTCCACAAAATGGACGTCGCCGACATTCAGGAGACATTCGAAACAATCCATTAACTAGCACCATGAATACCAAACGAAAAATGACTTGCCACAGTGATCACAAAGGTTCGTGCCATCAAGACTGAAGACGATCTTCTTTGGAGTCACAAACAGTGGAGGACGTTGAGCTACGTATCCACTCTTAGCGAATGCATGTAAAATCATATTGGTGTAACGGGATGATGAGAACTGATGGAATGTGGTGGCACGCAACTGAATGCGAAACAGTCTGTCGTGGAGCTTACTGTCAAACTGGCTAACCCTTAACGGGTAGCTGCAGATAACGCGATAATATGTTTTATAGGCAAGGAAAGCGGCTGAATTTGTCCAGTCGTTCCAAGTGCTATAAATTGCAATGTCACACACCTTTCAGGAGGAATAGTCAGCTCTAAAGGAGTGTGATTTTTATATATAGACAGGAATCAACGAAAAGCAGTTATTTTGACTGGCTACTGGACAAAAGCAGTGCTCATACGATGGTTACATTTCTCTTACGTTCATTTTCCCCACTCTTCTTTGCTGTAACATGAATATTCCTTAATCCCTTGCAAGATCACACACATGAGAAAGTATCGTAGGGGCAAAGCACCTCCGACTTATCAGAGCACACCAAATAACGTTCCAGCCAATTTACCATCCAGATAAACGGTCAACATAATTTGCATACGAATGTGTTAAGGCATTGATGTTTGTTGACCTGATACAACTATCTTGGTACCTTGATTTCCAGGATCCCTTTCGTACGTATTTCCCCTTCAAGTTCTGATTGGTCAGAGTTGAAAACAAATTCGATACTGAACGATGGAATATGTTTATCTCATCTACAAATTTTCGGGAAGGTTCCGCAGTTTTCTGTGCATCGTCAAGTTCACGAATTGTTTGTAATTTCATTATCTTACGTCTTCCAATTCCATAGTGCTGTTTGAAGTTATGCAAGCATCTACTGCTTCCCTTGAAACCACTGTTCTCTACGTAGTGCACAATTTTATGTGCATAGCTTAGTATGTCACTGTCATGCACATCCCGTAAATTGTATCGAGAAACGTTGAAACGCGCAAATACTAGTTTTCGTAACAAGTGCGCCTTGTCCTCTCTTGATTGTCCGTAGTTTTTCTTATGCACTACACATTCATATTGCTGCGGAATTAGTCGATATCTGTTCAAAAAATGGTTCAAATGGCTCTGAGCACTATGGGACTTAACTTCTGAGGTCATCAGTCCCCTAGAACTTAGAACTACTTAAACCTAACTAACCTAAGGACATCACAAACATCCATGCCCGAGGCAGGATTCGAACCTGCGACCGTAGCGGTCGCGCGATTCCAGACTGTAGCGCCTAGAACCGCTCGGCCACCCCGGCCGGTGATATGTGTTCATAAATGTTTTTTGATTACCCTGTGGATGTCCTTCCATGTAACTAATTATGTTTCGTACGCGCTCTTATGTCGACGATTGTCGTTTAGAACGTTTAACTGGAAACGGGATTTGTGTCTCCCTGTGTGTCAAGAATGATGAACTACGTGGCTCGACATATGTTTCAATATTAGTTAAGCACATACCGTCATCATTGTACTCCTAGTGTACATTGTCTGCACAGTCGAGCGTATAGGACAACACACATTCCACTGACTCATCTTGCAGAAACGCTAATATTTCATCCGGCACTTCTTTCTCACTCTGCGAAATTTCTTGTGTTCCTTTCTGACGTAATGTCAACTTCGGCAAATGTTGTTGTAAATACAATGCAATGACTGCTTTTTCTACCGTTGCCTTTGCTCTGATTTGCATCAACACCACTCGCACTGTAGCACTGTTGAGAGTTACTCCTCCACTAAGCAGCTCAGCTATGCTCCGTAACCTCAAACTGCGCACATTTTTAGATGCTAGTCCCGCCCGTGTTGCTATTAGCAGCCAATGTTGTGGCTGCATGGTAGACAATGTGCGATCGTCGAATGCTCTTAACATTATTGGCCTTTTGTGACCTAGCACTCAACATTTACCTTGTTATATGACGAATAAGGGAAGAATTTACACCACAGCAACTTCTATTCTGTGGTAATGTACATCGTTTCAAGCAGATGGTCAGCGTCTTGTTAAATAACATCTGAGTTGTGACTTTCGTGGGTCTACTGGTAAGAACACTTTGTTGTATGGTATCGCTTCTTTAGCGACTCGTGGCTCTGTAGTATTTCCATTCGTCAATCTCCAAACGTCGATTGCAAACATATGCAGAGTTTTACAGATAAATGACCTTAATAGACGGTAGAACTGACACATCTGCATATTTTAAAATCATTTACGGTCACCTTTAGCCCTTCGTCACAGGCTACTTCGGTTGAAAGCCAGATTTGCGTCTTCAGATCCAGCTGCATTGCGTCTCCGCAGTTGCGTGAGCGGTCACGGATCTCGATAAATTCCGCGCGCTCCTGGCGTCCCGTGGCAGCCGTGCGGTGACAGGTCGCCGCCGTCAACACGGCGAACAGGAATGCTACCCGCTACTAGGTATCTGTAGTTGACGTTCTCCTGATTGTTACCAATGTAATGTGAAGGTTTCCTTCGGAACAATTTTATAATTTCCATTTTTGATTCTGATTAATTACATTATCTATCTATCAAAAGTATGCGGACACCTCTGTGTAATGCGTAACTCACAATTAAATGTCACTAGACACGGACCTGCCGTTAAAAAAGGAAGGCGGGGAGTACTGTGTTGTCAGTAGTATGCGTCGGTTAGCAGAGCTCAGTGATTTCAACGTAGACTAGTCACTCGATGTCAGCGGAGTAACGGTTCCGTCAGGGGCGTTTCAACCCCTCTAAAGCTGTACAAATCGACTGCTGGTGATGTGACAGAAGTGGAAAGGCGAAGGAACAACCGTAGACAAACCAAGACCAGGCAACCTCGTGTACTGACGCGGAGGAATCACAGAGCATTGCGAAGGGTAGCCTAAAAAATAAAAAAAAAATAAAAATAAAATCGCTTGAAATCAGCGAAAGATGTACGATGTCCGTCGTGAGTTCCAGCGTGCTACCAGCAGTCCAGCTAGCACAATTGTGTGGGTAGGGAGTTAAAGAGAATGAGGTACAGTTTCTCATAAGCCACAGGGTTCTGCAGTCAGTGCTAAGGGACGCTTGAGGTAGTGTGTAGAGGGGCGCCACTGTGCAGTGGATGGCTAGAAACCTGTGGTTTGAACTGATAAACCACGCTATATCCTGCGGCAATCGGAAGGGCTGGTGTTTCGCGAATACCTCTAGAACGTTACCTGCCATCAACTGTATCGCCAACAGCGAAATTCGGAATAGGTGCTGTTACGGTATGGGGATTTTTCTCGTGATTATGGCGTGGTCACCCTATTGTGATTAATAAAACGCTAAATGCGGAATGATAACACATTTTAAAGCATTGTGTTCTGTGTAGAGTAAAGAACCATATGGGAGGCGATTATTGTATCAAAACCACAACGCATTAATCAGCACCGGTGAGGCAGATATGGGGTTTTTTCTCGTGATTATGGTGTGGCCACCCTACTGTGCTTAATATAACGTTAAATGCGGATTGATAACACATTTTAAAACATTGTGTTCTGTGTAGAGTAAAGGACCATATAGGAGGCGATGGTTGTATCAGAACGACAATGCGTTAATCAGCACCTGTGAGGCAATGGTTTGTGAACAATAACGTTCCTGAACGGACGACTGGTCTGTCCGTAATAACGACCTGACACAATGGAACACCTTTGGGATGAGTTACGACGTTGACTTCGCTCCAGACTTCTCTGGTTTCGAGTCTTGAGAAAGAATGGACTGACATTCAGACACCTCATTGAAAGTGTGTCCAGACGATTTCAGGCCGTCATACGGTAAAAGCGAAGCTTGGACACATCCTATATAGTCATACAGTCACCGTAAGACAGCATACATTAAGTGTGCCCCCAGAGGCTACTTGTATTGTTTATAGTCCGCAGCTCGTGGTCGTGCGGTAGCGTTCTCGCTTCCCACGCCCGGGTTCCCGGGTTCGATTCCCGGCGGGGTCAGGGATTTTCTCTGCCTCGTGATGAATGGGTGTTGTGTGCTGTCCTTAGGTTAGTTAGGTTTAAGTAGTTCTAAGTTCTAGGGGACTGATGACCATAGATGTTAAGTCCCATAGTGCTCAGAGCCATTTGAACCATTTTTTTGTATTGTTTATCAATATCTTGTTTATTGACTAATGGGATCTTTATTATGAACGTTGTGTAGTTTTCCCCCGGCGGATTGGCGCCCATTTCAGGAAATTCACTCGTTTCTCGTCGCGGGTAAGACGTTGAAAACAGGCCGGTCGGGACTGTTGCTCGCACCCCTGACGTAACATTCCTTCGCTACAGGTTTCATTATAAAATCCAAATGTGTCTAATCGAGTGAAATGGCACAGTCCGATATCACTGTTGTTGTTCACTGAAGTAACTTGGTCAGTATTATGGCTCAAGTGTATTAGTTTCTTCTTTCCGAAATTGTTGCTCACGAATCTTCGGATTCTTATTTGTACTAGAATACTGTCGGCTGTAGACAGGACTCCATATCTAAATGGTCTGGCTTCCGATGGGACGAACTTAGGGAAGGAAAGTATCGATATCAGCCGAAATAAACCATGTAGACTCGTTGAATAGGACTTAAATGTGAAAAACTTGCTACTGAATCTGCAGACATCTCAAGATAAACTTAGGGATGTAGTGCATCGTTTAAAGTTCTGTACACGATTTCGTTTGTAGCGGGTTTCAAGTACGCGTCTAGCACCAAAATGTCGGTTTTCTGTGGTTTTTCCTGTAACGATTAAGGACAATGCTGGGGTGGTTTATTTGAAGAGGGTACGGCAATATCCGTACCCTTGCCGGGGCCCAGTCTGAAAAAAAAGTAAGATCAGGGTTTCACACCTCGATATCGAAGAGTTCGTTAGATATGGAGCCCAAGCTCTAGTTGGGCGATGATGGTGAAGGAAATCGGTCTTGTCCTTTCGAAAGGAAGTCTCCCGTCATTCGTTTTGAGCGATGCAGTGAAAACGTGGGAAACGGAGATCCGGATGGTCGCAAAAGTGATATGAACTTTGCTACTCCCCATTGCAAGCCCAGGGCCTCAACTGTGCTCTGTTTCCAATGATCTCGACGTCTTCGATTAACAGATAATCTCCGTTAATCGATTTTCCACCTCTCTCAATCTGAGGAAGGAA
Organism: Schistocerca cancellata; assembly: GCF_023864275.1. Lineage (NCBI taxonomy): Eukaryota > Metazoa > Arthropoda > Insecta > Orthoptera > Acrididae > Schistocerca > Schistocerca cancellata. Next base: position 602,462,957 of record NC_064631.1, on the reverse strand, counting down.
AAAAAAACGCTCGTACTACGAATGTAAAACTTTAGTCCGTAAATCCAAAACTCAAAAAATGGTTCAAATAGCTCTGAGCACTATGTGACTTAACTTCTGAGGTCATCAGTCCCCTAGAACTTAGAACTACTTAAACCTAAGTAACCTAAGGACATCACACATATCCATGCCCGAGGCAGGATTCGAGCCTGCTACCGTAGCGGTCGCGCGGTTACTGACTGTAGCGCCTAGAGCCGCTCGGCCACTCCGACCGGCTATCACTAACTCATTTTAGAAAACTAGTACGATAATTGGGGTATGATGACATGAGAAACAAATAACAATTCTGAATAGTACTTGAAGATCTAAATCTATATTTGTATTCCTCAAAACCACTGTACAGTGCATGGTTGAGGGAATATCGCATAAATGTTATCGACTTACTTTCGCATCCCACAGGGCGAGGGGAGTATGAGTGTCCACATGCCTCAGCACATGCTTTAATATCCTATCTTATTCTCAAGAGCTCTGTGCAATGTGTACGTTGGTGGCAGCGTGATGGTCGTAATCTTTCTCCCATACACATTGTTTACGTTTACAAAACAGTGTCTCAAGCGAACTACAACTTTCTTCGAGGCACCACATTTAAGTTCCCCGAGAATTTATTTTATACTTTTGTGTGGGCTACATCGATGTGTTAGGATCGTAGAATCGCGACTCCGAATTCGTTGAATGTTTCTTGCCTACGTTATAAGGACCGCTAACATTATACAGATTTCGTCGTACTGTCATCTTTTACCAGGTGAGAAATTGATGTTAATGAGAAGAAATATGAAACAACGACATGAAAAATGAAATCCTAAGAGACAGCAGTTTGGTTTTTGTGTTTGAGGAAAGGCCTGAGCATTCGAAATTGGTTCTCACGTATATGAATGGCTCGAAGACGTTTTCGGTAATAAAACCTGTTACGCTGTCCTCAGCGGTGAGTGTTCATCAGAGGGAGACAAATATATCGTCATCACTTCCCCGTGCAAGTGTGATACTAGCGCTGTTGTTGTCTACAGATGAATAATCTGACGGTAGAGTGAGTAACAACCCGCAACTGTCTGCTAATGATGGTATAGCGTACGAGCAATTGTACTCGTTTACTGAGTGTAGGAGGATAAAGGATGACTTGGACGAATGTTTGTTTGGCGTGATGAATAACAGCTTGATCTACATGTGGAAAAATCAAAGTTAGCACAGATGAGCAGGAAAAACAATTCTGTTATCTTCGAATGGTGATTTAGTTGTTTGCTAAGTGACACAGTCACGTCCATCGAATACCTGTGTGTCACGTTGGAAAGCGACATAAAATGGAACAAGCACGTAAGGTCGTTCTTAAGGAAGGCGAGTGGCCGACTTAGGTTTGTTGAGAGCTCTAGAAAGGCTTAGTTCATAAGTAAAGAAGAGCACATGCTGGAAATTTGTTCTACTGGTTGAGTGTTTGGGATCCACACTAGGCACAATAAAAGGAAAACATAGAAGCAATTTAGAGGCGTTCTGCTACATTTGTTACCAGTATGTTTGATCAACACGTGTCTATTACATAAATGTTCCTGAACTCCAGTGGATATCCCTGGAGGAATATAACGTTGTTCTCACGAAACAATGCTACGAAAATTCAGAGAACTGGCATTTGCGACAGATGGCAGAACAAGTCTACTGCTAGCAAAGTATGACTCGCGCAAGTGCCATGAAGACAAGATAAGAGAAAACAGGGCACGTATTTCCGCAACTCAATTTGCGAGTGTAACTGGAGAGATTGGCAGAGGCACAATGTACCCTCCACCATGCACCGTAAGGTAACTTGCGAAGTATGTATGCAGATGCAGAAGACAAAAGTAGCACCAATCAATCAAATTACATACAAAAAGGCGGTACAAACGTGGAAGACTGCATGCGTACGTGGCGCAACGCGTATTTCTTTTACGTACATATAAAAGAACTTCGACAGACGGTGACGTAAACCTTTTAAATTTCAAGACCTTGGTTTAACGGAGATCTCTTTACCCATTCCAGAAGGCAAATGTAGACAATGCGAAAAAGTGCTTCCTCGGAAAGAACCCTGTAAATTACGCGTTGATGTTCAATAAACGGACGTGAAGGACAGACCTGAAATGAGTTTTCCAGAAAACGGTCGCGTCGTAAAAGGTATCACATCGAGGTTAACGCCATGTAGGACGGGCTTTGGAGTTTGCCAACAACATCACAGCAAGTAACGGTATGTTCACCCATTAAAGATACTATTTAAGAGGTTCATTTTATAGGTGAAATTAACAACATGCAAAATTATTACCTGCCACAAGTCGCATTAACGTTAACTTGTTAGTGGCTACTGTACTATTAGTGACATGTACATATACGGACCTAATGTCGTACCTGTTTGATGAATGTTCCCAAGAAACTCTGATGTCGAAATTGTGAAAGTATCCGCAGATTTTGTGTTCAGGTGCCAAATTGATTCCGGGAGTTTCTAAGAACCTGACATTGTCTTTCTATGCAAAGCTCAGTAAAACTAGCAGCTGTCTGATATCTCCAACACAAAAATTTGGCAATGAGAAATGAAACAATTAGTAACAGTAAAACGAGCTGAGCATATTTCGGCTTCACATGCAAGAGCTTTATAAAAGGTGAAGCAGCCATTTGCGCGTTGTCACGTGTCGGTTCGAGCAGCGAAAGAGGTGCCTAACGTCTTCTGGACACGCCCTCAGGCCTTCTGGCTATCACTCTGTGGGATCGTGAGGGAGCTGAAGTTTCCTCCACCAGATCGGCGAAAACTGGCAGCTGTGACTGACGGTCAGACGGCACCTTCTCCTGGCCAAGATACTCAGAAGCGCCCAGATATCACACCATATCACACGAAAGTAATATGTATGCTCTTTTCTAATTATGCCATATACGAGTAGTCTCCTGTACTCAGCACTGCACATTCTAAAGTAGTCATTTCCCATAAAATATTCACTGAAGTAATGTGCTCAGATTTTTATTAATTTTTTTATTTATTTAATTTTTTTTGCTCACAAAAATCACAGGCCTATAACAGTAAAACTGCATCAGCTGGTAATAGAGTGTGTAGACCATGAAGCCTAATAGGAAAGTTAAAATTTTATTAAACTGAAGATAATAGAAACGATTGGTTTGAATGATACTTAATTGAAAGATTGCGAAAGTGCACTGAATAATTCAAACAATGCTGAAAGTAGAGATAAAATTTGGCGGAAAAAAATTAAGTGAATATAACCCCACAAAGTTAAATTTTGGATCCACTCTTACTTCCTACGTACCTATTCCATATGAACACATACATCCATCATAGCTCAAGACCTGACGTCTTATGGAAAGTATCACCGGTGTTAATATGGTGAAAAAACACCTCTGCTTCACTTGCCATTATCAATTTATTTTGATAACCAGTTTTGTTTTGGTGCACAGATCATATTCAGATTGAAAATTACTGCTGAAAAACTTATTTTCGTTTTAAAGGATAAGGATGCAAAAGAAACATCTACGTCTATACAAGTACTCTGCAACCCTCCTTACGGTGTGTGGTGGAGGGTTCTTCGGGTACTACTGTCACTTATATGCAAAATTTGCAAACGAAGCAGCAGAAAAATGACTGTGGAGTAAATCTCCGCATGATATCTAACTTCTTTGATTTTCTCGTTGTGCTCATTTCGTGACATGTATGTGGGACAAAGTTTTTCGACTCAAACTACAGGAAGATAGAAACCAGTCTTTAATGCAGTTACCAAAAGACCACACTAGTCAACATATCGTAAGAAAATAGTGTAAGTGTGAAATTATACAGGGTGAGTCACTAACTATTGCCACCGAGAATAACTCCGAAAGTATGACAGTAGCTGAAAAGTTGGTGGTACAAAAGTTGTATGCGACGGCGGGGGTCGTAATATGACGCTGGTGTTTTATTGCTAGGTGGGATTGCGTCAGAGATATGAAGGTCAACTTTGTTTTCTTAAATGGGATGCTATAGTTTGGTACTTATTTTCTGATATGGGCTATTGAGACGAATCCAATGATGTGTAACAGTAAGGTCTTTGAAGGTCAACGAAGGTCAAAAAGGTACCATAAACGTCCATTTACAGAAGGTGTTCGAAGTGATGACCATTGGTATCAATGCAGTGCTGCAATCTTCATATCATGGATTGAGTGGTATTCCTTATCACTTCGGCACTTATCGAAGAACATGCTCTGACAATTCTCTCTCGCATATCTTCAGGTGTAGTTGGCACATCTTTATAAACAATGTATTTTACGGATCCCCACAAGAAAAAACCCAGAGGCGTCAAGTCGGGCGAACGAACGGGCCACAACACATCTCTTCCGCGTCCACTCCAACGATTTGGGAATTGTCTCTGCAACTCGTTTCCAGCCATCAGCGAAAAATGTGCCTGACACCCATCGTGTTGATACCACATTCTTTTCCTTGTTCCTAAAAGTATTTCTTCAATAACAGACATAGTGTTCCTTGCAGGAATGTGGTGTACTTCCTAACATTAAGATTTCCTTCTGTAAGATAGGGGCCTATAATTCTGTCTTCCAGAATCCCACACATACATTCACCGACCACGGTTTTTGGTGTGTAATTTTCCGCAGCCAACATGGATTTTTAGATGCTCAATAATGCATAATATTCGAAGTAACATTTCCATGGTTCGTGAATCTAGGCTCGTCAGTAAACAAAATAAAAGTAATAAAATTGTCATCCCTCTGAATCTGAAGTTGAGCCCATCGGCAGAATTCAATGTGACGCATACAATCCGTACCAGATTTATGGCGATGAAGAAGACGAACAACACTACTCTGGCTCATGCCAGATGCCCTTGCGATTTGACGCGAACTAACACAAGGATCGCGAACCACAGTGGCAAGAGTACCATTTTCCGTTTCCTAGTTAGTAACTTTCCTTTGCCGGATATGTTTCCGACCTGTTAAAGATCCAGTGGTTCTCAGTTTATCGTACAGATATTTAAATGAACGACGTGTAGGGTGAGTACGTTGAGGATAATTTTCAGCGTATAAGTCTGTAGCTCTCACTGAATGTCGTTGACATTTTCCGTAAATGAGAAGCATATTGACTTGTTCTTCGATGGAATACATCATTCATATTCACTTGCATCGACGATACTAATCTTACCGTTCCCATTATTGTTGTATTGTGAAACCGTCGAATGGTGTTTACATGTCAATGGCACTGTAGAAGGATACGCCGTATTCGGCGAATGTTTACTATTTGTACGATGTACGAGAGAGAATTGTCAGAGCATGTGCTTCGATAAGTGACGAAGTGATAATTGGTCGGAAACTTCGTAATACCATCGCAGGTGTTGTCAACGTCTGCGCTGGTGGCGCCACTGCTGCGCCCGTAGCGTAAACATTGTCAGGAATCTCTCTGGATCTTCTCTGCATCGAGTGCTCTCGTCCATGCACCGCTAAGATTATATCCACCGTCACAGCTGAAGATATTCTCGCACATTCTTACTACTGGAGACTGTTTAGTTACAAAATCCCATTGTGTAGAAGCCTGGGACAAAACTTTTGTTTCGTTAAATGGTATTTTATGTCTATTTGTGAGGCTGTGCTCAGCAACTGCAGATTTCCCCAGTTATCGATTTTTAATATACCGTTGCTGTTATGCACAGCGGTCGGAGGCGATGCGGATAGACTGACGATGTAATTGCTTCGCCACTCACAAGCGATTTTATAAATCCCAGGGATTCTGAGACTGTCGTTAACACGGCGTAGCATTTTCTTTTATCTTCTTAGGAGGTCAGAAAATAGATCTTATATCTCGTCTTCCCACGACTATGCCGATTTTGCTGGATGTAGCGCGGCAGAAATGACGGAATAAAGTGGATGCTGAACATTTTCATGTTTCTTTTTCTTGGATAACACTGATCATATTATGTGAGCCATAGCCGTTCTTTCGGTACTAATACATCAGATAATTAATTTCGGAATCCAAGTTTTCCGCGTGAGAAACAGTTTTTGCTCTGTGGTTTTAAAAATACTGTCTTTTGCATTGGATGGTGAAAACTCCGGGCGTGGTTGCCTGAGTGGCCGAGACGCCCATTCAACGTTCGTCAAAAATGGCAACCTTCCTTCTTTCTCTGTCTCGACAGTGGACTGCATGTTTGGATGGGTACTGTTCATGTGTTCATGGGAGTTCTCAAGAGCCTCTAAGCCTTGTGGTCGGACCATAAACGTATCGTCAACATGACAAGTACGTGAAAATTGATGAGGGGTAGAAAAATCTGATGCACGTCCCTCAGTATGTCCCATTAAAGTGTTGGCCACTGCTGGAGACAAGAGAAAACCCATAGCCATTCCGTCCGTCTTTTCAAAAAATTTGCCGCCATACAAGAAGTAGGTGGTCATTAATACATGTCGGAACAAATTTGTCGTTTCAGGATGAGAATGCCCTGCCAACACTTTTACTGTGACCTCCACAGAAATTTTTGTAAGTAGTGAGACCACCCCAGGCTGACTAAAATATCGTTTGGGCCAACTCTGATCATTTTATTTTCTCTGTGAAGGTCTGAGAATTGTTGATGTGATGTTCACAGCGGTCAGCTATCGGAGTCATCAACTTAGTTAAATATTTGGCCAGCCCTTAGTTAGGAGACCCAACAACACTAACAATTGGCCTGAGTTGAATACCTTCCCAGTGAACTGTAGGTAATCCGTACAGCCTAGGCGTCAGGAGCTCGTGCTCTAAGACTTCTGATGACATCCTGTGGTAGACAGAATTCCTTAGGAGCTCCACCATTTCTCTGCTGTATGACGCAGCTGGGTCCCGATATGGCATTTGTACGTGCTATTCTCCAACAACGATGCTACTTTGCTGTCATGTTCAGTGGTATTAAGAACAACCGTGGCATTTCTCTTGTCAGACGGAAGCACCACAAGATCTTCATCTTGCCGCAATGCAAAACTTTGTTCTCAAAAAAAAATTGTGGTGGCATACAGAACATATTATTTCTGTTAACGGATCATGACACATCATGGTAACAACAACAAATATAACTGTGGCACTACCGTACGCCACACCGTTGGATGAATGAACGTTTAACTAACTTGGCAAGTGTTTCAGACATTCTGGAAACTGGCACCTATGTTTATCGCATCGTCCTTCACGCTTATATTGAGGGGTACTTAGTATAACTTCCCAGACAGTCTTCAAAAGGCATTCTATAGTAGGAGTTAAATAGCATCGCTGCACTTTGTTCCCTAAATTAGCAAATGCAAACAAATTTTTTATCTCTAACGGGCGTTCGTTAGATTAATTTCGAGGAACAGTCTTTTGAATACCAGACATGTTTATAATACGTGTACAATCAAAGATAGCTCTTGAAATCAGTTGAGGTATCTTATTCATTTCCTAGGCGCGTGTTAGAGATTTATTTGTTGAGCCAAGATGATTGTTTCGTTGTAAGGCAGATAGTACACTGCGTAATCCGATCCGATCGGCGAAGTATTAAAAAGCTGGTTATCTTCTGTCACTCGTTTCCTCAACAATGACACGATCATTTCCTAAAACGCTAAGGCACTGGACTTGCGTCCACGAGGTTGGCGGTCCAAATTCCCGCAATAAAATATTTAATTAGAATGGTTACCGGCTTCGGTCAGAAAGGACCATCTTCAGACCATTTACATCATGATTGTAGGTGGTGGCGGCGAACGGAGCGGGTGTTGTGACTCCACGAACGTCGACTGCTCATTTGACGTTCATAACTTAGCCAGGTCGCTGTTTCCCTCCATGAGAAATGTTCTCAAAAAATTGTGATACAAATGTACGTTTTTCCATGGTTTCCTAAATCACACAGGGCAAACGTTTCCATGGCACCTCTAATATGGGCACGGATAATTTCTTCCTCCACCCTTCCACCCTTGCTCCGCCTTTAATGAAGTCGTGTTCAACGGCACGTTCTTTCCTTTCTTGACCGATTCATAAAATATTTTTAAAAGTATTTAGTAAGTGAGGAAGTCCACTACTGTACAACTACACGGCCGGCCGTAGTGGCCGAGTGGTTCTTGCGCTACAGTCTGGAGCCGCGCGACCGCTACGGTCGCAGGTTCGAATCCTGCCTCGGGCATGGATGTGTGTGATGTCCTTAGCTTAGTTAGGTTTAAGTAGTTCTATGTTCTAGGGGAATGATGACCTCAGATGTTAAGTCCCATAGTGCTCAGAGCCATTTGAACCATTTTACAACTGCACAATTAATGAGAATTTGCTGGAAACGGGATCTACCGCAAATATCTAGGAGTAACTATGCAGAGCGACCTTAAGTGGCATGACTACATATAAAAATAGTTGGAAAAGCAGATGCTAGACAGAGAGTCATAGGAATAATCTTAAGGAAATGTAATTCATCGAGGAAAGAAGTGGCTTACAAGTCCCTTGAATGGCTCTGAGCACTATGGGACTTAACATCTATGGTCATCAGTCCCCTAGAACTTAGAACGACTTAAACCTAACTAACCTAAGGACAGCACACAACACCCGGCCATCACGAGGCAGAGAAAATCCCTGACCCCGCCGGGAATCGAACCCGGGCGTGGGAAGCGAAAACGCTACCGCACGACCACGAGATGCGGCCGAAAATCGCATTTACAAGTCCCTTGTTCGACCGGTTCTTGAGTATTGTCCACCAATCTGGGGCCTTTACCGGATATAACTGAGAGAAGAGATAGAGAAGATCAAACGAAGAGCGTTGCGCTTCGTCGCGGAGTCGTTTAGTGGGCACGAGAGCGTTACAGTGATGATCAACAAACTTCAGTGGCAGCAGGCGCTACAAGAGAGGCATCACGTAGAGGTTTAGTATTGAAATTTGGCCAGAGTACTTTCCCCGAAGAGTCTGACAACGTATTACTTCCTCCCACACACATCTCGCGAAATGACCACGATGAGAAAATTCGAGAAATTAGAGCTGATACAGAGACTTGCCGACAATCGTTCTTCCCACGCGCCATTCGCGAATGGAACAGGGAAATGGAGCTAGGGGGGGGGGGGGGAGGGTTCAGTTAATGCTACCAGAAGCATCCTCCACCACACATCGTCAGGTGACTTGCGGTGTGTTGATGCAGACGTAGACCGACGGTTTGCCTGTTTTCTTGGTTTTCTCTGTTCGGACTGGTGTATCATGTCCACCGCAGAACGAACACTGCCCCCTCGGTAGCCAGACCCTCCCAAAAAGCAGGCTCTCTCCGAGGAGACCAGCTACGGAACGTCGCCTACAATAATTTCTCGTGTTATAAAGAAGCTCCCACCCCCCTCCCTCTCCAAGCCCACCGCACGAGCGAAACATATGGCTGGCAGAAGAATACGGGCGATGCCCGATGTGAAAGCACGCCGACTGGTTCGAAAGTAGCGAAGGGAGTTTTTCTGAAGCGCCTTATGTGCCGCATGATTTAACGACCGGGTGAATCTCGCCGTTGAGAAACCGCGCGACTAACGAGTGGATTGCCGGCTGGCAGACGTCACGACGCCGTCCCCTGGCGGGCCGCCTCCCGCACAGGTGGCAACCCGACCCGACCCGGCCGCCGGCTGCTTCGCGGAAGAACCGCGCCTCTCCCACACATCACTTCGCCTACGTTCCCTTTACGCAGAAAGAGAACGTATCTTTTCCTTCAGCAGCTTTCTGTTTCACACATTAGCATGACAAATGTAAGTGGCACAACGTTCATCTGCAGACGTGAGTATTACCCTTTTAATTAATGAACTCATTTTACAACATTTACTTGTCTGATGTGAGAGCTTTTGGGAGATAAGGGCGCCACCAGACAATAACTGACTATCGCCGTCGAAGTCGACAGTAGTGAATGTGTTTGGGAAAGATGTTACGTGTGTAACTCAGAGCGCTACAATACACCTTACGTATGTAGTACTGTAAGTAGGCTGTTTATGTTTTCTTATTGGCAACGTTACGTAGCGCTCTATATGAAAATCACTGGCTGTGCTGTGTGCAGTCTGTGGCTAGTTTGCATTGTTGTCTGCCATTGTAGTGTTGGGCAGCGGCAGCCGGATGTGAACAGCGCGTAGTAGAGATGGGCAAACTGAAACACGTAAATGTTTCGAAACAAATGAAACAGTACAATGTAATGTTTCGAAACGGTGTTTCGAAACAGTGGAACAGTTTGTGTTTTGTAATCTAATAAACCTACACATTTTATCATCTTGAATGTCTACTGTATAAGTATGTCCATATAAATACAAATGAGGTGCGAGAGCTCTAATCACATCGCAAAAAGTATGAAACTATCACTTAGGCGCCTTGGCAGTTTCGTATTTCCTGCAGCAAATGCGCTGCTTTTGTGTCATGTGACTTTCATACTTTTCAATTGGCTGAGGAAAAGCCTTAGCTGAAGGCAGAAGAACCACCACGAACGGAACTGGAGGTGGGAGCAAACTGCAGAAACAACAGATATGCTACTGGGATTCCCACATTCCATTAGTATGGCTAATATACCCATCCTGCTAATTTCCATGCACACAAAGGGAATCATTGTGGATAATAGACACAGTGACTATAGACTCACAAATAACTCCAAATAATTCGAATAAATAATAAAATATAACAGAAAAAAAATTTTGTGTTTCGAACCGTTACTATAAATTTACGATGCTTCCCGTTCACCATTACACTATCAGTGATATGTCAAACAGATTGCTTGCAATTATACCTACATCAAATTTATGTACATGTCTAATAACTGTCACTCTACGCCTTTTTTTATTTAAAATGTTGTAGTCTTACTTGCGTTTCTTAATATGATTACTGTACATGAACAGAGAAGCGTATGTTATAAAAAAAGTGTAATTTAACTAAATAATTTTCACATATTTATTATTTTGAATGCGAATAGCATGCGTTGTTTTATTATTTGGTTAGTGTTTATAAAGCAGATGTTACGCCATTTCTGAATAGGACAGTCAGCTAGAAACGAAGCCTTATTTTCGGATATCTTAAGCTTCATGCTATTGCTTGTCAAAAGATTTCGACACTCTTGAAAGTGTTTCATGAAGTGGTACGTTGTGTTTCAGTACCTGTGCCGAGCCCGAATCTCGTCCGACACAGAGCGGAATGAAACATCACTGTTTCGATACAATTAGTCCGTTCCAGGCGCAAGTGGACTGAAACAGTCTTATTTTGAAACAACGATACAGTTTCTGTGTCTGGCTCGAGATCCGAGACAGGGGCGGAATGAAACACCACTGTTTCGAAACAGTGAATCATAGCCGTTCCGAAACACTGAAACAGTTCCAGGTATCGATACACTGTATCGAAACATAGAAACAGTGGCCAAGTCTAGCGCGTAGCGTTGCGCAGTTGGGGGTGAGCCGCCAGCAGTGGTGGATGTGGGGAGAGAAATGGCGGAGTTTTGATATTTGTAAGAATGGATGTTATGAACTGCTATATATATTATGACTATTAAGGTAAATACAATGTTTGTTCTCTATTAAAATCTTTCATTTGCTAACTATGCCTATCAGTAGTTAGTGCCTTCAGTAGTTTGAATCTTTTATTTAGCTGGCAGTAGTGGCGCTCGCCGTATTGCAGTAGTTCGAGTAACGGAGATTTTTGTGAGGTAAGTGATTTGTGAAAGGTATAGATTAATGTTAGTCAGGGCCATTCTTTTGTAGGGATTTTTGAAAGTCAGATTGCGTTGCGCTAAAAAAATATTGTGTGTCAGTTTAAGCACAGTCGTGTATAATTGTTCTAAGGGGACGTTTCAATACATTTCTCAAAGCCAGCTATCATCTTTGACAATGAGACCCAATTATAGTAGCCCTGTAGGCTGTGTTAGTGGTCCACGAGTTGAATTAATATTCTGTAAGTTTTGCTGTTTGTGCTTTCATTTATAGTTGTGAAACTGATTCGCTAAACAGTGATGGGAGAAGGAATCAATATTATTTTACTCTTGTTATAAAAGGAAGTCAAATGGAAACCGAACACGCACCACAAGGGGGCCGTGGACTGTTTCGATGCAATAGTAATCAACACGAGCGTTAAGACAGTTACATCTGTACCTACATCTACATGGCTGCTCTGCAAATCAGACTTAAGTGCCAGGCGGGGAATTCATCGAACGAATTTCATAATAATTGTCTATTATTCCACTCGCGAACAACGCGCGGAAAGACGAACACCTATATCTTTCCATTCGAGTTCAGAATTTCCTTAATTTATTACGATGATTGTTTCTTCCTATGTAGGCCAGGATCAATAACATGTTTTCTTTAATGATGTCACCGCAAATCCTGTATCATGTCCGTGACAATCTTTCCCCTGTTCTGGATAATACAGAATGAGCTGCCCTTCTTTAAACTTTGTAGGTGTATTCCGCTAATCCTATCTGGTAAGGGTCCTACACCACTCAGCAGTACTACAAATGAGGACGAACAAGCCTAGTCTAGCCAGTCTCTTTAGTGGATCTGTTGCGTCTTCTAAGCGTTCTGCCAATAAAAAACAGTCTTTGGTTCGCCTTCTCCACATGTGTTCGAGTCTCCCCTCGGGCATAGCTTGGGTGTGTGTGTTGTCCTTACTGTAAGTTAGTTTAAGTTACATTAAGTAATGTGTAAGCCTAGGGACCGATGACCTCAGCAGTTTGGTCCCATAGGAACTAACCACAAATTTCCAAAATTTACTATGTGTTCCTTCGAATTTAAGTTATTCGTAATTGTAGTTCCTAGGTACGTAGTTCAATTTAACGGCTTTAATTTGATTGATTTATCGTGTAACCGAAGTTTAACGGATTCCTTTTGGCACTCATTTGGGTGACCTCACACTTTTCATTATTTGGGGTCAACTGCCAATTTTCGCACGATATAGATGTGTTATCTAAATCACATGGCTTCGATCTTCTGATGACTTTAATAGATGGTAAATGTCGGCATCATTTGCAAACAACATAATACGGCTGGTCAGTTTGCCTCGTGTATATAGCAGTGGACCTGTAACACTACCTTGGAGAACGTCAGAAATAACTTCTGTTTTCTCAATGATTTTTGGTCAATTAGTACGAACTGTAACGTTTATGACAGGAAATATCGAATCCAGTTGTAAAAAAGATGGTTCAAATATCTCTGAGCACTACGGGACTTAACTTCTGAGGTCATCAGTCCCCTAGAACTTAGAACTACTTAAATCTAAGTAACATGAGGACATCACACACATCCAAACCCGAGGCAGGATTCGAACCTGCGACCGTAGCTATCTCGTGGTTCCAGACTGTAGCGCCTAGAACCGCTCGGCCACTCCGGCCGGCCCAGTCGTAAAACTATGACGATATTCCATAAGCACGCAATCTGATTTTAAGCAGCTTGGCCGGCCGATGTGGCCGAGCGGTTCTAGACGCGTCAGTCCGGAACCGCACTGCTGCTACTGTCGCAGGTTCGAATCCTACCTCGGGCAAGGATGTGAGTGATGTCTTTAGGTTAGTTAGGTTTGAGTAGTTTCTAAGTCTAGGGGACTGATGACCTCAGATGTTAAGTCCCAGAGCGCTCAGAGCCATTTCAACCATTTAAGCAGCTTGTAGGGGTATGGTGCCGAAAGCCTTCAGGGTCTCTAGAAAAAATGAATCAATCTGAAATCCCTTGTCGACAGCACTCAACACTGTGTGAGTAAAGAGCTAGTTGTGTTTCACAAGAACGATGTTTTCTAAATCCGTGTTGACAGCGTGTCGATAGACCGTTCTCTTCAAGGTAATTCATAATGTTCGAACACAATATATGATCCAGAATCCTGATGCTTATCGATGTTAATGATATGGGCCTGTAATTTAGTGGATAGCTCCTATTGCCTTTCTTGTATATTGGTGTGACCTGAGCAACTTTCCAGTCTTTCGGTACCGATCCTTTGCCGAGCGAGCGGTTGTATATCATTGTTATGAATGGAGCTATTGCATCGGCATACTGGGAAAGGAATCTAACTGGTATAAAATTTGGACCGGAGTACTTGCTTTTATTAAGTGATTTATGTTGCTTCACTACTCCGAGGATATCTGCTCTTAAGTTACTCGTGTTGGTAGCTGTTCTTGGTTCGAATTCTGAGTATTTACTTCGTCTTCTCTGGTGAAAGAATTTCGGAAGACTGTGTTTAGTAACTCTGCTTAAGCAGCACTGTCATCGATAGTCCTTCATTGCCATGGCGCAGAGAACACACTGACTGTCTCTTGGCGCTAGCATACCATACAGACGACCAGAATCTGTTCGGATTTTCTGTCAGTTTAGAAAAAAGTTTGCTTGTGGAAACTATCATAAGCATCTCACGTTGAAGTCTACACTAAATTTCTGTCATAGGTGAAGCGTTGTTAATCTTGGGAATTTTGCGTTCGTTTGGATTTGGCATGTTTTTTGTCGATTTTGCAGCCGTGTTATGACTTGGTTTGTGTAAGATGGGGAACCAGCTACGTCGTTTGCCATTTATTTTATATTTGTTATAAATATCTCAATTGCAGTCGATTTAATTTCTTACAATTACAGCTGCTCTACACTTACATTGTTAATTTGGAAGTAGTGGAGATTGTCTCTTAGGATGGCTTCAAGCGAATTATTATCCACTTTTTTGAATAGATATACAGGGTGATTCAAAAAGAATACCACAACTTTAAAAATGTGTATTTAATGAAAGAAACATAATATAACCTTCTGTTATACATCATTACAAAGAGTATTTAAAAAAGTTTTTTTTTCACTCAAAAACAAGTTCAGAGATGTTCAATATGGCCCCCTCCAGACACTCGAGCAATATCAACCGGATGCTCCAACTCGTTCCACACTCTCTGTAGCATATCAGGCGTAACAGTTTGGATAGCTGCTGTTATTTCTCGTTTCAAATCATCAATGGTGGCTGGGAGAGGTGGCCGAAACACCATATCCTTAACATACCCCCATAAGAAAAAATCGCAGGGGGTAAGATCAGGGCTTCTTGGAGGCCAGTGATGAAGTGCTCTGTCACGGGCTGCCTGGCGGCCGATCCATCGCCTCGGGTAGTTGACGTTCAGGTAGTTACGGACAGATAAGTGCCAATGTGGTGGCGCTCCATCCTGCTGAAATATGAATTGTTGTGCTTCTTGTTCGAGCTGAGTGAACAGCCAATTCTCTAACAGCTCCAGATACTGTAGTCCAGTTACAGTAGCACCTTCGAAGAAAAAGGGACCAAAAACTTTATTGGCTGAAATGGCACAGAAAACGTTCACATTAGGCGAGTCACGTTCATACTGAGTTGTTTCCCGTGGATTCTCGTCGATTCACTTCTGCCGTACTCAATAACACAAAAAGCTTTCTGTTGAGCGGTCGCCATCTTAGCATCAACTGACGCTGACGCCTAGTCAACAGCGCCTCAAGCAAACAAATGTACAACTAAATAAAACTTTATAGCTCCCTTAATTCGCCGACAGATAGTGCTTAGCTCTGCCTTTTGTCGTTGCACAGTTTTAAATTCCTAAAGTTGTGGTATTCTTTTTGAATCACCCTGTATTTTTCGTTTATATTTGGTGGATGTGGGCCTTACGGTATTCAGTCTCGCTACGACAACCCTATGTCCCGTAATCCCGGTATTCGTTTTGATGCTCGTTATTAACTTAGGATTGTTTGTTACTAAGCGTTCACGTGTGTTTTCACAACCGTTTACTATTCGAGTGGGATCATGAACACTTATCCCACTGGGAGACGAGGCGATCAATTCATGTTCCGTAGAACGCGATCGGCCGCTGCCGGATCGACCGCCGCACCCACTCTTGCACTTCCTCTTCTGACTGAAAGCGACGTTCACGAATGACTTTCTTCATGTCGCCAGAGATGTGAAAATCACACAGTGAAAGTTCTGGACTGTACGGAGGAAGTGGGAGTGTTTCCAAGCCAAATCTCTGAAGGTTATCCTTCGTCCTATTGGCAGTGTGGGCCTCGTGTATGCTGCAAAAGGATGCTTTCTCCGCTCGTCGAGTTATTTGTCCGTGGAACCACCATCAGTGCGCAGCGCTTTTGACACTTTGCAGAACCTGCGATGCGGCATAAAGTAAAAACGCCCAAGAATGCTGTCGGACGGGATCTTATCGAATTAATTCTCGTAGTTGTAAATCAGGTGAAAATAATAAATTAGACTATATGAAAATAATATAACGTAAAAAATAAATTCGAAATCTTTCCTACCCTGACTATGACGTAAACCTCTGTGAACTGCACCTTCAGAGGCCACTAATAAACGTCTTGTTCTCCTCGTTGAATTAACATTACTAGCTAAAATCTCTAACAAAGATAGGATATATATAAAAATCGTATTGCCAGTTTCGGACATTTACACACGCATACACACACACGCATACACACACACACACACACACACACACACACACACACACACACACAGGAAAATACTCCAAAAGAGACGTGTACGAAACCAACATTCAGTGCTCAAGAATAGCAGCGATATTAATAAACAACGTTGGCAATGTTTAGCAATTACTTGGTCGTTACTTTTCACGTAAAAAACACAAGCTTGAAACAGTTTTTAGCGATACAGTACCACCATTAACTGATGCGTTATATATCCCTGTTCCCTCGCTATCGGAAAAAGAAAAGAGTCAGGAGAAAAAGGAAAGAAGTTTAGGTTTTGGCGACTTTTCGCTAAAGGCGACAGTTAAGACGAAACACCAGTTAGCGAAAGGCGGAGCGGCTAAGCTGTCATTAGGTGGTTGAAGGAATCATCTAGAGATTCTCCTCCAGAGATTCGGGGAAAGCAGCAAAAATCGAAACCAGGTCTCCCCGACGAGGATTTCCTGTACACAACTCCGAAGTCTAACGGTACTGGCACTGCTAAGAGCGGCTCAGTGTTTTAATTGGAAACCCATGCTCCGGAATTCGTAGTTAAATACTTAGGAAAAACTATATTATTTCTTTATGATTTGAATTACAAAAAAAAGAGCCTATGATGTTCTCTGTAGTTTGAAACCTGACGGGACTGCAGTGCCCTGAGTCTTCTTAGTGTGATATTTTATCAATATATCGCGGAACTTTCCCAGAGATATAATCTATGGCTCTAAAGCAGTTAGAACTGAAGTCGTGTAGTTCTCCAACCATTTGATTGTGGGGAATTGCAACGCTGTCCTTCGATAAGCGATTTTTAGTGTTTCCTGTGATAATGTGTGGTCTCTTGTTTCTCTTATTTTATGGTATATCTGTTTATGCTAATAACTGTTTAGGAGCAGAAAATATTACTACTTCATTAAGTACCTGTAAGTATATTTATTGAAAAATCACTAACCAGTTGCACAAAAGAAATTTTATTTCCTTGCCTGTTTCACACACATAGTGCACTTCTTCAGACGATGAGAATTATTACATTTATAGCGAGCATCAAAAACAAGCAGCTGTATGCAGCGTAGTACTGTAGTCACCAAACAAAAAGTTCAGTCATCATGCAAGATGCATGTTGTCGGCATTTGCAATGGCTTTCCTGTAGGGCGACTAAGCGGATGTTATTATATTTTTAGTTCTGATAAGTAATGGCTTTTTGAGTAGTTTATGTTTCATTTATTTATGTGACAAATTTGGACCGAGGGTCCGAGTTTTCTGGTCACCTGTTTAGTCGAACAGCATCCTTGTGTTGTGTTCGAAGACTCATTCCAAATAAAGCAGCAAGAAACAGAGTCCAGATATGACAATGTCAACAAGGAAAGGGCTCTCTCAACTAAGCGCTAACGATGGCATCGTAGCGAAGAGACTCCAAGTGCGACTGGGGCTGTCTGGCTACCGCCGTGGAGGCAGAGGGCGCTCTTGGTTACAGAGGGGCTGGGGGCGTGGCCAGGGGGCGCGCACCACTGGGTCCATCAGAGACCGCGCAACCGCTGTCGACGCCTGACGAAAACTTGCAGTTCCGTTGCCAAATAAAAGACGCCAGTAGGGGTGGTATCGATGTGTGATACCACACTTTGCGTTTTGACATGCATAGAATGTGTGTTATGGTCATCAATAAAGTTTGTCGATAACGATAACATTGTGACCTGACGGAACTTTCAAGTCCTTTCTTTAAAAAATGTAAAAATTGTGGCAAATTATGGTTTTTGTTTTTGCTAAGGCTGTTTCCAACCCTCTAAAATAATTCAGAAAACATTAAGACAAGTTAAAGTCAATATAAAAAATTCGGACCCTTATAGGTTACAGCAGCTGTGCACATATCGTAGTTCCTGTGTTTCTACTGAGCTCCTGCGTCATTGTGAGGTGGGGTGGGGTGAGAGCCGTGCGCTGGTGGAAAATGTGTGTCCGCCCTGGAGCGCCGACCGTGGTAACGCATGGCGGGGTTCGCGCCGCTGCCCTTACAAGGCAGTGCAGAAGCGGCACCTCACCTGCTCTGGAAACGGAGATTCACGGCGGCAAAGGAAAGCGTGGAGCGGGGTGGTGAATGGATAGCCGCGGCCTCGCCAGCGTTCAGCTCACCGGCCTGTGGGAATGCAACGCTAGCAGGGGCTCTGCTCGCCTCGGGATAAATGGCGGCTCTTGCCATGCATGCTGCGCGAGATGCTAGGGAGTCATTCGTCTTGGCAAGAAAACAAGACCAGGCTTGCATTGGGCTCACACCTTCAGCTGCTCTACCTTGCTGAGGAAGCAATGTCCCAATCTAGGTTGAAATTTAGATTTTGTACCTTTTCGAAAGGGTCGCCAAACGATTCTAGTTCATTAAGAAGTCATTATTTAGTGCGGATGCGCACAGTTATGCTGTATAATACGTAATCAATTCTCTCGACGGGAATAAATTTAATACTAAGAAAATCACGAAGGCACCTAGCTAACGAAACCACGCATAATTACTCGTCTGTGAGAGGACATTTCTCTTAAATAAGTAATAAATTAATACCTTTCTTTTATTCGAATCTACCTAAAAGCTGTGATATTTTGCGGGGATATTATGATATTCATAATTAGATAAGAAGGTATCAAACAGGTAGAAATATTAACCGAGAGAAGATAAACTTTTAATTATTATGTAATAATTTATTACATCAATTAACACTATATTACATTTGCAAATATAAATAATTTTTTTTAAAACTCGTTTGTTGTTTCGACTCGTGTCAACATCCATCGAAATCCAGAATACGGAATATTAGGGCTGAATTCACCCACGATAAGTTTCAAAATTTTTATATTTAATTCCTGATAATTCATTTATTTAGGTAAACTTTTGCTTCCACCAACAAAGTAATATGCAGAAGGACCAGTATTATAAAAAATTACACAAATTATAACGACACTGTTTTAATAATAAAAAATAAATCAAATAAATAAAATAAAAATAAATTACTAGGTGTGTGGAATATTTTGTTTTAGAAGGGTAAACTACCCATAAACCTCCGGGAAAAGTAAAAAAGTGTCTGAACTTGAATACGATACACTACGGTGCAGCCTTAAACTGCATCATGTACTTACATAGCCGTCGGCAACACAGAAGTGAGGGAAGGAACGAAGAGGAGAGTTTAAGGTCCTGTCGACAATAAGGTCATTAGAAACTGAGCGTAAGCTTGGATTTCAGAAGCATGGGGAAGGAAATCGACCGTACCCTTTTCAGTGGAGCCATCCCAGCCTGTGTATTTAACAGTTTAGGAAATCACGGAAAATATAAATTAGACTGACCGGACGAGGATTTTAACATTAGTCCTCCCTCCTCCCGAATGAGAGTCGTTAAAATTACTAGTATTACCAAAACTAGTGGATCTTCCAACAGGCAGATCTTGAGCGCACTCATAGTGAGATTAGATGCTGATTATGTGCAAGTCGACGATCCTTATAAATGCAGAAATTTGTGGAACAACGAACATGAGTGGCTCTTTCTGCCTCTGAACCGTTTATCTTTCGTTATGTCGATGCTTTCTCTTTCAAGCCTGTCTGGAACAAATATGTATCATAAAGCATAATTTTAATTTACCAGATATAGACTGGGACACTCAGATGTTTAGGACGGGTGGTAGGGACAGAGCATCGAGTGACATTATACTGAGTGCACTATCCGAAAATTACCTCGAGCAATTAAACAGAGAACCTACTCGTGGAGATAACATCTTGGACCTACTGATAACAAACAGACCCGAACTTTTCGACTCTGTAAGCGCAGAACAGGGAATCAGTGATCATATGGCCGTTGCAGCATCCCTGAATATGGAAGTAAATAGGAATATAAAAAAAGGGAGGAAGGTTTATCTGTTTAGCAAGAGTAATAGACTACCCTAGACTACCTAACAGATCAAAACGAAAATTTCTGTTCCGACACTGACAATGTTGAGTGTTTATGGAAAAAGTTCAAGGCAATCGTAAAATGCCTTTTAGACAGGTACGTGCCGAGTAAAACTCTGAGGGACGGGAAAAACCCACCGTGGTACAACAACAAAGTTAGGAAACTACTGCGAAAGCAAAGAGAGCTTCACTCAAAGTTTAAACGCAGCCAAAACCTCTCAGACAAACAGAAGCTAAACGATGTCAAAGTTAGCGTAGGGAGGGCTATGCGTGAAGCGTTCAGTGAATTCTATGTACCGACTTGACAGAAAGTCCTAGGAAGTTCTGGTCTTACGTTAAATCAGTAAGTGGCTCGAAACAGCATATCCAGACACTCCGGGATGATGAAGGCATTGAAACAGAGGATGACACGCGTAAAGCTGAAATACTAAACACCTTTTTCCAAAGCTGTTTCACAGAGGAAGACCGCACTGCAGTTCCTTCTCTAAATCCTCGCACAAACGAAAAAATGGCAGACATCGAAATAAGTGTCCAAGGAATAGAAAAGCAACTGGAATCACTCAACAGAGGAAAGTCCACTGGACCTGACGGGATACCAATTCGATTCTACACAGAGTACGCGAAAGAACTTGTCCCCCTTCTAACAGCCGTGTACCGCAAATCTCTAGAGGAACGGAAGGTTCCAAATGATTGGAAAAGAGCACAGGTAGTCCCAGTCTTCAAGAAGGGTCGTCGAGCAGATGCGCAAAACTATAGACCTATATCTCTGACGTCGATCTGTTGTAGAATTTTAGAACATGTTTTTTGCTCGAGTATCATGTCGTTTTTGGAAACCCAGAATCTACTATGTAGGAATGAATATGGATTCCGGAAACAGCGATCGTGTGAGACCCAACTCGCTTTATTTGTTCATGAGACCCAGAAAATATTAGATACAGGCTCCCAGGTAGATGCTATTTTCCTTGACTTCCGGAAGGCGTTCGATACAGTTCCGCACTGTCGCCTGATAAACAAAGTAAGAGCCTACGGAATATCAGACCAGCTGTGTGGCTGGATTGAAGAGTTTTTAGCAAACAGAACACAGCATGTTGTTATCAATGGAGAGACGTCTACAGACGTTAAACTAACCTCTGGCGTGCCACAGGGGAGTGTTATGGGACCATTGCTTTTCACAATATATATAAATGACCTAGTAGATAGTGTCGGAAGTTCCATGCGGCTTTTCGCGGATGATGCTGTAGTATACAGAGAAGTTGCAGCATTAGAAAATTGTAGCGAAATGCAGGAAGATCTGCATCGGATAGACACTTGGTGCAGGGAGTGGCAACTGACCCTTAACATAGACAAATGTAATATGTTGCGAATACATAGAAAGAAGGATCCTTTATTGTATGATTATATGATAGCGGTAAAAAAACTGGTAGCAGTTACTTCTGTAAAAGATCTGGGAGTATGCGTGCGGAACGATTTGAAGTGGAATGATCATATGAAATTAATTGTTGGTAAGGCGGGTACCAGGTTGAGATTCATTGGGAGAGTCCTTAGAAAATGTAGTCCATCAACAAAGGAGGTGGCTTACAAAACACTCGTTCGACCTATACTTGAGTATTGCGCATCAGTGTGGGATCCATACCAGATCGGGTTGACGGAGGAGATAGAGAAGATCCAAAGAAGAGCGGCGCGTTTCGTCACAGGGTTATTCGGTAACCGTGATAGCGTTACGGAGATGTTTAACAAACTCAAGTGGCAGACTCTGCAAGAGAGGCGCTCTGCATCGCGGTGTAGCTTGCTCGCCAGCTTTCGAGAGGGTGCGTTTCTGGATGAGGTATCGAATATATTGCTTCCCCCTACTTATACCTCCCGAGGAGATCACGAATGTAAAATTAGAGAGATTCGAGCGCGCACGGAGGCTTTCAGAGAGTCGTTCTTCCCGCGAACCATACGCGACTGGAACAGGAAAGGGAGGTAATGACAGTGGCACGTAAAGTGCCCTCCGCCACACACCGTTGGGTGGCTTGCGGAGTATAAATGTAGATGTAGATGTAGATGTATGTATAGTTTATGTTCAGTGTGACCATGTGTAACGGACACTGAACGTGACACAAGTCATTACTTCCATGTGCACGTTTGATGTTTTCCGAAACAGAGAACTAATCTGACGAAGGTAATACTGCCTTTCAAACTTCCTAGTAGGTTAAAACTTCATGCCAGACGGGCACTCGGAAGAATGATGTGGTACTAACTTTGTTCTTGCGCTCTTCCGCAAAACTAGCGCTGTTATCTTCAATAAACAGTGGTCGTTGAATTCATAATTTATTGGTGATGGTATACACTACACATATAAAAAGAAGGACGTACCGGTAGTTCTACAGATTTGTCGTATGCACAATACATGTGTGTACCTCTTCACACGAATGTTAGTTTTGTTTGATATCGGTTGTGGTATAACTTACTGACTTACAGTTGACGAATTTGTTAAAGCACTGCGGGTTTTTATTCGATTATCAGCATTAAAACGAGTTGTCTCCATAGCCGAGGCCGCTAGCGTACGTCAGTGCTTTGGTGCTCGAATCGAAGGTAGACTTTTCAAATCCTGGTAGTGGCTGAAACTTTCACCACTTGTACTGGGCCAGCAAATGAAGGTGAGATGGTCGGGTGTTCCTGATCACTAGACCATGCGCCCATATCCTGGAATAAATTCCAAACGTCTCAGCAGTGTCTCATAGACTTACGTACTTTGTAGATGGTTATACAGTCGGTTGACCTAAGGCAAGGATCCCTTAATGCAATTCAATAAGTGTAGGCAACCTTTGTGTCATCTATAACAACACAAATACAACATTGCACTATGCAAACACTAATAACAAGTATCCACACGACACATTTGCACACTTGATACTTCAAAAGAGCTTCTACTATGGAAAGGATGATTACCTGTACAATGACATTGCCACGCGGGGCAGCACGCGGTCTTAAGTGCCTTGCCACGGTTCGCGCGGCTTGCCCCGTCGAAGGTTCGAGTCCTCCCTCGTGCATGCGTGTGTGCGTTGTCCTTAGTGTTAAGTTAGTTTAAGTTAGATTAAGTTGTGTGTAAGCCCAGGGACCGATGACCTCGGCAGTTTGGCCCCATAGGAACTTAACACAAATTTCAAATTTTCAAACACCTTGCCCAACACAGAAATACGAGATTCAAGCATCCACCTCCAACGGCCGTTTATGCAATATGGGACTAACTTTGACTTTTGGATGGAGTGTAAGGTAAAAAAAAAAGTCAACGGCCTAGCCGCAACACCGAAGTGAAGCGCTGTCGAGCTTGGTTAGCACTTGGATGGGTGACCGTCCAGATCGACCGAACACTGTTGGCTAGCAAGGCGCACTCAATCCCTGTGAAGCCAACTGAGGAGCTTCTTGATCACGAAGTAGCGGCGCTGGTCACGAAAGCTGACAACGGCTGGCAGAGCGGTGTGCTCACCACATACCTGCACCTGTCCGTGTGCAGTGATGTCTATCATATTACGATGAGGTGGCGGTCGGTCGGCCCCTTTGCGCCTTCCGAGGCCTGTTCGGACGCAATTAGTTTATAAGGTAAACAAAAGTTGCACCTGCTGCATTTAATAGAAATTATGGGCTCCAAGATTTTTCACGAACTTGACGTGTTTATGATATTTCACGTTTGTAATGTTTGCATAGACAACAGGAATTAGAGACGGCGTAAATAAATTTAATGTACGCATAAAAAGATGTAATCTAAATCTACAGGTTGAGGCAGGTAAGGAAGGCCACCAAGAATACGAAAAAAAAAAAAAGGTTCAGATGGCTCTGAGCACTACGGGACTCAACATCTTAGGTCATCAGTCCCATAGAACTTAGAACTACTTAAACCTAACTAACCTAAGGACATCGAACACATCCATGCCCGAGGCAGGATTCGAACATGGGACCGTAGCGGTCGCGCGGTTCCAGACTGAAGCGCCTAGAACTGCTCGGCCACGGTGGCCGGCACCCAAAATACATTCAAACTGAATAAATGCAACGAGTAGCGATTTTCGTCACTTCCCAAGTAATTTGTGTCATTTATAGTCGTTCGAATAATGATACTGACTTTGTTTTTACTAAGAGCACTCCATACTTCTTTGTGTGTCATTTGAAACATGCTTATAAGAAAACTTCAGCGACGCTACGTATATACTTTATAAAATAGTATCAAGATAACAACAGTGCCACAAACCACTGTCTCGCCACCAGGAGAAGAGGTTCCACAAACGTCTGCCCGCTTACACCAAATGTAAGCAAATGCGTAACTCGGGTACGGTTCGTGCGTTTATTGTCACTGCCGTGATACCAAGTGTTCAAAATGTTGTCCTTGAGCATTGCTACACGCTGTAAAGTGATTCTGGAGCGAGAATACTGCACGGTGAATTGGATCTAGAGTTAACGGCAGCAGAGGCCCGTGGTATATGATATTTTAAAGCTTCGAAAAAAGAAATGGTTCTAACCACTGTGGGACTTAACATCTGAGGTCATCAGTCCCCTAGACTTAGAACTACTTAAACCTAACTAACCTAAGGACATCACACACATCCACGCCCGAGGCAGGATTCGAACCTGCGACCGTAGCAGCAGCGCGGTTCTGGACTGAAGGGCCTAGAACCGCTCGGCCACAGCGGCCGTCTAAGGCTTCGAGAATCGTCGGTGTTTCCTAATATAACTCTAGTGTAAGTTTCGCCTCAGGTAAATGAATAGAAGATTCAAGTTCGGTGAGTGTGCAGACCATTTTTGCGTTTCCAGAACGACCGTTCCAGTGCCTTCCAAATGTTAAGAGGCCTGTCATTTTGTATGCGGAACGGGACATCCACCATGTTGGCACCACCAGGACTGCCTTACGTCCAGTGGGAAGTTTCGCAGTATATCTTCGGAAATAGAGATACTTGAGTGTATTTAGATTCCCATCAATAAAACAGGAACCAACGAAGCGGGTCTTGAAAAATGGAACAATCTTTGATAGACAAGGACTGTTGTTTTTACCCATTTCTTTCAGTCAGCTTGGACATTCTACTGACGATTAGCACATGTTGCGAAGATTGATATTTGCTATGTCGTTGAAGTTCTCTTAGACGCTTTTTTCAAATGTCACAGAAAAAAGTATATAGTTCCATCAGGAAAAAATAAAGCCTGTGCCGTAATTCGGCGAACATAAGTGATAGAAATTACTTACGATCGTCAGGAAGTTCACCATATTGTTCGCCACAACTTGGCGAAAGTCACATCCTGATATATTTATTCATTCTGAACATATGTGGGATGGCCTGCATAAGCTACGTAACCCTGTATATACACTCTACAAGCTACCGTATGGTGAATGTCGGAGGGTACCTTCTGCCTCTACTAATTATTCCCTTTCCTCTTCCACTCACAAATGGAGCGACGGAGAAACGATTGTCTACATGCTTCAGTAAGAGCCCTGATTTCTTTTATCTTGTCATCGCGGTCCACACAGTCGACTGCTGCCCACCTTACCCGTTTGATTGTTGACGTATATATAACACAGCATCAGTCCTATCAAACATCCCGATGGCACTCCTGCCTTTACCTTAGTCTCCGGTGAGCACTCACGTGTACGTGGTTCTATTATTTAAGAAGCCCTCTAGTCACATATTTGAGAACCTGTCACTTTGAGTCAAACTATTTCCCGATATCTAGCAATGTATACACTGATGAAAAAAAAATCGCAAGACCAAAAAGTAATTAATGTAGAACAATGAGAGTTCGAGAATACTTTTGTGTAGGTAACATATTTAAGTGTTTAACGTTGCAAGATCACAGGCTAATGTAAGCGCGAGATAAGCCATTGCAAATGTGAAATGCTGGTTCTTTAATAATCAGTGCCGGCCCCTGTGGCCAAGTGGTTCTAGGCGCTTTAGTCAGGAACCGTCCGACTACTACGGTCGCAGGTTCGAATCCTGCCTCGGGCTTGGATGTGCGTGATGTCGTTAGGTTAGTGAGGTTTAATAGTTCTATGTTCTAGGGGTCTGATAACCTCACATGTTGAGTCCCATAGTGCTCAGAGCCATTTGAACCATAATAATCGGTGTAACCGCCAGAATGTTGAAAACAAGCACGAAAACGTGCATGCATGGTGTACAGGTGCCGAATATCAGTTTATGGGATGGAGTTCCATGTGTGTTGCTCTTCATCGGGCAGTACAAGGACTGTTAATGCTGATTGTGATGAAGCTGGAGTTGTCGTCAGATAGTGGCCCATATGTGCTCTATTGGAGACAGATCCGGTGAAGGAGCGGGTCAAAACAACACGTCGACACTCTGCGGAACATGTTGGGTTACAACAGCTAGGGTTATCCTGTTGGGAAACACACCCTGGAATGCTGTTCATGAATGGCAGAACAAGTCGAATCATCAGACTGACGTGCAAATTTGCAATCAGGGTATGTAGGGTAACCTAGAGAGGGTTGCAGCTGTCAGACGAAACCACAGCTCAGACCGTAACTCCAGGTGTAGGACCAGTTGTCTAGCACGAAGACAGGTTGGTTGCAGGCTATTTCTAACGAAGACACGGCCATCACTGTCATCGAGGCAGTAGCATCTTTCATCAGAAGACACAACAGACTTCCACCCTGCCTTCCAGTGAGTTCCAGCTTGACACCACTTAATTCGCAAATGGCAGTGGTTTGGAGTCAGTGGAATGAACTCTGTAGGGCGCCTGGCTCTGAGCTGTTCTTCAAGTAACCTATTTGCGGCAGTTGGTTGTGGCACTGTGGTGCCAAGTGCTGCTCAGACTGCTGCTGCAGATGCAGTGCGATGGGCCAGAGACAAACGCCGAACACGGTAGTGACACGTGGCCGTCCGGAGAATAGTTTTCTTGAGACCATACATTCCCGTGGCAACCGCTAGCAGCAGCCTTGTCCAATGGCTACATTCCTGCCAAGTCTTTCTGCAATATCGCACCAGGAACATCCAGCTTCTCGTAACCCTATACACGATCGCGTTCAAACTCGTGAAGTATTGATGCTGGCGTTTTTGCCGCCTTAAAGGCATTCTTGATTAACATAGACTCGCCACGTCCAGTCTAAAAGGTAACTAAGACTCACGACCGTTACAGTGTGTATTTAAAGCAACATCCTATTTCCATCCTCATAGTGGCGCTACTATCGCCAGCCTTATGCGACTGACACAAAATTTGATTAGACATCACCTTTCAGATGTAGAAACACGCCTACCAACTCCGTTTAAGTCACACAGATCCTTCTTGGTATTGCGATTTCTTTCTCTTTTTTTCTTTTTCGTTAGTGTATAATCTGCCTTTTACCGTTTGTTCATGGTTCATGAGTTAACGTCTGAGATAAGAGGCTGTATGGATGATGTAGCCTAAAGCCACTAAAGTGAAATTTTATAGAAACTTGAACGCATTTTGCTGAAGGACACAGAATCCAGTAGGTGTCTTTGGCCTCCACGGAGAGAGACAGCAGCTGCTGAGTCCTAGGTTACGGAAGCGCAGAGCTGACTGCAGCATCCGCGCGCCCACTGGCATCACAGAGCCGGCGCGACTGAGACGCAAGTGGTCCGCGCAGACAGTCTGGGAGCATGGGCGCCGGCCATTAGCCGCACATCAGATGAGGGAAGGGACGCCGTGCTTTACGAGGGCCGCCAATCACGACCGCCTGCAATCTCAAATCATTACCGGTCTCCGAGAATAATAGGCAATAGAACGGTATAATCTGATGACGGTCTGCGCTCGGCCTGTATCTGGAATCTGCAGCGCGGCACGATTTGTGTGTGTTTGTGTGCGTGCGTGCATGGGCAGCTACCGGACCCTCACCACTGCAAGCGCACATTGCAACTCATTTTCTTACGACCTGGCCGCCGTTACCAGAATGTTGTACCCAAAAGTGAGTCACTCTTCGTTTGTTCACAGATAGGGAAAACGTTCAATCTCACCATGCTATTCTTCTTTTCTTTTGAGCATCTGCAATATGAGGAGGACGTATCCAACTTGCTCATTCCTCATGTCCCCAGAGAACGTTCATCGTCGCAGATCAGAGATAGAATAGGTTAACAGGATTTTAGTAAACCGGGGGAGCATACAAGGAAAGGTTCCAGAATTAGTATCGCTTACTGAAGGATATAATGCACAGATAGTGTTAGAAACAGAAAGCTGGCGGAAACCGGATGTTAGCAAGAACGAAATCCTAAGTTCAGATTGGGATATTGGTCGTAAGGATAGGTTAGTCGCCAATGGTGGCGGCGTGTTTATTGCAGTAAAGAATTCGATAAAGTCTGGCTAGGTTATCGCGGATTCCGATTGTGGGTTATTCGGGGTAAAGTATTAAAGATAGGTCAAAAGTGATAATCGGATGATTTTATACACCGCGTGATTCAGGAGCTGTAGTGGTAGAGTGTTTCAAACAGAACTTTCAGAACATCGTTAATAATTTTCCTGATCATACCGAGGGGGGTGGCTTCAACTTGTCAGGTATAGATTGGGAGTGTCATGCTATCAAATCTGGTGCCTGAGACAGTGATTCAAGTGACATTGTTCTGGATGTCTTCTCCGAAAATTACTTGGGGCAGGTAGTTAGAGAACCAACTCGTGAGGGTAATGTCTTAGACCTCCTGGCAACAAACAGACCTGAACTAATCCAATGAGTTAACGTAGACGAAGCTATCAGTGATCGTAAGGCTGTAATAGCATCCATGACAACTGGTCTGACAAAGAATGTAAAGAAAGACCGTAAGGTACTTTTGATTAGCAACAGTGACAGGATACAAATTTTAGAGTATCTGAGCAGACAGCATCAAGTATTCGGTTATCAGGACGAAGATGTGGAAAACAAATGGAAACAATTCAAAGAAATCGTGCAATATTCCCTAGACGAGTATGTTCCGAGTAAGATCTTAAGGGATGGGAAAGACCCACCACGGTTTAATAGCCGTGATAGAAGGCTGCTACGCAAACAAAGAGAACTTCATCTCAGAATGGAGAGAGATAAAAACCTAGCTGACAAACAAAAGGTGAACGAAGCGAAAATGAGCATAAGGAGAGCTATGAGAGAAGCGTTCAATGACTTCGAAAGAAAAATATTGTCAGCCCAAATGGTTCAAATGGCTCTGAGCACTATGGGACTTAACTGCTAAGGTCATCAGTCCCCTAGAACTTAGAACTACTTAAACCTAACTAACCTAAGGACATCACACACACCCATGCCCGAGGCAGGATTCGAACCTGCGACCGTAGCGGTCGCGCGATTCCAGACTGTAGGGCCTAGAACCGCTCGGCCACCTCGGCCGGCCTTGTCAGCCCATCTGATTAAAAATCCTAAGAGGTTTTGGTCGTATGCACGATCAGTAAGTGGGTCAAAATCATCTATTCATACACTGACCATAGAGACACCGAAACGGAAGATGACAGAGAGAAGGCCGAAACACTGAATTCGCTCTTCCGAAACTGTTTCACCGTGGAAGATCGTAACACGGTCCCTCCTGTCAATCGTCGTACGAACGTCGAAATGGCAGATATTGAGGTAACTATCGCGGAATAGAAAATCAACTACAGTCACTTAATAGTGGAAAGGTGTCAGGACCTGATGAAATACCTATAAGAATCTACAAAAAATTATGCGAAACCACTTTCTCCCTTTCTAATAGTAATTTATAGTATATAGCTTGAGCAACAAAGGGTACCTAGCGACTGTAAAAATGCGCATGTCATTCCCGTTCTTAAGAAGGGTCGTAAGACAGATGCATACAATTACACACATAGATCTTTGTCGTCAGTCTGTTGTAGAATTATGGAACATGTTTCATGCTCAAGAATTATGACGTCCTTGGAGAAGGAAAACCTCCTGCGTAAAAATCAACATGGATCCTGCGAAACTCACCTAACTCTGTTCCTCCATAAGATCCACAGCGCCATAGACAATGACGCTCAGGTTGATGCCGTGTTCCTTGACTTCAGGAAGGCATTTGACTCCGTCCCGCACTGCCATTAGCGAAAAACATTCGAGCTTATCGAGTATCGGAACAGATTTGCGACTGGATTTAAGACTTTCTTGCAGACAGAACTCAACATATCGCTCTAAAGGAAACATAATCTACAAATGTAAAGGTAATTTCCGGATTACCCCAAGTAAGCATGATAGGAACGTTACTGCTTACAGAATATATAAATGATCTAATAGAAAGCGTCGGATGTTCTTTAAGGCTGTTCGCAGATGATGCGGTTGTCTGCAACAAAGTGGGAACGCCAGAAGATAGTAACGATTTGCAGAATGACCTCCAGAGAATTTATGAATGGCGCGGGCTCTGGCTGTCGACCCTGAACGTAAATAAACTTAACATATTGCACATACATAGGAAAGACATCCACTACTGTATAGCTACACTGTTGAAGAAAAACCGCTGGAAACAGTGTCTGCCGTAAAATATCTAGGCGTAACTATTCAGAACGACCTTAAGTGAATGACCACATAAAACAAGCAGCGGGAGAAGCAGATGCAAGACAGGTTCATAGGAAGAATATTAACGAAATGTAACTCATCCACGAAGGAAGTGGCTTATAAAAGGCTTGTTCGACCGATTCTTGAGTATTGTTCGTCTATGTGGGATCCCTACCAGATTGGAGATAGAGAAGATCTAACGAAGAACGGCACGTTTACTCACGGGATCGTTTAGTCGGTACGAGAGCCTTACGAAGATGCTCAACAAACATCATTGTCACGCGTTATAAGAGAGGCGTTGTGCATCACGAAGAGACTTACAATGATCGAAATTTCGGGAGAGCACCTTCCGAGAACAGTCGAACAACATGTTACTTCCCTCCCACATACGTCTCGCTTAATGATCAAGAAAAGTAAATTCGAGAAATTAGACCCAATACAGAAGTTTACGGACAATCATTCTTCCCACGGGGTTGGAGGGCCTAGTCAGTGGTAGGAAAGGTACCCTGCGCCACACACCATTAAGTGGCTTGCGGACTTTGACGCAGGTGTAGATTTCTGGGACCTTTTATTTTATTTGTCGGTAATTTGTGGTTTAGGAAGTAAATCTGGTTTCCAATGATTTTGCTTTCTCTCCTAGCATTGATACGATCCTACGGGGCCTGCTATTAGTCATGTTTCGGCAGAATAATTTTAACTTCGCGGCTGGATTTCTTTCCTGTTATTGCAACTGACACTTAACATGCGGAAAGGTACTCGCGTGCACCATCTGGCTGTGGATCGTGTAAACTTTGTCCTGCGTGTTGTTGTATTAAAACTGCTTGCGTATCGTATTTTCTAAATTGGAGGTTTGGAACTAACCCAACATTTGCATAAACGGGCGTAGAAAATTGCTTAAAAACCACACTCAGGCTGCCTGATCGTTGAACCACTGCGTGGGTACGATCCGGGCCTGGATTGCTTCTCTGCCTCGCGTGCATGTGAGAGCAGGTCGTTTCTGTTACTTGTGCCATGTCATGACGATGTATTGCTTGCACATTGTTAAGCTTCCGGTGGCTGAAGGCCAGTAATGACACTCCAAGATAGAAAATCAGACACAATGCAGAGTGCCCAAGGCAAAGTGTTTGCGTTAGGTTACCGAAGATAAACTGTAACGCTAGAGCTCTGCGAATTGCAGAGGTTCTGTGCAGCTCGCCCAGAGAGTTAACTGGTAACTCCATCCACCACCTAGACGGTGTTGTAACGCGTCACAGTAGAAGATGGTCACAAACAGGCGTGTCTTACACAGAAACCTTCAGATGCTAGACACTCAGATATTAACCAAACGTTGCCTGTTGATAAGAGTATCAATCAAAACTACCATCTGGTCTGTACTATGTGCTTTCATCCAGCAGAATGGGCGTAAACGTTAATTAAAAGTAACATCAGAACTACCAGAACACGGCAAAAGCAATTGCTACGTATTACTCCCTTGAGTGTGTTGATAGAGCGTTAGGTTGTCGTACGAAAGGCCCCGGTTTCATACCCCATGACGCAATTATTTACTGTATTGTGAATGAAAGTGTTTCATGGGACAATATGTTTACGACATGTAAAAGGGCTGTTTGGAGTCTACAGCAATGTCCTCTTGGCAGTCTGCTTCCCCTTTATTTCTTTTAAAGTAGTAAATCTATAGAGTAAATTTACAGTTTCACAGAATAAACATAAACAATGGGACAATAGAATAAAGAAACAATCGAATCACACGCACGGACGTATTATTAGCATTAATAATAATAATAATAATAATAACATAATAATAATAATAATAATAACTGACTGCACATGACCGGCCGGGGTGGCTGAGCAGTTCAAGGCGCTACAGTGTGGAACCGGGCGACCGCTACGGTCGCAGGTTCGAATCCTGCCTCGGGCATGGATGTGTGTGATGTCCTTAGGTTAGTTAGGTTTCAGTAGTTCTAAGTTCTAGGGGACTGATTACCTTAGAAGTTAAGTCCCATAGTGCTCAGAGCCATTTGAACCATTTGACTGCAGATGGCAGCGCTGCGTGCATTAGAGTTGCGTGTTGTGACTAGTTTCTCGTGTTTATGCACACAAACTGCTGTTGTGCGACATTAATCCGTTGAACGTTACTGACATTCTCATCGAACTGTTGCATAGCGACTATTGTGTACGTACAACAACGGAAATAACTGAAAATGAGAGAATGTCTGCAGCATTCGTACTGGACACAATTGATCAATGGAATAAGTCGAACGTCACAGAAAAGGAAACAGATATCGACGACCGCGCGCTACGTGAATGGATTAGAGTCGACGTTTTCGATATCTTCGCCCGAAGAGTCCCCAAGCGATGGAAATGATGAAATGGCACAGAAGAACAAAAGGGTAGTGTTTTACTCAAGATACGAGAAAAAGGACACGCTCAAATGTTGGCTTAACGTCAAAAAATCAGCCGAAGTCAACCCAAAAATTTGCACATCGGACGATGTCTGCTATGAATAACAGATTTCGCACTAGATGTCCTGTGCGGTGTATGTCGTGTGAGTGGAAACGGCAGTGGGAAAGTGGAGAGTGAATGTCTGTGAAGGAGAAGTACAAGCATTTTTCAATGCATGTGAA
This sequence comes from Schistocerca cancellata, assembly GCF_023864275.1. NCBI lineage: Eukaryota > Metazoa > Arthropoda > Insecta > Orthoptera > Acrididae > Schistocerca > Schistocerca cancellata. The sequence goes on along the minus strand of NC_064631.1, from coordinate 602,429,620 downwards.
GCCGGCCTGAGTGGCCGAGCGGTTCTAGGCGCTACAGTCTGGAACCAAGCGACCGCTATGGTCGCAGGTTGGAATACTGCCTCGGGCATGGATGTGTGTGACGTCTGTAGGTTAGTTAGGTTTAAGTAGTTCTAATTTATAGGGGACTGATGACCTCAGAAGTTAAGTCTCATAGTGCTCAGAGCCATTTGAACCATTTGAATCAATGCAAGTGAAGGAGACCTTCAAACACCGCCGCCAGGAAGTTCGATGTGTTCACGATGTAGACATCAAATTGTGGGCGAAAACAAAAGCAGGAAAGCTATATGTCCTCAGAGTCTTTCGTGAAGACATAAATGAATAAAATGTTCTAGGTTTTCAAGACTCGTCAATTCGAATAAAATTATAGACCTTTCGATGAACATCTCCGTCATCGTCGACAGAAGTTCACTGACCGCCGGGGCTGCTTTTTTGTTTTTCTTTATTGTGATTTCATTCACCTGCCCCATATGGGCAGGGGAGGGCTGTCAGTGGCACAATCCGCCGCTCTTCAGCCGAGTGATATAACTAATACAAGAATAAAATGTTACATACATAAAAGATAAAGAAGGAGGATATAAAACAGAGTAAGGGGAGATAATGGAGGTAAACATACACTGACATGGGGACGTTCATAGGGGTACAGTTAAACAAGTAGACATAAAGTTAAAAAACACAGTTGGAGATTCGTAGAACACAAAAAAGACACTGAAGTCACACGCACAGGTTAAAAGTGGGCCACAGTATTAAAAACACTCCAGAACAACATACTTTGAACCCACTTGGAGCACACACGATGAAGAATAAAACTGCAGATGCAGCGGCCAAGGCTGCGGTCCTCCAGCCTCGGACAGCTTCTTGTTATGTCCCTTCGTCAGATTGTAGCAGGGTCATTTGTCGGCGCATTTTATCGCTGTGGCATGCCGATTGGGCTGCACTTACAGACAACAAGCTTCGGGCCTTGAAACCTCTTCCCGTGGCTTGGACGTCCTCCTCCCGCCCTTCTCGGCGGGAGGAGGTCGTTTTGGCCCGGTTACGAATTGGACACTGCCGGTTCAGCCACCGCCATCTGCTGACGGCTGCGCCGGCGCCGTTCTGCCCATGTGGGCAATTGCTGACGGTCCGCCACATTTTAACGTCCTGCCCGGATTTTAACACACTGCGTCTTGATCTTGGCCTGCCCTGTAGTCTATATGCCATTTTAGCGGATGACCCACGAGCAGCTGCTCGCGTTCTTCATTTTATCAACTTGACCAACCTCTCTAAGGACCTTTGATTATGCTGTTTTTTTTTTTTTAATCCTATGCCTGTCAGTCTTTCTTTTATCGTGTTTTCCCTTTTAGTTGCTGTTTTAAACTTGTGCCTGGCGGTGCATTCCTAACGTAGTCTGGGCGCTAATGACCATTGAAGTTTTGCGCCCTAAAACCACAAAAAAAAGAAGAATAAAACTGCCAGATGGGACCTGCCGTGGGAGAGGACGGAGAGGATGGAAAAGGAGGGGAGGCCTGGGCTGCTACGGTTCCTCGCTTATATGTGCATGATGACATCATCAGCAGCCAATCAGATCGATCCAATGTGGCGCGCGCTCATTAAGTCGACCCGGGCAGCTAGCGGAGCTGTTGCCCGTGGCAGCATCGGTGGAGTCAGGTGGCGCCAGGGGCAAGCGCTACGTTTGAAACTGCCGCTTCCGCGTCGCGCGTCTGTCTTTGCTTTCTTTCGATGTCCAACACCCACCCCCATGCCCTGATGAGTGTCTACTTCTAGTCTCTGTTGAAATTGTTGTTGTTTGAACGAATCTCGGCCCCTTTCTTTATAATGGAGTCCCAATATGTAAAATCATGAGCCAACACTTTTGTATTTCCGAACTGTATTTATTTGGCTGCTGATGATGTCATCATGCCTATATAAGCGAGGAACCGTAGCAGCCTCGGCAGTCAGCGAACTCCTGGCGACGATGGCGAAGATGGTCATCGAAAGCTCGAGGATTTTATTCGAATTGACGCGGCTTGAAAATCGAGAACGTTTTATTCAAAAGCGGGAAAGTTAAATTTCCCAAGATCTGACGCCAGTGACAGTTGGTCTTATGCTGGAGGCGTAAAAACAATACTGTAAGCCGTACAGTAAAAATGTACCGCAACGTACCGCCATCCAGAAAACGATACAGTACTGACAACAAACAACTCGTGCGCTGATGACACCCTACACAGAAGCAAATATCTACAACGATATCTGTGGGTTGCACTCTATCAACTAGAGGTTCTAAAGATAGTGCACGGGTTTTACAGTTCCTTCATGCGACAGACCATACGTACACAGTTATTCCATTGCTTTCACAGAGGCGTAAACTTGCTCCAAAACTGTTTATCCTTCAAGAGCCTCGTTCTTCAAATTTAATCGTCAACTCTCACTCCTCCGGCAAGATGACCAAAGAACTGTTGAGGACATTTCTACAAGAAGCGGTAGTGGAACAAATCAGTGGAGATTGGATTCTTACATGGTCGACAAAGACACTAGTGTTCTTCGTTATCCGCACATACGAAACAGTCTACCAGAAGACAACATCAAAATTCACGTAATTCCACCAAGCACAACCTCTATTTGTCAACCCCTTGACCTTCATTTCTTCAGAAAGTACAAGCATATGATTCGTTATATCCGATTCTGCTCGAGATTTTTCAGATGGGATCAGTCTGCAACAACAGAATAATCTTCTGAAGCTGCAGTCCCTCACGTACAATCAGTTCCTATAAATGTCATCGTCACGGGCGAATTATGGTTAAACTCGTTGATGAACCCACACCTTCTGAAACTTGGAGAAAGTTCTGTTTCAGAAACAAGCTTTCATTCTGCATTATACAGGGTGGCTGCTCAAATTTGGGATTCATCACATGTGCTTAGTGCACGAAAGTAATTTGCTTCACACACTTCTTCGTATGCAACCATTATCGTGAAGCCTTTGCTCCTGAATAAATAACAGCGTGCGTTTGTGAGAGGGTTATTATTACTCCAGCACGTGTGATGCAATTGTTTCTTTATTTTTCTATTCTGATTTTATATTCTGTGAGATTATAAATGTGCTCTATAGGTTTGCTACTTTAAAAGAAATAAAACGAAAGCAGATTGCCTAGAGGACGTTACTGTAAACTCCAAACAGCCCTTTTACATGTCATAAATATGTTAAACAACAATATTAGAATTCTAAGATAAAGTTATTGTTCATAAACTTGTTGTCCCATCTAACATTCTCAGGCACAATACCACAAATAAAAGAAAAACCACGTGTTTTTGGAATTTGAACCCAGGACCCTGCGGACGACGACCTTACGCTCTACCAACTACTCATAGCAATTGCTCACAGATACGCTTTTCCTGTGCTCCGGTAGTTCTGGTGTTACTTTTAGTTAACGTTTACGCCAGTTCTGCTGGACGGCAGTACACAGCACAAGCCAGGTCGTAGTTTTGGTTGATACTCTACCGACATACAAAGTTTGGTACAAATATGAGTGAAATCCGGAGGTTATGATGCTAGCAGAGTCAGCAAGCTTGATACTTGGTCCTGAGAACAGCTTCGAGTGAGATGGGAAATGGATACAACTGCTGGGCCAGTGGTCCCAATTGACGATAGGCCTCAAGGCGAGGTCAAGTGACATAGAAAATTGTTGTTGTTAGCCGTTATATGAAGGGCAGTGACGTTCTGCTGTCATCTGGACGTTGTTGCTACCAAACGTGAAGTGCGTCATTGTAAAGACTAGGGGCATCCCTACATACCGAATAGGAGAAGGGAAGGAATCTGAATGGCCGAAGCCTGCAGAGTGCCTGTGGATCGTTGGACCGACTATACTAAGAGAGAAAAAGAGCGCCTTCGTATTCCCATATTAACACAAGTTCTTTTTGTATTAGACAGAGTTGTCAATCATATGTCTGGAACGCCAACTCCTTGTCGCTCGTCACCATCCTCGGGTAAGCTCTGAGAAGCCTGCTTGTTATCTCTAACCCCACGGACTCAAATACTGACTACTTTTGTGCAACGCATTGCATCCGTTGCTTTTTTCTGATGTTTAGAATTTGCCTTCAGAGTAATAGTTAGACTGGAAGCAAATAAACAGTGTTAGCCAGACCCCTTAATTCCTCGAGTTTCCTGCAGCGAGCATCCTAAATTGTCCTAAAATCTGCCCCTATCGTAGGTGGCCTGTGACAGTCTTGGCTGCTGATCCAAGTAATTAACCTGTCGTCACTGACAGTTGGTCTTCCTGCAGTTGCACGTAACAGCTGGGGAATTGCAGATTTACCTGAAACCTCCTGTCTTCCCTCTATCTTATGTTAGGGCACAACACTTGGTTATGAGATGCAGAATCTGTGTTTCTTGCAGACGGAAGACATTGCGGTGTAGGTTGAGGCTACGGTAATTAGATCGGTTTCAGGCAAGACAAGAGAACTCTGCTGGTTATTGTATTGCGCCTCCCTGTAGATACCACTAACTAGTAGGAGATATACTCTAGCAACAGGCTCTAACAGCACTGTAACACGTAGGTGAAAAGCAACGTCGGACAATGTAACTCACTCTCGTAATACTACAATGAGTCGTCCTAAGAAGACCTTGCTTGCCTACACTGAACGACGTAATCCGTGTGACTTGAAATAATCGACTGTACTAACACAATGACGTTACGTAAGATTTGATATTCAGCTTCTTACGCTATAGATCACACTACAGCTCGCTACGAGATCACTATGTACAAAAGGATGGACGCAATAACACTTTTCATGGTATAATGGGATCAGTGGTAGCTATCAGCACATCTGACTATCAGGGTTCACTAGATTCGAAAGATAAACTACCACCAAAACTAATATCAATCACCAGAAAAATACAAAATGTAGGAGTCTACGGGAGTAGGAATGATATGTTTACTTTACCATGACAGCAACATATAGCAAAGCTTACTACGTGTACTCTGCCTACATAACTACACATTCTCAAAAACGTACGTAACAGAAACGATAGCTTTCGTATATAGCTGATGAATACCTCATGCAGATCCGTTGCTTCTTGTAGTGGCTTTTTGAAAGCTTAAACGAATAATCGTATACACACTCAATTAGTGTGAACGCTGTAAATTTTTACGTAGAATGGACAATACGTTAACAAGGCAAAGATATAATTTAATATCGTTTACCTCTCGTTGTCAACCAACGATAACCTTTATAAGTAGCGTCTTGCTACAACAATATCCTTCAGTCCATTGAAATTTTATCATAATAAAGTATTTTGTTAATCTCAACCTTTCAGAATTACATGAAGTAACTTTTCATTTATAATTAATAACTTTTCAATAAAGCATAAACTTGCTTTACATATCTAAATAAATATTAATTATAATTCTTTCTGTTGCAAGTTATTACTTCAAAAGTATTATTCCTTTTTGCATTTACCAAAATTACAGTCTTTTACTTTATTGGGTTTTGAATTTACTTTTTTTCGAATAGATGTATTCAAGATATTAGTCTGTTTTGAAATCAGCCTTTGATTATTTTTTTCTAATAGTTTGATGATAAAGAACAAGTCGGGTAATGACGTTTTCAAATGGTTCAAATGGCTCTGAGCACTATGGGACTTAACATCTGTGGTCATCAGTCCCCTAGAACTTAGAACTACTTAAACCTAACTAACCTAAGGACGTCACACACATCCATGCCCGAGGCAGGATTCGAACCTGCGACCGGAGCGGTCACGCGGTTCCAGACTGAAGCGCCTAGACCGCACGGCCACACCGGCCGGCAATGACGTTTTCAGTTTACAAATGTTAATTCTTTGTTTCCTGTAATTCATTGTTTACAGGTATAGATCAGCGTTTTACTTTAAGAGTGCTGATGCTCTATTCCAAAACCCACTAAGTGGAAATGTAATATAAAAAAAAACCTAAATGTCACCGCCACTTTTCTACTATATGAACTTTAAATAACCAAATATAACTCTAACACTTCAGGCGGTGATTTCCGCTACCCACTATTATTTAAAACTGAAAACCCAGCACTCGATGATCTCTTTTAGAGAGAATTAGGGTGTTCTCTAATCAGTAAACTTCCGTTAGTTTCTCAATAAATAGCTTTTACCTAGAACGATGTCTTATGTAGACTATACATTCAGTGCACCCAACGAGATTTCTGGAACTGATTATATTACTACGTTCACACCAAAGTCACACAATAAATCCTAACTAAATATCGCTAAGTCACTATTCCTCAGTGCTTGCGTACACCTATACAGCCACACTGACACACTGCAACGCTGCTATCCTTTTGTGCGCACTTTAATGGTCAAGCACAAAATAACTAAACAACTTAGCTTGAAAACGTCTCTTTACAAAACCATCTAACGGAAAATCACACAAAAATATTGAAACACGGTTCACCTACCATCGCGTAGCTGTTAAGCAGCACAGAACACCATTAAACACAACTGTTGTTGTTGTGGTCTTCAGTCCTGAGACTGGTTTGATGCAGCTCTCCATGCTACTCTATCCTGTGCAAGCTTCTTCATCCCCCAGTACCTACTGCAACCTACATCTTTCTGAATCTGTTTAGTGTATTCATCCCTTGGTCTCCCGCTACGATTTTTAACCTCCACGCTGCCCTCCAATACTAAATTGGCGATCCCTCGATGTCTCAGAACATGTCCTACCAACCGATCCTTTCTTCTAGTCAAGTTGTGCCACAAGCTCCTCTTCTCCCCAATTCAGTTCAATACCTCCTCATTAGTTATGTGATCAAGCCATCTAATCTTCAGCATTCTTCTGTAGCACCACATTTCGAAAGCTTCTATTCTCTTCTTGTCAAAGCTATTTATCGTCCACGTTTCACTTCCATACATGGCTACACTCCATACAAATACTTTGAGAAACGACTTCCTGACACTTAAATCAATAGTCGATGTTAACAAATTTCTATTCTTAAGAAACGCTTTCCTTGCCATTGCCAGTCTACATTTTATATCCTCTCTACTTCGACCATCATCAGTTATTTTGCTCCCCAAATAGCAAAACACCTTTACTACTTTAAGTGTCTCATTTCCTAATCTAATTCCCTCAGCATCACCCGACTTAATTCGATTACATTCCATTATTTTTTTTTTGCTTTTGTTGATGTTCATCTTATACCCTCCTTTCAACACACTGTCCATTCCGTTCAACTGCTCTTCCAAGTCCTTTGCTGTCTCTGACAGAATTACAATGTGATCGGCGAACCTCAAAGTTTTTATTTCTTCTCCATGGATTTTAATGCCTACTCCGAACTTTTCTTTTGTTTCCTTTATTGCTTGCTCAATATACAGATTGAATAACATCGGACATAGGCTACAACCCTGTCTCACTCCCTTCCCAACCACTGCTTCCCTTTCATGCCCCTCGACTCTTATAACTGCCATCTGCTTTCTCTACAAATTGTAAATAGCCTTTCGCTCTCTGTATTTTACCCCTGCCACCTTCAGAATTTGAAAGAGAGTATTCCAGTCAACATTGTCAAAAGCTTTCTCTAAGCCTACAAATGCTAAAAACGTAGGTTTGCCTTTCCTTAATCTTTCTTCTAAGATAAGTCGTAGGGTCAGTATTGCCTCACGTGTTCCAACATTTCAACGGAATCCAAACTGATCTTCTCCGAGGCCGGCTTCTATCAGTTTTTCCCTTCGTCTGTAAAGAATTCGCGTTAGTATTTTGCAGCTGTGACTTACTAAACTGATAGTTCGGTAATTTTCACATCTGTCAACACCTGCTTTCTTTGGGATTGGGATTATTATATTCTTCTTGAAGTCTGAGGGTATTTCGCCTGTCTCATACATCTTGCTCACCAGATGGTAGAGTTTTGTCAGGACTGGCTCTCCCAAGATTGTCAGTAGTTCTAATGGAATGTTGTCTACTCCGGGGGCCTTGTTTCGACTTAGGTCTTTCAGTGCTCTGTCAAACTCTTCACGCAATATCATATCTCCCATTTCATCTTCATCTACATCCTCTTCGATTTCCATAATATTGTCCTCAAGTACATCGCCCTTGTATGGGCCCTCTATATACTCCTTCCACCTTTCTGCTTTCCCTTCTTTGCTTAGAACTGGGTTTCCATCAAAGCTCTTGATATACATGCAAGTGGTTCTCCTTTCTCCAAAGGTCTCTTTAATTTTCCTGTAGGCAGTATCTATCTTACCTCTAGTGAGATAAGCCTCTACATCCTTACATTTGTCCTCTAGCCATCCCTGCTTAGCCATTTCGCACTTCCTGTCGATATCATTTTTGAGACGTTTGTATTCCTTTTTGCCTGCTTCACTTACTGCATTTTTATATTTTCTCCTTTCATCAATTAAATTCAATATTTCTTCTGTTACCCAAGGATTTCTACTAGCCCTTGTGTTTTTACCTACTAGATCCTCTGCTGCCTTCACTACGTCATCCCTCAGAGCTACCCATTCTTCTTCTACTGTATTTCTTTCCCCCATTCCTGTCAATTGTTCCCTTATGCTCTCCCTGAAACTCTGTACAATCTCTGGTTCTTTCAGTTTATCCAGGTCCCATCTCCTTAAATTCCCTCCTTTTTGCAGTTTCAAACACAACTAGGAGAAATTAATCTCTGACTTCAATAAATCGAATCTTTTCCTGTACCTGGCGAGTCTACACTCTACGAAAATCGGCGACATAATCATTTTCTGCACAAGACGCTAATCCTCTCAGAATACCTTCCTAAACTACTTAGATTCACTTTGAGCACACGAGTTCTATCTCAGTTTCAGACTAATTCACGTATCGCACGTGTGAGCCGATCTCATTTCACTCCTGAGACAATCTCTCTTGAGGCTCACTACTCGAACGATACTGGGATACTACTACTGAAATTCTAGAAGGACAAGCCAACAACGATTCTCTGCGGACAAAGGTACCACGCTAATTCTCTCTTTAACAATCAGTGTTTCTTCTTAGCAATCGCCGACAAACGTTTGTAGTGGCCAACTGCATCGTAGTTGTTATCTTTACCGCACCCCCCGATTCAGCAGTCAGCTGAACGTTGCAAACTCGCTGACTTGACAGGACACAGCTTTTCTCGAGCATGTGGTGTCACATATCTACAACATTTTAACACGAAAATATAAGAAAACTACATAAACAATTTAACAAACTCTTCATTCTTCTAGCACATAAAAATCGATAGTAAGTTGAGGCTATACAAACAAGTGATGCGCTTTTTTCGGGCTGAATACGGTTTGGCTCATTACATTATTCATTCTTCGTGGACCAAATCTAGAGCATTTTCCTTCCCACTGTGTTTAAGGCTATTTACAGCTATTTACAGTATGATACTACGAAGTCATAGATCATATGACACAGAGATTCGCGATTGATGATCTGTCTCTGATCAATATCCAGCTAAAACTGACATAGCTGGAGGAGAAAGAATGGAACTGCTCATCAATAAAATTGACTAGTTTCTGGTTTTGGTAGTTCTTTGTGCAGCAGCTATGCACGCGGACCAGTGTGACGGCAGTGTAACACGAGCAGCAACAATATAATGGAGCCTTGAGTTACACGAAGTTATCATAGGAGGCTGGAGCGCTGCGAGCCAATAACTGGGCTGGATAACTGTTCGAAAGGTATGAAATGTACCTTTCAGTGATTCATCTGTATCCACCATGCAGGCATACATAGCTGCTGTTCTACCGATTTGCATGTAGCGGTGTGATCTGCAGCTCGCGATGTTGGGGCGTGACGTATTTAGCATGCCAAATGGATGTTTACTTGAAAGGGCGACGGGGACGCGCAGAACAGTGTGTTAACAAAGGTCTACCTTTTGGGTAGTAGGAACAATGAAACTGACCTACACTTGAGAATACTGAAACTGCTTAAATTCTCCTGCCGGAGGAAAGACGTCCCACAGATGGCAACTCTACACATGGAAACTTGAATTCTAACGGTACTGATCGATTCTTATCTGAGACAGCAGCTATACAAAAGAAAAAAATACAAAAATTGTTTAATCAAGGGATAGGGAAGTGTCAGTTTCTGCTGTGAGAATTTGATCTGTTATAAATTTATCTTTTATGATACACTGCTGGCCATTCAAATTGGAATACCGGGCGACGACATGCAACTATTGTCAAGTTGGCAACGGATTCAGCACACTCGTATAAATGAAGTATGGGTTTCGTAATCTTCATTTTTTAGAAAAGGAAAGATTATACAGCAAGTCTGTCATTCAGAAAACGCATTAAAATTTTGCTTGTTTCAGACAAGATAATGTTAATTTTCTGCATGTGCAGAACTTGACAGTGGCAGGATCAGGGTCCATAGAGACTGCGGTTGCAAATAATTCCTAGAATGCTGCTCGCGTTAGTCAGGATCCCCCGAAATGTCATGCGAGTGTGGAATCAGGAAGGTCATTCGAAGTCCAGTGCCATCAGGTTTAGATGACAGCTCCTATTTCCAAAACTTGACAAACTTGACGCTGTAGAATCTCAGCCGACTGGAACACAGACCGCGCCGGTCGAATCCATGACGACGGAGGAAAGATGCCACTGACTGAGCGGTGACCGTTTATGTTTCCTCCGCCTGGATGTATTATGACAGGAGGAAGTTTCCCGTCACTTGATTGGCTGTGGAAACGCTGCGTTGTGTTACGTCATGTAGCAATAGAGTCAACTCCTGGTGGTAGAACTCTTCGTGCTGATGTACGTCTATGGTTGACTTTTATATCCCATGGCTGGTAGAAGAAGCTTGCGTGAAACTTATGATACAACACTGAATCAAGAAATTGGCTTGTATGCACCAAGACAAGTATTCTCACGAACACCGCAAGAATGCTTCAAGGACCACAAAGTGTTAGCACAGTGACTACTGTTGGAGTTTCCCTTCATGGCGAGAAACGCGTCGACTGTGGTGGGCACAACGATAACTCTAACTGAATACTATTATTTCTTCTTTCCAGACGAGTCCCAGTTTTGCAGACAGCATGACGATGGAAGTCCGAATGTGTGGAGAATTCTAGGGGAACGAATATTAACCCTCTGCATACCATGTAATTCCGCCGCTGGACTTGATAACCGCCTGGATTCAGCTGCGAAGTGAGTACACGATGTTTCACAAGTGCGTCAAGGTAAAGCCACTCGTTGAGCATTTGTTTGGGCAGTTCCATCAAAATTACAGGGATGCTGATGTCGGTGTTTTGCCCACTTTTCTAACATGTACGACAGATTTTCTATGGTGTTTGCTTCAGGCGATTTTACAGGCCACTGGAGATGTAACAGGATGGAGGACTGTTTAGAAAACCCGTCCCATATTTTTCAACAATGATGGACTTTTCTGTTGTCGTCTTTATGTGCCTGCGAGGTTAGTGACTCCAAATGTTCATTGCGTTAACGGGCTGTGTGGACGTTCATTCCCTGTCTGCAGCAATTGCTGTCGTTTATGGACCCTCTCAGTGAAAATATTTTCGAACGATAGTTCTGACGTCGTGTTTCGTGGCCACGTGTGTCCACCACTACTTCTAGACATTATGAAGAGTCCGCCGCGAAACACCAACAAATTCAGGAACTTCACACACCACACGGCCATGGGCTAAGACAAACACGACTGCCCCTTTTTAGCGCTCTGCCATGCCCTCACATTTACGCAGTTTACGTACAGTGTCCACTTGATTGCTGCTTACGCTGAAGTAGAGCCAGTTCGCTCGTGGCTAAGGACGTGTCTCGATAGTTTGCTGTTTCATTAGTATAAGAAGAAAATTTGTCTATGTTTATCTTCTAGAATGACCCTGAATCGATAGATGAGTTGTAGATCTAAACCTGTTACTTCTGTTGATGTTTCAGGATCTGGAAAAAACCTTCCATTAGTGTTTCCATAATTGCTATTTCAATGGCCTTGCTTCGGAACATCTACAGTTAATCCCAACCGATTTCAAACATTTATTGTCAGACTATTTTCCTCTCGTGAAAAAGTTTGTTTTCCTATTTTGAACGGATTTGCCACTTCTTGGTGATTATGTTGCATAAGAAATGCAATAAATATTCGAAAAATCTAATTGGGGTATGGAACTGGCCGAACTGAAGAGCTTCTGTATTTACTACTTTTGTTTTTCGCAATTTATTGAAATCTTTTGAGGTAGCCTTGCAAATCATTGTCGATGCTGCCTCTGTTTCTACACTGCAGACATTTACGTCTACCATAGTCATCAGCAATGTGTGTTTTATAGGTAAAGCATCTTCTGTTCTTCCAATTTTTGTTTCTTATAATGTTTCAGTTTGCCTGTTGATTTAACCAATTAATTCATTAGTAACATCAGCTGTTTGATGAATAAATCTAATTCTTATTGGTCTGCAGTAGCGGGCAGATGATAGTGTAGGATTTTTCCAAACAATTAAGTCTTTATTCGTGCGAGTAATATGTTGGAGAGGCACTAAAAATGACTGAAATGATTTTTAAATGAATACACCCCTATCTGACTGTATTCTTGTTTATTTAATTACGACCCAAGTTTCGGCCTTTTATGCCATTTTCAATTGATTTAGTTAATGTCATTAACATATATTGCAGGACACCTAGCTCACCACGAAATGCCAAATGTAAAACAACCATCTTGTGAAAAGACCAGTAAATAATAGTGAGATTACGTCATATTTATTTAAGAAATACGACGTGCTCTCACTATTATTTACTGGTCTTTTTAGACTATGGAGATTTTATATATATATATATATATATATATATATATATATATATATATATATATATATATATATATATATATATATATATGACCAATTTTGAGCTAGATGTCCTGCAATGTATGTTAATGACATAAATCCAGTCACTTGAAAATGCTATAAAAGGCCAAAACCCGGGTCGTAATTAAATAAACAACAATACAGTAAAATGGCAGTGTGTTCATTTAAAAATTATTATATGAATGTTGCTCAGCAATATCAAAAACTGTTTACTGACTGAAATAAGTTCCCATCGGAATCATGATTGGTTTCAAAATTTGTTCAAAAATTCAAATGGCTCTGAGCACTATGCAACTTAATTGCTGTGGTCATCAGTCCCTTAGAACTTAGGACTACTTAAACCTAACTAACCTAAGGACATCACACACATCCATGCCCGAGGCAGGATTCGAACCTGCGACCTTAGCGGTCGCGCGGTTCCAGACTGTAGCGCCTAGAACCGCTCGGCCACCCTGGCCGGCCCAAATTTTTGTGTAAACTTAATTTGCTATAAACCGTGACAATCCTTTTATAGATAAGTTCCAATGCATTTAAAATCTTTTCTAAATATAATATTAATCGTTCACACGTGTGTTTAAGTATGGCTTGAAGTTGAATATCCGCACTTATGGCAGTCACCTGATAGGATTCAGTCACAATGTAGCAATGCTATTTAGCCTCTTGAATGATACTGTAACAGGGATAGACCTACCTGTCAGCTGTTCGGATTATTTCGTATTGTTTCTTTGTCAGCGAGGCTCACACAAATGTTGACAAGGCTTGTATATGTGAATGATTATTTGCATGTAACTCTCTCGAACTCCGATCTAATGCTTATCTGCATCTAGCTGCTCATCTAGGAGATGATGTGTAATATCTTTAACCAATTTGAAACCCTCAACATTTCCAGATTCTCGGAGCCTCGTTTGACTGGCATACATTAATTCTGCGCTCTAAAATTGTTTTCTCAATCCCAATGTTTACATAGGCTCCCAAAACCGGATTTGGTTAACCGATTTCCCAGTGCTGCTTTTGGTTGGCCATGTAAACACTCCAAAATCGATTCTGGAAATCCGCTTCTTACTAGCTGTTTTCCACTTCCAAAATCAATTTTCGCTACCATGTATAGGCACAATCGTTTTCGAAACGTGCTTGGGCTGTCAGGTTATGACTTTTTTTAAAAACAAATTGCGGCTAATATAGACGTAGAGATGTTTTCCACAGTGAAGGAGAAGTAGAACTATTACTCTGAGCATGGAACTGTCTACTTCCAGCTCTTAACTGAAGAGAAATAGCAGTTGTGCCAACTATATCAAGAACCAAAACAGCTGTTTTAAAAATACCATATTTGCTACGAGCGATTCTTACGGCCTACCAGCTCGAGCTTCGCAACATGAAATTTTAATAGTACTTCACAGCCAGTTATGGTTATTCTTTAAGAAGGTACTTTCAAATTTGTGTCAAGCAAGCCAGCGTTTCTCTAATTTATATTTAAAACCTTTCTTTTCTTCATCAGGAAGGTAGGATCTAGTAATATATGATTTTCATTAAAGCCCAATCATTTTACAAACTCTTTCTCGGAACATCTCTTCATAAGATCATTGAGGCCTTTGCTTGCCATAATTTTGACTTTCGATGGACCTAGGATGAAATCTTAATGCTTTCAAATTTCATTTCGGAGATTACATTTTATAGCCAACAACTCGTTGATGAAAAAAAATAGTACAAAATCAAACTGTGGTGTTCAGGGGATACTTTTTTTAAATTTCCAGTAGAGGAAAGATTTTTTTATCATCCTGTAGTAACAGATATGCAGGGAAGCATTCTGAACTACAACAAAAAGAATGATTACTAATAAAAGTAGAAAATAATATGAATGAAAAAATTATAAGTAATGGTACATATCCGGATCATCGGAATACATTTTGCTTTTCACCACACTTCAAGTAAAAACACACTTGAACAAATTCAGAAACGCAGAATGATTTCAATGAAGCAGAGAAGCTTCAGATGCACTGAAAGCAAGACGTACGTACTGACTATCTCTATCGCGTTTCAGCGTAATATAAGCAAACAACATACTGCCTCAGCAATGCCTGATCTATCAGACTATCGCAGGAAGTTTTGTATCCTGGGAATCACTCGAATTTGAAAACTGGACATTTGGCCAGCTTTTATGGCCAAATACCTCTGTGTGTGGCTACGTAGGGTCGAAGCGGAAGCATCAGTGTTCCTTACAATTGCAGACACTCAACATGGGTCTGGAGAAGATGAGCAAGGCTTTACTCGTTAAGCTATTTCATCAATGCAACAACTATACTGCTGCTCTTCGCGAATATCGACGCATTAAAGGAACACACAGAAGTCCTCATTCCGCATCGCGGTTGAGGAACATGATTCGGAAGTTGGAATTAACCCGAAAGATGTCGACGGTCGTTTGCACCAAAAAATGTCGAAGACGTTACTGTCGCCATGGTTGAGAGTGCTGGACGCAGTGTCCGATCTTTAAGCAGTACAAGAGCTGTTAACGATAGATGAGCATTCCACGGTCCACCGTTCGAAAAGCGATGAGAACGATTGTGGAATGGTATCTCTGTCGCGCTTCTAGGTTGTCGTGGACGCAGATGGTCGTCACAATGAGCTACGTTTGTAAACTAGGAGGTAAACATGGTAAGCAAATAGCAAATGTTACCCTCCCATGTGGAGACTGAAATGTGCTTCTTTCGATTGTTTATTCGTTGTTTGTCTTGGCACGTCCGTACAAAATATGTTTCTACAATCTTTCATCGTCCTACGATCACACATTTTTCATGCGGAGTCCTCTCAAGGGGTGAAAGTCTATATACAACCTCTCTGTATGTCAGGCTATGTCTTCCTATACAGTTTTCTCCCTTTATGGCTCCCTCTAGTACCATGAAAGTTATTTCCCTATGTCTTAACAGATTTCTTATAATTTTGTTCTTTCTGCTAGTCACTGTTTTCCATATACTCATTTCCTTTCCTCTTCTCGGTTCACTTAATTTTCCGCATTATTTCTGTAACACCAAATTTCAGACGCTTACATTCACTTATTTCTCGATTTGCCATGCCCGTGATTTACTTCCGTACAGTGCTGTACCTCAAATCAAGCGTATGTTTGATGCAAGAATGACCTCTCTCTGCTTCTTACATCCTCCCTGGTTCGTCAATCATATATTATTTTACTTCAAAGATGGCAGAATTAGTCTGTAGGATGTTGCTTAATTTAGGTGTTAATTTGAAAGGTAATCGCATTTCTGTTACTCCTAGTTACTTTCGTCTCTCTCTGTTATTCTCGAATACTAGTAATCTGTGCTCGGCACATTGTTCATCCCACTCCAAAGATCCTGTAATTCTTCACAGTTTTTTGTCATCAGTCTACTGACTGGTTTGATGCGGCCCGCCACGAATTCCTTTCCTGTGCTAACCTCTTCATCTCAGAGTAGCACTTGCAACCTACGTCCTCAATTATTTGCTTGGCGTATTCCAATCTCTGTCTTCCTCTACAGTTTTTGCCCTCTACAGCTTCCTCTAGTACCATGGAAGTCATTCCCTCATGTCTTAGCAGATGTCCTATCATCCTGTCCCTTCTGCTTATCAGTGTTTTCCACATATTCCTTTCCTCTCCGATTCTGCTTAGAACCTACTCATTCCTTACCTTATCAGTCCACCTAATTTGCAACATTCGTCTATAGCACCACATCTCAAATGCTTCGATTCTCTTCTGTTCCGGTTTTCCCACAGTCCATGTTTCACTACCATACAATGCTGTACTCCAGACGTACATCCTCAGAAATTTCTTCCTCTAATTAAGGCCGGTATTTGAGATTAGTAGACTTCTCTTGGCCAGAAATGCCCCTTTTTGCCATAGCGAGTCTGCTTTTGATGTCCTCCTTGCTCCGTCCGTCCTTGGTTATTTTACTGCCTAGGTAGCAGAATTCCTTAACTTCATTGACTTCGTGACCATCAATCCTGATGTTCAGCAGATTATTTAATTCTTCTTCACTTTCACTCAGGATAGCAATGTCATCAGCGAATCGTATCATTGATATCCTTTCACTTTGTATTTTAATTCCACTCCTGAGCCTTTCTTTTATTTCCATCATTGCTTCCTCGATGTACAGATTGAAGAGTAGGGGCGAAAGGCTACAGCCTTGTCTTACACCCTTCTTAATACCAGCACTTCGTTCTTGATCGTCCACTCTTATTATTCCCTCTTGGTTGTTGTACATATGACCCGTCTCTCCCTATAGCTTACCCCTCCTTTTTTCAGAATCTCGAACAGCTTGCACCATTTTATATTGTCGAACGCTTTTTCCAGGTCGACAAATCTTATGAAAGTGTGTTGATTTTTCTTTAGCCTTGCTTCCATTATTAGCCGTAACGTCAGAATTGCCTCTCTTGTCCCTTTACTTTTCCTAAAGCCAAACTGATCGTCACCTAGCGCATTCTCAATTTTCTTTTCCATTCTTCTGTATATTATCCTTGTAAGCAGCTTCGATGCATGAGCTGTTAAGCTGATTGTGCGATAATTCTCGCACTTGTCAGCTCTTGCCGTCTTCGGAATTGTGTGGATGATGCTTTTCCGAAAGTCAGATGGTATATCGCCAGACTCATATATTCTACACACCAACGTGAATAGTCGTTTTGTTGCCACTTCCCCCAATGATTTTTAAAGAATTTCTGAATGATAAATGACTGATTCTCGTCCTTCCCACTGCCTGGTCTTCGCGCCTAGCGCTGCAGACTTCAGTGACGAGAGATGCGCCACCTGCCATAGTGGAGACTGGTGGGTGAGTCACTGGACCGGCGCCCAGACTGCTCCGCGTAGACGCCGTGCAGCGCGCGCCAAGGTGCCGAGTCGGCAGGCAGCCGTCCAGGCATAATTTGGCGCCCCGTCCGGCCGCGATATCAATTTGTGGCGGCGCCCAGCCAGCTGAGGCGTCCGCTGCGGCGGACACAAAGCGCGCGGCCGCTCAACGTCTGAGCGCCGCCTGGTCGCGGTCAACGTCCGCTTGTCTCGTCCTCACTCAGAATATCTCTCACCTCTCCTGAACACCTGTCGCAACCACTGGTGGAGCAAGTGTATAAGAGTGAAAGAGTAAATTATGCTGTTGTTAAAGGACGCGTTCTGAAGGAAATGTCCGAAGGGAACGGAAATCAGTAGAAGTGATTTACATGTACAGCCAAATAAATGATTACAGTTTGAGAAAAGTTGGATGATTTTTCAAGAGAATGAGCTTCACAAACTGAGCAAGTCAATAACGAACTGGTCCACCTCTGGCCCTTATGCAGGCAATTTGTCGCCTTCTCATTGATTGATAAAGTTGTTGGATATCCTCCTGAGAGATATCGTGCCAAATTCTGCCCGATTGGCGCCTTAGATCAAGGGTCTCCAAACTTTTTAGTCCACGGGCCACATTGACTCCTCCACGAAGTCATAAGGGCCATGATCCACCTAGTGGGATTAAAGCATCCTAGCACTCCATGATCACCGTAATGTAAGGCTAAAGGAAAGATGAAATCGCAAAAATCTAAGGTTGTGGGAATAGCTAGCACTAAAACGAACTACGATTTTTATTTAATTACAGAATTTTGATTGGTGGACGCACCTGACCAAAATTGTGGCGTATTTTATCCTGGCGAATTTCACCGACAAAAAAGTATGTGACTGCACAAAAATGGTTCAAATGGCTCTGAGCACTATGGGACTCAACTGCTGAGGTCATTAGTCCCCTAGAACTTAGAACTAGTTAAACCTAACTAACCTAAGGACATCACAAACATCCATGCCCGAGGCAGGATTCGAACATGCGACCGTAGCGGTCTTGCGGTTCCAGACTGCAGCGCCTTTAACCGCACGGCCACTTCGTGTGACTGCACATTCTTCACGAAAGCGTCCTGCAAAGTTAACGAAATCTCAAAATCATTGTTAGCAACACTATTACTGCAAGACGTAAGAGAGGTAGAGTATGTCAACGCAATGTTATTTCAAGCGGCGCAACAATAAGTTAAGTAGTCTTGTAGCGAGTAGCAGAGCCAGAGCATATGCTTGATAGGTCTCTTGCGTGATTGTGTGTATGTTGCGAGTGTCTCACGAGTTTTTTAGTGTTTTATGGGCTGTACTAGTAGGTGACACGACGAAGTGTGGGACAATTCAAAGTTTGAATCCGAAGAGACAAGGAAAATCTGAAAATGGAAATACGTATAACACGATTTGAGTATTTTTTCACTAATTATCACTAAGATGTTATATTTTTTTCGTGAATACTCTAACACCGTGAGTTTTCAAGATATAAATTAATTACAGTTATTTTTATTCATCAGTTACAACTAAAATATCCAATATCATTATGTACACCAGGTATTGTATTTTCTTTAAACTGCCTTTAAATAAAAATATTTTATACGATTTAGTTGCTATGTGTATTTTACAACGTAATCCAAAGAAAGCGAAACCTCGCTTAAGAAGCATCTTCCATAATGATTGATTACTAAGGCTAGTCGCCGAAGTGGCGTCCATTTGAAAGACTTGCACCAGACTCGTGAGTAGAATAAAATGCAAATAATTTTTTTACTTAACATGTTTTCGCCAAACTAGTCTGTTAATCGTTCTTTTTTTTTCACTATCGCACGGAGAATGGTCGGTCTTTTTATTGTGGATAGCCACAAGTTTAACCATGACCTTCCGCTCTGTAAAGATAGAGCTCCGACAATTTCGCGGTGTATTGGTCGCGATAGGCCTCGAAACTCAATTGTTGGCAGTATAGGTACCACTTCAAATATTTGGCGGGCCGGATACCGGGGGTGTTCGGCCAGCTAACGCGGGCCGGTTTGCCGGCCATCGCGGGCCGGTTTCGGCCCGCGGGCCGTAGTTTGGATACCCCTACCTTAGATTTACGAACTCGCGAGCTGGTTGCAGGGCCCTGCCCATAATGATCTAAACGTTCCCAGCTGGGCAGAGATTCAGTGACCCTGCTGGCCTAGGTAGTGTCTGGTAAGCACGACGGCAAGCAGTAGAACTTGTTGCTCTGTTCGAGCGGACATTATCGTGTTGAAATGTAGACGTATTACACCATAATTGATGGAATAAGTAACTAACTAACTGCAGGCTATTATTATATTCTTCTCGGGTCTTTATCCGGATCATACAACCATCTTTACACAATATTTCAGTGGGCTATCCTTCCGTCATCTTCAGGAGAGAGTGCTTATTGCTAAAACTCACTTCCGGCGAGTTTCAGCGAACAGCGCTCTCACTTGAACATGGCGGCCAAATGGACTGCTGAAATTTGATATCACGACGGCATTTCGATCCAGCTGAAGAATGTAACTAAGTAATACGCCCCGAACGTTTACGTAGACAAGGATGACCAAACTTCTCGGAAACCGGGATTGTTTCGGTTTTTCGTCATAACGTACTGTGTCTCGAAAAGTTGTCTGGAACGCTCAGAAGTCCCGCAATTCAGTATTTAAATATATTTTATGAAATATTATAAGTTTATAGAGATTTAGCTCGATTAAACGGAATACTTGACGATACATTAATGCATTTTACCTTATCCTCCAACTTCCGTAGACCCACAGTAATAGCAGTATCAATATTGATACTACTGAAACAATAAATTTGTTTGAGCGGTACTGTGGCTGGAGAGTAGTTGTACTGTTGTAACAGTGCCAACCGTTCCAACTAGAGAAGCGTTATGAAAACTGTCCGATTTTCACGCCACTTACCACTGTCGTTACCAGAATAGTTGAGTCAGACAAGCTACGCCGGTGGATTCTCTTATTACTCGTATTGTTGCTACTGTGTTGCAAAACGCGATTCCGAAACGTGTCTGCTATAAGCAGTGGAATTTTATCAACAATTGTCGATTAGATTACGATGAAAATTGCTTGGTATCTAACTTTTATTAATATCAGTCATGGTGGTCGTTTTGACATAGTTGAACACATCTAGTCAAAGAAACACATTAATAGTGCACCGAGCTGCTCTAAAACTCATTTTAAGGCCACAATAAAGTGATCCGAGAAGAGCTTACTCTAGCCTGTCATACGGTAAAACATCAGCGAACCTTTAGGTCTTGTAATTGTACTATTAGGCGTAATAGCTTGATGGTTGACGGTTTTTCCACTTCAAAAAAGTTGAGTGCGGCAAGTATTAGCCTTAGTACAAGGAGTTACTGCTCCCCATAGTTTAAAGGAAAGCCTTTAGATCATCAAAAAGCTTTCTTTCAATGGGATATCCACTGAAGTCAGCAATCATAAGGCTCTCGAATATTTCCGTTTGTTGTTCAGTCAGTTTTTCGATATTAATGAATGAAACCTGTCCAAACTTTTGAAGGTGAGTTCCCTACCTACTGAAACATCTGACTAAATTTGAACATTTTGTGTGAGTACTATTTAAATGTTTGATCTCAATAAAAATAGATCTATGGCATTTTGTGGAGACAATGCGAACACCAGCTTTGATGATTAAGAAAGACAAGGCAAATTTAACGTATTTACCAAATTAAAGACAACGTTGCACGAAAGGATTTATGTAGTAGGTTGCCCTGCACATGTTTTACACAACTGCATGCAGGCATCTGCTGATAGTTTGACCTGTCATTGCGAACGTATTCTCCCACTCTTCTATACACACAGTATGGAGGGGTTTAAGGAATATTGTTTTTATGTAGGAACAGAATATATGCATGTAATGTCTCACTCGAAAACCCGCTGGTTTTCACTTTTCCAGCAGCTGAAAGAGTCATCAGCTGTTCGAACCTAAGAGAGTTCTTCCTAAATGAAAAGGAAGCCCCCAAAATATTTTCAGTTTTTCAACAAGCCCGTAAGTGAAGCCCATTTATTTTTCACTCACAGCCAGTATAGCACCTTGCAGCATGGAATAAAAGAGAATTGATGGGAACACGAAAACTGTAATACAGGTAAAGGCTGTAGTGAAAAATACTCTTGAAACTGTTACTGAGAGAAAAGAGCAGCAGTTCATTTTTTATTGTTAAATCTGTTCTTAAAAGAGCAGAAATAACAGAGTCAGCAGATACGGACTTTAAAGAAGAATTTGACAAATTTTATGATACTTGTATAAAATTTCTCAGTAAATGGGGCACCTCGTATTCACCATTATTGTCTGTCTTTGACTGGATGTTACTGAAGAGAGTGCCAAAATGGGGACCTGTTGAAAAAAGTGTTTTCTAACTGAAAGTGGAAAAAATTGAAATCTATGCCTCCAGTCTCTTTGATTAGTTTGGGACTTGGCGAATTTCGTTGACGAAAATCTATACAAGAGAAATGATGGAAACAGAGCACCACTGCAGTATCACAAGAAGTGAATTACGTTTTTTTAAGGACAAAAGATGAAACCATCTGCAGCAGTACTCAGAGATGGTAATAAAAAGTAACTGCAAGGTAATTGTTTGAAACACCAGCCCATAATGCTAATGTAGAACGTATATTTTCGTTCATGAACATCCAGTGGATTGATGAAAGGAACAGAACGGAGGTGAACTCTCTTGAAGCAATCCTACAGATCCTGTACAATTAAAAAGCCGAATGTGTAGAATGTTATCACTGCACTGAAAAATAAACTTTTCTCCAAAGACAATAAACGCCATCTACAAGTCATCCGTAATATTTAAAGCGCATATTAATCGTATTAAAAGTTCGATGGCTATAATATTTTCGAAAATTATAACATTTTTATTATGTACAATAAATATAATTAATTCAACAGATATTGTGGATTTAAATTAGGGTAATTTGTTTTTTTCGTTTTCACTAAAAATAATTGGGTTCACAAAATCTACTAATAAAACATTAATATTAAAAATTAAAAAAAAATGAGAAACCTCGGAACTATTTTTTTTCTTTTTTTGGGTGGGGGATTCACTGAATAAAGTAGGTTATTTCTCACTGGTACAAGGTCTAAATAACGTATAACGTAGGAATATTAAATTTGACTTCTGTTTGATGACACGAACACAAGTTTACGTTCTCGACTTCGTCATATTACAACGATCCTAAACTTCTGAGTGATCTAACTTATTTCTGCATTCATCTATGGTCTTTTTTTTTTTTGTTTGGCAGTGATAATATCCATTGCAGTTGTGAAAAATGTAGCATATCTTCATCACTGACATTGGATAACAACTGTCGATATCCCATCAAGAGAAACGTGTGTTTTGTTTGGCTTATTTTACAGAAGTATTCAAGGTTTTTTCGAAACTTACAGTTTGTTGGAGTGCTGTTTACTAATTGCGATCGTGAGTTTGATATCGAAACCGATTCTTCCGGCTATCATGTTAAGGTTACGAGCTATATATTTTAGGATATTCGCCGTCAAAATTTGCTAGTTTAATTTCTTCAGAGCCAGTTTCGTTGCAATCCGTATGTACGTAAACGCTTGTTTTCACTCCAGATTGTCCCTGTTCAACTTCTGCAGATACTTCCTTTTCAGACAGACAGTTCCTCGCAAACATTTTAGTTCACTTTCTTATCAAAGGGCGAAGGAAGCCTTTTTGCGATCTTCAGCTGATGTCAGTTTCGTCAGCTGACAGGACAGCATTTTCTGACTCCTCTTACCGCGCCGCCCCCCAGTGTTTTAAGGCGTCGTGACGGCTTTTGCCGTTGATCCAGCAGGTTCTGCTGGGAGACGGCGTGCAGACGTGGGACCAGTCACCGCTGGCCAAGGAAGCCGCGCGCCCGCAGCCTGCCAACGTCTGTCAAGGCATTCCACTTTCCTTACCAGACGCTCACCAGTAATAAGCCGTCCAGATGGGCGGAAATAATTTGCAAGGTTCTCATTTAAATGAAAATAAATGTCTTTCTTGTGACAGACGCTATCGCACAACAAGAAATAAAGTGGATTTTTTTAATTTGTGGTGCGACATTCTTCCAGAAACATACGAAATCCTGAAGTAAGATCGCTGGATGTCACTCAATTGTGTCACATTTGAAACCGAATACAAACAGCTAAATTTTACACGGTTTAGTTCTGTATACATAAATTTTCAGAAGTAATTTTAAACGCTCTACAAACGGCATACCTTACGATAATTTAGTTCATATGATCACTGTCCTCAGAAAGTCACTCGTCAAACATCGTATTTAGTGCACCAATGCTGCGTCCTCCGACGGTAAAAAGTGAATCGTGGAATGAAGGAAAGGCTGAAACCTAGTCATTTGTTGTTTTTATGTCGGTGTCAATAAAGTATAATCGATTCATTAGATTTTTGAACTTGTAATTATATAAAATCCATTGGAAAGAGGACTTTCCCTGTTTTTGAATTCCGAATTTTGGCGCTTTTGAAGTTCTGGGTAAGAGGCTGCAGTCTCTAAAGATATGCGAAGGAAAGTGAACAACCAAAAATGTCATGGAATTTTAAAACAAAATGTGCAGTCAAATTCCTTTTTTGTCTTTGAAACATCATCTATAACCGAATTTATGCATGTCAATATATTATTGTATGATCTAGGAAGTTTGTGGAGTCGAGATGTGAGACATTTCTAGTAGGTGAAGGTCTGAGTATACATGTGGTGTTCATTGCCATATCTGATTTGGATAGCTTAGTCACTCAATATCAGGAATTTTTTTCACACGATCGGCCACTTCAACGCATTTGTGTCCTGGCATACGCACAAGGAGTAAGAAGCGACAAAATCTTATGCATCACTGTTTGCTAATTAGTTATTATGTATGTTGTTAGCCCGTATTAATCTGTATACAACAAAATTTTGCCTTTAAAGATACATACTTTATTAATGCCGATACTGTAAATACTACAAATATTTATTTCATCAAGTTAAAACATCATCAGTTGCCTGTACATACATATAGGCCGACGGAAATAATCTCAACACCAAAGAAGAAGACATACTGTGGAGCAACTAGCAGTAAGTTAGGACGTCTGCTGCAGAAACGTGGGCTAAGAAAATGGCCCTGAGCACTATGGGACTTAACATCTATGGTCATCAGTCCCCTAGAACGTAGAACTACTTAAACCTAACTAACCTAAGGACAGCACACAACACCCAGCCATCACGAGGCAGAGAAAATCCCTGACCCCGCCGGGAATCGAACCCGGGAACCCGGGAGTGGGAAGCGAGAACGCTACCGCACGACCACGAGATGCGGGCGTGGGCTAAGACCAGTGTTCCGGCCCGCCTCCGAGATACGAGATATGTTGCGCCCTGTTAAGGACGACATTGCTCTTCGAGTGTCCGGTGTGTATGGTGTACTCTGTGAATGTGGCTGCATGTACATTGGACAGACAATTCGCACGGTTGCGGAGCGTTGTATTGAGTACAAGCGCCATATAAAACAAAGGGAGCTTGACAAGTCGGCCATAGCGGAGCATTGCCTAAAAAAAACGGACATAAAATACAGTTCGAAAATACAAAAGTGTTGGCTCATGCGTCTACATATTGGGACTCCGTTATAAAGGAAGAGGCCGAGATTCGCTTAAACAACAACAATTTCAACAGAGACCAGGGATACACACTCAGCAGGGCATGGGGGCGGGCGTTGGACATCGATAGAAAGCAGAGACAGATGCGCGACGCGGGAGCAGCAGTTTCAAACGTGGCGCCTGCCCCTGGCGCCATCTGACGTCACCGGTTCTGCCACGGGCAATAGCTCCGCTAGCTGCCCGGGTCGACTTACGCGCGCGCGCCACATTGGATCGATCTGATTGGCTGCTGATGATGTCATCATGCCTATATAAGCGAGAGACCGTAACAGCCCCGGCAGTCAGTGAACTCCTCACGACGATGGTGGAGATGGCCATCGAAAGCTCGAGCATTTTATTCGAATTGACGCGGCTGGAAAACCGAGAACGTTTTATTCATGCATGCCATCGCGAAAGACTCCGAGGACACCAAAGAAGAAGTTTTCCGGGATCTACGAAAGTTCGCAGGCACGTTTCCACATATGATGTCTATTGAAAGTTGGCACCAGGTGGTTAAGGGAGGCGCTAGTGATGGCACTGTGAGGATACATCGTGAGGTTGTCATTAAATATGCGCTGTAACGGTCATCAGCTTTTGTTATCTTTGAGATTGGACGGAGTGCGTTGATGTTAGTGAAGAATGTCTTTAATACTACAACGATACCATTATCAACAGATCACTGAGTTTGTCAGCGGTTCTGTAATAGTGTTCCCGGCGGGGTCAGGGATTTTCACCTGCCTCGAGATGACTGGGTGTTTGTGTTGTCCTCATCATTTCATCATCATCCAGGAAAGTGGCGAAATTGGACTGCGCAAAGGTTGGGAAATTGTACGGGCGCTGATAACCGCGCTGTTGAGCGCCCCACAAACCAAACATCATCATCATCATCATGTAATAGTGCTATGAAAACCTGCATTTTCCTTCCACGATATTACAGAAAAACTTGTCAGTACCGTAGCTAATGGTGGTCACGGGAAGGTACATTAGCAAGAAGCCCGGGCTGCTGAAGGCCACGTAGCACTGCAGAGAGGGAAGACCGTCGTTTCCGGCATTTGGCTCTGGCGCATCGTTCTGTCTCTGCAGCAATAATTGGAGCAGCAGTTGGCACAACAGTGACACTGTCGACTGTTAAAAATTGGTTACTTCAAGGACAGCTCGCAGCCAGACGCCCTGTAGCGTGCATTCCGCTGACCCCAAAAAATCATAATTTCTGACTTCGGTAGTGTCAAGCGAGAGCTCATTGGAGGGTTGAGTGGAGGCTTTCTGATGAAAGCTGGTTCTGCCACGGTGCCAGTGATGGCCGTGCGTTGGTAGGAGGAGGCAAACTGAGGGCCTGTAACAAAACTGTCTGCGTGCTGGACAAACTGGACCTACACCTGGAGTTACGGTCCATGATGCGATTCCATATCACACAGCAGCACTCCCGTGGTTATCCCACACACCACGACTGCAAAACTGAACATCAGTCTGGTGATTCGATCTGTTTTGCTGGTATTCCAGGATGTACTTCCAGGGAGATCACGCTAGCTCACACTTCGCTGTTGCAACCCAATATGCTCTGCAGAGTGTCATTATGTTGTCTTGGCCTGCTGGATCACCAGATCTGTGTAAAATCGAGCACTTACCGAACATCATCGGACGACAACTCCAGCGTCATCGACAACAACCATTAACTGTCCCTGATCTGGAAGATCAAGTGCAGTGGGCATGGAACTTCATCCCACAAACTGACATCCAGCACCTGTACGAAACAATGCATGCAGTATTCATGTTGGCAGTTACGCCGTTTATTAATGTACTAGCACTTCACATTTGCAATTGCTTATCTCGGGCTTACATTAACACGTGATCTTTCAATGTTAATAAAATTGTTCAAATGGCTCTAAGCACTATGGGACTTAACATCTGAGGTCATCATTCTCCTAGACTTAGAACTAAGTGAACCTAACTAACCTAAGGACATCACACACATCCATGCCCGAGGCAGGATTCCAACCTGCGACCGTAGCAGCCGCGTGGTTCCGAACTGAAGCGCATAGAACCGCTCGGCCACAACGGGCAAATCAATGTTGATCACTTAAATATTCTAGACAAATGTAATCCCAAAAATTCGTTACTTTACTTTGCTTGTTTCATTGTGCTGTGATTTTTTCCCATCAGTGTATTACACGATTTGGCTATTGGAATTATCACTGATACATACTTAGCTCTTAGCTGTTACTGCCAGTTCCTTCCCTAGCGCTGTCTCCTTTATAACTCTCTTACACCAGCACAAGCAATGTCACTGCATCTCTTTTTCTGGTAGCACTTTTAAAAATCAGTTCCACTGCCTTTATGACCAACATCTTAAACTACTTCACTTCGTACTTACTTTTTCCTTTAATTTTTACCGTAACTCTACAGCATCCCATTTAAAAGGCTTTATTTTACATTTGCCATTCCTCAGGTTTCACTTTTATAAAACTAGCAAATTAAACTATCTATACTTGACTGTCTTACCTGTATGGATGTACTATGTTTATTACAGGATGGATTCAGCTTAAGTAAAAACGATTTGTTCCATACAGGTCACACAGTCCCAATATACAGAGATGATGTTGGTTTTGAGAACAGATTTCCTTTTTGTCTCTCTGACTGTAAGCAAAGTTTTTCTTACAGTCTCTGTGATTGAGAATAAACCCTGTTGCTCATGGACTGAGTGGCTGATCCCGGCGGAGGTTCGAGTCCTCCCTCGGGCATGGTTGTGTGTGTTTGTCCTTAGGATAATTTAGGTTAAGTAGTGTGTAAGCTTAGGGACTGATGACCTTAGCAGTTAAGCCCCATAAGATTTCACACACATTTGAACATTTTTTGAAACCCTGTTGCGTACTTAATTTATTTTATACTTGCGCTGCTATAAATATGGTGCAAATTCTTCTACATTGTTACATCATTACCCCCCCCCCCCCAAAAAAAAAGAAGAGGACTGGAAGCAGCAAAGTGTCTGCTCTTCAGTCGTACAGCTATTGAGTACAATAAAGTTGGGTGCAAAATCATAAAATATTAGTGAAAAGTGTGACTTTATTCTATAGAATAAAATTATCTTGATGTGGTGAATGTTTGTGATGGTGGCAGAGTTGTCGTCGTAATGATGCTGATCGTGTAGGTGATGGAGTGCTGAAGATTGATTCGAGGTCTTGTTTGGTAGTCCGATGACCAACTATGGGTAAAAAGAACTGATGGAATGAAAGTATGGGACGAGGAACGGGGTGGAATATGGATGTAGGTGTGAGAAGTGAATTTTCACAGTGTGGATCACGTGGTGCTTACTGTGGACAGTTATTGTAGGAGGATAGGGATGCTGCGCAGTTTGAGATGGGACCTATCCAATCGAGAGAAAGGGAAGTCGGTGTGGTTCTGGGAATACATGACCATGGCATTAAGATGAAATCTGTCTGAGCAGGTACTGTTAATTTTTTTGGAGTTACGCTGTTGCTCAATGGGATGGTTGTTTTGGAGCTCTGTGATTGCGGAAAGGATTAACGATATTGGTGATGGGTGCCAGTCGTAAGGGATTGTTTGTGTGTAATGATCATTGGGTGGGTGGGGACTGTTAATTCAGGTTTGATGACAGAGGCTTAGCTATGCATTTATTGGAAAAGGTTGGGACGGATAGGTTGTAGGTGGTTAGGGATAGTAGACTGCGACATTTCTTGCAAGAGGTTATTTTTTCTGCAGTGGAGGCAAGTGTGTGTGGACGGGAGGGAGAGCGGAGGGATTATGAAGTACTGCCGTAGACATTTTAATAAAAACTACAATTTTATTATTGAGTGTAGATAATATTAAATACATGACTATAACATGTAGTGTTATGAATTTAGCTGTAGATTGTTGTTATTAACTGTACGTACGTGTGTACATGTGTGGTGGGCGAGGCGCGCAGGTGTTCGGGATAGCTGGCAGGAGTCCAGCGCTGCGGGAAGAAACGCAGCGCTTCGTTGCCAGCACGACGGCGGGCACGTTATGGCTGAACAGATGCCCTGTTCTACAGCTGAAAATGGAAAACTGAACGAAAATGCGGGCGCTTTACACCATAATGAATGCTCTAAGTTAGTGATCATCGTAGTTTTGTAACCATAATTATATGTATATCATCTTGTCCCTGTTCTGTGGCATAAAGTTCATTCAGTTACATGCAATATTTTCGCTGTTGCAGTTCTGAAAAACTTGAGCGCATTTCTCGACACGGCATCAGGAAGGCAATCTTCTTTGCCTTCGCTACTGTTTTTACACTTTACAGCTACCTCTAGTTCTGTGTCTTAATATATGCGCTATAGATTCAGTCGCTTCTTACTTTCGGTAGCCGGCCGATGTGGCCGAACGGTTCAAGGAGCTTCAGTCCGGAACCACGCGGCTGTTGCTGTCGCAGGTTCGAATCCTGCCTCGGGCATGGATGTGCGTGATGTCCATAGGTTAGTTAGGTTTAAGTAGTTCTAAGTCTAGGGGACTGATGACCTCAGATGTTAAGTCCCATAGTGCTCAGAGCCATTTGAACCATTTACTGTCGGTGTTGTTCACAAATTCCGATTCTTCGGAGCACCACTCATTTCTTATCTTATGGACTACCTAATTTTCAACGGCATTCTACTTTTGTACATCTTAAACGCTTCATTATGTCCAACAGCCCATGATTCACTTTCATACAATGCTGTGCTCCAAACGCGAATTCATGGAATAGAAATATCTGTGGATGGCACAGAACAGAATTTTTGCCACCTGCACAAGCTGCCCGAACAAAAAATTATTCAGTCCTACAGAAATCATTACAATAATCGTTTTACATCGTGTAATTCCGACCCTGGACTTGATAACTGCCTCGATTCTATTATGGAGCGAGTCGACAAGGCTGTTGCAGGTACGTCGCATCATGGTTAAGCGATTCGCTGAGGATTTTATCGCGCAAATCCACAAAATTAGGGGGATGCTGATGTCGGTGTTTTACCCGCTGTTCCAACATGTCCCACAGATTTTCTGTGCGGTTCAAGTAACGTGATTTTGCAGAGCACTTACTTTACTGTTTTCGTCTTTATGTGCCAGTATGAGCAACGGCCTCTTGCAAGGTGACCGATTGCAAATGTTCATTGCATGCGGTCCCCGTCGCAGTATTCTCTCGCTAACAGGTTGGGACTGACCATCATTCATTGACTGCAGCAATTCTTGTCGGGTTTGGAAGGGATTTTTATTGACAAGCCTCGTATCGTGTCTCTGGTCCCTGTCAGTGAGGGTCTTTTTGCGACCGCAATTCTCAGACGTGTTTCATGGCCACGTGTGCTACACCACTACTTAGACACACGCTGGAGAGTCCGCCGCGGAACACCAACAAATCCATCAACTTCACACACTATACAGCTATGGCCACGGCCAAACACCGTTGCCCCTTTTTGGCACTCTGTCACGTCCTTATCTTTACCCATGTTTACGTACAATGTCGCTTGAAACATAATCATCTAACTGATCACTACTGCTAGCACACCGCAGACGCAGTGCATGTCGGTTGATCACGTGACTCGATTGTTATGCCATCTGTAAAGGCTTAACTATTCACCTGTGCTTACACACTGGTGTGACTAATTTCTTGCCCTGCGTGCTTATATCGACTTCAGTTACTTGATTATAGATCTGCCCATAAGCGTCCTGAAGTTTTTGAATGTAATTACGTAGCTAGTACCGACAGCTACAACTCGTAAGTATCAGGTATTTTGTACACTCGTTTCATATGCATTTAGATAGTTGATCGCTGGAACAGGTTTCATTTCAGACTTCTAACACAAAAATCCAAGGGTATTCTGCTTGTTGGTGACAAGTGTCACAGCTCAGATGTCAGTTTCTTCGTTATAAGAAAGGAGTATTAGTCACGGCTATTTTTGGTTTTTGTACTGCGCTTTGTCGCATCACTATTTCAGTAACAAAATGGAAATTATTGTATGGAATTGTTGGACGGAAGGCCCCATCCAGTGGAGTTCGGCCGTCGTATTGCAAGTACTTTTTAGCTGACGCCACTTCAGCGACTTGCGGGTCAGAGTTGATGAAACTGATGATGAATGACACACAACACTTAGTCCCTGTCGGGACTCGAACCCTGGCCCCTTGTTTGGTAGGCGGAAACGCTATGGAGGCGTACTTTCTTTTAGTAAATATGGTGAGACAGCATTGCGAAGTACGTGCCTAATAGGTCAAAGTGAAAGTCTCCCGATAAACATTGAATCTAAAGTTGTTACCTGCAATAAACTAGCGATTTACCGCATTTTGAAATTTTATTTGTAGATTCCTCCGTTACTTCTTGGTAGAACAATTTCAAAATTAGATTTGGATAACAAGTTCATTGATTTTGTTCTGCTGATTTTTGTTTATTTCAATCTCTCTGTGACTGTAGACTTTCCCGGCGTAAACTGTTGATGAAGGTTTCTCGGGTCTCCAACCGGGTGGTAGCGTTGATATCTCGTGACGTTTCGGGAAGTGTCATACTACCCATCTTCTGACGAAGTATCTATTTTTTGGCTTATTAGGCCGTCTTCAGCGAGCAACTGACTAGCCTCTGCAGAGACTCTAGTGTCCGTTCAGAATATATTCAGTTGTTGCTAAAGATGGGCTAATAAGCCCATTAGTTTCAACTAAACAAAAATCAGTGGAACTAAAACAGTGCACTTTGAAATATTTCTAGTGCTGAAATTTTTCCATTTTCGCTTTCTATGTATGTTTAAGCTTCGTTCATCCTTAGGGAAACTGAATGATAAATCGCACATACTAGTTCTCCGCCTACACCTCGTAGGTACTAATGCCAAAGGTTCCTGCTGTGACCACTTTGAAGCCGGCCGCTGTGGCCGAGCGGTTCTAGTCATTTCAGCCCTGAAGCGCGCGACCGCTACCGTCGCAGGTTCGAATCCTGCCTCGGGCATGGATGTGTGTCCCATAGCGCTCTGAGCCATTTGAACCATTTTGACCACTTTGAAATGAGCACACTGGGTTGGATTTGCGTATCATCCGGAGATATTAACTCAAACCCTCATAAGTAAATTTTACCTATGGGTGAAAATTGCTCATGATATTTATACATTCACATAGTGACTCGTGGCACACTCCCACAATACACAATTTGTCTAGTACTTTTGTCGTAAATGTATGGCCATACAGTCACAAAAATTAGCCCTACGATTTTATCCTTTCATTACACCGTGTGTAGATTTTAGCACATAAAGTGCCTCTCTGATCACTGTAACGACCTTCGCAGTACATACTTACGATAAGTAATTTTTCCTCCATTGATGACTTAGGAATTGCGTCGCTAGCAATTCAGTAACACTGCTGTTACTAATAAATACAAGTGCAAAAAGAGAGTGAATACGAAGAGCATTGTAGTTGTGGTGTCACCGCCAGACATCACACTTGCTAGGTGGTAGCCTTTAAATCGGCCGCGGTCCGTTAGTATACGTCGGACCCGCGTGTCGCCACTATCAGTGATTGCAGACCGAGCGCCGCCACACAGCAGGTCTAGAGAGACTTCCTAGCACTCGCCCCAGTTGTACAGCCGACTTTGCTAGCGATGGTTCACTAACTACATACGCTCTCATTTGCCGAGACGATAGTTAGCATAGCCTTCAGCTACGTCATTTGCTACGACCTATCAAGGCGTCATTACCAGTTACTATTGATGCTGTAAAACATGTACCGTCAAGAGCGATGTTCACCATTTATGGATTGAAGTTCAGTATTCCAGCAGCTACGTCCTTTTTTGCTAGTCTAATTTCCTTGTCCTGTTCCAGACCTCACGCCAGCCTGTGTGAACTAAAACGCGTGCCTTTCGGCTTCCTCTCAAAACCGGGTTGGCTCTCTTGCCAATCCACAACAGTAGTTTATGTCTTAGAGTAAAATTTAAACAACAGTTAACCAACTTTGATTCCATAAGAAAGCGTTGTGTACAGCGACCGTTGATTCAAAGGAAGAATAGAAACACAACAGTCAATCACAATCCCATTTGTGTTTATTAGTCTTGCAAGAATATTGCACAAATGAAACCACGGTTTATTGGAGGCTTCATATTAATGTTCTTTATTTAATTTGTGCGAATAGCTGAAATGGGCATTGTCAGTTTCAAGCACATGCGTGACATCAGCCTATGTATATCACGTTTTTCATTGTGTACCTATCAGATTCGTCTCACACATATATGAATTCGATATTTGGGGAATGAAAAACTTGATGTGCATAACCTGATGTCACGTAGGTGCTTGAAAATGACACAAATTCGATATTAGCTAATTACACAAATTAAATAAACAACATTAATACACAGCCTACCGCGTGCTGTGTTTTCATTTGTTAAATGTTTAGAGGCAGAGACCCACACAGAAACACTTTCACTACACTGACGTTCTTTCCTTATGCTTACATTCACAGAAGTTTTTTTCGTCAAATTATGAGCGCTCAGTTTGACACTATGAGCTTCCTTTAGGTGATCGATGTTCTCTCTCCACGTGTTAGTATTTTGTATTGTATTGTATTGTATGTTAACCGGGGTCCTAGAAACGACGGAGAGGTGCCGTCCCCGCCGCAGCCGCCGTGGTCCGCAACTCCACTACGGCTATAGCAGTCCACTTCGCCCCACACCGAACCACTTTTTCAGGGTTATTGTGCAGTTCGGCCCCGGTTGAGCCGCTCCCCCCTCCCTCCCCAGGGAACGTCTCACACTAGACGAGTGTAACCCCTTAGTTTGCGTGGTAGAGTAATGGTCGTGTACGCGTACGTGGAGAACTTGTTTACGCAGCAATCGCCGACTTAGTGTAGCTGAGGAGGAATAAGGGGAACCAGCTCGCATTCGTTGAGGCAGATGTAAAACCGCCTAAAACTATCCACAGACTGGCTTGGCCGGCTCACCGGACCCCGGCACAAGTCCGCCGGGCGGATTCGTGCCGGGCACCAGGCGCTCCCTCCCAATATGGAAAGCCGTGCGTTAGACCGCTCGTCTATCCGGGCGGGCACGTGTTAGTATGGTTTTTATACCCTACACTTATATCCTACAGTTACTCTGCTTCGTGCTCCCCAAATTTTCAGCTTATCTGCAATCCCATTTCTGCTACTCCTTATTAGTTTCATGTTTCGTTGCTTTATTTTCAGCCCACATTGAGTGCTAATTAGATTATTCATTTCATTCAACAGGTCCAGTAATACCTCTACACTTTCAACGAGGGTACCAATCTCATTAGTGAATCTTATCATTTGTATTCTTTTCCCTTTAATCTTAAAACCACTACTGAACGCTCCTTTCATTTGCGTCAACTTTTTCGTGTACGTCTTGAATAGCGCGGGCGAAAAGGTGAACCTTGTCTTATAGCCTTATTTATCCAATTACTTAGTTCTCAGTTTTCTCTTTTTATTGTTCCTTCTTGGTTGGAACCGCGCGACCGCTACGGTCGCAGGTTCGAATCCTGCCTCGGGCATGGATGTATGTGATGTCCTTAGGTTAGTTAGGTTTAAGTAGTTCTGAGTTCTAGGGGACTGATGACCTCCGAAGTTAAGTCCCGTAGTTCTCAGAGCCATTTGAACCATTTTTTTGAACTGGGAAGAAAGAAATTTATGGCACAACTTGGCCAAAAGAAGCGATCTGTTGATAGGACACATCTTGAGCCATCAAGAGATGATTAGTTTGGTAGTGGGGGGGAAATGTGGTGGGGAGAGGATGGGGAAAAATTGCACAAGAAGCCAAAGGATTACAGTAGTAAACAGGATCAGATGGATGTTGGTTGGAGTAGTTGTTGACAGACGAAGAGGCTTGCACAAGATAGACCAACGAGGCATCGCACCAGTTATAGGCCTGATTACCAGTACTGGAAGTAACCAGAATGAACTTCAGTGAAGTTTGGAAGCTGGGAGACGAGGTACTGATGGCAATAAGGCTGTGAGGGCGGTTCGTGAGTAGTGGTTGGATAGCTCAGCTGGTAGAGCACTTGCCCACGAACGGCAAAGGTCCTACTTTGGAGTTCAAGTTCGGCACAAAGTTTTAATCTGCCAAGAAGTTTGGAAGAGGTCAGTAGGACTACTCCTCCGTTCTGTAAGACTGGCGCGGTGCTGACTGTGGCCCACAGTCGGCCCTGACCAACCCGTGTGTCCCGGCGCCGTGGCGTGAGGCGCTCGCAGCGCGCGGCGCGTCTTTGCCGCCGCCCCCGTTGGTTGCCATGTCGCGTGCCGCTGCCGCTGCTACTGCTGTCCCCATCTGTTTTCCGCGCGGCGCTCCGTCATACACGGTCACGGCTGGATTCCCTCGTAAACCAAAACGCGGAATGCTAGCTAAGCGCGTCGCGGCGAATGCAGCGTTCATACCGCGTAGCCGCACTCCTAACGGACGCCATCACCCGCTGCTGCTGCTGCTGCTCGTGCCTTCAGTTTCAAGGCCACACGTCGCCAGACGTACTTTCATAATCGCAGCCGCCTATTTCAGGTAGAAATTACAGGAATAGTTGTGTCACAGAGTCTAATGTATAAACTACCTGGCCACTAATATTTCAATTTCATGCAGATGGCTGAATCATCCTCAACTCTGTTCTCTTCCATCGGTTGTGCACATGATACCTTCGGCACTTTTTGTTTATTTATTTACTATTTTTTTGCTACAATGACCTTCATGTCGGGATAGGCAAGATACTGCGCTTGTATTCGACAGCGTCTTAGTTCAAATAGCGTTGTGGACGATCTCATTTACGTTGTTCCAGTGTTATCCAAATAACTTCAGAGGAGTACTGTAAATCAGGGGAGATGTGCTCAGAGCGAAAAAATGAAGAACGAATCACTTGTCATCAACTACTAAATGCAACATTTGCGAATTTTCTCTGTAAAACACGGCTATACTTAAAAAGTAGTGGACTGGAACATTAAACCTAAAACATTGTACAACTGAAGACAAATCCCATATTAAGTTGAACTACATATATCGCCAGAAATTGCAATCAATTACGACTCTATATATACAATCCACTGACCTGTAGGAATTCATGGTCGGTGTGGTACACAGAAATATCACAAATATCGAAACTCTTTGAAATGAGACTTTAAATTTCATGGGAATCACAACACACAATATAAGAAACACGGGCAAGCTGCGACATATCGGCGGTGTGGAAATGGACGAGGGAAAAACAGGTCGTTATAACGAGGACATCGCCTCGCAAAATAATTGCAGGAGATCTTTTGCTCGTGGACAAGACACAGTAAATGGCTCTGAGCACTATGGGACTTAACATCTGAGGTCATCAGTCCCCTAGAACCTAACCAACCTAAGGACATCACACACATCCATGCCCGAGGCAGGATTCGAACCTGCGACCGTAGCGGTCGCGCGGTTCCAGACTGAAGCGCCTAGAACCGCTCGGCCAAGACACAGTAGATGTAAATGAAAAAGAATGCTTACTGCTGATTGAAACATGGCAAGCCTCTCTCTCACTTTAACTATTGTGTCGGTCACATTAATATTCATATTTTAGGTCATTATCTCTATGTTCCCAAATACTACATTTCTTATGTGTGGCTTATGACTTTTTTTACATGAGAATATTATGAGCATAATATTCTTATAACTGCATGTATAGCTTGTAGAGAACTTGTACCGAGGGGCCGTAGTGATGGAATGGAGCACAGGGAGGAAGATGAATAGTGGGCCATAAATGTTTTGTTCAGCAGCGACCTGGCTGTGCGAGTGATTCGGGGAAACAGCGCTCTGTGAATTCTACCTGCGAGGGACCTCGGCCATTGAACTCCACTCTTGCCACTTAGGGTCGGACGAGAAGGATGCCGGCTTGCAAAACATTTTACCTGGGGCAGTCGACAGTTCGTCGCGAAGGCGGCACTTGGCGGAAAGCAGGTGGAGGAAGCTGTGAGTGAGTGCTGTAATCTGAGTTTTTGTGTAAACGGCGGGACGGTCGTAAAACTATAAGCATTCTCATGTTAGAAGCCTGCACGCTCCTATCAGAGTGGCAGGTGCACATGTTTAATGGAGGCAAGACAGTAACGCCCCTGACACCAGAAAGTCACCAGGTTCTTTAAGCGAGTGTAAAAAATAATGTATTTCACAGGCACGGCTGTCTGGGAAGATTAACAGCCTTCTTTCAGAAATTAGAAATTGTCAGCCTGGAAAGATTAGATCTCTTCGTAAATGAGGGACTGTGGTCCCGTATACGTAAACGTTTTTTGCCAAAACATGGCCATGTTCGCCAGGAGAACGAAGCCTGCCTAGTCTAAAATATTTATTTTTTCAGACAAGAGAGATTTTGAGTCGCTGATTGGCTCCACTCAGGATATGCAAAGCAGAGGCTTGCTCTCCCAAAGTTCGAACCGCGGTGCTGTGTTTGGATTGGCTGCAGGTCAGCAGAACAGTGAAGAGAGGACATTCAGTAAGTGTGAAATAGTTCGATTGGTTTATACAACGTGGAGGCAGAGTTTTTTCTGCTACTTCAGCACCTGTACGTGGCTTGGTGGAAATTGATTGCGATTCCTTCCCTTATTCGTCTTCTGGTCCTTCACTAGTGGAGAACTTCAAGTCTTTCCCTGGTGGGTGAGACTTGTGGAATGAATTTCGTGGTGGACTGAGGGTCAGTGACAGTTTCCAACTGTACCAACAGCGGAATTGGATATCATCTCGTGTGTCATGAGGATGAACTTATTCGTCTTGAGACGGAGCTTAAGTCTTGGTGGTGACTTAGTACCTATGTACCGCGTTTTTAACATGTGACTACACCTATTCAGGCTGGTTTAGTTTTATTTCTAGACCATGTCCTCGTAGACATATTATAGAATCAGTTTTATCTTCTGAAGAAGTCTCAATTATTGGGGTTGAAACCTACGTAAAGGTTGGTTTCGTTACCGCAATCGAGGCTGATAGTTTCTTATGTATTCAATTGCAAAATGTAGAGAAGGTATTTGTATGGTGCAAAATTTAGAGAAGATATTTATATGGTGCAAACATTGGCAATTGACGCTAAAGAATGAAAAGTGTGAGGTCATCCACGTAAGTGCTAAAAAGAATCCGTAAAACTTCGGTTACACGACAAAACAGTCAACTCTAAAGGCTGTAAAGTCAACTAAATACCTAGGAATTACAATTACAAGCAACTTAAATTGGAAAGAACACGTAGAAAATATTGTGGGGAGAGCGAACCAAAGACTGCCCCTTATTGGCAGAACACTTAGAAGATGCAACAGATTTGCGAAAGAGACTGCCTACACTAGGCTTGTCCGTCTTCTTTTGGAGTAGTGCTGCAATTGTTGTATCCTTACTATATAGGATTAACGGAGTACATCCAGAAAGTTCAAAGAAGAGCAGCACGTTTTGTATTATCGATAAAAAGGGGAGAGAGTGTCACTAACTTGATACAGAATTTTGGGTGGACATTATTCAAACATAAGCGTTTTTCGTTGCAGGGGGATCGTCCCACGTAATTTTAATCACTGACTTTCTCATTCCGAATGCGAAAATATTATTTGACATCGACCTATGTAGGAAAAAACGATCAACATAATAAGATAAAGAAAATCAGAGCTCTCACGAAAAGATACAGGTGTTCGTTTTCTCCGTGCGCTGTTAAAGAGTGGAATAACGGAGAATTATTGTGAATATGGTTCGATAAACGCTGTGCCAGGTAGTTAAGTGTGATTTGCAGAGGATCCATGTAGATTTAGATAATCGTCACATGTACTAGCAGCAATGTCACTACACCACATTATGTACAGTACGTGGGTACAGGGTGACAATTACTGAACTATACGAAAAAAAAGTAAATTAGTTACAAAGTACGGCGTGCGCACAATTCATTCAACATGATAACGTCACTAGAGAAATTCTGACTTAGGTTATGACACGTTCGATACTCCTGCCGTCATTGCCGATGATGTTGGCGCAGACGAATAGCGAAATTTTGCATGACCCGCAAAAATGTCGGAACATCGATGCTGTCGATGACCTCCTGAATGGTTGTTTTCAGCTCAGCAATGGTTTTGGGGTTATTGCTGTACACTTTGTCTTTAACATAACCCCACAAAAAGAAGGCGCATGTGTTCATATCTGGAGAATATTGCGGCCAATCGAGGCCTAGGCCAATGGCGTCTGTGTACCCCAGAGCCAGAATGCGGTCCCCAAAGTGCTTCTTCAGGACATCAAACACTCAGCTGCTTCGAAGGGGTCGAGCTGTCTTGCATGAACCACATATTGTCGAAATCAGGGTCACTTTGGATAATGGGGATGGAATCATCTTCCAAAACAGTCACGTACCGTTCGGTAGTCACCGTGCCGTCAAAGAATATCGCACCGATTATTTCGTGACTGGACATTGCACGCCACACAGTCACCAGTTGAGAATGAAGAGACTTTTCGATCGTGAAATGCGTATTGTCAGTCCTCCAAATACGCCAATTTTGCTTAATGATGAATGCATCCAAATGAAAGTGGGCTCCGTCGCTAAACCAAACCATGCACGCGCATATTAATTCTAATCTTACACCTTGGCCAACCTTGCAGTTTGAACGTCCTGACACAAACAGTTCAGAAGTTATGACGATTTCATTTGATGTAGTTCAATAATTCCCGTAAGTATGTTTGTACGCTTTTGGAAAAATGTGCAATATCCTCAAGGACAACTGAGCCATGGCAGCTCGTATCGACTCTGTTTTCGACTGGAGTCGTGCTCTTTGATTTCCGCCTGCTTAGTGACGCGCGGTGGCTGCGCGGATGGTGTGGCGAATATGGGCGGCTAGTGAGAAAGTGGACGTGAAGTGAAGAGAGACAGGAAGTGCTTCTCCGTGTGGCCGGGCTGTTGGATTTGGCATTCGCTTGGCCGTAGTGTGATGTGCGCGGGATCGTAGTGGTCCTGCCTAGCGCCTTCTTAAGAGTCGTCATATTATGGCTGATGATTCGGTTCCGCCTTCACGTTGGTGAATGATGTATTCCTGGCTAGCTGGAAAGTCATGCGTTTCCTATCGATAAGTTAGCGGTTTCTGCGTGGGTACTCTGTCACTCCATGCTTTTACTTGTGGCGCTGCTCACTGTGTGATCTAGAAAGTGCCTTTTAAGCTGTTATAAGGAGTTCGAGCCTTGATGTATTGTATGTTACCTCCAGGCACAGGGGCCAAGCCGAAATGTCTAGTCAAGTCGCCGGAAGCAGCCAGTGTCCAGACAATGTCAGGATAGGTGCCTGGGTGTCGGCGTCCACACGTTTTCCTGCTAGCCGTGCCCTGTGTGGTATGGGGTCAGAGTTTTAGCTAAGGAAGTTGCGTAGTGAGCCTTGACTAAAGCCTAGCCCTGTTCAGAATATTGCCATTTTACAAGCCTAGAATCCAGTCAAAGTACAGTTCTAAGGAATGTATTTCTCTGACTGTTCGCTTCCTAGAAGACAGAGGAGGGGACCTCGGCCATAGATATTGAATTCTGTTGTCTCCTGGAAACGGGCACACCTGTTTTTCGCTTTTCCATAGCGTTTCAAAAAGTTCAAATGGCTCTGAGCACTATGGGACTTAACTACTGTGGTCATCAGTCCCCTAGAACTTAGAACTACTTAAACCTAACTAACCTAAGGACATCACACACATCCATGCCCGAGGCAGGATTCGAACCTGCGACCGTAGCAGTCGCGCGGTTCCGGACTGCGCGCCTTGAACCGCTAGACCACGCAGCCGGCATAGCGTTTCGGTTGTGTGACGGTTTACATCACGGCGTCAGAGTCTATGAGGGGCTATCTCACTTCCAGGAGGTCGAACCGAAGTGGATCATGTGGCAGTCAAAAGAGCATGTCGAGGGCTCAGCTGACGTCTTACGCTGTTTAAAAAACGTCAGTATTAGTATGACAGTGAAAAGCGTAATTTCTTGTAATATGAAAATGGGTCGTTGCCAAACATACACTGCCTTTGGGGTAT
The DNA here is from genome assembly GCF_023864275.1 of Schistocerca cancellata. Lineage (NCBI taxonomy): Eukaryota > Metazoa > Arthropoda > Insecta > Orthoptera > Acrididae > Schistocerca > Schistocerca cancellata. The sequence continues at coordinate 602,388,475 of NC_064631.1, read as the reverse complement.
AAAACAAAAAGTTCTCGGAAGAGGATCAGAAAATGATACGGAGTTTGCGTTATATCAAATGTTGCAAAATCGAACCAAGTTTACAAAGAACTTTTCAGTATGAGCCCCAGTAAAACGATGCACCCTGTCTTGACTGGATGCAACCACTGACTCGGTTGGGATGGGTGGCATAAACCTATCGTATCCTCTCCTCAGGCAAGCTGACCAACAAATCTTATAACTAACTAGTCAGTGATATCTCTGATACTGACACTAGAATAGAGTTCATATCCGAGCTGCTCCCACATGTCTTACACTCCTGGAAATTGAAATAAGAACACCGTGAATTCATTGTCCCAGGAAGGGGAAACTTTATTGACACATTCCTGGGGTCAGATACATCACATGATCACACTGACAGAACCACAGGCACATAGACACAGGCAACAGAGCATGCACAATGTCGGCACTAGTACAGTGTATATCCACCTTTCGCAGCAATGCAGGCTGCTATTCTCCCATGGAGACGATCGTAGAGATGCTGGATGTAGTCCTGTGGAACGGCTTGCCATGCCATTTCCACCTGGCGCCTCAGTTGGACCAGCGTTCGTGCTGGACGTGCAGACCGCGTGAGACGACGCTTCATCCAGTCCCAAACATGCTCAATGGGGACAGATCCGGAGATCTTGCTGGCCAGGGTAGTTGACTTACACCTTCTAGAGCACGTTGGGTGGCACGGGATACATGCGGACGTGCATTGTCCTGTTGGAACAGCAAGTTCCCTTGCCGGTCTAGGAATGGTAGAACGATGGGTTCGATGACGGTTTGGATGTACCGTGCACTATTCAGTGTCCCCTCGACGATCACCAGTGGTGTACGGCCAGTGTAGGAGATCGCTCCCCACAGCATGATACCGGGTGTTGGCCCTTTCTGCCTCGGTCGTATGCAGTCCTGATTGTGGCGCTCACCTGCACGGCGCCAAACACGTATACGACCATCATTGGCACCAAGGCAGAAGCGACTCTCATCGCTGAAGACGACACGTCTCCATTCGTCCCTCCATTCACGCCTGTCGCGACACCACTGGAGGCGGGCTGCAGGATGTTGGGGCGTGAGCGGAAGACGGCCTAACGGTGTGCGGGACCGTAGCCCAGCTTCATGGAGACGGTTGCGAATGGTCCTCGCCGATACCCCAGGAGCAACAGTGTCCCTAATTTGCTGGGAAGTGGCGGTGCGGTCCCCTACGGCACTGCGTAGGATCCTACGGTCTTGGCGTGCATCCGTGCGTCGCTGCGGTCCGGTCCCAGGTCGACGGGCACGTGCACCTTCCGCCGACCACTGGCGACAACATCGATGTACTGTGGAGACCTCACGCCCCACGTGTTGAGCAATTCGGCGGTACGTCCACCCGGCCTCCCGCATGCCCACTATACGCCCTCGCTCAAAGTCCGTCAACTGCACATACGGTTCACGTCCACGCTGTCGCGGCATGCTACCAGTGTTAAAGACTGCGATGGGGCTCCGTATGCCACGGCAAACTGGCTGACACTGACGGCGGCGGTGCACAAATGCTGCGCAGCTAGCGCCATTCGACGGCCAACACCGCGGTTCCTGGTGTGTCCGCTGTGCCGTGCGTGTGATCATTGCTTGTACAGCCCTCTCGCAGTGTCCGGAGCAAGTATGGTGGGTCTGACACACCGGTGTCAATGTGTTCTTTTTTCCATTTCCAGGAGTGTATATCAGGGACAGATCTGCGGATCTTGCTGGCCATGGGATTAAATCATCACGTAGACTCTTTCTAGAGACACGTACCATGCGCCAACGAGCATAATCCTTTCGGAAAATAGCATCACAAAACTGTTGCCTGAGAGGTCTACATCTACATCTACATGGATACTCTGCAAATCACATTTAAGTGCCTGGCAGAGTGTTCATCGAACCACCTCCACAATTCTCTATTATTCCAATCTCGTACAGCGCGGAAATAATGAACACCTATATCTTTCCGTACGCGCTCTGATTTCCCTATTTTACCGTGGTGATCGTTCCGCCCTATATAAGTTGGTGTCAACAAAATATTTTCGCATTCGGAGGAGAAAGTTGGTGATTGGAATTTCGTGAAAAGATTGCATCGCAACGAAAAACGTCTTTCTTTTAATGATTTCCAGCCTAAATCCTGTTTCATTTCTGTGACACTGTCTCCCGTATTTCGCGATAATACAAAACGTGCTGCCTTTCTTCGAACTTTTTCGATGTACTCCTCAGTCCTACCTGGTAAGGATCCCGCACCGCGCAGCAGTATTCTAAAAGAGGACGGACAAGCGTAGTGTATCCAGTCTCCTTAGTAGTAGGTCTGTTACATTTTCTAAGTGTCCTGCCAATAAAACGCAGCCTCTGGTTACCCTTCCCCCCAACATTTTCTATGTGTTATTTCCAACTTAAGTTGTTCGTAATTGTAATACCTAGGTATTTAGTTGAATTTACGGCTTTTAGATTAGACTGATGTATCGTGTAACCAAAGTTTAACGAGTTCCTTTTCGCACTCATGTGGATGACCTCACACTTTTCGTTATTAAAAACATGAGGACTCGTGATATCCTTGAATTCCTGTTGTGCAGTCAGAGTTCCCTCAATCGTTTCCGGCCGTGCCCTGAAGACATACCTGACGACTTCCCACACAATGTCGGCACGCGTAAAACCACAGTGCCTCTCAAATACATAGGAAGAGTGGGACCTGTCCCAAGTACGCCCCCAAAATCACCAACGATGATCATCCGGAGTATGTGCTCCACGTTATAATACCCAAGGAATGCCACTGGTTGATTAAAAAAAATGGCTCTGAGCACTATGGTCATCAGTCCCCTAGAACTTAGAACTACTTAAACCTAACTAACCTAAGGACAGCACACAACACCCAGTCATCACGAGGCAGAGAAAATCCCTGACCCCGCCGGGAATTGAACCCGGGAACCCGGGCGCGGGAAGCGAGAACGCTACCGCACGACCACGAGCTGCGGACACTGGTTCATCTGGTGCTCTCTCCATAGAGGAGGCTTTAGGCAAAGAATCTATAAAGGAGGACTTTCGTCGAATACAGGCACTTCGTCTGAAGATGCCGACTCGGAAATTTGTTGAGAAAATAATTCTAGACAACACTGTTGCTCGGCTGATAAACTTGAAGAAATTCATTGATTAGGTTTTTTAACACCTTGTAAGTCAGTTCCAGTGTCAGGCTGCTATGCGGAGAACCTAGCTTCGATTTCCGGCACTGCCGGGAATTTTTCCTTGGTAAGCGCACTGAAATGGGGTGCATTCCACCTCGGAACTACACGATTGGGACGTAGTGTCTCCAAGTTCAAGAAAGCTGACAACGACTGGAAGAAATATGTGCTGACCCCATTGCCTTCAACAAGTCATCTAAATGATGTTTTTGGCAGAGGATGGCATTGCAGTCAATCGTTCCCGATGAACCCTATCTGGGTCAGGACGTGAAACTAAACTTTTTGCATTACTTAGGCTGTACTCCCCAGCACTTCCCACCAATGTTGCTTTCGAACAGAGTGTACTTCACTAATATGCTTTGCTGAAATCCGTGGCCAGAGTTTCGGTAGGTATCTGACGGTAACGTAAGTACCCATACAGAAATATGAGTTGTAGGAGTAAACGATGGACGTCGAATTTGAACGCCATCTCGTATTACAATGATGCAAGACACGCCGCCGATGGGTTCTGGAACAAAGGAAAAGTCTTGGTAACGGACCAAGAGAATATGTACGTTCTTTTCATTTTGCTAGGTGTGTTAGCCTAGCAGCACAGCAGAAGAACCTCTATAGAGCTTTTAAGTTGTGGATGGAAGCCAATAATGAGTTTAAACACTGACTCGATCTGTGAGCTGATCAGCAGCGTAGCTCGTAGCGCACTTCGCTAAACGACAAAACATGGCTCTGAGCACTATGGGACTTAACATCTGAGGTCATCAGTCCCCTAGAACTTAGAACTATATAAACCTAACTAACCGAAGGCCATCACACACATCCATGCCCGAGGCACGATTCGAACCTGCGGTCGCGCGGTTCCAGACTGAAGCGCCTAGAACCGCTCGGCCACACCGGCCGGCGCGCTAAACGACAGAAGTTCCTGTACGGCACAGAATTTAAACTTGTCACCAATGTTCAGCACACCGTAGACTACTCTACAGAGTAGAAATATGTCGCGTCGACCTTTCGGAAGGCCATTCGGTTATCAATAATGTTGCCAGGTGGCGTTCTAATCGATGTGACGCCTCTCCAGTATAACTGTATAGTTCTTTTGTTTCATACTTACAGGAATCCGCTTACAACGTAGCTCTCTAAGTTAACCTTCTCGTCTGTGATTAGCTCACAAGATATTCATGGCTCTACGATGAGCAAAATGTATGCCGGAAAGTGGAGTAGCGCAACAGGCGTGTTGTTGCTATCGAAGAGCAAACTGGTAATTAGTCAGTCCTGATCGGTAACACATTCACGGTCAATATGAGGTGGATATTCTCACAAGAAGAAAAACATATATATTTTAAACATTATTTCATAGCAGACAACTGCGTTAGGCTGCAGTCTGGCAGAATGGGTGAGTCACAGGAACTCAAACAGCAAGAAGGTATCAGTGAGGATTGCAGGAGATCACTAGAGAAAAATATCGGTGTAGTGAGTAGTGATAAGGTCTTGTCAAAGAAATGTTAAATCTCTCAGGAATCATTCGTACATTGGAGACCTGAAGGGACATCACTTGAATGAAGAAATCCTCCCTATTCTGAATATGGGTTTTCCTCATGAACTGCCAGCCGCGAAGGTATGCGACTTTCGTTTTCTTCTATTTCAGTTTTCTGTCACTAATTCATTCACACAGAACGGTAGTCTGATTTTTCTTCGGCGACTTTTTCTTTCACGTTTTACCGAATCAGAAATTAAAATCAGCGTCGCGTAAGTGCCATTCGAATGGGCCGGACAGGCTGGCAAATCAGGCGGACAAGTGGTCAAGGCCCGGTCCATATAGCGGGACAAGACGGACCACCCTGCAAAGTGGGGATCGAAACGCCCGCCGCGAAAGGCAAGGACCACTCGGCGCCGGCCGGTCGAACGCGTCTGACGCCGCCTGTCGTGTCGGCTCAGCGCGCCGTCGCGCGGAAGGACGACCGCTTGCGACGGCTGTGGAATCACCCAGCGCACGGCCGCTGTGCTAAAGGCGACCATTACTTACGGCGCGATTATAACTAAAGTTTCGCTACTTGAGCCAGTGGAGACGGGAAACTGTTTTACTGTATGTGTTCCAAACTTAAGAGGACCGTTCGCTGCAGGACATTCGCTGTTAGTAGTGCTATTATCAAGGCTTGCTGTTTGGTGCTGGTGCTAATACGGAGACGTGAGGTTGAAACACAAACATTAGAGTGTACTACTCTTGCAGACTGAGAACATGGGTGTGAACAAGGCGGGCAGGCGTTTACTCGTAAAACTGTGTTATCAAAATAACGAAAATAAAGCTACTCCTTTCGTGAGTATCGATGCGTTAAAGGAATACGGAGAGGTACTCTTTCTGCACCTAGGTCTTTCTTTATTCGTGTCAGAGGTACACTAAAATGAAGACATATACAATACATACAAAGAAAACTATACAGTATTCACCCAGAATTGGGCAACTTTGATGGCACTGGGTGCTGCAGACGTTAAGTCCTTCATGCTACAGCTGGTTGGGCATGAGTTACATTTGAAGCGATGCCGGGTTATCTGCAATTCAACGCATTCGCACAGTGTTGTGTTGGCATTTGGCAGTTGGAAGTTCCATTAAAGGAGATTGTCCCTCGATCTTGCGACTTCGGTCCGTAGTCTGCTCAAGGACTTCCAGATGACCCACTTCTCCATGTGTCCAGGCGGCAGGGATTCTTGTGGTGTCATCCAGTTTGACAGGTGTTGGCATCTTTCTTTCCACTTGGTGAGTCGGGTAGTCGCAGCTGATCCTTCTAAGGGCTGTGAAGTTGTTAGGAAACTCTTCCTGGACTTCAGTCTTGGCTTGGCAGGTTGATGCCCAAAGAGCGGATGTGAGGTCGCTGTATTTGATTTATGCCTCTCGATGTTAGCGCGATCTCCCTTCTGATGTCACATGGAGCAATCTCAGCGAGACAGTGAACTTTGTCCGTGGGGGTTGGCCTTAGGCAGCCTGTAATAATCCTACAGCTGTCATTTAAGGCTACATCAACCAGCTTTGCATGTACTGAATTGTACCACACTGGTCCAGCATACTCTCCTAGAGAATAGCATAAGACAAGAGCTGTTGTTCTTAATGTTTTTGGATGTGTACCTCAGTTCGATCCCGCCAGTTTCCGAAGAAGGCAGTTTCTCGAGGATACTTTCTGCTTCAGCTCGAGACAATGTTCCTTGTAGGTCAGTGTACGGTCGAGAGTGCCACCCAAATACCTGAGGCGGGAACAATATTCTAGTGCAACTCCATTCCAGAATATTTCAAGTTTCCTGTCAGCTTGTTTATGTTTCAGATGGAATGAACACACTTGCGTTTTGTTAGGATTGGGTGCGAGTTGATTCTTTTCATAGTAAGTACCAAGCTGCTGTAGACCATGTGTAAGCATTATATCTACATCTTCAAACCGATTGCCCTGGGCAGCAAGAGCAAGATCATCAGCATATATGCTTTTGCATCCTTGAGGCTGTGGTTGATCGTTACTGTACACATTAAATAAAATATGTGACAGTACACTTCCTAGAGGGAGACCGTTCTTTTGAGTTCTCCATCGGCTGTTTTCCATGGAAGTCCACGAAAAAACGTCGATTCTGTAGGAGTGTTGCATTTATCCTCGTCAGCACGTAGTCGTTAGCCAGGTTGTAGATTTTGTGCAGTAACACTCTGTCGTTTAGGTGCACCGAGGTTGAAGAACATGATTCGCAAGTTCGGCGATTTGGGTATTTGGGTATTTCTCCTGGGACAGGCTGAGGGCCGGTAGTGCCACAAATTGTTGAAGAAGTTACTTTTGCGGTGGCTGAGAATTATGGCCGCAAAGTGTGATCTCCAAGCAGTTCATAAATTGAACTGATAGATGGATAGGGTGGTTTGGACACACTACAGCAAGGATCTTAGCGCCCAGACGCAAATGATAAGAGACGAGCGGCAGCAAAACACACTAAATAGTACTAGTAAACAGTAACGGAAAATAAAACTAACAAAATTGCGGCAAACCATGTGTGTACCCACACTGAAGTACTGAAGCACGAAGAGAAGGTGGTATGTCCAGAATGAAAAGGGAGAAAGTGGTAGAAGGACTTAAAACAACATAGCAGATGGCCGCGCATGGCCGATCGTAGGCCAGCCAATCTGTAGTACACTAAAACCTCTACCCTAAGAGCTGAGGCTTGAAACTTTGACCACACTTGCAGAGGACAGATCCCCACTGAAATTCACTTCCACCTTCTCATCACGATAGAGAATACGCTCAGTTAAAATATGGCGCGCAGTGATTTGCACGACACTGGCGTCAGAGAATGCAGGGTCCTCTCGCCGGAGGAAGAATCCATGTGTAAGGGGACAGTGCCCAATTCGGAGGCTTGTAAGGATCACCCCACCCCGCCTGAGCAACCGGCTGGAGGAACACCAAGGCCGGATACTTAACTTCACCAACAGCAGGTTATTCTTGGTCAGTGCCAACCCTTCGTCCTCCCACAGCTGCATGGACCTGTTACGTAACATAAAAACGATAGTCTGCAGGAGGGACAGCGCAGTGTGTCACATCGTGTCCGCTGCAGCCCTGTTGGCTCCTTCATTTCCCCGGATCACCACATCTCTGGCACCCAGCAGAATGACACCTGTCACGTCAGCTGAACATTCAGTGGTCTGTTTCATGGTCCTGTTAGTCCAACCTTCGAACATTGCTCGAATAATTGTGAAATGGTAACCGTATAAGCTACACATTGCTCACCAACCTTCACCAGGTGACGCAGATATTCGAGCAAACTTTGCTCTTGCGTTTATTGCAAGACTTGAATTTGACGACACATGGCCTTACAACGACAGTATAGCAATCTCTAGTGTGGCTCGAGGCTACTGTGGGTGCTGATGAACGTCACACTGAGCAACGTTTACAGCTGGAATGTAAATACGGTACGCAAATAACAAATGTTACCCTCTCATGTGGAAATTAACATGTCTTCCTTTGAATGGTTTCATGGGGGCCCTCTCGAATAGCGGAAGTCTAATTATGACCACCCTGTACTTATATTTAATACTCTGTTTTTTTTATCTATTTGTATCTGCACGAAACTTTACTGCTCCCGATTAAAATTGCAACACTGGCATGGACAGGAAACAACTAAATTTGGCTTATTGTGCGTATACAATATAGTAGGACAAACACATTATTAAATTTGTAGGTGATTTCGCACCATACAGGAATGTGAAATATAGTATACAGTGCTAGCGCCTGTGGCATGGAGTCTGTATTATCTTGGATGCAGATAAGGGAACATCAGTGTACACTGAAACTTCCTGGCAGGAGTGCTAGTTTTGCAAGGTTCGCAGGAGAGCTTCTGTAAAGTTTGGAAGGTGGGAGATGAGGTACTGGCGGAAGTAAAGCTGTGAGGACGGGGCGTGAGTCATGCCTGGGTATCTCAGATGGTAGAGCACTTGCCCGCGAAAGGCAAAGGTCCCGAGTTCGAGTCTCGGTCCGGCACACAGTTTTAATCTGCCAGGAAGTTTCATATCAGCCCACACTCCGGTGCAGAGTGGAAATGTCATTCTGGTCAGTGTACACTGCTTGAGGCCTGATTTCATCAACTGTAGCGATCGGCGAGAGCTACCGTGGTACTCTCGCGACAACCCAATGGGTCAGAGATCTGGTGAAAATGCTGATCGGGTCAACAGTCGACCGCAGCATGGCAGGACAGCAAGGAGGGTCCTTTCCTTTTCCTTGTGCTAATCTGTGCCCTCACTTATATGATGGATGTATTCCAATCTCTCTTTTCCTCTACAGTTTTTACCCTCTCAGTTCCCTCTAGTGCCATGGAGGTTATTCTGTGATTTCTTAACAGATGTACTACAATCCTCTCTCTTCTTCTTGTTCTTCTTGTCAGTGTTTTCTATATATTTCTTTCCTCGCCGATTCTCCGGAAAATCTCCTCATCTTCCACCTTATCAGCCCGTGTAACTCAACATTCTTCTGTAGCACCACATCTCAAATGCTTCGATTTTCTTCTTTTCCGGTTTTCCCTCAGTCCATGTTTCGCTCCCATACGACGCTGTGCGCCAAATGTACATTCTCAGAAATTTCTTCCTGAAATTAAGGCCTGTGTTTGATGCTAGTAGATTTCCCTTGGCCAGCATCCCTTCTTTTGACAATGCTAGTCAGATGTTAGTGTCCCCCTTACTCCGTCCGTTATGGGTTGTTTTACTACCTAAGTAGCAGAATTCTTTAACTTCGTCTACTTCGTGATAACCACTTCTGATGTTACGTTTCTCGCTGTTCTCATTTCTGCTACTTTTCATTGCTTTCGTCTTTCTTCGATTAACTCTCAGATGATATTCTGCACGTACTACAATGTTCATTCCATTCAGCAAATCACGTAATTCTTCTTCACTTTCACCGAGGATAGTAATGTCATCAACGAATCTTATCATTGCTATCCTTTCACCTTGAAATATAATTCCACTCGCGAACCTTTCTTTTATTTCCGTTATTCCTTCTTCGATGTACAGATTAAATACTGGGGGCAAAAGACTACATTCCTATCTTACACCCTTTTTAAGCCGAGTACTTCGTTCTTGGCTTCCACTCTTACTATTCCCTCTTGGCTCTTGCACATATTGTATATTACCCGTCTTTCCCTATATCTTACCCCAATTTTCCTCAAAATTTCGATCATCGAATGTTTTTTCCTCGTTGACACATGCTATGAACGTGTCTTGACTTATCTCTAGTCTTGCTTGCATTATCCACCGCAAAGTCAGAACTGCCTCCCTGGTGCCTTCACATTTACTAAAGCCAAACTGATCTTCGTCTAACACATCGTCAATTTTCTTTTCCATTCTTTTGTATATTATTCTTTGCAGGACCTTGGATGCACGAGCTGTTAAACTGGTTGTGTGATTATTATCGCACGTGGTAGCTGTTACAGTCCTCGGAAATACGTGGATGATGTTTTCCCGAAAGTCTGATGATACATCGTCATATTCATACATTCTACACATCAACGTGAATAGCCGTATTGTTGCCACTTTTCCCAATGATTCTAGAACGTTTAATGGAATGTTATTTATCCTTCCTGCCTTATTCGACCGTACGTCTTCCAAAGCACTTCTAAATTCTGATTCTAAAACTGGATCGGTCGCAGGTTCGAATCCTGCCTCGGGCATGGATGTGTATGATGTCCTTAGGTTAGTTAGGTTTAAGTTGTTCTAAGTCTAGGGGACTGATGACCTCAGATGTTAAGTCCCATAGTGCTTCGAGCCATTTGATCTAAAACTGGATCCAGTATGTCTTCTGCATCGACTCTTGTTTCTTCTGCTATCACATCATCATGCAAATCTTCCCTCTCATGGAGGCCTTCAATGTACTCTTTCGCCCTGTCCACTCTCTCCTCTGCGTTTGACAGTGATATTCCCATTCCATTCTCAGAGTTACTACCCCTGCTTTTAATTTCACCAAAGTTGGTTTGACTTTCCTATACGCTGAGTCAGTCCTTTCGACAATCATTTGTTTTTTCAGTTTCTTCAGATTTTTCAAGCAGCCATTTCGGCTTAGCTTCCTCGCACCTTCTGTTTGTTTCATTACCAAGGGACTTGTATTTCTGTATTCCTGAATTCCCCGGAACATTTTTGTACTTTCTTGTTTCATCGATCAGGGGAAGCATACCTTTTTCGCAGTTATTTGTAACTATCTCTTTCTTTCCAACTTCTGTGATTTCCCTCATTAGGTATATCCATTCCCCTTCAACGACCAGCCTGCTGAGCTATCCCTTATCGCAGTATATATAGCCTTAGAGAAGTTAAAGCGTATCTCTTCATTCCTTAGTACTTCCATATCCCACTTCTTTGACCAGTCTCTTAAACTTCAGCCTATTCTTCATCACTACTAAATTGTGATCTGAATCTATATCTGCTCTTGGGTATGCCTGGCAGTGCAGTACCTGATTTCGGAATCAGCGGCTGACCATGATGTAATCTAACTGAAATCTTCCACATCTCCCAGCCTTTTCCAAGTATACTTCCTCCTCTTACGATTCTTCAACAGAGTAAAATGTATTACAGAACTCGATTAGTTTTTCTCGTCTCTGGTTCCTACTACCAAACCCATATTCTGCTGACACACTTTCTTCTACTCCTTCCCCTACAACCGCATTCCATTCCCCCATGACTATTAGATTTTCATCTACCTTTACGTATTTTGGGACTCATTGCTACCACTACCTCATGGTCACTGATGTCAAATTAACATCGACATACTGAAAGAGGCCATGTCTATTTGTTGCTGTTAGGCCTAATATAGCGTATTTCCACCATGAGTAGGTTTCCTAACTGCCTCTGCTAGATACTTCTAAAACTGTTATTATCACACTTTTTGTTGCATAATTAAACTCTCAGCCGATGCTGACGGTATGATTGCGGGACATACGTATTAGCAGACTGTGGTTTTTCCGGAAATTTTTGGTAACATTTGGGAGTTGGTATGGTAGTCGATGGGAGGGTGCATTTATATGTTTGTACCGACCCTTGATACTGATTCTGGCAGTAGGCTTCACTTCCTGCTTCGGTTGATTTGAGATTCTTGTCTACTGCGACAAATTAAGCACCTCCTTTTTCCATTAGCCTATCTTTTAGATATACGCATGAATTTTCCCAAGAAATCTCACTAGCATCCTTCCCGGGTTCTTGGCAACTTTCTGAACATAGTATTATGTGAACTCTGCTACATTTAAGAGTGCTTCTAACTATGGCACTTTGTTGCGAATGTTTCACCAGTTGAGCACAAGGACTTCAAAACTCTTTCGTGAGGGAGGCGTTTCTAGGGATCCTACACTGAAACTAGTATGCCAGTTTCGAGAACTTATTTTTCTTAAATTTTGCATTTTCTAGTTACTTACCTGCTAGCCACAAATAAAATGTACGTTGGTAATTTAGGGTTCACTGCAGTATTCCCTGCTACTTGCTAACATCATTGGTGAAAACTTTGGTACGAAAAAAGGCTCTTTGCTTTTGAGTTAACTTCTTTTCGGTACGCACGTTTCGTTTCCGAACATATACGATTTTCTTTTTTATGCTTAGTAATTGCTACGCACATATTTTACAGCCAGATACTGTGAAACTAGTTCTCACTAAGGAATAAAAATAGAACTAAATTGTGAATACAGGCATGTGAATACACATACCTGATTGCCTAAAATATTTATCTCTTAGTTGATGCCCGACGAAATGTGTTTGAGAAACTTGTTGGTGGATTTCATAATGAGCTACGCATGCCATGCTATCCGATGAGATTAACGTTCACAATAAATTATAACTATCATTTTCTTTCATAAAACCGGACCTCTACTTTGGTGAAGAAGTCTCACTTCACAGTTTAGCTTCATTAACTATATTGGAATAAAGAAATATTTATTCGAAGGATAATTCCGTGCGGTAAAAAATGCAGGGTTCATTACACAAGTAGCGCCCGCTCGAGGACAAGAGAAGAAAAGGAGAGATACTGATTTGAAATGTATACTTGCATGGGTATTAACAATTGTGTAACTTTTTGTATCATGAACCGATGTAGCCGAGGATAAGTGGAGGGAAAAAACTAAAACGAGAGGAGATTTGTAATGCGCTGAATCAATGAGATCGATCTCGCGGAAACAGCAGCACACGCAACTTAACATTTATGTTTTTCTTATAGTAAGTTCCAACTATCGAGTTCCAAGTTAGAACTGCTCACTATTTAGTGTTATAGCTTTTTACCTATTAAACAATTTTTGACCGGAGTGAATACTTTTGGAATTTTTGCACGATTTCAACAATCACGATAGGGGGTGTGACGTTGTTTCTCGTTGAATATTGATCTCTAGCGCAATTCTTATTACTGGACATTAGTCTTTACAGTTATAAGTGCAATTAAACTTTTAAAGAGTGAAGGTCGACATATCTGTAAAAAAAATAACAACCAAACTCATACGCAGAGATGTTCCTACACCCACATTCCTGTTTCAACCATAGATAATCGAAGTTCCATAACTAAATAAATGTAAATATGCTGAACATTACCAAAGAAAATGAAACAAAAACGTCTAATACCCATAACGCATGTGGAATTAGAATTGCCTTGTTTATTTCACAAATAAAGTGTGACCCCTTTAGGGCCATTGTAACATATCGTAATATTATAATCTGGTTCCCAGTGTTTGCTATTTTTGATACCGACTGTATGGTATTCCGTAGGTAATATTAGGTGCGCAGTTCAAGCTGCGATCGTCTTGAAGTTGTACTCGCTAGTTAATTAAGTTTGTAAGATTAACGAGCAACCGTTTTTGCAGACCCATTTTGTTCTTGTTTCTTGACAGATACAGACGAAAGAGAAGGTAGTTGCATTACACCATGACAATAAAACTGTTAACTTTTTGAAATTCGTAATACTTTGTTATTGTCAGTGAGCCTTTCACTAAACAATTATCATTCAGATCTTAAATGTTACCTGAGAATTCGAAGTCTGAGAAAGACGAATGTTAGTGTTTATAATCTGTAATGTATTCATGTTCCCATCTGGAGTCGCTGTTTGCGGAGACGGCATACGCTCTTATTTATTTTGGCGATAAATCGAGCCTGCAACTTCGCGATGTTTTCCAGGTAGTAATTCACGTAATAAATTACAATTAAAATTATTTTATTTACGCCAAGCCGCCAGATAGGACAAGCAGATACAACATCGTTTATTCTTGCTTGAAAATACATGCCACATTGTAACGGTACGTCTGAAGTCATCAGAAAATTTCATACTTCTCGTTTCTTTCACACTTAGACAGTAGTTAGTATCCTTTCAAAGTCTCCGGCACTTAAATGGGGAGGGTCCCAGTACTTATTAGTGTCTATTTTATCTTATTATCTGTTTAGGCAATTTCCAACGCTGGCAACCTTACTGTAGCTAAACATTATTTGTTGTTGTGTGGTTCGGGCTACTTGTAGAGCTATCTCCCAACATCAGATATCTGAAGTAAATGAAAAGAAAGATTATCTGCAGTATATCATGTACACCTGGGTGGTATAGATTACATACAGTTCAAACTAAATTTCCATTGATGACTACTATACATCTGGGACATCAAAGAACTAATTGTTGGGCCAGAGATTAGCACAGGAGATAATACTTCAATTTGCCATTCCTTGTGTCGCATTACTAATGAATACACTGTTATACACTGATCAGGCAGAAAATTATGACCGCCTACCTGCTATCGATGTAAAGCGGTCCAGGCGATAGCGGCGTCACCTGTCGAGGGATGACTGCTAGTCAGACACACTCACGGCTCATGTAGGCGGGAAGGAGCGCGATCTATAGGAGTCTGGCCTGGAGGGTCGGAACGAGCATTTCGCAAACTTCACAGCTTCCCGGGTGTTCCAGGTGTGCTGTAATGAATGTCTTCAACTCGTGGCAAAACCACGTGAAACCCCGTCCAGACGTAGTGGGGATGGGCAGCAACCCTCCTTTACTGATGTCGGACGTTGTAAGCTGCCCAAACTAGTAAAACCGGACAGACAGCGAACTCTGGCCGAGAAAAACATAAGACTTTAATTCTGGGCGGAATATAAGTGTGTCTGGACACACAGTGCACCTAACACTCCCAGGAATGGGCCTTCGCAGGCCGACGACCCATGCATGTGCCACTGTCAACACCACTACACCGGCAACTACGACTGAAATGGGCACGTGACCATCGGTGTTGGACGTTGGCGCAGTGGCAGAGCCTTGCATGGTCTGATGAATCTCAATAAGTTCTTCATGTCGCTGGGAGAGCGTGAATGCGTTGTCTTACGGGGAACAGCCCCTTGCCGGCCGCGGTGGTCTAGCGGTTCTGGCGCTGCAGTCCGGAACCGCGGGACTGCTACGGTCGCAGGTTCGAATCCTGCCTCGGGCATGGGTGTGTGTGATGTCCTTAGGTTAGTTAGGTTTAAGTAGTTCTAAGTTCTAGGGGACTTCTGACCTAAGATGTTGAGTCCCATAGTGCTCAGAGCCATTTTTGAACAGCCCCTTGTCACACTTTCTGCCGAACGGAAACAAGCTGGTGGCAGCTCCATTACGCTCTGGGGAACATTCACGTGGACAACCATGGGTCCAGTGGGGCTCGTACAAGGCACTATGGCGGACAAGGAGAATCGTACACTGGTTGCAGACCGCGTATACCTCTTCATGACGATCACTTGTCACGAAGGCAGTGGCATGTTTCAACAAGACAATGAGCCTTGTCGCAAGGGCAAGAGTTTGATTGAGTGGCTCGAGGAACAGTGACGAGTTCCAATTATTGTGGCGTCCCCCCAACTTGTCAGATCTCAATCCGATCGAACACATCTGGAATGTGATTGATTGTAGCGTCAGAGCCCATCGCCCCGCTCCCCGGAATTTACGGTAATCAGGTGACTTGTGCGTGCATTTTTGGTACCATTTCCCTCCAGCGACCAACCAAGGACTCATTGCTTCCATGCGTCGACGAGTCGCCGCTGTTACCTGTGCCAGAGGAGAATATACCGGCTATTTGGTAGGTGGTCATAATGTTCTGGTTGAACGGTGTATTGAAACTGTGTTAGATTATTAAGAATATACTTCAGCGTTTACCAAATGCGTTTGGAAAACATTCGTACTGTCATTAGGAGCCTAATCAATTGTCTGTGATCGTATCGGCTTCGAGGATAATTGTATTTGCTTTCCTTTCTATTGTAAATTCCTGTTGCTGAAATGAGACATTACTCAAGAATTAATTTTGTCATTTTTCTTAAAATAATATACGTTTCATTGTTCAGATAAATCAGTTCATTAGAGAAATTTGTCACAAGACCAAAGATATATCAAAAGATAAATAAAAAGAGGTGAGGTGGGCACGAAATCAAACTGACAATGGTCTGTCCGTGTCATTCGTACCTTGTGTTGTCATCCCGTGCACGCTAGAAGTTTTTAACTGCCGCTGGTTGTTATTGAAGAGACATCATCTAACTTCTATTGCTATGTGACAACAAAAACCGAGTTAATGCCACAGAATTTATGGTCCTCAGGTTTCTTTAATATGAGAGATGAACAGACGCTGGGAGTTTTGATTTAAATACAAACTGAATTTAAAGTAAAATTCATGCAGCTATCGCGAAGATGTATGGGAAACAGCATCATATTTCAGTACGATGACAAGTGAAACCAGCGCCTCCGTCTAAAGAGAGTAAATTGCAGGTTATTGTCGGGTGGCTCGTGCCACCGAGTGAATTAAGAACGTATTGTTTGCTCGATAATTGCATTGTGGGACTGTTCTGTTGGCACTAGGACGGTACTATAATGCTAATAACTGGCTGAGTGTCAAAGGAAACAGAAGACATTCTGGCAAGAAAATAAGAACTACCTTAACGAAGATGAAGATGACCCAGTGGGAGAGAGCAAAGATAACTGTGGGGATAGAGGGATGGGGGTTAGGGTAATAACACAGTAGAGACAGACAAATGTAACAAATAAAGCTCTCTCATTTTTAAACAACTGTATCTGCGAACTTTCCTGAGACCGCGTTTAGTATTCCTACCTGATATGGAATTGCGGACAGCCGTTTTTTCTCACTCATTTGCCTGCTACCCCAACAAGCATGTGCTTACATCATGTGACGCTAATCCAGACGCACATTTGTCATAGGCCCTAGCTCTTGGCCACCACGTACCACGAAACAATCCATGAAGCAGATTAAACCTTAATGCAGCTCCTCAAATGAGTCATCGCCCAGTAATCAGTGTCAGCAGAAGATAACACATTGATATCTTTCATGCTATTAATATATTTGTTACGGCTATAAAACCGCCTCTAAGTCTCGTTGAGTCATATGGTCATATATTAGACCAATGCAAGCGTTACGAACTACAGAATCAATCTTTTTTTTCCTCACAATTAGAACTGCACATCATTCTGCAAAAAGTATTGTGCATTTTAAATTTTTAAGGAAGATAATTTACATTTTATAAGTAATAACAATTAGTTGATCGCGTTAACTTCTGCGCTGTTTGGTAACCAAATCAGTTACTTTTGGTACAAGTACAGTTCACATGCACAAACATAAGAAACCTATATAATTATTGTTTTTATATGGTACTCCGTTGAACGTACTTCACCACTTTCCTCTTATTATTGACAAATGTGAAAGTTGTTTATTAGTAACAAAATATGTTTTACCTAAGCTCGACGAAGAATTGAAGCGATGTTTCATATATTTTTGTTGTGTGTTTCTTACTTTACCTTTCTTTAGGGAACTGCATTTTCTAGCGCTATATGAAACTTCTGTTGTTTTCATTTTTACTGCAACATCCCTCTGTTTCACGTTACATATCCAGGATTTTCAAATGAAACCTGAATAAAAAGTTAACAATTTCAGTTTTGCTATAAATACTCTTTATTTTCAACTAACAGACAGGAGGAAAACTACGCAAAACAAAAATGTTCTGCCGGCCGGTGTGGCCGAGCGGCTCTAGGCGCTTCAGTCTGGAACCGCGCGACCGCTACGGTCGCACGTTCGAATCCTGCCTTGGGTATAAATGTGTGCGATGTCCTTAGGTTAGTTCGGTTTAAGTAGTTCTAAGTTCTAGGGGACTGATGATCTCAGAGCCATTTGAACCAAACATGTTCTGTAAGTTAAACAGCCCTTTATATATTCTCACTCCGTTTCTAGGAGGGCCACCGCGGTACAGCTACCATCTAACTTACAAGCTCAACGGACAAAAAATTAATCACTCAAAGAGAAATCATTACAAGCATCATTTACTACCGTGTAATTCCGCCCCTGGACTTATTGACCGGGACCGTTTACCTCAGCAGTTTGGTCCCTCAAGGATTCACACACACACACACACACACACACACACACACACACACACACACACACATAGACACACTTAATGACCGCCTGGATTCGGTTAGGAAGTGAGTCCTCACAGTTTTTCAGGTACGTCGTATCCGGGTTAAACCAGTCGCTAAGGGTTTGATAGCGTAGTTCCACCAAATTGCGGCGATACTTACATCGGCGTTGTACCCTCTGTTCCAATACATCCCCGCCAGATTTTCTATGGGGTCTAGTCAGGTGATTTTGCAGGCCGTTTGAGGTGTAATAGTGTGGAGGAGTGTTCAGAAAACCAGTCAAACGTTCTTGCAGCCAGGTGAACTTTGCTGTTGAAACTTACCTGGCAGATATTAAAACTGTGTGCCGGACAGAGATTCGAAATTTGGACTTTTGCCTTATGCGAGCAAGTATTCCACCGTCAACACTACCTCACTTGCCCGCGAAAGGCAAGAGTCCCGAGTTCGAGTCTCGGTCCTGCACACAGTTTTAAACTGTCACGAAGTTTCATATCAGCGCACACTCCGCTGCTCAGTGAAAATTTCATTCTGGAACTTTGCTGTTGTCGTCTTTATGTGCCTGTGTGACCAACGGCCTTTTGCTAC
Organism: Schistocerca cancellata; assembly: GCF_023864275.1. Taxonomy (NCBI): domain Eukaryota; kingdom Metazoa; phylum Arthropoda; class Insecta; order Orthoptera; family Acrididae; genus Schistocerca; species Schistocerca cancellata. The sequence goes on along the minus strand of NC_064631.1, from coordinate 602,369,823 downwards.
GTGACCGGCTCCAAATGTTCATTACATGCAGTTCCCGTCGCAATATTCTCTCGCTAACAGGTTGGGTTGGACTTTCATTCACTGTCTACAGCAGTTCCTGTCCACTTTGGAAGCTATATTGATTCACAAGCCGTGAAGCGCGTCTCCGTTACCTCTGTCATAGATCTTTTTCCCACCGCAATTGCGATGTCGTGTTTCATGGCCACTCGTGTTTCACCACTGCTTGCAGACACGTTGAACAATCCACCGCGAAACATCAACAAATCCAGCAACTTCACACTGTACGGTCCTGGACGTGGCCAAACACGATTGCCGTGTTTGCCACTCTGCGACGTTCTTGCACTTACCCACGTTTTCGTACAATGTCCGCTTGAGAATGTCTCATTGATTGCTCACGTAAAGATAGTGCACGCACGGTTGAGCCTGCGATTCGATCGCTGGACCATCTGTAAAGGCTTGTCAGTTCATCCATGCGTGCGCAATGGTGTGAATAATTTTTTCTCCGATGAGCTTAATAAGCTCGCGAGTTACAACAAAACCATAGCTTTGAAATTTTATTTTATTTCAGTGTTCTAAGCAGGGTTGTCGTTTTCAAGAAAATAACCGTTGCAGTGACCGACACTGCATACACTGTGTACCAAAACCTTAAAGTACAAATTTTTACAGATTGTAAAGGATGTTAAACTGAGTACCATGGAATGAAAGACATATCGTAGGGAAAGAATAATTAGTTTTTTGTTAACATAACACCTGACAGTAAAAGCTTGAGCTCACTGAACTACATGAAAGTGACGACCGCCATACTCAGCACAATTATAATCACGGCGCAGAAATCGCTGTCTCCAACAACTGGTTTTCAAAAATTTCAGACCACAAGTTGACAGAGAAACGTTACTGATAATGGCAGAAGAGTGTAGTATATGGATTTTCTTCATTCCATGCACGGCTAATTGCATTATCCGAAGAAAAATGCCCCATAGTTGAAAGTGGCGTCGTTCGTGAACAATACAAATCTCAGGCACGTCGTTAATTCACTACTAGTGTAGATAATCCATTGGCAGAAGTGAACTCTGGTATCAAAACAATTTATTCACCTCCACTGGATGCACGCCTCTCTTATGACTGGGCAATAACCATTGCTGCTCCATGACTACACCGTATAGTGCAGATTTTGAAGAGCGCATTTCAGGGCGACTTGACGGATACTTACTCATTCATCTTGCCCTACACAATCCAACACCATCTTCCCCAATTCTACTGAGATAATAATTCTTTGTCGTAAGGGTTGGCCAGCCATCTGTGACCTAGTTACTACCCACGGCCATGTATACACTGAAGAGCCAAAGAAACTGGTACACCTGCCTAACATCGGGTAGGGCCCCCGCCAACACGCAGGAGTGGCACAACAAGACGTTACATGGACTCAACTAATGTCTGATGTAGTGCTGGAGGGAACTGACACCATAAATCCTGCAGGGCTGCCATACGAGTGCGAATGGGTGGAGATCTCTTCTGAATAGCTCGTTGCAGGACATCCCAGATATGCTCAATGATGTTCATGTCTGGGGAGCTTGGTGGCCAGCGGAAGCATTTAAACTCAGAAGAGTGTTCCTGTAGCAATTCTGGACGTTTGGGGTGTCCCATTTCCTGCTGTAATCACCCAAGTCCATCGGAATGCACAATGGACATGACTGGACGCAGATGATCAGACAGGATGCCTACGTACGTGCCACCTGTCAGTGACGTATCTAGACGTATCAGGGATCCCACGTCACTCCAACGGCACACGCCCCACGCCATTACGGAGCCTCCACCAGCTTGAATAGTCCCGTGTGGGGTGTCCCATTTCCTGCTGTAATCACCCAAGTCCATCGGAATGCACAATGGACATGACAGTACGCAGATGATCAGACTGGATGCCTACGTACATGCCACCTGTATGTGACGTATCTAGACGTATCAGGGGTCCCACGTCACTCCAAAGGCACACGCCCCACGCCATTACGGAGCCTCCACCAGCTTGAATAGTCCCGTGTGGGGTGTCCCATTTCCTGCTGTAATCACCCAAGTCCATCGGAATGCACAATGGACAACACAGGACGCAGATGATCAGACAGGATGCCTACGTACGTGCCACCTGTCAGTGACGTATCTAGACGTATCAGGGGTCCCACGTCACTCCAAAGGCACACGCCCCACGCCATTACGGAGCCTCCACCAGCTTGAATAGTCCCGTGTGGGGTGTCCCATTTCCTGCTGTAATCACCCAAGTCCATCGGAATGCACAATGGACAACACAGGACGCAGATGATCAGACAGGATGCCTACGTACGTGCCACCTGTCAGTGACGTATCTAGACGTATCAGGGGTCCCACGTCACTCCAAAGGCACACGCCCCACGCCATTACGGAGCCTCCACCAGCTTGAATAGTCCCGTGTGGGGTGTCCCATATCCTGCTGTAATCACCCAAGTCCATCGGAATGCACAATGGACATGACAGGACGCAGATGATCAGACAGGATGCCTACGTACGTGCCACCTGTCAGTGACGTATCTAGACGTATCAGGGGTCCCACGTCACTCCAAAGGCACACGCCCCACGCCATTACGGAGCCTCCACCAGCTTGAATAGTCCCGTGTGGGGTGTCCCATTTCCTGCTGTAATCACCCAAGTCCATCGGAATGCACAATGGACAACACAGGACGCAGATGATCAGACAGGATGCCTACGTACGTGCCACCTGTCAGTGACGTATCTAGACGTATCAGGGGTCCCACGTCACTCCAAAGGCACAAGCCCCACGCCATTACGGAGCCTCCACCAGCTTGAATAGTCCCGTGTGGGGTGTCCCATTTCCTGCTGTAATCACCCAAGTCCATCGGAATGCACAATGGACATGACTGGACGCAGATGATCAGACAGGATGCCTACGTACGTGCCACCTGTCAGTGACGTATCTAGACGTATCAGGGGTCCCACGTCACTCCAACGGCACACGCCCCACGCCATTACGGAGCCTCCACCAGCTTGAATAGTCCCGTGTGGGGTGTCCCATTTCCTGCTGTAATCACCCAAGTCCATCGGAATGCACAATGGACAACACAGGACGCAGATGATCAGACAGGATGCCTACGTACGTGCCACCTGTCAGTGACGTATCTAGACGTATCAGGGGTCCCACGTCACTCCAAAGGCACACGCCCCACGCCATTACGGAGCCTCCACCAGCTTGAATAGTCCCGTGTGGGGTGTCCCATTTCCTGCTGTAATCACCCAAGTCCATCAGAATGCACAATGGACATGACAGGACGCAGATGATCAGACAGGATGCCTACGTACGTGCCACCTGTCAGTGACGTATCTAGACGTATCAGGGGTCCCACGTCACTCCAAAGGCACATGCCCCACGCCATTACGGAGCCTCCACCAGCTTGAATAGTCCCGTGCGGGGTGTCCCATTTCCTGCTGTAATCACCCAAGTCCATCGGAATGCATAATGGACAACACAGGACGCAGATGATCAGACAGGATGCCTACGTACGTGCCACCTGTCAGTGACGTATCTAGACGTATCAGGGGTCCCACGTCACTCCAAAGGCACACGCCCCACGCCATTACGGAGCCTCCACCAGCTTGAATAGTCCCGTGTGGGGTGTCCCATTTCCTGCTGTAATCACCCAAGTCCATCGGAATGCACAATGGACATGACAGGACGCAGATGATCAGACAGGATGCCTACGTACGTGCCACCTGTCAGTGACGTATCTAGACGTATCAGGGGTCCCACGTCACTCCAAAGGCACACGCCCCACGCCATTACGGAGCCTCCACCAGCTTGAATAGTCCCGTGTGGTGTGTCCCATTTCCTGCTGTAATCACCCAAGTCCATCGGAATGCACAATGGACAACACAGGACGCAGATGATCAGACAGGATGCCTACGTACGTGCCACCTGTCAGTGACGTATCTAGACGTATCAGGGGTCCCACGTCACTCCAAAGGCACACGCCCCACGCCATTACGGAGGCTCCACCAGCTTGAATAGTCCCGTGTGGGGTGTCCCATTTCCTGCTGTAATCACCCAAGTCCATCGGAATGCACAATGGACATGACTGGACGCAGATGATCAGACAGGATGCCTACGTACGTGCCACCTGTCAGTGACGTATCTAGACGTATCAGGGGTCCCACGTCACTCCAACGGCACACGCCCCACGCCATTATGGAGCCTCCACCAGCTTGAATAGTCCCCTGCTGACATGCATGGTCAATGGATACATGAGGTTGTTTCCACACCCGTATACGTCCATCCCCTCTATACAATTTGAAACGAGACTCGTCCGCCCAGGCAACATGTTTCCCGTCATCAACAGTCCCATGTCGGTGTTGATGGGCCCAGGCGCGGCGTAAAGCTTTGTGACGTGCAGTCGTCAAGGGTATACGAGTGGGCCTTCGGCTCCGAAAGCCCATATCGATTATGTTTCGTTGAGTGATTCGCACGGTGACACTTGTTGATGGCCCAGAATTGAAATCCGCAGCAATTTGCGTAAGGGTTGCTCTTCTTCCACGTTGAACGATTCTCTTCAGTCGTCGTTGCTCCCGTTCCTGCAGAATCTTTTTCCGGCCACAGCGATGTCAGAGATTAGATGTTTTACCGTATTCTTGATATTCAGGTTACACTCGTCAAATGGTCGACCTGGGAGATGCTGTGTCCTATCGTTCCTGCGCTGACTGTAATACTACGTTCAAACTCACTTAGAGCTTGATCACCTAGCATTGTTGCAGCAGTAACCGATCTAACAACTGCGCCAGACACTTTGTGTCTTACATAGGCGTTGCCGACCGCAGCGCTGTATTCTGCCTGTTTACGCATCCAAGTTTTGTATTTCTGCCTTTATTTTACTCTGATATACCGCGACATTTTAATGAAATTGCGAATTTTTCGAACTTTTTCGTACTTACAGGCTTGCATTGTTTTACAGTCTTTGACATACACACTGGGAGCTCACAAACAATGTTGATACATATATTTCTCTTAAACATAAAACTTGTGTCTTGTATCTGTTGACTAGACTCTGGAATTTGGTTGTCTGTAGATATTTACCGAACAGGTATAGTTGAAAATATTGTGGATTCACTTTACACGAATGCTCTGTGCGATGTGTGTTGTCCACGGATATTGGGATGGTATTTAACCCTAGGATGCATGGTGCCGAAAACACACATGAATGCATATGCAGGGCCTCCAAGGCCCTGCCCTAATTTAAAATTTTCCTCTTTTCATATATCATTCTTTGGAGTTAAATTTATTTCTGTCAAATTTATTGTTATATGGAAGATTCCTAAGATACAGTAACAGGATCTGGTGGGCCTGATTAACATTTTATTAATTTAAAAAAACTATAAGTGTGAATTTTTATTAGTTACATCCATTTACATACAACATATACAGATAATCCTATTAATTCACTTATAAATTGCAGTTTACATTTTATAACATTTATTACAACCAATTTCTTCAATTAAAACATACTCATTATTCACAATATTATGTATATAGGCAATATTTGGACAAAAAGTTATTATTCATTGTTCACATAAAATTGCGTTTTTCTTAGTTTTCAACGTGTGACAAACAAGAAGCACAAAGAACGCACTATGTTCCTTACAAATGTTGGTTTTACACTTAATGCATGTCGTAGCACTTTTCCTGTGTTTATTATATGGACAATAATGGCATCTTCTTCTTTTTCCTGAAACAGGTAGTTGGTTCGGCAACATGACATCTGTTGAACTCCACATCCTCGCATGGCATCAACGATTTTCTTTGGAAGATTAGGGATCTGAATACGAAGTTCCATTAGTGGTCTTGCCATTTCCTCTGCTAAATCTCTTAGGAACAAACGCCTTTTATCACTTCTTCCATGTCAGATGTTGGGCGGAAAATAAAATTTCACAGTTCATTGCTGCGACGTCCATCATATTCATCCATAATGTAAATGGCCACCTTCTTGTTTGTCTCTTGCAAGTGTAATAACGAATTTTCTGGTCCATTTGATCTACTCCACCCTTCGTAGAGTTATAGAACTTTATTATATCGGGTTTCTTTTTTGCATGAGTTTCATCAATGTTTCTGTCGTGATGCATTGTACTAGTGAGAACTATAGACTTTTTCTTTTTGGGAACATAACTCACCATTGTAATGTCACCTCTAAATGAAAACAAGGAGGAATGAATCGCTCTTGAGGCAGATGGTTTCATCACATTAGGAATTTCTGGTTTATTTTGTTTGATTGTTCCCACCACTGTAATTTGCTTCTGAAGCATCTCTTCTGCCAGCTGCACACTAGTAAAGAAGTTGTCAACAGTAATATTTTTTTGATGATCCTTCAATGCTTTTAGCAAGATCTTTCACCACATTCAATCCAAGACTTTTCTGAATAGGTGCATGGGGCTTCCTTCCCGTGTAAACAATTCCGTCTAAAGTATATGCAGATGTAGCATGACATAACCAAAATATTTTCATGCCATACTTGGCTGGTTTAGAGGGCATATACCGGGCGAAGCTGCATCTTCCACGGAATGGGACTAGCTGTTCGTCAACGGTGAGCGAATCATTGGGAATCATTCTATTTCTACACTTGTCAAGATACAGTTCCCATACACAGCGAACAGCTGCAAGTTTGTCATCTGCAGATCGAGCTTCACGGGTACGCCTGTCATCACATCTAATCATGCTCCTTATATCCTCGAATCTATTTACTGACATGGTGGCCTTATATGTAGGATTTGCCTTTTCATCCTAGAATAATTCTATAACAGGGACAGCCCAGCTCTTCTCAACACCAGAAATCAGTAAAAGACCAAGGAAACCCACCATTTCAGCAAGCGAAACGTTTTTCCACGTTTTACCACGTAAAACAGCCACTCATCTGTCTTAAATATTTGTGCAGTTTATGATTTCCTCTAGTATTTCCTTGGAGATGAAATAGTCCCACGCATCCTTAGATTTACAGGTTTTCAAACCACAGGCTTGACCAGGTGCCTTCTTTACGATATTATGGACAGGCGTACGAAAAGTTGCAGGAGGATCTAATTTCCAAATCGTTCCATTCCGACTAATGTATGTGTGGTCTTCTATACCTTTTTGTGGTGGTTCTTCATTTTCAGACTCTGATGAAGTAATATTATCGGAAGGACTGTCACCTGCCTCAATATTCACATCTGCAGGTTCATTGGCTGATTTTTCACTACTTTCATCTTCAAAAATATTTCATTCCTCGCAAGAATCATCTTCTTCAAACCACTGAGCCACAACACTTTAAAAATTAGCTGCATTTGCACTTACTGACTCTCCTGCTTTGCGTGTCGAAACCATAGCAAAAGGCGTGTCTCTCGAACAGCAGCTTGTGCAGCGCTAAATGAGTCATACTCGTAACAATATGGGCCCTGCAGCAACAAACAAACTACAGTAACAATGAGGCTGACAAGAGCAGCACAGGATAACAATACTGTGCAATTATAGAACATTTGATAGCAAAAAGATGAATAATACGCCGACATCGCCCATATGTGAAAGTAGTGTGTATTATTTTTTAGTTATACTATTACTACTACAGCTACTGCTGCTGTTGGTACTCCTGTTGCTTGTAATACCACTACAGTTATTGTTCAATTAATAACTGCTCCCAAACGAATGTTGAAGACAATATAGGCTAAAGAACATTTATAAATGTGTGAGGGCTTCTGAAGCCCTGCTTATGCATTCACAGTGTATGGGTAAACTTATTGAATTACACAAAAAACTTAAAAAGGTATCTCGTTCAGACTTGATAGGAGGAATGTCACAATGTTAGTGAAGGAGTACTGGAAAGCAGTTTGAAATCAAACAAAAAATTACAGATTTTTTTTTTTTAAATGAAGACATACAAGGGCCCCGGAGGCCCTCTATATGCATCCTAGGGTTAAACGTTCTTCTGATTTTCATCTGATTTCATTAGAACGAGAGCAAGTGGGCGACGCTCGTCTATTTCTTTCCGAGTTATTGAAGATAGAAATGATGTCGACAGAAACTACAACCCAATTAAGTGTGATTTCCTTCACACATCTAGATCGATTTTAATGACAAACTTATGCCAGAAGGAAGCAAACTTGGAAACTTTGGAAATTTGTGGTAAGGTGTTCAATGGGACCAAACTGTGAAGGTCATCGGTCCCTAAGCTTACACACTACTTAATATAACTTGAACTAACTTACGCTAAGGACGACACAAGCACCCATGCATGAGGGAGGACACGACCCTCCGACGGGGGACCGCGCGGGCCGTGACAAGACGCCTGAGGCCGCGCGGCTACCCCGCCGGCAGGGAAGCAAAGAAAAGGTTCAAATGGCTCTAAACACTATGGGACTTAACATCTGAAGTCATCAGCCCCCTAGACTTAGAACTACTTAAACCTAGCTAACCTAAGGACATCACACACATCCATGCCCGAGGCAGGATTCGAACCTGCCACCGTAGCAGCGCGGTTCCCAATTGAAGCGCCTAGAACCGCTCGGCCACAGCGGCCGGCCGGCAGGGAAGGAATTACGCTGCTACACAGATGTGATTTCTTTCATATTTAAGCATGCCGGTCTCTGTAGCTAGTATCCATTCTTCCACATTCTGATAGTTTTGGTACCAGGTTAATTCTCTTGTCTATGTCAATTCTTGTACAAACTACAACAAGAGAGTTATTATGAAAAAGTTTTAGTAAATGATGTGTAAAATTTTCAGAGACCTCTATGGATGTACCCATTGGGGCTCGTTTCCATTGAGCATATAAATCGGAAGAAAACTGACAAAAATTATTTTAGGGCTCAGTTTTAGGCACAGCCCCAAGGTATCTAATCAGTGAGCAGGAAATTTAGTATCCCCACACTTCGGATACAGGCAGGTGAGTCAAATTGTCAAATACAGGGAACTTAAAATAAAAATACCTCGAAAATGATTTCTTCTTTTGCAAACAAACAGCAAAGAGTTCGACAGTAAACTATCGAAAACGAGATCGTACGTCTGAAAGCATTACTCAATAGGAAGAAAGCTTGCAGAAAAGTCCAACTAAATCGTATAGCTGATTAACTGTGAAAGCGGAAATTAAAAGATGATCGTGAAAGAACATTATCAAATAGACCCTGCACTTTTATCGTTACAAATGTTCTGTTGTCAGTGAGTTATATTTTCCATATTAAGGTGCTCATGTTCAAGTCTTCGTTGCTCTAGACGAGAGCTGGTTGGACTGGTCCACACATATGAACTCATAGAACACGCTTCATCGTGCGTGAAAAATGTTCATCAGTATGTCTTATAGTTATTACAGCACCGATAGTGCATGACGGACTGTCTTCCTAAGGGGCCCAGGTTCGACTTCCGGCTGGGTCGAGGATTTTTTCAACTCAGGGACTGGGTGTTGTGTTGTCTTCATCATCATTTCATCCCCATCCGGCGCGCAGGTCGTCGCCCAATGTAGCGTCGAGTGTAGTAAGACCTGCACCAAGGAGGTCGGACCTGCCCCGTAAGGGTCCTCCCGGCCAATGACGCCAAACGCTCATTTCCATTTCCATAGCTATTAGAAGATTCGTGTCTGGTGAGAAATTTCCAGCCAGTTTTAGGTTGATTGAGACTGGATGCGGCATCCAGATCGTTGGGACGGAAATTTTATGTTACGAGTTGAAACTCATTGTTGGAGATCACGCTACCAAACATATATAGTCTGTTTGAACACTGAAACAGTAAACGATGAAAATATATTGGAAAATAGACGGTGTGATTTAGACTTCACAGTTTGTGTTCGTTACTGTTTGATAGACGACCGCCGGCCGCGGTGGTCTAGCGGTTCAGGCGTTCAGTCCGGAACCGCGCGAGACTACTACGGTCGCAGGTTCGAATCCTGCCTCGGGCATGGATGTGTGTGATGTCCTTAGGTTAGTTAGGTTTAAGTAGTTCTAAGTTCTAGGGGACTGATGACCACAGATGTTAAGTCCCATAGTGCTCAGAGCCATTTGAACCATTTTTTGATAGACGACCAGGTTATTAGAGATGCAGTACAAGCTCGGAATGGAGGAAGTATCGAAAGAGAAATCGGTCAAGTTTCTTTCTAAGGAACCACACTGCAGTGTGCCTTAAGCAGTGTAAGCAAACCACTCCGCCACCTCGATTGCTTCACCTGGCCATTGATTTGCTGTGGCGTGGTGTCCACAAGAACCCGCTAACGATCAAAACATGTATTCATCCATCCGCCCAAGTGACGGAAATAGGTCACAGAGGGTTCCAGTTTGCTCTTACACCTGCTTTTTTGTCCTTCCATCGTCTCTCGCAGATGAATCATACAGGGCTGGTTACTTATATAGTTTCTTACATCAGTCCTCAACTGATACCATGGACGAGCACCCCCCCCCCATCCCCCGCCCCATACACAGATTGAGACTCACACAGTACTCACCACGTGGAAGCACTCGCCTCTAAACAATTAAAGGTTATCAGCAAATCAGGCTCAATAAACGGCGCTTCCACACGCTTAAGAAGCCTTAAAACATTCCTATCTGATTTCACAGAGAAAGATTCCAAAATCGGACAACTACGATGGAAAGTGGGGAAAGTGGACATGATGCTTAACAGGCAACGCACCATCTGCAACTGATTCAAGCTAAGCGAAATTTCTACTTCTTCAGTTTAATTATTAGGCATTGAAAGATGAGAGGAACAGATGTTAGTGTCAGCGCCATTGATAATCAGATAGAATCGTTAACATTGGAGAAGGCCCAAGGACCCGATGAAATCCTGTTAATAATCTGAGACTGAACTAGCCTCTCTCTTAATCATTACATACCGTAGGCACCTCGAACACAACGCTGCGTTCATTCGTTTGCAGAAAGCACAAGTCGTATCAATCTACAAGAAAGACAGCATAAGTGATCCAAGTAACCATCGTTCAATATTATTGAGGTCTCGCGGAGAGAATGATCCCCAACAACCAAGGATTCCGAAAACATCGGTCATGCAAAAACACCAACTCGTGTTTTTCTCAAATGACACTTCACGTGACCCACCTGTTCGATAAATATAATCTGGTAGATGATTCCTCGGTTTCCTAAAAGCATTTGACTCTATACCATACCAAAGTTTGTTAAGAAAAGGACGATGTTAGGGCGTATCGAATGACATATGTGACAGGACTGAGAATTTCATCACACAGAGGACGGAGCATATTATCTTCGATGGGGAGAAATCAGTGAATGTAGAAGTAACTTCAGGTGCCCCCAGAGAAGTGTGTTGTGACCCCTGCTTTAATGACGTTACAGACAATATTGATAGCAACTTCATACTGTTTGCAAATGGTGCAGTTATCTATAATGAAGTAATATATGAAACAGTTTACACCAGATTTGTCAGTCAGATCATGATACGATATCAAGAAGGTGCTGAGATTGCCATCTTGATATGATTGTACAAAAATTTGAGACTGAGCCCTCCACAAAACCCAAGAGCATAGTGTTGTATGACTGCAAATGCGGTCAGTCACAATCGGAATCATCCAGCCTATATGAAAAGCTGATTGTAACGATATGTGTGGATATGACATGAAATGTTCACGTAGACTCAGTCGAACTAAGACTTCTGTCAGCTGGTAAGATACTGGCGAAGAGTAGTCAGTGTACAAAGAAAATTGCTTACAAATTACTCGTGCATCCCTCCCAGAATGTTGTGTCATGGACCGATGCCAGACAGGACTAACAGGAAACCTTGGACATGTACAAGGAAGGACAGCACGAACGCTCACATGTTTGGCGAAACCATTGTAGAGTGTCACGTAAATACTGAAAAACCCTAACTCAACGATACCTGAAGATCAACATCAAGTATCCTAAGAAAACCTACTTATCGTCTTTCAGAAACCAGTATCAAGTGTGTACTCTAGGAATATATTATTGTGTTTTACGTATCGCACATATAGGGTAAGTGAACACAACATTAGATGAATTACAGCGCACACAGATGCATTTAATTAGTCATTAATCATACGCTCCATATGCGAATGGAAAGGCAAGCAATCTTAAAACATTGTACAATAAGAGTTATCCTCTAACAGGCACATCACAGTGGTTTGCAGAGTATTAGGGTAGATGTAGATGTAGCTACGTATGTCAAGAGACACATCAAATTCAAAACACTGAACATTCCAGTGAAGTAAAAAGTAAGTAAATAAAAAAATAAAATAAAAAATGACTTAATCAAACGTAAAGTCCGTACCCGGACAATTTGGACAAAAGGATTAAGCTGCACACGATTATCACGAAACTCTCCCGAAAGCCATGGAAGACGGACAGGTACAATTTCTAAGTGTGCTTCGCTCTGGAAGTTGTGACCACTGAGGAACGCTGGCGAGTTCCGAGGACCTGCGACACTTGATGGGGGCGGAGAGGATTCTCTTATGAAAAAAAGGTCCTTTTGTTACGCTGCAGCCTTCTTACCGTCTCAATAACACCGAGAAACGCCTGGAGGCATTCTCAGCGACTTTCGACTTTCTGTAGAAAATCCGGTTTGCAAGGCACTAAGAAAGTAACCACACACAGTGCCAGGTGCCGCAATGGGAGATGGCATGAAAGGATCGCCTGCATTCTAGTGTTACATAACAACAACTATCCAAGGCATTTCCAAGCAAGATCGAAGAGTCTGGCATCCTGTAAAGAAGACTGGCAGGGGTGATTACCCAGAGTCGATTGTTCGTTGGTTGGCGATACAAACTGAGTTAATCAGTGACAAGGTGATTCAACGGCATATTCCGGTCACTGAAAGATAGAGTGGAGAGAATGAGAATAAAAACTGCGGAGCAGAGGGGTTGTAGGATGATGCAGTTAATCTTTGGAATTTATTGAAGTTTACTGTGATCATTTTGGTTCTTTCTGAGATCATTCGGAGATTATTGTGGGGCTGATTTGGTGATGACAGGAAGAGTATTCTGAGACCTTTGGGAGTTCATTCTGAAGTGATTCGAGAGAAGCACTGGGGGTCATTTGAGGAGATTCTTGGAAGCCATGCTAAGTGATTCGCATGCTGTTTTGCATAGGACACACTAACTGTGCCTTCTGTAGCTTGTCAACTAATTTTGTACTCAGCTTTAAATGGCTGATTCATTGTAAGGTCTGTTGTCACGTTGTGACATCCTCGTTTCCATTATGAACACTGACTCAACTCTGTAGGGTGCTGGGCAATCTGGGGGATGAGTGATGGCAGGCCGTGAGTCAGAGGGAAAACTCTGATACGTTAGAAAGAAGTTTCACTGATCTCGGTACATTGTGTAGCGAGACAGGCACGAGTCGTTCACTCTGGCCGAGGTTGATAAACCGCTGGCAGCTTCCACTTGGAGACGCCGAGCTGGCGACTCTTGCTGCTGAGGCCGGCAGCCTCTGTAGACCATGGCCCTTGACGACAGTGGCGCGTCTTGTTTCGCTGTGATGGCGTCCCGCTCGGTATGCAGCCGCGGTGGCGATGTGTGGCGTCTGCTGTGTGTGAGGCATAACCCGCTACCCTCGGACAGATTTCGGCCCGTGACTGTTGCTGTTGCGTCAGGACCCCCTTGGTGGCTGCTGGCACGGACAGATGTTTGGCAGGGCGATGCCGTTAAGTCTCGTGAAGGACTTTGGTAGACACTAGGTGCAGCCCAGTGTAACGACGGAAATACATATCCTCCTATTTCCATCTATTGTACTATAAATTTTTTCCTTATTTTGTTAACTGAATAAATGACATTTCTGTGCCTTTATATATTGTAATTGTTTTACTATTTGTATATATATATATATATATATATATATATATATATATATATATATATACACTCCTGCAATTTCTGTGCCTTTATATATTGTAATTGTTTTACAATATATATATATATATATATATATATATATATATATATATATATATATACACTCCTGGAAATGGAAAAAAGAACACATTGACACCGGTGTGTCAGACCCACCATACTTGCTCCGGACACTGCGAGAGGGCTGTACAAGCAATGATCACACGCACGGCACAGTGGACACACCAGGAACCGCGGTGTTGGCCGTCGAATGGCGCTAGCTGCGCAGCATTTGTGCACCGCCGCCGTCAGTGTCAGCCAGTTTGCCGTGGCATACGGAGCTCCATCGCAGTCTTTAACACTGGTACCATGCCGCGACAGCGTGGACGTGAACCGTATGTGCAGTTGACGGACTTTGAGCGAGGGCGTATAGTGGGCATGCGGGAGGCCGGGTGGACGTACCGCCGAATTGCTCAACACGTGGGGCGTGAGGTCTCCACAGTACATCGATGTTGTCGCCAGTGGTCGGCGGAAGGTGCACGTGCCCGTCGACCTGGGACCGGACCGCAGCGACGCACGGATGCACGCCAAGACCGTAGGATCCTACGCAGTGCCGTAGGGGACCGCACCGCCACTTCCCAGCAAATTAGGGACACTGTTGCTCCTGGGGTATCGGCGAGGACCATTCGCAACCGTCTCCATGAAGCTGGGCTACGGTCCCGCACACCGTTAGGCCGTTTTCCGCTCACGCCCCAACATCGTGCAGCCCGCCTCCAGTGGTGTCGCGACAGGCGTGAATGGAGGGACGAATGGAGACGTGTCGTCTTCAGCGATGAGAATCGCTTCTGCCTTGGTGCCAATGATGGTCGTATGCGTGTTTGGCGCCGTGCAGGTGAGCGCCACAATCAGGACTGCATACGACCGAGACACACAGGGCCAACACCCGGCATCATGGTGTGGGGAGCGATCTCCTACACTGGCCGTACACCACTGGTGATCGTCGAGGGGACACTGAATAGTGCACGGTACATCCAAACCGTCATCGAACCCATCGTTCTACCATTCCTAGACCGGCAAGGGAACTTGCTGTTCCAACAGGACAATGCACGTCCGCATGTATCCCGTGCCACCCAACGTGCTCTAGAAGGTGTAAGTCAACTACCCTGGCCAGCAAGATCTCCGGATCTGTCCCCCATTGAGCATGTTTGGGACTGGATGTCTGCACGTCCAGCACGAACGCTGGTCCAACTGAGGCGCCAGGTGGAAATGGCATGGCAAGCCGTTCCACAGGACTACATCCAGCATCTCTACGATCGTCTCCATGGGAGAATAGCAGCCTGCATTGCTGCGAAAGGTGGATATACACTGTACTAGTGCCGACATTGTGCATGCTCTGTTGCCTGTGTCTATGTGCCTGTGGTTCTGTCAGTGTGATCATGTGATGTATCTGACCCCAGGAATGTGTCAGTAAAGTTTCCCCTTCCTGGGACCATGAATTCACGGTGTTCTTATTTCAATTTCCAGGAGTGTATATATATATATATATATATATATATACCTATGTCGATGTATAATTGGTTTGTTTTGTAAATATTATTTGTATTTTACGCTGGGTCTTGCCTAGGGAAAACTATGCTGTCGAACGAATACATCGATAGGTCGTAGGTCGTGTGGAGAACCAAAGTGTTTAGGATCTTTGGTAGTGTTAACTCTGCCGCGTGGAGCGCAGGCAGAGCAGAGGGAGTCTGGCTGGAGTAGCGAGTGGAGCAGGTGTGTTGTGTGAAGCTCCCGCGAGTTGCCGCGCTTTCGGGGTTTGGCAGAATGTAATTGCGCTCGAATTGCGATGATAGTTTCTGACATGGTGTCGCGGACGGGAAGCATTAGCTGGCGCACATCAAGAGATGATGATGATGATGATGTTTGGTTTGTGGGGCGCTCAACTGCGGGGTTATCAGCGCCCGTACAATTACCCAATCGTTGCTCAGTCCAATTTCGCCACTTTCCTGGATGATGATGAAATGATGAGGACAACACAAACACCCAGTCATCTCGAGGCAGGTGAAAATCCCTGACCCCGCCGGGAATCGAACCCGGGACCCCGTGCTCGGGAAGCGAGAACGCTACCGCGAGACCACGAGCGGCGGACCCACATCAAGAGCCCGTTTCGTCTGGTGACCGTGTCGAGAAGAAGGCGCGCCAACATCCAGCTTCTGCAACAGCGACGGCCGACAATGAGTGACTGTCGCCACCTCCTCGATCGACGGCTTTAAACCTTCAATCAACCAACAAGGAAGACTGGAAGCACGTAAAGTTTTAGAACTGTATGGCAGACCTCAGCTTTTCAAACTTTTAAAATTGTTGCATCACAAAATTACAGCTACTTAGCATGAACGTTTGTTGCTCATTGTCCCAATTGCATTACCAAGCAGGGTCCCTTCCTTTTCCGGAATGAACCCGAGTGTCGTTCAAATTCAGACGCCAGCATTAAAGTACAATCATTCCATTTCACTACTTTAATTTCAAAGTTCAGTTAAAGTATTCATAGCTGGCTACAATATTCAGATTACACAAGCACAAATTAAGAGCGCGAGTTTTGTTACCATATTTTAGCTTACCTGTGACTGCAGCTCAGCTTGGTACGTACTAAATTTTACTATTGTTAATTGTTCAGAATCATTTAATTCAAGTTTAAATTTTACTATTGTTAATTGTTCAGAATCATTTAATTCAAGTTCAAAGTTAAATCTCTTATTTCTAAATTGCGTAGATTCAAGTAGCTTTTGAAATGATTGTTGACGTAGTCCAAGACTAACCGTATTTTACTGAATTTCGATGTGCTTCAGAAAGAAAGCTCACTATTAACTTCAGTCACTAAATTAACTTTCGATTTTCCGGTTTTATTAATTCTTTTGCTAAATTAAGTCAGAGTGTAGCGAAATTTATTCCGTCTGACAAACATTCAGTTTTTGCACAGCACGTGTCAACCTTCAGTTGCCACGCTTCTAGTGCTAATTATATGTGTAATAATCTTTCTTTTTCAGTTACTATAGTAATTGTCCTTAGGACTGCCGACCGTAATTTCCCCCGAATCTCAAATATCTAATTACCGCTAGTTGATTGTTAACGTAACGGCCACACATTTACTTTCTTTATTAACTTTACCCCTTTTCAAAATTGATTTTCACCAGTTTCATTAGCATTTTTCCTTTCATTTAGATGTAACCCTTTCCTCCCTCTTTACCGACAAATTAACTTCGGTGACGATTGCTTTTCCCAAATTTCCATTAGGTACACGCGGTTTAATTTTTCACTGTCATTAAGGTCGATAAGTGAAGGGGAGGTTACACCAGTCTCAAACCCATGGCTGAAACCTCGTCGTCTCGTTGTCTAGTTCGTCCTGGCGTTGCTCTGGCGTCGTGTGGGTACTGCGGGCTTCAGGCGATGACCAGTGATCCCTGCTTTAAAATCCAGACTTATATATATGCCTCCAGTGCCCATTGGTTCCACTGAAACCAGGCGCCTAGTAATATTGCCATAAAAATTAAATGTTGAGAGGCATTTTTCTTGGTCTGAAGATTGAGTCTTCCAGCGTGCAACTGTGTCCCCCTCGTCTGACTCCAAGATCCAATTATAACATGGCTGGTTGGCTGATTTTGGGCAGAGGACCAAACAGCGAGGTCATCGGTCCCAGCGGATTAGGGATGGATGGAGAAGGAAGTCGGTCGTGACCTTTCAAAGGAACCATCCCGGCATTTGCCTGAAGCGAATTAGGAAAATCACGGAAAACCTAAATCAGGATGGCCGGACGCGTGTTTGAACCGTCGTCTTCCCGAATGCGAGTCCAGTGTGCTAACCACTGCGCCACCTCGCTCGGTGATTATAGCATGGACACTGCCTCTGCAGTCTACTTATTTCAGACAATGGACACTGTATAAGTGTTGGGAGCCGGCGGCTGGCTGCTCCGACGAGGACAATAGAGCTGCATCGAGGCTGGGCGACCGTTTTATGCGCAGACCGATTAGGCAACAAACGCTGTACGAGAAACAGGTTAAGCTGCTGCGAGTGTCGCCTCAAAGCCGTAGTGCATGAAGACTAAAGCAGCCATTTGCCAATCAATGGCCTCACAATACCACGACAGACTCACGCCAGGATTGACAAACTGCACCGGCACCACGCTGCCTGCACACACCTGCACGTAACACTCGTTCATATGGCGAGATAAAGTAGTTAATTCGTCTCTAAATGCCTTGTTAGCACGTTGTGTCTATACCCAGTACTAGTAGTATTCACTACATTTCTGGCACCCAATGTGCGGCCGCGTCGTTTCCACACTCGTTGCATCGCAATATGTTACTGCGCAATACCTGAAAAAAGCTGCACAAATACAGAGCAAGATTCTTTGGATGTGGTTCGTTTTATGAAAGTAAATGAGGTGCTGTTTTTATTGTGCCTTTCCAGTCTTTTTATTTGTGAAGCATTTTCAGTGACGATTTATTAGAGCGTGCCTGCCATTCTGGAGACGTACTTAGATGTTTTGTGAACCCACTATGTCGAATTTGCGGCGTTTTACATTTCGACTTGGCACCTCAGTTTCACCGTTTACTGTGTATACTGTGTGGTCATACAAATACATACAGCAAACAGACCGAACCGACAGATTTAAAATTATCACCTCTCTTCCCCTGTTCGCTGTCTTTCGGTCTGGTTTGTTTACTGTACGTAGTCTGTAACACTATACAGTCAACATAGTGAACAGTGGAAGTGAGACGCTAAGTCGAGTTAGCACTTCACATCTGCTGCTCGCTGTCTTTCGGTTTGGTTTGTTTAGTGTAAATACTCTGTAACGATACACAGTCAACACAGTGCATAGTGGAAGCGAGGCGCAAAGGTACGCAGGATATGGAAACCATCTAGTTACATCTCCAGGACGGCGCAAATGCGCTGATAAGACCACAAATCGCCACTGAAGATGCTTCGCAAATAAAAAGAAGTGAAACGCACATGGCAGAATAAAAACAACCTTTCATTTAGTTGCATGAAATGAACCATATCCAAAAAATACAAAAGCAACCGAGGACGACGGAAAACATAAAAAATGACGATGCAGTCAGATCTCGATGACATTTCGATGTGGTGCAAAGACTGGTAACTTGTTTTAAATGTTCATAAAGGTAAAATTGTGCACTTCGTAAAATGCCGAGTAGTAGTATGCTATGACTGAAACATTTATAAATCGCTCTAGACTAAATGAACTCACAAAAATACCTGGACGTAATCTGTGTGGATGTGAAATGAAATGATCACACAGGCTTAGCCGCAGATAATGCAGATGTCAAACTTCCGTTGATTGGCAAGCTGCTGGGAAATCAGTTTACGGAGATTACTCACAAGAAACTCAAGGGCCACATTTTAGGATATTGTTCAATTGCGTGAGACCCATACTCAGTTGGACTAACAGGTGACTTTGAAAGTGTACAAAGAAGAATGGCACGAACTGACACAATTTTCTTTGACTGATTGGAGGGCGTCATGATGATGCTGAACTATCTGAACCTGCAGGTGGTTGAAGCTAGACAGGACTGCTGCTAACAAATTTTCAAGAAGCAGTATGCATGTGAAGGCTGGATTGGACTAACTACACTAAAAGGGTTATTTACCCAGAGTGCGAAGTTGTTAGGGGAACGAGCAGCCACTTTGCAGAGAGGCTACAATGTTTTGAGGTTAGGCCAGACAGCCTGTCTCCAGATTCGATGGTTTCCGCAAAGCGCCAGAAAGACGTCGCCGTAAACACGTCACGCCCGCTGGCGCGGCCGTCGCGGCGCCCCCGGCTTTCGCCGCTAAAGTCTCGGGACGGCGCTGCGCGGCTGACGTTTACGCACGTGCCAGCCCGGACGGCCGTCCCCTGAACACGGAGGCTGGCAGCGGAATATCTGCATGCAAATTCCGGATTTTTCAAAGCAGGCCCGGATTAATGGCCACCGGCGCGGTATATGGCGGACCGCCTCATAAAGATACTCGTCCCAGAGCCGCCGCCGCCGCCGCCGCCGCCATAGCCGTGCCGTACACCTGCGATGGCCATGCGTCTCCTCTTCTAGCGGCCGTCTGCCCACATGTTCACTCACTTAGGAACCTCCTCTACTGTACCTCAATTTACAGTGTAACAGACACACGCCTGTGACGCTCTCGTTGTGAATCTGATAAAAGACGTTTGATGAAGATATTAAAGAGTCGACCATTTTGATCCAAAACGAATCGGTATGAAGATGAGATACAGCAAAATGTTTTAGATAAAAGTTGTAGGTAACACAGAATCACGCATTGCTACTGTTGTTGTTATTGCTGTTGCGGCCTTCAGTCCAGACACCGGTTTGATACAGCTCTCCATGCTACTCTATTCTGTGCAAGCTTCTTCATCTCCCAGTACCTACTGCAACCTACATCCTTCTGAATCTGTTTAGTGGTTTCATCTCTTGGTCTCCCACTACGATTTTTACCCTCCACGCTGCCCTCCAATACTAAATTGGCGATTCCTTGATGCTTCAGAATATGTCCTTCCAACCGATCAATTCTTCTAGTCAAATTGTGCCACAAATTTCTCTTCTCTCCAATTCTATTCAATACCTCCTCATTAGTTATGTGATCTACCCATCTAATCTTCAGCATTCTTCTGAAGCACAACATTTCGAAAGCTTCTATTCTCTTCTTGTCTAAACTATTTATCGTCCACGTTTCACTTCCCTACATGGCTACACTCCATACAAATACTTTCAGAAACGACTTCCTGACACTTGAATCTATACTCGATGTTAACAAATTTCTCTTCTTCAGAAACGCTTTCTTTGCCTTTGCCAGTCTACATTTTATATCCTCTCTACTTCGACCATCATCAGTTATTTTGCTCCCCAAATAGCAAAACTCATTTACTACTTTAAGTGTCTCATTTCCTAATCTAATTCCTGCAGCATCACCCAATTTAATTTGACTACATTCCATTATCATCGTTTCGCTTTTATGTTCATCTTAAATCCTCCTTTCTAGACACGGTCCGTTCCGTTCAGCTGCTCTTCCAGGTCCTTTGCTGTCTCTGACAGAATTACGATGTCATCGACGAAACTCAAAGTTTTTATTTCTTCTCCATGGATTTTAATACCTATTCCAAATTTTTCTTTTGTTTCCTTTACTGCTTGCTCAATATACAGATTGAATAACATCGGGGATAGGCTACAACGCTGTCTCACTCCCTTCCCAACCACTGCTTCCCTTCCGTGCCCCCCGACTCTAATAACTGCCGTCTGGTTTCTGTACAAACTGTAAATAGCATTTTGCTCCCTGTATTTTACCCCTGACATTTTCAGAATTTGAAAGAGAGTATTCCAGTCAACATTGTCAAAAGCTTTCTCTAAGTCTCCAAATGCTAGAAACGTAAGTTTCCCTTTCCTCAATATATTTTCTAAGATAAGTTGTAGTATCAGTATAGCCTCACGTGTTCCAACATTTCCACGGAATCCAAACTGATCTTCCCCGAGGTCGGCTTCTACCAGTTTTTCCATTCGTCTGCAAAGATTCGTGTTAGTATTTTGCAGCCATGGATTATTAAAATTATAATTCGGTAATTTTCACATCTGTCAACATCTGCTTTCTTTTGGATTGCTACTAACGACCGTGAACTTGGACGTGATTTTCAAGGTGGTTTGGAGGCTAAAGTGATTTTTTAAATGGGAACCCCAATATTTGATTTAAGATTTAAGAAGAGCGGAAAATTTTAAGTCTTAAATGATACATTATTCAGGGTCATGGCAAGGTTCAGTCAAGGTCAAATGAGCAAATATATTTCTAGGTCCAACAGGTAAATTTGTGGTAAGATCTTAACTGCTTAGGTCATCGGTCTAACAGGGATCAACCCGGAATAGAGGAGGGATACAGCAAAATACCATGTTATTTGCGGATTGGAAGGGGCATAGGAGTGACGTATCATTATCAATAATCATTATTTTAAAGGAAACCCCTATTTGTGACGTCGGATTTGAGAGATTTGAAATTAAAGTTTTTATTAACGAGTTTATTGGCAAAAATAAATACATCCCAGCATATAAATATTATTGTGGCATTTGCAACACGGAACAAACATAAATAAAACGTAGATTATTGATTTAGAAGTCGCTGAATGAGTCCCCTCGCCTTTCATTGCTCGGCATGCCACTTCCAGTTTGTATCTAAAATTGTTTTCTGCTGTATCCCTCCTCTATTCTGAATTAATCCCCCTAGAATTTAAAAAAATTTTTTTTGCTTATTTGAGCTTCATTGAACTACCCATGACCTTGAATAATGTATCATGGGTAAAATTTGCCGCTCTTTTCAGATCTTGAATCAAATATTAGGGTTCCCATTTAAACAATTATTTTAACCTCAAAATCACCTTTAGAATCACGTTCAAGGTCACGGCCATTAGTAGCAATACGTGATCCTCTTTGCCACCTAGTACCAGTACATTTCGCTAGATCTCATCTCCGTCCCCAGTTATTCCCCATTGTGGATTAAAATGGTGCACACTGTATATATTCTTTCATAAGGCTATAATTTGCAGTAACGTACCGGTGTGACTGGTTAATTTTCTGTGATAATTTCAAACTGCTTAGTGAGAGAGGATTGGAACAAGATTTTTTTCCATTCAAGTCAGCTGTCTCCCTGGCGTAGCCATGATGGGTTTCCTTTCCCTCCGCAATCGTTTCTCTCGATAGCATGGGCCATAAATTGGAATGCTCTGTAAAGACGTAATTAGTCTCTTTTCTTATTCTCTAGCACTAATTTTGAAGTTTCACTTCCCTCACGCATCTTTGCTGCAGCAAAGAGGTCTCCCTGAGGAAAATCTGACCGAATTCTGGCGAATTAGAAGCCATCCTTTAAGTTCGGGCAGCCAGCTAGAACGACAAATAGTTACGAGGCAAAAACTGCACCCTCTGATTGGCCGCTTTAGGGGTGTGCGAGTTCTCGCCTCCAACGGACCCGGCCGTGATCTGAACACAAGGGAAAGTGGAAAGTTGCAGCCAGCGGGTGGAAGCGAGATGTTGCAGACCTGGAGTACTAAGCGTGCTTGTTCTCGGTGAACACAAACTTCGTTCAGTTGCGATGCATTTAGAGCGTTAGGGAATTCGTTAATTAGCTAGAATTAGTATTTTCTGTTTCCTTTGCAATTCTGCCCCGTAAACTCAGTGATTTCTAAGTGATTCTAGTCTTTCTGTCAGACCTCTGTCCGTTAAGTAATCAAGTGAGCGAAGCCAGTAGTTCTTCACGTCACAGAAGAACTATCCGCTCTTAAAATTATTTAACGCCTCCAGCGTCATTTTCTACGCATTTTCATAACACGCGCGCGAAAGTAATATCTTACAAAACACAGTTTTTTTTATGTAGGCCCGTGCTTCCTAGTGGCGAGTTGTTGGCCTGACATTAACTTAATCCCATGGCAACCGCTTGCACTCACAAACGTGTAATCTATGAGCTCAAACGAAGAGCCGTGTGATGGAGTTTATGGAGGTGTCCTTAATTTGCAGATGAGAGGTCACCTAGCGGCTTTACTACTCGTATTTTTGTACCGCTCTTTTCCTCTGTTTATTCTTTATTAATGACGGTTGCATGATGATAACTTCTTTCTGTTGTTGAGAACTAACGTAATTATTTAGCCTCAACGGTCGGGTTCCATGATTCCTTTCCTGTTGCGATTCCTTCGCCGTTGTGGAGAGGCTAGGCTACTGAAAAAATTGTTCCGCCTCTCAATCATCACGTCAAATTGTAGTAGACTAGATCTCAGTGCCATCATAATTCTGTGTTTGTATAAGACCAAAGTTCCATTCCAATAAAAGTTCTGTTGATTTGCATTCCTTCCTTTACTGAAATTTACTCCCACGTGAGAACAGATTTGCAAAACCGCTGTA
Organism: Schistocerca cancellata; assembly: GCF_023864275.1. Taxonomy (NCBI): domain Eukaryota; kingdom Metazoa; phylum Arthropoda; class Insecta; order Orthoptera; family Acrididae; genus Schistocerca; species Schistocerca cancellata. The sequence goes on along the minus strand of NC_064631.1, from coordinate 602,346,050 downwards.
GATGTTTCTCGCCCTAATAAAAAAATATCAAAAAATGGCTCTGAGCACTATGGGACTTAACTTCTGGGGTCATCAGTCCCCTAGAACTTAGAGCTACTTAAACCTAACTAACCTAAGGACATCAGACACATCCATGCCCGTGGCAGGATTCGAACCTGCGACGGTAGCGGTCGCGCGGTTCCAGACTGTAGCGCCTAGAACCGCTCGGCCACTCCGGCCGGCAAAAATCAATAAAAGTCAATAAATTACATAGTTGGTTTCAGTATGGTCGTGCTAAACTCGCGTTCTCTGTTGCTAGGGTCGAGTTGATTGTCTCAGATTCGTTTTGACCATTGCAATTACGGAACAGCTGTCAGTCATATGACGTACTTCTCTTTTAAATAAGGAAAAAGTCGTGGCTTATTCTTAGGCGTGAGTAAAAATTTCTCTCGATGTTCCAAAAGTCGGTTGCCTTCTTTTTCGGTAGGCTGTATTGAATATTAGAGCTATAGAGCTATGAATTTTTATATCGGCAGTTTTCTTAAGTCAGATGCGTAAAACCATTAGTTATGAAGATGCACTGCAAAAATATAGACACAGCCTATCCACTCACTCTATTTGGCAGGAAAACTATCCCAAATTTCCTTTTACCTCTGAGATTAAATTCCAAGGTACCGCTTTTACTATTTTACTCGTCACAACCGCACTCCTTTCTTTATCAGTGAAATGTATATCTGTCATTAAAATTGGCAGTTTTTTTGGAAAGTTTGCCATTACGAACGTCATTGACTACCTGAACACATGCGTGACGTACTGCTATTTGGCCACCAGAGTTTGTATTAGCAGCGTATGACGTCACTGTGATTCTGCTGCGAGAGTCTGTGTGGAGTGGCCGGTGAGTGAGGTGCCCTGGTGGCGGACATGGCGAACAGGCGGCGATTTTGCTTTGAGGTGCTCTCAGGTGTAACGGAGCAAAGGGGACAGTTTTTGAGATGATTTGACTGAGTGACTGTACATTCGAAAGAGATAATACTGCCATAATTCTTATATGCTACAAGTGCTAAACGTGAATTACTCCTCATCCTCCTCTTTCAGTTTTACGTAATGCAAAAGGAAAGCAAAAGCATAAATTTCATCTCACTCAAATATTGTTTCTCTGGATAACTTTTCGTTGTTTGTGATAATGCCAAAGGAAGGTCATAGTTTGATGTTAATGTGATCCACTTACGCGTCATTACAGACATGTTACTATAATGTCAATTCAAAGTCACTTTTCATTCAACTGCCAGTAGTTTGTTAAATTTTCGCCGCGCGGGATTAGCCGAGCGGTCTGAGGCGCTGCAGTCATGGACTGTGCGGCTGGTCCCGGCGGAGGTTCGAGTCCTCCCTCGGGCATTGGTGTGTGTGTTTGTCCTTAGGATAATTTAGGTTAAGTAGTGTGTAAGTTTAGGGACTGATGACCTTAGCAGTTGAGTCCCATAAGATTTCACACACATTTGAACATTTTTTTTGTTAAATTTTCTCCTCACTAATTGGAAGCAAATTGTAACAGAACTGTGCTGTTGTGCCTTGCAGTACTTCGTGTAGAGCTAGCTGCAGTTTTCGACAGCAACGTAATTCCTTTCGTAAAGTAACTATAAATAAGTAGTAACAATATCTGCCACGCAGGACTTTCTTACAGGAGTATGCAGCTGCGATTTATTATGGAGTAAAGCATAGCACAGCAGAGCAGAAGTGTTCTCTGCGCATTTAAGCAACAACCGTAGGGCCGAAACGAACTTTCATCAGTCTCCCGACTGCTTTGAAGCGGCGCGCCTCCAGTTCCTCTCCTGTGCCAACCTTTTATGTCAGGGTAGGACTTGCAACCTACGTCTTAGCTAATCGTACACTAGGTCTATTCCAGTAGTCTTCCTCTTCAGTTTTTATCCTCTACTGCTCTCTCTAGTACCATCTCCTCATTTGCTACCTTATTAGTCCAACTAATTTTCCAGCTTATTCTGTTACAGTACATCTCAAATGCGTCGATTCTCTTCTTTCCCGTTTTTCCCACAGTTCACGTTTCACTATCATATAGTACTATGGTCCAAACGCACATTCTCAGAAATTTCTTCAAAATGGTTCAAATGGTTCTAAGCATTATGGGACTTAACATGTGAGGTCATCAGTCCCCTAGAACTTAGAACTACTTAAACCTAATTAACCTAAGTACATCAGACACATCCATGCCCGTGGCAGGATTCGAACCTGTGACGGTAGCGGTCGCGCGGTTCCAGACTGTAGCGCCTAGAACTGCTCGGCCACTCCGGCCGGCTGAGAAATTTCTTCCTTAAATTAAAACTTATGTTTGGTACTAGTATACTTCTCTTCAGTAGGAATGCCCTCTGTTGCCAGTGCTAATCTTTTCATGTCCTCCTTGCCCCGTACGTCACGGGTTATACTGCTGCCTAGATATCAGAATGCCTCAACTTCATCAACTTCGCGATCATCAATTCTGATAAGTTTCTCTATATTTTCTTTTCTGGTACGCTCATTACTTTCATCTTCCTTCGATTTACTCTGAGTCCATATTCTGTACTCATTACGTTCTTCACTTCATTAAACACATCGTGTAATTCTCCTTCAATTTCACTCAGGACAGCAATGTCATCAGCGGATCTTAACATTGATATACTTTCACCTTGAATTTTAATCCCACTATTGAACCTTTCTTCTTTTGCGTCACTGCTTCTTCGTTGTGTACATTGAACAGTAGGGGGCGAAATAGGGGGGAAACACTGCATCCCTGTTGAATATCGTTTTTATCCCCAGCCCATCGTTCTTCGTCTCTCGCCCTTATTATTCTCCCTTGGTTCTTGTACGTATTATTTATTCCCCGTTTCCCCTTCCTACCCTATAGTTTACCCTTACTTTATTCACAATTTCGTACGTAATTCACCACTTTACGCTGTACAACGCGTTTTGGAGGTTGACAAATCCTATGAACGTGTATTGATTTTTCTTTAGTCTTGCTACCACTATCAAACACAACGTCACAACTGCTTCTCTGGTACCTTTACCTTTTCTGAAGCTAAACTGATATTCATCTAACAGATCCTTAATTTTCTTTTCAGTTCTTTTGTATATTATTCTTGTCAGGCCCTTGGATGCTTGAGCTGATAAGCTAATTGTGCGATAGTTCTCGCACTTGTCAGCTCTTACAAATTTCGGAAATGTGTGAATGATGATTTTCCAAAAGTCTGATGGTGTGTCACCATTGTCATATACTACACACCAACGTGAATAGTTGTTTTGTTACCACTCCCCCAGTGATTTTGGAATTTCCGACGGAATGTTATCTGTCTTCTCTGTCTTATTCGATGTTAAGTCATCCAAAGCTCTGGTAATTTCTCGCTGTAATACTGGATCCCACATCTCTTCGCTATCGACTTCTTCTTCTTCTTCTTCTTCTTCTTCTTCTTCTTCGTCTTCTTCTATCACGTCACCTTCCCTCTCAAAGAGGCCTTCAGTGTTCTCTTTCCACATATCCGCTTCCTCATCTCCATTTAACATGGAAGCCCCATTGCTCTCTTAATGTTACAGTCCTCGCTTTTAATTTCACTGAAGGTTGCTTTGACTTTTTTGTATGCTGAGTCAGTCCTTCCGAGAACCATTACATTCTCGATTTCTGTACATCTTTCAAGCAGCCATTTCGCCTTAGCTTCCTTGTACTTACTATTTATGTCAGTCCTAAGTGACCTGTATATCTGTATTTCTGAATTTCCCAGAATATTTTTGTACTTCCTTCTTTCGTCGTCCACAGCTCGTCGTCGTGTGGTAGCGTTCTCGCTTCCCACACCCGGGTTCCCGGGTTCGATTCCCGACGGGGTCAGGGATATTCTCTGCCTCGTGATGACTGGGTGTTGTGTGATGTCCTTAGGTTAGTTAGGTTTAAGTAGTTCTAAGTTCTAGGGGACTGATGACCATAGATGTTAAGTCCCATAGTGCTCAGAGCAATTTGAACCATTTTTCTTTCGTCGAGTAACTGAAGTATTTCTTCTGTTACTCATGGTTTCCTCACACTTAGCTTCTTTGTACCTATGTTTCTCTTTCCAACTTCTATGACTGCTCTTTTTCGAGCTACAGTATCAATTCCTCTTCAATCGAACTGCCTAATGACCTATTCATTATCGCCGTATGTACAGCCTCAGAGAACTTCAACCGTGTCTCTTCATTCCTTAGTTTTTCCGTATCCCACTTCTTTGCACATTGATTGTTGCTGACTAGTCTCTAAAACTTCAGTCTCATTTATAGATTGTCACGTTGTTAGAGTAATCATATACGTCGAATGAAACCTACACAGTTAATGTTCGTACTGTAGTATAGCTGCAGCTATTCTAGATCATGATACGATGGCGACGCTGTAATCAAAATTTGCAGCACCTGCTTATAACACATTGAGATGCGATATTCTTGTAGCATGAAATAGCATAGTTTATTTTGTGGAAGCTCAGTTTAGAAATGACGTTGAAATTACTGTTGGAACAGTTTAACTTTCGTTTTGGAATCATTACGAAATTTGTAAGTATAATAAAAGACTATATGGAGTGAAACCTAAAATAAAAGTTCAGAGTTTTGCTAAAATGTACAAGCGTTACAGCAAAGCTAATAAGAAACTTTCTTAAGTAACAGGTTTTCTCACATTCAGTTTCCAATTAGAAGCATTAACATTTAAAAATCACACTGTTTCCAATTACGAGTTTTGAGTTGATTAGCCCCATATTACGAGTATGTTACACAGATTAGTTGCACTAGAGACCGTACTAAGGCATCCAAACTTCAAAAACGGTTAAAATGGCTCTGAGCACTATGGGACTTAACATCTGTGGTCTTAAGTCCCCTAGAGCTTAGAACTACTTAAACTTCACTAACCTAAGGACATCACACACATCCATGCCCGAGGCAGGATTCGAACCTGCGACCGTAGCAGTCGCGCGGTTCCGGACTGAGCGCCTAGAACCGCTAGACCACCGCGGCCGGCCATCCACACTTCACAACCCACTGCGGTGTGAATGGCAGAGAGTACTCCCAATTGTACCACTTATTTGAGTTTATTCCATTTCCATGCGCGTGTGGAGAGCGGCAAGAATTATTGCGTAGTTGTCTTTGTGTTCACTGCAATTAGTGTAACCTTACCTTTTTGGCCTTTACGGGAGTCATGCGTAGGGCCTGTTCTGTATTCCTAGATTTATCTTTTAATACTACTCCTTGATACTTTTAAGCAGGTTTCCTGGGATATCTGGTGTCCATCTTCAGTCGTCTGCCACTTCAAGTTCTTCAGCATCTCCGGGTCGCTTTCCCATGAGTCAAACAAACCGGTAACAAGACAGGCGGTCCTTCTTCGAATACGTTCAGTATTTTACCTTCTCACCCACACTCGAACAGTATCCTTGGGTGGGGTTAGGGGGTACTGGGTAGTCTCCTTCTGCACACAATCATCTATAATTAAGTACTATTACATTATTTTGGCTATATGTAGTAGAATGTACTTTGACCACTGACTCCAGTGTAGCCCGCCTTGTGAACGATAGGAAAGGAATTCGTGGCCGACAGCGCCACATTATCTCCCTGAAACTGTCGCAGGACCCTGGCAGCTGTACCCCGCCCACCCGCGCTGGTAAGATGCCGGCAGACGTGTCGGCCTTATTATTACTTGAGCGCGTGCCTGTTGGAAGTCACGTCTAACTGCTGTCCTGCGGTTACGTCATCAACGAACAAGCTATAAGGCTCTGGCTGCGAGAGACCCGACGTGGAACGGCGATTTGCCAAAGATGAGGGCGACGAAGATCGATGAAGGTAACGTAGTTAGGAGTCATCTTACTGTCGATAAATATGTAGGTCAGAGGCAAATGGGCTATATTGCGGACTATGTCTGGCAAATTTAGAACACTAAACAACAGCCGGCCGTTGTGGCTGAGCGGTTCTAGGCTCTTCAGTCTGGAACCGCGCGACTGCTTCGGTTGCAGGTTCGAATCCTGCCTCGGGCATGGATCTGTGTGACGTCCTTAGGTTAGTTAGGTTTAAGTAGTTCTAAGTTCTAGGGGACTGATGACCTCAGATGTTAAGTCCCATAGTGCTCAGAGCCATTTGAGCCATTTTTGGACTAAACAACAGTTCCTGCATGTTCATTAGAAAATATCCATGTGAAAGGAATGGCACTTTCTACTAATTTAAATCTGGAGCCATACCATGTACAGCCTCAGTTGTCTATGGTCATTAACCTAAGATTAATAAACCCTCGTAAAATTTACGACAGCGATAAGTAACAAAACAGGGCATTTTATACTTGATTTTGTATGTAACATACTATTGGAGATCTACTAACTGTAATTGACTTGAGATTCTTGAGTTTCTCCCGGCGTATTTGATAATCAAAATATCCACGGGTATGCTGCCGGTCTATAGTGTCCAACGGGCACAATATTTCGGCGATCAAACATGTCGCCATCATCAGGTGAACTGACGGACTGAGCTCCTGTGAACGTGCCGGCACGGAGATCCGTACGCTATGGCTGCTCAGAGGGAACTGGGTTTGGTCGCGGCGGCGGCCGATTTAAATACCCTCCGCCCGCGGCGCGCTCCCTCCGCCATCCGCGCCCAGCGCCACGGTCGCGCGGTGGAACAGATTGCGACGGCGTCTGAAATGACGTCGGTGTGATGGCTCTGTCCGCCGTGGTCGTCACAACTATACGTCTGCTCGATTTACTCTTGATTAACCCGATCGCTGGTTCCCAAGCCTTGCTAAGATTATAGCCACAGTCCCGGTTTATGAGGTCGTCATTGGTGCGAATTTCGATGGCCTCTCTAACAACGCTGTCCCAGTATCTCGACGTCTGTACCAGAATCCTCGTGCGGTCATACTCCATGGCGTGATTTTCCGACAAACAATGTTCAGCGACCGCCGACTTGCTCGGATACATCAGTCGAGTGTGCCTCTGGTGTTCACGGCATCGATCCTCGACGGTACGCATCGTCTGACCAATATACGACTTGCCACATTGACACGGAATCTGGTACACGCCGGCCTTCCTCAAACCGAGGTCATCTTTGGCGCTCCCCGCCAGTGCACGAGTTTTATTTGGAGGACAAAACACAGTTCCGACCCGGTGTTTCTTCAGAATGCGGGCGATTTTCCCCGAGAGTGCGCCTGTGTATGGAATAAATGCAATGCCTACCTCCTCCCTCGTGACTTCATCCATCTCAACAGGTTGTGCTGCAGTGGGTGGGCGGAGAGCACGTTGAATCTGCCACTCTGAGTACCCATTTTTTCGAAATACAGTTCTCAGATGTTCCAATTCCTGGGGTTGACTCTCTGCGTCAGAGATAGTGCGCGCCCTATGTACTAGAGTTTTAAGTACCCCATTCCTCTGTGAAGGGTGGTGGCAGCTGTCTGCATGCAAATACAGATCAGTGTGCGTAGCCTTCCGATACACCCCATGACCTAGGGTGCCGTCAGCCCTTCTCTTGACCAAGACGTCAAGGAAAGGTAATTTACCCTCCGTTTCAGTCTCCATAGTGAATTTGATGTTGGGGTGTATGGAGTTTAGATGTGTAAGGAAGTCAAGGAGTTTATCCATACCATGTGGCCAGATGACGAACGTGTCGTCCACGTAACGGAAAAAGCAAGTAGGTTTCCATACGGATGACGACAGGGCTTCCTCCTCGAAGTTCTCCATGTACAAATTCGCTACCACCGGTGAGAGTGGGCTACCCATGGCGACTCCCTCCGTTTGTTCGTAGTATTCTCCATTAAAAAGAAAATACGTGGAAGTCAAGACATGCCTAAAAAGTTCAGTGGTCTTCTCATCAAACTTCTGACTAACCAATTCTAGTGACTCTCGCAGGGGTACCCTCGTAAACAAGGAAACGACATCAAAACTCACCATGATATCTGACTCATCCAACCTGAAGCTATCAAGGCGTTTAACAAAATCCACGGAATTACGGATGTGATGAGGGCATTTACCCACATAAGGACTTAATATTCCCGTCAGGTATTTGGCCAACAAATATGTAGGTGCCCTGATGTTGCTGACAATGGGGCGTAATGGTACCCCCTCTTTGTGAACCTTCGGGAGTCCATATAGTCTAGGCGGTACCGGACCTTGGGGTAACAATTTCTTAGCGTCACCCTCCGGTAAATCTGCGTCTTTGAGAAGCGCCCTCGTCTTGTTCTCCACCTTCTTTGTAGGGTCAACGCTGATCTTCCGGTAGGAATCGTCATTTAGCAGGCTCTGCATCTTATCAGTGTAGTCCTTATGGGAGACAACAACTGTAGCATTGCCTTTGTCAGCTGGTAAGACAACAATTTCAGAGCGCTCCCTCAGATCACGAATGGCCGCCCTCTCTTTACTGCTGATATTTGACTTCATCGGCTTGGATTTCGTCAACGCACGACAGGTTTCACGACGTATTTCCTCGGCTGATTCTGGCGGAAGTCGAGCTGCAACCTGTTCAACAGCACTAACAATTTCTGCGACCGGAGTGAACTTGGGGGTGGGAGCGAAGTTGAGACCTCTCTGCAAAACCGAGACCGCATCATCACTCAACACCATGCCACTCAAATTGATGACAGTCTTGCACGGAACTTGCAGGGATGGTTTGTCAAGGAGACGTGAGAACTTAGCTGTTTGACGTCCTGTAGCCTTCTTATGGGCGGAATCAGCTGACACCCAGGTGACACCATCAATCCAATCCCAGGAACAAGAAGTGAACTTACTAGCTAGTTGCAAATGTAGTTTGAGTAATTCCTGTGAGATAAACTCAAGGCTCCGGCGGGTGAATTGCACTCTCTCACGTACCAATGCGAGGCTGGCTCGTTTCTTGATTCTCAGAAACTCAGAGTGGCAGATTCAACGTGCTCTCCGCCCACCCACTGCAGCACAACCTGTTGAGATGGATGAAGTCACGAGGGAGGAGGTAGGCATTGCATTTATTCCATACACAAGCGCACTCTCGGGGAAAATCGCCCGCATTCTGAAGAAACACCGGGTCGGAACTGTGTTTTGTCCTCCAAATAAAACTCGTGCACTGGTGGGGAGCGCCAAAGATGACCTCGGTTTGAGGAAGGCCGGCGTGTACCAGATTCCGTGTCAATGTGGCAAGTCGTATATCGGTCAGACGATGCGTACCGTCGAGGATCGATGCCGTGAACACCAGAGGCACACTCGACTGATGTATCCGAGCAAGTCGGCGGTCGCTGAACATTGTTTGTCGGAAAATCACGCCATGGAGTATGACCGCACGAGGATTCTGGTACAGACGTCGAGATACTGGGACAGCGTTGTTAGAGAGGCCATCGAAATTCGCACCAATGACGACCTCATAAACCGGGACTGTGGCTATAATCTTAGCAAGGCTTGGGAACCAGCGATCGGGTTAATCAAGAGTAAATCGAGCAGACGTATAGTTGTGACGACCACGGCGGACAGAGCCATCACACCGACGTCATCTCAGACGCCGTCGCAATCTGTTCCACCGCGCGACCGTGGCGCTGGGCGCGGACGGCGGAGGGAGCGCGCCGCGGGCGGAGGGTATTTAAATCGGCCGCCGCCGCGACCAAACCCAGTTCCCTCTGAGCAGCCATAGCGTACGGATCTCCGTGCCGGCACGTTCACAGGAGCTCAGTCCGTCAGTTCACCTGATGATGGCGACATGTTTGATCGCCGAAATATTGTGCCCGTTGGACACTATAGACCGGCAGCATACCCGTGGATATTTTGATTGTAATTGACTTAATTAACTGATAATAAATTACAAATTACGAATTCTTTTGAATAAAATGTGGAGTAATAAACTTTACGACGGTTTAGTAGCAAAGTAACACTTTCCCCGATTAGTGTTCTAGGGTTAAGAAGAAAAGAAATAAATCAACAAAAGTATATCTTTCTTTGATTTTACCTTCTTCGTAATACATTAAACTACCTAAAAATATCTACATCATAAGGGACGAAGTTACTGTCAATGGGGAAACACCACTTCTTAGGAAAAACGAAGACCAAAATACTGTTTTTTATTCATCTGTTTATATTGCACTGAAATTCTGGGCCAGTGACTCATGAACATAAACTCATCCCAGGAAAAAAAATTAAAAAAGATATTCAACGAAAATTTGGAAATAAGAAATGCCAAAACCAAAATACTATCAAACATTCACCTCGGTTTACAAACCTTAATAAACCGTGTTCGCCACGATCGTCTGTAGGGAGGATCAGGTTAGATGAGTTCGGAAAACGCTAGAAATGTACCCAAAAGAGGTGTTGCATTAAACGTTTTCTTTTTTTAAATTTTTGATCTGACTTTAGTAATGGATAAAGTACTTATTATCAGTGAAATCACAGTGAATGATACATGATGAACGGTACTGAGTGGACTTAAATTACCACAACTTATATATGCCACTATCTTCCTAGCTCTTACCTTATTTCACGCATATAAATTAGCATAATACAGTGAAAGGAACGCAAGTCACTCCTAAACCAAAGCAAAGAACGTCGCAAGGAGAAAGGTCTTGAACGTCAGTTTGGAAAGGTGCTGTTTCGTCTGTAACACTCATAAAAGCTTGTGGGACACACTTGTGAATGTATGCAGCAGAACAGAAGAGCGTAGGCTTTTGCCGTAGCCAGCGATACGATGTAGTCGCCCCACAACCGGTGGTGCCACATACTCACAGCACGTAGCGACAGGCTGGAGACACGCGCTCCTTCACGATGTCACATCACGTGATGTGTCCCTTGCTCCCTGGAGCCAGATAAGGCTGCCTACGTAGCGACAACAACTCAGTCTCGTATTCTTCCCAGTGTGATTACCAGGTACGCGCCAGTTGCCTTTCTGTCGACAATCTATGATGGAGATTCTGACGATGATTGGTATTTGTCTCCGGCTTGATTCCTCGTAACATTCCGGACGACTTGCAATATATAACAGCGTCCATCCTTTGAGTAACCGTAGCCAGTGGGATGTTTTCGTTGTACACCGAATTCTTAACTATACAGAACTCAACAAACAATGTTCGTGTTGAAACTTCCTGGCAGATTAAAACTGTGTGCCCGACCGAGACTCGAACTCGGGACCTTTGCCTTTCGCGGGCAAGTGCTCTACCAACTGAGCTACCGAAGCACGACTCACGCCCGCTCCCCACAGCTTTACTTCTGCCAGTATCTCGTCTCCTACCTTCCAAACTTTACAGAAGTTCTCCTGCGAACCTGGCAGAACTAGCACTCCCGAAAGAAAGGATACTGCGGAGACATGGCTTAGCCACAGCCTGGGGGATGTTTCCAGAATGAGATTTTCACTCTGCAGCGGAGTGTGCGCTGATACGAAACTTCCTGGCAGATTAAAACTGTGTGCCCGACCGAGACTCGAACTCGGGACCTTTTCCTTTCGCGGGCAAGTGCTCTACCATCTGAGCTACCGAAGCACGACTCACGCCCGCTCCCCACAGCTTTACTTCTGCCAGTATCTCGTCTCCTACCTTCCAAACTTTACAGAAGTTCTCCTGCGAACCTGGCAGAACTAGCACTCCCGAAAGAAAGGATACTGCGGAGACATGGCTTAGCCACAGCCTGGGGGATGTTTCCAGAATGAGATTTTCACTCTGCAGCGGAGTGTGCGCTGATACGAAACTTCCTGGCAGATTAAAACTGTGTGCCCGACCGAGACTCGAACTCGGGACCTTTGCCTTTCGCGGGCAAGTGCTCTACCATCTGAGCTACCGAAGCACGACTCACGCCCGGTCCCCACAGCTTAACTTCTGCCAGTATCTCGTCTCCTACCTTCCAAACTTTACAGAAGTTCTCCTGCGAGCCTGTTCGTGTTCTTAAAACACCGTTAGAAGAACGGTGACGAACATTGTCGATGATGTTAGAGTTCTTGAACATTGGTACTGCGTAATTTTTGAGTATACTCTGATCCTACGTTTAAGCTTTCTTCAGTGAACTTGTAACACCAAAAATGCAGATAAAATACGTTCTGCATCCAAAATGTGTCGCAGTTTAATATCCGATTCTGATTATGAATATGTAAGCCTTATTACAGAAACTACAGATAATATGTAATGGATATAATAGTGTGTTTAATTCTGACTGTATATAGCTAATTGTAATTATAATGTAAATATTGTAAGTTGCCGGGTAATACCAAAGGAAACTTCAGTTTTAATTTATCGATAGCAACGACGAAATGGCAGCAGCTGTGCCGTTGTTTCTCTTTGCGAATGGAGAATCTCTGTCGCGTTGCATAGCAACTTGGGTCTTGAAAAAGTGCCGAAGTGTTTGCCGGGCGCTCTCACAGACGCGGCGGGCAGTTGTGATGGCGACAGTGTGGGCGCGCCTAATTCGTTAACCCGCGAGTATTGCGAGCGCGGTTGGATTGGACAGGCGGAGGAAGCTGCAATTCCAACTACTGCCTTTCCCATAATTATCCGTAGTTCTGGGGACGACTCGGAGTTCTCAACCAGCAGCAACACTAGCAGCAACTCATCATTGTCATCGGCTACATTCTTCGTCATCCGCACAGCTGCAGCATCATAAGACTGTTGAGGAAAAATTACAAACTTATATAGGTGTTACCCAGAGGCATTTCTTTCAGAAAGTATGACTGACTTGAATAAGAACCTGCAGTACTTAAAACTTGTAGGATACCTGTGTTTTCATTGTCCTCAGACATCATTACCGAGCAGCATCACTTTTCGTTCCATGCAATCACCGAGCGTCCTAAAAATATTGAAACTGATTAACTATTTATTGGCAGTTTTGTTTGTTTGCTAATGACCAGTTTCAGTCTAAATTTTCTGCCTCAGTAACTATTCATTCTTGTGTTGCATAAAAGGCTAAAATAATTTGCAGTTTTGAGTATTAACTTCATTCACTTGAACTAACGTAAAATTTTACTGCCGAAACTAATAACTAAAGTTACAGCACATTTTAAGAGTGCACAATTTCATTTCTTTTGCAATTAGCTTACCGAATGACTTCTGCTGGCTTGGTAGAAATTTTATTGTTGTTCTATTAAAAGTAAAGCTAAATCTTCATTTATACTCCGCAAGCCACCCAACGGTGTGTGGCGGAGGGCACTTTACGTGCCACTGTCATTACATCCCTTTCCTGTTCCAGTCGCGTATGCATACCGGGAAGCACGACTGCCGGAAAGCCTCCGCGCGCGCTCGAATCTCTCTAATTTTACATTCGTGATCTCCTCGGGAGGTATAAGTAGGGGGAAACAATATATTCGATACCTCATCCAGAAACGCACCCTCTCGAAACCTGGACAGCAAGCTACACCGCGATGCAGAGCGCTTCTCTTGCAGAGTCTGCCACTTGAGTTCGCTAAACATCTCCGTAACGCTATCACGCTTACACAATAACCCTGTGACGAAACGCGCCGCTCTTCTTTGGATCTTCTCTATCTCCTCCGTCAACCCGACCTGGTACGAATCCCACACTGATGAGGAATACTCAAGTATAGGTCGAACGAGTGTTTTGTATGCCACCTCCTTTGTTGATGGACTACATTTTTGAAGGACTCTCCCAATAAATCTCAACCTGGCACCCGCCTTACCAACAATTAATTTTGTATGATCATTCCACTTCAAATCGTTCCGTACGCATACTCCCAGATATTTTACAGAAATAACTGCTACCAGTGTTTGTTCTGCTATCATATAATCATACAATAAATGATCCTTCTTTCTATGTATTCGCAATACATTACATTTGTCTATGTTAAGGGTCAGTTGCCACTCCCTGCACCAAGTGCCTATACGCTGCATATCTTCCTGCATTTCGCTGCAATTTTCTAACGCTGCAACTTCTCTGTATACTACAGCATCATCCGCGAAAAGCCGCATGGAACTTCCGATACTATCTACTAGGTCATTTATATGTATTGTGAAAAGCAATGGTCCCATAACACTCCCCTGGGGCACGCCAGAGGTTACTTTAACGTCTGTAGACGTCTCTCCATTGAGAACAACGTGCTGTGTTCTGTTTGCTAAAAACTCTTCAAAGCAGCCACACAACTGAACTGATATTCCGTAGGCTCTTACTTTGTTTATCAGGCGACAGTGCGGAACTGTATCGAACGCCTTCCGGAAGTCAAGGAAAATGGCATCTACCTGGGAGCCTGTATCTAATATTTTCTGGGCCTCAAGAACAAATAAACCGAGTTGGGTCTCACATGGGAAACATGTTCTAAAATTCTACAACAGATCGATGTCAGAGATATAGGCCTATAGTTTTGCGCATCTGCTCGATTACCCTTCTTGAAAACTGGGACTACCTGTGCTCTTTTCCACCCGTTTGGAACCTTCCGTTCCTCTAGAGACTTGCGGTACACGGCTGTTAGAAGGGGGCAAGTTCTTTCGCGTACTCTGTGTAGAATCGAATTGGTATCCCGTCAGGTCTAGTGGACTTTCGTCTGTTGAGTGATTTCAGTTGCCTTTCTATTTCTTGGACTCTTATTTCGATGTCAGTCACGTTTTCGTTCGTGCGAGGATTTAGCGAAGGAACTGCAGTGCGGTCTTCCTCTGTGAAACAGCTTTGAAAAAAGGTGTTTAGTATTTCAGCTTTACGCGTGTCATCCTCTGTTTCAATGCCATCATCATCCCGGAGTGTCTGGATATGCTGTTTCGAGCCACTTACTGATTTAACGTAAGACCAGAACTTCATAGGATTTTCTGTAAAGTCGGTACATAGAATTTTACTTTTGAATTCACTGAACGCTTCACGCATAGCCCTCCTTACGCTAACTTTGACATCGTTTAACTTCTGTTTGTCTGAGTGGTTTTGGGTGCGTTTAAATTTGCAGTGAAGCTCTCTTTGCTTTCGCAGTAGTTTTCTAACTTTGTTGTTGAACCATGGTGGGTTTTTCCCGTCCCTCACAGTTTTACTCGGTACGTACCAGTCTAAAACGCATTTTACGATTGCCTTGAACTTTTTCCATGAACACTCAACATTGTCAGTGTCGGAAAAGAAATTTTCATTTTGATCTGTTAGTTAGTCAGAAATCTGACTCCTATTACTCTTGCTAAACAGATAAACCTTCCTCCCTTGTTTTATATTCCTTTCATATTCAGTAAAGTCAGTTGCTCATTTGCTTAAAGTAAATTCAATGCGATCTTTCAATAATCAGAAGAACATGCCTTACCTTTGTCTAAATTTTGCATTACGTTACATTCAGGTAACTGAAAGTAATTTTTTACATAACGAAGTCTAAGTTACAGCCAGTCATTTATTTAATCAGTAACTTCATTTTACTTTACTTTCAAAATTTTGTATTTCAGAGTAAGTAACTGCAAACTCAACGCCTTGTGATTCATTTATTTTCTCGTGAGCTGTTGTGCTATGGAAAAGCGCGACAACCTTCTGTTGCCACGTCAGTGATTATTTGCTTCAATTTCTCTGCCATTACCTTTCATAAGATTGTGGAGATTCATTGCCGTAGCGGGCTGGTGATGATTTAATTATCCCCTTTTTTAGCTAGTCAGTAGTTTTTGTGTTATCAGTAAATTTTGTATTAAATATTACGTGCTACTTCTTTTTCCGCTATGTGCTTCGTGAATGATTGCACTATATTACACCCATTTCAAACCTATCATCAGTATTTAGATTTGGTTTAGAATATATTCTTCCTTCAGAAGGTTCTGTTGTACATTTTCCTCCTACTAACCGGTATTATTTTCCTTCGACAACGATAGCCTTACTCAGTGTAAAATTCCAGTAGGCATCCGCGATCACTGTCAATTATATTGCAATTCAATAGGCCGGCTAGGAAGGGGGAGGTTACAGACTGAATGTGTAGTTCTCAGCCAGTCCTTGTCAGCCACTGCGCTGAATGTAAATTTCGCGTGACTACGGCCTCCCGTCAGGTAGACAGTTCGCCAGGAGCAAGTCTTTCGGTTTGACGCCACTTCGGCGACATGCGTGTCGCTGGGGATGAAATGATGATGATTAGGACAACATAACACCCAGTCCCTGAGCGGAGAAAATCTCCGACCCAGCCAGGAATCGAAGCCGGGTCCTTAGGATTGACATTCTGTAGCGCTGACCACTCTGCTACCGGGGGCGGACAGCCACTACGCTGAGGTAGGACTCTGTAGGAACATCTAAATGTTGGATCAAAATATTCTGCAAGAATGACGCTTTAACAGTAGCCATGTATGATCAGGATAAATGAAAATGTGTAAACTTTCGACGAACCACTGGTGCTTCCTGTTGCAAAATTCTGATCACAAAAGTAACTAAATAGGTCTTCTACAGGGGGTTATGAATGTATGTTCTCCATGCGAACTTCCAATCTATTGCCAAATCAGAATCCTGGTGCCTTGTGCTTCAATAATCGTTGTAATGTATTAACGTCAGCAGCCAGAATCTACGTACACTTCGTGATATGCCGCGCGCGAGAAAAATTACGATAGGTACTGAAACTTCCTGGTAGATTAAAACTGTGTGCCCGACCGAGACTCGAACTCGGGACCTTTGCCTTTCGCGGGCAAGTGCTCTACTGTCGAGTGAGTAGGTACTTTAATAAAATCATCACTGACGTATCTTCATGATCGAAGTGTGTCAGACTTTTTAGAATTTGTAGTAGTCTAAGATAAGTGTTTCTTGTCCACTTGGACTTGACCTCTTTGAGAATTCCTATACGATTGTTACATTTCCCAATGGCATAACGCGAGTAACGGAGAGTGTCCTTATGGTAGTTCTCTGATCAGAGGAAATGAGTTAACATCCTAGCGGCATCTATGCGCTCTTGATGTGGCCACAGTTACCACATGATTGTTTCATGGATGAAAGACGATTCATTCAGCCTGGAGTTGACAGGACGGTCTCCCCGTAATTCTCATAAATGGGTAGGGTACGTTCATGTCACTAAATTTAACTTTGGATGTACGGACATTTGAGAGTGGTGTTTTTGTGTGGCTCTTTCCCTCCTGACTTTGAAATATTTACCGCTTTTGTTGCGGTGAAATGAAGTGGCATTCTTGGTCGGGAGACGCCATCTTGAGTTGTGCTGCCGCCTCGTGCATTGTGATGATTGTCGATGAGAGTTGTTAACGACCAGTGGGAGGCGGTGTATGAACCGTTAGTCGTGTACATACTCCAATTGAGTGGTCGGATCTTGAATTCCTTCTGACAGTAGTACTGCTACTGGGTTTGATACTGACATTGGAGTAGTGGCAAGTTTAACCATGTCTCGTGGATCAAAGCAAGGCTAGTGATTGTTATTTAGATTGATCTCGTAGCATATCATAGCAGAGATTTAATCCTGGTCCGCTGATAAATGTCTCTGATTACATCTACAAAACAGTACCTACCGTAGAAAGAGAATTTCACTCTGCAGCGGAGTGTGCGCTGATATGAAACTTCTTGGCAGATTAAAACTGTGTGCCCGACTTTACAGAAGCTCTCCTGTCGCCATTTAAATTTAGTCATATCACAATGTAATTCCAAAAGTACTAGCAAGAAATTCAGTATTTGATCCTCGAGAGGTATATCTGACCAACGGCAAAGTTTGTATAGTGACACTTGTGAAAACTGCAGTAGCCAAACAGAATGGCCCAAATTAATGGCAGCTCGGAGAATGTGCAGGGCAGTGCCAGAAGTAAGTGATCAAGATTGCAGAGACAGGGCGCAGAAATTGGCCCAACAGAACACGCTCCCGTGTGACGTACTTCGTCAAGTTCGATCTGTGCAGAACCTTGAAATGAAGTGCGAACGCGAACGTAGCAGAACGTCTCGTCACCGTACAAGGGTGCTAGATCAGTTTCAAAGAGGCACACTCTGGAAAGTGTTCGTGCAGGAAATTACTGCGTGATTAGAGCACGAGGAGAGCGCCATTTTGTCCACATCACCGCGAAGGACAGCACAATTTCATCCACAGTGTGACTCAAATGCAGACCTGTCTGTGTCAATGGTATGGCACAGGATTAACTGTCCGGATACCTGCTATTATGTCTAGCTCCTCTTTTCAGACACCACAAGTGCCTAACACCATCAATAGGCATGTGAATGCCGTTTTTGCGTGCTGAGAGGCAATGTGTGAAGTTCCGTTTCGGCAGTCAAGGGGCCGAAAGCTACCGTTATGATTACAGACTGGCAGACTGCACTAATATGTAGCGTAGTGGATCAGTCCAAAGTGCACATGTGGCAGTCGACGTCCAACGACGATGACAATCATCCGTATTCATCACGGAAACTTTCCCAGTCATTACTCTCAACAAAGTTCGTCTGGGTATATGGCCGCATCGTATCAGTCAAAACTACCAACGTTTCGGGCACTATTGCAAGCAGCCTTCGGCAGGGTGACTGCTTGTCGTTTGTGGCTACTGCTTTAAACATATAATTTTAAAGTCGATGTGCGTGTTGGGATACTATGTTTGGATTGGGTGAGATTATCAACTGGAAGGAACATAAGGTGACTATTATTCGGAATGTATGAAGTAAATGTTTATTGGTTGTCATGGGCGATCCAGTGGGAGCTGACGTGGTGCTCCTGAGGTAGTGGCGGTGGCTTTTTTTGCAAGAGATGGGGCCCCTCCACGCCCGCACTAACGTGGTGACCAGATCAAAAGTTCTACTGTCACCTCCGTCAACATGTTAGTTATCTAGTAAGTGGATCACAGGATGCTGGGCTGTGATGTTATCCGTGCGTCTGGGTAAGACTACGCATTAACACGGTCCATCAGGTGATAGATAGTGGACGAAACGCGAGTGAGGGTAGCGATAAGAAGAGCAGAGGGAAAAAAGTGCCAAGGCTCGTGCCGTGGGAAAAAAAGCTCTGCGACAGTGGGATGGGTAGTAAGAGCAGTAGTGGCTTACTAGCTGCGATAGTTCATGCAAGGTTAGATTTTTTAGTATGGGTACCATGCATCATTACCGTGGCAAGCGATGGCTATATATCCCAGTTGCTGCAGCTGCTACATTCCTGGAACAATCAAGATCGTTACATAGTAGTGGGAGATCGGCCATAGATCATCTCACTGTGTGGGGGGATGTGTGGAGCTTGTCTGCATGCAGTGTACGGTACGGCTTCCCTGCGTGGTGCCAGTTATTCGGCAGTGTATTCCAGCTGGGTATCCAGTAATGGCCTCTGATTAACAGGGGCTCACCTGTACCGTTGTGTTTGCGTGTGCTTGGCCATAGATGTTAGGTTCTTACAAGTATGTCTTTTGGTCTTTTATGTTTCCATCTATGGTTGTGGTCGTAGTTCCCCAGATTCAGAATAAACGGGTTCTGCGAATGTCTGGAGTCCCAACACCTTCCAATGTTGTGTTGACACTGTAGCTATACCAGTAGTGTCAGCCTATCGGCTGCAATTACTGGCAGCCAAGACGGCGAGAGTCTGTGCCCCTCCTCGCTGTTCGATAGTCGGCTGCTTTTCTATGTATTTCAATGGCGAGGCCATTTTCAAGTAATGTAAATGCAGTGTTAGTGACTAATGAAAACCACCTCAGCTATGTTATTTATTGTGTTCTGACCGGTTTTGTTCGCTGAACATCTTCAGTTGTGCTGAAATCATAGCATAAGTGGTCTGGCTCGCCATACTTCCACCAGGCGGAGAGCATTGTTGTTGTTGTCTTCAGTCCTGAGACTGGTTTGATGCAGCTCTCCATGCTACTCTATCCTGTGCAAGCTTCTTCATCTCCCAGTACCTACTGCAGCCTACATCCTTCTGAATCTGCTTAGTGTATTCATCTCTTGGTCTCCCCCTACGATTTTTACCCTCCACGCTGCCTTCCAATACTAAATTGGTGATCCCTTGATGCCTTAGAACATGTCCTACCAACCGGTCCCTTCTTCTGGTCAAGTTGTGCCACAAACTTCTCTTCTCCCCAATCCTATTCAATACTTCCTCATTAGTCATGTGATCTACCCATCTAATCTTCAGCATTCTTCTGTAGCACCAAATTTCAAAAGCTTCTATTCTCTTCTTGTCCAAACTATTTACCGTCCATGTTTCACTTCCATACATGGCTACACTCCATACAAATACTTTCAGAAATGACTTCCTGACACTTAAATCTATACTCGATGTTAACAAATTTCTCTTCTTCAGAAACGCATTCCTTGCCATTGCCAGTCTACATTTTATATCCTCTCAACTTCGACCATCATCAGTTATTTTGCTCCCCAAATAGCAAAACTCCTTTACTAATTTAAGTGTCTCATTTCCTAATCTAATACCCTCAGCATCACCCGACTTAATTCGACTACATTCCATTATCCTCGTTTTGCTTTTGTTGATGTTCAACTTATATCCTCCCTTCAAGACACCATCCATTCCGTTCAACTGCTCTTCCAAGTCCTTTGCTGTCTCTGACAGAATTACAATGTCATCGGCGAACTTCAAAGTTTTTATTTCTTCTCCATGGATTTTAATACCTACTCCAAATTTTTCTTTTGTTTCCTTTACTGCTTGCTCAATATACAGATTGAATAACATCGGAGAGAGGCTACAACCCTGTCTCACTCCCTTCCCAACCGCTGCTTCCCTCTCATGCCCCTCGACTCTTATAACTGCCATCTGGTTTCTGTACAAATTGTAAATAGCCTTTCGCTCCCTGTATTTTACCCCTGCCACTTTTAGAATTTGAAAGAGAGTATTCCAGTCAACATTGTCAAAAGCTTTCTCTAAGTCTACAAATGTTAGAAATGTAGGTTTGCCTTTCCTTAATCTTCCTTCTAAGATAAGTCGTAAGGTCAGTATTGCCTCACGTGTTCCAGTATTTCTACGGAATCCAAACTGATCTTCCCCGAGGTCAGCTTCTACTACCTTTTCCATTCGTCTGTAAAGAATTCGTGTTAGTATTTTGCAGCTGTGGCTTATTAAACTGATTGTTCGGTAATTTTCACATCTGTCAACACCTGCTTTCTTTGGGATTGGAATGATTATATTCTTCTTGAAGTCTGAGGGTATTTCGCCTGTTTCATACATCTTGCTCACCAGATGGTAGAGTTTTGTCAGGACTGGCTCTCCCAAGGCCGTCAGTAGTTCTACTGGAATGTTCTCTACTCTGGGGGCCTTGTTTCGACTCAGGTCTTTCAGTGCTCTGTCAAACTCTTCACGCAGCATCGTATCCCCCATTTCATCTTCATCTACATCCTCTTCCATTTCCATAATATTGTCCTCAAGTACATCGCCCTTGTATAGACCCTCTATATACTCCTTCCACCTTTCTGCTTTTCCTTCTTTGCTTAGAACTGGGTTTCCATCTGAGCTCTTGATGTTCATACAAGTGGTTCTCTTATCTCCAAAGGTCTCTTTAATTTTCCTGTAGGCAGTATCTATCTTACCCCTAGTGAGATAAGCCTCTACATCCTTACATTTGTCCTCTAGCCATCCCTGCTTAGCCATTCTGCACTTCCTGTCGATATCTTTTTTGAGACGTTTGTATTCCTTTTTGCCTGCTTCATTTACTGCATTTTTATATTTTCTCCTTTCATCAATTAAACTCAATATTTCTTCTGTTACCCAAGGATTTCTACTAGCCCTCGTCTTTTTACCTACTTGATCCTCTGCTGCCTTCACTACTTCATCCCTCAAAGCTACCCATTCTTCTTCTACTGTATTTCTTTCCCCCATTCCTGTCAATTGTTCCCTTATGCTCTCCCTGAAACTCTGTACAACCTCTGGTTCTTTTATCCAGGTCCCATCTCCTTAAATTTCCACCTTTTTGCAGTTTTTTCAGTTTTAATCTACAGGTCATAACCAATAGATTGTGGTCAGAGTCCACATCTGCCCCTGGAAATGTCTTACAATTTAAAACCTGGTTCCTAAATCTCTGTCTTACCATTATATAATCTATCTGATACCTTCTAGTATCTCCAGGGTTCTTCCATGTATACAACCTTCTATCATGATTCTTAAACCAAGTGTTAGCTATGATTAAGTTGTGCTCTGTGCAAAATTCTACCAGGCGGCTTCCTCTTTCATTTCTTAGCCCCAATCCATATTCACCTACTACGTTTCCTTCTCTCCATTTTCCTACACTCGAATTCCAGTCACCCATGACTATTAAATTTTCGTCTCCCTTCACTATCTGAATAATTTCTTTTATGTCATCATACATTTCTTCAATTTCTTCGTCATCTGCAGAGCTAGTTGGCATATAAACTTGTACTACTGTAGTAGGTGTGGGCTTCGTATCTATCTTGGCCACAATAATGCGTTCACTATGCTGTTTGTAGTAGCTTACCCGCATTCCTATTTTCCTATTCATTATTAAACCTACTCCTGCATTACCCCTATTTGACTTTGTGTTTATAACCCTGTAGTCACCTGACCAGAAGTCTTGTTCCTCCTGCCACCGAACTTCACTAATTCCCACTATATCTAACTTTAACCTATCCATTTCCCTTTTTAAATTTTCTAACCTACCTGCCCGATTAAGGGATCTGACATTCCACGCTCCGATCCGTAGAACGCCAGTTTTCTTTCTCCTGATAACGACATCCTCTTGAGTAGTCCCCGCCCGGAGATCCGAATGGGGGACTATTTTACCTCCGGAATATTTTACCCAAGAAGACGCCATCATCATTTAATCATACAGTAAAGCTGCATGCCCTCGGGAAAAATTACGGCCGTAGTTTCCCCTTGCTTTCAGCCGTTCGCAGTACCAGCACAGCAAGGCCGTTTTGGTTATTGTTACAAGGCCAGATCAGTCAAACATCCAGACTGTTGCCCCTGCAACTACTGAAAAGGCTGCTGCCCCTCTTCAGGAACCACACGTTTGTCTGGCCTCTCAACAGATACCCCTCCGTTGTGGTTGTACCTACGGTACGGCTATCTGTATCGCTGAGGCACGCAAGCCTCCCCACCAACGGCAAGGTCCATGGTTCATGGAGGGGGGGGGGGGGGCGGAGAGCATAATGATTATGATAATTGTTTCTTGGAATAGGTTTTTGACAGTAGGGCCTACATACGACAACAAGACCATTTATGTCATGACTTGAGCTCAACTGGGCGACCTGAAGATGTTCAACGAACTAAACCAGTCACAGAACAATAAATGTGTGATAACTAAATGAAACAACAAGTTACTGTTACCAGTCACTGTTTCTTTATCTCAACGACGCGTTTCAAAGGTTTAAACCTCCATCATCAGATGTATTTAGATTTGTTAATATGGCATTTGTGTGTGTGCTGTGTTACGATTTTTTGGAGGAACTTGTGGCACACATTCCAGTGGTCACAGGTTCCTTTCACAATAGTAACACATCACATGTACACTACTGTGAAAGAAACCTGCGACCACTGGAGAGAGTACCACAAGTTTCTCCAAAAAATCCTAACACAGCAAACACACACAAATGTCATATTAACAAACGTAATTCCACCTGATGATGGAGGTTTAAAACTTCGAAACGCGTCGTGGAGATAAATAAACAGTGACTGGTAACAGTAAGCTTGTTGTTTCATTTAATGTCCATATCAGTCACGGGAAATGTTTCCAGAATGAGATTTTCACTCTGCAGCGGAGTGTGCGCTGATATGAAACTTCCTGGCAGATTAAAACTGTGTGCCCGACCGAGACTCGAACTCGGGACCTTTGCCTTTCGCGGGCAAGTGCTCTACCATCTGAGCTACCGAAGCACGACTCACGCCCGGTACTCACAGCTTTACTTCTGCCAGTATCTCGTCTCCTACCTTCCTAACTTTACAGAAGCTCTCCTGCGAACCTTGCAGAACTAGCACTCCTGAAAGAAAGGATATAGCGGAGACATGGCTTAGCCACAGCCTGGGGGATGTTTCCAGAATGAGATTTTCACTCTGCAGCGGAGTGTGCGCTGATATGAAACTTCCTGGCAGATTAAAACTGTGTGCCCGACCGAGACTTCTGTAAAGTTAGGAAGGTAGGAGACGAGATACTGGCAGAAGTAAAGCTGTGAGTACCGGGCGTGAGTCGTGCTTCGGTAGCTCAGATGGTAGAGCACTTGCCCGCGAAAGGCAAAGGTCCCGAGTTCGAGTCTTGGTCGGGCACACAGTTTTAATCTGCCAGGAAGTTTCATATCAGCGCACACTCCGCTGCAGAGTGAAAATCTCATTCTGGAAACATCCCCCAGGCTGTGGCTAAGCCATGTCTCCGCTATATCCTTTCTTTCAGGAGTGCTAGTTCTGCAAGGTTCGCAGGAGAGCTTCTGTAAAGTTAGGAAGGTAGGAGACGAGATACTGGCAGAAGTAAAGCTGTGAGTACCGGGCGTGAGTCGTGCTTCGGTAGCTCAGATGGTAGAGCACTTGCCCGCGAAAGGCAAAGGTCCCGAGTTCGAGTCTCGGTCGGGCACACAGTTTTAATCTGCCAGGAAGTTTCAGTCACGGGAAAGCCTAACTTAAATGTTCGCATTTAAAGTTAATGTGTGACAATATAACTGAGATGCTTTTCATTAATCATTAACATTAGTGTCAGCTACGGCGCTCACCATGATCAAGATTAATACGTACAGAGTGCCTCAAATCTTTAAGACCAAACTGAAACATGTGACGGCGGGTCCACAACCTATTATACTGAGGAACAGAACCAATGGTCGGAAATGTATATTCATTGTGTCATGGACATACACAGCGTACATCACATAACGGCAACGTAGCTCATAGTAACTGCTGAAAGTGACTACCGCCAGTCTCAATGTATGCCTGTAAACGACGTATGAAGTTCTGCTGCATTCTCTTCAAATTTGCGCGGTGTCTGCTGTACCAGGAGACAGGTAGCTTGGATCGCAGCAAGCAGGTCTTCATCCATTTCTGTAGGGTTTCTCGCACTGTCTTGACATGACCCCAGAGGAAAAAGTCCAGAGGTTTGAGATCCGACTGTCGCGCTGTCCATGGGACAGGAGCTCCACTTCCAGTCTAACGATGAGAGTGCGTGTTTTTCAGTTGCTCGCGGATATTAACATCGTAGTGGGCTGGTGTACCATCGTGTTAAACCTACATCCTTCCACAAACAATAAGGGGTATAGTCTGCAGGAACTGTGGCAGCACAAATGGTTCAAATGGCTCTGAGCACCATGGTACTTAACATTTGAGGTCATCATGTAAGAGGTCCAAGCAGATGTAATTTTATGTAAGAGGTCCGAGCAGATGTAATTTCGATGTATTGCTCATGCGCTGCCTGCGATATGCAAGGTATAAGAGAATCGCTGACCAGAGAGCAGTGTTGACTGTAGTAGGAACTGTGTAGCTGTAGCAGTAAGTTGCTAGTCTGCGCTTGTCTGCGCTTGTCTGCTGTGGTGTGGTATAGTGTATCATGTTCGTGGGCCGGTGTTGGTGCAGCGATGCCGGAGCCTGAGTATTACTGCATAAGGTAAAAAGCAGCCTCGCGCATTTCTAGTAATGTTATGTGAACTCCCATGTAAATCTTTTAAAAATGTCCTAATAATAATCTTCGTGATATAAAGTAATTTCTAACAAACATTTATTTCAGTTTAAAGAATTTACTAATTTCTTCAATCCATAATCATTCCTATTGTTGCAAAAGAAAAATCAGTTGCTTCCTTTCATAAATGACAAATCTATCGGCCAGCATTGCACAGAGCTGTGCCGGAAAATTTGTATATAAGAGCAGATATATTCGCCGTTTTTATTGAGGTAAGAATTTTTCCTTTTTTATTCAGAATGATCTTACAGGGCCATGACGCAGCACTGCTGTCGTCCAAAATTTACCAGGTTACTGAATTTATTTTTTATTACGAGGTTTGGGAATTTTTCTGTTTCGAGCTGACATTAAATGAGAAAAGAATTTTGTGGGTACATTAAATGTAAAGAACGAATTTTGTGTGGAGGTTAAATGTGAATTAATTTCTGTAGGGAGGTTATAAATGGAACCAATTTTGTTCTGAGCTTACACTAAAATTAGAATCATTATCAAAATCATTTTATTATTTTTTGTGAGGAGGTTACAATCAGTCCCCTAGAACTTAGAACTACTTAAAAATAACTAACCTAAGGACATCACACAACACCCAGTCATCACGAGGCAGAGAAAATCCCTGACCCCTCCGGGAATCGAACCCGGGAACCCGGGCGTGGGGAGCGAGAACGCTACCGCACGACCACGAGCTGCGGACTAAACGGCTGTAAAACCTGGTCCAATGAGTCCTGATTTTAGTTGGAAAGAGCTGACGGTACGGTTCGAGTATGACACAGAATCCACGAAGCCATGAACCGAAGTTGTCAATAAGGCACTGTGCAAGCTGGTGGTGACTCAGTAATGGTGCGTGCTGTGTTTGCATGGGGTGAACTGGGTCCCCTGGTCCAAGTGAACCAATCAGTGACTGGAAATGGTTATATTTGGGTACTTGGAGACCATTTGTAGCCATTCGTTCCCAAGCAAAGATGGAATTTTTACGTATGACAATGCGCCATGTCGCTGGTCCACAACTGTTCACGACTGGTCTGAAGAAAATTCTGGACAATTCGAGAAAATGACGTGGCCACCGATATCGCCCGATATGAACTCCATCGAACATCTACGGGACATAATCGAGAGGTCTGTTCGTGCAGAAAATCCTGCTGCGGCAACGCTTTCGCTGTTATGGACGGCTGGGGGCAACATTGCTCAACATTCTGCAAGGACTTCCAACGACGTATTCAGTGCATGCCACGTCGATTTCCTGCATTACGCCGGGCAAAAGGAGGTCCGACACAACATTAGGAGGTATCCCATGACTTTTGGCACCTCACTGTACGGATGGCGTGTCCCGTGAATTTTTGAACGCAGTACAGCAGCGATTCTGCTTGGCACGCATTAGGAAAGTCCTTGCCGTGTCTCCGCAAGTATGTGGCGCCCTACGTCTACGCACAGGCATTGGGGCCAATGATTTGTGTGGACCCATCGGATACAGATCAGCTGAATCAGGTGCCCAATTCGTAAACGTGATTTCATTGTCATAATCCCCAAACCTTCGTAGCACAATTTTGGCATTGTGACACCAACAGTTATCCTGCTAGAAGTTGTCGTCAGTGTAGGGAAAGATAACAAACATGAGGGGATGCAAGAACCCCGCAATAATTTTCACGCAGTCCACTACTGTCCTGGTGCCCTCTATCACTGCCACAGGCCCCTTGGAAGCTCAGGTGTGTGTCGCTACTCTCATACGTAATACTATATAATGCTACCCCCACCCTTCCACCTATATTCGTATCGCGGTGTACGTTTCGAGTAGCTATTCACGTGAATGACTATGTATCTGGACACGACTGTCGAACATCTGTAACAGGAAATGTGATTCATCCGTCCAGGACAGACGTCTCCATCAATCCACGGTCCAATTTCGATGATCTCGCGCCGCCGGCAATTATAACTTACGATATAATTTTGTCAACGTGGGAGCACATAGGGGTAGTCTGCCGGGGAGGGGAGCCCTATGCCCAACAATGAGCGCTGAGTGGTTTGCTCTGAAACAGTGTTGCCTGCACCTGTATGTTCTTTGTATATACATCGTGATATGAAAAGTGCTCTCGCGGTTCTTACGATCACTGCGCGCCTACGTAACTTCCTGGCGGCCGAGCTAACAGAGGGCGCTGATCATTGATCTGGTTTTTCTTCAGTTATTTTGCCATATAGACATTATATCTTTCATAGTTAATTTATAGGTTGCTACAGGCAGTGTATTACATATATTTTATTTTTGACCGTAAATTCACCATAAAATTGTCAGACCTATTATCTTTATATATTCCTTTAAATAACTTTATATGGTTAACCGTATTTGTCTTTTATTTTATCACAATTACTTCTATAATAGTTGTGAAAATTTAAAAGTCTGCTACATATATTTTACCTAATGTATTTTCATCATATTATGGTTCTTACGAAAATAAAAAATACATCTAAGCCCACAGTAGCGACATCTATGAAGCATATAGTCAAGCGTATTTGTGGTAGCTACTGCACTTCAGTATGTTTCGTACAGTAACGCCAGTTGCAAAATGTGTGGACAATGTGTGGCCTATTTTACACCATATTTTAGTTCTAAAAAAATGGTTCAAATGGCTCTTAGCACTATGGGACTTAACATTTGTGGTCAGCGGTCCCCTAGAACTTAGAACTACTTAAACCTAACTAACCTAAGGACATCACACACATCCATGCCCGAGGCAGGATTCGAACCTGCGACCGTAGCAGTCGCGCGGTTCCGGACTGAGCGCCTAGAACCGTGAGACCACCGCGGCCGGCTTTTAGTTCTACGTGAAGATGTTTTGCTGGTTGTACTTATACGTTTTGACGACTCTATTACGGCTTTATCACATTAGGACAGGGTGTACGCTTTCACTTATTTTATCTGTACATTTTTCAGTTTCTATGAGAGTATATCGTGATATGAGATGCTGCATGGTTTTGAAAGATAGACTACCCAGTAGGTGTATATTTTTTTATATTGTAGATCTGAAGATGGTCGTTACTGCCTGAAATCGGTCATCGTCGGAGGACTTTATATTGTGATGAAAGACTTTCCCTATTGCACGGCCACATACGCAACATACGCAAAACGGCAGTTCCTATGAGTAAACCTTATTGCGTTCTACAATTTTCTAGGAATGGTTCTGTAATTTCATTTCAAAGTCTGGTTCGTTTAAAGTTTAATTGTGATCTCCCATGTGGAAAAAATCTCCGATGATGGTGCAATCAATTCGAAACGACTGGATGTTGTGTAGAGGCAAGAACACAGGACGACCTTAAGTTTCTTTATAGGATGTTGACAGTGTCACAGTAACTTAACTTCGTAGACCTAAGAAGTCTGTTAGGAAAGCAAGTCTTGAGCTGCAGTTGCCAAAGATGACAGTGTGGAAGGTTTTAAGAAAATATTTACACATGCGTCCGTACTAGTTACAGTCGGTAAGTACTTTAAACCCAGATGGCTATGATGTACGTTATAACTTTGCAGATGAAATGTTGCGGCGAGAGGATGAATTTCTTGATCGTGTGTTGTTCAGTGAGGGAGCTTTTCATATAAATGGGAAGGTAAATACCCGTAAGGTTCGTATCTCGGGGTCAAAACATGCTTATGAACCTGTAAAATATCGAAGAGATCTCCAAAATTAAACCTTTTCCTTACTGTCCTGAGTCAAGCCTACAGTTCACTATTATTATTATTATTATTATTGTTATTATTATTTTGTACACTGCTGCTGCCGTAAGGTGACTTAGCTGAATATTTTGCAGGAACGACTCATTGCCCAGTTAGAAGGTGAATCTGGAAACTTTGGCATTAAAGTAGAACCCTCCACATTGATATCTCTTTCTACATAAGTGGTTAAACGTCGAATTCATTGACCTTTGGACTGGTGTTAATGGTTAAAGTGACAAATTTCTTTTCCGCTTCCCTCCACTTTGAACTGACCTCACGCCATAAGATTTTCTTCCTTTGGGGTTTTATCGTGTCTACATTCCGCCACTACCTAATGATTTGCCAGAGTTGAGACACAGAATTGAAGAGGCTACTGTTTCCATTATTCGGGACTTGTTATCTACTGTGTGGAAAGAAGTTTGGGTTGGATGTGTGCAGTATAACTGAAGGTGGGCATATTGAATATTTGTAAGAAAAACTAGCTTAGTTTACCCTCTAGCTGATGTATGACTTGTTGTGTAAACAGTCTGAATTAAACTGTCATAATTTGCTATTGAAGCAGACATACTTTTATGAACAACCCGTACTGGTTCCTGTACTTTTAGGCGCTATAGTCTGGAACCGCGCGACCGCTACGGTCGCGGGTTCGAATCCTGCCTCGGGCATGGATGTGTGTGATGTCCCTAGGTTAGTTAGGTTTAAGTAGTTCTAAGTTCTTGGGGACTGATGACCTCTGAAGTTAAGTCCCATAGTGCTCAGAGGCATTTGAACCATTTTTCCTGTACTTTGAAACGTCCCCTTTGAACAATTTTACATGTGAAACGTCCACTTAGAACAATTATACAAGCCTGTGCTTAACCTGACACACAATATTATTTAGCGCAACGCAATCTGACTTTCAATAACCCCTACAAAACAATGGCCCTGACTAACTTTAACCTATACCTTTTACAAATCACTTACCTCACAAAAATCTTCGCTACTCAAGCTACTGCAAAACAGCGAGCGCCACTACTGCCAGCTAAATAAAAGATTCAAACCACTGAAGGTACTAACTACTGATAGGGATAGTTAGAAAATGAAAGATATTAATAGAGAACAAACAATGTATTTACCTTAATATTCATAATTGACATTCAGTCTTACAGATTATCAAAACTCCGCCATCTCTCTCCCCACGTCCACCACTGCTGGCGGCTCACCTCCAACTGCCCAACGCAATCTGCTGTTCACATCCAGCTATAGCAGTTCATGACAACAATGGCAGACAACAATGCAAACTAGCCACATACTGCACACAGCACAGCCAGTGATTTTCATACAGAGTGCTACATAATGTTGCCAATAAAAAAACATAAACAGCAAACTTACATAAAGAAAACATAAAAAGCCTACTTACATAGAGAAAACATAAACAGCCTACTTACATAGCCCCCATGCTCTCCACAAAAAAAAAATTTACATAATATTTTTGGCCAGTGGCCAATAATGATTTGATAAAATTTTTCATAATTGCACTAACAAAGATATCCAATGCACACACTTATTGATACAATGTTGGTCAAAAGCTAAAATTTTCTCACAGTCCATAAAGACAGTCCAGATTGTTCATCATAATAGTAATTACAGTTTTTGTTTTTCACAAAGTCTCATTAGTAAAAGAAATTGCACACAGAAGTAGTGGATTTCCATGCAGTCTTGAAGAAGTAGTGTTGTCCTTCCAACGGAAAGACAGTGCTGACTCTTGAAATGCTGACAGGTAATGGGCCACAATGGAGCAAACCCACAGCAGAGTCATTCGAAGTTCTGACGAATATTGGTAGATAGGTCATCACAGAGTAGACCCCCTGTAGTCCTGGTAGAGATTGTGGTATTGGTGGGCCACCAGAGGTGCAGACCCACTGCAGTCCTTGTAGAAATAATGGTACTGGTGAGTCAGCAAAGGTGTAGACCCACTGTAGTCCTTGTAGAAATAATGGTATTGGTGAGTCATCAAAGATGCAGACCCACTGTAGTCCTGTTAGAGATGGCCAGCAGCCATCTGCTGCGACTGTGCAGGTGCACAATCACCATCAAAGAGTCTTGCGGATAATATAGCAAGTCCATAACCACCACTTGTGCACTCACAAAGTTTTTTTTTTTCTAATTGTCCTTAGAACCAGCAATGCTGTTATCCAGTCCCTTGCTGAATTATCAACACACGTGCAAACACTATCAGTCCCTACTCCTCACATATTGTCCATATACTATGACCAACAGAAATGTGTGCAGTGAAATGTAACATACAAGTTACTTAATGTGATAAACTGGTGTGAATTACAATTATATAACATAAGAATACAATTACAAAGAAAAAAAATACATCATTAAAAAGATAACAATACAGATAACATTTGTAGTAATAGGGGCTTTACAAAAGAATAGAAATAAACATATACATCAGTGTTACAGGAATGATGACATGAGTACATACATAAAAGATCAGAATAACTTTTGAAACGTCAACTTCACACATGAGCATTAAAACAAAGCAGAATAAATAAAGTCTAAGCATCTTTACAAAGAAAATAACAGAGTATTAGAAAAATTCTACAACATAGCTCTCATCAGCTAAACACATAAAGACAGGAAAAACACAAATACACACGGGTACCCAAACACATAGTGGGATAACACCAAAAGGAAAGGACAACACACAATTACATATTGGGAAAAAACAGCAAAGAGGAAAGGACAGGGTTTGTTTTACTGCAGTATTTTGCTTGGAGATCTCCCTTCATTCCATAGATCGTTCGTCTTATTTCAACCTTTGCTTCCACCAAAAAATCCTATCTAAGCATGCTTTCTGTATTTATATGTTCACATATTGCTTACCCCATCATTTATTTACAAGAAAATCCTACCTATACCTCGTTCCTGTATTCTATTCATATTTCTTTCAAAATAATTATTTCTGATTGTACAATACTCATTGGGGCCCAAATCTTTCTTCGCAATGCATTCTTTACCTATTCTCCATAGTCAGTTTCTTATATAGTCTACCCCCTCTTAAGCTAACTTAAATCTACTGAGCTCAGATATATATACCAAGGGACGAGGCAATGCAGCATCACATAAAACAGTTAATATAAACAGCAATAAAAAAAAACGCAGATTTGCGAAGCAAGCAGCATTAAGAAATTAGCAAAAGTCAAATTCAATAACACTATGCCTGGCAAACAGCAGCAACTTATACCTAGACATGACATAGCTCAAGCAGAAAAAATATTACAGTAAAAACAACAATGCAGACAAGGGAAATGCATATTCACATCTTAATGTCTATGTAATTAAAGTGGTCATCTTAATGTCTATGTAATTAAAGTGGTGCACCATAACAACTTATTGTAAAAAAAATATTACCATGTACCTGAAAAGAAAATTAAGTGTTACTGTTACGAGTTACTTCTTATTGTTCTTTCCTTTCCAAGTGCTCCTTTTTTAAAGAATGTGGATTACAAAATTATCATTTAATAGATCTGTTGACAGAAAGAGTTCACATTAGCAAATGCATCTCATTTTATAAAAGCAATGCTGCAACACAGCTGGAAACCAGACATCAAATGAAATAAGCAATTACACAAACCAAAGCATAAAAATGTCATTCAGTAGTCATGTGACATTTCATTTCATAAGTTAATTGCTCTCAACTCTCGTACAAAGACTCTTGTCATAATCAGGTGTGCAGATGTAAAAATATTTCTTGTCATTTTGTTAGGCATTTCAGTAAATATCATAAATTTTTAAGTAACGAGGGTGTCGCATTAGCGATGAAAGGCACATCCTAATGGTTTATTCTCCAGGTGTTTGACACAGCTGTGTGCCCACAACGCATTACAAAAATCATATGTTTTCAAGTAACGAGCGTGTCGCATTAGCGATGAAAGGCACATCCTAATGGCTTTCTTTTCTACCTGAGCCTCTGAAAAGGCTTGTTCTCCAGGTGTCTGACACACCTGGGTGCCCACGTCGCATTATGTGCAGGTGGTCACTTAACTTTCTTACGGAAATATTTACGACAGCAGTTTCCGCTACAGTGACAGTCTCATATAAAAACATTTCATAGGTCAAGAATTTTATTGACATAAACATACCTCAACAGCATAATACACATCGTCGTCGTAAAAATAACATCATAACACCTCAGTCAAATGTCAAAAACGTCGTAGCTTCCTCCAATGATTTCAAAACCTAAAGAAAATTCTCTGCTCATTTCAGTAGTGTCATCTACCTCAAACGTACTTTAAAAATTATACTCCCTTACCAAATACATCATTCAAAGTTCTCATAGTATCACAATGGTTCCAAAAAAATATGAACAGTGCACAAAGTACAGACAAAGTACAATTTCTTAAGTGTGAAGTAATCCAACTCTGTAATTGCGTAAACATGTGTCACTGACGTAGTAAAAGGATGTTTGTTTCTCTGTTAAATGATCAGATAGGTGTGTAATTTATGTGTTAGAGAAATATGGTACCGATGTGTAAAGTTGTATAAGCAAATACCATATTAGCTAGGGCTCCTTGTGCTTGCCAAACACATGGTACACAAAGTAGGCGTGTACCCCCCTGAGGTTTATTGTAATTGTATCCTCAGGTATTACAGCTTACAGCAATGAAATGAAATGTGTCACGAAAAACTTTCTTTGTAATTCAAAAATCTCTAAAAATAAATGTCTTAAGTACAAAATTAATCACTCAAATACGTGTCCAGTAGCGCTAAATGTGCGTCTTGCTCTAAGATAATCTCTGGGGAGTGTCGTAGTTATTGTCCTCCGAAAGCTAAGTTCTGCAGAAGTCAATGTACTTACCTCATGATACACAAAAGTGAAATGCTTTGCGTATAGATATCATACTTATTACGCTTATTGCCGTGATGAAGAAATTACTGTGCTGTAAAGTATTGTTGTCCTACGGAAAAGGCTGTCTCCTTGTAGCAATAGCACAAAAGTTACTACTAAAACATGTTTTACTTTACAGAAGAATTCAGAAAAACTGTGCAGATATCAAACAGATACACCGCAAAAGCAACATTGTAAATTGTCACGCATTAGCAGCGTCGTGATAAAATCGTGTAGCTGTCACACAAACCAACCACTGTGTCATCTGGCATTTCACAGAAAGCACCTCAAATCCAGAATCCACTCGTAAGCAAACCAAAATGTTGCATGTTAACAGTTTCTTAAGTCTGACAAATTGTACAAGTAGCGTGAAGTGAAAATTGCAAAGACTAAGTTAAAAAGCAAATTATCTGTCAATAAATGGTTTGACATGAGAAATGTGGTGTAAACCTTTTGCTCTTCCTAGTACGCAGAGTTTCAACTTGAATGCAATTATCATGCGGTATTCGTCCGTAAAGAATACGGGAATTTTGCTCAAGGTTAGCGTCAATGTTATTTTTCTCGGAGCCAGCCGGCGCACGCAGCTGCCTGCGGTGCGAGTCATTGTCTGTTTCTTTGTTGGCGCGCGCCGTTACTGGGATTGGGAGGCCTAACTTCCACAAATTCGCCTTGCCCAGAGGGCCCAGCTCTGTTTAAAACTCGCCAGTTCTGATGCAATTCAGGTCTGTCGTTACGATCATATCGTCTGTCGTCATGTCGGTAGTTTCCATAG
The DNA here is from genome assembly GCF_023864275.1 of Schistocerca cancellata. NCBI lineage: Eukaryota > Metazoa > Arthropoda > Insecta > Orthoptera > Acrididae > Schistocerca > Schistocerca cancellata. The sequence goes on along the minus strand of NC_064631.1, from coordinate 602,311,321 downwards.
TTTCTTTCTTGTCGGTCACATGGTGGAGAATTTCTCCTTGAATCGTAACTACGCGCTGGACCGTTGCGTCTAAAGTTATTCTGTCTCCCTTGATAATAGTTATATTGGTTCCCATATTGTCTGTTTCTCTGATTGTCTCTGTGATAGTCATTACCGCGGAAAGGTGATCTTTCCCTGTAACTATTACTCTGCCAGTGGTTATCATATGGGTGATGTCTGTTTTGGTCACGATTTACGTTATAAGAATAGGTTTGTCGTGGCCATTTATTGTTTCTGTCGTCACGGAATTGTGACGGATGTGACCTGTAGTGATTGTTTTCCTGTTTTCGCATCCCGCGACTGTCTGTGTCAATTTCCAGTTCTTGTAACAATCCCTGAAAAGCTTCAATGTCGTCTTTGCAACGTCCTGCCAAAATAATATGTCGTAAATGTTCAGGCAGTTTGATTAAGCAAATTCGGATGAGTTCTGAGGGGCTGTATGGGTTTGATAGGTACTGATTCTTGTGCAACATGTCTTCAAAATATTTGACAAGACTGGAAAATTCAGATTGTTCAAAGTGTTTCATCATCATGATGCTATGTTTTACGCGATCTTGTGTAGCTTGTGACCAATATGCTGAGAGGAACGCATGGTAAAATTCTCCTTCACTGTGACAATCGTGAATGACCGATCGCATTCTTACAGCTGGTTCATTTTCTAAGTAGCCACACATAAATTCTAATCTGTGTTCTAATGACCAGTTGGGAGGAAAACAATGAGAGAATTGATGGAGCCACGCTTGTGGATGAATGTCGTTGGCAGAATTCTTGAATGTTTTGAATTTACGTGTAGTAATGAACAGCTTATAGTCAAAATCATCATGTCGGCGAGTCACATATCGGTCATTGTTACGTCGTTTCGGCGGTTCCATTTCAAATTTCGGTGTACCTTGCCAATTTCTTTCATAATTACCGAAATGCCCTGTGCTATTATATTGTGGCTTTTCCGTATTTCTAAGTTCCTCTTCCCGTGTTGGAGCGCGAGTGTCCTCTGAAATATGTAATTCTTGTATCACCTGTGTCAACTGATCTTGAACTTCCCGGATTTCTCTTTTGTACTGTGTATTGATTTGATTTTGATTTTGTTTGAATTTTCTAATTTGTTCATAGTCTTCTGTGTCAGTGAAGGCTACGGGTCTTGTGTCATTCAGATCATCATCTACCTTTGTAGATAAGTTAGTGACCTGATCCGAAAGTTCGGCTACTTTCTCCGATAGTGAACACATTTCCTCAGTGTGTTTTTCTGAACCAAGTTTCAGAGTGTCCATTTGTGTTGAAATCGAATCTACTGTGTTCTTTAAGTTTTCCTGAGTTTTTGCCAGTTGCGTAACCGAATCGGTAGATGCAACTGAGTCAATTTTAGCCCACAAGGTCTCATGATTTTCATGAACAATGGTTTGCAGCTCTTTTATGGCTGCTTCGTGATTCTGTAATACATTCTCATGACGCGAAAAAATAGGTTGGAAATGCTCACAAATTTGTGTTTTTACGTCATTACAGACTTTCTGACATTTCGATTCTATTTTATGTAACTCAGTAGTTAAATCTTCACGTGTTTGTTCAAGCATATGTTCCACTGAGTCTAACTTTTGAAGCTTTTGTTCCATTGTGTCTAACTTTAGAAGATTTTGTTCCATTGTGTCTAACTTTAGAAGATTTTGTTCCATTGTGTCTAACTTTTGAAGATTTTGTCCCATCTGTCTCTGATTTTGTTCCATTTGTTGCATTAATTGCAATAATAATGTATTAGTGTCTGGAATCTGTTTCTCTATGCTTTTTGGCAGTGCGTTTTCACCGGCAGCATTCACATTTTGACAAGCAGAAAATGTGTCTTGACTCATTTGAGAAAACGGTGAGGACGCAAAACCTGAATCTACAGTATTTGCAAAATTGTGTCCTGTCATTTCGGATTCCTGAGGCGAACTGTTGCCGACCGATCGATCGATAATGCTTCCCTGTTCACTACCTGTTTCACTGCCTACGCCATTGTCTGACGCCCGCTCCATTTCCCTATGCACAGTTACCAAATTACTACTTTGAATATTAGTTAATTCACTACCCAGTGGTGCTGATAAGCTACGCTCGTCGTCACTATTATTTCTCAATTTAGTTTGGAGCCTAGTGTTACGTTTTTCACACGCCATTATTGTCACAATATTTCACACGACAACACAGAAAAGCACAACTTGAATAGCAAAAACAAGAGAACACATTAACATAGCACTGAAAATAATATCTAGTTAATTGCAGCAGCGAAATACTTGGCGCAAAGCTACATGCATGCCACAACTGTTTTACTGTACAACAATGAAAGACTGCAACTACAAAGGAGATTCTCTCTACAATTACGCACTAGCAATAAACAAAAGCTACATTAAATACACAAACAACAAGAAAAAATCAGAAGATTCCAGTGAGGTATCCTAGGCTAAGGGTCGACATATGAAACGTCCCCTTAAAACAAATTATACATATGAAACGTCCACTTAGAACAATTATACAAGCCTGTGCTTAACCTGACACACAATATTATTTAGCGCAACGCAATCTGACTTTCAATAACCCCTACAAAACAATGGCCCTGACTAACTTTAACCTATACCTTTTACAAATCACTTACCTCACAAAAATCTTCGCTACTCAAGCTACTGCAAAACAGCGAGCGCCACTACTGCCAGCTAAATAAAAGATTCAAACCACTGAAGGTACTAACTACTGATAGGGATAGTTAGAAAATGAAAGATATTAATAGAGAACAAACAATGTATTTACCTTAATATTCATAATTGACATTCAGTCTTACAGATTATCAAAACTCCGCCATCTCTCTCCCCACGTCCACCACTGCTGGCGGCTCACCTCCAACTGCCCAACGCAATCTGCTGTTCACATCCAGCTATAGCAGTTCATGACAACAATGGCAGACAACAATGCAAACTAGCCACATACTGCACACAGCACAGCCAGTGATTTTCATACAGAGTGCTACATAATGTTGCCAATAAAAAAACATAAACAGCAAACTTACATAAAGAAAACATAAAAAGCCTACTTACATAGAGAAAACATAAACAGCCTACTTACAACTTTTATCAGTAGACTTGCGCGGGATAATTTGCCTCTATTTTTGGGAGCCTCTCAGCTCAGGTTTTTCAGTATTTCCATGACGCTCTCTTGTGAATGAAACAAACATGTGACCATTCGTGCAGCCCTTCTCTGCCTATGTTGAGTTTCCCTTGTTAGGCTCTCTAGTGTGAGTTCTACACATTTGATCAATATTGTAAGATGGACCAACCAAGTTATTTGTGAGAAGCCTCCTTTCTAGACTCATTGCATTTTCCCTGTATCCTCCCAACGAAATGAAGTCTGCACCTGTCTCACCTTCCACTGGTCTTTTCGTATATCTGCCAAATGTTACACCTGATATTTACAGGGGTTGAATGATTATAATTGTGAATCACTGGTATAGTAATCATAAAAAGTACATTTTATGGTATTGTAAAGGGCTTAATTTTTTATTCCTGTGCGTTTATAGCAAGTTGCCCATTTTTGTACCTGCATGAAATCTTGTCAAGATCTGACCGATTATTTCTGCAGATTTTTTTCAGGCAGTACGTCACTATTAACAAAATTTCCGTAGCGGAGATTCGACAGCAAATGATGTCATCGTATTACGGTAAAAGAAAAACTGTCAGAGAATATTTAGAGTCTGCTCCTCAGAATTCTGATGGAAACGCTATAATAGAGTTCTCGGAACCCTCAAAGCCAGATTACTGGAGGACGCGCGTAAGAAAGAATAAAAGTGTAAGACGGTAGTGAATTTGAATGAGGCCCAGCAGAATACCGGTAGCCCGTAACGGCAGGCGCTGGAGCCGCGGGTTCCTGGAACGGGCTCTCGCCGTCTGGAGCCCACCTGGCTGAGCAAACACAGCCTCCGGTACCCGGCAGCCACGAGCGTGGCGCGCAGGATTTGGAGAGTGAGGTCACCGCGAAATTCCGTAGCAGTTCCAGAAACTGCCGGGTGCGGCTCTCCTCTTAAACATTTCCCCGAAAACACCAGAAAGGTAGCAGCAGGTGCTCAGGAACAAGTGGAAAAGGTCGTCGACTGCCGCTGTCCGTATTTGTGTGTATGTGTGCGTGTGCGTGTGTGTGTGTGTGTGTGTGTGTGTGTGTTTGTGTGTGTTTGTGTAAATGTTTTGCCGGGTTTTACTCTTTTTAGGGGTAGCTGAAGTTTTATGATTCTCAGAACTGTATTTTATCGATACCCGTCTTGTACCATATTCGTACGGGCGCTTAAGACCTTGCTGTCGTGTTCTCACACCACCACATCACCATCAGACTTGTGGTGTGCTGTTAATCCGCTGACAAAGTCTACCTGTATTCTACATCATGGACGTAATCTTCAAGTGCCCGTTTCACTATTACGATCTGTGGTCACTACGCATAATAATTCCTTCCTCCCTCTTGCCTACCCTCTCCCTTTCCACGCCACCCCTGCATCCTACTTCCATACACATCCAAACACACCAGTTCTTTTCCATGATGTTTTTATGCAATTAAAACGTAACCTGTGATTCTTATTTTAATTTAACACACGGAGTTTTCGATGCAAGAAAAACACACACACACACACACACACACACACATGCGCCTGCAAATGGAATACGAGGGGCGTTTGAGAAATCCGTGTAAAGTCCGAGAGATGGCACCACCGGCGCGTATCTAGTTCATGTTTAGTTACTAGCATCTTTCGAAAAACTTACACCAAATTTCAGATTTGCGTTTGGCATTCGTGTGAATCAAGGAAGACGAGCGATTGTCAAAAAATGGACGAAAAATAATTTCTTATGGTGATTAAACATTACCTTATGAAAGGCAAAACGCCTCAGGAGACGAAAGAGAAGCACAATAAACATTACGGTGACTCTGCACCTTCGATTACAACAGTTTGAAAGCGGTTTCAAAATTTTCGGAGTGGTCATATGGGCACAAGTGATGATGAACGTTCTGGACGCCCTGTGGAGGTTACGACTCCAGAAATCATTGATAAAATCCATGATATGGTGACGGACGACAGAAGAGTTAAGGTGCGTGAGATTGGTAGTACTGTGGGCATCTCGAATGAACGGGTACATAATATTTTGCATAAACATTTGGACATGAGAAAGCTATCCCCAAGATGGGTTCCGCGATTACTCAAAGTTGACCAAAAATGGAATCGTGTGAAGTGTTGCAAGGATGGTTTCCAGCTGTTCAGGAAGAATCCGCACTGTGGATGAAACATGCATGCATTACTATACTCCTGAGACCAAAGAACAACCTAAACAGTGTGTTACCAAGGGAGAATCTGCACCAAAAAAGGCGAAGACCATTCCTACGGCGGGAAAGGTTATGGCGACTGTCTTTTTGGGATTCGCAAGAGATAATCCTCATCGTCTATCTGAAAAAGGGTAAAATTATTACAGGTGCCTATTATCCATCGTTATTGGACCGTTTAAAAACCGAGCTGCAAGAAAAACGCCGGCGATTGGACCCCAAAAAAAGTCCTTTTCCATCACGGCAATGCACCAGCACACAGCTCAGCAGTTGTAGTCGCAAAATTAATTGAAATAGGATTCCAACTCGTTTCACATTTCCCCTCTTTTCCAGACTTCGCTCTCTCGGACTACCATTTGTTCCCCAATTTGAAGAAATGGCTGACGGGACAAAGATTTTATTCAAATGAGGGGGTGATTGCAGCAACTAATAGCTATTCTGCAGACTTGGACAATTCCTATTATTCGGAAGGGATCAACAAATTAGAACAGCGTTGGTCGAAGTGTATAAGTCTAAATGGAGACTGTGTCGAAAAGTTAAAAAGGTTTACCCCAAACGCGTAAGTAGTTTTTATTTTTGCACGGACTTTTCAAACGCCCCTCGTCGTATGGTATAGTTTAAGGACACGTACCGACATCAAGGGTACAGTGAAGGCCCAAAGAAGAGGACCGCGTTTCGCCACTTGTTCGTACAGTAAGCGCAAAGTGTCATGGAGATGCTGTCCAACGGCAGAGGCAGACTCTACAAGAGAGGCGATGTGCATCAGGGTGTTCCCCACTGTTAAATATCACAATAGCGTATGTGCCCAGAAAAACTCAGTCCATATACTTGGATGAGCGAAACATTAACACCATTGCCTACATCAAGACTGAATGCTTCCTGTTTGCGTTGTTGGCAGCTAACGCGGTAAAGAAAGTAGAGACGCGTAGAAGAGAAGAATGGGGAATGGTTGTAACGAGAATACGGGACGCAAATGGGAAGATAGCGATGTAAGTGACTTTCCCAAGGGGCGGATTCCACGGGACCGAGCATATCGGAGACAGCGAATTTGATCGGCTGTTCACCTGCTACTGGTGTGAGAATCTGTAGAAAGTGGTTGAACGACGATGAAGCTGCGAGCAGGCGACATGGCGTTGGACGTCCATGCCTCATCACATTACGTGGAGGTTGGAGGCATACTCTCTCTGTAAAGCAGGACAGACGATCTGTGGCAGATGTGACAACACATTGCAATGCCGGTACTAATATGTGACGAATCGCAGTCTTCTTCTTTGCGTCTTCACTGTATCATTTATGTCGGTATGTTTCTTTAACAACTGTTCCGGAGCACTCCGTTGGGAACACATGTCGAACGTGGGGCTCTCTAACAGACGACCACTAAGTATTCGCATGTTGAACCAATGACATCGTCACTTACGATTTCAGCAGGCACGCGATCACCGAATGTGGACCCTGGGTCAGCTGAAACGTGCCACCTAGTCGGACGAATCACGTTTATCGCTACATTGGGTCGATGGTCTGGTCCTGATATGCCGTAACACCGGTGAACTTCTCCTCGATACCTATGCAGCACTGCAGACCCAAGCTGATGGCGTCAGTATTCTGCCATTGGGGGCATGCATCCGGTGTTCTATGGGACGTACGGTAGTAATCGAAGGCACTATTACCGCTGTGCTCTTCGTGCATATTGTTGTGGACCATCTCTTCGCCTCGTTGCCATTGTTGTCGTTTTTGATGACAACAATGGCATCTTCTAGCAGAATAACTTTTCGTGCTTACAGGCCAGAATCGTGCTACAGTGGGTTGAGGAGCGTGACAGTACGGTTGTTGTCTTGACCATTGAATTCTTTCGTTCTTAACCAGACATAATAATTTTAGGGCGCTGTCTGTCACCAGCTCCACGCACAGAAATCATTGGCCAATAATTTACGGGAATTGCGTGACCCGCGTGTAGACACCTGGCGCCACATACCTCTGGAAACCTACCAGAGACTTACCGAATCCATGCCACGCACAATCACTGCTGTTTTGCGTTCCAGAGGCTAGTGACCAGCTAGTCTTAATGACGGGGGTGGGGAGGTGGTGGGTGGCGGTGGAGGTGGAAGGATTACGCCGTACCCTCACTCCTCCGCGCAGTATAACGTGGCTTGCAGAGAACAGGCTAGGTGTCAGGGTACATATTTATATCTGGAGGATGGCAGTAGGACAGGTATTTAAACTCCATTTCTCATCAGTATGAGACTTGCATCTAACGCACTTAATCAAATCGTTAGGTAGCGTTCAGTCCCTAAAGAATAATCCTCAAAGGGACGTTCATCTATAAATGTGTGTTTACCTGTAAATAGACGTTGCAGTAAAAGCACGCCTGTTACATAAGTGACAGCCGACAAGTTCGAATACCAGTCATCCTCACTACTTGCAGTTTTTGTCGTTTTCCAATTACTTAAGTATCCTTTCGCTCCTGAAATCTCGCTGTCGTCGTGCCCGGAAGCGGAAAGGATAGTTTTACTATGAGCAGAAAATACCTCCCCACTGTATACACTGTTAACAATGGCATGGACAATTTCGTGAGGAACTGGAGGAGCAACAAACAGAAACGTCAGAGTGCTGCCTAGTATTGGGAGTCGGACGCCAGGAGCCAGTGGTTAATAAACGCCGCGAAGCCACCCTGTTAACTTTCAGGTACTTCTTATTAAATTTTCTTCTGAAGACGACTTTTTTTGTGTGGACCGAAGCGGGTAATCTGAATGAAACACAGTCCTGACGGCAAATTAACTGTTTCCATTTTTTTATCATTGACTTGGGGTACATCAACACATTTACAGGGGTGCCCATCCTTTGAAGGCATCAGTCTATTTTTTCTAGAGTTTCTGAGCAATTTAAAAGATAAATTCAATTGACATTGCTGATAAAACGTAATTCAGTACAACGGCCACTTATGTTTACCTACAGGTATCTAATAAAGCGAAATATCACCTTTCCTCTCTGTCTCTCCCTCTCTTACACACACACACACACACACACACACACACTAACAACCGAAACACACACATACGTGTTGTTGTTGTTGTTGTGGTCTTCAGTCCTGAGACTGGTTTGATGCAGCTCTCCACACTACTCTATCCTGTGCAAATTCCTTCATCTTGTAATGTCCCCACAGAAAATACCCTCTACCACGCACCAATTAATCATTGTCAATCAAACCATCCACATTCATTCACTTTGGAAAAGTATCTGATCTGATTTTCTCGTAACATATGCGGCGACAGCTCGACGACGCCAAAGTATTTTAAAGTGCGTTTATTCTTTGAAATAAGAGAGATGCATATATGCATTCTCCATGGTTGTTAGAGGGGTAACTAGAACAGCTTCTGGAGTATCTGTTGAGGGATTGACGTGTTTCTGAGAGATACATATTCGGCTTTTCTTCTCGCTAAAGCGAGCCAATTAACATTTGTGCCGCTAGCGGTTTGTTTGAAGAGAAAGAGACTGTAAACGGAAAATAATTAAGACGTGGAATCACCGGAGATCTGGACATGTAATGGAGATGGATTGAATACAAAATTTCCTTCATAAATAAGGTTTGTGATTTTATTGTTCTGGAGTGAATGAACGAATGAGTTTTTTCTGAATCATTTGATGATCACATTGGCCCTGTAATTAGTGGGTAAGTTTCAGCTGTGTCGAAGAGAGCCTGCAATCACTGAGTCTGTGTTAAATCGTCCAAAAAGGCTTCATACACATCTGGAATGCGCAATCTTTCGTAAAAGGAACAAATTGTCCACACGATTGATTCTCCCGACTGAATGCAGTGTTTAACAGTAATAATAAATGTAAAGATCCCTTACAGCAAGCCAGCCGCTGATTACCAAGACGAAGGACTCCACCAAAGATTCTATTTGGCTGATTTCACGTAATGAAATATTATATTGAAAACTGTACATAGATAAAGGAGAGAAAGAGAGAGAGCGAATGAACGTGATACTAATAATCCTCCATTACTCTAACTTTTCGCCTGCCTTATCACGGATCAGTCGACAAATGGGAGGCCCTTACTTTACTGTATAGATTTATGTGTGAAGATGAAGGGATCTTAAAGGCAACAGATACACGTCTATACAGACAAGACATTACACAAAGCTAGCGGCTAGCTGCATTCATCATCTATTCTTAGATGAAGAGACGGCAATTTATTATCCTTAACATTTAAAAAAAATGTTAAAGCTCCCAGTACCTACTGCAGCCTACATCGTTCTGAATCTGCTTAGTGTATTCATCTCTTGGTCTCCCTCTACGATTTTTACCCTCCACGCTGCCCTCCAGTACTAAATTGGTCATCCCTTGATGCCTCAACACATGTCCTACCAACCGATCCCTTCTTCTTGTCATGTTGTGCCACAAACCCCTCTTCTCCCCAATTCAATTCAATACCTCCTCATTAGTTATGTGATCTACCCATCTATTCTTCAGCATTCTTCTGTAGCACCACACTTCGAAAGCTTCTATTCTCTTCTTGTCCAAACAATTTATCATCCATGTTTCACTTCCATACATGGCTACACTCCATACAAATACTTTCAGACACGACTTCCTGACATTTAAAACAATACTCGATATTAACTGTGGTGTCACCGCCAGACACCTCACTTGCTAGGTGGTAGCCTTTAAATCGGCCGCGGTCCGTTAGTATACGTCGGACCCGCGTGTCGCCACTATCAGTGATTGCAGACCGAGCGCCGCCACACGGCAGGTCTAGAGACACTTCCTAGCACTCGCCCCAGTTGTACAGCCGACTTTGCTAGCGATGGTTCACTGACAAATTGCGCTCTCATTTGCCGAGACGATAGTTAGCATAGCCTTCAGCTACGTCATTTGCTACGACCTAGCAAGGCGCCATTACTAGTAACTATTGATGCTGTAAAACATGTACCGTCAAGAGCGATGTTTCCCAATTATGGATTTAAGTTAAGTATTCCAGAAGCTACGTACGTTCTTTGCTACTATAAATTCCTTGTCCTGTTCCAGACCTCACGCCAGCGTGCGTGAGCTTAAACGCATGCCTTTCGGCTTCCTGTCATAGTGGATTGGCTGTCTTGCCAGTCCACAACAGTTGGCGACGAGGCCAATTTGCTTTCGTAACTATACTGCCCTGATTTACTTGTGTAATGGCTTCGCCACAATCTCCATATGTACTGTCCGAATTTTATTGCTTACAGAATCAGCAGACGCAGGCCTTACTGGATGCCCTTGGACAGCTCGTCCAGGGTCAACGTGCAATGCAAAACGATGCGGCAGCCGCCGCTCCACCACTCCTGCAGCCACAAAACGCAGTTGCACCACCTTTTCGTCCTTGTGATGCGGCACTGGAAAGCTGGACGGAGTGGTCACGCCAATTTGGATTCCATCTCGCCACCTACAGAATTCAAGGTAACGAGCGGCAGCCTTTTTTGTTGGCATCCGGCGGTGTCCAAACATACTGTATGATAGTCAAATTATTTCCCCGACGCGACGTAGCAACTCTGTCCTACGACGAAATTTTGTCTGCATTAGACGCATATTTCAAAGAATCAGTCAATGTAGTTGCGAAAAGGTATACCTTCTTTCGTACAAAATGTATGGCTGGTCAGACTAATATGGAGTGGGTTGCAACCTTGCAAGGCCTTACTAGGGATTGTGCTTTCGAGAGTCAATGTGGACTCCCTTATTCCAATACTATGGTACGTGATGCTATTGCACAGAACGTTTCTGATGTTCGTATACGGGAACAGATTTTTAAACTAGTCAATCCCTCCCTTCAACAAGTGATGGACATATTGGATCGGCAGGACACACTTGACTTTGCTCAGGAATCATTTGAAACTTCGCCACCCGTGTGTCACGTTAAGCGGCCCGCCGGGCGAGCTGCACGGAACAGTAAACAGTCCTCGCGCCCGGCCACGCCAAAGCCGCCTGACTCTCAGCCACGTGTACCGCGCCAGCAAGCAAATGCAGTGAAATCATGCCCGCGGTGTGCTACTAGACATTCGCGTGAGAATTGCCCATCACGCCAGGCTATTTGCTTTTTCTGTAATAAAAAAGGACATGTTCAAAGTGTTTGCCAGAAAAAGCTCAGCTCGGAAGCTTAAAACCATTCCAGGCCCTTTGTTTCGAGCCGAATTCGAACCAAGGATACTCAGGCTCGTGAAACTTCGCCTATGGAAGTTCATGTAGTTCATTCCAATCCGCCCAGTGCTACTCTCTCTCACAGTGACTGTGTTTGTCCCACAAATAGTGTGCGTCGACATCGCCGGAAATCCCGTCAAGTCGCAAGTGATTCTGTACCAGAGTCAGTTCACGTTGCACGAGACAGTCGCTCTTGTCAGCAGGACCATAAACTTTTTGTAGATTTGGACATTAACGGCAAAGTGATACCGTTCCAGCTCGATACTGGAGCTGCAGTTTCACTGATCAATCAAGACACGTACAAACAGCTGGGCACACCTCCGTTGCGTGCCGCAAATGTTAAGTTACGTAGTTATTCAGGACAAGCGATCCCTGTGTTAGGACAGTGCAGCCTTCATGCAACATACAAAGGGTAAACAAAACTTGTGTCATTTTACGTCCTTCGTTCTTCTTCTGCAGTGAACTTGTTTGGTTTCGATTTATTTCAGTTGTTTAACTTGTCTATAGTAAATCAGGTCCTCTCAGTGAACAAGACTGTGCCTTCAGCCAGTGTTTCTCGTCTATGTGACGAATTTGCAGACATTTTTGCACTGGGCCTCGGTTGCGCTAAGAACTGTAAAGCAAATTTGGAACTGCAAGTAAACGCGCAACCGAAATTTTTCAGAGCACGCAATGTTCCCCACGCATTGCTTGATGAGGTCGCAAAAACATTACACGATTTGGAATCACAAGGTGTCATTGAACGTGTGCAGGCTTCTCTCTGGGCATCACCCTTAGTAATTTTGCAAAAACCTTCCGGAAAATTGAGACTTTGCGTGGACTTCAAGGCAACAGTGAATCCCCAACTAGTGACTGCAACTTTTCCTTTACCCCGCCCGGAAGATCTTTTTGACAAACTGTGCCCGGGTAAATATTTTTCGAAGTTGGACCTAGCAGATGCGCACTTGCAAATACCGGTGGACGAAGAATCCCAGCGCGTTTTGGTGGTTAACACGCATCTTGGTTTGTACCGATTCAAACGACTGCCATTCGGGTGTGCATCCGCCCCTGCATTGTTTCAGCAATATCTACAAACTGTTTGTGCTTCGGTCCCTACAGCAGCAAACTATCTGGACGATATTGTGATCTCCAGAAAGACGGAAGAAGAACATTTAGCCAATCTCAGAACATTATTTCAGGTCTTGCCACAAAATGGTCTTCGCTTGCGGAAGGACAAATGTGTGTTTTTTTTTTCGGGACTTACCCTACCTGGGCCATGTACTCAACGCCCAAGGCATACATCCCAGTCCAGAGCACCTCCGTGCCATACAAGACTTGCCTTCGCCGCAGAATTTGAAGCAGCTACAGAGTGTGCTGGGAAAAATCAATTACTATCATAAATATGTGCCACATGCCTCTGCTATTTCAGCTCCGCTTCATCGCTTACGCCGTAAAGGTGTTCTGTTCGTCTGGACGACGAAATGTGAACGCGCCTATTCGATCCCCAGAAGCCCCTTTTGTTGATGGTGGATGCATCGGATTTCGGGATTGGTGCTGTGCTTGCGCACAAAGATAGTTCGCACGATCGCCCTATTGCCTTTGCGTCCAAATTGCTCTCTTCTGCGCAAAGAAATTATTCACAGATCGAGAAAGAAGCATTGGCTCTCGTATTTGGTGTTACAAAGTTTCATGATTCCTTGTATGGTCGTCACTTTACCATCATCACAGACCACAAACCTTTGACATCGCTTTTTCATCCGACCAAGCCTGTACCTCCACGTACAGCGCAGAAATTCATTCACTGGTCTATTTTCCTCTCGCAGTACCGCTACGATATCTTGTATCGATCCACTGCTAAGCACGGAAACGCCGATGCGTTGTCCCGTTTGCCTGTTGCTGAGGATAGAGCATTCGATTCCTCCGAACTTGCTTGCATGTTCATTGAGTCGGAAACCGATGACGTGGTAGAATCGTTTCCGATTGATTTTCGTCGTGTAGCTACAGCCACAGCTGCCGACCCTGTCCTTGCTACCGTTCTGCGTTTCGTTGCTACTAAATGGCCCTTGTCAAAGTCACGGATCGGGGTTCCTTTGGTTCGCCGATTTTTTGCTCACAAGGAGACTTTTTGTACGACGTGGTGTTTTGCTGTTGCGTTCTGATAATGATCAGTCCAGGGTCGTGGTCCCATGTTCGTTACAGTCCTCTGTCTTACAGCTTCTCCACCAAGGACATTGGTATATAGTGAGAACGAAACAACTTGCTCGTCGGCACTGTACTTGGTTCGGAATCGATGCCGTGATTACGAATATGTGCACTTCTTGCATGGTGTGTGCCGAACAACAATCAGCACCACCGCTGAAATTCTTTCCATGGCGAAAAGCCACTTCCCCTTGGCAACGCTTACATATCGATTTTGCTGGTCCCTTCTGGAATGCTCGATGTTGGTTCTGGTCGATTCATTCAGTAATTTCCCTTTCGTTGTCCAGATGTCTTCCACGACGTCTTCTGCCACCATCCAAGCGTTATCCGCTATCTTTTGCATTGAAGGTCTTCCAAAGACTATTGTTTCCGACAATGGCCCACAATTCATGTCCGCAGAATTTCAGTCATTCTGCAAGGCCAATGGTATTCAACATCTGACGTCCGCGCCGTTTTCGCCACAATCAAACGGTGCCGCTGAACGTTTGGTCCGGACTTTCAAGTCACAGATGTTGAAATTGAAAGAGTCGCATTCTCGGGAGGACGCGTTATTGCTCTTTTTGTCCTCGTATCGCTCTCAGCCTCGAGTTGGTCGCTCGCCGGCTGAGTTGCTTCACGGTCGCCCTCATCGCACCTTGATGTCTTTGCTACATCCGCCGCATCAGGCTCCTGTGCAGCGGCAGACACCTGCTTTTGCCCCAGGCGACGTTGTCTACTACCGCAACTATCGAGGTTCACGGCGTTGGCTCGCAGGGCGCATTCTTCGCTGCCTCGGCCGCGCAATGTATCTGGTTTTGGGGGCCTCTGGTGAGGTGCGTCGGCATCTCAATCAGCTGCGCCTCTGTCGTCGCACGGGATCTGCCGCTCCCCGTCTGCTTTCAGCGACGGTGCCGTCAGGTCAGCGCCCTGAGGACCCATCTACTGGCTCGCCTCAGCCCCAGGTGTTACCGACGACGCCTTCCATTTTGCCCCATGGCGACGCGCCGCCGCCGCCGCCGCCGCCGCCGCCGCCGCCTGTTCTCCCGCCGGCGCCGCCCGCAGTGAACGCGTCGCTGCAACCGCCGGGCGCCTCCCTGGGTCACGCGCCGCCGATCGCTTCCCGTGACCAGTTGTCCTCCGACATGGAACTCTTGCCCGCTCCGGACCATATGTCGTCTTCGCCCGTCGGGTGCCCCGACCCGATGGGGGTCGACCCTTCGGCCCCTTCTGTCTCTCTACGGGCGCATACACCGCATGTTGCAGTGCACTCTGGAGCTGGTTTTCAGGCGTTTCCTAGCTCCCCTCTGTCCGAATGGCAGGGTGCGGGTGGCACAGCCTCGCCTCTTGTTAGGCTTCCCACCTCGTCGCATACGCCAACATGGGGTCCTCTCCACGGCGGGCGGAAGCCTTATGCCACAACCGTCCGCCGATTTGCGGGGGAGGAATGTGGTGTCACCGCCAGACACCACACTTGCTAGGTGGTAGCCTTTAAATCGGCCGCGGTCCGTTAGTATACGTCGAACCCGCGTGTCGCCACTATCAGTGATTGCAGACCGAGCGCCGCCACACGGTAGGTCTAGAGACACTTCCTAGCACTCGCCCCAGTTGTACAGCCGACTTTGCTAGCGATGGTTCACTGACAAATTGCGCTCTCATTTGCCGAGACGATAGTTAGCATAGCCTTCAGCTACGTCATTTGCTACGACCTAGCAAGGCGCCATTACCAGTAACTATTGATGCTGTAAAACATGTACCGTCAAGAGCGATGTTTCCCAATTATGGATTTAAGTTAAGTATTCCAGAAGCTACGTACGTTCTTTGCTACTATAAATTCCTTGTCCTGTTCCAGACCTCACGGCAGCGTGCGTGAGCTTAAACGCGTGCCTTCCAGCTTCCTGTCATAGTGGATTGGCTGTCTTCAGAAATGCTTTCCTTGCCATTGCCAGTCTACATTTTATATCCTCTCTACTTCGACCATCATCAGTTATTTTTCTCCCAAAATAACAAAACTCATTTACTACTTTAATTGTCTCATTTCCTAATTTAATTCCCTCAGCATCACCCAACTTAATTCGAATACATTTCATTATCCTCGTTTTGCTTTTGTTGATGTTCATCTTATACCCTCCTTTCAAGACACTGTCCATTCCATTCAACTGCTCTTCCAAATCCTTTGCTGTCTCTGACAGAATTACAATGTCATCGGCGAACCACAAAGTTTTTATTTCTTCTCCATGAATTTTAATTCCTCTCCGAACTTTTCTTTTGTTTCCTTCACTGCTTGCTCAATATACAGATTGAATAGCATCGGGGAGAGGCTACAACCGTGTTTCACTCCCTTCCCAACAACTGCTTCCCTTTCATGCCCCTCGACTCTTATAACTGCCATCTGGTTTCTGTACAAATTGTAAATAGCCTTTCGCTCACTGTATTTTACCCCTGCCACCTTCAGAATTTGAAAGAGAGTATTCCAGCCAACATTGTCAAAAGATTTCTCTAAGTCTACAAATGCTAGAAACGTAGGTTTGCCTTTCCTTAATCTAGCTTCTAAGATAAGTCGTAGGGTCAGTATTGCCTCACGTGTTCCAACATTTCTACGGAATCCAAACTGATCTTCCCCAAGGTCGGCTTCTACCAGTTTTTCCATTCGTATGTAAAGAATTCGCTTTAGTATTTTGGAGCTGTGACTTATTAAACTGAAAGTTCGGTAATTTTCACATCTGTCGACACCTGCTTTCTTTGGGATTGGAAAACATGCTGTAATTCATGACATTGTAATTCTGTCAGAGACAGCAAAGGATTTGGAAGAGCAGTTGAATGGAATGGACAGTGTCTTGAAAGGAGGGTATAAGATGAACATCAACAAAAGCAAAACGAGGATAATGAAATGTATTCTTCTTGAAGTCTGAGGGAATTTCGCCTGTCTCATACATCATGCTCACCAGATGGTAGAGTCTTGTCAGGACTGGCTCTCCCAAGGCTGTCAGTAGTTCTAGTGGAATGTTGTCTACTCCCGGGGCCTTAAGCGAACCGAAATTTAAAGTTTTAACACAAATTGCAGCAAAAAACTGTGTTTGTCAACTGTTGTGATTATAGGGAAGTTCCTGACTCATGTGATTCAGCTTCCGAAATAGCCAATCTGATTCTTTTCTGTATGTAACCAGGAAACCAAAGTAGATGTGTCTGACATCTTGGATCTCCCCACTGTGGCAGTGTTGTAACGGTATGTCGAGAATCCTATAAAGCTGTCAATAGCAGCGGTAGTTTAATTTAAACTAGGCAATGGTCCTTACGAACTGTCTCTTGTTGCTTACGCCAGCCGAATTACATTTCATATCTCAGTTTTCAGCGTGCCATTGGGCTTTCGGCGAATGTAGGTCGATTTGTTTGTACCAGCTGTCCTAGTGAAGATCTCGGTCTCCACGCCTTGCTCCAGCTGCTTTTGGTCACCTCCCTCTCTACATCAACCGCTGGAATGCCTAGCTCTTGTGTTCCATTCTTCGTTCTGTTATATACGAGTTGGTCGACTTACTCACTTGCCACAGTCTCGTATAAATGACACCTCCATATCGTTTCTTCGTAACCCTGACACAACACCAGCAAACAGCAGCTCCTTTTGTCTTTACCGCTTGATGTCAGTGTTTGCATCGTGGAAAGAAAGTCAGTTATTGTTATGACACGGTTGTCTGCGATGATCATGATGTACATCTTAGTACCCGTTCAATGGCTAGGAGTTCATCCGTGTGAACTGACGCCTCTCTTCGTAGGTGAAATAGTCCACTCTTTTTATTTCTAATATCTACATAGGCACAGCCGACAGAGTCATCGTATTTGGACCCCTGCATATAAACATATGCAGCAGTTGTCCATTGCTGGGGAAGGCTTCCTAAATTCCAGTTATTAATAACTTGGTTCTCGGAGCAGTCCGTGTTAATACGTCCAGCACCTCGTTGATATTTTCGTAATGTTTCTCAAAGCAATGTAGGAGTCGCCGTTCTTCAAATGTGATTCTAGTGCTCGCTTAGCGCTGAAAGTGGCACCACGGTTGGTGATGTTGACCTGTGAATCCGACATCAGTTGTTGTAACATCTCACTGTCAGGTAGAAAATGTTATGTTATCAGATTAGCGTTAACAGAAATGACGGGAATCATGCTACAGAGTGCCTTGCCAGCCGAGGACGACCACATACTATACAGGCCGGTGAACCCACCGTGCGTCAGAGCGCTGCGGCCAGCCAGCGTCTTTGTGGTGGACTCGGTGGCTGGGCTGGTGGGAGGCCAGGCGGCCGCGGGTTTCGGTGCGTACGCTGCGTGGTGCGTGGCCTTCGTGCCCCAAGGTCTGTTTGTGTGCGGCATTATATAACCATCTGTTTGGGTCCCGTCTGCGGTCGGCGAGTGTGGCGTGGCTCCTATTGAGAGCGGGGGTGGGGGCTGTGGTACGAGTGTAGCTGTAGGTGTGACGCGGACGCCGTATGACCGGTCCACTGCACTGGAGTATTTTTTGTAAAACACTACTTTACATTAGTATTAAAACTTGTTGGCGAGGTACTCCACTTAAATCTGCATATACTAAGCACAATATGGTGCGTGGCCAAGCGTACTTTGTGTACTACTGTCAAGTTCCATTGTTTCCTGTGCAAATCTTAAATTGTGTGAGGGAAAAACGCTTGCTGATAAGCCAACGTGTGAGCTGAAATGTTTTTGTGATTTTACCTCCATTGTCTTTTCGCAGTATGTTGTTGTTGTGGTCTTCAGTCCTGAGACTGGTTTGATGCAGCTCTCCATGCTACTCTATCCTGTGCAAGCTTCTTCATCTCCCAGTATCTACTGCAACCTACATCCTTCTGAATCTGCTTAGTGTATTCATCTCTTGGTCTCCCCCTACGATTTTTACCCTCCAACATGTCCTACCAACCAATCCCTTCTTCTAGTCAAGTTGTGCCACAAACTTCTCTTCTCCCCAATCCTATTCAATACCTCCTCATTAGTTACGTGATCTACCCACCTTATCTTCAGCATTCTTCTGTAGCACCACATTTCGAAAGCTTCTATTCTCTTCTTGTCCAAACTAGTTATCGTCCATGTTTCACTTCCATACATGGCTGCACTCCATACAAATACTTTCAGAAACGACTTCCTGACACTTAAATCTATACTCGATGTTAACAAAGTCCTCTTCTTGAGAAACGCTTTCCTTGCCATTGCCAGTCTACATTTTATATCCTCTCTACTTCGACCATCATCGGTTATTTTACTCCCTAAATAGCAAAACTCCTTTACTACTTTAAGTGTCTCATTTCCTAATCTAATTCCCTCAGCATCCCCCGATTTAATTTGGCTACATTCCATTATCCTCGTTTTGCTTTTGTTGATGTTCATCTTATATCCTCCTTTCAAGACACTGTCCATTCCGTTCAACTGCTCTTCCAAGTCCTTTGCTGTCTCTGACAGAATTACAATGTCATCGGCGAACCTCAAAGTTTTTATTTCTTATCCATAGATTTTAATACCTACTCCGAACTTTTCTTTTGTTTCCTTCACTGCTTGCTCAATATACAGATTGAATAACATCGGGGAGAGACTACAACCCTGTCTTACTCCTTTCCCAACCACTGCTTCCCTTTCATGCCCCTCGACTCTTATAACTGCCATCTGGTTTCTGTACAAATTGTAAATAGCCTTTCGCTCCCTGTATTTTACCCCAGCCACCTTCAGAATTTGAAAGAGAGTATTCCAGTTAACATTGTCAAAAGCTTTCTCTAAGTCTACAAATGCTAGAAACGTAGGTTTGCCTTTTCTTAATCTTTCTTCTACGATAAGTCGTAAGGTCAGTATTGCCTCACGTGTTCCAACATTTCTACGGAATCCAAACTGATCTTCCCCGAGGTCGGCTTCTACCAGATTTTCCATTCGTCTGTAAAGAATTCGCGTTAGTATTTTGCAGCTGTGACTTATTAAACTGATAGTTCGGTAATTTTCACATCTGTCAACACCTGCTTTCTTTGGGATTGGAATTATTATATTCTTCTTGAAGTCTGAGGGTATTTCGCCTGTCTCATACATCGTGCTTGTGAATCCCGTCTGGTAGGGATCCCATAATGACGGCCAATATTCAAGTACCCGTGACACGCAGGCTTTGTGAGAAAACTTTGCGGGTGGATCACATTTCCTGATTATTCTTTCAATGACTCTCAATCTGGCAGTATCGTTATTATTTTTATGTGGTCATTCCCTTTGTAATCGCTCCGTACGAGTACTATCAGATATATAATCGCTATTACTGCTTCCAGTGTTTGATCGACAAATATGTAACCATAGAATAACCAAAGCAACAGCTGGCATATTTGTACAGTCTGCTGCGCGGGATGAGCCGAGCGGTCTGGGGCGCTGCAGTCATAGACTGTGCGGGTGGTCCCGGCGGAGCTTCTAGTCCTCCCTCGGGAATGGGTGTGGGTGTTTGTCCTTAGGATAATTTAGGTTAAGTAGTGTATAAGATTGGGGACTGATGACCTTATCAGTTAAGTCCCATAAGGTTTCACACACATTTGAACACTTTTTGTACAGTCTCCATGCTTTTTCGTGTCTGTCATCTTCGCCCCCGTGTGAAACTGTCTGGAGTAATAAGCACTTTCGAACGGGCACTTTGTGAAAATACTTATTCATAGAGACTAGACTGTTGTTTGTAGATGACAAGTTTTCTATAGATCAGTGCTGTCTTAAAAGTGCCACATTCGTGTCGTAAGTGAGAAATTTACAAATGGATGTGATTCAGCTTTCGTGACTCTGACTGACATTTCGTATTAATGTCCTAAGGTATCAGATTGTGATACTTCTTACAACTTGCCCCTTTTAATAGGATATTCGGGTATGAATTATACTCAGTACATACAGATGTCTACGTACAAGTACAGCACTCGTGTGATTATTCATAGATATAGTTTGAAATGGATTGTGGTTCAGTAAAGTAAAATTTAATCTACGCATGAAACTAGTGTTCAACATCTCTAGAAAGGGAGACAATTTTAAGGCATCCATAGAATTATACGAATATTACCACTGCAGTAGTTCCTTCTTCAACAGTGCAACATTTACAGAACGTTTCTGCGTAACTGACTGTTCTTTTGGTGGATTTTACTGGAGTGAACCCATAGATCACTTTCGAAATATTCCACTAATACAGAAATACAGACATATACTATACAGAAATATTTCAGTGAGGCGGTAGCACTACCAATTTCAGGCAAGACGTTTTTACAAAAGTGCGATCAGTTTTAAGCTATTTGAGTGATATGCGTAAAAAAAGAGCGCACAAATCGTTTACTGAGACAATTTTTGGATGCATATGAATATTAATAATTTACAACAGTTAAAGTAAATTTTCATAGTTTCCATCGCTACCTTAATTATACTTTCCAGCGGAGAGATAATGTTGATATTCGTTTATAAGGATGTCCCTGTTCATAATAGGAGCTATTTGTGCACCTCTCGTATTAATTGCTTCAAATGGATCTGAGCACTACGGGACTAACTTCTGAGATCATCAGTCCTCTAGAACTTAGAACTACTTAAACCTAACTAACCTAAGGACATCACACACATCCATGCCCGAGGCAGGATTCGAACCTGCGACCGTAGCGGTCGCGCGGTTCCAGACTGAAGCACCTAGAACCGCTCGGCCACTTGGGCCGGTTCGTATTAATTGTTTGTATATAGTCTACACTTGTCATCCGTTGGCCACAGACAAAAATACAAATTCTGTATGGTGCATATACTGGTAAACCCTGCTTGCTCATTAGTTCTTGTAGTTCAACATAAGGAAAGAGCTTCTGTTCTACGTAACTTCGAGAACATCGTACTCGACGCCACTTAAGGCGTGAATAAGCCATTGAGGTCTGCTATCGATTAATGAAGGTTGTGGAGATGTTGGTGAACAGGAAAGGTAAGCTCAGAATGTCTACACCGGTAAAAATCGAAACATTACTCAACACCTGAGTGCATTGTGTGTAAGGACTTCACACTTACTGAAAAATACTTTGCAACTTAAGTAATAGTAAAAGAGTACGCTAGTATTAACGTCAGGTTTCACAAGGTAACAAAAGTAGCAGCAGTCTAGACTTAGAAACGAACTACAGGAACTATCGGATTGCGAAGAGCAAGGGAGAGAGAGCGGGGGGATGTGCCAAGGGCTACAATGGGTCTTGACGGCGTGTTGCGATAGTTAGCCAGTAATGTAGACGACGGTATCCAGAAAAGCGGACATTGACTGCCCGACACGGATGCTGTTTGTTGGCTACTCAAAAAAAATGCAGTGGCGCCGAATGATTCCGCAGGGTCTCTTTCAAAATCTCTTTTCCAGCAAGAAAATAAATTTTTTCTATCCCACCTGGAAGGCGGCGCGTGGGTCTGCTCCTGTAAAAACTGAAGGGTGGACCGAATGTAGGAAGTGAGTAGGAACAGGAAAAGGTGAAATGCTTCGGTACTGCGTATGGGTTATAAATCTTTTACTTAACTTTGGCTGACATGAGCACGTAGGCCTAGGTGCGAAGCTGTACATCAAGTTACATAGGCCAAATCTGTAGTGGCTCGCCCACTATGATATAGGAACAACGTTGCTTGGTCGTCTGCTCGGCATCAAATGGACTGAATCTTCAGCGACGCTCGTAGAGCTGCACGGCGCCGGCTGGAAGGCGCTGTCGTCGGTGTCGGTGTCGTAGTGCCAACCTACGAACTTGCACCTAAGCCGTGGCATCGTAGCTATCGATACCACAAAACTGGTTGTAGGTTAGGTTAGGTTAGGTTAGGTTAGTGTTGTTTAACGTCCCATCGACAACGAGGTCATTAGAGACGGAGCGCTAGCTCGGGTTAGGGAAGGATGGGGAAGGAAATCGGCCGTGCCCTTTGAAAGGAACCATCCCGGCATTTGCCTGAAACGATTTAGGGAAATCACGGAAAACCTAAATCAGGATGGCTGGAGACGGGATTGAACCGTAGTCCTCCCGAATGCGAGTCCAGTGTGCTAGCCACTGCGCCACCTCGCTCGGTAAAATTGGTTGTAAAAAGAGCAACATCAAGAAGGAGACACGTGATTGCAATGGAATTTAATCTGCAGATTAGAGATATGACAATACACAAGAGAATAGAATAACAGAACTGTACCCGCACTTCGACCGCGAGAATTCAGTACACAGTGTGAAGCCGTCACGTACTGCAGTCAGAGCCTCAAGACGTCGTGTCACGGAATCGAAGAGGGCCTGGATGTGCTGCCGGGGCACACACTGCCACACAGTTTGTGGGCCCAATCACAAAGCACCCATAGCGATTGCAAGAGGAGCAGAACGGACAAGTTGCCGACCCATAACATACTAGACGCGTTCGTGAGTGACATGTGAGGCGAAAGTGCAGGCGAGAGAAGCAGTGGCACCCGTCATTCTGCTCAGAAGGCTTGAGAGTTCCTTGCCACGTGTGACAGGCCGTTGTCCTGCTGAAATGTGGCATGTGGACTTGCTCGTACGGGGTGGGGGGGGGGGGGGGGCATTGCCTCAGGCTCTAAGACGTTCCTGATTTAGTAGTTGCTGTTAAGATTGCCCGCAGTACGTAGAGGCCGAGATCGCAACCTTCTCCTAGGCACTTAAATGTGATTTACAGAGTATCCATTTAGATGTAAAGGTACAGCCAATGTTGCCTCAAGCCACCACATTTCGCATTTATCAGCTATGCCACTCAACAATACAATCGACGCGATAGCTGTCACCTCAGTAGTTGACATCACTGTAAGAGAACCCGGAGCGGGACTAGTCCAAAAACACTAAATTTTGCTACTCAGCACACCAGTAACGGTGCTCATTATTCATAGCAGTCAGAGGCATTGTTGGTTTCTGGGCAATGGAAGCCAGCGCAATAACATACGTGCCACCAGTCCAGGCCTCAGCAGTCATCGTTCCGTTGACGCAAAATGTATGCGTAAACGTTGCACTGCTCCTAAGTCAGCCAACGCGGTGGACGATGCTGTTCTGTCTGTTACGCCAACACGGACAATATGGCGGTCTCCTTACGTTGTGGTCACACTGTGTGATCCGATTTCTCATCATCGCTGTGTGCGACCCTCCTCTGTCCCATGGGTCAGCAGACGCGTCATTATCATGGAGGCATGCTCTGTACAAACCTGTTTTCCGGAGACCAATCACTCTACACGGTTCGAACTCACCCAGGTGCTGATATTGCGCCCTTCAACGTCGACGGAGCGTATCGGCACTTCCTTGTGCGTTTCTCCTTCGTGTGACGGTTCTCCGCTAACCGATCGTCCCGTTGAACAATGACCTGACCGGAACACAAAGGAGAATACGGCAGTACGTACGTGCACGCCATCTCTCAGCAATTTTAATCAGTTAATAGAGTTCCGATGTTCTATACATCCTTCGAGTTTGGAGTGGATCATACCATTTCTTCTGGGCGTTGCAATTTTGACATATAGCTGTGTAGCAAGGTGTAGTGATTGCTACCATTTTCCGTTTACGTCTTAAATGGGCGCTCCTCACAACATTAGGTTACTTTCACAAACGAGTCCTCCAGGCCAGCTAACTCCCAGTAAAGATATTGTTGCGCTCTTGGCGTCCTTTTTCATGCAAAGGAACCTATTCAACGGCCAGTTCTATCTTGGTGAAACTCACTAATTATGAACTTACCAAGTTAATCAAAATTAAAACTGTTGGTAAGTACGTAGCTTTCAGAAAATCGTTAAGCAAATTTGGCCACGTATTAAATGGAAAGCCGTAGGGAGTTGGTTGGGAATGGAAAGACACTGGGACTACAAAACGAAGTGTGCCACAACAGTGATTTATTAACGCCAAAAAAATTAAATCTTTTCCAATTAGAAAATGCACAGTTAAATATTTACATATCATTGAAGAATATCTATTGACAATGCTTAGCAACTGCTCAAACGGTTTAAGACTCATTGATAATTGTCTTTCATTGTCAAGTGAAAGTCATTGCAATAAAAATGTTTAGCGAAGGGCTGCAGGTCACGACCATTCAAACTGTTTTCCTTAACAATTGCACAAACTGCTTAAAGATCAATGTCAAGTGTCTTCCATGCCAAAGTCAAAATAATTTAGTATTAATTAGTTGTGAAAGAAATGGTTGACAAAGAACATGAACTGATGAAACCAATAATTAAGATTAGCATTTGTACAAACGGTTTAAAGCCCAAGAGGAATCAAGAACGAAATTTTGAAGTGCTTACTGAAAAGTAGTAAAATCTTATTTACAAGGGACTTCAGTAGTACCGATATTTAAAAAATAAAATGTGTACAAGATAGCTAAATTAACGGCCGACGGCCATGCAACAAGCTTTACAACTAGTGACGGTATTTTAAGATTTGCCGGAAATTCGGGTAAAACACGAGAAGTCCACAAATAACTATACAGGGAGCTTTAGGGCACAAAGGCCAAACAAACAACAGGCAGAACTTACACTGAAAGGTCGCCTGTAAGTAAAGTTGCTTAAGTTTACTAAAAGGGATGGGGGGTTAATTTAAAAGAAATCATTTACATGATACCATGCCGGCCGCAGTGGCCGTGCGGTTCTGGCGCTGCAGTCCGGAACCGCGGGACTGCTACGGTCGCAGGTTCGAATCCTGCCTCGGGCATGGGTGTGTGTGATGTCCTTAGGTTAGTTAGGTTTAAGTAGTTCTAAGTTCTAGGGGACTTATGACCTAAGATGTTGAGTCCCATAGTGCTCAGAGCCATTTGAACCATTTTTTGAACATGATACCATATGCAATTTAAATAATCAACAAAGATGTTGCAAACGCAGATGAGCAAACGACTGCTAATCACAAACGGTACCCCTAGACTACACGTGACCTTCCAAGATTTACGATTACAGACAGCACTCAGAACTGCTGAGACTTGGTTAGACCGATGGAGTATTAAAGTAAACATCGAGAAGTGCGAAGTAGTTCTGTTCACACGCAGGCAGAAACTACTGCGCAAACTGCAACACTGTAACCAGGGAACACTACATGCACTCCTCCTAATAAGTTTCCAAGAGAAAGTTAGATTCCTCGGTGTGTGGCTGGACCGGAAACTTACGTGGGGGACGACACAGAACACGTTGCCAACAGAGCTCACGCTAGGCTCAGCTCACCGCGGAAAGTACACTAAATAGGAGAGAATCGAGGTCCATACACTTGACACTGACCAGACCTCTGATGACGTACGCAGATCCCGTCTGGGGACTTGCAGCTCCTACACTCCTGCTGGTCATACAGAAGTGCTACGAATCGTCAGCAACGCTCCGTGATACACTCACACCGCGGATCTTCGCAACGAGTACCGCCTTGAAACCTTCAAGTAAGAATTCAGAAAACTCTCCACACGACTATACAAGAACTCGACACACTTGAACAATCCTTTCGTCTTTACACTGAGGAACTGTCGTCACTAACACAGGTGGAAGCATAAACAAGCTAAGACACTGCTAGCTAGGGCGTAACTGCCTAAGGCGAGCTAACATACACTCATCAGTGACAAGATCGGCAAGCCCCTGAACATCAGCAGTACTGACTGGATGTGCCAGCTGCTATCACAGCCGACCAAGAGGCAACAGCAGGGAAGTCGATAAACTCGCACACTAACGCACAAACAAACTGCCAACACTACCTTACACTGTGCATCCGGAATGTGACCTATCGGACACTAACCGATGATGAACCCAACAGATATACTGATGCTAGTCCCAGAAGTCAAAACCGGTACCCAGCAGCAGCCGCCGAAAAACAGCGCCTCGCAACGTCAAAGGTATCCGCCTGCATGATACCCACCACCAACTGATCTAACCCTTGCATGACCTGTCGCAGATCGCTAACAGTCCGCTACTGCTCTTACTACCAACACGACTGTCACATAGGTTTCTTTTTTTTTCTATTGGCTCTTGCCTTTGCATTTTTTTTTTTTTCGCTCTGATCTCCAAACCGGAACCTTTCGTTCAAGTTTCGACCTAATCGATATCCAGATGATCGGGTATTAATGGTTAATCATAACAAGACGCACGCAAACATTGCAGTACCCATATCCTGCGAAGACCTCACGTAGAAAACTAACCACTATACACAGATGTCAGTAGACCTCTTGTGTTGGCCATCATGCCGGTATGGGTATGGAGGAGCTCCACTCATACAAAAAAAAAAGAGCAAACGACGGCAGCAACCAGTCAAATACACAGACAGAACGGGCAGGGCCGAGAGGGTAGCATTGTTTATAATCAGATGACAAAGTAGTTGCTACACAGGAGGCTAGTTCGAAAAATAACAAGTGATAAATAACACGCACGTGAGGTAATCATCTGCCAATCTCCCTTACCAAATGTATACATTTTTCATAGACGAGTTACAAAATCTGTTCGGTGAATGGATCGATTAAGGCATACAGCGAGGTCCCTGATAAGTAACGCATTAAGCATTGGCTAATCTGTAACCCACACATGCAAGCAGACTTAAACAGTAATCTATTTAAATTTAAAGCTAATGCGTAAAATAAAGCCAACTGCGCAAGTACTAAGCCACAGGCAGTAATGTATTGGAAATGAGCGTTTGGCGTCATTGGCCGGGAGGCCCCTTACGGGGCAGGTCCGGCCGCAATGGTGCAGGTCTTACAGGTCTTATTACATTCGACTCCACAATAATAATGATGAAGACAACACAACACCCAGTCGCTGAGCAGAGAAAACCCCCGGGAATCGAACCCGGGCCCCTTAGGACGGCAGGCCGTCACGCTGAACTTTTTTTAAAAATCTCATTTTGTTCGTTATAGATCATTTCAATTCTTCGTGGCGGACGTCCCTTGACGCCCGTTGAAGTTCGTTACTGAACCATTTACTCAGTTTTTTATTACAGAGGGCAGCTAACCCTCTGACCGGAAACGCTGAGCTACCGTGAAGGCCCATTCAGCTATCGGGGCGGACAGTAATTTAATGAAAGGCCAAAGCCATCAAAAGGCTAATGAACATCGAATAAACAATAATTTTATAAAAACACCAGAGAGTAGATAAAATGTAAGAAGGTAGATTATTAAACTTCCTGGCAGATTAAAACTGTGTGCCCGACCGTGACTCGAACTCGGGACCTTTGCCTTTCGCGGGCAAGTGCTCTACCAAATGTGAGGACCAATGTGAGGACCGGGCGTGAGTCGTGCTTCGGTAGCTCAGTTGCCTGCGAAAGGCAAAGGTCCCAAGTTCGAGTCTCGGTCGGGCACACAGTTTTAATCTGCCAGGAAGTTTCATATCAGCGCACACTCCGCTGCAGAGTGAAAATCTCATTCAGGTAGATTATTGTCAATCTTAACAGTAAGTGACCTGAACACTGCTTTAATAAAATGAAAAATAGCTTAGAATGGAAAACATGACACAAAAGAACAGGATGATAATCTGAAAAATGATATGACAGAAAGCACCTCTTCTTACCATTGCAAGTTAGCACTTCGCTAACTAACGTGCGAGCTGACAACCAAATTTTAAATTTGATGCACGTCCATCACAAATCGTGGATTCTTGTATAGGCATCAAAAGACAAACGAGCACCTTTAGCTTACAACACCAGACCGTAGTATTGACACAAGTATCAAGAAGGTTCACAAGGAACCAGGATGACATTTTTTCCACACAAGGTAAGAACAAATTAGTGCCTGATACCAAAGCGCCTCACTATAGTCAACAATATGGCAGGCAACCATTCCCCGCGTAGGCTCACTCCCTTCAGTGGTCAAGTAGCTGATGCTAGAACCTCAAAGGCAACCCATGTTCACGGCACAGACTGATTATTTACGAAATAAAAAAGTTACATTCCAGTACAGTTAACTGATCTTGAAATTTTTTCAATCAGTTGTATTAAAAAACTTCACCCATTTAAGTGTGTCACTACATATACTTGTAACGATGAAAGGACTAGAGAACGTTACAAATTTGAATGTGTCACTACATAAACATATAACGATGTAAGGACTAGGGAATGTTACTTGCATGGCCTGTTAATCAGATTCGGAGAGTGTTCTTATGCCTAGAAGGTAAGTTAGTTGACTACTAGAATGTGCAGAGAGTCGTACTGAAGTAATGTTCCTAGCCACATAGTCAGAGACATCTTTTCCGTTAGTGACATCCCAATCAGTGGAAATCTCCACACGTGAACTCCGCAACACGACGGCAAGACCCCATATCAGTCGGGTGTCGACACTATGCCACACAGTTATAAAGAAGCTATGTTGAAAATCTGACTCGAAAACGTTTACTCGACTTTAAAGGCACCACTACAGTGGTTATCTCTCCTTTCGGAATGCAGTCATGAGCAATGAAAAGTACAGTACGAATAGGAATTGGTCAGCACTCAGGAATTACCTGTTGACCGAACAAATTCCTGTCGTCAAAATTCTTCGCCTTTCTGAGCGTATAGCATATCCTGAGATTTAACGAAGTTTCATTCGCGAACAATTCTTTGAAATAACTAACGTCCGTAAGCGCTTACACAAGATTCAGTTTTCTTGGTTTTAACATCATAAGCAATTCGAGAGAAATCTACAGAGGCGAGGTAATATGTTGCTTCACTTGCTGAAAAGTATGCTCTCGGACTTTTGGTAGCAATCTTCCCTGTCATGGATAACGGCCGTTTTGTAGCGTCTGCCACTGGATATTTTTCTGCGTCTCTCTGATACTTGAACTTATTAAACGACCCCGTTCAAAAAGAGGTGCTCTTCGTAAGGCCTACTGTGTCTTGTTTATTAATGTTGCCTAGTACAGGTCGCAGATGGACTTGCTATAGCCAATAACCGGTCCAACATGCGTTTTGTAAGTTATTTCCTTCGCAGATGAATTATATTTCTTTAGAATTCCTTCAATGAATTCACCGATTATCCTAAAATAATTTTTAATGTGGTCGCTTCAGGGTGAATTGCTCTAGACGTATACTCTTGGATTTTCCACGGTTGTAATTCCACTGACTGATCGCCAACAGCTAGTTTGAGTTTCCGTCGTTTCTTAAGATATACACTCCTGGAAATGGAAAAAAGTACACATTGACACCGGTGTGTCAGACCCACCATACTTGCTCCGGACACTGCGAGAGGCCTGTACAAGCAATGATCACACGCACGGCACAGCGGACACACCAGGAACCGCGGTGTTGGCCGTCGAATGGCGCTAGCTGCGCAGCATTTGTGCACCGCCGCCGTCAGTGTCAGCCAGTTTGCCGTGGCATACGGAGCTCCATCGCAGTCTTTAACACTGGTAGCATGCCGCGACGCGCGGACGTGAACCGTATGTGCAGTTGACGGACTTTGAGCGAGGGCGTATAGTGGGCATGCGGGAGGCCGGGTGGACGTACCGCCGAATTGCTCAACACGTGGGGCGTGAGGTCTCCACAGTACATCGATGTTGTCGCCAGTGGTCGGCGGAAGGTGCACGTGCCCGTCGACCTGGGACCGGACCGCAGCGACGCACGGATGCACGCCAAGACCGTAGGATCCTACGCAGTGCCGTAGGGGACCGCACCGCCACTTCCCAGCAAATTAGGGACACTGTTGCTCCTGGGGTATCGGCGAGGACCATTCGCAACCGTCTCCATGAAGCTGGGCTACGGTCCCGCACACCGTTAGGCCGTCTTCCGCTCACGCCCCAACATCGTGCAGCCCGCCTCCAATGGTGTCGCGACAGGCGTGAATGGAGGGACGAATGGAGACGTGTCGTCTTCAGCGATGAGAGTCGCTTCTGCCTTGGTGTTAATGATGGTCGTATACGTGTTTGGCGCCGTGCAGGTGAGCGCCACAATCAGGACTGCATACGACCGAGGCACACAGGGCCAACACCCGGCATCATGGTGTGGGGAGCGATCTCCTACACTGGCCGTACACCACTGGTGATCGTCGAGGGGACACTGAATAGTGCACGGTACATCCAAACCGTCATCGAACCCATCGTTCTACCATTCCTAGACCGGCAAGGGAACTTGCTGTTCCAACAGGACAATGCACGTCCGCATGTATCCCGTGCCACTCAACGTGCTCTAGAAGGTGCAAGTCAACTACCCTGGCCAGCAAGATCTCCGGATCTGTCCCCCATTGAGCATGTTTGGGACTGGATGAAGCGTCGTCTCACGCGGTCTGCACGTCCAGCACGAACGCTGGTCCAACTGAGGCGCCAGGTGGAAATGGCATGGCAAGCCGTTCCACAGGACTACATCCAGCATCTCTACGATCGTCTCCATGGGAGAATAGCAGCCTGCATTGCTGCGAAAGGTGGATATACACTGTACTAGTGCCGACATTGTGCATGCTCTGTTGCCTGTGTCTATGTGCCTGTGGTTCTGTCAGTGTGATCATGTGATGTATCTGACCCCAGGAATGTGTCAATAAAGTTTCCCCTTCCTGGGACAATGAATTCACGGTGTTCTTATTTCAATTTCCAGGAGTGTAATTTCGACATGCCGTAACAGTAACGGTCTTACAACACTTCCTTGCGGTTACATTCACACCTGACGACTACCCACTATGGAGAAAGAGAACTAACTTCTGTTGGCCCGGAAGACTCCAATCGAAAGATGATTGGGTGTTCCGCAGCCTGAAATCTTGTTTACCAGGTGAAATGCGGAATCATACCGAATTCCTTCCTAGACACGAGGAATTCAGCGTTGATCTGAGAGCCTTTCTCTAATGTTTTATCGATCTAGGTTACGAACAGAGCGAGCATGTTTTCACGCAATTACAGCTAGTAGATCCATTTAGATTCGGACTTAGAGACAGTAATACGGGATCATAAAGCTTGTAATTCCATTTTCCTTCGGCCCAGACTTAAATCTACTTCTATATCTACATGATTACTCCGCAATTTACAATTAAATGCGTGGCA
The DNA here is from genome assembly GCF_023864275.1 of Schistocerca cancellata. Lineage (NCBI taxonomy): Eukaryota > Metazoa > Arthropoda > Insecta > Orthoptera > Acrididae > Schistocerca > Schistocerca cancellata. Next base: position 602,279,757 of record NC_064631.1, on the reverse strand, counting down.
GAGGATTATTCATCAGACAACCTTCAAGCTATTACTCTGCGTTTCCACTCACAAACAGCGTTCAGGAAAAACGAATACTTAAATCTTTCTGTGCGAGCTCTGATTTCTCTTATTTTATCATGATCATCATCTCTCGCTATTTAGTTCCGAGCCAACAGAATATTATCGCATACGGAGAGAGTTGGTCACTGAAGTTTCGTGGGAAGATTCTGCACCGGCCGGGGCGGCCGAGTGGTTCTAGGCGCTACAGTCTGGAACCGCGCGATCGCTACGGTATTAAGCGGAGGTAGTTCATTTGAACATTTCAGCTATTAGTAAGATTCACAAAACACCCTAAAACATCGTAGGTAGGGTGGATGCAGTGACAAGAGTGCCAATATGATCACTTGTTCCTTATTAACTGAAGAAAATTGTCCAACGCCAGTGTAGCTGAATTGAAATCTCATGCTTGTAAATATTTGTGGCAGAAACTGAAAGCAAAACAATGATATCTGTACAAATCACTGTTCTGTATCGACAGCCTATAAAAGTGCTTGTCCCTATTCATGATAGATTGAAAACCTTATTACAGTTTCTTGGACCGTTTATGAAATACATGGTGTATCAAAGAAAATCATCGAATTAAAAAAAAAATCACAGCTATGGTGTTATTTGAGATGTATGCATGAACAACGTACTGTTGGAAAGAGCAAACTTTCGAGTTTTACATGGTTCCCGCTAGGTAGCAGCAGTGTGCGACCACTTCAGTTCTAGTCAAAGTAGTGTCGGGGCAACAGAAAGCGTTTTGTGTTCTACCTTTTGCGCAGTGCGGTCCAGTAATAACTGTTCAGCGTGACTTTCGTAGTAGGTATGGTGTGGATCTTCCTACAGTACAGAGCACTAGACGATGGCATGAACAATTCCGAGAAAGAGGTTGTTTGTGTGAAAGCAAATCGCTGAGCCATCCACAAGTGTCTGACACAGACGTCGAATGCATCCGCCATAGTTTCACAAGGAGTCCGCAGAAATCCGTTAGCCGTGCAGCTCGACAGCTCAACATGCCCCCATTGCCCGCCTAGCGTGTGTTGCGACTACGTTTACACATGAAACCATACAAAACTCAGCTACTGCAAGCTGAAGGAACGAACAACGGTGTGGGGTTCTGTAATTTTGTTCTTGGTATGATGGAAGATTACAGTTTTCTTCCAGGCTTAGTGTTTAGTGACGAGGCAAGATTCAAATTAAATGGAAAGCTGAACTGTCATAATGTAAAAATATGTGGTATGGAACAGCCACATGAAGTTCTGCGACATGAGAGGGACTCTCCAAAATTTAATGTGTTTTGTGCAGTTTCACGGGAAACGGTGTTTGGTCCATTTTTCTTTGCCGCGGAGACTGTTACAGGAACCACAAATCTCGATCCGCTTGAGAACCTTTTCCCACAGTTGGAGACTGATTCGAACGACTTGATTTGCCAGCAGGGTGGGGCACCGCCACACTGGCATCTGGAAGTGCGGGAATTTTTTAAATCGCATTACTGAACGATGGATCGATCTCACAGGACCGAATGATTCTGGCTCACATTACTGGCCTCCAAGGTCACCGGACCTGACTGTATGTGATTATTTCTTGTAGGGGTTTATAAAACACTCTGTTTATGTGCCTCCGTCACCAACAACAATGGGTGAACTGGGACATTGTATAACAGTAGCTGTGGAAGCTGTAATTCAGGACATGCTCGCTGCAGTGTGGGAACAATTTGAATACCGCATTGACATATGCCGTGCCTCTAAGGGGGACAAATTGAACACCTATGAAAAGGTATGAAAGAAAACCTTTTTGAGTTTCCCGTTCATCAGAAATCAAAATTCATTGTTCATGCCTATTAACTTCAGAAATATAGACGTGCCAAATCGGATGTTCCTTCTTGATACACCACGTATTACAACTGTCTACATTACCTGTGACCCCATGCCCAGTGTGTGTGTGTGTGTGTGTGTGTGTGTGTGTGTGTGTGTGTGTGTGCGTTGCAGAAAGCAGAGAAAGTTTTCAGCGTCACAGTAGTATCCATCAAGCTTAAATTCCGACCTTCGATGTGCAGTACATTGTTTTAAGACCTCAGTGAGTGGAAATGTAAGATCCCACAGTATGAAATATACGTGAGAGAGGTGCCGGAATGCTAAGACACTGGTAGCATTCAAGATGCCGATGGTACAAATGTCTGTCCAGTTATTCAGATTTAGGTTTCCAGAAGCTGATTAAGGCTTTCCCATTCTTCCCCAATTCGACTTTAGCTGCGTCTCTTGTGGCCTCGTCTTCTGCCATGGCGAATATCCGGAAAAGGAGGGTGTTTCTAGCTGAGTTTTACATGCATGCTTGCAGACGGTGTAGTGCCGGTCACCCGCTCCCTGTCCCCCGCTGGCAAGGCACAGCGGACGGCCTCCCGGAAGGTGACACGCGCGCTGGCCCTGCTGTGACGTAACCTCGGACGGTCGGTGCTCGGCAGAAGAGCCGAGGCGAGCTGTGGCGTGGCGTGCTGTGCTGTGCTGTGGCGAAACTCCGCCCGATCTGGGACGCCTGAGCGCGGCAGATGCGCCGTGAAAGTCCCGGCTTCTGGGTCAGCCGCCTCGCCGCCTCCTCTTCTCGCCGTCCCTCTCTTTGCGGCCAGACTTGAGACCTGCCGCAGCCTCCCGCTGCACTCCTCAGCCGGATTCCCTTCGCAGGCCCTGCAGCTATTTTCTCCTCGCTCTGTCAGTTCATTTACTGTGCTCCACTTAAACTCATCATGTAGCCTTCTCGTCTATGCAGGGTATTCATAGATTCGCGCTACGTACTTGTAGGATTTGTAGAGTGGAATGAGTGCATAATATTTTCATTACAAACACACGTTCGGAAACGTACCGTTTTCGTTCCACGACGGTTTCAGTTCAGATCTTTATATCATCGACTTTTTCTTGAGGAATTGAACTATGCATGATGTAGCACAATTATTAGGTAACAGTTATTTTATTATTATTTTGAGCTCTTCTTTATTACAGAGGCTTTTCTCCAACATAATAATTTACTCGGAAATTACAATACAAAGTATAAACGTTCTAAAACTATATTTTCAGAATATTCCTCCAGGTGTTTCGATCTTGCGTGTCCTCCTCCTCTGCGCCCATTCTTCTCATTGTGTGGTGCACAGTTTGGAGCCAGGCGATCACAGGTCGTCCTCTTCTTCTTCTCCCCTCCGGTTCCCACTCCAGTATCAGTTTTGGTATTCTGGCTTCCTCCATTCGTCGTACATGCCCGTACCACTGTAATTTCTTCCTATCCATTACGTCATATATTCTTCCTTTTATTTCCATTCTCCTTATTATTTCGGTGTTCCTTATCTTTTCTTACCTGGAGATTCTTGCCGATATTCTCCAGAATTCCATCTCTAGAGCTAGTAATTTTTTAATGTGCTTCAGGTTAATTGTCCAGGTCTCCGCTCTATACAGAACCACACTCTCTAATATGGATTTTTATATTAATTTCTTAGTTCTGCTCATTGCATTCCTGCTCCAGAATACTGAGTTAAGCATCCCAGTGACCTTCCGTCCGCTACTAATTATTTTATTGATTTCTGACTCTGATTTTCCCTCGATTTCTAAAATCGATCCCAAATAACAGAAAGTGATTATCTTTTTGATTTTCTTTCCTTGAATGTATAGCTCATCTGAATCATTCTGTTTTCTGGTAATTAATCTTCAAACCCTAAGTTTTGTATGCTACTGCTAGTTGATTGCACATATAGTTCGCATCCTCCCCATCTTCTGCTACGACTACTTGATCATCAGCAGACAATAAATGATGTAGGTAAACTCCATCTCTTATTTCTAATCCCATACTATTACATTTAGGACACCATGTTCTAAGGCTAATAATAATGATGGTGACATGGGACAGCCCTGTAAAAGGCCTTTGCTTGTTCTAAATATCTGTGAAAGTTTATTACCAACTTTCACTTGGCAAATGTTATCTTTATACATCTGTTATACTATTTTAATCAAGGAAGGGTTTATGTTTGCCATATGTAGTGCTCTCCAAAGTCATTTTCTTGGAGTAGCATCATATGCTTCTTCTAGATCTATGAAAATTAATCCTATATTTCTTGATTTTTCCCTATGTTTCTCCAAAATCTGTCGTACTGTGAAGATATGGTCTACACATGATCTCCCAACCGTGAATCCATATTGTTCTTCTTGGTTTCAAAAATTTTTTTCAGTTTGTTTTTAATTACTTTCTCAAAAATTCTCATTACTGTGTTTGTAACACAAATTCCTCGATAGTTTGAACAACAGTACAAAAGGAAATATAACGAAACATCCATTTATCACTTAAGCATATTTTTTGTATTAACACTTAAACACGTATTTACATTATTCCAATGGCTGCACGTACAGAACTGTACTTATGCATTACAACAGCGACCACTAACGTTGTTACAGACATTGCACCTACAAAGCGTCCTCCATCCCACCTGGTGTCTTTTCAGTTTGTAGTGCAGTGGCCAGAACTCGTGCCAGCAGATCGTCCTCTGACTCTGCAGGAGTATCATAAATGAAACTTTAGATACGACCCTTCAAGAAATAGTCCATAGAAGTTAAATCCAGCATCGCGGCTCCCACGCGGTTGGACCATCTCGACCTGTCCATTTTCCACCATTTCGTCTGTTGACATGTCTCCGCACCGCATGTGAGAAGTAAGGGTAGAAACCACGTTCCCTGCTGGACACTCAGTGGCACAGCTTCCAATAACGGCTTCAGTAGGTGGTGTAGGAGGATTAGCTTGAAAAAATGTTCAAATGTGTGAGAATTCCTAAGGGACCAAACTGCTCAGGTTATCGGTCCCTAGACTTACGCATTACTTAAACTAACTTAAACTAACTTATACTAAGAACAACACACACACCCATGCCCGAGGAAGGACTCGAACATCCCGCGGGAGGGGCAGCACAATCCGTGACATGGCGCCTAAAACCACGCGGCCACTACGCGCGGCACCAGTTGAGTGGAAAGAGGTGTGGCCCAGAATGCCTGTCCACATGTTACTATCAAACGAGCGCCGAAATACTTGAACATGTGTGGCACGAGGGTTTTCCTCTGCTTAGACATGGCTGTTTAGCGAATTTAGAATACCGCCTCCATTGAACTTACATTCAAGTGAATAGAACTCGACGAGGAAACAGGCGTTTGTCGATGCAGCGGTGCAGGAGCCACGTGCAGCAGGCAACGCTTTGTGGACTATTGGCTGGACTCATAACGTGTACCCTTTTTAAGTGGTACGGATGTGATGGTTGTTCACGCAGGAAGTCCCTGACGAAACTGTGACTAACACACATTGCAGGGGCCATTATTAAGAGTACTTCTTGACGGGTTCTGTTCAACGAGATGCCGTACATCTTCTCCAAATTCAGGACCGCGGTGCTGCCGTGGAGCAACACAGTCCTGCCTCTTCACGGCGGCGGTACCTGTTTCTCGGAGCCGCTGCGCGACTTGGGCAAAAAGTTTGTGCGATGGCGTGCTACGTTGCGGAAAACAGTCGTGATACAGCCGAGTAGCAGCTCTTCCGTTACCTAGAGCTTCGCCTTACACTTGGACCGTGTCTGTGTTTTGCGAAAACGTATACCGAACCGTGTTTGCTGTATCGGAGACGCACAGGGATTGTATAGTACTCGCAACAAGGCAGACGTTGAGTGACATCAGGTCACCGTCTAACGCAGTACGCGTCATCCAGTCTGCTACATTGCGTACCAGGACAGGCAACTCTGAGAATTTTCTATTTTCTTCGGAGTACGTGGACGCTTTACACGTCTGAACTGAAACCACCGTAGAACTCCCCTCTACAAGTCCTACAAGTTTCTAACGGAAATCTTCGAGCACCATGTATACGAATTCCAACCAGTTCTACTTATTTCATTGATTTTACATCTACCTAAGGTTTCTTGGCTTGTAATCTGAATCCTCTCTTCAACTACTTCCCTCCCCTCCAACTATTCGCAAGAATATAAACACATAAATGGACAAATTCACGACTTTCCGGGATGTAGTTATCTTTCCAGTCTCTTAGATATGCGTTTTCTTCTGTAATGCAGTATTACTTGAGGTAAATCTGGAAGATAGCAACAGTAATAATCTCTGCAGTAGCGATCATAATAATCAAAAGACGCTCCGCGCGTGGTTTTCAACTCTCTTCACTCTCTTCACGCTCCATTGCGAAAAAATTGTGTGTTTATAAAGTGTAAAGATCTAGAAGAAAAACATTTTGCTTATGAAATATCTTGACTAGTTGATATTTGCAACGATAGGCCAATTTAAGAATGCTAATGTATTTCCAGCATGCTGAATTACTTGCAGGGCAGCAACTTCCGTAAATCAGTTTGATATATTTGATCGAATTTTGGCTTCTGGTATTGATTTAGATGGAGGTGGGCTATCCAGTGACCCTGACTCCTGTCTTCTGAAAGCCATGGTGAGTCACACAACCAGATGTCACGTGTTACTAGTAAATCTGCTTGTAGTTTCAGTACGACATCACCTATGGTATTTTAACTCCCAGGACGGTGTCTACATTGACTGGATGTAGTGCGGGTCAGCAATTCTGGCACCTGATTGGAAATGAAGGTTTTCCTTTCGCTTGGATCATTTCGCATCTATTCCAATGTGACTGTTGAGTGACTCCACAAAGTAGCTCTGTTGACACAAAACCTTTTTCCTTGCAGAAGTAAAGAGGGAGTCGTGAGCCGACTAGTGAGGCCAGCAGTTCCAACCTAGGTAAGGTTACCTGCTTGATTGCTGACAACCTGTTCTTGCTGCTAACAATATGCCAGGTGTAACCGTTGCAATAGTTGTCCATGCATACAAAGCAACATCATAAGCTCTTTCATAGGCATCACAGAACACATGCACTTCTGAAGAATCACTTGCATCTGTCACATCCATCCGTCTGGGAATGCGCAACAATGAAAAAGCTTTGAGACCCAAGAGTGACAACTACGTGCAAGATCTGCGGAAAAACTTCCTTCCATGCAAGGCCTCTCAGCCACGTGTTTTGGAAGATTGGTTTAGAAACAATCCCAATAAGTGTGAACAGACCAAGATAGTCATAAAACTGATAGGCTCCTCGAAGAAAGTTTCTCCTGGTTGACAGTTTGTCAATCATGTCTTCTCCTGTACTTTGGAGTCAATGGAAAGAATCATCTTCAGTATTCCACATGACTCCCAAGATCTGCGTTGTGGGCTTGGTTACAAGGTCTTTGGCATGCCACAATGTCTTCAATTCTTTTGAATTCGTAGCCCATTTGGAAAGCAGAAGGCTTAATTTGCAGGAAGAGTACTGTCAGTTCACTATAAACGGTTGTAGTATCATCACTGTCTATCACACTAGCTACAAAATCGTCCATACATCTACATCTACATGATTACTCTGCAATTCACATTTAAGTGCTTGGCAGAGGGTTCATCGAACCACAAACATACTATCTCTCTACCATTCCACTCCCGAACAGCGCGTGGCAAAAACAAACACCTAAACCTTTGTGTTCGAGCTCTGATTTCTCTTATTTCATTTTGATGATCATTCCTACCTATGTAGCTTGGGCTCAACAAAATATTTTCGCATTCGGAAGAGAAAGTTGGTGACTGAAATTTCGTAAATAGATCACGCCGCGACGAAAAACGTCTTTGCTTTAATGACTTCCATCCCAACTCGCGTATCATATCTGCCACACTCTCTCCCCTATTATGTGATAACGCAAAACGAGATGCCCTTTTTTGCACCCTTTCGATGTCCTCCGTCAATCCCACCTGCTAAGGATCCCACACCGCGCAGCAATATTCTAACAGAGGACGAACGAGTGTAGTGTAAGCTGTCTCTTAAGTGGACTTGTTGCATCTTCTAAGTGTCCTGCGAATTAAACGCAGCCTTTGGCTCGTCTTCCCCACAATATTATCTATGTGGTCTTTCCAACTGAAGTTGTTCGTAATTTTAACACCCAGATACTTAGTTGAATTGACAGCCTTGAGAATTGTACTATTTATCGAGTAATGGAATTCCAACGGATTTCTTTTGGAACTCATGTGGATCACCTCACACTTTTCGTTATTTAGCGTCAACTACCACCTGCCACACCATACAGCAATCTTTTCTAAATCGCTTTGCAACTGATACTGGTCTTCGGATGACCTTACTAGACGGTAAATTACAGCATAATCTGCGAATAGCCGAAGAGAACTGCTCAGATTGTCACCCAGGTCATTTATATAGATCAGGAACAGCAGAGGTCCCAGGACGCTTCCCTGGGGAACACCTGATATCACTTCAGTTTTATCGATGATTTGCCGTCTATTACTACGAACTGCGACCTTCCTGACAGGAAATCACGAATCCAGCCGCACAACTGAGACGGTACCCCATAGGCCCGCAGCTTGATTAGAAGTCGCTTGTGAGGAACGGTGTCAAAAGCTTTCCGCAAGTCTAGAAATACGGAATCAACTTGAGATCCCCTGTCGATAGCGGCCATTACTTCGTGCGAATAAAGAGCTAGCTGCGTTGCACAAGAACGATGTTTTCTGAAACCATGCTGATTACGTATCAATAGATCGTTCCCTTCGAGGTGATTCATAATGTTTGAATACAGTATATGCTCCAGAACCCTACTGCAAACCGACGTCAATGATATAGGTCTGTAGTTCGATGGATTAGTCCTACTACCCTTCTTAAACACTGGTGCGACCTGCGCAATTTTCCAATCTGTAGGTACAGATCTATCGGTGAGCGAGCGGTTGTATATGATTGCTAAGTGTGGAGGCATTGTATCAGCGTAATCTGAAAGGAACGTAATCGGTATACAATCTGGACCTGAAGACTTGCCCGTATCAAGTGATTTGAGTTGCTTCGCAACCCCTAAGGTATCTACTTCTAAGAAAATCATGCTAGCAGCTGTTCATGTTTCAAATTCTGGAATATTCCATTCGTCTTCCCTGGTGAAGGAATTTCGGAAAACTGCGTTCAATAACTCCGCTTTAGCGCCGCAGTCGTCGGTAACAGTACCATCGGCACTGCGCAGCGAAGGTATTGACTGCGTCTTGCCGCTTGTGTACTTTACATACGACCAGAATGTCTTCGGATTTCCTGCCAAATTTCGAGACAATGTTTCGTTTTGGAACCTATTAAAGGCATCTCGCATTGAAGTCCGTGTCAAATTTCGTGAGTCTGTAAATTTTAGCCAATCTTCGGGATTTCGCGTTCTTCTGAACTTCGCATGCTTTCTCCGTTGCCTCTGCAACAGCGTTGGGACCTGTTTTGTGTACCATGGGGGATCAGTTCCATCTCTTACCAATTTATGTGGTATGAATACAGAAATGTCAGTGGACGCTGACACTCGTGGATATCTCTCACTATTTATTGACTGGCTGCCTTGTAACAGTGGAAAAAAGGAATGATATTGATGCAAGTCAAAACGATAAACGTTTGAACCGATATGTGATCACATCAACTGTGGTGGTGGAGGCACCGTTTTCACCTCGTTCAACACTATAACAAAAGAACCTAGAGAGGTGTCAGTGCTGTTCGTTCAAGGTCAGCCGTAACCTGGCTTCGTCGACATCACGAGCTAGTCCCGTCGGAAATTTCCGGAATCGTAGCAAGGGTTCAAGTATGTACAGCCGTAAATATGATCAGTTTCAGAGGGCGTCATGCAAGAATGGTGAGTCTAGTTCGTGTGATGATACAGCGAACACAATCCTGTATTTGATGCTTACACTGATATAAACTCCTGGAAATTGAAATAAGAACACCGTGAATTCATTGTCCCAGGAAGGGGAAACTTTATTGACACATTCCTGGGGTCAGATACATCACATGATCACACTGACAGAACCACAGGCACATAGACACAGGCAACAAAGCATGCACAATGTCGGCACTAGTACAGCGTATATCCACCTTTCGCAGCAATGCAGGCTGCTATTCTCCCATGGAGACGATCGTAGAGATGCTGGATGTAGTCCTGTGGAACGGCTTGCCATGCCATTTCCACCTGGCGCCTCAGTTGGACCAGCGTTCGTGCTGGACGTGCAGACCGCGTGAGACGACGCTTCATCCAGTCCCAAACATGCTCAATGGGGGACAGATCCGGAGATCTTGCTGGCCAGGGTAGTTGACTTACACCTTCTAGAGCACGTTGGGTGGCACGGGATACATGCGGACGTGCATTGTCCTGTTGGAACAGCAAGTTCCCTTGCCGGTCTAGGAATGGTAGAATGATGGGTTCGATGACGGTTTGGATGTACCGTGCACTATTCAGTGTCCCCTCGACGATCACCAGTGGTGTACGGCTAGTGTAGGAGATCGCTCCGCACACCATGATGCCGGGTGTTGGCCCTGTGTGCCTCGGTCGTATGCAGTCCTGATTGTGGCGCTCACCTGCACGGCGCCAAACACGCATACGACCATGATTGGCACCAAGGCAGAAGTGACTCTCATCGCTGAAGACGACACGTCTCCATTCGTCCCTCCATTCACGCCTGTCGCGACACCACTGGAGGCGGGCTGCACGATGTTGGGGCGTGAGCGGAAGACGGCCTAACGGTGTGCGGGACCGTAGCCCAGCTTCATGGAGACGGTTGCGAATGGTCCTCGCCGATACCCCAGGAGCAACAGTGTCCCTAATTTGCTGGGAAGTGGCGGTGCGGTCCCCTACGGCACTGCGTAGGATCCTACGGTCTTGGCGTGCATCCGTGCGTCGCTGCGGTCCGGTCCCAGGTCGACGGGCACGTGCACCTTCCGCCGACCACTGGCGACAACATCGATGTACTGTGGAGACCTCACGCCCCACGTGTTGAGCAATTCGGCGGTACGTCCACCCGGCCTCCCGCATGCCCACTATACGCCCTCGCTCAAAGTCTGTCAACTGCACATACGGTTCACGTCCACGCTGTCGCGGCATGCTACCAGTGTTAAAGACTGCGATGGAGCTCCGTATGCCACGGCAAACTGGCTGACACTGACGGCGGCGGTGCACAAATGCTGCGCAGCTAGCACCATTCGACGGCCAACACCGCGGTTCCTGGTGTGTCCGCTGTGCCGTGCGTGTGATCATTGCTTGTACAGCCCTCTCGCAGTGTCCGGAGCAAGTATGGTGGGTCTGACACACCGGTGTCAATGTGTTCTTTTTTCCATTTCCAGGAGTGTATTTCTTCACGATGTATTGTGGCAAGTAAAATACGTTTCCTGCTGTGTAGCTCTCGGGTGCGACTTCTACGTGATCCCTCTTAACACAGTCCGACATATTCTCGTGATAAACGTGTCTCATTTGTTCATTCCCTTGCAACTTGTTTTGCAAACAGCGAAGACATGCCTTAGCATTTCAGAAAGTACATCCTTCTTCCCAGCCAAGCATACAATTCTGCGGCCATTGTCCATACGGTATTATTCTCGGAACTTTTTCCATACAGGGTGGTGCGTTGGTGTCAATGTTCGCTCTGTTATGCCAATTGTCTCCAAGTCCCAAAAGCGGCACACTGACACATCAGGCATCTCATTGCTGGTACTCTGAGTGATAGTTGACATCTGTCTCGTTAGTTGCAGTACCATTCAGTTTCCACTGAGAACGTAGCCGCAGACTGTGGGCAGAAGAACCAATGAAAATGTTCCAAAGTCACAATTTTCCAATAATATTCAACTCCAATCAGAGCTTAATTGGGTAGATCTTCAGTGCCTCCTCTCGGATCTGTCAAATGTGTACCCTCCATCAAGACCATATCTCCTACGTTTTGTGGTACTGTCGGTTGGTGAGAGAATTTGTTGCTGCTTTCGAAAGCTGTAACTGATATGTGGGTGTTGCTGAAGTACCCATGATATCAAAATGAACCTTTCTCCTTGAGAATGGTGAAATGCACCATGACTCAAATGTCGTTATATCCAGAGTTATTGTGTCAATGATGCTGAGATGGAGACATTCTGTCGGTGAATGGGGGATAAGACTTGACTGACTCCCTGTGTCTAGGATGGCTTGTATCAGTTTAGTCCTTCTGTTTGGTCCTCTGATACTCACAAGAGCAGTTTAGAAGTAAATGAAGTTAGAAGTCGTCCTTTAAATTTTGTTCACTGTCGTGGAGTGGTTATTACAGATGGAAAAGTGATTCTCACCTCACATTACGCATAGGATACGCTTCCTCGTTTAAAGTACTGGCGTTTGTTGTCGCCACATCTAAGGCGTAAGAAGCAGCGGTTCGTTTTCTTTAGGCTACTTATTCTAGTCTGTAAGCTTGCAATATTTCGGCAATCTTGGCCCCAGTGGTCCCTTTCTTCACAGTACACACAGAAAGGGTCTGAGTTTTGTTGTTTCTTCATACTGTCATCCTTGACATGAAAGGCAGATGCTGTACGTAGATAATTCTTTTGTGCAATGGTATCTCCACGTATCTTGCATGTGTTGATGGGTCCTTTCACCTGTTCTTTGAAGAACTTCATAAGTTGTGTGAGATTCCCTTCTTGGATCTACCACCTTCTTGCATCTACAAGCCAGTTTCCGTTAATTTCTTTTGAAAACGCACGTAGAAGCTCGGGGACAAGCAGCCTACCATAAGAGTCCACATTCTCTCCTAGCACGCGAATCCGTTTGTAGCACTCAGTGTAGTGGAATTGAGAGTCTCTGGATCGCTTGAAGTGTTGAGGTTATCCAAAAAGTCTAAGTTGCTTTGGATGGTTCTGTTTTAATCCCCATAGATTTAAAAATCTGCTTCGTCTGTCAGCTGTAGCAACAATCCCAACGACCTAATCCTTGAGTTCCCCATATAATGCTTATTCGTAACAGACACCATCGGGTTTTTATCTATGGAAATGGTGAGCTGCTCCCAGAATCGAGACTACTGTGTCACTTGAGAAAGAATGCAGTTTGATAAAACTATTTATACCCCCCTCCCCCTCCCTGACCTTCAGTCAGACAGCTCGCCTGTGTTATAACGCCTACCTGTGTTGTGCGTTGCCAGGAAAACAACATTTACCTATGATGCTGCTGCCAGCACTGTCACCTGGCCTCAAACCCTCGACTGCTGCCTAACTGCCCAGGCCCTCAGTTCCCCTGTCACCACCACGCGTCTAGACGATGGGTCTACTCGCTGCCTTCACATGTTATGGGACTTGTAGGAGGACCATCCAACTCTGTGACGCTGGGGTCTAACGCTACCGCTGCAGTCAGCAGTCCAGGGTTCGTGTCGTGTGCCACATAACAGTCTGTCACAACAGTGAAGCAACTGGCCACCACGCTAGTATTCGCTTCGCTGCCATTCTGCCATCAGCCAATCCAGGTGCTGTGTCCGCCGCTTCCAACTCACGATCCGGTGCACTGGCATTCAGCGAGAAAGCACACTGTCTACCAGCAATGTTCGTACGCCTCGGAACCGTTCACTGAGCCTACTGCACTAAACAGGAGACATCATGAGATGATGCCAGGGTGCGCCCTGTTGAGGTCACGTGCATATAGTACTTCAAAACCGCTGAAGTAATATGTCATGGATACACTCAAGTATTTCTGTAGCTTGTCTGTTATGGCACCACATTCTGGTGACATAAGTGGGACAGAGTGCACGTTGACAGAGTGCGGAAGGAACGTCGGCGACAACAGTCACATCTGTCAGTAGCAGCTTGGACTTTAACTTAAAACCACTTGTGGGATTCCCTACATCCTTGGTCATCACCTCTCCGTGCTTTTTCCGTAATGTCAGGATCACACTGAGACGACAAAATTCATGGGTTAGCGATATGCACATATACAAATGGCTGTAGTATCGCGTATACAAGGTATGAAACGGCGGCGCACTGGTGGAGCTGACATTTGTACTCAGGTGAGTCATGTCATGTTGGAGCTAGGCACATGCGGCGTTCTACTTCGGAAATCGTTAGGGGAATCAAATATTCCGAATACGCAGTGTCGATAGAGTGACGATAATACGAAAATTCAAGCATTACCTCTCACCATAGACGACGATGTGGTCAAGGTTCAAATGGTTCAAATGGCTCTGAGCACTATGGGACTTAACATCTGAGGTCATCAGTCCCCTAGAACTTGGAACTACTTAAACCTAACTAACCTAAGGACATCACTCACATCCATGCCCGAGGCCTTATTCGAACCTGCGACCGTAGCGGTCGCACGGTTTCAGACTGAAGCGCCTAGAACCGCTCGGCCACTTCGGCCGTTTTGTGGTCAAGGACTACCACTTAACGACCGAGAGCAACGACGTTTGCGTTGAGTTGTCAGTGCTAACAGACAAACAACACTGCGTAAAATAACTGTGGGACGTACGATGAGCATATTCGCTAGGACAGTGCGGCGAAATTTGGCGTTAATCGGCTGTGGGAGTAGACGACCGACGGGAGTGCCATTGCTAACAGCACGACATCGTCCACGGATTCTCTCCTGGGCTCATGACCATATCGATTGGATCCAAGACGACTGGGAAACCGTGGACAAGTCAGATGCGTCCCGATTTCAGTTGGTAAGAGCTGATCAGGGTTCGAGTGTTGCCCAGACCCCACTAAGCCGTGGATCCAACTTGTCAACAAGGCTCTGTGCAAGCTGGTGGTGGCTACATAATGGTGTGAGCTGTGTTTACGTGGAATGGAATGGATCCTCTGGTCCAATTGAACTGATCATTGACTGGAAATGTTCGGCTACTTGGAGACCATTTGCTGCCATTCATGGACTTCACGTTCGCATACAACAACGAAATTTCTATCGATGGCAATGCGCCCTGTCACTGGGCCACATATTGTTCGCTACTGGTTTGAAGAACATTCTGGACAATTCGAGCGAATGGTTTGGTCATACAGATCGCCCTGCATGAGCCTCATCCAACATTTACGGGGCGTAATCGAGAGGTTAGTGAGAAGCACAAAATCTTGTACTGGCAGCTCTGTCGCTATCATGGACGCCTATAGAAACAGCATGGCTCAATATTTCTGCAGGATACTTCCAACGACTTTTTGAGTCCACGTCACGTCGGGTTTCTGCCCTACGCTGGGTAAAACGATATTCGACACGATATTAGGTGGTATCCCACGACTTTTGTCACCTCAGTGTAGATACAGTGGTAGTATTCGGATAAACACAAGCGCTGATCTGTTAACACCCGTAACGTGCACCAAATGCAATATACCGGAACGCTCCACTTCGAGCATCAAGTTGCACACTGTAGCGTGCTGAGTGTAACACTCAAAAGGCCATTAAGTGTCGAGAGTGCGCCTTGTTCAGGCGAGGAAAACTTTGGGTTCATGAAAACTCAGCAAAATGTCAAGAGTAGGACAGAACAGCCATGGGGCTTTTTAAATAATGATTTTATAAAGTAGTGTCAATAGTTTGGAATAATTAAGTATGACATGAGAACCACGAATTTCAATAAGTGAGGATGTAGGTCGATGCATCTGGCCCAGCACCTTCCACCGAAGGGCCACTTCCTTGCTTCAATCTGTTTCCGGGAGACAGTGACTAGGGCCACGGATACTTCCCACACTTCGAGAGGCTTCTCCGCGACGGAGGAACGCGGCAAAACTACATCTAGCATATGATCAGCTCCGGACAGTAGTATTTATATCCCTCGGGGTCAGCCAGCCATCGTCGGATACTTGGGCTTTGTTATGACGCCCAGCCTGTGTTGGACGCTGCCACGAAGAATACGACATATCTACGATGTTGACACTAGCACCGTCACTGGGCCTCGAACCCTCGACTGCGCAAACTCTTGGGAATCTTGTAGGCTTCTGCTGCCACCACGGGTCTACTCGCGGACTCAAAAAGTCTTCACATGTTCCAGGACTCGAACTGAGGTCCCCAGCATTGTACCACTGTGGCCTGAAGCAGGCTCCCGTAGCTGTCCATCCTCTGGTACGGAGTTCGAAGCATCGAGTCGCCCTGGCGTCTCCTCTGCGACAGAATCAGACCCCGTGGTGGGCCTGCACACAGGCCCCGGGTTCTCGAGACGTCGCCAGGGTCCTGATACAGTCAGTGGACATGTGCTGCCGGTGACAAGGGCGGCGCTGTTACGTCGACGCTCTCGGAGACGCCGTGACAGGGTATTTGTCCCACTCGCCGAGGTCTCTGGGGATCTACACCCGTGACCAAGAAAACTGTATGTTTCTAAATAATAAGCAATAACGACTTCTTCCACTGCACCCACAACAAACTCTGCTAGAGGATCACTCGGCCGGCCTCTAAGACCGAGCGGTTCTAGGCGCTTCAGTCCGGAACAGCGCGACTGCTACGGTCGCAGTTTCGAATCCTGCCTCGGGCATGGATGTGTGTGGTGTTCTTAGTTTAGTTAGATTTAAGTAGTTCTAAGTTCTACGGGACTGATGACCTCAGATGTTAAGTCCCATAGTGTTCAGAGCCATTTGAACCATTTTTAGAATCACTCGCCCCTCTGAACCATACCGACATCCGTCACATGACTCACAAAGTCTAATCATTGTACATTACGTTAAGCCGATTAGACTTCTTGAGTTATGATATGAAGGGCTTATTTCAATAGTGGTACAAGTCCACTACATCCACTTTTGTGTCTATAATGCTTCTGAAATTAATGAGCCAAACAAACAGAAACAAAGGTTCATCTCTAGCAAGGAGCCATATGCTTGAATATTTCTGGTATCTCAACTGCAGATTTTTCAGCGCTCATTTAACTTTCGGACTCCGTACCTCAATATGAACAAAAATGGACTTGTACGACTATTGAAATAAGCCCTTCATATTCCGTAAGAATTAGCTTCGAAGATTTTTCGCGAATTTTCAGTCTACACGTACATCCAGATCCATATCACTGAAGTGCATGATGGAGTTCATATTGTACCAGCTATTATATGATCACAGAGCGTGGTATGAATAACTGTTTAAATGCCTCTTTGCGCCCAGCAATTAATGTAATCGTGTCCTCAAGATCCTCACAGAAGCGATGTGTAGGGGATTATAGCATATTCGTCGAGTCATCGTTTAAAGGCGTTTCTCGAAACTTGGAAAGTAGCCTCTCGGGATAGTCTGGGTCTGCCTTCGAGTGTCTGCTAACGCAGTTTCTTCAGATTTTTTGTGACACTCTCCTACGGGTCAAAAAATCCTGTGACCATTCGTGATCTCTTTTTCTCTGTGTATGTTCACGGTTCTCCAGTAGTCCTATTTGTTTTTGGTAACAGACACTTGAGCAGTACTGCAGGATGTGATGCGCGAGATTTGTAAGCAATCTCCTATAAGTGTGATAACACTCGAGTTAAACTCTTAATCGAACCAACATATCAACTTAAATAAGGCATACAGCGCGAGAAATTGAACATCAGGCAGGGAAGAAGGCCACACACAGACCTAAATCTAAATTTCCAATAAATATTGTTGCGACTGATTACTGTACTCTTTTCCACTTGAAGTAAATACAGTCGCTCGACGCATCTATTTCTACATTGAGTCAAGCCCGAAAAGTGTAGATGTGACCAAGTCCAATACTATTCGGAAATCTACAGATACTGCTGCTGTTTGACTTCCGTGATCTGTGGCTTTCAGGAAACTGGTAATAGGGTTTTACACGGTTATTGTTTTTGGAAACCATGCTGGTCGACATGGAGAAAGTGATTGTGTTCGGGGTGTCTTATTAAGTTTTAGCTCAGAATATATCCTAAGATTCTACAATACATTGAAATCAAGGGTACTCGACGGTAGTTTTGTGGATCACTTCCGCTACCTTTATAGTACACAGGTGTGACCTGTGCTTTCCACCATCTACTGAGCACGGTTTTTTGTTCGACGTATCTACAGTATATGGTAATTAAGAGAGGGGCTAACTCAGCCGCATATTCGATGTAGAATCTTTTAGAGAGACCATCCGGCCCTGGAAAGTTATTCAATTTTAACGATTTCAGTTGTTTCTAAACACCATTGTCACAAATATCTATATCATTAATCTCTGTTGTGGTGCTAGTATTTAATTGGGACAATACCCGTGGATGTTCATTTGTAAAGCAACATTGAAAACTGAGTTCAGAGTTCGTGCTTTTGCTTTGCTACCCTCAATTTCATTTCCTCTCTCATCAATGAATGTCGGTACACTAACTTTAGTACCACCAACAGCTCTTACATGTTATCATAACGTCTTTACTTTTGTAGAGATTTTTCTATATGTTCTTCTACGGTACTCACTGGAAGCTTCACGCATTGCCATCTTGACAACCAAACACGTTGCATTCAGCATATTTTAAAGGGACACTCGCCTGTAGCAATACTTTTGATCAGCAGGTCAATAATATCTAATATCTAAATTTTCTAAAAAAATTCATATGATTTTGTACACGAAGTGTTATATTTCAAGCTAAAATCGATAAAAAAATTACTTTATTTCCTACGTTACAGTCAATATGTACTAGCTCTGAATGTGCAGCTAAAATTATTTTTTTAGAAACATTTGAAATTACTAAATATTTGGCACATTGAAAATTTCCATTATTAATTATGCAATTTGGTGCTGTTCATTACGTTTATTTCTGGATTCATTTATAAAATAATAATATAGATTAATAGAAATTCATTTGTCAAGAAAATATGTAAACCCTTTGGAATATTGATATTACGTCAGGGTGAGGTAGCAGTGGTCATGCCTCTAATGTGATCGGACGTGTTTTTGTATTTTTGAAGCACAACGTAATTTCGCCTTTGGTAATGTGAAAATACACATATCAAAAAAAGGTTTTCGTCATCTCGGTTCCGAGGGTACCGGAACCTGTACAGAAAATTGGAATACAGATCAACATAAACATCATTTCCGCCCTTTATATTGCACATGAAAACCACACATTGCATGTTGTACCACCATACTGCGAGACCTACAGAGGTGGTGCTCCAGATTGCTGTACACACCGGTACCTCTAATACCCAGTAGCACGTCCTCTTGCATTGATGCATGCCTGTATTCGTCGTGGAATACTATCCACAAGTTCATCAAGGCACTGTTGGTCCAGATTGTCCCACTCCTCAACGGCGCCTCGGTGTAGATCCCTCAGAATGGTTGGTGGGTCACGTCGTCCGTAAAGAACCCCTTTCAATCTATCACTTGCATGTTCAATAGGGTTCATGCCTGGAGAACATGCTGGTCACTCTAGTCGAGCGATGTCGTTATCCTGAAGGAAGTCATTCACAAGATGTCCACTATGGGGACGCGAATTGTCGTCCATGAAGACGAATACCTTGAAAATATTCTGTCAATATGGTTGCACTATCGGTTGGAGGATGGCATTCACGTATCGTACAGTCGCTACGGCGCCTTCCATGACCATCAGCGACGTACGTAGGCCCCAACATATTGCCACCCCAAAACAGCAGGGAACCTCCACCTTGCTGCACTCACTGAACAGTGTGTCTAAGGTGTTCAGCCCGATCTTGTTGCCTCCAAACACGTCTCCGACGACTGTCTGGTTGAAGGCATATGCACCACTCATCAGTGAAGAAAACGTGATGTCAATCCTGAGCGGTCCATTCGGCATGCTGTTGGGTCCATCTGTACCGCGCTGCATGTTGCATGTTGTCGTGGTTGCAAAGATGGATCTCGCCATAGACGTCGGGAGTGAAGTTGCGCATCATGCAGCCTACTGTGCACAGTTTGAGCCGTAACACGACGTCCTGTGGCTGCACGGGAAGCATTATTCAACATGGTGGTGTTGCTGTCAGGTTTCTTCCGAGCCATAATCCGTAGGTAGCGGTCATCCACTGCAGTAGTAGCCCTTGGGCGGCCTGTCTCTCTGTATTTCCTCCATGTCCGAACAACATCGCTTTGTTTCACTCCTAGACGCCTGGACACTTCCGTTGTTGAGAGCCCTTCCTGGCACAAAGTAACAATGCGGACGCGATCGAACCGCGGTATTGACCGTCTAGGTATGGTTGAAGTACAGACAACACAAGCCGCGTACCTCGTTCCTGGGGGAATGGCTGGAACTGACCGGCTGTCGGACACCCTCAGTCTAATAGGCGCTGCTCATGCATGGTTGTTTACATCTTTGGGCGGGTTTAGTGACATCTCTGAACAGTCAAAGTGACTGTGTCTGTGGTACAATATCAACAGTCAACGTCTATCTTCAGGATTTCTGGGAACCGGGGTGATGCAAAATTTTTTATAATGTGTGTATCAAAGACAGTGTGATATAGAAAAATACGAGAGAACAAAATATAGTGAAAACAAAAAAAAAATTGTACAGGCTTACTTCAAAGTTCATTATGGCAACTGGAACCATGAGATCCTATAATATTAACATTTCAGCTTGAAGAATCAGCCCCTAGACATGAAGAACTGGACCCAAGTACGAGAAAAGAAGATAAGTAAAAAGTCTATTGTAAATATTACTCTTCTCGTATTTTTTGAAAAAAGAGACTTCACCATCGAAAATAGTAGTGGCATCAACAACAAAAATTGTGGGATGGGAAGCTTACAGTCTCCCTAATTCTAACCCTAGACTTTGTTTTAGACCTGTTATGGAAGCCGTTGTTTATTACGCTGTAGAGGCACTTTGTTTAGAAGTTTCTTATATTCAACTGATGATAGTCATAGAACGAAACCGGTTACAGCATAATGAACGTACCTAAAACTCGATTGTGGTGGTTTCTATAAACATCAACATGACTCACCTATGATGGAGCTGGGAATGGTCAAGAGCATTCTGCTTGATGCGTCAGAGAAACATGTGTTGTAAAGTGCGAAAATTACTCATATATCAAGTAGTTCAATGACTTCTGCTATTATTAATACCAACAGAACAGTCAAATCTGTCATTCGTCTCATTACAGAAATTATATGAATTTCCTAGCAGATTTTTCTAGCTTCTCTGGGCTGAGGGTGGAAATTATACGTGTTGCGTTATTGTGTGGTTATTGACCTGTTGAGTTTGAACTGTTGACCTATTTTTGTTTTTCAGGAGAATATCAATGAAAGTTGTTAAGAAACAGTTGGAGGTGGTGTATGACTTCCTAACCGCTTATATTTTCCTGTCCTATCGTTGGATAACTAATGAGGAGGTATTGAATAGGATTGGGGAGAAGAGAAGTTTGTGGCACAACTTGACTAGAAGAAGGGATCGGTTGGTAGGACATGTTTTGAGGCATCAAGGGATCACAAATTTAGCATTGGAGGGCAGTGTGGAGGGTAAAAATCGTAGAGGGAGACCAAGAGATGAATACACTAAGCAGATTCAGAAGGATGTAGGTTGCAGTAGATACTGGGAGATGAAGAAGCTTGCACAGGATAGAGTAGCATGGAGAGCTGCATCAAACCAGTCTCAGGACTGAAGACCACAACAACAACAACATCGTTGGATATCGGAATCCTTCTGAAAGAATTTGAGTCCTATAGGGCTTTGATTGTGACAATGGAGGTTGGTCTTCTGATTACGTCAGTATTTGAATTTCTACACAATATCCTACAAATGATATTTATAAACGAGCTTTCCATCTGTTTTCAGCTCTATAAATTCAAATTTTCCGACGAAATGAGTTACTACATTTTATGGGAAACGTAAACACATATTTTTATTGGCATACATGAAACGCAAGAACATATCTTTGAACGAAGAGAGTACTCTCTCAAGTTTCCGTATATTTATTATTAATCTTCATCTCAAACATTCTACCTCATTTGAGAGACGTACGACCGTAACGCACAAGTGCAAGGACTTTGAAGAGTTGTTACTGGGCGACAGGAAAGTCGGGGCGTTGCGAAGCGACGACGCCGGGAATTCCCAACAGAGCCAACCAGTTTCACTCGCGGCAAGCCCACGTGCATCTTGCGGGCCGGCAGCGTTAGTCCCATTAGCGAAGACCACGTCCAATATTTGCTCCACCAACATGGCGTGGGATGGGAAACACGCATTTAGGGTCACGGAAGAGTTTCCGGCGAAATGGTCACCAGACGTGCCCTCCAACTTGGCGAAAATATCTCCCGTACGAAAACAAATTTGTGTTATGCACTGAAGCGCCAGAGAAACTGGTATAGCCATGTGTATTCAAATACAGAGATATGTAAACAGGCAGAATACGGCGCTGCGGTCGGCAAGCCTATATAAGACAACAAACGTCTGGAACAGCTGTTAGATCGGTTATCGCTGCTACCATGGCAAGTTATCAAGATTTAAATGAGTTTGAACGTGGCGTTAAAGTTGCCGCGTGAGTGGTGGGACACAACGTCTCCGAGGTAACGATGATGTGGGGATTTTCCCGTACGACCATTTAACGAGTATACCATGAATATCAGGAATCCGGTAAAAATTCAAATCTCCGACACCGCTGCGACCGGAAAAAGATCCTGCAGTAACGGGGCCAACAGTGACTGAGAGAATCGTTCAACGTAACAGAAGTACAACCCTTCGGCAAATTGCTGCAGATTTCATCAACAAATGTCATCGTGCGAACCATTCAACGAAACGTCATCGATATGGCCTTCCGGAGCCGAACGCCCACTCGTGTACCCATGATGACTGCACGACACAAAGCTTTACGTCTCGCCTGTGCCCGTCAACACCGAAATTGGAGTATTGATGACTGAAAACATGTTGCCTGGTCGGACGAGCCTCGTTTCGAATTGTGTCGAGCGGATGGAGCCCTGCATGTCAGCAGGGGACTGTTCAAGCTGGTGGAGGCCCTGTAATGGAGTGGGCCTGTGCACTTGCAGTGATATGGGGCCAGAGATACGTGTAGATACGACTCTGACAAATGTCACGTACGTAAACATCCTGTCTGATCACCTGCATCCATTCATGTCCACTCTGCATTCCGAGGGACTTGGGCGACTCCAACAGAACAATGCGACACTCCAGACATCTAGAATTGCTACAGAGTGGCTCCAGGAGCACTCTTCCAAGTTTAAACACTTCCGTTGGCCACCAAACTTCCCAGACATGAACTTTATTGATCATATCTGGGATGACTTGCAACGTGCTGTTCAGGAGAGATCTCCATCCCCTCGTACTCTTACGGATTTATGGACAGCCCTGCAGCATTCATCGTGTCAATTCCCTCCAGCACTACTTCAGACATTAATCGATTCCATGCCACATCGTGTTGCGGCACTTCTCCATGCTCGCGGGGCCCTACACGATATTAGGCAGGTGTGCCAGTTTCTTTGGCTCTTCAGTGTAGATGCCTACATCATTGCCTGTCGCCTAAACATAGAACAAATGTATCATTGAGGATAGTGTATGCTAGTATGAAGCGCCAGATTAAATCATCGCAGTTTTCGGTAACTGAGTGATCGTAATCCGCATCGCGTAATGCGAAGTTTCATTCCGGCTATGATTTTTGAAACCATCTCGATGACCAGTTCCACTAACTTCTATCTTAATCCCACGTCAGTGTTTGATTACAGTACAGACATATACTCTTCAAGAAGAATAAAATAATTCCAATCCCAAAGAAAGCAGGAGTTGAGAGATGTGAAAATTCGAACTATCAGTTTTAATAAGTCACAGCTGCAAAATACTAACGCGAATTCTTTACAGACGAATGGAAAAACTGATAGAAGCTGACCCCGAGGAAGATCAGTTTGGATTCCGTAGAAATGTTGGAACACGTGAGGCAATTCTGACCTTACGACTTATCTTAGAAGAAAGATTAAGGAAAGGCAAACCTACGTTTCTAGCATTTGTAGAATTAGAGAAAGCTTTTGACAATGTTGATTGGAATACTCTCTTTCAAATTCTGAAGGTGGCAGGGGTAAAATACAGGGAGCGAAAGGCTATTTACAATTTGTACAGAAAGCAGATGGCAGGTATAAGAGTCGAGGGACATGAAAGGGAAGCAGTGGTTGGGAAGGGAGTGAGACAGGGTTGTAGTCTATCCCCGATGTTATTCAATCCGTATATTGAGCAAGCAGTAAAGGAAACAAAAAAAAATTCGGAGTAGGTATTAAAATCCATGGAGAAGAAATAAAACTTTGAGGTTCGCCGATGACATTGTAATTCTGTCAGAGACGGCGAAGGACTTGGAAGAGCAGTTGACAGTGTCTTGAAAGGAGGGTACAAGATGAACATCAACAAAAGCAAAACGAGGATAATGTAATGTAGTCGAATTAAGTCGGGTGATGCTGAGGGAATTAGATTAGGAAATGAGACACTTAAAGTAGTAAAGGAGTTTTGCTATTTGGGGAGCAAAATAACTGATGATGGTCGAAGTAGAGAGGATATAAAATGTAGACTGGCAATGGCGAGGAAAACGTTTCTGAAGAAGAGAAATTTGATAACATCGAGTATAGATTCAAGTGTCAGGAAGTCTTTTCTGAAAGTATTTGTATGGAGTGTAGCCAGGTATGGAAGTAAAACGTGGACGATAAATATTTAGACAAGAAGAGAATAGAAGCTTTCGAAATGTGGTGCTACAGAAGAATGCTGAAGATTAGATGGGTTGATCACATAACTAATGAGGAGGTATTGAATAGAATTTGAGAGAAGAGGAGTTTGTGGCACAACTTGACAAGAAGAAGGGACCGGTTGGTAGGACATGTTCTGAGACATAGAGGGATCACCAATTTAGTATTGGAGAGCAGCGTGGAGCGCAAAAATCGAAGAGGGAGACCAAGAGATTAATACTCTAAGCAGATTTAGAAGGATGTAGGCTGCAGTAGGCACTGGGAGATGAAGAGGCTTGCACAGGATAGAGTAGCATGGAGAGCTGCATCAAACCAGTCTCAGGACTGAAGACCACAACAACAGATATTTCGTTGGTGCAAGCCTTATTTGCTTGCTCCAGTGTCGTATGTGCTCAGAAAGAATAGACTCACGGCAGTAGTATAACAGAAACGATCATTTGCCGCAGTTACTAATGTAGTGAATTTAAAGGTGTACTAGTGGTATGAAGATCTTCATAGATTCGAATTCAACGGTACAATTACTTTCACGTTATTTGCGTTGATACGTTCTGTGGCCCCACAGCCGTGGCAAGGCCATTAACAAAGAAAGAAACAACAGTTAGCTAAAGGCCAATACACATCATTGCAGATTCCGGACATATTTTTAACGACTGTCTCATTGGTGAACTTGTTATCACATTATTTGTTTCATTTCGAAGTTTTCCGAACGCTAAATACAAATTTATTCGTGATTAAAATTTCAGAGTGAAGACAGATCACAACAGAGAGATTCATGGGATACGGTGGAACTGTACGCCGGAATCGAAATTTCTGATGCTATCGTTTTGAGAGGATTTGATGGCGGCAACCGTTAATTACAGTAAGGAATTCAAACGGCCCTTCTTCTTCCTCGCCTTGCGACGGTTGGATTCACGGCAGGAGCGGATATCTCTGTGGACGAAAGATAGTACTTGTTCTCTAAGTCCAGCATGCATTCGCTGACCACGTCCCCTCCCAGCAGTTGATACTAGCTCTATTTTTTGAGGTCGTAAGCAAATAAGTGTGCGAGAGTCGTAGAACTCCAGAGCGTAGACGCCCCACACTGTCAGCTTCTCTCGGATATACAGTCTCTGTGAGACGACTCCGATGTACACTAGGCACTTGCCTTCTTGAGTCAGAGCAATGTTCGCCGGCTTATTACCTTGAGCAGAAGGTGGGAATGTCGATCGCATTTAGGCGCCACTGTTTACCATCTGAGAGCGTGACTATGTAGAGCTATTCAACTGAGAAGACCACTTCGCCATGTGTTAAGCCTTCATCACGACCATCCCCTTTTCGCCAACTCGATCGTTAATTCATGGGTTCAGCTCTCATGTTGTGATTATCAAATGAATTCAGCTCTCCACAACAATTTAAACTCCACGGATCGTTTAAGTTCTTTTGATTATAATGTATGTTGATTTCTATATTCATTGATTACTATTTCTATATGTCAGTAGCTCGTCTGCTCAGTAAAATGTGTTATATGACTGTAAATTCTAGAAGAATAGATCCTGTTGTTTAACATTCATGTGCTTCAATTAGAGCTGTATATCTTGTACACTTTCCTCAGTCTCCTGCAAGTAGCAATGAGGTTGAGTGCCTCCCACGGTAGTGACTGAGCATTAAAATTCCTGGCAGTTTTTAAATGTCCGCCCAAGAGAGAGAGCCGGCTGCTACGGCCTAAGAATTCTTTGGCGAAATGTTTTTCGCCTAGCCGCTCAGCGCTTAAGGATACAGCAGGGGGAAACGCAGTTTTCACGAGAGGAGAATCTACACATTGAAAATGACAACAGGTAATGCCATGACTGGCAATGGCAAGGAAAGCGTTTCTGAAGAAGAGAAATTTGTTAACATCGAGTACAGATTGAAGTGTCAGGAAGTCATTTCTGAAAGTATTTGTATGGAGTGTAGCCATGTATGGAAGTGATGCAACAGAGCTACTGAAACTTGACTGGATAAAAAAGTCTATAATACTTGCGGTTTTGCAAAAACAGCCGCATCCCATTCCTATTCTCTGCACATACTTCTATGGTGTGGAGAAAAGCTGTGTCGTAGCGTTATAAAAGAGTTGTTACATTAAAGAAATGAATAATCCGCTATTAGGTTTTGACATCCGAATGTCACTGGCTGAAACAGCGCACAAGAAATAAAAGCATGTAGAAGCGGTGTAAGAAAATTTGTTAGAACTACCATATTAAGAAAACGCTGATAAATGATACTGTATATATATAGAAATGGCTACTCCTGTTATTTGTTTGTATACACCGGACCGGTAGAGAGCTATATTCCAATATTCAGCGTACCTACATAGGACACGCAACAGATAATTATATATATTATCTGGCATATGTAGCTTAATATGAGAC
Source organism: Schistocerca cancellata (assembly GCF_023864275.1). Taxonomy (NCBI): domain Eukaryota; kingdom Metazoa; phylum Arthropoda; class Insecta; order Orthoptera; family Acrididae; genus Schistocerca; species Schistocerca cancellata. The sequence goes on along the minus strand of NC_064631.1, from coordinate 602,252,987 downwards.
TCGTTAACATTTTTGGATTAAGTTGTCCAACACTTACGTATAATTTACTCTTCCGTCTACATATAATTTCAGCAATTTTTTGACACTTTACTTCAACCGGACTTTCAGTTGGTTTCTAGTTCGTCCTCGTTCAGTTACAGTACCAACTTCATTTGGAAAGTTGCTAAGTTCCAGATGACGCAGCGTGCTTCACATTACCAGCGGTGTATTCTGTAATAAAAGATATCGATACTGTGCAGATGAAATGACCTCATAAACTACACACAACAGTATTTTATACTAATTAAATGTTATACACTGCGCTTTTAATGAAATTATATTTCATATATTTCACTTTCAGTAATCGAAATAGCTAAGGCAATCAAATAAAATGATTAGATACATCGCCTTTGGCCAAGAAAACAATATCCAGGTTATGTTAAACACATATATGAACTTACAGTGTTGATATCTTTACGGAAAAAGTATGAGAGGCATTCAGAAAGTAAGAATACAACAACTGTTAAAAATCTAAAAATAAATAGTATATTTATATGAAACTTACGTGGTATGTGTCAAAATATGTTATTATTTCTCCACATAATCGCCGGTGAGATCGCTGCACATTTGAAGTCTGGGAACCAGCTTTTGCATACCGTCAAGATATACCTTCTACTCCACGTCCTGAAACCATTCTGTCATAGTCCCCATGACCTCAACGTTCGAAAAGCACTTCCCACCCAAAAACTCCCCCAGTTCAGTGAAAAGATTCTAATCCAAGAGCGCCGGTTGAATAGGGTGAGAGAGACACAATGTCATATCCAAATGACACGAGCAGATCACGAGTGACTGGGCGGACTGGGATCATGGAGGAGTGACATACCTTGAGTCAGCATTCCTCTGTGATGTTTTTCTCAACTTCTGTAGGGTTTCACAATATAGAGCAGCATTGATGGTGGCCTATCTGGGCAAGAAATGGACCAACAAGAGCCCTTTCCGGCCCCAAATTTTCGGATGATGGAGAATGGGTGTAGCACCACCCCTGCAGAGACTGTCTTTTTGACTCGGGAGTATAGCGAAACACCCCATTTGCTCCCCACTCACAAATTAATCGAGAATGGATTCAGTATCAGTGCGAAAACGTTAAGTGAATAGGCGTGCAGCCGACACGCAATTTTCGAGGTCTTCCACACTCAGTATTTGTGGCACGCACCGTGCACGCAACTTCCTAAGTCGAAGTCTTTGCGACACGGTTTCACTCAGGAGACTTCGTAAGACGTGTGGAAACTTTTCTTTAAGGGATTCAAGAGCCACACAATGATCATCACGAACTTTTTCTTCAACCTGTTGCACAAGGTTTTCTGTTTCGGTACGGTCTTCCTTAAACAACCTGATCCACTGACGATAGATACTGGCCGTCCATTCGTTATCCAAACTGAGGAACAGAGTGGCTGTCCAGTTTCACATCTGCTGTTGGTGGAGCAAAAGGAGGGCACACTGGATGACATGTTATGCTGCTGAGACGGCATTTCGTAACTGAACATCGAACGAGGTGGCGCAGTGGTTACACACTGCACTCGCATTCGGGAGAACGACGGTTCAAATCCGCGGCTGGCCGTCCTGATCTAGGTTTTCCGTGATTTCCCTAAATCGCTTAAGGCAAATGCCGGGATGGTTCCTTCGAAAGGGCTCGGCCGATTTCCGTCTCTCTCTTTTCCCAATGCTCCGTTTCTAATGACCTCGTTGTCGATTGGACGTTAAATACTAAATTCCTTCTCTTCGTAAGTGATTGAGTGGCTCGATAGTTTCATTCGATCTTTACGAACACATCTACATGCCACACGCGGCAAAGCTGAAAAACTGATCCCTTTGTTTTACATTGCCTCTGTTTTCTTACTCTCCGGATGTACCTTGTTCATCGCCGAGAAAAAAAGAAACGTTAACATCACACATCCTATGCAGCGTGAGTCGAAAAATGCGAGAAATGTAAGATGATCAGTTTGATAGCTCAAGCTTGTTAAGTTTACATTGAAAAAACATGCAGATAAATTGAAGAGGTGCTGGAAGGAGATCAGATTGGTTTACAATTGGAAACCATAAAATCATTTGGGAACTTTCAAAACACGTTCGAAATTGTGAGACGGAAGAACATTACTCATACTAATGAGGATAAAGACCAGGGGTAGAAGTGCGTTCACGAAATCCAAGTCAAGAAAAAATATATGTTCGTGCTAAGTAAGGGAGCATTGCAAATAATCGACAATCGTATTCAACTCGTTCCCCATAAAAGCCATGACGCAAAATCTTAGAGTAGAATTAGAAATGCAAGAGCAGTACACATCAATGCTAGGCTTGCAGGTGAAATAACCTTCCCAACCGATAGTGAGAATAGGTTAGGAGACTTGTTGAACGGAACGGGTAACTTACTTGGCTGAGTGTGTGGAGTAACAAGAAACAAAGCTAAGACGAAAGCGACGAAGAGTGGGAGAACGGAAGAAAAGTGAGCTACTTGACTTCAGAATTTGGGAAGAATTTCTCCTTTTAGGAAAATGATTGTGTACTATTAAAATATCATGGTTGTAGAAAAGTTTTCCAAGTACAACTCTTGCTAATCTTTTAGTGTGTATTCCATGACTGCTGCATGAATTTATGGTATAGCGTATAGTGCCTGCACTGGATACCTAATGTGATAGTGGTGTTAGATTTTCTACGCACTCCTACACGAATTGAAACCGCAACATTTGTGCGTAAGCAACCTCTTTTGTAGAATGATTGTGTTTCCAATGAACTGATGTATATCACCTTCTTTACCTACAACTGACAAGTGAGGCTGTGTGATAGTTCCGTTACACATCATTGCAAATTGTTACACCCACGTATTTGCATCAGTTGACGGATTCCCGATGTGATTCATTCATACCGTTGTCAATGACACTACGTTCTTTCTCTTTTTGTAATGCAAAATTTTATATTCTTAAACATTTAAAGCAAGATCAGGCAGTGCTTCATTACATATAATTTAATAATCTGGGAAGTCTGAGGGTACCATTAACATTGTCTGCAAAGTTTTTAATATATAAAGTGAAGAACAAGGATGCGTCACACTTCCTTAGGGAACACCTGAAGTTACTTCTAACTTGTCAATGGTTCTTCATCCAAGACATCATGCTGCGTCCTCCATACCAACAAATCCTCAATTTAGTAAAAATTTCACTTAACATTCGATTGCACTTTTGATAATAAGACTAGATGTGGTACTGAGTCAAATGCTTTTCAGAAATCGAGAAATACTGCATCTCAAATGATTGCCTTGATCCATGCTTTTCAGGATATAATGTGGGGAAAGGCCGAGTTCGGTTTTACATCATTGACGTTTTCGGAATTCATACTGGTTGTCATTGAGTAGCTTGTTGTTCTAGACGTCTCATTACGTTTGAGCTCAAAATACCTTCTAAGATTCTACAACAAATGGATGTCATGGATATTGGACGGTAGTTTTGTGGATCACTTCTGCAATCCTTCTTATCTCTTAGGACAATGAAAGAAATTCGTTGGTTCGTTACCATCTAACCACTTGGCTACATAGCCCGCCCACCTGATTTTCGTTTTCATTAAAGTCATAATTACGTCTCTCATCCCATTCCGTTCCCTGATCCATTTATGTCTGTCTCTCTCGCTATCCCAGTATTTCTCAACAGATATTATTTGCACTATAGTTGAATTATTCGTCCCGTGGGAATCAGCAAATGCATTCATACTTAAGATAATTTTCGTTTATTGCTCAGTCTCAGTTACACATTTTTTATTTGATTACATTTATCGATCACTCAGGATCACGTTCAGATCTAAGTAGCTGCGGCAGTAACTACTTAGATTTGAAGATGATCCTGAGCCACCGAAACATGCAATCTAATTAAAAACGTGCAACTGAGATTGAACAATAAATTAGAATTACCTTATGCATCATTTGGTCATCGTACGATGATAGAATGCCACCATCAGAAGAATACTATGCCATAAACTGTATAGAGTATGCCAGAAACTGTATAGAGTGTGTTGTGTCGAAGGTAACTGTTCTTTCGAGGGGTTAGTGCTGGTATTTCCGTATTTGGAAAGACATTGACATTTTTTTAAGGAATACACTGAAATTCGGCTGTATGTTTCCTATATTTCCTGTGTACAATCTAGATTTCGGCTTTCACACCATTATCGAGTACAATGTTCTTAGACTATTAACGTCATTTTGTTGCGTACATGCAAGACACCATATACACAGTTAATTATCTAAGAACATTGTACTTGATAATGGCGTCAAAATAATATGTCACCGTGAACAGAACACAGCAAAATTAGTTGAAGGTCTAAGATCATTGTACTCGAGAATGGCGGGAAAGCTGAAATCTAGAAGGTGCACAGGAAAAATTCAGAAATATACAATCAAATGGTGGTGTGTTCCTTCAAAACAATTCTGTATTGCTGTTGCTCAGCACCTTCGAAAACATTTCATTGACAGTACATTGCACCACTCTGAAATGAAAGCTGTGCAACCTACGAATAAAAGAAATGTCCTCAATCGTATTTAATGTCAGACACCTTGCTTCCTGCTTTTCCCTTTCCTTACACCCACCATTCACTTGAACTCAGCACTCTAGCGGAATGCTCAAGACACGTATGGAGTCCATCAGATTACTTCTTGTTACTCGTTGCACAGCGCTGGCCTCGACGAAAGGGGAATTTCTCATTACCTGTCAAAGTCTAATCCCGAAGGGAACGTCAATAACCACATCGTTTGTTACACGCAACACGTTTCACGAGGCTGTCAGCTGCATAAGAGCGAGAGGCAGTAATAGACTTGGACAGAGCGGCCGGAATCGATTCCTTTGCGAGGCAGGCCATCGTGACTGGACCCGCCGCCAGAGCACGTGCATCACGCGTGGCGGAAGCTTCGTGCCTCGCTGACCACTGCCTACTCACCGCCTTGGCGTCCAGCAAACAACCTCCCCGTCTCGCAACACCAGACGGTTCAGCGCGGTTCTTTGGCACCTTCAAACTATGGCTAGATACAGCGTCGCGAACTATCTATTAGAAGGTGGAGCCCCCACACGCCTGCGGAGGCATGGTGACCGTCACAAAAGTTCGGCTGTCACATCTGTGTTTGTCAGTTCTAATCGAGGAGTTAACAGCATGCGGGTCTGTGATGTTTTCCGCGCGTATGGGTAGGATTACCCATCAACACTGCTCTATCGATGCAATAGGAAGTGGACGAAAGCCTTTGAAGAGCAGCTGGTTAAAGGGCAGAGGGGAAAAAAGTACCAAGACGAGAGTCAAGGGCAAGAGAAATCTCTGCTATAGCCTAGACAGGTAGTAAGGGCAGTAGTGGGTGTTCTTGCTTGCTGCGACAGATCATGCAAGGATAAGACTATGGTTAGTTACTGGGTATCGTGCAATGCTCGGTATCAATGTCATAGCTTACAGAGTGTCCGTCCGTATCGATGAGAGGTACTGCTCAGACTGGGCACCGACGATGTCTCACGGTCCAGCTGGTTCGTCTGCGCGCCTGTAACAAGCCGTGGTTGTCATCTGTGGTGTCAACTAGTCACAAATCGATCGCACACTTGAAGGTTACGTCCGTTCTGTTTGTGTTTAATGTGCAAATTCACTTCCCTGCTGTCGAAGGCGGGGCAATTGTGTGCGTTCAGCTGGTAGTGACAGTGCGCTTTGCTGAGATGCAGGGCTTCACCGATATTTACGTTCTTTGCGTACCTTCAGATTCCCATATGAGATTAAGCATTCCTAGTAGGGAGTGTCTTCGGGCGATTGTGTTTCCACCTATGGTTGTGATCGTAGATTCCCATATTTAGGACGAAGGGGTTGTTCGAGCGTCCGGCGGTGTGGCCGAGCGGTTCTAGGCGCTTCAGTCTGGAACCACGCGACCTCTACGGTAACAAAAAAATGGTTCAAATGGCTCTGAGCACTATGGGACTTAACATATTAGGTCATCAGTCCCCTAGAACTTAGAACTACTGAAACCTAACTACCCTAAGGACATCACACACATCCATGCCCGAGGCAGGATTCGAACCTGACTGCAGCGCCTAGAACCGCAAGACCACCGCGGCCGGCTCTACGGTAACAGGTTCGAATGCTGCCCCGGGCATGGATGTGTGTGATGTCCTTAGATTAGTTAGGTTTAAGTAGTTCTAAGTTCTAGGGGACTGATGACTTCAGGAGTTAAGTCCCATAGTGCTCAGAGCCATTTGAACCACTTTGTAGTTAGACCGTATCGAGTTCCTGTACCGTCGTGTGGCGAGTTTTTTTTAACATCTCCAAGGCACTCTCAAGACGGTATTCATTCTGAAGATCCGCGGTAAGTGTGTATCGTGGGGCATTGCTATGATACGTAGCACCTTCTTCTATATGACCTGCAGGAGGGGCAGGCGTGTTGGAGCTGCGTAACCCAGAATGGAGCAGCGTACGTCATCAGAGGTTTATTTTATTAGTCGTATTTATAGGCCGACACATTCCTATTCAGTGTGGAAGCTGTTAAGCTGTGGGTAAAAGTTGTCTGAGCCTCGTGTATGTTCGCTTGGCAGCGTAGTGTGTGCGGTCCCCACAAGTCCACAGCGCGTCGCGACATTATCCACATTCGTTTGCGTAAAATTTTGAATTTGTAACGTTTGGGGTAGTTATTATACAGCACAGTGGTTGAAACTACAGTTTCAGTTAAATAGTATTGAATATTCGATCTTGAATCTTTTTAAAACCCTTTCATCGTTCTATCCAATCCACGGTGTATTCACGTTGGGTTTTTCCATCTTCATTCTCCGTAGGAAATTCGAGAAATTTATACAGTGTATAACAGAATGACATTTTAAGAATCTGGGGATTGCAGAGGATGAAATTTTGAACGTTTCGTTATACCGAATCTATAGCCGGAAATGTGGAAAACGTTGATTGACAGTAAAGTACAATCAAGTGCTGAGTGCACTAGGTGTTGTGTCTAGGAATCCTGCATACCCGGTTCGCTAGACAAACAATCGAACAACTCGTATTAATGAGTTTTATTACAACTAGACAATTACAATACTTAACTTTGATAGATGCGTCGCAAGCAGAGGATGCACACAATATAATTAGGCTTCTTCAGAATAGACAGACACAAGTCTGTGCCACATAGAGATAGCTAACGAAGTGGCTAACATTGAAGCTGCTACCGAAGTGGGTGCCACCTGTTGGGCGCGGCTCATGTCTTCTTCACATAGGGGCCACTGCTGCCGCGTTGTCGTCCTGGAGAGAGGTTCGTCAGCGTGCGAGTGGCTGACCTTACAGCCGTCTCTTCTCTTTCGTTCCCGACTGGAGTCCTGGCGCTAACTTTACGCCGTAACACAAAGGATTTTATATAGTCCCAGAGAATAATATCAAGATGGGTGAGGTCAGGGGAGCGCAGAGGTCAAGGGATTGGACATGCCCTTCCAATTACTTTCTGTCTGAAATTATCTGTGACATATGCCCTGGCCTGACGGTCAAAGTGCGCTGGAGCACTATCGTTCTGAAACTGCCAGCTAGTGCACACTTTCAAGGAACGACCTCCAGAAGTTAAGGCAATCAAACGATCTGGTAAGATGTGTATTCGAATAACGTGATCTTCAAGGATTGCCTCTCAAATATTCGCTAGAAATCTCACCTAGTAACTTATGGTGCAGGCAGTGCATGGATTTTCAACCGCCCAGTGAAGACAGCAGAAACTTTATTTCACATTTCCGGCTATAGGTTCCTTCTATCAGAACGTTCAAAATTTCAGCCTCTACAGTGTCACAAAATTTTAAAGCGTCGTTCTGTTACATCCTGTAGTACTTGAACGCGCATTAATTTATTTCGACAGCCACAGTAACCATGAGCAAAACAGTCTCTTCGACGATTGACAGTGTGGGCCTCCCAAGGTGCCGATAAAGAGAATTTCAGGTCCTCCTGCCAAAGCTTTTTCTACTGTCATTACGAAAAAGAAAAAAAATTACACATGGGAAACAGTGCGTGAGGGGAACTCTTAATACACCTATATAGTGCACATTCAATGATGTCTGAGTGGGAGCAACGTCCAAGGTGAGTGTTAATATTTGTCCTTTCTATCGCAATTTACAGCACACCCAACACACAAAATTATGCAGTACCGGCCAGTCACTGTTTTGCACTTTACCGAGAAGTCAGTCAAGGAGCCCGCCCGTCAGTCACCCGGTGCGACAAAACAAAAGAGGAGTGTCGTAAGAGGTCAGAGCAACGACAACTTCATTACGAGGAGTAGCCATAAGGATACAACGGTCACCTCGAAAAAATCGAGCTTTTACCACGAATCCTGGTGATTGTGTCTACATATTCACAGTCCAGTATGGCATTTTTCCTAACGATGGATAATGTTCTGGCGTAACTACAAGTGCCGGAACGGAGAACAAGAACGCAAGACCAGAGAAGGTGGTGAGATGACGTCAGCCAATAGCGCGCTGACTAATGACGTCACCACGATAGGAGCGGCATCTAGTCAAAGTGAATATAAGCGCCGCTCCTGCCAGCCTCGGCCGTCAGTCATGTTAGAGGCCTGACAGTGTTTACTTGCGACTACGTGCGTGTTGTTCGTTATGGTCACGAGTGTTCCTCAGCGTTGTGTAGTCGTAGTGTCTGAGTCGTCGTTGCTTTGTCGTTCTCCGTGTAAGGCAGCGTTGTTATTTCGTACGCGTCCTGTTGTACTGGGTGTATACAGGCGACAGACGTTCGAGCCTTTATCATGCCAGGGCCTTCACTATGTCAGTCGGGCCGCGGCTAATCATGAGTAGGGCCAAGAACAGGAATCCGCAGCTGGGCGCCTCATCCGCTGCCACTTCGCGCGGCAATGTCACACCGGCCGCTCGACGGCCGTCCCGGAAAGCTGCCAGCTGCGCTGATACCGAAACCAGCCGACGGGCTAAGGACCCCGCACATCGCGCCTCCCGCCACAAGTCACCGACAACCACTGAGAGTGATACCGATTCACGTGAACCGTGTACACAGCGTCGCGTGAGGGACTGATCTTCCTCTTCGTCCTCTGACGATTCCCGTGTCCGCCTGGTGATCGACCTCTCACCTAGTGACGATCAAGCAATGTTGGTCCCCGGTGTTAATACAACCGACCGCCGCGTGGACGCCTCGTCGGTTGCTGCTTCGTCTACACCATCTCGTCGGCCCAACGGGCCTTCTGGGGATTCCGACCCTGTTGCCCCCCATCCGCCCCCCCCCCCCCCCCAACTGCGGGCCAACTGCGGGCCAACTGCGGGCAGTATACCAGGAAGACCACATCGAGTACCTGCTGGTCACCATGGATGATTATCTCCCAGTCCTCAACTTTCTGAAGTCCAGGGCTATGGACTACTACATTCGTCAAGCTTCGGCCACAGAAGAACAAAAGTCGTCATCAAAGAGCTTCCTTGCGAAGTCACAGAGACAGACGTCAAGGATGAATTACTATGTCTCAATTTCCTGGACCGTTTGGTCTACCAATACAACAAGAGGGACCCTGATACCTGGAAATTAATCCCTTTGCCCACCCAAGTTGTCTCCCTTATTCAGAGGGAGGACGTCGAACACATTTACCAAATCAGGTATCTCCTGTGCACCAAGGTGTTGCATCGGCACTACAGTTTGAGGTAGGAAAGTTAGATTCGGTGTAACATTCCTGAGTGTACAACAGCAAGGTGCAGGCCTGTTGACAGTAAGTTATGGTCACCAGCGGTTGTGAAGTAGAATGGAGGCTACATGGCCGTCGAACCGCTGACAAGACTAAATGCAGCAGTTTACATGTTGCAAGTTACAGGCAGAAGGGGCCCATTGGCACAATCCAGGTGTTGTGCGTACGTGACTCGGAGCGGCGCCGTAGCAAAACAGAGGTACACAGCTGTGTATAAATAGGTGCCAGGTTCCTAACAAGGCATTCAAGTGTGACAGCTCTCCTGGATGGCAGGACGTGTCACACCACCGGTTACACGCATCAGCAGATGGGGCGTCAGCATTCCAGTCCATGGCGGGTTGCTGGTTCGACCCTCTGAGGCTGACATGGGGGTCTGTAGCCAATCAGCAGTGGGCCACTCCATGGCTCACTACCGCTGGCAGGCGTCCTGGCTTCCAACACACGCCGGAGGCATCTCGAGGTTGGGGCTGCAGTTTCAGACGCCAGATCACAGGTGCTCGTTGTCGCCCCGATCTCAGGCACGCCAGCGAGAAGGATGCAGCTGGCCACCTGCGGCTCACGCCGAGCAGCGCTGAGTCGGCAGGGACGCCGACTGCTGAGCCAACTGCCGGCATCCTGACGATGACGCAACTGCACTGTGTACAAGGCTGCCTCAACACAGTATTACATTGCACGGGCTGCTGGAGTGCTTCCTCGGCATCGTGGGGCCCTGTGATGCAGACCGAGGTGTACTAGGGCACTGTAGTTAATACGGCGCCTTTTACGTCTTCCCGCTACGTTCGGTCATCCTGATACATTCGGTGGCAGAAGCCACCACTTCAGTGTGTATTGAATCATATGAAGGCCGCAATGGCCCCTCTATCTGCCACTGGTGTCAACATCTGTGTAACACTGACAATTACTGTTCACTGCCTTTCAGTGTATCAAGTGTGCTAGTTCACATCCGTCAGAGGACTGCAAACTCCCGGCGTCTGAAAAACCCATGTGTGTCCACTGTTTGGGCACTTCTCATGATCACCATCACCTGGCTTCCTGGACGGTTGTCCTATATATCAGAAGGCTATGAAGTCTTCTCACCCTCCACGAAGGAAACCATGGACGAATTGGCCACACCCACCATCACGGGACTGTACCCATTTCTCTATCTTAAGGGGTAAATTCGATGACCATCTCACCATTGATGCTCAGGCGCCTGATGAACCTGTGATGCAGGAGCCCCCTCCGGCTCCCTCCCTTATCACCACATTCACTGCTGTAGCTCAGTCTCCCCCTGCTCAACCGCCCTCTGTGATGCATACCAGCACCCACCAAGCTGACACATTGTCCGCGGCCTCCTCCCGACGACCTGCTAAAGTGCCACTACCCTCCATTACAGTGCCTTCTCCACCAGCCACCACATGGTGGAGACAGATGCCTCTTTCTGGGATGCCGTGTGAGAGATGATCCGAGTCATCTCTCTGTTCACACAGCCCCACATCAGGGCTGTCATTCGTGAAACAGCTCAAAAGATCCATCAGTCAGAGGATGGGCTCAGTAAGGTCATTGCCCATGTTGAAGCGCTCAGCCAGATTTTGTTATAATGGCGAATCAAAGCGGACCTCGTAGCTACAGCGCGTCTCTGTAATAGAGCTGCAATATCTGACTACCGAGATATGCAAAGATGCAACGCGCTCTGTGAAAACGTTGCTGTCATTATCGGTACATAATTTTTGATAATCTTTTGAAATAAATTTAAACGTGACTCTTCCGATGTAATCAATGACTCTGGGTTAGATGAACTCAGTAGCTATCTCATATCGTCTGATGTAACTACATTTAATGAAACTTCAATAATAGCCTACTTAAGCTTTCTCCAAAATCACGTAACTATAATCCAAGAATAACAAAATTGAACTTTACATTTCAAATCTGTCCTAAATCAAATTTCCAAAATGAAATGATAAATCAGTTTCTCTCACAATGATCGGTAAATCCTAACAACAAAAAAATTAAAGCAAAAAGATTGCTGATCTGGATGTCTGACGGTCCAGTAATGTTGCATTATCAAACTGCTACCGCAAATAAAACAAACTTAATCATTACCTGTAATCCATTCTTCATAAAGAGTATCATCATAGCAGTGTAAAAATCAGTTCTTTTTTTCTTCACAATAGATCTTTAATTAACCCATAATACATTTCCCAAAAATCTCCATTGTTTGCTGCTACCTGCTACTAAACCAAAACTCAACTGTTTGCATCTAACACCGAAGCTCAATTGTCCGTCTCCTCTCCTCGCGATCAACAGATAAATCTGGTGCTCGTCTTCGCAGAGCAAAGTGTTGACTCATCTCTGTGCAGCGCAGCTTCTCTGTATTGGATGCGCGCGCATGTCTAAGCAATTCAAACTTTTACGAGCGCGATTCCAGACGTCCAAATCAAGAACAATTCCTACTAAAATTTACATACACACTTTTCAGTATCTGTTGTCGTGGTACACATTGGAACTCTTGCATTACGGTACCGTAGCACGCCGCTAGAGCAGCCAAGGCAAAACGGCGCAGCCTGCTGAGGAAGTGGAGTATACGCTTCCAGTGCCGCCGAAGAAGTCCGAATTACGAAGAACCAAGTGGCAGACAATCGAACCAGGAAACCTAGGAGGAGGCCGTCGTGTTCAAGGAGCAGCGTATCCGAAATGGAGAGATAGTGGAAGTTAGTCGTGAATGTTTTCTACATTTTGCACGATACGCGGAACATTAAACAAGTCGCCACGCGCTGTGTTCTGTGACTGCTCCGTCAATCCAGATGACTTCTTTGGGCGTGTAATCATCACGAATAAGTGCTGGGTGTGTCACTACGACCCGGAGATGAGGAGGAAAGCAGAGGGAACATGTAGATTCATCATCGCCAAAACTGTCGGAGACCCAGTCATTACCGGGAAAAGTGATGGTGAGTGTTCTTTGGTACTGCCGTGGTGTGGTGCGCTTTAAGAAGGCAGATGTGACAGAAGCGTCCTGCTCTTTACGATGTTGCGGGAACTAGTCAGGACGAAGCCGTCTAATGGGGTCTCCATAACAGCGCCTTAGCAAATTCTGGACAGGGCAACGTAACACATGCTGCTTCTTTGGACTACCAGATTCTTTCCTCACCCTCCCGTATTTTCCTGGCTTGATAGCCAGTGTTATCTTTCTCTCCCCTCTGATGTAGGAACTACTATGTAGCAGCCACTACCAGAATAACGACGATATGCTTTCCGATGTCGAATATTTCCCGAGGAGCCAAAATGCAGCCAAGTTATCTGTGGGATCCTGCCCACTCGTCTGGGATAGGCTGCCTAAAGGATGCTGCGTTCTCGGAATGCTATAAGACAATTCAAAAAATAACATTAATAGTTTTATTTCAATAAAACGGATTTGACAGTACTTAACTGGAATGTACAACATGTGTCGCAAGCAATGGGCGACAAGCAAACAGTAATGTTCTTCTCTACAGACAATGTCCAAACAAGCGATGGATATGGATTACTAATAACTGTTTTCGTAGCACTCTATGCTAGGCTGTGCTAATACGTGTCAGTACTATTCACTAATGTCATGCTGAAGCTTTTTTTGTGTATGTGTGGGAGGTTGAAGTACAGTTTCACCGGTTGCTCACGATCTTACTGTGTTGGTGGATGGTAAAACTGTTCCAATTGACAGTGATACCATTCCAAGGACATCACCAGAGTGCACATTGAAAGTGTGGCGGTGGGACTTGAAGTCCCATACCAACCTCCGATGGTTCAAATGGCTCTAAGCACTGTTGGAGTTAACATCTGAGGTCATCAGACCCCTAGAGTTAGAACTATTTAAACGTAACTAACCTAAGGACGTAACACACATCCATGTCCGTAGTAGCAGCGTGATTCCGGACTGAAGCGCCTAGAACCGCTCGGCCACAGCAGCCGGCCAACCTCCGATGGTTGACGTTTAGGATGCAGGAAAGAGGTAACATAACGATGAACAACATTAGGTATCAACATCGGTGGTTTACCATGGTCGACACCCATCCAGTAGTGAAGTCAATACTAACAATGCATGAGTGGCAGTAGGAAGGCTAACATTAACTGTGGTCAGAAACGGAGTCCTCAAGGATGATGAGAGGAACTGGGTGTCAGTGCCAGTGCTGGGGTGTCATGGTGCAAATATTTTGTAGAGCAGCGACCATGTCACGTAGGGATTCTACTTTGGCAAAGAGACGCCTTGCCTTCTCTCGCATGGACGCCTTGAGAGTAGCAATGTCCGTTTCCTCGTGGAGGGTAACTACCCTCGTGATGGGGAGGGGCATGCAGACTCCATCGAAGCACCTTATTCTGCAGCCACTGGAGGGTCTGCATCCAGGAGGCACTATCATAGCACATGCAGTGGAGCCATAGGTGAGGGAAGGGTGGACAACTATCCAGTACAGCCAGAGCTTGGTGTCATGGTTCAGTTGCCTGCTGATGAACATTGGGTACAATGCTTTGATCAGCTTGAGTCCTTTGTGGATTACGTATTATGCATGGCGATGGAAGAGCAGCTATCTGGACACCTAGGTATTTGCTATCAGGGGACCATGGGACCTGGACTCCTGATACAGTGATGTTGTGGCTGAGGTTGGGGTGCCGTTAAGTGGAGTAGACTGCCGTAGTTTTGGCGGCATTGAGGGCAATCTTGTTGGAATGGCACCAACCCACTGTCACGTCCACCTCTCTCTGGAGGCGAGCAATGAGCTGGGCTGTGTTGCAGCCGGTGGTACAGAGCACCTTATCCACAGCGTACTGCACCAGGTGGCAGTGTGGGAGAACTGGCATATCGTTAACATAAATGTTAAAAAGGATGGGAGACAACACAGAGTCCTGAGGGGAATCGACATGTGATGTAAGTTGGAGTGGCGACCTTGCTGAGTAACCAACAACGCCTGATCGTTGAGGATGTTATCCATGACCTTCACATATATGTCAGGGATGGTCGTCTGTGTCAGCATTTTGTACACAAGATTGTCCTGCCAGAGCCGGCCTTGGTGGCCGAGTGGTTCTAGGCACTTCAGTCTGGAACCGCGCGACCGCTTTGGTCGCAGGCTCGAATCCTGCCTCGGACATGGATGTGTGTTATGTCCTTAGGTTGGTTAGGTTTAAGTAGTTCTAAGTTCTAGGGGACTGACGACCTCAGAAGTCAAGTCCCATAGTGCTCAGAGCCATTTGAAACATTTGTCCTGCCAGATCTTGTCTTATGAGTTTTGCAAGTCCAGGAAAACTGCTAACATCTACATGATGGAGTTAAAGCCCTTTCTGACATGATCTATGATCAAAAGGACTTGGAGTTCGGCCTACAGCTGCGAAGTAAATCCAAACTGTTTTGGCCATATGGTCCCAGCCACCACAAGAGACTGGGAAATGCGGTGGAGGATCGAAGATTCTAGAACTTTGGCCATGGTATTTAGAAGGCTGATGGGCCTGTTGTGAGTAGAAACTGCAGGACCATTTGAGGGCTTGGGGATGACAATCATTTTGGCCTGCTTCTACTGTATGGGAAAAACGCCGGTTGTGAGACAGCAGTTCAGGATGCTGGTAAAACAGACCAGTGGCTTGAGTGGGAGCCAGCGGAAGTGTTCATTTAAAGTACCATCCAAACCTGGAGCCGACTGTCCCTGCTTTCACTGGAGGATCCGCTGGATTTCCGCCGTTGACATAAGTTCAGGGCCAGATAGGGGTGGTCTTTGTCTGAAAGCGGCAACGGCCGCTAGAATATCGTGTTCATCTTGTAGTTCATCAGGCGTGAGGTCCTGGATGAGTAACTGGTTTTGGGCCTCAAATGCATCGGCCAGAGTTTCTACCACATGGATTGTGTCATAAGTTAAGTCATTGACAGTGCACATGGGGTGGTTGGTCTTTCAGATTTATGTTGGAGGAGGAATGCAGACATCTTGTCCCCGCATTGTTCCGTTTTCCAATCAGTGAGCCAGTGGCAGAATTCACGCTGGAGACGCTTCATGCGACACTTCTCCCAAGAATCACGAAACTGCTTCCACTGCCTGCAGTAGTGGTTCTTCTGGCTTTTGAGTTTTCACAGGAGGAAAGGCGAGTCATGAGTGTGGTTAAAGCCCTTGGGGCAATGGAAGTAAAGGTCTTCATCGCCTTTTGGACTTCTGTGGTGAGGTAATCAACAGCACTAACCAGATTTGTAGATGTCGTTAGGTCAAGATGTTGCCAAGTGGTGTTATTAAAGATCCTGGAAAATTTGTCCTAATCCGTGATGGTCAAGGTAGAGCAGACATCTAAAAAAAAGAGTGAAGTCGGTAAGGTGCAGGGGCATAGGACCATGGTGAGAGGCCAGTTAGTGGAGTGTTTCCAACGAAAAGTGCACCACAATGTTATTGAAAATGGCCATACCCAGATTGTCTGGCTGGCAGTCAGCACAAACCAGTAAATGGGTGGGATTGTGGAGGCCATAGACCAACAGCACCAGAGGAACTTCTAGGTCAAGGAGGAGTCTGCCCTTGGGATCAGTAATCAGAGAATGCCAAGACGGATAATTGGGACTGAGATCTGCCCTAACAATTAGTTTGTCAAGTGATGTCAAGATACGGTGATCAGCTTCAAGAAGTGGTAGGTTAGGGGTCAAATACGCAGCAGCAAAAGCTATAGCTCCAAGGCGGGTAGAAACAGTGACTGCCATAGCCTCTATATTTTCGAGTGGTTGGAGAACTTCATGATTATGGACGAGTGACTTATGCAGAAACACTGCCATGCACCCACCTCAGCGATACAATCGGTCAGCATGATATCAAACCATGTTGCAGAGACGAAAATCGTCGGTGGGTTTCAGGTGAGTTTCTGAGACAAGTAAAATGTTCACATGGTGGCCATGGAGGGATGTTTTCAGTTCAGTCTTCATACCTTTAACGCCATTTGGATTAAAAATACAAACAACTAGATTCCGAGGGGGCTGATTTGTGCACCATTCTAAACAGCAAACCAGAAGCTTAGCATCCAATAGACAATTTAACATTAAAAACACAGCAAACATTACAGATTCACTTTCACTGAAATAACACTAAGATAACTTTCAACATATACCCCGCAGTGAGCAAAATATCACCACATTCATTGGCTTCGCCAGTAGGCAACCACACTATCACGTTTCAACCTAACTTACGACGGACACACGTACCATAAAAGGTGTTGTAGTGAACGGTTAGCTTTCCCGTTGTTATCTCTTTTTTTCTCTCTCCCAATCTGTGTTAGAGCGTGCCGGTTGCGTGTGTGCCAAGGCATCTCATATACACGCTGCTTACCCTCTTGGTTCAATGCTCGGAAGGATTCATTCAAAGGGGACCGACCCGAAGGTAGCATTTGATTGATTAGGTGATTATCATATTTAGATATCGCAAAGAATAACGCGGGGGAGGGCTCAAGCAACCAAGTGGACAAGTAACTAATTACCAAGCTCTAACATGATCTATATTCTCTGTCCTTGATAATTTTATTTCCGCCAGATTATCATGACTTCAAATTAGTACTAACATTGTTCTCTACGCAGGATGGGGACGTTATGATCAGTCACTGAAACCATGAAATTAAATTCATATGACATTTTTATTATTTACTCAGAAACGTTACAGCCGGCCGGAGTGGCCGAGCGGTTCTAGGCGCTTCAGTCCGGAACCGCGCTGCTGCTACGGTCGCAGGTTCGAATCCTGCCTCGGGCATGGATGTGTGTGCTGTCCTTAGGTTAGTTAGGTTTAAGTAGTTCTAAGTTCTAGGGGACTGATGACCTCAGATGTTAAGTCCCATAGTGCTCAGAGCCATTTGAACCATTTATAGAAACTTTACAAATGTTACAATTTTTTTTACTCGCTGCTTAAGCGGTTTCATAATTGCAGTTAACAAAGCAAAGACAAATAAATGCTATCTTATGTAGCACTGAAGGTGCCCATATTATCATAAATCTATTCAACACTCTTTCGCGCTGAAGGTTCTTATACTATCAGAAATCTGGTCTCGTTTATAATATTGTGCACTGGAAAAGGGGAGGGATGTACGTTGCTGCATCTGCAGTCCGTCTGCTTGGACAGTGATTGAAGTACACACCCCTTGTCGTTACTTGGACCGAACAGTTATGAATTAATCAACCGCGCTTCGGTTCCTCAATGGTCACTCTCTCCATTACTTATCAGCACCGTTCCCTTAGCCAAAACTGTAGCAAAGATTCTTAGCGGGAAAACTGGGAGAAAAAAGCAGACACAACCATCTCTCGTATGCACAAAAAAAAGAATTCTTTAAAAATAAAACATCCTGTAAAATTTGGCACATGCAGACTAACAATTTACAGCATAAACAAGCATCCTGACCTTAACTATTTTCAAGAACGAACTGTTAGCTCGCTGGCGGTGTAATTAGACACCACGTGGGTGATTGACACCACCGGTTAATTTTTTTTGTACTCACCCCACTGTACATTCTTGTTTTCAATCTATACAATTGTTCATACACACAACCTATTATTTACCAATTAGTTAGGACGTGGAGCCTCGTATAGGTTACTGCTTGAAAATGGAGTAGCCACGAATCAAAGCATCCGTGCACAAAATTTATGAATTTGCCAAAAAATTACGCCACACGCTTAGAGCCTTAAGCAACTCACTCAAAACACATGCATAACCTAGCAGGATTCACACGGAATCATCGTCTAAATTTCTCATCAGCAGTTATGACCACATGTTAAGCAACTAGGCAGGGTGAAGCCCATGTTACTTTAGCAAGATCAATAAGAAAGTTAAAACTGCAAAACGCTACTGCTGAAAGTGGAACTATATGTTTTTTGATACTTTTGCTGCTCTCGAATGCTGAAGGCACTAACTTATTGCATTACTACAAATGGATAACGTGAGGCCCCATGCTCACATCTGGAAAAGAAACCCTAACTGAAAATTTTAATTTTATGGGCAAAATTTCTCAAAAAAAGTGATTGGTAGTAACGACATGCTAACTACTTCCATCCTGAAAAAGAGCGGATTAATAACAATATAATAAATTATACATCATCCTTCAAAAAATCTGGTGGCAAAGACGGAGATCGGCCTCGATTCCGTCCGCTCAGTTCAACAGCTTCCCCCAGAGTGTCCTTGTTATGGTGGCACTCACCGGTCGTTCTCCTCCGCCCTGGAGGGGAGGGGAACCTGTTACCAACCCCGAACTATCCCTGGCAAACAGGTACATCACTGCTGCCTTTACTCCAAATTTATGTTGGCACTAACCCACATACAGAGTTACCACTACCAGAAGACGAACTCTTAATACAACTCAAAGTTAATTAACCCAAGGCAGCGTAGAGGGATTAAGGGAAAGAAATGCATTTATGTAAATATGAATTAAATAAACAGGTAGTCCATTTCCTCACTCGAGTAATAGCATTTCTTAATTTTGGAAAAATGATTAAAGTACCTCAAACATCTATAGTATTCAGTATAATACAACGGAACAAGCTAATTATAATGAGATGGAACAAGCTGTCGTCGATTGATCTCAGTCCCTGCGCTTGAATTACGTTGACTTTCCAGTCCCTCTCATTGGTTGCTATAAATTGTTCTCCCGCAGGTTACGGAAAATAACACGTCGCCAATCTACGCAGAGGAAATGCTCTGAGGCTGGCATTGCACTTGATCTAGACTTTAGTCGAACAGCTGCCGTCTTTTCCAGCTATTTCTCGACAGGAGTGTGTTTATAACCTAATGATAACCTGAGATACCGATTGTAAAAAATAAAAATATTACATAATTTACCTGCAGTTCCAGAATTGAGAAAGTAGTTACGGACGAAGAAGTCAAGAAAGTTCTAACTTTATAACCACAAATGAGGAACAATTCTCTGATCAATAAAATAAAGAAGAGGAATAGCATACTAATTCGCAGTTGATAACTGATTTTGTTTCGTTCTTATGACATATGAAGAGTTACTAATGTTAAAGGGAAGGACTTGTTTACACAATCAACATTCGTTGTCCTATCGTCGTCTGTTGCAACTTATATTATGTGATACCTTCCACGATAGATCCGTCTATATGCAACTGAATGAAACGAATTTTATGATGCCATGCACCTTTAGACTATGTTTTGAGAGGCATCATCAGTGGCCTGAAATATATACATATTTACGTTTTTACTATTTTGTTGTAGTAGTTAGACACTGTTCATTGAAGTCCATAATTATTGTTCCTTGGGGTCCGTAGTGCAAAATATGTCTTGTAGTGACATGATTACGACAATTATATGCCACTTACATAGCTCCTTATGTAAGCTTCATTATCTAAATCACAAAGAGTTCATTTCGGCATACTGCCATTGTCACGTGTTCTGTAAATACATTAATAGGTGATAGTCTTGATACTGAAAACTGTAAGTATGATCGTGCAAATGTTATACATTCGATTGGTGTTTTTACCTCACGTGTAATATAGATGCTGCCTCGTGCTGCCCTAGCTATAATTTGCGTTTAAATGTTACTTGGACATCCGTTGTACACGTACTGTTATATCTGATCTTTAAATATACATTAGTCTGCTGGTCTGTGTTGTTTTCCACTTATTCTGATCTTTAAATATAGATTAGTTCAAATGGTTCAAATGGCTCTGAGCACTATGGGACTCAACATCTTAGGTCATAAGTCCCCTAGAACTTAGAACTACTTAAACCTAACTAACCTAAGGACATCACACACACCCATGCCCGAAGCAGGATTCGAACCTGCGACCGTAGCAGTCCCGCGGTTCCGGACTGCAGCGCCAGAACCGCTAGACCACCGCGGCCGGCAAATATAGATTAGTCTGCTGGCCTGTGTTGTTTTCCTCTTAACAGCTTGGATGACAGTGGATCAGCAATATGTCATGTTTATATAGTTAGCACTAGAAGCAGGCGATGTGCGGAAATTCGGTTATATTTTATTTTCTTAGGTTTGGTTCTGATTACGTTTTTTACCTGAAATTTCGTCTGGTTGGAGTTGAGATTAGTATTTTTTAATCTTAGTTTTATGTAATAATTTAGTTATGGTTTATGATTTGTAGTGTTCTCTTGTATTATATCTTTGTTGTTAGGCGGTTATGTTGTTACAATGGATTTGTGTTACTTGATATTCTGGTTTGTTTATTTTACCCGTTTTCCTGTTTTAGAATATCAGGAGAGTTTTCAATTTTCTTTTTGTGCTTGAGATCGGTTTGTTCGTTCAGTAAATTTAGAGAGTTATTGTGTGTACGTGAATATTTCTCTGTTTCTTCAAGGATGTTCATGATTATTCCCTTTTGCGTAATATGGAGGATTTCCAGACTTTTTTATGAATTTTGCGTCATGTTGTTCTGTTTTTATATGCTGGAAGAATTTGGACGGGTTATTTGCAATGTCTCTGGTGTGCTATTTTTATATAATGTTGAAGTTTCGGCCGGTTTGTCCCATGTAGAATTTGTGGCATGTGTCACATAAAATTTTATAAATGCTGGAGTTGTTGTGTATGGGAACTGTCGAATTGGCTCTGTAGATTTTGTGTTTGAGACTGTGTCTGTTTTAAGATGCAAAGGAGATGTTGGTTTTGTTGAATACCTCGTTAATTTTGTTTGAGATTTTTCCTAGATAAGATGTGGTTGCGTTTGTCACTTAGTTTCTTTCCGTTGTGAGTGTGTTTAGTGTTATTTCTGTGCGTACGTGGAACCTATTTGTTTGTGTTTGACTGTGACATAGTTTTGGTAAAGCTATTATGAAAATTTTTGAAGAAATAGTAATATATTCACATGCACACAATAATCCTCTAAATTTACTGAACGAATAAAAAGACCTCAAGCACCAAAAAAATATAGAAAACTTTATTGATGTTATAAAGCAAGAAAACCGGTAAAATAAACAAATCCGAGACACTAAGTAACGTAAATCCGTAGTAACAGCGTAAACATAGGGCAACAGAGGCGTTAAAACACAACACAAATCACAAACCATGACAAAATTATTTCTAGGGCTCTCGGGTGTCCAACCGAATGCGATCGTTAAGTCCCACTATATTTCGGCTAATAACCTTTTCGCCATCATCAGGTGGTTCTGATGGAATGTCAGAACCACCTGATGATGACGGAAAGGTTATTCGCCGAAATATCGTGGGATTTCAACGATCGCATCCGGCTGGACACCCGAGAGCCCTGGAAGTAACACATACGCCGGGAAAGCCTCCGAGCACATAAAATTATTACGTAAAAATAAAAAATAAAATTAAAACACAATAATCTCAACACATATCCGACAAAATTTCAGGTAAAAACATAACCAGAACCAAATCTAAGAACATAATCAAAGCCGGCCGCGGTGGCCGTGCGGTTCTGGCGCTGCAGTCCGGAACCGTGGGACTGCTACGGTCGCAGGTTCGAATCCTGCCTCGGGCATGGGTGTGTGTGATGTCCTTAGGTTAGTTAGGTTTAAATAGTTCTAAGTTCTAGGGGACTTATGACCTAAGATGTTGAGTCCCATAGTGCTCAGAGCCATTTGAACCATTTGAACATAATCAAAACATAATCAAATTTCCTCTCATCACCTACTTCTGGTGTTAGTTTATGCCTGTAAGGCATAGCATAGCATGTCCTTTGTCTTTGTGTATCTGTGTGTGTGTGTGTGTGTGTGTGTGTGTGTGTGTGTGTGCGCGCGCGGCGGCCGCGCGAGTATTTTCTCTTTGTTTGTTGCTTAGGGGTTCGTGAGTTTTCCTGCTTTCTGGGTACGCTGTATTTGTTTTGTTCCATGTTTAATTCTTTTCATGGAGTTTTTGTACTGTATGTGTCATACCCATTATTTATAATTATTTGTTTAATTCCATGCATTTATTTTTTATAATTCCTCTTATTGAATTGAATCCTGCAAAACATTGTAAAACATGTGCCTTAATGCCGATAGCTTCTGGTTGTGGGTATGGTTCAATACAGAGCATATAATTCTGTCAGCAGGTGTTGGTGTTTTGCGAATGTTGAAAGAAGTTAGTCATTTTCCTTAGTTATGTTAAGAAAATGTATTTGTTCTCCTTCTTCAAGTGTGAACTTTATTAATAAGAACTGACTTTATCAAGTCATGGAAAAAAGCGATCTTACATACTTTTCTACAAAATCTGTTAATTGTCTTCATCAAATACCACATTACACACAGTTGCTTACTAGTTTCAGCCGATAAACAATGATTATCACATCACTCATAGTAACTGTGATTTTATGTCGTTAGAAGCTTTGTCGATTTCTTAATGAGACAAACTTTTTCTTTTATCTCATCTACCAGACAATCTTGTCCACATACCTGTGCCAATACATGATATTAAATTTTCCCGTCTTTTCAGATATCTGATTTTCTAAATGAGTGATAAAAATGTTAGCTAAGGTTGCTGATTTTGGGGATCCAATAGGTAGTCCATCATTCTGCAGATAATTTCATCGTAAAAATGGAAGTTTCAACGTAGTTATTATTCCTATTATTGTTCTCGTAGGCAAGATAAAATTCATTTCATTCAGTTCTTAATAGATGGATCAGCGCATCACTCTTAGGTATTTATATGTTCTAAAGGATGTCAAGTGTGGGAAGTGAATAAATGTATTTCTGCAGGCAATGTTAGTAATGCGTCACTAATGTAAAAAAAAGACACGTGCAGCCAAACAATATTAGCTGAACTTCTTAACAGACTGTCTGAAGGGCTGCAGACGACGATGAAAGTCAATCTCAAAACTTTTCGCATACAACAGTTTTGTCAGATTGGTTATTAATATACGTGTATGTCTCAGTTTCGTAAAGCACGAATACTGTTTGGACTGCGGGTAGCTCCAAGACTGCAGTATAGCCTTCACTGTACATTGTGCCTACATCATTGGAGAAGTAACTTTGCAACGAATCCTCTCCCAGGTCGTTGCCAGAGAAACTGCAGTTAGTTATCGTAATGTACCTCTGTGTCTCTCGCTTTCGGCTTCTATTTGCTGACAGCCTGTCTCGAGGAGGCAATTAAGTGCAGGAACTCGTTTCTTTTGTCTTCGCAGCTACTCGCGCCTTTATCTGCATCTGAGTGCGAAGACACTGCTGGGAGAAATTCGCGGAGAATCGTTTGACGACAGGAGTTTATTAGACGTGGGCGAATGGAAATTACGAGGCGTTGAGCATCGGCCGGCCATGCGAGCTCGTGAAAGTGATTGGCGGCGATTATCACGTAGCGGCGATTGGTCGCGAGTACGAGGAAGTGCTGCGCTGCGCAGCGCGATGCCGGTACGTGCCACGGCGGCGCTGCAGTGGGCGTCTCGCCGCTGTGAGCCAACCGGTACGGCAGATGGCACGCCTCGGGACCAGAACAGACCGGTACTGCTCGCCAGCCGTGGAAAGCCTGCGGGCGAGGAGCGGCCACTAGAGATGGGCAAAACTGTTCTTTTCAGAGATTGGATCAGAACTGTTCACTCCCTGAAATGAATTAGCTCTTTTTCATGACTCACCACTCATTTACAATAGAAAATAAATGGAAGGCACATTGCTCTTTAAACTTGGTTTATTCCAGTACTATACCTGTATTTTGATCTTATTTGATCCTATTTTGAAGTAACACAGATAATGAGTAAGAATTTTGTATTGTTTATTGAAATTTCCACGATATGACAAAGTTTTTGATTATTGATTTATTTTGCACTATCGTGGTTTTTTGGGTGATCGGAAAATGTTGTAACTTGAGATTTACATTAACAATATATTTGGCTATAATGTATTAAAATTTCATTAACCTCATACAAATACATCGCAAGCCATATATTTTTAAAGTGAACGTTTCCTTCCGAAGACGCCTAAAATCGCAAAATCCGTACCAGAATAAGAAAAAAAAATATAAATTTGACTGTAAAACGAAAGTGCTGCATATAGCCTTACGCAGAATAAAACAAGGAAAATATTGGTGTATCACATTTTGCGATACGTTTATCGGTTCGCTCGTAATTAAAGCGTAAATTCGAGTGTCCATAATAAAAATCCTATAGTAAGAGGAGTCATCAGGAAACTAATCTAATCAGTTCAAACAAATAAAAATAAAATAAAAACAATTGATGTATACATAATATAATAATGTAATATACGTAGCGGTATTACTACGAAGAACAATATCCAGTAGGGACGAACTCCGATGCAGAGGCGCTGAGTCGAGCAGGTCGAGCCGCGAGCTGTATTACTGCGTGAGCTGAGACCGCAGAGACCAGAGTGGCACCTGAGTCGCTTTGCTCAATGCTCTGGCTAGAGTCGAGACAGTGGGGTGAGCGTTGAGCGGGCGAGTTCCGAGGGTGGGGGGAGCGGTGAACTCACCCGCTCCGAGACAAATCGTCCGTTCCCTTGCGAGCAGGTTGTTGCAAGTAGTTCCTATGTTATCCGCTAGGTGGCTTTCTGTCCTGTTGTTCACATCAACTGCCCAGAGGGCAGGACGTACGAATGAAACGATCGCCGACAGAGTGCGATGCGAAGTTAAGCTGCGCCAGACACTGCACGCGGCAGACGACGCACAGAGACGGCACCGCATATGTGAAACACAAAATCCAATGGGGCACTGCACAATGCAGGCAGCCAAGGTAGAAGCAGGGCAGAGGCCGGCGCTGGCTGTGTTGTGTGGCGCGCACTGTGCTCTGACCAGCAGAGGCGCTGCTGATATGCTCCGTCTCTCTCTCTCTCTCTCTCTCTCTCTCTCTCTCTCTCTCTCTCTCTGCCGTGGGAAACGTTTGCAGCTACCGTTCTTTTTTTCTGAATCACTGATTGTTCACTCCTTTGAAAGATTCAACTCTATGAATTAGTTCAAGAGCGGATCCCCCATCTCTAGCAGCCACACATCCGCTCAACTTGCTGGCGCCTTCAACCTCCAGCAGTTAAGAAACAAAATAAATAAAAAAACGTTGTGTTGGACCGAGACTCGAACTCGGGACTTTTTCCTTTCGTGGGCAAGTGTTCTACCAACTGAGCTACCCAAGTGGAATTAAAGCTGTGAGGACGGGTCATGAGTCGTGCTTGGGTAGCTCAGTTGGTTGAGCACTTGCCCACTAACGGCAAAGGTCGCGAGTTCGAGTCTCGGTCCGGCACACGGCTTTAATCTGCCAGGAAGTTTCGTATCAGCGCACACTCCGCTGCAGAGTGAAATTCTCATTCTGGAAACTTCCCCCCCAGGCTGTGGCTAAGCCATGTCTCCTTTCTTCCAAGAGTGCTAGTTCTGCAAGGTTCACAGAAGAGCATCTGTGAAGTTTGGAAGGTAGGAGACGAGGTACTGGCAGAAGTAAGGCTGTGAGGACGGGGCGTGAGTCGTGCTTGGGTAGTTCAGATGGTAGAGCACTTGCCAGCGAAAGGCAAAGGTCCCGAGTTCGAGTCTCGATCCGTCACTCAGTTTTAATCTGCCAGGGAGTATCGTATCAGCGCACACTCCGCTGCAGAGTGAAAATCTCAATCTATGAAAAAACATGTAGTGGGACACGAAATTGAAGCGTCACCCATCCACCAGCGTCAGCTCAGTTTGCAGGTGAATATAAGTTTAATTTAGTGTTTTGTTTATGTATTTTGTAATATTTGTAATGTTTGTGAATTATCTAAAGTTTTGTATTTATTTTTATTTTTCATGTACGGAGAGGGCGGCGCAACGAACGGAGACAGTATCTTCACTGCCGGGACCAGAGAGAAAATTGCTGGCCACTATACGTCGCGGGTCGACAGCCACAGAAGATCCTGAAACCGAGTTGTTGCGTCGTGCTTCTAAAAACTGAAAAAATAAGAATTTGTAATGTTTCTACAATAATGACATAGAAAGTTTAATCATGTTGTAAATGTTCAGTCCTATCTTGTCAAGGCTCAGGTTCACGTCTATATGTAGTATATAGGAAGATAATAAACTAGTGTATACTACAAAAGTTTAAATACGTGTTCCGAGAATTTATTTATGAAGAATTATATTAAGGAAGACGCATTACTGATTTATTTGAGAAGATTATTAATTCTTGACAACGTTCATCGCGACTTTGAATCTTAAAAGTTTATCCCATGTGGCTTTAATATTTATTAAAGCAGATAACTTGCATTAATATAATTTCTGAGAAGAAACAAACGACATCTAAATTGAAAAATTTTTGCGCAAACCAATTGGACTGAGTGACGCAATTCTGCGCATACGACTCAAATGATGATGTTTTAATTACAGTTTCGTTCAAGAACCATTCAGAGACAACTTTAATAAGAGTTTAAATAATTTTGAAGTGTTTTGTAACTGACGTTGGCGACGAAGTCTGGTCATGGTCGTATGTCAAAAGAAAATCATTTATACAAAACTTTCGTCGTTACACTACAAACGGATCACACAAATGTTGTTTAGCTAACACGGGGACATTAGCCGGTGTGATTACCTTTCTTGTAGCAGTGTACATTAGGAAGATACGCGCAACAATATGTCATTTTTAAGTAGCACTCTATATTTTTATGGTTCGACGCCTCGTTCTGTAAAAACGAAACCGTTATAGCATGGCTTTGTTGTCCATTTGCGTATCGAGTTCAAATTTATGTCACATGCTAAAGTCTAAGGCCCCATGGCAGCTAAAAATTTTAAGCTTCTAAGTCAATGGAATCAAGAGATACGGCCATATGTCATATATTTTGATACACGAAAACTTGATCATTAAAATCTTTAGGCTACTTCGCGTTGACCTAGGAACGTGAAATTTGTCAGGAAGCAAGGATTCGCAGTACAAGTTAATCGAAAAGCACAAAATTGTTAGTTTGTAATTATACCACACGAAAAAGAAATATTTCTCTTGTTGTTTGTTATCCGACTTCAAATTTGTAATTAAAAAATTCTCGAAAGTCTTGAACTGCCTGGAAATGATATGTTGCCACTACCAGGGTCGATAACAGCCAAACCTCATCAATATCCTCGATTCTCAGAATGGATAAATTGTCTATATAATTGAGTTTGTACGGAACGCTTAGTACGAGAGTTCTACTCGTACTTGGGTAATTTTTATTTTATGGTATAATTCACTTTCTCTTCTCAAGACATGTTCAAAAATATATTACAAAAATCACGTAATTAAAAACGTAATACAAAACTGAGTTTCACTTTTCTTTACTAGCACACAGTGCGACAGAACTACATGTACCCATACACTAAATAATACAGCATTACGCACACTGCAGTTGACGTTATGCTAATTTAAGCCTCCCGGATAGCGGCACGTGTTATCTCGCCGCCTCCGCAATTCGGGGAGATACGCCGGTCGTGGATCGAATCCACCTGGAGGACTGAAGATGAGGGCCGGTTTCTAACATCCTACTAGGTGAATACCTGGCTGGTGGCACCCACGTTGCGCCTCAGTTACACGATTCGCACAAACTTTGAAAATGTTGTCATACTTTCACATCGGATAACACTAGACGAAGACAGATCTGGTACACGAATTCAATCCTGGGGCGCAAGAGGCAGAGACAGGAAGGACAATTGTCCACACACTACCACTAATGTTACGAAATCCACATAACATGCCGACGCCGTGGTAATACGGGAACAAGTGAGTGAATTCTTTTCGATCTTGTAAATCGTGTTCACACACACTTTTAACTGAAGACGGTTGATTCAATGACAGATGTGTTACGCAGCAAGGCAAACTGGTTGTCCAGCCGTAGTGAGAACTGATTTCGTCACGAGCCTAGGTATAGTCACTTCCAAATTCCAACTAGTGTGCTTCCGTACATAGCAGTGCGCTCGCTGAAAATGATCGCAGAAATTATCTTTGCGGGAAGCCGTGACAACTTGCTGTTAACGTCATTCACTTTTCTGAAAAGGAGAACGAGAATGGTGTGGCAGTCTCAACAGAGAAGGCGACGGAAGATGGAGGCAGATGTTGACAACCAAAAGATAAATAAGTCGGTGGAGTGCAAATTACAGAAAGAGCGACACGATGCAGACTGGATCAGGATTCAAGTATCAGCCCGAAAGCACAGTAAGTACATACATCCACAGAAGTTTTGCATCACCCCGGTATGTCGTGTAGGAGTGTTGCTGTTGTGACTGTTCCACTACATGTCGGAAGGACACCGCTGACGTTGTTTGTAAACATGCACACAGTTACCAAGATATACGGGTCGAATGCGGCACTCGAGTGGAATTCAACATTTCATTTGTAAGCTAAGCAGCAGTAGGGATCCATTAGAGAGGACTGTGGCATAGCAGAGTGACCATGCACCATGCCGGGAAGCACAACCGTGATCAATGACAGGGTCCGTATCATCATGTTACACACAGAAGTCTCGTTAACGAGGGAGGTTGCTCGACGTGTGTACCGGAGTCAAATTGATGCAGTGCAGACTGGAATCGGCTCCGATTGAAGGTCGTACTGAGGACTAACACCACACAGGCCGTCCACGTTCGACAGATGCACAGGATGATCAATATCTACGACTTTTAAGTTAAAGAAACCATGAACTGAATGCCCCAGAAAAGTCGGCATTCACAAAGGCTACAGTACGTCACGTATCCAATCAAACTGTTAGGAGACGGTTGTATGATGCAAATCTTGATTCCCGACAACGATGGTGAGAATCACGTGGTACACCACAACACCATGGGCTCCGTTACAGACGGGCAAGAGATCATGCAGAATGAACGCACTAGTATTGGCGTCAGGTGTCGTTTTCCGATGAAAGTCGGACCTGTTTGTACTCTGATAATCGCAGAAAAACTGGTAATATCGAACGACCGTAACACTGCGTCCGACACGTGAAAGAAGGTGGCCATGGAGTGACATTCTGTGTTGGCATTACATGAGGCCACCGTATACCTCCTTTGGTTGTTGAAGTCAGACTCACAGTTCTATGGTGCAGGGGCGAGATCCTGCGACCAGTAGTGAGATCGTATTGCGAACAGTTGGTGACAACATCAACTTGACAGACCATATGTGCGTGCTCATCGTGTTGTTCTCGTGAACACGTTCCTTCAGCATGTTACGATCAACATAGTGGAGTGGCCTGCCTGCTCCCCGGCCATGAGCTCGATCAAACATGTGGCGGATCGATTGAAACAAACCGTTTTTGGACGTTGACAGCATTGAAGGGAGAGACAATTCGGGCTGTGGTTGGCTTGATGGTCTTATCGATGGTATGCATCGACGGATTCAAGCCTGCATCCGCGCAAGAGGACGCTCCAACACGCACAGACGTTGCTCAGTAGTGCTGTGAAAAAACCTTCCAAGGGAAGCAGACT
The DNA here is from genome assembly GCF_023864275.1 of Schistocerca cancellata. Classification (NCBI taxonomy): domain Eukaryota; kingdom Metazoa; phylum Arthropoda; class Insecta; order Orthoptera; family Acrididae; genus Schistocerca; species Schistocerca cancellata. The sequence goes on along the minus strand of NC_064631.1, from coordinate 602,223,055 downwards.
ATATTGTCGTTACACAGATATTTGTTTTTTTGATTTGTTGATATGGACACATTGTAAACGATCACACACGCATGCTTCAGAGACAATTTTTGCTGGGTGCCATGAATGCCGAAATAAAGTGGTAATGCCAAACTTTTGTTGATGTGTGTAAAATACACACTGTATACGTTTCATTGAGGATACAGGTTATAGGCAAGTGTGTTATTAGACAACAATTTCTGTTAAATTATAAACGATACAAGGAAACACCATACACGCGAAAATATCATACAAATTTTGTCACACAGAACTGGACTACTATACTAGAAAAGGAACTCTGAGAAAAACTATTCCATCTATGGAATTACATGTAGACAAAATAACATACTAGAGAAAAGAGACTACTGCATTACATGTTTAGGAAGAAAATGAAGCGTAAGTAAAGGAGGGAAGGAAGAGTACGGATTAACGTTTAGAATTAAAGCAACTAGTGATTTATTTAGACAAACCGTGTATTTATACACACTACACTGTGGAGGAATGTTGCAAAGTGATAGTGTGTGAAGAGGATTGTCAAAGAACGGTGCCAGGCAACATTTCATTGCTGTGAACGCAATGTTTCCTTTCGTGTTCACTTCTCCTACGTGACTATGACTGCGGACTACCATGTAGAAATGGACAGAATAAAATCAAAAATACACAGAGGCAACATTAGCTCAACTTTGGGCTTTAATTAAGCACCATAAATCTTCTGCCCTTTATTTTACTGAGAAAATTTTGTGACAATGTGGTTCTCTTCCAATTACCGTCGTAACATCTAGGCCTAAATTCTACAGAACTTATCTGGAATCTTGAAAACAATAAGATCCGTAGTTCTAGTAAATCAGTCACCTCGCTCTCTCACCGATCTTTTTGCGTCACCTAGCCGGTTGCAAGCATTTCGACATAACACTACTCCGGCTCTTTGCGCGTCGGTGTCTCTGCTTTATATCCAATTTTCAGTTGATGTGTCAAGGTTGAGGAGAGCTCCTAGCGGGCCTTTTAGACCAGACAAAAATCTGAAGTTGTAACTGGGAACCAAGTCCAGCAAATGAGCTCTACTAGCCGTAATAGCTAACCTTCAGGCCATGCCGAACAGTGTGTTATGATCATTGGAGGAGAGATACTTTGACGGAGGAGGTAACTGGAAACATGACAGAAGCAATCGGGATGATTTGAAAAAAAGGTTGGCATTACCATCCACAACTGAAACAGTAACTGACGAACCGACCGGCACAGCTGTAGGAAGTGGCGTCATCACTGGGTAAGGTAGTACTAGGTGTATTGTGAGCAAAGAGTCATGGGCAGTACAGGAAAGTTATACACTTCGTTAAGGTTGCTGTTCTTTTTGTAAACGGGCACTTCATGCTGTGGCAGACATCCAGCGCGGACGGTCCTGCGCCTTCCAGGAGCACCGGAGTGTGCGCTGCTTCTCGGACGTAAATACGACGGTGCTGGCACCACGGCGAGGCAACCAGTTCGCCTTGCTGACTAATACGTTTTCCTCGTATTTCCATTTGTTTACTGTCAGTTCCAGCAAGTGGGCGAGTTACGTCACTCCGGGTAGCAGCACAGTGCTAGTGTGGGTGAATCAAAGACAATTCTGAGTTACGTTGTAAATGACGTCATATTTACATGATGGTACTTTGCGATGCGTTTCTCAACAGGTCTGAATGAGAGGCTGGATTAAATGGTTCAAATGGCTCTGAGCACTATGGGACTTAACTACTGAGGTCATCAGTCCCCTAGAACTTAGAACTACTTAAACCTAACTAACCTAAGGATATCACACACATCCATGCCCAAGGCAGGATTCGAACCTGCGACCGTAGCGGTCACGCGGTTCCAAAGTGACGCGCTTAGAACCGCACGGCCACACCGGCCGGCTGGCTGGATTACTGCATAAAAATTTAAGGTGCAATTCAAAAAATACGTATTGTTCATATCTTCGTAACAAACAAAAGTACTAAAGAGGCAGTCATACCGACTAATTTTCCATTGGTGCAGTTAAACAACATTTCCTTGGTTCATTTTTTATTTTATTTCTGCGCAAAAACTCATATGGGGTGACGAAAATAAATGAGACAGCCCGTGTATTCGATGGCTCACTCACTTCGCACTACCCATCGTAACGCTGCGGAGCGAGTCAGTTTACAGAATATTAATTTAAAAAAAAATGGCTCTGAGCACTATGGGACTTACGTTCTGAGGTAATCAGTCCCCTAGAACTTAGAACTACTTAAACCTAACTAACGTAAGGACATCACACGCACCCATGCCCGAGGCAGGATTCGAACCTGCGACCGTAGCAGTCACACGATTCCAAACTGTAGCGCCTATAACCGCTCGGACACCCCGGCCGGCGATATTAACTTAATTGGTCTTAAAATATAGCTACATGTTGATACATTACAGATAATTTCACACAACACAAAACAATATTTAGTTCAATAATACAAGCTGATAGAGTTCGTGCACTTAACTTAGGATCCACTTAGCAACTAATAAATACACGAAACCCTCCGTTGCCAAATTTACCTTTATTGTAATTTTAATTAACGTGGAAGCCATGAAAACACCAAACATGGAGGCAAAATGCACGCATCTAAAAGCAACTTAAAATGGAATAAAATCACTTAAATTTGTTTCCACAAGAGGAGAATACAACGTCCCAATTCGAACCTCTCTAACACATTTTACTGATATTAAATATAACAAGATAAATAATCATACATGTGACGAGAATAAATTAATAACACTATCAATCTTTACAGATGAGAATATGACTATATCCACGAAGGTTCGCGCCCTGGCAAGGGAGTTACTTAACGTCAGCATATAAGGTGATTACAGTAAGGCCTAATTGCACTCGACAAACGTAGTAACGATATAAGCGAGACAAATGTACTGAAGGAGGATGGCCGGATGTACCGTAGTAAAAAGGGCCACTGTCGACCCCGTCAGGACGCTACCCCCGTGAACACGTCAGTTTCAGCTACCTGCAACACACACTGTGGTGAGTCATTTGTAGGTTCTAAAAAAACCAATTAACATGAAAAGGCACAACGCGTAACACAATAATAAAATATAAACGACTACTTCACAGAACTAGCTCCTCTTTAGACAAAGCAAACAGCAGAATATTAATAACACGTAAAATACTTCTAGCTTATAACAAACTAAGGTACCACGTAATAGAGTATCGTCATGAGCTCATAGAATACTCAGCTTGACTTGCCTGTTTATAGGTCTTACAACTCAACAGTGTCAGCTTAAGCAAACCCGCGAATACAAAACGCTAAATATGACAGGAATAATGATTGAGGCCACTGACAATGCTAGGCTGCCACAGAAAGGAGACAATAGCAATTTACAGCGGCATGCAACCGACCTTACATCTCCAATTTAGTATAACCAGAATAAATAATTTTGTATATGATAATTACTTACAGTATCATGACAACCTCCGAATAACACTTATTACCCAAGTCAGGTGCTGGTATCGAAAGGCACCTTTAGTAATGCAGAGTTAGAGTGAATTCACTTATTGAAAGAGATTCAACTTTATATCCCTTTCCACATAGCTCTCTGTTTACACACTTCTATAACTCCCCCCCATGAACCATGGACCTTGCCGCTGGTAGGGAGGCTTGCGTGCCTCAGCGATACAGATGGCCGTACCGTAGGTGCAACCACAACGGAGGGGTATCTGTTGAGAGGCCAGACAAACATGTGGTTCCTGCAGAGGGGCAGCAGCCTTTTCAGTAGTTGCAGGGGCAACAGTCTGGATGATTGACTGACCTGGCCTTGTAACATTAACCAAAACGGCCTTGCTGTGCTGGTACTGCGAACGGCTGAAAGCAAGGGGAAACTACAGCCGTAATTTTTCCCGAGGACATGCAGCTCTACTGTATGATTAAATGATGATGGCGTCCTCTTCGGTAAAATATTCCGGAGGTAAAATAGTCCCCCATTCGGATCTCCGGGCGGGGACTACTCAGGAGGACGTCGTTATCAGGAGAAAGAAAACTGACGTTCTACGGATCGGAGCGTGGAATGTCAGATCCCTTAATCGGGCAGGTAGGTTAGAAAATTTAAAAAGGGAAATGGATAGGTTAAAGTTAGATATAGTGGGAATTAGTGAAGTTCGGTGGCAGGAGGAACAAGACTTTTGGTCAGGTGATTACAGGGTTATAAATACAAAATCAAATAGGGGTAATGCAGGAGTAGGTTTAATAATGAATAAAAAAATAGGAGTGCGGGTTAGCTACTACAAACAGCATAGTGAACGCATTATTGTGGCCAAGATAGACACAAAGCCCATGCCTACTACAGTAGTACAAGTTTATATGCCAACTACCTCTGCAGATGATGAAGAAATAGATGAAATGTATGACGAGATAATAGAAATTATTCAGGTAGTGAAAGGAGACGAAAATTTAATAGTCATGGGTGACTGGAATTCGTCAGTAGGAAAAGGGAGAGAAGGAAACATAGTAGATGAATATGGATTGGGGGGAAGGAATGAAAGAGGAAGCCGCCTTGTAGAATTTTGCACAGAGCATAACTTAATCATAGCCAACACTTGGTTCAAGAATCATAAAAGAAGGTTGTATACCTGGAAGAATCCTGGAGATACTAGTAGGTGTCAGATAGATTATATAATGGTAAGACAGAGATTTAGGAACCAGGTTTTAAATTGTAAGACATTTCCTGGGGCAGATGTGGATTCTGACCACAATCTATTGGTTATGAACTGCAGATTGAAACTGAAGAAACTGCAAAAAGGTGGGAATTTAAGGAGATGGGATCTGGATAAACTGAAAGAACCAGAGGTTGTAGAGAGTTTCAGGGAGAGCATAAGGGAACAATTGACAGGAATGGGGGAAAGAAATACAGTAGAAGAAGAATGGGTAGCTCTGAGGGATGAAGTAGTGAAGGCAGCAGAGGATCAAGTAGGTAAAAAGACGAGGGCTAGTAGAAATCCTTGGGTAACAGAAGAAATATTGAATGTAATTGATGAAAGGAGAAAATACAAAAATGCAGTAAATGAAGCAGGCAAAAAGGAATACAAACGTCTCAAAAATGATATCGACAGGAAGTGCAAAATGGCTAAGCAGGGATGGCTAGAGGACAAATGTAAGGATGTAGAGGCTTGTCGCACTAGGGGTAAGATAGATACTGCCTACAGGAAAATTAAAGAGACCTTTGGAGAGAAGAGAACCACTTGTATGAATATCAAGAGCTCAGATGGCAACCCAGTTCTAAGCAAAGAAGGCAAGGCAGAAAGGTGGAAGGAGTATATAGAGGGTTTATACAAGGGCGATGTACTTGAGGACAATATTATGGAAATGGAAGAGGATGTAGATGAAGACGAAATGGGAGATAAGATACTGCGTGAAGAGTTCGACAGAGCACTGAAAGACCTGAGTCAAAACAAGGCCCCGGGAGTAGACAACATTCCATTTGAACTACTGATGGCCTCGGGAGAGCCAGTCATGACAAAACTCTACCATCTGGTGAGCACGATGTATGAGACAGGCGAAATACCCTCAGACTTCAAGAAGAATATAATAATTCCAATCCCAAAGAAAGCAGGTGTTGACAGATGTGAAAATTACCGAACTATCAGTTTAATAAGTCACAGCTGCAAAATACTAACGCGAATTCTTTACAGACGAATGGAAAAACTGGTAGAAGCCGACCTCGGGGAAGATCAGTTTGGATTCCGTAGAAATGTTGGAACACGTGAGGCAATACTGACCTTACGACTTATCTTAGAAGAAAGATTAAGAAAAGGCAAACCTACGTTTCTAGCATTTGTAGACTTAGAGAAAGCTTTTGACAATGTTAACTGGAATACTCTCTTTCAAATTCTGAAGGTGGCAGGGGTAAAATACAGGGAGCGAAAGGCTATTTACAGTTTGTACAGAAACCAGATGGCAGTTATAAGAGTCGAGGGGCATGAAAGGGAAGCAGTGGTTGGGAAAGGAGTAAGACAGGGTTGTAGCCTCTCCCCGATGTTATTCAATCTGTATATTGAGCAAGCAGTAAAGGAAACAAAAGAAAAATTCGGAGTAGGTATTAAAATTCATGGAGAAGAAGTAAAAACTTTGAGGTTCGCCGATGACATTGTAATTCTGTCAGAGACAGCAAAGGACTTGGAAGAGCAGTTGAAGGGAATGGACAGTGTCTTGAAAGGAGGATATAAGATGAACATCAACAAAAGCAAAACGAGGATAATGGAATGTAGTCGAATTAAGTCGGGTGATGCTGAGGGAATTAGATTAGGAAATGAGACACTTAAAGTAGTAAAGGAGTTTTGCTATTTAGGGAGTAAAATAACCGATAATGGTCGAAGTAGAGAGGATATAAAATGTAGACTGGCAATGGCAAGGAAAGCGTTTCTCAAGAAGAGGAATTTGTTAACATCGAGTATAGATTTAAGTGTCAGGAAGTCGTTTCTGAAAGTATTTGTATCGAGTGTAGCCATGTATGGAAGTGAAACATGGACGATAACTAGTTTGGACAAGAAGAGAATAGAAGCTTTCGAAATATGGTGCTACAGAAGAATGCTGAAGATAAGGTGGGTAGATCACGTAACTAATGAGGAGGTATTGAATAGGATTGGGGAGAAGAGAAGTTTGTGGCACAACTTGACTAGAAGAAGGGATCGGTTGGTAGGACATGTTTTGAGGCATCAAGGGATCACAAATTTAGCATTGGAGGGCAGTGTGGAGGGTAAAAATCGTAGAGGGAGACCAAGAGATGAATACACTAAGCAGATTCAGAAGGATGTAGGTTGCAGTAGATACTGGGAGATGAAGAAGCTTGCACAGGATAGAGTAGCATGGAGAGCTGCATCAAACCAGTCTCAGGACTGAAGACCATAACAACAACAATAACTTCTGCAACTAAAGAAGGACATAAAAATGCGCATATAACTAACATAGATTCAAGCAGAATAAAACATTACCTTAGTATGGCGCAAATGTCTTCATTTGCTTTACACGTGGGATATCTTCACCATTAAGTAATTCCGAAATATATTCAACAACGCGTGAGAGCAAGACGGTGCCGTGGTATCAGCTATTTACTTCACATAATTTCCTGCACAGACTCAAGGTAGACGAAGCGTTTTCACATGCAACAGCGGCGAGTATCAATTATTTCATCCGTCACGCCATAGACACATCTCAATTTCAGTGGCCTATAACAAGAACCTATACATGCCCTCGCAGCAGAAAAGCCCCAAAACACAACTGTGCACCACCGCGATGCCTAACCCGAGGTCCCATCAAGTCACTGCTGGGATCCCTCGCCTGAGCCTGCCCATAGCGTACAGGCGTCGTACCACAGGCCGCCCGGTAAACAACAAGCCACCTCCGACCCTAAGAATATCCACTGCGTTGTCTCTGTTCTCTCTCCGTTAACCACCCGACCACCGGCCTGAATCGCGGAAGGCAAAGATGGTGACTCTATAATCGATGGCAGCGATGCCATTGTGAGTGCGAAAACACTGGCGCCAGCAACGCCACGGCTCACAAGTATGCTGATCAACCAGAACGTAATGACAAGCTACCTAAATAGCCGGTATGTCCACGTTTGGCACGGATAACAGCGGTTACGCGTCGTGGTATCTAAGCAACGAAACCTTGGTAGGTCGCTGGAAGGAGATGGCATCACATCTGCACACAAAAGTCGCCTAATTCCCGAAAATTACGGAGAGGGGGCATGAGCCTTGACGAAACGATCAGTCACATCCCAAATGTGTTCGATCGGGTTCATATCTGGCGAGTTGGGGGGCCAGCAGATCAATTGGAACTCGCCAGTGTGTTACTCGAGCCACTCCATCACACTCCTATCCTTGTGAGATGGAGCATTACTTTCCTGAAAAATGCCACTGTCACTGGGAAACACAATCGTCCTGAAGGGAGTACGTGGTCTGCAACAAGTGTACGGTACTCCTCGGCCGCCATGGGGCCTTGCACGAGCGCCATTGGACCTATGGATGCCTACGTGTATGTTCCCAGAGCATAATGGAGCCGCCGCCATCTTGACTCCGTCCCGCAGTACACATGTTAAGAACTGTTCTCCTGGAACACGACGAATTCGAGCTCTCCCATCGGCGTGATGAAGAAGGTATCGATGGTCACGTGCCCATTTCAGTCGTAGCTGCCAATGTCGTGGTGTTAATATTGGCATACACATGGGTCTCGGCTGCGGAGGCGAATCGCTAGGGCAGTTTGGTGCACAGTGTGTTCAGGAATACTTGTACTCCGCCCAGCCTTCAAGTCTGCTGTTAGTTCCGCCACAGTTAGCCGCCCGTCCTGTTTTGCCATTCTCCCCAGCCGACGACGTCCGACAGCTGTAATGAGGGGTGGCCATCCAACCGCACGATGCCCGGACGTGGTTCCGCCTTGATTTCGCCACGTGTTGCACAGCACTCCTCGAACACCCGACAAGTCGTGCAGTTTCCGAAATGCTCGTGCTGAGCCTCCGTACCACCACAGTCAGCGTTGGGCCAAACTCAGGCAGATTGCGCGCCCTCCCCATTCTACGCACCGACAGCAAGTTCACTGACTCTACATGCACCATGCACGTGTCTGACTAGCAGTCATTCCTCACCAGATGACGGTGCATCGCCTAGACTGGTTTATATCGATAGTAGGTTGCTGGTCATAATGTTCTGGTAAATCAGTGTATACAATACCTTAGCACCAATTAAGCTGCAAGTTTCGAAGTAAAAATTGTCCAGTGGAACAGAAGGAATTGCCCAGAAGGAGCGCTTACTGCTTACTTTCAAATTTAGCTGTGCTGTCTGTCATACATGGGCAACGGCCTTGCCGCAGTTTCCCGTGAGATCACCGAAGTTAAGCGCTGTCGGGGGTGGTAGGCACTTGGATGGGTGACCATCCAGGCCGCCATGCGCTGTTGCCGTTTTTCGGAGTGCACTCAGCCTCGTGATGCCAATTGAGGAACTACTCGACCGAATAGTAACGGCTTCGGTCAGAAATACTATCATAACGACCAGAGAGCGGTGTGCTGACCCCACGTCCCTCCTATCCGCATCCTCCTCTGAAAATGACACGGCGGTCGGATGGTCCCGGTAGCCCACTCGGGGCCTGAAGACGAAGTGCTTTTTTTTTATCTGTCAGACATGTTACGTAATTAGGTATATTCGCTGTGTACTGAGCTAAAATCAGTTTTAGTGGAGACGAATAAAAGCTGTTTTTCTTTTTCTAGTACTTTAATCATGGATGTTATTATTTCTTCGCACCTCTAATGGATTGTTTACGACAACGACAGAAAATATGTTCTGTGGTGCTGTAGTTAAATTAACTTCTCTTTAAACGGTTGTCTATAAGATGACCGAGGATCAGCATCACATATTATTCTTACGGCACACTTTCGTTCAATGATGATTTCTGAGAGATGAATTACTCCAGAATACATTTCCATATCATAGGACTAGGCGAAGTCCATCTACTTAGCTGGGTGGTAACGTGCTTGCTTCCCATGTACTGGGCCCGGGTTCGATTCCCGGCCGTGTTAGAGATTTTCACCGATCGGGGACTGTGTGTTGCGTTGTGCTCATCATCGGCCGCAAGTCGCCTAGTGTGGCGGCGACTGAAATAAGACTTGCACTTGGCGGCCGAACCCGAGTAGGACCTCCAGTGCAACAATACTATACGATCACTTCATTTTTACTAAGTGAAAGTAAGCGACATATGATGACCTGCTGGTTTGCTTCTCCAAGACTTGCGTCAACAGGAAGAAGTACAAAAGTGGAGGAACAGAGTTGTTATGAAGCTCCAAAATTAGTGTGTGCTTTTTTATGTTTAATTTCTCATCAATATGTACACCATAAAATGTAGATTAGTCACTGCTTACTAATTCTTGCTTCTGCTTTAAATGTATCATCGTTGCATGAAAACTCGAGGTATATTAACTGCCTGAAGGGAAAAATGTCTAAAGCTATTAGCAACGAGTAGAGGAGCCTAAAATCTTCACTAATCCACAATTATAATCATTCAGTGTGACGACAACGCGAGAATTTGCAGATCTCTTGAGAGTGGTGTCGTAAAGGTAATCTGCTATTCCCTCAACCAAAGTCTGAGTACAGTTTTCCCCAATCCAATTGGCTGATGCTAATGGGCGCTTGTAAACGTGCCTAACAGATCGAAATAGGCATCGATGTCTCAAATTTAAAAATATAAATTATGAAAAAAATATAAATTATGAAAACGGGTAATTTTAGCCACTCCTGCATAATAATGAAGATAATAATTTAAATGAAATAGTATATCACACAAGGAAAGACACACACCGAGAACTTAATTTGGCCAAAGAAAAGACAAACAAATAATGGAGATGAAAGGAGGTATTATGTTCCGCAAATGTACGCTCTATCGCAAGATTACCTTACAGCAGTCTACCCCCGGTATCTGAGTGGTCAGCGCGACAGAATGTCAATCCCAAGGGCCCATGTTCGATTCGCGGCTGGGTCGGAGGTTTTTCTCCACTTAGGGAATGGGTGTTGTGTTGTTCTAATCATCATTATTTCATCCCCATCGACGCGCAAGTTGCCGAAGTGGCGTGAAATCGAAAGACTTGCACCTGGCGAACGGTCTACCCGGCGGGAGGCCCTGGTCACACGACATTTACATTCTCTGCTCCACGTATACATTCATCTCTGCCTCTCCGGTGCTTCAACGTACTACCTCTGCACATGCATACATACATATTATAGGCCTGTGGTTTGCAAAGTCTCTATCTTTGCGAAGCTCACTGTACCTTGGTCAGAAAAAGAGGTTTGCTAGGCGAAACACCTGGGAAGCAATTCTTTACTCTGCTGTGGATCATACGACGTGACGTCAGGGAACTTCCACCATGGTTACAAGGTTGGCTGAGGGCACTCCGCTGTAGATTTCCAATAAGGACCGGTCACCGGTTGCAGCTTGCAGGCCACACATTGTGCTCGCAACACTGATAATCTATCTCAATCACGCTACATTAATAAATTATACAATTACTTTAACCAGAGTTCAACACATTTTGCACATGAGTCACCGTGGATTCAGTTGCTGAAACATGTTTGTACTGAATGATTTATGAAGCCATGTACTTGCACTTTGTTGGTTTCTTTAACGTGCATTTTCTGACGATGAATTGCTTCTGATATGTGAAACTGGGGTGGAGTCCCCACATGGTTGCTACAGCGTTCAGCAAGTTTAGAGCAAAATAAAAATGTTCTTTATACCAATACCAAACAAATGTCATTTAGACAGCTGCCAGGATTTTAATAAATTACCATCAAATAGGTATCAGGGTACAGACGATCAACAAACAACTGACGCTGACTGAATAGTCAACTGCAGGGGTAAGTTCACAGAGAGGTTAGCTGTACGTCTCAGACGTAGCTGCTATAATTATCAAAACACTTGTCATTATATTGAAACAAAGAACAGTATTTTTACTACAAACAGCCAACGATAATATTTAAATGCGGGCAGGTAAGACAATAGCCTCCAGTACACAGTTCTACCAAATTGAAATTGGTGATAACATAATGCACAGTTACAGTCAGCTTAACTCACAGAAGTTTACGAGAATTTCTCATATACGGGTACCATTAGTTGTAAAAACCATCTGTCGTTACACTGAAATCAGAAGCAAAGATTTTTATAAGCAACAAACAATGATATTTAAAGGGGACAGGCAAGACGTCAGCTTTCAATAAACAGGTTTACCTAATCATGGTATTAAGCAACCAATTACAATTTGTTAGCAAAATAACTCATATACAGCTGCCATTAATTATAAAACATTTTTTCATTCCTCGAAACCAAGTACAGGTTTTCATACGCAACAAACAACATTTTAAAGATGAGTGGGTTGTGTGTGTGTGTGTGGGGGGGGGGGGGACCTGAAACACTGCCTCCTTCAATCAACAGTTTTAACAAATAACCTTTTTAAGCACCAAGATCTAGGATTTCGAGACAAGATCAGTAACCACTAAATGGACAATAACAGACGGTTAACTCCAGTAAATTAATTTAGGATAATATCTCATACGCCATTAATCATAAAATACCTATCATACACTGAAACGAAGTACAGGTGTTTCGTAAGTGACAAACAACTATGTTTAAAATGGGGGGGGGGCAGACAAACCGGCAGTCTTTAGTAAAACCTTACAGGAAGTAACCTTACTGCAGTGGAATTGATGATGCGTGAAGGTAATACCAACCCCCAGAAGATAAAAGAGGAGGAGGAGGAGGAGGAGGAGGAGAGGCGAAAGGAAAAGGCGATTCACTTAGCTTGGACAGGATAGGGCCGTTCTTCCACTCCTTAGGACGTTAACATACTGTACCGGCCCTGCTTGCGTTGAACCAGTTGAAAATAGCTCCAATAGCTGTCAGCTCTAAACTACGCTAGGATGCCCACTAAGAGAAACTATTTGGCGGGCCAGACAGTGACCGTTTGTGAACGACACGCTCCATCTCATTAGGCTTGACTCTTGGGCCTTCCACCACCAAAAGCATCGAGACGCTCGCACTTCGAAAACAAACTCCATTTCCTCACTGGCCTCACTGACCGTGAATCCTTACCTATCGCGCTTTTGTCGTTAGTGAGGACGCCATTCACGAGGTCCAAAGTTAAGACACGGAGACGATTCTAGGTGGAGGAAATCGCTCGAGTATCTAGCCTATGTGGTTCAGTCTCCACCACGGAAACAGAAAGAGGCTCCCCAGGGTCCAGCGCCCGTGGAAGAATGCAGGGACAAGGGTTAACTACCATCTTGAATCTGATTACCGTGGACTCTAAATATCTTCCCATTCATTTCATTACAGACCAAGGGATTAACAGGACTCAAAAACTTCACGATTTTACAGGGTGAGTCAGTTTACTAGAAGGATGTGCTCCGGCCTTGGCTCCGACACTGAACCTACAAATGAAGACTTGGTCCCCGACCTACCCCTTCGCTCCTTCATAATTGTACCTCCATTCCTCCACCTGTGCGCGAGCTCAGTATTGCGTTTGACCTTGGGATGTGCCTCGCTGAGGGAGTAAGTCATCAATGATACAGATGTTACTCAAGGGAGTATTAACCGGATAGGCCAGGGTTAAGGAAGCCGGAGTGGCCTTAGTGGCTTCAAGTTGAGCAGTGTTAAAAGCCAGATTTAATCGTGGGGTGTAAAGATCGCAATGTTTTTGGGACTTGGCGCGAAATATTATTAATGCTGCCTTCAGATTCCTATTTACATGCTCAACGGAAGACGTTTATGGGCATTAAGGTGGAAACAAAATATCCAGAGTTCCCTAAAGGTAAATGCTGGAGCATTATGACTCTCTTAGGATACTCGGCGACCCAACGACCGCAAATATTTTGGTAAGATGTTGTACAGATTGGTCACTAGTGACCGCACGCCTGGGAACTATCCAGCAAAAATGGGAAAACCCATCCACCACCACCACCAAGATATAATGGTCTCTGTCTGTATCTCCCCCCCTCCCCCTCCTCCGACCTGGGTACGTGGGAGGTCTTCTACATAGGTCCACAAAGAGGCGATCCATGGGCCTGCTCTCACGAGTAGACTGAAGGAGACAAATGTGTGAGTTATAATTAGCTTTCGCTTCTTTGCATAGCTGGTACTGTCCCACTAGCTGACGTATATCTTGACAAAGAGCCGGCCAAACTACATGCTTTCTAATTGTTGCCGAGGTCTTATGAAAACATAGATGACCTCATACCACAGAACTATGGAAATACCTGGAAACAGCGAGAACCAACACCAGAGGCAAACAAACCTCGCAAGTACAGTCGCCCTTGCCCTTTTGACACGCAGTATCTTTATTAAGGATATATTGTTGTTCATGCTCTCCTTTTAAAAGCCTTATCTTTATGTAACAAATACGGGAATCCTCCTCCTGTTTCCCTTGAGATCACGAAAGAGTTCGGGAACATCAGTTAAGGCATGTTGTTCATTGGCCTTTACAGATGGAGGTGAGTCGCAGCCTTCATGCATGCTACTAAAAGTCTCGGCCAGGGCATTGTCTGGACCCGTGGTATGATGAACCTTGAAGCGGAAGGTGGGAATGATTATTGCCCAACGAGCAATCCTAGCCGGCCGCTGTGGCCGAGCGGTTCTAGGCGCTTCAGTCTGGAACCGCGCGACTGCTACGATCGCAGGTTGGAATCCTGCTTCGGGAACGGCTGTGTGTGATGTCCTTAGGTTAGTTAGGTTTAAGTAGTTCTAAGTCTATGCGATTGATGACCTCAGATGTTAAGTCCCATAGTACTTGGAGTTATTTTTTGAGTAATCCTACCCGTTTTTCGGGGCAGAGTCAAAACCCAACTCAACCCCTGAATATTACTCTCAAGGACGGATTCCCTATGTTCTAGATAGGACTTGAACTTCTCCAAGGTGAAGAGGATCACCAAAGATTCTCACTTATATACCGAGTATTTCAATTCAAGAGGATTACCAAAGATTCTCACTTATACACCGAGTATTTCAATTCAGCCCGAGATAAGCAACGTGATACGTAGGCAGCAGGACGGTGTTGCCGCTGGTGTTGTTGGAGGAGCACGGAGGCCACCCCAGAAATAGATGCTTAGTCTGGACAACGAAGGACTTACCGAAATCCGGGATGGCTAACACGGGAGGGTTGCTAAGAGCAGCTTTGATTGCCTCAAAGGTGGCTTCATTACTCTTGCACAAGAGGAAAGGCTCCCCTTTCTTCGAAGAAAGGCGCTGCCAATTGAGCGAAGTCAGGAACAAATCTTCGAAAGAAACTCGACACTCGAATAAATACGGAAGGATTTTCACGCATCTCAGTGTGCATGACGTAGTTTCTCCTGAACAAAGTGTCGTACAGTGATACAATGTTGAAGTTATATTTAGCGACGTATGCGGATACTGTACGCGAAACGTGTTCCGAATAGAGTAAATAGGAGTGAAGTAATACATTAAGTCGTTAGGGTTTACTGCACCAACAGCGAAAATGCAGTAAGCGATAAAGCTTTTTCCTTTTAACATTTTGTGGGGGTTTTCAGCGAGAAAAAGTTTCGTTGAGGTTCGGAATTGTGTTTGTTGGAAGTCGCTAAGCGCTCTCATTGTTAAATACTGGACGAATGAACCCTGCGACTCACGCATCGTGAGCTACACTACTGTGTCACCTCCACACCTGCCCGTTTCGTAGGTAGGTGGTTCTTACTCTAACAGCGAGTCTCTCCAGACAGTAAGTGATCTGTGTACCAAATTTGGTTGAAGTCGATACAGAGGTTTAGGAGGAGATACGGATAATGCATACGTAAACATACATCCATTTTTATAATATGTATGGATGTACATGTTTCACTTAGTACAATTTATCATGGTCGTCACTCTTAAGTTTGGATGTGCAGTTGTTGCGATTGAAATAACTGACTCAAAATAGTTTGGTCTTGGTGAACGTGTAATCAGGATTCAGTTCCCCTTTGCACAATGCACATCATGGCGCAGACCTGAATGCATACATACACGTTGCACTTGGCCCATGAATCATTTAATAAAAGCAGCAGTAAAGAAGGATACATATCATCAGCTGTTACCAGTACAGAAGGACAACACTAAGAACCAGGTAATTATTGAAATAGTAATTGTGCTTAAGTGCAACGAACAGGTAAGCGAGAAATACAATTTACAACATGGGCCTAAGCAACCTGTTTACTTAATGAATGTGACATATGCTTCCTACGGAGAATAAAATATTTGAATTTATCACGAAATAATTTGTAAAAGCAATGCTGCAACGCAAGTAAGCTTTAAAGTCGAGTTATGTAGTTAAGTAGTTAAGTCGTTAACGTAGAGACACCTGATTTTAGTAGTCTCTGTGATCTCACAGAGATTACTAAAATCAGGTTTCTCTACGTTAACGACTTAACTCCATACCCCGAACTTAAGATTTACTTACGTTACCTCTTTCACCAAATTTACAAATCCACTTATGTCTTAACCACAAATAACACACTAACAGTTTCATAGAAACAAGGCAGTGTGGGCATAATTATGGAATATGACAAGCCATGGCGCTGTAGTACAACGGAAATTACATGTAAGTATATTTCTCAGTTTTTTAAAGTGTCAGAATTAACTTTTAAATTAGTTCCGACGATAGCTCAGACTGCAAAACCTAAATGATCTCTTATTTTTAGGAAGTAATCGTTTTACAATTCATTTCAATTGCTGAACGAATAATCAGTAACAGTGCTATTTTGCTTAAAGTGTACTGCGAAAATTGCTCTTATCTCCCCTTTTTCTCGTTAAAATGATAAACAAGTAGGAAGACACGAATCTAAAATGGCAATATTGTTACTACGCTAGTTGAAATGTTAATGAATCAGGTTAAGCTAGAAGATCGCTATACAGGTAAAGTTAGGCTCAGTAGTTAATGTCTCAGAGTTCGGCTGAGCGTAAACGGCTTCCGAACTCTTCATTGTGTTAAGGAGGTATCTGCACTACTAAACAGTTAATACTGTTCATAGTGTAAGGTCCAGTTTGCAGCTCGCCTACCTAACGGCTTCCAATGACAACATAAATTTGTTAATATTATGTGTGATCCGAAATAACAAGACACCACACATATAATTTCAAAATCTAAGCCTTGGAGGCAGTTCGTGCTACCTTCATTGTCGATTCATCCTAGGTCCGACCGCTTGCAGGAAGCGTGCGAGATGCTGTGAGCAATGAGGAAAATGGACGGGGAGGGGGGTGGGGATGCTACGGAAGTTGTGTGTGACAGGTTAGGAATTTGGGTTGGACAGTAACCGTGCTCGGATAGCCGAAGCGGTCGAGATGACTGCATCGTAAAGTGAGAAACTCGGGTTCGGGTCCCGATCTCGCACAAATTTTCACTTGTTGCCGTTGAATTGTTTCAATGCCCTCACGCACCTGACGTCGGTACTTCTCTTTCATCAAAAATTTCATTATCTGTGTTTCACATTATTATCGGCCGACTTTAAAAAAATAAATGCTGTCGTAATCTACCCATTTAGGTATAATGCCGTGCTAAATGTTTAACACAGTAAGACAAGTATTACACTTAGAAACTGTGTATATTACTTACACTTTATTCGTCCATTATTCGAGATCGAGAGAACTAAGCGACTTCCTATGAACTTTATACATAATTTCTAACAGTTACGAATCTTTCTGTTGCTGATCTCCTCCACAAAGTGTTGAAAGAAGTTTATCGCTTACTACATTTTCGTCGTTCATTGACTAAAACTTCAGCAACAGGCAAGATGTGTTATTATTATTTTTTTGATACGAAATATATTCGAAGTACATTTTGTAGACAGTATCCACATATACCACTGAATCTATCTGCAAGTTTATATGACAAATTTATACGATACATAAT
Organism: Schistocerca cancellata; assembly: GCF_023864275.1. Taxonomy (NCBI): domain Eukaryota; kingdom Metazoa; phylum Arthropoda; class Insecta; order Orthoptera; family Acrididae; genus Schistocerca; species Schistocerca cancellata. Next base: position 602,205,625 of record NC_064631.1, on the reverse strand, counting down.
TTACTGCACTACTTTTGTGGGATACCTATGGCTCCGTCTTTCAGTGGTCACAGCCTTCTTCTCCAAACGTATTTACTTCACATAAACTAAGCAAACACACCGTGTTAGCTGTTAACACGGCATCTTTGCCTGTTTGGTAAACAGAGGACTCGAAACTCATCTACTGAACTTACCGCGAAAGCAATCAACGTATTCGTGTACCTTTTCTTTATATCTCAGAACCGTGTACGACGCTTAATAAAATGCGTTATTTCAAAGGAACAAAAAATTTTCGTTCATCACTTCATGAGTTGCAAAGGATGCTGTATATTTACTCATGTTTAAGCGTCATTTGAGGTTTTCCGGTGTTGTCTCTTCCTTATATCGTAATCTTTAATGGCTCTGTAACGCTTTTTTGTGATTTCTACCCGCTGCAATCACACATATAATGTACGCGTTACATCAGCAGTCCAAATCACAAAAACTGTTAATAGATTTTACAGAAACCCAATGTCCAACAATCATGACGTGCACTTAGCTAAATTACTGAACAGACAGTGTTACGAAAGACTTTCAGGATACGAATGTCTACTGCATGACTCCAGGGAGGCAAAATAGTAGTAAGCGTGAAAGTCTACATGTATTCTGTTGAGGTGCTACTTAGTGATGAGAGACAATACGGATACGTTAATGCACAGTCAGAACAAATGAAGTGACGCCTCATTACAAGCAACACGACTTCACAGAATATTACGGCCTATCGCGCGTGTGATCTTCTCCAGGTGACGTTACGTTATGAGTCCCAGACCACTTCTGGTCAGCTCCACTCGTGCCGCAGCCTTTATGTGATTCGCAAGGTAATGCATACAGTCGCCTTACAGGATATCTTGGAAAGAAATCTGGCACTTGGTTGCGATATCGTACAGTACGTGAGGTAGCAAACGACCAACTTTTTGCCTGAGGATGTATAAAGAGACGATGTAGATAACATTGCAGCCACGGCGAAAGTCATAGTTCGCTAGCGTGCTAGTCTCGTCTTATACGCGCAGTAAATTACCTACTTCTTTTTTTTCATTTTCCGTCAACGGTGTGATATTAAGAAATGCTTTCAGTTGGATACGAAAGATTTACAAGTCTAAACTTCTTCAATTGAAAAATTACACTTATATGATGGATACTGAGAACGAATAATATCTTATGTTGCTCATTATATGCGAGAACTGCAGCCAATAGAACCACCGCTGAACATTGTCTTGGACAAAGGAAGAGACACTATTCAGGAACCAAAAGCAATGTTACATTTAGCAGTAGGTACCGTGGAAAGTTGTTTAATACTAAATGCCCGAAATTACGAGCTGTTTGGAGAACAGCACACAGCAAAATTTAAGGAAGACCGTAAGAGTGCAGAAGAAAGAAAGAAATCCAGAAGAAATTTTGCGCAAGAAGCCGATTCGGAACCACTATTATGGTTTTACGTTTTGTAGAAGTAGGGAAAAAAATACTGAAGTAAACAGCAAAACTGGGAACGAAATATTTATTGCCAATACTGAATCTAGATGCAATATTTGCTTACACAAAGCCGAATAACATGTTCGAGATTTCGGGAACAGTAGTGTTTAACGTGTTGTCATTATTGAGGACGTGAGAATCCAAACAGCAGCTCATGTAGAATATCAGTGGAGAAAGTGTTTGCCTTGTCCTTTCTAATGGACCATTGTGGATTGTGCGTTGGGTACGTTAGAGGAATTTCACGACATTTAAAAAGGGTTGGTCGAGCGAAGATTTGATTTCCGATCTCCTCGAACACTAGACCAGAGCCTCAACCATTACGCCACACCACACACCACAGGTTTAAAACTTTCAACTTAGTTAGTAAGCTCTGCTTCGTCATGTCAGGCAAATTCTACTACACTACGAATGTATTAAATGAAACTTCAATTTACTATAACTGTAACATTCTTTTCTTTTTAATTTCGTGTAAGCGTTTCGGAAAGTTAAGCCTTTATCATCTGGTGGATTTGCGTAAATTAATGAGGTGTATATGTATTGTGTACGATTTCGGATAATCTGTGACAATCCGGGAGTAGAGGACAAAAACATTGTTTGATGCAATGATCAAAGCTACGTGATGATTTTGCATTGCATGATATAAATAGAAGTACCGTTCAGTGGCCACAGGCTACTTTTCCTGCCCAGTTTATTACATCACATACAATATGACATACGTGCACTGAACTAAGCAAAGATGGGGTTTGAGAGCTAAAAAATGTTATGAACCAATAATGTTACCAACAATACAAATTTAGAAAAGTAATTGTTACATTATATTGATATTCTGTGTTTCATGTATGTAACAGCATGGACTCAGGTTGATTTCTGTGGAGTCTGTATGTTTGAAGTGTTTTAGCGATGTCTGGTTTTTTGCCGTAAGACGAATATGCAAAATCATACTTGTGTTTTCTTTCATTGTGATGGGTGGTTCTGCTGATGAGTGAAATGTATTGTTTCTTAGTCAAATGAGAGAAATGCAGTTAGTGGAATGCATTATTAAAATAAGTAAGTTTATTATTAATTTCATTAGTAATATTATTGTTGTTATTATTAGATGTGACTAAATTTCATTGCACATTGTATGGTTTCATGGATAGAAGATTGTAAAATTACTAAAAGTATTGTAAGATATGTCTGACTGTGAAATATGAGAGAAAGTACTAACTACTGTTTATGCTACAGTCGATCAGCATAACTTTCTACCACTCAGGTTATCCTTGTACCACTTACCACTTCAGATTCAAAAGGCTGTTGCTCCACTTACTTGCATTATTTTGTACTACAAGAAACAGTTTTACTACCTCTGACTTATAGTTAGTATTTGAGTTGTCTTTCTAGTTTCATACAAGCTCTTAGGCTGCTGAGTATCCTTGAGGCGAGTTGGCTATAAAGAGAGCTTGTGGTGACAGAGGTTTAAGTTGAGCAGTGCCAGGTCGATACAAATATCTTGATATTTCAAAGTAAACCTGTAGTTCTGACTTAAAACTGCTTGTTTTTACTTTTTATTAACATCTGATTCCCTTCTGGCCCGACGTACATTTACCCAGAGCATTAGATGGAGGAAAAATTCAGTGTTTTTTTAAGACTGGTCGAAAATTGTCCTGAACTGACAGTAACTTTGTAGCAGCATTAAAACTGAAATTTTACTCTAACTGGACATAGTATACAATTTCACTTTTCCAAGCACTCAGTAACTACACATGTACAATATTACAATGTTTTTTGTGATGTGAACTTCATTTTGTGTCCAGTACTTTCAAAAAATGGTAGAATATGGTACAAATTACCTCAGTCGATTGTACATAACGAACTGATGTATTATACAGGGTGTTTCAAAAATGACCGGTATATTTGAAACGGCAATAAAAACTAAACGAGCAGCGATATAAATACACCGTTTGTTGCAATATGCTTGGGACAACAGTACATTTTCAGGCGGACAAACTTTCGAAATTACAATAGTTACAATTTTCAACAACAGATGGCGCTGCAAGCGATGTGAAAGATATAGAAGACAACGCAGTCTGTGGGTGCGCCATTCTGTACGTCGTCTTTCTGCTGTAAGCGTGTGCTGTTCACAACGTGCACGTGTGCTGTAGACAACATGGTTTATTCCTTAGAACAGAGGATTTTTCTGGTGTTGGAATTCCACCGCCTAGAACACAGTGTTGTTGCAACAAGACGAAGTTTTCAACGGAGGTTTAATGTAACCAAAGGACCGAAAAGCGATACAATAAAGGATCTGTTTGAAAAATTTCAACGGACTGGGAACGTGACGGATGAATGTGCTGGAAAGGTAGGGCGACCGCGTACGGCAACCACAGAGGGCAACGCGCAGCTAGTGCAGCAGGTGATCCAACAGCGGCCTCGGGTTTCCGTTCGCCGTGTTGCAGCTGCGGTCCAAATGACGCCAACGTCCACGTATCGTCTCATGCGCCAGAGTTTACACCTCTATCGATACAAAATTCAAACGCGGCAACCCCTCAGCGCCGCTACCATTGCTGCACGAGAGACATTCGCTAACGATATAGTGCACAGGATTGATGACGGCGATATGCATGTGGGCAGCATTTGGTTTACTGATGAAGCTTATTTTTACCTGGACGGCTTCGTCAATAAACAGAACTGGCGCATATGGGGAACTGAAAAGCCCCATGTTGCAGTCCCATCGTCCCTGCATCCTCAAAAAGTACTGGTCTGGGCCGCCATTTCTTCCAAAGGAATCATTGGCACATTTTTCAGATCCGAAACGATTACTGCATCACGCTATCTGGACATCCTTCGTGAATTTGTGGCGGTACAAACTGCCTTAGACGACACTGCGAACACCTCGTGGTTTATGCAAGATGGTGCCCGGCCACATCGCACGGCCGACGTCTTTAGTTTCCTGAATGAATATTTCGATGATCGTGTGATTGCTTTGGGCTATCCGAAACATACAGGAGGCGGCGTGGATTGGCCTCCCTATTCGCCAGACATGAACCCCTGTGACTTCTTTCTGTGGGGACACTTGAAAGACCAGGTGTACCGCCAGAATATAGAAACAATTGAACAGCTGAAGCAGTACATCTCATCTGCATGTGAAGCAATTCCGCCAGACACGTTGTCAAAGGTTTCGGGTAATTTCATTCAGAGACTACGCCATGTTATTGCTACGCATGGTGGATATGTGGAAAATATCGTACTATAGAGTTTCCCAGACAGCAGCGCCATCTGTTGTTGAAAATTGTAACTACTGTAATTTCGAAAGTTTGTCTGCCTGAAAATGTACTGTTGTCCCAAGCATATTGCAACAAACGGTGTATTTATATCGCTGCTCGTTTAGTTTTTATTGCCGTTTCAAATATACCGGTCATTTTTGAAACACCCTGTATATGCAGTCACTGATCTGTTGTGATCTGACTTGACCTCTTCTTTCATGGTCATGTGAAATGATATGTGAATGAGACATCTGCCTGACTGAAGAGCATCTCCTGGCCAGAATTCTCGCTGCCTGTGACATTGTTCAGCCTACAATGAGGTATTAGAAGTGGCATTAACATTATGTCATTTCATGATAGCTTATATACTTGTGGATGCCACTGTAAGGATGGGATTTGAAAGTAGAATCTTGTGGAGTCTTCTACTGATGACTAAAATTATCACCAAAAGTTTGTTACAAAGTAGAGACCTGGTTGTGGTGTGCAAAGGTACTTGGGGGGAGGGGGCATATTTAGCCAACAGCTGACTACAAACAATCAAGATCTTCAATTTAAGAAAAATTCATGAACAATGAAAGCAAAAAAAAAGAGAGGTAAGAAAACTTCAGCACATGTAGTAAACAACGAGTGAGATCATAAACAACCAAATCAAAAGGCTTAAAGCCAAAGTGCAAGTTTCTTGCACAACAAACTCAAGATCTAGAATTGCTGCAGATACAAAAAAAAAAAAAAGTGAGGCTTGTTTCATCATTCCATGCTACTCTATTCTGTGCAAGCTTCTTCATCTCCAAGTAACTACTGCAACCTACATCCTTCTGAATCTGCTTAGGGCATTCATCTCTTGGTCTCCCTCTACGACTTGTCCCTTCCTCGCTGCCCTCCAATACTAAATTTGTGATCCCTTGATGCCTCAGAACGTGTCATATCAACCTATCCCTTCCTCTAGCCAATTTGTGCCACAAATTTCTCTTCTGACCAATTCTATTCAGTACCTTCTCATTAGTTATGTGATCTACCCATCTAATCTTCAGAATTCTTCTGTAGCACCACATTTCGAAAGCTTTTACTCTCTTCTTGTCTAAACCATTTATCGTCCATGTTTCACTTCCATACGTAGCTACACTCCTCACAAATACTTTCAGAACAGACTCCCTGGCACTTAAATCTATACTCTATGTTAACAAATTTCTCTTTTTCAGATACGCCTTCCTTGCCACTGCCAGTCTACATTTTACATCCTCTCTACTTGGAGCGTCATCAGTTATTTTGCTTCCCAAATAGCAAAACCCATTTACTACTTTAAGTCTCTCATTTCCTAATCTAAGTTCCTCAGCATCACCTAATGTAATTTGACCACATTCAATTATCCTCGTTTTGCTTTCGTTGATTTCATCTTATGTCATCCTGTCAAGACACTTTCCATTCCGTCCAACTGCTTTTCCAGGTCCTTCACTGTCTAATAGAATTACTATGTCATCGGCAAACCTCAAAGGTTTTATATCTTCTCCATGGATTTTAATTCATACTCCGAATTTTTCTTTAGTTTCCTTTACTACTTGCTCAGTATATAGGTTGAGTAACATCAGGGAGAGACTACAACCCTGCCTCACTCCCTTCCCAATCACTGCTTCCCTTTCATGCCCCTCGACTATTATAACTGCCATCTGGTTTCTGTATAAATGGTAAATAGCCCTTCGCTCCCTGTATTTTACCCCTGGTACCTTCAGAATTTTAAAGAGAGTACTGTATTCTAGTCAACATTGTCAAAAGCTTTCTCTAAGCCTACAAATCCTAGAAACGTAGGTTTGCCTTTCCGTAATCTATCTTCTTAGGTAATTCGTATTGTCAGTATTGCCTCAGTTGTTCCAACATTTGTACAGAATCCAAACTGATCTTCCCCGAGGTCGGCTTCTACCAGTTTTTCCGTTCGTCTGTAAATAATTCGTGTTAGTATTTTGCAGCCCTGCCTTATTAAACTGATAGTTCGGTAATTTTCACACCTGTCAACACCTGCGGTCTTTGGGATTGGAATTATTATATTCTTCTTGAAGTCTGAGGGTATTTCAGCTGTCTCGTACGTCTTTCTCACAATATGGTACAGTTTTGTCAGGGCTGGCTCTCCCAAAGCTATCAGTAGATCTAATGGAATTTTGTCTACTGCCGGGGCCTTGTTTCGAGTTGGGTCTTTCAGTGCTCTGTCAAATTCTTCACGCAGTAACGCATCTCCCATTTCCATAATATTGCCCTGAAGTACATCGCCCTTTCTTAGAAGTAGTTCTTCATCTGAGCTCTTGATGTTCATACAGGTGGTTCTCTTTACTCCAAAGGTCTCTTTAATTTTCCTGTAGGCAGTATCTATCTTAATCCTAGTGATATATGCTTCTACATCCTTATATTTGTCCTCTAGCCATCCTTGCTTAGCCATTTTGCACTTCCTGTTGATCTCATTTTTTGGACGTGTGCCTACTTCTTTTACTACTTTTTATATTTTCTCCCTTCATCAAATTAATTTCAGTATCTCTTTTGTTACCCAACGATTTCTACTAGCCCTCGTCTTTTTACCTACTTGACCCTCTGCTCCCTTCGCTATTTTATCTCCCAATGCTACCCATTCTCCTTATACTGTATTTCGTTCCCCCGTTCTTGTCAATCGTTCCCTAATGCTCTATCTGAAACTTTCCACAGCCTCTGGTTCTTTCAGTTTACCCAGGTCCCATTTCCTTAAATTCCCACCTTTTTTGCGTTTCTTCAGTTTTAATCTACAGTTCATAACCAGTAGACTGTGGTCAGTGTGCACATCGGCCCCTGCAAATGTCTTACAGTTTAAAACCTGGTTCCTAAATATCTATCTGAAACTTTCCAGTGTCTCCAAGCCTCTTCCACATATGCAACCTTCTTTTATGATTCTTGAAACAAGTGTTATTTATGATTAAGTTACGCTCTGTGCTAAATTCTACCAGGCGACTTCCTCTATCATACCTTACCCCCATTCCATATTCACCTGCTACTTTTCTTTCTCTTTCTTTTTCTAGTATCGATTTTCTGTCTCCCATGACTGTTAAATTTTCGTCTCCCTTCACTATCTTAATAATTTAGTTTATCTCATCAAGCATTTCTTCAATCTCTTGGTCATCTGCGGAGCTAACTGGCATATAAACTTGAACTACTGTGGTAGGCGTGAGCTTTGTGTCTATCTTGGCTACAATAATGCATTCACTGTGCTGTTCGTAGTACCTTATCTGCGCTTCTTAGCAACTCTAAAATTATCTTAAGTCCCAATAAAGGATACGTTTGATCAATAAGTGAAAATAATATAAGGTTACATGCAGCCACAGTACAATCGTCTAACAGAACTTATCAACTGCAAGGTTTGCTTAAGGTCCAATAAAAGTCAAGCTTCAAAAATTAAAAGACTTGAAGTTAAAAGTACGTACAATACAAACAGCTAACAAAACTATTCTGAATAAATGTGCTAATGGCTCAGAAGACAATGAAAAAGGCATATCACACTGAGGCAAGCAGCTGCGATGCAACCACAACGAACAAGTACAGATTAAGAACATAAACACTAGAACTAAAATTCCTGACAGAAAATTTTTTTTAACTCTTCCTTTTTTTTAACAAAGGCATATACTGAGTTAACGGCCGGCGGCCGTATAACAATTTATACAGCTGGTGAGGGTGCTTTGGATTTGCCTCAAATTTGGTGAAAACACGAAGCTTCCATAAGTAACTACTCAGCAGGTTCTTGTGGCACAGTGATAACGCAGACAGTAGCCTGAACTTACACTAAAGGATGCCTTTGGGCGATTTTTCTTAGATTAACAAAAGGGTCTTATAGACACCTTTTAAAGCAAACGGCATATAAATTAAATAAATGAATAATTCTTAGTTAGACCAACGCTTAACCTCAGGGCCAGCAGACAACGGTAGTAGCCACTCGAATACATAGACGGAATGGCCAAGGCCAAGAGGGTAACATGACAAAATAAAAAGCTGAGAAGTAACAACAAAGGACTAGTTTAAAAACCAGCAAACAAAGTAGATATCTTTTGATGGACGTGTTACAAAATCGATTTGGTGACTATACAATGAGGTCCCTGATAATAAAGTGTTGTGAACACATATAAACAGATTAAACACTATTAAGTTGACTGCCAATGCACGAAATAAATGTAACAATCACTGAAACCACTAGCAAAATAAAATGAATAAACAATGTTTCCACAAAATGCAAGACACAAAGTTAATACAAGAGGGAGGCAAATTATAAGTAGCCTAAACTTTAGTGTTACGTATCGATACCACCCTACCACCGTATCATAGTTGGCAATGTAACTGCAAGTTTGCAGCCAATACCAATAGTGGTTGTGCTCACAACATTGGACTGGAATAAAGACATCAACATCAGTTAGATGTGGAGCGAAGCAGGATGCGGTGTTAACCACAAAATAAACGCCTGTTACCAAAAGGTCTCACCATAGTGCACAGTGTGGGCAGGCAACAGTTCCCCAAGCGGGTCTCGTCACTTCAGTGATCGGAAGGATGACAGTCAAGTTCCCAGGCGGCGAAGTGGCGCTGGTAACTTACTACAAGTGAGACCACAGTCTTTCAGCCATATTCGGCCAACGCGGAGCGCTCACGTGTCTTAAATCTGCACGAACCTCCAACCGCTACTGCTGTGACCCCCATAGCTAGCCTTGGACGGATTTATACTCTATCCGCCGCTATTCACGCACGCATCCCTGCGTCGAAGCGTACTATGTCTCCCAGCAGCGATCCAGAGACATACGTAGCGTATGTACTATTGATACTAGTTGAATGGGCACGACACAATGTTTACTCTGACATATCAATGTCAACAGATGGATGGTATATTTGAAATGGTCTCATTTTTGTTTATAATTTTTGATCACGAAACTTCTTGACATATTTAATCAATATTGGAGAAATAAGAAGGTGGTAATTATCTAGGTATAAGCCTACTGGGTTCACCCTACAAGTTATATGCAGAAGTTCTGAATGCAAGACATAAAAATATCATGGAAAAGCAAAAATATGAAGAGCAATTAGGTTCTAGGAAAGAATGATCAACCATTGACACTGTTTTTATACTGCTTCAAGTTATATAAAAGACACAAGAGTTCAATAGGGAATCTCATCTCGCTTTCGTGGATTTTAAGAAAGCATTCGATAATTTGAAGAGAGAAATCCTATGGATATCATGGCTAAACGACGCTATCCACCTCGTTTCACAAATGCTGTTAAGAGTCTGTACACAAACACCGAAATCGTTATAGATATAGGAAATATAACAACAAAGACAATTGACACAAACCTAGAGGCATGACAAGTATTTGTATTTCTCGAACGAACTTCAATATATAATTATATATGGATGAAATTGTCAGCAAACGAAAAATGTTGAACATAAATGTTCTTTTAGTTCGTGACACAAGACTAAATATAATTTTACACGCAGGCGACCTAACTCTGGTTACAGATAATGGAGATGACCACAGATGGAAGTCTATAAGTTGCTGCTGAGGGCCTAACAACCAATTACAACCTAACATTGTCGATAGACAAAACGGAAGTGATGGTATGTCAGGGCAGACAACTAGTAAGATCTAAAATAGTATGAATAATAAAATCTTGGAGAAAAGTAAACATTTTAAATATCTAGGATGCGACATCGCTTACGAACATAACCATGGCGTGGACCAAAAGTTAAACAGATTTCCTTCTATACATGGAACGTCGTTAAAAGTTTGCAGGATAAAGTCAGGAAAGAAACCTAGCTGAAGTTATATAAAACAATAACAGCACCAACCCTTTCTTAAGGAAGTGAAGTGTGGGAAACAACAAGAAACCAAGAAAGTTGAATACTGGCTCAAGAAATGAGATTTCTAAGAAGAGTGAAAGGATGTACAAAGGAAGACCGGGACAGACAGAAAGCTATAAGGAAAGATTTAGGAATATATAACCTAAACGAAAAAATTAAGCAAAATGGAGAAAATGGAAGGAACATGCAGACAGTGTGGTTGGTGAAAAGTTACCGGTAAAGGCACTAACTCATAAATGCACTGGAAGAATTAATTTAGGAATACTATACAAGAGACAGGCACCGTAACAGGAAATTTGCGTAATACGTGAAGAAAAGAACAAGTAGATGATGAAGAAGATGAATTTCGACTCATTGCCTCTGGAGAAGGGTTTCCTGTATCAGATTCATACATTTGCCTTTTCCAGCAACCTTGATTGTTTGTATCATTATTAAAGAAACATGCTTTGTAGATCATGTAATAATTATAGTGAAACGATGATCGTAACACTTCCCAGAATAAATTTTTCACTCTTCTGCGGAGTGTGTGCTGATATGAAACTTCCTTGTACATAACAATGTGTGCCGGAGCAGGATTAGAACTTACGACAATCATTTAGTCTTTCGCTAGTCCATTTCTCCACAATGTGCTTTCTTCCGGCAGTTTTTGCCCTAGAATGGCAACGGTGTAGGTGCGAAGCCCTGTCCGGTATACAGTTTCAATCTACGAGGAAGTTTCAAACTGTAACAGTTATTTCACTTTTAGACCACTTTGAGGATGCCTAAAGAAGTAATTCAGAAATCAATGTAATAACTAAATTTGACGGATCAAGTTGTAAATTAGTTGTTATACACAAAATGAACTGCATTGGGTCCTTTTATTTCTTCGAGTTCTACTGAGACGTCCCCCCCCCCCCCCCCACCCTTCCAAGGATTCGGTGAAGAGGACAGCCTACGAATACAGTTTATGATTATTATCATCATCATATTCATCATTTACAACAACCGTTTTGTAATAAACATTTACCCAAAAATTCACCTGTACAATGTTTATACTACATAAACGTTTAACCGCTCCAACTACCCATGAATATCGGAATATTCAATCCAGACTCAGTGAGAAACGCCTCGTCTAATGGTTTATGCATACTCTTGATACCCCCAGGGAAACATCTGCTGGGGCGCTCACTTACAATATGGCATATTGTCTCAGTATCATCACAGTCACACCTACTGTCAGCGCAAAAGCCTACTTGTGAACACTGTATTTACACACCCATATCCACTCCGGAATCTATTAAGCTGTGCCCACATCTCCCTAGAATGATGGAGCCTGGAACTTTAAAAATTGTATAGATAATAAGTTCGTGGTCCCGAGTTTCCGTGGTTTGCCACTCACGTTTCCCTTCAGTGTTCCAGTTAAACCGAGTGGAGAGGTTTTGCACTCTTTCTTCATATGCTGGTATTCTGAAATTGAGGCGTTTTCCAGTTAGCGAGAGTAAATCTTCGGGAAGAGAGATTGATCCATTTTTGAAAACTTGCAGGAAAACGTTCTAGAGAGCAGCCTTTGGACGAAGGTTAGCTAAACAGATATTGTATAGTACTGTAGGAGTAGATCTGACTCTGCCACTGAAGGTTCTCACAGCTGATTCCAAATGAATGCCAACTTTCTTCGCATGAGAGCGACGGAACCAAACTGCTGCGCAGTGTTCTAATACACGCTACACTGAGGAGACAGAAGTCATGGGGGACCCCCTAACATCGTGTGGACCTCCGTTTGTCAGGCGTAGTGCAGCAGCTCCACGTGGCATGGGCTCAACAAGTCGCTGGAAGTCCTCCGCAGAAATATTGAGCCATACTGACTTTATAGCCGTCCATAATTTCGCAAGCTTTGGCGATGCAGGATTTTTTTTACGAATGTCGCACAGATGTTCGATGGGATTCATGTCGGCCAGTCTGGGTGGCCAACTAATTCGCTCGAATCGTCTAGAATGTCCTTCAAACCAGTCAATTCTGGCCCAGTAACATAGCGCACTGTCATCCATAAAAATTCCATCGTTGTTTGGATACATGAAGTCCATGAATGGCTATAAATGGCCTCCAAGTAGCCGAACATAACCATTTACAGGCAATGAATAGTTCAGACGGCCCAGAGGACACAGTTCATTCCATGTAAACAAAGCCCACACCATTATGGAGCCACCACCGGTTTGCACAGTGCCTTGTTAACTACTTGCGTCCATGACTTCGTGGGGGTTGCGCCACAATCGAACCCTACCATCGGCTCATACTGACTGAAATCCGGACTCATCTGCCCATTTTCCAGTCGCCTATGGTCCAAACGAAATGGTCACGAGCCTAAGAGAGGCGCTGCAGGCGATGTAGCACTGTTAGCAAAGGCACTCGGTTTGTTTATCTGCTGCCATACCTCATTAACGCCAGATTTCATCGCACTGGCATAACAAATACGTTCGTCGTACGTCTCATATTGATTTCTGCGGTTATTTCACGCAGTGTTGCTTGTCTGTTAGCACTGACAACTTTATGCAAATGCCACTGCTCCCGGTCGTTAAGTGAAGGCCGTCGGCTACTGCAAGGACCATTTTTTTTTTAAATCTCATTTTGTTCGTTGCATCTGCTTGGGGCGGACGTCGTAAGACAACCGTTTAAGTTCGTTGTTGATCGATGAACTCAGTTTTTTATTACAGAGGGCAGCTAAGCCTCTGACCGAACACCCTGAGCTACCGTGCCTGCTAGACCATTTGGTATTCACGTCACACTCTTGATAGTGTCGATCCCGGAATGTCCAATTCCCTAACGTTTTCGGAAATGGAGTGTCCCATCCGTCTAGCTCTAACTACGATTCCGTGTTCAAAGTCTGTTAATTCCCACCGTGCGGCCATAATCACGTCGTGAACCCTTTCACATGAACCATCTCAGTACAAATGACAGCTCTGTCATTACACTGCCTTTTTGTACACTGACGCATTTGCTTCTTATCTACTGCCTGCTGGCTTCCTCGCCAGATTCACTCATGGTAGTATCTTCTTAGCTGTGTTGGAAAGGTAATTATAAGTTACACATGAAACGCCTACTGCGACGGTAGCAATTAGGCTAACTCTCGCAGAGGTCGTTTCATATGTAATTCTGACATCGGACATAAAATATATAAATTCAGTAAACGTTGATGGAGAACAGGCCTCGAAGAATTATTTAAGGAGACGGCCTATGAAGTGAAAAGAAACGAGAACAATAAAAAACGAAATGTATGAAATTCAGCGAAACTGATGTCTGTGAACCCTCTCCCCAGGACCCTAAACCAGCACTGCAGTCATCACGCTAATATTTACGTATCGTAAAAGTCTATGGCTGGAGGAGATGGCGGTGACCTGTCTGGTACAAGTGCACACGTGTGTGTGCCCGAGCTTTCTCCTATTCGGTACCCTGCGACTGATGATGAAAACACAAGTGACATAATAAGATATCCCAGAGATTTTTGCTCAGTAAGAGGAGTCGAAATAAACAAAGACCTGTCTCGGCGTATCCGTAGATACTCGACAATTTCAGGAAAAACGACATTCAACGTTTTTGACGTAGTTTAGATGTTTCTATTGCGTGTGATAATCTCAGTTGAATGATGGCACAGTGGCTAGCGTCGCGGCATCTTACTTTTGTGCCCGTGTCTGAAACCTATTTATTGTTTTTATTTCTTCTATTTTATTTCTTTCATTTATCTACCCATGTCCTTAGGAGATTACTACACGAATGTTTCTTATCAATCTAGGGGATGCAAGGGCGTTACATTATTTGTCAAATTACAGCTCGGTTTCACATCAAGTGTCACATATTTACACTACTACCCATTAAAGTTGCTACACCACGAAGATAACGTGATACAGACGCAAAATTTAACCGACAGGAAGAAGATGCTGTGATATGCAAATGATTAGCTTTTCAGAGCATTCACACAAGGTTGGCGCCGGTGGCGACACCTACAACGTGCAGACATGAGGAAATTTTCCAACCGATTTCTCATACACAAACAGCTGTTGACCGGCGTTGCCTGGTGAAACGTTGTTGTGATGCTTCGTGTAAGGAGGAGAAATACGTACCATCACGTTTCCGACTTTCATAAAGGTCGGATTGTGGCCTATCGCGATTGTCGTTTATCGTATCGCGAGATTGCTGCTCGCGTTGGTCTAGATCCAATGACTGTTAGCAGAATATGGAATCGGTGAGTTCAGGAAGGTAATACGGAACGCCGTGCTGGATCCAAACGGCCTCGTATCACTAGCAGTCGAGATGACAGGCATCTTATCCGCATGGGTGTAGCGGATGGTGCAGCCACGTCTCGATCCCTGAGTCGACAGATGGGGACGTTTACAAGATAACAACCATCTGCACGAACAGTTCGACGACGTCTGCAGCAGCATGGACTATCAGCTCGGAGACCATGGTTGCGGTTACCCTTGACGCTGCATCACAGACAGGAGCGCCTGCGATGGTGTACTCAACGACGAACCTGGGTGCACGAATAGCAAAACGTCATTTTTTCGGATGAATCCAGGTTCTGTTTACAGCATCATGATGGACGCATCCTTGTTTAGCAACATCGCGGTGAACGCACATTGGAAGCGTGTATTCGTCATCGCCATACTGGCGTATCACCTGGCGTGATGGTACGGGGTGCCATTGGTTACACGTGTCGGTCACCTCTTGTTCGCATTGACGCCACTTTGAAAAGTGGAGGGTAAAAATCGTAGAGGGAGGCCAAGAGATGAATAAACTAAGCAGATTCAGAAGGATGTAGGTTGCAGTAAGTACTGGGAAATGAAGAAGCTTGCACAGGATAGAGTAGCATGTAGTGCTGCGTCAAACCAGTCTCAGGACTGAAGACCACAACAACAACAACTACAACAATGCACGGCCGCATGTTGCAGGTGCTGTACGGGCCTTTCTGGATACAGAAAATGTTCGATTGCTGTCCTGGCCAGCACGTTCTCCAGATCTCTCACCAATTGAATACGTCTGGTCAATTGTGGCCGAGCAACTGGCTCGTCACAATACGCCAGTCACTACTCTTGATGAACTGTGGTATCGTGTTGAAGCTGCATGGGCAGCTGTACCTGTACACGCCATCCAAGCTCTGTTTGACTCAATGCCCAAGCGTATCAAGGCCGTTATTACGGTCAGAGGTGGTTGTTCTGGGTACTGATTTCTCAGGATCTATACGCCCAAATTGCGTGAAAATGTAATCACATGTCAGTTCTAGTATAATATATTTGACCAATGAATACCCGTTTATCATCTGCATTTCGTCTTGGTGTAGTAATTTTAATGGCCAGTAGTGTATTATATAAGACATGATATTTTCAGGGGCTACAATTGTTTTAAATTCTTGTATTACATTCTTATATTAATTCTTACAGTCATTATTGTATTTTATTCTCATGCTTATGCTACAGAAAAATTTGGTGAACTCCATCGGATGATTCCGATCGAAGAAACATTCGAAATATCGAAATTTCGAACACCATGAGCTCCATGCCAATGCAGGTTTACTCCAGCGGAATTTCTTCGTGTGAATCTCATTCCGGAAATAACGGACGTTAAGACTGCTGAAGATTTAAAGCGTTGGCAATAAATTCGCGCAGACCACACCTAACGGATTAGTTAACCGAAAACTGGCCCTTGGAAACTGATTATGCATTATCATATACTTCGGAAATTTCACCGAAAACAACTTCAAATAATTTTCTCATTCATTTGTTGATTTCTTTTTAAATTCCTTTGTGAGACATACAATTTGTAGATAAATAAGGTGAAACGCCCGCTAAATCACGCAAGGCTATCAGGTATTTAGGGTTGTGGAAAGAGCCAAGGGAGCTGCCGTCGGATTCATTTCACAATTGTAATTTATTATCAAAAATCCTTCAAATGTGTGTGAAATCTTATGGAACTTAACTGCTATGGTCATCAGTCCCTAAGCTTACACACTACTTAACCTAAATTATCCTAAGGACAAACACACACACCCATGCCCGAGGGAGGACTCGAACCTCCGCCGGGACCAGCCTCACAGTCCATGACTGCAGCGCCTCAGACCGCTCGGCTAATCCCGCGCGGAATTTATTATCATTTAGTTCACATATACACTTCTGAAAGGATTAAATTTGCTTTTGCGGCTGAAGGTCTCCAAGGAGATGCTTTACAGTAAGTTCAATTTTGAAAAGACATGGCACACAGTTAAATTTACGAATAAGATAAATTGTATGCATATGTGAGATGAGCATGCGGAGCGGCTGAAGGCCGCCGGATTAAATCTTCAAAATTCAAAATATATTATGATGATTACTGAAGGCAGAAGGCCACAATCTTTTAAGATGTTAATAGGGCTGATGGCCCACAAGGTGCACAGAAAGAAATTTAAACAAACGCAATAAGATGGCTGAAGGCCGCAAAGTTAATTCTGCTAATTAAGGAATTATATATTGCAACAATCGGTAAGACAATACATTAAGTTTAAAAATTTCCTTTTTGCAACACCAACGGCGGAAGGACCAAAATAACTTGTAAAGTCTTTCAGAGGAAATTACAATAATCTTTCAAGAGCAGAAGGCAATAGTGTTGAGAGGCACCCACATGCCTTGCTCATACTGAGGCATCGAGCAGTCAGGCCTGCAAGATGAGTGGTCTGCCAAGCGAGTGGATTTATTCTTATTTCTCGAGTAACATCAGTGACTGATTATGAGCTCTAGTACCCACAATTAAGCTACAAATTATTCTCCTGTTTGAATATTACGCAACGGAAACGGATAATGCACATCTGACTATTAGGAATTTACACAACTCTGATTGTTCACTACGCTCTGGCAATACCGCATTTTGTTTCTTACCCAATGGTTTTGATCAACAAGTGGCCATCGCACTGAATATGAATGGCGCACACATTATAAATTCTGGCTATCATGACTACATAGTGTTCGAAGAACAAGGCCACCAATCTTTTTCTTTTCACTATCTTTTTTATTCTGATAAATTCTATTATGATTCAGAGATAACCTAAACACACCACATTTTATACAACAATTACACATGAGAAACTCCGCCCAGTGGACGTGGCTTTACATTGGTGATTCTCTATCTGATGGTCTCGTAATTATCTAACGCTACAGTGCACTTTCTGGATAGGCTGGTGGTTGTTTTGCTATATCTCACACTCCGACTCTCACACCCATCATCACGAAAATTTACTCCAGACCGAGCGGTACAAAAAGGAACATGCATAACCCACTGCCTCTGAGCGTATCCTGCTACTCTCCCATGCAAACCACACATACTTAAATTACATGAAATACATCACACTGGTAACATAGAATACATCACAAAGAATAGTCACAACGTTAGAATCACTTCACTTTCAGCTTTTCCACATCAATTAGTATTCATCCCAGTTTCACAGGACACTGCCCCACTTCGTAACTTTTCTTTCCTATTACGAACTCTGGAGGACATATGCACGTCTTCCTGTGCAATGCAAGCCAAGTGGCGTTGCTGGATAGACGGCTGACTCACCTTGCTTCTTTCTCAGAGTATTAGAGTTTGAATCTAGCGCCACACGGAAAAATAACACGCAAAATAATATCAAGATCATATTCGTCACACACGTGAGTCCTCAACTGATACCTTGGACAAGTACTTCTCTTTATCCTTTGTCTCATACACAGATTGAGACTCACACAGTACTCACCACGTGGAAGTGCTCGTCTCTAATTTCAAGTCCTGCACACGCCCTTTCTTAAATATTTCCAACTTGTAGTACACACGCCAATAATTCAGCTTAACTTTAGCACTCGGAAGTATTTCAACTTAGTACTAGCACTCGCAAGTATTTCAACTTAGTACTAGCACTCACAAGTATTTCAACTTATTGCTACACGTGGTTTCATTGTGACCGTTGGTCACTTCCGAAGATTACTACGATCCCCTTAATATTACCTGCCTGCCATTTAATTTTCGCCCCAAAAGTTCCTGAAATAGAGAAATAATTATTCCAAACTACTCATAAGTATTTCACATGCATACCATACTCTCCACTCTTTTGTCTTTACGGAGCACACCTAAAACAGGTCTTACCAACACAAGATCCAGCGCCAGAGTGCTGAAACATGGCCATTCTGCAGGTCATCTCGCACCTCCGCCGAGATGGGGGAGCACCATGCTACCGTATTCGTCAGCCACATTTCAGGTGCTCAAAGCTCAGGTAAATTTCATCTCTTTGGTTCTACCAAAGGTGACCAAAGGACCATCTCAAAGATGATCATATATTGCACATTCACTATCTGCGGTTAGCAGACGACCATACACTCATTCATTTCACAGATCTCACCAAACTGGATGTAGGGATTTATTTTGTGGGAGTGCACATGTGATCAATTCAATAAATAAATTGTCCTTCTTTCCTACACTGGTATCCGGCTTCGGTGTGTTAAGTGAAATTGAGTTATTATTACAAAAAATATGTTGTTTTGACAAGAATAACGAAGAATGTTGTACCTATTTTCAATGTCGGGCGGTAATGCACACTTTCAATGTTTGGACTAGAAGGAAACTCTGAGAACATGTTTCCAGGGCTGAAGGCCCTCAATTAACTTTGCCCAATTGAAAATATAAAATACAGTAAAAAAAACCTTTTAAAATAAATTACAACAACATTAACACTGCGAAAGAACAACTAAGGGAACAGCACTCAGGAGCCTCCAGTGAATCGGTCTGCCGTCCTTCACTTAGGCGAGGCAGGCGAAGAGCCCAACAACACTCGATTCGTCTGAACCCAACCAAGGGACAGTCATGGACCGACCGACCAACCGCTTGCCTGCCACGGCGGAGTACTCGAGAATTCAAGGCCCCAAAAAGTACAAGTATCACTATCCCCAAACAACGCGTATGTGAACTGAGCTGCCAAAACTACACACCATGTTGGGCAGCAACAACCGATGAAGAAAAGAAACTGCCTAAACGTTATGTTACGCATTGTAACTTACTGCCGCCGTGAACTCTACTCCTCGCACGTTCCGACTCCCGATCCGAACTGGTTTACGACCTTCGACCATAGATACTAGTAAAGTGGCCTTGGTGTGCAGAAGCTATAGGGCTGGTGTGGCTCCAATATAAACCAAGTGACTGTTGGCAAAAGTGGCGGGATTTCAAATCAGCGGTCTGCCATCCTATGTTTGTATCTTATTTTACCCACATTTCTCAATTGACTGTCAAACGCTTCCAACAAAAACTACATTTTTATTTGCGAAAAATTATGTCAGATCTACATTTGACCTGGATTTGTTCACAGTACCATTTATAAAATCTAACAAATACATCGAACGCCCCTCTGGTGGGCAGCGGGACGAAATTACTATAAACTATCAATTGAAGTAAAGTGTCGTTAAAATTCTTTTATATAGTAAGAGTGGGCTCGTGTCAAGACTTTAAACATTGGATTCGCCGCGTTTTGAGCTCTAGTCACTTATAAAAGAAAATAGGATATGGGAATTATGTCAACTATAAGTGCCAAAATTGTCGACTTTAGGAGCAGGTCTATTTGAGTATTAATTTTAGGTGCACTTCAAAGGTTCAGTTCCTACTATTTTTACAAAAATTTAAACTATCAGTTTAAAAAAAAGACATTTTAGATGAAAGGTGAGACTTTGAAGTTTCAGAAAATAATTTTGGAGCCTACATTTATTTAATAGTATTAGAAGTTAGAAAAAAAATTCTCTTCATGTGTCGACTATAGGTGGTCTTACCTTATTATAATCTCAGTTGTATATACAAAAGGCGCGTATTTGCAGATGGCTTAAAGTTTTTCCGTTTCAGGGCCTGTATCCAAAGCTGCCTTCGGTTTTCATCCTTAGGGAACCTATGAGTAGGAACGAGAAACAGTTATACTTACTTCTGTAACCGAATGATCACAGATACTTTCCAAAATGTAATATGAGTCTGACTTTACAGGCATCACTTTCAACACTTTAATTTACGTGATACTCTATTTCAAGGGTAAAAGACATATAAAAGTCACGTCAGCAGATTTCAATAAACGCATCTGCACTATCATAGAAACACTTACACGTGAAATGTAATGCCATTTCCCCCAACAAAACGCTGAGTACAGCCACAAGCGCAACACGAATCAACCATGTTTTGCCAACATTCACGTAACTTTAGCCCAGAGATGTTGGAGCATCTAAAATGACGTCAGGGCCAGTCTATTATATTTGTGGTCGAAGCTTACTACAGACAAGTAATAGAAGTCGAGTAAAGATACTACGAGAGGGGATATATCGATACGCGCTGCTAGCGCCGCTCATGCAAAGCAGCAACTCAGTGACAGTAGTAATTTATATTAACTTAGTGAGGTGGAAGTACGTTAAAAACAGGATGTGAATGACATGATGGCGGGAACACGAGCCACGCATGGCTCATAAGGAAAATGTAAATTCAGTATACACTGGAAAACATTTGTGTACTAATCTGTTACGGCATGGCTAGGTAAAAATGGTTCAAATGGCTCTGATCACTATGGGACTTAACTTCTGAGGTCATCAGTCCCCTAGAACTTAGAACTACTTAAACCTAACTAACCTAAGGACAGACTGTAGCGCCTAGAAGCGTTCGGCCACCCCGGCCGCACATGGCTAGGTAAATGAGAAACAAAAATTCGTCCACCGGCAAAACTCAGAGCTCTCCTGGGCTCATCTAAGGACAGCCTTGGCCTAAGAAGACCCTGTGTTTACGAGATTCCTTGTAACTGCGGCATGTCGTACATCGGACAAACTTGTCGCACTGTAGAAGAGAGATGCACTGAACACAGACGCTACACTCGTCTGGAGCAACCAGAAAAGTCTGCAGTGGCCGAACATTGTCTCAGTACAGGCCATTCTATGAATTATCAGCATACAAAAATTCTCGCATGGACGAGTTCGTACTGGAACAGTGTTATTAAGGAAGCAGTGGAAATACGTAGCTCGACGAATCTTGTAAACAGAGACACGGGCTTTCACCTCAGTACAGCTTGGGATCCAGCACTGGCCATATTGAAGTCGCTTCGAGCAGAGAGGAGTACTATTGGTCATAAGACGGACGACGATTCGCCACCAACAAAAATATTCTGTTGACAACGGGAGGATAACCAAGGCGCCTGCATGGACGCCCATTTTTGCTTGCGGCTTCCGACAGAGGTCGCTGGGGCGGCCGAAGACAGCGCAGAGCAGCGGCGGCAGCCTCCGCGCGTGCGCCGAAGTCTTTGGTTCTTCATCCTGTAGGTGGCGTAACTGTCCTTCCAGCTATCGGTTGATATCGTCGCTATTGGCCATCGAATTTGGCGCCTCCACACATGCGCACTTCCTGCCTAAGACTGGCATAAATAGGGGGCCCTGGTCCTGCCTTAGCACCTCCTCACGCAGGGAGCCCTGATTTTCAACCGCCGCCACCCTGTTGACCCGTCCCGTTCCCCTCCTTAATCCTACCGCTGCCAGCGTTGTCTTCTGTACAATGACCACCTCACCCAAAACTGCAAGAACCCACCCACCTGCCCCCATTGTAAAGCCTCCCACTTCCTCAAACAGTGTCCCAACCTCGCCTCCCCCCCCCCCCATCCTGCAACACCTGCAATGAAACTCACCCCACCTATTCCTCCAAATGCAAAGCCAAGCCCCCTCCCACCAACCCTGAACTCACTGTCCCCGTTCGCCCCATTGACCCACCCATCCACCCTAACAATTCCCTCCGCCCTCCCCCTACAGCAGAAGACATCATCCGGTTTCTCACCGTCGTCCTGCAGAACATCCACCCCTTCCAGCGCCCCCACACACTCCAGCAGATTTCCCTCGCTGCCCGCTCTGTTTTCCACTTAAACACCTACGCCACATACTCCCACAACCAGGCCCACTTTACCTTCACCCGCCTAGACACCCTCGTTTAAGCCCCTCTCTCCCCTTCCCGCACCCTTCCCACACCCAACCTCATGGCTCGTCAACAGTATCGTTTCATCTACCTCAACATTCGCTCCCTCCCTGCAAATAAATACCTCTTCATGCATACCCTCTCCCAGCACCAGGTTGACTCCTTCATCCTTAATGAAACCTTCCTCCAACCCCACCACGTGGTCTGCATCTCCCCTTATCTCCTTCACCACACTGACAGTCCCCTTCCCCTAGCTCGAGGCGGGGTCACTATAGGCCACCTCAGGCATCTCCCTGTCCGGCCACAACCCCTCCTTAATGACCCAACCGAACACCTTCTCCTCAGCCTCTTTTTTCCCTCCCTCACCGTCACCTGTGCCGCTATCTACATTCGCCCCGCAGCTCCTCTCCCCTTTGACTTCATTTCCCATGTTGACCATACCTTCTCCACCTATGTGATCGCCGCTGACCTCAACATCCACAGCCATGACCCTGCCACCCTTCGGCGGTGGCATCAGTTCCTTGCCACCCTCCATGGTGACCTTGTTCCTCTCCCACAGCACACCCGTCCTGAAAGTAACTCCACCCCTGATGTTATCCTCGCTTCCCCCAACCTCCTTGGTCGCATTGCCGTTGATGTCCTCGATCCCGTTGGTAGTGATCATCTCCCTGTCCTTCTCACCATCTCCTCTACCCGTCCCGCCACTGCAGCCACCCGCCCAACTGCCCCTCCAAAGTCTGTCCATGACTACCACCGTGCCAATTGGGATGCCTACCGGGAATCCATTGCCTTACAGGTCGAACGCCACCCCCTCACTTTCCGCCACCCTGATGACATCACCCATGCCTCTTCCTTCCTTTAGAAAACCATCACTGACGCTGTGGAGGCTCATGTCCCTACCAAACTCATCGACCCTCACCGCCCTACGCTTCCTCCACAGGCCGTCCTTCTTCTGCGTGAATCCCGCAGGCTCTACCGCTCCTTCCTCCGCACTCGTGACCGGGATACTCTCACCCACCACTGGCAATTACAGCGACATATCCGGAACCTCCTTACAGCAAAGAAACGCCGGGACTAGCGTCAGACATGCACACACCTCAACTCCACATTCCCTGTCAACTCCTCCAAGTACTGGTCAGCCTTCCACCGCCTTACTGGTGGCCATCCCACCCCACATTACCCCGTCCTCCATGACGATCGACCCTTTCCTGACAACCTCAGTAAGGCTAACCATTTTGCTTCCCACCTATCTGAGGTCTTCTCCATTCCTGACGATCCCCATTTTGATTACTCCCTCTTCCCCAACGTCCTTGACCGCACTGACACCACTGTCCCCCCACTCACACCTAGCTTCCACTACTTGGATCGGTTACCCCCCTCCGACATCAACACTCCCATCACCACACAAGACATCACACTCATCCTCTGCTCCAAACGCAACAGCGCCCCTGGTCATGATGGCATCACCTACCGTCACCTCAACGAATCCCCTCCATCCTTCCTGTCTGTCCTTGCTACCCTGTACAATGTTCTCCTCTCCACTGGATTTTACCCTGACCTGTGAAAGACTTCCCGTGTCCTGCTGTCCCCTAAGGCTAACAAACCCCCCTCTGCTACCTCTTCCTATCGTCCCATCTGCCTCACCTCCATGTCCAGTAAGGTCTTTGAGGCCATCCTCTCTCGCCGTATCCACCGCCACCTTAACCAGCACCGCCTCCTTCCTCTTACCCAATGTGGCTTCCGGCCTTCCTTCTCTGCTGACGACCAGCTCCTTAACCTTACCCATCTTCTTTCCCTCCAACTTAACTCCTGTCGCTCTGCTATCTTTGTTTCCCTTGATCTCCAGAACACCTATGACCGTGTCTGGCATCCCGGGCTCCTTTTCAAACTCCAGACCTATGCTCTCCCCATCAACTTCGTCCGTCTCGTTGCTTCCTTCCTCTCCCATCGTCCCTCCTATGTGACTATCCACAATTCCAACTCCCATACTTTCTACCCCTCTGCTGGCGTGCCCCAAGGTTCTGTCCTTTCCCCTCTCCTCTATCTCCTGTACACTGCTGATATGCCCAAACCTCCCCCTCCTGTTCATCTTCTCCAGTTCGCTGATGACACCGCCTTCCTAGTCCTTTATCCTACCCTTCAACGGTCCCAATGTGCCCTCTAAACCCACCTTGACCAATTCACCGCTTGGTGCAACCAGTGGTTCCTCCGTGTTAATCCCTCCAAGACCCAGGCGATCATCATCGGCCGCACCACCCGCTCCTTCCACCTCCATGATTTCTACCTCACCATTTATGGCCATCCTATCCACCTCACTCCTACCCTCAAATACCTTGGCCTCACACTCGATCGCCACCTCACCTGGATTCCCCATCTCCTTACCATCCTAAACAAAGCTCACAACCGCCTCCGCCTCCTGAAACTCCTGTCCAGCCGGACGTGGGGTCTGCATCCTTCCACCATCCTTCACACCTATAAATCCATGATCCGCCCCATCCTTTGTTATGCCAGCATCGCTTGGATTTCCGCCCCTCCCCGGTTCTATAAAGCCCTCCAAATCCTCGAACGCCATGCACTCCGCCTCGCCTTCCGCATCCGCCTCCCGTCCCCCACGCGCATCCTCTATGACCTCATCCCCTTCCCCCACCTTCTCCTTTTCCTTGAACACATCCGCACACTATATATTGTCCGCCGCCTTGATCCCCCTCATCCCCTGGTGTCTCCCTTCCTCTCCACTCCCAACCAGTTGCCGCGCCTTTACCATTGTGTCACTCCCTCTCTCCATCTCCACACCCTCCATCTCCTTTCCCAATACAACTTCCACCGTCTACCCCTCCCGGATGATGAGCTTCGCCCTGACATCTACCCTTCCTACCAACTCTAACCCCCTCTTCCTGCCTCCTCCTCAGGGCTCCTTCTCCCCCCCCTCCCTCCTTCTGAGCGGATTTCCCCTCCTACTCCCCCTCCATCTCTTGTGCCTTCTTTCAGTGTCTCTGCGCTCCCTCTTGCCCTGTCTTCCCTTTTCCTCTCCCGCCCCATGTGTCTCCTGCCTCTTCGTGAACCCACGGTTGCCCCTCCTCTCTTCATCCCGCCGCTTCCCCAGCTGCCCCATGCTCCTTTTCCTCTCTGACCTTTCCCTCGGCAGGTCCCACATGGTAGTTTTATTCTTCGTCGTGTGTGCTGCAAGAGGGTTTTAAGTGTGTTGTTTCGGAGTGTTTTTAATACTGTGGCCAACTTTTAACCTGTGCATGCGCATCCAGTGTCTTCTCTGTGTTTTAAGAATCGCCAACTGTGTTTTTTAACTTTCTGGTGACTTTTTTAACTGTCCCCAATGAACGTCTACGTGTCAGTGTATTTTTACCTCCATTTTCTCCCCTTACTCTGTTTTATGTTCCCCTTTTTATCTCCTTATGTATGTATTATTTTATTCTTGTTTTAGTTGTCATGTCACTCGGCTGAAGAGCGGCGGATTGTGCTGCTGACTGCCCTCCCCTGCCCATATGGGGCAGGGGAATGAAATTACAATAAAGAAAAAAAAAAACCTGCCTTAGCAGTGTGTTCGTCGTACCTGAAGATGTCGGCCAGTTGCGCTGACGAAATATTGTGGAGTTTTCTCTATGACATCCGACGTCTCGCCCGAGAACCATGTATACAACAGAAATATAAATTATAATTTGGTTTAGAGTACGGGCCGCAAAAGCCTTTAGCCGAGACCCTAGCCTCTGTACCACCGCTTCAGTTGAAATACTGATTCGACAAAAAGGCACATAACGTACCTCGAAAAATCTGACTGTCATTTTCTTAAAAACGATCATCTAGGCATTCGGAGAGACAAGTGTTCTCTAATTTTGACCCATCTTGCACTGAGCGAAGTTTGTGGGAAATCGGATCGTGGCGCTCGCCGTGTTCTCCTCGCGAGCCGACGACGCTGCCTGTGCGCGCGTGTGTCGCCACGAGTGGCGGAGACAGCCGGCTGCGCGGGGCGTCGCTGACAACAGATGCCCCGCGGCCAGGCGGAAGGCGCAGCAGCGCGCGGCATCGCGACGCCCACGCGTAGAAAGCGGCGCGGGCGCAGCGAGGCGAAAGCACGGCCGCCGCTTGTCGCAATTAACTGCACCCACCGGCCGGGCCCGCCTGTCTGCAGAATACCGGGGAAACGGGTAGTCATCTGCCGGCGTGTGTTTCAAAACACCTGGAAAGTCGGCGGCAGGTCCACACACTGCCAATCGGAATTCTACACCGTGCAGTCGCATTAATGTGAACACTTGTCGGGAGCCTGATTAACCAACCTTTGCAACGCGATACGCGCGGGAAGAAAGTTCGTGAGGTTCTGGAAGGTACCGGCAGGAATATGGAGCCATGCTGACTCCAGAGCTGCGGCCAGGTGCTCTAGGTTTCTCGGCTGAGTATCCAAGGCGCGAGCAGCCCAATCGAGGTGGTCACACAGATTCTCGGCTGAGTTTAAATTATGGGACTTTGGTCTCAGCAAACTGCATTCCACCCTGGTAAAAGCTGCACAGGACAATTGCTCAGTCTCACTTCATAGGAGATGGCTTTGAAGCCCATAACGCGACAAGAGCGTTATGGACGTGAAAGCAGCGTCCCATGCCGTCAGCGACCAATTATTGTTAAACAAGGTCTGGAGTCTGACCAAGAATTTCAGCCTCACCAGGCTCATCGCCAATCTTCTGCAACACCGAAGATTCATCGTTGACCTCCAAGGACAGCGCAGGCGGTGGAGGCTACAGAAAAGAGGCCTTCCCTGTGGAAGTGCATTGGCTCCAGTTCTCTTCAGTATACGTACTAACGACGATCCCATAGTCCTTAACTGCAGGAGTTTCTTGTATTCCGATGATTTCGCTCTGGCAACCCAACGCATAAACCTCGATTGAATAGAAATCACCCTAAAGCGTGTTCTTGAAGATCTGTCAAAATATTACAGAATAAACCAGCGAAAACCAAACTCTTCAAAGACACAAACGTGTGCTTCCATCTGAGAAATAGTAAAACCAACCGCAAGTTAAAGACAGAATGGTCAGGGTTTAAACTGGATCATTGTGGCACTACAAAATACCTAGGAATAACATTCGACAGATCTCTAACGGTCGAAAAACATTGTATGAACTTCAGATCAAAAGCCTCCGGCAGGAACAACCGAATGAGGAAACTGGTCAGATCACAGTGTAACAGCCAAGACGAAATACACTTCTGCAATTGTATTATAATACTGATCTGCACAGTATGGCTGTCCTGTTTAACACATGCCAAACAGATGGATATTGCCCTACGACACATCCAGAATTACACTGAAAAGGCACAGAAACTGCTACACCTACCTAACATCGGTAGAGCACCAGTGAGCTCGCATAAGTGCCGCAACATGCCTTGGCATGGAGTCGACTAATGTCTGAAGCAGTGCTGGAGGGACTTGACGCATTAATCCTGCAGGGCTGTACATAAATCCGTAAGGGTACGAGAGGGTGATGATCTCTTCTAAATAGCACGTTTCAAGGCGTCCCAGATACGCTCAATAATGTTTATGTCTGGGAGTTTGGCGGCCAGCGGTTTAAACCCAGAAGAACGTTCCTGAAGCCACTCTGTAGAAATTCTGGACATGTGGGCTGTCGTATTATCCTCCTGGAACGGCCCGAGTCCGTCGGAATGCACAATGGGCATGAATGGATGCAGATGATTATGATTACACAGGATGCTTATGTATGTGTCACCTGTCAGAGTCGTATCTAGACATATCAGGGACCCCATATCACTCCTACTGCAAACGCCCCACACCAGACCAGAGCTTCCACCAGCTTGAGTAGTCCTCTGCTGAGATGGAGGATCCTTGGACTCATGAGGTTGTCTCCATACTCATACACATCCATCCGGTTGAGACAATTTGAAACAAGACTCGTCCGAACAGATAGCATGTTTCCAGTCATCAACATCCCAATGTCAGTACTGACGGGCCCTGGGCAGGGATAAAACTTTATGTTGTGCAGTCACATAGGGTACACGAGGGGACCTTCGGCTCCGAAAACCCATATCGCTGATGTTTCGTTGAATGGTTCGCACACCGACACTTGTTGAAGACCCCGCATTGATATCTGCAATAATTTGCGGAGGCATTGCACTTTTGTCACGTTGAACGATTCTCTTCAGTCACCGTTGGTCCCGTTCTTTCAGGATCTGTTTTCGACCCCAGCGATGTTGGAGATTTATGTTTTACCAGGTTCCTGATATTCGCAGTACAGTTGTGTAATAGTGGTAGGGGAAAATCCCCACTTGACCGCTACCTCGGAGATGCTGTGCCCTATGATTCGTGCGCCAACTATAACACTACTTTCAAACTCACTTAAATCTCGATAACTTGCCATTGTAGCAGTAGTAACCGATATAACAACTGCACCAGACACCTGTTGTCTCATGTAGGCGTTACCAACAGCAGCCCCGTATTCTGCCTGTCTACGTGTCTCTGTATTTGAATACACATGCTTTCATCAGTTTCTTTGGCGCTTTAGTGTTAAACAGACTGCTTGAAGTCAACTTCAGTTGAATGGCTTTACCACCTTGCAGGAACTGCACAACCTCCTTTTCGAAGAAAGAAAGAAATGGGAGGAGGAAAAAACGCATCCCACGCATGGGCAACAATCCCACCAACAACGACTAAGATCAAGGAAATGTTTCCTCGGAACCCTGGAGAAATTAAAGAAACTAACAACCACTGCAGCCATGGAGGACTGAGACATCAAACCCACCTGGCTGGGAACGATTTCCAGAATATTTATTCCCTGGCCGTGATGGGAATTGGTCAGACTGTAAATCCTTGAATAGGCTGAGTTCAGGAGTGGGCAGATCACGGGCTAATTGACAAAATGGGGTACACTGAAGAAAACAAAATCCAATGTGACTGCAGGAAAGAACAGACTGTTCAGTATGTGTTTCAGTGTTGACTGTGTCCAGTCACCTGCACAGAAGATGACCTTTACAAGGCAACGGAAAATGCATTGGAAGTGGTCTGATTTTGGTCAAAGATTACATAAACTGTGTTCATTTGTCAACACTAGTATAAACTGCGTTTTAATGCGTTCTATCTGTGTTTGTGACACGATAATAATAATAATAATAATAATAATAATAATGGGAGTTTGGTGATCAGGGAAGTGCGGTAAACGCATCATGGTGTTTTTCGAACCACGCGCTAGCAATGCGAGCTGTGCGACACGTTGCGGATAGATGCCATCGTGCCGAGGCAAAACAATATGTATGTAGGAGTGGTCATGGCGCCGCCCAAGGATGGATTCGTACTTGTGTTGATCCATTACGCCTTCAAAAATATCAAGATCGCCAAAGGAATCCGCGAAAGCTTTCCCCAAACCATTATGCTCCTTTCTCCAGCCTGGACCCTACCGTCGATAACTACAGGATGTTCGCTTTCAGATGTTTCACGTCGGTGCAACATAAAACGTGATTCATCTGAGAAGGCCACCTCTTCCCGCTCAGTGGATGTCCAGTTGTGGCATCGGAGTGTAAATTACAGGCTTCGCCGCCGATGAACAGCACGGGTGCATTCACGAAGGCAAGTGAACAAACTTTACCGCTTCGGAAAAGTTTCCACCCTTCGCACGCAAGTCAATGATCATACCCTTTTGGACGTTAAATACACGTATCAAAAAGGTTTTGCATCACACTGGTTCCGAGAGTTCCGGAATCTGTGCAGAAAATTGGAATACAGATCAACATAAACATCATTTCCGCCTTTTTTATTGCTCATGAAAACCACACATTACATGTT
The DNA here is from genome assembly GCF_023864275.1 of Schistocerca cancellata. Lineage (NCBI taxonomy): Eukaryota > Metazoa > Arthropoda > Insecta > Orthoptera > Acrididae > Schistocerca > Schistocerca cancellata. The sequence goes on along the minus strand of NC_064631.1, from coordinate 602,175,321 downwards.
GTACCACTATACAGCGCGACCTTCAGAGGTGGTAGTCCAGATTGCTGTACACTCCGTTACCTCTAATACCCAGTACGTCTTATTTCTATTGCATTGATACATGCCTGTATTCGTCATGGCATACTATCCACAAGTTCATCAAGGCACTGTTGGTCCAGATTGTCCCACTCCTCAACGGCGATTCGGCGTGGATCCCTCAGAGTGGTTGGTGGGTCACGTCGTCAAAAATGGTTCAAATGGCTCTGAGCACTATGGAACTTAATATCTGAGGTCATCAATCCCCCTAGAACTTAGAAGTGCTTAAACCTAACCAACCTAAGGACATAACACACATCCATGTCCAAGGCAGGATTCGAACCTGCGACCGTAGCAGATGCGCGGTTCCGGACTGAAGCGCCTAGAACCGCTTGATCACAACGGCCGGCAGGTAACAGTTCAAAAGGAAGTATAACGAAACATCCATTTATCACTGAAGCACATTTTTTTGTATTACCACTTAAGCATACGTGTTTTCATTACAGAAACAGTATTTATACATTACAACAGCGACCACTATGTTGTTACGGACATTGCACCTAGCGCCTAGAACCGCACGGCCATAACGGCCGGCGTCACATCGTCCATAAACAGCCTTTTTCAATCTCTCCCAGGAATGTTGGATAGGGTACACGTCTTGAGAACATGCTGGCCACGCTTGTCGAGCGATGTCGTTACCCTGTAAGAAGTCATTCACAAGATGTGCATGATGGGGACGCGAATTGTCATCCATGATACGAATGCCTCACCGGTATGCTGCCAATATGGTTGCACTATCGGATGATGGCATTCACGTATCGTACTGATGTTATAGCGCCTTCCATTACAACCAACGGCCCCACATAATGCCACCCCAAAACAGCAAGGAACGTCCACCTAGCTGCACTCGCTGAACAGTGTGTCTAAGGCGTTCAGCCTGACCGGGTTGCCTCCAAACACGTCTCCGACAATTGTCTGGTTGAAGGCATATGCGACAGTCATCGGTGAAGAGACTCCTCTCTCTATACTCCTCCATGTCCGAAAAATATCGCTTTGGTTCACTCCGAGGCGTCTAGACACTTCCCTTGTTGAGAGTGCTTCCTGTCCCAAAGTAACAACGCGGATGCGATCAAACAGCGGTGATGACCGTCTAGACATGGTTGAATTACAGACAACACTAGCCGTGTACCTCCTTGCTGGTGGAATGATTGGAACTGATCGGCTGTCGGACCTCCTCCGTCTAATAGGCGCTGCTCATGCATGGTTGTTTACATCTTTGGGCGGGTATAGTGACATCTCTGAAGAATCAAAGGGACTTTGTGTGTGATATAATATACACAGTCAACGTCTATTTTCAGGAGTTCTGGAAACTGGTGTGATGCAAAATTTCTTTTGATGTATGTAAATCGCTGCGTTTCCGCACGATGACAATGACTTCACAGTTACCCGCGTCCCCCAACACGCTCCATACACCTTTTTCTGCTAGTGCTGCCACCTGCCATATGTGAGTGGTTATTGCACGTTGATATCGAATATAAGTGGTTGTCACATTAAAGTGAGTTGACTTTGTAAATATGAGGGTGGTTTGGTAAGTCGTGAAAGAATGGAACATTTATGTTACTCCTTGCAACCAGCAAGACTTTTCGCGCCGATTTGTGAGTGTGATGAAATCTGTACTCATTATTAGCGCACAAGTGTCAAAACGACAGTGCAGACAATAGACAAGGACAGGTGAAAGAGCACTGAAGAAGACAAAGACCATTTTGTCAGTTGGTAAGGTGATTAGCGCTATTTTTTGGGATTTCCAAGGAATAATTCCCATAGATTACTTGAAGAAAAGGCCTAACCATAACTATACCCTACTGTCCTTTATTTTTGAATCGTTTGAAATTTGCGTTGGCATGCAAAGAAGTGCTCTTTCACCAGGAAAACGCACCGTCCTATACATCAGCCATAACAATAGTGAAAGCGCTTGAATGGATTTTGAATTGGTTTCTCGTGCACCTAATTCACGAGACGTAACCCTCATGTGACTTCTACCGGTTCCCTAATTTGAAACATTGCTTTGCTGGGAAGAAATTTTCGTCAAATAAGAAAGTGATATTTGCATCAAGATGCATTCTGCAGAATTTGACAGAACCTGGACCCGTGGTGGGATGAAAAAGCTGGAGGAACGCTGGACCGCCGGCCGAAGTGGCCGTGCGGTTAAAGGCGCTGCAGTCTGGAACCGCAAGACCGCTACGGTCGCAGGTTCGAATCCTGCCTCGGGCATGGATGTTTGTGATGTCCTTAGGTTAGTTAGGTTTAACTAGTTCTAAGTTCTAGGGGACTAATGACCTCAGCGGTTGAGTCCCATAGTGCTCAGAGCCATTTGAACCATTTTGAACGCTGGACCAAGTGTATTTCTCTCAAAGGAAACTATGTTGAGAAATTATGTGAGTTGTTTTGAAACAAACATTTTTTCTGCAATTTTCCCAGACTTATCAAACCACCCTCACATGTGCTTCCAGAGAAGCAAATCATGTATCAATATCAACCTGGAGAAGTTCCGAAAAGCTCCTCTCTGTGCGTCCTTCTCGATGCGGAGATATCCGTACATACTAAAATCACACACGAAGCACCGAGCGAGGTGGCGCAGTGGCTAGCACACTGGACTCGCATTCGGGAGGACGACGGTTCAGTCCCGCGTCCGGCCGTCCTGATTTAGGTTTTCCGTGATTTCCCTAAATCGCTCCAGACAAATGCCGGGATGGCTCCTCTGAAGGGGGCGGCCGACTTCCTTCCCCGTCCTTCCCTAATCCGATGAGACCGATGACCTCGCTGTCTGGTCTCCTCCCCCAAACAACCCAACCCAACCCACACACAAAGCAAATATCGTGTGCTTGTGATAATATTCCAGCAATAGCAGGACAAGAATGCTTAAACTGGATCAAGTGGAAATAGTCTAATTCGACCCATTAAGTAAAGAAAATCGAAACTCGTATTAAATTAATCCAGGAAAACGGGCCCTATGCTGGGTGATGAGTGACATTGGGCAGATAGTAATCTCATTTTTAATTGTTAGTCTGTAGCTCTTGGGACACTAGCTTACGTTTTGTTCTCTTGGTCGGAACTAATACAATTATGAGCTAAATCATTACGACCACTAAACCATCGCGAGACCGAATGCCTCTTGCCGGTACCACTGACGCTGTTTCGATAAGGAGGAGAAATGAATAGGGAATCGTTATAGCAACGATACGGACCATTAATTAGGAAATCTGCTGACATAAGAGACTTTGGCAAAAAGCAGACGGCTATGACCCACCTCCTGGGATCGAGTACCTCGGCAACGCCTAAGCTGGTCGGCTGGTCGGGTGCTGCTGTCGTAAGTATCCCCGAAAAATGGTTGAAGGACACTGGAACCATGAGTAGGAAACGAGGCGTTGGACGCCCACTTCTTATAACAGAACGTAGTGGTTGGAGTTTTGCCCACTGTGTACAGCAGAATAGGCAGTGATTCGTGGCAGATCCAACTATAGAGTACACTGCTTGCGCAGGCACAAGTGCGTTGGAGTGCACCGTTCAACGCACATCTTTGAACGAGGGATTGCGCTACAGACGACTCCGAACCTTTCATGTTACCATGTTGGAGTTATCGAACTGAGTTATCGAAAACCATGCACCAATGGAAACACGTCGCCTTGTTGAATGAATCACGTTTCATGTTAGCTTAAGTTAACAGTCATCTTCATATACGATATCATCCAGGTGGACGGCTGCTTGGAACATGAGAACTTTGGTAATAATCGAAGGCACTAGGAAGCTATGGAGTGCATAAACATTACTGCGAACCATCTAAACCTACTAACACTTCATGTCTTCCTCGACGGCGATGACGTTTTCCAGTAACGTAGCTACCCCTGTCACAACATCAGAAAAGTGCTCCAGTGCTTTAAGGAACATTATAATAAACACAACAATAGAAGTCATTTGGTGAGCTATAGGGCGCCGGCTCCATACGACCAGCCCGTAGTTTACGGGAGTTGTGTGATCTACACTACTGGCCATTACAATTGCTACACCAAGAAGAAATGCAGATGATAAATGGGTATTAATTGGACAAACATATTATACGATAACTGACATCTGATTACATTTTCACGCAATTTGGGTGCATAGATCCTGAGAAATCAGTATCCAGAACAACCACCTCTGGCCGTAATAACGGCCTTGATACGCTTGGGTATTGAGTTAGACAGAGCTTGGATGGCGTGTACATGTACAGCTGCCCATGAAGCTTCAACACGGTACTACAGTTTATCAAGAGTAGTGACTGGCGTATTGTGACGAGCCAGTTGCTCGGCCACCATTGACCAGACGTTTTCAATTTGTGAGAGATCTGGAGAATGTGCTGACCAGGACAGCAGTCGAACATTTTCTGTATCCAGAAAGGCCCGTACAGGACCTGCAACATGCGGTCGTGCATTATCCTGCTGAAATGTAGCGTTTCCCAGAGATCGAATGAAGGGTAGAGCCACTGGTCGTAACACATGTGAAACGTAACGTCCACTATTCAAAGTGTCATCAATGCGAACAAGAGGTGGCCGAGACGTCTAACAAATGGCTTCAAAATGGTTTAAATGGCTCTGAGCACTATGGGACTCAACATCTGAGATCATCAGTCCCCTAGAACTTAGAACTACTTAAACCTAAGTAACCTAAGGACAACATACACATCCATGCCCGAGGCGCCTAGAGCCGCTCCGCCACCACGGCCGGCTAACCAGTGGCATCCCATACCATCACGCTAGGTGATACGCCAGTATGGCGACGACGAATACACGCTTCCAATGTGAGTTCATCGCGATGTCGCCAAACACGGATGAGACCATCATGATGCTGTAAACAGAACCTGGATTCATCCGAAAAAAATGACGTTTTGCCATTCGTGCATACAGGTTCGTCGTTGAGTATACCATCGCAGGCGCTCCTGTCTGTGATGCAGCGTCAAGGGTAACCGCAGCCATGGTCTCCGAGCTAATAGGCCATGCTGCTGCAATCGTCGTCGAACAGTTTGTGCTGATGGTTGTTGTCTTGCAAACGTCCCCATCTGTTGACTCATGGATCGAGACGTTATAGCCATGCGGATAAGATGCAGCCATGCGGATAAGATGCCTGTAATCTCGACTGCTAGTGATACGAGGCCGTTGGGATCCAGCACGGCGTTCCGTATTACCCTCCGGAACCCACCGATTCCATATTCTGCTAACAGTCATTGGATATAGACCAACGCGAGCAGCAATGTCACGATACGATAAACCGCAATCGCGATAGGCTACAATCCGACCTTTATCAAAGTCGGAAACGTGATGGTATGCATTTCTCCTCCTTACTCGAGGCATCACAACAACGTTTCACCAGGCAACGCCTGTCAACTGCTGTTTGTGTATGAGTAATCGATTGGAAACTTTCCTCATGTCAGCACGATCCAGATGTCGCCACCGGCGCCAACCTTGTGTGAATGCTCTGAAAAGCTAATCATTTGCGTATCACAGCATCTTCTTCCTGTCGGTTAAATTTCACGTCTGTAGCACGTCATCTTCATGGTGTAGCAATTTTAATGGCCAGTAGTGTATGTATAAACATTTGATGGCCCACTCCTCTGTAAACCCAGACTTTTCACATCTATGCCAGCTAACTCGCTGCTGTATCGCGGGCCAGAGGTGGACTAAGAGCAGTTAAGCAGAAGGTCATCATGTTTTGTTTATCAGTGCATCTTATTATAGAGTGATGATGGGCTCCAAGTAGCATCGTTTTAGGCAACACAAGTCTATAGGCGTTATGTACCTACGGAACAGTGACCTGGGTTTTAATTACATTTACAACTCTACTCCGAAAACCATCTTATGGTGTGTGGTAGAGGGTGCCTCATGTACCACTGTTATTTCCCTCCTTTCTCTTTCCAATCGCAAATGGTACGCGACAAGAAAGAGTGTTCTTAGGCCCACAAGTGAGATGTAATCTAATTTAACTTTCACGGTCTTTTCTGTAGATGCACATACAAAAAAGGACTATATTCCGTGACTCATCTAGGAACGTACGTCCACGGAATTTTACGAGGGCTGTTCGGAAAGCAACGAACGATCGACTGCGAAATGGACACCACAGTGAAAAGTCGATGAAGTTTTGCACAGGTGTGCTGGACAGTGTCTCTAGCATGTCGTAGGTAGCGTCACGTCGTTCTTTTCACTTCTGAGAGCACAGTGAGCGCGTAAAGATGCCTAGAAAACAGTGTCTCCCACAAAGTGTGGGTGCCTGCCGAGAGATTTCGCCTGATATCACGCAACCCCAGACCACGTAACTGTCATGCACTTCCTTCTTCATGACATTTCTCGGCCGTACGCTACAGAGGCAACGAGGACGCTCCTGCAGCGTATTCGATGGGAAGTGTTTGATCACCAACCATACAGGCAGGGATTGGAACCCACTGAGTTTCATCTCCGCTCACATAATCCGCTCTCTATGAACACAACACTTTGACGCAGACAATGAACTGCAGTCCAGCGTAGAAACCTGTCGGAGGGCACTGGAGACTGCCTTCTATGACGAGGGTATTGGAAAGTTGGTACAACGCGACAACAGATGTCTATGTCGGAGCGGCGACTACGTAAGGAAGTAGCTGGAAGGTTTAGCCAACTGACGCAAATAAAAGAGTTGTGATTTTCACTGTGGATTGCACTTCGCGACCAGGCGTTCCTTAGTTTCCCAATAGCCCTTGTATCAGTAAAACACATTGTGATGATCGCAGCCTCTCTTGTAGCCAATGGTGTTGAGTGAGCATCGCTGTCACGCTTTCGTGCTTACTAGTGATAAATGTGACGCAACTTGCAGTCTCCTTCGTGGGTGTGTTGTACTTTCGGAGGAATCTTCCAATGAAAGCCTGACGTCTATCTTTTCTGTGGTTAATTTTAATGGTGCCCTTGTAGTTTAAATTGTTTCGTAAGCATACTATTTAATAGTTCGTGGGCGACTGCAGTCAGATTCACCCTAAGCAAAATCAAAAGGAGTTCGATTAGTCTCAGACAAACAAGAAGCAAAATAATGCCAAAGCTAAAGGAAGTGAAATAATGATAAATCAACAATAAATTTGAATTATACAATAGCTGGTCCCTTCTATTTGTGCGCAGTACGTTAAAGTTTAGTGTGAGTTCTGTGCAGTTCTTCCGAAAATTCCGTAGAATTTTCTAGCGATGTGACTCCTCTATACACAATAACCTCATGGAGCTCCTGACATTATCCGCTGGGACATCTGTACATTGCTCCTATAAGTTTTCCTTGCGGTACCCCCGAATTTTATTTTCTCTGAAGATTTATCCCTGTTAAGAATGACATGCTGTTTTCTATTTTCTTGGTGCTCCCTCAGTCCACTTACACAGCTGGTCTATCATTCGGCACGCTCGTATTTTGTTCGTTAGACGACAGTGTGGAATTGTCTGGAATGTCTTCCGAAAGTCAAGGAACTCCTCATCAACGTGGACGCCGGTTTCTGCTGCATTTGGAGCATCGTGGGTGAACGGAGCGAGATGGGTTTTACGCCACCATTACTTGTGAAACCGGTGTTGATTCTTAGAGAAGAGATGCCCAGTCTCTAGAAAAGTCATAATACACGAGCATAAACAGTATAAACTGTTTCAAAATTCTAAAACAGTGACTGACATCCTGAAACAGTTGTAAGGGGAAGAGGAATACTGACTATATTTTTGACAGTACTAGGTTAAAGGTCATGAACTTTGGTAAAAAAGAAGAAAGGAGCTTTGGAAGACAATCATTTTGTGTCAGTCGACAGATTTAGCAAGGAAGAAGATTTAGCAAGGGGTGGCACGGGATACATGCGGACGTGCATTGTCCTGTTGGAACAGCAAGTTCCCTTGCCGGTCTAGGAATGGTAGAACGATGGGTTCGATGACGGTTTGGATGTACCGTGCACTATTCAGTGTCCCCTCGACGATCACCAGTGGTGTACGGCCAGTGTAGGAGATCGCTCCCCACACCATGATGCCGGGTGTTGGCCCTGTGTGCCTCGGTCGTATGCAGTCCTGATTGTGGCGCTCACCTGCACGGCGCCAAACACGCATACGACCATCATTGGCACCAAGGCAGAAGCGACTCTCATCGCTGAAGACGACACGTCTCCATTCGTCCCTCCATTCACGCCTGTCGCGACACCACTGGAGGCGGGCTGCACGATGTTGGGGCGTGAGCGGAAGACGGCCTAACGGTGTGCGGCTCGTAGCCCAGCTTCATGGAGACGGTTGCGAATGGTCCTCGCCGATACCCCAGGAGCAACAGTGTCCCTAATTTGCTGGGAAGTGGCGGTGCGGTCCCCTACGGCACTGCGTAGGATCCTACGGTCTTGGCGTGCATCCGTGCGTCGCTGCGGTCCGGTCCCAGGTCGACGGGCACGTGCACCTTCCGCCGACTACTGGCGACAACATCGATGTACTGTGGAGACCTCACGCCCCACGTGTTGAGCCATTCGGCGGTACGTCCACCCGGCCTCCCGTATGCCCACTATACGCCCTCGCTCAAAGTCCGTCAACTGCACATACGGTTCACGTCCACGCTGTCGCGGCATGCTACCAGTGTTAAAGACTGCGATGGAGCTCCGTATGCCACGGCAAACTGGCTGACACTGACGGCGGCGGTGCACAAATGCTGCGCAGCTAGCGCCATTCGACGGCCAACACCGCGGTTCCTGGTGTGTCCGTTGTGCCGTGCGTGTGACCATTGCTTGTACAGCCTTCTCGCAGTGTCCGGAGCAAGTATGGTGGGTCTGACACACCGGTGTCAATGTGTTCTTTTTTCCATTTCCAGGAGTGTATATACCACATAAATTAATAAGTGATGGTGCTAATCCCCCATGGTACACAAAACGAATCAGTTCGCTGTTGCAGACGCAGCGAAAAAAGCTTGCCAAATTTTAAAAAATCGCAAAATCCCTAAAGACTGGCAAAGTTTTGCAGAAGTTCGAAATATAGCACGTACTTCATCGCGAGATACTTTTAATAATTTCCAAGACGATATTCTGTCTCGAAATCTGGCAGAAAACCCAAAGAGATTCTGGTCATACACAAAGCACACCAGTGGGAAGACGCAATCAATGTCGGCCGGAGTGGCCGTGCGGTTCTGGGCGCTACAGTCTGGAACCGAGCGACTGCTGCAGTCGCAGGTTCGAATCCTGACTCGGGCGTAGATGTGTGTGATGTCCTTACGTTAGTTAGGTTTAATTAGTTCTAAGTTCTAGGCGACTGATGACCTCAGAAGTAAAGTCGCATAGTGCTCAGAGCCATTTGAACCATTTTGAACGCAATCAATATCTTCAACAACGGTGAACTCACTAATGACAGTGCCACTAATGACAGTGCCACTAAAGCAGAGTTATTAAACACGGTTTTGCGATACTTCTTCACCAAAGAAGACGAAGTAAATATTCCTGAATTCCAGTAAAGAACAACTGCCAAGATGAGAAACATAGAAGTAGATATCCTCTGTGTAACAAAGCAGCTTAAATCATTTAATAAAGCCAGAGCCTCCGGTCCAGATTGTATACCAGTCAGGTTCCTCTCAGAGTATGCTGATACAATAGCTCCATATTTAGCAGTTATATACAACCGCTCGCTCACAGAAAGATCCGTACCTAAAGACTGGAAAATTGCTCATGTCACAATATCCAAAAAGGGAAGTATGAGCAATCCGTTGAATTACAGGCCCATATCACTAACGTCGATTAGCAGTAGGATTTTGGAACATATACTGTGTTCGTACATTATGAAGTACCTCGAAGGAAACGATTTATTGACACATAGCACGGATTCAGAAAATATCGTTCTTGCTAAACACAACTAGCTCTTTATACTCATGAAGTAATGAGTACTATCGGCAGGGGATGTCAAATTGATTCCATATTTTTAGATTTCCAGAAGGCTTTCGATTTTGTTCCTCACAAGTGTCTTCTAACAAAACTGCGTACCTATGAAATATCGCCTCAGTCGTGCGACTGGATTGTGATTTCCTGTCAGAAAGGGCACAGTTCGTAGTAATAGATGGAAAATCATTGAGTAAAACTGAAGTAATATCCGGCGTTCCCCAAGAAAGTGTTATAGGCCCTCTATTGCTCCTGATCTTTATTAACGACATAGGAGACAATATGAGCAGCCGTCTTAGTTTGTTTGCAGATGATGCTGTCATTTACCGTCTTGTAAAGTCATCAGATGACGAAAACAAATTGCAAAATGGTTTAGAAAACATATCTGTACGGTGCTAAGAGTGGCAATTGACCCCTAACAAAGAAAAGTGTTAACTTATTCACATGAGTAGTAAATGAAATCCGCTAAATTTCGATTACGCGATAAGTCAGACAGATCTGAAGGCTGTAAATTCAACTAAAAACGTAGGGATTACAATTACAAATAACCTCAATTGGAACGACCACGTAGATAATGTAGTGGTTAGAGCAAACCAAAGACTGCGATTCATTGGCACAACACTCAGAAGGTGCAACAGGTCTAATAAAGAGACTGCTTACAACACGCTTGTCCGCCATATTCTGGAGTATTGCTGTGCGGTGTGGGATCTGCGTCAGCTGGGACTGACAGATGACAGCGAAAAAGTACAAAGAAGGGCAGCTCGTTTTGTGTTATCGCGAAATAGAGAAGATAGTGCCACACACATGACACGTGAATTAGAGTGGCAATCATTACAACGAAGGCGTTTTTCGTTGCGACGGGATCTTCTCATGAAATATCAATCACCAGTTTTCTCCTCCGATTGCAAAAACATTCTGTTGGCACCTACCTACATACGAAGAAATGATCATCACCACAAAGTAAGAGAAATCACGGCTCGCTCAAATAAATTAGAGTGCTCGTTTTACTCGAGCGCCGTTCCTGAGTGGAACGGTAGAGAGACAGCTTGAAGGTGGTTCATTGAACCCCCTGCCAGGCACTTTATTATGAATAGCAGAGTAATCACGTAGATGTAGATGTAGAAGCCTTTAGACGAGAACACTGATGATTTGGAGTGATAGTTAGATGACAACTGTGCACAGTGCTTGGAGAAACGCATCACCATCCTGCTGATGGTGACTCTTTCACTTTGCTTCATGGCAGCTGTACGTGTAACATGAAACCACAGTCTTCACCAGACTTAGACACACCGACCCACATCGGAAGACCATCGCTAATGTTAAGAGTTTCAATGCCATATGTACAGTGCGGGCCAAGAGATACTACCCATTATAGCCTAATTGAATACAAAACAAACAACTGAAATTCTGAAATAACTGAACACTTTATTGAAGCTATTTATATTTTATTTATAATATCCTTTCTTCAGTCGTTTCGCATTGTTGTTGACACACTTCTTAAAACCATCTGTGATGCTTTAGCATACACAGTCGTTCACAGGAATCAATTTCTTCAAAACGTTGTAAATAACAGTCTGCTGCAGATCCACAAAAAGTTTCCGTAAATTGTTGACAGCCTCCCTCATAGGTAGAGCAGTGTTGAAATTGTTATTCGAGACATTTATTAGTAATTTATAACCACCTTTATACCACGTTTTCAAAGTAAAACTCTTTCTTCATAAAGAAAGCATCCTCGGAACAGGTTATAACCAGAAATGAATAATGTCAGAAATGTTTGATTTGATAGCAGTGCAATCTGGTGTTTGTATCAATAATTATCTGAAAAAAAATTTGCAGTGCCCTCTGGTGTTTGTGTCTATAATTATCACAAACAAACAGGATTAAGTTAATGGTTTCATTGGGTTACGTTGGATGGTGACATTTTGCCCACCCCATATTTATCTTCTAGCACAAGCAGCCCTGAGTTCATAAATAAGATGAAAAAGTACTGAGTCGCTATGTGCAGTTCTTAGGTTCCTTAAAGTTTTGCCATCAGCGTGAAGACTAGTTTGAAACAGGTCTCGACGCTGGTTTATCTTGTGTAAGTCTTTTCACTTCTGCATAACTTCTACGTGCTGAATGCTGCATTCATCTACATCTACATGATTACTCTGCAGTTCACAATTAAGTGACTGGCAGAGGGCTCATCGAACCACCTTCAAGCTATCTCTCTACCGTCTCACTCTCGAACAGCGAGCGGGAAAAACCAGCAATTAAATGTTTCTGTGCAGGCTTTTATTTTCCTTACTTTATTTTGATGACCATCTCTCACCACGTAGGTGGGGGCCAACAAAATATTTTTTTGCCCTCTGAGGAGGATATTCGTCATTGAAATTTCATGAGAAGAGCATTTTCGTTTTAATGATTGCCAGTCCAGTTCACGTATCATGATAGTAAAAAACGAGCTGCCCTTCTCTGAACATTTACGATCTCCTCCGTCGATCCTGTCTGCTGCGGATCCCACACCGCACACAAGTACTCAAGAAGAGAACGTACGAGTGTGATGTAGGCAGTTTCTTTAGTAGACCTGTTGCATTTTCTCAGTCTCCTGCCAATAAATCAGAGTCTTTGGTTTGCTTTACCCACAACATTATCTACGTGATGGTTCCAACTTACATTATTCTTAAATGTAATTCCTAAGTATTTAGTTGAATTTACGATCTTTAGATCTGTGTGATTTACCGTGTACCCGAAACGTAGCGGATTAGTTTTGGTAATCATGTGGATGGCTTCACAGTTCGCATAATTTAGTGTAAATTGCCACTAGGCGCACCATACAGATACCATGTCTACATCGTTTTGCAATTCGTTTTGATCATTTGATGATTTTATGGGATGGTAAGTAACAGGATCATCTGCAAACAGTCTAAGTGTGTTACTCAGAATGTCTCCTAAATCATTTAGGTAGATAAGGAACAGCAGATGGCCTATAAGACTTTCTTAGGGAACGCCAGATATTATTTCTGTTTCATTCAATGACGTTCCGCTAGTTATTAAGAAATGTGGCCCGTTTGACAGGAAATCAAGAATCAAGTCACACAAATGAGACGATAGCCCATAGGCACACAAATTGATTAGAAGTCGCTTGTGAGGTATGGAAATATAAAAATATGGAATCAATTTAACATCCCCTGCGAATAGCACTCATTACTTCATGAGAATAAAGAGCTAGTTGTGTTTCACAAGAAGGATATTTTATGAATGTGTGTCGGCTGTTTGTCAATAAATCGTTTTCTTCGAGATAACTCATAATGTTCGAACACAGTACATGTTCCAAAGTTCTACTGAAAGTCGACGTTACCTATATGGTTCTGTAATTTAGCAGATTACACCTATTTCTTTTCTTAGGTACTGGTGTGACTGGAGCAACTTTCCAGTCTTTAGGTACGGATCTCCCAACGAGCGATCGGTTGCATATTATTGCTAAATATGGAGCTATTATATCAGCATACTCTGAGAGGAAGCTGACTGGTATACAGTCAGGACCGGAGGCCTTGCCTTTATTAAGTTTTATTTAAGCTTCTTTGCTACACCGAGGATATCTACTTTTAAGTTACTCACGTTGGCAGCAATTCTTGATACAAATCCTGGAATATTTACTTCGTCTTCTTTGGTGAAGGAATTTCGGGAACCCGTGTCTAGTAACTATGGTTTAGAGGCACAGTCATCAGTAACATCACCACTGTTATCGCTCAGCGAAGGTATTGACTGTGTCTTTCCACTGGTGTAATTTACATACGACCAGAAAGGTTTTGGATTTTCTGCCAGATTTAGAGACAGAGTTTCGTTGTGGAAAGTACTAAAAGCATTTCACACTGAAGTCCGCCCTACATTTCGAGCTTCTGTAAAACTACGCCAATCTTGAAGATTTCGCGCTTTTTTTAAATGCGGCATCCTTTTTTCGTTGTTTCTGGAACAATGTTCTGATCTGTTTAGGAGTCCGCCCCGGTAGCTGAGTGGTCAGCGTGACAGACTGTCAATCCTAAGGGCCCGGGTTCGATTCCCGGCTGGGTCGGAGATTTTCTCCGCTCAGGGACTGGGTGTTCTGTTGTCCTAATCATCATCATTTCATCCCCATCGACGCGCAGGTCGCCGAAGTGGCGTCAAATCGAAAGACCTGCACCAGGCGAACGGTCTACCCGACGGGAGGCCCTAGCCACACGACATTTCCATTTATCTGTTTAGGATACCATGTGAGATCTTTTATTGTTCCGTATATGTCTCTCAATAGCCGTTGATACCATTTATTTGAATTTAAACCACTTCCGGTCTACGATTACATATTTTGACTGGAAGGGGTGGAGACTGTTTGTTTGAAAGGCCTCAAGCGAATTTTTACCTGCTTTTTTTAAAATAGATGTGTTTTGTGTTTGTTTTTGGTGGGTTTGGATGTTACAATATTCAACAACCTTGTGGTCACTAATCCCTGTATCTCTCATGATGCCCCTTATTTGATCAGGATTATTTGTTGCTAAGATGTGAAGTAAGTTTTCACAACCCTTTACTTCGAGAATCCATTCAGAACAATTTCGGACGTAGTTTTAACGTTTTATATCTACCTCCGACTTTAAACACATATTTTCGCCGATATATCGAGGATAGATTGAAGCCGTGTGGGCTGCAGATTCCTCGACTGGTGCCATAACGTGGTGGGTTTTTGGGTTCTGCTTAAAAGGTCAGGGGTCCACCACACACAGGAAGTAGCTACACGGCTAGTGTACGGCGTGTGGAGGGGACTGGCTGTTTTTTTTTCTGGGGGGGGGGGGTTAGATGGTCCGCGGAAACTATCATCAACTATAACTGTATGAGTGGGGTACCCAGTTGATATTACACCAAAGTTTCCTTGAACTGTTCAGCAACTGTATCATGTAAGTCGGGAGTTCGGTAAAAGAAACCAATTATTAATTTATTCTGGTTGTAACTATAACCTCTCCTCATACTAGCTCCCAGCGACCATCTGCTGCGATTTTACTACAACGTAAACGACTTCTGACAACAATAAACACTCCATCACCAACTGTATTTAATCGAACCTTTCAGAACACTGTTAGGTCCTGTGTAAAAATTTCGTCTGTACTTATTTCCAGCATTACCCAGGTTTCCGTACCTATTACGATTTGAGCTTCGGTGGCTTCTATTAGCTCTCTTTTCCAAAACAGCTACGAAAGTTTACAACTACAGTATCGATTGATTCTAGGTCTACTTTCCTGTGTTTGTCCTACCACTTGTAGGCTGACAACCTTTTCTGTAGTTTCCGGGGACCATCTAACTCCCCCCCCCCCAGAAAAAAAACAGCCAGCCCTCTCCACACACCCTACACTAGCCGTGTAGCTACTTCCTGTGTGTGGTGGACCCCTGACCTTTTAAGCAGAACCCAAAAACCCACCACGTTATGGCACCAGTCGAGGAATCTGCAGCCTACACGGTCGCAAAACCATCTGTGATGCAGATCCTCCACTTGGCTCTGTACCAAGGGACCACAGTTAGTTCTGTTGGCGATGACACAGATGGCAATCTCTGTCTTCATCGCGCAAGCCAGCCGCCGGAAACCAGAGAGAATCTCTTCCGATCCAAAGTGACGCACATCCTTAGATCCAACATGAGCCACTACCTGCATTTGGCTGCATCCTGTGCTCTTCATGGCATTTGGAAGCACGCTTCTCATATCTGGAATGACTCCTCACGGTATGCATACAGCGTGTACGCTGCCTTCCTTCTCCTCCTTAGCAGTCATATACCTAAGGGGCACAGTTACGTACTTAACACTGGAGCTCCCAACTACCAGTAGACCCAGCCTCTGTAAATAACCAGACCTTGCAGACCGGAAAGCTTCCTCTGGAACGGGATAAATGAGTTGGTCTGGTTCAGGGACTTCGTCAGCCAGAGACAGTACCCGAAACATGTTCGTTAGAGCAACGGGGATGGCACTCCAATCAGACCCCCAGAAAGGCTTTCACTGCCTGCCTCTCCTTGCAACGACCTTGAACACAGGTGAGGGATCAACTTCAGTACCCGGGGCAGACGTAGTAGCGGACCGATCGGTGGATACGTGAGACGTGCTGGACGCCCCCCTGGATCCCCACATCCGGCCTACCTCAGTGACACTGATTGACAATAGCCTGTAGCTGAGTGACCGCACTCATTACTACCTGGAGGTGGGCGCGAAGGGTCACCAACTCAGCTCGCATCTGAACATGGCAATAATATTCTGCATCCACACAAAAGACGACTAAACTGTACAATACACAGTTATTAGAACGCTAGACTGTGCCTTGTAAACACAGAAACACATAAGAAATTAAGAACGTAAACTATTATCTACGCAGATCACAGAAAACAAGTCGCTCCTGTTTGAAGTTCGTAAATATAATTCGCAAATAAACGGTGTACTCGCCTTATCTGCAGCATTCATTCGAATCTGCTTACTGGTTGAAGTCTTGGTCTCCCTCTATCATTTTTAACGCACACACTTCTCTCCATTGACAAATTACGTGTTCCTTGGCATCTCAGAATGTCCTATCAAGCATACTTCGTTTAGCCGAGTTCTATTGTATGGATATTTTCTTCCTGTTTCGATTCAATACACATCCCTTACTTAATACAGTTGTTTATATCATCTTGGTCATTCTTCTGCAGCACCAAATTTAAAGAACTATTTGTTTTCAATCTGTACTGATCATCAACAGGCTACACCACAAACAAGCAATTTCAGGAAAGAAATCGTAGTACTTAATTTTTAATAAAATCATCTCCGGTTTCGGGCGGCGTCGCTTCCAGAGAAATTCGGCATGAATTCTTCCGTGCTCCACAGATATGGTTTGAGACCAGTGTTCCGGCCAATCTCCAAGATACGAGATATTTTATGTCCCGTTAAAGACGGCGTAAACCGTTGAATGGTAGTAAATTGGTCGTGAAAGTTGTCGCAAATTGATAATCATAGTCAAATTTTTATACATGGAGCCGAAAAGGAGAAGACAAATTTGTGTTGTGATACAAAAGAGAATACTGTGGTGACCCCTGAGCTTGGCGCCCCAAGAGACCGCTTGTGACACTTGGGCCTTGAACCGGTTCTCAGTGGCACTACGTAGCCCAGGGAAACCTGACTGCTGTTTCCTCTTCTTTCCATCCGTGCCGCAGTACCAACACAGCGAGATCATGTTGGGCAGTGGCAGTGTTTTGGGCCTTATCACGTACACTGCCAGTATTCCCATCGCATAGTAACACTTGTACCGAGTACTCTTCGATTATTTGTTGGACACATTTCAGTCTCTAACTTGTCCTGCAATTTTTGTCCTTTATTTTTAGCAACCTTCTGTAACACCACATCGTACAGTCCGTGACTTCCATACAAAGCCATTCACCGGACGTACAGCCTGATAAACGTTTTGCTCTACCTAGTGCCCATATTTGATACTAGTATACGTCCTCAGGAAACGGATGTTCTCTTCCACTGAACTAGTGTACAACTTATATCCTCCTTCCTTCCTTCGCAATGTGTCATTTTGCCTCCATTGTAATAGAATTCTAATACTTCGTCTACACCGTGATCCTCAGTTCTGATGTTCAGTTTAACACTAATCTCATTATGGTACTCCTTACTGCTTTCATCTTCCTTTGCTTTTCTCTGAGTCGATATTCTGTGCTCATTAGACTGTACCTTTCATTATCACGGTCCCTTACGTGTCTTGTACGCACTGTTTTTTTTTTTTTTTTTTTTTTTTAAGCCGGGATGTTTCCTTTGAGAAGGAACGACCGATTCCCTTCCCCATTCCTGAATCATTCCGACCTTGTACCTTAAACCTTAATTTTTCTGCATTCAAACATTTTGTACTCTTAAATTTACTGAAAACTTTTTCTACCTCGTAGAACCCCTATTTAGTGATGAAAAACAAAAAGTGTGTCAAGGACTGTCAACGAGCTATATATCTGCAGTCCAGCAGAACTGAAAGTGCCTCAGACTCGGACGAAGAACATAGTTTGAAAGGCCGCAGTTCCACTAACGAAGGGTTCGCGATGTGCACCTATCGTGGGCGTAGCCATTAGCTCCGGCGACAGTAAATAAAAGCTACACCACATGGGCGTACTGCCGGGTTGCAACCACTCATGAAGCCTCTCTTAGTCTACCTTAACTTACCGACATGAGCCGTACTTTGCTACAGAACTCTTACTGAGAGACGCCCTTGGCTTGGTACTACAGCATGGATTATCAGGTGTTGAAAGCCTACTTTCAGGAGCGTCTGGACCTCCAGCGTTCGTGCCGTTGCTCTCTGTTAGGAATGTTGTAACGGAAAGCTTCAATTAATTGAGCCCTGACATCCACCGTAGCAGAAAAGTACGCTAGTTCTATAAAGATGGAAGACTGCGCGCTATAGCTATCAATTTAAACACTTGCTTCACAGGGCGGCGCTAGAGCAGAAACGTGGCAACACAGTAAGAAATGACCAATAATGTTTATCAAGAGTATGTTGCAAAATGGTACTTAATTATGGTAGGGTTTGACATAGGGCACTTGATGTCCTATACCTAATACAATGAAATCAAGTAATTTTCCTGTCCCTTGGCAGTCTGTGTTACTGTCACCATAACTGAAAACAATGCTCCAGACACCTGTGATTCTCCTGTTACTCCAAAACTAGACTACTCAGTCGGAGTGTCATCTCTACAGAACTCATGGAACTGCGCTCTGTAGCGTTACTGCAAACTGTACCTAGCCGGCTGCAGGCACAGAACTGTACTGCCTGACTGCAAGACTGGAACTGTGACTGTGTCTGCGGCGCATCGTACTTTATGACTGTCGGCAGAAGGATTTCCATCTTCGCCAGTACCAGGCGGAGGCAGTATAGCCCACGATTGACAGCGCTTCATATTGTAGCTGGCAACACTATCGGCGGACAAGTACGAGGGCCACACCAAAAGAAATGCACACCATTTTTTTAAATCCATCTTTTATTCTACATGTGTGAAAGTTTTACAGTGTCTAGATACATCCTTCCCCCTTGTTTTCAAATTTAGTTCAACCTGCTCCCGTGAGTGGCGCCATCACGGCATGTCTTCAAGATGGATGCTACACTTCACGTTCGACAGAAGCAACGTGCTGTCATAGAATTCCTGTGCTGTGAAAACGAGACAGTAGGAAACATCCACAAGAGGTTGAAAAAGGTGTATAGAGATGCTGCTGTCGATTGCTGTACAGTTAGTCGGTGGGCAACCAGGTTACGAGATGAAAGCGGGCACGGCAATATTGAGGATTATCCTCGCATCGGCAGACCTCGTACTGCACGCACTCCAGACAATGTGCAGAGTGTTAACGAATTGGTGACCACTAATAGACGCATCACAGTGAACGAATTGTCACGCTATGTTGGGATAGGGGAAGGAAGTGTTTGCAGAATACTGAAAGTGTAGGCGTTAAAAAAGATTTGTGCCAGGTGGGTTCCCAGGATGTTGACAGTGGCTCACAAAGAAACAAGAAAAACGGTATGCAGCGAACGTTTGGAACAGTACAAGAATGGTGGAGATGAATTTCTTGGGAGAATTGTGATAGGCGATGAAACAAGGCTCCATCATTTTTCACCAGAGACGAAGAGGCAATCAATGGAGTGGCATCATGCAAATTTACCCAAGGAAAAAAAAAATTCAAAACCACACCTTCTGCTGGAAAAGATATGGCTACGATGTTTTTCGATTCCGAAGGACTCTTGCTTGTGGACATCATGCCAAGTGGAACCACCATAAATTCTGATGCATGTGTGACAACACTGAAGAAACTTCAAGCTCGGCTGAGTCGTGTTCGACCACATAGGCAAAAGCAGGATGTTTTGCTGTTGCATGACAATGCACGGCCACATGTCAGTCAAAAAACCATGGAAGCAATAACAAAACTCGGATGGGCAACACTGAAACACCCACCTTCCAGTCCTGACATGGCTCCATGTGACTATCATGTCTTTGGGAAACTGAAAGACTCTCTTCGTGGAACAAGGTTTGAAGGTGATGACTCCCTCGTGCACGCTGCCAAACAGTGGCTCCAACAGGTTGGTCCAGATTTTTACCGTGCCGGTATACAGGCGCTGTTTCCAAGATGGCCTAAGGCAGTTGAGAGGGATGGAAATTATGTGGAGAAATGAAAATATTGTTCCTAAAGGATGTATCTACACACTGTAAAGCTTTCAAACATGTAGAATAAAAGATTGATTTAAAAAAAATAGTGTACATTTCTTTTGGAGTGACCCGCGTACGACGCTCAGATGGACGTGGCGTGGAAGCAGAAAGTGGTCCAAATTTGTGAGCGCCATCTGGTGCTTCTTTTTCGGAACTGAGAAGCGCCAGAGAAGTGGTGGTACCCGTGTAGTACCGACCTGTCATGGTATTTTTTGTGTACGTTAAGCCTGGAAGAACACAGCCTCGATGGTACGGAGCATTTCGTAATGTCGTGAACAGCACAAAAGAATGGCAGTAGCGAAATTTAGCCTGCGCCTACAGTAAGTACTATGGGTAAATACAGGGTGTTAAAAAACGAGTCGAATATGAGCGGTGGCGGTTTTAAGTTTGGCGTGAATGCCACTCCACTGGCGCGACTAACTACTAGCACAGTCGATATCTGTCCCGGTCATATTCCAGGGCTTGGGTCTTTGATCGAGGAGTGTGTTGTTGGGTTTGGTGGGCTGTGGTACCTGCAGTTAGCGGAACGCCACGAGGCTGGTGAACTGGTTTTTGCGGCACTCCTGCTGCCCGGGCGTGTAGCTCCTGAAACCGCGAATCGTTATGTCGGTCGCATCCAAAGTTATCCGGCTGGATTAAGTATTGATAGCGGCGAGTTACAGGTAGGGCAGCTGACGGCGCGTGCAACCTCGTCAGCAAACACCGGGCCAACTCTGGAGGCTGAAACAACACGGCCCCTTGGTTCAAATGGCTCTGAGCACTATGGGATTTAACAGCTGAGGTCATCAGTCCCCTAGAACTAAGAATACTTAAACCTAATTAACCTAAGGACATCACACACATCCATGCTCGAGGCAGGATTCGAACCTGCGACCGTAGCGGTCGCGCGGTTCCAGACTGAAGCGCCTAGAACCGCTCGGCCACCATGGCCGTCCCATTACGGCCCCTGTAGATCACCTGTACGTATTGGAGGCAATAACACCCCTGCTTGGAATTCTGGAAGTCATGGCTCCTGAGTGGAGTTGAGTGTTGGTCTTTTATTGGTACCTGTTATCGTAAGCCCAGGTCTGTGTTAATGTTGAATTAGAATCGTCATGCTCATTATTCATTGCAAATGTATGAACACTTGTAAGGCGTTGTGGTCTCCTGACCTTCATTGCTTACATATTCGGACCTCACAATCATGTTCCGCACATCAAGACGCTTCATTCGAATCCAAACTCGGTAAGATAAAGTCAATGTTGTATAAATTCATGTAAACGGTATGCAATTGACAAGTGAGTGCGCCATGGTTGAAACACTCGAGGTTGGCGTGCACTTATATATTCCAGACACGACTGTCACAGAGGCTTTTAGTTCGGAAGAGACGCCGCACAGCGGGTCGCGAGGCCCTTCAGAGGACAACCCAGCCCATGTCGGCCGGTGACCGCCCGTAGCGGACGGCGTGGGCCGGAATGGAAAGGGGGGAACAACCCTGTGTTCAGCTTAAAAGCAAATTCCGCTACATTGTGTGGGAGCGGCCACCCTACGCATTCTTTACACATAGCACGCAGTTTCAGAGATTTTCACAGGGAGACAGCAAACGCCAAACGCCAAAGCTACAAGTTTCCGTATTGGTCGCCTTAAACGAAACGTCATTCTCCCGTTTTGGAAGAGCAATGCTAACTGGCAGACAATATTTATGAGGCCTTGAGCTGAAGGAATAATGGAAGAGACCGAAAGATATACTCCTTCACGTCTGGCGTGGAGAGGCGCCATTCCGTTGTCGCTCTTGGAGCGAGAACACGTAACGAGAGCGTGTGCGCTCGTACGTGTACTCGAAAGAGCGAAGAACAAGTCTCTCCTCAGTACTTCTCTGGGAGAGCACCTCTGTCAAGAGCGAATCAAAGGGCGACTCTATATTGAGTCCTTGCGATTAAGCGTTGTTCACTGTGTTGGCCGACACACTTATTGTGTAGTGAGAACAGACAGAGTTGTATTTAAACGCCTGCGAGCGAATTTTTAGTGGCATCGCGGTGGACTGGTTATCTGACCGGTGTACCACGCCAATAGTTAGACTAAGGGCGAATAGGATTCCTTGACTTCATCAAGGCATAGGGAGAGTTTGATTGGCGAAGGTCAATCCAGATAGAACGAGAGTTATGTTATTTGTCAGCAGCGAGCTGCATCGCAGCTTACGGTATTGTGCGCTACAGTTATTGCGAGCCCCATATTTCCTCCACAACAGTATACTTCACTGCATTTCACACGCAACAGCCTCCACCGTACCTAACAACATTCGAAAGGATAATTATTCAAGTTGAGTAGACGCGCCTCTGAGCCATTCTGCCAAGGCAACAAGCATCTTAAACTTTGTATAGAAATTTCATTAGCGAATCCTATCCTGCAAAGGCAACTTCACATTCCGAAAAGAACCAGGATATAACTTGTTCAATTCATAACTAAAAGTGTCATTGTGATTTCTGAGAATTTTTGCAAAATAAATAATAATTTTCGTTAGTTTCATGTTTTTCTTACACTAACTAGCACTATTCCAGTACCCAAGTATCCCACTAGTTACGTAAGAAATTTTGTGAATTTTTGCGTCATTTCCTTACAGCGGACGACTCCAGAAGATATTTATTGCTGAAAGTTTTTCAGGCATTTCTCTTTAGAAATGTCTGTCTGACTTCTGTAGTAGTGTGGGGGTGGAAATTGCATCTCGCAGGAGCCACAGGGTAAAGGGTACATCTCAGATTAATCCGTTGCGTAGAATAACAGATCAACCCCACGCTCACACACTCTCTGTTCTAAATTGAGTTAATGTAATTAGGACTCCAGTATAGTCTGTGTCGATTGCAATGCACTGTTAAAAGAGGGTGTGCCATGGTGCTTGGATTTGCAGGTGTTGTAGTTCAAGTCGTCATTTTATGTCATATTAGGGAGCGACAAGCTGTATGTGTAGCCACTTTCGTGATGCTTCCTACATCTGAGATATTGTTGTTTGTAGCATTATTTGAGCAGATTACTGTTTTATTTCTGATGCATTTTGGTAGGGTAGTTATGGCAGAGAACGGCGCTTTCCTGTTTCGTAGGCCTGGAGCAGAGACGTGTTTTCTTTCTGCCGCGGCGGCACTTCTGTTGTTGCACGACGTCTGGATTTGCCTGCAGCCAGTGCCCCTATCAGCTGCCTCTTGTTAGCTCAAGTAAATCTGAACACTTTTCTACGTGCCACGGCGGAGTGTCGCCCAATTAATTCCGGAACCCTTGATCTATTCAAATATTGAGAGTTGAGCGAGCACACAAACCTTAAGGTGCATTCTACAAGTCCTAAGCTCCTTGTGACTATATATGCCCTTTAACAACTTGTTTCAATCTTGCAGGCCCTATTTCGCTAGTTCAGGGGCGTGTTAAGTTTTAAAGGCTGTTGCTTTTGAATATGGACTGATGAGTATTTTTATCTGCAGTCATTAGCTGACAACGCTCATTGTCAAACTTGCTGCCAGATTTCTGCGATAATTGGTCGCTGTAAATTGTCACCTTTCTTGCATTTTGAGGGTTTGTATATTTATTTAGGAGTCATTATTAATGTTTCTGCTGGTGTGTACATTTAAAGTGTGTGCCTTCGCAGCTTTTGTTGTATTTTGGTGGATTGTGTATTTTATTGTTTAAGGTATTTTGCTAAGGTTTATAAATTGTTAAGGGCTTTCCAACAGCCATAATCCTTGGTGTGGCTTGTTATCCTATTATTATCTATTTTTTTAAGGTTTTATCCACGCTTGGGATTTGTTAGTACGTTTAGTGACAGTCATTTGTAACTCATTTTACTGTTAAAACTCAGTTTGTTGAACCAGCTTGCATTCACACGTAGCTACTGACAGTTCTTAAACGTATCTGGGGACTTGGTCGTATTCCTAATACTCGACAAGTGAAATGGTGGATACGATATTCTATGGTTTAGCAAATGGTCGAAGCCTGCGAGCCCCGGACCTCTACGCTGAAACATCTCCACAGCGCAGAGGCCCTCTGATGAGCTGTTCGGCAGACTTTTCCAGGATCTGAGGGACCCAGGTACCCATGCAGCCCGTAAGATTGACGGTTGGAGGCCCAGCACAGTTCGCACGCCTGACAGGGAGGAGCGTGTGCTGCGTCATGTGAAAGAAACCACTGGTACCAGTGTATGACGATTAGCAGCAGCACAAGGCGTGTCTCACTCTCTTACTGTACCTGGGAGGTACTTCAGTTGCTGTACCCATATCGTCTACAGCGCGTTCAGACCCTAAGGCCACAGGATCATCATGGCAGCTGGGGGCAGATATGTGCCGCTGATCCACTGTTAACACACAAGATTTTCCAGAATGAGATTTTCACTCTGCAGCGGAGTGTGCGCTGATATGAAACTTCCTGGCAGATTAAAACTGTGTGCCCGACCGAGACTCGAACTCGGGACCTTTGCCTTTCGCGGGCAAGTGCTCTACCACCTGAGCTACCGAAGCACGACTCACGCCCGGTCTCACAGCTTTACTTCTGCCAGTATCTCGTCTCCTACCTTCCAAACTTTACAGAAGCTCTCCTGCGAACTTTGCAGAACTAGCACTCCTGAAAGAAAGGATATTGCGGAGACATGGCTTAGCCACAGCCTGGGGGATGTTTCCAGAATGAGATTTTCACTCTGCAGCGGAGTGTGCGCTGATATGAAACTTCCTGGCAGATTAAAACTGTGTGCCCGACCGAGACTCGAACTCGGGACCTTTGCCTTTCGCGGGCAAGTGCTCTACCACCTGAGCTACCGAAGCACGACTCACGCCCGGTCTCACAGCTTTACTTCTGCCAGTATCTCGTCTCCTACCCTCCAAACTTTACAGAAGCTCTCCTGCGAAACTTGCAGAACTAGCACTCCTGAAAGAAAGGATATTGCGGAGACATGGCTTAGCCACAGCCTGGGGGATGTTTCCAGAATGAGATTTTCACTCTGCAGCGGAGTGTGCGCTGATATGAAACTTCCTGGCAGATTAAAACTGTGTGCCCGACCGAGACTCGAACTCGGGACCTTTGCCTTTCGCGGGCAAGTGCTCTACCACCTGAGCTACCGAAGCACGACTCACGCCCGGTCTCACAGGAGAGCTTCTGTAAAGTTTGGAAGGTAGGAGACGAGATACTGGCAGAAGTAAAGCTGTGAGACCGGGCGTGAGTCGTGCTTCGGTAGCTCAGGTGGTAGAGCACTTGCCCGCGAAAGGCAAAGGTCCCGAGTTCGAGTCTCGGTCGGGCACACAGTTTTAATCTGCCAGGAAGTTTCACACAAGATTTTATTTACCAATGAGGCAGTGTTCACAAGAGAAGGTGTTGTGAATTTCCATAACCAGCATGTATGGGCAGATGTAAATGCCCAAGTAATTCAGGAAAGAGAGCATCAACACCTATTCTGAATTAACGTTATTGGCAGACGGAATTGTCGGTACATTAATAGGACCATACATGCTACCACAAATGTTAACTGGGGTACATTATCTGGACTTTCTCATTAACGTATTGCCTACCTTGCTGGAAGCTGTGCCATTGCAGCAACTAATACAAATGTGGTTAATATATGATGACGCACCAGCACGCTTTCGTCAGAAAGTGTGCGAACATCTGACGCAGACGTTTCAGGACCGCTGGAATGGGCCGGAATGGGATGGGACGGGACGGGGGGGTGAGGGGGGCACGCCTTAGTCTGCTCGTCTCCCAGACCTCAGTTCCCTAGACTTTTGGTTTTGGAGACACTTGAAGGAATTGATCTACGCCAAGCCAGTCAACTATGTGCGGACACTACAGGGTCGAGTCATCAGTGAGTGCCAGCAGGTAAAACAACAACCGGGTATACTGCAATAGGTGCATCATTCCTTATGCCGGAGGGCAGAAGGGTGCATTATCGTGAACACCTCCTGCAAACACGTGTATATCGCAGAAAGTATGCGTTTCCGGACCCTTGTTTATTGGGCTCATTTTTCTTGTTTCGATGAGTACTATCACCTCTGAAAGTATTCAACACTTGTTTTGAACATCTGGTAAATGTACTAACAATAAGAGAATGATAGTATTCGAGGCTGGTATTTGCGTCCATGGTGATATTTGCTTTACGTGCATTAGGCCATAGTCCAAGACATGTTTCATTTCCTAACGCTAATTGGACGCTATACTTACACAGCAACTTCAAACTTAAAGTTCAGAAAGCCGCACTGTTTATATTCATCCACGTAAAAGTCCGTCATCATACCGCTACCTAAGACCACGTAGTTGCGCTGACGTTTGTTATGAGGCATGTAATGGGGAAATTTTTGTGCTGTTTGGTTTATTTAGCACTAAGGCCCACAACTTATCTGTCTCATTTTAAATTTGATTTTTTGCTTTTGAATTTCAGTGACCTCTCTGTGCAGCCTTGCATAGTAATGACTGGACTCGGATAAAACCATATAGCATCGGAGAATCGAATTTGGTGGTTCGACGGATCCAGCACATGATTGCTGGTGTCAATTTACACGTTTTGCCTGGGCGGGAAACGCTCTTGTGTTCCTTAAGACAGATATTAATATTTCTTTTTGTACGAAGGGTGTGAGGGGTGCTTGGGAGAAAAGGTAGGAAACAACATTGTGGATATAATTGAAATCTTCATTCAGAAGTAATCACCAGAGGCCTGAGCACAACTACCTCGCTGCTTCACGAGCCGAGGCATTCCCTGTTCCCAGAATTCCTGTGGTTGTGACAGGAGCCAGTCCGTTGTCCGAGTAGAAGTGCTTCCTTTTGCGAATTTCTTTTTTTTCCGCGGATCAAACACATGGATGTCGCAGGGCGATGTAACAGGGCTGTGGGGTGGATATTCAAGCTGCTCCCAGTAGAACGTGACAGTTATACGTTGTACGACCTCAGAGACGTGTAGACGTGCAATATTGTGGAACAGAATCATTCCATGAGGTTAATGATTTTTCATGCTTGAGGAATCCAATGAGTATTGGTCCTCGGACGTCGAAAACGACAGTGAGCACAACCTTACCAGCTCAGGGAACAGCTTTGAATTTTTTAGGGGAAGATGACGAAACTACATTCGCGTCCCTAGGTGTCTCACTACGTTATATCAAAGCGGCATATGCAAGTTTCAACCGTCTTTATTGTTACGATGTTTCGTAACTTCTCATTTGAACACTCCTTATAGTTTTTATGTACACCTGAGCACATGAACGGGAGATTTAGCCTACTCATTCTATGTCAGATGTCTACTGTAGGGTCTTTGTAGTGTTCAATATTCGCGGACCATAACAGTTGGTTTAAACAATGTATCACTACTTTTTTCTTCTTAGAATTATACTAAAGGGAGGAAAACGTTTCCTTTGGTTGATTCTTTTTCACTAGAATCTACAGATATTTTAGGAAACACTGGTGGACTGGGCAAAAGGTATCTCTGCACCAGAGAAGCTCGATGAAAAAACTCGATTATATAAGAATCACTTTCAGAAGAAATGACTACTCTGACAAAACGATAAACGCGACTTTAGCTTATTTAAGTCTACCGTACGAACATGTATAGCCTCTGATAATGTCTGCAGCTTCAGCAGGCGAAACTTGAGGCATAGAAACATGCCTTGGACCACAGATTAATGGCAATAAAGCATAAATCACCAAGGATGCAGTAACTGTATTCCATTCCTGCCAGATAATGTTCTGCAGCTTCTCTCTTTATCTGCAACCGTAACACTCACGCGAATGTCCCTAATTAAACAGTCATTCATTAAATTTAATTTCTTCATCTTGTATTCATCTATGAAACCGCTTCACGGACCATCGAATGACAATGAATGCCAAAGATTCGTGGAGATGAAGCTAATTATTTATTGTAGAGCTTAATGTCCTATTCATGTTCGGTTAGAAATGGCAACATTTATATATTCTCTGCAACAAAACCTGCATTACTCCAGCAGCACCAAAGGGACCGCCTAGACTGAAGTACTCACACGACTGACAGAATAGGAACTCCGTTGATAGGATTTCAGAACTCTGAGGCACTGGTAATTAAGAGAGAAGTTGGGTCTCAACACTGGCTACGACCTGTGTGCAGTCGCCCGTCTCATCTGACAAATTCAGTTGAAAACGCGTCATCTTTGAGAAACGAACAAAGTAACTCTGAGCTGGTTTTTTAAGTAAGCTTACCTTGTAGATACTCTTGTGAACAGATACTTTCACTACATTGTAACTCCACGTCTGTTCTCGTGCGGGTAGATGAACACTCACAACCGAAGAAGCGTTTGAGTGAAGTTGTGTTTGCCGCGCGGGATTAGCCGAGCGGTCTCAGGCACTGCAATCATGGACTGTGCGGCTGGTCCCGGCGGAGGTTCGAGACCTCCCTCGAGCGTGGGTGTGTGTGTTTGTCTTTAGGATAATTTAAGTTAAGTAGTGTGTAAACTTAGTGACTGATGACCTTAGCAGTTAAGTCCCATAAGATTTCACACACATGTGAACTTTTTTTTTTTTTGACGTTGTGTTCAGTTGTTTACGTACTTGGATACTGGGAAAATGTGTTGTCTATCAGGTTCTACCTCGCCGCTACTTGGACTGCAGCTGCGTCATTCTTCAGAATACGGCTCGCATACCTTGAACGAGAACTGAAAGTCCATATTCTTCGGGCAGCCGCAGAGCGACTAGTATCTTGACGTAAACGACTCCGTCCTTCCCAGCGGATGAATTCACTTAATGAGACTCGCAGTAAGTTTCTGGAAGCTCGGTAGGTTCCGCGGCGACACGGCGGCTGGGCGGCAACGCTTCCCTGCAGGCGTATTCCTCACTTTTATTTTTCCTTCCACGGTCGCCTTGCTCTCTGACCCGACGCGCTCCCCTGATTTACGGCCGATATTTATCTGGCGCTACGGCGGCCAGACAGGTCGTAGTGCGCATGCGCAGGCTACCTATGGCACAAGCCACAGGGCGCCGAATTCCGACGACTGGAGCAGTGAGTGGAGAGTCCAACTCCAGCAGGAAGTCGGGGCAGGAGCGCCGACAGCCGACGAGTCCTGCAGTATGGAAATGCTGCGCAAACAGCGCGCACGGTTCGGCTCGCTTCAGCTGAGCTGAGTACACACCGGGCCCGCCACACCCACAGTAGCGCTGCGGGCGCACCTGTCACTCTCGGGGGTTCCCCGTCAAGCGCTACCAATTTCTTTTTTGTCACTGCAAAGTAAACGAATGAACAACGCTAATATGTTGACGCGTCTCTCTGTACACACACGGTGTAAGAGGAAACAGAAAATAAGTTACGAGAGAAATTACGCGAGGCAGTCTCACGAAAGTTTTCTTATTTCACTTAAAACACAACATTAATGAATTTCTTATTAGGAGCAATTAAATGCAACTGACTAAAGACAGTATTAATTTGGCCAGACGCATTTCGCCTCAACATTTTAAGGCATCGACAGTAGCCTGAAATGTATATATTCGCACATTTCATTTGTACGCAGCGCTTTGAGCTTACACATTCTGTTACTATACGTGTAAGTAACAAACAGTTCTGATACAGGCTGTTTTCCTTCATTACATATCTTATTTCTTACTATGTATGTTGATACTGTTCCGCATTTTCTCCTGCTGTAATGCTGCTGAAGCTGTTACTCAGTTAGTTGGTTACATGTTCTATGGATCATTTGAACGATTCTTTTACAGAAATAATTAGTTTAACACCAGTGAACATATTATTATTATTGGTCCTACTGATGCAACTCCAATTTTTCCATTTTATTACTGGCTAACAATTTTTAAGTAGAAATTCGTCAGTGGGATACAAGCAGTTTTCCAGCATAAATTATTTTAAACTGGGTTTAAAACTTGCTTTGTTGCCTGTCGGACATGTTATGTTATTGAGTAGATGATCAAAAATGTTTGTTGCTGCATACTGAGATCCTCTCTGAGCCACTGACAGCTTTAACAATGGGTAAAGAAGGCCATTCTTCCCTCTAGTGTTTTAGGTATAGACATCATTGTTCTTCTCAAATTGTGAGGAATTATTTACGACGCATTTCATTAGCGCATAAATGTATTGAGACGTCACAGTTAATCTGCCTAGCTCCTTGAAGAGGTACCTACAGGACGTCCGTGGGTGAACACTGCATACTATTGTTATTGCTAGCTTTTGTGGAACCAGTACTTTCTAAGTGACGAATTACCCCACAAAATTATTCCATAACACATTATTGAGCAGAAATACACAAAATATGTCGGGAGCCTGATACGTTTGTTTCCAAGATCAGCACTTACACAAAGAGCAAAAACAGCGGAACTTAATTGTTGGAGAACCTCAGTAATATCCTCCTTGCAGTTCAAGTTTTCATTAATATGTACACCCAAAAATTTGGAGCGTTCTAACCTATATATACTGATTTCTGCTAATGTGCTACATCATTTGTTGGTATGACTATTTGTTGCACGAAACTGAATGTAGTGAGGATTTTCAAAGCTTAGGGAGAGACCATTTTCAGAGAACCACTTAATAATTCTTTGGAAAATACCATTTACCAACTCTTCTTTTGCTTTCTATATAATTGGATTTATTAAAACTAGTAACATCTGCAAAAAGTACCAATTTCGCTTGTTGAATGTTAAGTGGAAGGTCATTCAGACATATGTAACTTATGAATGGACCAAAAACTGAACCCTGTGGGACTCCCTTTATGATCTTTTTTTTTTCTCCAGTCATTACAGTTTTCTACCTCTCCGACAGTTTTCAGCACAGGGCACATATTGCCCACAACCCCGTCCCCAGAATGGTATTTCATATCCTCATTTCCACCGTTCAGCTCCATCAGAACACATGCAGTTTTGGCAGGGGCGAGTCTCAGTACAGGACCAATACGTCAGTGGTGCTGCAGTAGATATTCTTGCCATGAGCACTCCATTGAGCGAATAGTTTCCTTCGTGTGAAAGGAGTATTAGAAAAGTGTCCACAAGCGCCACCTACCCACGTACGCGCAGTGTCTTACGCCCACCCCTCTCCTCCTCCTCCCCCATCCCCTCCAAGGTCAGGTAGCCGCATTTAGCGCTTTATTAACGATGTCAGACAGTTTATTCATTTTACGCTGAGGGCCATCTTGGCTTAGCACATTTCATAATTCTCTGTTTTTATATCGTAGCTCTCGTGTACGGACTACATGACGAGTTTACATCTAGAGCACTTCAATACTATCACACATCTGTTTCAGAACCTGTGAGTTAATGAAAAGAGTGTACATAGTCGGTGCTCATACTCACCATCAGCGTTTAGTCAACAACAAACAGTTACAGGCTTCAAAAAATTCCTTCTTTCGATACCGATTGCTGTGCATCAATAAATGAATCGCTTCTTCCATCTCTGGGATAGTATTTACGTGTTTAAAGCATTTAGTTTTCCAATGGAGAGACAAACAGTTCAAACAAAGGTTATCATTTTGCAAATAGGAAGAGAGAAAGATTACAGTTTAGCAACCGTCGACATTGAGGTCACTAGACACGGTTCAAGGAAAGATAAAATCAAATTATTCAAGCAGTAAAAGTACATTAAAACGAACAAACCAGCTCAGTATTTGATAATAAGACAACATTCGGTATGTTGAATAACAAGCAAAGTGTGGCATTTATTGGTAATTACTCTATAGAGATACTGTAAGAGAAAGCAAAATAAAAAAAATGTACTGGTGACTTTTTCATATAATGCAATCCCACCCACAACGTTTCAAATGGCTCTGAGCACTATGGGACTCAACGTCTTAGGTCATAAGTCCCCTAGAACTTAGAACTACTTAAACCTAACTAACCTAAGGACATCACACACACCCATGCCCGAGGCAGGATTTGAACGTGCGACCGTAGCAGTCCCGCGGTTCCGGACTGCAGCGCCAGAGCCGCTAGACCACCGCGGCCGGCACAACGTTCCAGAGGCACAGTTTTGTCAGGCCCCCTCATGATGTGCAACACTCGTAATCTCCGTTCGAAACGAGCTGCTGTGGATGGTTGTGTGTCCCGTAGACCTAGATGAAGATCAGCAAGATCTCGCTATCTCGGGCTTATGGAGGATGACTTAGATCTTTTGGCAAGATGAGCCGCAGCTCGTGATCCACTAACAACGACTCTTCCCGTCCTTCCACAACATTTCCTCGACCTTTTTTTAAAATGTTTTGAGAAGTGTCAAGCCATCTCGGCTGGTTACTTTTCATTTATTTTGGTAGGTAGATTCGATTGAACGTTATGCAGGTCGTGGAGATCGGTCAAACACATTTTTCGTGTTAGTTAAAGCTGTAACAGTGATTTTAAGGGGTGGTTTCATTTCTTTTTCTTTATGTACTGCAGTTTACACTGAAGGGCCAAATAAACTGGAATAGACATGCGTAGTCAAATGCAGAGATATGTAACCAGGCAGAATACAGCGCTGCGGTCTGAAACGCCTATATAAGACAACGAGTGTCTGGCGCAATTGTTAGATCGGCTACTACTGCTACGATGGTAGGTTATCAAGATTTAAGTGAGTTCCAATGTCGTGTTATAGTCGGCGCACGAGCGATGGGACACAGCGCCTCCGAGGTAGCGATGAAGGGGGATTTTGCTGCATGACCATCTCACGAATGTACCGTGAACATCATGAATCCGGTAAATCATCAAATCTCCGACATCGCTGCAGCCGGAAAAAGGTTCTGCAGAAACGACGACTGAAGAGAATCGTTTAACGTGACAGAAGTGCAACGCCTCCGCAGGTTGCTACAGATTTCAGAGCTGGGTCTTCAACAAGTGTCAGGGGTGCGAACCATTCAACGGAACATCATCGATATGGGCTTTCGGAGCCGAACGCGCACTCGTGTACCCTTGATGACTGCACGACACAAAGCTTTACGTCTCGCCTGTGCCCTAATCACCGAAATCGGACTATTGACGAATGGAAACATGTTTCCTGGTCGGACGAGTATCGTTTCAAAATGTATCGAGTGGATGGAGATGTACAGGTATGGTGACAAACTCAATGAATCCATGGACCCTGCAAGTCAGCAGTGGAGCGTTCAAACTGGTGGAGTTTCTGTAATGGTGTGGGGCATGTGCAGTTGCAGTGCTATGGGACCAGAGATACGTCTAAATACGACTCTGACAGGTCACACATACATAAGCATCCTGTGTGATTACCTGAATCCATTCATGTTCATTGTGCATTCCGACGGAGCGGGCAATTCTAATAGGACAATGCGACACCCCGGAGGTCCAGAATTGCTAGAGAGTGGCTCCAGAAAAACTCCACTAAGTTTAAACACTTCCGCTGCCCACCAAACTCTCCAGACATGTACATTGTTGAGCATATCTGGGATACCTTTCAACCTGCTGTTCAGAAGAGGTCACCCCTCGTACTCTTACGGATTTATGGACATCCCTGAACGATTCATGGTGTCAGTTTCCTCCAGCGCTACTTCAGACGGTAGTCGGGTCCTTGCCACGTCGTACTGCGGCACTTCTGCGTGCTCTCGGGGCCCTACACGATATTAGGCAGGTGTACCAGTTTCTTTGGCGCTTCAGCGTAGCCAGTGCGTGGTGCTATAATTATTTATTTTGGTGATCTTTCAAGTTGTGGAGTGCTGCAGTTTGTGGAACTTGATATTCAGAGTGAGACGCAAGTGAAATTGAACCTCTGCAGATAAGGGACGATGTGTTTTGAGAATTGCCACGTGGCCGACAGAGGTAAGGAAGTTGGGGTCCCACTCATTGTCCCCTGACCGCATGAGTGAAAGCGTAGTACCGGACGCTGGGTCAGCGGCGCCAGTGTGACAGTCCCAGTGACTCTGGAACAATACCAAGCAAGGCGGCAGATGCATTACAAAGGCGAGGTCCACCTGGGGAACGGCGTTTTTTTACGGTGTCTGCCCTGCTGGACACAGGTGTCCCGAAAGCTCTAGAGGCGGCCGGTGTGGCCAAGCGGTTCTAGGCGCTTCAGTCTGGAACCGCGCGGCCACTACGGTCGCAGGTTCGAATCTTGCCTTGGGCATGGATGTGTGTAGTGTTCAAATGATTCAAATGGCTCTGAGCACTACGGGACTTAACAGCTGAGGTTATCAGTCTCCTAGAACGTAGAACTACTTAAACCTAACTAACCTAAGGACATCACACACATCCATGCCCGAGGCAGGATTCGAACCTGCGATCGTAGCGGTCGCGCGGCACCAGACTGAAGCGCCTAGAACCGCTCGGCCACAGCGGCCGGCTGTGTGTGATGTCCTTAGGTTAGTTAGGTTTAAGTACTTGTAAGTTCTAAGGGACTGATGACCCCAGATGTTGTCCCATAGTACTCAGAGCCATTTGAACCATTTTTTGAAAGCTGTACTCCTGCAGCGAGGAATTCTGCGAAACAGGGGGGTGGCAGTCGGGCCAGAGTAAAAGAAATATTCAGCAAGATACATCGCTTAGCCGCCCTAAAATACACGGTAAAAGATTCTAAAAAAACGTAATCTGACAGATGATAGGCAGGCTGTCCTGAGGGAATGAAGATATTTTTTTCTCTTGTTTCTTTTCCCGTGGATTGAGAATACCACGCTAGCTGCTGAAAATACCACAGTTTCGTGGCTGAAGTGTGATGTATGTCGCAATGTTTGGGTTGACTTTTTCGAGAACAGAACGGTGGAAGGCCTGCTTAATAGATTTTACGTTTTTGCCAGTTTCTGCTGGGAGAGTTTTAACAGCAAAACAATTACGCCACTGGCGGAGAAAATATAACTTTTTATGGATTGGTAGATGTAATTTTGTAGGTGGAAACACCGACAGTCTTAGTTCTAACTTCCAAAAAAGGGGTCGGGCTTATGAGGCGGTGCGATACGGTAGAGTTTTTGGCTTCGTTCTCAGCCAGAACGACGGACGGTTTAAACAGCTGTCCACTACGGTGGAGACTGAAGGAGTCCGATGCACGAGTTCACAGCAGAACTCTTATACACTCCTGGAAATTGAAATAAGAACTCCGTGAATTCATTGTCCCAGGAAGGGGAAACTTTATTGACATATTCCTGGGGTCAGATACATCACATGATCACACTGACAGAACCACAGGCACATAGACACAGGCAACAGAGCATGCACAATGTCGGCACTAGTACAGTGTATATCCACCTTTCGCAGCAATGCAGGCTGCTATTCTCCCATGGAGACGATCGTAGAGATGCTGGATGTAGTCCTGTGGAACGGCTTGCCATGCCATTTCCACCTGGCGCCTCAGTTGGACCAGCGTTCGTGCTGGACGTGCAGACCGCGTGAGACGACGCTTCATCCAGTCCCAAACATGCTCAATGGGGGACAGATCCGGAGATCTTGCTGGCCAGGGTAGTTGACTTACACCTTCTAGAGCACGTTGGGTGGCACGGGATACATGCGGACGTGCAATGTCCTGTTGGAACAGCAAGTTCCCTTGCCGGTCTAGGAATGGTAGAACGATGGGTTCGATGACGGTTTGGATGTACCGTGCACTATTCAGTGTCCCCTCGACGATCACCAGTGGTGTACGGCCAGTGTAGGAGATCGCTCCCCACACCATGATGCCGGGTGTTGGCCCTGTGTGCCTCGGTCGTATGCAGTCCTGATTGTGGCGCTCACCTGCACGGCGCCAAACACGCATACGACCATCATTGGCACCAAGGCAGAAGCGACTCTCATCGCTGAAGACGACACGTCTCCATTCGTCCCTCCATTCACGCCTGTCGCGACACCACTGGAGGCGGGCTGCACGATGTTGGGGCGTGAGCGGAAGACGGCCTAAAGGTGTGCGGGACCGTAGCCCAGCTTCATGGAGACGGTTGCGAATGGTCCTCGCCGATACCCCAGGAGCAACAGTGTCCCTAATTTGCTGGGAAGTGGCGGTGCGGTCCCCTACGGCACTGCGTAGGATCCTACGGTCTTGGCGTGCATCCGTGCGTCGCTGCGGTCCGGTCCCAGGTCGACGGGCACGTGCACCTTCCGCCGACCACTGGCGACAACATCGATGTACTGTGGAGACCTCACGCCCCACGTTTTGAGCAATTCGGCGGTACGTCCACCCGGCCTCCCGCATGCCCACTATACGCCCTCGCTCAAAGTCCGTCAACTGCACATACGGTTCACGTCCACGCTGTCGCGGCATGCTACCAGTGTTAAAGACTGCGATGGAGCTCCGTATGCCACGGCAAACTGGCTGACACTGACGGCGGCGGTGCACAAATGCTGCGCAGCTAGCGCCATTCGACGGCCAACACCGCGGTTCCTGGTGTGTCCGCTGTGCCATGCGTGTGATCATTGCTTGTACAGCCCTCTCGCAGTGTCCGGAGCAAGTATGGTGGGTCTGACACACCGGTGTCAATGTGTTCTTTTTTCCATTTCCAGGAGTGTAGATGCGCAACTGTAGGCGGCCAGCCACTCCAGGAGAAGTCTGCTCACATGTTGTCAACGAGTATGGTGAGAGTATCCTGCAGCACTAGCACATAAGGGTAAGAGGAAATTCAACATCGTTTTCGGTTTAACCTTCTCATGTTCGACAGTCAGTTCACAGTTGCTTAGATAACTTCAGTCTCTTTCAAGTGGCACAGTTACTGTTATTAATGCGTAGGCAGGTTGCAGCAAATTCGATAGGAAAGGAAGATGATGTTTAGCAAACTACAGTTTCCCACCATTTAACTTTGCCAACTTTTCATTTATGTGCATGACATCGAAATAAATGTTTTACTCTGCGTCAAATAATTTAATATCATGATTTTTCATTTTCGTCCAGCTAACATTCTGTAATAAATGCATAGTATGCCCCAATCATGCATTTCATTTCATTGAATGACAACTTCTAAACACCTCAAATTCAGCTTAAATGCTAGGGTCGCAATCTTCTACAGCGTTAATTTAATCCGTTGGGAAGATTTAATCCATGACTGATTAAGGACACAGATTGCTTTTCATAAGACTATACTTCCACAATATAACTTTATTAGCAACTGGTAATTATGTATATGAAAAAACCACAAAAATGCCCGCCTCAAATAATTTAAATAAAGAAAAAACGTAATTATAAAAAAATATTCTTAAGCAGCAAAATTAATTTGTCGTCAAACTTATTTTCTTGTAAAGCATATCGTTCTCTTCTCTGTCTTCGGTTTCCCAGTGACTTATGCTATTCCAAGTTTGTCAAATCTTATTTCCAGTATGTTCGCCTATAACTTTTTTGTCTTACCGACCCCTCTGGCTTTCCAGTAGACCATTGCCATGTGGGTAATAAAGTTAGTGACGTTATCACTACCTCAAATGTTAATTGCATAACTGAAGTAATGACTCAATAACTATATTACGCTGTTATTTTTTGTGGTGGCATGCCGATGGCCAGAACAGGATGACTGTCATGTAATCAGTTCCGGAGCTCATTGTCAGCAGGCAAGTCTGTCCCTGATCCATCTCCACTTGCGTAAATAACCACAGTAAGTGAATCAGTGAAGAAAGGAATCAACTAATCCACATGAGGAGCATTTATCCGTGTCACTAAATCCTGTTCTGTGGAGCTTTTAGTTTGTTGTAGTGGTATCGTTAACAACCTTGTATCGTGTCGATGTAAAGTCAGATGTACGCATTTGAGGGTTATGTTCGTCCACACAGTCTTACCAGTCGGTGGCAGGTTGCTTGTATTCTTTATTTTTGGGTTTTCCCGCATATCTGCAATCGCGTTTGAAATCTTTTGTTGTCAGTTGGTTGCTCTTTTGGAGACTAGCGTCTATGTAAATGTCTTGAAAATAGGGTTCTCTAATATATTTTAAGTTGTGGTTGAACTTGCTTACGTCGCTCGGGGGATGCACGCCTGCTGGGCGCACCGTTTTGAAAAGCTTTGTTGTAATACTTCCTGGACTTTCAGTGTACTTATCCTCTTGGGGAACAACGCCGTCGCTTTCCTGTTGACGTGAGCAAATTGGAGCCCATCAGACTCCTTCGATTTGCTTGATTTACAGAATTATCCTGCTGCCTTGCATTTTCGGGCCGGCCGCGGTGGCCATGCGGTTCTAGGCGCTGTAGTCCGGAACAGCGCGACTGCTACGGTCGCAGGTTCGAATCCTGCCTCGGGCATGGATATGCGTGATGTCCTTAGGTTAGTTAGGTTTAAGTAGTTCTAAGTTCTAGGGGACTGATGACCTCAGATGTTAAGTCCCATAGTCCTCAGAGACATTTGAACCATTTTTTTGCATTTTCGGAACTGGAAATAACTGTGCGATATTGTATGCTTTGGAAAATACGAAAGTGCTATTCTACTTTTTTACCATTTGGTTCACGGCATGCTGGTTACCTCCAATTTTTGCCTACCATCCTTAGAGGGCATCTGTCCAAGAAGACTCCTAGCGTGTTTCGGTTTTCCACAACGCGTACCCGCGGTATATCTAAGTTGTCGAATCCGTTGATCTTTTGAATTCTGTGTCTTCGGTGACTGAATGGCTCCCCTTCACGTGACATATTTCTGTCAGTGTCTCGTTTCACGGGCGCTATCTCGTCTTCTCTTCTTATTCAAACAGCGTCGCAATCAGCATATGCTCCTACGACTAGCGATTGGCCAGACACTGAAATACCTAATAACGTTTCGTTAAAAAACCGTAGCAAAGAGCATAAAAACATAAAAAGGATGCATTTTATGTTTGGCACAGCAGCTACTGAAATGGCGGCTCTAATTTCAGTAACAGCTGACACTATGGTCCTTACGGGAATGCAGACTTGTTGTTTGATTACTTATTTAAGCAACGGAATCATCCTGTTGTTAACAGCTCGGGCGACAGTTTTGCGGTCAATATTCTGCTGTGTAAAAGGCGACAGATTTTCTAAGTGTGTTTCCCGCAGATTTTCGAAGTGTTTCAGTCCGTTCTTCTTCGCTATGAGAACAATTTTACCCTCTGTCATCTCGTTAAGCACAATCCCACGACTAATTATATCATTTAAAGTAGAAGTAAAAGTAGTCCAGGTGATATCCCAGAATTCGTGATAAAACTCTTTGAAGATCTCTTGCAGATATGTGAGCTCGTGATTTAACAGTGAATTCAACTGCTTCATCCAAGCTGAAATCAGGTACAAATTCTCCATTGTCGCAGTACTTTCTGTGTTTAGCGGTTGTGTAGCTTCTGCTATCAAATCCTCATCACTAGAACTCACGGACTGGAGGTTCCAGTGATGCTGAACTGTAGTTTACACAGAGGTCACAGAAGTCATGCAGTGCCTCCTAATATCGTGTTGGACCTCCTTTTGTCCCGCACAATGCAGCAACTCGAGGTGTCTTGGGCTCAGCAAGTCGTTGGAAGTCCCCAACAAAAATACTGAGCCACACTGCCTCTACAGCAGTCCATAACTGCGGAAGTATTTGCCGGTACAGTATTTTGAGCACGAACTAACCGCTCGATTATGTTCCATATATGTTCTATGGGATTCATCTCAGGCCATTATTCACTCGAACTGTCCAGAACGTTCATCAAACCAATCGAGAACAATTGTGCCCAGCTCGTTCCGCCTTCTAGCAATTATCTATGTTTACAATGGTGATATCGTAAATTCTGCACACAGTCCCTCTCCCAGGTCACGATTTTTCAGTATCTGTGACCGGTACACCTCCTTGGAAACCCAGGTATATTTAAGCTTATTTGTGCCACTTCTAGAAGGAGAACAATGTCGGCTTCAGACTCATTGCAGCAGTGCAGTTATTTTCAAATTGGATGTGTTTCTATGTTCAGGGCAAGAACTGTGTAAGCATGTGACATTATTTAATTTGCTTGTTTGGAATTCCATATGATTATGTCCTCGCACTACACAAGCTGTGTGTCTTTTGCACTGCCGGATTCGTAATTTTCACTTTCTTTGACTTTGAGTATCTTACGCTGCTTTTTTGCGATGTTTACAGTGGGCTGTACTACTGTACGACTGCGCGTGCTGTTGCTGCCTCGCTCTGCAGTTGAAGATGACGACAGGAAATACAGACGGCCTGTTGCTTCTCCACGTCTGTTAAGCCACGTACATGCGTCTCTGGTGGCTTTTCCTGCAGCTAGTCTGTGTTTACGTTGTGACTGTCTCCTGTTTTTTCTGAAGACCGGTTGTCCTGTTCGGAGTGTTGACAATGGTAACCTGGCACAAGGACGTTGTTTACAGTCACTGGGATCAGTGACGTCTTTTTCTTCTTCTTATTTTTACGTGGTTTGACGCTGCCTGGAGTGCCTGGTGGCGGGCAATTCGTGCAGAGGGTGAGATCGTGGCTTCATGTTGTCAGTCCAGTAAATGACTGTGATCCTGTGTCATGTAGTCACTGGCGGCTTTGTCTAACACTGTGTCAGACGCAGGTTGTTGAGTGTCCTTTTTAAACGACTGTCGTGTTTCTCCAGTGCCGTCATCGGAACTCTTCGCTTCTGTTAGTAGCTGTCGCTGAAGTAACGTGTTCAACAAGAGACTGTTAGAGATCGGGATTGCGTGACATCGGTGGAAAATCTTCGTGACGTAACATGTCAGCTTTTTACTTCATTCCGGATGGACTTCGCTGAACTTCGTCAGGTGCTTGATTTTCAGTAACGACCTCTGGTAATCTTAGTTTCTTTCGTTGTTGCAAAGAGTTTTTCTAAGTGAAAAGCTGTTTATTACAGTTTTGATGAAGATGGCCACTTTCAATACATATAAAGCACGTATAAACTTGCCACCTTGTATCGTGCTCCCTTAGTATATGGAAGAATAATGAATTTTTCCTGCATTTCTCCGGACAGCACACCCATAAGAATTTGCAACTTATATGAACCGGACCAGCGTTCATTTCTAATCGTTTTAGCTTCACACACTTCATTACGACTTTTCCAAATAGCACTCTCTATTTCAGGCGGGACTTTAAAGACACGAACAGCTTTATAATCAACGTTTGCCCTGGAAACAGGAACATTACTTACAGTTCCGTCGCAATAATATAATTCAGTTCAACCTCCATAGTTCTTCAGTACGCGGTCCAGTAACACAGGAATCAGCTGTTTTAAGGAAACTCTGTACTCTTCAGCCGTGAGAATACCTAATACACACTGAGTAACATAATAGACAAAATAAGACTGCGAAACACAGACGAAAGGCAAACGTAGATGACACAAATCTTGTCAACGATGCCAGAAGCCTAACTACATAGTACGCCCACACAGTACTGCATATTGAGCGTAACTGCGATACAATGTCCTTTCAGGACGTGACAGCTTGGCCAACTATCTCCCCTATTAACTGTTCCGTTGGCGAGGTGGTTTTCCGTTTTACATTCTATACTGGATGGTCTAATGATTAATCTTATATTGTTCCATAATCCATTCCATATCCTGTTCGGGAAATACACTCGCTAGTTTTTCATAATGCTTAATTCTTTGAAACTAGTGCAGACGCCACATCGAACCAAGGCCGAATGTATAAAAAGCGCATATGATGCTGTTATCGTTACTTATTCCCTCTAATGGTTCCCAGAGTTTTCGAAGAAGTAAACCGAGCGAGGTGGCGCACTGGTTAGCGCACTGGACTCGCATTCGGGAGGACGACGGTTCAATCCCGTCTCCGGCCATCCTGATTTAGGTTTTCCGTGATTTCCCTAAATCGCTTCAGGCAAATGCCGGGATGGTTCCTTTGAAAGGGCACGGCCGATTTCCTTCCCCATCCTTCCCTCACCCGAGCTTGCGCTCCGTCTCTAATGACCTCGTTGTCGACGGGACGTTAAACACTAATCTCCTCCTCCTCCTCCTTCCTCGAAGAAGTAACATGCAGGTCCTTTTTTGGAATTTCCCTTCGGCTATTTACTGTACCTCTATAGAATGCCACAAGATTTTCCATTTTTTCCCTTGTAGCTTAACACAAGCACCTACAATACTCTTCTGAACGCATTACGACCTTGGCCCATAACTACCAGATAGCCGAAGGAGATTACACCCTGATCTTTCTTTCTTTCTATTTCCTCTTACTATAATCGGCTATGTTACTCGCTGTGTGAGTGTGAGCCTATCAGATAAAAAAATTAGCTCTATCATTTCTGTAGTATGAAACCTAAAAAGAGAAGGAAACGATAAAATAAATTATCAGACTCGATAACTTTCGCCAAATTAACAAGAAAAATAAATAAATAAACAACTAAATAATAGATATAACTTTTGATAAAGTTACAGTTCATGTACAGCTCAGACGGCGAAAAATAACTCAGCCAACCCAAATATCCACAAATAATCTGGTCGTTAGCCCAGTAGGACAAATGCGTTAATAAATCAGTTGGTTACTAGAACTGTATTCCTGCGCAAGTTAACTGAACAAAGTGCTTTGTAGACGGGATCAGTGACATGCGCACAACTGACAAATTTTGATTAATAGCTCGAAAAATAATCTCTGTGTTTCACACAGTCTGTAAACCCAGTGTTAATTATTTTGTAAACAATGCTCACTGAAAATAGACAAATATGTGCTACAGTGTTAACAATGAAAATGAGGTGCCTCACACTAAAATCTACTTACCGTAAAACTCTTGTTTATCTCACTAATCGAAATTTTAAATCACTTCTCCATATTGGCGGTGTAATCGCAAGATCTAGTGCAGAGGAAATTCTGCACCAATACTCAT
This sequence comes from Schistocerca cancellata, assembly GCF_023864275.1. NCBI lineage: Eukaryota > Metazoa > Arthropoda > Insecta > Orthoptera > Acrididae > Schistocerca > Schistocerca cancellata. The sequence goes on along the minus strand of NC_064631.1, from coordinate 602,132,626 downwards.
TTAGGGAGAGATAGAGTTTTGACTGATAAGTTCGAAGATCTTACATGCTCTGGGATGGTAACCTATTCAGAGGCATGCCAAAATGGTCCCAGTTTGCAAAGTTTTGCGAAAAACAAGACAGATTTTCTGTAGCGACTTCAGCTTGAGAAAAGAACAAGAGAAAATGAATATCTGGAAAAGTAAGATTAGCTTCATGGGGTGCAAGAAGAATTGCTTCAAAGAAGCAGAAGTAGCAAAGACACTCTCACAGCAACAGACAGGCTTTGCAGCTACCTCGAAAACTAATAAACCACTGACAGGCAGTAAAGAAAATATATAAGTTGCATAGTGGAGTACAACAGAAGGAAAGAGCAAGCAAAGGATTGGCAATAAACGTAAAGATAAAATGGAAAAAATGTATTAAGAATTATAAATATATGAGCGAAAGAATTATAACAGCTAAACATAAAAAGAGCACACGTAATTCTGATGTACTGGATGATGCTAAGGCTGAGTAACATCCTTCAGAAAATTATGGCGCAGAATAATCAAAAGCATGAAAGTGGCTTAACTGCAAGGATAGGAAACAGTTCAATGGAATGTACGAAGAAACAACTTGTAATCAGAACGGAAAATTAGTTATCTATTATTAAATCATTAAAAGCGGAAAAATCTCTAATGCCTTTTTTTAGAAAACAAGATATACACAAATATGCCTGGACCGGTAAAGGATACATGTCGGTTATAGACTAATGTAATCGTGAACAAAACAATACAAAGCCAAGTAAAAGATTCAAGGCTATACAGAGGTTTTGAAATCTGGCCTGATCACTATCTTTTAATATGTCAAGGAGACACTTTTCTTACGTGGAAGCAGAAGAAATCTTTAACTACATAGAAACAAGAAAATATCTACAAAGTTCATTTACTTCAAGATGAAAATATTAAGTGGTTGTACCAGAATAAATCGAGAAAGGAAGTAAATCAATTATCTATATGGGAAAATATTGACAGATAATGAATAAATACACAGAAAAGAATTGAAAAAATCTGCAAATTAGGCGTTAAAAAAGAAAAAGAAATATCGTGGAAGGCGTGAATTAATAAACTGGTCAACAGAAATTGCAGAAGCAGTATAAGAAAAGCAAACAGGATATAAAAATATCTTCCAAAGCACAATTCGTAAAATAAAAAAAAAAACTATAAACGTGAAAGGAATTAAACAATTGGAATAGTGAATAGAGTGCACCAACAAGCGTGGGATAGATAATTAGTAACTACAAAACATTATGTTGATAACTCTCAGCAGATAGCAAGTAAGGCTTTGGAAAGGTTAAATGAAGCAGAAAATACTACGAAATAATAATGGATTAAATGTGATGTGATTTTTATTTTCTTTATTTAGCGTATGGCATCTACAGAGTAAAATTGCACACAAACTATTAATAAATATAATAAACGAATTACAAATATATTATTAAATGATTGATTGCAAACAACAGTATGCGAAAGATTAGAGAGACAGCCGCTGCAGCTATTACAAGTCCACATCTAAGCAGGTCACCCACTGAACAGCAAGTGGAGTAGCAATCATGATATCCCTCCATTCTCCTTCAAACCTCCTCACAGGTCATTCGAAGATCAGGTGAGGGATTGTTTGTTCTTCTGCACCACAGTCGCATCGTGGGTCAGCAGCGAGTTTCCATTTGTGGACGATGCCCTTACACCTGCCGTGGTTAGTCCTCACAAGATTAAGTCTGCGCCAAGTTCTTCTAGGCATTTGCATTCCTTCTACCGGTATCGAAGGATCAAAATCAGTGATGGGAGGATGGTGATTATTCAGCGATCAGTATTGCCTTATTCCCTTGCTATGTCGTACCTTTCTGGGAATTTGAGGACTTAGTCTTGCCATATAGGTTTCCTGGATTTTAGGCGGGTAGTTGGTAAATGGTCCAATATTTTTCGGATAGGTATATCTTCAGAGACAGAGGGGTCATTAATTTTCTTCCATTCTCGGATAGCTACTTGTTGCCTTCTGAGGGAGGGAGGAGCTATATTGCAAAGGGCATGAAGCCAAGGAAGTGGAGTTGATGGAAGAGTTCCTGAGACAATCCTCATGGTGGCATTAAGCTGGACGTCTGGTATTTTCTTCGTGTGTGTGCACTTGTACCAGACTGGGGCGCAGTATTCTGCCACCGAGTAAACAAGAGATTGTGCTGCGGTGGGTATGGTGTTAGCTTGAGCTCCCCAGGAGATTCTAGTCATCTTTCTTAATATGTTATTTCGATTTTTTTCTTTTGACTTGTTATTTCTAGGTGTCTTTTATAGGTTAGTCACCGGTCAAGAGTGATTCCTAGATATTTTGGATGGCTGTTGTGTATCAATCGCTCGTTGCAGAATGTTACTTGGAACTCTCGTCTTGCCTCATGATTGTTCAGGTGGAATACGCTTATCTCAGTTTTATTTGGATTTGGGCAGAACCTCCGTTTCGTATAATACTGGTTAAGATGTTGAAAGTCCATTGACAGAGTAGCTTCCCCCTCTTCGAATGTCTTGCTCTGAGCGACTATTGCAATGTCATCTGCCTAGCAGAATTTTTGCTATTTAATTGCTGGCATGTCGCTCGTGTATAGGTTGAAGAGAAGGGGAGCCAGCACTGATCCCTGTGGGTGCCCATTGTTTATTGAGTAGGATTTACTCGTAGATTGACCTACGTTCACTCTGAAGTAGCGATTTTTCAACATGTTTTCCTGAAGCTTAGTTGTCTGGCGGCAAGGGATCGCTTTTTTCAGCTTGACGTGATGTGACGGTAACATGGGACAGAAGAAACAGAAGTAAAAGGCGCAGATGAGATAGCAAAAAAGATCTCACAACAGCTTTGAAAACCATAAAAAATCGAAACTAGATGGAATTAATGAAAATTTAATTAAATACGCAGGCTTATCACCACACCTTAAATTGTTATATTTGTTTTACATGTTCTGGAAGCAAAAGGACGTACCATGACATTAGATGAGAGCAAAAGTAATACCCATTAAAGAATAAGAGAAATAAGTCTACCGCACACTGCTTAAAAATCTTATGCAAGAAATTTAAACATGAGACTGGAAACAATAGCAGAATGTTTACTAGTGGAAGAACATGTCGTATTTAGAAAAGGACGATCACCAGCTGATGCAGCTTTTATTATACGACACCTCATTGAAAAGCAGAGCGAATTTAACAGAGAAACTCATATTGCACAGAGGTTACCTGTTACAACTTATATCAGGTTCCAAAAGTGTGTAAAAAGAACCAGCAATAATCTCAGATATGAAAAGCATATAAACAGACCCAAAAGAAAGTGGTGAAGGTAAGATGAAGCTTATCCCCTGCGTTGTCCGATACTTAAACTGACGATACAGTTCGCAGATGAAATTCTAGAATACACTCTGGTGTACACCTAAGCAATTCAGTAACGCTGAAATCACTACTATATGCAGATGATCTTACAATCATGTTTTCAAAAGAAAGTGATTTGCGAAAATGAATTTATGTACTAAATAAAATATATACAGAATATAATAAGAAAATATCTTCTAGTAAAACTAAATCAATGGTATTGTGTGCAAAAATACTGGGTGAGAAATAAGATAGTCCTTAATAAAAAAAATAAAAAAAATTGAGCAGGTAAAATATTCTGTCGATCTTGGGCGTAAAATGTCGTGCGAACAGGAGAAAGATCTGCGGATTACGTTCAATAGATCTGGAACTATTTGTGCAACAATTAATAGAACTTTAAATCGCAAAATACTTTAAATACTTTTATACAGCAGCCGCATTACAAACCATGCTAAATGGAAGTGAAACGTAGGTGTTGAATAAAAGACAAGAAAAAAACATATACAAGGAATACAAATAAGATTTCTGAGAGCGGTGAAGGCAGATAAAACAATAAATAAAATACGAAATTAAGGTATTCGAAAGGAATTGAGAATATGGAGCGTAAAAGAAAAATTGGATGCAAACAAACAGGAATGGGATGAACGTCTACAAAGAATGGATTCAGAGAAACAACTGAGCCTTTTAAATCAGAAGGAAAAAAGATCTCGGTAGACCGACAGAAGATGGGTAACGTAACACACCACATTTAGTCTAATACGTAGAGAGCGGAAGAGGAAGAAGACGACTTGTCTATACGGTCAGCACGGAAGGTTGCTCGGCCACACTCTACTACTAGCGTCGTCAAGTCGAGATTAACATGCTAAACGCATGAAGAAACATGATATGCTCACTAAAAAAAAGAAGAAAGCTTTTGTATAGAGCCAAAAGAACACATGATTCTAATGAGACAAACCGACACTGCACAGCAAAGGAATATATCCGTCTAAACAGACATTGTAGAGACTAGATGGCTGAATCCAAAACAAATCATGCTTAAACTATTGTCAAGATTTTAACTTTGATTTATGTTCAAGTTGTGTTATTTCAGTTAATTAAATTGTCTTCCAGAACCAAATTTAGCTATGCAAGTAACCTAACTGTCAGATAGCAAGTTTGTCACTGATATGCATTTAATTAAACCCTCTGGCCAAAACAGATAAGTATTATATTTTCACATAATTAATTTCTCTTTAACAAGGTGAATAAATTTGTGTATGCCAGTAGCTTCACGATCCCAGTCAGGGCAAAAATGACGTGTGTTAACAAGAGAAAGAAAATGCAGATATAATTGCATAAAATAATTTGTTTTTGCAAGCAATGCAGTTAACAAACTGGAAATGCCTTTTACAACTTACACTGTTAATGATGGTCTAGGCTGCACATGCGATGGAACTAGAAGATACTACATTGTCCCATCGCTTCAGAATGGTGCAGCCCCTCTGGACGGGCGCTATTGCCATCCGGACTTGAATATCGTTATGGTAATCTTCGTTATGGTAATCTTCTGTCAACACCCCGTAACTCGCTATGCCAAACGGGGTGTCACAAATGTCCAAATGGACTAAATCACCTAAAAGTAGTGTCAATTCCACGATTGCTTTTGATAGCGACACGCGACTTAGCGCATGGAGTGGCTAGGCTCACTCTATAACTAGCCCAGAGTGGAGGGCGAGCACGTGCGGTGTTGTTGGTTTTAACAGATCGATAGCAAATACTGGTTCACGGTACAGAAATGTGAGACGGCCACGTTTTAACACATCATCGTTGAAGAAACATTGCCGCGTAACTGAATCTCTGTCTATTTGTCACGTAAATGCGTAAACGCATGTACCACAGCACAGTATTATTGTCATCTTGAAAAATAGGTTATTCTGGCGGTAATCCGCGTCGTACTTTTACGATATTTCGATCGCGTACCTCGCAGTCTTCATCAGGCGCTTCCTTAGTGCAAGCACGATGCGGATTACCAGCAGGAAACCAACTTTTCCAAGAGGACAAGGCCTGAAGGCCTACACATTATTATTGCTTGCTATGTATCTGTCCGTGTTCAAGAGCGGTTATCCAGTCAAGACTTCAGCTCACTGAAAAGGACAGCGTTTTACAGAACGATCATTTCAAAGAGAAAGTAACGTAAGAAGCGGAGATTTGTTTTTGAGAGTGATTGACTGCGGTCAGTCCGTGTACCAATCCTCGGTTCTCTGCTGGTCTTTCTAAGTTTCCCTACAGTCTTTTCGAGTTGCAGCCTCTTCATAGATGACAGTACAGTCTGTAAACAGCCCTACTGTGCATCTGGTGCTCCAGTTACGCGAAATTGCAATATTTTACGATTACGCGAAACGTACCACTTTCTTACTTTTGGGAGCTACTGTTTCTTCAAAGACGATATAACATTTACTTAAATTAAAAATAATGCTGTACCTACGTTAGAAATAGTATATAAACAATAGTTATATGAAAATGTGTGTTCGGATGTTTCAAATTGTGTCTTCGATACGTATATCAGTTTGATAAAATGTATAGTGAGGCATCAATTTTGTGAACCATGTAACCTCCCTGCAGAATTAGTAGAAATGTCTATGATAATGAAAACGTTCTATATGTTAACTCGCCACAAAATATCGTAAAGGGATGAAGACTGATCATAAACCCACAATAATATTAATTAAATAATGAATCATGAACTGAATGTAACATCTGAACAGAAATAATTAAACCTGATAAATTTTATAAGGGCAGCAGCGCTGACCTTCCGCCCTGTATTCAGAATAAAAATACAAAAAAAATTGTTACCTCAATAAAAACAACTGCATCTATATCTGCTCTTAATTGTAGATTCTACTACACAGCTTCGTGCAATGCTGGCTTATATTTAATTTTGATTCTTGGAGGAAATGCATAAGAAATATTCTTTAAATTGAAATGAATGTTTTTATTTAAAAGAGTTACTTTATAAAAAAAATATTATTGGGGCATTTTGTTTGAACAAATTAATTACAATTAACATACATTATTAGATTTGCGCAATGCTGCTTCATTACCTTCTATAACAATATACATCGTCCCGAACCGTGACCAGAGTCGCGAGAAGAGCACGCCGCCGACGCATGCCGACGCCCGCTCAGTACAACCGTCCAACCGCTACCACTGTCGACTGACTACTACCTCTCCCGACTCGCTACATACAACTGTTCCTGCCGACTCGCTACGTGCTACTGTTCCTGCCGACTCACTACACGCTACTACTATCGTCTCGCGCGGTCATGCGCAGACTACCAACGATAAACAACTCTCGGTCAGAGATTCTGTCATGCCTCGCCATCGCTGGTAATGAATACACACGTGTTTCAACCATTTATTTACAAGGGGTTAGCTTATGCTTAAACATTCAATTCATTCATTGATGATGGGCCGGGAATAGGTAGTACAGACAAACTGAAAATGCTACAGTGTCCAAATAATACTGCAAAATAGATGACAGGAATTTGGTACAGAGTGATGAGGTCCACTGGTGAGTGAACCACATTGAAAGATTTGGAGGCCAGTAGGCCCATTCAACCTTGTGCGTCCCTACGCTGTAAGAAAAGCACCACAAAAACGATAGTATTCAACAACGGTGGACGAACCATCATAGGGCGAGAGTTTGGGACACGTAACGCATCCCGGGACGAGCTATCGAGCTATGTTATTTGGCAGTGACGAGTCATGCGAAAGGTACTTTCGCCATTACGTTTTGCGCACCAGTGTATAAAATGTTGTCTTGTGTCCGGGATTAGTCTTTGGCAGAGTTCACAGTTATTTTTTTAAATTTTTTCTCCCCCTCCCCTCCCCCCAGAAAAATATTGTTTGGTGTCACCCCCATTAATGTACCATAGTTGCCGACAGTGTGGTTGTAAGAATATCATAAAAGTACATAAAATATTTTAATATAATAATAATAATAATAATAATAATAAATTGGTTACAACAATGCTTTAACGGTCATCAGTTCTCTGAATGGTTTGATGGGATCCACCACGAATTCCTCACTAGTGTCAACCTCTTCATGTCAGAGTAGTACTTGCACCCTGATTCTCAGTCAGTTTTCGCATATATTCTAATTTCTGTCATAGCCTACAGTTTTTACCGTCAACAGCTCCCTCTAGTAGCATGGAACTTACGGCTTGAGTCATAATACGTGTCCTACCGTCGTGTCCGTTCTTCTTGTCAGTATTTTGCAGAAGTTCCTCTCCGCGCCGAACCTGCGGAGGAACTGCTCAGTAATTATCAGTCTACTTACTTTTCAATATCTTTCTACACCCTCACTAGCTAAACACTTCGATTCCCTTTTTTCGGTTTAGAAGAACATTAATTTACACGATATAGTATGTAGGGTATCCCTCCTAACAGTCGTCTCGCGCGTTTTCTCTGGTATTTCAGCAGATATTTGCAACTTAGTTTTTGCAATGTGTACTCGAGTCAGCCCAAACAAACACTGTTCATAACGTCTTTCATGTGACTTCCACTGTAGACGGAAATCGCGGAACTGCTTCCCGTTACATGCAAAATTATTTTTAAAGAGGAATTTCACGTGCCCATTCGAAAGAGTGGTCCAAAATCAGTCTGATGCGACATTCGTTTTAGCGATATGTATTTATAGTGAAACACGAAGAGTAAACAGGACTCCAGCAGCGGCTGATCATCGCTGCGAGATGGCGGTAGCAGTCAGCGTGGGCCAAGGCGCCGCGCAATCTGCCGTCATCCCCTGCCCAGGTTGCGAATTATGAAACATCCCCTTAGAAAAATTAATGAATTACTGTGCTGATAAACCTCTTTTGTTATCTGATTTTCAAATAACTAAGGAGAACTGAACATACTCAGCCATTTCTCTCTTTACTTACTCTGATCAACACTAAACTGACACACAATATTTTTAGCGCAACGCAGTCTGACTTTCAATAATCCCTACGAAAGAATGGCCCTGACTAGCAATAACCTACACCTTTCATGAATCACTTACCTCACAAAAATCTTCGTTACTCGAACTACTGCAACACAGCGAGCGCCAATACTGCCAGCTAAATAAAAGATTCTAACTACTGAAGGCACTAACTACTGATAGGCATAGTTAGCAAATGAAAGATTTTGATAGAGAACAAACAACGTATTTACCTTAATAATATTCAAAAATCATCATCATCATCATATATATATATATATATATATATATATATACTCCTGGAAATTGAAATAAGAACACCGTGAATTCATTGTCCCAGGAAGGGGAAACTTTATTGACACATTCCTGGGGTCAGATACATCACATGATCACACTGACAGAACCACAGGCACATAGACACAGGCAACAGAGCATGCACAATGTCGGCACTAGTACAGTGTATATCCACCTTTCGCAGCAATGCAGGCTGCTATTCTCCCATGGAGACGATCGTAGAGATGCTGGATGTAGTCCTGTGGAACGGCTTGCCATGCCATTTCCACCTGGCGCCTCAGTTGGACCAGCGTTCGTGCTGGACGTGCAGACCGCGTGAGACGACGCTTCATCCAGTCCCAAACATGCTCAATGGGGGACTGATCCGGAGATCTTGCTGGCCGGGGTAGTTGACTTACACCTTCTAGAGCACGTTGGGTGGCACGGGATACATGCGGACGTGCATTGTCCTGTTGGAACAGCAAGTTCCCTTGCCGGTCTAGGAATGGTAGAACGATGCGTTCGATGACGGTTTGGATGTACCGTGCACTATTCAGTGTCCCCTCGACGATCACCAGTGGTGTACGGCCAGTGTAGGAGATCGCTCCCCACACCATGATGCCGGGTGTTGGCCCTGTGTGCCTCGGTCGTATGCAGTCCTGATTGTGGCGCTCACCTGCACTGCGCCAAACACGCATACGACCATCATTGGCACCAAGGCAGAAGCGACTCTCATCGCTGAAGACGACACGTCTCCATTCGTCCCTCCATTCACGCCTGTCGCGACACCACTGGAGGCAGGCTGCACGATGTTGGGGCGTGAGCGGAAGACGGCCTAACGGTGTGCGGGACCGTAGCCCAGCTTCATGGAGACGGTTGCGAATGGTCCTCGCCGATACCCCAGGAGCAACAGTGTCCTTAATTTGCTGGGAAGTGGCGGTGCGGTCCCCTACGGCACTGCGTAGGATCCTACGGTCTTGGCGTGCATCCGTGCGTCGCTGCGGTCCGGTCCCAGGTCGACGGACACGTGCACCTTCCGCCGACCACTGGCGACAACATCGATGTACTGTGGAGACCTCACGCCCCACGTGTTGAGCAATTCGGCGGTACGTCCACCCGGCCTCCCGCATGCCCACTATACGCCCTCGCTCAAAGTCCGTCAACTGCACATACGGTTCACGTCCACGCTGTCGCGGCATGCTACCAGTGTTAAAGACTGCGATGGAGCTCCGTATGCCACGGCAAACTGGCTGACACTGACGGCGGCGGTGCACAAATGCTGCGCAGCTAGCGCCATTCGACGGCCAACACCGCGGTTCCTGGTGTGTCCGCTGTGCCGTGCGTGTGATCATCGCTTGTACAGCCCTCTCGCAGTGTCCGGAGCAAGTATGGTGGGTCTGACACACCGGTGTCAATGTGTTCTTTTTTCCATTTCCAGGAGTGTATATATTCAGAGTATGATATACAGTATTACAAATTGGCTCTTTCTGATGGACACACGTACAGATCGTTCGCTCTCAAAATTCTGCCATCTCTTTCCCCACATCCACCACTGCTGGCGGCTCACCTCCAACTGCGCAACGCTACGCGCTGTTCACATCCAACTGCCCAACACTACAATACCAAATATTCCAACAATGCAGACCAGTCACAGACTGCACACAGCACAGTCAGTGATTTTCATACAGAGCGCTACGTGGCGTTGTTGTTGTTGTTGTTGTTGTTGTTGTTGTGGTCTTCAGTCCTGAGACTGGTTTGATGCAGCTCTTCATGCTACTCTATCCTGTGCAAGCTTCTTCATCTCCCAGTACCTACTGCAACCTACATCCTTCTGAATCTGCTTAGTGTATTCATCTCTTGGTCTCCCTCTACGACTTTTATCCTCCACGCTGCCCTCCAATACTAAATTGGTGATCCCTTGATGCCTCAAGACATGTCCTACCAACCGATCCCTTCTTCTAGTCAAGTTGTGCCACAAACTTCTCTTCTCCCCAATCCTATTCAATACTTCCTCATTAGTTATGTGATCTACCCATCTAATCTTCAGCATTCTTCTGTAGCACCAAATTTCGAAAGATTCTATTCTCTTCTTGTCCAAACTATTTATCGTCCATGTTTCACTTCCATACATGACTACAATCCATACAAATACTTTCAGAAATGACTTCCTGAGCTTAAATCTATACTTGATGTTAACAAATTTCTCTTCTTCAGAAACGCTTTCCTTGCCATTGCCAGTCTATATTTTATATCCTCTCTACTTCGACCATCATCAGTTATTTTTCTCCCCAAATAGCAAAATTTCTTTACTACTTTAAGTGTCTCATTTCCTAATCTAATTCTCTCAGCATCACCCGATTTAATTCGACTACATTCCATTATCCTCGTTTTGCTTTTATTGATGTTCATCTTATACCCTCCTTTCAAGACACTGTCCATTCCATTCAACTGCTCTTCCAAGTCCTTTGCTGTCTCTGGCAGAATTACAGTGTCATCCGCGAACCTCAAAGTTTTTATTTCTTCTCCATGGATTTTAATTCCTATTCCGAATTTTTCTTTTGTTTCCTTTACTGCTTGCTCAATATACAGATTGAATAACATCTGGGATAGGCTACAACCGTGTCTGACTCCCTTCCCAACCACTGCTTCCCTTTCATGCCCCTCGACTCTTATAACTGCCATCTGGTTTCTGTACAAATTGTAAATAGCCTTTCGCTCCTTGTATTTTACCCCTGCCACCTTCAGAATTTGAAAGAGCGTATTCCAGTCAACATTGTCAAAAGCGTTCTCTAAGTCTACAAATGCTAGAAACGTAGGTTTGCCTTTCCTTAATCTAGCTTCTAAGATAAGTCGTAGGGTCAGTATTGCCTCACGTGTTTCAGTATTCCTACGGAATCCAAACTGATCTTCCCCGAGGTCGGCTTCTACTAGTTTTTCCATTCGTCTGTAAAGAATCCGCGTTAGTATTTTGCAGCTGTGACTTATTAAACTAATAGTTCGGTAATTTTCACGTTGGTCAACACCTGCTTTCTTTGGGATTGGAATTATTATATTTTTCTTGAAGTCTGAGGGTATTTCGCCTGTTTCATACATCTTGCTCAACGGATGGCAGAGTTTCGTCAGGACTGGCTCTCCCAAGGCTGTCAGTAGTTCTAATGGAATGTTGTCTACTCCCGGGGCCTTATTTCGACTCAGGTCTTCCAGTGCTCTGTCAAACTCTTCACGCAGTATTATATCTCCCATTTCATCTTCATCTACATCCTCTTCCATTTCCAGAATATTGTCCTCAAGTACATCGCCCTTGTATAGACCCTCTATATACTCCTTCCACCTTTCTGCTTTCCCTTCTTTGCTTTGAACTGGGTTTCCATCTGAGCTTTTGATATTCATACAAGTGGATCTCTTTTCTCTGAAGGTCTCTTTAATTTTCCTGTAGGCTGTATCTATCTTACCCCTAGTGAGATAAGCCTCTACATCCTTACATTTGTCCTCTAGCCATCCCTGTTTAGCCATTTTGCACTTCCTGTCGATCTCATTTTTGAGACGTTTGTATTCCTTTTTGCCTGCTTCATTTACTGCATTTTTATATTTTCTCCTTTAATCAATTAAATTCAGTATTTATTCTGTCACCCAAGGATTTCTACCAGCCCTCGTCCTTTTATCTACTTGATCCTCTGCTGCCTTCACTATTTCATCCCTCAAAGCTACCCATTCTTCTTCTACTGTATTTCTTTCTCCCATTCCTGTCAATTGTTCCCTTATGCTCTCCCTGAAACTCTGTACAACCTCTGGTTTAGTCAGTTTATCCAGGTCCCATCTCCTTAAATTCCCACCTTTTTGCAGTTCCTTCAGTTTCAATCTACCTACGTGGCGTTACCAACATGAAAACCTAAACAGCCTACTTACATAAAAACAGCCTACTTACAGAATGATCTCACGTACATTACTCGTTGCATTAATCTCCATGAGTTTTTGTTTCCTTTGTTTCCTTTGTTTATTTAATACAGTTAACATTGTGTTACAGTTCGACGTGCATGGCACACGCTTGTCGATTAATGCAGTTGGCTGAATTACGGGGGCTATTCGGAAAGCAAGAAACGGTAGGTCGCGAAATGGAAAGCACAGTGAAAATCAAAACTATTTGCAACGGTTAGCTACACCTTCCAGCTACTTCTCCACACAGTCGCCGCTCAGACTTAGACATCTGTTGTGGCGTTGTACCAACTTTTCAGTTCCCTCGTTGTAGAAGACAGCCGCCAGTGCTTTTCGACAATTTTCTACTCTGGACTGCAGCTCATTGTCTCTGCCAAAATATTGTCTACGTAGCCAGCAGTTAATTTTAAGCAGAGATGAACCTCAGGGGTAGCCAGTGACAGGTGATCAAAACACTTCCCGTCGAAAACGCTGCATTGCCCCTGCAGAGTGCGGTCGAGAATTGTAGTGTAGAACGAACTGCATGACAGTTATGTTATGTGGATTGCATAGCTTCAGGCGAAATCTTTCGCCAGGCCCTCATACTTGGCAGGAGACGCTAATTTCTAGCCATCTTTTCGTTCTCACTGTGAGCTCAGAACTGAAAAGAGCGACATGATGCGATCGACGGGCGTACTAGACACAGTGCCCAACGCATCTGTGCAAAGCTTCATCACATTTTCGCTGTATTTTTCATTTCGCGACCGATCGTTCCATACCTTCCGAATAACCCTCGTATATCAGAGCGCATCGTTACCATTCCCCGCGCGACCACTACGGTCACAGGTTCAAATCCTACCTTGGGCATGGATGTGTGTGATGTCCTTAGGTTAGTTAGGTGTAAGTAGTTCTAAATTCTAGGGGATTGATGACCTCAGCAATTAAGTCCCATAGTACTCAGAGCCATTTGAACCATTTTGTTACCATTCCCTATTTGGATAACAGATTAAACACTGCCTCACAAAAAAAAAAATGGAAGCATCTAGGAGATATGGTCCGATGACAATGTAGCTTCGTACACCTGCGAACCATTGGCGCGTATGTAAATAAGTAGAAATTTTATTTGACAGGTACAACGGCCACCAGTGTGAATAGTGCTTTTCGGGTTCAGTGTCGTTAGCAGCCATGGTAGAGTACACAAGGGTCGTGAATAGCGTCAGATGTTGAGTGACCTGTGTGAAGGACATGGACATGGAGATGTTGCGTACACGTATGAGACAGCGTTATCAGCATTTCGCAGAGTTGGGAAGGGGCATCAGTGTGGCTCTCCTTTTGGCCAGGTGGTTGAGCTGTGCAATATCTAGATTTTTGGGACAAGCTCGATGGCTCGACGTTGGACTACGTGAGAACGTGAGGACAGACACAGCCTTTGTCAAGGTTTCCAGTCGACCGCAGGGGGAAGATAGCTGTGTTGTGTACCAAGTATATTGTAACCCCTTCTCATTAATGTCTGAGGTCCGAGAACAAGTAATAGAATTCTTGTAACATTCTGTACCATCCTGTAGCTTTGGTTTGACATCGGACACTAGCAGCAGCCAGACGAAGAAATTAACGTCTCACGTTTAGGCTGCCGTTAACACCACAGCGGAAACAGCTGCGTTTGGAGAGGTACCTTGACTGGGAAGCGTGGGCTGCTGACGAATGGCATCACATGGCGCTCAACGATGAATCGCTGCTCTTCACAACGCTGTTTGTCCATCGTCGGCAAGTATGGCGGCGACTTTGGGAGGGGATCTGACGTTCCAATATTTTGTAGAGGTGCAGCGATGTTACTTTTGGTGTCTTGCTGTGGGTACGGCTTCTGGTCACGAATGGTCGTAACTGAGCGAACTCTGACAGCGCAACACTACGTCACAGATATCTTGTGTCCTCAAGTCTTCTCTCTCATGCGACAGTGCCATTTTTCAGCAGGAAAATGCTCGTCCATATATGGTACTTATCTCTACGGATTCGGGGTACTCTTCTGGCCTGCAATATCTCCCCACTAGAGCTTTTGTGGGACCAGCCAGGGCGTCAACTCTGTCCCAGAGCCAGTGTCCAGGATTTCGAGGACGAGTTACAACTGTTGTGGGCCAGTGTCTCTCAAGAAAGGACACAGCTACTTTGTGTCGCCTTCCCAATGGAGTCAGCGCGTATATCCAGGCCAGAAGAGGACTGATAAGCGCGCTCATACTGCCGAGTTCTGTCTAAATTCGACTCGAGTTTGTAATCAATGAAATAAAATCACGAACCTTCTCAACCAGTGAAATACCATTTCGTTTCCTCCTTCCCTTCTGTATGCGACATTCAATGCATTCAATGCATTCCAATATTTACATTGTCCACACTGCACAGAATTACAGTAGAATTAGTTCAAAGACAAACAAAACCAATAAGAAGTAGACAATGACAGCCAGCATGAAGACAGTCTAAACGCCTGACCACTGATCACTGTCGACGTCATTCAAGACCCATATTTCAGAAGGGATTTAATTCCGGAAATAAAATTACGCGACTTTTTCTAGTTTTTCCCGATTCTGTATCCTGTACTTAAGACAGTTTTTTAATGCCCAAAAGATCTCGATGTTCTGCTTTCCGTAACACACGACCGATGTAACTGCTTATTTCTATTGGTCTTGGGCCATGCACTCCTCATCATCGTTATGTCACCCACGCTTGCGGAACTATGTTCCATCTCCATATAAAGGGTCACACACAGCACAGACAGACGTAATCTTTTGAGTTAATGTGGTGAAGGCCGGATTAAGCTTCGTCCTTTAACGCGATGCGTTACGGGAGCCAAAACGAGACGCTGTTAATTTACATACAATGCGATGACAATGAGAACTATCGCGTGCGCCTTTCTTGGGACACAACAATACTTTAGGTCATTGAGGCGACCACCGCTGAAGTTTTTCTTCTGTCTGCTGGCAAAACATTCAATGTCGTTAGCACGAACATCTTCGCCTGCTCATTCCTTTAATTATTGAACTATATCGCTTCACTTATCAACCAGATGCTTTTTCCATTTTCTATTGGTCTGACGCTTCGTTTGAGTGCACCATATTAGTTCGCTAAAACTTATCGCTTATCTTTCCTGGTTAGGCAGAAAGCCAATGGAGCCCCGTACAATTGTTCTGTGATTCCATTGTAAAGACGATGTGCTGGGAATGCGCCAGTGTTTCTTCTCTAGTCGTGCAAAAGGAATATAGTACACCTTTTCAACGTACAGGAGTCCTTCGGACCTTGGTTAAAAGAGCATATGCTGTCTCGGATGCTGAAAATTTGCCACAGGAGCTGCAATATCTTAAGGACGTGTTCAATAATAACGGATATACGGACCGAAAAATTCGACGTGCTTTTGAGTTTGGGCCTTTACCTGAACCTTGTGAAGACGTCTTTAGGTTTGTGGCTTTTCTTACGTATGCTGGGAATGTGTCCGCCAAGATAGGTAGAGTTTTGAAGAAATACGAGATCAGATGTGTTTTTCGTCCGCCAGCTAAGATTCGAGCACTTCTTGGCTCTGCCAAAGACGATTTAGGTCTGAGGTAGCAGTCTGGCTTTTACAAAATACTGTGTGAGTGCGGGAACATTTACATAGGCCAAACTATTCGTACCGTCAACATCAGGTGTATTGAACATCACCGCCATACGCGATTATTACAACCAGATAAATCTGCGGTGGCTGAGCATTGCCTTACACAGGGACACAGCATGCTATACAATGAGACGCAAGTAGTTGCAAATGCTTCTCGGTATTGAGACTGTGTTTTAAGAGAATCTGTAGAAATCAGACTAGCAGATAATATCATTAATCGCGATAGTGTATACCCGCTAAGTTAAACGTGAAATCCTGTTTGACCAGACATCAAGAAACAACGGCATCTGAATCGTCCGGCTGTGAATAATCATTTGTAACGATATATCGCTTTCTACGGTATTCACCACCGGAGGCGGTGCAACTTTTTTTGCGCCAGGGGGCAGCAGGAATGGTGGAGAGCGTGCGCACTGTATCTAGAGCATGCGCTGTTGTACTTCCGATGCATATAAAGGTGCAGTCATTTGCGAGTGGAATCAGTTCTCGGCGAGAGCAGCGTAGCTTCACTCACCTGATGATGGCGGCCAGGTGGACCGCTGAAATATTGTGCTCAGATGACAGTTTGATCCGGCTGGAAACCCGACAAGAATTTGATAGTATAGTACAGTTCTATAGTACGGTTCATAAAAAAAGCTATCCAGTCCAGTAGGATTGCAAATCTTATTTAGAACGTGCATAGAAATCCGCGAGGCTGGGAGGGGTGGGGCAAAAGGGGGCGCTTACCCCTTCCGGAATTCAGTATAAAGAAATCTAATAGCGCAGACTGTTCATGAGAAGATTTGTCTCGGCGTTGTCTTGGATTCAAGCCGGATGCAACGACTTACAGGCCATTGTCAGAATGAAGTCACCAATCTTTTCTCTGCACCTCCTGAAAGAGACCATTAAAACACGCTGGCGCGAGAATTCGGGGACTATTCTCAATATTAAATAAATATGGCTACAGAACTCCCGCCAATATCCATCCTTAAATCCCATAAAGACACTCCAACTGCACAACTTAATCTCAACAATAGGTTACCGTTTTCCTATGGTTAAAGAAGACTCGCCTTCGGCTACTGGGACCACTTTCAGTTTCGCAATTGCAAAGCGAGTGTAGTACACTCTAAAGAACACGTTCCTGTTTTATCAGCTGTATCTTTTACGGACCCAGACGAATAAAACTTTAAAAGAAATACAATTTTCTGCGCTAGAAGGGAGGAAAATGTGTGAGAAATCAAGATCGAAAAGATCTCCACTCCAAGGAATGTGATGGTGGTGTGCAACGAAGTCAAACATACAGTCATTGAATTGCGAAGCAGTTCATTTGGCGTCGTTGCACAATAATTTGTCGAACTGGGGGAGGGAGGGGGGAGGAGATTAGAGATGGTTCGGTGATAAACTGTTAAGAGTCGATTGTACCGGGCACTCTGTAATTGTTTTGGAAGGGTTCCAACATTCATCTTGTCGAATGCTGGGCTGGGTTACACTTGACCCAAGCAACTCAAAAATACAGCTTTCAATAGACATTTTATTAATCTTTAATTACACCAGTAAAAATTTAAAAAAAATACTCGTATATCAACGAAATCCATTAACAAACAGTAAGCAAAAAATATTATAGGTTTCATAAGCTCAATAAATGTTTAAAAATTTATGTGGTATTCCTTCGCTTTGGAGAATATTAATCAGTGACAGTTCTGGTGACTATTTTTGTTACTAATAGGTAGGAAATTCTCAAGTTTTCTGATCTAAAAATAGCAGTTTTTGAATCTTGCCGTCCGTCCCCCCTCTCCCCCCCCCCCACCCCACTGCATCAGTTCCTACGCATACCCTTGAGGATGATCTTAAGTACCGAAAACGTAATCAACAGTACACGTATCGCCGGCATAACTTATTAGGAGCTAGGAGATACATATTTAATGAAAAGCATTTTGTCATTGTTACTTCATGTAAAAATGATCGAGAAACAGCAAAACTTTTCGTCACCTTGTGCGGTGGCGCTCGTGCCGAGGATAAGCCGGTGTAAAAATGTTTCACTGTCAGAATTTGACCGCCAGTGGGAGGTGAGGTGCTGGCGTACAGTTCCTGATCATCAATGTTTGTGCCAGTGTCTGGTTTAAATACCAAGCCTCTCCACTGTGTCCCATGAAGTGAGGTCATGTGACACTGTAGATGGCGATCCGTCCATCGAATGGAGACGTGGTGGTCCCCTTGGTGCTGGTCGCGAGGAGTAGGCTATGACTCTCCCTCCTCTCATCAACTTCATTATCATTATCATCATCTTCATTTTTATATAACATAAACATTACACTACACTCCAAACACATACAATTTCCACTTACATGTAGTATTACAAATATTGTAATGGAGCATTCTGTAAACAAATAAACAAAAAAAGTACTGAATGAGACGTAAAAGAGTGACGAATGGGTTCCATGTGTAACTAAATACGTAAAAATTCTTAGAAAAAGAATTAAATATTTTGCTATAGAGACATAAAAAGTAGATGTTTATTTGTAAAAATCCCTTGTTTATTCAGTATCACTTACGAAAAACACATTTATCAAATAAACTGCAAACTACAGCTACCAGTCGCATCACACATTAAGTACACATGTTCGCACTACTTTCCTCAGGATCATTTTGAAGCAGTACACGGCTGCTTCTTGCAAGATCAACGAATCTTCCTGTTTGTCCTCTGTGGACTACGAAAGCAATTGCGAGGAAGCGCGGGTTCAGTAGCAGGTACCTTGCAACAATATAGTACTTCGTGAAATTAGAAAAATGTAAATGTGGTTGTCCGGAATGGTATTTAGACCCTGTTTCTGGCAGGCAGTGCCAGAAGAAGAGGACGATCTTAGTCGGTAAAAGCAAATGCTGGAAATGGAAAACAGCTCCTTGCTGTTGATTCCTAATGACAGCGTCTTTTCTGCGTGGTTCAATCGCTGGACGGTTCTACAACAGCCACTCATGGGCAGAAAACGTAAAGAATACACTGCAGGCATTGTGCGTTCTCTTGTAGCGAGAGAATGAAAGACGACTGGTCCCTAGCTCTACTGTATCCAAGGCAGGTCAATAAGGTTAAGTACAATGGAACACCAGCTCTACAACAGACCGCGAACGTCAGACCATGATGAGCGATAGTAGACCGATTTAAAAAAGAAGATGTATTAACACCATGAACAATTTTTTACTGTGGAAACCTGATCTGTCTTAGCTACTGCACAGCACGTCGCATTTAAGTGACAGCAAATGAAATAATTAAAAAGGCTGAAACATGATTCATCTTCGTATATTTCATATTGACAGAATATTTTAAGAGGTTGAAAGTCACTTTACCTGAGAGAACACAGTCAGGAAGCAACTGGGAAAATAATCCAGAGTATACTGATATGTAGTCATCATACTAACGAAGTGGAAGAAGACTCTAAACACTACACCGAAGACAAGTTATATGAACTCATGTTGCTATCTCGGAAATGCAGCAGACCAATTGGAAACAGAAACAAGTGAAGTCACCGAACTGTTCGCGTAGCATATAGTTTGGCATGGCTAATAGGAGGGTAGTACGTACCTGTATCGAAAATGTACGTCGTTCTGACACATCCATAAGCGTGGTTACGATTTTCTGTAGGTTTTCTTCCTTTGAGGTCGGCGAAGGCTGGCTGGTTTTTCCATCTTTGGAACGCAACACATACATATGTTAACATGGAAGCACCGAAAACAGAGCTTGAATACTGAAACGTTGCTAGACGGAGTACAGAGTACCAATCCGCATCCATACCCAATACACAAGGTTGTCGTAGTGTGGGGCAGAGAAGGAGTGGGAACACTGAAAGGGGAAAGGATAGTCTCCTGGAACGTGATGATGTACTGTCAAGTTATTCCATAAGCAACGGCAATAAATGTCATTTGTCTCTCTCACAAGTCATTTAGACTTCATTGTCAACTTACAGGAGAGTTCACGTCCTAGAAATTCCATGATTCTTCGTTTATTACTTACCGTAACTTTCAAGCAACAAGTTATGTTCTTCCTTCTGCAGTTACTCAACACAAAAAACATACTCATAAGAGAATAACAAGTAAGATTAGTTTACAGCAAAGTTGAAATTGACCACCATAACCGCGTTTATTATTTAATGATGGCCACTAACTTGTAAAAAATTTTTCTAGCCACACTTTTATGTTTTCCTGTCTACTACAGAGTAGATTTCTGCGGGAACGAAGCTTTACTCATCGTGGAGTTGATGGACCGGATTTTCCACAATCCTCCTAAATGAGAAGTGGTCGGCAACGAGCAATCTCGTTTCAAAGGCAATTCCCGTGACTACCGCGTTTTTGCAACGCTCTGACCGGAAGTTGTGAAAGTCCTCGCAAAAGGCAGCACGTCACAGAAGTGCTGCAGGTAGTAGCGGAAAATGGCCGATGAGAATGCCTACACTTCTGCTCTTGATTCTGCTTGGATGAAAGGCCTGTAGGTTAAATAATTTCTTGCAACTGTTAGGGGGCTCGCGAAATCGAGGAGTCGGCCTACAGGCGTCGAAGCGTGTGCCCCCCGGGTGTACTATCGGAGGTTGTGAGTAGGTGATCCTTCGGGATGAACAAAGTTACTTACTGCAGCACTGAAGACTGAGGGAATTCGAAATGTGTTCCGGGTGCGCACGTGGAGTACAAGAAAGCACTTTCCTGATTGTCTCGACGAGTGCTGATTAGTGAGCACTGAGCCATCAGCAAGCTGAAGGTGGTGTAGAGTAAAATTAACGGTCTTGGCTAGGGTTGATGTTTTTTTCATTGAAGTACTGGAATTTGCGGGTGATGTTTTTGCATGACTCTATCCCTACTTCGAAACGTACTGCTGTTTCGTTGTTGTGGCGATTATCGGCGAGAAGTGCTCTTGGTCACTCGGGGGTGGTGTATGAACTGCTAGGGGTTTAAAGTGGTCAGATTTTTGAATCTTTCTGAACGCAGCAGCATTGCTACAGGGCTTTAATAACGACCGTGGAGTAATGAGAAAGCCTGTCTCGCAGGTCAAAGCGAGCCTGGTGACCCTACTTATAGTGTTTTTCAGTGCAGTAGGGCAGACAGTCAATGCAGGTTGTCCAATAAACGTTCCCGAGCAATACGTTATGTAATTTGTCTCGCGCGATTCATATCACCAAGGGTATGTGCATTCAGATTGAGACCGCGAGTGATTTCGTGCGATGTCAGGGTAGCTCCGAAGAACGGACGAAAGGAACTTGAAGCTGTGGAACCATATTCGTGCATCGGAGCACATACACACACACACACACACACACACACACACACACACACACACACAGGCGCGCGCGCGTACCTGTAAGTTCTCCACTAACACTCTTCCACTGCTGCTCTCTCCAAGGAGAAACTTGTCAAGCGTCTAATCAGAGTTGAAAGGATGGAATGTGCAACAGGAAAAGGTAATGACGGGGCGGACTCACCTCATCTGGAGAAGCTGCTCAGATGTTAGCTCGGCCCTTCACAAAATTCCAGCGGCGACTTCGGTCGATCGGCTGAGAGCGAGCGACTGGTTTTTCAACAGTTCCGCTTCAGACGTCGTGCAACTCTGGTATCTTATACTTCCGATCTCCTGCAGGATTTTCAAGCCGAGAATACTGGTTGTTTGTGTTCTGTGTGAACGTTCAGTGTCTGCTCATTGTTCTGTTAGAGTGTTTTGAGTTCTTCTTTGCTAACGCTTTCGGCAGTTTTCTAGCTGTAATAATGTCAAGAATATTTCGCAGTAAGTGCCCATTCTGTTTCCAATGCGACAAGGCAACAAGAAATGTTCAACTAAGTTCACTGGAGGTGCACCACTGCTTCAGGGAAGTTAAAGATTCATATCAGATCGGATTCACACTGCTTACTATGGCACTCAACTCTGGTGTTTTTTCGTGCAACTGTTAAGACCTTGCATGGCAGGAAATGATTCTGCTCAAATATGGATGCCTCAGTGATTATTGTCGTAATTTCTAACGGCAATGTAGAATATAAAAACGTTCGTCTGTTTACCCTGCCTCCTGAGATTGAGAACTTTAATTTGAGAGAAGTTTTAACTAAGTATAGGGATGTGAAAAAAAAAATCCGTAAGTAACGTCGCTCTAGCCAGCATAAATTACAGCGTTTTAGCGATGTCAGATACGATTATGAGCCAAACCATTATGACCACCTCCTTAATAGCTTGTTTCTCCAATCTTGGAGCGAAAGAAACAACTGATTCTGCGTAATAGGGATCCGACAGTTAGTTTGTAGGTTTGTGGAGGTATGTCGCATTAGATGTCTACGCGCAGGACATGTAATTCCCGTAGATAACGGGCCTCTGATTTGCGTACACGGTGATGGCTCCCAATAGCGATCCAGATCGGTTGCTTAGGAGTTACATCAGGCGAATTTGATCACCGAAATGTTAACGTCAGTTCACTATAATGCTCTTCATGACACTGTAGCACGGTTCTGTCTCCAAGACACGATCAGTTATACTACTGAAAGGTGACATCGCCGGCGCGGAGGACATCAAGCATGAAGGGATGCAGGTGGTTCGCAGCTATCAGCGAGTCTTCGATTACCACCGCAGGTCCCATGCAAGAGCAGCAGAATGTTTCCCGTAGCACAATACTGCTCCCACCAGCCTGCGACCGTGGTGCGCTGAATTTTTAGAGCAGCCGTTGACCTCAAGGACGATGTTTGTGGAGACGAGCATCGACCTAGCGCAGGAAAAATGTGATCCACCCGAAGAGCAGACTCGTTTCCATTGGTCGACGATCTAATCCCGGTGATCCTCCGCCCACTGAAATACACTCCTGGAAATGGAAAAAAGAACACATTGACACCGGTGTGTCAGACCCACCATACTTGCTCCGGACACTGCGAGAGGGCTGTACAAGCAATGATCACACGCACGGCACAGCGGACACACCAGGAACCGCGGTGTTGGCCGTCGAATGGCGCTAGCTGCGCAGCATTTGTGCACCGCCGCCGTCAGTGTCAGCCAGTTTGCCGTGGCATACGGAGCTCCATCGCAGTCTTTAACACTGGTAGCATGCCGCGACAGCGTGGACGTGAACCGTATGTGCAGTTGACGGACTTTGAGCGTGGACGTATAGTGGGCATGCGGGAGGCCGGGTGGATGTACCGCCAAATTGCTCAACACGTGGGGCGTGGGGTCTCCACAGTACATCGATGTTGTCGCCAGTGGTCGGCGGAAGGTGCACGTGCCCGTCGACCTGGGTCCGGACCGCAGCGACGCACGGATGCACGCCAAGACCGTAGGATCCTACGCAGTGCCGTAGGGGACCGCACCGCCACTTCCCAGCAAATTAGGGACACTGTTGCTCCTGGGGTATCGGCGAGGACCATTCGCAACCGTCTCCATGAAGCTGGGCTACGGTCCCGCACACCGTTAGGCCGTCTTCCGCTCACGCCCCAATATCGTGCAGCCCGCCTCCAGTGGTGTCGCGACAGGCGTGAATGGAGGGACGAATGGAGACGTGTCGTCTTCAGCGATGAGAGTCGCTTCTGCCTTGGTGCCAATGATGGTCGTATGCGTGTTTGGCGCCGTGCAGGTGAGCGCCACAATTAGGACTGCATACGACCGAGGCACACAGGGCCAACACCCGGAATCATGGTGTGGGGAGCGATCTCCTACACTGGCCGTACACCACTGGTGATCGTCGAGGGGCCACTGAATAGTGCACGGTACATCCAAACCGTCATCGAACCCATCGTTCTACCATTCCTAGACCGGCAAGGGAACTTGCTGTTCCAACAGGACAATGCACGTCCGCATGTATCCCGTGCCACCTAACGTGCTCTAGAAGGTGTAAGTCAACTACCCTGGCCAGCAAGATCTCCGGATCTGTCCCCCATTGAGCATGTTTGGGACTGGATGAAGCGTCGTCTCACGCGGTCTGCACGTCCAGCACGAACACTGGTCCAACTGAGGCGCCAGGTGGAAATGGCATGGCAAGCCGTTCCACAGGACTACATCCAGCATCTCTACGATCGTCTCCATGGGAGAATAGCAGCCTGCATTGCTGCGAAAGGTGGATATACACTGTACTGGTGCCGACATTGTGCATGCTCTGTTGCCTGTGTCTATGTGCCTGTGGTTCTGTCAGTGTAATCATGTGATGTATCTGACCCCAGGAATGTGTCAATAAAGATTCCCCTTCCTGGGACAATGAATTCACGATGTTCTTATTTCAATTTCCAGGAGTGTAGTAACTGACGATGTCGTTGGATCAAGATGTGAACACATACGTGTGGTCTGCTGCGGAGCTCCATGTTCAACAAAGTACGATGAACGGTGTGCTCCAAAATATTTGTGTGTGCGTCAGTATTGTGCTCTTTCGGCAGAGATCCCACAGATCGCCGTCTATCCTACTTTACAGAGCAATCAAGCCACTGAGCTCCACGTTTTGTGATGAGTCGTGGACATCCAACCATTTAGCGCCTAGTGATAGTTTCTCTGCCCTTCTAGCTTTTTCCGTAGATGCTGACGACAGTAGCACGTGAACATTCGACGAGCTTCGGCGTTTTCGAGATACTCGTTCACAGGTTTTGCGTAATAATAATCCGTTCTTTGATAAACTCGCTTATCTCAGTGGATTTCCCCATTTGCAGGCCATGTTTGTGCTATGATGATCCCCCATCCGCCTCTGCTGTGCTTACATTCTTTCCATAGCACCTTACGTGCCCGCAACGTCATCAGGGGGCATCCCACCTCGCGGTGGGCAGTGGTCCTAATACTCTGGCCTATCAGTGTAGGTTGAAATGACAGACAGAATACTCCCTCTAAAACACTTTTTGTGGACAGAAGATGCATGGTACTTGCATTAGACGTATGGTAACGAATTGTCCAAGATGAGTTTTCGTTTCGAAAAATTTGTTGAGCAGCGCAGGAAACTGTCATTACCTGAACTCTTGACGTAGTACCATGTGATGGACAGTGAAGGACGAAGCACCTTGTGACAGGCATTACAACAGGAGTTAAAATTACCAGCTGCAAAATCTCCTATGTTATATACGAAACGTGATGCTCAATATCACCCCCCCCCCACTCCCCCAAAACAAAAAGGACTTATGCTCAACTAAGAAACAAAAAACGTCGAACGTGTGATGTGTGATGAGAACATCACGGGTAGAGTAGAACAGATAGTGCGGAATGAGACTCCGCAACCAACCGGTACCTCGAACAAACATATCAAAAATATGACTGCAGCAGGCGAGGGAGCAGCAGAGACGTCAAACCGCCGAATCGCAGGCAGCTCTTTAACCACAACAAGCACAGGACATGTTGACAGCGCGCACTCCACAACCGAGTCGCCAAATCAAAACACGCAGAACCGCTACAATTACGAAATATAGAAACAAGGAAAGCAGCGCATGTGTACAAACAGTGGAGAGGCCCGTCACAAACCCAAAACAAACAAGAGGAAGTGCTTAATAGCAACAAACAAATGGCAAAAACAATACGGAAGGCGGAAGCAGGCTGCCTGTAGAGGAACAAACGCCCGCGACGCAGACACAAGAAGCAGCTGAAAAACAGATGGATTACGATATCGGTCGTGACCCTCCGACGCCTCAGTCGGCCGAGATATTCTTGACCAGCCAACGCCATAGAAACAGAATTTAGTCAAATTTCAATGCAGTCCGGCAGGAAAACAGAAAGAAGGCAAAAAAGAAATCAGTGATCTCACTCAGTGAAAAGAAACCCAGTCTGAAATTGACATGGAAATGCAATGAAAACATGATCGTTTGGTCAGTATAAAGAGCCTCCCAGCGGATATGACTCAAGGTGACAAAAATAGGAGTGGCCGAGCGGTCCTAGGCACTACAGTCTGGAACCGCGCGGCCGCTACGATCGCAGGTTCGAATCCTTCCTCGGGCATGGATGTGTGTGATGTCCTTAGATTAGTCAGGTTTAAGTAGTTCTAAGTTCTAGGGGTGTGTGGTGCGGAAATTTTCAATGAGAAGCATGGAAGTCTCCGGCGATACTTTGAGAAGTATCTAGCAAAAATTAAATTCTGGGATTCTCCGATTTCTTCCAAGGACGTAATTATGATTCTCAAAAGCAAACTCCCTGTGTCTATTAGTGAGAAACTAGTAAATGTGTCCGAAGAAGAGACGGATGCATTCCTTTCTGTGCTGGATTCCTTAGATTTAATTAGCGCGGATGTGCGTTCCAAGGTTGGCAGCCAGCAGAATGCATCGCACGCGGACAACAATGCGCCGAAGGAGAGAGTGCGCTACTGTGATCGCGGGTACCAACCTGCCAGCCTTTAATGAAAACACAAAGGGCAATAACTTTAAACGGAAGCAGAAAACAAATTACAGTAATCAGCAGAGATACCACCCAATTTACAACCACCAGGTACAACATCAGTACGGAAACCCACCCTTTAATTCTGCGCCTGAGCAGTATGGAAATTCTCCACAAACGATTGGTAATTTTTCAAATTGGCCAGTGTACAATCAAAGTTATACGTCGAAAAATAGCAAGTGGCATGGGCAAGGTGGAGGCCACCCAGCACAACATCAGAACAACTTTTCACAGGACAGAGGACCGCGGAACAATTTTCAAACGGCACCAAATGCGAACTTTCCCTCCCAAGGAAATGGTTCTGCCGGCAACCAAAAGATCGGGCGACAGCAGCCGTCTCAAGTATTCTATTCACAAGTGAATGCACCCAGTGGATTTTACCCCTTTACACCGGCATTTTTACCACATAACCAGCACCAATATGAAACGCAATAAACACTTAAGGCCATGAATGACAAACAGACTAAACACCCTGCGGAAAGTTAGGGGTAGCGCCTTTCAGCCTCCTAGAGGTCGCTGACGGTTCCAGTGGGGGTACTAACGAATACTCTGGTTCTGAGTATGTTAGCGCGAATCGGTACGACCATGAGACCGACTTACGAGATGACCTTGCACCTGACATAGAAGCTCAAGACATTAATGACATTTATGATGAACAGGTCCAGGCTTCGATAAGATTTCTATTGCCAACATTCCTGTCACAGCCATTGTTGATACAGGAGCAAACATCAATGTCATGTCATCATGTCTCTTCAGACAGGTGTCTTCTGTTTCAAAAGTTTTATCATTGCCGATTCAGGGCTGCTCCATATCGGGAGCGATTGGTCCATTGAAACAGAGAGTTAGTTTACAGACGCAGCTTCAACTGCAAATAGAATCTGTTTTGGTTTTTTGCCACTTTCTAATAATAAAGAACTTGTCAGTTCCATGTCTCTTGGGGATGGAGTTTCTTCGACAAACAAAAGCAGTGATAGATATTGAACCTGGAGTGTGTACCTTTATCGCAAATCAACAACCAATTGTTGTTAACTTGTTAAGGAGTAAAGTGAAGGCGGTGTTTACAATGCATCAGGTTTGGAGATGATAGAGGACAGAAAAACCGTGGTTTGATCAGACAAATGACCTTACTAAATGGGATGACATAAATGACAATGAGTATGAAGACTTACTTCCTGACAAAGAGGAGATCGATGCTAAAGCCAAGGAATCGACTGAACTCAGGGGGGAGCTGAAATATGAGTTGTTTCATTTATTAGTAAGTTACAAGAAAATCTTTTCAAAGAAACCAGGAGTAATAAAAGTGTTCGAGTATAAAATGGAAGTGCTTCCCCACTCAGCGTTCTGCAAAGCAAGCTATTCAGTACCCTACGCCCGACGAGAAGCTGTAAAGCATGAGATTAGGAAAATGCTGTGTTGGGATGTTATCGAGTTATCGAATTCGCCGTACTCAAGTCCCTTGCTGTCCGTGCTTAAACAGGACGGTAGCGTCAGACTAGTACTGGACGCCAGATCAATAAACAAAATAATTGTACCGATAAGGACTCGGCGTGAAGCACTTGAGGAGCACTTGCAAAAATTTCATGGCATTAGATTTTTGAGTACACTTGATTTAAGAAGTAGCTATTGGCAGGTGAAATTGGCCAAGGAATCCCGGAAATATACTGCTTTTATATTTGCCGGCCGCTCATATCAGTTTAAGGTCATGCCTTTTGGTTTAAATGTAAGCTCGGGAATATTCATTTCTTCTCTCGATTTTGTGTTAGGACCTGAACTTCTGGATGAGGTAACTGTTTATGTAGATGACGTGTTGATAGCCACTAAGAACTGGGAAGATCATTTAGCTATTCTACGAAAGGTGTTTCAGAGATTTCAAGAACATGGTGTTACAGCAAATCTGAAAAAGTCAAAATTTGGAAAATGTGAGGTAAAGTTTCTAGGTCATGTGATTACACCTGAAGGGATTAAACCCTACCCGGAAAAGTTGTCTGCGATTAAGAATTTCCCTACACCGGTAACTAAGAGGCAACTAAGAGGATTTCTCGGTCTTTCGTCTTTCTTTCGACGATTTCTGTCTGGTCAAGTAATGAACAATCCCGCTTTGCACAATCTTCTGAAGAAAAGTACGCATTGGAATTGAACACCAGAGTGTCAGAAAGCTTTTCAGGCAATTAAAGATGGTCTTTTAAACAGTAACATTCTCTGTCATCCACAAATGGACAAAGAATTTTGTATCACCTCAGACGCTTCGTTTGTTGGAATTGGATCTTGTTCGTTTCAGATTGAATTAGTAGACGAAACAGAGCAAATCAGAGTGATTACTTTTGCGAGTAGGTTCTTAACAGAATGTGAAAAGTCCTATTCAGTTACTGAGTTGGAGGCACTTGCAATTATTTTGGCTTTCAAGAGGTTTAATTATCACATTTTTGGCAGAAAGATAAAAGTATTTACTGACCATCAAGCACTTTCGTATCTTCTGACCTGTAAATTACAACATCCGCGCCTGACCAGGTGGTGTTTATTTTTGCAAGAATACGACTTGGATATTGTGTATATAAAGGGCAAGGATAACATTATTGCAGACGCACTTTCTCGTTCACCCAAAGGTCTGCCTGAGACAAGTGAGTTGGTAGAACAGATGTCGAATTACAAAGTTCTTCTTATGCAGGATCCCATTCATAGGAAATATTTCTTGGAACTGTGCAAGCAAATCCAGACACTACAGAGCACAGATCCTAAGTGGGGAAAAGTAATCAGACTTCTTCAAGAAAATCCAAACCATAAGTTGTCTAAATTCTTCAAGATTCACAATCAGGTATTATTTCATCGTACCTCTGTGTCATCAGACAACTGGCTTGTTTGTATACCTAGCAGTTTGCTGTGTGAAGATGCACACTAAAGTGCAACGTGCATAATAAAAATAACTGTTCAGTGTGTATTAGTGGTAGTGTTGCACTGCAAGTGTAAAAAGAAGTCAAGGCTACGACAACAGGTGCAACGCAAAGTTCAGTGTTGTTCTAAGTGCAGCGACAGCTAAAACATTCGTCGTCACTTACCTGTGAGCCTCATGGGAGGCAGTTGACAGGGAAGTATGGAGGCAACAAAAAAAGAGCGATCGACAACCGGCAGCTCTGTTACAGCCTGAGCGCGAACGGATACTGAGTATTGAAGCTCACGCAACACTGTGCAGCCGCTGTGAGTGGCTGACGTGTGGGTGACGAAACAATCCAAACTTTAAACTGCTAACCGCCATGACTTCAATCGTACATACTGTAGGAAAGACATTTGCACACTTGTGTGACTACATTTTCATACGTAAATTAAGCAATTTTCTTGAGTTGAAGTTAAGATGAGTGAGAAGTAGATTGTCAGATTACTCAGACCTTAAAGCCATTAATACCGGCACTCCTAAACACTGCTAAAATGAATTAAAATCATGTCTCTTGATGGACAAAAAAATTAATGTGCACTATAGGAAGACCCTGAACTCCAGACCAGTCCCGGTCCTTAACCAATGTATCCAATAGATTGTAAGTTATACTAACAATTTTCCACTTCTTCTGTTTCATATTGTAAATAAAAAACCCGGGAAGCCACTTGAATTCCTGGCACCACAGTGGAAAGGACAGATGTACTGCATGATGAACGCCGTAGACAGCTAACACAGAAAGTGAAAGCATCACCAAGTGTAGCGCTACGTCATTAAACTGTAATTGAACCACAATGAGTCATCATAGGCTCGAACATTGTCCTCTCAAGTTTAGTGAAAACAAACACTCACTGTACTCATGTATTAGTTGTTAAGCTCAAGAGAATGTAAATTCTGAATTCTATCCCCTGAAATGAGAAATGAACGTTCACTTATTGTTGTAAGCAAATATGGACCAAACTTAAATATGCACATACATGTGAATCTTGGTATTAAGGAATGAAGTGACTGATGAACAAAGAGTGAAAAACTTTATTTTGAAAAATGATAAATACCTGATATATGTTTATAAATAATTTCAATTTATGTACTTAGTACGCTAGTAACATTATGTAAGTGTCATACCAAAAATCACGAATATCTCATGAAGACATGAGGATCGAGGTAATCCTTCGGCATTCCCTCTCTCCTCATGGGAGGCGATGTGATATTCGCTATTTTTGGCTTCATTAAAACAGCAAATAGTTAATACTTTCAGCCAGAAGCCAAATACTTGTTTATAAAGAATGATTACTGTATAATAAGGCATCGCATAGTGACGGTGGAATTTCCTAAATAATGTAATTCGTCGTCTTTGGGCGGCGACAGAAAAATACGGATGGATATGCGATTCTTCACTATTTTGTTCGCTGGAGAACAAATGAAGCCTTGAGCGGTAAACACTTGTACTGTTTTTCTTAAGACGGACGCAGATTTGTGGCAGTCTGATCTAATTTTTACTAAATGTATAAAAACGTGTTATGTCTAAGTTTGAGTGAAGTGTAGAAAGAAGAACTGTTATAACTTATCGTGACGACGCACGAGCGACTCAAGAGAACAATGGCTATATAAAAGAGCGCTCAATGGACATGAAACGGACATAAAAATCTACTGTCATTGTAGTACTAAGCTTAAGGTACGATATATGTTTTAATTATAATAAATATTTGTTCTGGGAATACTGAATCATTTAGCAGTGCTCATTCCTATCATCTCCTCAGTATTATTTTCATTTTAATCATGCATTTTGCTAAGATTACAGACACCAAGATCAGCAGTTCAATGTGCGTGTTACATTGATAAAAAGAAAACTGTTTTATCGTCATCTTGCATCAGCTTTAATATTTAATTTCCCTTTTGTGTGATGTTACAGTTGTTTTTGCGCCCTTAAGAACTTTCTGGTCCCTTAGAAAATTGTTTTGTCATAACAATAACTTCACAACCGGGTATGATAGTACCTACGATCATGAAGTAATTAGAAAGACGATAATGCAATTTCTTAATCAATAGCACGCTAGCTGTGACTGCTTCCAGCCACAGAACTGCAAGTAAAAACTACTCACATTTCATAATGCAATATTTTATGACAATGGTCAGTCCATGATTCTTACGCCAATAGTGATTTATAAAACAGTAAGCGAAATCTCAAATTCCAAATTTTCCATTGAATAACAACATCACTTTTATTTTGTAACATCACAAGGTGACGCAGTGGTTAGCACAGTGGACACGCATTCGGGAGGACGGCCGTTCAAACCTGCGTCCGGCCGCCCCGATTTAGATTTCCCGTCGCTTTCCTAAATCGCTTCAAATAAATTCTGGTTTTTTGAAAGGGCACGACCGACTTCCTTCCCCATACTTCCCGAATCCGATGGGATCGATGAGCTCACTGTTTGGTCCCCTGCCCCAAATCAACCAACCAACCAAATACCTCAAAAATTTCCTCACTGACTTTCCTCAGATTCTTCCACGACACTAATAGACGTTCGGACCCACATGGGCTACACAGGGGCTTAATATATATGGTATATAAACATACACACATCAAAAAAGTTTTGATTCACCTTGGTTACGAGAGTCCCGGAACCTGTACAGAAAATTGGAATAGAGATCACCATAAACTTTATTTCCGCCCTTTTTATTGCTCATGAAAACCACACATTGCATGTTGTACCACCATACAGCGAGACCTACAGAGGTGGTGGTCCACACTGCTGTACACACCGGTACCTCTAATACCCAGTAGAACCTTCTCCTGCACTGATGCATGCCTGTATTCGTCGTGGCATACTATCCACAAGTTCATCAAGGCACTATTGGTACATATTGTCCCACTCCTCAACGGCGATTCAGCGTAGATCCCTCAGAGTGGTTGGTGAGTGACGTCCAATCTATCCCAGGCATGTTCAATAGGGTTCATGTCTTGAGAACATGCTGACCACTCTAGTCGAGCGATGTCGTCATCCTGAAGGAGGACATTGACAAGATGTGCACGATAGGGGCGCGAACTCTCATCCAAGAAGACGAATGCCTCTACAGTATGCTGCCGATATGGTTGCACTAACGGTCGGAGGATGTCATTCACGTATCGTACAGCCGTTACGGCGCCTTCCATGACCAGCAGCGGCGTACGTCGGCCCCACATAATGCCACCCCAAAAACAGCAGGGAACCTCCACCTTGCTGCACTCGCTGGACAGTGTATCTAAGGCGTTCAGCCTGACCGGGTTGCCTCCAAACACGTCTCCGACGATTGTCTGGTTGATGGCATATGCAACACTCATCAGTGAAGAAAACGTGATGCCAATCCTGAGCAGTCCATTCGGCATGTTGTTGGGCCTATCTGTACCGCGCTGCATGGTGTCGTGGTTGCAAAGATGGACCTCACCATGAACGTCGGTAGTGAAGTTGCGCATCATGCAGCCTATTGCGCAGTTCTTGAGTCGTAACACGACGTCCTCTGGTTGCACGAAAAGCATTATTCAACATGGTGACGTTGCTGTCAGAGTTCCTCCGAGCCATAATCCGTAGGTAGCGGTCATGCATTGCTGTAGTAGCCCTTGGGCGGCCTGAGCGATTCATGCCAACGACAATTCCTGCCTCTCTGTATCTCTTCCATGTCCGAACAATATCGCTTTGGTTCACTCCGAGACGCCTGGACACTTCCCTTGTTCAGAGCCCTTCCTGGCACAAAGTAACAGTGCGGACGCGATCGAACCGCGGTATTGGCCTTCTAGGCATGGTTGAACTCAGACAACGCGAATCGTGTACCTCCTTCCTGGTTGAATGACTGGAACTGAGCGGCTACCGGACCCCTCCGTCTAATAAGTGTTGCTCATGCAAGGTTGTTTACATCTTTGAGCGGGTTTAGTGACATCTCATGGACTGTCAAAGTTAAAGGGACTGTGTCTGAGATGAATTATCCACAGTCAACGTCTATCTTGAAGAGTTCCCGTATCTGGGATGATGCAAAACTTTTTTTAATCTGAGTATGAGTACTGTACAAAAGAGAAATGTTTTTCATTTAAAAATATTCTGACAAACACGTTTTATTTACATATTTTAAATAAGGTTTTTTGCTAAAACCGACTGCGAGAAAGAAACTTTCGTGCTATGCTATGAACTCGTGTGATTTTTTCCTTTCTCACTGTTAGTTTTAGCTACAATAGCAAGGCATTTAAGCCGTTAGATAACGTGCTCCTCTTATATATATATATATATACTCCTGGAAATGGAAAAAAGAACACATTGACACCGGTGTGTCAGACCCACCATACTTGCTCCGGACACTGCGAGAGGGCTGTACAAGCAATGATCACACGCACGGCACAGCGGACACACCAGGAACCGCGGTGTTGGCCGTCGAATGGCGCTAGCTGCGCAGCATTTGTGCACCGCCGCCGTCAGTGTCAGCCAGTTTGCCGTGGCGTACGGAGCTCCATCGCAGTCTTTAACACTGGTAGCATGCCGCGACAGCGTGGACGTGAACCGTATGTGCAGTTGACGGACATTGAGCAAGGGCGTATAGTGGGCATGCGGGAGGCCGGGTGGACGTACCGCCGAATTGCTCAACACGTGAGGCGTGAGGTCTCCACAGTACATCGATGTTGTCCCCAGTGGTCGGCGGAAGGTGCACGTGCCCGTCGACCTGGGAGCGGACCGCAGCGACGCACGGATGCACGCCAAGACCGTAGGATCCTACGCAGTGCCGCAGGGGACCGCACCGCCACTTCCCAGCAAATTAGGGACACTGTTGCTCCTGGGGTATCGGCGAGGACCATTCGCAACCGTCTCCATGAAGCTGGGCTACGGTCCCGCACACCGTTAGGCCGTCTTCCGCTCACGCCCCAACATCGTGCAGCCCGCCTCCAGTGGTGTCGCGACAGGCGTGAATGGAGGGACGAATGGAGACGTGTCGTCTTCAGCGATGAGAGTCGCTTCTGCCTTGGTGCCAGTGATGGTCGTATGCGTGTTTGGCGCCGTGCAGGTGAGCGCCACAATCAGGACTGCATACGACCGAGGCACACAGGGCCAACACCCGGCATCATGGTGTGGGGAGCGATCTCCTACACTGGCCGTACACCACTGGTGATCGTCGAGGGGACACTGAATAGTGCACGGTACATCCAAACCGTCATCGAACCCATCGTTCTACCATTCCTAGACCGGCAAGGGAACTTGCTGTTCCAACAGGACAATGCACGTCCGCATGTATCCCGTGCCACCCAACGTGCTCTAGAAGGTGTAAGTCAACTACCCTGGCCAGCAAGATCTCCGGATCTGTCCCCCATTGAGCATGTTTGGGACTGGATGAAGCGTCGTCTCACGCGGTCTGCACGTCCAGCACGAACGCTGGTCCAACTGAGGCGCCAGGTGGAAATGGCATGGCAAGCCGTTCCACAGGACTACATCCAGCATCTCTACGATCGTCTCCATGGGAGAATAGCAGCCTGCATTGCTGCGAAAGGTGGATATACACTGTACTAGTGCCGACATTGTGCATGCTCTGTTGCCTGTGTCTATGTGCCTGTGGTTCTGGCAGTGTGATCATGTGATGTATCTGACCCCAGGAATGTGTCAATAAAGTTTCCCTTTCCTGGGACAATGAATTCACGGTGTTCTTATTTCAATTTCCAGGAGTGTATATATATATATATATATATATATATATATATATATATATATATATATATATATACACATACAATACATGTTACAATATATATATATATATGCCGTTTTGTTTTCTTCATTGCAGGCGGTTGTAACTGAAATCAGAAAAGTTGTTTTTATGCTTTCTGATCTTATGTTTAGTGAAGTAATACTAAATCTGTTCAGATCCAGCAGCAGGAGAAATGTTTTGCGCGACGTATATAATGATACCAACCAAGTGCCGGCCGGGGTGGCCGTGCGGTTCTAGGCGCTACAATGTGGAACCGCGCGACCGCTACGGTCGCAGGTTCGAATCCTGCCTCGGGCATCGGTGTGTGTGATGTCCTTAGGTTAGTTAGGTTTAAGTAGTTCTAAGTTCTACGGGACTGATGACCTCAGAAGTTAAGTCCCATAGTGCTCAGAGCCATTTGAACCATTTGAACCAACCAAGTTACACATTTATTTTAAGCGACTTGAGTGCTCAGTCAATGAGTCGTTTGCAGTCTATTTTAGCATAAATCAGACTCGAGGTCAGAGAAAAGCAGGAAGAGGACATGGGTAGAAGAGCGGAATGGAGGGGAGAGGATGAGGGGGAGGAAATGGACATAGAGCGGGGTAAGTAGGAGATGGACAGAGAGAGATGGACGGAGGAGGCAGAGAGAGATATGAGGAAGAAGAGGTAGACAAAGAAGGGGGTAGGAGGTGGGGTACAGAGAGAATAGGAGGAGAAACAGGGGACGGACAAAGAGAGGAGGGGAGGGGGATATGGGCAGACAGGAAGAGAAGGAAGTTAGGACATACAACCAGTTCCTCTACATATTTACCAAATGCGAAGAATTGCCAGATTTGCTAGTTAACCTACATGCAACATCTGGCGACAACAACGAGCTAGAAAGATCCACATTCTCCAAGACAGATATAATTTATCTCTCAACTAGTAGCTCCCGAAATGTTACAATAGCCTGTGTTTTTAACTTCACGTTAAACAAGGAAGATCAATCCCCAACATGCAACTACTGCTTGACCTTGTTAGGAACACGAAGCTGAAAGATGCTTGGCTGTTGAAACATCACTCCTTAGCGAATTAACGGTTTTCACAACTTTTTTCAGCCGACTGGTTGGAATGTACCCATCCGAAAATGTAAGTGAAAGAGTCCTTGGTGCTAATGTAATTCTGGCTTGTTTTTCTGACAATTATACTTTTCTAGTAAGTGTAAACAGGCAAACAGCCCATAAAAGTGTATAGGTCCCAATGGATTTTAAATATATCACACTTGAAGACAGCGCAAGAGTCATTATTATCAGTGACGCGTGGAATATCTGTCTAAGCTCAATCGACAACTTTTCTTCTAAAACAGATTGGTCGACAGGTTTAGCCAAACGATAATGAGGCAAAGCTGAATCTATTTTGAAGCTCAAGAAGACTTTTGGGTTCTACTCACAGTGTAGCGAGAGTTGTATGAAAAATCCAATACGAAGCAAATGGAAGTTCTCAAGATAAAATCAAAACTCAAATACATTTTATAGAGGAAGATTTTGTAACCTCTCCCTTCCTAATCGGCCTACTGGACTGCGGTATAATTGACCGTGATCGCGTATGCATAATGAAATTGTACGGCGAGTAGGCCTAAGCCTATCGCTTGGGAAAGAAAAGAACACCGGTCAGTAGGAGGACAGTGTACAACAGACCCTTCTTAAGGAAGAATCTATTCTGAACTTAATTCAAACACTGATGACAATTTTGAAATGGGTGGAATATAGTGCAATCGCTCTGTAAAACGGGTCTCATCACTGAAGACAACTGTACTCAGTCAGTGAGATTCCATGCCGTTTTATTTATTGATTAAGAAAACAGTAAATGTAGATAAGGTATTTAAACTTCAAAAACTATTTAAGTCGATTTAGATGGGAAGTAAGAAAGATTTCGTCTGTTTACAACAACCACCAATAGAAATAAAACACTGTAGCTTAGAACGAGAACAGAAAGCTGTTTTTTTTTTTTTTGCAATTACTGGGACATAATTTCTAATTAATCTAAGTAAAAATAACTATTTTGCGACAAGAAGTTAGAGCGTACATGTGTGTTAACGTGATAAACGACCAACTTCCTTTGAACATATTTTAATATATTCGCATGAGAACGTAATTCTTCCGAGAAGGCAAGTGAGGGTTCAAGAGGACGTAGGAGGCTATTTTGAAGAACGTTAAAACACGTGCCTGGTAACCGAGAGGCCGCGATATTTCTTAACTCGGATTTAATTGTATCCTTCATCTCTCCATCGTGTGAAGACTCTCAAGGAACAACACGTCATTCGAATTGTACGTTAAACGGTAGGTCCTTCTTTGCTGGTCGGGTAACTGGGGTAGAATAAGGCAAGGAAGTTGCAGGAATGGTGTCCAACTGGAAGATTTGCTCCAGACTCACGAGCCACACGAAATTATGATTATTATGTTTAATTGCTCGATTATAGTTGGGCACTCCAAGGATAAGTCATATTCAATTTACTACGATAATTCGTTATATGCCACCTCTTTATTTCTCCAAATATCAATATTCTACTAGTGTCTATATTTACATTTTGTCGTTCTGAACAGAGCAATCTCTCGCACCGCTTTTGAGAAAAATGTGCTACAGGGTGTCTTCTTGCTGAAAGCCCTCCTAAAACAAAACAAAAAATTTATCGTTTCACAAAACGTAGCTAGTTTATCGACAGTCTGTGATCTCCGCAGCCTGGTATAACCACGCAGGTCGCTGGCTAGCGGTCCCACAAAGTGTGGTGAGGGAACATCACTGTCGGCATCTAGACTTCCAAAGATTGTAAACTGTCTTTTCCCTGTGAGCATTGCGCCGCAGCAGTCAGAGCGGCGTGTCGTCCACACGGCGCGATCTCAGGGAGACCCCTCCTGGTCGGTTTACATCCCGTTTATGCGAACCGCGCGACGGTCCCACGCAAAGACACAGAACTCGAGGTGTGGCCTACCTATTGTCTCGGAGGTCGTTTCTTTCGTTCTCTGCGCCACGACTCTGCAATTATCCTTCCACAGAGCGGAGCTATCGTTACAGTTCCATTTCATATTGTTCTGCGGCGTAATTCCCTCTCTCTCTCTGCGTGTGTCCTTATGCCAACGCTTCTCCGACCACGCCCTACCACCCACGCAAAGCAAGTTGTCCTAAAGGGACTCTGTAATTGCCATTACGGATTTGTTCGATGCCTTTCTAACGCCTGGTTTGGACTGACGCAGAGCGTAGATTACCCGTTCAGCACAGACAGATGAACATTGTTTTTTTTTTGTGAGCCACTACACTCATCGTGGCTATGAACCTCACTACTGCAGTTACTGCTACTACTGCTACTACTGCTACTACAACGAGGGAAAAAAATCACAACACCAACGAGGAGTTGTGCGACATGAACTAAAGTTAGTGGGCTTGTTTCTACATCTGAAAGATCATGTCTATTCCAGTTACGTGACTGTCGCTGTGAGGATGCAGATTAGGCGTACTGTAAATACATGCTGTAGCGGTCGTGAGCGTTAATTACCTTTGACACTGGACGTGATAAGTTGACGCTAGTCAAGAATGCCTCTAAGTGGACAAAGACGCCATTTGAACACCTCATCGTGTTTGAACGAGTTCGTGTAATAGGGCTACAAAAACTGAATCTTCCTTCTGCGATATTGCAGAAAGACTTGTCAGAAATGTAGTCACTGTACATCATGGCTGGCAGCAGTGGTCATGAGAATATACATCGCAAGAATGGCGGGCTCTGGACAGTCACGTGCCACTATCGAGAGGAAAGATCGTATGGCTCTAGGGCGTCGTGCGGCACCTGCAGCAGCAATTGGAGCATTAGTTGGGACCACAGTGACACTATGAAGTGTTATAAATCGGTTACTTAGAGGAAAGCTCCGAGCCAGCATGCATTCGACTGACCCCAAACCACCGCTATTCGCAAATTCACTGGTGTCAAGCGAGAGCTCGTTGGACAGGATACAGGTCCATTGCGTTTTCTGATGAGAGCTGGTTCTGCCTCAGTGCCAGTGATGACCGTGTGTTGGTTATAGGGACGTCAATCTGTTTGCGTGCTAAACATTCTGTACC
Source organism: Schistocerca cancellata (assembly GCF_023864275.1). Taxonomy (NCBI): domain Eukaryota; kingdom Metazoa; phylum Arthropoda; class Insecta; order Orthoptera; family Acrididae; genus Schistocerca; species Schistocerca cancellata. The sequence goes on along the minus strand of NC_064631.1, from coordinate 602,093,454 downwards.
TGCACTTGGAGCTGTGGTCTGGGCTGCGATTGCGTATGACAGCAGGAGCACTCTCGTGGTCATCCCACGCACCCTGACTGCAAAACTGTGTGCCAGTCTGGTGATTCGACCCGTTGAGCTGCCATTCTTGAACAGCACTCCAGAGGGTGTTTTCCAACAGGATAACGATTGCCGGCATACCGCTATTGCAACCCAACATACCGCGAGATCAAAGGAGGCTGATATGCGGTCTGTGGTCGATGATATTTAGTAACTAAGACATCGGTCGGTTTTGACTTTCGTGGCGGCGCCCTGGCGATAGACGCACGTGCGGGAGACCTCAAATGGTGGCTACAATACCACACTTCATTCCATTCATGATCTGTAGACCAGTTTTGCAGGGTTTAGCTGTCAGTGCAATATCACTGCCCTATGTTTCTCGATCTGCATAAAGTAGTTTGCCCCTGAGATTCTAGTAATTTGTCTGTCTGCAAAAATTGGCGGCGGCTTTTGATATATGTCATAAACTTTTAGATATGTAATTGCTCTGCCGGCCGCGGTGGTCTCGCGGTTCTAGGCGCGCAGTCCGGAACCGCGCGACTGCTACGGTCGCAGGCTCGAATCCTGCCTCGGGCATGGATGTGTGTGATGTCCTTAGGTTAGTTAGGTTTAAGTAGTTCTAAGTTCTAGGTGACTGATGACCACAGCTGTTAAGTCCCATAGTGCTCAGAGCCATTTGAACCATTTTTGTAATTGCTCTGATTTTGCCGTCTATGCTTAGGCACCAGTGTGCTTAGAAGAGTGAGGAAAATAAAAAATTACAGCCGTAATATTCCTGACTTCGGCAGAAAATATAAACTAAACCCACTCAGCGTTTCTATGCGCGACTATAATAAAAAAGCGCCGCAATTGTTTAAGTACACCATACTGCCTTGTCACACTCAATCTGTTTGAATAATTCCATACACGGCAGTAAGTCTCCCTAAAAATTCTTTAACTAAATAAATAAACTATATCTGAAACAGCGCCTTGTATCCCATAAATTGTTTAAGTAAACAATATTCCACATATTACCGTATCTACCAGAAATTGTTTAAACAATATTCCATACACTGAAATCGATTTCCCACCAAATTATTTAAATAAATAGATAAATAAATAAACTATATGCCATAAAGTGTTGAAATAAACAGTATTCCACACATTGTCTAAATTGTTTAAACAATGTTCCATACACTGCAGTCGATTTTCCGCCAAATGGCCAATCAACTGAGCTTTTCTTCGCCAGTTTCCGAGTGGGGGAGGGGAGGGGGAGGGCTGGGGGGGTTGCCCAGAGGGGTTAATTATTTGACCGATTTAATTAATTAGTCTCTCAAATTGATATCAAAAGAGTGCTTGTATCGGCGAGGTGTGTTCACAGATGCCTGGGGGAGGAGGAGGGGGAGGGGGAGGAGAAGGAGGTGGAGGTGGAGGACGGTGGGGGTTTCTTGGAAAAGCACTTCACCAAACTACAGGTTAAGGATCTGTCAATCAAGAGGACACTATCCCCAGGGGGTCACAATAGTCTTAGCAGATCAGTAGCTTAAGGACCTGTCAATCAAAAGAGAACAATGGGCTTGTCACTGAATGTGTACTTGCCCCTGATGTAGGCAACCCGCAATGTGTGTCGACACTCTCTCTTCTTCACTCTTGGCCTGCTCGATCACCAGATCTGTCTCCAGTTGATCGCATATGGGACATCACTGGACGACAACGACTGCGTCATTCACAAACGGCATTAACCGTCCCTATATTGACCTAACAAGTGCAACAGACTTGGAACTGCGTCCCACACCTGACATCCGACACTTGTACAACACAAGGCACGCACGTTTGCGTGCTTACATTCAACATTCTCGTGGTTACATCGGTTTTTAATGTACCAGCATGTCACATTTTCAATGACTAACCTCGCGCCTGTATTAACTTGTGGTCTTGCAATGTTAATGATTTAAATGTGTTACCATGGCAAATGTATTCCGGAAATTTCATTACTGTGCATTAATTATTTTTTGGTGTTGCGATGTTTTTCCAGCAGGGCGTATTACTACTACTATAAACTCGCCTCACTGAGACAAGGTCAAGCCGACGTGTGGCCTGCAGCTCTTTGTAAAACCATTCCGACATGTTGTTGTTGTTGTCTTTGTGGTCTTCAGTGGAGACAGAGTTGATGTTATTCTATCCTGTGTGAGCCTCTTCATCTCCGAAAAACTGCTGCAACCTACAACTTTCTCAATCTGCTTAGTGTATTCATCTTCTGGTTTCTCTCCACAATTTTTACCCTCCACACTTTCCTCCAGAACTAAATTGGTGATCCCCTGATGTCTCAGAATTTGTCCTATCAATCGATCCCTTCTTTTGGTCAAATTGTGCCACAAATTTCTTGTCTTCCCAGTTCCATCCACTACTTCCTCATTAGTTCCAAGATCGACCCATCTAATCTTCAGCATTGTTCTGTAGCACCACATTTCAAAAGCTTCTATACTCTTTTTATCTGAACTGTTTATCGCCCATGTTTCACTTAGATACACGGCTACATTCCAGAAAAATAGCTTCAAAAAAGACTTCCAGACACTTAAATCTATGTTCGATGTCAACAAATTTATGTTCTTCAGAAATGCTTTTCTTGCCATTTTCAGTCTACATTTTATATGCTCTCTACCTCGGCCATTGTCAGTTATTTTGCTACCCAGATAGTAAAACTAATCTACTACTTTAAGTGTCTCGTTTCGTAATCTGCTTCTCGTAGCATCACCTGATTTAATTAGACTGCATTCCGTTACCCTTGTGTTGCTTTTGTTGATGTTCATCTTATATCTTCATTTCAAGACACTGTTCATTTCGTTCAGCTGCTCTTCCAAGTCCTTTGCTGTATCTGGCAGAATTAAAATATCATCGGCAAAACTCAAAGTTTTTATTTCTTCTCACTAAACTTTAATTCCCGCTCCAAATTTTTCTCTCGTTTCCTTTAGTGCTTGCTCAATGTACAGTTTGAATAACATTAGGGGTGGGCTACAACCGTGTCTCACTACTTTTTCAACCACTGCTTCCCTTTCATGTCCCGCGACTCTTATAGCTACCGTCTAGTTTCTGTACAAGTTGTAAATATCCTTCCATTCGCTGTATTTTATCTCTTCTACTTTCAGAGCTTCAGCGAGTAGTCCACTCAACGTTCTTAAAAGTCATAAATGTAGGTTTATTTTCCTTAATCTACCTTCTAGACTAAGTCGTAGAATCAGTATCGCCTCACGTGTTCCTACTTTTCTGCAGAATCCAAACTGATGTTCCCCGAGGTCTGCTTCTATCAGTTTTTCCATTCTTCTGTAAAGAATTCTAGTATTTTGTAACCATGACGTATTATACTGATAGTTCCGTAATTTTCAGACCAGTCAGCAATTGCTTTCTTTGGAACTGGATTTACTACATTCTTCTTGAAGTCTGAGGGTATTTCGCCTGTTTCATACATCTTATACACCAGATGGAAGAGTTTTATCATGGCCGGAATTCCCTAGGTTTCTAGGTTTATCAGTAGTTTTGAAGGAATATCATCCACTCCCGGGACCTTTTTCGACTTAGGTCTGTCATTGCTCCATCAAATTCTTCTCGCAGTATCATGTCTCCATTCTCATCTTCATCTACGCCCACTACTATTTCTATAATACCGATTCCAAGTTCATCTCTCTTTACACACTCCTTCCACCTTTCAGCTTTCCCTTCTTTTCTTAGGAGTGCTTTACCATCTGGGCTCTTGATATTCATACAACAGCTTCTTTTTTCCCCAAAGGCCTATTTAATTTTCGAGTCTGCGGTGTCTATCTTTGTCCCAATGAGATATGCTTCCAAATCCTTACATTTGTCCTCTAGCCATTTCTACTTAGCAGTTTTCCACTTCATGTCAACCTCATTTATTAAACATTTGTATTCCCTTTCGCCTGCTTCATTTATTGCATTTTTAAATTTTTTCTTTTTATCAGTTACCTTCAATATCTCTTGTGTTACCCAAGGATTTCTACCAGGCCTTGTCTTTTTAACTATTTGATCCTCTGCTGCCGTCACTATTTCATCTCTTAAAGCTACCAATTCGTCTTTTACTGCATTCCTTTCTCTGATCCTAGTCAACCGATGACTAATGCTCCCTGTGAAACTCTCAGCAACCTTCGGTTCTTTCAACTTATTCAAGTCTCATCTCCTTAATTTCCTACCTTCTTCCGATTACTTCAGTTTTAATCCACATGTCATGACCAACAAATTGTGGCGAAAGTTCACATCTGCCCTAAGAAATGTCTTTCAATTTAAAATTTGGCTTCTGAATCTCTGTCTAACCATTATATAATCAATATGAAACATTCCGGTGTCTTCAGGTCTCTTAGATTTGCACAATCTTTTTTTCATTATTCTTAAACCAAGTGTTACTAATGATTAAATTATGTTGTTGTTGTTGTTGTGGTCTTCAGTCCTGAGACTGGTTTGATGCAGCTCTCCATGCTACTCTATCCTGTGCAAGCTTCTTCATCTCCCAGTATCTTCTGCAACCTACATCCTTCTGAATCTGCTTAGTGTATTCATCTCTTGGTCTCCCTCTACGATTTTTACCCTCCACACTGCCCTCCAAAGCTAAATTTGTGATCCCTTGATGCCTCAAAACATGTCCTACCAACCGATCCCTTCTTCTAGTCAAGTTGTGCCACAAACTTCTCTTCTCCCCAATCCTATTCAATACCTCCTCATTAGTTACGTGATCTACCCACCTTATCTTCAGCATTCTTCTGTAGCACCACATTTCGAAAGCTTCTATTCTCTTCTTGTCCAAACTAGTTATCGTCCATGTTTCACTTCCATACATGGCTACACTCCATACAAATACTTTCAGAAACGACTTCCTGACACTTAAATCTATACTCGATGTTAACAAAGTCCTCTTCTTGAGAAACGCTTTCCTTGCCATTGCCAGTCTACATTTTATATCCTCTCTACTTCGACCATCATCGGTTATTTTACTCCCTAAATAGCAAAACTCCTTTACTACTTTAAGTGTCTCATTTCCTAATCTAATTCCCTCAGCATCACCCGACTTAATTTGACTACATTCCATTATCCTCGTTTTGCTTTTGTTGATGTTCATCTTATATCCTCCTTTCAAGACACTGTCCATTCCGTTCAACTGCTCTTCCAAATCCTTTGCTGTCTCTGACAGAATTACAATGTCATCGGCGAACCTCAAAGTTTTTACTTCTTCTCCATGAATTTTAATACCTATTCCGAATTTTTCTTTTGTTTCCTTTACTGCTTGCTCAATATACAGATTGAATAACATCGGGGAGAGGCTGCAACCCTGTCTTACTCCTTTGCCAACCACTGCTTCCCTTTCATGCCCCTCGACTCTTATAACTGCCATCTGGTTTCTGTATAAACTGTAAATAGCCTTTCGCTCCCTGTATTTTACCCCTGCCACCTTCAGAATTTGAAAGAGAGTATTCCAGTTAACATTGTCAAAAGCTTTCTCTAAGTCTACAAATGCTAGAAATGTAGGTTTGCCTTTTCTTAATCTTTCTTCTAAGATAAGTCGTAAGGTCAGTATTGCCTCACGTGTTCCAACATTTCTACGGAATCCAAACTGATCTTCCCCGAGGTCGGCTTCTACTAGTTTTTCCATTCGTCTGTAAAGAATTCGCGTTAGTATTTTGCAGCTGTGACTTATTAAACTGATAGTTCGGTAATTTTCACATCTGTCAACACCTGCTTTCTTTGGGATTGGAATTATTATATTCTCTGCAAAATTCTACAGGTGGCATCCTATTTCATTCCTTTCTCCCAGTCCATATTCAACCACTATTTTTCCTTCTTTTCCCTTTCCTAATATCGAATTCCAGTCCCCATCACAATTAAATGTTCGTCTCTTTTAACTATCCGAATAACATTTTTATTTCATCCTATATTTCTTCAATATCTGCGGAGTTAGTTGAAATGTAAATTTGTACTATTGTGGTAGGTGTGGACTTCGTGCCTATCTCGGCTACGTTAAAGCGTCCACTATGCTGTTCATAGTACCTTATACGCATTTCTATTTTCTTATTCATTATTAAACCCACTCCTGTGTTACTACTATTTGACTTTGTATTTACATCCATGTATTGCCTGACCAGAAGACCTATTCCTCCTGCCACAGAACTTCACTAACTCCCACTTAGTGCTCATTTGCTGTAAACATCTTATTGCTGATACTAGCTAATAATGCAATAGTACAGCCTTCTGAAGAAAAGCAGTAAGTGCTCGAAACAGCTAAGGAAATTAAATTTGTTTTACGCAAATGGTTGCATGATTATTTCGATTAACGATCAAACATACCAAACAGAAAAAAATGACAGAAACAATAAGGCAAAGAAGACTTTTGACGATTTTTATGTAGGCTAAATGACAACAGGCAGACCAAATAGATCTTTCTCACATTGAAAATATAAGAACAAGCTGTACTCAAAAAGTTATAAAAATAATTTTAAAAAATCCAACATAAAATACGCGCAATTAACAGAAAGACCTGTTTTTAGAAGAAATGTATAAAATGTAAAAGAATTCCAAGACTAGAGGTGCAAGATAACAGGCGTGAAGTAGTGGGAAGACGAGACAATATCGGAGGCAAAGATAGGAGCAAATGAAAAGGGATTGAAACGGTCATGCGGCACTAGATGGTGAAAGTCAATGAAAAAACAGCACTAATATAGACAGGGATACGTAGAGCAGTTGCAAAGTCAATTTGAACTGAAAAACGTTCCACTGAGTAAGTTTGCAAAGGAATTTAACGGAGAAAGCACATTGATTAGCTCTATACAGAAAAGAAAAACTGTATATTCGGATACATGAATCCGTACGAATTCATACCAAACTTGTTAGAAGGAAAAGCCTTCAAAAACTAAGGCGGGTGGATCGAAGCAACTACAGTGTGAAGTGTACCTAGTCAACGGAGTAAACAGCAACCAAATGGTGCAAAGAACGGGAGACAGAGGATACTGCTGCTGTTGACTGATTACATGCTACAATGTGCTTCGGGCCTACGTAAATATTTGTTTAACTTTAAAACGAAAATATTCCTATTCACTCTAAGGAAAAGGGGCCTTCAGGGTTAGAAAGACTTTGTGACCATTATATTTCTGTTCACTCTAAGGCAAAGAGGCCTTCAAGGTTAGAGAGGCTTTGTGACCCTTACTAAATTTATGGCAGAAAACTGACGTCTGTCCATTGATAATTTACATTATAGTTTATGGAATTACGGAAGTTTATAAACTTCTGTCATAACGTTTGTGGATTAGTCCATAAACATTTATCTGTCAAAATGCAGAGCATCATTCTGAAGCCTAGACGAGAATGCAACGTCTATTTGGAAACTGCCTTCGTAATGTGAAAGTGTATGTTAGCGATTACTTAAAAATTACGTGGATTATTTGTCGGTAATGTTATTGAAGACAACTTTTTGTGTCATTGGGAGTTTGTTAATATCAACACTCTGAAAGGGAGACATCTGCTTAATGCTCTGTTATCAGTTACAATTATCGTCTCATAGCTGATAAATGCCAAACTTATAAACGAAAGAGAAATCTATTGTTTGCACTATACGTTTTGGACATGTACGTCGTCATCTCAACCATCGGACGCTTTCCACACTTTGCACGCCTGGTGCCTATTGGAAGTGCTGAAGGCAGCGAGAATGCGTCCTCTAGATCGACGATACTACGCCGTCGGTGGGACACACAATGTATATTTTATGAGGCACCATAAGGGAATGTGGTACGCGGAACGGCTGCTGACATTGCTGACATAGGTGATCATAAGTGCTGCTTTCTGACGGGAGCACATCCTGTGTGGCGTGTAAACGGAAGATAAACTCGAGCTTAAATGACTCGAAAATGTAAGCCGCTGCACTATTACCTCACTCCGGGTGACACGTGGAAAAGAGGCTTGGAATGTGACCCAGTCATTGGATGCATATTTTTACGCCGCCATGCCGTTAGCATTTTTCAAAGTATCTTCTGATTGGTTTGACGCAGCCCGCCACGAGTTACTCGTGCCAACCTTCTCATCTCAGAGCACCTCTGTCAACCTACGTCGCAATTATTTGCCGGTTTTATGCCAACCCCTGGCTTCTAGTACAGCTTCCTCTAGTATCACGAAAGTTATTCCCTGATATTTCAACAGGTGTCCCATCAACCTGTCCTTTCATCTTGTCAGTGTTTTTCATATATTTCTTTTCTTGCTGATTCTGTGGGGAACCTCCTCATTCCTTACATTTTCGGTCCACCTAATATTTATTCCTCTACAGCACTACGTCTCAAAAGCTTCGATTCTCGTCTTTCAGGTTTTCGAGCAGTCCATGTTCCACTACCATACAATGCTGAGCTCAAAACGTACATTCGTAGAAGTTCAGTCCTCAAATTAAGGCCTGTGTTTGATACTAGTAGACTTATATTGGGCAGGAATACCATTATTGCTAATGATAATCTGCTTTCTGTGACATCATTGCTCCGTCCGCCAAGGATTATTCTGCTGCCTAGATAGCAGTATTCCTTGACTTCGTCCACTTCGTGATCTTAAATCCTGATGTTAACTTTCTCGCTGTTCTGATTTCTCATACTTCTCATTAATTTCGTCTTTCTTCGATTTACTCTCATTCCATCTTCTGTACCCATCAGTGTGTTCATCTCGTTCAACAGATCCAGCAATTCTTTTTCATTTTCACTGAGGATAGCAAATCCATCAGTAAATCTTATCGTGGATATCCTTTCACCCTGAATTTTAATACCGTACTTGAATCTTTATTTTATTTCCTTCATTGCTTCTTCGTTCTGAATAGTACGGCCCAAGGACTATATCTCCGTCTTCCACCCTTTATATTCTGAGCACTTCGTTCTTAGTTTCCCACTCTTGGTTCCTGTACGTATTGTAGTCAAATATTGGTGACGGATAAAAATTCTTCCGGTGATCTCTGAGTTAGGAACTCCACACTAGTGTCCTCTACAGAGGTGAGCAACAATGTTGGTAGGGTAAAGAAATAAAAATCTTTAAGTTTTGACTCTGACATTGTAAATGCTGAGAGATAAGTCAAAGCACTTGGTAGATCAATAGAACAGTATAGCGTACTGGGAAAGAAAGCTTCCTGACACAGCTTGTCTAAAAGAAGGGATGGGTGATAGAACACATCCTGAATCATCAAGGAATAGTTAATTTGTTATTGAACGGCTATGTGTGGGGCAGGGGAACTTGTAGAGAGAGATCAATAAATAAGTACAGTAAACAGGTTTAAGCGGATTTACATTGTAGTAGCTATGCAGATCTGAAGACACTGGCGTGGAGACTTGGATCACACCGAACTTAGGACTGACGACCAGAACATGGGGAAATAATGATGAGAAAAGCTTAGACGCAGCAGGGCATGCACGCATACTGTTTCCAGTATAGTCATCGCAGCACGAAGCTATCCCCAGCAGAAAAAAAAACTGTAGTATGGTGAAACTACCTCAGAGCTTTCATTTCACAGGGAAGAGGAGTCCATCCAGAATATTTTGGGAATCGAAACGTGCACATTTACGTTCAAGGAAAAGCGCGTACAACGAGAGATCTGTCCAAACAAGAAATTTCATCGGGGAGTTCGTTTATATCGTATCTTCGTCAAAGAATTCGGTCGCCAGACAACTTAATCATGTTCTGTGCATCTTGAAGCTCCTGCAAGTTTATAAAAGACTGCGACCACAATTCGTTTTTAATTTTAGGCAAGAATTGATAATCACAGGGGAGCCATCCCAGGTCTGTTCAGAGAATGGTGAAACAAATATCTTTCTAAACTTTTCAAGAGTTCTCGAATTCCTTAAGACATGTACGAACGAGGAAGGTTATGCACGTACGAATCAACCTGCTTCCCATATCTGTTTTAATTGCCCTTAAAAGCGTTGAATACTGAACCTATATGACCACTTTGATACATAAATTGTATGCTACCTGTTGGCCAGTTTCATTTTTTTTCACTTCTTGTCTGATATCCATTACACGTTTATGACATATGTGCATCACACTGGAAGACTTGAAAAGACTGAATTATACTTTTGCTATTCGTTATACTTAGCTGTTATGTGCGACTCTTCTACCATACATCACTGCTTCTCGAATGGCAGATTACAACATCACATTTCATTTCAAGCAGCCACCGCGACTGAAGTTGACATTTCGATATTTGAGAAAAGATTACATCTCAGAAAATAAACCTTACCTTTGTATATGAATTATATGGGAAACACATTTTCGATCATTTTCTGTTAAACTTATGTAACTGATATTTCATTCTTCTTCTTCTTCTTCTTCTTCTTCTTCTTCTTCGAGCATCGGTGATATAAGGTTTTATCATTCCTGGAATATGCATTCTGGGTTAAACAATAATGCTCTTTGAATTATTTCCCCTTAATTTTGGTAGCATAGTACGAAACCCTACGTTGCCGTACTAATGAAGTTTGTTTTGTGTAATTTTTGCTTTGTAGATCAGTTAAAAGTAGTCAGTTCGGTGACGCGATGATCGCGCACCGTAAGCACTTTACCTTTTTCTCATTTCAACATTTGTATATTGACCCTGCAGCCTATGTTTAAAACAAAGTTTGATTGTGACTATTATTATTATGCGAAACTAACTCCTTGCGCTAACGATTAACAATAACACAGCTTCTCGTCACCAAGTGCGTTGCTTTCAAACGACGACTGCTAGGGCTGAAGCTAATTCTTGCACGAGAGAGAATGTAAACTCATACGAGTAAAACTCATTTGATGCCGTAAGGAAAGACTGATAAAGTTAATACCGTTTTGGCAATTTTATGATTACATGTTTTTTTCTTATTGACAACATTTTAGATTGATGAACAGATTTAAGATAACAAAAAGCATACAGGAAAGAAAGATGATACATTACACTACGCTTCTACGCTTCTACTGAGGAGACAGACGTCTCTTTGAAGAGGTAAAATTGATGTAGTTCCTGGCGTTTCAGCAGAAAATAGTACAGTCTACATTGTTTCTGTTCTGAAATTTCGGTCTATCAGTATGACTTTCCTAGAATTCTTGGAACGTTTCATGAAAGACATTTCCCATTTGCAGTTCCGTATGTGCTGCATGACAGAAACATAATTTGAGCTCGGGATTAGCGTTAAGCCCATATATTGTCCGAGGAATGGCAAGTCGTTTACCGAGTGTGGCAGCGATACGTAATATGTGGGCATAGCTATATTTTGACAGAAAAGGAGATTGTGGGGGTATTGGCCTATCCAGCTTTTGGGCTATCTCGAGAAGTGTGTGTGGTTGGTTAGTTGCTCTACTATGGTAAAAGTTCCTTCTGTCGCCAGCCACCTGTCTATCAGTGGCATTTTTCTAGCATTCGTAACCAAATTACTAACGTATAAATACTTTCTAAATAAGCAAATGGATGTGGGGCTATGCTCATCACGATGTACATCAGTGGTAAATAGCCAGGTCCCTACTGCCCACTAGTGGGTATTCCAGCCTTCATGGTGAGCAAATTTTAAAATATTTTCATGAGGCTTCTATAAAATTCCGCGTGACAATTTAAATTTCAGAAAACATACTTCGCCTGAAGATGATGGATACGCAATCCATTGAAACGTTGCGACTAGAAGACGACGCCACTCGGCTGATAACCCGTGAAGATTTCATAACATACTAATTGTGTCACCCGCACATAAGTTTAGTTGACATTACGTAAATGAAACTGAATAGGTCTGTAGCGCGATCGCAAACAGGCGAGCCTTTTGCCTTAACAGCTCGCACATCTCTCCCATACCACCCAGCTGTGAGAGACAAGCAGAGCTTGAAGTCGGCGCAGTCCCCACCCCATGCGTGAGACGCATGCGCAGGGGAACATTAGGGTTTAACGTCCCGTCGACATCGAGTTCATTAGTGACGCCATGCGTAGACAACGATGTACGGCAGAAGCTCCTTTGTTTGCGGTCTCACTGGTCGGTATGCAGATAGGTTTGTGTGAGTGAACTCGTGACTTCAGCTTCGCATAAAATACTGTGAAATATTGTGAGCGCATGGCTGCAAAAAGAAATACGTTAGTGCCTATTTACAATTCTAGAGATGGGGTTCATAGAATCTGTTGTAAATAAATAACGTCCAATGTTCGTAGGCTTTCATGGCCGATGTCATTTGGGTTAAAATAATTTGGAGTATTGGGACGCTTCATTGCACCTACTATAAAAGCTAAATTGCCGACGTATCGGCCGACTTTCTGCGGTTCCCTTCAGAGCAGTTCACTGCGGTATATTAAGACTGATGAGGTCATGTGCATTCACAACGAAGTTCTTAGACGCGTGCAACGTGGAGAGCATTCAATGGACCCTTAGTGCCGCGTAGAAATTTGCCTACAAGGTAGCACGGGCAATAGCGTTCCCACAGGCACCGTTCCATAACGACTTCTTCAAACTGTCCAGTGACATATCAGATCTATGACGGTAGCCATCAGAGAACCGACAGTATATAAAGGACCACATTCAACAACATACCGCAGTGAACTGCCCTGAAGAGAACCGCAGCAAGTCGGCCGAAACGTCGGCAATTATATAAATGTGAGAAAAAACTAATCAGTGGTCTGTTTTGAGAATTAATCAAAAAACGTACATGACATTGCTGAAAACATCGTCGCTTTGCAGTTAAGTGATATCGGTGCATTTTGCACAACCTGATTTTACCACACTTTTTCGTATGCAATTATAAGTCACAACAGATTCGCCAACTGTTACGCAAGAAAATCAGCACTATATGGTGCCATTTAGCGCATATTGATGGCACTTCATCGCCAAACAGCATATACTAAACACCCAACCAATAGCCAGGAGGGAGCCGTAAAAGTTTTGGGATATCAGTGGTCAAGGTAACCACGGCGGTCAAAATATACCCGGTTTACGGTACCTCATATCTTGTGGAACCACGCTTATGTTTTGACCAAAGGGAGAAATCGCCTGAATATTTTCAAAAGGAGATATCTTCCTTTGTTCCTTACGATAACTGAGACTTGTATAAAGCAGTTTCACAATGTCAGGGTCATGGATATCAGTAATGATTTAATTACCTAAATGTAATTTCATCAGACACCATGCTTCTGCGTACATGAAGTCTAAATAAGAAGATAGATTTAATTACAGTAAACTTTTTCTATGAAGACACATTCGTCTAATCTTAGCGGAAGTTCGACGTGGAGAATTTGATAAGAAATTGTTATTACCGTGTACATGCTTTAACTTGTTGTAACTTTGCTTTATAGCATTTACAACGTGAAGTTTACTTCCCTACTTTGTAAATCACCATTACTGTCGTATTTTACTTCCAACAGAGATACAAAAGTGGACGATATGTACAAAAGGTTGACTACCTCTGAGGTACATGTTAGATATCGTGACCTACACTACTGGCCATTAAAATTGCTACACCAAGAAGAAATGCAGATAATAAACGGGTATTCATTGGACAAATATACTATACTACAACTGACATGTAATTACATTTTCACCCAGTTTGGGTGCATAGATCCCGAGAAACCAGTACCCAGAACAACCACCTCTGGTCGTAATAACGGCCTTGATACGCCTGGGTATTGAGTCAAACAGAGCTTGGATGGCGTGTACAGGTACAGCTGCCCAAGAGTAGTGACTGGCGTATTGTGACGAGCTAGTTGCTCGGCCACCATTGACCAGACGTATTAAATTGAGGAGAGATCTGGAGAATGTACTGACCAGGGCAGCAGTCAAACATTTTCTGTATCCAGAAAGGCCCGTACAGGAATTGCAACATGCGGTCGTGCATTATCCTGCTGAAATGTAGGTTTTCGCAGGGATCAAATAAGGGTAGGGCCATGGGTCGTAACACATCTGAAATGTAACGTCCAATGTTCAAAGTGCCGTCAATGCGAACAAGAGGTGACCGAGACGTGTAACCAATGGCACCCCATACCATCACGACGGGTTATACGCCAGTATGGCGATGACGATTACACGCTTCCAATGTGCGTTAAACGCGATGTCACCAAACACGGATGCGACCATCATGATGCTGTAAACAGAACCTGGATTCATCCCAAAAAATGACGTTTTGCCATTCGTGCACCCGGGTTCGCCGTCGAGTACACCATCGCAGGCGCTCCTGTCTATGATGCAGCGTCAAGGGTAACCTCAGCCATGGTCTCCGAGCTGATAGTCAATGTTGCTGCAAACGTCGTCTAACTGTTCGTGCAGATGGTTGTTGTCTTGCAAACGTCCCCATCTGTTGACTCAGGGATCGAGACGTGGTTGCACGATCCGTTACAGCCATTCGGATAAGATGGCTGTCATCACGACTGCTAGTGATACGAGGCCGTTGGGATCCAGCACGGCGTTCTGTATTACCCTCCTGAACCCACCGATTCCATATTCTGCTGACAGTCATTGAACCTCGACCAACGCGAGCAGAAATGTCGCGATACGATAAACCGCAATCGCGATAGGCTACAATCCGACCTTCGAAAGTCGGAAGCGTGGTGTCACGCATTTCTCCTCCTTACACGAGGCATCACAACAACGTTTCACCAGGCAACGCCGGTCAACTGCTGTTTGTGGATGAGAAATCGGAAACTTTCCTGTCAGCGCGTTGTATGTGTCGCCACCGGTGCCATGCCTGTGTGAATGCTCTGAAAAGCTAATCAGTTGCATATCACAGCATCTTCTTCCTGTCGGTTAAATTTCGCGTATGTAGCACGTCATCTTCGTGGTGTAGCAATTTTAATGGCCAGTAGTGTATTTACCGTCGTTACAGCTTATTTAGTGGTATTGGATGTAAAAGGAATCCACGTTGAACGGGTACGCGGCTTCTGGACGACCGCTGTGGGAAGCTGTCGGCGTCCCTTTGTGGGCCGCGGGGTGGCGGTGGCGGCCGGCCGGCGCATCCAGTATTCCAGGCGGCCGCTGCTAATAGCGCTGCTCGCCGTCCACCGCGCATCCTGATGGGCTGGGCCGGCGGCAGTGGAGGCGGAGGCGGAGGCGGAGGCGGAGGCGGAGGCGGAGGAAGCCTCTCTCTGCACGGCGGCGAGTGCCGCTGCGTGCTCGCCGCCTCTAATGCGGCTGGCCTGACCTCTCCCACAGCACAGGCGGCCCCACGTGGCGTTTTGGCGCTATCGTAAGGCGGCTTCATGTGCAAACAGGATGAAATGTGATCTCTCAAGTTTTCCCGTCGTCTTAATTAACGATATTCTATTTATGGATGTTCATTCTACTGCACGGACGAGGGACTTCAGCTGACGATATAAATGAGAGAAAATACCACCACAGTTGTTACTTGAGGACGTCTTTATTGTGTCACACGACTAGTTTCTGCGGCACATTACCGCCATCCTCCGGCCTCATCACTGCCAAATGTGTTTTTGATTTCCTTAGCGCATTTACTGTGGGGTCCTTGCTACTGGCACACGTGGGCTAGTGTTCTCCAGGAGTCTATACTCGACACCGTGTTGTCTGCAATGCCATAAAATTATCATATATTTAACGATGTGCTTCCGAGTACTCACTCATCCATTTTGTTGTCGTAAGACCAGAGTTAAACTCGCAGCATCTGGAGAAGGCGACTGTGCGCCACAATAATCAACAGTTCGACTGAACGCCATTAAACTGCAGGAAAGTAGGAGTACTGTAGATGTTCACATGGCAGGAACACGGTAACGACAATAAGGGGGTGTTCATAAAAGTGTTATTCTTCACCCCGAAAAAAAGAACAGTAAAGTTATGAACTAAATTTTGTGTTTGTTTGCAGGTACGTATCTGCAGTTCTGGTACAAGTTTAACATTTGCGCCACGTTACCGTGCCCACTTCAGGAGCCAAAACAAAATCATGCAGTTCGTTTCTTCGTTTCAAAGGGAACAACAGTTTATTGTTACTTGGTGAATGTGTGTAATAATGCACCATCATTTGATATACTGGTAAGGTGGTGAGATGGTGCAAATTCTCCCATTGTGGTGAAACATGCCCGAATGGCGAAGAATGAACGGGCAGGCCACCTCTCTGTGAAGAACTAAGTATCAAAAGAGAAGAGGAGACAGGGGAACTCTGACACCGGCGTATAAGTATCGAGGCGATAGTGGAAAAGAATCAGTCAGAGATCTGTTTTATACATCCTGTGTGGCATTCTGAACGTGACAAAAGTCGCCGCTACGCCGTTGATGATTTTTCTTCACAACAACGCTCCAGGTCCGTCCGTCCAGGACGCGAACACACACGCTGCTTCTACGGTCTGTATAATTTTGCTCCAATCAGATGACACTTTATGATTCCAGAGTCCTTTCCAAGTCTCAAATATTTCTGATGCATATACGCAGATTGAAGCGACGAATAAAAATTTGTACCAAGCCGGATCTCCTGCTCACGAGGCGCATACGCTCACCACTACGCAACCCTGGTACAGTGGCTTTGTATAGCTGCACTCAGTACCGTAGCGCGCCTCCATCCTCAATCCAAATTTCCATTCACACCTCAGCCTACTCTCCATTCCCCCTGAACTCGAATAACATTCTCCTGATATGCCCCCCAGTGATAGCTTTTTATTTCTTTGGATGAAGATCACATTCCATAGCAGGCATTTCCCGAATAACTGCGATATGTTTCCCGAAACGCAACGTTTCCTGAACAACTAAAATGCAGTTTTCTACAAGTACAAAATCATTGGGAAAATGTGACACACTGAAGGGTGATTACGTATAAAAGGATTAACACCAGGTTTCTTCATTGCAGCTTGATTTTGCGATAATTGACGCTAGAATGACTGCCCTTCGTGCTGTGTCGTCCGAACAATACACAGCCAGGGAAAAAACGCCACAGGCGCATAGATCCGAGCTGGTGCCAGCGCCATAGAGACTCGCCACTTGGACGAGTTTCCACCAGCGCCATGGGCGGCGCTGAGGATGAAGATATCGACTCCGCCTCGGCCAATTGCCGTCCGAGTACAGTCCGCCAATGATGGGACAACAAAGGACAGAAGCCTACTAAGAAGACAGAAGAGCATGTCTCCCCCCACTTGATCTTAGTTCGTCGCCCAGCGCTGACTTACACAGTGAACGTCGTTTAGTGAACTCTTAGAAGTGAATAGACTGTTGTCGTAAATTGCTTTTGCTACGTACTGTCTAGTTTACCTACGATTAGCCATTGACGGCCTGCAGTGTTGCAGACTTCATTATTCAACAAGTCACAAAGGTAAATAACCTTTCTAACGCACTTGTCTCACTTTGTTACTGATTTGTTGGGGTGTTGTAGAACCTTTGTTCTCCTACCCTTTGACCTCACCCTGGGGCATAGCTGTGTAATAGTGGCAGGGAGAAATTGTCTTAGCGGTGTACTGCACCAGAAGTCGTTTCACGAACTCATAACTCGGTCTACCGTAACAATATTGGCAACTCGGTCTCTTCAGTAGCCTTTACAAAACTGGCGACGAGGATTTACAAAACTTCGTATATGGATAAAAATAGGTGCAATGAAATTGACCCAGGAAAGAGCATTTCATTAAAGGATGCTATATTTTCGTGAGCTGCATTTCAGCCTACGGACCAAAATCCATCGACATGCAGCGTTATTCAGATCCATGCCATACCTTTCGACATTGAGACGAAATCCCTTTACCATTAGAGCATTATTCACCAAGATGAGCGTTTGTGGAAAATGTTATATCCTTGCAGATTTAGTGAAGTTAAATTTCGAGGAATGCAAGCCTCGAAGAATACAGACTACCTGACATGGTCAGTCTTCTAGGACGCGACCTATAATTACAAATTCTGAAGTTCTCTTCTGCGAACATTTTATCTGCCAAAATCGCAATTGGTTGTTCTGTGACGACTACTTTCGGTAAGGTTGAATTGCCGTTCACAGCTCTGAAAATGCATTAGATGTACGCTAAAGATGAATATTCGACTTGAATACGTAATGTAAGACAACAGGGAAACATGAATTACATAGACTACTACGTTAGTACAAGCAGTAGCGTCTGCAGCGGCCGTTATAGGGAGACACTTTGCATAATCGATAACAATATCCACAATCATAAGTAAAATAATACGAGGTTTATTCGTAACCAAAGTACCTCGAGGTAATACCAATGCTGGTATTAGCAGATTTCTGCTTGCAATACACGTCGGTCAGGGGCCTGAAAAGCGTAGTAAATCGCCGAAACTGGTAGCCAAATAAAATAAGTTTGGAAACTAAATGGCTGAATTGCTTTTAATTTGACGTCCTTTTTGTAAGAGAACAGCACAATCAGAGCATTAGATAGCGTACTTATAACTTTGGTAGAACATAATTTGATAAATCATAAACGTTTTATAAACAACAACGTGAGATTAAAATATTATTCGTAAGGATTAAATACACACAATTGTATAATTTGGTAGATCATAAGAATAATAAGTCGAAACGTATACAACAATTTTGATACCATTATGAAAAGGAAAGTTGCCACTCGCCATCGTATAGCGGAGATGCTGAGTCGCAGACAGGCAAAACAAAAAGACTGTCACAAATAAAGCTTTAGGCCCGTAAGGCCTTCGTCGAAAACAGACGACACACACACACACACACACACACACACACAAACGCGCGCGCTCGCGCAAAACGCAACTCACTCACAGTCCGAGGCAACTGTAGCCACACGCAGTGGTCTGCAGCCTGCAGGTGCGTTTGCGTGTGTGTGTGTGTGTGTGTGTGTGTGCGTGCGTGTGTCGTCTATTTTCGACGAAGGCCTTACGAGCCTAAAGCTTTATTTGTGACAGTCTTTTTGTTGTGCCTGTCTGCGACTCAGCAATTCCGCTATACGATGGCGAGTGGCAACTTTCCTTTTCATAATATTGTTACATTCCATCCTGGATATTCCATTGTTTGACTTAATTTGACATCATGTTACACATGTAAGTTAATAATGTTCATGCGTTCTAGTTTACTATAGAATATACAGGGTGTTTCAAAAA
This sequence comes from Schistocerca cancellata, assembly GCF_023864275.1. Taxonomy (NCBI): domain Eukaryota; kingdom Metazoa; phylum Arthropoda; class Insecta; order Orthoptera; family Acrididae; genus Schistocerca; species Schistocerca cancellata. Next base: position 602,074,423 of record NC_064631.1, on the reverse strand, counting down.
TGACCGGTATATTTGAAACGGCAATAAAAACTAAACGAGCAGCGATAGAAATACACCGTTTGTTGCAATATGCTTGGGACAACAGTACATTTTCAGGCGGACAAACTTTCGAAATTACAGTAGTTACAATTTTCAACAACAGATGGCGCTGCAAGTGATGTGAAAGATATAGACGACAACGCAGTCTGTGGGTGCGCCATTCTGTACGTCGTCTTTCTGCTGTAAGCGTGTGCTGTTCACAACGTGCAAGTGTGCTGTGGACAACATGGTTTATTCCTTAGAACAGAGGATTTTTCTGGTGTTGGAATTCCACCGCCTAGAACAGTGTTGTTGCAACAAGACGAAGTTTTCAACGGAGGTTTAATGAAACCAAAGGACCGAAAAGCGATACAATAAAGGATCTGTTTGAAAAATGTCAACGGACTGGGAACGTGAGGGATGAACGTGCTGGAAAGGTAGGGCGACCGCGTACGGCAACCACAGAGGGCAACGCGCAGCTAGTGCAGCAGGTGATCCAACAGCGGCCTCGGGTTTCCGTTCGCCGTGTTGCAGCTGCGGTCCAAATGACGCCAACGTCCACGTATCGTCTCATGCACCAGAGTTTACACCTCTATCCATACAAAATTCAAACGCGGCAACCCCTCAGCGCCGCTACCATTGCTGCACGAGAGACATTCGCTAACGATATAGTGCACAGGATTGATGACGGCGATATGCATGTGGGCAGCATTTGGTTTACTGACGAAGCTTATTTTTACCTGGACGGCTTCGTCAATAAACAGAACAGGGGCATATGGGGAACCGAAAAGCCCCATGTTGCAGTCCCATCGTCCCTGCATCCTCAAAAAGTACTGGTCTGGGCCGCCATTTCTTCCAAAGGAATCATTGGTCCATTTTTCAGATCCGAAACGATTACTGCATCACACTATCTGGACATTCTTCGTGAATTTGTGGCGGTACAAACTGCCTTAGACGACACTGCGAACACCTCGGGGTTTATGCAACATGGTGCCCGGCCACATCGCACGGCCGACGTCTTTAATTTCCTGAATGAATATTTCGATGATCGTGTGATTGCTTTGGGCTATCCGAAACATACAGGAGGCGGCGTGGATTGGCCTCCCTATTCGCCAGACATGAACCCCTGTGACTTCTTTCTGTGGGGACACTTGAAAGACCAGGTGTACCGCCAGAATCCAGAAACAATTGAACAGCTGAAGCAGTACATCTCATCTGCATGTGAAGCCATTCCGCCAGACACGTTGTCAAAGGTTTCGGGTAATTTCATTCAGAGACTACGCCATATTATTGCTACGCATGGTGGATATGTGGAAAATATCGTACTATAGAGTTTCCCAGACCGCAGCGCCATCTGTTGTTGACAATTGTAACTACTGTAATTTCGAAAGTTTGTCTGCCTGAAAATGTACTGTTGTCCCAAGCATATTGCAACAAACGGTGTATTTCTATCGCTGCTCGTTTAGTTTGTATTGCCGTTTCAAATATACCGGTCATTTTTGAAACACCCTGTATGATGAAAACCTTTAACATTAAGAATTGTTTTCATAACATAAGGTATTAAGAACTACTTTCGTAAAATATGATCTTAAATAATATATTATGTAAAAAATGTACGTGTAGTATTTAGACCTGTTCACCATGACTGTTGGTTCGTATCAAGTATATCCAATCCCAGGAATAAGGAATATATTCAAACATACTCCGTAATTAACTATATATTGTGCTTGTTACAAATTCTGACCATAGTGTTATAACAAGACCTGGGCGACGTCATCATTGTATCGGGACTTAGTTGTCTAAAGTTCAGAATGCTATGACCTGCAGGGAAGCCAGACGTGGAAACAATTTCAAGGTCTTAAAATAACTAGATGAATGTGGGGCATGATCCTAGCCCAAGGTCTAGGTTATAATCGCAGTGTATAAGTAAGTTACAGGCAAAAAAGTAATCATCTGAAATGCCTAGGTTAAAATTTATACATGAAGCCTAAAATAGACATAAAACATTTCAACAGTATTTCAAATGACACTTCAGTATGTAATTAGAAGTCTAGATATAAAACAACTCGAGGTCTAGTTTATATTTAGAACAACTGTACGTCACTCAAGGTCTAGGTGTAAGGTGTAGGATGAAACGGATAATATCTAGCCCGAGGTCTAGGTTATAATTATAAGAACATGTGGTGTATGGTGCATCTTACACATAGCTCAAGATCTAGCTCATAATTATAGCATCAGAGGTATCTGATACGTTGCTTGACGTCTATGCTACAATCAGAAAGTATGGCAGGAATATTATTAATTTCACTACAGGTAGGTACACTGACTTTATAACACTCCATCTAAAATTCTGTTTGGTCATTAATATCTTATCAGGTAACCTTCGACTCCTGCTGTAAATCTGTAGCTCTTCCAATGAGTCTATTTTTCTTGCTTTCTGGGCATTATGGAGGACCTTCATATTATGTTTCACATTCGTGATTGTATGTTAGGTATTTTTCAAGTATAGCCCGAACGCAGTTTCATTTGAGGTAGTTGTGCGTTCGTTTTATCTCGTCGAAAAGGAACGTCCGGTCTGTGCAGTGTAAAACATTTCACAAATATCACAGTTTAATATATACACACACTGAAACCAGTAAACTTACCTTTTTTCTCGCCTATATGATGTCGTAATTTCACTTTTAATGTATTAGCAGTTCTGAAGGCTAATTTTACACTAAATTTGCGAACCATATTGTCACGTTGGAGAAGGTGTAATTAGATGAATGACGAACACCAACTTCACTTAATGAAGGTTTATTCAGCACTTGCACATACAAGAGCACGGAGCGAACTGTCTCCGGCCAGAACACATACGGTGTATAGTGTTACATAACATTCCAGTACAATGATTTTTGAGATTTGTGGATACTTCTAGAGTGTACTCGAACCGAATATAGAAATTAAGATTTTACAGTTCAGGTGAGTTTTGAACTCACGACCCTCCATGCAACAGTCTAGAATCATAACCACAACACCACGGTGCTTGTGCTACTCAGCTTCTTCTGCGACAATATTCTCAGTGTTATCTGTAACAGTTCTTTTGTATGGCACTGTGATAAATTTTGTTGTAGTTATCCTTGAATTCTGTGTGTAACTTGGGCCATTTCAGCGTGGGTTTTCTCTTTCTTAAGTTGTTGTACATTTTAGTTACTGTATTTTCGTCACAGCCGTTCGTGATGGCTATTTTTTAACGATTTCTAGTTCTCTTTCAAAATTTCTTTCCATTAAGCAGTTCAGTAAGTCTATGTATCATTGTGTGAAAGAATGACATTTTATACCGTTCCGGGTCACACGTTGTGGTGTTGATGGTAATATCGTTACTGGCTGATTTTCCGCAGATCCCGAAAATACGTTTACCATTCTGTTGTGTGACGATAAAGTCTAGAAAAGTAACTTAACTATTTCCTTCAATTTCGAACGTGTTTTTAATCGTGATATGTTTGTCATGTAGTGATGACAAATCAGACACTTAATTTGCGAACCATTTGCAATTAGAAGACGACCAAACAAAGGGATCCTTCAGATTAACTAAAAGTCATAATGAAATACAAATCTATACATTTCATCGCAGTGGTAATGTCAGACCCTGACGTTTTTTAGAGGAAACTGCGATTCATCTACAAGTGCTAAGACTGCATCCCTTGCCGCGTCGGCAGAGTGGAACGCAGTTGTGCTGAACACCTGCAAAACAGTTCGTAGAGTATAACGTAATGATAACTTGTGCTTTAAACCTTTTTCATTGTATCAGTGCCATGTAAAACGAATGATACAATAAATTATGTTACTGAGAATAACAATTTTAATAGATGTTGGGCCATGTGGTGATGTATAGAATTACAGTGCGTCAATAGTTCATGATAGCGGGTTTTCCCTCTTGAAACGCAAAGCGGGAAAAAAGACCTCCCAAGTCGGCACATTAGCGGTACATCGCCATCTCCTTTCCTTTCTTAATGGACAGCTGCTGTTCCACCACAGAGTCGTAAAACACGCTAGACGTTGATGGCGCAAGTCAGTCTTGGAGTTTTTCTCGTTACGTTGTACGAGCACAGGAAGCATGGGCAAGGGGAATACTGCTGGTGATCATACGCAGAGAGAAAAAAATTAGAGTACTGTAAACACCCCTGATTGAACGACATCTGTAAATTTGTTAAGGGCTAGAGGAAAGCATATATACAGCAAAGTCTTGCTCACAACAGCTAAGTGAAAGTCTCTTTAGTTTTATTGTATCTAACCTCTCCCCGGCTAAGAAAGAGACTCTATGACGTTTGCGTAGAATCTGTAGCTTGGAAATGGGTTTGGGTGGAGAGTGGAGCGGAAGTCTGGGGCTCGAAGTTTTCCAGCAATCGAAGCGACGCCACAGATGAATTTCCCTAGCGCACCCGTTGATGGGAATGCTGAACTGTTCCCCGAATTACAGTCACGAGAGTTCGCACAGCACACGTTTGCGTCACGTGTTCTCCTCGTCCCTTCTAGTATCCCAGCATCTGCAGCCTCCCGTGCGCTCCATGTGCGGAGTTCGCAGTCGGCAGAGACGCTCCTTTCATCTCGGCCGCCTCACGCACCGCCGCTTACACTCCGTTCCGTGTGGCTGTGCAGAGGCGATAACTCCGGGCCGTGTGAAATCTTTTGACGCCAAAAGAGAAAAGAAGAAGGACGTGTACTCTTGTTGCTAAAACCGGTATGCGAAATTTACTGCACCTCCATGTTGCGTCTGTGTGCATTGAATACTGACCACTTGGCTGCAGCGCAAAGGCACTTTCCCCTTTCATCGTCCATTTTCTTTTTCTTCTTCTTTTTTTTAAGAATTCCTGTTTCTCGCACGGACCACAGCCAGCGCTGCTGGACGGAAGCCAAGGCGATGAGATGCAGTCCGAGTCGCCATCCGGCGCCTTGCAGGTACTGCACTCGCGAAGTGTGCGACCGACCAAATTTCTCAGCTGCTTTCCCGAAAGCCGGTTTCTGGCTGTCTGTAGCGCGTCAGTAACATATTTATGTTACACAGTGCTACAAATGAAAATTTACACCAAAAATTTATTTCTCATAGACGAGGTTACACAGACAGACTCACAATTAATGAAGAGTAATGTAATTATTGTACAGTACTGGCCATTAAAATTGCTACACCACGAAAATGACGTGCTACAAACGCGAAATTTAACCGACAGGAAGAAGATGCTGTGATATGAAAATGATTAGCTTTTCAGAGCATTCACACAAGGTTGGCGCCGGTGGCAACACCTACAACCTGGTGACATGAGGAAAATTTCCAACCAATTTCTCATACACAAACAGCAATTGACATGGCGTTACCTGGTGAAACGTTGTTGTGATGCCTCGTGTAAGGAGGAGGAATGCGTATCATCACGTTTCCGACTCTGATAAAGGTCGGGTTGTAGCCTATCGCGATTGCTGTTTATCGTATCGCGACATTGCTGCTCGCATTGGTCGAGAACCAATGACTGTTAGCAGAATATGGAACCGGTGGGTTCAGGAGGGTAATACGGAACGCCGTGCTGGATCCAAACGGCCTCGTATCACTAGCAGTCGAGATGACAGCCATCTTATCCGCATGGCTGTAACGGAACGTGCAGCCACGTCTCGATCCCTGAGTCAACAGATGGAGACGTTTGCAAGACAACAACCATATGCACGAACAGTTCGACGACGTTTGCAGCAGCATGGGCGATCTGCTCGGAGACCATGGCTGCGGTTACCCTTGACGCTGCATCACAGACAGGAGCGCCTGCGATGGTGTACTCAGCGACGAACCTGGGAGCACGAATGACAAAACGTCATTTTTTCGGATGAATCCAGGTTCTGTTTAAAGCATCATGATTGTCGCATCCGTGTTTGGCGAAATCGCGGTGAACGCACATTGGAAGCGTTTATACCTCATCGCCATACTAGCGTATCTCCCGCCGTGATGGCATGAGGTGTCATTGGTTACACGTCTCGGTCGCCTCTTGTTCGCATTGACGGTACTTCGAACAGTGGACGTTACATTTCAGATGTGTTACGACCAGTGGCTCTACCTTTCATTCGATCCCTGCGAAACATTACATTTCAGCAGGATAAAGCACGACCGCATGTTGCATGTCCTGTACGGGCCTTTCTGGATACAGAAAATGTTCGACTGCTGCTCTGGCCAGCACGTTCTCCAGATCTCTCACCAACTGAAAACTTCTGGTCAATGGTGGCCGAGCAACTGGCTCGTCACAATACGCCAGTCACCACTCTTGATCAACTGTGGTATCGTGTTGAAGCTGCATGGGCAGCTGTACCTGTACACGCCATCCAAGCTCTGTTTGACTCAATGCCCAGGCGTATCAAGGCCATTATTACGGCCAGAGGTGGTTGTTCTGTGTACTGATTTCTCACGATCTGTGCACCCAAATTGCGTGAAAATGTAATCACATGTCAGTTCTAGTATAATACATTTGTCCAGTGATTACCCGTTTATCATTTGCATTTCTTCTTCGTTTAGCACTTTTAATGGCCAGTAGTGTATTCGAACTGGAACAATATGACGTTACTTAAGATCTTTTAATTTTGCACTGCCAGACATAGACTGACTGCCACAGTTTTCGCATCCCTGCCGGCCCCAGGTGAGTAAGTGAGATGAAAATTGGTAGTTTATCGTGATCTCATGTTATTATTCTACCGAGGTTCAGACCGAGGGAAGGGAGGGAGCCACTGATTTGAATGGGCAATGGGTGAAGGTGGCAGAAATCACAACACAAATATGTTCTGAATTTAGGTATATGTCCTGAAATTAGCACAGAACAACGTATTCCTAACCGAGGGCAGTCTTCTCCAATGACACAGACACATTCACAGAATGTCATATAGAAATAGCATTCACCTACAACTCCAAAAAATTTAACCAAGAACGCTTCTGGTTGGCGCTGGTGTCCCGTAGTACAGCGAAATATTCGTGATTGTCAAACGGCCGAAACGGCGATGCAATCTGTGCATCATTGTTAGACACTGCCCGAAGTCACGATCCGTTAACCTTTACCGTCGAATGGCGGAGTGTACGTGTGGACAACTGGCGGTCGCGGGCAAGACGGCAGTTAATGGACGTACCAATAAGACGTCCCAGTATGGGGCTGGAGCGACGATGCTCAGGACTTTGTTAGGTGATCGGCATCTCACACCATTTTGTCTGCGGCTGAAAAAAGTAGTTCCGGTGCCACGCTGCTGGGTGGTCAAGCGCCTAGCTGTCGCCTGGTGGGTAGACCAGGCCGCTTCCTTTTTATCCCAGAAGTCTCCTAGCCTGACGCAACCTGGGCCTCTGGGACGGCGGGCTGTTCTGCGTTCATGGGCACTCAAGACGAAGAAGGCGCTCCGTTTAATTTGAATCTTTTTAACGGCCGCCGCCATTTTGAACAATTTATTAATCCCTTTAAAAACGATGACCTCCGAGATCTGTTTACAGGTTTCAGTTCCTCTGAATGTAGGGAATTATTATTGCAAGAGTTCTTACGTTTCTGAAATTATCTAAATGGTTTAATTCATAGTTGAATCTTTAAATACTTCGATATTTACATCTACATCCAGACTCCGCAATCCACCTGACGGTGTGTGGCGGAGGGTACTTCGAGTACCTCTACCGGTTCTCCCTTCTATTCCAGTCTCGTATTGTTCGTGGAAAGAAGGATTGTCGGTATGCCTCTGTGTGAGCTCTAATATCTCTGATTTTATCCTCATGGTCTCTTCGCTAGATATACGTAGGAGGGAGCAATATACTGCGTGACTCCTCGGTGAAGGTATGTTCTCGTCAGTTCCACAAAAGCCCGTACCGAGCTACTGAGCGTCTTCCGTTGGAGTTTATTTATCATCTCCGTAACGCTTTCGCGATTACTAAATGATCCTGTAACGAAGCGCGCTGCTCTCCGTTGGATCTTCTCTAACTCTTCTATCAACCCTACCTGGTACGGATCCCACGCCGGTGAGCAGTACTCAAGCAGTGGGCGAACAAGTGTACTGTGACCTACTTCCATTGTTTTCGGATTGCATTTCCTTAGGCTTCTTCCAATGAATCTCAGTATGACATCTGCTTTACCGACGATCAGCTTTATATGATCATTCCATTTTAAATCACTCCTAATTCCTACTCCCAGATAATTTATGGAACTAACTGCTTCCAGTTGCTGACCTGCTATGTTGTATCTACATGATAAAGGATCTTTCTTTCTATGTATTCGCAGCACATTACACTTTTCTACATTGAGATTCAATTGCCATTCCCTGCACCATGCTTCAATTCGTTGCAGATCCTCCTGCATGAAATTAAAATGAAATGAAACTGAAATGCAAGTTGTCGATAGAGGAGCGTCTGTTCCTCGTCAGAAGGTCCCGAATCTGTCATCTAATTTCATATTCATTAATCACTTCTCGACCCATCGTTTGTTTCCGGCCTTGCGCGGTCTCCCACGAGCTCGTTACTGCACGTGGCGTTCTTGAGAGGGATCGTAACATTATGTGTTACAACTTACTTGACAGTTTGTTATATCTAGAAACTACTTTAGCACTATTAATACTTCTTGTGCTGTCAGTCCCTCCAGCATGGCACTATAGATTTACTATTTTCACTCTCATTTAAATTTTAATATTTTGTTTTAACTGCTTGTGACCGTTCGTTCTAGTGAGCTGCCGTAGTTCTTCATTATATGTGTTTCATTATTGTACTCCTTAAGTTTTCAAGTAATTTATTTCAAGCTAATTACGTTATCAATACAATTGCTTCCTCACCTGAATATCGATTGCTTTTCTTTCAAGAAGACTTCAACAATTTTGCTGATTCTGCTTGTAATGATTTTAGAGTATACCTTGTAGGCTGTATCCAGGAGCATTAATCCTCTACAGTTTTCGCTGTTAGACCGGATCACTGAATGCACCGACTGCAGTGAAATACTGTACAGGGTGATTCAAAAAGAATACCACAACTTTAAAAATGTGTATTTAATGAAAGAAACATAATATAACCTTCTGTTATACATCATTACAAAGAGTATTTAAAAAGGTTTTTTTTTTCACTCAAAAACAAGTTCAGAGATGTTCAATATGGCCCCCTCCAGACACTCGAGCAATATCAACCCGATACTCCAACTCGTTCCACACTCTCTGTAGCATATCAGGCGTAACAGTTTGGATAGCTGCTGTTATTTCTCGTTTCAAATCATCAATGGTGGCTGGGAGAGGTGGCCGAAACACCATATCCTTAACATACCCCCATAAGAAAAAATCGCAGGGGGTAAGATCAGGGCTTCTTGGAGGCCAGTGATGAAGTGCTCTGTCACGGGCTGCCTGGCGGCCGATCCATCGCCTCGGGTAGTTGACGTTCAGGTAGTTACGGACAGATAAGTGCCAATGTGGTGGCGCTCCATCCTGCTGAAATATGAATTGTTGTGCTTCTTGTTCGAGCTGAGGGAACAGCCAATTCTCTAACATCTCCAGATACTGTAGTCCCGTTACAGTAGCACCTTCGAAGAAAAAGGGACCAAAACTTTATTGGCTGAAATGGCACAGAAAACGTTCACCTTAGGCGAGTCACGTTCATGCTGAGTTGTTTCCCGCGGATTCTCAGTGCCCCATATACAGACATTGTGACGGTTGACTTTCCCGTTAGTGTGAAAAGTTGCTTCATCACTAAACACAATCTTTGAAACTAAAGATTCATCTGTTTCCATTTGAGCAAGGATAAAATCACAGAAATCGATTCTTTTAATCTTATCAGTTGCAGACAGTGCTTGAACCAATTTCAGACGATAAGGTTTCATAACTAACCTTTTTCGTAGGACTCTCCATACAGTTGATTGTGGAATCTGCAGCTCTCTGCTAGCTCTGCGAGTCGATTTTCCTGGGCTGCGAACAAATGCTTGCTGGATGCGTGCTACATTTTTATCACTCGTTCTCGGCCGTCCAGAACTTTTCCCTTCGTACAAACACCCATTCTCTGTAAACTGTTTATATCAACGTTTAATGCACCGCCTATCAGGAGGTTTGACACTGTACTTCGTTCGAAATGCACGCTGAACAACTGTCGTCGATTCACTTCTGCCGTACTCAATAACACAAAAAGCTTTCTGTTGAGCGGTCGCCATCTTAGCATCAACTGACGCTGACGCCTAGTCAACAGCGCCTCAAGCGAACAAATGTACAACTAAATGAAACTTTATAGCTCCCTTAATTCGCCGACAGATAGTGTTTAGCTCTGCCTTTTGTCGTTGCAGAGTTTTAAATTCCTAAAGTTGTGGTATTCTTTTTGAATCACCCTGTATATTTGTTTCTCCAACACATGTTTATAAATGTTGCAAACATTTTGACCACTTTATCTGGTTGATATTTAAGTACTTCACATTTAACATTATCAATGCCTGTACATTTTTATCCATTCCGTATTTTAAAGCTTCGGTTGGTCCCACACACAGGGTCACGTCAAGAGTCATTAAATTATAAATACGGATAACCAGATTGATTATTTGATGACAAACGAAAAGGCAAAATTTTTCGAGTCTCAGATAAGCTACTAATAGCTACATCATGCCACTAAAATATATTCATTGTGACTACAATTGACTAATTGTAGTTCATTTAGCTTTCAGTATTTGTTTCCTCACTGTTACAGACATCGTCATTTATAAGTGTATTGTTGTGTCTCGTTACACTCCTCTTCAGTTGACTTTAATCCAAGAAATTCACACTGAATGTACTGGTCTCAACATGCTAATAATTTCCTCAAAAGCATTCAGTTAATTGTTGGTGGCTCTCAAAGAACTCATTTTACTCTGCTGAATTTTTTTCCATAAGCCAAGAGATGACAGTCTTTTTTCGTATTTTGAAATTCAATTGACATGCACCCACAGGACGTCTGTAGATACAGCGGTAAAAATTCCACAATAACGTAGCAATGTATCGCATCACCATGGCAGTGGGTTCTACCAGCCATAACATGTGCGCTGAAAAATTGGCTCTATAAGGCAATATCGATATTAATAATACAGCCTCATCTAACATCAAAATTTTTTTGATCAGTTTTGATAAATTTATCTTTGGTTTACATATTGGAGTGTCCAGTCTTCCTCCAGGTACTGCGTAAATACCCACTCTCCAGAAGTCTTGGAAATATCGTCTGATTAATTAATGATTACATTCATTGGTATCTATCAAGTAGCGTGTATGTTGGTTAGAATATACTGCTGCATGTTGAGCAATAATTTTCACTACAATTAGAATTGGAAAGGAGGAACTTTGCCGTTATGGCTGGTCCTGCTACAAAGTGTTGTATACAAAAATTGGCGGTTGATACGACGGATATGCTGTTGGCACTACCTTTCCTGATTTTTGCCTACTGATGCCTCAGGAATCAAGACGTCAAGCAAAAACATACCGACTGTGTGGTCTGTGTCCGTTGTCGTTACAAGCATGCTAACCACGAGTTACTGTGCTCAATGACGGAGACGTTTATAGGGACGACAACCATCGCATTAACTGCCTCCAATCCGTCACAGAACCAAGTGTTTGAGCCGCCTAAGGATTACCCATAAATGGAGGACCGTTCTGTCTTTGGCTAGCTAATTACCAACTAAAGTGCTTCTTTTTCACGCTATGCTGGTTCCTTAAACAGGCCATCTCCACATTATACTTTTCGTCAAAACCTACTGTTGTGCATATTATTGCAGAGCATAATGGGTCTCACAGTGACATTACTTGATGAACAAACTGTTTGACTGATGTGAAAAGAAATGATGTCACAAATGTGTGATGAAAAAAGGGAGTGCGATGTGCTTTCTGGATGAAAATTAACTTTCTTTTGGAAATTCCAGGCTTTGTCCACTGTACAGGGTCCACTATAGACACCCTGAACTACTGATGTTTGTGTACGTCGGCAGCTCGTGGTCTAGTGGCTAGCGTTGCTGCCTCTAGATCACGGAGTCCCGGATTCGCTTCCCGGTCAGGTTGAGTATATTTTCTGCCCAGGTTGGTTGGTTGTTTGGGGAAGGAGACCAGACAGCGAGGTCATCGGTCTCATCAGAGTAGGAAAGGACGGGGAAGGAAGTCGGCCGTGCCCTTTGAAAGGAACCATCCCGGCATTTGCCTGGAGTGATTTAGGGAAACCACGGAAAACCTAAATCAGGATGGCCGGACGTGGGATTGAACCGTCGTCCTCCCGAATTCTGCCCAGGGACTGGGTGTTTGTTCTGTTCTCATCATTTCGTTATCATCATCATCATCATTCGTGCCAGTGGCAAGATTGGATTGTGTAAAAGTTGGGACTTTGTACGGGAGATGATGATCGCGCAGTTTATTGCCCCACATACCAAATATCGTCATCTGATCTTCATGCAAGATTGGGCCACAGTACGTTTCCATCTTCCTCTCTGCATAGAACTTGAAGATCAGTTCGGAGAGCTTTGATTACCCTCATTATAATTCTGAATTGGTCTCCGGAGTCTTTCTATCTGACTGTCTTTTCACCTTGCTAAATAAGTAGAAGTTTCAATTTTCACATACTTGTGTGGTCAAAAGAGCGAAGTAGCCGCTATGATATAGGAGAAGCGAATTCTTCAAGTCTTCAGGAATGTGTTCCTGGAGTACCTGCGAATATCTGCCAGCGGTTACGAAAACTGGCGAGCTATTACGGCACCTAGGTGGAAATTTTAGCATTGCGTAGAAAATCTGAGGTTGAAAGTAATATAAAGGGTTTTATTTCATAAAAATAGGTTAAGAGATGTTAGTTGCACTCTATACCGCCCGAATAAAAGAAAAAAAAAACTCTCAGCAGGGGAGAAGGAAATGAAATTAAACTTCTCGGACTGAGGGGGGATGTGGTGTTATTTCAATGGGCACAAAATCGAATCAGATTTACAAATAACTTGACACTGTGAGTCCACTTATCACTATGACGTAGCACATGCTGTGACCTGGATGCATGCACCTATAGTGTTAGGAAGAGTGTAATGAAGCTGTTGAATCCCATCCTGAGGCAGTCGGCCCACAACTGTTGCTGCGACGGAGTCACGTACAAGCTGGTCCCATACGTGTTGTATCGGGGACAGATCTGGGACCCTACTTGGTCCGGGGAGTACCTCAACATCCCGCAGAACGACCATGTGTGGACGAGGACTGTCCTATTGAAATCTGGCACGTGATGGCTCCCCACACTATGACACGAGATGCAACATCGCTGTGTCTCTCCAAAACAAGGGGGAAATGGGAGCACTTCCGGTTGCCGCCATGCCACCATACTAGCCCAAAATGGTAATCTGGGCGAGTGCAGAACCACGATTCTTCGCTAAACATGATCCGACGCTATACATCAGCTTCCCGTACACGGCAGCACTCCAAAAGCAGGAGTTCCTAGATAACAGAACGCAGCATGTCATTCTCAATGGAGAGAAGTCTTCCGAAGTAAGAGTGATTTCAGGTGTGCCGCAGGGGAGTGTCGTAGGACCGTTGCTATTCACAATATTCATAAATGACCTTGTGGATGACATCGGAAGTTCACTGAGGCTTTTTGCGGATGATGCTGTGGTATGGACCCAGGATGGCAGGATCGTAGTCAAGACGGAAGGAGGGAGGAAAACGGTGACGAACATGTCCGAACTGAAAGTCTGAGCGAAATCTCGCGAGACACAAAGTCTCATATTGTACTCTGTTAATATAAGTTAATTTTTATTCTTTTTTTCATTTTTTTACGTAAATATTGCTTTGTTATTTCTATAAGCACCATAAGTACTCTCTTTAAAATCAGTCAATTGTTTCACATAAATATTGCTTCTTTATTTGTCTATCATAAGTGCTCATGCATATTCATATTATCAGTCAAACGGGAATTAACATTGTCCATTAACAGGAATCTCCTTAAAACCGCCTTTCTATATCTGTCATTTTCATCCTCGTCACTACCACTACTACTACTATTATCTTTTCCGTAACCACTACTGCCACTTTCCATCTTTCTTTTTGCTCCTTTCTCCGATACCTCCAGCTTGTCTTTCACCTTTAGCTCACAGACGCTTGAGTCAGTCACGACCTTGGACACACCTGTAAACATGTCTTCCCCCGCGAAATCCAGCTTTTGTCCCTCTTCCGGCCAGCAGGTAGACGGAGCGCGCTCGGTCCTACAGGCGGCCACAATGGGACGGACCGGTTCCGGCGACGGGCTCTTTGTGGCCCACGCGAACGCGCAGTCGCTAACGGCTCACTTCGACGAGTTCTGTGACCTGTTCTGCCAGTCGCTGTTCCATGTTATCCTCGTCTCTGAAACTTGGTTGAAACCAAACATTTCTTCTGACGCTATCCGAATCAATGGTTACTCTCTCCTAAGAGCAGATCGTGAAACACGACGCGGAGGTGGTGTGGGTGCCTATGTTCGCTCTGATCTCAGACCTACTGTACTATGCACATCGGATGCAAAGGGCGAAGGAGAAGCAGAGTACTTGTTTTTCGAAATAAACACATCAAATCTGAAACTGCTAATTGGAGTAATCTACAAACCTCCAAACGTCGGTGCTATGTCCTCCTTTCAGTCTGCCCTGTCCTCGCTCGTGACACTGTATGAACACATAATCATTATGGGCGACACAAACATCGACTTACAGTTAAAATCTCCCTCTGCAGAAAAACTAAGGAGACTGTTCCACTCCAATGATATGAGTTTAACACCGCTGGACCCAACTCATCACACGCCACACAGCCATACACTCATAGATATAATAGCAACAAAGCGACCAGATAAAATAATTCGCGCCAATCAGACATCCGCTCCAGGACTCTCTGCTCACGACGTGATATTCTTAAATTACTCAGTGCATACTACCAAAGAAAAATCTCACCTGGTAACCTACAGAAACCTAAAAAATGTTAACCATGACGCTCTTCAAAAGGATTGCTCAGACATCCCTTGGCATGATATAAGCAATGAACCGACTTTAGACGGAAAAATTCGGGAATTATGTCGCAAAATTATTACACTGTATGATAAACATGCTCCTCAACGCACTGTCAAGGTAAAGAGAGCTCCCGCTCCGTGGCTCACCACTGCATTGCGCCAGTTAATGAATAAACGTGATGCTGCACATAGGGCCTTCAAGCGTAACCCAACTCCCGAGGCGTACGAAGCTTATAGGAAACTCCGAAATAGAACCAAGCAAAGCGTGAGGAATGCCAAAATCAGACATGCCCGCTCTGTCGTATGCGGTATAACAAAACCTGCTGCACTGTGGAAAAAGCTGCGCAGTTTCGGTATAGGGAAGCGAAGATCTGACGCTGTTTATCAAGCGTCTGCAGAAGAATTCAATGATTTCTTCTCAACAGCTATAAACTGCCACGCAGTGACAAATTACCAGCCCCAAGATATCAATCTCTCGAGAGACAAGTTTTACCTAAAACATGTAACTACTGGCACAGTACACAAGGCAATTATGAGAATCTCTTCCGAGGCAGTAGGAAATGATGGAGTCAGCATTGGCATGATTAAGAACGTCGTAGACACTATTACTCCAGTTATCACAGACATCTTCAACCTGTCTCTTGTCAGTAGTACATATCCTACTGAGTGGAAGCAAAGTTTAATTCAACCTATACCCAAGACTGACAACCCTAAGTCGCCAGGTGATTACAGGCCGATCAGCATACTACCTGCAATATCTAAAGCCCTAGAATACATCGTCCATGAACAACTGACGGATTACCTCAAAACTCATAACATCCACAACAAATATCAGTCAGGCTTTCGAAAGCACCATAGTACAGCAACTGCATTAATCAAAGTAACTGATGACATTAAACATGCTATGGACAGACGTGAAGCTACCATCCTAACACTGCTTGACTTTAGCAAGGCTTTTGATACAGTTGACTTTGATATATTACTAATTAAAATGAAACAGCTGAATTTCTCAAACAGCGCTATACACTGGTTCGACAGCTACCTCAAAAACAGAAGTCAACAAGTCATTTGTGGGTCGGAAAAGTCATCATGGAAAAACGTGCGCTCTGGAGTTCCCCAAGGCTCCGTCCTTGGTCCATTACTCTTCTCACTGTACATTAATGATATTTCTTCAGTGATTCACTCCTGCAACTACCATCTATATGCCGACGACATCCAACTGTACATAAGTGCAAGCCCCAAGAACATTGCTGACGCAGTAGCGAGTATGAACGCAGATCTTTGCTCTGTTTCTCGATGGGCACAGAACCTAGGTCTGAAACTAAACCCCAAGAAATCCCAGGTCA
Organism: Schistocerca cancellata; assembly: GCF_023864275.1. NCBI lineage: Eukaryota > Metazoa > Arthropoda > Insecta > Orthoptera > Acrididae > Schistocerca > Schistocerca cancellata. The sequence continues at coordinate 602,058,121 of NC_064631.1, read as the reverse complement.
TACTTATATCTCATCCAAAGCTAATCAGTCGGTACTTTCGCGAAACAGTCCCTCAAATACTCCTCAATGGTACCCAACTACCATACCAAAAAACAGTAAAAGACCTTGGAATAATCTTGGATGAACACCTAAACTGGGAAGAACAAACAGTCACAGCTTGCCGGAAATCGCTCTCCTCCCTACATGCAATTCAAAAATTTAGAAAAATATTTCCAACCCATGTTAAACAAAAATTAGTCCAAACACTAGTCTTGCCTAATCTTTACTACTGTGATGTAGTTCAACACGGCACAAATAGTGAAAATTCGAGATGCCTCGAGCTAGTGATGAATGCTTGCGTTAGATACGTATGCAATATACGGTTGTATGATCATATCAGTTCTTCATACTCCCAGCTAGGTTGGATACGCCCACATAAGGCACGCGATCTTCACACGATGTGCTTACTTCAACGATTTCTTAGCCACTGGTGCCCCCAATACTTATCTTCTCACATTAAACACCTATCATCATTCCACAACCGCAATACTAGATCGGATACATCTAGCATCTTGGCTGTACCTTTACATAACACAAAATCTTTCTCTGTGTCATTCTCCATCTCAGCCATACGACTATGGAACGCGCTCCCCTGTGATCTGCGTCTTATCCAGAACCACTTAACATTCAAGAGGGAACTCAAGACTTACATATTAGGGACGGTATAGCCACCATTGTCGTGCCCCTCTCATCTTTTTCTTTCTCCTCTCCATCATAGCTTCGAATTTTACCATTCTATTTCTCCTCCTCTAACTTATCCACCTTTTCTATATCTCTTTCACCCCATTCTATCGTCTTATGTCTCTGCTTGATGAGAATAACTCACAAGCTGCAAGAATATAACGAGAAAATTCCCAACTAGCAATAGGACTGACATTCATAAAAGAAAAAATATGTTCACTTTCCTATACATAGTCATTACTATTATTATTATTCTTGATTATTATAATTACTTTTTGATTGTTATAATTATCATTGTAGTACTTTTATAATCTCTAATTTTTTCTGTAACATTAATACTGTATAACATGTTATATGTCCTTAATGTTCTGTAGAAACTGAAATTTGTTGAATCTGAGTATGCCTGGTTAGGTGTAAGAGAGGGCCTGAAGGCCCTAATCTTGCCAGGTAAAATAAATGCATAAATAAATAAAATAAATAAATATATCGAGAGGTTTTAACAATGGAAAATTGTACTGAAATGCAGGAGGATCTGCAGAGAATTGACGCATGGTGCAGGGAATGGCAATTGAATCCTAATGTAGACAAGTGTAAAGTGCTGAGAATACATAGAACGATAGATCCCTTATCATTCAGCTACAAATAGCAGGTTAGCACCTGGAAGCAGTTAATTCCATAAATTATCTGGGAGCGATTTAAAATGGAATGATTATATAAAGTTGATCGTTGGTAAAGCAGATGCCAGACTGAGATTCATTGGAAGAATCCTAAGGAAATGCAATCCGAAAACAAAGGAAGTAGGTTACAGTACGCTTGTTCCCCCACTGCGTGAATACTGCTCACCAGTGTGGGATCCGTACCAGATACGGTTGATAGAAGAGATAGAGAAGATCCAACGGAGAGCAGCGCGCTTCGTTACAGGATCATTTAGTAATCGCGAAAGCGTTTCGGAGATGATAGATAAACTGCAGTGGAAGACTCTGCAGGAGAGACGCTCAGTAGCTCAGTACGGGCTTTTGTTAAAGTTTCGATAACATACCTTCACCGAAGAGTCAAAAATGGTTCAAATGGCTCTGAGCACTATGAGACTCAACTGCTGTGGTCATAAGTCCCCTAGAACTTAGAACTACTTAAACCTAACTAACCTAAGGACATCACACACATCCATGCCAAGGCAGGATTCGAACCTGCGACCGTAGCGGTCGTGCGATTCCAGACTGTAGCGCCTTTAATCGCTCGGCCACTCCGGTCGGCACCGAAGAGTCAAGCAGTATATTGCTCCCTCCTACATATATCTCGTGAAGAGACCATGAGGATAAAATTAGAGAGATTAGAGCTCACACAGAAGCATACCGACAATCCTTCTTTCCACGAACAATACGAGACTGGGATAGAAGGGAGAACCGCTAGAGGTACTCAAGGTACCCTCCGCCACACACCGTCAGGTGGCTTGCGGAGTATGGATGTAGATGTAGATATTTGTTTTGATGCTAACGACGCCCTACAGTGGCACGGCAAATCCCTGGTGCTTGTTTCCGGCGAGTGGTGCGTGACGACACAGAATGTGACAGGCATTCCATTACCTGCTCTCGGATGGCAGTACGGGTAAGAAGTGCTTGCTGCATGTTACAGCGATCGTCCCTTATGTTGGTCAGACTAACGTGGATGAGTATGTCTACCAGCACGTTCCCATGCAGCCAAAATTGGACCTTTGACACATTCGTATGTTTCACAAAACTGGATACTGCACTACTCGACAACCGGTCACATGGTGACTCACAATGAAGCCGTTTTAAACCTCTGTCAGGAGCCGACAACACTGTCTCACAAATGCACGCGGCATTTCCGCGCTCTTCACAGCGATCACTCAAAACCTGATGCTGTTGACGCCCCTTACGTACCCTACCAGACATGCTAAAAATATTAAAAACGAACAACATTAATTCAGTATGGTGTCCGCTCTGCCTGTCACAGAGAGTTGCAACTCTAACCGTGTACATACCCGCCAGTGGTGTGTACCTGCAGGACGCTAAACTGACATCCGACCATGTCTTTTGGGTGCTGCACTTTTTCTGTCAGACAGTGTATTTTTAGTTAAGAGTTACTTGTCACCGAATTTCTGCATCAGCATTCAGTAGAGATTCACTTGAACTTAATGGTCCGTTGTGTCGAGTGCAAAAATTTATAGTTATTGAATGAGTTATACTTGTTTCTCAGAGAATGACAAACTCTTACGTAAGAGCACAAGTTCTCGCTGTATGTTCCTCTGAGTGCCATAATAGAACGGCAACATTTTATGCATTGCGAATTCCTGTCGCAGGCGACGAGCTAATCTTGTCCAGTGGAACGCCGTCCAGGGTCTGCTAGTGGCTGCAGCTGGAACAACGCTGCCACAGGACAAATGAGCTGACAGCCCATTACCACACAATAGGTGGTGATTAGGCAACTTACGCAGTTACTTATGCAGAAACCATTTAATTAAGTCCTTGGAACTAATTTTTCTCGATAGACAATGCATTTGCCTGAAAAGGTAAAATCTAATTAGTTATTCCCATAAGTCATACCTTCACTCGTAGGCTACGGTTTAAAATAATCTGCATCGGTGGCAAGCAGAGTAAAGGTGTTCCTTTTTTCATTCATTAGGGGACTACATGTCTAGTAAGGGAATGACTCACACGACAGCAGAACAGTCCTGGTTCCAGTCTCAGGGGACGTCACACATGTCATTAGATTTTTTTCCATCACCACACTTTTGACTGGTTTGATGCGAGCCTTCACGATCTGCACTCCTGTGCCAACCTTCCCGCCTCATAGTGTCACTTAATCCTAACAACCTAACTTGTTTCTTAGATATATTCCAATCTTAGTTTTCCCCTACAAAGCCACGCCCCTATTGCACCCTTAGTCCCATGGAAATCCTATCATCCTTTCTCCTTTTTCGTAGTGTTTTTCACGTATTTTTTTCCTCGTCAGTTATGTAGAGAACTTCATCATTTCTTACTTAATTTCCAAACATCTCTGTAACATTACATCTCAAACTCTTCACTTCTCTTCTTTTCTGGTTTTCTACAATCTACTATTCAAAGTGTGAGTTACTGCGAACACAAGAAAATCCGGAAGATGAACCGAGCAGAGGAATCTAAATATCGATTTTGTCAGAAGACATGTGAAGAGAAACATGATAGGACATGACAACTTCAGTAGTTATACCACAAAAGCCTACAGACTTACACAGTCTGTGGTTCGTTTAAACGCAACGCTGTGGTCCAGACGAACCAGACGAACACACTCCACAATTCATTTCTGAAGTTATGGCCTATATTTGATACCAGCAGAATACTTTTAGGGAAGAACGCTCCCTTTCCCGGTCCTTAATTGCCTCTTGTGTCCTTGTTTCGCCCATCACGCGATATTTTATCTCAAAGATACAGAATCCCTTTACATCATTTACTGGTACCCATAACTTTTATGTTAAGGTTGTCGTTACTATGATTTATAAAACTCAATCCTTTCGTCTTTCTTTGGTTTATTGTCAATTAATATTCTGTCCTCAGTAAAATGTTAATTTTGTCAACAAGTCTTCTACTTCTTTTCCACTTTCACAGAGGATAACAATGTCATCTGCTGATGATATCAGCGATAGCTCTTCGCCCTTAGTTTCAATCCCACCTGTGGATCTTTCGTTCACTAATTTAAGATTAAGGCTTTACGCCCATTTTAAACTCAGCACTACTCTATTGGTTTTCCATTCCTATCGTTCCTTCTTCATTTTTCCATTATAATCCCTCTTTCCGTATGTCGTATACTTTTCCGGGAGTTTCAAACACGTTGAATTCACATTGTCGATCGTGTTTTCTACGTCAACGCATACCATGGGGGTGATTTTATTTTCCTTAAGTCTTGCTTTCATCATCGAACGTAACGTCAGAATTGCGTCTCTCGAGCCTAATACTTTCCTTTAGCCAAATTCATCGTCATCTAACAGATCCTTAATTTGCTTTTCAGTTCTTGCATGAAGTGCCAAGCTGATGATATTAAAGCTGTAGTGTTTTCTTATACTGATATCTGCACGATTGTTTAGTCGATAAGTTGTAAGACCTCTTGGTATATCTCCAGTGATACAGATTTTACTCATTCCCATACATAATCGTTTGGTTTCTACTTCCCCAGTTACTTTAGAAATTCAGGACAAGTGTTATCCATTCTTCCTCATTTGTTTACTAGCGAGTCTGACAAAGTTCATTTAAACTCTTACTCTAAAATTGAAGCCCCTGCATCGTCAGATCGACACCCATGTCGTCTTCTATCCCAGCAGGCATGTCCTCCCCCTCGTAAAGGCCCTCAGTGTACTCTTTCCACTTCTCCGCTCTCTTCAACGTGTTAAACATTGAACTCCTTATGTCTTAAATTCTCCTAAGGCTATTCTAATTTTTTCTAAATACTAAACTATTCTTTTTAGATTTCTTCACATTTTTAGTGAAGCCTTTTCGCTTTCGGTTCGTTGCACTTAGTATTATTTTCATTCCTAGCTGACTAATATTCCTGTAGTCATTCCTTATATTTTTCTTTCTTCAATCAACTTGGAGTATTTCTTCCGTAACTCATTGTTTCGGTGAAGTTACCTTGATGTGTACTCCAACTCTACGAACACTAAACCGCCCATTATCATCGTACCTACAGCCTCAGAGGTATTTGTTAGTACTGAATTGTAAGCTGATTCATCCTGACAATTAACTTCAGATTATTCTTCATCATTACTCAATCATAATCTGAGTCTATGTCTGCCCTGAGTGTCTTCCAATTCATTTACTGATTTCTAAATCCCTGTACCATTACGATAAAATCCAGCGGTGTCTGCTGGTCATTTCCACGTATACCTACTTATCTTCGGATTCTTGAACACTGTATTTGCTGTTACTATGTAATATTTGCTGCAGGACTCGAGAACACTTTCTCCTCTCCCATTCCTTTTCTCCAATAACATTATCTTTGCTTCCTTTTCATACTACAGTGTTACATGCTCCTCAGGATCTTGTGTAATCATTACTTACGATAAGGGGTGGTACATCTTCTGTTTCAGATGTAAATAAGTAAACGTTGCATGCAATGATGGGTCGAAAGAAATCCCAAAAACTTCCTGAGAAATTGCAGTATTAATTATGGAATTCTTCAAGCACCTCGATGAATTTCCACTGTTTCCTAGTCATTACAGATTTCATCATATTTTAAAGCTAAGTAGTGGTAATAAATAGTTTCCTTCAAAGTAAAGTTGGCAACGCAAGCACTAGGTGTGAGGAATCAAATAATAGCATATAGAGGGTGAAGGAAATTCGCGCACTCGGGCTACGCAGAGCGACTCCTCACATGCCAAGGATAAAAAAGTCTATCTCAAAATTTCGTCCGGCGAGTAAATCCGACAGGAAAAGGACGTTAAAGAGTGGCGATCTGGCGACACTGTAACCACATGTATGGTAGCCACTTCTGTCAGCAGCTACTAATTATGTTGTACTGTTGGTGCAGTGGGTAGAGTTTTGGGATGTCATACAGGAGGTCAGTCGTTCGATCATGTGTTAAGGCATATGTTTTTTTTTTTTTTTATTATTTGGTAAATGTACTCCAGATGGTACGGTATCTGGCATCTTAATGGTCAACAGCGATTGTAGCGAGTCCTCTAGAAAATATCTGCACTTACATACTACAATAGTAGAAATGGTGGATTGGTCCGCTTTGAAAGTAGCCATTTCCACATCGTGGGCGTGAATTTATTCGCACCACTTCATCTTCAAGATGCGAAACCTGTTTTCTTTGTACCCTCCTCCAATGATCCCATAGATTAGTACCAACTATTATTCTCGCCTCATTCAGGTCCATTACATTTCGTTAGGGCCTTACGTTACCAGTAGGACTAGCAACGTGCTTTGCGAATGATGTCCGAACTCGGTTATTATTTGTATGTGTTATCACCATGGTGCCACTAATTATGACTTTCGACATTGAGTCTGGTAACCGCATAGTGTTTAGTACGTATCTCAATGCCTTATTATTATTATTATTATTGTTGCTGTGGACACAGCTTTGGTGCGAAGTGTCCAGAGCTGTATGATCCGATGGGTTGCGCAAAGTAGAGCATCTTTTGTTCTAAGGACAACATATTCAATTGTGAAGGTCATGCAGTCATTAATATGCATGTTATTGTTGTCACTGGTTGCTAATGTGCGACATATGAGCCCTCATATTACTTGTAATATAAATGAAAAGTAGATGTTGTGTTATTGTACTGTGCTATCATCTTTAGCTTCTCGTAATTGGTATTGTTTTTGTAGTTACTCTGTCCCGTGACTGGTCATTTGTTTCAACTGTCTACTTATTATTTGTCTGACCACTAATTTGTTTTGTTCAGCGTTACAAAATGTTATGAATATAGGATACATGTGACCTAAAAATGGTGTATATTACAGTAGGAAATGTCAGAATGAAATTAGCAAATAAAAAAAATGCGCCTTTCCCCAGGATTGAACCCTCGATCTCCTGCGTTCTAACCCAAAACTCTATCCACTGCACCACCTATACAACACAATGAACATGTGCTGACAGAGGTAGTTACGATACGTGTGATTACAGTGTTGCCAGACTGCCTCTCGTTAACGTCCTTTTTCTGCCGAATGTACTTGCCGGACGAAATTTTTTGACAGACATTTATTTATCGCTGGTATGTGAGGAGTCGCGCTGCGAAGCCCGAGTGTGCGAATTTCGCTTCACCCTGTATAGTTAGTTAAATGCATTGTCCAGTCACTTTAATGCGACCACTTGTAAAAAACCTGAATAACCACCTTTTGCAGCACGAGTCTTGCAGGAAAACAGTCAATGAGATTCTGGAAGATAACGATAAGGATGAGGAGCTATGCCGAATCTAGTGACGCTGTCAGCTGCGCTAGGTTTCTCCGTTGGTGCGGGTTTCCAGATCGAGATGGTTCCACACATTCTCACTGTGTTTACGTCAGGTGAGACTAGTGGCCAGGAGAGTATGATAAACCCATCCTGGTGCTGTCCGCACCATGCACGTACACTGCGTGGTACGGAGACCACCAGGATGGGTTTACCATACTCTCCTCGCACGTACACTTCTAGCTGTATGACACGCTACACGTGGGGGTGAACATAAATGCATACTTATGCTAATCCATTGCGCCTTCCAGAACGACGAGACCACCCAGTGAGATTCACGAAAACATCCCCCAGGACATAACGCTCCCTCCTCTGGGCTGGACCCTTCTAACGATAACCGCAGGATGTTTTCTTTCAGAAGATTGATGCCGATGGGGCATAAAACGTGATTCATCTGAAGTGGCCACCTATCTCCACTCAGTGGACATCCAGTGGCTGTATTGGCGTGTAAATTCCAACCTTCGCTGCCAATGAACAGCAGTCAGCACGGTGCATGAACCAGGCGCCCGCCGCAGAAACCCATAAGCGCCAGTGTGTGCTGAATGGTCGTTGACTAGACGATTTCGGTAGACCCTCCGTTCATCTGGATGGTCAGTTCCTCAACAGTTGCCTTCCGTGCACATCTCCGCAGCCGTCATTCACTGCTGTCATCTATGGCCCGTGGTGCACCACGGTTGCCTCGGCGCCGGTTTTAGATAGCGCCATTTTGCCATGCACAGTATATGGTGGCACATGAACCACCGTTTCTAAACTACTTCCACCATTGGCTCTAAAGCCAATGATAATGCGCTTTTGGACGTTAGATAAATCGCTCCGTTCCCAAATTGCGGCAATGGGTACAGTGTCTTCCACGTCATCTCGGCACGCTTTGTATACCCTCCACAGCTAGTGCTGCCACCTACTGTCTGTGAGTGGTTATTCTAGGTTGACGACGGAAACAGGTGGTCATCACATTAATGTGACTGTTCCGTGTACATTTCATGTGCGAAAACAAGAGCCGTGGATTCGGTAGAAAATCCTGCACTACAGCACAACAGTAAGATCTGTTGGCAGATAGAGAATAAGTTTATGAACCGGGCAGATTGATTCTGAGTGAACTTGGGAACGAAGAAGAAGAATATCTGACTCTCTGGTCGTTGAGATGAACACCAGTTCGGGGCCTTTTTGTTTCACTTGCTTGTGCGGGATGTTCGTGGTGAAAGTACGAAAATGTACAAATAAATATTTGTGTCTTTAAGTGTAGCTGTGAGAGGATGAAATGCATCAGTCCATAGATGGCCGGCCGAGGTGGCCGAGCTGTTCTAGGCGTTACAGTCTGGAACCGTGCGACCACTGCGGTCGCAGGTTCGAATCCTGCCTCGGGCATGGATGTGTGTGATGTCCTTAGGTTAGTTAGGTTTAAGTTGTTGTAAGTTCTAGGGGACTGATGACCTCAGAAGTTAAGTCCCATAGAGCTCAGAGCCATTTGCACCAATCAGTCCATAGATGATCAATGGACCTTATTATGCCATGATAACAAGGCCATGGTGAAATAGTAAAAATAATGCTTCTTTCCCAGCAAGAAAGAAACTCACATAGATTTTGAGGGGAGACGCCTCAGTAATCGTAGTATATGTTTCCGAGACGCTGCTATACCAGAAGTCGAGTAGTTGCGCGAACGGCTGCAGTATTAGAGTTCTTTGAGCTTCGTGGTGGGTCGATGCTTTTATTCCTGTTATCTTTACGTGGCATTCAAGTATCATTATGATGAGAGATGTTCATAATTGGGATCAAAAGTAACCGTCGCATGACCTCGGGGAAGAACCTCCAGTCCAAGGTGGAAGGCACAATTTACTAAGTGTACGTAATCAGTGGTTTCTATACGACAGGTTTTTGTAGATCTCAAGTAGTAACACAGGAAGTCCTGATGGCTGTGTAGTGCAACTAATTCTATTCTAGAACTGCTTATTACTTCACGAAGTAATTTTCACGTGCCAAATTGCTCTATTGACATAATTACCGGTAAAATATTTATGAGAACAAGCGTTCGCTCATCACCGCCACACTGGAGTCTCACTCAGCAGGCTTGTAATCTCTCTCAGGGAACGGGATAGAGTAACGCAAACAAAAGAAGTAAAGAACCTCACCTCTTACCCTGAAAGTTTCTGAAAATACAACCCTGAACAGTTTTTTCTATTCGTGGGTAACTGCACATTGATATCTAAGTCAAGAAAACTGTGGAGAAGATTGAAAGATGGGCGCTTGCTGAGCAGTGACCATTCACTGTCTCTCTCTCTCTCTCTCTCTCCCTCTCTCTCTCTCTCTCTCTCTCTCTCTCTCTGTGTGTGTGTGTGTGTGTGTGTGTGTTAGTGTGTTCGTCTCTGTAATTTACGTATTATTTTTTCTGATATGATCGATATATTGCCTATTCTGTCACTCCAAAGCTACTGAGCGTCATGTGTGTCAGTAGTGCAAATACCCCTTGGTTTTATTCTGTATAATTTAATGTCGACTTTAAAATATTCTATTATAATCGTCAAAACACTTGAACTTATTTTGTTTGAGCGTATTTATCTATTGATATGAGACAATCTAACGCGGATTTAGAATCTTTAGAGGAAACTGATTCCGTTTAAGAAAACAACCTCATTACGTCAGCGGAATGAGTGGAGCGGAATTTATTTACGTGTTTTTCACCTTTTTTATTTTTAATTATGTATCCTGCGTTAAATGCATGTGATGGTGAAAAGTTGTTGTTTACCGTTACTTCCATCATTCTCATACATTTTCCTCTACCTCACTTTGGTGACGCTCACTGGACGAACATATCAGCTGAATAGGTACCAAGACAATCCTATCGGTTTCGTAAAACGAGAAAATAAAGAATTCTTAGCTACTCGTTTGTGTTTTTCACACCAAATGTTAGATACGCTGAACAGCCTGGCTTAAAAGAATGTTAATATTTAAGGTCACATTGACACGGAGGTCATTAAAAACGTCAGAGGGAAAAGCATAAGGAGGAGGAATTTGACCGCAGCTCGAAGGAATTTAGGGAACGTGCATAACACCTAAATGAGTATTGACACTCAAGTCGAGCAGTGATTTTTGACCGATAATGTTTACATTGTGAATTCGATGGTGATTATGAGTACATGTTCGTCTTTATCCCACATTCATTACACACAACGCCTACCTAATACACACACAAAAGATGTGCAGTACGTACACAGACATCCAGTTAGTGACGAAATTACGTTAGCCTATGACAAGGATTTTGTTTTGTCTTGGCTATGTTACATATGGTGGAATGAATTTGTTACTAGAACCACATTTTCTGAAAGTAGTTATGGTCGAACAGATGGGACAGCGAAGGTAGCAATCATTTCCATCTTTCACATAAGGGTATACAGCTCCAGACCTCCAACATTCAGTCACCAAAATACAGGAACTAGTACTATGACACTCTTCGTCTCCAAACTTATACAATAAAAGTGACCCGTGCGCGGAACGCGTTCTTGCCGTTTATTGCTTTGTGGTGCCGCCGTCTCGTTTCTTATTCGTTTTACTGGCGTCACTAAGTTGCTGGTTTGCTTCTCCGTGAGTGGCAGCAGCAGCGCTTATCGATAAGAGCACTGTCGTACCATCTCTGGAGCGACCGATAGTACTTCCGGGTCGTCATCTGGGAGTTGAGTCGTGACGCAGCCCCAGTGAGGTGGGGACAGCCAGTACTCGCCGACCGCTAGCGACACACATGCACTGTCCGGCGGAAGGAGACTGGAGCGGGAACGACCGTTGGTTGGTCATTCGGTCGGTCGTCTCATCGGGGTACGTGTATTTGGTCTTTTGATCGTTTCTGGGCCTCGTCAGATGGCCATCTTAAAGGGCGTGGGTCGGTTCCTTCCTTGTGCAGAGATGTCGGGTGGCCAATGGGCAAGTGTTACCTCTGCACGGTTGGGTACGAGCCAGTGTGCCCGCGTCGCAGTGTCTCCGAGTTCCGAATGGACATGGAGTTGTCGGGATGGAGCTGCAGTGAGCTCCGTATAGCCAAGACTCGCCCGACCGTTTCTGACACACATGACTTGAGTGGGGACGACCTTGGTTGGTCGTTCGGTCGGTCGTCTCATCGGACGACGTACTTTTGGTCGCCGACCGCTTCGGGTTCTCCGTGGGTGTCGACTGGTTGTTCCACAGTGATTGCTTTTACGATTGTTTGAGTTCTTGTGGAAGTGTTTTTGTGGAACTGTGTCTAGCTCGTGTTATTTACTCTGAGCAGTTAATTTTAACGCTGTCTGCGTACTGGTGTAGGCAGTCGGTCGGTTGGGACAGTGCAGCGAGGAAGTCTCCGAGGCGAGATCATTAGCGTAGTGTTGAGCACTGTGTTTTTCCTCGTCGTGTTGATGCTGTCCGTACCACGTGTAGTTTGACAGCCCTTGGTGTTGTTCATGATTTTCAGGGGTTATTGCGCCTTGGCTGTTTTTAGACGCCAATTTTGAAGACGTAGTGCTGCTTGTATCTTCGCCCTCGGCTGATATTTTCCGCTGTCGTGCCGCTGATCGACGCAGCGGAATTAATTAGGTTGCCATCTGATTTCTTAATCTTGTTCTTGCTACCTCTTTCACCTCACCTTACGTTAGAGTTACCGCCTCAGGCCGACCCCTGGAGCACCTCTGAGCCTCATTGTTCTGTTGTTTTAGATTGTGATTTTCTTTTAGTCTCAGATATTGTGCCAGGCCTCCAGCCGTCTATTAATTTACTTGCTTCAGTTTTAAAATAAGGCTTTCAGCCGACTGTGATTAAGGTTTCAAGATCTATTTCTTCAAAACTCATTTAAAAGAAAAAAGGCAGATTTTACTCTATTCTAAATCCTTATTATCCAGGTTTTAAGCCTTGTTCTATGTTCAGTATGTGGCCTTCAGCCGAAGTTTACGTGAAATATTTTAAGATAAGGCCCTCAGCCGTCTCAAATTAAAATCTGAAAATTCATATGTTTAAAACATTTTAAATTTTATTTTGTCTATCTGAAATTCTTGTTATCCAGGCCTTAAGCCCTCAGTTCTTCTGTGTCCAGTGTGTAGCCTTCAGCCGAGTATTTAAGTAAGATTTTTTTTTAAGTAAGGTTTTCCGCCGCATGTATTCCTTAAAGCAGTTGTAATAACTTGTGTTCGGGCTTTCAGTCGTATTGTTTTGAATCCTTTTAAGGGTATGTGTGATTAAATGTTTTTAGAAAAATAAAGTGTGTGTGTTTTGTGCAGCTGACAGTAACTGCTTTTGGCCCCTTTCCACAAGCATTACCCGATCCGCTCTGTCCTGCGAAACCAGGTTTCAAATACCTATTGTCTAAATAATTGAGTAGCTGCTATGTGAGCTCATTGTTTTAAAATCTAAAATCCCTTGAAGCTGAAGTTGTTATGGAGAAGTCAACTAGTACGGATCAAACACATCACTAACGTAACGTAAAAGGGTCGATTAAAACGGTCGGTTCAGAACTACTGCTTTGAAAAACTACGCGTTTCACTTGGAAGGTGTAATACGATAAACCTTACAGCCGCAGTGCACCAGTTTGGTACAACAGTTACCAGCAACACTGCAGATCATCATCAGCACAACCACAGGTGGAAGCACAAGCGGCCAAAGACACTGCTAGCTAGGGCATAGCCACCTATGGCAAACTAACATACGCAAACAGCGACAAACGTCGGCAAGCCCCTGCATATCAGCAACACTGACTGGCAACTACCAGCTGCTATTAGAGCCGACCAACAGGCCACAGCAGGGACACCGACGAGCTCACCCACAGACGCACAAACAATCTGCCAACATTCCCTCACACTGTGCCTCCGGTATATGACCTGTCGTACACAAGATCGATAACAAACCTAACTGTTGCAGGTTGCTGACGCTGAACGAGGACTCTGTACCAGCACCCAGCGCCAGCCGCGGAGCAGCACAAACGCACAACGTCAAGGTATCGACATGCATGATACCCACTACTAACAAAGGCTATCCTTGCACAACCTATCGCAGGCAGCAAGACAACCGCTACTGCTCTTACCACCCGATCTAACTTTCGCAGAGGTTTTTTTCCCTTGGCTCTTGCCTTGGCACTTCTTTTCCTCTGCCCTTCAAACCGCTACCCTTCGTCAGATTTCGACCAATCTATCTCCAGATGAGCGCGTATTAATGGTTAATCCTAACCAGACGTACGCAAACATCGCAGTACCCACATCCTGCGACACCTCACTTTAGTGAATACTAACCCTTATGCAGAGATGGCAGTAGATCTTTTGAGTTGGCCATCATGCCGGTGTGGGCGTGGAGGGGCTCCACCCTGCAGATCATCACAGAGTGAATCTGGTCTAACTCGCACGGAAGCACTCGGGTCGAGAACTCGCAGCTTCGGTGCGAGACTGACGACAGGTGGTGTACCATCCAGCATCGCGACAGTCGGAGAACATACTCTGGAGACCATCAAGGAAACATCACCGTACACACATCTTCCCCACCACTGGGGACTTTCCGTATGGCATTATCGAATGTTGCATGTATGCATCTCCTCTACTTTCAAAACTATAAGCGTTTCTCTCAAATAATTAAGTAATTGCTTTAATTTTTAGTTAATGCAGTGGGAAAATAGGCTAGACTAGTTTTGCTTGGCAGACAGCACAAGAGCACAGATTAAAATAATTTGCACGTGTATGAAGAGAGATTGATTGCTAGAGGATGCAACATAGGCCACGAAAATTAGAATTCTAACTTCCAAAAATTAGTCGAAACCCGGAAATAGTTTTAATCACTAAAGAAGGCCCACTAACATGATTAATCTGAGTTTGCCCCGATCTCTGAGTAGAGCTTCTGCCACGATGAGAAGTAAACCACCAAAATTTCGGACTTCTCCTGTTTTCTTTTTCCAGTTTCCTCTGGAACAAAGAGTTTAATCAAAAAAGCCAAGGGCAGCAAAAATATGCATAGATTGAGTACCATAATCTGGCTATTTGTTTAAATTTTCCTACAGAAAAGCTACGTTAGAAAACGGTAACGTCTCACACTTTTCGAAGGACACTCGTTTTGTCCCTATAAAACGTGCAATATCTGAGAACTGGCCAAAATGACGTAAAATGTTTTGGGAGGAAAGTTGTAGAGTATCAAATTATGTTTCTATAAAGTCGAAGGAAATGACAAAAGCCTGGCGGTACGTAAATATCGCCAATGCTCAGTTATACACTGAAGAGCGAAAGAAACGAGTACACCCGCCTAATATCGTGTAGGGCCCCCGCGAGCAAGCGGAAGTGCTGCAACACGACCGTCGAATGGACTCGGCTATGTCTGATCTAGTGCTGGAAAGAATTGATACCATGAATCCTGCAGGGCTGTCCATAAATCCGTAAGAGTACGAGGGAGTGGAGATATCTTCTGAACAGCACGTTGCAAGGCATGCCAGATATGCTCAATAATGATCATTTCTGAGGAGTTTGGTGGCCAGCGGAAGTGAATAAACTCAGAAAAGTGTTCCTGGAGCGACTATGTTCTGAACTTGTGGGGTGTCGCATTGTCCTGCTGGAATTGCCCAAGTCCGTCGGAATACCCAATGGACATGAATGGATGGAGGTTATCAAACAGGATGCTTACGAGCGTGTCACCTGTCATACTTATATCTAAATGTATGGTGGGTCCCACATCAGTCGAACTGCCCGCGCCCTACAGAGCCTACACCATATTGAACAATCGGCTGCTGACATACAGGGTCCGTGGATTGATGAGGTTGCATCCATACCCGTACACGTCCATCCGCTCGATACTATTTGAAACGAGACTAATCCAGCCGAGTTTCTCTGATGAAGTCACAGAGAGACCAAGTCGAGCGGTAGGATTGTTGTAACAGGACGTCAGTTACTCGATGGGGCCAAGTCTTTTGTCCGCTAACAATACCAAGCTTTAGTTCACAGATACGATGTCGCCGTCGGACATGGTATGTCGTACACCGTGAGAGACAGTCGAGGCTCCACGAGCAGTGGCCCATACGATGCGGTTCGACTCCACAAGCAGAGAGCCTGATGTGAAAAGAGGCACTGCAGGTGGACACATTTTGTGGTTTCATTGGTCTATGTACCACAATAAAAGAAACATGCTGTAGACCTCGCGCACTGCATTTCTATACTTATTTCGATTTTCATTGAGCTAGCGACGATCGATTAGACTTTTTCTGCCACGCTGACAGTTTGTGCTTCTGTAGATGAACCTTACGGTATTACCTAGCTGACAACCTCTCTCATTGTACGTTTAGTTCTATCAGTTTCATGCACAAGCGATTAGCGTCTGAATGTCAATAAATTTATTTGAAGTAGCGCCTCAGCATCCACTATTTAGCTTACGTTTTCCTCCATGGCAGATCTACAGGATTTTACGCTAAGAAGCGTTTGTAACACTGCAGTATCAACTATACAACACAGAACTCTATCTATACACTTTTTGTCAAAAACAGGTAAACAGATAAGTCGTTTTCTTTCTCGACCAGCATTGAACGCTCAGTTCCTACTACGTTATTAGATGTTGCGAAACTCATGTACCTACGCCGTACTGATAGGTTCACAAACAGAGTGAGATCTTCTACAGATAAAAATGCAGCAGACGTTGAAGAAAAATGAAGAAATAGACAGAAAAGAAATGTGAAGGAAGCATCTGGAAGCTCACCATCAAAGTTGTTTTAAACGAGTCATCTTAAATCCGCACAATGACAGATGCTTGCTGTCTCTCGTCACTCTGTATGTTTTTCTGAAAAATCAGGAAATGCAAAATTTTCAGTCAGGAAGCCTACATATATGATAACAGCCGAGCATATTGTCATTGAAATCCAGTTCGTATGTTTCAAAACCTGTCTAGACATACATGACGTTGAGAATTTAAAACGTTGCTAATAATTATGTTGCGGCTTTTGTTACACCTTACACCCAGAATTAATATCGATAGTTCCTGATTGTTGATGAGCCTCATTGAGTTCCCAATACATTTATAAACTTTTTCACATGAATTAGGGACGAAAATAGCGGTACATTCATTATCGTGAGGTGAAGTGAGGAGTTGCTTGAATAAGCCAGCGGCTTATCGACGAGCAACAGAGTGAGTGGTTTAATCCCGCAACAACCGGAGAAGTACGAAAACCAATAGTTGGGTAGCGCGTACTATTAGATAACACCAGAATCAAGTGGTGAAACGAAAACCATTACCATTTACTATCTACATTGCCTAACGCAAAAGTGAAGCATCCAGCAGAGGAGGAGAAAACGAAATGAAACTTCGAGGGGTAAGAGGGTGCGTGATTTTATTTCAGTCCTAACAAAATCGAGTCACATTTACAAAAACCTTGACGGTAAGAGCCCACTTATCAGTAAGATGTTGCACCGACTCTGGCTTGGGTGTAAGCACTGGCTCGGTTGGGAAGTGTGCCATAAAACAGTTATTTCCTCTCCTAAGAAAACTGGTCTGTAACCGTTCTAATTAGTCCTCGATGCCCCAGAGACTGTCAGTGGGATGGAGGAGATATGCGACCTGGTCTCAGACTATTCTGTCAGCGATAAATCTGAGGACCTTGCTGGCAATGGGAGTTCCTCAGTGTAGAGTCTTGTACTGTAAGAAGGAAGGGAGAGGATATTGTTATGGGTGCCAGTACCCTCTTTCTACAACACAAATGCAGACGTGGATTAATACGGTTCTTTATTTACAATATGCTGTTTCTTAATTTGAATAGAGTCCATATTCGTGGTAAAACCTCATCAGTAACAGCGCTCTTGTAGACACTATAGGAAATCTTGCTATTACAAACTTTAGCCTCACTGCTAGTGCCACTCTGCGAGTGAATGACAGACGCCAAACTGATGTGTGAGCTAGTGAGGCACTCCAGTCAGCGGCGGCCGTCTAAATACATGCTGTCGAGAGGGCTTGGCCTCTCTTGTGATAGGTGCGCTTGATCCAGTCCCTACTATCGATCTTTGAGCTGCATCTTTGCCGACCCGTGTGCTGGCAACTTCTTACGCCAGCACGCTCAGCATCACACATAGTACATACAGACATGTTCCAAGTTATGGATGAGCACTGCCATGTTGAAAAATGGCGCCCGATACAGCCGCATGAGAGGTAACACACGACGATGCAGGATGTACCGTTATGCTGTCAGAATTCCCTCAGTCACTACCTGCCGTGACCTCAAGCCATACCCGATGGCTGGTCCCAACATAACGTCAGAAGTGACACCTCTGTGGTTCTCCAAAATGAAAGAATGGGCCCTCTCACCAGGTCGCCACCACACTGGTCGATGATGGTCATATGGGCTCGCGCAGAACACAAAGAAACAAAGCGACGTAATTCATCAGCAGTTCGTGCTTCCCGCTCATGGCAGCATTCCAAATGCAGCCGTTTGTGTTGTGGTGCTGACAGCAGGCTACGCATGGGACGGTAAGTCCCTGGTTTGGCCGCTTAAAATTGCTGGGCAATGGTGCGGGATAACATAGAATGTTGCAGGTAGAACATTACTTGTACTTACGAGGTGCATTCAAGTTCTAAGGCCTCAGATTTTTTTTCTAATTAACTACTCACCCGAAATCGATGAAACTGGCGTTACTTCTCGACGTAATCGCCCTGCAGACGTACACATTTTTCACAACGCTGGCGCCATGATTCCATGGCAGCGGCGAAGGCTTCTTTAGGAGTCTGTTTTGACCACTGGAAAATCGCTGAGGCAATAGCAGCACGGCTGGTGAATGTGCGGCCACGGAGAGTGTCTTTCATTGTTGGAAAAAGCCAAAAGTCATTAGGAGCCAGGTCAGGTGAGTAGGGAGCATGAGGAATCACTTCAAAGTTGTTATCACGAAGAAACTGTAGCTTAACGTTAGCTCGACGTGCGGGTGCGTTGTCTTGGTGAAACAGCACACGCGCAGCCCTTCCCGGACGTTTTTGTTGCAGTGCAGGAAGGAATTTGTTCTTCGAAACATTTTCGTAGGATGTACCTGTTACCGTAGTGCCCTTTGGAATGCAGTGGGTAAGGATTACGCCCTCGCGGTCCCAGAACAAGACACCATCATTTTTTCAGCACTGGCGGTTACCCGAAATTTTTTTGGTGGCGGTGAATCTGTGTGCTTCCATTGATCTGACTGGCGCTTTGTTTCTGGATTGAAAAATGGCATCCACGTCTCATCCATTCTCACAACCGACGAAAAGAAAGTCCCATTCGTGCTGTCGTTGCGCGTCAACATTGCTCGGCAACATGCCACACGGGCAGCCGTGTGGTGGTCCGTCAGCATTCGTGGGACCCACCTGGATGACACTTTTCGCATTGTCAGATCGTCGTGCAGGATTGTGTGCACAGAACCCACAGAAATGCCAACTCTGGAGGCGATCTGTTCAACAGTCATTCGGCGATCCCCCAAAACAATTCTCTCCACTTTGTCGATCATGTCGTCAGACCGGCTTGTGCGAGCCAGAGGTTGTTTTGGTTTGTTGTCACACGATGTTCTGCCTTCATTAAACTGTCGCACCCACGAACGCACTTTCGACACATCCATAACTCCATCACCACATGTCTCCTTCAACTGTCGATGAATTTCAATTGGTATCACACCTCGCAAATTCAGAAAACGAATGATTGCACGCTGTTCAAGTAAGGAAAACGTCGCCATTTTAAGTATTTAAAACAGTTCTCATTCTCGCCGCTGGCGGTAAAATTCCATCTGCCGTACGGTGCTGCCATCTCTGGGACCTATTGACAATGAACGCGGCCTCATTTTAAAACAATGCGCATGTTTCTATCTCTCTCCAGTCCGGAGAAAAAAATTCGGAGGCCTTAGAACTTGAATGCACCTCGTATTGCGATGTGGCTGGTGCACAGGATGGTGATCCTCCCTTTAGTTGCCGTGCGTGGTCGATCGGAACACTGACGACGAGGGTGCATGCTGTTGAACATTGGGCCACTGCACATCCCAACACCCCAGAAGTCTAGTTATTTCACAGTTCTACCAGCCAGCCAAACGGCGACCCACAGTGAGGCCCATTCGACAACCTACCAGGTGCTCATGTCTCGCCATCTCTGTGTCCATTACAGTGGTCACTCAACATATGACGCTGTTCACAACATTTATTTACCCTATCAGGCCTCGTAACAACACTAAATATGAACAGGGCAAGTGCAGTACTGTGGTCGTTCTACCTGTGACAGAGAACTGCAGCTCTAGTCATTTACATAAACTAATATATAATAAATATATAAGAAAATATCATCCTCGATTGAGGTAATGAAACCAACCTTTACCTAGCTTTCAGCCCAAATAATTGAGTCTTCTTCGGAAGATATACCTGAATCTAAAATTTGTCTTAGAGGGCATGGTCTAGAAATAAAACTAAAACAGCCTGAATAGGCGTGGTCACATTCGAGGCTGATAGCTTCTTATACATTAAATTATCACAATTGGTGACTGTGCTGCAATGCTTAAAGTACAAAAATTTACATAAACGCCGATGGAGAGTACGCGTACGAAGTTACACTGATATTCGACCATGTATTCTGGTTGCTCCACTTTTTTTCAGACAGTGTATATTTATTTTACTGTCATAGACAGGTGAGGTGCCTTCAGATGCTCTATTGAACGATGTTAAGATTTGAGGTGAACAGAAAGCTTTGAAGGTTTAAGCAGACTTGCTTCTTGTAATCGACTTCTTTCGTGAACAAATTTCCCTAAGATACTTTCAGAGTAATACCCCGACATATGTGTGCATTTTTTTAGACTGATACTACAGGGTTTGTCAACCACCAATTCATCTAGATGCAGCTGACATACAACAGCACTTCTTTTAAGCCATTTCCAGGAGTATTTTATTGACATTTGCCTAGCTGCAAACCCACAGTTACATTTTCCTGTCATTGCCATAAGCCGTGATAATATGTGAGCTCTGGTGAACGAATTTCGTAACGGAATTCGCGACCTCCTTTATTTCTTATTCGCCGTTTTGGATCTGATGCTCCCGTCTACACTTGCTGAGGCCGCCATGCATCATCGTCCGTCTACTCACAGAACGGCCGCAAGTGAAACAGGACGCCTCGCTATAGCTGTTGCATGCAGTTCGCTTCACTCTGCCGACAGACGCCAGCCAACCGCAGGCGAAGCCTATGCACCGTAGCTCTTTTGTTGGACCGCATTCAACAACGAGGCGATGACACAAATCTCTCTAGGGATGCCTCCTGCTGGTGCGCTCTTAAATATATTTTACACGCTATGCAGCACAGGTCCTCAACAAATTTATCTGGACAGTTGAAGTAAATAACAATTTTATTTCTACTTGCGTAAGCAGATGTTAGCCGGCTTGGCAAAAGAACAATATACGATAAGTTCCCGTGGCGTTTATACTCTCGTGGTCTACTGTTTGGTTAACTTTAGTTCGAAGGTTAGACAGTTCATTCTCTGTCATTAATACTGGTTTTCTTTTATTTAACTTTTCGGTAATTTACGTCATGACTGTCTCAGTCAGTGTTTATGTAAATGAGAGCCCGATAAATCTCAGAACCAGAGCCGGCGTGTGCGAAATCTCTCCTCAGGGTTCTTCCGCGTCTGTCATTTACTGCCTCCATTCTCCACTCCCACCCCTTCCTCTCCTCCTGGCCTCCACCAGCACAGATGATACACCTTTCGCACGTTTAAAAAAATGTATGTTGCATCGTTGACTTATTACCAATATATTATTACTGCAGAATACCTACTGTTGTTATAGGAAAATAATTAACAAGAGAAGGAATATTACTAGATACGGTAATTGATAAAATGTTAACAACAAAAACTAATTTTCAGACGGGAATCCTTTGAACTTAATGAAATTCAAATTCTAATAAGGTTCACAGATAATGTTTACGATACACTCTTAAATATACTCATCACTTCGCTGTGCTCTATTTTCACATGAAGTTAAGTAATTTGTAAGTAACGAGCACTAAGTGTTTTCTGCTTTTCGCACTTTACACAAAATACCTTTTTGTTGATTTTCGACGAGCAACTTCATCAATAATATCATCAAAATTCAGTTCTGAAACCACGTCGTGCTCCACTGAGAATGTAGCAAGAAAGGACGGGCACTCTTGCGAGATGCTGCTCCTGATGTAGTTATTGATCAGCTTCAAACGGGAAAACCTCCTTTCAGCGGTCACTGGCACGGTCAGAAAAACACGGCAGGCAATATAAATTCTGGGAGATGGGTTTCCAATTTCATTTCAGTACTTCAATATTATCAGTGTACTTTTCATAACCTTGTGCAATATTTCTCGGGAACACATTGAATTCGGTCAAAAGTTCTGATTCAACAATTTCCTTTAAACATTCACCATTTATGTTCAACATTTAACTCTTTCTCTAGTTTTTTGCCTTAGCATTTTCAGTTCTTCCTCCTGTATGTCCCTTAAACTTTCTGGAGAAAAAAGCCGAATATTTCGGAATACTTAGCTAGTTTCCTAAACGTGTCGTTCAAACATAGCAGAAGAAATCAGTTTTTTATTTCTCCTACGGAAGTTGCGACTTGTAGTCACTTTCGTAATCAGATTTCTTCGCCTTCTTGCCAGTTATTTTCTCGAAATGTTGGTTCCATCTGTAAACCTTCAGCTATCTCTTTCGCAGTTATACTTGCATTAATAACACCTTGTTCACGGAAATTCTCAGTGAAACTCACCAAATTTTCTAGAGATTTAGTTGCTACTTTCATGCACATGTATTCTGCTTGAAGTGCCTTACTTGCTGCGCTAAAGGCAAAGAGAAGATCATACCAAATGACAACGCCTACAACAAACTCGAAGATTCCTAATTCATTCACAGTAAGCGAATGTGCTTCGCTCTTCGTTTTCGGGTTCATCAGTACTGTTACTCACCTAAAGAACGCGATTTCCTACTTCTCTCGCCTGCTACTTTATAGCTTTCATACTCCCCATCCTACTTTCCCATCGAGTATCTGAAAACTTCTTCACTGTTAAAGTTGGTGCCCTGCTCAGTAAGATTTCCCATCTCTGACTGGATCCACAAAAACCAATGTATATTCTTTAAAGTATACGGAAAAATGTGAATGCTTGTGCTGTAGATTTTGTTGCATCTGATAACATAAGTTTAAGATTGTGGCTAGCACAGGGCAAACAAAGTTTACGATTGAACACAACTTCTGTGATCTTTCATATTTGCGCCTTTATCGTAATTTTGGCCTCTGTAATCAAGAATATCGAGACCTAGTTGACCTCTTTTCGACAAAACGGTTTCAAACTTTCTCCTGTTGTTGGAGTAACGTTCAGGAAGACTAGACAGTTTTCTTCTACAGTCACTGCGTCTTGTGATTAAGTTTAGGAACCTAACAATGTATGTCATATGTTCATTGAGGCTTGTATCAAGAGTACAAGAATACAATCAGTGTACGACTGAAAAATATTTACTTTCTTTCACAAAATTAGCAATACTGTTCTTTGTTTTGTTGGCAAGCAAATTTATGAGTTCATTTTTAATGATTTTTTCCAAGTTAAGGGTAATGAATTTCTTGGGTTTTATCTGCCTAAACGCAACTGCAAAACAGGATCAAATTTTGCCATCATTTCAATGAAATTAAGACAATTACCATTTTTATCTTGATAGAGCTTGTCGCCGGTCCCTCCTAAGGTCACATTACGCTGAGCCAGGTATCTAATATCGACTACAATTATCTTTAGAAACTGATCCTGATGTTCCTTCTCTTCTTTTAGTAGTTCAAGGTCAATTTGATTAATATAATTTTTTTTTGTTTCAACCATATCTCACATTCAGACCATATTTGCGTACATTCTTGTGGTTAAATGATTGTTCATGCTCTTGAAGCCGATTTCCTAAATGAACCCAATCATAGAGTCCACCATTTGACAGCTTATTTGAAGGAGGTCCATAAAGCTTAAAACTGCAACAAAAAGCTTTGTCGGTAGAATTCGGATACAAAAGCCATTTTCGATACCTTTTTTCCTTTTGGGTATAGATCCACCATAAAAATGAGTTGAATATTTTCTTCTGTTTTCATTTAAATATATTCAAAATTTTCAACAATAACTGCAGTAATTCCAGCGTCGGAGGTCGGCGCAACTTGCTCCACGGAGTCCACCCGACGTTCTGGAGTCTGAAGATGGTTCTTAAATAAAATCGAAACTGGTCACTCCAATAAAAATGACAAGTTGTTATCAAGACTGTTTTTAATCTTTAAATTTTAATTTTAAAAGATCTTTGATAATGTTTTCAAAAATTTTATGGACATATTTGATTTGGGGAGGCGTTTCTAGTTTCAGTATTCGTTTGACAATCAAGGAAAACCACCGAAAACGTTTGTCGGATCTTGTCGACTGCAACGAATTTAATTTTATCCTGGAACAATCGGAAAAACCTTTTTTAAGGAATAATTCAATGCAATGTAATAACATTGTGGGGTCCTGTCCACTCGTCTCGTATAGGGTGCCTAAAGGATGGTGCGTTCTCGGAATGCTGTACAACCATTCAAGCAAATGGCATTAATAGTTTTTATTACAATAAAGAAAGTCACAAATACTTAACTTTGAATTTAAAATGGTGTCACAAGCGATGGGCGACATGCAAACAATCAAAGTTCTTTGCTGTATACAAGGTCCATGTAAGCAATTGATACAGATTTACCAGAGCGCTTTATCTCCTTTTCAGAAAAGATGATCTGGAATTATCAAAAGTTACTGATGGTCCTTTGTATAAGTGAATCTCACCTAGTATGGACCTATCACTTATGGTCAGTGGTGAACATCATGAACTTGGGAGGAGAGAAGCTATGCTGCACACAGTGTATCAATTCGCTACAGAATCTAATCATAATAGAAAAATGGGCATAAAATCCAGCAAAACTGTGTTCTTTGTAGAGTTTTATGTCGCTGATTATGAATTCGTTGTCGGAATTACAAAATTCGACATGGCGGATTCCGTTTGGTGGGTCTGAAATTATAAATTTAAAGGATTCTAGTAAAACTTCGGGTCTAACGTATTTTGAGGCCGCTGATAACGAACAGAAGTCGAAACTACCATTTTGAAATGTTTTACATTTTTCAAGAGAAATCGTAACCACATTTGTCGCTTGCATCATTATCGCTATCAGAAGGGTCGCCACCGGGTTCTCTAGATGGAGATGGTTCGAAAAGCAGATCTTTTACTTCATGTTGCATTTGTTTATGTTGTTCAATATCTCGCTTCCCGCGCCCGAGTTCCCGGGTTCGATTCCAGGCGGGGTCAGGGATTTTCTCTTCCTCGTGATGACTGGGTGTTGTGTGATGTCCTTAGGTTAGTTAGGTTTAAGTAGTTCTAAGTTCTAGGGGACTGATGACCATAGATGTTAAGTCCCATAGTGCTCAGAGCCATTTGAACCATTTTTTGTTTTGTTGTTCAATAGTCATTTTATGGAATTTCGAGACGACTTGATTCGAAGGGGTCAAAGCCGATGCAATATGTCACGCATCGATTTCTAATAGGAATATTTGCGCATAAAATTTTCTCTGTAACGCCGAAAATCCTTATTCCGAGCCTTCTGCGCGTCAGATAGCCGACCATCTGGCAACGGAGCAGCTTCGACTATGGCATATCCGCGCATCAAAACTATGTGGGCTGATGCCGGCATCGAGTGTTATGGCAGAATATTGTGATTTATTGCACAATAATTGTCTACCGTGTAGCACTGCCGCACGCTAGAAAAATGACCGTCCACTAAAAAAGCAAAAATACAAGTACGGAAATACATCTGAACTCGTTAACTATACTAGTAAGATAACACTCACAAAGCAGAACAACGGAGAGGCAATTTTGTAGTCAACGATTTCGTATCAGTACGGGTAGTAGTTTAGTTTTAATTCAATATACATCATTATATCGGTTAAAAATGTTATAAACATACATTCTGGAGTGCTACCCATCTTAATTTATACTAACAGCTGAGCAGTATCGCTGTAATATATTTATAGGCTATACAAAGAATATCTGAAAATTGTGTCATTGTCCGAGTCACTGTTTACTGGCAACTGTCAAGGCACGTATCACAGACTGGAATGCCACCACAGTATTCCCCGAGAATGCACCAGTGCATCATACACATGATTTCGTGGGACTTTAGTCGGAATGCGCACACTTTTTGCTACTGTTCTGTCCAGGTTTTGCAGCGAGTTGGCCGACTGTACGGCGATACAGCGTGCGTCGCACAGCTACATGAAATGCAGGCACCGACAGGAAACTGTTGTGTAATAATGTATTCTGTGTCACTCGCGTTCATGTAGCTTGTGCATCTGTATCACTAAAGGCAGGCTTCCGCGTTTACAATGGTTGTGCACAGGAACGGTGAGAAATGACAGGCTCTCACCAAGCCAGGCGGATGTTTACTATCCTCAGCAAATGTTAGTGTCAATGGATCTCATTCGCCACGGGGAAAGGATGTGAAAGAATGCCAGAAAACGTCCCATTTTCTCTTTTGCTTTCCACAAAATATCTGCTTCATGTGGTCTCTGTGCTTCTTGCGATTGCAACTCCGGCGTACTTAATTTGCGTGCAACTGTTTAACACGTTCTGTGAATATAATCAGAATTTTATTGTTTCATTATCCTCCAGCTACAGCTAGAGAACTAATGGCAGTAATTATCTCTCTAAAAATTCCAGTTATTTCTATAGCAGATGCTTCTGAAAGCTCGTCAATATTTCGAAGGTCTCACAGCTTTAGACACGAGGAAAGGCTTAATGACTTAGTAATATGTTCATTGTTGCGAGAAAGTATTACGAGTCGGGATTTGTGCATATTTTACTCTCCTGTGTTCTAGCTACGTCTTCTCTGAGTTGTGTTTAACGCCTGAAGGATTAGACCCTCTTCGTCACGAGGTAACCAGCGTAGCTCTGCTGCTGAGTATACCCTTTCCATAACGCACTATGTCTACTGTCTTTGTCCACAAACTTAAGCAATGATGAAAATAGTTTTCGAATTGCATGAAAATTTACAAGAGACGTGGCAAGAACAGCAACAGTCGTTATTTTCTCTGACGTATTCAAGGAATTTGTGAATAGAAATCGCACACTTGCTTAGAGAGGCTAATGTTTTGTAGAATTAATAGCATAGATAACAAATTCCTCAGATCACATTTCGTTAAAAGAATGCAGAAAGTTGTGACGGATAATTCAACAACTCTAGAAGCGGATGTTGTTCTGAAAAGGGAATTAATTAACTGTTTTCTGCAAACAGTTACTCCCTGACTTAAAGTAAATAAATAAATAAATCAAATATATTCAGTTCCATTCGAGAAAAGATATTACATAAATGATATACTTCGAGCGAGAAGGATCTTAGGTCATAAGTCCCCTAGAACTTAGAACTACTTAAACCTAACTAACCTAAGGACATCACACACACCCATGCCCGAGGCAGGATTCGAACCTGCGACCGTAGCAGTCCCGCGGTTCCGGACTGCAGCGCCAGAACCGCTAGACCAACGCGGCCGGCATAGCGAGCGAGAAGGATGAACAGTTAGTAAATTACAAATAATTTTCAAAATTTTCGTGTGTGTATAACGATGATAATTTAAATTTAGAAAAAAGAAAATGCTCTTAGGGTTTTTTTAACATGGCGTTACCAGACTAACTGGGGTGCAGATTAAAACTGGACTACGTACGCTCTCGCCTCCCCTCCCACCCCTTCCGAACTCTACCCCCCCCCCCCCCCAATTCCGACATTTTTCTTTTGTCTTGTTTAATTCCCTTTATCGTTTAGGTCGTTTATTAATTTCTTGATGCCAACACAACTTTACAGTGAAATAATCGGTCTACATTAAAAAAAAAAAAAAAAAAAAAAAAAAAAGTTAAAATACTCGTTTTCAACTTTCACTGCATTCGCTTTCTTGGCATATCGAGAGTGGCTCGATCCCGTAGCTGAAAATAAAAAACAAGCGTCTCCGTACTGGGAAAAGGTAGGTCTTTAGGATCTGTTGCTCACCAGAGACCCGTTCGAATGTCATCATGCTTTCCTTTTCTGCGTCTCCAGTACATTCTCATTTGGTGTCCTGCAGTCCTTTCACTTCTTCTTCTTCTTCTTATTCTCCCTCCCTCCTATCGTTGACCTTTCTATTCCTCATTTTTTTCCACCCGTCACCAAACGACGCCCCTACCGAACCAGTGCCCATGGTACGAGCCCCGGGCGTCACGCCCTGGTTATGCCTCTGCTGCACTAGAAGCTTCAGTGGACAGAAGTACACATATTCACTGTGCTTCCTGTAAAGATGGAGCAAACGGTTATGTGTCGTATGGCTGCTCAACAGTGGCTGACTTCCAGAATCGAACTGGTGACCGACTTGCTGCAATGTGACTCTCTAAATGGTGTTCACAGCCCTTATGGTGGCGACTTGTGAAAAGCCGAGTAAAGCAAGATAAAATTCACTGACATCACACTTGTTACCCATCCTGAGCTCGACCGTCACTATAATGGCCAGCAGTAGGTCTCGTGACATCCCGGTCACTTGACACGCTCAGCAGACAATAGCGTCCTCTAACCAACACAAGAGCTGCTTCTGAACATGTTGTATACAAAGGATTTTTGGTGCCCAAAACGCGGGTACACCACTGGCCATTTGCATTCCTTCTCACTGTCGTGATAGCACACAAGTTATGTGTGAAATAAAACAGCAATTTTTTGTTTTATTTTACATTTCTGTTTTGAAAGTTCTGTAATTCCAATGGTATCTAATAAGTGATTTCGTGTAATATATTAAATCTCATAAAATTTATGATTCCATTTGTGTACTGGTAGGTAAAGCTTGTCCAATATATGTTCGCAATATTTTGCATTTACAAATTAAGCCATAATTAAGAAAATTTAGGTTAGCATTGTTATCTTTCAGTATTTTATATAATTTGATGTGTACCGTATTTAAAAGTCTTTCTTTATTGCATACGACAGTTTCAGCATAAAATAAGCAAGGTTTTGTGGATAGTTACTCATAAAATTGTTTAACTTTTAATTTTTAATTTAATAAATTTGCACTGTAGCTTTGTTGACTTGATTGTTAAGAAGTATATAAATAGTAGGAGCACAAGGCTCAAGAAGGGTCAGTTGGACACAGTTTTGAGACGCAACCACGCTATTGTACGTCTGTACAGCAATCTAATTGTTGTAATACAGTATTGTGACTATGTAGCCTGTTATGTGGAGTGGACTCCAACTAAGAAGAAAGGGTGCAGTTTGTCATAAATAAACCAGTTTAAAACGATTTGGTACCTGGATTATTTCATGGAATTCACACAACTTGATCCAGTTAGCAGATGAAATTGACCGAGGCAACGACTATTTCAGCAGCAACAACAGCAGCGGCGGCAGAAAGCAGATTACTCCGAGTTACACCCAACTAAGATACGTATAAGAAATCAACTGAACTATATATGTGTCACTGCAGAACTAATTACTAAAGTGTAATGTTTTGGAAACTGTTCTAGCGGTGAACATTTGCATTTGTCTGAAAGAAAGTCTTTGAGTGGTGGAGGCCAATGTGATCAGTAATAAACGCCCCCATGATCACACGTTTCTTGAATGTCTATGGAACACATGAATAATTTTTGAGGTTTTTGTGGTTAAATCAAATAATCTATTTTCGATGTTAAAAATTTCGCCCCAGCAAAATTTCACTGCCTCCCCACGTAACGTAACAAAGAAGTTTCGTTACAATGTGGTGGAGGAGCTGGGATTGCCGTAAGTCTATCTGGTGTGCTAATCTCTGTGAATTCCAGGTGCCTTGAATAACTGCCAAAAGAACAACAAACAGTGTTTATATGTGTGAAGTGAACGCTTCAACGCAAGAAAACTGAAGGTCAACTGTAAGGACCTGCAACATCGTCGATGGACGAAAGATGAGTACTCTGTTTTTCAATTATGTTGGTTTGGGACTAAGTTTGGGGTTAATCATTTTTTTAATAGTTACAAATGCTACGATAAATCTTTAATAATTGCTGTATAAGGTTTTATCCGTGTGACGATCTGATTTTGAGCAGTGTTGCTAGATTAAGATTCTAATCAGGAGTGAAGATAACATACTTTACGTACCTATGACCACTAGGTCGGGTAGGGAAATTTGTGCTTCGACACCGAACTTAAATTCTGAACACAATCACGAAAATGCGTCACGTAGTTCGTGCTCTCCTTTACACGGCTTTGAACAATCAGGCCAACCCATAAATTTAATTGAACAGCTATCCCAATTGTTGGATGCTAAATTGTTAGACCATAGCAAGAAAGTAGAAAGGAATATTAATCAGAATATAGATAATGTAAAGCAGAACATGAATAGTAACTTTCAGAAAATCTATGCAACTTTATACTCTTTCAAACAGAATTTAAATACAACCAATACGAAATTGACCGACACTAACATTCGTGTTGACCGCATTGAAACAGAAGATGATTGTTTAAGTCAAGCCACTGATTCAGAAGTAAAAGTAATAAACGATAGAATTGAAATAGTCGAGGAACGGGTCAGAGTCACAGAAACAAATGTTATCGATGAGTTGATCAAGAGTAGAAAAGTTGAAATTAAAGCTACGCAGGAATATATTACTCCGGAAAGTGAATATGTAGGTGAGAAACTGAAATTGAACTCCATATTAGTTGCAGAAGGGGTTAAATCCTTAAACGAAAAAGTTGAGTCAGTAACCGAAAACTTTCAAACAGTCAACTTAAGAGTAAATAATTTAGAAAATAACCTTGTTACTAATTGTTACAATAACAACAGTCTGTTTACTAACCCTTGTAACAATGTATTGTTAAAAACTTTCCCTGGAGATGTCAAATTGCATCCTTTAGATTTCTAATATCAATGCAAAGACAGTTTCACACCTGGTATGCCAGAACCATTAAAAGTAAAAGTACCTAAGCGGTTTCTGGATGGTGAAGCTTTATCCTGAGCAAATCAGAAGGTAAGCCCTGAAATGACTTTTGATCAGCTTGAAACATAGTTTTTAAATAAATTCTGGTCGGGAAGCAGACAAGCTAGGATAAAGGCTGAATTTTTGAACGGCAGCAAATATAGAGAAGGGAAATTAAGCATGCGCGAGTTTTGTGAAATACAGCTAAGAAAACCGACACATCTAGACAAACTTTGTGACGAGTTAATTTAGATTGAAGCACTGAAACGACGTCTACCAAACCGAGTTCAGTGTAGTCTAGTTTATGGGCCAGATGACTCAATTGAAGAATTTTTGAAGTATGTGGATAAGCTAGACTATGCATGGCAAAGTCATGGCAGGTCAAACAATCAAAGTAGAGGAGAGTACCAACACGAGAGTGGTGGTTCTCTCAAAATCAGAATTATCATAACAATAACAGACAAAATAACTATGATAACAGGAACAGTGGTCAAAATAGCAACAATTACAGAAAAATGCCAACTCAAATCAGAACGGACAGTATAGACAAGAAAACAATTAACATGCGTGCTATTTTTGGTAGAAATTTCTTCAGCCAGTGCTGAGATATGTTGATATGGCACTTTCTTTGCACGCCGCCCTCCCCCTGCTGCTCCAACTCTAGGAATGAAGCGTTATCATGAAATTTCACAGGCATCGAAAACTAAGGATATGATAACAATATCGCCTGCTGTCGAATATTTTTGCATCTCACGTCTTTTGTTCCCCATCTCTAGCCCCACAGTATTTTTTACACAAAGAAAGAGCCATGTACACTCTATGACAAGAAAATCGACGCACTACGAAGGAATTCTACGAATGGGACGGAAGTCTGTAGAATTCATGCACATGTACCGACAAACAAATATTACAGTTTCAGAAAAATCCGAAGATTTCTTCAAGAAAAAAAGCGTCACAAATTCAGAAAGTCAATAACACGTTAGTCTACGTCTGGCTCTTATACAAGCATTTATTCGATATAGCATTGACTGACAGAGTTATCTGATGTCCTCCTGAGGGATATCGTGCCAAATTCTGTCCAATTGGTGCCTTAGATCGCCAGAATACCGAGCTGACTGGAGGACCCAGCCCATAATTTTCCGAGCGTTCTCAATTTGGAGAGATGTGGCTACTTCGCTGGCCAAGGTAAGTTTTCGCAGGCATGGCGATAAGCAACATAAATTCTCGCCATCTGGGGAGGGTATTATCTTGCTGAAACGTAAGCCCAGGCTGGTTTGTCCTGAAGGACAACAAAATGGGATGTAGAGTATCGTCGACGTTCCACTGTGCTCTAGGCGTGCCCCGGATGGCAATCAAAGAGAAACGAAATGGCAACCCAGACCAAGAACAGTTGCATTTAATGGAAAAGAAACTACTACACTACTACAAGAATGAAATATTAACCCACGTTGCTACAAGCTACCCCTAACTTCTCACGTAATCAGCTCGCAGTACCGATGAAAAGTTACAAATATAAACTGAATCCGAAAATAAATGAAGCAAGAGAGTCTCCTACGCAAATTCAGCATGCAAATGCGATGAAGTTTGAGAAGAATGGCCTGAAACAGGCCACAGCATCACAAGAGGAATACTATGCTAGTAAAAAATGTATTCCAAAATTCTACAACAGATTGACGACAGCGATGTACGCCTAAAGTTCATCTGCTCGACGACCCTTCTTGAAAACAATAACGACGTTCGCACTTTTTGAATCTATTGGAGCTACTCCTAGCGACTAACGAAAGACATTTTAGAAGGGGAGTTCCTCAGTGTTCCATGTAGAATCATATAGGCATTTTCTCGGGCCTAGTTGCTTTTCCTTCGTTCAGTGATCTTAGTTCATTTTCTCTATTACGGTCGGTTACCGTTGTACCTGCCATACTGTTGTTCATACGACCTCAAAGATAAATCATAGCACGGCTTTCAATAGTGAAATCATTTCAGACAACATAATTTAGCATATCTGTCTTCTCTGAGTCAGCCTTCGTTCCGATGTTAGTTTGGTCTCTTAATGAATGGAGAGATGGCATCGATCTGTTTACACATTTACTGATTCAGGTAAGACCAAACCATGTTACGACTTTTTCTGAGGCTAGTATAGGTAATTTTACTTTCGAATTAGTTGAACACTTCACACATGGCCCTCTCTATGCTCATTTTGGCTTCAGTTTTTATTTCTCAAGAAGGCTTTGGCTCCGCTTAATCTTATTTTATCTCACTTTTGACCCATTTATTTTAGCACAGTGAAGCCAGCTGAGATATAGTGCTTAGTATATCGTGACAGACAGGAGGTTTGCCACAACTAATAAACATCGCAAGACATTTGCGATAGGAGCCCCTGGACAGTCATGGGCAGCAGCTGAATGTCGACTTGTTTGTCCCGCCAGCAGCCGCCTTATCTAGATTAATCGCAGACCCGGATGCCCGCGTGTCGCAGGTGCTGGAGCTGGTGATGTATTGCTTCCAGGACAGCCGCTGGAGTCCACAATACCTCGCGTGGCTCCAATCGTGACGGACGCCGGCCGACCACAGGTGGTCGTGAGCAGATCTGTTGCCCTTCTGTGCTCTATGCACTCTGGCACTGAGGACACACCACAAGACCGCAAGCGAATGTTAGAGGTACTCTTCGTCTTTTACACACACACACACACACACACACACACACACACACACAGGTGCAGGTAGAAGGAAGAGCCATACGCAGTTTTACACATTATTTAAAGGCAACTTCAAGTTCATTACATAGAGGAAGATATACGCGTGGAAAATACGGAAATGCAGCAAACGAAGCAGGAAAAATGGAATATAGACGTCTGAAAAATGGAACTGACAGGAATTGGAAAATGGCAAAGTAGGACTGTCTCGACGTGAAGCGCAAAGTTGTAGAAGCAGGCAGAACTGGAGGAAAGTACGTACCACCTACAAGAAAATTAAAGAAAAATTTGGAAAAAAGAAAAGGAGCTGGTTGGTTGGTTGGTTGGTTTGGGGAAGGAGACCAGACAGCGTGGTCATCGGTCTCATCAGATTAGGGAAGGATTGGGAAGGAAGTCGGCCGTGCCCTTTCAGAGGAACCATCCCGGCATTTGCCTGGAGTGATTTAGGGAAATCACGGAAAACCTAAATCAGGATGGCCGGACGCGGGATTGAACCGTCGTCCTCCCGAATGCGAGTCCAGTGTCTAACCACTGCGCCACCCCGCTCGGTCAAAAGGAGCTGTATGAAAATAAAAACACCGATCATAAACCAGTATTAAGCAAAGACGGGAAGCTGAAAGTTGGAAGCAACACATAGACGGCCTGCAGAACGGAAACCTACTTGAATATAACATTATGGAAAGAGAAGAGGAAGTAGAGATGGGAAATACGGCAGTGAGAGAAGAATTTAATAGAGCTATGAAAGATGTAAGTCGACACTAGTCCCTTGGTGTAGACGACATCCCCACGAGAGAGCCACTCATAAAGAAACTACCCCACCTTTTATGCAGGATACAGGAGTGAGGCGAAATAACTTCAGACTTAAAGAAGAGTTAATAAATCCTATTCCAAAGTAGGCAGGTACACATAGGTGTGAATATTACCAGACAATCAGTTTCATAAGACATAGTCGCCAAATATTACAGCCCATTATTTACAGAAGAATGGGAAAACATAGTCGAAACACATTACTATTCTTGAGACTAATAGTGTATGCCCAGGAGAATGTGAAATTTCTAACAGAAGCAAACTGAGCAGCCACCTTGTTGACTTAAGTGTTTATGAAGCTAACATATCCTTTTCTTAGTTATACTCATGTATTACCAAAATATGCACTCAAGTAATACACCACATTAAATATCTCTCAAGAACAAATTAAGTCAGTTTTAATATGGTTCGTTGTGGTAAAATATAGGAATATGTGATGTCGGCACTACACAAACTGTACATCTTATTTACTAGTTAATAACGAAGAAGAAAGGAGATACATTCAGGAAACTTTTTGTAGATACCTGGCACTAAAGTTCCGATAGGTAATTGTCAAAGCCTACCTTGAACGCTCGTTCTTGTAGCATTCGTGGAACATAACCTCAATTAGTCTTAATATGAAAAAATAAAAATGTATATTAGCCAGTCAGTAACGTCAATTACATTTTTATAGCGTAGAAAATGATGCATTATCTTTCTCTCCCCCTATAATTATCTTGTACCACGGAAGGAACAACACCTCAAGTAAGCCGAATATCGAAATACTAATATATTTACGTATTTTGATTAATGTTAAACGCAAATTAGATATGAGGGTATCATTATGGCACTTAATTTAAGGGTCTGCAGTTGTTTCAGACTTCAAGTGTTCCTCAACCTGTTACTTGCAGCAGAGTGTAAACGAGCGACTCAAATGTATTTGTAATGCAGTCAATTTAGATACAGAAATAACATTGTGATATTTAATTAGAAGGTAGATCGTGCTTTGCACTAAGTAAGGTACAAAGATCGAACTATACTCTGTGTCTAGTGTACTTTAAT
This sequence comes from Schistocerca cancellata, assembly GCF_023864275.1. Classification (NCBI taxonomy): domain Eukaryota; kingdom Metazoa; phylum Arthropoda; class Insecta; order Orthoptera; family Acrididae; genus Schistocerca; species Schistocerca cancellata. Next base: position 602,023,023 of record NC_064631.1, on the reverse strand, counting down.
CTTTATGTTAGATCAGTAGTGTCAATAACTGAGACACGTATATTTAGTACTGTTATAGTACAATAATGCAGAAAGTGTAGACTTGGAAGTACTACTGTGACATATAATTTGAGAGTCGTTTCTGCCTTGCACAAAGTGGGGTCCACAGATCATAGTCAATGCCTAATTGGTTACAGTAAACGAGATGGCCGGCCATTGTGGCCGAGCGGTTCTAGACGCTACAACCTGGAACCGCGCGACCGCTACGGTCGCAGGTTCGAGTCCTGCCTCGAGCACGGATGTTTGTGATGTCCTTAGGTTAGTTAGGTTTAAGTAGTTCTAAGTTCTAGGGGACTGATGACCTCAGATGTTAAGTCCCATAGTGCTCAGAGCCATTAAAACCATTTTTTTGAACGAGATGGCCAGCTCTGGGGTACACACTGATTGGCTGTTTGATTTTAATAGCCGGTAAAATACTAGGCTGTGTTTGGAAGAGCAAAATATGCACGTGTTGGCTTAGAAGCTCTCTGACTGGCCTACTTTCTAAGAAGCTCCACGACTTAAGAAGGAGTTGAAAAATGTGACTGTAGGATAAAATATTGCGCTGTTATTGGGGGTTCTAAATATGCGTGTGTTGGCTTAGAAGATCTGATTGGCCTGTTTCCGAGAACGGCATATAGCTTAGGAGGGAGGAGGGGCTGGGGGGAGGGGGAGGGAAGAGCTGTTGTGTGTCGGTCCTTTCAGGCACTCGTCATATGCATTGCTCCTTCCTTTACACTGAAATGCTGAAATGAACTGGAAAAAGTAGAAATTTGGGGTAGAACTCGGTTGATAGGGAACATCCTGAGTCATCAAGGAATCGTCAATTTCGTAAGAACTGTAGTGGCGGACCATTACCTGAATGAAGTGAGCACATTCAAATGCTTGTAAGTTGCAGTAGTTACCCTGAAATGGAAATGCTTCCACAGGAAGAGAGTTTTACCACACAAACGATATATCGTTCAGCTCCCTCCTTTACCCCATCCCCCCTCCCTCTTTCACCTTCTTCCTCGCCATTCATTAACCGATATTCATTGATCTCTTAGTTATAGGTTTAAAAGGAAGCAAAATCTAGTGATCGTGGAAACTTTTTCCTTTTAAAACAAGTTCTGCATAGATATTCCATAGAAATAAGAATAAATTTCTAAATATTATTCCATTTCTAAATATTAAAAGAATAAACGATTCATTTACATTGTAGATAACATCCGAGATTCCTAAAAGTTTTAGTAACAATGGAAAGAACTGAACTTAGTGCATTATTCTAGCTTCCATAAAAGTATGCTGTATATTCAACTTAGTTTAAAACAAATGTTAAGTATAAAATTTCAGTTTTTTCGTAGTTCAATAAGGGAAATATATAATTCTATAGTTCACAAATTATTTCCACATCGATTGGAAGAATAAGAACAGAAATACAAAAAATCATCTAATTTTACGTTGATGTGTCTGACACAAGTCACTGTCTAACTGCGTAAGTTGTTACACGTGAAGAAAACTCTTCACTAAGTACCAATATTTAGAAAATTGGCCACGAAAGTTGTTGAAAATTGACTAACATGGTAAGAACATTTCTGTATGCAAGTGAAAAGGAAAATACGTATTTGTGTGTGATGCAAAAGAGAAATACTCTGTTAATAAAATCATTTATAGTTCCAATGTTGTGCAAGGTAAGGTAGTTCTTGGGTGGAATTTGAGTCCAATTAGATGGGGAATTAGTCGAAAAGTTTACTTTTCGAGTACATTTATACCAACTATAATAAAGTTCGATTATCAACTCAGTGGCGCCTACTAATCTCACATCAACAGTTGCCTCGCAAACGGTTCCTTTGCGGACACATATCTAGACTACTGGAATTCTTTTGCTTCTATTCCTCCACCCATATCAGTTTTCGCTACTGATCATGGTACACCTTTTACACAAATTTTGTATTTGGGCGCCCCAGGCGTCTTTACATCTTGACGTCCCAAGCGACAGCTTGTGTTAGTTAAACCGGCATTTTGCGCAGGATAGAATAGTATGGGGAGCTGCGTCAGACCAGTCTCACGGCTGAAGACAACAACAACAACAAGCAAATACAACTTAATATAATTAGCTAGGAAGTCTATATTTTCCTCTGTCTGTCTACAGACTGGACGGGGATCGTATTTCCTACCGTAATGTTTCAGAGTTACACAAAGCAACCGTCCGAAAGGACATATGTGAGGACTGTGTACAGACAACCCTGATTCACACCTGAGTGGCATGAATTCGCTGACACTATTAATCATTTGCTCAAGTGTTGAGGAACTGAGGAACAGTTCAACACTGAGCTAGAGGGGTAATCAGCAGTAACATTGTAACTGTGGAAAGCACCATCCAAATCAAAGTTCGGTTTCCTAGCAAATCTCAGACAAGTTCAATAGCGCTGCAGTCGTGGGATCACTGTTTTCACATCGTTCGAATGATGCTAGTATTCCGTAACGTGTCACGCTACATCTAAGATATATGGGAAGGGCAAATTTTACAGCGCATGGCATCGGCGTATGACATACTTTCCAAAAGTGTGAAACTGCATGTGTCTATAAAAACCGATTGTTGCCCGTATAATCAATCAGTATATACGTAGTTAGACTGGATCTTCGATGGATGTTGCGCTTCACGTCCTCTCAAGGTATAAGTCAGCTTGCCCAACTTGCATTGACACTTGTCAGATGTCCGTTCTGTGTGCCTTGTCCATGCATTCCGTGTGCACCAAACAAACTGTTCGTTTCAACTAAAGTTTTCCTGCGCTGTGGCCTCGTGTTGTTAATACGACAGTTCGAGGACATAGGTACTTTCACAGTGACGTTAACAGACTATTTATTTCCCTATTCATCGTTCTCAGGTTGTGGAACGCATTTGACGGACTGCTAGTATTCGGTTAAGCTGAGATTCCGACTGGGGACGAAGCTATCCTCATCTTCGAATATCTTACCTTATTTCCTGGGAATAAACGTTAGGAAGCTTTTATAAATTGGCTACGTCATTCTGTAAATGACCAGGATCCACCGCAAAGATTACAGTTTATAACTTAGATGAAAAAATGCTCCCTCTTTACTTGTATCGCAGTGTATCAAAATGATTACTAACAGCACTTATCCATATTATCAGTAATTTGTACATGAGATACATGTAAACGTAACAATAGGGGAATTTTTCTGTGGAAAATAAGTTGAGTGAGACAATGACTAATGTACATGAACCAAGTTATGGAAGATGTCGGACATAAATGCAGCTCCGAATTGAACAAGAAAGAAAAAAAGCGAAGAATAGAGATATCCTGCTAACGTTATTGCTGCCAAACAGTCTGCTTCGCCAAAGAAAAAAAAAGTTTTATTCGAAAATCATGACGGTAACATGCGTTATTGATGCGAAAATTTACAACAGTCAGCCACTTTCGTTTGTTGGTGTCTTGTCCATCTTTCTTGTTGCATTGCCTGTTAAAGTAAAAGCGAAATGCATCTCATTTGTACTTTGCACATCTGTTACATGTGGCAAGAGAGCGACATCTAGGTCACGTGGGCGAAATGTAACGTGGTTCACAGCATTTGGCGATTTTACCGGTGAGGCACTATAGCTTCTGTATCTGAAGTGACTCATGAAAGATTCTGATGGAAGTGATATATGTATTACCTTGCATTAGGACTTGTGAACATGACCAACATACAGGCGAACTCAAAGAGGGACGAGACGAGAAACTTAACAAATTGCAGATTGCTTGATCTTAGTGCACATATTCGGTTCCTACAATATGGAAGCCCACCACATTTAGCATGTCTTGATCGTGAGCAGCTGCGTCAGACGTTCTTTGAGGGGTGTCAAGGAAAAGAAGGTTTGTGGCCAACTCTGCCATCTAATCCACCCCTCTTGATTTCTTCTAACGGGGTCAAGTGAAATGTCATGTGAACAGCACATCTGTTGAGGCGAAGAGGAACTTCCGCTAAGAACTGTCACTGCTTGTGACATTGATCGTACAACAAAGGGCTTTTTCGAGGAGGCGCTGCAGAATACAGTGCGACAATATTGCACTTGCGTAGAAGCTGGGGCAAGTCGCTTTGAAATACTCTTGTGAACGTAACAAGATGTGGAGGTAAATAAAAAGATAACGGGCCTATGTCTTCTTTAGTCTTATTATTATCAGCCGAACAATGAAAAATACGAAATTTTCTCATTTTATCTTATATTTTTCGACTCAGTCGTTCTGGAACCACATTTCTCTTAATTAAATACGTTTATCTTTCTCTCCGATCCATAAAAGTTTGTATCACCGTAATGGAAACACGTTGACCGTCGAGGTTAAATTATCACCATCTGCAACAGAAAACTTTGCGCTGGAAGCGCATTTATAAGGCCTATACACATTCATGGAGTTGATGTACTCCTTGCGTCGATTGTGGGTACACCGGAAACACCAGCATTTGAGCTAAAAAAAATGGCTCAAATGGCTCTGAGCACTATGGGACTTAACTTCTGTGGTCATCAGTCCCCTAGAACTTAGAACTACTTAAACCTAACTAACCGAAGGACATCACACACATCCATGCCCGAGGCAGGATTCGAACCTGCGACCGTAGCAGTCCCGCGGTTCCGGACTGCGCGCCTAGAACCACTAGACCACCGCGACCGGCCATTTGAGCTCGCTAAGCATCTAACCTCTTTGTCGCAGGTATAAGTGGGGCATAATGAGGCAAATATCCGGGTTCCTGGTTACTTGGTCAGTAATGTTAAAAATCTTAAAATTTAGAAAAGTTATGTACTATGTAGCGTTCGGAGGTGCAGTGATCACTGCTGGGTGGTGGGAATAGCCTTCTGGTATGTCAGGAGGCGTTCGAATTCCACCAGGAACTGCCTGGGTTAGCGTGACGACGAGGGAGACAGGAAAGACTCCAGAGTGTAGCATCGTAGGAAGGCGAAAGAAACAGGCTGCTGACAGACAGGGGCGTGAACAGACAGTACATTATTTTTCTGTTATGCTTGAACGGTTAACTGAGTGCGCCCCCGTCTTGTAACACTCCAGCATCGCTGTGTCATAGGCGTGCTTTCTCGGCATTGCTGACACACTTGGTGGTGAGTTGACTGTGGCAGTCACAGCTCCGTGGCTGACCGCTAGAGACTGGATTCAAAACGTCTTACATTGTAGGCCATTGTAAGACTCCTACAATCTGAGCCGAATTTTCTGTCGTGTTTCCTCCACAGTATAGGTTATTCATACTTGTTTACGTATGAGTCACAATTTGAGTGTATATTTGTTATTAAATATATTGAAGAATTCGCCGTAAGTATGGGTGTCTGATCACCTGTGAACTGCACTAACCATTGCAAAAATGACTTTGCCTGTTTACATTTACGAGTGTCTCTGAACGAAGAAAAAGATTTATTGTGATAAATCTCTTAAGTCGTAATCATAAATATACAAACAGAAACTGAACAATACTTAACCACATTTCTTATATAGGTACAGTAGGATGAATGATAATTATCATATGTTCATAGAGGATTGGTTGTTGTGAAAGAAACCGCACAAGTAACATGACCTGCAAAGAATAAAATTTTGACCACAATTCAACAAGTAACAAATATTATGTCCTGATTTTGTGTTAATGACAAAGACATTTAATAATAGCATGAATTCCAGCTACACAAGATTTACAGTTGGTGTTTGTGGGGGGAGGGAGGGTTTGTTACTCAGACCTCTCTACTGGACAAGAACTAATTTAATCTAATGAACAAAAAAACAGGTAAAATGTAAGTTTCCGGTAATAGGGCTACATTAACATACTTCTGGGGTTGAGTTCGTGCATAGTCCTAGGAGCTTAATAGTGATATAGCCTTTCAGTTTCCATTGAGATTAGAGTCACTGTTACCCTCTGTACAACAAAAATGCCACATTTTTTTAAAGTACTCAGTTATAATTAAAAAATAAACACCACTTCTGCATGTGCCTATATACGGGCAAAAACTAATAAATTGGCACAACTTGTAACTGCATGTTTGAAGACATAGGTACCGCGTTCTTTACTTACTTTCTTTAATATTTGCAAATTACCACACAAGCTCTGTGCCTACATTTCTATAGTTGCGTAATATTACATTTCATTTTTACTTTTATATGAAAATGGCTTTCTAAATATCCCAATACACATTAATTACTTTCGCTGCAGTTCAGATATGCAATATCAAAAATTTTATAAGAAATACAGGGTGTTTGAAAAAGAACTCCCTAGTTTTAATGTGTCCTATAATCTGTACAAAGTGACATACACTATTCTAGTTTGTGGTGTTTGATTCATCACCTCTCTCGGTTCGGCTCCCCTGCAACTGGCAGGTCTGCTTGACCTTGAGGTTCTGTCCAGGCGTGCGTCCAGTGCAGTGCAGAGCAACGCAGCAGCAATGTGTACTCCTCAACAGAGAGCGCAATGTGTTATTTGGGTTGTGAAAACAGAATCAGTTATAACAGTGCAACGTAATTTTAGACTACAGTACGGTGGTGAACCACCTACAGCAAAAACTATCCGTCACTGGCTAAAGTCTTTCAAGGAAACCGTACCTTGCCCACCACGAAGCCGAGACTTAACCCCAGTGGATTTTTTTCTTTTTGGGCCACATAAAAAATGTTGTGTTCAGTGAAAAGATCAAAGACATCAATCATTTACGGGAAAGAATCGTCGCGGCGGTTGGGACAGTTACAGTTGAAATGTTGGTGAATACGTAGAGAGGAGTGGAATATCGTCTCGACGTGTGCAGGGCGACAAATGGATTCCACTTTGACGTCTACTAACAGTAAATAATACGTGAAGGAATTATCTTTCATGATATGTACTCGTGGTAATTTTTCGTTAATTTCCCCATTAACTTTATACTTAAAACTAGGGAGTTCTTTTTCAAACCCCCTGCATTGAAAAAAAGTTGAGTGAATAGGTTAACCGTCCACAACGTAAACGCTGCCGAATCCTCAGAATTGGGAAAAACATGACTGGCAATTCAGTCTATTATACAGGAGCTGGCAGTTGAATGAAATGGATAGAGTCTTGAAAGGAGGATATAAGATGAACATCAACAAAATCAAAACGAGAATAATGGAATGTAGTCGAATTAAGTCGAGTGATGCTGAGTGAATTAGATTAGGAAATGAGACACTTAAAGTAGTAAAGGAGTTTTGCTGTCTGGGGAGCAAAATAACGGATGATGGTCGAAGTGGAGAGGATATAAAATGTAGACTGGCAATGGCAAGGAAAGCGTTTCTGAAGAAGAGAAATTTGTTAACATCGAGTATACATTTCAGTGTCAGGAAGTCATTTCTGAAAGTATTTGTATGGAGTGTAGCCATGTATGGAAGTGAAACATGGACGATAAATAGTTTGGACAAGAAGAGAATAGAAGCTTTCGAAATGTGCTGCTACAGAAGAATGCTGAAGATTAGATGGGTAGATCACATAACTGATGAGGAAGTATTGAATAGGATTGGGGAGAAGATAAGTTTGTGGCACAACTTGACGAGAAGAAGGGATCGGTTGGTAGGACATGTTCTGAGGCATCAAGGGATCACCAATTTAGTATTGGAGGGCAGCGTGGAGGGTAAAAATCGTAGAGGGAGACCAAGAGATGAATACACTACAGATTCAGAAGGATGTAGGTTGCAGAAGGATGTAGGTTGCAGTAGGTACTGGGAGATGAAGAAGCTTGCACAAGATAGAGTAGCATGGAGAGCTGCATCAAACCAGTCTCAGGACTGAAGACCACAACAACAACAATACAGGAGCTCTAGGCCTGTGTCCCAGAGGTGCGGCAAATGACGGTGTTGCCCAGAGACGAACCCTGGACCGTTGACTGGAGGGCAGCGGCGATCGGCTGGCGGATTCTCGCGGCACGGAGCCGGGATGCCGTTCGTGCTGCGGACCATGAGTCGACGGTGGACCCGCAGAGGCGGCAGCGGCCGCGTCATAAGTGCGGCGTCGTCTGCCACTGCATAACCCAGCTGCACCGCTTCTGACAGCGTCATTAGAAGGTTGTAGATCTCGCGGCAGCGGCTGTCACAAGAAAGGCATCATAATAGATTCCTGCAGAGCTGATGACGTACTCGGTTGGCCTGGGGTTCAAAGTAGAGCTATCTGGAACTGACCACGCGGAAGTTTCTCGGACGTCGATCTGTGTACTAAATGCTGATGTTGCATTGCTGAAGGGCACCGCTCCTTCCCCTTACCCCCTGGAAACGGAGTAAGTGTGTAGGCGCCCTACATACTACACTGGCACTGGGTGTGACCCATGGCATTACTACTGGCTGACGTTGTCTCGTCGTTTACAAAAGTATTGTTACATGACTCAACTAAGATCTTCACACAGGTATAGCACAGATATTCCACACACCTTTGGCAACTAGCCATTACAGTGGTAAAGCTATTCCCATGAACAAATAGAAGATGACGAAATGGATAGCCTATTAAACCCTGTAGTAGCTAATTACTGTATTTAACATTTTGAGACTCAGTATAAAAACACCCACCCGAATAGCCGTTCATATGAAACAGTCGCTTCCGCGACTAGGAGGTGCGCTGGCCCTGGATTGAATCCACGTGGTAGATTAACGATGAGGGTTGCGATGCTGCTCAGCTTAGGTGCGGTTTTTCAGCGGTTTCCCACTTCTCAATAGGTGAATACCATGCTCTTACTCAAGTCCAGCTTCAGTTGGACAGTTGGACAGTTGGAGTACACGTATGCCTTCCCGCTTGGGGGAGAGCGTGGGGGGAGGGGGGTACCGACAAGAAGGGCATCCGACCATCCTATAAACTAACCAAGCCAAATCCGGAAATAACCAAGACGACACTGCGCCATGGGACAAAGACACAAAGAAAAGAAGAGAAAGCAAGACCTAGGGAGAAAAAAAAACCAAAACGGTACAATCCAGTAGTGGAGATACGTAGATAAGGTTTTACCATCTGCAAATATAGAGAAGTAGGGGTATACAACTAGTGTCCACCCTATCACAACATTTACGAAGAAGAAAATACAGCACCACCAATTTGCTAAGACTAACCACCACCGTACCCACAATGAGACTATCATCATTCATGCCGTTACGGAAGGTGTGAAACGAATATGTCAGCCTAAGCACACACTTGCAGAGCTGCAACTGCTGGAAGGCAGACATTCTCAAAGCTAATGGAAGGTGATAGCTGATATCCCGAAGACAAGAAAGATCAGACTGCAAAAACCTCACCAGAAGTAACCTCAATACACAGCCAGCCGTTTACCACACGGTTCACTGACGGAATCGGTCACATTACTTCATCAAGTTTTCTAATATCAGCTGCTCACATTCCATTAGACCGTCGTCATGGGATTTTTTTAATGTCTTGGAGTAAATCCAACAATTTTATGGTCTTTCCAACATCCTTTCGCGTAGCTGCTTGTTCTGGTAAACCTCCATTTAAATTTCATTATAGCCATAACTATATTTTACGCTGCAGTTCCGTTACCATTTTCGTTTTCATTTTCCTCTCTTATAGCTGCTGCCAACGTGAGTGTCTCATTTGCTCATTGAAATCTCCGTTTCCGAATGGTTTAGCGTTAACTGTCCACATATCATTGCCATAAATCACACTGGTAATACACACTGGATAGAACCTTCTTGTCTAGAAGCAGCAAATTTTAAGTTTGAAAATCCTATTTAGTTGTTGACTTTAGTAGGCCCTAAATTACAAACAGGTAAGATATAGTAGTGATATCAAGCAGGTAAGTGAAGCAGCTGTGGTTATACATAGTGAATTTCTTTAACACCACAAGAGAAATTATAGCAACTCAAATAAAGGGAAATGGGTTATATAAATAAGAGGGGTAATTTGGAGCTTGGCTTGGATAGGATTATGAAAGCATTTACAGCTAGAAGTGGCGATTAAGGGAACTGTGTCTGGTCATTCAGTACTAAGCCTGGGATGATGGACACACGTTTCTTAATTTCCATTATTTCCTGACAGTTCATCGCCTTTCCGTTACGGATGTGATGTAGCACTGCATATTTGACCTTGTAGCTATGACCTTCTTTAAGCAGGTAGTTTACACAAGTGGAATCTCCTTTCTTAAGTTTCCAATTCCTGTTTTGTTCTTTCATGGAGGTACATATGCCCATCGAGACTGACCTATATAGAATTTACCCCAATTACAAGTATCTTTATATTTTCCAAATCTGGAGTACTGTCTTCACCATTGGGAAAAAAGGTCCAGCGGTTCTGTGCACACAAACGAGGTTTTTATGTTTCGGGCTACATACAGTGAGACTACTCCTAGTTACAAAAGTGCCCACTATTTACAGCGTTCTTCAAGAGGTGGGTCTACAACAGGGTGAAGAAGATAGTACACTTGTTGTTTCTGCTTTTTGTGCGTTATAGAGTCCACTAAGTTAGGAGGGCAGCCATTGCTTGATGCTATTTGTTTGACTGCATTTAATTCCATTTGGAAGTTTTCTTTACTCATGTGGATGGATGTTAGGTGATGTATCATTGAATGAAAGCAGGTTTATGGATCACTGTGTGTTGTGTATTGGCAGGTATTACAGTAGCTGTGGTGATAGGTTTCCTATAAACCTTGAATATACGAGCAGTCACTGATGTCTCTGGTTGGATCCAAATAATTTATGCAGTTACCTGAAACTCCACTGTAAATTTTATACTGTTGTGTTTAGAATATAGTTACTTCAGGAATTTTGTGAAATGGTCTGATAGTACCTGTCCATAAGCACAATACATCATCAACATACCCAAACCAGTATCCACATTTATGAGAGTGGATTGCTTTCCAAAAAGTGTGTTCATAATTGTCCATGAAGGTTCAGCCAGTACTGGACTGAGAGGGATCCAATAGCTAGACAATCCAACTGTGTGTTTATCCTGCAACTGAAATGGAATTAATTTTGCTTTAGACAAGTTTGTGTAGCTAATCGTATCTAATTTGTGACAACAGGGTTTACTCCTGATTTGTCTAATAAGTCTTTTAGAATGTTGAGGCATTCTTGAACAAGTGTTTAAGTGAATAAGGTGCTACCATCAAAAGACACTAGCGTGATCTGGGCGTGGGGGGTATGCATGTCTAACTCAACTGAAGTAAGGATACGATGAATAGGTTTAAACTTGGTTTTGATCTTGATCAGGTCATTTAACTCTCTGTCTGATTTCTAACATGGAGCTGAGAATAAAGACGCCACAATATGGGTTAGATATTGCCTTTATGGAGTTCAGGGAAGCCATAAAGTGTGGGAACTGTAGGATTCATATAGAGTAGTGATATGCTTTCACACAGTTTGATGATCCTTTTAATTTTATCTTTGTAGGGTTGTATGGAGTCTTTCTGTATCTACTGGATGTTGGTGGCGTTTAGGAAATCATCCATTTTATTAACGTAGTCACATTTGTTCATTAAAACAACAGCATTTTATTTATCTGATCGGATTTTATTACACTGTCTATAATGTCCTACTTGAAATTGTTTAGTACTCCTTGTTCTTTAGCTGGTGGAACACTAGAAACGGGATTAGACATTTCCAGTTCGTGGGCACGAGATGTTTAGTAGAGATGTCATCACCTAATGCACATTACAGGTCTATTATTATTATTTCCAGTTATTTTTCGGAAATGTTTGGTGGCGGAGCATGACTGAAGCCTTTTCCAGTACAGTGAGTTATTCGTTGATCATTTTAAGTCCGAAAGATAAGTAACACGATCTACAAACTTAAACTTTTGCAATGGTTTTGAAAATTGTTTACCACTGAATAGTGTACTAATTTACGCCTTCTTTTTTGTACATAGTATAAACAACGTCATTAACTTCCTGTCTCACTTCGCTGTCCAGTACATCGAACTCCATTAAGTTTAGGCGTCTACTCAAGTGATCACGAGTGCTACATCCCCATTTCATTTCTTCTTTAATCTATGCTTTTTGTGCAACGTCTACTGCCGTATATATATATATATATATATATATATATATATATATATATATATATATATATTTCGGAACGATATTCTTCTGAATACACTGACTATCGAACCAAATATATTGACCAACTGCTGTTTTTTGTTTTATTAACGTCTTGTAAATGACAGATAGCCGGCCGAAGTGGCCGAGCGGTTCTAGGCGCTACAGTCTGGAACCGCGGGACCGCTACGGTCGTAGGTTCGAATCCTGCCTCGGGCATTAATGTGTGTGATGTCCTTAGGTTAGTTAGGTTTAAGTAGTTCTAAGTTCTAGGGGACTGATGACTTCAGTTGTTAAGTACCATAGTGCTCAGAGTCATTTGTACCATAAATGACAGATAATTGTGCAGAGCTGGCACATTTTATGGCACTGACTGGCCATTCCGTTACTTGTTGGTACAATATTTTGTATATTACGAATGAAAACACACACAAAACTGAACAATTTTGTACACATATTTATTATTTCTTTCACAAACTGCTTTTCCGCTGTTATGCCATCATCAAGTACAAAGATAAAACAAGTATGTGGTGAAGCTAAATTGTATTAGACAACGATCTTAAACTATTGCATCTAAAGAGTATCTCCATTTCCATGAGATAAAAAAGGTTAATGTTAGATTTAGGAACAAAACAAGAGAGAATATTTCAGTGTAAATGCCACGTGAGATTATTTAGCTACGATATGACACATTAAATCATGAACTATATACAAATTACAACAATTGTTCATAGAAGAAAATAAACTGAACAATTAACTTTGGTGAATAGTTCCAAACATGTGGCTGAACAAAATATTCTCGTCTTTAATGGGTCCTAAATTACAAACAAATAAGGTATACCAATGATATTAACCAGGTAAGTGAAGCAGTTGTGATTATATAGAGTAAAACTTTTTTAACACAACGAAAGAAATTATAATAACTGAAATAAAGGGAAATTGGGCATATGAGTAAAAGGGGTAGTTTACCACATGTCCTGGATGGGATTATGAGTAGTATCTGCAGTCAGAAGTGCCGAATAAGGAACTGTGTCTGGTCTTTCAGTACTAAGCTTGGGCTGACTTACACATCTCCAGTTTGTCTGACGAACCGGTTTCAGGCTCTGTCTCCGGCTGATACTGATCTTCGGGCAGAGATGGCTGCTTGTCCTGTTCCAGAGGTTGCCCCTCAGTCTGCAAGATCCGGGCAGTCGCAGAGGGTGGGCTTGCTGGTAGTTGGGAGCTCCAACGTCAGGCGCGTAATGGGGCCCCTTAGGGATATGGCAGCAAGAGAGGGGAAGAAAACCAATGTGCACTCCGTGTTCATACCGGGGGGAGTCATTCCAGATGTGGAAAGGGTCCTTCCGGATGCCATGAAGGGTACAGGATGTACCCATCTGCAGGTGGTCGCTCATGTCGGCACCAATGATGTGTGTCGCTATGGATGGGAGGAAATACTCTCTGGCTTCCGGAGGCTATCTGATTTGGTGAAGACTGCCAGTCTCGCCAGCGGGATGAAAGCAGAGCTGACCATCTGCAGCATCGTCGACAGGACTGACTGCGGACCTTTGGTACCTCCGAGTGGAGGGTCTGAATCAGAGGCTGACACGGTTCTGCGACCGTGTGGGCTGCAGATTCCTCGACTTGCGCCATGGGGTGGTGGGGTTTCGGGTTCCGCTGGATAGGTCAGGAGTCCACAACACGCAGCAATCGGCTACACGGGTAGCAGGGGTTGTGTGGCGTGGACTGGGCGGTTTTTTAGGTTAGATGGCCTCGGGCAAGTACAGAAAGGGCAGCAGCCTCAAAGGGTGCAGGGCAAAGTCAGGACATGCGGGGGCCAAGCAGCAATCGGTATTGTAGTTGTAAACTGTCGAAGCTGCATTGGTAAAGTACCGGAACTTCAAGCGCTGATAGAAAGCACAGAAGCTGAAATCGTTATAGGTACAGAAAGCTGGCTGAAGCCAGAGATAAATTCTGCCGAAATTTTTACAACGGCACAGACGGTGTTTAGAAAGGATAGATTGCATGCAGCCGGTGGTGGCGTGTTTGTCGCTGTTAGTAGTAGTTTATCCTGTAGTGAAGTAGAAGTGGATAGTTCCTGTGTATTATTATGGGTGGAGGTTACACTCAACAACCGAGCTAGGTTAATAATTGGCTCCTTTTACCGACCTCCTGACTCAGCAGCATTAGTGGCAGAACAACTGAGAGAAAATTTGGAATACATTTCACATAAATTTTCTCAGCATATTATAGTCTTAGGTGGAGATTTCAATTTACCAGATATAGACTGGGACACTCAGATGTTTAGGACGGGAGGTAGGGACAGAGCATCGAGTGACATTATACTGAGTGCACTATCCGAAAATTACCTCGAGCAATTAAACAGAGAACCGACTCGTGGAAATAACATCTTGGACCTACTGATAACAAACAGACCCGAACTTTAAGACTCTGTAAGTGCCGAACAGGGAATCAGTGATCATAAGGCCGTTGCAGCATCCCTGACTATGGAAGTTAATAGGAATATAAAAAAGGGGAGGAAAGTTTATCTGTTTAGCAAGAGTAATAGAAGGCAGATTTCAGACTACCTAACAGATCAAAACGAAAATTTCTGTTCCGACACTGACAATGTTGAGTGTTCATGGAAAACGTTTAAGGCAATTGTAAAATGCGTTTTAGACAGGTACGTGCCGAGTAAAACTGTGAGGGACGGGAAAAACCCACCGTGGTTCAACAACAAAGTTAGGAAACTACTGCGAAAGCAAAGAGAGCTTCACTCCAAGTTTAAACGCAGCCAAAACCTCTCAGACAAACAGAAGCTAAACGATGTCAAAGTTAGCGTAAGGAGGGCTATGTGTGAAGCGTTCAGTGAATTCGAAAGTAAAATTATATGTACCGACTTGACAGAAAATCCTAGGGAGTTCTGGTCTTACGTTAAATCAGTAAGTGGTTCGAAACAGCATATCCAGACACTCCGGAATGATGATGGCATTGAAACAGAGGATGACACGCGTAAAGCTGAAATATTAAAGACCTTTTTCCAAAGCTGTTTCACATAGGAAGACCGCACTGTAGTTCCTTCTGTAAATCCTCGCACAAGCGAAAAAATGGCTGACATCTAAATAACTGTCCAAGGAATAGAAAAGCAACTGAAATTACTCAACAGAGGAAAGTCCACTGGACCTGACGGGATACCAATTCGATTCTACACTGAGTAAAGTCTCTAGAGGAACGGAAGGTTCCAAATGATTGGAAAAGAACACAGGTAGTCCCAGTCTTCAAGAAGGTCGTCTAGCAGATGCGCAAAACTATAGACCTATATCTCTGACGTCGATCTATTGTAGAATATTAGAACATGTTTTTTGCTCGCGTATCATGTCGTTTTTGGAAACCCAGAATCTACCCTGTAGGAATCAACATGGATTCCGGAAACAGCGATCGTGTGAGACCCAACTCGCTTTATTTGTTCATGAGACCCAGAAAATGTTAGATACAGGCTCCCAGGTAGATGCTATTTTCCTTGACTTCCGGAAGGCGCTCGATACAGTTCCGCACTGTCGCCTGATAAACAAAGTAAGAGCCTACGGAATATCAGACCAGCTGTGTGACTGGATTTAAGAATTTTTAGCAAACAGAACACAGCATGTTGTTATCAATGGAGAGACGTCTACAGACGTTAAAGTAACCTCTGGCGTGCCACAGGGGAGTGTTACGGGACCATTGCTTTTCACAATATATATAAGTGACCTAGTAGATAGTGTCGGAAGTTCCATGCGGCTTTTCGCGGATGATGCTGTAGTATACAGAGAAGTTGCAGCATTAGAAAATTGTAGCGAAATGCAGGAAGATCTGCAGCGGATTAGGCACTTGGTGCAGGGAGTGGCAACTGACCCTTAACATAGACAAATGTAATGTATTGCGAAAATACATAGACAGAAGGATTCTTTATTGTATGATTATATGATAGCGGAACGAACACTGGTAGCAGTTACTTCTGTAAAATAACTGGGAGTATGCGTGCGGAACGATTTGAAGTGGAATGATCATATAAAATTAATTGTTGGTAAGGCGGGTACCAAGTTGAGATTCATTGGGAGAGTGCTTAGAAAATGTAGTCCATCAATAAAGGAGGTGGCTTACAAAACACTCGTTCGGACTATACTTGAGTATTGCTCATCAGTGTGGGATCCGTGCCATATCGGGTTGACGGAGGAGCTAGAGAAGATCCAAAGAAGAGCGGCGCGTTTCGTCACAGGGTTATTTGGTAATCGTGATAGCGTTACGGAGATGTTTAGCAAACTCAAGTGGCAGACTCTGCAAGATAGGCGCTCTGCATCGCGGTGTAGCTTGCTGTACAGGTTTCGAGATTGTGCGTTTCTGGATGAGGTATCGAATATATTGCTTCCCCCAACTTATACCTCCCGAGGAGATCACGAATGTAAAATTAGAGAGATTCGAGCGCGCACGGAGGCTTTCAGACAGTCGTTCTTCCCGCGAACCATACGCGACTGGAACAGAAAAGGGAGGTAATGACAGTGGCACGTAAAGTGCCCTCCGCCACACACCGTTGGGTGGCTTGCGCAGTATAAATGTAGATGTAGATGTAGATGTTTATGACTTTCTACTATTTCAAGATAGTTCACTTTTCTTCCTTTATTCTGTAAATGTGATGTAATACTTAATGTTTCTTTTTGTAACTATGGTCTTCTTTAAGCAGGTGGTTCTTACCATGCTTTTATATGGATAGCTGATGAAATACCGTTGGTGACATGTTCCAAAATATGCTCGAATATCGCATCTATCAGACGCATCGGTGACAACGTTCAGCGCCAACTCTGAATTCACAGTCGGATATCCTTGTAATGCACAGACAATACATGAGCCATGCTCGGCCACCTTTTGCCACCTGCCGGCTGGCACGTCCAAGACTTGTGGTGTCTTTGCTTTGCCGAGAGGAATCAGTTTTCAGTTTCCTTTCCTTCTGTATGATTGTGTCAATGACTCCACAAAGCTTTGCCCTTTCGTTTTTCCATCTTTTTATGCACATCCTTCTACTCTTCTGTTCTAACTGAACATTCACTTTATACAATCATCAGCAAGTTGCACAAAAGATATTTTATTCTTCTACCAGTCACGGGCACCTAGTGCCCTTCTTCAGAAGCTTATAACTATCGCACTGTTTGCGAGCATCAGAAATATGTAGACGTGACCACAGTACTATGCAGCAAATATCTTATTTATATCTGACGCTCGGAAGTAAAGCGATAATTGTAAACTTCTCAAGAAGGGCAATAGCTGCCTGAAAAGGGTACAGCAATAAAATTTCTTTAGTGTAACTGGCTGGTGACTATTTCAACAGACAGACATGCAGTTGCTGAAAAATGGATAAAATATTAAATTCATGTTGTGGTTAATGTTCGAATTTAAACTAGGGTATGTGTTAGTGACCCACTGACACAATAAAGAGCAGGAGCTCGATGAACTTGGTAAGACTCAGAGAGATGTTCTGATTTCCAGAACGGTGACAACTTTGATACAGCTACCTACGCAAGTCATTCGTGTGCACCTACATCCAGGTGAACTTGTTTACTTTAGCTACCTTTCACCTACCACATTCCCTTCCATTAGCAAACTGGGTACTCCTTGGTGTCTCAGGATGTATATTGTCAATTGATCGCTTCTTTAGTCGAGTTGTGCCGCAAATTTATTTTTTTCCATAGCTCGAATCAGCACCACCTCATTAGTTATTCGATCTGCCCATCTAATTTTGAGAATTATTCTGTAGTAACTAATTTTAAAAACTTAAAATATCTTCTCGTCTGGACTTATTGTCGTCCACGTTTCTCTTTCATACAAGTCTACATTCCAAGCAAATACTTTCAGAAAAGTCTTCCTACAATATAAATTTACATTTGAAGTTAACAAAATTTATAATTTTCTGAAATGCTTTTCTTGCTATTGCCAATCTACGTTTTATATAATTTCTACTTCGGCCACAGCCACAAATATTGCTGCACAAATAACAAAGCTCATCTACTGCTACCATGTCTCACCTAATTTAATTCCGTCGGAAACACCTGGCTTAATTCTGCTACATTCCATTACTCTTCTTTTATTCTTGCCGATGTTCATCCTATAACTAAATTTCCATATACTGTTCATTCTATTTAACTCACCTTCCAAGTCATTTAGCATCGCTGTCATAGTTACAAAGTAACTGCCAACCTCAACCTTCACCTAAAGTAAGTCGTAGGGTCAGTACTGCCTCGCGTGATGCTACATTTCTCCGGAGCCCAAAGTGACCTTCCTCGAGGAGGCTTTTACCAATATTTCCATTCTTCTGTTAATAATTCGTTCCCGTATTTTGTAACTAGAACTTGTTACAGTAAAAGGTTTGGTATTATTCGTATCTGTTAAGACCTTCATTCTTAGCGATTGGAATTTCAATCATTCTCCTTGAATTCAGGAGGTATTTCGCCTATCTCTCTTACCTCTGATAGTTTTGTAATTATAAATTCTCCTATGGTTGCAAATAATTCTGAGAAAATGTCGTCTACTCCAGGCGCAATTCGCAGACAGTTCTCATAGTAACACACCTTCCATGTCTTCTTCTTCTCTTCCTTTCCTTTGATATTTTCTTCAAGTTTGTTTTCTTCTACATATTGTATTTCTTCCAGCTTTCAGCTTTGCTCAGTAGAGGTTCGCCGTCAGAGCTATCCATCCCATCTCTTGATACTGACACACAGCTGCTTCTCTTTTCTTCAAAGGTGTCTTTAATTTTCCTGCAGGCGGCATTTATGTTATCTACGTTTCCAATAGTCAGACGTATTTCTACAACTTTTCGTTTCTTCTCGGGTCATTCCTGCCTTGCCATTTTGCGCTTTCTGTCAGAATATTGTTCTAGATTTCTGTGTTTCGTTTTGCCTGCATCACTTGCTTTTTTTTTATTTTCTTGTATCCACCTCACGACCTTGTGTATCGTATTATATCAACGGATTTCTACTAGGCCTTGTGTCTTTGCCTAGTTGTTCCTCATCTGCCTTCAGTATACCATCTCTTCACGTTCTCCTTCTATTGTGATTCTTTAGCCTTTTTGGGATATATATATTCTAAACATGCGATCCTTCTGTCAGAGATCTAGTTACACGGGAAATCGTTTCCTTCTATTGGCCTCGCGAACTGATGCAGCAATTGGATATCTGTAATTCAGATCTGTTGTGAACAGAATCATAGGATTTTACTATGATGCGACGACGTTAAGCAGTACAACTCACTAACTCACTGATATTTCAGGGCGTAGCACCTTAATATACCCTAATTAAAATATGTCAGCTCTACGTTACTCAATACGGGATAGCTTCAGCACTTGCGTAAATGAGCTTCGGATTTAGCTGAGACAACATCTCGTAGCAATAAAACACTTAACACTGCATCCTGCACGCGCAGCGAGTCTTGTCTTGCAGACACAATGCTGGCTTCGTGCCAGGGAGAGAGAACGTGTCAGCTATTCAAGTGATGTAACACAGCGCTATCGGTCATATATCAGGGCAACGGACGAAGAAATATTACCTCCTACAAAATTCGTTAGTTAGTAGCTGTATTTGGTGCCCGACTTAGTCTTACAGATTTTATCCATCCAGAATGCTTTCATTTTTAAATGACCGGTTTCGGGTCAGATTTTAAAAATGAAAGCAATCCAGACGCACAATAAAATCTGTTGCACAATAGGTGAAAGCGGATTTTCTCCGAAGACAATATGTTAAGTTTTGGAAAAAATTGTGAGTTAGTCATGACCTACCAAAGAATGTCCATGATTTAGGAAAAAAATATGTTTTTAACATATTGTTACGTGTGCCGATTCAGAGTCAGACGACTTCTTCATGAACGAAGGAGACAGCACGCTATAACGGAGCATGCCAATAATATCGTGTTCAGTTGCACTTTTCATTCGCTGGACCTCTATAATGAAGGTGTAGCAATCACCGAAGTTTGTTTGAAAACCACAGCGCCTTATCCTGTTCGAGATGACATGCCATTGTCTTCCTCTGATCTTCTGATCAGTCACCCAACCAACCTTTCCCGGACAATACTCTTCCTGAAAAACTACAGTCTTACATGAATACTGAACTATTGTGGACTTACGCATTTTTCCCATTAACATGCCATCACCAGAGATAAAAGAAGCTGTAAAGAAGTAACGTCAAACAAACACATTTTCAGTCTGACACTTACCCACCTTAGGCGCATCTACAACGGCAATAAAACTTCACGATAAAGCTAGAAGCCTGACCAGCACTAGAAGGAAATGAGGTAGTTTTTTGATTAGCTCCAATTGGACAATGCGGAGAAAAGAATCGACCGCGAGTATGTTGATGGACCCATCCTATGATTTGTCTGAGACCGGAAGAGCGCTCTACAGGTGGGTCACCAGAATTTGACTGTCAGGACAACGTAAACAAATCACCCGAAGCGATCTTCGGAAATTGCGGAAGACAGTCAGTGCCATGGGCAGTGCGATACTCAAGTAGCACTAAGGCACAGGTTGATCCTGTCAGCTACACTATGTAATCAAAAGTATCCTAACACATGGCTGAAAATGACTTAGAAGTTCGTGGTGCCCTCCATCAGTAATGCTGGAATTCAATATGATGTTGGCCCACCATTAGTTTTGATGTCAGCTTCCACTCTCGCAGCCATACGTTCAATCAGGTGCTGGAAGGTTTCTTTGGGAATGGCAGCCCATTCTTCACGGAGTGCTGCACTGAGGAGAGATTTCGATGTCGGTCGGTGAGATCTGGCTCGAAGTCAGCGTTCCAAAACATCCCAAAGGTTTTGTATAGGATTCAGGTCAAGACTCTCAAGAGGCCAGTCCATTACAGGGATGTTATTGTTGTGTAACCTCTCCGGCAACGGCCGTGCATTATGAATAGGTGCTCGATCGTGTTGAAAGATGTAATCCGCCATCCTCGAGATGCTCTTCAACAGCGGGAAACAAGAAGGTGCTTAAAACATCAATGTAGGCCTGTGCTGTGATAGTGCCACTCAAAACAACAAGGGGTGCAAGCCCCCTCCATTAAAAACACGACCACACCATAACACCACCGCCTCCGAATTTTACTTTTGCCACTACACACGCCTGCAGATGACTTTCACCGGGAATTCACCATGCCCATTCCCTGCCATCGGATATCACATTATGCACCGTGATTCGTCACTCCACACAACGTTTTTCCACTGTTAAATCGCCCAATTACACCAACCGAGGCGTTTTTTGGCATTTACCGGCGCGATGTGTGGCTTTTGAGCAGCCGCTCGACCATGAAATCCAAGTTTTCTCACCTCCCGCCTAGCTACCATAGTACTTGCAGTGGATCCTGATGCAGTTTGCGGTTCCGGTGTGATGGCCTGGAGAGATGTCTGCCTATTACACGACCCTCTTCAACTGTCGGCGGTCTCTGTCAGTCAACAGACGAAGTCGGCCTGTACGCTTTTGTGCTGTACGTGCCCCTTCACGTTTCCACTTCACTGTCACATCGGAAACAGTGGACTTACGGATGTTTAGGCGTGTGGAAATCTCGCGTACAGATGTATGACACAGGTGACACCCAATCACCTGACCACTTCCGAAGTCCGCGAGTTCCGCGGAGCGCCCGATTTTGCTCTCTCACGATGTCTAATTATTACTGAGGTCGCTGATATGGAGTAACTGGTAGTAGGTGGCAGCACAATACACCTAATATGAAAAACATGTGTTTTTGGGGGGTTCGGATACTTTTGATCACATAGTGTATTCTCTGTATCTAGTCAGCTGTGGCTGTTGCTTCTGGAGATTTCGAACGATATGGCTCGCCACCAGCAAATCAGTATTAGTCGGGCGGGGAACTCAAAACAATCAAGATTTTAGCATCAACAAACTGATAAGCTGGTAGCACCAGGAAAGTGACAGAAGTGAAAAACGTGAATCACTGTTTAGCTGACAACGGAAGATACTGCCGTTTCCACTTTAGACTGTTTTACGTTACAATAACAGGTGACGGTTAACTCTGAATTTTCTTTGTGTGTCTCAGTAACTATAGATTCAGGTCCATGTTGATGTGACAAATTGTAACTTTTCAATTGGAACTTTATGCTTGTTGGTGGCTACGTGTAACTATTAGTCGTAGCTACGTGAAAGTCTGGAGATCCTGTTTGTAGAAGTATAGCTGTGTAAGCTATATGCAATCTCTGAGAAGCCTGTACTCTCTATATTTGGACTTCTGACGCAAACCATTTATACAATCATTTAATTGTATAACATCTGTTTTTATGTTAACCAATCCAACATCTACATACGGAACTGTGTAAGATATTTGTATCATGACTGATCGTATCACTGACTATAATGTGTGCTTTTGATATTACTTAAATAAATGTCGCTAAGCGCAATGCGAGTAAGCCAAGCGCCAGAAAATTACGTATTAATAATCGGATCACAAAATCTGCAATGCATATCCGGATAACCGTATTTCAGAAACTTTTTAAACAGGAAAGTGGGATGGAAGGCTTGATAGAGATAACTTGACTACTATTGTGGTTTAGTTGCGTAGTAATTACAGGGAATAGAGAAAATGATCCTGTATACATTGCTGACCATTGTTATTAACAATTACTGTAATTCTGTATAAACCTGTAGAACAGAAAGCCCATGAAATGAATACTGTAGATAAAACTTTCTCTTGCATTCTGTACTTTAAAAAGAAAAGGGTTGATCTTGATTGCTTCCTGAGTTCATACATATAATGAAGTATTTAAAGTGACAGTGTTCTGTTAGCCAAGACACAAGTTACAATATTGAAAAAACTAAAACTGAGAATGCTCCCTAAACGCGACATTCCGTTTCCTGCAATGTCAGCACACTTCGAATGCATATCTAGCTATTGCCTCACTTGACATGTACCAGGGTGCAGCAACCTCATCTCGAAATCAACCACCACACCAGCAGGGTCCAAGCCAAAGCATCTGATTCTACCAACGCTCGACAAAGACATTCTCACGTACTGACAACTCGACAACAATATAAACTTTGGAATCCAAAGACGCTTCTCTACACATGTGCTCAGGAAACATGCTTTCTGAGACAAATCTTACAAACAAAACTACCATCTCTCATAATATAGAAACCTTACACGATGCTACGAGAAGGGTATACGCTTCACAGTCTGCTGCTTCCTATTGATACAGTTGTGTGTATTCCACGAACTCCTGTGGACTTAAACTTTGTGTATTTGAGCTTCCATTAGCCAGCGAATTCACATTTCAGTGTGTACTTCAAGCGCGCACTTACACAAATTTAACTGTTTAATTGAATCCAAATATGTCTCAGTGGAAGTAATAGTAAACCGTAATACATTAATGTGGTCTAAATATAAAATAATACTTTAATTGTCTTTCCCGTTTGCATAACGTCGATGTGTTTCGCGAAGTTTCTGTTGGACTGAAAGGGGGATGGGGGTGGTTAACACAGGAAGAAGTGAAATTGTGCAGGCGGATCGCGAGCTGTTCTTGGATAGTTTGGCTGGTAAGAGCAGTGCCCGAAAAGGTAGCGGGTTCGTGTTCCGGTCCGACACAAAGTTTCAATCGTGCTGGAAGTATGAGAACAGTTACACTCCCGTCCAGAGTGAAATATACATTCTGGAGCCTATTTTGTAGTTTTAGCTGAGCTGTGCTGTGTAATCATGCAGGATGAAACCACAGTATTATGAATGGGAAAACTGAGAAACCCTATATGTCCTAAAAACTAAACATTTTAGGAGATACAAAATCATACCAGTTCTTAGAGTTATGATGAAATTCAGTTTTACTTCTTATTTTTTGTCAAAATGAATGTAGTGGAAAAAATACCAATGCACTGTTGACATACATTTTCTTAACATTAAGTTAAAATTTATGTACTGAACATGTGGGCTTTCTCCATATTCCGTAGTAAATAAGCAACAGTTGTTACTTAACTCATACTTTATTCAAAAATGGCTCAAATGGCTCTGAGCACTGTGGGACCTAACATCTGAGGTCTATAGTCCCCTAGAATTTAGAACTACTTAAACCTAACTAACCTAAGGACATCACACACATCCATGCCCGAGGAAGGATTCGAACCTGCGACCGTAGCGGTCGCACGGTTCCAGACTGAAGCGCCTAGAACCGCTCGGCCACACCAACAGGCTCATACTTTATTGCTAATATGGACAAAAACCCAACAAATTATGCCGCTTTTCCATTCTTTGGCATTATACACCACACGTGGTTAATTCTTGTACGCACTTTGGCCAATTATGTATGTCACAGTGGAAGTTCTGACGATTTCTCCTTTTACTAGTAATGGTAGAAACCGCCTTAGGGCATGCATTTTCTTCTCGTTTGTGGGCTCATAATCTTGATACGCATAACTTACAGGCTTGATAGAGTTACAGACGGATCAGCCAGTTGGAATGTATGATCTTCTGTTCCATCAGTGACTGGCCTAACTTTAACAACACCAATACGTTCATGTAAATAACAGGACTGCATGAATTGTGTTACATGAAAGTGCTGTTTGATACCTCCATATGTAACCGTTCCTTGGCTTTCAACGGAAATATTCTTTTGATAATAATTTGGCCACAATTCCTTAAAATCTAGCATGTTTCTGTTTCTTGTATTCTCACTTCAAAATTCACCTTTTGGCTGGATTCTATGATTAATTATGCATATTTCTGCAGCTAATATATCCAAGCCACCTTTTTAATTTTCTTTTTTACCATGCCGAAATCACTGTCACACGGAACGTAGGAGTGACTTCTGATGGGAAGGTAAATGGGTGATGAACTGAAATCGTCCATGTGACACAAGCATTGAATTATACCTCACCATCGAATGGTTTTTATTTTGGCCTCCACAAGAAATGAAGGACAAGCGATGGTGTTTTAAGCATATTGTCTACCAATTTTATTTATATAATCAAAAAGAAATGAACAGATTTCATCGATGTTTTTTCATGCTATTCCTTCATATAAAGGTAAAACCTGGCTCTTCTTCTCCGTCAGCCGTGCACATTAAAGAGATTTACTGAAAGCTGACGCAAATAAAAAACGTCTTCTATCGTTATCTGAGGCAGTGGCAGGTTCTGAAATAAATCAGCGTGATGCCTGTAATGGTAGACTCTGTTTCAGTTTTATTTTTAACTGCATGTTATCTGACCAGAGGGAGACGTATGCAGCTTCAAAAAGGAGGACAAAGTTAGAAAGAAGAGGACGCACGGAAAAAAAATGCTCAAATTGAATAAATGAGTTAATCAGTAGATATAAGACATATTTCTTATTGGTACTTTTCCGAAGATCCAATTTTCTGTAGAAACGTAGGCTTGCTTAGCAGATAGTTGTAAAAAGATACACAGGAAAATTATTTTAAATTATACTGGATCATTAACATACCCTCAACAGATTCAAGGTTCACCCTGTCCGTCACCAGTTCACTGTTTTGTAATGACAATCAACGGAGTTACTCTCGTAAAAATACTTGACCCATGTTTTTTACAACAAGATAAACCACTGAATTCAAAATCATGACTATTCGGTTTCAGAAATTTTCTGAGATTATAGAAATGCTGAAAACATTTTACGTCTTCAATTTCAAAAGCTTTACATGTGGGGATATATGTATTAATGAGTGCCTATATCTTCTTGAATTGTGTTCCCAGGTATCAATAGGGTGACTGTATAAAAGTTGGCGGTTATTTCGAGACCAGACCCAGTGCGTCACGTCACTGGATGACGAGTGTTGAACAGTGGTGTCAGTTTGGACACGGTACAGACTGAAGCCAGGCACTGGGTAGAAGAAGTGCAGCAGGCGGTGTCAAGGCGGTAACGCCGTTGATAACATCCTAATGAGACTGTTACACTGCAGCCGTCTATTTCCCGTTTACACGCATGTAAATCTTTCACGCTTCATGAAGGAAATTCCTGAACGCCTTCCAACGTCTATTGAGCTCAACAATTGTAAGGGTTATTTGCCAGCTGACTCATAAATAGTCTTGATTCTATTCTAGGCAGTGCAAGTACTCACGAGAAACCGAAATAGTCGTAGTTCTCATTGCACCTGGTCTTCCTATTCCTCTCATTTCGCTGTTTCGCGCTTAAAAATAACACCAACGCTTCTTTGGCATAGCTCCTGTGGTGCTGCGTCTGTCTTCAAATTGAATCTGAGCGCTGAATGTTCAGTTAATGAGTGGCGACGCAATTAGGGTGTACAACTCGTCGTTGTGAGTTTGTTTCAGAAACGTATTTGAGAAAGGAAAAAAAAATGTGAATAAGAGTTTAACATCCCGTGGACCCAGATATTGTTAATAGAATCGTCCTGGAACTAAGCTAATTTTATTAATAACAAATCATGGTTAAAAAATCGTGATGGCGATAGGAATCAACTGCTCTCGAATTTCGTATGCAGTCATCGACTCATTCCACTAGGAAAATTTAGTTTTTAGTCCATTTAAGATTTAACAGCAACAGTGTTATAAACTGCAGATCGTCAGACAGCTGTCTGTATGTATTTGAACAATTAATGAAATGAAAACAAAAAAGTTTGAAACGCCATGAAATCAACTTTAATTTGTAAACTTTACTACAACCCGATGTCAGACACCCTGCCAACACACTCACGAACTTTCATTATCTTGGTAGTTAAAGATGTAATGGTTGCTGGTACATTACTGCTTACCTGACTGGAGTACGACTTGTTAAATTCTGACAGTAATATTGCGCTTCGGTTTGTCTTAAACCTATAGTCCTTGGGAACCAGATAGGAGACGGTCCTAACCTATTATTAAGACTGGGTTGGCTTTTAATAAATTGTAATTACTGTAACATTATTGGATGTGTGTCGCTGGCACAAAGACTGGGAGAAGTAAATGAAACCAATGAACTAATAATGAAACCAGTGAAATAATATCTGCCACTGCATGGTGGAGCAGCTTCTCGTACGCCGCGCGGGATTAGCCGAGCGGTCTGGACGCTGCAGTCATGGACTGTGCGGCTGGTCCCGGCGGAGGTTCGAGTCCTCCCTCGGGCATGGGTGTGTGTGTTTGTCCTTAGGATAATTTAGGTTAAGTAGTGTGTAAGCTTAGGAACTGATGCCATAAGATTTCACACATTTCTTTTTTTCTTTTTTTGAACAGCTTCTCGTACCGTCACCACAAGATCCTAGGACAATGTTTCCATGATGTACAAAGTGAAATATAGGGGTATAAAAGGATCAGAGTATTGCCAAAAGCCGGCCCGAGTCGACCGCTACGGTCGCAGGTTCGAATCCTGTCTCGGGCATGGATGTGTGTGATGTCCTTAGGTTAGTTAGGTTTAATTAGTTCTAAGTTAGTTAAGTCGCATAGTGCTCAGAGCCATTTGAACCAGTACTACCAAAGGATTACCGGCGATGATATGTGCTTCCTTTGTTCAAATGTCTCGGAGCACCGTGGGACTTAACTTCTGCGGTCATCAGTCCCCTAGAACTTAGAACAACTTAAATGTAACAAACCTAAGGACCACACAATATCCATGACCGAGGCAGGATTCGAATCTGCGACCGTAGCGGTCACACGGTTCCAGACTGAAGCTCCTAGAACGGCTCGGCCACTCCGGCCGGCGCTTCTTTTGTTCATTCATGACATCCTCAAGGCAGCGAATAACTGCAATTCAATATGATACCGTGTTTCTGGACTTTCAGAAATTCTCCTTCAAAATTCCCCACCGTTGTTTGTAATGAATATACGCGCTTACAGAAAACCCGAACAGATATGCGTGGTTTCCTGCTGGTTTCAGTGCACTGTGTCTGTCGTTCACGAGTTGTCTACCAGGCCTCTTGCCGTGCGTTGTACATGCAGTGGCGGAGCTGCTGTGGCCATTTTGCACTCTGTGTCTTGTGGGATGCGGTAAACACGGATACTCGAGGCCCCTGCAGATCCCAGCGTGGAGCTGGTTCTGCATGGCATTGCTGCTCCCAACTGCTTCCACCCAGCACTGGATTTGCTGTGTCGTGCCTCGCCTATGCACTGCAATGGTTAATGTCGGTCATTGTTACCAGCACGTTGTTCCCCACTGCAGTTGACTGTGGCGACGGAGCATTTGCCGATACGAGGTATTCTCCTTGCCATCTCTTCATTCTGTTTCTATGTTCTGTTCTCTCTTCAATTACCTATTTATTTACATAAACTCCTTCAAGATTTTCACACATTTTGCTAAATCAATAGGATCTGCATTTTCATTATTCAAAATGTTGGACAACCTTTTTTGTCAGTCTACTACGATGGATTCTTTGATGCGCCCTTAGATTTTCTGTTACAGTCTTTCTTCCTGAATACTTACACTCATTTTTATTTTACGAGAGCAAGACATAAAATATTTTTCTCGGGAGACAAGATTCATTATTTCATAGATAACGATTAATAGATGCGTACTTGACGTAGACTAAGCAGAATAATTAAAATGTTTACGTTCTCTTTTGTGGACTGCTTAATAAAGGAACAACGAATGAGACCTTCAACTCAGTCATAATTTAATTACGTCCTTTATATTCTTCTACGTATGAGATGGTACACTGATTCTAATGATCACGATGTCCACGGTAAACAAAACTCTAGTGTCCTCATCCAAAAAGTTAAGTTTTGTTGTTATTATTAAAAGAGTTATTATTAAAAGACTTATTATTAAAATACTTTCTAAAGCAATTTTCATTGCACATTTGCAAATAATCATGTTATAGGTGATCATGTTATAGTGATTTTCTTATCTAGTAAGGGCAATTGGTTCTGCCAAGTGCGTTTTCTCTTTGGTTTTCCTCTTCTGGCCGCTATTTAAGTGCGGCGCTTCCGGCTATGTTTCTCTTGTTTTTCCGCTCCGGGGCCCTAGTGGTCGTGCTTGCCCGTTGCTTGGGCATGTGTAGTGTTGGAGAATCATGGAGTGACCGTTACAGGGGAGCGTTGCTTGCTCGCGGCGCTGTGTTATGATTTGAGGAGTGTCTCGGTGGTGGGCTGGTGGCGATGGCCTCCAATGCACTAGCCAGTGTGTGTATTGTACTACCTGATGCTGGATGCCTATGTATGCTATGTGGTTTCTCGTCGTTTGCTGCTGCTAACGGTAGCCATCGGCTATTTCTTTGAAGTTGTGTTTTGTGATCATTCTGATCGTAATTTGTGTTCAGAGCCGGAAACAGTGATTTGTATGTTATGACCCCCGCCGTGGCGGGAATAAGGAATTCACTCTTGGTTCCGGTGTATGTTGAGTAGTGGTTCAAAAATGGTTCAAATGGCTCTGAGCACTATGGGACTTAACATCTGAGGTCATCAGTCCCCTAGAACTTATAACTACTTAAACCTAACTAACCTAGGGACATCACACACATCCATGCCCGAGGCAGGATTCGAACCTGCGACCGTAGCAGTCGCGCGGTTCCGGACTGACGCGCCTAGAACCGCTTGGCCACTGCGGCCGGCTGAGTAGTGGTGTTAAGAGAGTAAAACGCTGCTCACAAGGGAACCTCCCCATCGCACCCCCCTCAGATTTAGTTATAAGTTGGCACAGTGGATAGGCCTTGAAAAACTGAACACAGATCAATCGAGAAAACAGGAAGAAGTTGTGTGGAACTATGAAAAAAGTAAGCAAAATATACAAACTGAGTAGTCGATGCCCAAGATTGGCAACATCAAGGATAGCGTGAGCTCAGGAGCGCCGTGGTCCCGAGGTTAGCGTGAGTAGCTACGGAACGAGAAGTCCTTGGTTCAAGTTTTCCCTCGAGTGAAAACTTTAATTTTTTATTTTCAAACAATTATTATCTGTCCGTCCGTCCGTCCGATGCGAGGTAACTGCGCCGTAGTATGGGGACGCTACACCTAAAAAACATCGAAACACACGTCAGTCGACTACAGCGCACGGATGAGAGAGTATTCCTGCTAACGAGGCTCCCTGGCTGGCAGTTGACTGTTCGCTACTTTGGACGAGAGTGCATTAAATACGTGAGATGCATTGCGTGCGCAATATGAATTCAACAAACATAGCTCGCGACTTCAATAACAAGGTCAATGAATATTTTCTGAACTGTAAGTTTGCGGTGCGGTCGCAAAACACAGACACTAAACTTATTACAGTGAACAGAGACGTCAATGAACGAACGGACAGATCATAACTTTGCGAAAATAAAGAATGTCAACTTTTCGGTCGAGGGAAGACTTGAACCAAGGACCTCTCGTTCCGCAGTTGCTCACGCTAACCACGGGACCACGGCGCTCCTGAGCTCAGACCATCCTTGAAGTTGCTATCTTGCGCATGGACTATTCAGTTTGTATATTTTGCTTATTTTTTTCATAGTTCCACACAACTTCTTCCTGTTTTCTCGATTGATCTGTGTTCAGTTTTTCAAGGCATATACACTGTGCCAACTTATAACTAAATCTGAGGTGGGTACGATGGGGAGGTTCCCTTGTCAGTGACGGGAGCAATAAGCGTGAGTAGTGTGAAGGCTTCAAGACCCATTCTAGTATATTGCGCAGGCCATGTTTAGTGTTAAGACAGTGTGCTTGTAATGTTACTTGAGTATTTTATGATTTATTCTGTCGTCTCTGTTTGAAGGGACCGTGATTTTGGTGCCCTCTATTATGGGTTTTTACGCTCTTGGTTTGGCAGGCCGTTAACTTCTCCAGACTTAATGCTTGTTATTGGGATCTGCCTGTAAGAGTTCCGGATTGACCAATACAAGGGGCGGCGCGTTGCTTGAAATATATTCGGACTTCGTTAGCTCGGTCAGCTACGTTTTGGTGACGCTAGGCGCTACTTGGATGTATCCTGCCAGAGTCGCTGCTCGCCCCTGTGGTTGGCAGAAGTTGGGTATTCTCTCTCTTGTAATCATTTGGAGACTCCTCTCGTTAATGTGTTCGGGCTGCGCCAAAGTGAGTCCCCTGCTCCTAGTAGTTTGGTCACTCTTGTTTTAGGGTGGGTCATCCGTCGGGGTGTGCCCGCTGTCTCGTGCAACTTAAACTATTAACATAACTGTCTTTCCTACCTAAATATTGTTGTTATACTTGAAAGGGATTTCACTAGTGAGTTCAGTAGAGTAAGTCACTATGTATTTGGTGGATTTCCATGGTTCTATGATCTGTTTATTGGTCTAAGGTCGCCGTTGGGGAATTTTCTGCTTTACTTAAAATTTGTTATTTAATATTCTGTTCTGTTGCTTGTTTTACCAACAGGAATTTAGTCTCGGTAAATTCCTGTTAAATTTGTGGGCAGTTATGCTTGTCATCTGTATTTATCTGGGGCTATTTTTTATTTAGTTAAAAGGAAGGATCTTTACTTCATTCCACTGTATAAGGTTTTCCATTACATTTGTTATTGGTGGCTATTGGAAGGCCTGTTTGTAAAAGATTCTGTAAAACTGTTTTTGGGGATCCGTGTAATAAATCTTTGTGAACTACACAAGCCTCTGTTTGCTTTCTCCTGTGATTGCCTTTGTGATTGGTTTGAGGATTGCAAACTTCACGTTGCACATACACCCATATTACTAGTTAATATTCTTGCTTTCATTACTACCCCTTTACTGTACTCAAAGTGTTAGTTTATCTTCTTTTTCACATCGGGTACCGTTCCACATGACCCGCTGAAATTTGTCACCGCGGCTACACGACTCAAACGACTGACTACCTAACTAAAACCGAATGTGCTCTCAAACATGGAATTTCGGTTATCAATACTGCGATGCCCAACGATACACCGTCTAGTTGCTAAAAAAATCGGCCTCATTTGGTCACTCCCGATTTCAAGTTAGACCATCAAACAGACGAATGCAACTACAGGCATACATCTGTCACGTCAGGAGTTTGCAGAATTCGTCTCAAGTTCGCATATCCCTTTCTGAGACGGAACTTTCTCTCCGTAGGAATCAATAGGGATTTCGTAAGGAAAGATCTTGGAAACCTAGCTCGCTATTATTGTCAAAGAGAGACAGAAAACAACAGACGGCCGTGACCAGGTTGCTACACTGTTCATTGACATGCGGAAGGCGTTCGATACGGTTTCGCACCGGCGCTATTGAACAGAATAAGTGCGTACTGAATATGGTGGAATATGACTGAATTAAACAGTACCTTGCACGCCATTCTCATCGGAGACAAGTTATCAGAGGTAAATGTTGCGTCGGCCATACCTCTAATGAAACGTTATAAAATGATTATTGTTCACAATGTTTATGAATGACCTACTAGATTCTTTCGGAAGATGCAGATCGTTCGCGATGATGTCGTTTGCACAGACAAGTCGCTGAGCAAGAAAGCAGCAGTGAAATGTGGGAAGACCTGCTGAGTATCGAAGTTTAGAGCAAGAGTTAACATTTGATCTTCAACATTAATAACTTTAATATGTTGCACCTAAGTAGGCGTAAAGACCCGTTATTGTGTGATTACTCGAACGGTCATTAAAAGCAGTCGCATGATTAAGGATTAAGTATCTGGGAGCCTGGGAATATGCATATGAAACGATTTAAAGTGGAAGGACCACATGAAACTTATGGTACTAAATGGCGTTCATTGGGAAATTGCTCAGAAAGTATGGTACACTCACGAAGGACATAGCGTACAAAACCCACGATCCACTAATACTTGAATATTGCTCTTCAGTCTGGGATTCATAGATGAGACACAGAAGATACAAAGAAGAGTATGGCGTTCGCCATGAATTCGTTTATCAAGTCATAACTTCGTTTAAAAAGCGCCACGGAGATGCTCAGCGCCGGCCGCGGTGGCCGTGCGGTTCTGGCGCTGCAGTCCGGAACCGCGAGGCTGCTACGGTCGCTGGTTCGAATCCTGCCTCGGGCATGGGTGTGTGTGATGTCATTAGGTTAGTTAGGTTTAAGTAGTTCTAAGTTCTAGGGGACTTATGACCTATGATGTTGAGTCCCATAGTGCTCAGAGCCATTTGAACCACTTTTTTCGAGATGCTCAGCGAACTGCAGTGGTAAACCTTACGACGCATCGCGTTGTTGTCTAATTTGAAAATTCCGAGAGCGCTTGTGCGTGTGAGAGTCAATCAATATTTTGCTTTCCTTGTGTACACTGAGATGACAAAAGTCATCGGACAGCGATATGTACGTGTACAGATGGCGGTAGTGTCCCGTACACAAAGTGAAAAAGGGGAGTGCATTACTGGAGCTGTCGCATGTACTCAAGTGATTCATGTGAAAAGACGTCCTAAGCGATTGTGCCGGCAAGACGGGAGTTAACAGACTTTGACAGCGGAACGGTAGTCGCAGCTAGACGCAGGGGACATTCACTTTCTGAAATCGTAAGGGAATCCAGTTTTCCAAGTTCCACAGTGTCAAGAGAGTTCCGAGCATATCAAATTTCAGACATTATCTCTCAGCACGGCAATGCAGTGGCCGACGCCCTTCACTTAACGACAGAGAGAAACGGAGTTCGCGTAGAGTTGTCAATGCAAACAGACAAGCAGCACTGCGTGAAATAACCGCATAAATAAACGTGGGATGTACTAAGATCGTATCTGTTAGGAGAGAAAGCCGAAATTTGGCGTTAATGGGCTGCGGTAGCAACGACCGACGCGAGTGCCTTTGGTAACAGCACGAAACTGCCTTCAGTGACTCTCCAGGACTCATGACCGCATCGGTTGGACCCTAGACGACTGGAAAACTGTTTGAGTTGGTAATAGCTGATGGTAGCGTTCGAGTATGCCGCGGGCCACAAGAAGCCATTGACCCAAATTGTCAACAAGGCACTGCGCAAACACGTGGTGGCTCCATAATGGTGTGGGTCGTGTTTACATGGAATGGATTGGGTCCTCTGGTCCACCTGAACCGATCATTGACTGGAAATGGTTGTGTTCTGCTGCTTGGAGACCATTTGCAGCTATTCATGAAATTTGTGTTCCCAAACAACTATAGAATTTTTATGGATGACAATGCGCCTTGTCACCGAGCCACAATTGTTTGCGATTGGTTTAAAGGACGTTCTGGACAGTTTGAGGGAATGATTTGCGCACCCAGATGGCGGACATAAATCCCATCGGACATTTATGGGACGTAATTGAGAGATCAGTTCGTGCGTAAAATACTGCACCAGTAACACTTTCTCAATCAGGAACCGGTACAGAGTCAGCATGTCTCAGTAGTTCTCCAGGGGACTTCCAATGGTTTTTTGAGTCCATGCCACGTCGGCTTGCTGCACTGCGCTGGCAATTTCTGTCCGACATGACATTAGGAGGCGTGCGATGTTTTTTGTCACCTCAGTTGTGTGCCTGGCGAAAAAACAGTAAAGGGAAAATTAAAACTCGAGCACACGCGGAGGCTTATCAACAATTGACCTTCCCACGGACCATTCGTGAATGAAGGAGGAATGGTGGGAAGTGTGAGCAGTTTACCTTCAGTACATACACTATCTGATCAAAAGTATCCGGACACATGGCTCAAAATGACTTACAGGTTCATGGATCCCTCCATCGGTAATGCTGGAATTCAGTATGGTGATGACAGCTTCCACTCTCGCAGGCGTACGTTCAGTCAGGTGCTGGAAGGTTTCTTGGGGAATTGCAGCCCACTCTTCACGGAGTGCTGCACCGAGGAGAGGTATCGATGTCGGCCGGTGAGCTCCGGCACGAAGTCGGCCTTACAAAATATCCCAAGGTTGTTCTGTAGGATTCAGGTCAGGACTCTGTGCAGGCCAGTGCATTACAGGGATGTTATTGTCGTGTAAACACTCAGCCGAAGGCCGTGCATTATGAAGAGGTGCTCGATTGTGTTGAAAGACGGAATCGCCAACCCCGAATTGCTCTTCAACAGTGGGAAGCAATAAGGTGCTGAAAACATCAATGTAGCACTGTGCTGTGATAGCGCCACGCAAAACAGCAAGGGGGCAAGGCCCTCCATGAAAAACGCGACCGCACGGTAACACTACCACCTCCGAATTTTACTGTTGCCACTACACTCGCAGCAGATGACATTCACCGGGCATTCGCCATACCCACACCCTGCCATCGGATCGCCACATTGCGTACCGTGATTCGTCACTCCACACAACGATTTTCCACTGTTCAATCGCCCAATGTTTACGCTCCTTAGACACAGCGAGGCGTCGTTAGGCATTTACCGGCGTGATGTGTGACTTATGAGCAGCCGCCTCCCGCCTAACTGTCATAGTACTTGCAGTGGATCCTGATGCAGTTTGAAATTCTTGTGTGATAGTATGGATAGATGTCTGCCTATTACACATTACGACCCTCATCAACTGTTAGCTATCTCTGTCAGTCAATTGACGACGTCGGCCTCTACGTTTTTGTGCTGTACGTGTCCCCTATCACATCGCAAACAGTGTACCTAGGGATGTTTAGGAGTGCGGAAATCTCGTGAACAGACGTATGACACAAGTGACACCAAATCACCTGACCACGTTCGAAGTCCGCCCCATTCTGTTCTCTCACGACGTCCAGTGACTAGTGAGGTCGCTGATGTGGAGTACCTGGCAGTACGTGGCAGCACAATGTACCTAATTTTTTGGGGGCGTCCGCATACTTTTTATCACATAGTGTATGAATGGTTCAGATGGCTCTGAGCACTATGGGACTTAACATCTGAGGTCAACAGCCTCCTAGAACCTAGAACCACTTAAACCTATCTAACCTAAGGACATCACACACATCCATGCCCGAGGCAGGATTCGAACCTGCGATTGTAGCGGTCGCGCGGTTCCAGACAAGCGCCTAGAACCGCTCGGCCATTCCGGCCGACCGTCACATAGTGTATCAGGGGGAGCGTGCGGAGTATAGATGTGTACGTAGATGACCGAGTGAGGTGGCGCAATGGTTAGCACACTGGACTCGCATTCGGGAGGGGGGGGGGGCGAGGGGGGGCGATGGTTCAATCCTGCGTCCGGCTATTCTGGTTCAGTTTTT
The DNA here is from genome assembly GCF_023864275.1 of Schistocerca cancellata. NCBI lineage: Eukaryota > Metazoa > Arthropoda > Insecta > Orthoptera > Acrididae > Schistocerca > Schistocerca cancellata. Next base: position 601,987,092 of record NC_064631.1, on the reverse strand, counting down.
CCGTGATTTGCCTAAATCGCTACAGGCAAATGCCTGGTGGTGCCTTTGAGAGGGCACGGCCGACTTCCTTCCCCGTCCTTCCCTAACCCGATGAGACCAATGACCTCGGTGTCTGGCCTCCTCCTCCAAGACAACCCAACCCAATCTACGTGCTTTGGCTGTGTTGGCGGATCTCTAGTTAGGACGGGTGACGTGTTGTGGGGAGCTGGGTGGGCTGGTGCGTCATACAAATCTACCGAAGCGCTGCTGGCCTGGCTGTTCGCCCTAGTCTAGGGTGTAGAGGAACGCTGCGCGCGCCTTGGCAGGTGCGAGCTCTGCTCGCGAGTTGCGCAAATTGGCAGGCGGCTGCCGCTGACAGCGGCGCGACGATCACGGGACGGGCGCCGACCGGCCGGAACACGTGGTGTGCTCCCTGAGCCCTGCTCTGTGGACAGCGGCCAGGCCCGGCGCCGGCGAGCTGTTCCCAGACGATATTTCACAGCCTCACCGTGCAACGCGCTCGGTTTACAAAGCGCCCCGGTTTTCTCAGCGTGACTGATCGATGGTGTGCCATAGGCTGTTCAGCGGAGTTGTCCCTTTTATTTTCTGCGCGATATTTCGACGGCCTATCCAGTCGCCTTCTTCATGTACTGTCCGTTGTGTTGTTATGCGTACTCGCTGCCTGGATGTCGACCACACTGTAAACTACTCGTATTATCGGTCTCGCGCCGCTATTCGTGGTCCATTTTGAATTAGACAGCTGACAACCACTACGCCGTTTGATGCTCTTTCGTTTGGCACAGGCCGCACAGATATTCTGTGAAACCATAGATTAGAGACATCTCTGGACATAGGATTCAGATGCACAGAATTGATTTTGTGTTGTCATCACACATTACTGCCGTCATCACATGATCTCGGGACGGCGCAGATTATTGCATTTGATACCTCGAATAAAGTGGGCTGCACGCTTTCAAGAGCAAAACGAAAGGGCACCGTTACATCAGCCTGCATTTACACTGTCCGTCACATCACGTCACGTCAGTTTTCACAGACCAGTATTGGACGGCGAAAGTGAGGCTATGAAACAGCATCTGTGATACAAAAGGTCAGCTTAAAGTATCGGAATTCAGGAACTAACAACGACAAAGTTTATTAATAGCCAAAGCAAACTGGATCCGTTTTCTTTGTTAATGAGCTGAGAAGTGAAACAGCATTTCAAAACATCTGTATTATTTTCTACATATACATGTAGAAACACCTCAAACGACGGTTATAACGGAATAAATCGCGCCTGTTTACTTAATCCATTGGGTTTCTTTCGTACATACCTAAAAACATTACAGACAACGGTATTTTTCTCCTTAATTAAAGCAGACCTTTTCATTTAAAACGTTATTTAGTGGAAATTGCCTCGTTATCTTATGTTCTTGTTTTATATACGTTAGGGACGTTAGCTCTGTTCTATTAATGTAAAACCTAAATAATTTCTCTGTTTCAGATATTTGACCTCGCTTGCGTAAACACATTGACTAGAAAAAAAAAAAAAAGCATCCAAGTCGTCATGGAACATTTGCAATTTGCCCCGGAAACAAAGCACAATAATAAAATAAAGATTAAGAAGAAACAAAAGCACGAGATCCATTAATATAACAATGGTGAGTGCAGCGAAAATTGGTTAAATTACATTGTCAGACGACGATACCGTCAAATCTTTCTTTCCGAGAAACCTTGACCTTGTGTGCCGTAACGGCCCGCTCACGGCCTGTGTCATTGCCGCCATTTGAAATGCACTGTGAAATGTTTTGACGTGACTTGAATTGACGTGGCGTGACGAGACGCAGCGGCCGAAGTCAATTGGGTTTAAACAACCAACGTCGGCCCGAGATACCGCGACAATTCCAATTTAATGTTGGCAACATTCGCAGAACGCAGTGCTCACTCCAGAGATATTTCTACTCTACGCCCTGAGGGCGCTGCAATCGCTGCATAGTTTGAACCTTAGGCTGGATGCCATTGCAGTGATAAGGCTCGTAAGAACATAAGTCGACCGTTATATATTTATAGAGGCATACATATACAGTATTTGTTGGTCGTAATTGTACTGCCTGTACATGCCAGTTTATATGAATAAAAATGGCGAAGGGTTGAGTAGTGTTAATTGTGCAAATAAATTCAATAAAAATCAGTATTACCTTTCATAGCTAAGTGGATATTTTTAGACGTTTTGTATGTTAATGTACTAGCCTGATAAATGTGTCTACAACTGTTTCAGAACCACAGCTTTTAGAAAATGGTTAAACTCTGTCAGGAGGCAAGGTTTCCTATCGACAGAAAACCTTTTTTTTTATTTTTGGAACGTTTCAAGGGAAGTTGTTTTCTTGCGAACAATGTTAATGGCAGAAGTCTGAAAGATGGAGCTGTTCCATATTTCTTTCGTTTTCCGAACCATAGACAGCAGAAAGCAAATTATTTTCGTAAACCATATTACCTATGGTATTTCATTTTAACTGTAGAGTTCAGACACACTGAGGTTAAATGAACAAGGGATTTTGCGCCACTACCACAATGGCCGCTGTTCAATTTGTCCGCCGATGACCGCAGACCCCTTATGGGATTGTGCGGCCTTGTGTGAAGCGCAGATTCTCTCAGCCTTTCCCATGTTTGGTGGATGTGACTGCTGGACAGAAATAGCAAGCCTTCCAAATAACGCTGAAGAGAAAAGCCATTCTTCTAATATCATATACACAGGACGTGATGCAATGCGTTCTTCTTCTTCTTCTTTTGGATCGCGGCTATCAATCATCACTGGTATAATTGGATACACAGTATCTTTTCCCTTTGTTTTATAAGTTGTATTTGCATAGAATAAAAGAATTTGTAATTTTATTGTACCTATCAGCTATGTTTGAAGACGATCCTAAAATAATTCAGATGCTATTCTGACGTGTAAGCCCTACGGCCCTTCGTTGGGAGCCACACTAAACTATAAGTGCTCCAATAATTGTCTGAGTAAGACTGTTCGCAGATCAGAGAAAGGCATCGCCATGTGGCAGAACCTCGCTTAGCAAAGAACAGTGGCTTTCTAACTCATCTGCGAAATGGCAACACCTTTATTTCAGACGTGTGAAAGTGCTTGCTTCTTTGCTAGAATCTTCTTTTGACAAAGATCAAATACATCCTACCACGCTGTAAGTATGTCCAATATTTAGTCGTCGTACTTAAGGGGTGGTTTTGCTAGTCCTGGAAGCTACACATACACCCCTATTGTCACACCCAATGCATAAAACCAGCTGAATTCAGTCCCGAACCCTCGAAGAAGACGTACTCAGGAACAGGCGAAAGATGCATTATCCGAGTGCCTATAGCTGGAAAGTCGTATGAGTCTCAGGCACGTGTTAACGCAGTGACGTTCAGCCAGGAATCAGGAAGTTCAGTTTCTTTTCTCCAAAGTAAGTTACGTACACTTTATTTTTCGACAGGAATGCTATACTGTTAGTATAGTTTAGAGAACTAACAAAGTAAGAGCCTACGGAATATCAGACCAGCTGTGTGGCTGGATTGAAGAGTTTTTAGCAAACAGAACACAGCATATTGTTATCAATGGAGAGACGTCTACAGACGTTAAAGTAACCTCTGGCGTGCCACAGGGGAGTGTTATGGGACCATTGCTTTTCACAATATATATATAAATGTCCTAGTAGATAGTGTCGGAAGTTCCATGCGGCTTTTCGCGGATGATGCTGTAGTATACAGAGAAGTTGCAGCATTAGAAAATTGTAGCGAAATGCAGGAAGATCTGCAGCGGGTAGGCACTTGGTGCAGGGAGTGGCAACTGACCCTTAACATAGACAAATGTAATGTATTGCGAATACATAGGAAGAAGGATCCTTTATTGTATGATTATATGATAGCGGAACAAACACTGGTAGCAGTTACTTCTGTAAAATATCTGGGAGTATGCGTGCGGAACGATTTGAAGTGGAATGATCATATAAAATTAATTGTTGGTAAGGCAGGTACCAGGTTGAGATTCATTGGGAGAGTCCTTAGAACATGTAGTCCATCAACAAAGGAGGTGGCTTACAAAACACTCGTTCGACCTGTACTTGAGTATTGCGCATCAGTGTGGGATCCGTACCAGATCGGGTTGACGGAGGAGATAGAGAAGATCCAAAGAAGAGCGGCGCGTTTCGTCACAGGGTTATTTGGTAACCGTGATAGCGTTACGGAGATGTTTAACAAACTCAAGTGGCAGACTCTGCAAGAGAGGCGCTCTGCATCGCGGTGTAGCTTGCTCGCCAGGTTTCGAGAGGGTGCGTTTCTGGATGAGGTATCGAATATATTGCTTCCCCCTACTTATACCTCCCGAGGAGATCACGAATGTAAAATTAGAGAGATTAGAGCGCGCACGGAGGCTTTCAGACAGTCGTTCTTCCCGCGAACCATACGCGACTGGAACAGGAAAGGGAGGTAATGACAGTGGCACGTAAAGTGACCTCCGCCACACACCGTTGGGTGGCTTGCGGAGTATAAATGTAGATAGATGTAGATAGAACGAGACACAACAATCAATTCGGCATTGAACGCCACACTGCCAAACGAGTTACGAGAAACATTCCGAAACAATTATCGTAGGCTGCTGTGCTCTGGAGTAATTTTAGCACACGACAACGATACTACGTAAACATACACACACACACACACACACACAGAGAGAGAGAGAGAGAGAGAGAGAGAGAGAGAGAGAGATGACGTCAGCACACTGCTCTTGCGATCGTTGTCAACTTTCCGGCGTTGCAGCCGCTATGTCTTATTGAAATAGCTCCTCGCATGTGTGCAACAGTTCCCTACACCCTTAGAAAGCAAAACCTCCTGGCAGTATCTGAAACAGAGCAGTTATCGTTCGCATGATAGTCACACAGCTGACCAGTACGGTGGTCCGCCAACTCCTGTTAATGCAGTACGAAACAGTGTTCAGTACCACCTTAACGCTGCAACGTTAATACGTATGTAGCAACATGTCGTTACATTTTCTAGCGCTTACTTGATGAGCGCATCGAAGACGATTTAAAACGTTTGTGAGTCTCCAACATAAATGTGTGAACTATTCTCATGTCGGATATCACAGCCATAAATTTATTACAATTGTACTTTACGAATTGGCTGTCTTATTATTTATTTGGTTTTAGGTGGTAACCGCGAATTCACCAACTATGTTTTGTGCATAAATCTATATGAGATACATTTTTAAAATATACGAGTTACTTAAACATGTATACACGGTTACATACAGAGACATAAAAAAACAAGACAAAATTAAGTTAAATATTGATTCCCGATTGTTTTAGGTATATTCCTATGTTGCGATGTATCTTTAACTAATTTTCACTTGCCGGCCTGGGTGGCCGAGCGGTTCTAGGCGCTACAGTCTGGAACCGCGCGACCGCTACGGTTGCAGGTTCGAATCCTGCCTCGGGCATGGATGTGTGTGATGTCCTAAGTTGGTTAGGTTTAAGTAGTTCTAAGTTCTAGGGGACTGATGACTTTAGAAGTTAAGTCCCATAGTGCTCAGAGCTATTTCAACCATAATTCGCACTTAAGGATACAGTAATGGGTGTAGGCAATGGAATCTTCAGCTGGTTCAACCAAAGGTATAATCTTGTTTGTTGTGTTCAGAATGTAGTGTATGCTAATATTATGTGATTTAAATCAGCTTCTTCTTGACTGCCCTGACTGCACTGTGGGGAATCTATAACTTTAATTTTATAGTGGTGAGTAGAATAAAATTCATGTCCTAACCACATTCGTATTATAATGCTCTGGTGCAGTTTACACATACTGAATCGGCTAAGCCATGGTTACCTAGGCAGTTATGGTTGAACATTGCCATGAAATCTTTCTTTTCTTCATATGTTAAAGTCCATTATCTGTTTCATTGTTCTTGTGCTTGTCGGCCTCACTAGAGGAGAATCTAATTCTATGGAATATGCCTTGATTAATAATTTCTGTATCATATCTGACGACTATTTAGTTTCCAGTGACGCCTGAATGCCCTTTGATCCGCATGAAGTATATGTCTGTGTTAACATTTCTCGTAGTACGAATCAGGGTCAGTGTATCTTATTTGTAATCAGGGTTGGTCGTATTCTGATACGTTTCTGCGCTCTGAAGAGTGCTTATAGAGTCCGTCCTCATTCCATAGGTAAGCATGTTCTGTACTGCTAATATTTCACCAGTGTAAATGAATGCTATAATGTACCTAACCATAGAGTTTGTTAATAGGCAGTAGAAAACATATCTTGTACCGTCTATTACCTCGGAGACGTTCGTGTAAATTTGAACGTAATTTAGCCAACCGGTTTCTGTGACAGACATTGCTGTCTGGTTGTCGTTCTGTACTGAGGGTGTTTCCCAAGGAAGCTAGCTCGCACGGATAGCTGTATTCTGCTGTATCATTGCCGGCCAGTGTGGCCACGCGGTTAAAGGCGCTTCAGTCTGGAACCGCGCGACCTCTACACTCGCAGGTTCGAATCCTGCCTCGGGCATGGATGTGTGTGATGTCCTTAGGTTAGTTAGGTTTAAGTAGTTCTAAGTTATAGGGGACTGATGACCTCAGATGTTAAGTCCCATAGTGCTCAGAGCCATTTGAACCATTTTTGCTATATCATTTTCTTGTAGCACTAATGGTATTAATGCTAGAATGTGATGATTGTTATCAGAATTCCGCTTGTATGTTTCCTTTTCTTATTTTTGTGCTGCATGTTGTGTTATAGCTGCTAGATTTTACTGATTCCACTTTATTTGGGTACGTGTATCGTTTTAGAAACAATTTGCGCGCTAGTAAGTGTCATCGAATGTGGGGTGGCGTTTATTTTCCTTCTACACGGAGCGTAATGATCATGGCTGTACTACGACCACATTAATTTATTTCACACAATGAACTGATTTTTGATTTCGGCGATTTGCCATTTTCAAGTGCCTGTTAATTAGTCCTTGTAATTTTACGCATTCACACTGTACGTATATAAACACTGTATGCCTGCCATTTAAATATACAACTGGCGTTTATTTTCCTTCTACGAGGAGCGTTATGATCGTGGCTGTATTACGACCACATTAATTTATTTCACACAATCAGCCGATTTTTGATTTCGGCGATTTGCCATTTACAAGCGCCTGTTAATTAGTCCTTGTAATTTTACGTATTCACATTGTATGCATATAAACAAAGTATGCCTGCTATTTAAATATACAACTCAACAATTAAAATAACATATTGAAATACGTTCATGTTATAAGACGAGGGACATCACCAAATATTGTGTAGGATCTCCTTTTGGCCGGCGTTTTGCAGCAACTTGACTGGGATGATCTCGAAAATCCGTTGGCAGTCCCCTGCAGAAATAGTGAGCCAGGCTGCCTCTATAGCCGTCCATAATTGCGAAAGGGTTGCCAGTTGAGGGTGTTGTGCACGAACTGACCTCTCGATTACGTCCCATAGACGTTTGATGGGATTCAAGTCGGGCGATCTGGGTCGCCAAATAATTCCGCTCGAATTGTTCAGAATGTTCTTCAAACCAATCGCGTACAGCTGTGTCCCGGGGACAAGGCGTATCATTTTTCGGGAACATGAAGTCCACGAATAGCTACAAATGAAGTATCCGAGCATCCAGAAGACTCCGTCCATTCCATGTAAAGACAGCCTACATCGTTATGGAACCATCACCATCTTGCACAGTGTGTTGTTAACAACTTGGGTTCACGACTTCGTGTGGTCTGCACCACACTCGAACCCTACCATCAGTTCTTATCAAATGAAATCGGTACTCATCTGACCAGACCACGGTTTTCCAGTCGTCTATGGTCCAACCGATATGGTTACGAGACCAGGAGATGTGCCACGGACGACGCTGTGCTGTTAGCGCGGGCACTCGCGTCGGTCGTCTGCTGCCATAGCCCATCAACGCCAAATTTCGCCGCCCTGTCCTAATGGATACGTTCGTCGTACTTCCCACGTTGATTTCTGCGGTTATTTCACGTAGTGTAGCTTGTCTGTTAGCACTGACAACTCTACGCACGCGCTGCTGCCTTCAGTCGTTAAGTGGAGGCCGTCGGCCGCTGCGTTGTCCGCGGTGAGAGATAATACGAGGGCGAGTGAAATGAAAACCTTTAATTTGTAATAACAAATCGAAATTTAGCGCCGTTATCCTGTAATTTGATAAGCATGCTACAAACAGTGTGCAGAATGGCCTGTAGGTGGCAGCATAGTGCAGATCCACACATACCGTCGCAGTATCAGTATAAAGATGGCCGCCCCACTTGCGACTTGCACCAGAGAAGAACAGCGTTCTGTTATTCGGTTTTTGCGTAGTGAAGATGTGAAACCTATTGAAATTCATCGACGAATGAAAGTTTAGTACGGTGATGCATGTTTGTCACAGCAGCAAGTCTACGAATGGTGTGACATCAGTGGAAGATGCTCCTCGTCCAGGTCAGGCACAACGGGTTGTGACTCCACAGAACATCGCAGCAGTTGAAGCCATAGTGAAGGAAAACCGCCGAGTGACACTGAACGACATTGCAGCATGTTTACAGATTAGTCATGGTCATCACACCACATTGTGCATGACGTGCTCCTGTTTCACAAAGTGTCTGCAAGATGGGAGCCACGGCTGCTGACTCCTGAAATGAGAGAACGACGTGTTGATGCTTGTGAAGAACTTCATCGGCGCTTTGAACGAGAAGGTGATGGCTTTCTTGCAAGAATCGTTACTGGGGACGAAACCTGGGTTCACTTCCACCAACCGGAAACGAAGTGAGCGAGCAAGGAATGGCGCCATTCCTCATCACCAAAGCCAAAGAAGTTTCGAACACAACCATCAGCAGGGAAGGTTATGCTGACTCTCTTTCGGGACGAAGAAGGCGTCATTTTGGATCATTACATGCCTAGAGCGACCACTGTCACCAGTGCATCATACATAGATCTCCTAAAAAATCATCTGTGGCCTGCAGTCAAATCAAACCGACGTGAATTGCTGTCAGCAGGTGTCCATTTGCAGCATGACAACGCAAGGCCCCACACTGCCCGTACAACAGTTGCGACAATCACAGATCAGCATTTTGAGTGTTTCCTCATCCACCATACTCGCCAGACCTTACCCCAAGTGATTTCCATATGTCTGGACCACTCAAAGACGCAATGGGAGGAAAGAAGTCCCGTTATGATGAAGAGGTACGCCACGCGGCGCATGAGTGGTTGCGTGGACTACTAAAAGATTTTTTTCTAAAGGAATTTATGCACTTTGTAAGGGCTGGAGGACTTGCATTGAGCGTGGGGGAGATTATATTGAAAAGTGATGCAGCTTTGTACCACTTCTGCACAATAAATAATATTTTAAAAAAAAGTATTTGAGGTTTTCATATGATTCACTGTCGTACTTGAAATTTGATTCTCTCGGCACGCTCTTTATACTAAGGATGTCGGGACAGAGGATTTCCTAACAGTTTCCAAAATTGAATATCACATGCGTCTAGCTATAACTACCATTCCGGGTTTGTTAATTCCCGTCTTTCGGCCGTAAATATTAAATTATTATCAGGTACATGTCGATAGTTTCTATCAGGTGGCTAGTGGTAGCCGCTGCCGGTGAATCTTTGCACTGCTGTTCTACAGTAAATATTCTCTCAGACTTTCGGCTTTGCTTTTCTCAGTTTCTGTACAGTGGCCAGAAGCAATGATTCATGGGAAGTATAACGGAGAAGGATGTTCATTATTAGTACTTATCACTGCAATACGGCTGTAGTCTAGGTGACTGCTAGACACTGGCAGGGAGACAACAGTGTAGCTACTGCGGCTGAGCCGCCACGTCCTGGCTTCCGGCTCGCCTTGTCTTCTGGCACAGCACGTGATGCGCTGGGCGGCCGCCAGACACCGCCGCGCGAAATGCGGCCGGCCCCCTCCCATCCGCCTGCCACATTACTCATCCCGCCTCTTCATTAGTAACCACTCTGCCACGGCCCACGATGCAACACCTTACAAACTGCACACTGGAACAGGAACTGCTGTAATGTATGAGGTCTGTCGTGTAACGCCTACACAGCAGTTACTTCCCAAATAGTTCCTGATATGGAAAGGGGATATTCCAGAACCTGTATTACGAGGCGTGTATTTTGCTGCTTGTTTAGTATTGGCAGCAAAAAATTGGAAACGCAAAATACTTACATCACAAACCAGTAACAAACGCATTATTACCGTCGCCGCAAAAAGCACTGCAATGGCAGAAGGGATGGCGTATTAAGGTTAAGAAAGTAAAGGCAAAAAAGAACACACTGTTCTCCGGCTTTCATCCACGGCATGTTGTTAAAATGCCACGAGCTTTCGAGCAGATACAGCTTGGCCATTGTCGAGTAAAATGATTGCTGATGGGCTGCTGGTACGCCGTTGCGTACTATAGCTACCTACTGTGACGTCACTAACCCCTGCGCGAGTTCCACAAGAAAGACAGGATGCGGCGTGTACCCCACACCACGTGACACTGCAGGTCTTAGGAGTTCCAGCGGCCTTCTCCGGCCGGGAGCGAGTAACTATTTCAGACGAGTTTAATAGTCCTTAACTACATGCGTGACAGCTGATGGGCTGCACGCAATCTCTCGATAGCACACGACGAAGTTAAGACCTTTACTCGGGACCTTTCCATTAACATATTTATTTCCTGTGTGCACTGCACGGAGCGGAGCGTTCGCGAAGTATGGTGGACAAGGCGATAAGTACGACATCACAAGTTCGTTGCGGGGCTGGTATTTCTCGTGGTGTCGCCCTATATGGTTCACTCCGTGTTCGATGCACCCGGTGTAATGTCGCGATTGGTGTATCCCAAGCCGCGTTTAGGAGTAGGTCGTCGTCTTTATTAACCGTTCCGCTACCAGTGGTTTCTGCCTGACACCAGCATTATATCAATTATCTTTTTAAGTACCAGTGCCTTTCGCCTGAAACCATCGATGCTATTGGAAGACAGACACATATAGTGCTATAATGAGATACTTCTACGAATTTAGTACATGGTGGCAGTTACATACAGTGTTCAAAACAACAGTCGGCTCGGAGACTGCACTACGTGATTGTAGGAGATGGTCAAATGTATTTTTTTATAGTGGTCATGTTCAGGATATTATTGACGGTGAAAGTAAGTATATCTAAAGCTATTGTAACATAAATTTGAATTTGTACTACTGCTTTTATGAGCGGTATGTGCTTTTGATATAAATTTATTAAATTTTAAGGCCATTTTTGCTTCTTATTTAGGACTACAATTTGTTTTAGGTATTAGGAGTTGATGGAAGTTTCGAGATGAGGGACTGAGTCTAGAAAAAATGCGAACTTGCTTTCGAATGTATCCCATGAAATTATGAGTGGCTGAAAACTGTATGTTCCAGTGACTCCAAAGAGAAACCACATTCGTAGAACAACTGTTGGTTACTTTTTACCAATTGCTTCTTGAGTTCGTTTCTTACTACGGTGATAAAGCTCAATTATGTGAAATATTTTTAAATTAATTTTTTTATGTTTTTTGCACTCAGGCGGTTAAAGGTGTTGTCAGGGTTTTTTTCTGATGGCGTCTTTAATTTCCAAAATGTCATTTGCTACAAAGACAGATGAAATGGCAAATATATTTGACAGAGGACCTTTTCATGGAACTAAGAGAAAAATAAATCTCAATTTTTAAAATAGAGTATAATATTCTTGTTCTTAGTTTGTATAGTTTATGTACAATGTGCTTTTCAACCAAGCAGGAGATACAACTCGGAGAGGATAGTAATTTTGAGAAACGTCTCGTTTTAGTTCCGTTCATGTGAACTGATGTTCATCTGCTAATAGTGAGAACTTCCTTTTTCTTGTGTGCGTAGTTGAGAAACCAAGGGTGGCGTGCAATATGTTGTTGAATCGCCAAGTACGATGTGTCTTTCATGTTACTGTTGATGTCCACTAACATAGTCCAGTCTGTTCTTGTCTGATTGGCAAGCACAGTGCAAAAATCACTGTGTGATAAGGGTATGTCGGTGTGAAGTAGATGCAACACTATTTTTGGCAATTACTCTGCACGTTCGTTACCACTAATAGCAACACTTCCAGGTACGCAATCTAGATAAATCAGATAGCGCAGTTTGTTGCTCTATTGGTACTTCTCACATTGTGTATAAAAGGATTTATATGGGCATGAGAAGGCCTTCTTTATGTTAAATCCAGACAACAGGTTCCACGGCCTGAAGATTATTTGCGGAAGTTATGAAACAATCGCAAGATAGATTATAGCATGCCAAACGACACACACACTATACCTCATGTAGGAAAGAAAAACGTTCGAAAAAGTAACATGAAACTCTTCACAGACTTAAGAAGCCTTCATCAAAACATATAATCTGAAGTCGAGTACGAGTGTTTGAACTGCACAGTAGTTTGTGTCACTGACCACTGGCGTGGGGACACACAAATCTAACATGTACGTTATGTTAGTGTGAAACGACAGACTCTTACTGTAGGACTGCTTTGAAGGGTGGAGGATCATGCATTATGTCAGAAAAGGAACACAATTTAAATCTAGATTTGACCTTATAATAGAAAGTCACTGCACTAGGCTGAGCATCTCCGTGACGCTTTCGCGCTTACTAAGTGAACCTGTGACATAACGTAGCGCTCTTCTTTGAATCTACTCTATTTCCTGTCTCAGTCCTCTCTGGTACGGATCCCCTACTGACGAGCAACATCCAGTTATTGGTCGAACGCGTGTTTTGTAAGCTGCTCCCTTTGTTGATGGACTACATTTCCCGAGAAATCTTCCAGTGAATCTCAACCTGGCATTAGCGTTACTCGTGATTGATTTTGTGTAGTCGTTACAGATCAACTCGCTCCTAGAAATTTTATGGAAGTAGGCCTAATTACTTCCAGTGATTGTTCTGCGATTTTGGGACCATACAGTAAATGGTCTTTCTGCGTATGTATTTACAATACACTATATTTGTTTATAAGAGGGTCAACTGCCACTCCCTGCACCAACGTCGATTCTCTGCAGATCTTTCTACACTCCACTGTAATTTTCTAGCGTCGCGACTTGTCTGTGTGCAACGGCATCATCCAAGAAAAGCCTCATAGGACTTACTGCTTTCTCTTCTAGATCATTTACATGTACTGTGGAAACTATTGGTCCTACAAAACTTCCCTGGGGCACTCCCGAATATACTTCTACGCCTGAAGATTTCTCTCCGTTCAGAATGATATGCTGTGTTCTGTTTGCTAGAAAATCTTCAATCCAGTCGCACAGTTGGTCTAATATTCCACATACTCGTATTTTGTTGATAAGGTGACAGTGCGTAACTGTGTCAAATACCTTTCGGAAGTCAAGTAACACGGTACCTACGTGGGCGTCTGCATTGCTTGTGTGTCTTGTTTTCTGAACCATATTGGTTCCTACAGAGAAGATTTACGGTATCCAGTAATCGACCATGTGTCTGCAAATTTGGACAGCGGAAAGTGTGATGTAGCTGTAAAAGATCTTGAACCATCAGACCATTTTTGCCAAATAATAGCAGTACAATCGGGTGTACAAAAAAATTCCCTAAACTGCAGGCCTACAAAAGATCTGTATCAGAAATCAAAATACAAGATTTTCTGAAGAACTAAGAAATCAGAGTTTGGATTAAGTGTATATGGAAACGAATGTAAATATGAAATCCTCTACATTTTCAACATTATTTGAACTGAACTTTCCCGAAGTATACTCATCACTATGAATGTCTAACAAAAACAGATTGATAACAGCAAGTATTAAGAAATCCTCCCAAAACTCTAAGTATCTAAGTACTACGAAAAACAGTTGTAATGTGCCAGACTTCTTACTTTTCTGTCACAGGTACAAAAAGATTTATTTTGATTACAAAGTAATATGCAATGCAGAGAATAAAAGCAAAGCGGTTTGGGATGTCATTAAAAAGGAAACATGAAAAGACAAACAAATGTGTAATAACATATAAATAAGGAAGGGGGACAAAGTAATAAATGTTCTACACCATCTTGCAATCTACGTGAATTACAGAGAAATTATAACAAAAATTTCCAAAAACAAATATAATACTTGTAATTAATTACGAACTAACTGCAATGATGTTGCTGCCAACCACACAGCAAGAAGTCAATAAAACTGTACAAAACTTAAAAGATAAAAGATCAATATGTTTAGATGTAGTACCAATGAGTACGCTGAAACAATGCATGCAGAGTATGCAAGCTTCCTTAACAAATAATTAATGAATCATCCACGTCAGGGAAATGTCTAGAGATTTTAAAACATGCAAAAGTTGTATCTCTACCAAAGAAAGGTAATCCAGAAGACACAGAAAACTACCAACCCATTTCCCTGCAGTCACCATTCTCGAAAATAATAGGATGAATTACCAAAGACAAAATAATGAATTTCTATAGTAAATATAACCATTTAAAGGAATAACAGTTTGGCTTCCAAAGTGACAGGAGTATAGAATCAGCCAAAACAGAATTCACAAAAGTGGTAGTTGATGCTCTTGACTAGACTGAGCGTGGCACAGGCATATTTTTTAGAGCTTTCTACAGCTTTTGTTACTGTTGACCGTAAGATTCCACCAAATAAGCTAGAAGCATTGGGAGAAAAAGGCATAGTTAATGACTGGTTCCAATCATATCTGGCAGATAGGGTACAAATATTAAAGATAACAAATGCCTTAAATAAGTATAAATTACGGTAAAAACGTTATCAGTATCAAAATACATTAATGCGGTCTTCCCCGAAGGTATCACATTAGGACCTAAACTTTTCCTGATACACATCAATGACTTTCCCAGTAGTGTTAGTAACAGAGAAAATCACCTTTGCTGGTAACAGAAACTTAATAGCAATGGGAAACAAGATAATTCCTTGTACAAGAAGCAAATGATATCTCCAAGGACTTTTACAATTGGTTATTGTGCTATAAAGTGACATTGAAAATAAAGAAAACAGTTGTAATGAATTTCAGTTTGAAGAGGGTGAATTAAATTGAGATTGGACCTATACAGAATGCATAACAAACACACAATTTCTAGGAATGATTGTTGATACTCATTTGAAGTGGTGTGAACCCACAGAGATACTTGAAAGCAGAATGTCATCAGCATGTTATGCCCTCAGAGACGTGTCATCAGTATGTAACAGCCAGTGTCTTTTAGTTACATACTATTCATATGTACCTAGACATAGAACATTTTTGGGGGAACAAATGCGTACAGTTTCCAAACGCAAAATAAAATCTGTACGAATTATAGCCAAAAGTAATAAACGAGCTCATCGTAAAGATCTGTTCAAAACCTGTTGATTTTAGAAACACCATATATGTATATTTACCAGTCAGTTGTACATATAAAAAATTGGTAATGACTGCACAAACAGCTTTGTAATGATCTTGGCACAAAGTGTAGATTCAGCTTACATTTACCAAGAAAGAATAAACATAAACTCAGAACAGCGTATTCTATCGAGGATTAAACCTATACAATAAGTTGCCCAAGGAAATTAAAGATATTACTAAAGCTCACTTACTCGAAAAGGAAGTCGAAAAGTTCATTGAAAGAATACAGAGTAGAGCTAGGTAAAAATCGTCAAACAAACAAATAATAACCATAATAAACCAAATAATTTCACATAACACTTCCACACTACGCTTTTCCTTCTTTCTTTTCTTTTTCTTTTCAGGATAAACTTACTGCCAAGGCTATCCAGTGTATAATACTAATACGTTATCCTCTTTGTGAGCCCAACATCTCCCTCGTTATGGATGATTACCGGCTCAGTTTTCAAGCTAGCGAATAGGAAGTTTCGGTTTACAGTATAGAAACCAAATATGATCGCTATGATCCGTGTGTAGTCATACAATTGTTATTATTATTTTTTTTGAGCCATCAGTCTTCTTACTGGTTTGATGGCCGCCATGATTTTATCTCCTTTGTCAACCTCTTCTGCTCAGCGTAGCACTTGCAACTTACGTTCTCAGTTATTTGCTGAATGTATTCCAATCTCTGTCTTCCTCTAGAGTTTTTCTCTCTACAGCTCTCTCTAGTACCATGGAAGTTATTCCCTGATGTCTTAACAGATGTCGTATAATTCTCTTCCTTCTCCTTGGCAGTGTTTCCCATATATTCCTTACCTCTCCGATTCTGTGAAGAACCTCCTCGTCCGTTACTTTATCTGTCCCCTTAATTTTCAACATTCTTCTGTAGTATCACATCTCAAATGCTTCGATTCGCATCTGTTCCGGTTTTCCCACAGTCCATGTTTGAATACCATACAATGCTGTGCTCCAGACGTACATTATCATAAATTTCTTCCTGAAATTAAGGCCTATGTTTGATAACAGAGGACTACTCTCGGCCAGGAATACCTTTCTGCCAGTGCTAGTCTGCTTTTCATGTCCTCCTTGCTATGTTCGTCATAGGTTATTTTGCTGCCTAGGTAGCAGAATTCCTTAACTTCATCTACTTCGTGACCATCAAACCTGATGTTAAGTTTCTCGGTGTTCTAATTTCTGCTACTATTCATTTCTTTCGTCCTTCTTCAACCTACTACCAATCCCTGTTCTGTACTCATTAGATTATTCGTTCCATTCAGCAGATCATGTAATTATTCTTCACTTTTACTCAGCACACAACCGTCATCAGCAAATCGTATCGTTGATATCCTTTCACCTTGAGTTTTAATTCCACTCTTGAACCTATCTTTAATTTTCATCATTGTTTCTTCGATGTACAGTTTGAACAGTAGGGGCGAAAGACTATATCCCTGTCTTACACCCTTTTTAATCCCAGCACTTCGTTCTTGCTCGTTCATCCTTATTATTCCCTCTTGTACATGCTCTGTGTGTTACCCGTCTCTTCCTATGGCTTACTTCTACATTTCTCAGAATTTCGGACATCTTGTACCACTTTACATTGTCGAACGCTTTTCCCAGTTCGACAAATCCAATGAACGTGTAACTTTACCTTTCCTAAAGCCAAATTGATCGTCATCTAACACATCCTCAACTATCTTTTCCACTCTTCCGTAAACTATTCTAGTGAGGAGCTTGGTTCTGTTAAGGTGATTGTGTGGTAAGTCTCGCACTTGTCGACTCTTGCAGTCTTTGGAATTGCGTGGATGATGTTGTTCCTAACAGACTCATAGATTCTACACACCAACGTGAATAGTCGTTTTGTTGCCACTTCCACCAACGATTTTAGAAATTCTGATGAAATGTTATCCATCCCCTCTGCCTTATGTGATCTTAAGTTCTCCAAAGCTTTTTTAAATTATGGTTCTAATATTGGATCCCCCTTCTAAATCGATTCCTGCTTCTTCTTCTATCACATCATACAAATCTTCCCCCTCATAGAGGCCTTCAATGTACTCTTTCCACCTATCCGTTCTCTCCTCTGCATGTAAGAGTGGAATTCCCGTTGCACTTTCAGTGTTACTATCCTTGCTTTTATTTTCATCGAAGATTGTTTCGATTTTTCTGTATGCATTGTCAGTACTTCCGGTAATTTTTATTTTTCATTCTCTTCACATTTTTCATGAAGCCGTTTCGCTTTAGCTCCCTGCATTTCCTATTTATTTCATCCCTATGCCACTTATATAACTGTGTGCCTGATTTCGTTGAACATTTTTGTACTTTCTTCTGTCGTCGGGAAAATGGAGTATTTCTTCTGTTACTCATGGTTTCTTCGTCGTTACTTACCTCGTAGCTATATTTTTTCCAACTTCTGTGATTGCTCTTTTTGCAGATGCCCATTCCTCTTCAACTGAACTGCCTACTGAGTTATTCCTTATCGCAGTATCTATAGCTTTAGAGAACTTCAAGATCATCTCTTCATGTCACACTACTTCTGTATCCCACTTTTTTGTGGACTGGTTCTCCGTTACTAGTCTCTCATATTTCAGCCCATTCTTCATCATCACTAAATTGTGCCCTTTGTCTACATCTGCTCCTGAGTACGCCTTAAAATCCAGTATCTGAGTTCGGAAACACTGTCTGACCATGATGTAGTTTAACTGAAATCTTCCAGTATCTCCCAGCCTTTTCCATGTATACCCCCTCCTTTCGTGATTCCTGAACAGAATATTCGCTATTACTAGCTGAATTTTACCGCAGAACTCAATTAGTCTTCCTCCTCTCTCATTTCTAGAACCAAGCCGATGTTGTCCCGAAATCCTTTCTTCTTCTCCCTCCCCTACAATCGCATTCCAGTCCTGCATGACTATTAGATTTTCATCTCCCTTTTGTACTGAACTAACCGTTCAATATCCTCACATACTTTCTCTGTCTCTTCATCTTCAGCTTGCGACGCTGGCATACATGCCTGAACTATCGTTGTCTGTGTAGGTTTGCTGTCGATTCTGATGAGAACAATCCTATCTCAGAACTGTTCACAGTAACACACTCTCTGCCCTACCTTCCTATTCATAACGATTCCTACTCCGTTATACCATTTTCTTCTGCTGCTGATGTTACCCTACACTCATATGACCAGAAATCCTTTTCTTCATTCCATTTCACTTCACTGACCCCCACTATACCTAGACTAAGCCTTAGCATTTCCGTTTTCAGATTTTCTGACTTTCCTAAAGTGTTCATACATCTGAGGTTCCACTCCCCGACTGGCAGAGCATTATCTTTCGTTGGTTATTCCGTCTTTTTCCCCTTGGCAGTAGCTCCCGGAGATCCAAATGAGGGCTATTCCGGACAGATATGAGTATTTTATCAGTACAGATTGGAGTGACTGGTTGTGAGGAATGGGTGAACATTGTAGCACTAGCCTTTGACATTATTAAATAAGTTCTTTGTAATACAGTCTCGTTCAGTAAGGATAAACCGAATAAGAGCACTGTTTCAAATCGACGGGCCTTATATTCGCGTGGTTGAGTTTTTCCGTGGTTTTTCATAAAGGTTTCAGGTAAATGCCGGGATATGATTCCTACTATAAGGCCACGACTCACTACCTGTCCCACACTTGTCACACTAGACCTGTATATATGAATTAGGTTATTTTTGTTGTTAGTGAATTGTGATACTAAGACGTGACCAGGGTGCCTGTAAAAGTGATCTGCTGGCTACTACTTCAGTTTTCCCTTCCTGCAGGTGATTCACCGAGTCAGATGATATCAGGATTTTATGACCTTGTAAATCGACTATGTAAAGAATAGCTTGATGAATGGCAAACATCTCCTCGGTTAATACCGTCGCTTCTACATCTAACAAATAGGATTGTGCCCACCCTATTTGGTCATCAAAAATACCTACTCCTGTTGAGACATTCATTTTGGAACCATCTGTGCACAACTCGCGCCAGTTGTGCAGCTATAATTCAATTATGAGAACTTTGAGGCTTTCTGTTCTTTATTTGTACTGGCTAATAACGACAAAAATATACTATGTTCATGAACGTCATGTTACAAACTATGACCAAGCAGATGGTTTTACATCTAGCACTTTTCGTTAGGGTGGATTTAGTAGCAGGCTTTGTATCGCTTAAATGAGAATACACCACAGACATTTTTGACAAATACTTCATTCATTAGATTGTGTCATGCCAGTTAGAAAGAACACTCTTTCTCCCAGGAAACGAAACGTTTTACACACTTTGGTGACGTGTGTAATGCAACATTTCTTGTAATAGACTTTCCAGGATGAACCGCATTATGCGTCACTGCAGGGCTGGTCGTGGTTCTACGAAACTCAGTAGGTGAGTAAGGTTCCAAGAGAATGAAAGACCTTGTCCATCACAAATGGTGCTTTAAATTCAAAATTAACTTTAATGATTAATTGGTTTTCTCTGTCTTGAGCGCACTGAAGTGTTATGTCAAACTATACTTGTTTCATTGTTGTGCTGGTTCTGTGAAAATTGCACACACAATAAAATTTCTACAGAATGAAATTTTCACTCTGCAGCGGAGTGTGCGCTGATATGAAACTTCCTAGCAGATTAAAACTGTGTACCGGACCGATACTCGAACTAAGGATCTTTGCCCTTCGCGGGCAAGTGCTCTACCACTTTTTCTTTCTTCATTTCGTTCATTGTTGATCGTTGTGGCTGGTCGTTGCGGACGTCACACGACATCCGTTCAAGTTCGTTGTTGATCCTTTTACTCAGTTTTTTTTATTACAGAGGCCAACCAGCTCTCTGACCGAGCACGCTGAACTACCCTGCCGGCTACCACAGAGCTACCCAAGCACGACTCACGATCATCCCCACAGCTTTAATTCCGCCAGTACCTCGTCTATCTTCCTAACTTCACAGAAGCTCTTCTACATGCCATGTTGAACTTGCACGCGAAAGGCAAGGGCCCCGAGTTCGAGTCTCGGTCCGGCACACAGTTTTAATGTGCCAGGAAGTTTCAACATTTCTACAGTTTCATACATGTTGTTGTTGCTGTTGTTGTTATTGTTTTTGTGGTCTTCAGCACGAAGACTGGTTTCTTGTAGCTCTCCATGCTTGTGTAATCCTGTGCTAGCCTCTTCGTCTCCGAATAACTCCACCTATATCTTGTTGAACGTGCTTGTTATATTCATCTCTTGGTCTCTCTTTACAATTTCCCCCCCCCCCCCCACTCTTTCTCTCCCAAACATCCCTCCAGTATTAAATTGATGAATCCTTGGTGTCTCAGAATGTATCCTAGCAACCGATTCCTTATTTTAGCGGAATTGCAACAAATTTCTTTTCTCTCCATTTCTGTTCAGTCACTCCTCATTAATTACACGATGTACCCATCCAATCTTCAGCGTTCTTCTGTAGCACCAAATTTCAAAAAATTCTGCTCTCTTCTAGTCTGAACTGCTCACCGTCCACGTTTCAGTTCCGTACACGTCTACTCCACTCTCCTTCGGAAAATATTTCCTGTTAAATCCTGTCTTGACGTTAAATACGTGGGGTCTAGAAAGTCTCCCTTCTCGGGTCGCTAAACAAATCGTATTAGTGACTTTTATTACGAATTGAGTAATAACAATACTTAGACAATAGCACAGAAGTGTCGCAAGCGAAGGGCGACATGCAAATAAGCAATGTTTCTCAGTATATACAGTCCCTAAGTCGCTGGTCTTGAAGTGCCTAATCTTGATGCTGCTGTAGAACCGGCCGCGACCAGCCGGGAGCGGCGCTTACGTCCTCTTCGCATAGAGGCCGCTGCTGTCGCGTTGTCGTCCTGGAGAGGTGTCGGCCAGCCTGCACTTGGCTGACGTCTTCTCCACAGTCCTCTCTGCTCCCTTGTTTCCGTCTGGCGTTCAGGCGCTTGACTTTACGCCGTAACATTTCCTGACACAAAAATATATATAGATGTTCCTCTACTTCAGAAATGCTTCCACTGCTACAGCCAACCTGCACTTCATATTATGTCTAATGCGACAGTTATAAGTTATTTTGCTGTTTAAATAGCAAAACTCACCTGCTACTTTTAGTGTCTCATTGCCTAATCTATTTCCCTCAGTATTGTCTGATTTAATTCAACTACATTCCATTGCCGTTATTTTGCATTTGTTGAAGTTCATCTCATATCATCCTTTCAAGATGCTGTCCATTCTGTTCAACTGTTCTTCCGATTCTCGGTCTTACTGTAACATAATCAATCTGAAATCTTCCAATGTCTCCAGGTCTCTACCATGTATAAACCTTCTACACTTTCTGTGACATCACACACTACTGAATCCAAGTTAGACACTTAAATCAGGACTATTATTCAGATTTAAAGCTAATTTCGCACACATATAAAATATTAGAAAATAGAACATTATTACGGGAATTAGCGACCCATCATTAAAACTACAAAGTAATACTGAACGATTCATGAACAATGTTCACAAAGCATGCCTACCTCTGTTTTCTGAATAGTGGCGGGGGGACTAAAATGTAATATGTATTGGAAACTGCTGCTTAAATAGTTAAAAAGGAAATTTTGAAAGAATAATTGAAAGAAATTGGAAGGTACACATATCCTGAGTGAACTTTAACTGGCACTAATATCAACAGACCTTCAATATTTAATACATTTAAGATCAACATTCACCATTCAAATTTTCGTACTTCTCGTTATCGCTATTGCGTGTAGAGCTGGTTATGACGATCGCCCCTCCTCTGCTCACGCTAATTCCTCTTGTTTGCTTCAATCCTCTTGATGCAGCACTCTCGGCGCGTCGCGGAACAGATGGTTTTTCACTAAACTTAGTCTCCCAAATAACTTTTATAACACTTCTTTAATGCCAGGGTAGAATAAACATTTTTAGCCAGCCGCTGTGGCCGAGCGGTTCTAGACGCTTCAGTTCGGAACCGCGCTGCTGCTACGGTCGCAAGTTCGAATCCTGCCTCGGGTATGGACGTGTGTGATGTCGTTAGGTTTAAGTAGTTCTAAGTCTAGGGGACTGATGACCTCTTCATACGTCCACTCGCTACTACTTACAGAGATAAACAGTTTTTTAACAATATTAACTCGGCGGAATTCGTAATACGTTCGCCCGTTATTACTTATAGAGACGAACATACATTACATTTTTTAATGTGGCAAAACTTATGTAAAATTATAAATACATACGACATAGTAAGCTGTGGGTACTCATCCACTAGGAAAGCTGAGTAACAACCTGGAAAACTCCCGTTGCCTTCATACTACGTGGAGAACTGTACTGTGGGGAATTTTCAGTATTGCCACATTTGCGTATAAACGTTTAATAAACTCATCCGTAATTCTTTATACACACGCCTAATTTGGGAAGTAGCTTTATGTATTGTTGACTGATATCGTAAGCTTTTATTTTGCACTTCATATGATTACCTCACTCAAGCGGTTTAGTTGTTACTGACTTTTACAATCTACTATAATTCAAACAATTTTAACTTTCTTAATATTTTTGCTAGAACCATACCTGAAGTTGCAACGACCTCATCACATCGCCATGATTTGGTTTATCTGCATCATCTATGTAGGGTCTGTAGCGCAGTTTTGTTGAAAATATAGTATTCGGCTTTCATTTCACCCAACTTATCCACCAACGAATCAGCTCATATCTTCAGCCGAGCACGCACGCTCTGGCTTTAGAAAAAGTACCTGCATCTGTACCTCAGGCACCGCCTGTCTGTATTCCTCACCAGGTCGGCCAGCGGCCGTGAGCTTTCAGAACGCTCACCACTGTTCTGGATAACACTCAAGACTTTGTTCGTACTAAGGTTCTGTCTCTCCTGTATCAGAATAAATATTTCATTAGATTCTTACAAAAAATAAGATTATGAGCGGGGCTTCACGTTCCGCCGTGGACGATGCCATTACAGAGGGAGCACCAATTCAGGTTAGAAAAAGATGAAGATGGAAGGCGGTCTAGCTCTTCTCGAAGGAACCAGACGCGGACTTGAATCGCCGTTCTCATGATTATAAGTGAAATGTCGTAACACACTAATCTACAACTGGTCTTCCGCTTGCCTTCCTCATGGGAAGGTTTATGTGATTGTCCCAGCTTACATCAGTCCTTGAATACTTTACATTGAACAAGCGAGAGACGTAGCAGTTGACGCAATGACTCGCATTCAAGAGGAAAGCAGTTTATAACCCATACAGATATCTAGTTTTGAGATTTCCTTGTTTTCCCTAAATCAGTTAAAATCAATAACGCCGAATTTGTTCCCTAATACGAGCGTACGGTCTGTCTCTATTGATTTAGTCGTCGGTGTGATTCTGAAATTAACCTTACTTCTAATTACCCACTGTTTTAGTACAGTCAAACAATTTCGGCTCCTTTGGCTATTTATGAGAAGTACATTATATTATTTATGTCATGTTCTGTAAGGAGAAGCTGGTATTTAATGTCCTACAGCCGTCGAGGTCATCAGGTTGAATCGTTAGAAACATGGCTAAGGAAACAGACGATGACCATGTAGGGTTCAACACAGCATTTGCCTCAAACGAATGCGACGACATCCTTTATGGGTATCATTCTTCCACAAAGCCACCGCATTAACAGTGTTGACAATGTTTACAGTCTATGCTATTGGGTATAGATTGGAAATAAATGCGAATCAAAATGAGAGAAAATGATAGTGATTTTAAGTGAGTTTGTGTTCTAGGTATATTTTGTGTTACACAGGTTAATCATATTCATTTCAGCCTATTTTAGCACTATTCACTGCTGTAAATACACACACACACACACACACACACACACAGAGAGAGAGAGAGAGAGAGAGAGAGAGAGAGGGGGGGGGAGAGAGAGAGAGAGAGAGAGAGAGAATGGATTCCGGTCCATTATCTTAATTATTGTTCTTTCTCGCTGGGTACTCCTTATTACTGCTGTAACAGAGTGATCTAAAAAGTACCTAACCGTATAAACTGCTCACGAGGTTACTTTGCAAGTACCTGGACACACAGGAAAGCTAAACAGACGATACGTCAGTCATTTACGCCTCAAATAATTACAAGTTATATGAGAGTTGACGACAGAACATTCCCTGTTGCATAGACTACACAGTTAATTAGTTAGTTAGCTGCATGTTCCACAGATCATTTGAGCGATTCTTTTGTCCAGACGATGTAGAACCAATCAGTTTACAGCAGGCCTGACCACGTTTGCACTCCTGGTGCACGCTCGTGTCCCGGAAGCGCAGTCGAGTCTGTGATAGCTCCGGCTTCCCCCAGCACTGCACTATCCTCGGCAGCTGTGGGTGGGCGGGGGGTATGCTGAAGGCTTCATACTCGAGAAACTTAGGAAGACGTGATTGCAACACAGAGCAGCTAGTTCCAAATGTTGCAGCGTACTTTTATAAGCAGGTGTTAAATCACGTGTGTCTGTTTTCAGCTTTCTATTTTTCCACTAAAAGAATTACTTTTATTACCGGATTAAATAAATACATTATATAGTGGCAGTATGGTGAGTGGAGCTACAAGAAACATTACATACAGGCATTTAACATTACATTGTGATGTTTATAATATTTTAGAATACGTAATCATTCTGGAACTATAATTCGTGATACATTCAAACGCATGGGGTTAAGCAGATCTGTTAAACATGAACTTTAGTGGGATTTCGTCAGTTTCATAGGAGAAGAAAAAACATTCGCACGCATTCTTGGACCAAATACGGAAATAACATTAGCGGCTTGTTATTTTAGTTGAGGATGTTGCTCTTGAGGTAATATTTCATCAAATGCTTGCACATTCCCGGATTGGCCTAACAGATAGTTGCGCTGGGTGATCCACTGTACATCTGCTACCTCAAGTTCTGAGGTATATTAGCAGCGAAAAGCGAAACTGGTCTGGTCCCCAAATGATTGCCTTGGATTACAGGAGATGTTTCACGTCATGAACTTGAAGCTGGTTTCTCCACAAGATTAATTTCTGTTTGACAGCATCAGTGTTGTCCATCGTATCTATTACCAAATAATTGTCCCCTTACATTAAGACACTTAAAGAATTCGAATAATTATTACTGTCAACAGTGGAAGATGTTGCCGCCACTCCACTGACACTTAACTCAGTTTTATTTCCTAATGGCCACCTTGAGTTCAGCTCACCACCATTCGTCAAAAAAAAAAAAAAAAAAAAAAAGCGGCACTCAACTGTATTTCTGGTTGGGGAGCTGTAATTATGTTCAAATAAATGTTTTTCCAGCTCACAATAGTGCGGTGGCATATTAATCTCGTTACTTGGCTTTTAAATGGTACGTAAAGCAAGGTACTCCACATATGGCACTGAATTAGTGGCTTCTCTACTTTTTCTTTTTTGGGCAAGTGCGTAGACGCTATAGTACTCCTAATCTAATTTAACGCTAGTAGTACTGTCGGCAAACGTTTGGCGTCTGACAAGGCGACTGCTTCTCTTTAGTGATGTCCGGCTGAAAGTCTTCATGGTCCACTTCCTCCTCACCCCTCAGCCCCACACGTAGCTGCGCTCCGAGCGCTAGGCACGAACGCTCGCCTCCACATAGCGCTGTTTGGCCTGGCCTGGTTCGCAGAATATGTATAAATCATTAGTGTTAACATTCAGGAACAGATTTTTAGTCCTTGTCAGGCAAGAGCACTTAAAAACTTGGCTACCAATTTCTCAACTGAAAGGACTTGTCCTGGGGAAATGATTTTAAGTTACATTTAAAATTTACTTTGCTACCCGTCAGACATTTTAAGTTATTTTGCTAATGATCTAACATTTTTGTTGCTGCATTTTGAACTCTTTTGTGAGACATTATTAGCTTTAATAAAAGCTTGGTTATAAAGGTCATTTTATCCTCTCATATTGTAGATGTGGACATCGGTGTTCTTCTCAGATTGAATTGGGTTACTTATGACGAATCTCACTAGCCAAGCCCTCGTATATTTTAAACTTCTATGTTCGGCATCTGCTACCATTACTACATTTAGAATAGCCTTCGTACACAACC
Source organism: Schistocerca cancellata (assembly GCF_023864275.1). Lineage (NCBI taxonomy): Eukaryota > Metazoa > Arthropoda > Insecta > Orthoptera > Acrididae > Schistocerca > Schistocerca cancellata. The sequence continues at coordinate 601,960,665 of NC_064631.1, read as the reverse complement.
GTTCCTCTCCCATTTCCTCTCCCATTCCCTGTTGGAGTGACTTTGCCTACGATAATTAGTCTGCTGAGCCAGACCTCTGGTCGATCATCAGCAATCGGCTTGTTATCTTTGGCGCGTCCCCGGGCATGAGCATCTTTGCGTTTTCGGCTGGGGCGCGCGGGACGGCGAGAGGTAGTCTGTTTGGGGCGGCCGGTGAGACTGGCGGAGTTGGGGCTTGGGCGTAAGCACATGTGTGATGTCTGTTACGCTGGGGCTGTTTGCTAATCGTGAAACTCCTGCGGCGGTTACTGGTTGCCTGGAAGGCATTTCATATAAACTGTGCCAAGCCTCGCAGTGAGAGGGGAGGCCGGAGTTGGTGTTGGCCTAGACGTTTGTACAAATTGAGGTGCCTGTGTGAGAAGCACGGCGTGGGCCTGTTGCTTGCTTCATCCTTCTGGCAGCCACCACAAGCGGAAGTTCGGCCGGAATGTCTACAGTTTGTGGTGAGCATAGTGTGAACAAGTTCTCGTAGGATGTGCTCCCAGCCTGACTCTTAGCCTGTGTTATTTGTGGGTGCCCGACCTCTTGTCTGTTACTGCTTCCGGGTTCCCTGTAAGATTTCACAGCAAAACTGTGTTTTTGTGGCATTCTGTGTTTCTGGCTCAGCCTCCGCCTAGAAAGGAGAAAGATTTGTGCCTCAACTGAAAGAGGGGGAGGGGGGGTTCGATTGGACATCTTTTGGAATTCCTTAATGCTGTAATTTAAACATATAAAAAATTGGGAAATACGGAAGCGTCCGATCCAACCCGTCGGCTTTGACCCATGACGTCACAAATATGGCGGAAACGACCATAAACGACAATTCCAATATGGCGGATATAAAAACGTTGCATACGTATCACAAAGACGAAAACACATAGAAAAACAACACACACAAAGGTTTCACAAGAACAATCTGCTAACATTGATAGCAAACAAAGATAATAATAAACAAGTGGTACTCAAGGCCAGGCAGGGGGGGGGGGGGCTGCGCCCCCCCCCCCTGACCCCCCCCCGCCAAAAAAAAACTCCCAACCTAACCTCGTATTCAGGGCTACGCTACAGATCAATGTGTAGGTCAATCAAAAGATAAAAAAAAGAAACAAATAAAAAAAAAGAAATAAACAATATTGATTCATTAGACATAACGAGTAGCGACAAAACATATATACCATAAAGATTGAACAATCTAATGGCAAACTGATAAAAGCCTCATAGACGACGTTAAAACAAAAAGTACAGTAAAAAGGTAAACTATATATTACAGGCCCTAAAACTCCTACTAAGGTAACGTCAACGAGGCAACATCGACAAACACGCCACACTCACAAGCCAAACTCCGCGCCGTAATGACGTCACACACCACAACACCCTTACGTCACGGGTCAAAGCCGACGCGTGAGATCGGATGTTTCTGTTGACCCAAAAATTGTTTTTTTTTCCAGAATAAGCGCCTCTTTCTTAGGGACATTGCAGTTCAAACAGGAGTGGCGTAATGTTAATGAGTATTTGTTATTCGTCAAATGAAGTGTATTTAATGTCTTGCTGTTTTCTGTGGCACGCAGCTATGTTATTGAACTCATTTTCAGGTGTTCTGTCGGGTGAATGACTGCTCCCCACTTCAGTGTATTCTTTTGAGTAGTATTGTAAGGTTTTTTGGATATTTGTCAGTGGGGTGTATTGATTCAATTTTGGTTTTCTCTTTCTTTTGAATTATGGTGAATTGTTTAGTTTATCTGGTTATTGGCTTAACTCGCGCTTCGCGCACTAAATCAGCTGATATTGAAATTGTTTTATTTTTTTATTCCTGTTTGTCAGACAGATGCAAATGTAACTTCATTTATGTTATTTGAAATAAATGTGTTGGATGAATTATGTGCAATCGAAGTAAGGGACCCAGTCCTTCATTAGTGCTTAACAGTGGCGCGTGGTTCGGGTTATGAGTCCCGTGCTCGGATCACTGCCTTAAGAGCAGCAATTCACGAGGCGCCTACTCGCAGGCACCTCTGTTTCAAATATCCTTTTGGAGTGTCCGCTCGAAGGGTAATCGTGGAGAACCAGCGTTCGAGTAGTCTTGAAGCAGTTCGTGCCAGCCAAAAACTGAAACAATGCTTGTTCGGAAACGGTGCGTCAAGATTGTCTTCCGGTCGTAGCCTTTTGTCGACAGGTCTGCCGGCCACTAGCGGTAAACCAACAACGCTATGTGCTGCTACACGCCTGTGGAAACCGTTAATGATCTTTAGTAAGCCAAGTGCGAACCCTAAACACTACGTACATTACACTTCACAAGCATTTGTCACCCACTCCATGTTATTCCACGCGAAACACTGTAAGCGCCTAACTTTTTGTTCGATGACCGTACTGCAGAACAGGATGAGCATGGGCAAACAATCTTTTCTAGAAGTTTCGGACGAGTATCACACGGTTACTGCAACGGTGGTGGATTCCCTGGGCCGCAGGTCGGCGATGTTGCGGACGCTGGCTTGGGCCGCCCCAATTACAGGGAACAAGGAGAAGGCGTTCCTGTCGGTTGAAAAGCGGCCTATTAGGTGCGCGTTTCGCTGGCGCCTCTTAGAGATAAGGACAGCCTGTTAATTCTTTCAGAACAAAATAAACTGCTCCGTGCCGAGCCCGTGTTGAGTTTTTGTGCGCCGATCCCTTCCGCTGCTGTAAACCAGGGCACGCGTCTTCGCGTCTGAGAGTTACACATACTTCGGCGGGTAGCAATTAGCGACGTTTAGCCACCACAGAACAGCTCCGCAGCAACGAACACCGGACTGGTGGATAAAAGGGAGGGCGCCGTGAGGACAACCATCGTCGCTCACTAGGCCTCGTTAAGTAGTGAATTCTATAAAGCGGGATGCTTACATATTGTGGGACGATTTGACAAGGCTGTAAAGGGGGATGCTGACATGTTGGGGGACGATTTGGCAAGGCTGTGTTGCAAGTGCATTGCTTCATACAGCCACAGTCTCAAAGAGCGCAAGGTCACTGTGCAGAGCTTCCCATCTGGCAGGAAAAAGTGTCCATTGTTGTTTCTGTTGATGCTTAGAAACGTTGCTCCTTTTTCTTATTCGCATTTGATGTACATATTGCGGAGACAGAACCATATTGTTTGTGTGATACAACTGATATTTGCGTCACAGGCGTATAGAATATACTAGGGTGGGAAGTAGAACCCGTTGCCAGCGATTTTGAAGGCGCAGTATGCCGTAAGCAGAGCTTGTTCTGTTGATGGTGCGAATGGAGCGGTCTACTGCCTGTTTAATCTCTGAACAGTTCTGAAACGAATGCCACGAAGTGGTTCCTACATCTTCGGAATCAAATAAAAGTCACATGGGGAGCATGGTGCATGGTACAGTACTTCCCAGTCCATCAACCGGACAGAGCAGCCACAACTTGCGCTGTATGCGTCCGCCCATTGTCGTGCAAAATGATGGGTGGGTAGCGCAGAAAGTGTCGCCGCGTCTTTCGCAAAGCTGGTCGCAGGTGATGCTCTAGAAACGAGCAGTAATACTGTGCATTGACGGTCTGTTGTGGAAGAACGTAATGCGTTAGGATAACACTATCACTGTCGTACTCAAGAATCACCATAACTTTAGAACGCTCCATTCGCACCATCAACAGAACAGGCTCTGCTAACGGTATACTATGCCTTCCACATGGCTGGCAATGGGTTCTACACAAAGTTGGTGACTACAGTGAAGGACAGTAACTGGTGAAAACATGTAACTCTTTTGTATCGGTTGTGAATAGATAGTTGCAACTATTTAAGTTCCACCCTCGCACAATTGAAATACACTGACTTACGCATGCACGCGTCAGTCTATTAAGTGCGTTGGTTAGTTTCCTGATCCGAGAACATTGATGGCACGTGTGAAAATTGATAGTTCAACTTACTTAGTCTCTTATATAGAGGGTGGTCCATTGATCGTGACCGGGCCAAATACCCCACGAAAAAAGCGTCAAACGAAAAAACTACAAAGAACGAAACTTGTCTAGCTTGAAGGGGGAAACCAGATGGCGCTATGGTTGACCCGCTAGATGGCGCTGCCATAGTCAAACGCATATCAACTGCGTTTTTTAAAAATAGGACCCCCATTTTTATTACATATTCGTGTAGTACGTAAAGAAATACGAATGTTTTAGTTGGACAACTTTTTCGCTTTGTAATAGATGGCGTTGTAATAGTCAGACTTATGGCTCACAATTTTAGACGAACAGTTGGTAACAGGTAGCTTTTTTAAATTAAAGTAGGTTTTAACATTATACGAGGGCAGTTCAATAAGTAATGCAACACATTTTTTTTTCTGAAACAGGGGTTGGTTTATTCAGCATTGAAATACACCCGGTTATTCCCCAATCTTTTAGCTACACAACACTATTTTTCAACGTAATCTCAATGCTACGGCCTTACGCCACCTTGAAATGAGGGCCTGTATGCCTGCACGGTACCATTCCACTGGTCGATGTCGGAGCCAACGTCGTACTGCATCAATAACTTCTTCATCATCCGCGTAGTGCCTCCCACAGATTGCGTCCTTCATTGGGCCAAACATAAGGAAATCCGACGGTGCGAGATCGGGGCTGTAGGGTGCATGAGGAAGAACAGTCCACTGAAGTTTTGTGAGCTCCTCTCGGGTGCGAAGACTTGTGTGAGGTCTTGCGTTGTCATGAAGAAGGAGAAGTTCGTTCAGATATTTGTGCCTACGAACACGCTGAAGTCGTTTCTTCAATTTCTGAAGAGTAGCACAATACACTTCAGAGTTGATCGTTTGACCGTGGGGAAGGACATCGAACAGAATAACCCCTTCAGCGTCCCAGAAGACTGTAACCGTGACTTTACCGGCTGAGGGTATGGCTTTAAACTTTTTCTTGGTAGGGGAGTGGGTGTGGCGCCACTCCATTGATTGCTGTTTTGTTTCAGGTTCGAAGTGATGAACCCATGTTTCATCGCCTGTAACAATCTTTGACAAGAAATTGTCACCCTCAGCCACATGACGAGCAAGCAATTCCGCACAAATGGTTCTCCTTTGCTCTTTATGGTGTTCGGTTAGACAACGAGGGACCCAGCGGGAACAAACCTTTGAATATCCCAACTGGTGAACAATTGTGACAGCACTACCAACAGAGATGTCAAGTTGAGCACTGAGTTGTTTGATGGTGATCCGTCGATCATCTCGAACGAGTGTGTTCGCACGCTCCGCCATTGCAGGAGTCACAGCTGTGCACGGCCGGCCCGCACGCGGGAGATCAGACAGTCTTGCTTGACCTTGCGGCGATGATGACACACGCTTTGCCCAACGACTCACCGTGCTTTTGTCCACTGCCAGATCACCGTAGACATTCTGCAAGCGCCTATGAATATCTGAGATGCCCTGGTTTTCCGCCAAAAGAAACTCGATCACTGTCCATTGTTTGCAAATCACATCCGTTACAGACGCCATTTTAACAGCTCCGTACAGCGCTGCCACCTGTCGGAAGTCAATGAAACTATACGAGACGAAGCGGGAATGTTTGAAAATATTCCACAAGAAATTTCCGGTTCTTTCAACCAAAATTGGCCGAGAAAAAAAAATGTGTTGCATTACTTATTGAACTGCCCTCGTATTTCGGCTGTTCCAACGTGATACATGTACCTTTGTGAACTTATTTCTGAGAAAGCACGCCGTTACAGCGTGATTACCTGTAAATACCACATTAACGCAATAAATGCTCAAAATGATGTCCGTCAACCTCAATGCATTCGGCAATACGTGTAACGACATTACTCTCAGCAGCGAGTAGTTCGCCTTCCGTAATGTTCGCACATGCATTGACAATGCGCTGACGCATGTTGTCAGGCGTTTTCGTTGGATCACGATAGCAAATATCCTTCAACTTTCCCCAGAGAAAGAAATCCGGGGACGTCAGATCCGGAGAACGTCCCGGCCATGGTATGGTGCATCGACGACCAATCCACCTGTCATGAAATATGCTATTCAATACCACTTCAACCGCACGCGAGCTTTGTGCCGGGCACCCATCATGTTGGAAGTACATCGCCATTCCGTCATGCAGTGAAACATATTGTAGTAACATCGGTAGAACATTACGTAGGAAATCAGCATACATTGCACCATTTAGATTCCCATCGATAAAATGGGGGCCGATTATCCTTCCTCCCATAATGCCACACATTAACCCGCCAAGGTCGCTGATGTTCCACTTGTCGCAGCCATCGTGGATTTTCCCTTGCCCAGTAGTGTAGATTATGCCGGTTTGCGTTACCGCTGTTGGTGAATGACGCTTCGTCGCTAAATAGAACGCGTGCAAAAAATCTGTCCTCGTCCCGTAATTTCTCTTGTGCCCAGTGGCAGAACTGTACACGAAGTTCAAAGTCGTCGCCATGTAATTCCTGGTGCATAGAAATAAGGTACGGGTGCAATCGATATTGATGAAGAATTCTCAACACCGACGTTTTTGTGATTCCCGATTCTCGGGCAATTTGTCTGCTACTGATGTGTGGATTAGCCGCGACAGTAGCTGAAACACCTACTTGGGCATCATCATTTGTTGCAGGTCATGGTTCACGTTTCACATGTTGCTGAACACTTCCTGTTTCCTTAAATAGCGTAACTATCCGGCGAACTGTCCGGACACTTGGGTGATGTCCAGGATACCGAGCAGCATACATAGCACACTCCCGTTAGGCATTTTGATCACAATAGCCAGACATCAACAAGATATCGACCTTTTCTGCAATTGGTAAACGGTCCATTTTAACAAGGGTAATGTATCACGAAGCAAATATCGTCAGCACTGGAGGAATGTTACGTGATATCACGTACTTATACGTTTGTGACTATTACAGCGCCATCTATCAAAAAGCGAAAAAAATGGTCCAACTAAAACATTCATATTTCTGTACGTACTACACGAATATGTAATAAAAATGGGGGTTCCTATTTAAAAAAAACGCAGTAGATATCCGTTTGACCTATGGCAGCGCCACCTAGCGAGCCAACCATAGCGCCATCTGGTTTCCCCCTTCATGCTAGACGAGTTTCGTTCTTTGTAGTTTTTTCGTTTGATGCTTATTTCGTGAGATATTTGTCCAGGTTACTATCAATGGACCACCCTGTATACCGACTTGTGATCACTAGAGCACTGACACGTAAAGAACATTCGTTTAAATCACGTTGTCAAGTTGAAACGGAGGAACAATTGAAGAAGTCTCTGACGCCATTCGGTGGATGTCCATTTATTTGACTTAATGGAAGTCAGTTGCCCACACCCCCTGGTTGCTCCTCTCCTCTCCCATCCCCGCCCCCTGCCACGTCTTCACCGTTGTCCCCCCCCCTACCCTCCATCTCTACACCCTAATTTCCTTTCCCAAGGTGGCTTCCATCAACTCCCCCTCCCGGATGATGCCCTCTCTCCCTCCATTTATCCCTCTTATCAACTCTGATCCTCACTCCCCCTCCTTTCCTCTGTCCTTTCCCTGGGCTCCCTCTTCCCCCCTTCCGTCCTGTTTTCTCCCCACTATACCTCCCCCTACCTCCCTCCCCCCCCCAGTCCTTTTGTATTCCCCTCCTCTGCCTACCCCACTCCCTGTCGCGCCTGCCCTGCGCTCCCCACCCCTCTTATGGGTCCTCATCCCCCATCAGCTCCTTTCCCGCTCCCCCCCCCCCCCCCGTCGCTTATACTCTCCTTTCCCCCCTTTTTTATTTTCCCATCATCTGTCCAGTTTCCCCCCACCTGCTCTCGGCTGTGGTATGTCACATTTGCCAACTTTTTAGTGCAGTGTTCCAATGACTGTTCAGTGCTGTTCGTCTTTCTTGTGTTGCGAACAGAAACCATGCTGTCGCTAGGTGTGAATTTTATGTCTTTTGCGAACAGAAACCAGACTGTCGCCGTGTTTTTTAATTGTCTGTCTATTGTTTTCCTGTCTGCTTCGTATGTATTTTATTAGCGTCATCATCCCTCTGTTCTTTGTTTTAAGTTCCACGATTTCTTTTCGCCATGTTACTCTTTAAGTCTCCGATTTTATCGCCTGTTTTTATTATTTATTCTCTTCATCTTTCTAACAAACTCTGTAGGCTGAAGAGCGGCATACTAAGCTGCTGCCAGCCCGTCCCCTTCGGGGGGAATTGAAATTCAATAAAGGAAAAAAAAGTCAGTTGCCTTGTAACATATTTCCAACCCGTAAACCACGACCTTCTGGTGGTGGTGTGGTGTGGTGTGCAGGGAGGGGGGAGCAAGTTGCAGATTATAGCACTAGCGACCTCCGTGCTGATGTGTTTCTTCCCACTTCTCTTTCCAGTCGTTAAATACTGCAGTTTGGGTTCAGTATTATCATCGAATGCATTGAAATCGAGAATAATCAAGTGCCCGTTGTGTTTTGAGTCCCCTCCGAGGAGCTTCCCATATTTCTTGAATGTCTTGATGCAATGGTATCCTGTGAAAGTTCACCGAAGTCCCACACTGCTGCAAGTCAACCACCTCACGTACTATGATCCTCGTGTTACCACTTCGCTTGAAGATGACGACAAAAGACAGTGCTACCGACATACAACTGATCAGTTATTTTCGACGTATCATTGCAGATTTTAATTTTATCTGATCACTGCATTTCCAAGCTTGTTGCGAATGTGTTGCTAATATTGGATGGTTCACGTTCGGGGAGCATGAAGTCGGTAGCTGAGATCAAAGATTTCGAAGCGCTGTTTCATCCAGGGAATTGGGGTGTTCGGAGGGCAGCCTGTTAAATACCTGTTGCTATTTAACGCTTAGGCGGCCATTTAGATGTCAATTAGGACGTCGTTTTCTTCCAGTTACGCTAAGAGATATTACGTAGCTGAGCAAGAAGGAGCGTACCTTTTCAAAGGAACCACTCTGTTAATTTGTCCGCTTCCATACCTTGATCAGCGCGGCTGACTACCATTTAGAGGCCCAGGTTCGACTCCAGTTGCTGCCAGCAACGGGATGCAATCAGGCTCGTGGTGCTAACTGTGGAGCTACTTGACCGAGTAGTACGGCTCCAGGTCAAGAAGACTGACAGCAGCCGGGACAGCGGCGTGGTGACTCCATGCCTCTCGGTACCACTTCCAATGACGTCACTGGCAGAGGATGACACGGCTGTCGGTCGGTTGGTAGGTAGTGATGGGCTCCGTCCACGGAGTTCCCTCCGCCAACTGCGTCAAGTGCTTTAAGGAACCCACCAAAAACTGAAGCTCGGGTAGATGGACAGAGATTTCATCCCTGCTCCTAAATGCAGATTCCAACTCTTATCACTGTACCTCGCTCAGTAAGAGATTTAACGAACTGTTACGGGCCACACCATAATGACTACCCTAATAACAGGGTGTTGGCCCATCTTAGGAGTGCGATACAACAGCGTTTCTGCATGGCATGGACTGGATAAGTCGCTGGTTGGTTTCCGAAAGAATGTGGCGCCAGATGCCTATGCACTGGTGATACAGTTCCCGCAAATCGCGGGTCGTTGGTTTGTGGGAGCGTCACAGATGAGATACATCGGCTTCAGATCAGGTGAATTCGGTACACCAATCTCACGTCACTAACATTCTCCTCAAACCACTGTAGCACGATTCTAGCCTTGTGACACACAGGTAACCTACCCGAAGGCACCATACCGTATAAATCCACAGATATTATAAAGTGTGACTGTGTGTGTGTGTGTGTGTGTGTGTGTGTGTGTGTGTGTGTGTGCGCGCGCGCGCTCGTGTGCGTACGCGCGCGCGTGTAATCGGTACTCATATCCTTTACTGTCAGGCAATAATCATTAATAGCTCTGGAAGTAAGAACTACTTACCGAACACACTTCAATGTCATTAAAATGAGATGTGTGAAAAACTGCCGCATCTTTCATGACGTTTAAATGTATTACTTCTGTGATACTGATTGTATTCGGAATAAATTTCGCAGACAGTATCCGTATATGCTGCTAAATGCTCCTACAGAAGTATGAATGGTACCACGCACAGTTCATAAGGTATGACGCCAGAAACAGTGAAATGAATGAGAAACTGCCGCATTCAGCATGGGGTTTAAATTTGACACTTCTCTTCTAGTTACTCCATTCTCTACACATTTTGCAGACCGTATCCACATATTGCCGCTGAATGTACCTACAAAATTGTGTTACTGTGTGACGCATAGATCTAGAATACAATTTACTGGCAGAAGACTTAGAGCATGTAACAGGTCTTATAAAGAGATTGATAACATTAGGCTTGTCCGCCAGAGTATTGCTGTGCGTTGTGGGATCCGCATCAGATAGAATTGACAGAGAACTTCGAAAACGTTCAAAGAAGGGCAGCACGTATTGCGTTATAGCAAAATAATGGAGAAAGTGCCACGGATATGATACACGAACTGGGGTGGTAGTCATTAAAACAAAGGCGTTTATCGCTGCTGCAGGATCTTCTCATGAACTTTCAATCACCAATTTTCTCGTCAGAGTGTGAAAATATTTTGTTGGCGCCCACCTATATACACTCCTGGAAATGGAAAGAAGCACATTGACACCGGTGTGTCAGACCCACCATACTTGCTCCGGACACTGCGAGAGGGCTGTACAAGCAATGATCACACGCACGGCACAGCGGACACACCAGGAACCGCGGTGTTGGCCGTCGAATGGCGCTAGCTGCGCAGCATTTGTGCACCGCCGCCGTCAGTGTCAGCCAGTTTGCCGTGGCATACGGAGCTCCATCGCAGTCTTTAACACTGGTAGCATGCCGCGACAGCGTGGACGTGAACCGTATGTGCAGTTGACGGACTTTGAGCGAGGGCGTATAGTGGGCATGCGGGAGGCCGGGTGGACGTACCGCCGAATTGCTCAACACGTGGGGCGTGAGGTCTCCACAGTACATCGATGTTGTCGCCAGTGGTCGGCGGAAGGTGCACGTGCCCGTCGACCTGGGACCGGACTGCAGAGACGCACGGATGCACGCCAAGACCGTAGGATCCTACGCAGTGCCGTAGGGGACCGCACCGCCACTTCCCAGCAAATTAGGGACACTGTTGCTCCTGGGGTATCGGCGAGGACCATTCGCAACCGTCTCCATGAAGCTGGGCTACGGTCCCGCACACCGTTAGGCCGTCTTCCGCTCACGCCCCAACATCGTGCAGCCCGCCTCCAGTGGTGTCGCGACAGGCGTGAATGGAGGGACGAATGGAGACGTGTCGTCTTCAGCGATGAGAGTCGCTTCTGCCTTGGTGCCAATGATGGTCGTATGCGTGTTTGGCGCCGTGCAGGTGAGCGCCACAATCGGGACTGCGTACGACCGAGGCACACAGGGCCACACCCGGCATCATGGTGTGGGGAGCGATCTCCTACACTGGCCGTACACCACTGGTGATCGTCGAGGGGACACTGAATAGTGCACGGTACATCCAAACCGTCATCGAACCCATCGTTCTACCATTCCTAGACCGGCAAGGGAACTTGCTGTTCCAGCAGGACAATGCACGTCCGCATGTATCCCGTGCCACCCAACGTGCTCTAGAAGGTGTCAGTCAACTACCCTGGCCAGCAAGATCTCCGGATCTGTCCCCCATTGAGCATGTTTGGGACTGGATGAAGCGTCGTCTCACGCGGTCTGCACGTCCAGCACGAACGCTGGTCCAACTGAGGCGCCAGGTGGAAATGGCATGGCAAGCCGTTCCACAGGACTACATCCAGCATCTCTACGATCGTCTCCATGGGAGAATAGCAGCCTGCATTGCTGCGAAAGGTGGATATACACTGTACTAGTGCCGACATTGTGCATGCTCTGTTGCCTGTGTCTATGTGCCTGTGGTTCTGTCAGTGTGATCATGTGATGTATCTGACCCCAGGAATGTGTCAATAAAGTTTCCCCTTCCTGGGACAATGAATTCACGGTGTTCTTATTTCAATTTCCAGGAGTGTAGGAAGAAATGATCATCATAATAAAATACGAGAAATCAGAGTTGGCAAGGAAATATTTAAGTGTTCATTTTTTCTGCGCGGTGTCAGAGAGTGGAACGGTATAGAAGCAGGTTAAAGGTGGTTCTATGGACCCTCTGGCACGCCATTAATTGTGAATTACAGAGTAATCATGTACATGTAGACGTAGTAGATATGACATCATAAACACGTGATGCTTGAAAAACTGCTTCCTCACGCATCAAGTTTTAATACATTTATTCTTTACTACTAAGACTCTCCTACAGTCGAGTCAAATTAAGGAAGTACCTAGCACCTGACAGCGCTTTGACAGCTTTCAACTGCGAAGGACAAACCGCTGTACGCCGGAACAAATGGTTCAAATGGCTCTGAGCACTGTGGGACTTAACATCTGTGGTCATCACTGCCCTAGAACTTAGAACTACTTAAACCTAACTAACCTAAGGCCATCACAGACATCCACGCCCGAGGCAGGATTCGAACCTGCGACCGTAGGGGTCACGCGGTTCCAGACAGAAGCGCCTAGAACCGGCTGGCCACACCGACCGGCTATGCTGGAACAGTATCCGTCCATAGAGCTATAAATCTCGTTCTAGACATACGAAGTAGCAGTACCCAGCGTTCAGAAACTGTCCGGTATCGTATTTCTTAATCTGTATACTACACTTATAACTTGGAACATCATGCATATTGTTTTTATGACTGTTTCATAATTTCAAACCTGTTTTTACGAATACACGGAAATCAAATTTTTTCAATACTTCACTACAAACACAGTCCATTTTTTGTTCTCGTTTCTAATTAAAATGGTTGAAATGGCTGTGAGCACTATGGGACTTAACATATGAGGTCATCAGTCCCCTAGAACTACTTAAGCCTAACTAACCTAAAGAAATTACACACATCCATGCCCGAGGTAGGATTCGAACCTGCGAGCGTAGCGGTCGCGCGGTTCCAGACTGAAGCGCCTAGAACCGCTCGGCAGCAGCAGCCGGCTTTCTAATAAAAAATTGGAAAAGTGAATACCGGACCTACGCCGGGTTTATCAACTACTACATCTATAGATTTACTAGTAGATATCAAGGATTCATTTTAAAATAACAATATTTTCGGCAACCGTTCACCTGTTTATGTGGGCACCATAGATGGCTTCCGGATTGTGGATGGTTGATATATAAAAGAAAAAAGAAATGCCAAAGGCAATTACTTCCTCCATTCTTTTCATCTAACGGCGTCGGAGTCGACTGAGGATTAAGCTGTCAACTGTCCTTCCTCTCGACATCTCCTGAGATCAGACCACACCCCTACTCTGCGAAAAGTGAACGGAGCGCCGTCACCTGCACGCCAGTCACTAAGTCACGACTGAACAGCACAACTGTCCGGCTTCCGGTTTGCCCCCGGCCTGTCCGAGGCACTTGTGGCGAACAGTCACCGGACTCGCCCGTGGTCTCGGGCAGGCGGGCGTCATTAGAGCCGCCTGCAATCAGAGGCCGTGATTTATTACCCACACGGCCGGCACGTGGGCGGCTGACCGCTAACAGCGACACCTCCACCATAATTAAAAACGCGCCGCAGCAGCCCGCTTTGGGCCTTGGAAACTTGCATCGGCACATTGCCTCTGCGTGCTTTGCTCTACTCCTTTCGAATTACAGACCAAAACTTCCACGTAAATGGCAGCTGGGCTGTCCCAACTGGCCAGAATATCCACCTTCAGCTTCATTCCCTCTACCCCAGATGGAAAAAATTGTACTGAATAATCCATATAACGTCAGAAGGAGAGAAAATTTCAGATATCACGAAAGAAGTTCCGCAGCGTTCAATTTTCGGTGCACTTCTATTTTTTTTATTTATCACCATCCACTTAGCATTTATCGAACAGAATTGGTATTTTTTGCAGACGATAATTGTGGTATAACAAAGCCCATTAGATAGAAAGCTCCAGAAGAAGTAGTTAATGATGTTCTACGAAGAATTGTTTGTTGGCTCTTTGAAATTAGACTCTCCCTAAATTTTAAGAAAACTACACTACTGGCCATTAAAATTGCTACACCACGAAGATAACGTGATACAGACGCGAAATTTAACCAACAGCAAGAAGATGCTGTGATATGCAAATGATTAGCTTTTCAGAGCGTTCACACAAGGTTAGCGCTGGTGGCGACACCTACAACGTGCTGACCAGAGGAAAGTTTCCAACCGATTTCTCATACACAAACAGCAGTTGACCAACGTTGCCTGGTGAAACGTTGTTGTGATGCCTCGTGTAAGCAGGAGAAATGCGTACCATCACGTTTCCGACTTTGATAAAGGTCGGATTGTAGCCTATCGCGATTGCGGTTTATCGTATCGCGACATTGCTGCTCGCGTTGGTAGAGATCCTATGACTGTTGCAGAATATGGAATCTGTGGTTTCGGGAGGCTAATACGGAATGCCGTGCTGGATCCCAACGGCCTCGTATCACCAGTAGTCGAGATGACAGGTATCTTATCCGCATGGGTGTAACAGATCGTGCAGCCACGTCTCGATCCCTGAGTCATCATATAGGGACTTTTTCAAGACAACAACCATCTGCACGAACAGTTCGACGACGTTTGCAGCAGCATGGACTATCAGCTCGGAGACTATGGCTGCGGTTACCCTTGACGCTGCATCACAGACAGGAGTCCCTTGCGATGGTGTACTCAACGACGACCCTGGGTGCACGAATGGCAAAACGTCATTTTTTTGGATGAATCCAGGTTCTGTTTACAGCATCATGATGGTCGCATCCGTGTTTGGCGACATCGCGGTGAACGCACACTGGAAGCGTGTTCGTCATCGCCGTACTGGCGTATCACCCGGCGTGATTGTATGAGGTGTCATTGGTTACACGTCTCGGTCACCTCTTATTCGCATTGACGGCACTTTGAACACTGGACGTTACATTTCAGATGTGTTATCACCCGTGGCTCTACCCTTCATTCGATCCCTGCAAAACCCTACATTTCAGCAGGATAATGCACGCCCGCATGTTGCTGGTCCTGTACAGGACTTTCTGGATACAGAAAATGTTCGACTGCTGCCCTGGCCAGCACATTCTCCAGATCTCTCACCAATTGAAAACGTCTGGTCAATGGTGGCCGAGCAACTGGCTCGTCACAATACGCCAATCACTACTCTTGGCGAACTGTGTTATCGTGCTGAAGCTGCATGGGCAGCTGTACCTGTACACGCCATCCAAGCTCTGTTTGACTCAGTGCCCAGGCGTATCAAGGCCAATATTACGGCCATAGATGGTTGTTCTGGGTACTGATTTCTCAGGACCTATGCACCGAAATTGCGTGAAAATGTAATCACATGTCAGTTCTTGTATAACATATTTCTCCAATGAATACCCGTTTATCATCTGCATTTCTTCCAGGTAACTCCCTCCATCCCATAGACGAAATTTTATTTAAAAGCTAGTAGTCTACAAAAAAACTTCTCTTTAAATGTAGTTGCATAAGAAAGACTGATAAATGATACATTCATTAATTACTTTTAAAACTATTTATGTACACATATCTTGTAAACTTACTGTTTTGTAATAATTTATACAAATAAAATCCTCCAATCAATCAATGGAACGTGTGGTTAAATAATTTCCAACGCTGGGAGACCTCATCGAGTCCCTATCCACATAATGAACATAATTGTTAGATATTCAACGGTAATTATTTGCACATTGGTCCTGAATGGATCGCAGGTAACGGAAGGTTTATAAAACGTACTGTTTTTTTTTTCATAGTTTAGTCACGAAATGTAGGATTCTCGGCAATCAATACATACAGTAGTATTTTACACTGCTAATTGTCTCAACAGCGTGAAATGTTTGTATCGATGCCACTCCAAAGGCGTCACAGAGTTGGCAGATGCAACGCAAGTTTCCATCAGATGCCAATAGTGGTCATGAAGGACCCAGCGGACCCAATGGAGAACTCCCGCAGCCCCACACATCCAGCCGCTCTGGGCTATGGGCGCCCTATGCCTCCCCAATATACGAGTGTTGACCAGAAAGTAAGTTTTGATCGGTCGCTAAATGGAAACCACAGTGAAAATCAGAAACATTTTATTTACAAGAGTTGGGCTATACTTTCCAGATAATTCTCTACACAGTCGCCACTCCGGCTTAGACATTTGTCGGAGCGTCATACCAAATTTTCAACACCATCGTCATAGAAGGCGGCTGCCTGTGCTTTCCGATAATTCTCTACACCGGTCTACAGCGCGTAGCCTGCACCCAAGTGTTGTCTTCGTATCCAGCGTTTCATGTGAACAGAGATGAAACTCAGGATGAGTCAATTAGGGCTGTGTTGCGGGCGATCGAACACTTCCCGAGGCTGCAGGAGGGTCTTCACTGCCCCTGCAGAGTGCGGCTGAGAATTGCCATGAAGAAGGAAGTGCGTGGCAGTTGTGTCAGGTGGGCTGCATTCATTAAAGCGAAGCCTCTCAGTGGGCCCTCCTACCTGGCGGGAGACATCGTTGCTTAGCACCTTTGCACGCTCACAACTGAAAAGAGCGCCTTAAAGCGATCGACGGTCATACTAGAGGCACTACCCAACACATCTCTGCAAAACTTCATAGGGTGGTGTGCATTTCGCGACCGATCGGAACTTACTTTCTGGACAACCCTCGTAGGACTGCCGGCAGCAGCCACACAGCTCACACGCACTCGGAGCCACTTCGCTATGTGACGCTGCTCGGACGTCACCTAGTCATGGCTCCGACACGATCATTTGTGCTTTAGTTCCAAGAGTTCATCCTTGGTTCTACTGTATTAGCTGTATTCTATTTATTGCTGCATTATTGATAATAAACCTTCATACGCTCGGAGAAATACGAGTTGAGTAAATCTTCTGTTTACTGCGCTAACTTGTTAGCTAATCATTTCTGCTCTTGTCCATCTTTGCCACACCACACTTCAGCCCACCTCTCCTTACCATTATGTACGAAGTCGTATACAACAAAGTTCATATTGCTTTATGGGACAAAGTTGAAACATAACTGCAGCCTCACTTTTTTCTTCGGAATAGTATGCATAGTGAGTTTCTCTGTAATATGGATGACACTGCGGAAATCTAATGTAGTGCAGTGTTGAATTCTTAGTAACCAACAGTGGTTCATAGTGTAGTGGTGTAGAGCGAGGCCCTAGACTCGTAAATAATTTCGTAGCCACATGTTGCTGTTGTACCACTCATCTCAGAGGCAGTAGGTTCGAAAGCCAGTGAGGGAAAAGTTTTTCGGCATTACTGTTTAGTCGTCACAGGGAAAAGACAGTGTGTCAGGTAAACAGGTTGCATGCCGACGTTCTGGGTTAAATCTCGGACATACACTCTTCATTGCAGGAAGGGAGGGCATGTGCCACTGTTCATGGTGATCTGTCCACTACGTCAGCTGCTTCTACATCTACATCTACATGGTTACTCTGCATTTCACACTTAAGTGCCTGGCAGAGGATTCATCGAACCATTTTCATACTACTTCTCTATCATTCCACTCTCGAATGGCGCGTGGGAAAAAGGAACACATAAATCTTTCCGATCGACCTCTGATTTCTCTTATTTTCTTATGATGATTATTCTCGCTATGTATGTGGGTATCAACAAAATATTTTACATTCGGAAGAGAAAGTTGGTGGCTGAAATTTCGTAAATAGAGCTCGCCCCAAAGAAAACCGCCGTTCAGTGACTGCCACCCCAACTCACGTATCATATCAGTGACACTTTCAACCCTATTGCGCCATAACACCAAACGAGCTGCCCTTCTTTGTACTTTTTCGATGTCTTCCGTCAATCCTACCTGGTAAGGATCCCATACCGCGCAGCAATATTACATCTACATCTACATCCATACTCCGCAAGCCACCTGACGGTGTGTGCCGGAGGGTACCTTGAGTACCTCTATCGGTTCTCCCTACTATTCCAGTCTAGTATTGTTCGTGGAAAGAAGGATTGTCGGTATGCTTCTGTTTGGGCTCTAATCTCTCTGATTTTATCCTCATGGTCTCTTCGCGAGATATACGTAGGAGGGAGCAATATGCTGCTTGACTCTTCGGTGAAGGTATGTTCTCGAAACTTTAACAAAAGCCCGTACCGAGCTACTGAGCGTCTCTCCTGCAGAGTCTTCCACTGGAGTTTATCTATCATCTCCGTAACGCTTTCGCGATTACTAAATGATCCTGAAACGAAGCGCTCTGCTCTCCGTTGGATCTTTTCTATCTCTTCTATCAACCCTATCTGGTACGGACAGAGGACGGACAAGTGTAATGTAGGCTGTCTGTTTAGTGGGTTTGTCGCCTCTTCTAAGTGTTCTGCCAACAAAGCGCAGTCTTTGTTTCGCCTTCCCCACAATATTATCTATGTGGTCTTTCCAATTTAAGTTGCTCGTAATCGTAATTTCTAGGTATTTAGTCGAATCGACAGCCCTTAGACTTGTGCGATTTATCGTATACCCAAAATTTATCGAATTTCTTTTAGTACCCATTTGGATGACCTCGCACTTCTCTTTGTTTAATGCTAATTGCCACTTTTCGCACATACAGAAATTCTCTCTAGATCATTTTGTAATTGGAATTGATCGTCTGGTGATTTTACTACACGGCAAACAATCTAAGGGGGCTGCTCAGATTATAACCCAGATCATTTATATAAATCAAGAACAACAGAGGGGCTACGACACTACCTTGCGGAACGCCAGATATCACTTCTGTACAACTCGATGATTTACCGTCTATCACTACGAACTGGGACCTCTCTGAGAGAAAATCAGGAATCCAGCCACACAACTGAGACGATACTCCATATGCACGCAATTTGATTAATAGTCGCTTGTGAGGAACGGTATCAAAAGCCTTCTGGAAATCTAGGAATATGGAATTGATCTGAGATCTCTTGTCGACAGCACTCATTACTTCATAGGAATAAAGAGCTATCTGTGTTGCACAAGAACAATATTTTCTGAATCCCTGTTGGTTATGTATCAATAAGTCATTTTCTTCAAGGTGCTCTTAAACTAAGTTTCTCACGTGTCATTTTCGGGTTTCCGACTCTGTTTCGCTTTCAGTATCATAACAATTCAAACAAAACAGAAAAGAAAGATCAGATACTTCTTAGCCACAACGTAATCGATTATTCGCTGGGATCATGCAGAAGTTGAGTAGGTCTCAATTCAGAGCTATTTAAGGAGGAGCTATGTACGTGTGAAGATGAAAGCAGCCAGACGGAGATTCACCGCATCGATCGTAAATAAGTGTAAATAATCCACGAAGGAGGGCTCTTTGAATCCCTGTGAGCCGTTCCGGCTCTTATTGATACTGCGCGTGATTTCGCTGCTTGGCTGTTACTCAGCAACGACTTTGAACGTGGCACTCGAGTGGGGGCGTGGGCGCCGATTTTCTAGCCTTTCACAGGCGCACGGGGCTGGCGGAGAGGTAGTGTCTGTGTGGCGGTCAGGAAGGAAGGTTCCAGCTGACAACGGGAGCTCGGACAAACCGAGTGGGCGTCTCCAGAGGAAGGCGCGGCCGACTTCTCGACGCCGGCGCGGTGGCTGTGCGAGCGTGCGGACAGCTGCGAAGTGAGCGGCTGTGCATCGGGTGAAGGAATCGTTTGGTCTTGGAGTGCGACCAAAGGAGGACTTGTGTCCCATTTTCACTTGCAACAGCCCCTGTCTCACCAGAAAGAAATGAACTTCATGAGCACGTTCCGGAACATTTCTAAACTACGGTGCCGACTTGAACAGAGAGTCCAGTCTGTTTAGTGCCGTTCGCCGGAACTTCACTCCCTATTGGTCTGTAGTCAGTTTCTTGCTCAATGTTTGTTACTGGCGCCGACAGGCAATGCAGTGCATAATCCCGTAAAACTCTGAAGGGCCACGCGCTTTTGTGAACTGTTTACTGTTCGTTTGTTAAATGTATTCCATTTATATGTTTAGGAAGTAACAGTGGATGCACTATTTAACCATCGCTGTATTAAATGGTACGTCCACTACTGCGAACTGGTGCCAGGCTTGAGGGCTGTCCATACTCAGTTCATTAAAGCAGAAAGTTAATTGGAGGCCTGCTGGCAGTTATGATCACAATGTAAAATTTTGGGTAACCAACTGTATCATGTTACTTAATGATCAGAGTGCTGGTTTATTTTAATAAAATTGTTATTGTGCGAATGATGTTTGACAGCCTAGCTTATTGCTTTTTTTTTGTTAGTCATCAGTCTCCTGATCAGTTTGATGTGGGATGCCACGAATCTTTTCCTGTGCTAACTCTTCTCATTTCAGAGCAGCACTTGTACACTAAGTCCAATCTCTGCCTTCCTCTCCAGTTTTTACCCTCTTCAGTTCCCTCTTGTACCACGGATGTTATTCCTTGGTGGCTTGACACTTGTTCCATCATCCTGTCCCTTCTACTTGTCACTGTTTTCCATGTTCGTTTCTTCACAGATTCTGTGGAGAACTATCTGACTCCTTATAGTATTAATCCAACCAATTCTCAACATTTTTCTACAGTACCACATCTTCGATTCTTTTCTGCTTCGATTTTCATGATTCGCTACCGTACAACGCTGTGCTCAGAATTTATATGTTCTGAAATTTATTCCTCAAAATACGCTCTATGTTTGATACCAGTAAATTTCTACGGAGCAGGTAGACCCTCTTTATCTGTGCTAGGATTCTTCTTATGTTCTTGCTTTGTCCGTCATGGATTATTTTCCTTCATAGATTCGTCTACTTCGTGATCACCAATTCTGACAAGTTTCCAGCTATTCTCGTTTTTGCTAATCCTCATTAGTATTGTCATTTTCCTGTGTAATCTTAATCCATTTCCTGTGTTCATTAGACTGTTCATTCCATTAAACAGAACCTGTAATTCTTTTTCATTTCCACAGAGGATAGCAATGTTATCAACGAATCTTATCACTGGCATCCTTTCAGCCTGAATTTCTTTTATTTCCGTCTGCTTCTTCGATGTGTGTATTGAACAGCAGGGGCGTAAAAGTGCATCCCTGTCTCACACCCCTTTTAATCCGAGAACTTTGTTCTTGATCTTCCAGCCTCATTGTTCCTATTCGTTTCTTATACCTACTATATTATATCAACCGTCTTTTCCTGTAGCTCACTGCTGTTTTTCTCAGAATTTCGGACATCTTGCACCATTACACATTGACGAACGATTTCTACACATCAATAAATTCTATGAGCGTATCTTGTCTTTTCTTCTATCTTGCTATCATTATCAAGCTTAAACTCATTACTCCCCTCTGGTGCGTTTACCTTTCCGAAACAAAACTCATCGTTATCTGGACCAGACTGTCATTTTTTTTCATTCTTCTATATGTTCTTCTCAGCAGCTCTGGTACTGACTGTACGATAGCTACGAAAATATGGGATGATATTTTTGCGAATGTCTGATAATACGTCGCCAGTCTCATAGATTCTACACACCAACTTGAAAAGTCGTTTGGTTGCTATTTGTGCTAATGATTTTAGAAATTCCGATACAATGTTATCTATCCCTTCTGCTTTATTTGATCACAAACCGTCCAGAGATTTTTTAAATTCTGACTCTAAAACTGTATCCCCTATGTCCTCCTTATCGACTACACTTTCCTCTTCCATCAAGCTGTCAGACAAGTTTTCCCTTTCATAGAGGCCGCCAGTGTACTCTTGCCACCTATCCGCTCTTGCTTCGGCGTTTGACAGTGGAAAGCCCACTGCATGTTACCACCGTTGCTTTTAATTTCATGGACGTTATTCTGACTTTTCTTTATACTGACTCAATCCATCCGAAGATAATTTCTTTATCGATTTCTTTATATTTACCCTGCAGCCATTTCGCACTGGCTGCCCTGAATTTCCTATTTATTTCACGTCTAAGTGATTTATATCCAGTAATCTTATCTTCCCTTGAAAAGTTTCGTGCTTCCTCCGTTCATTGATTAACTGAAGTATCTCTTCTGTAACGCAAAATTTCTTCGCAGTTACTTCTCTTGTACCTCTATTTTTCTTTCCAAATTCTGTGATTGCCCTTTTTAGAGATGTTCGATCCTCTTCATCTGAACTGCCTGCTGTGATATTCCTCATCGCAGTATCCACATCTTCAGTGAAATTCAAACGCGTCTCATCATTTGTCCGTACTTCAGCATTCCACTTCCCTGCTCGCGGATTTTTCCTTATTATCTTAAGCGAGTCTAGTGATCGGAGTCTAGATCTCCTTCTGGGTACGCCTTGCAATCCCGGAATCTCTGCCTGATCATGACGTAATCCAGCTGGAATCTTTCCGTATCTCTGGATCTTTTCCAAGTGTTCCTCCTCCTCTTGTGATTCTTGAACAAAGTATGCGCTATTACCACCTCAAATTTATTGCAGAGCTCAATTAGTCTTTCTCCTCTCTCATTCTTACTGAGTAGGCCATATTTTCCCTTAATCATTTTTTCCATTCCCTCCCCTAAGACCGCTTTCCAGTGCCCCATAATTATTAGATTTTTATCTCCTTTTACATATTGAATTACCCATTCAGTATCCTCATATAATTTCTATGTCTCTTCATCTTCTGCTGGCGACGTCGGTATGTATGCCGTCACTATCGTTGTAGGTGTCGGTTTGCTGCCAATATGAGAAGAATAACAGTAGCTCGCTCTGTGCCTTCCTGTACTGTTAATAACGACTCTTACTCCGGTTGTACCATTTTCTGCTTGCCTTTGGCAGACCCCTCCCAGTGATCCAACGTTTCTCAGTTACAGGCCACGTGTCCTGTGCATACACGTTATATGTCTTTAACACCATGGCTTCCCATGTCTTCTGTATTCTCATACCGGTAATCATTGATGCTTTCTCCGCCTTTTTTGGGGCAGTTTCCTACCCTTTTCTTTTTTTTTTCGCTCCTCCGTTCTCTTGGAGAAGGACTTCGGCAGACGAGGGTAACTTCCTCTGCCGGAAGCCACCGGCCGGCATTCTTATGATCTTTATTTAAAATTTAAGCAGTGTCTGGGTTTGAACCCGGAACTCATGACGTTTTGGGTTACTTGTCAAAGACGTTGCAATTCCCTTTACCGTTTGAATCGTCAATTTATTTCTTTTATGATTGTTGCACAGTTATCAAGTTGGAGTATGGAAGAGAGAAAGAAGATCCAGGGAAGATCGCGTATTTGTTTAGTGATGTTAGGGGCACGATATAAAATGAGAGATATGCTACTATATGTACACAGTTCTTCTCGCGTTCCCCTCAGTAGCTTAATAGGAATGGAAGAAAATTACGCCACTACAATACGAATCTTCCACACAAGCATTATATGTGGGATTAGAGGGTACTATTACATTCTAAGAATACAACAATGCGCTGCACCAGCACTCAGACTACATAGAAACTCACTAGGGACAGCGCGTCGAACAAAAAAGGGGACTGAAGCTGAGTTTTCACCTATCCCCCTGAATCCATTAGAATGGTTACAAATATTCGCCTTGGAACTACGACTACACTGTCCGACCTGTATTTATTGTGCATTGGCCCTTCGAAAAGAACGTATTAAAGATCTGTATTTAGTTACATAATAGGATGTTGTTTGAGGCATAGCGACTAAATGACGATCTCAGTGCGCAACTACACAAAACAGAATTAAATATTCGGTATTACACTGCGACGAGTTAACGTATTGTCAAAAGAATTATAAGTAAAGTGTGTGTTTGGGTGGTCATCCTCCGTAGCAGGTATTAAATAGCATCTATTCCTTGTTTTTTTCTGTGTTAAGCTTACTCGAAATTAAGTTTTCACCAGACTTTTTGATTTTTTGAAAAAGCGTTGTCAGTGTTGTTTGGCGCAACGACTTCTACCAGCCACAGGAAAAACCAGTTAACAGAACTTCTAAAAAGATGCAACAAAGCCAATTAAAACAACGACCCTGCATGCATACCCGAAAACTGGTCGAATATTCTGTCCGCCGCAAAATCTTAGAGGATCACGACACTGAAGAAATCGTATTAATAAAGCGAGGTATGGTGGCTATGTTTATAATTCACTCAGCAATGGTACAGTGAATGAATGTTATTTGTTGTTGTGGTCTTCAGTACAGAGACTGGTTTGATGCACTCTCCATGCTAACCTATCCTGTGCAAGCTTCTTCATCTCCAAGTACCTACTGCAACCTACATCCTTCTGAATCTGCTTAGTGTATTCATCTCTTGGTCTCCCTCTACGATGTCCGCCGCTCGTGGTCTCGCGGTAGCGTTCTCGCTTCCCGACCACGGGGTCCCGGGTTCGATTCCCGGCGGGGTCAGGGATTTTCACCTGCCTCGAGATCACTGGGCGTTTGTGTTGTCCTCATCATTTCATCATCATCCGGGTAAGTGGCGAAATTGGACTGAGCAAAGATTGGGTAATTGTACGGGCGCTGATAACCACGCAGTTGAGCGCCCCACAAACCAAACATCATCATCATCATCTCCCTCTACGATTTTTACCCTCAACGCTGCCCTCCAATGCTAAATTTGCGATCCCTTGATGCCTCAGTACATGTCCTACCAACCGGTCCCTTCTTCTTGTCAAGTTGTGCCACAAACTCCTCTTCTCCCCAATTCTATAAAAATACCTCCTCATTAGTTATGTGATCTACCCATCTAATCTTCAGCATTCTTCTGTAGCACCACATTACAAAAGCTTTTATTCTCTTCTTGTCCAAACTATTTATCGTCCATGTTTCACTTCCATACATTGCTACACTCCATACAAATATTTTCAGAAACGACTTACTGACACTTAAATCTATACTCGATGTTAACAAATTTCTCTTGTTTAGAAACCCCTTCCTTGCCACTGTCAGTCTACATATTATATCCTCTCTACTTCGACCATCATCAGTTATTTTGCTCCCCAAATAGCAAAACTCCTTTACTAATTTAAGTGTCTCATTTCCTAATCTAATTCCCTCAGCATCAACCGATTTAATTCGACTACATTCCATTATCCTCGTTTTGCTTTTGTTGATGTTCGTCTTATATCCCCCTTTCAAGACACTGTCCATTCCGTTCAACTGCTCTTCCTATTCCTTTGCTGTCTCTGACAGAATTACAATGTCATCGGCGAACCTCAAAGTTTTTATTTCTTCTCCATGGATTTTAATACCTACTCCGAACTTTTCTTTTGTTTCCTTTATTGCTTGCTCAATATACAGATTGAGTAACATCAGGGATAGACTACAACCCTGTCTCACTGCCTTCCCAACCACTGCTTCCCTTTCATACCCCTTGACTCTTATAACTGCCATCTGGTTTCTGTATAAATTGTAAATAGCCCTTCGCTCCCTATATTTTACCCCTGCCACCTTCAGAATTTGAAAGAGAGTATACCAGTCAACATTGTCAAAAGCTTTCTCTCAGTCTACAAATGCTAGAAACGTAGGTTTGCTTTCCTTAATCTATTTTCTAAAATACGTCGTAGGGTCAGTATTGCCTCAAGTGTTCCAACATTTCTACGGAATTCAAACTGATCTTCCCCGAGGTCGGCTTCTACCAGTTTTTCCATTCGTCTGTAAAGAATTCGTGTTAGTATTTTGCAGCTGTGGCTTATTAAACTGATAGTTCGGTAACTTTCACATCTGTCAACCCTTGCTTTCTTTGGGATTATTATATTCTTCTTGAAGTCTGACGGTATTTCGCCTGTCTCATACATCTTGCTCACCAGATGGTAGAGTTCTGTCACGGCTGGCTCTCACAAGGCTATCAGTAGTTCTAATGGAATGTTATTGATGTCAGTTAATGATCCGATTAATAACTTCTTTTAAAGCGTCAGGATGATGTAATGACTCTAATAGTGAGTTTGCGTACAACTGTGTGTGTATATGTGAATTATCCAAATTTCATAGAGAGACGTCTAGGCCAAGTTTCAACCATTTGCCCCTGTAGTAAAAAGGAACCATATTCTGCTTAATGATTTTCAAAGTAATTTCATTATCATTGCGGCGAGGAATCTTATGCAAAGTTACTGCACTCAATGTAGGAGTGAAGTTAATAACGTTTTCGCAAGTTTGGTAACTTAGAAGTGTTGTGTTCGACTTCGTGCACAATAGTAAGGAGAGGTGGGCTACTGAGTGATGCAGCAACTGTCGTCGTAGGAAAGCTGGACAGGAACAGAAATGATCAATGATCATGTAAGCACAACAAACAGAAGATTTACTTAACTTGTATTTCTCCAAATGCACCAAGACGCAGTAGACATAATCAGCTATTGCAACAACAACACCGATGGAGTCGAAGCAGCTACTAGGCAGCTTGTGCATATTGTCCCAAAGCGAAGTGGCGCCGAGCATGAGCGGTTCAAAAATGGTTCAAATGGCTCTGAGCACTATGAGACTTAACTTCTGAGGTCATCAGTCCCCTAGAACTTAGAACTACTTAAACCTAACCAACCTAAGGACATCACGCACATCCATGCCCGAGGCAGGATTCGAACCTGCGGCCATAGCGGTCGCGCGGTTCCAGACTGTAGCGCCTAGAACCGCTCGGCCATCCCGGCCGGCTCAGTAACAGGTGATCGTATTTTTGGCTTCTGTCTTCTGTGTGTATGCTTTCAATTCTAATGAAACTCTATCGTGAAATAGTCACTTTGTCCTTTCATAAGCCCCAGTAGTGTTGCCAAATGAATAGATCTTAAGTTTCCTCAACTTTCTGAGTCTATCTAATACTTGTACTCTCAGCCAACTTTTATTAACTTCCAAGGTATGAAATAACAATGCATTCCAAAGTTTATGTCCTCCCACATGTCACCAAGATCCATGGAATCCCAAATAGTGTTGGTAAATATATCTCTCATTTCCTGAGTCTAATACCTAATCTCATGGTCAAAATTTTTTCCATTTTGATATACGAAATTAGCGATGTTTTCTCAGTATGCCCCTGTCCATACACCTGTTCCTTAGAGTGCGTAGAAGGACCAATAATATCGAAAATGAATAGGACTCACTTTCTGAGTGTATAAAATACATGCATCTACAGTATAGACAGTTGTACTCAGGTTCATGATTTTTCGAATTAGTAAAATTTCTCGTGTCTTGGCACCTGTCAGAAAACAAAGTCCAGCTTCTCTGCCAATAACGCTGTAGCCTTTTTTTTATTCAGCTTTATAGAGGAAAAGGTCCCTTTTAATTCTGTTAACAGAATGCACGTGCATTTGACTGTTTTGCTCCTGCATCGTGGTATTGTATATTACCATGTGCTCATCCTGAAGTCCCTGATACAATGCAGTACTCTGAACAAGTGTGTAGTACTAAGAGATGCTAGCTGCATATATGCATGGAAAATCGATTATTTTATTCCATGTGCGGGCCAATTTCAATTACGCTAACGTCTAAGTTTTGTGGTCCTCGTTCCCCATTCTATTATTGTTTAATACAGGGTGTTTCAAAAATGACCGGTATATTTGAGACGGCAATAAAAACCAAACGAGCAGCGATAGAAATACACCGTTTGTTGCAATATGCTTGGGACAACAGTACATTTTCAGGCGGACAAACTTTCGAAATTACAGTAGTTACAATTTTCAACAACAGATGGCGCTGCGGTCTGGAAAACTCTATAGTACGATATTTTCCACATATCCACCATGCGTAGCGATAATATGGCGTAGTCTCTGAATGAAATTACCCGAAACCTTTGACAACGTGTCTGGCGGAATGGCTTTACATGCAGATGAGATGTACTGCTTCAGCTGTTCAATTGTTTCTGGATTCTGGCGGTACACCTGGTCTTTCAAGTGTCCCCACAGAAAGAAGTCACAGGGGTTCATTTCTGGCGAATAGGGAGGCCAATCCACGCCGCCTCCTGTATGTTTCGGATAGCCCAAAGCAATCACACGATCATCTAAATATTCATTCAGGAAATTAAAGACGTCGGCCGTGCGCTGTGGCCGGGCACCATGTTGCATAAACCACGAGGTGTTCGCAGTGTCGTCTAAGGCAGATTGTACCGCCACAAATTCACGAAGAATGTCCAGATAGCGTGATGCAGTAATCGTTTCGGATCTGAAAAATGGGCCAATGATTCCTTTGGAAGAAATGGCGGCCCAGACCAGTACTTTTTGAGGATGCAGGGACGATGGGACTGCAACATGGGGCTTTTCGGTTCCCCATATGCGCCAGTTCTGTTTATTGACGAAGCCGTCCAGGTAAAAATAAGCTTCGTCAGTAAACCAAATGCTGCCCACATGCATATCGCCGTCATCAATCCTGTGCACTATATCGTTAGCGAATGTCTCTCGTGCAGCAATGGTAGCGGCGCTGAGGGGTTGCTGCGTTTGAATTTTGTATGGATAGAGGTGTAAACTCTGGTGCATGAGACGATACGTGGACGTTGGCGTCATTTGGACCGCAGCTGCAACACGGCGAACGGAAACCCAAGGCCGCTGTTGGATCACCTGCTGCACTAGCTGCGCGTTGCCCTCTGTGGTTGCCGTACGCGGTCGCCCTACCTTTCCAGCACGTTCATCCGTCACGTTCCCAGTCCGTTGAAATTTTTCAAACAGATCCTTTATTGTATCGCTTTTCGGTCCTTTGGTTACATTAAACCTCCGCTGAAAACTTCGTCTTGTTGCAACAACACTGTGTTCTAGGCGGTGGAATTCCAACACCAGAAAAATCCTCTGTTCTAAGGAATAAACCATGTTGTCTACAGCACACTTGCACGTTGTGAACAGCACACGCTTACAGCAGAAAGACGACGTACAGAATGGCGCACCCGCAGACTGCGTTGTCTTCTATATCTTTCACATCACTTGCAGCGCCATCTGTTGTTGACAATTGTAACTACTGTAATTTCGAAAGTTTGTCCGCCTGAAAATGTACTGTTGTCCCAAGCATATTGCAACAAACGGTGTATTTATATCGCTGCTCGTTTAGTTTTTATTGCCGTTTCAAACATACCGGTCATTTTTGAAACACCCTGTACATAGTACGGGGTATTTCTCAGAAGTTTGACTTCTGCTTAAGACATAATTACTACACAGGGCACATATTGGTTGAACGCACCGATGATGGCTGTTAATCAGTTGAAATCGATTTGCAAAAGTGAAATAATAAAACATGATTTTGCGACTGGTTGCTGCATATTTGGTTGTTTTATAACCAACAGTTTGACACAGAATTTTGAAAACTACATCGTGCAGTCCTCTAACTACAGGTAATGCTTGATCTTCTAGCCTTTAGAAATTCTGTGAGGAAAGATTACTGATTTTCCCTTTCTACTTGTTCAAGCCTGGCCAACACATTGGTTAAGATGCTACCGGGGGTTTTGCAAAGGGATCTTGATTGATGCTCAATAGACGCGTGACGCATTTCCATACGTAGGGATTTATTTGCAAACCACATCTTCGTGCAGTTAATGGAAGAAAAGTATGATGTGTTTACTAAAAGAACAATTATTACAGCAGCGTCAATATGCATAGGGAATTAGCGAACGGCCGAAGCCGCATTTGTAGCTATTACAGCGGATTAGTCACGCTACATCCCATGTCTTAGAGTCGAATTAACCTCTGAACTCTGTATTTCGTAACGTAAGGGAAAGGAATTGATAGCTTCTTTGGTTTGAAAGTAATTTCTGCTATTTATCTGCACGTATATTTTTACGCGTGACGAAATTTTCTGCGTAAAGGAAGTTCTCCATATTTAGGATTTATGCAAGTACCTTGAAACACTTAAAGTAGATTCTAGTTCGGGACGAGGTTTGGTGCTGAACACAAATGAGCAGCCCATATTAAAGAAAGTGAAATAAAACCTAGCTCTAAGAGGGAACTTACACTAGACTAATGGCAACTGTCGCTTTACAGCGACATTTCCAGTCAGCGTTACAGAATTGGAACAGTTATTCCGTCTGACTTTACATGTGTTTGCACCAGATTTGAGCCCGTAACCAATATGAACCAATCACGACTTCTTGTATAGCTGCTGAAACCCTTCGGAAGTTCGTGATGAATCTCAGGCTTGATATGAATCCCATTAATTATTTAATAGGTATTGTTTGGCTTTCCCTATCTTAAGGACATTGCAAAAATTGTTTGTTGTTTGTTGTGCTTACATGTTCATTGATCATTTCTGTTCCTTTCCTACGACGACAGTTGCTGCATCACTCAGTAGCCCACTTCTCCTTACCACAGTGCACGAAGTCCCACACAACACTTCTAAGTTACCAAACTTGCGAAAACGTTGCTAACTTCATTCCTACATTAAGTGCATTCACTCTGCATAAGAATCCTCGCTGCTCGCTGCAGTGATAGTGAACTTACGTTGAAAATCATTAAGCAGAACATGATTCCTTTATACTACAGGGGCAAATGGTTGAAACTTGGCCTAGACAAAAAACGTATCTCCCTGAAATTTCCATAATTCACATATACACACACACTGTTGTACTCAAACTGACTACTAAAGTCGTTACATCATCCTGGCGCTGTAAAAGAAATTGTTAATCGGGTTATTAACTCGCATAAATAACATTCATTCACTGTACGATTACTGGGTGAATTATAAACATAACCACCATACCTCGCATACTGAGAAAGAGTGCCACCAAATCGTCTTCTGGTAAGAAACTTCCTAGCAGATTAAAACTATGTTCCAGACCGGAATTCAAACACAGGGCTTCGCTTTTCAGAGGCAAGTTCTCTACAAACTGAGCTTCCCAAGTACGACTCAGGACCAGTCTTCACAGCGTTACTTCCGCAAGCACCTTGTCTCCTACCTTACAAACCTCAAAGAAGCTCTCTTACCTAATCTGCAGCGACTAAGACGTGTCACAACAAGTTCCTTTGTTCCAGGAGCGCTAGTCCTGAAAGTCAGACAAGAGAATGTGTGGATTTTGGAAGGTAGGAGAGGTAGCGGCGGAAGTGAAGCAGTGAGGAAGGGCCATGAGTCGAACTCCAGTAGCCCAGCTGGTAGAGCACTTGCCCACGAAAGACAAAGATCCCAGTTTCGAGTCTCAGTCTGACGCATATATTTAATATGCCAGGAAATTTCATATCAGCGCACACTCGATTGCAGAGTGAAAGTTTCAATCAGCTGTATCACTAGCATCCCTCCTGAAGAAGTGATGGTGGTGGAGGGTTCACTCAAAAATGGCCTGTGCACCCTTGCCACTCTTTATCAAAGAAACTGTCCTGACACAGTTAAACTTATCTGATTATTCGTTACATCCCAAAGATTGACGAAGCGGGCCTAGTACTACGAGGGCACATCTTCCATTCAGATTAAGTCACACATAGGATCTGGATGCAGGAGTAGTGTTGATACTCTTTACACATTACTAGAAATGAAAATCTAAACTTTTCCTTCCTCGTCGGCCGGAGTGGCCGAGCGGTTCTAGGCGCTACCGTCTGGAACCGCGCGACCGCTACGGTCGCAGGTTCGAATCCTGCCTCGGGCATGGATGTGTGTGATGTCCTTAGGTTGGTTAGGTTTAAGTAGTACTAAGTTCTAGGGGTCTTATGACCTCAGAAATTAAGTCCCATATTGCTCAGAGCCATTTGAATTTTTTTCCTTCCAAGAGCCTAAATACTTTCTCAAACTGGTAGCAAAAGGCAGTGAAACAAGTAGATAATGAGATAAACTACCTGAAACAAATCTAATAGATCCCTTTTACTACACGTTTCTGTTTGGAGCGAGTTACGTCGGACTGACCACATGCATCTAGTCATCTACATCTACATATACATTTATACACCGCAAGCCACCCAACGGTGTGTGGCGGAGGGCACTTTACGTACCACTGTCATTACCTCCCTTTCCTGTTCCAGTCGCGTATGGTTCGCGGGAAGAACGACTGCCGGAAAGCCTCTGTGTGCGCTCAAATCTCTCTACTTTTACACTCGTGACCTCCTCGGGAGGTATAAGTAGGGGGAAGCAATATATTCGATACCTCATTTAGAAACGCACCCTCTCGAAACCTGGACAGCAAGCTACACCGCGATGCAGAGCGCCTCTCTTGCAGAGTCTGCCACTTGAGTTTGCTAAACATCTCCGTAACGCTGTCACGCTTACCAAATAGCCCTGAGACGAAACGCGTTGCTCTTCTTTGGACCTTCTCTATCTCCTCCGTCAACCCGACCTGGTACGGATCCCACACTGATGAGCAATACTCAAGTATAGGTCGAAAGAGTATTTTGTAAGCCACCTCCTTTGTTGACTGACTACATTTTCTAAGGACTCTCCCAATGAATCTCAACCTGGCACCCGCCTTACCAACAATTAATTTTATATGATCATTCCATTTCAAATCGTTCCGTACACATACACCCAGATATTTTACAGAGGTAACTGCTACCATTGTTTGTTCCGCTATCATATAATCATACAATAAAGGATCCGTCTTTCTATGTATTCGCAATACATTACATTTGTCTATGTTAAGTGTCAGTTGCCACCCCCTGCACCAAGTGCCTACCCGCTGCAGATCTTCCTGCATTTAGCTGCAATTAGTAGATATAAATATATATAGTAGATATATATAACCTAGTAGATAGTGTCGGAAGTTCCATGCGGCTATTCGCGGATGATGCTGTAATATACAGAGAAGTTGCAGTATTAGAAAATTGCAGCGAAATGCATATATATATATACATTGTGAAAAGCAATCGTCCCATAACACTACCCTGTGCCTCGCCAGAGGTTACTTTGTCTGTAGACGTCTCTACATTGAGAACAACATCCTGTGTTCTGTTTGGTAAAAGCTCTTCAACACAGCCACACAGCTGTTCCGTAGGCTCTTACTTTGTTATGCTTATCCATTACGGATATTTTAGAACCGTGACTGTATATTAATGTAAATAAATTATACAAAACTGCAACCAGTCACTTTTTCATCAATAATGCTTTATTACATTAACCGGTTTTCGAACCCTTTCAGGTTCATCTTCAGATGATTTCGGCAGAATCCGGGAAGTTACATCATTACTGGTAGTAGCATAATGCTGGGTGCTGGTTCTATGGCAGAAAGATGGGTCACACTTCAATGTATCACCATGACTATACCTTATCTTTCGATATCGATGTAAATTTAGTTTTTACTTACTGCGACAGTATAAGCGGCTTTTTTCGTATCTGTCTGCCTCCATTTTGATGTTCAGAACACTTTCACACGAACTATATTAGTTTACACTTTAACAGTGACACTTTACCAGCATCCAGCATGCGCTTTACAACTGTTGCTTATAACAAAGATCTTGACAGAGAGATATGGCATAAGCCTACTTTGTACAGAGATGTAATTTGTTGTTCTTTACATGTGTTAAAGTCGATATAAGGGCAAGTTTTTTCATTAGAATGTTGATAGCATGAGAGCACTAGAGAAAATAATAATAAACTACTACAAGAATAAATTTCAGGTGATCTGTTATGTTATTTCTATTTGTATGTTACAGGCAGTTTTTTTTTTTTTTTTTTTTTTTTTTTTTTTATTTACAAGAATCCCTAGGAAACAATAATACAGAGTTATTGGTTCTGCAGTGAGGTGCAGTTGTCTGTATGACTAGGACCTGTATATTTAAATTAATAACAATTCTTCAGATGAAATGTTGGCTTATTTCTGTTGTTACGTTAACATGATCTGGAGTATTATCAAGAGCAGATTTTGTTTATTTTAACTAAAGGTATATGTATAAGAGTTAAAGTGTTTGTAATGGATTAAAGCTGTTTGAATGGCTGCACATTTAATATTTTAAAAAAACATCATGAACAAAAGATTCTTTAACTGTTGACTTATTTTTATTCTAACATTAGAGTGATCTGGGATATTGGTAAAGGCAGCTTATGTTTGTTCCAGCTAGAATTAATATGTATAAAGTACTGATTTATGTTAGCAATGGAGGGCTTTAACATTTAGAGATATGGTACATGTCTTATTCTGTGGTAGTATATTACATTGACACCATTGTGGTTAGGATGTAAGGAGAGGGGGGGGGGTGAGTCATTGGGAGGGGGGGGGGTTTGGGGAGCCGGTGTAGGATTTATTGGGTGGTTACTTGTTTTGAACTAGTAGATCTTCAAAGTTCTGAAGGAAGAATTTGTTTCTCAGTTCAGTTTGATCATTGAGTAGGTTGTCAGGTGCTGTATTTGTGTAGACAAATATTTCAATTTCTTCAAGAAGGTCAAGTATTGTGCCTTTGTTGGCAAAGTGTAGTATTCGGAGATTCTGTTCTATGTTGTTTGCAGAATGATTGCGTTGGGCAAGATGTGAGGCAAAGCTGGACTTGTTCAGGTTGTTAAGACGGAGTGCATCCATGTGTTCTTTAAATCTTGTTGTGAAGCTTCTACCAGTTTGTCCAATATAGAAGCTTGGACATGAGTTGCAAGTGAGCTTGTACACACCTGACTTTTGATATTTTTGTATAGTGGTTTTGGTGCTGTGTATGATTTTGTTTTGTACTTTGTTGTTGGTGAAGAAACTTATTTTTATGTTGTATGTCTTGAAGAGGTTGGCAATTTGGTGAGAAATCTTCCCTAGGAAAGGCAGGCTAACAAATGTGGTTTTCTTGTCTGTGGGTGGTTGTTCAGCAGTTGGTTGATTTAGTTTTGCTGTATGGATTAGTTTATCTATTATTGCAGGGTTGTACCCATTGGTGGAAGCAATTGATTTAATAATTTCTGTTTCTTTTTGTCTTTCATTTGTGTCCATTGGGATTTTCAGCATGCGATTAACCATTGTTCTGAAGAATGCTTTTTTATGTTGGTCTGGATGGCAAGAGGATTTGTGTATGGTAACATTGGTGGTTGTTGGCTTTCTGAAAATTTGAAATTTATGCTTCTGATTTTTATTTGAGATTGTTAGATCAAGATAGTTAATGCCTTCTGGTGTTTCATGTTCTACTGTGAATTGGATTTTATTGTGTATTTTATTAAGTTCTTTGGCTAGATTATCTATTTCTACTGTTGCTCCATTGAACAGAATGAGTGTGTCATCAACATAGCGTTTGTAATAAAGCAGCTTATCTTTTAGTTGTGTTTGGGACCTGAAAAAGTTATTTTCAAGGTTATTGATATATATGTCTGCTAGCAGGCCTGCAAGACTACTACCCATAGCCAGTCCATCTTCCTGAATGTAAAACTTGTTGTTGAACAGGAAGTAGTTGTGTGACAATATGAGTTCTAGGATCTCTATGAGTTCATAGATTTCAGCTCTCCCCATTGTCCCATGTTTCAGTAAGTTATTTCTTATTAAACTAATTGTTTCCTTGACGGGTATGTTTGTATATAGGTTTACTATGTCAAGAGATGCAAATTTAGCTGTGACTGGGATGGGGATATCTTTTATACTATTGATGAGCTCATAACTGTTTTTAATGGAGTAGTTATTTTCACATACATATGCCTTGCGGATAATATCATTAAGTTTTTTGGTGATTTTATAGCTTGGGCTATTGATAGAGTTCACAATGGGACGTATCGGACATTCTGGTTTGTGGATCTTAGGCTGTGATCTCAGTTTTGGTGCTGAAGGGTTCATCACTATACAGTGCTTTGCTTCTAATGGTGTCAACAAGAATTTGCAGTTTTTAAGTAACTTTTTAATTTTATCATGGAATTTGGGAGTAGGGTCATGTGCTATTTCCTTTATATTATTCTTTCTGAAGAATTCACAAGTTTTGCTAATATAGTCTGATTCATACATGACAACAGCTGTGTTACCTTTGTCTGCTCTGACAATGAGGGCATTTTCAACTGAAAGTTTCTTATTTATGTCACATAATATCTTATGTTCAGTATTCATCTTATTGTACATTTTGTTCTGGTGAATGTTTCTCATAATGATGTTGTTTGCTTTATGAGCTACAGCATTTTGTTCATTGTGTTTTAGTTTAGCTGCTGTACATGCAATTTTTGTGTTAACTATGAGGTCTTTAATGTTGCTTTTATTTAGTGAGGGGGCAATGTTGTGCTTAAGGCCTTTGTTTAACAGCTTTAATTCATTACTACTGAAGCATATTTCTGTAGTATTTATCACTTTATCAAAAAACTTATGTTCCGTTTCAGAAGAGATACTGGGGGACCTCACTGCATTATTTGAAATTAGAGCATTTATCTTTTTCTCGTGCCTATGTGAGATGATAATACGTTCTTTGTTTACATATATATTGACATAATCTAGGAAGACCATGAAGACATGAGCAACAAGTTTGTGGCTAAGTTCTAAGTGCATACTATACAGCTTTGAATTGAGCAGATCTTTCTTTTTGTAAAGAGACCTGATTTCAGTTTTTAACCAAATAATTTCACATCGTGCTTTTGCTATCTTGGCTGACATACTTTGACTCGTTATTTTTATTCTGATATAATTTGGAGTCACGTTTTCTGAGAGACATTTTTTGTTAAATCTTATTGCAAGGATTGTTTTCGTTAGTTTAAGTTTACATTGCCGAAATTCGCGCATTGTTCTAATTACCTGGCGTGGTATCAACAGATTGTGCTTATCCATTACGGATATTTTAGAACCGTGACTGTATATTAATGTAAATAAATTATACAAAACTGCAACCAGTCACTTTTTCATCAATAATGCTTTATTACATTAACCGGTTTTCGAACCCTTTCAGGTTCATCTTCAGATGATTTCGGCAGAATCCGGGAAGTTACATCATTACTGGTAGTAGCATAATGCTGGGTGCTGGTTCTATGGCAGAAAGATGGGTCACACTTCAATGTATCACCATGACTATACCTTATCTTTCGATATCGATGTAAATTTAGTTTTTACTTACTGCGACAGTATAAGCGGCTTTTTTCGTATCTGTCTGCCTCCATTTTGATGTTCAGAACACTTTCACACGAACTATATTAGTTTACACTTTAACAGTGACACTTTACCAGCATCCAGCATGCGCTTTACAACTGTTGCTTATAACAAAGATCTTGACAGAGAGATATGGCATAAGCCTACTTTGTACAGAGATGTAATTTGTTGTTCTTTACATGTGTTAAAGTCGATATAAGGGCAAGTTTTTTCATTAGAATGTTGATAGCATGAGAGCACTAGAGAAAATAATAATAAACTACTACAAGAATAAATTTCAGGTGATCTGTTATGTTATTTCTATTTGTATGTTACAGGCAGTTTTTTTTTTTTTTTTTTTATTTACAAGAATCCCTAGGAAACAATAATACAGAGTTATTGGTTCTGCAGTGAGGTGCAGTTGTCTGTATGACTAGGACCTGTATATTTAAATTAATAACAATTCTTCAGATGAAATGTTGGCTTATTTCTGTTGTTACGTTAACATGATCTGGAGTATTATCAAGAGCAGATTTTGTTTATTTTAACTAAAGGTATATGTATAAGAGTTAAAGTGTTTGTAATGGATTAAAGCTGTTTGAATGGCTGCACATTTAATATTTTAAAAAAACATCATGAACAAAAGATTCTTTAACTGTTGACTTATTTTTATTCTAACATTAGAGTGATCTGGGATATTGGTAAAGGCAGCTTATGTTTGTTCCAGCTAGAATTAATATGTATAAAGTACTGATTTATGTTAGCAATGGAGGGCTTTAACATTTAGAGATATGGTACATGTCTTATTCTGTGGTAGTATATTACATTGACACCATTGTGGTTAGGATGTAAGGAGAGGGGGGGGGGTGAGTCATTGGGAGGGGGGGGGGGTTTGGGGAGCCGGTGTAGGATTTATTGGGTGGTTACTTGTTTTGAACTAGTAGATCTTCAAAGTTCTGAAGGAAGAATTTGTTTCTCAGTTCAGTTTGATCATTGAGTAGGTTGTCAGGTGCTGTATTTGTGTAGACAAATATTTCAATTTCTTCAAGAAGGTCAAGTATTGTGCCTTTGTTGGCAAAGTGTAGTATTCGGAGATTCTGTTCTATGTTGTTTGCAGATTGATTGCGTTGGGCAAGATGTGAGGCAAAGCTGGACTTGTTCAGGTTGTTAAGACGGAGTGCATCCATGTGTTCTTTAAATCTTGTTGTGAAGCTTCTACCAGTTTGTCCAATATAGAAGCTTGGACATGAGTTGCAAGTGAGCTTGTACACACCTGACTTTTGATATTTTTGTATAGTGGTTTTGGTGCTGTGTATGATTTTGTTTTGTACTTTGTTGTTGGTGAAGAAACTTATTTTTATGTTGTATGTCTTGAAGAGGTTGGCAATTTGGTGAGAAATCTTCCCTAGGAAAGGCAGGCTAACAAATGTGGTTTTCTTGTCTGTGGGTGGTTGTTCAGCAGTTGGTTGATTTAGTTTTGCTGTATGGATTAGTTTATCTATTATTGCAGGGTTGTACCCATTGGTGGAAGCAATTGATTTAATAATTTCTGTTTCTTTTTGTCTTTCATTTGTGTCCATTGGGATTTTCAGCATGCGATTAACCATTGTTCTGAAGAATGCTTTTTTATGTTGGTCTGGATGGCAAGAGGATTTGTGTATGGTAACATTGGTGGTTGTTGGCTTTCTGAAAATTTGAAATTTATGCTTCTGATTTTTATTTGAGATTGTTAGATCAAGATAGTTAATGCCTTCTGGTGTTTCATGTTCTACTGTGAATTGGATTTTATTGTGTATTTTATTAAGTTCTTTGGCTAGATTATCTATTTCTACTGTTGCTCCATTGAACAGAATGAGTGTGTCATCAACATAGCGTTTGTAATAAAGCAGCTTATCTTTTAGTTGTGTTTGGGACCTGAAAAAGTTATTTTCAAGGTTATTGATATATATGTCTGCTAGCAGGCCTGCAAGACTACTACCCATAGCCAGTCCATCTTCCTGAATGTAAAACTTGTTGTTGAACAGGAAGTAGTTGTGTGACAATATGAGTTCTAGGATCTCTATGAGTTCATAGATTTCAGCTCTCCCCATTGTCCCATGTTTCAGTAAGTTATTTCTTATTAAACTAATTGTTTCCTTGACGGGTATGTTTGTATATAGGTTTACTATGTCAAGAGATGCAAATTTAGCTGTGACTGGGATGGGGATATCTTTTATACTATTGATGAGCTCATAACTGTTTTTAATGGAGTAGTTATTTTCACATACATATGCCTTGCGGATAATATCATTAAGTTTTTTGGTGATTTTATAGCTTGGGCTATTGATAGAGTTCACAATGGGACGTATCGGACATTCTGGTTTGTGGATCTTAGGCTGTGATCTCAGTTTTGGTGCTGAAGGGTTCATCACTATACAGTGCTTTGCTTCTAATGGTGTCAACAAGAATTTGCAGTTTTTAAGTAACTTTTTAATTTTATCATGGAATTTGGGAGTAGGGTCATGTGCTATTTCCTTTATATTATTCTTTCTGAAGAATTCACAAGTTTTGCTAATATAGTCTGATTCATACATGACAACAGCTGTGTTACCTTTGTCTGCTCTGACAATGAGGGCATTTTCAACTGAAAGTTTCTTATTTATGTCACATAATATCTTATGTTCAGTATTCATCTTATTGTACATTTTGTTCTGGTGAATGTTTCTCATAATGATGTTGTTTGCTTTATGAGCTACAGCATTTTGTTCATTGTGTTTTAGTTTAGCTGCTGTACATGCAATTTTTGTGTTAACTATGAGGTCTTTAATGTTGCTTTTATTTAGTGAGGGGGCAATGTTGTGCTTAAGGCCTTTGTTTAACAGCTTTAATTCATTACTACTGAAGCATATTTCTGTAGTATTTATCACTTTATCAAAAAACTTATGTTCCGTTTCAGAAGAGATACTGGGGGACCTCACTGCATTATTTGAAATTAGAGCATTTATCTTTTTCTCGTGCCTATGTGAGATGATAATACGTTCTTTGTTTACATATATATTGACATAATCTAGGAAGACCATGAAGACATGAGCAACAAGTTTGTGGCTAAGTTCTAAGTGCATACTATACAGCTTTGAATTGAGCAGATCTTTCTTTTTGTAAAGAGACCTGATTTCAGTTTTTAACCAAATAATTTCACATCGTGCTTTTGCTATCTTGGCTGACATACTTTGACTCGTTATTTTTATTCTGATATAATTTGGAGTCACGTTTTCTGAGAGACATTTTTTGTTAAATCTTATTGCAAGGATTGTTTTCGTTAGTTTAAGTTTACATTGCCGAAATTCGCGCATTGTTCTAATTACCTGGCGTGGTATCAACAGATTGTGCTTATCCATTACGGATATTTTAGAACCGTGACTGTATATTAATGTAAATAAATTATACAAAACTGCAACCAGTCACTTTTTCATCAATAATGCTTTATTACATTAACCGGTTTTCGAACCCTTTCAGGTTCATCTTCAGATGATTTCGGCAGAATCCGGGAAGTTACATCATTACTGGTAGTAGCATAATGCTGGGTGCTGGTTCTATGGCAGAAAGATGGGTCACACTTCAATGTATCACCATGACTATACCTTATCTTTCGATATCGATGTAAATTTAGTTTTTACTTACTGCGACAGTATAAGCGGCTTTTTTCGTATCTGTCTGCCTCCATTTTGATGTTCAGAACACTTTCACACGAACTATATTAGTTTACACTTTAACAGTGACACTTTACCAGCATCCAGCATGCGCTTTACAACTGTTGCTTATAACAAAGATCTTGACAGAGAGATATGGCATAAGCCTACTTTGTACAGAGATGTAATTTGTTGTTCTTTACATGTGTTAAAGTCGATATAAGGGCAAGTTTTTTCATTAGAATGTTGATAGCATGAGAGCACTAGAGAAAATAATAATAAACTACTACAAGAATAAATTTCAGGTGATCTGTTATGTTATTTCTATTTGTATGTTACAGGCAGTTTTTTTTTTTTTTTTTTTATTTACAAGAATCCCTAGGAAACAATAATACAGAGTTATTGGTTCTGCAGTGAGGTGCAGTTGTCTGTATGACTAGGACCTGTATATTTAAATTAATAACAATTCTTCAGATGAAATGTTGGCTTATTTCTGTTGTTACGTTAACATGATCTGGAGTATTATCAAGAGCAGATTTTGTTTATTTTAACTAAAGGTATATGTATAAGAGTTAAAGTGTTTGTAATGGATTAAAGCTGTTTGAATGGCTGCACATTTAATATTTTAAAAAAACATCATGAACAAAAGATTCTTTAACTGTTGACTTATTTTTATTCTAACATTAGAGTGATCTGGGATATTGGTAAAGGCAGCTTATGTTTGTTCCAGCTAGAATTAATATGTATAAAGTACTGATTTATGTTAGCAATGGAGGGCTTTAACATTTAGAGATATGGTACATGTCTTATTCTGTGGTAGTATATTACATTGACACCATTGTGGTTAGGATGTAAGGAGAGGGGGGGGGTGAGTCATTGGGAGGGGGGGGGGGTTTGGGGAGCCGGTGTAGGATTTATTGGGTGGTTACTTGTTTTGAACTAGTAGATCTTCAAAGTTCTGAAGGAAGAATTTGTTTCTCAGTTCAGTTTGATCATTGAGTAGGTTGTCAGGTGCTGTATTTGTGTAGACAAATATTTCAATTTCTTCAAGAAGGTCAAGTATTGTGCCTTTGTTGGCAAAGTGTAGTATTCGGAGATTCTGTTCTATGTTGTTTGCAGATTGATTGCGTTGGGCAAGATGTGAGGCAAAGCTGGACTTGTTCAGGTTGTTAAGACGGAGTGCATCCATGTGTTCTTTAAATCTTGTTGTGAAGCTTCTACCAGTTTGTCCAATATAGAAGCTTGGACATGAGTTGCAAGTGAGCTTGTACACACCTGACTTTTGATATTTTTGTATAGTGGTTTTGGTGCTGTGTATGATTTTGTTTTGTACTTTGTTGTTGGTGAAGAAACTTATTTTTATGTTGTATGTCTTGAAGAGGTTGGCAATTTGGTGAGAAATCTTCCCTAGGAAAGGCAGGCTAACAAATGTGGTTTTCTTGTCTGTGGGTGGTTGTTCAGCAGTTGGTTGATTTAGTTTTGCTGTATGGATTAGTTTATCTATTATTGCAGGGTTGTACCCATTGGTGGAAGCAATTGATTTAATAATTTCTGTTTCTTTTTGTCTTTCATTTGTGTCCATTGGGATTTTCAGCATGCGATTAACCATTGTTCTGAAGAATGCTTTTTTATGTTGGTCTGGATGGCAAGAGGATTTGTGTATGGTAACATTGGTGGTTGTTGGCTTTCTGAAAATTTGAAATTTATGCTTCTGATTTTTATTTGAGATTGTTAGATCAAGATAGTTAATGCCTTCTGGTGTTTCATGTTCTACTGTGAATTGGATTTTATTGTGTATTTTATTAAGTTCTTTGGCTAGATTATCTATTTCTACTGTTGCTCCATTGAACAGAATGAGTGTGTCATCAACATAGCGTTTGTAATAAAGCAGCTTATCTTTTAGTTGTGTTTGGGACCTGAAAAAGTTATTTTCAAGGTTATTGATATATATGTCTGCTAGCAGGCCTGCAAGACTACTACCCATAGCCAGTCCATCTTCCTGAATGTAAAACTTGTTGTTGAACAGGAAGTAGTTGTGTGACAATATGAGTTCTAGGATCTCTATGAGTTCATAGATTTCAGCTCTCCCCATTGTCCCATGTTTCAGTAAGTTATTTCTTATTAAACTAATTGTTTCCTTGACGGGTATGTTTGTATATAGGTTTACTATGTCAAGAGATGCAAATTTAGCTGTGACTGGGATGGGGATATCTTTTATACTATTGATGAGCTCATAACTGTTTTTAATGGAGTAGTTATTTTCACATACATATGCCTTGCGGATAATATCATTAAGTTTTTTGGTGATTTTATAGCTTGGGCTATTGATAGAGTTCACAATGGGACGTATCGGACATTCTGGTTTGTGGATCTTAGGCTGTGATCTCAGTTTTGGTGCTGAAGGGTTCATCACTATACAGTGCTTTGCTTCTAATGGTGTCAACAAGAATTTGCAGTTTTTAAGTAACTTTTTAATTTTATCATGGAATTTGGGAGTAGGGTCATGTGCTATTTCCTTTATATTATTCTTTCTGAAGAATTCACAAGTTTTGCTAATATAGTCTGATTCATACATGACAACAGCTGTGTTACCTTTGTCTGCTCTGACAATGAGGGCATTTTCAACTGAAAGTTTCTTATTTATGTCACATAATATCTTATGTTCAGTATTCATCTTATTGTACATTTTGTTCTGGTGAATGTTTCTCATAATGATGTTGTTTGCTTTATGAGCTACAGCATTTTGTTCATTGTGTTTTAGTTTAGCTGCTGTACATGCAATTTTTGTGTTAACTATGAGGTCTTTAATGTTGCTTTTATTTAGTGAGGGGGCAATGTTGTGCTTAAGGCCTTTGTTTAACAGCTTTAATTCATTACTACTGAAGCATATTTCTGTAGTATTTATCACTTTATCAAAAAACTTATGTTCCGTTTCAGAAGAGATACTGGGGGACCTCACTGCATTATTTGAAATTAGAGCATTTATCTTTTTCTCGTGCCTATGTGAGATGATAATACGTTCTTTGTTTACATATATATTGACATAATCTAGGAAGACCATGAAGACATGAGCAACAAGTTTGTGGCTAAGTTCTAAGTGCATACTATACAGCTTTGAATTGAGCAGATCTTTCTTTTTGTAAAGAGACCTGATTTCAGTTTTTAACCAAATAATTTCACATCGTGCTTTTGCTATCTTGGCTGACATACTTTGACTCGTTATTTTTATTCTGATATAATTTGGAGTCACGTTTTCTGAGAGACATTTTTTGTTAAATCTTATTGCAAGGATTGTTTTCGTTAGTTTAAGTTTACATTGCCGAAATTCGCGCATTGTTCTAATTACCTGGCGTGGTATCAACAGATTATGCTTATCCATTACGGATATTTTAGAACCGTGACTGTATATTAATGTAAATAAATTATACAAAACTGCAACCAGTCACTTTTTCATCAATAATGCTTTATT
The DNA here is from genome assembly GCF_023864275.1 of Schistocerca cancellata. NCBI lineage: Eukaryota > Metazoa > Arthropoda > Insecta > Orthoptera > Acrididae > Schistocerca > Schistocerca cancellata. The sequence goes on along the minus strand of NC_064631.1, from coordinate 601,916,827 downwards.
ACATTAACCGGTTTTCGAACCCTTTCAGGTTCATCTTCAGATGATTTCGGCAGAATCCGGGAAGTTACATCATTACTGGTAGTAGCATAATGCTGGGTGCTGGTTCTATGGCAGAAAGATGGGTCACACTTCAATGTATCACCATGACTATACCTTATCTTTCGATATCGATGTAAATTTAGTTTTTACTTACTGCGACAGTATAAGCGGCTTTTTTCGTATCTGTCTGCCTCCATTTTGATGTTCAGAACACTTTCACACGAACTATATTAGTTTACACTTTAACAGTGACACTTTACCAGCATCCAGCATGCGCTTTACAACTGTTGCTTATAACAAAGATCTTGACAGAGAGATATGGCATAAGCCTACTTTGTACAGAGATGTAATTTGTTGTTCTTTACATGTGTTAAAGTCGATATAAGGGCAAGTTTTTTCATTAGAATGTTGATAGCATGAGAGCACTAGAGAAAATAATAATAAACTACTACAAGAATAAATTTCAGGTGATCTGTTATGTTATTTCTATTTGTATGTTACAGGCAGTTTTTTTTTTTTTTTTTTTTTATTTACAAGAATCCCTAGGAAACAATAATACAGAGTTATTGGTTCTGCAGTGAGGTGCAGTTGTCTGTATGACTAGGACCTGTATATTTAAATTAATAACAATTCTTCAGATGAAATGTTGGCTTATTTCTGTTGTTACGTTAACATGATCTGGAGTATTATCAAGAGCAGATTTTGTTTATTTTAACTAAAGGTATATGTATAAGAGTTAAAGTGTTTGTAATGGATTAAAGCTGTTTGAATGGCTGCACATTTAATATTTTAAAAAAACATCATGAACAAAAGATTCTTTAACTGTTGACTTATTTTTATTCTAACATTAGAGTGATCTGGGATATTGGTAAAGGCAGCTTATGTTTGTTCCAGCTAGAATTAATATGTATAAAGTACTGATTTATGTTAGCAATGGAGGGCTTTAACATTTAGAGATATGGTACATGTCTTATTCTGTGGTAGTATATTACATTGACACCATTGTGGTTAGGATGTAAGGAGAGGGGGGGGGGGGTGAGTCATTGGGAGGGGGGGGGGGTTTGGGGAGCCGGTGTAGGATTTATTGGGTGGTTACTTGTTTTGAACTAGTAGATCTTCAAAGTTCTGAAGGAAGAATTTGTTTCTCAGTTCAGTTTGATCATTGAGTAGGTTGTCAGGTGCTGTATTTGTGTAGACAAATATTTCAATTTCTTCAAGAAGGTCAAGTATTGTGCCTTTGTTGGCAAAGTGTAGTATTCGGAGATTCTGTTCTATGTTGTTTGCAGAATGATTGCGTTGGGCAAGATGTGAGGCAAAGCTGGACTTGTTCAGGTTGTTAAGACGGAGTGCATCCATGTGTTCTTTAAATCTTGTTGTGAAGCTTCTACCAGTTTGTCCAATATAGAAGCTTGGACATGAGTTGCAAGTGAGCTTGTACACACCTGCAAAACAAGTAACCACCCAATAAATCCTACACCGGCTCCCCAAACCCCCCCCCTCCCAATGACTCACCCCCCCCCCCCCTCTCCTTACATCCTAACCACAATGGTGTCAATGTAATATACTACCACAGAATAAGACATGTACCATATCTCTAAATGTTAAAGCCCTCCATTGCTAACATAAATCAGTACTTTATACATATTAATTCTAGCTGGAACAAACATAAGCTGCCTTTACCAATATCCCAGATCACTCTAATGTTAGAATAAAAATAAGTCAACAGTTAAAGAATCTTTTGTTCATGATGTTTTTTTAAAATATTAAATGTGCAGCCATTCAAACAGCTTTAATCCATTACAAACACTTTAACTCTTATACATATACCTTTAGTTAAAATAAACAAAATCTGCTCTTGATAATACTCCAGATCATGTTAACGTAACAACAGAAATAAGCCAACATTTCATCTGAAGAATTGTTATTAATTTAAATATACAGGTCCTAGTCATACAGACAACTGCACCTCACTGCAGAACCAATAACTCTGTATTATTGTTTCCTAGGGATTCTTGTAAATAAAAAAAAAAAAAAAAAAACTGCCTGTAACATACAAATAGAAATAACATAACAGATCACCTGAAATTTATTCTTGTAGTAGTTTATTATTATTTTCTCTAGTGCTCTCATGCTATCAACATTCTAATGAAAAAACTTGCCCTTATATCGACTTTAACACATGTAAAGAACAACAAATTACATCTCTGTACAAAGTAGGCTTATGCCATATCTCTCTGTCAAGATCTTTGTTATAAGCAACAGTTGTAAAGCGCATGCTGGATGCTGGTAAAGTGTCACTGTTAAAGTGTAAACTAATATAGTTCGTGTGAAAGTGTTCTGAACATCAAAATGGAGGCAGACAGATACGAAAAAAGCCGCTTATACTGTCGCAGTAAGTAAAAACTAAATTTACATCGATATCGAAAGATAAGGTATAGTCATGGTGATACATTGAAGTGTGACCCATCTTTCTGCCATAGAACCAGCACCCAGCATTATGCTACTACCAGTAATGATGTAACTTCCCGGATTCTGCCGAAATCATCTGAAGATGAACCTGAAAGGGTTCGAAAACCGGTTAATGTAATAAAGCATTATTGATGAAAAAGTGACTGGTTGCAGTTTTGTATAATTTATTTACATTAATATACAGTCACGGTTCTAAAATATCCGTAATGGATAAGCATAATCTGTTGATACCACGCCAGGTAATTAGAACAATGCGCGAATTTCGGCAATGTAAACTTAAACTAACGAAAACAATCCTTGCAATAAGATTTAACAAAAAAATGTCTCTCAGAAAACGTGACTCCAAATTATATCAGAATAAAAATAACGAGTCAAAGTATGTCAGCCAAGATAGCAAAAGCACGATGTGAAATTATTTGGTTAAAAACTGAAATCAGGTCTCTTTACAAAAAGAAAGATCTGCTCAATTCAAAGCTGTATAGTATGCACTTAGAACTTAGCCACAAACTTGTTGCTCATGTCTTCATGGTCTTCCTAGATTATGTCAATATATATGTAAACAAAGAACGTATTATCATCTCACATAGGCACGAGAAAAAGATAAATGCTCTAATTTCAAATAATGCAGTGAGGTCCCCCAGTATCTCTTCTGAAACGGAACATAAGTTTTTTGATAAAGTGATAAATACTACAGAAATATGCTTCAGTAGTAATGAATTAAAGCTGTTAAACAAAGGCCTTAAGCACAACATTGCCCCCTCACTAAATAAAAGCAACATTAAAGACCTCATAGTTAACACAAAAATTGCATGTACAGCAGCTAAACTAAAACACAATGAACAAAATGCTGTAGCTCATAAAGCAAACAACATCATTATGAGAAACATTCACCAGAACAAAATGTACAATAAGATGAATACTGAACATAAGATATTATGTGACATAAATAAGAAACTTTCAGTTGAAAATGCCCTCATTGTCAGAGCAGACAAAGGTAACACAGCTGTTGTCATGTATGAATCAGACTATATTAGCAAAACTTGTGAATTCTTCAGAAAGAATAATATAAAGGAAATAGCACATGACCCTACTCCCAAATTCCATGATAAAATTAAAAAGTTACTTAAAAACTGCAAATTCTTGTTGACACCATTAGAAGCAAAGCACTGTATAGTGATGAACCCTTCAGCACCAAAACTGAGATCACAGCCTAAGATCCACAAACCAGAATGTCCGATACGTCCCATTGTGAACTCTATCAATAGCCCAAGCTATAAAATCACCAAAAAACTTAATGATATTATCCGCAAGGCATATGTATGTGAAAATAACTACTCCATTAAAAACAGTTATGAGCTCATCAATAGTATAAAAGATATCCCCATCCCAGTCACAGCTAAATTTGCATCTCTTGACATAGTAAACCTATATACAAACATACCCGTCAAGGAAACAATTAGTTTAATAAGAAATAACTTACTGAAACATGGGACAATGGGGAGAGCTGAAATCTATGAACTCATAGAGATCCTAGAACTCATATTGTCACACAACTACTTCCTGTTCAACAACAAGTTTTACATTCAGGAAGATGGACTGGCTATGGGTAGTAGTCTTGCAGGCCTGCTAGCAGACATATATATCAATAACCTTGAAAATAACTTTTTCAGGTCCCAAACACAACTAAAAGATAAGCTGCTTTATTACAAACGCTATGTTGATGACACACTCATTCTGTTCAATGGAGCAACAGTAGAAATAGATAATCTAGCCAAAGAACTTAATAAAATACACAATAAAATCCAATTCACAGTAGAACATGAAACACCAGAAGGCATTAACTATCTTGATCTAACAATCTCAAATAAAAATCAGAAGCATAAATTTCAAATTTTCAGAAAGCCAACAACCACCAATGTTACCATACACAAATCCTCTTGCCATCCAGACCAACATAAAAAAGCATTCTTCAGAACAATGGTTAATCGCATGCTGAAAATCCCAATGGACACAAATGAAAGACAAAAAGAAACAGAAATTATTAAATCAATTGCTTCCACCAATGGGTACAACCCTGCAATAATAGATAAACTAATCCATACAGCAAAACTAAATCAACCAACTGCTGAACAACCACCCACAGACAAGAAAACCACATTTGTTAGCCTGCCTTTCCTAGGGAAGATTTCTCACCAAATTGCCAACCTCTTCAAGACATACAACATAAAAATAAGTTTCTTCACCAACAACAAAGTACAAAACAAAATCATACACAGCACCAAAACCACTATACAAAAATATCAAAAGTCAGGTGTGTACAAGCTCACTTGCAACTCATGTCCAAGCTTCTATATTGGACAAACTGGTAGAAGCTTCACAACAAGATTTAAAGAACACATGGATGCACTCCGTCTTAACAACCTGAACAAGTCCAGCTTTGCCTCACATCTTGCCCAACGCAATCATTCTGCAAACAACATAGAACAGAATCTCCGAATACTACACTTTGCCAACAAAGGCACAATACTTGACCTTCTTGAAGAAATTGAAATATTTGTCTACACAAATACAGCACCTGACAACCTACTCAATGATCAAACTGAACTGAGAAACAAATTCTTCCTTCAGAACTTTGAAGATCTACTAGTTCAAAACAAGTAACCACCCAATAAATCCTACACCGGCTCCCCAAACCCCCCCCCCTCCAAATGACTCACCCCCCCCCCCTCTCCTTACATCCTAACCACAATGGTGTCAATGTAATATACTACCACAGAATAAGACATGTACCATATCTCTAAATGTTAAAGCCCTCCATTGCTAACATAAATCAGTACTTTATACATATTAATTCTAGCTGGAACAAACATAAGCTGCCTTTACCAATATCCCAGATCACTCTAATGTTAGAATAAAAATAAGTCAACAGTTAAAGAATCTTTTGTTCATGATGTTTTTTTAAAATATTAAATGTGCAGCCATTCAAACAGCTTTAATCCATTACAAACACTTTAACTCTTATACATATACCTTTAGTTAAAATAAACAAAATCTGCTCTTGATAATACTCCAGATCATGTTAACGTAACAACAGAAATAAGCCAACATTTCATCTGAAGAATTGTTATTAATTTAAATATACAGGTCCTAGTCATACAGACAACTGCACCTCACTGCAGAACCAATAACTCTGTATTATTGTTTCCTAGGGATTCTTGTAAATAAAAAAAAAAAAAAAAAAAAAAAAAAAAAACTGCCTGTAACATACAAATAGAAATAACATAACAGATCACCTGAAATTTATTCTTGTAGTAGTTTATTATTATTTTCTCTAGTGCTCTCATGCTATCAACATTCTAATGAAAAAACTTGCCCTTATATCGACTTTAACACATGTAAAGAACAACAAATTACATCTCTGTACAAAGTAGGCTTATGCCATATCTCTCTGTCAAGATCTTTGTTATAAGCAACAGTTGTAAAGCGCATGCTGGATGCTGGTAAAGTGTCACTGTTAAAGTGTAAACTAATATAGTTCGTGTGAAAGTGTTCTGAACATCAAAATGGAGGCAGACAGATACGAAAAAAGCCGCTTATACTGTCGCAGTAAGTAAAAACTAAATTTACATCGATATCGAAAGATAAGGTATAGTCATGGTGATACATTGAAGTGTGACCCATCTTTCTGCCATAGAACCAGCACCCAGCATTATGCTACTACCAGTAATGATGTAACTTCCCGGATTCTGCCGAAATCATCTGAAGATGAACCTGAAAGGGTTCGAAAACCGGTTAATGTAATAAAGCATTATTGATGAAAAAGTGACTGGTTGCAGTTTTGTATAATTTATTTACATATCTTACTTTGTTTATCAGGCGACAGTGCGTAACTGTATCGAACGCCTTCCGGAAGTCAAGGAAAATGGCATCTACCTGGGAGCCTCTATCTAATATTTTTTGGGTCTCGTGAACAGATAAAGCTACTTGGGTCTCACACGATCGCTGTTTCCGGAATCCATGTTGATTCCTACAGAGTAGATTCTGGGTTTCCAGAAATGACATGATACGCGAGCAAGAAACATGTTCCAAAATTCTACAACAGATCGATGTCAGATAGTTTTGAGTGTCTGCTCGACGACCCTTCTTGAAAACTGGAACCACCTGTGCTCTTTTCCAATCATTTGGAACCTTCCGTCCCTCTAGAGACTTGCGGTAAACGGCTGTTAGAAGGGGGCAAGTTCTTTCGCGTACTCTGTGCAGAATCGAATTGATATCCCGTCAGGTCCCGTGGACTTTCCTCTGATTGATTCCAGATGCTTTTCTATTCCTTGGACACTTATTTCGATGTCAGTCATTTTTTCGTTCGTGCGAGGATTTAGAGAAGGAACTGCAGTGCGGTCTTCCTCTGTGAAACAGCTTTGGAAAAAGGTGTTTAGTATTTCAGCTTTACGAGTGTCACCCTCTGTTTCAATGCCATTATCATCCCGGAGTGTCTGGATATGCTGTTTCGATCCACTTACTGATTTAACGTAAGACCAGAACTTCCTCGGGTTCTCTGTCAAGTCGGTACATAGAATTTTACTTTCGAATTACGAACGCTTCACGCACAGCCCTCCTTACGCTAACTTTGACATCGTTTAGCTTCTGTTTGTCTGAGAGGTTTTGGCTGCGTTTAAATTTGCAGTGAAGCTCTCTTTGCTTTCGCAGTAATTTCCTAACTTTGTTGTTGAACCACGGTGGGTTTTTCCCGTACCTCACAGTTTTACTCGGCACGTACCTGTCTAAAACGCATTTTACGATTGCCTTGAACTTTTACCATAAACACTCAACATTGTCAGTGCCGAAACAGAAATTTTCGTTTTGATATGTTAGGTAGTCTGAAATCTGCCTCCCATTACTCTTGCTAAATAGATAAACCTTCCTCCCTTTTTTTATATTCCTATTTACTTCGATTCAGGGATGCTGCAACGGCCTTATGATCACTGATTCCCTGTTATGCGCTTACAGAGTCGAAAAGTTCGGGTCTGTATGTTATCAGTAGGTCCAAGATGTTATCTCCACGAGTCGGTTCTCTGTTTAATTGCTCGAGGTAATTTTCGGATAGTGTACTCAGTATGTCACTCGATGCTCTGTCCCTACCAACCGTCCTAGACATCTGAGTGTCCCTGTCTATATCTGGTAAATTGATATCTCCATCTAAGACTATAATATTCTGAGGAAACTTATGTGAAATGTATTCCAGATTTTCTCTCAGTTATTCTGCCACTAATGCTGCTGAGTCGGGAGGTCGGTAAAACCTAGCTCGGTTGTTGAGTATAACTTCCACCCATAATAATTCACAGGAACTATCCACTTATATTTCACTACAGGATAAACTACTACTAACAGCGACAAACACGCCACCACCGGTTGCATGCAATCTATCCTTTCTAAACACTCTCTGTGCCTTTGTAAAAATTTCGGCAGAATTTGTCTCTGGCTTCAGCCAACTTTCCGTACCTATAACGATTTCAGCTGCGGTGCTTTCTATCTGCGCTTGAAGTTCCGGTACTTTACAAACGCAGCTTCGACGGTTTACAATTACAATACCGAATGCTGCTTGGTCCCCGCATGTCCTGACTTTGCCCCGCAGCCTTTGAGGCTGTTGCGCTTTCTGTACTTGCCCGAGGCCATCTAACCTGAAGAGCCGCCATATGCACGACAGACGCTAGACTCAACTGTACTGGAAGGATCCTGGAGAAAAGTGGTTCACACAGCAAAGAGGTCCCTCATGAAAATCTCTTTCGACAATTTCACGAATGTTGTTCGTCAGTCACAGGTCCTTGCCAAGATGGATAAATGGAAGTGACAGAGAAGGTTCAAATAGGAGTTCCGTGATTCGTCACTAGTTTGTTTAGTTATCGTGAGAGTGTTCGACGAGCTGCAGTTACAAGAGAGACGCAACGAGGAAAGACTTGAGAAATTCCCAGAATCCACGTTCCAAAATGAATCTAGAGACGTATTACTTCCCTCAAATCTTGCTTAATGGCCATGGCGCTAAAAATAGAGAAATTATTATTCATACAGATGGGAACCGACGATAGTCTCTCTCTCCGTGCCATACGTAAATGAAATAGGAGGGGTAGGGGGAGAGGGGATTTGTCTCATACGCCTGTGTATCCTCCGGCACTCATCTTACGGTAGAGATGTAATTGTGGACACCTCATACACAAAACCTGCTGCACTGTTTACGTCTATTCAAGTAGGAGCAGGCAACTACCAGCTACTCCCTAAATATTTAAAAGTAAGACGGTGACTTAAAAAAAAGGCTTGGTTTTAACAAACTTTGTCAGCTATTTGAATAGATGGTTGATTAGGAAAATGAAGGATTAGACAGGATGATTCCTAAATACTTTTACAAACTCGATTGAAAGGTTCCTCACACCAAAAAACAAGAACCAATGTTCATATAAACGTATGTACAAAAATCTTTACTTAATTAACGACATTTCAGTGAAAATTTATGTTCAACATATGAGGTACCCCTTGTCAGCTTGATAGTATCATCAGCTCAGAAACTCACACTAAATGTTGAAAATGTCCATCTCTGGCTGCCACTGCTCGCGTCTAATAACGAAGTCTCTCACCCTTTCACACTCGCCCTGGCGGTGTCGAATGCTTTCGGTGGCTTCCATAAAGTGTCGGTGAAGAGTTCCTGCATCTCTTCTATGGCATAAACCAGTTGTTTAACTGACACAGAGATAAAAATTCAAAGATCCGACGTCAGCATAACGTTGAGGCCGTAGAAACGATTCTCCTCTACCAACCATTTCTCATGTTGACACAATTCACTACATCTCGAAGAATGAAACCTGAAATTTGCTTGAGACCTGTCAAGTGTACACTAAATTTTCTTCTTTTTTGGAGGGTTCATCTTCTAGTAAGTCTTGGAGACAGGCCAGTAACAAATGACATATGGGAATAACTCTTAATGACACCACATCGTCATCTAGCATACAATGGATACGAGTTACAGCCTTCTTTGACCGAGTAGAATGCTGTTGTTAGGCTGTATCTGACGCAAATAAGCAAAAAATCAAAGATTTTTGGATATGTTTATGTGGGCTTCTTTTCTTGTTTTGATGTAAGAAACATTTCCCCAAAGGTTGTAAAAATATTTTCGAATCACGAAGTACAGTAGTTTCTTGGCAATGAAACCCATTAACACTTTACAGTGTGGAAGAACTTCATTAAGTCAGTCACCATTACTAGACAAAAAAAAGAGGAACACTGCGACTTTGGCAAATAAAGATTTCTCGACATTTCTGGAACAAGTCACCTTTTGTTTTGTTCTTAATTTTTTTTATTGTTCCATTACCAGTTTCAAACCACATAGCGATTCATCATCAGATCGGACATATATATACTGTTTGCAGCAGTGTAGGAGTCACGTAGCTGTGCAAGATGTATAAACGAAACATGTAAGCACTGAGTGTGACGAGAATTATTCACAATAGATTTTTTCTTTTCTTACAGTGATCCGTTGCTTGGATGTTATTGTATTTTCCAGAATACTGTGCACGCCAACATCCAACTAACGGATACTAATCACCTAAGTAAAGCAAGAAAATGTGAATAATTCCCGCCACACTCAATGCTTACATGTATCGTCTATACTTGTTGCCACAGCTACATGACACCCACACTGCTTCAGACAGTAAATATATGTACCGTGTCATGATGAAGCGCTAGGTGGTTCGAAATCTGAAATGGAATAATAAAAAAGTTGAAGAATATTGCAAATGGGGACTGGTTGCAGTAATTTCAAGCAACCTATATTGCTAGACAGTTTATGCTCTATTAAGATGTAGTGCTTGAATAATACACTTGCAGAGAAATGGACGAGAATACTTTCACTACAGCCTTGAAACGTGCAGAAAAGGACTGTAGTGGCCTTTAGAATTATTTTTGTAGCTGACAGCACACAAACGCGCAGAGGAACGGTTAGGAGACTTATGTTAAACAAGGTCATTGTTAATGAACACGATACTCACAGGTTTTCAAGCCGACAGCTTCGTCTACGCAGACATTAGAACGCTGTTGGCCGATGAGCAAATGAAATCAGTAGCTGTTACTGCTGTGTGTGTGTCCAGACCAGAAGAGTGAGACAACAGTGTTATGGCAACCGCACAGCCGTTACGAGCTACCGAACGCTACTGATCTGAGAGCAGATCAGAGTTCAAGCTATGCGCCTTTGTTTGCCTACGATCGACGGACCTTAATACTCATTTGTTGCATTGACAATGGTTAGCGTAGCCACGATATGAGGCAGAAATTCACGACAGCTCACATTGTGTACTTAAGAAGCAGTCTTCCAGGGCAGTTGTTACTCAGCCGAAAACAATGAGATGAGTTTGTGATATTCCTACAAACGCAGGATCAGTAATAAAGTATCATTACAGAACGAGGACATTGTGATCTTTCCGTCAGAAGCGCTGCTACTATGCTAGAAGTAAATGCCACGTGCTTTCAAGAGGAATCTCCTGTTCGTTTCATTCGATATTGAAGCATCGAAATCACTCGCCACCGGCATCCAAACAACACAGACTTATCCTTGGTCTCAACTGGAGAAAGTTAGCACTTACACAATCATCTGAAAACATTAACAGAAAAAAGACCGGAATTCCCGTACCATCTTCAAAGTTCAGCACTGGGTATAAGAAAGAGAATTTCGAATTTTAACGATTAATGCACGTCCTTTAACACTGTGACGTTGGAAAGAATAAGATGCGCACTAGTTCTTTCCAAATATGAACGCTGGTTTCACCAGACAAAATATCATTTAGTTAAATAGCAATTTTATTCCTGTGTTTGCTCCTAACAATTCACACGGGGAACGCCTTGAGTGCGAGGTCGCAAGTTCAGTCTTTAGTAAGGCTCACTTGAAAGTGTTGTTTCAACATCTATGACAGGAAAAATATTAACTGCTAATGACTCGCTAAGTGCACCAGGAAGGCGACAAAAAATAGGTGCGGGAGGTGTAGAGATAAACCTTCTAATATGCGTTTATTACATTTCACAAAATGGACGTCGTCGACATCAGAAAATGTTCAGAACAAACCATTACCTTGCATCATGAACACCGAATGAAAAATGGTTTGCCACAGCGATCAGAAAGGTTCGCACCATCAAGATCGAAGGCGAACGCCTTGAGATTTGCAAACCATGCAAGACCTTCAGTTAGGTATCCACTCTTGAGGAATGCATATAGAGTCATATTGGTGTAACGGGATAGTGAGAACCGATGGATAGTGATGGCGTGCAACCGAATGCGAAACAGTCTATCGTGGAGCTTGCTATGAAACTGGCTATCCTTTAAGGAGTAGCTGCAGATAGTGCTATATGTTTTATAGGTAGGGAAAAAACATCCAGCTGCGCGGCGTAGCCACGTGGTCTTGGGCGCCATGCAACGGTTCGCGCGGCTCCCCCCGTCGAAGGTTCGAGTCCTCCCTCGGGTATGGGTGGTGTGTTGTTCTTAGCGTAAGTTAGTTTAAGTTAGATTAAGTAATGTGTAAGCCTAGAAACAGATGACGTGAACAGTTTGGTTCCGTACGAACTTACCACAAATTTCCAGTTTCCAATCCTCCATAGGCTGAATTTGTTCATAGTTTCCCTGTGGTATGAACCGCGGTGTCACACACACTTCAGGAGGGATATTTTCGTCCAAAGCAGTATGATAAGCGGATACTTAGACCAGGAATCAAGCGAAAACAGTTATTTTGACCAGCTATTGGCCAAAAGCAGTGCTCATACCATAGTTATAACTCTCGTACGCCCATTTCCCACTCTTATTTGCTGTGACGTAAATATTTCCTACTGTCCTTGCAAGACCACGCACACGAGAAGGAATTGGCACCACCAACTTCTCGCAGCACAATAAATAACTTCCCAGTCGACTTATCATCTATCTTAATAATCGACATAATTGTACACTAATGCTTGAAGGCGTTGATGTTAGTTGATCTTGATACAGCTCCCTTGGTACCTCTAATTTCCAGGGTTCCTTTGATATGCATTTCCTCTGCAATGCTCACCGTTGGATACGTCCAGTCCCGTCCCCTGTTGTCATTGGTAGCCAATAAGAGTGCTCTGATTGCATGGTACACAATATGAGGGGCGTCGATTGCAGTAAACATCATTGGCCTTGCGACCTCGCACTCAATGGGTTCTTCGTCAGTTACTACCACTCGAAGCCAAATGTAGCTCCTCTCCAAATCTAATTCTATTTCTGTACGTACAACGCACCTCATGGCTCGTAGCCGTCTAGAGGCGAACGCGCCATTAACCCCTAGGTAACAAATTACAATAGTAAATAAATAACCGAAGGGAAGAATGGAATGCACACAGTAGTATTGCTGTCTTGTTCATGAAATGGATAGTAATAGACGGTTATTTAAACCCAACGCTGGCACGCAGCGTATAACTTTCGAATAAGAAGACAATGTCGCTGAGCTTAACGCGTCCGTTCTATTAACAGACAGCATTAGCTTCTCAAATGTCCTCGCTGCCGAGAACGTAATTTGATGCAAGTGAACAATCTGCCGATCAAAAAATCGCTGCTGTCACATGTCTTCTCCGAGATACCAGATTCAGACAACGGAAGTTACTTGTGTGCAACACAGTTTTCTTTCAAAGCGACCATCACGAGTTGAAGATATTTGGTAGGAACACATTTTTCAGCATCAGCCTCGTTTATTCTGTCATCACCACCGACGTTTTCTGGTGGAACATCAGATTACGCCTATGGGAAACTGCTCGACCGTTGCCGCTTAGTAGATCGAATAGTATGAAACTAGTAACGGCGTAAGGATGCAAATAAAGTACGAAAAAGCGTCGCACGTTAGCAAGCGATTGTAGACAGTTCCTTAGTAATCCCATTAGTCTCTATGCTTGTACCGCAGTAGTTGAATGTACAGCGTCAGTACTACATCACCAGCACATCAAACAGATTGAAACAAGTTTGCCATCAAGTGGTGAAACAAAACGAGACACGTATTTTCTTGTACACGTAATACTCTACTTTGAACTTTGATTGAACTGGCACAGGGGCGTTGTAGGTGAGAATGTTAATTGAGCTTGCCTCTTAGAAGTCTTCCCTGATGAAATTGTCTGTCTGGAGAGCCTTGGCTGCAGTGCAATCACTGCTCCACGATTCCTCCCACAAGTACACGTAAAAAAATGCAACACATCTGTTAATGTGCAATATATATAACAATGTAATACATAAGTAACAATTAATATACTCTAAGCTGGACCTATTTCTTCTCAAGATTTGTCGACACTTTTAATATATATTAAAGGAAAATTTATATTTTTATCCGTTTAATGTTGTTTGAAATTATCTGTTAGCTGAAATTTAATTGCAGTCTCAAAATTAGTATCGTAAGAATTTCTGTAACGTTTGTGCAAATTTCAAAGTGCTTATTAAGTGGCACTTCCATCTGGTGTTTGTCTTCTGAAGCTCCTCAAAATTAATCTTCGGCTGCCGCATGTCTCGCTGCTAACTTCGTCGCATGCTATTAACTCCAAGAGAAATTAGATTCCTCGCAGTACAACGTTCGAACGTTGTGTATGCAATGGAATCACTGTAGACTGGAATCTCAAAAAGGATGAAAACACTAGCGGAGAATACGGATTCTCCCAAATTCGTCGATTTTCGCTCAAATTCCATCCGTGCGAAGGTTTATTCTGATGTGCAACACGTCGGAATTCATGTACACTGTATCACTTGAAAAAAAAATCCGTAGTTGTCATTTCAGTCTATACAGTGATGTATTTTTCTGTACTCGTCTTATACAGTACATCAAGAATTAGTGTTCATGTTTAACTTAGTTCAACCTATCAGCTAATCAACTTTCAGAATTACACAATTACAGATGGCTACTTCCAACAATACAGTCAATTAGCTTCATACAAAATTCAGTAGAAGTCTACGTAGTCTGATAATTAATACACGAGTGAGTCCTTTCGTTTCATTCATTGCTCCTTTACAAAGACCAGACAGGAGCGTTGCACGCCACAGAGCGTGAATCAGTCGCAAATGACTGCGCATCATGTGTACTCTCTGTATTGTATTAAATGCTCCACGGCAGCTCAGGCATTTCATTCATTGCAACGTAAACTTGTATATATCACAGAAGAAATACTGAGATCCGATATTACAAGAGACGTAAGTTTCTTACCTGAAAAATACTGAACTAGTTCTTCACTTGACTTACCTATTTTCGCTTTCGAGAATTTTTGAAGTAAAGACCATTTTCATCTGACGGCTATCTGTGAAACATTTCAAAAGAACTGTTGTCATCCCCTTTTGAAACACCGTTGCTACTTAAATATTGTATAGAGAGAGGAAATAACGATGTATTACCTTCGCATTGCACTCTGTCATCTATCGAAAACCTCGTGTCCAGAGCTTCATCCTAAACATGCGCCCGCCTCGATAGTTGCCGGGTCAGCGCGAAAGATTACTAAACGGAGGGACCCGCGTTCGATTCCCGGAGATTTTCTCCGCTCGGGGACTGGGTGTTGTGTTGTCTTTCTCTTCATACCACCATAACCGACACGAAAATCGCCTGCATGGCGTCAAATGATAAATCTAAGGCTACGTAACTCCGTACCAGGATACGAAACACACTGTCGTGTCTTCCACTCTTGAGATGACTGTATGGGCACGTCCCCAAAGCCAATTTAAACATTTGAAGATGTCCTTAAGGTCAGATTTTCATTCGAATGAGCGAAAAATAGGCAAAGTTTGGATTTTTTTAGACAGTTAAAAGACATATAAACGATTACGATTCATCATACTTTGAGCCTTATTTTAGATTTTCTGTACAAAAAATGGAGCCTGTAATTACGGTTTGATCAAGAGCCTGCGAGTTTGAAGTACGCAGACTGCGTGCAGTGTAGCCCCTCAGGAGTTATCTGTAATATAAAATTCAGCCGATAATAAATTAAGTTTATGGGAGCTTATACTTAACTGCAACGAAATAACCTTAAATTAAACGAAATGGTGCTAAGTCAAAGTCTGAGTTCGTTTTGTGGGGTTATTGAAACGCTTTATGGCTTTGCAAAAAAATAGTTAATTTTAAGAAATTTCATATGTTACAGGTATAAGTTCCCAAGAAAAGTGTTTACTTTTCGGGGGTCAAAGGTAGAAGTTAGAAGGTTGAACCGCTTCTATTTTATGCTGTATGCAGTTTTGACACTTCTTTTCTAGAGAAAACCTGTTTAAAATTTAGGGAAAACTTGTAGCTGCATTATTTGTCCAATTTGCATAAAAACTACATGCTGTTATATATATATATATTTTTGATGTCGCTGTATACAAATCTGAAGTAAGATTTTCAAATTCAAAATAGATAATCCAATATGGTGGACGAAAAGTTATGTTTTGACAAATTTTTGTCCAAAACTTGACCAAAAAGAAAACTGTTTCCGGTACTTACGTTTAGTCTGCAGTTCCAGGACCGCTTGTCGACCCTTCCTCTAACTCGAATTGCTCCTGGAGAACAATTCGCTCTTTCTTGTTGGCGAGAGAAGTTGATGTGGCTCAGCAGATATGCTGCGTTCCGCAGTCTGCATACATAGTTCGTCAGCTTTTTCGGCGAATATGTTTGCATGCATACTGCAGTGTAAATCATTTTTGTGAACGTGCGTCACGGCAAGACAAGTTGTCTACCTGAGTCGGGCGTCTCCGGCTGCGAACGTCCCACGGCGGCTGTGACACTGCTTCGAACAATGGGCTGCAGAAACTTCTGTAACGCACGAATTAAAAAACGCTTTCGTTCCAACAATCTAGACTCGTATACCTTTCAAAAAATGCAATTAAAAATAGAGTTTTAGACTATTTTGAATAAGAACCAGGTCTTAACGCACAAACACATAGTAGAGCCATCAAGGATACTTATAAAACCACTGCGACGATGCATCACATGTTGTGGTGGTACATCTTGTCAGAACCTCACCTTAAACTTAACGAATGGAGCCTAAATAATGTCATATTAGACTGTGGCCTTGGTAGTGTTCCGGCGTAAAGTCAAGCGCCGGCAAGCCGGACGAGAACGTTAAAAGCGAGATGGCAATGAAGAAGACGTCAGCCAATTGTACGCCGACCGACCCATCTCTAGGACAGTCGGCACGGTAGCTCAGCGTGTTCGGTCAGAGAGCCGGTTGGCCTCTGTAATAAAAAACTGAGTGGAAGGATCAACCGCCGAACTTGAACAGGATGTCTTGCGACGTCCGCAATGACCAAACACAACGATAAAAAAAAAAAGACAACGCGACGGCAGCGCCATCTACGCGAAGAAAACATAAATGCTGCACCCGACAGACCGTGACCAGTTTTACGAGTTCTACATAAGCATCAAGACCAGCGACCTGGATAGCGGCATCAACTGTATTACTTCACTTGTATTGGAATCTATATACTGACGGACATGCGTATTTAGCATGTCGCCCTTTGCTTGCGATACATCTATGTATTTCTCAAAGTTAACTATTGCCATTGATTCATTTCGTAATAAAACTCTTTAAAACGTTTTGCTCTAGCGATCCGAGAAGCATGTTTCCTGGACACCCCATCTTTGATAACTAGGTAGAATACAACAGGGAGCATCTGTTTCGATCCTACTTACACGGGCGAATCACGCAGTCAACTCAAACATCGATTAATTAAAGTTTATCATAGGGATTCAGGTGGAAAAGAAGGGCCGCACTACAGTCATGACAAAGGGAGAAGCCCAAATTTGATTCATTAATTGAAATCTGTCCTGCATTTAAGATTTACAGGCAAACGGGAAGACGAATATCAAGCGCTTAAAACGAGAAAACAGATTGCACTAGTAATCGGTATCAGGACCAGCATCAGATAAAAATAAAAGTTACAAAATGATATCAAAGAGGCCAATATGAGACTGAGACCAGCAAGAGAGAGACGCCAGGACTGAGGAGGTAGAACTGGAGCGTGACGGCCTGTCTCGTGGCTGTACGACGTAGCATCACGCCATGTTATCCAGACGGCCTCTGGCGGTCGTCTTCAGTCCGAGTGAATAATGAATGTCATACTCGATTCTCAAAGGCCCCCACTATTTCCGTCTGTGCCTGAGGCGTTAGACCCACTTTAGTGGTGGTTTTAAATTATTGTTGATATTTTGTTTCGGAATTATTATCATTATACACTACCGGCCATTAAAATCGCCACACCACGAAGATGACCTGCTACAGACGCGAAACTTAACCGACGGGAAGAAGATGCTGTGATATGCAAATGATTAGCTTTTCAGAGCATTCACACAAAGGTTGGCGCCGGTGGCGACACCTACAACGTGCTGACATGAGGAAAGTTTCCAACCGATTTCTCATACACAAACAGCAGTTGACCGGCGTTGCCTGGTGAAACGTTGTTGTGATGCCTCGTGTAAGGAGGAGAAATGTGAACCATCACGTTTCCGACTTTGATAAAGGTCGGATTGTAGCCTTTCGCGATTGCGGATTATCGTATCGTGACATTGCTGCTCGCGTTGGTCGAGATCCAATGACTGTTAGCAGAATATGGAATCGGTGCGTTCAGGAGAGTAATACGGAACGCCGTGCTGGATCCCAACGGCCTCGTATCACTAGCAGTCGAGATGACAGGCATCTTATCCGTATGGCCGTAACGGATCTTGCAGCCACGTCTCGATCCCTGAGTCAACAGATGGGGACGTTTGAGAGACAACAACCATCTGCACGAACAGTTCGACGACGTTTGCAGCAGCATGGACTATCAGCTCGGAGACCATGGCTGCGATTACCCTTGACGCTGCATCACAGACAGGAGCGCCTGTGATGGTGTGCTCAACGACGAACCTGGGTGCACGAATGGCAAAACGTCATTTTTTCGGATGAATTCAGGTTCTGTTTACAGCAGCATGATGTTCGCATCCGTGTTTGGCGATATCGAGGTGAACGCACATTGGAAGCGTGTTTCGTCATCGCCATACTGGCGTATCACCCGGCGTGATGGTATGGGGTGCCATTGGTTACACGTCTTGGTCACCTCTTGTTCGCATTGACGGCTCTTCAAACAGTGGACGTTACATTTCAGATGTGTTACGACCAGTGGCTCTACCCTTCATTCGATCCCTGCGAGACCCTACATTTCAGCAGGCTAATGCACGACCGCATGTTGCAGGTCCTGTACGGGACTTTCTGGACACAGAAAATGTTCGACTGCTGTCCTGGCCAGCACATTCTCCAGATCTCTCCTCAATTGAAAACGTCTGGTCAATGGTGCCCGAGCAACTGGCTCGTCGCAATACGCCAGTCACTACTCTTGATGAACTGTGTTATCGTGCTGAAGCTGCATTGGCAGCTGTACCTGTACACGCCATCCAAGCTCTTTGACTCAATGCCCAGGCGTATCAAGGCCGTTATTACGGCCAGAGGTGGTTGTTCTGGGTATTGATTTCTCAGGATCTATGCACCCGAACTGCGTGAAAATGTAATCACATGTCAGTTCTAGTATAATACATATGTCCAATTAATAGCCGTTTATCATCTGCATTTCTTCTTGGTTTAGCAATTTTAATGGCCAGTAGTGAAGTATTCTGTCTTTTAAAATGTTTGAACTCAGATGCAAATCTGAATCAACTTTAATTCATCTTTGTGTGAATGAGTCGTCACTTAAATCAAGAAAAATTACGTAATTGAAAAATCTTGTAAAAATATTTATTTAAATATTGAAATTGGAATGCAGTTACCACCATCATAGGTAATGATTGATATTTTTTAGCTAGGCTTCTCTACCAGGATTGTCTGCTGGCGAGTATAATTTTTGGACGTGATTTACGCCTAAATGGTATCGGACTTCGTTTTGCAAAAAGTGTAATTTTAGATGCAGGTTCTATTTTGAAAGCAAACCAAGCGTATTACACTGGTTGGTGCCGTTGATGATGATGGTATTACACTGGTTGGTGCCGTTAATATGCAGTAATTCATCAACAGACATCCCCACACAAAGTAAGCCACATTTACTTATCAAATTCATGAAAGAAGCCGACGAAAAAGGGTATGATTAGTCGTAACGATAAACACAGTGGCATTAAATTATTACGCAAAATGAGCACAAAAAACAACAGAATCTCTACGTAACACAGATTATTGCGATCGTACCGGCCAATGGCTGAACAGGAAGAGAGTGAACAAAAGGTTGGCGGTCCGTTTCTTTTAAAATTACATACATAATGAAACTACAGAGAGGTTTTATTGTAATCGCAGCAGCGATAAAACTGTCTCAGCGCTACTGCGCAAAAGCACACATTCAGGAAATGCGCTAACACTTGGGGAACATTACACCACACTTTCGCCACCATGGCGCCTGCCGCAAGTCCTGTGTGATAGACTATGCAGACGCTACTTGTTGCCTGTTGACTGCCCCAGGGCACAGGCGAAATTGAGACTCAGTGATGCTGCTGAATCCTATTTTAAAAATAGGTCCCAATTAAATGATATGTAATTTGTCTCACTATCGTCTCAAGAGGTTTTTTTCTTTTACTAAATGCCGTATCAAAATAAATATAGTATCACAAAAATGGTTCAAATGGCTCTGAGCACTATGGGACTTAACTTCTAAGGTCATCAGTCCCCTAGAACTTAGAACTACTTAAACCTAAATAACCTAAGGACATCACACACATCCATGCCCGAGGCAGGATTCGAACCTGCGGCCGTAGCGGTCGCGTGGTTCCAGACTGTAGCGCCTAGAACCGTTCGGCCACTACGGCCGGCGAAAATGTAGCAGCCAGAGGCTATACATACGACGTGCTTATTTAAGTGGCCAGAAAAGCACTTATTATATAATTACGAAAGGAGTGCATTTAGCGAAATAAGGCTCCGATTAACCAGTATCTTTGATCATTCAGTTGACGCTGATGATCATTCTCGGGCAATTATTTGGATTGCGAGTAAGATATGAGAGTATATGATCTGTAGTGACATGTTACACGTTTATGGACAGAAACTGTAAATACAAATCTAGTGATAATTTTGGATCAACAGCTGCTAGTGTTTGTTCTGCTAACTTCTACCATTAAGGTGGTTAAGAAAATCAGGCTCTATTCAACGAAATGCTAAATTTCATTTACTGATCTCTAAGCCCTAATACGCAAACATCGATACGGCCGTTAACACTGCAATGAGAGCGCACTACATTTCTGTTTACTGTGGAGATAACAAGTTACTGACGTCAAATCAGTTTATAATTGTCGATCCTTTTCTGCTGCAGTAAAGTCCAATCTGATCGATACTAGTTGGAGCTGTTGCCCTCCGGTTCAGATAGGAACTTCCATAGACTGTTACTATCTACAGAAATCATCTCTGGTCCGGTTTTTCGCTGATAATTAGCTCAGATGATACAGTATGGTGTAGTATCCGGTGGAAGTAATCCTTTGTTATCGATTGAGGCTAGTTGGAAAATTTATCTTTTAGGTAAGTGGACGGAGCGAGGTGGCGCAGTGGTTAGCACACAGGACTCGCATTCGGGAGGACGACGGTTCAATCCCGCGTCCGGCCATCCTGATTTAGGTTTTCCGTGATTTCCCTAAATCACTTCAGGCAAATGCTGGGATAGTTCCTTTCAAAGGCGACGGCCGTCTTCCTTCCCCATCCTTCCCTAATCCGATGAGACCGATGACCTCGCAGTTCGGTCTCTTTCCCAAATCAACCCAACACATCTCGGATAAGTGAAATCTGAATACCAACATACGGGTGGAGATCAGAAGCTTATAGCAGCATTGGTGCTCGATGTACGTTAGCTGTAACTACCGAGTCCTGGTTGTGGAATAAATTTTCATCTTGACGGTGTAATTTGGACGGATCACAGAGGCCTAGTTGTGGAAGCAATGTTCAGCTCCTATATCTAGCTTCTATAGTGACAGAAGGTGACGTAGGTCTATATTGTACGACATCGGGTCAGTACTCAGGGTAAACAGCCAACTTGCCCATACTGCTTCATAGACAGAGGCTGTGGGTGACATCTGGGTGTGGTTCCTGTGTTGGCTAGCGCGTAAGGCCGTGTCAGAAGAGTTGACAGCTTCCTATCATCAACGGATTGGAGACAATATTAGTGAAAAAGAGAAACCTCTCCAATTACATTGCACAGCTCAGTTTAAAATATCATACTGCTCTTATGAAGATGAACAACGGTTCACAGGTCGGCTGCAACTTACATTAAAGTAAATGAATTAAATTATAGACTCATAAAATATCGAAATCACAATATATTATAGAGATAACATTTCCACGACACAGAAAAGAATTTTAAGAATTGTACCAGGTGTTAGTTCCAAAGCACCTTGCGAATAATTTTTCGTAACGTTCAGTATTATGACAAATGTTTTACAACGACTTTTCCGTTTCCGTGGGCTTTATTTCGTATCTTCAAGGAGTCGGCATCCTAATATTCAGATCTGGAAAATGCTATTGGTGAAGATCTCGGCCGGATGGCCGTCCTGTCGCCATTTATTTCCCCCCCCCCCCCCCCAGATCGGCATTTGTTCACCTTAACTATCTGTGTTTAGTGTTACACAGTGTCAAAGTGTGCTGTAGTTTTCTAGATATTTGAGACGGGACGTGGTTATCAGCCACAGTCACTAGTGGGATACGGGCAACCGCCGAAAAACCACATCGGGCTGGCCAACACACCGGCCTCAACGGTAATCCGCCGGGCGGATTTGATTCGGAGCCTTCCCCAATCCAAGAAGCGGCGTGCTAACGCGCACGGCTATTCCTGCGTCTGAGTGTTTGACTACGTGTTTAAATTAACGACGTTTATCGTTTCCAATATTTCTTTTCTCAAAACGTGATTGTAATACAAGGACTAAATACATTATCACAGAAAAATGTTGAACATTAGTACAGAGTGTATCCACGTCTTTACCTTTCGCTTTTGGCTGGCGATATATTGCACTACGTGGAATGCTGTTACATACAGGATAACAGCTGCTGCTATGGTCGCAGGTTCGAATCCTGCCTCGGGCATGGATGTGTGTGATGTCCTTAGGTTAGTTAGGTTTAAGTAGTCTAGGGGACTGATGACCTCGGATGTTAAGTCCCATAGTGCTTAGAGCAATTTGAACCGTTTGAACAAGTTTGCATGTCCAACTGACAATTAGCAAGGAAATAACTTTTAATGTTGTTAGCTGTAATTTTATCTTTAATTAACATAATAAAATATTTTTCTTTTATTTTCACGAATATTCCGTAATTTATCAGTAAAGTCATATACATCCGGCAACGTCTAGTTTTATCATGCCTACAGTTTCCAATGTAATAAATTGGACAGTCTGAATGGAACAATTACGTTCGATCTGTAGAAGTTTCATAGCCGGAGTGAATATCCTTTACTGCAGAGCAATTAATTCAGTAAAAAACAGACGTGGAAAAATTGAAGGGCGAACAGCGATTAAAGGTGAGTACGCGTAGCATCTTTGAAAGAAGGCGTCTACTGAACAGTTACTTAAACTCGCATTAAGCGATTAAATTTAGTTGACATTATGGCAAATCACCCAAAAAAGACAGTAAAATTTTTATGTTCGCTATGGAAGAATGTCTCCATAAGCATCACGGAACTATGCTTAGTTGCAATACAATTTATCAGTTTAATATCGCCGGCCGTTATGGCCGAGCGGTCCTAGGCGCTTCGGTCTGGAACCGCGCGACCGCTGCGGTCGCAGGTTCGAATCCTGCCTCAAGCATGGATGTGTGTGATGTTCCACGTCTGTGACCCACTGCGGGGAGGTTTCATCCAGAATACAGGCACAAACTTTAGTGATCAGGAATTTCATGCCACCTGTTGTCCCTCCCCCCCCCCTTCCCCCCTCCCTCCCCCTTCTCCACCCACCTTTCTGACTAAATTCTGATGGCGAACATTTCTTCCATTACCAGGATTCAGAGCGGTTACTTCTGACTCGAGAGCCACGGCCTATTATGAGAGGATGAGTGAAGCACTTCAGAGAACAATTCGACACTCACCAGAGACGGGAGTGGACAGCTGGCTCCGCCGCTTTTCTCAGGGAGAAGGAAGATGAAAGGCCCATTAGCGAGAGACACAGGCTGTTGTCTGCCGCAGACTGTTGACTCCGGAGCAAATTTAGCCGCGGCTACTCCTCCCAGGCCGCTCGGTGGTGTCGGCCCTCTGCCACGCAATGGCCAGTGCATCGACAGTTTCCTCCAACCCGAATGCTAGACATTCTTGCGCTGTTCTGTGGGACTGCTTCTTACTGCGGCCTGTAGAGGTTGGTCTGAGTATTTTCTTCAAAACATCGTTTATTAAACGAACGACAATATAACAACAAATGTTTTTTAGGTGAACAAACGGAGCAGTAACACAGACTGTTATAAAAATTTACCTATACTGGTGGTATAAAAACCTTTGCGACGACGAGTCATACATGTGGCTGAAATTACACTATATTATACGTCAAGGAATAAATCTTAAGGGCGACAGACCTGTACATCACATCTTATATTTGTAAGAGTAAGTAGCCACCGCATTTTGTATTCAGAAATCTAAATGCAGCGGTATGGAGTCAAAGAGCGTCGCGCACTTGCATGTGACACAAAAAACATCAAAAGTGTTTACTGGAAGAACGGCACGAACAAGTTGTCGTTCAAGCACTTTCCAATCGTTTTCAATGTACGGCACGTCACAAAAAGATAAGGCCTGGAAAGAACGGGTAGTAATTAATTTTTTAAAAAGATGCACATTCTTCTGCATAAATACGAATCGGAAATTTCCCTGATAAATCGCTTACTTTTTCAGTCTGTACACTGTATCCACTGGCTCCTCGTACCATAATATTTAGCGTTTTCGATTATTCGGTACAGAACAATGGTCATCGAGGTAAGATCTACCTCGTTGGAAATTTGTGATAAGATCTTATGGGCCTAAACTGCTGAGGTCATCGGTCCCTAAGCTTACACACTACTTAATCTAACTTAGATTAACTTACGCTAAGGACGACACACACACACACACACCCAAGCCCGAGGGAGGACTCGAAACTCCGACGGGGGAATCCGCGTGGACTGTGACATGGCGTCCTAGACCGCTCGGCTACCCTGCGCGGCATCTACCTCGTAAGCAGGATTCACTTTGGTATAGCCTGTCGTGGAAAAGTCGTATTTCACCCCTCAACGCGCCAGAGACGATGTCCTCTAGCGCGTTGTAGTCTGAACTGTTAGTCGTTCCTGGATGACATTCCAAGCAACGGTGTGTAAGCAAGAGTCTAGCCCAAGGCAGGCTGCTCCGAAACATCGAAGTAGACTGATTCACACCCGTGGAAGTGTTACGGAGTCAGAAGCCTAGATTGTCGACCAATTGGTATGATCTTTTAAGAGTACCAAAACAAGACGGCGAGAAGTCTAGTTGATGGTAAAACTACGACTTGCAGGTTGAGACTGAATCCACGAACATTCTTCATCCTCATTACACTACTGCCACACCAATCGTGAAGAAATATCGTGCATAACGTCAGCTTTCGCAGAGGTACACACTGAGGTGACAACGTCATGAGATTGCGATGTGCAGTATACATATGACTACAGTATCGCGTACACAAGTATGGAAAGGCAGTGAATTGGCGAAACTGTCATTCGTACTCAGATGATTCGTGTGAAAAGGAGTTCGATGCGAAAATGGCCGCATGACAGGAATTAACAGACTTTGAACGCTGAATGACGGCATTCATTTTTATGCATTGTGGTCTTTTTCTGAAATTACAAAAAATAATCTGAGAAATAAAGGCTTTTCCTGTGGTGTCACCGTCAGACACCACACTTGCTAGGTGTAGCTTTAAATCGGCCGCGGTCCGTTAGTACATGTCGGACCCGCGTGTCGCCACTGTCAGTAATTGCAGACCTAGCGCCACCACATGGCAGGTCTAGAAAGACGGACTAGCACTCGCCCCAGTTGTACGACGACTTTGCTAGCGACTGCACTGACGAAGCCTTTCTCTCATTTGCCGAGAGACAGTTAGAATAGCCTTCAGCTAAGTCCATGACTACGACCTAGCAAGTGTGGTGTCTGGCGGTGACACCACATTTCCAAATGTGAAAATATATTCCAATATGCAACAAGGAGCCAGCAGCTGTAGCCGAGCGGCTCTAGGCGCTTCAGTCTGGAACCGCGCGACCGCTACCGTCGCAGGTTCGAATCCTGGCTCGGGCATGGATGTGTGTGATGTCCTCAGGTTAGTTAGGTTTAAGTAGTTCTAAGTACTAGGGGACTGATGACCTCAGACGTTAAGTCCCATAGTGCTCAGAGCCATTTGAACCATACAAAAGGCTATGTAGTAGAAACAAATATTCTATTAAAATTCAAAGTGTTGCAATGGAGACGATTTTGCCGATATTGCATGTAATTGTCCGTCTGTTACATTTTTACTTTCCTGCCACCAATAACCAGTTAGTGAAATCAAATTAAGTAGAACTATTATCAAAAACCAGTTACAGAACAAATATATTTTGAAATAGAGGCCACTCGGAGGTAACACAGATTTCCAATTTCAAGACTGGTAAAGCTCTTAAGACATTAAAGAGATTCATTTCTTTTTGAAGTATCAAATGTTCCACGGTAAAAGAACATCTTCTGTTACGAGAGGCAAGATGGTACACAACCGACTAAATACAACTTAATTGTCCACATAGTTTTAAAAAGGTGCAGCATTTTACTCGCCACAAAACTATGTAACTGCAGGACTAACAATATATTCCGAATAGCTTTTATATATTAAAAGCCACATAAATGTGTGGAAAGCGAAATATTTACGCAGGCTACACAGAACACTGTCTCAAGTCTAACAACAAAAACTGTATAGAATGGCGGAAAGAGCTGGTGGCGGTCTCTAGTACTCGCTCCTTCATGTGATTCTAAAATCAGTCACTTGACTGGAGTACTGACCAAAAAACATCGTATGTTCCTAGGTGCAATATCTTCTAGGTTGGTTGGTTGATTGATTTGGGGGAGGCGGCCAAACAGCGAAGTCATCGGTCCCATCGTATTAGGGAAGGATGGGGAAGGAAGTCGGCCGTGCCCATTCAAAGGAATCATCCCGATATTTGTCTGAATCGATTTACGGAAGTCACGGAGAACCTAAATCAGAATGGCCAAACGCGGGTTTGAACCATCGTCCTCCCGAATGTGAGTCCAGTATGCTAACCACTGCGCCACCTCGCTGGGTGTCCCCTAGGTACAACACTGTCCTCTACGTATACTGTACATTGGGGAGGCCCGGTTGTCTGGATCCATAACTGGCATTCCGTTTCATGATAATCTAGTCTCAAGATGTGGCTAATAAGTCACGGAACTGAGTGATACGGCACATCGTTCTTACAGTCTGCGAACATACGTCGTAATGTATCAGCAGAATAAATCGCCGTGCGTGAATCAAAGTACCTGTTTGGTGCAGTTACGCTGTTACAGTTGTCGCCGACTTTCTTCGACTGTTCAGCTATGTCCTCGAAATGAACTAATGTACATTATCTTTTAGGTGCTGTCTCCCGAAGGATAAGGGATTAATTCGTTAATGCTCTCTATTACCGCCATATTGTGTGGTCTTTCGAGGTGGGGGTCACTTGAAAGTCCGAAGTCTTGATATGTAGCTGTGTAAAGATCAGGTGTTCACTCTTCGTGCAGTCCGTTTTGTTGCAGATGAGGACCGAGATGGCCGAGTCGAGCCCC
This sequence comes from Schistocerca cancellata, assembly GCF_023864275.1. NCBI lineage: Eukaryota > Metazoa > Arthropoda > Insecta > Orthoptera > Acrididae > Schistocerca > Schistocerca cancellata. The sequence continues at coordinate 601,889,562 of NC_064631.1, read as the reverse complement.
ACAGTGGTCGTTTCCAAACCGCAACAGACACTGCAGAATCCGATGCTGCCCACTAGCTGATTCTTCAGAACCGATGAATATCTGCCGAAAAGATAGCTGAAATACTGGACATCCCAAGGAAGTGTGTTGGTTTCATAATCAACACTCTCCTAAACGTGCGCAAGCTTTCAGTGAAATGGTTGCCGAAATGTTTGAACTGTGAGCAGCGGAAGTAACGCTATGAGACACCGAAAGCCATTCTGCGCCATTTTGAAGCTTCAGAGACCTCTCTGGTGTGTTAAGTCACTGAGGATGAAACTTGGCTTCACATTTATGTCCCTGAAACCAAGGAACAATCAATAGAATGGCACGACAGTGAATCCTCACGGTCGGAGAAGATCCGCATCCAGAAATTGGCCGAAAAAGTAATGGCGTCTGTTTTCTAGGACAAAGACGGAGTTTTCTTGGGGGAATATTTACCTCAGTAGTCTGCTGTAACCAGAAAATATCATGCTAGCCTGCTGTACCGGTTGAAAGAAGCATAATTAGAAACCGACACGCCTATAAACTACATCTAGGTATAACCGTACCAGGGTATTCCACTAAATAGGCACGTTAAACCTATAACACCCTTAGTGTATAAGCAGCACCACTGGATCACTAGACTTTATGTTAATGAAGTACACTACTCACACAGAACGATCCAAGGACTTAGAATATATAAAAGTAAAATAATAATTAGAACAGAACAGCGTAGAAGACAGACTTAAGTCAGCGACTGCACGTTGATTCGGAGATGCTTTCGCACAACCGGTCAAGCACTAGGGTTAGAAATCAGTACGCCACTCAGAGGTGAGTGAGTCTAAGAGTACTACCGAGATCCCCGCATTTGGAATGGCACTGGCCGTGAAATCTTACAGTTTCTACAGTTTCCGTCTTGTCTTCTTTTTTCCATTCTTACCGGATAACCTTTAGTTAAATTAGTCCAATTTCTCAAGTTAATTTTATTTTTTAAGTTTTTATTTAATTGTAAAATAATAAGTACTAGCTGCAGTGCCGGCGTTGCTCGGGATATTTAGTATTTGCAAAACAACGTAACTGGCCCTGTTGATACTCACAGCTAATGTAAGCCAAATGGGAAACTAGCCGCGTTAAATTGAAGGGCATATTTGAATTACTGGATGTCAAAGGAATGCGACGAATGAATACGCCTTCACCTGCGGCATTCATAAAAAATGGGTTTAAGGTTCTGGTTATGATTTCGGAAATAAATCGGTTAACTTCTTTTCGAGATGCTTGGTAGATTGGTAATAACGTTTCTACTACAAAAAAATGGCTCTGAGCACTATGGGACTCAACATCTTAGGTCATAAATCCCCTAGAACTTAGAACTACTTAAACCTAACTAACCTAAGGACATCACACACACCCATGCCCGAGGCAGGATTCGAACCTGCGACCGTAGCAGTCCCGCGGTTCCGGACTGCAGCGCCAGAACCGCTAGACCACCGCGGCCGGCTTTCTACTACATATAGCCTATTTCCACCCAAATGTTCATTATGGGTTCGTATAGAAATATGAAGTAAATCGGTAACAACATTTTCCCTTTATACATTACATACATATACAAGGTGAGTCACCTAACGTTACCGCTGGATATATTTCGTAAACACATCAAATACTGACGAGCCGATTCCACAGACCGAACGTGAGGAGAGGGGCTAGTGTAATTGGTTAATACAAACCTTTAAAAAAATGCACGGAAGTATGTTTTTTAACACAAACCTACGTTTTTTAAATGGAACCCGGTTAGTTTTGTTAGCACATCTGAACATATAAACAAATACGTAATCAGTGCCGTTTGTTGCATTGTAAAATGTTAATTACATCCGGAGATATTGTAACCTAAAGTTGACGCTTGAGTACCACTCCTCCGCTGTCCGATCGTGTGTATCGGAGAGCACCGAATTACGTAGGGATCCAAAGGGAACCGTGATGGACCTTAGGTACAGAAGAGACTGGAACAGCACATTACGTCCACATGCCAACACCTTTTTATTGATCTGTTTCACTGACGCACATGTACATTACCATAAGGGGTGAGGTACACGTACACACGTGGTTTCCATTTTCAATTACGGAGTGGAATAGAGTGTGTCCCGACATGTCAGGCCAATAGATGTTCAATGTGGTGGCCATCATTTGCTGTACACAATTGCAATCTCTGGCGTAATGAATGTCGTACACGCCGCAGTACATCTGGTGTAATGTCGCCGCAGGCTGCCACAATACGTTGTTTCATATCCTCTGGGGTTGTAGGCACATCACGGTACACACTCCTTTAACGTACCCCACAGAAAAAAGTCCAGTGTAAGATCAGGAGAACGGGCTGGCCAATTTATGCGTCCTCCACGTCCTATGAAACGCCCGTCGAACATCCTGTCAAGGGTCAGCCTAGTGTTAATTGCGGAATGTGCAGGTGCACCATCATGCTGATACCACATACGTCGACGCGTTTCAAGTGGGACATTTTCGAGCAACGTTGCCAGATCATTCTGTAGAAACGCGATGTATGTTGCAGTGCTCTCCGATACACACGATCAAACAGCGGAGGAGTGGTACTCAAGCGTCAACTTTAGGTTACAATATCTCCGGATGTAATTAACATTTTACAATGCAACAAAGGGCACTGATTACGTATTTGTTTATATGTTCAGATGTGCTAACAAAACTAACGTGGTTCCATTTAAAAAAACGTAGGTTTGTGTTAAAAAACATACTTCCGTGCAGTTTTGTATGGTTTGTATTAAACAATTACACTAGCCCCTCTCCTCACGTTCGGTCCGTGGAATCGGTTCCGTCAGTATTTGATGTGGTTTACGAAACATATCCAGCGGTAACGTTAGGTGACTCACCCTGTATATTTCAAGTCGGATTACGAAATCTTCCGTTGACAGCGATCTTCCTCTTGTCTTGAAGGTAAAGTGTGCAAAATTTCGTCAGGCTCGGAATAAAGCTGTGTATTTGCATGAATTACAGACAAAGAAACGGACACTCTTCTTTACCCATATAGATAAACTAGGACACAATTTGTAAAAAAAAAAGTGTAATGAAAACACCAGTCTATTTAGTTACCTAGATGATGAACCGTCAATAAAGACACATGCAAGTTTGGCATTTGGCCAGGTCTTCTATGGGCACTTTAACGTCGATCAGACCTCTATGAACAGAAGTTGAACTCAGCGCTGAACACCAGAGAGTGCCCTTCATGTCCCTGTAGACAACGGCTCCACGCTGTGCAAGTTTCTGTTCTCTGTGGTATGGTGTCAGCGATAAACAATGCATTGTAGCTCGAGTCAGTAGCCCGGCTTGACTAATCTGCTCCCGACGATTAGAGGTGACACCGTATCTATAACTTCTACTCAGATTTCAGCTGCTGTCATCTGCCTGTTCGGAAGAGCCAGCAGAACAATGTTCTCAGCATGTACTCCATCTGAAGGATCCGTTCCCACTCTTGTTTCCCCACTTGTCCTCAAACCACCTCGTCACCACTCGTTCTGCAGCCCTTGTACAACAGCTGTTGGCACGTTGTGTCGACTGCCCGTGCACATCCTCTGAGTATGCAGTGTTACGGTCACCACCTGAAAAGTTTCAATATGGCACATCCAATAGCCACCATGTACTCACTCCATTCGTCATCTGTATGTTCAAATGGCTCTGAGCACTATGGGACTTAACATCTATGGTCATCAGTCCCCTAGAACTTAGAACTACTTAAACCTAACTAACCTAAGGACAGCACACAACACCCAGCCATCACGAGGCAGAGAAAATCCCTGACCCCGCCGGGAATCGAACCCGGGAACCCGGGCGTGGGAAGCGAGAACGCTACCGCACGACCACGAGATGCGGGCGTCATCTGTATGTGTGGCTTCTTTCTGCACCGAAAATAAATTCTCGCAACTTATTGCATACGCAAGAAAATGCTGGAGTATCAGGGTGGTAGCGTCCAGTCAGGGAGTTCATGGTGTAACAATTTCCGTTTGCCAGTTGCAGAAAATCAAACACAAGATGCTAGTTTTAATGATACCTACCCAGAATTCTGGGATGACGAATCGATGGCATTTATGGTGACATACCACATTCTGTCTACAAGTAGTTTATCTGGTGCGGCCGCCAAGATAGAGGGCCCACTGGAAACTGAATGACCCACTTCTGGTTGAGAGAACAGTCGTTGTCACACGAGGCCGCAGCTATTGAGGGAAGTCTCGGTTGCGCTGCATCTGGTCGTGAGTCACGGGTGCTTTGGCAGCGAAACCCGTCCTCCTTCCTTCCAAACGCAAGGCCGCCCGGTATCAACACGAACACACTCTTTCACTTTTTATTTCATTTCAACTGTTACGCTACAGCACCGAGTCCAGATGCCAAATTATGGCTTTTAGCGTTGCACCCAGTTAAGTAATATCTCGTCAAATAAGATGGACGCGTCGGAAACAGAAGACAAAGCTTTCATTGAAAATAACGGTTTTCGAGAAATTAAGACTTTTCAAAGACTGAGCATGTACGATGTATTGCAACATAAGAAGGGAAGAAAAACCTCACTGAGATCACTTCTCTCAGCGCATCATTCCGATATTCGCCTGCTTCTTAAGGTGCACCCCAACTTGGAGAAATACACTCGATCCTTCCATATCATCTCGAATACCCTTTTACAGAAATCTGACGCATTTAGAAACCTGTAAGGATTCTTCATGGCGAGAAGAGAAGTCGCGAAAACCTGTCTCCTCTTATATAGGTGAGTGCAGTCAGTCACTTGAAAACCGCAGCCACACTCCTTCAGCAGTCGCTCCATCACGCACTACACACTGACACTATACACATCCACCCATCTCCACCATGTTCTGTAATGCCACCTACTCACCTCTCGACCGGCCGGCTCCTATTCGGGTCATTATATGACAAAGCCTTTTTGAGAGAGAAGTTAGCTGTAACATATAAATCTGGAATGGAAGAAAAGTAAACTGGAATATATAAAAACTGAATGATCAGTACCAAGTAAAATTGATGGATGCTCTGACAGCAGACAATGAAACAATAGGAAAGTAAGATAGATGGAACAGCATTCAGAAAGAGGTGAGAGAGGCATGGGAAAAAGCATCTGCCACAAGAAAAAAGAAAAGAAATGAATGGTTTTATGGTGAATGTAGACTAGTAATAGAATATAAAAATGCTGTAAGACTGAGAACGCAATTGAGAGAGACAAGAAGAAATGTGGAAGTGTACAAAGAATTAAGGTGCAATGCTCATAGGATATTTAAGAAAAAAAGCAAAATTTTAGAAGATAGAAGAATTAAAGGAATAGATGAAGCAATAAACTTTCCTCATGCGATAGGAAAGATGAGGAAAAATTTTCAATCAGTGCAGAATGCATGTAAAAATAGAAATCATGAGATAGGCAGAGATGAACAAAAAATGTTGCAAAGATAGGTGGGATATTTTCAAGATATGCTCACTACCAACTCGAACCAGTTATTGGGTGTTCACAAGAACAGGAGGAGAATATGGAATCACGAGAAGAGAAAATGCTAGAAGTAAGAAGACAAGTAATGCAAGAAGGTAGTCAGTGATATACAAACAACAGTCGAGCAACTACTGAAGATAAAATGTCAGAGCATAGAAAATTTGGCGATCAACCTCTAATGGGTGAAATACATGTACCAATAAATAACATATGTGAAAATGAAATCATGGAAGACAACTGAAAACTGGAATAATATGTGCTATAGGTACAAAAAGAGAAAACTTAGCTTGTGGAAATTGTAGAGGCGTAACTGTATTCGTGCATGTCTACAAGACATTTTCAGAGGTGCTGAAAAAAAGGATAAAAACATGAGCTGAAACTATCCTCGGAGAAGGTCAATGCGATTTTCGCACAAATAGACGCACTTCCGACCCATTTTTCGTTATTAGACAAATTACGGAAAAAATTATGATTATGACATAGTTGTTGATTTTAAACGAGCCTCTGATTGTGTGCAAAGCGCAAAAAGTAATGGTCATCTATGAGAAGCTAAGAAATGTCTGAGTTAACAATGAAGGACAGAAAGATGAAAGTAAAAGTGAGCAACAAAATGACCAACAGCTGTCACTTTATCCTGGAGTAAAACACAGTGGTGGTCTCTCCGCATTTCTATCTAACACGACACTGCGTAGACAGATACAGAAGAATAGACAATAGAGGCGCAATAATAATAAAATCCAATCACATATGTGTATATTAAGATAACACAATCGCGGTAAGAGATATAAACACAATTAACGAAATGTAAGAAATAATGGAAGCAGGAGGGACGAAAATTGGACTTACTGTACATGAAAAAAAAAAATAAATAAAACATGCCAATGTCAAACTGTAAGGCCAGAAGGACACGACATGTTTTAAAACTGTCAGCTGCTTCCATTACCTTGGTATACTCTTCACCAGTAACAGTGAAAGGACACAGCGTATTAGAGAAAGGATAAAATCAGGAAACAGAGACTATTATGAAAAGTTGCAGATATTTAATAATTCTCTAATTGTAAGAACGACCAAGTTACGACCATACTGTTACCCTGAACGACCAGTTCTTACACATGGGTCAGAAATGTGGACAATAACAGAAGTGGAAGTGAAAAACCCAAGGGCATCTGAAATAAAAATCCTGCGAAAAACTTATAAGCCTCTGACAGAGACAGGGGGTTGGAGAATAAGACACAACTACGACATTCAACGGCTTACACAAATTTATTAATTCTTTAAGAATAGGCTGGTTAGTCCATACGGAGAGTATGGCTAATGGCCTGATGCCAAAACGAATAATACAACACAAATTGTGTTCCACCAGAAAAAAGGGCCTGCGGAAAGCTAGATGGCTGGACAACCTGTTGGCTGAACTTACCAAGATGGATATGCGGGGATGGAAGAGAAAAGCAGAGATCAGAGATGCGTGGCCAGGCCTTACAACGGACCTACACTTTCGGGTAACTGAAATCACTGATGACAGATATTCCTAACGTTCCTGTTTGCGAAAAAGCATGGGTTCCGATGAACAAATTAAATAAAAATATTTGTACATTCAGTTACAACCAAATCGTCATTGCGCGACTATTTCTAAGCAATAACGATTAAAAGAATTTTGACAGATAATAAAAACTGCAACGTAGTTAGTGAAATTTCAGATAATAAGTTAAACATCGTCATTTTTTCTGTTTACCGTCGTCCCTTCGTTGCTTCAAAATTCGTGGATGCATGTCCCGTTTATACAACTAAATGTAGGCAGTTTGTTCATTGCCACACGCGTTTCGCTTCTTTTATTTGTGAAGCATGTTCAGTGGCGATTTCCAGCGTTCTTAGCTCATGCGTTTTGTCTTGGAGATGTGTTCATTAAGCTCCATACTCCAGGTGAACGATTTCCGGCGTTGTTTCACCCACATTTGATTCCATACATCGTATACATCTCTTGCTCCTTGCACCCTTAACGAGTGAGTTGAAAGATTTTGCCAAAATATTCCACAAAAAGTGCTACGATGTAAACACAAGACGGCTAGATTCGGCTTCTGCAGAGTAATCATCGGCAAGCCGGTCTCTCTTGCCAGGATACGTAATTGCATCAAGCCTCTCGTCTATTCATTTCTTTCCACATAAGCTGTCCACTTAAACAGGAGTACGCACATACCTTTGGAATATGTTTCTAAGCCTCTTCTGATGAGATAGAAGTTGTCATATACTTCAAGTCGTAAAAGTCCCAAGTGAACTCGTATCTACACCTCCAGCCAAAAAGTTTCTAAACCGGATTAACAGAAATTAGAGAAACGTAATGATGGTTGTTTTAATGTTTCAAGTGCTCTACATAGTTTCTGCTTACTACCAACCGCTCCCCCCTTCACACACACACACACACACACACACACACACACACACACACACACATACACATGTGTGTAAAAAGCATAGAACGGTCATACAACTATGTGAAACTGTCCACCCCTAGTAGCTGAGTGGTCAGCACGACGGAATGCCTAACGGCCCAGGTTCGATTCCGGCTGGGTCGGAGATTTTCTCCGCTCAGGGTCTGGATGTTGTGTTGTCCTTATCATCATTTCATCCCCATCGACAAGCAAGTCGCCGAAGTGGCGTCAAATCGAAAGACCTGCACCAGGCGAACGGTCTACACAACGGGAGGCCCTAGCCACACGGCGTTTCCATTTATTACTACGTGAAACTGCCAGAAAAGTCCTTCTTTGGGATATTGGTTAGCTGGCTTGAATGTCGGTTATGTCGTCAAAGCGTTGTCCCTTCGTGTGATTTTCAATACTTCGTGGTTTGCTGGTAGGTTCATATTGGTGACACTACGTCCCGTCACCCGTGGTGATATTTCCAAAAGAGAACTGTCCGCGATTTGCATTTCTATCGCGTTGCGCCGGGCATCCACGCGTCGCTGTTTTTGTTCGGGAGTCCAACTATAAAGGACAAATTCTGCCCACACTTTTCTCTACTCCGAAACATTCTGGAGAATGTCTTGAACACTTAATTCAGAGATGCTGGTTCATTGCGATTTGTAACACAACAACGTTGAATCACTACGGCCGGATGTTCAACGCTTAATACTGCCTGCTTTACAACTGACGGGTCGAACGCACTTCCGTTGTTCACAGTTGTTAGTTCTAAGCTGCCACTGTAATTACTGCGATGGCGTCTCTTGTACACCAGGAATATAAGACTCGCAACTTTTTTGTACGGACTGTGTCATATCAAGTGAAGCCAAGAGGAAATACCTTTTATTTTGGTAATGTAGGCCTTCTTGCTGCATATAACGACAGCGCTTGGTATCCAAGCACTACTTTACTGTATTTGTACTGCAATAGCGATTTATTGTCGCCTTGCTTTTCAGTTCCAGGACATTTCTCGAATACCTGTAACGCCAATATTAGGAAGTGATACATCACTGTTTCTGTCTCTTTACAAGCTTTTGAATCCCGGTAAAAAGTACATTGTTCCACTTGAAGAGAAAACCTAGTTACTTCAATATCTTCGTTGAGACGAGAGGTAAGAGTATTGACCATGCCCCCAGCACCAACCTTTTCATCTCAGAATAGCACCTGCATCCTCCTTCCTCAATTATTTGCTGGATATATTGCCTTCTGCTACGTTTTTTACTCTCTACAGCTCCATCTTGTACAACGGATGATATTTCCTGATGTTTTCATGCTTTATCAGTCCAATTAATTTTCAATGTTTGTCTGTAGCACCTAACTAAAATGATTCTCTCGTTTTCTGGTTTTCCCAGCGTCCATGTTTCACTACCGTACAATGCTGAGCTCCACGCGCACATTCTCACAAATGTGTTCCTCATATTAACGTCAATATTTGATAGTAGTAGAGTTCTCTTGGCCAGGAATGCCCTTTTTCCCTGTGCTGGTCTGTTCCTTGCGTAATCCCTGCTTCGTGAGTTATGCGCTGATTCGCTTCCAAGGTAAGCGAATTCCTAAACTTCTCCTACTTCGTGATCACCAATTTTGAAGTTAAGTTTCTCGCTATTGTCATTTCTGCTACTCTCAATGCTTTTGTTTCTTTCCGGTTTATTCTCAGTCTATATTTTGCACTCATTAGACTGTACGTTCCTTTCAACAGATCCTGTAATTCTTCTTAAGTTTCATTGAAAATGATAATATCATCAACGAATCTTACCATTGATTTCCGTTCACCCTGAATTTTAACCCCGTTCATGAAGCTTTCTTTCACTTCCATCACTGCTTCTTCGATATGTAGACTGAATAGCAGGTGCTAAACACTGCATCTGTCTTATACCGTTTTTAATCCGAGTGCTTCCTTCTTGGTCTTAGAGACTTCTTGTTCACTCTTGGTTCTTGTGCGTACTGTATATTATCCATCTCTCCCTAGTGCTCACTCCTGCTTTTCTCGGAGTTTCGAATGTTGTACTATGATTTGCCAAAAACGTCGTTTCGATATGTGGAACAGTTCTTGAAATGAAAGGGCTGTTACGTCTTACACCAGTCACCCCGTATAAGCAAATGTTAAGAAGGAAGATAAGTGTTTGGCTTCACAGAATCGACGAGATAATTAGTGTCAGATATCAATGGCGGACTAGGAAGGCATAGCGGAGGAAACGGACTGTGACTGTGGATGCCTAGCCTGCGACGCGCCCTGTCCTCTTCTCTTCTCTCCTCTCCACTTCACTGTAAGAGTAGAGAGTGCTGGAGGCACGTGGGCGTCGAGTGCTCATTTCCAGCCTGCCTCAGACGCTCCCCAGTGGGTGAGTGACACACGTCATCGGTGTCAGTACCCGTCATAAATGAAGATGGGTAACTGTTAGACGCACCGAGAGCAGGACGCCTGATTACAGACTACCGCACTCAACTGCTCGGTGGAGAGTCTTCCCAGCAGCAGATTGCAGGAGTACTAGACTTACTGGTTCGCTCCGTTCCTATTTGTCTGAGAGGCGGGTTCCATGTGGTTGCAACATTAGAGAGCCCACGAACGAGTGATTGCGACAAACCGATGTAGCAACCACTACCTGAGGCAACTGCCATCTCGTACAGCATCATCCGGTGACCTATGTTTTTGCGAGTTATTTAGAGATGTCGCTTTCCTCATGTACTTCTATAACTTCATGTACTTAGTTACACCGAAATTCACTGTACGGCGCGAGGCGTAGGGTACCCGTACCCCTAATAGTCATTTCGCTTCCTCTCCCACATGCAAACGGAGCGAGGTAGAAACGACTGTCTACATGCGTCCGTATGAACCCTAATTATCGTATCACATCTTCGTGGTCCTTACCCGCAATGTACAGGGCTATTACAAATGATTGAAGCGATTTCATAAATTCACTGTAGCTCCATTCATTGACATATGGTCACGACACACTACAGATACGTAGAAAGACTCATAAAGTTTTGTTCGGCTGAAGCCGCACTTCAGGTTTCTGCCGTCAGAGCGCTTGAGAGCGCAGTGAGACAAAATGGCGACAGGAGCCCAAAAAGCGTAAGTCGTGCTTCAAATGCACTCACATCAGTCAGTCATAACAGTGCAACGACACTTCAGGACGAAGTTCAACATAGATCCACCAACTGCTAACTCCATTCGGCGATGGTATGCGCAGTTTAAAGCTTCTGGATGCCTCTGTAAGGGGAAATCAACGGGTCGGCCTGCAGTGAGCGAAGAATGGTTGAACGCGTGTGGGCAAGTTTCACGCGTAGCCCGCGGAAAATTGGCTCATGCCACAACTGGAGACCGACAGCGCCGACTTCATCTTTCAACAGGATGGTGCTCCACCGCACTTCCATCATGATGTTCGGCATTTCTTAAACAGGAGATTGGAAAACCAATGGCTCGGTCGTGGTGGAGATCATGATCAGCAATTCATGTCATCGCCTCCACGCTCTCCCGACTTAACCCCATGCGATTTCTTTCTGTGGGGTTATGTGAAAGATTCAGTGTTTAAACCTCCTCTACCAAGAAACGTGCCAGAACTGCGAGCTCGCATCAACGATGCTTTTGAACTCATTGATGGGGACATGCTGCGCCGAGTGTGGGAGGAACTTAATTATCGGCTTGATGTCTGCCGAATCACTAAAGGGGCACATATCAAACATTTGTGAATGCCTAAAAAAAACTTTTTGAGTTTTGGTATGTGTGTTCAAAGCATTGTGAAAATATCTCAAATAATAAAGTTATTGTAGAGCTGTGAAATCGCTTCAATCATTTGTAATAACCCTGTATACTGCAAGCATCAGAATGGTTCCTCAGTCAGCTTCGGATGCCGTTTCTCTACATTTTCTCAATAGCGTTCCTCGGAAAGAATATCGCCTTCCCTCCAAGCATTCCCATTTGAGTTCCTGAATCATGTCCGTGAGTCTTACGTGTTGTTCGCCACTAACGAATCTAGCAGTCCACCTCTGAAATGATTGGATGTCTTTCTTTAATCCAGTCCAGTAGGTATACCATACACTCGAACAGTACTCAAGAATTGGTCGCAGTAGTGTTCTGTGTTCGGTCCCTTTATACAGACGAACCACCGTTTTCTAGAATTCTCCCAATAAACCAAAGTCGACCATTCGCCTTCTGGCCGGCCGCGGTGGTCTAGCGGTTCTAGGCGCTCAGTCCGGAACCGCGCGACTGCTACGGTCGCAGGTTCGAATCCTGCCTCGGGCATGGATGTGTGTGATGTCCTTAGGTTAGTTTGGTTTAAGTAGTTTTAAGTTCTAGGGGACTGATGACCACAGATGTTAAGTCCCATTGTGCTCAGAGCCATTTGAACCATTTGAACCATTCGCCTTCTCGTATTAATCGCTAAGACTGACGTTGAGCATTACTCCAGCGACATCGGGCTTTGCCGCCCTTGTGTTTTCAGGTCTGCACGTAACTGACAGGCCGAGAGAGGTGCATCAAATCCACGATTATCCATCCTGGCCTAGGTTTCCCGTGGTTCACCTAAAGATAAATCTGCAATGGTTCCCCTGAAAAGCTCACGGTCAATTCCTTTCTGTGTCTCTCCACAACCCAAAAAATAGTTCGTCTCTAATGACTTTATTCCAGTCGTTATCCCAGTTTCCCTTCTTTGCAAAGGAAGAAAGTAAGTGCGTTTTGTTGTTGAGTGGAGCTGGGATGTGAACAGGTCAGAATAAGGTCCGTCCGCAGCTCGTGGCCGAGTGGCTAGCGTTGCTGTCCCCGGATCACGGGTTCCCGGGTTCGATTCGCGGCCGGGTTGGGGATTTCCTCTGCCCGGGGTCTGGGTGTTCGTGTTGTCATGATCACTTCATCATCACCATCATCATTCGTGATAGTGGCTAGACTGGACTGCGTAAAAAATTGGAGTGTGAAACAATTGGGACTTTGTACAGGCGCTGATGACCGCGCAATTGAGCGCCCCACAAACCAAACATCATCATCGTCATCACATAGAATAAGGTCTGTATTCGCAACTTGCAACTAGTGATAGAGCTGTAGCTAACTGGCAAACTAAATGCGATATCCTTACACAACTGCTCGATACCTTATAGTGAGAGATACACAGGAAACACCATAAGCTCCACGTAAGCAATATGAGCATTTTTCCAAAAGAGGACGCTCCCAGACGACGTAGGAAAACTATTATTTCTTCCCCCTCGTCCCAGTCTGTGCGCACGATGCGTAGCGATCCTGGCAGTAAACCTATAGAAATTACTGCATATGCTGTTAGACTGCATACTCACCGATGGAAAATGAAGTCGGCAATCGGGGAGAGGATGGGAGATGGGGAAAGAAGAACGATACAAGTATACCATGTGCTTTCTATCACATTTCGTATCGTGGCTTTAGTTGGAGAGACACTTCTCTTCTATTAACGGCAATTACGAGCTAGAAGACACTACTGGCCATTAAAATTGCTACACCACGAAGATGACGTACTACAGACGCGAAATTTAACCGACAGGAAGAAGATGCTGTGATATGCAAATTATTACCTTTCCAGAGCATTCACACGAGGCTGGCGCCGGTGGCGACACCTACAACGTGCTGACATGAGGAAAGTTTCCAGCCGATTTCTCATACACAAATAGCAGTTGACCAGCGTTGCCGGGTGAAACGTTGTTCTGATGCCTCGTGTAAGGAGGAGAAATGTGTACCACCACGTTTCCGACTCTGATAAAGGTCGGATTGTAGCCTATCGCGATTGCGGTTTATCGTATCGCGACATTGCTGCTCGCGCTGGTCGAGATCCAATGACTGTTAGCACAAAATGGAATCGGTGGGTTCAGGAGGGTAATACGGAACGCCGTACTGGTTCCCAACGGCCTCGTATCACTAGCAGTCGAGACTACTTTTGATGAACTGAGGTATCGTGTTGAAGCAGCATGGGCAGCTGTACCTGTACACGCCATCTAAGCTCTGTTTGACTCAATGCCCAGGCGTATCAAGGCCGTTATTACGTCCAGAGGTGGTTGTTCTGCGTACTGATTTCTCTGGATCTATGCACCCAAATTGCGTGAAAATGTAATCACATGTTAGTTCTAGTATAATATATTTGTCCAATGAATACTCGTTTAACATCTGCATTTCTTCTTGGTGTAGAAATTTTTGATTGCCAGTAGAGTACTAAAGCCAGGAGAGAGATATCGTTTGTGTTGAGCGCTGGCGGCCTGGGGACATTTAAGAGGTCTGTTGTCACCTGAAAGTGCCATTTATGCCAGAGGAGCATGCGCAGGATGGAGGGGATGACCGTAAGTCGGCATGACACAGTTTTGGACCTTTGGCAGCACCAACGCGCTTACACGACCAGTAAGCGAAATAGTACCCATCAAGAATACAAGCAACTTTGGACGACACTCTAAGTGACGTACTCAACATTATTGATGGACTGAATGCGTTTCCATGAGGCAACGGTAATGTAACGTTGAGAGTTCCAAATATAGTCATTAATGAGGAGACATCTAAGAGGAAGAGGGAAAGTTGCGCTCAAAGGAACGTGTGGAGGAGCGAGTCATCAGAGAGAATTAATGGCACGCAATTCACAAAAAAATAAACAGAAATTTATGGCACTAGGGTAGGAGGACGTGCCCTCGACGAACTTTATTTGCTAGAAGACATTTTATGGAATCAGAACAAAGTGGAAGGGAAGATAACGGTGTAAACACGTACTGAACTGGATGTGGTGGGTCGTAAACGTTTCAACTTGGTGGCCTCAGGGAGCCGCGCTCTGCGACGCGGTGCAGCAGTTTACTACCAGCGACCTGGGAATGCAGTAAGGAGACAAGATGCTAGCCTTATTGCAGCTTACACCGTCCATCCAGAAAGTTATGATATGATTTTATTCCCGGCGTACAAGCGATGTCAGAGCAGTAACCACGTCGGCAGCGTGAACTAAACCCTGTAAACAACAGCTGTGCCTTCAGCCAGTAAGCTGTGTGGAGGGAGAGTGGACATGCGACTGTAGAGTCTAACGCTGTTTTGTCACAGATCGCAATGGAGCAACGTCTCTAATTCAAGTGCTCAAGGAATTCTCCAAACTGTTTTGAAGAAGAGAAATGCGTGTTCAAAGTCTGTCCTGCACAGCTTGATTCCCGAATAGAAACAACGATGCGTTGATACTGTAAGTAGGCTGTTTAGGTTTTTATGTTGGTAACGCCACGTAGCGCTCTGTATGAAAATCACTGACTGTGCTGCGTGAAGTCTGTGGCTGGTTGGCATTGTTGGAATAGTCGCTATTGTAGTGTTGGGCAGTTGGATGTGAACAGCGCGTAGCGTTGCGCAGTTGGAGGTGAGCCGCTAGCAGTGATGGATGTGGGGACAGAGATGGCAGAATTTTAAGAGCGGACGATCTGGACGTGTCAGCCAGAAAGAGTAAATTAGTAAGACTGGATGTCATGAACTGATATATATACATATATTTTGACTTTTGAACACTATTGAGGTAAATGCATTGTTTGTTCTCTATCAAAATCTTTCATTTGCTAACTATGCCTATCAGTAGCTAGTGCTTTCAGTAGTTAGAATCTTTTATTTAGCTGGTAGTATTGGCGCTCGCTGTATTGCAGTAGTTCGAGTAACGAAGATTTTTGTGAGGTAAGTGATTCATGAAAGTTATAGGTTATTGTTAGTCAGGGCCATTCTTTTGTAGGGATTGTTGAAAGTCAGATTGCGTTGCGCTAAAAATATTGTGTGTCAGTTTAGTGATGATCAGAATCGGTAAAGACCGAAATGTCTGTGTACGTTCATTTCTGCTCAGCTCTTTGAAAATCAAATGACGTAGAGGTTTATCAGCACAGTAATTCATTAATTTTTCTAAGGGGACTTGATTAAAATGCAACGCGCGGACAATTGTTATCTAGAAAATGGTTCAAATGACTCTGAGCACTATGGGACGTAACTTCTGAGGTCATCAGTCCCCTAGAACTTAGAACTACTTAAATCTAACTAACCTAGTGACATCACACACACCCATGCCCGAAGCGGTCGCGCGGTTCCAGACTATAGTGCCTAGAACCGCTCGGCCACCCGGGCCGGTTATTATCTATAAGAAATCATCATGCGTGACGAAACTTGGCATTATTAATACGAAGCTGCCACAAAACAACAAAGAGCAGAAACTCACATGAAGGGTAAACGTTTTGACGAAATAATTGTTATTCAAGCCAATGTGATGCACTAGTTGAAGAACATCCCAAAGGAGAACTTTTCTAACCGTTTCACACGGCCGTATGAACGTTCTGTGCGTTAGACTCAAGTGGAGGTAGACTATGTACAGCACTTAAAGCATTAAAACTACCATCTTAATTTTCCCTATATTTCATTAATCCAGTCTAGAAACTTTCTGGACTGACCGATATGTACTCTCTGTAGTCATGGAAGCAAATTCAGCGCTGGAGAAAGCAGAGACTTTCATGGTGGCACTCTGAGAAACGCAGAGAACTTGATATGAATGTGGAATTATAGCAGAGCATCATAACTTTAGGAAAAGTAGATACAGTCTGGACAGTTAAGACGGCAGACGGCACTGTGCCTATGAACAAAGAGAAAAAAGTTTGTGTGTCCCGATACTGCTTTGAAGGTTATATGGTTCTGGACTTCGGTCAAGCGCACAACTACCGACTTCCAGAAGCATTATACTAGTCCAGGACGCTGCAAAAGAGCGCTATATCCAGTTCGACCGAATAGTTAAGTACACTGCAGGTACAAGCGTTAAACACTTGGGTAGGTGTACAATCGTTTCTTGATTTTGCTTTTGTTAGGGAGATAGATTTAGTTTTCTCTAATCTGCTGCTGGAAGAAATACAGAAAAGAACATAATAATAATAATAGTAATTATTATTATTATTATCATTATTGTCATTATTATTATTATTATTATTATTATCATCAAATAATGTTAGTTGGACATCAGGTCGTAAGAAATATTGGTAAACCAAGGACCGAGACCTATAGTAGGAAATACCGAGTAAGCAAGTACATTTGCGGTAAGTAGTCTTAACGATGTAGCTTAGCGTATTAAAGAAGGAAAAATATTTCCCTAAATATTCAGGTCGTTTTACAAAGATTCGTCCGATTTCACAACGTTGTATTTACGTGAATAAAGCTGGAAAGTCCATGTGAATTTTAACTTACGCAATCAACCAGGAAGTCTTTATTTTCAATGGAACTATCGGACTATAGAGGGTTATATATTTCATATGGTTATGTCTGTAGCCTTAGGTTGAAACTTTTCAATTGCGTTCTACGGTTTTCCAATGTGTCCTGCACCGGAAGCACGACAAACATCCAGACGACACTCAAATTCTTCCCATGATTTGCAAACGTGTGTGGAGCTGCTACACTAACTGTTGTTGTCATGTGGCGTCGCAGTTTCCCCAAAGTTGTTTGAGGGAGAGGCTCGTAGATGTCTGAATCTGACAGCTAGTCGACTGCCAGCGTACGAACCTACTGGCGATCTCAAACGGGATTCAGTCTTTTTAATGATACAATCACATGAGCTCTTGATATTAATTTAGCAGCTTCTCTTTTCTGTAAAGTAGCTAAGAAACCCGGTATTTCTCTGGTGTTTATTTGTAGCTTCTGGCCTTGTGCACTGTTTAATTTCATGCTACAACACAAGCTTACCAATAGTTGCACATGTATACAGCACAACGGTAAATTCTTAAGAATAACTGGAATTCGGGGTATACCCTGCGCCACTTCCCATCAAAATTCGGCTTCTCTATAACGTTATATTGGACAGAAGTAATTGTGAGTGAACGTTTCTAAGGAAAGAGATAATTCCTGACACATTTGAACAGAGCTACGCAGTCCCCCTCCCTTTTGGAAGGAGTTTCCATAGAGTGAATTATAGCCTGGCGTTCCCAAGCTGCAGTAAGTTTCATCTCATGATTTTCGTTGTATACTTGAAACTGCATAGTTATTAGTCTTTCAGCTGTTCTAGTGTATTAAGAAAGACTCGACCATTGTTCGTTGTTCATTTGTAAGCGGAACAAAACCAAAACGTAATGAGTAAGCACCCAAATCACAAAGCAAACTTAATAAAGATGCTTCTGCTTGCGAAGAATATAAAGAAAGAAGCAAAGCAATGTCGTTAAAATTTTAATACACATAGCGAAATCAGCAAACTCTTATATCCTAACGAAAGATATTCGTTGTTAGTTTATATCCATAAAGATAAGATTGTGGCGCTTCATCATGTAACTGACGTAAACTTCCGAAAATATATCTGTCATTGGGCTAAAAAACTATCAGCTTCGCATTTTGGTTCTTTGTTGTTTTATGAAACTAACAGCGCCATATATTGGTTCTTTGATGTACTACACCGTGATGATTAAATATCCCAACTACTAAGCTGTGCAGACGATTTTACATAAAACTTTAAAGTACGATATATTTTTTTCTGCGAGCCAATTTTGATGAAACAAAGAGTGTATGTTGTCCCAAGTTATGCTCAACTTACTTCCGGGAACACCATGAAAATAGTATCTTTCGAGATTACAGCTGTCAAACAAACTCGGCGATTGTACAAACAACACATCAAAACCACAGATTTTGAGATGTGATTCGATAGATGTTTTGCTTTGGTGGAAGCAATGTAACAGAAATGTGCAGAGCTCGCAATTTGCATCATCGTTCGCAGAGTTGATCGGCGTCGTTTGGTTTGGAGCCGAGTGGAGGGTCCCACCCAAAGGATTCGTCGATTATGTGACGGTCTTGGAGGCAGATTTCTAAACCTTCGTTATCGTGTGGGGATTTGTAGCATTCCCCTTGGTAGGTCAGGGGAGCACTACACAAAGGAATTCCAGCTACTCGCGTAGCAAAGGACCTGTGGAGTGCACATGAGGGTTTTTGCAGTAGTTTGAGGTGCTATGATGAACAGTCAGCAGTCGATATTCGGCTACGGAAGTCAAACGGCATTCACAATGAGGACACTTTGACTGTCACAATTTTCTCAGTAAGGCGTCGAAGTATTCGTAACAAAATTTCCGAATTGACTGCCCTCTACGAAAGTTCCTGCGCTCAAATTATTCTTGAGATCGAGAGCAGGAAATGTATGAGAAAGTATATAGGAAAGGCAGAGTAGAGACAATAGACGAGGGAGTGCTGCACTTGACAAAAATATGGTCTCTATTGAGGTCGGGGTTGAGTGTGGCAGTGAACTCATCTGGTCGCTTATAACAGCTGTAGGTGAAACCAAGTTAATTGTTCGATGTCTTTACCGGCCACCCGATTCTGCTGTGACAGTTCTAGAGTCATTTAAAAAAAGTCTACGGTCAGTAGCGCGAAAATATCTAGATCAAGATCATGTAATACTTGTTGGAGGCGACTTTAACCTGCCCAGTATAGATTGGGATGTCTATGGATTCACTGCGGGTGGGGGGGTGGGGGGGGGGGTTGCAGACAGCAGACAGTCATGCGAAATACTTTTGAAGACGTTTTCCAAAAATTGCATTGAGCAACTAGGTCGGCAGCCCACACGCGGTGAAAATATCTTAGACCTTGTAGATACAAATAGGCCGGACTTTATCGACAATGTCAGTATAGAAACTGGGATTAGCGATCATGATGTCATTATACGAAGGCTATCCACAAAGTACATTACGTTTTGGAATTAAAAATAAATAAAGTATTGGAATTTTTTTTATTATATACAGATGAAAGCCACACTTAAATACTACTTTCCTACATAGTTGCCATTTAAATTAAGGCACTTATCGTAGCGATGGACGAGCTTGGAAATTCCTTCGTCGTAAAATTCGGCCGCCTGCGCCTTCAACCACGTGGTTACCTCTTCTTGAAGCTGTGCGTCGTCATCAAAACGCTGCATAGCCAACCACTTCTTCATTGCTGGGAATAAGTGGATGTCGCTCGGTGCCAGGTCGGAACAGTGCGGCGGATGAGGAAACAACTCCCACTTAAAAGATTCGAGAACTTCACGAGTGGCATTTGCGTGTGGGCCCGGGCGTTGTCGTGAATCAGCAAGACCTTTGAGCCCAACTTACCCCTGCGCTTGTTTTGTATTGCTCTTCTGAGGTTGTGCAGAGTTTGGGAATACCTCTGAGAGTTTATTCTAGTGCCTCTTTCTAGGAAATCCACAAAAATCACACCTTTTCTGTCCCAAAAGAAGAGGTAACCACGTGGTTGAAGGCGCAGGCGGCCGAATTTTACGACGAAGGTATTTCCAAGCTCGTCCATCGCTACGATAAGTGCCTTAATTTAAATGGCAACTATGTAGAAAAGTAGTATTTAAGTGTGACTTTCATCTGTATATAATACAAAAATTTTCCAATACTTTATTTATTTTTAATTCCAAAATTTAATGTACTTTGTGCATAGCCCTCGTATCAACTATGACTACGGAAGTTAATAAATCAGTTAAGAAGGTTAGGAGAATGATTCTGCTAGGTATAACAGTCAACCAGTTATCAGCAACTCACGTAGACAGGGCACTGGCATCACTTAGGTCCCGTAAGATGGATGTAGAGGAATTTTAAGCACATTATAAATCGTTGAATGGAGAGTGACGTTCCTGATAAGTGGCTGAAGGATGGAAAAGACACGCCATGGTTTAATAACGAAATTCGGCGGATCCTGAGAAAGCAGAGGCCGTTGCACTATCGGTTCAAAAGGAACGCATAAATGACGACAAGCGATGATTAGTAGAGACTCGTGTGTCTCTGAAAAGATCCATGCGCGAAGCATGGGACAACTACCACCCTCACACCTCAGCAAAACATCTCAGAGAACCCGAGAAAATTTTGGTCGTAAGCAGAATCGTTAAGATGGTCTAGGGATTCCATTCAATCCCCTAGCGACCAGTCTGGTTTGGCAGTTGTAGACAGCGTAACGAAAGCCGAAATTTTAAATTTCACGTTCAAGAAATCGTTCATACAGGAGAGTCTACAAACATACCGTCGTTTGACCATCTGACAGATTCACCTATGGGCGGCATTGTAATAAGCATCCTTGGTGTAGAGAGACAATTGAAAGATTTGAAGGCAAATAAGTCCTTACACAGAATAGTCTACGGCAATGGCCCCTCATCTAGCTTGCATTTATCGCGAATCTCTCGTCCAGCGCGAAGTCCCAGGCGAGTGTAAAAATAGTGGAGGTGACTACAGTATATAAGAAGAGCAAAATAACAACTTCTGGTTTGCTTCATAATCTTTGAACATATTCTCTGTTCGAATATAATAAACTTTCTAGAGACTGAGAAGCTTACGTCCACGAATCAGAATGGTTTTAGAAAGCATCGCTCTTGCGAAACTCAGCTTGCCCTTTTCTAACATGATATTCTTTGAACTATGGGTGAAGGGCAACAGGCAGTTCCATATATCTAGATTTTCGAAAAGCATTTGACACGGTGCCCCATCGCAGGCTGTACGAACAAATGGAATAAGTTCACCACAGACATATGAGTGGCTGGAAGACTTCTTAAATAATAGAAACTAGTACGTTGTCCTCGATGGCGAATGTTCATCAGAGTGAAGCGTATCGTCAGGAGTGCCCCAGCGATGTGTGATGAGGCCTCTGTTGTTCTTTACTTACATAAATGATTTGGGGGACAGGGTGGGGAGCAGTCTGCGGTTGTTTACTGACGATGCCGTGGTGTACGGTAAGGTGTCGGAGTTGACTGTCTGTAGGAGGATACAAGACGACTTAGACAAAATTTACAGTTGGTGCGATGAACAGCAGGTACACCTGAATGTGGAATAATAAAAGTTAGTGCGGATGAGTAGGAAGATTAAATGTGTAATGTTCGAATACATTATTACTGTACTAATGTCCTGCTTGACACATTCGTCATTTAAATAACTGGCGCTATGAAGGGGAATGAGCATGTGAGAATTGTGGTAGGGAATGGGGATGGTCGTCTTCGGTTTATTGGGAGAATTTCAGGAAAGAGTGGTTCAACCGTAAAGGATGCCGCATATAGGACGCGGATGCGACCTGTTCTTGAGTACCGCTCGAGAGTTTGGGATCCGTACCAGGTGGGACTGAAGGAAGACATCGAAGCAACTCAGAGGCGGGTTGCTAGATTTGTTACCTGCAGGTTCGAACAACATGTAAGTGTTACAGAGATGCTTCGGAAACTCAAATGGCAATCCCGAGAGGGAAGACGACGTTCTTTTCGAGAAACGCTACTCAGAGAATTTAGAGAACCGACATTTGAAGCTGACAGCCGAACGATTCTATTGCCGCAAACATGCACTACTGGCCATTAAAATTGCTACACCAAGAAGAAACGCAGATGATAAACGGGTATAAATTGGACAAATATATTAGAACTGAAATGTGATTACATTTTCACGCAATTTGGGTGCATAGATCCTGAGAAATCAGTACGCAGAAGAACCACCTGTGGACGTAATAACGGCATTTATACGCCTGGGCATTGAGTCAAACAGAGTTTGGATGGCGTGTACAGGTACAGCTGCCCATGCAGCTTCAACACAATACCTCAGTTCATCAAGAGTAGTGACTGGCGTATTGTGACGAGCCAGTTGCTCGGCCACCATTGACCAGACGTTTTCAATTGGTGAGAGATCTGGAGAATGAGTTGGCCAGGGCAGCAGTCGAACATTTTCTGTATCCAGACAGGACATTACAGGACCTGCAAC
Organism: Schistocerca cancellata; assembly: GCF_023864275.1. Taxonomy (NCBI): domain Eukaryota; kingdom Metazoa; phylum Arthropoda; class Insecta; order Orthoptera; family Acrididae; genus Schistocerca; species Schistocerca cancellata. The sequence goes on along the minus strand of NC_064631.1, from coordinate 601,866,948 downwards.
ATGCGGTCGTGCATTATCCTGCTGAAATGTAGGGCTTCGCAGGGATCAAATGAAGGGTAGAGCCACGGATCGTAACACATTTGAAATTCAACGTCCACTGTTCAAAGTGCCGTCAATGCGAACAAGAGGTGACCGAGACGTGTAACCAATGGCACCCCATACCATCACGCCGGGTGATACGCCAGTATAGCGATGACGAATACACGCTTCCAATGTGCGTTCTCCGCGACGTCGCCAAACACGGATGCGGATATCATGATGCTGTAAACGGAACCAGCATCCGAAAATTGACGTTTTGCCATTCGTGCACCCAGGTTCGTCGTTGAGTACACCATGGCAGGCGCTCCTGTCTGTGATGCAGCGTCAAGGGTAACCTCAGCCATGGTCTCCGAGCTGATAGTCCATGCTGCTGCAAACGTCGTCGAAGTGTTCGTGTAGATGGTTGTTGTCTTGCAAACGTCCCCATCTGTTGACTCATGTATCGAGACGTGGCTGCACGATCCGTTACAAACATGCGGATAAGATGCCTGTCATCTCGACTGCTAGTGATACGAGGCCATTGGGATCCAGCACGGCGTTCCGTATTACCTTACTGAACCCACCCGATTCCATCTTCTGCTAACAGTCATTGGATTTCGACCAACGCGAGAAGCAATGTCGCAATACGATAAACCGCAGTCGCGATAGGCTACAACCCGACCTTTATCAAAGTTGGAAACGTGATGGTACGTATTTCTCCTCCTTACGCGAGGCATCCCAACTACGTTTCACCAGGCAACGCCGGTCAGCTGCTGTTTGTGTGTGAGAAATCGGTTGGAAATTTTCCTCATGCCAGCACGTTGTAGGTGTCGCCACCAGCGCCAACCTTGTGTGAATGCTCTGAAAAGCTAATCATTTTCATACCACAGAATCTTCTTCCTGTCGGTTAAATTTCGCGTCTGTAGCAGGTCATCTTCGTGGTGTAGCAATTGTAATGGCCAGTAGTGTACTTAGCGCGTAAGGAGCGCGAAGATAGCCTAAGAGAATTAAGACTCATACAGGCAATCGTTTTTCCTTCGCTCTATTCGCAAGTTGAACAGGAAAGGAAAGAGAAGTTGTGGTACAGGGGATCCTCCACCACACACTACGGTGTCTTACGGAGTGTCTAAGTAGAAGTAGATGTAGATGAAATGTTGTGTTGACACTTCTAAAATGCTCAGAAAAAGATTGCAATATCCTTTTAAGAAATCTCAACTTCAAAAACACGCCCTGGAAAGTAACACAAGTCATTAAAAAAAATAGTACTGCGTATATCAGCCCGCATCTCGTGGTCGTGCGGTAGCGTTCTCGCTTCCCACGCCCGGGTTCCCGGGTTCGATTTCCGGCGGGGTCGGAGATTGTCTCTGCCTCGTGATGGCTGGGTGTTGTGTGCTGTCCTTAGGTTAGTTAGGTTTAAGTAGTTCTAAGTTCTAGGGGACTGATGACCATAGATGTTAAGTCCCATAGTGCTCAGAGCCATTTGAACCATTTTTGAACTGTGTATATCTAGATTTACAATAGATTTCTGTGCCCTTCAAGCGAATTAAATCAGTTGTTATCATTTTTTTTAGATGAACTGGGAAGTAAATACAGTGACACGCTACGGTGGAGGCACTCGACAGACTGACTACAGTTAAAATAAATGTAAATGTCGTACGACCAGGGCCCCCGTCGGGTAGACCGTTCGCCGGTGCAAGCTTTTCGATTTGTCGGCAATTCGGCGACTTGCGCGTCGATGGGGATGAAATGATGATGATTAGGACAACACAACACCCAGTCCCTCAGGAGAGAAAATCTCCGACCCAGCCGGGAATCGAACCCGGGCACTTAGGATTGACTTTTTCTAGCGCTGACCACTCAGCTACCGGGGGAGGACACTGACTATAGTTGAGTCGGCGTTATGTCGGTGACAGTTGCAGTGAGCTGGGCGCGGCAGCTTCGCGATTTTGCAAACGTCTCAATGCCAACGCTTCAGGATCTTCTTACGCCGTCTCAACTACAGGAGGCCTTGGAAGGTCGGGCTTCCTGTTTGTCTGCGTCTGCTGCCAGCTTTATGCAGGTCTGACACGTTTCCGGAAAAGAGGCAGTCGCCGCTGCCGTATTTCCAGCCTCTGCACGTGGAAGCGCGCTGCCAGACGCGGTCCCGCTAGCTGCTAGCCTGGGGTACGGCGCGGCGCGTCCGCGGACCAGGCGGCTCGCTGCGGGCGCGGGGGCGGCGCCGCCTCCCGGATGCGGCCGGCGCATGGCGTCATCCGCGGTGATGGCGGCGCTCTTCATTTGAATGTAATGGACAATGGGCATGCAAATGCCCCGCGCGACTGCAGCTGAAGGCGCCGTGAACAGCCACGTGGGAAGCACGTGTTACATGCGCCAGGCGGCGTCCGCCGCTAGAGTCCGCCCGGGACGTCGTCTCCGTGTCGCGCCGGAGCTTCGCGAGCCGTCTCGCGTGTATTAACTAAGCGGAAAATTGCCTAGCCTTAAAATACTGGACATGGACAAGTATGTACGTTAGTAGTCTCAATTTACAAAAGAAGATTTTTGAGTAAATTGCCTTGGTTCAGGTCGAAAAAAATCGATTTTCGGCTTTCATCATATTTCGATAGATTAAGGTTTTATTTAAATAGTCTGAAAAGGATTTTTCTGAAAAAAATGTTTTTTCGACTATTAAAAGAGCATTTTCCTACCACGTGTGTTTACGTGCCACGCCAACTTTTGTCACCCACTTTTCTGCACATGTTATAGATACAGTAGAGCGTCGATTATCCGAAGTAATTGGTGGACATGGGTGTTCGGAAAACCGGTTTGTTCGGATAATCGAACTGTACATGCTCATTTGCCAAAAAGAAGTACTGTATGTGGTGTCACCGCCAGACACCACACTTGCTAGGTGGTAGCCTTTAAATCGGCCGCGGTCAGTTAGTATACGCCGGACCCGCGTGTCGCCACTTTCAGTGATTGCAGACCGAGCGCCACCACACGGCAGGTCTAGAGAGACTTCCTAGCACTCGCCCCAGTTGTACAGCCGACTTTGTTAGCGATGGTTTACTGACAAATTACGCTCTCATTTGCTGAGACGATAGTTAGCATAGCCTTCAGCTACGTCATTTGCTACGACCTAGCAAGGCGCCATTATCATTTGTTATTTATCTTGTGATGCATGTACCGTCAGACCGATGTTAACCAATTATGGATTAAAGTTAAGTATTCCAACAGCTACGACCTTTTTTGCTAAAGTCTAACTTCCTTAAATGCTCCAGACCTCACGCCAGCCTGCGTGAGCTTAAACGCGTGCCTTTCGGCTTCCTCATAGTGGCTTGGCTGTCTTGCCAAGTCACAACACTGTATAGTAAATTTATTTATAAAAACAGGCATCTCTTTTAGTGTTACAAAGTAACATACAAAGGCAACTTCAGTAGGAATATATAGTAATAATCTCGTACTTGTCCTTCATAGAAAGGATAACACGTTTACGTTTAAGCATTTTGTATCGTCATGTTCACTTCTTCACGCAGCAGCACACAAGTGGTCGTAACAGAGAACAGAAGGTGGCTGTTTGCACCGTGAGAAGCTCTTCTTGGGGGCGCGCAGTCCTTCAAACTGCGCGGAGCGGCACGCCTCAACTCTACGCTGGCGCAGCTGTTGCTGTGAACAGCTCTGACACAGCGGCGACTTCTGCCAGTGCCAAGCCGACAGAAGTGTGCTCATTGTTGAAACACGGCGACTGGCGGCTTGGCCGGTCAGCAGCTGCTTGTGAAGGCCCCATTAGAAGCAATGTTCCGCCAGCGGTGGACCAGTGCGGTGACTACTGTGGGAAACTGGGTTTGGGAGTGAGGGGGATGATGGGCGGTAGGGTGGGAGAGTAACAGGTGCGATCGAGTACACAGTTCTGTTAATCGGTCGTTCTGTTGACCGATGTTCCGATAATCGACGCTCTACTGTATTTATGTCCCCTACGTTGCACGTTAAGGATATTTTTTTTTTACTCCCTAGTGTGTTGGCTATCCTTGGAATGCAACGATCGGTATTCTTTTGTTTCTGCTGTTTGTAAACAACACGCTTTCAAACACGTGGTTAGTTTTGTTCAAGTGTGATCGTGAGTAGTTGTTATAGAAAACTTGCAGGTATACTATGGGCAGGCAATTAGGAGAAATAAAGAAAATCTGGAGGCAATGAAGAGAGATGTTTGGGTCATATTCTTCCATAGGTCTTCTATTGATAAGCCATGTCATGGATTGTGTCCACCAGGCGAAAATTCGTGTTGCAAATACAATAGGGCTTAGGCAACTGGACAATCTTATTCTCACCAGCATTCTCTTCCCGCTGCTGTTACCACAGCAGTTAAACCTATTTTCAGAGACTTGGCTCATCCTGACCTTCTAAGGAAATGTCTGCATGAGCAGACACAGAACCCAAATGAATGTTTCAACAGCATAATTTGTAACCTCCTTCCTAAAACTGCATTTGTAGGCATTCATACAATGAAACTGGGAGTTCATGATGCCGTTATTACATTCAGTTGTAGTAATTTTGGAAAGTGTTGGGTACTGAAAAACTGGGAATTAATCCTGTTGAAAATATGATTACTGGGCTGCAACATTGCGATAAAATGACGATAGCCGATGCAGACAGGTCTGCGTCTAACATGACCAAGAAAGCAAGGCAAACATCCAGGAAGGTGAAAAAGAAGCTGGAAGACATGCTAGAGGCCAAAGAAGGCAGTTTTAATTAACTGTAAGTAACAAATTTCAAAAGTTTTTTCTTTGTCAATTTCCCAGAAACTAAAATTTTCAGTACATATGTCCCATTATATCAGAAACTATCACAGATAAATAAATGAAATTTTCAGAGACTCTGCATAACATAAAAAGCCATCTCTGGTACTACATTCATTAATAGTCCCTCTTTAGCAAGTTTACAAAAATATTTTCTGCAGAAAAAGTTTAATATTTTTTGTTAATAAATTTAAAAAAGTATTTCTTAAAAACTATAAAATGGATAAAGTAGATTTTAGTACAGTTGACTCTATTAGCATCATGTAACATACAGTAAAAATATTAAGGTCCTGCATCAAATAGTTTTTTTCAGAAATGGGTCAAATACTTGACTAAATTAACGTGGGTTAGATAGGCAGGGTGTGGTCCCCTTAAGCGGAGCGAAAACAGAGGCTCACTATAAATTTCACAATAGCCGAATGTAGGGTAGGACATGGACAAATGCGATATCAAACTGACCAGCGTGAGATCTAATTTTGCGAAACAGCGTTTACTTGCATGAAAGTAACCAGCGTAATTAAAATAAAATTACTTAGTGATCGGAAGGAAAATTTTTGTCTGACTTTCTGTAGCCAAACTAAGAGTGGGAAAGAGACCAATGGGGTATCAAATTTCCCATCGGTAGTTCTAGTTTTGATAAAGTATTTAATTTCCTAATAAGTAAGAAAAACTTATTTAACAATTTAAGGCGAAAATGAAATAGCTAGACATTAAATGAAATGTTGAAAAGTGCATCTCTTCAAGGACTAGTAATTTTGCCCATAAAAAGTTGCACAGATGTGATATTTAACTGTAAAATGATTTTGTGTGACTCAACTAGTAAATTCAGGAAATTCCGAAAACATAAGACTCTAAGACGACAAACGCGGGCCGGCCGGAGTGGCCGAGCGGCTCTAGGAGCTACAGTCTGGAACCGCACGACCGCTACGGTCGCAGGTTCGAATCCTGCCTCGGGCATGGATATGTGTGATGTCCTTAGGTTAGTTAGGTTTAAGTAGTTTTAAGTTCTAGGGGACTAATGACCTCAGAGGTTAAGTCCCATAGTTCTCAGAGCCAAAAGAACCATTTGAAAACAAACGCGACGTCAATAAGATCATGCTTTCTGAAAAAACTTGAAATAAAAAAGAAATTGAAATAAAAGTTAGTCAAACATTTTGTGAAATTATAAGTTTAGAAGTAAGAAATAAAATTCAATAGGGAAACGTTTCATGCACTTTCTAATTGCGCCAGAAATAATATACAGCAAACTACGTTTGTCAAGTGTTATTCAAATCTATTTCATTTCTTAGTTTTAGACAAATCATTTCTCGAAACGTTTGATCGACTTCTAATTGTTCTTTATTTATTTCCCTTGACCGCTAATTTAATGATTGGTTTCCATTGTGCTAGCCATTGTCTTAAGATCATGAAACTACCGTTATCATGTGTAACTCATTAAAACATGATCGACTGTACAGTGTGTAACGTGTTACATACGATGAAGTCAGCTTTATCATTTGAACATCATTCCTAGCGGAATCGAAACACGTCATATCATTGTATACACTTGCGGTCTAGGCAGAAAAATCTAATTGGATAGCATTTGTCAATGTCATTGCCATACTTTATGAAAGCCTTACAGATGCAACAGTGCAAGATAGTTCTCTGGAAGAGAAGGCCAACATAATAGGCCGTAGAAACGCTACATAGAAAACAGTATTTATGACATCAGAAGTACTCTAAAATATTTAATAAGGGATATTGGGCAAACAAGCAAGGCAAAAAATTCAAATAAACGGGTGACGACTACTCAAAAAACCGGTTTACAAAAATCTCCTGAGAGGTAAGGATGCACTAGCATCGGAAAGCGTATTGTATAGCAAAAAATACCTTCAGCAAAATACTCATCTAAAAAACTTAAAGTAAAACTGTACAACAAACTAGTGAAACCAGAATGTCTTGAGTTAAATCACAGCCTTCATAAATTGGGGATATTGGCAAGAAGAATTATAGGGAAAATATTAGGCTCTCGAACAACGCAGCATTTTGAAAAGTAACTGAGATTTATCACAGCATAAAAAACATATCAGAAACAACAAGCTCGAGGAGATTACTATTTTTGAACGATTTTACTGGGTTTAAAGACAACAGACTCAACAAGGAGGTCTTCACATATTTTAGGGAAAATAAATTACCGACCACCTGGATTCAAGACATAAGCAAATACAACCAAAAGTATTGCAGAGAGAGATTTTCTGGAAAAATGTTTAAAACTGGAAGGATTCCAAGGTAAGATGAAACAAGTACTAGCACAAAGTGGTCTGAAGGAAGGGAAAAGAAAAATAGTGAAGAATGAAGGAACAGTATAAGAATAGGAAAAAACAACAAAGGATTAAGAACTGAAATTAGAACATGGCCCCAAGAAGACAGTAAAGCAAGAAGAAGAATTAATTTTCCGGTGCTTCTTGAGGGAACAGGACAAAAACGTTACGTACAACACACATTCCTGACGTTTTGCAAAATATTATGTACTTGATCACGAACTGGCTTGTTATGCAATCGTCAGGGGACAGCTGAATGTCGCAACCACAGATAAAATGACTTGCGGCTTGCAGAGATATTATTCATACATACAAGATGAAGGAAAACAATCTGAGAGAGGCGGTTTAAGTCACGGTCTGGCATTGGCATCATAACCAAAACATCCTGGATCCCGAGTTCGCACTCTTATGACCTATATAAATGAAAATGTAAATATTCGTTTCTTTGAAATCTCCAATCTCCGGAAGTTCTTCACCTTACGAATTAGGTTTGACACAACGTTGCATTCGAATACGAATAACATACACCGATGAGCCAAAACATTATGACCACCTGCTTAATAGCGTGTTGTTCCACTTTTCAACAATACAATAGTGATTCTGCTTGGTATGGATTCTACAAATCTTTAAGATTCCAGAAGTAAGGGGCACCAGATGTGTATGCACGGGTCAAGCAGTTCCCGCAAATTATAGGACGGTGGTCTACGGGCAATCAGCTGGCGCTCGATGTGTGCTCGATTGGGTGCAGATCAGGCACATTTGCTGGCCAAGGAATCAATGTGAGTTCACTATAATATCCCTCGAACCCTGTAGCACGATTCTGACCTTGCAACACGGCCAGTTCAACGGAAGATGTCATCGCCCTAGTGGGAGACTTAAGCATGAAGCGAAGCAGCTGGTCCGCAATAATGGTCACGTACTTCACAGCCTTCGGTTGACACCACAGATTCTGTGGAAAACTAGGTCAGTGAACCCTATAGCATAATTCTGCCTCTGCGGCGTGCATCTGTGGCGCGGTACATGTTTCGTGCAGCCATTCCCGAGGATGACGTGTAAGCATCCAACCGTCGCTACAAGAAATAGATTCATTCGACTGGCGACACGTTTCTATTGATTCGCGGTGAAAAATCAGGGATGCTGTGCACACTGGAGTCGTAACTAACGTGATCATATGTCCCACTTTCAAGCTGTCTGTCCCGTTGTCCCAGCCAGAGCAAAAATGTCCCTCTTTTGCAAACAGACCAAACGATAATTGATCTGACGTCCCCCTATCGGCCCATATTCATTACGTTTGAAACGCGCAGGCGATGGCGGCAGCGCGGGCGGCGTGGAGAAAAGAAAACGAGTAACATGCGAGAGCGAGACAATGCTGCGGCTAAACTCGGCCAATAATAACACGGCGCGAGTGCCAGTTTGACGCGCGGCAACATTGTTTCGTTTTACTTTGTATTTGAATGTACGGACGCACGTGCACAATGAAACAACTCATTCAACGTTTTAAAGCTGCCACTTCCAGCTCCTCAATGCTTTTTCCCAAAAGAACCGATTTACCGACTTCGAAGGATTTGCATATAGCTGCAGTGCAAGGTGCATGGGCGTATTATACGGTTCAAGGTGCCTCCAATTTAATTCAAACATGTTTTAACAAAAAAAAAATTAGACGTGCTCGTGCAAAATCCAAGAACTGCAGAACCAAGAACTATAGAACTGCATATAAAACAGACACCCAATCGCACTCTCCACGGTGACACGACGACTGCAAGTGCTGGTCTCTTTGCCAGACGACCAGAACACGGTGTTCCTTTGATACCTACACATGGGCGGCACTTTTTACGATTGAACTTTGAGCATACAGAACTGGATAAACGAGAAGTAACATCGCGTGGCTTATCGGATGAGAGCAGATTCAGTTTGAGCAGTGATTCAGGAGATAGCCTAACCTGGCGAGAGGTGGGAACATGCCCAGGAACATTGTCGAGCATTTTCGTTTCGGTGGTCCATGCGTGATGTGGAGAAGCATAATGTTGCACGGGTATACTGGTCTAATTTTTGAACACGGTACACTCAACGATAACGTTATTGCGATAGCGTACTGCTTCCCCACGTGTGTCTTTTCAGGGGCGTTTCCGGCCCCAACTTCATTTCATGGATGAGAATGCGCGACCGCATCGAACGGCGCAGGTAAAAGACCTCTTGGAACGAGAGGACGTTCGGCGGCTGAAGTAGCCTGCACTCTTCTCAGACTTAAATTCCACGGAGCCCGTGTGGGATGGGCTGAGGAGACTTATTGCCGAACGACCACTTGCGTCCTGATGTTGTCAATCGCGCTGGTTGAGCAACGGAACGACCTCACCTACCGCAAGAATTCCATGTTAATCTTGTGGCCAGCCTGGGAGCACGCTGCCGAGCGTGCGTGCCACCCGAGGTGTTCACACACCTTATTAAGACCCACGTCTCATCTTTGTAAAGTTCAGCGGAGCATCACAAATCGCGCTGACTTTAGTGTAATTATTATCTCTGAATAAAAGTGTCACTTCTATTCTTCTCATTGGGTATTTCGTTTAGTTACCTTCTGTACTCTACTGTAGCAGTTCTTTCTGTGGTGTCACCGCCAGACACCACACTTGCTAGGTGGTAGCCTTTAAATCGGTCGCGGTCCGTTAGTATACGTCGGACCCGCGTGTCGCCACTATCAGTGATTGCAGACCGAGCGCCGCCACACGGCAGGTCTAGAGAGACTTCCTAGCACTCGCCCCAGTTGTACAACCGACTTTGCTAGCGATGGTTCACTGACAAAATAGGCTCTCATTTGCCGAGACGATAGTTAGCACAGCCTTCAGCTACGTCATTTGCTACGACCTAGCAAGGCGCCATTACCAGTTACTATTGATACTGAATCATGTACAGTTAAGAGCGACGTTCACCATTAATGGATTGAAGTTAAGTATTCCACCAGTTACTTCCGTTTTTCCTAAATTCTAATTTCCTTGTCCTGTTCCAGACCTCGTGCCAGCCTGCGTGAGCTAAAACGCGTGCCTTTCGGCTTCCTCTAGTAACACGGTGTTGGCTCTCCTGCCAACCACAACACTTTCTGTGTATGGTTCAAGTTTCTTCGAGCTGTGTTACTCAACAATGACACATCATATCGATATTACTTTCGTCCTCAAGTTTCTCACACTTGTACAGTTGTACTCATTGTGATATTCCCACTAGAAGTGTTCCTCAAACCATTGCTGCGTTGTCTTGGTTATCCGAGAGGTCGGTTGCGGGGTGCGTTTGGCTAACCAATGTATACAGATTGTCAGACGGTAGGTTTATGTAGCGCTCGCTGATGCACGTTGGTGAGGGGGACAGTTCCATCCAACACGATAAATCGATGTCCTGCCTGACCGTTGTCACCTGTCAAGCAGAATATATCTCTTCACGTGAGTTCGTTTGTGCTAATTTTGGTATCCCTGCCAAGCAGCGGTCGACGTGAACTTCGCAACATTTCTGACACAACCGTGGAAGTCACCAGTGCGGGATTCATTTCACCGCCGTAAACATTGCTCTCATGACCTTCATGGGCAAAACCTTGGACGTGGTCGCTACATAAAGAGCTCACCTCTGCAACACGCAGTGAGTTCTTATATCTCCAATACTTCCCAGCTACGTCATTTATTAGATCAGAGTATGGAATTTTTTATCTCTAGATTTTTGGCTGTTTACTTGTAACGCTTGTATCGGAACTTGAGCTGCATCTTCGTTTCGCTAGGAAGTTAGTACATCGCATCTCTCCTCAGCAAATACCGACTGTGCTGTACTGAATTTGTGGTTGTTAGTATACGTATCCGCTTCTCCGGAGCTAATACAACACAAAAATCTTATCCTGTAATTAGCGTGTGCCAACATTTTCCATGACTCGTCTGGGGCGGCCATGGTGGCCGAGCGGTTCTAGGCGCTCCAGTCCGGAACCGCGCGACTGCTACAGTCACAGCTTCGAATCCTGCCACGAGCATGGATGTGTGTGATGTCCTTAGGTTAGTTAGGTTTAAGTAGTTCTAAGTTCTAGGGGACTAATGAGCTCAGATGTTAAGTCCCATAGCGCTCAGAGCCATTCGAACCATTTCACTCATCTGGAAAGGAAACGATTTTTGATACTTCAGGATTCCAACAGCGAGGACGGTGACTGTAGAACAGCACTGAACTGTTGAGAGGTTGTTGCAGTTCTCGTATCTCTGTGGCCGTTGACTATACTTGGCTTCTGGTATCTGATCTACCAAGTGGCCCACGCAACCTGCGAGCGCTTAGTTGGTGTCATCGTCCCTGGGTCGGCACCTCAAATACTGGGGTCTGGCTAAAATTCACCCTTTAATGACGATTTGGTAATCACTGCTAAGCCCGGAATACTTTAAATGTCTCGGTCTGCTCAGAGAAATATCTAAAGCAAAGCAGGACTACTTCTATCTCCAGCAAAAATGAACAAACTCAGAGAAACTTTTAGTGAAATAAAGAATAGAATGTCACTTTCGAGCCGGCCGCGGTGGCCGAGCGGTTCTAGGCGCTTCAGCCTGGAACCGCGCGACTGCTACGGTTGCAGGTTCGTATCCTGCCTCGGACATGGATGTGTGTGATCTCCTTTGGTTAGTTAGGTTTAAGTAGTTCTAAGTTCTAGGGGACTGATTACCTCAGATGTTAAGTCCCATAGTGCTCAGAGCCACTTTCGTAAAACCTTCTCTAAATTATCAAAGTTGTCCTTCCCGATCCTGAAAAGAAGTTGGCGCGCAAATCACCAAATTCAACCATTAGTATATCACCAAGGTTCCACTACAATCAGGAAGCACAAAAAGCTAAATCTAACCCCTGCATCTACATCTACACCACTATATATTCTGTAATTCTTTACAGCGAAGCGCCGTTTAAATTTTCTGACTAGCATTTACAATCATACAATCATACATCAACAACAACCCATTAGCTTCATCGTAATTCACAACACTCTCGGTGGATGTCTCTTTAAAACATTACATACGGATCAAAACTTTTACATGAAAGTGAACATTCAGTATTATATTTTGGTATTGAAGGTACAACCGGCACCAACGTGATAGTCTTAGCCTCCCGCCGCATTATGCGGGGGTCGTTCAATAAGTAATGCAACACATTTTATTTCTCGGCCATCTCGATTGCAGAAATAAGTAATTTGTTGTGGGACATTGTGGAATATTCTCGCTTCAGTCCCTGCAAAATCATCAAGATCCGAGAGGTAGCGACGCGGCAAGTAGCCTTCAAAATTGCTTCTGTTACGGAGGTGCATCCCGAGCATGGAGCTATCATTAAGTGTCTTTTGGCAGAAAATCAGAGCATCGCAGGTATTTGTAGGCGCTTGTTGAATGTCTACGAACATCTGGCAACGAACAAAAGCACGGTGAGTCATTGGGCGAGGCGTCTGTCACCATCGCAACAAGGTCGCGCAAACCCGTCCAATCGTCCGCATGCCAGCTGGCCGCAAACACTGTGGACCTTGCAATACTGGAACGTGCGGTCACTCTAATTCGAGATGATCGACAGATCATAATCAAACATCTAAGTGAACAACTGGACGTCTCTGTTGGTAGTGCTGACAATCTCGTCCACCTGTTGGAGTACTCAATGGTGTGTACCCGGTAGTTTCCTCGCCGCCTAACGGGTGATCATAAAGAGCTACACAGGACTATCTCTGCGGAATTTCTTGCACGTTACGAGACTGATCATGACAGTTCTTTGTCACACATCGTCACAAGCGATGAAACATTGATTCATCAATTCGAATCAATATGGTAATCCATGGAGTGGCGCCACACCACTTCTCCATTGAAGGAAACGTTCAGAGCCACTCCCGTAGCCGATAACGCCATTTCGTAGGTTTTCTAAAATTCTGAAAGGGTTATTCTGCTTATGTCCTCCAAAAAAAAAAAAAAAAAATGGTTCAAATGGCTCTAAGCACTATGGGACTTAACATCTGAGGTCATCAGTCCCCTGGACTTAGAACTACTTAAAAGTAAGTAACCTAAAAGACATCACACACATCCCTGCCAGAGGCAGGATTCGAACCTGCGACCGTAGCAGCAGCGCGGTTCCGGACCGAAACGCCTTGAGCCGCTCGGCCATGATGTCCTCCCTCACGGTGTGAAGTCTGCTGTGCTACCGTCAGTAAATTGAAAAACCGACTGCACCGTGTTCGTCACCACAAAAATGCAAACGAAATTCTCCTTCTCCCACGACAACGCAAGGCCTCACACAAGTCTGTATACCCGAGAGAAGCTCACATAACTTTAATGGACTGTTCTTCCTCATCCATCCCACAGCCCGGGTGTCACATATACCGATTTTCATCTGTTTGACCCAATGAAGGACGCACTCCACGGGAAGCAGTACGTGGCTGATGGGAAGGTTGCTGATGCATCAAGACCTTCACTGCGACGTCGACCGGTAGAGTGGTGCCGTGCGAGCATAGGAGGCTCTCCCAGTCAGGTGGAGGGCGTAACACGCTGCGTTGAGCGGCTCCTAAGTGCACCAGGCACACCAGTAGCGTCGATTCATTCCGGTAAATGTCCGCCCCGATAGCTGAGTGGTCAGCGTGACGGATTGCCGTCCTACGGGCCCGGTTTCGATTCCCGGGTGTGTCAGGGATTTTCTCCGCTCGGGGACTTGGTGTTGTTCTGTCTTCATCATCATTTGATCCCCATCCGGCGCGCAAGTCGCCCAATGTGGCGTCAAATGTAATAAGATTTGCACCGAGGCGGCCGGACCTGCCCCGCAAGGGGCCTCCCGGCCAATGACGCCAAACGCTCATTTCCCATTCCGGTAAACGGAGAGAGGTGGCGCAGTGGTTAGACACTGGACTCGCATTCGGAAGGACGACGGTTCAATCCCGCGTCCGGCCATCCTGATTTAGGTTTTCCGTGATTTCCCTAAATCACTCCAGGCAAATGCCGGGATGATTCCTCTGAAAGGGCACGGCCGACTTCCTTCCCTAATCCGATGAGACCGATGACCACGCTGTATGGTCTCCTTCCCCAAACCAACCAACCAACCATTCCGGTAAATTAGCTTTCCTGTAACACTTGTTCTTATTAACAAGCAAATGAAAGCACCCCCTCCCCATCACGCCGTCAGCCGTCGTTCCCTCGGCATTTCTTCACATTCGTAACAAATCAGGGCGTTAGTCCACATGATTAAATCATCAACGAAAAATCGGGACGGCCGCACTATAAGAGGAACGTCACAAGGTGAGTGTTGAAAGGTGGCTACACTGAGCCACAGCGCCAAAGATCGCGCCAGAGAGTATTGTTCCGCTGCCTCCACTGGCAGTGCTTATTGAGACGTAGCGGCAGGCAGTGCTTGCCGAGAAGTTGTGGTGGACACTGCTTGTCGTGAAGTCTGAGTGAGATGTGGTAGTGGAGAGTGTTGTTCCATGTTTCATGCAGTGGTTTGATGGGAGAGATAGTAGATGTTGTTCTAATGGAGATATTGTAATGGTCAGAGTGCATTTCGTCAATATATATGGAGGTAATAAACTCTTTTTTCCTTTATTCTTTCAGTGTCCTGAATAGTGTGTCATGACAGGTTCAGTCAACAAAGCATCTGGCGTGTGTTCTTGTATTAGAGTGTAATTCTGATTTTCTTGCGCAATTATAGTATTTCTAATTTTCTTTTATCATGTCAGTATAATTGGTATTTAAAAATTCTTGTCTTGTTGAAGAAGAACCGTGCCAGATGTGCGTTGAGTCATACTACCACATACAGAACAGCTACACTTGTGTTTGTTGTTTCGTAGGTTTTATAGTTGCTGGGGACTTAATTAATTAATTGTGCTAACAGAAATTTTCTTACATTCTTTGTTGTCATTCTAAGCAGTCAGATATCGTACTAAAACTAGTCAGGGCCAGCCGTTTACGAGACTTGCGTAATCGGACTTACAGCTACTAAAAAAAATTTTCATTAAGATTTAATAAAGCCCCCATGCAGTGTACCATGGGCTGCCCATCCGTTCTACATTCTGCTGCAGTCGACGGCTTCCACTGTTAACAAGTTGTTTACCGCTCCAGGTGACTTCGACCTGAGGTGATTTTCGCGTAAGAGGTAGTCATGATACACCAATTCCGCGGTTAGCTTGTGGAAGGTCCAGAGACTGCACGGCCTTCCAGTGTACCAGACCTTGGGAATCCGCAATCTGACAGCGATGAACTTACATCGTCTGAAGGCGCTCCAAGCACACACTTGAGCCACCAAACAGATGCAAGAACACTGTCTTTTCACCGCAGGTGCCACCTAGATTGTGATACGGTCGTATCATATTAAGTAACATTCCATTAGACGTGCATTAGTCTCTTTGATCGATCCCTTTAATTTTAGATAATGTATAATGGGCGATCAAGAAGTACCATTCGAACGCCGTACAATCCTTCAATCCGTATGTCGATCAGGCAAAAACGCCGTGAGCAGTGAGGCAGTGAAGATACGGCCTAATGCTGCGTGAAGAAGTCCGTGTGAGAATGACGCGAATATCCGGCTGGATTCCCGAATATCCAAGATGTGAAGTCCGTAACTGCCTACTGCACATCCTCGTCCGATAGGAATCGTCGACTCTTTAAGGTCTCTTTTATAGGACCAAAGGTCCTGTAGGGCGGCTGCTAGAGTGTCTCCCGCTTGAGCTGGTGTGACTTCTTGGTTGCAACATTTGCGATGTGTGGGCGCGCGTTATTCTGAAGGAGCAACAAAAGTGTGGTTTTCGTCATATGTGCGGCGCCATACACACTCTTCATTCGCCGACGGATGTTTGTCGGTGTTTGTCCTTCGGCTGCCAAGAAAAGAATAACAACAAGATGGTCTGTTTGGGCGCATTTGGTATTAATATCGTTATAGGTCACTTAAGTTTTTGCATTATCTGGACGCACGTCGAAAAGACACGAATGCCACGCCATACTCTTACCTACGCGTTGGTGCTTATATAGGCGCCTCGGAGACACGCTACGTTACATATACGCTACAACAATGCCCTGAAGCGGAAACTTTTTGATCACCCCTTATAATATTATTATATTATCCGAGGGTTGTCCACAAAGTAAGTTCCGTTTCTATTTCCATCCACGGCAGCGCTACGATCGCAGTGCCGAGCATGCTCGGCAGTTACTCTGACTCATGCGGAAAACACGTACACCATTTTCAGATCGCTGCTGCCGACGTATGCTTAGTAGTGCTTCTTTATAAAGTCAGCCGTACGTAACTGAAAATGCCGCCGCGTTTGAAATCAGATCAGTGATTCGTTTTCTAAACGCAAAGAAAGTTAAACCAAAGATAATTCATCGGCAAATCTGCGAGGTTTGCGGACAAAACGCTATGAGTGATTTAGTGATTAGAAGATGGGTCAGATTGTTCAATGAAGGACGTGATCAGGATCACGATGAAGAACGAAGTGGACGCCCGTCTGTGGTTACTGATGAACTGGTTCACACAATTGAAGAGAAGATTAAGCACAATCGTTAAAGTTTACACTTATTGCCCTTGATATGGAAGTTCCGCATATCTCACGATCACTAATTCATGAAATTGGTACTGGAAAACTGAAATTTCTAAAACTTTGCTCACATTGGGTACCCAAAATTCTTACTGAAGGACACAAAATCATCGGATGGGCAGTGAACTTCAGTTTTTGACACGCTACAATGAAGAAGGCGATGGTTTTCTTTCTCGGATAGTCACGGGGAATGAAACATGGGTATCGTACGACACTCCTGAAACAAAACGGCAATCAATGTAATGGAGGCACACTTCATCCCCAACGAAGGTTAAGCCTAAGAAAATCTTGAGACCTCGAAAAGTCATGTGCACCGTTTTTTTGGACAGAAAAGACATTTTGCTGATTGATTTCCTACACGAGGCCAAAAAATTAATGAACATGGTTACTGTGAGACCATTAAGAAATTGCGCCGCGCAGTACAGAACAAGCGCCAAGGATTACTTTCAAAAGGTGTTTTTTTCCACTGTAATGCCCGACTTCATACGCCGATTGTGACCAAACAACTCTTACGCGAATTTCACTGGGACGCGTTAGATCGTTCTCCGTACAGTCCGGACCTCGCTCCTAGCGACTTTCATATCTTCTTACACCAAAAATCTATCCTTGGTGGTCAACACTTCAACGATGATGACGAGCTGAAAGAACACGTTACCACATGGTTGAATACACAGGCGGCAACCTTCTATGAAGAAGGCATACTAAAACTTGTGCCACGCTATGACAAGTGCCTACAAAATTTCGGAGGCTATGTTTAACAGTTAGAGATTTTTGTCAAATATTTTTTCTGTATCTGCACATGTTTGTTTTATATAACCAAACCGAAACTACTTTGTGGACATACCTAGTATTACTAGGGTACAGTATAAAAAAAAACTGGAAACACTGATTTTGAGAGTTCTGTGGAGATATCATTGAATGGAGCGAAACGAGTTGTTTAGTTCGAAATCCTTTAAGTCAGTCTTAAATTCAGCCACACGACATTACCTACATATTTAATATGCTCGGGAAGTTGTTAAGTACGTGTGTATCCATTTATCTGCCTTGTTTCTTCGCCAGTGTTAACTACTACATTCAATACCTAGTTTTTAAAAGAGGCTCCAATATACGTTTCCGTTTTCTAAACGTAGTTTCCGCAGCTCATTAATGAATGGAATTACGCAGAATAAACTAGTTCATATTTATACCAGCTATAACAGCACTCTTGCACTTGCAAATGTAGCTGAAGTAAGATATTTATTATTGCCGTCGGTCCCAACGCAAACTTAAAAATAGACGTTCTGGTGTTTCATTATTTGAGTAGACTACTTTCCTAGATTTTGGAAGCCAATGAGCTGTAATAAACTGTAAGTTCTGAACCCTGACTAAGTCTAATGATAATCCGTTTTCTCTGAGCCATCTTTCGATGTTTTCAATTATTACGATAGATCCATTTTCAATAACAGATCTACACTTCTGATTCCTATACTGCAAAAAGGACAAAAGTTAGCATCATTTGACAATCCCAGTGAAAAATGATTTATATGTACTACGATCAACAGCGGACATGCACTGAAGCGCCATGGTACACCAAATCTCATTGTTACAATTTCTGACCTCCTACTGTTAAGCGATCGACAGGTAACTGATAGGCTCTGTTTTCTGTCCTACAGATAAGCTAAAATACTTTAACATTCTGTGTTTAGTATACCGCAATATTTAAAATTCCGCGTAAGAATACCGTGGTTCATGCAATCAAAAAACACGGCACGAGTAACAAAATTTTCGCAGTAGTAACAATTTCTGATTTATTGATTCTAGTGTATCATCTGTCAGGGTAAATACAGCCTAGTATTAAGGACACAGTCTTAATCGCGATTGTTTTTATTTAGTGCCGACCGGTTTCAGCCCATCGCCACACCTCGGTACACGTGACCCCACCAGCAGTCGACCATATGTTCGCCCTGAAGATGGCCCCTGCAGTGGGCTGAAACCGGTCGGCACTAAATAAAAACAATCGCGATTAAGACTGTTTTCTCAATATTGAATTAATTTATAGCGATCGCTGTTTAACCACACCAAGTTATCCAAACATCTAAATACAGCCTGTTGGTTTGTCAGTTCCTTCGATGACTAGCAAACTTAAGTCACAAAGCTGATCCGACATAACGTGAGCTAGTGGTTTGTGATAATAGGTGACAGTGCGAATATGTATCGAAAGCCTGCCGAAAGTTGACGTGAGCTTGTGGTTTGTAATAACAGGTGACAGAGCGAATATGTATCTAAAGCCTGCCGAAAGTTGACGATCGTCATATCAACCTTGGCACCATGGTAGCCATCTGAATCGTATGGACAAACGGGCGAGTTGTGTTTGTCGTGCTTTATCGCTGCTCCAAAGAAACAGGGATTAAGTTTTAAGCTGCGACTGTAGCTTGTTAGATAGCTGTCATATTGGTTGTTTGTATTCAAGCATCAGAGTCTAAGTACCGCTAAGGATTTTTTCTTCGATAATACTATCAATTTTCGCTGTTTCATTTGCTCTTCACACTTGGTTCGGCTTCGCACGGCTTTAGCGGACCGTTCGCAGATCCTTTCTTGAGTGCCACGCTGCATTCACGAGTTGGCCTGCACCTCCAGAGGCATTCTCAGAATTTCTGACGCCAGTGAAGTTTTGCGGAGGTTGCTTTGCAGTGCCGAAGTAACGATCGTTGCGACCCGAAAGTTGAGAATAGTGCGTCAGTAACGTTTTTATCTTCTTCCCGAACAGAAAATTACTATCCGGGAAGTCGAAACATTTCCGCGTTAATGACGTCAACGTATATCCTTCGCCTGTACAAGTTACTAGAAATGGTACCAGGCAGAACCATGATCAGGTTCTTAGATGTTATTGACGCATTCCGGTTGACAGTTTATGATGTAACTAGTTTCACTTTGAAGTTCAATATGGAACCGTCCGTAAACGATATCATCAGAAAATAATGTTCCGAAATTTCCGATTTATTGAAGGAGGTGAAACAAGAAGTTGTAGAGAAGAGAACAGTAACTTTGTTATCGTATGTTATTGGTTATGTAAACACGTACGCTTACTTTAGGGTCTTCGCCATTTCCTAGTTTTTAGAAGCTGCTGCACTTGGTGTATAAATGTCGCTGCAGGTTGTCGCTTACGACTGTAACGGAATTTGACAATGGTCTTACACCTTGACGCCAATGATGCAACTCCTTGTGCCGAGGAAAGGTGTTGTGATATATCTGAGTGCAAATAAACCCATATCTTTGCGAATACGTTTTAAAACGTTTATTGTTACATTTGTGAATGTTGAAAACCAGCTTCTTCTTCGTCTTAACTTTTGGGCAATATAGCATATTACGGTGCCCGTGTCGTGCAACATTGTGCAGTAATATTTGACTGCCCATTTTTTCCAACTGATTATGCCACCTCAAAGTATTTTAGTCAAACTCAGGTTAACTGAAATTCTATCAGAATACTGAGACACCACTGAAATATAAATTCCACGGCAGGCAATAGACTTAGTTTTGGGTAGGGAATTAAAAAATGTAATTAACGAATTTCTAGCGCCTACAAATAATTGGAGCATTTCCTAAAGAAGAAATTCCCTCAGAAAACATCTTGGTTTTTCTTGTCGTAACTAAATCAGATGATCAGTAATCACCTGTTTTGAAAACAGTACAGGCCTACAGTAACCAAAAGAGTCTGAGAAACCGAACGTTTCAGGCATTTTCTACAATTAAATTGTACATGCAAGTCCGGTAAGTTTCAGAGGCATAATGTGCTAGCGGAACATGTCTCTTTGCAGCGAAAGCGGAGTTACGTATACGATTAACAGCGGGAGAAACCGGTTAAAGACAGCATGAACATTTTCTGTCGTTAGTCGGCAAGATTCCTCCATTTTTCAGTCGAGCACTTATTCTTTCATTTTACTTTTCTTATTTTTTGGGGTGATGAAAATATTTAGTCACCACTGATTTTCTTAGCACGGTTTACTTTGATCTCCACACGACCGCTTCGAGTTTGCCGTAAGTGGCACCCTTTTCCATTTCCACACGTATGAAACACGTAGCATTTTTGGTACTTTAGCTACAGTTTAATTCCAGTCCTTAAACAGAATATTTGTGGAAAGATGGGACTAGCTCAGTGGATCTAATTCTTGTGTCAAAGTATATCCTTCCATCCACCAAAATTAAATGTGAATATGGCACAAAATTAGCTCTCTTACCCGGTATCAAATTGACGTCCAGTGCCTATTGCTTTCGAATAACACATCATCTCTTCTCGTTGCTTAAACAAAACGAGACACACAGTGCGTAATTTTTATGACCTGTGGATGAAATGAAACGAAGAATCGCAAAAAAGTTGAATCAAGGAGCAACAACACATATATTCAGTTTCTTTCTCCTTGCCTTGTCGTAAATTTTATATCAACCCAAGTTAACGAATATGTAACCATAGCGCAACTCTCTCGCTTTTGAGCCTAATTCTACGTTAATTAACAGCAGGCGGTTCAGATGAAAAGGAATGGAGATCTCCATATGAGGAGTCATAGAAGTGGGAAAGACAAATACGAGTACATGGAAGGTAATTGCTACGAAATCTTGGATTCAAGTGGATTGCTCGACGAAAGAAGTACAAAAGTGTTCAAAAAAAGACAGAAATACAGCTATGTAAGTCACGCAGCAATGAAATAAACAGGAAATGCAGGGAAAGTAAAGCGAATTTGCTGCACAAAAAATGCGGAGAAATCGAAAAAGAAATGGCCGTTGGAAGCACAAAGAGAAAAACTGTCCAGATGTATCGACACTCGAGAACTGTATCTAAGTCGCAATGCCAAGTATAACGTCCCTTGGGCCAGATTAGGAGAACTGTGATTTCTTGAATATTTTTCCACGATAATAAGCAATTATATTTGTCATATGTAAAAGAAACTCTACTGAAAGTCAAGGAATAATGCGATTATAAAGAAAAACTATTATCTGTAACATAAGTGTTATTATTATCTTTGTTCTTTTTGGTATCGGCGTGAAACGAAAAGGCGCCAGACGCTCTCTGGCTTTGTCTTGTTCGGACAGGGCGCCATTGTGCGCACTCTTACATAATAAGGTGTCTACATATTTTATTATTTGAGCAGTGCGCTCGAATATACACTCCTGGAAATGGAAAAAAGAACACATTGACACCGGTGTGTCAGACCCACCATACTTGCTCCGGACACTACGAGAGGGCTGTACAAGCAATGATCACACGCACGGCACAGCGAACACACCAGGAACCGCGGTGTTGGCCGTCGAATGGCGCTAGCTGCGCAGCGTTTGTGCACCGCCGCCGTCAGTGTCAGCCAGTTTGCCGTGGCATACGGAGCTCCATCGCAGTCTTTAACACTGGTAGCATGCCGCGACAGCGTGGACGTGAACCGTATGTGCAGTTGACGGACTTTGAGCGAGGGCGTATAGTGGGCATGCGGGAGGCCGGGTGGACGTACCGCCGAATTGCTCAACACGTGGGGCGTGAGGTCTCCACAGTACATCGATGTTGTCGCCAGTGGTCGGCGGAAGGTGCACGTGCCCGTCGACCTGGGACCGGACCGCAGCGACGCACGGATGCACGCCAAGACCGTAGGATCCTACGCAGTGCCGTAGGGGACCGCACCGCCACTTCCCAGCAAATTAGGGACACTGTTGCTCCTGGGGTATCGGCGAGGACCATTCGCAACCGTCTCCATGAAGCTGGGCTACGGTCCCGCACACCGTTAGGCCGTCTTCCGCTGACGCCCCAACATTGTGCAGCCCACATCCAGTGGTGTCGCGACAGGCGTGAATGGAGAGACGAATGGAGACGTGTCGTCTTCAGCGATGAGAGTCGCTTCTGCCTTGGTGCCAATGATGGTCGTATGCGTGTTTGGCGCCGTGCAGGTGAGCGCCACTATCAGGACTGCATACGACCGAGGCACACAGGGCCAACACCCGGCATCATGGTGTGGGGAGCGATCTCCTACACTGGCCGTACACCACTGGTGATCGTCGAGGGGACACTGAATAGTGCACGGTACATCCAAACCGTCATCGAACCCATCGTTCTACCATTCCTAGAGCGGCAAGGGAACTTGCTGTTCCAACAGGACAATGCACGTCCGCATATATTCCGTGCCACCCAACGTGCTCTAGAAGGTGTAAGTCAACTACCCTGGCCAGCAAGATCTCCGGATCTGTCCCCCATTGAGCATGTTTGGGACTGGATGAAGCGTCGTCTCACGCGGTCTGCACGCCCAGCACGAACGCTGGTCCAACTGAGGCGCCAGGTGGAAATGGCATGGCAAGCCGTTCCACAGGACTACATCCAGCATCTCTACGATCGTCTCCATGGGACAATAGCAGCCTGCATTGCTGCGAAAGGTGCATATACACTGTACTAATGCCGACATTGTGCATGCTCTGTTGCCTGTGTCTATGTGCCTGTGGTTCTGTCAGTGTGATCATGTGATGTATCTGACCCCAGGAATGTGTCAATAAAGTTTCCCCTTCCTGGGACAATGAATTCACGGTGTTCTTATTTCAATTTCCAGGAGTGTATGTCTAAAGTATTGCTGTTGTTAATTTTAACTGGAACCTGCACCACATATCCCGCTTGCTTGTCCCATCATTTTTAAAAGAATTCCAGACGCCGCGCCGGCAGCAAGCTGAACATCGCTGGACGGCGACAACTGGCCACCATTAAGCGCAATTTAAAGTTATCGTAATTATTATCACGTTCTTTCCAAAGGCGACGCTGGAGACTGGCGATATTATTTCTGTCATTTATGGTCTATAGGAAACTGACATTTTCAAAGTACTTACCGATTTATTCAGACGATTTATGTCACGTGCAATAGGACAATGACTTGGCCTGCACTAAGACGTAATTAAATCACACGTAGGTCCTTACGTACTGAAAATGGTAAAATACTTTTTGCCTATGTATATAGCCTATAATGGTTAACTGTTTTTGAGCACGGATTCGTCTAAGTAACTTCAATAATTATACAAGATCCCATGCTACATTTTTGTTTCAGTAAAATATAAGAACGTTCCGTGCCTTCGCATATCTTTGCAGTGAAATCAAAATCAAATTAAAACTAAAAATAAAATATAAATAAAATAAAATAATAAAACCGCACATCTACATTCCACTCAACCACACACATATTAGTAGGTTATAATATATATATATATATATATATATATATATATATATATATATATATATATATAATTATTATTATTAGTCGTAAAGCTCCCAACATGGAAGACGCTAAGTAAAGATGGTTCACTTCTGGGGCTTCTTATTCTTCTTGTTTGCCCACCAGGTCTTCATTCTTTGCGAGAATTCAGCTTTTCTTTCTTCGCTCCATTTTGTTCCAGTTCTCGGCGCTTTTGTCTCTGGTTTGACCTCCCATTTGTCAACTTTAAGTTTGAAATTGTTTCTTTTGTTCATGTCTTCAGTAGTAATGTTGGCTAATTCCAGATCTTTCTTTACATTTTTGATCCATTCTCCTCCATTAACAAGGGATGCTACGTATCTTACTATTCTTTTTGTAAGTCTGTGATCGGGAAGTCTCATTATGTGGCCATAGAATTTTAGACGCCTCTATGTTAGAATATTCTTCAATTTTAGAATTTTTCTGTAATCTATACCCCTCTTTGGTCCATCTTGGTCCCAGAATTTTCCTAATGATTTTCCTTTCCTCTTTCTTCAGGTTTTCCATATCTGTTTTTCTTTTAAGTGTCAAGGTTTCGCTGGCATATAGCATTATTGGTTTAATTACCGACTTATAATGTTTAATTTTTGTATTTACAGATAGACATTTTTATTGTAAATGTTTTGGACCAGCCCTAGACCCCTACGAGCTTTTAATATTCTTTCTTGTTGTGAGTATTTTTCAGAAATTATCTCTCCTAAATATTTAAAGTATGGTACCCTCTTAATTTCTCCATATTTGGTTTGTAACTTAGAAATTTCTAGATTTGTTGTTGTAAACACCGTTTTCTCAAAAGATATTTGTAAACCAACTTTTCCTGCACACTCTTTTAAGGTTTCTATCTGTTTGACTGCCATTTCACTAGAATCTGCCATTATTGCAAGATCGTCTGCGTAGGCTAAGTAGGGGATTTGTAGGTCATCTTTTTTGGTTCCTAGTGATATTGGTTTCCAGTACTTTTCTTTTTTGAGTTCTTTTTCCCATTCTGCCATGACTCTATCCAGAACTAAGTTAAATAACAGAGGTGATAATCCATCACCTTGTCTAACCCCAGTTTTTATCTCAAATGATTTTGAAAGTTTTCCCATGAATTTCACTTTGCATTTTGTATTTGTTAATGTCTGATATATATATATCACTACTAATGAGTAGTCACAGAAGTGGAAAAGACTAATATGAGTACAGGGAAGGAAACTGCGAAGAAATCTTGGATACAAGTGTATTTCAGTTGCTTGACGAAAGAAATAACTACAAAAGTGTTCAAAAAAGACACAAATACAGCTATTTAAGTCACGCAGGAATGAAATAAACAGGAAATGCAGGGAAACTAAAGCGAAACTGCTGCAGAAAAAATGCGGAGAAATCGGAAAATAAATGGCCATTGGAAGGAAAAATTCATCATGTACGAAATTAAAAAAAAAAAAAAAACCTAAGCCATCACTTATCTGGGAGATTCCAACACCCGAAATACAGCCTGGGGATGTAAATAGAGACGAATATGGAGAAATACTGCCCAGATGTATCGATACACGAGAACTGTATCTAGGTCGCGATGCCAAGCGACTGAAAACATTTCGATCAAGCAGACGATAACCCGATCCAAAGATTAACCTATATATTCTCCACCAATAAGAAAAATCTACAAAAAATTACTGAAAGAAAGTAGTAAAATGTTATCCAAGAAGCCAACACAACCTCACAAAAATCAAAACTCGTGTTCAAATACCATTTACAAAACCATCAATAAACCCAGACTGAAGGCTGAGGAAGGTAACGGGACAAAATATATCCAGAAAACGGAGAGCACCCTGGGTTAAATACCTCCAAAGCCAGAAAATTACAAAATATTAGTTGTAATTATTTTATGCGCACTTAAATGAATATTCAAAGGGAGTAAGAAATTATTATCTGTGAGACTGGGACGAATCTACCCAAATCCTCTAGACAGAATATCAAGAACCGGCTACGCCAAGATCGGTGAACGGGTGCTATAAGAACAGAACGAAGCCAAAAAACAGAACTGCGAAGTGTTTACCTTCCCTACTGAACTTTACTAATTCGTGTAGAAATACTATGACACTCCTAAGAGAACTGGGGACATCAACTTACAACTATAATTCGAAGCTGATGATAACGTCATAATAAATAGCATTATGCATTAAGACATGCGTTGTAAAAATCCTCTTGGACTGCAATACCGAAATACAAGTAAACCAAGTCCTAAACGAAATCGAAAATAACCTGCAAGACCAAAGCACCCTGTCAGATCTCTTCAATAAACCGGAGATTAAAGGAGCCATAAAAACTCTACAAACCAGAGAAGAAGCAGAAGTGGAATGAATATTCCCAGAATTTATAAAACATCTGGGGAAACAGAGAAGACTTGTTTGAAAGAGATTTATACAGATATGTCGAACAACGGAAAAATTCCACCTCAATTAAAAATCGCGCGCACGTTGGCAGTCTTTAAACCAAGGAAGCCTCTGGAAGGTGCTTGTATCTATCGCCCGACTGCCTGTCAGCTTCCAAATATCTGAAAGCCTGATTCTGAATAGGATTCGAGACCAAGTAGACAAAGGAACTCGAGCATTTCAGGCTGGGTCCAGGAGTACGCGAAGCTTCTGCGAGCACTCAAGGATTCAGGGCTTTATCATGCACAGAGGATGGAGTCCAAAATAAACTAAAAACATCGGTAGTTTTTGTTGACCTGGTGGCAACGTACGATAAACGTGTGGTTGATAGGTTTACTGCTCAAATTGATGCGGTGCTTGAAAGCACGAGGGGTTTGCACGTGACCAGTAATGATGATTCCTTTTGTTTACTTCACCTTCCTCGAAAAAAATTAGCTTCGTCACTGAACAACACCTGTCATATAAAGTTTGGATTCCCGTTACACTGATCCAGAGCCCATTCTGCAGACTGCACCCGCCGATCTGGGTTATCCTGCGAGAGATGATGTTGCAACTGTGACTTGTATGGGTGCCATTGGTGTGTGTGCAACACACGGAGCATTGAACATTATCACCGGATACTGCTGATAACGTGGGCGTACTGCGATGCGAACTTTTCACAAACGATGCCACAACTACTGTTGCAGTCTCCCCGTCGGTGGCTGTTATTGGACGTCTATTGCGTGGCTTGTCCACCACAGACCTCGCTGCACGAAATTCGTCCCATAACCTGGATACTGTCGTAAGTGAAATGTCATTTCTCTCAAGATGCCGGGCATTGATGTCAGCAGAAATCACTCTGGTACTTCGTCCACCACTCATTAATACAATGTCAATGCGTACCTCCTGTATAAGTGCCATTGTGGATCACCTGCAACAGAACTAATCACCTCCTTGCAATTTCAGATTTTAACAAGGCATAGCTCCTGCATAAATAAAGATTTCTTATTCAGATTCGACATATGCATTCCTGAAAAAGAGGCATTTCAAAACGATGTGCTACGTAGCCCCTTGCCATTTGAAACACATACGCCAAACCCAAGACGGCGGATTTCAAGATGACCGCATCTGTCGCCATAGCTCCGTTAACTTGCACCCCCACCTGCAGACCGCCATACCAGACATCATTATGATTCCTCAGGCCGTTCGGCTTTTATAGGGGTGTATGCACACTTTTTCGTCACCCTGTAGTTAAAATAACTAATCATTTTAAGACATGTTTACACAATCATAAGGAACCATTGCAATATGTCACATAACACGCTCTCGTAAAATGGAAACTTAATTTTCTCGCAGGAGTTACCTTAGAATATTATTTGGTAAATAACATATGAAGTTGGAAATTTAATAAGCAAAAATATGTAAGAAGTTACAGAATGCGTTTTTTCCGCTTGACAGATTAATTATAATCAGGAAGATCTCTGAAAAATGTAGAAGTGTAAACTAAACATGTACACATCAGCCTTCGTTTATGTTATAGCCATTTATCTACGAACTAAATACACTGTGCCTTTTAAAAATTAAACGAGAGATCATCAGCGAGCAAACATCTAATAAAGAATTTAAAATGAGTGTCTACCATTTACTCCATTACCACAAGGCTATTAAAACTAAGTCAATCTTCCACGTTCCCATTGTTCTTGGACCCCACGCCTCTGGTGTAAAAATAGGAAGATTAGGGCAGAGATGGCTAACAGCCGCGACTTCGTATTAGGAAATAATTTGTGTCTCCACAACCGAGCTTTCGAGATAAGGCAGGCTGTTAATTAAAGGCACAGAACTAATAAAATAGCGATTGCTTGCCATTTCTGCCCAAATTATCTGTAACACTCGCGACTTATTGAATAAGGGTTAATTGTCATTACAGTTTAAATGAAAAATCAGTTACTTACATAATTTTCAGTTGCGGAGATAATTTGTTTCATTTTACGATTTTTTTTTTGCGCCTTCATTTGTTGGTTTATATAGCATGACCTACTGCATCTTTTACGAGGGGAAATCAGTTATTATCCACAAAGTAGCTATAAAATTTTATTGTAATCAAATAGGAAACTTACAAGAACATCATTTTTCGACATAGTCTCCTTGCGTTTCAACGCACTTGGTCCATCGTTGTACAAGCTTCCTGATGCCCTCATGGAAGAACGTTCTCGGTTGAGCTGCGAGCCAGGAATGCACCGCTTCTTTCACTGCTTTGTCCGAGAGAAACCGACAGCCCCTTAATGCCTGTATGAGTGAACCAAACAAGTGATAGTCAGAAGGGGCAAGATCGAGACTATATGGAGGATGCTCCAGTACTTCAAATTTGAGCTCGTGGAGCGTTTCAGCAGTTTGAGCAGCAGTATGCGGACGGACATTGTCGTTCAACAACACAAAACCTTTTGACAGCAATCCTCGGCGTTTGCTTCGAATTGCAGTCTTTAGCCTGGCAGTAAGCATCTCACTGTAATGTACACTGTTTATTGTTGTGCCCCTTTCCCCATAATGTTCCAGTACTGGACTTTGTGCGCACCATAAAACCGTAAGCATCAGTTTTCCTGCGGACTTTTGGGTCTTGAACATTTTCTTGCACGGCGAATTTGGATCCATGGTTTCTCACCAGTACTGATCCTGTCTAAGAAGTTGTCCCCTTCGTTGCCAAAGCGATCCAAATGTTTTTTTGCAGATGTCCAAGCGCGTTTGTTTATGCAAACTGTGTGAGTTGTTTTGGGAACTATCTTGCACAAACTTTATGAAACCCAAATCTGCTGTGGATGATTTCGTAGGCAGAACTGTGACTAATTTGCAGACTATGTGCCACTTTGTCAACAGTTAATCGTCTAAGAGAATCATTTCACGCGAACGCTCAATGGTTTCTTCATTTGTGGCGGCAAACGGTCGTCCGGCTCCTTCATGGTGCCTAACACTTGTGCGACGATTTCTGAATTTATCAATCCATTTGTAGACACTCCGTTGTGGCCAGACACTGTTCCCCTACTGTACCGAAAGTCTTCGCTGAATTTAGGCCCCTGATACGCCTTCCGACCACAAAAAAAAAAAACGGATCACTGGACGTTGCTCTTCTTTGGTGCAAATAGCCGCGGAGCAGCCATGATTAACAGCACGGCAGCGATAACGAAGCTAACCTAGCAGCCTGAAAATTGCAAAGATATAACAACAAGAAAACAAAGCATGCGTCATCAAAGTAAAATGACAGTACTACCAAAATAAACAAAAACGTAACTAAATTGCAGATAATAATAGACTTACCTTCGTACATTAAGTGAGAGATGACACACTAGTTGACAATTCCTTTAGCTCCAAATAATGCTGAGTTTCTTTCAGAAAGGGTAATGATTCCTACAGTCGAATGCTCTGAGTAACACACAAGCAAGTCCAGATGGTGTTACCTTGTTATTTAATGTTTGTAACATATTATAAGTGAACATACAAACGTTATTCTGCGTTAAGCCTTCTGAAATGTAAACTGGTATACGAAGCAGAGTATTATCTGCATAGTAGAATACTATTCTAGGCATCATTATCTTCTTACAAACTCTTCAAAAGTTCGTTAGTAACGCTGAGAATAACAGACTACCAGCTTTTTAAACTGAATAATTTATTTTATCTGAAAAGTACCTTGAGACAGAGACGTGTCAAATAGTCACTTATTGTGTAGCAAATATTCGCGATTTTTCTCTTGGAAATACTAGTAATACTGTAATGTATTTTACTTCGAACTGTATTACAAGGTTACTAGCTTAAGAAGGAACACTGCGCGAAACTCTCAAGTGATAACTTTTTTTATGAAAATGTCTTTCTCTCTGAATGTCTTCACCCTACTTGTTGCACCGATTTAAACTCGTGTTTTCAAACATCATATTTTGAATAACAACTACTGCAGTCTAATTTTTATTTATCTTGAGCGTATTTCCCACGTAGTCAGTTTTCAAGAGACTATACACAACATCACGCCTATTTATTGGTGTTGCTTTGCAGATGTTACGTAGCTAGCACAGATTGTGCCTTGCACACAGAGTTTGCCACAACAGAAAACACTTAACATGCACAGGTCTCCTAGGATTACTGTTTGTTATGATCACCAGTCTTACGATGTCATGCGCTTTTACTTGTTGTTAGTGTTTGCATTTGCCTTCCACAACGTAGCAGCCGGCTGGTTTTAGGCTTGTCCTCATGATCCGCAGTTGCTGCTGGATAATGGCTATATTGATGAATGTAACATAGTACGAAGTAATAGGTAATGTTGATGGTCGCAGGAGGAATGATACTGACGTTTCCTAAATTTAACCCGACTCAGAAGCCAGTCAAAGTCAGAGCAGTTGAGAGTTAATGTTGTTCTCACGTCTGCTCATTCCACGGACTTTGATCAGACTGTGGGGGATTGTCAGTTCAAATGGTTCAAATGGCTCTAAGCACTATGGGACTCAACTGCTGAGGTCATTAGTCCCCTAGAACTTAGAACTAGTTAACCTAACTAACCTAAGGACATCACACACATCCATGCCCGAGGCAGGATTCGAAGCTGCGACTGTAGCGGTCTCGCGGTTCCAGACTGCAGCGCCAGAACCGCGCGGCCACTTCGGCCGGCTGGGATTGTCAGTGTCGCTCTCCTATTCGTAGCCGAATTAGTCTCCTCACCCACTATGGCCTTTGATACGCATCTGTTTTTTCCATACGCGGAAA
Source organism: Schistocerca cancellata (assembly GCF_023864275.1). NCBI lineage: Eukaryota > Metazoa > Arthropoda > Insecta > Orthoptera > Acrididae > Schistocerca > Schistocerca cancellata. The sequence goes on along the minus strand of NC_064631.1, from coordinate 601,835,961 downwards.
GCCTGAATGGTTTTTACGTTTATGGTACGTTTCACCGTTTAGTTGAACTATATTACTACGTGTAATATTTGAGGGACTGTTATAATCGTGAAACTTCCTGGCAGATTAAAACTGTGCGCAAGACCGAGACTCGAACTCGGGACCTTTGCCTTTCGCGGTGGTCTACCATCTTTCTTTTTCTTTTTTTTCGTTTTTTTCTATTTTTATAAATCAGAAAAAAATGCTCGCACACGCTGGCCCCTACCACGATTAGAACTGACGACTCATTGAGCCGTTGTGACATGAGACACAGGTGGTACCACGGGGCTATTTTTTTAATTTAATTTTTTTAAATTTATTTCTTTTATAAGGAAGGGAAAATAAACATTTGCTCCAATTCGTAATGAGAACAGAATGAACAAAGTATGTATCATTTCCAGGGTGACGTTGCGCAATATAATGAAATGTCTTCTTGAGGTTTTTTTTTTTTTTTTTTGGCCAAGTAGTAAACAGAAAATTTTATCGTGCACAAAAGACTATCACTTCATTGTTGAAGGAAAGTTGCTCCGCTGCTCTGCGAGAGAAGGAAAATGTTAAAACGAAAATGGGAAAGAAAAAATTCCGTCTGCGTTGGTGAGCGTCCGGATAATATCTTAATATTCCGACAAGAACTAAAGTCCCAGGAAGCAATTAGGATTCATACATACAGATCACTGGCAACCTATGCTATCCGAAATATTGTATTTGAAGTATTTGACCATGAATTATGATTTTCAGCATGTTCCAAATATCCTCCTGTAGTCACAATGTTGGCTCATTTTAAAGTGTTCAATTTCTATGTAAGAATAATAGTCTAGGAAAGTAGCATGCCTATTCTGCATAATAAACGATGCGGTGTGGCCCATGATCCGCGTTGCAGCGTTGTTTTTTGCTCGTGGATATCTCAGTTTTTGTGGCTGAATGACCTCTAAAAGAGCTACACCACTTGGCATGGTACGGTCTATCACCGACAATCGTTGACGAAGAAATGTTGTAATTTCTTCTGCATGTCCGCACGTGGCGTTGGATGAAGGCCTATGTTATTTAGCTTTTCATTCGTTGCTATTTTATCGTTGACTGTTAGATACCAGTCGGCTATGACGCGTGATGGCAACATGTCGCTGTGCACATTCCGCCATACTATACTCCATTGTGTATGTGGATGTTTTTCTTCGAGGGGATTCCTGTGGTTTGTTGTCATGAGGTCCTAAAGTTTCCTGTTCGTCAGGCTTCCGTTATCGACGATGTTGTGTCGAATGTAGCTCACTTTCATGTAGTACAGTCGCACATGTCGGTAAGAAAGTGGAATGCCGGTGATATTAATGAGTTGGTCAAGGCTATGAGGCTTCCACCGCTGAATGAGGTTTGTGATGATATTGGTCCTCCAGGTACGAAACTCCTTGCTGATGCGATTTAGGACCAGGGGGACACAATTTTTGTGTACGTAAATGAGGTTAAGGCCACCTTTGGACGAAGGTAAGGTTAAGGTATCGAATTGAACTTTAAAAATGTGCCCCCTAAAAAGAAACCAACATAACGCATGTTGTATACTCTTGGCTAGATGGTCGGAGATTGGAAGAATTTGCGCCAAATAATTCATCTTGCTCGTAATGGCGATCTCGATAGTCTTAACTTTCTGTAGTATGTTCAAGTCACGGTCGAAGTGAAGTATCAAAGCAGCAATTAATTTATTAAGCATGTGTGACCAGTTGTTCGTCAGGAATTTGTCTGGTTTCGCCTCAAAGGTAACACCGAGGGTTGTGTGATAATCCTTGACCTTGCTCCAGGTAACATGGGATATGTCTCCGATACCGCCTCCGATCTGCAAAGCTGTGGTTTTAGTTCTATTTAGTATTGCTCCTGAAAGAAACGTGAATGTTCGAAAAATAGTTTCCGCTGACAGAAGTTGTTGCGATGATGACACAGTTACGCATATATCGTCAGCATACGCAGTGCATGGGATAGTGACAGACTCGACGCTAAGTCCGAGCCCGCTAAGCGCCAAGTTGTTCAGTAGCGGCTCCACTGCAATGGCGTACAAAATCATTGACAGAGGACATCCTTGGCGGATGGACTGCCCAATGGAAACTTCTTTTGTAAAATGGCCATTAATGAGAATCCGTGAGAGGCGTTTGTAGTAAGTTTCCGAATTAATTCTATGATATGAGGTCCAAATCCTAGTTTCTTCATGCTTTTAAAGAGGAAGTCACGACGTACACGGTCATAAGCCTTCTCAAAATCTAGAAAGATCAGAGCGCCCTGTCCTTTGGTTTCAGCATATGAACAGATGATGTCCCTCAAATCGCTGGCAACTGAGATTGCACTTCGGCCTTGCACTGCACTGTACTGGTAACTGCCTAAAACCTTGTGCATAACGGTTTGCATCCGTAGCTTAATCGATCTGGTGATGATTTTGAAATCGGCATTCAGGAGTGTGATGGGTCGCATGTTTTCGACCTTCCTGCTGTTACCTTTTTTCGGTAAGGGCAAGATGATACCTTCCGTAAATGCCTTGGGTATTACTTCCAGGTGCCACAGTTCATTTGCTATCTCGAGGAGTGTCGGACCGAGGAGGTGCCAGTATCGCTGGTAAAACTCAGCGCTGAGACCGTCGGGTCCTGGTGATTTCCCTTTCTTTGCACTGTAGACTTTGCACTTGTTGTGACAAGCGACAGCTGAAGGTCCGAGGAAAATCATCGCACGAGTGTTCATCAACGGATTGCTTCTTGTAAAGTTGACTATAATAGTCGTAGACGTGCGAGATGATGTCACGTTGCTTCGTGATGGTATTCTCAGCGTCATCAACGGCGGCTTCAATCAACATGGCTTTACACCGTTTCGTCGTTCTCAGGATGTGGTACAGAGAGGCACGTTCTTCGGCGGCAACGTCTTTAGGGTGGGCTCGCGCGATGATGTCTTGCGTTCGTTGGCGTTGTATCGCCGTGATTTTCGCTTTATATCGTTTGATCTTTACATCGATATCGCTAGAAGGATTGGTAGTGCGACTGTACAGTTCTCTCAAACAACAATAATAAAATTCAATAGTCTGTTGTAAGGTGTCAGGCAAATCCAACACCTTCCATGAAAACCCTGACATGATAAGCAAATCCAGTAGTATGTCACATAGCTCCGAATAAATCGTGACTTTAAATTAACCAAAGTAATACGAGTAACGAGTGAGCAAACGGAATACCACAGAGTAACACAAGAATGCCTAAATGCATGTCATACCTTCCCACTGTGAGACAGACGCAGTTCCGAGGGGAGAAACGAGAACAGAAGCCGAGAGCAGAACCGTGTTAAGCTGGAAGGCCCTACGATAAGGGACGGACGGACACTCGCGTCGCCAGCTAACTGCTAGGACCACACCACCCGCAAGTTTTAGCGTGAGACTTTTTCGCGTCTCTGTTATGTCACGACCACCCCCCAGCCCATGTTAAAAGCTAGAGCCCTCGAGAAGAACGGTATAGATCTTACGATAACACAAAAAGGGTGACACCACCCGCAAGTTTTAGCGTGAGACTTTTTCGCGTCTCTGTTACGTTAGGACCACCCCCCAGCCCATGTTAAAAGATAGAGCCCTCCAGAAGAACAGTATAGATCTTACGATAACGCTAAAAGGACCACACCAGCTGCAAGATTTTGCGTGAGACTTTTTCGCTTCTCTGTTACGTTGCAAACTTTAAAAACATTGCCCCACCACGAAAAGTATAACGTTTCTCATTGGATAGACAGAATTTTTGTAGGCGGAGCTTAAGGTTAACATTGAGACCCTGATTGGTCAGATGAAAACACAGCCAGATAGTTTTTTTTAAACCAACTTCGGTAAATTGTAGTAAGGAGAAGTTAGGAGAGAGTTGCTTCAGAGACGGCGAGCTGGACGGAGCTGCGCCGGCCGCCGCCCCCTGACGAACACCGACAAGGTAATGAACGCATGCGATGCCGCATTTTAGAGCGCATAAGGCTTCACTCAGAACTGCAGAAGTCTCATCTGTTACAACCCCTTTTTGCGTAGTACTAGTGTCGATCGTCAATTAAGCTCATGGTGTTCACATTTGCCACTTGAAGTAAAAATCTGAAACGCGATGATTTTTCTGTTATATAGTTATTGAGAAGCCACATCAGCCACTGTAATTTACGACAAGTTAGATGAGTAATTAAAGATAATTGAGGGTCACAGTAGACCATTTTGATAGTTTTCTCTTTTGTGAAACTTAATTTAAACCTAGATTATAGATGTGATATGGCATAGGTCATCCTTCGATCCATTGTAGAACTTGGAAACCCATTCAGGGAATACTCGTTCACATTTTTGTTGAACGCAGTTGGTTTTTACCATCCTGTATTAAAACATTTCCTTTTTTCAATAGTGCAATTTATAAACGATGTTTTGTGAGTAGAATAAAATTTCCAATGGTAAACTTAACTGCTTTTTCGACGTTATTTTACCAGCTAACTAAAAATAGGAAAGCCTTGAACCCCTTCCACTAAATTTAGTTAGTATTAAGATTCCTTTACAGTGGAGCTGACGCTGAAATCATTAAGTATTTGGTTATATCATCGCTAGTCTCACTGAACTCTTCTGAATTCTACATGTCATGTGTGGTCTGACGTCTCCTTACCAGCAAAGGGTCCCAGGTTCAAACTAGTCAATTGCCTTAAAGACACGCTCAGAGCGTCGTTGCGCGAAAGTGGTAGGGAGACACGATATAGAACAAACAGACACCACGCAGAATGTTTAGACTGTTTCTGCCAAAAGCTTTTTTATCGGGCTTAGCTCATGAGGGTGAGGCGTAATTTAGGCTTAGCACACTGAATCCACCACTGTAGAACGTTAGCGTAATGACGTCGGTGCCGCTGGAGCTGTTGCCGTATTATGTTCACCTCCTCTTCAAGTTGGGCATTCTGCAGAAGGCTGACATTCAATTTCCAGTACCCTTTCGCGCGGTAAATTTGCTGGCGTTGTAGGTTAAGGTACTATTGATATGCACAATGGTCGGAGATGTGGACAGGAGCTATGTCACAGTTCACAGTGTGTCGCTGGAGGGCATCGGACACATAGATCCTATCCAGCCGACTGGCAGAATGACTGGTTACGAAGGTGTACGCTATCTGGTCACCGTGCAGTTGTTCCCACGTATCATGAAGACGCATGCCATGAATTAAATGTTCAAGTTCGATACATCTGTTCGTGTTAGGAGTTTGGTCTCTGTCGTTAAGCACACAATTGAAGTTACCAACAAGGATGAGATGTGCACGATAAGCGCTAAGAAGAATGGGAACCTCGTTTTTATAAAAATTTGAACGATCTCTCTTATGAGTGCTACCTGAAGGGGCGTACACGTTAACAATCTGCACACCATTCACTCGAAGAGAAATGCCAGGACCACTAGGCAGCCGCTGCACGTCCGTAAAGGGTAGACCGTCGCGCAGAAGTATGGCAGTGCCTACAGCATCCTGGATATTGATGTTATCAATAAGAACGTAACCGGGCACTTCTAAGACTGTGACTACCTCCTGTAGGAGGGCAATGTCAACGCTGGTACCATACAAGAAATCAGTTAGCGAACGGAGTTTCACCGCACTTTGAATCCTCTTGACGTTAAGTGTGGTAATGTTGTAGGTTTGGCCGTCGCACATGATGGCTCAGAGGACAATGAGCTCTGAGTGTTGGGATCGTCCTTCTCGACGGCTTTGAACCGAGCTCGTTGGTAACGTCTGGAGTATGAGGCGAAACGTCAAAGCCAATAACGGGTCAGGGAGTGGAAAGGATGCAGCGCGATGGTCATGCGCGAGAGCAGCCACTGCTGCATCTCCTGTCCTGCCGCTACCACGGCTCATTGCTGTCGGGTAGCTGCGCGGTGCGCGCGCCGGCCTGCCCGCCACCGCCGCCTGAGTCTGTCAACGTGGTCGCGTCCGCCTGGCCACCACGCGGGGCTGCGACTGACGTCAGCGAGTTCCTGCGGGAGCGCTGCTGCAGCTGCTCGCTGCTCTGCTCGCTCTTCCTCTTAGCCGTTACGGTGTTCTGTTCCCTCTCAGCGCTCAGTAGTGCCTTCAGGTGTTTGGTTTGTTCACGAATGCGTTCTTGCCTCGCGGTGTTCTCGCAGCGCACTGAGCAAGAAGATTGAGGTTCAGTCTCGCTGTCACTTTCTGACATGTGTACGGGTCTCAAATCAGTCGACTTTTCCTCTTTGCTACTATTCCCTTTGCTTTTCCTTCGGCGGCCTTTCTTCGTTTCTGCTGCAGTCTCTACCGATAGAGGTGGTTCAGGCAAACTGATCTGCACCCGCTCCTCCGTCTCACACGGCTTGGTTTCAGACGTGGCTGCCGCATCGTTGGTATCCAGCGGTAACTGTCCCGGAGAGGATGACGGAGCCGAATCGACGTCCGTCCTACCGCGAATGTCTTTGGCACTGCATTCCACCTGAACTGGCATCTCCGCCTTGCTAACATGTTCCGGCTGCTGGGGTTGTGATACAGTCCCCGCGACTACCTCACTCAATAGCGTAACAAGCCTTTCTCTACCGTCTGCAGAAGGTTCCCGTGGAAGCTGAAATGGATGTCGACGTATGCAGTTCATCCGCAGATGTTCTGTCGAATGGCAGATCTAACAGGTAGGGGGTTGTCCAATGTAAGTTACCTGTGCGCGACAGCCGCCAGTGACAACGTACGAAGTCTACACGTACACTTCGAACGCCGCTGTTAACTTGGTAGCGATATTCACTCGACCATTTTTCATTGGTACCTGACAAAACAGCGCCGTACAGTGACTGAGAACGTGCAATCAGATCATTAGAGCACTCGGGTGGCACATTTAATACCCTGACGGTTCTCACTCCCCGAAAGCACGATTTGGACATTACAAATACTACCATCATTATGACGAAATGGTCTCACGCCAGCATGCTCCTCAACGAATTTCTCATTAGTGTTACTCGAAATAAATTTGAGCCGGCCGGAGTGGCCGAGCGGTTAAAGGCGCTACAGTCTGGAACCGCACGACCGCTACGGTCGCAGGTTCGAATCCTGCCTCGGGCATGGATGTGTGTGATGTCCTTAGGTTAGTTAGGTTTAAGTAGTTCTAAGTTCTAGGGGGCTTATGACCACAGCAGTTGAGTCCCATAGTGCTCAGAGCCATTTGAACCATTTGTACCAAATAAATTTGACAAATAACGGGTACTGCACAAAGTCCAACTGGAAGGTGTCGACTGTATCTTCAGGCAATTTCAAATCCTTAAAAATCCACTCGTGGATTTCAAATGCCGTCGGTCGCAAGGCAGCGCGATCGTAAACACACTGAACGCTGTTCGCTCTGTTAATTGTCGACATCGTACTTACAACAGTTATACAGAAACAAACGTTAACAGCGCTCGCACACGCTGCTCAGCTCTCCTCAGCACTGCTCGCGACGTAAACACTGGCCCGCGCTACCGCCAGTCACCGCGCGATGTGCACTGGCCGAGTGCCTGAACACGACTGACCATCTGGGCTACCCAAGCACGACTCACGCCCCGTCCTCACAGCTCTACTTCTGCCAGTACCTCGTCTCCTACCTTCCAAACTCTCCGCTGCAGAGTGAAAATCTCATTCTGGAAACATCCCCCAGGCTGAGGCTAAGCCATGTCTCCACAATGTCCTTTCTTTCAGGAGTGCTAGTTCTGCAAGGTTCGAACGAGAGCTTCTGTGAAGTTTGGAAGGTAGGAGACGAGGTACTGGCAGAAGTACAGCTGTGAGAACGGGGCGTGAGTCCTGCTTGGGTAGCTCAGCTGGTAGAGCACTTGCCCGCGAAAGGCGATGGTTCCGAGTTCGAGTCTCGGTCCGACACACAGTTTTAATCTGCGAGGAAGTTTCATATCCGATCACACTCCGCTGCAGAGTGACAATCTCATTCTGTCATAATCGTTTTATTTACATGCTCCTAACAGTGTCTGCCACAGCGGCTAGTAATATTACATTAATAATTTTTAGGTTATGTGTGTATGGACAGCTGAATAAACGCAATATTCATTTTGTTTGACGCGTTTCGCTAAAATTTATTTCGGGATTCTCAGTGTCCTGAAACAGATACACATTATCACTTGAAAGCAACACTTATGACTTAATTTGTGTGCCATTGTACTTATCAGCCAACAAAATTACATTCTCCATGGTTTAGTGTACTTAGGCGACCGCTGGCTTGGTTTTTCTGAAAAGGGCACCATCGATTTTCTTACCATCCTCGTCATATCCGAACTGGTTCTTTTTCTCTAATAATCACGTTTTCAGTGCGACGCTAAACCCTAAACATTTCATCTCAAGCCATCTTTAAACAGAACATTCTGTCCTTTTGTAAGCTTTTTCGGTATGCTTAATTGCATGGACTTCTTAACAGCACCTTCCTATAAACTAATAGCCTTTTAGTGACCTTCTCATGATAGTTTTTCGAATATTTCTAGTAACAAATTTGATTTGTTTCTCTGTTTCTGTCGGATATTTCACTGAAATTTCTTGCAGCTCTCCTCAGCTGTTCTGGTGAACTGTCCCACAAAACGGCATAACTCATTATTAAGTAATACGATATATGCCCGGTTATCAAAAATCTAAATCTTTCCATTTACTAAACAAATGTTTTATCTATAATTGTAAAATGTAAATACATTGTATGTCGTGTTTCCGCAACTGAGTGCCTATTTGACGAGAGATTGGACTAACGTGGGCCGGGTAAGTGATGTATGGTTTGCTATTTCATTTTTTCCACAGATGTTACGATTTCGGCCGAAATATTCTCTAGATCTGTCGATATGAGTAAACGTTCGTCTGGATCAATATTCATACCTACATTGATTATTAGGTGAGGCTGTCCCAGTGAGAGAACTTACAAGCTCTATTGACCAATTTTCTCAGCAGGACGAATGGCGGTGGCTCGACATGTAGAGAGAGATAGATGTCGATGAACAGAGATTTTCTAGGACCTGCCAGTAAAAATCTCTTTCACTATTAATGCAGCAGGTCACGAATCCTCTGTCCCAACGGCACCTAGGGCTTTCGTCTGCATTTCACTGAACTAACGAATCGGAAATATAGTTGGTTCTCTTTTCGAGTTTTTAGCTATTTTGTCAACGCGTTTAGGGAAATGTTGAGCCATCTCTTCCTGTGTGAAGCAACACTTATACAGACAACTACACAACCATTTCATACGAAAATGGAATGTAAGCACTCTACATACACAAAGCAAACACGATTTTCTATCTAGCGAACGTCGATACGGGTTACGGAAATAAAATAAATAAATTCAGGTTGAAAAGTGGGCCCTGTTTGTTCACAAGAAACAATTGCGGTTCTTTATTAGATACATATGCTGACACAGCCGCGAATTGTGCCTAATGGGTAAGTCCTTCTTTGGAACTGTAATCTGCGGGAGCATGCGCAATGGGTCGTGTCGTAAACGGTCCTTTGGGAAGATGATAAATGGCGCCGCCTGGGCTACAGGGCTTAATGGGCTCGAGCTTCAGGCGATAATTACCGACTGGAGCTATAAACGCTATGAAGAACCCAACAGCGCGGTGATTATTACAAATGTATCCTTGGCGGAATTCTTCACGGTGGGTCTTTAAACCTCAGCCTTAACACCTCTTACAGCAGTCAGAGAAATTTAAAAATTAGAAAATAAATATAAACATGGCTATTAGTTCCTTGAGCTGTTTAGGAACTAGCTTTTCTCTGGTGCGGCCACACACATACAATACAGATAACCGACTAATGAAATTTGCAACATCTAATCAGCCGAATTACACTTTCTTTTGCCTAGCATACGCTATATTTTCCGTCGCTTCAAAATGTGTGTGTGAATTCCTAAGGGACCAAACTGCTGAAGTCATCGGTCCCTTGACTTACACACTACTTAAACTAACTTATGCTAAGAACAACACACACACCCATGCCTGAGGGAGGACTCGAACCTCCGGCGGGAGGGGACGCGCAATCCGTGCATGGCGCCTTAAACCTCGCGGCCACTCCGCCGAGTCCGTCGCTTCAGTTCCACTTACTTCATCCTTGCAAAGCAGCCTCTTTATTGCGTGCAAGGTTTGGATAAAATGATATACTTAAGTAAAGCAGATCCATATTCCTCATCCAAATCATACGCGATACACATCTCGTTTCACGCAGTATCCGACATTGACGCTTCTAAATAATTCTGCAGTGCCCGTCATGAGTATCAAACGAAAACATTCCATCTTGCAACTCTCCATAACTTTTCTCTTTTCTTGGGGTCAGTCTTAACATTTTGTAAGCTTTTCCCAAAGACAAACGACACCTCAGAATCATTTAGTTACAGCCGAAATTTTCTCCAGACTTGTGAGACAAGAGCGTTTTTTTTTTTTTTTTTTTTCTTCCATCATTCTTCTGACTCGTTTGATGCGGCCCGCCACGAATTCCTCTCCCGTGCTAACATCTTCATCCCAGAGTAACACTTGCAACCTAAGTCCTTAATTATTTGCTGGATGTATTCCAATCTCCGTCTTCTTCTACAGTTTTTTCCCTCTACAGCTCCCTCTAGTACCATGGAAGTCATTCCCTCATGTCTTAACAGATGTCCTATCATCCTGTCCCTTCTCCTTATCAGTGTTTTCCACATATTCCTTTCCTCTCCGATTCTGCATAGAACCTCCGCATTCCTTACCTTATCAGTCCACCTAATTTTCAACATTCCTCTGTAGCACCAAATCTCAAATGCTTCGATTCTCTTCTGTTCCAGTTTTCCCAGTCCATATTTCACTGTCATACGATGGTGTACTCCAGACGTACATTCTCAGAAATTTCTTCCTCAAACTAAGGCCGATATTTGATATTAGTAGACCTCTCTTGGCCAGTAACTGCCTTTTTTGCCATAGCTAGCAGACTTTTGAAATCCTCCTTGCTCCGTCCGTCATTGGTTATTTTACTGCTTACGTAGCGGAATTCCTTAACTTCACCTACTACGTGACCATCAATCCTGATGTTAAGTTTCTCGCTGTTATCGTTTCTACTACTTCTGATTACCTCCGTGTTCCTTCGATTTATTCTCAGTCCATACCGTGTACCCATTAGACTGTTTGTTCCGTCAAGCAGATCGTGTAATTCTTTTTCACATTCCCTCAGGGCAGCAATGTCATCAGCGAATCGCATCATTGATATCCTTTCACCTTGAATTTTAATTCCACTCCTGAACCTTTCTTTTATTTCCATCTTTGCTTCCTCGATGTACAGATTGAACAGTAGGGGCGAAAGGCTACATCCTTGCCTAACACCCTTCTTAATACGAGCACTTCGTTCTTGGTCGTCTACTCCTATTATTGCCTCTTGTCCGTTGTACATGTTGTATATGACCCATCTCTTCCTACAGCTTACCTCTACTTCATTAAGAATTTCGAACAGCTTGCACAATTTTACATTGTCGAACGCTTTTTCCAGGTCGGCAAACCCTGTGAACGTGTCTTGATATTTCTTTAGTGTTTCTTCTATTATTAACCGCAACGTCAGAATTGCCTCTCTCGTGCCTTTACTTTTCCTAAAGCCAAACTGATTGTCATCCAGCGCATCCTCAATTTTCTTTTCCATTCTTCTGTACATTATTCTCGTAAGCAAGTTGGGCGCATGAGCTATTAAGCTGATTGTGCAATAATTCTCGCACTTGGCAGCTCTTTCCGTCTTCGGAATTGTGTGGATGATGCTTTTCCGACAATCAGATGCTATGTCGCCAGACTCATACATTCTACAGACCAACGTGAATAGTCGTTTTGTTGCCACTTCTCCCAATGATCTTAGAAATTCTGATGGAATTTTACCTATCCCGTCTGCCTTATTTAACCTTAAGTCCTCCAAAGCTCTTTTCAATCCTGGTTCTAATACTGGTTCCCCTATCTTTTCTAAATGAACTCTTGTTTCTTCTTCTATCACATCAAACAAATCTTCCCCCTTATAGAGGCTTTCAGTGTCTTCTTTCCATCAATCCAGTCTCTCCTTTGCATTTAATAGTAGAATTCCCGTTGCACTCTTAATGTTATCACCCTAGCATTTAATGTCATCGAAGGTTGTTTCGACATTCCCGTATGCTGAGTCTGTCCTTCCGACAATCATTTCTTTTTCGATGTCTTCACATTTTTCCTGCAGCCATTTCGTCTTAGCTTCTCTAGACTTCCTATTTATTTCATTCCTCAGCGACCTGTATTTCAGTATTCCTGAGATTCTCGGAACATTTTTTATTTCCTTCTTTCATCGATCAATTGAAGTATTTCTTCTGTTACCCATGGTTTCTTCGCAGTTACCTTGTTTATATTCATATTTTCCTTCACAGCTTCTGTTATCGCCCTTTTTAGAGATGTCCACTCCTCTTCAACTTAATTTATTTATTTAGTGTATGGCATCTACAGAGTAAAATTGCACATATACTATTAATTAATATAATAAACGTTATTGCCTACTGAGCGATTCGTTATTGCTGTATCTATAGCCTTAGAGAACTTCAAGCGTATCTCGTCATTCCTTTGTACTCCCGTATCCCACTTCTTTGCGTATTGATTCTTCTTGACTAATGTCTTAATCTTGAGCCTACTCTTCATCACTACTATCTGAGTCTACATCTGCTCCTGGGTACGCCTTACAATCCAGTACCTGATTTCGGAATCTCTGTCTGACCATGATCTAATCTAACTGAAGTCTTCCCGTATCACTCTGCCTTTTCCAGGTATACCTCCTCCTCTTGTGATTCTTAAACAGAGTATTTGCTATTACTAGCTGCAACTTGTTACAGAACTCAATTAGTCTTTCTCCTCTCTCATTCCTTGTCCCAAGCCCATATTCTGCTATATCCTTTTCTTCTACTCATTCCCCCACAACTGCATTAAAGTCCCCCATGACTATTAGATTTTCACTCCCCTTTACATACTGTATTACTCTTTCAACATCCTCATACACTTTCTGTGTCTCCTCATCTTCAGCTTGCGACGTCGGCATGTATATTTGAGCTATCGTTGTCGCCGTTGGTTTGCTGTCGATTCTGATAAGAAGGACCCTATCACTGAACTGTTCACAGAAATACACTCTCTGCCCTACCTTCCTATTCACAAAGAATCCTACTCCTGTTACACCATTTTCTGTTGCTGTTGATCTTACCCTATACTCATCTGACCAGAAATCCTTGTCTTCTTTCCACTTCACTTCACTGACCCCCACTATATCTAGACTGAGCCTTTGCATTTCCCTTTTCAGATTTTCTGGTTTCCCTATCAAGTTTAAGCTTCTGACATTCCATGCCCCAATTCGTAGAACTTTATCCTTTCGTTGATTATTCACTCTTTTTCTCGTGGTCACCTCCCCCTATGCAGTCCCCTCCCAGATATACGAATGGGGGACTATTCCTGAATCTTTTGCCAATGGAGAGATCATCATGACACTTCTTCAATTACAGGTCACATTTCCTGTGGATACACGTTACGTATCTTTAATGCAGTGGTTTCCATTGCCTTCTGCATCCTCATTTCGTTGATCATTGCTGATTCTTCCGACTTTAGGGGCAGTTTCCCATCCATAGGGCAAGAGAGTGCCCTGAACCTCTGTCCGCTCCTCCGCCATCTTTGACAAGGCCGTTGACAGAATGAGGGTGACTTCTTATGCTGGACGTCTTCGCCCTCCAATGCTGATTATTAATGAAAATTTAAGCAGTGGCGGGATTCGAACTCGGGACCGAAGAAGATTAAATTGTGAATCAGACGCTATCCGTAGACCACGGGGAAAAGCCAGGAGATACGAAGAAATCAATTGGTCTACGTCAAAATCAGGCGAAAACTTAGGCGCAAAATGTAGATCAGCAGAACATAGTGGAGGGAGAATGTCGATTGAGATCTCGATCATGTAATCGGGTACACTAAGCGAGAATTCAAAAGACTATAGACAACTGAGCCCATGAGAAGGTGCGAATTTTGTGAAATGAAGTAGCAGGCAGCTTCTAAAGGAAATTAAAAGCTGCTTGAAGCAGACTGGTACAGCTTACACACGATGAAAAGCTGATCGCACCATTTAGAGAAAAATACCTTTTTCTGAAAAGTCTTAATTGGTGATCAAAGCAAGAAATATAGTGCATAACGCTAAAAATGGACGTGCGCCCAAATCGGTAATGTGTTAAATGCTTATCCATCAATGCGCTTCACATACGCGTTTCTGTTGACAGGAACAGTGGGCTGCTCTGGTTATCTAGTGATTATCAAAGATAAACTGAAGAAACATTTGTTTCTATGATAAACGCCTATTTATTGTTACTTCTTGCACCGTAATGAGTTCAAGATACGATAAACGCATATTTACTGTCGCTTCTTGTAACATAATGAGTAGATGGGGAGTTACGTGCTTTCTGATACAGAACCTGCTTACTTTCCAAAGGGTATAATATCCCATCGACCTGGAGTTCACTCCACATAGCTCTATGTGCGTGGTTGGAAGGTTTATTCCAGATCAGCGTAAACGACACCTTCCTACTCCCAAACACATTAATTATTCAATAGGTTAGTCACAAGCTCCAAAATAATCTTAGTGACAGTCGTGCCAGTTCTTTGTGGAAGGTTTAGAAATAAGCGGGAATGAATATAATTCAGGCTGCGTTTATCAGAGTTACTTAAGGTGATCGTATCATTTCGATTTTTGTATGTTATCGATGTGCACGTCAGAGAGAGAACTATTTACGTTACTGTTAAACAATCTTGACGTGAGACAGTCTTTGTCTCTGTGCAGTCTGATACTTTGTAGTTGAAGTGTGGTAGGTGATGGACGTATTCTGTAGTGCTGTGTTGACTTGTGATTGTATCTTTTAGTTGAAGAAAGACTTATTGTAAAGGACATTAAGGATGAATGTGGTGTATATATTGGAAGGCGAAAGGAATATAAATTTTGATTAAAGTTTCTTTTTCGAAGAGAAAAAGTTTGAGGTAAGACTGTAGTACTGCGCAGCTAGATTGTCGGGATGATTACCGTCAGCTAGTTAATTTTATTCACTTGCTCAGAGCTAAGAGAAAGACGACCCCACTTCTCAGAATCATGCATTAAGGTATCAACTGATTAAACTATTCAATTTTTATACAAATTCTCTGTTAACATTTTACCCATTTCAAACTGTTGTTCACTTTATTAAGTACAGTATTGTTAAGACCCATGTTATGTGTGAAGATCACGCGAAGTTGTACTCTGCCTTTTTAAATACATACACTCCTGGAAATTGAAATAAGAACACCGTGAATTCATTGTCCCAGGAAGGGGAAACTTTATTGACACATTCCTGGGGTCAGATACATCACATGATCACACTGACAGAACCACAGGCACATAGACACAGGCAACAGAGCATGCACAATGTCGGCACTAGTACAGTGTATATCCACCTTTCGCAGCAATGCAGGCTGCTATTCTCCCATGGAGACGATCGTAGAGATGCTGGATGTAGTCCTGTGGAACGGCTTGCCATGCCATTTCCACCTGGCGCCCCAGTTGGACCAGCGTTCGTGCTGGACGTGCAGACCGCGTGAGACGACGCTTCATCCAGTCCCAAACATGCTCAATGGGGGACAGGTCAGGAGATCTCGCTGGCCAGGGTAGTTGACTTACACCTTCTAGAGCACGTTGGGTGGCACGGGATACATGCGGACGTGCATTGTCCTGTTGGAACAGCAAGTTCCCTTGCCGGTCTAGGAATGGTAGAACGATGGGTTCGATGACGGTTTGGATGTACCGTGCACTATTCAGTGTCCCCTCGACGATCACCAGTGGTGTACGGCCAGTGTAGGAGATCGCTCCCCACACCATGATGCCGGGTGTTGGCCCTGTGTGCATCGGTCGTATGCAGTCCTGATTGTGGCGCTCACCTGCACGGCGCCAAACACGCATACGACCATCATTGGCACCAAGGCAGAAGCGACTCTCATAGCTGAAGACGACACGTCTCCATTCGTCCCTCCATTCACGCCTGTCGCGACACCACTGGAGGCGGGCTGCACGATGTTGGGGCGTGAGCGGAAGACGGCCTAACGGTGTGCGGGACCGTAGTCCAGCTTCATGGAGACGGTTGCGAATGGTCCTCGCCGATACCCCAGGAGCAACAGTGTCCCTAATTTGCTGGGAAGTGGCGGTTTGGTCCCCTACGGCACTGCGTAGGATCCTACGGTCTTGGCGTGCATCCGTGAGTCGCTGCGGTCCGGTCCCAGGTCGACGGGCACGTGCACCTTCCGCCGACCACTGGCGACAACATCGATGTACTGTGGAGACCTCACTCCCCACGTGTTGAGCAATTCGGCGGTACGTCCACCCGGCCTCCCGCATGCCCACTATACGCCCTCGCTCAAAGTCCGTCAACTGCACATATGGTTCACGTCCACGCTGTCGCGGCATGCTACCAGTGTTAAAGACTGCGATGGAGCTCCGTATGCCACGGCAAACTGGCTGACACTGACGGCGGCGGTGCACAAATGCTGCGCAGCTAGCGCCATTCGACGGCCAACACCGCGGTTCCTGGTGTGTCCGCTGTGCCGTGCGTGTGATCATTGCTTGTACAGCCCTCTCGCAGTGTCCGGAGCAAGTATGGTGGGTCTGACACACCGGTGTCAATGTGTTCTTTTTTCCATTTCCAGGAGTGCACTTCATTCTAAAATCGTCATCTTGAAATATCATTTCATAGGAATAGTTACTCTCCCCATGCCACTGTTTATCATTGCGCGTTACCACATTGCGCCATGTGGTATGCAACAATTTGAATATAGTTTGGAAATTTTATTTAGAAACAGAAATCTAGCTTAGCCACTGTATGCATGCTGTTTGCTGTCGTACTTTCGAGAAGTCTCCAACAGTAAGACGCGAAGTAAGTGGAAATTGTGATTATGACAAGATAATTTTTTTTTTTACTTCAGTTGCGCATTTAATACAAAGACAAGTTGTATTCAGCCCAGTTACAGTTAGGTTTTGTTTAGTCAAAGGTTTGCATACGAGTTTAAGTTGGATAACAGCTTGTGGGTACAAAGTTTCGGTAATATGTAGACTTTTATAGAGTAGGCAGTAAAGTTGAGCTAAATTTCATACAGAAACAAACGTAGTGGGGAGGTTACAATTAGACTTGAAAGTGAATGGCACTAGTGAAGTGAGAGTGAAAAACAGTATGTGTATATGAAACAAGAACAATGATTCAGAATGTCGTCGAGCAGGCTGAGCAGGAGCCAGGTAATGAGTTAGGCTAGTAAAAACAGTCGACATGCTATGAAGGCATCGAAGAGCACAGTTAGTGTAACAGACTGAATTTCTGCGTCCTCGTACTGTTGATCAGCGGAGAGCTGAGTGGCACCTTCGATGAACAGCCTAACTTTTTGGGTAAACCCTGATCAGCCGAAACATAACGACCAGCTACCTAATAGCCAGTCTGTCCACATCTGGCACTGATAAAAGCGACGACGCGTCGTTGCATGGAAGCAATGAGGCCGTGGTGAGTTGCTGGAGGGAACTGGCACCACATCAGCAAACACGAGTCACCCAATTTTCGTAAATTCCGGGTAGAAGGGCGATGAGCTCTGACACATCGCAGATGTGTTCGTTCGGGTTCAGTTCTGGCGAGTTGGAGGGCCAGTACATCAGTTGGAACGCGCAGTTGTGTTCCTCGAACCACTCCATCACACTCCGGGCCTTGTGACACGGCGCATTATCTTGCTGAAAAATGCTGCTGCTGTCGGGAGATATGATCGTCATGAAGAGATGTACGTGGTCTGCCACCAATGTACGATTCTCCATGGCCGTCACGGTACCTTGCACGAGCTCCACTGGACCCATGGATGCCCCTGTGAATGTTCCCCGGAGCATATTGGAGCTGCCGCCATCTTGTCTCTGTCCGCAGTACAGGTGTCACGGAGCTGTTCCCTTGGAAGACCATTTATTCTCACCCTCCCATCGGCTTGATGAAGAAGGTATCGTGATTTATCAGACCATGCACCGCTCTGTCACTGCGCCAACGTCCAGTGCTGATGGTCACGTGACCATTTCAGTCATACACTCCTGGAAATTGAAATAAGAACACCGTGAATTCATTGTCCCAGGAAGGGGAAACTTTATTGACACATTCCTGGGGTCAGATACATCACATGATCACACTGACAGAACCACAGGCACATAGACACAGGCAACAGAGCATGCACAATGTCGGCACTAGTACAGTGTATATCCACCTTTCGCAGCAATGCAGGCTGCTATTCTCCCATGGAGACGATCGTACAGATGCTGGATGTAGTCCTGTGGAACGGCTTGCCATGCCATTTCCACCTGGCGCCTCAGTTGGACCAGCGTTCGTGCTGGACGTGCAGACCGCGTGAGACGACGCTTCGTCCAGTCCCAAACATGCTCAATGGGGGACAGATCCGGAGATCTTGCTGGCCAGGGTAGTTGACTTACACCTTCTAGAGCACGTTGGGTGGCACGGGATACATGCGGACGTGCATTGTCCTGTTGGAACAGCAAGTTCCCTTGCCGGTCTAGGAATGGTAGAACGATGGGTTCGATGACGGTTTGGATGTACCGTGCACTATTCAGTGTCCCCTCGACGATCACCAGTGGTGTACGGCCAGTGTAGGAGATCGCTCCCCACACCATGATGCCGGGTGTTGGGCCTGTGTGCCTCGGTCGTATGCAGTCCTGATTGTGGCGCTCACCTGCACGGCGCCAAACACGCATACGACCATCATTGGCACCAAGGCAGAAGCGACTCTCATCGCTGAAGACGACACGTCTCCATTCGTCCCTCCATTCACGCCTGTCGCGACACCACTGGAGGCGGGCTGCACGATGTTGGGGCGTGAGCGGAAGACGGCCTAACGGTGTGCGGGACCGTAGCCCAGCTTCATGGAGACGGTTGCGAATGGTCGTCGCCGATACCCCAGGAGCAACAGTGTCCCTAATTTGCTGGGAAGTGGCGGTGCGGTCCCCTACGGCACTGCGTAGGATCCTACGGTCTTGGCGTGCATCCGTGCGTCGCTGCGGTCCGGTCCCAGGTCGACGGGCACGTGCACCTTCCGCCGACCACTGGCGACAACATCGATGTACTGTGGAGACCTCACGCCCCACGTGTTGAGCAATTCGGCGGTACGTCCACCCGGCCTCCCGCATGCCCACTATACGCCCTCGCTCAAAGTCCGTCAACTGCACATACGGTTCACGTCCACGCTGTCGCGGCATGCTACCAGTGTTAAAGACTGCGATGGAGCTCCGTATGCCACGGCAAACTGGCTGACACTGACGGCGGCGGTGCACAAATGCTGCGCAGCTAGCGCCATTCGACGGCCAACACCGCGGTTCCTGGTGTGTCCGCTGTGCCGTGCGTGTGAACATTTCTTGTACAGCCCTCTCGCAGTGTCCGGAGCAAGTATGGTGGGTCTGACACACCGGTGTCAATGTGTTCTTTTTTCCATTTCCAGGAGTGTAGTCTCCGATGTCGTGGAGTTAACATTGGAACATGCATGCGTCGTCGGCTGCAGCTGCCCATCGGTAGGAGGGCGTTGTGTGTGTGCGTGTGTTTTCAGACACACTTGTACTCTGCCCAGCATTACATTCTGATGTTAGTTCCGCCACAGTTCGCTGCCTGTCCTGTTTTACGAATATGGCCAGCCTACCACATCCGACATCTACAATGAGGGGAGGCCGCCCAACCCCACGATATCTGGACGTGGTTCTTGTTGACGTCACTCACCACAGTGTCCCTCGAACACCCGACGAGTCGTGCAGTTTCAGAAGTGCTCGTGCCGAGCTTGCGGTTCATCACAATCTCCCCTCGGTGAAACTCAGATAGATCGCGCGCCTTCACCATACTACACAGGTACAGCATGCTCACCGATACTACATGCTCCGTGCATGTGTCTGACTAGCAGTCATTCCTCGCCAGGTGTCGCTGCTATCGCCTGAACTGGTTTGTATTGATGTTTACTTCATTTACAGTACAGAGTAACCCACTGCCTTGAAATATAAGGTGGGTCGGATGCTTCTAAATTTAACAGCAAAGGCTTCGTATTATTACAATCTTACTGGAATACAGTTGCTGATGGTTTTTTAAATAATATAAAGAACATAGGATATAAAAATTTCTCTTAGTTTGCAGAGAATTGAATGCTTAACAGTTGTTGAAGTGGTTCTATAAAATTTGTTTCTGGCTAGTTGAGGTGAATATACACTCCTGGAAATTGAAATAAGAACACCGTGAATTCATTGTCCCCGGAATGGGAAACTTTATTGACACATTCCTGGGGTCAGATACATCACAAGATCACACTGACAGAACCACAGGCACATAGACACAGGCAACAGAGCATGCACAATGTCGGCACTAGTACAGTCTATATCCACCTTTCGCAGCAATGCAGGCTGCTATTCTCCCATGGAGACGATCGTAGAGATGCTGGATGTAGTCCTGTGGAACGGCTTGCCATGCCATTTCCACCTGGCGCCTCAGTTGGACCAGCGTTCGTGCTGGACGTGCAGACCGCGTGAGACGACGCTTCATCCAGTCCCAAACATGCTCAATGGCGGACAGATCCGGGGATCTTGCTGGCCAGGGTAGTTGACTTACACCTTCTAGAGCATGTTGGGTGGCACGGGATACATGCGGACGTGCATTGTCCTGTTGGAACAGCAAGTTCCCTTGCCGATCTAGGAATGGTAGAACGATGGGTTCGATGACGGTTTGGATGTACCGTGCACTATTCAGTGTCCCCTCGACGATCACCAGTGGTGTACGGCCAGTGTAGGAGATCGCTCCCCACACCATGATGCCGGGTGTTGGCCCTGTGTGCCTCGGTCGTATGCAGTCCTGATTGTGGCGCTCACCTGCACGGCGCCAAACACGCATACGACCCTCATTGGCACCAAGGCAGAAGCGACTCTCATCGCTGAAGACGACACGTCTCCATTCGTCCCTCCATTCACGCCTGTCGCGACACCACTGGAGGCGGGCTGCACGATGTTGGGGCGTGAGCGGAAGACGGCCTAACGGTGTGCGGGACCGTAGCCCAGCTTCATGGAGACGGTTGCGAATGGTCGTCGCCGATACCCCAGGAGCAACAGTGTCCCTAATTTGCTGGGAAGTGGCGGTTTGGTCCCCTACGGCACTGCGTAGGATCCTACGGTCTTGGCGTGCATCCGTGCGTCGCTGCGGTCCGGTCCCAGGTCGACGGGCACGTGCACCTTCCGCCGACCACTGGCGACAACATCTATGTACTGTGGAGACCTCACGCCCCACGTGTTGAGCAATTCGGCGGTACGTCCACCCGGCCTCCCGCATGCCCACTATACGCCCTCGCTCAAAGTCCGTCAACTGCACATACGGTTCACGTCCACGCTGTCGCGGCATGCTACCAGTGTTAAAGACTACGATGGAGCTCCGTATGCCACGGCAAACTGACGGCACTGACGGCGGCGGTGCACAAATGCTGCGCAGCTAGCGCCATTCGACGGCCAACACCGCGGTTCCTGGTGTGTCCGCTGTGCCGTGCGTGTGATCATTGCTTGTACAGCCCTCTCGCAGTGTCCGGAGCAAGTATGGTGGGTCTGACACACCGGTGTCAATGTATTCTTTTTTCCATTTCCAGGAGTGTAATTTATGTAATGCAAATTTCAAAAAAAGTAATACAATAAGTGTGGTGAAAGTAGGTTGCAATATGTAGAAGGGAGTGATACGCTATATTTTGATGTATAATATATATCGATGGTAGGTCGATGGTCGTAATATTATGGGTGACCAGTGTACAGTTTGAGCCTAACAGCGAAGAATGATGCACAAGGTCGCCTTACTGGCTACGCCATCGGGGTAGAGAAACATGTTACGATTATGATGTTAGACGAGTAGTCAACAGCATGAAAAATAAGGACTACATATTTCACAGAATGTCAGCTAGGGGGCTGTTAGGAACAGTTTGCTTGATGCTGGGTTATGAGAAATGGTGTCGGCCACAGAACTTCTCTCGTGCTTTGTGATTCTGCAGCTCGGTGTAGTAAAAGACACCACTGGAGAGATGAATGGTACAAATTTATGTTTAGTAATAAGTAATTTTTAGTTTGACCTTAGTGTGTTGTGCATGCGCCAGTGACCTTAATGAACAATTCCGCGCACTACAGTGAAGAGAGTTTTTGTCTGCCATTTATCTACATTTCTGGTCGTTGAGAGAACACCAGTCCATGGCACAGCCAGGACTTACTCGTCTGTTACATTGGCCAAAACCACTTCAAGACGTGTTCCCCTTGAGGCGTTCGAGACAGCCAACTCTGCGGGCAATAGACCGTGATCCATAGACCAGTTGCGATAACAAGCTGAAGTACTGTAGAATTTTGTTCTCCAAGATGACATTCCATACTTTTACAGTAGTCTCTGTCCTAGACTACAGGCTAGCATTGTAGTTAGAAGAGGCAAAATACGACACTAACACCGTTCTCCATGACGATTTACCTACATGTGAATGTAGGTTCTAGGGTCTACTGGGCGCAAAAATGCGACAAAATACCTGTTGATCTGAAAAAAAGAAAGGATAATAATCTCACAGCAGGAAAAAGTAATTAAGCGTTATTGCCTAACGAATCTGGTAGGAGAGGTAGGAAGATATCTCCTTAAAAGGTGAAGCTCTCTTCTACTCGCAAGTTGCTGTGAACATCGTACTGTTTTACTAGGTTTGATGCTAACATAGGTGGTATACCCTTGCTTTTTCCGATCTTTGACATTATCTACATAGCTATTTATACAAGGATCTTGCGACCGAACCGCTGAATCTTTCCATCAGTAAATGGGGTATGTTCTCCACTGACTCGGTTGTTTTAACCCCCTCCACTGACGGAATGACCCACTTCCCAATTCCGTATGTATAAAACCAATACGGACTTGTAGCTGTCACGCCTTTGCGCTTACTGCTACGTATTTTAACTGTAAATAGCTCAGTCCCAATGGTAAGAGGCAGTAGTGAATTCACGTAGTTAATATTTGAATCCAGCACAGCTGCCACAAGCTCAGCTCACTTTTACTCCACTCCTACCCTCGCCATTGCACCACATTAAGTAGGTGCTACGTGGACCTTGCTAAATTCACTTGCGTATACATTTTTGACCGTTACTCGCCAGTATTTACCTAATGATTAGTACACTCCTAACCGGACTATTTCCCTAAGAGCTGTGATGATTGAACGGGTTCGATCCACGGCCTACAGTGCCCTACAGTTCACACGGTAACACTGCCTACCTGACCCACTTAACTTGGTAGTGAGCTTATGTAGCCAATCACCACTGCTAGCAGCAGTGGATAATCCTATCAGCACGACGAGAGCAGCAGACTTACCGTCGAATCCTCCTGAAAATACTTATAACTACGGTCACCAGCTCTGAAGGAGCAAAAGAATAAATCAATTTTTGGGCTCGTTTCAAAGTGAAATGGCTTGAGTTGAATTTAAACTTAATTCTGAATATTACTATTTCTGATCATTCTAGATGATTCTACAAAGCAAATACTCTCTCAATTTCTGTGAGTTGGCTTGGTAATTACTACCAAGACAGGTTATGCAACTTCGGTTAACAAAATTCTATCCTTCAACTTATTTAATGATTTTGGATATTACTCTTTGGACCATTGATACAGAATTAGTTAAGTGACTTTACTTGAAAGGTTGCTCAGAAAAATTTAAGTAACTATAAATAGGCGACTCATTCTGGTGTGACCATTGCTCTTTTCAACATTCTTATACGCTAAAGTATTCTACAACCAGAAGAATTGTAAATGAAAGAGGCGATGGTGGCCTCAGTCTGATTTCACTATACTATGTTTGAGGTTACTACACATTACAATGAACAACATGCGTCGTAATTTTACTCATTACTATATTCTGTCCTCTGCACTTGCATAAAAGAAAACTGGTATTCTCCTTTTACATGTATACAAAGTTCGACTTAACAATTGCAAGCAGTCTTGCCTTGGGTAGACGTGTTGGTGCTGGTGGTGAGATGCATGTGGCTAACGCAGCTCTTCACACTTCATGCCTTTAATGGCGGCTGGAACTACGAGCTGTAGCACTCGTATAAGCTACTGCACGTCCGCCATAAAATCTGGGCACAGGAACTCTTACAATCAGCCCCAGTGGCATAGAGGCGGCTTCAACAACCATTCGTCGCGATTTACTCCAAAAACGGCGACGATATTCGCCTCTTCGCTGCTGCACAATCACTTTTGCGTGAGCACAGTTATGCACGTCCGATCACGTCAACACTCCCCAGGCCATCTCATTGTTCAGTCCCTGTGTCTCCAGCTACTCCTAGCTACGCTCGTATCACCAAGAGTGGGGGCGTTCCCCTACCACCTTTTTACCGAAATCATTTAGTATTTAAGAATATTTATATTTACTACCCTGGAGTTCATACCAGTCATAATAATTTACTACTAGCGCTTTACAACATTAAATTATACAGTAATAACTTATAATTACCAAGAAAAAGAATACATTTGACTCTGAGAGCTTAGTGCATTGTCTGACAGGCAGCGCTAATTCCCAGTTTCGCCAATAGATGGCATCAGGGTGCACTCCCTGGCAGTCTCACACAAGCGCGCCCGTTTCCGAAGCGCGGGCTCCAAATTACTGTCAGCCCACCATCATTTCAGTTCCGTTACAATCTACAGTTCAATGTGGAATACGAATGACTGTGCAAGTTGGGATTTTTATGTTACGAACAGTGACAGAGGTGAAGGAAGTGATGAGAAGCATATGAAACCACTAAGACTGGCCGCGGATAGTAGCCAGGTCATGAGATGCACGGTTTGGCACTTTACGATTGGGCCACCGATCCATGCACTCCTCCTTCTCCGTAATAAGGATGGAAAGAAAAGAAGAAGCTACCTCATGACAAAGGCCAAGCATTCATCTATGAGGAGGAGAAAGAGAATGAACTGAGGCTCAAATTCGGAAATATAGACCATATGCTAAGCAAATTTGTTTCATGGAACCCACTGACGGATGAGAAAGGGCAATCCAAGTTAAATAACAATACTGCACAAGCACAACGGAAGAGGCGAGAGATAAAGAGAGATTAAGAGAAAGGTTGAGGAAGGGTGAGAGAGAGAGAGAGAGAGAGAGAGAGAGAGAGGAGGAGGATACCAGATTTAATGGAAATCTTTGGACACAAAAAAGCTAGAAAGATCTTTGTGAGATTATCAATGAATTTCACAGCAAGATCATACCTGTGTTAGCAAATCACCATATAAAAGTTTTACTGTTACTTAACAGTACTTACTTCCGAAATGCCTTCACAAAAGAAGACGAAGTTAATATTGAATTGAAAGAAATTAAATGGACAGCAGTTGAGATATTTATAACAATAAAATGGCAAACGACGTAGCTGCTTCCCCATCGTACACAAAACAAGTCACAACACTGTTGCAAAATCGCCGAAAAAACATGCCAAACCCAAACCAACGCAAAATTCCTAAGATTAACAACGTTTTACCGGCGATCGAAATTTAGTTTAGACTTCAACGTGAGATGTTTATAATAGTATCCACAAGGAAACTTTTCTCTAAACTGACAGAAAATCCGAACTAATTCTAGTCGTCTGTACGGTATGCTAGCGCCAAGACACAGTCAATGTCTTCTCTGTGCGATGGCAATGAAGTACTGTCGAAGAAAATGCTGCCAAAGCAGATTTCTAAACACAGCCTTCCGAAATGCCTTCACAAAAGAAGACGAAGTAAATATTCCAGAATTCGAATCGAGAACAGCTGCCAACATGAGTAACATACAAGTAAATATCCTCGGAGTAGTGAAGCAACTCAAATCACTTAATAAAAGCAAGTCTTCTGGTCCAGACTATATACCAATTAAGTTCCTTTCGGGGTAAGCTGATGCATTAGCTCCATACTTAACAGTCAACCGTTCGCTCGACGAAAGATCCGTACCCAATGACTGGAAAGTTACACAGGTCACACCAATACTCAAGAAAGGTAGTAGGAGTAATCCACTAAATTACAGGACCATATCGTTAACGTCGATATGCAGCAGGATTTTAGAACATTATGAATTTTAGAACATTATGAATTACTTCGAAGAAAAGGGTCTATTGACACACAGTCAAGAAAGATTTAGAAAACGTTGTTCTCGTGAAACACAACTAGCTCTTTACTCACATGAAGTGCTGAGTGCTATTGACAAGGGATTTCAGATCAAAACCGTATTCCTCGATTTCCGGAAGGCTTTTGACGCTGTATTCGTCTCATTTATGCGACTGGATTTGCGATTCCTGTCAGAGAGGTCACAGTTCATAGTAATTGACGGAAAGTCATCGAGTAAAACATAAGTGATTTCAGGCGTTCCCCAAGGTAGTGTTATAGGCCCTTTGCTGTTCCTTATCTGTATAAACGATTTGGGAGACAATCTGAGCAGCCGTCTTCGGTTTTTTGCAGATTATGCTGTCGTTTATCGACTAATAAAAGTCATCAGAAGATCAAAACAAACTGCAAAACGATTTAGAAAAAATATCTGATTGGTGCGAAAAGTGGCAGTTGACCATAAATAACGAAAATTGTGAGGTCATCCACATGAGTGCTAAAAGGAACTCGTTAAACTTCGATTACACGATAAATCAGTTTAAACTAAAAGCCATAAATTCAACTAAATACCTAGGTATTACAATTGTGAACAACTTAAATTGGGAAGAACACACAGAAAACGTTGTGAGGAAGGCTAACCAAAGACTGCGTTTTATTGGTAGGACACTTAGTAAATGTAACAGACCTACTAAGGAGACTGCCTACACTACGCTTGTCCGTCCTCTTTTAGAATACTGCTATGCGGTGCAGGATCCTCAGCAGATAGGACTGACGGAGTACATCGAAAAAGTTCAAAGAAAGCCGGCACGTTTTGTATTTTCGCGAAACATGGGAGAGAGTGTCACAGAAATGACACGGGATTTGGGCTGGAAATCATTAAAAGAAAGGTGTTTTTCGTTGCGACGGAATCTTCTCACGAAATTCCAATCACCAACTTTCTCCTCCGAATGCGAAAATATTTTGTTGACATCGACCAACATAGGGATAAAATAAGGGAAATCAGAGCTCGTACGGAAAGATATAGGTGTTCATTCTTTCCGCGCGGTATACGAGATTGGAATAATAGTGAAGGTAGTTCGATGAACCCTCTGCCAGGCACTTAAATGTGATTTGCATAGTATCCATGTAGATGTAGATGTATAACATGATGGTTGTAATTAATTTTTCGCTACTTCAGAAAGCCCCTAGTGAAAAACGAGTGATCGCAGGACGATGAAACTTTGTGGAAAAATTTGTAAGGACATGCGGAAGGGAAAACGAAGAAACCATTGAAAGAAACACATTTAATTTTCACATGAGAGGTTAACACTTGTTAATTGCGCACCGTGTTTACGTTCCGGGCTGCAAACGTTGCTCACTGTGACAACCGTTTCCATCAATAACAGCCTGGAAATTTGTACGGACACCAATCCACAATTGTTCGCCGCACTTATCGAACTGTCATGACAGTTCTTGCACTGCTTGAAGATCGCACATTGCGTCCAGCATTCTCAGCTACGGCAACAGCAGCTCTAAGAATCTGTGGGTCAATTGGCTGTCGGCCTCTCCCAGGAGCAATACCCAATTCGCCAGTTAATTCGAACTTCCAAATGATGTTTTGCAACCACGGTGCGGAAGAGGAACTTTCCGTATTCTATTAATGCGTCGATACTCGTAAAGAACAGCAGCACTATTGCTGATCAAACAGCTGACACTAATAGCACTAACAACCAAATCCTGCAGCGCACACTCTGAACAGCATTCCAATAAAACTGACTACTCATACGGTAAATAGTTTTCCGTCCTACGTGGCTCAAGTAGTGAAGGTTTTATTATAACCACACTGTATATCTACATAATACACATACTGCAAGCCAGTGTAAAGTGCACAACGGGAGTACTCCGTCCCAGTGTTATCGATTATTATCTGTCCTGTCTCATTCGAGTATTGAACGAGGGAAAAGTGATGTCTATACGTCTCTGAATAAGTTCTAATCTATCTTTATAGATAAAAGCTGATATACTAGATAGAAAAAAACGCTATGGGCAACCCTCTGAGTCCTCTATTCAATACGGAGAAGAATTTCTGTTTCTTCTAGCCACAGTGTATCGTAAATCACCGGAACAACGGAAAGTCTCACGTGACTGTAAAAAACGACTTGGATATGACTAAAGAAAATACTGCAACCTGTAACTCTCTTTGGTTGAATAATTTATTTCACCTTAGCTAGTTTCGGGCCTGGACCCATCGGCAGTCGCCAGCGAGAATTCCTCATACAAATTTCACACATTTGTCCTATAATATAACAGAATATTCGTGATTTTCTTGTTTGTGAAGTTTGCACATCATATAAAATGGTTTTAAGTTTTGCTTGATTCAGGAAAGTTTTATCTTATACACCGCAACATAGGAGTCTTATCAGCCATATGTAACATGCTGAACATAAGTTAGACTAAAGACAAGATGGCGGACACATGTGACTACACCTGAAGTCACATCACCAAGTGATTTGGTTGGCTCTACAGTAGAATACGATGGTACAATAACAGAGTTCTTATATATCTCTGACGTATATTATTTCAAAACATTCTTCTTGTTGTAGATCTCGATGGAAGCTATGAATTAAACCTTAAACAATAGTAGCAGTGACAGGGAATTTTTTCTGTAGACCTATTCTCTCTATTTGTACAACCTTATAGAAACTGGATGAAATTTGTAGGAACATTTGGTTTCTTAACCGTAATTGTTCAAGCAAATTAAAGTCATGTCTGTTTCTTCTGGCAAATTCATATTTACTTCTTTCTCCCTTATAAGGTCGAGGAGACGACCTGGCACCCACTTTTCTATAACTCAAATCGCCACTAACAATTTCACAAGGAATAATAGTAAAAATCCAGGAAAGAGCAAGCTCAGTCTACCAACAACGAAACGTCTGTCCTGTTGAATTTCTTCCTCAATACTTGTTTTGAGTTCGTCAGACACAACTGAGAGTCGGCCAAATCGTTCGTCACTATGAATATTCCTTCGTCCGCTTTTAGCACGATGCACCGTATTTCGAACTAAAACTTCATTCACTACATTTGCAAAATATTTGATCAGGTGAACATCCGCAACTGAGGAATATATTTGTAGAATAGAAGTCCGCTTCAGCTGCCAGTAATTTCCTGAGTTTTATGCCATGACCGGTTTCGAAGCTTAAAGCTTCAACTTCAGGTGCCACCAACTAATTATTGTAACATAGATGTGTGTCGGTCGGGTCAGGCAGTGATGGAGATCACACGGAAGTGTTGTGCTCTCCAGCCGGGTGGTTGCTGATCCCTTGCTTCTACGCGTTTGTTTGATGGGTGTGTGATCCGTCGCGATCCGACCGCCATACATTTATGTTCCCACAGTTATTTGGTGGCACCTGCTGATGAAGCTTCACGATTCGAAACTGGTCGTGGAATAAAACTAAGGAAATTACTGGCAGCTGAAGCGGATTTTTATTCTACAAACATCACATTTGGATAAACTTCCAGCCAGCCGGGGTGGCCGAGCGGTTCTAGGAGCTTCAGTTTGGAACCGTGCGACAGCTACCATCGCAGGTGCGAATCCTGCCTCGGGCATGGACGCGTGTGATGTCCTTAGGTTAGTTAGATTTAAGTAGTTCTAAGTTCTAGGGGACTGATGACCTCAGTAGTTAAGTCCCATAGTGCTCAGAAACATTTGAACCATTTTTGATAAACTTCCGTTATCTGCCCACAACTTTCCATAGGGTGTTTATGGAAAAAGTTCAAGGCAATCGTAAAATGCGTTTTAGACAGGTACGTGCCGAGTAAAACTGTGAGGGACGGGAAAAACCCACCGTGGTTCAACAACAAAGTTAGGAAACTACTGCGAAAGCAAAGAGAGCTTCACTGCAAGTTTAAACGCAGCCAAAACCTCTCAGACAAACAGAAGCCAAACGATGTCAATGCAAGCGTAAGGAGGGCTATGGGTGAAGCGTTCAGCGAATTCGAAAGTAAAATTCTATATACCGAGTTGACAGAAAATCCTAGGAAGTTCTTGTGTTACGTTAAATCAGTAAGTGGATCGAAACAGCATATCCAGACACTCTGGGATAATGATGGCATTGAAACAGAGGATTACACGCGTAAAGCTTAAATACTAAACATCTTTTTCCAAAGCTGTTTCACAGAGGAAAACCGCAGTGCAATTCCTTCTCTAAATCAGCGCACGAACGAAAAAATGGCTGACATCGAAATAAGTGTCCAATGAATGGAAAAGCAACTGAAATCACTCAACAGAGGAAAGTCCACTGGACCTGACGAGATACCAATTCGATTCTACACAGAGTACGCGAAAGAACTTGTCCCCCTTCCAACAGCCGTGTACCGCAAGTCTCTATATAAACGGAAGGTTCCAAATGATTGGAAAAGAGCACAGGTAGTCACTGTTTTCAAGAAGGGTCGTCGAGCAGATTCGCAAAACCATAGGCCTATATCTCTGACATCGATCTGTTGTAGAATTTTACAACATGTTTTTTGCTCGCGTATCATGACATTTCTGGAAACCCAAAATCTACTCTGTAGGAATCAGCATGGATTCCGGAAACAGCGATCGAGTGAGACCCAACTCGATTTGTTTGTTCATGAGACCCACAAAATAATAGATACAGACTCCCAGGTAGATGCCATTTTTCTTGACTTCCGGAAGGCGTTCGATACAGTTCCGCACTGTAGCCTGATAAACAAAGTAAGAGCCAACGGAATATCAGACCAGCAGTGTGGCTGGATTGAAGAGTTTTTAGCAAACAGAACACAGCATGTTGTTCTCAATAGAGAGACGTCTAGAGACGTTAAAGTAACCTCTGTCGTGCCACAGGAGAGTGTTATGGGACCATTGTTTTTCACAATATATATAAATGACCTAGTAAATAGTGTCGGAAGTTCCATGCGGCTTTTCGCGGATGATGCTGTAGTATACAGAGAATTTGCAACATTAGAAAATTGCAGCGAAATGCAGGAAAATCTGCAACGGATAGGCACTTGGTGCAGGGAGTGGCAACTGACCATTAACATAGACAAATGTAATGTATTGCGAATACGTAGAAAGAACAATCCTTTATCGTATGATTATATGATAGCGGAACAAACAATGGTAGCAGTTACTTCTGTAAAATATATGGGAGTATGTGTACGGAACGATTTGAAGTGGAATGATCATATAAAATTGTTGGCAAGGCAGGTGCCAGGTTGAGATTCATTGGGAGAGTCATTAGAAAATGTAGTCCATCAACAAAGGGGGTGGCTTACAAAACACTCCTTCGACCTATACTTGAATATTGCTCATCAGTGTGGGATCCGTACCAGGTCGGTTGACTGAGGAGATAGAGAAGATCCAAAGAAGAGCGGCGCGTTTCGTCACAGGGTTATTTGGTAAGCGTGATAAGGTTACGGAGATGTTTAGCAAACTCAAGTGGCAGACCCTGCAAGAGAGGCGCTCTGCATCGCGGTGTAGCTTGCTCGCCAGGTTTAGAGAGGGTGCGTTTCTGGATGAGGTATCGAACATATTGCTTCCCCCAACTTAATACCTCCCGAGGAGATCACGAATGTAAAATTAGAGAGATTCGAGCATGCAAGGAGGGTTTCCTGCAGCCGTTCTTCCTGCGAACCAAAACGCGACTGGAACAGGAAAGGGAGGTAATGACAGTGGCACGTAAAGTGCCCTCCGCCACACACCGTTGGGTGGCTTGCGGAGTATATATGTAGAGGTAGAGGTATGGTGGATGTTTACTGCACTCATAAACCGCCATTGCACTAGAAATATCACACTTGGAGGGGTTGTCAAATATTTTAAAACTTCACAAATAAACAGTAAGCGACCGCTCCTACTCGCTGTTGCCATCACACTGGCGCCAAAGGTTAGGCACGTCTATGACACACCGGCGGGAGCGGCGGAAAATTGCGCTCCTTGCCAGGACAAAGCGTCCTTTACATTCAGAAAGACCGTCGTGTTTTCAGACTTCCCAGTAGAAAGCTACAGATCTTTAAATTGGAAAAACGGAGAAGGTATCATGTTGGTAGCACATTTCTGATTCAGCATGATGCCGATAATATCCATCAGAAAATATGAGGAACTTAATAGAGCAGCTTGAAAGAAGTATTTAAAGCAATTAAAATAAGACTAAAATAACACACAACCAGGAGCTTGTTGTTTCTGTGGTCTTCAATCCGAAAACAGTTTTTATGCAGCTCTCCAGACTACTCTATCCAGTGCAAGCCTTATCATCTCCAAATGACTACTGGAAACTACATCCATTTGAACCTCCATACTGTATTCATCTCTTGGTCTCACTCAATTTTTACCCCCACATCCACCCCCTCGTACACCCCACCAATACAATAGTGGAAATCATTATAAAAGCATGGATAATTGTAGGAAAATGAACTTTGCAGTTGGAATAGTTGTGCACAATATATATGCAGTGGTATGAGATCCAGTACACCAACAGACGTAGTCAAATGGTATCGCATCAATGTCGGTAGTACAGTATACAACGAAACATCAACGATTCGGATGACAGAGGGTGGAAATCAGTACAAAGGCGGTCGCTCTGGTGTTAGTGATTGCGTATGTTCTTTTACTGCAAGTAGGAAACACACCATTAGCCACAGGTGCGACAATGTCACGGGGAAAACAGTTATCATGAGATCAAAAATTAAAAATCAGTGCGTACAAGAATATGTGGTACTCTAATTGTCAAATCTCAAAGAAGTTGAACCGTTTAAGTACAGTGACTGATAATTTAGTTACTTTGGGCGTGTGATATGGACAGAACGGAAAGCATGGCCACCAAGTATAAGATTATCTGAGGCATTGAAACTGTTACTTTCGATCAAAACAAGGCCGGCAAACCGTTATTTTTCTCTGTCTGGTGCTGATTTATAATTGCCAGTAACTGCTAGACGTGTAAGAAACGACTGCAGAAGCCTGCTGTATCACTCAAACATAAACACGCTGGATTGACGTTTACTGAAAAACGTATGTCATTCAACTCTGAGAAAGATCTTCAGTGATGAGATAATGAATTTCAATATTACTAGTATGATCTGAGAACAAGGTAAGAGCGAGCAGAAAGTTTCGTACTCGGAATGTTATGGTTTGGGCAGGCTCCTGTGCTAAAGGCAAATCAGGCACTGTTTGGCTGAACACTAGAATGAACTATAACTTGTCCACTGAGATGCCAGAGATAGAATTGATTAGAATGTATGAGGACCTATGATACGAAAGTCAAATGTTTTAACAAGATATGTATCTACGCATGTTTCTGATACAACCAAAAAGTGGTTTGAAGATAAAGATATCGATGTCTTGCCCGTGTCTGCGTATATCTCGGATACGAACTCTGTGAAAAACCTTTGGGCAACACTCGCAAGGCGTCTTGATCACAGTGGAAGGTAATTTGAGGTCACATGCTGGCTGAAAAGTGCGATAGGAGAAGAGCAGGCGACAATATCACCGCAGAACTACAAACCATAACAAAATCAGTGACGAAGAGAAATTTTGAGGTAATTAGGAAGTTATAAGAGTCGAGGGGCATGAAAGGGAAGCAGTAGTTGGGAAGGGAGTGAGACAGGGTTGTAGCCTGTCCCCGATGTTATTCAATCTGTATATTGAGCAAGCAGTAAAGGAAACAAAAGAAAAATTTGGAGTAGGTATTAAAATCCAGGGAGAAGAAATAAAAATTTTGAGGTTCGCCGATGACATTGTAATTCTGTCAGAGACAGCAAAGGACTTGGAAGAGCAGTTGAACGGAATGGACAGTGTCTTGAAAGGAGGATATAAGATGAACATCAACAAAAGCAAAACGAGGATAATGGAATGTAGTCGAATTAAGTCGGGTGATGCTGAGGGAATTAGATTAGGAAATGAGACACTTAAAGTAGTCAAGGAGTTTTGCAATTTGGGGAGCAAAATAACTGATGATGGTCGAAGTAGAGAGGATATAAAATGTAGACTGGCAATGGCAAGGAAAGCGTTTCTGAAGAAAAGAAATTTGTTAACATCGAGTATAGATTTAAGTGTCAGGAAGTCGTTTCTGAAAGTATTTGTATGGAGTGTAGCCATGTATGGAGGTGAAACAAGGACAATAAATAGTTTGGACAAGAAGAGAATAGAAGCTTTCGAAATGTGGTG
Organism: Schistocerca cancellata; assembly: GCF_023864275.1. Classification (NCBI taxonomy): domain Eukaryota; kingdom Metazoa; phylum Arthropoda; class Insecta; order Orthoptera; family Acrididae; genus Schistocerca; species Schistocerca cancellata. The sequence continues at coordinate 601,801,696 of NC_064631.1, read as the reverse complement.
CTACAGAAGAATGTTGAAGAATATGTGGGTAGATCACGTAACTAATGAGGAGGTATTGAATAGGACTGAGGAGAAGAGAAGTTTGTGGCACAACTTGACTAGAAGAAGGGATCGGTTGGTAGGACATGTCCTGAGGCATCAAGGGATCACAAATTTAGCATTGGAGGGCAGCGTGGAGGGTAAAAATCGTAGAGGGAGACCAAGAGATGAATACACTAAGCAGATTCAGAAGGATGTAGGCTGCAGTAAGTAATGGGAGATGAAGAAGCTTGCACAGGATAGAGCAGCATGGAGAGCTGCATCAAACCAGTCTCAGGACTGAAGACCACAACAACAACAACTATTAGGAAGAGCAGAGGTTGGACAGAGTACTAACAGTGGAACAGTACGACAGGACAGTGAGTGCCTTTACACTAGTTTCCACCGAGGAAAAGCAAACGCCTAATTATGTTATTCGTGTTACGAAAGAACTCTTTATGTCTTATAAGTATCTGCTACTTTCATTACTAATTAGATTCAGTGTGCTTCAGACATTGTAGTCTTACTTTCGTAGAAGCCCTGCCTTCATAATGGTATCTGCTACTGTACTAAATATACGATTCCTTGAAGTCTCAGAATGCGTGCTATTACCTGATCCCTTCTTTTAATCACGATACCAACATACAATGAAGTAATTATACAAATGAACAACAAAGGTATAGAAGCAGTTTATGAGGTTGCAAAGCTTTAATGAAGAAAATGGCCCCTTTGGTAAAATAAAAAGGGTTTCGAAAGTTAATTTTCAGTTTTGTGTGAAAACGAAAGTTTACACTCAATGAGGGTGAGGACTAGTTACGAAGTTTCAGTTTCACCTCGAAAAAGTTAATGATACGTAATTACTTTTTTAATATTTTCAACTTTGAAAAAAAGAGCTCCTGTTGCCACTGAGATACGGGCCTTTAATATGAAAATCATTAAAAAACTGACGGTTGATTAGCGACGAATAGGGAGGTGCATGTGGAAATTACCAGGACAGGCGGGAACACAGACATATATATTAAGGGGCAGACTGGAGCGCAAGCCGTAATTACGACGGTACGGAAAACATTATGGTGGCGGGCAGGACACATTGCCATCTTAGTGGATGGTATGCGAACCAAATAATTCTTTGAAAACAGCGACATTACTACCTGATGGAGGCTGGTAGAAGATATTAGAAAACATGTAGGGGGAATATGGAGGCATATTGCGTCCAAATGTCCGGAGGAGACCTTAACTGAACAGTGGATATCAAATGGTGATGATACTGATTACGTTATTGAAGAGTTTAAACAAAGGCATTTTGTTCAATAAGGAATACATAATTTATGCACCTGCTTTGGAATATGATCACTTAAAAAACAGTGTTGCGGTGACTATCACTACAAAATTGCAGCCAAAGCGTTCGATACAGAGTAAGAATTCTTTTACATCAGAGCGTAATATCAGACAGCCGTTCATATGACGATGATGAGTGCGTCATTTACTGCACTAATTATGATGCATGAATCGTATGAGATCATGATCAGCATGCTTTTCGGCACAACAATGAGGCCGACCAAGTATCGTGGTAACACGAGGTATCGTGGGGAATCATCAATGTCAACAGTAAGTCTAGTCTGTGTATACTTGTAACTCCGCACTCAGCACGATCCAGCCACTACACTTATACAGAAATACAGCCTCCCAAGTCATGCTCGAAATTTCTAAGTCGTTTTCGCAACACCGCTGCACTGCTTCTACCACGGGTCATCATGTTGTCAGTCATGTCACCCAAAGGACATGCATGGATTATGGCACGCGTAAGTTCCCATTAGCTTTGCAAGCAAATCAGTACCAACACTGCTTGTGCAAATGGAATACTTCAGTAAAGCAACAATTGCTTATTTGAATTCGTGCAACGCACTATAATAGCTATTAGTTTAATTCGTAACTACGTTTCAGCGTTTCTGCAGTACTTTGCTCGCAACTACACTCGTTCGTTTATGCAGTTATCACTTACACGGGGCCTCATCTTCATTCCCTTCGCATGAAATTTTTCATTAACGAACTCTTATCGTCTAAGTTATTAGTTGCCTCAGAATGTACCCTTTACTAGACCGATCAAACCTGTAAATTGTAGATAGCGAAATATGTTAGAAACGATAACTGAAGCAATGCTGCGAGCATATTCTCAATTGTAGTGACATTTACCCTGCTTACAATGAATTTCGTCAGCAAGAAAAGTGAAAAGTTGTCTTCTGAAGGAGACAACGGTCAGTATTTCAAAGATGAAAGTTCGTAACTTCAGTTGGGGTCGTATGACATAATTTCTATATTCTAAAGGGAATTTAGTACATTAGGGAATGTAACTCTGTTAGGGCCGTTAGTAGATCATTCTCGTTAACATTTCGATATTGTAGCTTGCAGGGTGAGGATTTCCTTCTGTCATTTGAGAGCTTCGATAATAGCTTCATGTACATCTACATCTACGTGATTACTCTGCTATTCACAATAAAGTGCCTGGCAGAGGGTTCAATGAACCACCTTCAAGCTGTATCTCTACCGTTACACTCTCGAACGGCATACGGGAAAAACGAGCACTTAAATTTTTCTGTGCGAGCCATGATTTCTCTTATTTTATCATAATGATCATTTCCCCCTATGTAGGTGGGTGCCAATAGAATGTTTTCGCAATCACAGGAGAAAACTTGTGATTGAAATTTCATGAGAAGATCCCGTCGCAACGAAAAAGGCCTTTGTTTTAATGTTGGCCACTCCAATTCACGTATCATGTCTGTGACACTATCTCCCCTATTTCGAGAGCTGCCCTTCTTTGTACTTTTTCGATATCATCCGTCAGTCCCACCTGATGCGGATCCCACACCGCACTGCAATACTCCAGAATAGGGCGGACAAGCGTGGTGTAAGCAGTCTCTTTAGTAGACCTGTTGCACCTTCTAAGTGTTCTGCCAATGAATCGCAGTCTTTGGTTTGCTCTACCCACAATATTATCTATGTGATCGTTCCAATTTACGTTATTTGTAATTGTAATCCCTAAGTATTCAGTTGAATTTACAGCCTTCAGATTTGTGTGACTTATCGCGTAATAGAAATTCAGGTGATTTCTTTTAGTACTCATGTGAATAAATTCACACTTTCCCTTATTCAGGGTCAATTACCACTTTTCGCACCATTCAGATATCTTACGTAAATCATTTTGCAAGTCGTTTTGATCATCTGATGACTTTACAAGACCGTAAATGACTGCATCATCTGCGAACAATCTAAGACAGCTACTCAGATTGTCTCCTATGTCGTTAATATAGATCAGATAATCTAATACTAGATAAACTAATACTCCTCCGACAGAATGTAAGGGCTCGAAGACTTATATTAATAGATCATCCACAAAATCATTTGAGACTCTATGTCTTTTGCTCGCTGTTTCTCAAACGTTGTCTTCACTTGTAATTTATTCTCCTGTGTTACGAAGGCACATAAACGTAGTCTGCAGTTTGCATCTCGCCGTCAAGCAGAAAGCTTGGAGGTGCTGCTCGGAGTAGCCAGTTATGTTAAGTAGATCGTAGGAAGACCAAGGCGAACCGCCAGCATCAAGATCTGCCCACTACTCTGCATCTTCATAACGCCTGCCCAAGTTTAGGAAACAACGATGCCGTTCATTTCTTCAGGGTTAACACACGAACGACATCCAACCCCCCACGAGAATGATATTCCCACATCCTCAAAATCATAGAAATAATGACGTCGATCGATGGCATTTTAACCTGCAGGCAATACTACCTTCGCGATCGCGAAAGACTGGTACCAAGACCGGGCTGCAGCTGTGGTCCACTACTCAGCTCCCTCTTAGTCTCACGACACTTGCCACATCGTGCAGTTCCTTAACCTGATGCATACAGTCTGCCCCCTGTTGTTGGCGAGCGGTGTCGTTGGGTGGCTAAGACGCAGGAATCCCATTCCGAAGGTTCACATCCACGACAGAACGCCAACCTTTATGTATTCTGTCTGTTTCTAAAATGAATTTAGGCGTATTCGGAAAATATAATTTACTGGCGAACCCAACAATGCTTCGAAATTGCTACATATAAACACATCAAAAAAAGTTTTGCATCACTTTGGTTCCGAGAGTTCCGGAACCTGGACAGAAAACTGGAACAGAGATCAACATAAACATCATTTCCACCCTTCTTATTGCTCATGAAAACCACGCATTGCATGGTGTAACACCATACAGCGAGACCTTCGGAGGTGGTGGTCCATTAAGTCCCATACGATTTCTCACACATATTTTGTGGTGGTCTAGACTGCTGTACACACCGGTACCTCTAATTCACAGTAGCACGGCCTCTTGCATTGATGCATGCCTGTATTCGTAGTTCATCAAGGCACTGTTGGTCCAGATTGTCCCACTCCTTAACGGCGATTAGGCGTAGATCCCTCAGAGTGGTTGGTGGGCCACGTCGTCCATAAGCAGCTCTTTCCAATCTATCCCAGGAATGTTCGATAGGGTTCATGTCTGGAGAACATCCTGGCCACTCTAGTCGGTCGATGTCATTACTCTGAAGGAAGTCATTCACAAGATGTGCACGATGGTGGCACGAATAGTCGTCCATGAAGACGAATATATCGCCAATATGCTGCCAATATGATTGCTCTATAAGTTGGAGGGTGGCATTCAAGTATCGTACACCCGTTACGGCGCCTTCCATGACCACCAGCGTCGTGCGTCGGCCCCACATAATGCCACCCCAAAACAGCAGGGAACCTCCGCCTTGCTGCAGTCGCTGGACAGTGTGTCTAAGGCATTCAGAATGACCGGGTTGTATCCAAACACGTCTCCGACAGTATGCTGGTTGAAGGCATATGCGACACTTATCATTGAAAACAACGTGATGCCAACGCTGAGCGGGCCATTCGGCATGTTGTTGGGCCCATCTTTACCGCGCTGCATGTTGTCGTGGTTGCAAAGGTGGACCTCGCCATGGACGATGGGAGTTAAGTTGCGCATCATGCAGCCTATTGCACACAGCTTGAGTTGTAGCACGACGTGCTGTGACTGCACGAAAAGCATTATTCAACATGGTGACGTTGCTGTCAGGGCTCCTCCGAGTCATAATCCGTAGGTAGCAGTCATCCACTGCAGTAGTATCCCTTGGGCGGCCTGAGCGAGGCATGTCATCGACACTTTCTGTTTCTCTCTATCTCCTCCATGTCCGAACAACATCGCTCCGAGACGCATGCACACTTCCCTTGTTGAGAGCCCTTCCTGGCACAAAGAAACAATGCGGACGCGATCGAACCGCGGTACTGACCGTCTACAACACGAGCCGTGTACCTCCTTCCTGGTGGAATGACTGGAACTGATCGGCTGTCGGAAACCCTCCACCCAATAGGCGCTGCTCATGCATTGTTGTTTGCATCTTTGGGCGGGTTTAGTGACATCTCTGAACAGTGAAATGGACTGTGTCTGTGATGCAGTATCCACAGTCAACGTCTATCTTCAGGAGTTCTGGGAACCAGGGAGATCGAGAACTTTTTTTGATGTGTGTAGAGGCATTGCATATACGTTGTAATTACTTCTCCCTCCTCTCTCTGTCCATCTCCTGCACCTTCCTCTCTTTATCAAACTCCTCCTCCCCACTCCCATAGACCATCTCCTCCCTCGTCACCACTCTATCCAGTTTTCTCCCACCCCCCCTCCCTCTCTCTCTCTGACCTTGACTCTCGTTGCTGCAAACGTAAACTTGAATGAATATCTGAAATGGTTGTAATCACCATTATACACCAGAGACGACTCCAGCTGCTGAATGGGTGTAGATATTTACTTTATTGACACCATTACGCAGCTGCAGTCTGCAAAGGACCTGGAAGAGCAGCTGAACGGAATGGACAGTGTCTTGAAAGGTGGATAGAAGATGAACATCAACAAAAGCAAAACGGGGATAATGGAATGTAGTCGTATTACATCAGGTGACGCTGAGGGAATTAGATTAGGAAATGAAACACTTAAAGTAGTAGATTAGTTTTGTTATGTGGTGAGCAAAATGATGGTCGAAGTAGAGAGGATATAAATTTTAGACTGGCTATGGCAAGAAAAGCGTTTCTGAAGAAGAGAAATTTGTTAATATCGAATGTAGATTTACTGGGTGTTGAAGTAAGAAACCGGAATTTGGATGCAATAATTACATGTCTGTTGTTTGCAACTGATAAACAATATTTTATTCTAAATAATCTCCATTGCTTGTTATACATTTCTCCCACATTCAGGCTATGAATGGCACGCCAACAAACATTTCTTCTTTTGAAGCGAATCAGTCAGCGAGCGTTGTTCAGCGAGAGCGTGTGCCAGTGAAGCAAATAGATGATAATCGGACGGAGCAAGTCTGGAGAATAAGCCGCATGCCCTAGCAGTTCCCAACTGAACGTCTCGATCGTCTCCCTGGCCCGTTTTGGTATGGCTGATGGAGCGTTATTACAAAGCAATGACATTGTGTTGCTTTTTTCCATATTCCTGTCATTCTTCGCGTAATGCTTGATTTAAATCGATCATTTGCAGTTGGTAGCTATCACTATTAGCGGTTTCACCAGGTTTTAGCAGCTCATAATAGATGACTCTCTTCTGATCACACCAAACACAGAGCATCGTCTTCTTTCCAAAGTGATTTTGTCTTTCAGTGAATATCGATCGTTTGCCTGGATTCACCCTTGATTTACGACACTTAGGATTCTCAAAATATATCCATTTTTGTCACCTGTCACAATTCGATGTGGAAACGACTTTCTCTTGTATCTATCGAGTAGCACTTCGCAAGTGATCTTTCAGTTTGCTTGCTGTCATTCATTCAGGTCATGAGGAACCCATTTTCCCACTTTCTGCACGTTATCATAGCTTTCAACCGAAGGAAAACGGCTTTGTGCGTCACATTCAATTATTCCCCGAGTTCCTATTGAGTCTGAGTATCATCTTCATCCAATAAGGAACGCAATTTGTTGTCATCGAACTTTTTCGGAAAGCGTTAGATGCGATTCTGCAGCAGTTTTCTTCAAATCATAACAGAAAACCAATGTTGTCTGCAAATCGAAGTTCGTAGGCACAAAACTCGACACATTTACGGATTTGAAACAGATACCGATGTATGAAACTTGGGTGTTGACATTCGTCGTCAGCTGTTATAGGAAGGAGATGGCGCTGCAGACGCGGTCTCACGGGCCCCACACTTACGGTTAGCACCATCTATAGGGAAAATGTCTTTTCTGAAAGTATTTGTATGGAGCGTAGCCATGTACGAAAGTGAAACATGGACTATAAATGGTATAGACAAGAAGAGAATAGGAGCTTTCGAAAAGTGGTGCTCCAGAGGAATGCTGAAGATTAGATGGGTAGATCACGTAACTAATGAGCAGGTACTGTATAGAAGTGGGGAAGAGTGTCGCACAATTTGACTAGAATAAGGGATCGGTTTGGCAGGTAACGTTCTGAGGCATTAGTTATCACCAAATTAGTACTGGAGTGTAGCATTGAGGATACGAATTCACTAACACCGTTGAGAAGGATGTGGTTAGCAACAACCCTTCGAAGACGATGACGCTAGAACCGATTTCTGCAGCTTGCGTCAGGCCTGCATAGCTGCTTGCCTGTGACAGCAACATTACAATCCAGAATCTCGATGAACTTGTAGTCCGGGGTGATATGTTACAATACAGCATCACCGGTTTATTGCGGTCCAACTGTGTTCGGTCTATTGCGGAAATTGATAAGGCTTAATAACAACTTTCCTCTTTGACTGACTGCGAGAGAGAAAACGAAACCACCCAGTATCGCATTTTCTTTCTCGCAATCGCTTTTAACAGAAAATCTGTACATTATTGTTCAAAAAATTGCTCGCGTGACGTCTCATATATAAATTGGTGTCCAAAATCAAAGCATCAAACCGCTGTTGCGCTGAGACACGACATAATCATACAAATTCCTAACAGGCGTCCGTACTAGAGATGGGCAAACTGAAACACGTAACTGTTTCGAAACAAATGAAATAGTACAATGTAATGTCTCGATACGCTGTTTCGAAACAGTGAAACAGTTTGTGTTTTGTAATCTAATAAACCTACACATTTTATCACCTCGAATGTCTACTGTATAAGTATGTCCATATAAACAAAAATGAGGTGCGAGAGCGATAATCATATCGCAGAAAGTATGAAACTATCACTTAGGCGTCTTGGCAGTTTCGTATTTCCTGCAGCAAATGCGTTGCTTTAGTGTCGTGTGACTTTCATACTTTTCAATTGGCTGAGGACAACCATAGCTGAAGACAGAAGAACCACCACGAACAGAACTGGAGGTGGGAGCAAACAGCAGAAACAACGGATATGCTACTGGGATTCTCAAATTCCGTTTGTATGGGTAATATACCCATCCTGCTAATTTCCATGCACACAAATGGAATCATTGTGGATAATAGGCACAGTGACTATATACCCACAAATAACGCCAAATAATTCGAATAAATAACAAAATATAACAGAAAAAATTTTGTCTTTCAAGGTGTTTACTATAAATTCACCATGCTTCCCAGACCTTCCCGTTCACCATTACACTATCAGTGACACGTCAAACAGATTGCTTGCAATTATACCTACATCAAATTTATGTATATGTCTAATAACTGTCACTCTACGCCTTTTTTTATTCAAAATGTTGTAGGCTTACTTGCGTTGCTTAATATGATTACTGTACATGAGCAGAGAAGCGTGTGTTATAAAAAAAGGGTAATTTAACTGAATGATTTTCACATATTTATTATTTTGAATGTGAATAGTATGCGTTGTTTTATTGTTTGGTTAGTGTTTATAAAGCAGATGTTACGCCATTTCGAAATAGGACAGTCAGCTAGAGACGAAGCTTTATTTTCGGATATCTTAAGCTTCATGCTATTGCTTGCCAAAAAGATTTCGACGTTCTTGAAAGTGTTTCATGAAGTGGTATGTTGTGTTTCAGTACCTGTGCCGAGCCCGAATCTCGTCCGACACAGAGCGGAATGAAGCATCACTGTTTCGATACAATTAGTCCGTTCCAAGAACAGGTGGACTGAAACAGCCTTTATTTTGAAACAACGATACAGTTTCTGTGGCTGGCTCGAGACCGAATCCGGTCCGGTTATCCGATACGGGGACGGAATGAAACACCACTGTTTCGAAACAGTGAACCACAGCCGTTCCGAAACACTGAAACAGTTTCACGTATCGATACACTGTATCGAAACATAGAAACAGTGGCCAAGTCTAGTCCGTACGATTATCTTCTGCGTGAAAGACGGCTGATGACGTCGTGGCATCTATCAAATGTGTTAGTCCTTGCCAGGTAGCCCCACATCCACAACCACTGTGTACACAGTCAAAGACGCTGCAGCATGGCTCAGAGAAGACGCCTGCCAGATTCTCTGCGGGAAGGGCCATAGAAAGAATGGAAACAGGTCGCAAATTGATGTGGCTAGATGCCTTAATGTGACACGTTCTATTATTTGTAGGATATGGCGATAGTTTGTAACGCCGGAAATACATATCCTCCTATTTCCATCTATTGTACTATAAATTTGTTTTCCTTATTTTTGTTACCTGAAGATATAACATTGCTGTGTCTTTGTATATTGTAATTGTTTTACTATTTGTATATATATGCATTTATGTCGATGTATAATTGGTTTGTTTTGTGAATATTATTTGTATTTATACGCTTGGTCTGGCCTAGGGAAACTATACTATCGAACGAATACATCGATAGGTCGTCTGGAGAACCAAATTGTTGAGGATCTTTGGTAGTGTTAACTCTGTCGCGTGGAGCGCGGGCAGAGCAGGGGAGTCTGGCTGGAGTAGCGAGTGGAGCAGGTGTGTTGTGTGAAGCTCCCGCGAGTTGCCGCGCTTTCGGGGTTTGGCAGCATGTAATTGCACTCGACTTGCGATGATGGTTTCTGACATGGTGTCACGGACAGGAAGCATTAGCTGGCGCACATCAAGAGCCCGTTTCGTCTGGTGACCGTGTCGAGAAGAAGGCGCGCCAACATCCAGCTTCTGCAACAGCGACGGCCGACAATGAGTGACTGTCGCCACCTCCTCGATCGACGGCTTCAAACCTTCAATCAACCAACAAGGAAGACTGGAAGCACGTAAAGTTTTAGAACTGTATGGCAGACCTCAGTTTTTCAAACTTTTAAAATTGTTGCATCACAAAATTACAGCAACTTAGCATGAATCTTTGTTGCTCATTGTCCCAATTGCATTACCAAGCAGGGTCCCTTCCTTTTCCGGAATGAACCCCAGTGTCGTTGAAATTCAAACGGCAGCATTAAAGTAATGTTATAGCATTCCACTGCTTAAATTTCAAAGTTCAGTTAAAGTATTCATAGCTGGCTACAATACTTAGATTACACAAGCACAAATTAAGAGTGCTAGTTTTGTTACCATATTTTAGCTTACCTGTGACTGCAGCTCAGCTTGGTACGTACTAAATTTTACTATTGTTAATTGTTCAGAATCATTAAATTCAAGTTCAAAGTTAAATCTCTTATTTCTAAATTGCGTAGATTCAAGTAGCTTTTGAACTGATTGTTGAGGTAGTCCAAGACTAACCGTATTTTACTGAATTTCGATGTGCTTCAGAAAGAAAGCTCACTATTAACTTCAGTCACTAAATTAACTTTCGATTTTCCGGTTTTATTAATTCTTTTGCTAAATTAAGTCAGAGCGTAGCGAAATTTATTACTTCTGACAAACTTTCAGTTTTCACACTACACGTGTCAACCTTCAGTTGCCACGCTTCTAATGCTAATTATATGTGTAATAACCTTTCTTTTTCAGTTACTATAGTAATTGACCTTAGGACTGGCGACCGTAATTTCCCCCAAATCTCAAATATCTAATTACCGCTAGTTAACTGTTAACGTAACGGCCGCACATTTACTTTCTTTATTAACTTTACCCCTTTTCAAAATTAATTTCCACCAGTTTATTAGCATTTTTCCTTTCATTTAGATGTAACCCTTTCCTCCCTCTTTATCGACAGATTAACCTCGGTGACGATTGCTTTTCCCAAATTTCCATTAGGTACACGCGGTTTAATTTTTCACTGTCATTAAGGTCGATAAGTGAGGGGGAGGTTACAAGTTACAGAGACCGAAACGGTACGCCAAGACCAGCACGAGGCCGCCCACGTCAGACATCAGAAAGGATAGTTATCTGGCTGTAAAGGTACGGTAGGTACCGCCTCAGAACAGCGCGCCAACCGGCGTCTGGCCTCGCAGCATTCTCTGGACGTATTGCATCGGGACAAACAGTGTACAGGAGGCTTCAGCAGGTTGGCCTTCATTGTCAGAGATCTGCTGACGCGACCTCGCAGAAGGGAACGTCTATAGGCCAATTGGAGTCGTCAACATGCCACCTGGATGATCGAACAGTGGGCCTATGTTCTTTTCATAGATGAGCCCCGGTTCGGGTTAAGAGTGACTCTTGACCGATTCGCGTCTGGAGGGAACGTGGAATAAATTTTGGGAACCAAACACTGTGGAAAGGGACTGATATCGAGGTAGATCTCTAATGGAGTCCGCAGGGATTATTTTGACCATCCAGAACCTGTTCGTGAAATTGTGTGGGTGAATCGACAAGTTTTAACTGCTGTCAGGATCGTGACAAGACCTTGGGACCTCATGTACGGTTTTGTGAGGTGCTGCGAGCCCAGTCTTCGTATTGATGGACGATAATGCTCGAGCTCATAGACCGCAGGAGGTCGATGTTTTCTTGGAAACGGAAGATACTGCATGCATGGCTCGCTCTTCCGATATGAATCCAATATAACATGCCTGGGATGCACTAGGCAGAAGGGTTACATCACGTCATCAACCGCCAACCACGCTCCAAAACGTGCTGCAGCTCTTCAGGAAGAATGAGCTTATTGCATCAACATGAGACTGATGACATCATTTACAGCATTTTCCGTCGTAGTTAGGCCCGTACTGCTGCCAGAGGCGATCACACCCTATACTGAGCACGGTAACCAATGGTCGGAATGTGTGTGCAAATCGGGTAAGCTGGAAGAAACGAAGAACACTTTTATCTACCGTTACGCGTGTTGCAGTAGCTTACCTTCTGTGTTTGTAATATCTTTTATACTCTCCTGTTACTTGTTTATGTTGTTTTGTGGCAAAATAAACGCAACCTTGCAAAATTTCTGTCTGTTGCTTTAATTTTGGACGCCAGTGTCTTTATGTACCATATACAGGGTGAGTCACGTAAGACATGAACGGCTGGACGTAACGAAAAGCGGTTTTCCGCAAATGTTAGAGAGTCGAGGGGCATGTCTTTTTTTTTTGTTCGGTTAGGCCCTAATGCTTTTAGAGCTGGTACGTTTTTTTAACTGGAGCCGTATACTTTTCATAACTACATTCGATAGTTCTTGAGAAGACAATTACAGTGATAAAGCGTTTGTTAATGTTGACGTTGAAACCTGTCGTAAGAAAAATCGAGAAATGTCTTTGAATCTGAGAGCACGGTGGCCGGAATAGGCACTAGCGGTGCGAACACCATCAAGCAGAGCTCTCGTTTCACGCTGTCAGAATGTCACACATTTGCCTGTTTACATGTCTACACTATTAAAACTCCATCCGAACAGGCCTCGGAAGGCCAACAGTACCGACAGGCAGCCGTGTCATCCTCTCAACCCAGGGGCATCACTGGATGCGGATACGGAGGGGCATGTGGCCGCGGTGATCTAGCGGTTCTAGGCGCGCAGTCCGGAACCGCGCGACTGCTACGGTCGCAGGTTCGAATCCTGCCTCGGGCATGGATATGTGTGATGTCCTTAGGCTAGTTAGGTTTAAGTAGTTCTAAGTTCTAGGGGACTGATGACCACAGATGTTAAGTCCGATAGTGCTCAGAGCCATTTTTTTTGGAGGGGCATGTGATCAGCACACCGCTCTCCCGGCCGTTGTCAGTTTCCGCGACCCTACAGGCAGCCACCAGTGAGGAGAAGTTGGATATACTACTTTTATATGGTGAATGTAAAAGAAATGTCGCAAAAACAGTACAGCGGTATGGGGCTATCTCTCCGGATAGCCAACGTCGGACGCACCAGGCAACAGCACGAATTACTGAGACGCTAGTGCGGACAGGTTGCTTGAACATCGAGAAGAAGACCGCACCTGACAGAACACGAAGAAGCTGTTCTGGATACGACGCTAATGAATCCGCATAGTGGTACGAGACATATTGGCAAGGAATGTGGACTCAGCCAAACGACTGTCATTCGCATCCATGACATCAGACACTAGACTCCCGTGATTTCGAACGTCTTACAGAATTTTCTCTGTTTTCCCTTCAGCAACTGAGAGACGACCCTACGTTTTTCCAACGTGCCCTCTTTGTCGATGAAGCAACGTTTACTAACTACGCTAATGTAAATTTGCATAACGTTTTCTGCTGGGTGTCCGAAAATCCACATTGGCTTCGTCAGGTACAACATTAATGGCCCTGGAGCATAAGTGTGTGGTGCGCGTTTGTACGAAATTGCATTTTGGGACCTTACTTCATCTCAGACGTTCTAAATGGACATTCGTTCTCACACTTTCTCACGAACATTCTGATGTTTATCCTGGAGGGGTTACCACTGGATAATCGACCGTGTATGTGGCTGCAACACGAGGGTTGTCCAGCTCACTCGTCCCCTGTCGCAGCGCAAATAGCCAAATACTGAATGGGAAGTTACGTGAACGTTTGTTAGGACGAAATTCTGTTGTCAAATGGCCTGTGAGGTCCCCCTATTTGACTACTCCCGATATTTTTTTTATTTTTTTATTTTTTTTTTGTCGTCGGATTGCTGGTGTATGCTCTACCATATCATCCACTCTAATTACATCGGTCTTCCTAACGGCGACTGCAAATGTGTCTTTCAGTTCATGCCCAACAGTTTGAACACATGCTTGAATAAAGGATGAAATTATTTATTGGAAGACAAAATTTATGTTTTGTGATTTGGGTGGTTACCAAATCACTGTTAGTAACTTGTTTATTTCATTTACGTGTGTACGAAACTGCACTGCAATGTCAAATAAGTCGATAGCGTCTACTGCACGTAGCTGATAAAACTATCATCACGTTCAGCATGAAACGACGTTTCGATAAGAAGAAGATTTATTTTGCGGCGAATGAAATATTTAGTTCAACGAATGTATCCCATATGACAAAATTTTGAGCAGTATAGGTAGAGATAGTTGCCCGACAGCTTTGTATTTTACCTCTAAGAAGCACACATCCAAGTACAGGAAAAGAGAAGTCAACTCTTCATTCTTCCATTCAGATATTTAACAAAGTAATTGCATTTTGTAGCGTATAACTCCTCTTTATTTTTGAAGAATGAACAGTTGATTTTTATGTTTCAACTCACGTGAATCTGGGAGGATATACAAACGTGAAATAGTTGTTCTAAGCCCTTTGTGATGCGCTAGATTCTAGTCTATGTCATTTTTCCATACGCAACATTCTAGGTGAATCAGCATCTAAATCGTAAGTTGGTTGAAGGGAAAATAAAGCTTTATTCTCGTAGCGCAAGCCAACCTTACGGTGTACAACTACGCTGAATGGTCCGAGACGCTTGCTTGGCAATTTTTACACAGCAAATGCAGTTTCCGGCCACTGTGCTCTCACAGTTTAGGACACCTCTCGATTTTTTGCTGCAGGTTTCAATGTCAACATTAACAAAACATCTACAAAAAGTAAATTGTTCCATTTAAAAAAAAGTACTTGCTTCCATAGCTTTGTCGATTCCAGAGCTATAAACATTAACCAAACAAAAAATTTGGTGTCGCTTGATGCTCTAACATTTACTGAAAATCACATTTCGATATGCGTGACCGTTCACGAAATAAAAGGGCTGTTACGTCTTACCTGACTCACCATGTATATTAAAAAGTATGTAGCCTGTCGAAAGTTTGTTAAAACATCGTGTGTAATGTGAAGTAAACAGGTCAAGAAATTTTCGAGAATTTTGGAATCAATGACTCCCCTTTCCTTAGCTCGTGTTCTAGTGGCTAGCATTGCTGTCCCTGAATCACGGCATCCCGGGTTCGATTCCTGGCCGGGTCGGGGATTTTCTCCGCCCGCAGACTGGATGTTTGTGTTGTCCCCATCATTTCATTATCATTCGGAAAAATGGCGGGACTGGACAGTGAAAAGATTGGGAATTTCTCCTGGTGCTGACAACCACGCCGTTGAGCTCCCCACAAACCAAACTCATCATCATTAGATTTATGTATTGTACATACTAAAAATATATAGCCCATGTCCGTTCATATGTTTATTTAAGTTTGTTTAAAAAATCTGAAGTAAATCGGTCAAGTACTTTACGAGATTTTTGGTTACAACTTAACGAAGGCTTGTCATTGTATAGTAATATAGATTTATTAATGCCGAAACTAATTCGCTTCTGAACCGTCGGGAGCTAGTTGGTGAGTGAAAAAGTACTGGGACTACAAAACGTATAGTAGAACAGCAATTTATTGACATAAAATTTTAATAAATACGTGACATTGTTCGCTGCAGAGCAATCAATTAATTCAATGTAAACAAAACTTCGTATCAGACGCTTTCTTTACATAAAAAAATTACCTTTTCCAATGATAAAATACTATCCTTGAGAAGCATGAAAGTAAGCTGATAATTTAAAAAAATAAAAAAAAAAATAAAAAAAACCAAAGGTGACCTCACGTTGACTTCCTAAAAGAAACTATCAAATTTTTCAAGTACTAAGCGGCTGCTACCGAATTGTTGATAGTCCTACGGCATTGCTCGTTAACAGCTAAAGCAAGAACATCGACTGACTGTAATTATCGACTGCACGAACGGCTTAAGGATTCGTATTTTTTATTTTTTTTATTTTGTGGTAAGTTCTATGGCACCAAACTTCTGAGGTCATCAGTCCCTAGGCTTACAGACTACTTATCGTAAATTAAACTAACGTACTCTAAGGACAACACACACACACACACACACACACACACACACACACACACACACACACACACACATTCCCAAGGGAGTACTCGAACTTCCGACGGGGTAAGCTGCGCGAACCGCGGCAAGGCGCCCCAGACCGCACGGCTGCCCTGCGCGGCGAACGGCATAAGGCCCAACGATAAGTGTCTTTCACCCTATAGCCATTTCAGCAATACAATTTTACAAACAATTTTCTGTTAAGGTAACACCGACCAAGCTTAGGTGGCAGAATTACGTGGCAAAGAACCTTAATAGCATTTACGACACACACAGGGTAACATAATTAACGGCCGGCGGCCCCGTGCAACAGTTTTACCAATTGGAAAAGGTGATTCAGGGTTTGCAAAAATTACAAACTCTTTACAGGATCTTAAGATTAAACACAGACATGTTTAGAGCGTAACGGCCGAGCAAAACATCAGGTTAAACTAATACTAAAGGCCGCCTCTAGAAAGTGTCGCTTAGATTTACTCAAACGGGTAAGAGAAGGAATCATATATCATAAACAGCCAGCCATCGGTCGTTGCCTGGGGCATGAATAGACTGCGCAATGAAAACTGAACATCATTCACATAAGTTATTTTATCTCCGGGTGTGGCGTACAATTCCAACAACTTTACCAACATCATAGCAAAGTACAAATGATCGAACTATAAACAATCAAGGCGAGTCCCTGTAGCACCTCAGGAGGCAGGGCTCAAACCCCGACGTCACCCATTAGTCTCGACGCATTGCAGTATAAACACTGGAGGGGTAACGCCAACATCGGGTAATTCTAAAACAAATATACACTGAGGTAACAGAAGTCATGGGATAGCGCCATACTCATAACGATGGCGGTGGTATCGCGTACACGAGGTATAAAAGGGCAGTGCATTGGTGGAGACATCAGATGATTCATGTGACGAAGTTTGCCAACGGGATTGTGGCCGCACGACGGGAATTAACAGACTTTGACCGTGGTATGGTGTCGACGGAAAGCAGTCGAAGTGCGCTGGCCACGGTAAGGGAGGTTTTTTTTGCCAAGGGTGTCCTGTCGCCAACTGCCTCGCTCTACGGTATGTTCGCCCACTAGAGAGTTCGTCCCGGAGCCAGCATGCCTCCTGGTGGCGGAAGTTCGCCGAAATAAGAGTCTGTGGAAGCAAAGAGCGTGCCGCGACCTATCGATTCTCGTGGCACTGCTCAATTAACATTAAACCAATCGTAGCTAACATATGAAGCACCAAACGGAGGTAACCGTTTAATGTACAGACAGAATCAACTAAGCCTCTTGGGCAGAAACTATAAACAATCAAATGGTAATATAATTATCACACAGGCGTCTAGTCCGGAAAATAGCAAATGACGAGTAGTGCGGACTTTATGTCATCAGTTGGCCAGCTGTCTTACCAAAATAGATACCTTTTCCACAGATGGATTAGAAAATCGTTTGGCGAGTGCCACCAGACCGACCAAAGTATACAATGAACCCCCTGATAGTAAGCTACGAAATAATGGCTAATCTGTCCTGTAACGTACACGTATAGATAGAACTGAGCACTATTCTAATTAAGTATAAAACCAATGCATAGACCAGTTTTGACAAGGACTGAAAGCATTAAATAGTATTCTAATAAAATACAGGCAACGAATAAAGTCAGTTGAGCAACCCCTAAGCGCTGAACACTGTTCTAATGAGCTGCCAAAACCAACTGTGAACTAAAAGGGTGGCGAGCATTGCACAAACTATTTTCGTAAAATAGAAGACACATGATAATATGTCAGATAGGTAGTTTACAGTTAACCTTAACAGTAAGTACCATGGACACTAGTTTAATAAAATACAAGATATTTTAAAGTAAGCTGGATACCGTGGCAAAAGGAAAAAAATCAAGGAAGTTACCTAGAGAATTATGTGACAGGAAGTGCGTCTTGCACACACACACACGCAAACAAGACCGCCACGATACTCAATAATGTTGCGATTAGACAACGAAATTCGAAATGTAAACATACATTCGCCAAAAATTGCGAATACTTGTCCAGAAAATTGGCCAGACACAGCCAAGTAGCAAAGAACAAACGAGTGCCTTCGGCTCGCAACAGCGGACCAGAGGAAATATACAAATATCAATTTCGCCTGGAAAAAAAAAAAAAGAAAAAAAAACAGGATGAAATGGCTCACACGTAGGTTGAGAACAAAATTACTGCACATTACAAAAGGGCCTCAGTATATCGTCCACAATGGTGGCACGCACAGTTAGTCCAGGAGGCTTGCTTCCTCCAATGGTCGAGTAGCTGACAGCTTGCAACAAGCGTGATGTCGCCAGTAACACTCCACAGGCCAAGTCAACGCCCTCCAGCTGTGTTCGGCTCAACGCGGCGCTCAGGTGTCCTCGGTATACTCAGACCTCCAACTGCCCACTGACGCCACTAAGTCATTGCCCCACTGCTAGCCGAGCACGCCTCTGCATCACCGTCCGCCACTCCTTTCGCGATATCGAGCGTCTAGGCGTCCTCTGGTCTTCCAGCAATGGACCAAAGACCAACAAAGGGCAATTATAATCGATAGTAGACTGCTGAGGATGTCGCGCGCACGTGGCACACCTTCATTAATTTTACATTAAATGAATTCGCAATTGCGGATGAGGATGTCCATCAGCTGTAGGCTGAAATGACGAAAATGAAAATTTTTGCTAGACCGGGACTCCAACGCGGGTTTCCCTCTTATCGCGAACGGTCGCCTTACCATTTCAAATGGTTCAAATGGCTCTGAGCACTATGCGACTTAACTTCTGAGGTCATCAGTCGTCTAGAACTTAGAACTAATTAAACCTAACTAACCTAAGGACATCACACACATCCATGCCCGAGGCAGGATTCGAACCTGCGACCGGAGCGGTCGCTCGGCTCCAGACGCGCCCAGAACCGCACGGCCACTCCGACCGGCCCTTACCATTTCTTTGTTTTTTTTATATCATATTGTTCGTCCTGTTTGTCTGTTTGTTCGGGGCAGACATCCCACGACGCTTGTCCATGTTCATCGTTAACCCACCGACTCTGTTTTTTTTTTTAGTTGCAGAAGGAGCCATTTGGCTATCCATGCACGACTCACGGCCAGACCCAACAAACCTCCACATGTCGTCAACCATGCGTCAGCGACCTGTACGCGTACATCCATTATGAATATTCCCGTAAGGTCAGACATTGTACTTGAAAGTCGCTTGCCCGGTATTCGCAGATAAATAGGATATTGAAAGGCCTGTGTTATGCATGTCCAAAGGAACTTTGCATCGTAATCAGTATAACATAGGCACTGCAATATCGTACTCCTCAATTTTGTCCGACTGAGGCCGTGATACTGCTAAAAGAACTTAGACGACGAGAGCGGTTAAATTTCAGTCCTTGATTTAAATCCCGATTTCGATGTAAGTGGTTTTGTCCACAGTTATAGCGATAATTTTGCGTATATGTATGTCTAGATGACTAGTCACCCCAGTGCAGTTTTAAAAAGGACTGATAATAGAATTTTCATGGTTTTATAACCAGTCCATTATCACTAACTTCTGAAAAGACTACTCACCTCTAAGAATTGTCCCTCAGCTTAACTGTAAAATATAAGGGCATGGCCGGCCGCTGTGGCCGAGTGGTTCTAGGCGCTTCAATCTGGAACTGCGCTACCGCTACGGTCGCAGGTTCGAATCCTGCCTCGGGTATGGATGTGTGTGTTGCCCTTAGGTTAGTTAGGTTTAAGTAGTTCTAAGTTCTAGGGGACTGATGACCATAGATGTTAAGTCCCATAGTGCTCAGAGCCATTTTGAACCATTTTTTTTCTAGGGGACTGATGACCTCAGATGTTAAGTCCCATAGTGCTCAGAGCCATTTGAACCATTTATGAGGACGTGGAGATAAACGGGGTATAAACATTCAAATTCTTGGAGTGAATATCTATGACATGGGTGGAGCATGCTGCATAACTGCTGAAAAGCCTAAAAAAGGCATTATTTGTAGTGTAAATGTAGCCAGAAGAAAATTAGCACACTTCGCACACTTTCATTCCATAACGTCGTGTGAACATCTTTGCTACACAGTCAACGGAATGATGTGCTTACAGGACAAATGTGTCTACACTTACTATCTGCTAAACTGATGCATCTTACAATGGTGTTTCAAGACGACGGATACGTTCCCTCACTGAGGAAAGTTATACTGCGTTTCACGTGGAATATCAGATCGTTTACAAAGCTTTTGTGTGGCTTGTTGTTTATCGGTCAGTTATAAATAAAGCGAGAGGATGGGAAAAATGAAAGAAGAGCAGCGCGCCCCTTTGGTCGTTAGTACTTGGGCAGCTATATGCAGCGAAATATACTGCATGACATTCGTTATTCGTCAGATGAAGCGACGCTGTTAAAGTACGTGAAAGTTTGTAGACAGACTAGTCGGTGAAGACAAAAGTCATTGTCCCAACCGAGCGAGGTGGCGCAGTGGTTAGACACTGGACTCGCATTCGGAAGGACGACGGTTCAATCCCGCGTCCGGCCATCCTGATTTAGGTTTTCCGTGATTTCCCTACATCACTCCAGGCAAATGCCGGGATGGTTCCTCTGAAAGGGCACGGCCGACTTCCTTCCCCATCCTTCCCTAATCCGATGAGACCGATGACCACGCTGTCTGGTCTCCTTCCCCAAAACCAACCAACCATTGTCCCATCTCACTACTGTCTCTTCACTTCAGTTCCTCAGAACGTACTGAACGAGAACCATAGAGCTAACGTAAGAGATACAAAAGGCATTTTGTGTGCGACACAGGGAATCCAATGACCGATTTAGACTAGATCCACTCTTACTGCAAATTCTGAGGATTGTTACCGGCTCGTTGAATATGTAATTCATCCAAGTCACACATGCGACGCCACTCCGTTCGAGAAAAATACGACGGAAAATGTCAAAGCCACTAGTAAATTTTAAAAACCGATGTACATTTGAGATGAATGTATAAAACTGACGAGAGTACCAGCCTCCAAATCAAAGTATCTCATTTGCAGCTTATCCTGTTCACGGCAGGGGTAACGTAAGAACACCACTGTCAGGAATTAGCTAGAGAGAAATTCAGAAATGGCACTGAGATGCAACCACGATGCATTCTATGTTGAAAGAAAGGAGAATGCAATAAACAAGTATAGCGACGTGCAAATCGAATATACGAAATACTGAAAGTGTCAATCTCAATCAGAGTTCACCTAGTATTAAGTTGCCTAGTTGTCACTTACTACTTTTCGCCGAATAAAAATTGCAGTCCCTATATAATGTCTCCGCAGTAGTTACATTTGAGTACAGTTGGACAAACAACAACTTCAGAAGCCGTATATTAAAATCGACGCCTATACGACGCTGGCCTCACAGTCAGACGAACAACACTATAATGCAACATATTAAACTTTAATGTACTGAAATAAACTTTTTATTCGTTCGATAACAGCATATTTATATAATGTTGCTTCACTTTTACAAGGTCGTTTCATAGTTTTCTTTTCTTTTTTCAAAACAGTTGATTTTCATAATATTTTTTCTTGCGATCAGTCTTCAACTATATATCTAGTCAGACGTCTGTTGAAATGCCACTGACATCTTTTTCTCACATAAATTGATAAGAATCTCATATATGCAGCTAACAATATAATGAACTCACTTTAAAAAGGACAAAAACAAAATGGACCCTGAGATAGAAGAAGATCTTTGGTGTGACGTCATATGTGCTGGACTGCTGTTCAAATCGCTCGCCAATATTTTATAAGGTTTTAGACTTCAGATTCTTATTTTAAAGTTTATTGGTGTTAATATTTGCTGTAAAGCTAACTTATTAGTGGATTGTGATTCATCTCGATCTTTCTTTTTGTGTTATTGATCCAAGTAGTCTGTTATTCGTGAGTGTGCTTACGCCGTTCAGGGACTAGTGCAGCAGGGGATACAACCCGTCGGCTTTGAACAATGACGTCACAAGTCGCCAGAGAGCATGTATTACAGAGATGAAAGAGCTGAGGAGAATGTTGAGAAACAAAGGAATGGGAGAGAGATAAACATTGATCTTGTCAAAAGCATAAGTGTTTTTTGACTTTTTAAAAAAAAAATCTCACGAGATAGAATAAACTGATCCTACTTTATTAAGCAATATCTTGTCAAAAGCCGAGAAGCGATTGTTCGTAATGTTCTAGCTCCCTTCAGTACCTAATAAGCGTTTTTTGGCTTTAAAAAAAAATCTCACGAGATAGAATAAACTGATCCTACTTTATTAAGCAATATCTTGTCAAAAGCCGAGAAGCGATTCTTCTTAGTGTTCTAGCTCCCTTCAGTACGTAATAAGAGTTTTTTGGCTTTTAAAAAAAATCTCACGAGATAGAATAAACTGATCCTACTTCATTAAGCAATCAGTAAAGAAACGATTTTTTGACTTTTTTTAAAAAAAACTCACGAGATAGAATAAACTGATCCTACTTTATTAAGCAATATCTTGTCAAAAGCCGAGAAGCGATTGTTCGTAATGTTCTAGCTCCCTTCAGTACCTAATAAGCGTTTTTTGGCTTTAAAAAAAAATCTCACGAGATAGAATAAACTGATCCTACTTTATTAAGCAATATCTTGTCAAAAGCCGAGAAGCGATTCTTCTTAGTGTTCTAGCTCCCTTCAGTACGTAATAAGAGTTTTTTGGCTTTTAAAAAAAATCTCACGAGATAGAATAAACTGATCCTACTTCATTAAGCAATCAGTAAAGAAACGATTTTTTGACTTTTTTTAAAAAAAACTCACGAGATAGAATAAACTGATCCTACTTTATTAAGCAGCTCCCTTCAGTACCTAATAAGTGTTTTTTGGCTTTTTTAAAAAAAATCTCACGAGATAGAATAAACTGATCCTACTTTATTAAGCAATATCTTGTCAAAAGCCGAGAAGCGATTCTTCTTAGTGTTGTAGCTCCCTTCAGTACGTAATAAGAGTTTTTTTGGCTTTAAAAAAAAAGTCTCACGAGATAGAATAAACTGATCCTACTTCATTAAGCAATCAGTAAAGAAACGATTTTTTGACTTTTTTTAAAAAAACTCACGAGATAGAATAAACTGATCCTACTTTATTAAGCAGCTCCCTTCAGTACCTAATAAGTGTTTTTTGGCTTTTTTAAAAAAAATCTCACGAGATAGAATAAACTGATCCTACTTTATTAAGCAATATCTTGTCAAAAGCCGAGAAGCGATTCTTCTTAGTGTTCTAGCTCCCTTCAGTACGTAATAAGAGTTTTTTGGCTTTTTTAAAAAAAAAATCTCACGTGATAGAATAAACTGATCCTACTTCATTAAGCAATCAGTAAAATGATGCACCCAATATCAAGCGATCGCTTTTAGATTTACATTCAATTATCTTAATGATAGTGCTTATTAGAACACAGAACTGCTTTATTATCTATGCCTCGAAGTGAAGACATTACGATCTATGACTAGGGAATGACGTCATTGTTCAAAGCCGACGGGTTGTATCCCCTGCTGCACTAGACCCGCCGTTCATCGAAGTCTCACCATTGTGTTTACATTTCACGGCGTGCCGTTGCAGCTGTAGCGGTTCTAAAAGTAAGTACTGACAAAGTTGTTTGTGCACTGTATTCCAATGTTAAATTTAGTAGTTTTCAGTCGTTCATCCACGTATTAGCAGAGTGTTTACACGTCGCGGCGTACAGTTGCAGCTGTAGCAGTTCTTAAGTTCCGACAAAGCTGTTTGCGCACTGTTATTCAGTTATTGAATTTAGTAGCTTTCAACAGTGTCTCGTGCTGTTTCTGGTGAAATAATAGATTAATAAACTTTCGAAACTTTCGCCCACTGGGTTTTTTAGAATTGTGTGCGCGTTGAAGTAATTTATTAAATTTCGTATGGTAATTGTCAGCTGACGTTTTTTTGTTGTTTGTAGTGAAATATTTCAGTAAAATTTTCATTGACTTTGCTTAATTTTGTTGAGTGTTCCAGTGATCACCTGAATTTTTGGTTTTATGCAAGAAATTTTGAAAAGTATAAATGTAGATGTAGATGTATTGGTATTAGTTGTGGTTTAGTAGTATTAATAAAAGTAGTAGCTCTCTAATTAGAGAGAGAATTTCGAGTTCACGGTTGTTAGCTCTTTAAATAGTACTGCTGTTGTAATTGAACTTAGGTTATGTAGACGCGAAGTTTTTTCAGTAAGTGTTAAAATTTTACCAAGCGTAAGAAGTGTGTGCCTTGTTGTAGGTTTGTGAGTAGAGGGTTACGGTGTGCGATTTGTCCAAAGCATTTTCATTTGGGGTAGGAGGGGGATGCTGTGGCGAAGCCATTGAGCATTCTTGTGAGATCTTCTGCTCTAAATTCAGAATTTGTAGCAGAAACAAGTAGATAGAAGAGCAGGAGTCTAAGATCTGTGCCCTCCAGGGGGAGTTACAAAACGCAAAGGAGGAACTAGATAGGCTGAGGAGGGTGGAGGGCGCTGAGGAATGGGAACTGACAGTTGGTAAGAAAGCAGCTAGAAGGAGGAGATAATCAGACAGTTGTATTTTGCTTATAACCAACAAATTTGACCAGCTGTCAGGGATGAATGGAGAGGAGCCTCTACTAGGTGTAGGAAACATGCAATAAGCCTCAGCAGTTTTGGAACCTAAGTCAGTTGCAAATTGTAACATAAAGGAGGAGATTCTGCTGCTAGGAAGTTGGCATGACAGAGGTGTGGGCCAGCAGCTGCAGGAAGTGTTGGGGTGTAATTTCCAGGTCACCAGCATTGTAAAGCGTATTGTAGGGTTGGCTCAGATGAGTCTTAACTTGGAGGAGTTTCGCGGGTTGTAACTTTAATAATGGCAACTATTTATTTACAGCTCGTACAAAATACATACATGTTTCGAAGTTTTGCTGACCTCAAAAGTAGACATCATCATTGTGTATAACCTGTTGCCAGCGATGTGGAAGTCGTAGAATACTCTTAGCAGTGCCAATTGGGTTGGCAGCTCGAGCGGGGTGGTCTGTTGCCCGACGAATTTGTAGCAGTTCTGAAGCGAATGCCCTGAAGTGTTTCCTTCAGTTTATAAATCGAGTTGAACTTACGAGGGCTTAAGTCAGGGGAGTGCAGTAGGTGGTATAGCACTTAGCAGCCACACCAGTCAAGCAAATCAGTAACAACTTACACTGTACGTGCTTGAGTATTGTCCTGCAAAATGATGGTGTCCTGCAGGAAGTGTCATCACTTCTGTCTCTATGATGTTCATTTTTGGAACACAACCTGCGACCAGCTTAGAGACAGAAGTGATGACACTTTCTGCAGGAGCTGACCATCATTTTGCAAGACAATGCTCAAGCACGTACAGTGCAAGCTGTTACTGATTTGTTTGACTGATGGAGCTGCTAAGTGCTATACTAATTACGGCACTCCCCTGACTTAAGCCCTCACAAATTCAACTCGATTTCTGAACTGAAGGAAACACTCCAAGGCATTCGCTTCGGAACTGCTACAAATTCGTCGGGCAACAGACCGCGCCGCTCGAACTGTCAACACAACTCGTACTGCTAGGAGTATCCTACGACTTCCACATCGCTGGCAACAAGCTATACACAATGATGATGTCTACTTTGAAGGTCAGTTAAACTTAGAAACACGTATGTATTTTGTACGAGCTGTAAATAAATAGCTGCCACTGTTATTAAAATTCCATTCCTCGTATGTAGAAATTTTACGAAATACGATCAGATAGTGATTGTGGATGGAGACTGGAATGGCTTTAATAGGGACACGGAGTATGATGTAGGTGGTGACCTGGTAAGGATAGCTACTCGAACTGGTGGCACGAATGTGCACTTCGTGCGACTGTGTCAGCGTCATGATCGGCCTCATCTTAAGGCTGTTGTTAAGCGTATTAACGTGGGGCTGGAGAAGGCACTAATGGCGCAGTCCATTGCACACATTTCAGTGGTGCCATTTGAGTCTATAAATAGATCGGGTTTCACTAGGCATGGTCTTCACTTTAGTAGGTATGGGAAGGGGAGGCTGGCAAAGCTTATAGGTGACAGTGTAGAGGGCAGTGGTGGGATCACTCATGGAAAATTCCTGTAGTATTTGGTGTTAGATCTGCACCTTTTTTAGATTGAAGTCAGCTGATAGGTAGCCCTGAAGGAAGTCCCTCTAACAAAGGAATTACCTTCAGAGGAGGTCAGTTATCCAAGTAGAGAAGGAATTAGGATATTTCCTGAAAATATAAGAGGTATTAGAGACAAAACTAGTGGACCTCTTATAGATGCTGACACTGACATTGTTGGACATGATTGACTTAAATAATTGGACAATTCAGAGGCCTCCTTTACCTGGATATAGATTAGTTGGCTGTTTTTCAAGAAGTTCTTCGCAGATTGGAGGAGTGGCCATGTACATAAAAAACTCTGACTTCACAGCATTTCTGCTCAAGCTAGAGAGGGTTCTTGGTTCACTTCATAGGAAGTACCAAAAATTAATTATATATGGTGACTTCAGTATTAATCCTGTATGTGATTGTGGAGGAAAAAGGATTTTGGTAGATCTCCTAAATAATGTGATCTGATGCAGATTGTGATTTTTTCCAAACAGGGTGCAGGGGAACAGTAGCACTGCCATAGACAATATTCTTATACATTCTTCATTACTAGATGGTCATTCTGTTAGCAAAAGGGTGAATGGACTTCCATATCTTGAGGCACAAATTGTAACAATAGAAAGTTTTGTACTCAAACAAGTGTCACATATAATTACAAGCTATGCGGAAAAACTAATCCAATGGCAATAGAGTTTTTTAAACCTCGTTATGAAACAAGAGTGGCAGCATGTTTATGGTACCGTAACATAGATGACAAATGTAATGCTTTCCTTAACACATTTTTCTTGCTCTTTGAAAGTTTTTTTTTCATTATAAAGTTGTAAACATGGTACTAGGAGTAAAAGGCGGCCTGGGTGGCTGAAAAAATGGTTCAAATGGCTTTGAGCACTATGGGACTTAACATGTAAGGTCATCAGTCCCCCCCCCCCCCCCCCTGTCCGCCGCTCGTGGTCTCGCGGTAGCGTTCTCGCTTCCCGAGCACGGGGTCCCGGTTCGATTCCCGGCGGGTCAGGGATTTTCACCTGCCTCCAGATGACTGGGTGTTTGTGTTGTCCTCATCATTTCATCATCATCCAGGAAAGTGGCGAAATTGGACTGAGCAAAGGTTGGGAAATTGTACGGGCGCTGATAACCACGCAGTTTAGAGACCCACAAACCAAACATCATCATCAGTCCCCTAGAACTTAGAACTACTTTAACCTAACTAACAAAGGACATCACACGCATCCATGCCCGAAGCAGGATTCGAACCTGCCACCGTAGCGGCACGCGGTTCCAGACTGAAGTGCCTAGAACCGCACGGTCACAACGGCTGGCCTGGGTGGCTGACCAGTGGGATAAAGATATCACGTAGAACGAAGTGGGAATTATATCAGAATGTTAAATGTAGTCACAATCAAGTTACAGTAGCCCATTACAGACAGTATTGTAAGGTGCTTAAAATTATCAGGAAGGCAAAGAGTATGTGGTACGCAAATGGAATAGCTAAAGTCCCTCAAACTTCCAATCAGAGGGATGGACGCACACAAACTTTTTTCATCTGAGGTATCGACGTCTAAGGCTGTAGGTATTGTCGCAGTCAAACACGTAACTTTAAAACATATTATAATCACTTATTAATTGATTGTTCATATTGAGACTTTGCAAGCATCTAGTGAACTACACAACTCTCCGTGCGTCACTGAGGTGGAACTGCCATCAGCTACAGGTTCGTCCTCCAGTAACACCCGTCGCGTTCGACTCGAAAATGGCATGTGACCCCTACTGATAACTTTCGCACTGATTGTGATGCTAGATACGTAACTTTTGCTAATGAATAGAATTTTGATATTATTATGCTACAAACTGGCTCCTCCCGTGACAATTCCCTAGTAACAATGTTTTAAACAGTTTTGCGAACGTGCTATCTCCTGCAAAAGTATTTTTCTGATTTAACTGCATTTGCTTCTCCCATCCTTCAGGACCTGACAAGAGTCCATCTACATGTTGGTAACGGGTGTCTTACTTTCAGGTTTATCCCGTAGTAATCCGCAGTCCTACGAAAGTTTAGCTCCAACCCCCACTGCCCCATTCCTCCCCCCCCCCCCCCCCACCTCGTGGCTAACTTGAATTTTCACCGGACGCTCGACAGCCTGTGCCCTCCTTTGAATTCTGATGTGCACGCTCAATTAAAATAGAAATATCTATTTACCCAAACGTTAGATCACGATGATATTTAAATCAGTCACCTGTGAAATAAACACAGCACACATGTAGATGTTACATCATAAATTCCTTTCACTCTTAGTTGTTATTTGTTTCTCCGTCTTAACCTTACTGCAGTATAATTAAACTGCAGTAAGCTTAAGGCGGAGAAACAAATAATAACTGATCTTTAACTGTTGCTGCGGAAGATGGCCATGCAAACAAACATATTCTTTTACACTACTTATTCGATTAGACCCTACCTAACGGTACCGTTAGTAGATTAGTGTGATCTGTGAGGTAGCAGATCACCATCACGTCTCAATTGCTGCCATTATATTCATCATCATCATTTAAGTTGATATAAATTATATTACAAAAATCAATTTCTTGGTCACATAATATTTAAAATTTATTTTACGAAACTGTTATATGGCCAAGACACTACATTTTAAAATTTGTGCACATGAACCAATGGATGATGTAGAAGTCCATAGGATTTTTTTGTAGGTGATACAGTGGTACACCTGCTTAATATCGTGTACGGCCCTCGTGAGCAAGCAGAAGTGCCGCAACACAACGTGACACGGACCCGACTAATGTCTGAAGTAGTAGTGGGGGAACTGACACCATGAATGATGCAGGCCTGTCCATAAATCCGTAAGAGTGTAAGGGGGTGGAGATCTATTCTCAACAGCACGTTACAAGGCATCACCGATATGCACAATAATGTTCATGTCTAGGGAGTTTGGTGGCCAGCGGAAGTACTCAAACGCAGAAGAGTGTTCCTGGAGCCACTATGTAGCAATTTTGGAGTTGTGGGGCGTCGCATTGTCCTGCTGGAATTGCCCAAGTCCTTTGGAGTGCACAACGGACATGAATGGATGCAGGTGATCATACTGCATGCCTACGTACGTGTCACCTGTCAGAGTCGTTTCTAGATCTATCAGGGGTCCCATAT
Source organism: Schistocerca cancellata (assembly GCF_023864275.1). NCBI lineage: Eukaryota > Metazoa > Arthropoda > Insecta > Orthoptera > Acrididae > Schistocerca > Schistocerca cancellata. The sequence continues at coordinate 601,772,393 of NC_064631.1, read as the reverse complement.
CACTTCAACTGCACACGCCCCACACCATTACAGAGCCTCCAGCAACGTGAACAGTCCCCTGTTGAGATGCAGAGTCCATGGAGTCATGAGGTTGTCTCCGTACACGTACACGTCCATCCTCTCAATATAATTTGAAACGAGACTCGTCCAACCAGGCAACATGTTTCCAGTCATCAATAGTCCAATGTCGGGCCTAGGCGAGGAGTGAAGCTTTGTGTAATGCAGTCATCAAGGGTACACACGATTGGGCCTTCGGCTCCGAAAGCCCATATCGATGATGTTTCGTTGAGTGGCTCGCACGCTGGCACTTGTTGATAGCCTAACATTGAAATCTGCAGCAATTTGCGGAAGGGTTGCACTTCTGTCACGTTGAACGACTCTCTTCAGTCGTCGTTGGTCCCGTTCTTGTAGGATCTTTTTCCGGCCGCAGCGATGTCGGAGATTTCACCTTTTTCCGGATTCCTTACACTCACGGTACACTCGTGAATAATTTCACAAATTATGTAATAGGATGTTCAGTGACAATTTCATACATACTTTTTTAATGAAGGTGTCGGCCAGGGAACCCGATTTCAGCAGTTTCAGTTGTTTATGGTTTGATGAAGCTAGTGAAAAACAATTTAAGCTACTGATTGTCCCTAGAGATCCTCGATTTAACCCCGGCTGAAATATTTTGAGAAACGGTTGCTGTCCGCGGGACACAGAAGTACGATAGCTGATTCCCTGTTTATAATCCGCACCCCACTGCCTAAGTACGTTTATGGCTGTACGGTTAACAGACCGTCAACACGTGCAAATGCTGGCAGCGGGTTACCGTCACCGGTGGAAAGCCTTTCTGGTGAAAGGCGCGGCAGGTCAAAAAGAAGCGAGTGTGTCTCGTCTTTGTGTCGCTGACGAGCAATGAGGAAGAAGAGGCAAGAAGGGGCCGAGCGAAAGAAACGCGTCCCACGCCAGGAGAAAGCGGCCGCCGCATTGCGTGTCTGGCTGGGCTCGATCTTGGCGGCGGCGGCAGCAGCAGCGGCGGCGGCGGCGCATGTGATCGCGCCAGGCAACAAGAAGAAGATTGAGCGGGGGAGGGAGGGCGCTGATGAATGCTAGCTGGCGGCAGGCCGTTCCGTCAGCGGACCGCGCGCGCCCGTCTGACGGCCGTGGGAAGCCGGCTCGGGAGCGGCCCCTTGTGCTGTTCCGTTGCAGACTAAACGCGGCGCGTCTGCGCGTCCGTATTTCGTTACGACCTGCGCTCCTCCCGCGGGAATAACGCCCCGGACAGAGCGGCGCTGAGCTACGCAGAGTGAAGTTCCGTGTACTCCCCGCACGGACGCAGATGCGCCGAGTCATTAGTCTCCACAGCTTGCCGCTCCCTCAGCAATAACAAGCTACACAAAGGGAGAGCAATAAAATATGCTGGATCAATTACTTGTACCTCTCGAAGTACCACTGATGTCCCTACGACTCAAAATGGCTCTTTATTCGCACCAAGTAATGGCCGCTATCGACAGGGGATCTCAAGTTGATTCCGTATTTCTAGATTTCCGGAAAGCTTTTGACACCGTTCCTCACAAGCGACTTCTAATCAAGCTGCGGGTCTATGGGGTATCGTCTCAGTTGTGCGACTGGATTCGTGATTTCCTGTCAGGAAGGTCGCAGTTCGTAGTAATAGACGGCAAATCATCGAGTAAAACTGAAGTGATATCAGCTGTTCCCCAGGGAAGCGTCCTGGGACCTCTGCTATTCCTGATCTATATAAATGACCTGGGTGACAATCTGAGCAGTTCTCTTAGGTTGTTCGCAGAAGGTGCAGCAATTTACCGTCTAGTAAGGTCATCCGAAGACTAGTATCAGTTGCAAAGCGATTTAGAAAAGATTCCTGTATGGTGTGGCAGGTGACAGTTGACGCTAAATAACGAAAAGTGTGAGGTGATCCACATGAGTTCCATAAGAAATCCGTTGGAATTCGATTACTCGATAAATAGTACAATTCTCAAGGCTGTCAATTCAACTAAGTACCTGGGTGTTAAAATTACGAACAACTTCAGTTGGAAAGACCACATAGATAATATTGTGGGGAAGGCGAGCCAAAGGTTGCTTTTCATTGGCAGGACACTTAGAAGATGCAACAAGTCCACTAAAGAGATAGCTTACACTACACTCGTTCGTCCTCTGTTAGAATATTGCTGCGCTGTGTGGGATCCTTACCAGGTGGGATTGACGGAGGACATCGAAAGGGTGCAAGAAAGGGCAGGTCGTTTTGTATTATCACGTAATAGGGGAGAGAGTGTGGTCGATATGACACGCGAGTTGGGATGGAAGTCATTAAAGCAAAGACGTTTTTCGTCGCGGCGAGATCTATTTACGAAATTTCAGTCACCAACTTTCTCTTCCGAATGCGAAAATATTTTGTTGAGCCCAACCTACATAGGTAGGGATGATCATCAAAATAAAACAAGAGAAATCAGAGCTCCAACAGAAAGGTTTAGGTGTTCGTTTTGAGATATGATGATTGTGGTTCGATATTGCAGCAATCATGGGTCTGCACATGACCCACAGGAGCGTAATGCTCGCCTCTTTGGTGGCATTCCACACACACATGCTTCCCGTGTCAAGCCAAATGGCGGGCACCTCAGCGAGCGCAGTCTTTAATGATTGGGTACAGTTCTGACGATCACGGGTTTCCTGTGCTGGGGCTGGTGAGCCCCGAGGGTCCTCCGCAACAGTAAGCTCTGGGCGTGTTTCAGTGCTCGCAGTGTGGCTGGTATTGGAAAGTTGTGTGTCATAATGATTGGATATCTTGATTTTAATTCCCAGCTCACGAGCATGGTAAAAACCTCACTCTCCAGCTGTGTCGCCCATAGGACATTGGTGAGATGGTGAGATGCATAGCTGTTCAGGTGGAACAGTCATTAGCGGGCAACTTCCAGGGAAGCTGGGGAATCACAGTTCTACAGCTCCTGAGACAGTAATATACTGTCCTAGTCCTCCCAATAATCTGACTTGATTTGGTAATTCAGCACAAGAAGCACTCAAACAGAATGTGTTTCTCGTGATCAAGGGGAGCACGTGACATTTGAGGAGTCCCCCTTTAGTGTTCATAAAGGTTTATAAAAAATGGTACAAATGGCTCTGAGCACTATGGGACTTAACATCTATGGTCATCAGTCCCCTAGAACTTAGAACTACTTAAACCTAACTAACCTAAGGACATCACACAACACCCAGTCATCACGAGGCAGAGAAAATCCCTGACCCCGCCGGGAATCGAACCCGGGAACCCGGGCGTGGGATAAAGGTTTATAAGGGCTTGCTGGTCTCTTAAAGAATATTTGAAGACTACAAAATGGTTTATTGTCGCCGAAACTAACAGGTCAAAGCACTTCTACACCACAGACAATAACTTCTAGAAATCTAGAAAATTACGTGAATTTTGTATTGTTGTTGAGACGCACAACTGTCTCAGCTCACGTAAGGATGAGGATGCATGCTGTGATCTCATGGACATGGAAACTGAAACAAGAGTGGGCGTCACAAGAAAGAGTCGATATCATGCGAAAAACGTGTAGCAATAATGGAGGAATTCATTGTGACGTTCAGTTCTCCATTCCTACCTGAGTAGGAAACAATGTTGTACCTAGAGGTTAGTCTCTATCTGAATAGGGGAGTATGGTGTACCCAGGAACTCGTGATGAATTTTGGATGGTATTGCAGTATAACGATTGATTTTAGAATAGCATAAAAATGCATACTGGAGATGACCATAAGCAGTTTTACCAGTTTCTACAGTTTTGTTGTTGTTAGATATAAGGTATTTTGTGCAGCGTTTCAAAGTGTTTTGATTTATAAAAATTTAAGTGCTGTATAACATTTTAAAACTATTTGGAAAGTATCGTTAATTTTTCAGTTACAGATATTTGTAGCAAGTACAAACATATATATTTTAAAAACTGCTTACATAATGTGTGGACAATTAAGTCACGCTTCATTCGTTGTGACCATCTTGTACCTTGGAACATAGGAATCCGTTTAACCATGGAACGTGTGATATTTGCAAATTAACTGATTTTCATTAATTTCTTAATAATTTTACCTGTCTCGAAAATGGAAATGTTTGCTAGTTTCCAATAGCTTCAATTTCAAAATGTATTTTAAGTTGTAACTGGTTTTTATAATAATTCTGCTCGATTCGATTTCGCTTACTGATTGTGTGTAGCAGAATACTAATTTAACAGATAGACAACTAAATATAATACTGACAAGACTTTCTTGATTGCTACACTTCTAAATTTGAGTAGAACATTCCTTCCTACGCACACATGACCATATTGTACATTTCAACAGTTTTCACATTTGGTACAACCTTACTTTACTGGAGTAATTTCAGTAAAAGACTCCAGCACATGTAAAGTGAATGCTATTATTTCAAAATGGAATAAGAAATAGCATTAAATGTTTTAGAGGCGAGAGTCTGGAAAGTATTCCCAGCTGCAGCACTCTCCCCTAAACTTAAAACACTCCCTTGAGGGACTCCATTCTCGTGCTTAAAACGGTCAGACAGGATATTGCTGCGAGACGTGAAAAGCAGTTTCGTCCGCTTTTTTCATTCAGTTCGATGTTTGTTAGGTAACTACAGGGAGATAACTGTGCAGATTCATTAAAGTATATCAAATGACAGTGATTGTTTCTATGTTCATTTTCTTCCATTTAAAATGGTGTGGGACGGCTTGTCTTCTGTATTAGTTTTGTCTCCGTGGGATAGCACAGTGCGTTGTATTCGAGACGTCTTGGCCACAGAATGCTACTAAAAAGGTGGTCTTTTGCCGCCACCAGTGAGCCAGGAGGTTGCTGGATATTGTATATTTGCAACCAGGGCCCTGTTCAGCGGTCGAACTGCGGACAGAATGATACATTTGTAGCTCAAGGGCGCCGCTCCCTCACGTTTTACTTAAAGCTTTTTGTAGGTAACTATCAGAATATGTCCTAGCCCCCATGAGCTGCTTTCCATATTCAGAGGATCTCGGATGCGAAACTAGTGCTGGTCGCAAAAACGCGCCATCGGTAAATTAGTCATCGACGTCATGGAGACAGAATTGCGACGGCCGTTTTGTAGAAGTGGGAATGCTTCTTGTCAAATGGTTCAAATGGCTCTGAGCACTATGGGACTTAACTTCTGTAGTCATCAGTCCCCTAGAACTTAGAACTACTTAAACCTAACTAACCTAAGGACGTCACACACATCCATGCCCCAGGCAGGATCCGAACCTGCGACCGTAGCGGTCGCGCGGTTCCAGACTGTAGCGCCTAGAACCGCTCGGCCACGCCGGCCGGCGCTTCTTGTCACGTGCCTGGCATTGTGCACAAAGCTTTGTCTTGGTAGAATTTTGTATGTTGGAAGGATCTGTCCTAGTGGGCCAGCATATATGCGTTGTTTGCTTTCGGCAGACATGCAGTGTTTGGCGGGAAATGATCGCAGAGCGTAGAATCAGTGAAAATTTGGGGATTCGGTGGTTACATGTGTAAAATATTGGATAGGAAGAGACGTGGAGCTGTGCACATCTTGTGCATATCAGTCACATGTGTCAGAGATGGAGACCAGGGTGCATCCTAGGAGACGAACGGAGACTTCTCTTCGGGAGAGCCATTCGTAAGGCAGCGGTATTCACCATGACTGTCAATGAATAATCAGTCAACACAAGTAGCAGAGTCGGCATGATGGGGCAGCTCTTGGTCCACACCAGCAGACATCTGTACGATCGCCAGCCTCGAACATGATATTTTGTAGTTTACGTTAATAAATATGAGACTTGTTGCTTTCTCCAAAACAGTAGGAAACAGCAAGCTCTCAGATCTAAATTACCGAATGTCGGGTTGGAGTGGCTAATAAAATGGAACTCTGTGAATGTACGGCGTTAGCAGCGCGCCAGTGCGTTAGTCCCAGTTCAGTTCTTTCGTGATTTCCTTCAGTCTTTGCTTGTGGGTCCTCAGGACAAGCCCATCAGTGAAGCCAATTTCGACTCTTCTGCCCATTCATGCTCACATCACCAGAGTTGTCGCCCCCTAATAATTGTGGAAAACGATTTCTTGTTCTTCATCGACTGTGTTAACTTGCCAATAGCTGACACGGTGCTTCTTAATTTAGAGGTGTGTTTCATAGAATTTACCGATTAGTCTTAACAGATTTGCGGTTGCTTCGGAATAAAAGTTTGATGGAGGGGCAGAAAACAATGGAACATAACCGGCTTCGTCTCAGTGGCCCGTTAAGAGATTAGAAAATAGAAGTGTGTAAGAGCGCTAGACACCGTTTAGAATAGAGACAAGTAGTGGTTCCTGGAAGACTGTAGTACGCTAGAGAGTGCTGCTAATGCCAACTGCTGTCGTTAGCGCGTCTGTTTGGGTACTTTTAGCAGCGTGCGCAGACATCGCCGAGTCTTCCGCACTTGGCGACTATGGGCGGACGGCTGTACGATATGACTGGGCGGGGCGCCGCCTTTATACCCGCCAATTAGGAAGCACTGCCGTAGGTGTGAAAGCACGGTGTGACTGGCCTCTGCAGCAGTCGGTGGCTGGCTCGTATTCCAGTCACAGCTAAGGTGCGAGGCTCATCTCCATTCTGTAACGGCATTAGCTAAGAGAAAATTATAGCATATAGTCGTCTTCCTAAGTTTTTATTGACGGAGGATGTCCCTCCCCTTGCTTAGAAGATATCAAGATGATCTGTTGCTGGATGGTTACTACAAGAAGAAACCGCCGCCATTCTGTTCCATCTCTGATTTCACATGGCTACGACATTTTCAGCACTTCCATTTACCAGTTGATTTTAGACATTATGGGACGTCAGGCTCGTTGTGATATTCCTGGCTGTGGCCGCCAATACTTTCTTTTGCTAGAATGTCGCCTTCATGCAACTTCATACAAGCGACGTAGCATATGGTACAAAAGTGGAGTCAGGTGCAAGCGACAGATGGTACAGTATGTCCCATGGGAGAGTCCGCCAATTGTACTGAACTTACTTTTGACTGGTCGGCACGTTCGGGTGCTAGGCGCCAATACGCCTAACTTCCCTAATTAATTATTTATATACTTTTCATTGTGCTCAGCCCAGTTTTTAGTATGACAGTGTCTCATGGTTACTCTACGAATCTATCGTTTTTGTTTATTAAATTTCACTAGTTTTAAGAAGCATAAGAGTAACGACATTGCAACCGAAGTGCTTCGGCCACGTTCGGGTCGCATTTCCACGGTTGGGAGACGAAGTACACAACTGGCCATTAAAATTGCTACACCAAGAAGAAATGTAGATGATAAACGGGTATTTATTGGACAAATATATTACACTAGAAATGACATGTGATTACATTTTCACGCAATTTGGATGCATAGATCCTGAGAAATCAGTACCCAGGACAACCACCTCTGGCCGTAATAACGGCCTTGATACGCCTGGGCATAGAGTCAAACAGAGCATGGATGGCGTGTACAGGTACAGCTGCCCATGCAGCTTCAACACGATACCACACTTCTTCAAGAGTAGTGACTGGCGTATTGTGACGAGCCAGTTGCTCGGCCACCATTGACCAGACGTTTTCAATTGGTGAGAGATCTGGAGAATGTGCTGGCCAGGGCAGCAGTCGAACATTTTCTGTATCCAGAAATGCCCGTACAGGACTGCAACATGCGGTCGTGCATTATCCTGCTGAAATGTAGGGCTTCGCAGGGATCAAATGAAGGGTAGAGCCACGGGTCGTAACACATTAGAAATGTAACGTCCACTGTTCAAAGTGCCGTCAATGCGAACAAGAGGTGACCGAGACGCGTAACCAATGGCACCCCATACCGTCACGCCGGGTGATACGCCAGTATGGCGATGACGAATACACGCTTACAATGTGCGTTCACCGCGACGTCACCAAGCACGGATGCGACTATCATGATGCTGTAAACAGAACCTCGATTCATCCGAAAAAATGGCGTTTTGCCATTTGCCTGTCATCTCGACTGCTAGTGATACGAGGCCGTTGGGATCCAGCAGGGCGTTCCGTATTACCTTCCTGAACCCATAGATTCCATATTCTGCTAACAGTCATTGGATCTCGACCAACGCGAGCAGCAATGTCGCGTTACGATAAACCGCAATCGCGACAGGCTACAATCCGACCTTGATCAAAGTCGGAAACGTGATGGTACGCATTTCTCCTCGTTACACGAGGCATCACAACAACATTTCACTAGGCAGCGCCGGTAAACTGCTTTTTGTGTATGAGAAATCGGCTGGAAACATTCCTCATGTCAGCACGTTGGAGGTATCGCCACCGGTGCCAACCTAGTGTGAATGCTCTGAAAAGCTAATCTTTTGTATATCACAGCATCTTCTTCCTGTCGTTTAAATTTCGCATCAGTAGCACGTCATCTTCGTGGTGTAGCAATTTTAATGGCTGCGCTAGTCGCTCTGTTTCGGGCGTTCTTCAGAGCCGGACGTGTGTCTCTGTTTCTGGCGGACATGTCGTACTCTATATTGGAGGTGGATAGAAAAGTTACTCTACAATTGAGAAAGCTATGTCGAGTGTTGTAAAAGAGTGAATATTTAAATAATAACACTGGGCAACAACCAAAAAAACGTCATGGGTTTCTCAGCTGATTTAGACTAATTTTGGTGTTCTGAGTCCAAATATCACATTGATTTTGCTCTATCAGGTCAACTTTTTGAGATACAGCCATAGGCCTACATGACCATTTTTCCCTGAAATGTAAGACTTTTTATAGGCTTCAATATGCTAATATTAGGGGTTTTAAGGGGATTATTCAGGACATGTTGTTGTTGTGGTCTTCAGTCCTGAGACTGGTTTGATGCAGCTCTCCATGCTACCCTATCCTGTGCAAGCTTCTTCATCTCCCAGTACCTACTGCAACCTACATCCTTCTGAATCTGCTTAGTGTATTGATCTCTTGGTCTCCCTCTACGATTTTTACCCTCCACGCTGCCCTCCAATGCTAAATTTGTGATCCCTCGATGCCTCAGAACATGTCCTACCAACCGATCCCTTCTTCTAGTCAAGTTGTGCCACAAACTTCTCTTCTCCCCAATCCTATTCAATACCTCCTCATTAGTTACGTGATCTAACCACCTTATTTTCAGCATTCTTCTGTAGCACCACATTTCGAAAGCTTCTATTCTCTTCTTGTCCAAACTAGTTATCGTCCATGTCTCACTTCCATACATGGCTACACTCCATACAAATACTTTCAGAAACGACTTCCTGACACCTAAATCTATATTCGATGTTAACAAATTTCTCTTCTTGAGAAACGCTTTCCTTGCCATTGCCAGTCTACATTTTATATCCTCTCTACTTCGACCATCATCGGTTATTTTACTCCCTAAATAGCAAAACTCCTTTACTACCTTAAGTGTCTCAGTTCCTAATCTAATTCCCTCAGCATCACCCGACTTAATTTGACTACATTCCAATATCCTCGTTTTGCTTTTGTTGATGTTCATCTTATATCCTCCTTTCAAGACACTGTCCATTCCCTTCAACTGCTCTTCCAAGTCCTTTGCTGTCTCTGACAGAACTACAATGTCATCGGCGAACCTCAAAGTTTTTACTTCTTCTCCATGAATTTTAATACCTACTCCGAATTTTTCTTTTGTTTCCTTTACTGCTTGCTCAATATACAGATTGAATAACATCGGGGAGAGGCTACAACCCTGTCTCACTCCTTTCCCAACCACTGCTTCCCTTTCATGCCCCTCGACTCTTATAACTGCCATCTGGTTTCTGTACAAATTGTAAATAGCCTTTCGCTCCCTGTATTTTACCCCTGCCACCTTCAGAATTTGAAAGAGAGTATTCCAGTCAACATTGTCAAAAGCTTTCTCTAAGTCTACAAATGCTAGAAACGTAGGTTTGCCTTTTCTTAATCTTTCTTCCAAGATAAGTCGTAAGGTCAGTATTGCCTCACGTGTTCCAACATTTCTACGGAATCCAAACTGATCTTCCCCGAGGTCGGCTTCTACCAGTTTTTCCATTCGTCTGTAAGGAATTCGCGTTAGTATTTTGCAGCTGTGACTTATTAAACTGATTGTTCGGTAATTTTCACATCTGTCAACACCTGCTTTCTTTGGGATTGGAATTATTATATTCTTCTTGAAGTCTGAGGGTATTTCGCCTGTCTCATACATCGTGCTCACCAGATGGTAGAGTTTTGTCATGACTGGCTCTCCCGAGGCCATCAGTAGTTCTAATGGAATGTTGTCTACTCCCGGGGCCTTGTTTTGACTCAGCTCTTTCAGTGCTCTGTCAAAGTCTTCACGCAGTATCTTATCTCCCATTTCATCTTCATCTACATCCTCTTCCATTTCCATAATATTGTCCTCAAGTACATCGCCTTTGTTGAAACCCTCTATATACTCCTTCCACCTTTCTGCTTTCCCTTCTTTGCTTAGAACTGGGTTGCCATCTGAGCTCTTGATATTCATACAAGTGGTTCTCTTATCTCCAAAGGTCTCTTTAATTTTCCTGTAGGCAGTATCTATCTTACCCTAGTGAGACAAGCCTCTACATCCTTACATTTGTCCTCTAGCCATCCCTGCTTAACCATTTTGCACTTCCTGTCGATATCATTTTTGAGACGTTTGTATTCCTTTTCGCCTGCTTCATTTACTGCATTTTTATATTTTCTCCGTTCATCAATTAAATTCAATATTTCTTCTGTTACCCAAGGATTTCTATTAGCCCGCGTCTTTTTACCTACTTGATCGTCTGCTGCCTTCACCACTTCATCCCTCAGAGCTACCCATTCTTCTTCCACTGTATTTCTTTCCCCCATTCCTGTCAATTGTTCCCTAATGCTCTCCCTGAAACTCTCTACAAACTCTGGTTCTTTCAGTTTATCCAGGTCCCATCTCCTTAAATTCCCACCTTTTTGCAGTTTCTTCAGTTTCAATCTGCAGTTCATAACCAATAGATTGTGGTCAGAATCTACATCTGCCCCAGGAAATGTCTTACAATTTAAAACCTGGTTCCTAAATCTCTGTCTTACCATTATATAATCTATCTGAAACCTGTCAGTATCTCCAGGCTTCTTCCATGTATACAGCCTCCTTTCATGATTCTTGAACCAAGTGTTAGCTATGATTAAGTTATGCTCTGTGCAAAATTCTACAAGGCGGCTTCCTCTTTCATTCCTTCCCCCCAATCCATATTCACCTACTATGTTTCCTTCTCTTTCTTTTCCTACTGACGAATTCCAGTCACCCATGACTATTAAATTTTCGTCTCCCTTCACTACCTGAATAATGTCTTTTATCTCGTCATACATTTCATCTATTTCTTCATCATCTGCAGAGCTAGTTGGCATATAAACTTGTACTACTGTAGTAGGCATGGGCTTTGTGTCTATCTTGGCCACAATAATGCGTTCACTATGCTGTTTGTAGTAGCTTACCCGCACTCCTATTTTTTTATTCATTATTAAACCTACTCCTGCATTACCCCTATTTGATTTTGTATTTATAACCCTGTAATCACCTGACAAAAATTCTTGTTCCTCCTGCCACCGAACTTCACTAATTCCCACTATATCTAACTTTAGCCTATCCATCTCCCTTTTTAAATTTTCTAACCTACCTGCCCGATTAAGGGATCTGACATTCCACGCTCCGATCCGTAGAACGACAGTTTTCTTTCTCCTGATAACGACGTCCTCTTGAGTAGTCCCCGCCCGGAGATCCGAATGGGGGACTATTTTACTTCCGGAATATTTTACCCAAGAGGACGCCATCATCATTTAATCATACAGTAGAGCTGCATATCCTCGGGAAAAATCACGGCTGTAGTTTCCCCTGACTGTTGCCTCTGCAACTACTGAAAAGCTGCTGCCCCTCTTCAGGAACCACATGTTTGTCTGGCCTCTCAACAGATACCCCTCCGTTGTGGTTGCACCTACGGTACGGCCATCTGTATCGCTGAGGCACGCAAGCCTCCCCACCAACGGCAAGGTCCATGGTTCATGGGGGGGGATTCAGGACATATGAAAACAAAAGAAGCCTTTAAGATTGTAACAGTTAATCATTCCAATAGATGCCTTTTTTTCTTACTATAGTATAAAATTTATTCTAATTTTTATTGTCTGACAGTCAACTGCATATTACTATTACTATTTCAAATTGATATGGCTTCTGCGCGACGTTCATGCATGAATAATCCAGACGTTTTCTGCTACATCTGCGGAGAATACACGCTTTCAGTGGACAGGAAGAACATCACGGGATTTGTGAAGAACGCCTGCCAGGCTTACTTTCAAGTCAAGCTGGGTGACCAAGATAAGCCCTGGGCACCGCACACGGTCTGCAAGAAGTGCGTGGAATACCTCCGGCGGTGGACGAAGGGCACGAAAACTTCACTGAAGTTTGGGATTCCGATGGTTTGGAGGGAGACCTTTGACCATGCATCGGATTGTTACTTCTGCGCCATCAATACTACTGGCATCAACCGGAAGAATCGGCACAGCCTCCAGTACCCCGACCTTCCATGCCGGCCGAAGTGGCCGCGCGGTTCTGGCGCTGCAGTCTGGAACCGCAAGACCGCTACGGTCGCAGGTTCGAATCCTGCCTCGGGCATGGATGTGCGTGATGTCCTTAGGTTAGTTAGGTTTAAGTAGTTCTAAGTTCTAGGGGACTAATGACCTCAGCAGTTGAGTCCCATAGTGCTCAGAGCCATTTGAACCATTTGAACCGACCTTCCATCTGCCCGCCGTCCAGTTGCTCACTGCGAAGAAATTCCTGTACCAGCGTTCACAGAGCTTCCTAACATCGACGACGAGGCCACCACTGCAGACGAGGGAGGATATATAGCAGACGAGGAGTGTGAAGCACAAGATGGTCGGCAGCTCTTTTCACAATGTGAGCTTAATGATCTTGTTCGGGATCTCAGCTTGTCGAAAACTTCATCCGAGCTGTTGGCCTCCAGACTCAAAGAGAAAAATCTACTTGGCGAGGACGCGCGTATCACTTTCTTTCGTTGAAGGCATGAGGACTACATGGGCTACTTCTGCCAGGAGGAAGACCTAGTGTACTGCCGAGATGTCGCCGGTCTTCTTGTTAAACTCGGGGCTCCTACCTAAGATCCGAGAGATTGGCGACTCTTTATTGACAGCTGCAAGCGCTCTTTGAAGTGTGTGCTCCTCCACAACGGGAACGAGTTCGCCTCAATCCCTCTTGCTCACTCCACAACTCTCGTAGAGAAATATGAAGCAGTGAAGTACGTGCTCGACAAAATCTAATATGAACAGCACCAATGGATCATCTGCGTCGACTTCAAGATCGTGAACTTTCTACTTGGTCAGCAGTCCGGGTTCACGAAATACCCATGCTTTATATGTATGTGGGACAGTCGAGACAGAGCCCAGCACTATGTAAAGAAAGTGTGGCCGCCACGAGAGCAGTTAGTACCTGGTGCGAGAAACATCATAAACGAACCTCTTGTTGACCGGGAGAAGATATTGATCCCACCGCTACACATGAAGCTTGGGTTAATGAAACAGTTCACGCGTGCTCTGGACAAGGATGGGAGGTGCTTCCACTACCTGTGCCGAGCCTTTCAGCGACTGACGATTGAGAAGCTGAAGGCCGGCATTTTCGATGGGCCACAGATACGGCAGCTCATAAAGGACACAGAGTTCGAAAACTCCATGAACACGTTAGAGTGCGCCGCGTGGAAATCGTTTGTGCAGGTGGTGAACAACTTCCTGGGGAACACGAAGGCAGCAAACCACGCCAGACTCATCAGCAGCATGATAGAGGCCTTTCAAAAGCTCGGGTGTTTGATGAGTATAAAGATGAACTTCCTGTACTCACACATGGAGAAGTTTCCTGAAAACCTTGGGGCGATGAGCGACGAGCAGGGAGAAAGGTTCCATCAGGACATGCGCCAAATGGAGGATAGGTACCAGGGGAGGTGGGACGCAGTCATGATGGCGGACTACTGCTGGATGGTGAAGAGAGAGAACCCAGCAGCTGCTCACAAACGGGAATCGAAGAAACGCCGATTCATGCCGTGAACTCTGAACTTTTGTGTCACGTAACGCTCATTGTTATACTAATATTATGATAAATATGCTTATTTAATTTGATGGAGTAAATAAAAATTTAATGAATTTGCATACGTTGACTTTTATTTGTTGAGGAAAACGGAAAAAATCTTCCGGGGTTTCTCAGCAGATGATACAAAGAAATTTGTTTTTTTACGAAAAATCGATTTTTAAAAATTTCTGTAGCAAAAAATCCTGACCTGATAGAACAAAATCAAGGTCATTTTCGGACTCAGGGCATCAAAATTAGTCTAATTCAGCGGGAAATCCCTAGACTTTTTAAAAAAAAAAAAAAACTTTTTTTGTTGCCCAGTGTAATCAAACAGGAAACACTAAGAAGAAGTGTCGTCTACCATCATTGTCAGTACTGCATATCTGGCCCTCTTTAGATACAGAGAATAGCCTTGGCAAGTGGCATCCCATAAAAAGCACAATCACAGATTCAAGTTAACAGCGTAGCAGCCTCCGCCGAAGAAGATCGCACGACTGACGAGCTGTCTTCTGCGCTGGGGACACAACTTTAGAAGACGACAGGTTGGTGGAAAGAACGGTTAGAGACTCTGATTCAATCCCTCCAGATGTCTCCAGCTTCCAGATCTGACTTCCAAAGCACACATAATTTATACCGTCCTTCACTGTCTGGCGGGTGCTTTATCCGCAGGAGATTCAACGCACGAGGGGCGTTCAATAAGTAATGCGACACACATTTCTCGACCAGTTTCGATTGAAATAATATCATGGAATATTCTCGCTTCAGCCCCCGTAGCTTCAAATTCCGATAGGTGGCAGCGCTATACGTAGCCTTCAGAACGGTGTCCGTAACTGAGGTACGTTCGACGCAGGGAATTGTCATTCACTTTCTTTTTGGCAGAAAACAAGACCATCGAAGATGTTCATGGGCGCTTGCAGAATATCTATGGAAACCCAGCTGTCAACAAAAGCACGGTGAGTCGTTGGGCGAAACCCCTATCACCATTGCAACAAGGTAGCGCAAACCTGTTCGATCGCCCTTGTGACGGCCGGCCGCATACAGCTGTGACTCCTGAAATGTTGGAACGTGCGGATACTCCTATTCGAGCAACGACGAATCATCTGTGTGGAATCGCTTATGCGATACGAGGCTGATTGTGACTATTTTTTGTCGAAGATCGTCACGGATAATGAAACATGGATTCATCGTGGAATGGCACCACACACCTTTCCTGCGAGGAAAATGTTCAAATACACATAATTAGCCGGTAAAGTCAGGACGACGGTCTTCTGGGACTTTGAAGGAGTTATTTTGTTTGATATCCTCGCTCATAATGCAACGATCACCTCGGAACTGTATTGTCCTACCCTCAGGACATTGAAGAAACGACTTCATCGTGTTCTTCGCCTCAAAAATTCGAACAAATTTCTCCTTCTCCAGGACAACGCAAAGCCTCGCACAATCTGGAGCACCCGTGAGGAGCTCACAAAACTTTACTGGACTGTTCTCCCTCATCCACCCTACATTTCTCATGTCGCACATACCGATTTTCATCTGTTTGGCCCAAGGGAAGGATGCACTCCGCGGAAAGCAGTACGTGGCTGATGTGGAGGTTATTGATACAGCGAATCGTTGGCCCCGACGCCCACCATTGGAGTGGTACCACGCTGGCATACAGGCCCTCCAGTAAGGTGACGTAAGGCCGTCGCACTGAATGGAGATTGTGTTGAAAAATAGAGTTTTATACCCAGAAAAGTGAGAAATAATATGATGTACTTGAATCCTTAATAAAATCAACCAGCTTTCAGAAAAAAATACTTACTGAACGTCTACATCTACATCATTCCTCTGCAATTCACATTTAAGTGCTTGGCAGAGGGTTCATCGAACCACAATCATACTACCTCTCTACCATTCCACTCCCGAACAGCGCGCGGGAAAACGAACACCTAAACCTTTCTGTTCGAGCTCTGATTTCTCTTATTTTATTTTGATCATTATTCCTACCTATGTAGGTTGGGCTCAACAAAATATTTTCGCATTTGGAAGAGAAAATTGGTGACTGAAATGTCGTAAATAAACCTCGCCGCGACGAGAAACGTCTTTGCTTTAATGACTTCCATCCCAACTCGCGTATCATATCTGCCACACTCTCTCCCCTATTACGTGATAATACAAAACGAGCTGCCCTTCTTTGCACCCTTTCGACGTCCTCCGTCAATCCCACCTGTGCTCCCTCCCGCCGTTGGATAAGCAGCTGCCAGCAGAAAGTCGTATACTCTTAGCTCACTTATTTGTTACATAGTTTAATTCTTGATTTCTTTGCGTGTTTTTGGTATTTGCATTGTTTAATTCATAAATTTCGGGCGTATTATAGTATTTGAGAGTTGTAGCATCGCGTTATAGTACCTGAATAGTGTAAAATCGCGTAGTCTCCTTCTGCCGCCGAGCAGTGTGTCAGCAGTGCGCAAGTAGCAGCATTACTGCATTTAATAGGCAATCTTGTATTTTAATAACCGTTTAAATTTAGTGTCGATTTGTTTGTGCTCTCTGCAGATTAGTTCAGACGTTCTTTGCACAACAGTTTTTAGCATGGGTATGGACTGCAACTGCTGTGTTCTGATACAGGCTGAGTTGGCATCCCTTCGCTCCCAGCTTCGGTCACACAGCTTGAGGCTGTTGGCAACGGGCATCACAGTGGGGGTCCGCATGGGTGTTTTTCGGGGACGGCCAGCTCGTCCCACGCATCCCCCGATCGGACTACGACTGTGGCTGCCCGGGATACTGCCCACATCGAGGCTGATCCCTCACCTGTGGTAGAGTGGGAGGTCGTCTCGAGGTGTGGCAGGGGACGAAAGACATTCCGGAGGGCTGAACGGAAGGCCTTTCCTGTTTGTCTGACGAACCGGTTTCAGGCTCTGTCTCAGGCTGATACTGATCTTCGGCGGGACATGGCTGCTTGTCCTGTTCCAGAGGTTGCCCCTCAGTCTGCAAGATCTGGGCGGTCGCAGAGGGTGGGCTTACTGGTAGTTGAGAGCTCCAACGTCAGGCGCGTAATGGGGCCCCTTAGAGATATGGCAGCAAGAGAGGGGAAGAAAACCAATGTGCACTCCGTGTGCATACCGGGGGGAGTCATTCCAGATGTGGAAAGGGTCCTTCCGGATGCCGTAAAGGGTGCACCCATCTGCAGGTGGTCGCTCATGTCGGCACCAATGACGTGTGTCGCTATGGATCGGAGGAAATCCTCTCTGGCTTCCGGCGGCTATCTGATTCGGTGAAGACTGACAGTCACGCCAGCAGGATGAAAGCAGAGCTCACTATCTGCAGCATTGTCGACAGGACTGACTGCGGACCTTTGGTACAGGGCCGAGTGGAGGGTCTGAATCAGACGCTCAGACGGTTCTGCGACCGTGTGGGCTGCAGATTCCTCGACTTGCGCTATAGGGTGGTGGGGTTTCGGGTTCCGCTGGATAGGTCAGGAGTCCACTACACGCAGCAAGCGGCTAGACGGGTAGCAGGGGTTGTGTGGCGTGGACTGGGCGGTTTTTTTTAGGTTAGATGGCCTCGGGCAAGTACAGAAAGGGCAGCAGCCTCAAAGGGTGCAGGGCAAAGTCAGGACATGCGGGAGCCAAGCAGAAATCTGTATTGTAATTGTTAACTGTCGAAGCTGCATTGGTAAAGTACCGGAACTTCAACCGCTGATAGAAAGCACCGAAGCTGAAATCTTTATAGGTACAGAAAGCTGACTGAAGCCAGAGATAAATTCTGCCGAAATATTTTCAACGGCACAGACAGTGTTTAGAAAGCATAGATTGCATGCAGCCGGTGGTGGCGTGTTTGTCGCTGTTAGTAGTAGTTTATCCTGTAGTGAAGTAGAAGTGGATAGTTCCTGTGAATTATTATGGGTGGAGGTTACACTCAACAACCGAGCTAGGTTAATAATTGGCTCCTTTTACCGACCTCCCAACTAAGCAGCATTAGTGGCAGAACAACTGAGAGACAATTGGGAATACATTTCACATACATTTTCTCAGCATATTATAGTCTTAGGTGGAGATTTCAATTTACCAGACATAGACTGGGACACTCAGATGTTTAGGACGGGTGGTAGGGACAGAGCATCGGGTGACATTATACTGACTATCCGAAAATTACCTCGAGCAATTAAACAGAGAACCGACTCGTGGAGATAACATCTTGGACCTACTGATAACAAACAGACCCGAACTTTTCGACTCTGTAAGTGCAGAACAGGGAATCAGTGATCATAAGGCCGTTGCAGCATCCCTGAATATGGAAGTTAATAGGAATATAAAAAGAGGGAGTAAGGTTTATCTGTTTAGCAAGAGTAATAGAAGGCAGATTTCAGACTACCTAACAGATCAAAACGAAAATTTCTGTTCCGACACTGACAATGTTGAGTGTTTATGGAAAAAGTTCAAGGCAATCGTAAAATGCGTTTTAGACAGGTACGTGCCGATTAAAACTGTGAGGGACGGAAAAAACCCACCGTGGGTCAACAACAAAGTTAGGAAACTACTGCGAAAGCAAAGAGAGCTTCATTCCAAGTTTAAACGCAGCCAAAACCTCTCAGACAAACAGAAGCTAAACGATGTCCAAGCTAGCGTAAGGAGGGCTATGCGTGTAGCGTTCAGTAAATTCGAAAGTAAAATTCTATGTACCGACTTGACAGAAAATCCTAGGAAGTTCTGGTCTTACGATAAATCAGTAAGTGGCTCGAAACAGCATATCCGGACACTCCGGGATGATGAAGGCATTGAAACAGAGGATGACACGCGTAAAGCTGAAATACTAAACACCTTTTTCCAAAGCTGTTTCACAGAGGAAGACCGCACTGCAGTTCCTTCTCTAAATCCTAGCACAAACGAAAAAATGGCTGACATCGAAATAAGTGTCCAAGGAATAGCAAAGCAACTGGAATCACTCAACAGAGGAAAATCCACTGGACCTCACGGGATACCAATTCGATTCTACACAGAGTACGCGAAAGAACTTGCCCCTCCCCTTCTAACTGCCGTGTCTCTAGAGGAACGGAAGGTTCCAAAAGATTGGAAAAGAGCACAGGTAGTCCCAGTCTTCAAGAAGGGTCGTCGAGCAGATGCGCAAAAACTATAGACCTATATCTCTGATGTCGATCTGTTGTAGAATTTTATAACATGTTTTTTGCTCACGTATCATGTCGTTCTTGGAAACCCAGAATCTACTGTGTAGTAATCAACATGGATTCCGGAAACATTGATCGTGTGAGACCAAACTCGCTTTATTTGTTCATGAGACCCAGAAAATATTAGATACAGGCTCCCAGGTAGATGCTATTTTCCTTGACTTCCGGAAGGCGTTCGATACAGTTCCGCACTGTCGGCTGATAAACAAAGTAAGAGCCTACGGAATATCAGACCAGCTGTGTGGCTGGATTGAAGAGTTTTTAGCAAACAGAACACAGCATGTTGTTATCAATGGAGAGACGTCTACAGACGTTAAAGTAACCTCTGGCGTGCCACAGGGGAGTGTTACGGGACCATTACTTTTCACAATATATATAAATGACCTAGTAGATAGTGTAGGAAGTTCCATGCGGTTTTTCGCGGATGATGCTGTAGTATACAGAGAAGTTGCAGCAATAGAAAATTGTAGCGAAATGCAGGAAGATTTGCAACGGATAGGCACTTGGTGCAGGGAGTGGCAACTGACCCTTAACGTAGACAAATGTAATGTATTGCGAATACATAGAAAGAAGGATCCTTTATCGTATGATTATATGATAGCGGAACAAACACTGGCAGCAGTTACTTCTGTAAAATATCTGGGAGTATGCGTGCGGAACGATTTGAAGTGGAATGATCATATAAAATTAATCGTTGGTAAGGCGTGTGCCAGGTTGAGATTCATTGGGAGAGTCCTTAGAAAATGTAGTCCATCAACAAACTAGGTGGCTTACAAAACACTCGTTCGACCTATACTTGAGTATAGCTCATCAGTGTGGGATCCGTATCAGATCGGGTTGACGGAGGAAATAGAGAAGATCCAAAGAAGAGCGGCAAGTTTCATCACAGGGTTATTTGGTAAGCGTGGTAGCGTTACGGAGATGTTTGGCAGACTCCAGTGGCAGACTCTGCAAGAGGGGCGCTCTGCATCGGGGTGTAGCTTCCTCGCCAGGTTTCGAGAGGGTGCGTTTCTGGATGAGGTATCGAATATATTGCTTCCCCCTACTTATACCTCCCGAGGAGATCACGAATGTAAAATTAGAGAGATCCGAGCGCGCACGGAGGCTTTCAGACAGTCGTTCTTCCCGCGAACCGTACGCGACTGGAATAGAAAAGGGAGGTAATGACAGTGGCACGTAAAGTGCCCTCCGCCACACACCGTTGGGTGGCTTGCGGAGTACAAATGTAGATGTAGATGTAGAAGGATCCCACACCGCGCAGCAATATTCTAACAGAGGACGAACGAGTGTAGTGTAAGCTGTCTCTTTAGTGGACTTGTTGCATCTTCTAAGTGTCCTGCCAATGAAACGCAACCTTTGGCTCGCCTTCCCCACAATATTATCTATGTGGTCTTTCCAACTGAAGTTGTTCGTAATGTTAACACCCAGGTACTTAGTTGAATTGACAGCCATGAGAATTGTACTATTTATCGAGTAATCGAATTCCAACGGATTTCTTTTGGAACTCATGTGGATCACCTCACACTTTTCGTTATTTAGCGTCAACTGTCACCTGCCACACCATAGAGCGATCTCTTCTAAATCACTTTGCAACTGATACTGGTCTTCGGATGACCTTACTAGACGGTAAATTGCAGCACCTTCTGCGAACAACCTAAGAGAACTGCTCAGATTGTCACCCAGGTCATTTATATAGATCAGAAATAGCAGAGGTCCCAGGGTGCTTCCCTGCGAAACACCTGCTATCACTTCAGTTTTACTCGATGATTTGCCGTCTATTACTACGAACTGCGACCTTCCTGACAGGAAATCACGAATCCAGTCGCACAACTGAGACGATACTCCATAGGCCCGCAGCTTGATTACAAGTCGCTTGTGAGGAACGGTGTCTAAAGCTTTCCGGAAATCTAGAAATACGGAATCAACTTGAGATCCCCTGTCGATCGCGGCCATTAATTCGTGCGAATAAAGAGCTAGCTGCGTTGCACAAGAGCGATGTTTTCTGAAACCATGCTGATTACGTATCAATAGATCTTTCCCTTCGAGGTGATTCATAATGTTTGAATACAGTATATGCTCCAAAACCCTAATGCAAACTGACGTCAATGATATAGGTGTGTAGTTCGATGGAATCCTCCTACTACCCTTCTTAAACACTGGTGCGACCTGCGCAATTTTCCAATCTGTAGGTACAGATCTATCGGTGAGCGAGCGGTTGTTTATGTACTCCATGACAATACTGGACATCAAATGATTTTATCATCAACTGTATCTGTATGGAACTCTTGTCAGTTGCTGAGATGTGACAATGAAGGTGCTACAAATCTTCTTCACACGACCTCCAAAAAGGCGCTTTATTGACGATATATTAGTGTGTGTGTGTGTGTGTGTGTGTGTGTGTGTGTGTGTGTGTGTAAGTGTCAACACGCTAATAACGTTAGTTGACTCTCAATTAGCAAGCTTAGCGCGATAATGTTTATAGTTTTCCTGACTATCGTTTCGAGAGTGTGCGTACTTCTTATGAGTATATGGCTCTTTATGACAGGGAGAGCGTGTCAGCCGCTGACAGTAACTAACAAGAGATCTTGTGTAACGAGGCTCTGGTGCTATTCGTTTTATTTGTACGCGCATAAGGTGGGATTTCACGCCTGTACGTACCTTAGCTCTTGCTGCATCCGTGTCTGTAACAGTGAGTACTTGATTTCATCATTAGCCGTTTCTCAGCGAGCGTTGCGAGCTGCGGCTGTCCCCCCCCCCCCCCCCCCCCAACTCCCCCCAACTTCATTTGCAGTTCCTGCAGACGCATCCATCAGCGCTCTAATGGAACCCATGACTCTCCTGCGATGTCCTTCGCGACATCATCTCTTGCTAAATTGCTGTACCACCTTAAAATAGCCTTGTCCGGTTTCAACCTCATAGACGCTATCGAACAAGTAAGGAAAATTTATGTTAGTATTTCATCGAACAATTTGTTCGGGGGAATGAATATGTAAAGAGCTTGCTTGAACTACAACAATCTCTATTTTGGTTGGGTCTTGAACTTAAATAAATAAAATAATTCTCACTTGTAATTTTGAAACACTCTCTTTCTGTGAATATAGTTTCCTCGTCAAATACATGAACTCTATCACAGCCAACCCTTGTCTCCTCTTTTCTTTCTCTTCAACATATTAGGAATTCTGATCTTTCTCCCCCTCCCCCCCCCCCCCCTGCCAACCAGGTGCCAGGAAATGCCACGCTTCCGTTTAGTGCGACTGAATGCATCTGCCTCCATGGTCTCAAATCTACCAATGGTAGGAAAAGAAATGTGTTGTTACCTCATAAGGCAATATCCCGTGTATCACCACAATGCAAATGCACCACCACAGTGCAATCTCCTGTCGTCCCCAATACTGCAACTTAACAAATACGGAAGCTGGCCTCAGTCAACCTAGACTGCTATTTGAAAATCATAGCTTTGTAATTGTGAATGCAATAAATCTGCATGATATATCAGCTGGAATGACGACACCTGGTTATCTAATCTTAAAATGTAATTATGACAGATTAAAATTGTCAAATGTTTCTTTTGAAGTTAAGGAACCCGCTTTATCCAATCTTAAAAATTTTACTGCGATATATTAAAATAACAAGACACACGAAGTGATTTGTTGAACTATGTTTTTATACCGAAGAAAAACTTGAACACACCTTTCTTAAACATAACACAGGACAACAGATTTTCACTTAAAAATTGCACAAACTTGACATGAGCCTTAATATATTTCAGGTATGCTAAATCCCAACCTGCCAACCATTTCCTTGTATCACGTCGGAATTTTCTGTCAAAACAGAGATAAATGTAAGACTTAACACACAAATGAAGTGGTTTTAAGACAAATTTCTCTTATGATGTTTTGAGTAAAATAATAATGCACGCACTACAAGAAATGACTAAATATTGCAATATTGTCAATTTTAGTTACCTAAAATGTCAATTTTAGTTACCTAAAATGTCAATTTTAGTTACCTAAAATGTCAATTTTAGTTACCTAAAATGTCAATTTTAGTTACCTAAATTGTCAATTTCAGTTATCTAAATTGTCAATTTTAGTTATCTCTTACAAGTCATACGTTTATAAATAAAAATTAACATGCTGTAAATTAGGAAACTGTACACGAAACCATCATAGCATACTTGTCACAGTACCTACACTGAAGTTTTATAAACAACTTGTCATAAGACGGTCGTATTTAGTTAAGGAAAGACGTAAAATGTCAGTACTCAATGTGATCTTGTTTTCTGCATGTGAAGGTTCTTCTAGGGATGTCTCTCTTCGTCACACAACAGCAGTGTATCTTGTTTATAATTCCTTGAGATCTTAGCGGAATCTCTCCCCACGTTCTTCACTGTAGCCCCAAGATTCTAGGGAAAGTAGTCCGAGTGAGACCTCGAAACTCATGTTACATCAAAGTTTCTGAATCCAGTATTTTGATTACCAAGATTTTGTATCGTGCGTCCTTGGTATTAGCTACAAACTTCGTAGCAACGTCTGGGAATGTTTGCCACGCTAACAACTTTTTCGAATTCGTTTTACTTTCAAAAGTGTCATCACGAAGCAGCTTCCTGATCCTGGCCTGTAAATATAGCTTCTTTGAACTTTGTGTCGCTTAAACGTGAGAATTTTTCACTAATATAAAAGAAGCAATTCCCTTTCCAGTCGAAGGCCTTGACAAATTGTTTCACGAGCCCTAACTTAAAATGGAGAGGAGGTAAGAGGACATCGCAGGCGTCAACAGAACTCTTCTTCTTAATGTTTTTGAACCAACATTCCATTGTCTTTGGAGCCATTTCTTCTTTATCCAATGCTGTGTCTTTTCCCGACCCTCCCACCCGCAAATGAAACTGATATTTTGTATAATGTAACTGTTTACCCAACAAGAGTGAAATAGCTTTCGTATCTCCACACACTTTCCACTTATGTTCTTCATATTTTGTCTTAGTCAGCAGTAGTTCCAGATTTTCGTAACACTCTTTGTGAATCACTGAGTAACCAACTGGAAGTGAAGTACACAAATTCGCATTATGCAGGAGGACACTCTTCAAACTGCGTTTACGCGCACCAGTGAAAAGTCTTTATTCAGTAGGGTGGTAACTAGGTAGTTCCAGAATAAGCATCACTTGCTGGATGGTGTTAAAAATACTAGTTTTTCTTATGAATAACATGGAGCAAATACTAGTTCTCGTTTTGTGTGCCAACTGTATGAAGTCTCTGCACAGAGAAAATTTCCTTCATTAAGCCTGGAACCCAATACTTCTGCAGATCCCTTTGAGAGCCCAAGATCACGAAATAGACCATTCAGTTTTGCTTGAGTCAAGATCTGGGGATATTGGAGGCACCTTCTGATCAGTAGTCACTATGTGCTTCACTGCTGTAGATTTCTGAGTCAGATGCAGATTCGGAAAAATTGCCGGTCTCTTTGCAACAGGTATATCTGGACCATGGGGCGTGGGCAGAATAGCAGACGCAATGTTTGGCCATGTCCTGCCGTGCCTGTTTCTTGTATTATACCCTGTCAGACTGCAGGAGCAAAAATAAGTGTGGTCCACGGTTACTTTGTTCGCGCCATGTGATGGGCGCCCTAAATGGCGAAGTTTTTCTTGTTCCATCGCTCCACTGTCGAAGTTGTTCGGTACCCGTCCTGGATACCTTATTTGGAGCCCACGATTCGTCCTGGTCACCAAACGGTACCCAAAATAAGCATAAAATGCTTTCTTTAAAAACGTAGTTACGTTCCGCCGCTACTCCGTAGGAGCAAACTATCCGCACACATAACAGAAAATGTCAAGAGTGTTTTTGCACGCTCGATGCGACATTTTGAATTAATCACTGGAACTCACCATTTCAGCGTCGAACAATCTTGTCAAACCTAAGGCAAAAGATCACACACAATTAGAATTAAAAATAAACATAAATGTGCAAGCGCTGTGAAACAAGGATTTTCAGAAAACTGCACTTAATAGAAATTAGTAAATTGTGATTTTTTGAGGGAACGTGATAGGAGTTTTCTGAATTTGAATATGTACTCTGCTGGTAAGTTTCACCCTAGAAAGTTCAGAAGTTCAATGCAATAAAATCAGTGTCGTCCAGTGTAATCGGACTGGGGGTGCTACGTTTTAAAACAGTCAGGCATACAACGAGCTATATCACAATTTGGACACTATTAGTATGTTTCTTGTCGGGGTGTTTTCCTCTTCTGACTCTGACATCGGAACACGCTTAGCAGACGCTTCTTGGGTGCGGTTTTTCATGACACTTTTTACTAACGGAGTTGTTTAACAAATATTCACTTAGGCGGTATAATATTCCAAACGCTCCACAACATTATTTTATTTTATTTTTCGATACTTACCTGATGATTCAGGATTAATATCACAATAATTATCTTCCTATTCTGAACTGGAAACGGCGATTTCTTCTTCCGCGACATTGAAAACATCGATGTCATAAAAATTCACCTATGTCAAATCTATGTAGAGCACGAGTAACTGGCCAAGAAAGATACAGGCAGCAGCTGACAACAGTGTGGGACTCAACACAGGGCAGCAAAATGCAAAGCCCTTTTGTGGAGTACAGACAATTTAGATTTCGAAAACTACATGTTAGGACAAAGCAGAGACCGTTCATTGTGCAGTGAATATGGCTACCGATAAGGGATCGGGAGGTGCAATGTCAGCTACGAATTTTTACATACGGCATGAACAAAACTCGGACGCCGCCGGACTGAAGTATTGTCGCTGCCCGTGCCCTACTAGGGCTCCGTCCGCCATGTGTTGAATCTCTGAGACCGCTTCTTTGCTCTAATTGGTGAATAGGACTAATTAGCGATGTGGGTTAGGTACGTTCCGGTTTTTCGCGTACCATTCGCATATGGAGCGACGGAAAAATGATTAAATCCCTCTGTACGTGCTTTAATCAGCCTGATCTTGTCTTTGAGATCCTAGGTGTTGTATTTCATTGCAAGATTCCTCACTTCATGCTGGTGAGCTGAAACTTTGTAAGTAGCCTTTTCTGGGGCAGATGCGGTCTTCCTTCAGGCGCCTGCCCGTTCAAGTATTTCAAGATCTCCGTGACGATGTCCCTTGAGTCAAACAAACTATATGTGATTTTTGTATGCGGTCAATATCCCCTGTTTGGGTCCCTCACAGTTAATCGATATTAAGGATGGGTCGCACGACTGTTCTGTAAGCAGCCTTTTTTGTATACTGGCTGCATTTTCCCAGTATTCCATCAGTGAACCGAAGTGCAACCTGCTTTATTTACTGCTGATGTGATGTGAACATTCCATTCCACATTCCTACTTAGTGTAATACCTAAGTATTTATATGAACTGGCTGATTCCATTTGTAACTCAATGATATTAAGATCATAGGAGACTAAGTTTTTCGTCTTGTGAGACGCAAAAATTTTCTTTTATGAAGATTTGCTGCAAGTTGACAGTCTTCGTAAGTCTTTACAGCATACATTCATTGAGTTTTCTTTCTCACAAAGATATGTGGCGAATGTATCGTTGGACGCTCGCGTTTTCTAAATTCTCTGAGGTGAAAGTTGCGCTATGGTTCAGCAATCGTTGACGGCAGCTTTGCGGCTGTGGCTGAATGGGAAAGCTGCGTCACTTTACATCCGGAATCGCTCGTAGTGGTGAGAATCGCACACAACACGATGCCGTTGACCGGTAGGCAGTTGCAAGCATCATTCATGGGCTGGCTTTACTTTGTTCATTTTCCTACTTCCCTGCACTAACACCGCAATTTGGTTGTTAATCAATCATTACTTGCTAAATCCTGTTCAGTGGAGCATAAGCTGTTAAACTCACTGCAAAATGATCTAGGCCAGATGGGGTAGAGGAAAAATCAGTGGGCATCTAGTCGTGCTGCAGTTAGATCTCTTCAGTTTAAATTTGACTCTAAAAATCTGATCGGCTGCTGAAATGAAGGAGATTCAGATTGTCATAAATCCTTTATTGTGCTGACGCGATTCGGGCTAAGCCCATCATCGAAGCGCCTTGTAAAACATACAAAACACCATACAAATAATAGTACATACGGTGACATAGCATTTCCACTTGGAAACGAGTAAAGCAGCTAAACAAGAGGAAACACATACAACTTCTTACAAAAGAAGTGAAAGTGGACGCATAATGACGTCCATACAAAAGTGAAAATCATCATTTGTGGCCGAATATAGTAAGTGGCGTAGATCAGTCGAAACAAAAACATGGAATGAAGCTGGTTCACTAAGGAGCCATAATGAAAGCACAGAATACATAAGCTGAGCGCCCTCTATATAGTACGAAGCGTCATACGTTTAAGAAATAAAATCAAACAAAAACAATTTTTATGTTTTGCCATTTTTCTTTAAAATGATGAAATGTCGACATTTAAAAACGGCCATCTGAAACTTTCTAATTTCTCTCGAGAGAAATACGCCACAGGAAAACTTACGATACTCCCATTAAAGGACCACATGATTGACTATAGCTTTGACTGCACGAAGTCTAAAAGCAAATTTATACGGAGTTTCGCAATACTTAAATTGTGGCCTGAATAGAAACCAGTGTACAACAAAGCAGATGAAGATTAAAATATAATTAAAAAGTATTTGTTTTTTGTACACTGTTGCAGCGAGGAAGAAATCGAAAAACCGTTTTCGACAGCTCCCTACCTGCTCATTTATCAACAGATTCATATCCTCTTGATAGCTCACGTGAATTTCAAACTCCTACAAAATATCTAGGATTATGACTTTACTACCATATTGCAGGATAGGCAAGTCATCCTTAATGTTTCTTAAGCAGTGCTTGAATTCTCTTGGATGGTCCCCTAATGCATTACCATTACTATGCTTATCCATGCTCACGATTCCTGAAATGAAAATCCCTCCCAGTCTGTCCATTGCAACGTTTCGCACGCGAGCGACAATTAATCTTGTAGACCCCTGCTCTGCTAAACTGATTAATCGCTGGTTCCAAGCTTTGTCGCAGTATTTTGTCCAATTTATTATTTGTCCGAAAACACACTGTAGCGTTGACATTACCGAATGCATTAGCTATTTTATCTGACACAGGATCATGGTGAGAGAGTGAGACATACTTTCTCATTATCGGCACTCCACTAATCCCAGATTCCTCTCCAACTTTCATAAAACCGCTTTCTTGATTTTTTTCATATTCCTTCTTCAGTGAAACCATTTGCCATAACCACGTTAATAATCAAATTTGTCGCCTTCTGAATAACCTCCTTAGTGGGGCCTAATTTTTGTACACGATAAAACATGGAATTTAAAAATGGGACTTTTGTACCGGTGGGTGACATGAATCCTTTGCAGTGATCAAATCAGTAGGTGACGGCTTGCGATATATATATCAGTCTTCAGTTTCTGTTCAGTCCCAATGATTTGCAAGTCCAGAAAATTAATTTTACCCTCTACTTCTATTTCCATCGTTAATTCCATATTTTTATGCAATGCATTAAATGTATTTAAAAGCTCATGAAAATCAGCTTCGTCGCCTGTGATCTTTTCAGACCGATGACGCACGTTGCTTGAGCAGCGTTTTCCATTTGTTCTTAGGCCATCTGCTGCAAAGATAGACTTAAAACTACATGTACATATTCTGTATATCTGCATGTACATGTATATTCCGCAAGGCACTGTCTAGTATCTGGCAGAGAGTACATGGTACCGATATAATGGATTTTCTATCCTATTGCTTTTGCCTACTCAGACAGGGAAAATTTACAGTATGCAGGATTATGTATCCACCGTAATCTCTTTTCAATTTGCCTCATGATCTCTACGTGAAGCATATGGTGAAGACAGCATGATATCTGACATTTTTTAAAGTAAAAAACGGTTTGAAGATGCGTAACTATTACAATGTGCCGGACCGGTACTCGAACTCGGGACAATTGAGCTACCCAAGCATGACTCACGCCCCATCCTCACAGCTTTACTTCTGCCAGTACCTCGTCTCCTACCTGGTTAGAGCACTTGCCGGCGAAAGGCGAAGGTCCCGAGTTCCAGTACCGGTCCGGTACACAGTTTTAATCTGCCAGGAAGCTTCATATCGGCGCATACTCCGCTGTAGAGTGAAAATTTCATTCTATTACAATGTATTTTTTTATCTGTGGTTGTCCTATGTAAAAATAGCATTTTTTTGTCGATATGGTCTTCCGGTATGGAAACGCACTGCCTGAAAACAACCTCACCCCCTCGCAGAGTAACTCACACTACATTCGGGGATCTGTATGTTATAAACATCAGAATACCGGAGAGGGGCACTACTGGATAGGCTTGTGGTTTGTTTTATGTTCATGGCTGATTGCCTGTGTTAGTACGCACACTTCTCACGCTAGCAGAGTCTAACAACTCGTACGTTACGTACGGCAGCTTTGTCGACGTCGGGCGAGCAAGAAATTGCCAGCGTGCGTTGTTTACTGTACCTGATTACATGCAATGACGTGAAGTAGCTATTCGGAATACGTGTGAAGGTCATTTGGCGGAATAGGGTTTTTGATTATTCATGATTTCAGACATAATAGTGCTTACTGCGTTGTTAAGCAAACTAAGCAGAATAATACAGCGTACATACTTGCTTCTACCGTGCCACATTTCAGCAAATAGATGGGAATTTGCTTCCGTTGGTGGAGAACAATCAATATATTTATAGAGGAATGAGTTGCACGAAACAGCAATTTCATCTCCATAGAAACTGCATTCTCTATTACTGGGCGAACTACCTAGTATTGCTATCCACTGTCTCCACTCATCTTTTGCGCGTGTCTCATTTTAGCGTTTTCATCGAGTGAAGGTACTTACTGTATTTCCTCAAGGAATTCGTGAAGAATATATCCCATCTTACTAGCATAAGAGAATGTGCCGTGTAGCCTGCCGGGGTGGCCGAGCGGTTCTAGGTGCTACAGTCTGGAACTGCGCGACCGCTACGGTCTCAGGTTCGAATCCTGCCTCGGGCATGGATGTGTGTGTGATGTCGTTAGGTTAGTTAGGTTCAAGTAGTTCGAAGTTCTAGGGGACTGATGACCTCAGATGTTAAGTCCCATAGTGCTCGGAGCCACTTTTTGTGCCGTGTTGTAGACATATAAATTACTGTGTGGAGACATTATGCAAAGTGCTTTACAGCCAGCTTTGAAAATCACTTTCAAATACCGTTGTATAATTTAATTATTTAGTCGTTTCAACGTTTCATTTAGTGCTAGTGTACACATTTGTGAAAGGTGCACAAAAGAACTGAAACAGATGTTTTAGAAATAAAAAAGGAGACACTATCAAGAATAGTTCAATATTTCCATGTTAGATGGGTCATAATTTTGACTCAGATTTACGATTATAGTACACTTCCTCAGTGAAAAATATACTACATGCTGATGATTTACATCACTGCCCTAAGCTAAGTATTCTCCATACAGTGCCTTATACTGACCTATTAACTACTTTCTCTCTCTCTCTCTCTCTGAGACACACACACACACACACACACACACACACACACACACAAATACGAATTAGATTGTTACACATTCAGAAATTTTTTTCTATGGAGCGGAAGCAATTTTCAAGCAGACATTATTTCTTAGGTGTTTCAAGTTAATTTTATCATCCATACAGTTCTTTACATCAGTAGGAGAGAGGTTGAAGATTTTTGTGTGTGAATGTCTTACTAATGCTGAGTCGAAGATAGAGCAAGTCTTTCCTCATTCTAGTATTATAGCAGTTTCGAAACTGCATTTGATTGTTAACAACAAACTTCACATGTGAGTGAATGTACTGAGAGACTGTCTTCAGTATGCGCGATTGTTTGAAGAGCTTTCTGGAAGAAGTTCTGGAGTAGACATTGTAAGACGTCGTGGTCTCCTGACCTTCATTGCTTATATATCCCGCTCTCACAATCATATTCCGCACATCAAGACGCTTCATTCGAACCCAAACTCGATAAGATAAAGTCAGTGCTGTATGAATTCATGTAAACGATATGCAATTAACAAGTAGGCGCACTGTGGTTGAAATACTCGAGGCTGGCGTACACACATACATTCCAGACACGACGGTCACAGAAGCTTTTAGTTTGGGAGAGAAACCGCACAATGGGATGCCAGTCCCTTCAGAGGACGACCCAGCCTATGTCCGCCGGTGACCACCCGTGTAGTGAACAGCATGGGCCTGAGTGAAAGGGGGGAACAACCCCGTGTTCAGCTTAAAAGCAAATTCTGCTACATTGTGTGGGAGTGGCCAGCCTATGCATTCTTTACACATAGCATGCAGTTTCAGAGATTTTCACAGGGAGACAGCAAACGCCAAACGCCAATGCTACAGGTTTCCGTATTGGTTGCCTTAAACTAAACGTCATTCTTCCGTTTTAGAAGAGCAATGCTGATTGGCAGACGATATTTCTGACGCTTTGAGCTGAAGGAATAATGGAAGAGACCGAAAGATATACCCCTTCACATCTGGCGTGGAGAGGCGGCGTTCTGTTGTCGCTCTTGGAGCGAGGAACAAGTCTCTCCTCAGTACTTCACTGGGAGAGCACCTCTGTCGAGAGCGAATCGAAGTGTTACTCTATATTGAGTCCTTGTGATTAAGCGTTGTTCACTGTGTTGGCCGACACACTTATTGTGCGGTGTGAATGGACAGAGTTATAGTTAAACGCCTGCGAGCGAATTTTGAGTGGCGTTGCGGTGGACTGGTTATCTGACTGGTGTACCACGCCAATAGTTAGACTAGGGGCGAATAGGAATCCTTGACTTCATCAAGGTGTAGGGAGAGTTTGATTGGCGAAGGTCAATCCAGATAGAACGAGAGTTATCTTATTTGTCAGCAGCGAGCGGCGCAGACAGCAGTCATCGCAGCTTACGGTACTGTGCGCTACAGCTATTGCGAGCCCCATATTTCCTCCACAACAGTACACCTCACTGCATTTCACACACGACAGCCTCTACCGTACCTAGCAACATTCTAAAGGATAATTATTCAAGTTGAGTAGGCGCGCCTCTCAGCCATTCTGCCAAGTCAACAACCATCTTAAACTTTGTATAGAAATTTCATTAGCGAATCCTATCCTTGAGAGGTAACTTCACATTCCGAAAAGAACCAGGACATGACTTATTCAATTGATAACTATACGTTCCATTGTGATTTCTCAGAATTTTTGCAAAATAAATAATAACTTTCGTTAGTTTCATGTTTTTCTTACACTAACTAGCACTACTTCAGTACCCAAGTATCCCACTAGTTACGTAAGAAATTTTGTGAATTTTTGTGTCATTTCCTTACAGCGGACGACTCCAGAAGATATTTATTGCTGAAAGTTTTTCAGGCATTTCTCTTTAGAACGCTAGGAGCGTCTGTCTGACTTCTGTAGTAGTGTGGGGGGTGGAAATTTCATCTTGCAGGAGCCACAGGGTATACGGTACATCTCAGATTAATCCGTTACGCCGAATAACAGAATAACAGATCAACCCCACACCTCAGAACATCACATAGTGCCCTTATTACACACTTCTACAGGGTGTCCGAAAATTCACGTCATGAACTTCTACGACATCTGGGGGGCAGTGAGTACGTAACATTCTGAATGAGGAACCCATATCCTGAAATATATCGTTCCATTCCTCGACCATGTTAGTTCAGATGTTTAACTAGTACACTTCTGCTTGAGGAATTGAATTAGTTGTGACGCAGTACAACTGTTTGGTAACAATTCGAGAGGAATCATAAGTAAACATCCATTGATCATTAAGCATAGTTTTTTGTATTAACACTTAATCATTACGTTTTTACATTATTCCAAAACAAAATCTAACTCAGCATGCTGTACGTACAAAACAGTACTGATGCATCAGATGTGGCGACCACCAACGTTGTCACAGACATCGTACCAACGAAGCACATTCTAGTACAGACTCAACATGTCACCTGGCGTCTCTTCAGCTTCTAGTGCAGCGGCCACAACACGTGCCAGCAGATCTTCCTATGAGTCTACGGGAGTCTTGTAAATTAAACTTGCATACGACCCCACAAAAAATAGTCCACAGGAGTTAAATGCGGTGATCGCGTGCGGTCCTGAGATTGGGCCACCTCAGCCTACTCATATTTCACCGTATAATCTGTTCATATGTCTCCAAACCCCGCCTGAGAAGTGAGATGGTGCACAATCATGCTGAAGCCACATATCCTGACGAACATTCAGTGGCGCAGTATCCTAGAACGGATCTAGTATGTTTTGTAGGAATATCAAGTACACACGAACATTTAGCTTCAGTGGAAGGAGGTTCGGCCAATCAAATAACCGTACAGATTACTCACCCACACGTTAATACCAAAAAGGTACTGAAATCACTGAACACGCGTCACGCGAGGGCTTTCGTCTGCCATGACATGGCTGTTTTGCAAGTTCAGAACACAGTCCCTAGGGCGCTTATATTCATCTGCGAACAGCACTCGATTTGGAAGCAGGGGTATCTCGATGCAGTGGTGTTGGAACCACATGCAGTAGGCAACGTGTTGTGGAAAGTCGGATGGACCGTTAGCGTGTACCCACTATAAGTGGTAAGTGGTCGTCCCGTCTACCCCATTGCATAGCAGGACAAGCAACTCTGAGACTTCGACGCGTCACACATCTGAATTGAAACTGTCTTATAACGGAAGCGGTATGTTTCAAGAAATGGGTTCCTATTGAGAGTATTATGTACTCACTCTCCTCTACAAGTCCTAGAAGTTTGCGACGAGAATTTCCGAACACTTAGCATTCCATCAATATTTTCTCCCTCAGCGACGAGTTGCCCCAGAAAATGATTCAATATTAGTAAGTAAAAATTGGAATAATAAAACAGCTGGTACTTTCATCTCAAAAATCTGGCAGTGTTCGTAAAGCATAAGGTGCAGTGCTTACACGGTAAGATCTGTAACAAACGGTTCAAGTACTTACCAAACGGTAGAAGTACTTACCAATATAAACATTTAAAAATTAAAATTTTCTATGTCATTCAATAATTTGCTATTATCCTTAATTTCTAATCATGTGGTCACGCCTGGTGCAGTACAGATGGCGTGTATTGCGTCTTATCTAATTTCAGTGACAGACCATTTGTAGAGAACCAGTTATTAACTTCGAAGAAAATTTTATCTACGTGTTCACATCTTGAAATTTCTCCTTCAGGCTTGACTATAATACTTGCACTGTTAGCAAAACAAAATTATTTCTGCTTCTTTCATATGCAATGTTAGATCAAGAGGGGATCCCAAATATCGATCTCTGTACTACAACCGAAGTGATTGTTCATCATTCTGTGAAAAAGTGTAACGGTATTGTAAAAATATAATGATTTTTCAACTTATTTAACAGTAATCGTCTTATACTTCAAACAGTTCTCTTACTCATTTCAGTAGAATGCCGTAATGATTTACTGAAGAAGGCGAAATAAAAAATGTCAAGACATAATATCTTCCATATGCAGGTCCAGTCTGAACTCGTGATCCGCCAATGATGATCAATGCGGACGGGACTTAAAAGCTAACGTTTCTTGTTTCCAAACAGGAAGATGGCGCAGTAGCGAGACACTGTAGTCGCGTTCAGAACGCCGTCCGCTCATCCGACAGATTTCTCAAGATTTCCCTAAACCGTTCAAAGCAAATTCCGCAATTGTTCTTAATCCAGCACTATCCTTTCCAAATACGAGAACTTGTTGTGTTTCTTCACTGAAGAGCCAAAGAAACTGGTACACCCGCCTAATATCGTGCAGGGTCCCCGCAAGCACGCAAAAGTACCGCAACACGACATGGGATAGACTCGACTAATCTCTGAAATAGTGCTGGGGGGAACTGAAACCATTAAGTGCTGCAGGGGTGTCCAAAAATCCGTAAGAGTAAGAGTGGGTGGAGATCTCTTCTGAACAGCACTTTGTAAGGCATCACAGATATGCTCAATAATGTTCATGTCTGGGCAGTTTGGTAATCATTGGAAGTGTTTAAACTCAGAAGAGTGTTCCTGGAGCCAATCTGTAGAAATGCTGGACGTGTGGCGTGTCGCATTGTCCTGCTGGAATTGCTTAAGTCCGTTGGAATGCAGAACGGACATGAATGGGTACAGGTGATCACACTGCATGCCTACGTATGTGTCACCTGCCAGAGTCGTATCTAGGCGTCTTGGGGGTCCCACATCATTCCAACTGCACACGCCCCACACCATTACAGAGCCTCCAGCAGCTTGAGCTGTCCCCTGCTGACATGCACAGTCCATGGACTCATGAGGTTGTCTCCATACCCGTATACGTCCATTCTCTCGATACAATTTGAAACGAAACTCGTCCGACCGGACAACTTGTTTCCAGTCCAACGTCGGTGCTGACGGGCGCATGGGTGGTGCAAGGTTTTGTGTCGTCATCAATGGTACACGAGTGGGCCTTCCGCTGTGAAAGCCCATATCGATGATGTTTCATTGAATGGTTCTTACGCTGACACTTGTTGACGGTCCAGGATTGAAATCTGCAGCAATTTGCAGAAGGGCTGTACTTCTGTCATGTCGAACGATTCTCTTCAGTCGTCGTTGGACCCATTCTTGCAGGATCTTTTGCCGGCGGCAGCGATGTCGGAGATGTGATGTTTTACCGAATTCCCGATACTCACAGTACACTCGTGCAATGGTCGTACCGGAAAAATCCCACTTCAATGCTACCTCGGAGATGCCGTGTCGCATCGCTCGTACACCCACAACAAAACCACGCTCACTCACTTAAATCTTGATAACCTGGCATTGTAGCAGCAATAACCGTTCTAAGAAATCCACCAGACACTTTTTGTCTTATATAGGCTTTGCCGATCGAAGCGTCGTATTCTGCCTCTTTACATGTCTTGCATATGAATACGGATGCCTATACCAGTTCCTTTGGTGCTTCAGAGTAATAATCTCGTCGTCAACCAACGATAAACCGTAAGTTTTCCTACCTTTTCCTCTCTGCTGCCATATTGTTGACTGGAACATAGAGGATATTGTTAGCTTAAGAAAGGAAATAGTATTAGAATTTAATGGTTCCTAGCTGTCGCTGTATGCGGAACTATCTCAACTACTTACGGATGATGGGCGGAAAAAGTCGCAATAATGTAAAGCCACATAGACTTGAGATTTTACTAATTCGAAATTCGCGGTTACTGAGACTGGTTTTTTGTTGCTAAGTGAAACGCCGCCTTACTGTACCGGGTAATATTCGCTCATTTACTGTAAAATGTTGAACTCAACCCTCCCTTCATTTTGGCTTCATCTGTGGACGATAATGAATACTGTATGTATCATTTTTGGCGACAAGCACGCAACAAATTCAAAGCCTGTCCATGGTTCACTTACAAACTGAGAAGGATACAATGGACCAGACACAAGGCGTTTTAAATGAAGGAGAGAAAACCAATGAGATCAGTGAAAATACAGGTAAGAGAGAATTTTCAAAAACTTTCAAACGTAAGGGAAATTTAGGACACAATCGTCAGCTTTGTTGGCATTATTCCAGATTTCCAAAATCCTACACTGAAGGATATGCGGAAGGAAGTAATGAAAGACAAGGACCTCCCCCTGCGGGTTCGGGGGTTAGAATAGGCCCGCGGTATTCCTGCCTGTCGTAAGAGGCGACTAAAAGGAGTCTCACATGTTTCGGCCTTATGTGATGGTCCCCTCTCGGGTTTGACCTCCATCTTTCTAAATTATTCCGAAGAGCGAGCCAATTGGGGAAGGGCGCCTTAC
The DNA here is from genome assembly GCF_023864275.1 of Schistocerca cancellata. NCBI lineage: Eukaryota > Metazoa > Arthropoda > Insecta > Orthoptera > Acrididae > Schistocerca > Schistocerca cancellata. The sequence continues at coordinate 601,735,374 of NC_064631.1, read as the reverse complement.
GTGGTGCACTGTATCCGTCGTGCATTGAGACCTTTAGCCGGCTTTTTCGTCGTTGCAATGGTGTCCCGCTCGTTTTCCATCTCTTGGGCGAGGATACGTCCCTGGGTGCGATTCCCACGCTGCACTCTGCAGTGTTTCTTTTAACTGCGACGACGACCTTGGACAGTTTTGCACCTAAGATCCAGCACGGTAGCCAGTCCGTTGTGGTGGGGCCGCCATGTACCCTCTTGGTTGTAGCCCCCTGACAACACAGGGATCGCTCTACTGATGCCTGCGCCGTTAACTCCCCACGTATGCCAAGGAGTAGATGCCCGTCTCCCTGGGGCATCAGGACTCCTGGCAATGGACATCCTGCCAGGTGGCTATTGCTGCGGCTGGGTGGCGCCCGTGGGGAGGGCCCTTGGTCGGAGTAGGTGGCATCAGGGCGGATGACCCGCAATGAAGCGTGGTACATCATCTCTCGCTGGCGGCCAGCCGCCAGCAGTCTCTAAGCGTTCTCGGGCTCAATTTACTGCTGAAAAGTACAATCCGAAAACGTTCCCCTCTCTGGCCACGCCGTGGGAGGAGCGTAAGTCTCAGGATGGAGGTAATAGTTATTCGCCCCGATTCTTAGTTTGTACGAGAGCTGATGGGGAGTCTTTTCTCTCCACAAAGCCTCAGTTCTTCGTCGAGCATTTAGAGGACAAGTTTGGGGAGGTGGAGGGCTTGTCAAAAATGCGCTCTGGATCGGTCCTGATCCAAACGGCATCTTCTGCCCAGTCACGACGGTTGCTTGCTTGTGACAAGTTGGGGGATGTTGCTGTTACGATCACGCCGCATAAGAGTTTAAATATGGTTCAGGGAGTTATTTACCATAAGGACCTTCTTTTGCAGTCTGATGACGAGCTGCGCGCCAACTTAGAGCGCTGGGGTGTACATTTCGTCCGGCGCGTTCATCGGGGTCCGAAGGAAAATCAGATAGCTACCGGTGCCTTCATCTTGGCCTTCGAGGGTGATACGTTACCGGAAAAGGTCAAGGTGATGGTCTACCGATGTGACGTCAGGCCCTATATTCCTCCCCCGATGCGGTGCTTCAAGTGCTGGAAGTTCGGCCATATGTCTTCCCGCTGCACTTCCAGCCTCACATGTCGAGATTGCGGACGCCCGTCTCATCCCGATACTCTATCTGCCCCGCCTCCCATCTGTGTCAACTGCGGGGAGCACCATTCACCTTGCTCGCCTGACTGCAAAGTCTTTCAGAAAGAGCGCAAAATTATGGAATATAAGACCCTGGACCGGCTGACCTATACTGAGGCCAAAAGGAAATATAACAGACTCCATCCTGTGAGAATGACATCTTCTTATGCAGCTGCTACGACAACTGTGCTAGCCCCATCAGTTTCGAGACTTCCAGCCAGCTCGATAAGCAGTAAGACTCCTCCTGCCCCCTTGCCTGTGGGGGGCTCTACCCAACCGGTTGCTCCTGCACCACCTACCTCAGGAGCAACCTCCTCCCACCCGTCGGGGACGTCCGTCCCCGCTTCTCAGCCGGAGAAGCGTCTAACTTCTTTGGCTACTCTCGCCCGTAAGAGTTCCCTTGGGACCCTCCCTTCCCAGGGTTCCACCAGCGGGAAGGATGACGGCCGCCAGTGGCATAAGTCCTCACCAGCGGCCGGGCGTAAGGCTTCACGATCCTCCTCTGTCCCGGAGACTGAATCGGCGAAGCCTTCCCAGCCGGTGCAACCCAAGGTTCAGCGAGAGAAGTCCAAGAGAAAGACCTCTAAGGCCAAAGAACTTGCGGTGGCGCCAACCCCACCGCACCTTTCGCGCTCTGCGTCTGAGGATGCAGTCGAGATTCTAGCGTCCGCTGAGGACCTTGATCTCGCTGGTCCCTCAGACGCCATGGATGCCTCTCGTACAGGTACTGAATCGGTGGCAGTGAGTGAACAAGCGGCGTAAATTGCCTTCCCAGTCCTTTCACGCCTTTCTCAGCCATGGACAATATCATCCTCCAGTGGAACTGCGGCCGTTTTTACCACCATCTAGCTGAGCTCCAACAACTTATCAGCCTTCACCCTTTCTTCTGCATTGCTCTTCAGGAAACTTGGTTTCCAGCAATGCGAACCCCCGCCCTCCGTGGCTATCGGGGTTATTATAACAATCGGGCAGCGTATGAAAGGGTGTCGGGTGGCGTCTGCCTCTATGTCCTTCACACTCTGCACAGCGAGTCTGTCCCTCTCCACACACCTTTAGAGGCTGTCGCTGTTCGGGTGTGGACGCCACAGGCTGTTACCGTCTGCAGTCTTTACCTTCCACCGGATGGTGATGTCTCGCAGCATGTCCTGGCTGCGCTGATAGCCCAATTGCCGCCACCTTTCTTGCTATTGGGCGACTTCAACGCCCATAACCCTCTGTGGGGTGGGTCAGTGGCAACAGGTCGAGGCGCCATCGTTGAGCATTTATTGTCGCAGCTCGATCTCTCGATTTTAAATGATGGTGCCTTCACACACTTCAGTGTGGCGCATGGCACATACTCCGCCATTGACCTTTCAATATGTAGCCCTAGCCTCTTACCGTCTGTCCAATCGAGTGTGCATGACGACCTGTGTGGTAGTGACCACTTTTCGATCTTTCTGTCACTACCACAGCGTCACTCTTCTGGGCGCCCTAGCAGATGGGCTATGAATAAGGCTGACTGGGACTTGTTGTCCTCCACTGCGGCTCTTGAGTCTCTCTCTAATGACGACATTGATGCGGTGGTTCAATCGGTCACCACCGGCATCGTTACTGCCGCCGAATCTGCCATTCCCCGTTCTTCTGGGTCCCCTCGGCGGAAGGCTGTGCCTTGGTGGTCGCCTGAGATCGCTGAAGCGATTAAAGATCGCCGGCGGGCGCTCCAGCGTCACAAGCGACATCCCTCCTTAGACCACCTTATCGCCTTCAAACGGCTGCGTGCGCGGGCCCGCCTCCTTATCCGCCAAGGCAAGAAGGAGTGCTGGGAGCGGTATGTGTCCACCATTGGCCTCCATGTCACTCCTTCGCAGGTCTGGGCCAAGATTCGACGCGTCTACGGCTATCGGACCCCTGCCAGCGTCCATGCGCTCTCACTGAATGGAGCAGTTTGTACTGACTCCGACGTCATCGCCAATCGCTTAGCAGAGCATTTTGCTATGAGTTCCGCTTCTGCGAATTACCCCCAGGCCTTCCGCTCCATTAAAGAGCGGATGGAACGTCGGAGCCTTTTGTTTCGCACCAACCACCCAGAATCTTACAATGCTCCATTCAGTGAGTGGGAATTTCGCAGTGCCCTAGCTGCTTGCCCTGATACCGCTCCTGGGCCAGATGGCATCCACTGTCAGATGCTGAAACGCCTTTCAGTGGACTGCCAGCGACGCCTTCTCGATCTTTACAACAGTCTTTGGGTCGAGGGGGTGTTTCCGTCGCAATGGCGGGAAGGCGTTATCATCCCCGTTTTGAAACCTGGAAAGACCCCTCTGGAGGTGGACAGCTACCGCCCCATTAGCCTCACCAACGTTCTTTGTAAGCTTCTCGAACGGATGGTGAGCCGGCGCTTAAATTGGGTACTGGAGTCTCGGGGCCTTCTGGCTCCATCTCAGGGTGGGTTCCGGAAAGGCCGCTCCGCCGCCGACAATCTGGTGAGCCTGGAGTCGGCCATCCGTACTGCCTTTGCCCGCCGTCAGCACCTGGTCGCTGTCTTTTTCGACATGCGGAAGGCGTACGATACGACATGGCGTCATCACATCCTTTCTACGCTTCATGGATGGGGTCTTCGGGGCCCTCTGCCGATCTTTATCCGCAATTTCCTGTCGTATCGTACCTTCTGCGTGCAAGTCGCAGCCTCCTATAGTTCCACCCACGTCCAGGAGAACGGTGTGCCACAGGGTTCTGTTTTAAGTGTCTGCCTGTTTTTAATAGCCATTAACGGGCTCGCTGCGGCCGTGGGAAATTCGGTCTCTGCTTCCCTGTATGCTGACGACTTGTGCCTTCATTACAGCTCTATTGGCATTGCAGCTGTTGAACGTCAGCTACAGGGCGCTATCCGTAAGGCGCAGTCTTGGGCTGTAGCGCATGGGTTTCAGTTTTCGGCAGCCAAGACCCGCGTTATGCATTTCTGCCGGCGCCGAACAGTCCATCCTGAGCCTCGGCTTTATCTTGCCGACGAACTCCTTGCTGTGGTGGAGACCCACAGGTTTTTGGGGGTGGTTTTCGATGCCCGGTTGACTTGGCTGCCTCATATCCGGCAGCTTAAACAGACGTGTTGGCGGCATCTAAACGCTCTGAGATGCTTGAGCCACACCCGCTGGAGCGCCGACCGCTCTACCCTGTTGCGGCTCTACCAGGCGTTAATCCAGTCCCGTCTGGATTATGGGAGCCTGGCTTATGGCTCAGCATCCCCATCTGCGTTACGGGTGCTGGACCCAATTCTCCACAGCGGGATACGCCTTGCCACTGGTGCTTTCCGCACCAGCCCTGTGGACAGCGTACTAGTGGAGGCAGGTGTACCTCCACTGCGGTTCCGGCGCCAACGTTTGCTGGCCGCTTATGCTGCCCATGTTCTAAGCTTGCCCGGGCATCCAAATTATCGTGTCCTGTTCCCGCAGTCAGTCGTCCATCTGCCAGACCGTCGGCCCCGGTCGGGTTGTCCGATCGCCGTACGCATCAAGGAGCTCCTCTGCGGGCTTGGGTTTTTCCCTGTTCCACCTCCTTTCCGGGCGCCTCTGCGTACACCCCCGTGGTGTGTTCCTCGCCCTTGCCTTCGGCTCGACTTGGCACAGGTCTCGAAGGACTCGGTTCCTCAAGAGGCCTTCCACCGCCGCTTTTATTCCATCCTGGCTACGTATCAGGGCTCTGGAATTGTTTACACCGACGGTTCGATGGTTGCTGGTCGTGTTGGGTATGCACTAACTCTAGGGGACCATTCCAAACAACGGTCCTTGGCGGCTGGCTGCAGCGTTTACACTGCTGAGCTAGTCGCCATCTTTCGAGTCCTTCGTTATCTGTAGCGATTCCCTGAGCGGTTTACGAGCTCTCGACCAGTGTTTTCCTCGTTCTCGTCTGGTGATGGCTATCCATGAGTCCCTGCATACTCTTGCGCGTTGCGACCGCTCTGTGGTCTTTGTGTGGACCCCCGGTCATGTCGGTATCCCGGGCAATGAACATGTTGACCGCCTGGCGAAAGAGGCCACGAGTAAACCATCTCTGGATGTTGGCCTCCCAGAGGCTGATTTGCGGGCAGTCCTCCGCCGAAAAGTTTTTGCGCTTTGGGACGCTGAATGGCGCGAAAGGATTACACCCAATAAACTCCGTGCCATTAAGGAGACGACGACTGTGTGGCGGTCCTCCATGCGAGCCAACCGCAGGGACTCAGTCGTCCTTTGTCGGCTCCGCATTGGCCACTCCCGGCTAACACACAGTTATTTACTGCGCCGGGAGGACCCTCCTGTATGTCGCTGCGGGGCGGCTTTGACGGTGGCCCACATTCTGTTGGCCTGCCCCCTTTTAGCTGTGGTCAGGCAGACATTTGCGCTGCCTGATACGCTCCCTGCCGTTTTATCTGATGACCCTGTTATGGCTGCCTTAGTTTTACGATTTATTAGGGCAGGGAGTTTTTATTCTTTCATCTGAGTGTTTCTGTTTTATTTTATTTTTTGTGTTGATTCTGGCCTTTGGCCTATGATTTTAAACTGATCTTTTAATGTGTTTCTAAGTGGTTGGCTTTTCCTTTTTTATTTCTATGGTCGGCCAACCACTGTCACACTCTGTGTGGTTTTAGTTCGTATTGTCTTGTCCTTGTCTCCGTTTCTCTTGTTCTGTATCGCCTGTGATCTATTCTGTTCCTCGTTTTTATTCTCTGGGTGTTCTTTGTATTTGGAAAAAGGGACCGATGACCGTAGCAGTCTGGTCCCTTTCATCCCTCAAACCAACCAACCAACCAAAGACAAGGACCACTTTTTTAAAACATCGTAATTCCCACACATTTTGACGCTTAAGTTTGAAATTTTGTTCAAAAATGCATACGACCTTTTTTTGTAATGCTGCAAAACCGTGGTGCCCTGCGACCTGACTCTCTGGCTCGACGACAGTTTAAACTGCAAGGTGCCGAGACATGCGGGACAAAGGACAGAGCTCAGAAGTTCAAAAAAATGGTTCAGATGGCTCTGAGCACTGTGTTACTTAACATCTGAGGTCATCAGTCCCGTAGAACTTAGAACTACTTAAACCTAACTAACCTAAGGACATCACACACATCCGTGCTGAGGCAGGAATCGAACTTGCGACCGTAGCGGTCGCGCGGTTCCAGACTGAAGCGCCTAGAACCGCTAGGCCACTCCGGTCTGCCAGCTCAGAAGTTCATGTGACGTGTAGCATGGGTTAATGATGTTACACAGACACCGAACTCCACCAAAATTCTGGAAAACGCCACCGTGGACGTATCACACGATGGGAAGGTCGTGACAGGTCGTCTTACACAAATGTCATCCCTTCTTTTGATGTCCCTGCGATGGAGGTTACAACCGCGACTCACAGCGTTCAAATTACTCAATTTTCTTATAAGTGGACGAGGAAAACATTCCAGACTCACCGCCGTTCAGGATCGGCACGAAAAGGCGTCAACAGACGCTATAAAGTGTGATATTTCATTCTTTTGCGCAGTGCATATAAAAATGACAGCATTAAGTCCATACATATCATGATTTGTGTGTGTGTGTGTGTGTGTGTGTGTGTGTGTGTGTGTGTGTGTGTGTGTGTTTTTGCACTCACCAGGCGTATTTTTCCCTGTGAATATACCTGAAAAAAGGATTTAATGTTTTTCTATAATATGTGAAAAGCGTTTGACATTTTTTATGTCAAGTGCATGGAGTGAAAAGAGCAAAGAAATAAGCACGATTTAGCATCTGTGTGGACAATAACTAAAGAAGACAATGTATATATACTCTGTTAATTTTCATTTGTCTGATAAAAGAGGAGACACTGTACTTTTTCGAGTAGTACCGCTGACCTAGAATACACACTCTTCCTAAACTCCTTATTAAGATGTCTGTGGTATGAGTAATAATTGTTAATTTATCTAAATCTTTCCAGAATACAAATAGTTATTTGTTGCTATTGAAACCATTTTTATTTAAAGAAGGAGTGTGTCCTTTCCTGCAGTTATTAAGTTTTATTAGTTACGATCTTACCTTTTGCTGTCCGGCATTACGATTGGTACAACTATTTTTGGTAATTACGACTCTTCTAGCCCAGATATTTTTTAGATAACATATTTAGTTTATGCATTTATGAAAATATTAAAGTGGCTCAGTTATCATTTTCATTATCTGATGCAAATTTTACTGTAATGGCCGCAGATGTCGAGTACGTTATATTTCTCGTAGGTGCCATAACAGAGAAAGCTACAATTAAATATGCTCCTTGCAATTAAAATTAACCAACCAGTGTGCTATTAATAAACATACATACATACATACATACATACATAAGAACGCTACAGCTTCAGTTCCTGAGATCAAGAGAGATAATTCTCATATGTTGTTTTTGCTTTGGTGTGCAAAAACGTATCGTCACAATAATGCATATTCAATAAATGGAAATAATTGTAATCATCTATTTAGCACGCCGAAGTGTTGGGTGTAATAAATCTGTGTTAATATTTTTACCTATCAAAGGCGGGCCTGGTGAAAAAGAAGCTTAGCTAACGACGCGTGAATTCCCAAACTTTTTCCAACCAGTATTTGTGAATGAAAGCACTTAACGACTTCCAACAAACTCTACACATAATTTCAAACCTTTACGAAATTTTTTGTATTAATCGACCCCCACAAAATGGTGGAAGGAAAAATATTTTTCTCTACTACATTTCCGCTGTTCAAGGAGTAAAAGTACCGCATTAGCCATGACGTTATAATTTATTACTTCTTTGTTACTAACTGTACTCGCGACACATTTTTACAGACAGTATGCACTTTCAGCACTGAATGTAAACGTAAGAGTATACCATTGTACGAAGCACATTCCGAAAATAAGACATCATAAACAGATGCATGAGAAACTGTAATATCCTGCAAGAACTTTAAATTTGTTACTTCATTGCTACTAACTCCATTCGCAATACACTTTGCAGACAGTATCCACGTATGCCGCAGAATGTACCTGTAAGAACACAGTCCAGGAGACACCACATCATAAACATTAAGCACAATCTCAGACACTGCCTGATACAGCCGTGGAGGTGCAGCTATAAACAAACACATGAGCAACGACGGGTCTCTCCTCTAGCAGCTGATAAATTTCGTACCATTCTACAGTAAATGTGGCAATAAATTTCCAGTACAGTACAGCGTTAATTTTTGAATACAGACAGTAATGCCGGCCGGAGTGGCCGAGGGGTTAAAGGCGCTACAGTCTGGAACCGCACGACCGCTACGGTCGCAGGTTCGAATCCTGCCTCGGGCATGGATGTGTGTGATGTCCTTAGGTTAGTTAGGTTTAAGTAGTTCTAAGTTCTAGGGGACTTATGACCACAGCAGTTGAGTCCCATAGTGCTCAGAGCCATTTGAACCATTTGAACAGACAGTAAAATATACGTGCAGTAATGTACGTACCAACTGGTTTAATGAAGCCTTTGGAAATGTGTAGTAGCTTCAACTTATTTACTCTTATTTCTCATACGTAAATAATTAAATTAGTGGTCTTTACATTAAATAGACTATATAGTATTCCATATAGCATTACATTTAATCTTAATTTTATTTAACAACTACAAACACTGTACGTTATATTCCTAGTAACATACCCATATGAAAATTCTAGAAAACGTTTCTGAAATTCGGAATTTCAATAATTCATACTATTACATACAGTAATTAGTGCGAATTAATGATGTTTCATTGTGTATTTGAAGAACTGTACTGAAATTAACTACATAAACACCTGCGTTTATTCATCGTGCTCTACCACATGTGGTGAATGTTTCATTTCTTCTCAGAATCATTTACCGTCCGTCGGTAGTTATGGTTGGAAACTCGTCAATATCTCTCTGTATAGTCTCTGATTTGCCTAATTTAACCTTAGTGATCATTGCACGAGCTGTACGTTAGTGACGTAACACGTTTCCTAATTAGCACTGCTGCGCGCGCTCTCAGAATTTTGACTGTTGCCTTTTCTGCAACCCCCAAAGACTTTCGCGTACCGTCAGCACCGAACGTCTGTGAGTATTTCAGTGTCGCCTTCTCGCTGAGTAAATTGGCGCGTGTGAAAACGCGTATATTTGCTGTTTTTACTCTATGTCTTCCCTTAATCCAACTTTATAAGGTCCCTGACCGATGAACAGCCCCTAGAAATGTTGAAACAACTGGTTTATATTCAATTTCTTTCGTCAGTCGCTATGAATTCTTGATATTCTTCCAACAAATTTCAGTTAGTCACCTATTTTCTCCGCAGTCATGTTTATATTAATGATTCCACGGTATATCACTCCTAGATATTTAATCATGTGGGCGACAAAAGTGGGTATTTCCCTCTTTTATGTATATTACATCGTATTTACTTACGCTGTCAGGTGCCCGCATTTGCACAACGAGCAAAAGATCTCTTTTTTAATTATTTTTTATTTCATTTTTTAACAGTTTTCCAACATCTCGATTTCGGTTGCTGGTAGCGTCACAGAGATGTAAACGTCGCATGTTAGTTCATTTAAAAACAGGGTTTCTCATAGTCTTTGTGTCCCCCTGCGGGTCCGGGGATTAGAATAGGCCCGAGGTATTCCTGCCTGTCGTAAGAGGCGACTCAAAGGAGTCCATCCCCCTCACAGGGGTAGTTAGCGCCTGCGTCCGGAGACGGACGGTTCCACGACCTCTGATTGTGGTCTTTTTGGTTTTTCACTTTTCGTTTCTTCCTTCCTTTTGTTGGTTCATTTCTTTGCTCTTCTCCACCTCACTGTCTTCCTTACTCTTTCCCTTGACTTCTCCTTGCCTTCTCATTGCCTTCTTCTCCTTGCCTTCTCATTGCCTTCTTCTCCTTGCCTTCTCATTGCCTTCTTGTCCTTGCCTTCTCATTGCCTTCTTCTCCTTGCCTTCTCTGGTCCCCGCCTCAGCGTTTGAGACAGTCTGTCTTCTTTCTCCCTCTCTCTCTTCTTTTTCCTCTTCTTCCTTCCTCCCTGTGCTTGCCTGAAGGCCGACCCACGCGTTCGCACGCGTAGCCGGTGACGGGGTAACGCGTAAGTCCCCGCCCTGGGTAGACATGTAAGGCACGCGCGTACCCCCTGGTAAAGGCCAGGCCCGGGGAGGGGTGATTGCCTGAGCTGATACCTTCTGACCATGCCGATTGGTCCCTCCGTCTGTTTCTCGGGAGGTGTGACCTGAGGTGTAAACATTCACCTAAGGCGGGAGTGCCCTCTGAGAGGGTCCCCACAAGGAAGGAGCGCGCCATCGGAGACGCCGGCAATCATGGGGGATTCCTCCGCAATGGATTCTACTCCATCGCTTTCGACTTCTGCCCAAAAACGGAAACGTGACCAGCCACCAGTGACAAAAGTACTACCGCCTGCCCCACAGTTCCTCGTCGTTTCTCGATCTGAGGACGGAAAGGATTTTTCCTCTGTCAACCCTTTCGTTATCCAGAAGGGCGTAGATGCCATAGCCGGATCTGTCAAATCTTGTACCAGGTTGCGTAACGGTACCTTATTACTAGAAACTGAGAGTGCCTTTCAGGCACAAAAATTGCTTCGGGCCACACTCCTGTACACGTTCCCTGTCCGGGTGGAGGCCCACCGAACTTTGAATTCGTCTCGTGGTGTAGTCTATACTAGCTCCCTCGACGGATTGACTGACGAGGAGATTCAATCTTTCCTCGCTGAGCAGGGCGTGACGGCTGTCCATAGGGTCATGAAAAAGGTCAACAATGACCTTGTACCGACCCGGACACTTTTCTTGACCTTCGATAGTGTTAAGCTGCCATCGCGCATCAAGGCGGGCTACGAAGTTATTTCTGTTCGCCCCTATGTCCCGACACCTACGCGCTGCTACCAGTGTCAGCGTTTCAATCACACTCGACAGTCTTGTTCCAATGCGGCTAAGTGTGTCACTTGTGGCAGGGATGCCCATGAGGATGACTGTCCACCTCCGTCTCCTCGTTGTGTGAACTGTCAGGGTGACCATGCCGCATCCTCCCGCGACTGTCCTGTCTATAAGGAAGAACGCTGTATCCAAGAAATTCGGGTCAAAGAGAAAGTGTCCACCTCGGCTGCTCGCAAGCTATTGGCTAGTAGGAAGCCCGCGCTGCTCCCAGCGGGGAAATACAGTACTGTCCTTGCCTCTCCTCGGACTACCAGGGAGGTAGCAACCCAGACATGCGATCTGACCTTCAGCACCACGGTCGTCCGTTCGGCCAGTGCTAACATCGCGCGGTCGACGTCTCCTCTTCCTCCCATCACCCCACAGACACCAGCCCCTTCATCAGCTTCTGCTAAAACGAAGACCCCGAAGTCAGATGCACGGGCCTTCAAGAAGGAACCATCCCGTGCAGACTTCCTACGTACCTCGACCTCCCAGCCTTCGACCGGTACTTCCACCAAACGTCCTTCCAAAAAGGCTCATAGGAAGCACAGTTCTCCTTCTCCGCCACGGCGCATTTCTTCTCCTTCGCCACCCAGCGGTTGCCGCCCCAGGCCGTCATCCGTTTCGCCTGGCCGCACCGCTGGTAGCCGTACATCTGGCCGTTCACCGGCGGAGGAAGCTCCCCCTCCCGGCCATCCTCCCGAGATGGCCGATGAACCTATAGACCCAATGGACGATGACGGTCCGCCTACTGATAGCGGCGGCAGTGCACGCTCGAAGCCAGGCCCTCAGCGGCCTTCGAGGTGACCCCTTCCTTCCTCTTCCTTTTCTTACGATGGCACTTATTCACTGGAATATTCGCAGCATTCGCTCCAACCGAGAGGACTTGAAGTTGCTGCTCCGCTTGCACCGTCCGCTCGTCGTAGCCCTCCAGGAAACGAAGATACGCCCATGCGATCACATTGCCTTGGCACACTACACCTCTGTGCGTTTTGACCTACCCCCTGTGGTAGGTATCCCAGCTCATGGAGGGGTTATGTTGCTGGTCCGGGATGATATTTACTACGATCCCATCACGTTGCACACCGGCCTGCAGGCAGTTGCCATCCGCATTACTCTCCCCACTTTTACGTTCTCCTTTTGTACCGTTTACACTCCATCGTCATCTGCCGTTACCAGGGCAGACATGATGCAACTTATTGCTCAGCTACCTGCACCATTTTTGTTAACTGGAGACTTCAATGCCCACCATCCCCTTTGGGGCTCTCCAGGATCCTGCCCGAGGGGCTCCCTGTTAGCAGACCTTTTCAACCAGCTCAATCTTGTCTGCCTCAATACTGGCGCCCCTACTTTTCTTTCGGACACATCTCACACCTATTCCCATTTAGACCTCTCTATATGTACTCCCCAACTTGCACGCCGGTTTGAGTGGTATGCACTTTCTGATACATATTCGAGCGACCACTTCCCGTGTGTTATCCATCTCCTGCAGCATACCCCCTCTCCGTGCTCCTCAAGTTGGACCATCTCCAAGGCAGACTGGGGGCTCTTCTCTTCCAGGGCGACCTTTCAGGATCAAACCTTCACAAGCTGCGATCGTCAGGTCGCACATCTCACGGAAGTCATTCTCGCTGCTGCTGAATATTCCATCCCTCACCCTACTTCTTCTCCACGTCGCGTACAGGTCCCCTGGTGGACCGCAGCATGTAGAGACGCTTTACGTGCTCGTCGACGTGCTTTACGCACATTTAAACGCCACCCTACAGTGGCGAATTGTATCAATTATAAACGATTACGTGCACAGTGTCGTCGTATTATCAAAGAAAGCAAGAAAGCCAGCTGGGCTGCTTTCACAAGCACCTTCAACAGTTTTACTCCTTATTCTGTTGTCTGGGGTAGCCTGCGCCGGCTATCTGGCACTAAGGTCCACTCACCAGTTTCTGGCTTGAAGGTCGCGAATGACGTCCTTGTGGCCCCTGAGGCTGTCTCCAATGCCTTCGGCCGCTTTTTCGCAGAGGTTTCGAGCTCCGCTCATTACCACCCTGCCTTCCTCCCCCGCAAACAGGCAGAGGAGTCTGGGCCACCTAACTTCCGCTCCTCGAATTGTGAAAGTTATAATGCCCCATTCACCATGCGGGAACTCGAAACCGCACTTGGCCGATCACGGTCCTCCGCTCCAGGGCCTGATTCTATTCATATTCAGATGCTGAAGAACCTTTCTCCTGCGGGTAAAGGTTTTCTTCTTCGTACTTATAATCGCATCTGGATTGAGGGACATGTTCCCGCATGCTGGCGCGAGTCTATTGTTGTCCCGATTCCTAAGCCGGGGAAGGACAAGCACTTGCCTTCCAGTTATCGACCTATCTCGCTTACCAGCTGTGCCTGTAAAGTGATGGAGCGAATGGTTAATTCTCGATTGGTTTGGCTGCTCGAGTCTCGACGCCTACTTACCAATGTACAATGTGGATTTCGTAGGCGCCGCTCTGCTGTTGACCATCTGGTTACCTTGTCGACCTTCATTATGAATAACTTCTTGCGGAAGCGCCCGACCGCGGCTGTGTTCTTTGATTTGGAGAAGGCTTACGACAGCTGTTGGAGGGCGGGCATTCTCCGCACCATGTATACATGGGGCCTTCGCGGTCGCCTCCCTCTTTTTATTCGTTCCTTTTTAATGGATCGACAGTTCAGGGTACGTGTGGGTTCTGTCCTGTCCGACACCTTTCGCCAGGAGAATGGGGTGCCACAGGGCTCAGTTTTGAGCGTCGCTCTCTTCGCCATCGCGATCAATCCAATAATGGATTGCCTCCCAGCTGATGTATCAGGCTCCCTTTTCGTGGACGATTTTACCATCTATTGCAGCGCGCAGTGTACACGTGTCCTGGAGCGCTGTCTTCAGCGTTCTCTTGACCGTCTTTACTCCTGGAGTGTCGCCAATGGCTTCCGTTTTTCTGCCGAGAAGACGGTCTGTATTAACTTCTGGCGCTACAAAGAGTTTCTCCCACCGTCCTTACGACTCGGTCCCGTTGCTCTCCCAATCGTGGAGACAACCAAATTTTTAGGCCTTACATTTGACAGGAAACTTAGCTGGTCTCCACATGTGTCATATTTGGCCGCCCGTTGTACCCGTTCTTTAAATGTCCTCCGTGTTCTCAGTGGTATGTCGTGGGGAGCGGATCGAACCGTCCTACTTCGTCTATATCGGTCGATCGTTCGCTCCAAGCTGGATTATGGGAGCTTCGTATACTCCTCTGCACGGCCATCCATCTTACGGCGCCTCAACTCCATACAACATCGGGGTTTACGACTTGCGATCGGAGCATTTTATACTAGTCCCGTAGAGAGTCTTCATGCTGACGCTGGCGAATTGCCACTCACCTACCGGCGCGATATACTGCTTTGTCGGTATGCCTGTCGGCTACTGTCAATGCCCGACCATCCGTCTTATCGTTCTTTTTTTGACGACTCTCTCGACCGTCAATACGGGTTGTATGTCTCTGCCCTGCTACCCCCTGGAGTTCGCTTTCGTCGCCTCCTTCAACACCTTAATTTTTCACTCCCTGCAACCTTTCGAGTGGGCGAGAGCCACACGCCACCTTGGCTCCAGGCTCAGGTCCGCGTTCACCTTGACCTCAGCTCGCTCCCAAAAGAGGTTACCCCCGGTTCGGTCTACCACTCCCGTTTCTTGGAACTTTGTTCGAAGTTCATCAACATGACTTTCATTTATACAGATGGCTCTAAGACCAATGACGGGGTCGGGTGTTCCTTTATTGTCGGGGCACAAAGTTTCAAATACCGGCTCCATGGCCATTGTTCGGTCTTCACAGCTGAGCTCTTTGCCCTCTACCAGGCTGTTCTTTACATCTGCCGCCACCGACATTCTGCTTATGTCATCTGCTCCGACTCCCTGAGCGCCATCCAGAGCCTCAGTGATCCGTACCCGGTTCACCCTTTCGTACACCGGATCCAACGCTCTCTTCAGCAGCTGGTGCACGTCGGTTCTCCGGTTAGCTTTATGTGGGTTCCTGGCCATGTCGGTATCCCTGGGAACGAAGCTGCAGATGCCGAGGCCAAGGCTGCGGTCCTCCAGCCTCGGACAGCTTCTTGTTGTGTCCCTTCGTCCGATTTTAGCAGGGTCATTTGTCAGCGAATTTTATCGCTGTGGCATGCCGATTGGGCTGCACTTACAGACAACAAGCTTCGGGCCTTAAAACCTCTTCCCGTGGCTTGGACGTCCTCCTCACGCCCTTCTCGGCGGGAGGAGGTAGTGTTGGCCCGGTTAAGAATTGGACACTGCCGGTTCAGCCATCGCCATCTGCTGACGGCTGCGCCGGCGCCGTTCTGCCCATGTGGGCACTTGCTGACGGTTCGACACATTTTAATGTCCTGTCCAGATTTTAGCACACTGCGTCTAGATCTTAACCTGCCAAGTACTTTCGATGCCATTTTAGCGGATGAGCCACGAGCAGCAGCTCGTGTTCTTCGTTTTATCCATTTGACAAACCTCTCTAAGGACATTTGATGATGCTGTTTTTTAATCCTATGCCTGTCAGTCTGTCTTTTATCGTGTTTTCCTTTTTAGTTGTTGTTGTCAACATGTGCCTCGCGTTGCATTCTTAGAGTAGTCAGGGCGCTAATGACCATTGAAGTTGTGCGCCCTAAAACCACAAAAAAAAAAAGTCTTTGTGACAGACATCTTAGAGTAATAGGTCACGTCATGGCGAACAAATTCTGTTAGAGGGCAACCCGCCACCGAGTGGTTCTAGGCACTTCAGTCCGGAACCGTGCTGCTGCTACGGTCGCAGGTTCGAATCCTGCCTCGGGCTTGGATGTTTGTGGTGTCCTTAGGTTAGTTAGGTTTAAGTAGTTCTAAGTTCTAGGGGACTGATGACCTCCGCTATTAAGTGCCATAGTGCTCAGTCATTTGAACTTTTTTTTTTTTTTTTTTTTTTTTTTTTTTTTTTTTTTTTTGGGAAAAACGCGTGGAGAGCTACATCAAACCAGTCTCTGGACTGAAGACCACAACAACAACAACAACAGTGGAAAAACGTTCGTTGACTCTACGCAGTAACGGTCGGCACCCTTAAGAAATAGTCGGCCCTGGGAGGAAGAGATTTCACCACACTAGTGGCTCTAGTAAACCAGGTGTAAAGCATAATGCCAATCCCAGTAAACTAACAGAGTATTTTAGACAAGACAGTCGCAAGAATGAGTGTCTAATCGGAGAAAGGTGTTTTAGAATTTAATCACACACTTCAGATTTGTTCGGACTACCGCATTCCACGCGATGCGGATGACTGGATGATAGGCAACACACATTGCATACAAAGTCCTCAGAGTGAAGTTTTCGTTTCAAGAGGGACACCGAGAGCAGCTATCGCTTCTCATAACGTCTTCTCGTTAAAAAGTACACAGTGTGCTGAATCTACAATAGCGCAATGGTTCCCAATTTCCGTAAATACATATTTTCTTTGTTAAAGACGTTGCACAGCCATATTGAAAGCTTTCAAACTGCCCAGGAACCTAGTATCAACATTAGCGACATTACAGTTTTCTAGATGCTCACCAGAATCTCCAGACGTAAATCCAATCAAAACGGTTTCAGTATTAATGGTTGAAGATCGGTAGATTCGTCAGGAACGTAACTGGAAGGCTTTTTGATAACGTGATATTGTCACACCCAATGACACTAGGCAAATTCAGGATATTTACAACTTCCTCTTTTCCTGTACCTCTCGACCCAGAACAGCTCTCGACAATGAGGACGCGCTTTCCTGATACAGTTCCGAAAAACGACATAAATTATTTTTAGTTTCTGAATTTAATTTTTGCTACCTTTGTGTTCGTTATTGCTTCACAACGACAGTTCCCAATTCCCATATAAAATGGATATTTTAATTTTAATTTTAAAATTATATTTCGATATGTATTTCAAAATATAATGAAAACGTAGTTTTGCTTCAGTTGAGTATCTCACATTTAATTTCACCTTGACCAAATGAATAATTTGAGCGTTTCTTGACCCTTTCGAAATAGTACAATCGTATCAAATACATGGAACAGTCACCTGATTTCTGGGACAGAATTCAGCCACTGGTCACTTCTAAGACTTGTTTACTCTGAACCATTATAGCTTTGGGAGTTTGTAACTACAGGGTGGAGCAAATAAAAGTGGCCCAGACGAGTTGATACGATTGGTCGTGAATGTATGCATATAACAACACCCTGTGATGTGCACACCACGTTTACGCCCGCCACGTGATCCACACAGAAACTTAGACCCCATCTGCACAATCTTCACGCTTGACGGAGACGTTGGCAGAGGTCAGTCTGGTCGCTGCTCTAGCTGTCCACCAAGGTCAACTGATTTGTCAGTGTGTGATTACTTTGTATGGGGAGCCCTCAAGTTTAAGATGTTCCCAATAACCTTCATAGTCTCCAAGAACTGCAGCAGAACATTTCCGATGAGACTGCAGCAATTTCAGGAGTCCAGCTTCGATTTGCCTTCAACAATTTGCTGACCAGGGCATAAAAGTGCCAAGAGATGAATGCTGGTCACTCTCAACATCTGCTATAGTCAAGTTAGTACTGTATTTCCTTTTCTCTGCTGTATTTCCACGTATCCTGGAAGTCTGTTCGCCGGGGCACTTTTATTTGCCCCGCTCTGTAAAACAACGTCTGGGTTTTATATGGTATTAAAAATTTAAAATGTTGCTTACTCTCACAAATAAAAATTCGTTGCTATTCTACAGTAAACACGCTCAATAGTTTGATATTATTTATGCAGATAATGCCGAAAGCCTTGAGTAAGCAGCCATTTGAGATAGACCAGGAATTGAGAAAAAATTTTTTTGTTTATATTTTTAAATTTAGACATGTGCGAAACTTTCTCAGTCTTCCACCTGTCTATGCCTGGAGGCTATAAGTGCAAACGTACACTTTATAAATGAACGATTTCAGCAGTCGAAGGCGGCAATTATCTCTTAAAAATTATGTGCCCGTGACACGCTCTCCATTAAACTGTGATATTGCGAGATTTCAATACGCACGTAAGACAAAAACTAAATGAGAAAATGCCATGAGAGAACACTCGTCACACATTAGGGAAAATGCTTTGAAGAACATGTTTGTCCCTAACACCTTCTTCCAAAAAAACTCAAGTAAAGAGCGAATGTGGAGATGACTAGACGGCACTTAAACTGGCTGTATCGCATCAAACATTAAAAAATTGCACAGAATTTAACAACGTTAAACCAATGAAGTGGTTATAGACACGTAAGGTGCATGGAAAATATCTAAACTGTATTCGTTTTGGTCATATTTTTCTGTTTGCTCCTACTGCAGATAAACGTTAACTACTAATGGAAGAACCTAAAAGACAAAGTTCCCAGTGGGTCTGAAAGTAAATTATAATAGTATTAAGAAATGTAGAAACGAAACGCCAGAAAGAAAAATGAGAAAGAAGATACAAACGTGATAGAAGTAGTAGATGAGTTTTAATGTTTATTGCATCAGAAAACGACTAAGTGTCAGCCAAAAGAAATAAACGCAAGAGTAAAAGTAGCGTCTAGTGCTTTTGGTAAACTACATAAGGTTTTCAAAACTAACCTCTTGACATGTCTGAAAGGGGATGTTTTCAGTCTGTGTGCATTTCCCGATTTCATTAATTCCTGTGAAACATGGACTTAAATGAGAGAACCGTTCGAAACCTAAGAGGTACTCAGCCAGTAAAGGAGGGTGCATTGAGATAATTACCAGGAGAGACTGAAAACGAACAAACGGGGCAGGAAAATAGCTGAAATGGAAGGTGTACTTAGGATTCTAATGAAAATGCGATGTAGGTGACCAGAACATGTAGCCAGACGAATGTATGAAGGAAGGACGAAGGAATTACTCTGATGGAAATGCCAGTACAGGGCAATAGCAAATAAATAGTTACAACATGGATATGTGTATCAGAGGACTGTAAAGTCTTGATATGAACTTCATCCAGCAATGGACGATAATCAGCTGTGAAATGATGATAGAGCACCTGGTACCTTACAACCCCTCCCAGCTAAAAAACATATCGTCGGTCACCGGAAATTCAGGAAGAATGTGTCAGTAGTCAACGATTACGAGCAGTGATTTTTATTGGGTACATTCTGCTCATTTACAAAAATGGTGTTCATAAGTGAGCAAAGCTGACACGGACGTGACTGTTGGTTAAAAATTACTGAGTTTGATGAAGCTTCTTTGCACCTCCACTCTCAAAAACTACGGTTTTACCTACAGATTAACATCGAATCCAACTCAAAGGGCAAACAGAATTTCCTGCGCTTCTGAATAAGTGCCTGGAGTATAAGAAATCAGAGGACCATTGATAGATTGACCGCCACACTTAAGAATCTGTTGTTTGACTGAGAAAGTTCAGCTACCTAGGAGACGCAGGAGCTATGGGGATTACTGCAGTGCTGACAGCACTGTCGGTGAAAAACGGGTGTGTACGTTCGAATCTCGGTCTGGAATCTAACATGCACTCCTCACATTTACTCGGAGCGTCGCTGTGTGCTACTTACAAGGACTAAAGGAAGATTAGTGCGTACGCCGCCGCATTCTCCAATCCCCACTTGTACATGAGAAACGTAGACGTAAACAAATGCCGCTATGAGTCTTGGAGTTTTCCTGCGACAGGATAATTAATTACACGTGTGCACCTTCACTGACCGTGAAAACTACACGTGCGACTCATTAAAGAAGTGAATTACTGCTCAGAATATTCATTACTTCAAAGAAACGTCCGTATCAGTTTGCAGAATCGTCATCGCAGAGAGCCGTAAAAGAAACCGTTGCTTTCCGAAGAATAGACACTAAACATGATTCACCAGACAGTATACTTTTAGTGGAAGATGCCACCAACAAGGAAACGCATTGCTGTACATACAGTGAATTTACATCTCTCCGACAACTAGACTCAGCTTTTCAAGGTAAAATTACGTACTGCACGGGATACATAGAAGTTGAGAAGGAATGGAATCAAACATTATCATCCTTTCTCCATCAACTTTCCCTCTACCTTGTGTTGTTTGAACTCAATAAATCCTACTTTCTTTCTTTCCACATCAGCTTCACTCTAACGATATACCGCTGGAGGATAAAAAATATGAAAAAAAAAACACGATCTCAACAGATTACCATTCCTAACACGGTGTAGGAAAGCTATTGGCATTCAAAACAGATTACAGTCTTCTCGGAATGGAGAAATAAGTTTCTGCATTGTTTTCAAGGGAATCTTGCGTAATTCCCCCTACGAAATAGTGGCAAGATTTGGCAACTGGCAATCTACGTTCTCAATTATTTGCTGGATGTATTCCAATCTCTGTCTTCCTCTACAGTTCTTACCCTTGATGTCCTACCAACGTGTAAACTCTTGTAAGCGTTTTCCAGACATTCCTTTCTTCGCCGATTCTACGGAGAACCTCCTCATTCCTCTCCAGTCCACCTAATTTTCAACATTTTTCTTCAACATCACATCTCACATACGTCGGTTCTCTTCTGTTTCGATTTTCCCACAGTCCATGTTTCACTGCCGTGCAATGTTGAGCTCGAAACGTACTTTCTCAGAAATATATATTTTCCTCGCTCCTTCCGTCAGTGTTAATTTGCTGCCTACGTGGTAGAATTCCTTACCATCGTCTACCTCGTGATCTCTAATTCTGATGTTAAGTTTCTCACTGTTCTTATTTCTAGTACTTCTCATTACGTTCGTCTTTCCTCGATTTACTCTCAGTCCACGTTCTGTACGTATTAGACTGTTCAATCCATTAAACAGATCTTGTAATTCTTCTTCAATTTCACTCAGGATAGCAATGTCCTCAGCGAGTCTTATTACTAATACCCTTTCTCCTTGAACTTTCATTTCACTCTTGAACCTTTCTTTCATTTCCGTCATTGCTCTTAGACGTATAGATTGAGCAGTAGGGGCGAATGACTACGCACCTGTCTTACATCTTTTTAATCCAGCACCACGTTCCTGGTCTTACAGTCTTATTTTTTCCTTTTTGCTCTTGTACACATTGTATATTGCCCTTCTTTTCTTTCAGCATACCCCTATTTTTCTCAGAATTTCGAACATCTGGGTCGAACGCTTTTTCCAGGTTGACATATTCTATGAACCTGTCTATTTCTCTTCAGTCTTGCTCCATTACCAACTGCGAAGTCAGAAATGCTTCTGTGATGTCTTTTCCTCTCCTAAAGCCAAACTCTTGTCATCTAACACATCCTCAATTTTCTTTTTCATTATTCTGTATATTATTCTTGTCCACAACTTAGATGCATGATCTGTTAAGCCGATTGTACGATGATTCTCGCAATTCACGGCTCTTGCTGTCCTCGGAATTGCTTGGATAACGTTATTCCGGAAGTCTGATAGTATATTGCCAGTCTTACCTGTAGTGTCTAGGAAGCCTGCACACTCGGTTCGCCTGACAAACAATCAAACAAGTCGTGTTAATGAGTTTTATTACAATAATAAAAGATGCAATACTTAAATTGCCAATTACACGGACGTGTCGCAGGCATTGGGAGAGATACAAAATAATTAGTCTTCTTCATTATCTGAGCTACGGCGCTGTCAAGCTTTACACCTGCTTTCTGCATTGCCCGCCAGGAAAACTGGTTCCCGGAAATGTGGACCCCTGCCCTTTGCGGCTTCAGGGGATATTACAAAAACCCTAGCGAATATAATGGTGTGTCAGGTGCAGTTTGCGTTTATGTCCTGAACGAGGTAAGTAGTGAACCTGTGCCCCTTCAAACTCTTCTTGAAGCTGTGACTGTCAGGATAAGGTCGATATAGGAAATAATTGTCTGCAACGTATACCTCCCTCCAGTTGGTGCGGTACCCCTGAACGTAATGGCTGCACTGACTGATCATCTCCCTAAGCGTATCCTACTTTTGGGAGAAAAAAATGGCTCTGAGCACTATGGGACCTAACATCTGAGGCCATCAGTCCCCTAGAACTTAGAACTACTTAAACCTAACTAGCCTAAGGACATCACACACATCCATGCCCGAGGCGGGATTCAAACCTGCGACCGTAGCAGTCACGCGGTTCCTGACTGAAGCGCCTAGAACCGCTCGGCCACCACGGCCGGCCTTTTGGGAGATTTTAACGGCCATAACTCCTCGTGGGGTAGCACCATGCTTGCTGGGCGTGGCAGAGATGTCGAAACTTTACTGTCTAAATTCGACCTCTGCCTCTTAAATACTGGGGTTGCCACACTTTCAGTGTGGCTCATGGCAGTTACTCGTTCATTGATATATCAATTTTCAGCACAGGACTCCTCCCATCTATCCACTGGACTGCACATGACAACCTGTGTGTAGTGACCACTTCCCCATATTCCTGTCACTCCTCCGGCGTCATGCCCACAGACGCCTACACAGAGCCGGCCGTTGTGTCCGAGCAGTTCTAGACACTTCAGTCTGGAACCGCGCGACCTCTACGGTCGCAGGATCGAATCCTGCTTCAGGCATGAATGTGTGTGATGTCCTTAGTTAGGTTTGAGTAGTTCTGTGTTGTAGGGAACAGATGACCTCAGATGTATAGTGCTCAGAGCCATTTGAGCCTAGCCGCCTGGAGTGGCCGAGCGGTTAAAGGCGCTACAGTCTGGAACCGCACGACCGCTACGGTCGCAGGTTCGAATCCTGCCTCGGACATGGATGTGTGTGATGTCCTTAGGTTAGTTAGGTTTAAGTAGTTCTAAGTTCTAGGGGACTTATGACCACATCAGTTGAGTCCCATAGTGCTCAGAGCCATTTGAACCATTTGAACCTACCCAGATGGGTTTTAACAAGGCAGACTGAGTAGCCTTCACATCTGCTGTCACCGTTGAATCTCCCCCACGTGGTGCCATCTATGATGTGATTGAGCTGATCACTACAACGATAATTTCTGCTGCGGAAAACGCGATCCCACGCTCTTTAGGGTGCCCCCAGCTAAAGACAGTCCCTTGGTGGTCGCTGGAAGTCGTTGAGGCAATTAATGATTGTCGGCGAGCTTTACAGCGACATAAGCGACACCCTTCCCTAGAGCACCTAATAACCTTTAAGTTGCTGCGTGCATGCCTTCGCCTGCTTATAAAACGATGGAAACAGGAGTGTTGGGAGAGGTACATGTCGACGATTGGGTGCCATACGTCACCTTCCCAAGTCTGAACTAAGATCATACGTCTTTTTTGCGTACTAGAACCCAACAGGTGTCCCTGGCGATAACATCAATGGCGTGTTCTCTGCCGACGCAAACCCATTTGCCGAGCAGTTTGCCGAGCGCTTTGCCGAGCGCTTTGCTCGAGCCCCTGCGCCGGAGAACTATCCCCCAACCTTTTGCTCCCTAAGACGGCGGATAGAAAGGAAAGCCCTCTCGTTCACCACACGCCACAGTGAACCTATAGTGGCCTGTTTACAGAGTGGGAGCTCCTCAGCTCCCTTGCACTTTGCTCCGACACAGCTCCTGGGCTGGATCGGATCCACAGTAATGTGATTAAGCATCTCTAGTCTGACTACAAGCGATATCTCATCATTTTAAACCGGATCTGGTGCGATGGCGTCTTTCTATCGAATTGGTAGGAGGGCACCACTATTCTGGTGCTCAAACCCGGTAAGAAGCCGCTTGATGTGGTTAGCTATATGCCCCTCAGCCTCACCGACGTTCTTTCTAAGCTGCTGGAACGTATGGTGTGTCGGCGGTTAGGTTGGGTCCTCGAGGCACGTGGTCTACTGGCTTCATGTCAGGGCGGCTTCCGCCAGGGTCGCTCTGCCACAGATAATCTTGTGTTCCTCGAGTCTGCCATCCGAACAGCCTTTTCCAGACTCAAACATCTGGTTGCCATCTATTTTGACTTACGTAAAGCATACTACATGACCTGGCGACATCAAATCCTTGCCACATTAAATGAGTGGGGTCTCTAGGGCCCGTTACCAATTTTTATCTAAAACTTCCTGTTGCTCCGTACTTTCTGTGTCCAAGATGGTGCCTCCCATAGTCCCCCCCCCCCCCTCCCGTTTTCAATGGCTTCCGCAGAGTTTTGTATTGAGTGTATCTCAATTTTTAGTGGCCATCAATGGCCTAGCAGCAGCTGTAGGCCCTTCGGTTTCCCCTTCCCTGTGTGTGGATGACTTCTGCATTTCGTATTGCTCCTCCAGTTCTGGTACTGCTGAGTGGCGACTACAGGGAGCCATTCACAAGGCGCAGTCATGGACTCTATCTCACGGTTTCCAGTTTTCAACCGCGAACTCGTGTGTCAGGCACATCTGCCGGCATCGTACCGTTCATCCGGAACCTGAACTTTATTTTAATGACGATCCACTCACTGTAGTGGAGACGTATCGATTCTTAAGACTGGTTTTCGACGCCCAACTGACTTGGCTACCTCACCTTCATCAGCTTAAACAGGAGAGTTGGTAGCTCCTCAATGCTCTCCACTGCCTGAGCAACACCAACTGGGCTGTAGATCGCTCTACGCTGCTGCAGCTCCACAGAGCCCTTGTTCAATCCCGCGTTGACTATCGGAGTCTCGTTTATTGTTCGGCTGCGCCCTCAGCATTACGTGTGCTCGATCAAGTGCACCACTGTGGCGTTCGCCTAGCTACTGGAGCTTTTAGAACGAGTCCGGTGACCAGTGTCCTGGTCGAGGCCGGAGTCCCTCCATTGCGGAAACGACGTGCACAACTGCTCGCCAGTTCTGTTGCACATATTCTTAGTTCTCCTGAGCATCCGAATTACCGTCTCCTTTTCCCACCAACGACAGTTCATCTCCCACATCAGCAGCCCAGGTCAGGGCTTAAGATTGCAGAACGCATGCGATCCCTTCTCTCCAAACTGGAGTCCTTCTCTTTACCACGTCTACTTCAGGTCCATTCGCGTACACATCCATGGTGTACACCTCGGCTGAAGCTTCTTCTGGACCTTTTCATGGCCCTAAGGACTCTGTTAACCCCGCCGCTCTCTGCTGTCACTTCCTCTCGATTCTTGACAGGTTCCGGGGCTTTCAAGTTGTTTACACCGACTGCTCGCCTATGTCCACAGAGTCCATATTGAGCAGCATTCCTTGCCCGCTGACTGCAGTGTATTCACTGCAGAGCTTGTGGCCATTCTCGTGCACTTCAGTACATCCATTCCTGTTCTGGTGAGTCGTTTCTTCTCTTTCCTGACTCCCTGAGCAGCTTACAAGCTATCGACCAGTGCTACCCTCACAACCCTTGGTAGCGAACATCCAGGAGTCCATCTCTGAACTGTAACGGTCCAGTCGTTCGGTGTTGTTTGAGTGGAACCCAGGACACGTCGGAATCCCAGGCAACGAACTTGCTGACAGGCTGGCCAAACAGGTTACGTGGTAGCCGCTCCTACAGATGGGCATCTCTGAAACTGACCTGCGATCTGTCTTACGCCGCAAGGTTTTTCGTCTTTGGGAGACGGAGTGGCGTAATAGTATGCACAACAAACTGCGTGTCATTAAGGAGACTGCGAATGTGTGAAAGTCTTCCCTGCAGGCTTCTCGCAGGGAATCAGTTGTCCTTTGTCAACTCCACATGGGCCATACGTGGCTCACACATGGTTACCTCCTCTGTCGCAAGGACCCATCTCAGTGTTGCTGCGGCTCCCAAATGACAGTCGTCCACCTCTTGTTGGACTGTCCACTTTAAGCCGCTCTGCGGCGGAGTTTTTACTTTCCCAGCACCCTCCCTTGGGTGTTTGGTGACAATGCCTCAACAGCAGCTTTAGTTTTACGTTTTATTCATGAGGGTGTCTTTCATCATTTGATGTGAGTTTTAGCGCATGTCCTACGTCTCTCTGTGTCCTCCACCATAGGGCTTTTAGGGTGGAGGCTTTAATGTGTTGCAGAGTGGCTAGCTTCTCCTTTTTTATTCTCATGGTCAGCCAGCCATGGTAATCTGCTTTCTTGTTTTAATGTCCTTCCTGTTTCTTGCGTCTCTGAGTGGTTTTCTTGTCCTGTTTTGTCCATTGTAGTGTTCGTTGTCCTTCTGTCGTTCTTCTGGTTCTTCCTTTCTCCTGTTATTGTGCCGTATGTCTTCTTTGTTTTCTTCTTTCCCTTGGGTAATTGTTCAACTGGGAACAAGGAACCGATGACCTCGCAGTTTGGTCACTCCCTTCCCCCCCCCCCCCCCCCCGCCCCCGTTTTAAACCAACCAACAAACCCATTCCACTCTTAATGTTATCGCCCTGCTTTCAATTTCCGCAAAGGTTGATTTGATTTTTCTATATACTGAATCAGTCCTTCCGACAACAATTTTTATTTTTCGGTTTCTTCATATCTTTCCTGCAGCCATTTCGCCTTAACTTCCCTACATTTCCTACGTATTTCATTCCTAAGTGGCTTGTATTTCTGCATTCCTGAATTTCCCTGAACATATTTGTTCTTCCTTCTTTCGTCGATCACTTGAAGTATTTCTTCCGTTAACCATGGTTTCTTTGCAGTTACGTTTCTTGTACATATGTTTTTTCTCTCCAACTTCTGCGATTGCCCTTTTTATAGATCCCGATTATTCTTTAACTGAAATGTCTAGTAACCCATTCATTATCATATTAGGCTCTCTATAGCTTCAAAGAACTTCAAGGGTACGTCTTCATTCTTTGGTAATTCCGTATCCCACTTCTTTGTGCACTTATTCTTCCTGACTAGTCTCTTACACTTCAGCCTACTTTTCATCATTATTACATTGTGATCTGAATCTATATCTGATACTGGTAACGTCTTACAATCCAATATCTGATTTCGGAATTTCTGCCAGGCCATGATGTAACCTAACTGGAATCCAACCGCATGCCCCAGGCTCTTCCAAGTATACCTTGTCCGCTTGTGATCCTTGAACAGAATATTCGTTATTACTAGCTGAAATTTGTTGCAGAATCCAATTATTCTTTCTCGTTTCTAGTACCAACCCATATTCTCCCGTAACCCTTTCTCAAAAATGGTTCAAATTTCTCTGAGCACTATGGGACAATTTCTCCTACTCGTTCCCCGACAACGGCATTACAGTGTGTCATGTCTGTCAGATTTTTATCTCCCTTTATGTACTGAATTCCCTTTCAGTATCCGCATGCCGTCCGGAGTGGCCGTGCGGTTCTAGGCGCTACAGTCTGGAGCCGAGCGACAGCTACGGTCGCAGGTTCGAATCCTGCCTCGGGCATGGATGTGTGTGGTGTCCTTAGGTTAGTTAGGTTTAATTAGTTCTAAGTTCTAGGCGACTGATGACCTCAGAAGTTAAATCCCATAGTGCTCAGACCCATTTGAACCATTTTTCTTCATCTTCTGCTTGCGACATCTGCATCTATACCTGAACTACTGTTGTCGCTGTTGGTTTGCTGTCGATTCTGATGAGAAGTACCCTATCACTGAACTGTTGACAGCAACTCACTCTCTGCCCTAGATTCTTTTTCATAACGAATCGTATTCTTTTACAACTTTTTGTACAGGTGTTGACATGACCTTGTGCTCATCTGACCAAAAGTTCTTGTCTCCTTTCCATTTCACTTCACTGCCCCCCGCCCCCAATGTATCTAGACTGAGCCTTAAGATGTCCTGTTTCAGATTTTCTGGGTTCACAACCACGTTCAGTCTTCTAACTCCGTATGGGGTAACTCGTCCTGTATCTTTTGCAAATGAAGGGATCAGACACTTTTTTCACTTACATGACACATGTCCCGAAGAAACACATTGTGTGCCTTCTGTATTTCATGTCGTTGATTACTGCTGATTATTCCACCTTTTAGGGGCAGTTTCAGACCCCAAAGGGAGTAGTGTGCCCCGAACTTCTCTGAGAAGGTCGTTGGAAGACTGATGGTGACTTGCTAATGACTTTTATTCAGAATTTAAGCAGTGGCTGGGTTGCAACCCGGGATGCACGTCGTTTTGATTACTAGTCAAAGACGCTGCCCCTACACCACGGGTATGTATAACTATATGGCTGCGCACATCATCACTGAACCCTCACCATTTGTCACTCTTGGGACGTAAACTGCGCCAGAAGCTGGAAACAGTGTGAAGCAAGACACATCCGACCAAATAACGTGCTCCATAGTTCAGGTTTTAAGACTTCGGCACGACGTTTTCCCGTTACGGATGTTTGCGCCACCGATGAGTTGTTCTGGAATTCCAGCACGTTCCGCAGTTCCTTGCTTATAAAGTTCTCTTCGTGTTGTTTTGGTGCTGACAGGGTTCGTGAGTGCGACATTCAGCTCTACAGTGCCTTTTGCAGCTGTCGTCCTCTCATTTCTTGTAACAATCCTCTTCATTATCCGTCTGTCGGGATTACTCGACATACACTTTTGTCCGTTACCTTCGTTCACTCACAACTAGACAGGAACACTGCTCTGACCACGACTGCCACTTGCAGCACTGCACAGGTGCCGTTCGTGGCCAAGTACAGCAGTGCAACCTGCAGACTTCGCTAACATCTGAGTTTTACGTTGAAGCATACATTATCTCCATGTCTTTGTACAACTCCTGGCAACGAAAATTTAATGAGTACATCTTATATCAAAAATACTAGTCCGATTTCGCAAGACTGTACTTTCCACAGGAACAAAGAGAGAAACTTGGAGTAGATTTTACGAGGTGTATTCAAGTTCTAAGGCCTCAGATTTTTTTTCTCCGGACTGGAAAGAGATAGAAACATGCGCATTGTTTTAAAATGAGGCTGCGTTCATTGTCAATACGTCCCAGAGATGGCAGCACCGTACGGCAGGTGGAATTTTACCGCCAGCGGCGAGAATGAGAACTGTTTTAAATACTTAAAATGGCGATGTTTACCTTACTTGAACAGCGTGCAATCATTCGTTTTCTGAATTTGTGTGGTGTGAAATCAACTGAAATTCATCGACAGTTGAAGGAGACATGTGGTGATGGAGTTATGGATGTGTCGAAAGTGCGTTCGTGGGTGCGACAGTTTAATGAAGGCAGAACATCGTGTGACAACAAACCGAAACAACCTCGGGCTCGCACAAGCCGGTCTGACGACATGATCGAGAAAGTGGAGAGAATTGTTTTGGGAGATCGCCGAATGACTGTTGAACAGATCGCCTCCAGAGTTGGCATTTCTGTGGGTTCTGTGCACACAATCCTGCATGACGACCTGAAAATGCGAAAAGTGTCGTCCAGGTGGGTGCCACGAATGCTGACGGACGACCACACGGCTGCCCTTGTGGCATGTTGCCAAGCAATGTTGACGCGCAACGACAGCGCGAATGGGACTTTCTTTTCGTCGGTTGTGACAATGGATGAGACGTGGATGCCATTTTTCAATCCAGAAACAAAGCGCCAGTCAGCTCAATGGAAGCACACAGATTCACCGCCACCAAAAAAATTTCGGGTAACCGCCAGTGCTGAAAAAATGATGGTGTCCATGTTCTGGGACAGCGAGGGCGTAATCCTTACCCATTGCGTTCCAAAGGGCACTACGGTAACAGGTGCATCCTACGAAAATGTTTTGAAGAACAAATTCCTTCCTGCACTGCAACAAAAACGTCCGGGAAGGGCTGCGCATGTGCTGCTTCACCAAGTAACGTTACGCAACAGTTTCTTCGTGATAACAACTTTGAAGTGATTCCTCATGCTCCCTACTCACCTGACCTGGCTCCTAGTGACTTTTGGCTTTTGCCAACAATGAAAGACACTCTCCGTGGCCGCACATTCACCAGCCGTGCTGCTATTGCCTCAGCGATTTTCCAGTGGTAAAAACAGACTCCTAAAGAAGCCTTCGCCGCTGCCATGGAATCATGGCGTCAGCGTTGTGAAAAATGTGTACGTCTGCAGGGCGATTACGTCGAGAAGTAACGCCAGTTTCATCGATTTCGGGTGAGTAGTTAATTAGAAAAAGAAATGGGAGGTCTTAGAACTTGAATGCACCTCGTAACTTACACATAGGTTTACAAAATTCCTATTTTCAAAGACTCATCCTATTTTATAAGTGTTCATCTTTCAAATGCATTCCCATACTACTTTCGGCTACTTTTTACAATTAAGTTTGGGGCAAAGGCTTTTATTTACCTTTCTCGGAAGTTCATGGAGGTCTCCGCCGGATGCAAGAAAAACGTCCAGATGAGAGTTAAACGCGTCTCGTAATGTTATGGGCATGTCTGCTTTCTATTGCCCTCACTTATGCTACTAGGCTCCGTAGCAGATCGCTCAAAGCTGTTGCAAGGGGAGGCAAGGAAGCGAAGTCTTTAACAAAGCCCTATAAAACATACCGTGAGATCAGGTGACCTTGATGCAACGCAACATCCATACGACCCTAGCGTCTGATCATTCAGGTAACGCATTGTTAGGAAATGCTCTAACAAGTACGTGCCCCTGTGGTGCTTCTCCGTCGAGTTGAAAAATGAAACTTTTGGTACGCTTCTACAACTGCGGAAAAAGTTGGATCTGTCATATACAGGTGCGTGATTCCTGTAGCTGTGATTTCCGAAAAAAATGAGCAGAATGTAATTGTTTTCTGATGAAATGGCGCAGGGAACATGAAGCTTCGGAGAGTCTCTCTCGCACTCGATTGTGCTATTTGGCTGCCGTATTTCCCACAATCCTACATCGTGGAGGTTCACATTCCCATTTCAATGGAAAATGACATCACCACTGAGCACTAAACGCAAAAGGATTATTGCAACGGATTGCTTATGCAGCCACCAGTACTTCTCAAGGAAACTAATCCACTAGTAGTTGACATTAAAAAGCCTCCAAAGAAAATGAAATTCTCTGGAAGTGTGGAAAATTTTAGTCAAGGGACACACTAACACTACGTACAATGAAGTAATCGATGACTTAGCGAAGACTTCATTTCAGAATGGCACTCTTCAAGGTAGCCTATCAAACTACAGTCATCAGAGCTGAATACCGGATCATACACAAGAGCAAGATGCCAGTGAAAAGACAAGTATATCAAAATACAGGAAATGTTATGGACAAATACAAATGAACAGCCGTTACTGAAACAGGGAAGGGAAGCCGGCCTCTGTGGCCGAGCGGTTCTAGGCGCTACGGTCGCAGTTTCGAATCCTGCCTCGGGCATGGCTGTGTGTGATGTCCTTAGGTTAGTTAGGTTTAAGTAGTTCTAAGTTCTAGGGGACTGATGGCCTGAGATGTTAAGTCCCATAGTGCTCAGAGCCCTTTTGCACAAATGAACAGACAGTTAAAGCGAATAAAAAATGTGTAAGTTCCATAATCAGCATGAGATTAATCACGGATTATTCACAGTCCATCATTACCGAATGTCCGTATGTAGTATCGCTTCCCATGATTGTGATGTAACAATAGGACATATAAACCACATTTTCATTGTCAACAGGCCGTATGCTAACCCAGCAAATGAATATCTTACAGTAATAAATCAGGTATCATCAAACAATACCGATTAATACCGCAACTCCCCTTCATCAAAAAATGTAAATCAATACATGTATTCGGTCTAGCAAGCGAGCAGACCATCATAAATGTTAAATTAGGGATTAGTAGCCATCTCATTTTGCTCATTAAACAGTCTGGCTCCTTTTTTTTTACAACACAGATCGCCAATTCTTCTAAAACATCAAGTCTCCTTCATTTTTCTATTTTTTTTGCACCATTTTCATTAAACATTCAATGTTTCTTCGTATAAAAATGCCAACCTAATGCAGGTTTGTTTCTACCATAGGTATGTTCTTTTAACTGGGAGGTCGTCTGGAAACCTGCGTTTACAAGAACTCATAATCTTAAAATAAGAATGAATCTTTGCCTCCCACAAACCGAAGCTAAATATGTTAATTCTAGGGTATATAAAACGTCCTCCTTGATTCTAACAACACAGAAGATCTTCCAAGATAACATTTAAAGAACATACCAATAGCAGCGACAAAGTGCATTAGGCATCGTAAAGATCCTGCTGCCGCAGAAAGGCTGCCATCGAGATCGACTTAAAGTTTCGCGATATGCTCTCCGATACACGCATATTGCACTAGTAATAGTTGTTTGCACATTTAAATGCTGTTTCTCCTTATTTTATAATACATACTCTGTCCTAATACGAAAAATCATTGTGTAAAACTTCCTGGCAGATTGAAACTGTGTGACGGACCGAGACTCGAGCTCGGGACCTTTGCCTTTCGCAAGCAAGTGCTCTACCAACTGAGCTACCCAAGCACGACTCACACCCCGCCCTCACAGCCTTACTTCTGCCAGTACCTCGTCTCCTACATTCCAAGCTTTACAGAAGCTCTCCTGCGAACCCTGCAGAACTAGCACTCCTGAAAGAAACGACATTGCGGAGACATGGCTAAGCCACAGCCTGGGGGATGTTTCCAGAATGAGATTTTCACTCTGCAGCGGAGTGTGCGCTGATATGAAACTTCCTGGCACACTCCGATGCAGAGTGAAAACTCATTCTGAAATCATTGTGTACATTCAGGAGCATAATATGCCCTTTTAAGGTATATCTTTCTTAACATATAATTTTGGAATTCTGACATATCATTCCCCTGGCGAAACTGACAAAATCTCCCATCTTTTGAAGTCACATGTAACAGACGCATGCGTGTAGCGCCTGCACTTGGAGGAATAACTATGCGTAGCTTACCTGATCTATACACGTCCATTTCCAAAGCCCTTTAGTTAATATCAAAAGTACGACCATATGGATTATGAGACGAAGTATGTGACTGGCATTGAAGATTTCTCGGTAGGGGAGACGCAGCATGTTACATTGGGTGGAAATCTAGAAGAGATGATGATGATGTTTGGTTTGTGGGGCGCTCAACTGCGTGGTTATCAGCGCCCGTACAATTATCCAATCTTTGCTCAGTCCAATTTCGCCACTTTCCTGGATGATGATGAAATGATGAGGACAACACAAACACCCAGTCATCTCGAGGCAGGTGAAAATCCCTGACCCCGCCGGGAATCGAACCCGGGACCCCGTGCTCGGGAAGCGAGAACGCTACCGCGAGACCACGAGCGGCGGACAAAAAAAAATCTAGAAGAAACTTCGGATTCACCACAGGGAAGCATGTTGGCTCACTTGATGTTCATGCTGTATGTCAACGATGTTGTGGACAATATTAGTAGTACCATCAGACTTTTCGCGCGTGATGCAGTTATCTGCAACTAAATACAGCCTGAACGAAGCTACACAAATGCTCAGTCAGACCTTGATAAGATTTAAAAGTGGTACAGGGATTGGCTGCTAGCTTTAAATGTTGAAAAATATCAAATTTCGCACTTCACAAAAGAATATAGTATTCTATGCGTATAAATGTAAATGTCGTGTGACGAGGGCCTCCCGTCGGGTAGACCGTTCGCCTGGTGCAAGTCTTTCGAGTGGACGAAACTTCGGCGACTTGTGTGTCGGAGGGTATGAATGGATGATGATAAGGACAACACAACACCCAGTTCCTGAGCGGAGAAAATCTCCGACCAAGCCGGTAATCTTACCCGGGCCGTTAGGTTTAATATTCCGTCGCGCTGACCACTCAGTTACCAGGGGCGGACCTCTGAATATAATACTAGTGAGTCATAGTCGGAATCTGTAAAATCGTGCAAATGCTTAGTAGTACGTGCAATGGAACGATCATGTAGGCTCAGGTGTGGGTTTGGGTACAACACTAGGGGAGTGCAATCAGTCTACGTCCGAGATTGCTTACAAATCACTTCTTATGCACAGTACATGTACCGTATGCTGATCTACAGGTATCGACCAGATTTAATTTTATGTTTATTTTAAAGTGTGCTCTGTCAAGTAGAAGAGATTGCCGATGTTTGACGAAACTGTTTATAAGTAAAAATTTTGGTTTCAGTTAGATAGCTTTTGGGGATTGTTAAAAAACCATGCGAGGTGTAGGTGAAATATAAGGTATTGGAAATTATAGACGAGTATGTTACTCCTGCCCGCCCGGCTAGCTGCGCAGTCTAACGCGCAGCTTCCCGAGCAGGAAGGCGTGCCGGTCCCCGGCACGAATCCGCCCGGCGGATTGGTGTCGAAGTCCGGTGTACCGTCCAGCCGCCGCGTGGGGTAGCCACGCGGTCTGGGGGAGGGGGGGGGGTCTTGTTACGGTCTGCGCCGCTCCCTCCCGTCGGAGGTTCGAGTCCTCCCTCTACATCTACATCTACATTTATACTCCGCAAGCCACCCAACGGTGTGTGGCGGAGGGCACTTTACGTGCCACTGTCATTAGCTCCCTTTCCTGTTCCAGTCGCGTATGGTTCGCGGAAAGAACGACTGTCTGAAAGCCTCTGTGCGCGCTCTAATCTCTCTAATTTTACATTCGTGATCTCCTCGGGAGGTATAAGTAGGGGGAAGCAATATATTCGATACCTCATCCAGGAACGCACCATCTCGAAACCTGGCGAGCAAGCTACACCGCGATGCAGAGCGCCTCTCTTGCAGAGTCTGCCACTTTGAGTTTGCTAAACATCTCCGTAACGCTATCACGCTTACCAATTAACCCTGTGACGAAACGCGCCGCTCTTCTTTGGATCTTCTCTATCTCTTCCGTCAACCCGATCTGGTACGGATCCCACACTGATGAGCAATACTCAAGTATAGATCGAACGAGTGTTTTGTAAGCCACCTCCTTTGTCGATGGGCTACATTTTCTAAGGACTCTCCCAATGAATCTCAACCTGGTACCCGCCTTACCAACAATTAATTTTATATGATCATTGCACTTCAAATCGTTCCGCACGCATACTCCCAGATATTTTACAGAAGTAACAGCTACCAGTGTTTGTTCCGCTATCATGTAATCATACAATAAAGGATCCTTCTTTCTATGTATTCGCAATACATTACATTTGTCTATGTTAAGGGTCAGTTGCCACTCCCTGCACCAAGTGCCTATCCGCTGCAGATCTTCCTGCATTTCGCTAAAATTTTCTAATGCTGCTCAGCCATGTGTGTGTATGTGTGTGCGTGTGTGTAGTCCTTAGCGTAAGTTAGTTTAAGTAGTGCGTGGGGGCCGATGACCTCAGCAGTTTGGTCCCATAGGACCCTACCACAAACTACCAATTTTCCGGCCAGCCAGTGGATGGTTCTTCAGGTCGTTTTCCATCTACCTCGGCGAGTGCGGGCTGGTTCCCCTTATTCCTCCTGAGTTACACTATGTCGGTGATTGCTGCGCAAACACAGTCTGCACGTACGCGTACACCGTAATTACTCTACCACGCAAACGTTTGGGGCTACACTCGTCTGGTATGAAACGTTCCTCGGGGAGTTGGGTTCACTCGGGGCCGAACCGCACAATAACCCTGGGTTCGGTGTGGGGTGGAGGTGGGGAAGGGGTGGAGGGGGTGGACAGCTGTGGAATGTTGTGGGGTTGTGAACCACTGAGGGCTACGGCGGGACAAAACCTCTCCGTCGTTTCTAGGTCCCCGGTTTCAATGCACAGTACAATACACAATGTTATTCTTCAGCATACACAAGTAGTGAGACAAGGGTGCCCTTTATCGCCCGCTCCATTTAATAGGTATACAGTCAATAAATGGCGAAAAACGGAAAATTCTACCCAACAAGATGTACAGTATTTAACTTAATACATTTTGGAGATAGTAGGGTAATCCCTGCGCATACGGAAGACAACCTGCAACAAGCCGTATGGACTTCACCTACAGAGGCCAAGCATTATAATTTAACCAGCTCCACAGAGGAAACTAACGCTATCACCGCTCGTGGCCAAGAACATCTTAGAGCCAAAATCAAATCATGATCGACACATTGAAACAAATGCGTATATAATCAACTACACGGGCTGTGATATTCTTATTCTTATGATAATGATCGTGAGAATAAATTAGAAAACTTCTTATACGTGTTAGATACGATTAAGAGAACGCTGCTGAACAAAACCTGGAAAGAGACAATACTTAAATTCTGTAACACTGAGACTGTACGTTTAATGTTCCGTACATCTGAAGTTTCGACTCTTAACGACCGAACGGTTACAGAGAATTGAAGGGCCAGAAATGAGCAGGAGCAGTGAGATAAGAGAAGAGCTTCACATCCTAGGACTACCAGAAGGAATCGAACAGAAAAGAAAGTAACAGCACGAGCATTTACTTAGTAAGCCCGAAACCAAGGACAACCTGCGACTACAGACCGAAGAGTAGGAGGAGGATAGGAAGACCAAGAAGAAAAAGATTGTGCGGTTGGTTTTAAATTGCTTGGTTTTGGAACAGTCAAAGATGTCTAACCCGAAAATGTACAAGACGATCATGACGAAAACTAAAATAAATTACTGTTGTTATTACTATTATTTACATTTTCTCATTGCAGTTCTTGTTAGAGTATCTCCAGTCCTCTTTGTCAGTAATTATTATAAAATAAAACACCACGTTAGGAACCGCCGACTCTGCTGCTTGCAGTGCAAGCTACTGAGTTCGGAAAGGGGTCTTAGCGGACCTTTCGTCGACCTTTCCTGGGCGTAAATTTTGAGGTTGTGAATTCCACTACGCGCAAAAGCCTCATCACGCCTCTGGAACACTCCTCAGCAGATTATGATCGTTAAGGTAGCGCAGTTTTAAGACACCGGATCCGTGTGCGGAAGGGTGGAAGTTCGAATCCCCGTTCTACCATCCAGATGTAGGTTTGTCGTGATTTCTCTAAATCTCTTAAACCGAATTCCAGAGTGGGGTCTTCGATCGGTTCGGTCAGTTTCCTTCTTCATCCTTCCTTTCTAGGGACTACGTCGTCGACGGGGTGTTAAACCCTTTATTCTTCCCGTCATTCAAACCATTATGACACTGTTCGGGAGGGACGGATTGGCTTGATGAAAGTACAGACTGGCCGAAGGGTCTGTGTTAAAGCAGAGAGATACACACCTACGATAGGTGCACATTTCATTAGCCATGGGACATGCCAGCAGTCTTTTTCGCTCTTTCAGCCTCATGAAGCCTCTCAAACAAGGAATTACATCACCTGACATCGCCGTGCACCAACGCGTGGACCGCCTCATGAGTCCAGGCATCCTTTCACCAGTGTCCGCGATTCAGCAGCGCTGTGGCTACGGTCATTTTTGTACCTAGTGAGGCGGTAGCTCCTGTACCCAAACTGATGAAAATGTTGTGATTGACATGGCTTCTCACCCGTTGTTGATGGTACAAATTTTTTGTTGATAGAACACAATGTTTTACAATAGAAAGTTAACAGTGAAGGAAAGGGAAAATAATGTCTGGTGCTCGAGGGTTCTCAAAGGATATAAACTACAGTGCACAACACAATTAAATGGTAACTTTTTGAAATCATGAAATTCTGTCTCATATCATCTCAGAAGTTCGAAATTTAGCTCAGAGGTGCTACAAGCTTCCTGCGTAATGGTGAAAAAGTGTGGCGCGCTGTGACTTCCCCTTGAGCTCAGTGATGCTTCAAACAGCGAGATGTCAATACGCGCAAACAAAAGCCACAGCTAAGAAGTGAGGTGTAATGTGGATTAGTGATGTCACAATGGCACCAAATTCCACCACAATTTTGTCAAAGTCACCGTACACATGTCAAGTGATGGAAGGGTAGTTACACGCCCCCCTTATCCACATTTGACTCCTCCTTTCCACGCCTCTGCGATGGAGGAAAGGTTCGCAGCTCCGAGGGCAAGCAACCCTTTTGACACCCCTTAGATTCCGCATGCCCTCGATCATGTGCAAGAGTAGCAGTGGACTGCCATTCGGCTGAATGGGTGTCGAAGTTCTCAACAACTGTGCGACGCCGGCACTGACGGTGTTAATGAACTAGGGGTCTTAGGGGGACCCTTTGCCATTATATACAAGCACGCGCCCCCTGCCCCAGTGATCACGCCACAGGAAGGGTCCGCGAAGCAGGAGGGCTACAAAAGCATGAACATCGTTTGTTGCTTCAGATCGCGTCCATATTTCGTCGAATGGTTTTGAACTGTCCCTAGTGGTTCCATCCTGTATGGCAAATCAAAAATTACGCTGAGTGCGATTGCAGCCCCACGATGTCCTTACAAAAGGGAGGAGGAGAATTCAGGAGTGTCAAACGTTCACAAGAACGTCGTCCTTTTGCTGCGAACTGTCGTTTTCGACCGTGAAATGAGTGGGGATCAACGCCCCAGGGGAAGGGGTGCTCTCATTGACGCATTTTATGCCACCTCCTGAGTCCTTTTCGTGTCAGTTCTAAGCGGCGGCAAGCCTGAAATGTTTTGCTCGACCAACATAAAAAGGAGTGATGAAATGTGGGTAAGAGGGGTATGACGACTTTCCCATGTTGTGACACATCCACGGTCGCGATGGGCAGACCTGGGGTGAAATTTGGTGCCAATGTGGCAACATTGACCCACCTTACACCTCACATGAACTTCCGAGCTCTGCCCTAAAAGCAAGAAATTGCACCTTAAAAATGAGAATAAACCCGAAAGTACTAGACTGTACTGCTGGTGTATGTGTTCTACATTACTTTTCCAGTATTTGACGCTTTTATAGAATCGACAGAGGTCGAAGAAATTACAGAGCTCTGCAAGATCCATGAACTATTTTGTATTTACGTGACAAACCCTAATTCTAGGGCTATTTTTCATTTTTGACAAATGGATCTATGTCGACAATTGTAAAAACGGCGATGGTACATTAGACCTTACTGATGTAAAATTGCTACCTTCTGAAAAAGACAAATTTTTTATCCATTGCAGCTGGTCGGCTGGTTATAATTTTATAAAATTACAGAACACTTTGCTCAGATGGCAAAAAGTTTATGTAGTTAAAATAAGTCTCTGTTTATTTTACAAACGGAACGTCTAAGTGCCATATTCCGCGGGTCTCATCTGGTGTTAGCAGTAACTATCACGGGAATATCTACGTTGAACATTACTACGACCGTCGCTATCGGACCAAAACTCAGTTTCTAGCTACGTCGCCAATTACTACGAAGACTGGAGATCATCACTGAAATTCACACCAGACGAGATGATAAACAGTATCTACTTTATCTATCACAGTGAGATACATTAATTAGGACTGCTTTGTGCCGTGAATAATTCATTAATTTGCTTCAGACACAAGGAAGCTTTATGGTCTACTTGAATGAAAGCAGAAATTACGTAATGTCACATTTGTTACAGAGCTCAGATTACGTCGTACCCTTCAGAACGAGCATCAGAACAAGAGTTGGTAGTATTCTGTCATACAGACCATTATATTACACCGTATGAGAGTCAGCCAAGTACAAAGGGTTAATACAGAATCACAGCTATACATTATGGTTGTCCATCGGATGCGGCCAAGATCACAAGTGCTGCTCACAGCACGCCAATTTAGAAAACGGATGGAATTTTCTTATTACATGACAAAAATAATTACTTTCGCTGCCAATAGCATGTACTGGGGATATAAAATTACACACGTATTAAGCCGTTCAGTTTTGTTTCAAGCACAAATGTTCTTTGGTTAGTACAGCAGTCTGTTGTTCTTGTAAGTTAACATCACACAGTTCTTGTTCAAAACCAAAAGGATCACTTGGAGTAGTACACTATGTTGGAGAGCTTGGATGAAGACATGACAAACTACCGTACACCTACTCTGTAAAACCATTATTCATTGAATATCGATTGTTATTATGGTTTCTCGAGAATTATTAAAAAAGTCAGCAACATTTAGTTTGTCTCCCCATTCGGGCTAGCGTCTACGGAAAACTGGCAGAAACTAAAGTACAGACTTTCACAAAGGACCCTCGGGAGCATGCATACTTTGGAATTAGTAGTACTAGCTGTTGGAACGTCCATTCTCTTTTCCGTATAGTCTGAATCCCACCTGTTCGCAAGTCTATAATTATATGTAGCATGTGGCATGTGGCTTTAAACGTTGTGAGACAGCCGTGTCTGGCCGTTCCGAAGCGCTTTCAGAATATCGCATCATGGATAGAATGTACTCACTGAAAAACCATCGGATAAAGTACAAATACGAAACGGTACTTCAGAAAAGGAAGAACGCGCAGTCTTTTACGGGCAGTGCTGTTATTCTCAGTTTACCTAAGTAGATGTAGAAATGTTCCTGCCAGCAGGTGTACCCCAAAGACGGACTGAGTTCCACACAGCAGTTTTGCGAAAGGTTTTTGTTAACTACCTACAGTCGCGGCGCAGCACTGAGTGGACATCAGTTACACGATACCGCACGACGGGTGCGAGCACTACGATGAAACGGAAGAACACAGCCTTGCTCTACGTGACAAGCCTATGGAGTGCTGGGGGGGGGGGGGGGGGGGAAGAGGGAGAGGCACACAAACGCACACAGTACCGGCAGCACTCCTGGTTGAGGGTAGGGGAGGGGGAGAGAGAGAGAGAGAGAGAGAGAGAGAGAGAGAGAGAGTGACACTACAGCCGCAACCGGATCTGCAGAAACGCTTCTGATAGGCGGCCGTTACGTGTGAAGGACAATAGC
This sequence comes from Schistocerca cancellata, assembly GCF_023864275.1. Taxonomy (NCBI): domain Eukaryota; kingdom Metazoa; phylum Arthropoda; class Insecta; order Orthoptera; family Acrididae; genus Schistocerca; species Schistocerca cancellata. Next base: position 601,694,923 of record NC_064631.1, on the reverse strand, counting down.
CGCGCCGCGCGTATATCTGTCTCATTGTGCCGCGTTGGCAACGGTCTCACGCAGCACGCACGAATGCTATTGTGCGCGGGATTCCGTGATGTCGAGGAGCAGGTAATTAACTCGTGTGGGTAGAGGGGCCTGCGACAACTCAATAACTCTGCGATAGCCATCTCAACATCTGCCGGCTCATCTGCTGCAAAGTTCTGGCCAGCACGCAGCCTCTCCAGACTTGCACAGCTCAGCTGATTGCGTACTGACCACAAATGTAAATGGCGGTTTCGATGGCATGAGGTGAAAATCGTGGCTCACGTAACAGCTACATCTATACTCCACAAAGATAACGAACGACGAAACTATTTTGGAGGATTTTCCCGTCTTTTGTCATCAGCCTTCTGAGTGCGTTCAAATCTGTTCATCTCAGAGTACCATTTAAATCCGACATCTTCGATCATTTGTTTGATATATTCCAATCTCTGTCTTTCCCTAAGGTTTCTACCGTCTACACCTTAGAACCACTGAATTTATTCCCTGACATTATTGTAAGAATTACAGCAACCAGCCACTTTTTATGTATTTTTATTTATACCAAACTGCGTTTCGGGCTTTCACTCATCTTCAGTTACCGTAATATGTATTTCAATCTTCAGTTGGTACATCGTTAAAACACTGACTGCAGTTGGCCTGTGCAAAATAACAATTTTGTTAAGCTACTATACTTCGTGAGTTGTATATTTACGGTATATTACTCACTATATTCATTTACTTTCTACTCTGCTCATTGTTGTTCCTTGTACAAAGTAAGTATGTGTGCTACTTAATAAAGAATGACCATAATTTTTTATGGTCATACTTTCTCGCACTAAAATTTAATCTTTGATATTCTCTGAACTTAATGTGCAACAACCATGCCATAGTAGTTTCATTGTTGGTACTCCTGGTTCCCTCCTGTGGGAGGCAGACAAGGTCACACATGTTCAGTATCGCGTACCGCTACAATTGAGGTGACACGCTGCGACGGATTTTTACGTGCGTGCGATGCACCAATTGCGACGGATTATACATTGCTGCTGCAATGTAATTTCTTTTATAATTTTTGTTCACCTACCTCTTTACAGCGGTAGATCTTCGCGCGTAAACTCCTGACAGCAGCTACTTACGAGATCACAGAAAAGCAGTGTCGAGGAAACTGTAACCTCGTAGCTACACCCCGGAGGCCGCTATAAGTAGAATTTGCTGAAAATTTTCTATGTACTTCAAAGAAATGAATCGGAAAGGGGATGTCACTCGTACTTTAAGCATGAAGTTCAAATTTAAACCTTCAATAGATTTTTATTGCCGTTAAGCAAGATCATCAGCCCACATTTACGAAAATTACTAAAGTTTCTGCTCACAGTTATCACCATACCTAAAACAGCCAGTACTTTACCTTCCCAAATTCCGAAACCAATTACTTGTAACACAGTCAATGATCGGCCAATTACTTCTGCACACGATATTCAGTGGTTGTCTTTAGTAAAAGTTTATGCTCGCCATAAAATACTCAGTAAGAATATACTCAGTATCGCCACGCTATATAATTCAAAGTTCACTCGCGATTTTCGTCGGAGCGAATTCTCACAACACTCTAAAGTTTTCATAAACAGTTTCTGGTGACTACCAGATACCATTAACACTGGACCATAACGCGGAAGTCATCCCAAGACTTCATCTTACACATAATGCGAAAAGTCACATCCAGCATAATCGCCTCCAATCAAAGCTAGCTCGCGACTCTCGTCTCACTCTCCCACACTCAAAACTATATCTCCTCGCTAGGCGGCCAACCGTCTCGCTTCTCATTGGCTGTCAGCACTTACGACCAATGAGAACTCACTTCTAGGGCGCGGCTCACACCCAAATCTAGCAAGAACCAACCACTTCTCTAGGCTCATTGACGTCATCAAATTAAGTAACACAAAACTCTCTAATTAATTAAACAAAACAAAATCAACTATAAGCTTTACTCTGTATCTGGAAATTTATTATGTAGTCGCGAATGTTCTGGCTATCTTATACATAAGCATACATACTTGGACATCCGACATTCACTAATAGGGGAACCACTATGGATTCGTTCCCACGTTACAGAGTTGGAACATTTGCCAGTTCCTGTAGAGAATTACATGAATGATTTTTAATAATGCCGAACGTCCCACATACTCTCACGCACGCATTCTCATTCACACGCACCCTAACACACAATACACATATTTACTTAGAATTCTTGAAATTATTATTATAGAAAAGTCACAGAGGTTTCCTGAAACTAAAAACTTTCCAAATTTATATATGAACACTAAAAGTGATATCAGATCGTCGTACACAATCACTGAAGGTGAACTATTACATCACTGTATTTATTTAAATTCGTGACTGACGGAAAATTACGTTTTTTTATGGAATTTTACTAACTTCCAAAATACAAATATTTTTTATCTCAGACTTTGACATATTGTTTGCTTTCACAACAGAAGGTTATTCCTTTACTAGTTATTAATATTTTTAGTTTCGTACAATGTAAGTGGCATGCCAGCGCTACTTCACTGCTTCCACACGTGCAGCTGCAACAGATGGTCGTGACGTCAGTCTGCAGGACACAACTCGTCCGTTACTGACCGTATAATACTCTACCAGCTTACATTGCAGCCCACATACATTCTGAAGTAAAGCTTTTAATAGACAAATGGCCGATAGCACACTAGTTGCGACGCCACAACGCGAGGAACAATATGCGGCTTGGAAATTCTGCTTTTGTCTCAAAAAATCTTCACCCGAGGCCTATACAATGTTATAGGATATTAACAAAATCTTCCGTCGGTTCTTGGTATAATAACATTATAATAAATGAAAAGCACCAGTTTGCTTTTTGTTCTACAATATTACTTTTATTGCTAACCGGTTTTCGGCTTACAGGGCCATCCTCAGACATTTACTGAGTATTATCACCAAAGAAGTTAAATGTTAGCAGACAACATTGGAAGAGAAGTAACACATCTAGACTGAAGTAGAAACACACAGTAAGTAACATCTTTGCAATGAAATAGTAAAAACTGAACAGTACACAAATAACAATGGAGTTGACAGGAAAACCTTTAGCACAAAATAGGAATAGCATGCCTCCATAACAGTTTCTATTAATAAACAAAACTAATAAAATTAGTACTAGACAAGGCTGCATCAGGAGGTATGGAACATGGAGAGTGATACACAACCAATTAAAAGAAGAGACAGTTGTCAATGCAAATACAGAATACATAAGGAACTTAAGCAATGTCAATAAGATAGACAGAAATTAATAAATGCAGGAAAATGGAGGTGTTTGAGGGAACCTACTGTCTGACAGTGTGGTGGTACTGCATTTTAACATTAACATTATAATCTAATCAGTGGCTGTGTACCAGTTTTCATTAAATAAATGAGCAAAGTAAAATATGAACAGTATTTGATGAGACAACTACGAGGGATGTTAAACATGGACAGTAATATAAGTACCAGTTAAAAGGAATCCTTAACTATTGAAACTACAGTCTATGTGGAATACAAAGACAACTTCAACAAATAAAACAATTTAATAAATAAAAGAAAATGGGAATATGTAGGAAGAGAGAGTGTTGGAAGTAATGAGCAACAAAGATGATAAATGCAGAGTCTGAATTCTGGAACCTCCAGCTGCGTTCATGTTCAACCAGCCTAGTTGATATGTCTCTGCCTGACTGACCAATGTAAAATTTGTCACAATCAGAACAGGTGATTTTGTATACCCCACTGTTGGCTAATAACTGGATCTTGTCTTTGCTATTAAAAACACACTGGAATGTCGTGACCCTGACATAGTAGAAAAGCCTATACTTGCAGGATTTCAGTGCTTTGGCTACAATCTGTGATACCTGACCTAGAAATGGTAGTGTACACAATTTCTTGCAGGCAGTGGATGGGGGAGCAGGTGGGGCATAGAGGAGGGGTATAATTTTCTGTTTTTGTTTCCTGTGCAAGATGTGGTCAATAAGAACTGGATTGTAGCCATTGGCTGTGGCGATATATTTTATTGTATCTGACTCTGCTTTAACTTCATCTCTGGACATGGGGATAGATATGAGACGGTGTACCATTGAGTGGACAGCTGCATGTTTGTGAGCTATTGGGTGTTGTGAGCAAGAAGGTATTACTGTGTCTGTAGTTGTAGTTTTTCTGTAAGTGTGTGTGTGTGTGTGTGTGTGTGTGTGTGTGTGTGTGTGTGTGTGTGTACTGATGTCAATGGTGAAATCTAAGAAGTTTATGGATTTGTTGCCAATTTCCATAGTGAACTGGATATTTTTATGTTGACTGTTTAGGTTTTTCAAGAATGTGTTGAGTTGTCTTGTAGTACCAGTCCACATACACAGGACATCATCTACATATCTAAACCAGTATTTGATGTTTGCACTCAAAGGTTCTGTTTTTAGAAAATTTTGTTCAAAATGGTCCATAAATATTTCAGCCAACAGTGGACTAAGAGGGTAACCCACAGCTAAGCCATCTAATTGTTTATAAAGAGTCCCTTGGAACTGGAAATAGTTCTGTGCGAGGCATGTCTGTGTGGCCAGTCTCAAGTCATTCAATTCCACAGGATTGATATTAGACTTGTGCATCAGCTCTGTCAGAATGTCAATGCATTATACAACTGGTATGTTAGAAAACAAACTGCTGACATCAAAGGATACTAGTTTATCACTGTGTGAGACAGATATACCTTTTGTTTAATAGGTCCACAGTGTTTGAAATACCATGCTTTGGTTTGAATTTACTCTTGCTCTTAATTAGGACATCCAGTTTACTGGCTAGTTTGTAAGATGGAATAGTGAATGATGATACAACTGGATGAACAGGAACATCTTGTATAGGAAGACCATACATTCTATGAGGTACTGGGTTCATATTAGTTAAGTTTTGCTTAAACTTCAGAGAATATGCTTTTGCATGAAGTGATTGCATATTTAACATCCTCTTTGAACAATGTTATAGGAGGCCCATTTAGTCTGTTCTTCCCTACAGCACAGCTCGAAGGTGGTTTAAAATGTTTAAAGAGGGGAGACAATCAATTTCAAAGCAAGGTGGACATGGTGCTCCAGTTACTGCTCTTACGGAAGAAAACATCAACACTGCTGCTGTCATTGTGAGAGAGGATCGACAAGTACCTTAATAACACTTTCTGAAATACTGAACATTTCATTGCGTTCCAGCCACGCGTTGGTGACAGAGAAATACACATACGTGTTTGTCTGCGATGGATTCAAAGGCTGTTTATTCCCGAACAAAAGGACATTCGCGTGCAGTTAAAGTTGATGTTAGAGGAAGATCCGGAGTTTCTTTCAAATGTAATCAATGCTGATGAAACTTGGCTGCATCATCTTGATCCTGAGAGCAAACATAAAATCTCAGTGTGGAAATCTCCTTCATCACGAACCCCCCCAAAAATCAAAAGTGGTTTCTTCTGCTGGGAAAGTTGTGGTCATTTTATTCCTTGATATTGATGGAATGATTTATCAGCATGTGGTAAGTGCACACGCATCAGTAACTGGAAAACAATACAGGGATGTCCTGAAAACATTGCAAATCCACATCAGGCGCAAAAGACCGCTGGATGCTGCACTACAATAATGCGTGGCCGCATATTGCCAATGTTGCTGCTGAATATCTTGCAAAAATCAACGCGAAGTGCATCCCACACCCACCCTACAGTCCTTATTTAGCCAAGGTGACTATTTTCTACTCCGTAATGGCTCCCCTTCGTGGGAGGCATTATGAATCATGAGAAGCAGTGGTGAAGGCTGCGGAGGCGATTTTGAAGGACCTCTCAAATAATAGTTTCCAGGGTGTATTTGAAGACTGGCAGAAACGCCGGGACAAGTGCATCGCGTTCATGGGAGACTACTTTGAGAAGGACGATCAAAATTATGAGGATGTTGTCAAAAAATTATGATTATTCTTTATTGAACAGCCCTCGTACATCTAAAGAGTAACATACGGTATATACAGAATAGCTACTAAATGAAATTATTATTTTGCAGAGGCCAGGTGCAGAACCAAATTGCAATCGATGTTTTATCGATATACTAACTGGAAATTCAAACGTATACTACGTCAAGTGAAGATGGACGAAAACCCGAAATGCGTATTGAAATTAATAAAAATACATAAAAGGTGGCTGGTTGCGGTATTTCTTAATATAATCCACAGCCATGCAACTCAACAACCAATAAAATGGATAAATCGTTGTCATTCCGTAATATGTAAACACATGTACTGTCATCCTTTGGTTTCTAGTTCCAAGTATTTTCCACGTATCCCTTTTAAAAGAACATCTACACTTCTTATCTTAGATACCCACTTAATTTTCAGAATCCTCTTGTGACACCTGTCTAAGATGATTCGATTCTATTTCTTTACTGGTTTTCCAATGGGCGAAGACTCACTCCAATAAAATCTCTCGCTCGAGACGTAATTACCACCTATTTCTTCTCAAAACTGCGGTCTGTGTTTGATACTAGCAGATTTCCTTTGGGAAGGATAACCCATCTTTCTGTGCTAGTCTGCTACTTAAATCGTCCATAAAACTTCATGGCCGTCTAAAACTTTGTGCCGGACCGAAACTCGAACTCGGTACCTTTGCCTTTCACGGGCAAGTGCAGTACTGACTGAGCTACCCAAGCACGACTCGCGACCCGTCATCATAGCTGTAATTCTCGTCTCCTACCTTCCAAACTTCACAGAAGCTTCGATCATCACAAGCCGGTCGGCAAGGGATCGCTGTTTGAAAAGTCTACGGATAGCAGTCATTAATTTCTGGCTACTAGTTTGACTGGACCAGAGGGAGGAACCTTCCTACACATCGGTAAGGGGCCTGAAGATGGCGCAATATATCTCCGAAACTGATTACCCAATGAAATAACAATTAGAAATTTAGACGACTGAAAGGTGTTTTGATCCGATATTCGTGTCTAAATTATGTTGCTGAAGTATACTACATGAAAGGGAGTATTTTATATATGCCAATCTTGGGCCACTTTTCACTTTAAAGTGGTATGCAGCCTTACAGTAACACTGACGTTAAGTGCAAGTGCTTACGCTGGTTGCCTAAATGCAGGTGTAATGATATTAGAATCCAAAATGAAGGTAAGCCCTGCCCCTCTTACAGCGACGTCATCCCCGTTATCAATGGTGTTTTCACCCTTATAAATGAAGAAATCACCCTCTCATCATCATCATCATCGTCATCATCATTTAATAAGCCTCGCCCCTCCCCTCCAGACCGTAGTATTTTAGTGACCATTCAAAAAAGGTAGTCATGATCAATACCATTTTTAAGATCAAAGTGGTCCAATTTCGTCATAGATATACTACTAATGGGTAACGTGTTGGGAACTCACGTAATGAAGGAGTCGGCCAGCAGGACCAGTGGGATGCGGGAGATAAATTTTGCCGTCTGTGGCAGTGGAAGTGCTGCGGAGTGTATTTACGAAGTCAGTAGTCAGAGATTCTTGTAAATCAAACCCCTGTGGAAAGTTTCAAACCAGTTTCAGTGAGCTAGTGTTTACACAGTAACTTGCGGATTTCACTTTGTGATTATTAGCATCGCCTTTAGCGCCATCTAAAAGATACCAATGCTACGTTTTGTTTTCTTGCTTATATTTTCCTGCATTCCACAGTTTTAGTAGGGTGGACTTACGCCTGCAGCGCCACAGTCAAGTTGTTTAAACGTTCTAGAGCAACCAGTTGCTACTCTCAGTTCGCTGTCTGCCTGTGAGCTGCTCACTTGTATTCAGTCGGCTAGTATCTATCCTAGGCTGCAGAGCAATTTTAATCCTGTTTTCGCTTTTGTAAAGGTCTGTCTGTACTGTCTGTGTTGGACCTGACAGTTTTATTTATATTTTTCAAACATTATTCTGCTTTTATGCGCTGTTATATGGCTAAGGATTGTGCTTGTTGTGAGCAGAGACAAGGAGAGTTGGCTGCTGTCCGTAAACAGCTGGAAGATACGTTGCCCACAGTCCACAGGCTTCTGGCTTCTTCTGAAGGCTGTGGGATCATCCGGGCATCTGCGACGAGACCTGTGGCACCTCTGGTGCCATTGAAACCCTCTTGCGATGTGAAAGTCACTGTGCCTTACAATAGTCATCAGCTGACCAGTCACTTTTCACTCGAGAATGAGTGGAGGGCTGTGGTTGGTTCGCCTGTCGCTGGGTGGAAGGCAAAAGAGGAAACAAGCTACAAAATAGGCTCCTTATGCCTTGGCAACAAGTATGAGGTACTATCCAATGTTGATAATATCTCTGATAGATCACAGAATTCCTCTCCTGTTGGGCCAGCAGCCGACTTTCCTGACCAGTCCGAACAGGTGCACTGGGTGGATGTCGTAGTTATTGGGAGCTCCAACGTTAAGCGGGAAGCGGAGCTCCTTAGGGACAGAGGAAGCAAGCGGGAAAAAATGCATGTGCACTTGGTGTGTTTGCCAGGGGATCTCTTCCGAGACGAGAAGGCGGCTCTGCTAGCGGCTATTGAGCGCACAAGACGCAACCGGCTGCGTATAGTGGCACAAATCGGCACGAATGACGCCTGCCGCTTGGGTTCTAAAGCCACTCTCGGTTATTTTCGTTGGATGGGTGATTTCATGAAAGCAAAAAGCGTCACACACGGGAAGCAGCCTGAGCTTACTATTTATAGCGTCTTACCCAGGGTCGATCGCGGTCCTCTGGTTCGGAGCAGAGTGGAAGGTCTAAGCCAGATGCTCAGACGATTCAGTGATGGTATTGTCGGAAAATTTCTCGACCTCCGCCATTGGGTGGAGAATTGTAGGATCCCCCTTTATTGGTCAGGCCTTCATTACGTGCATAAAGAGGCTAGTTGGGTAGCATAGCACTTGTGGCATGTACATGGAGCCTTTTTAGGTTAGAGGAAACACCACATGGGATAAAGACGAATTTCCTGCCAAAATCGAATATACATCAGCCACTATGTTCTGTGAGAATGCTCGTCCTCGCAGATAAGTCACAGAAAAGGTTAGTATGGTATTAGTAAAATGCAGGAGCATTCAAGGAAAGGTCTCAGAGTTAGTATCTTATTGAAAGTTATAATACCCATATAGCATTAGGAACAGAAAACTGGTTGAAATCGGAAGCAAACAGCAACGAAATTCTAAGTTCAGATAGGAATTTTTATCATAAGGGTAGGTGAGTCGCTAATGGTGGCGTAATATTTATTGCAGTAAATAATCAGGTAATATCTATCGAGGTTATCACGGATTCCGACCGTCAATTAATCCTGGTGAACTTGGGCATCATAGGTCGGTCGAAAATGATAATCGTTTTATAGACGGCCTGGGTCAGGAGCTGTAGTAGTAGAGCACTTCAGAGAGACTTGCAGAATATTCTGGCCTGACTGTGCTGTTCTAATATGGGGTGACTTTAGCTTGCCTGGAATACACTGAGAGCGTCATGCCATCAGAACAGGTACCAGAGACAGCGATTCGTGTAACATTATGGTCAATATTTTGCCCGAGAATCACTTCGAGTATATAACTAAACTACACATGAAGTAAGTCTCTTAGACTTCCTAGCAATAAACAGACATCAACTTATCAAATCATTTAACGTAGAGGAAGATATCACTAATCATAAAGCTTGATAGCATCTATGACCACAAGGTATGTTAGTAACTATTGGAACATACTTTTGCTGAGCAAGAGTGACAGTACGCAAACTGCGGTACATCTGAGAAGTCAACATCAAATATTCAGTGCTGAGGACGAAGAATTGAAGCACTAATGAAAAATAATTCAATAGCACCGTTCAAAATGCCTTAGACAAGGTTTTAAGGGATGGTAAAGACCCACCGTGATTTCCGTTTTAGAAAACTGCTACATAAAGAAAAATATCTTTATCACAGATCCTACGGGATCATTTGGTCGATGCGACAGCGTTACGGAGATGCTCAACAAACTTTAGCCACAGACGCTACGAGAGAGGCGTTGCCCATTGCGGAAGGTTTGCTATTGACATTTCAAGAGAGTACTTTTCGGGAAGAGTCGGACAACATATTACTTCCTCCCACATACGTGTCTCGAAACGAGCACGACTAGAAGATCGAGGAATTACATCCAATATAGGGGTTACCAACAGTCATTCATCCCATTCGCTACTGAAACAGGGAAGGCGAGCCTGCCGCTGTGGCCGAGCGGTTCTAGGCGCTTCAGTCCGGAACCACGCCGCTGCTACGGTCGCAGGTTCGAATCCTGCCTGGGCATGGATGTGAGTGATGTTAGTTAGGTTTGAGTAGTTCTAAGTCGAGGGGACTGATGACCTCAGATGTTAAGTCCCATAGTGCGTAGAGCCATTTTTTGAACAGGGAAGGACAGATCAGTTAGTGCTACCAAAAGTACCATGGAGGAGAAGGAGCGTGTAAGTAGGCCCAGCAGCGCCCTCTTTTGTGTGACCGGACAGGTCAGTATTACGTAACTATCAGTTTGTGCGGGACTACCGTACGAAGGGGAAACGTGTAACTGTGTGCCACCCCGCCTCGGCAACTTCACAGGGTGGAGATTCGGCATGTCAGTGAGTTCGAACGGGACAGAGTCGTTGGTTTCCGGGAGGCGGCTCTATCGTTCCCCGACTTTGTCGCTCGTACAGGGCACGCAGCTTCCAGAATGAGGAGTATGCGGAGCCAGTGGAGAGCAGAGGTCCGTACACGGAGCCGACAGGGCACGGGACGACACAATGCGACGAGGTGACCGCCATCTTATTCCCTTGGCCATAACGGACAGAACAGCTTCCTCCACAGCGTTGGAGCAAGCTCAGCAACGGTGTGGATGTGTCTACATCCACTGTTCAAGGCCGTCTTCTCCCGGCAGGACTGATGGCAAGCACGCCATTGTGTCATTGTGTCGTCTTCCATTGACCAGAACCCACCAACGTCGCAACTGCAATGGGCACGTGAACGCACACACTGGCGTGATGAGTGGCAGATTGTAATGGCTTCGAACGAATCCCGCTTCAACGTGTCCTACAATGATGGCTGTGGTGTCACCGCCAGACACCACAGTTGCTAGGTGGTAGCTTTAAATCGGCCGCGGTCCATTAGTACATGTCGGACCCGCGTGTCGCCACTGTCAGTAATTGCAGACCGAGCGCCACCACACGGCAGGTCTTGAGAGACTTACTAGCACTCGCCCCAGTTGTACGGACGACTTTGCTAGCGACTACACTGACCAAGCCTTTCTCTCATTTGCCGAGAGATAGTTAGAATAGCCTTCAGCTAAGTCCATGGCTACGACCTAGCAAGGCGCCATTAACCATTTCTAGAGAGAGTCTCACTTGTATCATCAAGAATGCTGTATACAAATGATGGATTAAAGTTAAGTATTCCAGCAGCTACGTACTTTCCTTTATAGCATTCATTACGTATCCTGTTTCAGACTTAACGCAAGCCGGCGTGAGTTGACGCGTGCCCTTTCGGCTTCCTCGCCTTGTGTCTAGACTGTCTTGTCTAGACACAACAATGGCCGCATACGCGCACATCACAGTGGTGAACGCAATCTGCCAGACTGTGTTGATGACCAGTATAGCTGACAAACGCCAAGTACGATGGTTTGGGGCACCATTCCCTGTAACACTCGATGTCACTTCGTATGTCTTAAACACAATCTGAACAACTACCACTGCATCATGGAAGTCTTACAACCTGAGGCACTGCCTCTCCTACAGGTCATTCGGATGCCATATTTCGACGGGACAAAGCCCTGCCGGATGTGACGAAGAATATGGAAGCCTTCGGTGAGCGACAGGTATCATTGTTTCCCTTGCCTGTTCGCCCGCCTGACATATCGCCCATAGAACGTGTCTGGGCTATGGTCGGTTGGCAACTTGTTTTTTCAGGTCCTCCTGAACCACAATTGACGCTTTTTGCGCATGCCTAAACCCGCGTAGCAGCATTCCATGCCACAATGTCTAGCAGCTCTGATTGCAGCAAGCAGTGGCGCTATTCCTTACTAACTTCCCACACTCACAGTACATGAACAGGTCTCTAACGCTAATCATTTCTGTAGTGTCATGTCCGTAATCGGTCGAATAAACTTAACTGAGATCGCATCTCTCAGTCTTTGTGTTTCACTTCTTCCAAATGGTACTGTAGAATAGATGTAGTTCGCATGTGCGGAACCTGCTTAGGCGTTTGCCCGTTTTCGTAGCGGATGACAGAAAAAAAAAATTCTTCGGTTTTATTTCGTGTCATGGAATGTGAAATGGCTCAGATGGCTCTAAGCACTATGGGACTTAACATCTGACGTCATCAGTCGCCTGTACTTAGAACTACTTAAACCTAACTAACCTAAGGGCATCACACACATCCATGCCCGAGGCAGGATTCGAACCTGCCGCCGTACCAGCAGCGCGGTTCCGGACTGAAGCTCCTAGAACCTCTCGGCCACAACGGCCGGCTGAAAATCTCACCGATCTAATATTATTTTTTATCGACGTTTCCCGGATCGCTCTAAATCGCTAGCAGTCGGTAGCGTCTTCAGGCCGCTAACGATTTATTTCTGGTTACTTCCAACGTTTTAGGCCCGTCAAATAACAATGCAGTTAATGACGCTAAAATACATAAAATTTAAAATAATAAAACAAATTGAAAAATTACTTTGAGCAGCCCTGTAGCAGCCATTACTGAATCCAGTTAATGTTGCACTGCGCTATCTCGTTTTTTACAAAACATGCGAGGAAGCAATTCGGAGACCTTGACGGGAGCTACCAACGACTTCCCATACAAGGTTTGTTAGGAGCGAGTAAAATAATTAACAGTTTTCCGAATGGTGCTTCCGAGAACTATTACTGAAAACGAATATCCCAGTAAGGTAATTTCACGAAACCTTAAATCCTTTGGCACTTGCCTTTCGTCACCTCTGCGTCGGTGACAAGCACGTATCAACTGTATAGTACCAGCACTGCACGGGAAAGGCAAAGTTTATCCCCTAGGTACAGCCTTTTTGCAGGTCATGTCCAGCAGAAACCAGCTTGGTTTTTTAAACACGTGTGAAAGAAATGCAATATGATAGGTCTCTCACATGTATGGAGACTAGTGACACCGATACCAAGTCAGGAAAATTGTTTTTCTTATTTTTTGCATTTTATGCGCTTTTGCTTTTCTAGTGTGCTTTAAACTGCCTTGTCGAAACGATCGATCTGATGGCGTTTTGTGTTGTTATCAGTTTGGGGGCACAGTATATTGGCATATAGGACAGATATGGGACTTCAGGGATCCCTATCATCCTCTCATTTTTGTTACTTGGTTCAGTTTTTGAATGTCAATTTATCCGTTTTCTAGTATACTTAGGACTGTCATTTTCTTACGGGGATTGCCAGGTGCCCTAAAAATTTCGTTCAGAATAAATATTGTGTAGCCGGTTGATTTTGTTGGAGATAGGGCAGAGAGTGCGTTAGTGTGAACAGTTCAGTGATAGGGTTCTTCTTATCAGAATCGACAGCAAATCAGCACCGACAACGATAGTTCAGGTATACATGCCGAAGTCGCAAGCTGAAGATGAAGAGATAGAGAAGGTGTATGAGGGTACTGAAAGGGTAAAAAGTATGCAAAGAGGGATGAAAATTTAATAGTCATGGGAGACTGGAATTCAGTTGTAGGGGAAGGAATAGAAGAAAAGGTTACAGGAGAATATGGGCTTGGGACGAGGAATGAGAGAGGAGAAAGACTAATTCAGTTCTGTAACAAGTTTCAGCTAGTAATAGCGAATAATCTGTTCAAGAATCACAAGAGGAGGAGGTATACTTGGAAAAGGCCGTGTGGTACGGGAAGATTTCAGTTAGATTACATCATGGTCAGACAGAGATCCCGAAATCAGATACTGGATTGTAAGGCGTACCGAGGAGCAGATATAGACTCCGATCACAATATAGTAGTGATGAAGAGTAAGCTGAAGTTTAAGACATTAGTCAGAAAGAATCAATACGCAAAGAAGTTTGATACAGAAGTACTAAGGAATGACGAGATACACTTGAAGTTCTCTAAGGCTATAGATACAGCAATAAGGAATAGCTCAGTAGACAGTACAGTCGAAGAGGAATGGACGTCTTTAAAAAGGGCCATCACAGAAGTTGTGAAGGGAAACATAGTTACAAAGAAGGTAACTGCAAAGTAACCTTGGGTAACAGAAGAAATACTTCAACTGATCGATGAAAGAAGGAAGTACAAAAATGTTCCGGGAAACTCAGGAATACAGAAATACAGGTCGCTGAGGAATGAAATAAATAGGAAGTGCAGGGAAGCTAAATAAAACGACTGCAGCAAATATGTGAAAACGTCGGAAAAGAAATGATTATCGGGAGGACAGACTCAGCATACAGTAAAGTCAAAACAACCTTCGGTGATATTAAAAGCTAAGGTGATAACATTAAGAGTGGAACGGGAATTCCACTGTTAAGTGCAGAGGAGAGAGCGGATAGGTGGAAAGAATACATTGAAAACCTCTATGAGGGGGAAGATTTGTCTGATGTTATAGAAGAAGAAACAGGGGACGATTTAGTGGAGGTAGGGGATCCAGTATTAGAATCATAATTTAAAAGAGCTTTGAATTACTTAAGATCAAACAAGGCAGAAGGGATTGATAACATTTCATCAGAATTTCTAAAACCATTGGGGGAATTGGCAACAAAACGTTGGTGTGTCGAATTTATGACTCTGGCGACATACCGTCTGACTTCCGGAAAAACATCATCCACACAATCCGAAGAGGGCAAGAGGTGACAAGTGCGAGAATTACCACACAATCTGCTTAACAGCTCATGCTTACAAGTTGCTTAAAACAATAATATATAGAATGGAAAAGAAAATTGAGGATGTACTAGATGACGATCAGTTTGGCTTTAGGAAACGTAAAGGCACGAGAGAGGTAATTCTGAAGTTGCGGTTAATAATAGAAGCAAGTCTAAAGAAAAATCAAGACACGTTCACATGATTTGTCGACCTGGAAAAAGCATTCAACAATGTAAAATGGTGCAAGCTGTTCGAAATTCTGAAAAAAATAGGGGTGAGCTATAAGGAGAAACAGGTCATTCACAATTCTACAGGGAATAATAAGAGTGGACGACCAAGAACGAAGTGTTCGTATTAAAAAGTGCGTTAGACAAGGATGTAGCCTTTTGCAGCTACTGTTCAATCTGTACATCGAGGAAGTAATGATGGAAATAAAGAAAAAGGTTCAGGAGTGGAATTAAAGATCAAGGTGGAAGGATATCAGCGATACGATTCGCAATGGCATTACTATCGTTAGTGAAAGTGAAGAAGAATTAAATGATCTGGTGAACGGAATAAACAGCCTAATGAGGACGGAGTACGAACTTAGAGTAAGTCGAAGAAAGACGAAGGTAATGAGAAGTAGTAGAAACGAGAATAGCGAGGGACTTACCATCAGGATTGATGGTCACGAAGTAGATGAAGTTAAGGAATTCTGCTGCCTAGACAGTAAAATAATAAAATAACCAATGACGGACGGATCAAGGAGAAAATCAAAAGCAGACTAGCTATGGCAAAAAGAGCATTCCTGGCCAAGAGAATTCTACTGATATCAAATATTGACCTTAATTTGAGGAAGAAAGTTCTGAGAATGTGCGTCTGAAGTACAGCATTGTGTTGTAGTGAAACATGGACTGTGAGTAAACCTGAACAGAAGAGAATCGAAGCATTTTAGATGTGGTGCTACAGACGACTGTTGAAAATTAGTTGAACTGAAAAGGTAACGAATGAGGAGGTTCTGCGCAGAATCGGAGAGGAAAGGAATATGTGGTAAACTCTGATAAGGAGAAGGGACAGGATGATAGGACATCTGTTAAAACATTAGGAAATGACTTCCATGGTACTAGAGGGAACTGTAGAGGGCAAGAACTGTAAAGGTAGACAGAGATTGGAATACATCCAGCAAATAATTAAGGACATAGGTTGCAAGTGCTACTCTGAGATGAAGAGATTAGCACAGGAGAGGAATTCGTGGTGGTCTGCATGAAACCAGTCAGAATACTGATGACCAGGAAAAAAAAATCTTTCTGCTGGTATCCTAATGGTGACTTTGACTGAATCCATCTTCTGTATTACACTTACCTGTTGTTCGTTGCCGCGATGTCCCGCCTAAAATCAATGTAACGACTTTAACTTTCACAGATTGTGTTCAATATAGTTGTGTATTAGGTACGATACCCAAAGCTGAGCAACCGTACGTTATAGATGTAACGCTGCAGCTTTCTATAATCTCATTTTTATTTTCATTTCCAGCTGATTTTTTGAAAGGAATGAGGCCAAAACTTGGACCATTTGCAGACGAATCTTACGTTTTTATGTTGTAAAATTACCGATGAAAAGCTGTCTGTGGAATTACAAAGTATGTGACAAAATCAAATGAACGAAGTCACACTAATGTTTGGTAATGCATAACTGCTTTCGACCAGCCAGTAGTCAGTTTAAGGCAAACTTTGACATTGAACAGGGAAGTTACATCACCGCTTTCAGCATGTGTCTCTAGTCTGAAGATGATCACTGGGTGGTCAGAATCGGTTACGGCCTTGTGAAACGCTCGTGTTGTGCGTCGTATAAAACATAAAAAATTAAATAAAATAATCAGTCAGTTATTTAATCGCCATGTCTCTTTTCTTCAGGAAAGTGGTCTTTACATATCTGTAAACGAAGGTCGTCAACTTGTAGCCGATATACGGATCCTAAAGATAGTGTCAATAACAAAAGCATAGGGACTGAAACTTAAACCCCACATTTTTCTACGATCCATGAAAAAATAGAACGTTAGGAAAATTAAAAATATTCTAGTGGGAAGCACCGTTCATTCCAAACTCTAATATGATTGGTACAGTACGGAAATCGAAGTAGCTATTCACCCAAACGAATTTGGCATACTAACTTTTAGTATATGGAAAGGACTTTCACTGACACTAAGCTGCTTCTGGTGGCCTACACGATCTCTATTTTTAAGCGTTTGCGGGAGTTACGACGAGTGATGTTAGGTTCAGCTAACTAAGATCTGGCACAGAATCACAGAGCAAAGACATTTCTGGAAGAGTTATTTATACACTGCCGGAAAAAGTTAGTACACCTGAAAAGACGACGTCGATTTTGATCCTATGACGGCATATGGCACTTGGATGATAGCAGATGTACTGAGCATTGTTTCAAGGTAGTCTGCCTACAGATTAGGGACTCTGTCTCTCCCCATTAGTTTCTATCCATTAGAAAGGAATGCTCAGTGTGGTGCAAACTTGTAAAGTAAGCAGGAAACCATGTCACAGACACACACTCGTGCTTCCTACAGCCTACTGAGCGAATTTGAAAGGGGTCAAATTGTGGCACCCCGTGTTGCGGGATGGTCCTTTTGGAGAATTGCTATTCAAGCTAGACGTGTCAGTTGTGCAACGATGCCGGTATCACTGGTCACGTGAACATCCTCTGTGGTGTCACCGCCAGACACCACACTTGCTAGGTGGTAGCTTTTAAATCGGCCTCGGTCCACTAGCATACGACGGACCCGCGTGTCGCCACTGTCAGTAATTGTAGACCGAGCGCCACCACACGGCAGGACTAGAGAGACGTACTAGCACTCGCCCCAGTTGTACAGCCGACGTTGCTAGCCATGGTTCACTGAGAATTACGCTCTCATTTGCCGAGACGATAGTTAGCATAGCCTTCAGCTACATTTGCTACGACCTAGCAAGGCGCCATTACCAGTATAGATATTGAGATTCTATTAATGTATCATCAAGAGCGATGTTCTACAAATGTGGATTAAAGTTAAGTATTCCAGAAGGGACGTACTTTTCTTTATAGCATTCATTACGTATCCTGTTTCAGACCTCACGCCAGCCTGCGTGAGTTTAAGCGCGTGCCTTTCGGCTTCCTCTCATTGTGTCTAGGCTGTCTTGTCTAGACACAACATCCTCACTTCTGTAGACGAGGTTCTGGACGTCCACGCAACACAGATGCCCATTAACATCGCTGTATTGTAAATGCAGCACTGGCAAATCGTACAGCAACCGCAACACAGCTAAGAGCGCTTGTGAGCCTAGGTGTCAACAGCAACTGCTGCGAACCGGTTATTAGCACTGGGACTATGAGCAGGCACACCTCTAGCCCAGCTTCCAGACACGCCTCAGCATTGACGAACACGGCTCGGCTGGGGCTGTGAGAGGGTCACTTGGAAAATGGAATGGAGCGCCATGGTCTTCAGCATTGAAAGCAGATTCTGCCTGTACACAGATGATGGCCGTTTGAACACATGACATAGACACTAGGCCGACTTCAGGCCTTGCGGTCTGGGGGGCTTTAAGGTACAACCCTCGTGCCCCTTTTATGTTTCTTGACGGGACGCCAACCAGTGCAGAATGTTGTTACATTAGCTCTTTTGCCGTCCTTGCAACAAGAAAATGATGTTCCAACAGGATAACACTGGCCCACACACTGGCCGTGAAAGTCTACGTGCTCTGCGAGACGTGTAGCAACTTCAAAGGCCAGAACGAACTCCAGACTTGTCTCCAGTGGAGCACGTGTGGGATATGATGGAACGAGAAGTGACTCGTCCCACTCGGCCGCCAACAAATCTCACAGAACTGTGTACAGGTCGGAAAAGCGTGGCATAACGTATAGTAGGACAGTAATCCCCATCTGCACGATCGTGTGGATACCCGAGTCAGCGTCTGCTTTGCTGCCCTTTCGGGCTACACCGCATACTAGCATGCCTGTTTCAGCATGGTTCTATAATTGTTAGCTCAGAAACGCTTGTGATAATGATCTGTAGATGTAATCATTTCATGTAGTCCATATGCACTGTTGTTGTTATGGTCTTCAGTCCTTAGACTGGTTTTTTGCAGCTCTCCATGCAACTTTATCCTGTGCAAGCTTCTTCATCTCCCAGTTCCTACTGCAACCTACATCCCTCTGAATCTGATTAGTGTATTCATCTCTTGGTCTCCAATTTTTACCCTCCACGCTGTCCTCCAATACTAAATTGGTGATCCCTTGATGCTTCAGAACATGTCCTACCAATCGATCCCTTCTTTTAGTCAAGTTGTGCTGCAAACTTATCTTCTCCCCAATACTATTCAATACCTCCTCATTAGTTATGTGATCTACCTATCTAATCTTCAGCATTCTTCTGTAGCACCACATTTCGAAAGCTTCTATTCTCTTCTTGTCCAAAGTATTTATTGTCCATGTTTCACTTCCATACATGGCTAAACTCCATACAAATACTTTCAGAAACGACTTCCTGACACTTAAATCT
Organism: Schistocerca cancellata; assembly: GCF_023864275.1. NCBI lineage: Eukaryota > Metazoa > Arthropoda > Insecta > Orthoptera > Acrididae > Schistocerca > Schistocerca cancellata. The sequence continues at coordinate 601,675,575 of NC_064631.1, read as the reverse complement.
ATACTCGATGTTAACAAATTCCTCTTCTTCAGAAACGCTTTCCTTGCCATTGCCAGTCTACATTTTATATCCTCTCTACTTCGACCATCATCAGATATTTTGCTCCCCAAATAGCAAAACTCCTTTACTACTTTAAGTGTCTTATTTCCTAATCTAATTCCCTCAGTGTCACCCGACTTAATTCGACTACATTCCATTATCCTCGTTTTGCTTTTGTTGATGTTCATCTTATATCCTCCTTTCAAGACAACCGTATGCACTATTGCAACAATAAATCTTGAGTGAAACAGAAACCTCTAAAAGGGTGTACTAATTTTTTTACGGCAGCGTACGAAACAAGCGGATGGAGAGTGAGCAGGCTACAACATCCACATCGGCGTCCGTATGCGCCGCGTACACACCACAATACTAGTGACATAAATCTTTATTCTCACCAGTCCGGTTTCGCCGAGGATAATCACCATGCGGTATCGGACAAAATACACAGTGCCACTTTTAAATCGTTTCCACTGCAACAGTCCAGGTGTAGAATCGTGCTTTTTTGTCTTCGTTACGCCGATTCGAAGCGCCGGATCACTGGAACGCCGCAACCCGGGAATAAGTCAGAAGCGCAGCGGCTGCGGAGCGCTATTTCGCGTTCCTCCTGTCTGTGGCGATAGCGCACAAAAAGTGGCGGAAGGCTCGAGACGAGAAATTCCTGGTGGCCAATAGCGCGAGGACGGCGGCCCGCGCGCTGCAAATAATTCACGGCCGCTCCCCCCGCTGAGCGCTGAGCAGCGAGCAGCCCGGCTGCGCGCCACACGCACTCGCGCCGGGAGGAACGACCGGCTGGGCGGCGCATCCGCACTTTTTCCCCGCCCCCTGATTGCCTGCGTCGGCGGTGCCATCAATTACGTGATGGAAGCAGCCGATACTTCAAGGCAGATAAACGCTCCGGCAACCGAGCCGGACGACAGTATAAATTTTAATCGAGTAGGGACTGTCCGATAGTTCTGTTCATCGCGGCCAGTGGCTTCGACGAGTACGAGTAGTTTGGGGCGGTCCGTTCTTGTGGAGAGAACCAGTCGGTTCAGAGAGATTGTACGAGATGCTGTGGAGAGTTACATCCGGGCGGCTCTCCTCTGTTAAAGAGCTTAGGAAATTACGAGAAAATGACCGCAAAATACTTGACAAACGAGTCCTGTGACTCTGTCGCAAATTTCTGGTAGTTAATCTCGGCTAAGCCACATTGTAGCACAATTCCATGATTTTTGCTGCTTTTTTCCGTTGATACCATCTGTATTATATGTAAACGTATACACTGAAGCGGCAAAGTAACTGGTATAGAGATAAGTAAACAGACAGAATACGGCGCTACGGTCGACAACGCCTGTATAAGACAACAACTGTCCGCCGCAGAGTTAGACCTGTTACTGCTGCTACAGTGACAGCTTATCAAGATTTAAGAGAGTTTAAACATGGCGTTATAGTCTGCGCACGAGCCATAGGACACGGCATCTCCGAGGTCACTATGAAATGGGAATTTTCCTAAGACCAATTCACGAGTGTACCGTGAATATCAACCGTCCGGCGAAACATCAAATGTCTGGCATCGCTGCGGCTGGAAAAAGGTCATGCAAGAACGGAACCAATGATTCAGTGCTGAGCCACCAACAAGTGAGGGCGAACAATTCAACGAAACATCATCATGGGGTTTTACTCGTGTACCCTTGATGACAGCACGAAGCAGAGCTTTAAGCCTCTCTTGGGCCCGTCGATACCGACATGGGCCCGTTGATGACTGGAAACACGTTGCTTGATCTGTCTAATCGCGTTTCACATCGTACCGAGTGGGCAGACGTGTACGGGTATGGAGAAAACCTCATGAATCCATAGACCCTGCATCTCAGCGGGGAACTGTTCAAGCTCGTGGAGACTCTGTAATGCTGTGGGGCGTCTGCACTTGGAGTGATATGGGACCCCTTATACGTCTAGACACGACTCTGCCAGGTGACATGGACTTAAACCTCCTGTCAAATCACCTGCATCCATTCATGTCCACTGTGCATTGCGATGGACTTGGTCAATTCCAGCAGTGCAATGCGATACCCCACACGTCCAGAATTGCTACAGAGTGGCTCCGGGAAAACTCTTCTGAGTTTAGACACCTCCGCTGCCATCAAACTCCCGAGACACGAACGTTGTTGAGCATATCTGGGAGGCCTTGCAATGTGCTGTTCAGAAGAGATCTCCACCCGTTCGTACTCACACGGATTTATAGACAGCCGAGCAGGATTCATGGCGTCAATTCCCTGCGGCACTTCTTCAGACTTTCGTCGAGTCCATGCTACGTCGTGTTGCGGCACTTCGGCGTGCTCGCGGCGACCCTACACGATATTACTCAGACGTAGTTTCTACTGCATAAGCACTACGCCCAGAGTAACAAATCTGGATTTGACAATGTTAGTGGTAGAGGGTAGCAGGGTGCCTTTCCCATAATTTCTCTTCCCTTCATTTCCCCCTCCCCCCACACCGCGGGATGGAACTTGTGCACCTCTTGTGTCTGCGTATAGTGTTATCCCATGTGTATACTTTTCGCAAACTTTCGAAATGTTTGCGCATCGTGTAACCTATACGGGATTAATCACCCTATTGGATGAGGGAAATAATCTATAAAACACATGGAACGCACCAGCCCTCGTCGTTAATCCGCCAGGCAGATTCGATCCGTTGCCTTCGAGCGTCCCCGAATCCTGAAAGCGCCTTGCTAACGTGCACGTCTATCCGGGTGGATCTGGCGTTGATCTAGTACACTATTAGAAAATGATTTACGGGACAAACACTACACCTTCCCAAATCTGTGATCCACATGCATTTTTACCTGCTGTCTTATAAGCAATTACTGCTCCAAAGGTGGCGCAGTGGTTAAGATAGTGGACTCGCTGTCTGGAGATGACAGCTTCAAATTCTCACTCGACCATTCCGACTGATGTATTTTTTAGTTTTTCTCGGTCGATTAACGACTGAGGAAAACTGGTTTCTAGATGAGCTTTTGTATCTTTGTGACGTACAATGCGTAACGTTATGCCGAAGGAATGGGCCACGAGGGACTTAATGCTTATCAGGCCTCTGTCAAAACAATGATTGGGCCGTTAGGGTAGTATGGCAGAAAACACAATGTTGACCTGTCCACCTGTGCGCTGAAAGCGCGCCAATTTTCTCGCCGAGTTGACTCTGTCGCACCCACGACCGCTTTAAGTCCTAACAACACTGAAACGCGCTAGTCTGGGCTGGAGGCTGTACCCATAGGAAAGGGAAACAATAAAAAGCACAGTGCAGCTGTGAGAGACAAAATAAAATTTGATTGTCGAACCTTTACTTGGAATTTGGTAGTTTTTTTTTTCTCTTAAGTAACTACTTATCAGTTCAGTGTTTAAGGGATCTTTTGGGAAGACGCAGTGTCCTGGTTTGCCATGTCGAAATCAGTTTCCTGATCTAAGAAGAACAACCAAGTGTGTGTGACAGTTGACTGAACTAATCTACACTCCTGGAAATTGAAATAAGAACACCGTGAATTCATTGTCCCAGGAAGGGGAAAATTTATTGACACATTCCTGGGGTCAGATACATCACGTGATCACACTGACAGAACCACAGGCACATAGACACAGGCAACAGAGAATGCACAATGTCGGCACTAGTACAGTGTATATCCACCTTTCGCAGCAATGCAGGCTGCTATTCTCCCATGGAGACGATCGTAGAGATGCTGGATGTAGTCCTGTGGAACGGCTTGCCATGCCATTTCCACCTGGCGCCTCAGTTGGACCAGCGTTCGTGCTGGACGTGCAGACCACGTGAGACGACGCTCCATCCAGTCCCAAACATGCTCAATGGGGGACAGATCCGGAGATCTTGCTGGCCAGGGTAGTTGACTTAAACCTTCTAGAGCACGTTGGGTGGCACGGGATACATGCGGACGTGCATTGTCCTGTTGGAACAGCAAGTTCCCTTGCCGGTCTAGGAATGGTAGAACGATGGGTTCGATGACGGTTTGGATGTACCGTGCACTATTCAGTGTCCCCTCGACGATCACCAGTGGTGTACGGCCAGTGTAGGAGATCGCTCCCCACACCATGATGCCCGGTGTTGGCCCTGTGTGCCTCGGTCGTATGCAGTCCTGATTGTGGCGCTCACCTGCACGGCGCCAAACACGCATACGACCATCATTGGCACCAAGGCAGGAGCGACTCTCATCGCTGAAGACGACACGTCTCCATTCGTCCCTCCATTCACGCCTGTCGCGACACCACTGGAGGCGGGCTGCACGATGTTGGGGCGTGAGCGGAAGACGGCCTAACGGTGTGCGGGACTGTAGCCCAGCTTCATGGAGACGGTTGCGAATGGTCCTCGCCGATACCCCAGGATCAAAAGTGTCCCCAATTTGCTGGGAAGTGGCGGTGCGGTCCCCTACGGCACTGCGTAGGATCCTACGGTCTTGGCGTGCATCCGTGCGTCGCTGCGGTCCGGTCCCAGGTCGACGGGCACGTGCACCTTCCGCCGACCACTGGCGGCAACATCGATGTACTGTGGAGACCTCACGCCCCACGTGTTGAGCAATTCGGCGGTACGTCCACCCGGCCTCCCGCATGCCCACTATACGCCCTCGCTCAAAGTCCGTCAACTGCACATACGGTTCACGTCCACGCTGTCGCGGCATGCTACCAGTGTTAAAGACTGCGATGGAGCTCCGTATGCCACGGCAAACTGGCTGACACTGACGGCGGCGGTGCACAAATGCTGCGCAGCTAGCGCCATTCGACGGCCAACACCGCGGTTCCTGGTGTGTCCGCTGTGCCGTGCGTGTGATCATTGCTTGTACAGCCCTCTCGCAGTGTCCGGAGCAAGTATGGTGGGTCTGACACACCGGTGTCAATGTGTTCTTTTTTCCATTTCCAGGAGTGTATATCAAGTGGTCATATGACTGGCTAATGTCATGCTTGTAACTACTGTAGTACAGACGGTATTATCCCTTTTTAGGCAGTTAACTATGGGAAGCTATTCTCGTTTCTGGTAGATATCCCCGTCTGACCCAAAAATACATGTGATTTGTTTTAGATCCATAACCGATGTGCTGAGGCCAATGAAGAAAATGACAGCTATAAGGAGATCCATAGTCAACGGGGTGAGGTCAACGAATGAATGACAGATATGTGGAATCCTGGCGACGTGGCACACCTGCCAATATGCACATATGCACATACCCACACACCATTTCCGAAGATGGTGTCACAGCTAAAATATAAGCTCCCATCTTTGCTACCTGTGAACTTTTTACCGCATTGAATCTTCGACGCGTTGGGAATGAAATTAATTTAGAACAAACCCACAAATCGTTTACATGTGCTGAGTAGATGAAATGGGTAGTTCGATCGTGATTTCAACGCCAGATTTACTAGTCTGTTGAGTGCATGATTGCAATTAATAGTGATGGAATTATATGGAAGCTCTCAAATTAATGTTAATATAATGCGTGAATTTAGTTTCGGGAGCGGTAGGCACATAACGTGGCGCAATGTTGAAAATGCCAATTCTCAATGGTTTGGTTACGTTTGAACACACACAGCAGTGGTGACACAAGAACCGAATAAAGGTGGTTTGGTAAAGGAGTCATAAAACTTGTTATTGGGTTTACCACCTGATCATAGAGGCATCTTCTTGTAATATTTCGGCGGTCTATGTCGTCATCTTCAGGTAACAGCGCGGTGTGCTAAATTTTACCTGAAGTTGGCGGCCAGATTGGCCACTGCAATATTACGTCAAGATGATTTCATTATGTGGCTGCAGACCCGACAACAATGTGGCGAAAAGTTTATGTAGTCACAAAGCAGGCAGTTTTTTTGCTAGATTTCGAGGTCGTATTGAAATTCGTCATCTCATGTTCCGTATGTACTCATCTCTAAAAAGTGGTTCAAATGGCTCTGAGCACTATGGGACTCAACTGCTGTGGTCCTAAGTCCCCTAGAACTTAGAACTACTTAAACCTAACTAACCTAAGGACATCACACACATCCATGCCCGAGGCAGGATTCGAACCTGCGACCGTAGCGGTCGTGCGGTTCCAGACTGTAGCGCCTTTAACCGCTCGGCCACTCCGGCAGGCCAGCTACTTGTAAACGCGGTTGCATTACCAACATGTTTTCGAATGGGCGTAGAACGAGGACGGCATGTCTCCGGCAATGAGTTCCAATGCAGAATGGTGTCTACTCATACCCCTCAACAAGTCTTAGAACTTTGAAACAGCAATTTCCGAACACCCTGTAGATGTGAGTGCCAATGGCCTTGCCGTAGTCGTAACACCGGCTCCCGTCAGATCACCGAAGTCGGGCGCTGTCTGTCTTGGCTAGTATTTGGATGGGTCACCGTCAGAGTCTGCAGAGCATTGTTGGCAAGCGGTGTGCACTCAGCCCTTGTGAGGCCAATTGAGGAGCTACTTGACTGATATGGAGCAGCACTGTACACGAAAACTTACAACGTCCTGGAGAGCGGTGTACTGATCACATGCACCTCTGTATCCCCATTTGGTGATGCTAAAGGGCTGAGGATGACACGGCGGCCGGACGGTACCGTTAAGCCTTCAAGGCCTGTTCGGATGGTGTTTGTTCTGTATATCTAAGTAGCTTCTGTTATGTCGGACATGTCCGACTGAACACACACAACTCAGATACATTCGAGTACAAGCTTTCATAGATGTCATACACTCACATAGTATTTTAATTCCTCTTCGATTTTATAATAAGTAGTTGAGTAAGTATCGAAACAAAAATTATAACTACGAAGGCGGTAAAAGGTTGTGAAAAGGAGGAGGATATGAATGCAATGACCAAACACCAGATCAAATTAGACCAGAAATAGTCTGTGAACCCCTGCTCTACAGACTAAAGGCCGAAATACTAAATGTCTTTTTCCAAAGTTGTTTCACAGAGGAAGATTGCACTGTAGTTCCTTCTCTAGATTGTCGCACAGATGACAAAATGGTAGATATCGAAATAGACGACAGAGGGATAGAGAAACAATTAAAATCGCTCAAAAGAGGAAAGGCCTCTGGACCTGATGGGATACCAGTTCAATTTTACACAGAGTACGCGAAGGAACTTGCCCCCCTTCTTGCAGCGGTGTACCGTAGGTCTCTAGAAGAGCGTAGCGTTACAAAGGATTGGGAAAGGGCACAGGTCATCCCCGTTTTCAAGAAGGGACGTCGAACAGATGTGCAGAACTATAGACCTATATCTCTAACGTCAATCAGTTGTAGAATTTTGGAACACGTATTGTGTTCGAGTATAATGACTTTTCTGGAGACTAGAAATCTACTCTGTAGGAATCAGCATGGGTTTCGAAAAAGACGGTCATGTGAAACCCAGCTCGCGCTATTCGTCCACGAGACTCAGAGGGCCATAGACACGGGTTCACAGGTAGATGCCGTGTTTCTTGACTTCCGCAAGGCGTTCGATACAGTTCCCCACAGTCGTTTAATGAACAAATTAAGAGCATATGGACTATCAGACCAATTGTGTGATTGGATTGAGGAGTTCCTAGATAACAGGACGCAGCATGTCGTTCTCAATGGGGAGAACTCTTCCGAAGTAAGTATGATTTCAGGTGTGCCGCAGGGGAGGGTCATAGGACCGTTGCTATTCACAATATACATAAATGACCTTGTGGATGACATCGGAAGTTCACTGAGGCTTTTTGCAGATGATGCTGTGGTGTATCGAGAGGTTGTAACAATGGAAAATTGTACTGAAATGCAGGAGGATCTGCAGCGAATTGACGCATGGTGCAGGGAATGGCAATTGAATCTCAATGTAGACGAGTGTAATGTGCTGCGAATACACAGAAAGATAGATCCTTTATCATTTAGCTACAAAATAGCAGGTCAGCAACTGGAAGAAGTTAATACCATAAATTATCTGGGAGTAGGCATTAGGAGTGATTTAAAATGGAATGATCATATAATGTTGATCGTCGGTAAAGCAGATGCCAGACTGAGATTCATTGGACGAATCCTAAGGAAATGCAATCCGAAAACAAAGGAAGTAGGTTACAGTACGCTTGTTCGCCCACTGCTTGAATGCTGCTCAGCAGTGTGGGATCCGTACCAGATAGGGTTGATAGAAGAGATAGAGAAGATCGAACGGAGAGCAGCGCGCTTCGTTACAGGATCATTTAGTAATCGCGAAAGCGTTACGGAGATGATAGATAAACTCCAGTGGAAGACTCTGCAGGAGACACGCTCAGTAGCTCGGTACGGGATTTTGTCAAAGTTTCGAGAACATACCTTCACCGAAGAGTCAAGCAGTATATTGCTCCCTCCTACGTATATCTCGCGAAGAGACCATGACGATAAAATCAGAGAGGTTAGAGCCCACACAGAGGCATACCGACAATCCTTCTTTCCACGAACAATACGAGACTGGAATAGAAGGGAGAACCGATAGAGGTACTCAAGGTACCCTCCGCCACACACCGTCAGGTGACTTGCGGAGTATGGATGTAGATGTAGATGTAGATGGTGACAGTCGAGACGGCGTTTCATGAAGCAGTGGAGCGGTTTGTCGGTACTTAGTCGTTAGTTGGACGCACATTGTGGAAAGAGAGAGAGCGTGTCCACGTGGTTCGCACGTGCAGCGGGGGCAGTGGCTGGCTATCGCGGGCCAGCAATCAGCGGTGCCTCCCAGAAATACAGCGGCCGCTCTGTTGTCTTTGGACGGCGCGGCATCCGCCGGCGTTGCGGGCGAGAACACGCGGAATGCGAGGCCCCGCCAGCTGGGCGCTGCTCACCTGCCCGACAGCACCGGCGTCTGCGACAGCAGCGTACGAACCGCTCAGCTGCGATATTAATGCAATTGCCAGTAATCGTAAACATGCGGTGATGTTACAGTAAACAAGTACAGTCGTCATTAGGGAAAACTCACAGCATTGTCGGTGCTTTCAGGTCAGTAGTGTATATACACTGGGGTGACAAATGTCATGGGATAGACGAAAGCACTTAGATGGCGACAGTATCGCGTACACAAGGTATAGAAGGGCAGTGCATTGGCTGAGCTGTCATTTGTACTCAGTTGATCCACCTGGAAATGTGACCGACGTCATTCTGGCAGCACGACACGAATTAACAAACTGTGAACGCGGAATGGTAGTTGGAGATAGATGCAGGGGATATTCCATTTCGGAAATAGTCAGGGATTTCAATATTCCGCGATCCACAGAGTCTATCTAGAGTGTGCCGAGAATACCAAATTTCACACGATATGTCTCACCACGGAAACAGCATCTGCCGACGGCCTTCACTTGACAACTGAGAGCAACGGCGTTGCCTTGGAGCTGTCAGTGCTAACAGACAAGCAACACTGCGGTAAATAACCGCAGAAATCAATGTGCGACTTTCAACGAACGTATCCGTTAGGACAGTTTGGCGAAATTTGACGTTAATGAGCATAGCATCAGACGACCGACACGAGTACTTTCAACAGCACGACGCGGTGCAAGTGTGGTGCAGACTCCACGACGCCCACGAAACCAGCCACGGACTTAAGTTGTCAACAAGGCACTGTGCAAGCTGCTGCTGTCTACATAATGGTGAGGGCTTTGTTTACATGGAATGCACTGTGGATTCTGGTCCAACTGAACCGATCATTGCTGGCCGCTGTGGCCGGGCGGTTCTTGGCGCTTCAGTCCGGAACCGCGCTGCTGTTACGGTCGCAGGTTCGAATCCTGCCTCGGACATGGATGAGTGGGTTGTCCATAGGTTAGGTAGGTTTAAGTAGTACTAAGTCTAGGAGACTGATGACCTCAGATGTTAAGTCCCATAGTGCTTAAAGCCATTTGAACCATTTGAATTTGAACCGATCATTGGCAGGAAATGATTATGTAAGACTGCTTCGAGACCATTTACAGCCAACGAAGATGGAATTTTTGTGGATGACACTGTGCTATGTCACCAGGCCACAGTTGTTCCTTATTGGTTTGAAGAACATTCTGGACCATTGCAGAGAATGGTTTGGCCACCTAGATCGCGCGACATGAACCCCATAGAGTTTTTATGGGATATAAGCGAGAGGTCAATAAGTGCACAACATCCAATACTGGAAACATTCTCGCAACTATGGACTGCTGTTGAGGCAGCATGGCCCAGTATTTCTGCAGAGGACTCACGAATTGTTGAGTCAATGCCACTTAGAGTTGCTGCAGTACGCCGGACAAAAGAAGGCCCGACACGGTATTAGGGGGTATCCTACGCCTTTCACGCCATTGTATCCTAACAGATGTGCTGGAACGGTTTTTGGAAGACACTAAGGCACATCATGTGGTACCAACCTGACATATGTTCCACCAATTCCGCAAAGATTACTACAGGCCTCTTTAATAGAACATTTGGAAACTATTGGATCGGCCCCTCGTTATATACGCTACGGCGTGCACGCTCTACAGAATTAATACCTCAGGACCTGTAGCAGTGGCAGTTATTACCAGAAGCAGCCTACAAGGAAACACCGACCACTTCATATGAAATGAAATGCCCTATAACCCTGCGTTAGGTGACCATGTCGTCGGACTCTCAAATGTCACCTCACATTTTTATTAATACGCGTCTGAGTAATTTTTATTGTGTAAATTAATACCTGATTTGTCCACTGAAATCAGTGCCTGTTGGATTAAACTCTTTGGCAATAAAGGCACCACAAAATAAAGGAATTGTTCAGAAAATCATTATGCTGATCAATGTTAACTGTTGCGTGGTGTTCACTTGATCAGAGAACGCCAGGCCGGTGGAGAGACCACGCTAAAGAGATGCCAGCGAGGTAGTCCAAGGGTGACAACATTATCAAAGCGACGGAAGAGAGAAATACACCGGGAAGGAACCGTGCATCGCGTGTGGTCAAGGTCGGTAGAATGTGCGCAGGAATGAAAAAAATTGTTAAAATCATTATGACAGTGTAGGAAAGGTGCGAGTATCACAAGTGAGTAATAGGTGAAGTAATGTGTTCATTACAGTGTTCACCAGAGCATCTAAAGTAACTGCCAAAAATGTTTAACCGTTTACAGCTATGTACATTATCAGATGGTGCCGAGAATTTGAGAGATTAATAATAATTCATAACTCAAAAACGAATACAATTATGGGGTTCATTATAATATAATCATGTTGGCTCGAATCATTACGACAGAAATTTACAATGTCGTCACTATTTTTGTAGACCCTCGCCGCAAGTTTTGTAAAGCCCTCGTCGCTACTGCCGTGGAGGTCGACTTGCCGCTATTGCGGTAGGCAGAGTTTGAGTTCGAGAAATGGCTTCTGATGCAGTACACCGTTAAGGCAATTTCTCCTTGCCACAACTACACAGAAATGCTCCAGGGTGAGATAACAGGATAGGAGCACGAAGGTTGTACAAAACTCTGACAAATTACCAACACACAAATGAGTTAAAAAGGTTTACTTATCTTTGTGGCTTGTTGAATAATGAAGTCTGCAACACTGCATGTAATATAACACAAAACGCCCTTCAATGGCTAATTGTAAATAATCGTAGCTAAACTTCACAGAACATAGTAAATACAATTTACAACAACCGTCTGTCACATTTAAGAATTCACTAAACGACATTCCCTGTCTGAGTCAGCCCTCGACGGTGATCTAGAACCAAGTGGGTGGGAGTATCTTCCGAGTACGCTTCTGTCCCCTGTCGTCCATTCATTGGCGGATTGTACTCGGACGGAAATTGGCCGAGGCGAAGTCGATATCTTCATCCTCAGCGCCGCCCGTGGCGCAGGTGGAACCCGCATTAAGTGGCGAGTCTCTACGGCACTGGTACCAGCGCACATGTTTGCACCTGTGGTGCTTTTGCCCTGGCTGTGTCTCATTCGGACGACACAGCAATAAAGGGCGGAAGAAATGCGTTTAACAAGGTTTCGCATCGACTACACAGATTAAAAGAGCACATATTAGTCGTGTTCCGGAATTTATCACGACGGGCGTGGAGAATAGATCAAGACCCACTTCGAGTGATATCAGTGAGATTCAGTACTCACGAATAAACATTGCATTTTGCAGATTCTTTTACTAATAAGAAATTAACGGTAACAAAATAAATATGTCGAACAACAATTGATAAAATGTCAATTACGTGACTATAAACAGAAAAGAGTTTTATATATATTTTTCCTTTCTCTTCAGTAAGAAGTCCGGCCTGAGGCAGCCATCTATGACTATCCTACATCTTCCCCCCCCAAAAGTTCCGATACAGATTTTATTCCTGGCTTATAAGCTATGTCAGGGCGCTAACAACGGTGGCAGCTTGAACTAACAGCTGTAAACAGAGGTGTATTCGACCTGTGAGTTAAGAATGGTTCAAATGGCTCTGGGCACTATGGGACATAACATCTGAGGTCATCAGTCCCCTAGAACTTAGAACTACTTAAAGCTAACTAACCTAAGGACATCACACGCAGCCATGCCCGAGGCAGGATTCGAACCTGCGACCGTAGGAGTCACGCGGTTCCAGACTGAAGCCCCTAGAACCGCTCGGCCACACCGGCCGGCAGTGAGTTACGAGCACGCAATTTTAGGTAGTGGACGTGCGACTGTAGTGTGTCAATGTTCTTGTGTCAGAAATCCAATGTAGCGACGAACTGAACATCTCTAACTCAAGTGTTGAAGACATTCTCCAAAATAATTTAAAGAAGCGAAATCTATATGCAAAGTTTGCCCCGTGCAGTTTGACTCCCAACAACGACGTGTGGACGTCAGCTGCGACTTGACTGAAATGGAAGAAGCAGTCAGTCAGTCACTTTCTGGTAAAAAATGATCACTGGTTACAGAATTTTTGTTATCAATACGAACCTCCCCAAAACCACAAATTGCAGATTGTCTCTGACGGTTCATGATGTAGGAATAAAGTGCGAGTATGACAAGAGACTTTCATAACATCCCAAAGATGGACGACTCTTACAGTCTACATGGTTGAACCAACGACTGTGCGTTGTAATCAAGTGTGGTAAGATTGTATACAACACCTGAAGCATTAAAACGAAATTCTTAACTTTTCTCTTTTTTTTTGACAGTTTATTAAGCTCTGTATAACTACTGCAAGCTACTATTTTTTGAATCTGTTACACTGATTAGATTAGATTAGATTAATACAAGTTCCATGGATCATGAATACGATATTTCGTAATGATGTGGAACGTGTCAAATTTTCCAATACATGACATAATTAAATTAATTTGACAACATACTTAAGTTAATATAACAACTTTTTCATTTTGTGTGTCTGTGTGTTTTTTTTATTATTTTTTTTAAATTTATATCTAAAAATTCCTCTATGGAGTAGAAGGAGTTGTCATTCATAAATTCTTTTAATTTCTTCTTAAATACTTGTTGGTTATCTGTCAGACTTTTGATACTATTTGGTAAGTGACCAAAGACTTTAGTGTCAGTATAATTCACCCCTTTCTGTGCCAAAGTAAGATTTAATCTTGAATAGTGTAGATCATCCTTTCTCCTAGTATTATAGTTATGCACACTGCTATTACTTTTGAATTGGGTTTGGTTGTTAATAACAAATTTCATAAGAGAGTATATATACTGAGAAGCTACTGTGAATATCCCTAGATCCTTAAATAAATGTCTGCAGGATGATCTTGGGTGGACTCCAGCTATTATTCTGATTACACGCTTTTGTGCAATAAATACTTTATTCCTCAGTGATGAATTACCCCAAAATATGATGCCATATGAAAGCAATGAGTGAAAATAGGCGTAGTAAGCTAATTTATTTATCACCAATATTTGCAATGACCCTTATTGCATAAGTAGCTGAACTCAAACGTTTCAGCAGATCATCAATGTGTTTCTTCCAATTTAATCTCTCATCAATGGCCACACCTAAAAATTTGGAATATTCTACCTTAGCTATATGCTTCTGATGAAGGTCTATATTTATTAATGGCATCGTACCATTCACTGTACGGAACTGTATATACTGTGTCTTATCAAAATTCAGTGAGAGTCCATTTACAAGAAACCACTTAGCAATTTTCTGAAAGACAGTATTGACAATTTCCTCAGTTAATTCTTGTTTGTCAGGTGTGATTACTGTACTTGTATCATCATCAAAGAGAACTAACTTTGCCTCTTCATGAATATAGAATGGCAAGTCATTAATATATATTAAGAACAACAAAGAACCCAAGACTGACCCTTGTGGAACCCCATTCTTGATAGTTCCCCAGTTTGAGGAATGTGCTGATCTTTGCATATTATGAGAACTACTTATTTCAACTTTCTGCACTCTTCCAGTTAGGTACGAATTAAACCATTTGTGCACTGCCCCACTCATGCCACAATACTTGAGCTTGTCTAGCAGAATTTCATGATTTACACAATCAAAAGCCTTTGAGAGATCACAAAAAATCCCAATGGGTGGTGTTCGGTTATTCAGATCATTCAAAATTTGATTGGTGAAAGCATATATGGCATTTTCTGTTGAAAAACCTTTCTGGAAACCAAACTGACATTTTGTTAGTACTTCATTGTTACAGATATGTGAAGCTACTCTTGAATACATTACTTTCTCAAAAATTTTGGATAAAGCTGTTAGAAGGGAGATTGGACGGTAATTGTTGACATCCGATCTATCCCCCTTTTTATGCAAAGGTATAACAATAGCATATTTCAGTCTATCAGGGAAAATGCCCTGTTCCAGAGAGCTATTACACAGGTGGCTGAGAATCTTACTTATCTGTTGAGAACAAGTTTTTAGTATTTTGCTGGAAATGCAACTGAGGTAACAGTGATCATGGAACAGCGATATGCATACATACAAATGGCGGCAGCATCGGGGACACAAGATACAACAGGGCAGTGCATTGGTGGAGCTGTCATTTATACTCAGGTGATCCATGTAAAATGGTTTCCGGCGAGATTATGGCTACATGACCAGAATTAACAGGCTTTGAACGCGGAATGATAGTTGGAGCTAGACGAATGGGACATTCCATTTCGCAAATCGTCAGGGAATTTAATATTCTGGGATTCACAGTGTCAAGAGTGTGCCGAGAGTTACAAATTTCAGATACTACCACAAACCGCGGATAAAGCTGTGGCCGGCGGCCCTCACGTAACGGCCACAGCTGCGTTTGCGTACAGCTGTCAGTGCTAAAGGACAAGAAACACCGTGTGATATACACGGCAGGGATCAGTGCGTACTTGTCTATGGCAGCAGACAACCGGCGCGAGTGCCTTTGCTAACTGCACTACATCGCCTGCAGCGCCTCTCCTGGGCTAGTGACCGTATCGATTGGACACCAGACGATGGGAAAACCGATGCCCGGTCATATAAGACCCGACTTCATTTGATAAGAGCTGATGGTAGGCTTCGAGTGTGGCGCAGAGCCCACGAAGCTCGTGGACATAAGATGTCAACAAGGCACTGTGCAAGTTAGTGTTGGCTCCATAATGGTATGAGCTGCGTTTACGTGGATTGGGCTGAGTTGTTTGGTCCAACTGAACAGATCATTGATTGGAAATCGTTATGTGGGGCTACTTGACGACAAGTGGGAGCCATTCACAGACTTCATGTTCCCAAACAACTAAGGTATTTTTGTGGATGACAATGTTCCTTGTCACCGAGTCGCCATTGTTCGCGACTGGTTCGAACAACATTCTGGACAGTTGGATCGAATGATCTGGCCATCCAGGTCGCCCGACATTAATCCCACCGAACATTTATGGGTCGTAATCGAGAGGTCAGGTGGCGCAAAAAATCCTGCCCCGACAACACTTTCGCAGTTATGGACGGCTACAGAAGCATCATGACTATGTCTTCCAACGACTTGCTGAGTCCCTGCCACGTCGAGCAGCTGGACTACACCGGAGAAAGGAGGTCCGACACCACATTAGGAGGTGTCCCATGACTTTTGTCACCTCAGTGAACCCTAATCCAGCCTAGCCAGCTCCCCCCCCCCCCCCTTCACTTTTTTATACCTCACAGTTTTCTCTATTACCAAAATGACGATTGGTTGGTATCACAGGAAGTGTCCTATCAACCGATTCCTTCTTTCGGTCAAGCTTTGTCAGATATTTCTGTTTCCCGTAATTTCGATTCACTACCTCCCCATTAGTTATTCGACCCATTCACCCAATCTTCTGCATACTTCTGCATCTCACATTTCAGAAGCTGCTATTGTCTTCTCGTCCGAACTACTTATCGTGTGCTTTTCATTTCCGTGAAGGCTATATTTGACCCAAGCACTTCCAAAGACGACTTCTTACCACTTGAATTTATATTAGATGCTAACAGTTTTCTCTTTTTCAAAAATTATTTTTATGCTACTGACCTAATATTCAATTGTAGTTCAGTTAATTTAAGTTTATCTTTCGGCACCAGTACATCCGTTATATTCAAAACTGTTATACGTGGGTTTCCGTACCGCCTTCATGTTGACAAACCGCAGTTTAAATACAAAGGGCCTACGCTGCCATAAATGGCGATGAAGTTGCAGGTGTAGTTTCGTCTTTCTGGAATCGGTTTACATGTACCAGTACTCAAGTTCAACTTTTTGTGCTGTAGACTTCCCTGCCTCATTTCTGTGACGTACTGCAGTCAGTAACGCACGAATGAATGAGTTATCTCCTCAGAGAGGCCACGTACTTCCATTATTGCGTGAACGATCTGTGTGAACAAGACATTAGAGTCTTAGGTAATGTCCGCGAATCACTTTGCTGAAACCGGTTACATGAAAAGGCGTTCGCATACCAGTGATTGGGAGGCAACACTGTCCCATGCGAGGTTGCTACCTTGTGTTTCGCAGAGCCCGCTGTGGCGGTTTGAGCGGGAGGACCGGCTGGGCAGGCATCTTCCAGCACTTCGCCTCGTGTCCGGACCGCCGTGTATAACGGCTGTTTTATGAGCGGCGAGGAAAGTCCGCGACGGGTCCAGACAGCCATCCGCGCTTTCGCCGTCGGACTCCAGTAGCTGCTCGGCCGTGCGTTACCTCGGCGCGACGCGCCGCACGCACTCTCACGCAGAAGCTCTGCGACGTGTCTGTCCGGTTGTGGGAGGCGTTCTTGCAACAGGATACGGCTCCTAGGGGTTGCTGCTAATTCAATTAGTGCGTGGCGCATTACCAGCGGCCGTGTGTTCTGCCACAGCAGCGTAATAAATCAGACTAGTTGCGACATATGCGCTTGTTAATTCCAACGCAATCGTTAATGGGCCGGCGCGCAGGTATTATTGTTCTTGCAGCGGGCTGCTAAATCCTTCAGTCTGTACTTACCAGTTGCGAGTGAAGTCGTGGAACGCAGTGGGCTCACACGCCCCCCCCCCCACACACACACACACATATGCCAGGATGTAGTAACTTACAGAAGTGCTGTAAGGAGGAGCAGGAAACAGCCATGAGAATTTCTACATCCTGCTTCTGATAGTGATCGGCTGAAAAGCCTACATGTCTAGTAATTTCATGGGGAGGTTTGGAGGTCGCAAAATCGATCGATAGGCCGACAGTCCTTCTGTGCTGAAGTCGTGTGCACTGTGGGAAAGTCGTCAGCAGGAGAGCCTTTCTGATTAACCAAGCTACTGAGTGCAGTAGGAGAGAGTTTCTGGACGATTTACAGACTTTCGCCTCTAGTCAACCCCTGTTATAGAAGCTTAATATATTTTTATTCCGTTTTTAAATCACGGTAATCACTTTTTATGTGTTGCAGTATTTTCCTGAAGTTAAAAAAAAATACGTCAGAAAATTAAGGCTTTTCCAAATATGAAAATATGTTGCAAGGTTGAAAACTGGCAAGCCATTTGGCCTGCCTCTATTCATAATTATTCACCCTACCCAATTATTCAACTGCATAACAATAACAGAAAGAAGTGAGCTAAGTGAACATGGATATAAGATTAACTATTAGAAATATTAATTTGCATTATACTCGTTGGTCAAACATATTTACATTTGTCGCTAAAAACTCCAAATATCTTAGTGTTGGTAACTTTCTCTTCTGAACATCTGGAAGCGAACCATGAGTTTCGTGGACTCTGAGGACGGGATGACCGTACGGTTCAGAGCAGTTTGGTGGATGCAGTCCCGTAGAGGCGTTCTGGAAACTGTGGCCCGTGAGTAGGCCGGTGACTGCAACCACCATAGGCGTCATTTAGTGTGCATTGGGACCACGAAGCAGCCTTTAGCTTCTGGGCACGATACAGCGGTTTTTCTGTAGTAGGCGTCTGTGGTATGTTGAATTTGCCCCTTTGATAAGATCTGCCGGCTATGAGTGTTCTTCCAAAAACGGCCAACACAGGGTAAGTCTTCCTACTTCGTCGTGTGCTGTGTTGCCAGACTAGCTGTTTAATAGAAGGCACGGATTGGCCATTGGTTCGGGGTGTCAAGTGAATATTGGGAATCTGTTTAACAGATGATTTTCTCTCGCTACTTTTTGGAGGGAAAGTAACGGCAAGGCAGCTTTGAACAGTGGAGAACAGAAGCACCGATTCTGAACATTTTTGCGAGGAGAGTAGCTAAACAGATCTTACGTGATAATGTCATGTGCATCGCTGGATCCATTTCCATCGGCAGACCTGAGCAATAGATCACCGCAAGTGTTGTACTGATTCACAGCCTTTCACGACACCACTCAACTCACATGGTAACACGCATTATGGTTAGCTTGAATGCAGTCGTCGGCGTGTTAAGAGGCCCAGTCAGTAGTTAGTATACATTCTCGCAGGCCATCAGCGGATCATCAGATCCAAGCTGCATATATCACTTCATCTAACAAACAATCAGCCACTGTAGGCAATTAATAGGTGAGACAACCATTCGGTACGATGTTAGAATATACGAGCAGCTAATTTCATTCTCCTCCTGTAACTTTGCCATGAAGTAGCTTCTATTGATACAGTATTTTAAGCATTGTAAAGCAACATTTTTTAAAATAACGTACATTTTGTGATTAATTAAGATTTCGCAAGTTTGTTTTTATAGTAATAAACAAGGTAGTTAAAATCTGCATTTGACTCTTACTCCACTAGTGAATATTTCCGTTATCATTTGCAAACAAATTGAATGTAATTCTCCACCTTAAGTTGCAGTGATAGGGCCACGATCTGTCTTGTGTCCTTTATTCTGTTGTGGGTATACCATCAGCGCTGAATATTAAGATTGTATCTCGATTACGACCAAGTCCGATTCAGTAACCATACCATCTCACACAAGTGGGGTTTTGCAAGGTCCAACATGGTCCTGAACCTACAAACATACATTCTATTGGAATCTAAAAGCATTTCGAAATACAAAATCCTGTCAACACCGTACTTAGTCATCTGTTTGTTACATTATTACCATGCTACACATCACACTAAACAAGACATTTGAAGTGAAAGTGTGTAAATTGCATGATTATGTTCCATATAAAATGATACAAAACCATCACCTTCATGAATATTTAGCTCTAGATTTTTAAAAAAGTAATCTACATTTTTGCATAAATAACTCTGAGTATGCATTCATGTTCCAAGATTCAACATAATAAATTTTAAGTGAATAATTGCTTGAATTATGTTATGTGCTATGCCTTGATAAATTTCAGTTCCATTCTGGAAGTACAAAAGTAAAATATTAACAAAAAATGAAGATAATATTACATGAATGAAAATACTTTGTAACTTTACATTGTAACTATGTAAAACACAAAAGGAAATATATAAATTAGCTGGTCATAAATGAATATGAAGGATTACAAATGTGAAATGTCCATATGTACAGTATATACAATTACATATTTTGTTCAGAGATAAAGTCAGACGTTTATACACATACTTGCGAACATCCCTTTATGACAGTTCACCAGTAATCTGTTAAAATAGTACGGCTCCACTTTCCGGCATACCTCTTCTCAAATGTGGCAATAGCTTGATGAAATCGCTCACCATGTCCATCACGTACTGCACCACAATCTTTGGGGAAGAAGTCATGATGACTATGTAAGAAATTCATTTTCAGTGACATGTTGCAACCAAGTTTTTTGTAAGATGATAACATGTCATCTACAATCTTCTTGTAATTTATTGCTCGTTTGTTCCCTGAGAACTGTAAACAGACTGTCTTAAAACACTCCCACGCATGCTTCTCATCACCTTGTATGATTCCATCAAAAGAATGGTCTCCAAAAAGCTCTGGAATCTGTGAGCCTACGAAGATGCCCTCCTTTACTTTGGCATCACTTAAGCAAGGGAATTTTTGTCTTAAGTAATTAAACGCGTCACCATCTTTGTTCATTCCCTTAACAAAGTTGTTCATGAGACCCAGCTTGATGTGTAATGGTGGGAACAGAATCTTTTTAGGGTCTACTACAGGTTCGCGCTTAATGTTCCTTATACCTGGCTGAAGAGATTTTCTGGTGGGCCATTCATGTTTACTGTAATGAGATGCACGAGCTCGGCTACCCCATTCACAGAGAAAGCAGCAATATTTAGTATACCTTAACTTCATAACTAATAGCACTGCAACCACTTTCAAGTCACCACAGATCTGCCATTGAGAGTCACTATACTTCATGGCTTCTAATAAAATTTTCATGTTTTGGTTCGTCTCTTTTATACGCACACTATGCCCAACTGGAATAGAGGGAAGCTCATTACCAACACGTAAAAGCACTGCTTATAAGCTCAACTTCGTGTAATCAATAAAGAGTCTCCGTTCATCAGGGCTATAATTAATTCTAGTCCATTTATGTCTACAGATGCCACAAGACTATCTTGCATGTTAAAAAAAGGAGTGAATTGTTGCTCTCTTCTGCAGTAGAATGAACCATTTACATTGGTTTTCAGAAAATTGCGCTGCTGCAATCTTGATTCTAAAATCTCAGCATTAGCTTTAGAGCGCTCCAAATCTGTAGTGAGATCACTTAATTCATTTCGAGACAATGTTTATGGATCATCAGTTGATGATATATTTGGAATAAACTCTGGGTCTTGTGATGTACATGGTTCAGGACATTCAGAATTCCCATCAGAAGTAATGTCGTAGTCTGTCGGTGGTTCAGGTACTGGCAATCCTTCCCTTTGTAGAACTGGACGCAATGCAGATGGAATGTTAGGATTGATCATCGTCCGCTTCTTCTTCTTAGATATTCCATTCTTGATAGGATGAACAATACAAACGTAGCAGTCACTGACACGGTTAGCTGGTCATGGCAGATCGTGGGCACTGCAAAGGGCTTTGAACGTCCTTTGCCATGCATCCAATTCCTGAGGTTGCTGGCACAAGTGTTGCAGATCATATGTGGAGCCCAGAGTTTATCCTGATCACCTATTTTGCACCCAAAATAACAAATTTAAACTTTTGTTATCAATGGAGTTATTTGCTGTTTCTGTGAAGCAAATGTCACTTTTCCACACACACAGCAAAATGTGTCAGCACTGTTCACAAAAGCTAGTGGCATTTTTGTTCACTTCAATAGCCGTCAACTTGAACAACTGGTATGTAATCTGGAAACAAATGTGCAAAAATTATTACATGCATTAATAAAGTCACTGAAGTTCAAAAGGAGGGAGACGTAAAGATTCCTAAATTGGCATCAAAATGTTTATATCGAAAATGTTGCACACAAGTAAGACTAGGGACAGTAATATAACCCATTATTACTAGTTATTATGGCTCTGATAAAGCATTATAATATTTGATTTTAAACGTAACGTTAAGATCTGTATATAATTATCTCACTGTAACAAAACAGTGTAAAATGAAAACTAGAGCTAATTTTGAATGGTCTTTGTGATATTTGCGATCAGCACATTGCAAATGACAGGAAGTGACTTTTTTCATTCGATTTACATTTTCATTGTTGCAGAATAATTAGTAAGTGAAATAAAATTCGGCAGAAATGTTATCAAAAACCAGATGCAAGTTAAACAAATTCAAATGTGTAGAACTATTTATAAATGGTACACAAAACATAACCTCGTATTTAGCAACAGCAAAAACTGGAAAAAAGGGCGCACACTGCTTATGGGGGTCTCTTGTGTACATTCTCTCATGTAATTCTAAAATCACCCACTAGAGTGAAGTCCCGAACAAAACGCCTCATAAGTTTGTAATTACACTATCAGCTAACCACAACACTCTCCCCTACAGACGATCACTGGATGATTTCGAAGTGCGTTTCCGGTTTGGAGCGTCGTATTTTGCTCAGGCAGGTTCCTGTTTCTCTCGGTGGGTGCTGCGTAATAGTGAGTGTGGACTTGTGCAGGAAAAAAGGGATCTGTGAGAACAGTAGAGTGTCATTAGCTAGCTTTAGGTGCGACGGATAGGTTTATGTGGCAGGAAATAAATTTCATCTATTTCTGTGCAAGCTGGAGAGTGATGTTTTCCTACGGCTCTTTGCCTAATTTACTTTGAACTGGCATCTGTGTTTCACACTAATCCATCGTGAAATTCTGCCTGTATATGGGCCAAATGCAATGTCGCGTTGACCCGTACTGGCATAGTGCGAACAATATGACCGAGGCCGGAGAGATGTGAGTGGCGCTGATCCGTCGGACAGTGCAGATCTTGCACCATGAGATTTCAGTTGTTTCGACAAACTGAGAGAACGTCATGGGAAGGGCACGGGGTGGAGGAAAGAGATTTTTACAACGGTCGGGACTTTCACACAGCAGTTCTAGAACAGATACGTGACCAAGGAGCAGATTTCCATCGTTAAGGAACTGAGGAATTGGTGTAATATTCCGTCTGTTGTTCACAGAAACTTGGTGATTAAGTTGAAAATAGTGTCATGTATCCGTGTCATTTTGAAATTTAGTGCAGCATTCACTAAAGTTATTTGGCGTGAAGTATTGATGGATGACTTTCATTTTGAAGTCCCCTTTCATTATATGGAGCTGTGACCACTCTTCTGTAGCCAACAAATAACAAGTCCACAGAAAATAAAACACACTGATTTGTGCTTAAAAATATCACAGTAAAGATTTAGTGGAGCCTCATCGAAATGAAACACGTGGAACACCAGTTCTATGGAACGTTTCAGCAGTTTACCGAGAGAAAGAGGTCACAGGTTTGGAAACCCCGTACTGCCTGCCGGTTTGGCTGGTTGCGCTGCTCGGTGGGTGCCCTGAAGCGGATTCAGTGTACTTTTCTGCCGTAAAGTAAATAGCAGAGTGTTTTCCATCTAAAAATTATCAGTCCAGTGTCCTTACACATCGAAAAGTCACCAGTGTGTGTGTGTGTGTGTGTGTGTGTGTGTGTGTGTGTGTGTGTGTGTTAGTTGCAACAATGAAACTATTCTGAACTACGTCTGATAGGCTCTACAATGAAACTACAATCATGTTCAGAAGAAAAACTGAACACCTTGAAGAGCTACAGATAGGCCGTTCATATTCACTGCACATGTACATTAGCATGTTCCGCAGAAATGATTAGCATATGTCAGCTCGCTTCAGCATGTGTCCCGTTGCCTAGTAGACATGGGTCCAAAATGGGCCCTGATACCTTGTTTCATGCGTGTTGGCATCTATGCGTATAAGACGCGAGTGGTGTCCTGTGATATAGCCACCCATGCTGCATTCACGTGGTAACAAAGTTCATCTGTGGTGGTCGGCATTGGGCACTGCACCCGTCGTTTTACCATATCCCACACATTTCTGATTGGCAATAAGTCTTGTGATCTGGCGGGACAGGGCAAAACGCTGACATCCTGCGATACCAAGAAGGCACATGTCCATGCAATACATGCGATCGTTCACTGTCTTGTTGATAAATGGCGTCTGAGGTGTTGTGCAGAAGCGGTGTGGCTACGGGTCGCAAGATGTCATTCACGTAGATCACACTGGTCACAGTGCCCTGGACCCGCACCAACTGTGATTTGCGGTTGTACCCAATAGCACCTCACACCATAAGGCCTTGAGCTGGCGCTTTGACTCGTGCGAATGCAGTCACTGTGACGCCGCTCCCCCTGTCTACAGCGAACGAAAATGCGGCCATCATTTTCAAACAAATAGTACATGGATTCGTCCGTAAACACTACGCAATGTCCTTCCTGCACCAAGTGACGTCGTTCCATACACCATTGCCATCTAGCACGTTTCTGCACATGCGTCAAAGGTAGACGAAATGGTCGCCGACCACGTAGCCCGTACCGTAACAAATGGCGACGGACTGTCATCTCTGAGAGCGTATGATGTGTACCACTGTTCCACTGTCGCACCAGAGCCGAGATGGTCGCAGATCTGTCCTGCAAAGCCGTTCGGATGAGGTGTCGATCTTCTCGGGATTGGTCTGGGTCGTCCGACTTGACCCATCTCGACGTATTCTACAGCCTTCCGTGAATCATTCTGCACACACCCGTTGCACTGCCGAAATACTTCGTCCCATATGGCCAGCAATGTTGCGGGTGGATGCGTCACATTCTCTCATGTCAGTAATGCACCCTCTTCTAAACTCACGGTTAGTGCATACATCTGCGAGGCATCATGTACGTCTGCTCAAGTCGTACTGATCCATTACCTTCAGTTTATGGCGACAGCGAGAGCCGAAGGTACATTTTACCGGTAGGTGGTGTTGCGCTGCGATATCGATGTTGAACTTGAACCCGTGGCCGGCCGCGGTGGTCTCGCGGTTCTAGGCGCGCAGTCCGGAACCGCGCGACTGCTACGGTCGCAGGTTCGAATCCTGCCTCGGGCATGGATGTGTGTGATGTCCTTAGGTTAGTTAGGTTTAAGTAGTTCTAAGTTCTAGGGGACTGATGACCACAGCTGTTAAGTCCCATAGTGCTCAGAGCCATTTGAACCATTTTTGAACCCGTGGGCCAACATGGTTCAAATGCTAATCATTTCTGCAGACCATACTAATGTATATGCTCTGTGTATACGAACGTGCAAAGTCTAGTCGTACAAGCTATTCTGTTTCTTATGAAAATGGGTGTACATTCGTGTGAATCGTAAGCTATATTGATAGTCCACACTGTATGTAAAGTGCCTAAGAGTAATTTTTGCTTTGCCATGATTCCAGATGCAAAGTCAGCTCTATTCAATGAAGGAGTATGATGGACGGCGTGCTGTCTGAGAAGGTTTATATCTGCATTTTGCTGTTCGTTGTTCAATTGGCTCCTGCTCAACTGTTCAGAGAAAGTTCTTGGTGGCATGATGTACATACAGATGTACATGCAGATTTGCAAATTATCACATGGCTCATCAGATCAAACATAAAAAAATTGAAAAAGAAATAAGTAAACAGTGTAGCGCGCCAGGTACCCGAAGGCGTATAGGGTAGAAAGTGGAGGGACTGGGCAAGTGGAGGATTGACCATCATTCGTTATGAACTACAAGACGGAGCAGCATTTATTTATAACAAAAGCCAATTTTGAAACAAACACAGGCAAGAAGCAACACTGTAATTTCCTCTTAAGATTACAAGAACACCCAGTTAAACTTTAAACTGAATAGCGAATGTTTAAACACGAAGAAACAAATTTCTTGCTTAAGACTGATCAGTTAAATTTCAAACGGAACAGAGATTAGCTTCAAATCAAATGTGAACTATTCAGTGGGAAAATTGCAGCACAATTTCTAATCTCATATCGACTTGGACCAGCATTACAAGCAATCAAGTTTCAACAGAGCAGAAAGTGCTTTAAAAACTGTGAATTAAACAATAAGCACCTAAAAACATTAATAAAGCATAACAGGTTGCTCAAAATCGGTTACTAAAGCCTCAGGTCGACTCCGGAGCCGAGGAGAGTTGACAAGATTGCCCCTGACGTCACCCTGATCCTGCACGCTTCACGATAGTCCGGCCGAGGCGTCGAAATTAGCTGCTTCCAAATCACACAAAGTACAAATTTTAAAATAAAGAGAAGATACATATGATCCCACGGTGGCAATGTTCCGACCTTAGTGATCCACAGGCTAAGTCAAGCAACTTATTTTTCTCTCGGCAGTTCAGAAAGAAAAGCCAGAATAGAATGTTCAAACATCGATCAACACTGTCAGTCTCGAGCAAGAACTAACCAACATGAGAGAACCCAATAAATACGACAGATAGTGCAGTTACTGGCCCATGACCAACAAGACGCTTCTCATATAAGAAGCAAACAAATGTTATTTAATAATCAGTTAACAACTCCCGCAACTAAGAAGGAAACAGTTAAATTTCAGCTCCAAATGCTAAGACATCCGAAACGAAACATTAAATTTGTAGCATACAAAAGGTTACTACACATCTGCATGAGAGGAAAAACAGTAAATTAATGAGCAATAAACACACTAGGAGAATTTACCCCATGGGAATCCGAGGTTAGCCAAACACGACTGCAAGTTCCACTGGCAAAAATAATCGCTTGCCGTCAAAATAGCTCACTTTCCAAACACCATGTAAGAGGTCCATGACTAAGGAATTTATTGCAAGCGCACTGGAGCATATGTAATTTCGATGGATTGCTCACGCGCTGCCTGCGATATGTAAGCTGTAAGAGAACCTCAGACCAGAGAGCAGTGTCGTTTGCAGTAGAAACTGTGTGGCAGTAGGTGTAAGTAGTTGCTAGCAGTCGTGTTTATCGAGTTGGCTGGGCAGGGCGTGGGGACCGATGGCGGTGCCTGAGCGATGTAGTATAAGGTAAAAGCAGCCTCGCGCATATGTACTATTGTTATATCAAGTCCCATGTAAATGTTTTAAAGAATCTATTGACAATAATCTTTCTTATAAAAATTAACTTTTGACAATCATTCATCTCAATTTAAAGATATACTAATTTTTCCAATCCATGGTCATCCCGATTATTGTAAAGAAAAATCAGTTGTTCTTTTTATACATGACAAATCTATCGGCCAGCATTGCACTGGGCTGTGCCAGAAAAATTGCTTATAGGAGCAGATATATATACGTTGCCCGGCGACCTTATTGAGGTAAGAATTTTCAATTTATTCAGAATGATCTTTCAGGGCCATGACGCAGTACTGCTGACGTCCAAATTTACCAGCTTAGATTCACAGTCAGTTAATTATTGAAAGGTTATAAGTGGGCCACAATTTTATTGAGAGGTTAGTCACGTTATTATTGCGAGGTTACTGAATAATAAACTGTTGCTAGGTTACACTTGTAAGTAGGCTGTTTATGTTTTCTTAGTGGCAACGTTACGTAGCGCTCTGTGTGCTAGTTTGCATTGTTGTCTGCCATTGTAGTGTTGGGCAGCGGCAGCTGGATGTTAACAGCGCATAGCGTTGGGCAGTTAGAGGTGAGCCGCCAGCAGTGGTGGATATGAGGAGAGAGATGGCGGAGTTTTGAAATTACATATATTATGACTTGTGATGATATTAAGGTAAATACATTGTTTGTTCTCTATTAATATCTTTCATTTGCTAACTGTCTCTATCAGTAGTTAGTGCCTTCCGTAGTTTGAATCTTTTATTTAGCTGGCAGTAGTGGCGCTCGCTGTATTGCAGTAGTTCGAGTAACGAAGATTTTTGTGAGGTAAGTGATTTCTGAAAGGTATAGTTTAATGTTAGTCAGGGCCATTCTTTTGCAGGGATCTTTGATAGTCAGATTGCGGTGCGCTAAATAATATTGTGTGTCAGGTTAAGCACAGTCGTGCATAAATTGTTCTAAGGGGACGTTTCACACTGAATGTGAATGTTATAGATAATTATTATTTTTTTCTGTTGGTAGGTTACGGAATTTATCTGTGGGGAGGTTACAACCATAAACTAGCAAATTCGCACTTAGACAAAAACAGCGGTGGAGACGTACAATGAGGTTTGCGTGAGATAACCACGCTGGGAAGTAAGTCACATGAGGACTAAAGTCTAGCGTATCATGCCAGAAACTGTTCACCCGATCTTTCATATGAAGGCTCGGGCAAGGCTGCTTCCGGCTGCAAGGTGCTATCCACTATCGTCCCTGGAGCTAGAAGACAACAGAAAAATGCGCCCCCCGGCCTGCAACGGTCCGCCTGCTGCCAGCTTTCGCCTCCTGGCTCCCTACGTCGCGCTGTTCTGGTCCTCTAACTCGCTGTTTTCCAACACGTGTCCCCGACGGCACAGCACAGCCCAGCCACAAATTCAGGATTCCCCGGAACGGCCCATACGACTCAGACCACGTAGCAGAGACCGGGCACAGCCGACCACGTGCTTGCCATACTACTTCCTTTACACTCTACGGTTCGATTCCAAGAGAGCGAGAGGGCGTGCGCCCGCCAAGGACTCAGGCCCCTCTGCCCAAAACTCGGCCCACCAGTCACCGGACGCGATCTATCGACTCGCAGCACTGTTGAAACAGTACAACAGGTGAAAAATTACATTTTCTCGAATATCCTGAGAAAGTTTCCGACAGGTCGATCAGTAACCTTACATAATTGCGCATCCTTGCACCCCAGTGTCCCGACACTATTCGTTTCCTATTCTGAGCTGAAATCGCATTTCCCGCGATTTGTATTTCTCCGATCTTCGCAGGTGATTTTTGTTTTAGCTTCGACGCAGGCCTTCACGAGCCTACGAAATGCCTCTCCTATCATTTCTAGAGTGCCAGACGTTCTTCTGAAACTTAAGTAGCTACTTCTGATGCACTCTGTACTTAATCACTATCCTTATTCATGTGTTACTTCCTATGAGAACGGTAAGGCATAAGAATAAATAGTGACTAAACTGTATTGCAAAATTCCTCATTAAAAAGGAATTCTGAATTTACACAGATAAATTTTCAGGAGATAACCTT
Source organism: Schistocerca cancellata (assembly GCF_023864275.1). Taxonomy (NCBI): domain Eukaryota; kingdom Metazoa; phylum Arthropoda; class Insecta; order Orthoptera; family Acrididae; genus Schistocerca; species Schistocerca cancellata. Next base: position 601,646,841 of record NC_064631.1, on the reverse strand, counting down.
TCAGAACATAATCGATGTTATCGATCAGTAGTTCGTTATTTCAAAGCCTCCTGTATTTTCGTAACGCCTTCTGCTCTGTTTCTATATGAGGTAATGGAATGGTTTCTGTACCGGGTGATCAAAAAGTCAGTATAAATCCGAAAACTGAATAAATCACGGAATAATGTAGATAGAGAGGTAGATATTGACACACATGCTTGGACTGACATGGGGTTTTATTAGAACCAAAAAAATACAAAAGTTCACAAAATGTCCTACAGATGGCGCTTCATCTCATCAGCATAGCAATACTTAGCATAACAAAGTAAGACAAAGCAAAGATGATGTTCTCTACAGGAAATGCTCAATATGTCCACCATCATTCCTCAACAATAGCTGTAGTCGAGGAATAATGTTCTGAACAGCACTGCAAAGCATGTCCGGAGTTATGGTGAGGCATTGGCGTCGGATGTTGTCTTTCAGCAACCCTAGAGATGTTGTTGATCACGATACACTTGCGACTTCAGGTAACCCCAAAGTCAATAATCGCACGGACTTCGGTCTGGGGACCTGGGAGGCCAAGCATGACGAAAGTGGTGTCTGAGTACATGATCATCACCAAACGACGCGCGCAAGAGATTTTTCACGCATCAAGCAATTTTTTTTGTTCTAATAAAACCCCATGTCATTCCAAGCCTGTGTGTCAATTTTTACCTCTCTATCTACATTATTCCGTCTTATTTTTTTAAGTTTTCAAATTTATACCGCCTTTTTGATCACACGGTATACACTCATGTGGCTCAAGGCCTCGTGCTAGACTTTTTAGTTGACCTCACTTGATGGCTTGCATGTCCGGTATTGTTAGCAGACCTACAGTTCTTACGTGTAGGCGCCTGTTGAAACACGAGAATTATTTCCTGAGACATCTGGATTTAACATGCTCACTTCTCCAATGTGGCACTATTTTGCATCGGTTTCTTAGGTAGGCACTATGTCCTTTGGTTCGCTGATGGCTAGTGGGGCGTCACTCTCTGGAAGAGGACCTCGAAAGGATTTCGACTGGATCTACGGGCATTGGTCGCGCTGTTTAGCCGCAAGTTGAGACCGGGCGTGTTTGTGTGAGGTCGCCCACATGCACGGCAGCTGCCGTGAGACCGATGAACTGAGCGGATCTGAGGGGCTGGAACATGTGGCTTACAGATACTGGCTGTAGTGTGTAGCTGTTCTTTGCATGTCAGACACACCGAGTTGTACTGTGACCATGATGTGTATACAGGGTGGTCCATTGATAATGACTGAGCCAAATATCTCACGAAATAAGCATCAAACGAAAAAACTACAAAGAACGAAACTCGTCTATCTTGAAGGGGGAAACCAGATGACGCTATGGTTGGCCCGCTAGATGGCGCTGCCATAGGTCAAACGGATATCAACTGCGTTTTTTAAAAATAGGAATCCCCATTTTTTATTACATATTTGTGTAGTACGTAAAGAAATATGAATCTTTTAGTTGGACCACTTTTTCCGCTTTGCAATAGATAGCGCTGTAATAGTCACAAACGTATAAGTACGTAGTATCACGTAACATTCCGCCAGTGCGGACGGTATTTGCTTCGTGATACATTACCGGTGTTAAAATGGACCGTTTACCAATTTCGGAAAAGGTCGATATTGTGTTGATGTGTGGCTATTGTGATCAAAATGACCAACGGGCGTGTGCTATGTATGCTGCTCGGTATCCTAGACGACATCATCCAAGTGTTCGGACCGTTCGCCGGATAGTTACGTTATTTAAGGAAACAGGAAGTGTTCAGCCACGTGTGACACGTCAACCATGACCTGCAACAAATGATGATGCTCAAGTAGGTGTTTTAGCTGCTGTCGCGACTAATCTGCACATCAGTAGCAGACAAACTGCGCGAGAATCGGGAATCTCAAAAACGTCAGTGTTGAGAATACTACATCAACATCGATTGCACCCGTACCATATTTCTATGCACCATGAATTGCATGGCGACGACTTTGAACTTCGTGTACAGTTCTGCCGCTGGGCACAAGAGAAATTACGGTACGACGAGATTTTTTGCATGCGTTCTATTTAGCGACGAAGCGTCATTCACCAACAGCGGTCACGTAAACAGACATAATATGCACTACTGGGCAACGGAAAATCCACGATGGCTGCGACAAGTGGAACATCAGCGACCATGTGTGTGGCATCTACATCTACATCTACATCCATACTCCGCAAGCCACCTGACGGTGTGTGGCGGAGGGTACCTTGAGTTCCTTCGTCGGTTCTCCCTTCCATTCCAGTCTCGTATTGTTCGTGGAAAGAAATATTGTTGGTATGCCTCTGTGTGGGCTCAAATCCATCTGACTTTATCGTCTTGGTCCTTTCGCGAGATATACGTAGGAAGGAGCAATATACTGCTTCACTCCTCGGTGAAGGTATGTTCTCGAAACTTCAACAAAAGCCCGTACCGAGCTACTGAGCGTCTCTCCTGCAGAATATTCCTCTGCAGTTTATCTATCATCTCCGTAACGCTTTCATCATTACTAAATGATCCTGTAACGAAGCGCGCTGGTCTATGTTGGATGTTCTCTCTCTCTTCTATCAACCCTATCTGGTACGGATCCCACACTGGTGAGCAATATTCAAGCAGTGGGCGAACAAGTGTACTGTAACCTACTTCCTTTGTATTCGGATTGCATTTCCTTAGGCATTATGTGAGGAAGGATAATTGGCCCCCATTTTATCGATGGCAATCTAAATGGTGCAATTTATGCTGATTTCCTACGTAATGTTCTACCGATGTTACTACAAGATGTTTCACTGCATGACAGAATGGCGATGTACTTCCAGCACGTTAGATGTCCGGCACATAGCTCGCGTGCGGTTGAAGCGGTTTTGAATAGCATATATCATGACAGGTGGATTGGTCGTCGAAGCACCATACCATGGGCGGGACGTTTTCCGGATCTGACGTCCGCGGATTTCCTTCTGTGGGAAAGTTGAACGATATTTGCTATCATGACCCACCGACAACGCCTGACAACATGTGTCAGCGCATTGTCAATGTATGCCTCGGGCATGGATGTGTGAGATGTCCTTAGGTTAGTTAGGTTTAAGTAGTTCTAAGTTCTAGGGGACTGATGACCTCAGCTGTTAAGTCCCATAGTGGTCAGAGCCATTTAAATCATACCACGTTATGATCACGTGAAACACATCTAGAAGAATGAGATGAGAGCAATTTATTAGAAAGCGAGAGGAATAACTATTTTCACCAAGTAATGTTAATTGCTCTATTGCACAATAGGTAATTCTGAGTTTTGCGTTTTTTAACTGATATCCTTCCAGACGCTCACAAATCTCATTAGATGAAAATATTCGTGTGCTATCTTTTGGCTGCGATACATTTATTGTTATAAACGGGTTTCAGATGATCCGGGCTTCAAGTTTTTCCTAGGCAATGCAGACGACCTCCCCCTTCAATTATGCAGTAGAATTTTGTTTATACAGTACATTCAGCGAGTATCAACAGCTCTACCGTGAAGTGAGCGACAAAGAAAAAAGCAACTGCTGATGGATTAATAAAGCAAAAGAAGGGACGACAGTAGAGTATGAATGTCTGTACTGAGCAAGTCGCCAACATCAAACGGTAATGTGATGTGACTACTGGTACAATGCGATTGTTTGTTGTAATTACCTGACATAGTCACCATGGAGACAGCAGTCTGTACACTTGCGTGACGTAGATTTTATTAAAACCTCTATTTGGTCGAAATCACTATGTAGGAATCAGTGAGTACTGGTTTCGACCCCTTAAAAAAAAAGGCCATCTTCAGTTCAGGAAAGAAACATGCGCTGTTAAAAATTGAGAGATTTGGTCAGACATATTGTCATTCATTGTTAAAATTGTTAAGGTAATTTTAGCTTAGAATCGTATTTACAATATACGCATCTGAAGCGTATTGTACAAACTTAGGTGTGATAATTTGCATATTACATAAGATAAAGTCATAATATCCGATCACAGAGTCATTCAAAGTTTACTTGACCATGGCAGCAAACTGATTGTATACTGTAGATATGAGAGTAAGTTAACATTGCCTTAAGGATATTAGTACTATAATGACAAAGAGTCTGATCAGTTCTCTTAATTTAGACGCCACATAGTTCTATACTAATTTGCAAATGACCAATTAAGCGACTGAAGCTAGTAATCACTCTGTTCTACATTGCGATCTTAGCCAAGTAAAAGTTTTAACAAAATCTACATAATTGCAGTTGTTTATATCTAGTGCTGCGACCTAAACCTTAATGTTACCCTATTTGTCCTACTTTTACATATATATTTGTTCAAATGGTTAAAATGGCTCTGAGCACTATGGGACTTAACTTCTCAGGTCATCAGTCCCCTAGAACTTAGAACTACTTAAACCTAACTAACCTAAGGACATTACACACATCCATGCCCGAGGCAGGATTCGAACCTGCGACCGTAACGGTCGCGTGGTTCTAGACTGCAGTGCCTAGAACCGCTCGGCCCATCCGGTCGGCCATATATTTGTTAGTAACAGTTGTGGCGAATGTGATCTCATGGTTAATGGCGCACTTTCAGGTGTTCTACCGTTTTGTTGAAACCATTGTATGCACAATATTTTTTATGATCTCTTGGTTTTCTTAACCCGAATAAAACAAAGTGTATGGTAATAGCAGCAACAAATCAACAGGACGAAGGGATGAGAACTGATGATTACAAATATCTATGAGTAAAAAGCACTCAAGACGGTAAGCAAGATAAGGAAATAAATCCAAGAATAAATGCTGGGAAGATCATTATTGAAACATTAAATGGTATTTTTTGGGATCAAGAGATCAGAAAAACAAAAAACCTTCAAAACAATTATTAGAAAAATTATGACATAAAGACCAGAAGCATGGGTAGTTAGTCAGCGGCCTTGCCGCAGTGGTAACTCCGGTTCCCGTCAGATCACCGAAGTTAAGCGCTTTGCTAGCACTTGGTCCTCCATATCCGCCTCCACTGACGCCCATCGTCTGATGATGACACGGCGGTCGGTCGCTATCGGTAGGCGTGTACGGCCGGAATATGGCTACCTAAATCCCCATTAATGAAAAAAATTGGTGGCAAATCAGATGAACTTTTGGAGACCGTCTGCATGACTTCGTGTGGGAGGTTCAGAAATTAAGTCATCCGGAAGAAAACGGATGTCACAAGTTTGATTATTGATTTCGTGGAAGAAAAACAACTCGTATGCACTTGCCACTCGGATGACGGTGGAGAGATTGTCACGACAGATCATGGAATGGGAACCACCAAGACGGAAAGAAAGAAATCACCTTCCAAAAAAAAAAAAAAAAATACAAGGAGTTCAGATATTAAGTAGGAGAAGAAAAATTGAAGAAAACCTGCGGACAGAAAGGCACAAATGGAACATGAAAATCAAAACTGATGTATAATTTTTATTACCGGAAAGTTTAATACACAGCAAAATCTGGAGCAACAAAAATTTTTACAGCCAGTCCAGTCGCCTTCTTCAGGTGCTGAAGTTTTGTTGTTATGCGCTCTCCCTGCCTGGGCTCCTACCAGAGTGTACCTCACCGTTATTTACGGCCGTGTTCAATTTCCGGCACCCGCAATGCCCTTAGATGTTTACTTGCTTTTCAGTGACCGCACTATTTCTCCGCGAATCGAATAGTCTCTCAGCATTTTACAGCTCTGAGGTGGCTGGGGAGTTCTTATTAATCTGACTGCCAATACCAAGACGTTTAAATTGAAGTTTCTATCCCGGTTTATTAGGTACTTACTTCGTTGCGTCTCTGTTTCGTTGATTACGTTGACATAGAAACGTGGCGTTTGAACCACGGTATTGGTATAGCTGTGTTTCGTTTCATGATTTTATATGGTGCAGTGCTGACTGACAGCTGATTCGCTTTGTTAGTTTTGGTCGGGTGTGCCGCTGATGTTCCCTGCATCTGTCCTCTATTATTCTAATAGTCTTCCCCACATTAGGTAAGCTACATTCGCAATAAATGCGCTACACAATCGGTTTTCCGAGACACAGTTTTTCCTCAGCATTACCAAGAAGAATTTTTGTCTTAGATGATTCGAGTGAAAATCACTGAATGCCATTGTTTCTGTAGGAGTCTACCGATATTTCCGGAGACTGAGACAGCATAAGGTTGAAAACTGTTTCTTGGCTGCCGTTTATGTGTCAGTCTCCACCGCTTCTTCAGGTGTTATTTACGTTGATGGCAACCCCCGCTCAGTTTGTCGATCTGAGTACCCATTTTTTTCGGTACAGTATTCGTAGGTGTTATAAGTATTTTCAGAAGTTCTCCTTTGTTGAAAGCGGTGGCACGGGATTTCTTCGCGACGGACTGAGATGACTCGAGATGTGGAGTAGAGCTCAGAGTGCGTGAATTGTGTATCTCTATACACGGTGAGTCATGGATCCATCCGTTATGAGCAAACACTTCGACGTAAGGTAAACTGGCGTCTTTTTCAGGTTCCATCCTGAATTTTGTATTAAAAAGGGTAAAATTTAAATGTTCCGCTAACCTCTCAAGATTTCGTTCCGTGTGGCAACATTAGAAAAGAATTGTTAACGTGTCGATAGAAGCCCTTTGAACTTGGCGAAATTAAAGCGTTTGTTGCCAGTCTTTCAACAGACGACGTTCATCTGTAGGTATTTCTACATTTCACGCAATTTTCTAACCACCTGTTCACTGAGCCGTTCATCGACGCATGAACATAACGCGATAGAACGCTGCTCACTACTGTATATTTGAACGTTGTAATTTGGCAACGAACGCCGTCGCATCCTGCTAGAACAGGGTTTCCCCAACGATTAAAAGTACGTCGTTCTTTTTTTCGGACGTTTTGTGGATACCTTTACAATAGAAATACAATACAATAACCGGCCGCGGTGGCCGTGCGGTTCTAGGCGCTACAGTCCGGAGCCGCGCTGTTGCTACGGTCGCAGGTTCGAATCCTGCCTCGGGCATGGGTGTATGTGATGTCCTTAGGTTAGTTAGGTTTAAGTAGTTCTAAGTTCTAGGGGACTGATGACCACAGCAGTTGAGTCCCATAGTGCTCAGAGCCATTTGAACCATTTGAACAATACAATACAATTATGGTTTCTGAGTTATTAATTATAATCTGAAATTGAAATAACCAGTGAATAAAATAAGTTTTCCTCATTTCTAAAAATATTATTAACCCTCAAAATAAACAAAGTGGTTCAGCATTCTCAAAGTGTTCAGTTGGAGTGCCCAGTCGCGGTACAGTTTGTGTTCTTCGCATAGACTAACTAGCAGCACTACAGTTCAAATGCTTCGATGGAGAGAGAGAATGTTTTTCGTGGTGTTGCATGTGAGGTCTGATATCCTTGTCTGCCTTCTCTTGACTTGAGGCACACGAGGTCGACGCTTCCACCTTTCGGTCCGTTGGAGGAGACACAATCCGTACATTAGATCTGAGGAGACCTCGCTCGCTGCAGCCTGACACGAGGATCTGGTGTCAGACCGATGACAGCTGCGCGCAAAACGCCAACATTTGTCTGCTTCACAGAAACTTTAATTCGTTGAGAAACATTTTAAAAGAAATGTTTTCAGCTTTCCTGTCTACCACAGCAGAGTGACTTGTATGTTTCCGTCACTGCAAAATTGACCTTACCTTTCTTTCTTTCGTTTAACTTGCCAAGGTTCATTTGCTCCTGTAGTGTCGATGTTGTATTGTCGGGCTCTAGTTGTTTCCATTATTTGCATATAGCTCCCCTGCGAGAATGTTAAGAAATTTTATGTGTTAACTTTTGATTGGTTTTGCTTGGATTATGTGAACAAGTTGTTATAGCCTAGGATTCCGTCACTGCTTATTGCCATTGGGTTTAAGAAGTGCTTCTTTATACGGGTTGATTCAGCTGCCCTACGCTGGGTCTTATGCAGCTCGCAACGTCTTCAAATACCGCAGGCAAGATATCCATGTTCTCTCACTCTCTATATGCAAATTATTAGTCCAACAGAGAAAATTAACAGGTCTTTTTTGTAGGAAATTTAATGTAGTTAAATTCTATACTGGATACTTTTTCCCTGGATTCCTCGGTTTTCTCGTTATTGAAGAGAATGCATTCGAACCTTTCTTTCGTACCTTTTTTCTTGATTAAATTTCCTACAAAAAGTGCTGTTCATTTTTTCTGTAGGATCACTGTTTGTGATTAATTAGCAAGACAATACGAAGACCTTGGGCGTGATATTATAAAGCATTGTGGGTTGCATGAGACCTAGAGGTAGGAGCAACTCAATCACCTGTTTACTCACAGGTGAGGCACCCATTCTGTGTTTTGATGTCAGCAAAAGTACCTGTTCTATGTTACTTAAAGGTAGTCGCTCTTTTGATTACAGTTGTTGAAGCTGGATGTCTATAATGTTAATAGTTTCTATACTTAATGTTATCAGATATTACAGATTTATAAATTTTTATTCAGCGGTCTGAAAGGTTTTCTTGTATTCATGGCTAAGCTCTAATGAACGAGCTCTGTGTGTAAGCGTCGAATTGTCTGTTATCCCATTTTTTGTTGTTGTGTATAATCAGCTGTTTCCATGTTTTATGAGAGTTTTTAAATCTTTTATTACCATATATGAGCAGTTAAATGCCCTGGAAAAATCGTGAAATTGCATCATATTACCTGGCGGCGTGTACCGCAAGACTGTCAGTGACAAAGGCTAGCTGCTTGTTGTAGACTGGATGCGTTAATGCGTGTCTTACAACACGTCATTCTGATTCTTATGCACATGCATTAAGCCTGACAGCAATAAACTGGTGGAAGTTTTATTGTTCTCTACAACGAGCAGGACTGACCTCGAGGCAGATAAAATAATTTCGCTCTTTTTTTGAGGGGAGTGTGGGGGGTGGCGGAGATTAAATGTGTTTTTACTGGCAACTCCTCGCTCTCTGCCATACCCTACACAACTGAGTGGTCTACGAACAACCTGAATGCTACCGACGTGTTGGCTGTCAGGTCAATTCTTGCATGGTTTGTAATAACACCCTAGTCTTAGATTCTTGAGAGACGCCGATTGTAACGTTGTTTCTGACATGTTTCTCCACTGGAAATGATGTGGTGCAAGTGCAGCCAAGCGAAGTGTGTCCTTGGAGAGGAGGGATAACAGAATTGTGTTATGATAATTGTAGTACAGTTCTGGACGCAAATGTAAAATGTAAAAGGTGAAACCACCACCTCTCTAAAAAGTAAATGCTCATACGAATTTTGATGGTGTTGAGACAGCAACCAGCCGCAAATTTATTTTCAGTTCCTTTATTCAAATGGTACCGTTGCCGGTTTCGAATTGTTATGATTCATCTTCAGACGGTTTTCATGCTTTAATTACAACGTCTGAAGATGAATCACAACGATTCGAAACCGGTAACGGTACCCTTTGAATAAGGGAACTGAAAATAAATTTGTGGCTGGTTGCTGTCTCAGCACCATCAACATTTGTCATTACAACCACGGTTTCCAACCATGTCATCATATGACAAAATTGCAACATACGAATTTGATGGTGTTTTCAGTAAAATACTGAAGAATAGTCTTTACTGTTCACATTAAAATATACAATATCATCACTGAGGGAAGGTATTTTTCCATAATGACTGAAATATCCACTTCCTAAACCCCTTATTAAACAAGTGATACCAGTGGGGTCAGTCATTATAACGTACAATTGCTAATCCTCATTATGAAACAAGTGATAGGAGTGAATTGAGTAATTAGAAACCTCCCTTTAACTGTTTAAAATTTTTGAGAAAGTAGTAGTTTCATCTTGGTAATAACAATGCACTTGATAAATCACAATTTAGATGTATGATTGTTTGCTCACTGACAAACAGCTTACAAGCTTTTATGAGGACTAAATGCCAAGACAGTCCGCAGTTTCTGTAACGTATCAAAGGCATTTGCGTAAAACACAACACTGAGTTAGTAAAACTGTACTTTTATGACTGTAATTACGTAGATAACAAATTGCTCATATCATAGTTAGGAATAAGAATGTAGGAAGTTGAATCACACAATTTAGAAAAATATAGATGTGATATGTTTGTGACTGGGGAAAAAGCTATTAAATTATGTAATAGTGAATATTGACTCGATTGTTGCTTCTAATATAAACGACCGATTTAATACACATCAAGCAGAATCAGTTATTTTTAGAGATTACTCAAATAATACACTGAATCCCAATAGACATAAATATGAAAACAATATTCTAAGTTATGTGTTTTAAAGAATTATTTAGTGGTTTGTTGTAAATGCACCTATCTTAATTCTAAAGAAAGTTAAAAAATAAAAACCTTCAAAATATTTAGTTCGCCACACCAAAAGCAAGGTATTTCACAGCGGAATGCTTGCAGCACAGATGGACTTGTAAACGTTTGTAGTACGTACTTTTTTTTCTTTTGCATTTTAACGTTGTTATTGTTTTTGTTGTTGTTGTTGTTGTTGCTATTGTGATTTTCAGTCCGAACTGGTTTTATGCAGCTCTCTATGTTGTTCTATCTTGTGCAAGTCTCTTCATCTTTACACAGCTTCTGCAACTTACGTCCATTTCAACCAGCTTATTGTATTTACGCTTAGGTATTCTTCTACAGTTGTTATCCAGCAATCTTCCCCCACAGCGCTATCTAATGCTGAACTAGTTAAGTCTTCACAGGCTTACTATAGCGCAGCATAGTACTGCTAACCTTAGGGGACCGAGACAAGCAAATCAGAAGCCTTCAACATTCAGACTCACACACCTGAAATTTATCAGCCGTAGCTCACAGTGATATTTCTGTAATGCTGGTAGATACGCTAAAAGATGGTTGATGTTTCTGTAAAACTTCTTGTTCTCGCTACAAACCACTTTGGGAAGTCCTATCGAGAAATATTTAAATGTATTGAAAGAGGAAGAGAAATACTGAGAAAAACGAAAACTATCGAATAAATTTCTTTAAGCATCAAAAAGTGCTGGGAGTACTAAAAGTATCTCAATGGAGAATTCCGTTAAGAATGTCCAAAAGGTAATTGTTCAGTTTGAATTGTAGCTCTCCGGTAACGAGGCAGATGCATCTCGTACATGCATTTAAGTCTGTTCGGCGCAATAAAAGACGATTGTGGACTGCGTCGACAATTCCTTGAATGCACGTGCGCAGACGTCAGCACGTTTCAGCTTGCTGACTAAGCAGGAAGAGAAGTACGAAAAGCAGATCAGGCTCTAGTAGTATTAAGTCATTGATGCTGTTACTGGCCAAGGTACCTGTCCCGTGTGGGTGTGTGATTGAGACACCCTGTGTGCACACATACACAGGAGTGATTCTCGCTGGTAGGAGGCAGTGCTACACACCGCTCCGATAGGGTACTCTGTTTCCGTAAATGTACACCGAGTCATCGTAGTGTTGTTTCAGCACTACCGCGAGGAATGCCGTATCACATCGCATAATGCAAGGGCGAATACGGAGTAACCTAGCGGAGCTATGTCTGGCACTGCCCCCTCCGAGGACCGTCCTTTTAATTTTAACCCCCCCCCCCCCCCGGGAGGGTAGGATCGAAAAGGCCAGCCACTGCATGAGCGGTGTGGTACATCTGGTGACGTCACATGTTCAAAATTTGCTGTCCACTTTTGGGATACGACATCTGCAACCCCATGTGTCTTGTATTAAATTACTCGTCCCAGCTGCACCAACGTCACTTCCCGGGGTTTTTAGACGTTGTAAGTAGGCTGTTTAGGTTTTTATATTGCTAACGCCACGTAGCGCTCTGCATTAAAATCACTGGGTGTGCTGTGTGCTGTGTGCTGTCTGTGGCTGGTTTGCATTGTTGTTGCCTATTGTAGTGTTGGGCTGCTGGATGTTAACAGAGCGTAGCGTTGCGCAGTTGGAGGTGAGCCGCCAGCAGTGGTGGATGTGGGGAGTGAGATGGCGGAGTTTTGAGAGCGGATGATCTGGACAGAAACAGTAAATTTGTAAGACTGGATGTCATGAACTGATGATATATATAATGACTTTTGAACACTATTAAGGTAAATACATTGTTTTTTCTCTATCAAAATCTTTCATTTGTTAACTATGCCTATCAGTAGTTAGTGCCTTCAGTAGTTTGAATCTTTTATTTATCTGGCAGTATTGGCGCTCGCTGTATTGCAGTAGTTCGAGTAACGAAGATTTTTGTGAGGAAGTGATTCATGAAAGGTATAGGTTATTGTTAATCAGGGCCATTCTTTTGTAGGGATTATTGAAAGTCAGATTGCGTTGCGCTAAAAATATTGTGTGTCATTTTGGTGTTGATCAGAATAGGTAAAGAGCGAAATGCGAAATGTCTGAGTACGTTCAGTTTTGCTCAGCTGTTTGAAAAGCAAATAACGTAGGGGCTTATCAGCACAGTAATTCATTAATTTTTCTAAGGGGACGTTTCATAACGTTAATGAGAATCAACCTGTACAACTCACTCCAACTTCAAAATGTAAGTAATGCGCATTCCTACCAATAATCTCAGTTCTTATATGTTCTGTACAAGACTCCTCATATAGCTCAAGAGATTACTCTTCTTCTTGCACCAACAAAATACAACCTCAATATTGCGGAACACTGTGAAATTTTCAGCTGCAAATTTTTATAGAAGTTCACATACTATGAAGAACATCGCTGAAGATACTGGAATCTTCCAAAACTGAAGAAGGAAGGAGTAGCATGAATGCTAAAGTTAATCAGTGAATAACGTACTATAGATTTAGAGCAGCTGTATTTGAATTTCTTTTATAAAGTCTAGACTGAGAAGAAAAACTGCAAACAAATCGACCATTTTCTCAGCGAACGACAGGAATGGAACTTAGTGACTTTTTACGATAAAAAAACTGGAAATGATTAATGTTTTAATTTGTTTCTAAGGTAGTCATCGTAAATGCACTGCGTGCCATTTATATGCATTGGCACCTTAATCAAAGAAATTGGCTCAGTACTTATCTCCCCACAAAAAGTCTGCACACCTTCTTACTCGTTACGAGAAACAAATGGCGAACTAACTGCAAAACGGTGCTAACCAACTCGTTAAGCCTAGCAAGGAATTTAGTGGCAGCGCAATAAATCGTGAAGATCTTTTAATTCCGTATTAGGCAGCGAGCAGTTTCCCCTTTCCACCGATAGAAACGAAACTGCTGGCGTCCTAATAAGTCACGCAGAACGGCTTCGCGGCTAAGTGGGACACACTTAACCCCGGCCAGGCACAGCGCACAAGGGGCCCACTCGTACTTTCACCGTGACGCAATGATAAACACGCCGAGTTGGCCGGACTATTGAATTTGAGCCGGCATGAACCTCCGTTGTGCAACAAATGAGAACCGGATAAACATCGGCCCCACACGGCCAGATGCTTCTCTTTTTTTGCGGCGTCTTCCGCGCTGCGCCCGCTCGCAGCTCGGCAATTACACGATCGGCCGTCCCGCCGCCCGCTTCGCGCGTGCACCTGCGTGCAGTGATGCATCACGACCGCGTTTCAAAACACGGTTCCGCGGCGAGTCCTCCTCCTCCGCCGCCGATCTTCTCCGCCGATAGCGCAGTCCGCGTCGGACTCCGTGCGGTCGTGTCCCGGCCGGGCTGCGAGCAGGAACCGCTCTAATGAGTAATTAGCGTCCGTGCACAATGCACGCATTAATCAACTTCAGCGGTGCGGTGTCGGCCGCCGTCGCCGTCCCCTGTCGCTGCCAGCTCGCGGTCCCGCACGGCGAAATAATTGCCGGACAGAAAGGCGGTCGCGCGCGTGTCAAAACACCCGGCAATTAGCGGAAAGCCGCTTATCTGGAGCACGCACGCCGGGAACCGCTTTGTGCCGGCCGGCGCACGAACCGCGGCGCCGCGCTGGTCCCGGACCGGAGCACACACTCCAGGCCTGGTGGTCGTTCTGCTGACATTTCCGCTCCGCACGACACTCCACTGTTCTCCTTGCTCCTCGATTTGACCGGCCAGTTTACGAACCGCATCTTGGTGACGCCAGAGGGACGCTCAGACAGTGTGAATGACGTAGTGCATCAGCCATATGTTTCGGCGTGAAGTCAAGCGCCGGTATGCCAGTCGGGAACGATAGAGCGGAGAAGCTTATGGGAAGGGGTCACCCAATAGTACGCTGGTCGACCCCCTTCCAGGACGACAACGCGACAGCAGAGGCCCCTATGTGAAGAGGTGTGAGGAATACACAAGCGCCACTCCTCGACATGTGGCGGCCCAGTTCAACAGCTGCTTCAAAATTAGAGACTTGGATAGCAGCGTTAACGTTAGGCACTCAGATAGCAGTTCAGGAAAGAGTTTCGTCAGTTTGAGATCAACAGTCACTGCAAAGACTGATTATTTTGTATATCGCCCTTTGCCTGTGACACATCTGTGTAACTTTCAAACTTAAGTATTGTATTTGATTAATTGTAATAAAATTCATTAGTACGAGTTGTTTGATGGTTTGTCTAGCGAACCGAGTAGGTGCCGGCACGGTAACTCAGCGTGTTCGGTCAGAGGGTTAGCTGCCCTCTGTAATAAAGAAACTGAGTTAATGGATCAACGGCGAACTGAAACGGGTGTCTTGCGACGTCCACCGCGAGCAGATGCAACGAACGCAAACGAACAAAATGAGATTAAAAAAAAAGTAGGCAGCGTTTCTCGACACAACATGATCAAGGACGGCGGACACCATGGCACCCCCTCCTGACAACAACAGAAATGTTTGCAATTTTAATTATATCGATTTCCAGTGGACTTCAAGGCCTAAAGTGTCTCCAAAATTGCAAAGCACTTTGGAAACCACAAGCTACGTTTAACTTCCCCGCGTCCCTAAAGCTCAATCGATCACCTAGTGTGCTGCTAAGTGAAAATGATGTCCGTCCCCGGTAGCTGAGTGGTCGCCGGCACGGTAGCTTAGCGTGTTAGGTCAGAGGGTTTAGCTACCCTCTGTAATAAAAAAAACCGAGTAAACGGTTCAACGAACAACCTGAACGACTGTCTTCGGATGTTCGCCACGAACAAATTCAACGACCAATATACAACAAAATGACAATTAAAAAAAAAAAGTGGTTAGCGCGACAGAATGTCAATTCTAACGGCCCGGGTTCGATACCCGGCTGAGACGGAGATTTTTCCCCGCTGAGGGACTGGGTATTGTGTTGTCGTAACCATCATCATTTCATCCCCATCGACGCTCAAGTCGCCGAAGTGGCGTCAGATCGAAAGACTTGCGCCCGGCGAACGGTCTACCCGACGGGAGGCCCTAGTCACACAACATTTACTTTTAGTGGTAATGCTAAAGTCTCCTTGTTGAGCGAGTTCAAAATGTTGTCATTTAACAAGGAAAATCGCCAAACAGTCGTGCATTTGGGGTTTTATTTTATTTCAGCAATTTACTATGCAATCTTCAGGCCCCATGTGCATCTCTCAAAAATAATCGATCTTGTCATAGTAGGACCATATGTTTCTGGATGTCATGAATTCGTAGTTCAAGTGCTTCCTTCGTAGACTCGACTGCACCGTACAGCCGCAGCCATCGTTTGCAGAGCGGGTGAACCACAATTTGAAATCACCCCTTATCATATTTCATTCGAAGCCTCGGACTCGGTGGGACAGTCGACAGGGTGGCTGACTGTTGCGTTGAATACTGTGAGCCATGAGGCTCATCGATCTTCACCTCCTGGTGTCATCTTCGCCTTCCTTGTTAATTCACCAAGGTCAAATGTCTGGTCTATCAACTACATACTGTCCACTGATGATAGTCCTGGAACTATGACGAAGAACTGGGAGGCCGCTAGGAAGAATATCCTGCGTGTGCATAGAAGGGAGGCAGCGAGTCACAGCAAGGGTAGGCGTCGCATCACTCTGCTCGTTGGTAGTCAGGTTTATTCGAAAAATATTTGGGCACAGAGTAAGGACGGTGATAAAACTAAATCTATGATGATACCGCGTTTTTTCGAGTCCCTGTGAAGTGACCAAGCTTCTTCCCCAATTTACGTTCCTGGTTTGTGAAAAATCCGGCGGTAAGCCGATAAGGGAGCACATTACTCAACTGAAGGTGGTAAGCAACCAGGGTGTGCGGGAGCGGTCGAGTAATGGTCCCACGATCTCCTACCCGGAAGCGTCGGTTTAAAGGGGGTGGGGAGTACTGCGCACCCTCGCAAAAGTTATTTTGTATTTTTCCGACTTTGTGTCCCTCTGGTGGAGTCGACGGTGGTATCGATTCTCTTTGCCAGAGAGTAACTTGTCGTGTGAAGGTGGTCCGCTGGGCTGTGTTTGCGCGTCAGCGAAGGGGTTCTGCGTTGGCAGCGGCACGAGCAAGGTAGCGAGGCGGTCCGGAGCTGGGAACAGACCCGTTCATGTATCGGGAAACTTATCTGATCCTGGAGTGAGAGCACTGCCTCGTTGGGGTTGAGAGCCTTTGGTGTGGAAAGAACCACGACTTCCGGATTAAAGTGTTCGCTGATCGCACTGTGCTGATGTTCGTAGACGTATTGATAGTGAACTGTGTCTACGCTTTGGGCTCCTGCGACCGTTGTCCGGAAAAGATGCTCGGCCAAAGCAAATCCGAAAGGTCTGCACAGCCCTTACTACAGTGTCGCTGCATTTACGAACGAGGACTTATTTACTCCGTGCGAAGCTGAGTAGTTATACTGTTCCATAGCGGGTGATCTGTTTATTTTAGCTGTTCTTGCTGCGAAAGTCATCATTGAGTCTGTCCTTGTGGCCTCCATTTTTGTTGTGTGTAAGTTGGGACCGGTAGTAATTGATTCATGTTACAGATTTTATCATGTCAGTTTAATGGTCTGCACAACGTATCGCCAAGAAGCGGACGCAGAACTAAACTTTGAAATAAAATATGACTGCAGGTTTATGGTGCTGTAAACCCACTGAGGTAGCCATGATGAATTCTAATACTGCGAATGAACCTTTAAGTGATCATTTTTTGTAATTCAAGAATTCGTGTGTCCTTATTTGGCGTTCATCTGAAGCCTCTCCGCGCCTAAACTTGTTTTGAAATTGTGTGGTACTTTCGCACAGTGCTTGTGAAAATCTTAAATTGTGCGACGAATGAAATTGGTGTGCGTAAAGCTTGTGAACAGGAGTACCGCTGTAATTGTTATTGACCGTTTTAAGTTCTGTTGCTAAATTGATTCCATGCGAAGATTGTTCTGAAATTTGAATTGATATCAATTTATCATAATGAATTTTGCTTAAGGATTGGTTCAAATGGCTCTGAGCACTATGGGTCTTAACTTCTGTGGTCATCAGTCCCCTAGAACTTAGAACTACTTAGACCTAACCAACCTAAGGACATCACACACAACCATGCCCGAGGCAGGATTCGAACCTGCGACCGGAGCGGTCACGCGGTTCCAGACTGTAGCGCATAGAACCGCTCGGCCACCCCGTCCGGCTTTGCTTAAGGATGCGTTTTTAAGATAACTTTAGGGATTTAAATTTTAATGTCTGGTAGTTACTTAGTTTCATCTGAAACTTTCAGTTGATATCGTTGTAATTGTCTCGAGCTTAAATATGACAAGATTGTATCACCACTATTTGCTAGCACTATTGAATCAGGGTTAATATGTAATAAAAGGTGTTGTAATGGTTACCTATTGAAAAAACAGGGGTTTTGGCAACATGTGTTTTCTGCAAATGTTGAACAGGATTTTGTTGTTGATAAATCTGTTTTAAAAACGTACCGGAATTAACGTTATCCCGACACCTTACCACTTCCTACAGTTCCTACCATGCCAGCAACCTGCCACGCTGACCACTGAGCTTCGGCTGCTACGTTTAGCACAGGGTTGTTTACAATACAGTTGCTCGAATGACGGCCTGACCACGTGGATGGGCTTTCAGATTGACAGGGAACATTTGAGACAGACGGAAGTGCACTTTCGCAAGCTGCCGTACCTGCTGTCAACTACAAATCCGACACGATTCGTGAGCCTGCAGGTAGAACTGTCAAACCACAGGAAGCTGAATAAGGGAACACAGAAAGGAAACACTGTCCCCCACAAATAGAAAGTTGGCCAGGTGAAGTAGAGCTTGCGCCCTAATGATTCCGCACAAATTTATATATGTATATAGACATTCCTGGAATGAAGGGTATTAACGGTTTTTGCCTGCTATCGACTTTAAGCTGGCAAGGTCCCGATTACAGAGATTCTAGAGCTTTCCAAAATGTCTTAATTTCAAGTTTGAAGTTATATCGTGTAAATTATAACGTTTTCAATGTTGAGGCACATTTGTTACTACACTCATGCTCATAAATTAAGGATAATGCTGATACATGGTGAAACAACGCTCTGGTGGGCAGTTTGCCGGTTTAAATCACCTCGGGTTATGACCATGCGGTGCATTTGACCTGCGGTCGTCGCACAGTGGCGCTGGCAGCAGTCCACATACGCAGAGGTGTGCTAGTGCATGTCAGAGTACGGTGTAGCGAGTAAGTGTGCAGACGTTTTCAGACGTGCTAATGGTGACTGTATGTTGAAAATGGCTCAAAGAACACATATTGATGACGTTATGAGAGGTAGAATACTAGGGCGACTGGAGGCTAGTCACACACAGGAGGTCGTAACACGGGCCCTCCGTGTGTCACATAGCGTGATCTCGAGATTATGGCAACGATTCCAGCAGACAGGAAACGTGTCCAGGCACTACAGTACGGGACGTCCACAGTGTCCAACAACACAAGAGGAACGATATCTCACCATCAGTGCCCGCAGACGGCCACGGAGTACGGCAGGTAGCCTTGCTCGGGACCTTACTGCACCCACTGGAACAGTTGCCTCCAGACACAAAGCCTACGAACGACTGAACAGACATGGTTTATTCTCCCCGCGACCCGCAAGCTGCATTCCACTGACCCCTGGTCACAGGGGAGTCCGTAAAGCCTGGTGTCAGGAACACAGTACATGGTCATTGGAACAGTGGACCCAGGTTATGTTCAAGGACGAGTCCAGGTATAGTGTGAACGGTGATTCTCGCCGGGTTTTCATCTGGCGTGAACCAGGAACCAGATACCAACCCCACAATGTTCTTGAGAGGGACCTGTATCAAGGTCGTGGTTTGATGGTGTGGGGTGAGATTATGATTGGTGCACGTACACCCCTGCATGTCTTTGACAGAGAAACTGTAACAGGTCAGGTGTATCGGGACGTCATTTTGCATCAGTATGTCCGATATTTCAAGGGGTGGGTCCCACCTTCCTCCTGATGGATGATAACGCACGGCCCCACCGAGCTGCCATCGCGGAGGCGTACCTTGAAACAGAAGATATCAGGCGAATGGAGTGGCCTGCCTGTTCTCCTGACCTAAACCCCTTCGAGCACGTCTGGGATCTCGGTCGACGTATCGCTGTACGTCTTCAAACCCCTACTACATTCTGGAGCTCCGATAGGCACTCGTGCAAGGATGGGAGGCTATGCCCCAGGAGCTGCTCGACCACCGGACCCAAAGTATGCCAACCCGTTGTGCGGCCTGTGTACGTGTGCATGGTGGTCATATTCCATATTGATGTCGGGGTACAGGCGCAGGAAACAGTGGTGTTTTGTAGCACATGTGTTTCGGGATGGGTTTTCTCAACTTTCCACAGATGACGTGGACTTACAGATCTGTGTCGTGTGTATTCCGTATGTGTCTATGCTATCATCGCAAGTTTTGTGTAGTGCCACGTTGTACGGCAGCACATTCTGCAATTATCCTTAATTTGTGAGCATGAGTGTATTAGACTTCTTCAAATAAAGTTTTGGGAAGAAGGCCTTTAAGAGCTGTATTTCTCTGAAAGACAGTTTACTGGACTTAATTGTATCCGTTTCCGTTGCTCAGTGGTCAGCGTATCTGGCTGTTATGCGGAGGACCCAAGTTCTGTTCCCGGTACTGCCAGCGATTTTTCCTTGGTGAGATGACTGGGGCGGGGAAACTCTCTGACTTGTGATGCCCGTTGAGGAGCTACTTGAGTGATAAGCAAGGAAGCTGGCAACGACTGGGACAGCAGTGTGTTGATCCCACGATCCCATGTCTTTCCGTACCACATCTGCATGACGCCATTGGCAGAGGATGACATGGCGGTCGGTCGGGATCGATCGACTCATCAGAGTTACAACGCGTAGCTTTGCATTTTGCTCTTGCTTGGGCTTTATTGTAAAACAATATAGTAAACAGTGATATAAACAAATTATTATTATATTGAAAAACATAAATTACTATTACACTGAAACATTTAATGTATTTTTATTGTTATTACTATTTTAAGCATATGTTCTACGTAAAATTTTTGAGCCTAATGGCAGGTTACGTTTCTGGAGCAGGATGGGGGAGGGTTACAGTAACAAAAGGTGACCGTCCACTCTTTCCATCCAGAACCGAATCTGATTCACTCCTGTGTACGCGCTCGTACAACATCTCCAATACTTCTTAATAATATTCAGTAACCCTAAAATAAAGCATAAGCTTTGACGAGTGACTAAATTAGGAACTGTGTCAGAGCGGAGGAAATCTCTATCTAGCCTATATGTCATCCAAAGATTTAGGAAATTAAGTAAAAACTGGTCCAGTCGATAGGTCTAAAAAGTCTTTACTGCTGTGGTGATGTTCAGCGGGGTACAAACAGTGACAACTTCAGACTACTCGACATGTCTGTGAATGTTTGTGTATGATGTGTGTGTGCACTCGGTTAATCCTTCCTTTTTCTTAGTCACTGGTGTCCTCAATAATTCTCCTCAAGTGTTAAACACCTATTATAATTCCATAACTGCGACACCAGATGGGATTACTACAGCATGCGGTTTATACCTGTTGATAACACTTACTCTTTCTCCAAGTGATTCATCATTTCACCAATACTCAGAATCTTGCGTCTTACCCAAACCACTGTGCCCTCCAGAGGATTATCGACTAGCCTTCACAGCTGTTTCCCGCCAGTGCAACAGGGAACCACTGCCTGTGTCACACGTAGACCATTCACACTTTCCTCATGCCTCCCCATTTCTCTTTCCTTCCTTCCATCTCTCCTGTTACTCTTACGCTACACTGAGGGATCAAAGATCATTAGATACCCCCAAATATTGTGTCGGACCTCTTTTTGCCCGGTGCGGTGCAGCAACGCAGCAAGTCGTCCCCTGCAGAACTATTGAGTCATGTTGCCTCTATAGCATTATATAATTGCTAAAGAGTTGGAAATGTCGTGTGGCTAGGGCCTCCCGTCGGGTAGACCGTTCGCCTGGTGCAGGTCTTTCAATTTGACGCCACTTCGGCGACCTACGCGTCGATGGGGATGAAATGATGATGATTAGGACAACACAACACCCAGTCCCTGAGTGGAGAAAATTTCCGACCCAGCCGGGAATCGAACCCGGGCCCTTAGGATTGACAGTCTGTCACGCTGACCACTCAGCTAACGGGGCGGACGCTAAAGAGTTGTCGGTATAGGATTTTGTATACGAACTGGCCTCTATATTATGTCCCGTAAATATTCGATGGGTTTCATGTCGGCCGAACTGTGGCTCAAATGGCTCTGAGCACTATGGGACTTAACATCTATGGTCATCAGTCCCCTAGAACTTAGAACTACTTAAACGTAACTAACCTAAGGACAGCACACAACACCCAGCCATCACGAGGCAGAGAAAATCCCTGACCCCGCCGGGAATCGAACCCGGGAACCCGGGCGTGGGAAGCGAGAACGCTACCGCACGACCACGAGATGCGGGCGGCCGAACTGTGTGGCCAAATCAATCTCTCGGATTGTCCAGAATGTTCTTCAGTTGCGAACAATTGTGGTGCAGTGACATGGGGGACTGTCATCCATGAAAATACCATCGTTCTTTGGGAACATTAAGTTCGTGAATTGCAGCAAATTGTACCTAAATATCCGGACATAACCATTTCTAGTCAATCACCAATGTAAACACAGCCCACACCGTTATGGAGACACCCCAGTTTGCACGGTGTTTTGCTGGCATCTTGAGTCCACGGCGTCGTGGGGTCTCCAGCACACTCAGGCCCTACTATCAGTTCTTACCAGCTGAATTTAGGACTCATCTACCCAACCTACTCTTTTCTAGTCATCTAGGATCAAACCAATAAAGTCAGGAGACCAGCAGAGGCGCTGCTGCCGATATCGTGCTGCTAGAAAAGGCACTCGCATCTTTCGTCTGTTGCCATTGCTCATTCACGCCAAATTTCGCGGCACTGTAGAAACGGATACTTTCGTCGTATGTCCCACGTTGATTTCTGCTATCATTTCATGCATTGTTGCCTGTCTTGTATCACTGACAACTCATAATCATGTTGGAAAGCCTTTCATAAGTCACCTGAGTGCAAATGACAGCTCTGCCGATACACCGCTCTTTTCTATGTTATGTACACGATACTACCACCATATGCATATGTGCATATCGCTTTTCTCTCGCTAGTGTAGAACACCAACGCCAACGATGTATCGCAGTCTCTCCAGAAGTCCGCACTAAAGAACGCTGTGTTGCTAAAAGAGATAACGAGAGATAACACACAGGAGTTTGTCTCTTATTAATCAAGTTGTCTCCCGAAGTAATTTTAATTGTCTTCTTATAAACACTGTCCCAAAACTGGACCGTGCCAACTATCAGGTTTCTTGCGAAATTTCATCCGTGTCCCTCAATGAACAATGTTCCGTTACAGCAAATTTGTCAGGCTGCTGTAACCTCATGCCAAGTCTGTTCCAAGCAACTGCCCTGAACTATGCAAATCGACCGGTCAATTTAGATATTCCCACTCTGACACAGAATTTTAGACATCCCACATCATCCTTGACAGAGCCGAGTCGTGCACTGATCTTCGCACGTTGGCGTAAAACAGTCCTGATCTCAAATTTCCTCAATATTCTCCCCAGTATAAGGAGTAAATACCACAGATCTGTGGTCCTCTTCATGCACTCCTAGGGGCGGTCCAGACTCTATAGCCCAACGAATCTGCTTCTCGGAATGATCATTTTCCTTACGCGCAGGTGTCAAATGCGCGATTTCCTGTGTTAGGCTATTAGCATCGGAAATAACGTATGCTCTGTTTGATAAAGCCCTAAGGAGGTCACTGCGGTGGTTCGGTGGGTGGTAAGTGACAATTACCAGATTAAACACAGCAGAGCCGAGGCGCTTTTTCGAATACCCGAAAAAGTGAAATGTGTTACACGAGAGTTAATGACTCCAAAGGAAAGCCAAAGCAAATTTTTAAGTAAGCGTAACATAGTCGAGCTGGTTTACGCGCCACATACCACAAAGTTGTGCAGCGCTGCGTTGCAAATCACGCTGAGGAGCACGTTCCGTGACATATAAGCTTGTTACTGAGCGTACACCAACTAGCTGGGAACCTTGTGTGGCATGCTCCACAATGATAAACACGTTCCTTGTGAGGACGGTATAAGAGTGCGTTCATTTCTCTCGCAACAGCGACACCACGGAATCTCCAAAGACCGACGAGAAAAAACTTCACAGACTTCTTCGGTACAACTGCCATCCTTTCCACTGGATTATGTTCTGCCAGTCTCTCTTTCATTTTCCATACAGTCATAAGTACGTTTTGTACTACTGTGTGTTCCTAGGTCAGTTTATTTACGTATTTGCTTTCCAGTCTGCCCTAATCAGTCCCAGCATGCAACTCACCGTTGCCCGCCGAGTGACCCCGTTCTTACACAATTTTCGCATTAGCTGTTCACATACCACAACCTTCATCCAAAACAGTTAAAACACACGGAATATAAAGCTTACGTTTCAAATAAATCTCGGAATCATAGTTTTGAAAACTCAGCTTATAGACATATTGCTAATTCATACTTAAGGGTTCCTTCTCTAACTTAGTTCCACATTTTCATGTGGTCTATACTGTTTTACCCAATTCTAAAGACCGATAGTTCTTTTATCGTGTTTGTAATCCAATGTATTTTCTATGCGTTTGGTGACATTTTAAGCGACTACCTTGCACATTACGGACTGGAAGTTAACAGATCCATTATTATTCACGTCTTATCTGTATACTTTCCTGTGAGGGGTAACACTTCCAGCATTGCTCCAGTTTTGCGGAAGTGATCTCTATCTCAGGTATTCTGTTATTAGTTTTACGATTTTCTTTTCTTGTCATTATCTTCCAGGTGTAATGATTAATTGGCTAGTATTTTTAAACTTCGACGAATGAAAATAACTTCCTAAATGTTGAATCAGGAATAAAACTTGTACGTTACTGGCCAGAGCTGTACTCAGATTAATTTGACTCATACAGAAAAAATTATTTAAGGGGGAACGTATGCGAAGTTGCAATACTTCGAAAAAGTCTTATAAAATCCAAATTTTTCACGTCAGTGTAACTAAATGAGGCACAGTTTTAAGGAATGTTACAAGGATACACCCATAGATTTTCATGCTTATTGAATCTGTATGTTTTTAATTATAATCAACTGAAATTTTGTCAGCAGGTTGAATACAAATGTTCCTCTCCTGAAAAATCTGTCCGAACGAAATTAATGTATTTTCCTACAAAGTTTGATGTAACATAATTACAAACAACGGTGGAACAGAATATTGATACCTTCTTTTCCTAGATTTTTACAGCTCTACAAATTTCTGTGAAAAAATATCAAATTTTAGCGCTTTTCTTTTACATCATTTCCTTACTAGTGCAGTAAATGAGAATACCTTCCACAGCATGTTTCACTGTAGTATTCACTAATTACGAGGCAAATTTGAGTACTATACTGTCAATGGTTTGTGAGGGAAAGGTACATAAAGTTGCCAAAATGCGAGTTACGAGAAACCTGAATCAAAGATTTGACAAAGTTTGTATTAGTACTTACCTTACTTGAGTGAACTAGTGCAAACCATAAGCATTCTCCTCTTCATCCTCAAGCATTCTTTTGTTTGCTTGTGCTCATAGGTTAACCTGATTTTCAAACCGAGTAATAATGTCAGCTGCATCAATTCTCCTGTTATCAATTTCCTTCAAAATCGACAGTGTGAAAGCCCTTGTATCAATTCGTAGCCTCTGTAGGCGGTCAAGATTAACTCAGTTAAAAACGAAAAAAGCGTCACATGCTGCAACTTCATAGCGGTTGCGGAAATGAATGTTGTTGGGGGCATGGTTTTCCTATCAGAGACATGTAACTTCCAGTAAGATTTTGTGTTTTTCCATGCACACATTTTTGCAGAAGTTCTAGATCTGCTAAACTCCGAAATATTCCTCACATTGTGACTGCGTAAAACAGGACGAAAACCGCTGGAATAAATAATATGAGGAAATGGAGAACAACAAAGGAATTGCCCCCGTGCAAGCTTTTGTTAATTATTATTTTTATCTTGCTTAGAAGTGGAACTGGAACGTAATATTAAGGAAATGAAATTTCAGTACCATGTAGCAAATGAAGATGCCCCCCCCCCCACCCAAAAAATCAGTTTTGGTCGCTTTCGCGTGCGTTCCCCCTTAAAAACGTTCACTTTATAATCAAATCCGACATGAACTCAGATTTTTCTGGATTCATTGAACACATTATCTAAAAGCGTTTTATTTCAACATTAATTTACTGACGAGTTAATTCTCCGAAACAGAAAATCTTTCTTATTAGAGCTGTGATTGTGCGCAACGGACGAAGTCTTCGCTTTGTCTGTACTGCACGTCGTAAACTCGTACAGCGACACATTTACTTCCTACTTTGAAAGCGAACACATTCATCTCCCTTGCACACGGTTCTGCCTGTTAAAAGAGCGGAGTTATGACCATGGGGAAAATATGTAAAGATACGGGTTTGGGTTTAAAAAACCACTACAAGATGGGGTAAAAATCAGTTTCTATTGTATGTAAATCAAATTATTAATGGCAAAGAGATTCGAATTATGGACAATGTATACATTGTAATAGTAAAGGCACACAGTGTGTGTCTATATATTACTGAAATTGTAGTCCTCGCGAACTCATATGCTAACAATAATTACAAAAGCTACCGACAAAATACATTGAGGCAAAGCATGAGTGGCTGTAAAGAAATATTACGAGAGCACACAACGTCCATTAGGGCCAGAACGTGTGTCGTATTACGAACTGGCCTCTGTCCGCGTTAAGCGTCAAGTGCGAGACCCGAGAAAACCAACTAACCGAAATTCCACGACCATAATACGTCCAGATTATGGTTTTAATTTAGTCTGACAGTTAACACAAATAACAGGGATTATCAAAAACTATACTGAACCCACACAGGAGTTCCACAACGTGCTTCCCATAAAGTTGCTTACGACAAGTCTATTGCGATAGTAAGTTGGTATCGTCAAAAAAACTCTGCATTCACTCTCTCCTTTTACATAACAGGTTCGCCTCTCTAAACGTGTACAAGAACAACGAAGGTTTCCGTTAGCGATCCAAAGCACGGCCTATCTGAGGCGGCCGCAACCAGTCTATCTCAGTTCAGCAAACAAGTGTGCGCCAGCACGGAGAGCTAAACATGCTTTTCCGCAACGGAAGATGAAGTCGCAATCCCCGACCGGTTTCACCGAGAAAACAAACTAACGCACGTGTGTCTCTGGCCAAAGACTTTCCTGCCTCAGGTATGTCGATAGTGTTACGGTATCTCTGTTTCAACAAATACTTCACCGACAAAACAAACTAACGTACGTGTTTCTCTGGCCAAAGACTTTCCTGCTTCAGGTATGTCGATAGTGTTACGGTATCTTTGGTTCAACAAATACTTTGCGTGCTGAAGACTGGAATAGTACTACCACAATGATGAACATACGAGTGATAAGTACTGTATATGTAGGCAGCTCAGCCAACTTCCACCATTTCTGCTCAAATGTCCCTGCATTATTACGGATTTCAGCAAGAGTTTCCTTATATATAGTGTACACGTAGTCGAGAAGACTAACACCACTAACATGTATCATTTTTTGTATTTGAAGTTACATTCTAGATCCAAAGGTGCTATATAGAGACAATCAAAGATATAACGTCCGTACTCCGATGTAATAGAAATCATAATCCATAATACTTCACCGATTCCTTACCTCCAGGTGCGTTTACTTTCTTCATACCTGGAATGGCTTTGCACATATCATTTGGTATTCACTGCCGCATGTAGTTATTATTTGTCTGCGTTTCTTGGTTCAAATGGCTCTGAGCACTATGGAACTCAACTGCTGTGGTCATAAGTCCCCTAGAACTTAGAACTACTTAAACCTAACTAACCTAAGGACATCACACACATCCATGCCCAAGGCAGGATTCGAACCTGCGACCGTAGCGGTCGCGCGGTTCCGGACTGTAGCGCCTAGAACCGCTTGGCCACCCCGCCCGGCTCTGCGTTTCTGATACCTCGCTTGAACTATGTAAGCTTTTGAAGAAAATTCGAATTTTACTTACTGGGATCCTTCAAAGGAATAAACTGAAGGTTTTAGGGTATAAACTGAAGGTTTTAGGGTGTGAAGATGATAATATTGTGCATACTGGAAAAACTAAAACAGAGATTTGACAGTTATTATTTGTGGAGCTCGTAGAAGTTGCGTCGAAACTTGGCCTGAAATTAAACGATCAGAAAAAAATACATGGCAGTTCAAAGACGCAGAGATGAACAAGACAACCAATCGTATCTAATAATCGAGAAACATAGATTCGAACGCGTCGAACAGTTCAAATTTCTGCTCGCAGGGGTGGACGGACAAAATCAGAGCCAAGCAAAAGTGAAAATGAGACTCCAAAGCGCTAACATAGCATATTAGTGCATACAAAAACTTCTAGGGTCTATAACACTGACAAGGAAAACTGAAATGAAGCTATATAGCACAATCGTCAGACCAGCCCTAACCTGTGGAGTTCAATTAAAATGTAACAACACCACTTAAAATTACTCGTATTCGAAAATAAAGTGCATAGGAAAATCTTTGGTCCATACTACGATTATGGATCGCAAACCTGGAAGAGAAGACTTAATACAAAAATCTGTAGGCTATCACAACCAGTAACAATTGTGACCATAATAAATCGAGGAGAGCCGGCCGGTGTGGGCGAGCGGTTCTAGGCGCTTCAGTCTGGGACCGCGCGACCGCTACGGATGTGTGTGTTGTCCTTAGGTTGGTTAGGTCTAAGTAGTTCTAAGTTCTAGGGGACTGATGGCCTCAGATGTTAAGTCCCATAGTGCTCAGAGCCAAATCGAGGAGACTTCAGTGGGCAGACCATCTGACGAGAATGAAAGAGGATCAGGTGGTTTCAAGAACGTTCGTGGAGAAGTTATATGGTAAGAGATCAAGGACAAGACCGAGGAATACATGGAAAAATGAAATTAATTTATTAATTAATGCAACAAGATGACCGTAAGTAATGGACAGGAAGCAATGCAACGGAGAAGGATTTAAAGTAAAAGTTGAGATCGGCGCGGGAGCGCCGAGTCCCTAAGAAGAAGAAGAAGAAGAAGAAGAAGAAGGTGTTAATTGCTGTGCCTTCTGTGCTGACGAAATGTGATGTCCACCTTCCATCGGCTCATGTTTTGTTTCCTTAGCAGTCTGGATCTAATCATTTTTTTCTCCTTTACCAATTTTTCACTGCGCTATGTTACATCCTTTCGACAACATTCCGAATATTGTAGTTTAGTTTCATTCAACATATTCTGTTATGTTCCTGTCTTCGATTTGTTGAAATTCTCCCCTTCTCCTTTGAAGCTGCCTTGCTCCATTTGAGATTTTCTTTTCTTTCGATTTCTTGGTATCTACCATATCTTTTATGCTTTAAGACACTTGGTGAGCTATTTTTACTGGGAAAAATTATGTTGTAAAGCATATGTCAATAATTAATTTGAACAGTTCCATCATTCAAGAACATAGACCTTGTACAAAAGCGACAATTAAGTTACTGAATCTTTCCACAGAGATGTTTACTACAGTGAATGTTACTCGTTTTATTGATCAACGTCCCATATTGCCACAGGTTTTATGTGTAATCGTCAGTCCTGCGCATGATGTGAAGTAACTAACGATTGTAAAACTCAGACCGTTGTATCCGCTTCGTAAGTCGACTCTTGCTTTATTTGCATAGCGGCAAGAAACTGTTCACAATCTGGCAGTGAGATCAGACTGTTACTGTGTACAGTTACGTACGCACTCGCTGGCCACGGAGCACGTTTCCCTTCGCGGCTAGCGTTCGTAACCTCGCGCCAGACTGCGGAGAACTCCGCTGCCGAAACGAGGTGTTCGGCGCTGCTCCCTGTAACGCGCGCCGTGTTTTCGACGTGTTCGTGCGGTTGCGGCGGAAAATCGACCCGTGTTTTGCGCCCAGAACGAGGTATTCATTTCGCGGTAAGACGTGCGAAGGCAGAGGTTCCGTGTTCATCAGGCCAGAAAATTGGTTACCTTGTCCCAAGTACGAAACTAATTTAGACGCCGAAAAAAGAAGAAAATGCGAACGCCAATGTGGTCCAGCTTACGCAGGTAGCAGGCCTAAGCGGCGACGATCTGACCGGGTACTCAAATAGGAAATGAGAGGTCGTTTCTCGCCCGGGCGTCTGCTCTCCCTCCCCCCCTCTCCCCCGCACCCTCCCCACACAACCCCTGCCGACGTCCCCTGCAGTGGCGTGTCGTCACGTATCAACTGCTGACAATGATAGTATCCTCAGTAACTGCCTTCTTGCAGCATGTTTGCCGTGGTGCATTTATGAATATAAAAGCTTTCGTAACAACGACATTCCCTTTGCGTGGACGGTGACTGATTTATTTTTCTATTTTGTTTTTTTAGACTCAGTCGACTTTTTGTCATACCGTCATAGCATGTTTCGGCCTTCAAAAGCCGTCTTCAGAAGCGATGGGCAGCATCTGATGAGCAAGTATTCATGCATTGTCAACGTTGAGATGGTCTTTGAAGGCCGAAACCGGTTATGGTTGCATTACAAAAACGCGATTGGGTAAAAAAAAATTGTTTGTTCTATGGATGTAAATGAGAAGCAGGAGGCACTAGTTACAGAACAGGAGGTAGCTGCACCATTCAAAATACAGTCAAGAAAAACGTTGTACCCACGAAAATCTAAATCTGTTATACAAGTTAAAGATGGGTCAACGCCTGAAACGCGTTCTTGCAGTTAATAAAGGTATCAAAAGAAACAAAGCTTGTGACAGTTCGAGTAGTCTAGTCACTGACCTAGAAGCCACGTAGGGGGTGTCAACTGTCGGTCTGGTGGAAGAGCAAGCCCGGGTATGCAGAGCTCACCGGTGGGAGAAAGGGGGGGGGGATGAGGCGATTGGAGAGGACAAAATGGTGACTATATTGAACAAAATAAGATGGATATTATATTGTCTCAGAAAATTCATTATAAGCCTTATAAAATTGACAGAATGAAACCACTCCATAACATGAGACGAATTCATTTCGATTTAAAGTGCGATTTTGAGATCAGTTTTAAGAATTTTAGAATTATTTGCAATTTTTAATAGTATGCTAGAAATCAGAGATTAATCAGAATTAAACCATTAGAATGAACACAGAATATGTGTTATCAAATTAAAGCTGACAACCTCATCAAACACTAAAACACTCTAAATTTCGACTCCTGCATCTGTATGAAAAGTTGCAAACAAAAAATGGTTCAAATGGCTCTGAGCACTATGCGACCTAACTTCAGAGGTCATCAGTCGCCTAGAACTTAGAACTACTTAAACCTAACTAACCTAAGGACATCACACACATCCATGCCCGAGGCAGGATTCGAACCTGCGACCGTAGCAGTCGCGCAGTTCCGGACTGAGCGCCTAGAACCGCTAGACCAAAGCGGCCGGCAAAAGTTGCAAACAATTTTATATAATATACACTACTGGCCATTAAAATTGCTACACCACGAAGATGACGTGCTACAGACGCGAAATTTAACCGACAGGAAGAAGATGCTGTAATATGAAAATGATTAGCTTTTGAGAGCATTCACACAAGATTGGCGCCGGTGACGACACCTACAACGTGCTGACACGAGGAAAGTTTCCAACCGATTTCTCATACACAAACAGCAGTTGACCAGCGTTGCCTGGTGAAACGTTGTTGTGATGCCTCGTGTAAGGAGGAGAAATCCGTACCATCACGTTTCCGACTTCGATAAAGGTCGGATTGTAGCCTATCGCGATTGCGGGTTATCGTATCGCGACATTGCTGCTCGTGTTGGTCGAGATCCAATGACTATTAGCAGAATATGGAATCGGTGGGTTCAGGAGGGTAATACGGAACGCCGTGCTGGACCCCAACGGCCTCGTATCACTAGCGGTCGAGATGACAGGCATATTATCCGCATGGCTGTAACGGATCGTGCAGCCACTTCTCGATCCCTGAGTCAACAGAAGGGGACGTGTGCAAGACAACCACCATCTGCACGAACAGTTCGACGACGTTTGCAGCAGCATAGACTATTAGCTTGGAGACCATGACGCTGCATCATAGACAGGAGCGCGTGCAATGGTGTACTCAACGACGAACCTGGGTACATGAATGGCAAAAAGTAATTTTTTCGGATGACTCCAGGTTCTGTTTACAGAATCATGATGGTCGCATCCGTGTTTGGTGATATCGCGGTGAACACACATTGGAAGCGTGTATTCGTCATCGCCATACTGGCTTATCACCCGGCGTGGTTGTATGAGGTGCCACTGGTTACACGCCTCGGACACCTCTTGTTCGTATTGACGGCACTTTGAACAGTGGACGATACATTTCAGATGTATTACGACCTGTGGCTCTACAATTCATTCGATGCCTGCGAAACCCTACATTTCAGCAGGATAATGCACGACTGCATGTTGCAGATACTGTACGGGCCTTTCTGGATACAGAAAATGTTCAACTGCTGCTCTGGCCAGCACATTTTCCAGGTCTCTCACCAATTGAAAACTTCTGGTCAATAGTGGCCGAGCAACTGGCTCGTCACAATACCGTTGATGAACTGTGGTATCGTGTTGAATCTGCATGGGCAGCTGTACCTGTACACGCCATCCGAGCTCTGTTTGACTCAATGCCCAGGCGTATCAAGGCCGTTGTATTAAATCTTAATGGACGTGCGAATAATAAAAAGAAAAACATTTGCATGGGGGAACATGTATTTAGAGTGTAGAAAGATGCACTCTCTTAAAGCAGGCCCTACATATTTTATGAATTTAGCGTAACTATTTCAAATTATAATTCCCGATGTAAGGATGTTCAGGAAATTTTCTAATAACTTATATAATACTGTATTGGTTTTGGAATCAGAGGTAAGAAAATGGTCGTAATGCCTACTGGATTGCTTTACAATCTTGTGTGTGTGTGTGTGTGTGTTTGTTAATTTTGAATGGCGGTCATTGTTTCAATATTTAACATGGATTCAATAATGTATGACGTCACAGAAAGTATTGAAGGGCTGGCAGCAATGCATACGCGATGTTTGGTCTTTGGTTTCCAGTCCTTCGTCTGGGTAGGCTTTTGTCTTTTACGAGCGACATTGTGTCGGCGGCTGTGCTTGGTGCAGTCAAGATAGTCTGGGCGCTGAAGCAGCTGCGGCTAGCAAAATAATCCTATCTTGTTTCTGGTCCCGACCTCTGAAATAATTTTGGTGAATACAGGCTCATACTTTAAATTTTCCTTGGACTTCGTATATTTGACAATGGTTTATAGTGATTATTTGGAATAAGTTCTAGTATTTATGTTGTGATTAATAGTGAAAGACTATGCTGTCGGATTTTGAGTATTTGGTTGCAAATTTCATGATTAATGGAGTATTAAACGATATTTGTACGAATTTACGTTGCTCTGCTGCACTACTTTATAATTATTTGTCTTTGTTTTCATTTGACTCCACAATAAACTGTGTCAGGGCACGATTTGGAGATGTCAGAATTATTTGCAATAAACATTTATTAGTGTTAAATGATAATTATTCTGCTTCGACAACACTATTAATCACATGCAGCTTCGTTATTTATAGATTAGTTTGTTAACCAGTGTACTACATTATAAGTGTCTAAGGGTCAGTTACTTTATAAATGCATTTGCCTTAAGCCGCTAGTGTACAGCCTACCCCTACGACAATGAAACAGCCGAAGCTAATAGACTTGGTTGTGCATTGACCACGGCAAAAGCGGATTATAAATCCCCCAGTGCAGTTGTAAGCCGACTGCTGTTCTACTTCAAGTATTTCAGAACTTTTCATTTGCCCCTGTGTGAGACGTTCGTGTATTTATGTTTTAATTAGTCTATGTTCAAACTTGTTGGTGTGCTCCTTACAACCGCTTTTCAAATAATTATCCACTCTAGTCAACTGTTCTTTCCTGTGTAACAGAATTACAGTGTAATTGGTACATCTCATAGGTATTTATTTCTTCTTGCTAAACTTCAATTCCCTTTCCAAATTTAGTTTCTCTTGCTGTTTGCTCAATATACAGATAAATGGTTCAAATGGCTCCAAGCACTATGGGACTTAACGTCTGAGGTCATCTGTCCCCTAGACATAGAACTACTTAAACCTAATTAACCTAAGGATATCACACACATCCATGCCCGAGGCAGGATTAGAACCTGCGACTGTAGCAGCAGCGCTGTTCCGGACTGAAGCGCCTAGAACCGCTCAATATACAGATAAAATACATCTACTTTTACTATGAATGGTGTCCGAAACTCTTTAACGTCAAGCGTGTATGGAGGTTGAGGATTCAAAATGCAGGACTTTCAGACACGAAACTAGAGATCTAAAATTAATGTTGATTTTTTTTTACTGGTGTAAACAATTTACACGTGTTGCGAAATGAACTCCAGACAGGTCTTTGCAACCAAACAAGTGGTGACTGGTCCAGATACCGCGGTGATTCTGCATCTAGATGCTGGAAGACAGCTGGCACAGTACCTCGCGATGTGGCGTTCTGCTGTCAGCGGCTGACTGGGTCGCTGCACGGTGTAGCACAACGCGGAGCATCCACAGCCAGCCGAGTGATGGGAGCCTTCCATCTGTCATAACACTGTTGGCTGTAGTGGATATAAATTCTTCCACCTCTGGTGGTAGCAGCATTCCTTTGGCGTCGTTCATTCGACCGACGCGGCCTCTGCGCCAGTCGTTGATCGAATGTATGACTAAGCTGCCGCAGCCTCAACGAGCAGCATACATCACGAGGTGAAGGCGCCGATTTACGAGCCGTCAGACAGCTGTGATGGTTCCGGGCTTCGAACTGGATCTGCTGAGGTGAGGCCCCCCACTGGGAACGTCAAGGGCTGCCTACTCGCCACGACTGGTCCCTGGGCCGCTAAAATGCAGTGATGGAAACAACCGAGTGAAAACAGTCATTCGGTTGTTGGAAAATAATCGGAGTATTCGGCTGTAGTTTTACGAATCGGTCGAATTATTCATTGTTTTGAGTACAACCAGTCTGTGAGAGCAACCGAAGGAAAACAGTCGTTCAGTTGGTCGGACTACTCATTCTTTTGACTGAAACAAATCTGTGGGAGCAGCCAAATGAAAAGGATCGAGTAAGACGGTTGTAGTTTTACGTGTCAGTTGGATTACTATTCATTTACTTTTCGAGGGAAAGCAGTTGAATGAAAACATTGCAACCTCCCAACAGAAAAGTTCCGCAACCTCCCAACAGTAAAAAATATAATTATGACACTGTCATTTAGTGTAACCACCCAACAGATAATTTCCGTAACCTACCAAAAATAAAATGTGACTAATGTCTCAATAAAAGAATGTGACTCATAGATAACCTTTCAATAATTGAGAGTGAATTTAAACTGGTGAATTTTGGACGTCAGCAGCGCTGCGTCATGGCCCTGAAACATCATTCTGAATAAATTAAAAATTCATACCTCAATATGGTCGCTAGATAACGCGTATATATCTGCTCCTATAAGAATTTTTTTTTGCACGGCCCTGCGCAATGCTGGCCGACGGATTTGTCATGTATAAAAAGGAACAACTGATTTTTCTTTACAATAATCAGGATGACCATGGATTGGAGAAATTAGTAAATTCTTTAAATTGAAATGAATGATTGTCAAAAGTTACTTTTTATGAGAAAGATTATTATTAAGAGATTTTTTAAAACATTTACATGGGACTTAATATAACAATACTACATATGCGCGAGGCTGCTTTTACCTTATACTACAACGCTCAAGGCACCGCAATGGCTCCACCACGACCGGCCCAGCCAACACGATACACCAGACTGCTAGCTACTACTTACTCCTACTACTACACAGTTTGTACTGCTGACATCACTGCTCTCTGGTCTGAGATTCTCTTATAGCTTACATATCGCAGGCAGCGCGTGAGCAGTCCATCGAAATTACATCTGCTCCAGTGCGCTAGCAACAAATTCCTTAATCATGGACATCTTACATAACCCTCCACTGGGGGGGGGGGGAGGGGGGCAAAAATTTGGCAGCGATGGTGAGTCAATTGGACTTGCCATGAGCAACAAATTTTTCTATAAGCTATTTAACTTACTAAGTCTACAGTCACAGAATATATACATATATAAATATTATTGATAAATAATGTAAGTACAGAACATACTAAGAAATGAAATAGAGTGCAAATGCACTGAGTACAGAATATATTAAGAAATGACAAAGTGTATACGCAATGAGTACAAAATATATTAACAAATGACATAAAGTGCACACACACTGTAAAAGTCTTTAGTATTTTTACATGAATTTAATATATCAGGGAGTGAAATAAAGTGCACTCACAATGTAAAAGTCTTTAGCATTTTTACAAGAACTGAATACATCAGGAAATGAAATAAAGTGCACACGCATTGTATAAATCTCTAGCATATTTAGGAGAACTGATCATATTAACAAATGAAATGAAGTACACACGTACTGTATAAGTCTTTATCATATTTAGGAGAACTGATCACATTAACAAATGAAATGAAGTGCACACACACTGTAAAAATCTTTAGCATATTTAGGAGAATTGATCATATTAACAAATGAAATGAAGTGCACATGCACTGTAAAAATCTTTAGCATATTTAGGAGAAATGATCATATTAACAAATGAAATGAAATGCGCACACACTGTAAAAATCTTTAGCATATTTAAGAACTAGGAAAGGAATGGGATTGATAGCATCATGGTTGTAGCACAGTGAGTTGCAAATAGCTGCACTGAAAGTCCATATCTTTCTACAGAAGCACAACACCAAGTGAGACAATCTGAAGTTCTCTTCCTGAAGTATTTATCAGTGTAGCAAAGACACTGAAATGTGGCATTAATATTGTATGTTATCATTTTGGTAGTACATTAGGTACACCAAACAGTAGGGCCATAATAAAATTTCCATCGTTCAAGGTGGTGGACAGCTTGATATGTCAACACCACATTCTTGTAGAATCCATACACTTACATCAACGTAGAATTAGTGCAAAAACCAAATATAGTGCTCCATGATCATGAGGATGGACAGGACATACGGATATTGCAGTAATTGCTGGTAATTAGGTCAAAAGGTGAAGGATACTTTAAGTCTTATGCTAGTCATCATTCAGAATTACACTAGTGTATCAAACGATTTGAATTATTATTGGCACTCATTGGCTAGTTACTGAACATTTCTGTAATATGTATGGAGTATTACTGAACATCTAATTACTGTAATTATTGGCATAGCATATATGCATAAGTCATCTTATAACAATAATCATTGGCATTCATTTATGCATAAGTCCTCTCATCACAGTAATCATTGGCATACATTTATGCAATGTTACAAAACATCATTCATAAGTCATCTCATTACAGTAATCATTGGCATCATACATCATCTGATTACAGTAATTATTGGCACTCATTGGCCAGTTACAAAGCATTTTTATGCATTATTCTGAAGTCATCATTCAAAACAAGAGTTAATTATTGGCATAGCATTTATGCATAAGTCTTCATATTTCAGTAATCATTGGCATCATAAGTCATCTCATTACAGTGATTATTGGCATAGCATTTATAGAGTATAACAAAATATTATTTACAGAAATTATTCACATAGTATTTACGCATAAGTCATCATATTACAGTAATCATTGGCATTCAGTTATGCATAAGTCATCTCATTACAGTGATCATTGGTATAGTATTTATACAGTATTACAAAACATCATTCAGTATTATTCAGATGTCATCATTCAAAGCAATAGTTATTGCTTGTAGCAACAAGCTATTGGTGTTTATATATGATATCATGTAAGTGACATAAGACATATTTAAAATGTAAGACATTGTAACTATTACTCAATGTCTGTAGTCCAATAACATAGACAGAATGGAATCAATACATCAGAAAAATTTGCATTAAATTTAGGAATAGAAATATATCTTTAACTGGTAGCATTATTTAGTTATGTACTGATAATAGAAGGGACTGGTAATAACATTTTTGTGTGCTAGCAATGCATTGCATTGGGAACTATAGTCAATTGCTGGGGCATGAAAATATTTGTTTTTGACTTATTGCTGGAGATGAGGATTAATAACGTCATTCGTCATGAGTCCACTGTAGCAAGATTATGAAACAAGTAGAGGATATGTGATCACATTCATGAATGATACACACAACTGGGTAAAAAAATGCAAGTATTAGAACAGGTTTCATAACTAAGTGCTTATAGCATATTAATATCATGAAAAGATTCTCCTGGAAAAAAATAGAAAATGGATTATTGACCTGAAAGAAAAAATGTATATTATGCTGAAAAGTAGTGAACTTCGAATTAACAGGTAATGAAACGTGTACTCTAGGAGTCTTTCCCAAAACATTCAGTCATTATAATATGCGACATAAGACATACTGTCAAAAGGAACTGCAACAAATACTTAAATAACTAAATAGCATTTCTTAACTAATAGAAATTATATAAACTCCCACATTATCATCATCTGCAAAGAAAAACTTTATTATTCATATTACCATAACTTCATGATTACCATCATCTGCAAAGAAAAACTTTATTATTCATATTACCATATTCTTCATATAGCTATTCATCATCATTTATTATCATCTGCAAAAAATAGACACTTCATTATTCATATTCATATTACCATTTACTTCATACAACTATTCATTATCATTCATTACTTCCTATAGTATAGAGTTTCTTACTTCTAACATATTTCATCACTAAAATTAACATGTGTAGTTCTGTCTGACAGCCTGCAATAATCGTCTCGTATTCTGAAAGAAAAATAATTAGTCAAGAGTGCTATCATACGATGTGTATAGTATATTCTTGTTAATGCTTGTTAATTCTGATCCATGTACTCTTCATGACAAGTTATTGCATTTTCTTTCGTTCATTCCGAAGGTGAAATTCCCATTTCATAGTAAACCACTGTGGTTTCTTTAATTTATTTCTTTTACACGTCATTGATTTCTGAAAATGATGAATATGGATTAATATCTTGCATTTAAATCATATACCCATTAAATGAAAACTTGTCTCTATTGATATAACTAAGCACACAGCATAGCATGACAGAGAACATATTAGGTCAAAAACATAGACAGTTTTCAAGTGCAAAAATGTACGCACAGTATCATAATGTAGTAGAAAAAAATGTAGAATAGTATAGATATAGAGGTATCATAAGGAAAAACGTCAAAGTCAACTGGTGTTCGTTACATCTTAAAGATTTCGTAGTGAATACAGAGAAAAATTCTACTTTCGATAAGAAAATCATCATGTTGTTGTTGTGGTCTTCAGTCCTGAGACTGGTTTGATGCAGCTCTCCATGCTACTCTATCCTGTGCAAGATTCTTCATCTCCCAGTATCTACTGCAACCTACATCTTTCTGAATCTGCTTAGTGTATTCATCTCTTGGTCTCCCTCTACGATTTTTACCCTCCACACTGCCCTCCAATGCTAAATTTGTGATCCCTTGATGCCTCAAAACATGTCCTACCAACCGATCCCTTCTTCTAGTCAAGTTGTGCCACAAACTTCTCTTCTCCCCAATCCTATTCAATACCTCCTCATTAGTTACGTGATCTACCCACCTTATCTTCAGCATTCTTCTGTAGCACCACATTTCGAAAGCTTCTATTCTCTTCTTGTCCAAACTAGTTATCGTCCATGTTTCACTTCCATACATGGCTACACTCCATACAAATACTTTCAGAAACGACTTCCTGACACTTAAATCTATACTCGATGTTAACAAATTCCTCTTCTTGAGAAACGCTTTCCTTGCCATTGCCAGTCTACATTTTATATCCTCTCTACTTCGACCATCATCGGTTATTTTACTCCCTAAATAGCAAAACTCCTTTACTACTTTAAGTGTCTCATTTCCTAATCTAATTCCCTCAGCATCACCCGACTTAATTCGACTACATTCCATTATCCTCGTTTTGCTTTTGTTGATGTTCATCTTATATCCTCCTTTCAAGACACTGTCCATTCCGTTCAACTGCTCTTCCAAGTCCTTTGCTGTCTCTGACAGAATTACAATGTCATCGGCGAACCTCAAAGTTTTTACTTCTTCTCCATGAATTTTAATACCTACTCCGAATTTTTCTTTTGTTTCCTTTACTGCTTGCTCAATATACAGATTGAATAACATCGGGGAGAGGCTACAACCCTGTCTTACTCCTTTCCCAACCACTGCTTCCCTTTCATGCCCCTCGACTCTTAT
This sequence comes from Schistocerca cancellata, assembly GCF_023864275.1. Classification (NCBI taxonomy): domain Eukaryota; kingdom Metazoa; phylum Arthropoda; class Insecta; order Orthoptera; family Acrididae; genus Schistocerca; species Schistocerca cancellata. The sequence continues at coordinate 601,607,159 of NC_064631.1, read as the reverse complement.
AACTGCCATCTGGTTTCTGTACAAACTGTAAATAGCCTTTCGCTCCCTGTATTTTACCCCTGCCACCTTCAGAATTTGAAAGAGAGTATTCCAGTTAACATTGTCAAAAGCTTTCTCTAAGTCTACAAATGCTAGAAACGTAGGTTTGCCTTTTCTTAATCTTTCTTCTAAGATAAGTCGTAAGGTCAGTATTGCCTCACGTGTTCCAACATTTCTACGGAATCCAAACTGATCTTCCCCGAGGTCGGCTTCTACCAGTTTTTCCATTCGTCTGTAAAGAATTCGCGTTAGTATTTTGCAGCTGTGACTTATTAAACTGATAGTTCGGTAATTTTCACATCTGTCAACACCTGCTTTCTTTGGGATTGGAATTATTATATTCTTCTTGAAGTCTGAGGGTATTTCGCCTGTCTCATACATCGTGCTCACCAGATGGTAGAGTTTTGTCATGACTGGCTCTCCCGAGGCCATCAGTAGTTCAAATGGAATGTTGTCTACTCCCGGGGCCTTGTTTCGACTCAGGTCTTTCAGTGCTCTGTCAAACTCTTCACGCAGTATCTTATCTCCCATTTCGTCTTCATCTACATCCTCTTCCATTTCCATAATATTGTCCTCAAGTACATCGCCCTTGTATAAACCCTCTATATACTCCTTCCACCTTCCTGCCTTCCCTTCTTTGCTTAGAACTGGGTTGCCATCTGAGCTCTTGATATTCATACAAGTGGTTCTCTTCTCTCCAAAGGTCTCTTTAATTTTCCTGTAGGCAGTATCTATCTTACCCCTAGTGAGATAAGCCTCTACATCCTTACATTTGTCCTCTAGCCATCCCTGCTTAGCCATTTTGCACTTCCTGTCGATATCATTTTTGAGACGTCTGTATTCCTTTTTGCCTGCTTCATTTACTGCATTTTTGTATTTTCTCCTTTCATCAATTAAATTCAATATTTCTTCTGTTACCCAAGGATTTCTATTAGCCCTCGTCTTTTTACCTACTTGATCCTCTGCTGCCTTCACAACTTCATCCCTCAGAGCTACCCATTCTTCTTCTACTGTATTTCTTTCCCCCATTCCTGTCAATTGTTCCCTTATGCTCTCCCTGAAACTCTCTACAACCTCTGGTTCTTTCAGTTTATCCAGGTCCCATCTCCTTAAATTCCCACCTTTTTGCAGTTTCTTCAGTTTCAATCTGCAGTTCATAACCAATAGGTTGTGGTCAGAATCCACATCTGCCCCAGGAAATGTCTTACAATTTAAAACCTGGTTCCTAAATCTCTGTCTTACCATTATATAATCTATCTGATACCTACTAGTATCTCCAGGATTCTTCCAGGTATACAACCTTCTTTTATGATTCTTGAACCAAGTGTTGGCTATGATTAAGTTATGCTCTGTGCAAAATTCTACAAGGCGGCTTCCTCTTTCATTCCTTCCCCCCAATCCATATTCACCTACTATGTTTCCTTCTCTCCCTTTTCCTACTGACGAATTCCAGTCACCCATGACTATTAAATTTTCGTCTCCTTTCACTACCCGAATAATTTCTTTTATCTCGTCATACATTTCATCTATTTCTTCATCATCTGCAGAGGTAGTTGGCATATAAACTTGTACTACTGTAGTAGGCATGGGCTTTGTGTCTATCTTGGCCACAATAATGCGTTCACTATGCTGTTTGTAGTAGCTAACCCGCACTCCTATTTTTTTATTCATTATTAAACCTACTCCTGCATTACCCCTATTTGATTTTGTATTTATAACCCTGTAATCACCTGACCAAAAGTCTTGTTCCTCCTGCCACCGAACTTCACTAATTCCCACTATATCTAACTTTAACCTATCCATTTCCCTTTTTAAATTTTCTAACCTACCTGCCCGATTAAGGGACCTGACATTCCACGCTCCGATCCGTAGAACGCCAGTTTTCTTTCTCCTGATAACGACGTCCTCCTGAGTAGTCCCCGCCCGGAGATCCGAATGGGGGACTATTTTACCTCCGGAATATTTTACCCAAGAGGACGCCATCATCATTTAATCATACAGTAGAGCTGCATGTCCTCGGGAAAAATTACGGCTGTAGTTTCCCCTTGCTTTCAGCCGTTCGCAGTACCAGCACAGCAAGGCCGTTTTGGTTAATGTTACAAGGCCAGATCAGTCAATCATCCAGACTGTTGCCCCTGCAACTACTGAAAAGGCTGCTGCCCCTCTTCAGGAACCACACGTTTGTCTGGCCTCTCAACAGATACCCCTCCGTTATGGTTGCACCTACGGTACGGCCATCTGCATCGCTGAGGCACGCAAGCCTCCCCACCAGCGGCAAGGTCCATGGTTCATGGGGGGGGGGGGAAATCATCATATATACATAAAAAATGGAAAATGTGCACTGTATGATATATAACGACAAGAAAAGCGACCTGCTAACCTTACTTTGCCGGGCACTTTGCCAGGAAAAAAAATGACCATCATCAGTAAGTGGTCACATAAATATCTGGAAACGGCATTACAGTGTGATAAATCATAAAGTATGTTCACTCAATAAAGGGTTTAATATTGGAGATATGGTGATTGCCCTCGCTTTGTGTGGTTCTCGAAGTTTAGACATGTACTACATTGGGGTGAGGGTTGCTGCGTATTCTATATGGACCTGCGTATAGAAGCTCAAATTTACTGCATCAACTCTTTCCTCTGTTGGATAAATAGTGTGTGCGTACTAATATCTTCTGTCCTATGTGAAAGTCACGGCGTGTACAAACCTGTTTTTGCTGTCTTCTCCGGCGCACTGCGGCACGTTTGATGTTGTTGAGTGCAATGTCAATTATTTCATGGTGGCGTAGTCGACGAGATGTAGGAAAAGATACTACTTCTTTAACTTTGTTAGTTGGTTCAACATTTTTCAATATAACGGTCGGATATAACATAGTAGATTCATTTGGTATGGAGTTAAGTACATCCTGGAATGAGAGTATGTGTGCGTCCCAATCAATATGTTTTTTATGGCAGTATGTTCTACATAGTTTACCAATTTCTTTCATCAGTCGTTCAGAAGGGTTCGACGAAGCATGATACCTGGATATATAGATCGGAGAAATGTTTCTAGCTTGTAACATACGTGTCCATATCGCAGATCGAAATTGTGGTCCATTGTCGGAAATTACTTTCAATACATGCCCTACATGAAATAAAAAATGGTTTACAAATGCATTGGAAATAGATTTAGCAGTAGCTTTGCGCAACGGAGTGAAGGTAACAAATTTTAAAGTGAGTTCAACAGCGACAAAAATGTAGCAAAAACCTCTATTAGTTCTGGGAATCGGTCCAAAAATGTCTTCAGCGGCCATGTGTCTCAATTTAACGGGTATAATGGGATGTAACGGAGGAATATGTGAAGTCATGTCTGATTTAGCTTTCTGGCAGATTTTACATGACGCTAAAACTCGTCGAATACGTTTCTCCATGTTGGCAAAATAACAGTTCTGTCTCAGTATAAGAAAATATTTTCTGGCTCCGTAATGTGCATAACTTAAATGAGTATACCAAATTAATTTGTTAACAAGTTCGTCAGGAATACATAGTAACCAGTTGTTGCTGTCAGGGTGAGAGCGGCGAAACAGAATGTTCTTGCGTACAGTATAATGGTTTCTAATGGTAACGTTATTCCTATCTTGCCAAAGGTGTTTAATTTCTTTCCATACGTTGTCTTTGCTCTGCTCTTGTGCTATGTCTCGTCATGATGACGAAATGAAATTTTCGAATGCAACTTGTTGAATATACATGACGCTAAAATTTGCTTGGCAGAAGTTGGATCCGATGTTTTGCTGATTGTTGCTGAGAGAACTGGATAGTGCGTCTGCTACAACATTTTGTGTACCGCGAATGTGAACAATTGTAAAATTAAATTCCTGTAAATAAAGTTTCCATCTGCTTAATCTGTCATGTGTAAATTTAGCGGAAAGTAAAAACTGTATAGCTCTGTGGTCTGTGTAAACGGTAGTATGGCTTCCATAATGAAAATGCCTAAATCTGGTAAATGCCCATACAACACATAATGTTTCAAGTTCTGTAACAGAATAATTGCGTTCAGCAGGTGACAGAATGCGACTTGCATAGGCGATGTTTTTAATTACTGTATTACCGTCTTCTTCAATTTCCTGAAAAATGTGTACGCCTAAAGCTGTGTTAGAACTGTCGGTGGCAATGGAAAAATTTCTGGTAGGGTCAGAGTGTGATAAAAGTGGTGCGTTCAACAAAGCTTGTTTTAGATTGACAAATTCAGACTGTGCTTGGCTATCCCACGACCAAATAGCGTTTTTACCCGTCAACTGACATAATATAGGGGTGTCTAAAGCAGAGTAATGAATAAATTTACGGAAAAAGTTAATGAAACCCAAAAAGCTGCGTAGTTGTTTCTTCGTCGTAGGAACAGTAATGTCACGTAAAGCTTGAAGTTTTTCCGGGTCAGGCGCCATGCCTTCTGCTGAAATTACATGTCCAAGAAATTTTATGGAAGTTTTGCCAAAGTGTGATTTGCTAAGATTAACTGTGAGTCCTTGTGCACGAAAAGATTGCAACAGTTGTTCAAGAATCAGATTGTGTTCAGACCAGTTAGCTTCTGCGATAAGGATGTCGTCTACATGCGTTGTGATTCTGTCTTTAAGTTCTGTCGGAAGTATAGTATTTAAACCGCGAATAAATGCGCCGAAGAAATTGTTAAACCGAACGGTAATTTGCAAAATTGATAACAATCACCAAAACAGAGAAATGCTGTGTACTTTCTGCAGCTCGAATGGAACTGAATTTGCCAAAATCCCGATTTCAGATCTAATGTGGAATAAACAGCAGTACCAGAAATTTCTGTAGAAGTTCCTCTAGTGCCTGTGGGTGATCTGTTTCATTAATAATAATGTCGTTGACATGACAAGAATCAAGTACGAGGCGAAGTGAGCCATCCTTTTTCTTAACAATATGGAGCGTGTTTATGTACGGACTAACTGCCGGTTCAATAATTCCTTGGTCTAGCATAGCTTGTAATTCTTTCTTAACTTGTTCTCTGTAGATATACGGAATAGGATAATGTTTGGCTTTAAACGTGTGATGCTGTTTAACTGGAAATTCATACATAAAACCGGACATAGTACCAGGGATGTTGTCAAAAACTGGAGCTTGCTGTAAAAGAATTTTGCGTAGTTGCGTACGGTCGTCGTCTGTATTTGCGCTGCTTTGTTTTACTTTATCAGAAATCATTTGCATAACGTCATAGTCAGCTTCGTCTGATGTATTATAGTTGTGTACGTACCTATCTGTGAACAATGTGGAATGACAGTCCGTGTTACGCGATGTAGAAATGACCTCTGTTCGATTAATTGCCTGTTCATCTGCAGATAAAGCGTGCTGAAATTCTAATGCTAGTTGTACATTCTCATCCCTTACCATTAAATAGGAATTTTGAAAGTCAATAATTGCGTCTTGTTGTACCAGAAAATTCGTACCTAAAACAACGTCTGTTGTCAATAAGGGAACAATCCAAAAATTTGAGTGGAACGTATGACCTGCAACACAAAATGATAAGTGTGTCTGTAATTTTACATCTACTCCTTTACTAGATACTGCTCCTTTTACTTTAGTTTTGCCTAATGGTAACGTAGGATAAATATTCTCTTTGTTACATTCGTTGAAGGTTTCTTCATTTATAACTGACATAGGTAATCCAGAATCGATTACTGCTGAAAATGTGGATGACCCAACCTTCACTTCAATGACAGGGTGGGAAATGGTTTTTTGAATAACTGGTTTTTCATGCAAAAGTGTGTCTCGAATGTCGTCAAAAGTAATAACATTTTCGTGAACAAGAGTCTGAGTATCAAAAGTATTGCTTACGTTGCTGGAAGATTCAATCTGTACTGTCTCTAGTCAAATTCTATCTGACGTGCTGTTATTTGCGGGAGGATGCTGTAGCATTCCGACTATTTGTACTGTTCTGTTATTTCTTCCTGACGTATTACGTTCGGAATGATACAGATTGTCTGGTTCATTCATGATAATCTGTTGTTGCGGATGATTCTGCTGCTGGTAAGACCTTCTGTTATTACATGTACGCTGAAATCTGTGCTCATTACTTTTACGTCTGTCATGATAGTCATTGCTGTACGGCGCGTTGCGATAGGAGTTGAAATGATGTGTTTTCTGTACGTACTGATTTCCTTTTTGCGGTGCGTTACTATTTGGTGGAGCCGACGCTATACGTGTAGGCGGCGAAACATTAAAGCTTGGTTGACCTTGCACATTACATTGTTGGTTAGGTATGCTAACCGGCTGGTTTTGTTGCTGTTGTGGGGAAAAACCTCTATTGTTACCAAAATGTATTTCCTGTTGCTGATAATTTTGACGATACTGACAATTAAAATTTTGTCTGTTATTAAATTTCTGGTGGTTGTCCATCCTGGAGCGTCAATTACCTTTGCTATTGAAATAGCGTGGCTGGTCGTAATTACTGTATGTTGGTTGGCCTTGGTTATGATGCGAAAAATTTTTGTTTATGAAGGAATAATCTGATTTCTGAACTTCCAAAAGCTGTAACAGATCTCTAAATGCCGAAATATTTTCTTTCTGCTGTCCTGTTAAAAGTGATATAATAACGATCGTGGCAATTTAGAAATACATAATTGGATAACTGCTGATTCACTGTATAGCTCACTTAAGTATTGGTTTTGTTGTACCATGTGTTCAAAAAATTGTGTGACAGTGGGAAAATTTGAGTTCTCATAATTCGGTAAGCTAATTAATTGATCCTTGATTCCGCGCTGTGTCGTCTTCGACCAATACGCTGACAGAAAAGCATTCTGAAATTCTTCCACCGAATAGCATTGTCTCGCGATCGGTCTCATACGAGTTGCCGGTTCGCCTTCCAAAAAACTGCAAATAAATTCAAGTTTGTGTGTTACGGGCCAAGTTGGTGGAAGAGCAAAGCTAAATTGTTGAATCCAATCCAAAGGGTGAATCTGTGTTTTGTCATTTTTAAATACCTTAAATTTCCTAACGGATAGAAAGTGCTTGTAATCAAAATTATCGTCTCGAAATGTCTGAACAGATTCAGGATTGTATGATAATCTGTTTGTCTGTGACTGTTCGGAATCTGAGTCACATACTCTCTGTAATTTACCTAAATTATACTGGCTGTATGAGTGTGAGAGATATTCGGAGAGTGGCGTATGCTTTGTCGTGATAGAGGCTGAGACATTTTTCATCTCTGTCACTTCTTGCTGTAAAGATGACAATTTTCTACGTAATATATTATTGGACGAACCTATCTCACTGATTGTCTGCTGTATGTTTTGGAATTCGGGTGTCTGATTAAACGAAACTGCTGACGTATCGTCTGATTTGGTGTCATTGTTATTTTCGATAACCTCAATACGACTGGCCAATTCATCAAATTTTTCAGTCAATGCTTTAACCTGATCATCACTTTTAGTGTCACAAGCATTAATTTGTTTTTCGATTTTACGCGTGGTTTTGCTTAATTTCTTAACGTCTGCTTTAATGGCATCGGGGTCCTGTATTAATTCCAATTGTTCAAGTCTGCTGGCCACTGTCTGAAAGTCTACTGTGTGTGTGTGTGTGTCTGTTTTTGTTTTAATATCGGAGATTTCATCATGCAATTCGGTGTTCAACTGTTCGATTTCGTCTGATACTGTAGCAATATTGTTGTCTACGTATGTTTTTGCCTTCCTGTCTCTGGGCAGTAATTGTTTCCATGACTTGTTTCTTTACTTTGTTCTGTTCCTGTATGAATTTACGGTAACGCGTTTCACTGTTTTGTAGGTGGTGATTAAAACGTTCGTCAATTAGGCTGTTTTGTTGTTCAAATTTCTTGTCGACTTTCACATCCAGCGTGCGTGAAAGTTCTGCTGACATTAATTTAAACTCGTCGCGTAACTGTGTTGCGTTTTCAGAACATTGTTTAGCGACTGCACTAATTTCATCTCAAGTAATTTAATTGTGGCAGCATGTGTATTCCGTATCTCTTCACTATTATGCCTGGCACAGGCCTTAATTTCCTCACGTAATTGTATTTTAGTTTCATTACATTGCTCCGCTACGGCTGTAATCTGTTCAGTAAGCTGTTCAATAGACGTGTCAACCTTTTTAATTAATTTGTTTGAACGACCTGTCGTGGTTTTCATTCATCTGTTTGAAATTTTCATTAATTTCTTGTTTGCGATTTTCATTAAGTTGTAGCAATAATTCCATAACTTGATCCATGCAAAATTAGCGACTCTGTTTTCTGTGCTGTGTGATGGTGTATCTGCAAGTGTCACGCTTTGTGTAACCATTTGGTCATTGTCTGATTCACGAAATAGTTTGCTAATTGGATGTGCGCTGTTGGTCACTACATCAGAATCAAACAAATCTGACGTATTTTGAGTACATTGTTCATCTTCGCTAGAAAAATTTATGTGCTTACTGTGTAAATTCTGCAAATCAGGTCTGTTAAACTGGGCAGCGTTCATTGTAGTGGAACGTGCGGCGTCATCAATTATCGTTAAATTTGGTGTGGACATAACTGAATTTGTTTTTTCATCATTTGGATTAAAATCATTACTGGTGGTCGGCACGCACTAATTGTCTGTAATTGAAGGATTATCATTAAGACACTGAGTGTCGCTAGTATTATCAGTCAAATTATTGAAGTCGGCTTTTTCACTCATTACGGATCGCGATGTACTGGTAGCAGTTTTTCACGGCATTTTCACAAGTCAACAATATGCACAAAATCAAACAAAGACAAAGCCAAAAAGGAACAAATATAGTGACAACAAAGAGCAATAAATTGCCGATGATCTGTGAAAGAAATAGTGACAAATTAGTAAATGCGTTGCGCCAGATGCAAACTACATTTAACAATAGTGTAAATAAGAGCAGATATATGACTACTTCTCAGAAATTCATAAAAAATTCGATCCTGGCCGGTTGTCGCCAAGTGTAACCTCCCAACAGAAAAGTTCCGCAACCTCCCAACAGTAAAAAATATAATTATAACATTGACATTTAGTGTAACCACCCAACAGATAATTTCCGTAACCTACCAAAAATAAAATGTGACTAATGTCTCAATAAAAGAATGTGACTCATAGATAACCTTTCAATAATTGACTGTGAATTTAAACTGGTGAATTTTGGACGTCAGCAGCGCTGCGTCATGGCCCTGAAAGATCATTCTGAATAAATTGAAAATTCTTACCTCAATATGGTCGCCGGATAACGCGTATACATCTGCTCCTATAAGAAATTGTTTTTGCACATCCCTGCGCAATGCTGGCCGATAGATTTGTCATGTATAAAAAGAAACAACTGATTTTTCTTTACAATAATCAGGATGACCATGGATTGGAGAAATTAGTATATTCTTTAAATTGAAATGAATGATTGTCAAAAGTTACTTTTTATGAGAAAGATTATTATTAAGAGATTTTTTTAAACATTTACATGGGACTTAATATAACAATACTACATATGCGCGAGGCTGCTTTTACCTTATACTACAACGCTCAGGCTCCGCCATCACTCCACCACGAGCGGCCCAGCCAACACGATACACCAGACTGCTAGCAACTACTTACTCCAACTGACACACAGTTCCTACTGCTGACAACACTGCTCTCTGGTCTGAGATTCTCTTGTACCTTACATATCGCAGGCAGCGCGTGAGCAGTCCATCGAAATTACATCTGCTCCAGTGCGCTAGCAACAAATTCCCTAATCATGGACCTCTTACAACATTCGTCACCGTCGCAGCTTTGCATATTGACTGAATTACTCCGTCTTTCTTTTCAAAGGAAAGATGTATTACATTAAAACATTTTCTTTATTCAAACAGTTATTTTCTGCTTTCTAGCCTTGTGTCTGTGAAATTTTTTCAATTGATTTCAAACATTTTGATGCCATGCCAACAGACACGTGTGGTAAATATCAGGTTTATTTCAGTTTCTCTCAAATGATTCAACCAATTTATTGCTTCCTCCTAAGAATATCTCGCTAAAGGACATTAGTGTAAAAAAAAACTGGAGAGAATCGAGCTCACACGAGAGCTTAGCAGCTATCGTTTTTATCTGCGAAACATTCGCGACAGGACCAGTTAAACAGGGAAACAGCATTGCTACACCACGTGCTCTCCGCCACACACAAGAAAAGAACACGATTTAATACTGCATTGTCTTTCGGTTATGAGCCAAGTTGAAAGTTTGATTTCCTTAGCTTATTGGGAAGGTAGTGTACAAACAGTTGCAAAATTTGTGCCGAACCGAAAACCAAAGTACCCTCCGCCACACACCAGACCCTAAAGCGACTTCGTATTGAATGATCATCCCTTTTTGAGCTACGTTGAAAGTTTAAAGTCTTTAGCTTATCAGGAAGTTAGTTTAAAATCAACTACAAAAATGAGACAAGAAACAAAAATGCGTTAAAATTGATTGTTCATTTTTTACAGTGCAGCACGGGGTCAGTAACTTTCGGAATAAAACAGAAATTGATTTTTAATGCCACAAGTACGAAAATTCGTATTTGAGCGAGTAAATACTTACATTTTGAAAATACTTTATTTTTAGAAAACATTTTTATTCACATGTCCCTGAAATAAATTACTTAATTTACCTCTAAAAAAAAGTTGTCAGCCCTAGTCACGCTTTACGTATAACCAAAAAGGCTGAAAAAGTGTATAAATAAAATCACTCAACCCCGGAGACTGAGTGAAAACATTCATATAACAGCCGCAACCGACAAATAATCGCTGGCCGGAGTGGCCGAGCGGTTCTAGGTGCTACAGTCTGGAACCAAGCGACCGCTATGGTCGCAGGTTCGAATCCTGCCTCGGGCATGGATGTGTGTGATGTTCTTAGGTTAGTTAGGTTTAAGTAGTTCTAAGTTCTAGGGGACTGATGACCTCAGAAGTTAAATCCCATAGTGCTGAGTGCCATTTGAACCATTTTGAGCCGACACAGACTCATTTCAGTCAGTTGTTTCGCACCATTTAAGCTATGTTAGTTCAAATGGTTCAAATGGCTCTGAGCACTATGCGACTTAACTTCTGAGGTCGTCAGTCCCCTAGAACTTAGAACTACTTAAACCTAACTAACCTAAGGACATCACACACATCCATGCCCGAGGCAGGATTCGAATCTGCGACCGTAGTGGTCACGCGGTTCCAGACTGTAGCTATGTTAGTGAGTGAAAACATTCATACAGGTGATATGGCCCTAGAGACTAGTTTCATTCGGTTCTTTCATTCGAATGAAAGAAAAAGAATAATGACAGAACGAAAAAAAAAATCGAATGACCAATTGGTTGTTAAAAACTGTGGGTTGTCCCATCAGTACCGAAAAGAAGGCATCAGGTAATGAATAACCTTCCCATTGTTTGTACATTGACTCTGTGGTCGCCGTGGTACTGTAAAATCCATACCACAGCTTCACACGTACACAACTTTGCAGCCGGAACGTGCCAGCTTGTAAAAGAGGAGCCAGGAGCGGCTGTGCCGCAACACACATCATAGCAAGAACAAGCTCATGACAACTATTCAGAGTGACGCATGACAGGTTCAGTGCATGCATCGCAACGTAAGACAGAACTGAGGTCTGTGTTCATAATCATTTGGTCCTCTTAGTTGCTTATTTTGTTTACAATGGGTCTGATGTTTAATCTGCAACGGTATGCGCCATAGTGTATTCTTAGAAGTATTCATTGCATGAGCAAGTTGGTGGGGACTTTTTATGTATGTTCATTCACTCCATTCAATAGAATATCCACCAGTTCCAATGTGCGAACCTTGATCAACTCTGTGTGTGGCTTCAACAGCCACGTTTCTCTACCCATGGAGACAAATTTCTACAACTCTCACGAAACTTTTTACCAGTACATTTGTTCGGTTTTACGGACATAGTATTCTGGTGCCTGAGACATGAAATGCATTTGTGCAAAGTTCTTTAACGAGTAATACTGCACCCTCGACATCCAGATGGGACTTGGAAACTGTGTGTTGTAGTTTACGGTAACGATACAAATAACGATTCAGCCGACGGTTATTTTTATGGAACATAAACAGTTTACAAACAAGTGCCTCCCACCAATTAATTACTCAATATTTAGTTTTAACTGACATATTCATTTACGACCACGAGTTTTTCAAGCTAAAATACTCCCGTCAGTCAGTAATCCTCTGCTGTCTCTGTCAAGTAAAAATTTCTCTTCAAGTGCTTTATATCCGACCAACAGTGTGTAATAATCGGAGGAAAAAGATCAGAATTTACCTGCAGTTTCAAGGACACCCAAGAATCAGTACTTGATCTGTTACTGCCGGCTGTTGTGGCCGAGCGGTTCTAGGCGCTTCAGTCCGGAACCGCACTGCTGCTACGGTCGCAGGTTCGAATCCTGCCTCGGGCATGGGTGTGTGTGATGTCCTTAGGTTAGTTACGTTTAAGTAGTTCTAAGTTCTAGGGGATTTATGTCCTCAGATGTTAGGTCCCATAGTGCTTAGTGCCATTTTTTATCTATTACTTTTCTCATTATATGTTAATGATACTTCAAAAGTTCTATCGTATGGCAACTATCACCTACATGCTGACGCACTTCAGATCCATCTAAGTGAAAATCCTGCAAATCTGTGCACAACCATCAACTGTGTAAAGGATGAGTTACTTGCCTTCTCAGATTGGAAAATTCATCTAAAACGCAAGCAATTTTAGTCGGTCACAAATAACTACTACCCGTTTGTGCAGAGAGTCACTTCCAACGCTAATTCTACACGTTACGCAATTAACGTTTTCTTCTTCAGCAAATACGCTGGGCGTAACTATGGGCCATTACTTAGTCTGGGCTGAACAGACCATTACAGTCTGTACGAAAGTGTCTCATTCTCTTCACGCACTGCAGAAATATATAAAAAAAGTTTCGTTTGGATACTAAAAGAAACCACAGTTCTTCCAATTCTTGATTACGGTTAATATTCAAACCGTTTCATATGAGAGCTCGTGGCGGATGAAACTGACGATTAACGCTTGTGTGATGTTCATTTTTTCGATCGTGTAGCTTCTGTTTACGAACAACACCCATCTCTTCCACATACTTGTGTGCAAGCTCACTCTAGTTAACTCTACCTGATCGTCTCTATACAGACAGTCTACTTTTTTTGGGAATTGTCATTTCAGTCTTGTTCCCTGCCTGTTTATCATTATATTAAAAATAGCTTCAAACGTGCTAAGCCCGTTAACATTTTTATTACTCTTAACGTTTTTTATACAGGGTGTTCCATATAACTGATGACCGCCTGTGCGGCGCAGTAGATGCCGGGTAGCAAGCGCTCCGTTGGCCGGCGATCACATGCCGTGTGGTCCGTCTACGGCTGAAGTACATGACTGCATTTAAAATACAAGCAAATAAATTTCATACTCACCCATGTCACGCAAAGGAGATGCTGCAACTGCCTGCTATTATTTTCGACGCATTTCTGACATCTACTCAAGAAATTATTAATCACACGATGTAATTCTCTCTGAGGTATTGAATTAATTGATTCACGGGTATTGTGCTTGAGCTCCTCTGTTGTGTGGGGATTTGTTGTGTACACTTTGTCCTTCGGTGCACACCACAAATAAAAATCGCACGGAGCTAAATCAGGACATCTAGCGGGCCATATATTGTTACCAATCACTCTTTCATCGGACACATCATGAATTGCCTGCAAAGAAACATTGGCCGTGTGAGCCCTAGCCGAATCCTGTTGAAAAAATGCGAACCTTCGTTCTCTTTGACTCAGTTTATTAAAAAACGGTCGCAAAATGTTTTGCACGTATGTTTCACTTGTAACTGTGTGATTAAAAAAGTTGAACGTATTATTTTGTCACCACTAACTGCTCACCACATCCCTATTTTCTGATCATGAAGGGGTTCCTCATGAAGCACAGCAGGTCTGTCTGCACTTCAATGTCGACAGTTTTGGGAATTAACACACCCGTGTAAATGGAACCAAGCCTCGTCGGTAAACAGAATGAGGTAAGGATCAATTTCACTGTCATGCACTTGTTTCATTCGCAAAACGTAACGTGTGCACTGGATCATGAGGTGGAAGTTCTTGTACTACGGATACTTAGCGCAAGCAGTTTAGCACCTCTTTGATCAGAGGTGCACGATATTTGTGCGAAAGACGTCAGATAGACTTTTTAGGGGAATTTTCCAGGCAGTATGCAATGTCATGCAGACGGGCTTATGTGAGCACTGTACGTCGCTGATTTCGCTTCTTGTCTTGAACACTTCCCGTTTCATGAAATTTATTCACTAATTTGTGAACTGCATCACGACTCGGAACTCGAACACCTGGAAACTCCTGTTCAATCTCCGAACAGTACGTGCGGACTCTGTACGCCCATAAGAATCTTAAATAAACACTCATTGTAGAATTCGCTCTTGCCGTTGTTGCGTTCGCAAACTTCACTGTTACGCTCGTGATGCTTGTTTCACTGCTCAAATGACGCTAGCCGACAAGGCGCGTATGTCTGTACGGCCTTCAGTCTAAAACCCACAAAATAGAGAAAAAAAGAATGAAATGAGGGAGCTAAATTACGGTCGTGCGGGACCCATGCAACCAGCAGTCGCGGCATCCGTGGCTGGCCTTCAATACCCGGGGCAACCAGTCATCAGATAAATATTTGTCCGAGAGAACAGACACCATTTTGATTCAGGAGTCTCTATGAATTGAGACACAAAGGAATTACAGACATCGGCTGCAACTAGGTATTGATTTATATCAGTGGGAAAGCTGAAATTTTGTGCCAGACCGGGATTCGAACACAGTTCTCTTGCTTACATGCAGATGCGCTGACCACTGCACCATGCAGCTGCTGAGATTACCCTAGCACGCCTCCCGCCAGACCCAAATTCTCAAGTTGTCCAGACAGTACTAACGTATTGCCCCCTTGCCCATTATCCTCATTAGTCGCGGCAGTTCGCAGATTACCGTAAGTGGGCAGCGCATCTGCCAAGTAAGCGGGAGACTCTTGTTCGATTCCCACTTCGGCACAAATTTTCAACTTTATCTACATCTACATCTACATTTATATTCCGAAAGCCACCCAACGGTGTGTGGCGGAGGGCACTGTAGGTGCCACTATCATTACCTCCCTTTCCTGTTCCATCCGCGTATGGATCGCGGGAAGAACGACTGCCGGAAAGCCTCCGTGCGCGCTCGAATCTCTCTAATTTTACATCCGTGATCTCCCCGGGTGGTATAAGTAGAGGGGAGCAATATATTCGATACCTCATCCAGAAACGCACCCTCTCGGAACCTGGACAGCAAGCTAACCGCGATGCAGAGCGCCTCTCTTGCAAAGTCTGCCACTTGAGTTTGCTAAACATCTCCGTAACGCTATCACGGTTACCAAATAACCCTGTGACGAAACGCGCCACTGTTCTTTGGATCTTCTCTATCTCCTCCGTCAACCCGATCTGGTACGGATCCCACACTGATGAGCAATACTCAAGTATAGGTCGAACGAGTGTTTTGTAAGCCACCTCCTTTGTTGATGGACTACATTTTCTAAGGACTCTCCCAATGAATCCCAACCTGGCACACGCCTTACCAACGATTAATTTTATATGATCATTCCACTTCAAATCGTTCCGCACGCATACTCCCAGACATTTTACAGAAGTAACTGCTACCAGTGTTTGTTCCGCTATCATATGATTATACAATAAAGGATCCTTCTTTCTATGTATTCGCAATACATTACATTTGTCTATGTTAAGGGTCAGTTGCCACTCCCTGCACCAAGTGCCTATCCGCTGCAGATCTTCCTGCATTTCGCTGCAATTTTCTAATGCTGCAACTTCTCTGTATGCTACTCTGTATGCTTATCAGTACCCATTGATTTAAATCAATGCCCACTCGCAGCCAGTGTGTCTAGTTCCTTTGTGTATAATTATCATTTTTATTGATATTGTTATTGTTGTTCACTGTTAGTATCTGTGTCGCTATACTAACAATGATATCACAGATTTACTTAACTGGGGTTCAAGTACATATAGAAATTTAGACTGGTAAGTAATTTTTTGTATGAGGAACCTGTATTGGTACTTGAATTACGCAACCATTACGGCACCTCAACTTAACCTCTCGATACTAGCAATATTCTATTGTGTTTCTGTAAAGTAGTTGACATATTTCTGAGACAACATTCAGATTTGATTTCATTAATGTAGAGATACTTTGATGCATCGATATGTATATGTTGCAATGATATTATTCTTATGTGTATTCTTTCTTTTGTCACTATGATCTTTGACGTACTTGTAACTCTGATTTTTGGGCGCGTAAGCAGTAGTTAGAGTCGGACCTTGGAAAAGTCATGTCTTGGACGTCATGTCGGAAAGACGCATATTGTATCCAGTTTATAAAATGTGAACTTTAAC
This sequence comes from Schistocerca cancellata, assembly GCF_023864275.1. NCBI lineage: Eukaryota > Metazoa > Arthropoda > Insecta > Orthoptera > Acrididae > Schistocerca > Schistocerca cancellata. The sequence continues at coordinate 601,590,707 of NC_064631.1, read as the reverse complement.
AGTGAGGAAGATATTTTCAAGTATGTTTTGTATTGTGAAGTGATGTTTTGTGTGTTTCGTGATATTGCAATAAAAGCAATAAAAAAGAAGTGTAACTTAAATTCGGAGTGCTGATTATATTTTTACATCACCATTGTGCTAACTTTGAAAGGTTTAATCTTCAAGAATGGTTTGTGAAGCGCATCTAAAAAACTTTGGAATATAGTAGAATAAAACCTAGGCCTTTTTGCATCCGAGCTTGGAATCATCACCACCTAGATTTTCGACGATTGAGCCATGATTTTACAACGAGACCAGCGTTGGAAACACGAAAAGATGAGTGCCTAGTTTATTCATTATTACATGACATGACTTTATTAACTGTGCTCTAATGACACCTGCCACATAACAACTTCGTAGTTGCCCGAAAATGCAGTATTTAGCAGCGTGAGCAACACCACAATCGTTATGAAATTTTAAACTTTGTTGTGGTAGGGTTGTTAGAATCTCCTTGGTCGAATGTCAAGAGAGGACCTGAAACACCTAATCTGGCTATGCTACGTGACACACAAATCAATCACGCAAGATCTGTAAAAAATTATTTTATAGTCTAACTCACGATTAGCGTTAACATCAAGACAGAGGATCCTGCAACGGTATGTCCCAACCATATAACGAAATCGGTACCCAAATATCGAATAAGTCGATATTCCCAGGGCGGTGGTTGCGTGTGAAACAGTTTCGGTGGAGTTGACGTAGCTGCGGCGACATTCCCGAGGTGCGCAGCGGGCAGCGTCCGCCTAGGGCGGACCACCCACACACTCGGCTAGGCAGAGCCAGTGAGCAGCCAAGGTGGCGAGGCGGTGCGCGCGCGCACGCGGCCGCGGCTGCCAGGGGGAGCCTCCTAAATCCCGCTTCTCTACGCCTCTCCGCCTCATTACTCGCGGCTCCGCGCCTCACACGCAGCTCCGGGCAGCGCCGGGCAGTCGTCGCCGATTTATCTGGCCACGGCTGCCGTGGCGCGACCGACCCGCGTGCTGCCCACCGCTCTCTTTGTAACCTTTCTAATGAGTATTTATCTGCCGGCGGCTTCACGCCGTCGCTTCGCATTACTGGCACTGTTACAAGGCCCTGGTAATCAAATATGTTTAACTGCGATCGATAAATATAGGAGGAAATCAGAAAAAGAGATAACTGAAATAACTACAATTCGAAAAATGAGTAAAATTAACTTTGCAAAAACAGACATAATGTCTTATGGGATAACAGCAATCAGTGATTTTATAATGTTACTTAAAATCCGTCTTGATTGCAAAAAATATTTTTAATTATTCATATGACCGGTTTTGGTTCATTCAGAACCATCTTCAGAGCTGATATTTCAGTTACAGGAGTAACCCGTCCAAATCCAGCAACTTTCACATGCTACGTCACATGTGACGTTTTTCTTCTTTGTTTTTTTTTTTGCAGAAGTTCTGCCATAGCACCAACAGTCTCAATATGGAGCATGGTTATCGGAATTCAACATGCATCGCCACAGACAAAATTTTACTTGGAGAAGCAGAACGTTTCTCCACAAGATTGAATTTTACGTTAAATGTGCTCCCATTTCTCGACTTCGTCCTTCTAAGGTCATTACCTTGTCAAATGTCTTTTCCAGTCATTGGTTTCCATCCTTGACGTGCAACGGCAGTGGGTTTGCAAAATGTTAATCCAGGCGGCCGTATTTTCTTCGGCTGGTTGAAAACATTTTCAACAAACAAACTTCTTTAAATGTGAGAACTGGTGGAAGTCAGAGGATCCCAAATCGAGTGGATGGCGTTGGTGAACCAGCAGTTCGTGCTTCAACTGCCTCATTTTTGTCACTATAACCGCGTGGGCTTGTGCGTCGCAATGCAACAAGCCTCCGAACACCACAATGTGTGAAGAGTCGTGTACGTCGAGCAATGTAGCGCTTAGCGGTAGTTTCACTGTCCTTCTACCTCTTTCCGTACATGCCGACAACAGTAGCACGCGAACATTCGACCAGGTTCGGCGTTTTCGAGATACTCGCTCAAAGGCTCTGCGTAATCATAATCTGTCCTTTGTAAAAGGATAGATGGATTTTCCCATTTGCAGGCCGTACCTACGCTAGGGTGATGCCCTGTCCGTGTCTGCTCCGCCTACGTACTTTCATTACCGCGTCACGTGCCCGCAACGCCACAACGCGGCATCCAACATCGCGGTGGACAATGGTCATAATGTTTTGGCTTATCAGTTGCGTCAAATAAAGAACTTTCAAAATATGTGACACAAATATAATATTACTTCCATGTAAAGAGGTAAATCAAAACTTAAATAGACCATTCTAACAAGGGAATTGACGTTTAGTCAAAATAGTGTTAAGAAGGTAGTTGTACTGTGAGTGATACAATGACGCTAGAGTGTCATCTTTGCGTGCTCGCCGTATGTAGTTTTAGTTACGCAGTGGTATATGTAGTGACGTGCAAGTTGTAGATTTGCGCCTTTGATGGGAAGCTACTTTGCGAAAGTTTGAAGCGTGTTGTGAAGAACTAAAGAAGGTGAATTGCAAATATTTATTCAAAGGAGTCTACTGGGGCACATTTTTGTGTGGCACCAGAATGTGATTTTATAAGCTATGTATGTCTTTGATAGGCTATATATCGCTGACTGTGTAAGACCGCATACCCAGAGATATTGCTTCTGGTCTGAGATTATTATAGTCTTGGAGTATGAGAGTGCTTGGCGCTAAGTTGTAGGTAGCTGTCTGTGAGCGAAAGTCGATGGAGTAGGCAGTTTTTGTGGTGTGCTGTGTGAAGCCACCTAGTGTTAGATTAATTTAGGCATGCCAATTTTGTTTAACTTGGAAGCAGAAGTCTTCATTCAAGCACGGTAAAGACGTTAAATAATTAAGATTTTTGTTTTTGCCAGAGCGTTAGTATAGATGAGTTGACTGATAATTTGTAATTGTTGAGTATCCCAGAATGTACCTAAACTGTTTTGATAAAAAGGCTAGATGGATATTTCACTTTTGTAACGATTCTGAGATTTGTTAACAGAGCTATATTTAATTTGATGATTTGCATATATACTGGTTTAATGAGATTAGATAATATTTGATGTATAAATCTGATTGTTCGTGAATCAACTGGTAATTGTGATGTATTTTTCTGACCAACTTTAATTGTCAAATGTTTTTGAAAAGCCAAACTTAAGTTGCAATATAATTTTGCTAAAAACCTGAGTGTTAGTAATTCACTACAATCAGTACCGCCTTCCAGACCAAGTCATATATTTTTGAAAGAAGTGAGATGTTGTTAAATGTTCTTGTTTAACAGGTAAAAGAGCGTCATGTCCATTTCAAAGTATTATGGCGAGCATTGCACACTGCTGAGCTGCTGAGCCTGTAGCTAGCATTTAGATTTTTTTTGAGAGATACGAGAATATATCGCGTTCCACCGTTGCTGCTCAATAGTTAAGACAATTTAATTTATTCGATATGTTCACAGGGACCAAAGTTACTGGTTTTGAACAGGGCCATTGGACTCAGTTCCTAAGGTGCTGAATGTATTTTGTAGTGACTGTATTCTTTATTGGTATTGGGAGTTGCATTGTCCAAGCAATTCTTGTAAAGTTTTGCTAACAATAACACAGAGTAACCAAACCATTTGGAGTTACAACACGCTACACGACAGTTCGACTTTTGTATCCATTCCAAGGTTCATACATTCATTTGACGTATTGTTACAGCATTTGCAAAGCACCACAGAAAACGTGAGTTCCGTTTCCAAAAATAATTTACATTCTGGGGTTACTCAATAACTGCAAATTGTCAGCCATCTCATCTATACTAACGCACTGGCAACAACAGAAATCATAATTATTTAACATCTTTACCTTGCTTGCATGAAGACTTCTGCTTCCAAGTTCAACCATGGTTCAAATGGCTCTGAGCACTATGGGACTCAACATCTTAGGTCATAAATCCCCTAGAACTTAGAACTACTTAAACCTAACTAACCTAAGGACATCACACACACCGATGCCCGAGGCAGGAGTCCAACCTGCGACCGTAGCAGTCCCGCGGTTCCGGACTGCAGCGCCAGAACCGCACGGCCACCGCGGCCGGCAGTTCAACCATATTGGCATGTCTAAATTAATCTAACACTTGGTGGCTTCACACAGCACACCAGAAAAACTGTCTACTCCATCGACTTCCCCTCACAGACAGCTACCTACAACTGAGCGCCAAGCACTCTCTTACTCAAACACTATGAAAATCTCAGACTAGAAGCAGTATCTCTAGGTCTGCGGTCTTACACAGTCAGCGATATAAAGCCTATCAAAGACATAAATAGCTTATAAAATCACAATCGGGTGCCACATACGAATGAGCCCCAATAGAGTCCTTTCAAGCTCATCAAAGGCATACCTCGTTTATAAAATCACATTCGGGTGTCACATACAAATGTGCCCCAGTAGACTGCTTTCATTAATTAATCGAGTTCATGGAGGCACTAAAACATGGACATTCTCTTACAGCAGTAATTCCCAAACTAGACCACAGAGCTGAGTTTTGCTCCAGTGACCGACGAAAGAATTACGAGAAAAGATAAATAACAACCGAAAACTTCAATTATGTTAATTCCTAATTATTCGCTTCTTTCTCGTCAAATCATAACACATTAACCAGCAATGTACCTCATGAAAATAAGACGTTTTTTGAATATATCACTGAACTGTAGTTAGAAATGCTACTCAAGAACACTGAAAATGAAAAGGGTAGATTTGGAATAAAAGGAGTAGTAATTAGGAAAGGCATCTGTGGGACATTCAAACAATAATAACTGACGGCTTTCTGGCAAGCATCCCAGAACCAGGTCCGTACCGTGGGCATGATGGAATAGCCCTCAGCCAAGGGCACAGTTGAAGTGGGGACGCAAAAATGTGGAAAAAAAATCCAAGACAGAAAGGTGGCTTAAGAATTAACTGGAAAAGGTTGTTAGTTCACCTGTCACTCGTGTTCTCGTCTCTGCTTACGAGAAAGAAACATTATCCTCCGCAAACGACAGCAAACCCACGCTTTTCTTTTGTCACATTGTAATTTCTGCTGTGTCATGTCGCGACAGTAGTACCCGTATCATAAAGAAACGACTTCTGCCGAACTGACGTCCATCGCTAACATGATTTAAGTTACCCAAAATTTGTTACGCTATAAAATTACACTGCAGCATTGCAGCAATACTAAAAATTACTTACCAAATACGTTATGTCAAAATCATATAGAAAGCTAATGAAAATATCTTTAACCCTCATCCGCCTACCGCCCACCATAAGAGCTGGTACGCCCACTAGTGGTCGGTAGGGAACAGACTGATTACCACTGCGGCAGTACTTCGCCTCGCACGCAGCTTGCTCGTGTTCTACAATGAAGTTCTTGCTGCTACTGCGATATGGTACATTTATGTTTTCAAAGGTTACCGTGCAGGTGTCGAAGCCTGTGTGCTGTTTGTCCGAAGTCTTCTAATTTTCCCAGATTACTGATGACTGGAACTAGAAGCGACAGTAGAAAAAGCGAGTAGAAAAGGCGGAAGGTACTTGTAGTTTACTAGCCCCTCCAGCCGGTGTTTTTGCTCTTAAACTTGGGCTTCTTCAGTAATTAATGTTCAAATGATTTACGACAACCTATTAATACCGGTAGGTGAATACTCCCTCATTTTTAAGGCACAAATGAAACGTGAGATCATTCTGCATGGCAACTGATACCAACAAATTTTTCAATAAGGCATCGTTTTTATTTAGAGCTACACTCATGCTCATAAATCAAGGATAATTGCAGAATGTGGTGCCACACAACGTGGCACTACACAAAACTGGCGCTAATAGCATACACACGTAGGGAACACACAAGACACAGATCTGTAAGTCCACGGTATTCGTGATAAGTTGAGAAAACTGTCCCGAAACACATGTGCTACAAAACGCCACTGTTTCCTGCGCAAGTACCTCGGCATCAATATGGAATATGATCACCATGCACGTGATCACAGGCCGCACAACGGGTTGGCATACTCAGGATCAGGTGGTAGAGCAGCTGCTGGGGTACAGCCTCCCGTTCTTGCACCAGTGCCTGTCGGAGCTCCAAAATGTCGTATGGGTTTGAAGACGTGCAGCGATACGTCGACCGAAAGCATCCCAGACGTGCTCGATGGGGTTTAGGACTGGAGAACAGGCAGGTCACTCCATTCGCCTGATATCTTCTGTTTCAAGGTACTCCTCCACGATAGCAGCTCGGTGGGGCAGTGTGTTATCGTCCATCAGGAGGAAGGTGGGGCCCACAGCACCCCTGAAAAGGCAGACATACTGGTGCAAAATGACGTCCCGATAAACCTGACATATTACTGTTCCTCTGTCAAAGACATGCAGGGGTGTAAATGTACCGATCACAATCCCACCCCACACCATCAAACTACAACCTCTATACAGGTCCCTTTCAAGGACATTAAGGGGCTGGTATCTGGTTCCTGGTTCACGCCAGATGAAAACCCGGCGAGAACCACTGTTCAGACTATACTTGGACTCGTCCGTGAACATAACCTGGGACCACTGTTCCAATGACCATGTACTGTGCTCTTGACACAAGGCTTTACGGGGTTTCCTGTGACCAGGGGTCAGTGGAATGCACCTTGCAGGTCTCCGGGAGAATAAACCTTGTCTGTTCAGTCGTCTATAGACTGTGTGTCTGGAGAGGTCCCGAGCAACGGTACCTGCAGTACTCCGTGGCCGTCTGTGGGCGCTGATGGTGAGATATCGGTCTTCTTGTGGTGTTCACTGTGGACGTCCTGTACTATAGCGCCTGGACACGTTTCCTATCTGCTGGAATCGTTGCCATGATCTTGAGATCACACATTGTGGCACACGGAGGGCCCATGCTACGACCTGCTGTGTTTGACTAGCCTCCAGTCGCCCTAGTATTCTACCCCTCATAACGTCATCAATGTGTGTTGTTTGAGCCATTTTCAACACACTGTCACCATTAGCACGTCTGAAAACATCTGCACACTTACTCGCTGCACCGTACTCTGATATGCACCAACACGTACGTGCTGCCAGCGCCACCGTGCGACGACAGCAGGTCAAATGCACCACATGGTCATACCATGAGGTGTGATATAAACCCTGAAACGTTCCCTTAGAAAAATTATAAATGACTGTGCTTAAACTGACAAACAATATTTTTAGCGCAAAGCAATCGGACTTTCAAAAATCCCTACAAAAGAATGGCCCTGACTAACAATAACCTATACCTTTCATGAATCACTTACCTCACAAAAATCTTCGTTACTCGAACTACTGCAATACAGCGAGCGCCACTACTGCCATCTAAATAAAAGATTCTAACTACTGAAGGCACCAACTACTGATAGGCATAGTTAGCAAATGAAAGATTTTGATAGAGAACAAACAATGTATTTACCTTAATAGTATTCAAAAGTCATAATGTATATATCAGTTCATGACATCCAGTCTTACAAATTTACTGTCTCTGATGGACACACGTCCAGATCATCCGCTCGCAAAACTCCTCCATCTCTCTCCCCACATCCACCACTGCTGGCGGCTCACCTCCAACAGCACAGCGCAACGCGCTATTCACAGCCAACTGCCCAACACTACAATAGCAAATTCCAGCAATGCAAACCAGCCACAGACTGCACATACCACAGTCAGTGATTCTCATACAGAGCGCTACGTGGCGTTACCAATATAAAGACCTATACAGCCTACTTAAATAGCCCCCATGCTCCCCACAAAAAAATTTACAAATTGTTTTGGGCAGTGGCCAATACAGATTTGAAAAAAAATTTCATAATTACAATAAAAAAGAAATCAAATGCACACGCTTATTGATACAATGTTGGTCAAAAGCTGAAATTTACTCAAAGTCCATAAAGACAGTCGTCATCGTTCATTACAGTAAAATTGCAGTGTTTTTCTCAAAGTCAGAGCAGTAAAAGAAAATGCACACGGAAGTTGTGGATTTCCATGCAGTCTTGAAGGAGTAGTATTGTCCTTCCAACAGGAAGACAGTGCTCACTCTTGACATGCAAACAGGTAATGGGCTACAACAGAGCAAACCCACAGCAGAGTCAGTCGTAGTTGAAGAATATTGGTAGGTAGGTCATCACAGAGCAGACCCACTGTAGTCCTGGTAGATATTATGGTATTGGTGGGCTAACAGAGGTGCAGGCCCACTACAGTCTTTGTAGAAATAATGGTATTGGCGGGTCATCAAAGCTGCAGACCCACTGCAGTCCTTGTAGAGATGGCCAGCAGCCATCTGTTGCGTCTGTGCAGGCGCCCAATCACCATCGAAGAGTCTTGCGGACAATATAGCAAGTTCATAACCACCACTTGTGCACTCACAAAGTTTTTGGAATTGTCGTTAGAACCAGCAATGCTGTTAACCAGTCCCTTGCTGAATTATTAACACATGTGCATGCAATAACAGTCCCAACTTCTCAATTATTGCGCATATGCTATGACCAACAGAAATGTGTTCACTGAAGTGAATGCTTACAAGTTGCTTAATTTGATGAACTGGTGCCAATTACAATTTTATAACATGAGAATTTAATCACAAAGGCACGGAAAACGTCATTAAAAACATAATAATACAGATAACATTTGTAGTAATACAGGCTTTACAAAAGAATAGAAATAGACATATACACTCCTGGAAATTGAAATAAGAACACCGTGAATTCATTGTCCCAGGAAGGGGAAACTTTATTGACACATTCCTGGGGTCAGATACATCACATGATCACACTGACAGAACCACAGGCACATAGACACAGGCAACAGAGCATGCACAATGTCGGCACTAGTACAGTGTATATCCACCTTTCGCAGCAATGCAGGCTGCTATTCTCCCATGGAGACGATCGTAGAGATGCTGGATGTAGTCCTGTGGAACGGCTTGCCATGCCATTTCCACCTGGCGCCTCAGTTGGACCAGCGTTCGTGCTGGACGTGCAGACCGCGTGAGACGACGCTTCATCCAGTCCCAAACATGCTCAATGGGGGACAGATCCGGAGATCTTGCTGGCCAGGGTAGTTGACTTACACCTTCTAGAGCACGTTGAGTGGCACGGGATACATGCGGACGTGCATTGTCCTGTTGGAACAGCAAGTTCCCTTGCCGGTCTAGGAATGGTACAACGATGGGTTCGATGACGGTTTGGATGTACCGTGCACTATTCAGTGTCCCCTCGACGATCACCAGTGGTGTACGGCCAGTGTAGGAGATCGCTCCCCACACCGTGATTCCGGGTGTTGGCCCTGTGTGCCTCGGTCGTATGCAGTCCTGATTGAGGCGCTCACCTGCACGGCACCAAACACGCATACGACCATCATTGGCACCAAGGCAGAAGCGACTCTCATCGCTGAAGACGACACGTCTCCATTCGTCCCTCCATTCACGCCTGTCGCGACACCACTGGAGGCGGGCTGCACGATGTTGGGGCGTGAGCGGAAGACGGCCTAACGGTGTGCGGGACCGTAGCCCAGCTTCATGGAGACGGTTGCGAATGGTCCTCGCCGATACCCCAGGAGCAACAGTGTCCCTATTTTGCTGGGAAGTGGCGGTGCGGTCCCCTACAGCACTGCGTAGGATCCTACGGTCTTGGCGTGCATCCGTGCGTCGCTGCGGTCCGGTCCCAGGTCGACGGGCACGTGCACCTTCCGCCGACCACTGGCGACAACATCGATGTACTGTGGGGACCTCACGCCCCACGTGTTGAGCAATTCGGCAGTACGTCCACCCGGCCTCCCGCATGCCCATTATACGCCCTCGCTCAAAGTCCGTCAACTGCACATACGGTTCACGTCCACGCTGTCGCGGCATGCTACCAGTGTTAAAGACTGCGATGGAGCTCCGTATGCCACGGCAAACTGGCTGACACTGACGGCGGCGGTGCACAAATGCTGCGCAGCTAGCGCCATTCGACGGCCAACACCGCGGTTCCTGGTGTGTCCGCTGTGCCGTGCGTGTGATCATTGCTTGTACAGCCCTCTCGCAGTGTCCGGAGCAAGTATGGTGGGTCTGACACACCGGTGTCAATGTGTTCTTTTTTCCATTTCCAGGAGTGTACATCAGTGTTACAGGAATTATGACATAAGTAAATAAATAAATTAAAGAGAATAGTTTTCGAAACATTAATTTCACACATGAGCATTGAAACAGAACAGAACTAATAATGTCTAAACATCTTTACAAAGTAAATAACATATTATCAGAAAAATTCTACAACATAACTATTACCAGCTAAACACATAAAGACAGGAAAAACACAAATACACAAGAGTACACAAATACATAGCGGAATAACACAAAAGGAAAGGACAGGGTTCGTTTTCAGTGTAACATTTGGTACCAGTCCAACCCAAAACTTCATTCCATAGATCTTTTCTGCAAAAAAAAAAAAAAAAAAAAAAAAATCCTATTTAATGCTGTTGTCCCTAAACCGTACTGTTTTGTTCGTATCCTCTTTCAAAATAAATATTTCTTACTGTACAATACTCATTTTTGTCCAAATCTTTTTCATATAACTTCTCAATGCATTGTTACTCTATTTTTGCAGGTTAGTTTCTTATATAGTCTACCCCTTCTTAAGCTAACTTAAATCTACTGAGCTCAGATATATATACCAAGGGACGAGGCAATGCAACAGCACAGAACTATTAACACAAACAGCAATGACAAAAAATGTAAATTGGCAAAGCAAGCAGCAGTATATATAAATTAGCAAAGCAAATGCAACATTACAACTAATATGAGCCAATGTGCAGCAACAAGAAAAATAAATCTGTAGTAAAATTGGTTTAACAGAGTAATACAAAGTGAAATTCAGTAGCACTATGCCTGGCAAACAGCAGCAGCAAATGCAATAACCTATACCTAAATATGACATAACTCAAGCAGAAAAAATAGTACACTAAAGACAACAATGCAGATAAGGGAAACGTCTAATCACATCTTAATGTCTATGTCATTAAAGTGGTGCACCACGACATCTTATTCGACAAAAATATTACCAAATAGTTGAAAAGAAAATTATGTATGCAGTTACTGTTATTAGTCACTTCTTATTGTTCTTTCCTTTCCAAGTGCTCCTTTCTCGAAGAATGTGGATCATAAAATTATTATTTAACAGGTCTGTTGACAGAAAGTGTTCACATTAGCAAATGCATTTAATTTTATTTTATAAAACCAATGCTGCAACACAGCTGGAAACCAGATATCAAATGAAATAAGCATCTATGTCAAGCAAAGCATAAAAACATCAGTCAATAGTCATGTGGCATTTCATAAGTCAGTAGAAATTCTCTCAACTCTCATAGAAAGACACTTGTCATAGTCAGGTGTGCAGATCTAAGAATATTTCCCATCAATTCATAAGCATTTCAGTAAGTAGCACAAAGTACGATTAATCATATGTTTCCAAGCGTAATGAGCGTGTCGTATTTGCGATGCTTCCTACAAAGGAATGTCAATACCGAGGCTAATGGCCTCTTTTTCTCCACCTAATAGGTTTTTCTCCAGGCTTCTGCGGCAGCTGGGAGCCCACAATGCATTACGTAAAGCTCACTTAGCTTTCTTACAGAAATATTTACGACAGCAGTTTGCACTACAGTGACAGTCTCATATAAAAAAAATTCACAGATCGAAAAATTGCAGTAGAAATGCGTAGAAACGAAATCTCATTAATAGCAGTGTTGTGATACATTCACGCATGGACACACAAGTCATAACTCTTAAAGTACGATTCTTGGTTTCCAACATCCGTTTTCTCAAATCAGAGTCCCTAACCACTACTCACTACTCCTTACCTTATTACACATATACGTATTCGTCGACACTTCTTCAATATTTCATCATAATAAATACGTAGCATAATCAAATTCCTCATATGACATCAGCTTATTGATCATAAACATACCTCAGCAGCATAATACACATCGTCATCGTAATAATAACATCATAAAACCTCAGCCAAATCTCAAAAACGTCGTTGCTTTCTGCAATAATTTCAAAACCTAAAAGAAATTCTCTGCTCATTTCAATAGTGTCATCTACCTCAAACGTACTTTAAAAATAATGATACTGTACCAAATACATCATTCAAAGCTCTCATAGTATCACAATGGTTCTGAAAAAATTTGAACAGTTCACAAAGTACAGACAAAATACAATTTCATAATTGTGAAGTAATCCAACTGTGTAATTGCGTAAACATGTGTCACTGATGCAGTAAAAAAAAATTTTGTCTCTCTCAGTTAAATGATCAGATAGGTGTGTAATTATGTGTTAGAAAAATGTGGTACCGATGTGTAAAGTTGTATAAGCAAATCCCATGTTAGCTAAGGATCCTTGTGATGCCTCACACATGGTACACAAAGTAAGCGTGTACCCACCTGAGGATTAATGTAATTATACCCTCAGGTGTTACCGATTACAGCAATGGAATGAAATGTATTACGGAAAACCTTTGTATTTTTTATAATTAAAAAAATCTTTAAAAATAAATGTTTTAAGTACAAAATTAATCACTCAAATATGTGTACTGTAGCGCTAAACTGTGCGTCTTGTTGTAAGATAATTCTGTGGAAGTGTCGTAGTTATCGTCCTCCGAAAGCCAAGTTCTGCAGAAGTCAGTGTACTTACCTCATCATAAACAAAAGTGAAATGCTATGCATATAGATATCGTAGTTATTACGTACATTACCGTGATCAAGAAAGGAATATACTGTAACGTATTGTTGTGCTACGAAAAAGGCTGTCTCATTGTAGCTATACCACAAAAGTTACTACTAAAACATGTTTTACTTTCCAGAAGAATTCAGAAAAACTGTGCAGATATAAAACAGATACAGCACAAAAGCAACAATGTAAATTGTGTCACACATTAGTAGCGTCGTGATATAATAATGTAGCTGTTAAAGAAACCAAATACCAAGTCATTTTTAATCTCACAGAAAGTACTTCAAATTAAGAATGTCTTTCCAAGTAAACCAAAATGTATTAAAATCTCATTAGCGGTATATGTTCTAAGTATAAAAGCCTCATAGTCGTTGCGTAATCGTGCAGCTAACAATCAAGAATGTACACACACAGTAACACTGTGTCCTCTGTTCACTATAACAATGCATTTGTAATTACTTGTCTAAATAAGTTCCCTAGGTTCTTGACTGGATAGTTAACTTTAAAACATAGTTGCATGTCAACAGTTTCTAAGTGTCACAAAGAGTACTAGTAACGTGAAGTGAAAAATTTTATAGCAAAGACTAAGTTAAAAAACACATTATCTCTCAATAAACGGTTTTACACGTGAAATGTGGTGTAATCCTTTACCTTTCCTCAGAACGCAGCAAATCATCTTGAACGCAATTATCAAGCGGTATATGTCGGTAAAGAAAGCTAAAACTTTTCTCAAGGTTAGCGTCTACGTTATTTTTCTCTGAGCCAGCTGGCGCACGTGGTTGCCTGTGGTTCGAGTCATTGTCTGTCTTTTTGTTGGCGCGCATCGTTATTAGGATTAGGAGGCTTAACTTCTACAAATTCACCTTCTCGAGAGGGCCCTGCCCTGTTTTAATCCTGCCAGTTCTGATAAAATTCAGGTCTATCGTTTTGTCGGTAGTGTCCGTAGTTTCTTTCTTGTCCATCACGTGGTGGAGGATTTCTCCCTGAATCGTAATTGTGCACTGGACCGTTGCGTATGAAGTTATTCTGTCTCCCTTGATAATAATTATTTTGTTTCCCATATTGTCTGTTTCTCTGATTGTCTCTGTGATGGTCATTACCGCGGAGAGGTGATCTTTCCCTGTAATTATTACTACTCTGCCAACGGTTGTCATACGGGTGGCGTCTGTTTTGGTCACGATTTACATTGTAAGAATAGCCTTGTCATGTTATTATTTTATTATTTTATTATGTTATTATTTTATTATGTTATTATTTCTGTCATCATGGAATTGTGACGGATGTGGCCTGTAATTGTTGTGCTCCTGTTTTTGCTACCCGCGATTGTCAGTGTCAATTTCCAATTCTTGTAACAGTCCCTGAAAAGCTTCAATGTCGTCTTTGCAACGTCCTGCCAAAATAGTATGTCGTAAATGTTCAGGCAATTTCATTAAGCAAATGCGGATGAGTTCTGAGGGGCTGTATGGGTTTGAAAGATATTGATTCTCATGTAACATGTCTTCGAAATATTTCACATGACTGGAAAATTCAGATTGTTCGAAATGTTTCATCATTAGGATGCTTTGTTTTACTCGGTCTTGTGTAGCTTGAGACCAATATACTGAGAGGAAGGCATGATAAAATTGTCCTTCACTGTGACAATCGTGAATGGCCGAATGCATTCTTACTGCTGGTTCATTCTCTAAGTAGCCACACATAAATTCTAACCTGTGCTCCAATGACCAGTTGGGAGGAAAACCATAAGAGAATTGATGGATCCATGCTTGTGGATGAATGTCGTTGCCAGAATTCTTATATGTTTTGAATTTATGTGTAGTAATGAACAGCTTATAGTCAAAATCATCATGACGGCGAGTCGCATATCGATCATTGTTACTTCGTTTCGGCGGTTCCATCTCAAAATTCGGTGCACCTTGCCAGTTTGTTTCATAATTTCCGAACTGCCCTGTGTTATTATTTTGTGGCTGTTCCGTATTTCTATGTCCCTCTTCCCGTATTGGAGCGCGAGTGTCCTCTGAAATATGTAATTCTTATATTACCTGTGTCAACTGATCTTGTACTTCCCGGATTTCTCTTTTGTACTATGTATTGATTTGATTTTGATTTTGTTTGAATTTTCTAATTTGTTCATACTATTCTGTGTCAGTGAAGGCTACGGGTCTTGTGTCATTCAGATCATCATCTGCCATTGTAGATAAGTTAGTGAACTGATCCGAAAGTTCGGCTACTTTTTCCGATAGTGAACTGATTTCCACAGAGTGTTTATCTGAACCAAGTTTCAGAGTGTCCATTTGTGTTGAAATCGTATCTACTGTGTCCTTTAAGTTTTCCTGAGTTTTTGCAAGTTGCCTAACCGAATCGGTAGATGCAACTGAGTTAATTTTAGCTTGCAAGGTGTCGCGATTTTCATGAACAATACTTTGCAGTTTTTCGTGATTCTGTAATGCATTTTCATGACGCGAAAAAATAGGTTGGAAATGCTCACAAATTTGTGTTTTTACGTCATTACAGACTTTTTGTCATTTAGATTCGATTTTAAGTAACTCAGCAGTTAAACCTTCACGTGTTTGTTCAAGCGTTTGTTAAATTGAGTCTAACTTTTGAAGCTGTTGCTGTGTTTGTCTCTAATTTTGTTCCATTGTGTCTAACTTTTGAAGCTTTTGTCCCATTTGTTGTATTAATTGTAATAACAATGCACTGGTGTCTGAAACATGTTACTCAGTGCTATTCAGCAGTGCATTTGAACAGGCAATATTCGCATTTTGAAAATCAGAAAATATGTCTTGACTTATTTGAGAAAACGGTGAGGACGCAAAACCTGAATCTACAGTATTTGCAAGATTGTGTCCTGTCATTTCGGATTCCTGAGGCGAGCTGTTGCCGACCGATCGATCGATAATTCTTCCCTGTTCACTAATTGTTTCACTGTCTACACCATTATTTGCCACACGCTCCATTTCCCTATGCGCAATTACCAAATTACTATGTTGACATTAGTTAATTCATTACACGGTGGCGCTAACACACTGCTTTCGTCTTCACTATCATTTCTCAGTTTACTTTGGAGCCTAGTATTACGTTTTTCATACCCCATTATTGTCACAATATTTCACAAGATAACACAGAAAAGCACAATTTGAAGAGCAAAATAAGAAAACACATTAACATAGCACTGAAAATAATATATAGTTAATTGCAAGCGCAGCTACGAAATACTTGGTGCAAATCTACATGCATGCCACAACTGTTTTACTGTTCAACAATGAAAAACTACAACTACAAAAGAAATTCTCTCAATAATTACGCACTAGCAAAAAACAATAGCTACGCTAATTACACAAACTACAAGAAAAAATCAGGAGATTCCAGTGAGGTATCCTCGGCTAAGGGTCGACATATGAAACGTCGCAGGTCAAATGCACCGACGGTCATACCCTGAGGTGTGATATAAACCCTGAAACGTTCCCTTAGAAAAATTATAAATGACTGTGCTTAAACTGACACACAATATTTTTAGCGCAACGCAATCTGACTTTAAAAATCCCTACAAAGAAGTGGCCCTGACTAACAATAACCTATACCTTTCATGAATCACTTACCTCACAAAAATCTTCGTTACTCGAACTACTGCAATACGGCGAGCGCCACTACTGCCATCTAAATAAAAGATTCTAACTACTGAAGGCACTAACTACTGATAGGCATAGTTAGCAAATGAAAGATTTTGATAGAGAACAAACAATGTATTTACCTTAATAGTGTTCAAAAGTCATATTGTATATATCATTTCATGACATCCAGTCTTACAAATTTACTGTCTCTGATGGACACACGTCCAGATCATCCGCTCTCAAAACTCCTCCATCTCTCTCCCCACATCCACGACGGCTGGCGGCTCACCTCCAACTGCACAGCGCAACGCGATTTTCACAGCCAACTGCCCAACACTACAATAGCAAATTCCAGCAATGCAAACCAGCCACAGACTGGACACAGCACAGTCAGTGATTTTCATACAGAGCGCTACGTGGCGTTACCAATATAAAAACCTAAACAGCCTACTTACAACCCGAAAACCGCCCACCAGATGGTTGTTTCAAAATGTATCAGCATTATCCTTAACTTATGAGCATGAGTGTATATATGCATCACGCAGGAATTAAAGACGTTAGCTGCCAGTAGGGACTTATTGACATCAAATAGGGCAAGCTGGTAATTTGTGCTGGACCGGGATTTGAACCCGGGTATCCTGCTTACTACGTACATGCGGTGACGAGTACGCCATCCGGAAACGGTAGTCAGCATAACCGCACGGACCACCCAGGCACGCCTATTGCTGGACCCAACTTCTCAACTGCTCAGTACTGACGTACATCTCCTGCTCATTAGCCTGATTATTCACGGCATCTCGCCAACTCCTGTAAGAGTTAGGGTTTTGTGTGCATCTGCACTGAAGAGACCGTGGGCTGTCATAGCCTTAATTATGCAGGGTCTTCCACAATTCATGTTACACACTTCCGGAGTTTGTAGAGGGGACTTTGTAGATCGAGTTTTACATAGGAACCCATGTGCGGAAACGTCATCCAACGACGTTACATAGCGTCAGAGTTACAGGCGTCGCCGCCTGTAAATGTGTGTATATACGAGTGATTCCGTAATGATGTTACAAACTTTCATCTATAATGGAGACAATGAATGTGTCAATTTGAGGTAAGGGACCCTGTGACGGGAAAAAAAGGGACGAAAGTTACCAGAAAACACAGTTCTCATATCTCTGACAGTGGAATACATCTACCGGTACTGTTGTTGCCAAGATCGCCGTGTAGGCAACTTTCAGAGGCATAGTATGGACCAAGAAAAGATAAAATATCTAGTAAATATGTGCTGAGAAATTCATACCTAAGGACCTATGAACACCTGTTGATCTTCGTTAGTGTGAAAAACTTCTCCTCTACCGAACAACTGCTCATAGCTCTTAAGGCATGAATATTAGAGCCCGCGTTTTCTGGACATTTATTCTTGTTTTGGTACATAGTACCACCTCTGAAAGTTGCCTACCCTGCAATCTTAGCAGCAACAGTACTGGTACACGTATCCCAATGCCAGAGGTATCGAAAAGATTTTCGCTTGTACCAGGTGTACCGGTATGGAATAAGCGTTTTATTTTGAGAAAATGAAACACTAATTTTGAACTGAAAAGTAAAAACATTTTATTCAAAGTATTGACCATTGCTTTCTATACATTTTGGCCAACTTTCTGGCAGTTAGTGGACACCACGCCAGTAGAAAAGTTCGTCGTTTGAAGCAAACCAATCAGATACCCAATTTTCGACTTCTTCGTAGGAATCGAAGTGTTCCTCAGCCAATGCGTGTCCCATTGATGAAAACAAATGGTTGTCGTGTAGAAAAATTACTTTGTCATGTCTTCTGGCCCATTCTGGTCTTTTTTCGATCAATGCATACTTCAAATTGATCATTTGTTGTCTGTAGCGATTAGTATTCACAGTTTCACTGGGTTTTAGAAGCTCATGATACGCCACACCTTTCTGATCTCACCAAACACAGAGCATTTTCTTCTTGCCGAATCGATCTGGTTTTGCAGTCGATGTTGATAGTTGTCTCGGATTAACTCATGATTTCTCCCGTTTAGGATTCTTAAAATAAATCCATTTTTCATCACCAGTAACAATTCGATGCAAAATTGATTTTCTTTCATGTCTTTGAAGCAAAATTTGACAAATGGTTTTTCGGTTTTTCATCTTTCATTCAGTTCGTGTGGCAACCATTTTCCACACTTTTTGGACACTTCCCATAGCTTTCAAACGGTCAGAAATTGTTTGTTGTGCAACATTTAGCATTGCTGCCATTTGCGTCTGTCGCAAAGTGTCATCTTTATACAATATTGCTTACAATTCGGCGTCTTCGAACTTTTTTGGTGGTCTTCCACGTTCTTCATTTCTTAAATCAAAACCATTATTTCTGAAACGTTGAAACCATCTTTTGCATGTTGCTTCAGATAGAGCATGATCACCATATGCCTCGACAAGCATTCGATGCGATTCTGCAGAACTTTTTTCAAATGAAAACAAAAAATTAATGCTTTCCGCAAATCATCACTTTCTGGTACAAAATTCGACGTTGTTAACACGATGAAAAGATATGATATTGTTTGTTCCATGACTTGATGTATACTAAATACCTTTGATAGATGTCATACCAACCAAACAAAAAAAAAATTAAGGCTCGTTCACAACAAATGTTTCCTATCGACACTTTTATATCTTAACGCTCATTTGATACCGGGACACCTGTTAACTTTCGAGTTGGTCGTTTCTGGCGCAGGAACCTTAACCTCATATTGATAGATCAATCCGTCCCTGTCATCTTTGAAAGTTTGTACCATCATAAGGCAAGGACCCTGCATATACGTACATTTACAGGCGCTGGCACCTATAACTTTGACGCTCTTTAGCGTTGTTGGATTACGTTTCCGGACATGGGTTCCCATGTAAAACTTGATCTACTAAGTCCTCTCTACAACCTCTAGAAGTGTGTAACGTGAATTGTGAAACATCCTGTAAATGTAGTGTCTGTTCTTTCGGACATTATAAAATTATAATATTTGCTAAATCTGTAGGATAAATTACCGAACGTAAGTTGAGCTTTACGGTGAGGAGGGAGAAAGGAGCAGCCTTGGTAACCTGCCAACTACACAGCCTTCCCTCGGTGCGGCTCTGCCTAGGACACTTCGGTACAGGTTCGGTAGACAAGGTACTGTACCAACAATAGGAAAGCCACCCAGTGCATTCTGGAAGTATGCACTTCTGGGGCAGGGAGCAGGGAACAGGGTGCGGTGAGGGTTGGGAGGGATGGGAAAGGGGGAGGGGGGGGGGGGGAAATCAGGCGAGGCCGCACGGTGGCTGGTGGCTGGTGGCTGCTATCCGTGGATCAGAATCCGCCGCCGGTACAGCAGGGCTACCCCAGTTCCTCGAAGCCGGCTGGGAGCGCAGCGCTATCAGCTTACTGATTAATGCCGCGCCATCTGTTGCGCTCAGATCGCACGCCCAGATGCAACCCGGTGCTGCTCTTAGGCACTCTAATGGCCGTTTAACTACGCGCAGCACCTGATAGCACCAGAATTATGAGCCACGTTTATCGCACGATGTATTTAATTCGATGCTTAGAGGTGTAATTGCTGTTTTCTGGAGCTTATTAATTAAGACCTTATCTGACTGAGAATGGCTTTGTTGAATTTGCTTGAATGGTTGGGGGGCGGGGTAATTATGTTATAGAATTTCTGGCGCCTGCCACTTCAGCATACTCGGAGTAAAATTTGTCAGAACGTTGTTCGCAGTAACAGAATGTAAATAGTGATGATTCCTGAGGCAGATTGGCGAACAAGTTGAAATGGTTCAGATGGTTCTGAGCACTATGGGACTTAACTTCTAAGGTCATCAGTCCCCTAGAACTTAGAACTACTTAAACCTAACTAACCTAAGGACATCACACACATCCATGCCCGTGGCAGGATTCGAACCTGCGACCGTAGCGGTCGCACGTTTCCACACTGTAGCGCCTAGAACCGCTCGGCGACTCCGGCCGGCGACGAACAAGTGGACTATGATTTGGACGAATGGGTTGGCGCTAGAAGCAGTAAAACTAGAGTGTGTGTGTATATGCAGAATGGAGCGACAAGTATTTGCACGGAAGTTGGGATTCCAGCCTAGAGGTCCTGCTCACCAGGCTGTGTTGGGACAGCACCTCAGTTTCGAACGAAATTTTCATTCGTCACTTCAGTCTGCAAATACAAACCACAAGTGTTTGAGACTTGGAAAGCTGTCGGGAACCATACACTTTCATTTGATTAAAGTCCCTACTCCTGGGTTTCAGGCGGGATTCCCCCTTTCATTCGATGCTGAGGTGCTGCTCCGATACAACTGGAGACCTTCTGCGGTGTGGTTCGAGTTTAGGGGGCCGTACCAAGTGGGCTGCGGCGTGAATGGGAATTTGCATTGAGGAGGTAGGCGTCAGCAGTTGTGCAAAGCCACTGTGTCAGTGCGGCGTAGTGGTTAGCGCATCCGCCTAGTGAGCAGAAGGTGTGGGTTCGAATCCCGGCCTTGTGTGTAGGTTCCTTACATGGCCTACACATATAAATACATATTTGCGTCGTCCCCATGCGGCAAACATATCGTAGACAGATATCATTATATCTGCGCTTACAGAAATTTGAAGCTCAAAACTATGAATTTTTTATGTATCTTTTTTTTTTCAGCGAACTCTGTGTCTGTCGGTCTTCTGAAATGGTGCGATAAATCCGATTGTATTTGCGCTCTCCCAGTTTTGTTTTACTTAAAAGATAAAATACGCGGGAGTTGCAAGTCTTCATTTCGTACCTAGCTACGTCTTATTCTCCACCTCCCGATGCGGCGAGGGCTTTCATTTTGAAGTAGACCTTTTCGGAGACGAAATCAACACGAAGAGAGAATAGCCACTGGCACCACGCCGACATTGTTGTACATCGTTGTGGAGAAAACGTTAATATCAAGACAAACATCAAAACTACAAGGAATTAACATTTGTCCAATGTTCCAAAACTGCCACACCGTTTTTAACACGCACGCATCTATAAATGCTCGCATTTCTGGGAGGACAATTTTTGGTGCGGCTAAATGACAATTATTTCAGCTCTGCGGAAGGATTCGCATTATCTCTCTAACGAACCACTATACTTAGTACAACTACCATTCCTCGCGTCAGTCTCCATATAAACATCTACATATCTGAGGCTTGGAAAAGTGTATGAAGCCGTACAGATTCATATGAAAACCAGAGTGCCATGACCTGCACGATAGTGAGCTCCAAAGATTCACCTAAGCCACCCAAGAGTTATTATTGTGTACTGAGGTGAGGAAAATGGAGGAAAGCAGTGGAAGGAGACACTTCATAGCCTTCTCGGATTTGTTTCCGGATCGTAAAATCAATTTGATTCGATATTTCAGGCATCTCCAAGACAGATGAATTGCCGAAATATCGAATCATGTTGATATTATCATCCGGCAACAAATCCGAGGAGACTATCAAGAATAATTACGCCGAGAAAAGATATGAAGTAACAATTGTACGAGCTAACGGAAGGTTGCGATTTGTTCTTAAAGGACTTTAATCAGTCGTAATATTAGGCATAATACCTTACGTTACTCAGAATAGGATGCCAGTGAATAATAAGGAGATTGTGTTCGTTCTAATACAACAGCAGTTGGTTGATTCCTTCACATCGGAGATCGTAGTATTCTGCAACTCTTAACATGTTGCTGGTTGCGTATGTCTCCAGTAGCCGGCCGCGGTGGTCTAGCGGTTCTGGCGCTGCAGTCCGGAACCGCGGGACTGCTACGGTCGCAGGTTCGAATCCTGCCTCGTGCATGGGTGTGTGTGATGTCCTTAGGTTAGTTAGGTTTAAGTAGTTCTAAGTTCTAGGGGACTTATGACCTAAGATGTTGAGTCCCATAGTGCTCAGAGCCATTTGAACCATTTTTTTTTGTCTCCAGTCTTCTGGGGAGTATCCAGTCTTTCACCTTTACTGGTTTCTGGGTACTACGTAATGCATAGTCAGCAGGGTCAAATAGCGAACAGCGTAACAGTGTGTGGCTTAAAAAGATCCGCCAGTGTGTGTTCTGTCAAAATCAAGGGAGTCAAAAAATTGACTATAATTATTTTCCTATGGGCAGAGCGACTATAGTAGGGTGCTGTGCAGCTTTTCCTTCTTGTTAAGTCACAAGCCTTCTCACAGGTTTAATGCAGCCCGTCTCATATTCGTCTACTGTATCATCCTCTTCATCTCAGAGTACAACTTGCGTCTATTTTAACCTCTGCCACCGCCTATAATCTTCATCATGCACAGCTCCATCAAGTACAATGCAAATTCTTTTTTGATGTCTTACCACGTACTCACCATGCTGCCCCTAATATTTGTAAAAGTTTCCCAAGAGATCCTTTCCGCACCTGTTCCGCAGAGCATGAAGCAACTCGTGAAGATTGCAATTGTAGTCTGTGAGAGAAGAAAAACTACTTCCAAGAACGATTGAGGAAGGCATAAAAGTTTGTAATACATGAAATGTATTCGCAGTTGCGAATATGTACAACCATAAGCTGTGTAATGGAAGGACTGTGATGAGAATGTCTGCTGGACCGGTACTCAAACCTGGATTTCCCGCTTTGCGCGAGCGTTCGCCTTAACCCCTTTGGCTACCGCTGCGCGTCTCGCGGCCAGACCCAAACTTTCATATGATGTCGCTCCTGCGTCACAACCAGCGTTAGTACATACATTATGTAATTCCTGTACAGTGGAGGATATTTTAATTGAAAGCTGCTCCCCGATATCGGCGGATAAATACGATATTGCTGTGCCTGTTTTCTTAAGAAGAACTGTTCAACTTTCCTTCGGACATGCATGCATTAAAACACAGGCGCTGCAACATTGTATATAAAAAAGTCTGTGGGCTTTGGGGCGAAATAGTACTAAGAGATGCTGCTCAGGGAAGCCAACGAATTACTATGTGATGGGTTACAAGCAAATGAAACTGGCGCATATTTAGGAATTACTTAGTATAATCCAGAATGAGATTTTCACTCTGCAGCGGAGTGTGCGCTGATATGAAACTTCCTAGCAGATTAAAACTGTGTGCCGGACCGAGACTCGAACTCGGTTGGTAGAGCACTCGCCCGCGGAAGGCAAAGGTCCCGAGTTCGAGTCTCGGTCCGGCTGTGGCTAAGCCATATCTCCGCAATATCCTTTCTTTCAGGAGTGCTAGTTCTGCAAGTTTCGCAGGAGAGCTTCTGCAAAGTTTGGAAGTTAGGAGACGAGATACTAGCAGAAGTGAAGCTGTGAGGACGGGGTGTGATTCGTGCTTGGGTAGCTCAGATGGTGCCGGCACGGTAGCTCAGCGTGTTCGGTCAGAAAGCTAGTTGGCCTCTGTCATAAAAAAAAAACTGAGTTGAAGGATCAACAAACGAACTTAAACGGATGTCATGTGACGTCCGCAACGACCAAACACAACGCTCAACAACGAACAAAATGAAAAAAAGAAGGAAAAAAAAGATGGTAGGGCACTTGCCCGCGAAAGGCAAAGATCCCGAGTTCGAGTCTCAGTCCGGCACACAGTTTTAATCTGCCAGGAAGTTTCAAGGTTTGTTTTATTTAAAAAGCCTTAAGAGTTTTCGCAGAAAAAAATTCGGAGCCATTACTTTTCAGCGCATTCTCGTAAGTCTCACTGCTATAGCGCGATTGATATGACACATCGCTTTCTGCTTTGTGAACTAGAATGATGCGCAGAAGAATGACAAGGCGAACAGAAGAAGAAGAAAATAGATATGTTTTAGAAATTAGCAATTTTGGCCCAGTGCTTAGCAGTATTTATGAAGGTACGGAACAAACCTTCAGTAATGTTAAGTCCAAGAAGATACTAAAGATTATTTTCCACTGACATAACTAAAAACTTGTTTAAAAAATCGTGTCATTTAATTATAACTTCTTATTGCAGGTAAATATTAAGTAATAAATTCATCAGCTTTATGAAATACGAGTATAATTTGGTTCCACACTTGTACACACTGTGGTGTCACAGCCAGACACCACACTTGCTAGGTGGTAGCCTTTAAATCGGTCGCGGTCCGTTAGCATACGTCGGACCCGCGTGTCGCCACTATCAGTGATTGCAGACCGAGCGCCTCCACACGGCAGGTCTAGTCTAGAGAGACTTACTAGCACTCGCCCAAGTTGTACAGCCGACTTTTCCAGCGATGGTTCACTGTCTACATACTCTCTCATTTGCAGATACGACAGTTTAGCATAGCCTTAAGCTACGTCATTTGCTACGACCTAGCAAGGCGCCATATTCAGTAATTAGAATGAATTCTCAACAGACAATATTGTGAATCATGAACCGTCAAGAGCGAAGTTAAGTATCAAACTAATTACATCCGCCTTCTGAATTCTAATTCCTTGTCATGTTCCAGACCTCACGTCAGTATAGTCCTTCCCTCCTCACGCCAGCCTGCGTGAGCTAAAACGCGTGCATTTCGGCCTCTACTAGTAACACGGTGTTGGCTCTTCTGCCAACACAATACACACCATGCATGAAAGCATTTTACCTTTACGGACTTTTGGTACTATGACTTTCAGCATGAAATACATATTCTTGTAAACTGCAGATGCAGTCATCACTTGTATTTGAGAATTTCAGTTTTATTTCGACCGAATTAACTTTAATATAAGTCTCTTCAGAGTTTACCATTTCGATGACGGAAGTCTATACAGGAAGACCACGATGCGATGTACTAGAAACCAAAATAAATGATACTTTCACTTCTTCAGGAATCGTAAGCAACTGGATAATTTTGTATGGGTGCCAGCAATTCTTGCGCAGCCGCATTCAGGAGACCTCTTTTTGTGAATGGAATAAGGTACGGCGTATTACGGACGTTACTTCACCCGGTTGCGTCCGAGGTCAGCGTAGATTTCCCACTGCCGCTAGCGTCCCGCAAATTGCACGCGGTACGCAGTATACGGGCACTGTAGGTGCCTCATATATGCAAGCATTCTGATGAGCGACATTTCGGAATTGCCTCTCTGACTGCGCACAACAGGCAACAGGTTCCGCCTGATTACGGTTATAAACCGAATAGGTGAGTGCGTTACGACCGCCAGAATTCACCGGCCCCTGGTCGCCAAGCCGCCTGTTGTGTTCTCCAGACGAGACAGTAGCGAAAAGACGCACACCGCTAGGCGCTAACGCATGCAAAACGGGGCCCAAAACGAATCGTAAATCACGCGCGCGGCTGAAGAGGCACCGAAGCTGGGGCTACGACGTCTCCGCCGCTGACGTAAGAGAAAGCGAGTCCGCGGCCGGCGGATTAATCCCGCGTTTTATACGGCTGCCGGTTGCGAAATGCGCGGGACGCCAGGAATGAGAACTTATTATCGCCGCTGCCCACGCGGAATCGATATGGACGACGAAAGCGGCCGCCGTGGGAAACGTGTAACGAGCGCTTGCGTAACTCTGCTGCGTTTGAAAAACCACTTATCCCGCAAGATGCAGTCTTACAGTAGGTATCGCAGTGGAATAGACGAGATTCTGCGAAAGGCTATTGGTTCCCAATACTACTTCGCGCGGTTCCCCCACTGGTGTCAGCCATTGTAATCGTCACGACTTCTGCACTTTACGTTTGAGATCAAAGTTTATCAGCCCAAAACTTGATTGAGTTCAGCGCCTCCTTACTTCCCTGCCATAATTCATTGGTTCTACATCTTCTGAGACATTTAACACAGGACAGGAGACGTTCCATATCCTGATACTCGCTGTGATCACATCTGTCGTCATATTCATCTACAAGGCCCCAACCAACAAGGTTCGCCTTGATTGGTGATACGAACGTTCTGATCGGTTTAGCCTCATCGAAATCTACCATCTCTATCTCTCCCGCTGAGAATCTCTTGAAATGAAGGGTAGCCGTTTGAAGGCTCAGTAAGTTCATTGTTCAAGAATCCCTTGCCGGATTCAAGTCAACCAGGTACACAGGAAGCTCCAGATGAGGACTGACGTTCGTCGAAGTTGACCTTCTTGGCAGGTACAGATCTGAACCACATCGAGCGAGCATATACTGCTGTGGCTGTAGGTCTGAACATCTATAATCTAGCTCCTTGTTCGCTGTTAACCAATTTTCTCCAGTTGTATCTTGCTGTGACATTACAGTGGGTGTTCTTACAGTGATGTCTGTATATCAGTGACCGGTGCAATACGACATCCAAGTATTTCGGTTTCTCTTTGAATTTCAGGGTCACATTTGCTTGATTTAGGCGAAACTAGCAGCCATTGACTTGTCTCTTTGAGGGATTTGATTTGAGGAAATATTTCTGGTAGTATTCTGATATGGTGCCTGGAGCGTGTACCAGATTCTGTTCTACGCCCTCACTCCTCAAAACTCTTTCCTTCAGCTATGAGGGCCAGATCGTCGGCTTGCGGGAAGCTGCTCGTATAATTTGGTTGGTCACTGGTACAGAGGTTGGATTGGAGGGAGACCATGACGCTACACTGGACGAGGACATTTCTCTGCCGTTGCTATCACCTTTTTCTGCCCTCCAATTTGATACAGAACATTCTGTATTGCAGAAGACATTCAGTGATTCTTACAAGGTAATAATCTTAATGTGTGCCATTGAGATATCTGGAAGTAAATCTCCCTTAGGCTATGTGACTAAGAAGCATATGCGACGCTACCACTCCTTTATTTATACACATTTATACATGACCGTCGCGACAATGTGTACTCTGAAACTCAAACTTGGCCGTGTTATTGTCAATCAGATACAGACTTAATATTTTATCCCTGAAATAAAGTTTGCAGTAGATTGAATTTTATACGGTAAAGCTAGCTCCCTAGTAACCGCGATTACGTGCACCCGACGCCGAGAAACAAAGAAAATACAAAAACCACATTCTTTTTCCTGTATCAGCTATTGACTGTATTTACAAACCTTGCCATATGTAATATCTGGAAGCCCATTCCTTACCTAATCGTTACTCGCTGGAAACTGACAAACTATGTACACAAGCACACTTAACAACACATTTTTCCGTTTTGTTCGGTTTCTGTTTTTGATTCAATTTTTCCCTGACGACGATTCTCATTTTACGAAGAGGCAAACCATACGAATTTTTTCCTGCGTACTCTAATAAGAGATTGGCGCATTCTATTTCCTCTTTGTGCGTGATTAAGAGTCACGCGCGTAATAATGCATTCGAAAAGAAATTATTCGTTCCAATTATAACATAGGTCTTCAGGCTTATTTTTTTAGTTATTTAAAAAATTCATCGCAGTATGTGGGGAGTATCGCGAATCTGATGATCCACATCCGAAAAATCGAGAGGTTACTGTACTTTAATGCCACTGCCGTGCTATAAATAACTAACATCTGTAGTTTTAGCACGTTCATTTGAATCCCGAAAGAGTTTAAGCGGTTGTGGCACGAACCGGTTTGCACGTAATGAATAACCACGTCTCAATTGCTAGATCACTCATATAAATATTTACGCTCACTTCCTTAGAATCAGACAGCAGTTGTTCGTAAAACACAAACGCGAATTTGTTCCAAGCTGTGCACGAGAGCCAAAACCGCGGCCACGCTTCGCTCCAAACTGGTGCGATCACATTAGATGGGTATGGAGACCCACAATGTCCTTATAGATGGGCTGGAACATCCGAAGGTGTCCGCAGTGTCAAAAGTTGTGAAAGACTGGCTGGCCGGTGTGGCCGAGCGGTCCTAGGCGCTTCAGTCTGGAACCGAACGACCACTACGGTCGCAGGTTAGAATCCTGCTTCGGGCATGGATGTGTGTGATGTCCTTAGGTTAGTTAGGTTTAAGTAGTTCTAAGTTCTAGGGGACTAATGACCTCAGATGTTAAGTCCCATTTTGCTCAGAGACATCTGAAATGTAGGTCACATCCACAGTGGCACTGTGCGGAACTGTGGTGAAATTTGGTGCCAATGAGACATCATACACCCACCTTAAACGTCGCATGACCTTCTGAGCTGTGGCCGTTTCTTCGCAAGTGTCGACACCTTGCTGTATGGAGCGTCGTTGAGCCCGCGGATGACCTCACAGGGCATCACGTTTTGGCACCACTACAAAAGAAGGTTACACGCATCTTTGCTCCAGATTTCAAATTTAAGCGTCACAATGGGTGGGAGTTGCGGAGTTCGAAAACTTGACCATTTAATCTGTTGCACACTGTAGCAGCAGTACCGCTACCAGTTAGCAAACTACACTCACGCTCATAAATTAAGGATAATTCTGATACATGGTGAAACAACGGCCTGGTGGGTGGTTTGCGGGTTTAAATCACCTCCGGGTATGACCATGCTGTGCATGCGGTGGCAGTGGCAGCAGTCCACATATGCAGAGATGTGTTGGTGCATGTCAGAGTACGGTGCAGCGAGGAAGTGTGCAGACGTGCTAATGGTGACTGTGTGTTAAAAGTGGCTCAAAGAACACATATTGATGACGTTATGAGGGGTAGAAGACTAGGGCGACTGGAGGCTGGTGAAACACAGCAGGTCGTAGCACGGGCCCTCTGCGTGCCACAAAGTGTGATCTCAAGATTATGGCAACGATTCCAACAGACAGGAAACTTGTCCAGGCGTCACAGCACGGGACGTCCATAGTGTACAACACCACAAGAAGACCGATATCTCACCACAAGTGCCCGCAGGCGGCCACGGAGTACTGCAGGTAGCCTTACTCGGTATCTTACCGCAGCCACTGGAACAGTTGTCTCCTGACACACAGTCTACGGACGACTGAACGGACATGGTTTATTCGCCCGGAGACCTGCAAGGTGCATTCCACTGACCCCTCGTAACAGGAGAGCGCGTAAAGCCTGGTGTCAAGAACACAGTACATGGTCATTGGAACAGTGGTCCCAGGTTATGTTCACGAACGAGTCCAGGTATAGTCTGAACAGTGATTCTCGCCGGGTTTTCATCTGGCGTGAACCAGACCCCTTAATGTCCTTGAAAGGGACCTGTGTGGAGGTCGTGGTTTGATGGAGTGGGATGAGATTATGATTGGTGCACGTACACCCCTGCATGTCTTTGACAGAGGAACTGTAACATGTCAGGTGTATCAGGACGTCGTTTTGCACCAGTATGTCCGCCTTTTCACGGATGCAGTTGGTCCCACCTTCCTCCTGATGGATGATAACGCACGACCCCACCGAGCTGCCATCGTGGAGGAGTACCTTGAAATAGAAGATATCAGGAGAATGGAGTGGCCTGCCTGTTCTCCAGGCCTAAATCCCATCGGGCACGTCTTGGATGCTCTCGGTCGACGTATCGCTGCACGTCTTCGAACCCCTACGAAACTCCAGGAGCTCTGAGAGGCACTGGTGCTACAATGGGAGGCTGTACCCCAGCAGCTGCTCGACCTCCTGGTCCAGAGTATGCCAACCCATTGTGCGGCATGTGTACGTGTGCATGGTGATCATATCCCATATTGATGTGGGGGTACATGCGCAGGAAACAGAGGCGTTTTGTAGCACATGTGTTTGGGGACGCTTTTCTTAACTTATCGCCAATACCGTGGACTTGCAGATCTGTGTCGTGTTTGTTTCCTTTGTGCCTATGCTATTAGCGCCAGTTTTGTATAGTGCCACTTTGTGTCGCACGACATTCTGAAATTATCCTTAACTTGTGAGCATGAGTGTATGTACCACTCCGTCTATCCATCTCATCCGCGGTCTACCAAGCCTACATGAGGAGTGAGAGCCACTAAGTCGATGCAAGGAGTGAGACAGAATCATGGGTAAATGGCACGTTCTCTAGGTAAGCTCTTCTTAAGAAGCGCAAGCCAATCACAGCCAATGGTCTCGCACTTTTTTTAATATTATTCTTCAGTATTTGCTTTTGTTATAATACCGTTTCCTTGTTTCAGTAAATATTATCTCTGTCTGAAGCCACAATTACTTCCTAATAAAATTTAATTGCAATTTTCGGCGTATTACTCTAAATATCTCTGTCTTTTGTTTTGCTGAGATAGTCTTAGCTCGCACTCTGCGCTAGCCGACCCCTGGGAACAGTGTAAGGTATTCGTATTGCTTGGGAAGCCCATATGTGCTACTGTTCAGGCATCGTGAGTGGTCATCTTAAGAAAATATGCAGCGTCTGTGGTCTGAAAGTCGTACCGCTATTTCACTGCACCCGCTCTGGCCAGCACAGAGAAGAATTCAGGTGTCCAGCGCCTTTAATTTGTTTTTAATAGCTGCACAATAGGACTGTACCGTTATAAGCGGACGCATTGATGGTTGAAATTTGGTCTCTTTGTCGTGAACTCTTTTCACACATCGAGCAGCTGCGCTGTGTGTTAATCACATCTCAAGTCATAGGTGGTCAGTCATTGGCCGTCCCTCTCTGCGACAGCGGAACACCTTTGCCAAAGAGAAAAGAGCGAGTATCCTATGTAGGAATTCCAGAGCTTAGATCAGTGCTAGACAATCTGAACGTTAGGCGCACCTAATTCTCTTGTTCGCCTCATGCAGTTGAAGCACAAACGCACTTTTCGTCCCATCTGTCGACCTGGGCAGTACATGGGAACAGAAGCGAGTCAGACTCTTTCTTGCCTTGTGTATTTGATATCGGTGCATTAGACTACCAACTTTCAACAGAATGGTAGAACTCTAGTAAGATGCGTGTGTTCAGGTTGAACTCATATAATTGGGAATCACGTTAGTACTGAATTTATGTAAAATAGTGTCCACTATCCCGATGATTGTGGACTTGCCATGGATCATGTTGTATCTTTGTTACAGTTTTCAGTTGCTTCAGAATACGTGGCAATCGGTATCCGTCCCTAAACTTACCATCTGTAAATTCAAGTGACTTACAGGTTGTGTAAATAGTTTGTACAATTATTTTTACGTAGCTTCGTGTCATGATGCTTGGAAGGGATGTTAAGCGTTCGGTTTCGATGACTGTCTTTAACCATACTGGTTTACATTATATATCTGATACTTTCACCTATTGTACTGCATTTTTTTATACATTTGAGGTTCGTGAATTCATTATCTTCAGTTTCTTCCCAGTGTCTACTACGTGTATGTTTAAATCTTCTTCTGTACTACTAATATATTTGTTTGAACATGTTTCTCCAAAACAATTACACGAATTTCCATGGGATTTTCACAGGTAAATTGAGCTTAACTTGGGAACTGCTTTAGTTCATCAAAATCGGATCAGGGGAAAAAAGATATGGTGATATAAAGTTTTATCTATCTTTTGTCTGTTTAAACACGCTACTCTTTTTCACAGTGTTTTCAGAAGTAACTTAAGCATGTTCTAAGGCACCGAATCAGCATTAATTTAATTAGAATCATATAACGGATGAAAAAGATATCGTGATTTAAAGTTTTCTCCCTATTAATATTATAATTGCGAAAGTAACTTCGTCTGTTACGTTACCACGACTAACGCACTTCGATGATAGTTGGTGTGGAGATAGCTTGAGCCTTGAGGAAGATCATAAACTGCTTTAGAAAGTGGTAGTACAAGATACTTATTGATTTGAAGAATATTACGCAAATACAGGCAAAAAAAATTATTCTTTGAAAGAGCTATTTTCCCTTTGACTTTTGAACTTTTGGAAAGGCAATTATTGGTTAACAAGTGCCACGTGACATGATTCAAAGTAATTAAATCAGTACTTATACAATCTCCAATGTATTTAATCCATGCTTGCACACTGTTTGTTGTATAATGCACACGTTGTACAATGTATAGCTACTTGAGCAGCACAGTGCTTAGATGTGCGCTCCTTCCTGTGTCCCTCTGTCTGTACACACTGCTCGGCAGCAACACTGCGCGTACTGACGCATCGTGCGTTGTAACAGCTTAGGATAGAGAGAACATCACGAGCTGTGCTAACCGAAATAGGCAGACATGTCAAGGCAGCCGATGTTATTGCGCGTACAGTAGCTAGGTTACTCACCATCACTCACCATCACTCATGACTAATATGTGAGTGCAGCTGTGGGTAACAGCTAGTATTTGCTATTTGTTTCTTAACAAAACCTCCCCCATTCAATTCTACTGCAATTTCCTCAGGAGTTACGCTACGAATGCTGGCAGTGCTTGCAATTATTTTCCATGAGAAATTTTCAGCATGACAGGTAAGGCAACGGCGATGCGTTTCTGTGAGTTATACGACGGTAGGGACGGCGCCATTCCATTCATCACAAAAGATCTCTAAGATAGCGCTCGCAACTGATGACAAAAGCATTTGTCCTGCACAGATAAATCACATAAGGTGGATTCTTCGATATGATTAAACGCCGAGAAAGGTAAGGCGAAGATAGGAAGTAAAACGACAGAAAGTTTGCTGGGAATAGGATTAAGACCGGATTATTATCACTTGACGTTTTAAATATGGCACTTGTAAACGTAAAGCGAGAGTTCAACGAAGAGAACTTTTAGGATGTTCCAATCGGCAGCGAAAGTATTACCTATCTGTTCTGTGCAAACGACATTGCCCTAATAGCATGCACACAAGACGAACTGAAAAGAACTATTCAGCCCCTGGAATTAGTGGTATCGAGGTAAGGGATAAAAAAAGAAGTACTGAAAGGTTTGAGAACATGACCACGGGAAGAAAATTTTATAACTCGCAAGATCCAGCAGTGAACTTCTCCAGCCGCGTGGAGGGGCCGCGCGGTTAAGGCGCCTTGTCACTGACTGCGCGGCCCCTCTCGCCGGAGGTTCGAGTCCTCCCTCGGGCATGGGTGTGAGTGGTGTTCTTAGCATAAGTTAGTGTAAGTAGTGAGTAAGTCTAGGGACGGATGAACTAAGCAGTTTGGTCCCTTAGAAATTGACACACATTTCAACATTTGAACTTTTCCAGATATTATCGTGTGAAAGAATTCAAATATCTTAATCAATTTTTTCTGAAGCAGACATTAAGGAAAGACTGTATGCGGTAAACAGATGCAACTGCTCTCTACACCCTGTAGTACTAGCTAGCAACATATCTCAAGAACTAAAACCAAGGTTATATAAAACAGTAAAAACACCAGTGGCGCTACATGGTTGTCG
This sequence comes from Schistocerca cancellata, assembly GCF_023864275.1. NCBI lineage: Eukaryota > Metazoa > Arthropoda > Insecta > Orthoptera > Acrididae > Schistocerca > Schistocerca cancellata. The sequence continues at coordinate 601,557,328 of NC_064631.1, read as the reverse complement.
AACCTGGAGAACTCGAAAACAAGACTTTAACCGGCTGTTTATATTTGAAAGGTCTTCATAAAAACACATGCACCAGCCTGGGATCCGACTACTGGAAATAGAAAAGGCATTACAGTACAGAACTTATAAGAGCTACGGAAAGAGCTTAACATCGTTTCAGTCATGAAAAGCGAAAGATTCCACTGCGATGGAGTGATAGTGAGTATGGAAGAAAGGCATCAGGCAGCAGACCACCGGCAAGCCATAGGAAACAGACGGGTGGACCTGGTACGGCAAGACTTGCTGCAGGTCGGAGCCTCTGAGAACTGGAAACAGAGTACGGAAGGAACTTTTCACTGCTGTGGTCATAAATCCCCTAGAACTTAGAACTACTTAAACCTAACTAACCTAAGGACAGCACACAACACCCAGCCATCACGAGGCAGAGAAAATCCCTGACCCCGCCAGGAATCGAACCCGGGAATCGAACCCGGGAACCCGGGCGTGGGAAGCGAGAACGCTACCGCACGACCAGATGGAGAGCCTTAATTGGTGAAAGGAGACAGTATTTCCGGCTTTCATTAATGCTTCGTACAACTTGTGACACAGTTTGTTATGAGCAACTTGTTACTTGCATTTTTAAATTTTCTTTCACTTTGACGCAACCCTAATCGCCTAACCTGATAAAGAATAATGTACATAATGCAGTCCTCTTATCACTTCCATTCTTCCCTCTTTGTAACTGTATAATTGGGAAATCTGCAAGTTTTGAAGCACACACCAGTATAGTCGTGGAGTGAGACCAGTTACGTAGCTCAATAACTGAAGTGGTGCAAGGTGCATGTATTGGCAACAAGTTCCTATTCCTTCCCCCACGAGCCTCTTGCGGCAGCGGCGCACTGCCAGGCATAGCTTCTGGCTGGTCATTCAGGGTTTGTAAGTAATGGATGTGCTTGGTTTGCTCTGCTCTGAGACGGTGAACAAAGGGTTTTGTAAAGCTGTTTCGGCTTGGTGGTAGTGGTAATTTCCTATGGGACCAAACTGCTGAGGTCATCGGTCCCTAATCTTACACACTACTTAATCTATCTTAAACTAACTTACGCTAAGGTCAACACACACAGCCACGCCCGAGGGTGGACTCGAACCTCCGACGGGGGGATCGGCTTGGTATATCAATTAGTTCAGAGCGGTTGTTCATTGCAAAAATGTATAGTATTTGCGAATCTTGATCATTCGGTATTTTGGTAGAAATTCACACGACTGAAAGAACTCTGCGCATCGTTCTTTATTGCATGACATGTTCTTCAGGTTTGGCGCTCTGTACTAGAATAAGTTTAAAGACAAGGGGGACTGTTTCTGAAGAGATTCGATTTTCCTCGCATCTGCAAACAGCATTTTATTTATTTGTTTGGTCTAAATTCTGATGGCGTTCCTATTATGTAACTAATAGATTTTGGTCATCACCCACAACGTGTCGTCCAACGTAAAGCTAGTTGATTTTAACCATGTTCAAAGCATAGATCTCCTCTTTTTGAGTTCAGTGAATTCCCAGTATTTTCGGAGTTAGAGAATTTTTATGAGACTAATAGATTTTGAACACCAGCCACCGCATGTTCTGTTGTGAGAGTGCACGGTCCCACATCCTAAACGGAGCGTCTAACAGGGTAGAGTTAATGAGGAAGATGATTATATACATATATGCAAGGTTTCTGCCCCTCAGTGAATGTTACATTTTTGTACCTCGTGGTAGTGACGAATTCGCGGAGAATAGAGACGCCACCTCCGTAGTACCCCGCAGTGCTCTCTAGGCCCTATCGAACGTTCGGTTTAGTCAGGTCGCTGCAGATAAACTACTAAATGTATGCTTCGTGTATGTCTCATGCTTGAGTCTAACTCTGACTTATATTTCAACAGTGCTACATCTGTTTGGATCACAACCCAGCCCGTTCGTTGTTCTGTACTGAATAACATCAACTAAATGTCACATTCGTACTGAATTATGTATCGGATGTTTGTGAGATACTAATAGGACCCTGTGGAGTGTACGTAATAAATCAGCAGCATAATAAAATAATTCTGAAATGAATAAATGCACCCTAAATTTCACCGCCATTTCTTTATGGAACCTCAAAAGATGATGATAATAATAATAATAATAATAATAATAATAATAATATGGTGGTGGTGGTGGTGGTGGTGGTGGTGATGGTGGTGGTGATGAACATCAGCGGTATTGATAGCTAAAGCAAAGACTAGCTCCTCTCACATCCAACCTATTATTTGCGCTGCTTACGACGTTGTCTTCTTCTTTAGCCTGTATTCCTATCCTATGTCCAGTCGAATCCTACTTTGTTATCCTTTGGGCTACAGAAATTCATGATTAATTATTTAATCGGGCCATACGTGCCACATGTTGTGTTCAAATCCTGTCGACAGATATACAAGCTACGGAAGATCACGGGAGTGGCCCAGACGAGACCACAAAATCGAGCCATAGCAGATCCAGATATCGAGCAAGCGTTCCTGATCATTTCACATCCAGCGTCTGTGCTCACAATCGAAGGGACTTTGTCATTGTGACGTCGCTCGATCCTCTGTGCTTGATCGCTAAAAGGCCGTGTAAGATGAGTTTCGCAGTTAATGTTCTAGTTCAGTAATCAATCGTGCTACTTCCGAGTAATTCCCCCCCCCCCCCCCCCTACATTAGTTTGGTTTTTCGTAATCTTCGCTGTCTCCAAATTGTACGAATCCAGATTATATTATTAATGGATAATATTCTCAGTGTCTAGCAATATTCTGTTTTACGGGGGCTATTCGGAAAGTAAGGTCCAGTCGATGGCGAAATGGAAACTGCGGAAACTGCAATGAAAATGCGGTTAAACTTTTCATCGATGAGTTCAACAGTGCGTCAAGTCGATCTTTTCAGTTCTGAGGGCATAGCAAACACGTAACCGCCTTATATCGTGTAGGGCCCCCGCGAGCACGCAGAACTGTCGCAACAAGACGTGGCATGGACTCGACTAATGTCTGAAGTAGTGCTGGAGGGAATTTACACCGAGAATCCTGTAGGGATGCCCATAAATGCGTAAGAGTACGAGGGGGTGGAGATCTCTTCTGAGCAGCATGTTGCAAGGCATCCCAGATATGCTCAATAATGTTCATGTCTACGGAGTTTGGTGGTTAGTGGAAGTGTTTAAACTAGCCACTCTCTAGCAATTATGGACGCGTGGGGTGTCGCATTGTCCTGCAGGAATTACCAAAGTCCGTCAGAATGCACAATTGACATGAATCGACGCAGGTGATCAGACAGGGTGCTTACGTACGTTGAAAGGTCTCTGTTGGATTCCTTTCATGTTAATTTCTTAAATCTGTTGTCATTTACGACATACATTCCACTTCTAAATTTCCTGTGGTGTTTCTGACTCTATCTGGGAGGAGACTAAGCAGTGTAACGTGTTACTTTTACACATAATCAAGAACGACCTGTCACACTACTGCACTTTAAAACACAGCTTATATGTAACTGATGTCACACAGTCTCATACGGAACCTATATCCGCTTTCTTTTATATACTGTATATGATAAGATACTGTCATCCCCCTTCCCTTCTGTGTGAAAGGATGAATGAGCAAATGTATTTCTAGTTGCATGCTTGATGGTAGCAGAGAAGCCTGTCTGCTAGAGAACAGTAGGACCAACGTTGGAATAGGTACCTACGTTTTCTAAAAGCAAAGAGGTTTCTATTCCTAGTATTGTCCTCTCTGTCCCTTGTCATGTTGTCTGGAGCCGAGCGACTGCTCTGGTCGCAGGTTCGAATCCTGCCCCGGGCATGGATGTGTGTGATGTCGTTAGGTTAGTTAGGTTTAATTAGTTCTGAGTTCTAGGCGACTGATGACCTCAGAAGTTAAGTCGCATAGTGCTCAGAGCCATTTGAACGAACCTTTGTCATGTTGGTATAGGAAGCTGCACCTCTGGTCACTTCCATTTGTATCTGTGAAGCATCCTCAGTAGGGGCCCACGCCAGTCTGTCCGTGGCGAGCATCTGAAATGGTAAGATCTCCGGCTAAGCGCGTCTCTGCTAAGTCCGTAGGACAATGGATTTCTCAAGTTCAGCCTAACTGAAAATTTAATCACCTTTATTTCAGGTTTAGATCTAAAATATCTTATGTTATCTTAAATTGCAACACAGTGTAATTCGAGTGTGAAGTTCAGAATATCTTCCAGTAGGTGCTTTGTCACTACTTTGTGAGTAAAGTGGAACCATGTGTTGATGATCCGTAACTCTAACTAAGATCATCAATCTTAAATGCGAATGTGCGTGAGATTATAACGTCTCGTCTTGACAATATTTTTCAATATAGCAACTTTTCTTTATGTTCAACCCACGTGGGGTGTACTTTGTGACACCAGTACAACATGTTTATACAATTTTTTGACCCATCAGGTTAATAGCAAGACGATAGTAACCAGTTCGAGGTTTTTCTTTTATAAATTGCGCATCGATGTAATTTCTTTTAATTATCAAAATTATTGTGGAGTTTCACTCTTTGTGTAAACCAAGTTGACCACGTGAATCATGTGGTGTAATCATCAAAGTAGCCCTCAGCTATTCTTTTCGGGAAGATTTCACAGAGAATTAGTATGAATTTAGTATACCAGTGTGTGGGAATTTCATGACAGACAGGATTGCGCTACGAACGTAACTTCTCTGGGTGAAAATTGAATCGTTTGGTTGTGGTTAATTTCCTCTTGCATATGTTTCAACATTCTTCGTGTGTTATTTTATGAATGCAGTGTTGTATGCAGTCTCCAAATCTTGGCTCCATGTTTGATGTGTTCCGTAAGATTACAAACTCACATTTTCACAATCCTAAATAAGGCACCAGTTTAGTTATGAATCAAGTTCAATATCCTGAAATTTTAACGGAACAATGATCAATGTTAAAACAAATGTCCAAATCTAAACTGATTTATTTCTTTTTATTTAAAATCTCTTATATATATAGTCACCAGTTGTCGTAAGATGACTATTAGAAGATTATAATTAATGTCAGTCCGGTTGGGAATTTGGTAAGCTAGACTGGATACCTGATGAAACAGTTGCTCAGTAATGCAAGGTAAACTTCCCCAGATAGCTCACTGCTTTAAACCCGCTTATATTATCTTGAATATCAGCACCGCTTTTAGAACAACTTAATGCATCAACATTACAACGTGTCACCTGTGAGAGTTGTATCTAGACGTATCAGGGGTCCCATATCACTCCAGCTTGAACAACCCTCTGCTGAAATGCAGGGTCCATGGATTCATGAGGCAGTCTCCACACCCCTACACGTGCATCCGCTCTATACAATCTGAAACGAGACTAGGCCGACCAGCCAGCATGTTTCAAGTCATCTACAGTCCAATGTCGGTGTTGACGGGCCAAGACGAGGCGAGGCGAAAACTTTGTGTCGTGCAGTCATCAGGGATACACGAGTGGGTCTTGGGCTCCAAAAACCCATATCGATGATGTTTTGTTGAATGGTTCGCACGCTGACACTTGTTGATGGCCCAGCATTGAAATCTGCAGCAGTTTGCGGAAGGGCTGTGCTTCCGTCACGCTAAACGATTCTCTTCAGTCGTCGTTGATCCCGTTATTGTAGGATCTTTTTCCGCCTGCATCTATGTCGGAAATTTGATGTTTTACTGGGTCCCTGATATTCACGGTAGTCTCGCGAAATGGTCGTACGGGAAAATTCGCACTTAATCACTACCTCGGAGATGCTCTGTCCCATCGGTCGTGCGCCGCTTTTATCACCACGTTTAAACTCAGTTAAACCTTGATAACCTTCCATTGTATCAGCAGTAACCGATCTAACAACTGGGTTAGACACTTGTCGTCTAACATAGGCGTTGCTGACCGCAGCGCCGTACTGTGCCTGTTTACATATTTGAAGACGCATGCCTATACGAGTTCCGTTGGAGCTTCTATGTATGAGGGCCTGTGAGAGGTTTCACCTGATTTCTTGCAGCCCACACAACGTAACTGTCACGCATTCCCGCCTTCATGACAGTTCTCAGCCTGACAGTGCAGGGCCAAGAAAACGCTACTGCAGCGTTTTCGGTGGGATGTGTTTGATCACCCCCCCCCCCTTTCCCCCACTGGACTTGGCTTCCTCTGATTTTCATCTCTGCTCACGTGAACCGCTGGCTATTAAGACAACGTTATGGTACAGACAAGAAACTGCAGATTAGCGTAGAGAATTGGCAGCACAGATGGCTGCCTTCTATGACGGGGTACTTGGAAGTTGGTATAATGTTACGAGAAATGTCTCTGTTCAAATGGCTTCGAGCACTATGGGATTTAACTTCTGAGGTCATCAGTCTCCTAGAACTTAGGACTACTTAAACGGTTCAATCCCGCCGTCCGGCCATCCTGCTTTAGGTTTTCCGTGATTTCCCTAAATCGCTCTAGACAAATGCCGGGATGGTTCCGTTGAAAGGGCACCGCCTACTTCCTTCCCTAATCCGATGAGACCGATGAGCTCGCTGTTTGGTCTCTTTCCCCCAAAGAACCCAACCTAACCTAAGTATTTAAACCTAACTGAGCTAAGGACATCACACACATCCAAGCCCGAGGCAGGATTCGAACCTGCGACCGTAGCGGTTGCGCGGTTCCAGACTGTAGCGCCTAGAACCGATCGGCTACTCGGGCCGGCAGAAATGTCTCTGTCTGAGCGGTGAGTATGCAGAGAGGTAGCTGAGCAGTGTACCTAATTATTGCAAATAAAACAGTTTTGATTTACACTGTGCTTTCCATTTCACGACCTATAGGACTGTGCTTTCCGAATAACCCTCTGGGCCGTAAACCGAGTTCACAATCCTCTATGAAGCCTCAGATACAGTTCCGAAAGAAGTGGAAGGTTGGCAGTCTGTGGATGCAGTGCAAGTTCCAAGTGCGCCTCTGGCCCGTGGCTGTGACGTCAGCCGGTGCACCGGAGTGTCAGCGCACAGCTGACGCTCTCTCCATGTTAGGCGGGCGTCGCTCTCGATTGGCGCCTCTCACGCCGCTGGCAGCGGCGTCGGCGTCGGCGTCGGCTCGCGTCGTCTGGCCGGGCGCCGCCGTCTCGTGACTGGCGCGGCGGGGGCGTCTCTAAACATAGACGCCGGAGATTGTCCGCGGCGGGCGCGGCGCGCAGAGTCAGAAAAACGCAATTAGTTGCTCGTTAACTGCCGGGCTGCGGCGGCGGCTCCGGCCCCGGCGGCGACGGCGGCGCAGAAATCCACAGCTAACGACCGGCAGCCGGAGATTGGCAGCCGCCTTCCGCCGAGCAGAGCGCCGCCGGCCTCCCCCTCCCCCGTCCCATATCCCCCCCCCTCTTTCCGCCACCACCGGAACAGTTCTGTCCACGGGTAGAAAAAAGAAAGCACCACAGTTTACTCATTTCCCAACTCCTCCCAATATTGTTCGCTGGTAGTGCAGACGTGTACAGCAAAGTACGCAAGGTGTGTAGGCGGGAAGACGACTCATAGCAGACCACGTCCGACATGCAAAATAAACCGTGTGCCTAATTCTTCGTCATGTGTCTGTAACTAACTACAACACAAAATTAATCACAAATGATAGCAAGGATCCTCTGTAATAGAAGACGATGTCTCACTAACTCACAGATCCAAGCCCATTTATCCCAGAAGGGCCACAGTACGTTTACGTTAGTTCATTAAAAATCTGGTTTTAAATCTAGTAACCTCGTTTATAAATTACTCCGCGAGCCTGTGTCCACGTTAACGACGTTTACTATTCACACGAATCCTCTTGACATCTGGTCCAGCCACCATCGCTCTGTTATACGCGAAACACGTTCGAAACTTTTTTTTAATCCGGTGGGACTCAACTGCTAAGGTCATCGGTCCATAAGCTTACACACTACTTAACCTAAATTATCCTAAGGACAAACACACATACCCATGCCCGAGGGAGGACTCGAACCTCCGCCGGGACCAGCCGCACAGTCCATGACTGCAGCGCCTGAGACCGCTCGGCTAATCCCGCGCGGCCACGCTCGAATTCATGTCGTCTCCTTAATCTTCAGATACGAGGGGCTTTCGATAAGTAATGAAACAAATTTTTCCCGAAAGCAGATTGGTTTTATTCAAGATACCAGTACACCATATTATGCCCTCCACCCTTGGCTACAAAATCCCATGTTTCAACATATTCTCCGTTCAGTGGGACGGCGTTACGCCACCTTACTTCGAGAGCCTGTGCACCCGCATGGCACCACCCTACTGGTCGAAGTCTGAGCCAACGTCTCGCTGCATGAATAACCTCCCTCTTCATCCACGTACTGCTTGCCACGGAGTCCATCCCTCACTGCGCCAAACAGATGGATGTCGGAAGGTGCGAGATTTGCGCTGTAGGGTGGATGAGTAAGAGCAGGCCAATGAAGTTTTCTGAACTCGTCTCAGGTGAGCAGACTTCTTGGTAACACGGGTGCCAGGTTGAGATTCATTGGGAGAGTCCAAAGAAAATGTAGTCCATCAACAAAGGAGGTGGCTTACAAAACACTCGTTCGACCTATACTTGAGTATTGCTCATCAGTGTAGAATCTGTACCAGGTCGGGTTGACAGAGGAGATAGAGAAGATCCAAAGAAGAATGGCTCGTTTCGTTACAGGCTTATTTGGTAAGCGTGATAGCGTTACAGAGATGTTTAGCAAACTCAAGTGGCAGACTCTGCAAGAGAGGTGTTCAGCATCGCTGTGTAGCTTGCTGTCCAGGTTTCGAGAGGGTGCGTTTCTGGATGAGGTATCGAATATATTGCTTCCCCCTACTTTATCTCTAGAAGAGATCACGAATGTAAAATTAGAGAGATTCGAGCGCGCACGGAGGCTTTTCGGCAGTCGTTCTTCCCGCGAACCATACGCGACTGGTACAGGAAAGGGAGGTAATGACAGTGGCAAGTAAAGTGCCCTCCGCCACACACCGTTGGGTGGCTTGCGGAGTATAAATGTAGATGTAGATGTAGACTTGGATGTGGCTTTGCGTTTACATGAAGAAGGAGAAGTTCACTTGTATTTTTGTGGTGACGAACAAGCTGAAGACGTTTCTTCAGTTTCCTGAGGGTAACACAATACTCTTCCGAGTTGATCGTTGCACCATGAGGGAGGACATCAAACAGAATAACACCTTCAGAATGTCAGGAGATCGTCGCCATGACTTTACCGGCTCAGGTAGCGGCTTTGGAGTTTTTTCAATGGAGATGTGATTTATCGGCACTCCGTGGACTGCCATTTGCTTTCAGTTCGAAGTGATGAACCCATATTTCACCGCCTGTGACAATGTTCTACAAAAGATTTTCACTCAGCCTCGAAATGCGCAACCAGTTCCGCCCAGATGGTTCTTTACGGTCTTCTGTCAGGTGGTGAGGACCGCAGTGGGCATACAGCTTTGAGTACCACACCTGATGCAAGTTGCGCAGCGAAGTTTATGATTGTGATCCGCCAACCACCTTGAACGAGTGTGTCCACCCGCTTCGACATTGGATGAGTCACAGCTGTGAGCGGCCAACCGGCAAGCGGGACATCGATCAAGTTTGCGCGACTTGTTGCGATGGTGACTGACGCCTTGTCCAATGATTCACCGCGCTTTTGTTCACTGCCAGGCCTCCGTAGACATTCTGCAAGTGTCCATGAATATTTACGCTGCTCCTGATTTCCGAAAAAAAAATAGTCAGTGACTTGTATTTACTTGGAACGCTCTGCTGTTACCGACACCATTTTGAAGGCTACGTATCAGAACTTCGGGGAACTATAGGGGCTGAAGCAAAAATATTCCACGATGTCCTATAACAAACCTCCATTTTTCAGCCGAAAAATGGTCGAGAGAAAAACGCCCTTCGTACGAGCTCAGCACAGCCCTGAATAGAATTGCTAAATTCTTCTGGTTTTAAGTTCCCGCGACTCCTTCTCCAGGTGTTAACTCAGCCCTCTCAAAAGCACTACTGACTGAGACTAGGACTGTTAATATTTTGTAAAATATCGGGATACCGATGAATCGATATTTAAAATTTGTACTTATCTGCCCTCGATATATAGAAGAATAGGATCGATACATCTACGGAAGAAATATCGACATATTGGCCTATAAAAATATTGGCTGTGCAATGTCAATATAATGTCGGTTTTAGAGCTATATTTAAGTACTGATTTATTATTAGATATTGTGTACATAAACAAGATAGCAGCATGCCTATCCCTCTTTTAGAGCAAAAATTAAAAGGAAAACAATGCACGTTCACGCTTGGTGGTAGTCACTTTGTTAAAAATCGTAACAGCACGTAAGCGCCACAATAAAAGGTGTTCGATGTGTCAGTCGTTCGCTTTCGTCACGTATCGGCTTTGTCCGAAAAACTTCAGAATTTCTCCTCAAACATTTCCGCCCACTGCGAAGACCAGTTTTAGCATGTAGATTTTTGTTCATTATTTTCAGCAATTCTATTTGATTTTTTATGGCAGAGTCGAAGATCCGAGTGACCACCAGAAACCGTGACGTCACATGAGGATCTGTAGTTTAACCCTTCCAGACCTTCTGGCTACAATTACGTACATTAATATCTATTGTGTATTATCTGCTACAGAAATATTTTTCTTCAGTCGAAACCTCATGTACAATCTGTGAATGTTCAGTCTTTTCGTCATGTACAAGTGCTCCCACCTGCTAGGCATCACAGATAAAATATCAACAGGTGAATGTAGCAGTGAAGGGATTAAAAATAAGAAATTGCAAACAGGTAGGTACTTAGGAGATGGTACTGGGTAGGTTGAAATACCAGTCTAGGCAACTTCCGCTGCAAATTGAGTACCTGAAGTTCCATGACCACTTTTTCATCTTCGATACTCTGAAACAAATATCTTGTATTGTAAGCTCTTCGGTTTCCACATTTTGGGAGGAGAGAGTATGGGCCAAAAGAAGAAAAAGTGTCTAATAAATATGGGCTCCAAAGATGCATATCTTAAGAGATATGAGCACATTCTCAGTAGAAGAGATGTGTTTTACAGCAACGAAAATGAACAACGGCTCGTACCCCTTAAGCTATGCATATTAGAGCTCATGTATATTGGACATTTTTGATTCCAATGATGGCTACTTTCACATCCCTGAAACCTGCCCATTCCTCCTAGAACACACTGTACTAATAAATGACTGTAAAAATTGTCATGCTGCATCCAGTGCTTCACATTTAGATAGAAACGACTATTAATTTACAATAAAGACCTAGAAGCAAGACTACATACAGTATTGTGTGTGCGGTACTAGTACGTATAGTCGGAAACAGCCCTAGCCTATCCATCACCAGGGCGCTAATACGACCTTGGCGACCCCAGGCTTAACTGAGAGGTATTTCAAAGTCTTTTATTCACGTAGGTGGATTTGTTTATTGTCCATGTTTATACTGAAATTAAAAAATAAGGTAATTTACAGATCACTTGGTATGTGAGCAATGACAGCTACGATGCTACATTTCGAATGACAGGAACTGCAACAGCTGACGAAGCGGAAAATAATGTTTATTGAAAATAGTAATTAGCTTAGTTATGTCGAGGCACTCAACCGTTTAGCTATTTTAATGCGTTACACCCCTGGATAGCAGCATCTCTTCTCATACCCCATAAAACGTCAAGGTAGAGAAGGTATGTTTGGAAACAAAAATCATCATTGTTCAATCTATTGTTCTTCCAAGTTCGTCGGTGATATTCTGAACCACCCGGTAAGCAATAAAAGAATGGGCTTATTTATACTTTAATGTATCGATGGAGACAATTCGCTGCAGCAGGGAATCCCAATACACCTGTGTTTGGTTGGGACACCGTTGTCCGCAGAGGAATGTTCCGATGTTGGTGCTCGGAGAGAAAGAAAACAAGTAGTCTGGTTGACAGCTGAGGAGCAGTTGGCGACGTGACACAGACACGGATGACGCATCGCGCACCACGTGACCGCAGGGCGCCGGCGCACCTGTCTATATCTGGCGGCTGGCAGCTTCGTGACGCCGCAAATAGCGGCCCGCGGTGTGTGCGCAGCCTCTGCATACTGATAGCCGAAAAACATCACACCCAGCTGGCGTGATGGCGCTCCGGTCTGATCTGCGTATTTGCTCTTCCGTCGTTTTGTCAGATCGGATTGTAACTAGTGTCTTTACATCGACAAGGTCTCAATGGATTTCTTCCCTCGTTCTTCTCATCTTCACGTCGACGAGACATTAAAATCTAACATTTTTCTTTCCTGTGCCAAATCTTTCCAACTGTTTTATCTATCATTCTTTTATGCTCCCTCCATACTGTGTAACTTTAGCACACCATCTTCACATTCTCGTACGGTTGTGAACAGTTCCAAGGTCTTTCATTTTTGTTTGTCAGTGTTCCGGCTTAGACACCATCTGTATACAAAGTTTAGAGACCGATTTTATTCGTGGCATATAAGCGGCGTCAGCGCAGTAACTATGGTGTCACTGATGTGTTGGCAGATGTGCCAACACCTTGTAGATAGAGGAGGCCGAAATGCACGCTATAATCTAACGCAGACGGGCGTGAGGTCTGGAACAGGATACGTAATGAATGCTATAAAGAAAAGTACGTAGCTGGGGTAATACTTATCTTTAATCCATCATTTGTATACAGCATTCTTGATGATACAAGTGAGACTCTCTCTAGATATGGTTAATGGCGCCTTGCTAGGTCGTAGCCATGGACTTAGCTGAAGGCTATTCTATCTATCTCTCGGCAAATGAGAGAAAGGCTTCGTCAGTGTAGTCGCTAGCAAAGTCGTCGTACAACTGGGGACGAGTGCTAGTACGTCTCTCTAGACCTGCCGTGTGGTGGCGCTCGGTCTGCAATTACTGACAGTGGCGACACGCGGGTCCGACATATACTAATGGACCGCGGCCGATTTAAAGCTACCACCTAGCAAGTGTGGTGTCTGGCGGTGACACCACAGTCACTGAGGGACGTGGGTCAGTGGTAAGCACACCGGAATCGTATTCGGGATGAGAACGGTTCAAATACACATCCAGCCAAACAGATTCAGTTTTCCGTGATTTGCCTAAATCGCTCATGGCAAATGCCGGGATGGTTCCTTTGAACAGGGTACTGCCAATTTCCTTCCGCCATCCTTTTGTAAACCGAACTTGTGCTCCGTCTTCCTTCCTTCCTTCCTTCCCTCCCTCCTTTCTTTAACTACGATGACAGCTTGCACTAACAACAGTAAACAACGGACGTGAATTCTCCCCTTCAATTGTGAGGAGGCAGTGTTAAATAATGAACGTGCGGCCATAGTGTGTCAACATCGTTGCATTACAAATCAAAATAGCGAAACAAACATTCTCCGGAATGTTTTGAAGAAGAGAAGAGTGTGTGAAACGTTTGTCATGCAAGCGCTAACTCCCAAACAACAACGACACGTGGGTGCCTACCGCGATTTGATTGCATTACAACAATTTTCTGGAAGAAATAGTCACAGGTGACGAGACTTGGTATTACCAGTATTAACGTACCACTAAATTACAAACTGCAGAATTTCACATGAAGAACGAACTCTTTGATAACACAACTGACATGTAACCCACTGCGACGAGCGAGTCGAACAACAGCTCAAATAAGGTTACGGTAAGTTGAAAAAGAGAAAGTTGGAGAGTTAGGTTAGGTTAGTGTTTAACGTCCCGTCGACAACGAGGTCATTAGAGACGGAGCGCAAGCTCGGGTTAGGGAAGGATTGGGAAGGAAATCGGCCGTGCCCTTTCAAAGGAACCATCCCGGCATTCGCCTGAAACGATTTAGGGAAATCACGGAAAACCTAAATCAGGATGGCTGGAGACGGGATTGAACCGTCGTCCTCCCGAATGCGAGTCCAGTGTGCTACCACTGCGCCACCTCGCTCGGTAAGTTAGAGAGAGAGAATGATTGGGATATATATTGTATGAGTGCGTATGATAAACCTCTTCCCTCAAAAATATTTCTCTCCTTCATACCTCCTCTGGGTTACCACGGATGACGTATCACTGATCTCATTTGTACTAAGATTGCAGTAACTGTGATGTGCCTATTTGCCTCCAGCGCCCTGAGTGGAATGCATAACGTCTAATAAGTGTTCACTAACCTGCAGTCTTCTTCAGTTGTTGTTCCCTGCGCAGCACGTAGGTCCGTAATTTTGAGGCTGTAATAAACTCTTTGCGAGGAACTGTTATTTTAGAAAAGATTAAATTTCCAATCAGTTTGTTTATACGGGTTCAAATGGTTCAAATGGCTCTGAGCACTATGGGACTTAACAGCTGTGGTCATCAGTCCCCTAGAACTTAGAACTACTTAAACCTAACTAACCTAAGGACATCACACACATCCATGCCCGAGGCAGGATTCGAACCTGCGACCGTAGCAGTCGCACGGTTCCGGACTGCGCGCCTAGAACCGCGAGACCACCGCGGCCGGCCTGGTTATACGGGATAGCACTCGCTTTTTATTGGCAGAACACGAGAAACTGCACAATTACATTCATTTTTAGAGTCACAAGTTAATGAACTGCATATTTCCGTCATTAGTATCACGCGGTTCCATAGTATATGTCAAAATAACCATACATTGCTAGTAAAGTCTTAACTAACATCGATCGCAGCAGACAACAAATCTGTCCTCCGAGGCTTCCCAACCACCTCTCACATTTACAAATTGCAGATTGCTAATAAAGTCTTAACTGACACCGACCGCGGCAAACAACATGTCTGCCCTTAAACACTGCCGCATCAGCTCTGATCTTACAGCCGAACCACTTCGCCCGCTATCTTTAAATTCTGTTTCTTACGTATATATCGATATGAATCGGTCACACTGAGCAAAACCATGTATCTGAGCAATTTTTGACTATTCCTACATCTCCTCTGCCTGAGAGTGCTGGCAAAGTTACGCACATTCTAAGTTGAGCATTGACGAGCAGCAGATGTATTTTGAAGAATGGTCAGGAAATCTTCTTTATAAGTGTGATACGAGACTGATGGAATTGGAGTATGATTTTTTTTGATACAGGCATGGGTAGAGAGGTTAAGGAGACTATTTGTGAGGTTTTTCTGGAATTTTGAGAGACTGAGGTCAGCACACAAGCGTGTAGCCTTATTATGTGTTGATGAAATTGTACTAACGAAGCTCAGATAGCAGGATTGTTATATGGATTACTCTGATAGTAAGATGAGATTCCCCTTGCTTAAAATATTTTTTTTTAGTGTCATGCTATGTAAATACCATTGCGAACATTCAGTTGATTTTTAAAGTATTATTTTTGAGTATAGAATTTCATTTGAATTTTGGTAGATCTCATTTCTTACCAGTTAACATTCTAACGCCCCTTCATTCAGTTTGTTATGTACATACGCACATAGCACTTTGTGGTTCTGAATTTTCAGTCGTTGGTTTTAATGTTTGTTTGATCCTGTATGCTGTGTGCCGATTTTGAAAAATCTGCAAAAGTGTTTGTAAAGCCACGAGGTACATGGAAATACAGTTTAGGGCCATTAATTTCTTTGTAAGTTCATCTGCGCATTTATTTCGGAAGTCAGGTTACATTCAGGGTAGCATTTCTTTTTTATAGAAAATGTTAGCTTTAGTTTGTGGACAGTGTTGGACAAATCATATTAAGTCTTCCTATAATTCAATATACTCAGAGTTTTGCACAGTACACAAGTTTATGCAAGGAATTAGTTTGTGCGATAATCATTTTTGAGAAGTTTTGGTGCACAGTTTTAGGATGATTCATTCAGGCAGAGAGAAGCACACAAGCGGTTAAGTGATATTGTGATTATAATTTACTAGAAAATATTCTAAGTGGAGAAAAAATCTTTACAAACGATGTGATAAGCAGCTCACTCGCACACTGGAGATGATTAAAGCATAACACGTACTCTGTACAATTACACATTTGCTAGAAACTGACCGGCAAAGTCTGCGGGAAGGGCAGCAACATCGTTTTGGTAACTAACACGCGAAAATACTCAAGTAAATTTAGTACCCGGTCACTTCGAACATGATGACTGCATCGTTCAGAAGGTATTAGTAACATCCATGCAGGAAACCAAGTAACGGAGTATGTGCAAAGTCATTGTTTGCCGGAGCGTGCGTTAAAGCGAGTTCCATGAAGGTCTACCTGAAAACGCGCCTATTCCTACCTCGGTAGTAGCGTCTTCTCTCGCTTATAGAGCCAGAATTTACCAAGATAAGCTGCTATCTCGGCCTGCGCAGAGGATGAATTCTGAGCCTCCGGTCCTGACCAGGAGTCTGCTAAACCCAGCGTCGCTAACAAAAGTCCTTCCTGCTTCACGTCTCCTCCAAGAGTAAAGCTAAAATTACGCCCCTCTATGGCTCAAATGGCTCTGAGCACTATGGGACTTAACATCTGTGGTCATCAGTCCCCTAGAACTTAGAACTACTTAAACCTAACTAACCTAAGGACATCACACAACACCCAGTCATCACGAGGCAGAGAAAATCCCTGATCCCGCCGGGAATCGAACTCGGGAACCCGGGCGTGGGAAGCGAGAACGCTACCGTACGACCACGAGCTGCGGACGACGCCCCTCTGATCTCTCTGTAGAACAGTCGGACAAAAATTGAGTGCTCCATCAGACCGAAAGCTCAGAACGCCGCCAATTAGAAGCTACGTAGCAAACATTTCCCTCCCTTCAGAAAAGTTTGTTATTACGCGAACCAGTCCCCTAATCTTTCGGTTTAAACAGTTTTACAACTTTTTGTTCCGTGACTCGTATCCTGGGGAACGGTGGCAGCTCTAACCATTCTAAAATAAAACCGCCAGAGCTAGGAGACCTCCGAAAGAAGACGCCGCTCCCCCACTATGGCTAATTGTTAGGTTGGTGTCCAATCACGCAGGCGAAATTTCCTGCGTCTAAAGCACAGGTTGATGACCTCTAAGCGTCATGTCCTAGGAAGTGACAAGTTCTCCCGTTATTTATAGTTCACATTTCAAAATGGTTCAAATGGCTCTGAGCACTATGGGACTTAACTGCTGAGGTCATCAGTCCCCTAGAACTTAGAACTACTTAAACCTAACTAACCTAAGGACAGCACACACATCCATGCCCGAGGCAGGATTCGAACCTGTGACCGTAGCGGTCGCGCGGTTCCAGACTATAGCGCCTAGAACCGCTCAGTTCACATTTCAGCTCCTCTGTACTCATAGATCGCTTGCTGACTCAACTTCATAATCATTTGGAAACACACGTTCTGTACTTTAACTCTGTACCGATTTTGCACTGACTATTGGTTCCAGTCGTTCTAATTCCAACTGTCGTACATTTTATGTCAGGCATATCACCAGAGGTGCTATTTCCACTAAAGAAAACTTCATTTTTCCTGAAGTTAAATGAACTCTCCTTTGAGCGACTGGCATATAGCGGAGCGTAGTCCAAAGCCCGCTCGGTTGTGCAGGCCGTCGTTCGCGTAGGTAACAATTTCAGAACAGTTGGGAGGAAGAGTATAATTAAACTCGTCACCGCCTGCAAATCCTCTATATCGCTGTATCATTAACTACCAATGTGACTATGCAACAAAATAAAATCTTGCAAGGGGAAAAGCAAGGTACACGTCCAATCTAGCAGTAATTACGCGGAAACATTACTACCGGTTAATTCTCACCAATAGCAGATATCGATATTGTTATCTTTACACTAATCTCGATGAAATATATGAATAAACAAGATGGTGACTCAGTGCCCAGATCGAGACAAACGTCTAGCTTGTACCAAGAACCGATTCAGAGTATCTAATATTTCATTAGATAATAGATAACGAACGAACAAAAGACTGACAGCAAAGAGAACGATAAGTATTGGTTGCTAAAGATCGCTGCTATGCAGGCAATAGGAACTCTGGTGAACAGAAATTTCGTAACTCAAAACATGATATACTACACCACACAAATGACGAAAGGAAATTACTAAAGCAATCCCACTGAGAATTAAAGCTTCAAAAATTTTCCGAGGTGGTGAGGTGGTACTGAGGTAGGAAACTCTTGGTACAGACCAAATTTTACGGAATATCCCATTTTATATATGGAAATACTGTCGACGACAGTGCTGCCAAAGCAGAGATACTAAACACAGCCTTCCGAAATTCCTTCACCAAACAAGACGAATTAAATATTCCAGAATTCGAATCAAGAGCACCTGCCACCATGAGTAACTTACAAGGAGATATCCACGGAGTAGTGAAGCAACTTAAATCACTTAATAAAAGCAAGTCTTCTGGTCCAGATTGTATACCAATTAGGTTCCTTTCAGAGTATGCTGAAGCATTAGATCCATACATAACAATGATATAGAACCGCTCACTCGACGAAAGATCCGTAGCCAAACACTGGAAAGTTGCATAGCTCACATCAGTATTCAACGAAGGTAGTACCAGTAATCCACTAAATCACAGGCCCATATTACACAGGTCTGCGACTAAAAAACTGCATAGGATTTTTTAACATTTTTTAATAGATTTTGACCTCCCAGAAACAGAAAATAAATTAAAAAAAATTCTATCACGTAGGTTTTTATGTATATTGCAGTATTTATTTCCATTAGTAATAAACCTATGTGTTTTTTTAATTTAATAATTATTAAAATTATATCAATTATAATTGATAAAATAAACTTAAATTTAAAAAAAATTACAATGTTAACTATAGTTTGTTACCACTTGCAGGTTTTACCGTGAACTCCTGGGCGCTAGAAGCAAATGCAGTCTTATTGTTCAGTTTTATAGTGTTGCGACAAGTCAAATTACAATCTGTATCTCGCATGAAATGAAGAGAAACTTTCAGTAGACATATTGCTATTCAAGAGAACAGTGCTGTTGTGTCTGTCTAGTCATAGCTACAAGAGATTGTGTTATTTCTCCAAACAGCTTTTTTTATATATGTTGTGAATACACTATAAAAATCAACAGAGAAACTTAAGTGAGTTTGTGAGGAAAGTTTATTTTGCTTACTTTAAATTAAAACTTGGTTATCAAGATAAAAGATGGGCCCCGTGTATGGTGTGTAGAAGATGTGAAGAAGATCTTCGTTTGTGGTTTAAGGGCAAGAAAAATGCTTTACGATTTGGAATTCCTATGATACGGAGTGAGCAGAAAAACCGTACCACTGATTCCTACTTCTGTTCAGTTGACCTGAAATACCTGTCCCACAGCCACCTCCCAGTTTGAATGAATGCCCGAGTGAGGTCGAGGACGAAGTTACATTACCTCCTCATGGTGAATCAAGCTCAGATTTTTCTTCAGACTAATATGAAAGGCCTCAACTATTTTCTCAGAGTGAGCTCAATGATCTAGTAAGGTCTTTCAAAAGATGCAGCCAAACTGTTAGGTTCCAGATTTAAAAAAAAAAAAAAACCATTTATCTTCTGGCACCTCATTTTCATGGTACAGACGCCGAGAAAAAGAATTTACCCAGTTTTTCTCAAAAGAAGGAAATTTAGTTTTTTGCAATGGTGTGGAAGGACTCATGCATTGCTTTGATACGCAGTATGACTCATCTAAATGGCACCTATTCATTGATTCATCCAAAACTAGTCTCAAAGTAGTATTATTACACAATGGTAATAAATTTGCATCGCTTCCGATAGGACATTCTGTGCATACGGACGAAAACTATAACGATCTGGCTATTATCCTGGAAAAAATCAAATATCAGGACCATCAATGCATGGTTTGTGGGGACTTCAAAATACTCACGATGCTTTTGGGTCAGCAGGCAGGCTATACTAAATACCCATGCTTCTTATGCTAGTAGGATATTAGAACCAGAGAACAACAACGGAATAAAAGTGATTGGCCACCCAGAAAAACTTTAAAACCTGGACAGAAAAATGTTGTCAATACTACCAGAATGAGATTTTCACTCTTCAGCGGAGTGTGCGCTGATATGAAACTTCCTGGCAGGTTAAAACTGTGTGCACCAAACTCGGGACCTTTGCCTTTCGCGGGCAAGCGCTCTACCATCTGAGCTACCGAAGCACGACTCACGCCCGGTCCTCACAGCTTTACTTCTGCCAGTATCTCGTCTCCTACCTTCCAAACTTTACAGAAGCTCTCCTGCGCAGTAGCTCAGATGGTAGAGCGCTTGCCCGCGAAAGGCAAAGCAGGAGAGCTTCTGTAAAGTTTGGAAGGTAGGAGACGAGATACTGGCAGAAGTAAAGCTGTGAGGACCGGGCGTGAGTCGTGCTTCGGTAGCTCAGATGGTAGAGCGCTTGCCCGCGAAAGGCAAAGGTCCCGAGTTCGAGTCTCGATCGGTGCACACAGTTTTAATCTGCCAGGAAGTTTCGTTATCAGTACTACTTTGGTACCTCCAGAAAAGGGTTTGTTGTCCCTCTCCATATCAAATTTGGGTTGATTAAACAATATGTAAAATCTCTGCAAAAGTATGGGGAATTTTTTAAATATCTATGCACAAAATTCTCAAAGCTGTCAGAAGCAAAGTTGAAAGAGGGAGTTTTCACTGGCCTTGACATCAGAAAACTTTTAACCGACACCCTCTTTGTGAAAAGTATGAATGAGAAGGAAAAAGAAGCTTGGGTGTCGTTCAAGGATGTAGTGAGAAAGTTTTTGGGAAATACTAAGGATCCAGACTACAAAACCATTGTTCAACGAATGCTAGCAGCATACGAAGCTCAAGGCTGCAAGATGAGCTTGAAGGTCCATTCTTTACACTCCCACATAGACAGTTTTCCTGAAAACCACGAAGCTTACAGTGAATAACAGGGGGAGAGGTTTCAGCAGGATGTCCGTGATGTCGAGAGACGGTACCGAGGAAGATCAGATGTCACTATGCTTGCTGACTACTGTTCGATACTTAAACGGGAAACTAAAGATGGAAATCGGAAAACGACTCTGCGAGGTATCAAGGAAAAGAAGAAAAGGTTTCATAAAAATGAATAAGGATAATATTGTTACTATATGTTTCAAAATAACGATTCATTGTTTGCAAAAATATATTATCTTCGATAATTTTGAATAAACGAGTGCTTTTACCAATTTTTTGTGTTTGAATTTGCAAAAAAACCTTATGGGCATCACTTCTGAAATCAGCGCATTCTAAAACACATAATTCAGTAAAAATATCTTATGCAGCTGACAAAACAATTTTTTTTGCTGACCTGTGTTATTAACGGGTATATGCAGCAGGATTTTGTAACATATATTGTGTTCGAATATTATGAATTACCTGGAAGAGAACGGTCTATTGACACATAGTCAACATGGGTTTAGAAAACGTCTTTCTCGTGAAACACAACTAGCTCTTTACATACACGAAGTGTGGAGTGCTACTGACAAGGGATTTCAATTTGATTCTGTATTTCTAGATTTCCAAAAGGCCTTTGACATTGTACGATGCAAGCGACTTCTTGTGAAATTGCGTACTTGCGGAAAATCTTCGCAGTTATGTGACTTTATTCATGATTTCCTGTCAGAGAGGTCACAGTTCATAGTAACTGACGGAAAGTCATCGAGTAAAACAGAAGTGATTTCTGGCCTTTCCCCAAGGTAGTGTTATGGGGCCCACTGCTGTTCCTTTCCTACATAAACAATCTAGGAGACAATCCGAGCAGCCATTTTGGGTTGTTTGGCTGATGCTGCTGTCGTTTATCGTCTAGTAAACTCATCAGAAGATCAAAATAAATTGCAAAACGATTTAGAAAACATATTTGAAAGGAGCGAAAATTGGCAATTGACCCTAAAAATGACAAGTGTGAGGTCATCCACATGAGTGCTAAAAGGAATCCATTAAACTTTGGTTACATGATGAATCAGTCAGATCTACATGCCGTAAATTCAACTGCACTATTGGCCATTAAAATTGCTACACCAAGAAGGAATGCAGATGATAAACGGGTATTCATTGGACAAATATATTATACTAGAACTGACATATGATTACATTTTCACGCAATTTGGGTGCATAGATCCTGAGAAATCAGTACCCAGAACAACCACCTCTGCCCGTAGTAACGGCCTTGATAGGCCTGGGCATTGAGTCAAACAGAGCTTAGATGGCGTGTACAGGTACAGCTGCCTATGCAGCTTCAACACGATACCACAGTTCATCAAGAGTAGTGACTGGCGTATTGTGACGAGCCAGTTGCTCGGCCACCATTGACCAGACGTTTTCCATTGGTGAGAGATGTGGAGAATGTGCTGGCCAGGGCAGCAGTCGAACATTTTCTGTATCCAGAAAGGCCCGTACAGGACCTGCAACATGCGGTCGTGTATTCAAACGGCTCTGAGCACCATGGGACTTAACTTCTGAGGTCATCAGTCCCCTAGAACTTAGAACTACTTAAACCTAACTAACCTAAGGACATCACACACATCCATGCCCGAGGCAGGATTCGAACCTGCTACCATAGCGGTCGCGTGGTTCCAGATTGTAGCGCCTAGAACCCCTCGGCCACTCCGGCCGGCAGGTCGAGTATTATCC
This sequence comes from Schistocerca cancellata, assembly GCF_023864275.1. Classification (NCBI taxonomy): domain Eukaryota; kingdom Metazoa; phylum Arthropoda; class Insecta; order Orthoptera; family Acrididae; genus Schistocerca; species Schistocerca cancellata. The sequence goes on along the minus strand of NC_064631.1, from coordinate 601,534,851 downwards.
TGCTGAAATGTGGGGTTTCGCAGGGATCGAATGAAGGTTAGAGCCACTGGTCGTAACACATCTGAAATGTTACGTCCACTGTTCAAAGTGCCGTCAATGCGAACAAGAGGTGACCGAGACGTGTAACCAATGGCACCCCATACCATCACGCCGGGTGATACACCAGTATGGCGATGACGAATACACGCTTCCAATGTGCGTTCACCGCGATGTCGCCAAACACGGATGCGACCATCATGATGCTGTAAACAGAACCGGGATTCATCCGAAAAAATGACGTTTTGCCATTCGTGCACCTAGGCTCGTCGTTGAGTGCACCATCGCAGGCGCTCCTGTCTGTGATGCAGCGTCAAGGGTAACGACAGCCATGGTCTCCGAGCTGATAGTCCATGCTGCTGCAAACATCGTCGAACTGTTCGTGCAATGGTTGTTGTCTTGCAAACGTCCTCATCTGTTGACTCAGGGAACGAGACGTGGCTGCACGATCCGTTACAGCCATTCGGATGCGATGCCTGTCATCTCAACCGCTAGTGGTACGAGGCCGTTGGAATCCAGCACGGCGTTCCGTATTACCCTCCTGAACCCACCGATTCCATATTCTACTAACAGTCATTGGAACGAGAGCAGCAATATCGCGATACGATAAACCGCAATCGCGATAGGCTACAATCCGACCTTTATCAAAGTCGTAAACGTGATGGTACGCATTTCTCCTCCTTACACGAGGCATCACAACAACGTTTCACCAGACAACGCCGGCCAACTGCTGTTTGTGTATGAGAAATCGGTTGGAAACTTTCCTCATGTCAGCACGTTATAGGTGTCGCCACCGGCGCCAACTTTGTGTGAATGATAATCATTTGCATATCACAGAATCAATTCCTGTCGGCTAAATTTCACATCTGTAGCACATCATCTTCGTGTAGTGTAAATATCTAAGAATTACAATTACGAAGAGCTTAAACTGCAAAGGACACATAGAAACTGTTGTGGGAATGTAAAACAAAGACTGCGTTTTATTTGCAGGACATTTAGAAAATGTTACAGATCTACTAAAGAGACTGTCTACACTACGCTTGTCCGTCCTGTTTTAGAGTACTGCTGCGTGGTGTGGGATCCTTACCAGCTAGGCTTAACGGAGTAAATCGAGAAACTTCAAAGGACAGCACGTTTTGTATAATCGCGAAGTAGGAGAGAAAGTGTCACTGAAATCATGCCAGATATCATTAAAACAAATGATATCATTAAAACAAATGCGTTTTTCGCTGCGGCGGAATCTTCTCACGAAATTTCAACCACAATTTTTCTCCTCCGAATTCGAAAACATTTTTTTTTTTGATGCCTACCTACGTAGGGGAAACGATCATCATAATAAAACAAGGGTAATCAGAGCTCGCACGGAAAGATATAGGTGTTCGTTTTTTCTACGGGCTGTTCGAGATTGGAATAATAGAGAATTATTCTGTAGGTGGTTCGATGAGCTCTCTGCCATGCGCTTAAATTTGATTTCAAGAGTATCCACGTCGATGTAGATATCATAGCATTCTGCACAACTGAGACGACCTTGCAGCTACATCATTTCGACGTCACTTCTTTTGCCTCTTCTTTTTTAATTCCATCTACTTCACTTGTCCAGTCCTAATATATTGCAGATATATTAATGAAGATACAGGTGTACGCAACTCACATACATGTAAATTTACGTATATAAAATATAAGAAATATAAATTGGAGAACGACAAAGAAAAAATATAAAGAAACAAGTCAAGAGAATTCCATCAACCCTATGTAGCATTTCTGCTGCAGCATTATGTATATTTCTCCTTCTCTAAAGAGAACTTATCTTAAAATTCCTGGTTTCCAGCGAATGCTGCAGTGTACCTCGCCTCTCTCAGTTTCTGAAAATCAACTCAACGATATGATACTTCATGTCACCTCCTGAACAACAGCCTGTATGTCCAAAAAATCAAGAATCATTCGTACCACGAAAGTTGTGTTGTGAGACCATTTCGCTAGCACTCCTATTTTTGTTTCATTTTATCGTTTTCAATTTAGAATTAATTTCAAATTGCAAAACTGGCATTCTTGAGATGTATCTGAATGAAATATTTATTTGATGTGTTTTCTGTCACTAAACAAATGAACAAAAGCTTTTATTTTATTTCAGAGTATTACGTTAATTTGTATTCCCGATTCTCGTTTCTTTGTATTACTTCAGCTTCAGTGATTTAGTATTTTATTCCTCACCCAGTACAGTCTTCATGTGGATGGATTGCGACGCACTATTATATGACTTACAGCAATATATCAACTAAATGTTTTTGAAACATTTACTTTATTTCTATCGGAAAGTTAGCGATTATAACAAGGGCTGAAATTTTTTTATTGTAACAAATAAACATATTTATGCGGTAGAGACTCTTCTATTACAATAAAATCTTAATACGTCAACTTTTATGTAGCATTAAATGTTCCACACGATCCATTCACATTAACATGACCACCACCTATGTTAGACGTCAACGCTGGAAAACCATTCATACGGCAGGTGGCAGCACTAGCAGTGGAGGGTGTATAAAGAATGTCGGTGAGACACGTACGACGGTGTAGTCGTTGTCATATTGACGTCTGAATGGGCATGATCATTGGCTTTCGGGCCAAGGGTGGAAGCATTTCCGAAGTGGCTAAGTTTCTAAACTGTTCGTGCGCCGCCGTGATTAAAGTAAATCGTCGATGGCAAAATGGCGCTATTCAAAGTCGGTGCCGAGGCAACTGTGGTCCACCAAAGGCCACGAATGATAGAGGTGAACAACGGCTGTAGGGATGTGTACGGGTGAACAGACGCCCGGCTGTTGAGCAACTGACCACCAGAAGAATCGAGGTATTGTCAACATTGTCTCCTTAATGATTGTTCAGTGAGCGTTGCTGCTTACGGGCCTCCGGAACCGGCACCAGGTTCATCACCCATGCTGTCTGCTGCTCGTCTGTGACGAAGGCTGGAATTTGCACGCCAGTACCGCAGTTGGGCGTCCACAGGTGACCTTCTCAGATGAATCACATTTTGTGCTCCATCAGGTAGATGCCCATTGGCGTGTACGGCGGGAAACGTTTGAAAGCAAGCACCCTGCAACAATCGTTGAAAGGGTTCAGCCCTGGCGAATATTTTCTTGGCATTTTCTGGGTGATCTCGTCTTTCTTGAAGGCCCTGTCCATCAACTCAAGTATGTATCTATCCTTGGGAACCATGTACACAATTACATGCGGTTCGTTTATCCTCGGCACGAAGACATCCACCGACAGGACAGTGCAACGTGTCGCACAGTAGGTGCGTGATTGGAAGAGCACCAGGATCGATTTACCGTATCCCCTTGTTGTCAAACTCTCCGGATTTAAACTCATTCGAGAATATGTGGGATCGCGCTTTTCGGGCCATGTAGAAACCTAACGAAGCTGGCCACGGCACTGGAATCGTCACATCCCTGTCGGTACCTACCAGGACCTCACTGATGCTCTTTCTGAACGTCCCGCGCCGGCCGGAGTGGCCGAGCGGTTCTAGGCGCCTCAGTCTGGAACCGCGTGACCGCTACTGTCGCAGGTTCGAATCCTGCCTCGGGCATGGATGTGTGTGATGTCCTTAGGTAAGTTAGGTTTAAGTAGTTCTAAGTTCTAGGGGACTGATGACCATCGATGTTACGTCCCATAGTGCTCAGAGCCATTTGAACCATTTTTTGAACGTCCCGCGTCGGTGCGCATCGGAAACGATGGTTATTCAGGCGGTGACATCAATATGACTGGACAATGAATTATGAAGGAGCTGAGGCACTACAAAATATCTAAACAGGTGTGTGATGACAACTGGGATTACGGCGAAAAAAAGTTTCAGCTTTAAGGGAAGACATCATTCCCACCGGCTGTATTTTGAAAGTTTTGTTTATTTAGCACCGCTGATTTCGGGTACTTACACTCAAATGTTTCTGTAGCAGATGTGGATTCATTATACTCGACCCGTCACACAAAAATCTCGTGCCATGCGTAACTGTTCGTGATCTAAAATATAAAGTGCACGGAATGAAAGTGGTTGCGAGAACTATAGCATTAACACAATATTAAAACGCCACAAACAACCACTAAGAAAATGAATACATGCCTTCAGATGCATCACTGCGTTACTCTGCGAGTATTGAGTGTGGACTTCGAAAATTCTTCGTCATGCTAAATGGCGGGCTCAGGAAGCGTCTACTCGACTCTGGCCAAATGTTTTTGTTGAGCAGGCGAACTACATTAAACATTGAAATTTCCTGATGGGTTAAAACTGTGTGTCGGACCGAGACTCGAACTCGCGACCTTTGCCTTTCGCGGGCAAGTGCTCTACCAGCTGAGCTACCCAAGCACGACTCACGACCCGTCCTCACAGCTTCAGTTCTGCCAGTACCTCGCAGAAGAGCTTCTGTGAAGTTTGGAAGGTAGGAGACGAGGTACTGGCAGAAATGCAGCTGTGCGGACGGGTCTTGAGTCGTGCTTGGGTAGCTCAGTTGGTAGAGCACTTGTCCGCGAAAGGCAAGGGTCCCGAGTTTGAGTCTCGGTCCGGGACACAGTTTTAATCTGTTAGGATGTTCCATATCAGTGCACACTCGGCTGCAGAGTGAAAATCTCACTCTGGATACATTAAACGTTGTTAACACTTTGTCTTGCAATGTCGGCGTATTCTGCCGCGTTGCAGATAGATACTTCCCGTTTTAATGAACTTTATTTGAATGTTCTCATTTTAAAAGATTCACTTTAGGGTGAGCTGTTAAATGAATATTGCCGACATAACGTGCAACTTCTCCGTCAGTTTATAAATCTATGACCATTGCGAGCTCTGGGCGCCGACGGTGCGCTGAAAGGCAGCGGTGAGATGTGTTGTTACAAAGACTGTCACTGTAAAGGACTTGCCAGCGTTAAACTTTTTAGGGATTCTGTCAGACTACATATCTAGTGGCTGACTTCGGTTTTCTTGTTTATAGCCAGCTGCCGCAGCGCTAAGACTATATCACAGCTGCAAAGGAGCAACTGTTTTTACGTTGTTGTTGTTGTGGTCTTCAGTCCTGAGACTGGTTTGATGCAGCTCTCCATGCTACTCTATCCTGTGCAAGCTTCTTCATCTCCCAGTACCTACTGCAGCCTACATTCTTCTGAATCTGCTTAGTGATTCTTCTCTTGGTCTCCCTCTACGATTTTTACCCTCTACGCTGCCCTCCAGTACTAAACTGGTGATCCCCTGATGCCTCAGAACATGTCCTACCAACCGATTCCTTCTTTTAGTCAAGTTGTGTCACAAACTCCTCTTCTTCCCAATTCTATTCAATACCACCTCATTAGTTATGTGATCTACGCATCTAATCTTCAGCATTCTTCTGTAGCACCACATTTCGAAAGCTTCTATTCTCTTCTTGTCCAAACTATTTATCGTCCATGTTTCACTTCCATACATGGCTACACTCCATACAAATACTTTCAGAAACGACTTCCTGACACTTAAATCAATACTCGATGTTAACAAATTTCTCTTTTTCAGAATCGCTTTCCTTGCCATTGCCAGTCTAGATTTTATATCCTTGTTTTTACGTAAAACTCTTTAATAACTCTGCAGGTAGGTAGAAAGTCGGAGTCACTTATTTTTCCAGTAATTTTCAAATGACAATACAGTACGTCTGAGCTGTCCCAGTAGAGTTCGCAAAGCCGTAATGCGACTTACACGCGCATCCCCGGATCGTCATCAACGTTGTCTATTTTGACCGCCTAACGGTGTAGCAGGATCTCTTGCCCAGTGGACCGTGTCGCAACTCGGGCTACCTACAAACTCAATGGTTTCATTCACAGAGGCAGGTGAAAGGTGAGCCTCGGACGCACGCGGATGTAGGCCGCTGGAGATTTGTGGACCGAGGCGACATTCCACATGGATCGGCGGCGGCCACTCCAGATAGCGGCGGAATACGCCCGCTCGGGGCCTCACGGGAACAACAACAGGTGCTTGTGCTCGCCGATGCCGGCCGAGATCAATTAATCGCCGGCCGGGGCAACCTCGAGCTGACAACTCTTTGTTCGTGCCCTCGCATGAGCCGCGATAGAACTAGACCCTTCCCGCTACGTGCGGCACCTGGAAACAGGACGCTGAACAATGCTGCATACTTGCACACTGCGCTTTCCCCTCTGGCCACAGAACGGGTAATGCAGCCAACTCGTTTCTGTGACCGAAAGATTATCCGAGACACGGTGAGTTTACGGATAATGTAATGTGGGCTTGTAGCGGTACGTTTAAAATTAATTCCTTTCATAGCGTGTAGTGTCTGCCTGAATGATTTATTTGATGTTTTAGGGCAGTTTACATTTAAGGCAACTGTGGGGATGGTGTGCCTTTTTGGTCAGTCTCAATAAACTAAAACTGAAAAGTATTTTTCTACACAGTTACCTTGGCATATTGACAGCGATTAAAAGGTATTGCGCCAGTCGATGTGGTCGATAGTACGGTCTGAATGCTTCAACATTAAATCTCAGGTAAGTTCACGGCAGGGAATGCCAAGATTGCATCTTTTCTTAAGCACTTATTTTTGTGCAAATTAATTTTATTCATTTACGTACCCATTTTTCTTTAAATCTTACCGTACACAACATTACGTATTCAATTTTACACAGGGCTCTAGATTTCTGAACACTTACAAACTACAAATAAGCTCCGTGATTCTGTTGCTTGTGCTCAGGTAAGTTTTGTTCCAGAAAACGAATTTGCTGACTCCAACTCTTAGAGCTGTCACCGATTCCTTTAGAACAGGCAGCGTAAGATACTGACAGTAGTAATGGTTTAGTCAGTTCCGTAATATATTTCCTATACTGCGCTAGGTTAACATCTATGTGAAAAGAATAAAATTAAAAGAATGTTCAAATAGTACAAGAGATACATGAGAAATAGAACGCAGAGGATGTAACCACAAAAAAAACCTTTCAATAACGCGTGATGGCCTGGTCTTAAAATATAGTGTGTGGGTGTTTACCAGAGGGGCCAAAAATGTGTTACTTCTGCAATATAAGCAAAGTGCGCTTCCAAAATCTGTTTGAAATAAACAATAGACGTTTCAAACAAATATTCGTTCTCAAACTGGCAATTACTTTACTCTAGGACCAGTTATTTTTTATGTGTCGAGATAATAAAGTACATTCTTTATTTATTATGACTAACTGTATTTAACAGGCCTATTCAGAGGAGGAATACAGTGAGATAAAAGCGGAAAATATCTTCATCGTCTAGGCCAAGAAAGCCTACCTATAGCAGTTTCACTTTCGTCGCTACGTGAAGTTCGAATCATGGAGCTGATAGTACACTGTAGCAGCAGCACAGATTTTGTAATATTACACGTTTCCCACCTGTAAACAGTGATAACTATCGTCCCCCTGTAATTCCGTTCACGAGCCTTCAGTAACTCCAAGAAGGGACACGGTTCCATAAAAGAAACATTTGCTCAAGCATTTCCTTAGATGAATAAAGTTACATATTACTTGAAGAGAGAAGTACAAATCAATCGGTGGACTGAAACTTGTCGAGAACACTTACCGATATCTTAAATACGTTAGCAAATAGTAGGGACCTCCTGGTTTCGTATAATGCTCTTTCTGTCGTTCTCTATTTAGGTTATTGGTTTCTCAGTCGAGACAGGATCCTACTTGCGTTACTATTTCAATGTGCACTTAAGAACGAGGACTTGAGGAATTCTGTAGGCCTACTGTAGCCTCATGAGAAAGATTTGTGACGTAAAAGGAGCATTGTACAGCGTAACAAACGTTACGCATCCCAAGAGCTACTATGGGGGCATACAGGAAATAGAATGTCCTCGCATCTTTCACTTGAATTTCATCTCTCCGTCATATGGTCGATTGGAATAGCGACCAAGACTTACAGGAAACGAAATCATTAGCTTTTGCCTAAAATCCCGTATATTTTGTTACGTTGTATCGGTTTTGTTAGGAAATGCTATATTCAGACCTTATTCTGGCGCGCAGTCATCAAACTCAGTCAACTGGTACCCATTATGTAGTACAATGGTTGCTTAATGACACACCTACTTGTGCAACAAAGTTTGAGTACTACGCGCCAGGGAATGACCTGTAGATGGTACTTGGTTTCGGAAACGGTAGTCATGCAACAAAATGAAAGTGAGACGGTACACTGTAGACTGAAGCAATTATATCTTTCTTTACTTTCATTTGAATTGCGACAGGTAGAGAGCCAGAGTGGTGGTACCTGACCTGGAGACGTGAGCATGCCTAGGCCTAGGCGTGGGTGTACAGAGGTGTGTGTGTGTGGGGGCGGCCACCGTGCAGGCGCCGTCGTGCGGTGCCCCGCGGGGAGAAAGCCAGCAGAGCAGGGCAGACGTAGACCCCGCCCTGCGGCGCTGGCGGCGGCCAATGCGGCGCTGGCGGCCGCATTTCCATACAATGCCCCCCACCAATCTGATGGTGGCGAGCGGGCACCTGTGCTCCTCCCGGAAGCGCCTCACGCCACGCCGCTAAATACTACTGGTCGTTCCGCCACTACCGTCAGCTTCCGGTAGGAGGCCTTTTACAAATGCTTCCGAACTGGTGTACTATCACCTCTCCTTCGTGACTGATGTTACATAGATTTTTATTTTTCTATTACTTATCTCAAGGACGCTGTATTTTCGTTGTATCCACAGGAGAACAATACGGTGATGTGCGATCTTTCATGAAGGGTGGGAAGACAGGATTGCGTAGTCTACGGGAAAGTTTTCCTGTTGAGTTTACTCAAAAAACGAGTGGAACCTGTACAATGCATCAAACGCTATATTTGTAGCTTGTTTTGAAAACATATCTGATTTGTATTGAACATCTTTCCCCTGCTGGTCCAGCACAAAATTTATAAACCGTCATTTAAAATTTATTTAAGTACAGCTGATTAGCGCACACAAGTATGAGGTCCAGAGATCTTATTGAGTGAGGAAGCAAATAACAGTTCGTCACGTAAATTCCATGTGGTTTACTATTATGAAAAAAAATCTAAAATCACTTATTTTTCAGTTTTTAAAAAAATTTCAAACATTTTCTAGTCTCTTAAAATCGCTACAATTTGTCCATACCCGTAAGAGACTGATATTCGGTCGTTTTAAGGTATATCTTGTGCTACGTTTAAGAAAGGTAGTAGAAGATTAGTATATTTTTTTTCTCATAGCACATACAGTCAATGACAAATGAGACTGAATTCAGACTCATATGAGACGAAAGAATAACAGTGATAGTAACAGTAGCAGCAACAGTAATAGTAATAGTAAACGAAACAATACCTTTCACTAATATGAATACTGAAAAAAAATCAATACACTGGTTACAGCTACATTTTCCTTACACCTGTAAGTTCTTAATAATTTCAGTGTTAATACATAATTAGTGTTAATTTCATGAATATTGATAATAATATAATTTATTATATGTATTATGCGAAATGAGTATGTGAGGGAAAGACTAAAGGAGGAACCATACAGGACAGGATAGAAAAATCAAGACTGCAGTGGTATGGACACATGAAGAGAATGGATGAGGGAAGAATTCCTAAGAGGATGTTTGATCTGCAACTGGAGGGGAAGAGGCCCAGAGGAAGACCAAGAGATAGATGGGTGAAGGGAGTGAAGGAATGTGTGACGAGAAGAGGAGAGAACTGGACGAAGGTGGAAGAGGGGGAATGGTGGAAAGACAGAACACGATGGAGAGGCTTGTGTTCCCGACAGACCCAGCCAGTGGCTGGAAACTGTCCAAGATGATGATGATGATTATATGTATTAATTATTTAGACATAAATTATAATATCTTATCGAGCAAAAGAATAGTTATATGGGTCTGCGTAGCCTACGAGTGTGTGAGTCTATAGTACTGGTTTAGTTTCTGTTAAGGAAACAGAAAGCAGGAAGTTACCCTGAGATGTTCCAGTAACACAAAGAAGAACGCCACAAAATCTTCTTGGGGAGAAGCTACAGTGGTAGTTCCACAGGGTCCCATCATAGGCCTTATGTTAACGATCTGCTATCTTAATTGAACCTGGAGGCAGAATTAGTTCTGTTTGTAGATGATACAAGCATTTTTGTGAAGCTGAGCACAGAAGCGACAACAGATAAAATAGTAAATGATGTGTTTGTAAATGTTAGTGACTGATTCTGTGCAAATGGACTACTGCGAGGCTGTGGTTAATACTCGCAGCTACTGAAAGAGATGCTTGCAAGATGTGCCTTGAAAATACACAGATTGTCTAGTTTTATGCTGTCAAGAAGATCTAACCTCCTCTTTGTAACAAATAGTATAAAGGGTAGAAAGTTATAAGTTCTTAGTGAGCATAAAATTTAAATAGAAAATTTAAACTGGAAAAATCGTATGGTTACTTCATTTAAATTACATTTATTTAGATCACAGTTTTTAAAGATAGAAATTACTTTCGCTTTTAGCCAGTCCTTTGGTACCTTGTTATTTCTCCAGCGATTAAACGTGTGGAGAAGCCTTCCTTATTTCCACAGTTTCATATTAATAACATCTAACTCCGTGGTAAAATCTTCTCGGGGCGACAGCCGAGGCAGTACGTCGTTTCCTGGAATCGTTTCAGCAAGTTTCTTACTTGGCATCTTCAGGCGAAATCTTCGAAGGCTTCGCCTGAAGTTGGGGAGTGAGAAATTTGCTGAAACTTCGCAGGAGAACGACACGTTGAGTCGGATGTTAGCCCGAGAAGATTTTATCATCGAGATTCGCCGAGAAAGTCTGCATTATCATTTAAACCCGCGCTTTTCCTAGTCTTTGTAGCTTTAAGAGCTTCTGTCAGTTGTTTCATATCAACATCGTCCAGGCCTTTTATCTTATTTAGTTCAGGTAGTGTCTGAGTTACAGTATCCTCGTACCATAATTTTTTATAGTGATCTACCCGTTTCTTCTCTCTGATATTATGGTCTGTTGAATGATTTCACTACTTTATAAGCGATAGTTAGTCTACCTTGTAAATCACGGTCTATGTTTCTAATAAAGCGTTCCCATGATTCTGCGTATGCTTCCGAGTTTTTTAAATAAATGTAGTATCTGTAGATGTATACTCCCCCTGGAGTCAATCTGTAAATTATATGCCAGTATCCTGAATGCAAGACTAAAAATATAATGGAGAAACTAATATCTGAAGAACAATCAAGCTTTATAAAGAGACGATCAAATATTCACAATGTTTTTACACAAAACAAGTTACAGGAAAGGATGTAAGGGAAAATTAAATCAAAACAGAAGAAAACTAAAGGAACATGTAGATATTATGAGCAGAGAAAGCCCCCCCGGTAAAAGCTCTCGATTATAAAAGCACTGGAAGAATAAATGTAGGAAAACCGTACAGAGTTGGAGTACCGTAACGGGCAATTTACCTAATACATGGAAAGAAGAAAAAGAAGAAGAAGAAGAAAAAGAAGAAGATGATGATGATGATGAAGAACAAAACCATGTAGTAAACCTGTTAAAACCTTTTAATTCTGCTGCTACTGACATAACAATAACTGACAACTTTGGCGATACAGAACTGATTACATTGACTTATTTTGCTTATTTTCATTCACTGATGTCGCATGGGATAATGTTCTGGGGTAGCTCCCCTAGTAGGCTAAAAGTGTTCATTGAGCAAAAGAAGATAGAATTATACGTATGGTTTACAAATGTACATCACGAAGACTTCTATTTAAGGAGCTGCGAATTTTAACCGCAGCCACATAGTACATTTATTCACTTGACAAATTTGTTATCAACGATCTTTCTCAGTTAGACTGACAGAGATATTCATAAGTACAATACCAGAAACAAAAATGATCAGCATTACCCTCTGATGAATCTAATTAATGTGCAGAAAGGGGTGAAGTATGCAACTATAAAACTCTTTAACAATCTTTCGACGGAAGTAATATGTCAGGCAAACAGTTGAAGTGTTTCCTGATGTAGATTACAGATATTTCTCCTTAACAACTCCTATACCACACAGAAATTTTTTGTAATCATTGTTCGTTCTGTTGACATGTACTATTTAATAATCATTACTGTGAATATAATCTATGGAACAAGTAACTAGTAACTGTGTCCACACTCAATTAGAGCTCTTTAACGCACGTGGGCCACGGGGGGCTACCGTATTGTACAATTTCTTGTACATACCGTGATCCACAGTTCCAGTTATACATCTGTAAGTGCGCTGACAAATTATTTAAAGAAGAATGGAAAGACTGGTAGAAGCCGGTCCGATGTTACTGACCTGTACATGGAGCAAGTAATAAGCGAAACGAATCAGATAATTGGAAAGGGCGAAGAAAAAAGTCTGTAATTTGCTGAAGACATTGTAATTACATCAAAGACGCAACGGACTTGGAAGAGCAGTTGAAGAGAATGGACTTTGCATTGAAAAAAGATTGTAACAGGAATGTCAACAAAATAAAACAAGAATATGGAATGTAGTCTAATTAAATAATCAGGTGATGTTTAGGAGAAAGGAGGAGTTAAAAGTAGTAAATGAATTTTATTTGGGCCGAAAAAAATAGCTATCCATGGCCGAAATAAAGAGGATATAAAATGCAGATTGTTACTAGGAAGAAATATGTTTATAAAAAAACATAGATTTGTTAACATCAGCTATAAATTTAAATGTAGGAATGCTGTTGTGAAGGTATTTCTAGCCTTTTGCGGAAGTTAGAGGAAACAGTTTAGAAAAGAAGAGAATAGAAGCTTCTGAAATGTGGTGCTATGAACACTGCTGAAGACTAAATCACTAGATCAGGTAACTAACGAAGAGGTACTGAAGCGAAAGCCAAAACACAGAAACATGACAGATCCATAGGCTTCAATGAAAAGCTGCAGCTGAAGACAACAGCAAATCCACGGGGGAAACAGCAGATACAGTTTTACGAAAAAATATGTCCACAAACGATCCATGCTATGTTACGATGGATGTACACTGAAGAGCCAAAGAAACTACTACACCTGCCTAATATCGTATAGGGCCCCCGCAGTACGCAGCAGTGCCGCAATAGGAGCTGGCATGAACTCGACTAATGTCTGAAGTAGTGCTGGAGGAAACTGACACCATGAATCCTGGAGGGCTGACTAGGGGTTGGAGATCTCTTCGGAAGAGCGCTTTGCAAGGCATCCCGGATACGCTCAACAATGTTCGTAAGTGGGGAGTTTGGTGGCCAGCGGAAGTCTTCAAACTCCTGGAGCCACTCTGTAACAGTTCTGGACGTGGTGGGGATGGGCGGGGGGTTTCTCATTGTCCTACTGGAATTGCCCAAGTCAGTCAGAATTCACAATGGACATGAATCGATGCAGGTGGTCAGACAGGGTGCTTACGTACGTGTCACCTGTCAGAGTCGTATCTAGACGTACCAGGGGTCCCATATCACTCCAACTGCACACGCCCACACCATTACAGAGCACCCACCTGACTGGACACTCCCCTGCTAACATGCAGGGTTTATGATGGATTCATGAGGTTGTCTCCACACCCGTACACGTCCATCAGCTCGATACAATTTGAAACGAGACTCGCTCGACCACATAACCTATTTCCAGTCATGATCAGTCCAATGTCGGTGTTGACGGGCCCAGACGAGGCGTAAAGCTTTGTGTCGTGCAGTCATCAGGGGTACACGAGTGGACCTTCGGCTCCGAAAGCCCGTATCGATGATGTTTCGTTGAATGGTTCGCACGCTGACGCTGATGGTCCAGCATTGAAATCTGCAGAAATTTGCGGAAGGGTTGCACTTCCGTCACGTTGAGAGATTCATTTCAGTTGTCGATGGTCCCGTTCTTGCAGTATCTTTCTCCGGCCGCAGCGTTGTCGGAGATTTTATGTTTTAACGGATTCTTGATACTCACGGTACACTCCTTAAATGGTCGTACGAGAAAATCCCCACTTCATCGCTACCTCGAGCATGCAGTGTCCCATCGCTCGTCCGCCGACTATAACACCACGTCAAACTCACTTAAATGTTGATAACCTACCACTGTAGCAACAGTAACCGATCTAACAACTGCGCCAGACACTTGTTGTTTTGTATAGACGATGCCTATCGCAGCGCCATATTTTGCCTGTTTGCATATCTCTGTATTTGAATACGTATGCCTATACCAGTGTCTTTGGCGCTTCAGTGTATAACTCATTCACATTTTTAGCCCTCGTAGTAATAGGCTATTGATAATCCTTATGTAGGTTTCTTTTATTATAGATTGCTTACAAATTTCGATCATTTGACGTCAAGTCATATCCTCTGCATTGTAAGGAATCATCGTCAGTGATTTTATCGGGCCTCACAACCTTCCTCGACTCAGAAGAATCTGTTTTTTTCTTCTGCAAGAAGTGTTAGTGGAATTCTTCGTAGGTATATCACAGACCACTGTGAGGACTTTGGTACCAACATGTCAGCGCTCCAGGGCATATTGCTGTTCCTGTCCGATATCAGCTCGAAGCAACATTCGAAGGAAATCAGACCAACCACATTCTTGCTGTTGAATGTCCACTGATTTGACTCCCTTCGACTTGATGCGGGTCTGCTTTAGACGTCATTTTTACCAAACCCCTTCACAGATGGTAAAACACGTTTTTGTGCGTAATGTGGATACGACAGAAACGATTCACAGAACATCAAGTATATTTGATCGAGGATGTCGGAATACGCGAATAGTCAAGATTTCTTTGTGACTTGAAAAAGTGCTTCGTTTGTAATATTTCATCTACCAAGTTCCTTGTATGACGTCCGTGGTTGTCTAGAAGGTAGTTCACTACATCTCACATTTCGATTCTGGTTCACACTTCAGTCCCGAATAGGGACGGGGGATTTTTCGTCGCTCCACTCCCTCCAGGATGGACCCAGGTTCTTTTCAGCCGCGCGTAAAATGCGGCTTAGGCGAACGGACGACCATCCTTGCCTCTTGTAGTCACAGCTGTTGCCCTCCTCTTCTGTTTCCCGCTGGGTCCGCGTGGCTGAGGAGCGGTAGAGCTCTCATCTTCAGAATCGGGCAGCGGAGCAGACAGCGCCGTCTTCAACGTTTCCGGAGCTGTGTTCGTCAAATCCATAGCCATAGCACTGGTCGTCATAAGTGGGGGGCCAGATGGGGCCGCCGACGGCGCAAGCGCGGCCGGACGGCGATCTGCCACACCCTTCGCGTCGCTAGCAGGCGCAGGTGGGTCCTTCTCGCGGCTGCACATGTCAGCGACTCGTGCCCAGTTCCTGATCGTCACCAGGCGACTCGTTCCTGCAGGTCTGCAACCGCTCACCGTCGGTGGAAGCCCTGTCCCGTGGCGTCCAACGGCGCATTAACTCGGCGTCACCATCGACCGCCGACTCACGTGGTTCCGCACATCCGCGAAGTGAAGGCCAAAGTGCGGAAAAGGCTACGCATCCTGTACCCGGTGCTGAACCCCGGCTCCCAAATACCACCGCGGCTGGGCATCACCCTGTACAAGGCGCTGCTCCGCCCTGTACTCCAATACGCCGCCGTCGTCTGGGGGAACGCCGCCGACACGAGCCTGAAGAAGCTGGAGACACTGCAGAATCGCATCCTTCGGCTGGCCTTACACCTGCCTTACGATTTTCCCACCGCTCATCTCCACGACGTCGCGGAAGTACCTCTGCTCCGTGACCTCTTCCAGACGACCGCCCGCACCTTTTACGAACGTGCTGGCCGGTCGCACAACGCCCAAATCCGGACGCTGGGCCGCAAACTGCCGCGCAGCGTCGCCACCCGCTGGCCACACCTGCTCGCTGCATAGCTAGCTCTGCAGAACTGTGCTGAGGAGACACCCAAGAAGACAATCCACATATGAAGACACATTACATCAGCATGCATGGGAGGCAAAGCAATAACTGCTGCGAACTCCATCACACATCGGAGAACAAATTATCTCCGTGCAGATCCACGCGAGCCTCTTGTAGTGCCGCGGCGAATGGAAAGGCTGCGTTCTTCCCGTAGGCAGGCAGACAGTCTTGTTACAGGCTTGCGCCACAATCGTCACCTTATCCTAAGTCCCTTGTACGACCTCTAGTAATGTGTAATACCTATTACCGATAAACTGCACAAGCATCTGCAGCTATTATCGAGTCGTGCAAGAGATGGTGCAAGGCTACGAAACTGCGGTCGTCGACGCAGCCAGTCCTGCTTAGTTCGGCCGTGTATTGCTGTCTCACGGCATACAGCGACGTAAGACGCCAACTTTCTTGTGCTGCACTGCGTTCGTAACATTCCTCCTCTATGCGTAATTGACAGAGCATCTCTAACAGACTGTAACCTCCCCCTCACTTATCGATCTTAATGACAGTGAAAAATTAAACCGCGTGTACCTAATGGAAATTTGGGAAAAGCAATCGTCACCGAGGTTAATTTGTCGGTAAAGAGGGAGGAAAGGGTTACATCTAAATGAAAGGAAAAATGCTAATGAAACTGGTGGAAATTAATTTTGAAATAGGGGTAAAGTTAATAAAGAAAGTAAATGTGCGGACGTTACGTTAACAATTAATTAGCGGTAATTAGGTATTTGAGATTTGGGGGAAATTACGGTCGCCAGTCCTAAGGACAATTACTATAGTAACTGAAAAAGAAAGGTTATTACACATATAATTAACACTAGAAGCGTGGCAACTGAAGGTTGATAAGTGTAGTGTGAAAACTGAAAGTTTGTCAGAAGTAATAAATTTCGCTACACTCTGACTTAATTTAGCAAAAGAATTAATAAAACCGGAAAATCGAAAGTTAATTTAGTGACTGAAGTTAATAGTGAGCTTTCTTTCTGAAGCACATCGAAATTCAGTAAAATACGGTTAGTCTTGGACTACCTCAACGATCATTTCAAAAGCTACTTGAATCTACGCAATTTAGAAATAAGACATTTAACTTTGAACTTGAATTAAATGATTCTGAACAATTAACAATAGTAAAATTTAGTACGTACCAAGCTGAGCTGCAGTCACAGGTAAGCTAAATTATGGTAACAAAACTCGCACTCTTAATTTGTGCTTGTGCAATCAAAATATTGTAGCCAGCTATAAATACTTTAACTGAACTTTGAAATTAAAGCAGTGAAATAGAATATTACTTTAATGCTGGCGTTTGAATTTCAATGACACTCGGGTTCATTCTGGAAAAGGAAGGGACCCTGCTTGGTAATGCAATTGGGACAATGAGCAACAAAGGTTCATGCTAAGTAGCTGTATTTTGTGATGCAACAATTTTAAAAGTTTGAAAAGCTGAGGTCTGCCATACAATTCTAAAACTTTACGTGCTTCCAGTCTTCCTTGTTGGTTGATTGAAGGTTTGAAGCCGTCGATCGAGGAGGTGGCGACAGTCACTCATTGTCGGCCGTCGCTGTTGCAGAAGCTGGATGTTGGCGCGCTTTCTTCTCGACACGGTCACCAGACGAAACGGGCTCTTGATGTGCGCCAGCTAATGCTTCCCGTCCGCGACACCATGTCAGAGACTATCATCGCAAGTCAAGCGCAATTACATTCTGCCAAACCCCGAAAGCGCGGCAACTCGCGGGAGCGTCACACAACACACACCTGCTCCACTCGCTACTCCCGCCAGACTCTCTCTCTCTGCCCGCGCTCCACGCGACAGCGTTAACACTACCAAAGATCCTACACACTTTGATTCTTCACACGACCTATCGATGTAATCGTTCGATAGCAGTTTTCCCTAGGCATGACCCAGCGTAAAAATACAAATAACATTTACGAAACAAACCAATTATACATCGACATAAATGCATAAATATATATATACAAATAGTAAAACAATTACAATATGTAAAGACACAGAAATGTCATATATTCAGGTAACAAAATTAAGGAACACAAATTTATAGTACAATAGATGGAAAGAGGAGGATATGCATTTCCGGCGTTACAAGATGACATGCTTCGCTTTGAACAGTAGCGCTGTTCACTTGGTGTTTCTCCCGAAAATGTGGTCTAGCTGTCACTATATTACTGTATTATATCTATCGACAATGCCAAGCTAATTTATCGTTGTCGATGGCTCTGAGCACTATGGGACTTAACTTCTGAGGTCATCAGTCCCCTAGAACTTAGAACTATTTAAACCTAACTAACCTAAGGACATCACACATATCCATGCCCGAGGCAGGATTCGAACCTGCGACCGTAGCGGTCGCGCAGTTCCAGACTGTAGCGCCTAGAACCGCTCGGCCGCGCCGGCCAGCCGTTGTCGATGCCACGCTGGCTTAATCGTATAATAATATAAGAAGATGAAAGCTGATGTCGTCAAACCCTGAATGAAAATTGCGCAACGGATAACTGGTGGATGGGAGCTTTAGAGCGATACCTAGAGAGCGTGCCCTATTCTGTACGATACTAGGCAAGGGGCTGGAGGGCTCACACGCTGATGTCTGGGTCCCTGCATTCTATATCTTTTTGGTTTTTAGGGTATGTTAAATATTGATTATCTATTTATTTTAAACATTATCATTCGACTTTACAGCGATTGCAGCAATTGTTCCAGTTTACAGATATTACAATTTTACAACTTATAGCTCGGGTATATTATACAGGGTGTTACAAAAAGGTACGGCCAAACTTTCAGGAATAATTCCTCACACACAAAGAAAGAAAATACGTTATGTGGACATGTGCCCGGAAACGCTTACTTTCCATGTTAGAGCTCATTTTATTACTTCTCTTCAGATCACATTAATCATGGAATGGAAACACACAGCAACAGAACGTACCAGCGTGACTTCAAACACTGTGTTACAGGAAATGTTCAAAATGACCTCCGTTAGCGAGGGTACATGCATCCACCCTCCGTCGCATGGAATCCCTGAAGCGCTGATGCAGCCCTGGAGAATGGCGTCTTGTATCACAGCCGTCCACAATACTAGCACGAACCGTCTCTACATTTGGTACCGGGATTGCGTAGATAAGAGCTTTCAAATGCCCTCTTAAATGAAAGTCAAGAGGGTTGAGGTCAGGAGAGCGTGGAGGCCATGGAATTGGTCCACCTCTACTAATCCATCGGTCACCGAATCTGTTGTTGAGAAGCGTACGAACACTTCGACTGAAATGTGCAGGAGCTCCATCGTGCATGAATCACATGTTGTGTCGTACTTGTAAAGGCACATGTTCTAGCAGCACAGGTAGAGTATCCCGTATGAAATCCTGATAATGGGCTTCCTTTGAGCGTAGGTAGAAGATCATGGGGCCCAATCAAGACATCGCCAACAATGCCTGCCCAAACGTTCAAAGAAAATCTGTGTTGATGACGTGATTGCACAATTGCGTGCGGATTCTCGTCAGCCCACACATGTTGATTGTGAAAATTTACAATTTGATCACGTTGGAATGAAGCCTCTTCCGTAAAGAGAACATTTACACTGAAATGAGGATTGACACATTGTTGGATGAACCATTCGCAGAAATGTACCCGTGGAGGCCAATCAGCTGCTGATAGTGCCTGCACTATGGTACGGACACAACTGGTTCTCCCGTAGCACTCTCCATACAGTGACGTGGTCAACGTTACCTTATACAGCAGCAACTTCTCTGACGCTGACATTAGGGTTATCGTCAACTGCACGAAGAATTGCCTCGTCCATTGCAGGTGTCCTCGTCGTTCTAGGTCTTCCCCAGTCGCGAGTCATAGGCTGGAATGTTCCGTGCTCCCTAAGACGCCGATCAATTGCTTCGAACGTCTTCCTGTCGGAACACCTTCGTTCTGGAAATCTGTTTCGATACAAACGTACCGCGCCACGGCTATTGCCCCGTGGTAATCCATACATCAAATGGGCATCTGCCAACTCCGCATTTGTAAACATTGCACTAACTGCAAAACCACGTTCGTGATGAACACTAACCTGTTGATGCTACGTACTGATGTGCTTGATGCTAGTACTGTAGAACAATGAGTCGCATGTCAACACAAGCACCGAAGTCAACATTACCTTCCTTCAATTGGGCGAACTGGCGGTGAATCGAGGAAGTACAGTACATACTGACGAAACTAAAATGAGCTCTAACATGGAAATTAAGCGTTTCTGGACACATGTCCACATAACATCTTTTCTTTATTTGTGTGTGAGGAATGTTTCCTGTAAGTTTGGCCGTACATTTTTGTAACAACCTGTATACTAATCTGCACGCACATTTCTACGGGCAAGACGGAATTGCGTTGGCCAAATGTATACCACCAAAGTCTCCCAATATTTTACATAGGACATCCACTATGTGAGGAGGATAACGGGCAAACTGGGGACCAGATACATTACCACAGGGGGTCAAATTTCCGAAATTAAACGAGAACATTCATTTCCTTACTCAATCCGAAACTGGAAATAAAAGAATTAGTACAAATATTCAAATACCTCTCTTCCATGCGTGAACATTGTGACAGACGCACTGAGGGCACGTCTGCTCACTTACCCGTCTTCTGTAACACTCCCAGAATATCGCGGGCACCCAGAGGTCTTCCTGGGCCTCGGTGGAGGGGATGGTCGAACCACTTGGCTGTGACCAACCTCTCCACCCCAAATCGTGTGAAACTGGAACGTCTTTGACTTTTACCTGCCTGTGCTGTCTCTATGATCCCCTACCTAGGAGTGAGGTTGGCACTACTATTCTACAGAACTATTTCCCAACTGAGATTTGGCCACGCTTTATGGAAAGTTGTGAGGAGGATTAGGAAAGTTCATGTGCAGATTCACATTCACGTAGAAGAAATGCATAATACACGGCACATATAAATACGTATTATGAAGCCTGACACATTTCTTTCCACCCATCCACACGGAGTTCTGTTGCACCCGCGGCCGGCCGCGTCGTGCGATAAAATTGGCTGCGGAGCCGCCTCTGTTTGTATTTCCCGTTGCGAGATAGCAGCGAAACCTGCTGCTTATGGAGCGGAAACGACTGTACCGTTTCAATCAGATCTGAAGATTGTCATTATGGACCGAGATCTATAGTCTGACGACATTTCTTTGTGATCATAGACTGTAATTAAAGAAAAAGGTTCTCTTCTTCATGATTCACTATTTTTGTTCTCGCAGCTTGTATTTCTATCGATGCTCATTAAGTTCTTAGAAACGATGTGGTTGGTACCTCAAGCTTCTCGCCACGCTCAGAGATCCCATTTGGATCAAATTTTCTGCGTTTACATTGCCTTCAGTGGAAAGAGTCAGACTTGTTAATAGGTCTCAAATATTACACGTCATCTTCGAAGACTGATGTACATTTCTAATAAAATGTAATGAAACTACCGCACTGAAAGAACTCTCGTGTCATGGCTAGGACATCAGTACACGTATCTACCCGAGTCGACAGTCAAATTTCTGATAGCCACCACTTTCGCTAATGACTCCCAACAGTCATTTGCACGCTATCTCATGCTAGAGGTCTTCCTCTACAGTAGCTCTTACTCCTCTAATGCAGAAATCAATATTAACACATTTCATTGGTTGTTTCCCTCACTCGCTTATAGACATTACAAATGGTGTGCAGACTGCGCATCACATATACAAAGAGCGCAGAGCCATGCTTCCCAGGCACCAGTTGGAACCCTTCAGTGAGCTTGAATTGTCGATGAGATTCACAGAAATTCATGCTAAAACAAAAGTGTAGCTTCGTCGGAGTTTGCCACATTTCATGAATGAAAATTACTGACTGGATTATCTGTCATCTTGTCTGTTGGTAGGTACTCGCTTCGAATCTTGTTGCCATCATTAATGCCCTAACGTTATTAATTAAGAATACGTAAATATTTAGCTGTATAGGAAATACATTAACTTAAGAAAGAAAGCGTCAGAATTATTAGCTATGTGACTCCGTGGGTTGTATTGAGACGTTTAATCAGAAAGGATCTTCTTCCTCTGAGCACAGTGGCCACTTTTCTCGCGGAGTCTGACTGAATATGTTGACTGTGACTGTGATTGGTGTGCATGTTTGTCGTGGGTAATAACGATTGAAGGGAGAGGATGAAAATCGGTGACACCATTCAACCTACTCTATAATTCCACCAACGGAACCGCCGGATTTAACGTGCCCATACGACTAACGGATCACTGCTACGGTCGCAGGTTCGAATCCTGCCTCGGGCATGGGTGTGTGTGATGTCCTTAGGTTAGTTAGGTTTAAGTAGTTCTAAGTTCTAGGGGACTTATGACCTAAGATGTTGAGTCCCATAGTGCTCAGAGCCATATTTTTGACTAACGGATCAACATCAATAGGGCCACGTGCCAATGCTCCGTGAGACACTGCGGACAGGTTTGTAAGGTAATCTCGGGTACTGAGGGATAATCCAGCGATGAGGAGCTTTACTCACCACGGATCCTCCCCTTGCCGGTCAAATACTGGCAGCAGAAATTTCCTGCGGTCCCCGAGTCGAGCGACACCGCACAGGGGTGCAATGGTGATGTTGCACACGTGGTCGAGGAATCAGTCCCCTAGAATGATAGCGATAAATTAAGGAAATGCTAGCAACTGAAAAGTATTCCAGGAAGTGCTCAAAAAGTAAATTTGACCATAAGAGAGCATTTTTAGAAGCATTACAATAACATGATACATCATACTACAACGAAAAATTAGATATGACAGGGGAAAAAATTGAAAATTCAGTACGAGTTTACGTTTGATGCACGACAATCTCGAATTGATTTTTATGTTACGGCAACATTGTATCTAAGGATGGTTGAAATCCAAAGGATGTATCTGATTGTTCTTTTGGTACTGAAAATAAAACGTTAGTTTCTGTTGAAGCAGCAACTGGCGGAGACACAAGCAGCCACAGGAAAGTAACCGATTTTGTGACGTTTTACGAGTTTCGAACCAGAACCGAATTTATAGTTTCAACTGTGTTCTTCAGTAGTTTACTTTCTTGCGTTTTCACGTTAATTTAATATTTAATAGACACAGTTCTCTCGTTTTCGTTTGCGTCAGAAAGTAAACCGATTTTGAAACATATTACAAGTTCGTAATCAGGAGCAAATTATTTAGTCTCACCTGTGTGTTCTGGCAGTTCGGTTTTTGAATTTATTTGTGTTGATCTAATTTATTGACAGAGCTCTTGCGTTTTCCTCCGTGTCCACAGTAGAGTTCCATTGTGCGTGTCGATTGTCCTTGTTTTTCTGTGTAATGTCTTCAGTATGGATAGGGGCTATGATGGCTGTGTGTGAATGCGAGCCGAGTTGGTGACACTTTGGTCTCAGCTCCAGGCTGCGATGGCTTCGGTTACACAGCTTGAAGATACAGCAGATGGGCATCACTGTTTTGGACGGTCTGTAGTGTTCCAGTGGACGTCCAGCACGTCTGAGTCCGCCGATCGCCCTGCACCGCTGACCAGCCCAGTTACTGCTCGCCCTGCGGATTACCACTCACCCGTGGTCGAGTGGGAGGTCGTCTCGGGGCGTGGCAGGCGGCCAAAGACTTCCCAGGGGCCCGGTTAGTGTGAGAAACAGGTTCCAGGTGCTGTCTGGCTGACACTGTCCCTCAGCCAGATGCAGTCGCTTGTCCTGCTTCAAAGGCAACCTCTCAGCCTGCGAGATCCGGGCAGTCACAGAGGGTAGTTGGGAGCTCCAATCTCAGGCGCGTTAAGTGGCCCCTTAGGGACATGGCTGCCAAGGAGGGGGAGAAAGCCAATGTGCACTCCGCGTGCATACTGGGTGGAGTCATTCCAGATGTGGAAAGGGTCTTTCCGGATGCCATGAGGAGCACAGGGTGCAGCCAGTTGCAGGTGGTGGCTCATATCGGCACCAATGATGTGTGTCGCTTTGGATCGGAAGAGATTCTCTCTGGTTTCAAGCTGCTAACAGAAGTGCCAAAGTCCGCAGCTCGTGGTCGTGCGGTAGCGTTCTCGCTTCACACGCCCGGGTTCCCGGGTTCGATTCCCGGCGGGGTCAGGGATTTTCTCTGCCTCGTGATGACTGGGTGTTGTGTGATGTCCTTAGGTTAGTTAGGTTTAAGTAGTTCTAAGTTCTAGGGGACTGATGACCATAGATGTTAAGTCCCATAGTGCTCAGAGCCATTTGAACCATTTTGAAGTGCCAAAGACTGTCAGTCTTGTTTGCGAGATGAAAGCAGAGCTCACCATTTGCACCATCGTCGACAGGACCGATTGCGGACCTTTGGTAAAGAGCCGGTTGGAAGGTCTGAATCAGAAGGTCACATGGTTCTGCGACTGTGCAGGCTGCAGATTCCACGTCTTGCGCCTTAGGGTGGTGGGGTTTCGGGTTCCGGTGAATAGGTCAGCAGTCCACTACACGCAGGAGGCGGCTACACGGGTATCAGGGGCAGTGTGTCGTGAACTGGGCGGTTTTTTTTAGGTTAGAGGATCTCGGGAAACACAAAAAGAGCAACAGTCGCAAAGGGAGCAGAACGAACACAGGAAGAACATAGATACAGGAACCATCGGTATAACAGTTGTGTTGGGAAAGTACCAGAGCTCCAAGCGCCAATGGAAACCACTGATGCTCAAATCGTCATAGGCACTGAAGGCTGGCTGCAGCCGGAGATAAGTTCAGCCGGTGATTTTGTGAAGAACCTGACGGTATTTCGGAAGAATAGGCTAAGCACAGCTCGTGGTGGCGTGTTTGTTGCTGTTAGAAGTAGTTTGTCTTGTAGTGAAATTGAAGCAGATAGTTCCTATGAGTTAGTATGGGCAGAGATCATTCTTGCCAACCGGAATAAAGTATTAACTGGAAACAGTATCGACAGCAATTGAGAGATTTGTACCAAATAAATTAGCAAACGACGGAGCTAATACCCGTTGGTACACAAAACGGGTTGGAACACTGTTTAAAAAAACATGCCTAATTTAAACGAACGCTAAATCTGCAAGATAGGTGATTTTTTGCAGAAGCTCGTAATTTACCGCGGAAAACAATGCGGGATGCTTTTAATAGTTTCCACAACGTGACCTACTCTCGAACCTGGCAGAAAATCCAAAGAGATTCTGGTCGTATGTACAGTATGCTAGCGCCAAGACACAATCAATGCTTTCTCTGTGCGATAGCAATGGAAATACTGACGATGTCAGTGCTGCTAAAGCAGAGTTACTAAACACAACCTAGCGAAATTCTTTCACCAAAGAAGACGAAGTTAGCATTTCAGAAATCGAATCAAGAACAGCTGCCAACGTGAGTAACTTAGAAGTAGATATCCTTGGAGTTGTGAAGCAATATAAATCACTTAATAAAAGCAATTCTTATGATCCAGAGTATGTACTAATTAGGTTCCTTTCAGAGTGTGCTAATGTATTAGCTCCATACTCGACAATCATACACAACCATTTGCTGGACAGAAGATCCGTACCCAAATACTGGGAAGTTGCACAGGTCACACCAATATTCAAGAAGGTTAGTAGGAGTAATACACTTAATTAGAGGCCCATATCGTTAACGTCGATATGCAGCAGGATTTTGGAACATATATTGCGTTCAAACATAATTAATTACCTAGAAGGAAACGGTCAATTGACACACAGTCTACACGGAATTAGAAAACGTCGTTCTTGTGAAACACAACTTGCTCTTTACTCACACGAAGTGTTTCGTGCTATTGACAAGTGATTTCAAACAGATTCCTTATTTCTGGATCTCCGGAAGGCTTTTGACACTGTACCACACAAGCGTCTTGTAGTGAAATGGCGTGCTTACGGAATATCGTCTCAGTTATGTGAATGGATTCGTGATTTCCTGTCACAGAAGTCACAGTTCGTAGTAATTGACGGAAAGTCATCGAGTAAAACAGAAGTGATTTCTGACGATCCCCAATGTAGTGTTATAGGCCCTTTGCTGTTCCTTATCTATATAAACGATTTGGGAGACAATCTGAACAGCCGTGATAGGTTGTTTGCACATGACGCAGTCATTTATCGACTAGTAAAGTCATCAGAAGATAAAAAAAATTGAAAAGATATCTGTATGGTGCGAAAATCGGCGATACACCCTAAATAACGAGAAGTGTGAGGTCATCCACATGAGTGCAAAAGGAATCCGTTAAACTTAGGTTACACGGAAATCAGTCTAATCTAAAGGTCGTAGATTCAACTAAATACCTAGGAATTGCAATTACGAACAACTTAAACTGGAAAGAACACATAGGAAATGTCGCGCGGAAGGTAAGCCAAAGATTGCATTTTATTGGCAGGGTAGTTAGGAAATGTAACAGATCTACTAAAGAGACTGGCAACACTACGCTTGTCCGTCCTCTTGTAGAACACTGCTGGGCCGTGTGGGATCCTTACGAGATAGGATTAACGGAATACATCGAGAAAGTTCAACGAAGAGCAGCATGTTTTTTGCTATCGCGAAATAGGAAGAGAGTGTCACGGAGACGGTACAGGATTTGGGATGGACACTATTAAAACAAAGGCGTTTTTCGTTGAGGAGGAATCCTCTAAAGAAATTTCAATCACCAACTTTCTCCTTCAAATGCGAAAATATTTTGTAGACGACGACATACATAGGGTGAAACTATCAATATAGCAAAATAAGGGGAGTCAGAGCTCGCACGGAACGATGTACCTGTTCGTTTTTCCGCGCTGTTCGAGATTGGAATAATAGAGAATTATTGTGAAGGTGGTTCGATGAACACTCTTCCAGGCAGGTAAGTGTGATTTGCAGAGTATCCATGTAGACGTAGATGGAATAGATACTAAAACTTTCAAGAAAATGGACCAGTGGTGCGTAGTTCTACGAAATGAATATTTTGTATTAGATCACGTGTCCGAGAGTTGGATTACCTGTAAAATAATAAAATATACTGACCTCCTTTACAACTCAGTTAACTTGTAAAGTAACGTTGGTACTGTCCACAGTGCTATTACGAACTGTTATCATTAATACAGGAATCAGGTGTTAGTCATATTCTTATACTGTAAGTCCAAAGTATCAATAACGTTACACGTGGTCAAGTATGATAAGCGATTGTCCTAGAAGTTGTATTTGGTATGTTGTGACAACACAGTAGGGGTGCGTGTTGTACATAGAGGGCACTGTACCTAGGAGTATATGATGTTCTTTGATTTTATAATCACACGAAGTTATGAACGTTAGAGGCCGCCATAAGCGTCATCTTTTATATTTTTGGTTGTTGTCAGACATGAGGCTGTTTTTTTTTTTGGTAGCATTTTTAAATATTACGCACTCTATACATTTAATAGTCGTATAATATACGGAAGGCATTTGGAATATGTTGTTAATTTTTCAGTTACAGAATCTTATAGTTAGTAAAACTTTTATACATATTAATGCAACATGTGAACAGTTAAACCACACTTTCTCGGTTGTGCACCGTCTTGAATCTCGAAACAAGCGAAGTGACTTTCTGTAATGTCTCAACAATTTTCTCTGTCCTGAAAATGGAAAATTGAGCTATTTTTTCAAAAGCTTCTATTTCAAAATGTTTCATCATGTAACTGGTTTTTGATAATGTTTAATGTTATTTCACTTATGTATTATTGGTGTTTTGTAGAGAATAATGTAACAAATAGGTGATTAAATACGGTATTGAAAAGATTCCCTCAACTACAATGCTTTTAAATTTCAATAGTGTATTGCTTCTTAGGTACACGGCCATGTTGAACTTACAAACACGTTTTCGCATTTGGAAATACCTTGATTTTTCATAGTAATTCTTCTAATTTCAGGAAAATTCTGCATAAAATTTGATAACTATGATCTGAAAATACACCGACGGAAAAAAATCACAACACCAAAAAATAATTAACGTAGAATACTGAAATTTCTGGTATACATATTTAAGTGATTAACACAGGTTAATACAAGCGCAAGATGAGCCATTGCTAATGTGAAATTCTGCTGCATTAATAATCGGTGTAAACTCCAGAGTGTGGAATGCAAGCATGCAAACGTGCGTGCATTGTGTTACACAGGTGCCGGATGTCAGTTGGTGGGATAGAGTAACATGCCTCTTGCACTTGGTCTGTCAGTATAAGGATGGTTAATGCTATTTGTGGATGACGCTGGAGTTGTCGTCCCACTAGGTCACGTATGTGCTCGACTTGAGGCAGATCTGGTGATCGAGCAAGCCAAGGCATATGTGGAGCACTTCGTAGTGCATGTTAGGATACAACAGCTGTCTGTGGTCGAGTTTTATCCTGTTGGAAAACACCTTCTACATTGTTGTTCATGAATGGCAGCAGAGCAGGTCGAATCACCAGGCGGGCGCACAAACTTGCTTTCTGGCTGAATAGGATAACCACCAATGCTCCTGCTGTCATACGAAATCGGAACCTAGACCATAATTCCAGGTATAGGGCCGGTGTGTATAGCACGCACACAGGTCGTTTGCAGGCCTTCAACTGACCTGCTAATCAACACACGACCAACACTGGCACCGAGGCGGAACCAGCCTTCATCAGGTAACATAACCGTCCTCCTTCCTGTCCTTCAATGAGCTCTCGCTTGACATACCTGAAGTCACAAGTAGCGTTGTTTTGGAATTAGTGGAATCTACATCTACATCTACGTTTATACTCCGCAAGCCACCCAACGGTGTGTGGCGGAGGGCACTTACGTGCCACTGTCATTACCTCCCTTTCCTGTTCCAGTCGCGTATGGTTCGCGGGAAGAACGACTGTCTGAAAGCCTCCGTGCGCGCTCTAATCTCTCTAATTTTACATTCGTGATCTCCTCGGGAGGTATAAGTAGGGGGAAGAAATATATTCGATATCTCATCCAGAAACGCACCCTCTCGAAACCTGGCGAGCAAGCTACACCGCGATGCAGAGCGCCTCTCTTGCAGAGTCTGCCACTTGAGTTTGTTAAACATCTCCGTAACGCTATCACGGTTACCAAATAACCCTGTGACGAAACGCGCCGCTCTTCTTTGGATCTTCTCTATCTCCTCCGTCAACCCGATCTGGTGCGGATCCCACACTGATGAGCAATACTCAAGTATAGATCGAACGAGTGTTTTGTAAGCCACCTCCTTTGTTGATGGACTACATTTTCTAAGGACTCTCCCAATGAATCTCAACCTGGTACCCGCCTTACCAACAATTAATTTTATATGATCATTCCACTTCAAATCGTTCCGCACGCATACTCCCAGATATTTTACAGAAGTAACTGCTACCAGTGTTTGTTCCGCTATCATATAATCATACAATAAAGGATCCTTATTTCTATGTGTTCGCAATACATTATATTTGTCTGTGTTGAGGGTCAGTTGCCACTCCCTGCACCAAGTGCCTATCCGCTGCAGATCTTCCTGCATTTCGCTACAATTTTCTAATGCTGCAACGTCTCTGCATATTACAGCATCATCCGCGAAAAGCCGCATGGAACTTCCGACACTATCTACTAGGTCATTTATATATATTGTGAAAAGTAATGGTCCCATAACACTCCCCTGCGGCACGCCAGAGGTTACTTTAACGTCACTCCATTGATAACAACATGCTGTGTTCTGTTTGCTAAAAACTCTTCAATCCAGCCACACAGCTGGTCTGATATTCCGTAGGCTCTTATTTTGTTTATCAGGCGACAGTGTGGAACTGTATCGAATGCCTTCCGGAAGTCAAGAAAAATAGCATCTACCTGGGAGCCTGTATCTAATATTTTCTGGGTCTCATGAACAAATAAAGCGAGTTGGGTCTCACACGATCGCTGTTTCCGGAATCCATGTTGATTCCTACATAGTAGATTCTGGGTTTCCAAAAACGACATGATACTCGAGCAAAAAACATGTTCTAAAATTCTACAACAGATCGACGTCAGAGATATAGGTCTATAGTTTTGCGCATCTGCTCGACGACCCTTCTTGAAGACTGGGACTACCTGTGCTCTTTTCCAATCATTTGGAACCTTCCGTTCCTCTAGAGACTTGCGGTACACGGCTGTTAGAAGGGGGGCAAGTTCTTTCGCGTACTCTGTGTAGAATCGAATTGGTATCCCGTCAGGTCCAGTGGACTTTCCTCTGTTGAGCGATTCCAGTTGCTTTTCTATTCCTTGGACACTTATTTCGATGTCAGCCATTTTTTTCGTTTGTGCGAGGATTTAGAGAAGGAACTGCAGTGCGGTCCTCCTCTGTGAAACAGCTTTGGAAAAAAGTGTTTAGTATTTCAGCTTTACGCGTGTCATCCTCTGTTTCAATGCCTTCATCATCCCGGAGTGTCTGGATATGCTGTTTCGAGCCACTTACTGATTTAACGTAAGACCAGAACTTCCTAGGATTTTCTGTCAAGTCGGTACGTAGAATTTTACTTTCGAATTCACTGAACACTTCACGCATAGCCCTCCTTACGCTAACTTTGACATCGTTTAGTTTCTGTTTGTCTGAGAGGTTTTGGCTGCGTTTAAACTTGGAATGAAGCTCTCTTTGCTTTCGCAGTAGTTTCCTAACTTTGTTGTTGTACCATGGTGGGTTTTTCCTGTCCCTCACAGTTTTACTCGGCACGTACCTGTCTAAAACGCATTTTACGATTGCCTTGAACTTTTTCCATAAACACTCAACATTGTCAGTGTCGGAACAGAAATTTTCGTTTTGATCTGTTAGGTAGTCTGAAATCTGCCTTCTATTACTCTTGCTAAACAGATAAACCTTCCTCCCTTTTTTTATATTCCTATTAACTTCCATATTCAGGGATGCACACTACCGGTCGGCTGGCTCCGGTCTGTCCTTACAGTAGCCGATTTGTAACAGTTCGTTGTGTCACTGTGGTGCGAACTGCTGCTCAGATTGCTGCAGATGCACTGGACTCGCATTCGGGAGGACGACGGTTCAATCCCGCGTCCGGCCATCCTGATTTAGGTTTTCCGTGATTTCCCTAAATCACTCCAGGCAAATGCCGGGATGGTTCCTCTGAAAGGGCACGGCCGACTTCCTTCCCCATCCTTCCCTAATCCGATGAGACCGATGACCACGCTGTCTGGTTTCCTTCCCCAAACAACCAACCAACCATTGCTGCAGATGCAGTACGATGCGCCGGAGCCGTACTCCGAACACGATGGTCTGCCCTCTCGGTAGTGCCACGTGGCCGTGCGGAGTCCGATCCTCTGGCGACCGCACATTGTCGTCACCACCACTGCCAGCAATCATGTACGGTGACTACATTCCTGCCAAGTCTTCGTGCAGTATCGCAGTCGCAAAAACGAGCTTCTCTTAGGCCTGTTACACGACCACGTTCAAACTCAGTGAGGTGTTGACAACGGTGTCTTAGTCGCCTTACAGGTATTGTTGACTAATATCAACTCACCACGTCAAATCTCAAAGATAACTAACGCCCACTACCGTTACAGCGCGTATTTAAATCAGATCTGATATGCATACTCATAGTGGCGCTACTATGTGACACTCTTATGTGACTGGTGCGAAATTTTAACAGACATGATCTTTTAGGTGTAGAAAAACCCCTGCCAACCTTCGTTTATGTCGCACAACTCCTTCTCGGTGATATTTTTCCGTGTATATTAAACTTTTATTACAGGAATAAAGCATGAAAAATGTTCCAAGCTACAGTACTGTCCCCTAAATTGTTTCTACAATCACTCGAATTTCGCACGACTCCTTGGTGATATTTGTTCTATATATATTAAACTTTTATTGCAGGGGGAAAGCATGAAAAGTGTTCCAAGCTACAGTACTGTCGCCTAAACTGTTTCTACAATCACTCGAATTTATAAGTTGACAAGAAATATCTGCTAACACCTCATTTTTGTCAATGCCTTGAAGTGTTTCATAGGAATTAAAGCAAATTTCACAGCTGTCTAACGAAGAAGAAGAAGAAGAAGAAGAAGAAGAAGATTACTGAACTGGAAAACGATCAGAGAAGGAACTCGGTAGTCATCCCGCTGAAGTAACTGGCCCAGAATTCATATAAGGTAATTTAGGGAAACTATAGGAAGTCCTAAATTAGACCGTCGTACAGGGATTTTACCGCTTATTCTCATATATACGGCATATAAACATTGTGTCAATTCTCTTCGTATGATTCTTCAGTGTGTATTGATATTTTGAGTGATTAGGTATCTTACTTGTTGAGAAAACTCACACTTTAAATATTTCGGTATTAGGTATCTTACTTGTTGAGAAAACTCACACTTTAAATATTTCAGTATTCTCTAAGAGTAACAAGTTTTCAAAGACACAATATGACTGTTAATTAGTATATATAATTACGATCAGCAGTTTATTTGTAAGCTCTTTTGGAATACAGTACATTAACTACTCATGTCGAAAAAATGTTTGAACTGCAAGATATGCCTGGCGGACACTTATTATATTTCTGGTTCAGTGTGTCCAATTGCTTGAGGCACAGTACCGTGGGTTTCTGAATAAACTACACAGATGCCAGTCTCCAGAGAGATGGAGAAATTTCTAATTCGCCGTGTCTTCCTTGTAGCACGAATGCTGTTTAAGTTGTTAACATGTGTTCTGGAAGATGAGGCCTGGGAAATCCAGCAAATTATGTAATGTCGTTGCGTATTCCGGTTACGAAAAGCCAGTTGCTTCAGAGTGGCCGCAGGCATCCAGAGGTCTCTTTGAGATCCTTGACCTGAGAGTGGCGCATACACACACACACACACACACACACACACACACACACACACACACACTGTAATGGACGGAGAAATTTATGACAAACGTGAACTCATTTTTATTGCTCTTGTTTTTTAATACGTCGGGAACAGTTACGTTTTCGGAGTAGTGATGAGAAATTCCTTCCCTCTAATTATCTGCTACAACAAACAAAACTATACGGGTAAAAAGCTGTAACTCATATTAGTTCGGTAAGAGACGTTTGTATTTTGTGACTCTTTAAAAAGTCGATGACCAAATCACAAATTATAAGGGAAAATAAGCTTTACTGATAGAAGGGATATTAGTGAAACAAGTATGTAAGTTTAAAGATCAATTATCAATATCCTTAATATCGCAACGCACTGTGAAGGAGCTGCGATGTAAGTAACACTGCTCTGCCTTCACATGAGCACATTTTGTTTCTAAAGAGCATGTATGGCTCATTTTGGCATACCTGTGAGCGCAGAGATTGAGAGAAGTAAAACAGACTGGCACTGAATACATTGCGTACTGATTTTAGCACTATGAAAATATGTCTTTATGAGAACTTTATTGATGTATGGCTACAAGGGACTGGAAGAGTCCTTGGGCACTTCACACAAAGAAAATATAACAACAGTTTATTTTAAAAAATTACAGAAATTCGGTCCCTTAGTATGGAGCCATAACCTTCACTGTGGGAAACTACAGGTGAAATGTTCTCACATGTACGGGGTAGCTGTCAGCTAAAAGTATTACATATTAGGAAATAGTGCATTTTTCGCGTAGGACTGCAGAGAAAGGAAAGACGTGAATTCCCAAGGGGGAAATCAAGCGGAACAAACCGAAAAGTGTTAACTAATAAATATCATCGAATCATGTTAAAGGACATGTTTCTCCAAAGTTTTTCAATCACAGTGACTATATTACTGCAGACAAGTAACAAAGGCCGTAAAATTCGTTTCAGTAAAAGGGCCAGGCCGATGAGCTTGTTATAACATCCAGCGTGCAACAAATACCATTATATTCGATTTACGAAAGGAAAAATTCACATCAGCCACTTGAAATGTGTAAGATATCAAATTGAAAATATGAGTAGGAATGATTACCTGAGGCAAAAAAACAGATCTTTGTCACTCGAACACATTATTTCTGTTTCCCCATCACATTTCATGGGGCATCAATATTTACGAGGAATAAATAGCCCTCGACAGCTCCATCGTCACACGCATTAAGTTCGCTGTACAGCTCTTAACTGGTATTAAACACTAATTCTAGAAATTATCGTAACATCTGTGTTTCAAGTTGAGTGTCCGTGGTTCCTCTAACATCGTTTCCCTTTACAAATATCCCTCTAGAGCACAGCTCTTCATATGCTTCCAGTTTCATTTCTTTCCATTTTTCTATCAACCACGTTTCACATTCATGTAACGCTCTCTCTACACACCGAATTTCAGAAACTACTTCGCCATCCTGGCTCGACGCTTGGCATCTGAAGAGTTCCAGTGTTAAATGTTGTCGTCTTGCTTCCCTCGGTCTGCAAAAAATGGTTCAAATGGCTCTGAGCACTATGGGACTTAACTTCCGAGGTCATCATTCCCCTAGAACTTAGAACTACTTAAACCTAACTAACATAAGGACATCCCACACATCCATGCCCGAGGCAGGATTTGAACCTGCGACTGTAGCCGTCGCGCGGTTCCAGACTGTAGCGCCTAGAACCGCTCGGGCACCCTTGCCGGCCCTCGGTCTGCACCGTACGTCTTGCGGTGTAACATCTTCTACCATATCTTATATATAGTCCGATTAAAATTACGTGATAGTTGACGTGTCAGACGTTGGAGTTGGTTTCGTCGAACCAGAGGGCGCAACGTCACGCCCGAACCGTTCGCCGTTGTCAAACTGCCACAACGATTGGTCAGTTCACCTCATGTTATCATGTTCTTTTCCGGTTTTCTTTCTTGATGATTTGGATTCCGATTTGTGGATGTGGCACTCTTATTTCGTCTTTCTTCGCACACGATAACCACACAAGAAACGAACACACACACACACACACACACACACACACACACACACACACACACATGCAATGATAGTAAAGAAATACTCATCATTCACACACTGCAATAACCAGGCACTACCACATACTTCCGCACAAGAATTCAGCGTCACATATACAAGTGTCATAATCACAGAGATCGGTTTACATTAATTAAGCTACGCACGACACTGCATGAAGCCGAATACTGGAAGGCTGCAATTCATTACTGCGACGGAGTCACCACAGTTATAAATTTAGCTACGTTATCCAGCGCCGTGGCATAGCGTAATGGTTATCGAGTAAACCCCACATGTAGGTGGTGTTAGGTTCGAATCTTGCCAAATGTATCAATCAGCTCTCAGCCGTGACAAGGTACGGATGAGCTCGGCTCGCCGAGCAGCGCTCCGCAGGTGTTCTTGTTTACCCGCTAGCGCGCGGTGCTGCGTCGTTGTATTGACTCAAAGAGTACCAACCCGCCATGGCGTTATCATAGCGACAAGCTACAATGAAACTAACTTTGAACGTATCGACCTAACACCGAAGGCCCTTGAAATAGAACGATTTCTTCGAGAATGCGTACAGAAGCCCAAGAAATGATAGGTATCCATTTGTCTATTGTAACCAGCACAGTATTCCTCAAACTGGTTAACGAGGCAGTCTGTGACGAACTCCTACAACAATCTACCAACGGCTTCCACTTCTGCAGCGCTGGCGGTAATGTGAGCGTGGTAGTGGTCGACCATGCTGGTCCGGCGGTGTGTGCCGTACCCAGCCTCATCGTTGACACACTGCGACCATAGGGCACTGCTTTGAACCACACAGAATCGAAGTGGAGCACCTTTGAAATGTACCCAGTGTTTAGTGGGATACGCCAGCGACGCACGTTCCACGACATGTTTTTGTTGGTGGCTGCTGCGCTATTGTTGTTATGATGGACAACCGAGGACCTACGTTGGAGGCTGCCAGGATGGCCATGTCCGATCTCAGTGTCTGCAGCAACACCTCGTCCAGTTGTCCCGTGCGGAACTTCTCCAGTGATCCACGATGACCTCGTCGTGCTAACGAATGTGGAGGCGGCACGACACGATGCGATGGATGATCAAAACCAGATACCACCTTAAGCCACTATGAGCTCTGTGCAGAGGTTCTTGCAGCCTCTGCACATCGTGGCGCCAGGGGCACCCGCCCGCTCTTACTGTCAGGATCGGAAGCAGGGTTTTCTGAACCCCGACTTCCGGCCGATGTTGAGTCGTTGACTCGCAAACAAAAGTAACCCAAGCGGAACAAGAAGAGACGATTGCCAGTTGAAGGAAATATACAGGATGGGGATGTGATGTTGGAGGAAGGCAACGACACCGTCGCAGAATCTGCAGCTGCAATGGATTCCAGCAGCCTCATTCACCAGCAGGCGCCAGACAGTATGGAACACTTGCGTCTCCTGGTAGTCCTGAAGACGAGGCAAATCTGTTCGACTCCTGGAACTTGGGCTCCCATGAAAGTGGCTGGCCAAGACTGATCTCCTAATCCACTCTCGGCGATTGGGCAGGCAACGTGGAGGTGGATGACTTGCAGCTGCAGCACACGACGACCATGGCCCGCATTGAGCCTGGATGGTTCTCCCTATCGGGAGACTATACAGCACACCTATGCACATCAAGCACCTGGGTAGATTCTTGGTGTCTGACCCCGCCATGGGCGTGCGCCCGCGCCTAGACTCCATCACTTGATGTGTCTCAGTCCTACAACGTAGGAACAGTCAATGCCAGTGGTATTCACTCCTCTGTCAAGACCCACATGTTACTCGACATGATAAGAGCGGCAGACTTGGGAATTGTTCTTCTCCAGGAGGTCTGTCCAAAGCTGCAGTTAGACCTTTATGGCTACACCACCTGTAGCCTGCCATCTAGTGATGGGGAAGGAGGAACGGCCATCCTTCTCCAAGATGGCATAGAAGCGACAGACGTGACGTGCTTGCCGAATGCATGAGGCATAGCACTCAAGTTTGGCATTATATGAATATATGAAGATGGTATCTGTTCTTTCAGACATGTCCGAAAGAATAGATACCATCGGTGACCGTGCAGCTCTGTAGAATGAAATACTAATTAAATCAAGACCTTAAGCTACCGACAGGCGTTGATATACATCAACAGGAACAGTTGAAATTGTGTGCCCCGACCGGGACTCGATCCCGGGATCCCCTGCTTACATGGCAGACACTCTATCTATCTGAACCACCGAGGGCATAGAGGATAGTGCTACTGCAGGGATTTATCCCTTGCACGCTCCCCGTGAGACCCACATTCCCAACTTAATGTCCACACACTACATTCGTAGTGCTCCTGCCCATTACACTCATTACTCGCGGCAGACAATCTTACCGAGTCCCGTAAGAGTTCGGGCAATGCGTGTGTATCCGCACAGGAGGTCAATGGCCGGTTAGCCTTAACTATATGAAGATGATATCTGTTCTTTCGAACGTATGTGAAGTGACCTGCCGTTTTTGTATACGTCTGTAACCGAGTGGCAGTCGGCAGCAGATGTGGCAACAATGTAGCGGCGAGTGACAGATGTCAAATATGAAGTTATTTTAATCGGAGTATAGTTAAATATTTAGAACGAGGTTTTTCTTTCTTAGCGCCGAGACACGCTGAGAGCTGTGGTGTGGTAAGGAGGTGAATCATCTCCACATGAGGTGCTGGCTGTAGGTGGTGGCAGCAATAACAGCGACTTTTCTTTTGTAACTGTAATAGTTATATTGTTATTGTAGCCGTAGTACATGGTGTTGTAACAGTGGTAACATCAGTAGGTACAGTGATACCTGCATAAAAATCGAGATATCTGAGTAACGAAAACCTACGACTCCCCTTTTCCCTCACAGTAAAGGAAGACCCGACTGAGGGCGGAGAAAGATGCCATAGGAAACGATAGGTAGCCATCTAAATGTTAGAGTGATAGCAGCAGAAAAAGCTAAAAGCGAGGGAAGATAACATTACAGACGATGTAAACCTAATTCATGTTCTGAACAGAAAAAATGGAATCGACAAACAGGTAGAGTAACATGAAAATTCAGCACATTTAATTCTATATGTAGCGATCCATTGTTGTTGTAAAGAAAACGAATTATAACACAAAGTAGATAAAAAGTAATAAATAATTAGCCCTCAAACGAGCAGCTGCTTTACATTCCGAAAGTTATGTAAGAAACTTGGAAATTGATATGCGTAAAAATATAATCCTTTATAGCAAAATCAGTAAACCCCCAATTCTTGAAGGAATCTATCTCCCATATAAAAGTATAAAACAGCTTCTAACTTTCGGTTACTGTATAAATCAGGTGATGTCTTGAATGTGTGATATCAAGCGTGTAAGCAAGAAAAAGTTTAGAAATGGTGAGAAATTATGTTTAAATTTACCTGGAAGTCTCCAGGTGCTCTCATTATCAACAACTGGATTATTATGGAGTGAGTAATTTGGGCTCCGTTTTAAGCAAAAACTAGTTTTTACGCATCTCAATCTTTACGACGTCGTAACTCGTGAACTGTGAATCGTACGATGATATACACTCCTGGAAATTGAAATAAGGACACCGTGAATTCATTGTCCCAGGAAGGGGAAACTTTATTGACACATTCCTGGGGTCAGATACATCACATGATCACACTGACAGAACCACAGGCACATAGACACAGGCAACAGAGCATGCACAATGTCGGCACTAGTACAGTGTATATCCACCTTTCGCAGCAATGCAGGCTGCTATTCTCCCGTGGAGACGATCGTAGAGATGCTGGATGTAGTCCTGTGGAACGGCTTGCCATGCCATTTCCACCTGGCGCCTCAGTTGGACCAGCGTTCGTGCTAGACGTGCAGACCGCGTGAGACGACGCTTCATCCAGTCCCAAACATGCTCAATGGGGGACAGATCCGGAGATCTTGCTGGCCAGGGTAGTTGACTTACACCTTCTAGAGCACGTTGGGTGGCACGGGATACATGCGGACGTGCATTGTCCTGTTGGAACAGCAAGTTCCCTTGCCGGTCTAGGAATGGTAGAACGATGGGTTCGATGACGGTTTGGATGTACCGTGCACTATTCAGTGTCCTCTCGACGATCACCAGTGGTGTACGGCCAGTGTAGGAGATCGCTCCCCACACCATGATGCCGGGTGTTGGCCCTGTGTGCCTCGGTCGTATGCAGTCCTGATTGTGGCGCTCACCTGCACGGCGCCAAACACGCATACGACCATCATTGGCACCAAGGCAGAAGCGACTCTCATCGCTGAAGACGACACGTCTCCATTCGTCCCTCCATTCACGCCTGTCGCGACACCACTGGAGGCGGGCTGCACGATGTTGGGGCGTGAGCGGAAGACGGCCTAACGGTGTGCGGGACCGTAGCCCAGCTTCATGGAGACGGTTGCGAATGGTCCTCGCCGATACCCCAGGAGCAACAGTGTCCCTAATTTGCTGGGAAGTGGCGGTGCGGTCCCCTACGGCACTGCGTAGGATCCTACGGTCTTGGCGTGCATCCGTGCGTCGCTGCGGTCCGGTCCCAGGTCGACGGGCACGTGCACCTTCCGCCGACCATTGGCGACAACATCGATGTACTGTGGAGACCTCACGCCCCACGTGTTGAGCAATTCGGCGGTACGTCCACCCGGCCTCCCGCATGCCCACTATACGCCCTCGCTCAAAGTCCGTCAACTGCACATACGGTTCACGTCCACGCTGTCGCGGCATGCTACCAGTGTTAAAGACTGCGATGGAGCTCCGTATGCCACGGCAAACTGGCCGACACTGAGGGCGGCGGTGCACAAATGCTGCGCAGCTAGCGCCATTCGACGGCCAACACCGCGGTCCCTGGTGTGTCCGCTGTGCCGTGCGTGTGATCATTGCTTGTACAGCCCTCTCGCAGTGTCCGGAGCAAGTATGGTGGGTCTGACACACCGGTGCCAATGTGTTCTTTTTTCCATTTCCAGGAGTGTAATTATGCCGGTATATTCAGTGGTATTCGTGATTACTTCCTGCGAAATTACTGCGAATAGTGTTAGCTGCAAAGAAATAATAAATTAATACGTCATGCCT
The DNA here is from genome assembly GCF_023864275.1 of Schistocerca cancellata. NCBI lineage: Eukaryota > Metazoa > Arthropoda > Insecta > Orthoptera > Acrididae > Schistocerca > Schistocerca cancellata. The sequence goes on along the minus strand of NC_064631.1, from coordinate 601,495,157 downwards.
GATACGGCAATTCACTACAAATCGATATTCATGGAAGTATCGACGGAAAATGCACAACTGTAAGATTTGGCCGCCGATGGATGAATGTGTGACGCTGCAACGCAATTTCACCGTGCCGCTGCCAAGGATAAGAAACAGGGCATACGTCGATACCAGGGCATAAAGTCTCCACGAATTTCACTCCGTGTACTCAGTTGGAGAGTAACTATGAATCAAAGGCAGGTGCATGAACAATATACGCAGAAGTCAGCATTTTGGAGAGGATGTGTAGTTGGGCTCAAAGAAACCGATTGGAGTTAATCAGAGAATCACTGGAAAGCTGAGACGCCCCTGACAGCGATGGGTTACTACCTAGGTTGTCACCAGCTAAACGGCCCAACAAGCATGAGTAACGGTCTGGGTTTGCCATTTTTAACTTTAGTACTTGTCGTAAATTATGACGACTTTCTAAATTTTTAAATTCTGTCAATAATTACGTGAAACACGGAAAATCACGTTTTTATTGCCTTTAAGTACGTAACCTGCAACTGCGACCACGCACCACGAACCACAAACGATGTATCTCGTTAGCTGTGTTGTAATACAAGTCTTCTATGGTAAAAAATCATGGGACACGCTCAGCAAAAGCTGGCTTTCGAGTTTATACTTTACGGCCATCACAACCGTTCCGCAAGTTATATTAACAGACGAAACGTGCTCTTTGCTCTGAAGACTATACTACACTCCTGGAAATGGAAAAAAGAACACATTGACACCGGTGTGTCAGACCCACCATACTTGCTCCGGACACTGCGAGAGGGCTGTACAAGCAATGATCACACGCACGGCACAGCGGACACACCAGGAACCGCGGTGTTGGCCGTCGAATGGCGCTAGCTGCGCAGCATTTGTGCACCGCCGCCGTCAGTGTCAGCCAGTTTACCGTGGCATACGGAGCTCCATCGCAGTCTTTAACACTGGTAGCATGCCGCGACAGCGTGGACGTGAACCGTATGTGCAGCTGACGGACTTTGAGCGAGGGCGTACAGTGGGCATGCGGGAGGCCGGGTGGACGTACCGCCGAATTGCTCAACACGTGGGGCGTGAGGTCTCCACAGTACATCGATGTTGTCGCCAGTGGTCGGCGGAAGGTGCACGTGCCCGTCGACCTGGGACCGGACCGCAGCGACGCACGGATGCACGCCAAGACCGTAGGATCCTACGCAGTGCCGTAGGGGACCGCACCGCCACTTCCCAGCAAATTAGGGACACTGTTGCTCTTGGGGTATCGGCGAGGACCATTCGCAACCGTCTCCATGAAGCTGGGCTACGGTCCCGCACACCGTTAGGCCGTCTTCCGCTCACGCCCCAACATCGTGCAGCCCGCCTCCAGTGGTGTCGCAACAGGCGTGAATGGAGGGACGAATGGAGACGTGTCGTCTTCAGCGATAAGAGTCACTTCTGCCTTGGTGCCAATGATGGTCGTATGCGTGTTTGGCGCCGTGCAGGTGAGCGCCACAATCAGGACTGCATACGACCGAGGCACACAGGGCCAACACCCGGCATCATGGTGTGGGGAGCGATCTCCTACACTGGCCGTACACCACTGGTGATCGTCGAGGGGACACTGAATAGTGCACGGTACATCCAAACCGTCATCGAACCCATCGTTCTACCATTCCTAGACCGGCAAGGGAACTTGCTGTTCCAACAGGACAATGCACGTCCGCATGTATCCCGTGCCACCCAACGTGCTCTAGAAGCTGTAAGTCAACTACCCTGGCCAGCAATATCTCCGGATCTGTCCCCCATTGAGCATGTTTTGGACTGGATGAAGCGTCGTCTCACGCGGTCTGCACGTCCAGCACGAACGCTGGTCCACCTGAGGCGCCAGGTGGAAATGGCATGGCAAGCCGTTCCACAGGACTACATCCAGCATCTCTACGATCGTCTCCATGGGAGAATAGCAGCCTGCATTGCTGCGAAAGGTGGATATACACTGTACTAGTGCCGACATTGTGCATGCTCTGTTGCCTGTGTCTATATGCCTGTGGTTCTGTCACTGTGATCATGTGATGTATCTGACCCCAGGAATGTGTCAATAAAGTTTCCCCTTCCTGGGACAATGAATTCACGGTGTTCTTATTTCAATTTCCAGGAGTGTATGTGTTACGCACAAGCCCCAGTCACGCTCATAGCCGCGGCGCTTTAGTCTTTTTCGTCAACGCGCAAACAGGCCTCGTAGATTCGGTATTCGGACGGAAAATTGCGTTGCGCCAGGCGAACGTCGTACGTAATTAGCAGAGACCGCTGATTTCACGGAATCCGAAGCACGCTGGCGGCGGGCGTACAGGGAAAATGTTAAAGAGCGCCCCATTACCAGTCTAGATTAGGATTCCTCGGCATTCATGCTGTCAGCGGGCAGTCCTTGATCAGCGTCCCAGCTAATTACGATCGTCCCCAGCTGTCGCATTACCTTCAACGCATGATGTGGTCTTTTCCTTCCGCGAAAGGAATACCGTGCACAAGTAGTAGGGACTAAACGGTTGCCTTTCAGGTGAGTCTTTTTCTTTCTGCTTTCATTTTCTCGGAACCACAACCAAATACACCGCGAATAATGGGGAACGCGTGTGTAGGAACTAGTTTCGATACCGTTACGGAAGAAAACTACATCGTTTACTTTGCGCTGATCAGATAACGATACTTTACCTATTTTAGCCTCACTTAGGTATAATCCATTTCCAGTGAAATAGGAGCCGTTTTGACTTTTTTACAAGTGTATACATTAGCCGCCAATGTTAGTTCCTAGAGCTTTCCAACGACGTAATAGGCCTACATTGTTCTAGCGGTTTTTGCAAGTGGAGGAATAGGAGCGATAAAAAACAAGCCAGTTGGAAGATGAAAACGCCCCGTTAATAGGGAAACACTGTATCTCAACTAAAGCAAACAGAATAAAATACATTATGTAAATGTGAAAGAATCACTGAATACTAATATGACGTTACATGTAGTCACGCAACATAGTTGCTTGGTAAGCTGACACCAGGGAAACATACTTGAAAAACTTCTAGCCTTAAGTATAAGCCTTATAGTGTGACGATCTTTACTTGCATTGGAGAGAAACTGTGGTCACAATGTATAGTCCATGCCGTTATATGATACCCTTGGCTTTACCTTATCACTCCAGTGGAACGACGGGATCGTTTTTCAAAGATGCAACCGACTTCCTTCTCAGTTCATATCAGACTAAGTCAGTGCCCCTTCTGTAACAGCCTGGGTGACCGTGCGCTCTCAGACAACACCCTTTTTGCGTCGGGATGCATTTCTGACATGGTTCGTTCCCATCGTTTTCTTTCAGAATCAACGCTGTGCGCATTGAAAAGGAATCTTTTGGTCCAGTCCTATTATTTCAGTACTTTCTTCTATATTCTCTTGTATCGAAGTCATCTTTTGGATTAAAATCAGAAAATCATTCTGCTGTTCGAACGTACACAACAATATTATGGCATGCCATTGTGCTGTCACCATCAAAGCACAACTGAAGGACAGATCTACACCTTAAGGTCTATGGAACTATCTGAAGTTCAACAAGTACATGTACGATTTTTCACAAAAATAATACTGAAAACTTCAGAGACAACCTTCGACTGATTTTGTACTACCTTTCACCAAATATATTAAGAATAGTAAATGTGTGAGATATGCAGCTTCACACACCGTGAGTCATTAATGATGTGGTTCTTATTAAAAATGATCAGAACTGAAACCAAAACAGGTCAAATTTATTTGGCAGGAATTAGATAATCGCTTCTGGTGGACGCAAGCATTCACTGTTCACTGTTTCGGAGGTTATTCAGCGATATTTTCATAGTATTTTGATACAACAGAACCGTAGACACCAGAGGCTCGTTATTGTCTTATTTCGTTTGACTTCTCGCCCCAATCTGTATTTGTACCTGAATTACACTGAAAATATCTGTACAGCAGTGCAAATGTCGAAGGTTTGCGCTATTTCTTATATGGGAACAAACTTGTTGCATTCTCAAGCTCTACTTAGTTTTGATAACAGTAGTGGCCAGCTTTACCCATCTCCGTCAAGTTTGTATTCAGTAGGGGAGAGTGTAGTAACTTGGAAAACGTTTCGGAATTGAGCCTCTAGCGAGCCCTGTAATAGTTCAATATACGAGGGCTATTCGGAAAGTAAGATCCGATCGGTCGTGGAATGAAAACAATAGCGAAAAACAAAAATATTTTATTTGCAAAACTTAGGTACACCTTCCAGTTACTCCTCTTCGTAGCCGCCGCTCCGACTTAGGTATTCGTCATAGCGTTGCACCAACATTCCAGTGAGCTCGTCATATAAGTCAGCCGCCTGTGCTTTTGGCCAATTCTCTGCGCTGGTCTACAACATGATCTCTGTCTCACAATTTTGTCCTCACAGCCAGCGGTTCTTGCGAGTAGAGGTAAAACTCAAGGGGAGCCGATTACGGAATGTTTTGTGAGTGGTGAAACATTTTCCGTCGAAAACGCTGCAGGATCATCTTCAATGCCTCTGCAGAGAACGGCTGAAAATTGTCATGAAGAGGAAAACGCTTGACATCAGGTGAAATCTCTCACAGGCCACTCATACGTGGCGGAAGATACTATTTACACTCCTGGAAACTGAAATAAGAACACCGTGAATTCATTGTCCCAGGAAGGGGAAACTTTATTGACACATTCCTGGGGTCAGATACATCACATGATCACACTGACAGAACCACAGGCACATAGACACAGGCAACAGAGCATGCACAATGTCGGCACTAGTACAGTGTATATCCACCTTTCGCAGCAATGCAGGCTGCTATTCTCCCATGGAGACGATCGTAGAGATGCTGGATGTAGTCCTGTGGAACGGCTTGCCATGCCATTTCCACCTGGCGCCTCAGTTGGACCAGCGTTCGTGCTGGACGTGCAGACCGCGTGAGACGACGCTTCATCCAGTCCCAAACATGCTCAATGGGGGACAGATCCGGAGATCTTGCTGGCTAGGGTAGTTGACTTACACCTTCTAGAGCACGTTTGGTGGCACGGGATACATGCGGACGTGCATTGTCCTGTTGGAACAGCAAGTTCCCTTGCCGGTCTAGGAATGGTAGAACGATGGGTTCGATGACGGTTTGGATGTACCGTGCACTATTCAGTGTCCCCTCGACGATCACCAGTGGTGTACAGCCAGTGTAGGAGATCGCTCCCCACACCATGATGCCGGGTGTTGGCCCTGTGTGCCTCGGTCGTATGCAGTCCTGATTGTGGCGCTCACCTGCACGGCGCCAAACACGCATACGACCATCATTGGCACCAAGGCAGAAGCGACTCTCATCGCTGAAGACGACACGTCTCCATTCGTCCCTCCATTCACGCCTGTCGCGACACCACTGGAGGCGGGCTGCACGATGTTGGGGCGTGAGCGGAAGACGGCCTAACGGTGTGCGGGACCGTAGCCCAGCTTCATGGAGACGGTTGCGAATGGTCCTCGCCGATACCCCAGGAGCAACAGTGTCCCTAATTTGCTGGGAAGTGGCGGTGCGGTCCCCTACGGCACTGCGTAGGATCCTACGGTCTTGGCGTGCATCCGTGCGTCGCTGCGGTCCGGTCCCAGGTCGACGGGCACGTGCACCTTCCGCCGACCACTGGCGACAACATCGATGTACTGTGGAGACCTCACGCCCCACGTGTTGAGCAATTCGGCGGTACGTCCACCCGGCCTCCCGCATGCCCACTATACGCCCTCGCTCAAAGTCCGTCAACTGCACATACGGTTCACGTCCACGCTGTCGCGGCATGCTACCAGTGTTAAATACTGCGATGGAGCTCCGTATGCCACGGCAAACTTGCTGACACTGAGGGCGGCGGTGCACAAATGCTGCGCAGCTAGCGCCATTCGACGGCCAACACCGCGGTTCCTGGTGTGTCCGCTGTGCCGTGCGTGTGATCATTGCTTGTACAGCCCTCTCGCAGTGTCCGGAGCAAGTATGGTGGGTCTGACACACCGGTGTCAATGTGTTCTTTTTTCCATTTCCAGGAGTGTATTTCAGCAACTTTACGCGCTCACTGTGTGCTCAGAACTGAGAAGAACGACTTGATTTTTACAGTGGTTTCCATTTTGCACCCGATCTGACCTTACTTTCTCAATAGCCCTCGTATTTTCTTACTCAGTTTTGAAATTACGGCTTCGCTTTATGTGCGCTGCAGTCTTTAATGAAATTATAAAAATTCTCACTAGTAAGGTTTTCAGCCGGCCATTGTGGCCGAGCGGTTCTAGGCGCTTCAGTCCGGAACCGACCTGCTGCTAAGGTCGCAGGTTCGAATCCTGCCTCGGGCATGGACGTGTGTGATGTCCTTAGGTTACTTTGGTTTAAGTAGTTCTACGTCTAGGGGACTGATGACCTCAAATGGTAAGTCCCATAATGCTTACAGCCATTTGAACCATTTAGTAAGGTTTTCCAAAAGTCAAAAACTATTGCCAGGTACAATATGGTCATGTATCTAGAAACAATTATTGCATACAAATTCAAAAGCGCTGCAGCCTAGAATGTTTTGTCAATAGCTTATCTAATAGTCTATCTGTTACATTATTGCTCTACTTCAATAAACAGCAAGTGAAATTAAGAAGTAGTATAACCGAAAACCAGTTACAAGTTAAATACATTTCGCCATAGAAGCTACTGGAATCTACCACAAATATTCGTTTTCACGTCACGGGAAATTGTAAAGACATTAAAGGAACTCAGTGACGATAAAGTATGGCTTGATCGTTCACACTATACGAAACTACTTCTAAAAATATTCGTAATGTAACTCATTATAAAACCCTTCAAATGAAGAATTAATAAAACCCTCCTAACAGCTTTAACATATTGTACAGCACTTACATAAACAGTACACCTAATATTTATAAAACTGCACAAAAGACAACTTCATATCTTGCAACAACAAAAATAGTAAAAATTACCAAAACTGCTTATGGCGGCTTCTAACCCGCACTCTTTCATATGATTCTAAATCGCTCACTAGACTCAAACAGCCACCAGTAAACATCGTGTGTTGCTTTCTTTCTTTTTTTTTTTAATTTATTGGCATTCAGGCCAAGCCTGTCCAGCCATCTGAAAAGGGATGTCAATTATGACGATACGAAAGTAATAACTGCCCAACACCCATTTTTCGAGCGGAGGAAACCTCCGATCCGGCTGGGAATAAACGAATTCCTTCTCCGGTTACAACACTCTTCCCAACTGCTCGCTTCTGTCTCTCGGTCTTGGAATTATTTTTTCCACTAGTGTTGGTGTTCGTTATCATTACTGATGCAGAGTTCGGCGATATGCACCTCGTGCACGGACTCACTGAATGCACTGTAAGAGGAGCACAAGTAGGCTATGCCGAGCTGTTCCCGAGGCGACGGCGACCACAGCACGGGACTTTTGCGTCTTTAAATAGGCGCTTACTAGAAACCGGATCCACTCATGTTAGAATGTACGATACTACAAGCGACTGGCGACATTCGTCCCACCAGTAGAAGGCGCGTTACACTAGTTTTGAACACAGGCCAAACAACTGTGCAGATAAACTTACATGAAGAACTACTACATCCGTGTTGTCCACAAGAACTGTAGTCATTGCAGGCGGCACTGTCGTCACTGTATTTGTACAGAAACAAAGGTAATTTCTGTAATATACCGAATAAATCAACCACACTATTGCTCTGTAATGGGTCTCTTCTATCAAAATACTCTGAAAATATCTCCGAACAATATCCAAAACTTTAGTCTGTGGAATTCGAGATCGCTTTGCATAAAGACTTTTATATTTAGATGACAGTATTTGTTCACTGGTGTGACTTGAATGACGGAACATATTTCTTGCTAAGGAAACTGTTGAAGGTGAACAAATTAGTCAATATCTCCCGATTTCCTATAAAAGCTGTAGCTTCAACGAGGGTACAGTGGAATAAAGAACTGCTGCATTCCTCAAGAAGGAAGGGAAAAATCTTACGTCGGATCTGACATTTCGCTAGCAGAAAGTCACTGCAACGCCTTCCGTCAATGATCAATGAATTTCATAAGCAGCATCGCCCGCCGTAACTCCAATCACTATTGCCGCAAGGAGCCACGGTAACACAGTCCTGCTGTTTACAAGTGGTGAAGAGAACTATATAACCATATTTTCTTAGGGGGAATAACTAGGGTTGATTCCACACAAGAGATCTGTTAAAACTGAACTAACCCACGAAGTTTTCAGCAGCGTCGTGTTCAGGAAAAATGTCTATGTGTACAGAGTCATAAATGTTTTCAGTGCAATTGGAAATCCACTTTCAATAGTAAATCGTATCTAACGATACCTAAAATGGACAACTAGTTCTATAACTGTCTGTCAACAGCTGGCTATAAGAGCCCTAGCGCCTCGGGTGCTGTGAAAATGATAAAACAAAACACAACTCCTTGCTGGGCTTTGACGATAGTTCCGTCACCGAAGCTCTTTTCGTGTCTGATTGCGTGACGTAGAGCATTAATAGTTCTAACGGTGGGTTATTTTAACTTCGTTGTTAGGCTGTGATATATGTTAGTAAATCCGTGCTGTACAGTGTCGATACTCTATGATTCATCGATGTACTTTGTTGAATTCAATACATCTGCATCAGCGATGAAACATTTAATCATCGCAAGAGTCTAAAATAAATTGTATTATTGGTGTTAAATATACGTTTGCTACACTATTGTCACTAAAGTGGCCAAGAAACCAATTTTCAACCAGTATATTCATGTAGCCTTTAACCACAGTAAGCACAAATATTCATTTTATAAATTGAAACGCCTCTTTCTTGCTTCAATTTACATTTATTTATGTTCCAGACGCGTTTCACCTTTTTTGTTCAGGAACCTTCAGTGGATTTAATCTGAAATAAAACTATTTTGATTTTATAGGGAATACTCAGAAATTAGAAAAAGAAGCTTACGTTATAATTTTTACTTGGTGTCTCTTAATTGCTTACGTAAGTGTTGTTATCCTAAGGAAGTAACTTTTGCTAAAAAACGACTGTTCGGACGATTGGATATTTCGTTTGGAGGTTGGCTCAAATGGCTCTGAGAACTATGGGACTCAACTTCTGAGGTCATTAGTCTCCTAGAATTTAGAATTATTTAAACCTAACTAACCTAAGGACATCACACACATCCATGCCCGAGGCAGGATTCGAACCTGCCACCGTAGCGGTCTCGCGGTTCCAGACTGCGGCGCCTAGAACCGCACGGCCACTTCGGCCGGCGTTTGGAGGTTGTTTGGAGGAGATCAGGAAAGAGTGAGTTGAAAGGGGTTGGGTAACATTGTTCTCATGATCATCTGTTGGCGTATTACTCTATTATTTTGTCTATTCGTTTGAATAGTGAGTTGCGTGTCATGCAGACGTGGTCATTCAAAAGAGTTTTCTGCTTCGCTCTTTCGTACATAACAATTTTCTTCGCGGTAAAAAGATATCTTTTATTTCAGGATGAGATTTTTACTTTACGCTGGAGTGTGCGTTGATACGAAACTTCCTGGCAGTTTAAAACTGTGAGCGGACGGAGACTCGAATTCGGGACCTTTATCTTTCGCGGGCAAGGGCTCTACCATTTTTTTTTTTTTTTTTTTTGTTTCTGTTCGTTCTTGTTCGTTGTATTTGGTCGTTACTCATATGACAACCCTGTTTCCAGACAACTTCACTTAACACTTGAAACTCCTATCACTCTTGCCACCATTGATTAAAAAGCAAAATATAAAACATGAGAGAGACTGTTAAACCGCAATAAATACCGATGGAACACGTTTATTGATTTACTCATCTCAGGTCTTCCCGCTCAAGATGAATAAATACCTTGCATTTTTCTCCTCCTGTACTTGGATTTAGTAGAATATATGTTCTTAACGAAGACATCTGTCTTTGACAGGGTCAGTTACTTTGTATTTTGTGGATAGTTTAGCGTATACATTCGTAAACTCGATGAAATGCTTATAGCAGTTTGCAATTTATTTGCTTAACATCACTGAACATAGTACCGATACGAAGACTGTTTCAGAACAGACGTTTGCTTGTAAAAGGCTGTACATTTTCGGTACACACGCACAAGCATGTGTACATTGGTGTGCGCTTGCACAATTTTGCGTAAGCGAAAACTGAACAAGCCTTCAGCAGCTTGAACAGTCAGAACGCTGGGACAAAAATAACACTTCAGACGTTCAAGAATACTTGCACATGGTGCTTGACGTCAGTAGCTTGTGGTCTAGTGGCTAGCGTTGCTACCTCCGGATCACGGGGTCCCGGGTTCGATTCCTGGCCGGATTAGGGACTTTCTCTGCTCGGGGACTGGATGTTTGTATGGCCTCATCATTTCATCATGAGCTTCATCATTCGTGACAATGGCTAGATTGGACTGTGAAATAAATTGGACTGTGAACAAATTAGAACGTTGTAAAGGCGCTGATGACCGCGTAGTTGAGCACTCCATAAACCAAACATCATCATCATCATTATGGTGCCAGACCGCGAATGCTTGTCAAGCGTACAGATATGTACGTGCCTTCCTTTGGCCGTATTTAATACAAGCACTGACAGATAATTATAAACAATTTAAATTCAATAAAGCGGAGATGAGTTTAACAAAATTGTACATTGAACTGTGTCAGCTCATACTGATTGTTGTTGTCCCCTATTATCTGTGGCAGTTACCCAGCAACGGATTCGGACGCGTCGCATGAGATGGTGTGACGTGCCTGCCTGTGAGGCTTTTACATGGCATAGGCTGGAGCGGATGGGGAAGGCAGCGCCCGCGCCGCGGTTGCGCAGACTCGCAAGGGGAAGCGCACGTGCTGGCAGCACTGTCTCCTGCGGGAATGTGGGAGCTCTGGAGGCTGAGAGGCAGATGCTGAAAGGAATGGGGAGCTGGCAGCTGCTGACTCCATCTAGTGCGCTGGCTGCCACCACCAAGGGAGCTAAAACTGGTGAGTATGTTAATGAACATTTGCATCCGACTTTACTGTCTTCTGCAATCTATACGTCTTTTCACCCATCCTAGACGACTTTCTTTGGACCGTCAAGCTTCGTCAATGGTTTCAGTGACTGTTTCTGATATTGTGTTAGGTGCCTGGCACTGCCTTGCATCTGGTTATAGTAAGGGCCTGAGAACTAGGATGAACTGAGTTCTGCTGTGGGTTTTGCAGCTTGATAAACAGATTAACTTTATTTTTGTTTTCCTGAAGTTCTGAATTGTTATTTAATTAATTTTGTTGAGTGCTTTGGAACTCAACAAACTGACTGACTTTAACTTGGTTTTCCTAACCTTAAAATTGTAATCTCATTAATTTTCCTATGTGTTTCACAAGGGTTAACTACACCGTTCATTGCATTAGTTAAGATAAATCGGTGTTATGATACAACACTAAGGGGTAGGAAATCAGAAATTTTTTATTGAAACTCTTTTGGAGAGACTGAAGCAGGAAATGTAGTGGCATGTCACACGTTAAGTTCGACACATTTCAACGCTGTTAATTGAGTGAGAAACATGCATTCAGTAGAAAAAAGACTGCAACAGAAAACAAAGGGAAGAGAGGCAAGGATATTCGTTAGCTCGTAAGACATGGTGCAGCTCTCCCACAAGAACATGTAATGAGGATCTGATACAGCAATTAACAGCTTGTTAACTGAATAGAGCAGAGTAAAGAGGACACATACAGTCATTATGAACTGAGCCTCACATCACAGCACTACACTGCGCCCTTTAAACATTTCACTTTTACAGCTCTCACCATATGATCATTTGGAGATGGCATTCATGAAAATGGCCTCAGCTCTGTGATTACGATACTGTAGTGAACCTATGCCCTCGCTGCTCCAGCACAGTCCATGAATGAGCCAAAGATGGTACTCAAGATGATAGTCTTCAGCTGATGAACTTTATGCTGCTCGCCACCAACCATCTACTGATGGAGAGACTGACTGTCTTCCATCAATATCAGATTTCAATGTGTTGCCAGGAATGAACTTCACCGCGGAAGCCACCAATAGAGCCTGTTTTGGTCCACATTCCTTTCAACACCCAGACACCAGTAGGTGTTGAAACCTACCAGGCTACAAAGGAGGAGATTAACCAACCACGCGACTACATCGATGAGGGGTCATCAAGGGTCACTGCAGAATTCGGTGTGGGACTGAGGACATTCGAACAGCCAGCATGAAACAAAATTTTTGCGCTGATCACAGTCGCCGTTGGCAAGCCGTCAAGCTGCCATCGAGCGAAACCCGGCAACCATCAACTGGATGTGCGGATGTTGCGCATCTGTTGCACATCTGAATAAAACAGCTGAGGCTGGTGCAGGAGAGCAACGTATCGTTACATACAGTGAATATATCATTTAACTTTTCTACTGCCGAAAATTCTTTAGGAGATCACAGCAGCCATCCTGACGTGACAAAAGGCCTCCTGTAGCAGTTTTATTAATGCTTATTGATGTTTTGTTAGTTATTAGAAACTGCTGGGGATTAAGAGGCCATGAAAGCGTTCGTCCTCTTTATTTTATGTAAGACTGTGATGCCTCGGCTTTAATTAATACACTACTGGCCATTAAAATTGCTACACCACGAAGATGACGTGCTACAGACGCGAAATTCAACCGACGGGAAGAAGATGCTGTGATATGCAAATGATTAGCTTTTCACACCATGCACACAAGGTTGGCGCCGGTAGCGACACCTACAACGTGCTGACATGAGGAAAGTTTCCAACCGATTTCTCATACACAAACAGGAGTTGACCGGCGTTGCCTGGTGAAACGTTGTTGTGATGCCTCGTGTAAGGAGGACAAATGCGTACCATCACGTTTCCGACTTTGATAAAGGTCGGATTGTAACCTATCAAGATTGCGGTTTATCGCATCGCGACATTGCTGCTCGCGTTGGTGGAGATCCAATGACTGTTAGCAGAATACGGAATCGGTGGGTTTAGGAGAGTAATACGGAACGCCGTGCTGGATCCCAACGTCCTCGTATCACTAGCACTCGAGATGACAGGCATCTTATCCGCATGGCTGTAACAGATCGTGCAGCCACGTCTCGATCCCTGAGTCAACAGAGGGGGACGTTTGCAAGACAACAACCATCTGCACTAATAGTTCGACGACGTTTGCAGCAGCATGGACTATCAGCTCGGAGACCATGGCTGCGGTTACCCTTCACGCTGCATCACAGACAGAAGCGCCTGCGATGGTGTACTCAACGACGAACATGGTTGCACGAATGGCAAAACGTCATTTTTTCGGATGAATCCAGGTTCTCTTTAAAGCATCATGATAGTCGCATCCGTGTTTGGCGACATCACAGTGAACGCACATTGGTAGCGTGTATTCGTCATCGCCATAGTGGCATATTACCCGGCGTGATGGTATGGGGTGCCACTGGTTATACGTCTCGGTCACCTCTTGTTCGCATTGATGACACTTTGAACAGTGGACCTTACATTTCAGATGTGTTACGACCCGTGGCTCTAGCATTCATTCGATCCCTGCGAAACCCTACATTTCAGCAGGATAATGCACGAATGCATGTTGCAGCTCCTGTACGGGAGCTGCCCGGGCCAGCACGTTCTCCAGATCCCTCACCAATTGAAAACGTCTGGTCAATGGTGGCCGAGCAACTGGCTCGTCACAATACGTCAGTCACTACTCTTGATGAACTGTCGTATCGTGTTGGAGCTGCACGGACAGCTGTACATGTACACGCCATCCAAGCTCTGTTTCACTCAATGCCGAGGCGTATCAAGGCCGTTATTACGGCCAGAGGTGGTTGTTCTGCGTACTGATTTCTCAGGATCTATGCGTCCAAATTGCGTGAAAATGTAATCACATGTCAGTTCTAGTATATTTGTCCAATGAATACCGGTTTATCATCTACATTTCTTCTTGGTGTAGCAATTTTAATGTCCAGTAGTGTAGTTTTCTGAACGCTAGAGTACGGTCAGTTACTGTGGGGACTTAGGGATGATGTGTTTTTTTTTATTGTAAGCATGTTGGCAACTGTTAATGTTCACTTAATTAATACAGTACTGGCCTCAGCATATATAATTTTAGTTTTGGTCTGGCAAATTCCGCGCCCAGTTCCTCGTTCCCCACCTTTCATACATAATTTTCTGTCACTATCAGTGGAGAATACTGGTAAGAGCACTCCCTGACAGCCGCGGGAAGCTGCGCGGCGTATGAGAGACGGCCTATGGGAACACCAGAGCGTCGCCTGCAGCGGCGGCGTCTGGGGGCAGTGGGCCGTGACGTGCTGCCCCAGGCGGTCGCAGCCGCTCGTCGACTCCCAGGGGCAGGCAGGTTGGATGGCTGGCTGGCAGGCAGGCCAGGTCACAGCTGGCGTCGCGTATCTCTCACTGCTGAAGCAGTTTCAGCCTATTAGTCTCGCTGTGGAAATTCCCTACTGCTACACTATGTGATCAAAAGCATCCAGACACCCCCAAAAACATACTTTTTCATATTAGGTGCATTGTGCTGCCACTTACTGCCAGGTACTCAGTAGTCATTAGACATCGTGAGAGAGCAGAATGTGGCTCTCGGCAGAACTTACGGACTTCAAACGTGGTCAAGTGATTGTGTATCAATTGTGTCATATGTCTGTAAGCGAGATTTCCACACTCCTAAACATCCCTAGGTCCATTGTTTCCGATGTGATAGTGAAGTGTAAACGTGAAGGGACACGTACAGCACAAAAGCGTACAGGCCGACCTCGTCTGTTGACCGACAGAGACCGCCGGCAGTGGAAGAGGTTCGTAATGTGTAATAGGCAGACATCTATCCAGACCATCACACAGGAATTCCAAACTGCATCAGGATCCACTGCGAGTGCTATGACAGGCGGGAGGTGAGAAAACTTGGATTTCATGGTCGAGCGGCTGCTCATTGGCCACACATCACGGCGGTAAATGCCAAACAACGCCCCTCTTGGTGTAACGAGCGTAAACATTGGACGATTGGACAGTGGAAAACAGTTGCGTGGATTGACGAATCACGGTACACAATGTGGCGATCCGATGACAGGGTGTCGGTACGGCGAACGCCCAGTGAACGTCATCTGCCAGCGTGTGTAGTGGCAACAATAAAATACGGTGGCAGTGGTGTTATAGTGTGGTCGTGTGTTTCATGGAGCGGCTTGCACCACTTGTTCTTTTGCGTGGCACTATCACAGCTCAGACCTACATTGATGTTTTAAGCACCCTCTTGCTTCCCACTGTTGTAGAGCAATTCGGGGACTGCGACTGCATCTTTCAACACGATCGAGCACCTGTTCAAGCGCTCGGCCTGTGGCGGAATGGTTACACGACAAAACATCCCTGTAATCGACTGGCCTGCACAGTGTGCTGACGTGAATCCTAAAGAACACCTTCGGGATGTTTTGGAACGCCGACTTCGTGCCACGATTCACCGACCAACATGGTTACCTCTCCTCAGTGCATCACTCGGTGAAGAATGAGCTCTCATTCCCCATGAAACCTTCCAGCACCTGATTGAACGAATGCCTGCGAGAGTGGAAGCTGTCATCAAGGGCAAGCTGGGGCAACAGCATATTGTATTCCAGCATTACCGATGGAGGGCGCCACGAACTTGTAAGCAATTTTCAGTCAGGTGTCCGGATACTTTTGATCACATAGTGTACATTATAACTCCTGATCAGAAATGTCAAGAGTAGGCATTGTGTGCAGGGCGAGCGACAGCTAAAACCAAGGTTTTGAAAACACCCGCAAGTCGCAGTTAGTATTTTTTATTTATCGGTTTCAAATGGTTCAAATGGCTCTGAGCACTATGGGACTTAACATCTATGGTCATCAGTCCCCTAGAACTTAGAACTACTTAAACCTAACTAACCTAAGGACAGCACACAACACCCAGCCATCACGAGGCAGAGAAAATCCCTGACCCCGCCGGGAATCGAACCCGGGAACCCGGGCGTGGGAAGCGAGAACGCTACCGCACGACCACGAGATGCGGGCGTTATCGGTTTCGATCTTCAAAAACACAAGAGCATCATTAGAATACACAGTTTGAAGCTGGGTGACAGCGTGAACAATGCATTTAACGTTGGCTGGCAGCACTAAAAATTAAGTTGGTGGGAAGTTAAGGAGATGGGACCTGGATAAACTGAAAGAACCAGAGGTTGTACAGAGTTTCAGGGAGAGCATAAGGGAACAATTGACAGGAATGGGGGAAAGAAATACAGTAGAAGAGGAATGGGTAGCTTTGAGGGATGAAGTAGTGAAGGCAGCAGAGGATAAAGTAGGTAAAAAGACGAGGGCTAGTAGAAATCCTTGGGTAACAGAAGAAATATTGAATTTAAGTGATGAAAGGAGAAAATATAAAAATGCAGTAAATGAAGCAGGCAAAAAGGAATACAAACGTCTCAAAAATGAGATCGACAGGAAGTGCAAAATGGCTAAGCAGGGATGGCTAGAGGACAAATGTAAGGAAGTAGAGGCTTGTCTCACTAGGGGTAAGATAGATACTGCCTACAGGAAAATTAAAGAGACCTTTGGAGATAAAAGAACCACTTGTATGAACATCAAGAGCTCAGATGGAAAACCAGTTCTAAGCAAAGAAGGGAAAGCAGAAAGGTGGAAGGAGAATATAGAGGGTCTATACAAGGGCGATGTACTTGAGGACAGTATTATGGAAATGGAAGAGGATGTAGATGAAGATGAAATGGGAGATACGATACTGCGTGAAGAGTTTGACAGAGCACTGAAAGACCTGAGTCGAAACAAGGCCCCCGGAGTAGACAACATTCCATTGGAACTACTGACGGCCTTGGGAGAGCCAGTCCTGACAAAACTCTACCATCTGGTGAGCAAGATGTATGAAACAGGTGAAATACCCTCAGACTTCAAGAAGAATATAATAATTCCAGTCCCAAAGAAAGCAGGTGCTGACAGATGTGAAAGTTACCGAACAATCAGTTTAATAAGCCACAGCTGCAAAATACTAACACGAATTCTTTACAGACGAATGGAGAAACTAGTAGAAGCCGACCTCGGGGAAGATCAGTTTGGATTCCGTAGAAAAATGGGAACACGTGAGGCAATACTGACCTTACGACTTATCTTAGAAGAAAGATTAAGGAAAGGCAAACCTACGTTTCTAGCATTTGTAGACTTAGAGAAAGCTTTTGACAATGTTGACTGGAATACTCTCTTTCAAATTCTAAAGGTGGCAGGGGTAAAATACAGGGAGCGAAAGGCTATTTACAATTTGTACAGAAACCAGATGGCAGTTATAAGAGTCGAGGGACATGAAAGGGAAGCAGCGGTTGGGAAGGGAGTAAGACAGGGTTGTAGCCTCTCCTCGATGTTATTCAATCTGTATATTGAGCAAGCAGTAAAGGAAACAAAAGAAAAATTTGGAGTAGGTATTAAAATCCATGGAGAAGAAATAAAAACTTTGAGGTTCGCCGATGACATTGTAATTCTGTCAGAGACAGCAAAGGACTTGGAAGAGCAGTTGAACGGAATGGATGGTATCTTGAAGGGAGGATATAAGATGAACATCAACAAAAGCAAAACGAGGATAATGGAATGTAGTCGAATTAAGTCGGGTGATGCTGAGGGAATTAGATTAGGAAATGAGACACTTAAAGTAGTAAAGGAGTTTTGCTATTTGGGGAGCAAAATAACTGATGATGGTCGAAGTAGAGAGGATATAAAATGTAGACTGGCAATGGCAAGGTAAGCGTTTCTGAAGAAGAGAAATTTGTTAACATCGACTATAGATTTAAGTGTCAGGAAGTCATTTCTGAAAGTGTTTGTATGGAGTGTAGCCATGTATGGAAGTGAAACTTGGACGGTAAATAGTTTGGACAAGAAGAGAATAGAAGCTTTTGAAATGTGGTGCTACAGAAGAATGCTGAAGATTAGATGGGTAGATCACATAACTAATGAGGAAGTATTGAATAGGATTGGGGAGAAGAGAAGTTTGTGGCACAACTTGACCAGAAGAAGGGATCGGTTGGTAGGACATGTTCTGAGGCATCAAGGGATCACCAATTTAGTATTGGAGGGCAGCGTGGAGGGTAAAAATCGTAGGGGGAGACCAAGAGATGAATACACTAAGCAGATTCTGAAGGATGTAGGTTGCAGTAGGTACTGGGAGATGAAGAAGCTTGCGCAGGATAGAGTAGCATGGAGAGCTGCATCAAACCAGTCTCAGGACTGAAGACCACAACAACAACAACAACAACTATAGTACTTCAACTAACTTTTAAAGTACATTTAAGGTACAGTGGTATCCGATGACATTGACATCGCCTAAGTGCTATAGTACAGCCAGTTTACCCTTTAGTGCTGTGGACTAACATTAAACACAGTCTTTAGTGCTGTCAACCAACTTCTAACTGAATATTCCTATAATGCTGTTGTTCATTTGAAGAGCGAGACTATTAAATAAAGAGTATTTACTGCGACTTGTGGCTGTTTTCAATAACTGATCAGTAATGTCAGCTACAAGCAGTTACACCATCTGAGCAAAAAAAGAAAATACATTTTTCCACTTTTTAAAATGAACCATCAGAAAAGAACGAAATATTGAAACTGGAAATTTGTGGTAAGGTCTTATGGGACCAAACTGCAGAGGTCATCGGTCACTAAGCTTACACACTTCTTAATTTAACTTAAACTAACTTACGCTAAGGACGACACACACACCCATGCCCGAGGGAGGACTCGAACCTCCGACGGGGAGAGCTGCACGGACCGTGGCAAGACGGCCAAGACCGCGCGGCTACCCCGCGCGGCTGAAATATTGACCATTGATATACTGCTAGGGGTTAATCCATTCAGATATCGTATTTGTGGTATTTAATTGACGTGTATGATATCGAAATTATACAATTTCATCTTCAGACGCGCTTGTCACATTGCAGCTCAACCGAATCATTCAAATATCTAAATTATTCTTGCGTGTCTCCGTTGCAGCGACTGCCACAAGATTACCTGTATAAGAGATCCCATATTTTCCAAATCGATCACGTCAATTAAATACCATCAATGAAACAGCCCGATGGATTATCCAGTAACAGCTTATTAACGAAGTACCACTGAATGCCCGTATGCTTCCATTCATTAAGATGACTCACAGTTCATACAAATTTGTGAGGTAAAGAAAGGATTAAATACACATAAGAGTATCACATTTTCAAGATTGTAGTATGTAGCTTATCGAGGTGCCTCGACGAAGATTCCTGCGGATACCGCGAGCGGCGCTTTGAACATCGCCGCCAATAAGATGATCTGACCAATGAAGTGCCTCCAGGCCGCCGACTACTAAGCAGCTCGCACCTGGGCGCCAGTCTCCTAATTTGAAATTAGTTTCGTACCGAAAGTTACAGAGCTATTGATAGGTAGTTCTACTGGAAAACATTCAGTTTACATACACGCACGCCCGTGTTTTGGCTCTGCTTACAGGTAGCCATGGCTGCCACACGTTGTCAACAGTGTAGCAATTCTTCAGCAACAAGCTGAGTAAAACACTTTCATTAAAAGTACACTTGTGTTTCTTCAAATGGCTCTAAACACTATGGGACTTAACATCTGAGGTCATCAGTCCCCTAGACTTCGAACTACTTAAACCTAACTAACCTAAGGACATCATACACATTCATGCCCGAGGCAGGAACTGTAGCAACAGCGCGGTTCTGGACTGAAGCGCCTAGAACCGCTCGGCCACAGTGGCCGGTTTACACTTGTGTCAACTAACCTTTTGCGTACATGTCCAGATTCCAAACGCGACAGATCACTTTGGCCGCCTTGCACCCAACGATGATTTAACATTTGGGTGCCGTCACGCACCATAAGAAGAACGAATATTTTGTGAACTGAGACGTCACAATCCATATGTAACACTTTTGCAGACACTCTGGAGCAAAGTGAAGCATGAAACTTCCCAGACAATTCGGCAGAAACTTCATTTTCACGTGTCCAATTGCTAGAAGGTAAATCAGATGTCAAAGAGCCTTCGTCTGGACAGAATAAAATCTACACACTGTGCGTGAATATAATGAGTGTAACTTACCAATAGTTACTGTAGTCTACGAGTAGCACGTCAGCCAAGTTCGTGGAAACTATCAGAATGTACTTCAGGAAATGACGAGCGGTGAACTGTGCGCATTACGCTGTAGACAACCTTAACCTATAGTGGCCGTATATGTCTTGGTATTCCTTATTTTGTCACTGAATACTGCGGTATTTGTCGACCACGCCATCATTTCTTTTCAGTTTGTTTAGCGGACAATACTTGTACACTTACTCTCGCCTTGACCAACGTCCGACCAACACAATCGACTACTCCTGTCCTACGTTGAACATGTATGGAAAACAACAGGACAGCATTTGGTAACACTGATGATCAGTGGCGCCAATGGCCGTGCCGCAGTGGTAACAACGGCTCCCGTCAGATTAACGACATTGAGCGCTGTCGGGCTGGGCTAGCACTTGGATGGGTGACCATCCGGTCTGCCGAGCGCTGTTGGCAAGTGGGGTGCACTAAGCCCTTGTGAGGCAAACTGAGGGGCTGTTTTATTGAGATGTAGCTCCTCCGATCTCGGTAACTGATATATGGCCGGGAGAGAGGTGTGTTGACCACATGCCCCTCGCTATCCGCATCCAGTGACGTCTATGGGCTGAAGATGACACGGCGGCCGGTCGGTACTGTTGTGCCTTCCTGGCCTGTTCAAGAGGGGTTTAGTTTAGATGATCAGTCGCAACAACACATGTGAGTAATGTGGAACACTGCCTCCCAACATAGCTTACGACTCCAGTGTGGTCCTCTCTAGGCAGGATTGCTGGAATGAGTTGTAAAAATAGAGGGCTACATACAGTACACAAATTATTGTCCAATTCAAGGTGTCCGTAGGTGTATGACATTGCGATTATCGTTACCAACATTATAGAACATACATGAAATACGAGTGATACCTACTGGATGTGGGACTATTCAGAGCATTACTCACGATACATACACTTAAAAGTGTATATAGGATCGTTCATCCCTATTCGCAGCTTTTTGGTAGTCATCCAGAAATCATTTAAACGTAGTGTGATTAACTACGTTTGTTACGGAATGTGATAAAGGAAAGGAAGCTTTAAAAAGTGATTGAGACAACGATTTACATAAATGGCGACCGATTAGGTAATAGAACAAGACTGGAGATGCATGCTGACCTGTAGATTATTCACTCTAATAGTTCACGAAAAGTAGCGATATGTATATGTGATACGAGGAGCGCAAAGTATCCGTAGTAACATTCTGTTTTTGTGTCTTATAATATAGACATTGAAAAGCAAATTAATCGTTTTCACTCCTGTACTGAAAACAACCCAAAAATTTTCGGGGTATAAGAGTAAGGTCCCACGACTAACGGAGATGATTTTTTAAAATTACTCGCTATTTTCTGATGGCTGTAGACCGTCAGCTGATGTCTGATACAAGGCTGCAGCGAGCTGGTTGAAATTCATAACAGTCGATCCGCGCTCATCTGCATAATTGTTCCGGTTTAAGAGAGCAGTTAGAGGCAGTAAAGATCGGTATAGCCCAGTAGCAATTCTATGTTGCATCTAATAGCGCCATTTCTGGTGCTGAAGCCAGCATGTATCCGATCTGCGCGCAAACAAATTCCCGGCTGTTCTTTTTTATTGTTATATCAAGCGTTGGTAGCCATATTACCCTCATGTTTGTAAAACGTGGACGTAAATCTTATTTCAGCGACTGAATTCCAAACTAGTCTCCTGGGAGGTGAGCTTTACAGAACCAGCAAGTGCTCTGTAGACATTTATTAACTCTCAGCGAGTCGGATCGGGTGCCCAGTGACAGCTTTCACGGTCCACTGCCAGCGTTCCAGATAGCGCTTGGAACGTAGCGTCTCGGGATGCATTAGGCGTGTGAAAACTAGTATTTTTCACGCTGTAACTTGGAAAGGAGGATGAAAGGCAGAGATTAACGTCCCGTCGACGACGAAGTAATTAGAGACGGAGCACAAGCTCAGATTAGGAGAATGGTGTGCTTCCGGATCACTTCACCACCTAAATCAATGTTGAAACTCAGTTTACAGTGGTGAATGCTGAATACACATCAGCTTGTTCTGCATCAAATAAAATCTTCAGCACGTGTTTTTGAACGTGTAACGGAATAAAACGCTTAGAAATGGTGCGTGTGTTGGTGAAGAAGTGGAAACTAATGGAGAGGCAAAAGATTTGGAGAGGATGAATAGCTACTTGTACGTGGTCTGGTGGTACTCTGCCCAGAGAGTCCAGTGCTGCTGGAGCCAACCGTCCTTACGCGCCTAAAAATTACCAGAATCCCCTAAGAAAATGAGACAATGAATTAGAGTTCTGCGCTTAAACTGTGTATATCTTGTTTAATACAAAAATTGCTTACTGAATTCAACAATCATAGGCAAAGAGAGTCGGTCTCACACCAAGTTATCTAGAAAAATTAATTACTTTTCCAAAGCACAGTTAATTCAAAAGTACCTTAGAAGCTACTGTGGATGAAGGTACCTACCACTGATTGGCCCTTAACTTCGCTCTGAGAGCCATTCTCGCGAAGGTACCTCGCGATAAAAGCATTTAGTTCTGTGCACTAAAGAGCGGTGGACGTCCAAAACTTCTTCGTTGGCACTCGTGAGATGACTATAGAACCGCACAACATTGTGAAGACGTCGTGCATCAATTCCCGTGCTTCAATGGTGTCAGTTGTTCCTATAGGTATTTAGTTCGAGTCCTAGCCGTTTTAGTGTCAGTACTAAACTCCTTCCAAACAGGCCTCGGAATGGCCAATGGTAATGACTGATCGCCTTGTCATACTCAGCTGACAGAAGTCACTGGATGCAGACCTACATCTACATACATACTCCGCAATCCACCATACGGTGCGTGGCGGAGGGTACCTCGTACCACAACTAGCATCTTCTCTCCCTGTTCCACTCCCAAACAGAACGAGGGAAAATGACTGCCTATTTGCCTCTGTACGAGCCCTAATCTCTCTTATCTTATCTTTGTGGCCTTTCCGCAAAATGTAAGTTGGCGGCAGTAAAATTGTACTGCAGTCAGCCTCAAATGCTGGTTCTCTAAATTTCCTCAGTAGCGATTCACGAAAAGAACTCCTCCTTTCCTCTAGAGACTCCCACCCGAGTTCCTGAAGCATTTCCGTAACACTAGCGTGATCATCAAACCTACCAGTAACAATCTAGCAGCCCCCCTCTGAATTGCTTCTATGTCCTCCCTCAATCCGACCTGATAGGGATCCCAAACGCTCGAGCAGTACTCAAGAATAGGTCGGTCGTATTAGTGTTTTATAAGCGGTCTCCTTTACAGATGAACCACGTCTTCCCAAAATTCTACCAATGAACCGAAGACGACTATCCGCCTTCCCCACAACTGCCATTACATGCTTGTCCCACTTCATATCGCTCTGCAATGTTACGCCCAAATATTTAATCGACGTGACTGTGTCAAGCGCTACACTACTAATGTATTGTTCAGACATTACAGGATTCTTTTTCCTATTCATCTGCATTAATTTACATTTATCTATATTTAGAGATAGCTGCCATTCTTTACACCAATCACAAATCCTGCCCAAGTCATCTTGTATCCTCCTACAGTCACTGAATGACGACACCTTTCCGTAGACCACAGCATCATCAGCAAACAGCCGCACATTGCTATCCACCCTATCCAAAAGGTCATTTGTGTAGATAGAAAACAAAGCGGACCTATCACACTTTCCTGGGGCACTCCAGTAGATACCCTCACCTCCGATGAACGCTCACCATCGAGGACAACATACTGGGTTCTATTCAGGTATGGAGAGGCATGTTGTCAGCGCACCACTATTCCGGCCGTTGTCAGTTCTCGTGACCGGAGCCGCTACTTCTCAGACAAGTGGCTCCTCAAATGACCTCACAAGTGCTGAGTGCACCCCGCTTGCCAGCTGCGTGCGGCAGAGTCGGACGTTCACCGACCCAAGTGCTAGCCAAGCCCAACACCACGCAACTCCAGTGATCTGACCGGAACCGGTGTTACTACTCAAGCAAGGCCGTTGTTTTTTGCGCTAATAAGAGTAACATAAAACAGAAATAGTGCTCCGACAGATTTAAAGTATATTGTAGGTGAAGTGTCACAACTGTAATAAAAAACTCTTGTCCTGACCTAGCTTTCTTTCTTAGCGTGTTTATTAGATTCTGTTGGTGTAACAGATGATGTATGCAGAGGTGTGTCGGATATACGACAGGGCAAAGAGGTAAAGGTGTATCTGAGCAGTACAAATCAGATCTCGGCCTGCTGGTTCCCAAGGTTACAGTTCCGCACTTACAAGAGCAGTACAACAGCTTTTTAAACCCCCGATACACATGTCTTACACAATCGCTGACGTTCTGCTGTGTAATTTTCAGGTACCTCTGATCATGTCTCACCTTGAAGAAACGCTTCTAAATCTTGCAGATACTAATGTTAGTTCGGTCCAGTTTGGTATTTAGATGTAGCCACTACGGTCACGACAGTTCCGCGTACAGCCGCTCACATCGAACACTGAAATAGGAAGTTGGCGCTAAAATCCTGCATTCGGAGCATGCCCATCTGCGATTAACTGCCTTTCTTTGAATTTCATAATTAAAATACGCTGAATATTTTAAGAATTACTTTCCAGTCATTTTTCACATTTATTGAATCGTAAATATGCCCCATCCGGCTCCGTGACCGATATCCGGGCTTGTGTTCGCGCGAGTAGGGATTCTCAGTAATAGTTGAACATACTGACATTAGATTCCTCGCACCATTTGGGGCAGACGTCTCTTTCACAACGCTCTTCAGAACTCTGTTACTGCTTCAGACGTCATAACTTCGATCTCGAGCGGGTATGAAAGAAAATAAATGACACGCAAAGGCTCTTACGGGTCCAATATGACACTGATTGTAGAATGAAGGCTTTCACGACCGGGTGACATGGCTGTTGATATACTTTCCGGGACGTGAGGTCGTGGTCCAAGAACTTTGTTTCGTCCAGGACTGCGCTAGA
Source organism: Schistocerca cancellata (assembly GCF_023864275.1). Classification (NCBI taxonomy): domain Eukaryota; kingdom Metazoa; phylum Arthropoda; class Insecta; order Orthoptera; family Acrididae; genus Schistocerca; species Schistocerca cancellata. Next base: position 601,470,062 of record NC_064631.1, on the reverse strand, counting down.
CTTCCTCAGAGGCGCTGCTCCGCTGAGTCTTGTCGACTGACTGCAGTCAGTCGACAAGACTCAGCGGAGCAGCGCCTCTGAGGAAGTCCAGCGCAGTCCTGGACGAAACGTAAGGAGCAGAAAAGTTCTTGGACCATGACCTCACATCCCGGAAAGTATATCAACAGCCAATATGACACTGCACGAATGCAGGATATCCCAGAAACACCGAGAGCGCTTAATCCGTTGTGCGGGAAGACAAACTGATCGGTTTTCGAGGAGGAATCTACATCCGGAAATGCAAGATTTGGGCGCCTGGAGAGCGTCGACGCTCAAATCGCAAGTTGTGACAATTTTTTCCGATTTGTTTTGGTGTATGAATTCGGAATCTAAGCAACCCTTTAGCCATCTGTGTACTGCGGATGGACAAACTGAGCCTAATAACATTCCTGCGCGTGCGCTACATTCACACACCCTTTGACCAACTCTTACAGCGGACTTTGTGTGGTCTGCCAGCGCAGTAACATTGTTGACAGCAGTGCGACATGTACCAGTACAGAGCAGCGGAAATGACCGACATGGTGCTTGCATACGGCAAGGCAATGGGAGAGCTGCTGCAAGATTGTATGCGAAACGATTTCGAAGTAGACGGACTGCACATCATTCTACGGTCGCAACCATAGAGAGAAGCTCAGAGAGGGCGGAAAGTTACGCGCAGGTAATTTCTGCCCGAGGCGTTTCCATTGTACAGTAGTAAGAATACTTCGTGGTCAGTACTTGCGAATATTAATCCCAGTCTATTGTTTGTCCTCTGGCAGGTACGATAACCTGTTGCGGGTCGTCCACGCTCGGTAGAACACTACACTTGGAGGAGGATGTGCTGACAATGTTCGAAGAAGACCCAACGGCCAGCACTCGAGAGGTGGCACAGGCTCTGTAGACGGTTAAAAGTGCTGTGTGGTGTGTTGTCCGTACATCACCGGCTCTATGCATACCATCTGCAGGAAGTCCAGGTCTTACGGAAGGAGGACATTGCAAGACGGGTGCAGTTTGCGCAGCGGTATTCAGAGCAATGCATACCCCATACACATTTCCCGAGCTTGGTGCTCCTCAACGATAAACGCACGTCACTAGGGACGGCATATTAAACTTTCACAACATGCACGTTTAGCTGAAGGAAAACCCGTGTTCGCAGATGATTGAAAATCACCAACAAAAGGTCGACATTAACATCTTGTCAGAGATACCTCGTCACCATATCATTGGGCCGCATGTACTGCCAAACAGACTGACAGAACCGATCTACCTCACAGTTATTAGAGAGGTTTTGCCTACCGTATTGGATGCAGTGCCACTAAATGTTCGGATGGACATGAGACTGCAACTCGACGGAGTTCCAGCACATTCTGATGTCGATGTGCGGAATTACCCATACGTCGGTTGGGTGGACCAGTTCCATGGACAGCATGGTGGCCAGATCTGACACTTACTATTTTCTGTGGAGTAGTACGAAGAGCAAAGTGTACGGCTCACTTGTAACGTCAGCGGAGGACCTTATAGCTCGAGTCCACGGACCGATGGAAATACCTCAAAGACAACCGTCTGTGTTGGCTGATGTGCGTGAGACTCAGCACCGCCGATGTAGGCTCTACTTTGACGTAGGAGGTAGTTCGAAGCCCGTTTGTAATCCAGACTGGACGATGTGCTGCTCAGGTTGGGTTTATTGACGTAATGAGGAACGGATACACATCTCAGCCTTCGACGCTCTCCGGCACCCAAGCCGTATGGTTCCATCACCAAAACTGGTCAGTGTTCCTTCCCGCATAACACACTAAGTGTAGTCTGTGATTTTTTTTTTTTTGGAAACCCTGTGTAGCAGGGGCGTTCAATAAATAATGCTTCCATTTTCTTTCTCGACCAATGTCAGCTCAAAAAATATGGACTTTAGACTTTATTGTGGGTCATCGTGGAATATTACCGTTTGAGCCTCTCCAGTTTCATGAAGTTCCAACAGGTGGCGACTCTGTACGTAGCCTTCAGAATGATGTGTGTAACGGAGGTGCATTTGTAGCAGAGATCTGTCATTGAATTTCTTTTGGTGGAAAACTAGAGCATGGTTGATGTTGATAGTCGCTTGCAGAATGTTCACAGAGACCGGGCAGTGAACAAAAGCACTGTGAGTCGTTGTGCGAGGCGTCTTTCATCATCGCAACAGGCCTATCCGATCTCCCGCGTGCCGGCCGGCCGCACACAGCTGTGTGACTCCTGCTGTGTTGGAACGTGCGGTCACTCTCATTTAAACTGGTTGATGCGTAGAATGAAACACCTCGCTGCACAATTGGACTTATCTATTGGTAATCCTTAATCCTTAAGAGGCTGAACCTGATATCTTTTTGTGGAACATCGTCACAGGTGATGAAATATGGATTCATCACTTCGAACTGGAAACAAAACTGCAATAGGTGGGCCGGCCGGTGTGGCCGAGCGGTTCTAGGCATTTCAGTCTGGAAACGCGCGACAGCTACTGTCGCAGGTTCGAATCCTGCCTTGAGCATGGATGTGTGTGATGCTTTCATAAAAAATATCTGTTGGATTACTTACTGTAGATTACTTACTGTACGTTCCTCGTACTACAATTCGGTTTACGTAGCGTGGTGCATCTTGTATTCAGCTGTCCTTGAATACCATGTTCTTCCGTCTATGATTCAAGTATTACATGTATATGTGAGGGTATGAAAGTGAAGCAGTGGTTGGGAAGGGAGTGAGACAGGGTTGTAGCCTATCCCAGATGTTAATCGGTGTATTGAGCAAGCAGTAAAGGAAACGAAAGAAAAATTCGGAGTAGGAATTCCGATGACATTGGTTCAAATGGCTCTGAGCACTATGCGACTTAACTTCTGAGGCCATCAGTCGCCTAGAACTTAGAACTAATTAAACCTAACTAACGTTAGGACATCACACACATCCATGAACGAGGCAGGATTCGAACCTGCGACCGTAGCGGTCGCATCGGTTCCAGACTGTAGCGCCTAGAACCGCACGGCCACTCCGGCCGGCGCCGATGACATTGTTATTCTGTCAAAGACAGCAAAGGACTTGGAACAGCAGCTGAAAGGAATGGACAGTGTCTTGAAAGGAGGATATAAGATGAACTTCAACAAAAGCAAAACGAGGATAATGGAATGTAGTCGAATTAAAGCAGGTGATGCTGCGGGAGTTAGATTAGGAAATGAGACGCTGAAAGTAGTAAATGAGTTTTGCTATTTGGAGTGAAAAATAACTGATGATGGTAGAAATAGAGAGGATATAAAATGTAGACTGGCAATGGCAAGAAAGCGTTTCTGAAGAAGAGAAATTTGTTAACATCGAGTATAGATTTAAGTGTCTGGAAGTCGTTTCTGAACGTATTTGTATGGAGTGTGGCCACGTATGGAAGTGAAACGTGGACGATAAATAGTTTGGACAAGAAGAGAATAGAAGCTTTCGAAATGTGGTGCTACAGAAGAATGTTGAATATTAGATGGGTAGATCACATAACTAATGAGGCGGTATTGAATAGAATTGCAGAGAAGAGAAATTTGTGGCACAACTTGACTAAAAGAAGGGATCGGTTGGTTGGACACTTTCTGAGGCATCAAGGGATCACCAAGTTAATATTGGAGGGCAACGTGGAGAGCAAAAATCGTACAGGGAGACCGAGAGATGAATACACTAAACAGATTCAGAAGGATGTAGGTTGCAGTAGGTACTGGGAGATGAAGAAGCTTGCACAGGATATAGCTGCATCAAACCAGTCTCTGGACTGAAGACCACAACAACAATATGTGTGGAATTTATGGCGAGTATGCATGAATAACATAAGCAATGGCCGGTTTTACCCAGGTCAGAGTCATATAAGAGGTCGCTTGACTTTACCACCGTACGGGCTGCAAGTAACGTGCCCAGCCCACTGTGACTGCGGCTACCAGTCTAAGTCGCATGAACGTTTGTATTATTCCATAATCCAACTCAGATGTGTGTCATGCACCCAAATACATAGAGACATGGCTATTTCGGACAAGGACAGCCTCAGCTTCGCTATTAATCATCTGAGAACGGTTTTCTGGGGGATTCGGTATTTAGTCCATTACATCAGGTTAACTCTGTCGAAGAAACCGAGACGCGTTGGCGCTCAGCCACGTCAGGATGGCCGACAAATCGCGCCGCTTTCATTCTCCGTTGCAACAACGAGTAAGACAGGCAGAGTATTAAAGATGCAAAGAATCAGACAGTCTTTCAGCCATACAGGAAAATTTAGAAAACATATTGCGCACTGTTAAAGATTATCTGGATTTGAGAGTGCCAGAGATTTATAATACGTATTCATTGCGAGTGTAACACCAGTTACGTGAGGCATTATGCAGAGTAAGTCCGGAGGAAAGGTAGATGTTTTGAGGGGTGACAGTATAAGTGATTCTGAACAAGAAACGTAGTGTGAATATATGTCCTGTTCTTAACAGTTTGCGCGGAAACTAATGAAACAATGGGAAAAGGGCAAATGCAGGTGAAAGTTAACTGAAACATAATGAGCTAATGTTTTGTTTAATTATGTACATTTATTTACAAGAAATGTTATAAAAGTCCACCGTCAAGTGCAGTGCATTTTGCAGATCTTGTAGGCAGCTGCTGTGTTTCTGATCTGAGCTGATTCGTAGGGGGCTTTACTTGAGCACACGCATGTAAAATACGGGCGAAAATATCCTCCTTTGTGTCCACGCTGCGCTTGTAGACTTCGCTCTTGAGCCAACTCCACAAAAAGTAATCTAACAGAGTAAGATTTGCTGCCTTCTGAAGCCAAGGAATAGCTCCGTAGCGATCGGTCCAACTTTCTGGACAGTTTCAACGAGGTGCTGTGTTACATGGCCGTACGGTATGTGCGCTCTGAATTGGTCAGTAAAGCCTAATGTTACTTTGATAGTATTCACATGTGTGTGTTGGTGATGACGGACATGTGACTGACTTTCAAACAGCTGTATTTCAGATACGTTTAAGAAAAGGCCATATGTTTGGTCTGAAGTTCTTTTGTTCAGAATCACCAATAGTACCATCCCTCAAAGCATCTACCTTTCCTCCTGACTCGAAGTATCAACGTCACCTGAAGTACAGGAATTGTGAAGCACAGTCTAATCACTAAACATAAGCTTATGTTGGACTAGGTTGGGTTTCGGGTTCACGCTTCGAGCTATTCGGACTCCGTGATTAGCGAAACAGTGGAAATGAGACTAAGTAATAACAACTGCAATTGAGAAACGGGCTTTGCACTCGGCACTGGATGGTTGCGTTCGTTTGCCAAACATTATGGAGCAAGAAGGACTTGTCTACCATCTGATGTGAGAGGTGGCGCGCTGCTGAAAACGCTGGACAGAGCAAACGTAGTATGTGGATGTAGAGGGCGGCAGTCAGTATTCGCCATATCTGTGACGCAATCTGGCCAGGAAAAGGCTTTCCTTTCGCTATGACAGTGAGAACTTCACCAATTCCACGACTGTCAGACTTAGCTCCTGACGATGATCATGGAGGCAGTCATCGATAGCTAGCAGTTTTTTCCAAATTTGACGCCCCAAATTAATCGAGAACTTTTAATCCATTTGGACTACTTGCCAAGCCTATAAATAAGCCGCTGCGTCCCAGTAAAATGTCTCAAGTAATCGTAAGTCCAACCACACAAGAAAAAGATCGCTCGCTGCAACAGCAGATTTAAAAGAGGACTTGCAGAAACCACTGTTCTTTTGAGCAAGGTACTAACGTCGTAACAGTGTACAGAAATTATATCGTAACATAGAAACGCGAAGCACATTCTGTAAGTAGAAATAAGGGCTTACAAATAAAGTGAACCAGACGCCCGTAGAATATAAGACTGATATTGCAAGCGGACTAGTACACAGGGAACATGGAGTTAAAAGAGTCGAGACCGTAGACAACGTGATGAATGTCGCCTCAAGTGAACGTCTGGAGCACCTTGAAAGCGAGTCTATGAAAAGGTGTTTCAAACTCTGATGCACTTACGCTCTGCAGATGTTTGCCGCACCAATAGAGGACAGGTAGGAGATATTACGTTCTTTAGACAAGACCGTAACAGGTTAGAAATTTTGTCCACGTGTTAAGCGGAAAACCGACTGTGAAAGCGCGTGTTCTATGATCAGATTTTACGTCATTCGGGGCCCTACATATGTCAGTCGCGCTTACAAGTAACTGAACTGCTTACAGAAGGCGCTTTCGGAGCCGGCGTTGTAGCTGTGTCATTATCAATCAAGCACCTTTCACCCGGCTGCAGGCGCGCGCTCAACCCGAGTCCGCGATGGGAGTGGCCGCTCGTATCGGATCCCTGTGTGGTGTGTGGTCAACGGCTGGCCTCGGCTGCTACCGCACCGTGCAACAAATCGGGTTGTTACCACAGGTTGTTTCACTGAGTGCAACAGTGACTTCTTAGCGGGGACTGAGTCTAACTAACCAAGCGCTAATCGCTTTCGGTGAGTTCGTCTCACGAGGAAGAGCAGTGCGGTGGCAGTTCCCATTGAGTAATACATCCCTTCACAAAGAATGTAGTCTGATCTCGAGCAACTGATCGAAACTGTCTAACACCACCAGCAAACATGTGTAAGACTGTATACCTGTCCTATTAACTCCAAAGATCTTCGCATATTTATCTATCGCAGCAGCGCACCTGAAAATGCTCAAAGCATTGGAGAACGACGAAGAACGTACCCTGCTCCAGCAAAATTAATGACGAAAATTATAATAGTGAGCAAGTTTGGTGTTCAATGAGATAGTAACTTGTGACAGTTGTAATAATCTGCATATCGGCTGAAAAGACCGAAGTTTTAGTATCAGATTCCATGAACACAGAGGAACCATCGTCAGTAATCAATCTGGCTTTTGTTTACATCTAAAAAACTAGCACAATACAACCGAGACAATTGAAGCTGCATTGAAAATACTGCACAGAGTATCAAAAGGACTCACTATGAACATGCCTGAAGAACTGGAGATATATAGGGCCTATACATTCGAGAGGCTATCCACATGAAATACTAAACTAAGAAACACACTTTAAACATTAATGTTATTTGGAAAAATTTACTGGCTTACTGGAACACGAAAAGGGAGAGTGCAAATGGGTAACAAAAGATACTGAGGCAAAATCCAACCAGTGAAATATGACACTATCGTTGCTTATCTAATTATACTTTGTGAACATAGAGCATCATAACAAACGAACTGTCAAATAAATTTCAAATGGTACTTAATAGTAAACTAACTATTAGATAAGTGTCAAAACGTATTCCATACTTCTATAATTACTACGTGTCATACAGCCACTACGAATTAGGCAATGATAGTTTATTATAGAACTGTCTTATGGATATCAAATTAAACAAGACGTAAGTGCCAACGTATAATTACAATACATAATTATTCACAGGGACAACTACCATATGTGTAGATAATCTCTCCAGCGATGTATTCTCAGGTTACTTGAGAATGGCAGTCAAGCCGAAACAGCTGTCGTAAGGAATATTAAGCTTACAGCAGCTATTCTGGACATTTTCTTTAAAAAAGGTATGGTTTGCCGCCATGTATAAAAAGGTGTACTGCAATCGGACGTGTAATGTAGAACAGTTACTGCCAATAGTAATTCATTACAAATGCTTTCCACACTCACACATGCATTTTCAAGTAAACCGAAATACAAAAATGGTTCGGATGGCTCTGAGCACTATGGGACTTATGAGGTCAACAGTCCCCTAGAACTTAGAACTACTTAAACATAACTAACCTAAGGACATCACACACATCCATGCCCGAGGCAGGATTCGAACCTGCGACAGTAGCGGTCGCGCGATTCCACACTGTAACGCCTAGAACCGCTCGGCAACACCGTCCGGCAAATGAAATAAATTTGTTGCTAAATTGAGAAGTATTACTACAGCCGCTAAACTTCAAAATTTTCTTTCAGTGTCGAAGTCTGACTCGGTGTCTGTCTTCAAAATAAATAGACTTCTCGAAACTAAGTTTCCACAACATTTGAAACCGAAAATTTACAATCACTGTGCATACAAAATTTTTAATTACGAAACTGAGACATGGATTTTTAATGCGAAAAACCATTCAAAATTACCATGCGGGATGACAACAAGCATACAGATTAGGGAACAGACTGGAGTGGGAGACGCATATATGTCTGTAATAAAAATGAAATGGTGTCAGGAAGGACATGTAGAGAGGTTAACTGACTTCTTTGTACTGCAATTTTCGGTTTAATATCGATTTTCATTTATTTTCCTCACTAATAATTTTATTGCGTCACTGTTGGTCCCAGTAGTGCTCAGCAAGATCTTCACAATGGCACCCAAATCAAAGTCCAAGCTAAACACGTTTCCACAACTACACTAATTTATAACTTTCAGATCAGCTAGTTCGTAACAAACACGCCAATATGCCTATACTGGTACAACGAAGTTGTAGGCATAACAAATACAGAGGTTTAAACTTGAAGAGACATAAACATCTACATCTACATCTATACTCCGCGAGCCACCTTACGGTGTGTGGCGGAGGGTACTTATTGTACCACTATCTGATCCCCCCTTCCCTGTTCCATTCACGAATTGTGCGTGGGAAGAACGACTGCTTGTAAGTCTCCGTATTTGCTCTAATTTCTCGGATCTTTTCGTTGTGATCATTACGCGAGATATATGTGGGCGGTAGTAATATGTTGCCCATCTCTTCCCGGAATGTGCTCTCTCGTAATTTCGATAATAAACCTCTCCGTATTGCGTAACGCCTTTCTTGAAGTGTCCGCCACTGGAGCTTGTTCAGCATCTCCGTAACGCTCTCGCGCTGACTAAATGTCCCCATGACGAATCGCGCTGCTTTTCGCTGGATCATGTCTATCTCTTCTATTAATCCAACCTGGTAAGGGTCCCATACTGATGAGCAATACTCAAGAATCGGACGAACAAGCGTTTTGTAAGATACTTCTTTCGTCGATGAGTCACATTTTCTTAGAATTCTTCCTATGAATCTCAACCTGGCGCCTGCTTTTCCCACTATTTGTTTTATGTGATCATTCCACTTCAGATCGCTCCGGATAGTAACTCCTAAGTATTTTACGGTCGTTACCGCTTCCAATGATTTACCACCTATGGCATAATCGTACTGGAATGGATTTCTGCCCCTATGTATGCGCATTATATTACATTTATCTACGTTTAGGGAAAGCTGCCAGCTGTCGCACCATGCATTAATCCTCTGCAGGTCTTCCTGGAGTACGTACGAGTCTTCTGATGTTGCTACTTTCTTGTAAACAACCGTGTCATCTGCAAATAGCCTCACGGAGCTACCGATGTTGTCAACTAAGTCATTTATGTATATTGTAAACAATAAAGGTCCTATCACGCTTCCTTGCGGTACTCCCGAAATTACCTCTACATCTGCAGATTTTGAACCGTTAAGAATGACATGTTGTGTTCTTTCTTCTAGGAAATCCTGAATCCAATCACAAACCTGGTCCGATATTCCGTAAGCTCGTATTTTTTTCACTAAACGTAAGTGCGGAACCGTATCAAATGCCTTCCTGAAGTCCAGGAATACGGCATCAATCTGCTCGCCAGTGTCTACAGCACTGTGAATTTCTTGGGCAAATAGGGCGAGCTGAGTTTCACATGATCTCTGTTTGCGGAATCCATGTTGGTTATGATGAAGGAGATTTGTATTAACTAAGAACGTCATAATACGAGAACACAAAACATGTTCCATTATTCTACAACAGATTGACGTAAGCGAAATAGGCCTATAATTATTCGCATCTGATTTATGACCCTTCTTGAAAATGGGAACGACCTGCGCTTTCTTCCAGTCGCTAGGTACTTTACGTTCTTCCAGCGATCTACGATAAATTGCTGATAGAAAGGGGGCAAGTTCTTTGGCATAATCACTGTAGAATCTTAAGGGTATCTCGTCTGGTCCGGATGCTTTTCCGCTACTAAGTGATAGCAGTTGTTTTTCAATTCCGATATCGTTTATTTCAATATTTTCCATTTTGGCGTCCGTGCGACGGCTGAAGTCAGGGACCGTGTTACGATTTTCCGCAGTGAAACAGTTTCGGAACACTGAATTCAGTATTTCTGCCTTTCTTCGGTCGTCCTCTGTTTCGGTGCCATCGTGGTCAACGAGTGACTGAATAGGGGATTTAGATCCGCTTACCGATTTTACATATGACCAAAACTTTTTAGGGTTCTTGTTTGGATTGTTTGCCAATGTTTTATGTTCGAATTCGTTGAATGCTTCTCTCATTGCTCTCTTTACGCTCTTTTTCGCTTCGTTCAGCTTTTCCTTATCAGCTATGATTCGACTACTCTTAAACCTATGATGAAGCTTTCTTTGTTTCCGTAGTACCTTTCGTACATGATTGTTATACCACGGTGGATCTTTCCCCTCGCTTTGGACCTTAGTCGGTACGAACTTATCTAAGGCGTACTGGACGATGTTTCTGAATTTTTTCCATTTTTGTTCCACATCCTCTTCCTCAGAAATGAACGTTTGATGGTGGTCACTCAGATATTCTGCGATTTGTGCCCTATCACTCTTGTTAAGCAAATATATTTTCCTTCCTTTCTTGGCATTTCTTATTACACTTGTAGTCATTGATGCAACCACTGACTTATGATCACTGATACCCTCTTCTACATTCACGGAGTCGAAAAGTTCCGGTCTATTTGTTGCTATGAGGTCTAAAACGTTAGCTTCACGAGTTGGTTCTCTAACTATCTGCTCGAAGTAATTCTCGGACAAGGCAGTCAGGATAATGTCACAAGAGTCTCTGTCCCTGGCTCCAGTTCTGATTGTGTGACTATCCCATTCTATACCTGGTAGATTGAAGTCTCCCCCTATTACAATAGTATGATCACGAAACTTCTTCACGACGTTCTGCAGGTTCTCTCGGAGGCGCTCAACTACTACGGTTGCTGATGCAGGTGGTCTATAGAAGCATCCGACTATCGTATCTGACCCACCTTTGATACTTAGCTTAACCCAGATTATTTCACATTCGCATTCGGTAATAACTTCACTGGATATTATTGAATTCTTTACTGCTATAAATACTCCTCCACCATTGGCGTTTATCCTATCCTTGCGGTATATATTCCATTCTGTGTCTAGGATTTCGTTACTGTTCACTTCCGGTTTTAACCAACTTTCCGTTCCTAATACTATATGCGCACTATTTCCTTCAATAAGAGATACTAATTCAGGAACCTTGCCCTGGATACTACTGCAGTTTACCAATATTACGTTAACTTTTCCTGTTTTTGGTCTCTGAGGACGGACGTTCTTTATCAACGATGATAATGTTCTCTCTGGTAAGCCGTCAGGTATTTTATCGTTTCGCCCAAGGGGGGGTCCCTCTAACCTAAAAAACCCCCGTGTGCACGCCACACGTACTCTGCTACCCTAGTAGCTGCTTCCGGTGTGTAGTGCACGCCTGACCTGTCTAGGGGGGCCCTACAGTTCTCCACCCAATAACGGAGGTCGATGAATTTGCAACCATTATAGTCGCAGAGTCGTCTGAGCCTCTGGTTTAGACCCTCCACACGGCTCCAAACCAGAGGACCGCGATCGACTCTGGGCACTATGCTGCAGATATTAAGCTCAGCTTGCACTCCGCGTGCGATGCTGGTTGTCTTCACCAAATCAGCCAGCTGCCGGAAGGAACCAAGGATGGCCTCAGAACCCAAGCGGCAGGCGTCATTCGTTCCGACATGTGCTACTATCTGCAGCCGGTCACACCCAGTGCGTTCAATAGCTGCCGGAAGGGCCTCCTCCACATTACGGACGAGACCCCCCGGCAAGCACACCGAGTGCACACTGGCATTCTTCCCCGACCTACCCGCTATTTTCCTGAGGGGCTCCATAACCCGCCTAACGTTGGAGCTCCCTATAACTAATAGGCCCGCCCTCTGTGACTGTCGGGACCTTGCCGGAGAATCGGCCACTGGCCCAACAGGCGAGGCATCCTGTGGTGGCTCGGAAACGATGTCATCACCACTAGGAAGCACCCCGTACCTGTTGGAAAGGGGTAAGGCAGCTGCCACGCGGCCAGATCCCACCTTCGCCTTTCGGCCAGGCACGCGCGAGCCCACCACTGTCCGCCATTCACCCTGGAGTGATGGCTGACCGGTAAGATGCTCACTGCCGGAAGACGCAGCGACATCAGGGGTTCCATGTGATTCCAAGGCCACCGAAGTAGGCATAGGTCTCACCACAGTTGCCCCAACGCCACTACGAGCCGACGCCTGCGCCTCGAGCTCGATGAGCCTAACAGACAAAGCCTCCACCTGCCCCCGAAGAGTGGCCAATTCTCCTTGCGTCCGCTCACAACAACCACAGTCCCTACACATGACTATGTTTACCCTACCCTATACGGTGACAAATTCCCAAGATAATCTTCTGATGAGCTACTCTGATAATCAAGAAACACTCACTGAAATACGAGACGCGAAAACTACGCTAGGTTTTCCCAGAAAAACTATTTAAAAGCTAAGCGCAGCAAATAAGTACAAAAACGCTTTATACAAACAGTACTCGCTGCTGCTGGTGCTCTCGCTCTGGCTGTCACAAGACAACTGCTGATTCAAGTGACTAGTGGCTAACGGCCGCGAAACAAACAAAGACGGTTTTAGGGCGCTTTCTGTTCTAGACGATCAAGAAAACACTAAGAAATCTAACACGAAAACTACGTAAAGTTTTATCAAGAACTGTTAGTTACTATGCAGAGCAGATAAACACAAATAGAATCCCTTCCTTAGTGGAAGGTCGTAAACAAAATGCAAAATAAACGCTTTATACAAACAGTACTCGCTGCTGCTGGTGCTCTCGCCCTGGCTGTCACAAGACAACTGCTGATTCAAGTGACTAGTGGCTAACGGCCGCGAAACAAACAAAAGACGGTTTTAGGGCGCTTTCTGTTCTAAACGATCAAGAAAACACTAAGAAATCTAACACGAAAACTACGTAAAGTTTTATCAAGAACTGTTAGTTACTATGCAGAGCAGATAAACACAAATAGAATCCCTTCCTTAGTGGAAGGTCGTAAACAAAATGCAAAATAAACGCTTTATACAAACAGTACTCGCTGCTGCTGGTGCTCTCGCTCTGGCTGTCACAAGACAAACTATCAACAAGACAAACTATCCACTGTGGGCTCCATCGCTATTTACACATTTATTAGTCTCGTAGTTAGCATTATGTCACACAGGAAAGATCGGTTGACGTGAGAATATACCATTCACGTCAAAATAAACTCAGAAGAATCGCTCATCGGACGTAGCGCAGTCTTTGATGCTGGAGATGAAATCATTAAAGATGTGCTGTGTCAACCACTGCAGCGAGACGTGATCCAGCAATACGTTTCACAGTTGTTTATATAACATGACCAAACCAAACGCTAGAAATGAGAGAGCGACTAACAAAGGTGTACAGTTTCTATGAGGGTTCTCCATAAAGTAAGTTCCGATCGGCAGCTTCATGGAAACCACAGTGAAAATCAGATACATTTTATTTGCAAGAGTTAGCTACACTTTCCAGATACTTCCCTACATAGTGGCCGCTCCGACTTAGACATTTGTCAGAGCGTTATACCAAATTTCCAACACCATCGTCATAGAAGGCAGCCGCCTGTGCTTTCCGATATTTATCTACGCTGGTCTATGGCGCGTAGCCTGCGCCCAAGTGTTGTCTTCGTATCCAGCGTTTCAGGATACTCAGGACGAGCCACTTAGGGCTGTATTGTGGGTGATGGAGCATTTCCCATCGAAAAGGCTTTAGGAGCATCTTCACTGCCCCTGAAGAGTGCAGCTGAGAATTGCCATGAAGGAGAAAGTGCGTGACAGTTATGTTAGGCGGGCTGCATTCATTAAGGCGAAGCCTCTCAGTGAGCCCTCCTACTTGGCGGTAGACATCGTTCTTATAGGCACTTTGCTCGCTCACAGTGCGCTCACAACTGAAAAGAGCGTCTTGATGCGATCGATGGTCATACTAGAGACACTGTCCAATACATCTGTGCAAAGATTTTCACTATAGTGTCCATTTCGCGACCGATCGGAACTTACTTTCTGGACAACCCTCTTAATTACATAGCTTTCAGTCTGACTAAGGGTTTACCGAGCGAGGTGGCGCAGTGGTTAGACACTGGACTCGCATTCGGGAGGACGACGGTTCAATCCCGCGTCCGGCCATCCTGATTTAGGTTTTCCGTGATTTCCCTAAATCCCTCCAGGCCAATGCCGGGATGGTTCCTCTGAAAGGGCACGGCGGACTTCCTTCCCCATCCTTCCCTAATCCGATGAGACCGATGACCACGCTGTCTGGTCTCCTTCCCCAAACCAACCAACCAATCTGACTAAGAGTTTACCCACTGATGAGTACGCACTGGCATAATTCTCGGTTTCCAAACTAGAGCAAATTACAGGGTGAGGCAAAAGCCATTTTACAACTTTGGAATGATACAGAAGTTTATTTAGATAATTTATGGAATCGGTAGATATGTCATTTAGTAGCAAACAACCTAAAGTTCTAGATAAAGCGCCAATTGTCATTTGGGTTCGATGAGACTAGCATTTGTGATGTAGCCAACATCCCACTGGTAATGAAGTTCTTCCCACATTCGTTGCAGCAAATCGGGTAAAACTTGTGCAGTGGCAGCGTAGATTCCATTTTTCAGGTCGGATAAATTGTTTAGTAGGGGAGGAACATACACATTGTATCTAACGACACCCGAGGGAAAGACATCCAGTGATGTCAAGTCTGGAGGGGCAAGGATATCACGCGACTGGCCCTACACGGCCAATCCACCGACCTCCGAAACGGTTATCGGGAAAACCTCGAACTTCTGTGAGGAAATGAGGTGATCCACCATCTTACTGTGAGTAAACCAGTCCATCTCGGTTATCTTCATCGTTCTGTGGAGTTAAACAGTTCTTAGGTATATCTAGAAACACTATACTAATGACCTGGTGATCTATTACGTCGCAGTGAACAGCCCGTCTCAACAAAGTTCTCGTCCGAAGAGTAAATTGTGTGCCTGCGTGGAGGTCCTTCAGCGTATTCAGCGCGAAATTTTCAAAAAAATGGTTCAAATGGCTCTGAGCACTATGGGACTTAACATTTGAGGTCATCAGTCCCATAGAACTTAGATCTACTTAAACCTAAGTAACCTAAGAACATCACACAGATTCATGCCCGAGACAGAATTCGAACCTACGACCGTAGCAGCAGTGCGGTTCCAGACTGAAGCGCCTAGAGCCGGTCGGCCACAGCGGCCGGCGCGAAATTTTCGTCGAACAGTTGTTGCAGAGCTCGTTTCATGAAACCAAAACGCACAGCGGTCACGCTTCCAACCAGTGAAAGACGCCATTTTAACTGTGCACTATGCTGGTGATCCTGGTGGCGTAAGGGGGTACTGATGCAAGACGTGAATCAAACTTGAGGTTGTTTGCTACAAAACGACACACCTATCGAATGCGTAAGTTATCTCAATAAATTTCTGTATAATTGCAAAGTTATAAAATCCTTTCTGACTCAGCAACTATTGACGGTCATAGTGGCAACGCTAGACGCAGAAAACAGGCCCTCAACGGCAGACAGAGCGCCGCGCTGCGTGGACTATTAGTTGCAAGGAGGCGACGCCGGCATTCCGCGGGCGGCATCACGCAAGAGTGCGCACTCCGCACTCCGCAGGCAATTTCGTATCGCGGAATGAATAATACATTCGCACAAATCTCCGGCGGCGGAAATATGCTAAGCGCTTATTACGGCGGCGCGTTGCGCGGTAGCGCCTAATGTATTCCGTGGCGACGCGGCGCGGCGCTGTGCAGTGGTATCCGCCGCGGATCGCTGCTGCCTCTGATGCTATTGGACGTGACGTGACGTCCGGATAAATCACGGCCGGCGCTCGTAATTAAAGCCCGGCCGCGGCCGACTCCATTTTCATATTTTTGCAAGCATTTCCATCGCCAATACGCGCCGTCGCGAAACACTTGTTGCCTGTTAGCCGGGCAGAGCCGGCTGCAGCGGGGAACACGCGGGGCGCTGTTCTGCTCTGACCAGGAATCCGGTCCAGTCTCGCCGTCCGGGCGTATCGCAGCTGCCGGTGGCCATCTCGATATGGAGAGTGAGCTCTTCGGCTACTAACGAGCGATAACACACCGGCGTAAAAACGTCAGTTTCTTACAGCCGCTCACTGAGATTGCAGCTCTAGGAAGACGGCGTGCAACCAACGTCAAATTGGCGAGAATTGTATTGCGTGCTAGGATATGCAAATGACCGGCATTTCAGCACAACCGCACGAAGTAGGTAGCAGTAAAGAACTTTGCATGTTGTGTATAAGGAAAGATTATGCAGCGAGTTACTCATTCACAAATCGCGTTCCAGTGTTGGATGTTTGCGAGAGGATCGCATTATGCTCAGTGTAAAATGAGGACACGTCACCCACCACGCGTCGGACTTCGACTGCACCAGCATGGTCGTGACGTATCGAGAAAGCGGTTTAACGATCCGCGATTTTGCTGCTTATATTGGGTAGGGTAGGGATCACAGGTCTGTCACGGTAATTATAAATTGATGCATGCAGGATGGCGATACTCAGTACCATTTAGGATGTCTAAGGCTCCACACGACTAGCGCCTCAGAGCGCAGCCATATACAATGGCGGGCAAACCTTAAGGGCGAATGTAACTTTCGTATCGCGTATTACTGTCAAATAACATAGTTCGATAAAACTTGAACCATACGTACGAGGGTCACTCCAAAAGAAATGCAAACTATTTTTCTTTAAATCCATCTTTTATTCAACATGTTTGAAAGTTTTACAGTGTGTAGATACATCTTCTAGGAACAATATTTTCATTTCTCCACATAATTTCTACCCCTCTCAACTGCCTTACGCCATCTTGGAACCAGCGTCTGCATACCCGCACGGTAAAATTCTGGACCAACCTGTTGGAGCCACTGTTTGGTAGCGTGCACAAGGGAGTCATCCTCTTCAAATCTTGTTTCACGAAGAGAGTCTTTCAGTTTCCCAAAGAGATGATAATCACATGGAGCCAGGTCAGGACTGTAAGGCCATCCGAGTTTTTTGATCGCTTCCATGGTTTTTTGACTGACATGTGGCCGTGCATTGTCGTGCAACTACAAAACATCGTGCTTTTGCCGATGTGGTCGAATACGACTCAGTCGAGCTTGAAGTTTCTTCAGTCTCGTCACACATGCATCAGAATTTATGACGGTTCCACTTGGCATGATGTCCACAAGCAAGAGTCCTTCGGAATCGAAAAACACCGTAGCCATTACTTTTCCAGCAGAAGGTGTGGTTTTGAATTTTTTTTTCTTGGGTGAATTTGCATGATGCCACTCCATTGATTGCCTCTTCGTCTCTGGTGAAAAATGATGGAACCATGTTTCATCACCTGTCACAGTTCTTCCAAGAAATTCATCACAAAGTTCGCTGCATACCGTTTTTCTTGTTTGTTTGTGAGACACTGTCAACATCCTGGGAACCTACCTGGCACAAACCTTTTTAACGCCAACACTTTCAGTATTCTGCAAACACTTTCTTCCCCTATCCCAACGTAGCGTGATAATTCGTTCACTGTGATGCGTCTGTCAGCAGTAACCAATTCGTTACCTCTCTGCACATGGTCTGGAGTGTGTTCAGTACGAGGCCTGCCGCTACGAGGACAATCCTCAATATTGCCTTGCCCGCCTTCAGCACATAACCCGCTTGCCCACCGACTAACTGTACTCCGATCGACAGCAGCATCTCCATACACCTTTTCCAACCTCTTGTGGATGTTTCCCACTGTCTCGTTTTCACAGCACAGCAATACTATGACAGCACATCTTGAAGACATGCTGTGAGGACGCCACTCACGGGAACAGGTTGAACTAAATTCGAAAACAAGCGGGAAGGATGTATTTATACACTGTAAAACTTTCACACATGCAGAATGAAAACGCATTTCTTTTGGAGTGACCCCCTTAGAAAGGATTGTTATCGCATAGTAGCGAAGGCAAATGAAGAAATTCGCAGAAAGACGAAAAGAAACGACACCTTTATTCCAAGACACGGCGACTGATGACGGCCTCCTGGACTTAACACAGGCGGGGCATGGTTCTTAGTAATGCGTCTGATTAACACGGAAGGCAACGCATGCTCTACAACGTGGTCCCATGGTGGCCACGTGGTTGGTAAGGAGTTCATGTGGTGGGGCGTTCCATTCCTCTGCCAGTGCGGTTCACAACTGCTGGATGGTCACTGATACACGCGAACGTGCTGCAATTTATTTTCCCAACGATGGCGTTTCAGTCGCGGGAACGGGTAGGCCGGTCTACTCGCCGAATGCCCTCTCGTTGCAAGAGCTACTCCAACTGCGAAATTCGATGCGGTCTCGCATTGTCAGCCATAATAATTATGTCAAGGCAGAGATCACCCCTCAACATAAGTACGTGGAGAAGGTATAAACTGTCACGACAAAGTTGATGTCGTGATAAAGTTGACCGTTGACTGTACTGTGTTCAAGGATATGGAGGGAAGTCCGCTTAAGCAACATTATGCTTTCGACACCATAACACCTGGCTCTCAAAAACGATCATGTTCGACAGTGTTCATGGGTGCATTAAGCGTTCCAACCTCTTGCCATTTCAGGCTATGCCTAGCATTGTCGAATATGTATCTCTGCAGGCTTCCGTGACCGTTGCCACTGAAGTTAAAATCTTCTTCGTTAGGCCGCGATATTTTTCGTTAAAGAACCAACCTTTCGTCCCTCTGCTGGCATCTTCTTCAGGATTTTTTGGCCCTCAGTCTACAGTGGACACCACAAAATCCTGTTGAAGAACCCATCCCTAGATGAATCGAAACGTCGATTGCTTGAAGAAACTTGATGTCGCCTAACAACGCAGAAGATTTTAACTTCATTGTAGAACATGATCGTTATGATGGTACGAGTGTGGGAAGGCATACTGACCTACAAAAACCGGTCAACTTTATTGTGACACTGGACTCCTTCCCTATGTGCGTTTTCCAGAGGTGCATTTCGACTTGACTTTTCAGTCAAGTCCTGCTTCTGCATACATCTCACCTGTACTCAATTTATTCCCACTTCCGTTGCAGCAGATCGGGTGTAACCTGTGCAACGGCAGCGTAGATTCGATTTTTCAGGTCGGTCAAATGGTTCGGTAGGGGAGGAAAATACACACGCAATGTAATGAATTACTAGGAAAAGATATCGAGCGATGTCAAGTCTGGAGCGCAACGTGGTCATGCGATTGGCTCTTCACTGCCAATCCAGCCACCTGCGAAGTGTTTATCGGGGGAACCTAAAGCCTCCGTGAGGAAATGAGATGCTCGACGTTTTACTGTTGGTAAACACCGGCCGCTGTGGCCGAGCGGTTCTACGCGCTTCATTCCGGAACCACGTGGCTGCTACAGTCGCAGGTTCGAATCCTGCCTCGGGCCTCGATGTGTCTGTTGTTCTTGGGTTAGATAGGTTTAAGTAGTTCTAAGTCTAGGGGACTGATCACCTCAGATATTAAGTCCCATAGTGCTTAGAGCCATTTGTTAGTAAACTACTCCCTGTCGGCCATCTTCATCGTTTCGTGAAATTAAGAAGTTTACAGGTCTATTCAGATACACAATACCGATGACATGATGATTTAATGACGATGGACGTATCCTCGTGCAAAGGATTCGAGGAGAAGGAGCGCTGCCAGACTGCATTCGTCATAGTAATATGATACCAGTAACTATTGTGAATATGTGGGGTGCCGCTGGGTACACAACGCCACGTCCTCTCGTTCACACAGCTGGCTACATTTTCGGATTGTTGTGGCCGGTGACTCTGGCTTTTCTTCCTCCGTAACGTTAGCCTTCAACAAGAGAGCGCAAAACCCATTGTTGCTCGTGCTGTCCTCACCTACTGCGGCACAGAGGGTGGTCGACTGTTGCCCTGGCCAACAACTTCTCTAGTTCTCTCACCCTTTGCAAACATCTTTCCGTAGGTTACCGAGAGACTGCCACTCCGGCAACCGCAAGTCACCACGATTAATGAACACTGACATTGAATTGATGTATTAGGGAATGAGGTAGCCATATCTGTCACCTAAGCTTATATCGACTCTGTTCCCCGATAGGTTTGTCATTGCTGCTGCTAGAGGTGACAGCCCTGTCTACAAAATTATGCACCCTGTACATCTCCAAATCACACACAAATGTTTCTGTAATTTACTCTTGTGTTGGTCACTAGATTCTTTTAATCATACTCCTTATAATACCTATCGCTTTCCAGCGTCACCAGATATGTCGTATAAATAACTAACATTAGAATGTATGGAACAGACTTTTACAAAATAACAATGTTTAGAGTAATTGTGGTTGTAAGTAGGCTGTTTAGGTTTTTATATTGGTAACGCTACATAGCGCTCTGTATGAAAATCACTGGCTGTGCTGTGTGTAGTCGGTGGCTAGTTTGCATTGTTGTCTGCCATTGTAGTGTTGGGCGGGGGCTATGTAAGTAGGCTGTTTAGGTTCTTATATTGGTAACGCCACGTAGCGCTCTGTATGAAAATCACTGGCTGTGCTGTGTGCAGTCTGTGGCTAGTTTGCATTGTTGTCTGCCATTGTGGTGTTGGGCACCTGGATGTTAACAGCGCGTAGCGTTGCGCAGTTGGAGGCGAGCCGCCAGCAGTGGTGGATGTGGGGAAGTGAGAGAAAAATTACATTTGTAAGAATGGGTGTCATGAACTGCTATATATATTATGACTATTAAGGTAAATACATTGTTTGTTCTCTATTAAAATCTTTCATTTGCTAACTATGCCTATCAGTAGTTAATGCCTTCCGTAGTTTGAATCTTTTATTTAGCTGGCAGTAGTAGCGCTCGCTGTATTGCAGTAGTTCGAGTAAAGAAAATTTTTGTGAGGTAAGTGATTTGTGAAACGTATAGGTTAATTTAGTCAGGGCGAGGTTAATTTAGTCAGGGCCATTCTCTTGTTACTGAATTACTGAAAGTCAGATTGCGTTGCGCTAAAAAAATATTGTGTGTCAGTTTAAGCACAGTCATGTATAATTTTTCTAAGGGGACGTTTCATGGTGACATATAAGTTGTATTACATACCTTATGGATACGTAGTATGAAGTCCAAGCTAATCATCTTTCTCAGCATCAGAGTCAAAACTGGCTCTCATCGTGCGGAGCCTTACAAAGAAAACATATTCGGCCACCAGGTGGCTGAAGTGACCGGCGTATATCTAACATTTCCCATACAATTTTAATGTGCAACAATTACTCCCATCCATAAATATTACAATTGCAGCCTAAACATATTATATTATAGAACACATTACTTTTTTCAGTGAACTTTACTGCATGTAAAGAATATGTAGATTAAATTACCTGATGCGGCCTTTACAAAGCGAGGAAATAACTGTTTCATATTAAAGTCAAATGGGGGATCGTATTTGATATACGCCGTTCACTTCAGCCACCTGGTGGCTGAACATGTTTACCTCGTAATCAGCTGCATTGCGAGAGCCAGTTTAACATTAGGAAGTTTGTGTCGGTCCACGAAGTTTGCTCAGATAGCCTAAGTGGTTTCTTTGCCCTCAGTGTCATACGCTTTCTTCTTTCTTTCGCATACACCATAGTCCTGCAGCGATCGCAGGGTCGCCGTGGTTAGAACGGATTTGGTAAGGTCAGTTTTAGGGGCAGCCGGATGCCCTTCCTGCCGCCACCCTGTACCCCCAGGAATGGAATCAGTGTACCCCAGCTCTCCGCATGTAGTGTAAATCGTGAAATAATGCGAACATGTTTCAAATGTCTGCGACACGTGTAACTGAGGCGGAGCGTGGGGAACGAAATGGTTCAAATGGCTCTGAGCACTATGGGACTTAACATCTATGGTCATCAGTCCCCTAGAACTCAGAACTACTTAAACCTAACTAACCTAAGGACAGCACATAACACCCAGCCATCACGAGGCAGAGAAAATCCCTGACCCCGCCGGGAATCGAACCCGGGAACCCGGGCGTGGGAAGCGAGAACGCTACCGCACGACCACGAGATGCGGGCGGAGCGTGGGGACCAGCCTGGTATTCACCTAGTGTGATGTGGAAAACCGCCTAAAAACCACATCCAGGCTGGCCGGCACACCGGCCCTCGTCGTTAATCGGGGGCCGGCGCGCCTGCCCGAGTCCAGGAAGCAGTGCGTTAGCGCTCTCGGTTACCCTGGCGGTTCCTCAGTGTCATACGCTTGACAAGGATAAACATCGACTGGAGTGTGGGTCTTCTGCAGAGCTGTGGGTAGCTGTTGATACGGAAAATACTTGCTTTTCTTCTTCGTGCTTTTCCACACGCTACTGTGCCGCAGTCGCCTCTGTTCTCAGATGAGACGTTTTTCCCATGCACGAAGACAAATGGAATGAATTGGATCGAAGGACTGTCGTTTATTTCAAGATGGCAGCAGGAGCATTCTTGAGTTTTGAGCGATTCTACACCGTCATACCTTTTTAATGTGCCATTAGCAGTATCGTCAGTATTACCCCAATTTTTCAGATAGTGTTTTAAGCGTCCTCCCAATAGCTGGGGTGTGCCGAGCATGAGAACGTGAATTGTTGTTTGGTCTTCGTTCCGGAACTTGACCCATTTGATAGTTCTAAGGAATATGTTTTGTTTGGTTTCACCAGAAACTTTTTGTTGGTTGTTATTTTGATGATGTGCACAGATCCTGAATGCTAAATAAAAAAAATGACAAAAGGGAAAGATAGAACCGGCAAGACGACCGTTCGCGATAAGCTGAAAATCCGGGTTCGAGTACCGATCCCCGTCACCAATTTTCTTACGTCACTTTAGGTAATACATCTGTACCTGTTATGTGTTGATTTGCAGGAAAAATTTCAATATTTGAAACGGTAGTTCGTTATCAAATTTAAGAAATGCATGTATAGCAGAGAATGTCGGTGCTTTTAAGTAGATATTATACTTGCTACACGAAATGTCATTTAGTTTTTCCAGTAAGCAGATTCCATGCCTCAGTTGCGATTCTATGAAGCCTGTATACGCTCCATTACAGCTAACATAAAGTTTTTAGATGCGGCAGTACCTGAACGCGAGAAGATGTCAAATCCGATGAATATGGTAGAAATTCCATTTCATACCTCACCTCCTTGTTTCCTCAAAGCCAAAAACCTCGTGTAGACTGCTGGTTGCCCTTATGCTACGTGTGTCCACATCCATCTATTTCAGGGAATTTGCGTAGATTTCCCCAATTATTGTTTTAACATTTGCTAGGCAATCAGTAAAAGAAATCCACTTACATCAGTCGTACTTTTTCTGGCATACATCATACACTTGACCTCTTAGGTGCTGGCTGACAGACTTCCATACACTACTGCGACTGTTGTTTCGTGAGGAACGTGTGGTAATGGACCCACGTCTTATTCGCAGTAACAAATAGGAGCGCAAGCAAAGTTATCTGGATCGTTTTGAAGACAGTCCAAAAAATACTGAAAATCGCGTTTTCGGATTTGGTTTCGCTTAGAATTCACGCTCTTGCTTCTTGTGGTACTATGACCTCAGTTATTTAATACATACTCACCGCCGCACATTCAAATCGTGTTGATCACTGGACTGACTGATGACTGAAATCGTTATACAGGCGCGGAGAAATATAGTAAAGGACACCAAAAATTAAATAGTTTAAAATGAGTCTGCTCTGTTGGAGATCGAAGGGTAAAAATTAATAGCAACTACTGAAGTGCGTGCGTATCCGATTCTCTACACTTAAATAATGAAAAACTTTATTTGAATAGGACATTCATGCAAACA
Source organism: Schistocerca cancellata (assembly GCF_023864275.1). NCBI lineage: Eukaryota > Metazoa > Arthropoda > Insecta > Orthoptera > Acrididae > Schistocerca > Schistocerca cancellata. Next base: position 601,446,166 of record NC_064631.1, on the reverse strand, counting down.
GTGTTGTAGAATGAAAAACGTGTGCGAGGAGTTGAAGTGTAAGTGCATAGTACATCAACTTATAGCGATTAGTAACCGTTAAACGACTACCTATTTGTTCAAATAAAAGTTTGGTGAGTGAGCTATACAAATGATACTGGGGTCCGTGCGAAATTAATATACAGCCCAACAGAAAATCCTGCCATAATGTGAGCTACGGAGACTAGATTTTTCAGAAGCTGCCAAATCACAGCGATCATCATTTATTTACCGGCCATCTCTAATCTTATCAGCGAATTTCGTAATATTTGAAGGGCGAGTTGCTATACTGGATACACCAGAAACAGGGGAACCTGAGATGGTACTATCACTCGCCGTCTGCTTACGTCACGATGTAGCTACAGTTTACTTGGATATATCTTTGAGCGCAGAATATATAAACAGTGCGACCTAGAAGCGAACCGAAAACAGTCACACGGTCAGGCAGAGTGTAAAAAAAGTATTAATATTTTGAATCAACGTTCAGGTTAAAAGTATGAAACATTTTAGAAGCACTGCCATAGGCGAAAGTACTTTGGCACTTCTTATATTTTCTTTATGGAAAGATTTATTCCTTGTAAATTTGCAGAGTTTTCGCATTTAGCTGCTACTGGTAGTATTGGTTGTCAGTAGTCTAAACGTTTATGAGAAGCGTAAGAGTTCATCTACTTAAAAGTTCTGGTAAGTACTCGCACTGGCTGTCAGTTAGTAATATTTGAAGCCAGCAGTAAATACTTTTGTAAATAGTAGCGTAAGAATTCTTCCAACAGAAGTTGTTCAGACTTAAGAAAGTTTTGCTGTTGTCGAAGTTGTGCATTCGAACGTTACACTGAATACAGTAGTACTACGAAGGGAAGATTAGTAGCGAGCAGCCGGCCGCGGTGGTCTAGTGGTTCTAGGCGCGCAGTCCGGAACCGCGGGACTGCTACGGTCGCAGGTTCGAATCCTCCCTCGGGCATGGATGTGTGTGATGTCCTTAGGTTAGTTAGGTTTAAGTAGTTCTAAGTTCTAGGGGACTGATGACCACAGAAGTTAAGTCCCATAGTGCTCAGAGCCGTTTTAGTAGCGAGCAGACAGTTTTTCAACGTTTCTGTACTGGTATCGATGTTGTGCTTTTGAATGTATGTTTATATTGAATTCAGTTTGACTGCGAAGGAACGATTAATAGCGGGAAGACAGTTTTTCACCACTTCGGTGCTGGAACAGAACAGAAAAGAAAGTAGAGGACAGCTTCTTTGGTTTGCATGAAGTCAAGCTTTCCTCTTGACGACATTCTGATACCGAGTAAATGCGAAACGATGATAACTGCTTACTACTATGGCTCGAAATCGACATTCTGACGAACAGACTAATGAAAATTTTTAAGGAATGAAACGCTAATGAAACAAGTTATGATAAATTTTTAGTTAATAGCTTCTCACATAATTCATTACTGTTCACACGTGCAAGCAGTGAACTGCACCGCTTTTAGCTTCAGATGACAATGAAGCTAATTTTTTTTGTAAATATCGGTTTCTTCCTTGCAGTAGTTTTATTTTGTTTCTTCAGTTTTCTTTTCTGGGTCTTTGAGCTGATCAATCAACTTCACTTACAACAGAAACAGCTGTTACGGGGCAAATAGCGAATGTTTCAGTGTTCTCATCAGTACTGGAATTTTCGCTCGTGTTTTCAACCTTATAGTAAAACATTTACTTGCATGTCTTCTTGAACAGTCATTAATGACGGTTGACAGACGTTCCAGATTAATTCGAAATAGGCTGGCCGCTGTGGCAGAGCGGTTCTAGGCGCTTCAGGTTCGAATCCTGCCTCGGACATGGATGTGTGTGATGTCCTTAGGTTAATTAGGTTTAAGTACTTCTAAGATCTGGGGGACTGATGACCTCAGATGTTAAGTCCCATAGTGCTCAGAGCCATCTGAACCAATTCGAAATAAATTTATGTGCATGGATAACCAAAATGGTTAAGGTGTCCGCTACCGATAAATGTGACTCTAGATTCCATTCCTGGTATGGCTCAAAGTTTCATATATCACAAACAGATAGTATATCTATGCCTAACACAGCTAATTCCAAGATATTCACAGTCAGCTAATTTATTTCGAGTTATCATAGGTATTATTTCAAACGAAGACAGTAGGCTGCATTAAAATTTAATTTACGCAAATGTTCTGAACTAGGCCCAGACCTATAAGTTCACTCTAATATACTATGTAATATGAATCATATTTTATCAAAATAAGACTATTGATAAGTGTCGCAAATAAATTTTTGTCAAGTTTTGTCCTAAACATGAGATGTGTTTCAGCTTTTTCATTATGCAACCGTTGGTGTGAAATGGTGTGAAAAGTTCTATTCTTCATCATTTTCTTCTATAAGTAAGTACAACAATAAATCGCGATCACTAATTTGGGTAATGTGTGCCTAGTCGCACAAACTGCTCACGACTGAGCTGCGGGTTACTTTCTTGTGGCACCGTCAGGCAGCGAGCTCAAATAAAATATTGTAACTTCTATTTTCTCAATGCTGCAGTGCGATGTGGCCTTCATTCCAACTTTAAAAAATGGATATGTTAGTTACATTTAGTACAAAGCAACATATAACGTAAAATGAAGCAAACATAAAGTAGCCAGCGACATTCTTCACTGCAAACCCATCAAATTTGATGTTGAAGAGTGCAGGGAAATGAAATATCGCAGTAACTAGACCAACATCGAAAAAGCAGACACTTCATCACCGAGCTGTCATACTAAACTGAAATAGACGAAAAAAATCAAATCTGTGCTCTAAATAGTTTTCTCAGAAATGAATGAGAAGTACTACACACAGTAAGAAGAGAACGTGCAAATGTGACACAAACTGGTTTTTAATTTTTCAAAGGAAAAGAGAGATTTCACAAAAAAAAAACTCGAGAAGTTGATGTAGCTTTGCTTTATTTACATAAAGTATGTTTTACAGTTTAATGAGCTATTATTATTTACAGCAAGAAAATCGGAGAACTCAACTTTCTCATGTGCTGCTATCAGCCGCTTCGTGGGAACCACTCTTTGCTTCCTTGTGTGGTCTTTTCTCTTACTTCCACTCGTTATATATTTCTAGCTTCAACAGTACATCAAACAACTATTAACTTCTGGGTAAGCCCAACAGCTAAAATGTGCAATTGATAAAATACACGCAAAACGTATCCTTTCGCCTTAGGCTTCAAACACAGCTGTTAAATCGATGTCAATAAGGCACGCTTGGCACAAACGCACTAGATTTTGGCATATGGACTGCAGACGACTTTCCATTCTGTATACTCTCTATTCTGTGGTACAGCACTACGTTTCATGGGCAGAGTCAGAACTTCAGTCTGCACTAAGTACCTTTTCCTGTTGCGGTTCACATCAGAGGAGCTTTGCTCTCGAAAGGCCGAGCCTCGAACTACTGAATAAATCTTGCCAGTTAGTATCTACCGTATCAGTGCATGCTGTGTTTACAAGTGAAACATTGTTGTTGGACTGAGAGAAAGTGAACAGGTGTTGTCTGGAGGTAATAAATTTGGCTGTGGTGGGAGAGACAAGAGGTGTTCAGCGAAATCGATCGCGGCCGTTGGAACATTTGCCTTCCACACCGCAAACCTCACAAAAAAAGGGGTGGAGGGGCGGAAAGGAATGAGAAAAGTAGTACTGCTTCACAGTCTCGCGTTGCCCCGCCTCGCCACGGACAGAAAGGGGCCTGACTTATGCAGACAACGCGACGTAACGGAGCCGCAGACTGCCGCCGGCGCTCTTTCCCGTGTGGCAAGCGCGGTGCGGGAAGCCGCCCTCGCGGCCTCGCTGTGAAAATCGCCACAACAATACCCCGCGTCCGATCGGCAGCGTTAGCGGAGAGGCCTTCTGGCGAAACACGTAATGGGTTTATCTGGCGCGGCCGTACGTGCTAACGGCGATACGGCCGTTTCAATTAGCAGATAGCGTCTGAGGCCTGAATCACCCCGGCTGCCCCAGCTCGCCCGCATTCCTCAACTCGGCTCACCTCAGCGCGCCTCCGGCGAACGCCCTCAGTCGCAGGCAGCCCACCTCATTCCCGACAACTCAACCCAGAGGCCACCTGCCCGTCGTGTCCCAAGCAGTGGTGCGCTTCAGCAGGTAGATTCCGCCTTTGTGTGTGTCAGTAAAGCATTCATCTACAACTACATGGATACTCTGCAAATCACATTCAAGTGCCTGGCAGAAGGTTCATCTAACCACCTTCACATTTCTCTATTATTCCAATCTCGTATAGCGCGCGGGAAGAATGAACACCTATATCTTTCCGTACGAGCCCTGACTTCCCTTATTTTATCGTCGTGATCGTTCCTCCATATGTAGGTCGGCGTCAACAAAATATTTACGCAACCGAGGGAGAAAGTTGGTGATTGGAATTTCGTGAGAAAATGGTTCAAATGGCTCTGAGCACTATGGGACTCAACATCTTAGGTCATAAGTCCCCTAGAACTTAGAACTACTTAAACCTAACTAACCTAAGGACATCACACACACCCATGCCCGAGGCAGGATTCGAACCTGCGACCGTAGCAGTCCCGCGGTTCCGGACTGCAGCGCCAGAACCGCTAGACCACCGCGGCCGGCGGAATTTCGTGAGAATATTCCGTCTCAACGATAACCGCCTTTCTTTTAACGATTTCCAGCCCAAATCCTGTATCATTTCTGTGACACTCTCTCCCATATTTCGTGATAATACAAAACGTGCTGCCTTTCTTTGAACTTTTTCGATCTACTCCGTGTGTCCTATCTGGTAAGGATCCCACACCGCGCAGCATTATTCTAAAAGAGGACGGACAAGCGTAGTGTAGGCAGTCTCCTTAGTAGATCCGTTACATTTTCTAATTGTCCTGCCAATAAAACGCAGTCTTTGGTTAGCCTTCCCCACAACATGTTCTTTGTGCTCCTTCCAGTTTAAGTTGTTCGTAATTGTAATACCTAGGTATTTAGTTGAATTTACGGCTTTTAGATTAAACTGATTTGTCGTGTAACCCAAGTTTGAGTTCCTTTTAGCGCTCATGTGGAGGACATCACACTTTTCGTTTAAAAAATGGCTATGAGCACTATGGGACTTAACATCTGAGGTCATCAGTCCCCTAGAACTTAGAACTACTTAAACCTAACTAACCTTAGGACATCACACACATCCATGCCCGAGGCAAAATTCGAACCTGCGACCGTAGCGGTCACGCAGTTCCACACTGAAGCGCCTAGAACTGCTCGGCCACACCGGCCGGCACACTTTTCGTTATTTAGGGTCAACTGACACTTTTCGCACCATTCAGATATCTTTTCTAAATCATTTTTCAGTTTGTTTTGGTCTTCTGATGAATTTATTAGTCGGTAAACGACAGCGTCATCTGCAAACAACCGAAGGCGGCTGCTCAGATTGTCTCCCAAATCGTTTATATACGTAAGGAACAGCAAAGGGCCTATAACACTACGTTGGGGAACGCCTGAAATCACTTCTGTTTTACTCGATGACTTTCCGTCAATTACTACGAACTGTGACTTCTCTGACAGGAAATCACAAATCCAGTCACATAACTGAGACGATATTCCATAAACACGCAGTTTCACGACGAGCCACTTGTGTCATACAGTGTCAAAAGCCTTCCAGAAATCCAGAAATACGGAATCGAGCTGAAATCCCTTGTCAATAGCACTTAACACTTCATGTGAATAAAGAGCTAGTTGTGTTTCACAGGAATGATCTTTTCTAAACCCGTCTTGACTGTGTGTCAATTGACCGTTTCCTTCGAGGTAATTCATAATGTTTGAACACAAATGGCTTGGTTCAAATGGCTCTGAGCACTATAGGACTTAACTTCTAAGGTCATCAGTCCCCTAGAACTTAGAACTACTTAAACCTAAATAACCTAAGGACATCACACACATCCATGCCCGAGGCAGGATTCGAACCTGCGACCGTAGCGGTCACGCGGTTCCAGACTGTAGCGCCTTTAACCGCTTGGCCACACCGGCCAGCATTTGGACACAATATATGTTCCAAAATCCTGCTGCATATCGACGTTAACGATATGGGCCTGTAATTAAGTGTATTACTCCTACCACCCTTCTTGAATACTGGTGTGACCTGTGCAACTTTCCAGTCTTTGGGTACGGATCTTCTGTCCAGCGAATGGTTGTGTATGATTGTCAAGTATGGAGCTAATACATTAGCACACTCTGAAAGGAACCTAATTAGTATACAGTCTGGACCATAAGACTTGCTTTTATTAAGTGATTTATATTGCTTCACAACTCCGAGAATATCTAGTCCTAAGTTGCTCACGTTGGCAGCTGTTCTTGATTCGATTTCTGAAATATTTACTTCTTCTTCCTGTGTTCGAACACAATATATGTTCTAAAATCCTGCTGCATATCGGCGTTAGCGGTATGGGCCTGTAATTTAGTGGGTTACTCCTACTACCTTTCTTGAATATTGGTGTGACCTGTGCAACTTTCCAGTCTTTGGGTACGGATCTTTCGTCGAGCGAACGGTTGTATATGACTGTTAAGTGTGGAGCTAATACATCAGCATACTCCGAAAGGAACCTAATTGGTATACATTCTGGACCAGAGGACTTGCTTTTATTGAGTGATTTATATTGCTTCACTACTCCGAGGACATTTACTTCTACGTTACTCATGTTGCAGGCTGTTCTCGATTGGAATTCTGGAACAATTACTGCGTCTTCTTTTGTGAAGGCATTTCGGAAGGCTGTTTTTAGTAAGTCTGCTTTGGCAGCACTGTCTTCGATAGTATCTCCATTGCTATCGTGCAGAGAAGGCATTGATTGTTTCTTGCCGCTAACATACTTCACATACGACCAGAATCTCTTTGGATTTTCTGCCAGGTTTCAAGACAAAGTTTCGTTGTGGCAACTGTTATAGACATCTCGCATTGAAGTCCGCGCTAAATTTCGGGCTTCTGTAAAAAATCGCCAATCTTGGGCATTTTGCGTCTGCCTAAATTTGGCTTGTTTGTTTCGTTGTTTCTGCAGCAGTGACCTCACGTTTGTGTACCAAGGAGGATCAGCTCTGTCACTTGTTAATTTATTTGGTATAAATTGCTGCCGATATTATTTCTTTGGATTCAAGCCACATCTGGTCTACACTTATATTATTAATTTGAAATGAGTGGAGATTGTCTCTCAGGAAGGCGTCATTCGACACTATCATACCGTCTACTGATAACCTTCGCACATACAATTTGCTCGTTCAGTTTTTGACCAAGGGAAATCTGTATGGCACAACTGGACTGAGTGGAGTAGGTTGACGGGACACATTGTAAGGCGTCAAGAAATAATTCATTTACCAGGGAACGGAATTAGGGGAGTGGGATGGGCGGGGGGAATGGTTGTAGAGGTCGTAGACAGATACTGATGCCCAGCTACAGGCAGCATTAAAAGCTTGACAGATTTACGCAGGGCAGGTTAGCACTGGGAGCTGCGTCAAACCACTCTGACGACTGCAACTGCGGTATCCAAAATGTACTAAAATAACATAGGTTGTGCGCCAAGGAAGCATAGTCGGACAACTGATCCATGATACTGTTTTACCAGTTTAGTGGTTCGTTTCTGACGTACACAGAGGAAAACTACCTGTGAAAGAACCAATATTTCAAAGTTTCTACTTGGCAGTTTCTTTGAATATTATCGATGACAGACTACAGACAACGTAACTCCTCTGAAAACCGTTGCTAATGTTGGTGTATGACGAGCACACGTTTTTGTGCTTCCTACTGGAAATAGATGTTTCATTCCACATGAGAACGTACTATTATGAGCCCTTGTATTGCAACTTGACGAAGTGGGGCCTCAAAAGTTGTCCACTGCGAGAACGTAGCTGTGAAGCCGAGCGTCACTAGCGCCCGCTATTGGACGTCAGTAGCATTTCAGGGTCCTCAGAACTCTGAGTTGTCATCACCATTATTTGTCGTGGCCCAGCAGCTGTATACGAATACAGCTCGTGTGGCTTTGATGACGGGGAAACCGTGAAGTACGGGGGATATATTCACCCAATCAACTGAAAAGTCTCCTCTCTTCGCCCTCAGTGGCACTAATGCGTTGCTGCACAGTCAGTTACGACCTTGTGGACAAAATAACGGTCTTGTCCTTCTATGGTCACATACAATCGTGTAGCACCCGTTGTTGCTCAGTACGGCGTTTATGTAGTCGTTTGTCTCAAACACGCATCATTGTCGTAACACTAAAGCCTGCGCGAGTGTAAATGTCTCGATGTAGCAAACAAATTTTACGGAGGACAATAATTGGAGCTCGTTCGAACTTACTCGTATGTTGGCGTTGTACCCTTTGTCGTACTGACACTTGCATAGAAGATTACTCTTCACTCAGCAGCTCTTGAATGACTGAACCTGATATGACACCTGTCCAGACAAACGAGACTAGCTGCTGTGGGGCCTATATGTGAACCCCTCCTCTGTGACAGTAATAATCAGTTGCTGTTGACGCGTAATTCTATAGATTCACCCAGTTTAGGTTCATCCTGACCAGTTATATTGTGGTAATGTTCGTAAACTTTATTGCTTACATCGTCACGATTAGTAAAAACAATTCCGCTTGCTACGTAGCTGCTCCTGCTAACTTTGTGCCTCATTCGTGCAACTTTCTTTCGACAACAATTTTTGGTATCACCAATTCAGAGGCCATAACAGAAGTAGATTGTAATGCTCTGTTTCCTCATGTGAACGTCGGCTAGTACAGCTGGGATACGCGCGGGATTAGCCGAGCGGTCTTAGGCGCTGCAGTCATGGACTGTGCGGCTGATCCCGGCGGAGGTTCGAGTCCTCCCTTGGGCATGGGGGTGTGTGTTTGTCCTTAGGATAATTTAGGTTGAGTAGTGTGTACGCTTAGGGACTGATGACGTTAGCAGTTAAGTCCCATCAGATTTCACACACATTTGAACATTTGCAGCTGGGATAGTCTATGTATGTACAGTAACTGTTTATACTAAGTACTTGGTAATTCTCGGAAATAAAGGAACTGGGTAAATAGAGGCACTACATCTGATGTTGGAAGGAAACAATGAGGTAGTTCAGTGTTTAAAGTTTCGTCCACGACTAGGTAATTAGAAACAATTTATTGTATACAAGGCTTTCAAGTTTAATTTACTAGTTCATTTGCAAAGAAACGTGGCGCTCAAACTCAGTTTATCGGTACTTTATGTGTTCTATTACTTCGTACCCATTTATTTTGAAACGAACAATTAAAGCTAGAAACCCAGGAACAATCAATCGGAGATATATATCTCCTGGTAATGGCTTTGCGCTAGGTAAGACTTTCTCTTAAAAATCTTATGAATGGTGTTGCTCTGTTTATTTTGTGTTAGCCCTTCAGTGTATGCTATAGTGTTCTCGCGCTTTTAAATTCAATTTTTATGATAATTCGGAAACCGTCTTCGGTGCCTCCAGGTTACAATCTGTGTAAAACGGACATCTTTCATTCAGTATGATACTTCGCCGCAGTGAGTAATTCGAGACAGAGCTCTGTTAGTAGTTCCTCTACCTTGTTCTTCACTTGGGAGAACGCACACATGCAACGGTGAAATATTTTTCCTATTATACGGTGTAGTAACTGTAGATAATTACTATTTGCAGGAAAGAAATAGTTATTCTTTCGTAACAACGCGGAAATGACTAAACAGTTGGTTCAGCAACGCTCTACAATCCCTGTTTTGCGAACAACACAGGAGGTATCTAATTTTTCCGGCGTTCGTATCTGCGTTAACCATCTATCGTGGGGTCAAATGACACCCGAATTTATTGGCGCCTGTCAGCAGGTGGAAACTGATAGCATCCAAAAACTAAAATATTCTGTGTCCAGGCGACGACCCTGATAGCGGGGCACGCCGCCTTTCACGTTCTGTTGCAACCTGCCTTCGCCCTCCTATCTGCCTCCTCGCATCTTTCGCTGCACAGTACTGTCGAAACGTTAGTTTAAGATAATAGGGAATTTACGCTTCACGGAGCTTTTGTTGTCGATATAGCGACCAGAACACTCCGCCGACACACCTACACTGCAATCCTGCGCTGCTTGACGTCACCTCACCACATCGATACACGAAGATTATTGTATACACTTTGCGAGGTGCCTGGTGGTGAAGTGTTTGTACCTCTTTAACTCAGACCAATTTTGCATGAGAACGAGACATGCACTCGAACCCCTCCTTATCTACCACCTAATTAATTATGCGCACATTGGTAACGAAGGGAAATGATGGTGGACCCTGCTAGTTGGTAAAATAAGGAGTGCACACTCACAATCATTTAATAAAAATCGAATCTACTCGGAGAAAAGAAAGAGAACTTTATCATAATAAACGACAGGAAATGGGATTCTGCATATATCTACGAAATGATATGTGGCTTAAATATTACAATGAGATTTATTATACAGCAGAACATAAAGGCACATGATTATCGACACAAACAGTAGGATAAAGGATAGGGTATGCTGAACTACTATGCGAATAAGAGTTGGCCCGAGAACAACGGCTTTTACTCTCTGTGACGCAATAGCCTGACGATAATGACTGGTCCTAATCAATCAATTATTATTCTATCCACTATATTGCAGTATCACAATTAGTAGTGAGAGCTGAAATGGGATCACATGGAGAAACAAGCAAGGTTGACTTGTAGCAAAGCGAGCGCGCGTGCTGCTTAGGGATTCAGTATAAAAATGATAGGTCCTACAATGCCGAAGCTGCAAAATACTGTACCAGACCTGAAACCTGCAGCACGTCGTCGGTGGGCAGCGTTCTGATGACGTAGGCGCCGACTTCTGCTGTGCAGCAACTCTGTTTCAAACCCTGGCCTCGAAGGCTGTCCGAGAATTCTAAGTGTGACTAAGTCGCAAGACCATCTGACTCCGACGAAGATCAGATCCCGAAAAACGCAAGAGCAAAGCCAACATTGCTCAACTCTCTACCATCCTCGAAAACCGCGAATCGGCATTCAGTTCTGATTCCAAAATTCCCCCACACTGTCTCAGAACATCATTCGCGCCAATAGAGACCGTTCCCTCCCATTTCGAGCAGGGCTTTATGACATCAACTAGTCTCAGTTTAAGTTGACCAATCATGCCTCTGCTATTTAGCTGAGGGCACTGAACTTGCCGTTTGACCGACTACGAAAACAATGTGCCTAGACCACCGGCCATCCAGCGCTAGACAGTCGCGCCCAGCAGGGCACAGTCCACAAGTATTCTCAGAATCATGAGGACAATGCAGTCAGTCGGTGCCAGCAGCCTTCGTTCCGGACGCGCCGCAACGGTAAACACACTAACTGCAGCGACACTCAGACGTCTCGCAGGTCGTTTCGCCCTCCATACAATAGGCAAAATTCGACCAAAGTCCATCATTCCACGAGGCGCTTAAGCCCATTGATGTTCGTCCCTCCCAGTATTTGGAGAAGTGCAGCCCCCAACCAGAAACGCAGTGTGCATCGTCCTCCGGTGCTCCCCTCGCACAGGCCACCAAGGGAAGTAACCCAACATGCATAGGAATCAAGTGAAAAGTATTTTGAGCTCTCAGTACAAATACTCTCATTACAATTACCTTATTCGGCCTGTTACCACCTTGCAATAACATAGAACAATAATAAAATTGATGAAAATGAGAGACTACATGCAAAAGAGGTCATGGAACGTCTCAACTTCACCAAAAGGAACAAGGGACGCAGTTGATGAAATCATGTCACTTATCAGTGAAAAGCGTGGAGTACTAGGCCATGTAAGACAAAATGTTACGGAACAGGTTATGCCATGTCCTTCCATGCTGTGAGCTCATTAGAATTTCGAGTACTTGCCCATGACATAATAAAATTTACAGGTTTACCCAGCTTCAAAAAACAAACTAACGCCTATCCATTGAAATAATGATATCTGTCTATGTACAGTCTAGGAAAAAAAAAGTGACGCACCACAATGAAATCATCCGAATGGGACGAAAATATGTACACGTGATTTACATGTAGAGACAGACAAATGAGTACAGTTTCAGATATACTGGATGATTTATTCAATAGAAAGAGCTTCCCAAGTTGAGTAAGAAAATAGCGCGTTGGTCCACCTCTGGCCCTTATGCAAAAAGTTATTCGGCTTGGCATTGGTAGTGGTGTTGGATGTCCTCTTCAGGGATATCGTGCTAAATTCTGCCTCACTGGCACGTTAGATCGTCAAAATTCCGAACTTTTGTTTGGAAGGCCTTGCCCGTAATGCACCAAACTTTCTCTATTGTGGAGGGATCCGACGAGCACAAAATCAAGCATTAGTAACCTTTTCAGCGTGCGAATGGGCATTATGTCACTGGAATGTAAGCCCAAGATGGCTTGCAATGGAGGGCAACAAAGCGGGTCGTCTAAACTCGTCGACATACCACTGTACTGTAATGGTACCGTGGATGACAGCCAAAGGGATCCTCCTATGGACAGAAATGGCACAACAGATCTTCACTCCTGGTTGTCCGGCCGTATGGCGGGAAAAAAAAAAATGGCTCTGAGTACTATGTGACTTAACTGCTGAGGTCATCAGTCCCCTAGAACTTAGAACTACTTAAACCTAACTACCCTAAGGACATCACACACATCCATGCCCGAGGCAGGATTCGAGCCTGCGGCCGTAGCGGTTGCGGGGTTCCAGACTGTAGCGCCTAGAACCGCTCGGCCATCCCGGCCGGCGGCGGGAGACAGTCAAGTTGGTAACCCATTGCTCTCCTAGGCATCTCCACCGTCTTCGGACTGGAATCTCGTTGGCTGTAGTGGAATTGTTTTAGTGACGAGTCCCACTGGAACTGAGACTCGATAAGCAGCGCAGACATGCCTGGAGACGGCCCAGACAGTGATGGAATTGCAACCTAACTTGCTTTAAGTAGGGCGAGGTCAGATTTAAACGGGAGTAATAGTGGGCCCGTAATTCATTTCTCCTGTCATATTACAAACAGAGAACAGCCTTGCACTCGCAGGTTGCTGCCAAGTTTTTAATAAAACATTGTAGTAGGAGTAATAACCTTGCGACACATTGCCATCTATCATCTTACACGGGACAAAGAACGTAGTGCCCGTTATTTGAAACTTGTGTTGAAATGGAAAACCCTCGTAAAAACCGTAAACAGCTTCCAGCCCTAACAGCATGACAAGGAGTTTTAGCGAGATCTGTTCATGAGTAAGTGTCTAAAGAAAGAATGCAGTGAACGGCAAGGACATTTTTTTTAAAGTTCCTAATCTATTGAAGCGCTATGTCTGTTCGTGACTCGGAACTCAAACCGCACCTTTCTCGAAAATTGCTTTTCCCAACTGAACTATCTACCATCACGCCTTCTATCCTGTAAGTATCCAACTCCTCATTCCTTTAATTCTAGTACGAACTTCACAAGATCTTGCAAGGTATGTGCTCCTTTATGCTGTTAGTTTTACAAGAAACTCCAAACGCGGTGAAACACACAGATCATCTAATGGTATAACAGCCTCAGAGTCTTTGTACAAGTTCCTTGGCTTAAAATATAGCCGTGCGATTTGAGGCGTGATAGTGATATTTCATATCCCTGCCCACGCTCACTACCAAATGTCTTATTATGTAACAACGTAAGTTATGGTGGAGAATAAAATACTGTTTACTGGACTTGAAAATATGCCGTGGAAACTCTCCAGGTAACTGATGAAATCTATATATAAATCGAGCTTATGGTTTGATTGCTATGCAGTTTTCAAGGCAGCGAAGCAACAGGTACAAGGAGTGCAAGGTAGCCATATGAAACTTCCAAGCAGATTAAAACTGTGTGCCGGACCGAGACTCGAACTCGGGACCTTGCGCCTTCCGCGGGCAAGTGCTCTACCATCTGAGCTACCCAAGCACGACTCGCGCCCCGTCCTCACAAATTTACTTCTGCCAGTACCTCGTCTCCTACTTTCCAAACTTTACAGAAGCTCTCCTGCGAACCTTGCAGAGCTAGCACTCCTGGAAGAAAGGACATTGCGGAGACATGGCTTAGTCATAGCCTGGGGATGTTTCCAGAATGAGATTTTCACTCTGCAGCGGGGTCTGCGCTGAAATGAAACTTCCAGGCAGATTAAAACTGTGTGCCGGAACGAGACTCGAACTCGGGACCTTTTGCCTTTCGCGGGCAAGTGCTTTACCATCTGAGCTACCCAAGCACGACTCACGCCCCGTCCTCACAGCTTTACTTCCACCAGTACCTGTTTGTCATTGTTCCAGAAGGCGAGAGAAGCAGCCAGGCGTCTTAACAACAAGTGTCTAAAGAAAGAATGCAGTGAACGGCAAGGACATTTTTTTTAAAGTTCCTAATCTATTGAAGCTCTATGTCTGTTCGTGACTCGGAACTCAAACCGCACCTTTCTCGAAAAAATGCTTTTCCCAACTGAACTATCTACCATCACGCCTTCTATCCTGTAAGTATCCAACTCCTCATTCCTTTAATTCTAGTGGTTGAGAGATGTGTATCATGTGGATGGGCCAACGTCGTTTCTCAAACGTTCTAAAAGGCTGATGTATGGATACACGTCCTCCGAAAAGAAAAATGAGGCGCAGTTCGAATGACGGGATACTCCATGGGTCCAGAGAAACGGAACTCGTCCATATCACTGAAGTGGGGAGGACACGAAACAGCGCACCAGTAAATGTATTTTTTGGATCATAAGTACATGTAGTAAAATTCCTGTAGTAGTTAATATGAGTGAGAGTAAGCCTTCGCCACTGTCGATCGCAACAAAAATATTTTGAGTACATTTCCAAGAAATTTTTACTTATCTGATATCACAGGCGGGGTAGCAGTCCCTTGTTTGAAGGAGATCGTGACGAGGGATGGCCGAGCAAAGATCATGTCGCCAGTGGTGGTCCAACCTAATTGATGCAGTAAGCTGTAGTAGTAGTTTAACTGATGTTGCCAAGCGCAGTACGTAAATTTCGTAGGAAGTGACGCTGAATGGCGAACAAGTTTTATTTTGAATGGTGACAATAATTACAGCCTGGTGTGTGGTTAGATAATGATGAACAAAGCTAATGTCTTACACTGCGTCATTGATCTCCGCTGTAATGACGAGTAGGGCTATGTTATCCTGCTGCGTGGTACTGTCAGTGTTGTTTAGATAATCACGGATAGTCGCGGTTGAGAGGGTAAACGTTGTAGGAGGGGAAAAGTCTTTGGTGAAGAGTTCCGAACAGTGGTTAATGAGCAAATTGTCATGTGGCAGAATATTTTAACAAGAGTACGTAAAAGAGTAGATTACTCTGAACCTCCAGCTGCTGTGAAGGCTTCTTGAATTCTAGTGTTAGGCACATATGGCTTTGATTATAAATACGATACCGTCTTAATTGGAGGACACTGGATCTTCATAATATAGTCTGTCTGTGCCAGACGAGTTTGATATTTATCTACTCGCAAACTAACCTCTTCCCCTAGCTATTATTTGTTCAACGGTTGCGGTGCGAATGACCGATACTGTTTCTTGGGAGCCGTCTCCTTGCATGTCCGGATGAGCACGACCTCCACCTGGGGCATGGAGAACAGGAGTGAGGTTGTGGGCAAATGTAGAGAAACGAATGGTGTACATAAGCTGTTTATTAGTAATTAGTTTAAATTGGAAAATACAGGTTTGCCATCTTCTCCGGGGCGGTTTGGCGTCGATTTGCAATATTCACACTTTTAGGGGCGAACGCGGTGGACTCAGACTGCAGTATACACGTGCTGCCGAGAATGCGGTGCTCTGAGCTGGCGAAGCGAGGAGCTGAGACGGTAGCAGCGGCTGAAGCAGCGCGTGTGGCTCTATGCTGTGCGAGGTAGCCGGCGGCGACGACATGCGCTATGGCAGGGCGCAGGGTGGCCCAGAGTGTAATACTGAACCAACTACTGGGGAACAGCGGTGGGCTGCTGGCAGACTCCAATGGGACGGTTCTGGTAGACTATCATTTCGAGCTCCAGTCACTGGGTGGCAACAGGTGCATCGACGACCAGTCTCATTGAGCTGTCTGTTGTTGGCTGCCAAGGGCCTGGACATCCCTGATTCTCGGCATTTTTAGTGGCCACATAACTTGTGCATGCACTGTCAGTGTTAAGATCAATGTGTCAAGACTGTGACAGCTCTCGTTATAACGTGCGACATTTTTGTGTGCACATTAAATTTGTCCAAGTCTCAAGGAGTACGAGCCGCAAGCAGGGCCGCAGCTGAGGACAAACTGATTTGCGATGGTGTCACATATTGGAACAGATGTTACGGTAACGGAGCAAACGCTATAGGTGTACAGTGGTCATCATAAGAGGTACTGTTGGAGATAGTAACGAGTTGGTGAAACACGCTTCCAGTTTCAGTGCCAGAACGAGATACAGTGACAAAAAAAATGTTCAACAAAAAAGGCAACGTCCACAGAGATGGACCAAAGGGTTTACCTCCCTGTATCAGTTCCGTTTTCAATTAATTCAAACTTAGAAGTTTCGTAACAGCTGCCTTCACGTTGCTGAACTGCAAACGCATGACGATGGTACGAAGGTTGGAGAAATTACAATGCTAAAAGTTAACATTGGTTCACTGTTGTTCCAAGTGTCATCGTGGCCGAGCGGTTATAGGCGCTTCAATCCGGAACCGCGCTGGTGCTATGGTCGCAGGTTCGAATCCTGCCTCGTGCATGGATGTGTGTGATGTCCTTAGGTTAGTTAGGTTTAAGTATTTCTAAGTTCTAGGGGACTGATGACCTCCGATATTAAGTCCCAAAGTGCGCAGAGCCATTTGAACCATTTTTGAAGTGCCGCTTGTTTTGAAGTTGGCATTACACTTTTATTTTATGTACCGTTAAGTTAATTGATACTTGAGATGGAGAAATAATGCCAAATCATCACTTATTTTAGTCTAATGTATGCAACTCGAAAGATGGCAGGCGAAATGATGAGAGTCTATACGAACTATTCGGATCAACAGGAAAGTACATTCGGCCCTCACAAATAAATATCAGTTAACTGGACCCGTTTGTTTAAATCATAAGAGTGTAGCACAACACACTGGCAAAAATGAAATTATTTTCACCCACTAAGAGCTACATGTGGTAACACAATAAGCGACAGGTTAACTGATGCGTTGCCGTATCTGGAACAACAGCTCGGCGTTCAGTACACATAAATTCTTTACGCAAACAGCAGCTCGGAGGAATTCTGCCTACGAGTAAAGTGTGGTAGGGCAGTTACATGGCCGATCACGGAGATGTTTCCCGAGCTCCAGCTTCAGTGCTGCTGGCATTTTGGCTTCGGCGGTTCCTCCGCCTTGACGTCGTGTGCCGGCGCCTGGGAAGTGGAGTACCAGCAACCCGCCGATCACACGCCGCCTCCTTCACGTTTCGGACCAGTGCGGGGCTGTCGAAAGTGACCTCAGTGAGTAGTAGTCGAAAACTCATCAACTACGGCTACGTAAATATCTGACAGATAATGGCCAGGTGAGATAGTCCTTCGCATAAAAAATGGAAATCTGATATAATATAAATAACGTCCATTACACTCACATCCACCTACAGTTGAAACTGCATTAATATCGATTCTCAAATACTCCTGTAGATATACTTATATTGTAGTCGTTTGTTTTTCAGGGCTCTAGGTCACTGGCTTGAAACGCATTTTTAAAATCTGTAAATAACGAGTAAAACCTTTGCATTGTGTTTGTCTATTTGGCTTCCAGAATGCAAACAACTCGAGAAAGATGCGTTGAACTAAATCACAGCATCATTGTTACCGACTTCTCACCAGAAAAAAACTAAACAGCGCCATCTTGTAAACGTATGCACATCTGTAGTTGTCAAAGAGCCTGTTTCGCAAGCACGTCAGTAGCATGCTAAAGCCCGTCCCCACACAAGGTGCAGCAGCCGAAGCGCCCTCTTCAGTTGAGACTCTGCTCCTATTTCAGTGGTTAGTGAAGTCGTTGTCATGGCTTCAGAAAAACTCTGCGTCAGAATTCATTGTGTCCTATGAATCAAATTAAGTATCATATCCACGTAAGCTACGTTGATTGCTAGCTGCATAGAAAATTTAGTGCATCCAAACGACGTAGACAGTCCTTCACAAGTTGCCAGTTCTTGTCGTATCCATGTAATGTTTGTAACATACTGACTGAATCGGAATGAAAGTTGGTGGAAGGGCTAAGGTGTTAAAAAGTCACTAGAAAAATGTCGAAATAAAAATGATGAAGTACTATTGTGATATATAACAAACATTTGCCTTTGCTCTAAGGAGTATGAAACAAAAAATTAGTTTTATATAGGCAGAGTACTACTAAATTCATCAATACATTTTCGTCAACGTTTTAATTAATTAATACTTATTAAAACAGTGCATCTTAAGTGAACCTAGTTATCAGAATGGAGGTATTTTGACTACCATCTTCAAATGAAATATATCTTTACTTCTGACAAGATGTACTTTGGGGGAGCTGCGACCATGTTTGGCACTAATATTAGGTGGGTGCATAAGTTCGTAGCGTTTTTGTTTTGCATGTGGGTATTCTGGTTGCTGTGGGTTTATTTATCGAGTGTCATTTTTCATTTTTACTTCCCTGTTGCTATTTTGAGTTTACATATTGTCGTTTGAAGATAGTGAGTGGAGTTGTGAACGCTAGAAAATGTAGTGCCAAGTGGAAAAATCGGATTATTAGCGACAAATTCTTCTGTTTGAGTTCAGTGGAGGAGTGACAGCAGCGGAGAGAGCCAGAAACATTTGCTCCATGTACGAGCATGATGGCATTGGACAGAGAATGGCAAGAAAATGGTTTCTCGTTTTGAGGAGGATCGTTTTGCCGTTAGTGACACTCCACGTTCAGGAAGAACGCAAATGAAAAACAAAAAGCAAGCTTTGTATAACCTATTGCCAAAAGTCTTATCATTAAACCATCATCTTTACGTACTCGAGAGCTGGCATATGTGATGAATTTGCATCATTCCACTATCGTGTGACATTTGCACCCAGCGAGGAAGGTTCATAAATCGGGTCTGTGGGTACCGCACGCTCTAAGCCAAAATCACAAAAATCAGTGGTTGGTCGTATGTGCATTTCTGATTGCTCGTTACCAACTGGAACCAACTAGCTCGTGAACAACACAAATCATTCCTGTCCTGTTTCGTTAATGGTGACGAGAAAGGGTATCATCATGCTAACATACACTCCTGGAAATTGAAATAAGAACACCGTGAATTCATTGTCCCAGGAAGGGGAAACTTTATTGACACATTCCTGGGGTCAGATACATCACATGATCACACTGACAGAACCACAGGCACATAGACACAGGCAACAGAGCATGCACAATGTCGGCACTAGTACAGTGTATATCCACCTTTCGCAGCAATGCAGGCTGCTATTCTCCCATGGAGACGATCGTAGAGATGCTGGATGTAGTCCTGTGGAACGGCTTGCCATGCCATTTCCACCTGGCGCCTCAGTTGGACCAGCGTTCGTGCTGGACGTGCAGACCGCGTGAGACGACGCTTCATCCAGTCCCAAACATGCTCAATGGGGGACAGATCCGGAGATCTTGCTGGCCAGGGTAGTTGACTTACACCTTCTAGAGCATGTTGGGTGGCACGGGATACATGCGGACGTGCATTGTCCTGTTGGAACAGCAAGTTCCCTTGCCGGTCTAGGAATGGTAGAACGATGGGTTCGATGACGGTTTGGATGTACCGTGCACTATTCAGTGTCCCCTCGACGATCACCAGTGGTGTACGGCCAGTGTAGCAGATCGCTCCCCACACCATGATGCCGGGTGTTGGCCCTGTGTGCCTCGGTCGTATGCAGTCCTGATTGTGGCGCTCACCTGCACGGCGCCAAACACGCATACGACCATCATTGGCACCAAGGCAGAAGCGACTCTCATCGCTGAAAACGACACGTCTCCATTCGTCCCTCCATTCACGCCTGTCGCGACACCACTGGAGGCGGGCTGCACGATGTTGGGGCGTGAGCGGAAGACGGCCTAACGGTGTGCGGGACCGTAGCCCAGCTTCATGGAGACGGTTGCGAATGGTCCTCGCCGATACCCCAGGAGCAACAGTGTCCCTAATTTGCTGGGAAGTGGCGGTGCGGTCCTCTACGGCACTGCGTAGGATCCTACGGTCTTGGCGTGCATCCGTGCGTCGCTGCGGTCCGGTCCCAGGTCGACGGGCACGTGCACCTTCCGCCGACCACTGGCGACAACATCGATGTACTGTGGAGACCTCACGCCCCACGTGTTGAGCAATTCGGCGGTACGTCCACCCGGCCTCCCGCATGCCCACTATACGCCCTCGCTCAAAGTCCGTCAACTGCACATACGGTTCACGTCCACGCTGTCGCGGCATGCTACCAGTGTTAAAGACTGCGATGGAGCTCCGTATGCCACGGCAAACTGGCTGACACTGACGGCGGCGGTGCACAAATGCTGCGCAGCTAGCGCCATTCGACGGCCAACACCGCGGTTCCTGGTGTGTCCGCTGTGCCGTGCGTGTGATCATTGCTTGTACAGCCCTCTCGCAGTGTCCGGAGCAAGTATGGTGGGTCTGACACACCGGTGTCAATGTGTTCTTTTTTCCATTTCCAGGAGTGTAGAAAAAGAAAAGAATGGTTGAGCCCAAAGAAATCAGCAACTCTACGTACAAAGGACTCTGCTCGTCCATAAAACGAAATGTTATGCACCCAGGGAAGAGCAACGGTGTGGCGCACTACAAATTGCTTCCTCATGGTGTAACCACCAGTGCTGACACTTTCAGGCAACGGCTGAGATGTCTTGCAGACACAATCCAAGAACAACGACCAGGAAGATTGCATAAGTGGTGCTGCTCCATTATAACGGGAGCCATCTTTCTGCTAGGCTGACAAAAAACACCGAAACAGGAGTTGCGTTGGGAAGCCGCTTTTTACCCATCTTACTCACCTGATTTTGCGCCCTCGGATTTTCACCATCTCCGCTGTCTATTGAACAATCTTCAAGGAACTTCGCATCTAGATGAAAATTTGCTCCGAACATTGCTCGACGAGATCTTCGCCTCAAAATCACTGATTTCTACAATCGTGTAATCGAAAAGTTAACTCAGCGTTGTCAAACTGTTGTAAATAGTGAAGGAGCAGACGTTGTTCATGAGAAAAGTCTCTGTTACGTGTGTCTGTTGTGTTTACTAAACTTTTTAAAAAAAAAACGCCAAGAACTTAAGCACCAACCTAATAAATTTCTATTGTCTTGGTCTCCATAATCTTTCTTTTATTTTCATTCCTTATAACGCGTTTCGGTATCACCATCAGCAGATTTGCGGTACGAAACATAAGAAATCGTGCGGAACAATTATCCTACACTGATTCAGTAACTTGAGTTGTTGTTGTTGTTGTTGTTGTTGTTGTTGTGGTGGTCTTCAGTCCTGAGACTGGTTTGATGCAGCTCTCCATGCTACTCTGTCCTGTGCAAGCTTCTTTATCTCCCAGTACCTACTGCAGCCTACATCCTTGTGAATCTGCTTAGTGTATTCTCTCTTGGTCTTCCTCTACGATTTTTACCCTCCACGCTGCCCTCCAGTACTAAATTGGTGAGCCGTTGATGCCTCAGTACATCTCCTACCAACCGATCCCTTCTTCTAGTCAAGTTGTGCCACAAACTCCTCCTCTCCCCAATTCTATTAAATACCTCCTCATTAGTTATGTGATCTACCCATCTAATCTTCAGCATTCTTCTGTAGCACCACATTTCAAAAGCTTCTATTCTCTTCTTGTCTAAACTATTTATCGTCCATGTTTCACTTCCATACATGGCTACACTCCATACATATACAGGGCTATTACAAATGATTGAAGCGATTTCATAAATTCACTGTAGCTCCATTCATTGACATATGGTCACGACACACTACAGATACGTAGAAAAACTCATAAAGTTTTGTTCGGCTGAAGCCGCACTTCAGGTTTCTGCCGTCAGAGCGCTCGAGAGCGCAGTGAGACAAAATGGCGACAGGAGCCGAGAAAGCGTATGTCGTGCTTGAAATGCACTCACATCAGTCAGTCATAACAGTGCAACGACACTTCAGGACGAAGTTCAACAAAGATCCACCAACTGCTAACTCCATTCGGCGATGGTATGCGCAGTTTAAAGCTTCTGGATGCCTCTGTAAGGGGAAATCAACGGGTCGGCCTGCAGTGAACGAAGAAACGTTTGAACGCGTGCGGGCAAGTTTCACGCGTAGCCCGCGGAAAATTGGCTCATGCCACAACTGGAGACTGACGGCGCCGACTTCATCTTTCAACAGGATGGTGCTCCACCGCACTTCCATCATGATATTCGGCATTTCTTAAACAGGAGATTGGAAAACCTATGGATCGGTCGTGGTGGAGATCATGATCAGCAATTCATGTCATGGCCTCCACGCTCTCCTGACTTAACCCCATGCGATTTCTTTCTGTGGGGTTATGTGAAAGATTCAGTGTTTAAACCTCCTCTACCAAGAAACGTGCCAGAACTGCGAGCTCGCATCAATGATGCTTTCGAACTCATTGATGGGACATGCTGGGCCGAGTGTGGGAGGAACTTGATTATCGGCTTGATGTCTACCGAATCACTAAAGGGGCACATATCGAACATTTGTGAATGCCTAAAAAAACTTTTTGAGTTTTTGTATGTGTGTGCAAAGCATTGTGAAAATATCTCAAATAACAAAGTTATTGTAGAGCTGTGAAATCGCTTCAATCATTTGTAATAACCCTGTACTTTGAGAAATGACTTCCTGACACTTAAATCAATACTCTATGTTAACAAATTTCTCTTCTTCAGAAACGCTTTCCTTGCCATTGCCACTCTACATTTTATATCCTCTCTACTTCGTCCATCATCAGTTATTTTGCTCCCCAAATAGCAAAACTCATTTACTACTTTAAGTGTCTCATTTCCTAATCTAATTACCTCAGCATCAGCCGACTTAATTCGACTACATTCCATTATCCTCATTTTGCTTTTGTTGATGTTCATCTTATACCCTCCTTTCAAACACTATCCATTCCATTCAACTGCTCTTCCAAGTCGTTTGCTGTCTCTGACAGAATTACAATGTCATCGGCGAACCTCAAAGTTTTTATTTCTTCTCCATGGATTTTAATACCTACTCTGAACTTTTCTTTTGTTTCCTTTACTGCTTGCTCAATATACAAATTGAATAGCATCGGGGAGAAGCTACAACCCTGTCTCACTCCTTTCCCAACCACTGCTTCCCTTTCATGTCCCTCGACTCTTATAACTGCCATCTGCTTTCTGTACAAATTGTAAATAGCCTTTCGCTCCCTGTACTTTACCCCTGCCACCTTCAGAATTTGAAAGAGAGTATTCCAGTCAACATTGTCAAAAGCTTTCTCTACGTCTACAAATTCTAGAAACCTAGGTTTGCCTTTCCTTAATCTTTCTTCTAAGATAACTTGAGTTACATAACTTAATTGATACACAGTATCTGGTTAGTTGTAAGCATTCCTTCAATCACTGCCCAAACTGGGTCATGCCATACAGCACATTACAAAGTGAACATCTTTTGCCACAAGGTGGCGTTAGAGGTGCAATCAATATTATACTGTGCAACACAATTACGGGGTCACTTTTGGAAACCCCGTACTTATCTCCCATTGTGACGCACAAGTTCGAAATTAGGCTCTAGGGTGCGTTCAACCTTTCGTCTATAACGGTGCAGAAGCATGGCACCCTGCGACGTCTCACCCTCAGGGTCGGCGACGCTTCAGACAGGAAGGTGATGTTGACACACGCGAAAAAGCTTCCGAGGTTGATGTGACATGTAACATGAGTTAATGTCATAACGGCACTAAGTTTCACCACAATTCTGTCCAGCGGCACCGTGGACGTATCACAGGATCGTAAAATCACCACAGTGCCTCCTATCCACGTTTCACCTCCTCTTTTGACGCCTCTGTCATGGTGGACAGAACCGCAATTGCAAGCGTAGAAATCAAGAGGTTTTCTTATGGGTGGCCGAGGTAAACATTTCAGACATACCGCCGCTCAGAACCGACACGAAAAGGCCTCAGGAGGTGGTGTAGA
The DNA here is from genome assembly GCF_023864275.1 of Schistocerca cancellata. NCBI lineage: Eukaryota > Metazoa > Arthropoda > Insecta > Orthoptera > Acrididae > Schistocerca > Schistocerca cancellata. Next base: position 601,422,062 of record NC_064631.1, on the reverse strand, counting down.
CGGCGTCAGTGAAACCATCCCGTTCCTCGAGGCGTTGATTCCCACACATTTCGCGCTCGAAAACAACAGTTGCAGTGCGAAGAGCAGCAGGATGACGTTCTTCGCACTTATCTCAGGACATCCTAGCGCTGCAACCATACTGACAGTGATCTACTGCTTTAGAATGTAGCGCGAACCACTAGTGAACATTGGAAACCACTCAACGAAACTTGAATGCATTTCAAAGTAACAAAGGATGCTTTTGCAGCCCTTCTGTTTTGTGCTCTCCTGCGGCATGATCATGTTGGGAAGGGAGGGGGGGTGTAAAACTGACACGTGGGTGAAAAAAACGGCAAAGGGCCCTCTGCAAGACTTCGTAGTTCGGCGATAGCCTTGGTGCCACACGCACACATTTATTAAGAACTTTAAAAGTGTACCTGCAAACATTTCTTAAGCGCTTTAAAAATGTACCTTTACAGAGACTTAGACATTCATTCAGCTGAGGGGCGTTCTGCTACTGCTCTAGCAACTGATGGTAGGCAACCCTTTCGACACCCCTTGGAAACCAGAGGCCCACTCACGGACAGGCGAATTGTACTCGAGTATCCTACCTAACAAAAAGTCAAATTCAGCTGGTGATGAGCTGTCTGGAAGAGAAGGCATTATACCAGAGTTGAGTCAATTTTTGTACAGTGCACTGGACTACCAACTCTGCATCAGGGCCAACAACATTGGTGAGTCAGATGCCATGTGCACTTTGCGCTGTAGTACACTTTATGGGGTGCAGGCAAATACAAGCTGCAGGTTATCTCCCATTCGCGCTCGCGGATTTTTTAAGATTGAGGCACATTTAAATCACTGTGTTAAGGCTTTATGGGTGGTGAATAAAGGCCTAAAACAAGTCCTTGTCATTGAAGAACTTCGCTATAAAATAATTCAACTGCAGCTTAGCTCCAATTTGCTGAACTGGCAAGATACCACTAGGCAGGATAAGATGGTCGTTTGTTCTCCTGACTCAACTACCTGTAGTGACGGATTTGAAATCATGGATAGAGACTCTGAGGGACGGTCACTTGAAACCAACAAAACCCAGCAGAAAATAATCTATTCCCTACCAAAATTTTTCTTTATTTGTAAGAACACACACTATCAGAACCATGATCTGCTACTATTACTGAAATGGTAAGGAGCCAGGATCTGGGTTTGGTGAGATGTTGGGTGTACAAGACCCAAATACTTCATATTTTTATTACTATTTTTTCCAATTTTTAAAAAATATGATTTCTGAAATATGGCAAACATTCAAGAACTTGCGCCAAAGGCACTCAAGACTGTTAATCATTTAGAAAAAAAAACTATTTTAAATGATACTTTAACACCAGAATCATTTAAGAAAATATTAATTAAAAAAATATCCACTAAAAAGACAAAATTAGAGGCATTTTATTAGAGTTTATAGACAGTTACATTGAGCTTTTAACACAAGTTTTGGAATACGTTACACTCATAATTAAATCAAAATTTATTATATTCCAAAAATTTCTAATGCAGGCAATCTTTTGAATTCAGCAAGACATCAAAATCCCACCTCCCCTTAGCTGAGTGGTCACCGCGGATGATTGCAGTGTGGGGGACCCGGGATCGATTACTCCTGGTGCTGCAAGGAATTGGAATTCTTGATCGGAGGACTGGTACGAGGTGCTCTCAGCCTCATGATGCCAACTGAGGAGCTACTCGACTGATTACTAGTAGTTCCAGGATCACATGCCCCTCTATACTGCATGCAATTAAGTCATTAACAGAGGATGACACGACGGTCGGTCTGGCCAGATTGACCCAAATAAGGCCAGAATGCGGAAGCTTACCCTTTTTTTTCTAAAGACAGCAGAAGTTATCAAGGTGTAATAAAAAAAATGGTTCTGAGCACTATGCGACTTAACATCTGTGGTCATCAGTCCCCTATAACTTAGAACTACTTAAACCTAACTAACCTAAGGACATCACACACATCCATGCCCGAGGCAGGATTCGAACCTGCGACTGTAGCAGTCGCGCGGTTCCGGACTGAGCGCCTAGAACCGCTAGACCACCGCGGCCGGCCAAGGTGCAATAGATACTAAAGTAATTAAACCACCATGAAGCAACCACTAACACTATGATTAACAGATTCATAGGATAGTTAAAAGGGTGATGAAATTTAATGCAATAACCAAAATATATGCACCGACTTGAGCTCAGGCCATGCAGTAAATAGACACATATCAGAATTAAATTATGCACAAAAATTACAGGTCCCAAGGGGGTACAAATATTTTAAAGCGATTTGAATGACAAATCATTCAGGATAAAATGCAGTTATAGTTCTAACATATTAATTTGGATATACACGCATCAAAAAAGTTTTGCATCACCCCAGAACTCCTGAAGACAGGCGTCGTCTGTGGATATTCTATCACAGACACTGTCCCTTTGACTGTTCAGAGACGTCACTAAACCAGCCCAAAGATGTGAACAACCATGCATCAGCAGCGCCTATTAGACGGAGGGGGTCCGACAGCCGATCAGTTCCAGTCATTCCACCAGGAAGGAGACAGGAATTGTCAATGACATGCCCTCGCTCAGCCTGCCCAAGGGCTTCAAGTGCAGTGGATGACCGCTGCCTATGGATTGTGGTCCGGGGAATCCTGACAGCAACGCCACATGTTGAATAATGCTTCCCGTGCAGCCACAGGACGTCGTATTACGACTCAAACTGTGAGCAATAGGCTGCATGATGCGCAAGTCCACGGCCGACGTCCATGGCGAGGTCCATCTTTGCAACCACGACGGCATGCAGCGCGGTTCAGATGGGCCCAACAACATGCCCTCCTATACTAAATTGGTGCTCTCTTGATGCCTCAGAATATGTCCAGGTAAGAGATGGAATTCTGATGATACTCGAAAAGTAGAGAGAGAATAGATGGAAAGAATAAGTTGTAGGCGTGTACAAGAGGACGAACTCTCTGATGACTTGATAGAAGAAGAAATGGAAGTTGCACAGAGGATGCACAAATAACTTGGTTGAATGCAGCCGCGCGGCGTCGTCGACAACCACCGATATTTCCACAGGGTATGCTCCTGTGGAAGTAACGGCCGTTGTTGACGACGTCACCCAGGTGCGTTATCGTAACTAATTTGAAGACTGTATGTGCTGTAAGAAACTCAGGTCCCACGTACAAGATGAAAAGTTAGTCAGATCCTGACACAGCTTTGGATAGTTTGAGAGTAAATAAGGCAGAAGGCGTAGAAAAGATTCCTTTCACATTTCTGAAATCACTGGTGGAAATAGTGACGTATTAACTGTTCAAATTGGTTTGTAGAGTCTATAAGACTGAAGTCAAACTGTCAAACTTTCGGAAGAATATCACGCACACAATTCAGATGAGAGGAGGGCAGATAAGTGTGAAAATTATCGCACGTCAGTTTAACAGCTCATGCAGCCAAGTTGTTGACAAAAATCATATACAAAGAATGGGTATGCAAGTTGAGGATCGGTTAGACGATGAATAGTTTGCTTTGGAAATCTCGAAGCCATGAGAGAGACGGTTCTTAAGTTACCTTTCAAAACAGAAGCAAGATTTCAGAATAGTCAAGTTACGTCCATGGAATTTGTCGACCTTGAAAAGCTTACGAAAATGTAGGCTAGTGCTACATGTCTGATATTTTCAGGAATATAAGTGTAAAATGTCGAGAATGAATGGAAGAGCAAGAATGTATTGCTTGGATTGAAAAGGTTATAAGGTAATAATGCAGGCTTTCTCCACTACTGTTCATCTGTACATCGAAGAGGGAATCATTTAAACAAAGGGTTCTGGAGAGCGATAAAATTCTGGACTAAAGAGTAGCAACGACAAGATTTGCTGATGAAATTGCTATCCTTTGTGAAAACAAGGGAGACTATAGAGTGACTGTAAGCTGAAGTAAGACAAATGTAATAGGAGTATCAGAAATGAGATTCGTGGAAAACGTAATATCAAAAGTGGATACCATGAAGCAGACGAAGTGAAGTAATTTTGGTACGGGTGGAAACAAAATAATTAATAAAAATAAATTTTAATACAAAACCTTTCTATACAAGACTAAATTGTATGAAATAATTTCTCCTAACCCCTTAGACATTCCTAAGAACATACGGGTAGTCAAGAAAATTTGTGCTCGTGAGTTTTGAATAGCTTTGAAAATATTTGTAAGATTTATAACGAAAAATGTGGGGCACATGAAACACATAACTGATGCATCAATAGTTTCCTTCTGAGCTATGTAACTGTGTTACATACATTCCACGTTTTTCCTTATATAAGTTACAAATTTTGTCATAGCTATAAAAAATTCAGAAACACAAATCTTAAGAAGTATCTATACGAGGTTAGGAATCCATATGAAGCTATGAGAAATTATTTTGTATTAAAAATTTACTTTTATTTAAATAATTAGTTTCTGCTTTTTAGTCTTATGTATGTGTGAAGTTCCCCGATGTACTTTAAACAACTGCAGCCTCCTCTTTGTACATGTATGTCACATAGATTACACACCTCTTCTCCCCCTTCTCTGTTCACCTTCTCTTCCCTCCCCCCGCCCTCTCTCCACCGAGTTCCACCTGTCTGTCTGCATACTGCCTAGAACACATTCTGATTCTACCCGCACAACAGGCCAGTCTTGCACAGCAGCCGTTATGTCTGCCATTAATCAAGCTCTGTCACCCAACCCAACCCAACAGACACAAAATAAAGCCAGTTAATATTTCATAGTCATCCTTTTCTGGGCTATGTTTAAAATTTAAAGCTCTAGCTCATCTGGAAATTAGTTTAAAATTTGAGCTGAGAGAAGAAAGTGATATATTAAAAATATATTAGTAACGCATGAGGGAGGAACGAGAACATAAAAAGCAGACTCGCACAGCGAAAGAGGGCGTTCCTCACCAAAAGAACGCTACTAGTATCAAACATTAGCTTTAATTTAATGAAAAAATTTTCTGAGAGTGTATATCTTGTGCACAGCGTTGTACCGAAGTGAACCTCGGAGTGTGGGGAAAGGGCGAACCTCGAAGTTTTTATTTCTTCTCCATGGATTTTAATGCCTACTGCGAACTTTTCTTTTGTAAAGGAAACAACAGAAAAGGTCGGAGTAGGCATTAAAATCCATGGAGAAGAAATAAAAACTTTGAGGTTCGCCGATGACATTGTAATTCGGTCAGAGACGGCAAAGGACTTGGAAGAGCAGTTGAATGGAATGGAGAAACTTTCACGGTAATAGAGTGGGCTGTAGAGGGTAAAAACTGTAGGGGAAGACAGATATACCTATGTACTTTCCATAGTCCCTGTGAAGTGTACTCCGATTTTCGAAGGTGTTGAGGAAGAACTTGAGATTGCAGACAGGGAGGTAGCACCATATGCGAACAGCGTGGCTAGATATTCGTGGAGCCTAACAGATTCCCCAGCAGAGGTGGGCCGCTGTGAACAGGCTGCTACGCGACCAGGTGGCGCGTGTTTTACGGCGTGTTCGGCGGCGCCGCTGCCTGAGACACGGCTCCGGCCCGTATCTCAGCGCGTGCTGTTTGTTCCCCGGCAGAAGGCGCCTTTGTGGAGGGCGCGATTAACGGCGACCGCTGACGCGCTGAAGCATCGGCGCGCACCGCCGGCCCTTTGTTTGTCTCCGGCCGGCGCCATCCAAGTAAATCTCTTATTCATCGGCTCCGTGTGAGGCTGGAGGACGAGCCGCTAGGCAGCTCTAGGCGATGGCGCGTGGCCCGGAGCGAGGCGGTGCACGTGACTGCAGAGCGAGGTGCGAGTTACGGTGATGGGTGGTCTCTGCCGATCTGTGTGGGAATAACAGTAAACGCAGGATGAGGTTATATTAACAACAGCAGTCTCCGAGACCACATACTTGTTCCTGTTCATTTTGTAGTGAATATAAATAATTTATTAGGTGTTCCGCCACCTGGATATCCCTATAGGCTAAACACTACCTAACTTCAAACAACCTGTTAAAAGAATACAAATTAGATTTCCGTAAACATGGCAGCACATCTGCCTTGTATTAAAGGTAACAGATGAGCTGAAACTGGCCACGGATGCACAAGAAATGACTATCATGTGCTTCTTAGACTTCAGCAAAGCGTTCGACACTGTCGACTTCCACATTTTACCTGCCAAACTTAGCAGCCTAACTTTCTTGCAAGGTGGAGTGAGGTAGTTTCGCTCGTAACTAACGTCTAGCTGGGCGGACAATGTAGGTTAAAGTTCAACCCATTCAAAACCCAAACGATACTGGTTGTTTATTCTAAGGTCGGTAGCCCGAAATATCGGGAATCCCTACAGTATTCAACTCTAGATGGGATAAATATCAACTTCTCTCCCTCGGTGAAGTCTTGGAGTAATGTTAGATGAAAATCTAAATGGGACTGATCACGTAACTGCAGTGTACAAGGAGATATCAGCATATATTTAAAAAAACAGTCGTAGGCTGCAGAATGTTCTTTCCTAAGTTAAGAACGACGCGTTTCGCCCGGATAGGGCATCATCAGGTTATGTTAAAAAATCGGAAATTTGCTGCCAAAAAGCATCCGTCAAGAAGGCACGATACCGCGTAAAACGTAATACTCTCGATGAATTTCTGCAGCAGACAGGTTCCTTACTGACGAAAACCTCATCACTGAGCGAATCTCCCACGCGGTGGGCGAGTTGATAGCCTTAAACATTTTGAAAGCACGGAATAGAACCGTACAGGTTAGCTGCAGAGCCGAAACTGAGCACTGTTGTTCCCGAGGCAAGCCGGTACATGACGCACGCGTTCGTTGCGGTATGCGCGCGAACTACTAGTGTCTACAACAAAACGGGCCTTACTTAAAAAACACGCCTCGTAGAAAGGCAACCTCATGCAGGCGACGAACGGCGTAGCAGCGCAGAACAGGACGTAACCCGCAAACTGTCTTCCACGAAGTTGGCTTTTCGTACGTTTTACGTGGTATCATGCCTACTTGATGGATGCTTTATGGCAGAAAATTTCTAATTTTTTAACATAACCTGACGATGACCTACCCTGGCGAAACGCGTTGATCTTAATGTAATAAAGAACATCCTACAACCTACGTCTATTTTTCAAATAGTAGCAATAGAAGGTTGCTGTACCACCACGCCAAAATGGAATGGAATAGTTTTTGCATCAGCATCTCTGCGTCCCCTACAAAATTATAAAATCTCTTCCCTCTTCACATGAAAATGAAACTTGTCCAAACACTTATACTTCGACCTATAGATGACATCGATGTTATCTTGCTAAGCCTTTCTCAGGAAAGCTCATGCAACCTGTAGCTGGTTGTGAATCCCTCTGTTCGTTATATCTGCGATGCTACACTCTTTCACCATGTTTCACAACCATTTGTGGGGCTATCCTGGCTGCGTTTAGACTAGCGCAGAGCTTTCTATACCCTACGTTTCCTTTACTGTCGCTCATATCTCTCATCGACTTTAACGCCCTCGTCTGAACAACATAGCAGAAACACCCTTTCCGGCCACAGCAAAATCCTGTCTGTGCCACTCCATCGTCAGCCACTTTCTTGGAGTCCTCACTAACAAGAACCCGACTGTGGAAAAACATTTCGCGTTCTATTAGAGAACTGAAAAACACTGCCAGCTTCAGAAGACCGTCAATGGCATGTCTAGCAAAGCAACAACAATGATTATCATTGTCTCCGCACGCACTCGTCATCCTTGTACATACTCCTTTTCGACCATATCTACCTCATTCCCCAATATTCTCAGCTGATGAAGTGTACCTAAATTTCCTTCCCCCAGAACATGCTAAATTAGAAAACATTTATTCTGAACATCTAAAAAACTCTTTTTCCATGTGCCACTATAATTACTGTTATTATTGTGATTGTCATAAGTGTTATTCCTACTACTGTTGTCTCAATTCATGGCGGCAGCAGCCATAGTACAAGTAGTGCTAGTATTAACTGTGTTAGATCATAGTCAGTTTTATTTACTCACACTAACTATACCCAATATTGAATATACATTGATACTGAAGTTGATACTGATTTTGAAAATGATACTGAAATGCAACATACCAAGGTCGTTCATTTCTGGATGCCGCGGCATACGGAAGTAAGCTTTAGCTGCGTGCAGCAGTGACCTTGTTTACTGAGAACTGAAGGTTGTGCTGAAGGGAAGTGTGAACTGAACTGTCTTCTTCGAGAGAACACTTAATACACACATCAAAAAAAGTTTTACGTCACCTCGGTTCCGAGGCTTCCGGAACCTGTACACAAAATTGTAATAGAGATCAACATAAACATCATTTCTGCCCTTTTTATTGCTCATGAAAACCACACATTGCATGTTGTACCACCATACAGCGAGACCTTCAGAGCTGGTAGTCCAGATTGCTGTACACACCGGTACCTCTAATACCCAGTATCATGACCTCTTGCCTTGGTGTATGCCTGTATTCGTCTTCGCATACTATCCACAAGTTCATCAAGGCACTGTTGGTCCATATTGTCTCAATCCTAAACGGCGATTAGGCGTAGATCCCTCACATTGGTTGGTGGGTCACGTCGTCCACAAACAGCCCTTTTCAATCTATCCCAGGCATGTTCGATGGGATTCATGTCTGGAGGACACGCTGGCCACTCTAGTCGAGCGATGTCGTTGTCTTGAAGGAAGTCATTCGCAAGATGTGCACGTTGGGGGCAGAAATTACAGTCCATGAAGACGAATGCCTCGCCAATATGCTGCCGATATGGTTGCACTGTCAGTCGGAGGATGGCATTCACGTATCGTACAGCTGTTGCGGCGCATTCCATGACCACCAGCGGCGTACGTCGGTCCCACATAATGCCACCACAAAACAGCAGAGAACCTCCACCTTGCTGCACTCGCTGCACAGTGTGTCTAAAGCGTTCAACCTGGGCGGTTGCCTCCAAACACGTCTCCGACGATTGTCTGGTTGCATGCATAAGTGACACTCATCGGTGAAGAGAACGGTCCATTCAGCATGTTGTTGGGTCCATCTGTACCGCGCTACATGGTGTCATGGTTACAGAGCTGGACATCGCCATGGACGTCGGGAGTGAAGTTATGCATCATGCAGCCTATTGCGCACAGTTTGAGTCGTAACACGACGTCCTGTGGCTGTACAGGAAGCATTATTCAACATGGTGGCTTTGCTGCCAGGGTTCCTCCAAGCCATAATCCGTAGGTAGCAGTCATCCACTGCAATAGTAGCCCTTGGGCAGCCTGAGTGATGCATGTCATCGACAGTTCCTGTCTCTCTGTATCTCCTCCATGTCTGAACAACATCGCTATGGTTCACTCTGAGACGCCTGGACACTTTCGTTGTTGAGAGCCCTTCCTGGCACAAAGTAACAATGCAGACGCGATTGAACCGCGGTGTTAACCGTCTAGGTATGGTTGAACTACAGACAACACAAGCCGTGTACCTCCTTCCTGGTGGAATGACTGGGACTGATCGGCTGTCAGCCCCCCTCCGTCTAACAGGCGCTGCTAATGCATGATTATTTACATCTTTGGGCGAGTTTAGTGACATCTCTGCACAGTCAAAGGGACTGTGTCTGTGATACAATATCCACAGTCAATGTCTATCTTCAGGAGTTCTGGGAACCGGGGTGATGCAAAACTTTCTTGATGTGTGTATTTAGTTTTGAGAGGAATACAGAAACTCCTACGCCTCTCGCTATTCTGAAATGGATATTTGATTACGTAAACATGCTTGCTGAGGAAGTGAATGATATTCAGATAAACAACGCTGTGAATTGTGTATATGCAAAATGCATAACCTGCGAAGTCTGTGAACGTATACTCAGGAACAATGGTGATAACGTAAAATTTAATCATAATGACGGATCTGGCAGCATTATCTTAATAACTTACGCTGATATTGGTTCTGTGAGACCCTGTAATTTATTCTTTGAAATGTCGTCCGAATAAGTCAAAGAAGTCCTTAGCTTACACGGAACAGTTTATGGTATCAGAGGATCGAAAACCAATGGCATGGCAAGTTAAATGACAGTAGTTTACCTACAAATGCACATGTTCTCTTTTGTGTCTGACTGCGGTCGTAGTGCGTATGATGATTATGAAAACCAATCCCGCACATGTTCCACCTGCAATTCCACTGAACGTCTCAGGGAAAATTGTGGCCGTAGACGCCCAGCTCAGTGGCCAATTGAAACAAGTCAGTCAGGAGCAATGATACATGCAGCTCTCCTGTTAGCGTGGACTGACCGCACTGTGACTACATCGTGGCCTCGACGTGGGACAAATCATAATGAGGACGTTCCAGAAACGTTTGCCCAAGAGCTAGGGAGCGAAATGGTGAGCGAAAATGCTGACAATCAAAGTAAGTCAATCAACGAAGCTACTATTTTGCGTCACCCATGAGATACACGATGAGGAACATCAGAAAACGACCATGGTTGTGGAAGAGAAAATAATGTTGGCAGGGAGCATTAATAAAAGGAAACCAAAACTGAAACATAGTGATAACAGCTATTCTGAACACGAACAAAAGAAATGCGACGACGAATCTTGGACCTGTGCTAGCATTAAACAGTGAATGCTGTTTGTAATCTCCCCCCTCTTTCCAGCTTGCATCTATTGTCCACATTAAAGTATTTTATGAAGATTTCAGAAGAGCGAAGATTGCGATAAACTTTATAGTTTTCTTAGCTTTTTAGCTTTTCATGTAGAGTTGGCTCCTTCTTGTCTAGGGGTCTAATTATTGAAGCTAAAAATGTGACGTTTGGACACGTTGGATTGATATAACAAAATTTGAAGATTGTTCTTGCAGAATTTTTGTTTTTACGTCAACATATGTTCTTAAATTTTAATATATCAAACAGTCTTTTGATTTTTCACATTAACAAAGCCGAAATTACGTTGTTGGCACAAAACACAAAAATACGTCCGATCACATCAGAAGCATGCTTACGTCTCTCGCACTGAGCGGAAATAACCATATTCCAAAGGGTTTATAATTTTTGTTAACAAATGAATTTCTACTGGTTTCTGCTACACTATTAATATCGATTATTATTTCATAAATGAATCCACAAGTAAACATAGTAACCAGTGCAGTATTGCGTAATTAATAACAGAAATTTTAAATGTGCCAATAATTCGTAATTTCAAAAGCTTCAAATTTTAACTGTGCATTGAGAACTACTACCTATCGATTAATACTGTGTATAAAATTATATGAACGTTTTCAGTAAAGCAGCTGAGATAATATTGACTTGTCCAAAATTCGAGAAATAATACTGGTATCGACAACTACTCTTGAGGAAAAGTAATGCTAGAGGAGGATGCCCCATTACAAGTTAAAATACGTCTTTTACACTGCGACAGTTACCATAATCTGCACTGCGAAGGTACGAAACAGCAATAGCACCTTGTTCAAAACAGACAAGGCAAGCAGCGAATAAGCTGAGAAATGAAATCATAACTCCTGTCTCTAACGTCAAAAACACATAAAATGTAAAAGAAGGACGATGACATCGTGCCACTATCTTTGCTGTATGTCAAAGAATACCATGAGCTGAAAAAACAGAAAGGTTGTGGAACAAACCACTGTATCCTGGGCGGACGAACCGCCAGATCCACAGGATGAATTCTAAATGCGACTGTGCAATAGGCAGTAATGGTAATCTGAGGTAGAGTGGTATGTATGGCGTTGTAATGGTTCTAGGTTATGCATTGAGAGAAGTGGAAGTCGAGCGAGTATGTGAAACACAGGCACACTTCCTCTAATAAAACATCAATACTGCACGTAAATATTAGGTAAGGAAACGTTTTACAAATATCACACCGACTTTGAGCAGCCGTTTTGGGATTGAGTAGAAGTAAAAGTTGTTCTGTTGTTTCTGACTACTAAACATGTTTTTTCATGTTTTTTCTTCTCTTCGCCCTAAGGGACCGTATGATACTATTATAGAAGAGGACTTACAGATTTCAATGACCTTGTGTTTTTCTGCTCATTCCCTAAGGGAACTGAATGATCTCCAGTCCATATTTGGTTATGTAGCCGTGTATAAACTAACAGTTCCATACAATTTAAATGTATTTACAGTTAACAGCATGAACCTTTCTAGAATTAACATATGCTCTCAATTGCTTTTCTTAAAACATACTTGCTTTCTTAGTGACAAGACAGATATGTAGATTGACCATGAAATGTTTGACCATAGACCTTGTCGTAGACCTTTCGTGATCCTGATTATACAAGAACCATGTGGCTGCATGGTTTTTTAAGCCTGTAAAAACTGTATGAAGTAATAGCTGTATCTCTATCCGTAAAATTTAAATAAATGTTTTAGTAATAAAAAAAATATTGTTCAGTGGTTAGACACTGGACTCAGTTTCAGGAAGATTAAAGTTGAAACTCTTTACAGCAATTCTGGTGTAGTGAGATACTGTTTAAATTAGGATCAGTCTCATAAAATTCGTAAGAAGATCGTAAGTCACATTGTAAGATTCTGCTATATTTTGATATAATACTGTTTTCTCATAAATTATCAACTGTGGAATAATACTATTGAAGGGTAAGGGAAACGGACTCTTTCCAATCTTTTCCACAGCAGACAATGGGACACTAAGTGAGAGTCGCTAAAACGATACAAGAAGCGTGTCACTTGCGGTAAACTTGAGGAGTAAATTCATTTTCGTATATTGTGAAAACTGGCGCACAGATACGAAACTGTGTGTGGACGAGGTACGCGATGGCAGCAGCAGTCAGTAGAGTGTTCTCGGCGGTGCTAGGTGGAGGAAGGCGTGGCGTCCACCCGCAGTTGTTGCTGCCATTGCAGAGGATTCCTCTGCTGCCGTCTTGCAGACTCCAGCCGAAATCACGGGCGTATCTCGTAACACTTAGGCTGCAAGGGTACCAGTCTGAAAAGTAAAGACGGCTGCCGATTGCTGAATCACATAACTGAAGGGATCATCACCATCTTGCAAATCGACCCATATAGCTCCAAAGACCTCCAGGAAGGAGTGTTTATTAACTGATGTTAACGCTGTAGCTATGGTTGCTGAAAATACATCATTCATAAAAGATAAGTGATCCTCTGAATTATTATCTCCGTAAGTCACTGCATATTATTAACTCTGCCCCCTTGGCAAACGTTCTTCCAAAAACTTTGGTGGATAAAGATAGCAGAGCAGAAAAAGAGATACCTCGCATCAGCTAGCCAGGATCAATGCTATAGAGATATTGCAATTAAGTGAACTTAGACTTAACTGCTTCAACATCGTTTGCTTAATTAAAGTCTGCCAGTGTTGTAACCTGTTGCTATAATGTTTATTTAATTACATTTTTCATTAATAAAATGGTTCAAATGGCTCTGAGCAGTATGGGACTCAACATCTATGGCCATAAGTCCCCTAGAACTTAAAACTACTTAAACCTAACTAACCTAAGAACGTCACACAACACCCAGTCATCACGAGGCAGAGAAAATCCATGACTCCGCCGGGAATCGAACCCGGGAACCCGGGCGCGGGAAGCGAGAACGCTACCGCACGACCACGAGCTGCGGACATTTTCATTAATATCCCAGTAGTAAAATTAGTAAGAAATTTGTAATATTCCTCTTATTCACCTACATGATGTACTCAGCTTCTTCAATAAAGTTGAGAGTCGCCTTTCAGTGGTATAGTCCAAAGCATTCTGTCCAGAGCACGGTCTGTTTCCAGGGAGGGAGATTTTTTTGTATGGAAGTTGGGTGCCGCAGGCATCGGAGCAACAGAATGCGCCAGCTGTCGACGTAGAATGCGCATTTCCATATTCAGTATCTTTCGATTTTGACCACACTTATGATATATGATTCCATCTGACTAAGAATTCTAAACCAAATGAAGTTCGATGGCTGAGAAGGTGTTGCGACAGTGTTTGTGACCAGTAGCTCTTGGTGGATTGTAGGGCCACGATTTAAATATCCCAAATGTTAGAAAACTTTTCAATACGACGTATATCGAGATCATTTTCTCATGTTCACGTAATATATACAAGAATCTTATAAAAATTAACAATGCAAAAAGCAGAAAAACCTTCAGTCTGAACAGTCTCCGTCTTACTTTACGTTCAGTCCTCTTCATATTCTGCTGGCGCAGCTAAACTCAGCATACATGCTTCTTTCTGCGTTCAGTCTTGTTCCGTCGGCTGGCGCACCAGCCTCATATTGCATGTTGTGCAGCGTTTCTACTGAGAAACGTTGATCAGCGCAGTTTCTCAGTAAACACGCAACAGTACAGGTATGACGAAGTGAGTGTGGAAGCCCTGGGATAACACGAGGTACAGAAGGAAATAAATGCACGGGTTCAACGGGTCGGCACCAACGAGTACTGTACAAAGAGTTACAAGCCTCAGATGAAATGACATGCATTCGGAAAGCCAAATAACTAGAGGAACGGGAATACCAACCGTCTCTAGTCGCAAAGACGGCCGGTAGCTGAGAACTACACACACACACACACACACACATGCACACACAAATACGCGCATCCGTTTCCTGTGTTGTGTTGCCTTGTTTCTTTGTGCCTCTTCCACCAGAGGGGAAAGTCAGTCACGTGATAGGACGTAAGGAACAAATTAGAGAGATATGGGTTCACAGAAAGGCACTCGGAGAGTCATTTACCTCTCGCTATATTTGCGAGTGGAACATTATAGGGGATGACTACCAACGATAAAAGTACCCGCCGCCATGCTCAGTATGTGGCTTGGCGAACGTGTATGCAGGTTTGTGCACAGTGAGTCCAAGAAATGTTGCGACAGACTTCCTGTGGTTGTAGAGGGTGTCTCCAGGAAGGAATCGAGGTCAGGAACCTCCGTCTGGGAACGTCATCCAACAACGCTTCAGAGTGTCTAAGTCACAGGCGCCGCCGCTTGCCACTAGGCCAGCCCTTCGGCAGAAAACTTGACTTCGTACGCTGACGGACTGCAGGCGGAACGTCTCGCACTATTGTTTTGTTATTCAGTGATCGCGTCTGATAGCAAAGATTACCAGTGGAGAACATGGAGCTAGTTGCTGCATAGCAAGGCGTTGTCTCCTACGAAATTGATGCTCTGCTGACTCGGCGGATGACGGTTTCGGACACGGGTATCCACCTGTGGTGTATTCTTCTCCTGTACACCGAAGAACAGTGGAGAGTTTAGAGGATTCCCAGAGAAAAATAAGCTGCTGATGGAAGCCAGTGTCAGACGCCGTCATCCGCTGAGTTAACAGAGCATCGCATTCAAAGGAGACAAGGCCTTCCTAGGCAGCAGCTGCCTTCATCGTCTCCACTGGCGACCTTAGCAATCAGTCGCGATCACTACATAACAAACAACATTGCGAGACTTTCTACCTACAGTCCGTCGACGTACGAAGTCACGTTTGCTGCCGAGGGGGTGGTCTAGTGATAGGCACCTGTGCCTGTGACATTCACGATGTGTAGCGTCTTTGGATGAAGTTTCCAGGCGCGGGTTCCTGTCCTCGATTTGTTCCTCAAGAGACGCTGTGCAACTCCTCGGAGTTTGTCACATTTCAGAGACGCCTTGTATTTACATGTGGAAATATATTTAATTAATATAATAAATTATAATAACATATTTGATTTGGAACTCACACTAACAATATCTATAATTTATCACCTTTTCCGTCACAGTTCCACCTGCTACACGCGTACACTGGCAACCACATTTATGAAATCGAGGGTACATCGCGACCACAGAGAAGTTTCGAAAGTAAATATCCATCTTTTGATATGTAGCTCCTTGTATTGTGCCGTGTTTGCAGTTAAAAATTTTTGGATGTGAGGTTCGCCAGTTATGCAAAACACCGTTTTTCTCAGTACCCAAACCTGTTTCGGCACCACTGTGCCATCATCAGTGGGTTTTCGTTTTTTTATTTATTCTGCAATGTGAATATTTTGTTAAATGATTATAAAATTATGTGCATTTTTACTTCGAACAGCAGATCATTTCTTTTGTAAATACCTTTACATTTGGTGTGCATGAGCTTTCTGGATCAGTTTTGTGATAATTACTACAGGTAGCTTGTCATCTGCAACCAAACGATGTTGATGAGAAAGTATTTTGCTGGAAGTTAACCTATGTTCTGGACTGTAATTTAGTTTTTCGCGATGTTTTCGCGCCTATTTTCGTATTTACCTACGTTTTCGTCTGACAAGCGCTTCCATTCTCCACATCATGCTGAGATGTTGTGATGCGTACTTAACTATTGTGGAAAATACTTGCTATAGTTACTTATGCACACGAGTTTATAATCATTTAACAAAATGTTCACATTGTAAAATAAATAAAAAAAACGAAAAACCACTGATGATGGCACAGTGGTGCCGAAACATGTTTGGGTACTGAGAAAAACGGTGTTTTGCATAACTGGCGGACCTCACGTCCAGAAATTTTTCGAAAGTAAAAATTATTATGCTTGGCAGTTCAGCTTTGAGCAACACACTTTCTTCGCTATTTGTTTGGGAAACACTGTTTTCCTAGAATCGACCTTTTTTGGGAAACAGCCAGACTCTCGTAATCGAGGGCAAAGGGCGGAATGGGTGGCTGCTAGGCAGGCTCCAGGACGACAGAGAGCAAGGAATCGTCTCCGTGACCCAATTGCTGCCAGCCACCAACCAGCGGCGCCCGTGAGAAAGAAGAACTACCGGCGCGGCGCGGCCAGCCGAGCGTGCAAAATTCCCACGACGTGCCTCTCCGCTCCTCTAATTGCTGCCGTTGCGTTCGGCTGTCTCCCCGCAGGCGAGCGGAGTGCGGCCGGCCACTCCACGGCGTTGGGCAACCACACGGCGAGGCGAGTCTGTCGGATGGACGTGGACGTGCAGCTGACCACAGCGCCGGGCTGCACCGCGCTGACGTAACGGCGGGTCGTGACGCCTCGCGCTGGAAGCGAAGGCCTCCATTGTTCGCGATCTGCGCCGGGGCCACCTGCGGAATCTCCGCAGGCTCCCACGCGTGCGCGCTCCCCTGACCTCCGGCTCCTACAGGCCATCACTGTGCGTACGCCTGTTTATTAGGATGTGGGGGAGGTTTCTAATCGTGTAGTACGATATAAAATG
This sequence comes from Schistocerca cancellata, assembly GCF_023864275.1. Classification (NCBI taxonomy): domain Eukaryota; kingdom Metazoa; phylum Arthropoda; class Insecta; order Orthoptera; family Acrididae; genus Schistocerca; species Schistocerca cancellata. The sequence goes on along the minus strand of NC_064631.1, from coordinate 601,404,954 downwards.
TGTTCCGTTCTTAGGCAATGTGGTGTCAAAAACAGGAACAGAAGGGTCTCATATGCGGTCCAGTCCCATTAACGTGAACACCGCTATGATCGACGTCAATGTGCAGTAACCGCTTACAGACGGCAGGTCCTCACAAGCGACTTCTCATCAAGCTGCGGGCCTATGGGGTATCGTCTCAGTTGTGCGACTGGATTCGTGATTTCCTGTCAGAAAGGTCGCATTTCGTAGTAATAGACGGAAAATAATCGAGTAAAACTGAAGTGATATTAGGTGTTCCCCAGTGAAGCGTCCTGGGACCTCTGCTGTTACCGATCTATACATGTTGTTACAAAAAGGTACGGCCAAACTTTCAGGAAACATTCCTCACTCCTCACACATAAATAAAGAAAAGATGTTATGTGGACATGTGTCCGGAAACGCTTAATTTCCATGTTAGAGCTCATTTTAGTTTCGTCAGTATGTGCTGTACTTCCTCGATTCACCGCCAGTTGGCCCAATTGAAAGAAGGTAATGTATACTTCGGTGCTTGTGTTGACATGCGACTCATTGCTCTACAGTACTAGCATCAAGCACATCAGTACGTAGCATCAACAGGTTAGTGTTCATCACGAACGTGGTTTTTCAGTCAGTGCAATGTTTACAAATGCGGAGTTGGCAGATGCCCATTTGATGTATGGATTAGCACGGGGCAATAGCCGTGGCGCGGTACGTTTGTATCGAGACAGATTTCCAGAACGAAGGTGTCCCGACAGGAAGACGTTCGAAGCAATTGATCGGCGTCTTAGGGAGCGCGGAACATTCCAGCCTATGACTCGCGACTGGGGAAGACCTGCAATGGACGAAGCAATTCTTTGTGCAGTTGACGATAACCCTAATGTCAGCGTCAGAGAAGTTGCTGCTGTACAAGGTAATGTTGACCACGTCACTGTATGGAGAGTGGCACGGGAGAACCAGTTGTTTCCGTACCATGTACAGCGTGTGCAGGCACTATCAGCAGCTGATTGGCCTCCACGGGTACACTTCTGCGATTGGTTCATCCAACAATGTGTCAATCCTCATTTCAGTGCAAATGTTCTCTTTACGGATGAGGCTTCATTCCAACGTGATCAAATTGTAAATTTTCACATCAACATGTGTGTGCTGACGAGAATCCGCACGCAATTGTGCAATCAACATGTGTGTGCTGACGAGAATCCGCACGCAATTGTGCAATCACGTCATCAACACAAATTTTCTGTGAAAGTTTTGGCAGGCATTGTTGGTGATGTCTTGATTGGGCCCCATGTTCTTCCACCTACGCTCAATGGAGCACGTTATCATGATTTCATATGGGATACTCTACCTGTGCTGCTAGAACATGTGCCTTTACAAGTACGACACAACATGTGGTTCATGCACGATGGAGCTCCTACACATTTCAATCGAAGTGTTTGTACGCTTTTCAACAACAGATTCGGTGACGGATGATTAGTAGAGGCGGACCGATTCCATGGCCTCCACGCTCTCCTGACCTCAACCCTCTTGACTTTCTTTTATGGGGGCATTTGAAAGCTCTTGTCTACGCAACCCCGGTACCAAATGTAGAGACTCTTCGTGCTCGTATTGTGGACGGTTGTTATACAATACGCCATTCTCCAGGGCTCCATCAGCGCATCAGAGATTCCATGCGACGGAGGGTGGATGCATGTATCCTCGCTAACGGAGGACATTTTGAACATTTCCTGTAACAAAGTGTTTGAAGTCACGCTGGTACGTTTTGTTGCTGTGTGTTTCCATTCCACGATTAATGTGATTTGAAGAGAAGTAATAAAATGAGCTCTAACATGGAAAGTAAGCGTTTCCGGACACATGTCCACATAACATATTTTGTTTCTTTGTGTGTGAGGAATGTTTCTTGAAAGTTTGGCCGTACCTTTCTGTAACACCCTGTATAAATGACCTGGGTGACAATCTGAGCAGTTCTCTTAGGTTGTTCGCAGATGATGCTGTAATTTACCGTCTAGTAATGTCATCCGACGACCATTATCAGTTGCAAAGAGATTTAGAAAAGATTTCTGTATGGTGTGGCAGGTGACAGTTGACGCTAAATAACGAAAAGTGTGAGGTGATCCACATGAGTTCCAAAAGAAATCCGTTGGAATTCGATTTCTCGATAAATAGTACAATTATCAACGGTGTCAATTCAACTAGGTACCTGGGTGTTAAAATTATGAACAACTTCAGTTGGAAAGACCATATAGATAATATTGTGGGGAAGGCAAGCCAAAGGTGGCGTTTCATTGGCAGGACACTTAGAAGATGCAACAAGTCCACCAAAGAGACAGCTTACACTACACTCGTTCGTCCTCTGTTAGAATATTGCTGCGCGGTGTGGGATGCTTACCAGTTGGGATTGACGGAGGACATCGAAAGGGTGCAAAAAAAGGCAGCTCGTTTTGTATTATCACGTAATAGGGGAGAGAGTGTGGCAGATATGATACGCGAGTTGGGATGGAAGTCATTAAAGCAAAGACGCTTTTCGTCGCGGCGAGATCTATTTACGAAATTTCAGTTACCAACTTTCTCTTCCGAATGCGAAAATGTTTTGTTGAGCCCAACCTACATAGGCAGGAATGATCATCAAAATAAAACAAGAGAAATCAGAGCTCGAACAGAATGGTTTAGATGTTCGTTTTTCCCGCGCGCTGTTCTGTAGTGGAATGGTAGGGAGATAGTATGATTGTGGTTCGATGAACCCTCCGCCAAGCACTTAAATGTGAATTGCAGAGTAATCATGTAGATGTAGATGTAGATGGAAGCTCTTGCAGTGGAGAGTATGTAAGGAAGTCCGGGGATACGGAAAACAGTGCAGTCGTGCTCGAAACGCGGAAAAGGTGCGATTAGTGGCTTTCGGGCCATAGGTGGAAGCATTTGTGAAACGACTACGTTTGCAAACAGTTTGTGTGTCGCCGCTGTTAAGGTATACCGTGCATGGCAAAATGGTGCTACCGGTATTCGGGACCGGTGCAACTATGGATCACCATGGGACAGGAGCGAACGACGGCTGCAGGGATATGCAACTGTTGAGCAACTGACTGCCCACAGGAATTAAGTGCTGCCAACAGTGTCACCTAAACGACGGTTCAGCGATCGTTGTTGTGTAGCGGCCTCCGAAGCAGGCGCCTGATTCGTCCACACATGCTGACTGCTGTCCATCAGCGATGAAGGCTGGACTTTGCACGCCAGTACAGCAAACTGGACTGACACTGTGTGGCGCCAGGCTGCCTTTTCAGATGAATCACGTTTTACGTTCCATCGGACAGAAGTTAGTTGGGCGTGTAGCGCTTGACACAGTCACGTCGATTAAATATTTGGGCGTAACATTGCAGAGCTATATGAAGTGGGACAAGCATGTAATGGCAGTTGTGGGGAAGGCGGATAGTCGTCTTCGGTTCATTGGTAGAATTTTGGGAAGATGTGGTTCATCTGTAGAGGAGACCGCTTATAAAACACTAATACGAGCTTTCTTGAGTACTGCTCGAGCGTTTGGGATCCCTATCAGGTGGGATTGAGGGAGGACATAGAAGTAATTCAGAGACGGGCTGCTAGATTTGTTGCTGTTAGGTTTGATCATCACGCGAGTGTTACGGAGATGCTTCAGGAACTCGGGTGGGAGTCTCTAGAGGAAAGGAGGCGTCCTTTTCGTGAATCGTTACTGAGGAAATTTAGAGAACCAGCATTTGAAGCTGACTGCAGTACAGTTTTACTGCCGCCAACTTACATTTCGCGGAAAGATCACAAAGATAAGATAAGAGAGATTAAGGCTCGTACAGAGGCGTATAGGCAGTCATTTTTCCCTCGTTCGGTTTGTGAGTGGAACAGTGACAGAAGATCCTAGTTGTGGTAAGAGATACCCTCCGCCACGCACCGTATGGTGGATTGTGGAGTATGTATGTTGATGTAGATGTAGATGAAATGTCTGAAAGCAAACACCCTCAACAATCAATGGAAGTAAAAAGTTTTCGACGGTGTTGAGTCACAGTCATGCAATATTTTTTTAAAGAATAAACCACTATTTGACTGGGTATTACTGTATTCATCTTCTGCACTGTCTAGATTTCCACCTTTATGCCTTTATCAAGTACAATGCTAAATGTTCTTATACTATATGTAACCTCCCCTCTATATTTATACCTCTCTGAAATTTAGCCCAACTTTAGCTTCCACTCTGTTAAAGTCTACGTATTGCCAAACTTTGTACCCACAAATTGTTATCCAGCTTAAACTCGTATGCTAACCTTTGACTATAGAGAACCTAATTTGAACTGAACTGTAAATGATCTGAATGCAAATTCTCTTTATATTAAACGTGCAAACGAAGTAAAATAATTATCTAGCCCAAATCAAGAATTCCGCTTCCTTGCGTGTTGACAACATTGTTGCACATTTCTCGAAAGCACAACAGCAAACACCAAGCAGGCAGCAGCTGAACTACACTTCTGTTTCTAAACACATATTCAAACTCTTGCAAGTGGTAATTGGTGATGATAAACAGTGGGGTTGAGGGAGTAACTGTTACTGTGAAATGATGTCCGAAAACAACGGTTTTAGAATGAAGTATATGTTTAAAAAGACGGAGTAAAACTTCGCGTGGTCTTCACACGTAACGTAACTGAACAACACTATGCTTAAAAGATTGAACAATGATTTTAAAAAGGTACAGTTTTAAAAGAGAATTTCTATAAAAATCAAACAGCTTAATCAGTTAATATATTAATTCATGACTCTGGGAAGAGGGGTGCTCTTTCTCTCAGCTCTGAGCAAGTTAAATAGCTGATAATAATCATTCCTAGCTGCACAGTGTTGCAGTCTTACCTCAAACGTCTTCTATTTAAAAAATAATAAAATTAGTTAAAATTTATATTCCTTTCGCTTTCCAATATATACACCATACTCATCCTTGCTGTACTTCCATCATTGTTTTTCATGCTTGTTCTTCGGCCTTCCGCTATTTGGTCGTAGAATTCTGTTTACTTCTTTTCCCGAGCAGCCATTTTTCTCGAAAGCGTGCATTACATCTTTTAATTCGGCGCCCAGGTATTCCGGCGTGCAAATCCTTTGGCTTTAGAGCAAGACTTTTAATGATACTTCTCTTTTGTTGTGCATGGTGATAAGAGTTCTTATGTAAGTATCTGTTTTAGTACGTCACCTTTAGAAAAACTATATGTTCCTAACTTTCATCGGTCTGTCTCTAACTGGAACAGTCAACAAAGGTACTTTGCTGTCATTTTCCATTTCCATGGTGAATTGGATTTTTGAATTTACAGAAATATAAAACCAAAGAATTCGTCCAAAGCTTTTTTATCATGTGACCAAACCACGTATGTGTCACCCGTAAACCGATACAGCAAGATCGTTTCTTATTTGCGTTATCTATAACTAACTGTCCAAATTTCTCCATGTAGAAATCAGCTGTAGTAGGACCTAATGGCTTGCTCATTACTACACCATCAAGATGTTCATAAAATTCAGTATCCCACTGGATCTCATTGGAAGTAATGCAATGTCTTGATTGAAGAGACAAATCTCCTGGAAAAATATCCGTTGTGAACATCATAACCTTGTTGACTGGGTTCATAGGCTAAAGAAACCTAGCAGAATAAACAAATCGACTGTAGCAGAGCATGCTCTTCATCCAGGAAATCACGAAATTTTCTGAAACAAAAATTTTATGACTACGAACAGTACCTCTGCAGGATCGCTAAATAGTATTTTATCTTTGACAAGACGAGTACTGATAGTTAAGTTATATCTTTGAGGGTCATCTCTGCTAATCACGTTAACTCCGGTCACGTCCCCTTTTTCTACACTATATACGCCGCTCTGATACGTCATTCCCGTCGGTCGGAAAGACTCAAAGGAGGTGCAACCCCTCTGATTGTGTCCAGCGCAGGTCTGGACGAAACGTTAGGAACAGAAGAGTACCGTGGGCCACAATCTTATATTCCGAAAGGGAACCAGCAGCAAACTTCCTTATACCCCGACGGAGTAATTACACAGAGGTTTAACATAAGCTAAACCAAGATAAAATTTTAATAACTTACGTCTTGACCACGCTTATTTTTCATCAGCCTTACGCGTTTCTCAGAGACACTTCTATGTCAGCATATTAGATTATTAGATACATTGTATCACATCAACATTCTCGAGCACGAGACAAGTGACACAATGTATCTAATGTTTCTATATGACTGGCATGGCAGTGCCTTTGAAAATGACGGAAAGTCTAACGCGTAAGATTGGTAAAAAATAAAAGTTTGGTCAAGACATAAGCAAAGTTATTAAAAGTGTATCCAAATGGCCGCGTTGGCTCATAGCATTCTCATGCAGATTGCAGCACAAGATAAAATTGAAACCATAATCCTTACGATGAATTTTATGTAGCTCCTTGCTGTCTGTGTCCACGAATTACACCATGTCGAAATATTTCGTGCAACATAAATTTATTTTGACTCCCTGTCATACAACACCCAATGAAATGATTTGAGGTAATACGATAGCAAAATATCGAAGTCTCCGTTGCTGCAACAAAGTGCCTCGAAGTTCCACTGCAACACGAACTTTCCTGTCTAGCTGGCAATATTGTTTAAAAATAAGAAAGTTCCGTCATTGCTTAAAGCAATTTCTTCCCTCCCATCCTGAAATACAATGAAAGAGGAACGTAGTTTGTTCGAGAACGTAGCCCTTCGGTGAACGCTTGTAACTATTTGAATAAAGATCAGAGGAGTGAAGAATAAGTTCGTAAGAATCCATAATTATATGCATTCTGAATATGTATTCTTCAGTAAATGAATACAGTATCTCATATCTCACATAAAAGTGCCCTTCAACGAACCACGTGTCCTCACGCTACGTTATAAACACAAAAGCCAAGAAAAGACACCCCATAATCCTATTAACGCCAATGATATTATTTAATAAGTGGGAAAGCATTGAGATAATCAGCTGGGAAGCTGAGATGAGTGAACAGGAATTGGATTTGATTCAAACGCGTTTTAAAGAAACTTTGAATAAAGAACAAACATTTCCCATACTGAAAACAGCTACACAGTGCTCGTATGTCACGTAAATAAATATGATATTCCACAAAGCAGAACTAAACAAACGGAAGCAAGCAACCTTTTGTCCTTAGTTCAGAACGATGTAGCTCCAACATGCACATTTGTTTATTACAAGACAGCGCTTCTATGGTAAACAGATTTTCACGTGCTCACATTACCATGTGGAAGAATATTGATTAGCCGAGCGGTCTAAGGTGCTGCAGTCATGGACTGTGCGGCTGGTCCCGGCGGAGGTTCGAGTCCTCCCTCGGGCATGGGTGTGTGTGTGTTTGTCTTTAGGATAATTTAGGTTAAGTAGTGTGTAAGTTTAGGGACTGATGACCTTAGCAGTTAAGTCCCATAAGATTTCACACACATTTGAACATTTGAACAAGAACAGTGTATATTGCTAACCGATTTTACCCGCCAAGCTTTTCTATTGGCTGTCTCGCCTCAGAAGCGACTTGCTTAAGAAATGCCTTGCAATACGCATCCAAAGTAAACTACTCTAGCAGACCTGTAAGTAGCTAAGGTTCTTTCACAGCCGAGTATTTATGGAAGCACACATGAATAAATAACGTGAAAGGTTTGTAGTAGCAGAAGACTTTCAAAGTGAGTGCCGTCCGTTCTCTGACAGAATCCATTGTTTATTTATTTATTTGCCATTTTATTGTAGTCTGTTATCTTCATAAAAAAGAACAGACCGAATGTTGCACATGAACTGCCAAAAATGTCATATAATATTTTAACATAATTTCATGTGTGTTGGTAATCACTAAGTGATATGCTGGTTAATGGGAAAAATGTACATGGAATATCTACATTAGAAGAAAAATGTTAATAATAACTAAAAAAATTAAAGTAATGAAAGTCTACACATTAAGGTTTGACCATCTGGCACACAGATAATTGTGGTCTACACTATTAAACAACACTACGCTACTACACTACACAGTACTACACTACACAACACTTAACTACCTTAACTTGTATCGAAACCAAGCTGGATCTCTCATTTGTCGAGATGGTTAGACTATAGTGCGCTGAGGTGCAGCTTGGGATTCACAGGAGCTACGCTGCTGTCCCATCCTAGGTATACCAAGGTATACAGGCTGGGAGATGGCTGTAAGAGTTTCAGGAAGTCCTTCCTGGTCCTCTACAAGGCTCGTCTCCTCAATGCTTCCAGAAGTTTGTCGTAGCTCATCTCGTTACCATAGTGTATGGTCTATTCTTGGTTGTCTGTCAGCCATACAGGCTTGCAGTTCAGAAACTGATATCTTAGCTGTCAGCGAGCTCAGCTTATGCCACAGTGCCTCATTTTCTCTTCTTATAAAATTTTGCATTTCCAAAAGCGTTGCTGCCCTTGTCTGTAATATCTCTTTTAATGGCACATTCCCAGCGATGTGATCCGGGGTGCCGATTGCTCCACATTCACAATTGTCTGTGGTGCTCTGTAGTAGTTTTAGTAATTAACTGGGATACGGAGCATGTCCCGGGCATTAATGCATAACTCGCTTGGTCGGGAAGAAGTATGTTCTTTTTGCTCTTGCTGTTACATTAGGAAGGAACTGGTGGGTTATCCTTCCTATTTCTGTCCTGCCATGCTCTGTCAGTGCATGCCTTTATTTCCTTATTCGATGCGGCTCTTGTGGCCGTTAGCGCCTTTGCCTTACATTATTCGCCCTTTTTGAGCCAGTATTGTGTAATTCCCTTTCTTACTGCTAGGTGTAGACTTAGCAAGCCTTATATCACCAGCAAGGCCTCAGCTGACGTTGTTCTGTGTGCACCTGTTGGGCGCAGGAGCACACTCCTATGTGCGCGACTACAGCCTGTGCTGTCCTTACCTTCCTGGCTCTATGAACCCAAACGCTCCACTCGTAGCTCGCAACCGCGAGTAAGATTGCGTTGTGGTGCGTTCTTATTGCATTTAGGACAACTAAAAATTTCTTTCGCAAATTCTTGGCACTTTATTTAGGATTTTAACGTCTCTGTGGCAGACGACTTCTACATGTGAGTGGGAGTTTTGCTTTTTATCGATGTTAATTCCAGGGTACCTATACACTTCCTTCCTTTTCACAGGTTGGTCATTTATTCTGATTGTGCAATTTCTCATTCTTGAAAACGTTCCTTTTAGTAACGTATAAACTGTTTTGCGCACTTCGGTCGTTAGTTTGTTTTCTATGCACCAGTTGCTGAGTCTTTCAGGAACTACCGCACTGTTTTCCTCTAATTTACCCCCTGTGTTAACAGATATCTTCGTAGTTTTTTTTTGTGGTTTTAGGGCGCAAAACTTCAATGGTCATTAGCGCCCAGACTACGTTAGGAATGCACCGCCAGGCACAAGTTTAAAACAGCAACTAAAAGGGAAAACACGATAAAAGACAGACTGACAGGCATAGGATTAAAAAAAAAAACAGCATAATCAAAGGTCCTTAGAGAGGTTGGTCAAGTTGATAGAATGAAGAACGCGAGCAGCTGCTCGTGGGTCATCCGCTAAAATGGCATCTAGACTACAGGGCAGGCCAAGATCAAGACGCAGTGTGTTAAAATCCGGCCAGGACGTTAAAATGTGGCGGACCGTCAGCAATTGCCCACATGGGCAGAACGGCGCCGGCGCAGCCGTCAGCAGATGGCGATGGCTGAACCGGCAGTGTCCAATTCGTAACCGGGCCAAAACGACCTCCTCCCGCCGAGAAGGGCGGGAGAATGACGTCCAAGCCACGGGAAGAGGTTTCACGGCCCGAAGCTTGTTGTCTGTAAGTGCAGCCCAATCGGCATGCCACAGCGATAAAATGCGCCGACACATGACCCTGCTACAATCTGACGAAGGGACACAACAAGAAGCTGTCCGAGGCTGGACGACCGCAGCCTTGGCCGCTGCATCTGCAGCTTCGTTCCCAGGGATACCGACATGGCCAGGAACCCACATAAAGCTAACCGGAGAACCGACGTCCACCAGCTGCTGAAGAGAGCGTTGGATCCGGTGCACGAAAGGGTGAACCGGATACGGATCACTGAGGCTCTGGATGGCGCTCAGGGAATCGGAGCAGATGACATAAGCAGAATGTCGGTGGCGGCAGATGTAAAGAACAGCCTGGTAGAGGGCAAAGAGCTCAGCTGTGAAGACCGAACAATGGCCATGGAGCCGGTATTTGAAACTTTGTGCCCCGACAATAAAAGAACACCCGACCCCGTCATTGGTCTTAGAGCCATCTGTATAAATGAAGGCCATATTAATGAACTTCGAACGAAGTTCGACAAAACGGGAGTGGTAGACCGAACCGGGGGTAACCACCTTTGGGAGCGAGCTGAGGTTAAGGTGAACGCGAACCTGAGCCTGGAGCCAAGGTGGCGTGTGGCCCTCGCCCACTCGAAAGGTTGCGGGGAGTGAAAAATTAAGGTGTTGAAGGAGGCGACGAAAGCGAACTCCAGGGGGTAGCAGGGCAGAGACATACAACCCGTATTGACGGTCTGCGTAGGGGATGCAGTCTATAGTGTTTGTTATACTCTGAAGGTGATTCAGTAATGGACCTTTGCCAACATTCCAGACCTCTGGACGTCAGTGTCCTTTGGGCAGCCTCTGGTGACGTCTTTCACAATTGTCTTACCAGGATATTCTAACTCCACCTGCCTGTCTATGCAATAATCTCGTAGACTGTTATAGTGACTCATCGATCAGTCCATCTGTTTCAGTCTTTTGAAAATGGTTCAAATGGCTCTGAGCACTATGGGACTTAACATCTATGGTCATCAGTCCCCTAGAACTTAGAAGTACTTAAACCTAATTAACCTAAGGACAGCACATAACACCCAGTCATCACGAGGCAGAGAAAATCCCTGACCCCGCCGGGAATCGAACCCGGGAACCCGGGCGTGGGAAGCGAGAGCGCTACCGCACGACCACGTGCTGCGGACTCAGTCTTTTGAACAGGACAGGCCATCACAAGTTATGAAACGCCCCAGTTGCATGAATCTTTATGCATATAACATACATGACGTCTGAAGTGTTCACAACATTCATTGAGTGATGTATCGCGTCCTCAGTGGATTTCCCTTTTCTGAAACCGTACTACTGGGGTGCTCTGGCAGAAGCGAATTTTATCATATCTAGAGGTGAAAACGAATCCTGGGCAGATGCCACGTTCTCCTAGGTAAGCACATCATGATACGAGCCAGCCAATTACAGGGTGGCCACTCCCACACGCTGCATACTTTTAGTATTTGCTTACATTAAATTCTTGCTTTTTTGTCAGTTAACCCTGTCTCTGTCTAAATCCACTATTTCCCTCTTATGTTCTTTAATTGTAATTGAACTCTCTGGCAGATTTAAACTATGTGTCGGACCAGGAATCGAGCCTGTCATCTTCGTCTTTTGTGGGAAAATACTCTAAGGGCTAAGCTATCCAAGCGCGATCCGCCCTCGCAACTTTACTTCCGCCAGTACATCCCCTCCTACCTGCCGAACTTAATTCTGATTGTTGGTGTAAAATTCTAACTATCTCTGCTTTCTTGTTTGGTGAGACAGTGTTTGACGCACATTCTATTCTAGCTATCCCCGGAAGAAGTGGTGTGCGTCCTTGCTGCTCCCGGAAGCCTAAATACACCATATTCTGGCCATCTCGCTGGTCACTTCCGAGAATTTGTGGTGTCTTTAATGTGAAATCACCACCGCTGGCTCGCTCTGCAGTGAAGCAAATGCACAGAGTGAAAGTGCCTACCAGTTTAAATTGGCTTTTAATAGCTGCACGCGGTGACTAACTCGTTACAATACACTGTGTACGGCGATTAATACGGCTCGCCCATTGTACATAACCCGTAAACGATGGCTCAAGAACAACGTATTCCGTGGGAAAAATAGACTACTGGCCATTAAAATTGCTACACCACGAAGATGACGTGCTACAGACGCAAAATTTAACCGACAGGAAGAAGATGCTGTGATATGCAAATCATTAGCTTTTCAGAGCATTCACACAAGGTTGGCGCCGGTGGCGACATCTACAACGTGCTGACGCGAGGAAAGTTTCCAACCGATCTCTCATACACAATCAGCAGTTGGCCGGCGTTGCCTGGTGAAACGTTGTTGTGATGCCTCGTGTAAGGAGGAGAAATGCGTACCATCACGTTTCCGACTTTGATAAAGGTCGGATTGTAGCCTATCGTGATTGCGGTTTATCGTATCGTGACATTGCTGCTCGCGTTGGTCGAGATCCAATGACTGTTAGCAGAATATGGAATCGGTGGGTTCAGGAGGGTAATACGGAACGCCGTGCTGGATCCCAACGGCCTCGTATCACTAGCAGTCGAGATGACAGGCATTTTATCCGCATGGCTGTAACGGATCGTGCAGCCACGTCTCGATCCCTGACTCAACAGATGGGGACGTTTGCAAGACAACAACCATCTGCACGAACAGTTCGACGACGTTTGCAGCAGCATGGACTATCAGCTCGGAGACCATGGTTGCGGTTACCGTTGACGCTGCATCACAGACAGGAGCGCCTGCGATGGTGTACTCAACGACGAACCTGGATGTACGAATGGCATAACGTCATTTTTTCGGATGAATCCAGGTTCTGTTTACAGCATCATGATGATCACGTCCGTGTTTGGCGACATCACGGTGAACGCACCTTGGAAGCGTGTATTCGTCATCGCCATACTGGCGTATCACCCGGCGTGATGGTATGGGGTGCCATTGGTTACACGTCTCTGTCACCTCTTGTTCGCACTGACGGCACTTTGAACAGTGGACGTTACATTTCAGATGTGTTACGACCAGTGGCTCTACCCTTCATTCGATCCCTGCGAAATCCTACATTTCAGCAGGATAATGCACGACCGAATGTTTCAGGTCCTGTACGGGCCTTTCTGAATAGAGACAATGTTCGACTTTTGCCCTGGCCAGCACATACTCCAGATCTCTCACCAACTGAAAAGTCTGGTCAATGGTGACCGAGCAACTGGCTCGTCACAATACGCCAGTCACTACTCATGATGAACTGTGGTTTCGTGTTGGAGCTGCATGGGCTGCTGTACCTGTACACGCCATCCAAGCTGTTTGACTCAATGCCCAGGCGTATCACGGCCGTTATTACGGCCAGAGGTGGTTGTTCTGGGTACTGATTTCATTGCGTGAAAATGTAATCACATGTCAGCTCTAGTATAATATATGTGTCCAATGAATACCCGTTTATCATCTGCATTTCTTGTTGGTGTAGCAATTTTAGTGTCCAGTAGTGCATGATTCTCGGTGTGTGATCTTTCGTTCGGTGATGTCTTGAAACAGCACGTTTAAAGAGTTGTCAGATGACACACGCTCAATTCGCGGCTGAAGGAGAGAGATGGTGCTGTCACTCGGCCTTCCCAATGGCAGCGCAGCCTGCGGAATGCAAGTGAAAGGTGTTAACACCGCTAACGCTACAGTAATTGCTGAGGCACGTCTCTTCCCATTGGGATGCACCGATAGCGACTACCTGTGGCATCGGAGGCGCGCGAAGTGGCGACCACACCGCCGGCTCTGGCTTTCACGAGGGAGAAAGTCGGCGTGCTTTACGCGCGTGGCTGCACGAGCGCCGCGTTACGCCGCCTGACACAGCGACTGACACCCCTCGCTTCTCTGTCTCCAAACGGCCGATGATGACTGGTTTGGCTGGGGGCTTCCCGACACAACCACCGGCTTACAGCAGTCTGTGGTGCTGTTTGTCGACACCAAACTGTCCGAGGGCTTCCTAGATGGTCGATGGTGAAAGTCGTAAACAACTTATGAGAAATGGTCTTCTAATAACTCCCTTCTCTTTGCTTTCAAAGCTATCCAGTTATTTTTATCCGGCGCTGATCTGTTCATTTGACGACAGCTGCTGAAAGACTTGGACACTATCTTGGATGACAGGCAAGTTTGAAAGTTCTGAAAAATACCTTCCACGACCCGGTCATTCGGCAACGACTGTGGAGCTGCCCTGCATACAATTAACCACATTGTTGGTCAATTCTCGAAACGTGCCTTTGGGGGATCAATAAATGACATCCACCATGCATCAGCTGAAGGACTCAAATGAAGCAACTTAGAAGTGTAAGAACTTGTGTAATGTAGTTTGATTGTCATTTCTTACACTGTATACTCTTAAAATTATATATTTGATCCAAGCTCTGTATCATCATATGATAAATAAATAAATAAATAAAATAGTATTACATTTTGGTATTTACAGTTCCCCAGTCCCCGATCCGATGTAAAGCTCTAACATGGTCTCAGGCTAACTGAAAAAGAATAAAAAATAAAAAATAAAAAATAACCTCTTCTGCACAGGTTCAAACAGTTACACAAGAGACCGATGGCCTTTGTAGTCTGGTCCCTTCAACCCCCCACAAACCAACCAGTTACACAGGTTAACAGCAGCCTAACACTACATTTATTCCCTTGTGAAGTACGTTAACAGTCGCTCACAGTTTAAATACGATAATAACATTCGTGCTTGTAATACTATCCGTCACTGAGCCTTTGTATTGCATACAAAAGGGTCAGTGTTCACCATAAAAATCTTTGACATACACCCATTGACAATAAAATTAGCTTTAAGCATAAACTGAAATTATATTTGCTTGATAACTTCTTCCTTTTACTTCAAAGAAGTATTTAGGTATGTCATCATCTTCTGATATTACAATTTTAAAATACCTCCTTAGCGAAAAATGTGGGCACACGTTGACCACATTATTTCTAAAGATACGACATTATTTACGGGTGTAAATGATTTATTCTTATCTTAAATCTGCCTATTGCTTTAACTTTATTTTCTTTTTACGTACACGCAATGATTTATACTTAATTCACTATCTCTCTCTCTCTCTCTCTCTCTCTCTCTCTCTCTATATATATATATATATATATATATATATATATATATATATATATCCTGGAAATGGAAAAAAGAACACATTGACACCGGTGTGTCAGACCCACCATACTTGGTCCGGACACTGCGAGAGGGCTGTACAAGCAATGATCACACGCACGGCACAGTGGACACACCAGGAACCGCGGTGTTGGCCGTCGAATGGCGCTAGCTGCGCAGCATTTGTGCACCGCCGCCGTCAGTGTCAGCCAGTTTGCCGTGGCATACGGAGCTCCATCGCAGTCTTTTAACACTGGTAGCATGCCGCGACAGCGTGGACGTGAACCGTATGTGCAGTTGATCGACTTTGAGCGAGGGCGTATAGTGGGCATGCGGGAGGCCGGTTGGACGTACGGCCGAATTGCTCAACACGTGGGGCGTGAGGTCTCCACAGTACATCGATGTTGTCGCCAGTGGTCGGCGGAAGGTGCACGTGCCCGTCGACCTGGGACCGGACCGCAGCGACGCACGGATGCACGCCAAGACCGTAGGATCCTACGCAGTGCCGTAGGGGACCGCACCGCCACTTCCCAGCAAATTAAGGACACTGTTGCTCCTGGGGTATCGGCGAGGACCATTCGCAACCGTCTCCATGAAGCTGGGCTACGGTCCCGCACACCGTTAGGCCGTCTTCCGCTCACGCCCCAACATCGTGCAGCCCGCCTCCAGTGGTGTCGCGACAGGCGTGAATGGAGGGACGAATGGAGACGTGTCGTCTTCAGCGATGAGAGTCGCTTCTGCCTTGGTGCCAATGATGGTCGTATGCGTGTTTGGCGCCGTGCAGGTGAGCGCCACAATCAGGACTGCATACGACCGAGGCACACAGGGCCAACACCCGGCATCATGGTGTGGGGAGCGATCTCCTACACTGGCCGTACACCACTGGTGATCGTCGAGGGGACACTGAATAGTGCACGGTACATCCAAACCGTCATCGAACCCATCGTTCTACCATTCCTAGACCGGCAAGGGAACTTGCTGTTCCAACAGGACAATGCACGTCCGCATGTATCCCGTGCCACCCAACGTGCTCTAGAAGGTGTAAGTCAACTACCCTGGCCAGCAAGATCTCCGGATCTGTCCCCCATTGAGCATGTTTGGGACTGGATGAAGCGTCGTCTCACGCGGTCTGCACGTCCAGCACGAACGCTGGTCCAACTGAGGCGCCAGGTGGAAATGGCATGGCAAGCCGTTCCACAGGACTACATCCAGCATCTCTACGATCGTCTCCATGGGAGAATAGCAGCCTGCATTGCTGCGAAAGGTGGATATACACTGTACTAGTGCCGACATTGTGCATGCTCTGTTGCCTGTGTCTATGTGCCTGTGGTTCTGTCAGTGTGATCATGTGATGTATCTGACCCCAGGAATGTGTCAATAAAGTTTCCCCTTCCTGGGACAATGAATTCACGGTGTTCTTATTTCAATTTCCAGGAGTGTATAATGTGTTTGTTTACAGGAGTAAGAGAGAGAGAAGGAGACAGAGAGAGATAGTGAATTAAGTATAAATCATTGCATGTAAGTAGAAAAAATAAAGTTAAAGCAATAGGCAGATTTAAGATAAGAATAAATCATCTACAAACTTAAATAATACCTTATCTTTAGAAATAATGTGATCAACGGGTGCCCACATTTTTCGCTAAGGAGGTATTTTAAAATTGTAATATCAGAAGATGATGAATTTAGTATACTTTACATTTGTCACTGTTTCATTACAAGATGCGAACCATATCTGGGAGAAGAACTGAGAGACCAAGCTACGATTCTTTCTTCTAACAGCGATCCTTGCGATAAATTTTCTCCGTCTCGTCCTGTCAGATAAATCATATTAATTACTTTATTTCTTCAGTTGATGTTCCTGTGTAGCCCATAGTGTTTGTTTTACATGACTCTGTTCGTGCCTTTTGCACGAAGAATAAATGTGAGTTACTGCTTTATTGCAGACCCTGTCACTGGTTTTTTAAAGCCTAGTATTTACCATAGCTAGTGTTCTACAAGGTACAGTATGCCATTGCCGTTCTCCAACCTGAGAACCCGTTTTCCGTATTTGGAAATTCTTTCACGTAACCAGAGTCGACCAACAGAGGAGTCGAAGCTAGAACTTTTGCTTATTAACAAGAAGTTTGAATATCTAACAGTGATCAGTACTGACAAAATTTGGAAATTAAAACTACTTGTTGATGATTCACTTTTCAGAAGAACCATTGTCTTGTGTAAAGGATGCCGTAAATACAAATTCCACAACAAGGACCCAGCTCAATGACTTTTGGAATCTTGTTGTCACTTATTTTCTACTCGTAAGAAAAGTAAACTGTCATTTGTTTACGCATTATATCATTTTTTGACGACAGTATATACCTTCGTATAATGGGCGATAAAAAAGTTTCAATTCTATGGCCGTACGTAGCAGAACGAGTATGACAATCAGGAAAAATCTCCGTGTGCATTCAGGTAATGACCCAACCTACGCATCAAGTTGAAGGTACCCGTTTGCTAAAACATCGTGTCCTGCTCTGTGAAAAAGTCCGTAACTGCCTGTTCGTACGATAGGAATCTCGACGCTTCAAGGCCTTTTTTAAGGAACCGAAGGCGTGATAATCGCATAGGGAGAGAGACCAGAATTATGGGCGGTTGATCGAGTGTCTCCCACTTTAGTTGGCGTTACTTCAGGGCTACCTTCGCAATAGGAGGACGTGCGTTGACACGAGGCAGCAGCAGCCCTTAATGCAGCATTATGTAATGGTGGTTTCGATGGACATGCTGCCCGACACACATTCATTCGCCGATGGGTGTTCATCTGTGTTTATCCTTCGGCAGCCAAGAGAAGTGTTTGTACGCATTTGGTAGTAACGTCGACATAGTTCACATTTCCGCATTTACCGCATACACGTCGGAAAGACATGAATCTTCATTGACCTCTTGCCTGTATGTCGGTGCTTATATACCCACATCGGATTAGCGCTATATGCCATGTAAGCTGCAGCAGCACCCTCGAATGGAAACTTTTTGATCGTCCGTTAAAAATAATGGTGCAGTACGGAATCAGTAGGATAAGATCGGGAATCTCCACCAGTGAAGTGTTTCAGTTAAAGAATAAGTAAAAGTAGCCACCAACAATCTTCGAAAAGAACGATCACCCATCAGACGTGAATACTATAGGCAACCCGGCTGACACACAGGTGCAAAAACGAAGATATGCTGGCACGCGAACTATCGCTGCCTACTAGTTGCTAGATACTGACATTGTGCAGATGCCGTTAATGAACTTTTGCGCGTGTTTAATCTGATGATGAGCTGTTAGGCTGGGTAACTAGCCTCTTCTACGTTCCACTGGCCGACTTCCAGTGGTACCAGCAAAGTTATCTGCAGCTCCATAGATTTTCCTGCTCGTAGAATGTTTCCTTTCACATTGTGGAGCTTTCTGACGGATCCGAATATCTGTAGCTTCTTACACCTGTGGTACATGACAAACAGATCCTCGTTATCCTTACCAAAGCATCTGTAATCATAGCGTCCTACGCTCAATATGAACTGATTAAGAGTAACGCACATCCGCCGATATGAGGAGGATGCAAGTCCTATAAAAGTATTATCGAAGGTATTTACAGTAAAATTTTTGATTTCAGTTGCCTTTGCTCTATTGTGGTCGTTTCATTGCGCATATACGATGGACGTTTCTACCATTTTCTCATTCTTTGTCTGATCTATATACCACTAGAGTATCTGGATTATTTCACTCAGACTCAATACCTTTAGCTGTTCTATTATAGTATCGACGCCTTCTCGACTGAGATGACGATATATTTGCAACTATATCGGGTGAAAACTTCTACAGTAGCTACATGAGTGAAAGTGATGTTGCGGCCTTAGAGGTACCGCTTTCTTCAAGTGAGCAGCGTGGTTTTATTGTATCACTTAAGGCGATAGTTCCTCAGTTCGCGAAGGCCACGACCTGTTACCTTCCCTATACTTCGACTGCCGGAGCTTGTGCACAGTCTGTAATCACCTTGTCATTGACATGCCGTTAAACTGTACTTTTTCTCATCCCTTCAAGTGAACAGCGCGTCACTCTGAAATTATACCGACGACTTCAGTCCATGTAAATTTAAGGAGAACAGGGAAAATTAGTCCATGCGCTAAACTGGTTCTGCTATCTCAGTACTGTAAGCCATCTGTTTAAAGCGGCATTCCGGAATTGTTACCGACAAAAACTTGGAACTGATTCTACAGATGAGGCAGCTTCTGTACTATATGTTAGTTTTTCTAATACTTGCCTTCGGTCAGTGTGGAGTGTCTGGCAGACAAAGAGAAAAGAAAAAAACTGTCCGCAGGAGATCGATAAAATAATCAATCTTAGCAATTTATAGACCATCGAATAAGAGTCATGATTATTCTCGTCGATCATGCATATGAAAACTGAGGCCTTTTGAGAAAGAGAAGAGCCAATACAAACCGAAATTATGTTACGCACTTTTGTGTCAAAATTATTTTCGTAAAACCTTATATCATGAGGTAATAATATAGAGCACATAGAGCAACTTTCGATGCGAACTGAGCATTACCGCACTTTTTCTCACAGTGAAGACATTCTTGGCAAATTGCAGTGATTAGGGTCAAACAGACTCTGCCGCTCTGAGTCATATAATATCGGCATGTACAAAGCACAAGGAAGCAGAACAAGTACGGTTCAGGAAACCAGATGAAAGAGGTATCCCGTAGCTAATAGTGTAGGCTCCTTACTCTTAAGATTCGGAGTAAATAAGGACGATTTGATGGTGGAATACTAAAAAGAAGCTGATGTACAGATACGGAGTGATATGTACGTAAATACACTTCCCTCAAATAATCTTATGGAATATGCCAGTTGTTGGGAAATGCACATACAGGGTGGTCCATTGATCGTGACCGGGCCAAATATCTCACGAAATAAGAGTCAAACAAAAAAACTGCAAAGAACGAAACTTGACTAGCTCGAAGGAGGAAACCAGATGGCGATATGGTTGCCTCGCTAGATGGCGCTGCCATAGGTCAAATGGATATCAACTGCGTTTTTTAAAATAGGAACCCACATATTTTATTACATATTAGTGTAGTACGTAAAGAAATATTAATGTTTTAGTTGGGCCACTTTTTTCGCTTTGTGATAGATGGCGCTGTAATAGTCACAGACATATGGCTCACAATTTTAGACGAACAGTTGGTAACAGGTAGGTTTTTTAAATTAAAATACAGAACGTAGGTACGTTTAAACATTTTATTTCGGTTGTTCCAATGTGATATATGTACCTTTGTGAACTTATCACTTCTGAGAACGCATGCTCTTACAGCTTGATTACCTGTAAATACCACATTAATGCAATAAATGCTCAAAATGATGTCCCTCAACCTCATTGCATTTGGCAATATGTCTAATGACATTCGTCTCAACAGCGAGTAGTTCGCCTTCCGTAATGTTCGCACATGCATTGACAATGCGCTGACGCGTGATGTAAGGTGTTGTCGGTGGATCACAATAGCAAATATCCTTCAACTTTCCCACAGAAAGAAATTCGGGGACCTCAGATCCGGTGAACGCGCGGGCCACGGTATGGTGCTCCGACGACCAATCCACCTGTCATGAAATATACTATTCAGTACCGCTTCAACTGCGCGCGAGCTATGTGACGGACATCCATCATGTTGGAAGTACATCGCCATTCTGTCATGCAGTGAAACATCTTGTGGTAATACAATACGTTGGAAATCAGCATACATTGCACTATTTAGATTGCCATCGATAAAATGAGGGCCAATTATCCATCCTCCCATAATGCCGCACCATACGTTAACCCGACAAGGTCGCTGATGTTCCAAATGTCGGAGCCATCGTGGATTTTCCGTTGCCCAATAGTGCGTATTATGCCGGTTTAGGTTACCGCTGTTGGTGAAAGACGCTTCGTCGCTAAAAAGAACGGGTGCGAGAAATCTGCCATCGTCCCGTAATTTCTCTTGTGCCCAGTGGCAGAACTGTACACGACGTTCAGAGTCGTCGCCATGCAGTTCCTGGTGCTTGGAATATGGCACGGGTCCAATAGATGTTGATGTAGCATTCTCAACACCGACGTTTTTGAGATTCCCGACTCTCGCGCAATTTCTCTGCCGCTGATGTGCGGATTAGCCGCGACAGCAGCTAAAACACCTACTTGGGCATCATCATGTCGTGGTTGACGTTTCACATGTGGCTGAACACTTCCTGTGTCCCTAAATAACATGACTGTCCGGCGAACGGTCCGGATACTTGGATGAAGTCGTCCAGGATACCGAGCATACATAGCACACGCCCGTTGGGTATTTTGATCACAACAACCATACATGAACCCGATATAGACCTTTTCCGCAATTGGTAAATGGTCCATTTTAACACGGGTTATGTATCACGAAGCAAATACCGTCCACACTGGTGGAATGTTACGTGATACCACGTACTTAAAAGTTTGTGACTATTACAGCGCCATCTATCACAAAGCGAAAAAAGTGGTCCTACTAAAACATTCGTATTTCTTGACGTACTACACGAATATATAATAAAAATGGGGGTTCCTACTTAAAATAAACGCAGTTGATATCCGTTTATCCTGTGGCAGCGCCATCTAGCGTACCATCCATAGCGCCATCTGGTTTCCCCCTTCATGCTAGACAAGTTTCGTTCTTTGTAGTTTTTTCGTTTGAGGCTTATTTCGTGAGATATTTGGCCCGGTCATGATCTACGGCCCACCCCGTATACTCGTTTATATTTCTATATGCAGAGTCAAGTTTTTGCACTTCTGCATACTTTTTTATTTTAGAATTTGTCTTTGTATGTGTAGACTCAAATTATACCAAAAAAGATGTTCCAAATAGAACTATTCCAATGAAACTAAGTGGTTCCAGAGATATTTTCAAGTTCTAAACATCTACGATGACTGCAGCGACTCAGCAGACTGAAGCGATGAATCGAAATTTTCACCAAGACCGGGATTCGAACCCGAGTGTCCCGCTCAGTATGATGATGCGCTAACCTCCGCACAGTGGCTTTGTAGCACTGCATGGACTAACTTAGCACGGGTCCCTCCTCAATCCAGATTCCCATGAACACCAAATTCGACTTTAGGGAGAATACCAATTGGGCTGAGGCGTGAATGAGAATTTGGATGGATGAGGGATGTGTGCTAGGGTAGTCCATGCAGTGATGCAGAGCCCCTGTGTCAGTGTAGCGTAGTGGTTAGCGGATGTGGCTAATGAGCAGGAGACCCGGGTTCGCATCCCAGCCTTAATACAAATTTTGATTTCACACTTCAGTTTGTATTGGGAAACTATTCTAAGAATAGACTTGAGTGTAATTTAATAATGACTGTAATTAGCTTGCCTTATTGTACTGTCCTATCCACAATACTGAACTTACTCTGTCAGTTTACGTTAGCTCGAAGTTTTATGTTAACTCTGTACAGGTTCGAATCCTGCCTTGGGCATGGATGTGTGTGATGTCCTTAGGTTAGTTAGGTTTAATTAGTTCTACGTTCTAGGCGACTGATGACCTCAGAAGTTAAGTCGCATAGTGCTCAGAGCCATTTGAACCATTTGAACTCTGTACAGTAATAGTTATTGCTCGCTCTGTGGTCAATGATGCAATGTACACTGCTGGCCACCGTACATGCAACACCAAGAAAGACAAAAGGTAGCACAACAAAATTTATTTTGTAGATAACGTGTTGACCAAGTATCAAATGATTACGTTTACAGACGTCTGTGACATGTGGTTCCTGCCAGAATCAGTAGCCAGAGTAGCCGCCATTGCTGGAGATCACCGCTGCCACACATCTCGGCATTGAGTCAAAGAGACGTTGCATGTGTTCCTGGGGTACAGCAGCCCAAGCAGCTTCCACACGTTGCCAAAGATCATCTGGTGTGGCAGCTGGGGATGTAATCTGGGTCACTCGTTGAGCAACCATGGACCACATGTTTTCTATCGGCGAAAGATCCGGAGAGCGAGCCGGCCAGGGAAGCAATTCAATCTGGTTATTGACGAAGAACCTTTGGATAATGCGTGCCACGTGTGGTCGCGCATTATCCTGTTGAAATATGGCTGTGGCCGAGCCCTGAAGGTAAGGAAGGACAACTGGCTCCAGCACCTCGGATATGTAGCGCCGGCTATTTAAAGTACCGGCAATGCGTACTAGAGGCGTGCGAGAATAATATCCAATACCGCCCCATACCATAATACACGGTGCAAGACCAGTGTGGCGGTGCATAATGCAGCTGTCCAACATCCTCTCTTCACGGTGTCTCCACACTCGAATCCGACCATCGTGGTGCTGCAGACAGAAGCGTGCCTCGTCAGTAAAGACAACGTCATTCCATTCTGCCGTCCACATCCGTCTGTCATCACACCATTGGCGACGGAGACGTCTGTGGTTCTGCGTCAATGGTAGACGAAGCAATGGACGTCTTGCGGACAGACCACTCTGCTGTAAACGGCGTCGAATGGTACGCGCAGACACTGGATGATGCGTTACAGACGCAATGTGCTGTGCTATGGTTCGGGATGTCACTGAGCGATCCGTCACTGCCATGCGCACAATTTGCCTATCAGCACGTGCAGTGGTGCACCGAGGTGAATGCGATCGACCACGTCGGTCCGTCGTACCCTCCAGCATCCGACGGTCACATATCCGCATTACAGTTGTTTGGGTTCGTCCAACACGACTAGCGATTTCTCTGTATGATAATCCACAATCTCGGTAAGCCACTATCCTTCCTCTGTCGAACTCGGATACTTGATCAAAAGATGTTTGCTGTTTTCTACGAGGCATAACTGATCGTCTTGTGAAACAACCACAAGGTAAACACTCGTCGAAATCGCCAAGCCTTAAATGGCGCTATGAGGTGGCGCCACAGGCGCGCGTGATGTGCGTCTGCGCTGAAATTCTAATCAGTTGCATATCTCGTCGCTGCAAACTCATGGTGTAAATTTCACTTGATTCGGATGCATCCTTCAGGGTGTTGCATTTACGGTGGCCAGCAGTGTATTCCTTAAGGCAAAATAAAGACATGAAAAATTACAGTAATACTATTCTCGAGTAATAGCGTCGTCGAAAAGTTTCGACAAGTTTTCTGACCTATTTTGTCTGCGTAAGCTTTCAATAGCTTGAGTTTGAAGATGGTGCCAAATATTTATCCGATCGCTTAGAGTTTCGCTGCCTCAATTTCCCTTGCAAGAGCGAGGGGTGATATTCCCGACGTGTCCGTTTCCACTGCGCGGCCTCCACCGTGGCTGCAGGGCCTCGATTGCCAGCGGGCTATTGCTGCCTGCCTGCTGTCTGCTGCGGCGGCCTCGCGCGCCCCGTTAGGCCACGAGGTTCTTCCTTATTTTCCTCTGGATCTGCAGTAAGCTAGCTGCGTCTAGCAAACGCCCAGTGCTGGGCTGTACAGACTACAACATCTTTGAACACCTCTGTTCCAATCTTTGTGATGTACAAAGAAGCTACCAAACTATGACAGTTTCTCCTCTAGTAAGCATTGTTGTGATATTCCGCCGACCTTCCACTGCTGGTCTGTTTTTGTTTTTCCTATATTCATCGTAGTAGGCATAGTCTTATCAGCCTATATACCTCCTAGACACCTTGGGGAAGACATTTTAAATACTGTTTCGTTGCAGGCAACGGAGTATCATGCGTTGATGGCAGTTAGAGTTCCGACAGGGGAGATCCGCACAGAATGCCCTACACCTGGCTGCCGAACTTACGCTCTCGTCAACCTGCAGTAGTGTTTTGGATGTCATGGTGAGACAGCAGGACTTACGACAGCCTGTGGTGGCCTGCACTTTTCTCCCGATTGCGGGAGATGCAGAGTTCTGGATCAAAATAATGGTTCAAATGGTTGAAAAGGCTCTGAGCACTATGGGACTTAACATCTGAGGTCATCAGTACCCTAGAACTTAGAAATACTTAAACGGAACCAACCTAAGGACATCACACACATCCATGCCCGAGGCAGTATTCGAACCTGCGACCGTAGCGGTCGCACGGTTCCAGACTGAAGCGCCTAGAACCGCTCGGCCACTCCGACCGGCTGTCCTGGATCGCTACACGGCTGTCTGAGAGATTACACTGAGGTGAAAAAAAAAAAAGAAAAAAGTAGTGGGATAGTGATATGCACGTATACATATGGCGATGTTATCACGTGTGCAAGATATAAAAGGGCAGTGCATTAGCATGGCTGTCTTTTATACGCAGGTGATTCACGTGAAGAGCCGTTCGACGTGATTATGGGTGGACGACGGGAATCAACAGACTTTCAAAGCGGAATGGTAGTTGGAGCTAGACGCAAGAGGCACTGCATTTCGAAAATCGTTAGAAAATGCAGTACGCCGAGACTCACAGTCAAGAGTGTGCCGCGCGTAGTGGCCGCGCAGTTAGAGGCGCCATGCTACTGATTGTGTGGCCGCTCCCCCCCCCCCCTTCCCCCCCTCCGCCGGAAGTTCGAGTCCTCCTTCGGGCATTGGTGTGTGTGCTGCTCTTAGCATAAGTTAGTTTAAGTAGTGTGTAAGTCTAGGGATCGATGTCCTCAGCAGTTTGGTGCGTTAGCAATTCACACACATTTGAACATTTTTCAATAGTGTGCCGAGAATATCAAATCTCAGGCATTGCCTCTCACCACGGACAAAGCAGTGGCCTACTGCCTTCACTTAACGACACAGAGTAGCTGCTTTTGCGTTGTCAGTGCTAACAGACAAGTAACGCAGCGTGAAATAACCGCAGAAATCAATGTGGGACGTACGACGAACGTATCCGTTAGGAGAGTGCGCCGACATCTGGCGTTAATGGGCTATGGCAACAGACGACCCGAGTGACTTTGCTTATACCACGATATCGCTGCAGCGCCTTCCATGGGCGCCTCTCCTGGGCTCATAACGTTATCGGTTGGACGCTAGACGACTGGAAAATTGAGGCCTGTTCAGGTGCATCCCGATTTCAGTTGGTAATAGCTGATGTTAGGATTCGCGTGTGGTGCAGGCCCCACGAAGCCGTGGACCGAAGTTGCGGTAAGGCACTGTGCAAGCTGCTGGTAGCTCCAAAATGGGGTGAGCTGTGTTTTACGTGGAATGGGCTGGGTATTCTGGTCCAGCTCAAACGATCATTGACCATCTGCAGCCATTAATGGACTTCATGTTCCCTGACAACGATGTAATTTTTATGGATGACAATGCGCCATGTCACCAGGCCACAATTGTTCACCATTGGTTTGAAGAACATTCTGGACCATTAGATCACCCGACATGAATCCTAGCGAACTATTTATCGGACAAAATCGGGAGGTCAGTTCGAGCACAAAATCCTGCACCGTCAACACTACTGCAATTATGCACAGCTATAGAGGCAACGTGGCTCATTATTCCGTCGACTCGTTGAGCCCCTGTCACGTCAAGCTGCTACACTACACCGGGAAAAGGAGGCATCCCATGACTTTTGTTACCTCAGTGTATTGTAGGCATCGAGCGGTAGGGCGTCCTCGAGAGAGACTGTAACCAAGGAGTAACAAAGGAAGTCCCCAGGGCTCAGTATGCGGCCTCGTCCTCTGGGACGTGAACATGGAGGTGCTGCTGCAGTCCCTGCAGGAGGAAGCAGCCAGTTGGGTGCTGTTGGTTACGCCTGATGACCCTCTGAACTTCGTAAAAGGTAACAGGAGTCACCAATTGGAGAACATATGCCGCACATTCATAGACATTCTAACAGAATAGTGCTACACAACCGAATTTGTTGCAGCAGTGCATAAATCTAATTTTATATTGTTCAAAATGACTCCAAACACTATGGGACTTAACATCTGATGTCATCAGTCACATAGACTTAGGACTACTTAAACCTAATTAACCTATGGACATCACACACATCCATGCCTGAGGCAGGATTCGAACCTGTGACCGTAGCGGCAGCGCAGTTCCGGACTGAAGCTCCTAGAACCACTCGGCCATTTTATATTGCTAAAAAGCAACACTAAGAATAATCGACTCTGCCGTGCAGATAGCAACTGTATGCAAGTACTCAGGATTTTATCTGGACCAGAGTTAGCACTTCATGTCTCACATAGAGCAAGTTCGTGAAAAAGCCCTGACTGTGTTCTTTAAATTGGTAAGCATTTGACAAGGAAGGTTCCATCTTCCTCCTCAAACAGTCAGGCTGAATCATGGAAGTCTTCCTGCACCTGTGCTAGTTTATGGATCTATTTTGTAGGCGAATAGGCCTACCGTGGCTGTGAGTACAGGTCGAAGGAACATACGAATAAAATCTGTAAGCACCTTTGGCACTTCGCCAAGATATAGGTTTGTGTAATTCTTCAGGCTTTCCCGGTAATCTCCTGACTTCTTGAGGTACCGAGTGTTCTGGCGGATTCAACGTCGTCCGTGCACAATCTTCCGACGACGCGACTCGTTATTTTCGTCAGGGGCTGCCTGAGATCCTCAGGTAGCACCTGATGAACACTATCAGAATAGCGCGCATGGACGACACTAGTATCCGGTAAAACACCAGAAATCTGGAGATGTAAGATGAGTTACTAATTATCATGGGGCTCTGTCTGTTAGATTTGTTAATTTGGCTATATGCAGCTAACTATTGGCCTCAGAAAAGAAATTTTGATAAGATACGGGATATTTCGTGGAAGTCTTTTCGAAGCAATGGAGATATTAGAGAGGAAGTGCTTAATATACGGCAAACGCAGTGGAACTCCTCTGCTACTGCTAGACAACTTTCATAAATTATTCCAAATGAGAGGCAAAGGTTAAAAATAAAACATTCCAGTCCAACTAAGCGTCTAGTACACCTTCTTACAGGCCATGGGCCATATCACTTATAGTTACACAGGCTAGGCAAACGGGACGCGGAATGGCATGAGTGTGGTGCCCGTTCTGGTTAAAGAGCTGAGTGTATACTATTTGCGTGTCCTGCTCTTTAGAGGCAGCGGAAACCTACGGAAGACAGTTAGGAAAACAGAACATGATACTATTCCTTGTTAATCCTGACAGGCTACGTATCAAATCCTGTGTACACTCGATGATGTAATATCTAATAGAACAGAAAAATAATATCTGGAACTGCGGAGGTAACTCATTACTGCCATTAATATAGCTGGCACGGTGAATCCGGCTCCCGGTCGCTCGTTGAGTAACTAAGAACGAGACGAAGATGATTCAGTGCTGTAATACACTAGGAAGTTGACCTAATTGTAATTTAATATTAGTATCTTGACAGATAATAGTAATAAATTCAATTAAAAAAGTATTATGTTATTTTATAATAGTAAGTGATGATTCGCCAGTTGCTGATGTAAGAAATAGTGTTAACTGTTGGTATATGCAAGTAAAATACATATGATAACAACTTGTTTTTAAATAATACATAAAAGGTTAAAACCCATAAATGAAGGAATAAAAATAAATGAGATGTTTTACACAGGCTGTTCTTCCAAGTATGAGGTGCGCCGGCACGGTAGCTCAGCGTGTTCGGTCAGAGGGTTAGCTGCCCTCTGTAATAAAGAAACTGAGTTAATCAATCAACAAAGAACTTAAACGGATGTCTTACGACGTCCGCCCCGAGCAGATGCAACGAACAGAAGCGAACAAAATGAAATTGAAAAAAAAAAAAAAAGGTGCAGCAGCATGTGCTGCCTCATACTGACTTCCACCATCTGGTATCCCAAGCTGAACCGCAAATGACGCTAGTGGTCTATCGCTGTCTTGAGACTCGCAAAATCTTTAGTTTATGATCAGCATTGTGCTTGTAAGTTCAGTTACTGGTGGCCTGAGAATGAGACTTAATTATTCTAACATTGAAGACACGAAGGAATTAATGATATTAGCTGCCAGTGGGCACTGATTTAAATCAATAAGAATAGTTGAAAATTTGTACTGGACCGGTATTCGAACCCAGGTTTCCCGCTTACTGGCCAGCTGCGCTGACCACTGCGCCATCCGGACACAATGGTCATCGCAACTGCTCGGACTACCCTGGCATGCCGCCTGTCAGACACAAATTTTCAACTTTTCTACACACAACTGTGTAGTGCCCATTGCTCATTATCTTCCTTACTCGCTCAGTCCGGACCTGCGCGACTGCTACGGTCGCCGGTTCGAATCCTGCCTCGGGCATGGATGTGTGTGATGTCCTTAGGTTAGTTAGGTTTAAGTAGTTCTAAGTTCTATGGGACTCGTGACCACAGATGTTAAGTCCCATAGTGCTCAGAGCCATTTGAACCATCTTCATTACTCGCAGCATTTCGCCTATTACTGTGAGAGTTCGGGCATAGCTTGCATCCACACTGAAGTGATCAATCGGTCGTCCTCACTTGGTTATACATCTGGTGTCTCTTCTTTCGGACTTGTCCGAAAGAAAATACATCACATATACAGGGTGACAGTTATTGAACTATATGAAATAAAATCGTCATAACTTCTGAACGGTTCGCATTAGGACTTTCAAACTGCACAGTTGGCCTGGGGCATGATGGGAATTGTTTGGTTTGGTTTTGCGACGAAGCCCACTTTCATCTGGATGCATTCGTCAATAAGCAAAATTGGCACATTTAGGGGATTGAAAATCCGCATTTCGTGATTGAGAGGTAATTCACTCTCAGCGGGTGTCTGTGTGATGTGCAGTGCCCAGTCACAGAACAATCGGTGGGATATTCCTCGATGACACTGTGACTACCAAGCGGTACGTGAAGGTTTTGAAAGATGACTTCATCCCCATTACCCAAAGTGACCCTGTTTTCGACAAAATGTGATACATGCAAGACGGAGCTCGACCCCATCGAAGCAGGAGAGTGTTTTCTGTCCTGGAGGAGCACTTTTGGAACCCAGAGACCACTGACATGGTCCACGACTGGCCGCCATGTTCTCCAGATATGAACACATGCGGTTCCTTTTTGTGGAGCTACAATAAAGATAAGGTGTACAGCGATAACATCACAACCATTGCTGAACTGAAAACAGCCGCCCGCATCTCGTGGTCGTGCGGTAGCGTTCTCGCTTCCCACGCCCGGGTTCCCGGGTTCGATTCCCGGCGGGGTCAGGGATTTTCTCTGCCTCGTGATGGCTGGGTGTTGTGTGCTGTCCTTAGGTTAGTTAGGTTTAAGTAGTTCTAAGTTCTAGGGGACTGAGGACCATATATGTTAAGTCCCATAGTGCTCAGAGCCATTTGAATCATTTTTGAAAACAGCCATCCCGGAGGTCATCGACAGCACCGATGTTCCGACACTTCAGCGGGTCATGCAGAATTTCACTATTCGTCTGCGCCACATCATCGCCAATGATCGCAGGCATATCGAACATGTTATAACCTAAATCCGAACATCTGTAGTGACTTTTACATGTTGAATCAAGTGTGTGCGCGCCGTGGTTTGTAACTAATTTACGTTTTGCTTCGTATAGTTCGATAGTTGTCTCCCTGTATGTTCTGACATTGCCTGCATATGAATTAATAAGTATTAAAGGAACGCAGCTGCATGGGTAGTCAAATTGAGTTAGATGAACTGAAAAATTAAATAAAATATTGATCTCCACGTTTCCAAGAGGTACTTTTAAAAGCTATGCTTTAACCTAACAATATTGAGTGTATGTCTCGTAGCTATCGAAACTCATTCGCCTTCGTATCGTAATTACAATTTTAAACAAATACCTGTTAATAGCTTCTCTAGTTAGAATTTCTACAGTATTTCCTATTTATGAATGGCATAACCCAGTTACCCAGCAGCCAGTTCGAGTGGATTGTAGCGGTTCAAACATCGTCCGACAAACCAGATTGGGTTTTTTGCGATTCCTCTAAATCGCTTAAGGATCCTAGGAAATGGCGTGGCCGATCTGCTTTCCTATCTTTCCACTATCCGCAACTGTTCTGTGTCCTTAATGACCTCGTCGCCAAAGGAACATTAAACTTTAATCTTTCTTCCTTTTTTTAAATTTTGAGCGTATGGTCATTGACAATAATAAACAATTCTAAATAAATTTTGCACTACTCTCATGAGTTTCAAAATTTGTGCGTGTGTTTTTATATTTATTTATCGAAAACTCTTTATCAATACTCTTTTTGATCACAGGAGATCGTCACGTACATTCACCTGCACAGTGGTATTACAAATAAACCTGCGTTTTTTAGTCACTTAACTCCAGGAATGATCCTCAGCATGAGATGTTTCTCACCGAATTGGTGTGCACCACAGCGACTTCCTTCAAACATTCAGTGGCTATCGGGAGACAAAAACTGTTGAAGATCTCTCTCGTAGTATCCCACTTGCGGTCAAAAACGTTATCTGGCGACCGCGACTTTCAGACTGTGTCCCACACAATAGAACACGAGAGTGGAACTGCTAAAATCAACACGTGCGCCCTTTTGCAAGTAATGGTAGGGCTGCGTAGACTCGGACGGTACACATCCATTCCTATATGATCAGTCTGGCATATAGGAGTCCATTAGGTACCAACACTGCCGCCTCCATAGCTGATTGGTCAGCGTGACAGAATGCCATGTGAGGGGTTCCAGGTTTGATTCCCGGCTGGATCAGAGATTTTTCTCCACTCGGGGAGTGGGTGTTGTGTTGTCTTCATCATCACATCGTCCTCATCGACACGCAAATCGCTGAAGTGGCTTCAACTAAAAATGATTGCACCAGACGACCGATCCACCCCATGGGAGGCCCGACCCACATGACATTTACATTTATTTATGAACAACAGCACAAACTCCCACCACCGTGCTGGGCGAAAAGGGTGAGCAACGAGACATCCAGAACGGACTCTGTCTCAGTGGCGTCGTGTTTCCTTCATTGATAAGTGTGGGATTTGTCTGCCACTTCATGATCGCCATACAAAGGTGTGGAGACGGCCATGTACCAGTCCACGTCTCAGCCATGCGTTTACATGGGCTGAGAAGGGAAGAGGTCCACTTAAGTAGTCAGACGGTTCTGGTAGCCATCGAAAAAGGAGAGAGCCGATTTGGGGTTAACGTCCTTTTGACATCGAGGTCATTAGAGCCAGAGTACGAGCTCGCACTGTTTCAGGTATAGGTAGTGAAGCTGGCAGTGCTATTTCAAAGAAACCATCCCTGCATATGCCTGGAGCTTTATAGGAAAATCACCTGTATCAGCATAGCCAGACGCGGATTCGAACCATCGACCTCCTGAATGTGAGTCCAACATGCTACCTTCGAAAATTCAATGGTTATCGGGAGAAAAAGCTGAAGGCTGTGTACTTTCGGTAGAGGGTCTTCCAACCTATTATCCAACCCTACAGTCAACATTTAGATTCAAAGTTCGTCTTTCAAGAAAAGACACACTTGTCGGCACCTTCTCCCTGAAGCCAGGTCTCTACCGACAGTAGTAATCTATGACTGAGCGTTCTAGAGGCCAGTTCTAATTGAGTTTGTCTTCGCAGGTAACGTGCTTATTCACTGGACGATCTAAGGAAGGACTCCGTCGAAGAGTGGAACTGGCTTCAGTGGCAGCGTTTCAGCCACATAGTGGACAGTACGTTAAGGAGGATTCATGCATTTTACAATGAACGGGAAGAAACGACAGCGTATTGCACCACGGTACCACAAAAGCCCGCTGTAATGTGTATTTATTTACAGTCAAACAGTTCGGTCAAGTGACCATCTTCAAGTCACCGAAGCCATTATACAAGATTAAAGCAAGTTTTCTTCGCGTGAAGTACATAACTGTTAACGGTTGCACACATCTGCCGCTTGTACATGCGTACATTATCTTACACGCTTCTTTATTATCCACTAAGTCCACATATCGACAGTTCATTAGACTTTTCAGCATACTGTCTCATCAAAATCGAATAACGTTCTTTAAATGCATTCAAAGTGTGCAGTACAGTTTATAGAAAATACTACAGTACTGAATGGTTCCCAGTTGAACATTTTGTCATACATACAGGGTGATTATAGTTAAACTTTCAAACCGCTGTAGAAATAACATCACTGGTCATAATGACGTCGAATTGCAACGGAATATTATCGGAGAAGGTGGAAAACGTGTGGCAGAAGAAAATGAATGGTTACAAAATGCAGCATTAGATGGCGCTCTAAGCATCATAATTTAATAGTGGTCTACTACAAATGACAAATGAATCATACAAAAACGCCTAATGTGAACGTTTGATGTTAAACAAACTGTATTACTCAGTGTGCATGGGTGTACTGGTGTGATACTGTTAGTTACGTAGGCCCATGCACCACGACAAGGTAATAGCACATAGGATGGGAAAAATCGGTTTTTAATTCTCCTGAGGCCAAAAACCGCAAAAAAGCATCAACCACATCGGTTTTAAATTGTCCTGAGGCCAAAAACCGCATAAAAAGCATCAACCAAAATCTAATCGTATTATTAATTTCCGTGTGACTGGCGCAAAACATGTTCAGTATGCTGTTCACCATTTTCTGCAACAAGTTGAAATCGAGAAACAGCATGTTCCACAACTGATCGAAGTGCTTCAGGGCTTACGTTCAGAAAGTATCGCGCAATGCGTGCCTTCACTGCAGCTAAGTTTGCAGTCGGAACACTGAGCACAAAATCTTTGCGATTGCCCCACAGTCAGAAGTCACACGGATTAAGTTCAGGTATCGGGACGGCTAGGCTCTAGGGAAATGGCGGCTGATAATTCTGGCATTTCCAAAATGGCGCTTCAGCAGCTGCTTAACTGGATTTGCAATGTGCGGAGGTGCGCCGTCTTGCATACAAATTATCCCATTCACACATCCACGCTGTTGGAGAGTTGGAATGACGTGGTTGCGCAAAAGACACACTTAGCGCTTACCAGTGATGGTACAGGTAACAGGACCACAAGCATCTGTCTCTTCGGAAATATGTGGCCCTATGATAAATGATGCCGTAAATCCGCACCACAAAGTGACCTTTTCAGAGTGAAGTGGTACTGATTGATTTACGTGTGGATTTTCCGTTGCCCATATTCAACATTTCTGTGTATTGACATATCTTGTCAGGTGGAAGTGGGCTTCTTATGTCCTCAAAATCTTCCACGGCCAATCATTGTCCACTTCCATGCGGGCAAGAAATTCTAAAGCAAAGGTCTCTCTTGCTGGCAGGTCAACAGGAAACAACTCGTGCTCATGGATAATGTTGAATGGACAGCAAAGAAGGATATTTCGTAGGACTTTACGCACCGTGCTCACAGGTATGTCCAATGTTTGGGCAATTCTCCGTGCACTACACGTTTGCACACTACCACTCGTCTCCTCCTGCACTGCCGTGGCCACTGCTTCCACTGACGTCGGATCAGTTCGTTTCCTCCCTCTACCAATTTGGATGCCAGAAGAATCCATCTTTTCGAATTTACGAATCATTTTCTCCAGACCCACGGCAGTCATCGGACCAACGCCTTTTTTCAAACCCTACAGTGTCCGGACCTTCTGCAGAATGACGTGTGCATAGTTATCATTCTTGTAATGCAGCTTTACAAGCAGAGCGCCATCCTGCATTGAGACAGTCATGGCGAACGTTGGAGACACGAAAGGAGGAAAAACCATGTACACGGCGTGTTTATAGCACTTTCAATGGCTCGTCCGCATGACAGGTGTTTTCATTTACGTATTCAAACACATACAGCGCCATCTGTTGATCAATTTTCATACCCTTTTTTTCTTCTGCCATACGTTTGCCTCCTTCTACGATAATATTCCGTTGCAACCTGACGTAATTCTGACCAGCGATGTTATCTCTACAGCGTTTTGGAAGTTTAACTTTAACTATAATCACTCTGTGTATACAAGATTTTTAAATTGGAATTTAAGTCCCCATTCACTAGGCTCCTTTTCTCCAGTGTCTTGGCAGATACTTGCGGTTTTTATTTTGCAATATGTTGCTGGAGTCAGCCCAAACCAATACTGGTCATCACATCATTCATGCGACATCCAGCGTCGACAGAAAGTGTTGGTTTGTTTCCCGGTACACACAGAAGATTTTTAAAGCCAAATTGTACTTGAGAAGCAGACAGAGTGGTCCAAAGTTAGTCTAATGTTATATTTCATTTGTCGATGTGTATTATCAAGGACAGTAGAAGATTATCCAGTACTCCAGCAGCCACAGAACCGCCTTGGGCCGCGCTACCTGCTACTGCCATGCAGCAGCACTGCTCGGTCGCTGCTGTGTTATTATTCATTCTTCGTGTTTTACTGTTTCAGTTCAAACACATCGATAAAACGAATAACGCAGTGAACTAATTTGGAATCACTATATAGAATGGGGATAATGGAATGCAGTCGAATTAAGTCAGGTGATGCTGAGGGAATTAGATTACGAAATGAGACACTTAAAGTAGTAGATGAGTTTTGCTATTTGGGGGAGCAAAATAACAGATGATGGTCAAAGCAGAGAGGATGTAAAATGTAGACTGGCAATGGCAAGGAAACCGTTTCTGAAGAAGGGAAATTTGTCAACAACGAGTATGGATTTAAGTATCAGGAAGTCGTTTCTGAAAGTATTTGTATGGAGTGTAGTTGAAACGTCCCCTTACAAAAATTAATTAATTACTGTGCTGATAAACCTCTTACATTATTTGATTTTCAAACAGCTGAGCAGAACTGAACGCACTCAGACATTTCGCTCTTTACCTATTCTGATCAACACTAAACTGACACACAATATTTTTAGCGCAACGCAATCTGACTTTCAAAAATCCCTACAAAAGAATGGCCCTGACTAACATTAACCTATACCTTTCACAAATAACTCACCTTACCAAAAATCTTCGTTACTCGAACTACTGCAATACACCGAGCGCCACTACTGCCAGCTAAATAAAAGATTCAAACTACTGAAGGCACTAACTACTGATAGGCATAGTTAGCAAATGAAAGATATTGATAGAGAACAAACAATGTATTTACTTTAATAGTGTTCAAAAGTCATAATATATATAGCAGTTCATGACACCCAGTCTTACAAATTTCAAAACTCCGCCATTTCTCTCCCGACATCCACCACTGCTGGCGGCTCACCTGCAACTGCTCAACGCTACGCGCTGTTAACAGCCAACTGCCCAACACTACAATGGTAGACAACAATGCAAACTAGCCACAGACTGCACACAGCACAGCCAGTGATTTTCATACAGAGCGCTACGTGGCGTTACCAATAAGAAAACCTGAACAGCCTACTTACATAGCCCCCATGCTCCCCACAAAAAATTTTACAAATTGTTTTGGGCAGTGGCCAATACAGATCTGAAAATATTTTTCATAATTACAATAACAAAGAAATCAAATGCACACACTTATTGATACAATGTTGGTCAAAAGCTAAAATTTTCTCACAGTCCATAAAGACAGTCCTGATCATTCATCACAGTAAAACCGCAGTGTTTTTTTTTCTCAAAGTCTGAGCAGTAAAAGAAAATGTACACGGAAGTAGTGGATTTCCAAGCAGTCTTGAAGAAATAGTGTTGTCCTTCCAACGGAAAGACAGTGCTGACTCTTGACATGCAGACAGGTAATGGGCCACACCAGAGCAAACCCACAGCAGAGTCAGTCGAAGTTTTGAAGAATATTGGTAGGTAGGTCATCACAGAGCAGACCCACTGCAGTCCTGGTAGAGATTATGGTATTGGTGGGCTACCAGAGGTGCAGACCCAGTGCAGTCCTTGTAGAAATAATGGTATTGGTGGGCCATCAAAGGTGCAGACCCACTTCAGTCCTTGTAGAGATGGCTAGCAGCCATCTGTTGCGACTGTGCAGGTGCACAATCACCATCAAAGAGTCTTGCGGAGAATATAGCAAGTCCATAAACCACCACTTGTGCACTCATAAAGTTTTTGGAATTGTCCTTAGAACCAGCAATGCTGTTAACCAGTCCCTTGCTGAATTATTAACACACGTGCAAACACTATGAGTCCCTACTTCTCACATATTGTCCATATACTATGACCAACAGAAATGTGTGCAGTGAAATGTAACTTACAAGTTACTTAATTTGATGAACTGGTGTCAATTATAATTTTATAACATAAGAATACAATAACAAAGGTACAACATACATCATTAAAAACATAATAATACAGATAAAATTTGTAGTAATACAGGCTTTACAAAACAATAGAAATAAACATGTACATCAGTGTTACAAGAATTATGACATAAGTACATACATAAAGATCAGAATAACTTTTGAAACATCAACTTCACATATGAACAAAAAAACAGAATAAATAATGTCTAAGCATCTTTACAAGGTAAATAACATATTATCAGAAAAATTCTACAACATAACTCTCATCAGCTAAACACATAAAGACAGGACAAACACAAATAAACAAGGGTACACAAACACATAGCAGAATAACACAGGAGGAAAGGACAGGGTTTGTTTTCAGTGTAACATTTGGTACTGCAGTCCAACCCAAAACTTCATTCCATAGACCTTTCGTCTTATTTCAACATTTGTATCCACCAAAAAAATACTATCCAAGCATGCTTTCTGTATTTAAATGTTCACATATTTCTTACCTCATTATTTATTTTCCATTATCTTACCTCATCATTTATTTCCAAGAAAATCCTACCTAAACCTATTGTCCCTAAACCCTACTTTTTTGTTCATATCCTCTTTCAAAATACTTTTTTGGCCAACCATTTTCTTATAGCTTCTCAATGTATTTCTTCCAATTCATCACAACTCGTTCTCTTATATAGCCTACCCCATCTTAAGCTAACTTAAATCTACTGAGCTCAGATGCTAAACTAGGGGACGAGGCAATGCAGCAGCACAAAACAATTAATACAAACAGCAATGAAAAGAATGCAAATTGGCAAAGCTAGCAGCAGTAAATGTAATAACTTATATCTAAACATGACAAACCCACAAGCAGAAAATATAGTACACTAAAGATAACAACACAGATAAGGGAAATGTATATTCACATCTTAATGTCTATGTAATTAAAGTGGTGCACCACAAAAACTTATTCTATGAAATAAATTACCAAGTACTTGAAAAGAAAATTATGTATGCAGTTCCTGTGAAGGGAAATGTCTCTTTGTGCTCCCTCATTTTTTTGGAAGTATATCACAAAATTATTATTTACTGGATCTGTAGACAGAAAATATTTATATTAGTACATCTATAAAATTTTATTTTAAACAATGCTGCAGTGCAGCTAGAAACTAGATATTAAACAAAATAGGCAAAGCAAGGCGTGAAACGTCATTCACTAGCCATATGGCATTTCATAATGCAGTAAACAATCTTTCAACTATCAAGACAATAGACATGAAATGTTTCTCATCATTTTATTTTAGTAAATATCATAAATTAAGAACCCTACAGTGTAATCATGTTTTCAAGTTTGAGCGTGTCGTATTTGCGATGATTTCTACAAAGAAATGTCAATAGCGAGGATTAGCGCAACGCAATGTGACTTTCAAAAATCCCTTTTAAAAGAATGGCCCTTACTAACATTAACCTATACCTTTCACAAATCACTTACCTCACAAAAAATCTTCGTTACTCGAACTACTGCAATACACCGAGCGCCACTACTGCCAGCTAAATAAAAGATTCAAACTACTGAAGGCACTAACTACTGATAGGCATAGTTCGCAAATGAAACATTTTGATAAAGAACAAACAATGTATTTACCTTAATAGTGTTCAAAAGTCATAATATATATAGCAGTTCATGACGTCCAGTCTTACAAATTTCAAAACTCCGCCATTTCTCTCCTCACATCCACCACTGCTGGCGGCTCACCTCCAACTGCGCAACGCTACGCGCTGTTAACAGCCAACTGCCCAACACTACAATGGTAGACAACAATGGAAACTCGCCACAGACTGCACACAGCACAGCTAGTGATTTTCATACAGAGCGCTACGTGGCGTTACCAATAAGAAAATCTAAACAGCCTACTTACATAGTCATGTATGGAAGTGAAACATGCACGATAAATTG
Organism: Schistocerca cancellata; assembly: GCF_023864275.1. Lineage (NCBI taxonomy): Eukaryota > Metazoa > Arthropoda > Insecta > Orthoptera > Acrididae > Schistocerca > Schistocerca cancellata. Next base: position 601,366,003 of record NC_064631.1, on the reverse strand, counting down.
TTTGGACAAGGAGAGAACAGAAGCTTTCGTAATGTGGTTCTACAGAAGAATGCTGAACATTAGATGGGTAGATCACGTAACTAATGAGGAGGTAGTGAACAGAATTGGGGAGAAGAGAAATTTGTGGCGCAACTTGACTAGAAGAAGGGATCGGTTGGTAGGACATGTCCTGAGGCATCAAGGGGTCACCAGTTTAGTATTGGAGGGCAGCGAGGAGGGTAAAAATCGCAGTGGGAGACCAAGAGATGAATACACCAGGCGGATTCAGAAGGATATAGGTTGCAGTAGGTACTGGGAGATGAAGAAGCTAGCACAGGATAGAGTAGCATGGAGAGCTGCGTCAAACCAGTGTCTGGACTGAAGACCACAACAGCAACTATCGAATGGGCACGTAAAATTTCGCTTTAAAAGCCATTTTATTTGTAATGATAAACAAACCGACACTTCCTGTCGACGCTTGGCATCGTATGAAAGACGTGATGAACCAGGATTTGTTTATACAGACTCCAGCAACATGTTGCAAAAGCGAAATTGCAAGTATATGTTGAAACACCAGAGAAAAGATGCCTGACGAGTCTTATGAGAGACACTCTATGTATGAAGGGTGATTTTTTCCACCGTGAACAAACTCTACGAACTGATCGATGAGAGGATGCGGAAACAAAAAGGTTTGATGAACTTAAGTCCGGAGATGCATGGTTTCCGTGCTACAGAAAATTTATTCAGTAATACATTATTACAGAGATTGCCGTCTAATAGGCGCTGTACCAAGCAGCTATAGTTGCGTTGAACTCGTTTCCACGTACCTCAACACCTGCGTATACGCGCCGTAGCATGTTCTGTCTCACACTTTCACGTCGACCAGGCTGCATCAGAATAGTGTCAAAGGCAGCATGAATACGCTGTTCCAGTGTCTCCCCATCTGCAATGGGCTCTGCATACGCGATACTTTTGAGATGGCCCGATAACCAGAAACAACACGGGTTGAGATACAGTGAACGAGCAGGCCATGCAGCTGGACAGACTGGTCCCAAAATACGGTCGCCAATTAACCCGGCCCACACATTCCGGCTGCACCGATCCTAATGATTCGCTGTCACCATACCATGGGGGTTCTGCATACTATTCCACGCATGACTGTTATGACTCTGCGTAAAGGTGGCCTCATCTGTGAATAGGATGGATGATACAGATCCCGGAATCGTGGAACCTGGTGAAGGAAACAGTGACTAAACTGGTCCCGATATGGATAGTCTGTCGCTAGTAAGCCCTGCACACGCTGTCAGTGATAAGGGTAGTAACAATTGTCACGGAGAACGTTCCACGAGGCGATCTGGCTTACCCTGTTCTGGCGGGCCAATTGCCTGGTACTGACACGGTGGTCGCAATTCACAGTGTTAACCACATTTTCCTCCAACTCTGACGTCCGAACATTTCGGGTGTGTCCTTCTTCCTATTCTGCTTCCTGAAACGACTCTGTCTCAAACAAACGGCGAAACGCTTTTGTAAACATTAAATACTGTTGTTGTTGTCGGCGGGTGTAGGTCTCCTGATACAACCTTGCTGCCCGTCGCCCACTGTCATTTGCCTTTCCGTAAGTAAACACCATGCCGGCAAGCTCTCGATTCGAATACGGAACCATTGTGTACAACGCTGTGTCACATCCATTCCGAGGTGAGTCAGGAAGAGAAGTGGTGGTAGGGGAGGGCGCTGGGGCATGACTTATGAGGAACAGTACCACCTTCTAGGAGGAAACCTGTGACTGTTGGCTGCGTGGTAGAGCGCGTATTACACAGCAGTCTCTGTAACAAAGTATGATTAAATAAGTGGTCTATAGCATGGAAACCATGCATTTCCGTACATTAGACCTTTTTTGTTCCGTATTCTCTCACCGATCAGTCCCTAGTGTTGGTAAACGGTGGAAACTATCACCCAGCATATGCAAAAATCTTCAGGTGGGTACCATTCACTAATTTTTTTATAAACTATGCTGCATAATTTCAATACATTTAAAGAACGCTGTTGTATGATGGTGCGACAGTATGCTGAAGAGTGTAATGAACTGTCAGTTTGTGCGCTTATTTGCTAATAGAAAAATGCACAAGATAATGGAGGCACGTGTAAGTGACAGATGCTGGAAACCGATAACAGTTATGTTCTGCAAGCGAAGGAACTTGCTTTTAACCTGTTTTAATAGTTACTGCTTTGCCTTTGAGTTATTCTAATTCTTTATTTATCAACTTCATTTTCGATAATACTGGTTGTCACTTCAGGCAGCGACGGTGTGGGTTTTTTTGTGTGCAGGCTGCATATTAGAATTCACCTACCTCAGAACGGCGACTGCTCGATGTCCCTTCACTTGGCAGTGTAGATAGTTACAAGATGATGTAAATGCAGTGTTGATAAAAAACAACATCTAATATCTACAATTACTGAGGCCGAGTAACTCTAGTAATGACATAAAGTTGTGTAGAAAAACTGTCATTAGGAAATTTATTGGGCGGTAAGATTATGGATTGGCTTCTGGAAAACAATGTCCGAAATGTCCACGAAAAGAATGTTTGTATGTTCTTATAGCCAAAGGAACCGTACTATTCAGTCCACATTTAAATTGTTGGTTACTTTCATCAAGTTCACATTTCATACACTCATTTCGCACGCACAGCAGCCAGAAATCTGTCCAAACCCGACCCGAGTTAAACGTTGTCACAGTCATTAATTTCACCACTAATCTGAGTTAATACACTCCTGGAAATGGAAAAAAGAACACATTGACACCGGTGTGTCAGACCCACCATACTTGCTCCGGACACTGCGAGAGGGCTGTACAAGCTATGATTACACGCACGGCACAGCGGACACACCAGGAACCGCGGTGTTGGCCGTCGAATGGCGCTAGCTGCGCAGCATTTGTGCACCGCCGCCGTCAGTGTCAGCCAGTTTGCCGTGGCATACGGAGCTCCATCGCAGTCTTTAACACTGGTAGCATGCCGCGACAGCGTGGACGTGAACCGTATGTGCAGTTGACGGACTTTGAGCGAGGGCGTATAGTGGGCATGCGGGAGGCCGGGTGGACGTACCGCCGAATTGCTCAACACGTGGGGCGTGAGGTCTCCACAGTACATCGATGTTGTCGCCAGTGGTCGGCGGAAGGTGCACGTGCCCGTCGACCTGGGACCGGACCGCAGCGACGCACGGATGCACGCCAAGACCGTAGGATCCTACGCAGTGCCGTAGGGGACCGCACCGCCACTTCCCAGTAAATTGGGGACACTGTTGCTCCTGGGGTATCGGCGAGGACCATTCGCAACCGTCTCCATGAAGCTGGGTTACTGTCCCGCACACCGTTAGGCCGTCTTCCGCTCACGCCCCAACATCGTGCAGCCCGCCTCCAGTGGTGTCGCGACAGGCGTGAATGGAGGGACGAATGGAGACGTGTCGTCTTCAGCGATGAGAGTCGCTTCTGCCTTGGTGCCAATGATGGTCGTATGCGTGTTTGGCGCCGTGCAGGTGAGCGCCACAATCAGGACTGCATACGACCGAGGCACACAGGGCCAACACCCGGCATCATGGTGTGGGGAGCGATCTCCTACACTGGCCGTACACCACTGGTGATCGTCGAGGGGACACTGAATAGTGCACGGTACATCCAAACCGTCATCGAACCCATCGTTCTACCATTCCTAGACCGGCAAGGGAACTTGCTGTTCCAACAGGACAATGCACGTCCGCATGTATCCCGTGCCACCCAACGTGCTCTAGAAGGTGTAAGTCAACTACCCTGGCCAGCAAGATCTCCGGATCTGTCCCCCATTGAGCATGTTTGGGACTGGATGAAGCGTCGTCTCACGCGGTCTGCACGTCCAGCACGAACGCTGGTCCAACTGAGGCGCCAGGTGGAAATGGCATGGCAAGCCGTTCCACAGGACTACATCCAGCATCTCTACGATCGTCTCCATGGGAGAATAGCAGCCTGCATTGCTGCGAAAGGTGGATATACACTGTACTAGTGCCGACATTGTGCATGCTCTGTTGCCTGTGTCTATGTGCCTGTGGTTCTGTCAGTGTGATCATGTGATGTATCTGACCCCAGGAATGTGTCAATAAAGTTTTCCCTTCCTGGGACAATGAATTCACGGTGTTCTTATTTCAATTTCCAGGAGTGTACATTCAGTCCTTCTTATGGAGTTTTGAAAAAAGAAAACTGATCGCCGTAAATTTTCATGGTTGAATACTCAAACATGCTTCATGGCTAAAATGAAGGCCTAATTTTCACACACGAATATCTGTCCAGCAAAACAATTCTAGAACTTCCAAACTTCACAAAACTGTCTGTAACTACATCAGCATTAGTCACGATACGTATCAAACACGAGGAACTCAATATTCCTTCATTTTACACATAATGAGAAACATCACATTAACATGTCGTTCTGCGACTGAAGCTGGTGAGTGACTCCCTTCTTACAGCCTCACTCCCAGTAGAACTATCAGGTAACGAGCCGGAACCGTCTCAATATTGATTGGCTAACCATACTCGCTGCCAATCTGAATGCTCGCTCATGATCATACTCGCTCCAAAACTGGCCTGCACCAATCCTTACATACAGGCGCATCTACGTCATTCAGATATAAAAATAGTAAAGTAATATTTAATAAACGAAAACGAAAAGACAATAAATCTGGAAATATCATTTAGATACAGATAATACTCCATCTGACATTCTGACTGCTCTGTTACAATAGCAATCACACCTAGATATACGTCATCTGCAAAGTGGGTAAATTCCCTATGGGCATTTTCCCATGACAGGCTTCCGCAACTTTTGCAGGTTACTTAAGACGGTATATAATGCATCATTAAAATTTGACGAATGCCCCACGTACACACTCCCACAACAATCTTAGACACCAATAATAATTTTGTGTGATTTTTATATTACGAAAACGAAAAGTAATTAAAGGTTTAATATGAATATCTCAATTAATTAATTCTGCACACTGAGAGTTTATTATACCAAAAGATCAACTATTATATTTACAAACTGAATTTATTTCCCTAAGAGTCACTTTTTGACATTTTCAGCAGTTTTTTCTATCTCTGTAACTATGATAGTTTCTATGTTGGAATTTGGATACTATCTGCTCCTGAATGTCAAAAGATAGTGTACCGATTTTGAAAATGTTCGAATAATATTTAATATAATTTATTTAGGTTCTTATAGGTCGAGAATGTACGCTCGCAAAGAAGTGACACAGCAGCCGTTCTCAAGCTGCCGTAGTAGCAGGTGTACAAGACTCATTGGCTAAGACACAAGTGGCGGTCTCTTTCACAGCCTCCGGCTACAATACTGCGGGCTGTATAGCAACGAATGTTATTGCGAACTAACTCACGACGTTACGCGGCTTTCTGCTAGTAATGCTATCAGGTATGAGGTCGATAAGACACGAATAATTCATGAGCATGTGCCAGGTTTCTAATTGTTGGGACGCAAAGGATTTTACTTTAAAACCACGCATTTTAAGTTAGGCATTTAATAGTTCTTCAGAGAGTATACATGTTCATCAAGACATTTATACAGGGTGGTCCACTGATCGTGACCGGGCCAAATATCTCATGAAATAAGCGTCAAACGAAAAAAACTACAAAGAACGAAACTTGTCTAGCTTGAGGGGAGAAACCAGATGGCGCAATGGTTGGCCTGCTAGAAGGCGCTGCCATAGGTCAAACGGATATCAACTGCTTTTCTTAAAATAGGAACCCACATATTTTATTACATATTAGTGTAGTACGTAAAGAAATATTAATGTTTTAGTTGGGCCACTTTTTTCGCTTTGTGATAGATGGCGCTGTAATAGTCACAAAAATTTGGCTCACAATTTTAGCGGAACAGTTGGTAACAGGTAGGTTTTTTAAATTAAAATACCGAATGTAGGTACGTTTGAACATCTTATTTCGGTTGTTCCAATGTGATATATGTAGCTTTGTGAACTTATCATTTCTGAGAACGCATGCTCTTACAGCGTGATTACCTGTAAATACCACATTAATGCAATAAATGCTCAAAATGACGTCCGTCAACCTCAAAGCATTTGGCAATACGTGTAGCGACATTCATCTCAACAGCGAGTAGTTCGCCTTCCGTAATGTTCGCAGATGCATTGACAATGCGCTGACGCATGTTGTCAGGCGTTGTCGGTGGATCATGATAGCAAATATCCTTCAACTTTCCCCATAGAAAGAAATCCTGGACGTCAGGTCCGCTGAACGTGCGGGCTTCGACGACCAATCCATCTGTCATGAAATATGCTATTCAATACCGCTTCAACCGCACGCGAGCTATGTGCCGGAAATCCATAATTGAAGTACATCGCCATTCTGTCATGCAGTGAAACATCTTGTAGTAACATCGGTAGAGCATTACGTAGGAAATCAGCATACATTGCACCATTTAGATTGCCATCGATAAAATGGGGGCCAATTATCCTTCCCCCCATAATGCCGCACCATACATTAACCCGCCAAAGTCGCTGATGTTCCACTTGTGGGAGCCATCGTGGATTTTCCGTTGCCCAATAGTACATATTATGCCGGTTTACGTTACCGCTGTTGGTGAATGACGCTTCGTCGCTAAATAGAACGCGTGCAAAAAATCTGTCATCGTCCCGTAATTTCTGTTGCGTCCAGTGGCAGAACCGTACACCACGTTCGAAGTCGTCGCCATGCAATTCCTGACGTATAGAAATATGGTACGGGTGCAATCGATGTTGATGTAGCATTCTCAATACCGACGTTTTTGAGATTCCCGATTCTCGCGCAATTTGTCTGCTACTGATGTGTTGATTAGCCGCGACAGCAGCTAAAACACCTACTTGAGCATCATCATTTGTTGCAGGTCGTGGCTTACGTTTCACATGTGGTTGAACACTTCCTGTTTCCTTAAATAATGTAACTATCCGGCGAACAGTCCGGACACTTGGATGATGTCGTCCAGGATACCGAGCAGCATAGGTAGCACACCCCCGTTGGGCATTTTGATCACAATAGCCATACATCAACACGATATCGACCTTTTCCGCAATTGGTAAACGGTCCATTGTAACACGGGTAGTGTACCACGAACCAAATAGTGTACGCTCTGGCGGAATGTTACGTGATACCACGTACTTATACGTTTGTGACTATTACAGCGCCATCTATCACAAAGCGAAAAAAGGGGTCCAACTAAAACATTCATATTTCTTTACGTAATACACGAATATGTAATAAAAATGGGGGTTCCTATTTAAAATAAAACGCAGTTGATATCCGTTTGACCTATGGCAGCGCCATCTAGCGGGCCAACCATAGCGCCATATGGTTTCCCCCTTCAAGCTAGAAGAGTTTCGTTCTTTGTAGTTTTTTCGTTTGATGCTTATTTCGTGAGATGCTTGGCCCGGTCACTATGAATGGACCACCCCGTATATTCCCTTCACCTAAGGAGGTAACGATCCAATACAGGAGTCATTCACTTTGGTTGGCACATTCATGTTTACAATATGCCTGGTACGAATTTAAGCCGTCACGTGAACTCAGTAGCTTATAAAGAATGCGATTGGCCACTAATGTTATACTGCAGAGCAAAGATTTTAGACAGTCTCTCCAAACTGAATTAATAAATTCTGTGCTTGTTTCAAATTTTCGATGTAGATATCCTGCAAACGTAGAGCGGGGTGAGCACTGACGCTAGTTTATTTATGATATCCTCACATTGTAGCACTGAATTCCAATAGTTGAGTTCTCAGGCCGAGAAATATCGACCTCCACAACAACAGAATTTCAGCAAAATCAGTAGGAAAAGTACAATCGATCTCTTTCTTTTACTTTCGAGCCATCTGACAATCGTATCCCTCGACGTGGAAGATACTACATCTATCAGTACTAATTATTGCTAACCACCAACTCGGAATCACGACACTAAAGCATGCACATAAATTCTATGGTGTTTCCACATTCTTTCCAGATATTAAATTTATGTGCAACAAAAATTAACGATTGTCTGACAACCTCACCTCCGTCCAGTTTTCATCCATCAACGGCGATCCGCTTCTCCATTTCTCTGGCACTACACTGCAGTATCTCAAACGAGACACGTTCAGTGGATATGCTTACACAGAGGGTGCATTCGTGAAGACAAATAGTTTGTTTGGGTTAATATTTTTCATTGTGCCGCTGTTCGGATCGTTCGTTGGTTTTGTATCCCATTCTGACGCCGGGAAAATACGAGTTACGAGCCAGACGCAACCACTGTCTCTGGGCGTAGTTGCTCATGTACGACCTCACCTTCATCTGCGAATACGTGCCGTTGTTCGAAAGCGGGTCAAGTATTTGTCGTAAAATTACACTCTTGAAGAGTCCAGTGACATTTGTTACGTCGCAGTATGGATGATAACCATGGTTCACGATGTCACAAATTCTAATAAATAACATTGGCACTGTTTCTACTTGCATGCATGTCACACACTGACAACTTTTTAGATTACATTATTTGATCTGAGGCAGTTGCAGTTGTCACCGGCTAGTTGATGTATTCTGGTGCGTGAAATTGCCTTTTATTTTATCATTTGTCTGTAAGTCTTTCCATACACAGTACTCCGAGCCAACGGGATACTTTTATCCACAATCTGGTTTGACCATTGTAGGGATTTTGTTACGTTTTCATGAACTGTTTCGCAAAGACATCCATACCGTCTATCAGCTGAAACTCATCGAAGTGTTATGGTATAGCTCAGAAATAGCTCGGCATATAGGAAATATGCTCTGCTTATACATAATTTGAAATTATTTCACTGTCTATGTGTAAACTAAGTTACCTATTTGACTAGTACTGGTGAGATAGCCATTCCGAACAAACAAGATGTCTGCCAACCTTAGAAAGTTTTGAGCTTTCTTACTGTTCCTCTCTGCTAGATTACCTGGTGCTGGAACTGTAACAGCTTCTACGATCTTACGTTAGCAGTTTTACTTGCACGTTCAGATTTACCTCCTTTAATGTAGCCATTCTCTGCCCACTAAAGTTTCTACGTCCCTGTGTAAAATCACATTCCTAATACTTTTGTATGACTTCCTCCGAAAAGAAGGACATATTGTGAGCTATAAACGTCTGACTCTATGATTCATGGCTACACGATGTTGTCTAGACGCAAATTCGATGGGTGGTTGCTATACAAAGTGTAAGTAGGCTGTTTAGGTTTTTATATTGGTAACGCCACGTAGCGCTCTGTATGAAAATCACTGGCTGTGCTGTGTGCAGTCTGTGTCTAGTTTGCATTGTTGTCTGCCATTGTAGTGTTGGGCAGCTGGATGTGAACAGCTCGTAGCATTGCGCAGTTGGAGGTGAGCCGCCAGCAGTGGTGGATGTGGGGAGAGAGATGGCGGAGTTTGGAAATTTGTAAGACTGGATGTCATGAACATGTATATTATGGTTTTTCAACACTATTAAGGTAAATACATTGTTTGTTCTCTATTAAAATCTTTCATTTGCTAACTATGCCTATCAGTAGTTAGTGCCTTCCGTAGTTTGAATCTTTTATTTAGCTGGCAGTAGTGGCGCTCGCTGTTTTGCAGTAGTTCGAGTAACGAAGATTTTTGGTGAGGTAAGTGATTTGTGAAAGGTATAGGTTAATGTTAGTCAGGGCTATTCTTTTGTAGGGATTTTTGAAAGTCAGATTGCGTTGCGCTAAAAATATTGTGTGTCAGGTTAAGCACAGTCTCGTATACAATTCTTCAAAAGGGGACGTTTCAAAACTTACGGAACGAAAACTTACCTATAAAATTCATTTCACAAACAGAACTAAAGGATGCAAGAATTCTAATTTTGCATTGCTAACAGTCATAAAACGTTTTCTACATCATTGTTATTGTTACCTAACACGGCACCAGGGAAGAGATCACTAACTGTCGACATGAGAAAAGACAATACATACATATGTTCTCGTCCGCAATTAATTTCAAACCATCCCTTTCGTTAGATCCTTTTTGGCAGCGTGTTACAAATTTAGCGAATGTCTGATAACAATAATCGTATTAGGTTCTCTTCTTAGGATATGAGCATGCTCCCTCTGTGGTAAAGGAAGGATGAAAAAAGACGACACCTTGCATGCTCGCGCAAGCAATGCTTATTTGCAAGGCATTCATAGTGTTCTTCAATCCATATCTGATATTCCGTGTCGTGAATAAGAATCAAAAAGCCTTGTTTTTGTAGTCACTTCCTGTCTCTAAATTACATCGAATGGTGTATGACCCTATATGGAGAAGATAATAACTGAATCTGAAAAGTTCTGTAACCATTATACGACATAAAATAGGTAATGGGCGCTCTAGAAATTAACAAATGATTCATGTTGTTTGACAAGTTAAGTAACAGGAGAATTAAAACCTCCAGAATAATTTCCGCGTGCACTGCTGCATATTCCTTTCTGTCAATAAACTGATAATGAGACTTAGACACCGTTGCAGTCAATAGGATTACTGATGTGAAATAAAGTAGGCTCAGGATAACAACACCTCCCTACTTAACTCCTTTTTTGAAATCGAGCTTATGAAATTGTTACTATGGTTACTATGTGTTACTGAAATTCTACACTGTGTAATTCCTGTCACTATGACATTTCGACTGGCTTGCTGTTGTTTTTCATTGGTTTTCGTCTTATGCTACTACACTCCTGGAAATGGAAAAAAGAACACATTGACACCGGTGTGTCAGACCCACCATACTTGCTCCGGACACTGCGAGAGGGCTGTACAAGCAATGATCACACGCACGGCACAGCGGACACACCAGGAACCGCGGTGTTGGCCGTCGAATGGCGCTAGCTGCGCAGCATTTGTGCACCGCCGCCGTCAGTGTCAGCCAGTTTGCCGTGGCATACGGAGCTCCATCGCAGTCTTTAACACTGGTAGCATGCCGCGACAGCGTGGACGTGAACCGTATGTGCAGTTGACGGACTTTGAGCGAGGGCGTATAGTGGGCATGCGGGAGGCCGGGTGGACGTACCGCCGAATTGCTCAACACGTGGGGCGTGAGGTCTCCACAGTACATCGATGTTGTCGCCAGTGGTCGGCGGAAGGTGCACGTGCCCGTCGACCTGGGACCGGACCGCAGCGACGCACAGATGCACGCCAAGACCGTAGGATCCTACGCAGTGCCGTAGGGGACCGCACCGCCACTTCCCAGCAAATTAGGGACACTGTTGCTCCTGGGGTATCGGCGAGGACCATTCGCAACCGTCTCCATGAAGCTGGGCTACGGTCCCGCACACCGTTAGGCCGTCTTCCGCTCACGCCCCAACATCGTGCAGCCCGCCTCCAGTGGCGTCGCGACAGGCGTGAATGGAGGGACGAATGGAGACGTGTCGTCTTCAGCGATGAGAGTCGCTTCTGCCTTGGTGCCAATGATGGTCGTATGCGTGTTTGGCGCCGTGCAGGTGAGCGCCACAATCAGGACTGCATACGACCGAGGCACACAGGGCCAACACCCGGCATCATGGTGTGGGGAGCGATCTCCTACACTGGCCGTACACCACTGGTGATCGTCGAGGGGACACTGAATAGTGCACGGTACATCCAAACCGTCATCGAACCCATCGTTCTACCATTCCTAGACCGGCAAGGGAACTTGCTGTTCCAACAGGACAATGCACGTCCGCATGTATCCCGTGCCACCCATCGTGCTCTAGAAGGTGTAAGTCAACTACCCTGGCCAGCAAGATCTCCGGATCTGTCCCCCATTGAGCATGTTTGGGACTGGATGAAGCGTCGTCTCACGCGGTCTGCACGTCCAGCACGAACGCTGGTCCAACTGAGGCGCCAGGTGGAAATGGCATGGCAAGCCGTTCCACAGGACTACATCCAGCATCTCTACGATCGTCTCCATGGGAGAATAGCAGCCTGCATTGCTGCGAAAGGTGGATATACACTGTACTAGTGCCGACATTGTGCATGCTCTGTTGCCTGTGTCTATGTGCCTGTGGTTCTGTCAGTGTGATTATGTGATGTATCTGACCCCAGGAATGTGTCAATAAAGTTTCCCCTTCCTGGGACAATGAATTCACGGTGTTCTTATTTCAATTTCCAGGAGTGTATATATAGGTGTACATAAGTCTAAATAATGTGTGCGTAATATTTCGTTAGTCCACTCTTTCTCCCTTTTTTCCGTCTCTTGGAAAATTAATTACTTTTCTTCTGTTAACAATATTATTTTCATTTATTCCTTTACCGTTTGTAGCATTCTCTCTCTCAATCTCTCTCTCTCTTCACGTGATCTTCACTACCCCGCAGCACTACAATACCAATTGTTCTCTTATCTCTTTACCTGGCTTCCGCACTGGCCACATCGCACAATCTCACTCAGCCGTCAAAAACGTGCCAATTACAGGACTCACAATTTTAGATATTCAGCAGAAAATCGTTTCATTTCTTGTAGAACACTTTCACGTTTTACTCACTCTCTTCCTAGTATTTCCTCGCATTATCCATCCTGTGTTGTTGCGATTTGTAGACAGGATATTTATATTACTGCTTTTGAGTCTTCCACAGTTTCTTCTTTCATTTTGTTGTTATTCTTGATCCAAGAGAAGCGGAACGCGGTTAGGGATAAGAAGTCTAATGAATTATTGAAATGACGTTCAGTTTCAATTTAATTTAAATTCATATAAATAATGTTTTATTTGATTCTTGATGAATATTCCTCTAGTTGCGTAACAATAATGACTTATTTTATAGTAAACCTTCCTTTCTGTTAGTGGTTAGCAGCGCTTACGATTGCCTTTAGATAGCAAACCTTACTTATGACGCCAAATAAATAAATGCCCATAACGGTTAGCCAGAACGGTCTTAAGACACGACACCTAGGGTAGACAGTGGCTTTTCTACGAGACGTAGAAAACACATACTCTATGCACCCAGGGAAACGCTCTCTACTACCTTTGTAATCTGAGTATTCGAATGTCCTGCGAAACCTTTCGTTGTGGTGTTCTGGTGTCTGGCAGTACAACACACTACGGTTGTCCTCCAGCTTTCGGCCCGAGGTTCCTACACTGTTAGTCTTTGCTACCATTGTACTGTCGCATAGCTTTTCACCAATGAGTCTACTGTCACGGCACATCAGAATAATCCTAACTCTGACCTCGGGCGCGAGATGACAATGCCAATCTCCTACGCTACGCGCCAGACACGACAATGTGCAGATATTAAGATAACGTTCCATACCGTCTTGAGAAACGTCGAGCTTGGTGGTATAGCGGTGGCTTCTCCGCTTCTTCACGTGTTGTTCTTTCTAAATTGAACAAGAAAATTGCAGTGTCACTGGTGGCCAATGAGCGGCTTACGCTTACGCCACCTGCGAGTGCCTCACGGCAGTCCGCTCTCTGTCTCTTTGCTTGAACTGTGTCTTGAGCCGTTGTTGTGACAAGTTGCTGATAGGCCGTTAGGTTTAAAACTCTCAAGGGGAACCTCACAGTTAGGGCGTATGCCGATGACGTGGCAGTCCTCTTTCGTCGAAGAGAGGAAGTTCTCTTGTGAAAAGTGATTATTGATGGTTTTTGTCGTACTTCAGGAGAGTGCTGACAAATTCCAGTTCCTCAACCTATGCGGCTTCGAGGTCAATGTCCTTTCTTGAGCACGTTTTGTGGATCAGCGCCGCGCGGAGTTGCCGCGCAGTTTGAGGCGCCATGTCACGGACTGGGCGGCCCCTGCCGGCGAAGGTTCGAGTCCTCCTTCGGGCATGGGTATGTTGTTGTTCTTAGCATAAGTTAGTTTAAGTAGTGTGTAATTCTAGGGACCGATGACCTCAGCAGTTTGGTCCCTTAGGAATTCACACACATTTTGTGGATCAGCGTACATCTTTGGGAGTGACCTTTGATCGTTGCCATTGAGCATGGAGCCTTTGAACTGGAAATCAGTTACTGATGAAATTCAGGGTGCCATACTAGAACATGAAGGATGCTCGCTTACCATTTTCTAGAACGTACGAATATTGCAAACCTATATTGTGTGTAAGGCATATTATATCCTGCAGATCTTCCCCTTTCACAAACTGGTAGCGAAGAAATTGCGGCAACTATCTTGTGCATTTATATGGAAAGGTAAGATATTTAAACTACGTTACGGGATTCTGACGGAGCCACGCACGGAAGGAGGCTTGTCTCTATGATGTATCACACGCGAGGTGTCTGCATCGTAAGCCCGGCGCAAGATACTAATTGTTACCCGTGAATTGCGTACATCTACATCTACATGGATACTCTGCAAATCATACTTCAGTGCCTAGCAGAGAGTTCATTGAACCACTTTTACAATAGTTCTGTGTTATCCCACTCTCGAACAGCGGGCGGAAAAACGAACGAGCTCTAATTTTCCTTATTTTGTTATGACGATCGTTTCTCCCTATGCTGGTGGGCGTCAACAAAATATTTTCGCATTCGAAGGAGAAAGTTGTCCGCAGCTCGTGGTCGTGCGGTAGCGTTCTCGCTTCCCACGCCCGGGTTCCCGGGTTCGATTCCCGGCGGGGTCAGGGATTTTCTCTGCCTCGTGATGACTGGGTGTTGTGTGCTGTCCTTAGATTAGTTAGGTTTCAGTAGTTCTAAGTTCTAGGGGACTGATGACCATAGATGTTAAGTCCCATAGTGCTTAGAGCCATTTGATTTTTTTTTGAGAAAGTTGGTAATTGTAATTTCGTAAGAAGATTCCGCCGCAACGAAAAACGCCTTTGTTTTAATAATGGTCACTCCAAACCCTGTATCATGTTAGTGACACTCTCCACCCTACTTCTCGATAATACGAAACGTGCTGCTCTTCTTTGAACTTCGTCGATGTACTCCGTTAATCTTACCTGGTAAGGACCCCACACAGTGCACAAGTACTCCAAAAGGTGGCAGACAAGCGTTGTGTAGGCAGTCTCTTTAGTAGATCTACTGCATCTTCTAAGTGTTCTTCCAATAAAACGCAGTCTTTGGCTCGCCTTCCCCCACAACGTTTTCTATGTGTTCTTTCCAATTTAAGTTGTTCGTAATTCTAATTACTAGGTATTTAGTAGAATTGTTTTGAGTGATTTATTGTGTAATCGAAGTTTAGCAGATTTCTTTTAGCTCTCATGTGATTGACCTCACACTTCTCATTATTTAGAGTTAATTCCCAGTTATCGCACCATACAAATATGTTTTCTACATCGTTTTGCGATTTGGTTTGATCTTGTGATGACTTTATTAGACGATAAAAAACAGCATCATCTTCTAAAAGCATAGCCGGCCGGTGTGGCAGAGCGGTTCTAGGCGCTTCAGTTTGGAACCGCGCGACCGCTACGGTCGCAGGTTCGAATCCTGACACGGGCATGGATATGTGTCATGTCCTTAGGTTGGTTAGGTTCAAGTAGTTCTAAGTCCTAGGGGACTGATGACCTCAGATGTTAAGTCCCATAGTGCTCAGAGCCATTTTCTAAAAGCATAAGAAACCTAAGACAGCTTCTCAGATTGTCTCCTAAATTGTTTATGTAGATAAGAAACAGCAGAGGGCCTTTAACAACACCTTGGGGAACGCCATAAATCACCTCTGTTTTACTTGATGACTTTCTGCCAGTTACTACGAACTGTGACCTCTCTGACAGGAAATCACGAATCCAGTCACGTTACTAAGACGATATTTTCCATAAGCACGAAATTTGACTACAAGCCACTTGTGAAATACTGTGTCAAAAGTCTTCCGGAAATCTAGAAATACGGAATCAATTTAAAATCACCTGTCAATAGCACTCAACACTTAATGTGAGTGAGGGTCGGTTGGTTGGTTGATTCGTGGGAAGGGGACCAAACAGCGAGGTCATCAGTCAAATGGTTCAAATGGCTCTGAGCACTATGGGACTTAACATCAATGGTCATCAGTCCCCTAGAACTTAGAACTACTTAAACCTAACTAACATAAGGACCTCACACAACACCCAGTCATCACGAGGCAGAGAAAATCCCTGACCCCGCCGGGAATCGAACCCGGGAACCCGGGCGCGGGAAGCGAGAACGCTACCGCACGACCACGAGCTGCGAACGAGGTCAGCAGTCCCACCGGATTGGGGAAGGATGGGGAAGGAAGTCGGCCGTACCCTTTCAAAAGAACCATCCCAGCTTTTTCTCGAATCGATTTAGAGAAGTCAAAGAAAACCTAAATCAGTATGGCCTAAACCAGGAAGGCCGAATGCGAGTCCACTGCGCAACCTCGCTCGGTGTGAGTAAACAGTTGTGTTTTCTCAGAGAGATGTTTTCTCTGAGATGTTTTCTCAGTCCGTGTTGGCTGTGTGTCAAGAGGTCGTTTCGTCGCAGCTCTTGACTCTCGTACAGGCAGTGAGTCTTGCTTCGCCTTCTGAGGTAGGTCGTATTCATTTCACCCCGTGTCACGTTCAAGAATTCTATGTTGCGGTGAGCCGCTTGGCGGCCGACGCCTGTAGGCGGCAAGTGGTCACGACACAGTTCCTGCTTGCTCGGGGGATGGCGTGGTCTGTCCCAATACCGTTGAACTGTTATCACTGATTGTTCGTTGGAAGGTTGTATGGACCAACATCATTCTCCCCATTCATACGACAGAAGTGGCTTCCTCTTGGTCCAGAAAAAATGGTTCAAATGGCTCTGAGCACTATGGGACTTAACTACTAAGGTCATCAGTCCCCTAGAACTTAGAACTACTTAAACCTAACTAACCTAAGGACATCACACACATCCATGGCCGAGGCAGGATTCGAACCTGCGACCGTAGCAGTCGCGCGGTTCCGGACTGTAGCGCCTTTAACCGCTTGGCCACCCCGGCCGGCCTTGGTCCAGAGTCATTAATAACTTATTATCTACTAATTAACGTCTACGCCGAATTGGACTTAGTAGAACGGCTACATGTTGTCGATGTGGTTCCTTGGACAATCTTTCACATCGATCACCTGGCGAACTGCCTCCACTGGAGTAGGTTTCAGATCGATTTACCTGCAGTGATCACCTGGCGAACTGGCTCCTGCTACACTCACATTCGGGAGGACGACGGTTCAAATCAGCGCCCAGCCATCCTGATTTAGGTTTCCCGTGATTTCCTTAAATGCCTTTAGGCAAATGCCGGGATGGTTCCTTAGAAAGGGCACCGCTGACTTCCTTCCCCATCCTTCTCTAATCCGACGGGACCGATGACCTCGCTGTTCGGTCCCCTCCCCCAAATAAATCCCTCCCTCCTCTCCCCCCAGCACCACCTCCGCCGTCGCGAACAGGCTATTGCTTTCCTCACGAGGACTTCTGTCAATTCTCAGATCATCGAAATTATCCTGCGGCCGGATTCCTCCTCCTTTCCGAATCTGAAGCCTAATTACGTGATGTAGTTAATTGCTCATTTTGTACATTTTGTTGCTGCCAGAGTGGGGAGGGTGGGACAGTTTTTGACATTTCAGCAGTACAGGCTTACTGCATAATAGGAAGCCTCCCAACTGCCCCGATTCAAGATAGTTTTGTTAACATTCTAAATCTCCCGTTTAGTAGACTGGATGTTGGTTAAGGTGGTCAGTGGATGTTGCCCTCATGCAATAAAGATGATTCTTATTATTTCTTGTTTCTGTCTTTGAAAAGCTGTTTCGCCGGTTATGTTCTACACTGAAGCACCAAAGAAACTAGTATAGGCATGCGTATTCAAACACGGAGGTATGTAAACAGGCAGAAAACGGCGCTGCGGTCGGCAACGCTTATATAAGACAAGTGTCTGGCGCAGTTGTTACATCGATTACTGATGCTACAATGACAGATTATCAAGATTTAAGTGAGTTTGAACGTGGTTATAGTCAGCGCAAGAGCGATGGGAGACAGCATCTCCGAGACAGCGATGAAGTGGGGATTTTCCCGTACGACCATTTCACTAGTGTACCGTGAATAGTAGGAATCCGGTAAAACATCAAATGTCCGACATAACTGCGGCCGGAAAAAGATCCTGCAAGAACGGGACCAACGATGACTGAATATAATCGTTCCACGTGACAGAAGTGCAACCCTCCGCAAATAGCTGCAGGTTTCAGTGCTGCGCCATCAACAAATGTCAGCGTGAGAACCATTCAAGGGAACATCATCGATGTAGGCTTTCGAAGCCGAACGCTGACTCGTGCACCCTTGATGACTGCACGACACAAAGATCTACGACTCGCCTGGGCCCGTCAACACCGACATTGGACTGTTGATGACTGGAAACATGTTACCTGCTCGAACGAGTCTAGTTTTGCATCGAGCGGATGGGCGTGTACGGGTATGGAGGCAACCTCATGAATCCACTTACTGTGCATGCCAGCAGGGGACTGTCCAACTGTTGGACGCTCTGTAACGGTGTGGGGTGTGTGCAGTTGGAGTGATGTGGGTCCCCTGACCCATGAGGTACGACTCTGACAGGTGACACGTACGTAAGTATCCTGTCTGATCATCTGCATCCATTCATGACCATCGTGCATTCCGACGGACTTCGGAAATTCGGTCAGGACAGTGTGACACCCCACACTTCCAGAATTGCTACAGAGCGGCTCCAGGAACACTCTTATGAGTTTAAGCACTTCCGCTGGCCGTCAGATTCCCCAGACACGAACATTATTGAGCATATCTGGGTTGCCTTGAAATGTGGTGTTCAGAAGAGATCTCCATCCCCTCGTACTGTTACGGTTTTATGGAGAGCCCTGCAGGATTCATGGTGTCCAGCACAACTTCAGACATTGATTGACATTGCGGCACTTCTGCGTGCTAACGGTCGCCCTACGAAATGTTAGGCAGGTGTACCAGTTTCTTTGGCTCTTCAATGTGTAATATAAAGGAAAAATTGTGTAGCGTTTGACACTCTGTGGCCGATGGATCGCTGGATCGAGTTCCGCTGTTTCTTTTCCTTTTCTCAACATGGGTTGTATTTTTTCGTATTTGTGCAAGTTCAAGTACAGTGTGGTGAACAAGAAAGAATTAGTTAAGACAGGAAAAAAGGTGACTGTAGAAAAATAAAAACAGCTGTAGAGTGCGTGACTGAGTACCGAAAAGTCAGACGATCGAATCTAGATCGGTCTACAGAAAAATTTTTAGTCTTCTTTTAACCTAGGTTTCACCTTTTGATGTTGTGACGATACGCCTAGAATGACATGTGGTGCCGGCCAGAAAGGCTGAGAGGTTCTAGGCGCTACAGTCTGGAACCGCGCGACCGCTACGGTCGCAGGTTCGAATCCTGCCTCGGGCATGGATGTGTGTGATGTCCTTAGGTTAGTTCGGTTTAAGTAGTTCTAAGGTCTAGGAGACTGATGACCTCAGATGTTAAATTCCATAGTGCTCAGAGCCATTTGAACCATTTTTTTGACATGTGGTCCTACATCTACTTTAAAGTGTAGGCGTCCTTTCACTGGCAGGATTTGTGGGGAAGGTTAGCGGCGCGCAAGTCGCCGAGGTGGTGTCTACTTGAAAGAACCCTCCGAGCCACACGAAATTACCATCACTGTACACAGTGTTAACAAAACACGTGTTACTTACAAAATGGTTCAAATGGCTCTGAGCACTATGGGACTTAACAGCTGAGGCCATCAGTCCCATAGAACTTAAAAATACTTAAACCTAACTAACCTAAGGACATCACACACAACCATGCCCGTGGCAGGATTCGAACCTGCGACCGTAGCGGTCTCGCGGTTCCAGACTGACACGCCTAGAACCGCACGGCCACATGGGCCGGCTTGTTACTTACATTTAGCTGCGCTGCACCAGTTCATTGTATGCTGAAGACAAGATATTCTCCTTGTGCCAGGAATTATGCAACATACTTCCGCTTAATTAAATAAATGCAGCAAGTTCTTACCGCAGGTAGCAACACCATAGAAACATTGAGGCTTGTCATTGGCGTTAGGCGCCTATCGTAGCGTCTATTGGAGTAATGTACATTTTGAAGAAGTATCCTGATTGCAGCTAAAGAAATTTGCAGGAGATTTTGGCATGTCTGAAAGCACTACCTTCGTTCAGCGAAATAGGAAATTCAGAAATCTAAGCGATGACAATGAAGTTTCTGCCGGAGAAGTTGCTTTATGTAGCCCATAGTTTACAGATTATCAGGTGAGGGCAGCACCATATGAAGACGATGAGCATTACATATTGCACAAATCAAAAGAGTATATGAAGTGAGGTCTGGGAGCGGAATGAAAATAAGATAGAATACACTATAATTAAGGCAATCTCACTGGCTTCTGGATAATAAGGAAATAACAAAAATACTGTGATATATAAAAGCAATGAGAATCAATAGCAATTAAACAAGAAAGTGAAGTAGGAATTGTGATCAAAGGTATCTCAGGTAGGGCAGCAATAAAACTACTACATGGTGTGGTAGGGAATAAAGACGTACCTGTGAATACCTGGAGAAGAATATATAAAACAATAGTTGAAAATTTAAATAGCTATGTGGTAACAATATGGGCAACTATAAACAACTGAGAAATTAAATAGCAGCAGTGGAAATGTGTTACTGGATGTACTCTTCTGAAATAAAGAGAACGGATAATAAGAAATGCAGAAGTGAGAGAGAGAGATAGAGAGAGAGAGAGAGAATCGGAAATGGAATCAATATTTTAGAGACAAGGTGGATTAGGTATACCTTTGGACAAACAGCACAAAGACAGTGATACAGTAGAGCCTCTCAAGTAAGGGGAAAAAGAAGACTAGTAAGACGGTATTTGAATATGGAAGTTGAAGAAGCCATGAAGCGCGAAAACTACCAGTGTGATATTCGTAAGAGATGTGAGATTGCTACCGAGATATAAGAGATGTTAGCAGCTATGAAAACCTCGTCTGACGATGATGACATGTGATTGACGCCTTTATTAAGCTATAAAATATTAATAATTTAATAAAAAATTTGCGAATTAAATGATGAATGAATGTACCTTGGCATTTAGGTTGCTTAGGGGACACAGCAACTCATTCATTGAGCAAATGAAGTTTCACCTTACACAAAAATATGGGAGTTGCGAGTCCGCCTAATGCAGAACACTTTTTGTTATTTATTTACTTATTTATACCAAACTAGTTACAGCGACAAATATCGCCATCATCAGTGGGTTCTTTAAATATAAAATATGCAGAAAAAGGCATAGTTATACAATCACTGTAACACATTATTACATTTGCACTGTTTGGTTTTTGAATACAGTTTTCTGTGGATACTTTCATACTACATCAGTTACTGTACGTTATAGCATGTTTTTAAGAGTTGTTGTCGCTGTTGGCGGCAAATTTTCAGTGCTTTTTCTGTTGTCATTTTTCTTTGCATACGTCATAGCATCTGCAAGTGTGTGAACGGCTGTTTGTAAACAAATAGTAAAACGTGAACTAACGTATGTCAGCGTTATACAATTGGGTTTGCGGTACTGTTGTGGATGCAGTTTTGGTGTGTACTAGGCTGTTACTTAGTGTGTTGTGCTCTCACGTTCATTGGACGGCTTCCAGCTGATTTTATACACAGAAAAGCAAAACACTCACACTTTGTTTATGATGCAAAACATTACACCATCTGGGTGTTCGCGTGTGTCGCATGTTGCGAGAAGGTTATGAAAGCTGTATGGGGAATTCTGACAACTTCTGTTCCTTATTTATATCTCTATGTGTGATGTGGCAGTGGTTCTTTTGCCTGTGTGCTTTCTGTTCTGTGTCCTGGGTCAGTTTTCTCAGAGCGGTAAAACGTGTGTTGTTGCAAAGCGTTGTGTTTTCATTTATTACGTTTTTACCTTATACTATAGCCTCTTGTATGTAGTAATTTTCTTCTTTTCTTAGTTGTCGGTATAGACTGTTGCTGTGTTTCAGGATGTGTAGATCACTTTCGATATTAGTGGGGTTATGGTTTTTCTTCATTAGGTGTTCTGTGTGCTATCACGGTTTAGAGCTCCCATGTGTTCCGTGCATCTTGTCCGGAAATTTCTGCTTGTTTGTCGTACGTATTAGGCCTGACAGAAGTTACATGTGAGTTGGTACATTCCAGCATTGCAGAATTTGCCTGAGGCTCTTTTGTCGGGTCTTAGCCTATTTTGAACTATGTTGTTTGTTCTGAATATTATTGGGATATAAGTAAATAAACAACAAAACGTGTTTGCGTTAAGGAGGACTCATAATTCCCATATTACCGTTTGCTGTCCGAACACGGACCAAATGAAAGAGTTCCAAGACAAAGTTATTGTTTACCTTAGTCGTACGTACGGCGACTGGTGTGTACGTCTAGGACCCACTGTTCTCGGGCAGCAATGAAATGGTCACCGGGCTACTGTCGAGTGCTGCCGCTTAAAATACACAGGAACGCGCCAGCCGAACACTTCGCAGTGCCTCGGTCCAAGGCGGGCGTGCGCGCACAATGCGTGTGGCGACGGATGGGCAGCCGCCGCTCCGCCGCCGCGCCGTATAAATCAGGACGCCAAGGCCGGCGCGCAGCGCAAATAACAATTGCGGACCGCCGCGAGCGGGCTGCCGCAGGGCTCCGTTCTGGGGCCGTTACTACTGCTCGCCTTCTTGGAGCTCACAAGTTGGCTTCACGCGGCTGGTCTTCACAGGAAATTAGACTGGCAGAATCGCGCAAATTGTCAGAGGTACTTGTGCGGCGATGCTAATATTACGTCACCGCATCCTTAACAATGAAGGAAAACTTCTACGTGTACTCTCCTGATAGATGATAAAGAACGCAATACCATGAAGAAATCATCTGGAGGGATATGCACCTAATGCAAGAAATGACTGATAGCGATAAACGTAATGTTTTTCTTCAGAAAAATGCGATTTAAAGCAAACGCCATATAAGTATATTTTCTAGAAGTAATTACAATCGTCTTATAGGAACGTTCACAAGTACTTCCGTGGAGTTTGAAGACGGTTACGATACATGATAAAGCAGTTGGTAGAAATTCATGGCTTACAGGCCTTATTCGATGCGACAGGCGTGTACCTGGGTATTTGGCTTGCTGAAGGAAAACAGCGTCTAATTGAATCAGCTTCACCTTGCTCATATGTATGGTGACTGATGTATGTATCTCGGGCCCATTGTTCTCGGACTAACTTTTACTGATATAAAATGTCTAACAGACAAAAAAAAAAAAAAAAAAGAAAAAGCCAGAAAAAGTTTACCTTTGACAAAACCTTCTATTCCGTAGAAGAATTCCTATTATTGTAATTCTATAATTGTAAGGTGGTGAGTAGGAATTACTGTTGAGTCTTTCCCATTCGTCTCTTATAGGGTGCCTAAGGGATGCTGCGTTCTCGAAATGCTATGCAACAATTCAAGAAAATAACATTAGTAGTTTGATTTCTACAAAGCAGATGGACAATAATTAACTTTGGAGTTACATCGGTATCACAGGTCACTTGCAAACAGTAATAATCTTCGACATAGACAAAGTCCAAGCAAGTAGTTGACACGGATCGTTACAATGTGTTCTGCGCGAGTGGCGGTCTACAGCCGTCCACTGATGTCCGTATACTGAGCCAATCTGAGCCGATCTGAGCGGCCGAGGCTGGTAGGAGCGGAGTTTGTGTCCACTTCTTGCAGAGGGCGCTCCTGGCACGGCGCGGTCCTTGTCGGCGGGCTATTGGATGGCGTTTCCTCACAGCCTTCTCTGGTCTTGCGTTCTTACTCTTCGTTCCGGCGCTTGTGGTTACGCCAGAACAATTACTAACTAACTTCTGTATATGAAAAAACGACGTTTACAAAGGTTCAGCATGTAACCATATTTACAGATTAATTTGCGATGTGAATGTCATATGTCTCGTTCTCCATCATTACGATTTATCATGCAAATGATGCATGGAACGTGAATCTAACTAACTACCGGTACACGTCCGAACGCATTATGGGACGCTGATAGTAATTACATTAACGTTCTTCCCCTCCCTGTTCCAAACGATGCAGCATTAAAGGCACGAACATAAAATATTCTAAAGCATAAGGACTAATGAGGAAGGACTGTATAGTAAGTGTTGTGGGTTGGCAGGAGAGCCAACACCGGGTATGAGAGGAAGCCGAAAGGCACGCGTTTCAGCTCACGCAGGCTGGCGTGAGGTCTGGAACAGGACAATGAAATGAGACTTTAGCAAAACGGACGTAGCTGGTGGAACACTTAACTTTAATCCATTAATGATGAACGTCGCTCTTGACTGTACATGACTCAGTATCATTATTAACTGGTAATGGCGCCTTGCTAGGTCGTAGCAACTGACGTAGCTGAAGGCTATGCTAACTATCGTCTCGGCAAATGAGAGCGTATTTCGTCAGTGAACCATCGCTAGCAAAGTCGGTTGTACAACTGGGGCGAGTGCTAGGAAGTCTCTCTCTCTAGACCTGTCGTGTGGCGGCGCTCGGTCTGCAATCACTGATAGTGGCGACACGCGGGTCCGACGTATACTAACGGACCGCGGCCGATTTAAAGGCTACCACCTAGCAAGTGTGGTGTCTGGCGGTGACACCACAGTAAGCACGTCGATCGTTTGAAATCCATCTTCTGATCATCTAGACTAAGCGATCGTATGAGAAGCATGTCCAGTTAACGCTGCGGCAGTTCGACATCTAGAGGATCAAACTGACATTAAACGCTATCAATGCCAAATTAATTAATGCTACAGTCGCGTAATTGTGGCATCAGGTACTGTTGGTGCGTCTTCAGGTATATGCTATCAGTATAAGTTCTTTTTTCCGAGACAATAAGTATATATACTTGAATAGATTCCATATTAGGATATATAATCACTTTGGGAGATAACCATTAGGTTCAATGGTCACATGAGTATTCCCCGTACAACAAATACGTATGTTATTGTGATAAACTATGTCAGACCCTGTAAGAGATCCGAGCAGATGTAATTTCGATGTATTGCTCATGCGCTGCCTGCGATATGCAAGGCCTCTGACCAGAGAACAGTGTTGACTGCAGTAGGAACTGTGTAGCTGTAGCAGTAAGTTGTTGCTAGTCTGGAGTCTGCTCTGGTCTGGTCTGGTGTATCGTGTTGGCTGGCCCGGTCGCGGTGCAGCGATGCCGGAGCCTGAGTATTATTGTACAAGGTAAAAAGCAGCCTCGCGCATATATAGTAATGTTATCTCAAGTCGCATGTAAATGTTTTAAAACTCTCGTAATAATAATCTTCCTCATAAAAAGTAACTTTTAACAACCATTCATTTCAATTTAAAGAATTTACTAATTTCTCCCATCCATGATCATCCCAATTATTGCAATAGAAAAATCAGTTGCTTTCTTTCATAAATGACAGATAGGTCGGCCAGCATTGCACAGAGCTGTGCCGGAATAATTTATTGTAAGAGCAGATATATATGGCGACTTCATTGAGGTAAGAATTTTTCCTTTGTTTATTCAGAATGATCTTTCAGGGCCATGACGCAGCACTGCTGTCGTCCAAAATTTACCAGGTTAAATTCACAGTGAATTATTGAAAAGTCATAAGTGAGCGACAATTTAATTGAGAGGTTAGTTACATTGTTTTATTACCAGGTTACTGAATTTATTTTTTTATTGGGACGTTACACTGAATGTGGAGGTTAAATGTGAATGAATTTCTGTAGGGAGGTTATAAATGGGAACGAATTTTGTGGGGAGGTTACACTAAATTAGAATCTTATTCATATTATTTATTTTTTTTTATTTTGTGGGGAGGTTACAACCCACGACATATAAATAGGTCACGAACTCAATTTCTGCGAAGATCGATATTTCTCTAGTCGCAGTTTCGGTATCTGTGTGAAAGTGAAAGACCAAGCTCATGATCCTGGGGATGTGGTGCCTGAGGTTGTTTCATATGAAGATCCGTGGTCAATGCTCTCGCTCGAGTATCTTTCATTCTTATTTACAGTGGACAGGCTGTGACTCTCGCTGAAAGTTTTGCGCTGATCACTGATTGTTTTGACTGGTATTTGATACGTAAATTCTACTGAACCGTAACAATGCACCAAACTGTAAGCAATTCGAGGGCGTAATACGCACGTACGGTTTGGGTAACACTACTACAACCTGGTACCACGCTTCAAACCAGCAGTAGTTGTAAGCGCGAAAAAAAACTTGGGCGGGATCTGTATCTGTAGAAGACTTTCTTTGTTTTCTTTTTGTAGCTGTAGCACAGTCGTATTCTAGAGTGCCACAAGTATTTACGAATAACCATGTAAGAAAAAGACCTTAGAAATCTTAACAGACAGTATCTAAGACGACATGTCCGAAAGAACGGACACCACATATACAACACTGTTATACTCTGGTGGTCATTCTGCCTGTCACACAGAACGTTAACCCTAACCCTATACATATTCGCCGATTCTATGTAAA
Organism: Schistocerca cancellata; assembly: GCF_023864275.1. Classification (NCBI taxonomy): domain Eukaryota; kingdom Metazoa; phylum Arthropoda; class Insecta; order Orthoptera; family Acrididae; genus Schistocerca; species Schistocerca cancellata. The sequence goes on along the minus strand of NC_064631.1, from coordinate 601,339,652 downwards.
TATACGAACTTATAATTTGTACAAAGTAACATTAACATCTGACAATAAAGATCCTCACAAGTTTGTCGAACCAGATTTATCCTAGCATTCTTACCAGGTGCTTCAAATTTTTTTTGTCAGATAGTGTAATAGTTCTATTCAAAATGGAAGTCGACGTAGTAATGCGGTAACGGTAAACTCTAAATGTTATTTGTTTACGTCAGAAAACTCGTCAAATTGCCCCTTGTAACCAAGTGAAAACCATACTTCCTCATACTTACTCGTTGTAGATGCATATTAGGTGACTTGTAACAGCAGCTTGGCTCTATGTCTAAAAGACATGGCAGAGAGTGTTTTCAGCTGATTAAAACTGTTCACATAAAATGCAATTATATACAGATGTATCGGATCGTTGGAAGTATGCTCTAGGAAGACACGAAGGTGATCAGCGCTGAGTGCAAAAACGGTCAATCGACCCTCAACATAATCAAATACAATGTAGTACAGGTATATACGTTGACAGACACGATATCGTTTCATGAAACTCTAGAATCAATGACAACAGTCCAGTATTTAGTAGTATTTATTTGGAGCGATATAAGAGGTAACGGCCGAATAAAGCTAGGTGTGATGAATGCAGATGCCAGGCTGACGTTTATGGTGAGATTCGTAAGGAAGTGAAATTGATGCACCCGATAATAATGCTAGTATAAATCTGGTTCGACAGACTTGTGAGGATATTTATTGTTCGTTGGTCTAAGACACTTCATAAATGTATGTATGTAATTATCGCAACAAATGCATTGTACAGGTTGTTCAACTTATCTGAATACAATGGATATTCCGAAAACTACACATCGTATCTAAGTAATTAATAGTTAAAATTTGTTCGTCTTGGAGGGGGACATCCAGTAATATCAAACTCGACCGGGGGCGGAGAAAACTTAGAAATCTTAAATGGGAGCCCCCATATTTTATTGCAGATTCGGATTCTAAGAAAAAAAAAATAAGTTTCGTTAGAAAAATATTTTTTGTTTCCCGACAGTTATCGCTCTAATCAGAAAAATAAAAATGTGTAGAAATTCGCGTGTTTCAAAATGTTATCCAATGACACTTGAAGTAACCCCCACCTCCACGCTGCGAGTGTAGGACAGGAATCTATTTCGTAACTTTTGATGGGAAATCCCATTCCCAACGTTGTATTCCTCTGACAAATCGAAAAGGAGTCTGCTCGACGCACCACTATGGCCGTGTAACGGACTACGATTTATAATGGACAGTGCAGTCCCATTAAAAGTTAGATAATAATTGCCTGTTCTACCCTCGCAGCGTGGAGGTGGGGGATCCGGGGGTTAATTCAAGTGTCATTGGATAGCATTTTCAACATACGATTTTCTACCCATTTTGATGTTTCCGATTCCAGTATCATGGTGTAATGAAAAAATGTTTCAGACAAACCTTACGTTTTTTCCAACTACAATAAAAATGGGGGTTCCCATTTAATATTTCAGAGTTGCCAACCCCCGCCCCCTTGCCCCCACATTCGGGGTGGGGGTTGAGTTTGGTATCACTGGATGTCCCTCTTCGAGAGAAACAAATCCTGATTATAAATTTTTTGGATGCAATTTGCATTTTTCGAGATATTTCGAAGTCTTCAGATAAACTGAACATACAGTGAAGTATCAGGAGACTCGCAAACTCCCGTGGCAGGTATTAAAAGCAAGGCTATTTGCACTAAAGAGAAGTATACTCTCGAAATTCACCAGCGTAGTAACCGTTAGGTAGAGATTAAGGAGATGTTCTCCGCCCCGCCTTATACAGCGCGCTGGTAGTATTGCCAGGCATGCATCAGAGTAGGGCGGCGCCCTCGCTGGTGGAACTGCAATGATCAGCTGTCTTCGGCGTTGCCGCTCGCTGCAGCTACCGGAGTATCCTAGCGTATCCGTCCCGGAGCAAATCCAGGGACTTTGCTGGCGCGTTCTCCTCTTTATGCACGCCGTCAGTCCGTTAAAAATATTCTTGGTTGAACATAAAATAGGTTGAGGAAAGAGTGTCGCCGTGGGCAGCCCCTTGTCTCCCATAGTGGCTAATTTCTTTATGGAGGATTTTGAGGAAAGAGTACTTGAATCAGCGGTTTCTAAACCAACTGTTTTTTGGAGAGAAATGGACGACACTTTCGTAGTGTGACACCCCAGAGAAGATAAGTTACTGGAGTTTTTAAATCATCTTAATTCCATTCATGAGAACATTCTATTTACTATGGAATTAGAGAAAAGTGGTTGTCTCCCACTCCTGGATATTTTGGTTAGACGGAAGAGTGACGGCTGTTTGGGACATGCTGTTTACTGTAAACGGGCATTCTCCCCTTCCGTTCCATTTAAGATTCATGAAAACATATCGTTCTTGTTAGGATTTGTTGTAATTAAATGCTAATAGGACTGAAGACAACAACAACAACATTTAGGGAATTAAAGTGCAGATAACTATGTAAATACAAGCAGTTTCAACAGAGCGTAGTTGGTTGAGGTAAAGCGGTACGGAAGCGAGGACAAATCGGATACGGGTCCACGTCCCACTGTCCCTAAATTTATACGGTCGCAGGTTCGAATCCTGCCTCGGGCATGGATGTGTGTGATGTCCGTAGGTTAGTTAGGTTTAAGTAGTTCTAAGTTCTAGGGGACTGATGACCTCACATGTTATGTCCCATAGTGCTCAGAGCCATTTGAACCATTTTTGTCCCGAAATTTGTTTTCACCGCGTTTTCTGAAATGTTGTGGGAGTTTCGTATGAGGTGAACAGAAATAACTTCTGCAATACTTGATGTCATGTAAAAATAAGTGCGCTCTCTGTCAAGGGTGAGTTCGTTGGATTTGGTGAACTTCTATTACCTGATCTCTTTCCTGAATGGATATGTGTCTTTCATTTGTGTCTTATTAGATGTTCACGGATATTAAAGATTTTATTGATGTGTACCATAGACACAACATACCTAGCATACGGTCAGGAAAGGAAATATTCGTTTTAATAAAGCTAACGTAGGAATTCGAAGCGCATCCATTTTTGTGAACCAATTGTACGGATTGCGAGCCAAATAAAGCTGACAACCGCCACGTCAACCATCTCGTGCCGTGTGGCGACCGCGCTGTGTTTCGTGACACGGGATATCCCGTCTGCGTGCACGTCAGCGCAAAGCCGTCGTCGCACGGGCCGTGCTGTCGAACGTCAACGTTGAGCGTTCTAAGTTCAACGTGCTGCTGAACGCTCAGGAATGATGCGACTTGTGCATACGGTACGTGGGTCCCAACGTGGTATACTCGTTCACAACGCACTCCAGCGGCAGTTTCTAGTTCGCAAATCACACTGTTTACGAAACGGCCGAGCGTAAAATTCCCACGTTAGATCTATTAAAACACACATTTCCTCCATCGTCCACGAAAAGGAAAATATCATGGCCAATCAGTAAGGACACAGGCTTATAAAAGTTCCATTACAAACAGTGCGATACAAATTTGCAATACTTCTCCACATAAGATAAACATTATTTCATCATTCCCACATTTTAGTAAAACCCCAAGGTCAGCCTTACTTGATCACTATTCCTACCCAGTAGCAGAATCTTTGCAACATGTGAATTACGAAGCGTAACAGAAAAAGAAGCAAAATATCTTTATACGAATAGTGCAAGCTGTCCTATAGATTAAGCCAATCGAACAAAGTCACCCCTCAAAAAAAGGTGAACTTATATTAGAACTTCTTAAACCTACCTAAGGACATCACTCACATCCCTGTCAGAGGCAGGATTCGAACCTGCGACCGTAGCGGGTGCGCGGTTCCAGACCACACTGGCCGGCGAACTCATATTCACCTAAGATCAAATGTTATAGGATTTACTTATATTAAACTAATAATAAAGTATCAGAACCTAATAAAATCGCTATTATTAGGAAAAAAAAACATGCTACTTCATACGGATCAGTGATGCTGCTCTCTTCGTTAAGCCAACAACACACTATTGATACTCAATCATAGCATGTTAGCACTTGCTGAAAATCTTACCCGTAGATATGTTGCTAATTGAGATTTAGTTACAACAAATTGTTGTGCCATCTCTTTGGTCAACGCTCAGTCGCATCCTCAAAATTTCTGACGTGCTAGATATTGCTCTGCACGTTCGGAAAGACTCCCGACGTCAGAAACTCGACACGCTCAACGCTCAACGTTCAGTTGCACGGACCGTGTGCCGACGGCTCAAGCTGCCTCGTCCCGTGTGCCGACGGCTTGAGCCGCTGAGACGCGCGGCCGCTCCGGCGGGTGCGGGGGCGTCTTGAGAGAGGTCCGGCGCGGCCTCGCTGTGGACAGCCGCTAATAATGCTAATTTGGCAAATAAAAAGCAGCGGCTCGGCAGCAGTCGTGACCGGGCGGCAAGCCGGCCAGTGGAGCCCAAGGCGAACGCGGCTCACCCCCCCCCCCACACTCCCCCCCCCCCCCCCCCTGCTCGACGCTCACTCATCTGTTCTCACGGAGGCCGCTACGCATCTCCGTCCAGTCCGGCTCGCCGGGCAGACGCAGCCGTCTGCAGCCGCGTGTCTGGTTGCATAACGGGGGAACCGCTTCCTTCCATTCCCTTCCCCAACCCACATTTCTGAGGTCGTACGTCTGGAGAATAGCGCTACGCGGAAGGAAATCGTGGTCATTAGGAAAACCAGAAAAGAAATGAATCGAAGCGTTTGGTATGTGGTGTTGTAGAAGGGTGTTGAAAGTTAGGTGGTCGTATAAGAAATGAGGAGCTTCTCCGCGGAATCGGCGGCATAGAGGAACATGCGGAAAACACTGACGAATGAGAGAATATATGAAAGACCCAAGGAAGGAACGGGATAGGTCCATTTCATTAGGAAATGTTTTTTGGCATATTCTGATGGCCAACCATCGGTTGTTGGTTTATTTTCGCAGGAGTACTTTTAAAGTCGTCAGACTGGAGTCATTCATCCTGTGTGGAAGTGCATAAAATATCAATTGTCCCTCCTTTATTGCTCCGATTGTTTCGATAATTTCATACGTGGTTTGTCGACAAATTTCGATAAATGGTATCAGACAACAAACAAAACAAACGAAACAAACAAACGTTCTTTACTGCCCTTCGAAAGAGACGCCACCCGCTAAAACACACTTTTGACAACGTTCGTACGGCTTCTGGAAACTATCAGCAAAGGCCTCCTGTGGAATCGATCGCAGAACGGTTGTCAAACGATATTTGATGGCATTCACGCCCGCACAAGGTTGACCTTTCATGGTCGCCTTCAAACGGGGAAGCAGGAAGACCTGGCCGTTGTGGCCGAGCGGTTCTATGCGCTTCAGTCCGGAACCGCATAACTGCTACGGTTGCAGGTTCGAATCCTGCCTCGGGCATGTACGTGTGTGATGTCCTTAGGTTAGTTAGGTTTAAGTAGTTCTAAGTGCTGGGGGACCTATGACCTCAGATATTAAGTCCCATAGTGCTCAGAGCCATTTGAACCAAACACGAAGAAGTCCGCAGGAGGCAGATCAGTGGAGTATGGAGAGTGTTCAAGAATAGTTAACATCTTCTGTGGCACGAATTGGCGCACACGGATCGCGCAGTGTGCAGGGGCATTGTCGTGGAGCACCATCCATTTTCCAGTCCTGTGCAACTCTGACCGAACCCGCCGGATAAGCTGTAGCAGAACGGACTGGTAAAATGCAGCATTATTGGTTTGACCTTCAAAGACACATTCCTTGTGGATGATGCCGTTGTTGTCGAAGAAGGCGGTCAATAGTATTTTCACCATGGATTTTCGCAGACGGCTTTGTTTTGGTAACGGGGAAGACGTCGATTGCCGTTTTGATTCCGGATCGAACTGGTAGCATCAGGTCTCATATCCCGTGACGATGGTATTCAGAAGCAGTGGATACTGGTCACACATGGAAATGAAATCACAAGAAGTTTCCACCCGTTTTGCTTTCTGCTCGTCTGTGAGGTTGTGCGGCACAAATCGGAAGCAGGTCTTCTGCTTATCCAACTCATCGCGGACGGTGGTGTGCTGTGTGTCCTTGCTAATGCCCAATCAATCTGAGAGTCCGTCGCCGATCTTTTGAAGGCATCTGTCGCACTTTCTTGATCTTTTCTGGGGTTCTGCTCGTCGATGGCAGACCTGAACGTGGCTCATCCTCAGTTGCTTCCTTCCCTTCACGGATGCCTTTAAACCATTTGTAAACACATTTTATGCTCAAGGTTTCCCTCCCGTACATCTAAACCAACAATCCATGTGTCTGCGTTTCAGTTTTCCACAATTTGTAGCAGAAGTTGATATTTACACGTTGCTCCATTGCGCTGTGACACTTCCTCTCAAAAAAAAAAAAAAAAAAATGGCTCTGAGCACTATGGGACTCAACTGCTGTGGTCATCAGTCCCCTAGAACTTAGAACTAATTAAACCTAACGAACCTAAGAACATCACACATATCCATGCCCGAGGCAGGATTCGAACCTGCGACTGTAGCAGCAGCGCGGCTCCGGACTGGAGCGCCTAGAACCGCACGACCACCGCGGCCGGCTCACTTCCTCTCGCATTGACTACGTTCAACTCTTCGCAGTCTCTTTACACAGCCAGTCACATGCAGTGGCTGCCGTGTATCGGTTCTCCTCAAGTCTCTGAAGACCCATGCGCATGCCCGCACACATTCGCCAAGTAGCCATTCAGATATAACACCATTAACGGAACTTTTTAGACACACCACGTATGTTTCATTATTCTTCTTAGTTTCCAGGCTTACTTAGTTCTTTTTGGTCATAAAATTTTCATGATAATTCTCCTTCCAAATAAATCTAGTTCGTGTAGTTTACAATTCAGTGCTAGATATTCACTTGGCGCAATCTGATCTCATTACAGTGTTTTCATGCATTACAAATTTTCATTTCTTGATGTACGCTTTCCACTTCAAATAATTCACTGGTCTTCCGTCTTATCTTTCTGCTTTTTATTTCCTCTCGTTTATGGAATGTTTTGTAACCCATTCAGATGGTTCAAAGGGCTCTGAGCACTATGAGACTTAACATTTGAGGTCATCAGTCCCTAGAACTTAAAACTACTTACACCTAACTAACCTAAGGACGTCACACAGCCGGCCAGGGTGGCAGAGCGGTTCTAGGCGCTAGAGTCTGGAACCGCGCGACCTCTATGGTTGCAGGTTCGAAACCTGCCTCGTGCATGAATGTGTGTGATGTCCTTAGGTTAGTTAGGTTTAAGTAGTTCTAAGTTCTAGGGGAGTGATGACCTCAGAAGTTAAGTCCCATACTGCTCAGAGCCATTTTTTGACATCACACACATCCATGCCCCAGGCAGGATTCGAACCTGCGACCGTAGCGGTCGCGCGGTTCCAGACTGAAGCGCCTAGAGCCGCTCTGCCACACCGGCCGGCTGTAACCCATTTTCTTAATTATCGCTTCCAGATACTTGAACTTCTTCACTATGTTTCACCAATGTCTGCCCGTAGACATGAGGAACTTGGTTTCCTCTGCAATGATTTTTAAGCCTGTTCCCCTGCTATCTGTTTCAAGAAATTGATTTGTATTTCTGCATCTGCTGGCTTTTCAGGCAGTGCAGCAAAATCGTCTCCAAATACCAGGCAGTTAACTTCTTAAACCGTATCTTTTCTCCCAGTTATATGGGAGATACTTTATATTTATTTAATTTTCATTTCAGATGCTTACGATTTTTCCAATTCACAGTTGAAGAGGACTGGAGTTAAGTAATTACTTCCACTTACGCTTATCTTCATTCAAAAGAGCTTCCAAATTTCCTCCATGTATTTTGCTTTTCATACTGTGTCTGTGAAGTTACAGATATGAGACCTGACTATTTAAGATAAATTTTAATTTTATTTTAGGTTTTCTCTAGTCTTACGGCGCCTGTTACTCACCATCTTTCTAGTTTTTAAACGTTTCTAATTGATTGTACATGGGCACAGTCCGATAAGGTTTTCTTTCCGGTGTCATCAGTCTTCTGGCTGGTTTGATGCTGCCCAACACGAATTCCTCTCCTGTGCCATCGAAGGACTTACACCCAGCATCCTCAATTATTTGTTGAGTCGATCTGATTTTTCACTTCAATCGAGTGTAACCAATATAATTATGACGCCAAATTTACTGGCTGTGGAGGATGTACTTTCGAAGAAATAAATGAAATTATATGATAAAAAAGACAAAACATGCAAAGGAAGTGCATCTTTAACACGAAAAGAACCTGGTAAATCCTTCACTTTTTAGTAGGGTTTCGTCCCTTTGTTGTGTTGTTTAACACTGGACTGTTCTTTTTGTTGGTCGTGAATTTTGGTTCGTTAAGTGGTAGACTGTTATAGAAACTTCTTGCGTCTTGGACATACAACTGTTTAAGTTCTTGAATGTCTGCATATTTTTCATAAGGTATAGGCAGGAGCTCTGAAAATACACCCCTACAATTAGCTACTTGCAAAACAGTCGCGTTTACCTTACAAAAAGTTTCATAGCACAACAAACTTACGAATACATGTTCGACGAGACCTTAAGAATTTCTTTGGTCCCTGCGAGGTCCCTGGGCGTCTATCAGCATGCTCCAAATCCACTGGTGTCCAGGTTCCATTGTAAGTAATCATGTATTTGAACAGCTAACCTTCCTTTACAACCAGAGTTTCTCTGAGCCACTGTGTCTTCTAGTAATACGTCGTTTTGTAAGTTGCTTTTAAGGAGGTCGTCCAAACTCGTACAATTTTTTGTTGAACGGGAATGGCTATTTAAGGTCTCTGATTCATTCTTGCCGTTTGAAAAGCATTACACCAGTCTTTCGGTGTAAAAGAGCCTCCTTAATACTATGTTGACACTATCTAATTTCTTAATGGCATGAGCGAGTGAGAGTAGGTATAAACACTATATACTTCTTGTTCTCTCCTGAGCACGAATAACAGAATATTATGAGAACCCTTACTTTTGGATTAACGTAATTGTGCAAGTAACTAATAACTTTATTCGCTGCTTCATTGCCTACATATTTAGTGTAAGTACAAAATATTGCATCACTGACGGACATTTGATGAATGTTGAAACTACAAAACGATAAATCCATACAAAGCAATGAACACATTTTCGTAAACAGGAATTGCACTCACGGTATCATTTTGTTTCATTCTTACAGTGTATCTGAAAGATCAGTCTCTGGTAACGGAATCGTCATGCGTAGTCCTTCTACGAGGAATTAACGCCACAGAAATTAAGCTGGTTCAATAGGAATACTGTTAATTTCAGTTACCTAAGAAATTAAAATTCTTGATAAGCTGTTCACCTTTCTGGGGTATGATTTGTTGAAAATATTCAAACAATGAGCATTTGCAGCTCAAAAAAAGATAAATAATGACGCAATATATAAGCAGAAAGAGATATTTTCAGACTGAAAGTGTTGAACTTAGAATGATTCAAAGACAAATGTAGTACGACATTGTTTGCGAAGCGAACTGAAGAAATAGAAAAAAAGATGTAGTGAGAAGATGAAAAAGCTTAAATTGTCGCGTGGTCTCTGGCTTGCCAATACTAAAGTAAAAATAAAAGTTACATTCGTTCCAGTCAAGACATAGGTTATTTTGTTACAGCTGTTAAACGTCAGTTTGTCGTTTTGTTAGAGTGTATATCTACCGTAGCATTTGAAACACGTTCGCACTATTCCATGGATTACACTAGATGCAGACAGTTGGGGTACACTAATACCTTGCTGGGGGGTACGCGGTGGCGGCAGGAAGGGCATCCGGCCACCCCTTAAAATCAACCATGCCAGATCCGGTTAACCGTAACAGCAGACCCCGCCAGTCGGGATAAATGCTTGGAAAGAGAGACAGAAAAGTGAGGCAGTAGTTCCACAGAGCACAGCTTGAATTAATCCGTTTGGTAAAACACTGTTTCTCGTTGATGAAGAAGTCCGTAACTGCCTGCTGAACGTTCTCGTCCGACAGGATTCGTCGCCCCTTCAAGATCATTATTAAGGGACCGAAAACGTGGCAATCGCATGGAGAGAGATCAGGACTACAGCACGTATGCTCAAGTGTCACTTCAGTTGGCGGAACTAGTGCGTTAGGAAATTTATGATATGGGCACCCGCGTTGTCTTGAAGAAGCAGCATCCCATGCTGCAGTTTTCGGACGTTTCACCTAAATTGCTCGCCGTAACTGCTCCAGCGTTGTATTGTATTGTTCGCCAGTGAGGGAGGCACGAGGTTCCTTGAAATCAATAAGCAATGGATCACGGTGATCTATGAATAGGGTTAGCATCAATCTTCTTGCACGGAACTTGACGCACAATTCTTAAATGGTGGTTTACGACAGACGCGCTATCCCATACATATTATCCTTTCTCTGATGGATGTCTACCAGTGTTTGTCCTTCGGCAACAAAGAAAATAATAACAGCAAGTTGACCCTGTTTGGACACATTCGGTAATAATGTTCAAATTTCTGCCTTTGCCGAAAGCACGTCGGAAAGACACGAACGTCAGACTGATCCCTTGTCGGTGCTTAGATACTCGCATCGGATTCGCGCTAGGTATCATTTATCGTGTAGCAGTGCCTTCAAATGGAAACTTTTGTTCGCCTCTTACATGGCCAATTCTGTTACGTTTACATGTGATGACATCTCACCTGTTTCGCGTGATGTAACAAAGAACTGGATGATGGAGGAACAAAATACTTACAGAGTTATTGTTATATCTCTTACTGTATACGCCTACTGGGAAAGTTCTTGCCCTTAGCCTAGATTTTGAAGAAACCTACGTTTTTAACCTCTAAAGCTCGTGTCAAACAAAAGACGGGTACAGTTTTAAGGGTTCCGTAGCTCACTCGGTAGAAACGGTACCCTTACAGTAGCACATCACTGTCCGCCCGTCTGTCCGACTGTTCAAAACCCTTTTCCCCAGGAACGGATAGACGTATTAAGTTGAAATTTAAGTCACATATTAAGGTCTACGGTCCCTTGGCGATGTAAAAAAGTGAAGCTTCTAAATCAATGCAATCATTCCCGATTTAGGGAAAGGTCGTCGTACGACAAGACTGACAGCAAAAGAGGCTGAGGTGTGAAAGTGGCTGCGTTTTTGTGGCCGTAAATATTTATTATCAAAACACACAATGTATTCGTAACTGAATCGCAAAATACTATTTGCAACAAGCGATGCAGTTCACTACAAACACAGGACTTTCTTTTAAACATCTAAGCAAAACACAATAACAGCAAATTCCGAGTCAGATATTTAGGAAAAGGATTAAAGGGTTGTCATTTAATACTCGTACATCATCAAGGGAACAGGTCCTTGTATAATGAAAATACAAAATAAAAGAACAACGTCTACAGATTAAAAGGAGAACATCATTAATACCGAAGGCAACGGAATTAATGTACACTAGGCCAAGCCAGAGAATTACACTTCGCCATGAATAAATAAAATTTTGTAACAAAAGATCAGTGCTCAGTGTACCAGAACAGCAATTTTAATTAGAGTAGATTCTAACAATCAAATGCACAGAATAAAATGTCGTGCTTATAAGCCCTGAGAAATGATAGACGAAATGAGAATTATAATAAACAACATAACCATGGTTAAAAATGTATTAAAAGTAGTCTTGACCGTAATAAAATATTTATTTGCAATCGTTACCGGTTTCAGTCAGAATGGCGCAATCTTCAGAACATTTATACTGAAATATAAATACAGAATGGATTAAGAGGGAAGCCTGATAGTAGTAGTAACATATGAAATACACGCTATATAACAAAAAGTAAAAGAAAAAACTGTAGCCACGGTGGTAGGCACTGACGGTGAAGGGAGCACGTGTTGTGACTCCACGAACAACAAATGCTAAGGAGAGCAACGTAGTTGTTGCTTAAGTACGCGATTCTCCGCTCACCACATACCGAAGCACGTCATCAATAGCCAATCAGGCATACAGGATATAAAATACGTGTCACAATAAGGTACATACAAAATAGTTACACAAAACCAAACAAAAGATCAAGAAACAGATACGTTGCAGAACATGAAGTCACTGCTGTAAACAACCTTTCATCATTATCTGATAAAAATAAATAAATATAGGAGTTGACCAATAATAATGGGTGTGAGAACAGTAGCCGGCCGTTGTGACCGAGCGGTTCTAGGCGCTTCAGTCTGGAACCGCGCAACTGCTACGGTTTCGAATCCTGCCTCGGGCACGGATGTGTGTGATGTCCTTAGGTTAGTTAGGTTTAAGTAGTTCTAAGTTCTAGGGGACTGATGACCTTAGATGTTAAGTCCCATAGTGCTCAGAGCCATTTTTTTGTGAGAACAGTGACAGCCATCTGTGTGAATCTGCCGAACACCCGTAGATCGTATACCAGTAAAGATAGTGGTTAATTGACGCCAGTGGTGCTCATGGACACGTCGTTGATGTATTGATATGCGCCGTCCAGCAAAAAAATAAATAAATAAATAAATAAATAAATAAATAGCTCAGCGTTTCGACACTCATCAGTTGTTACAAAACACTGTCAAGGAAGTAAGACAACCATAGCAATGTATCGCAGATCCCCAGATGACAGTGGCCAAGTAACCAACAAAATCAAAATAACAACTAAAATGAGCGTGGGCTGCATAATATCCGTTGCATGGAAAAACTGGTTACATCAAAGGAACGAAGCAAAATATCACGGATTCATCAAATAAGTCAAAACAAAAAATAAAAAGAGCAAGCAATCAAAATTTGAAAGATACTGCGAACATAGTTGTTTACAGTCATGAATATTGCATGAAATTCTATAAGGGACGTACATAATGTCAGATGTACGGAAATATAGAGTACGTTGCTGTGATACAATTAATCGTGGACCCATCTATATAGTCATAAATGTAAAACAAACACATAAGCAGTAAAAATTTAAAAGGTACTGTAAATATAATTTTTACAGTCGTAAAGTATTCATAAAATAGCGATAAACTAAAAATCAAAATATTTATTTGGAGAAGTAAAAAGAGAAACGAAAACGAACAGTGGGAAAATAGCACGATCGTCACATTACATCAAAACAGGCACTAAGACAGTAATTGTCGTAACACAACATGGGACTCATAAGGTAGTCATGAATAAAAAGTAGCCAAGAGTTTCAAGTATAATGAACATAGTTGCATACAATCATGAAGACATCCCACGGAAATGGATATAAAAAGAAAAATAAGAATAAAAAGTAAAAGAAAGTTCTGAATATATGTTTCTTGTTTGTTTTAATTCTTTCAGCGTTCGAGTACTGTTTTTGATTCTGCTTTATACCTAGGAGATGCGACGTTATAGAGAAAAAATGGTTTTGTCAGAGAATTTAGCACTCAAAAATTAGATAAATCCGCCTACTTACTAACCAGGTACAGAAAAGAATCTGAATTTAGTCGACTAGTATTTCAGGCTCCCCTCAAAATCAATTCCATAGTTGTATCTCGGTATAAATGGTGTGAAGATGATCACATTGTGCCCGGAAACGGTAACCATTACAAACAGTAGTTTGTTGGAGTCCATGCCGTTTCCAAAACTATTTTTAAAGTATTTTAGCCAGACCGGTGTTTTGTTTCCACGAGAAATGTTCTAAAAATTACCAATAACCACGATTACTAATTTAATACCAAACAAGTGCATCTGCCCTGCGCAAAAGCATCATTAAATCAGATATACAAAGTTTGTTTGTGCCATTAACGCTGAAAGGTCTGCAAGATATGAGGTTAACCTGGAGATAATCAACCAGTCACACACAAAGTTAGCTACGGGCAGTGTAAGAACATGAGCAACTCTGCACGGACCTGCTGCCCATATATACGACCTACGTAGCGCTAGTGCCCGCTGTATTTCCTTCAAGTATAAGAGAGGCTGTATAGCGAGCAGACTTGAAAACAACTTACAGTGGCCCTTATAAAGCGCTGTGTATATGACACACATAGAGCCCAAGGTGCCGCCCCGATACGTGCTTTCCAAGAACAGCAATGAGCACACTTCCGGACGCAAATACAATACTGGGCGTCCCTTACTTTCAGCTTTTGGGACAGCACGCTCGTACTGTCAGCCGCCGGCTATTCAGGCGTCTCTCCAGCGGCAACATCGTTCTCCGTACTTACGTACTTGGCCGCAATCGCAGGTAGCCAGGAGCCAACCGCCCCCTCTTCCTTGATGATGATAAAGTCACATACTCCTCGACATAGAGTAGGGATCGATGCAGGAGATCCGCACCGCCGTACTAGGCAAGGTCCTCGGGGAGATGGTTTGTCATTGCGTTCCTTCGACAGTAATGGGGGATGAATGATGATGATGAAGACGACACAACAATACCAAGACATCTCGAGGCAGGTGAAAATTCCTAACCCCGCCGAGAATCGAACCCGGGACCCCGTGCTCGGGAAGCGAGAACGCTACCGCGAGACCACGAGCTGCGGACAGGAAGGGCTTACAAACCTTTATTATAAGTGGCACTTCGTACGGGAGATACGAGTAACTTCGCTGTTTATTTAAATACTTGCATAGTCCCTTAACAGCTAAAATTTTGACATTGCAGTTCACTCGGTATATTCTTCCGATATGAAAAATTTCGGGGTATGTTTCGACATATCGGATTGGACCATTCCATTGTCAGCTCTCTAACAGTGAAGAATCTGTGTGATTTACGTATCTAGAAAAAGTTCTGTCTCTCCTTCTCTATTCCACGTCAAATATTCTATTCTTTTCAGGTTTAATGTAACAGTCCTATGTTGCTGACAGCAAAAATCGGCTCATGTTTTTGTAGTACGAGGGTGCCAGTGACTGACGCGTAATGTAATTGTTTACTCCTCTTTAAGGAACTTTGTCATTTTGAATTTATGAAGAAATGGAACCTTTTTATGTGGTCCGATAACTAAACAATAAGGGGAAAAATTATGACATTGTTCTGGATTTATATGACATACAAGGCCAAGTGTTATGGTGTAAATTTTTGTTCTCCGGCCATTTATTTAGTCGTGTGATGCATGTTTTGCCCAGACTGAGAAATGTAAAAAGTGCTGAAAACTGTCAGTTACGCAGTGACCTCGCTAACCGTATGAAGAATTCGACATCGAGCTATCCCTCTGTAGTTACCATGCTCTACCGTCAGTACCTCTTTGACTTCAGAAAAAAACGTCCGATTCCTAAACGACCACAGCAAAATTAAATATTTCAAATGCGCAGAACTGAGTAAGTTCCACTCGGACTCCTCAAGACAAGAAGACTATTTAATGAAATTGAATCATAGAACATTTGCAAGGTTCTCAAGAACGGCATTATCACAAATGTAATAAAGGACTTGGTTTTGTCATTGCTGCCGGCCGGTGTGGCCGTGCGGTTAAAGGCGCTTCAGTCTGGAACCGCGTGACCGCTACGGTCGCAGGTTCGAATCCTGCCTCTGGCATGGATGTGTGTGATGTCCTTAGGTTAGTTAGGTTTAATTAGTTCTAAGTTCTAGGCGACTGATGACCTCAGAAGTTAAGTCGCATAGTGCTCAGAGCCATTTTTTTGTCATTGCAACCAGCGAAAATAGTTTGTCACCTCAGCGGAAGAAGAGAAGAACGGCGCACTCATAGCTCTCAAGGCAGGAGCATTATTTAATGAAACTGAAGCACAGGGCATCTGGAGCATCTGCAGGGTTCTCAAAAACTGTACTACCATTAATATAATCATGGACTTATTTTTACCATTACAACTTATGAAAATAGTTTATCACCTGAGAAGAAGGAAGATGCTGCTGTGTTTTAGAGAAAACAATACAGCGTTTTTATAAGAATTAATCAGTTAAAATTGCTTTTTATCCTTTAAAAATATACGTAGAGCTTATAGATCATTTATCACATAATATTGTACTTCTGTGCTGTTATTACAAAAATTAACCAACAAAGCTTCTTGCTGATAAAAGCATTGTGGTTGCCATTTCTACATTTACCCGTGCAAATTGTTACTATTCATTCATAAGAAGAAGGAAATTTAAAATCTTTCTGCAGTAGTTATATAAATTGGTTGACTTTTTTTTATCAAAATACTTTAGATAAAACGAACAGAAATTAGTAACTCAGTTTTTCGTACTTAGTTCTTCAGTTCAGCGCTGTCCTTTAGGCAAGAAAATACAGACCTATCGAATTTCGGACTAGCTTTGGATTTGGACAGTTCTAGAAAGTAGAACTCAACACATTGATTTTAAAAGGGCTAAATAGTCTGATGTGAAAGTAATCTGATGAGTACCTCAAGGCACTCTTACAGGACTGTTGATGTTCACAACATATACACACCGTCTGATGGACAACTTAGAAATCTCTGTGTGATTAGTCGCAGATAGAAAACAGTAAGAAAATCTAGGAAGATCTGCAGAGGTTTGGCCCTTGGTGCTGGTATTAGCAGTACACCGTCAACAATAATAAATCTTATATAAAGTGCATAAGTAGGCAGAAAACACGTTATTCTTAAATTACGCAAGTGACAATAAATCACTAGATACAACAACATTCGTAAAGTATCTGACAGTAATCATATGGTAATTCACCAACGAAAGATGCAGCGGACAAAACATTCGTCTCAACATTCTTGAGTACAGCTCTTCAGTTTGGGAGGTTTTAATGGAACAAATAGAGAAGACCCAAACAAGAGGGGTGCATTTCTTCATCTGTTCGTTTACTAGGCGTGACAGCGTCACGGAGATGTTGGAAGACGCGAAATAAAAGGAGAGTTGTGCATCACAGACAGGTTTAACCCTTGAAGTGTCGCAGGTGAGCACACTGACGGAAAAAATGTCCCAACACCAAAAAATAATTAATGTAGAGCAATGAAATGGGTAGAGTAATGAGATGGGTAGATCACATAACTAACGAGGAGGTATTGAATAGAATTGGAGAGAAGAGGAGTTTGTGACACAACTTGACAAGAAGAAGGGACCAGTTGGTAGGACATGTTCTGAGGCATCAAGGGATCACCAATTTAGCATTGGAGAGCACTGTGGAGAGTAAAAATCATAGAGGGAGATTAAGAGATGAATACACTAAGCAGATTCAGAAGGACGTAGGTTGCAGTAAGTACTGTAAGATGAAGAAGCTTGCACAGGATAGAGTAGCATGGAGAGCTGCATCAAACCAGTCTCAGGACTGAGGACCACAACAACAACAACAACAACAACAACAATGAAATTTCGGGACTACATTTCTGTAGGTAATGTATTTAAGTGAGTAACGTTGCAGGAACTCAGGCTAATGTAAGTGCGAGATACGCTATTCCAAATCTGAAATGCCTATACATTAATATCCAGTGTAGCCACTAGAACGGTGAATGCAAGCATGCAAACGTGCGTATACTGTGTTGTGCAGGTGCCGGATGTCAGTTTGTGGAATGGAGTTGCATGCGTGTTGCACGTGGTCGGTCGTACACAGGGACGGTTAATGCTGTTTGTGAATGACGCTAGAGTTCTTGTCCGATAATGTGCCATGGTAACAGATCTGGTGATCGAGGAGGCCAGTGCAGCATGTCGACACTCAGTAAAGCATATTGGGTTGGAACAACGGTATATGGACGAGCGTTATCCTGTTGGAAAACACCCCCTGAATGCTCTTCATAAATGGCAGCAGAATAATTCGATTCACTGGACTGACGTACAATGTTACAGTCACAGTGCGTGGAATAACCACGAGAATGCTCCCTCTGTCATAGGAAATCGCAGCCCAGCCCATAACTCCAGGTGTAGGTCCAGTGTGTCCAGGATGCAGACAGGTTGGATGCATTCCCTCAACTGGCCTCCTCCTAATCAACACACGGTCGTCACTGACACCGAGGCAGGATCAGCTTTCATCAGGAAAAACAACAGCCCTCCACCCTGACCTCCAATGAACTGTCGCTTGACACCACTGACGTCGCAATTGGCGGTAGTTTGGGGTCAGTGAAATGCACGCTAAAAGCTCGGAGCTGATATTGAAGTAACCAATTTGTAACAGTTCCTTGCGTCACTGTGGCGCCAAGTGAAGCTCATATTGTTGCTGTAGATGCAGTACGATGCGCCAGGGCCATACGAAGACACTCTGGTCTTCTCTCTCGGTTGTGCCACGTGGACGCCTGGAGCCCAATCTTCTTGCGACCATACATTCTCGTGACCACCGCTGCCAGCAAACATGTACCGTGGCTACATTCCAGCCACGTCTCTTTGCAGTACTGCAGAAGGAACACCCAGCTTCTCGGAGTCCTGTTACACGATCTTGTTCATACTCAGTGTGGTTCAAAATGGTTCAAATGGCTCTGAGCACTATGGGACTCAACTGCTGTGGTCATCAGTCCCCTAGAACTTAGAACTACTTAAACCTAACTAACCTAAGGACGTCACACACACCCATGCCCGAGGCAGGATTCGAACCTGCGACCGTAGCGGCAGCGCGGCTCCGGACTGGAGCGCCTAGAACCGCACGACCAGCGCGGCCGGCCTCAGTGTGGTGTTGTTTGTAAATGGTTCCTTTGTCGCTTTTAAGACTTTCTTAACTAACATCATCTCACCACTTCCAATCTTAAACATGACTAACGCTCACGAACCTTACATCGTGTATTTAAAGCAAACCTGATTTGCAGCCGCATAGTGACGCTCCTAAAGCCACTCTTACGCGACTGGGCGAAATTTGAATATACGTTTATGCCACCCAGCTTCTTGTCGGTGTCGCAATTTTCTTTCTGTCAGCGTATTTTTCCATGATGCCAGCTGAGGAGCCACTTGACGTGGTAGTAGCGGCTCCAGGTAACGAAAACCGACAACGGCCGGGAGAACGGTATGCAGACCCCAGGCCCGTTCATACGGGATCCAATTACGCCATTGGCAGAAGATGACACAGCGGTCGGTCGGTGTCGATGGTCTGCCAGGGCCTGTGGACGGAGTTTACATTTTCGCAGCAAACAGTCGATTTTATTCATATCCATTGGTAAAAAAAGAAAACAGAAATTAAATTCTAAACTCTTTTTTTCACGCAAAATCGCTGAATTTGTAAGTAGGCTGTTTATATTTTCTTATTGGCAACGTTACGTAGTGCTCTGTATGAAAATCACTGGCTGTGCTGTGTGCAGTCTGTGGCTAGTTTGCATTGTTGTCTGCCATTGTAGTGTTGGGCAGCGCCAGCTCGATGTTAACAGCGCGTAGCGTTGCGCAGTTGGAGGTGAGCCGCCAGCAGTGGTGGATGTGGGGAGAGAGATGGCGGAGTTTTGAAATTTGTAACACTGGATGTCATGAACTACTATATATATTATGACTGTTAAGGTAAATAAATTGTATGTTCTCTATTAACATCTTTCAATTGTTAACTATGCCTATCAGTAGTTAGTGCCTTCTGTAGTTTGAATCTTTTATTTAGCTGGCAGTAGTGGCGCTCGCTGTATTGCAGTAGCTTGAGTAACGAAGAATTTTGTGAGGTAAGTGATTTGTGAAAGGTACAGGTTAATGTTAGTCAGGGCCATTCCTTTGTAGGGATTTCTGAAAGTCAGATTGCGTTGCGCTAAAAATATTGTGTGTCAGTTTAAGCACAGTCTTGTATAATTGTTCTAAGGGGACGTTTCATATGTCGACCCTTAGCCGAGGATACCTCACTGGAATATTCTGATTTTTTTTCTTGTAGTTTGTGTAATTAATGTAGATTTTGTTTATTGCAAGCGCGTAATTGTAGAGAGACTCTCCTTTGTAGTTGCAGCCTTTCATTGTTGTACAGTAAAACAGTTGTTGCATGCATGTAGATTTGCACCAAGTATTTCGCAGCTGCGCTTGCAATTAACTAGATATTATTTTCAGTGCTATATTAATTTGTTCTCTTATTTTTGCTCTTCAAATTGTGTTTGTCTGTGTTGTCGTGTGAAATATTGTGACAATAATGGCGTGTGAAAAACGTAACACTAGGCTCCAAAGTAAACTGAGAAATAATAGTGAAGACGAGCGTAGCTTATCAGCACCACTGTGTAGTGAATTGACAGACATTCGAAGTAGTAATTTGGTAATTGTGCATAGGGAAATGGAGCGGGCGTCAAATAATGGTGTAGACAGTGAAACAGGTAGTGAACAGGGAAGCATTATCGATCGATTGGTCGGCAACAGCTCGCCTCAGGATTCCGAAATGACAGGACACAATCTTGCAAATACTGTAGATTCAGGTTTTGCGTCCTTACCGTTTTCTCAAATAAATCAAGACACATTTTCTGCTTTTCAAAATGCGAATATTGCCGGTTCAAATGCACTGCCGAACAGCACTGAGGAACATGTTTCAGACACCAGTGCACTGTTATTACAGTTAATGCAACAAATGGGACAAAATCTTCAAAAGTTAGACACAATGGAACAAAATCTTCAAAAGTTAGACACAATGGAACAAAATCTTCAAAAGTTAGACACAATGGAACAAAATCAGAGACAAACACAGCAAAAGCTTCAAAAGTTAGACACAATGGAACAACACCAGAGACAAACACAGCAACAGTTAGACACAATGGAACAAAATCTTCGGAAGTTAGACACCACACTTGAACAAACACGTGAACATTTAACTACTGAGTTACATAACATTCAATCGAAATGTCAAAAAGTCTTTAATGACGTAAAAACACAAATTTGTGAGCATTTTCAACCTATTTTTTCGCGGCATGAAAATGCATTACAGAATCACGAAGCAGCCATAAAAGAATTGCAAACCATTGTTCATTAAAATCATTAGACCTTGTGGGCTAAAACTGACTCAGTTGCATCTACCGGGTCGGTTACAAAACTTGCAAAAACTCAGGAAAACTTAAAGGACACAGTAGATTCGATTTCAACACAAATGGACACTCTGAAACTTGGGTCAGAAAAACATACTGAGGAAATGTGTTCACTATCGGAGAAAGTAGCCGAACTTTCGGATCAGGTCACTAACTTATCTGCAAAGGTAGATGATGATCTGAATGACACAAGACCCGTAGCCTTCACTGACACAGAAGAGTATGAACAAATTAGAAAATTCAAACAAAATCAAAATCAAATCAATACACAGTACAAAAGAGAAATCCGGGAAGTACAAGATCAGTTGACGCAGGTAATACAAGAATTACATATTTCAGAGGACACTCGCGCTCCACTACGGGAAGAGGGACATAGAAATACGGAACAACCACAAAATAATAACACAGGACACTTTGTAAGTTATGAAAGAAATTGGCAAGGCGCATTGGATTTTGAGATGGAACCGCCGAAACGAAGTAACAATGAGCGATGTGCGACTCACCGACATGATGATCTTGACTATAAGCTGTTCATTACTACACGTAAATTCAAAACGTTTAAGAATTCTGCCAACGACATTCATCCACAAGCGTGGCTCCATCAATTCTCTCATTGTTTTCCTCCCAACTGGTCATTGGAGCACAGGTTAGAATTTATGTGTGGCTACTTGGAGAATGAACCAGCTGTAAGAATGCGATCGGTCATTCACGATTGTCACAGTGAAGGAGATTTTTATCATGCCTTCCTCTCAGCATATTGGTCTCAAGCTACACAAGACCGAGTAAAACATAGCATCATGATGATGAAACACTTTGAACAATCTTAATTTTCCAGTCTTGTCAAATATTTTGAAGACATGTTGCATAAGAATCAATATCTTTCAAACCAATACAGCCCTTCAGAACTCATCCGCATTTGCTTAATGAAATTGCCTGAACATTTAAGAAATATTATTTTGGCAGGGCGTTGCAAAGACGACATTGAAGCTTTTCAGGGACTCTTACAAGAACTGGAAATTGACACTGACAATCGCGGAATGCGAAAACAGGAGCACAACAATTACAGGTCACATCCGTCACAATTCCGCGATGACAGAAATAATAACTGGACACGACAAGGCCATTCCTACAGCGTAAATCATGACCAAAACAGACACCACCCGTATGACAACCACTGGCAGAGTAATAGTTACAGAGAAAGATCGCATTTCCATAGTAATGAATATGTCAGAGACAATCATAGGAATAGACAATTTGGCAACCAGAACTATTATTATCACGGGAGACAGAATAACTTCAGACGCAACAGTCCACCGTGCAGTGATAATTCAGGGAGAAATTCTCCACCACTCAACCGACAAGAAGGAAACTACAGGAACTACCGATATGACGACAGACGATATAATCATAACGACAGACATGAATTTCATCAGAACTGGCGGGATTCTAACAGGGCTGGGCCCTCTCGGGAAGGCGAATTTGTAGAAGTTACGTCTCCTAATCCCAGTAACGACGCGCGTCAACAAAGAAACAGACAATGACTCGCACCGCAGGCAGCCACGTGCGCCCACTGGCTCAGAGAAAAATAACATAGATGCTAGCCAACCTTGAGAAAAATTCCAGTATTCTTTACCGACGTATACCACATGATAATTGCGTTAAAGTTGAAACTCTGCGTACTAGGAAGAGTAAAGGTTTACACCACATTTCACATGTAAAACCGTTTATTGAGAGATAATCTGCTTTTTAACTTAGTCTTTGCCATATAATTTTTCACTTTACATTACTAGTATGCTTTGTCAGACTTAGAATCTGTTAACATGCAACAATGTTTGAAGTTAAATATCCAATCAAGAACCAAGAGAACTTATTTGAACAGAAATTACGAAAGCATCGTTATAGTGAACAGATGACACAGTGTTGTTATTTGTACATTCTTGCTTGTTAGTTGCACGATCACGTAACGACTATAAGGCTCGTATACTTAGAACATATACAGGTACTGCTAATGAGATTTTAATGCAACATTTTGGTTTACTTGAAAATACATTCTGGATTTAAAGTACTTTCTGTGAGATACCAGATGACACAGTGGTTAGTTTATGTGACAGCTACACGATTTTATCACGACGCTACTAATGAGTGACAATTTACAATGTTGCTTTTGCGGTGTTTCTGTTTTATATCTGCAGAGTTTTTCTGAATTATTCTGGAAAGTAAAACATGTTTTAGTAGTAGCTTTTGTGGTGTAGCTACAATGAGACAGAATCTTTCGTAGCACAACAATACGTTCCAGCATAGTACTTTCTTGATCACGGTGTGTACGTAATAACTACGATATCTATACGCAAAGCATTTCACTTTTATTTATCATGAGGTAAGTGCATTGACTTCTGCAGAACTTAGCTTTCGGAGGACGATAACTACGACACTTCCACAGAGATTATCTTACAACAAGATGCACATTTAGCGCTCCAGGACACGTATTTGAGTGATTAATTTTGTACTTAAAATATTTATTTTTAAAGATATTTGAAGTACAATGCTACAAAGGTTTCCCGTGATACATTTCATTCCATTGCTGTAATATGTAACACCTGAGGGTATAATTACATTAATCCTCAGGGGGGTACATGCCTACTTTGTGTACCATGTGTTTGGCAAGCACAAGGAGCCCTAGCTAATATGGTATTTGCTTATACAACTTTACACATCGGTACCATATTCCTCTAACACATAAATTACACAGCTATCTGATCATTTAACTGAGAGATAAACTTTTTTTAATAAGTCAGTGGCAGATGTTTACGCAATTACACAGTTGGATAACTTCACACTTATGAAATTGTATTTTGTTTGTACTTTGTGAACTGTTCATTTTTTTTTTTTTTTGGAACCATTGTGATACCATGAGAGCTTTGAATGTCGGATTTGGTATGGGATCATGATTTTTAAAGTACGTTTGAGGTAGATGACACTCTTGAAATGAGCAGAGAATTTTTTTTAGGTTTTGACATTATTGCAGAAAGGTACGACGTTTTTGAGATGTGACTGAGGTGTTATGATGTTATTATTATGACGACGATGTGTATTATGCTGCTGAGGTATGTTTATGATCAATGAGATGATGCTATAAGAGGAATTTGATTATGCTATGTATTTATTATGATGAAATATTTAAGAATGTCTACGAATATGTATATGTGTAATAAGGTAAGGAATAATGAGTAGTGGTTGGGGACGCTGATTTGTGAAAAAGGTTGTTGGAAACCAAGAATCGTACTTTAAGAGTTATGAAATGTATGTAAATGCGTGAATGTATCACAATGCCGACGAAAATTTTTTGGACACTGTTATATCAATAGGATTTTGTTTCTACAGATTTGTAACGCAAATTCTTGACCTGTGAAATATTTTTATATGAGACTGTCACTGTAGCGGAAACTGCTGTCGTAAATATTTCCGTAAGAAAGTTAAGTGACCACCTGCACGTAATGCGTCGTGGGCACCCAGCTGTGTCAGACGCCTGGAGAAAATTAGTGTGTGCCTTTTCAGAGGCACAGGTAGAAAAAAAAGGGAGGCCATTATCCTCGCTATTGACATTCCTTTGTAGAAAGCATCCTAAATACGACACGCTCAAACTTGAAAATATATGATTACACTGTGGAGCTCTTAATTTATGATATTTACTAAAATGCCTAATGAAATGATGAGAGACATTTTACATCTACTGTCTTTCTAGTTGAGAGATTGCTCATTTTGTTTAATATCTAGTTTCTAGCTGCCCTGCAGCATTGGTTAAAATAAAATTTTATAGATGTACTAATATAAATATTTTATGCCTACAGACCCAGTAAAGAATAACTTTGATGTACTTAAAAAAAACGAAGGAGCACAAAAACACATTTCCCTTCACAGGAATTGCATATAGAACTTTCTTTTAAAGTACTTGGTAATTTCTTTTGTAGAATAAATTGTGATGCATCACTCTATTGTTAAGATGTGACATAGGTATTAAACATGGCCATTTTTACTGTAATATTTTTTCTGCTTGAGCTTTGTCATGTTTAGATATAAGTTATTGCATTTGCTGCTGCTGTTTGCCAGGCATAATGTTACTGAATTTGACTTTGTATTACGCTGTTAAGCCAGTTTTACTACTGTTTTATTTTTATTGTTTACTGCACATTGCCTTATATTAGTTGTAATATTGCAATTGCTCTGCTAATTTATTTTACTGCTGCTTGCTTTGCCAATTTGAATTTTTTTGTCATTGCTGTTTGTGTTAATTTGTTATGTGCTGCTGCATTGCCTCGTCCCTTGGTATATATATCTGAGCTCAGTAGATTTAAGTTAGCTTAAGAGGGGGTAGACGATATAAGAGAATGAGTTGCGATGAATTGGAAGAAATGCATTGAGAAGTTATACGAAAAAAGTACAGAAAGCAGGTATAGACAGGACTTTTTGGAAATAATGAAGAACGATGGGAGATCTCCGAGAAGTAAAGAAAGTTTTGTTTGCAAAATACTGCAGTAAAACAAACCCTGTCCTTTCCTTGTGTTATCCCACTATGTGTATTGTGTACCCTTGTGTATTTATGTTCTCCCTGTCTTTATATGTTTAGCTAATATGATTTATGTTGTAGAATTTTTCTGGTACTAAGCTACATTCACTAATGACGAGGAATACTGTTATCCTCAAATATAATTTGCATTTATAATATGTCATTTTCTTTGTAAAGATGTTTAGACATTATTTATCTGTTCTGTTTTAATGCTCATGTGTAAAGTTGATGTTTCAAAAGTTATTCTGATCTTTTACGTATGTACTCATGTCATAATTCCTGTAACACTGATGTATATGTTATTTCGATTCTTTTGTAAAGCTCGTATTACTACAAATTTTATCTGTATTGTTATGTTCTTTAATGATGTATTTTGTACCTTTGTAATTGTATTCTTGTGTTATAAAATTGTAATTGACACCAGTTCATCATATTATCAACTTGTAAGTTACATTTCACTACACACATTTCTATTGGTCATAGTATATGGACAATATGTGAGAAGTAGGGAATGTTAGTGTTTGCACGTGTGTTAATATTTCAGCAAAGGACTGGATAACAGCATTGCTGGTTCTAAGGACAATTCCAAAAACTTTGTGAGTGCACAAGTGGTGGTTATGGACTTGCTATATTATCTGCAAGACTCTTCAATGGTGATTGTGCACCCGCACAGTCACAACAGGTGGCTGCTGGCCATCTCTACAAGGACTACAGTGGGTCTGCATCTCTAATGGCCCACCAATATAATTATTTCTACAAGGACTGCAGTGGGTCTGCATCTCTGGTGGCCCACCGTAATCTCTACCGGGACTACAGTGGGTCTGCTCTGTGATAACCTACCTACCAATCTTCTTCAAAACTTCGACTGACTCTGCTGTGGGTTTTCTCTGGTGTGGCCCATTACCTGTCTGCATGTCAAGAGTCAGCACTGTCTTTCCGTTGGAAGGACAACACAATTTCTTCAAGACTGCATGGAAATCCACTACTTCCGTGTGCAATTTCTTTTACTAATAAGACTTTGTGAAAAAAAACTGTAATTACTATTATGATGAATGATCAGGACTATCTTTATGGACTGTGAGAAAATTTTAGCTTTTGACCAACATTCTATCAATAAGTGTGTTAATTTGATTTCTTTGTTATTGTAATTACGATTATGAAAAATTTTAACAAATATGTATTGCCCAGTGCCCAAAACAATTCGCAAAATTTTTGTGGGGAGCATGGGGGCTATGTAAGTAGGCTGTTTATATTTTCTTATTGGCAACGTTACGTAGTGCTCTGTATGAAAATCACTGGCTGTGCTGTGTGCAGTCTGTGGCTAGTTAGCATTGTTGTCTGCCATTGTAGTGTTTGGCAGCTGGATGTTAACAGCGCATAGCGTTGCGCAGTTGGAGGTGAGCCGCCAGCAGTGGTGGATGTGGGGAGAGAGATGGCGGAGTTTTGAAATTTGTAACACTGTATGTCATGAACTACTATATATATTTTGACTGTTAAGGTAAATACATTGTTTGTTCTCTATTAAGATCTTTCAATTGCTAACTATGCCTATCAGTAGTTAGTGCCTTCTGTAGTTTGAATCTTTTATTTAGCTGGCAGTAGTGGCGCTCGCTGTATTGCAGTAGCTTGAGTAACGAAGATTTTTGTGAGGTAAGTGATTTGTGAAAGGTACAGGTTAATGTTAATCAGGGCCATTCTTTTGTAGGGATTTTTGAAAGTTAGATTGCGTTGCGCTAAAAATATTGTGTGTCAGTTTAAGCACAGTCTTGTATAATTGTTCTAAGGGGACGTTTCAAATTTTCTGCCTCCAACACCGTTACAAACTGATTGGTCAAGACAACCCCATACTGCTAGATACACCCAAACACATTCGCTTGTCACACAATCTTCTACGCCCTCGTCGATGATAGGCTGTTGTTTTACGGCCAAATTCCACAACCGTTCATTACCCTATTATTGTTATTTGGACGTTATTGAAATAGTCTATAATTTTCCATTGGTTTATGATACATCCCGGCAGGTGGACAGTGCGTCTACGATTACAAGGCTAGCTGGATTTATTTGACAATACACTGCAGGAAAAAAATATTACACCTGGAAATACCATGTAGATTTTGATCCGCTGACAGCGTATTCCACCTTTGGGATGGAGATATACTGATGATGGTTTCACCGCCGTCCTCCAACAGACAGCATAGCGGCGCAAGTACCGGAGCGCCATATTTGTCTACCCTTTAATAGAGAATGCTCAGAGCCAGAGGTATCAGTGTGGTACAAAAGAGTGAAACAAGCAGGCAGCCATGCTACAGAGACGCACTCGTGCTTCCTTCAGCCAACTGAGCTTGTCTGAAAGGGGTCAAATTGCGGCCTTCCGAGTAGCGGAATGGTACTTTCGGAGAACTGCCACACAGGCTGGACGCACTGCGTCAGTTGTGCAACGATGAAGATATGAGTGGTCACGTGGACATTCTCACATCCTTAGACGCGATCCTGGATGCCCACTAAGCACAAATGCCCACCAGGATAGTCGTATTTGAAGGGCAACATTGGCAGATCGTACAGCTACCACGGCACAGATAAGAGGGGTATAGGGCCCAGACGTGTCAGCACGAACTGTTGCGAACCGGTTACTATCAGTGGGCCTACAGGCACGCAGCGCTGTAGCCCGTCTTCCAGACACACGTCACAGTACCGTTGGGCACGGCTTCACTGGTGCCGCCAGAGGGTCACTTGGAAGATGGAGTGACACGCCGCGGTCTTCCGCGATGAAAGGAGGTTCTGCCTGCACACATGTGCCGCTGATGGTCATTTTGCTGAACTCTTTATACACAGTTGATAATTACTCTCTCTCTTACTGGTGAACAAGAATAATTGCAGAATTTCTCTACCTTTGGAGTGATATTTCACTCTTAAGACACTTAGACACTTAAGACACTTTTTTAGTTCCTTTATTTTTCCAGTAGGTTTCTCCATTCCCGTTGAAACATCAACATCCCCTGTCGCTCAACCTCCTCTCATTCCTCAAATGGCTCCAACACCTCATCCCACGCTGCTTCCACAATGTCATTATTTTCATTATTAGGTATCTGTATCACTGATTCACCTCTTGAATTATACAAACATTGAAGACATTTGGGCAGGTAAGTTCAGCTTTGTCTTTGTTGTTTGTTACTCTCATAACTATGGAAATGTGATTCTCACCCAACATAAATATCTGTATGGCTTTTTTCATACTTCCATTGTTTTCAACTCTGTCCCTTAAGTTATACTCACGAAGCTATCTCCGAATAACTTTGATTCATCCGGAAAATTCCATCATGTTCCCATTAGAGCCTTTCTGAAACTAGTTTCTTGTTCAGTACTGGTCTTGTCCCACTTGAGATTTTTTTTTTCGTTTGGTCTTTTTGTAATCTGTTTAAACAAGTATCATTATTAAACTACGAATGATTTCGTCTACGCCAATATGATATGCACTATCTAGTGCACCGAAGCCGTTGCTGGCAGGCAGTACTCACTGTTTTTAGATAAATTCTCGAAATTCACTTTTATGGTATCTTGCTTCATTAGTTCGATTCAAATCTATGTTTACTCCACATCTTCCGGGTCTGTGATCACTCGCAATTCAGAAGTCATTTGGGACCGTAGGTCCTATAAAATTTCTCACTTGTTTGAAAAATGCAGTCAGTTTTATTTTTATTTTCATTTGGTCCACGCAAAGACAGTTTTATGCTTTATTTCTTCTGTGAGAATATGGTAAGAACAAATTATTCCACATTATAAACTGTAATTTCTAGTATTATAACCGAATCTCTATTTAGTTTTTCCTTTACTTTCGCATGAAAATCTCCTATTATCATCTTCTTATGAAAAATGCCGCCGTTTATCAATTTCTGTAACTCTTAGTAGTGGTTATTTACCTCGCTATCAGAATATGTGGACGTTAGTGCATACAACTGACTGAATGTCGTGCTCGTAGGTAGCACATGGTGCCTAGTACATGTCTACCGCGTCGCTCGGGGGTTACAGCAACCGAAGATGGGCATATAAGGGCCCGAAACCGGTCATGTAATAATACACTACTGGCCATTAAAATTGCTACACTACGAAGATGACGTGCTACAGATGCGAAAATTAATCGACAAGAAGAAGATGCAGTGGTATGCAAATGATAAGCTTTTCACAGCATTCACACAAGGTTGGCGCCGGTGGCGACACCTACAACGTGCTGACATGAGCAAAGTTTCCAACCGATTTCTCGTACACAAACAGCAGTTGACCGGCGTTGCTAGGTAAAACGTTGTTGTGATGCCTCGTGTAAGGAGGAGAAATGCGTACCATCACCTTGATAAAGGTCGGATTGTAGCCTATCACGATTGCGGTTTATCGTATCGCGACATTGCTGTTCGCATTGGTCGAGATCCAATGACTGTTAGCAGAATACGGAATCGGTGGGTTCAGGAGGGTAATACGGAACGCCGTGCTGGATCCCAACGGCCTCGAATCACTAGCAGTCGAGATGACAGGCATCTTATTCGCATGGCTGTAACGGATGGTGCAGCCACGTCTCGATCCCCCAGTCAACGTATGGGGACGTTTGCAAAACAACAACCATTTCCACGAACAGATCGACGACGTTTACAGGAGCATGGACTATCAGCTCGGAGACCGTGGCTGCGGTTACCCTTGACGCTGTATCACAGACAGGAGCGCCTGCGATGGTGTACTCAACGACGAACCTGGGTACACGAATGACAGAATGTCATTTTTTCGGATGAATCCAGGTTCAGTTTACAGCATCATGATGGTCGCATTCGTGTTTGGGCACACGCACATTGGAAGCGTGTATTCGTCATCGCCATACTGGCATAACACCCGGCGTGATGGTATGGGGTGCCATTGGTTACACGTCTCGGTGATCTCTTGTTCGCATTGACGGCACTTTGAACAGTGGACGTTACATTTCAGATGTGTAACGACCCGTGGCTCTACCCTTCATTCGATCCCTGCGAAACCCTACATTTCAGCAGAATAATGCACGACCGCATGTTTCAGGTCCTGTACGGGCCTTTCTGGATACAGAAAATGTTCCACTGCTGCCCTGGCCAGCACGTTCTCCAGATCTCTCACCAACTGAAAACGTTTGGTCAATGGTGGCCGAGCAACTGGCTCATCACAATACGCCAGTCAGTACTCTCGATGAAGTGTGGTATCGTGTTGAAGCTGCATGGGCAGCTGTACCTGTACACGCCATCCAAGCTCTGTTTGACTCAATGCCCAGGCGTATCAAGCAAGAGGTGTTTGTTGCGGGTACTGATTTCTCTGGACCTATGCACCCAAATTGCGTGAAAATGTAATAACATGTCACTTCTAGAATAATATATTTGTCCAATGAATACCCGTTTATCATCTACATTTCTTCTTGGTGTAGCCATTTTAATGGCC
This sequence comes from Schistocerca cancellata, assembly GCF_023864275.1. Lineage (NCBI taxonomy): Eukaryota > Metazoa > Arthropoda > Insecta > Orthoptera > Acrididae > Schistocerca > Schistocerca cancellata. The sequence goes on along the minus strand of NC_064631.1, from coordinate 601,308,876 downwards.
AGTAGTGTAAAAGAACTTTACAACTGTAGTGGTATTTTCAACCTCTGGTACGATGCACAGTTGTGGAAGTTCCTCCAAGAGGACCGTTTGCCTTAATTTTGAGGTTGCATTAGGGTGAAGAATTGATAGTATCCAAATGCGACGATGCAGGAAATCATCAACTTGCGACCTTTCGCTCTCGCTGTCACCACGCTTATTTTCTTCACCTTCGTAGTCTTTACTGGAGACTATGATACCGTTTTCTACCGCAGCATCAATCCCATATCGACCATGATCTCCGACATCTTTACCTTCGTTATAATTTTTGAGGCTTAGTTTAACCCCACGTTTATTAATGGAAGTATTAGCAATAAAAAATCGAAAATCTGTTGTTTAGGAACAGGCTACTTTGAGCGGTATTAACGTGCAGGTCAAACTAAAAACTAAAACAACCGGTATAACCCATAACTGGCGATAATCACCATCCTAGTCTCATGACGCACCACAGCAGGGGCTATGGCTCCCCGCGTCGCGCAATGACTCAACGCAACGCAAAGTGCAGGCGACGCTTCTTGCTGCAGTAATTACAAATGAAACACGGTCGGCAGCTCCAGGTTTTCTAAGCGTGACTGGTAGCTTCTTGCGAAGGCATCATAGCGGTCTTCCCTGTCCACAGCGGGCACCTACTGGGCCGAATTTGCAGCGAGTGAGAGGTGGAAGTTTGAAAGTAGAAATGTTCGTTGAAAGTAAATAAAGTTTGCAGTTAACTCTGCAGAAGCAGTGCAGTCGCAAGGCAGTGCAGGCAATGAATAGTGTAACCCGAGACGCTTGAGACTGGCTGAAGGCAATGGTTAAGGAAATTCGTAAGGTCGCCGGTGTTACAGTCACGAGTGCACACGAACTGCAATCAGTGACATTCGACAATTACTAATGGAGTAGATGAGATGAAGGCGGGTGCAATAATTATACGGATGGCATGATGTGAAATGCAGTGGGAGACCATCTCTCTTGAGACAAAAATTAGTTAATTCTGCTGAAAGAATGGTACAACAGATGTAACAGTCTAACATGAAAACTCTGGATGTGAATTATCTACAAGTTTTCCGATTACTCCTGCACTAATTTGTGTCAGACAGATTGAATTCGTGCTAAGTTTTGTGCTAGAAGGACCTGAACTACAGTAACAGAAGACCACACTAAGAGGCAGAAGAGAAATTTGCCGCCGGCCGCGGTGGCCGAGCGGTTCTAGGCGCTTCAGTGCGGAAACGCGCTGCTGCTACGGTCGCAGGTTCGAATCCTGCCTCGGGAATGGATGTGTGTGATGTCAAAATGTTCAAATGTGTGTGAAATCTTATGGGACTTAACTGCTAAGGTCATCAGTCCCTAAGCTCACACACTACTTAACCTAAATTAACCTAAGGACAAACACACACACTCATGCCCGAGGGAGCACTCGAACCTCCGCCGGGACCAGCCGCACAGTCCAGGACTGCAGCGCCTAGACCGCTCGGCTAATCCCGCGCGGCTGTGTGTTGTCCATAGGTTTGTTAGGTTTAAGTAATTCTAAGTTCTAGGGAACTGATGTCCTCAGATGTTAAGTCCCATAGTGCTCAGAGCCATTTCAACCATTTTGAAGAAATGTGTCACTACTTTCTACATTGCATTCGTTAAGTTATCGCAAGTCTTTAAATAATTTATGAGATTGAAGTGCAGTTTTTGATCGAATTCTTTATATTTGCTGCTACCTCCTTTAATTCGAAGACATTATCAGTGCAGTTTCTTCTCTTTCTAAGGTTATCAATAACTTTTAAATACATACTCTACGACAGGAACTTCTAGCTTTTGAATGAGTTCCCTATATTTCTGAGCTGTCTGGTGTAGTTTGATGACACTGGATTTTCCTTTTGTAATGCCAATCGGTCCTCAGTTATAATATTTTAAACTATTGTATGGTCAGAGTTTCGTAGTACTCCTACCTTGAATAATTTTTCTAAGTTACTTTATCTTAAACAAGACGTTTGAAAAAAGTGGGGACACCCTAAATCACTCCATTGCCCACGAAACATTGAGGTGAGGTACTGTCGCACGAGCAGTAGAGAATGGGGTTTTGACTGTCGTCAACAGGCTTTATGAGACCCGAATTTCTCCCGACGTATGCAATGTTCAGATACCTTACGGGAATGCAGCCGGGTGACGTCGTCGACGACCGCCGATATTTAGAGAGGTGAGCACCCTATCATTTTCAAAGAAGAACGCATATGACATGGTGGCATACTGTCAAAATACCGGCGGTTAAAATACCGGCGGTTTTCGACTACGTCATCCGGCTGCATTCCCATAAGTTAACTGAACACAGCCGCAGTCTTCCTGCAAGGATGACGTTCTCCAATACCGTTAGTAACTAACTACCCAGAAATCGGAGATACACAGTGCCTGTTAATCTATTTGGCAAACGTGTCTGATCCTGTAAGTCTGTCACCGACCGATCCGTGCCAGACACTGACACTCAAGTTAACCTGATGGGTCACCTCTATGATTGCTGCAGTACTCGTATTTACATGTCACCACAGTTGCGTACTGAGGTAATTTACAGAGCTATTACAAATGATTGAACCGATTTCATAAATTCACTGTAGCTCCATTCATTGACATATGGTCACGACACACTACAGATACGTAGAAAAACTCATAAAGTTTTGTTCGGCTGAAGCCGCACTTCAGAGCGCTCGAGAGCGCAGTGAGTCAAAATGGCGACAGGAGCCGAGAAAGCGTATGTCGTGCTTGAAATGCACTCACATCAGTCAGTCATAACAGTGCAACGACACTTCAGGACGAAGTTCAACAAAGATCCACCAACTGCTAACTCCATTCGGCGATTGTATGCGCAGTTTAAAGCTTCTGGATGCCTCTGTAAGGGGAAATCAACGGGACGGCCTGCAGTGAGCGAAGAAACGGTTGAGCGCGTGCGGGCAAGTTTCACGCGTAGCCCGCGGAAGTCGACGAATAAAGCAAGCAGGGAGCTAAACGTACCACAGCCGACGGTTTGGAAAATCTTACGGAAAAGGCATTTCTTAAACAGGTGATTGGAAAACCGATGGATCGGTCGTGGTGGAGATCATGATCAGCAATTCATGTCATGGCCTCCACGCTCTCCCGACTTAACCCCATGCGATTTCTTTCTGTGGGGTTATGTGAAACATTCAGTGTTTAAACCTTCTCTACCAAGAAACGTGCCAGAACTGCGAGCTCGCATCAACGATGCTTTCGAACTCATTGATGGGGACATGCTGCGCCGAGTGTGGGAGGAACTTGATTATCGGCTTGATGTCTGCCGAATCACTAAAGGGGCACATATCAGACATTTGTGAATGCCTAAAAAAACTTTTTGAGTTTTTGTATGTGTGTGCAAAGCATTGTGAAAATATCTCAAATAATAAAGTTATTGTAGAGCTGTGAAATCGCTTCAATCATTTGTAATAACCCTGTACTATGCCATGTCTTGTGAATCCTGCCTCATACGTAAAGAAAACGCAGGCAATGAACTGTGGATGTTGAAAGTCCCACACCTCCACAGGTGTCGGTTACAGAACATATCATTATAGATACTTTTCTTCTGCCGGCCGGGGTGGCCGAGCGGTTCTAGGTGCTACAGTCTGGAACCGCGCGACCGCTACGGTCATTGTTTACTAAACAGTCGTCTGTAATCTAACACTATATGCATATATTGTATACCTATATAAACTTCGCAAGTTACCTTAAGCGAATAATGAGAAAAAAATAAAGACAGGTTTAACTGACTGCCGATTAGTGATTTATAGTCTGTCCCGTTTGAGCAGTGGGAACTCGTAGCTGAACACACAGAGGTATCTGTCCATCCGAAGGCAGCGATAAATTACCGGCTTTGAAGACTGGGCGCTCGCCGCGGCCGCGGTGGCTGCAGGGTTGCGCAATCGCAGGCGCCGGGGGCTGCGCCTGCACTCCGCGCGGCTTCCGGCTCTGTGAGGACGTTTCCAGTATGCGGTACAGTAGATTGCCGGAACCTCAGCAACCGCCCCTCCCTGCCACAGTAGGTCAGTAGATGCCTCTCGACTCCACAGCCAGCGTCGGCCGTGCGCGCTGTTACTTCTGATGCGCTTAGTGTCCTAAGCTCGGACGTTATCGTGCTGAAACATACTGTCGACTTCAATGCTGTTACATATGACTATCACATCACTGGGACGTACGTGGGCTATTAATAAACCTGGCAAAAATCATTATATTGTTTCCTTTTTCTCAATTACTGAGCTTCATTTCTCTACACAGTGTCCATTAAATTACAAATTTTGGTTCGGTGAGAGTGGACTTTCCTTGTCATCGTTGTTATTGTTGTTGCTTAGGTCTTCAATCCAAGGATTGGTTGCATAGTGATCTCTATATTAGACTATTGTGCAAGACTCTCCATCTCCGAATACCTGCTACAACCTACATCCATTTGAAACTGCTTACTGTGTTCGTGCCTAGGCTCTCACTGCAATTTATACCGACCCCCAGCCCCATACATCCGTCTATAACCAAACAGACTATTCCTTGACGCCTCAACATCTGTCCTATCAACTGCCCTTTCATGTAGTTAATTGTTCCACGACTCAGTACCTCCTACTTAGTTATTCTATCTACCCATTTATTCTCCAACAGTCTTCCCCACCACATTTCAAAATCTTTAGTCTCTTCTTACCTGTTTTGCTTGCTCTCAACGTTTCATTTTCTCATAAGCTACACTACAAGCAAATACTTGCAGAAAAGACTTCGTAAGACTTAAATTTACATTAGAGGTTAACAAATTTCTCCTTTTCAGAAACGTCTTTCTTCATATTTTAAGTCTGCATTTTGTTCCCTCTCTACTTCAGCCATAGTCTGTTACCTTCCTGATCAGATAGCAAACTTGCCCTACAGTAATATTTCCTAATGTACTCCCCCAGCATAACTTTCTTCATCTTTGGTTGAGATTGATCTAATAATTTATTTTTCAGACAATACTCATTGCATTCTGCCGATCTCCCTTGTCCTTTGCCGTCTCTGACTAAATTACAATGTCGTCAGAAAACCTTAATGCTTTTATTCCTTCGTTGATAAATTCGATCCCCTTTCTAATTTTCTCTTCGGTTTACTTTGTTGCTTGCTTATTGATGGAGAGGGTGGAGGCTGGGAGGGAATAGGCTAATAGCCTGTCTCATTTGCATCTCAGTTTCTGGCTCCATTTCACGTCCTTTGTCTCTCATAACTGTCCCCTGGTTTCCGTCCAAGTTTACACTCTCTATATTTTGTCCCTGCCACCAGTAGAACTCCGAAGAACCTATTCCGGTCAAACATTGTCCCAAGGTTTCTCCAAATCTACAGACGCTATAAATGTGGGTTTTGCCTTTCTGCAGTCTGTCTTCAAAGTCGAAGGGTCAGTATCACTTCTCGTATTCCTGCCTTTCTCCGAGGTCGACTTTTGCCAATTTTACGATTCTTCTGTAAAGACATCGGCTTAATTTTTTGCAATCATAACTTACGTCCTTACTGCGTCATAAAAAATGTAAAATGTCTAATAGTGTTTTAGGTAACATATATTCTCTTAATTCAAGGAAAATGTCTTTCCCTCGGGTCTACTATTGAGGTTAAGAAACATACAGTATATATAGCCTCGCTTTCGGACGCCACAGCGCGATTCCTTGCATACTAACAGAATAAAAATGTATCTGACAAAACTCCGTCGTGCATATATTTTCGGTTAAAAATGGACGTCAGAGGAAGGGAATGTTTGGCAACAATAATAACAAGGCGACAAATATTTACATTCCAGACTGTGTAGCTGTGCTCCCCAGTTAGTGAAGTGGAAATGGCTTTGAACTAGAATACTCGATTTCAACAACTCGATTTCAGGCCTAAGTGTACATTGTTTTATTTTATATTGTTAATGTAAATGTCGTGTGACTAGGACCTCCCGTCGGGTAGGCCGTTCGCCAGGTGCAAGTCTTCCGATTTGACGCCACTTCGGCGACCTGCGCGTCGATGGGGATGAAATGATGATGATTAGGACAACACAACACACAGTGCCTGAGCGGAGAGAATCTCCGACCCAGCCGGGAATCGAACCGGGTCCTTGGTATTGACATTCTGTTGCGCTGACCACTCAGCTACTGGGGGCGGACATTTTAGATTGTGTAACGCTGCGACGACCCATAGTGCACACATTGTGGTGTAGACGTCGCAGCCCGGCGTGCTGCGTGTCGCCCGTTTAAGCCCGACAATAGAAATTATTTATCATTTCTGAGAGGTTCTCGGAATATCTTATGTTTATAATGTTTGTATACATACCGGTATTCTGGAATATTCGTTCAGAAGGTCAGTTGTGTCCTGGCTGCATGTTGATGTCCGTAGTACACGTGGTTTCGGGACTATGTATTGCGTTTCACCGACGACGCCGGTTTCAGGTTTGATGTTGATTCTGGCTACGGAGTGACAGTATGATAGCTTGTTTCTTAATCGTTACACGACAGGTACAGAAGATCTTGCATTAAACACGTACAATCCAAATATATACCAGTGCCATATATAATATCGGCTTTATAGCCATTTGCAGATGCATGTTGAAACTTTACATCTGATGTCGCTATGTGACACGTCATCGCCTAAATACAGCGGCGATGAAACCGAAATCGTGAATGTGTGAATGAAAATGAATAATAACTTGCAGCCAAATAGCGAAAAATACTTTCCTTTCTTTTTTTAAAAAAAGGAGGATGCTTACGTTTTGTTTGATCCGTCATTTACGATTTGTAATCAGTCTCACTTAGCAGCATCGAACCAGAATGACCCATCAACCGATGACATTATGAACTTGCATGGAAAAACCAAATTTGATACTGATATTTCTGTGTGCAATATGGATACAACAAGAGACTGTACTCGGATCAGTACGCATTTGCTATCATTTCATCTGGGTGAAAGCACTATTGCAATAACCTAAATCGTTTAGCAAATATTTTTGGTTGTTATTTATTTATTAATTCCAACCATAAATAAAAACTAAACTAAACTCCACACGAACAGGCCACGAAGGCGCAAAGATACTGACCAACCGCCGCTTCATCCTCAGCCCACAGACGTCACTAGACTCGGGTGTGGAGGGGCATGTGGTCAGCACACCGCTCTCCCAGCAGTATGTCAGTTTACGACCCCGGAGCCGCTACTTCTCTATCAAGTAGATCCTCAGTTCGCCTCACAAGGGCTGAGTGCATGCCGCTTGCCAACAGCGCTCGGCAGACCGAATGGTCACACTTCCAAGTGAGGGCCTTGCCAGACAACGGTTAACTTCGGTGATCTGACGGGAACCGTCATTACCACTGTGGCAAGGTCGTTAACCAGAAAAATAATCCAGTACATGATAATTACCATTAAAAGCAAATAAAATAAATAATTATCAAGCTACACTACTGTCGATCAATATCTTGCAACTTCAGTTGCGTTCCGAGTTGCAAGTAGAAGATCTCCTCTGCAAGATGCTTGATATTGCTGTAGGTGTTACGCAGTGTGTGCTTCTCCGCAGTCACAGCTGGTGATATCCACAGTTAAGTGTCGCTTATAGAGATTACTCCTGGATCTCCCAACTCCAGAACGACGGTGGATGTGTAGTCTCCACAAGATCCCGCTCCGTCCGTGTCCAGGTGGGAGCGTTTCCGAAGGAAGACAGCAGGTCTCAGATCGAGAAACCCACAACTGTTTCCATGTTGTAGCTGCTGTTGCCAGACGTATGTGGTCTAGAGGAATCTTTTTCCGGACCTCAATCTTGGGGTTGCTGGAACGTGCCCATGTAATGGATGGTTTTCCTTATGAACATGCTGATCCATAGTTTCCTTCACCAATCGTCTCCTGGTCTCTAGTACATGTCTTGATTGCTATGATGCGGAAAAACTGATGTTCAAGCTTACACTCGAGAAATGACCGTGTGACCCCCCCCCCTCCCCTCCCTGCATCGCTCTCCAATGAAAGAGCTGTTCAAACGAAATTCGTTGCTGAGCCACAACTAGGTCATGTTCATTTGGGATTTACTTGTCTCATCAGACTTTAAATCGATGAAGACTAGATCGAGAGTTGTCGATCGTTCCTGGGATTCAAAGTGGCTCGTGTCGTAACACCGTTGCGACTCCCCGGTGAGTTTCAACTCGCCCAGTGTAAAATTCCCGAGTCACGTCTTCCCTACGACCACTCCGCAGCCAACAGGGTTCTGCACTCCGACGAGGAGTCTGCTCCTTGATGAACCCGTTCGCCGTGATTTAACGAGGGCCCCGCAGGTCGCAGTTTTAATGCCGTTAGACAGACAGCGATTGCAGTAACGCAGGACGTCGTGGCGAGAGGAGCGAAATGAAATGATGTTTGGAGGGTTAACGAGATGCACTACACGGCTAAATGGCGCTACACGCCGGTAGTGCCGGTGTTTGTCAGTATAAGCTCTGCTGGGCTGCCGTTAAACCGAGTTAATGAGGATAACCTGCAGAGCACAAGAAAAGAAAAAAACTGGTTTCCGTATTTTACGTTCCTCTTGCGAGCAGTGGAGTCACGAAGCTCGTCTTGAACAGGCAATGAACGGAATTTTTTAAACGCGTTTTCATTATTAAGGCAACGAAAAGGAAGCGAACGGAACTGGTGGTATTTAGTTTATGAAAAGTCCCCTTAGAAAAATTATACACATGACTGTGCTTAAACTGACACACAATATTTTTTAGCGCAACGCAATCTGACTTTCAGAAATCCCTACAAAGGAATGGCCCTGACTAACATTAACCTGTACCTTTCACAAATCACTTACCTCACCAAAAATCTTCGTTACTCGAACTACTGCAATACAGCGAGCGCCACTACTGCCAGCTAAATAAAATATTCAAACTACTGAAAGCACTAACTACTGATAGGCATAGTTAGCAAATGAAAGATTTTAATAGAGAACAAACAATGTATTTACCTTAATATCATCACAAGTCATAATATATGTAATTTCAAAACTCCGCCATCTCTCTCCTCACATCCACCACTGCTGGCGGCTCACCTCTAACTGCGCAACGCTACGCATTGTTCACGTCCAGCTGCCCAGCACTACAATGGCAGACAACAATGCAAACTAGCTACAGACTGCACACAGCACAGCCAGTGATTTTCATCAGAGCGCTACGTAACGTTGCCAATAAGAAAACATAAACAGCCTACTTACATAAAGAAAACATAAACAGCCTACTTACAAGTTAAGGCGTTTAAATTATTAGCATTTGTTCCATTTCTCTATTTTGCATTGGGAAAAGATTAATGGGACATATTTTATCGGCCACAGGTTGCCTATTGAATTTGAATACCGTCGAAATTCGTTGTTGTAGTGAGAGAATAATATGAAAGCTATCAATTTGGTATATAGGGGGAGGGAGAGTGGAGAGAGAGAGAGAGAGAGAGAGAGAGAGAGAGAGAGAGAGAGAGAGAGAGGGAGAAGTTGAGTGTGTGTTTCGATTTTGCAAAGTTTCAATGTGACTGTCACTTTTCACTGCTTGGCCACAGAATCAGTTAACTCGGTAGCCTGAAGAGAGTTTTCAGTACGATGGCTGGCGCCATACGCTAAGGCATGCATATTTGCACCGACGTGAGCGAGATAAATAACCTGGAAATGCCTCTGCACTATTTGGCCGCTACCCAGACTGGATTTGTGTAGCGACGCGTGAATAATAGCACCAGTGATAATTTGTTTCATTATTGAGTCATGCCCCATACCTGGAGTGATACAGACCGTTAGAAATTGGCTGTGACTATAAATGGCCTGCGTTTTGATATTCAGTTGCGTAAATTCGTTATTCGTTTGACTAAACATCCACTTTGAACACATTTGTGTGTGTTGGACCACGCTGTCGCTATCGCACCAGCATTCTGAAATGAGTGCACGTCAAAAATGAAAGACAGACTTCCGCCATACTGATTTCGATTGCCATTCAGTTGTTATTATTATGGCTGATATTTCCATATTTTTGGGTAGAAATCAGATTCAAGTACAGTATTCTCCCAGACTTCGGTAAGCATCGGTGGCCAACGTCAGTCAAGACACGAGGTATATGCACTTTAAGAAAACTGCTTCAGATAGGTCGCGTTTCTGCACAGAAAGGAGACACCTAGCGTTGGAGTGTGGAAAGGGAGGGGGTAGTTGGTCTATCGAAGAAAGATTCGGGGATCCATAGGAAGAAAACGGCCATTACATTGGTGTCACGACAGACAAATCGCTGAACATTATCTGGTCGCAGTTCATTCTTGTGGTGTGATGTCATCTTGTACGTACTCAGAAAACTGAGTGAACATCGTCTACTTGAGTCGAAGATAATTTTATAACTACTACGTTTCATATCCTTTTAGTCGAAGAAAGAATATGGTTTCATGCCTCTTCGACGAGACGGTCACCGTCTGACAAGAAATTGACAATTTTGGGAGACCACCGAACACATGAGTGTACGCAGTCGGGCGAAATGTTGATCCTAGCCACTTCTGTATGCTGCGTCAGAGCTTTAACCACTCCAACTAGACCGCCAGGAACCTGTCAGCTAGATATTGGCCGTAAGGAACGAGAGAACCCGTCTGTGTGTTTGTCATTTAAATAAATTTAAAATTTGCGTTGTTACACTTCACCCTCCAGTGTGTAAGAAATCTAGAAAAGCCCATATGGCAGTTTGATAAAAGATCTATCTTTATGTACGTAAAAGAGCATAATAGTGTTACATAGCCGGCCAGTGTGACCGAGCGGTTCTAGGCGCTTCAGTCTGGAACCGTGCAACCGCTACGGTCGCAGGTTCGAATCCTGCATCGGGCATGGATGCGTGTGATGTCCTTAGGTTAGTTAGGTTTAAGTAGTTCTAAGGTCTAAGGGACTGATGACCTCAGATGTTAAGTCCCATAGTGCTCAGAGCCATTTGAACCATTTTTTGTTACATATGTCATAAGAAAAATTGTTACCTACAATGGAAACGAAATACATTTTTTTGGACCATTTGAGAACCTGTGTGTCCCATACTCGTAATCCATCAAGATACTTATAACGATTACACGCTGCGCCAACCCTTACTAGTCTAAAATCCCAACCCGGATACGACACTGTTACCACAGAAGTAGAATTAAGCATGTGAAGAGGAATTACTCACTGTGTATCGGTCACCCCGTAAGAGCACAGAACTTTTTCACCAAGTCACGCACCCTGTTCCAAACAATCCCTTCAGCACTCGCGGGGCTGCATCCATGTCAGTAAGAATTGGAAGATTAACGCCAAAAACATAAAACACGGAAAATTTTAATTAACACTTAAAAATCATGTCCAAACGTATAACGAATGTAGGAGGTGACGTAGTTTGGAATAAAGTACACATAAAGTGTCGTATCATTTCGTCGTTTATGCATCGTACAGAGGTAAATTAAATAATTTAATAGCATTCTGTGAGCTTTGTACCAAATGTCAGATTAATAATTCGGCCTATGAGTCAAATCATGTTAAAATATACTCAGCAAGTGGTTAACAAGTTTAGATTAAGCTTTCAAGAACTGAGTCAAACGCAAAAAATTCCATAGTACACCATCGAGTTTCAGTCAATAAATAAGCTAATCACGGTTAATCAGATATGCGGCTTTGGTCATACATTTGAAAGTATAATGGCACTATTATTTAAATATAACTGAAAATTAATTGTGCTATCGATGATTTACTGTTGGATACTTTCATATCGGTATATTGTTCACAAAAGAATATTATTATGAAGATTTGAAGAACGGGTTTAGGCATAAAAAAACTTTTCAACACATGACTTCAGTGCGTCAAACGAATACTGCATGTGTTTTTTTTAACCCGGTACGTCCATTAGGAACTACTTGTTACCTAAATGACACATGTCTGCATTCATTCCGTCCGTACTGTATTGAAATATACTCTACTTAGTCTCCAGACTAGAACCAGACGCACATTCCAGTACCGTCTTTTTTTTTAATTTCTCTGTTACTGTTGTGGCAGTTGGTTCAGTCCATCGTTATTTAGAACTTATGTTTAAAAATACTACTTTTACTAACGTCAGTTTCACACCAGTGTTTTCATCCGTAAATATATAAGAGCACGATTAATTGACCACGTTTAGACCTCAGCCTTCACAGTATGTTTTACAGATCGCCTTACTCAAGACAAAATGCTTGCACCGTATTGTTGATCAGTTTCTATTATTGCATTGATGTCTGACCTTTGCTCGACCTCAACAGTGTTTTAAAAAGAGTTATGTTTTTACTTCATACAATTTAAGCGGCTATTCAAGTGTAATGCGACGGGCACAAAAAAGGCATCAGGCTTTGTCCTGAATTTCCGTTGTTGAATTTTGTCGATGTACGGGTGATGTTTCTGTTACCTTGCGTGCTATGGTGATTAGTATTCTTACGAAGACAACAACGAAAACAATACCCATGTATTTTATGAAGTTACGTAATGAATCCACTAAATAGTCATACACCAAGGGTCACATGACGTCTAGAAATACTTGCTTGTCTCAGGTCTGATATGTCGCCATTAATGACATATTCGCTTTAAGATGGCAAGTGTTTAGCGACATTTGACACAGCCAAAACATATTTTCTTGATTGTGTGGTAGGTTATTTAAGAGTTGTTTTCTTTCTTCTAATGGCAGCAAGTATGACTGTTCCTGAGATTGTGTATAATTCTATGAATATTTTGGTTTATCGTTCACAAAATTATGTATCATTTTAATTGTGTTGTTAATTCATTTGCTGGTTTCTTGCTTCTTTGTTTCTTCATACTCAACTGCATACTTACTGTTGAGCAAGGAGCACTGAAGGAAGGAAAGAGGTTGAACCGTCGAAATAACTGTTTAGATGAAGGTATTTCTTTGTTTCCATTTGCAAATCTAAGCCAACGATGGGATGGTTCAAGCAACAAGATATGTCTGATTCCTTCCCCCATATCTCTCTAAATGAGCAAGCACTCTTGATAGTTATCGTTTTCGTTGTCGGCTATCGATTCTAATTAAAATTCTCTCAAAGATAATGCCATTTTACAGCTCTCCAACCGTTCCAGCCTCTTAGACAATATACTTTGTCAGTATATCGGAAATGTTTTAACGGTTTATAAAGCTTAACAGGATCAGGAATGTGGAAATGCCACTGAAATTTTCAAAATAACCTTTGTCTAGATCGCGAGTTTATAATACGGTATGTCCGGCTCCTATTGTGCTAATGCTCGTCTTCAGAGCCAAAATGAACAGAAAAATATATATTGTTCATGAAAAACTGTAGTGAACCTGAAAAAAATTCAGCTTCACTAAAGTATTTCATAATCAATTTTGTTCTATCTATTTTAAATCAAAAGATGATTGCTAGCACAATCAAAACAAGTCTTGAATTTTGAAAGCCGATCCTCCTCCCTTAGTTTACCTAAAATGCATAGCAATTATGACTGAGGTACTAATGCGTGAAAATAGCCCGTTTTTCATTGAATTTGGCTTTCAACATGTGTCAGAGCAAGACAAAATTATAAACAAGATCTTCAACAGTCCTAATACAAACTGCAAGTAAATATATGTCTCTCTTTGAAAAAACAAACGCGTGAGAAGCCGATATGACTCTTCTTTGTATGTATAATACCTATCGGTAAGAATAATGAATCACTGAAATACAGTGTCTCGATGTATTCATGACTGCAGCTCGAAGCTAGAAGTTCTCTGCAATCTGCGACTTACCTTGATAGCCTGATTGTTTGCTGAAGGGAGTTTGTATAAGTATTAATTCTGCTGAAGGCAGGTCATTACAATAAGTTGTGCTCGTACCTGCTACAACTGAGAACAGAGAGTAATCGAGCACAGGTAGACTGGAGCATGAAAATCCCTAAAGTTTCAGGAGAAACATAATTCGTGAGATACTTTAAATGAACTTCAATTACGACTCCATATATATACGAAGTTTTATGGACAGTAGGCACAAAAGTTCTCAACTGGAACACGTGGAGTTACAATACAATACAACGTATCCAAAAAGACCAGAAAATGTTTATAATTGGCATAACACTATCTAGAGAATGAAAAAGTGGTGTTAAAGGCAACCTACATCGACTCATGACTTACTGAAAGACTGATATTGATCATAGCATATCGAGACAAAGATGCAGTCAAAACAAAAGATATAAGCTCGTACACAAGGATACACAATCGCAGCTGAAAGAAAGTAATATAAACTGGAATTTCGTCAAAGCAACGCAAGCGAACAACGTTCACAGAAGAACTGCTGGGAACTGCAGTTTACGGAGGCTCATCTTAGACCACTCACAAGACAAAATGTCTGAACTTCATAAAATAATCAGCCTGCAGCACGATGTAAACAGTATCTCGCCGGCTGCGAGCATAGGTAGGAAACGCGTAAAATGGCTGTTAACCATGTTGCACTGTTGAAACTCAGCGCCAAGTCAACCGATTTGTCGACAATGCCCTGCGTTCAAAGTATTACTTACAGATATACTGCTAACTTTGATAGCACACGAAAGCATGGGCTACGTAGTCTTAGCCTCAGCGAAGTGACTCACACTTCTCCGAGTGATACGTACTGTGAAACAGTTTCTAGCCGGCGGCTTTCAATTTCAACGTGTGATGCTTTTTTCACGGCCCTTGCGGCTTTTATTAAAGTATTTTCAAAATTAGCGGTAAAATGTTTCAATACGTTTGCTCTCTTGTCATTTTTATCTCTCGAAGTAGATATATAAATGACAGGTTTCGAAATCACCCCCACACTTCGGTGGACTGTATTTTTAAATGAATGCGTTGTATTTGTTTTATTTTGTAATTAAATTCTGATGAAAATGTGTTGTATATACTATAAGTAATATCCTCTAATGCCAAATGACTGATCAGTGTATAGTAAGTGACAGATAGTAAAAGAAGCTTATGTAATCACATCCAGGCTGGCCAGCACGCCGACCCGCGTCGTTAATCCGCGGGGCAGATCCGATCTGAATTCTGAAGGTGGCACGGGTAAAATATAGGGAGCGGAAGGTTATTTACAATTTGTACAAAAACCAGATGGCAGTTATAAGAGTCGAGGGGTATGAAAGGGAAGCAGTGGTTGAGAAGGGAGTGAGACAGGGTTGTAGCCTATCCCCGATGTTATTCAATCTGTATATTGAGCAAGCAGTAAAGGAAACAAAAGAAAAATTCGGAGTAGGAATTAAAATCCATGGAGAAGAAGTAAAAACTTTGAGGTTCGCCGATGACATTGTAATTCTGTCAGAGACAGCAAAGGACTTGGAAGAGCAGTTGAACGGAATGGACAGTGTCTTGAAAGGAGGATATAAGATGAACACCAACAAAAGTAAAACGAGGTTAATGGAATGCAGTCGAATTAAGTCGGGTGATGCTGAGGGAATTAGACTAGGAGTTTTGCTATTTGGGGAACAAAATAACTGATGATGGTCGAAGTAGAGTGGATATAAAATGTAGACTGGCAATGGGAAGGAAAGCGTTTCTGAAGAAGAGAAATTTGTTAACATAGAATATATATTTAAGTGTTACTAAGTCGTTTCTGAAAGTATTTGTATGGAGTGTAGCCATGTATGGAAGTGAAACGTGGACGATAAATAGTTTAGACAAGAAGAGAATAGAAGCTTTCGAAATGTGGTGCTACAGAAGAATGCTGAAGATTAGATGGGTAGATCACATAACTAACGAGGAGGTATTGAATAGAATTGGAGAGAAGAAAAATTTGTGGCATAACTTGACTAGAAGAAGGGATCGGTTGGTAGGACATGTTCTGAGGCATCAAGGGATCACCAATTTAGTATTGGAGGGCAGCGTGGAGGGTAAAAATCGTAGAGGGAGACCAAGAGATGAATACACTAAAAAGATTCAGAAGGATGTAGGTTGCAGTAGGTACTGTTAGATGAAGAAGCTTGGACAGGGTAGAGTAGCATGGAGAGCTGCATCAAACCAGTCTCTGGACTGAAGACCACCAGAACAACATTCATATTTCCAGCAAAGTTTTATGTGAACTTCTCATTAGCTAAATGAAGATAATTTTGTCTCAGATGTCAATAAACCTCTCATCAATTTCACGTACTCGCATCTAAATTCACAACATTCAGCTCTGAAATAATTTTTGCAGTAACTTACAATGTTTTCTTTAATTGATATATAATTTCTCCAATGGAGCCTTTAATAACAATGAGTTTAAGATGGTTGTACTGCAGTATTTTGAAGACTTTTGGGTCAGCAATGTTCATATTTTTCCCATAGAACCTTTAACGACTGTTAGTTTGAGATGGTTGCATTGCAGTATTTCCAAGAGTTTTGGGTTAGCAATGTTTATATATCACCACTGTGGCACATGTTTCCCATTGGCATAATTAACAACACAAGGCAAATACTGGCTGCTCTATACCATCACTAATCACAGTTTACTTACCTATGCACGTAATAGTACACGCAACATTGTTGAAACTCAACTGCCACCTATATGGTTGACATGTATATGTACATCAATTCTGGCCATCTTTTAAGATTATTTACGCCAATAATTCGACTTAACAAGTGTATTCAGTTACAGCAGGAATAATTTCGTTCTAACAAGTAGATAGTGCCTTCGTTCTGCCATTTTCTGTGTAGTTTATTGTACCTCTTAATATGGAAATGTCGGAGGAATATCGATTTGACTAATGTAACAGAAGTTGCTTCATGTAGCGACGGTATGGTTTGCATGTCATATCTTTATCTCCTGGAGAGTGGGAGTCCTGGAATGGGTCCACGCCATGGAGAGGTGACACAGTATCTCTGTTTTGTTGCCTACGCGTCAGAATTGCAGGGAATAAATGACCTCGAAATGTGGTTCTCCGCGCACGCATTTAGCTACGAATATTCGGCGCCTTACCTCGACGTTACGTGTCTTGCGTGCGCTCCCATGCGATGGCACAGAGACAACTTGCTCCCACGCATAGCCGTTGCACATTCCGAAATTTTAAAGCGCGCTCTTTTTGTATTTTCTTTGGCCTGGTTGGCTAGTCCAAATTTTCACTACAGAAGAGGAATTCGAAAGGGTTGCTTTCTTTCGTTCATCGGGCGCCCACTAGTGGTGGGCCTTGAGTGGCCAATGGCAGTTTGGGTGCGCTGATCTCTCGGGCACGCCAGAAGAGACAATTGCCTCTATTTGATGAGATAACAACCAACCAAGTGTTTTGATCGGCGGATAATAATTTTGGCGCACTCCCTTCTTCCATGGGAGCGACAGGAGTCGAAAGAAAGAGCTTTTCTACTCAGTCTTTTGCGAGCTCTTAGCGGAGACTCTTCTGTCAACTCTGCACTCTTCCGCGGTCGCTGGAGTGAAATTCTGGATTCATACATCGACTGAGGCAGGCGCTTGCTCGCTTTCTAGCCTCGTGTATTTTAGTAAGTGCTGCTTCCCTCTGCTGGGTCCACCTAGTCTCTCTTCAGACGTGGCTCACCCTTAGAGCTTTTAACCAGGTTTAGGCTCCTCTTTTCAGTCCAACCTTTGGGAACATGCTATGCCTTGCGTGTCGTTTCCCGAAACCACGGACATGGAAATTAACGCCACCCTAGTCTGTTTGCTCAAAGTCGTTGTACGAGGCTAATCATCTTACTGACAAGCTAGACCCTGGCCTAATGGGTGCGGCTCTGGCAATCCGACGTCTCACTCATTCCCGTTTTCCTTTTGTGTCTCAACAACTTTACGTTTCAAATAGTTTTCCCACTTGATTATCCTACGTGGTCGCATGGAGAAAACCTTCGGTAGTAAGTTATGTGATGTGTTTGCGGAAGACATGCTGAGGAAAAAGCATTAACACAATTAAGTAAGTACATATTAAGCCTGCTGGCCTAAGTTGTCGCCAGCACACCGGTCGGTAAGATGTAGCGAGAACATTGATATTAGCCGCTGGATCAAGTGCACTTATCAGTAGAGAGGCCAAAGAGCGCCGGCCGGAGTGGCCGACCGGTTCTAGGCGCTACAGTATGGAACTGCGCGACCGCTACGGTCGCAGGTTCGAATCCTGCCTCGGGAATGGATGTGTGTGAAGTGCTTAAGTTAGGTTTAAGTAGTTCTACGTTCTAGGGGACTGATGTCCTCAGAAGTTAAGTCCCATAGTGCTCAGAGCTATTTGAACCATTTTTGAGGCCAAAGACATACTCGCAAGCAACGCCCTCTCGACCGCAAGTATTAAGGCCGCCGCCGCTGACTGGAGGGCCTCAGTCACTAGCTCACTGACTCCACTCACTACTCCACTTTGGTGTCTGTCATTCATTCGCAGAGTGGCATCGTTCAGCACAGGCTATGCGAGTACATAGCTACCAGAATTGTGACCATTACCGGTATTTTCTGCAAGAGGACTGTTACTGATGGGATTGTACCACAATACATGGACTCTATTAAAGTTAAGTAGCAGCTATCTGGCCGTGTAAATTAAGGACTATGTTAACCCACATGTGCATTTGTATTGTAGAAAGAGTATACCGCCCACCCATAATTATATCTTTTCCGTTGCTTCCTACTCTACAATATTCTACTGTGGCGATGTGGATACTACATAAAGAAACCAATTACCACAAATATGTATCTAACCCACATATATTAACATGTACAAACGACATATACATTTGTTGTTGTTTTAGTGTGCACTGGAGCTCATATGTAACATTTTAAGGACTGTTTTAAACTACAGTGTCTGCACCTCCAACAGAAAATTTAATTAAGTATATACACTCCTGGAAATGGAAAAAAGAACACATTGACACCGGTGTGTCAGACCCACCATACTTGCTCCGGACACTGCGAGAGGGCTGTACAAGCAATGATCACACGCACGGCACAGCGGACACACCAGGAACCGCGCTGTTGGCCGTCGAATGGCGCTAGCTGCGCAGCATTTGTGCACCGCCGCCGTCAGTGTCAGCCAGTTTGCCGTGGCATACGGAGCTCCATCGCAGTCTTTAACACTGGTAGCATGCCGCGACAGCGTGGACGTGAACCGTATGTGCAATTGACGCACTTTGAACGAGGGCGTATAGTGGGCATGCGGGAGGCCGGGTGGACGTACCGCCGAATTGCTCAACACGTGGGGCGTGAGTTCTCCACAGTACATCGATGTTGTCGCCAGTGGTCGGCGGAAGGTGCACATGCCCGTCGACCTGGGACCGGACCGCAGCGACGCACGGATGCACGCCAAGACCGTAGGATCCTACGCAGTGCCGTAGGGGACCGCACCGCCACTTCCCAGCAAATTAGGGACACTGTTGCTCCTGGGGTATCGGCGAGGACCATTCGCAACCGTCTCCATGAAGCTGGGCTACGGTCCCGCACACCGTTAGGCCGTCTTCCGCTCACACCCCAACATCGTGCAGCCCGCCTCCAGTGGTGTCGCGACAGGCGTGAATGGAGGGACGAATGGAGACGTGTCGTCTTCAGCGATGGGAGTCGCTTCTGCCTTGGTGCCAATGATGGTCGTATGCGTGTTTGGCGCCGTGCAGGTGAGCGCCACAATCAGGACTGCATACGACCGAGGCACACAGGGCCAACACCCGGCATCATGGTGTGGGGAGCGATCTCCTACACTGGCCGTACACCACTGGTGATCGTCGAGGGGACACTGAATAGTGCACGGTACATCCAAACCGTCATCGAACCCATCGTTCTACCATTCCTAGACCGGCAAGGGAACTTGCTGTTCCAACAGGACAATGCACGTCCGCATGTATCCCGTGCCACCCAACGTGCTCTAGAAGGTGTAAGTCAACTACCCTGGCCAGCAAGATCTCCGGATCTGTCCCCCATTGAGCATGTTTGGGACTGGATGAAGCGTCGTCTCACGCGGTCTGCACGTCCAGCACGAACGCTGGTCCAACTGAGGCGCCAGGTGGAAATGGCATGGCAAGCCGTTCCACAGGACTACATCCAGCACCTCTACGATCGTCTCCATGGGAGAATAGCAGCCTGCATTGCTGCGAAAGGTGGATATACACTGTACTAGTGCCGACATTGTGCATGCTCTGTTGCCTGTGTCTATGTGCCTGGGGTTCTGTCAGTGTGATCATGTGATGTATCTGACCCCAGGAATGTGTCAATAAAGTTTCCCCTTCCTGGGACAATGAATTCACGGTGTTCTTATTTCAATTT
Source organism: Schistocerca cancellata (assembly GCF_023864275.1). Classification (NCBI taxonomy): domain Eukaryota; kingdom Metazoa; phylum Arthropoda; class Insecta; order Orthoptera; family Acrididae; genus Schistocerca; species Schistocerca cancellata. The sequence goes on along the minus strand of NC_064631.1, from coordinate 601,288,707 downwards.
CCAGGAGTGTATATTCTTTCGCCCTGATTGTCTTTAAGAAGATCTACGTCTCTCCCGTGTGACTGGTTACCTGAAGACTAGTGCAAGTTTCTATGATATGGTTACACTGCCGGAAAAAATGCAGCACCCTCTAGGACTGTGTTCAGTGGCAGAGAATTATAACATATTCATAGTGAGGGATGGTAGTGTTAGCAGTTCATTTGTCACAATCATCGGCGATCAGATGGCCTTTCTGTGCACCGTCTGCTTTGACTCTGCGGGGAGGAATCGTGCCGAGTTCGGAGGCAAACAGTGTTTCTGACATTCATTTTAGGGTACAACTAATGCCAACCAACGAGACGTACTCCTGCTGAACAACTTCAGCCATTTAAACGGGTTCGCACTGAGGACCTGCGTGAAGCCTGCGGGAAGCACTGCTTCACACGGTGGCCACAGCGCATCGGTGCTGCATCGCTACTTTCGACAGTGGTCTGTGGAACATTCCCACAACTACAGACCAGGTTTCAGACGTCCGCGTTGTACACGTGCATGCCGACATCGACACATTGCGCGAAACAGTAGTCAACGGAACATCACCCAGGGACAAATTCCGAGCATGTGTCGTTGTGTCATCGGGGACCATTGGAAAGCGTCTGCTCGTAGCAGGGTTAAGATCGAGTGCGCCTGCGGCCAGAATACCACCGACAGGCACGGCTGCTCTGGTCTGAGAGAGCTGACTCGCATGTGGAAAGGCGTTCTTTGATCTTCAGTTACGTGTGTAGGTTCAAAATGGTTCAAATGGCTCTGAGCACTATGGGACTCAACATCTTAGGTCATAAGTCCCCTAGAACTTAGAACTACTTAAACCTAACTAACCTAAGGACATCACACACACCCATGCCCGAGGCAGGATTCGAACCTGCGACCGTAGCAGTGCCGCGGTTCCGGAGACGTGTGTAGGTTTCGTTCTGTATGTGAGTGATGGAAGTACACGTGCATGCCGTAGAACTGGTGAGCTGTCTATTCCAGACCGCAATCGCCCACGACATACAGGTCCCACCCAAGGCTTCATGGTGAGGGTGGCCATTAGGTACAACTCGCCGTCACATTTGGTTTTTCTGCATGGTAAAGTAACCAGCGCCCTCTACGTTGTAAAGGCTGTTATCCTCGGGGTACTGCCATTTGTTCTGCAGGAAGGTGACGTGCCTTTCAGCCGAGTACGGCCGCTGGTATACATCGCGCTCTTCGTGGTGTACAATAAATGTCCTGCCGAGTTAAATTACCAGATCTCTCGTGAATGGAACGTGTTCTCCATGGCCTGCAATAATCACTGGCGAATTGCTCGAAAGGCGCTAGATGCTCGGGAAAATGTATCGCTGGATGGCAGTCGGTACTTTTACAGTGGTTTGCATGTTAGAATACACGCCTGCGTTCCTGGCAGAAGGGTGTTCACTGTATGTTGAATCGACTGTTTGGGTACCCATTACTGTGAAACATGTATCTCAATTAATCTTAATTTATTATCATATACTCCTATAGTAGAAATCAGCGTTTGGCATCATTGGCCGGGAGGCGTCTTACGGGGCAGGTCCGGCCGCCTTGGTGCAGGTCTCATTATATTCGACGCCACATCGGCGAACTGCGGGCCGGATGGGGATGAAATGATGATGAAGACAACACAATACCCAGTCCCCGCTCGGAGAAAATCCCCGACCCGGCCGGGAATCGAACCCGGGCTCGTAGGACGGCAATCCGTCACGCTGACCACTCAGCTATCGGGGCGGGCACTCCTATAATGATAAACTACCTGTTACCTCAATTGTCAACAAAATGACCATATCGTTGAGATTTGCATTATGTATGCGTTTTTTCCAGCAGTGTAGTTTCTTTGAGAGTAAAATCAAGATTTCGGAGTTTTTTCTTTCATGTTTTGACTCAGAATAATGCAGCACACTTCCGGAACGACGATAGCGTAGTTCTGAGAAGTCAATTTTCGCGTGATTTTCTTAAATTACTCTAGGCGATTGCCCGGTTAGTAGCCAGAACAAGATCTAGAGCGACTAAAGTCATCGGTCGTAATGTTGTCAGGCTGTATTAATCCATAAAAAACGGCACATCACGATATACGTCGACTAAATTATGAACGAGAAATGCGATGAAAATATATTAAATGAAAATGACGTCCTTAATAATTATGGGGAGAAATATTTTTGCATTAGCAGGTGCAGAGAAGTTTTTTTCAGGTGACGTTAACTGTTCTTTTTATTTGGGCTGTTCAAGTGTAAGGAACGGCCTTAAGTTAGCAATGCCGTTTCGCAGGGGCAGTACTTAAGGCGGTATATCACGGCACTTGGCGGTATCTTTAGCTCCATCGCCGCAAAAACTTGTCCGGTAATTGGTCTTCCGCACACAGTTTTAATTTCGCCGCTCGTCGGTGCCGGTACGGTACGTGGGAGGCACGCGGCCGAGATCGCCAGGGGCGGATAACAGGCTAACCTGCCGGGCGCCCATCTCTCTCTTTCTCTCTCTGCTCTAGCTGTGTGCGTGTGCGTGCGTTTATCTGGCGTGTTTATTCAGTTAAGGCGAATTTAATGACCGGTTAGGCGGCCTCTCGGCGCGGCCCATCTGCCGGGACGGGCGTCGCTGGAGCCGAACCCAGGTCGGCGTGCTGACCTGCCGGGCCGGCAGTGGGGCGCGCCCCGCGACCGCAGCTGCCGCTGCCCCTGCCGAGGGGGCCGCCGCCCTGAGAGTGACGAATGGACGAGGATGCGGCCGCCCCGCTGCATTGCTTCTGACTTGCCGCGATTTATTAGGGGCGTGGAAGCTAAAACGGGTCGCGAGGCGTTGACCCCAAGTAACCCCGCCACCGGTGAAACTCTCTTATACGATCCAAACGATACACACATGTTAGAAGGACACAGCTTTCTTATTCGCACAGGTAGTTCCTTTGACTGTGAGGCTAGTAACAAGTTACTCTACTGGCTATTAAAATTGCTACACAAAGAAGAAATGCAGATAATAAACGGGTGTTCATTGGACAAATATATTATACTAGAACTGACATGTGATTACATTTTCACGCAATTTGGGTGCATAGATCCTGAGAAATCAGTACCCAGAACCACCACCTCTGGCCGTAATACCGGCCTTGATACGCCTGGGCATTGAGTGAAACAGAGCTTGGATGGCGTGTACAGGCACAGCTGCCCATGCAGCTTCAACACGATACCACAGTTCATCAAAAGTAGTGACTGGCGTATTGTGACGAGGCAGTTGCTCGGCCACCATTGACCAGACGTTTTCAATTGGTGAGAGATCTGGAGATTGTGCTGGCCAGGGCAGCAGTGGAACACTTTCTGTATCCAGAAAGGCCCGTACAGGACCTGTAACATGCGGTCGTGCGTTATCCTGCTGAAATGTAGGGTTTCGCAGGGATCGAATGAAGGGTAGAGCCACGGGTCGTAACACATCTGAAATGTAACGTCTACTGTTCAAAGTGCCGTCAATGCGAACAAGAGGTGACCGAGACCTGTAACCAATGGCACCCCATACCATCACGCCGGGTGACACGCCAGTATGGCGATGAGGAATACACGCTTCCATTGTGTGTTCACAGTGGTGTCGCCAAACACGGATGCGACAATCATGATGCCCTAAACAGAACCTGGAATGATCCGAAAAATGACGTTTTGCCATTCGTGCACCCGTGTTCGTCGTTGAGCACACCATCGCAGGCGCTCCTGTCTGTGATGTAGCGTCAAGGGTAACCGCAGCCATGGTCTCCGAGCTGATAGCCCATGCAGCTGCTAAACGTCGTCGAACTGTTCATGCAGATGGTTGTTGTCTTGCAAACGTCCCCATCTGTTGACTCAGGGATCGAGACGTGGCTACACGATCCGTTAGAGCCATGCGGATAAGATGCCTGTCATCTCGACTGCTAGTGATACGTGGCCGTTTGGATCCAGCACGGCGTTCCGTATTACCCACCTGAACCTACCGATTCCGTATTCTGCTAATAGTCATTGGATCTCGACCAACGCGAGAAGCAATGTCGCGATACGATTAACCGCAATCTCGATAGGCTACAATCCGACCTTTATCAAAGTCGGAAACGTGATGGTACGCATTTCTCCTCCTTACACGAGGCATCACAACAACGTTCCACCAGGCAACGCCGATCACTGCTGTTTGTGCATGCGAAATCGGTTGGAAACTTTCCTTAGTTCAGCACGTTGTAGGTGTCACCACCGGCGCCAACCTCGTGTGAACGCTCTGAAAAGTTAATCATTTGTATATCACAGCATCTTCTTCTTTCTTTTAATGGCCAGTAGTGTAATTTGTGCTAAATCTAAAATGAGGCTGAGTGAGAAAAAACTTTGGGTGGAGAGAGAAGGGGAAAAGGGGAGGGCTTTGTTGATGACACAACTGCGGACAGTGCTGTACGAAGCGGAACTCACCGTTCTACGTCTGGAGAAGTACTGTGTGGGTACATATTATCACAAATGGATTCAAATCTGGGCGGCTCAAAAATGTTTAAATGTGTGTGAATTCCTAAGGGACCAAACTACTGAGGTCATCGGTCCCTTGACTTACGCACTACTTAAACTAATTTATCCTGAGAACAACACACAAACACCCATGTCCGAGGGAGGACTCGAACCTCCGGCGGGAGGGGCCGCGCAGTCCGTGAGCTGGATCCTCAAACCGCGCGGCCACTTCGCGCAGCATCTTGGCTGTACAGTTTGGTACGACGTATGGAAAGTATGCGCGCACATTTACAGAGGAACGTAACTCGACACTATGTACACCAAACCCACCTCCAGGGCCGCAGTCGCTAACACTTTGTTGTAGGGTGGCGTTCGTCCCAGGGGTAAGACGGTTCGAATCCTGAAGGTGGAAAAAATTTTCCCTGTCAGTATTTGTCCGGCAAGGGGAGGAGAGGTAGTGGCGTTAGAATCTTGATCACCTGACTTTGCGTCAATGTTCTGGTTTAAATACCAAACCTGTCTTGCAGTGTTTCATGAAGTGAGGGAATCTGACACTGTTAATGCTGATACGTCCGTCGGGTGGGTACCTTAAGCTTGGCGATCCATGTGGTGCTATTCACCAGGAGTAGGCTGCGTGCCAACATCAAGTTTCATCATCTCCCTTCTAGCCTCCTCCTCCTCCTCCTCCTCCACATCATCGTCATCATCATCCTCAACAACAAACACAGACGTTGCACTACACTACACTACACTGCACTACACACACACACAAACACAAACACACACACACAAACACACACAAAATATATATACTAGTAGTATCACAAATAATGTAATGGAGCATGTTGTGAACAAACAGACAAAGTATGTACACGAAGCTAAGTTAAAGCCTAGATAAGGATTTCTAAGGCTGCCTTCATTTTAACTGTTATCTCAAATGGTAAATTACAAAATTATTTATAAATATAGGAATGATTTATGTGTGTGGTTCTCAATGATGTTGTCGTTGTTGTTGTGTGGATGAACGTATATGTATGTGGATTAGTTTTCGTTCCAGCATAGCTGCTGGAAGCCTTGAGCAATGACAACCAAACACAGACACATATAACTTAGTACACGAAGACAAATGCTGCGGAGGTAACACATCCGTAACCCTCTATTTGGTATGTGGTAAAAAAAAATAGACATGTAAGCATAACTAACGACGGAATCGTACCGTTTCAATAACTTTAAGACGTCTGTAGTTTAAAACGAAAGGTTTCAGTCTAATTATGTAACGGTAAGATAGAGATTTCGGGACCAGATATTAAATTGTACTACATTTCTAATAGCAGATGTGGACTGTGCCCAGCTGTAGATTAAAACTGAAGAAACTGCAAAAAGGTAAGAAATTAAGGAGATGGAACCTGGATACGTAGAAAGACCCACAAATTGTTGAAAGTTTCAGAGGAAGCATTAGGCAACGGTTGACTAGAAGAAGGAAACGATTACAGTAGAACACGAACGGTTAGCTTTGAGAGATGAAATAATGAAGGCAGCAGAGGATCAAGTACGTAAATAGACAAGGTTTAGTAGTAACTCTTGGATAACAGACGACATATTGAATTTGACTGATGAAAGGAGAAAACACAAAATTGCAGTAAATCAAGCAGGTGAAAGGGAATACAAACCTCTAAAAAATGAGATTTACAGGAAGTGCAAAATGGTTAAGTGGGAATGGCTAGACGCTAAATGTAACGATTTAGAAGCATATATCACTAGGGGAAAGGTGGATACCGCCTACAGGAAAATTAAAGAGGCCTTTTGAGGAAAGAGAAGCAGCTGTACGACAATCAAGAGCTCAGATGGAAAACTAGCTCTAACAAAAGAAGGGAAAGCTGAAACGTGGAAGGAGTAAATAGAGGGTCTACACTAGGGAGATGTACTTGGCATTATTATAGAAATGGAAGAGGACGGAGATGAAGATGAGATGCAAGATATGGCACTACGAGAAGAATTTAACAGAACACTGAAAGGCCTAAGTTGAACGGAGGCCCATGGAGCAGACGACATTCTCTAAGAACCACTGATAGCCTTGGGAGAGAAACCATGACAAAACTATGAGACAGCCACGACAGAACTGTTCCATCTTCTTTGCAAGATGTATGAGACGGTCGAAATTCCCTGAGACATCAACAAGAATATGATAATGCTAATTCCAAAGAAAGCTAGTGCTGACAGGTGTAAATATTACCGGGCTATCAGATTAATAGGTCATGGTTCCAAAATACAAATACGAACTCTTTCCCGAAGAATGGAAAAACTGGTAGAAGCCGACCTCGGAAAAGATCAGTTTGGGTTCCGGAGAAATGTTGGAACATTCCAGGCAATACTGACCTTATGATTTATCTTACAAGGGGGGTTAAGTGAAAGCTTTTGACTGTGTTGATTGGGATACACTCTTTAAATGTCTGAATGATGCAGGGATAAAATACAAGGAGCGAAACACTGTTTACAAGTTGCACAGAAACAAGGCCTGCCGGTATAAGAGTCTAGATGCATGAAAGTGAAGGATTGGATGAGAGGGGAGTGAGACAGGGCTGTAGGCTATCCCCTATTGTACTCGATCTGTACATTGAACAAGCAGTAAAGGGAACCCAAGAAACAATTGGAGTTGGAATTAAAATTCAGGCAAAAGAAATAAGAACTTTGAGAGTTGCTGATGACGTTGTAATTCTGGCAGAGGTAGCAAAGGACTCAGAAGAGCAGTTGAACGGAGTAGGCAGTCTCTCAAATGGAGGTATATAAGATGAACATCAACAAAAGCAAAACAAAGAAAATGGAATGTAGTGGAATCAAATCATGTGATGCTGAGGGAATTAGATTAGCAAATGAGAAACTTGAAGTAGTACATGAGTTTTGCTATTCTCGCAGCAAAATAACTGATAATAGTGATGATGGCCGAAATAGAGAGAATAGAAAATGTAGTCTGACAATGACAAGAAAGGCCTTTCTGAAGATGAGAGACTTGTTAACATCGAATATAGATTTAAGCGCGAGTATTTGTATGGAGTGTAGCCATGTATGGAAGTGAAATATGGACGGTCGACTGTTTGAACAAGAAGAAAACAGAAACTTTCGAAATGCGATGCTACAGAAGAATGCTGAAGATGAGATGGGTAAATCACGTAACTTATGAGGAGGGGGAGAAAAGAAATTTGTGGCACAACCTCAATAGAATAAGGGATCGGTTGATATGACACATTGTGAGACATCGAGGTTCACCAATTTTGTACTGGAAGGAAGTGAGGAGGTTAAATTTGTAGAGGGATACCAAGAGATGAATATGGTAAACAGATTTAGAAGGATGTAGGCTTTAGTCATTCGGAAACGAAGAGGGTTGCACAGGACAGAGTAGCATGGAGAGCTGCTGCATCAAATCATTCTTCAGACTCAAGAGCTCATCAACAAGAACATGGTTTACTTCCTAATAAGAAATACTGAGAGGATAAGACACCTCTAATATATCCAGGTGTTGTTGGAAGAATGTCACACGTATAAGTAAACAAAAACAATCAGCGCTACAGTCGACAGCATAGTTTTTAGAGATTATGGCTTGTTATGTAACAGACATGTCTGTTACAGACATGGTCACATATCGCCCCTGGAGTGTGCGTAGCGATGAGTAGAAACTGGCATAAAAATAATCTTAAAGACCAGGCATATCTGTCACATCTGCAGCTTCTGTAGGCTGTGTCGTTATAATGCAATGATGTTCCACTACTGAGGACGTGGTGTAGACGTGGGAAGTGTGTTACATATTGTTGCTGTTGAGATCTTCATTTCGAGGGCTGGTTTGATGGAGCTCTCGACGCTGCTCTATCCTGAGCAAGCCTCTTCCTCTTACAACAGTATAATTTCTGCAACATGGACCCGTTTGCTGTAGTTTACTACACCCAGGCGTATGACTCAAATGGTTCAAATGGCTCTAAGCACTATGGGACTTAACTACGGAGGTCATCAGTCCCCTAGAAATAGAACTACTTAAACCTAACTAACCTAAGGACATCACACACATCCATGCCCGAGGCAGGATTCGAACCTGCGACCGTAGCGGTCACGCGGCTCCAAACTGAAGCGCTTAGAACCGCACGGCCACACCGGCCTTCAAGACTTCCATCCAATATTGCCTTGATGCCTTATGTGTATCGATTTATCTCCCTTGTTTTAGTCAAGTTGTGCAATCAATTTGATTTCTCCCGATCCTGTTCAATTCCTCCTCATTAGTTATTCAACGTACTCGGCCGAATATTCAGTATTCTTCTGTAACACCACAGAGTGAGCGAGGTGGCGCGGTGGTTAGCCCACTGGACACGCAATCGGGAGGACGATGGTTCAATTCCGCCTCCGGCCATTATGTTTCCCGTGATTTCTCCAGATCGCTTCAGACAATTGCTTTGATGGTTATTTTGAAAGATTGTGGCCAAATTCCTTCGCCATCTGTGAAACATGTCGAGTTTGTGCTCTATCTCCAGTAACCTCCTCCCTTGTATGTAAAACCACATTTCAAAAGCTTCTACTCTATTCACGTCTGAACTGCTTATTGTCCATATTTCACTTCCGTACATAGCTACACACCACAAATATGTTCAGGAAAGAAATTTCAAATTTGATGTTTTATATTTTCCAGTAATTTCATGTAGGGTTACAAGTAACCATAAATGAGGAGTATTATTTCCTATCCGTAATGTTCTGGGTTGATAGGCTGTTACTTTACTATCTGTGTAAAGTATTTTTATCGATTTTAAAAGGAAGTAAGTACACTAAATTTGTTTTTACACTATAGAAAGGTTCCTTTCCCGCTTTATTTATTTATTTATTCAGATAGCTGCAGATCTATAGGTGAATCAGAGGACCACCTCCACTAGTCCTTACGAAAGCGGGGCAGGAGCACCGTTTTTAATGTCTCGACTACAAAATGAAAAATTGTGAATTGTAGGATTTTAAATAAGTTAATTATTAACAACCGAAATAGAAAATTAGCAAACATTTATACTTAGAGTAGAGATTACTTACATATTCTATTTGCGGGAAACCCCAAAAATTTACATTTGTAGCTCGACGAAGAAAAACTTGCAGACACCAGACGGAAGACACTGCTCATTTTCTATTAAACTTAAGTAATGGCAGCGCAACATTTTTCATAGATATGGAATCTGGACCCTAACAAGCGAAACAAGATAATATTTCTTGCATGTGTATTGCAATACACGTTAGTTGAGAGGAAGTGAAATTCAGATATCACAAAGAAAGTAAAATCTGCTTTTCTAAAACAAAGTAAACAAACAAAGTAAAAAGGAAAAAAATGTAACATTATTATTTGTGTCTGGTCTGGGATGCCGGCGCAGTGCGAAAAGACAGTGTTCTGTTAGACTATCTGCCATGAATAATAATGTGTATATTGTCCAGATTAGCCGATGGAGCACTACACGTGTAGCGTTTTAGGCTCGTTTACATAGCAACTGCGGATCAACAAAGAGTAAATCTGTCTGAGACGTAGGAGTGAAGAAATGGTTATGCCTCGGGCAGTTGGGCTCGCCGATTACTGTTGCTGCAACGACCTACATCCTGACAGCTGCAATTTACTTTCGCATTGAGGCTGAATGGCTTTCAAAGTGCGTTCTCCATCTACAGAGTCGATAGAGCTTTTTTCCTAACACTGTTCATTAATCAATAGCTACTGAACAGACCGTGAAACGACAGATGTCACAGATTTATAACTAGCCATAAGTCTCGCTTCTAAATAAATGTGTCGAGAAATCATCAGCTAGGGAAAGACGATATATCAAACCGTTAGACCACTTACGAAAACAAAGGCTCCGAAACGACAACGCGTAACTCTAATAAGATCCATGGTCAGAATATTCTCATAGTGCCATTCGATTTGAGGATGTCAGAGTGCATGGATTATACGTTAATATGCACAGATGTTAGAGGCAAAAAATTGAGTATTGGCGGTACATCCTCTATATCTACCCACTATTATCAAGTGTAAAATGCGACTATCCAGAATTGATGAAAACGTGCTGATGGAAACTAAAATGGATAAAAGAACATCAGGTTGTCTTTATTTCCCACTATGGTGTACAAATGCGTACAGTCGTTTCTGTTCCACGTTTCACTGTGGATTACGACTGGCATCATTTTAAGCAGAGAATAAGTAACAAAGCCATACGTATAAAATAATTCGGCGTGAAAGGGAATGTAAGATTCAAATGGTTCAAATGGCTCTGAGCACTATGCGACTTAACTTCTGAGGTCATAAGTCCCCTAGAAATTAGAACTACTTAAACCTAACTAACCTAAGGACGTCACACAAATCCATGCCCGAGACAGGATTCGAACCTGTGTCCGTAGCGTTCACGCGGTTCCAAACTGAAGCGCCTAGTCGGAAAGACGGCCGGCGGGAGTGTAAGACACTAGACACAAAATCTGGGAAGATATGAAGTCATAAAAAGGATTACTTAACTACGACGCAACAGATTTATTTCCTCACCCTTGTCCAACTCATAACTCAATTAGAGTCCGGTTTCTAATGTCTTCGGCTAGACGTCAATCGACAAAACATCTTTCTCTTTATCTTTTTGGTGAAACACCATTCGAAATTTTGAACTGAAGAGAGAGAACGTAGCAGACTAACTCGTTACAATAGTCCTTTAAGTGTGTTCGCATGGTAAACGTGAGAGGAAATACATATGCGAGATCTTTATTGAAGTAGCAGTGTAGCACATAAAATGAAGGTGTCAAAAATATTTACATCGTTGCAGGTGCTGTAATGAGTCAGAAATCATCAGACATATGCATTACAGATAATATACCGGCGTGGATGTGATAAACAGACCATCTGAATTTATATTGTGAATATTCTTCCACAGTTCGAATTCTTCGTTAAAGATCTACGGGTTTCAGGAAACTATACTAAAATATAACTAAAATTCCAGATTTGCTGATGAAATGGTTCTCTTTTCTTGTGCTTTCCAAGGCTTTAGTTGTTTCGATTAAGGTTTTTTCTACAAAATGAGCAGCAAAGCGCGGTGACCACACTCTTTAGTCACATTTCCACTGGTTTGACGTCATAGTCCATTTCCATTCAAAGCCTCATTACTACACGTCCTTTGTAAAATTCATGTCTGTTTTCAGCTACAGATGTTTCTCACTCGACCTACATGGACTGTAACAGCCAAATGACGGGAAATGAGTGGACCAACCTATCATTACAGAAGACGCTTCGCTCTTTTGTTACTACACATTAACATTTCTCCTCCCTTTATGTTAGATTTAATAATTTTTCAAAAGACAGCCTTGTCCGTTATGGGTTGTATTAATTTTCGGTTAATTTTATATTTGCCATTTCCAGATTATTGCTCATTATCAAGTAACATTCAAATAATCTCTATGAAACACGTCGCAACAGATGTGACTTACAAATCCATCCATCAGCCCACGTTAGAACGACTTATAGACATTAATGTGGCCTATATCAAATAGGAAAGAATGCTTGTGATACATGTGGGAGAACCACGTAAAATATAATCACTGAGGCTCCACATCGTTCCATACTAAAATATCAACATATTCTCACTGGAATAAGAGAGTAAGCTGATGTTCGTACATGGAACGATGTGGATATTTAGTGACTGGATGTTAAATAAGTTGTACTGTTTTTTTGGTTATCCCATTTGCATTATCAGCTGTACTCTTTTTCTAAAAAACAAGTCTGTCACACTAGATGTAACGCAGCGACAATTACCGATGTTTTCCATATAGCTGATTATTTATTTAACTATAAATATACAAGAATGTTGGAATTAATATTACGAGTTTCGAAATTGACATCAGTTCAGGGCCGCTGTAATTTTCACGCATCCTTACTTTACTCTTGGTATCAGAAGGAAGAAGTTTGCCTTCCATAAACCAAAAGCGTTTATAAACTCATATGTTCAGACAACTGCAGCGGAGGACAAACCAATTTAACGAACATCAGATTCCTAACAGTATAAGTATGGCATGGCGCTCTTGTAAATGTGATAATGAGATTAATTTGCTAAATCCACATTCTTGTCTACAACTAGATATGGGAACACGTTTCGCTGCTTTGAGAAGAGGAAGGATGCCGGCAGTTCCCTGTCTATCAAATAATCCCAAAATTCTCGAAGCATCACAGGACAAGAAAATAGACTCACTGATGACTGCCAACGATTTTATTTTAGAGAACGCTTGCATGCTGGTTCGAAACGTTCCAAACAATTTAATGTATCCTTCTTCGCACTACAAACTGCACTGGCGCCGTTCATATTGCGATTACCAACAGGAAAAAATGAAGTAAATCCGATATAAATGATTGGAAAACTAGTACTCCACCATGCAGGCAGAAAAGTTTAAGTGTATGCGTTCCCTAGTGTCCCCCAGAAAAGAGCACCGATTATAAGCATTCCATTCCTATATGGTACAGATCATGTTAATGTTCATAAGTGGTTTCATGTGTGAGCTGATTAATTGGTTTTTATGCCACATTTGTTGCGACGTGTTGCCTGGCGGCCATTTGAATGTTGCCTTACAGTCTTTGAAAAAAATCTAAATCGGCCAATAGCAAATAAACTGATAATCAGTTTTCTTTTGAATAACGAGGCTGAGGACCCAAGTGCTACCTAAATTATTTACAAATTGCCTCAGTTTGACCTCCGCCTCTCGGAACCGGTTAGAAGCGCCTGGCAGTCCTTGACTTGCGAAATGATGTAAGTTCTGAAGGTTAAAACGACATATTATCATTCGACAGGTTGTGAGAAATCGAGTGACCAGCTAAGGAGATCCTTACCTAATGTGGCAAACATTTGTGACTTAATTCAAGTAAAACCTGTCTGTAAATGATACAGCTGCACCTCCCATAGTCCATTTATGGAGAACTCTCTGTTCGTTGAGTGCCACCAACAGTGATTTCATTTATTTATTCGTCTCCATATCCTATCGACTAAGATGTCGGGCGGGGGGGGGGGGGGGGCGGGGCGGGGGGGGGCTGGGCGGAGGGGGGAGGGGAAGGTGTGGAGGTCAAAGGAATGACTCAGTTTTAAGACTCCATGTAAATGAATTCGGCATTAGTCTTATATGAGTGAACAATCGGGCATTGTTCAGAGATGGGTTTGTAATTTGATGAAATTAGTGCAGACAATGAGTCTCAGTCATAGTGCTTTCTGTTCAGACGTGGTTGTGGTGGTGGTGGTGATGGTGGTGGTAGCTTCTCAGCTATGGCTTGTAGTTTCTGGGTTGTGGTACCAACTACTATGGTATGGTGCTAGCCCTCAAATATAGTGCTAACTTCGCCGACATAGTGCTAATTTCTCAGACATGGTGCAGTGGTTAACACAGTGGAACTGCAGTCGGGAGGACAACGGTTCAAATCCTTGACCGGTCCTGCATATTTATATTTTCCGTGAATTTCCCTAAATCGCTCCAAGCAAATGCCGAGATGGTTCTTTTCAGACAGCACAGCAATCTTTTGTTTCCGTCGTTGTTCCTTCGATCTACGGATTGAACAGTAGAGGCGAAAGATTGCATCTCTGTCACAAGTCCTTAATAATCTGAGTGCTTCATTCTTGGTCGTCCATTTCTATTGTTCCCTCTAGGTGCTTTTACATATTGTTTATTATCCGTCTTTCTCTATAGCTCACTCTATTTTTCGCAGAACTTCGAACATCTTGCACCATTTTACATTGTCGAACGCATTTTCCAGGTCGAAAAATCGTAGGAATTTCTCTTGGCTTAATTATTGCTTCCATTGTCAATCCCAACTTCAGAAGTGCTGCTCTGGTGCCCCTACTTTCCGAAGACCTCACTGAGCGTCCTGTAAGAGATCTTCAGTTTACTTTTCCATTCTCCTCCATATTAATCTTGTCTGCAATTTATATCCATGAGTTCTTAAGCTGAATGTGCGGTAGATCTCTCACTTCCCTGCCCTTGCTCTCTTTGTGATTTTGTGGCTAATATTTTTCCGAAAGTCTAATGGTAATTCTTGACACTCACAGATCCTACACACCAATTTGAATAGTCATATTGTTGCCACTTCACCTAGTAATTGCTGAAATTCCGACGGCATGTTATTTAAACCTAGATTGTTCCCCTATGTCTTCCATATCGACTCCCATTTCTACCTCAACCGCGTCATCAAAGTCCTTTAATTGTTGCAGTTTAATTAGGGAAAAATATATTAGAGACAAGGTTCGTTCACGCATTTAGTGTTCTAACGTTGAGATGCAGAGGGTGCGTGTTTCTTTAAAAGGATGATGATTCACTGTCACAGACAGAAAGAGTGGCTCGGCGAGAGACGTAAATTACTGCAGACACCTGGATGTACGCTCACCGCTGGTCAAGTCATCCATGACGCTGTTAATTAAGAACCGGACCAACAGCTCAATCAGACGGCTTGTTACGGTCTGAGGAGTTGTGATATCCGTTACCGATCGTAGTGTAAGAAGCGATACATCATCCTGCAATGCCGTCGCTCGGCGTTCCTCGCTACCGGATACGCGCAGACGCTGAGCTCAAATTGCTTCAGATTAAGCTGTATCTTTTTCCTTGGAGAAGGTGTGCGTTTCATGTACTTTTAGATTCATTAAGATGTCGCCCCGCGGAAACGTTTGAAGAATCTGTTGCAACAGGAGTTGAGTCCATTAGTGATCAGCCAAAGTTGTGGAAGGAAATGCTTTGGAAGAAGTCACAAATGAACGGTAAAAGTACTTAGTTGACGGTTTGTAGCAGTTGAGGAAGATCAATGAGGAGACGCTGTAGCTGTGACATTAGACTCGCTTTCGTCTTATGTCAATTTTATTTATTTATTTGTATGTATTACAGTTTGTTGTCATACTCTGCATCCAGTACCTTAGACAGTAGGCGACACATCTGATTCAACAGACTGATAACCACAGCACATGGCAACAGACCATCATAAAAAATGCTAGGAACTAGCAACAAATACTGTTACGTAAATTTTTTGATAAAAAAGGGTAAAGCTTGCACTATTATTCTTGAAATTAAATTGCTAGATAATCTTAAGGCTTTACGATTGATTCCACAAGGGAAAGAGTAAACAATGCGTAGATTTGGCACTGCTACACAGCACGCAGACACCTTCCGAGGGAGAAGATACTCAGTTATACGTGAGGGTTACAGTGTCGTACAGTGTATGTGAATAGCAGGTGATTAAAATCATATTCTAATATTGAACCATTCGAACCAGATGGTGTCAGACGTCTATCGGCCTTAAGTAACAGGGTGCGTCGATGTGAATGAAGCGCATCCTTATCGTAGGCATTATGTGCCGTCTACAGCTTGTCCACAGTGGTCAGTCCATGAACCAAGTTTGTGGAGAAGAGTATAAATAGGACTGAAGTCTAGCTTTCTCTATGCTGGCGTTTTTTTTTGTGCGTTATTTGTCCTATCTTTAGGAATGTTTTATGAATACATTAAAATCGAGGTTAAGTAAGTGTCGGTTCTGTTTTGTGCTCTTTTAACGAAGGCAGCCCACTCACTTCGTTAAATGGTCCAGAACTCTAATATGCAGAGAAAGTTAAATGAAGTGGCACACTGCTCCAGTTCGGCCACCGTCTGCCTTTGTTATGAAGATGTACAGTGTTGTCCCATCGTATTGCTGAGTGTTAATACGAGTCAGATTTCATAAAAATCTTGTATAGTCCTTGCGGTCTGAAGAATTGGGGAACAATGTGATGGGCACTGCGTCTGCTGCAAACGCTTAAGTGTTCCGAGGGAGGGAGTGTGACCACTCTGCTTGAAAATCATAACAAAAGTAGACTCTACCTACTTTTGACTGGTGTGTTATTTTCTACGAACCTGCGAATGTTTGACTCTTATGTATCTACCGAATCTGAGTGGTTATAATTAATATAGTGTTAATGTTTGACACTCCCCATCAGGGTAACAAACAGATATTTCAGGCCAATTTCCAGACATACTCCATTTGCAGCCATTCAAGCTTTATTATATCTACGTTCCACGCCATGTTTTTGGTTATCTGTGTTATATGTTCTTTCGAATCTTCCTCTTTTGATCCCTCAGTTTTCCAGTTATCTATTATTTCCCATTATATCGCTTCTTAACTGATCCTTTGTCAGTGTCAAGCGTAGATATAAGTCTTTCTCATTTTCTGTCGTAAGTGTATTGCCATCAATGAGCCTTTGTATTTGTAGCCCATCTGTTGCTGTAATCACCCATTTCGGCTCCGCGATTTCTTTTATCTATTGGAGCTAAAAACGGAATAACATTCCCCGTGAACAGTGTCAAAATATTACTGACGAGGGTCTTCTTATTGTCTTTCATCTTTCATTCCTAACACTTTCAGCATTTTATCGACGCTGTAAGAGCCTTCTCGGTAATGAGTTAAGATTTTACGGATCCCCTCAAAAAATCTGCATTATTCCGTAAAATATTTCGGACAGTGCTTTGAATATCATTAATACAGTCAATATTTAAATAGTGAAGCATAGTTCTGACAAAGTTACAGGGCTGGAGCGTTGTAGAAGTGTTCAGATTTACAAGAATTTTCTAGTAATTGTCTATAACTGTACAGCGTGACAAAATTTCTTATACGGGTGGTAGGTTCTTCTAATTAAGATCATTCCTCACGTGCCAGAGGACGATGTCTTGGAAAAATAATCACGAGATGGCTTGTGCAACCGATTCTATTTCTTTATTAGACTGTGAGAACACAGTTGAAACTAACTTCTCCCTAAATCTGGACGTTCTATTACTTTGCATTACCACCACCTACAACGCTTGGAAAGAATTCCGATTAATTTGTTTTCTCCCCAACGGGCTGAAGGCTGCACGGTTTTCTAAAGCTATAAACAAAGATGAGATTTACAGCAACATTCTTGGCACATGTGAGGCACACAGTGTAACGGTATGTCTCTTGGTAAAAGGTACGCCTTAAATACTTCATACGTGGCATTGCGCCAGTTAGAGGTTTGTTTTTGCTACATGCAGATAAATCTGCCTTTGCTATGGCGTGTAAGCGAGCATCATTTATGATTCTCACAGACGAGGTTTCCTGTCTAGCATTCACTAAGTTCTAAATCTGTGCCTCGGGTAATTGGTGGTACGAGGCTCCAGACACGCCTGATGTATATTTCAGCTTCTCTCCTGTTAAGAGAACTGCCTTACCTCTATTGTGCTGCGCATTCAATCTGCAGGTATTATTGGGTATTCCTCTGGATGCATCATCTCTCCTTGTTTAATGTATACTTCTGTTTCTCGTTATTATATTATCATCTACATCTACATGTACATACATACTCCGCAATCCACCATGCGGTGCATGGCGAAGGGTACCTCGTACCACAACTAGCATCTTCTCTCCCTGTTCCACTCCCAAACAGAACGAGGGAGAAAATGACTGCCTATATGCATCTGTTCGAACCCTAAACTCTCTTATCTTATATTTGTGGTCTTTCTGCGAAATGTAAGTTGGCGGCAGTAAAATTGTACTGCAGTCAGCCTCAAATGCCGGTTCTCTAAATTTCCTCAGTAGCGATTCACGAAAAGAACGCCTCCTTTCCTCTAGAGACTGATGCTATAAACAAAGATGAGATTTACAGCAACATTCTTGGCACATGTGAGGCACATAGTGTAACGGTATGTCTCTTGGTAAAAGGTACGCCTTAAATACACTCCTGGAAATTGAAATAAGAACACCGTGAATTCATTGTCCCAGGAAGGGGAAACTTTATTGACACATTCCTGGGGTCAGATATATCACATGATCACACTGACAGAACCACAGGCACATAGACACAGGCAACACAGCATGCACAATGTCGGCACTAGTACAGTGTATATCCACCTTTCGCAGCAATGCAGGCTGCCATTCTCCCATGGAGACGATCGTAGAGATGCTGGATGTAGTCCTGTGGAACGGCTTGCCATGCCATTTCCACCTGGCGCCTCAGTTGGACCAGCGTTCGTGCTGGACGTGCAGACCGCGTGAGACGACGCTTCATCCAGTCCCAAACATGCTCAATGGGGGACAAATCCGGAGATCTTGCTGGCCAGGGTAGTTGACTTACACCTTCTAGAGCACGTTGGGTGGCACGGGATACATGCGGACGTGCATTGTCCTGTTGGAACAGCAAGTTCCCTTGCCGGTCTAGGAATGGTAGAACGATGGGTTCGATGACGGTTTGGATGTACCGTGCACTATTCAGTGTCCCCTCGACGATCACCAGTGGTGTACGGCCAGTGTAGGAGATCGCTCCTCACACCATGATGCCGGGTGTTGGCCCTGTGTGCCTCGGTCGTATGCAGTCCAGATTGTGGCGCTCACCTGCACGGCGCCAAACACGCATACGACCATCATTGGCACCAAGGCAGAAGCGACTCTCATCGCTGAAGACGACACGTCTCCATTCGTCCCTCCATTCACGCCTGTCGCGGCACCACTGGAGGCGGGCTGCACGATGTTGGGGCGTGAGCGGAAGACGGCCTAACGGCGTGCGGGACCGTAGCCCAGCTTCATGGAGACTGTTGCGAATGGTCCTCGCCGATACCCCAGGAGCAACAGTGTCCCTAATTTGCTGGGAAGTGGCGGTGCGGTCCCCTACGGCACTGCGTAGGATCCTACGGTCTTGGCGTGCATCCGTGCGTCGCTGCGGTCCGGTCCCAGGTCGACGGGCACGTGCACCTTCCGCCGACCACTGGCGACAATATCGATGTACTGTGGAGACCTCACGCCCCACGTGTTGAGCAATTCGGCGGTACGTCCACCCGGCCTCCCGCATGCCCACTATACGCCCTCGCTCAAAGTCCGTCAACTGCACTTACGGTTCACGTCCACGCTGTCGCGGCATGCTACCAGTGTTAAAGACTGCGATGGAGCTCCGTATGCCACGGCAAACTGGCTGACACTGACGGCGGCGGTGCACAAATGCTGCGCAGCTAGCGCCATTCGACGGCCAACACCGCGGTTCCTGGTGTGTCCGCTGTGCCGTGCGTGTGATCATTGCTTGTACAGCCCTCTCGCAGTGTCCGGAGCAAGTATGGTGGGTCTGACACACCGGTGTCAATGTGTTCTTTTTTCCATTTCCAGGAGTGTATTTCATACGTGGCATTGCGCCAGTTAGCATTTCCGTAACACTCGCGCGATGCTCAAACCTACCAGTAACAAATCCAGCAGCCCGCCTCTGAATTGCTTCTACGTCCTCCCTCAATCCGACCTGATAGGTATCCCAAACACTCGAGCAGTACTCAAGAATAGGTCGTATTATTATTTTATTAGCGGTCTCCTTTACAGATGAACCACATCTTCCCAAAATTCTACCAATGAACCGAAGACGACTATCCGCCTTCCCCACAACTGCCATTACATGTTTATCCCACTTCATATCGCTCTGAGATGTTACGCCCAAATATTTAATCGACGTGACTGTGTCAAGCGCTACACTACTAATGGAGTATTCAAACATTACGAGATTCTTTTTCCTATTCATCAGCATTAATTTACATTTATCTATACTTAGAGTTAGCTGTCATTCTTTACACCAATCACAAATCCTGTCCAAGTCATCTTGTATCCTCCTACAGTCACTCATCGACGATACCTTCCCGTACACCACAGCATCATCAGCAAACAGCGGCACATTGCTATCCACCCTATCCAAAATATCATTTACGTAGATAGAAAACAACAGCGGACCTACCACACTTCCCTGGGGCACTACAGATGATACCCTCACCTCCGATGAACACTCACCATCGAGGACAACGTACTGGGTTCTATTACTTAAGAAGTCTTCGAGCCACTCACGTACTTGGGAACCAATCCCATATGCTCGTACCTTAGTTAGGAGTCTGCATATCTGAATTTAATAAACTTCAAAGACAAGAACGGTAGCTGTTATTGGAAATGGTGTATATTAGTGGACATTGTGATACAATACCATAATATCTTAAAAAATCACCGGAATCGTATTGCATCCGGTCTTGGGGTCACCGTTACCTAGTGATACATAATACTAGGAACCCCGATATGTACGTATGAAACGTTACTTGTCGAAGCTTTGCGATTAATTCATATAATTTTTTATCTGGATCTGTACTTGATTTTTACCTTTGAAGATTTTCATGTACGTAAAACATAAATTATATGAAATGGTTAAGTGAAATAGAAATTAGGACTTCATTTCATACTTCAAACAACCTTTACAAAAACCATAAATATAGGAATTAGCAACTCTTCACGTCATAAATGTATGCTTAACATTCGGATTAGTATACAAACTAGTTGTTTCACAAATCAGTATTAAGTCGACAAAGAGATACTACAACGAGAAAACGGTTGCAAATTAAGTCATCTGCTGTGATTGGTATTTAACCTTCAAATATGTGCAGATTATACGTGCAGAAACGTCCATCCGCGCTAATTTGTGGTGAAATGTATCGCTGATTACAGGTATTGGTAGCTTAAGTTTTGAAGGTGAATATGTTGAAGCATGGCCTCAGAACAGTACCAAACATGCGCAAGGCGTCGGAACACGGTACATCCACAAAATGGTATGGTAGGCTTTACGCAACATTGTTCCTACGACAAGAATTAGTTGTAGGTAAGCTTTCTTTAGATTTACGACAAGCCTTTCCGTAATGCATATCCCGTATCGTGTCCTGGTGATCATTCCACAACACTACCTCGTTGCGTCACTGTGTATTCCATTGTTTTGAGTTGGTAACTGACTGTGGAATCTATGTCCCATCGTCATATACAAATGTGTTTAGGCTATGAAATAAACTGTTTAATCCATGACATTGAGTCATGGGCCATAATGAGAGGTCGTTAGATAAACATCACAGTTTCAGCGGTATGTGTGCGCAGATGGCCTCCCGCGGCTATTCGACATATGAAGGAATGTTCTAAGCTATTTTTTGCCTCCTCCGAAATATTTCACATTTGTGAAGCAGGCTGAAGTACAGTTAAGAGTCGCTATGAGACTGAGGAGTCTGGAAGTGAGGAAAAGATATCTGGCTCTTGAGACACTTTAATAATTGCTCGACTGTATTCTTTTTCTCAGCTCACTACAGTCACACTGTGTGAGGTGATGAAGTGACTGTAATACTGAATTCTTTCCTGAGATGAATCTCGTTCACATCCATATTCTACCATACTTGTACTTGTTCATAATTTCTTTAAATTACTTGTGGCGCATAAAAAGTGTTTTTTTTTTTTCATGGAAGCCACTGCTTATTCCCTAACTATCCTTGCTCAACTGAATCCTATTTCATCGCTACGTCGGCGGGACTTCAATCTCTCGCCTTCCATCCTTCACTCCAATATAACAAAGCGCTATGACCTATTTCCATATTGTGCATCGTCCTCTTACGGCCGCATTTTACATTTTCTTGTCCTTTACGATGCTAGCAGGGATTTGTTGAATTTCAGATGACGCTAAAATCATTGCAGTGCGTATTTTTAACGATTCTGTAGTAAATGGAAGCTAACATAACGTGTGGAAGAAGACGGTTTACCTTGAAGCAGAATAGCTCTCTCATTTATTTTTTACACGAACAGGAGTCGGTGCAAAAATCACCTCGGAGCTGTGATGACAACTGCTGGTACGTCAACGTTGTGTCCTATCTCCACCATCCGTACTACATCTATCCCGAATGTTTCATTAGGAAAGCTTTTGATGGATGGAATAAAGACATCCCAATTGGTGGAGGAAATATTAATAAACTCCGATTTGATGAAGAGACAGTTCATTTAATCATCAGAGAGGACAAATTTTCTGTGCTACTGACAAATAGTAAAGTCGGTTATATGGATTAGACATCAGTCTCCGCACGTCCAAACCCATGACAGCTGATCAAGGACCACAATTTCAACTCACAAGTCGATTAAGTAATCTGGAAGTCCTCCATTCTGTCTTGGATCAACCATCTGCGACCCAAGAAATTATGAAGATGAGATAAGAAGACTTATCACGCTAGGGTGAGTGACTATGAAGACGCTCACCAACTTCTGGCAGAACAGGGCGATACTAACAGTACAAGAATCCAGCTCGTTGAGAGACTCGTATTCTTCGACTTCTTTTATGTTTGTGAAACAGGACACTCAAGGCCTGAGAAAGCATTGTACTAACGCTTTGAGCTCTGGTGCTGATGCACGATACTGCGCATAAAATTGACCGAAAAAGGAATGGGCATGTCCATTATTAAGCAAATTAATATCTCCAGGTGTCTTTCATTTCCTGCCAACCAAAAAACAGTTTTTTGGCCTTATTGTGATAAGAGATGGAGAAAGTAAAAAAAAAAAAATCTAGAAAGGAAAGACGGAAGGCAGAAGCCCGCGGGGAAAACAGCGAGCGGGTGGACTGATCAAATCAAGAACTCTAGTCTACCTCTTCAACAGGAGCTAAGAAATGCTCATAATCGTCCAGGATGGCAGCGCACAGTAGGCAAGAATCACGAAAACCTGGCCAAAATTGCAAAATCGGCTCCATGATGGCCTTCCCCTTATAATAACGATTTTTGTATCATAATTCAGGAGTTCAAAATGGCCGATCCAATACGACGAAAACAATCTGGAAAAAAATTTGTGAAGTGGACAAGAACTGTTTTGTGAACTTTTATAATTTTCATGGTAAAATGTCTTACAGAAGTGGCTGTATTACTGTCTTTATTACACTAAATACACATTAGTAACAAAAACTGGAAGTTTTATGTCTTCTTAATCTTTTACCTCCTATGTTTCTTCTTCTTCATTTACTTCGTTATCTTATTTCTCACCACCATTTGCCGCCTCTTCGTCATTCTCTGCATCTGAATTCTCATTATGTGATGCAGCAGTATTTTTTGTACTTATGGCTACTTTCTCAGCATTCTGACCAAATCTGCGACGTTTGACTCATCCTTCACGACGCTCAGCGAAGAACACGACTTGTGTTGAAGGTTCACATATATTTATTTTACACAAGTAGCCTAAGATGTGTGACATGCGCTGCATAGTGTATTACTATATGCCTAATTCCTATCGATTTGACGGATGGGGTGCTGAAAGGACGATTTTCAATACCTCGGTATACGTCCGAATTTCACCAATTTTCGCTCATTCTCACTACATGAACTGAAAGTGTGACGAAGCATTTTTGTGTATGCACAGTGCGTGTTTAATTTTTCTCCCATGGAAATGTTTCACAGTAACGGTTCGTTTTGATTTGATTGCAATCGTGATGAATCTTTGATTCGCCTTTCTTTTGTGAACAGTTAGCGATACTATGCTACTGAAGATAAACTTTTCTATGAGGAACGAGGCTTACATTTAGCAACCTGAGGCATTCTCAAATCTTTATAATCAAACTGGTCCATGCCACGGTAATTTAGAACTCCTTCAGAGTTCCAGTACATGTGCTAAATCTGCAGACAATTTTTACAGTATGTCAGTTGCACCCAAATACATTGAGGTCCAGTAGATCAAGTTTAGGGATATATTACGTGCGTTTTCGGTCCACCATAAGGTGGACAACGAGCTAAGCTTTCCGTTTGGTGCCACACGTTATTTCAACGTTAATTACATAAAAATGTGCCGCAGCTATCCGCATCCTTTTCAGAGTAACCATCCCCGTACTGGTCTTAAATAAATTATATAAATGACAGAAAACTTACATCTGGTTGAGCGGACGAGTGTTTGAAATCCACTCCACCCTATTGTGAGTCCAGTGACTCAAGCACCACGCCCCTTTATTCGTTTTCTCGTGATACAACATGAGCAATATTGTGAATGTGCTGAGATTCGATATTGCTGGCAGTACACCTGCGGAAACTGTCTGGCTCGATTAAGGCGTTATATAAATATCCTTCCACCGATCCTCTAATTTACACCTAAC
Source organism: Schistocerca cancellata (assembly GCF_023864275.1). Classification (NCBI taxonomy): domain Eukaryota; kingdom Metazoa; phylum Arthropoda; class Insecta; order Orthoptera; family Acrididae; genus Schistocerca; species Schistocerca cancellata. The sequence continues at coordinate 601,264,325 of NC_064631.1, read as the reverse complement.
TCGCACGCTCACTGGGCGCGTGGCTTATGGGCAACGTAGAAGGAGACGTAGCCACGGGAAGAGAAATATACTCATAAGAACTTCATAATTTGCACCGGGAGAGTAGTTTTGTTCCTGTTTCTATTTACTGAAGCTACATGCTGCCAAACAGCATACCCAAGCAGTACCTTGCGCAACCGTAAAGATGCGTAAATACTTTACCACAGACGATATTTCATTACCAATTTCTGTTAGTACTAAACGACATGAGAAACAGTTTCTCGCATTTTTCTGTTTAATGGAACACTCTTTCATTGACAGGCATGTATGGCGAGGGACAGGAAAATGTATGAATGAATGTGTGTGTGTACAATCGTAAACGACCCCACGGGAGATCAGGACATCAGAAATGGCATTTCTAAACGGATTTGAAGTTAAATAACAGTATGCTTCTGGATGTTCTGCCGAGTTGTTGTTTCCATTTTATGCACAATATTTCGGCGACCGACCAGGCGCTGCGAGTTCTGCTGTTATGTGTACTCGCTGCCTGGAATCCAACCAACCTAACTGCTTACACCATGTCGTCGAAATATTGTGCAGAAAATGGAGACAACTCAGCAGAAGACATGGAGCACGCTATTAATCAATCACGTCGAGTAAACTTGGGAGATAATAAGACCGTAAATAATCTTTCACATCCTTGCTTTTATTTAGTCTAACTTTAAAAAAAAATCGTTCCTAATGTATTCCACAATCAGAAAGTATGAGTTCATGGTCAAATAACGTAAAAATTCTAGTGGGAACATAAATGTTGGTCAGCTTGGTAACTAGTTCGTAGAATTAGTTGAAGCTGATACGTAACTGAAGTTTTTCCGTAATTCTTTGCAGTTCCTCACCGCAGTTCATTTCGAGAATCTCTGCGTCATTTCACATAGACTTGTTTCTCAATTGGAGGATGCTAAACAGAATCAACTATCAAAACTGCCTGTTGTCGAAGTTGCTTTCAGCTCACACGGAAACGTTTCTTTCCTTCCGTGGAAGAAAAGTGCGACGTCATCACCCTCGACGTTTCACGTTTAGTTGTTTGTTTATTTCTAAGTGTGCTACTTTCCACTTTAGCTGGTAATGGATATTTTCTTGAGAACTTTATTAACAGCTCTTGACCGTAGTGGAGTAGAAGATTTGTTGGTCTACAATCATTTACGTGAACATGCAATGTATGGGCTTGCCTCATTGTTCTTGTGCGGCGTCAAACAACAACACATTAGGAGTCTAACAAGACTATAGTTGGAGTCACCCAACAACGGCGGTCGAGTTTAGGCACGTCAAGCATTCTCCAACAGTCAATGTGCTGTCGGTAGTGTTCTGAGCGCTCTGCTCTGAATGCCGTAGCTAATGCGTGAATTAAACGTGATTGTAGCGAGTTGTTTATTGAATTTATATTCTATTTGTTAAGATTTTTCATCACTGATAGTGGTGGTAAGTGATAAGTTCCGTATAAGCAAGGGAAAGACATAAGTTGCAGGATACACGCTTTCTTCAAGCGGAAACCACGCTCATGGGCGTACCGCAATTGTCGCTTGGAATCGTCAACAATGCCACCCCCGTCGGTGCCTCGATCTGCGCGAATCGCCATCATTCGTCGATCGGAGTAAAATGAAAATTATTCCCACCCAAACATGAATTTTCTTATTTTTTGTAAGAGTAGTAATACCCATTACACTACATGAGCACGCCTCTACGCCAGATTCTAACGTTTATTGTCACTACTGTTTCAGTTGTGATCTGCGAACACAAACTACTAGAGATTCTTCCACGGGGTGTGTTGGGTGTAACAACACTGGTGGAACGGAGTTGGACGAAGATCATGGTTTACTGTAGCTAAACAAGTATACATCAAGTGAATGACATTCGCTGAAATGAAACGAATGTGTCATGTAAATGAAGTCAATGAAGGTGCAGTATTACGTATGAGATAATATCATCGACAACTGTAGGGAAATAAACTCGCAACGTACTAATATATAGCAAGTTTAGCATTTATAAACAGTTGTCGCTGGTGACACATCGTGTAATACCATCGTAACTGAGTTCATTTCCATCCTCGATTCTTCAACTAAGTAATTCAGTTGATAAATATACCACTAATTGGGTGCCAGCTTGAAAGTTGCATGATAAACAGCACTAACAATTCCTCAATAGTTTCAGTGATATATGGACTAGTCTTTGTTAACATTTTTCAAGGACATTCTGTAACCAGCATCGATTTGTAGTGTACGCTCCTTTTCATGTCTCTCTAACACATTGCGGAGGAAGTGCGTTATCTCTGGTGGTTTCTGTGCGCTTCCAGCCAATCAGAGACCGGTGATGAGTAGATGCAGATCGGAGACGACACCAGCAGTCGGCAGATCTGGTCATGGTGTTATTCCAAGTGGTTGCTCAGAAGCGCGGTGTTGCAATCAGATTCGTGTAGTACTTGTATCGCACATTTATTTTTCATTAATTCTGAGAGGTAATCTTGTGACGATTTGCGAATGGAGGTTGTTAGTTAGGAGCGAGTTGCTACAAAGTTTCCGACTCTTTGTTGTTCTCGCGAGCTTGAAGCTGGTTACGGGATCGTTCTCTGGTTATTCAGCCCAAAGTATTATACACTCAGTTTCGTCATTCTATTATGCAATTCGGATCATTCTATTTTTTACTGGAAATCTTGCACATATTTCAGAATCTGTGTGATTACTGAGATTCTTTACATGTTCCATGTGTGTTTACTTAGTTTGAAATCGATATAAGTGATTTAATTGCATTTGCTGTTACTCATTTCAACTTTCCTTAGTTTTTTATTGAATATTTACATGTATTTGGGGAGCAGCTTTTGCCTGACACCATCTTGTGCACACATACTGTAAGGCACCTCCTTCTGCCTATTAATGATTGCAAATAGTGGAGATGATGAAGTAATTCGGGCTTCACATAGTTTTCCAAAACCAATGATGATAAATGCTCTGTTGTCTGTACATAAATATTCAGATGTGAAGGTAAGTTTTGTCGTCGAATGACGGATGTAGAGTTGCTGTGAAAGATCTTCTACGGTTTGCGTCCGTGTCCTCGAATTAACTTGCACAGGAGCATTGTAATCCGTAATAGTTCTCGTAAGTTCAGCTCTTTCGAACCATGTCATTCAAGTAACTTGCAGAACTATTATCAGTCCTTAGTCATTCTCTTATCTACATACAGTGATTACAAACAGGGGCCAAGATCCCCTTTGCATTCCGTTCAAGTATAATTTCGTAGCAATTACATTCTCTTACTAGTGACTTGCACACTGGTTAATGTTCAGTTATACAAACGGTGTCTGCCTTTTACTAACTGAGCATTTTTTTCTATATTTGAGTTACTAAGCTAATAAAAAAATGGTTCAAATGGCTCTGAGCACTATGGGACTTAACAGCTATGGCCATCAGTCCCCTAGAACTTAGAACGACTTAAACCGAACTAACCTAAGGACATCACACAACACCCAGTCATCACGAGGCAGAGAAAACCCCTGACCCCACCGGGAATCGAACCCGAGAACTAAGCTAATATCTTACTAATTTTTTCATATCAGAGTGTGTTACGAAATTGTTCATTGGGTCATGAATTTGTTAATAACAAGGCATAACTTCTTTAAATCAGGGTTTATCGACACTACTTGCACTGGCAGTCCCATTTCTTTCAACAGTAGCCTCCAAGCACGCTTTCAAAAAACCGGGAGCGTTCGAATTATACATTTATAGCAGGGTACTTACATCTTTAAGCGTGGAAAATCATTTTAAAAATGTTCATTTCTCATACAAAATAGGAAAGTATACCTAAAAGTAATATGGAACGAAGATAGTGTCACAGGATATGTTACCAGGCTGCAAATGGAGAATCGAAATAAACTCCCACTGTTCTCGAGATACATGAGCAAGTAAGAAATCAAGTGGAAATTTCGTGTGGCTGTCATTTATTGAAACTTGATTCTTAGTAACTAATCTAGTATTTATGAGTATTACTTTTTATTCGTTTAATACAGCACTATAAAATACTCCTTTGCGTTTATTTCGTAATCAGTTTACTGGAATCAAGGTCAGCTGCATCCCATAACGTATACGAAGATTTCAAATTGACTTCTATTTTGGACTTCATTGGCGACTTACTGTCGTGAAGAGTGGTAGACATTCAGGAATAAAACGAATTTTGTAGCATATGCGTTAGAGAGAGGTCAGCAACTTACGAGACATGACACTTTGAAGCAACAGCGTTTGACGTAGAGACACATGTTCCAACACAAAAAAGTGAACATAAATGATGCAGAAAAGAAAAACAACTGACGTCCCTTTACGGAGACCTGAGTATTTTTGTTACTTACAAGTAAACATAGAACATGCAAGACAAAAGCGACCCACTTCAGAAGCATCACGCCGTGATTTTGACTTTATACCGCTCTTACTATCTTCAGATCAGGTGACAATTTCAGTTGTTGCTTGTTGCTAGAAACTGCTGTGATTGTCTTTTCGTCGTTGTCAGAATTACTTATATGCCTAAACGCGCATATTGTTGACAAAAAGCCACTTTTACATTGAACGTACTATGAAGCATTCTGGAATCTCGTTTTTCTACTTATGTGCTTTCAGAGACGCCTGGCAAGTTTGTCTCATAATTTTTTGTCTGAGTTGGCAGGTGTTTCTAATTGTATGTCGTATCGCGCGTAGCAGCAGCCGTATAACGAACTACTGCTGTCAGTCAGGGATCATTGTTTGTTGTGAGGAGAAGCCTTTAAAAAATTCCAACTGATCAACTCTTTTCTCCTGTCGTATCGTCTCTTAAAAACTATTAAATGAGAATTCGTCCTGGAACAGAAGAATTGTCCAGGAGATATCATTTTAGGTTAAGTTTGAAACTTGCTTTTCTACCTGTGAGACATTTTATATTACTGGGAAAATTATCAAAAATTTTTGTTGCTGCATGCCAAACTCCTTTCAGAGCCACTGAAAGCATTCACAGCGGGTAATAGAGGTCACCTTTTTCTGTAGTATAGGTGTGGACGTCATAATACTTCTAAAAGTGTGACTGAGTATTTATGACGAATATATGCATTGTGGTGGTGCTGTTAAAATGACGAGACATGTGACTTGTAGCACTGTGGCATTTACATAATAATATCAGAAACGTTAGTATATGATTAATTTCCAGCAAGTTTTGTGAGATATGCTTCCAAGGTCTGTCGATCATGCTCCTCCTCTGAGGGATGTTTGTGCCGGCTGACAGTGACGACTCCCTGCACTATTTTTCGGTAACGTCAGTTCATCGTCGTCACCTGTCATGTTTTCATTTATTACCCCATTCTTCACATAAAACAACAGAAACCCTGAACTTTCGACACATTAACACACAAAATTAACGAGTTTCTCTCTGTTAGGCTTCTTTCTCGACAGTGGAGAATTCCTTTTGAGAGCGTGAGAACGGGAAATCAGTACAATCTGAGGCGGCGTATTTCGGTACGGTATCTCCATAAAGTCTTAAATTTTTGTGTTGTTAGGGACGAATGAGGTTAAACTCAACGCTAACAATCACTCTGTACCAATATCTAATGCATGTGAAAACACACATTATTGTTTCTAGAGAGTAGTAGAAGCTTCTATCGTATCCAAAGCATCCTTTTTTATCAAATTTTTTGCTCTCCTGCTAAATAATCAACATCTCACGTTCCCAGCAGTGCATGAGGCTCATGTTCCGTTACAAGTACCAGTTTTCTTTTGTTGCTAATAAATATAATGCCCCGCTTCCCCCCCCCCCTCCCCCTGCATAAACCATCTAGGACAAGAGGCCTCCACAGGAACTATTTTAACCATTGTGGTTCGGTCACTGAAAGTACGAAATCCTATTTCTCTATTGATACTACACTCCTGGAAATTGAAATAAGAACACCGTGAATTCATTGTCCCAGGAAGGGGAAACTTTATTGACACATTCCTGGGGTCAGATACATCACATGATCACACTGACAGAACCACAGGCACATAGACACAGGCAACAGAGCATGCACAATGTCGGCACTAGTACAGTGTATATCCACCTTTCGCAGCAATGCAGGCTGCTATTCTCCCATGGAGACGATCGTAGAGATGCTGGATGTAGTCCTGTGGAACGGCTTGCCATGCCATTTCCACCTGGCGCCTCAGTTGGACCAGCGTTCGTGCTGGACGTGCAGACCGCGTGAGACGACGCTTCATCCAGTCCCAAACATGCTCAATGGGAGACAGATCCGGAGATCTTGCTGGCCAGGGTAGTTGACTTACACCTTCTAGAGCACGTTGGGTGGCACGGGATACATGCGGACGTGCATTGTCCTGTTGGAACAGCAAGTTCCCTTGCCGGTCTAGGAATGGTAGAACGATGGGTTCGATGACGGTTTGGATGTACCGTGCACTATTCAGTGTCCCCTCGACGATCACCAGTGGTGTACGGCCAGTGTAGGAGATCGCTCCCCACACCATGATGCCGGGTGTTGGCCCTGTGTGCCTCGGCCGTATGCAGTCCTGATTGTGGCGCTCACCTGCACGGCGCCAAACACGCATACGACCATCATTGGCACCAAGGCAGAAGCGACTCTCATCGCTGAAGACGACACGTCTCCATTCGTCCCTCCATTCACGCCTGTCGCGACACCACTGGAGGCGGGCTGCACGATGTTGGGGCGTGAGCGGAAGACGGCCTAACGGTGTGCGGGACCGTAGCCCAGGTTCATGGAGACGGTTGCGAATGGTCCTCGCCGATACCCCAGGAGCAACAGTGTCCCTAATTTGCTGGGAAGTGGCGGTGCGGTCCCCTACGGCACTGCGTAGGATCCTACGGTCTTGGCGTGCATCCGTGCGTCGCTGCGGTCCGGTCCCAGGTCGACGGGCACGTGCACCTTCCGCCGACCACTGGCGACAACATCGATGTACTGTGGAGACCTCACGCCCCACGTGTTGAGCAATTCGGCGGTATGTCCACCCGGCGTCCCGCATGCCCACTATACGCCCTCGCTCAAAGTCCGTCAACTGCACATACGGTTCACGTCCACGCTGTCGCGGCATGCTACCAGTGTTAAAGACTGCGATGGAGCTCCGTATGCCACGGCAAACTGGCTGACACTGACGGCGGCGGTGCACAAATGCTGCGCAGCTAGCGCCATTCGACGGCCAACACCGCGGTTCCTGGTGTGTCCGCTGTGCCGTGCGTGTGATCATTGCTTGTACAGCCCTCTCGCAGTGTCCGGAGCAAGTATGGTGGGTCTGTCACATCGGTGTCAATGTGTTCTTTTTTCCATTTCCAGGAGTGTGTTAATTGTTGCTGTTGCTTTGTTGTTGTCGGTTCTAACCTCGTGGAGGAGAGCAAAGAGTATTTGATAGGCATGTATATCTTAACTGTCTCTTTAAGTCGGGTACATCCTGCATTTCGCAGGGGCTACAAAATTTTAAAACATCCTACCTTTCGATAGTATCCTGTGAACCATCCTGGGAAATCCGACAATCGTCTTATTCAACGGATATCAGTAATCATACAGCTGATGCAATTCATTAATACATCAACTGTGGAGTGGTGTTTGGTCGAGTTGTCATCATGCCGAAAGTGAAAGGAAAATATGTGCTGAACACTGAATTTGTAGGCTTTAAAAATAAATCCAAGAATGATGTTCGCTGCACAAAATGTTCTGTTGTGTTCTCAGCAGCAAACGGAGGACTAAGTGAAATGTCTAAACACATGAAATCAAAGAAGCATAAGTTGACTGATAACTCTGAAGTGTCCATCGTGTCTCTTAAAAATTTCTTCCGAGGGACAATAATGTAAACTCCATCATTAAAAAAAAAAAAAACCTTGAGAGACCATTAGTTGGAATAAGTTACAGTGCCCATATCATTAACAATACAGTACAGACTGCTGTAGACTGTCTTCTAATTTGTCTTGAAAGAGTATTTCATAAACTTTATTCTAATTTTTACATGTAGACCGTAGTCAGGCCTCCTTGCAAGAATTTTGCAGTTTTATAGAAACTTATTATTCTAGAGTGCTTAGTTGCAGCAGGAAAAGGTGAATTTCGAAGTTACCCTCAGTTGGAGTATTGAAAGTATTTACAGTACTGAAGTATTAGGTGTCTCAAACCAAATGCTCTATTGTAATGAAAAAGTTTGTTGATACACTTGTATCAGAAGTGTGATTGCATTTTGTACATACTCAGGCACTCCTCTTTCACACAGTTATAAAGAGAGATAGCATGTTACTACGATAGATGCTTGTAAAATAATTCGTGATCTGAAGGAAAAGCTTTAAAATAGATTTGGACACTTATTTATGTCCTTAATAATAGACACAAAACTAAAATTCTGGAGAGCGAAGGCCCAGATAGTGTTTCTCATTATAAAAGCCACTTGCAAGCATTTTATTCCAGTTGTATACAATATCTGGGTCAACGGACTTCTCGTCTTTCTTAGCTGGAAATACAGTGTTGGACTAATCTGACTTCTGTTTGGGAGTGGTGTGATGTTATGTAGGTTTCGACTTAAATACTATGGAAAGAAAATTCATGACACAAACCTTTTTGATGAAATTTTATTAATACTACTGTAAAGGAGTTGAATGAAATTCAAAAACTAACTCATTTAAGATGGGTTGAAATATTTTAAAAAATTTGTATATTAAATGTTGATTATGGGAATGTTGGCAACCTTAGAGAGTTTATCCTATGTCTCCCTGCTACAAATGATCCAAAAGAACAAGCACTTTCTATAGTGAACGATGTGTGGATCCATGAAAAATACAGACTTAAACCAGAATCTGTAAAACGCTTACGAAATGAATTATAATTTATTTCACCATATTCAGAATGTTAAGGTTTTAATTGAATGACCGTTACACTTGTTGCATGTTCTATTATTCAACTACAACAAGCAAATGAAACAGACGTGTTCGATGTAGTAGTATTATGTTCCAAAACTGGTGGATCGTACTCTTGTGTCTGTAAATATAGTCACCCTACTCTTAACACACTTGCAGTGTATACGTCCTTCCATGTTTGGTCAACATTCAATAAACAAACCGTGATGGAAGTATTTTTAACTTTGTTACATTCTGTCTAGGAACGTGGAAGGGGAGCACAAAGGAGACGTGATAATTACTTGCTGATTACTGGTGCTGCGTTTTCGCATCACCTACTAGAAACTTATTTATGTTATATGACTTCCAGTTTCGGATTTTGACCAAGTGCATTGAGAACTGGGGACCAGACCTCAGAGAAACGTGACCCTGGTTAAGTAAGATTGGACGCCTCTGGAGCTGTGGTTTCCAACTTTTGACACTGGCGAACTCCTTTTTATTCTGTTTTATTCTTATCTTTTTGCTTGAACATATTCTTATTGTTCTGCCTTTTCAGGTTTCACCACTTTCTCCTCGGTCTTTCTACCGATCTTTTTTTCTTTGAGGGCTCTAATGGTTAACTTTCTTTATAATTTTCACAGAACACGTCCTTTCCTTGTTGTTTCCTTGTGCTTTCTGACTTCATTGACTAACAGTGCTCTAACTTCCATGTTTATGCAGTAAATCCTTATTTTATCTAATTGACTTCGACATTTTTCCGATTTCACTTCATTTCACAAATTTACTTTTGCGAAGTCGTACTCCGTAAATACTTATACTTGTAAACTGTACCTCTTTTCTTACATATAACTGTTTTTAGAAACAAAATATTGTGTTAAAACAGGCTCAACACATAGAAATATGAGAAAGAAGATGAAAAAAGCATTTTAGTGGGAGCTCCTGACCATTTGGACGGCTACCTACTTGGAAGAAATTTTTTCCTGTAATGCTTGTACCACTTTATTTTAGATGCCTCTGATCAATATACGTATACTGTGCAGCATTATTTGCGTTTCTTATTTCAAAGTTAGAGGGTCAAATCCAGTCCAAGTATATACACAACACCATGTTTTGTCGGTTACTTCCCAGTGAGGACAAGTTCTATGACCAAGATTTAAAATGGCCACCTTGGAAACATGCATTAGTGACTTTGACCGTGGAGACAGGCCAGAAGATCTCATATAACCAGAGTACTCTTACACAAGTACAACTATAAACATCATCCTACATTATCTAACACATAGGACTCGTGGTGGTGCACGCTAAGCAAGTTTATTAACTAATAATTTTGTATCTTCTCTTTATTCGAAAATACTGTAAAGAAAATCTCCAGCCGACAGAAATACTGTTAATTCCGTTGGTGAAGATCCGTTAACATCGTATGTGTAAGAGACTAACGCGTATAACTGACATCGTCAGATTTGATGATTTTTTTAATAAGCTCAAATCAGTCTACAAACGTCAAGATCACAGGGTGTACAGACACTATCTTCATACGCACCCGTTTTTTTTTTTTCATTCTCGTTGGACAAAATCAAAATACACAAATAACCAATAATCCGAAAAATATCCAACCATTGTGCCTCATTGGGTAGAGAATAATGGACACGTAGCTAAAAAGGGAAAGAGCCAAATAAACTGAGAAGAACAGTTTTACTGGGAGAAAGAAAACTTACTTACAATGTAAATTTATGCTGAGAATAAAATATTAATTACGTGATATAACAACAATTTTTAAAGAAAGAATTCGTTATTACTACCGTGAAAAAGTAAATTAAAGTGATTCAAAACAGGCAGAGTTTTCACACAACAAGCTTTTTTCGTCCTGATCAATGGGCTCGCACTGTTCGTTGACGCATGTTGCACGTCCTGGGCGTTTGACATTGAGCTCAGTACTGGAAACTTTTCCGGAAACCAGGAATTAACTCTTCTCCAGCCATTCTGGTCTCCTTCTTAAAATTGTTAAGAAGTTTATTCCACTCGGCCAGTTCAAATATTGCGTATCGCAGATCCCACGATGGTTGCGTAAAGTAGAGGTGGTCTAAACTTCCTTTTCTTGTTTAGTGATAAAAATGGACTGAAACCCTCCAAATACCATCTTGCTGTCAGTAGCAGAGTTCTCCTCAAAACTCTCCTACCCAACGTGCCCCTTGTAACTCAGTAGGTGGATGCGGTAGTTTTGAAAGCCATCACTGCTTTCATTGCTCTCTTAGTGTCACGAGGATGCCATGATCGACTGTCCTTTGCGCTAGTATGTCTACTCTACCAATGTATGGAAAGATTTCATTATTTTGATTATTGTATAATAGTCATTATTTGTTATTATCAGATAATTATTATATTTGCTGTTACTTATTGATTTTATTTATTATTATTATCATTATTTATTAAGATTCATCGTTTATTATATTTGTTTGCATAAATAACAATAAAAAGGAAAGAAAAAGGGATTAGTTCATGGTGGGTATATTGGCCACTGGTTGGCAATTGTGCCCGTCCTGACACCACTCCAGAAAGCTTGTTAGCTGGCAACGGTCTCCGCTGAAGCATTTGTCGAGTTGAGAATTTGTTGCTAAGTAAGCACTCTTTCAACGCAAATATCTTAGAAAACCCTACCATCCTGTGTTAGTCTGTAATTCACTCATGCTCATAAATTAACGATAATGCTGATATACGGTGAAACAATGCTCTGGTGGGCGGTTTGCGGGTTTAAATCTCCTCGGAGTATGACCATGCGGTGCATTTGACGTGCGGTCGTCGCACGGTGGCGATGGCAGCAGTCCACATACGCAGAGGTGAGTTCGCGCATGTCACAGTACGGTACAGCGAGTAAGTGTGCAGACGTTTTCAGACGAGCTAATGGTGACTGTGTGTTGGAATTGGCTCAAAGAACACATATTGATGACGTTATGGGGGGTAGAATACTAGGACTACTGGAGGCTGGTCAGACACAGCAGGTCGTAGGACGGGCCCTCCGTGTGCCTCAAAGTGTGATCTCGAGATTATGGCAACGATTCCAGCAGACAGGAAGCGTGTCCAGGCGCTACAGTACGGGACGTCCACAGTGTTCAACACCACAAGAAGACCGATACCTCACCATCAGTGCCCGTAGACGGCCACGGAGTACTGAAGGTAGCCTTGCTCGGGACCTTGCCGCAGCCACTGGAATAGTTGTCTCGAGACACACAGTCTACAGACGACTGAACAGACATGGTTTATTCTCCCGGAGATCTACATGGTGCATTCCACTGACCCCTGGTGACGGGAGAGCCCGTAAAGCCTGGTGTCAAGAGCACAGTACATGGTAATTAGAACAGTGGTCCCAGGTTATGGTCACGGACGAGTTCAGGTATAATCTGAACAATGATTCTCACCGGGTTTTCATCTGGCGTGAACCAGGAACCAGATACCAACCCCTTAATGTCCTTGAAGGGGATCTGTATGGGGGTCGTGGTTTGATGGTGTGGGGTGGGATTATGATTATTGCACGTACACCCCTGCATGTCTTTGACAGAGGAACTGTAACAGGTCAGGTGTGTCAGGACGTCATTTTGCACCAGTATGTCCGCCTTTTCAGGCGTGCAGTGGATCCCACCTTCCTGCTGATGGATGATAACGCACGGCCCCACTGAGCTGCCAGCGCGGAGGATTACCTTGAAACAGAAGATATCAGGCGAATGGAGTGGCCTGCCTGCTCTCCAGACCTAAACCCCATCGAGCACCTCTGGGATGCTCTCGGTCGACGAATCACTGCACGTCTTTAAACCCCTACGACACTTCTGGAGCTCCGACTGGCACTGGTGCAAGAATGGGAGGCTATACCCCAGCAGCTGCTCGACCACCTGATCCAGAGTGTGCCAACCCGTTGTGCGGCCTGTGTACGTGTGCATGGCGATCATACCCAATATTGACGTCGGGGTACATGCGCAGGAATCAGTGGCGTTTTGTAGCACATGTGTTTCGGGACAGTTTTCTTAACTTATCACCAATACCGTGGACTTGGAGATCTGTGCCGTGTGTGTTCCCTATGTGCCTATGCACAAAGTAAGAGCATATGGACTATCAGACCAATTGTGTGATTGGATTGAGGAGTTCCTAGATAACAGGACGCAGCATGTTATTCTCAATGGAGAGAAGTCTTCCGAAGTAAGAGTAATTTCAGGTGTGCCGCAGGGGAGTGTCATAGGACCGTTGCTATTCACAATATACATACATGACCTGGTGGATGACATCGGAAGTTCACTGAGGCTTTTTGCAGATGATGCTGTGGTGTATCGAGAGGTTGTAACAATGGAAAATTGTACTGAAATGCAGGAGGATCTGCAGCGAATTGACGCATGGTGCAGGGAATGGCAACTTAATCTCAATGTAGACAAGTGTAATGTGTTGCGAATACACAGAAAGATAGATCCTTTATCGTTTAGCTACAAAATAGCAGGTCAGCAACTGGAAGCAGTTAATACCATAAACTATCTGGGAGTACGCATTAGGAGTGATTTAAAATGGAATGATCATATAATGTTGATTGTCGGTAAAGCAGATGCCAGACTGAGATTCATTGGAAGAATCCTAAGGAAATGCAATCTGAAAACAAAGGAAGTAGGTTACAGTACGCTTGTTCGCCCACTGCTTGAATACTGCTCAGCAGTGTGGGATCCGTACCAGATAGGGTTGATACAAGACATAGAGAAGATCCAACGGAGAGCAGCGCGCTTCGTTACAGGATCATTTAGTAATCGCGAAAGCGTTACGGAGATGATAGATAAACTCCAGTGGAAGACTCTGCAGGAGAGACGCTCAGTAGCTCGGTACGGGCTTTTGTCAAAGTTTCGAGAACATACCTTCACCGAAGAGACAAGCAGTATATTGCTCCCTCCTACGTATATCTCGCGAAGAGACCATGGGGATAAAATCAGAGAGATTAGAGCCCACACAGAGGCATACCGACAATCCTTCTTTCCACGAACAATACGAGACTGGAATAGAAGGGAGAACCGATAGAGGTATTGAAGGTACCCTCCGCCACACACCGTCAGGTGGCTTGCGGAGTATGGATGTAGATGTAGATGTAGATGTTGAACCATACGCGACTGGAACAGAAAAGTGAGGTAATGACAGTGGCACGTAAAGTGCCCTCCGCCACACACCGTTGGGTGGATTGCGGAGTATAAATGTAGATGTAGATGTAGATGTAGATGCTGTTAGCACCAGTTTTGTGTAGTGCCACGTTGTGTGGCACCACATTCTGCAGTTATCCGCAATTTATGAGCATGAGTGTAAGTGGACGACATGAGAAGTTACCTTATATGAGAAAGGTCTCAAAACCATATAAAACCTGACTGCGAGACAACACGACATTGGTTCCTTCAAATGACTAAACGTAACAGAGGGTTTATGAATGCCACCTTTATCCAGTTTCTATTCGATTGCAATACTGTATGGATTCACAAACTGAAATGGCCGTTATTCCCGTACTGGAAATATCCTCGTTGTTCTCCTACACTGACCAGAGGGATTAGGAGGTAGTGTTGTATTATAGAGAGTAGGAGGTGTCACGTCACAGGGGTTTCATGAGACATGTAGTGGTCAGTGTGTTATAATCGGGGTAAGGTGGGCATAAGGCACAGTATCAGCTCACTTGATCGAGTTGTGGATGCCTGACGCTGGGGTCTGTCTGAGTACTCTAAGATTGCGAAGGCACTTGGGTTTTCACGTATCGCCGCATCAGAGGTGTAGCATGAAATTCTAGGCACATAACCCGCTGACATTTGAGTAAGGTATCTTGCCGCAACAGATTGGTTACGGCCAGATAACTCAGATAAAGTACAACAGATAACGCACCGCAGAATAAGTAATGAGTCACGTCTTAGACGCTGGGAACTTGATGAATGGCGGTATTGGGACAGCAGAAATACGGGACACCGATTGCGAAGTGTCGCTCTAAAGATCAGAAGGAGACAACAAATTAACCTTACTATCCCCAGAAGATAAGTGGCTATTTTCATGATATAACGCGGCCCGTGCTTCGAACAGGAAAGATAATGTCAGCATTGGGTGACTGTAGTAGTTTAGAATCCCCAACACGTATTATTTTCAGATCCCCGCTCCAAGAGAAAGCTAGGTTGTGCGGAGGAACTTCCTCCAGCCTAAATTCAGTAATTAATCAGGGAAACTGAGACACTCTAGGAACGAACTAAACAAGTTTAGAATAGATACTAACAACAGTAAGAGAGAAACAGCTCAAGAATGTTAAGAGAATAGAGGAGGTGAGTAATCAGACAGGCGCCAGTAACGTCAAAGGCATAAGAAAATATCAGTGGACCGATTGTGAGGGATTAAGTGTTGCAAAAGTCGGTAACCACGAAACGTCCATGAATGCAAATGCATAAAAAAACAGATAAGTGGCATAAGTTATTTATTTCCCAGTTAGTAACACGACAGTGTTACAGACACTCCACGGAATTGTGACGACTCTTGGTGTAGCTTAGTCCAAAATAAATGCCGTAATTAAATAAATAAAACAATAATATTAAATGTAATGTAGATAAGTAATAAGAAAATAAGACTATGTACGAAACCCGCACGGATCTTTACTGGATAATACGAATGGCATAATTCAGTGACAATATGTGTAGAAAATATAGATGCGAGTGTAGACGTCGTTTTCACCTCGATGCACGAAAAACTTCAGACATGACGAGATAGCCGGAAACTGAAGGGCAGCAATAGACTTCGACATTAGTGAAAATATTGACTATGACTGGCCACATTGGTTTATGTTTTTGTTTCATAAATTATTTTCATTTCAATCTATCTATAACTATCTGAGCCGGTGAACTCTGTTTCGCCTCAAAGCCAATAAATAATCAGATTTTGGATATTAAGTTCAATTTTTTATCAGGAAATACAAATAAAAAATTAAGAATTTTAGTGATTCTTTATTCTTTATGTTTTTTAGTGCATAGCTTCCGCTCTTCAATTAAGTACCTTGTGATATACGGCATTTTTTGTATTATTATAAGGCGCAAGAACAAACAACGCAGGTGGTCTTCCGACCCGTGAACACGCCACATATAATTGACTATGTGAAAAACATTGATATTCCAAATTTAAACCACAAACTTTCAAGGATTGGCCTCGTGATTTGTTAATGGTCATGGCGAATGCAAGACGGATCTGAAATTGAAGTCTTTTAAACTCAAACGGCATATCGGTTGGGATCATCGAGATCCTCGGAATGAGAACTTCCTCACCTTCGAATTTTCCTTTGAGTATCGTCGCGTAAATAACATTGTTCATCAATTTACTTACCACCAAGCGCTTACTGTTGCACAGTTTTGGTTGGTTTATGTTTCGAAATATGATTACTGCGGAGCCAACTTTTAGGCGCAAATTTTGCGGTGGTAAGCCAGGCACATCCAAGGAGTTTAAAAATTCAATTGGATAGTTGGTGGCTTCATCTTCATTTCTTACACAGTCAACAGATTTGAATGAATGCATTTTACCAATGATCTCATTCTGAATTATATAGTTTAGGTCATCTGCATCTTTATTCTTATCTCGCTCACTCAGCCATTCGTTACTTTTATAGTTAGTAACGCTGTTTGGGTATACTTTGCTGATAAGTTCGTCTTTCGATGAGGCAAAGTTACAGAAATTATGAGGAAATGAAATCAATCCGCTCGATTCTTCGACAGGTGCTCGACCATTACCTATAGTCAGCAACTGTTCAGAGAAATCTTCAGCAGATGTATCATTAAGCAATGCATCTCTCTTGTTTGTTGTCAGTTGAAGTTTCTTCACATTTCTTTAAATTTTTAATTAATGATATATACTGATACTTAACCATAGACGTTTAGTTGTCATTTGCGTTTTGTTATTCCATGTCAGATGCGTTTTTGTTATACCAGTTTTGTAGTGACGTTTAGCTGACATTTGCGTTTTGTTATTCCATGCGAGATGCGTTTTTGTTATACCACGTTTTATAGCGATCGAACGGGATAAAAAGTATCCTATGTCCGTCTCCTGGTTCTCTCCACCAATTTTCAGCCAAATCAGTCCAGCCGTTCTTGAGTTATAGATAGTGTAACTAACATGACTTTCTTTTATATATATAGATTAGCATCATTAAATATATATTGTTAAATTACTCAGTATAGACCATTAGCTTTAGCATTAAATTATTAGATCCAAAATTTTTAAAAGTGCCTTTAGTCAAGGATGTTCACTGTTGGCCAACGTATCCATCGCCTGCAGAGAGAAGAGTGACAGTTGTAATTAAAGCACAAATAAAAGACACATGTCGCTTACTGATTGAATCACTTGACTAGATCCCTAAATACAGTTCACCCCACTTTGTGCTTGCGACAGCGTTTTAAGCATCTGTCTTGCCACCATGGAAACGAAACAAATAATTTTGCGACTTGTAGCCGCTTACCTGCCCATCGATATCCAACGTATGACCTGCTTCAGACACTTGAGAACTAACGTTACCGCTGGATATATTTCGTAAACCACATCAAATACTGACGAACCGTTTCCACAGATCGAACGTGAGGAGAGGTGCTAATGTTTAATACAAACCATACAAAAATGCACGGAAGTATGGTTTTTAACAAAAAGTTAGCACATCTGAACATATAAACAAATACGTAATCAGTGCCGTTTGTTGCATTGTAAAATGTTAATTACATCCGGAGATTTGTAACCTAAAGTTGACGCTTGAAACCTCCGACGTTCAGTTGCGTGTTGTAACAAACACGGGCCACGGTCGGCGAGCAGCATCTGCAGGGACATGTTTACGATGACGACCGTGTTTACGAGTGTGGCTGTAGTGCACTGTTGTGGTTTGGTCTAGCTGTCGCAGTGTCCGCATGTAGCGCTTGCTGCTATTGTTATTCTGCATTCGTCTCCGCACGCAGACCAACTGTAGTACACCGTGTTACCAGACGTCTGTGATAGTGTAGTGTTGTAGGAACTGTGACCATGGTGTATTCGAACTCTGAAAAGGTGGAGATGATACTCATCTATGCCGAGTGTCGACAAAATGCAGCTGAAGCCTGCAGGGTGTATGCAGAACGGTACCCGGACAGAGAGCATCCAACGTGCCGCACATTGCAAAACATCTACCGCCAACTGTATGCAACAGGTATGGTCGTAGCACGCAAACGGGTCCGTAACAGGCCCGTCACAGGAGAAGCGGGTGCAGTTGGTGTGTTAGCTGCTGTTGCCATGAACCCACACATGAGTACACGGGACATTGCGAGAGCAGGTGGACTGAGTCAAAGTAGTGTCATGCGCATACTGCATCGTCACCGCTTTCACCCGTTTCATGTGTCGCTACATCAGCAATTACATGGTGATGACTTTAATCATCGAGTGCAATTCTGTCAACGGGCATTAACAGAGAATGCGTTGCAGTTCTACCTGTTTACCGATGAAGCAGGTTTCACAAACCACGGGGCAGTGAATCTACGGAACATGCATTACTGGTCCGTGGACAATCCTCCCTGGCTCAGGTAGACAGACAGAGCGACAGCGACAGTGGACTGTAAATGTATGGTGCGGAATCACTGGCGACCACCTCATTGGTCCTCACTTCATTGCAGAGGCCCAAACAGTTGCAACATACATCGCGTTTCTACAGAATGATCTGCCAACGTTGCTCGAAAATGTCCCACTGGAAACGCGTCGACGTATGTGGTATCAGCATGATGGTGCACCTGCACATTCCGCAATTAACACTAGGCTGACCCTTGACAGGATGTTCGACGGGCGTTTCATAGGACGTGGAGGACGCATAAATTGGCCAGCCCGTTCTCCTGATCTTACACCTCTGGACTTTTTTCTGTGGGGTACGTTAAAGGAGAATGTGTACCGTGATGTGCCTACAACCCCAGAGGATATGAAACAACGTATTGTGGCAGCCTGCGGCGATATTACACCAGATGTACTGCGGCGTGTACGACATTCATTACGCCAGAGATTGCAATTGTGTGCAGCAAATTATGGCCACCACATTGAACATCTATTGGCCTGACATGTCGGGACACACTCTATTCCACTCTGTAATTGAAAACGGAAACCACGTGCGTACGTGTACCTCACCCCTCATGCTAATGTACATGTGCGTCAGTGAAAAAGACCAATAAAAAGGTGTTAGCATGTGGACGTAATGTGCTGTTCCACTCTCTTTTGTACCTAAGGTCCATCACCGTTCCCTTTGGATCCCTACGTACTTCGGTGCTCTCCGATACACACGATCGAACAGCGGAGGAGTGGTACTCAAGCGTCAACTTTAGGTTACAATGTCTCCGGATGTAATTAACATTTTACAATGCAACAAACGGGCACTGATTACGTATTTGTTTATATGTTCAGATGTGCTAACAAAACTAACGGGGTTCCATTTAAAAAAACGTAGATTTGTGTTAAAAAACATACTTCCGTGCATTTTTGTATGGTTTGTATTAAACAATTACACTAGCCCCTCTCCTCACGTTCGGTCTGTGGAATCGATTTGTCAGTATTTGATGTGGTTTACGAAATATATCCAGCGGTAATGTTAGGTGACTCACCCTGTATATATCACCTACCCCTGTGGAAAACCGTGTTGATCAACAGGGATCACAGTTGAAAGTCGAGGAGATAAGGGCAACACTCGTCGATTCGATGCTGGACAACAACAACCGATTATCAGTCACACAATCTGGGAGCAGTTCTTCTCTCCTGGCATGCAGAAGACACCGCCTCACACGAGCGCCTCTTTGCACGTAAAGAGGCAAACGTGCGGAGACACCGCCACTGAACGCTCGAAGCTTGGAAAAATAGCGCCTGGTTGATGAGTAACACTATTTGGATTAAATGGGAAGAAATGATGCTCGTTTTGTGTCCATTATACGTGACACCGCTTCTCTCAGACGAATGTATCAGGAACCTGTCATTACGTGCATCCTTCTGTCCACCTACAGGACCGTGCAGGTAAACTGCAACATCAGAAGACAATACATCACGCCATCGCTTCTGAATCATGTCAAAATATGCTGTAGGTACCAATATCATGAAACGTACCGTTGCCGTTCTACGACGGCTTCATTTCAGATGTTTGACTCATCCATTATTGCATGAGAAACTGAGGCGTGATGCAGTTCAATTATTAGATAGCAACTGGAAAGAAAGCATGAAAAACTTCCATTTATCACTTAAGCACTAAAGCCGCTATTGTAATGCATCAGTACTGTTCTGTACCTACAGTACGCTGCGTTCTTTTTGTTCTGGACTAATGCAAACACGTATTATTCAAATGTTAACAGAAAAAAATGTGGGTAAGTGATAAATTAATATTTCGTTGTGTTTCCATTCGAACTGTTACCTAATAAATGTACAACGTCACGCCTAATTCAATCCCCCAAGCAGAAGTGAATGAGTTGAACATCTGAACTGAAACCGTCGATGAACAGAAATACCACGTATCTGGAAATGGGTTCCTATTCTAAATATTATATGCTTACTTCCCTCTCCATATCCTAGAAGTTTGTAAAGGGAACTCCCGAACACCTCTCATACAGCCACAGCCAACTAACGGTCCCATCTTTGTAAAATAGACGAGTTAGTATGTAAATGGAATGATCCTGTTGTTGTTCAGATATAGTACACGTACCAATCATATTTATGCGACCACTCATCATAAGCCTGAATAACCACCTTTCTGTGCGTGGACCATTGCCTGACGTTCAGGAAGAGAGTCAGTGACGTTCTGGAAGGTACCGATAGGGATTTGGAGCCGCTTCAACTCAAGTGCTGTGGCCAGCTACGCTAGGATTTCGGTTCAAGATCATCGAGTGAACACCTCTATCGAGTTGGTCCAACAGATCCTTGGTTGGGTTTATTACCGGTCAGTTTAGCATCCGAGGAAGTACGGTATACTGATCCTGCTGTTCTTCGAACCACTCCCATACACGCACATGCACATACGTTGCATTGTACCGCTGATAGATGTCATCGTGCCGAGGAAAAAACAAACTGCCTATAGGAGTGGACGTGATCCCTATTGACAGGAGTATAAATTGTGTTGATCCACAGTCCATACCAGAATGAGCAGATCAACTAGGAAATGCGACGAAAACATTCCCCCAGATGATATTCTTCCTCCTTCGTGCCGACCCTTCTGAAGATTGTTGCCGGGCTGACACACCAACGGCAAGAAAAGTGACTTGACCCATCTAAGAAGGCCACCCGTCGCCGATTAGTGGAGGTACAGCTGCGGTGCTGGTGTGAGACTTGCTGCTTTCGTAGAAGATGAATAGCAGTCAGCATGTGTCCATGAACCAGGCGCCCGCTGTGGAAGCCAGTACGCAGCAACTTCCATTGTACAGTCATTGAGGAGACACTTTTGGTAGTCCCTTGATGAATATAGGCGGTCAGGTGCACAACAATTGCACATTAATTCGTCCATACACATCTCCACAGCCATCATTCTGTCCTGCCAGTTACCTCAGGGGCAGTTTTGGATAGCTTCGTGTTACCATGCACGGTATACTGTAACTACAGTGGCACGTGGTCAGCTTACAATCTTAGCTGTTTCGGAAACACTTCCACTCTTGTCCCGAAAGCCAATGATCAGTGCGTTTTGGACCTCAGACAAATGGTTCCGTTTCCACATTACGACAGTTGAAACATCCCCTTACAAGGACTGCAGTGGGTCTGCACCTCTGATGGCCCACCAATACCGTAATCTCTACCAGGACTACGGTGGGTCTGCTCTGTGATGACCTACCTACCAATATGCTTCAAAACGTCGAATGACTCTGCTGTGGGTTTGCTCTGTTGTGGCCCATTACCTGTCAGCATGTCAAGACTTTGAGAAAAGAAACGGCAGTTTTACTGTGATGAATGATCAGGACTGTCTTTATGGACTGTGAGAAGGAAACATCCCCTTAGAACAATTATATAAGACTGTGCTTAAACTGACACACAATATTTTTAGCGCAACGCAATCCGACTTTCAGAAATCCCTACAAAAGAATGGCCCTTACTAACATTAACCTATGCGTTTCACAAATCGCTTACCTCACAAAAATCTTGGTTACTCGAACTACTGCAATACAGCGAGCGCCACTACTGCCAGCTAAATAAAAGATTCAAACTACGGAAAGCAATAACTACTGATAGGCATAGTTAGCAAATGAAAGATTTTGATAGAGAACAAACAATGTATTTACCTTAATAGTGTTGAAAAATCATAATATACATAGCAGTTCGTAATATCCAGCATTACAAATTTCAAAACTCCGCCATCTCTCTCCCCACATCCACCACTGCTGGCGGCTCACCTCCAACTGCGCAACGCTACGCGCTGTTCACGTCCAGCTGCCCAACACTACAATGGCAGACAGCAATGCTAACTAGCCACAGACTGCACACAGCATAGCCAGTGATTTTCATACAGAGCGCTACGTAACGTTGCCAATAAGAAAAACATAAACAGCCTACTTACACAGTGACTGCACTGTTATCCACTTCCCCCTGATACATTATATATATATATATATATATATATATATATATATATATATATATATATATATATATAGTCTCCACTGCTAGTGCTGCCACCTGCACTCTGTGAATGGTTGCTGTACGTTCACTTCAAACATAGGCGTTGGTCAATTAATGTGACTGGACCATGTAGTATCAGGATATATCCAGTACTCCTGTAAAAGTGCTCTACTGATTAATGAAACTTCCGCAACTATGTTGCGGAAGCAACCTCCATCCGGACTTTGCAACCTGTGGAAAGTAGCACGAGATGTGCCTTAAAAATCCTGCTGACACATACTAGAATCTTCTTGGCGAAGAAGCCCCTCAGCCACTAGCAGTACCTTGTCTTCGACCACAGCCGACGCTGTGTCATTTTCCGTGCTCGCTATCGTATTATGTGGCCCACGATGGAGCCAGGTGTCGGGCTAGTGCCTCCAAGGAGAAGATGTCTTCTAGTGCGCCTTGATCAGGCACTCTCGGCTCATACAAGGGGTGTTGGGTTCAGCGCCTGCGCGCTTTTCCGACTGCCGGGAGCAGCCAGCCCTGCTGCATACGCCGCCGCTTGCCGGATTTCGCCTCTGTAGTCCGCACCAGCCGCTGCTGTTCTGCTGAGGCATGACTCCTGCTGCAAGCCTAGCACACAGCCGCGGTGACCGAACGGTTCTAGGAGCTTCAGTCCGCAACCGCGCTGCTACTCCGGTCGCAGGTTCGAATCCTGGCTCGGCCATGGATGTGTGTGATGTCCTCAGGTTAGTTAGGTTTAAGTAGTTCTAAGTCTAGGGGACTGATGACCTCAGATGTTAAGTCCCATAGCGCTTAGAGACATTTTTGAACACAACTGCGTTTATGTTGAGGTGGCCATTGCTGCTTAGGGCAACCACGCACGCCACCAAGACGCTGCCGTCAACCTCTGTACTCACAGATTGCAGAATACAGAATTTTACTGCTAATTTAGCTCCTCTGATACCGCACTCGCCATACTTCTGATAGAATGCAACCGGCTATCCTGCACACGCCGCCCTGGGACAGAAGCGATTCAAAATGGTTCAAATGGCTCTGAGCACTGTGGGACTCAACATCTTAAGTCATAAGTCCCCTAGAACTTAGCACTACTTAAACCTAACTAACCTAAGGACATCACACACACCCATGCCCGAGGCAGGATTCGAACCTGCGACCGTAGCAGTCCCGCGGTTCCGGACTGCAGCGCCAGAACCGCTAGACCACCGCGGCCGGCGGACAGAAACGACTATCCTGCAATAATTGGGCGGACATTCCTTACAACATTACAGCTATTACAGGGTGGGACAAATAAAAGTGTCCTAGGCGAGTTTATACGATTGGACGTGAATTTGCGGCAGTGTTAACGGAAGAGGAAAAGAGCTACAGTTACTTTCAACAGGATGAAGCAACTGCCCATACTCCTGGCCGAATCTAGGAACACACACAATCTTCACGTCTGATAAACTTTTTAGCAGAGGTCAGTCTGGTCGCGGCCATAGGTGGCCACACAGGTCACCTGATCTGCCAGTGAGTGATCTAAGGTGTATCGCAACAACACCCATAGACTTCAAGAACTGCAGCAGAACATTTCCGACGAGACTGCTTCAATTCCAGAAGTTCAACTTCAATCCATCATCAGCAACTTGCCGTCCGGGACCCAGAAGTGCCAAGAGATGAATGGTGATCACTTTCATCTATCATAGTAAGGTTGATGTAGTATTTCCTTTCATCTACTGTGTTTCCGTGTACCCTGGAACTCTGTTCTCAGGGCAACTTTTATTTGCGCCACCATGTACTGCTACTACCAGGTGGCTAAAATTAAACTGACAGCAGGCTGTATACATCGCAGGACGTTGAAACATCGTAAATATGTCCGATAGTTGGTGCACACGCGGAGTATGCTCAAAAAATAATAATTCCAATTCCTCCCATCAGGTGAAAATAAGGTACTGTAGACAGTTAGAATGTGTTAAGGGTGCAGCAAAAAGGGAAGAACGATAAAATACATAAAACGGTTTTTGTATGTCCATCCTTTTGGTAGGAAGTCCCTGGGGCGACGGCTGTTTACTATTGTGACAAAATGGTTCAAATGGCTCTGAGCACTAGGGGACTTAACATCTGAGGTCATCAGTCCCCTAGAACTCAGAACTACTTAAACCTAACTAACCTAAGGACATCACACACATCCATGCCCGAGGCAGGATTCGAACCTGCGACCGTAGCAGTCGCGCGGTTCCGGACTGCGCGCCTAGAACCGCTAGACCACCGCGGCCGGCTATGACAAAATAAAATACCTACAGCAGCCCTTATGATACTATTTTCTTTTATTGCGACCAGTTTCAACGCTTCAATGAGTCATCTTCAGGCTGTAGTTGATGCAGTATGGGTTGATATGATCAGTACATACATCACATCAGCTGCCAGCATTACTGGATACGCAGATAATGTGTCAGCACTCCAAGCATCAACTGGCAGTTATCTGCGTATCCAGTAATGCCGGCAACTGATGTGACAAATATAGGGATCATATCAACCCGTACCGCATCAACAACAGCCTGGAGATGACGCTCTGAAGGGTTAAAACTGGTTGCAAAAAAATAAAAGAAAATTATACGGACGGCTGTAGGTGTTTTATTTTGTCACAATGTGATAACGGTGGTTGAGGCACGTTTATGAGGATAGAGTCACAAGTTACAACACATATTCAACATGGTCTCCCAACTCAGCGACGAGCTGCATCTGTAACACGGTATGGTCGACAGTTGCTCGCAGTAATGTGATCAGAGCAACATGTCGTCTTATGATAACCTTCAGATCAGGAAATCGTCCGGATACACATGGATTTAGGTCGCGAAATCTGGAAGGCCACACATCTCGAAATTCCCTTGAGGTGACGCAGTCATTACCGAAGGTTTCTCGAAGCAAATCTTTCACCTGAAAAGGGACATGTGGTGTCTCCCCATCTTGCATGAAAATGGTGGCGTGGATGTAAATGCGTCCTTGCAACTGCACACTTGACAGCCTTGCAAGATATCATCTTCTCGAAGAAAAACGGACCAAGAATGAAGGAGATTGTCAAACCACACCACACAATCACGTAAGCTTAGGGTACAGGATGTTCCTGCACAATATGTGGCCAAGTAGAACCTCATATGAGACAGTTCTGTGATTTCACGGCTCCGTACAGAGAAAAATGTGTCTCGCCTGTCAATAAAAAATTCGTCAACCACGTGTCACCTATCACCAACTGTGCCAACAAAACGAATGGTAAAGTCACGGCGTTGTGACCTAGTTTGTGGCTTCATTTGGTGCACATTCTGGATCTTGTAGGGATACCAGTGCAAAATGCCCCGCAATATCTTTTGAACTGTTCACCAGGGAGAGATAATACCCGAGACACAGCTCGAGTGCTGGCTGAAGAAATTTAGGCTTGTGCTCCACAGTCGGCTCTAGCAACAGCACTGTCATGGGAATGGCCGCCTCCCTCTCCCATCTGAGCCACCTAATTCACCAGTTTCTTCAAATCTTCTTCAGTCCCTTTACTGACAACTGGGCTCTTCGCATCTGTTTCTACGAGCAATATTTCTGCAATGCAACGCTGTTATTGTTGCCATTCTGATAACACAAACGCACCAGCAGTTGTCAATAGTCATAACGTTTCGTACAGAAAACTTAACCCTTTACACCTAATGTCACTTCGCAAAAGAAATCGTCTTCGTCAAGCGACGAACAGCATGCCAAAGCCAAAAGAGTTTGATTTTTATTCTTATTATGAGCGTATGTATCCACCGACAGTGGGTGATGCCTGTAATGCCAGTTTCAGAAGGTTGTCATTAAGATCGGGCACTTTCATTGCAGCCTCAGAAGGTCAGGCCTGCAGATGAACCAGTCGGTTCCAAACAAGCCTCAAAAAAAAAATAAGTACTGCAACTGCGACTGACCTGAATAACCTCTTCATGAAATAAAAAAAAATTGCTGGTCGTAACATCAAGAAAATGTTGAAATTCCATAAAACAGGAAACACTTCAGATTCCGTCTGATTACAGCGCCATATTTTCACTTGGTGGCAGAAAATTCAATTATACTTTCTTCAGCATACTCTGCGAGAGCAACGGTTAATGAACATACTATGGTATTTCAACCACCTGCGATGAATACAGCCTGCACTGTAGCACTCAGAATATAGTTTAATTGTAACCACCTGAATCTATGGAAAGACAGACCGATGATGTCCAAGCTGGACAAAGTCCGCTACCACCGGATACTGGAAAAAGACTCTGGCGTGCCCTAGCGCCGACAGACTGACTCCAAGGCGCTGGCTCGAATGATTTTATTATGTCTGAAATAAATGACACATGGAATGTAAACTAGAACAACGATTATTGGCACCATTATGTTTAATTTAGTAAGTTCTGAGTCTTTAGCTAACTATGAAGAACAGGGATAAATGCTTCTTGAAGTGTCTTCCAAAACTAATCACTTAACACCATAGAAATTGAACACTTCTTCAGAAAATTTTCTGTGGCAAGAAGAGCTATTCTTGAACACTCTACTAAACAACACAGTCATAACAAACGTCGGTAATGGGAAAACAAATAGTCAAGTCGCTTCCCAGACGATGTTACTGGTAGAACAAAAGTTCAAGATCTGACAAGCCACTGTGGGGTACACTCATCATGAACAGTAAGTCGTGCCGAACACGAGTAATGATAACCTTAATATTCCTAGCTAAAAGCACTAAAATGATGACAGTGTCCAGAGGCACCGAAATAGCTGTGTACGATGCCGGTGGCCCGACGCCTTGGCTGAAGAGCGGCAGTAGACTACTTACTCGACTGTGACAGCGGCGGCGGCTCTGGTGAAGTTCATTGGTTCCGGGCTAGTGGTGTCACTGTCTTCTGCTTTTTTTGTGGGAAGGTAGAATACAGATTCACTGGTGGATCATGGTCTTACTGTCTTGGTGGATGGTAAATCTGTTCCATTCGACACTGATGTCATTCCAAATACATCACTGAAATGCACGTTGAAGGTGTGGCGGTGATATTTGAAGTCGCATACGACCCTCCGACGGTGGAAGTTCAGGTTGAAGGCAAGAGATAACATAGCTAACAACTACATTAGGTATCAATATTGGTGGTTAAAGATGGTCGACACACATCTAGTGGTCAAGTCAACATTAACGCTTCATTAGTGGCCGTAGCAAGGCTATCGTTAGCCGTGGTCGGAATGTGGGTCCTCAAGGATGGTGAGAGGAACATGGTGTCGGCACCAATGCCAGGGTGTCGTGGTGCCAATGTTTAGTAGGCCAGCGACCGTGTCGCGTACGGCTTCCACTTTGGCATAGATATGCCTTGCCTTCTCGCACATGGATGTCTTTCCTCGTGGACGGTAGCTACCCTCATGAGGGGAGGGGCATGCTGGCTCCACTGAAGCACCTTATTCTACAGGCGCTGGAGGGTTTCCATCCTGGAGACACTAATTGTAGCCCACGCAGTAGAGGCATAGGTTTGGGAAGAGTGGACAACCATCCGGTACAAATGGTGCTTGGTGTCGAGGTTCAGTTCCCTGTTGGTGAACAATGGTTACGACGCTTTTACCAGCTTGTATCCTTTTTGGGTGACGTATTCTGCATGTCGATGGAAGACCAGGTTGTTATCCATCCAGGCACCTAGATATTTGGTATCAGGGGACCACGGGACCCACGCTTGCAATAGTGATGATGTGGCCGAGGATAGGACGCCGTCTAGTGCAGTAGACTGCCATAGTTTTGGCGTCATTGAGGGAAATTTTGTTGTAATGACTCCATGTCGCTGTCGCTTCCAACTGCCTCTGGAGGCGATGCCTTCTGCTGCCTTGGCACGAGCTTAAATCCTCAATTTACGGAGTATTACATCTTTCTGATTGGCTGCTTGGCTAGGTCGTCGAAGCACAACATAGTGTCGACCGGTGCACGCCGACGCTACCTGCACGTGACGATTGGGATTTTGGTGCGGCCGTCGGCGACGCCCTCTGATACTCTACTCGCTGACTTATTGGCCCTGCCGCGGTTCGAGTGGAGCCACGGCCGTTCGAATTGTGCGGCCGACACATCTGATGCGTTACACAGTTTTAGTCTCTTTTTGTGGCAGGGACAGTCGTTGTGTTAATATGTGTCACAGTGCGGGTTAAACCTGAGTAGTCCCTTACTAGCACATATAACGGGCTAAGAGTGAAATATCGGCGACTTTAGCGGTGCTACTGGGGACAGGCTCGCTACGCCTCTAGTGAGCTGTTTGGCACACCCGGAGCTGAACCACTTCGCGAGGTAAATAGTAGCACTCATTTCGAGGGGACTTTGCGAACCGCAGAAACAAATGAGCGGTGTGCGACTGGCGACGGCCTGCTGGCGGACGGCTGCGCGCTCCCATTAGGCGCCGCGGCAGTAAACAAACGCGGATAGCCATCTGCGAGCCGACAGCCGAAAAGCGGGCCGCGCTGCGCCTGATCGCCGGCCGTGTCTCGAGCAGTGTCGGCATTTTTACGGGCCGCGTCCCGCGTAACGAGGACGTATCAATTGCCGCGCGCCGGGCCACGCGCGCCCGCCATCACGCCAGCTCTGCGCCCGTAAAAGGACCTGCTGGAACCAGCCGGCCGCCATAACGAGCCAATTGCAGGGGCAGATAAAAGTTTTGCGTGTCCGCGGCCACGGCTGCTTTAACGAGCTACCTGAAAGCTAAGCGGCCGCGTATGCCGTCGACACTGCCTCTGCACTGTGCGTCACACCAACTGCCTCATCACGACGCACTTACTTGGCTGGATAATGTCGTGCGTCCGATTGTTTTATAAATCTAACAGCTCTTTTTACCGCCCACGCTTGCAACGAAAGAATTCAGAGAATATCCGCCCTTGTATACCATTGTCTTACGTGCCAGCTTGTAAGGTGACGGTATAATTTTGGCCCTTAACATACTATTTTAGCCGGCCGGTGTGGCCGTGCGGTTAAAGGCGCTTCAGTCTGGAACCGCGTGACCGCTACGGTCGCAGGTTCGAATCCTGCCTCGGGCATCGATGTGTGTGATGTCCTTAGGTTAGTTAGGTTTAATTAGTTCTAAGTTCTAGGCGACTGATGACCTCAGAAGTTAAGTCGCATAGTGCTCAGAGCCATTTGAGCCATACTATTTTAAATATGGAAACGTAATCTACTCATCAAGCCGAGGAGTTTGATACCACGCATGCCCTACTTCAAGTGAAGTGATAATACTATGCCGGCCTGAGTGACCAAGCGGTTAAAGGCGCTACAGTCTGGACCCGCGCGGCCGCTACGGTCGCACGTTCGAATCCTGCCTCGGGCATGGATGTGTGTGATGTCCTTAGGTTAGTTAGGTTTAAGTAGTTCTAAGTTCTAGGGGACTGATGACCTTAGAAGTTAAGTCCCATAGTGCTCAGAGCCATTTGAACCATTTTTTTGATAATACTTTGCACAGTACGGAGAGTAATCATTCATACGTGGCCGACGTGAACTCGATACAACAACAGCAACTCGATACTAACAAGCATTCCCCAATCTGCATTTCAATAGTCAGGCAATATTGCAATCACTTTGGTCTGAAGTGCACACGGGGGGTTCCCAGCCGCCGAGAGAAGTAGAACAAGGAAAGCATTTCGAGAGAGGAAGTCTCTTCAGACAAGGGCCGTGTGTAGACGTGAACTCTGTCAGCCTAGAAAAGCTTTTTAGAGGACACTTTGTAAGTAGGCTGTTTAGGTTTTTATGTTGGTAACGCCACGTAGCGCTCTATATGAAAATCACTGACTGTGCTGCGTGAAGTCTGTGGCTGGTTGGCATTGTTGAAATAGTCGCTATTGTAGTGTTGGGCAGTTGCATGTGAACAGCGCGTAGCGTTGCGCAGTTGGAGGTGAGCCGCCAGCAGTGGTGGATGAGGGGAGAGAGATGGCGGAGTTTTGAGAGCGGATGATCTGGACGTGTGTCCATCAGAGAGAGTAAATTTGTAAGACTAGATGTCATGAACTGATATATATATATATATATATATATATATATATATATATATATATATATATATATATATATATATATATATATAGGTAATGTCTTTTGAACTCTATTAAGGTAAATACATTATTTGCTCTTTATCAAAATCTTTCATTTGCTAAGTATGCCTATCAGTAGTTAGTGACTTCAGTAGTTAGAATCTTTTATTTAGTTGGCAGTACAGGGGCTCGCTGTATTGCAGTAATTCGAGTAAAGAAAGTTTTTGTGAGGTAATTGATTCATTAAAGCTAAAGGTTATTGCTAGTCAGGGCCATTCTTTTGTATGGATTATTGAAAGTCAGACTGCGTTGCGCTAAAAGTACTGTTTGTCAGTTTAGTGTTGATCAGAATAAGTAAAGAGAGAGATGTCTGAGTATGTTCAGTTTCTCTCAACTGTTTGAAAATCAAATAATGTAAGAGGTTTATCAGCACAGTAATTCATAAATTTTTCTAAGGGGACGTTTCAACTTGCTTTCTCAGGGATTGAAAATCTCGTAATGTCTCCGGAGTGGAGATTACGGAGTTCGAACCTAGTTACTTTTTTTCTGCGGAACAATTACAGAGGACAGAGGTGTACATGGCGCTAAGCCACAGCGTGTGTACGTTGCGAATAGTTTAGCTAGGGAAAAACACAGTTTTTCTCCTCACGAAAACTCAGGTCAATTTCCGAATGCTGATACATTCAAAGCCAGAATAGTATTGAGGTTTACAGGTCCGCACATCGTCGACGCGCCGTCGTCATACACCACTGCCAACCACAGCAGCCGCCCACAAAGCACGGTAACTATCGCGTTTCTCAGGCGCTCGGTAAGAGAGTCACTGACTTGTGTGTGCACTTCAGTTCTATTGGAGATTGGAGCTGTGTTACGTATTTTCTTCTCATTCCCTCATGTCCATGCTAGCCGCGTATCGCGTGTGTGTTGATAGGGCTTAAAATTCGAGTTGGCATTATTGTATTGTAAGTTAAGATAGGAGTTCTTGTCCCATTTTGGAACGCTTTTGAAAGGTTTTCATGTGTTCATGTTTCTCACCATTAATTTCATTTAGTTTGTGAATTCATTGTCAGGATCTTCCTAATTATAGAGGATTTTCTAACGTCACCAGTTAACACTTGAACCCAATGTGTATGGTGATTCTGTAATAAAAAGATTTAGTACAGGTAACTGAGCCGTGACTGGCTCGCGTCATGCTTGTCTTCGGTTAAACCTTGGTTGCAATCCTGTGGTTTTATTTCTCCTGCGATTATCGCGATAATGTTGCTGTCCTCTCCATGAGTCGCAGCAGCAGCGTGTATCGATACTAGTACTGCTGTATTATTTTTGGTGTGGCGGATACAGTTTCCGGCTGGGCAGAGTGTGACTAGTTGGTCAGTTGGCGTGGAGCAGCAAGGAAGTCTCCGTCGCGCATACTCTGGCCGGGGCCGCTGGCGGTGTACACGCACGGTTGGAGTGTGAGAAGCTGCTTGCGAGTGCTTGAACATGAAAGTTGAGTCCTCACTTAACCTACTACCGAGCCTCGACTGTTTACATTTCTTTGTTTGATCCTGGTTGCGCTTTTGGGACATTCCCGCGAGCAACAACGTGTGTGTATTCAAGGCGGCTAAGATTCCAGCCATCTTCCTGTGGAGTTTAACTTAATTTATTCCCTCCCCTGCCCCTCGCCACTCATGCATACCTGGTGTTGGTAGTCGGTACATCCCTTTCTTCTCACACTTCCACTATTGTGGAAACCTGTAGCTGATAGAACAAAGACAATAGACAACAAGTTGGTAGTGCCTGTCATGTGCCGCACTAACCCCAACTTTGTCCTGAACAGAGTACTAGTTACCTGGTAAACCTCCAGCTGTGGATGTCTAAGAAATATTCCCTCACCCTGTCAGACTGATGGGTTAATTAATTAAAACAATACGCTGTGTGTGACTATGACTGGTATATTTGACACGATACGATCCTGCAACTTCTGGACTATTATCTTTGGATACGGGCACAGTTAGATCATTTGGTAGGAAGTCCATTACATTGGAGGTAGCTGAGAATTTCAGATTTGAAATGAATTGCATGCTGTGTCTTAAACAATCTGCGGAGGGGTTGGATTGTTATGTATGCCCTCAGTACCACTACTGGAAACAATAAATTGATCAGTCAGGAATCTGACATTGCGATTGGGTTTTTAAAGCACTCCAGGTAGAGCTTTCCTAGGAAACCAACCACTTTTTTATCTGCGTAATTACAGTTAAATATTACTATCGTAGCGCCAAACCGGTGTTATTCAGCACTGAGCGAAGTATCAGAAATACCTCCTCCTAACGTCTGTTGCTCTGGGACGAATCTCACGTTGAAATATCATCTGTATCCTCCTTATGACTAGACATAATTTTCCACAAGAAAGCTTTCATGCCCCATTACGGCTATCAGTGTGTTGAAATCGAAGTCTTCAAATCCACATCCCACTTATGACCGCAGATATTCATTTTCTTGGCACATATTGGAACACTGACCACAGTAACTTTACATCTCAACACATACTTTATAGGCCTGACAATCATAGCTAATCTATCACACATCCTCTATTAAGTATAATACTTCGCCAATAACTGAATGCTGGTGACACCAAACAATACTGAGGGAGAGCTCGTGATGGATGGATATGCTACACGTGTTTTCCTTGCGAGTTGTACCAGTGTGTCTTAGGAAGAGAGACATAGTCGTCTTATAAGAGACCACCTATTTAAAACATGATCGCAAAGACAATGTTAGTCTCACCCTGCATAAAAGAATGGTCCTGGTCCTACAGGCACACACAAGAATCACTAATAATATTCATGCTGAAAACTGTACGTGCTTGATAATGCTGAATGAAGTGCTGTTCCACACATATATCGCGGAATTCAACATAGACAGTGATCGTGGGGTGTGTATTAACAAAGTAAGGGTGCACGTCGCCAGCGATGTAAGTTCGTAATAAAACCACCCTTCTCACCGATTTTAGAAAGTGATTCGGCTAACAAACGTGGTAATAAGTCTATATTTTCAACTCCCTCGTGCCACTGCTAGATATTTCCCACGCTAACAATGCATTCTATCTCAGTACCATGTAGTCAGTATAAGAGAGGCTCTGCGATATATCCACGAGGTTATAGGCCAAGGAGGATGACCGCCGATTGAGAATGATCACATATGGTAGATGGTCTGCTATGTGAGGAATCACTTAAAAAAATGCAAAGCTAGATTGAACTCTTAAGAAATATACAAAATCCTGTGACAAATGTACTAGCTTTTCAGATCTATAGTGTTACACTTTCTGGTAGAAATACTGTCTGGATTTGGAATCAAGTCTCTCCATTGAACCACATACTTGCGTCAATCATATTGGAGGAACTCTGATATCTTGAAACAAGTCACTTTTTCGAACCAATTTGCTAAGGACCCCACAAAGCAAAACTCCAGCGTGGTTTTAGACAGTCCCCATGTACCTTGCAACTGTTCTTCAGTCTCTGCCCCACCCTCCATGCAACTTTGTCTACGTGATCGTTCCAGTTTAAGTAGGAAATGAACTGACGTCTTAGAGCGCTATATCTATCACTTTCTGCACTGTGTGGAATAGTGTGAGCAGAGTTAATGTGACAAGACTGTGTTCTGATCACTCGTTCGAAATGGGAATGTGTTGTTGTAGCTCCGCCAATCGTGTACAGTGTGTAAGGCCAGTTCCAAACTGAGCTTTCTCCTGCAACACGAGGTAGCAGGAAAGACAGTACGAGTAGTTATGGTGGTGTTTCCTATTGGGAAAACTAAAAAGACTCCTCGTGATGTCGGAACTGGAAGAAGGACGAGGATTTTGCTACTGCATTGCAGTGCGTTTCCAAACTAAATACAGATACTGCAGTCCGAAGGACATCTACGTCCCTAAGGTTGCACTCGTGTCTTTCAGCCGAAAATTCCCTCCATCCTTGATGGTTCTAGTGTTTGGTGTCAGTACCAAGAAGGTCCTGGCAATAGAGAAATGGTCATAGACAATAAACACTCACACACTCCAAACTTTATGATTATAAACCTACTTCCATCTACATCAAAGAAAAACTAGATTGTGCACTTAAACACACTGTAATTTGGGAACCATGTGGTTTGCAAAATGGTAATCATGCAGAGTGCAACGCTGTTTTTCTGCTGCAATGGATATATGTCCAACATCTTACATACATCCACTCTGCAAGTTTTCCATCCCACTCTCTACAGTGACAGACTTTATGATTATAAAACTACTGCCATCTACATCAAAGAAAAACTAGATTCTTTGTGATACGTGCACAATTTAGCTTTCAGGAGGTCTATAGTGCCCACTGTTCACATCCGATTATGGTTCATAAATTATACTATGCCCGCATCAGTCCTATAAAATGATTGTCAGCAACAGAAAATGCGTCTTACAAGGAAAGACACAAACGTACAGCAGCAGTGTTTGACAGTAGACTTAGATGCCATGCTGCACAAACTCTCTATACAGGACAAGCCTCAAGCAAATTTATACTCAGTGTTTGCATCACCTCACTAACTTAGAATCACTACATTGGTGGGAGTGGGGGTGTGTGAGATGATGGGTATGCTGGACATCGGGATGTGAGCGCATGGGTTGTGGGAATATTTGAGCGATCTCTGACATCTAGGAATGGCAACCACTGCTACAGATTGGACATGGTTTAAGTATGTCGTTTTTAGTGCTTCTCAGTACATCACAGTGGCCTCTGTCTTGCAGTTGTATTTGCTGTGGTCTCAAGCCTATCATGCAGTAGGCCCTTGCTCCTCATTCTGAATGTAGTGAAGAGAACCAATTTAAGAACTCTGTAGTGCTTTAAAAATCCAGGGCAATGTTAGATTCTTGCTTGATCAATTTATTGTTTCAAGTAGTGGTGCTGAGAGCACACATATCAGTCCAACCCCTCTGCAGATTATTTAATTACATATTATGCAACTGAGGTGAAATTTAAAATTCTCAGCTGTATCCAACGTAACAGACTTACTACCAAAAGACATAACTGGCCCATATCCACCTTTCAGAGGGAAGGAAAAAAATCCAGAAGGGTTTGGAAGCTGGGGAATTGCAGGATCTAATCCTAAAAAATATATCAGTCCTAGTAACCACCAATAATATGCAAGGTAAAAACTGACACAAATAAAGGGTATCGATTTAATTAATTAATCAATCAATGTGAGAGGGTGAGGGAATATTTCCAAGATATTCACAGCTGGGGGTTTAACACATCTTCGCTGATTTCTTCAGGACAGAGGTGGGGTTAGTATGCTACACGACAGAAGCTACCTACTTCTTCTCTAATGTCTTTGTCCTCTAAGCTACAGGTTTCCACAGTAGTGGAAGCGTAAGAACAAAGTGATGTGTGATATACCGACTACCAACGTCAGGCCTGCATGAGTGGCGAAGGGACAGGGGAGATCGATGGAATGGCGGACGGGAGGGGGAGGGGGGGGGCATCTTTCTCAGTGTATGTTTGCATACTTTGATTCCCACAAACAGGAAGCGACCACTTGAAACAGAGAGAAGGGGGAGGGAATGAGGGGGGGGGGGAGAGAGAGGGAGAGAGAGAGAGAGAGAGGGAGGGAAGGGCCGCGCGGGATTAGCCGAGCGGTCTCGGCGCTGCAGTCATGGACTGTGCGGCTGGTCCCAGCGGAGATTCGAGTCGTCCCTTGGCATGTGTGTGTGTGTATGTCCTTAGGATAGTTTAGGTTAAATATTGTGTAATTTTAGGGACTGGTGACCTTAGCAGTTAAGTCCCATAAGATTTCGGACACATTTGAACATTTTTTGGAAGGGAGGTAGGGAGAGAGAGAGATAGAGCACATGTGTTTCCACAGGAATTTCTCAGGTACCAATGTCGAAGGCTTGCCGCCACCTTACGCTTTGTTCGAGTAATACCGCGACTTCCCGTCTGCGGCCTGCACAAGCTGGCTGACGGTGCAGCAGTCGACTCCGGTCACGGGGCCTGGACTGGTGTAGTGCGGTCTCTCGGACACCAGAGCGTGCTGCAGCCATCGAAGAGTCTAAATCTACATCTACGTGATTACTCTGCTAATCACAATAAAGTGCCTGGCAGAGGGTTCAGTGAACCACCTTCAAGCTGTCTCTCTATCGTTCCACTCTCGAAAGGCGCGCAGGAAAAACGAGCACCTAAATTTTTCGGTGCAAGCCCTGATTTCTCAATGTTCTGACCGACTGTCTGTCCCTGTGGTCGGTGCAAAAGATTTTTAACTGTGCAATTATGTGCGGTAAGTTACATTGATTTCGATTGCGTGACGGTATTCTTTGCACGATCGCAAAAAAGTGATCGATTTGATTATTTCTTTTCGATGAATTTTACAAGTCCTGCATCTTTCAGTACAGCAAAAAATGATGAGCAAGAGTGATCCAGCAGATACGAATTGAATTTTACAAATAAACAGCATATCCTCTGCTATGTAACTGAATTTCCTGTAGTGAATTCCCCCCTCTGCTACGTCGACAGAGTCCATTTACTGCCAGTTTCCAGGTGTCAGTTAATATGATTTCAAAGTTGTGCTTGTATCGTCGGGGGGAGTTTGCAGGTGGTCGGGGGACGAGTTCAGAGGCGATGATTATATTTCCATTACAACGCAACATGTCGTAAACGAGCAAGTGTGAGAGACTGGTTCGTGTACAGTAATATTAGTGAAATCCAGGGGCCTCTCTTGAGTCTCAATCTGAACGCAATGCAACGCTTTCGGCGTGAGTTAGAACGTCGATTTCGCTCAGCAGCCCAGCGTCCAACATCACTTCTCTCTCTGGTTCGGGTTCTTGAGGAAGAATGGGCTGCATCCGCCTTACTGGAAGCGTTCCCACGAGAGTTCAAGCTGTCACACAGGCGATTGAGGGACAAGCCCCTCATTAATGCCTAGTAACAGGTGTCCGGATTATTTTCATCAGACTGCTAAAGGCTGTGATACTTGCGGCAGAGGGAACTTCTCTCCTCCCATCACCCCACTCCCGCTTTCCCTGTTCCATACAAGACAGGCACGTGAGAAAAGAGCCTATCCATAATTCTCAGTATGACGTGTAATTTCACTAATTTTTCTCGTCGTTATCATTTTGCGAGACGTAGGCCTATGTGAGAGGAAGACGTTGCTACATCCTTCTTGAAACGTACGCTCTCGGAATTTAAGCAGGTAACCCCTTCCGAGATGCACAATGCCTCTCTCATTGGAATTTGTTTGTTATCTCTGCAACGCTCGCGCGTCTTCTAAAAGATCCCGTGGTGAGACGTACCACTCTTCGTTGGATCTTCTTCATCTTTAGCACTGAACCAACTAACAATGGGAACCACAATGATGATCAGTAGTCAAGAATCACCAATACATGTATTTCGTCAGCCATTTCCTTCGTGGATTAATTACATCAACATTTACTTAAGATTCTAATAAAGGCTCTTGACCTTGGATCTGATTTTCCTACTATTTGTATTTTTTTTGGGTCGTTTAATTTTACATCACTCTAGATGTCAACTCCGTGGTATTTATCGGCAGTTACTGATTACAATTCATCGCCAATCATGTAATCGAACAGCAGTACAACTCTTCGCCAATACGTTTTATTTAACTGCGTTGAGGATCAACTGCCAGTACCTGCACCAACTGTTCGTCCTGTGCAAGTCTTCCTCCATTTCGCTGTAGTCTCCTGTCGTTGCAACCTTCCTGTGGGCAACAGAATCATCTGAAAATAGCCTCATGCAACCTTCAGCGTAATCTACCAGATAATTAATAGAAATTTTAAACTGTAACAGTCTTTTAACACTACTCTAAACCCGAAGTTACCTTCACATCTGTCAGTTTCGTCCCATTAAGAACGATGCGTTGACCTATATCTGCAGGCAAATACTGAATCCAGCCACATGCCTGGTCTGCCACACGGTAAACTCAAATTTTGTTCCCTTCAGTTTGGAATTGCATTGAACATCCATCAAAAATTAAGGAACGCGGGGGCAACCTGTGTGTAGCTGTCTAGGACACTGTGGATCTTGTGGATGAACAGAGCCAATTGTTTACCAAGATATCTATTTCCTGAATCCAACCTGGTTTTTTATAGAGAAGATTGTAGTTCTCTAAATCTTCATAGTAAGCAAGTATAAAATATGCTCCATTAAGTCTACAACAGGTAGTCATCAGCGGTGTATCCCAATAAATATGGGTGTCTCTCTGACAACCCTTTTTGTAAGTGGGAACGACCTGTCCTTTTCTGCAACTGAATGACATCTTTCGTTGCTCCAAGGATCTAGGATAAGCTCCTTTACCAACGTCATCTCCGCGTTAGGCTGAAAATATTTCACGAGGTACTGGTAGCTGTGACTTGGACTGCACAAAGGTAGCTCAGAATGGAAAAAAAAAAAAAAATGTGTCGCGAAACTTTTACATACAGATGGTGATCAGACAGATACAATCAAAAAGTTCATGTAGTTATAACAGATAATTCAAGCAAATGGGTTAGGAAATTTGCCGTAAATGAAATGGGAAGGGCGTGTGACATAAAAAATGACAGTAAAATGTGCTTATCAAAGGTAGAAAAATAATACATTAGAAGGGTGAATGCCTAGCACTTTTTTAGAAATGAAAGACAGTGAAAGTGTTTGAGAGGAGAATCGTGAGGGAAATATCAGGTCCAATAAGAAGCAAGGAAGCCGGGAAATTAAGACGCGACGATAAAATGTTTCGATGCACTGAAAACTTGAAATAAATCTCAAGGAAAAAGGACAGATGTTATTTCGACACATCTAAAGAGTGAATGACAAGCGAGATCTTTATGTGGAAAACAATCTAAAAACCATATCCCCCAAGTGGATTTGACCCGGGACCGGCGCGTCTACCCGAATCCCGGAAGCCGCTTGCTAATGTGTGCGAGTCCTGACTGATTAACACATACCTCCGGGCTACCTGGGAAAAGAACGTACCAACAAGCTAGATCCGAGAAGTGTGAACACTTAGAAAACAACGTAAAAGCAGAAATAATGGCGAGGAATATGTTCGGAAGGAACAGTTTAAATTTAGGATTCCGAGGTAGAATCAGGAAGAGAAAAGGAGACGAGTTGAAAAGATGAGACAATACTGGAGGAAAAGAAAAAGCGAATGCTCCCTAGATGACCAAAACGTAAGGAATAATACAACGGTTACCAGCATGAAGTCGCCGTTTCCACAAACAGTTTACGCAACAATCGGAGTGGATTACGTGCAGATTAAAAGCTTTGTAAGCTAGAGCGACATTCTGGTCAAAATCTACAAATCAGGACGGGTGTCACATGCCAGCATAAGAATCAACCGCCAACCACGTCAGTCATTAACTGGTTGTGCCGAGCGTACGTATCTGAAACCATGAGTGTTCTGGGGACTGCGCCTGTGCAGGGTCGAGTACGACGGCATCGTATTCTAACGTCAAACGTTAACCTATTGTCCCCTCCTTTGCTCTTGCCATATAGATTTTGTGTTTTCTAATATTTTATTGTTTGCTTCGTCTTCGTGACACACCGCGACGGTTGAATTAGAACACAATATAAGGGATAGTGACATGAAAATGGGACAGATGGAAAAAGTAAGTAAAGTGTTCATTACTTCAATGGTGATCTCCACGACTGGTAATACATTTAACCCTTTTTGAGCCTACGGAACCATGATCGTGCACCTCTTCGGCCGAAATAAATGGACGGACATATCTTTCAGGGCCCTAAAAACATGGAGATCACATGAGGAGAGATTGGGACAGTATGAAGGCTGTGTAAGGGCTTCCCAGCGAAAAACAGCGAAACTTGTAAAACATAGACGAATAACATGTGGGCCTGTCCTTACACTTCCTCCATACAAACCTGATTTCTCTTGTAATCATACCCTCCCACACATCACTATGAAAATTCTCATTCTTTGCGCAAATTATGAAAGCTTCGATAGGAGTAAGATATACAAAAGAACAACTTTTTACTTATTTTCATTATCTCGTTGTTGTTGTCGATGGCTCTAAGTCTTGTCAAGGGGTACATTCTTGCAGCCGAAATTACGATTTTGTAGGTTCTTGCTGACTAAATAGCTGATAAAGATTTGCCTGTATTATTCTTGAATTTTATTCTTTGTCGCATCTTTCAACATCGCACCGTTTTTACATTTTCCACATTCAAAAAAACCAATAATTACATTGTTGGTGACAAACTTAAAAAACGTCTACTTCCATCAGAGGCATGCCCACCACTCCTTACGTTCTACGGTACTCACATTATTCCCAAGAGTTTACAAACTTTCATTAACAAATATAATCTTTGCTAAAATATATCATTATTCTGTAAATCAGTATAGAAATAAATTCAGTAATTAGCGTTAGATCGTGCAATTAATAATATAAATTTTAAGTATGCCACAAATTTTGTAATTTCAGTTACTTTAAAAGAAGAGTAATTTTAACTTTTAATTCATATCGGTTGTAACACATTAATTTCTTTTTCATACATTTTAGCCTGAAATATATTACATCATAAACAAATCATATGAATTCTTTTAGTGAAACAGCTGAGATACTTTTAACCCATGCTAGAATCGATAGTGTAAATGGTATCGGTTATCTAAAAAAAAGGTAATGTTAAGAGGAGGGTGATCCATTATACTCTCCATGAGATTTCCATGTCTTTGGAGCCCTGCAGAAAGACAATCATGACCATTGATTTGCTTTGTACTGTGGGGTGCACACCTGGGTACAGTCTTGATTCCGTAGTCTTATTTGTCACAGCGGGTTAAATGTATTAAATGTTATGGTGATTACTTCTGAAATAATTAATAGTTAAATTACTTTCCTTCCATCTGTTCCATTTTCATATGACTATTCCTTATAATTTTCCTCCTTGTATTATACTACAAGAGACACAAAACAACAGCAAGCAAAAAGTTATTTGCATTTTACGGTATCTGAACGAAGAAGAGGCAACACTGTGTAAAAATATGAACATAAATAAATCCAAAACAAT
The DNA here is from genome assembly GCF_023864275.1 of Schistocerca cancellata. Lineage (NCBI taxonomy): Eukaryota > Metazoa > Arthropoda > Insecta > Orthoptera > Acrididae > Schistocerca > Schistocerca cancellata. The sequence goes on along the minus strand of NC_064631.1, from coordinate 601,222,845 downwards.
TTTCATCAAAAACATCAATTTTACTGCGGAAAAAAGTTTTGCATATTGTTTGCCACTTACAAAAAAATAGAGACCCCGAATATGAAGTAAAAAGTCACTATATACTGCCTTCTAAATACTGTTTGATATGATATATGCCTACACTATCTCAGTAAATAAATGTTATTTTGAAATATTTGGACGAACCTTCTCGTCTTCTTTCAGTTCACAGCAGTTTAGGAGAATTTACCTTCCGACAATCGTCAAGGAAATCATCTTAGAAATTTGCTTTGTCCTTTAATAAACTTTTATTATATTTAATGATTCACTGAGTCTGTCGTATCTACATGTACACGACTATTGTGTAGTTCACACTTTAGTATTTCCCAGAGGGTGGATAGAGCCACTTTTGACCATCTCTCTAGAGTTCCAATCTCGAATAGCACATGGGAAAACAAACATCTAAATATTTCTCTGTGATTTCTCCCAATTTCATCGCAATAGTCACTTGTCTGGATCTAGGTAGCAGTCAACGAATTTTTTAAGCTCGTAGGCTTCCACTGTCAGCGTAAATTTGAATTAAATCGTTTTTCCTACTACGCAGCGTCATTATGAAGCACTAAAACAAATAAAATTTTAGTTTTGGTGTTCCATAATGCTTTGGCACTTAGAGGAGAAAGTTAGTGATTGAAATTTTTGTCGCAACGAAAATAGCCCTTGTTATAATGACAGTCATCTCACCTTCCTTATCATTTCAGTGACAAACACTCCCTATTTTACGGTTATACAAAATGCGCCGCCATTTCTGAATTTTTTTCGTTCTCGTCCGTCAATTCAATAGGGCAAGGATCTCGTACAGCGCGCCAGTAGTCCAGAAGAGGACGGACAAGCGTAGTGTAGGCAGTCTCTTTAATACCTTTGTTGCACCTCCCAGGTCTGTCGCTAATAAAACACAGTCTTCTATTCACCTTATCAACAATTTCTATGTGATGGTTCTCACGTTAAGTTGTTTGTAATTGTAATCCTTAGGATTTAATAATCTTGGGATTGAAGCCCTTCTGTCCGTTTTGCTTACAAACAGATTTGTTTCTGGAGGGAGTCCGCTTACAGCGAAACACGTTTTTGTTTTTCTTCTACTTCCCAGACGTGTTTCGCTAAAGTACCAGCATCACGAATGTGGGTTTTTATTTCCTTTCTTATCACCGCATGCTGTTGTTTTCCTGAGTGTATATGTTTTTTATTGCACTTGTTTTCGTTCACAGTGACAGCGAGTAGCATAGTGCATGTCTTCACAGTGAATATAATCGGGAAATCAGAGAAAAATTACAAACTATGAAAGAAAAGAAGTGCAATAAAAACATAAAAACTCAAGAAAACCACAGCTTGTGGTAACAAGACGGAAAATAAATGCCCACTGATGATGCCGAATCGTCAGGAAACATGTTTCGAAAATGGAAGAAAAGAAGGAAAAACGTGTTTTGCTCAAGGCGGACTCCCTTCAAAAACAAACCTAGGTATTTAGTGCAATCGAAAAGCTTCGAATTTGTGTGAGTTATTGTGTGACTAAAATCACTGTAGAACTTGCGTGGCGGACCTCGCCCTGCTCAGGGGGTCAATTGCCACTTTTCGCAACAAGCAGATATCTTGCCTAAATTATTTTGTAATTCATTTTGACCATACGATGATTTTACTATACGGTAAGAGACATTAGCACCTGCACGTTAACTACTACGAACTGTGAGCTCTTGAGACGGTGCTTCATAGGAATGCAATTTCATTAGAGTTTGATTGTTTGGGAATTTAGCGCGCCCAACAGCGAGGTTGTTAAGCGCACTTGTAGTCCCAGACGGGTGTGGTTAAACGAGTGAGAAGTATACGTATTATTTTGGTCAGTCTGTAAATTCTGTTTCTTACATAAATGTCTATGTGCATAGCTCACACAGAGTAAAATCATGTAACTGACTAATCTTTGACAATTGTTACAATATATTTTGTGTTGCTACGCCACCTCTGCCTGAGAGCGCTAGCAAAGCTATAGTTCTAAGTTGAGCAGTGTTGAGTAGCAGACGTATTTTGCACAATGGCGAGGAACTTTTCTTAATAAGTATGATATGAGACTGAAATAATTGGAGTGTGAATATTTTTTATATAATTATGGAGAAAGAAGCTAAGGAGATTATTTGTGAGTTTTTCTGGAGTGTTGAGAGAACAATTTAAGCACGCAAGTGAGTAGCGAATTTTTTTTGTACTTGAGATTGCAGTAACGAAGCTCAGAAAGTAGGACTGTTATGTGGATTGCTCTGGTAGAAAGTTTTGAGAGTCTCCCTTTCAAAATTATTTCGTGAAGTCGTGTTATGTAAGCACTATTGTGAACATCCAGTTGACTTATAAAGTTTTGGATTTAAAGTCTCGTTTGAACATTGGCACAAGTCATTTCATACCAATTAAAATTGCCATCCCCTTCATTCAGTTTATTATGTACGAACGCGCATTACAGTCTCTAGTGCAAAATTTTCGGTCGTGTTGCTTTGCTGCTATATGATGTGCGCTTCATTCGAGAAACCTGAAAACAATGTTTATTAAGACACTAAGTAAATGGAAGTACAGTTTAGGGTGAGGAATTTCTTTGCTAGTTCAGTTGCGCATTTATTTCAGAAGTTAGGTTACATTGAGGGTAGCATTACATTTTTATAGAAACATTTAGCTTCAATTTTGTAGACACTGCTGAGCAAATCACATTAATTTTTTACGTCCTGTTAGGCCCGCAGCATAATATACGTCGGTATAAGACATTATGGAAATGAATGCTCCAAATCAGCTGCAATAAGGCAATACGTTTTTTAATGTTTTACATGACAGGCCTCTGTCAAGCGACGTCTCGTTGGAAATGACGACCATGTTGCGTCTGTAGTATAGTCTTTCTCTCATGTCTCGGTAAGTATAATAGTTCTTGTAGTTACGATACGTAAAAATACGTTTTTTTAGATATTTTGACAGTTCAGTTTTGACACATCTTTACTATGATACTTTGTGAACATATAGCATCACAGTGAAGAACTGTCAAAACTGAACTGTCAAAATTCGGAAGAAAACTTATTTTTACGTTTCGTAACTACAAGAACTATTATACTTACCGAGACATGACAGAGGACTTTACTATAGATGAAACATGGATGTCACTTCCAACTAGACGTCACTTGGCAAAGGCAATAAGACGAAACAGGCCTGTCGTGTATAATATTAAAAACATATTCCCTTATTGCAGCTGATATGGAACATTCATTTCCATAAATCACATAAAGTCTTTGTCTTAGTATTATTCAATACAGTCAGAGTTCTGCACAGTACACGAGTTTAAATTAGGAATTAGTTTGTTTGGAAATCATTTCTGAGAAGTGTTTACAGACAATATTAGGAAGATTCACTCAGACAGAGAGAGGTACACCAGCGGTTAAGTTACAAGAGTTGAAGCTCAAAATTCATAAAATATAATGTCATTTAAAATTACTATCAGTAATTCAACCTTTATGACTGGGTGTGGATGGAATAGTGAAAATGAATGAAAGAAGGGGATACTTTCATTCATTTTCACGTTTCCATCCACACCCAATCATGAAAGATTAAAACTTCGTAACTTAGTCAATGTTAAAATGTGTTATTAAATTTTTAACTGAACTGTGGGTTAAAAGTAAGAAAAAAGAACTTAGGAAACTGCTCTTGTTGATCACTAACAAAAAGCCAAGATGAGCCAGTCACTTTGACGGCATATGAAAACCCTCACCACAGTAGTTAGGGGAACAAGCCAGACATCTCATAAAATCTTAAAATCCAAACCGCGTTGGTCTCATTTTCAACCAAAGCAGACGACATGAAACCAGTGGAATGAACACTCGTGAGTTCCAAAGTGCTACCAGCAGTTCAGTGACTGTGCGAAAGGACTTAAAGGAGAATGGGGTACAGTGTTAGAGCAGCTCTTCATAAGCTACACATTCCAATAGTCAATGCAAAGCGACCCTCGAGGTGTAACGACCGACGCCAGTGGCCAATGGATAACTGGAAATTCAGTGATTTGAAGTGATGAATCACGCTGTACGCTGTGCTAATCCGACGGAAATGTTTGGGTTTGGCAAATGCCTCGATGATGTTACCTGCTACCGTGTTTAGTGCCAAGAGTGATGCACGAGGTGATACTATTGTATCGAGGTGTTTTTTGCAGTTATGGTGTGGTCCCCCATACTGCGCTTATGAAAAAGCTAAATCGGAAGGATATGGGGTTGTTTTGGGGGAGGAGACCAGACAGCGACGTCATCGATATGATCGAATTAGGGCGGGGAAGGAAGTCGGCCGTGCCCTTTCAAAGGAACCATCCCAGCATTTCCCTGGAGCGATTTAGGAAAATCACGGAAAACCTAAATCAGGATGGCCAGACGTGGGATTGAACCGTCGTCCTCCCGAATGCGAGTCCAGTGTGCTAATCACTGCGCCACCTCGCTGGGTCGGAAGGATATGGAGACATTCTATAACATTTTGTACTGTGAACAGTAGAAGACTAGTTCGGAGGCGATGACTGAATGATCATGAGAATGCACCCTGTTATAAGGCAGCGTCTGTGAGGGAATGTAATGGATAACATTCGACAATGCTGATCTGCCTAGTGGCCCTACCTGAACGGATTGGAACACCTTTGGAATGAGTTAGAACGTCGACTTCGCAGCACGCCCCATCGTCCAACATCACTGCGTCCTCTAGGTTCGGCTCTCGAGGAAGTGAGTTCTGCCTTCGACAGACATGCAGATACCTCATTGAAAGTGTCCCCAGCACAAATCAAGTCACCAGAAAGGCAAAGGGTGGCCACATTGCATATTAACGTGTAGTAATAGGTGACTAACGGTTTTGATCACATAGTGTGTCTGTCTGTTGGATATATTCGTTGGATGCAAATTCATTCGAGGTACTTACGAGGAGTAGTACTGGTAGTGAGACGGACGATCCAGTGTAACATCACTTCTACCGTCCAGGTGTCATAACACGCAGCAGGAAGCACAGGCAACGCATGTAGTTTTTGACATCGACGTGTGTACACTAACGACCACTTGTCCTGCGTTAGTTTCTGTACTGGAATAATGCTCTACGCGCTATGATGTCGAAAGTTGATATAGTAATAACTGTGGGTGTAGTAGCAGAGTTATGAGGTATGTGGGCCGGCCGCGGTGGCCGAGCAGTTCGAGACGCTTCAGTCATCCTGCCTCGGGCATGGATGTGTGTGATGTCCTTAGGTTAGCTAGGTTTAAGTAGTTCTAAGTACTAGGGGACAGATGACGTCAGATGTTAAGTCCCATAGTGCTCAGAGCCATTTGATCCATTTTTATTAGATGTATGTAATTTAAACAGAAACTAGCCACAAGTATGGTTTAAAAAAGTTTATTTATATCATCATACAAATTACCAGGTTTTGATGTTTATTACGGCTCCATCTTCAAATTGGTCTTACAGATTTCTTTGCTTTCCTGCTAATCTCTCGTTTTGTAATCGTTACTGGTTGTGGGCACGTAGATGAACCAAAAGTTTTCGCCCACATTCTGGCTAATTTAAGAGAGCTCCTGTTCTCTTTTTCTGTTTCAAACTTTCATAGAAATATTCATGAAATGATTTTAAAGTTATATAAGTTCAATGAGGCGAGAAGTTGCGTGACGTGTATTTCTGTGGAACATTGAATAGAATCAGCCTGAACATGGACTTTAAATGAACAACACCGAGTAAATAAATGTTTTATTGTGGTCTTGTACTTTACGAAATATTGGTCATGCAACAAGCATGTGTAGCGCTAGTTCCGGTGCAAAAATGTGTTAACTACAAAATGCATAACGCAAATACAGAACGAATTCATCGCAAAGAAACGTTGAACAAGTTTTCGCCTCATTTCGTGTTTCATTAATTTTAAAATCACTTCATGAATGTTTATGTGAAGGTGGGAAAGAGAAAAAACTCTTAGGTTTACGGAAATGTGATTGAAAACATTTTGTTTGTCTTGGTGCAAACATCCAGCAACTAGCATCAATCGAGACAGCAGCAGCTTATAGTTAAGAGGAGCTGGATTACAATAGATTTTTGTTCGTAACGGATTTGATGGTGAAATACTGTTGATGAAGGTGGATTTGATAGTAATTTGATTTATTTAATTTAACCGGTATTGGCTCCGAGGTGTGTACACACCGCCCGTCGCTCTCATTATTGATTATTCTATTTTGATTATTTTAAGGTAGCTTCAATTTAGATGAGATAAGTCGTAACATAGTAGATGTACTGGAAAGTGTATCTAGGAAGAGGTTCAAGATATAACTTATTAGTAAAGTGTTTCAGTTACACTGAAAATTTTTCTGTGCAAATCAGGATGTCTTGATTATTTTATTATACTGAATATTTGTTTGTCCAGCAGGGCAGCCAGGAAATCTCTAAGAACCATCTGATAACGGGTTTGTTATAATAAACCGGTGATGGTTTGAAGTAAATAAAGTTTTTGTGAACCTCGCTTGTGGCTGGTTGTTGTTGGAATTATATACCTGTTAATATGCTAGAGGGCGTTGTTGTAAACTCACTTGCCACGAGCAGTGCAAGAAATTCGCTCGTGTAAAAGGGTCGTAATAGTGGGCGTGCGAGCTGAGGCGGGAGGGCAGAGTGCGGAAGACAAAAGCGAAGCGAGGCGCGGCGCGGCGCGGCGCGGCGGTGCAGCGCAGAGCAGAGCGTGACTCGGGGCCGCGGGGTCAGCTGGAGCGGCCAGGCCAGTTCCGGGTCGTCTGCCGTCCCTGGAGCCGGCCTGGAGCTGGAGGTGGAGGCGGAGGTGATGCGACGGGACGGGACAGCCCAGCGCCAAGGCGAGCCTCCTCCGCCTGCCAGCGAAAGTGAAAGCGCGGCCGAGCGGCAGCCAGCGCCAAGCACCCTCCGCCCCGCGCCGCGCCGCGCCGCATTACCGCTAAATTGAGTTCGCCGGCGGCGTGACCGCTTACTCTAGAATTTTCCCGCAGCCGGCGCCGGCCCGTTGCGCGAGCGTGTCTTATGGGAACGAGCCTGTCACGGGGCCGGGGCAGCCAGCCGGTGTGGCAGAAGCGAGCTCGCGTCTAAATTGCGGCCGGGCCGCGAGTTTTCATTTCCAGACGCCGGCCGGGGAGGCGCGCCGCCCCGCCTGGCCGCCAGGATTAATTGGCTCAAAGCGGCGCTCCGTGACGGGCGGCGTGGTCTCGCAGAGCTGCGTACGGGAGAAAGCGCCGCTGCCCCACGGCTCCTCTACCCACCCGACCGTCCCGCTATTAGAGAAATTTCTTCTCGTCACAACAACCAGTAGGTTTTATGGCTACGTGACATCATCAGTCAGTGCAGGAGGCGCTCTGTAGTCTTCTTTCGAAAGCCAATTTGTTTTCCAAGATCGCTATGTAAACATAATTACCTGAGTACTCGTTTCGGCAGTACTGGTGTGGTGGTGATCTTAAGATCTACAACAAAAAGAAAAAAAAATCAGGATTAACGGCTTACAGTCAAAAAATAAACGTAGTAGGACATAGATTACAATTTTTGTACTTTCAATATTTCAGCCCAGTCAGCAATCGTGATAATCTAATATATTTGTTTCTTATAGATAGATTTCAAGACAGAAAGGGAATAGCAGGGAAAGAGCTCCCTCGCAACTGCCTCGTTCTGCAGACATTTGTTCGATTTTACGAAGCTTCCTGACCAATTGAAACTGTAAGCAGCTGTTACTCTTGTGGAACATGTTGATCGTCCACTAAAAGAGACATGTTTCATCTCTTCCTCGCAATCAGCTGAAAGACGTTCGTGTGAGAACGTTCTTTAGGTAGTTGGCTTGTAGAGAAGTTTCCACTGTGCGCGCGCTCGGTTGGCGGATGTACAGAGTCGGGGCGCAGCGAGACGTGGGAGAGCACAGAACGTCAACAAGGCGCGACGGTGATTTAGCGTCTCCACCTGCTGTGAAGGATTTGCTTACGCTATGGGGTCGCGCCTGCCGACAATGACAACGCCCGGCAAAACAGTTAGAAGAAACTTGTGAGAAGTGTCATTTCATTCTGTTCTGTTCTAAGAGTCTGTTCGGATATGTTGTTCTGGCGTACTGATGAATAAGAGATCTCTTCACCCAACGTTTTAATGGTTATATCGGAGCAACGAAATACGGAGGAGCTATGTAGTAGCTTGAATACTTCGAGGCTCTCTTCCAACCCTCTGCCCTCTGCAGACGGAGAAGTCATAGGCCAAAAGTTGGTAGCATTGCAGAGCAGGTCCGCTGCAGTTAATGTAAGACAACCGTACAGAAAATAACTATAGTAGAAAGTATCCAGGATAGCATCAAAGTGACAGATCGTTTGGAAGGTAACACGTCATCTGGGCTTGGTCCAGCCACAGAACAGCGAAGCTACATTCTGTTCTTTACATGGACCTCGTGCAAGCGCCTCTACAAATTTGTTTACGTGATAAAACTGGCTTCGCAGGTTCTGTGCCATACAAAATTTACTGATAGTTCGTCACCATATCGCTAAATGCATAGATACGATATATTTTGTTTCATATGTTTTCCTGACTCTGGGTAGACATAAATTACAGTGCACAAGGAAAGAAAACCAAAGCACCCAGAAGGGGAGGACGAAAGGAAATATAAATTCACGGTTTGAGAGCGTATATGATGTTATTCCACTGATTAAAAATACAGTCAAATTTCCAAATAACTTGACAATATTAGCCCAGTTATCAGCACGACATTGCATCAACTCTGGCCTGGATGCCTGGTTTGGTTCGGTTAGGAATAATGTCGCAGAACCGTTTGCAAACTGGCCCACAACTGCTGTAACCGGTCCTTGGTATCTTGGATACTGGGACAGGGGGAGTTGACGTCCGAGCTGTTCTGTCAGGGACAGATCTGGGTATCTTCCAGACCACTGGAGTACCTCAGTATCACGCAGACACTCCATACAGACACGTTATATATGTGGACGGGCATTGTCCTGTTGAAAAATAGCATCACGATACTGTTACATGAGATGTAGCACATGACGACCACAGATATCCCTAACATACCATTATACCGTCAGAGCTCCCTCAGTCACTATCAAAAGTGATCTGAAGTCATACCCGATGGCTCTCCAAACCATGGCGACAGGAGGAGCAATACCGGTATGCCTCTCCAAAACATTGGAAGAATGAAAACCCTCCGTAGGTATTGTCACATTCGATGACGATGGTCATCCGTCATAGTGCAGAATCTCAAATCATCCACGAACTCAATGCGACGTCCTTGCTTCTGCACCGGACACCACTCCAAACACAACCGTTTGTGTTGTGTTAACGGCAACCTACACATGGTCTGGCGTTAGGAACTTGCTTATTAATAATAGTGATGCTGCCACTGTTTGTTGGTAATATTTACTGCCATATGCAACCTAATACCAGATTGCGTACTTACGGCTATCCTGTGTGGCCGTTTTTTAGTACGACTTTAAAAGAGAGAGAGATTGACTTTAAAAGAGAGAGAGATTATTAATTGATCCCCGATGCGTCGGTTCTCGATTGTGTTCAGGAGACGTTCGGATTGATTACGCGAATAATTAACCTTTCGACTCGGATTGCCTTCACGCAATCAGAATCATCGATGAAAATACCTAAGCGGCCTATTTGAATGTAAAAATGGAAATGAAAGTAAATTAGTGGAATTTCGTAAGAGAAAGATTAACAGATCGGAAGTTGAACACATTAGTGGTCTCCCAAATACAATCGAGACACCGCGATAAAGAGCGAACCTGTAACAAAGCTCATATACAACTTGAACATCATTTTTGGTTAGTGAAAGAAAAGAATAAGAAAATTACTGCAACATAAAAAATTAATATATTTTCAACAAATTGGCATTAAACTTCTAAACATTGACAAATACACAATAAATGCATGACTTACATCTGATATTTATTTTGTGCATGGCGCAGTCCAATAATCACTGCTTTGTCAATCCGTTCCTTCTTAAAAATTAAATGTCCTTGTGTGCGCGTACGTACATTGTATCCTCACCCGAGTTACCGAAATGTTTGTTCGTCGTTTCACATAGTTTTTACACAACATAAAAATACAACTTGTAGCAATGCTATGTAGTACGTCTTAACATGTCGGCGACTAGAAGTACAAGTGATAATGAAGTCTGTACAATATTTTTTTAACAAAAGATAGATTGTTCTTTCTTCTGTTTCGCAGCTTCTTGCTATCAAGCGCTGCGGCAATGATTTTGAATATCTGCACCCTGCGGGTCATAGTGTTTATTTAGAGTATTTAAACGCTGGACCGCGTTTTGGTATAAGCGAACATTAAAAAAAAATAATATTTCATCTCTTTACTCTCGCGCTGTGCTGCTTAGCATATTTACGAACTACAGCTCGTTGGCTGTCCTTCTCTTTAATGACAAATATCTCACATGCAAATTAGCTGAAATCCAATAATATTACAATGGGACGGTAATTCTCTGGTCCGTTTGCTGCTACTCTCACTACTTTGGCTTGGAATGCCAGTGTTGCAGCAGTCCATTATTTGTTCTCGGATGACTGGTGCAGATGTGAAGGTTATACTTGGTGCGCACTACAGCGATCCTCCCTGGTGGTGGTCGGACGTGACGGAATGAAACTTTGACACAGCGGCCGCCTACCGTCAAGTTCCCATTCTGTCCAGCATCGTTTCACCGACCCCGCAATAAATCAGGACACTGCACTATTCGACCAGCCAGCCAAATGGAGATCCACAATGAGGTTGGTTTGTTCCACGTTCCATGGATCATTTGGACGATAAATCTTAATCGTGTGAAACGTGCCATTTTACGTTGACACTGCGAATTAATTTGTAAATATGGCTACTTGCTGAACATTTATATAGTTTTTTCCAAAATCCGTCAATTATTGAAAACGCTATCTCCACGACTGTGCCGCATCTCCATGTCGTCCAGTGATTAACATCCGTCACATATCAAGCCCTTTTAAACAGGATTGGTAACAACACTACGCACGAAAGACACTAATTTAGAACGAATTTCCACTCTGTAGTAGAGAGCGCGCTGATTTGGAACTTTATGAGAAGGTTTTTTCAAATACCGCTACCAGTTACAAAGTATATTGACAACTGAATTATTTATTTAGCGACAGGATTATACCACATCACCGGGCTATATTGGCAGTACAAAAACATTTAACATGTGTTTGCACAGATATTAAAGCTTATTTAAATGACAGCTGTGATCATCCTGTGGAAAGAGAGAAGGATAACCTAGTAAGAAGCTATGTCACTTTGTGTATTGGTCTTCTGTTCACATTAATATTTTATAAAACGATCACTCACTCTATTCTTGTGGAGTGGCAGTTTTCCTGTGATGTATTGAGACATCGTTATTTTCATTGTTCTTTTGGACTTCTTCACCACACACAAACTTCACAAGGGTGTTTTTTAAGTACGACACAAGATAAAGCAGCACTGCAGAAACACAACATAGCGGCCAAAACAAGACTAGGTTCGATCTGATAATCGATATGTCCATCCTGGCGTTGTCATTGGCCATGCATGAATATTTTCATTTCTTAAGTTGAAAAACGAGATCCTAAATGAAATGACTGATTAAATAATATTCTCACTTCTGTATGAATTTCAATTCAGTACTCTTAGAATAGTAAGTACATGGCACCAATGATATACGTGTTATAGACCCGTGAAATGTCTTTGTAATTCTGAAATAAACAGTATTTATACTGTCACTTGTATTATAAAATTGTTGCATTTGTTGTCATTTTGTATAGTATTACGCCAAGCAGTATCAGTGATGCGAGGAGAAGACATGCAGAAGACATTGCTACTGACAACACCAGGACAGACATATCGATAGTCAAATCGAAACTAGCCCTTTTTCACTGTCATCTTGTGTTTCTGCACTGCTGCTTTGTTTTGTGTATCGTGCTTTAAAAACGCTGTTGTGAAGTACGTCTGTGGTGAAGGAGTCCAAAAGAAGGATGGAAATAACGATGCCTCAACACACGACAAGAAAACTGCCACGCCACAAGAACAATGTGAGTGATCGTTTTACAAATTTTCTTGTGAGCATAAGACCAACAGGCAAAGTGACATCGTCTCTTTCTGGGTTATCATTCTCTCTCTCTCTCTCTCTCTCTCTCTCTCTCTCTCTCTCTCTCTGTCTCTCTACAGGAAGATCACAGCAGTAATTTAAACAAGCTTTAGTATCTGTACAAACATGTGTTAAATGTTTTGCAATGCCAATGTAGCCTCATTATTAGGTATATTCCTCGAAATACGTTGCTAAATAAATAATTTAGTTGTCAACGAATTTTGTGAATGGTAGCGGTATTTGAAAACCTTCTCATATCTTTGATACAGTCACTGTCGATTAATAGTCAACGTGGCTTCAAATCACGATTTGGAACTTTTCTGGGACCTTTACCTTTCCCGGGAAAGTGCTGTAACTACTGAGCTATCCAAGCACGTGCAAAATTCTCCGGGTGGGGAGTCTTCTCCTTTCATTCCTTCCCTCATTCCATGATCCATTTTACCTTGTCTTTTTGCTATTGCCGAATACTGGTATGACAGTCAAATTTTAGTCTCATTCAATGATATGAATAATTTCTTTTATTCCATCACACGTCCTTTCACTCTCTTCATTATCTGCGGAGATGTAGATATGTAAACTTGTGCTGCCGTGTTGTATGTTAAATTGGGGTCTATTTTATCTACGATAATGCATTCTCTATGTTGTTCATAATAGTTTACCCGCATTCCTGTTTTATGAATTATTATTAGACCTACTTGTGCCTTACCCCTATTTGGTTTTGTTTTGATAAACTTATACTTACCTAACCTTCCTGGCACCGCACTTCACTAACAACCAATATTTCTGACTTAGTCTATTCATCTGTCCTCTTAAATTCTCTGACCTACCTAGCGAATAAGGGGTCTAACATTTCACGCTCTGACCTGTAGAGAGTCAGTTTTGTTTATACTGGAGACAACATCCTCATGAGTAGTGCCCGCCCGGAGGTCCGAATGGGGGACTACTTTACTTACATACTAATGCCGCCATAATCAGACCATACGGTAGAGCAGATGTGCACTGGAAATGTGTCGGTTGTAGTTTCCGCTTGATTTCAGCTGTTCTGAGTACCGATATAGCATGGCCATGTTGACCAATATTACAAGGCCTGATCTGTTAACTATCCAGACGTTGCCCCTCATGTGCTGAAGACTACTCATGTCCCTCTTTACGAACCATTTATTAGTCTGGGTACTTCACAAACAACAACACTGATACGGCTGCATCTACGGTTCAGCCATCTGCATATCTGAGACGAGAAAGTTACACAGTCGCAGCAAGTTCATTGGGGGGGGGGGGGGGGGTGCATTGAATATTTCCTGGATAACTGAATAATATTTTAGGGCGATAATTGCTATTTTTTTCTTTACTTTCATCTAGAGTGGTATCGTCTGATCAGCCAGTTGACAGCAGATATAATTTAATGAGAAATTAGTGATACTCTTCACTTTTGATATGCAAAAGTGAGTTGCGTAGTTCAGTACCTAAATGATACAAGAAAAATCCAGATCTATATATAAGGTGGCACAGAAATTAGACAAGTAAAATTTACATCTACGTAAATGGTGCCGCAGAAGTCGCTCGTGGGCTGCAATGCCTCATAACTTTTTTTTTATTTGTTAATGTAATTATTTCTTTTTCAAGAGTGAGGACTACCTTCGGAAGAAACGCCATGGAGGTCTAAAGAGCGCACGAAACTGATTTCACTTTCTTTTGAAAATCTAAGATCGATTATCCTCAGTTAAAGAGAATACTGTCGGCACTTGAATGTGCGCAACAGTTCTCATCAGACTACGATTCTCTGTCTGCTAACACGCTTTCTGCAACATTACTTAGTCTTCGATCGCCCAAAAACGTGAAGTTGACGTTCGGTTCGAACTCTCAAGTTGGCTGATTTCAGTTGGCCATCATGTTCCCCAGACATCATTAGTCAGAATTTTTTTCCTTTGTGGTCTTCTCAGAGAAGGTAAGTACAACAAACCAGCAACCATCGAGCAGCTGAAAACCAATGTAGGTGCCGAGATTCGTGAGTTACAGCGAGCAATTCTTCGTAAAGTTATGAACAATGTACTGCGACGAGCAGCTCTATGTGAGACAACGAATGACTGCCATCTGAAGGATATAATATTTCACACTAGTGTTTTCGCATTTAGTATCGTGGAACCATGTTCTTCGTATCGCAGCAGGAAATAATTACATGAGTTTCCATTTAAAAAACATTATACACAATTCAAATCCGCACGCTACTTGAATGGTAGACAGTATAAACATTACTCACGCCACTGCATAATGCGTGGAGGAGAATATTTCGCACAAATATTAGCGATGTTCTGCGAAGTTCCATTTGCTTGTGGCGTGAGGGAAACATGAATTGTATACACGGTTCAGTACGCACTCTAATCTCTCTTACCTCAAGCTGGTTGTCCATACGCAAGACGTGTGATGCTGTCTATTTGGCTGTCAGAGTCCTCCTAAAATTCCATTTCTCAAAATATATCGGGAAGGTTCGCCTGCCTCCAAAACATTCGGATTAGATTTCATGGAGTAGCTCTGTCACCGGTTAGTGTCAGACCACTGACAACCCTGGTGGCAGTTCCTCTGTTGCACAATTCGTTCAGTTTCTGTATCACGCCTCTTTCACAAGAAATATAAATGCTGCAGCAGTTCTCCTGTAATTGGCTCACTATCATTTTGTACGGATTTTTCCCAACAAATGCGCTTTACTTTCGCAAAATTCTTGCAACAAATCTAAATCTTCCATTCTATTTCCATAGCCCAGATTTTAATAAATCGTCTAAATCGTCTAATTTCATGTGTGTAGAAGGTAACATGTGACTGTAAGTGTTGAATGTTTTTCCTATCCATACGGGCAAAACTTGAGACATAACTAGGTAGTCGCAGACTGAAAGGCACTAATAGGTTTATGCACTAGTGGAAATTCTAAAAGCAGTTTACTACTTCCATTTGTGGTTTTGTATCGTTAATTAGTTATTTTAATTTTAATTTTTCCATTATTATTTAGTATCAGATTCTTTAAATGTTATTGTTAACTTATATTGCACAGACTACTAAGTTTAATATTGTATTTTTACAGGTAACAAATATTACCATTACGCAGGGACATTAAACGGTAGTCAACGCAGACATCGCCTGCCGAGAATACAGCAGCCGTTGTAACTAATGCATAGATAAACGACATTGGTCGCTTATTCTTTATTTTACTGGATTTCCAGATACCTCTAAAACCTTGGCACCAGGGAAACAAACAGCTGACGATGCTGGTATCTTGTAAATGGAACAAATTAAATAATACAAGTAATATGCGACCGGTAGCAGTTTCTCTGCTCAATGATATTCAACGTATCGAAAGTACTGTATGGCCGCCTTCAGACACATGGTAGTGTAGGTTTTCATGTATCGATAAAGCAAAAAAATAAATAAAAGTACGATGAGATGCTCGATAGCGAATAATCACCACCGACAGAGTCATCTATAGCGTCGATCACCTTTGGGAAACCGGGGTAGCAGTTGAACGTCGTGAAGCGTGACAGGAAAAAGACAGGCGAAAATGCAGCAACTTACTCAACGATTCGATGCTGGTGCACTGTCGTACAGTCCAGCAGCAGAGTTTTTTCATTGTAGGATGCAGAAGACGGCATCTCACGCGTGCATCTCTTCTCATTGCACGTCACGAGGCACTGAAAGCAGCAAAGTGTACGAACACCGCCACTGGACGCTTCTAGCATCGGAAAACAGCGTGCTTTCCCATGAAAGGAAAAACAGGAACTGTCGTGACAGTCTGGGTAACTAACGTATGCACCTATGGCGTTCATCAAACTGTACGTCTCCCTCCAGCGTCTCATGCCGTTAAGATGTGTGGCATTGTTCCTGGTGACGCGTCTGGTGCAGGGGAACGTCGAGCCCGACAGTCTTTTGGTCTCATTCGAGAAGAAAAGAGTAAGACATCAGTTTTTCTCATCGCCATTCTTTTCATATAAAAAGCCAGGCATAACAAAACAAACATAACGCTGCATTCTTCGTATTGCCACGAAGTACGGGTGCGTACTAAAGAGCAATGCCTCCGAAATATTTATATGAAAAATCTTAAAGCTTTTCAAATAAAACAAACGTTACTATCATTCTACATCTTTATGCTTCATGTCTACATATTTGCAGCTGTCTGCCACTAGAAGGCACCGAATTGTAGCGGGTTAACATGGCGGTGCGTAACGTAACTATCCCGGAGCGTGAGAAACAGCATGCTGTAACCGAGTCTCTAATCCGAGGAGTTCGTCCATACATGGCGTACCATCGCCTTCGGCATGGCAATGCGAGACCACAGAACTAGCGTTAAGACAATTCGACGACTTGGATTCACTTATCGATCATCCTCCGTATAGTCTTGACTTGGTCCCACCCGACTTTCATCTCTTTCCAAAATTTAATGAACACTCTCAAGGACCCCACTTTGATAGTGATGAACCGGTGGAAGCAGAGATGCACTTGTTGATCCATCAACAAAGTCAGACATTCTAAGTGACGGTGTCAACAATCTGGTATCCCGTTCGGAGACGTCTGTTTGTCGCCACCGTGGCTAGGGAATTAAATATGTAGACACAAAGAATAAAGATGTGAAATGTTAACAACGTTTGTTTTACTTAAAAGCTTCAAGAGTTTTCACACGGAAAAATCGGAGGTATTACTTTTCATCACGCCCCTGTATTTACAACGACGTGGCGTGCTTCCAGATATTCACTGCTGATCTCATTACCCATTAACATGGGATCCTTTCTCGTAGTAATAGTCATAATAAAAAAATCGTCGAGACTGTTGCATTAGCTGTTGGCTTTCGTCTCGGGATCCTCTACCGACGTGTGTTTAGTGTTTCTCTACTGACATTTCACACGAATGGATGGTATCGTCGAAGGTTCACCATCCATTGCTCGAGACGGACTAGAGTCGAGCCCACGGCCGGAGATTACACATACTTTGGCATGCCAATGTATGAAAGCCTGTCCCTGGTCATTCCTGCTGCTGTTCTCCGATTCCTAACTGCAACGCTTGCCTACTGAAGCATGGGGACCCAGGATCCGTTCATCCTCAGACTACTTCTCCTTTTTGGTTAAAACTATTGGTATTCTTCTCAGTTTCAATGACTTCCCTAAACAAGCGGTAGTATTAGTTATCCTTCACCGCGACAACCTGCGTATCGGCGAATGTTATGAAGTGGTCTGTCTCCCACAATGCATATTCTGCCACGGCCGATTTCTTCACCTGCAGTACAGACAGCCTGCGGTCGGCGAAGTACGAAAAGGAACCCGGTCGCAATCTCGGGAATATACCGTGTGCCTTCTAGATGTTTAAAAGTCTATATTGGAAAGACTGGAATATCCATCAGTACCGGGATCAACGAACATAAACAGTATTACAGGCTGTGACAGGTGTAAAAAATACGCTGCGGTGGAGCACGCGCTATGTGAGATAGTTCGCGTAACAAAATTCACCGGTGCGCAGTTTCCCATTGCTGATCCAGCTACCAAACTCTCTTTCTCAGAGAAGCCACTGAAATTAAAGAGAATGTCAATAATTTTAACAAGGAAAAAGAAAAAGCCCCGAGATAAAAGGATAGATTCCTGTATTGCAGCGGACTGACGCTGCAGGTAACAAGGGCAGAACCGCAGCGAGACCGTCATAAATCACGAGACGAGAGCCCGCAGTCAATACGCCAATACTCAATATCTTACATTCACCTATGTGTATAAAGAAGAGTGCCTGTTTTGTTGTTTGTAATTCACACAAATCTACAATTTCATTCCGATCTTGATGAAATTTTCCACACTTTACCTTCAAGACAAGAGGAGGATCACTGTCTATATAATACTTCGTAATCTGACGTGAAACATATACGCACGTAATATATAAGGTGGAAAGGTTGTTACCAAAAACCTCTACAAGTTTTTTTTATTTATTTCAAATTTATACATGATTCCGTAATGAATAGTTTGGCTCATTAGGTCATATTTTATAATGCACACAATGTATAAATATATACATAAAGTATATGAAGGAGAAACATTACCAAACATCCCGGTAAGTACTTGACCATTTTGCTTCATAGTTCGTGGCCGTTATACTTCAAAAATCTACATTCAGATGAAATAAAGAAGAAAATTAATTAAAATATACTCCCTAACAAACAAAACATATCGGAGTAAACTGACTGTAATTTCCATCGCGAAAATGAATTATAGCAGTAATACCCTTCTTAGAGATAGAACTATTAGATGTCACTAGATCGCGGGACGACCGAAAACTACAGAATTTCTCGGAAACGCGGTTGCAAATCTTATTTATTGATTAGTTAGGGATTACAATTATAAATAACCAAAATTGTAACGATCACATAGATAATATTGTGGGTAGAGCAAACCAAAGACTGCGATTCATTGGCAGAACACTTAGAAGGTGCAACAGGTCTACTGAAGAGACTGCTTACACCACGCTTGTCCGCCCTATTCTGGAGTATTGCTGTGCGGTGTGTTATCCGCATCAGGTGGGACTGACGGATGACATTGAAAAAGTACAAAGAAGGGCAGCTCGTTTTGTATTATCGCGAAATAGGGGAGATAGTGTCACAGAAATGATACGTGAATTGGAGTGGCAATCATTAAAACAAGGGCGTTTCTTGTTGCGACGGGATCTTCTCATGAAATTTGAATCACCACTTCTCTCCTCAGATTGCAAAAACATTCTGTTGCCACCCACCTACATAGGGAGAAATGATCATCACGATAAAATAAGAGAAATCAGGGCTTATACAGAAAAATTTAAGTGCTCGTCCCCCCCCCCCCCCCCCCCGTGCCGTTCCAGAGTGGAACGGTAGAGAGACAGCTTGAAGGTAGTTCATTGAACCTCTCCCAGACACTTTATTGTGAATAGCAGAGTAATCACGTGGATATAGATGTAGATGTAGAAAGTCATTAGATCTCAGGTCGATGAAATGCTCGAAGAGAAGCCGAGATTTCCCGAACTGTGTCGTAACTGTTGGGAGTGCTAAACACAACCATACTTTAAACAGATAAAACTGACCTGAAACAATGGAATACGAATTCTCCAAAACCACAATGAGACGCTTACCGCAAAATGCAACAACAGATGGCGTAACTCATCAGCTTTTCACGCAGAAAAAATATCAAGTTTGTGAAAATTTGCTCGAAGAAATGAGTTAAGTATGCTGTTCACTGTGTATGATAGATATTAAACATCCCGAGCAACGGCTGGAATTGCAGCTAGTTGATATACAGGAAGAACACTGATAAAACTGACAAACTGCGGGGACGGATTGGGAAATGGGATGAGGGGAAAGTCCTATGAACATGTGTCCGAAAATGCATCGTTGTCACGGCAGATGACGCTAACGAATGACAGTTCCTCTGACCACGTGCCGTGTGTTACTTGTGTGTTGCAGGCTGTGTGACTGATGCAACGTACCATAAGCAGCAGAATGCTCACAAACCGAGATGATGTTTGTGTACTTCCAAACAGATGGAAACTGTAGAGAAGCAGCACGGCTGTACCGAAACAAATATCCTCACAGACACCAACCACATCACACAACATTACAAGCCCTTTTTGGGCGTTTCTGTGATCATGGGTCGTTTCAGACAGGTGAATGCTCAGGGAAGCGGCGGATTGTGCATACACCAGATATGGAGGACCCGGTTCTACAGAATATTGAGACGAATCGTAGTACAAGCTTCAGGCAAGTGGTCCACCCACGTGGTGTAAGCAGGCTGTGTGACTGATGCAACGTACCGTAAGCAGCAGAATGCTCACAAGCCGAGCTGGTGTACAATTATGTGTATGCTGCAACACTCAAGCAACACACGGCAGGTGGTTAGAGGAACTGTAATTCGTCAACGTCATCTACTGTGGCAACGTGTCGTTTCCCGTAAACATGATTCGTAAGACTTCTCTTCCTCCATTTGTAGCGAGTAATCCGTCCCTGCAGTTTGTCCGTTTTATTAACGTTGACCTCTGTATAAAGAGAGCCGCCATTCATTATGTCAAGTGGAAATTTGGCGCCAGGTACGGTGGCGCGGTGGCTGTGTTTAATATTTTTTGTGGGATCTGAAATTTGAGAACCTCTCTCACACTGGCCTGATTTAGCTTCACTGATCAGGATAGTAAAAAACATGCGTATGTTAATGGAATTTTCATTCACAAAGCAGGCTTATCACATTCACACAGTTCAATACTGTTCTATCCTGATTAAATTGAGCTTAACTTAAATTCCATAAGTTGTAAGTAGGCTGTTTAGGTTTTCATATTGGTAACGCCACGTAGCGCTCTGTATGAAAATCACTGGCAGTGCTGTGTGCAGTCTGTGGCTGGGTGGCATTGTTGTAATATTCGCTATTGTAGTGTTGGTCTGTTGGCTGTTAACAGCGCGTAGCGTCGCGCAGTTGGGGTTGAGCCGCCAGCAGTGGTGGATGTGGGGAAGTGAGATGGCGGATTTCTGAGAGCGGATGATCTGGACGTGTGTCCATCAGAAACAGTGCATTTGTAAGAATGGATGTCATGAACTGCTATATATATTATGACTTTTGAACACTATTAAGGTAAATAGATTGTTTGTTCTCTAACAAAATCTTTCACTTGCTAACTATGCCTATCAGTAGTTAGTGCCTTCAGTAGTTTGAATCTTTTATTTTGCTGGCAGTAGTGGCACTCGCTGTATTGC
Source organism: Schistocerca cancellata (assembly GCF_023864275.1). Classification (NCBI taxonomy): domain Eukaryota; kingdom Metazoa; phylum Arthropoda; class Insecta; order Orthoptera; family Acrididae; genus Schistocerca; species Schistocerca cancellata. The sequence continues at coordinate 601,201,999 of NC_064631.1, read as the reverse complement.
AGTAGTTCGAGAAACGAAGATTTTTGTGAGGTAAGTGATTTGTGAAAGGTATAGGTTAATGTTAGTCACAGCCATTCTTTTGTAGGGATTATTAAAAGTCAGATTGCGTTGCGCTAAAAATATTGTGTGTCAGTTTAGTGTTGATCAGAATAGTAAATAGAGTAATGTCTGAGTACGTTCAATTTTGCTCAGCTGTTTGAAAATCAAATAATGTAAGAGGTTTATCAGCACAGTAATTCATTAATTTTTCTAAGGGGACGTTTCAAAGGCAGTGAAGCAATTTCGAAGTCTCGGTGCGACGAAAATTGTCAGTCGATCTCCTGAAAATATTTGTAATAATTATTAACTTTCGGTGATCACATGGGGAAGACCGGAGATCTGCTGGTAAGACCGTGTTAGCCTATTTATTGAAAGTAATAAGCTAGATATATTGAGCATACAAAACGGCAGGTTCGTCCAGTGTAAATCAAACGTTCCCCACTTCAAAAAAATGGCTCTGAGCACTATGGGACTTAACTTCTAAGGTCATCAGTCCCCTAGAACTTAGAACTACTTAAACCTAACTAACCTAAGGACATCACACACATCCATGCCCGAGGCAGGATTCGAACCTGCGACCATAGCGGTCACGCGGTTCCAGACTGTAGCGCCTTTAACCGCTTGGCCACACCGGCCGGCAAACGTTCCCCACTGATCCCATGCAACACAGCGTAGTAAGCAGACACTGTCAATAATAATCAGTTAAATAATACGCGAACACACTTACTTCAGTTTAGTTCATGTATTAAATTCCTTCTCATACAGAATCTCGTCAAGATGGCGACTAGCTCAACAATACATACATATACATCTTCGTTCTTTCACGGCTAATCGGCAAGATCTGAATCATTCTTTTGTCGTAAGAGAAACATAGATAGCAGAGAAGCTATTACATGGAGTAAATGCACGCTCCAAGGAATAATCGGGCTTGAAACTACTTTGCATTGACAATCATCGTATATTAAAGTTTAGGAATCGGTAAGATAAGAAGAGATATTTCGAGATATTGAGAGGTGGCATGAGCCCCCTCTCATATTTCTATCTTACGATTTTCCTCTCTACTTGCATGCAGTGAAAAGTCGCTATTCCTTCACATGCGGACTTCCCACGCAGCGTCTCTCGTCACCCGGGTGGTCTGGTGACAGGCGGGCTCTGCTGATCTGGAAAGCGTTAAGCCGACGGGTGTGAGGAAGTCGAGAGAATGCTTTGCAGACGCCGATATTGTCAAAAGACACGCCCGGAGGGGTCTGAAGTAGCAGCTGGGCTATAGGTTCCATTACTTCGCAGAAACTTAGCGAAAACACTTTCTGGCGGGCTACCAGCGAGGCGTGGGAATGACTCGTGTACCCAGGCAGTTGTGGCGGGAAAATTCCCGCGCTTTCTGCAAAATAGTAACTGTGATTGGCTTGCTCAGGGCATAGCTCCGTGACGTAGCAAAATCAGCGCAGAAATTGGCGCCTAGAATCTCCATTGGTGGAATGGTAGTGCTCCGGCAATAGAGTGGAATTTTCCGCCGGTTTTCGAGTTGCTGATTGGAACGTTTAACCACGGCCACTGTCGTGGGGGCGGGAATGTTGTGTGTTCGGCGTGTACGGGTGCTCTAGGTAGTCGGCTCTCGCCTTTCGGTCGAGGACGTCGAAGCAACCAGCCGTCGCCTCCGGTACGCCAGATCGTGTTCTGGCAGCTAAGAAGACAGTTTGGTAATGTATGTCCGCAGCACCAGCAGATAGGGATTTTCCTAGGTGATAATCAGAGCTCAGCAGAGCGCGCCTGTTCGTCTTTTTCTAACTTTGTTCTGTCTTGAGTAGCAGCAATTAATGTTGGGTTAGCTGTGTGTCTCTCTTAAGATTTGAGTGGCAAGGAATTGGCTCCACATACCACTTCGTCTTAAACCTCACAATCTAGTTTAGGGACAATTTCACCTTCATAGCGTTTGTTTGAATATCCAATTTGAGCCAATTAGATGTATTGTAAATGTTTCATGTGTTTTTGTTTATTATTTTGGGTTTAGTCTTAATAAATCATATTGTTATTTTGGACAGAACTTTCATTCTGTTAGTCGGTAGAGCAACCCTATCATTCCTCACTATGTTAATGAAACCTTGGTTTATTTAACTTATTTATCAAATTAAATTATTGCAGGTGCCAAACTCTCTTCTACTCCACTGGCAGGGTTGATTAAAGTCAGTTCGCGTATTTTTTTTTAATCCTTGTGCAACAGCAAAAGGCGGAGTTACAATAGGGGGGGGGGGGCTTAGAGCATCATTTACGTACGTAGATTCTAGAAGAATTTAGTGTTAAATACACTGCTTGCCCCGGCACCTCGCAATATGTACTGAGTGATATAATTTATAAAATTTCTGAAAATATCGCGGAGAGGCCGCTGCAAGAGACATTACACGCGGGCAGCAGATGTTGATGGGAAGGGCGGCTGCCCAGCCCTGGCGGGGTCCCGTCTCCGCCTCAGCAGCGGCGGCCCGGCTGCTGCAGCTCGCAGCTCGCCAAGGCCGCGCGGCAGAGCCGAGAGTTATCCCGCGCGATGCGATCTGCCACGCCGGCCTCCTATAATTAGCCTTTAATAAGCAGCCCCGAGTGCCGCAGCGTTTATACGGCAGTCTCGCAACGCTTTTAAGTCGCGTTTGCAGTCGCCGCTCCCACTCGCAGGGCTCCGCGAGGAGCGTTCGCCGCTCCGAGCATTAACACTTTTGTGCCGCGTGCGGTGGCACCCGTAGTGCGAGTCTGCACGCGATGAGGATTTGTGGGGCACGCCTGCTAACTGGGACAGCTTTATCCCCTCTGTGCTCTAGCTCTATAAATTACCCTCAATAGGAACGGCAAGAGCCCTTCAGTTCAGCTCTACAGCGTACCGTACACAAACGAACACGTTACCTTAGTGCCCTTAACAGTCAACGCATCGCTATCTTGAATGCAGAGGTGAAATTGAACGATCACTTCATAAGAAAGAGAACAAAGGAACTCCGTATGGGAGACAAGAGGAATGGACAAAGACCCTCTAAGGACACAGTGTGTAAGACGTGTATATTTCTATTCTCTATTGTCAAACCACAGTTTATGAAAGATGTTTATATTTTATCAATAGTATTAAGTAGTAGTAATTAATATTTGTCATTTTGGATATAATTGTGGTGGCAGGGAATGTCTGCACCAAAGTATTGTTGCCGGGAGAGACCGCACATTGATATAATTTCTAAAAGGGCGGGAGAGACCGCGTATGGATACATTTTAAGAAAAGGGAAAGACGGCGCATTTATACATTTTTTAATGGAAGCAGGGATTGTCTGCGCCAGAAAGCATTATTGGCGGAAGAGACCGCACTTTAGCGTTCGTAGGAAGTCAGTAGTAAGCAAGATGTGAAGCGAGTCGGTAGCAGGTCTGAAGCGAGAGGTTGAGAGGAGCGGTGTGCCTGCCAGCCACCAGCTAAGATTTACAAGAGATGATAAACGGATGTATAGAGACGTCAGCTAACTATTATCATAAGAGGAACTAATATTATTGATTTTTTTTTTTGAGAAACTCAAGATTACTGAAGGTATGTTTGCGCAATGTTAGTTGTAAGTTATTGTTAAAAGTAAGTCCCATCTGAACGTTTGTAAAATCATTTCATTACCAACAGTAAGTATTTGAAGAATCGTTTACAGGATATAATTAATTTTTGCCAGCAATATTGCATTACTGATTGTAATCCATCCCAAAAACCATCAACGTAAAACTTAGCAAAATTTAATTTTTTTGAGGAAAAAGTTTAACTATGAATTACGTAACTTCAGTCAAATTAATTACAAAATAACGTCAGTTTTGCTATTAAAGAATAACGTCAGCTTTGGTAATAAATACAGCCACTTATTATGAACGCCCACCAGCAGCTAATAGAGTGTAGTAAAACAGAGTAAGTATATACATGTCGCAGTTCGATGTAGCAGTCAGATGGCGTTCCAGTAACAGTAAAAAAGGTAAGGAACAGTTTTGGGTTATTGCAGGTAATGACTGAGGGCCACGACAACGACACATTCTATGTTTCGTCGAAATAATCAGAAAATCACTTTTAATAACCAGCATTTAGATTTGTATGCCAAGATTGCACTTATTATTATAGAGAAAGAGAACTAATTTCAAAGGGAAGATTTCACTTGTTATCATTAAGCAACAGATAGAAATTCTAAGGGAAGGTTTCATAGGTTATTGTAGAAGGAAAGATTGCGTAACAAGAGAGATATAGAGGAGACGGAAAGGTTTCAGTTGTCCTGTAAATGAGATAGGCCGTATTCTTGAGAAACACTGTATTAATGCGATCTTCCGGCCCCCACGAAGATTGCAGCTTTACTCTGCTCTGTGAAGGGCGATTTACAGCTTCGTAAAGTGGCTGTGTATCAGATTCCTTGCGGAAATTGTGAGAAGTCGTACATAGATCAAACAAGACGCACCGTTCTTGAGAGATGTGTGGAGCATCGAAGATACATACGCTTATTGCAGCCAGACATGTCAGCTGTGGCCGAACATTGTATTGATACAGGCCAATCCATGAATTGCAGTGATGTGAAGATTTTAACATGCACTTCTTCCTTTTGGGAATCTATCTTCAAGGAAGCTATAGAGATTAGATTAGCTAATAATTTAATAAATAGAGATAATGGTTTTAATTTGCACAAAGCATGGAATCCGGCTCTTGGGGTAATTAAACTGCAGAGAAGTCGTCATGGTCTCACCGCCGCCGATCATACATCGATAAGCGAATCGAATGTCTGTACGCCTTCGACACAGGCGGCGCGTGTGTAAGCGTATTTCTTTGCCGCCGACCAGCATCTGTGACCTGCATGCGCAGTACCGCCGCGATGGGGCATACAAGGCCGCGCTTGGCATCTTATCGTCAGTCTTGTGAATCACTCTGAGGATGGCAAGCCGATACGCGGCCGAAATATCAGTGGAGGAAATTTTATTTGCGCGGCAGCATGCCCGAAATTTAGTGGAATCCGCTTCCGATTCCGCTGCAAAAACTGAAACTGGTAGAAATTAAGGTTCCAAAGTTGTTCTAAGTTATGTGATCAGATTGCGGCTTCACGTCAGTGATGGCCTCTTGCGAATGCGTCGTCGTCAAGGAGAGCCGCGGCTACCGAAGTGTACCTGACAGAGTCATACATCTATGTCACGTATGTCATACCTGCTGGTTAATAATGGATCTCGTCATGCCATGAATCGTAGGCATTGTGCTTTGCAAGGTCCTCGAAAACCTCCCTGCGCAATGTGATCTCCAGATCCATCCCCACTGGACATGTTCAGGACAGCATCTGATTCATTATACGTTGTCGACAACAGTTCTTGACTAGTTTTTGACAACATCTTAAAGCAGAGTGTTACACGTAATGAAACAGGTCCTTAGCAGTTTTGTTTGTTTGTTTGAGCTTGTAAATTAGGTGAAAATGTAGCTGCAACGTGTACTAATGCAATACTGACTTAATGTTTAAACTGAACACACACGAGTAACATTCGATACACGGGGTGCATCAGAGTTAATAGTGGAAACTGACACGTGTTGAAGCATACAATAACGGAAGTACAAACGTTCCTGCGCACAAGATGACTGAAAACGTGCGGTTAAGAGCATTAACTTAATTCATTGCGAAATAATGTCCTACTTAATACACATTTATTTTAAATATAAAATTTTGGATAAAGTACCCATTTATCTCGTCACAAACTCCTCCAATATGGTTCAAGTTAGACAGGTCGAATGAGCCCTGTAACTTACCCTCCTAGACCACCTGATAGAGACGATCCGAGGACGTTTGAAATAATTCATAACTCCTTGCTGGGGCGAGTGCAGTGTTGCACCCAAATACGAGAGCAAAACGTGGAACAGGTACGAGTGCACAGTGAATTGAAGCAACTAATGTGCTGTAGCGGTAAGGCGTTTCTTGCTAAAATAGGTCAGGTTCTCAGTTCGACATTAGCGGTGCCACGCAGACAGGCGCGTCAACAACATATGTTGTCTCTCAGCATTTGAGAGATGACGTGTAGTTGTGCTCAAACAAGCCAGTTGGAGTAATCGGCGAATCGCTCGACATGTGAATTGAACCGAAGCCACTATTCGACAATGCTGGCAGAAATGGGTGAGACATGGCCGAACACAGCGTCAAGGGGGAAGTGGTAGACCAGGAGCCGGCAGCTACATCTACATTTACATTTATACTCCGCAAGCCACCCAACGGTGTGTGGCGGAGGGCACTTTGCGTGCCACTGTCATTACCTCCCTTTTCTGTTCCAGTCCCGTATGGTTCGCGGGAAGAACGACTGTCTGAAAGCCTCCGTGCGCGCTCTAATCTCTCTAATTTTACATTCGTGATCTCCTCGGGTGGTATAAGTAGGGGGAAGCAATATATTCGATACCTCATACAGAAACGCACCCTCTCGAAACCTGGCGAGCAAGCTACACCGCGATGCAGAGCGCCTCTCTTGCAGAGTCTGCCACTTGAGTTTGCTAAACATCTCCGTAACGCTATCACGGTTACCAAATAACCCTGTGACGAAACACGCCGCTCTTCTTTGGATCTTCTCTATCTCTCCCGTCAACCCGATCTGGTACAGATCCCACACTGATGAGCAATACTCAAGTATAGGTCGAACGAATGTTTTGTAAGCCACCTCATTTGTTGATGGACTATATGTTCTAAGGACTCACCCAATGAATCTCAACCTGGTACCCGCCTTACCAACAATTAATTTTATGTGATCATTCCACTTCAAATCGTTCCGCACGCATACTCCCAGATATTTTACAGAAGTAACTGCTACCAGTGTTTGTTCCGCTATCATATAAACATACAATAATGGATCCTTCTTTCTACGTATTCGCAATACATTACATTTATCTATGTTAAGGGTCAGTTGCCACTCCCTACACCAAGTGCCTATCCGATGCAGATCTTCTTGCATTTCGCTACAATTTTCTAATGCTGCAACTTCTCTGTATACTACAGCATCATCCGCGAAAAGCCGCATGGAACTTCCGACACTATCTGCTAGGTCATTTATATATATTGTGAAAAGCAATGGTCCCATAACACTCCCCTGTGGCACGCCAGAGGTTACCTTAACGTCTGTAGACGTCTCTCCATTGATAACAACATGCTGTGTTCTGTTTGCTAAAAACTCTTCAATCCAGCCACACAGCTGGTCTGATGTTCCCTAGGCTCTTACCTTGTTTATCAGGCAACAGTGCGGAACTGTATCGAATGCCTTCCGGAAGTCAAGGAAAATAGCATCTACCTGGGAGACTGTATCTAATATTTTCTGGGTCTCATGAACAAATAAAGCGAGTTGGGTCTCACACGATCGCTGTTTCCGGAATCCATGTTGATTCCTACAGAGTAGATTCTTGGTTTCCAAAAACGACATGATACGCGAGCAAAAAACATGTTCTAAAATTCTACAACAGGTCGACGTCAGAGATATAGGTCTATAGTTTTTGCGCATCTGCTTGACGACCCTTCTTGAAGACTGGGACTACCTGTGCTCTTTTCCAATCATTTGGAACTTTCCGTTCCTCTAGAGACTTGCGGTACACGGCTGTTAGAAGGGGGGCAAGTTCTTTCGCGTACTCTGTGTAGAATCGAATTGGTATCCCGTCAGGTCCAGTGGACTTTCCTCTGTTGAGTGATTCCAGTTGCTTTTCTATTCCTTGGACATTTATTTCGATGTCAGCCATTTTTTCGTTTGTGCGAGGATTTAGAGAAGGAACTGCCGTATGGTCTTCCTCTGTGAAACAGCTTTGGAAAAAGGTGTTTAGTATTTCAGCTTTACGCGTGTCATCCTCTGTTTCAATGTCATCATCATCCCTGAGTGTCTGGATATGCTGTTTCGAGCCACTTACTGATTTAACGTAAGACCAGAACTTCCTAGGATTTTCTGTCAAGTCGGTACATAGAAATTTACTTCCGAATTCACTGAACGCTTCACGTATAGCCCTCTTTACGCTAACTTTGACATCGTTTAGCTTCTGTTTGTCTGAGAGGTATTGGCTGCATTTAAACTTGGAGTGAAGCTCTCTTTGCTTTCGCAGTAGTTTCCTAATTTTGTTGTTGAACCACGGTGGGTTTTTGCCGTCCCTCACAGTTTTACTCGGCACGTACCTGTCTAAAACGCATTTTACGATTGACTTGAACTTTTTCCATAAACACTCAACATTGTCAGTGTCAGAACATAAATTTTCGTTTTGATCTGTTAGGTAGTCTGAAATCTGCCTTCTATTACTCTTGCTAAACAGATAAACCTTCCTCTCTTTTTCTATATTCTTATTAACTTCCATATTCAGGGATGCTGCAACGGCCTTATGATCACTGATTCCCTGTTCTGCACTTACAGAGTCGAAAAGTTCGGGTCTGTTTGTTATCAGTAGGTCCAAGATGTTATCTCCACGAGTCGGTTATCTGTTTAATTGCTCGAGGTAATTTTCGGATAGTGCACTCAGTATAATGTCACTCAATGCTCTGTCCCTACCACCCGTCCTAAACATCAGTGTCCCAGTCTATATCTGGCAAATTGAAATCTCCACCTAAGACTATAACATGCTGAGAAAATTTATGTGAAATGTATTCCAAATTTTCTCTTAGTTGTATTGCCACTAATGCTGCTGAGTCGGGAGGTCGGTAAAAGGAGCCAACTATTAACCTAGCTCGGTTGTTGAGTGTAACCTCCACCCATAATAATTCACAGGAACTATCCACTTCTACCTCATTACAGGATAAACTACTACTAACAGCGACAAACACGCCACCACCGGTTGCATGCAATCTATCCTTTCTAAACACCATCTGTGCCTTTGTAAATATTTCGGCAGAATTTATCTCTGGCTTCAGCCAGCTTTCAGTACCTATAACGATTTCAGCTTTGGTGCTTTCTATCAGCGCTTGAAGTTCCGGTACTTTACCAATGCAGCTTTGACAGTTTACAATTACAATACCGATTGCTGCTTGGTTCCCGCATCTCCTGACTTTGCCCCGCACCCTTTGAGGCTGTTGCCCTTTCTGTACTTTCCCGAGGCCATCTAACCTAAAAAACCGCCCAGTCCACGCCACACAACCCCTGCTACCCGTGTAGCCGCTTGCTGCGTGTAGTGGACTCCTGACCTATCCAGCGGAACCCGAAACCCCACCACCCTATGCCGCAAGTCGAGGAAGCTGCAGCCCACACGTTCGCAGAACCGTGTCAGCCTCTGATTCAGACCCTCCACTCGGCTCTGTACCAAAGGTCCGCAGTCAGTCCTGTCGACGATGCTGCAGATGGTGAGCTCTGCTTTCATCCCGCTAGCGAGACTGGCAGTCTTCACCAAATCAGATAGCCGCCGGAAGCCAGAGAGGATTTCCTCCGATCCATAGCGACACACATCATTGGTGCCGACATGAGCGACCACCTGCAGATGGGTGCACCCTGTACCCTTCATGGCATCCGGAAGGACCCTTTCCACATCTGGAATGACTCCCCCCGGTATGCACACGGAGTGCACATTGGTTTTCTTCCACTCTCTTGCTGCCATATCCCTAAGGGTCCCATTACGCGCCTGACGTTGGAGCTCCCAACTACCAGTAAGCCCACCCTCTGCGACCGCCCGGATCTTGCAGACTGAGGGGCAACCTCTGGAACAGAACATGCAGCCATGTCCGGCCGAAGATCAGTATCAGCCTGGGACAGGGCCGGAAACCGGTTCGTCAGACAAACTGGAGAGGCTTTCCGTTCAGCCCTCCGGAATGTCTTTCGCCCCCTGTCACACCTCGAGACGACCTCCCACTCTACCACATGTGAGGGATCAGCCTCAATGTGGGCAGTATCCCAGGCAGCCACAGTCGTAGTCCGATGGGGGGATGCGTGGGACGAGCTGACCGTTCCCGACAAACCCCCATCCGTACCCCCACTGTGATGCCCATTGGCAACAGCCTCAAGCTGTGTGACCGAAGCCAACACTGCCTGAAGCTGGGAGCGAAGGGATTTCAACTCAGCCTGCATCCGAACACAGCAGTTGCAGTCCCTATCCATGCCAAAAACTGTTGTGCAAAGAACGTCTGAACTAATCTACAGAGAGCACAACCAATTCGACACAAAATTTAAACGGTTATTAAAATACACTCCTGGAAATTGAAATAAGAACACCGTGAATTCATTGTCCCAGGAAGGGGAAACTTTATTGACACATTCCTGGGGTCAGATACATCACATGATCACACTGACAGAACCACAGGCACATAGACACAGGCAACAGAGCATGCACAATGTCGCCACTAGTACAGTGTATATCCACCTTTCGCGGCAATGCAGGCTGCTATTCTCCCATGGAGACGATCGTAGAGATGCTGGATGTAGTCCTGTGGAACGGCTTGCCATGCCATTTCCACCTGACGCCTCAGTTGGACCAGCGTTCGTGCTGGACGTGCAGACCGCGTGAGACGACGCTTCATCCAGTCCCAAACATGCTCAATGGGGGACAGATCCGGAGAGCTTACTGGCCAGGGTAGTTGACTTACACCTTCTAGAGCACGTTGGGTGGCACGGGATACATGCGGACGTGCATTGTCCTGTTGGAACAGCAAGTTCCCTTGCCGGTCTAGGAATGGTAGAACGATGGGTTCGATGACGGTTTGGATGTACCGTGCACTATTCAGTGTCCCCTCGACGATCACCAGTGGTGTACGGCCAGTGTAGGAGATCGCTCCCCACACCATGATGCCGGGTGTTGGCCCTGTGTGCCTCGGTCGTATGCAGTCCTGATTGTGGCGCTCACCTGCACGGTGCCAAACACGCATACGACCATCATTGGCACCAAGGCAGAAGCGACTCTCATCGCTGAAGACGACACGTCTCCATTCGTCCCTCCATTCACGCCTGTCGCGACACCACTGGAGGCGGGCTGCACGATGTTGGGGCGTGAGCGGAAGACGGCCTAACGGTGTGCGGGACCGTAGCCCAGCTTCATGGAGACGGTTGCGAATGGTCCTCGCCGATACCCCAGGAGCAACAGTGTCCCTAATTTGCTGGGAAGTGGCGGTGCGGTCCCCTACGGCACTGCGTAGGATCCTACGGTCTTGGCGTGCATCCGTGCGTCGCTGCGGTCTGGTCCCAGGTCGACGGGCACGTGCACCGTCCGCCGACCACTGGCGACAACATCGATGTACTGTGGAGACCTCACGCCCCACGTGTTGAGCAATTCGGCGGTACGTCCACCCGGCCTCCCGCATGCCCACTATACGCCCTCGCTCAAAGTCCGTCAACTGCACATACGGTTCACGTCCACGCTGTCGCGGCATGCTACCAGTGTTAAAGACTGCGATGGAGCTCCGTATGCCACGGCAAACTGGCTGAAACTGACGGCGGCGGTGCACAAATGCTGCGCAGCTAGCGCCATTCGACGGCCAACACCGCGGTTCCTGGTGTGTCCGCTGTGCCGTGCGTGTGATCATTGCTTGTACAGCCCTCTCGCAGTGTCTGGAGCAAGTATGGTGGGTCTGACACACCGGTGTCAATGTGTTCTTTTTTCCATTTCCAGGAGTGTACAAGATTGCCTAATAGATGCAGTAATGCTGCTACTTGCGCATTGCTGACACACTGCTCGGCGGCGGAAGGAGACTACGCGATTTTACACTATTCAGGTACTAAAACGCGATGCTACACTCTCAAATACTATAATACGCCCGAAATTTATGAATTAAACAATGCAAGTACCAAAAACACGCAAAGGAATTAAGAATTAAACTATGTAACAAGTAAGTGAGCTAAGAGTATACGACTTGCTGCTGCAGCTGCTTATCCAACGGCGGCAGAGAGCACACTGTGGCCAAAACGGTTCTAGGCGCTTCAGTCCGGAACCGCGCTGCTACTGCGGTCGCAGGTTCGAAACCTGCCTCGGGCATGGATGTGTGTGATGTCCTTAGGTTAGATAGGTTTAAGTAGTTCTAAGTTCTAGGGGACTGATGACCACAGGTGTTAAATCCCACAGTGCTCAGAGCCATTTGAATTTTTGGTAGACCAGGAGAGACGACAGAACGTGAGGAGCGAGCAGTCAACATGGAGACACCCAGAGCACCGGATTCATCACTATCACCGATCCGACGTGCAGCTAGTGACGACAAGGACGATAAATAGATGGCTCAGAACAAGAGGGTTCAAGGCGCTCCTTGCGCTGACTACTGTTGATCAGTGTACACCAATGAGCGCGTTTGGAATGGTGTCTGGCACATTCGGCGTATAACATACGTGACTAGAGTAGCACTGTCGTCAGGTGATGAAACCTCGATGGCCAACCAAGACGTGTCGGGATACACCCCGGACAACGGTGGGGTACCAACCAGACATACGGCTAGACGACCAGGAGTAATGGTCTGCGGTGCCATTTCTTTTCGTACTAGGATCCCTTTGGATGTCCGCGACACCCTTACACCACAGCGCTACGTCGATGATATTCTATGCCTCAACATTTGTGGCAAGCACCCTGGGCTTAAATGTCAGTAAGATAATGCCCGTAACAAATGGCAAGAGTTTCTATTGCTTGTCTTTGAGCTAGCCAAACCCTGCCTTGGCCAGCAAAATTGTCGGATCTGTCCCCAACTGATAACGTTTGCAGCATTATGGGTAGGATCCCTCAAGCAGCTCGAGATTTTGGCCATCTAACGCAGCAGTTGGACAGAATTTCTGACGATAAGCCTCTGGAGGACACCCGAAAAACTTTATCAATCAAAACCAAACTGCATAACTGCTTGAATAAGGGCCAGAGGTGGACCAAAGAGGAATTGACTTTCATAATTAAAGAATGTCTTTCTCTTGAACAAATCATCCAACGTTTTACAATTGTAATCATGCCACCATGATGTGCTAAATACTGACGTGAGGATATATTAACAAGTTTTTTTCCAAAATAATGCTTAATTAACCAGATTTAGCCATGCCTGCAGAACAGTGGTTCTCATCCTAAGGGTAATTACTGGATATCGGACGGATCATGCTAATTGCCGTGGAGGCAGCACGGCTATCTTTCTCCGACGTTCGATCGTACAGACCTACCTCAGATAATCTCAATGGAGGCGACGGCAGTGACAGTACCTGCTGATCACAGCAGAAACACATTGGTTGCAGCGTACCTTAGCCTGCAGCGAACATTCGAAGAAGAGAATCTGCTTGCCATTTCCGATCTCTTTGACAAGATCCATTATGCGGAGATCCAAACGAGACGCAATTCGCTTGGAAGTCCCGGAGAAAGAGCCCGCGAGGCAATAGACTACATGTGCTGGAGGAACGCCTGGCTGCTAAACGACCCCACATATGCTTCCTCAAATCCAAACCAGCCGCCCTTCGTTCTGCACATTGTTGTGCGTAGAAACCTTCAACTCGACCCCCAGCGGAAGTCTATACATGATTTGACTTCTGAACATCACCCAGTGATTGGAAAACTAACCAAAGTATTGGATCGTGTACACTCACCAGCAAGAACGACCTCTAATTGGGGCCACTGCAAGGCATTTGTATACATCACATCTACCGATTTCCGTCCCATTCTGATAATTCCTTCATGGTGCCTCATATTTTAAGCTAGAGTGTATTTGAAGTAAAAATGCTGGTACGACGGCGTCTCATTAGGAGGGAAGTTTATTTCAGGGATGCTTAACAAAACTAGTTCTCGACTTCAGCGCTATACTGGGTTATAAAGACGATCCCGTTACATTAATTAAAGTAAATCAGCAGCGCCGGTATAGATATTACTTCACAACATGAAACACGGACGCCGCTATTATTTTCCGATGGTCATCTCTGGCTACGATTACAGCAGCTAGAGGAGACTAAACAAGTAATTGAAGATGCACTCGAAGACAATCAGTCGATAGACTTATTACCTCCTGACTGTGGTCATACGAATATCTAGCGCGCGAGGATAATGGCTGCGGAATAAAACATTACATTTACGTGAAGTATGAGAATTGTTATAGCCTGTTCATGTGTCATTTTCCGCTTCCTTGTTCTCGACCACATTGTTAGAATCCTCGGGGCTGAATCGAGGTCCGCCATTTGACAGTAATGATTGATCACTTCGTACGAAAAGTTACTCTTCACGGTACAGTCGATGTCTGGGTCATCAGAGACGATGTCCTAGCTCAGGTGTGTCTGGGCAAGTAGCGTGTTATTTGTCGTTTTCGGGACGAAACTTCCATTTGCCACAAGTGATTTAGAATCCGCTGTAAGCCATTATGAGTACTCATACCTTACCTATGCTCACCCAGAAAACCACTGCACCATCTTTATTACGTAACTCTCATTTCAAAAACAGAGAGAGAGAGAGAGACACCTATTATCAATGATTTTTTGTTTCTCGGCTGATTTCTATTCCGAGAATGAAGTTACGTTTGATGCAGCCAGTCACTGACTGAGAACAGCACGAGTAAACGTCGAAGCAAGAACTTTATTACTAGTTGTCCAACAGGTAGCTTCGCTTAGCCTGCACTTGTGAACTGTCAGCTTTTCTGAAGAACGGGGTACAGAAAGGGATGGCGCAAACATGCCGGAAACCAGGAGATGAGAAATCGTGCGTCTCGTCTGACAGTAAGAGAGAATTGCTTTATGGTATTTGGCAGGCAGATCTGTGAGATAGACATACAAGGCAGCGTCTGGCCAGCAGAGAGCGCTGGCTTTGGGTCATGCACGCTTCGGAGGTTAATTTAATACTGGCAGAAGGAATTAGACCTCTGAGCGGACGGGCCCTCGCCGGGTCGTGGGGCAGCGAAGCGCACCCGCAGCACCTGCTCTGCCCGCCCGCTTTTCCTTCCACAACTTTCGACATGCCACCTGGCACTTTGGTGCTGACGTTAATGAAGCCTTCTACTGGCCGTCCTGATCGAGGTTTGTAACTGTTATCGTGTCGCAACGCTGTAATTTGGGGCTTCAGCTTCTTGCAGATGTTACTTGCGTTTTTGTCGCTTCTCGTCTTGCTGATGCATCTTGAGCAATGCATCCTTGGGCAACTGGTCAACAGCCGGACCTACCGCGGCTGTCCATTAGTGAATTTGCCTCATGCAGTTCTTACAACAGAAATCAAACAGGACAAAGTGCAAGCGGGATTACACGAGTTCACCAAAACAATGGAAAAAGTGAAAGCAGATTGGTCCCAAGGAAGAAAAATTTGTAGTGAAAACTACATTTCCCCACGTACCAGTCACTATTTGAAGCTATGATCTGACACAATGAGTTTCGAAGCAAAACAATATATTTCCAAATATTTTACAGCCATATTTTAGATTCGGTTGATAAGTCATTGTGATCATGTAATAATTCTGTCGAAATTTAATATTGGTATATTGGCAAGAGATGCTGGTTACACAATACCAAGACTGCAGGCATTCAATGCGTCAACACCTCTGAAGATGTAACAACAAATTATGTCTCATATATATGATACATAAGTTCACTAATAGCTCATATCACATTATAATTCACATACAATATCCTTGTACATATCCGCAGAGAAAAAGTCTGTTTTCAATTAAAGCTCTACTTAGCCCTATGCTTCTTCTGGTATGAAATATTGCTCACAAATGAGTGAAAAATTTTCTGAATCCATTTATCTGGAGCACAAACCCAGGATTCCACGAAGAGTGTGGTACTACAGTTGCTCGGCAAAATTTAAGTGAGTAGATAAACATTCAAATGAAAAGTGCTTGATAGGAAAGACGATGGATGAAATCTGCTGAAAACTAGGAATAATTAATTAGCATTCGAAGGATCAGTATACACCGAGAGAGAGTTGAGGCCAATTGTTTGAATGTTGAATGTACTAGATAATGAGGAGACGAATAGATCAGCTCGACCTCTAGATAAGTGTCAATACTATTGCAAACGACAGAGCAAAGACTTAAAATTGAGAGACAGGAAGATAACCGGTATACCTATAGTCCCCTACCAAACACTTAAGTGTAGACTGCAGAGTAATCATGTAGACATATATTTTCATAACACGTGCATATTTCCTGTTTCAGCACCCAGTTTTCTCAATAAGTTCTTACGAAGTGAGTGTATAACGTAATGTCATTGATGATTCGTCAATTAAGCCTGAATGTTCGAACTGTAGGCACCCGTTGAACTTGTTTTACATTAATCTGGTTTGCATCTACACCTCCTTTCAAAACTTAATTTACATACTCAACGAGAGAAGAACTTGGAACGGCTTTTATAAGGCACTGTTATTGAATGCTTCCACATTATATGGCTACATACGGCACAAATGGAGACAGAAGTCTTCATAATAATGTAACAAATTTCCAATGGCCTTCTTACAGTGAATAATAATAATAATAATAATAACAATAATAATAGCTGCTACAAGTACAGACAACTGTACCGTAAGTCGCACTGCGTGGCCCCTGCCACCGGAGGTTTCGAGTCCTCCCTCGGGTATGGGTGTCTGTGTTTTTCTTAGTATAAGTTAGTTTAAGTAGTGTGTAAGTCTAGGGATCGATGACCTCAGCAGGTTGGTCCTATAGAACTTACCACAAATTTCCAATTTCTTTTTAAACTTGTTAATATATCATCACATCAGTATCTACCAGATGTGACATGCTGGCTAGTTACAGAGTTGTCACATTGCGTATTACGATTGAATTTCACTGGCGAAAATATCGTATTATTCCTCCAAGGATACAGTTGTTGAGCGACGCATGGATTCTGCCTCCTTTGTATACTCAAAACTGATTCTGAATGGCCCTAATTTTTCTGGCTTGAATGTTCCTACGGATTTCGTGTTTTGTTTAGTGCGTCTTCCATGATGTCGGTAGTTTATGAGTCTAAGCTTTGTTCTTTTATAGTTTTGAATTGTTTATCGAGAACAGTTATATCTTCCAATTTAAGTCACCATCACAGTTACGACAGATTATTTGATACCTTGACGTTATTTTCAAGTACACAATTTGCTCAGTACATTAAATGTGTCTAAATCCTGTTTGATACTATCCGACTTTTGTGTTGTTACTGAGCTACATCCAGAAAACGGTGAGGTAAGCTTTTCTGAGTGACTGGTGATAACTGTATTCTTCTTTGATTCCTTAAGTCAGTTCTTCCACGAGTATTCACCGTATATCTCACCAAAAGACCATGAAGATGAAATTAGAGAAAATCGAGCTCATATGGAAGCTTACGAACGATCGTTCGACCGTTCGCAAAAATGGGAACGAAGATCAATAACTTCCGACCTGTCGACGACAAAGTCATTAGAGACGGAACACAAGTTCTGATTATAAAAGGGTGGGGAGGAAAATCGGCCGATTATCGAAGGAACCGTCCCGTCATATACCTTAAGCGGCTTAGGGAGATCACGCCAGCGTTAATGGGCAGACGAGGACTTGAACTGTCGTCCTTCTGAATGGGAGTCCAGCTTGCCAACCACTGCGCCGCCTCGCTCGATGCGCACCATTCTCAACTGGATTACGAAAGGGGTGTCTTTGGTACACAAAGTTCACTCCGCTTCGAATCATACACTGGCTTGCAGAGTATAGATGTAGATGTAGTTTTACGTTGGATGTGAGTTACAGCTACTGTTTCCTAGATTTATTTATTTTTAAGGCTCCGTACCTCAATCGGTAAAAGCGGAGCACTTATAGAATCATTTTGTTGTCCGTCTGTTTCTTTGTCCGACTATTAAAGATCATCTTCCTCAAAACAGACAGACGCATGACGTTCAAATTTATGTCGTATCCTAAGGTTTATAGACCCCTGGTAGCGTAAAAACCTTAAGCTTCTAAGTTAATGCAATGAGAAAAGACAGAAACTTATGTCACATATTTTGAAAATCGCATACTCACTCGTGAAAACGTATAGAGTACTTACCGTTGATTTAGAGGCATTAAATTTGGCAGGAAGCAAGGTTTAACGGTATAAGTAAGGAAAAAATTGCGGAAAGTGTTAATATGTAATTATAAACACGCAAAAAGTATTTTTCGTCATTTGTTATCCAACTTTAAACTAGGAAGTAAATCATTCTCGGAAGTCTTGCAGTTTCTGGGACCGATATCCGGCCATTATCAATGTCGATAATAGGAAGTAAAAGTCGAGCTTCTCGATTCTCGGGATGGATGAACTGTCTGCATATGTAGTTAAGTTTTTACGGAGCCCTTAGAGCGCGAGTACTAACCGCACCGCCGCGCAGGATTAGGCGAGCGGTCTAAGGCGCTGCAGCCAGGGACTGTGCGGCTGGTCCCGGCGGTTCGAGTCCTCCCTCGTGCATGGGTGTGCGTGTGTTTGTCCTTAGGATAATTTAGGTTAAGTAGTGTGTAAGCTTAGGGACTGATGACCTTAACAGTTAAGTCCCTTAAGATTTCACACACACACTAATCGCACCTGCCCAATTTTTATTTTTATTCCTCTTAGCCTACATGATGGACTCACGCTGGAAGGGAATATTGTTGCTGTTGGGGTCAAAATAAATTTTCCTTAGAGACAAGAACGAAAAGCGTTCGACTGGCATTTAGTAACGACTCTTAACTAGTCTGAAAAAATTAATCACTATTTTTACCATTTAGTTTTAATCTGATACACTCCTGGACATTTAAATTCAACCATCATGAAGTCAGCAGACAACTAACGTCAAAGTGGCAAACAATATACAACATGATTGGGCTCGGGAATGAGTAGCATTTCACGGCAGCTACACAAACTATACATTCGTTGTATAGAAAATGTTTACGTAGCGAGTGTCTCCATGTTCAGTGTCGTTTAATTGCCGTTTTGTTTGTGAGAAGACAGTGTTATGCATCGTACTCCAAGGAGAAACGTTTAGCAGCACGTGTGAGAAGGCGGGAGTGACAGTATGGTGGATTATAGAACCTGCTGTTCCTCATTACACGATACAGCTCACAGCATTAATCGGAATCGCGCTACTCTCATCCGAGTAAGAAATCGAAGGGTTGAGGATTTCAGCGGCGTCGCGCGTAGAGCTCATGACTAAATTGTTGGAACAGCTCACGTCGCGCATATCCATTCGCGAAACGAATTTGTTTGTCGCGATTAAAGATATCCATACGAAGAGCGCGACGACGTCTTGAGTACCACGGACGGTCAACACGCGGACCTTGAGAGAGACGCAGGAGAAAAAAATGGTTCAAATGGCTCTGAGCACTATGGGACTTAACTTCTGAGGTCATCAGTCCCCTAGAACTTAGAACTACTTAAACCTAACTAACCTAAGGACATCACACACATCCATGTCCGAGGCAGGATTCGAACCTGCGACCGTAGCAGTCCCGCGGTTCCGGACTGCAGCGCCTAGAACCGCTAGACCACCGCGCCCGGCAGACGCAGGGGAGGCAGCTCGTCGTCTCTTCAGGCGAGCCCTGGTTCTGCATATTGCGTCACGATGGACGTGACCGCGTGTGGAGCCTCCGAGGAGTACGAGCGTTTGCATTTGTCACTGTCAGTGGACTTAACATCGGATGTGAAGATATCGAGCGCCATGGGATGTAACTTACACCGATGATCACCTATGGTTCGCATAGCCGATGATTCGGACAGTGCAAGTACTTTTGTGACGTGTTAACGATGGCTGCCTGTGCCGTGGTTTCGAGATCTCCGTGACTTCACTTTTCATCAAGTAACACAAGAGTGCATCGTCAGTGACGTCATCTACGAGGAGCGTTCAATAAGTAATGAAATATTTTTTTTTTTCTGAAAGCATGTTGGTTTTATTCGGGATTCACATACACCATACTATTCCCCAGTATTTTGGCTACAAAACCCTATTTTTCAATATAATCTCCGTTCAATGCGACAGGACTGCGACAGCTGAGTGGGAGTGTCGGTGTTCCCTCATGGTGCCACTCCACTGGTCGACGTCAGAGCCAACGTCTTGCTGCACCATAAACCTTCCCATCATCCACGTACTTCTTCCCGTGGAGTGCAACCTTGATTGGGCCGGACGGATAGAAGTCGGAAGGTGCGAGATCCGGTCTGTACGTCGGGTGAGGGGGACCAGTCGAAAGAAGTTTTATGAGCTCCTTTCGGGTGGGCAGACACGTATGAGACCTTGTGTTGTCATGTAGAAGGAGAAGTTCGTTTGCATTTTTGTGGCGACGAACCTGCTTAATTCGTTTCTTCAGTTTTCTGAGGATAACAAAATAGAGTTGACCGTTGCACCATAAGGGAGGACATCAAACAGAATAACCGCTTGAGAGTCACCATGACTTCACTGGCTGATGGTGCGACTTTGAGAGGTGCTGTGGCGCCACATCATGAATTACCGTTTTGTTTCTGGTTCGAAGTGATGAACCCATGTTTCATCGCCCGTACCAATATTCGACAAAACCCTGTCACGATCAGCCTCGTAACGCGCAAACAACACCGCACCAATGGTCGTACTTTGCTCTTAATGGTCTTCTGTAAGGCGCCGAGGAAGCCAGCTGTGTTTACCGCAACTGGTGGACGACTGTTTCAGCAGTATCAGCGAAGGCGTCCATTGAGCAGCGAGGTGCTTGATTGTGATCCGTCGAACTTCTCGAATGAGAATGTTCACACGTTCCAACATTCCAGGAGTCACAGCTGTGTGCGGCCCGCCGGAACGCGGGAGATCGGTCGGGTTTGTGCGACGTTCATGCCCAACCAATGAATCATCGTGCTTTTGTTCACTGCCAGGTCTCCGTAGACACTCTGAAAGGACCTATGAATATCTGCAATGCTCTGGTTTTCCAACAAAAGAAACTAAATGACAGCTCCTTGCTTGGAACGCACCTCCGTTACACACGCCATTTTGAAGGTTATGTATAGGGCCGCCACCTATGGGAAATTCATGAAACTATCTTCCACAACAAATTCCGCTTTGTCAACCGAAATTGGTCGAGACAAAAAGTGTTGCATTACTTATTGGATGACCCTCGTCTTTCGATGCCTAGGATGTTTGACTGTATACATTGGCAGCATGTTCACCAGACTGCTCACCCGATGAAGACATCGGGGTCATGGGCTGCCGAGAGACAGGTTCACCACATCTTGCCAGCCTCTGAAATCGATCAAATCTGGCGCAGAACTGAGGAGCGTGCCCCCCGTCGGAGGTTCGAGTCCTCCCTCGGGCATGTTTGTGTGTGAGTCGTCGTTACCATTAGCGTCGTTAGTTTAAGTTGGATTAAGTAGCGTGTAAGCTTAGGGAGCAATAACCTCAGCGGTTTGGTCCCATAAGACCTTACCACAAATTTAAATTTGAGAAGAGTGGAATAATGTGCACGTGTCTGTCAGCCATGCTCAGATCGAACTGAAGACCAGCCACATCAGAGCTGTTGCTGGTGCGAGAGAGGTTAGCTCTGTGCACTAAATCGAGCACCCTGCGAAACTTCAAACTGCCCACAAATATCGTCATGTATTGTTGATACTACATTGTCTACTGTCAGGAAGTAAAATTTAGTTACTTGCTATCCTTCCAGGTGATTCAATTTCAGAAGCCAGCAGTATATTTATTAATAACAACACATCCTGCATTAGGTCACCATTTCGGTTCTTTCTGATCAATGTAGTAAAGAATTTCTACTCTTCATCTTCCATCCATTCATCTGCCTACTTATCCTATCCACTTTCACGTCATTTTCACTATGGTTAAAACTACGTCTTCCACATCAGTTTGTTCCCTGATCAATTTGTTTGTTTCCATGCCTCTCCTCTCTCCTGATAATTCCCATAATTCCCAACATACACTGCCACCCCCCCCCCCCCAAAAAAAACTGATCACTGAACAACTTCCATATTCTGAATCATCTTGACGCCACGCCTGCTTCTATTAGCGAAACTGTCACTACACATGGTTCATAACTTTTCATGATCAGACAAACAGGAAATTCAGTTGCACTCCAGAATAGTTTCATTATTATTTTTATTTCGTTTGCTATAAATCCAGTCGTAGGTGTTACCACTTATCATCAATGGTAAATTATATTAGCACTTTCCTGGTTTTTATAACTCGAAAAGTAAACGGTATAAGAATATTTCGAATGAAAGAATATTTTCAAATAGGGGAATTCCATCCAAAGTTCACTGTATTGGATTCCGCGCGGACGAAACACAAAAAACCTATTTTGATAAAACAGAACTATCATCCTTCAGAAGAATTATCGGTGTCTAATATCCATTACAATCAAAAGATAAGATTACCATTTTAATTTACCACAACATACTGGCGTGAAACTAGTTAATCAGATACGGTAGCACTGAAAAGAAGAGCGAGGAAACATGACCTATGTGCCTTATCGAACACTAAACACAAAATAAAACCGATTATTAGAAATATGTGATACTATTTGTCGCATTGATTCATTATTTCTTGGTTTAATCAAAACTACAAAAAATTGTGACTTATTTGTTTGAACATTAGGAACTATTATTCATCATTTGTCACTATGAAAATAGCGAATTTTTTCGAATCTGTACTTCAGTTAGAGGTCCAACTCTGCTGGGGATATTGACTGATATCTGCTCTCGTCCAGGGGCAACTTCCTCGAAAGGGTCCAGCGTAGAGAGCAGCGTTGGCCACGCCGCAATGCTGCTGCCACCTACAACTCATTACAGCGCTGCTGCATGGCAGGAGAGAGGCCCAGCTGCGTGCTGTTCTGCAGCCTGGCGATGACGTGACGTATGGCCATAAAGTCAGGCCGCCATCAATCTCAGGAAGGCAGTTTGACTGCTCTGCTATACGTGACCTTGCTCGGAACACCACACCTTGCCCTTCTCGTCACAGCTGGCTGCTAGCTGTCTCTAATGGCTGTAGGGCGGACTTTTCGTCTGTCCAGAGGCTTCCTGCACGCTCTGTACCGCCAGGTACATCTACATCTACATCTACATGATCACTCTGCAATTCACATTTAAGTGCTTGGCAGAGGGTTCATCGAACCACAATCATACTATCTCTCTACCATTCTACTCCAGAACAGCGCGCGGGTAAAACGAACACCTAAACCTTTCTGTTCGAGCTCTGCGCAACAGCGAATCCTAGAATCATGCCAAAAATCGAATCTAATAACTAATAGCCCAACACTCTGACTGAGATACAAAGTACTCTATATTACCATTAACTGATTATTTGGCTTCATCCTGATAAAAAGTTATCACTGTCGTCTGCTACACAGCAGAAGGAAATAAATCGCCTTATAGTTAAAAATATAGGAATTTTTTAAATTATATACACACATCAAAGAAAGTTTTGCATCACCCCGTTTCCCAGAACTCCTGAAGGTAGACGTTGACTGTGGATACTGTACCATAGACACAGTCCCTCTGACTGTTCAGAGATGTCAGTAAACCCGCCCAAACATGTAAACAACTATGCATGGTTCAAATGGCTCTGAGCACTATGGGACTTAACTTCTGAGGTCATCAGTCCCGTAGACTTAGAACTACGTAAACCTAACTAACCTAAGGACATCGCAAATATCCACGCCCGAGGCAGGACTCGAACCTGCGACCTTAGCGGTCGCGCGGATCCAGACTGTAGCGCCTAGAACCACTCGGCCACTCCGGCCGGCCAACCATGCATGATCAAAGCCTATTACACGGAGGAAGTCAGACAGCCGATCAGTTCCAAGCATTCCACCAGGATGGAAGTACACAGCTCGTGCTGTCTGTAGTCCAACCATGCCTAGACGCTCAATAGAACGATTCGATCGCGTCCCCATTGTTATTTTGAGCCAGGAAGGGCTCTCCACAAGGGAAGTGTCCAGGCGTCTCGGAGTGAACCAAAGCGATGTTGGTCTCACATGGAGGAGATACAGAGAGACAGGAACCGTCGATGACATGCCTCGCTCAGGCCGCTCAAGGGTTACTACTGCAGTGGATGACCGCTACGTACGGATTATGGCTCGGAGGAACCCTGACAGCAACGCCACCACGTTGAGTAATGATTTTCGTGCAGCCAAAGGACGTTGTATTACGACTCAAACTGTGCGCAATAGGGTGCATGAAGTGCAACTTCATTCCCGACGACCATGGCGAGGTCATGCAGCTCTGTACAGATGGGCCCAACAACATGCCGCATGAACCACTTAGGATTAGCATCTCGTTCTCTTCACCGATGAGTGTCGCACGTGCCTTCAAGCAGACAATCGTCGGAGACGTGTTTGGAGGCAACGGGTTGCCTCGGGCTGAATGCCTTAGGCACACCGTACAGTGAGTGCAGCAAGGTGGTGGTTCCCTGCTGTTTTGGGCTGGCATTATGAGGGGCCAACGTACGCCGCTGGTGGTCATGGAAGGCGCCGTAACGGCTGTGCGATACGTGAATGCCATCGTCCGACCGATAGTGCAACCATATCGGCAGCATATTGGCGAGGCATTCGTCTTCACGGACGACAATTCGCGCCCTATCGTGCACATCTTGTAAATGACTTCCTTCAGGATAAGGGCTCGACTAGAGTGGCCAGCAGGTTCTCCAGACATGAACCCTATCGAACATGCCTGGGATAGATTGAAAAGGGCTGTTTATGGAGGACGTCACCCACCAACCACTCTGAGGGATCTACGCCGAATCGCCGTTGAGGAGTGGGACAATCTTGACCAACATTGCCTTGATTATCTTGTGGATAGTATGCCACGACGAATAAAGGCATGCATCAACGCAAGAGGAGGTGCTACTGGGTATTAAAGGCACCGGTGTGTACAGCAATCTGGACCACCAACTCTGAAGGTCTCGCTATATGCAGTGCAATGTGTAGTTTTCATGAGCAATAAAAAGGGTGGAAATGATTATGTTTATGTTGATCTCTATTCCAATTTTCTGTACAGGTTCCGGAAGTCTCAGAAAAGAAATGAAAAACTTTCTTTGATGAGTGTAGCTTTGGCACAGGTTATTATAAAACCTCTCTTCCTTTTCTCTGCCACTCGTACCTCCATATGCGGCACAAATGTTAGTTTATACACACATTGCCAGAGGAAAGAAGTGTGGCACCCAGAAGGTGAGGTAACTAAATCGTACTTCGCGAATTGAAAGGGTATGTAATGTTATTTCAGTGATTATAAAACCGAATCCTATTCACAAGATCTTGGCAGCACGATCCCATTTGTTGGTATGAAGTTGTATCCACTATTTCCTGAATGCACACAAAGAATCTGTTGGCACGGGTGTCACAAAGGTTTCTGTATGCTCTACAGAGGCAGGTTGGTCCACAATTACTGTATCTAGTCCTTGATATAGTATTCACAGGCACTAGGATTGGGTTGATGTCCGACCTGGTTCTACATGCTGTCGATTAGAGATAGACCTCGAGACTTTATTGACGAAAGAAGCACCTCAGCATCATACAGACAGCTCATGAAGACACGTGCTGTGTTTGTAAGCGCATTTTGCGATGGAAGAAAGATGCCGCGATACTAGCTCAGGCGGTAGAACACCTTCCCGAGAAAGGCAAAGGTCCCAAGTTCGAGTCTCGAACCGGCACAGAGCTTTTATATGCCAGAAAGTTTCATATCAACGCACACTCCGCTGTAGAACGAGAATTTCATTCTGGATACCGCGATATTGTCGCTTAAAGGGTAGCACATGATGCTGCACTACCATTGTGCTGTCAGAGTTCCCCCAGTCACTAACCATGGACTGAAGTCATACCCAGATGGTCCCCACACCGTTGTGCCTCTTGGTTCTCCAAAATATTGGAAGAATGGAACCTCCCCAGATCGCCGCCAATATCACCGGCAATGGTCACGTGGGGTAGAGGAGGACAGTGATTCACCGCTGAACACAACGCGACGCCATTCGTCAGTGGTCCACACTTCCCAGTCACGGAGCCCCTACAGATGCAGCCGTTTGTGTTGTGGTGCTAACGGCAGCCTATGCGTGGGGCGGCAGTTCCCTAGTTCGGCAGCTGATCGTCTGCGATTGATGGTACTGGAGGACACAGTGTTGCAGGGAGTCCATTACTTGATCTCGTATGGCAGTCGTAGATGTGAAGGGTTACGATGGGCAACGAGAAGACACCAACCAAAAGTGAAGAACCAATTACAATTCGTCGAAGAGATGATATGGAGGCAATGCAGGGGCACCCTGCAAGAACTCCGACCAACCATGGTAAGAGGGCGTATCCTGAAGAAGATGCTCTAGCGGCGGTGGTGCACATTACTGTGTACCCCATTTGTGGTTGTCAGACGAGACCTACTAGACCCTTCACGATGAGTATACTTGCTTCTACCTCTCCATGCTATCCAACGTCGTGGCACTGCCAATGCGAATGGCGCACAAATCTGGATACTGTACGATTCCACCAGCTGACCAAAAGGAGATCCATTACGTGTTACGATCCTCTTCAACTGCCGGCGGTCTCTGTCAGTCAATAGACGAGGTCTGCCTGTACGCTTTTGTGCTGTACATGTCTCTTCACGTTTCCACTTCACTATCACATCGGAAACATTGGACTTAGTGATGTTTAGGAGTGTGGAAATCTCGCGTAC
This sequence comes from Schistocerca cancellata, assembly GCF_023864275.1. Classification (NCBI taxonomy): domain Eukaryota; kingdom Metazoa; phylum Arthropoda; class Insecta; order Orthoptera; family Acrididae; genus Schistocerca; species Schistocerca cancellata. The sequence goes on along the minus strand of NC_064631.1, from coordinate 601,175,521 downwards.
AGACGTGTGACACATGTGGCACCAAATCACCTGACCACCTTCGAAGTCCGTGAGTCCCGCGAGAGCGCCCTATTCTGCTCTCTCACGATGTCTAATGACTTGTGAGGTCGCTGATATGGAGTGCCTGGCAGTAGGTGGCAGCACAACACACCTAATATGAAAGACCTATGTTTCTGGGGGTGTCCGGATACTTTCGATCGCGTAGTGCATACTCACATTTCCTTCTTTTCATTCCAGCACGAATACTATATTTCTTGGTGACTGCTACTTGCCCGCATCTCGTGGTCGTGTGGTAGCGTTCTCGCTTCCCACGCCCGGGTTCCCGGGTTCGATTCCCGGCGGGGTCAGGGATTTTCTCTGCCTCGTGATGGCTGGGTGTTGTGTGCTGTCCTTAGGTTAGTTAGGTTTAAGTAGTTCTAAGTTCTAGGGGACTGATGACCATAGATGTTAAGTCCCATAGTGCTCAGAACCATTTGAACCATTTTTTGACTGCTACTTAATGGCGTTTATGTGAAGGCAACTCCACAACGTCTTATAATCTCGATTTGCAGCAGATGTCACGCCACAGCACGTGAAAACATTGCGCACTGTATTTAGAATGACGGCATTCACACCAACCGTCGTCGGAACGCAACGGCGTGGAACGTCGGCGTCAAAGTTCCTGTGGAAGTAAGTAAGAGAACGGGTTGCAGCCGTCCGTTGACGACAAAAAATAAAGTTCTGGCCGCTCTTAATCACCTTTCAATAACTAATTTTATGCATTTGTGTCTTCTTAATTATTATTTTATTTGTTTCTTTATTTTTTTGACATCGCGAAAGTTGAATTATAACACTTTGCTAGTGTTCTATGAAAGAAATGTACAACATCAACTAAAACTCCTACATTACGCGTAAATAATGCAAAAATACTGAGAAGTATTTTACTCAGATTATTGTTTGAATAGTTAAAAACTGTGCTCCCGTGGGGGACATACACCATTGAGCCAAAATACGAGGGCGTGCTGAAATGTAATGCCTCCGAATTTTGTATGAGAAAACTATTGAAACTTTTTAAAGAAAAAAAAACTTTATTAACACTCTACACGTTTATTCTTCATGTCCACATATTTATTTCTCAATATAGTCACACTGACGACGAACGCATATCATCCAACGAGAGAACAGTTTGTTGATACCGTCACTGTAGAACGTTTGACTCTCTTGACGGAGCCACAACCTCAACTATGCTTGTACCACTTCATCACTATGAAAGTGGAGTCCTCGAAGGTGTTCTGTAAATCTGATCGGGCGAAGTTGGGACTGTGTTTGGAATGATCGATTAGAAAGAACCCCGGATGTCTGATTGTTGCAATGTCGCACTTCTCTTTGTATTGCCATGCCGAAGGATAGAGTGCTCAATATTTGGACGAACTCTTCGAATTCGTGCTTTCTGAAACTCGATTACAGCAGGCTCTGTCTCACGCACCCCACAGTTACGTTACACGCCGCCAGGCTACACACAACAATTTGGAGCCCTCTAGCGGCAGAGGGTTGCATCTTGCGTTAGTGAAGCGGGAAAGCCGACGCAGTAATATGCATGACATGTAACTGAGAAGAGAATAAAAAATTCGGTGGCATTACTTTTCAGCACGTCCTCATATTATGTCCACTGTTCACCTCGAAACTGAGGCACTACAGGCACGTGACGCTATAAGCGGAGTATATAAGCAGAACGGAGAGAGACTGGAGAATCATTTTGGGACGATGCGAGCCGATAACAGAGTAATACACTGACGCAAGAAAATCTGAAAAAGGGCAGACTTTTATGGCAGGGCGTCTGGGAAAGAGCATCCTGTAAAGGAAGAAGCTGCTTGGCTGTTCACGAGCTACTGTCGTGATCATTTGTCGAAAGTGGGTGAAGGCTGCTGAAGGGGACAAGGTGTTGGATGTCGATGTCTCCTCACAGGACACTCAGATCGGAAGCTTGCCCGCGTTCTGTGGCAAATCTGTCGATCGAGCACAATAGTTATGCAGGCCCAAGTGCTTCGGAACGCACCTTTTTGGGCACATTGTTGAACAAGGGCTCCGCAACATACGACCACTACGTGTTGTCATAGTGACGCAGTGGCATCGTCAGTTACGACTACATTGGGCATGGCCTTCGAGATTGGACCGTACGTCACTGGAAACGTGTCGCCTGGTGGTATGAATAATGTTTCTTGTTACACGAGTTCGAAAGTCGTGGTCCGACACGCAGTCATCCACGTGAATGGCTGCTAGAAACACGCAGCGCGCCACGGACACAGTGCTGTGGGGGCGGCATGGTGCTACGGAGATTTTTACCTAGTTTTAATGGGACATGTGGTAACAACCGAAGGCAATACGACAGCTGTGTACTACGTGAACCTTAATGTGGACCACTTGCATCGCATGATGCTTGACGCCTCTCTAGACGGCGACGGCGTCTTCCAGCACGGTAACTGTCCGCGCCACAAGGCGAGAATCGCGCTACAGTGATTTGAGGAGCATAATAGTGATCTCACGCTGATGTCTTGGCAACCAAATTCGGCTGATTTAAGCCCTATGGGGTACACCTGGGACGTTATCGGGAGCCATCTCCGCGCCCACATACCTACTGTCCGTAATTTACGGCCATTGCGTGCAATGTGCAAAGACATCCGGTGCCGCATAACTCCGGAAACATACCAGTCACTTGTCGGATCCAGTAACTTAACGTCCAGTTTCACGCCACGCAGTATCGTTGCTGCACTGCGTTCCAGAGGTGGACCAACATGCTATTACGCAAGCGTTGATGACGTTTTGTCTTATCAGTGTAGACACAATTATTATGTCGTAGTTTGAAAGAATATAAGACGTAAAGGATAAATCAGAGGGGCGAGGTATGTTGTCCTGTTCGTAAACTTCTATTTTCTCGGCGGAATTTTTTTTGTTTTTAAACGCCCAGCGACGAGCAAAATTTATCAAATGACCGTTGTCAAGAATATCCGTCATTAATTTTGCTTTTGGCATTAATAAATTCGATTGCTTTCATTGCTATTTCCTTCTTGGAGATGCCACAATCCGACTTTATCTGGTACTGTGGGTACGTGTGATATAATTTTTACCATTTTGTGTCATATTGGGTGCCACAGCCACAGATTTATTAAGAGTTAGTTTCATTTTCCATCTTTACCATCACAGGCAATTATTTCACATGATCTACTGATTTCTGATTCCAGCAATGTCCTATTTTCAAATGCTTGTTCATTACTTAGAAATTTCACAGTCAGCCCGTGTGGGTATATCCTGTGTACGACTAATTTAAATACACAGGGTATTTCAGAAGTCCTATTACAGACTTCCAGGGGTTGTGTAAGTAGGCTGTTTAGGTTTTTATATTGGTAACGCCACGTAGCGTTCTGTATGAAAATCACTGGCTGTGCTGTGTGCAGTCTGTGGCTAGTTGCATTGTAGTCTGCCATTGTAGTCTTGGGCAGCTGGATGTGAACAGCGAGTAGCGTTGCGCAGTTGGAGGTGAGCCGCCAGCAGTGGTGGATGTGGGGAGAGAAATGGCGGAGTTTTGAAATTTGTAAGACTGGATGTCATGAACTGCTATGTATATTATGATTTTTCAACACTATTAAGGTAAATACATTGTTTGTTCTATATCAAAATATTTCATTTGCTAACTATCCCTATCAGTAGTTAGTGCCTTCAGTAATTTGAATCTTTTATTTAGCTGGCAGTAGTGGCGCTCGCTGTATTGCAGTAGTTCGAGTAACGAAGATTTTTGGTGAGGTATATGATTTGTGAAAGGTATAGGTTAATGTTAGTCAGGGCCATTCTTTTGTAGGGATTTTTGAAAGTCAGATTGCGTTGTGCTAAAAATATTGTGTGTCAGTTTCAGCACAGTCATGTATAATTTTTCTAAGGGGACGTTTCAGTTGTAGAGGGGACTTCAGTAAATAAAATTTTGAGAAGGAATCCATGTACAAAAATATATCGTTTGGATACAAAATAGGTTCGTAGACCGGGTCACACTCAAATCTCCCGCTTCACGACACGCACCCAAACTGAGACAAGGGCGCCTTAGTCAGGCGCTGTTGTAATTGTAACATCACACACCATTTTCGTACGACTACAGTAAAGACTGCGAGACACTACTACGTTGGCAACCAGGAGGGTTAGCTGTGGTGCTCCACGAGCTCTCTGTTTCGAAGAAGACGCCCTTCGTCATGTAGAAGAGAACCCGACGACAACTGCTCAAACTATTGCCCGTCCATTGGGCTCCTGTAGAGCGCACTTGTCACAGTTGATTTGCATCAGCTTTGGGCGTAGGCGAAGCGGAAGAATTAAAAGTTAGCCGACCTTCGGATTGGTGCTACATCCAAACATTACATTTCCGGGCGTGGGTTCCTTGTCAAAACTTTGTATTCTAAATCCACTTCTATAGGAAGCAGCAACAGGAATTGTCGAATTCACTGTATGACTGCTGTTGTAGAAGACAAACTTACTCGTCAACTATTTAAATAGCACTGCTATCGTAGTGGAATACATTGGGATACATACACTCCTGGAAATGGAAAAAAGAACACATTGACACCGGTGTGTCAGACCCACCATACTTGCTCCGGACACTGCGAGAGGGCTGTACAAGCAATGATCACACGCACGGCACAGCGGACACACCAGGAACCGCGGTGTTGGCCGTCGAATGGCGCTAGCTGCGCAGCATTTGTGCACCGCCGCCGTCAGTGTCAGCCAGTTTGCCGTGGCATACGGAGCTCCATCGCAGTCTTTAACACTGGTAGCATGCCGCGACAGCGTGGACGTGAACGGTATGTGCAGTTGACGGACTTTGAGCGAGGGCGTATAGTGGGCATGCGGGAGGCCGGGTGGACGTACCGCCGAATTGCTCAACACGTGGGGCGTGAGGTCTCCACAGTACATCGATGTTGTCGCCAGTGGTCGGCGGAAGGTGCACGTGCCCGTCGACCTGGGACCGGACCGCAGCGACGCACGGATGCACGCCAAGACCGTAGGATCCTACGCAGTGCCGTAGGGGACCGCACCGCCACTTCCCAGCAAATTAGGGACACTGTTGCTCCTGGGGCATCGGCGAGGACCATTCGCAACCGTCTCCATGAAGCTGGGCTACGGTCCCGCACACCGTTAGGCCGTCTTCCGCTCACGCCCCAACATCGTGCAGCCCGCCTCCAGTGGTGTCGCGACAGGCGTGAACGGAGGGACGAATGGGGACGTGTCGTCTTCAGCGATGAGAGTCGCTTCTGCCTTGGTGCCAATGATGGTCGTATGCGTGTTTGGCGCCGTGCAGGTGAGCGCCACAATCAGGACTGCATACGACCGAGGCACACAGGGCCAACACCCGGCATCATGGTGTGGGGAGCGATCTCCTACACTGGCCGTACACCACTGGTGATCGTCGAGGGGACACTGAATAGTGCACGGTACATCCAAACCGTCATCGAACCCATCGTTCTACCATTCCTAGACCGGCAAAGGAACTTGCTGTTCCAACAGGACAATGCACGTCCGCATGTATCCCGTGCCACCCAACGTGCTCTAGAAGGTGTAACTCAACTACCCTGGCCAGCAAGATCTCCGGATCTGTCCCCCATTGAGCATGTTTGGGACTGGATGAAGCGTCATCTCACGCGGTCTGCACGTCCAGCACGAACGCTGGTCCAACTGAGGCGCCAGGTGGAAATGGCATGGCAAGCCGTTCCACAGGACTACATCCAGCATCTCTACGATCGTCTCCATGGGAGAATAGCAGCCTGCATTGCTGCGAAAGGTGGATATACACTGTACTAGTGCCGACATTGTGCATGCTCTGTTGCCTGTGTCTATGTGCCTGTGGTTCTGTCAGTGTGATCATGTGATATATCTGACCCCAGGAATGTGTCAATAAAGTTTCCCCTTCCTGGGACGATGAATTCACGGTGTTCTTATTTCAATTTCCAGGAGTGTACATATGTATAAGAACTGAAGAAGTATTCAAATGAAATTAGCTTTCCAACATGTCAGATCAATGAAATTGTGGAATAAATGACTTCACTGATAATGTAGCCATTCGTACTCTGCTATCGGACGAGAAGTTAAGTTGAGAGTCGGTATAGTGCGAACGCACCACCATCTGGCAAGGAATGGCGTCTCGATGACGTAAGATGTTTAGGTGCGTGGCCTGCATCGTCACCGTTTCACTAATTGTGCAGTCTTCTACCCGTAGAGGAATGTGAAAGAATATATATATATATATATATATATATATATATATATATATATATATATATATATATATGTGTGTGTGTGTGTGTGTGTGTGTGTGTGTGTGTGTGTGTGTCTTTGTTTGGAACTAGTCCGAGAGTGCAGATACCGTAACAGCGCATTAGTGTTGCCTGAGACGCAATTGGCATGCAAGCATCTGCATTTGAACGCGTGAGGCAGTCTTACAATTCGTGGGGATCATTTGCAACCTTTCTTGTAGCCCACATGACAGGGTGTTGACCGGTAGAATCAATTGAAAAACGTGCTACATGATACGAGATAGACAGTCTGTAACGTGTGAAATATGTATTTTCAGGCAAATGGTCAATAGCCGTTAATTGTATCATCTTTCCAGACATCTACTTCCACAATTCTTCCCATTATTCTAATCTATCTGTATTTGTAGTGTATCATTTTCTATCTTTGGTCACCGTGTTGCAAATACTTATTCACTGAAAGTACACAAAAGTTGTGAAGCGCAATTTACAATTTAAACAAGCTTAATGTCTGCCTATATGCGTTTGAAAAACACTCCCTCCATTGACCACATTCGGGCAAGGAAGCGACGTGTTGGTACCGGAAATGCGGATATTTCCAGTGCGAATTCAAGCGCGTTTAGTACGAAAAAGAACTGCGTGTACTTGTTTCTGACCACTGAAAGTGCGAGCAGAAAAAGAAACGCGTAACGCTGCTCAACGGCATGTTGCCAATTCATGCCAAGGTCGAGTTTGGCGCCTTGCTACCTTGCACCGCGAATGGCCAATTACATTCGATGGAACCGCGAGCGCGCCGCTCAAGGCGACGCAGAGAGCTGTGTGGCCATTGTCAGCTATTCACATTACTGTGTTCTCTTCTTAGTAGCATTTTGTGTTATTAAATTGCCAAGGAGAAGGCTAACCAAAGACTGCGTTTTATTGGCAGGACACTTAGAAAATGTAACAGATCTAAAGAGACTGCCTACACTACGTTTGTCCGTCCTCTTTTAGAATACTACTGCGCGGTATGGGATCCTTACTAGATAGGACTGACGGAGTACATCGAAAAAGTTCAAAGAAGCGTATCACGCTTTGTATTATCGCAAAACGTGGGAGAGAGTGTCACTGAAATGATACAGGATTTGGGCTGGACATTATTAAAAGAAAGGCGTTTTCTGTTGCGACGGAATCTTCTCACGAAATTCAAATCACCAACTTTCTACCCTGAATGCGAAAGTATTTTGTTGACATCGACCTACATAGGGAGAAATGATCACCACGATAAAATAAGAGAAATCAGAGGTCTTACGGAAAGGTGTAAGTTGAAATGTATGTGCTAAGGTCTGATCAGGGTAGCTCCAGAAAATAGTCGGTAGTTGCCAACCGCAAGGTGGAACGAGTATAATATCTTTGAGTAGGAAGATCTTTGATGGTTAAGGGAGCCGGACGTGCGTAGTAAAAAACCGGAGAGTCGCAGGTAGGTACCCGGAGGAAGCAGACGTGTGGTGACAGCGTTAAGGTAGGTCGCTGCCCCTGACCAAACTTTAGCACGTAAATGAGAGAAGATATATAAATATTTCAAATTGGTTTTTGTTAGATAATGTTCAGACTTAGGATTTGTATGTCCAAGGTTTGACGCAGTAAAAGTTTTGTAAAATTTTTTGTAAGAGTGATTCGTGCTACGAAAACATTTGAAATAGTAGGTTTTGTGTATGACTTAAAATTCTAACAATATATATATTGAGATCAACATTGTGTTTAAATCTAACAGCCTGAATCATAATCCACATCCTATGCTTGTATTGAATATGAAAATGAGTAGTAAACTAAAGTTACCCACCAATGAAAGAACCAAGTAAACATCAGGGCCAAAAGTTAATTTTCCAGTACCATCTTAATGCCATTGCACAAACGGCATTACTCTCTTAAATTTTATTGCTGAGTCAAATACATGTTGCATTTCTGGAAAAATGGAGGAATGCAAGAAACAAGTTCACAGACGCAGTCAAATGGCTCTGAGCACTATGGGACTTAACATTTATGGTCATCAGTCCCCTAGAACTTTGAACTACTTATACCTAACTAACCTAAGGAAAACACACAACACCCAGTAATCACGAGGCAGAGAAAATCCCTGACCCCGCCGGGAATAGACGCAGTCACATGCAGGTTTGCTGAATAATTAATTTAGAACGATCTTATCACTGATACTTTCACAGAATGAAAGGATATAATTTTGGTTGGATACTTTCAAAGTGTTCGTTCTTTCCGCGCTACACGAGATTGGAATAATAGAGAATTGTGAAGCTGGTGCGATGAACCCTGTGCCAGGCAATTGAATGTGATTTGCAGAGTATCCATGTAGATGTAGATGTAGACGTAGACTGGCAGTGGATTAGCCCACTGACAGCAGTCCACTAGACAAATACAGTCAATCAACAAAGGACAGTACTTACACAGCACCTGAATGGACCATCCTAGACTATTGTAAGTGTGTGGGACCTGTGGTACCTGTACCAAAGAGGAGTAAGAGTTGATATTGAAGATATACAACAAAGGACAGCACGAAATGTTCACACGTTTGTTTGAGCCACAAGAGAGCGTCGCGGAAGTGCTGAAAAACTGAACTGTCAGAAGTTTCAAGACAGAGGCAAACTGTTACGTGAAAGGAAGGGAGGAAGATTAGAGTTTAACATCCCGCCAACAGGTGAAAAAAAATATTACAAAATACATGTGTAGTTGATGAATTCAGTTACATTGTAAAGTCCCACATGTATTGTTTTCGCAGAGAATATTAGAATAAATCATGCCGCGCAATCTTCTCGCGCTCCATACGTAAATTGAACGGGGAGAAACACTAGTAATTGGAACAATGGGACGTGTCGTCTGCATACAGTTTGTAGTGGTATGCAGAGATGTGGATGCAAGATCTTTAATGAAGCAGACTGGATAGCTCAGCGCCTCTAAATCGATCGAAAAACCTCTTGGTGGGCATGATAATTCCCAGCGGCATCTACCTACTGTCAAGCTTACCATAAAAAATCCTTACTACTTAGCTTCTACGAGTAATATGTGGTTTTCTTTAAGCTGTATTCGGTAAACATGGATGACCTCACAAGCCAACGACGAAAATAGCATGTGCGAGTTCATGTAAGCTATGTTATCGTTCGAAACATCATCATGAACTTGACAAATAGGGTCCTTGTTCTTATTACATTTTGAACGATTGTTACAGGCGTCTGTGTAAATTCTCTTTGGAGAAAATTTGCATTCGTTGTATAACTCATACAAACAATAGGAGATCAATAAAGAAATTTTGAGTAACCATTTTGAGATGACAACAGCATGAATGTGAAAAAATTCCAGAACCACAGTGCTACACAAGCACGTGCACGCAGGAAACACACAAAGACATGTTTCGAAGGCTTTGGGTCAAACATCTAGGACTAATAAATTACATCACGTTGAACAACTTTTGTTACACGCAAAATGTTCGCCGGCGCTAGGCGTCCCCCTGTACTGCTTAGACTACCGAGAGGCGGCAAGGCGCAGGGAATCTGTGGCGTGCGTACTCAATGTGGAGACCTTTGCTCCCCGTGAAAACGGGTACGCCGAGCTATTTAAAGTTCCTGTTCCTGCAGCAAATCACTATCAGTTACTTGGATAGATAGTACACAGCACACCGAGTTAGCAGACAATGCTAGTTCGGTGAAATCTCGTCGTTCCAGTCCCAGCGAGTATTAAAGGACGCCTGGTGTCACCCCAGGAACACCATGTATATGAATCGAGTGTCTTTTCCTGTGGAGTTTCGGGAGATATCAAAATTTCGCTTTCATAGTGTGTAGCTGGAGTAAACCCATACAAATAATGCTCATCACGTCCTCCTTGCGGCGTCCTGTGTAACGGAGAGAGACAGTTTGTGTCCCATTACAAGCAAAATAATTTTTAGACCGAAATTTTACACGCCCACTCGATAGAGCGGGGACAGATTAGTCTAGGGTGATATTCGTTTTACCGACATGTATTAGCAGGGCCAGTAAAACACGAGCAATAACCAGTATCCCAGAAGCGAGAGCACGGCTCTGGCCCGCGATGTCTGCTACCGTCACACAGCAGTGCTGCTCAGTCGCTGCTGCAGTACTAGTTATTCGTCGTGTTCTATTGTCCATGTTAAAACATATCGGTAAAACGAATATCACCCTAGACTAATCTGGGACCACTCTACCGAGTGGGGGTGTAAAATTTCGGTCTAAAAATAATTTTGTTTGTAATGAGAAACAAATCAATGCTTTCCGAAGACAATAGGTGTCAAATAAGAGACATTATGAGAGATCTTTTTTTTTTTGGGGGGGGGGGGGCGGGGGGCTGACTCCAGCTACACATTGCAAACACGAAATTGTAGACATCTGCGGAAATGCTCGTGACAACTCTTAGGACAGACACTCTGTAGATATTCTTACACACAGGGTGTGACAGGAGCCGGCCGGTGTGGCCGAGCGGTTCTAGGAGCTTTAGTCTGGAACCGCGATACCGCTACGGTTGCAGGTTCGAATCCTGTCTCGGGCATGGATGTGTGTGACGTCCTTACGTTAGTTAGGTATAAGTAGTTCTGAGTTCTAGGGGACTGATGTCCACAGATGTTAAGTCCCATAGTGCTCAGAGCCATTTGAACCATTTGAGCCATTTGGGTGTGACGGATGTGCAGAAATTTCTATTGGTGACTAGGACGGACCACTGAACAACATTACGTCAGTATTTACGTCATTTTCAGACTAATAATTGTACCTATTACAATTTGTATGTTTTTAGGTTGGTTAGTACCTCCAAGTATGTTTGACTAGAGCATGCCATTAATACTTATTTTATTTTCCCCTGGGCAACAGGTCAGGTGTAGAACTGTGGAGTGTGAATGCAAAACGGTTAGTCTATACTTAAAGGGGTAGTCCACTCAGTATTGCAGAAAATCTCAGGTCGTAAAGTTTGTGACGTGTTTGTGGAAAGATCGTTCGACATAGAGGAGAAATAACCAATACATAAACGAGTGTATATATTTATCCTGTTTCCTACTGAGTTTTTCGGCAGATAACTGACGAATGCCATAACTAAAAATCCCCTCCCAAAAGTTCTCAATTGCGAATCCGTATGTTTCGAAAGCGTATAAATATATGTTGCGACCAGTTAATGACTGACCCGTCATTCTTCAGAAATTAACCGAGCCACAGGAGGGTCTTTGGAGCAGTTATTCTTTCACCCTGAAACGAAACACGTACGGCTAAATAGCAACAGCACATGAACAGGAATGTTTCCTTTCTATACAGTGCAGCACACTAATCAACACTCCGAAACACCTCTTTCTCATGTTTCAAGTTATTGTAACAACCATCTACACCCCAAAAAAGGAAAGTAAAACAATAACATGTTCAGGGAAACAGTACATATAAAGTGACCAAGTATGACAAATATTCAGTGAGATCTCGGAGACAAACTTACAAGTCACAGGTGGGTAGCGCCTCCCCTCGTCCAGATCTCCAAAGCGAGTCGTCATACTGGCTCTCCCAGAACACGTCGGCGTTTCCCAAGGTGTGAGAGACCATCGCACGAACTCCACGGTTGTTGATCATGATCCTTAGACTGCCGCTCCGGTTAGTCGCGCGGTCAGGGGCGCCTTGCTACGGTTCGCGCGGCTCCTGCCGTAGTAGGTTCCACTCATCCCTCAGGCATGGGTGTGTGTGTTGTCCTTAGTTAAGTTATTTTAAGTTACATTAAGTAGTATGTAAGCCCAGGGACCGATGGCCTCAACAGCTTGATCCCATAGGAGCTTACGACAAATTTTTCAAAATTTTCCTTGGACTGAATAATCTTTATATTATCTGACATTAAGTGAAGGCGTACTAGAATATCTACAGACCTTAGCGATACAGAAGGATAACACCATGCATCTTATGTACGTAATTCAGGAAGTGGATGAGCTGCATCACTGGTGAACTTTCTGTGGGTTCCATCGCACCAAAACCTCCAACATAACGCGTATATACTCCTTCTTGCAATGGGACCCAACGCTCAAGGCACACTCATCCCGATTTATATGCATCTGATCGCTGATTGAGTGATAGGGAGGCCATAAAACGCGCGGAAAGAAGACTGGGGAAGAAACACGATGCCATAGGCGGCGTCACTACAGTGATCTACAGCCGGTTCCCCTCCTCTCAGAAGGTAAAGGTTCATTGAACTGAGAACCGTCAAACGAGTTCTAGCAACAGTCATGAGGATCATTTTCTCTTGCGAAAACTTCGTGACCTACACAAGATAAACGTTTACTAAGTGCTATAAGCTGTTTGAATGCACTAGAATCCATTTGCTATATTCATCAAAAGCCAGTAACATTAATTAAAAAGTTGTGTGGGGTATCGGTCTATTCCTGAATGGACCTGAAGAATCCTTAATAAAATTCATTACAAGAAGAACATAAAAATTAATGCTACTGTCAATATCTTCCTTCGAACGGGCAGAATTTACTCATTCATAGCATCCTTGAACATACAATCACGTTTGTGAGCACACCAATCTTCAATCTCGGTAATGCTTAGTTACTGTAATATTTACTTTCCAAAGTGAATGGCGTCATACGTGCGCGCGTCGCTGTCTGCATCTACACCAATCCGACACGAACTTAGCACTAAATTAGTCATTCTCTTAAGCCAGATTTTCCACGCTTGCGGTGTGTGTACTTAAAATGATAGTGGTTCTTCATTTCGTTTGACCTCCGGCGTAGAGGGGAACGCGGAGAAGCCATTATGCTGCCTCTTGGGCTATTTCATCTTTCCAGAAGAATCTAATCTGCCGCCTTTAATTTGGCCGCTGGAAAACCTGAACTGCTAGTCGACTTTGCGGAATTAGTGTCAGGGGTATGTGATAAATCAAGAAGAGACTTTTCGCTTGAATTAGACACGCTAAACGGATTCTGTCGCTTTGAGAGACACACGTCAGTCTCATTTGCAATATGGTGTCATCCAGCGGTACATGCTCTGCAACAATTTCTTGAAATAATAATGAGGGGATTATATTTTAATTCCGATGTAACGTTGCTTACGTATGCAAAGAATGATCAGAATATTCAGTAATAAATGGTAGACATAGGTAGCTTAAATTGTGCTTTACTGGGTTAGGAGCGCAGTGAAAATAAAAATATCTAACTGCAGATACTAAATCATGCTGAGGTTCCCATTTTCTTCCTTATAAATATCATGACATATTTTTCGAGGCCGGTATCCTGTCATTCTATGACGACAATGAGAAAGTAATTCTAACATTATAACGATATCACACTCGGCAAAATCGCCAGAATAGGAACCTTGACATTCAAAATAACGAACATTATAATACACCAAAAACCGCAATAGGTATAGAAATGCACCAATAAAACATGGATATTACTACGGATTGAGGAAGATTAGCATTCATCTTCCCATCGACGACATCAGGATATAAGGGGCACAAGCTGGTGAGGGAAACCGAAGCTGTCATTTTTCCGGGGGAACTTTTCTCACATTTGCCTCAAGAGGATTAAGGAAACTACGGGAAACCTAAATCTAGATGGCTGTATCGGAAATGAAACGTTTTTTTTTCTTTTTTTTTTCGAATGCGGCCCGTAGTACTAATTCGCCGTCAGAGGCGTATTGAGAAACATATCCCACTTCAGACAATATTGTTTAGGTCACTTTTACTGCTTTACTAGAAGAGGATTACGTCAATCCGGCTGCATTGTGTATGTAACTAAAAAGCACATATCTGCAGTAGCGGTCATGTGGTGGTATCAGTTATAAGTTATAGACTTGACTGTTAGCAGCTCGTAATAAAAAACATTGTGTCAGTACGGCAACATCTGCCGTTCTGGAGTTCTTTAGCGAAATTTATCTTCTGGATTCTGAAAACAGATTATTAAGGCAAGAAAAAAAAGGTTCAAATGGCTTTGAGCACTATGGGACTTAACATCTGGGGTTATCAGTCCCCTAGAACTTAGAACTACTTAAACCTAACTAACCTAAGGACTTCACACACATCCATGCCCGAGGCAGGATTCGAACCTGCGACCGTTGCGGTCGCGTGGTTCCAGATTGAAGCGCCTAGAACCGCTTGGCCACAGCGGCCGGCATTAAGGCAACAGAAATGCTTACTGGCCTTATAGTTTTCCCAACATGACAAGCGGTTTTCATGGAACTAGTGACTGACCTGCAGGCATTATTTCTCTCATTAACCTCATCCAGGGGCATTAGTGCAAGGGCTCATGGTTTCTCACTGCCACCATCGTGAAAGGATGAAAGAACAATGTATAAATGCAGATACGAGATTTTACTTTGACTTGTGACTTACCAAATCCTTATGGACACAAATGTTTTTACATAGGATAGCATGACTGACGTTATACGCATCACGTAGTACACGCGCCACTATCACTCAGAGAGCTACTTTTGTTGGATAGCCGTCAAATATACAAATTGTAAAAACCCTTTGGTGAATGAAATACCGGCGTGCTAAACTCATTCACGGAAGAATACAGCATGTAAACAGAACGGGAGCTCCCCTACGTTAATCATAACCACGAATATCACACTGCTACTAATTTTGCTTTAGAAAACAAGGGATACTGGTTTTATTAATATGCCTCACTCCGTCTACAGGCCACAAGTGGCCCATCGGACCATCCGACCGCCGTGTCATCCTCAGAGGAGGATGCAGATAGGAGGGGCGTGGGGTCAGCACACCGCTCTGGCGGTCGTTATGATGGTATTCTTGACCGAATCCGCTGCTATTCGGTCGAGTAGCTCCTCAATTGGCATCACGAGGCTGAGTGCACCCCGAAAAATGGCAACAACGCAAGGCGGCCTGGATGGTCACCCATCCAAGTGCCGGCCAAGCCCGTCACCGCTTAATTGCGGTGATCTCACGGGAACCGGTGTACCCACTGCGGCAAGGCCGTTGCATTAATATGCCTCACCAAGATGTAAATAAGGAAACTCATTAGCTTGTACTTCAAGAGTAGACATATTGAGAAATATTGTGTACAGTTGTCAGTATTACCCCATAAATACGGACTGTAACCTGCCTTCAGCTATTACCCTCTTTCTTTCTCAGTATAATTCAATGCGGCCTAGCTCAAAAGCACACACAGTCAGACACAAGCAAAGGCACTCCAGTACTGCTCAAATAGAACTACATGAAGAAGAACGCTTTGTTTCTCCTCAAACCTGCAATGCACGTGGGTCACTTCAGCTCCCTCAGTTCTCATTGGTCGAGGCCTCTCTCGACTCAGAGACCCTAGGGAAGATAAGCTAATGTAGGCTAGCAGATGTAGCAGACGATCAGTGGGTGCAGATCTGACACCAAAGATTGGTCGCGAGTAGCAGAAAAGCAAGAACATTACGTGCGGACTTTGGTAAGTTATAATAGAAAAATTTCATGACTTGGAGACTGTTCTGGGAATAGTATTGTGAATATTTAGCTTTTAGCTTTCATAAGTTTTCAAAAAATCATCAAAGTCATGTTTAGAATATGGGGCAAAAGCGATTAAAATACCATTCTGAAATTCCGATATTTTCTGTACTTTTTCTTTCCAGAACTTCTGTGTAAGAAGAGAATGTTTTAACATGGTAGGAAATTATCGAACGAGGATGAGACTAATGTTAAAAATAGTACTATAATGTGTAAGGAGATAATTTAAAATCACTAGCACAGATACAAAATTAGTATTTACCGCAATTGTTCGTCACGATTTATAGCTTCTAAATTTCAGAGAATCAAGTCAAAGACTTGAGTGATGTCTTCCGACAGTGTTTATGAGCGTATTCTACACCTAGATCCACAGTTTACCTGTGCTTAGAGCTGGGGTATATAGACAGCCTAGATGCCGAGTGTTTATGTACCGTGCGCGTATGGTGATCGACATGACAGTAACAGACGAGCAAGTCAAAGAATAACAATTTCATACCGTATTATGAAGAATATACAGGGTGAGTCACCTAACATTACCGCTGGACATATTTCGTAAACCACATCAAATACTGACGAATCGAGTCCACAGACCGAACGTGAGGAGAGGGGCTAGTGTAATTGGTTAATACAAACCATAAAAAAATGCACGGAAGTATGTTTTTAACACAAACCTAGGTTTTTTTAAATGGAACCCCGTTTGTTTTGTTAGCACATCTGAACATATAAACAAATACGTAATCAGTGCCGTTTGTTGCATTGTAAAATGTTAATTACATCCGGAGATATTGTAACCTAAAGTTGACGCTTGAGTACCACTCCTCCGCTGTTCGATCGTGTGTATCGGAGAGCACCGAATTACGTAGGGATCCACAGGGAACGGTGATGGACCTTAGGTACAGAAGAGACTGGAACAGCACATTACGTCCAAATGCTAACACCTTTTTATTGGTCTTTTTCACTGACGAACATGTACATTACCATGAGGGGTGAGGTACACGTTCGACCGGAGTTTCATAGGACGTGGAGGACGCATAAATTGGCCAGCCCGTTCCCCTGACCTTACACCTCTGGACTTCTTTCTGTGGGGTACGTTAAAGGAGAATGTGTACCGTGATGTGCCTACAACCCCAGAAGATATGAAACAACGTATTGTGGCAGCCTGCGGCGACATTACACCAGATGTACTGCGGCGTGTACGACGTTCATTACGCGAGAGATTGCAATTGTGTGCAGCAAATTATTGCCACCACATTGAACATCTATTGGCCTGACATGTCGGGACACACCCTATTCCACTCCGTAATTGAAAACGGAAACCACGTGTGTACGTGTACCTCACCCCTCATGGTAATGTACATGTGCGTCAGTGAAAAAGACCAATAAAAAGGTGTTAGCATTTGGACGTAATGTACTGTTCAAGTCTCTTCTGTACCTAAGGTCCATCACCGTTCCCTTTGGATCCCTACGTAATTCGATGCTCTCCGATACACACGATCGAACAGCGGAGGAGTGGTACTCAAGCGTCAACTTTAGGTTACAATATCTCCGGATGTAATTAACATTTTACAATGCAACAAACGGCACTGATTACGTATTTGTTTATATGTGCTAACAAAACTAACGGGGTTCCATTTAAAAAAAAACCTAGGTTTGTGTTAAAAAACATACTTCCGTGCATTTTTTTATGGTTTGTATTAACCAATTACACTAGCCCCTCTCCTCACGTTCGGTCTGTGGAATCGGTTCGTCAGTATTTGATGTGCTTTACGAAATATATCCAGCGGTAACGTTAGGTGACTCACCCTGTATAGTGATTCCGAGCATACTGTATTTGGGCGACACGTGCTAGAGTGCACTGTCAATGGAGGTATGTCACTTCGTAACTTTGTAAAGATGGTGTTTGTTGTTGTGTGTGCAAAAAGATCGTTGTAATCGTGAGCGATGGTGTTAATCCATTGAACTCCCAGTCAGCATGTCCGTTGCTAATACAGAATACGTTCCTAAAATGCCCGCCACAAGAGGACTCCGAACCGGTGGCGTCTGAGATAACAACATTCACACGAACGCAGCAAAGAGCATGTTGATAGGTAACACATCATGTCGTTACTGGACATGTCTCGCTTATCTTCGGCTGGAAAGGTGGCTACCTATTTCCTGGCCTGTCATACCATATAAGAGGCATCCATGTGGAGAGCCGTGACTTGAGTATCAACAATGGATCCAAACCTATTACGTACTGTGCGTATCGCTAGCAGCATACACTACCTGTGGGAAGCTGAGCGCAGCTATAAGTTCGTGCTCTTGACACCGTCGTACGCCAATGCTTTTAATATGGCAATGCTACCAGTCACTTTGTGTACAGAGTCACGAAGCTTTTTTCACAATGCAACGACACAATCTCTCCATTTGGTAGCTTTTTGGTTTAATTTATCGTCTATTGAGGACATACGGAATAATTTTTTCTGTCAAAGTTACTGAAACGTGCACTGCAGAAATTAAAACCTTTGTCAGTGGACTTGAATTGAAATAATATCTCATACGCACATAAAAAACTTTAATGATCCTCCACGTTGTGGGTTGAAGTGTTGGCTAGCAAATATTATTTGCTTTCAGTCCCCAGTCCATTTTGCAACAAAAAAAAAAACTACATTCACTCAAGAGCAATAGACGCGTGAAATTTCAAACATTAGCTTATCACAGTTTTCCTGTAGTTACTGACGCTAAGGAAAGATTAAAAGATAGTAAATTATATCACGTTAAATTGTAGAAGAAGTAAAGGGGTTGATTTCCTTATATGTCAAGCATAAGAAACTTATATAAAAATTACAAGTGAGTGAATGAAAGAAATATGACAGTAAACAGTCAAAAGAGTATATGCACAATAAACGAATCTTTAGTTTTTAACAGAATTTTCGTGAAGTAATGGACATTTAACCAAATATATCTAACATTTTTCTTTGGTGACTTAACTGCGAGAATTGTAAAGGCCTCTATGTTTAATGTAGAAATTTTGTAAGAAAACGTTTTCAAAATTAAGAAAGAACTAATAATGAATTTGGCCTCTTTTAAGGACTGTAAACAAACCAATAATTCTTCAAACAGATATAGAGGCCTGTGTACACTAACATATTGAGACAATATCGAATATTATTATGTTTCTCATTCTCAAATACTGGGTAATATAGTCTTGGTAAATTGCGCATTATGAGTTAAGCTACCTCAAGACATAAACATATTTTGCGACCTTCACAACTGACTTATTGTGTTAAACGTTTAATGTATGATTATATCTGTTAATGAGTACACTATGACAGCATTTTAAATTTTTTGGGTGAAGTACTGAAAGTCAAATTTTGATGTCCTTGGAAGTCGTAAAATAGGCAACCGGCCACTGATAAGAGTGGCGGGGTTTAGTCGTTCAGAGTATAGATTAGTTAATCGAGGAGTTAAAGCTGTCTAACATTTACAACATTGTTACATATGAGTCGTCAAAAGGTAAGGATAACCTTTTATACAATATCGAGCGATTTTCTATAGACATTGTGGACGGACTGTCGGACACGCAGCAAGTCAGTGTACATAGACAGTCTATATAATTTGTCTCGCGTACACACTTGAATGCCTTGTTCCTCGATATTTGCTAAATATGGTTGACCTTTCTAGGATCGTGCCTTGTACAGTGACGATAATGGAAAGTGAAACAAATCGAAAGAGAAGACTTTGATGGACAAGAGAATTGTTTGCGGAGGAACTTCTGTCCGGTAGTAATTTACATTCGGCTTTGGAAGTTGAAGACTGAATGTTTTTTTTCCAACATCACTCAATGATATTTATAGTAATTTTTATGCCAGCATGTTTGATAAGCAAATACTTGCTGTTGCGATATTTTATATTCTGAATTACTAACTTCCCACAGACAAGATGCCCCGGAAAATCCTCAGTCTGGTGCAAAACTTTCTCCGTTGGCCACATCTTTATCGCGATATTTAACAATAGGAAAAACAAAAATAGTGAAACACCGATGAACTGTTCCCACGGCAAAAAGGGAGTAACTGAAGGCTATGTACTAATCCATACACATCACAAAATGTTGCTCGACTTTGCCAAAGAATTTTCTTACGTCACCCACTTTGGGCGGGAGCCAAACGTTTTGCGATTTCGTTGCAAAACTGTGTCTATAGACAAAAAAGTCTCAATTGTCTATTAACGAAACTGTTCGATTGTCTGTAGACACTGTCTAGATATAAAATTCGCTCAACTTTGTGTACAAGTGCGTACAAAGGCGAAACCCTCAAAATCCAGTAAAGGAAACAGCAAAAGGAAGTAAAGGAAACAAAGCGAACTACCTTAAAAAAAGAGTTAAACGAATCTTTAACGGTTTTTCCCCGTTAATCAAAGAGGCAAAAGGTAAACATGATTTACCACACGAACTCTAACCCAAGCAACAGTAAAATTAAGAATAACGCAAAAGAAAGCAAATTACGATCAACTAGCAACAACCTTCGGAGTGATACAGTGACTACGAGGAAGATAATATTTTTGGTCAGAAAATAGTAGCATCCGAAGTCCTGAGGACATTCAACGAAACGGGAAGGAAGATTAGGGCTTAATGCCCCGTCGACGGTGCTGTCACTAGAGATGGAAGATAGGTTAGGGTGCGGTGGTGCAGGGAAGGAAACAATTTTTACTCTCTTAAAGGAACCATCCAAGCACTTACCTTAAGAAAATTAGGGAAACCGGAAGACTTAGATCTGGGCGGCCGGTCGGGAATTTGAACCATGGAAAAACAGAGAGAGACGCCGTCCATGTAAACAGTACCGTAGGAAAAATATGGATAGCTCATTAAAAAAACTTTGGGAATGTGCAAGTATTCAGATGAAAGGATAATGTATTTCATAAAATCGTGTAAAAAGGTGTAACTATGGTGGAGCTGACCACAGCAGTAAAAGGTATGAGAAAACAGAAAGCAGCGGGCCTAGACGATACCAGTATATGCTGATTAAGAATGAGATAAAACTGTACATAACTGAATGTGTGTTACAAGCAGGATTTTAACAAAAGCTAAAAAAATCTCAAAACTGAACTAAATATGCGAGATAGATGGAAAGACTGAATGTATTAGCTGCATAAGTAAATTTTTCTTGATACAAATTACAAACGATGTACCAGAATTCTTAGAAACAAAGTGAAAATAATAGCAGAAAATGTAGTTTAAGAGCAACAATGGCAGTGTGTCTCTTCATGTTTTCGCTGTGCAATGGCAGTTCCATTAAATTTCACGCGCTCAAACGCATGAATTCCACTCCTTCTGCTAACATTTCGGCCGTATTCCCTTCGGCCATCTTCATTGTGTGTCCTTCAGCCCATTCTGAAGGTATCTGGACGGTATATGGTCGAAGCATTGGAAGACTAAGGGGAATTTACGCTGCTGCATGCCAGAAATTTAGGGGAACAACAAATGGGTTTTAGAACCTGTCGTCCCGCGAGTGATGCAATATTCCTTTTATGTCAGGTCATTGAACAGCAAAAGTAATTTATCCAAGTAATATACTTAGCTTTCATAGACTTCGACAAACTCTTACACAGTTTTATTTGTGAAGAGGTATAGAATAGTAGCAAACACTGAGAATTCTTCTTATACGTTGTATTATCAATTAAAAGTACTGAGGGACTGACGATTACTTGCAGATCTGTTGGGAGGGGCTTAGCATGTCCTTGATGCCTGGCCAGAAAAGTTTCTCCTTGAAGAATACGTGCACACATGCAACAGTGTTAGTAAAACGGAGGGGTTTGCTATTAAGTGAAGAAAATTTGGATTCAGGTGACAGGAACTATGCGAAACGACATCTCCTGAGGAATCGCACTTACGAAAATTATTGTACCGCTGGGACTTCGATGCGCTACTTCTGGACAAGACATGTTCGCAGGATTAACCGACCTGTAAAAAGTGTCCGAAAATGTCAAATGGTTCAAAATTCTGAGAGCAATACGGGTAAGCTATAGGGAAAGACGTGTAATATACGATATTCACTCTACAGGAAACAAGAGGCAACAAGAAGACTGGAAAAATAAGAACAAAGTGCTCGGATTTAAGAGGTTGTAAGCCAGGGATGTAATCTTTCGCCGCTACTGTTCAATCTACACATCGAAGGAGCGATGAGAGATATTAAAGAAAGGTTCAAGAACGGGATTAAAATTCGTGCTGAAAGAATGACAGTGATAAGATTCGCTGATGACATTTCTATCCTCAATGAAAGTGAAGAAAAATTACAGGTTTTGTTGAATGGAATGAACAGTTTAATGAGTGCAGACTGAGACTGAGTCGAAGAAATACGAAAATATGAAAAGTATCATAAATGAGAACAGCGAGAAAGCTAACATTAGAATTTATGATCACGAAGTAGATGAAGCTAAAGAATTCTTCTACCAAGGGAGCAAAATAAACAATGATGGACGGGGCAAGGAGGGCATCAAAAGCAGGCTAGCGCTGATAAAAAAGGCATTCCTGGGCAAGAGAAGTCTACTAATATCATACAAAGGTCTTAATTTGCGCAAGAAATTTCTGATAATATATGTTTAGACTGCAGCGTTGTATGTAGTGAAACATGGGAAAAGAATCGAAGCATTTGAAATGTCGTGCTACAGAAGAATGTTGAAAACTAGGTGGGCTAACAAGGCAAGAAATGAAGGGATTCTCCGCAGAATCGGGGTGGAAAGAAATATGTGGGAAACACTGACAATGAAAAGGGACAGGATGATAGGACATCTGTCAACACATCAGGGAAAACTCCCATCACACTAGAAGGAGCTACAGAGGGTAAAATCTGTAGAGGAAGGCAGAGATTGGAATACATCCAGTAAGCAATTGAGAGCATAGTTTGCCCCTGCTACAGTGAGATTATGAGAGGAGAGAAGAGGAATTTGTGGCAGGCCGCAATAAACCAGTCAGGAGAGCAAGAAAAAAAAATCTGGTTACGTGAGTTAGTGACTTAGGCTGCGTTGCGACTGTGAATTCAGAAGCTGCAGGTGAGTTGCACGCGGTTGTTGGTCTAGTTCCGGGGGACATCGTAACGTGAGTGTCCCACGCAAATAACACGACACAGAGCTACAAGCTCAGAATTTTTCGACTCTCGTGTGTCCTAGTTTGACACGGGCAGTGCACGCAGCGGCAAGTTACTGCGACCACTGCGCACGTGAGAATGTGCTGTACGGCGGTACCGGTACCTATGCCGACAAGACCAGTGGCAGCTGCAGCTGCAGCTGAGGCGCCGCCGCTGTCTAATTAATTGCCGAAACGCACGTTCCTCCGTCCGCCATATGGCGAGGGAGCCCGTCTAACAAGCAGAGTGGGTTCTGCTCGAGCTGCAGGCAGCGCAGCGGGCCAGCGAGAGGCACCCGGGCCGCGGTTCTCTTGTCTGCACCGCGCCCAAAGGAGCCACCGCGGCGGTGCTGGGCAGCCGTTGCTAGGCCTGCTCTCATGTTACGCAAACCGTCGTAATGTATTACGCCAGAGGAGGAAAAATGAAGCTCTAATATTCAGCACTGGGCTTAAGGACCTAAGCTTTCTCCGACATTTATTAGTGGAAGTGACTACTTTTCCTCGGACCTGTAAGTGTACGGTGAAATTGGTAATGAAAGCTCATGCGTGGTTGTTTCTGAATATAGAATGACAGGAAAGGCGAAGGCGAAATCCAAGGGGTCTTTCTAGCCCAAGTAGCACCATGGTTGGCCATGGTGAAGCCGAGGGAAGCCCGGAGAAATAGTTCAAATGGCTCTGAGCACTATGGGACTTAACTTCTGAGGTCATCAGTCCCCTACACTTAGAACTACTTAACCTAACTAACCTAAGGACATCACACACATCCATGCCCGAGGCAGAATTCGAACTTGACCGTAGCGGTCGCGCTGTTCCACACTGTAGCGCCTAGAACCTCTCGGCCACACCGGCCGGCGACGTCACGCACATCCATGCCCGAGGCAGTATTCGAATCTGCGACCGTAGAGGTCCCGCGGTTCCAGACTGTAGCGCCTAGTACCGCTCGAAGCCGGGAGAAACATGGGGGGGGGGGGGGGGGGGGGGGAGGGGTGCGCAGTAGCAGTGGGAGCTTAACGCCTCCAAATAACAAATGCGAGTTACACATGTCGAGACTACGGATCCACAATGACTCTTCTACAATGATGAATAAGCTGTATGGAAACAACCTGACAGATTAAAAAGCTTGTTCAAATTGGAACTGAATCCGCATCGGTGCCTTTTGGAGGCAGTGTTCTACCGAACTAGAGCACGGAATGACATTCTGGGGTTCCTCAACGTAGAGATCGCTGTTGAAGGTCTCTAGTTCGGACGAGCATCACTAGGGCAGGAATTTATTGAAGGAACCATTCACCCGAAATAACCTAACGAAACCAGGTACGGCTAGCAAGGAATCTAACCCCCGTTTCTTTCGAGGAGGGGGAAGAGGGGGGTATTAGTGTTTAACGTCCCGTCACCAGTGACGTCATTACAGACGGAGTACAAGCTCGGATTACAGAAGGATGGGAAAACTAAATCGACCGTGGGCTTTCGAAGGAACAATCCCCAGCCGCGCGGACTGGCCTGCGCGGTTTGAGGCGTCATGTCACGGACTGCGCGGCCCCTTCCACAGGAGGTTCGAGTCCTCCCTCGGACATGGGTGTGTGTGTTGTTCTTTGTGATATCGATAGCTACGATGCCACAGCGTAGGTGCATGTTCTCAGGTTGGCACTACGGCACCGACACCGACGTAGGCGCCCTCTAGCCGGCGCTGTGCAGCTCTACGAGCGCCACTCCGTATTCTGCCCATTTGATTCCGAGTTGACGACCAAGCAACATTGTTTCAATTTCATAGTGGGCGAGCCACTACAGATTTTGCCTTTGTAACTTGATGTACAGCTTCGCACCTACGTGCTCATCTCAGCCCAGTTAAGTACTATTGATGCATTCAAGTCATTGTGTAGTGCCGGCCGAAGTGGCGGAGCGGTTCTAGGCGCTACAGTCTGGAACCGCGCGACCGCTACGGTCGCACGTTCGAATCCTGCCTCGGGCATGGATGTGTGTGACGTCCTTAGGTTAGTTAGGTTTAAGTAGTTCTACGTTCTAGGGGACTGATGACCTCAGAAGTTAAGTCCCATAGTGCTCAGAGCCATTTGAACCATTGTGTGGTGATATAGTAAAACCACTTTTAAGTGCAGTACCAAGTGTTCTACCTCACCTGCTCCTCCTAGCTTTCTACATTCGGCCTACCCTTCAGTTTTCAGGAGCAGACCCACGCGCCGCTTTCCAGGAGGGATACAAAATTCTTAGCATAAGTTACTTTAAGTTAAAGTAGTGTGTAAGTCTAGGGATCGATGACCTCAGCAATTTGGTCCCTTGGGAATTCACACACATTTGAACACTTTTGAAACCATCCCCGCATTTGCCTGAAGCTATTTAGGGAAATCTCGGAAACGCTAAATCAGGACGTCCGAACGCAGATTTGAACCTTCATCTTCTCGAACGCGAGTGCCGTGTGCTAACCAGATATTTTTCTTTCTTTCGAATACCAGTCCTTTGGTTTAACTAGTTCCTGACCTCCCTACGTACCTGTGTAAGTAGGCTGTTTATATTTTCTTATTGGCAACGTTACGTAGCGCTCTGTATGAAAATCACTGGCTATGCTGTGTGCAGTCTGTGGCTAGTTAGCATTGTTGTCTGCCATTGTAGTGTTGGGCAGCTGGATGTTAACAGCGCGTAGAGTTGCGCAGTTGGAGGTGAGCCGCCAGCAGTGGTGGATGTGAGGAGAGAGATGGCGGAGTTTTGAAATTTGTAATATTGGATATCATGAGTGGGTCTGCATCTTTGATGACCCACCAGTACCATTATTTCTGCAAGGACTGCAGTGGGTCTGCACCTCTGGTGGCCCACCAATACCGTAATCTCTACCAGGACTACAGTGGGTCTGCTCTGTGATGACCTACCTACCAATATTCTTCAAAACGTCGAATGACTCTGCTGTGGGTTTGCTCTGTTGTGGCCCATTACCTGTCAGCATGTCAAGAGTCAGCACTGTCTTTCCGTTGGAAGGACAACACTACTTCTTCAAGACTGCATGGAAATCCACTACTTCCGTGTGCATTGTCTTTTACTGCTCAGACTTTGAGAAAAGAAACGGTAGTTTTACTGTCATGAATGATCAGGACTGTCTTTATGGACTGTGAGAAAATTTTAGCTTTTGACCAACATTGTATTAATACGTGTGTGCATTTGATATCTTTGTTATTGTAATTATGAAAAATTTTATCAAATCATTATTGGCCACTGCCCAAAACAATTTGTAAACTTTATTGTGGGGAGCATGGGGGCTATGTAAGTAGGCTGTTTATATTTTCTTATTGGCAACGTTACGTAGCGCTCTGTATGAAAATCACTGGCTGTGCTGTGTGCAGTCTGTGGCTAGTTAGCATTGTTGACTGCCATTGTAGTGTTGGGCAGCTGAATGTTAACAGCGCGTAGCGTTGCGCAGTTGGAGGTGAGCCGCCAGCAGTGGTGGATGTGAGGAGAGAGATGGCGGAGTTTTGAAATTTGTAATACTGGATATCATGAACTGCTATATACATTATGACTTTTGAACAATATTGAGGTAAATACATTGTTTGTTCTCTATTAAAGTCTTTCATTTGCTAACTATGCCTATTAGTAGTTAGTGCCTTCCGTAGTTTGAATCTTTTATTTAGCTGGCAGTAGCGGCGCTCGCTGTATTGCAGTAGTTCGAGTAACGAAGATTTTTGGTGAGGTAAGTGATTTGTGAAACGTATAGGTTAATGTTAGTCAGCGCCATTCTTTTGTAGGGATTTTTGAAAGTCAGATTGCGTTGCGCTAGAAATATTGTGTGTCAGTTTAAGCACAGTCATGTACAATTTTTCATAAGGGGACGTTACACCTGTATTCGCTTCCCGCCATGGCGCCATGTTTTCAGTCTGTTATCACGGTTGTGTAGTCATTTCACGGTACTTCATGAAGTTAAATTCTTGTGGAATACTGAAACATTCGACACGAGAGTCACGCAGAGTAACTTGTCTGCTTACTAACTTCTGACAGGCCCCAATCGGAGACAGCAAAGCTCTGCTAGTGTGACGTAATGCGAGCTCAGCCCCAGACAACAAACCCAGCTGACAGCCTCTGCCCGTGCAGTCCATTAGTAATGGCGCCGTCCTTTCACATTCCGCTTTCTGCTCCACCCAGCCGCACCGTCGGGCCATATGACAAGAAATGCCTCTATGCTGGCACTGTCAGCCGCCAGAACAGAATGAGCAATCAACTAAAGGGCGCCGCGGCCGACACTCGTCTTATTGGATCCTAACAGCTAAAGCATGTTCCTGAGAGCCACTCAGCCCCTGGCGCTTCAAGTGACCAATAACAGCGGGAATAATTAGTCCTGAATAAATCTCACGCACTCCAATAGTCGACAGGAGCTCTCTTGCTCTTGGTATTCAAAGGACTAAACTCAGATTCGTGTTTTGTCGGACACCTAATTACTTCCGCTGATTGCGGAGTTAAAACGTCTGTACGAGTGAAGTACAGATGTTAACTGATCCTTCCGACGCTGCTTCGTAGAATAAATTCATGCTTATAAATTGATTTTCATACAGTAAACGCGATTATTTTAAACAGAAATGCGTATTTCCTTGTAAAATTTTTTAACTAATCTACTACGATTACCTGGTAAAAATTTATCGCTAGTGTTACTACTTATGCAAAAGAACAATAAAACTTATTTTCTCTATATAGCCGCAAAATGCGTACAATTCAGATTTTAAACGACCTCGAACAAAATAGTCTATCAGTCATAGAGTTCCTGTTTTCATATACTTCACCTGCGATATGTGATAAATCTTGAGCAAAATAGCTTTTTCCATTCTCTGAACGTCTAATGAATGCACCTGGTTATGTAAATTTAAACTGTGAAAGCAGCCCGCACAATATAAAAACTGAGAGCTTAGACTGATCCATAATGTGTCCTGCGTAGCTAATTGTAGGTACGAATAGAAAACTTGGAAAAGCACTGGCGATATTACCTTCAGTTGTTCATGTAGAAAAATAATTCTTGTAGGAATTCCACTTTTTCTTTCGCTACAATCACTTCCCTATTAGAGCATTTTAAAGAATTCCAACAGTACACACGATTTAACAGGACAAGTCTTTATGGCTGGATATTTCTAGTTCAAACAAACTGGATTTTTTTACGTCAATGAAGCGAAAACGTGAACGTACTGCAATAACATGCAGTTTAGAAATGCGATCACATTTTGTGTGGCAGTCAGTCAACTAGATTTTACCGTGTGACGCCTACAGGTATGTACGTAGACTGGCATGGCTTATGATCTTTTGAGGATTTTTCTCCACTACGTAATTTAAATTAAACGTAAGAATAATGAGCTAAACGTAGAGGTACTGCAGAGATTAGTGGAAGGGAGCCGAAAAGACAAGCCTATGCAGAACTCTGATCCCTGGAGAAACAATTTCAGGAGACATTTGTTAAAGCTTGATGTAAAACTTAACTGAGCAATGTAGAAAGCAACAGAAGCGAAAAATCGTAGCAGAAAAAAGACTGTAATACTTAGAGCTCAATAATGAGAAGGATGGGTGGAAGAATGAAGACATTTGCGCCGAACAGCCAGCTTTACTTGTTTCACAAATGAAATGCTGTTTCACTGTATTCACTTTCACCGTCGTTGCAACTGTCGTTCCTCCGGTTTGGGACGAAGAGATATAAAGTAGTGTGGAGCGTGTCTGATGCCTTTCAGCTGTCAGCTGTGTGGGAAATGATTTTTGAAGTCATATAGTGAAAAGAGTATAAATTGCATTTTATTTCGTGGCTTGAACCTAACGCAATTATCGCTCACTACAAACCGTATTTATTTGCTTGTTTATGCATATTGTACACCTGGCACGGTTTAGAGCCATCAGGCTCTTCCTTATGGTTAAAGAGACATTCTCAGTGAGTCAGCATTATAATTTGTGTAGCACGTGAGCAATAAATAATAACAACAACAACAAAAATAGTAATAATAATGACGACAATCTGTGTAGTAATGAACACGTGGAGTGTGAGTGACTGGAAGACTTCCGAAGTAATAGAACCTATTACGTTGTCCACGACGGCGAGTGTTCATCAGTATAGTAAGCAGTACCCCAGAGAGTTGTGATACGACAGCTATAATTGTCTATGTATATAAACACGTGGAGCACGTGCTGATCTCACGGCGGACTTCTAGACTGAGCCACACACAACTGATTTCATCAAAGTGTACGGTCCTGAAGATGGCGTTGACGCAATCCCGAAACAAGTAGCGAAGTAAATAAAAAATCTTAAGTACAGCTGCAGTAATTTCATTTTTAATAAAAATTAGACCATCTGTGTCCCACCTTCATCCAGCTTAAATATGGATGTACGAAGATCTCATGTTTTCTAGATGATTTATGCGTATCTGTGAAGACACAGCGCACTGGATTTGGGACTGACAGGGCAGAGAATGTATCGAAAGGAGGGGAATTTTTTCCTTAAGGCTAGGCTGGAGCATCAGTTGTTTATTTTGACGGAAGTCAGGATACGAGGGCCACGCGAAGAGGATAGCAGATCACTTTTATGGTTTGCTGACAATAATGGCCTGGCCTTGTGAGCAGCTTTCTAATTTCAGAGAAGCTCTGATGCAAGGCCAGTCGCTGACCGGGAAAATGCGCCATTGATAAAATTGTCAGCGAAGGCACGAAACGGAGCTGAAATGACAGTTTTTATATGTAGGAGACTATTGTGTAATCCAATTGGCCTTCAATAAGGACGCGCTGTTTTGGTGGGATTTTGTGAGGTTGCAGGAACGCTGCTACTGAGTGGCGGTGTATGCATTTTCAGCTATTGGTGGGCACAGACGGT
Source organism: Schistocerca cancellata (assembly GCF_023864275.1). Taxonomy (NCBI): domain Eukaryota; kingdom Metazoa; phylum Arthropoda; class Insecta; order Orthoptera; family Acrididae; genus Schistocerca; species Schistocerca cancellata. Next base: position 601,145,862 of record NC_064631.1, on the reverse strand, counting down.
CTGCCGGGATGAGTCAGCTCGACATAAGATTCTGTAGTAAATATTTAAGGTTGGTGGATGGATGCGAAAGGCAGGGGATCAGAGTCTATGGCCAGAGGCGCCGGAGAACAGTTCGAACAACGGCGGCTATCTACGCTGCTGGTGGTGAATAATTAAGGTGAGTATAATTAGCAGCACCGACGTGATAGGCCATTTTCTTGCTCCGCACTAGCAGAAATCAGTATGATCAACTGTCTCAGCTCCAGCTTTTCTGTGTGAATGAATGAGTTTTTCGGTTTCTATTTGGTCGACAGTAACTGTTTTTCGCTTGTCACTAACAAGATTCACGAGTAATATCCAGATCACAAGAACTAGCAAAGTATTTCACATTCCATTAATGATCTGCGTGAGTAATTATGTTTTTATTGGATAAAGTACTGTGTTAATCGAGAGGCTTTGTGTTAAAGGACTACAATCGATAGTAAATAACTTATCTACTCAAACCTCCAGTTTAGGATCCATAGCTAGGGGCATTTAACAATTTGCGTTACTGGTATCCATCAAAGTTGTGCACACTAATTTATAGCTCGGATCTTAAGAGATCTTAATTAGCATTCTGGGTCAGGGCAACATTACACACACAGGGAGTTTCACAGGCCTACGCGCCATGTCAGACCTCGCGCCGAACCCAATGCTTGTCCGCCGTTTTGCTCATGTTGATGCGTCCACTTCTACTCCGTACTGCAGACCCCAAGTTCATCGGGTAAGCGACAGTCCACAGCCAGTCTCTAGCGTCTGTGCAGACCCCGCTTTTCGGCGACTAACTCTCGGAGCCAATGACTCTGGCAGGCATGAAATACTCTGCGACACGTCCTGCATCCCCTCCGGTCGGAATATAGTGCCGGACACAGGCTGGCACGGCCTACTTGGCAGCTGGGAATTAAAAAGTGCCGCGAAATTTCTATTTCACGGTGCACAGTAATACAGCAGTTTCTGGAAAGTCACTGTAAGTAGATATATTTACGGCGGGATGTTCCGACGGGATGGAGATTTATTCCTCACAGACAGCGGTTTTTTTTTCATGTAAAATCGTACGCTCAGTTTATATTTAAGCAAAAGGGCTGTCATGTATGGATTATTAACCACAACAAAATCAGATGTATAATATCCTCACTGTTTACAGTTGAATTTTCTTGTAAAGATATCGGTTACAACGCCATCTCAGCTACAATGACGTGTTTTCTGTTTTCTGTGGGACGGCCATATTCCTTGTAAGAAACATACTTCCCATCCTTGCTTAAAAGGACAAATGTATATACGGGTACCTCATAATTAATATCATTTTCAGGTTCAGTTAGGAACAAGATTTTTGAAGAATCAATGTACTGTTGTTATAATATGACAACCTGGGATATTGGGATATTCTTCTCTCTGCCATTCTGTCAACAATAGGTGTAGTATATATTCCTGACCTGACCTCATTGTTACCATAGCACATTCAAACTACGCTGGTGGTGACAATTATACAACTCGTCAACAGTAAGAATGATGCTAGTTCCTATAACTGTGTTTCGAAGTGCACGCATTTTAGAGCAGCACGGCCAGCAAAAAACAAGTTCGGTGGAAGAAAAAGTGAAAGTGGTTCATGATATCGAGAATGGATTTAGAAAGGTTGACGTGTGTCGTCAATTTGGCCTCGTAAAGTCCACCATCCTAACGATTTGGAAGAACAAGGATGCAATTGTTACTGCGTTTGAACAAAATGAATATAAAATTAAGCGGTTACGAGACGCTGAACGGAGGGACGTGGGTGAGGCGCTGCTTAAGTGCTTAAAGCAACAGAGAAGCGTTAGTGTACCCATTACTGGATCTCGCTTTCTGATGAAAGCAGAAGACTTTCCCAAGAAATTAGAAGATTAGGAATTTGTATGCAGCAGTGCCTGGATCGACAGACTCAAGCACCGTCATGGCAAAATCAGCGGTGAAGCCAACAGTGTGAATACTGAAACAATTCAACAATGTCGCAGTACCGTGTGTCCTACCATTCGTGAGGAATATGTGACATCTTCTAGGCAGATGAGACTGGTATTTTCTTTAAATTGACCCCTGACAAAACTCTGACATTCAAGGGGAAAAATGTGTTAGTGGCAAGTCATCCGAAGAACGAATGACATCTGGTTTGTGTTAACGCAGATGGAACTGAGAAGAAAAAATTAATCGCGATAGATAAACCAAGATATGCTAAGTGTTTTAAGCATGTAAAAATTTTACCAGTGCGCTACAATGCTAATAAAAAGTCTTGGATGATATCCGAACTCTTTTAAGCTAAAATAAGTTGTTGGGGTCTGGAGCTTAGTAATCGGAAAAGGAAGATTCTGGCTCTTGTTGACAACTGTCCAGCACATCCTACACTCTTTGGTCTCGAGAATATTAAGCTTGTTTTTCTTCCTACAAATACCACGTGCTTATCGAAGCCCATGGACGAAGGACTAATTAGGAGACTGAAACGCCACTATGGTGAGCCTATATTACTGAAGTGATACAATGCATTAAGGAAAAGCAGGGTAATTCTGTTACACTAATGGATGCGTTCGGATGCATTACCAGAGCTTTGAGCCGGATCACAGCCCAAACCCTCAAGAATTGTTTCCGCCATCCGGGAATCCAACAGAAGGAATAAATCCCACAGAAACTGAAGACACATTAGATGAGTATGATGATTTGACGCTATCTGCATTGCTGCCAGATATCAACTCTGATATTCTCAATCAGCGTGACTGCTAAATGTGTGCGACAATAGATGATGTCCTTGTTACAACCGAAGCGCAAACTGAGGACGGAATTGCAAATATGATGAAGAATAAGAATCACAGTGACCATCAAGTGAGCGAGGGAGATAAGAAGAAGAGAAAGAAGAAAGTAATAAAGCGCCTATCCCTACGTTGGGTGACGCTTTATAAGCCATAGAACTGTGAACATGTTCCATGAAGCTAGAGGAGGGAGCAGTGAAAATGAAAATGAAATAATGAATACAGAACTTAATTCAGAAAGTGTGTATTGGGAAAATAGACAGCAGAGTAAAATAACTGCTACTTCACTCCTAAGTAATGAAGTCTGGTGAGTACCTGACACACTACTATATACACTGTATTCATCTGGCCTAAGAGTGAATACGTTACGTAAAATGAAACAAAGCTAAATAAATTCATTCTTTTCCAGCCACCAAAAGAGACTGAAAATTCGAATCTCGGTTACGACGACAGTCATTTATAACAACAGAGTTTTCAAGGTCCTTTGAATGTTGTTATAGCCAGATTTCCACTGTATAGATTCCTCCTTCCACAGCACTGTTTATATAACAGAATATCGAAGCCATAATATTCTTCAGGTAATTGTACCATTCCACGAATACGCTTTTGAATAGTGGTCTGCGCTCACGTTAAGTCACTTAGCATATCGCCAGTTAATTATTAATGTCATTCACTAAAACAATTTGTACCTTTCGTACATCCTTCCACCAACCACGCCAACAAAAGCAGTTACTTTCCCGTAATCACTGTCCTCCAGCTGTCTCCATTCCTTGTTCCTCTGATTTGACATTCATTTTAATTTCTCTGGGCATACTATCTGTAAAACAGAAACTGTAAGTGTAAAACATTCACGTGCGTACAAATTTACCGATTACAGATAACACAGATAAAAGTAATCAATGAAATACAAATAAAAAATGTAAATAAACACGCCCGGGAAATTCCGACACACTCTCCCGACTGTGATACATGACTGTGAAGGCCTGAATGAGATTTTCACTCTGCAGCGGAGTGTGCGCTGATATGAAGCTTCCTGGCAGATTAAAATTGTGTGCCCGACCGAGACTCGAACTCGGGACCTTTGCCTTTCGCGGGCAAGCGCTCTACCATTTTTTTTTAATCTCCTTTTGTTCGTTGCATCTGCTCGGGGCGGACGTCGTAGGACATCCGTTTAAGTTCGTTGTTGATCAATTAACTCAGTTTTTTTATTACAGAGGGCACGTAACCCTCTGACCGAACACGCTGAGCTACCGTGCCGGCTCATCTGAGCTGCCGAAGCACGACTCACGCCCGGTGAATCGTGCTTCGGTAGCTCAGATGGTAGAGCACTTGCCCGCGAAAGGCAAAGGTCCCGAGTTCGAGTCTCTGTCGGGCACACAGTTTTAATCTGGCGGGAAGTTTCTGTGAAGGCCTGTTTACCAGTTTATTTGTAAAGTTAAGCATCTTCTGATTCTTCCGTTTTATTTCTTCTACTTCTTCCTCTCCTTCCTCCCCTCCTCCTCCTTCTTCTTCATGTTCACTACGACAGTCATCAATTCCTTATCTTTATCGAATGCTCGGTATTTAATATTCTTATTGTAATTTCATACTCTTTGGCGGTGGGTCGGCGGCGACTGGTGTAGCACTTCGGCATTAGCTTCACAGTTTACTTACAAGACTTCACAATATTATTGATCTGAACTAAAGATTATTATTAAAAAAAGTAGCGATCATAATGTTCTGACTGACACACAGATTTGCGTCATAAATATTGATTTTCTGATTGTCAGGCGCTAATGATGAAGTACCATGTTGTTTTGGAGGTGGTGATTCAGGCGCTGGTGCTCGTACTGTATGTGATACATTATCCCTGTTTCTGCTGTAAGTTAATGTTAGTGCATTTTGAAGGCAGGTGTAATGACAATGACTATACAGGAGCAGAAGTACCAGCAGCAACCATCAGAGTGAGACGATGAGGATCATAAGCGGCAAGATTTTACAGGGCCTGCTGACAGTAAGAGGGGGGTGGGGGGCGGAACGGAGTATGACGGAGGCCAGGATTTGAAGCCAGCAAGACTAGGATATGAGCAGAGCGATGAGGAACTCGCAGTGGAAGACAAGAGGAGGTCGTAGAGACACAAATGCAGCTTAGGATGTAGGATGCTGGAGGTGTCTAATGTTTTGGAGGGTAATAATTAGGAAGTGGATTACGTCTTCAGTTGTGGATTATGGACATATAGAGTTTACGAAACAGACAGAAATATCACCTGAACTACCATCTTGGTTTTTTGTTGTAAGTTCTTTCTTTTTGCTCCCATATTTCATCTCGTTGTCAGATAAACGCTAAATCCTAACCTCCGCTCTTACTTATAACGGGAATATACGCATTTCTATCGAATATTACAAACGAAATACTATCTGGTCATCAAAAAACATGAGCGTCTCCTTGTGACGAAGGTATGCATGTAACGTTACTTCTATTTCCTCTTTTGTGTATTGGTGTGACTTGCGCAACATTCCAATCCTAGTCCTTGGGTATCGATTTTTCGTTAATAAAGAGAGAAGTACAAATATCACAAATTGTATTAAATGCTTGTAGTGACAATTGAAATTCATGACAGAACATGGCAAGCAAACTACATCTGTTTCTTTGTACACAATAAATGATAAATAAAGTTATCAAAGGGTTTACCTTCGAGATATCGACTCTGTCTTGTACCACCATCTTCTTTAGAAATGTGTCGTTCCTGTCATCGTTTTTGGTTGCTATGTGTCTAAACACAGGAAAAGTTCAGGTTGTTCATTACTAAAAAATATGCAGTTTAAATGCTACATTGAAATAAAGTCTTCAAAACACCTTCCTTCCTCCATTCTTCCCCCCTTAATATGGTGTTTTCTAAGTTTCTTTGTCGTTTGGCTATATTGTGTGTGTGAGCTTTCACATACTGTATTTTTATTAGATGCTGATGTTATTTAATAGTTGATTGTAGGAAATACAGTCTATAAACGTTTAGACGATCCGGCTGGTAAATATTGCAACCTTCACCTTAAACTGTTATTGCACAACCTGTAGTAAGCCTAAGTAATTTGTAATAAAAGCAATAAATGTCAATCAGTACCTCTATTACATTTTTCCAGTGCATAAAATAGTGCATCAATGTCAACTGTTAGTTTATCATGCTATTTGTTACTGTTATGGAAACAGCATAGTAGTATTTACTTTAGTGTTGATAATCATTTTTAAGCACTAATTTAACGAATATTTTCGTACGTGTAAAATAACATTTCACTACTTCCTGTAAACATTGCACTTCTTTGTGTTGCAGATGTGTGTTTGCAGGTATCTTGGATTTGGAAAGAACACCGTGACACTTGAAAAGCACCGCAGGTGTGAAAAATAATTAACTTGTGGCTCTGTTGTGTCTTAAACCAAGCGTGATGTTCAGATCGAATTGCGAACGTTACCACCAGTTTGTGATGACAAGCAACAGGAGCTTAAACAACTGGTTCATTTTATTTCACATTTATGAAGTTTTGCTGAATAACATTTAAAGATAAACTCATATTCTACAACTATACATTAATAATCTGTCAATTACATTCGATAATGAAATATTCGTTTTAAACTATGTAATTTGATCCATTATAAATGGTTTTTTGAAAGCCTGCGGCTGTAGATAGAATAGGTTTGTTTATGAATAAATAAATCTTCTGCTACCAGTCACGATTTTTCTTTATTTTACTTTTCGCACGACGCGTTTCGAGAAATAATTCCCATTTTCAAGTGCGTTTTTTTTATGTGTATTAAGCCTTTTTTTATGTTGTCAGTGTGTGTGAGTCTGCTTCATTTTTTTGACTTTTACTGTAATACATAAGAAACGCGATTTTTAGTTGGGTATCAATTCTTTCTGTGAGGTTAGTGGCTAAAGTTTGAGAATAATTTGTACTTACAGTTTTCTAATGGTCCATTTGTGTAGAGTCTCACACACACTTAACATCACATACAACTTTTACACTTTACACATCGAAAATATCTTATATAAACAAAACAGTTACAAAGATCTTCTTACAGGTAGTTCACAGAGATAACATTATAGGTCTTCCACACATTATGATATGCTTTTGTACAGAGGTTATTTATCTTAACAATTTGGCTAATGAATTACTTTTATTGATTTTACAATTGTGCTTATTTCTATGTTTTACTATTTTTATTTAAGTATATTATCGAAACATCTGAAGAAATTCACTGATTCACTTTCATGTTTTTCATTTAATATTTTATCTTCATATTTTCTGTAATGTGAATATATCTCCAATTCTTCCATAAAATCCATTTTATGTCCTTTATTTAGTCGGTGGAGTACTTTGACAATTTGCTCTATTTTTCCAAATGGGTGTCCTGTATTATGTATGTGTGTTGCTATTGCTGATGTAGTGTGTTTGTTGTGTCTGTATGCTCTAATGTGCTCTGTGTACCTGGTGTTGATATTTCGGCCTGTTTGTCCTACATAGAACTTGGAGCATTCCTGGCATGTTACCTTGTATATTCCAGAGTCTGAATATGGGTCGTGATTACACTTTATATTATGTATTAGTTTTTGGTGTAGTTTATTGGATGTAGAAAACCCAATTTTTACTCTGCGATTTTTGAAAATATTTGCAATCTTCTGTGATACATTGCCTATGTATAGAATGCTAGATATATATTTGTTTTTCTCTTTTTCTTCTGTGGTGCAGTTTGTACCTGGGTTTCTTTTCACTTTGTCGAATGTTGCATGTTGAGTAGCTTTCTGTTTAGTAAGTTCTTTTTCTTATGTAACTGCCTTATTTCGGTTTTCAGCCAGAGTTTTTCTGCTTTGTGTTCTATAAGTTTTACTATGTTGCTGCTGGAACATATTTTCACTTTTATATATTTCGGAATTATGCCTAGTTGTTGACAGTGCTTGTTGAATCTTATTTATGTGTGCAACTGTTTTTAGTACTTTCATTTTGAGGTTTTTGTATTTATATATAGCTTTCATTGCCTGGCTTGGCACTAATAATCTGATTTGATCCATTATAAATGGTTTTTTGAAAGTCAACAAAATGAAGCAGACTCACACACACTGACAACATCAAAAGAAATGGCTTAACACACATAAAAAACCGCACTTGAAAATGGGAATTATTTCTCGAAACACGTCGTGCGAATAGTAAAATAAAGAAAAATCGTGACTGGTAGCAGAAGATTTATTTATTTATAAATAATCCTATTTAAACTATGTATTCAGAGTATGTTAAATACTTGTTCTAATAATCCATTTCGAACGGTGTATTGTTTCCAATGAAATTTAACGATGCGTCTGCCTGTTCAGTCCATGAACGACTTTTTGAAGTTGATACTGAAAACGTAGTTTCGAAAATTGTTATCATTTTAGGCAATTGAGATAATTTTTCAAATATGTGAAATATTATTCGATAAATATTTCTCTATCAAATTCTGAAGGTGACAGGGGTGAAATACAGGGAGCGAAAGGCTATTAACAATTTGTACAGTAGCCAGATGGCAGTTATGGGAGTCTAAGAGCACGAAACGGAAGCAGTGGTTGAAAACGGCGAGACACAGGGATGTAGACTATCCCCGATGTTATTCAGTCTGTATGTTGAGCAATCAGTAAAGGAAACAAAAGAAAAATTTGGAATAGGAACTAAAACCAAGGAGAAGAAATAAAACCTTGATGTTTGCCGATAACATTGTAATTCTGTCAGAGACAGCAAAGGACATGGAAGAGCAGTTGAACGGAATGGACATTGTCTTGAAAGAGGTTATAAACTGAACATCAACAAAAGCAAAACGAAGATAATGGAATGTAGTCGAATTAAATCAGGTGAAGCTGAGGGAATTAGATTAAGGAATGAGGCACTTACAGTAGTAGATGAGTTTTGCTATTTGTGCAGGAAAATAACTGATAATGGACGAAGTAGAGAGGATATAAAATGTAGACTAGCGAAGGCAAGGAAAGAGTTTCTGAAGAACAGAAACTTTTTACCATCGAGTATAAATTTAAGTGTTAGGAGGTCTTTTCTGGAAGTATTTGTATGGAGTGTAGCCATACATGGAAGTGTACATGGACGTAAACATTTTAGACAAGAAGAGAATAGAAGCTTTTGAAACGTGGAGCTGCAGAAGAATGCTGAAGATTAGATGGGTGTATCATGTAACTAATGGGGAGGTACTGAATAGTACTGGGAAGAAGAGAAATTTGTGGTATTACCGGACTAGAAGAAGGGATCGGTTTGTAGGACACGTTCTGAGGTATCGAGGGGCAGGGCAGGGCAGGGCAGGGCAGCGTGGAGGGTAAAAATGGGAGATGCAGACCAAGAGGTGAATAGACTAAACAGATTCAGAAGGATTAGGTGGCGTTAGTTACTTGGAGACGAAGAGGCCTGCAGAGGCTAGAGCAGCGTGGAGAACTGCTTCAAACCAGTCTTTGGACATTAGGCCACAACAAAGAAGTACTTCAGGACGTTTGGATACACGTCTGATATAGGAATACATTGTATTTTTAATGGTGGCTAAAATACTAAGCTCTATGATGGAAATAGCTGGTTGGCCGTGAAATAATAGTCACAGATTATTTGTGAACCCATTTATTATCCATTACGCGTTTTAGGCTCTGCTCATCTTCAGATGTCCTGATGACAAATTGGTAACAGAATTTCTTTTACTATCTTGCAAATTTACACACCTGCCTTAAAAGAGGTCCGACGCTACAACATGATTGAACAAGAAAGACATTTAAAACAAAATACATACAATTTAGTACAGAATGAATATACAACTATGACAAGAATGTCAATGAAGGTCGTAAACAACATAAAGTTTTGTAGTGCACTCGGTAAATAACTTTATCACCAAACATGTATGTTGCTTACAGTCGAGTGACCTCGCTCGCACAGAAGGAAGCACGTTGACGCTAGATGGCGTCAGTGCTGTGACACTGCTGTAAATGCCAATACACAACTGCAAGAGTCATGCTGTCACAGCTATTTTAAAGCCACTTTCATCACAGTGATTATTATGGTCGCACGCCTTTATTACGACTTTCAGTCCCGTCTACGATACTGGGCTCTGTTTTGTATTTTGAGGATAGGAGAGGGAGGTGGCAGATTATGCAGCGTGTGTATTTGTGAATCAGTAATGTAGGTTAGCTGAAATCACATGTGTAAGCGAAGTGAGCCGGAATCGATGTAATAAATGTAAACGAAGTGAGCCTGATAATGCTTTGCCATACTACTGACATATCAGCTCATTTGTTCCTCCAGTTACTTCTGATCATATGGATTAAAAGTTGTGTAACTTTTTCCTGCATTATGCTTTGTGTCCTTTCTTCCATATCTGAAGGATAAATTACAAAACGTAGAGCTACGTAGCCCCTACGAATAACTCGTACAGTATGTTTCGGATACTGTTATTTTGAGCCACACGATCAATGATTATTCCCACTGTCTTTTAGCCTCCTTTGTCGCCTTCGTGAATACTTGAAATAATTCATCGTACGCTCATTCTCCACCTTCTGTCACAGAGCTGATTCACAGAAGTCGCAACCATGACTGCTCCTAGTTGCTCCTCTTACATATGGCTCTGTGTGACTCGTCAACGTTCTGGCCCATTTCACGGAATATCTTCAGCCTTCACTCCAGACAGCCAGGTAAGTTTTGCGATAGTAAACAACCAGTGAAGTTTCCTCAACATCTTATCTGTAAATGACATAAGAGGCGAACTGTAAAAATTATGTAGTCCATTTAATGAGACGTGGGAAATAAATAGTTTCTTCTACTTGTTATACACTTATTTTGGTGCTCTGCATATGGCTAACACTCTGGACTCGCATCCTGTAAGTACGGTATTCAGATTCTCATTTGGATATCTAGGTTTGTATGTTTTGTCAGTTTCCTTGACTGATAACTGGGTAACATGAACCTTGGGGTGAATTCTTTGAAAAGAACACAGTCGACTCCCTTCTTCGGTCCTAGTGCTGAATCTCTAACGCCCCTGGAGTCGATTGGAAGTTAAATCTTAATATTCCCGTCGTCATTCATCATTTTTGCTCTACAGCCAGAATGGGAGCAATGTAATGATCTTCAAATGAAAAACTCTTCTGCTCATCAATCCCACTTAAGAATTACTTCGACGATTACTGTTTTCCTTCTAGATAACTTCGTTGACAGTCAGTAGACTGAGGGTATTCTTATGGAGTGGCTGTAGTTTTCTCCAAAATATCACCTCATAATGAAGTGTATATCATTGTCTGAACTCTATATCTCTGTGAATAACACAGGATATTGGAATTTTCATACTCCAACAAGTTTCGTGCTTTCCCAGCTCTAAATAAGTAGCTGAAGGCTGACGTCACAAAGGACGTCTCTTAACGTTCAGTATCAGAAGGTATTTTCAAAAAACTGTTTCAGTTGCTTTGTAGTTTGTTCTTAAAAGACTTGTATTACCCCGCATTGGGTATCCAAAAGACGTAATTGAGGGATTAATGAATTCTTCTCGGGTTGTGAACAGAATGCTGGCGTCACATGGCGGCAGCTTTTCGGCGAGTTTCCTGCTCGTCATCTTCAGGTGATGTGTTTGGTTCATGTGCAGTTCATTGGTTTGCGAGCGCTCGGCTGCAAACTCCTCTGCCGAAGGCCGAAGGGTTCCGTCAAACGCGAATCGAGTACATTTTATCAGCAAGTTTCCCCGAGAAATCGTGCATTCCCCTACATGACGTTGTAGTAGTCTTTAATCGTACTGCAGTGTGTTGGAAGGAGGCCCCATTTGCACGTACTGGTCTTCCAGCGTGGTGTGCATACCCCAGTCCTTTACAGCGTCCGTCAAAAGCTTAAACTAGACCATTGTTTGAAGCGAGCGCTTCTTGTGCAAGAAAGTGCTCAGTTGCAGGTGTCACCTTCCGGTTTCCAAGTGGTGGTACTTGCGGGCATCCTGTTTGTCTTGTTGGGTGTTCGTCCTGAACTTCAGATGGCTGCAGGGTTATTAACCGAGCAAGCCGGTGCAATGGTGGAGCACTGTCCTCCTATTCGGGAACACGGCAGTTCAAATTCCCATCTCGCCATGCAAGTTTAGGTTTTACGTGATTTTCCTAAATAGCTTAAGTGAATGTTGGGATAGTATTTTTGAAAGGACACGGCAGATTTCCTTCCCCAAGCTTCCCAAATCCGAGATTGTGCTCCGTCTATAATGATCTCTTCGTCGACGGCGCACTAAACCGCTATCTCCCTTCCTTTTCTCCCCAGTTAATTACTCTCCGTACAATAGGCGGCGGGGATCAACGTCGGATTCCGTTCTCACCACGACCCACGCGATGCCTCTCCTTTCTCTTTTTTTTTTTTCCAAATAACACACCTCTCAATTCGCACTCTGCCTTTGTACAGCAGAGAACTGAGCGGCTGTGGCCTCACAATCGATATCCGATTAAAATGCTCTCTACGGGTCCAGAGTATAGGACGTCGTTTAGTTCTTCCCACGAAATCCGCGACTCGTTTCGCCACCTTCCGGCGGACCATTCTTGTAGCTGCAGGTATTCGATCGACGTGACCGGGTCCCCGGCCGTATCAGCGATGCCGCAACGGCGCGTTGCGGAACGCCGCCGCCGGTGCTCCAGATTGGGCGCGGACCGTCGCGTTGCGCCACGACGCCCGGCGCCGCTATCTGATTCGGCGGCGGACACCGCGCCCCGCCCCCACTCCGCCCCCGCAAGCGACGCTTTCACGGGCCGCGGCGTCGCGCGCGTTGCAACAGCGACAGCCGTGGCGACGGCGGCGGCGGCGGCAGCAGGGTTGTTGCGCAAGTGGCAACAGGTGGGGGCGGTGGGCGGTCGGCGGTGGGCGGCACCTAGTCCGTGGGAAACTCTGCCACACGTCCGCAACAGCTTTAACGATCGCCGAGGAACACTTCCTTTTATAACGGTCATCAGTCTTCTGACATATTTGATTCAGCCCGCCACCATTACCTGTCTCATGCGAACCTCTTCATCTCTGAGTAACACCTACACGCTACTCCCTCGATTATTTATTCCTCTGTAATTTTTGCCCGCTTCAGCTCCATCTGCTGTCATGATAGCTATTCCCTAATGTCCAAACACGTGTGCTACTATTCTGTGCCTTTGTAGTTGGGTGGTTGTATGTCCAAACGGCTAGTCTTAGTCACGTTCCCCTCTCGAGTATCTTAGACTGTGTTCCAGTTTTAAGTGCAGGTTTGTTAATCCATCGGAGAAATGGATACAGATACCTGGTTCTCAAATTTTAATATTTTGTGAAGAGAAACCTCTTAAGTGAAGGGCGATAGAACATCGCGACGACATAAGAAATGTTTGGCGAAGTCCGAACAGCTATATTTTAGAGCTGTAATTTAATGAATAACTGTGGCAGACCTAAGAAAAATCGGTAAAATAAAAGAACATTTTCCGTTCTGTATGTTTTAATTCATTTGATTCATTATTTCTGCTTCAAGCGGCATTCCAAGTAGTCCATGAATATAGTGGTGGCAAATTTTCTTCTAATTTTAAGTAGTTACGGCGTAGCTGGTTTCGTGACGCTGTTGCCTGATAGTTGTGTTTATAACAGCCGGCCACGGTGGTCGAGCGGTTCTAGGCGCTACAGTCTGGAACCGCGCTGCTGCTGCGGTCGCAGGTTCGAATCCTGCCTTGGGCATGGATGTGTGTGATGTCCTTAGGTTAGTTGGGTTTAAGTAGTTCTAAGTCTAGGGGACTGATGACCTCAGATGTTAAGCCCCATAGTGCTTAGAGCCATTTGAACCATGTTTTTTTTTGTGTGTTTATACCGCCAGCGCTTTTGGCATTTTTGGGTGTACGGTTTTTTAGATATGTAGGACGGAAGTAAACGAAAATAATTTTTGGCAAAATAAATAGCTTTTAGAGCTTTGTATTTCAAATGTGCGCTTATAGAATACTTGCGGTAGCCACCATTTGAAAGAGTATTCTTTTCACGACGAAATACCAAAATTCTCGCTACTACGTTGTTCTCAGGAAGTTTAAAATAATCCTTAAACTAACCCATGCAAATTACTATTACGGAGCATCATCTAACACCATGCTATTTGTTGAAAATAGTAGTAAATGGGCATACAGAAATCTTTCTTTCCACTTAATTGTGGCCCGTATCGATTCATTCGATTCATTCCAGTACGGGCTTATATCACTCACATAAATTTTGCAGTAGGATTTTGGAACATACAATGAACATGAAGTTACGGGTGCTATCGACTGGAGATGTCAAACTGAGTTCATATTTCTATATATTGGCACCATTTCTAACGAGAGGCTTCTAATCATGTAACGTCACAGTTGTGTGGCACAATTCGTGATTTTCTGTCAGAAAGAGCATAGTTCGAAGTAACTCACAGAAAAACATCGAGTAAGACAGAAATAATGTCTGACTTTCCCAAGCGTAGTCTTATAGGCCCTTTGGTGTTTCTGATCTATATCAACGATATAGAAGAGAATTTGAGCAGCCCTCTTAGATTACTTGCAGATGACGTCCCCATTTATCGACTAGTAAAGTGATAAGAAGATAAAAACCTAAAGCGAAATGCTTTAGGCAGGATGCGTGCTTGGTGCGAAAACTGGTAGTGTAAGGTCCTCCACGTGAGTCCTGAATAAGTTCCGTCAAAACTATGCCGCACGATAAATCGTACAAAGTGAAAGACTGTCAATTCAGTTAAAAACCGAAGAATTGCAATTACGAACAACTGGAACTGGAACCATCACAAAGAAAATGTGAGGAAGGTGAACAAAAGACAGCATTGTATTGGCAGAATGTATAGAATATGCAACAAATCCACTCTATACAACACTATGCTTTCCCGTGCTCTGGTGCCCGCTCTGGGATAGAATGAGATTCACAGAGAATATCGAAAAAATTGAAAGAAGGGCAAGCCGTTTCGTAATATCGCTCAATAGGTGGGGGACGGGGGGGAGGGGGGTCATGTCACTGATATGAGAATCGAGATTCGGTGGCAATCATTAAAACAAAACTGCTTTCCCTTGCGGTGAATTCCTTTCACGAAATTTAAAAAAACCAAATATCTCAGAATGAAATTTTCACTCTGCAGCGGAGTGTGCTCTGATATGAAACTTCCTGGCAGATTAAGACAGGTTTAAACTGCCAGGAAGTTTTATATCAGCGTACAGTCAGCTGTAAAGTGAAAATTTCTTTGTGGAATCATCCCCAGGGCTGCGCCTAAGTCACATCTCCGCAATATCCTTTCTTCGAAGACTGCTAGTTCCGCAATGTATTCAGGAGAACTTCTGTGAAGTTTGCAAGGTAGGAGTCAAGGTACTGGCGGAACTGAAGCTGCGGGCAGGTGTCAGGAGTCGAAGTTGGGTAGCTCAGTGGGTAGAGCACATACCCGCGAAAGCTAAAGGTCCCGAATTCGAGTCTCAGTCTAGCACACAATTTTGCATGCAAAAATGTCTTTCTGACCCTCACATACATAAGGAGAGATTACCATTGTAATAAAATTAATCATAGCTCCCACAGGCAAAATTTAGGTGTTCGTTTTTCGCACGTGCTATTCGAGAGAGGAACGATAGAAAAACAGTCTGAAAGTGGTTTGATGAACCCTCTGCCAAGCACTCAATTGTGAATTCTAAGCAGCCCTGTAGATGTATGGTTCGAATGGCTCTGAGCACTATGGGACTTAACTTCTGATGTCATCAGTCCCCTAGAACTTAGAACTACTTAAACCTAACTAACCTAAGGACATCACACACTTCCATGCCCGAGGCAGGATTCGAACCTGCGACCGTAGCGGTCGCGCGGTTCCAGACTGTAGCGCCTAGAACCGCTCGGCCACACCGGCCGCCAAACAGAGTACAATTTCACGAAAAAAGGTAACAGAACATCTAGACATAAACATGTGCCAAGTCGACTGTTCATCAGTCTGCCGCCTACGTCCAATACTTAACATTAGGCAGAAAGGACGAGCGAAGTGAAATTAACATCAGTAAACAGAATTATGCGATATTATCAAGTTGTGCATTTGCAAAGGGAATCAGAAATGCCAGCTAATATTGGTACTAAATCCTCTATATAGTACACTGAACAGTGACGTGTGGGTTTTTACTGTAGGTGTTTAAGATGTGATTAGCGGGTAATAAAATGAGCAGGCCAGAATGTAAGTGGCGGTTGTGTGGGTAAGTATCACAGAGAATTAAGCTCGAGCGTCAAATAAATACACGGGAACGCACTCAGCTGGGTCTAACATCGTCCATTACGCGTGCGGACAAGGTTGTAGAAGAGGACAGTTGGCATCTAAATGCAAATTTTCGAAGTTCATTGGAATGTAGGTCTTAACAATGGTAGCATGCGACACAAATTGTACCTGTAATCAGCTACGTCCATCTCTGTGGTATCCCTTAGCATATCTCCCTTGTATATTCTGCCACAAGAATGTAATAAAATACCGGGGAAACGACGGTCTACCTATGATATGCAACCTGTCTCTTATAGAATTTAAAACAATTTATTGTACCATTAACTCGTTTCCGAAGCAGTGCAGGATCATTTTTTAGTTACATGAACATTATTTTACGGTCCCTTTGCTGCTAGATGTTACGGTCGCTGTGCTGGAGAAAGTAACGGAATTATAGGCATAAGTTAAACAAATGTGCATGAGGCAAAAGCGTCGTTATTTTTGGGTATGAGGATGGCGATTATAACATTTTTCCACCTCTCAGTGTACACATACATGGTCATCTCGGCCCGTCACAGACGGCAGTATTCATACACGCTTTCATTTACACTCCTTCCCTCCCCACTCCCCCCCCCCCCCCAAAGAAAAGCACCCGTAAGACGAGATGAAATATCTACGCAACCTCGTGCAGGTACACAATATGGATATTTAAATGACAACTAGCTGCAATTCTTTGTTGTTCCTGTTTGGTGTTGTTATCAGACCGGGAGGGATACGTAATAGGTATGAACAGAGCCGGATGTTGAGTGATCACTGTGAAGGATACGGAGATGCCGCATACTAGTTTGAGTCAGCGTTATCAGCACCTAACAGATTTTCAAAGTTGGTATTCGTGAGTCTCGATTGGGCCGGCTGGACAAATCGTGCAGTATCCAGATTATGGAGCGTTCGGATGTGACAGTGAGGCGATATTGGACTGCAGAAGAACATGAGGGGAAAGCCCACTCATCCCAGTCGACCACGTCTCTCAATCACAAGGGACGATCGCCTTATTGTGCACCAAGAACATCATAATCCCTTCACACCTGAGCTTGCCATCCGAAGACTGTCTGCATCATTGTGTCATCACGCACCATCGGTCGGAGGTCAGCTGTAGCAAAACTAGGGAATTACGGTCCCACGCAAAGCAGAAGCTGACGTTTACATCACTGCAGAAACGGTTGCGTTTGACGTGGTGCCGAGAACAAGCCGCATGAATGAAAATGCTGGTGAACGGCGTTAGATTGTGTTCAGTGATGAACTGCCGTTCGATACTACCCCGTATGACCATCGTTAGCGAGAATGGCATCGACCTTTGGAGAGATCTCATTCTTCCAATGTTTTTTAGAGGCACAGTGGTGCTTCTCCTTCCGTTATGATTTGGAGAACCATCGGGTGTGACTTCAGGTCAAGGCTGGTTGTGGTTTGGGGAACACTGACGGGAGAATGGTACGTCAAGCACATTCTGCGTCCTTTCGTTGTACTTGTCGTGAAGTTGTATCGTGGTGCCACTTTTCAAGAGGACAATGCTAGTCCACACACGGAGCGTGTCTCTATGAACTGTCTATATGATACTGAAGTACACCATTGGCCAACAACATCCACATACCTGTACCAGTAGAACATGTGTGCTACCAGTTCGGCTGCCAACTCCGTACCAGAGCTCGTATCCCAGATACCAGGAACGTGCTATAACAATTGTTGACCAGCTTACCTCAAGAGAGATGGAAATTTGGAAATTTGTGGTAAGGACTATGGGACCAAACTGCTGAGGTCATCGGTCTCTAGGCTTACACACTACTTAATCTAACTTAAACTAACTTACGCCAAGGAAAAGACACACACCCATGCCCGAGGGAGGACTCGAACCTCCGACGGGGGCAGACCGCACGACTACTCCACGCGGCTCAAGAGAGATGATTGATCCATTATCTGGTAATTTTTCATCTTGTCAGATTTTAAGAATGAGATGAAACAGTTTCTCGTTAAGTTTATCGCCGCCATATTTCATCAATTCCACTGGTATTCCTTCAGTTCCATCCACTTTGTCCAGAGTCAATTTATGTCTTTAGTTTCGCTTTGAACCATTTCTTCTGTTTTTTGTCATGTACCTCAGTAGTGGACCTTCATACTGCACTGAGCATTATTGGTATTTTCTGTGATTTATTTTCAGTTTGACTTCCATAGATACAACCACCATGTTATGGTCAGAGGTTATATTGGCATCCCATCTCCAAGCGTAGTGTCTGCACTTGAGTAAAATAAAGCTCTCCTTAACCTGAAGGTTTTGTTATGGTACTTGTATTTTATTAATGAGATATTTTGTGTTGAAAGCCAGCTATCACCCTATGCCTTTTTTAATCTACGGAATTTATGCTACTGTCACCAGTTCCTCATTATATGTTCAGTTATATGTATTTAACTGGATGTCATGATGGCCATTGTCCGAATGGCTCTGAGCACTATGGGACTCAACTTCTGATGTCATCAGTCCCCTAGAACGTAGAACTACTTAAACCTAACTAACCTAAGGACAGCACACACATCCATGCCCGAGGCAGGATTCGAACCTGCGACCCTAGCGGTCGCGCGGCTACTCAAGTGCAGACACTACGCTTTCAAAGCGCCATCGTGTGAAAGGCGCACCATGAGTACTTCGTTTCATATGAAACCACCACCCACCAAGAGAACTGGCGTGGGCAGCAACGTGATAATGACAAGGTTCGACGTTGCTTAACGCTTATTTTAACAACGCATCGACGCTCCACGTAGCATCAAATCACCCGCCAGTTCAGCTAGACAACCATAACCTGCACACTTGAAGGTATACAAGCCAATACCTTATAACTTTGTTGATCTAAACACCAGTTTGGTGTTATGCTAGACAAAGATTATCTCTGCCTGTCAGGTGTACACTTCTACCATGCCCCCTTTTCACGGTATTTATGCCGTTCTCCAACTTCCGAACCGCCAATCGCCACGACAGAGCAGAACCAGGGCATCTCTGAAGATGACAAACGCAGCTCTGGACGAAACATTAGGAACAAAGTTTCATAGACCACCCCACACAACTTTTAAAATTCACCAGTATCAGTGCAACAAACGAACGCTAACACTATGAGTTGTAATGATTAGAGAGAATTATCCACGGATAATGCTTCTTGTATCTATAATTCGTACACGTCAGGCACAAATAAGGGGTTAAAAGATTGAAGCTTCTCCGGTGGCTAGCGTACCTATACGTGGATGCTCCCGCCGACGTCGATGTCGTCTCATGGTATTCATAACGTGTTTGCTTGCGACGTTTGCCAGACTTTATTCTACACCTGTGGTAGCAATTACTTTAATGCAACATATAACACATAGAAATGCAAGAAAATTTAAGAACTGGCGGTCTCCAACCTGGCTCAGAGAAAGTTTTAACCTACCAGGAAATTTCAAAACAGCGCTACAGGCTGAATAACACATTGTCTAAGAAAATATTTGTTCATATACAAGATTTAGCTCATAGTGAAGCGTTGTGACTAGATTTTATCATTAGCACTTGAGTAAAATAAAGCTCTCCTTAACCTGAAGGTTTTGTTATGGTACTTTTATTTTATTAATGTGATATTTTGTGTTGAAAGCCAGCTATCACCCTATGCCTTTTTTAATCTATGGAATTTATGCTACTGTCACCAGTTCCTCATTATATGTTCAGGTATATGTATTTAACTGGATGTCATGATGGCCACTGTCCGAAACTGATTATATGGTAAGGTAATGTGACATGACTGCAATGTTGACTTGGCTAATTATGAAGTTCATGTTTTTATTATTCATTGTACACCCTACGTACATATGTTGAGCCAGTGTCACTACTAATCCGTCTATGACATTTTCCCGATATACTTTTTGACAGAAAAGTGGCTAGCATAACTAGAGAAAAAAGTTGTTTAATTTTGACTACAGTCACACGTTTTCAGTGTCGAAATAAGAGTTTGACTGTAGGCTAAAGCAAATAAGTTTTTCTCTTATTCCTATGCGTGAAATGTTGGTTTCCAAGCGATCCGTCACTGTTCGAGGAATTTGCTGAGCGTCCATTGCGCACATATATACCATTTAATAACTTGTGGCAGGTGATTGGAACTGCTAAACTCACAACTCTGCTTAACAGTACTGATAATCGGTTAAAAACGACGAGCGTGCCAAAGTGTGACAGAACGACGTCTTGCGACCGACACAGTTTCAATGAATCACAGCGCTTTTTCCATTTCGCTGACTGCCATCTTTAAGTAGTGTGATGATCAACGAACTGGAGTTAAGTTCGAAAATCATTGAGGCTGTTATTTTCTACTGACCATAAAGGAGCAGCCCGTTCCTTAGAGTATGAATTTAAACCTGACTCTTACCTGTGATTCTAAATTGGGCAACGGTATAGACAGACGACAAATCTGCCTTCACCTCTCAGTGGCGAATAATACAGGAATCCACTAATCCGACATGGGCAACTACTTTTCCTAAAACAGCATCCTCGTGGCAAAGTTTTGCCTTCAGCAAAACAGTGGACCCACCGGTCACACACTAAATGTGCCATAATGACAGCGGAAAGTGTTACGAACCCCTATTTTTAAAGTCCTTCGCCAAATACCAGTGTACTGCGGTTTGTCAGGGAGGCTGGTGGTTGAGTGAGTGTGAGGGCGTGAGGCAGATGGATTCTGATTGAGGATATTTGTGACGAAATTCTAAATTCCTTTGTTTGTCTCACACTCAAAGGAAAACTCTCGAAAACGTTGGGTGGAACTGTGGAATTACACCTCTTTAAAAGTTTGTTTATGGGAAAGTACATCCCAGATGAAAGTATGTGTGCCAAATACGTGTAGTATATTCATTAGTGTGTGAAAAAAGTGAAATCGATGTCACAAAAGTAGCAAATAGGTGGGTGGGCCAATGTGTGTGGCAGAGATCGAGGTGTAGTTAAGGAGCGGACATATCACGTTATGGCGTACCGGATTTACTCCATAGGACTGTGGTCAGGTGACCTAAGAGGACACACAAGTACCGGTACCTTCAACACAGTAGATCGTTCGTTGCTGAGGCTGCGTGGTGTCGCTGACGAGAAACAGTGAAAGCGCTATACTGATATGCAATGTCGCGTCCAGGTATGATATTATTCCGTTACACTAACGTTAATTCACCAGAACGCAATGAATCACGGGTATGACTGCACACTTATACACTCTTTAACTCAATATTTTATGTTAGGTAACTACTAATCTGGGTTCTTCAGTATCTTTTTAAGTATTATACAGTTTTCAGAAGTGCTATACATGCAGCAATATTACCAGCTTTTAGCTTCGTAAACATAATCAACAGTAGTTTTAACATCCTTCTCATACAGGTACTAAGTAATAATATCATGCCACTAGGATGTTCAAAACAGTTATATGTCGAGATATTTCAGTAATTTTAAGGGTGTTGTAGAAAATAACAATTAGTTGCACGATAACTCATACAGTTTTGTTTCTTAATTCGTATTACCTACACCGATTATTCAGAACGTTATGATCATCTACGTAATAGCTAGTTTGTCCACCTTTGGCACGGATAACAGCGACGACCCGTCGTGGCATGGAAGCAAAGAGACGTTAGTAAGTCGCTGGAGGAAGTTGGCACAAGATCTCCACATACAACTCACCCAATGTCCGTAAAATGTGGCGATGAGCTCTGGCGCCACGTTCAATCACATCCCTGATCTTTTCGATATGATTCAGGCCTGGCCAGTTGGAGGTTCCTTAAACCACTCCATTACACTCCTGGCTTTGTGACACGGCTCATTGTCCTGCAGAAAAATGCAACTGCCGTCGGAAAACATGATCGTCATGAAGGGGATTACGTTGTCTGCAACCATTGTACGAGTCTCCTTAGCCGTCACGGTGCCTTGCACGAGCTCCACTAGTCCCATGTATGTCCACGTGAATGTTTCCCAGGGCGTAACGGCGCCGTCGTCACCTTTTCTCCGTCCCGCAGTACAGATGTGAGGGAGCTGATCCCGTGGAAGACGACGAATTCGTTCCCTCCCATCGGCATGATGAAGAAAGCATCGGGATTCATCAGACTATGCAACTGAGAAAAAATCTTTGCCCCTTCTTCAATAGTGGGAAGCAAGAAGGTACTTAAAGTACAAGTGTAGGCCTGTGCTGTGATAGTCCCGCGCAAAACAACAACAGGTGCAGGGCCCTCCGTGAAAAACAAGACCACATCATAATACCACCGACTCCAAATTTTACTGTTGGCACTACACACGCTGACAGATGACGTCGACCGGGCATTCGGCATACCCACGCCCTGCCATCGGAACGCCACGTTCTCTGTGGGAGCGTCACAAACACATAGAGTAATCTTGGTGACAGCGGGCTTCAAAATTGGAGCTCCCGTCCACTACGCTCTCCGTGTTCGAGAATTCTTGGCTGAACTGTTACTCCAGAGGTGGAGAGAGAGAGATGACCAGTGCATCTGCCAGCGAGCGTCGATCGAGTGGCCTCTGTGGAGTCCAGATCTGATATCATGCAACAATACCCTGTGAGTACTAATTAGAAGCGTGTCACGACACAACGCTACCAACAATTGATAAATCGAAGCAAGCTGCTAGAGAAGCTTTCAGAGAAATCACACTGCCTAAGCTTCGGAAATTTTCACACAGGATCTGGTGCCACGTTATTTTGTGCCGCGACAATGATGATGCCCGTACTCATGTTCTGGATCGCTAAAAAGTCTGGTATGACATGTTAGAAATAAATAAATAAATACACGCCGAGATCAAAAGGAGGAGGGCGCCATAGGTAATGCTGGTATTCAATATGTTGTTGGGCCACCCTTAGCCTTGATGACAGCTTCCACTCTCGTAGGCATACGTTCAGTCAATTGCTGGAAAGTTTCTTGGGGAGTGGCAGCCCATTCTTCACGGGGTGCTGAACTTGTAAGTAGGCTGTCTAGGTTTTTATATTGGTAACGCCACGTAGCGCTGTGGCTGGTTGGCATTGTTGAAATAGTCTCTATTGTAGTGGGTAGTTGGCTGTTAACAGCGCGTAGCGTTGCGCAGTTGGAGGTGAGCCGCCAGCAGTGGTGGATGTGGGGAGAGAGATGGCGGAGTTTTGAGAGCGGATAATCTGGACGTGTGTCAATCAGAGACAATAAATGTGTAAGACTGGATGTCACGAACTGATATATATATATATATTATGACTTTTGAACACTATTAAGGTAAATACATTGTTTGTTCTCTATCAAAATCTTTCATCTGCAAACTATACCTATCAGTAGTGTCTTCAGTAGTTAGACTCTTTTATTTAGCTGGCAGTATTGGCGCCTCGCTGTATTGCAGTAGTTCGAGTAACGAAGATTTTTGTGAGGTAAGTGATTCATGAAAGGTATAGGTTATTGTTAGTCAGGGCCATTCTTTTGTAGGGATTATTAAAAGTCAGATTGCGTTGCGCTAAAAATATTGTGTGTCAGTTTAGTGTTGATCAGAATAAGTAAAGAGAGAATTGTCTGAGTACGTTCAGTTTTGCTCAGCTGTTTGAAAAGCAAATAATGTAAGAGGTTTACCAGCACAGTCATTCATAAATTTTTCTAAGGGGACGTTTGACACTGAGGAAAGGTATCGATGTGGGTCGGTGCGGCCTGGCACGAAGTCGGCGTTCCAAAACATCCCAAAGGAGTTCTGCAGGATTCAGGTCAGCACTCTGTGCAGGCCAGTCCATTGCAGGGATGTTGTTGACGTGTAACCGCCCTGCCACACGCCGTACATTACGAACAGGTGCTCGATCGTGTTGAAAGATGCAGTCGTCATCCCCGAATTGCCCTTCAACAGAGGGAAGCAAGAAGGTAATTAAAACGTAAGTGTAGGCCTGACTGAGGAACAGCTAAAGGCCAAATGTGACCCTCTTAACATTTATCTACTTTTATTGATCCAGTCTCGAAACGTTTTCGACTGACGGAGCATAACGGATCGAATTATCAGAACATGCTGTGACCGGCTGGTAACATGATGGGACCAGTAACAGGGGCAAGAGTCTCTTGATTAAGGGGCTCCGGAACGCCCTATACTTGCAATGTTAAAATAACGCTTATAAATTACACCTTTCCTCACAAAGTATTTGAGGTAGGAAGTTGAACTTTTTATAGATTACTTATTGGAATATGGGCTACAACTTAACACAGGGATTTTACAAAATTTTAGTTCAGTTATTAAAGATGATTTTTTTTTCAATTGTAATGAAAATTCACAACATTTTTTTGCAATTTTTTATTCATATATTCAAAAATATACAGTTTTTTGGAAAAAAGGCTGTGTTAAATTATGCAGAAGGTACTGTGTAACATTTACTGAAAGTTTGAAACAAATATGTTTGGAAGATCCTTAGAAAACATGTAATTAGTATGAGAAAATAAAAGTTTTGGGAATCGAGCGACGAAGATTGGATTAACTTTTTACTGCATTCCAGGTCCATAGGATGGATTATCTTCATCCTCTGCAAACTCCTCCTCCAGCTTCCTCTTGTTCCTCCTCCTGTTTACTCTTGCTTGTATTTCTAGACTCTTTACAGCCCTATCTGCAGCCCGAAGGCGTTCCTTGTCTAAAGCAAGCATCGCTCGTACCATGTTAGAACCTATCTTCATTCCCATATTTCTAAATACCTTGCACCTTACAATGTTGCCATCATTGAAAGTCGCAACAACAACTTTACTTTTACTCATTATTATACTTCAACAAAACAGACTCAAGAAACAGAATTAATTACGAATATTTTCGAGATAACGACAGAGTAAATAAAAAATGAAACAATCGACAATCACACCAGAGATATATATTGAACCATCACAGGTTAGCCACAACACATACTTTATCTCACATCACTAAAATGTACCTGATGAACACGGACGTTAATAACAACACCATATGACAGCAGTTTAACAGTGGGTCACGCCCATGTAGAACACATTTCAAAAAAAATTTAAAAATAGTTGTAGTCTTCGGAATTGAATAAATTATATATCTAATAAAAGGTAATAGTCTGCAGATTCAGAAAACGCAAAAAAGTAAAAATTGAACTTTTCATGATTTCGAGCCTTTCCGGAGAACCTTAAATGGTTTAGTACAATTCACGTAAAATCTCTGGAAAACCTGGCTGATCACTTCTATTCGTAGCCGCGGTCGAGACTAGAGATGGGCAAAACTGTTCTTTTCAGAGATTGGATCAGAACTGTTCACTCCCTGAAATGAATTAGCTCTTTTTCATGACTCACCACTCATTTACAATATAAAATAAATGGAAGGCACATTGCCCTTTAAACTTGGTTTATTCCAGTACTATACCTGTATTTTGATCTTATTTGACCCTATTTTGAAGTAACACAGATAATGAGTAAGAATTTTGTATTGTTTATTGAAATTTCCACGATATGACAAAGTTTTCGATTATTGATTTATTTTGCACTATCGTGGTTTTTTGGGTGATCGGAAAATGTTGTAAGTTGAGATTTACATTAACAATATATTTGGCTATAATGTATTAAAATTTCATTAACCTCATACAAATACATCGCAAGCCATATATTTTTAAAGTGAACGTTTCCTTTCGAAGACGCCTAAAATCGCAAAATCCGTACCAGAATAAGAAAAAAAATATAAATTTGACTGTAAAACGAAAGTGCTGCATATAGCCTTACGCAGAATAAAACAAGGAAAATATTGGTGTATCACATTTTGCGATACGTTTATCGGTTCGCTCGTAATTAAAGCGTAAATTCGAGTGTCTATAATAAAAATCCTATAGTAAGAGGAGTCATCAGGAACCTAAACTAATCAGTTTAAACAAATAAAAATAAAATAAAAACAATTGATGTATACATAACATAATAATGTAATATACATAGCGGCATTACTACGAAGAACAATATCCAGTGGGGACGAACTCCGATGGAGAGGCGCTGAGTCGAGCAGGTCGAGCCGCGAGCTGTATTACTGCGTGAGCTGAGACCGCAGAGACCACAGTGACACCTGAGTCGCTTTGCTCAACGCTCTGGCTAGAGTCGAGACGGTGGGGCGAGCGTTGAGCGGGCGAGTTCCGAGGGAGGGGGTAGCGGTGAACTCACCCGCTCCGAGACAAATAGTTCGTTCCCTTGCGAGCGGGTTTTTGCAAGTAGTTCCTATGTTATCCGCTAGGTGGCTCTCTGTCCTGTTGCTCGCATCAACTGCCCAGAGGGCAGGACGTGCGACTGAAACGATCGCCGACAGAGTGCGATGCGAAGTTACGCTGCGCCAGACACTGCGCGGCAGACGACGCACAGAGACGCCACGGCATATGTGAAACACAAAATCCAATGGGGCACTGCACAATGCAGGCAGCCAAGGTAGAAGCAGGGCAGAGGCCGGCACTGGCTGTGTTGTGTGGCGTGCACTGTGCTGTGACCAGCAGAGGCGCTGCTGATATGCTCCGTCTCTCTCTCTCTCTCTCTCTCTCTCTCTCTCTCTCTCTGCCGTGGGAAACGTTTGGAGCTACCGTTCTTTTTTTCTGAATCACTGATTGTTCACTCCTTTGAAAGATTGAACTCTATGAATTAGTTCAAGAGCGGATCCCCCATCTCTAGTCGAGACACGAAAGAAACCAGCCGTCCCGCTCTCGAGGGAGGAACTCGCTCTGGCGCTCCCGTGCCGCTGGCGAGGCCGTCAACTGCGGCAGCAAGTGACAGAGACCCCCAGTATCGGCGGCAGCGGCACACTGCCGGGTGACTGGCCGCGCCCGGGTGCGCTCCGCGCTGAAGCCGCAGCGGGCCGCGGCCGGTGTGTCGCGGCCGCCGGCTCTCGCCGCATCTGTGATTCCTGCCGGCCGCAGCCTGCAGTGCAGGCGGGGCGCGTCGCCGCAAAAACTGCGCAGCGAGGCGGCCGGCTTGCCAGCTGGTGGCCGCGTGCGCGCGCTCGCCGGCTGTGCGGCGGAAGCAACCGTCGCGAAACCTCGCTCCGGCATTAAGTCTGACGCTGCCGCCACATCCGTGCTCCGCAAGACACTTTGCCCTGACTGGTGGAGGCTATCTCTTTATATCGTCACATCGTTATGGACACTTCTCATCTGGACACGGACAATATCCCACGCACTTAAGAGGCTCCAGAACGCCCTATACATTGCAATGTTAAAATAACGCTTATAAATTACATCTTTCCTCACAAAGTATTTGAGGTAGGAAGTTGAACTTTTTACAGATTATTTATTGGAATATGGGCTACAACTTAACACAGGGATTTTACAAAATTTTAGTTCAGTTACTAAAGATGATTTTTTTTCAATTGTGATGAAAATTCACATTTTTTTGCAATTTTTTATTTATATTTTCAAAAATATACAGTTTTTTGGAAAAAGGCTGTGTTAAATTATGCAGAAGGTACTGTGTAACATTTACTGAAAGTTTCAAACAAATATGTTTGGAAGATCCTTAGAAAACATGTAATTAGTATGAGAAAATAAAAGTTTTGGGAATCGAGCGACAAAGATTGGATTAACTTTTTAGTGCATTCCAGGTCCATAGGATGGATTATCTTCATCCTCTGCAAACTCCTCCTCCAGCTTCCTCTTGTTCCTCCTCCTCTTTACTCTTGCTTGTATTTCTAGACTCTTTACAGCCCTGTCTGCAGCCCGAAGGCGTTCCTTGTCTAAAGCAAGCATCGCTCGTATCATGTTAGAACCTATCTTCATTCCCATATTTCTAAATACCTTGCACCTTACAATGTTGCCATCATTGAAAGTCCCGCAACAGCATCATACACACCAAAGTGAAGTGTTTCTATTCCAACAAATACAGTCTTGGGTATTCTCGACCATATAACACTATTTACACTTTCATTGGGGTTTTGAGTTTTTCCGTGAATACACTTTTTCAACAGTTCAGGTGCTGCTAAGTCTCTGAAAATAGGTTAGCCACAACACATACTTTATCTCACATCACTAAAATGTACCTGATGAACACGGACGTTAATAATAACACCATTTGACAGCAGTTTAACAGCGCCACAGTGGGTCACGCCCATGTAGAACACAATTTAAAAAAAATTTAAAAATTGTTGTAGTCTTCGGAATTGAATAAATTATATATCTATTAAAAGGTAATAGAGTGCAGATTCAGAAAACGCAAAAAAGTAAAAATTGAACTTTTCATGATTTTGAGCCTTTCCGGAGCCCCTTAAACAACCGGATTCTGAGAAAGATACACTATGTGATCAAAAGTATCCGGACACCTGGCTGAAAATACTTAGTAATGCTGGAATTCAATATGGTTTTGGGCCACCCTTAGCTTTGATGACAGTTTCCACTCTCGCAGGCATACGTTTGGTCAGATGCTGGAAGGTTTCTTGGAGAATGGCAGCCCATTCTTCACGTAGTGCTGCACTTAGGAAAGGTATCGATGTGGGTCGGTGAGGCCTGGCTCGAAGTCGGCGTTCCAAAACATCCCAAAGGTGTTCTGTAGGATTCAGGTCAGCACTCTGTGCATGCCAATCCAATCCAGGGATGTTGTTGTCGTGAAACCACTCACTCACAAGCCGTATACTATGAACAGGTGCTCGATCGTATTGAAAGATGCAATCGTCATCCCCGAATTGCTCTTCAATAGTGGGAAGCAAGAAGGTACTTAAAGTATAAGTGTAGGCCTGTGCTGTGATAGTCCCGCGCAAAACAATAACGGCTGCAGGGCCGTCCGTGAAAATCAAGACCACATCATAATACCACCGACTCCGCTGACACGCTGACAAATGACGTCGACCGGGCATTCGGCATACCCACACCCTGCCATCGGAACGCCACGTTCTGTAGCGTGATTCGTTACTCCACACAACGTTTTTCCACTGTTCAAACGTCCAATGTTTACGCTCTTTACACCAAGCGAATCGTCGTTTGACATTTACTGGCGTGATGTGTGGCTTATGAGCAACCGCTCGACCATGAAATCCCAGTTTTCTCACTTCCCGCCTTACTGTCATAGTATTTGCAGTGGATCCTGATGCAATTTGGAATTCCTGGAATTACTGTGTTATGGCCTCGATAGATGTCTGCCTAATACACATTAAGACCGCGCGGCCCCTCCCGCCGGAGGCTCGAGTCCTCCCTCGGGCACGGGTGTGTGTGTGTTGCTCTTAGCATAAGTTAGTCTAATATAGTTTAAGTAGTCTGTAAATCTAGGGACAGATGACCTTAGCAGTTTGGTCCATTAGGAATACACATACATTGGAACATTACGACGGTCTCTATCAGTTAACAAACGAGCTCGGCCTGTACGCTTTTGTGCTGTATGTGTCCTCTCACGTTTCCACTTCACTATCACATCGGAAACAATTGACCTAGGGAAGTTTAGGAGTGTCGAAATCTCGCGTACAGACGCGTGACACAAGTGACACCCTATCACCTGACTACCTTTGAAGTCCGTGAGTTCCGCGGAGTCCCCCATTCTGCTCTCTCACGATGTCTAACGACTACTGAGGTCGCTGATATGGAGTACCTGGCAGTAGGTGGCAGCACAATGCACCTAATATGAAAAAGGTATGTTTTTGGGGGTGTCCGGATACTTTTGTTCACATAGTGTACCTACGGGATGACAGTTATTCAACTGCCGAGTGGTTCTACGCGTGTCAGTCTCGAACCGCGTGACCGCTACGGTCGCAGGTTCGAATCCTGCCTCGGGCATGGATGTGTGTGATGTCCTTAGGTTAGTTAGGTTTAAAGTAGTTCTAAGTTCAAGGGGTCTGATGACCTCAGGTGTTAAGTCCCATAGTGGTCAGAGCCATTTGAACTAATTATTGAATTATATGAAGTGAAGTCGTAACTTCTGAACGGTTTGCGCTAGAACGTTCAAACTGCAGCGTTGCCCGCTGGGCATGATGGGAATTAGTATGCGCATGCGCACACGCCTTGTCGTTGTCAGTCGTTTGCACATGAAAATGTCACGGTACAGCGTGCCTGAGCGTATTAGCGCTCGTGAAGACCTACTATGCCAGCAATAACAGCCTATCTGCGGCTTGAAGGAAGTTTGTGACCGAGTTCAAAATGAAGTGAACCAGTTGAAGTGTGCTAACAACCAAGAATTTTATTTTCAAGTTAGAGAGAACTGCCAATGTTCGTGATGACAGTCTTGACAATGTTGGTCGTCCAAAAGGGGCGAAAACGCCTGAAAACATCCAGCCCAGGGAATAGATCAGAAGAGCTGCACTACAGGTGGGAATCAGCTACGAGACACTGCGACAAATTGTTGTTGAGGACCTGCATCTCTTCCCATACAAACTTCAAACTCATCAGCCATTAAGCCGCAGGACCATGGAACCTCGGTTGTGTCTCCCCAATACTATCGTCCACAGAACTGACGAAAAGAACTTCGATGTGAAGACGGTTTGGTTTGGCGATGAAGCTCACTTTCATTTGAATGGCTTCGTCAATAAGAAAAATTTGCGCATTTGGGGGATTGACAATTCGCATTTCGTGATCGAGAAGTCTCTTCACCCTCAACGGGTCACTGTGTGGTTTGCAATGTACAGTACGGGAATAATCAGTCAGATATTCGTTGATGGCACGGCGACTACCGAACGGTACGTGGTTTTGCATGATGATTCCATCCCTATTAGCCAAAGTCACCCTGATTTCGACAAGAAGCAGGAGAGTGTTTGATGCCCTGGAGGAGCACTTTGGGAACCGCATTTTGGCTCAGGGGTACCCAAAGGTCACTGGCATGGGCCTCGTCTGGCCGCCATGTTCTCCGGAACCGAACACATAAGACTCCTTTTTGTGGGGTTGTATTGACGTCAAGGTGTACAGAAACAACCCCAAAACTATTGCTGAGCTGAAAGCAACCATTCAGGAGATTATGGACAGAATCGATGTTCCGATACTCCAGCGGCTCATGCAGAATTTCGCTATTCGTCTGCGCCACATCATCACCAATGATGGTAGGCATAACGAACATGTCGTAACCCTTATCCGAATATCTGTAGTGACGTTTACATGTTGAATAATATGTGTGCACGACGTAGTGTGTAATTAATTTACGTTTTCCTCGTATAGTTCGATAACCATCACCATGTACATGCACAGGCAGGCAAGCATAAGTCCGAACCACGTGCGATCACCAGCAATAGGGGCCGGAACTAGTCCGCCATTGATGCTCAATGGTCAGTTAAGATGTTCGCATTGACTAAAACGTTAACCTGACGGCTTAAATGGTTCAAATGGCTCTGAGCACTAAGGGACTTAACATCTGAGGTCCCCTAGAACTTAGAACTACCGGCTGGAGTGGCCGTGCGGTTCTAGGCGCTACAGTCTGGAACCGCGCGACCGCTACGGTCGCAGGTTCGAATCCTGCCTCGGGCATGGATGTGTGTGATGTCCTTAGGTTAGTTAGGTTTAATTAGTTCTAAGTTCTAGGCGACTGATGACCTCAGAAGTTAAGTCGCATAGTGCTCAGAGCCATTTGAACCATTTGAACTTAGAACTACTTAAATCTAACTAACCTAAGGACATCGCCGGCCGGGGTGGCCGAGCGCTTCTAGGCGCTACACTCTGGAACCGCGCGACCGCTACGGACGCAGGTTCGAATCCTGCCTCGCGCATACATGTGTGTGATATCCTTAGGTTAGTTAGGTTTAAGTAGTTTTAAGTTCCAGGGGACTGATGACCTTAGAAGTTAAGTCCCATAGTGCTCAGAGCCATTTGAACCATTTTTGAACCTAAGGACATCACACATATCCATGCACAAGGCAGGATTCGAACCTGCGACCGTAGTGGTCCCGTGGTTCCTAACTGAAGCGCCTAGAACCTCTCGGCCACCGCAGCCGGCACCTAGCGGCTTAAAAGGTAAAGTACTCATCCCTGCAAGAGATCCACAAAATTTGCAAATCTCTTTGAACAATTATTAACTCCAAGCAATAGACATCTTATACTGTTCGAGATTGGTTTTAAGTGAAATTATCTGCTTCGGAGAGCATCATCCAATACATCAAAGTCACAGTTCTAATTCAACTTACAGATATATCCAAAAGGAAGAAAATCCTTAAACCACTGTAACTGCAGCTAATCTGATTTGCCCTTCGTGTTTCTTCAGCTGACTTGAAATATTTCAGTTATTGCCAAATTCAGTACTAATCATCAATCCTTGTCTGGTGCTAAATGAAGTACATCCGTCCATAAGTATGCATGGTAAAGAACTGCCTATCACGATCATTACAAAAGCTTCATATTGCAGCAATGGGGCAGAGCATTCCATAGCTGCTGAAGTACTGTCATACAACGGTCGCCATTGAAACAAACTTACCTGGATACTCCTCCAGTTCTACTGACTATTACGTATCTTCGCTACACAAAATACCTTCTGCAGCAGTTTCATGCACAAATTAGCACAAATAAATCCCCATATTTGTACAATGCTGTGTAAAACATAAGGACGAAAGTACCTATCGCATAATGCGTCACTTTCACACAACATAATTCGATGAAACTAGAACCGTACATAGGAAGAACTGCTGATAATTAGAACAGAAGGTAACTGAAAGAAATACGCACTGAGACGAACAGAAATGACAATTTCATTGAAAGACAATTACTAAACTATACTCACCGCGATTCGTGATGGCCCCCTGGACATAACAAAAGGCTTGACGTGGCTCTTTATAGCGTTCCATTACTTCACCATCGCGCTTCGCAGCTGTTGGATGCTCGTTGGTGCATGCGGACGTGCTCAGTACGTCTTTCCAATGCTAGTCCGAACAAACGCGTGAGGACATGGTAGTTAGCGAGCATCTGCAACAGAAAGCTTTACAAAATAGTGAAGAAAATCTTAGCTATTGTTTGAATTTACTAAAGGAAATCAATGTAATAATTTAGAAATAAGTGCAAACCACCACTATTGAATTCATTAAGTACCGAAATGTATTATAGTGAAACTGCGTTAACTCACCTCAACGTTTACCCACACAGGCTAATTTCATTTACAATTATATCAGTAGCTGGACACCGCCAACTGAAATTCAGTAACGAAAGATGCTTGAGGGTGAGACACGACAGAATAAGAGCCGAATCAACTTAACGTGTGGATTTAGGGACAAGTTAGTAACTACTTATAAAGCGGGGAGCGGAATCCTTACCGTGGAACTACAGGTAAATCAGCAGCTTAAGACTAATCGTCGGTTTCCTCACGGAATACACATCAGACAGAAAACGTTTCGCTTGGCGCCTGATAGCACTTGCTAGGCTTGTTTACATACAGAGCAGATGGAGTGCAATTCGCCTATCACTGCGGCATTCCTTTTAAATTAATCCACTAATCTGTAATATCTTCGTAGGCTTCCATTAAGACGACTCAACAGTTCGCTTCTTGAATTCGGAGTAGGAACCTGCTCAAGAATGTGAAATTAGTTACACAACATGTTCAATTACTGCATGAAGCTACATCTGTTTGTGCAACGAGCAGTTGAATACTTTTTGTAATGCTGTTGAGTAAAATACATTATGAAGGTTACAGAAAAACTTTGTATGGTTATGGTCAGGTTTTCGAAAAAATTTACCGAGTTGTTAAAATTTAACGTATGCAGTCCCTGTCGACTTAGGACTTTGGGAGAAGAAAGCCACGGTTCAGTCGGGTTTTGAGTGGTTCATTTTACCGTGGTTGCCAAAATGTATTGTTACTCGCAGTACGGCTTAAATTCTACTTCTAAGCAACCAAAATGTACGTAAAGCATAGTGACTGACGGTGGAGAACACGTACAGACACAACGGGGCTCCACATACCTGCCAAAAATGTGACTTCTGTTTGCAACCTTATTGGTGTAACAGTATTCTCCAAGACCGAACGTCGAGAATATTGCAGAAGTAGACAAAAGAAAAGTACTTGTGTAGTAATGATGCAGTAATCACTGGAGCTGAAGTATAATTCCGGAACACAAGAAAACAATGATTACGGCTCTGAAATAATTCTAATTTTGGAAAACACAGTGCCATAACAGCAGCAAGTGAACAGTAGAAACAGAATGGGTTGCCACAGGTTTAACGATAATCGAACATGACAGGATAATAGGTGGAAGTATTGTTGGGATAAATAACTGAGAAGGTGGTCTCGGTGATTTCCAGAACTGACATATGGATATGACATGTGACAACAAAATCTCCCTCCATGCTTAGTATCGACTCGTATAAAAATGACCCAGAGAACAGAGTTCCCGGGTACAAAGAAATGGCAGTGGCAGGCATTGGCTACTTTACCCTGCAGAAACACCAGGTGTGACCGCGAGTTGTAACTCATGGCCCTGTACACCATCTAGCCTGGAATGGGACCTATGTGTCGTGGATGTTTGCACTCTGGAATAGCCAGCTCACAAGGTCTGCGCCATGGGCGCGTACGTCCATCATTCACATACGTACCGAACCTACTCTCATCAGCAAAGACAACAGAGAACTATTCAGCTTTCAGTCAACTCTTTCACATCACCAGAGCAGCCGTCCTTGGCGGTGTCGTGGTGTCATTAATAGCCGGGGCAGAAGCACACGAGGTCTTAATCCTGCTGCAAGCAGGTGATTCCCAATTCCCCGTGATGACACTGCATGATGTGTCGGATTTTCTCCCTGGATGATGTTTCGTCGGCCACCACTGCTCGCACGATATGTGCATCTTGACTTGTGTCTGCATTATGCGGATGTCCAGAACTGGTTCCTACTGTAGATGCATGAATGTTTTTCAGACCACTGTTGAAAGCAGCGACGCACCACCCACACTGTTGCGAACACTGTCCACCTCTAAACTCAGCACTGTTACTGCCTACAGAGCCAAAACAGACAGGCCTCCTGAATGCCACCTGATCGCGGATGACAGCGACAGATGAATCACCAGCACTACAACCCCTCAGTACTCACATATACTGAAAAGCCAAAGAAACCTGTACACCTGCCTAATATCGTGTAACGCCCCATTCGCACGACGTGGCATGGGCTCGACTAATGTCTGAAGTAGTGCTGGAGGGAATTGGGAATTGACACCATGAATCCTGCAGGGCTGTCCATAAATCCGTAAGAGTGCGAGGGGGTGGAGGTCTCTTCTGAACAGCACGTTGCAAGGCATCCCAGATATGCTGTTGATGTTGATGTGGTCTTCAGTCCTGAGACTGGTTTGATGCAGCTCTCCATGCTACTCTATCCTGTGCAAGCTTCTTCATCTCCCAGTACCTACTGCAGCCTACATCCTTCTGAATCTGCTTAGTGTATTTATCTCTTGGTCTCCCTCTACGATTTTTACCCTCCACGCTGCCCTCCAATACTAAATTGGCGATCCCTCGATGTCTCAGAACATGTCCTACCAAACGATCCCTCCTTCTAGTCAAGTTGTGCCACAAGCTCCTCTCCTCCCCAATTTTATTCAATACCTCCTCATTAGTTATGTGATCTACCCATCTAATCTTCAGCATTCTTCTGTAGCACCACATTTCAAAAGCTTCTATTCTCTTTTTGTCTAAACTATTTATCGTCCACGTTTCACTTCCATACATGGCTACACTCTATACAAATACTTTCATTAACGACTTCCTGACACTTAGATCTATACTCGATGTTAACAAATTTCTCTTCTTCAGAAACGCTTTCCTTGCCATTGCCAGTCTGCACTTTATATCTTCTCTACTTTGACCATCATCAGTTATTTCGCTCCCCAAATAGCAAAACTCCTTTACTACTTTAAGTGTCTCATTTCCTAATCTAATTCCCTCAGCATCACCCGACTTAATTCGACTACATTCCATTATCCTCGTTTTGCTTTTGTTGATGTTCATTTTATACCCTCCTTTCAAGACACTGTCCATTCCGTTCAACTGCTCTTCCAAGTCCTTTGCTGTCTCTGACAGAATTACAATCTCATCGGCGAACCTCAAAGTTTTTATTTCTTCTCCATGGATTTTAATACCTACTCCGAACTTTTCTTTTGTTTCCTTTACTGCTTGCTCAATATAAAGATTGAATAACATCGGGGATATGCTACAACCCTGTCTCACTCCCTTCCCAACCACTGCTTCCCTTTCATACCCCTTGACTCTAATAACTGCCATCTACTTTCTGTACAAATAGTAAATAGCCTGTCGCTCCCTGTATTTTACCCCTGCCACCTTCAGAATTTGAAAAAGAGTATTCCAATCAACATTGTCAAAAGCTTTCTCTAAGTCTACAAATGCTAGAAACGTAGTTTTGCCTTTCCTTAATCTTCCTTCTAAGATAAGTCGTAGGGTCAGTATTGCCTCACGTGTTCCAACATTTCTACGGAATCCAAACTGATCTTCCCCGAGGTCGGCTTCTATCAGTTTTTCCATTCGTCTGTAAAGAATTCGCGTTAGTATTTTGCAGCTGTGACTTATTAAACTGATAGTTCGGTAATTTTCACATCTGTCAGCACCTGCTTTCTTTGGGATTGGAATTATTATATTCTTCTTGAAGTCTGAGGGTATTTCGCCTGTCTCATACATCTTGCTCACCAGATGGTAGAGTTTTGTCATGACTGGCTCTCCGAAGGCCGTCAGTAGTTCTAATGGAATGTTGTCTATTTACGGGGCCTTGTATCGACTCAGGTCTTTCAGTGCTCTGTCAAACTCTTCACGCAGTATCATATCTCCCATTTCATCTTCATCTACATCCTCTTCCATTTCCATAATATTGTCCTCAAGTCCATCGCCCTTGTATAGTCCCTCTATATACTCCTTCCACCTTTCTGCTTTCCCTTCTTTGCTTAGAACTGGGTTTCCATCAAAGCTCCTGATGTTCATGCAAGTGGTTCTCCTTTCTCCAAAGGTCTCTTTAATTTTCCTGTAGGCAGTATCTATCTTACCCCTAGTGAGATAAGCCTCTACATCCTTACATTTGTGCTCTAGCCATCCCTGTTTAGCCATTTTGCACTTCCTGTTAATCTCATTTTTGAGATGTTTGTATTCCTTTTTGCCTGCTTCATTTACTGCATTTTTATATTTTCTCCTTTCATCAATTAAATTCATTATTTCTTCTCTTACCCAAGGGTTTCTACTAGCCCTCGTCTATTTACCTATTTGATCCTCTGCTACCTTCACTATTTCATCCCTCAAAGCTACCCATTCTTCTTCTACTGTATTTCTTTCCCCCATTCCTATCAATTGTTCCCTTATGCTCTCCCTGAAACTCTGTACAACCTCTGGTTTAGTCAGTTTATGCAGGTCCCATCTCCTTAATTTCTCACCTTTTTGCAGTTTCTTCAATTTTAATCTGCAGTTCATAACCAATAGATTGTGGTCAGGGTACACATCTGCCCCTGGAAATGTCTTACAATTTAAAACCTGGTTCCTAAATCTCTGTCTTACCATTATATAATCTATCTGATACCTGTTAGTATCTCCAGGATTCCTCCAAGTATACAACCTTCTTTTATGATTCTTGAACCAAGTGTTAGCTATGATTAAGTTATGCTCTGCGCAAAATTCTACCAGGCGGCTTCCTCTTTCATTTCTTAGCCCCAATCCATATTCACCTACTACGTTTCCTTCTCTCCCTTTTCCTACTCTCGCATTCCAGTCACCCATGACTATTAAATTTTCGTCTCCCTTCACTACCTGAATAATTTCTTTTATCTCATCATACATTTCATCAATTTCTTTGTCATCTGCAGAGCTAGTTGGCATATAAACTTGTACTACTGTAGTAGGCGTGAGCTTCTTGTCTATCTTGGCCACAATAATGCGTTCACTATGCTGATTGTAGTAGCTTACCCGTACTCCTATTTTTTATTCATTATTAAACCTACTCCTGCATTACCCCTATTTGATTTTGTATTTATAACCCTGTATTCACCTGACCAAAGGTCTTGTTCTTCCTGCCACCGAACTTCACTAATTCCCACTATATCTAACTTTAACCTATCCATTTCCCCTTTTTAATTTTCTAACCTACCTGCCCTATTAAGGGATCTGACATTCCACGCTCCGATCCGTAGAACGCCAGTTTTCTTTCTCCTGATAACGACGTCCTCTTGATTAGTCCCCGCCCGGAGATCCGAATGGGGGACTATTTTACCTCCGGAATATTTTACCCAAGAGGACGCCATCATCATTTAATCATACAGTAAAGCTGCATGCCCTCGGGAAAAATTACGGCTGTAGTTTCCCCTTGCTTTCAGCCGTTTGCAGTACCAGAACAACAAGGCCATTTTGGGTAGTGTTACAAGGCCAGATCAGTCAATCATCTAGACTGTTGCACCTGCAACTACTGAAAAGGCTGCTGCCCCTCTTCAGGAACCACACGTTTGTCTGGCCTCTCAACAGATACCCCTCCGTTGTGGTTGCACCTACGGTACGGCTATCTGTATCGTTGAGGCACGCAAGCCTCCCCACCAACGGCAAGGTCCACGGTTCATGGGGGGGGGGGGGGGGGGCGGGGGTGAATAATGTTAATGTCTGCGCAGTTTGGTGGCCACCGGAAGTGTTTAAACTGAGAAGAGTGTTCCTGGAGCCTCTCAGTAGCAATTCTGGACATGTGGGGTGTTGCATTGTTCTGCTTGAGTTGTCCAAGCCAGTCGGAATGCACAATGGACACGATTTGTTGTACGTGATCAGACAGGATGCTTGCATACGTCTCATCTCTCAGTGTCGTATCTAGACGTATCAGGCGTCTCATATCACTCCAACTGCACACGCCCCACACCATTACAGAGCCTCCACAAGTTGAACAGTCCCCTGCTGACATGCACAGTAAATGGATTCATGAGGTTGTCTCCATGCCCGTACACGTCCAACCACTCGATATAGTTTGAAATGAGACTCGTCCGACCAGGTAACATGTTTCCAGTCGTCCACAGTCCAATGTCGGCCCCCAGGCGAGGCGTAAAACCTTGGGTCGCGCAGTCAAGGGTACAGGAGTGGGCCTTCGGTTCCGAAAGCTCATATCGATAATGTTCCGTTGAATAGTTCGCACGCTGACGCTCGTTGATGTCTCAGCACTAAAATCTGCAG
Source organism: Schistocerca cancellata (assembly GCF_023864275.1). Lineage (NCBI taxonomy): Eukaryota > Metazoa > Arthropoda > Insecta > Orthoptera > Acrididae > Schistocerca > Schistocerca cancellata. Next base: position 601,106,837 of record NC_064631.1, on the reverse strand, counting down.
CAATTTGCGGAAGGGCTGCACTTCTGTCACGTTGAATGATTCTCCTCAGTCTTTATTGGTCCCATTCTTGCAGTATTCTTTTTTTTTTCGACCGCAGTGATGCCGGAAATTTCATGTTTTACCGAATTCCTAATGTTCTCGGTACACTTGTGAAATGATCGTACCGGAAAATCCCTGCATCATCGCTACTCGGAGATGCTGTGTCCCATCTCTCGTGCGGCGACTATAACACCACATTGAAACTCACTTAAATCTTGATAATGTGCCATTGTAGCAACAGTAACGGATCTAACAACTGTGCCAGACACTTGTTGTCTGATACAGGCGTTTCGGACCGCAGCGCCGTATTATGCGTATTTACGTATCTCTGTATTTGAATACGCATGCCTATAACAGTTTGTTTGGTGATTCAGTGTTTTTTATCCAGGTTCCATTATATACAGTCCGTGAGAGCGTTACATTTTTTTCTGTCACTGTATTTGTGCACTTATGTATGATCTGTACTCAGTGTAGTATTTTTCTGTGTTCGTTTGTTTTCCATGCGGGTAGTGAGTAGCGCCCCACACACACATACTCCCGAGCGCCCTCGCACTCACGCACACGCCGTTGAATAAAATTACTTTTACACGATTGGCGACAACTCACTGTATCGAGAGCTCCCAATACGAGCCAATCCGTAATGTGAAACGGGAGATCTTGTTCTCAGATGTGGTATTTAAATACTCTTTGTCAGTTATCGAGAACGTCGAGAACACGTTCGAACGCTGAACTGCCGTTCTCGGTTCTCAGACTGCTGAACACAAGGCACAAGTATCGGGCAGCGACCATACGGTCGGCTTGAAACGTACTGACAAGGAATATTCTGCCCATCCTCCGCTCGAGAACACAGACACACACACAGAACAAACATTTACATAAAAACACGCACACAGCACAAAATCTCATTTTCATAAATCCCCAAGCGCACTACTTGAAGTCAGACGGGCACAGCCCAGTGGCACTTCGGTACACTAGAACAACCTGAGAGAGACTCCGCTCGACCTTCCTGTCGATGGGGAATGCCGTAATTGACGATTTTCCAGTGCAGCACTCCTGCTCTCATTGTTGCCACTGTAACTATAGTGGAGAATGTTGTACATTGGAATACTTTCTAGAATTTCGCCTCTACCCGGCCCTGTAACAGAAGTATATATTTTCTTATTGCATTTTGAAATGATCCCATTTACTTTACATGTGGTGCAGTATTTTTATGAAATTAAAAAGAAATTACTCCGAAACTTAAGGTTTCTGCAAATGTGAAAAACTGTTCAATGGTACAACGTGGTCATGTAGGAACAAATACTCCACTCAAAATTTAAAAGTTGCATTCGGGAATATGTTGTAAGTACTGTATTTAACATTCTTTGTGTTAGACTATTACTCTACTACACATCGATAATCAGTAAATCAAATTAAATCAAGAAGCGGTATTATCAAAAATCAGTTACAAGATAAAAACGCTTTGAAGTAGAATTTATTGACAACCACCACAAATATCCATTTTCGAAATAGGAAAAAATTGTTGAGAAATTGAATGCAGTCAATTCATTTGCAAAAATCACATTTTCCACGTTAAAAAATACCTTCCGTTTAACGGTACAAGGTGATACGTAACTGACGAAGTGTAGCTTAACCGCCTGCACATAATGTAACTAGTTTTAAAAATAAACAGACTTTCACTCACAAAAAACTCCGTTACCGGAGAATTAACAATGTCCTCCAAACAACGTTTATATATTACACAGCACTTAAATATCTGTAATATTATAAGCGCTGCACGGCACGCAACCTCATGTCTCACAACAACAAAGAAACTAGAATGATGTGGTGGTGTCTAGTTCATTGTGCTTTATGTGATGGTAACATCAGTAACTACATTCAAACATCGATCTAGATACACTGTCCTCTAAGTACAACAATCTCCCCTAACTGTGAATAACAAAAAGAGTGGTTCAGTGCATTATGATTATTCAAGAGCAAGAAGCTTTTTGGATCGATGCTCTCAACGACTGCTGTTATTCCAATATGTGCGTGGATTTCTTGGATACTGCATTATTCACGAGGAACTGGTGAGTTTTAAATAAGTTTTCAACTTCCCATTTTGAATAATCCTTCCATTTATTCTTGAGTTCTTGGTGAAATGACATCATAAATTACGTAACTGCATTCTGGCTCAGCCTTGTACTCTGCGTGCTCTGCCACAACTTTCCTTATCACTTGCTGTGATACAATTACGTTACAAGCAATCCCGCCAAAACACTCGATACTTCCGTGAAATAACGTACATACCAAGGCAGTGGTATACGATTTTTGTGAGTTGACAAACAATACTAATTTTCATTTAAGTTTTCCGTAATACTTATCACAATAACGTGGATTTATAGCCATTAACTTTCTTCAAATGAAATAATCATTTTGAAACATTTTATTTTTACACTGTAATCACAAATAATATTAACAGCTGGTTCAGGATGCAACAGGATCATACGCATAATCTTTATCTACTCAAACATCAAAAATAAATCTGTAAGTACCTGTCGAAATTTTTGCACACAAAATATTGAATGAATTTATCCATACAGCACGGTGACATATAATGAAAAGACTGATACCTGACCCAGCAGACTTTTGTATCAAATATATTACACCGGTAAAGATACACTACTGGACATTAAAATTGTTGCACCACGAAGATGATGTGCTACAGACGCGAAATTTAACCGAAGATACTGTGATATGCATATGATTAGCTTCTCAGAGCATTCACACAAGGTTGGCGCCGGTGGCGACACCTAAAACGAGCTGACATGAGGAAAGTTTCCCACCGATTTCTCATACACAAACAGCAGTTGACCGGGATTTGCCCGGTGAAACGTTGTTGTGATGCCTCGTGTAAGCAGGAGAAATGCGTACCATCACTTTTCCGACTTTGATAAAGGTCGGATTGTAGCCTATCGCGATTGCGGTTTATCGAACATTGTTGCCCTCGTTGGTCGAGATCCAATGACTGTTAGCAGAATATGGAATCGGTGGGTTCCGGAGGGTAATACGGAACGCCGTGCTGGATCCCAACGGCCTCGTATCACTAGTAGTCGAGATGACAGGCATCTTATCCGCATGGCTGTAACGGATCGTGGAACCACGTCTCGGTCCCTGAGTCAACAGATGGGGACGTTTGCAAGACAACAACCATCTGCACGAACAGTTCGACAACGTTTGCAGGAGCACAGACTATCAGCTCGGAGACCATGGCTGCGGTTACCCTTGACGCTACATCACAGGCAGGAGTGCCTGCGATGGTGTACTCAACGACGAACCTGGGTGCACGAATGGCAAAACGTCATTTTTTCGGATGAATGCAGGTTCTGTTTACGGCATCACGATAGTGTTTGGCAACCTCGCGGTGAACGCACATTGGAAGCGTGTATTCGTCATGCCAAACTCTCGTATCACCCCGTGTGATGGTATGGGGTGCCATTGGTTACACGTCTCGGTCACCACTTGTTTGCATTGATGGCACTTTGAACAGTGGACGTTACATTTCAGATGTGTTACGACCCGTGGCTCTACCCTTTATTCGATCCCTGCGAAACCCTACATTTCAGCAGGATAATGCACGACCGCATGTTGCATGTCCTATACGGGCCTTTCTGGATACAGAAAATGTTCGACTGCTGCCCTGGACAGCACATTCTCCAGATCTCTCACCAATTGAAAACGTCTGGCCAATGGTGGTCGAGCAACTGGCTCGTCACAATACGCCAGGTTCTAGTATTGATGAATTGTGGTATCATGTTGAAGCTGTATGGGCAGCTGTACCTGTACACGCCATTCAAAATCTGTTTGACTCAATACCCAGGCGTATCTAGGCTGTTATTACGGCCAGAAGTGGTTGTTCTGGGTACTGATTTCTCAGGATCTATGCACCCAAATTGCGTGAAAATATAATCACATGTCAGTTCTAGTATAATATATTTGTCCAATGAATAACCGTTTATCATCTGCATTTCTTCTCGGTGTAGGAATTTTAATGGCCAGTAGTGTAAATCTATAAGTACCTGTCGAAACTTTTGCACACAATTATTAAATGAACTTATCGATACCGCACGGCGACATATAATGAAGAGACTGATACCTGCCCCAGCGAACTTTTGTATCAAATATATTACACCCGTCACGTGACATACAGCACAGTTCCATCCGCCGTGGCAACAGCAGTGCCAGTTCGCCACTGCGCCGGCTGCCTGTGGTTCGGTTTCTCACGGGTGCAGTTTTCTGCCGCCACCGCCACCGCCACAGGGGGGGGGGGGGGGGGGGGGGGTTGCCGGCGGCCGTCCCCCGCAGGCGCCAGCCGCGGTACGTGCCGTCCTTGCAGAGGCGGGCCGTCCTCGGCCCCATTGCCGCAGCAATCTTCTGGCTCCAGCCTCTCGCCGACTGGGGACGTCTGATCCGACACACCACTATCTCGGTCGCGATATCTCCGCAACTACAGGCGAGAGGACCGCGACTCACGAGGAAGCAGCCCCGACTCCCAACAGCGCGCGTAGGCAACTTCCTCACAACTGTTCCATCGAATAGACTGCGTGTGTGTAAAAGTTGTTCAGAACCCTTAGAGGCAAAATTGTATGGAGACAGAGAATCCTAAAATTAAGTTGAACTAACGGTGTCGCAGACCGAACATCTAGAATTTTATTGACATAAACAACACACAATTAACATTTTGAACATAGTGGCTGTTCATCAAAGTCGAATGTAAATGAATGATTTGAGAAAATCAGCCAGTCAGTTACAGATATAAACTTTTATTAACAACCAGAGTTTCAACAGTTCTAAAATTGTCTTCTTCAAAAGTACATGGACCTATAGAGGAAATTTTTTCACATGTTATTTAAAAGGAATTATCAAGGTGTGATGAATGTACATAAAAGGAATGTAAAAAACTACTGGATACAAATATAATAAACAAAAAATTCCTTTGCAGTTTTTAAAACATTTTATATGGTCATGTATAAGATATTACTTTACGTAAGCTGCTTTGCTCAGAAATTTGTCGTCGCCAATATTTGATTTTACGTGATAGTAATTTTTTATTTATTCTGTTTTTAATCCAGTGGTTTTGGACATCCTTTAAACCTTGGTAATTCTCCTTTTTTTTTTTTTTTTTTGGCCGCGGTGGTCTAGCGGTTCTAGGCGCGCAGTCCGTACCCGCGCGACTGCTACGGTCGCAGGTTCGAATCCTGCCTCGGGCATGGATGTGTGTGATGTCCTTAGGTTAGTTAGGTTTAAGTAGTTCTAAGTTCTAGGGGACTGATGACCACAGATGTTAAGTCCCATAGTGCTCAGAGCCAATTCTTTTTTTGACTACGATGTGTAAAAATTTCCTCTGTAGGCCCGTATACTCGTTCAGAAAACAATTTTACAGTTGTTGAAACCATGGTCAAGGGTTGTTAATAAATATTTATGCCTGCAACTGGTTGGCTGATATCCTCATACCATTCATTAACTCAAAAATGAACTTGTATCAACTATCGAAAGTTGAGATCTGTTATACAGATGACAGAGGATCGTAAAATGAGTAAGTTGACGTAACGATGACGGAAGCTTAACATCTAAAATTTTATTGATATAAACAACTCAGAATTAAAATTTTGCATTACTAAGTAATCCATTACCAAGTAACACACTGACAGGACAGAACTGTGTGTTCAGAATCAGTCTGCCCCCTTACTTCCAAACGTTGTTTACGATACAGCTGCCCAATCAGGAGCCTATGCTCAAATGCTATATATATCTGCTCTCCCACTTCTTTGACGACACGTTACGGATCTGTTTAACACTTTCGCTGCGGCATCGGTGCAGGCGCGCAACTCTCCAGTGGGGCCCGGCAACGTGCGAGTGCGGGCCGGTAACACTCTGAAACGACAGGTACCGCTCGGAGCCGACGCTCCTGAGCACACCTGAGCTACAGGCTGACGTCAGGACCCTGTAAGATCTGTAGGATCATGTTCTGTACTGACTTAATGATGACACCTTAGATACAGTACTTCAAATAAGCTTCGACTGTATAGTGGTCATGTTTTAAAGTCTGTTTGCTGTCTGACACCTATAGGGGTCACAGGCGTCATTATGTGTTCGTGATTTGTCGATAATGTAACAAAAAACACAATTCAAACAAGCAACAAATCCACCGCATTCAGGAAAAATTTGGATTCCAAAACGCAAATTCTTATGAAGGAGAAAAAGGAAAAAGGAAACTGGATTCACTTGAAATTATATTTATTTCAAATGTGCATTTCTAAGATTGACTCTGATAGAGGTCGTCAATTTAGTAGCGGAACTGTCACGAAACAGATTCGAAAGCTGTGCTTCCACGCTATCATCACTCTGCAATTCTTCTGCAGCCTCTAAATGACGATCTCCGTGGTATGCCTCGTCCTCACTACACAGAAAATCACTGTCGTTCAGTACAGTAAGTAACTGTTCCTTTGTCAGTTTAACACTTTTCCTGCTCCTTTTCACATTGGAAGGACCAGGTGTCGGTTCATTAGCCGCCATTACGAACAATATACGTTCTATAAATGACCACACAAAACAAAAGTTTTACACGCTTTGGTGCTAGCTTAGACGCTGCAACTAGACTGAGTAGACTGACAGTGAGCGCGGACGCTTATAAGTGTTAAGCATACTCTGATGTCATGTTCTGTATGGTTGAGAATATTTTCAGCAGGTAGAGGGCGCTGTGATGAGAAGCCCATTAGGTTCCTTAGCAGCCAACCTGTGTATGGCTTACTTTATGGAGATGACCCTCGAAATGTCTCCTGCAAAGCCTGCTTGTTACTACGGTTACGTCGACGACACATGCATTTTCTGGCCTCATGGATGTGATAAGCTGGGATAGTTCTTCAAAAATATCGACAACGTCTATGACATCTCAAGTTCTCGATAGAGACGGACAATACCTTGCTGTTCCTTGTCGTCCTCTTCAGCCAAAAACCAAATGGGTATCACAACCACAGTGCTTACCGAAACTTACCATAACGGCCCGATATCTGCACAGCTACCAGTAATCAGCACAGAAACATTCTCTTCTGAGGACCTTGGCGCATCGAGCGGAAGCCTTTCAGGCGCTGGAAGTCTGCGAAAGTAATGAACCATTTGCGGTAAATGTTTCAAGAAAACGCCAGCAACAACTGTCAAATTTCGAAGATTTGTTCATCGAATACTCATAAGCAGAAACACGCCCCCCCCCCCCCCTCGAGAGGGACACTAAGAAGCTTGCAGTTTCGCAGTTCTCACCAAGAAGAGACAGTATCCGGTTCTTAATGAGTCATAAAATCAATTTACTGTTCAAGCCTCCAGCAAAAATTCCACAACTCATGAGGCCTGTGAAAGTTGATATAGACCTCAGAACGCCAGTAATGTACAAAATATCATGTGGGTGTCAACAGTTTGGTGTTGGCCAGACTGTCTTTCTGTCTATGGTGTCCTGAGAAATCAGCGGTAGCAGAACATCATGTGGATAATGGACACCGAATTACATTCGATGGTACATATATTGTTAAACGGGTAAATGTATCTTGCGATGACATTAGCAGTGGGACAACCTTCGCGCTAGGAAACGCTGCATTGTTGCCAAATTTATTCATGATGGTGGCGATGACGTCATCCAAGATGGCGGCATGTAGACTTGGCAATATCGCATGACGTCATCCAAGATGGTGGCTTTGGGCGGGAACATAGGCCAATTGCGCTATGTCCACTAACCTAACCTCAAGAAAAAATGGCGTGAATTTTGAATTTTGTCGGGAAAATAGCCCAGTTGTGCTATGTCCACTAACCTAAGCCACCAGAAGAAAAAATGGCGGGAAGTTTGAATTCCAACAGGATAATGCATGCAAAACCTGTACTTGTCTTTATTATAATTGATTATCATTTATTAACATTCATTATCATTCATTGTCATTTATTATCATTCATTACCATTTATTATTATAGGCCTACCTCCACTACAAATTCAAATTCCAGCACGATATTGTCTCCAAAACTGTACTTCTACTTATTATTATCATTTATTATTTATTCAAGATGTCCGATTTTCGCGGTGAGAAAACCATTTTCCTTACATACCTTAACAAAAATCTATCACAAGTTCTAATGCCAACACCATAATTGATCACACGTACGAGCTTTCTCTGTCACGTATCTTTTTTCACTGGTGGCCTATCATAATCGCGTCAATAATAAACTGCACTTATAGTAACGTAAATCACGTCCTTTGATTTTGCAGGGGGGAAGGGACTGAAGACTTTATTTCAAGCAGTACGGTCATCACTTGTTCTCCAACACAGTCAGCACACATATCTTTGATATTGCAGTGCAGTCGCCACGACGTCCGCTCTGGAACTGAATTAGTTCAAATCCTCGCCACCCCCCGGCCAGCGCGCGCAGACACTGCCAACGCCTGTCACGTGAGGCGGCCGGCTATTCGCGCTGGGGGCGAGCCCAGCGATCGCTCCCACGTCGTAAACATGTTTTCGCTCTACACACTGGAACTTGCCGAGTTTGATGTCACAGCGGCCCCTTGTCCGCTCACCACGTGTATTCGTCGCCTCCGCACGTTTCCCGCCAAAATTGTTTGCCTCAGAGCTGAATCACACAATGGTCGGCTGTTCCCTGCTACACTTTTGGCGCCAAAGTTGTTTTCCTGGGCACGTTCAAACCTGTCGATGCCGACCGCTCACCGTCCACCACGTGTCCTTGTGCAAGCGAGAACGCAGTGGTACACTTTTGGTGGCGAAGTTTGCGCGACAGTGGAATCCGCCATGACTATGTAACAGCACGTTTGGTCCGCACTAGAACACTCGGTAATTGACTCTCTCTCGCGCACGCGTAATAACTGTACAATCGCTGCGCCGCCACCCTGCTTAAGTCACACCCCCTCCATACACGCAACGTACATAGTCTTCTGTAAATACCTAAGTACTTAATTCCATTTAGTTTTTGATCATGTTAAGTAATTCAATTTACAATTTCATATACGTATGCAAAGGTGCTCAACTACCTAATTTCAACTGCTTTTCGAGGACCAGACAGCCACCTCTCCCTAGGAACCAGTGCCGAGTTTGAATTCTGGCAGTAAAGAAAGGTCACTTCTGCTTTCTCTACCAACCTAAGAAAATTGTTGGAAAGAAATGGGTACTTGTACGAACCTCAGCCGCTCGACCGCCACTTCCTCCTGGGAACCAGCGCCAAGTTTGAAATCTGACAGTAAACAAAGCTCACTAGCGCTTCTGCCACCAACCTAAGAAAATTGTTGCAAACTAAGCTCATCGCCACTAAACTAAGCCACCAGCACTCAACCTCTCCCAACACGTTTTGGGTAAAAGGACTCACACTGCACTAGGCCCATGGATGGAGGAACCATTTTACTTTAGTTAGGAATGGAGTATATGTATCACACCGACTTGTTCCACACCATACAGAGCTGCAAAACACTCGTACATAACTCATTTATAATGCTCTGGACACACGCTTGCTAATTGTAAACAGCTAAAAATAACTCATAGCACAGCCTGCAGACATGCGAACCACTCATAAATAGTACAAAACATTTACGTCCAAATAGCCAAACAACTTCTAATTTCCCCCAATAATTTCAGTCCATAGGCTGATGGAAGGAGGAACGAGTGTACTTTATTTATTTGGGACATATCTTTTTGAAGCTTTTGCATCTCATAGGTTTCGATATGTAAGGCTGACATAAGGCAGTTTCTGAACTCCAGTAGTGCACTGCACCCTAACCTGCAGAAAAAATGGCGGTAGTTTTGAATTTTGGCGGGAAAATAGACCAATTGGGCTACATCCACTAACCTAAGCCTTCAGAAAAAGTAGGTGGGGAGTTTGAATTCCAACAGGATAATGCATGCAAAACCGTAAATGTCTTTATTATTATTCATTATTATTGATTATCATTTATTATCATTTATTATCATTCATTATCATTCACTATCATTTATTATTATTGGCCTACCTCCACGAGAAAATTCACCCCAAATTCAAATTCCAATACAGTAATGGCTTCAAAATCATACTTGTCTTTATTATTATTCATTATCATTATTTATTATCATTTATTATTTATTATTAGTTATTATCATTTATTATTATTGGCCTACCTCCACTAACATAGAAAATCGCGCCATGTTCAAATTCACACTCCATAATCTCTGGAAAACCGTACTTATATTTATTATTATTATCATTTACTGTTGTTTATTAGCATTTATTATTCCACAAGATTTCGGGTTTGCAGCCGGATCTCATCGACTTCTTTCCACGATATTTCGGCTGGGTAGTCCTCTGTCCCCTCTGGTGGCAAACTTTTATATGGAAGACTTTGAGGAGAGCGCTCTTGATTCGGCGATGTTTAAACCAACAGTCTTCTGGCGGTACGTGGACGATACTTTTGTAGTGCGGCCTCACGGTGAAGAAGAGCTGTCACGGTTTTTACAGCATCTGAATTCCATCCACACAACCATTCAGTTTACGATGGAAGTTGAAAAGGGTGGTTGCCTACCATTTCTGGACGTCATGGTTAATCGCAGAGTGGATGGGTCATTGGGGCATTCTGTCTATCGAAAACCCACGCATACGGACCTGTACCTGCAGGCGTCAAGCTGTCATCAACCGTCACAATCTATGGGCGTCCTTCGAACGTTGGTGCATAGGGCACATGTCGTGTCTGACATAGACAGCCTTGCAGACGAATTAGAGCACTTGAAATATTCTGCACATCAGGTCAGTACTGCTTTAAGGATGAAAAAACGTGACCATCCACAAGATCAAGAGGATAAGGAGGTGTTTAAGTCCAGAGCATTTCTCTCATATGTCGGGAACATTTCATCGAAAGTAGGAAGAATCTTAAAGAAATATAGTGTGAAAGCAATCTTCCGGCCACCTACAAAGAGTCGTGCGCTTCTGGGCTCAGCCAAGGATGATCTGGGATTACGGAAGGCTGGAATTTATAAAATACCTTGCGAGTGTGGGAAAGCCTATATTGGTCAGACCACACGCACAGTACACGATCGCTGCGTTGAACATGAGCGCCACACTCGCCTTTTACAGCCCTGTAAGTCGGCCATAGCCGAACATTGTATTTCCACAGGACATACTATGGATTATTCTGCCACGAAAATCGTGGCCCCATCGAGATCCTTCTGGGATTCAGTTGTTAAGGAATCCGTGGAAATACGTTTGGCGGAAAATCTCATTAATCGTGATGGCGGCTTTCAATTGAATAAGGCCTGGGACCCGTTGATTTCTTTAATATCAAACAAAAGAAAACTTTTTGTGGCTTCTGACATGTCGAGCGAAAAGTAATTTTAATTTTAATATTGAAATTTTGCATTTTATTGTTTTGGACACGTCTGCGTGCATGTTTTACTTGTTTCACGCATTCGTTTGCGCTCCATAGATGCAGTAATATTGTAGAGGGCCTTGGAATCGACAGGTAACGGTAACTTGCGCATGCGCGCCTTGCGGCACTTTTACGTATAAATAGAGCGACTTGCACTAGCAATCTCGACTCGCACACGCTAAGTGGACATTCGCGCGCCGGAGATCACCGCCATCAGTGTATCGTGTGTGCCGTCATGTTTAGTGTTCCGTTTCGCCGTCACGCTCCATTGTTCACCAGTGACATCGTCTTCTTCAGTGTTTGTGCGTCGGGTCTCCAGTTCCTAGTGTGGATTGTCTTCAAGTGTGAACGGCTTCTTGTGCTTTTATATTCTTGTGTCTCCTGTTTTTTCCCGCCGTTTTTCTATGTAATGTCTCTTCTTTGTTTATCTCCATGTACTCTCTTCGGCTGAAGAGCGGCGTATTGTGCTGCTACCAGCCTACCTGTTTGTTCAGGTTTCAAAATTACAATAAAGTAAAAAAAAAAAAAACTAGCAATCTCCAGTGTCAAACACTCGCCTGAATATGGCTGTAAGGTTGTCAGCCGAAATATCGTGGAAAGAAGTCGATGAGATCCGGCTGCAATCCCGAAATCTTGTGGAATATTCGATACGCCGGGAAAACCTCAAGAGCCACAGCATTTATTATTATTTATTCAAGATGGTCGATTTTTGTGGCAAGAAAGCCAATTCCCTTACTTCCACAACAAAAAATCCCTCACAAATTCATATTCAGACACGATAATCTGTCACACATACGAAAGAAAAAGTGAACAACTGGGCCATGTGCACTAACCTAAGTCCACCTCATCCTGCAAAGTTTGAGTTTCTCGCTGTCACTTATTGTTTCACTCCTAAGCTAGGAAAATCACGTCAAATAATAATACAGTGCATGTAAGTCACCTCCTGTGAATTCGAGGGAAAAGGACTGAAGGCTTTATTTCAAACAGTACCGTCATCACTTGTTCCCCAACAGAGTTAGTACACATTCAAGAGGTTGCAGTCCAGCCGCCACGAGGTCCCCAGTCCAACTGAATTAGTTCATATGGTCGCCGCCGACCCGCACCGGACCGCGCGCCACCAGCAGGCGAGCGGTCGCCTCACATGACGGTCGTCGGATGCGATCCGCGCGCGCTGCCGGTCGGCATCGACAGGTTTGAACGTGCCCAGGAAAACAACCTTGGCACCAAAAGTGTAGCAGGGAACAGCCGACCGTTGTGTGATTCACCTACGAAGCAAACAATTTTGGCGGGAAACGTGCGGAGGCGACGAATACACGTGGTGAGCGGACAAGGGGCCGCTGTGACATCAAACTCGGCAAGTTCCAGCGTGTCGACAGGCGTTGGCAGTGTCTGCGCGCGCTGGCCAGGGGGTGGCGAGGATTTGAACTAATTCAGTTCCAGAGCGGACGTTGTGGCGACTGCACTGCGATATCAAAGATGTGTGTGCTGACTGTGTTGGAGAGCAAGTGATGACCATACTGCTTGAAATAAAGTCTTCAGTCCCTTCCCCCCTGCAAAATCAAAGGATGTGACTTACGTTACTATAAGTGCAGTTTATTATTTGATGCGTTTATGATAGGCTACCAGTGAAAAAATATAAGTGACAGAGAAAGCTCGTACGTGTGACCAATTATGGTGTTGGGATTTGAACTTGTGATAGATTTTTGTTAAGGTATGCAAGGAAAATGGCTTTCCCACCAAGAAAATCGGACATCTTGAATAAATAATAAATGATAATAATAAGTAGAAGTACAGTTTTCGAGACAATATCGTGTTGGAATTTGAATTTGTTGTGGAGGTAGGCCTATAATAATAAATGGTAATGAATGATAATAAATGACAATGAATGATAATGAACGTTAATAAATGATAATCAATTATAATAAAGACAAGTACAGGTTTTGCATGCATTATCCTGTTGGAATTCAAACTTCCCGCCATTTTTTCTTCTGGTGGCTTAGGCTAGTGGACATAGCACAACTGGGCTATTTTCCCGCCAAAATTCAAAATTCCCTCCATTTTTTCATGAGGTTAGGTTAGTGGACATAGCACAATTGGCCTATGTTTCTGCAAAAAGCCACCATCTTGGATGACGTCATGCGACGTTGCCAAGTCTACATGCCGACATCTTGGATGATGTCATCGACGCCATCTTGAATAAATTTGGCAACAATGCAGTGTGGCCTGGCGCGAAGGTTGTCCCACGACTAGCATTATAAAAGAAGCGATGGAGATATAAGTTTCTGACAGCTACATTTAAAAAAAGACAGCGATATCTAGCTAAGCGCTGCTTGGTACCCGGCCACCGTACACCGAGCGAGGTGGCGCAGTAGTTAGCACACTGGACTCGCATTCGGGAGGACGACGGTTCAATCCCGTCTCCGGCCATCCTGATTTAGGTTTTCCGTGATTTCCCTAAATCGCTTCAGGCAAATGGTTCCTTTGAAAGGGCACGGCCGATTTCCTTCCCCATCCTTCCCTCACCCGAGCTTGCGCTCCGTCTCTAATGACCTCGTTGTCGACGGGACGTTAAACACTAATATCCTCCTCCTCCTCCGGCCACCGTAAGTCTTGCAACCAAAACGTTACCTTACGGAGCTGGACTCGGCACTTGTGACGTCAGAGACGCTAGCACGGCTATATATTGACTGAAAGCTTGCCATTTTTAAGTAATTGGCTCAGCCTCAAGCACGATTGTGTATGGCCGTTAAACGCTGAATTCAAAGATACGCGGAGTATTCTTGAAATTTCCATGTCAGCAGCAGGTATACAGGTCCCTAGTGATGAATCTTCTCCCACACAGTTCAACACTATATCTCAAACGCATATCCAATTCTTTGTGAAGAACACTGCACAGCTATCTGTGGCTGTCCCTTCTAAATCTCCATTATTGGCGATAAATTTATTCCAATTAGGGAGTCACCTAATGCGAAATTTTTGTCTATGGATTTACTTTATTCAGTTTTCCAGATCTCCTTCCTGCTTGGTGTATATTAGTGCACACCTGCAATTTTATGTAACAAATAGTGCACCAAAATCAGTCATGATCTGTTAACAATTGTACTCCATCGTAGACGCATTACAGACTTGATGAATGGTACAGGGTGTTTCAAAAATGACCGGTATATTTGAAACGGCAATAAAAACTAAACGAGCAGCGATAGAAATACACCGTTTGTTGCAATATGCTTGGGACAACAGTACATTTTCAGGCAGACAAACTTTCGAAATTACAGTAGTTATAATTTTCAACAACAGATGGCGCTGCGGTCTGAAAACACTATAGTACAATATTTTCCACATATCCACCATGCGTAGCAATAATATGGCGTCGTCTCTGAATGAAATTACCCGAAACCTTTGACAACGTGTCTGGCGGAATGGCTTCACATGCAGATGAGATGTACTGCTTCAGCTGTTCAATTGTTTCTGGATTCTGGCGGTACACCTGGTCTTTCAAGTGTCCCCACAGAAAGAAGTCACAGGGGTTCATGTCTGGCGAATAGGGAGGCCAATCCACGCCGCCTCCTGTATGTTTCGGATAGCCCAAAGCAATCACACGATCATCGAAATATTCATTCAGGAAATTAAAGACGTCGGCCGTGCGATGTGGCCGGGCACCATCTTGCATAAACCACAAGGTGTTCGCAGTGTCGTCTAAGGCAGTTTGTACCGCCACAAATTCACGAAGAATGTCCAGATAGCGTGATGCAGTAATCGTTTCGGATCTGAAAACTGGGCCAATGATTCCTTTGGAAGAAATGGCGGCCCAGACCAGTACTTTTTGAGGATGCAGGGACGATGGGACTGCAACATGGGGCTTTTGGGTTCCCCATATGCGCCAGTTCTGTTTATTGACGAAGCCGTCCAGGTAAAAATAAGCTTCGTCAGTAAACCAAATGCTGCCCACATGCATATCGCCGTCATCAATCCTGTGCACTATATCGTTAGCGAATGTCTCTCGTGCAGCAATGGTAGCGGCGCTGAGGGGTTGCCGCGTTTGAATTTTGTGTGGATAGAGGTGTAAACTCTGGCGCATGAGACGATACGTGGACGTTGGCGTCATTTGGACCGCAGCTGCAACACGGCGAACGGAAACCCGAGGCCGCTGTTGGATCACCTGCTGCACTAGCTGCACGTTGCCCTCTGTGTTGCCGTACACGGTCGCCCTACCTTTCCAGCACATTCATCCATCACGTTCCCAGTCCGTTGAAATTTTTCAAACAGGTCCTTTATTGTATCGCTTTTCGGTCCTTTGGTTACATTAAACCTCCGTTGAAAACTTCGTCTTGTTGCAACAACACTTTGTTCTAGGCGGTGGAATTCCAACACCAGAAAAATCCTCTGTTCTAAGGAATAAACCATGTTGTCTACAGCACACTTGCACGTTGTGAACAGCACACGCTTACAGCAGAAAGACGACGTACAGAATGGCGCACCCACAGACTGCGTTGTCTTCTATATCTTTCACATCAGTTGCAGCGCCATCTGTTGTTGAAAATTGTAACTACTGTAATTTCGAAAGTTTGTCCGCCTGAAAATGTACTGTTGTCCCAAGCATATTGCAACAAACGGTGTATTTCTATCGCTGCTCGTTTAGTTTTTATTGCCGTTTCAAATATACCGGTCATTTTTGAAACACCCTGTAAATTCCCACGTCAGCCGCATCAGCTCACTGAAATAATTCAATGGCGACAAGTGAAAATTTGTGCCAGGTTAGGACTCGAACCCAGACTTCCCACTTTACGCGAGCGATCGTCTTAACCGTTTCGACTGTCCGAGCACGCATCCCGCCAACCGTAACATCGAACTTGTCGCCCACTACTTGCATAGCGCCCCCTGTCTAGCATCCTTATTGTTCGCAGCATTTAGCATATTTCCAGGAAGAGTTCGGACAAGGATGCATCCGCACTGAACATGAAATGCCTTCAAGACATATATATTACTACGTACAATAGTAATATTAAAGACGATTGTGTATTGTTTATCAAGTTAGTGCCAGAAACGTTGGCGGGGTTTTTTGAAAATTATTTCCGTGCACGAGCAACAGCCTCACATTTATTACTCATTCAGTGTGCATGTGGTGCCTGAAATATTTCTTTCGGACTATTGGTTATTTAAATATCACTGAAGAAAAAACTGGAACCAGCTACATTTCTTGAACGAATGATTCAATTCGCGCAACTTATTTCGAGCCTGAGCCCATGGTCAGACAGTATCTAGAATTTCTTGTACGAATTTCACATTTTCTTCTATTGTACAAAAAATCAGCGGTGACGTCTGACAATGGACTCAGGTCCGAAAATAGTTGGATGAAATCAATCATTTGTTGAAGAAGTGTGGCTGGCTCAGTTTTGAGTTCTGCGTTATCCACGAAAACAGTCGTCGTGTTCTCAAACCATCATGGGTAAAATAGTATTGACTGATCATTCAAAAATATTCTGCTTAGGGACTTCAGCCATCTTTACAACATTACCTCAAACTTTGGGGTCACGTTGTACAATTAGAAACAAATTGTAGTTTTAGAAATTCCAGAAACTGGAGTGTTTAACGACCCAGAGTAACATGTATTAGAACAAGAAGGCACATATATACTTTTAATTAAATTGATACTCACTGTTTACGCATTTTTGGTTTGCTACACACTAAAACACAATAACAGATCACAAAATAAACGTGGATGAGAGTCTGAACTGTGAAAAACATACTGTCACAATGTGAATAAAATTAGTCTCTAATCCAAATGCAGAATTCACAAAAGTACACGTGACATTAAACTAATTCATTCATTAATCTTGCCGAGTATCTACTACTGTGATGTAGTTCAACTTGGCACAAGTGGTGATAATTACAGAAGATCCGAGCTAGTCACGAATTCTTGCATAGCACACGTGTCTAACGTTCAGTTGTTTGATCTTGTTAGCGCTTGATATGCTCGTTTATGGTGTTCGAGACCGGGTAACAGATGCCATTTTCACATGCTCTGTGTTCTTCTTTTTTTCCTTAGCCACTGGTGGCCACAACACCGCTCTTAGTGTATCAAACATGTATCATGATTCCTAAAGATCAGTACAAGATCTGATGAACTCAACGTCTTGGTTGGACCTATTCATAGCTCAAAATCTTCCTCTCTCTCCTACTCCGTTTTGGCCGTATGTGTTCAGGACAGACACACCTGTAACCGGCTTCTAATCCAAGTCCACGCTACATTCAAGACGATACAGGGATTCCTCCGTTGTCAGAGAGGTGAATTCCCTCTCAGTTTATTACAGGTGTCTTCTACTTGTCCAGGAGTGAACCAGTCATTATTTTTTGTCCCAATTTCAACCTTCTTTTTATTTTCGTCATTCCTCTTTACTTGTTATTCTTTTCCTCTCTTCCGTCATTACATTGTTTTATTATCTTCTTCACTCACTTTTCGCTACATAGTTTCACTCTGAAAGCTTTATTTTGTAGTTTCCTCACGCTTATCTTCATATGATGATCCAGCAAAATTATTCACATTCCTCTTAAACGATGTGCATAAAGGAGAAACTTCAGTATACGAAGACAACTTTCAAATAGGATATTAATGAACAGAAAGTAATCTAGATCGTAGAGTGACCTATGGAGCTATTAATCAACATGAAAAGATGAAGTCGGGATGGAAAGAGCGCAAGATTGTATCATTTCGATCGTGGGCGTTGCTATCTCCTGGACAACTTATTTTGCCTTGCAGCTGCTTTGCCTTCAGAAGTGACACACTAGCTTCCGTGCAGAGATGTGTACGAACGTAAAAAGGAATCGGGTGGTACGGGATTTATATATTTGTACGGCCTTCGAGATTTTGATATTCAGTTGCTTATCTCAGTTGTTTGAATCATATGCTACGATGATTCATTCGAAAATGAAGCAGCCTGTCTCTTTCGAAATCCAGTCAGGTTTTCCACTGTGTCTCTATAAGCTAATCGTCTAGAGGAAGAATAATTAACTGATAATTGGGCAGTTCTTCGAAGAAAGTGAGGTGCCAGACCTCGGGAATTGTTTGTCGGAAAATGTCATGTTAGGTACTGCGATGAACATACGTTGAGGAAACATTCACTACTTTCCTGTTTCATGGGTGTACAACAAAAGACGTAAAAGAGTATAATTTGCAGATTTTCTGCTAAGCAAAACATCTTCGCAACTCTCTCAGCGTGACCACTGCACAAGATCACAAATTAACTCCGGAACGCCTATTCATCGTATCCTTTCACTGCACTCTCTCCAAAAACTCCGCCAGGTGGCTCACGATTGAAATCTCCGTAGAGGCCGATAGCAGAGTGGTTACACAAATGAGAGCCTTGTGGTCAAATACCATCCACCTGCTGACGTCATCGAGAAGGCGATGCCAGTGGTCAGCGGCACTGGCGGACGCTGGCAGCACTCAGCCACACGAGAGAGCGTGTGTTTGAGCTTCCCGCCTGAAAATTGCTGTCAGGGCCGGAGGAGGCCTTGATTTGTGCGGGATAATTCCCATGGATTACTCTCGGCTGACATCCGCATCAATACGTCGTTAATAATAGCTCACGTAAGGTGCTGCTGGCGGCAGATGTAAATGGAGCCTCTGCATTTGCGTGTTCTGCCTCCACTCACTTTCATTACTTGGTCAGGTAGCGAAGCGAGGAGAAAATACGGTCGGCTGCCAATCAGCGCGGTGTTCATCTCCGAAGCAGTCATTGGGTTTCGAACAGTAATTACGTTTCCTCATCGCTTGCTAGATTACGCTGCAGCCTAATATAACACGTCGACTCTTGTGAGGAGAGCAGAGGCGCCCATCTTGCTCCCCACAGGCGTTTGCCGTAGCTGATACGCTATTGCTGGAGTCACCTCTCGGTTTCCTCTCCGATCTGAGAGGGAAACTGACTATGCAATTCCTCATGCCATCATTTCACACGTCAGTGAAGATCAAAGTCGAGAAGATACAAAGTCTGCCTTCTGGAGTGCCCGAGCGGTTGTAGGCGCTACAGTCTGGAACGGCGTGACCGCAACGGTCGCAGGTTCAAATCCTGCCTCGGGCATGGACATGAATGATGTCCTTAGGTTAGTTAGTTTTAAGTAGTTCTAAGTTCTAGGGGACTGATGACCCATAGTGCTCAGAGTTTTTACGTGAATGCCGATTTAGTTTAGAGATATCACGACAAACGGTGCTGGCTGCACATATTAACCCCCATTCCGCTGGGCACGCTGGCAATGCCTGTGTATGGGAATCACGTTGTGACTGCTCCTGGTAACTGAGGGTTGGGAATTTTGAAGGACTGATGGAGAAGTTTGTATAGAGATATGTCTATCTGCACAGGCAAAGGAATTAATGGTTTGGGTGTTGGTGTGAAGTTCTGGGTGGGATATCCGTGGAGTAGAGGTGTGGCTGGGATCTTCATTGGAAGATATATCCGAGGGAAGTGTATGAGTCGTACGAGGAGTAACGTCTATAGATGGATCGAAATCAAATTGAAAGGGGGGGGGAGGTAGAGGGGAGTGGTGGGCGATACAGACACTGCTGCTACATCGTTGTAATATCTTAACACACTGAACAGTCACGTTTAGATCTACGAGAACCAGCACGGGACTAAACTCATACCGCATCAAGAAAGATTCACTTTGAAAATTTGGGATGGAGTAATTGGTAATCATCTTCTAGGACCTGTACTGCTGTCAGAACACATAATTTGAGCAGCTTATCATCAACTTCCACACACTACACCTGCAGTACCATTGGGTGCTTGCTCCGCGCAGCGACCGCTATCTCCAGCATGGCGGAGTCCCACAAACTCTGCGTGCTAATTTGCGAACAATCATATGTCACCCTCAACAAAAACAGATAGGACAAGCAGAGCCTGCTGCGTGACCAGTTCTGTTGCATGATTTAAGGTTGTGCTCCAGTTCACTCTAATCACTTGACTGCGCAACTCAGTGATGCGTTTCATCGCCTAAACACAATAATGCCATATTGTGATAGCAGGACGGTCATTACTGCAAAAGAAAAAGCCTGTATTGAGGTTCTGGACAGGCTTACTACATATTTGCTGTAGGCTTATTTGTCCACACCTTTATTAAAATGTGATTAGTATTTAACCGTTGTTATTAATCTCATAACTTTAGAGATGTCTAATACACATAATAAATCTATGACGAGGTAAAAAGAGTATTTTCACTAAAAAAAGGAATGTTCAGTTGTTCCTTAGCATTTATGGGTGTAGTTGCGGCGTAACAGTTTTAGCGAACTGTGTATGTTCATAAACGGAGAAGTACATCAGATGTGTGATGTCATTGGCATTTTTTCAACAAATATGAACCAGGTGTTTATAATTAAGGTGACAGTGTTCCGAGTGCTGCAGTACGAGTTGTACACATTGCAAGTATTTTCATTAATCGGTAAGCTGGCGCCGACCGGAGTGGCCGTGCGGTTCTAGGCGCTACAGTCTGGAACCGAGCGACCGCTCCGGTCGCAGGTTCGAATCCTGCCTCGGGCATGGATGTGTGTGATGTCCTTAGGTTAGATAGGTTTAATTAGTTCTAAGTTCTAGGCGACTGATGACCTCAGAAGTTAAGTCGCATAGTGCTCAGAGCCATTGAACCATTTGGTAAGCTGGCGGAGTATGCTGAAAAAAATCACCCACTTTCTGCCACAAGGTGAAAATATGGAGCTGTAAGCAGTCACAATGTGGTGTGGGTGCAGGAAAAGAGGAGAAATGATCAAACACATGATAATGGTGGTTCTGGCACTTCATTAGGATGTAGTTACAAATTTCAATACATGAAATTTTCCGCCAGATTAAAACTGTGTGTTGGACCGAGTTTTGAAACCGGTTCTGCAAGAGAACTGCTGTGAAGCTTGGAAGGTGGGAGACGAGGTACAGTTGGAAGTAAAGCAATGAGGAGAGTCGTGAAATGTGCGTGGGTAGCTAAGTCGGTAAAGCACTTGTTCACAAAAGGCAAACGAAGAGTGGTGGCGCAGTGGTTAGCACACTGGACTCGCATTCGGGAGGACGACGAGTCAATTCCGCGTCCAGCCATTCTGATTTAGGTTTTCCGTGATTTCCATAAATCGCTCCAGGCAAATGCCGGGATGGTTCCTTTGAAAGAGCACGGCCGACTTCCTTCCCCGTCCTTTCCTAATCCAACGACACCGATGACATAGCTGTTTGGTCTCTCCCCCCAAACAACACAACCCCCAACAAAAGGCAAAGGTCCCGAGTTCAAGTCTCTGCCCGGAACACAGTATTAATCTGCCACGAAGTTTCATGTCAGCTCATACTCCGCTGGAGAGTGAAAACGTCATATTGTGTTCAGTACGATCTCTCGATTCACCAATATGCCGAACCCGTAATACAACATGGTCGATAGTCGCTCGCACCAAATTCGGTGTAATCGTCATATGCTATCCTTCAGATCAGGAAGATCCTGGGTACATTCCTGATAGACGCAATAGTTCAGATATCCCCACTACCAGAAGTACATGGATTTGGATCGGAGGATCTGGAAGGTGACACATCTAGGAATTGCCTGCAGACGATGCTGCCGTTACTAATGGTTTCTCAAAGCAAACCTTTCACCTCGTAAGCGACATATGGCATCGCTCCATCTTGCATGAAAATAATGCGGTGGACGCAGTTGCGTTCTTGCAAAGCTGAAATCACGTGTTAACCACAAGGAGGGCCTTATAATGTGCAGATATCACTGTGCACCTAACAGGCCTGCGACGTACCATCTCCTAGAAGAAAAACGGACTGAGAAGGAAGCAGCTTGTGAAAGCAAACAACATAGTCACATAAGCTGAGCGCAGTGAAAGTTCCTGCTAAACATGTAGAACCGCATATGTGACACTTCTGCACATTGACGGCACAGTGCAGAGTAAAATGTGTTTCGTCCGTCCGTAGAATATTCCCTGGCAACATATCATCCATCTCCACGCGTGACAAAAAAAGAATGGCAAAGTCAAGGCGTTGAAAGCCTATCTTGAGACGTCATTTGTGTATATTCTGGATCTTATAAGGATAACAGTGAAATATACCTCAGAAACGTTTGAACTGTCTCCGAGGGGAGAGAGAATTCCCGTGACACAGCTCGAGCGCTGACTGCGCAACTTCAGGCATGTTCTGCTCGGTCGGCTATAGCTACAGCAACTTTATCAACAACTGCCGTGGCAATGAGCTTCCTGACTCACCCTGCTGCACCGATTCATTCAACTGTTTCTTGACACTTCTTGATCATATTCTTTAGCCCACTTCTTGATAAGAGGTCTCTTTGCAACTAATCATCTTGGGGTTGAAGCTTTGCAACTGTTTCTGTCGGCGATGTTCCCACAATGTAGCGCTGCTATTGCTGCCATTCTGATAAAACAACTTTACCAGCAATTCACGGTCTTTCTTCTTAGTAGCCGTCGCATTTAGTACGAAATACCTCAACCTTTTTAACCCTTTAGACCGACATTAACTTCACAAAATAAATCAATACGCGTTGCCAAGTGACAAACAGCACACTGACGTCAAAACACGAAACATTTCACATTCAGACTTCATACAGCGTAATATTTTCACCTGGACGCGGAAAGTGGAACTATTATTTTTTCAGCATACTCCACGAGCGCGCGGGCTAATGAACACACCTACGTAATTTCAGCGTCCAGCTATGTCTTCAGCCCACATTGCAGCACTGAGAACACCATCAGTTTGATTATCACAACTCAGTTTTACGCAAAGCTTCAGGAAGTAGACGCAAACATTTAATATTGGAATTTATGCGACTTAGTCTTGGTTTTGTAATATGATTTACGTGATTGTGGGTTCAAAAAGTGATACAAAAGTAAAATAATGTGTGACCGACGAATATCTAGTAAATTCTGCAATTATTTGATTATAACATATCAGCAGCTTGACATTTAGAGGGAATTACAATCAACCCAGTCCTGTATTATTAGCTAGATAATAGAAGTAGGTAAGGACTGCATATATTGGAATACTACTCAGAATTGACATGAAATGAAAACGTAGACTCAAAACATGTGAAGTACCAAACAGGCTGATGTGCTATTTCTAGACAGCACACCTAGGATATTAATTACGCTTCGCAGTATCACAAAGAAATTTGAAAAGATACAGCCCGTGACAGAAATTTAAGCCATTAGGCCCAAGAAAGACTGCACTATGATCGAATACAAATGCAGACTACTCAGTGGCTGAGCTCAAATGTAAATATTATATTTGGCTAGAGTCGGTTTTTTAATTTGAAATGTTTTCTTTATGTCTACGGACTGGACACTTTTGCTCTAAGAAATTTTTTAACTTTTTTTAAACTTTTCGAAATGTAAAAGTTTTTACGAGTGCAGTGTGTGGCGTGAAGCGGCGAATTTGTGTTGTTTCTGTGACGGATGAGAGATGGTTTGGGCGAAGCTACACGATGGCAAATAGCTTTCTCCACTGGGCTCGCATTCTGGAGGACGACTGTTCACATGCGCGTCAGGCCATCCTGATTTGGGTTTCCCATGATTTGCCTAAATAGCTCCAGGTGAATGTCGGGATGGTTCCCTGGAAGGAACATGGCCTATTTCCTTCCCCGTCCTGTCGTTATCCGAGTTCTTGCTCCGTCTCTAAGGACTGCGCTGGCACCAGGAAGTTAAACTCTTGATCTTCCTTTTTTTCCCATTAGAACAGCGCCAAAGGAGTCCTCAACGGACTGGGCAGCATCAGCAGCTCCGCACGTCCGCACTCCACCACACACTGCCTAGAAATCTGGGCTCTGTTCCGGCTGTCGGTGCACGGCACAGCGGCTAGTGAAATCAGGGAGTGCCAGAACATGCTTTCACACCCATGTAAACATTTGCAAAAAGACGCAAAGCTACACAGCGAAGACGAGATACTTACCATCCTTGAAGTGTAGATGATGTTAGTGAGGATTTCCTTCCCTGCGTTCTCCTCTGAATGTTCCTGCTCCCACGCCATTTTCTCACGTGTGACCTCCCCACAGCTACCTTGACCATCCTCGACCTGCGATCCAGTTCCCGGGTCGTAGAGACAGCCTTGCAGCCTCCGACAGGCCGCTTCACGTTATCGCCTTTCACTCTGTTATGCATTGTGTCCTCCGCCAGTTCTTCAGTTTTCCCCTAGCCATCCCAGTACACTTACTTGTATTAGTGTCACCACCGTGCTCGCTTTCTAAGTGTATTAGTTAACTCCTGTTTTTCCTCCGCCGTAAACTGAATATCTCTTTACCTCCGTCGACAGAGTCGAAATTATGGAGACGAGGTCGTTGAGATCGTTATTGCGAATAAAAACTGGTGGTAAGCTGCTATCTACGGCCGATAATTTACTGAAGAACATTATAGTATATGAACACTGGTTTTATAGGATTTAGTAACACTTCAGAAAAAACGAGCTCTTCAAAGGTGTTCATGTATGTTCAGTAATTATACAGCATATGATTACCACCCTCCTAGAAGCTAGAAGCACAATATTTGCCATGCAAAGTCCGCCTGCTTAGCTGGGAGGTAAAGTGCTTGTCCCCCGTGCAGCGGGCCCGGGTTCGATTCCCGGCCGGGTTGGAGATTTTGTCCGCTCGTGGACTGGGTGTTGTGTTGTCCTCATCATCACCGGCGCGCAAGTCGCCCAATATGGCGTCAACTCAAATAAGACTTGCACTTGGCGGCCGAACTTCCCCTGATGGGGCCTTCCGGCCAACAATGCCATACGCTTGTTTCCATTTTCATGTCATGCAAAACTACCTCAGTTCATGGAGACAGATGTTCGATAAGTTCAGTATATAAGGAGAACACGAATCGTGAATTCTGAAGTGGCACTGGACAGCATGCCATATATTTTTGATAAGTGTGACACCCTGCATCTAAAACTACTACAGTAAGTGTGTAAGTAGGCTGTTTATGTTTTCTTTATGTAAGTAGGCTGTTTATGTTTTCTTATTGGCAACGATACTTAGCGCTCTGTATGAAAATCACTGGCTGTGCTGTGTGCAGTCTGTGACTAGTTTGCATTGTTGTCTGCCATTGTAGTGTTGGGCAGCGGCAGCTGGATGTGAACAGCGCGTAGCGTTGCGCAGTTGGAGGTGAGCCGCCAGCAGTGGTGGATGTGGGGAGAGAAATGGCGGAGTTTTGATATTTGTAAGAATGGATGTTATGAACTGCTATATATATTATGACTATTAAGGTAAATACAATGTTTGTTCTCTATTAAAATCTTTCATTTGCTAACTATGCCTACTAGTAGTTAGTGCCTTCCGTAGTTTGAATCTTTTATTTAGCTGGCAGTAGTGGTGCTCGCTGTATTGCAGTAGTTCGAGTAACGAAGATTTTTGGTGAGGTAAGTGATTTGTGAAAGGTACAGGTTAATGTTAATCAGGGCCATTCCTTTGTACGGATTTCTGAAAGTCAGATTGCGTTGCGCTAAAAATATTGTGTGTCAGTTTAAGCACAGTCGTGTATAATTTTTCAAAGGGGACGTTTCATAAGTGTTTGTCGAGATTTTGAGAGAAATGTGGTAGCTACACTGGTTAACTTCTCTTTCACGTCCATGTATGGGGATGGTGTTGTGACTGCTCCTGGAAAGTATCGGATAGGAGTAATTATGGGATACGAATTTTGATAGAAATAGGATTGTTAGTGGAGAGGTTTCTTTGGCCATACATTTTAAAGACACGGTCGACACAAATGACCAAAACACCATAACCGTCTGTGTAACAGCATGTTAGTTTATCTTTCGAACGCAGTACAGCAGCGATTCTGCTTGGCATGGGTTCGACAAGTCGTTGATAGGTTTCCCGAGTTATGTGGCACCCAGATATTTACACACAGGTTTCGCAATGCTCGTAAATTATGGTCCATGGTGTTTGAGGGCGGAACTGGTGCCAGTAGTGACACAGATCTGTTCTATCTGGTTCAGATCAAGTGAACCTGGTTGCCGAAACATCAATATCGTTCCCTATCCAGCTAATCAAACCACTGCAGCATGATTCTGGCCTCATAACATGGACAGTTATGCTGATGGATGACACTATCACCTTCAGGGAAGACATCGAGCTTGAAGGGAGGCTGATTATCCACACTAATTTTCACACAGTGCACAACCGTCACGGTGACTTCGATTACTCGCACAGCTTGCTTGGATGCCAAAATGTCCCCGATGGCATAATGCTGCTCCCACCACCCTGTGTCCATAGCACAATGTATTTTTCGAGGACCCACCCACCTGGGTGATGGCTTATCTCGATACGACCATCGAGCTGGTGTAACAAGAAAAGTGAGTCATCAAACCAGGCGACACGTCCCCGTTGATTCACAGTCCAATCTAGATGGTCGCGTGTCAACTGCAATTGTAATTGACGATGTCGTTTGGTCAGTAATGGAACACGCAGAGCCCCATGTACTACAGTGTGTCTTGAATGCTGTGTACTGAGTCGCCAGATTTGTCAAATGTCGCTGCTGTCCTGCTTTACAAATTGCCGTCAAGCCTCTGATGTGCACTTCCTGTGATGAGGCGTGGACGTCCACAACACTGCCGCTGACAAGTGATTTCACCGTCCTTGAACCACTTTCCCTAGATGCCCATGACAGCAGCACGCGAACAGACGACCAGCTTCACCTTTTGCGAGATGCCTGTTCCCAAGCGCCTAGTCATAACAATCTGCCGTTTGGGGCCGTACCCTCACTAGAATGAGTCCTCATTCCTTTATTCTCCGCATATTTACCGGTTGGTTATAATTTAAACACAGCTACTCACGGTAATCCACTGTGGGTTGTAATTATCGTATGACAGCGAAACGTGGTAGATACGCTATTGCGTTAATGGGAAATTGGTTAAGTGCCGGCCGGTGTGGCCGTGCGGTTCTAGGCGCGTCAGTCTGGAACCGCGAGACCACTACGGTCGCATGTTCGAATCCTGCCTCGGGCATCGATGCGTGTGATGTCCTTAGGTTAGTTAGGTTTAAGTAGTTCTATGTTCTAGGGGACTGACGACCTCAGCTGTAAAGTCCCATAGTGCTCAGAGCCATTTGAACCAAATCGGTTTACGCTGGAAAACAATAGCTCCACTTTTGGCCACCAGGTACAAATGTGGGGCTGTACACAGTTTGTATGACGGTATGATATTCACGCTGTCATTAGACAAGCTATAACGTGAGTTAACAGTATAGCTGACGAGAATAGAGATGGTGCGCTATTAGCGGAACCGTTTTATGTAAACGGCAACAATTGCAGCTCTGTATTGAGAGAGTATCTCCGACTGAAGGTCTGATGAGAGACCCTGTGTCATTAAATGATTCAGAGAAGATGATAATGAAATTGGAAAACTCGAGCGAGCTTGGCGTGGCACCTGAAAGAGGAAGGCGTCCTATCGCGGTGGAAGGTTGTTGTTGTTGTGGTCTTCAGTCCTGAGACTGGTTTGATGCAGCTCTCCATGCTACTCTATCCTGTGCAAGCTTCTTCATCTCCCAGTACCTACTGCAACCTACATCCTTCTGAATCTGCTTAGTGTATTCATCTCTTGGTCTCCCCCTACGATTTTTACCCTCCACGCAGCCCTCCAATACTAAATTGGTGATCCCTTGATGCCTCAGAACATGTCCTACCAACCGATCCCTTCTTCTGGTCAAGTTGTGCCACAAACTTCTCTTCTCCCCAATCCTATTCAATATTTCCTTATTAGTTATGTGATCTACCCATCTAATCTTCAGCATTCTTCTGTAGCACCACATTTCGAAAGCTTCTATTCTCTTCTTGTCCAAACTATTTACCGTCCATGTTTCACTTCCATTCATGGCTACACTCCATACAAATACTTTCAGAAATGACTTCCTGACGCTTAAATCTATACTCGATGTTAACAAATTTCTCTTCTTCAGAAACGCTTTCCTTGCCATTGCCAGTCTACATTTTATATCCTCTCTACTTCGACCATCATCAGTTATTTTGCTCCCCAAATAGCAAAACTCCTTTACTACTTTAAGTGTCTCATTTCCTAATCTAATACCCTCAACATCACCCGACTTAATTCGACTACATTCCATTACCCTCGTTTTGCTTTTGTTGATGTTCATATCCTCCCTTCAAGACACCATCCATTCCGTTCAACTGCTCTTCCAAGTCCTTTGCTGTCTCTGACAGAATTACAATGTCATCGGCGAACCTCAAAGTTTTTATTTCTTCTCCATGGATTTTAATACCTACTCCGAATTTTTCTTTTGTTTCCTTTACTGCTTGCTCAATATACAGATTGAATAACATCGGGGAGAGGCTACAACCCTGTCTTAGTCCCTTCCCTACCACTGCTTCCCTTTGATGTCCCTCGACTCTTATAGCTGCCATCTGGTTTCTGTACAAATTGTAAATAGCCTTTCGCTCCCTGTATTTTACCCCTGCCAACTTCAGAATTTGAAAGAGAGTATTCCAGTCAACATTGTCAAAAGCTTTCTCTAAGTCTACAAATGCTAGAAACGTAGGTTTGCCTTTCCTTAATCTTTCTTCTAAGATAAGTCGTAAGGTCAGTATTGCCTCACGTGTTCCAGTATTTCTACGGAATCCAAACTGATCTTCCCCGAGGTCGGCTTCTACTAGTTTTTCCATTCGTCTGTAAAGAATTCGTGTTAGTATTTTGCAGCTGTGGCTGTGGTGGAAGGTATCGATGATGTTACTGTTACCGTAACTGGCCATGCAGTACGTGCCCCGAGTAGTACTAGTGGTTCGTGCAGTGTCACAAGAATTGCCCGTCCTGTGGTCAACAGTACGGAAAGTACTGCGGTCTGTTTTCTATTGGTACCGGTACAAGATCCAGACTAAGCAGCAACTAAAATTTGCTCCTCGGTTTCTTACACGTGGCTGAGGAATATTGTATGGAGTGACGGGGCATATTTTACAGCAGAGAGTGCAGTGAACGCACAGAACTGCTGATCATTGTTGTAATGTTGAACCGCGTGTTGTGCACGAAGAGCCACTGCACTCGCCGTTTGTGACTGTGTGGTGTGGATTGAAAAGCAGCTTTAGTCTCGGTCCGTTCTTCTTTGAAGAGGGTACACCCAGAGGGCCTGTCAGGTGTACCGTGACGTCTGGACGTTATCGAGGCTTCCTTGTACATCGTGTGATTTCTTCTTCTGAAGAGCGCAACTGTGTGGAAAACACTGTTTTCATGCAAGATGAGGCACCATCCCATGTCGCTCAGCCACTGAAAGAACTGCTTAATGCAGCCTTCCTCGACCGTGTTATCTCCAAGAGAACGGATATCTGAAAGAACGCATTCACTAGGGATACTTCCGGTCTCTACCTGGTCTCAAGGCCAGTATACGGGAAAACGTTGCTCAGATTGCACCGGAGCTGCTTCGAGAAACTGTTGGTCGCTACATTTTACGGATACAGCATCCCGTCGACGTGTCTGATGCTCATACTGAACAAATTGTGTAAACGGTGGTTAATAATAAAATCAGCATTATGTCTTTCTCACATGTCTGACCTTTTCTGCCCACTTCCCGTTCCTAATCCATAACATGTGGAGACATTTTTGTACGTGTTTCCTGCATTCAGAGCGCCAGATTTGCACTTGGTGGTCAAAAGTGGAACAAATTTTTTTAGTCTGCCGAAGTCGGTCCCAATTTAATACATTTGAATACCTACAAAGTTTCTCTGTCGTACGATAATTACAGCCCGCATTGGACTTCTGTGAATATCTGCACTTTAATTATAACTACCCGGTATTTTCCTTAGCGTGTCTGCTGCCCCCGACGCTAGAGTCCTCTTTTTCATTCGAGTCTATTTTCCGAAACTGGTGTCCCATCATTTTCTATGCAGCGGTTCCGCAAGGGCGTTCTAGAAGTCGGCACATTGTTGTCCTCATCAGCCACACAGCTTTTCTTTGTGCGTCGTAGTGCGAAATGTCGCGTTACATTTCTTCAGTACATAAAACGAGAAAATGAATAAACAAGTCATAAAATTAACAAGGAGAATGACGCTCTCTTCTCTGAATCTATCAGTTCTTAAATTATTTCCATTCAAGACTAAATAGAAACTTAGTGGTATTATCAGCTATACAAATAATTGCTTACAACGACACCCTTTGGGAATGTGTTACGGCTTGTGTTGTCACTTTACACGCAGGAACTCCGTTATACGATGTAAATTTTCTATGTCTCAACTCTCTATTACTGGAAGTAGAGCCTTCCAACTGAATTATATATTTGTAGTAGGAGCTGTCGAAATAACTAAGTACAGTAGATATAATACTGATGTTACGTTCCTGAAGATGGATGATGAGAGCTCGAAACAAATCGTGTGTCTCAAATAAATTCACGATTTATGAACGGAGAGGTGGATTTTTATCTTTCCAAAACGCTCACAGCTCTAGCACCAACCACATTTAATTTAGTCGTCCTGGATGCAGACTTTAAATACACTACTGGCCATTAAAATTGCTACACCAAGAAGAAATGCAGATGATAAAGGGGTATTCAATGGACAAATATATTATACTAGAACTGACATGTGATTACATTTCCACGCAATTTGGGTGCATAGATCCTGAGAAATAAATACCCAGAACAACCACCTCTGGCCGTAATAACGGCCTTGATACGCCTGGGCATTGAGTCACACAGAGCTTGGATGGCGTGTACAGGTACAGCTGCCCATGCAGCTTCAACACGATACCACAATTCATCAATAGTAGAGCCTGGCGTATTATGACGAGCCAGTTGCTCGGCCACCATTGACTAGACGTTTTCAGTTGGTGAGAGATGTGGAGAATGAGCTGGCCAGGGCAGCAGTCGAACATTTTCTATATCCAGAAAGTCCCGTACAGGACCTGCAACATGCGTTAGTGCATTATCCTGCTGAAATGCAGGGTTTCGCAGGGAACGAATGAAGGGTAGAGCCACGGGTCGTAACACATCTGGAATGTAACGTCCATTGTTGAAAGTGCCGTCAATGCGAACAAGAGGTGACCGAGACTTGTAACCAATGGCACCCGATACCATCACGCCGGGTGATACGCCAGTATGGCGATGACGAATACGCGCTTTCAATGTGCGTTCACCGCGATGACGCCAAACACGGATGCGCCCATCATGATGCTGTGAACAGAATCTGGATTCATCCGAAAACATGACGTTTTGCCATTCGTGCAGCCAGGTTCGTCGTTGAGTTCTCCATCGCAGGCGCTCCTGTCTGTGATGCAGCGTCGAGGGTAACCGCAGCCATGGCCTGCGAGCTGATAGTCCATACTGCTGCAAACGTCTTCGAACTCTTCGTGCAGATGTTTGTTGTCTTGCAAACGTCCCCATCTGTTGACTCAGGGATCGAGACGTAGCTGCACGATCCGTTACAGCCATGCGGATAAGATGCCTGTCATCTCGACTACTAGTGATACGAGGCCGTTGGGATCCAGCACGTCGTTCCGTATTACCCTCCTGAAGCCACAGATTCCATATTCAGCTAACAGTCATTGGATCTCGACCAACGCGAGCAGCAATGTCGCGATACGATAAACCGCAATCGCGATAGGCTACAATCCGACCTTTATCAAAGTCATCACAACAACGTTTTACCAGGCAACGCCGGTCAACTGCTGCTTGTGTATGAGAAATCGTTTGGATACTTTCCTCACGTCAGCACGTTGTAGGTGTTGCCACCGTCGCCAACCTTTTGTGAATGCTCTGAAAAGCTTATCATTTGCATATCACAGCATCCTCTTGCTGTCGGTTAAATTTCGCGTCTGTAGCACGTCGTCTTCGTGGTGTAGCAACTTTAATGGCCGGTAGTGTACGAGAGGCGTAAAATAAGAAATGCAACCCATTTTTGTGTGAAATAGGTTGGATTTATTCAGAATAAATAGACCATATTATTTTATACTCTTTTGGCTACAAAACCCTATTTTTCAACATACTCTCCGTTCAGGGCGACGGCTTTTGCCACTCTACTGAGAGTACTGGTAGTACTCCAACTGGTGGACGAGTGTATCATCACTGTCAAAAGAGACGTCCAGTTATGCAGCGAGATATCTGATTGTGATGCCTCGATCACCTCGAATGAGAGTGTCCGCACGCTTCAACACTGCAGGAGCCACTCAGCTATGTGCGGCCGGCCGGCACGCGGGAGATCGGGCAGGTTTTGCGTGACCTTGTTGCGGTCAGGACAGACGTTCGCCCAACGACAGCCGGTGCTTTTGTTCACTGCCAGGACTCCGTTGATATTCTAGTAGCGCCTATGGATATGTGCGACGGTCTGGTTTTCCGCCAAAAGAAACTCAATGACATGTCTCTGCCTGGAATGCACCTCTGTTACGCAACCTTTTGAGGGCGACGTGTAGGACCGCCACCTATCGGAACTTTATGGAACTGTAGGGGATGAAACGGGAATATTCCACGACGTCCCGCAATAAATTCAATAGTTTTTCAAACAAAACTTCCAGAGAAAAAACGTACGTTGCGTTACTTAATGAACGCCGCTCGTAGTTTAAAATAGCTTACTTAGCTAACTAATCACGGATGAGTCAAACTATACTTCAAGTGCGGTGAAACAAGATATACCGTTGTGAAGGCTCGGAAATGCTGACGGTTGTCCCGCGAAACGACTGCTACGCACGGCTAAGCTAAGCGAGAGTTGCGACAGTTACGCAGCGCGGCGAATCATTGTGAAACCTGTGTGGGGTAAGCGCGGCGTGTCGCGCCGCCCGGACCGCGGACAGACGTGACGCGGCCGTAGACGGGGCCCGCCCACTCACGACGTGGGCGGCGCCTGCCGTGACGAAGCGGCCGTCACACTGGCCCGGGGCACAACGGCGCCGCCCCGCCGGTCTCGCCCCTGCCGAACATCCGGCGGCGTCTGTTCCCGCAGCACACGTGGCCACGCGCTACCTGACAGACTGTGCTCCAGTGTTGCAGTGCCGGAGATTGTCTCCGCCTAGCACACATTATACGCAATGGCTGTCTTGCAGCCTTTCTGCATTAGATTCTTTCATTCATTGCGCAGCTGTCAGACAGCCGTTCACCGATTTTGACAACGCTGCATATGGTGGCGATACCGTACGTTTGTCAAAGACAGAGATCGACTGACAGTCCAAAGTACCTCCAGAGATGTGGTCAGACTCTTCCTTCTCTGATCCTATTCCAGCGTTGTTTAAACTGTCTTTTGCTGATAACTGGCTTTTATGGGACATCTCTCCACCGTTCCACGAATTTGATGTACCCTTTTTAATAATGTTCTATAAACATAAAGTTTCTGTAAAATAAAAAAAAAACATAATAACAACTAACCCTCGACCAGACTTTCTAATTTATACAGGGTGAGTCACCTAACGTAAACCACATCAAATACTGACGAACCGATTCCACAGACCGAACGTGAGGAGAGGGGCTAGTGTAACTGTTTAATACAAACCATACAAAAATGCACGGAAGTATGTTTTTTAACACAAACCTACGTTTTTTAAAATGGAACCACGTTAGTTTTGTTAGCACATCTGAACATATAAACAAATACGTAATCAGTGCCGTTTGTTGCATTGTAAAATGTTAATTACATCCGGAGATATTGTAACCTAAAGTTGACGCTTGAAACCTCCGACGTTCAGTTGCGTGTTGTAACAAACACGGGCCACGGTCGGTGAGCAGCATCTGCAGGGACATTTTTACGATGACGCCGTGTTTACGAGTGTGGCTGTAGTGCACTGTTGTGGTTTGTTCTAGCTGTCGCAGTGTCCGCATGTAGTGCTTGCTGCTATTGTTATTCTGCATTCGTCTGCGCACGCAGACCAACTGTAGTACACCGTGTTACCAGACGTCTGTGATAGTGTAGTGTTGTAGGAACTGTAACCATGGTGTATTCGAACTCTGAAAAGGCGGAGATGATACTCATCTTTGGCGAGTGTCGACGAAATGCAGCTGAAGCCTGCAGGGTGTATGCAGAACGGTACCCGGACAGAGAGCATCCAACGTGCCGCACATTGCAAAACATCTACCGCCAACTGTATGCAACAGGTATGGTCGTAGCACGCAAACGGGTCCGTAACAGGCACGTCACAGGAGAAACGGGTGCAGTTGGTTTGTTAGCTGCTGTTGCCATGAACCCACACATGAGTACACGGGACATTGCGAGAGCCGGTGGACTGAGTCAAAGTAGTGTCATGCGCATACCGCATCGTCACCGCTTTCACCCGTTTCATGTGTCGCTACATCAGCAATTACATGGTGATGACTTTAATCATCGAGTGCAATTCTGTCAATGAGCATTAACAGAGAATGCGTTGCAGTTCTACCTGTTTACCGATGAAGCGGGTTTCACAAACCGCGGGGCAGTGAATCTACGGAACATGCATTATTGGTCCGTGGACAATCCTCGCTGGCTCAGACAGCTAGAGCGACAGCGACCGTGGACTGTAAATGTATGGTGCGGAATCATTGGTGACCACCTCATTGGTCCTCACTTCATTGCAGGGGCCGAAACAGCTGCAACATACATCGCGTTTCTACAGAATGATCTGCCAACGT
The DNA here is from genome assembly GCF_023864275.1 of Schistocerca cancellata. NCBI lineage: Eukaryota > Metazoa > Arthropoda > Insecta > Orthoptera > Acrididae > Schistocerca > Schistocerca cancellata. Next base: position 601,071,850 of record NC_064631.1, on the reverse strand, counting down.
TGCTCGAAAATGACCCACTGGAAACACGTCGACATATGTGGTATCAGCATGATGGTGCACCTGCACATTCTGCAATTAACACTAGGCTGACCCTTGACAGGATGTTCGACGGGCGTTTCATAGGACGTGGAGGACGCATAAATTGGCCAGTCTGTTCTCCTGATCTTACACCTCTGGACTTCTTTCTGTGGAGTACGTTAAAGGAGAAGGTGTACCGTGATGTGCCTACAACCCCAGAGGTTATGAAACAACGTATTGTGGCAGCCTGCGACGACATTACACCAGATGTACTGCGGCGTGTACGACATTCATTACGCCAGAGATTGCAATTGTGTGCAGCAAATGATGGCCACCACATTGAACATCTATTGGCCTGACATGTCGGGATACACTCTATTCCACTCCGTAATTGAAAACGGAAACCACGTGTGTACGTGTACCTCACCCCTCATGGTAATGTACATGTGCGTCAGTGAAAAAGACCAATAAAAAGGTGTTAGCATGTGGACGTAATGTGCTGTTCCAGTCTCTTTTGTACCTAAGGTCCATCACCGTTCCCTTTGTATCCCTACGTAATTCGGTGCTCTCCGATACACACGATCGAACAGCGGAGGAGTGGTACTCAAGCGTCAACTTTAGGTTACAATATCTCCGGATGTAATTAACATTTTACAATGCAACAAACGGCGCTGATTACGTATTTGTTTATATGTTCAGATGGGCTAACAAAACTAACTGGGTTCCATTTAAAAAAACGTCGTTTGTATTAAAAAACATACTTCCGTGCATTTATAATGGTTTTTATTAACCAATTACACTAGCCCCTCTCCTCACGTTCGGTCTGTGGAATCGATTCGTCAGTATTTGATGCGGTTTACGAAATATATGCAGCGGTAATGTTAGGTGACTCACCCTGTGTATCTATTTTCAACCAATAGCTCAATCATACACTCATCAAAAAAAGTTTTGCATCACCTCGTTCCAAGAGTTCCGGAACCTGTACAGAAAATTGGAATAAAGATCAATATAAACATCATTTCCGCCCTTTTTACTGCTCATAAAAACTACACATTGCATGTTGTACCACAACACAGCGAGACCTTCAGAGGTGGTGGTCCAGATTGCCGTACACACCGGTACCTCTAACAACCAGTAGCACGTCCTCTTGCATTGATGCATGCCTGTATTCGTCGTGGCATGCTATCCACAAGTTCATCAAGGCACTGTTGGTCTAGGTTGTCCTACCCCTCAACGACGATTCAGCGTAGATCCCTCAGAGTGGCTGGTGGGTCACGTCGTCCATAAACAGCCCTTTTCAATCTATCCCAGGCATTTTCTATAGGATTCATGTCTGGAGAACATGCTGGCCACTCTAGTCGAGCGTTGTCGTTATCCTGAAGGAATTCATTCACAAGATGTGCACGATAGGGCTCGAATTGTCGTCCATGAAGACGAATGCCTCGCCAATATGCTGCCGATGTGGTTGCACTATCGGTCGGACGATGGCATTCACGTATCGTACAGGCGTTACGGCACCTTCCATGACCACCAGCGGCGTACGTCGGCCCCACATAATGTCACTCCAAAACAGCAGGGTATCTCCATCTTGCTGCACTCGCTGGAAAGTGTGTCTAAGGCGTTCTATCTGACCGGGTTGCCTCCAAACACGTCTCCGAAGATTGTCTGGTTGAAGCCATATGCGACACTCATTGCCTAGAACCGCACGGCCACCGCGGCCGGCCCCCTGCTGACACGCAGCGTTCATGGATTCATGAGGATGTCTCCAGACTTGTACACGTCCATCCGCTCGATACAATTTGAAACGAAATTCGTCAGACCAGGCAACATGTTTCCAGTCATCGACTGTCCAGTGTCGGTGTTTACGGGCCCAGGTGAGGCGTACAGCTTTGCGTTGTGCAATCATCAAGGGTACAAGAGTGGGCTTGCGGCTCCGGAAGCCCATGTCGATGTTGTTTCGTTGAATGATTCGCATGCTGACTGTTGACGGGCCAGCACTGAAATCAGCAGCAATTGCGGAAGGGTTGCACTTCTGTCACGTTGCACGATTCTCTTCAGTCGTCGTTCGTCCCGTCTTTGCAGGATCTTTTTCAGTCTGCTCCGATGTCGAAGATTTGATGTTTTACCAGATTCCTGACATTCATGGTACACTCGTGAAACGATCGTACGCGAGAATTCCCACTTCATCGCTACCTCGGAGACGCCGTGTCCCATTGCTCGTGCGCCGACTATAACACCACGATCAAACTCACTTCAATCTTGGTAACCTGCCGTTGTAGCAGCAGTAACCGATCTAACAACTGCGCCAGACACTTTTTGTCTTATATAGGCGTTGCCGACCGCAGCGTCGTATTCTGCGTATTCACATATCTCTGTATCTCTAGCATGTGACAGAGGTTCCCAAATATCTGGGTGGCTCGAAGACTTCCTAATTAATAGAACCCAGTGTATTGTCCATGGCGGCATTAGTTTATCAGAGACAAGGATAACGTCAGGAGTGACACAGGGAAGTGTGACAGGACAGCTGTTATTCGATGTACTCATAGGTGACATGACGGACAGGGTGAGCAAAATTGTGTTGTAGTTCGCCGATGATGCTGTGGTGTAGGGGAAGATGTTGTTGATAGACCGAAGGAGGGTATAAGATGACTTGCACAAAATTTCTAGTTATTGTGAATGTCAGGTAGCTTTAAATGTAGAAAAATATAAATTTGTGTGAAGTCCTAAGGGACCAAACTGCTGAGGCCATCGGTCCCTAGACTTACACACTACTTAAACTAACTTATGCTAAGAACAACACGCACACCCATGCCCGAGGGAGGACTCGAACCTCCGGCGGGAGGGGCGGCGCAATGCATGGCGCCTCAAACCGTGCGGCCACTCCGCGCGGCTAGAAAAATATAAATTAATGCAGATGTATAGGAGAAAACAATCCCGTAATGTTTGAATACATCACCAGTAGTGTGCTGCTTGACACAACCGTACCCGTTAAATACGTAGGCGCAACGTTGACAAGCAATGTGAAATGGAACGAACATGTAAGGACGGTGATGGGGAAGGTGAATCGTCGATTTCGGCTTATTGGGAGTATTTTGGGAAAGTGTGGTTCATCTGTAAAGGAGACCGATCCCAAACTCGTCGGATTACAGGAACGAAGCAGTTCAGACGCGCTCTGCTCGATTTGTTACCGCTGGTTCACTCAGCATGCGAGTATTACGAAATGCTTGGTGAGCTCAAATGGAAATGTCTGGAGGGAAGACGAAGTTCTTTTCGCGAAACATTATTGAGGAAATTTATATAAACGGCATTTGAAGTTGACTGGGGAGCGATACTTCAGCCGCCAACGTACATATCGCCTGTGGACCACGAAGATAAGACAAATTATTGCTCACATGCAGGCATATAGATAGCCTTTTCCCCTCGCTTTGTTTGAGTGTGGAACAAGAAAGAAAATGAAGGAAATGACTGGAAGTGGTACAAGGTTCCTTCCGCAATGGACTTGTTGACTGTTTCTCGCAAATATTGCTCGTAAAAATTAATTCCGTCGCAGGGGATATTCTTTATCTCTAGGAGTATGAAAGAGTTCACAGATCTGTAAGTTGGAAAATGAAGGAGTCCGAGTTAATGTAAACTACTAAATTACGTTCACATTGGTGATGACATTGTATTATTAACAGCACTGAAGTAATCGGAAAACTTAATAGAGAAATTAAAATTTAGGAAAACAGTCTTGATTACAACACATGTTTATTTTGGTTGATAAGCTTTTTCGGTCTATAATTTAGACCATCTTCAGGCCATAAGCATCATGATGGCGGCTGGTAGCGGTGAACGGAACAACAATTAATAAACATCTGTTGCTGTCAAGACTGTTTTACTGAATTTTAGTATCTTACACCCATCTCTATTCACTTTCCATTGAAAGAATGATTCCTAAAAGTTTAATAGAGGAATTTCCAAAATAAACTCTAAACGCAATTATTACAATACCAAAAACAATGTATGATCAACGCATGTAAAAGAACAGAGCACTAGTCTTCAAAATTAGCGATGGAGCCTTAGAACCTGTTGTTGACGTTCCCGGGGGGAGGGGGGGGGCAGTAGAAGACACTGACCTGATGGTCGAGGAGATAAATAAACAGAACAGGAAAAGTGGCCTGGTGAGCTTTTGTTAAAGTAATCAGAGTTTTCAGCTCGATGAAGCCGATGTGACAAGGAGTATTTACAGTGTGCACTACCTTCTGTCATACAAGTCAGTAAGAAATGGACTTTTGATAAGGAAACCATTCAACAACTGTTGTCTATTCAGTAAGTAATGGGGACGTATTTGGGAATTAGTAGGACGGACAAGAAAACAAACTAAGGAATCAGAAAAGTAACTAGAGTGGAAGGCAAAATTATCACCGGAACGAGCATAAAACGGAAGTGTAGAGAATGTAGTCTGTCGAATTTATTACAGATTAAGAAAGTTCTTTAGTGGATTCTAACAGATAATATATGAACGAGACGACGAACTAATGGAAATGTGTATGGCTGGTGAGAGTAATGACGACGAAGAGTTGGAACCTCCCTTCCGCTCGCGGAGCTCCATCGCAGAAACGCGCTTCGGCAAACTTGGCTATGTACGGTGCTGAATGGAACAGGTAACCACATGTGAAAGAAACGCCGTATGATAGGTTTTTTTAATCTCCTCGATTAGTGGAACACTGTGTAATGTCCAGGCACCGTAGAAACATTGTTTTGTTTCTGTAGTATGTTTTTAGTGCAGCATTCTGTAAGCGAGTTTATTTGCAGCAAAAATGTCAGTGTTATGTAGACAGTGCTTTGGTTTTTGGTGAAGTACGTACTTACCACAATAGTAAGAAACTGTAGATTCCTGTAACAAGTATACAAACACTATACTCACTCAAACACACATTCCACACACACACACAGACATATACAAGGGGACTTAAAAATAACTTACCTATCACTATGGCAGGCCAAGTAAATATCATTTAATACTCCAGTACGCATCAGATGAGCACCAATATATGACACACATTCTCAACATTGTCGCCAAGTCTCTTTAAGCAACGGTCAAAAAGTTCTTCCAATCATTGAGTTTGCCGACGACAAAGATTCATTCTTTGGTCACAGAGCCACTCGAGAACCGCTGTTTGGAAGTCCACACTGTTGGAAAAAATCTTTGCCAAACAAGTTCGTTTAGCCTACCAAAAAGACGCTTCTCACATATTACGTTTAGATTAGATTCAGTTTTTGTTCTATAGACCCAAAAATGAAATGATTATCGTGGGTGTCGAACAAGTCAGAAAATGTAATATAAATAACATAAAACATCTGAATATAATATACACTACACTGATTATTTGTCAGGAGATTGTTAAAAAAGGTGAATAAATTACAATAAACTGGAACTGCTAATATTTATAGAATTTATAGAATTATTACTTCTAATAGATTCATAATACATAAAATATCTGATTATCACTGCTGCGACCAAGTGATGAGAAAACTTAAGTCTAACAGTTATTTTAACTTAAGCTTGTCGAACAGTCCCTTTTAAGATATTCAACTATAGAGTAGAAGGAGTTGCCTATAAAAAAAGTCTTTCGAACTCTGTTTACACTGTGCTTCATCTGAAACCAAGTTATTTATGGTTGCTGCCACTTTATTGAAAATGTGTGTCCCTGAATCCTGGACCCCTTTCTGGACCAAGGTAAGTGATTTTAGGTGTTTATGTAGATTGCTCGTCTTCCTAGAACTGATACTAGATACATCAAAAAAAGTTTTTCCATCACTGTAGTTCCCAGAACGCCTGATTATAGACGTTGACTGTGGATATTGTTGCACAGACACAGTCCCTTTGACTGTTCAGAGATGTCACTAAACCCGCCCAAAGATGCAAACAACCATGCATGAGCAGCGCCTATCAGACGGAGGGGGTCCGACAGCTGATCAGTTCCACTCATTCCAGCAGGAAGGAGCTGACAGCAACGCCACCATGTTGAATAATGCCTTCCGTGCAGCCACAGGACGTCGTGTTACGACTCAAACTGTGCGCAATGGGATTCATGATGCGCAAGATCACTCCCGACGTCCATGGCGATGTCCATCTTTGCAACCACGACACCGAGCAGCGCGGTACAGATGGGCCCAACAACATGCCGATTGGGCCGCAGGTTCGAATCCTGCCTCGGGCATGGATGTGTGTGATGTCCTTAGGTTAGTTAGGTTTAAGTAGTTCTGCGTTCTAGGGGACTGATGACCTAAGATGTTAAGTCCCATAGTGCTCAGAGCCATTTGAACCATTTTGTCAGCAGGGGACTGTTCAAGCTGGTGGAGGCATGGTAGTGGTGTGAGGCATGTGCAGTTGGAGTGGTACGGGACCCCTGATACGTCTAGATACGACTCTGACGGGTGACACGTACGTAAGCATCCTGCCTGACCACCTGCATCCTTTCATGCCCACTGTTGATTCCGACGGACTTGGCCAAACCCAGCGGGACAGTGCGACACCCCACGCGTCCAGAATTGCTACAGAGTGGCTTCAGGAACACTCTTCTGAGTTTAAACACTTCCGATGGCCACCAAACTCCCCACAGATGAACATTATTGAGCATATCTGGGATTCCTTGCAACGTGCTGTTAAGAAGAGATCTCCGCCCCTCGTATTATTACGGATTTATGGACAGACCTGCAGGATTAATGGTGTCAGTTCCCTCCAGCACTACTCTAGACTTTAGTCGAGTCCATGCCACGTCGTGTTGCGGCACTTCTGCATGCTCGCGAGGTCCTTTGTCTCTTCAGTGTATTTTCATGACTGAAAAGTCTTGGAAATCATTACGATTAGCCTACCACTAAAACTAATATTGGTAAATCGAAATTCTGAACTACCTGTTCTACAATGCTATCCTTTACGTTTAGATGCTCAAACAGCGTTTCCTGTGTTTCCTGTTAGCGATTCGAGTGTTTTCTTTTTTTTTTTCGGGTATGCTTTAAATTTGAAACTAACATATTTTTGCACAAAGGGTGGAGCAATAAACAGAAGACGCATATCATTAGGGGAAAATTAAAAAGACACACAGAAATTATGGACACTGACTGCAAAAGGGCATTGACTGAAATCAGTTGGAGAATTTGAAAATTTGTGTCGGACTGGAATTCGAACCCAGGTGTTCTGCTTACGATGCTCCGACCCCTGAGCCATCCGGACACAGTTGTTACTGCAACTGCACGGACTATACTAGCAGGCCTTCCGTCAGGCCCAAATTCTAAACTTATCCACACATTACTGATGTAGTGCCCCTTGCCCATTATGTTCATTAGACGCGGCATTTGCACACGCCACGCTCGAATTCTTGAGGGAATCTACGAAATAATGGGCAAGGACCACTATTTTGATAGTGTGTGGGTAAGTTGGGGATTTGGGTCTGACGGAAGGCGTGCCAAGGTAGTCGGCGCAGTTGCGATGACCACTGTGTCCGGATGGCGTAGTGGTGAGAGCTCCTGCCTAGTAGGCGGGAGATCAGTGTTCGAAGCCCGGTCCGGTACAAATTTTCAACTTTCCCCATCGATTTCAGTCAATACCCACTTGCAGTCAATGTCTGTAATTCCTTTGTGTCTTAATTCATAGTGGCTGCTGGTTCAAAATGGTGTCTATTCTTTCGGACATGTCCAAAAGAACAGACACCACATACATAAAAAAATAAAAATAAAAAAGAAAGCACCTCGTGCTAGTAGTAGGATTCGCGGTGATTTATAATTCCCAGAATACGTAGGAGAACGAGGATGAGCTCCGATGGGTACACAGCCACCAGGGTAAATGCGCCAACCGAGCTGCGGTATTTGCGAGGGAAGCAGGTACTTAATGCGAAGACGTCCATTGCGGCGTGTTTATCTCGTGACGCCCTCCGCCACCAGCCAGCAGACACACGGGGGATTCCCGTGGCCATGCGTCGCTGTTTACGACGCCATTAGCTGACGCTATCGCCTGGCGACCCGAACCAACGCCCCAGCAAACGGCACCGTGCTCAGCCAGGCGTGACCTAACGTAGCAAGGCAATGCGTACGGCTCGTAAGCCAATTCACTGACTCACACCATCGATTCCACGGACACATTTGTGCCGCCATATCCTTTCTTAAGCACTCTACGAATTACAACTAATGCTTCCTGGCAGCGGCGGTACCGGATTATGCAGGCATCTGGAGGAAAGAATGAAATTTATCTATAAGGGACCGTCAAATGAAAACGAGACAGACGGAAAAATTGTAAGTAAATTGTTTATTATTTTAAAAGTAATCGCCATATCTGTTAATACATTTATCCCACTGTGAGACGACACGATGAATGTCTTCATCGTAAAATGTCTTCTGTTGCTTCCGGAACAATGACTGTGTCCAGCTGTGCACCTCTTCGTGCGGAGGAAACCAACGCCGGGAATGTCTTTCTTTAGTGCTACAAAAACCTGGGAATCGCATAGGGAGGGAGCGGGACTGTATAGACGATGTGTAAGGGAAACCCATCGAAGCGAAACACCGTTGGCAAAGCGGTGATGCTGTCCGTCAACATTCCTGGACATTTGGATTTGATGGCGCACATCAGTTTTTGCGAAGTCTCCACGTACCGCTGTGAGTTAATTGTGGCGCTGTGTTCCAGAAGTGAGTGAGCAGTGGGGACAGATGCAGTCGAAGAAAAATGTGATCACGACGTTGCCGCATCTGGTGTGCGCGGCTTTAGATTTTTGCGATGGGGGTGAACCATGAGTTGCCTCCGACGCTTGCTGTCCGGCTTAAGAAAATGACCCTACGTTTCATTTCCTGCGACAAAGCGGGACGGAAACGGTATTGTTCGTCGTTGTACCATTCTAGGTGCTGCGGTGATGTCAACATTTTGTTCAACTTCTGCCCCCCTTCAGGCTACAGGGAACTCACCGTACACACGTCTTCCGGAACTTCAGCTGTAGTGCCTAGATGCCGTGAACTATACCGTGACTAAGGCCAAACATGAGCCGAATGTCTTCCACCATCAGCCGTCCGTCACTTCTGACGGCAGGACCCACTGCAGCAATGACAAAATGGATAAAGACACCTTGAAACTATCCTGGCCGACTGCTGTCAATGACACCCTCCCTTCTCGAAATAGTTTATTCCACGCAGATACTAGTGCACATGAAATACTATGTTAGCCATAGACTGAGTGAATGAATTTCGCGAATAGAATTCATTTCGTGACACACTTTCCTCAGTTATTGCTCTCCTCTTCCCCGGTCTCTGCAGTGAAGTTCGACTTAAACACGACGCGCTGACGTCAGGTGGAGCACGTCTAACATCCAAACGGCACAGTGGTGAACTTTCTCGCTGTTCCCTCTTCATTCCCAGCACAGGGCACTTTTGTATGCACACCTACCAGTGCTAGCGACGTCATCGCCATGCTCAGGACATGGCCTGGGTTTGATTGCCCATTGTTGTTGTTGTGGTCTTCAAAAAAATGGCTCTGAGTACTATGGGACTCAACTGCTGTGGTCATAAGTCCCCTAGAACTTAGAACTACTTAAACCTAACTAACCTAAGGACATCACACACATCCATGCCCGAGGCAGGATTCGAACCTGTGACCGTAGCAGTCGTGTAGCTCCACACTGTAGCGCCTTTAACCGCTCGGCCACTTCGGCCGGCCGTTGTGGTCTTCAGTCCAAAGACTCGTTTGATGCAGCTCTCCATGCTACCCTATCCTCTGCAAGCTTCGTCATCTCCAAGTACCTACTGTAACCAAAATCCTTCTGAATCTCCTTAGTGTATTCACCTCTTGGTTTCCCTCTACGATTTTTACCCTCCACGCTACCCTCCAATATTAAATGGCAGATCCCCTGGTGCCTCAGAACATGTCCTACCAACCGATCCCTTCTTCTAGTCAAGTTGTGCCACACGTTCCCCTTCTCCACAATTCTAGTCAATACCTCCTCGTTGGTTATGTGATCTATCCATCTAATCCTCAGCATTCTTCCGCACATTTCGAAAGCCTCTGTTCTCTTATTGTCTAAACTATTTGTCACTTCCACACTTCCACACATGGCTACACTCCATACAAATACTTTCAAGAAAGACTTCCTGACACTAAAATGTATACTAGATGTTAACAAATTTCTCTTCTTCAGAAGCGCTTTCCATGTCATTGCCAGTCTACATTTTATATCCTCTCAACTTCGAACATCATCAGTTCTTTTTCTCCCCAAATACCAAAACCCATCTACTACCTTAAGCCTCTGATTTCCTACTCTAATTCCCTCAGCATCACGTGATTTAATTCTATTAGATTCCATTATCATCGCTTTACTCTTGTTGGTGTTCAGCTTGTATCCTCCTTTCAAGACACTGTCTATTCCGTTCAACTGCTCTTCCAAGTCCTTTGGTGTCTCCGACGGAATTACAATGCCATCGGCAAACCTCAAAGTATTTATTTCTTCTCCATGGACTTTAATTCCCTGTCTCACTCCCTTCCCAACCATTTCTTCGCTTTAATGCCCCTCGACTCTTATGAGTACCATCTGGCTTCTGTACAAATTGTAAATAGCCTTTCGCTCCCTGTATTTTATCTCTGTCACCTTCATAATTTGAAAGAGAGTATTCCGAGCAACACTGTCAAAAGCTTGCTGTGAGTCTACGAATGCTAGAGTCGTAGGTTTTGCCTTTCCTTAACCTACATTCCAAGGTAAATCGTAGGGTCAGTGTTGCCTCACGTGTTCCAACATTCCTACGGAATTCAAACTGATCTTCCCCAAGGTCGGCTTCAAGCAGTTTTTCCATTCTTTTGTACAGAAATCGAGTAGTGACTTATTAAACTGATAGTTCGGTAATTTTCACACCTGTCAACACCTGCTTTCTTTGGAATTGGAATTATTATATTCTTATTGAAGTCTGAGGGTATTTCGCTGTCTCATACATCTTGCTCATCAGATAGCAGAGTTTTGTCATGGTTGGCTTTCCCAAGGCTATCAGTAGTTCTAACGAAGTGTTGTCTACTCCCGGGGCCTTGTTTCGACTTAGGTCATACAGTGCTCTGTCATATTCTTCACGCAGCATCATATCTCCCATCTCATCATCATCTACGTCGTCTTCCATTTCCATACTATTACCCTCAAGTACATTTCCCTTGTACAGACCTCTTATAAACTCCTTCCCCTTTCTGCTTTCCCTCTTTTGCTTAGGACAGGTTTTCCGTCAGAGCTATTGATATTCATACATGTGTTTCTCTTTTCTCCAAAGGTCTCTTTAATTTCCCTGTAGGCGGCACCTATCTTACCCATAGTTATATATGCTTCTACAGGGTTATTACAAATGACTGAAGCGATTTCACAGCTCTAAAATAACTTTATTATTTGAGATATTTTCACAATGCTTTGCACACACATACAAAAACTCAAAAAGTTTTTTAGGCATTCACAAATGTTCGATATCTGCCCCTTTAGTGATTCGGCAGACATCAAGCCGATAATCAAGTTTCTCCCTCACTCGGCGCAGCATGTCCCCATCAATGAGTTCGAAAGCATCGTTGATGCGAGCTCGCAGTTCTGGCACGTTTCTTGGTAGAGGAGGTTTAAACACTGAATCTTTCACATAACCCCACAGAAAGAAATCGCATGGGGTTAAGTCAGGAGAGCGTGGAGCCATGACATGAATTGCTGATCATGATCTTCACCACGACCGATCCATCGGTTTTCCAATCTCCTGTCTAAGAAATGCCGAACATCATGATGGAAGTGCGGTGGAGCACCATCCTGTTGAAAGATGAAGTCGGCGCTGTCGGTCTCCAGTTGTGGCATGAGCCAATTTTCCAGCATGTCCAGATACACACGTCCTGTAAGGTTTTTTTCGCAGAAGAAAAAGGGGATGTAAACTTTAAACCGTGAGATTGCACAAAACACGTGAACTTTTGGTGAATTGCGAATTTGCTGCACGAATGCGTGAGGATTCTCTACCGCCCAGATTCGCACATTGTGTCTGTTCACTTCACCATTAAGAAAAAATGTTGCTTCATCACTGAAAACAAGTTTCGCACTGAACGCATCCTCTTCATGAGCTGTTGCAACCGCGCCGAAAATTCAAAGCGTTTGACTTTGTCATCGGGTGTCAGGGCTTGTAGCAATTGTAAACGGTAAGGCTTCGGCTTAAGCCTTTTCCGTAAGATTTTCCAAACCGTCGGCTGTGGTACGTTTAGCTCTCTGCTTGCTTTATTCGTCGACTTCCGCGGGCTACGCGTGAAACTTGCCCGCACGCGTTCAACCGTTTCTTCGCTCACTGCAGGCTGACCCGTTGACTTCCCCTTACAGAGGCATCCAGAAGCTTTAAACTGCGCATACCATCGCCGAATGGAGTTAGCAGTTGGTGGATCTTTGTTGAACTTCGTCCTGAAGTGTCGTTGCACTGTTATGACTGACTGATGTGAGTGCATTTCAAGCACGACATACGCTTTCTTGGCTTCTGTCGCCATTTTGTCTCACTGCGCTCTCGAGCGCTCTGGCGGCAGAAACCTGAAGTGCGGCTTCAGCGAACAAAACTTCATGAGTTTTTCTACGTATCTGTAGTGTGTCGTGACCATATGTCAATGAATGGAGCTACAGTGAATTTATGAAATCGCTTCAATCATTTGTAACAGCCCTGTACATCCTTACATTTCTCCTCTAGCCATCCCTGCTTAGTCATTTTGCACTTCCTGTCGATCTAATTTTTGAGACGCTTGTATTCCTTTTTGCCTGCTTCATTTACTGCATTTTTATGTTTTCTCCTTTCATCAGTTAAATTCAACATGTCTTCTGTTGCCCAAGAGTTTTTACTAGTCCTCGTCTTTTTACTAACTTGTTCCTCTGCTGCCTTCACTATTTCATCTCTCAAAGCTACCCATTATTCTTCTACTGTATCGCTTTCCCCTGCTCTTGGCAACCGTTCCCTAACGCTCGCTTTGAAACTCTGTTCAGCCTATGGTTCTTGCAGTTTATCCAGATCCCATCTTCTTAAATTCCTTCCTTTTTGTAGTTTCTTCAGTTTTGGTCTACAGTTCATAACCAACAGATTGTGGTAAGAGTACACATCTGCCCCTGGAAATGTCTTACAATTTAAAACCTGGTTCCTAAATCTCTCTTTTACCATTATATAATACATCCGAAACCTGCCAGTGTCTCCAGTTACAGTATATAAATACTGGCGGTTGCAATAAAAACAAATGTTTTAGGTAAGGATCAACACATAAACGCCGTAGCATTTGTCCAAAACTACATCTGCACTTGGACAAAGAATGGTTGCCGAAATCTTCTCTTCTGCATACAGGGTGGTGAAAAAACTAATACTCTTATAGGTGGCAGCACTGGCCAAACCTTAAAACAAATTCCAATAAACACATGTCCAAAAAAAGTATGTATTGAGAATTGTTTCATTCCGTCGTATGACTGCCATCTGTCTGTTGACACGACAAAAGTGCTGAATGTTGTTAGCATGTCTTCTCACACATCCTTCAAACCTGCTCTTCACAGAATCAAAACTCATGCCATCTCACCATCGGCCTCGGATTTGGTCATATACGTGGGAAAACGCTCTGTAACGTGTGCACGTTGTCAAAAGATGTGGCGTATACCAATGGATTCAAATCCCACCATAGCGTAAAGCGTAAAACATTAAGCCTTGGTGAACGAGGAGGACTTTCGTCTCGAAATCTTCGACCTATCCATGGCTCATTAAACGTTTGTACTATTTAGCGATGCACAAAGTGTAGGAAACGCCCTGTCGTGCATAAATTGCATCCGTCGTTTTTGTGTAACGGTTAAGTTCTTCAACAGTGAGGGCAATTTTGCTGGTGTAATTTGGTGGTAAAGAACACCTGTTATATTGTACGTCAAACTGTATGGCCTAGGCGTCTGCTGCCCACAGTTCCTGTCCACACATTGAACCTGATGCTTTGCTTCCACGATCGCTGGAGGACTTGCAACAACCCACACGTTTTTATGCTGATAATTTATTGTCTACTACTGTTACAATTTTGCCTCGTCAGTAAATAAATTGCAACTGTGGAAGTTGAGCGTTGTGCTTTAGAGTACATTCGCAGTACTGTCACGTCCCACCAGCCTTGTAGGAAGGTGTGGTCTGCGTGGCATTCAGGATGTTAACTACACTGTGGACTGAGATCTGCTAATTTACCTTTAATGAAGTGAGAAGGAGAAGGTCTCCTAGGATATTTAGATGAGGTGATGCTGGAACGGAGAGGAGAAGTTTGCAGAAGTGATTAAGGATGCAAACACTTACAAATAAAATTTAAGAATATTTTAAATTTGAGTAATTCAAACTGAGGAGTGTCTTACAATGGCTCTTCATCCTTCGGCGATTACAGTCTACCACTCTAGCAACTCCCAGTTCATGAGTACTACCTTTATCACCAAATACTCGAATCGAGATAAGAGAAGAGTGCGAGATAGTGCTCGTTCCTTTGTATACACAGCAACTACCAAATACTCCTGAATGGGACTCATGGAGCTATACACTAGGCTATATGCGTAAGGTGGCACTTTTTCCTTTGTACATTTTGTTACACAGAAATACTATTACTCTTTGCTACTTCTAGAGACAAACTCCACACAGATTGTCCTTTACTAAACAAATAAAAAACCCAGTGTAAGAACAGTGTCTGGATACGTATCGAACATTGAGTGCCTCCCTCGGACGTTCGCCATCTTCTCGTAGTTTACTGCAGCATTATCAAACTGTCTCTTTGCAGTGATTGTTCCCAAAGACTCGGCTGCTTCCTGGTGATGGTCGCAGATGCGACTGTGCGACTCACTAGGTAATTCTCTCACTGCTTCGCTCACTTGCTACTGTCAAGACTGCCGCCGGGTGCCATTTACGTACTACTTTTCCACAGTCTTAGAAGAATTTCCCCTGTCAGTGTTGCTTTCTCCTACTTACACTGAAGGTTCTTTTAATGAACAAAATCCTTCTTGAAACTCCCTGAACAGCCAATAAAGGCCCCACCCGAGCGTGTACTTCCTCCTTTTGGCCTCGATTAGCTGGCCGTGGTTTACAGCATTTTGTATCCCCGACAGTGGCTCTGACTATGGCGGTGTACCACATTTGCTACGCCTGTGCCTTGCTACTTCATAAGGTTCCCATTAGTTTCATAGCGACGTAACACATGGCAGAATAACGCATCAGCTATTTTCCACGTGGAATAGTAGGAACCCTTCCCACGGTTCACTTCATTCACACTCCATGGAATCACCAATCCTTTTCTAATGCTACCACAACTTAGAACCACTACATACGAAATGGCAGAAATAACAGAGAGTTGTAAGTGCTGAAGACAAAGCACAGAGGCAATCTCAAGCTGTAAGAAATGAGTGTGAACTTCATCAGAATGATAGTCTATACCAGTAAGGATTGACCTTTACAAATATGTACAAGTAAAGTAGCTCAGATCTCAACAAGTATTTGTTTTCGGGCACAGTTTTATTGGCACTCTCCATTGCTGACTGAGCAACCCACAGTTGTTGAAAGATTTCTCCACTAAAAATCCAGGCCTCACTACCGTAGGTCAAAACAACACAGTGACTGTAAACTTTATGTTACAGATGCATCGGAAGCTCAGTTTGGAAGTTCCTATTTGGTTTACCGAAAGTACTGAAGTCTGTCTTACGTGTACTGTTTCCATTCCGTCACTGTCGTCTTGCAAAACTGTTTGCAGAATTTAAAGAAAAGTTTGATAGAAAATATCTCGTCAGTAGCATGTTTGCAAAAGATGACCATTACCCAAATCTTGAACAACACCTTCCGTAAACACGAAAGCTGAACAACTTGTTCTACAATTTCATGTTTGAAACCTACTCTTTTATTTCAGATTTCTGTCTTATTATAATTGATTTTGACCCCTCTATTCAAAATTACACAACTGCTTACTTTCTTTCCTTGCTGACGAGGATCTACATTAGAGACAAATAGCGGAATGTCACCAGGAAAACAGTACGCCCCTGGTAGCTGCGTGGTCAGCGCGACGGCATGTTATACCTAACGGCCCGGGTTCGATTCCCGGCTAGGTCGGAGATCTTCTCCGCTCAGGGACTGGGTGTTTTGTTGTCCTTATCATCGTCCTTTCGTCTCCATCGACACGCAAGTCGCCGAAGTGGCGTCAACTCGACAGACTTGAAGCAGGCGACCGGTCTACCCGACGGGAGGCCCTAGCCACACGGCATATCCATTTTACCAGGAAAACAAATGTGGTCCAAGTAAGTTCTGTTAATCCGTTTTTCTTTAAGGGTCTTAAAACAACCTCTAGGTCTATTGAGAATAGTTCTGTTGATACGGAATCACCTTGACTGACTCCTTTCTCAATTCTCGATATTCCAAAATCTGAAAGAAGCTATAGTAGTGACATGAACACGTTATTCATCATACAAGCATTTTAGTTAATATCTGGTACACTGCAGTTACCTTTCGTTTTGTAGTAGAAAATTTATAGCTTAGTTCCAAATCAGAAGATTTTTCTTAATTTGAATCATTTTGAAAATAATTTTTCAGCTTTCTTACGTATCGCTTGGATTCCGACGTTAACCATTTCCGCTGAAACACAACTACCTCCATTGTTTTCTTTGATTAATATCAAACTTTTTGATTGGAAGTCAAATGTACTGTTTATACTCGGAAAACAATTATCTACCTCATCAATAGACTGAGATATATAGGAATAGCCAAACTACAGCTACAAAGTGCCCCTTCTTCACACTTTCAGTTGCTTAAGTATACCATTCACCGGGTGTTATCACAAAAATGTCATTATTAACAATGTGGTAATTGGTATTTCTGACTGAGTTCTTGAAGTATACAAACATTTAAAGAATTCTTGGAATGTTTGTCCAATTTATTCCCTTTATGCACTTTAATTTTACTCTATAGGTCACTACCGGAATCTCCCATTGGAAGACTTGGGTTTACCTGCTTTGGGCTGACTTTCCCAAGTATGATGTGCTGGTGCGACAATGTGCTGCATCCATACAAGACGTAAATTTTGCACCATGTATATAATTTTAAGCCAAAGTGTTGAATTCTCTTTGTGCCATCCTGCACATTTTAGTGGTGTAGGAACACCGTACTCGATAATGGCGTGAAAGCCGAAATTTACATTATACACGGGAAATATACAGAAAAATAGAGCCAAATGGCGGTGTATTCCTTCAAAAAAATACCGTATGACTGTGGCTCAGCGCCATCGAAAATTATTTACCAAATATGAAAGACAGAAGCCTTCCTATTTCATTTCTTGCGTACCAGTCACACGCAAGTCCCAATGTTCGTATTTTACACTGCCAGCTGTAGTTTAAAAGAAACTTGCATCCTTGCATTCTTATATCAGTCCAGACGTCACTTGCAGCTTTCATTATGCTATCTCCAAAGTCTCAAAATTTCGTTGATGGTGAAAATTTTACACCTAGAACATTACATTGATCGGCAACCGTTCGAAAGAGACCTTGACACAACCAAGTTTCCTTGTCGTTAGATAAAGAAAACTCCATTGGAATATTGTGTCCGAGTACTGTAAACAGCTGACAAAAGACTTTGTGCAACAGCTGAACGTTCCATTAACATATATTATGTTACACTGTGTAGGTATTTTAAGGTTTACAGATTCATAAAATGTTACAACTTTTTTGTCAAAAATAATTTCTAGCAATAAATGTGTCACATCTGCAGTCCACATTTAGCATTTTGATAGCGTCATGAACCTCTTCAACACTTGTGGGCTATTTTGGCAGAATTTTCCACCTAGCTTTGTAAATAAGTTTACAAAATCTATCGAGACTCTGATTGTTATTTCTGGTCCTTTTAACAAATTGTAAATCAGATTTGATGGTCCCTTGCAAATATCTTCTGTGGCTTTTCTCTTCATATTCCAATTTACTTTTTGCCCGTGAATTTTCTTACAAGGTAGTTCCACGTGATTTTGGTCTCCTTGAATCTCCACACCATCCAGCTCTTCAGTAGAAACTGTTTAAATAAAGCTTCTGCTTTCTGTAATGTTGCACGTCCATCGCACTACTTCACTTTTCAACAATTTTCGAAACCAAAAGGTGTTACCTTTGAGAAGTAATATTTTCCGTAGCATTCTTCATACT
Source organism: Schistocerca cancellata (assembly GCF_023864275.1). Classification (NCBI taxonomy): domain Eukaryota; kingdom Metazoa; phylum Arthropoda; class Insecta; order Orthoptera; family Acrididae; genus Schistocerca; species Schistocerca cancellata. The sequence goes on along the minus strand of NC_064631.1, from coordinate 601,053,686 downwards.
GAAGCTTCAAGCGCGTCGGAGGAAATGAACTTTCTAAAATGATCTGCCCTAGACTGACACATGAGCCCGAAAACTGCTGGGACTTCTCGGGGCTATTACCTGCAGTCAATTGGGCTAGTTCGGATACAGTGGGTCCTGTTAACCTGCCCACATACCTGGTTTCGGGAGCAACAGGTCCTGCGCACTCAACAGCTGCAGTGTGAAGCATTGAACAAAGACAGGGGACGTACTGCCGATGCTGCAAAGTATTAATGATAATATTACCTTGAAACTCTTCCATTTGGTCCGTGTTTGCATAGAAAAACAGTAAAATCAGAAATTGAGTCCGCCTTGATGCAATACATCTTGTTATTCGTTTATTGCTTTACTATCTCAAGCTGTTTTCGGCGACAAGCATCACCACCATGAGTAGGGCTTTTTAATCTAAAACATGCAGAATATGGCATGGTTATTAAAACACAGTAAAACATTATTACATTTTTACAATTCGTCTTTTGAAATATAGTTTTCTATTGATACTTTCATACTACCTTATTTATGGTATGTTATAGCATGTTTTAAGCAATTATTGGCGCTGTTTGCGACATATTTTCTGTGCTCTTTTTTTCTGTTGCCGTCTTTTTACTTAGCGAACATCATGTCTTCTGCAACCATGTGAGCGGCTGTTAGTGAATAAATACCAAAAGGTGAACTTCGTATGTAAGCTGACATTAGGTAGTATGAAAGTATCAATAGAAAACTATATTTCAAAAGACGAATTGTAAAAATGTAATAGTGTTTTACTGTGTTTGCATAACCATGCTTTAAGGAATTATTGGTGCTGATTGCGACATATTTTCTGTGCTCTTGTTTTCTGTTGCCGTCTTTTTCCTTAGCGAACATCATGTCATCTGCAACCACGTGCGCGGCTGTTAGTAAATAAATACCAAAAGGTGAACTTCTTATGTCAGGTGACATAAGGTAGTGTGAAAGTATCAATAGAAAACTATATTTCGAAAGACGGATTGTAAAAATGTAATAGTGTTTTACTGTGTTTGTATAACCGTGCTATTTTGTGCATGTTTTCAGATTAAAAAGCCCCACTCATGATGGTGATGCTTGTCGCCGAAAATAGTTTGGAATGATAAGGGGCCGGCCGGAGTGGCCGAGCGGTTCTAGGCGCTACAGACTGGAGCCGCGCGACCCCTACGGTCGCTGGTTCGAATCCCGACTCGGGCATGGATGTGTGTGATGTCCTTAGGTTAGTTAGGTTTAAGTAGTTCTAAGTTGTAGGGGACTGATGACCTCAGCAGTTAAGTCCCATAGTGCTCAGAGCCATTTGAACCATTTTTGAATAATAAAGAAATAAACGAATAACAAGGTGTTTTGCATCAAGGCGGACTGAATTTCTGATATTACTGTGTTCCTGCAAAGTATTCTCCGTCTCTCCGCGCAGAAAGCATCACGCAGCCTCCATCTTATATGCACACGACTGTAGGTATGGCGAAGGTTTGAATCTTCGCCTGTTCATGCTGACTTGAGGTTCCCACGGTTTCCCAAAGTGTCTGGAGGCAAATGTGGGGACGGTTCGTCCATTCCAATTTCGAACCTAGCTTCCTCAGCCCAGTACACTTTTCAGTCGCTCACGTATGGTCGACACTTGCCGCTGTTCCCGCTCGTCCCGGCCGGCGACCTCGGATCGGAAGCGATGCGGGCGCTGCGGCGGCACCGGCAGTGGTCGCGGCGGCAGTGTGGGGCATTGCGAAAGCAGCGCCGAGCCGCGGACCCGGATGCTGCGCCCCCGGTCGTCATTGTGCGCGCAGCGAAGGGAAGGGCACGGCGCGGCGCGGCTCGGCTGCGCGCGGGTCTCCACATTTCATACCGCAGGAATGTCCGGCGCGGAAAAAGAGGCGCCCCGCCAGCTCGCCGCACTTTTAATCAATCCACGTCGCGGCGTAATTTATAGGTCTGTGAGGACTCGCGGAGAGCAGCGGCAAGAAAGCGGATTAATGAAATTCCAATTAACCTAAATAAGGTGCGGCGAACCGCTGGTAGCGCCCAGGCGGTACGGGTACAGCTGTGTACCGGCAATTACCCGCCATTAGTTGAGATTGACCCAGTGAGCCGTGTGTGTGTGTGTGTGTGTGTGTGTGTGTGTGTGTGTGCAAGCCACCGGTCACAGCACTGGCCGCTGCACTCGTGCGCGAAGCTTTGCTGTTGCAAGCGGGCCTTTCTGCGTCGCTCAATGGCCAATTACGCCTGCACGACTCTACGCGTGGTAGGCCGGCACGACGACGAAGGTAGGACGCCCATCGCACGCCTCCGCTCCTACCTCTTCACTATTTGCAGCGGTCAGGTTCCTTCTCCTAAAAATCTTTTCCCGTTTTCACGACGTAAGACTATGTTTGAGGTTATTTACCTACTCTATCAGACCAAAAATAAGCGGACGCCACTGTGTGATTTGGAAGTGACCACTAGATGTCACTAGAGGCAGACCTCTGAGATGACAGAAGTAATGTGATACCCCCCAATATCGTTGCTGATCTCCTTTTGCCCGGCGTAGTGCAGTAGCTCGACGTGGCATGGACGCAACAAGTCTTTGGAAGTTCCTTGCAGAAATAGTGACCCATGCTGCCACTGTAACCTTCAATAACTGCAAAAGCGTTGCTGATGCAGGATTTTGTGCACGAACATAAATCTTCGATAGCATTCATGTCGGACGCTCGAACTGTCCAGAAGCTCCTTCAAACCAATCAAAAACATTTGTAGCTCAATGACATGGCACATTGTCATCCACAGAAATTCGTTTTTTGGGAACTTGATGTCCATGAATGACTGCAAGTGGTCTCCCAGTAGGCTCAAAATGGTTCAAATGGCTCTGAGCACTATGGGACTTAACTTCTGCCGGCCAGGGTGGCCGAGCGGTTATAGGCGCTGCAGTCTGGAACCGCGCGACCGCTACGGTCGCAGATTCGAATCCTGCCTCGGGCATGGATGTTTGTGATGTCCTTAGGTTAGTTAGGTTTAAGTAGTTCTAAGTTCTAGGGGACTGATGACCTCAGAACTTAAGTGCCATAGTGCTCAGAGCCATTTTAACCATTTGAACTTAACTTCTGAGGTCATCAGCCCGCTAGAACTTAGGCTACTTAAACCTAACTAACCTAAGGACATCACACACATCCATGATCAAGGCAGGATTCGAACCTGTGACCGTATCGGTCGCACGGTTCTAGACTGTAGCGGCTAGAACCGCTCGGCCACCCCGGCCGTCTCCCAGTAGGCGGACACAACAATTTCCAGTCAATGATCGACTCAGTTGGACCACTCGATCCGCTCCATTTGTTGACAACCAGGCTCCATGAATTCGTGGTGCCTACGCCATACTCGAACTGTACAATCATCTCTTACCAACTGCAATCGGGATCCATCTCACCAAGCCACGGTTTTCCAGTCGTCTAGCGTCCAACGGAAGTGGCCACGAGCCAAGGAGGCGCGCTACAGGCGATGTCCTGCTGTTAGCAAAGCTACTCGCGTCGGTCGCCTGCTGCCACAGCTCATTAAAGACAAATTTCGCAGCACTGGCCTAACGGCTACGTTAGTCGTACGCTCCACATTGATTTATGTGATTGTTTCACGCACTGTTGTTTGTCTGTTAACACTGATAACTCTACGCAAACGCTTCTGCTCTCGGTCGTTAAGTGAAGGCCACTGCGTTGTCGTCTGTGGTGAGAGGTAACGACTGAAATATGGTATTCTTGCAACTGTCTTGACACTGTCCATCTCGGCCTATTGAAGTGCCTAACGATGTCCCATGTGTCTAGCTCGAACTACAATTCCGCGTTCAAAGTCTGTTAATTCCCGTCATGCGTCCTAGAGTAATCACGTCGGAAATTTTTTCTCACGAATCAGCTGAGTACAAACGGCAGCTCCGCCAATGCACAGCCCTTTAATACCGTTTGTACACAGTACTACCGCCATCGTGTACGTGAATATCGCTATCCAACGACTTCTGTCACTTCAGTGTAAAGAAGGCGGTAAGTATTGTCGGCAGACAAGTAGCAACAGCAGAACGCGCTCTTCAGAGCACCTCAGTTTCACCTGAGTAACAAAGCCATCAGGGACATTTTGACCCGTTTAAAGCTGCCCAAGTCGACTGTTGGTGAGATGACTGTTAAGGGAAGACGCAATGGAACAACCACAGTCAAGGCGAGACCCGGCAGTCCTCAAGTACTGACGTACATGAACCGTCGAGCACTGCAGATGGTGGTTGCATAAAATCACTTGAAGCCAGCAAAAGGAGGCACCCGTGACTTCCCAAGTGCTGTCACAAGTCCACCTGTGCGTGCGGAGCTACAAATAAGGGGTTCAGTGGTCGACCAGCTCCTCACAAGCCTCATATTTCTGTAGGCAGCGCTAAGCGATGCTTGACGTGACGTAAGGAGCGACGGCACTGAGCAGTGGGTGATTGGGAACGAGTGATTTCGAGTGATGACTGACGTTAAACCCTGTGGCAATCCGATGGACGGGTTTGGACTTGGCCAATACCTGGAGAACATTACCCGCCGTCATCGGTAAAGCCAACAGTTAAGTTCTGAGGAAATAGTGTCAAGCTGTGCAGGTGTATTCAGTGGTTAGAGTGTGCTCCCCTTACTGTCCATAAGAAAGCGCTACATGCGGAATGATATGAACACAGCGATCTCGAATTTAGGGCGCTGTCATTGGCATCATCACGGCTGCTGTCAAAATTAGGTGACTTTGTTTTGTGCCTAATGGTCAGTCATACCATCACGTCCCGGCAACTTTCGTTCTCAGAGTCTCCATGCAGTGATATGCCCATCACGGTGCTGTACGCAGTACGAGGACATCTCTAGAGAAGACATGGTGCCACATCGGTATTCAGTGTTCCCTAACGGCTTCAGAAATGGGGTGTCCCATGAGTCCACTCCAACTACGATTCCGCGTTCGTAGTCTGTTATTTGCCGACTTAAGGCCATGACCACTTCGGAAACCTTTTCAAACGAATCACCTGAGTAAAAATGACAGCTCCGCCAATGCATTGCCGTTTTAGACCGTATGTACACGATACCACCATCACTGCACGGGTTGTTCAAAAAGTCATAATAAAACGCTACATGCGGAATAATATGAACACATTTTTTGTTGAAAGATAATGTCACAGCGACCTCGAATGTAGGGCACTCTCATCGGTCTCATCACGCCTGGTGTCAAAATTAGGTGACTTTATTGTGTACCCAATGGCCAACCAAACCATCACGTCAGGTCCTGGTGTCATGCGCCGATGACGCATGCTATCCGGCAACGTTCATTCTCAGAATTTCCATACAGTGATATGCCCATCACGGTGCTCTACGCAGAACCGCGACATATCAAGAGAAGATGTGGCGCCACATCGGTATTCAGTGTTCCCTAACGGTTTCAGAAATGGAATGTCCCATGGGTCCACTCCAACAACCATTTCGCGTTCGAAGTCCGTCGTAAGGCCCCCACTTCGGAAACCTTTTCAAACGAATCACCTGAGTGAAAATAAACCCAGATAAGCACTTTATCTAATTGAAGTGTGGTACAACGAAGGTTTATTTTTAAAAAAAATGGCAGTTTATTAATATTAGACTTTACCTACTATGCACTAAGTAACAGATAACAAAATCACTGTAGCGAGCTCACAATCCCTTTTCACATTTTAGCTGCTGGAAACGAACCTACTCAGGCCAGTTTACATTGTAATACTAACCGCATACTGGCTACATGATACTGCTAGCCTCTGACTCTCTGAAAACTTCACGTTCTATTCTCACTCCCAGACACCGACTCGCCAATACTTAGTGTCTGACACCCATTTATAAACACACGTATTAAACAGAATTCTTCTTCTTTAATTTACCTCTATTTTAAGGGGCGTTCAGAAAGAAACGAGCCGGAAGCATAATTACAGAAACCTAGTACCTGTATGTTAGAAGTATTGACCCTGGCTGTTGAGACACTTGTCCCAAAGTGACACAAGACGGTGAATGGCTGTCTCATAAAATTCCCATGGCTGCGATGCTAACCAGTTCCGCACGTACAGTTGGACGTCGTCGTCCGAGGTGAATCCTTTGCCGCTCACAGCCTTCTTAAGGGGCACAAAAACGGCGTAATCACAGGGAGAGAGGTTCGGACTGTATGGAGGGTGGCCGAGAACCTACCATTTGAATATCTGCAGGAGTTCCGCGACTGTGTTGGCCGTATGAGGCTTTGCGTTGTCGTGGAGCGCAATGACCCCACGGGTGAGATTGACTGGTCGTTTTGAATTGATCGCTTGGCGAAGGGCGGTCAAATTTTGCGAGTAACGCTGGGAATTCACTGTTGTCCCGTGCTGCAGGAAGTGAATCAGAAGGGGGCCGTCTCGGTCAAAGAAGAACGTCAACCGATTCACCTCGGACGACGACGTCCAGCTGTACGTGCTGAACTGGTTAACATCGCAGAATTTTATGAGACAGCCATTCACCACCTTGTGTCACAGTGGGCAAGTGTCCCAACAGCCAGGGTCAATACTTCTAACATGGTACTGGTTTCTTTTATTATGCCTCCAGCTCGTTTCTTTTTGAATGCCCCTTATATGACAGGTTTTTCATCGTGTCCTGTTCTGAGCACATTGCTTCATCCGTTTGTACATTCACTCGTTTCTAACGTCGTTCGCCATTCCAATTCTCTTCCTACCTCTTCCTCTTATTCCATCTGATTATCAAACTACGAGTATAATTCTTTGTTGCAGACAGTTCCTACACATTGTCTGTCTCAGTCAAATTTTTTTCTTCCGTTCCTGCTCTTCTTCTTGTTTTTCTTGTGCCTTTACCCACATCGGCGAAGTCTATAGACTTGGTTTGGTTAGTTTAAGGGGTCGCTGGATCTTCTTTCTGTCACAACCCCATTACGTCCACAGGGAGTAATATGTGTATTCCCAACTGTATGCGTGTAGTGTTACTCATATGAAAGTGAGCGACAGTTTTTTTATTGTTTGTTAATCTTGTAATTGAGGCGTGACTTAGATATGATCCCGGTATTCTCCTTGAAAGATGTGGGAAACAGCCTAAAAGCGACATCCAGGCTGGCCGGCACACCGACCCTCTTCGTTAATCCGCAGGGCGGAATCGATCCAGCGCCTGCGCACCACATCTTCCCGCAGGCGGCACTTTAACACGCACAGCTTTCTGGGCCAGTTTTCTCTTTCCGATCACTTCTAATAATTTTCTTGCTTCCCCTATTTTCCTCACTACTTCTTCATTCTGAAGTCTGACAATCCACTTAACATTAGGCATTCTTCTCCATAGTCACATTTCTAAACATTCTAAACATCTGTCTTCTTTCTTTTTAAATATCCATGATTTACCACGATTTGCACTGCGTATATTCTTCACATCACTATAAAGTGAAGGGCATAATCAGCTTCTTACTGTGTCATTTACTAAGGTGTCCTCTGAATGGAGTGTATCGAGAATGAGTATGTATCTGCATATGCGGAACTGTATAAACTGTTATTTGTCTCATATTACTTTAACTGTATGAGGTCTGTTACATGCATAGTGCTGAATAATAGCCTTAGTTTCTGGACTGTAAGCCACGGACTGAAACAAGTTTCTGTGTACTGGGCTCCATAGCAAATTTTGTAACATCATATTCATCTTCTAGCAGCTCTGGATATATTTACAAACGCAAATTTATTTATACACGATCAATCGATTTCTACTCCAAATAATTTTCAAGTGGACAGACTAACGTATGGCAAACAGCTTAGTGTTGGCATTTTTTGTGGCTCATTGTCCTAGTGAACATACAACGTAGATAGTAAACATGAAATCATCTGAAATAGAACAACGTATGGCGATCATCAATAACTAAAATAAATAAAATGAGTTGTCATAAGTCACGAGTATGCGTATCCTGTTTCAAGATGTGTCGCGTATGTCGCCAGAACTTTACAGCTAGATGCGCAGTATGACTGGATTGTCGATACGATATCTGCGTAGTCCGCTACGCACAGGTATCTAGTGAAAGTGCAGCACACCGCGAATTAATCGACTTTGAATCTGTTACGATAATTGACGCAGGATATAAGGGGATAGAATGGTTAAGGTTACACAACAGTCGGGGTTTCCAAGGTCCAAAACTAGAAGGTGTTTCAAAAATGGCTCAAATGGCTCTGAGCACTACGAGTCTTAACATCTGAAGTCATCAGTCCCCTAGAACTTAGAACTACTTAAACCTAACTAACCTGAGGACATCACACACATGTCCGAGGCAGGATTCGAACCTGCGACCATACCGGTCGCGCGGTTCCAGACTGAAGCCCCTAGAACAGCTCGCCCACACCGGCCCGCAGAAGGTGTTTCAGCGTTTTTGTAACATTCGCCTAGTGGTGATAGATCGCTTTCCAGTGACACTAGGGATATTTTTTTCGAATTCAGTGCCTTGGGACTGCGAGATATCGGTGAATCATCAAGGTGTACTCATCATATATGAAGCACCCGCATACTACCTATCCCAGTAATTTGAGAGAATGATTTTCAGCGAGAAAACCTTATGAATGAGTGCATCTAAGAGGAGAAAGATACTCTAGAAGCGAATCAGAAACTTACATTTTGCTCGGTCTAGCGCCTTTCACATTGAGCAGATGACTGGATTATAGGCAAAACACATGACATACGCATGCTGCAAAGTGCCTTCATCCTGCTGTCTTTCAGGGGCATAACCGGCGACAAAGACACCTTGCGTCGCAGGGAAGCGTCAGCTAAAATTTTGTCTCTAGCAAAAGTTCTTCTACATGACGTGATCTATCACCTCTAGACGTTTGATATAAATACTGTATTTTGAAACGCCCTGTATATCCGTATCACAGAGGTCGCGTTTCCGTACGCTGAAGCTGCCACTCTGGATGACTACTAGTGTTTCACGAACGGTCGCTATGTCGCCTTCACAGATTCATATGAGGTGATGAATTATCTAATGGAGTCTGTTCGCAGAGGATTTGAATCCGAGCGATCTGGAACTCTTCTCTACTAGGAATGTGCGGAGACAAATACACCGCATAGGCTTCACCAGCCGATGACCCACATCACACCAAGTACCTTCCCATTACGTTTTGCCACTAATCATTAAATTTACTCCCACGAAATGGCCAGAAGTGCTAGTCCCTAGGCGGGATTTTTGAACGCTGGACATAGAACTAGTACTGTGGGGGAATTCGTGAGATTATGTATTTTACGGGTAATAACTGTCTTACAATATTATTCACTTTCATTGTTGACACTTATGATACATTACAGTCTGATCTTGATGATTCGATGTTTTATTCCATTTATACAAAAAAATGTTCAAATGGCTCTATGCACTACGGGACTTAACATCTGAGGTCATCAGTCCCCTAGACTTAGAACTTCTTAAACCTAACTAACTAAAGGACATGACACACATCCATGCCTGAGGCAGGATTCGAACCTGCGACCATAGCAGTACTGCGGTTCCGGACTGAAGCGCCTAGAACCGCTCGGCCCACAGGGGCCGGCTCCATTTATACTGGGCTGTTCCAAGTTGTACTCAGACAGTCCGCGATAAAATATTATGGTTATGATGCTTGAAATAATTTTTATTGTACTCTTGAAAATGGCTTAAAGCAAAATTAGCCATAGATACATATACTGAGCAGCAATTGCAAGAGGAACGAAACGGACAGCGTCTTGAGAAGACTTTATACCATGAACATCAACGAATGAAAAACAATTGTAACGAAATGTAGTCGAATTAAATATGCTGAGGGAGTTAGATTAGCAAATTTTGCACTAGAAGTAGTAGATGAATTTTGTTGTTTGAGTAGTAATAAAGCTGATGCTGGCCTAAGTAGACAGGATACAAAATGTAGACTGGCAATAGCAACAAAAGGGTTTCTGAAGAAGAGTAATTTGTTTACAGCGAATATAAATTTAAGTGTTACTGAAGCTTTTCTGAAGGCATTTGTTTCGAGAGTAGCCTTGTGCGGAACTAAAACTTCAGCAACAAACGGTTCAGACAAGTAGGGAACACAAGCCGTTGTAATGTGGTGCTACAGACGAATGCTGACAATTAGATGAGCGGATCGCGTAATTAATGAAGAAGTACTGAACAGAATTAGGGAGAAAAGAAATTTGTGGTATAACTTGACTAAATGAAGGGATCGGTTGGTAGAACATATATTGAAACATCAATAACTCATCAGTTTAGCGATGGAGGCAAATGCGTGTAGGTTGACGCTATTATTCGGAGATGAGAAGGCTTGCATAGAATACAGCGTGGACAACTGCATCAAATCAGACGTCAGACTGAAGACCACAATGACAACACTGCCAGCACCAACAACAACAACACAAGTACTAAACGCGAATTACTTAAGATCCTTCATAAGTGATTGGAAATCTTTAAATAGTAAGAGAGTTCCATAGTATCAATTTTAAAATTAAATTAAGATATAAGTTAGTCAGTAATCACAGTCAAAGTTGGAGATGAGTATATATTTTGCAACGTCTTGGAAATTTGTAAGTATAAACGGATGTATAAGTACGTCACTGAAAGTCAATTAATGTCTTTCTTGGAGGTCTGTATGTTTCAATTTTACGGTATCTTTTTGCAGTAGTGGAGCCTGTGTTTCAATATGGCCCATACCCATAATGATTCCAAAGTAACATGTATTCACGGACATTAACACTACTCTAATGCAGGCGCTATGATATCTTTACCGCAATGCACAATAACCTATCAGTTAATTTGCTTTAGGCACAGATGAACCGTGGAGATCCCTCCATTTCAGATCTTGATATGTTCTTTCTCTCAAGTAATTCCATAGCATGACTGTCTCCAGATGTGATTTGATAACCGTGTATCAAAAATTACTGCGTTTTTATTGCTTTTAAAAGGCAGAACTTTGGCTATATTGAGGATACTTTGCAAGACATTGCACCACACTGACATATTTCTGTGAGTCAAAATGAATAATACCCCATCTTACTCATAGATAATCGTGTCCTCTTCGTGTGCCATGAAATTGTAACTAAGAGTATAAGTTAAATTATTAACATGCGATGGGACCAATGTTACTCTAGAGCACTTCGTTTCATTCCTTCTTCTTGTAATGCTCAGTATAACTGGAATCTGTTTTGGAACTATGTGATTTATGGAAAACTACACGATGTATATTTCAAAATCTGTTGTCCAAAGTTTAAAAAGTTTTCTTTCCGCCTGTTAGGAATTTCGCCCTGTATTCATTGCTAGAATTTTCCTACATGTTCATTCTTTTACTAGCTGTATCCCTTATTACGGGCCGGGATTTCTCGGCGCGGAGCTGGCGGCTGACAGCAACCCATCGATTTTTCCAACGGGGTAAGATCAGGCCAATTTGGTGACCCATACACCAGCGAGAGTTGTCGTGGCCCTCAAGTCATTGTAGCACTGTTCTGGCCTTATAACATGGACAGTTATCCCACTGGAAGATATCATCGTCTTTAGGGAAGACTATAAGAATGATAGGATGCAAGTCGTCCGTAATAATGTGCACTTTGTCCACGACTTTCAAGGACCCCTCGTTTGCTACCACAGGCCCCACTGTATGGCGCATGTTTCTTGTAGCGGGATGACGGCGTATCCGCACACGACCATCCACCTGCTGTTGGATCTACCAGTTGATTCATCCAATCAGGCAACTAGTTTCCATAAATCTTCTTTCCGGTCTTGGTGATACTGTACCCATAGCAATCGGAATTGACGATGTCGATACGTCAACATAAGAACACATCGGGGTCGTCTGCTGTGGAGCCCCGTTGTGTACCATGTTCGCCGAACGGTGTGCTTCGAAACAGTTGTGACTACACAAACATTGTACTCTGGACGTCGCCTGTCCCGGTTTACGAGGTGCGACAATACAGTAATGAGACTGATGTGAAAAAAATGTGGCTTACCGTTTTACTCAAGTTTAGTGTCGTCTCCTTCAAAATAGTTTCCTTCCGATTGCACACACTTTTTCCAGCGCTTCTGCCATTGATGTTAACATTTCTGGAACTCATCCTCTGTAATATCCTCCAAGACCCTCGTCACAGCTTTTTGGACATCTTGTGTTGTTTGAAAATGGTGTCCCTTGACCGCCGTTTTGACTCTTGGAAATAGAAAAAAGTCGCACGGAGCGATATCTGGTGAATAAGGTGGCTGTGGTAGTACTGAAATTTGTTTTGAGGTTAAAAGTTTCTGTACGGACAGAGCAGTATGGGATGGCGCATTATCGTGATGCAGAATTCAATTATCAGCAATGTTGGCACGGACACGAAGTACTCTTTTACGAAGTCTTTCTAAAATTTCTTTGTAGTAATATTGGTTAACTGTTTGTCCAGGAGGCACCCACTCTTTATGAACAATTCCCTTGGAATCAAAGAAGCACACAAGTATGCGTTTCACTTCTGAATTTGACATGCTACCTCATTTTGGTCTGGGTGATCCCTTTGAGCACCATTGCAAACTTTGGCGTTTTGTCTCTGGATCGTACTGAAAAAAAAACAACTTTCATCACCAGTGATAACACGGCTCAACAGTTCTGGATTGATTCCCGTTTGCTCTAACAGATCGGCTGCCACATTTTTCCGTATTTCTCACTGTTGTGGTGTGAGATTTTTGGGGACCATTTTTGCACAAAACCAAGATCTTCAGTTATTATTAGATGAATCGTTTCTCAATTGATGTTCAGTTCTTCTGCAATCATGTTCATGGTTAATCTTTGATCAGATCGTACGAGTTCATGCACCCTAGCCAAATTGACATCCATCCCTGAGGTTGATGGTCGTCCACTGCGGTCTTCATCTTCAACATTCGTTCTGCTTGCACTAAACATTTTACGCCAACGAAAAACTTGAGCTCTTGACATAACATCCTCTCCAAAAGCCTTCTGAAGCCTACCGTAAGTTGTCGTTGCGTTTCACCCAATTTAACGCAAAAGAAATGGCATACCGTTGCGCTATATTATGCGGTTCCATTTCCTTGACGCGAGACACAAACATGTGTTAACTTATTACAGCACAACTCACGACTGAGCAGTTGCACCGATGTGCCGCTTGGACTAGAAGCAGCTTATAGACCAAGGACAAAGATATTCTGCCTACGCATGCCTGCAGAGTTTCCACTTCTTGCAAAGAAAATCAGTCTCATTACTATATTGTCGCACCTTGTACAATGCGGACAAGCCTCCGACCACCACGTTCTGTGACGAGGTATGGACGTCCAACAATCTGTCGCCTACTTGCGATTTTGCCGTCTTTCAATCACTTTCTGGAGGCGCTCACGACGGTAGCATTCAAACAGCCGACCGGCACCGTAGCTTCCGAAGTGCTAATTCCCAGGCGCTGGTGCATAACATTCTGCCCTCTGTCACTGTGGCTTATATCAGTAGATTTACCAATTTTGCAGCCGCATTGTCTTTAGAAAGTTTCATCATTCTCCTCTGCTCTGCTTATATACTTTACTCACATACACCGCACCACGCGACCTGTGGTAGCAAACGAGGGCTCCGTGACAATGGCGGCCGAAGACTTTCGGCTCAAGAAGTCACCCTCACTCTACCAACGACCTTGTTATAGAGGGCGGAGAAGTGGACAGAGATTCAGGGTAACATCTTGCCCCTAAAACGAGGAAGAATCGCCAATGAAGAACGGCATTATGATTCAGAAGGCAATGGAAACCACTACATTAAAAACATGTCAACGTGTATCCACTGGACACGTATGCGGTAATAGAAAAAAATGTCATGATGATCTCTCCATTAGCAAAAGATTCCCGAACTGTCTCCCATTCGGAACTCCGGGTGGAGACTGCCAAGGGGGAGGTGATCATGAGAAAACAGACTGTATAACCAACTAAAGAATCATGTTCTACGAGTCGGGGAGTGGAACGCCAGATGTCTGAGCATGATAGGGAAGCTACAAAAGCTGACAAGAGAAATGCTAAGGTTCGATCTAGATACAGTGATTGCCAGTGAAGACAAGGATTTCTGGTCAGATGAGTATAAGGCGATAACAACAGCAGCGGAAAACGGAATAACTGGAATAGGATACGTTATGAATAAAAAGGTAGGACAGAGAGTAAGCTGCTGTGAACAGTTCAGTGATAGGGTTGTCCTCATCACAATCGGCAGCAAGCTAGCACCGACACCAATAGTTCAGATATACACTATTGGAAATGGAAAAAAGAACACATTGACACCGGTGTGTCAGACCCACCATACTTGCTCCGGACACTGCGAGAGGGCTGTACAAGCAATGATCACACGCACGGCACAGCGGACACACCAGGAACCGCGGTGTTGGCCGTCGAATGGCGCTAGCTGCGCAGCATTTGTGCACCGCCGCCGTCAGTGTCAGCCAGTTTGCCGTGGCATACGGAGCTCCATCGCAGTCTTTAACACTGGTAGCATGCCGCGACAGCGTGGACGTGAACCGTATGTGCAGTTGACGGACTTTGAACGAGGGCGTATAGTGGGCATGCGGAAGGCCGGGTGGACGTACCGCCGAATTGCTCAACACATGGGGCGTGAGGTCTCCACAGTACATCGATGTTGTCGCCAGTGGTCGGCGGAAGGTGCACGTGCCCGTCGACCTGGGACCGGACCGCAGCGACGCACGGATGCACGCCAAGACCGTAGGATCCTACGCAGTGCCGTAGGGGACCGCACCGCCACTTCCCAGCAAATTAGGGACACTGTTGCTCCTGGGGTATCGGCGAGGACCATTCGCAACCGTCTCCATGAAGCTGGGCTACGGTCCCGCACACCGTTAGGCCGTCTTCCGCTCACGCCCCAACATCGTGCAGCCCGCCTCCAGTGGTGTCGCGACAGGCGTGAATGGAGGGACGAATGGAGACGTGTCGTCTTCAGCGATGAGAGTCGCTTCTGCCTTGGTGCCAATGATGGTCGTATGCGTGTTTGGCGCCGTGCAGGTGAGCGCCACAATCAGGACTGCATACGACCGAGGCACACAGGGCCAACACCCGGCATCATGGTGTGGGGAGCGATCTCCTACACTGGCCGTACACCACTGGTGATCGTCGAGGGGACACTGAATAGTGCACGGTACATCCAAACCGTCATCAAACCCATCGTTCTACCATTCCTAGACCGGCAGGGGAACTTGCTGTTCCAACAGGACAATGCACGTCCGCATGTATCCCGTGCCACCCAACGTGCTCTAGAAGGTGTAAGTCAACTACCCTGGCCAGCAAGATCTCCGGATCTGTCCCCCATTGAGCATGTTTGGGACTGGACGAAGCGTCGTCTCACGCGGTCTGCACGTCCAGCACGAACGCTGGTCCAACTGAGGCGCCAGGTGGAAATGGCATGGCAAGCCGTTCCACAGGACTACATCCAGCATCTCTACGATTGTCGCCATGGGAGAATAGCAGCCTGCATTGCTGCGAAAGGTGGATATAAACTGTACTAGTGCCGACATTGTGCATGCTCTGTTGCCTGTGTCTATGTGCCTGTGGTTCTGTCAGTGTGATCATGTGATGTATCTGACCCCAGGAATGTGTCAATAAAGTTTCCCCTTCCTGGGACAATGAATTCACGGTGTTCTTATTTCAATTTCCAGGAGTATACATGCCAACTTTGCAAGCAGAAGATGAAGGCATAGAGAAATTATATAAGGATACTGAACGGGTAATTCAGTACTCAAAGGGAAAGGAAAATTTAATAATCGTGGTGGTTGGAATGCAGTTGTTGGGGGAAGGAGTAGGAGAATGGGTTATGGGAGAGCATGGGTCCTGTCGCTTGGTAGAAAGAATGAAAGAGGAGAAAGACTAATTGAGTTCTGCAATAAATTTCAAATGATAACAGTGAATGCTCTGTTCAAGACTCACAAAGAGTGGAAGATATACTTGAAAAACGCTGCGAGATAGTGGATGATTTCAGTTACATTATATGATGTTCAGGCAGAGATTCCGAAATTAGATATTGGATTGTAAGGCCTACCCAGCGACAGATAGAGACTGAGATCACAATTTGAAAATGATGAAGTGTAGGCTTAATTTCAAGAGACTAGCCAGCAAGAACCAATGCGCAAAGAATTGGAATATGGAAATACTTAGGAATAAAGAGATACGCTTGACGTTGCCTGAGGCTGTAGATACTGTGATAATGAACACTCACACGACAGGTCAGCTGAAGAGAAATGGACATCTCTAAAAACAGCAGTCACAGAGGTTGGAGAAAAAAATCGTAGATACAAGAAAGGGAACTTCGAAGAAACCATTGGTAACAGAAGAAATTCTACAGCTGATTGACGAAAGAAGGAAGTACAAAAATATTCAGGAAAATTCAGGAATCACAGAAATAAAGTCACTTCCCAAGATTGCAAGAGCTGATAAGTGCGAGAATTACCCCACAGCAGCTCAACAGCTCATGCATCCAGCTGCTGAAAAGAATAATATACACAACAATGGAAAGAAAGTTATATTAAATGACGACCAGTTTCGATTTAGGAAAGGTAAAGCCACCAGAGTGGCAATTCTGACGTTACGGTTGATAACTGAAGCAAAACCGAAGAAAAATCAAGAAATTTTCATAGGATTTGTCGACCAGGCAAAAGCGTTTGACAATCTAAAATGAAGCAATATGTTCGACATCCCGAGGGAAATATGGGTAAGTTATAGGGAATGACGGGCAATATACAGTATGTACAATAAGCAAGAGGGAACCATAAGAGTGGAAGACCAAGAACGAAGTACTCGGATTAAAATGACATAACAGGAATGTAATCTTTCGCCCGTACTGTTCAGTCTAGACATCGAAGAAGCAATGATGTAGGATTAAAATTGAAGGTGAAAGGTTATCATTGGTAAGATTCTCAGATGACATTGGTATTCTCAGTGAAAGTGAAGAGGCATTACAATACCAGCTGAAAGGAATGAACAGTGTAGTGAGTACAGAATATGAACTGAGAATAAAAGAAGAATGGCGAAAGTAATGAACAGGAATGAGAACAACGAGAAACATCAGAATTGTTCTTCTAATAATTTCCGGGTATGCAGCCGGATCCCGTCGACATTCTGCCACGATATTTCGGCCCAGAGACGTCCGGCCATCATCAGGTGTACTCACCTGATGATGGCCGGACGTCTCTGGGCCGAAATATCGTGGCAGAATGTCGACGGGATCCGGCTGCATACCCGGAAATTATTAGAAGAAGAAATACGCCGGGAAAACTTCAGAAGTCACATCAGAATTGTTGATCACGAAGTATGTGGAGTTACGAAATTCTGCTACCGAGGTAACAAGGACGACATATAAAGCAGAATAACACCGGCGAAAAGGACATTTCTGGCGACGAAAAGTCTACTACTATCAAACATAGGTCTTAATTTGAGGAAGAAATTTTTGAGAATGTACGTTTGGTGCGCAGCTCTGTATGGCAGTGAGATATGGACTGTGGAAAGACCGGAACAGAAGAGAACAGAAGAATTTGAGATGTGGTGCTACAGAAGAGTGTTGAAAATTAGGTTCTAGGCGCTTCAGTCTGGAACCGTGCGACCGCTACGGTCGCAGATTCGAATCCTACCTCGGGCATGGATGTGTGTGATGTCCTTAGGTTAATTAGGTTTAAGTAGTTCCAAGTCTAGGGGACTGATGACCTCAGATGTTAAGTTCCATAGTGCTCAGGGCCATTTGAACCATTTTGAAAATTAGGTGGACTGATAAGGGAAGGAATGAGGTGGTTCTCCAGAGAATCATCGAGGAAAGGAATACATGGAAAACATTGACTAGAGAAGGGACACGATGATAGGTTATCTGTTAAGATAGTACGGAATAATTTGTATACTATTAGATGGAGCTGTAGAGGTTAAAAATTGTAGAGAAAGACAGAGATTGGGATACATCCAACAAATAATTGAGGATGTAGGTTGTAAGAGCTACTCTGAGATGAAAGCTTGAAAAAATGCAGGATGCACACTGTGCTGTCTCACTATACATTTACTCGCTACCGGTTTCCACTCTGGACATCTTCACAGTGCTAGCAGAAAAATGGAAACGAAGTGAAAACTGTGAATCTCAAAACGAATGACGTTTTCATGAGAATTATTAGTTGCAAGGGTTAAGTATACTTAATACATGTTATTTAATAACGAAAGTGTACGCCACTGCAGACGTTAACACGTAAGAAAGTTGATACTTAAAGCCGTAATGCAGGATTAACCAGGCAGAAAACAACGTTGAAGATATGGAAACTATTAAGCGCTGTAAGTGCACAGCGTCATTGCTCAGGCACAACAGGACCCACTAGGCTAACACACAGGAGTTACCAAAAAAGCTACAAGCTGAAAGTCAAAGATCATAGATCAAAGAACAAGTTACAGAATATATGTCCACTATAGTACAGTCACAGAAAGACTCACACCTACTCAAAGTACAATAAAAGAACACAATAAAAGAAGATTAAATTGAATAAGTATTTTTTTTCAGTACAATCTTACATAACAGTCACATGGTACTATTATAATGTCGTTTCATATTATAATGTCGCATAGTAAAAAAAAACGAACATTTTGCAAAAACCAGCACCTATGAAAATGTACATAGCCTTGTACAATATTATCCAATATAACAGTCCCGTGATGCTACCGCAATGTCACATGATACTACAATGTCACATGATAAAAACCGAGTGACCATTTGGTAAGAACTACAACATATGAAAATATACAAGGACATGTAATGCTGATGAACTATATGACGCCATTTAACTACCACGAATCATTCAGACTAGCAGCAGCAGCAAAAAACTGGTACGCCATATCCATATCAGAGGTTCGATGATACAAATAGTGTAACCAAGTAAGGAACTGCATAGTGCATACAGTATTATGTAATATAATAATCACATGACACTATTAAAAATAGAATGATATTAAACAATTTATAGGATATTTAAAAAAGTTTAATAAACCTGATTCACCCTGCAGATATAGAAGGAATGGTGTCCAACATTAGAAACCTGGGCAATTAGTGTTGACAGAAATTTACGTTAATACTGCCGTTTCATTAGGAAAATGTAAATGATAAACGCCGCTACACCTTGAGAACACGTCAGTATTCCCTGGTTCAGGGAGAACTACGATCTAAGTATGGATTGAAGCGGAATTGACGTAAACGCAGTTATACCCACCTAGCATCCAACCATGAAATAGAAATTAATGGTCAATAGATGAAATGGAGTCATTGAAAAGACATACACATTGTAAGTTTTACACATCACGTTTTGTTTGTATAACATAGGTCCTTGTAAATACTTTTTGTATTTTGGGAGTTCAGTATAATTCAAAAGAAATAAAATCGGTAAATTATAGATAGTTAGATACTTAATTTTTTGTAAAGGCTGGTAATGAATTGGGCTTGATGTTATTCGAGGACACCTAGAATTTCTGCTGAATAATTTTAGCACGGAAAGAAAAAATTCAGCCTGCTCATTAGGAACCCAGAAGAAGGAGATGATCTGCCGAGTTCATTACATTTAAGACAATCGTCACAACCAGCTGTAAGTGGTATCTCCCTGAGTGAGCACATTGTTTTCCGACCAAGTACTCGCTCAGCTCTGACACAAGTTACGACAACAGTTACTGCTTCAACAGCACAGTACAGCGAAATGCAAAATTGCAAGCGTTTCTCGTACTGGGAATAACAGGGCAAATGTATTTTGAAATTCGTGTCGGCCGTTGCAGTTGGCCTGACTATAATCCCTTGGCGCCATGTACTGTACTGTTTATGAACAGCTGTCTGCTGGTAAGCGTACATAAATTAAACAAACGCCTCCGTTCTCAATTTGCTACTCGATTACTGTCTTATCTCGGTCATGCTATAAGCCCGTTTCTTATTGCAACAAACGCCCGCGTGTAATTTTTGCTAACGTACTTTGCATACGAATGTACCCTTATGTACGTGTCTTAACACTGTCATACTCCATAATGTGCTCGGCGCTTACGACAGACACGTAATGAGCGCATGTGTTGCAGACACGGCCAACTCGTTCTCTCTTTTAGAAATGTGGGGCCCTCTTACGGAGCAAGCTCTTGGGAAGATTCCTTAGAGACTTGAATTACAGATACTTCGTGGTGTGGACAGACATGTAAATCTTCATCCTGCAAAAATATTATGGAAAAGAGTGACGTCATTAGCAAACTGTGCGGAAACTCTCTCGCTGCTTGTTTATATCTTCATTGCATCATTACAGCGCCGACGGAACAACACTTGTATCTGAAATAGCCTGCAGACGAATTATATCTCCTTGCAGGGAAAACTTGCGTGTGTATTCTGTTGAGCGATCGTCCATCACTGAACCCGGAGAGTTAGATGCTTTTACATTGCATTGCCATTAATCGATTCACGGTCCCTACAGAAGCAGTATTTGGGGGGCGTTTCTACATTTTTCTTAGAAGCTAACTGCAAACTGGTTCTTGGAAAATTGTTTGAATTGTCTGTGACATAACCTTTGCCTTTCGTCGAGGATCCTCAAATTCCCCATTTACCTCCAAAGTTCTGCAGCACTTTGGTGCGAGGTGGACATGTAACCATCCTAATTAGCGTCAGCATACATGTCTGAGGAAAATTTGCATCCAACTACAAATACACTGTCCCTCCCTATGCGACGCGGTCGAAAAGTGTGCAAGCACTACGGGGCATGGACATGGAAGTATGATGCGGTGCGGGAGGCGTACACGGATAGCCGAAGTGCCGGCACGGTAACTCAGCGTGTTCTGTCAGACGGCTGACTGCCCTCTTAAAAAAAGAATTAAAAAAACGAGTGACGTATTCAACGATGAATTTGAACGGGTGTCAAGTCCGCCCAGACCAAATAATCAGAACAATGACGAACAAAATGTAAAAAAGTGTTGATCAAGGCTACCGCTCGCGAAAAGCGATAAATCCGGGTTTCAGTCCCGGTCGAGCAAAAACTGTCACGTGTCAATAATAAGTTAGAGAGCAGATGTAACGTAGTATTCACTCCTTGAGACGGCACGAAATGTGTAGTTTTTCTGGGAAATCTGCAAGGTGGTCCGGCAAATCAATCATGTACTGAAAACAGTTTGGGAGAAGTGAATTCACAGACTCTGTCTTGTTGGAAAAATACATCACCCTAATACTGAAGTAACACCAACAGAGTGGAGATTGTTATTTAACTAGAGTCTAAGGTTGTGATAAATCCCATTCTTCGTCGTAGTTCGGCCTCTTCTTGTAGACGCTATCCCAGTACACGGTTGTAAGGCAATCTTCTGTTCACTTAAGTGTTGTCGCATCGTCTGGGTTCCTCCGCGACTTTATTAACATCTTAACTTCTATAGCAACTGGGAAACAAAGGTATTTCTCTGGCGATTCAGCTCCAGTGGTAGGTTACCATTGTGATTGATAGTCCTTTCTACGCCAGAAATGTCTCAAGAGAAAAAGGAAGTGTATACCAGCTATCTAACTGCAGCACTTCGAAGTCCTTATCAAATGACTTCCGACGGTATTGTATCCAGTAGCTACTATTAATGAAGGGTTAAGATAAGATTGCTGTATATCTCCTACCTGATATTTACATCGATGAACTTTTGAGGGGGTGGTAAAAACGCAATAACAATTGGACTTTTATTCAATTCTAATATGATCTTAAATACTGCTGTATTTTGTGATGGGAGGATTACTAAGCAAACCAGATATCGAATTATAAAGAGCAGTATCTAAATTTCTTTGATATGATGGTTTGTGGTTCGCCGCAATCACAAAGAGGAGATAATTGATTACTCCATTTTTATAAAGAATAGGCACAATTGCCACCCTAGGTGACCTACTTATGGACTGATAATACTCTTTTTTTTTTAAAAAAAAAGTAATAACCTTTAAATATAAAGATATAGTTAGTTCCAAAATTATGATCGAAGAGCACTGCATGGAACAGGCTCCAAGAAGGAGTGCCTAAAGGACAGTGTAACCAACAACGCGTGATATTTCGTGGTCGGTGTTCTAGTCTACTTGCCAATTTTAAAATCACATGAAGAGAGACATACTACAGATCGCCATCAGCAGTTTCCGGCAATTTTTACAATATTTGTTGTTGTGAGACATGAGGTTCTGTTTTGTGCACCTTTTGTAAATATTACGAGTTCGTGCTATCTCTCAGAATACATTAAAGCTATTTTGAGGTTATTGTTAACTCTTCAGTTACAGAAATTTCTGGTGAGTTAAATTGTGAATATTCTTAAAACTAGTAACATAATCTGTAGACTGTTAAGGTGTACGTTGTCATACGTGGACCATATTGGGCCTTGAAACGGTAGATGTGTTTTTTTTTCTTTTTCTTTCAACGAAACAAGTGAGATTAGCAAATGAACTGAGTTTCTTTAACGTGTTAACAATTGTCCCTGTCTTGAAAATGGAAATTTGGATTAGCTGCCAATAGCTTCTATAAAGTATCTGTGCCCATTCGAAATGGAGACCTGAGCTATAGCAGCATTATATGTAATCCCAGTGGGTGAATGTGTTTACCGAGATGGCTGTGGTGGTATTCCCAGTAACACAAGCGGAGTTAATGGCTTCGCAGCAATTTACTTACTTCTATTTGTTTCCACAGAACTTTGCATGACGGATTCCTCACGATCAGCACAAAGAGCGGGGAGCATGCTACACAAATTATCGCAGGTTGAAAGAGATGTGCTGAGAGCGGGGTCTTGCATGGAGCACAATATTTCGGTGATTTCGGCGTTATGAGACAGAATATGTGTCCAAGAAGACCCTAGACCTCCTCCAAAAATTACGATGGGAAGTCCTGGGACATCCGTGCAGCCTCGATATCTCACAATGAAACTCGCATGTCTTCGGCCCTTTAAAACGATCTCTGAAAGGTCAGAGATTCACCTGTGACAAAGAAGAGCAGGACAAAATGGAAAACTGGATCTGTGTGAGCAACGCAGGGGTTTCTACACTGAAGCCATGAACACCCTTACTGGCCGCTGGGATCAGCGTGCCAATGCCACTGACGGTTATTGTTCCGTATGAACAATAATTGTAATATCGTTACAAAAATGTATTTACATATAACTGTAGTCTCCTTTTCATTTGGGCAAACTTTGTGCATTAAACCTCTATTACAGGAGGAAAGAATGTAAAATGTTCCAAGATACAAACTATCCGAAAACTTGGATAAAAATAAAGTTTCCTTACAAATACTGACCTCTTTAAAAAAATTAAGTAAGAAATTGTATAGAATGATGACTTCTCAAAAGAAAAGATGGCGATATTGGCCTATCTACTGCAGCGCCCGGTGAAGGCCAAGGAAACGGAGACAACATAACAGGGTATTTAATATAACCCACTTAACGAAGATGACGATTAGTCTGAGCTAAAGGTAAAGGCGTTAAATCCGGTTCATGACACCGCTTTAAGAATATGTACGAGCTCGGATTTCTCTTACTTTAATACGATGTCCATTTCAATCTACACTCCTGGAAATGGAAAAAAGAACACATTGACACCGGTGTGTCAGACCCACCATACTTGCTCCGGACACTGCGAGAGGGCTGTACAAGCAATGATCACACGCACGGCACAGCGGACACACCAGGAACCGCGGTGTTGGCCGTCGAATGGCGCTAGCAGCGCAGCATTTGTGCACCGCCGCCGTCAGTGTCAGCCAGTTTGCCGTGGCATATGGAGCTCCATCGCAGTCTTTAACACTGGTAGCATGCCGCGACAGCGTGGACGTGAACCGTATGTGCAGTTGACGGACTTAGAGCGAGGGCGTATAGTGGGCATGCGGGAGGCCGGGTGGACGTACCGCCGAATTGCTCAACACGTGGGGCGTGAGGTCTCCACAGTACATCGATGTTGTCGCCAGTGGTCGGCGGAAGGTGCACGTGCCCGTCGACCTGGGACCGGACCGCAGCGACGCACGGATGCACGCCAAGACCGTAGGATCCTACGCAGTGCCGTAGGGGACCGCACCGCCACTTCCCAGCAAATTAGGGACACTGTTGCTCCTGGGGTATCGGCGAG
Source organism: Schistocerca cancellata (assembly GCF_023864275.1). Classification (NCBI taxonomy): domain Eukaryota; kingdom Metazoa; phylum Arthropoda; class Insecta; order Orthoptera; family Acrididae; genus Schistocerca; species Schistocerca cancellata. Next base: position 601,029,634 of record NC_064631.1, on the reverse strand, counting down.
GACCATTCGCAACCGTCTCCATGAAGCTGGGCTACGGTCCCGCACACCGTTAGGCCGTCTTCCGCTCACGCCCCAACATCGTGCAGCCCGCCTCCAGTGGTGTCGCGACAGGCGTGAATGGAGGGACGAATGGAGACGTGTCGTCTTCAGCGATGAGAGTCGCTTCTGCCTTGGTGCCAATGATGGTCGTATGCGTGTTTGGCGCCGTGCAGGTGAGCGCCACAATCAGGACTGCATACGACCGAGGTACACAGGGCCAACACCCGGCATCATGGTGTGGAGAGCGATCTCCTACACTGGCCGTACACCACTGGTGATCGTCGAGGGGACACTGAATAGTGCACGGTACATCCAAACCGTCATCGAACCCATCGTTCTACCATTCCTAGACCGGCAAGGGAACTTTCTGTTCCAACAGGACAATGCACGTCCGTATGTATCCCGTGCCACCCAACGTGCTCTAGAAGGTGTAAGTCAACTACCCTGGCCAGCAAGATCTCCGGATCTGTCCCCCATTGAGCATGTTTGGGACTGGATGAAGCGTCGTCTCACGCGGTCTGCACGTCCAGCACGAACGCTGGTCCAACTGAGGCGCCAGGTGGAAATGGCATGGCAAGCCGTTCCACAGGACTACATCCAGCATCTCTACGATCGTCTCCATGGGAGAATAGCAGCCTGCATTGCTGCGAAAGGTGGATATTCACTGTACTAGTGCCGACATTGTGCATGCGCTGTTGCCTGTGTCTATGTGCCTGTGGTTCTGTCAGTGTGATCATGTGATGTATCTGACCCCAGGAATGTGTCAATAAAGTTTCCCCTTCCTGGGACAATGAATTCACGGTGTTCTTATTTCAATTTCCAGGAGTGTATGTAAGTGGGAGTTAACAGAATGCTTTGGCATTCAGAAGAGAAATACATTGACTGAAATTTCGTAAAAAGATCCAGCCGCAACGTAAAACGCCTTTGTTTTAATGGTTGCCACTCAAACCGCTTATCATAACCGTCATACTCCTTCTCCCATTCCGCGACGATACAAAACGAAAAGTCCTTGTTTGATCTGTTTCCATGTCTTCCGTAAATCCTAAACGGAAAGATTCCCATAAAGCGCAGCAGTACTTCAGAAGAGGACTGAATAGCGTAGTGTAGGCAGTTTCTTTAGTAGATCTGTTAATGTAAGTATTCTGGCAGTAAAACGCTGTTTTATGTCTAGTCTTTTCTATAACATTTTCTTTAAGATAGTTCCTATTTCAGTTCTTTGTAACCGTAATCCTTAAGTATTTAGTTAAACCGAAAATCTTCAAATTTGTGTCAATTATCGTGCAAGAAAGGTTTAACGGAATTTCTTTCAGCACTTTCTATTTTTTCGAGTTAATTACCACTTTTCGCACCAAGCAGATATCTCACAATTTGATGTGATCTTCTGATTACTTTACTAGACACTCCGTGACAGCATTGTCTACAAGAAATCTAAAAGAACCGCTCAGATTGTCTTCTAAATCGTTTATACACATTAAGAACAGCATAGGGCCTATAAACTTACTTGGAGAACCGCAGAAATGACTTTTGTTTCACTAGATACCTTGCATCAGTTACTAAAAGCTGTGGCTTTTTTGACAGGAAATACGGCTCTAATTGCGTAACAGACGATACTCCACAGCCATGCAATATGATTAGAAGCCGCTTGCGAGGAACAGTGTCAATAGCCTTCTGAAAATTTAAAAATATGGGAACAATGTGAGATTCCCTACCGACAGAACTCATTACTTCGATTGAATAAAGAGGTATCTGTGTTTCACAAGAACGATGTTTTCTAAAACCGAGAGACGAAAGGAAGAAATGTGTTGCTTTAACATCCCGCAGATGGGAAGCAATGAAAAACCAGAATATTCATAAATGTTATATACAGTCCTTTAGAAAACTGTGTTCAGATAATAACTGCCAAGTTAAAGCTAGGAAGTTGCTATCACAGAAACCTGAGGTTAGCAAAAGATCAATCGAAGAAGCTGTTTAGAGCTTACTGAAGTTACTTTGGAACGAAGCGCTGAAAAATTTGGAGAGGAAATCTAAAAACATGGGAATTAGAGTAGGTGATGACATTCTTTCCTCCATAAATTCCGCCGACGATCTAGTCATCTAGGTCGGGAAAGAAGAGGATGTGTCTCATATGCTAAAAAAGCTTAAAGAAGAATATAAGCAATAAGGAATGAAAATTTACAAAGACTGAATACTTGGTTGCTGGAGATGTAGGAAGGGACCTTATTGTGGATGATGGATCTATAATAAAGTGTATCCGTTTATGTAAGTATTTAGAGGCAATCATTTCAGATAAAGGTAGAAGCAATAAGGAAACCTAGCACAGAATGGTAAATGGAAAGGTAGCAATTATGCAGTTGCACTCCATTATTTGGTATAAAATGACGTCAAAAAATTTGAAAAGCAGGAGATAAGAAACTATAGCTGAGAGAACTGCTTTGTATGACGCTGAACCGTGGAAAGTCTCCATGGTAAATGTGGAGAGGTTAAAGGCAATGGAAGTGTAGTCTTGGAGACGAAGTTGTTAAGTGACAAGAAGAGACAAAATAAGAAATGAAGTGCTACAAGAACATATGTTGAAAAAATTGAAAATAAACTGCTAACATAGTACACTACGTGATCAAAAGTATCCGAACACCTCCAAAAACATACGTTAATCATATAACGTACATTGTCTGGCCACCTAATACCAGATACTCCATATCAACGACCTCAGTAGTCATTAGACATCTTGAGAGAGCAGAATGGGGCGCTCTGCGGAACTCATGGACTTCGAACGTGGTCAGTTGATAGGGTGTCCCTTGTGTCATACGTCTGTACACGAGCTTTCCACACTCCTACACATCCCTAGGTCCACTGTTTCCGATGTGATAGAGAAGTGGAAATGTGAAGGGAAACGTACAGCGCAAAAGCGTACAGGCCGACCAGCTCTGTTGACTGACAGAGACCGCCGACAGTTGAAGAGGGTCGTAATGTGTAATAGGCAGACATTTTTCCAGACCATCACACGGGAATTCCAAACTGCATTAGGATCCACTGCAAGTACTATGACAATTAGCCGGAAATTGAGAAAATTTCGATTTCATTGTCGAGCGGCTGGTAAATGCAAACGACGCCTCGCTTCGTGTAAGGAGCGTAAACATTGGACGATTGAACAGTGGAAAAACGTTGTGTGGAGTGACGAATCACGGGACACAATGTGGCAATCCGATGGCAGGGTGTGGGTATAGCGAATGCACGGTGAACGTCATCTGCCAGCGTGTATAGTGCTAACAGTAAAATTCGGAGGTGGTGGTGTTGTGGTATAGCCTCGGTTTTCATGGAGGGGCTTGCATCTCTTGTTTTTTTTTGCGTGGCACTATCACAGCACAGGCCCTCAATGATGTTTTAAGCACCTTCTTGCTTCCCGTTGTTGGAGATCAATGCGGGGATTGGGATTGCATCTTTCAACACGATAGAGCTCCTATTCATAGTGCACGGCCTGTGGCGGAGCGGTTACACGACAACAACAACCCTTTAATGGGCTGGTCTGCACAGAGTGCTGACCTGAATCCTATAGAACACCTTCTGGATGTTTTGGAACGCCGACTTCGTACCAGGACTCACCGACAGACATCGATACCTCTCAGTGCAGCACTACGTGAAGAATAGGGTGCCATTCCCCAACAAACCTTCTAGCACCAGACTGACCGTATGTCTGCGAGAGTGGAAGCTCTCATCAATGCTAAGGGTGGGCCAACACCATATTGAATTCCAGAATTACAGATGGAGGGCGCCACGAGCTTGTGTAATCTTCAGCCAGGTGTCCGGATACTTTTGATCAAATAGGGTATGGATATCTTAGAAGAATACCAGAGGAAAGTTGGCCTTCTAAAATAAGGCAATGGAGACCTCTACGACACAGGAAAAGAGTAAGATCCCGGCTACATTGCAACGATGAAGAGAGGAACGCGATGCAGGACAGTGGTATACAAGAAGAGGGCTGGCAGGGTAGAGGAAGATGGAAACTTGGATGCAATGACTTCGCATGATGTAGAAAACATGCAGAAAGAAGAAGAGACGTCCTGTCTACAACTACATCATTAGAGACGAAGCTCGGATTGGGGAAGCTATGAAATCGTCCTAGTCCTTGACATTTGCCATAAGAGATTTAGAGGAATCACGGGAAACGTAAATTTCGCTGGCGGTACTGAGGCTTGAACCGCTATACTTTTTTTTCACTTGTTGCTTATTTTTATCGACCCACCGCCTTATTACTTACGGTGGGTCATTTAATTCCTCTTGGCCGCTATGATCGGTGTATGTGATCCAAGTTGATCTGCAGTTCCACCCGGCGCCCACATCCGATCATACCGTTGCACATATCCTGCCACGTGCAGGCTGGCTTATTGTTCGTTTATCTCTTCTGTTGTTTCTTCACTTTGTTTCGATATTAGCGTCCCACTTTATAAAAATATAATACATGATTTGGAAATGTAAATAACAAATTTTGTTGAATTTAGGAAGGAACAAAGAAAGGTAGGTAAGGGTTATAAATGTTAGTCCTGCCACCTAGATGTCTGAAGGTGAATATCTCGATATGTGCTTCGAGCCACTGACCCTCATCTTGCATATTAGTAAGTAGGGTGGTCCTTACACAGTATTCCTTTATCGTAACTGTTGTGTCTATATACATATTTACAGGTTTAAATTGCTCGTTGCCACAGGTAATTAGCGACAATACTCCTGCACTTTTAAGGCTAATTTACATTAAAATACCCCTGGTTATTTATCTAGTTACTATTCACAGAATTATAGTGCCAGCTGCCAGATATACATCTATGTCTACGTGATTACTCTGTTAATCCCAATAAAGTGCGTTCCACTCTCGAACGGCGCGCGGGGAAATCGAGCACTTAAATTTCTCTGTGCGAGCCCTGACTTCTCTTATTTTGTCGTGATGATCGTTTCTCGCTATGTAGGTGGGTGCCAACAGAATGTTTTCGCAATCGGAGAAAACTGGTGACTTAAATTTCATGAGAAGATCGCGTCGCAACGAAAACCACCTTTGTTTTAATGATTACCACTCCAATTCATGTATCATGTCTGTGACACTATCTCCCCTATTTCGCGATAATACAAAACGGGCTGCCACTCTTTGTACTTTTTCGATGTCATCCGTCAGTTCCACCTGATGCGGATCCCACACCGCACAGCAATACTCCAGAGTAGGGCGGAGAAGCATGGTGTAAACAGTCTCTTTAGTAGGCCTGTTGCACCTTCTAAGTGTTCTGCCAATGAGTCGCAGTCTTTGGTTTAATCTAATCACAATACTATCTATGTGATCGTGCCAATTTCCGGTATTTGTAATTGTAATCCCTAAGTATTTAGTTGAATTTACAGCCGTTATTTTTGTGTGACTTATCGCATAATCGATATAGCGGACTTCCTTTAGTGCTCATGTAAATAACTTCCCACTTTAATCTATCCAGTGTCAACTGCCATTTTTCGCACCATTCAGATATCTTCCCCCCCCCCCCCCCCATGAACCATGGACCTTGCCGTTGGTGGGGAGGCTTGCGTGCCTCAGCGATACAGATAGCCTTACCGTAGGTGCAACCACAACGGAGGGGTATCTGCCAAGAGGCCAGACAAACGTGTGGTTCCTGAAGAGGGACAGCAGCCTTTTCAATAGTTGCAGGGGCAACAGTCTGGATGACTGACTGATCTGGCCATGTAACACTAACCAAAACAGCCTTGCTGTGCTGGTACTACGAACGGCTGACAGCAAGGGGAAACTACGGCCGTAATTTTTCCCGAGGGCATGCAGCTTTACTGTATGGTTAAATGATGATGGCGTCCTCTTGGGTAAAACATTCCGGAGGTAAAATAGTCCCCATTCTGATCTCCGGACGGGGACTACTCAAGAGGATGTCGTTATCAGGAGAATGGAAACTGGCGTTCTACGGATCGGAGCATGGAATGTCAGATCCCTTAATCGGGCAGGTAAGTTAGAAAATTTAAAAAGGGAAATGGATAGGTTAAAGTTAGATATAGTGGGCAGGAGTAGGGTTAATAATGAATAGGAAAATAGGAATGCGGGTTAGCTACTACAAACAGCATAGTGAACTCATTATTGTGGCCAAGATAGATACGAAGCCCACGCCTACCACATTAGTACAAGTTTATATGCCTACTAGCTCCGCAGATGACGAAGAAATTGAAGACATGTATGATGAAATAAAAGAAATTATTCAGGTAGTGAGGGGAGATGAAAATTTAATAGTCATGGGTGACTGGAATTCGTCAGTAGGAAAAGGGAGAGAAGGAAACATAGTGGGCGAATATGGATTGGGGGTAAGAAACGAAAGAGGAAGCCGCCTGGTGGAATTTTGTACAGAGCACAACCTAATCACACCTAACACTTGGTTCAAGAATTATAAAATACGATTGTATACATGGAAGAAGCCTGGAGATACTGACAGGTTTCAGATAGATTATATAATGGTAAGACAGAGATTTAGGAACCAGGCTTTAAATTGTAAGACATTTCCAGGGGCAGACGTGGACTATGACCACAATCTATTGGTTATGAATTGTAGATTAAAACTAAAGACACTGCAAAAAGGTGTGAATTTAAGGAGATGGGACTTGCATAAATTGAAAGAACCAGAGGTTGTACAGAGTTTCAGGGAGAGCATAAGGGAACAATTGATAGGAATGGGGGAAAGAAATACAGTAGAAGACGAATGGGTAGCTTTGAGGGATGAAATAGTGAAGGTAGTTGAGGATCAAATAGGTAAAGGCAGCAGAGCATCAAGTAGGTAAAAAGACGAGGGCTAGTAGAAATCCTTGAGTAACTGAAGAAATATTGAATTTAATTGATGAAAGGAGAAAATATAAAAATGCAGTAAATGAAGCAGGCAAAAAGGAATACAAACGTCTCAAAAATGAGATCGACAGGAAGTGCAAAATGGCTAAGCAGGGATGGCTAGAGGATGAATGTAAGGATGTAGAGGCTTATCTCACTACAGGTAAGATAGATACTGCCTACAGGAAAATCATAGAGACCTTTGGAGAAAAGAGAACCACTTGTATGAACATCAAGAGCTCAGATGGAAGTCCAGTTCTAAGCAAAGAAGGGAAAGCAGAAAGGTGGAAGGAGTATATAGAGGGTCTATACAAGGGCGATGGACTTGAAGACAGTATTATGGAAATGGAAGAGGATGTAGATGAAGATGAAATGGGAGATATGATACTGCGTGAAGAGTCTGACAGAGCACTCAAAGACCTGAGTCACAACAAAGCTCTGGGAGTAGACAACATTCCATTAGAACTACTGACGGCCTTGGGAGAGCCAGTCCTGACAAAACTCTACCATCATGTGAACAAGTTGTATGAGACAGGCGAAATACCCTCAGACTTCAAGAAGAATATAATAATTCCAATCCCAAAGAAAGCAGGTGTTGACAGATGTGAAAAAAGTCACGGCTGCAAAATACTAACACGAATTCTTTACAGACGAATGGAAAAACTGGTAGAAGCCGACCTCGGGGAAGATCAGTTTGGATTCCGTAGAAATATCGGAACACGTGAGGCAATACTGACCCTACGACTTATCTTAAAAGCCAGATTAAGGAAAGCAAACCTGCGTTCCTAGCATTTGTAGACCTAGAGAAAGCTTTAGAGAATGTTGACTGGAATACTCCCTTTCAAATTCTGATGGTGGCAGGGGTAAAATACAGGGAGCGAAAAGTTATTTACAATTTGTACAGAAGCCAGATGGCGGTTATAAGAGTCGAGGGACATGAAAGGGAAGCCGTCGTTGGGAAGGGAGTGACACAGGGTTTTAGCCTCTACCCGATGTTATTCGTTCCCTATATTAAGCAAGCAGTGAAGGAAACAAAAGAAAATTTCGGAGTAGGTATTAAAATCCATGGAGAAGAAATAAAAACTTTGAGGTTCGCCGATGACATTGTAATTCTGTCAGAGACAGCAAAGGACTTGGAAGAGCAGTTGAACGGAATCGATAGTGTCTTGAAAGATGAACATCAACAAAAGCAAAACAAGGATAATGGAATGTAGTAGTTTTAAGTAGGGTGATGCTGAGGGAATTAGATTAGGAAATGAGACACTTAAAGTAGTAAAGGAGTTTTGCTATTGGGGGAGCAAAATAACTGATAATAGTCTTAGTAAAGAGGATATAAAATGTAGGCTGGCAATGGCAAGGAAAGCATTTCTGAAGAAGAGAAATTTGTTAACATCGAGTATAGGTTTAAGTGTCAGGAAGTCGTTTCTGAAAGTATTTGTATGGAGTGTAGCCATGTATGGAAGTGAAACATGGACGATAAATAGTTTGGACAAGAAGAGAATAGAAGCTTTCGAAATGTGGTGCTACAGAAGAATGCTGAAGATTAGATGCGTAGATCACATAACTAATGAGGAAGTATTGAATAGGATTGGGGAGAAGAGATGTCTGTGGCACAACTTGACTAGAAGAACGGGTCGGTTGGTAGGACATGTTCTGAGGCATCAAGGGATCACCAGTTTAGTATTCGAAGGCAGCGTGGAGGGTAAAAATCGTAGAGGGAGACCAAGAGATGAATACACTAAGCAGATTCAGAAGGATGTATGTTGCAGTAGGCACTGGGAGATGAAGAAGCTTGCACAGGAAAGAGTAGCATGGAGAGATGCATCAAACCAGTCTGAGGACTGAAGACCACTACAACAACAACAACAGATATCTTATCCAAGTCATTTTGCAATTACTTTTGGTCATGACTTTGCAAGACGGTAAATGACAGCGTCATCTGCAAACAATCTAAGACGAAAGCTCAGATTGTCTCTTATGTCGTTAATATACATCAGGAACCATAGCCGGCCTGTAACACCACCCTGGGGAACGCCGGATATTATTTCTGTTTTACTCGATGACATTCCGTGTATTACTACATATATTATAATTAAATATACCTATAGTTAAATTGATGTCTAAGTTGAGTAGCGGTCTTGTTATTTAAAGTGCTTTCGTTTCCATTGTCTGCCGGCCACGGTTCTAGGCGCTTCAGTCCAAAACCGCGCAACTGCTACGTTCGCAGGTTCGAATCCTTCCTCGGACGTGGATGTGTGTGATGTCCTTATGGTGTTTAGGTTTAAGTAGTTCTAAGTTCTAGGGGACTGATGACCTCAGGTGTTAGGTCCCATAGTGCTCAGAGCCATTTGAATCATTTTTGTTTGCGTTGTCTGAGTATTGCTCTCTGTGTCGTCTTCCGTATCGTTATCCACTCTATGGAGTCTGTTATCCGGCTGCATATTGTCTTGTCTTCCGTACAGTCGTGTGCGTAGCTATTCTCCGCATATTGCGTGAGAAATCTTTTTTGTTAGTGTTTTTAATCGTATCCATTCGGTTTCATTTCGTAGCTCATAGTATTGTTGGCGCTCTGTGGAAACGTTGTGTGCTTGTACTGTGTCCCTGACGCGTCTGTAATTCCCACAGAACAGGATTGTATGTTCTGGACATCCAATGTCCCCACATGTACACTTAGAGCCAAAGCCTCTAGTATACCTGCCTAATATTGTAGTGCGCCGGCGAGCATGCAGAAGTGCCGCAACACGACGTGGCATGTACTCGACTAATGCCTGAAGTAGTGCTGGAGAGAACTGACACCACGAGTCCGGCAGGGCGGTCCATAAATCCGTAAGAGTACCAGGGAGTGGAGATCTCTTCTGAACAGCAAGTTGCAAGACTTCCCAGATATGCTCAATAATGTTCATGTCTCGTGAGTTTTGTTGCCAGCGGAAGTGTTTAAAGTCAGCAGAGTGTTCCTGCAGCTACTCTGCAGCAATTATGGACGTGTGGTGTGTCGCGTTGTCCTGCTGGAATTGCCTAAGTCGGTCGGAATGCACAATGGACATGAATGGATGCAAGTGATCGGACAAGTTGCATACGTGGGTGTAATTTGTCAGAGTAGTATCTAGACGCATCAGGGGTCCCATATCACTCCAACTGCATACGTTCCACACCACTACAGAGCCTCCACAAGGCTGAACAATCCCCTGCTGACATGCAGAGTCCAAGGATTCATGAGTTTGTATCCATACCAGCACAAATCCATCCGCTCGATACAATTTGAAACGAGGGTCATCCGATCAGGCAACATGTTTCCAATCATCAACTGTACAATGCCGGCGTTGACGGGCCCAGGCGAGGCGTAGAGCTTTCTTTTGCGCAGTCATCTAGGGCACACGAGTGGGCCTTCGGCTGCGGAAGCCCAGGTCGATGTTGTTTCGTTGCCGGAAGCCCAGGGCGATGTTGATCCGTTGAATTGCTCGCAGGCTGTCAGCTGATGGCCCAACGTTGAAATCTGCTGTAATTTGTGGAAGGGTTGCCCTTCTGTCACGTTGAACGTTTCTCCTCAGTCATTATTGGTCCCGTTTTTGCAGGATCTTTTCCAGGCTGCTGCGATGTCGGAGATTTTACGTATTACCAGATTCCTGACATTCACGGTAAACTCGTGAAACGATCGTACGGGAAAATTCTCACTTCATCGCTACCTCGGAGATGCCGCGTCCCATTCCTCGTGCGCCGACGATAACACCATGTTCAAATTCACTGAAATCTGGGCAGCAGTAACCGATCTAAGAACTGCGCCACACACTTTTTGTCTTATATAGGCGTTGCCGACCGCAGCGCCGTATTCTGCTTGTTCCCATATCTCTGTATTTGAATACCAGTTTCTTTGGCGCTTCAGTGTTGAATGAATGCAAGGAAATCGCTATTGACTATTTCAAAAAAGTAATAACCATTAATTCCATTTTCTCGCTCATTGGTTTAAGTGTTATTCATTTTCACAACGGATATGTACACAGCCAAAATTATTTATCTGTACTTTTTCGCCCATTGTAGAAATATTTGCACTTATTGTAAATTTCTCTACAGGCGAAGTGTAAATTTTTGTGTTGTGCAGTTGTGGTCCTTCGGCTCCGAAAGCCCATACCGATGATATTTCGTTGAGTGTTCCACACGCTGACGTTTGTTGATGGCGCAGCATTGAAATGTGCAGCAATTTGCGGAAGGGTTGCACTTCTGCCACCTTTAACTGTTCTCTTCAGTCGTCGTTGATCTCGTTCTTGCAGGACGTTTTTCCGACCACAGTGATGTCGGAGATTTGTTGTTTTACCGGATTCCTTATATTCACAGTACACTCGTGAAATGGTCTTCCGGAAAAATCGCTGCTTCATCGCTGCCTCGGAGATGCGGCGCCCCATTGCTCGTGCGCCGACAATTACACCATGCTCAAACTCACTTCCATTGTAGCAGCAGTAACCGATCGAACAACTGCGCCAAACACTTGTCGTCTTATACTGGCGTTGCCGACCGCAGCGCCGTATTCAGCCCGTTCACATATCTCTGTACTTGAATTCGCATGCCTATATCAGTTTCTTTGTCTCTTTAGTGTAGAAATAGGAGTCTGCATCAGACTCTCGCGATCCAGATGCCTGGGATAAGGTTCGTGTCCTGTAAGAAGGGAACCATACCGTCGCTAGGGTCGACATGTCTCCCGTTCCGAAACGCCTGGAAAGAATGTGTGGACTGTACCGCCCCTTGTCATATGTGCCCCACTCATGCTCCTAGATGCGCAACCTGAAGCGAGCCGCGCCGTCTCTGCGGACTTTCACACGCCCCCGTCCGGTGGCGGCGCCGCAATTACTGTGCCGTGTGCTCTTGCCCCCTGCCGTGATGGGCCCCTCCGCTAATGGCCGCTGCCGGTGATGGCTGTGGCGTGGCGTAATGAGCCGCTACCGTCTGTAGCCGCGGGCTGCCGCCGCCGCTGTACGAGGCGTGTGGTCAGCTACTGCCGGGGGCGGGGGGGGGGGGGGGGGGGTCGCCCCCTCCGTGCAGCTGCCGGCGGATTAACTGCCGTCGCCGGGTCCCCGGCTGCCGTTAACAGCTATCGACAGCTCTCACCATCAACACCTTTCTCCGAGTACCTTCATTTGTGCAACTACCTGCTGCAGTTACTGCTTACTTTGACGAGATTAAGAAAACTGATTGCGTTTAACGTCTCAATCTGCCCTTCAGCTGCCTCCAAACCGTGCTGCATCTTTTTGAACTAATGCAACGAACCTCGCACCGAGCTGAAAAGTTAAAAACTGAATAAAGTTTGTTAATGTTTGCTTCTTGGCCGGAAGTAGTTCGTCAGCACTTTGTTGTTGTGGTACTCAGCCCGAAGACTTCTTTGATGCATCTCGGCAAGCTGTCTATCCCATGCAAGACTCTTCATCTTTCCACCTTGAAATTCTGCCACTCCTACTGAAACTGAATCTGAGTGTTTATATAACACTTGGTTCTTGTTCTGCATATACCCCTGTATACAGAATTTGGCCCATTAATAAGGCATTCAACTACGATTATGAAATTTCAGAAATCGCGAAACGTTTACAAAGCGCAACAAAATGGAGGATTACTCGAAAGTAGCACAGACGAAATTTACACTATTACACTAGTACACTGACTGCAACATGGACTGTGCGGCTGGTCCCGGTGGCGGTTCGAGTCCTCCCTCGAGCATGGGTGTGTGTGTGTGTTCGTCCTTAGGATAATTTAGGTTAAGTAGTGCGTAAGCTTAGGGACTGATGACCTTAGCAGTTAAGTCTCATAAGATTTCACAAACATTTGAACATTTGAACTGACTGCAAACATCGTACCACACTACCTGAGAGTGTAATAAATTGTGCCTTTCAGGCTCAGTTTTTGAAAGAGGGTTTTGGAACATGTACTGTACTTGAACATTACGAATTACCTCTAAGAAAATGATCTATTGCCACAGTCAGTGCAGTTTAAAAAAATATCGTTCTTGTGCAACACAAGTGCAAGGTGTCCCTCATAAAACCGGTACGCCTACCGCTCTAGATTCAAGTAACAAGGAACTAACAAAAAACCTAGTAACGATAAAAAAAATGTAGTAACCTGTTTATAAGAAACGCAGGAAGTTGTGGTCTTGAGCATCCAGGAATAGCTGACTTCGTGTTATGACGTTACCAGCAACACATTGTAATTCCGCACCCGTGATGTTAATTTCTCTAGTAACGTTCCAATTAAGATCGTATATTGTGCGAGCATTGTCAGCGCGCTTTTTAGTGTGGCCCATAAATAAAAATCACCCAATATCAAGTCTGGAGACTTTGGGCACCCGAGGCCTCTACTGACAAGTCTATCTTCAAAAAACATGTTGGTGAAGTGGTCCATACTTTGGTTGGAAGTGAGCGGTTGCTCCCTCCCGTTGGAATACTGCATACAGCTTCTCTGCATATGCTAATTGTGCTTAGAAAGAGTCGAAGATCTCTACATACCTGGCGCTGCCTAAGGTGTAACTGAGAAATATGGGCCACATAATGCACAAGCTGGACAACGCACCCGAAATACCTGTCTCCTCTGAGTGGAATCTCCTCTGAGTGGAAGGTTCTTCATGCAGAATACGTGGCTTGTCCTGCGACCAGTATCTGCAATTGTAGGGGTTCACATAACTTTAAAAATAACACCAGGCCTCATCTGAGATGAAGTAAAGCAGGGGCTACAAGTAAACGTTAGCAGCTGATGTTAACAGTCGGTTACAATAATGAACCCTTTTTTTCCTGATTCTCAGATATCAACTATTGCGCCACACTCACGCGACACGCTTATAATCTCATATTTTTCAGTACATGGAGACTCAGTGTACTGCATTCATCAGTCTGCTACCATAACCTCCCTACCGAGTCCCGGAGACTCCTCATAATGTCCATTTGAATTATTTCTTATAGTTTCACGGTTCCTCCTGTGCTACCAATAGGGGATCCCAAATTGGTTCCATATTTATAGATTTCCCGAAGGTTTCTGACACCGTTGCTCACAAGAACTTTCTAGTAAAACTGCGTACCTATGGAGTACGCCACGGTTCTGCGACTGGATTACAGATTTTCTGCCAGAGACGTTACAATTCTTAGTACCTGAAAGTCTTCGACAAAACCAGAAGTAATATCTGGCCCTCTTGAATGAGGTGTTATAGGTCCTCCGCTGTTCCTGATCTGTATAAATAATTTAGAAGACAACCTGAAAAGCCATTTTAGATTGATTGTAGATGATGCTATCATTTTTTTAAATTAGAACATCAAAACCAAATGCCAAATGATTTAGACACAATATCTGTATGGTACGGAAAGTGTCAATTGACCCTAAATAATGAAAAGTGTGAGGTCATCCACGTAAGTACTAAAACTAATTAAATTTTGGTGACACGAAAATCACAAAAATCGATAAAGACAGCTAACTACCGGGGGATAGTATTTACGAGCAGTTTACAATTGAAAAATCACATAGATAATCATGTGGGTAACATGAATCAACGACTGCGGTATATTCGCAATCAACTTAGAAGATGCACCAAATCCACTATACAAATTGCCTACGCAAGGCATGTCCGTTCTCTGCTGTGTGATACTGGATCCTTACCAGACTGATTTGACGGAGGACATAGAAAAAGCTCGAATGAGGTGAAATCGTTTCGCATTATCGCGAAATGGGAGAGAGAGTGTCACCGGCGTGATACACGGGTTGGGGTGGCTATTACTAAAACAAAGGTGTCCTTTTGTATAATTATATGTTCAATTACATGAATACGTGGTGTCTCCTCTTTCCGCAGCTGTTATACACTATGTGATCAAAAGTAGCCAGGTACCTGGCTGAAAATTAAAGTTCGTGGCGCCCTACATCGATAATGCTGAAATTCAGAATGGTGTTGCCCCACCCTTGCCGTTGATGACAGCTTCCACTCTCGCAGACATACGTTCAATCAGGTGCTGGAGGGTTTCTTGGGGAATGGCAGACCATTCTTCGCGGAGTGCTGCACTGAGGAGAGGTATCGCAGTCGGTCGGTGAGGCCTGGCACGATTGCGGAGTTACAAAACATCCCGAACGTATTCTACAGGATTCAGGTCAGGACTCTATGCAGGCCAGTCCATTACAGGCATGTAGTTGTGTAACCACTCTTCCACATGCCGTGCATTATGAATATGTGCTCGATCGCGTTGAAAGATGCAATCGCCATCCCCGAATTGCTCTTCAACAGTGGAAAGCAAGGAGGCGCTTAAAACATTAAAACATCAATGTAGGCCTGTGATAGTGCCACGCAAAACAACAAGGGGTGCAAGCCCCATCCATGGAAAACACGACCACACCATAAGAACACCGCCTCAGTATTTTACTGCTGGCCTTACACATGCTGGCAGATGACGTTCACCTGGCATTCCCCATACCCCCACCCTGGCATCGGATCGCCACATTGTGTACCGTGATTCGTCACTCCACACACCGTTTCTCCAATGTTTACACTCCTTACACCAAGCGAGGCGTCATTTGGCATTTAACGGAGTGTGATATGTGCAGCCGCTCGACCATGAAATACAAGTTTTCTCACCTCCAGCCTAATTGTCGTAGTACTGGCAGTGGATCATGATGCAGTTAGTAATTCCTGTGTGCTAGCCTGGACAGATGGCTGCCTATTACACATTACGACCCTCTTCAGCTGTCGGCGGTCTTCACTATCACATCACATCGTAAACAGTGGACGTAAGAATGTTTAGGAGTGTTGAAATCTCGCATACAGACGTATGACACACGTGACACCCAATCAGCTGACCAATTTCGAAGTCCGTGAGTTCCGCGGAGCGCCCCATTCTGCTCTCTCACGATGTCTAATGACTACTGAGGTCGCTGGCAGTGGGTGGCAAACACAATGCACCTAGTATGAAAAACGTATGTTTCTGGGGGTGTTCGGATACTTTTGATCACATAGCGTACATTATCTGTAAATGGAAGGTGAAAAGGGAAGAAAGGAAAGGAAAGGGAGGGATCACTGCTGCCAGCTGCGTTGGGACATTATGCGGAATCAGCAACTACGAACGGAAGTGAGATCTCCGGTTAGCAGGCACGCCCGGAAACCACTACGCCATGCGGGACACAGTGTTATCGCAACCGCACGGACGATCTCGACACGCCTCACGGCCGATCCACATTCCCATCGAGCTCCACGTATGTGCAGTCTCCGTACATTTCCTCCATGTTCACCCTCTGAGATTTCCACAGAAGGTCGGACGCATTTTTGCATGCGCACTGAACATGGTGGATCCATTGCCTAGCTAGGCACATCAAATTATATGAATGCGTGGTGTCTTTCAGACGTGTCAGAAAGAAAGGTGACGTTCTTTTTTTGCGGTGAGACCGTTTCACAAAATTTCAAACTCCAAATTTCTCCTTGGATGCGGAAAGATTTTGTTGACACCCGCGTAGTAAAATAAGAGAAATCGGAACTGGCAAGTAAAGATTTCAGTTTTCATTTTTCGCGCACGCTGTTCAACAGCGGAACGGAAGAGCAATAGTGTGAAAATGATTCGAGGGGCACTCCGCCTAGCACTAAAGCGTGAATTTCGACGTAGCTGTAGATGCAGATGTAGACGTTTTCATTTGTGATTTTGCCTAATAAGGTGAACAACTATGAGCTTGCTTGGTGGAAGAAACAATTTTCGATGACACTATCCCCGCCACCGTGTCTGCATGTACAGCACTAACGCCACCTTAACTGTATCGCTGTGAAGTTTTTACGGAATCTAATTGCAAGAGTTGCAGGCTAATGCTCCATTACCCTTTTATTAACTACAAAGAGGGTAAATGGAGCACGTTTTTATCAAGCAAATCTTAAGCATTCACTTGCAGAAATATGAGACACGTCGAAGAATTCGTGGACATAGATAGAGGTGATAGTAAATTCTTGAAGACCAAACGTTTGAAAAATGCAATATAATGTTTGAAAAGTAAAATGCGTAAGGTTATCCGTCATGGATAAATGAAAGATCCAGATCAAGCTGTTTAACTTCTACTGGATTTAATAGCACAAGGTAAATTAAAAATATGATTAAGAGATTCTAAAAGGCGATCTTGCGAGTGAGAGGAAATCGTTATAAATCCCCTGATTTTACGGATGGTTAACTTAGAAATGGGTACCTATCATCATGCAGTCTGATGAGACAAAAAGCCAGGAAAAGATGGATAATGCTTTCCACATCAAGTTGGACTGCAAAATACAGTTACAAAAGGACACAATTCCACATAATCCCAAAGCACACGTGAATGCCAACCACATAAATACGACACGAATACTTGTAGTTTGCTGTGCTGCTGAAACTTGTCGGTCCAGTGGAACCATGTCGAAAACACAAGTGTCTTCTATATCACGTGCGCTCGATGCGCTCCCTGAAATCAGAGTGCTCTGTGCTTAAACTTCACAAGGCCTCCAAATCAAAATACAAATGATTAGTCTTCTCACAGATTGGCACCAGTCAAAGCTACCACGTGTCCCCACAGTCTACGACAAACAGTAGGGGCAAAGAATGCAACCTCCAAGCAGCTCTCCAAGCGGTTGGCATATGGTAACAGAAGAATAAACTGCGAAATTCCTGTTTTAAAATGATTTTCCTTCCAAATTTCCCGGTCATTAAACAGAGCGGTAATTTTCGAGTACAACTAAGGAAATGTAATTAAACTAATGTCCCACCTCCTGCTAATGTTTACATATAACAATAAAGTCATCGAGCGAGGTGGCGCAGTGGCTAGCACACTGGACTCGCATTCGGGAGGACGACGGTTCAATCCCGCGTCCGGCTATCCTGATTTAGGTTTTCTGTGATTTCCCGAAATCGCTCCAGGCAAACGCCGGGGTGGTTCCTTTGAAACGACACGGCCGAATTCCCTCCTCGTCATTCCCTAATCCGATGAGACCTATGACCTCGCTGTTTGACCTCCTCCCCCAAACAATAAAGTTGGAGTGCAATGCAATATACAAACAGTTGTAGAGTCCTAATCGAATCATCGAAAATTCTTTACGATGCCAAATAAACTGTTATCTGATGTGTTTACGTTCAAAAGCAACAGATTACAAGTACATCCGCGTGCTTTGCGCCGATAGTAGCTCGTTTCACGAGTTCCTTTGCGTTTTCCAGCCTCATTCTAATACTTCCCATAATAGGTACGATTTTTACTTTCTTGGAGATTAGCCGCTACTTCCTCTCAGAAACTTCCTTTTGGCCTTGTCCTTGCTTTTATGTCTTGCGTGTACACATCAAGTTTATTTATTCTGCTTCCTGCGGGTGTCTTGTGGATTCATATACGAGGCTTCTCCAGAAAGTAAGTTCCGATCAGTCGCTGAATGGAAACCACAATGAAACTCAGAAACATTTTATTTTCAGGAGTTAGCTACACTTTCCAAATACTTCTCTACCCATTCGCCGCTCCAACGTAGACATTCTTCGGAGCGTTATACCAAATTTCCAGCACCATCGTCATAGAAGGTAGCCACCTGTGCTTTCGGATAATTCTCTACGCTGGTCTATAGCGTGTAGTCTGCACCCAAGTGTTGTCTTCGTATCCAGCGTTCCATGTGAACAGAGATGATACTCAGGACGAGCCAATTAGGTCTGTGTTGTGGGTGATCGAACACTTCCCATCGAAAAGGCTGCAGGAGCGTCTCCACTGCCCCTGCAGAGTGCGGCTGAGAATTGCCATGAAGAAGGAAGTGCGTGGCAGTTGTGTTAGGTGGGCTGCATTCATTAAGGCGAAGCCTCTCAGCGGGCTCTCCTACTAGGCGGGAGACATCGTTGCTCTAGGGAGCTTTACTCGCTCACAGTGCGTTCACAAGTGAAAAGAGCGTCTTGATGTGATCGACGGTCACACTAGAGACACTATCAAACATATCTGTGCAAAGCTTCATCGGGTTTTCATTGTGGTGTCCATTTCGCGACCGATCGGAACTTACTTTCTGGACAACCCTCGTATATAGGGATTTACCCTTGCGGTAGCAGAGCATATTTAAGTACCGTAGTTTCGCAATAGCGATGAAATTTCTTTGCAGCATCGGGAATACAATCAGCTGTATCTCAATCGGATCGAATCTCGTGAACATGGCTCAACAATCTCGTCCATGCAGGAGATTTGTTTTTCAGTTTTGTGCGATGCCAACGCCCATTAAGCTGTGCCATCTTTCAGCGAAGACATCAGAAGAAATTTTCTATCTAAGACCACAGCTGCGAAAGCTGATTCCCTGTGCAGTGGATCTGATATAATGAGATCGGGCATTGAGCCATTGACGTCAAGCAGGATGCGAGACCGTTTCTGTAAACATTCTATACAAAAACGTTGTGTAATGCTTGTCGAGCACACAAATAGCAGGTTAAGTGGTACATTAATGTAATAAGAGTAAAGTAAGTCTCCCGACAGAGTAGTGTGGAAATTAAGACGTTCGCTGAATTCATTGGCTGTCTGAACTTGTTGACCGATCGACATGCTACAATTAATGGCTTTTATTCCCAACTTCCGTATACTTCTCTTGAAAACAGCGTTGCAAATACGTAATTTCTCCCTGACAGAAATGACGTGTGTCCAGAGAAATCACGAGTAACGGCAGTAATGAGCTCGTTACAGATAACGACTTCATTTGCAGTGGTAAATGCTGAAGGAATGGATGTTGTGCAAGTTCTGGATGAGGTGAGCGGGTGGAACGTACTCGACCGCCGCTGCGTAAGAGTGGCTTTGCTTGACGTAATTGTTAGTGGTCCAATGAAATATGCACATAGAGACTGTATCAAACTGAGGAGAGAACTAGAAACTGCTGAAGGATTGGATGGAAAAATACAAAACTAGTGCCAAGCTCACTTAGGAGTTGCAGGAAGAAGAATAGACTGAAGGAGAGGTTCAGAGTGAACGTGGTCTTGAGTCAGAGGACTAGGTTGATGCACTTATTGCCCAACAATTCCTGCTTATTATTTTATCCTTCCCTAGTAACTGTAGTGTCTTCTTCGAATTATTTACAAGTGTCAGCAATAAGATGCATACTGCAAAATACCGTGGTCATGTGGTTCATAGTGTCTATACAAAAATAGTGTAAAGAAGCGAAACAATAGGTGCACACATCATGCTAGAACAGGTATGATGTAGGCCCTTGTCGTTTCGCTTCTTCGTACTATTTTTGTGCAGACGCTATGCACCAAATGACCACTGCATTTTGCTGTATGAATCTTATTGTTGACATTCGTAAATAATGCGGTGGGTGTAAACTTCTGAAGAAGGCTACAAAGCGCCCGAAACCGGTTAAGAAATTCAATTTCTTTTATGCAACTCGTCGCTTATTATTTTGTATAATTCCTGCTTTGCCAGTTTCCATTTCATGTAAATCTCTTTTCTTAAACGCCTGTATGCCCTTCTACTTCCATTTTTTTAAATTTTATGTTTTCTCTTTCCTGAGTTAGATTCAGTACCTCTTGTTAACCAAGGATATCTACCGTGCCTCTTCTTTTTGCCTGTTTCAGCCTCTGGTGACTTCGTTGTTTCATCTCTGAACGCTACACTTTTGTCTGTGACTGTATTCGTTACCCACTTTCAGTCAACGGTTTACTTATGGTCCCACTAAAACTCTGAATCATCTGTGGCTGTTATCCATATCCCAATTCCTTAATTTCCAGGCCTTCTTTATATTCTTGAGTTGTAATCTATAGTTCCCAATCAATAAATAGCTGTCAGATTTTACATTTTCGGTGTCTCCAGGTTTCTTACACGTATATAACCTACTTTCATGATTTTTAAATCTACCAGGCGACTTCCCCTTTCATCCCTCTCCCCGAGTCAATCTTCCACTGGTTGGCCGGAATGGCCGAGCGGTTCTAGGCGCTTCAGTCTGGAACCGCGCGTCCGCTACGGTCGCAGGTTCGAATCCTGCCTCAGGCATGGATGTGTGTGCTGTCATTAGGTTATTTAGATTTAAGTAGTTCTAAGTTCTAGGGGACTGATGACCTCAGATGTTAAGTCCCATAGTGTTCAGAGCCGTTTTAACCATCTTCCACTGCTGTTGTTCAGTTTCGTTCTTTCCTATAATATAGAATCTTAGACCCCTATCACAACTAAATTTTCGCCTTATTTAACTATTTGAATGATTTCTTTTATCTCATCGTACATTTCTTCAGTCTCGACATCATCTGTGGAACTAGGACGCACATGCACTTGTGCTGTTGCACTAACTATACTGTTATCGTATATCTGTTAATTCATTTATTCACGTGATTTGAGGTATTCTGTCTTATTACCAAATGTTAGGGGGATTAGAATGTAGGATAACTGAAAGATAGATAAAACGTGCAGTGTGAATTCCTTCAGTTTATGTTTTATGAATAAAACTGCATGTATGAAAACGAAAAGCGTCCGTTCCTGAAGCGAACATGTGGTGGTCGCAATATGCAAAAAATAATTGCGCTGTATATCTTCGCCTAATTTTTGGCAACACAGCACGATAAACTAAATTTTTCTTTTTAGTCGTGGCAACTTTATCATCTCAGAAAACCACTTTCGTCCTCAATTATCTGCCTATTTCAAGCTTTGTCTTTGTCTTCATATTTTACCCTCTGAAGGTCCATTTGGTACCATGGAAGTTATTCCATGACCTCTTAGCAGGTGTCCTACCATCCTATCCCTTCTTCTTGTCAGTGTTTTCCATACATTCCTTTCCGCGCCTATTCTCTGGAGGACCACGTCATTCCTTTCCTTATCAGGCCATCTAATTTTCTGCATTCTCCTGTAGCAGCACATCTAAAATTCGATTCTGTTCTCTTCTAGTTTTCCCTCAGTTCATTTCTCACTACCATACGCTGCTGTGCTGCAGATGTAAATTTCCGTCCTCAAATTAAGACTTATATTTGATACTAGCAGACTTCTCTTGGTAAGGAAATCCCTTTTTGTCAGTTCTACTCTGCTTATTATGTACATTATGTACTCCTTGCTCCGTCCGTCAGCTGCTTAGGTAGCTGAATCTCTTAATTTCGCCTACTTCATAATCATCAATTTTGATGTCACGTTTCTCGCTGTTCTTGTTTCTGTCATTTCTCATTACCTTCGTCTTTATAATAATGAAACTAAATGTCTCGAAACCGGTAATGCGAATGAATCATTAAACTAAAACCAATCTTAACAATGGACGCTGTAGCCTTATTCATTGTATTTGTCAACTACACAAGCCACAGAACTCCACAAACGTCTTCAGGATGAACCAGACCTTGCATCTACATAAGCGGTTTTGCTGCATTTGAGACAAGCTAAAGTTGTTTTACAAATAGATACACGAACTCTGAACCACCCTCTTCCCGGCAATGCCCCTTTAGTTGAACCAACGGGTCACACTTCATGGTTCAAAGTGTCAAACCGTCCTCAACTGCTCTCAGTTAATAGTTCCAAACCGGGCAGCACTCTGATATCGATTCGCAGTAAGGTAAGGTGCTTAAACATGTCACGTAAGATTAGCGTAGCGTATCCAAATATAAGAGCAAAACTAGTTTTGTAAAATGTGGAAGGACACATTTTAGTCGCAAATCGCGATTTTACACTACAAGTGCGTTGCATTTCGTTTCCTGGAAGCTCGCACTCAGATTCTTACCGATTCTGTTTTCAATTTGATGTTAGAAGATAAGAGAATTTGATAAAGGAAACTAGTTTCAATGATCTGCGTACTGCGTCTACTAGCAGTTGTAAAAAATATACTCAGAAATAAATTAGACTGCATAACATAGTCACGGCTTTAATACCAAGCGTATTTGCTAACTTCATGAAAGCATTTACCTCGAATTACAGCTTTACATATTTACGCCTAATTTGTTTTCGTTTGTTACTTCGTACCATACGATTTGAACATGTTTGATAGTCTTCTAGAGACAGTGTTATTTAAATTACACAAAACACCAACGTCGGGTACTTCAGGAATTTTGTTAAAAGCTATAATGACACGACTTCAAAATAGACTGTTGGATTGTGGACACGAAACGCTGTTCTTGGAAAAAATTTTGAAATTGTATGACGCGCGCAGCCTCCGCGAAGACCGCACAGATTAGGTTTTCGCTCAACGCAGTATAGCAGCCCCTTAAAGAGGTCGATAATTATACTTAGCAATTCCGCACATACTTTATCTAAATTGCAATATGTTTATCGCTCCTTATGACATGTTGCGGCCAAACCCATCATCGGATCATAATAATGCTTCAAGCATGGGTACAGTAAACTGTATATTATACGGATAATTGTCACCTGTAATTCAGCATTGTACAGCACAGTTGTTGACTAGACGATTTGTATAGATTTTTCAAGTTTTTTTTTTTTATATGATGATACTTGCAGCCGAAAGGTGTCATCGGGAATACTA
This sequence comes from Schistocerca cancellata, assembly GCF_023864275.1. Taxonomy (NCBI): domain Eukaryota; kingdom Metazoa; phylum Arthropoda; class Insecta; order Orthoptera; family Acrididae; genus Schistocerca; species Schistocerca cancellata. The sequence goes on along the minus strand of NC_064631.1, from coordinate 601,006,358 downwards.
AGCAAGATTCGATCCAGAGAAATCCTCTGTAACATTTGCAACAAATTTCGTGCAGAACGTAATAGCGTTGAGTACATTTTTCGTGGAAAAGTTGGCTGTTAACAGAACACTCCAGGATAATTTGGTGTATACAGATGATCTCAAACTCACTAGACAAAATTCCTTAAATTGAGTAAGATATTTCCTTTGCAACAGAACGAAACATCCATTCTACTACAGTCCGTAAAGATTCTCAACGACACAACTGGTGGTGGTAGCTCGATGATACAAATGGAATGACATCGGCTGCTATTGAGTGCTTACTTACAGCTGCCAGCGTAGCTGGTAGGCAGAGCTGTATTTTGGGCGTCTATGACTACGGAATCAGAAGTGAGAGAACAAGTTAAAAAGTCGTTGTATCACCACTTGACAGTGACCGAGGAGTATTCGTCCAGAAGCTCGTAGAAATTTAACCACTTGACACGGGACAGTCTATGTCTGATACTAGTACACTTCTCTTGGCCATAAATTCCGTTTTTGTCAATGCTAGTCTGCTTTTTATGTTCTCCTCAGTCCGTGAGACATGGCTTATTTTACTGCCTAGGTAGCAGAATTCCCTAACTTCATCTACTTCGTAACCATCACTCCTGATATTAAGTTTGTCGGTGTTCTCATTTCTGCTGCTTCTCATTACTTTCTTCTGTTTACTGTCAGTTCAGGTTGTGTGCTCATTAGACTGCTCATTCCATTTATTAGATCCTGTAATCCTTCTTCGCATTCACTGAGCGTAGCAATATCATCAGCGAATCCTATCATTGAAATCCTTTCACTTTGAATTTTAATCCCAATCTTGAAACTTGCCTTTATTTCCGTCTTTGCTTCTTCGATGTAGAAACTGAACACTACGCACGAAAGACTACATCCCTGTCTTGCTCTCTTTCTAATCCTAGTGCTTCGTTCTTGGTCTTCCACTCTTATTTTTACCTCTGGTCTCTTGTACATATTGTACATGACCCGTCTTTCTCTATGTCTTAAGCCTATCTTGCCCAGGATTTCGAACATCTTGCACAATGTTACATTTCGAACGCTTTTTACAGATCGACAAATCCTTTAGTCTTTCTTCCATTATCAACTCCAGCGTCAGAACTTCTCTCTGGTGCTTTTACCTTACCTAAAGCTAAACTGTTCGTCAGCTAATGTATCCCGAATTTCCATTTCCATTCTTCTCTATAGTATTGCTGAAAGCCACTTATATGCGTGAGCTGTTAAGCTGATTGTGCCATAATTCTCGCACATGTCGGCTCTTGCAGTCTTCGGAATTGTATGTTTGATATTTTTCCGAAAGTCAGATGGTATATCGCCAGACTCTCATTCTGTACACCAGAGTTAATAGTTCTTTTGTTGACACTTCTCCCAATGATTTAAAAATTCTGATAGAATGTTATTTATCCTTTCTTCCTTATTTTATCTCAAGTCCTCCAAAGCTCTCTTAAATTCTAATTCTAATACTGGATCCCCTATCTCTTCTAAATCGACTCCTGATTCTTCTTCTATCACATCATACAAATCTTCCTCCTCATAGAGGCCTTCAGTGTACTCTTTCCACCTATATGCCTCTCCTCTGCATGTAACAGTGAAATTTCGGTTGCGCTCTTAATGTTACCACCCTTGCTTTTAATGTCACTAAGATTGTTTTAACTTTCATGTATGCTGAGTCAGTCCGTCTAACAATCATTTCTTTTTCGATTTCTTCGTATTTTTCATGCAGCCATTTCGTCTTAGCTACCCTGCACTTCCCATTTATTTTATTCTTCAGCGAACAGTATTTCTGTATTCCTGAATTTCCCTTAACATTTTTGTACTTTCGTCCTTCTTCGATCAACTGAACTACACTCCTGGAAATGGAAAAAAGATCACATTGACACCGGTGTGTCAGACCCACCATACTTGCTCCGGACACTGCGAGAGGGCTGTACAAGCAATGATCACACGCACGGCACAGCGGACACACCAGGAACCGCGGTGTTGGCCGTCGAATGGCGCTAGCTGCGCAGCATTTGTGCACCGCCACCGTCAGTGTCAGCCAGTTTGCCGTGGCATACGGAGCTCCATCGCAGTCTTTAACACTGGTAGCATGCCGCGACAGCGTGGACGTGAACCGTATGTGCAGTTGACGGACTTTGAGCGAGGGCGTATAGTGGGCATGCGGGAGGCCGGGTGGACGTACCGCCGAATTGCTCAACACGTGGGGCGTGAGGTCTCCACAGTACATCGATGTTGTCGCCAGTGGTCGGCGGAAGGTGCACGTGCCCGTCGACCTGGGACCGGACCGCAGCGACGCACGGATGCACGCCAAGACCGTAGGATCCTACGCAGTGCCGTAGGGGACCGCACCGCCACTTCCCAGCAAATTAGGGACACTGTTGCTCCTGGGGTATCGGCGAGGACCATTCGCAACCGTCTCCATGAAGCTGGGCTACGGTCCCGCACACCGTTAGGCCGTCTTCCGCTCACGCCCCAACATCGTGCAGCCCGCCTCCAGTGGTGTCGCGACAGGCGTGAATGGAGGGACGAATGGAGACGTGTCGTCTTCAGCGATGAGAGTCGCTTCTGCCTTGGTGCCAATGATGGTCGTATGCGTGTTTGGCGCCGTGCAGGTGAGGGCCACAATCAGGACTGCATACGACCGAGGCACACAGGGCCAACACCCGGCATCATGGTGTGGGGAGCGATCTCCTACACTGGCCGTACACCACTGGTGATCGTCGAGGGGACACTGAATAGTGCACGGTACATCCAAACCGTCATCGAACCCATCGTTCTACCATTCCTAGACCGGCAAGGGAACTTGCTGTTCCAACAGGACAATGCACGTCCGCATGTATCCCGTGCCACCCAACGTGCTCTAGAAGGTGTTGGATCAAGATTGAATTTGCCAGAGGTCGTAGAGCACGACAGTGTCATCAAGGTCTTCAAGAGGCGTGCGAGGAATCGGCATTACCGTACAGAAGAGTGGCACGTTGGGTAAAAGCCTTCAACGAAGGTCGGCAAACAGTGGTAGACATGGATCGGGCAGGTCGTCCTAGCGTCTCTGAAGAAGAAGTGCATGCTGTTGCCGCGTTAGTGGACAGTGATCGACGCCATACGATTCGTGAGCTCGCCCACGAAACCAGATTAGCGCCTACGACTGCGGTTCGTCTCCTGAAGGAACGCGTAGTCATGCGAAAAAGTACTTCACCATGGGTTCGGCATGACTTGACGGAAATGCAGAAATGGATGCGTTACGACGCTGCTCAGACGCACTTGAAGTGCCATGAGCGTGAAGGAGAGGCTTTCTTACGCCGAATCGTAACACTGGATGAGACATAGGCCACATCGTACGAGCCAAAACTGAAACGCCAATAAAACGAGTGCGTCATTATGAGTCGCCGCAAAAGTCGGAAGTGCGTCAGAGCCCCAGTACGGTGAAAGTTATTATGATTCTCTTGTACGATTGTGATGGTGTTATTCTAACGCATTACGTTCCTCCACGGCAGACCTTCGATGCACAGCATTATTGTTTGTTTTTGGAGCATCACGTGCGACCGTCTTTGAGATAGAAGCGGCGACACTTTCTGCGCACCAGCCGAAGTGGCCGATCGGTTCTAGGCACTAGAGTCTGGAACCGCGTGACCGCTACGGTCGCAGGTTCTAATCCTGCCTCGGGCATGGATGTGTGTGAAGTCCTTAGGTTAGTTAGATTTAAGTAGTTCTAAGTTCTAGGGGACTGATGACCTCAGAAGTTAAGTCCCATAGTGCTCAGAGCCATTTGGACTTGCTGCGCATCCCACCCATCATTTTTCACGAAATTGCGTGGACGCATACAGCACCAGCTGTGGCTGCTCTGTTCGGTCGATGGGGCTGGGAAACACTGTACCAGCCACCATACTCCCCGGACTTAAGTCCTTGTGACTTTAATTTGAGTCCAAAGATGAAGAAACCACTTAGTGGCATTCGCTTCAGAACTGTACCAGAGATTCGACAGGCAGTAGGCCGCTCCATTCGCACCATCAACAGAACAGGCTTTGCTAACACTATACTACGCATTCCACATCGCTGGCAATGGGTTCTACACAACGCTGGTGACTACTTTGAAGGACAGTAACAGTTGCAAACATGTAACACTTTCGTATCGGTTATGAATAAATAGTTGCCACTATTTAAGGTCCAACCCTCGTATTTCACACGTACACCCATTCCACCTGTTTCTCTAGCGAGTTTCGCCTTACAGTTCCATTTTCACCCAGCTCGGTGGTTATGACGTTGTATCTCCTGAAGTGTGTGTCGTACAATGATATGTTTTTGTCGGTACCTTCAGCGACGTATATGTTAATGTCAGCGAAATTTGTTGCGAATAGAGTTAGTGATAAAGAAGCAATCAAGTACGCATCATGCCGGAATTCAACTGAATGAACAGCGAAAACGTAGCAAGCGACAAACTTTTTTTCTTTTCATGATTTTGTAGGGATCGCAGCGAGAAAAATTTTAGTAAAGGTTTGAAATTATGTGTAAAGTTTTTTGCATGTCACTTTTTCACCCCCACCTTCAAACTTTTGAAAGGTAGGTGGTTCTTACCCTCACAGCGATTGTTTTCAGACAGTAAATGAAATGTTACCAAGTTTTCCTGAAATCAATCGAGTGTTTTGGGAGGAGATGTGGAATATACATACATGCGTACGAGGGCTGTTCGGAAAGTAAACTCCGACAGGTCGTGAAATAGAAACCACAGTGAAAATCCGATGAAGCTTTGCATAGATACGTTGAACAGTGTCTCTAGTATGCCAGTCGACTGCGTTACGTCGCTCTTTTCAGTTTTGAGCACACAGTGAGCACCTAACCATGCCTAGAAAACAATGTCTCCCTTCATGTATGAGTGCCTATGAGAGATTTCGCCTGAGTTCATGCAGCCCTCACAACGTAAGTGTCACGCATTTCGTTCTTTACGACAGTTCTCGGCTGCACACTGAAGGGGCAATGAAGATGCTCCTGCAGCGTTTAATGGGAGGTGTTTTGTCACCCACTATACAACTACCATTTGGAGCCCTCTGATTTTCATGTCCGCTCACATGAAATAGTGGCTACGAAGACAACATTTTGCCAAAGATAACGAGCTGTAGACGAGTGTAGAGAAGTAGCGGAAAGGATAGACGGCTGCGTTGTCTGACAAGGTTATTGTAAAGTTGGTACAATGCTTCTATAAACGTCTAAGTCGGAGCGCCAACTATGTAGAGAAGTAGCTGGAAGATGTAGCAAACTGTTGCATATAAAACATTTTTGATTTTTACTGTATTTCCATTTTGCTATCGATCGAACCTTCCTTTCAGAATTACCCTCGTCTAGACATACGTACGTACATCCATTTTTGTAATATGTATGGATTATGAATGTCTATGGACTTGCTAAGCGTTCTCGTTCTCAACTACTGGATGATTATTGGCTGGGTAATTTGCACGATATGAGCTGCGTTGCCTCGAGACATATACACAGTTTCTAACTGTAGTACTTAAGTTACTGCGTCTAACCTTCAACTTAGGATTACAGCTCATAATTAGTAGGTTATGACAGCATTTTATATTTTTAAATTCGGTCAGAGACTGTATGAAATACTGAAAATCATATTTCCAAATTTTTATTGCTCCTGGAAGACGTTGATGTGTGCGACGGTACAAACCCCCCGTTACTAGATGAATATTTCTAATATGCGAGGATTTGCTTTGTGGAGAGCAAGCGCGTTACATGGTGCGCGATTCGCGGAAGCGCGTGGCGCGCCCTCGCGAGATATGCAACGGTCGCCGGGCGGCCACGTGGCCTGCAGCTTGGGGCATTGTTTGGTTTTTCGCGCATTCCGCGAAAACTGTGTAACTTACGGTAAAGAGCGATGCGGCAGTGGATTGAGGTCAACAATATGCACCTTCTGTAAGATCGATCTTTATTTCAAGTCACGAAACGCAAAAGTTATAGTAACCTCAAAATCGGTTAATATCACAAGTACTGAAAGATTAATAAAAATAGTACATAACAACCTACCGGGATGAGCGAGGACTAATTAGAAACGTTTCGTCATAGCGGATCGAGTGCCGCAGTCATATGTTAAGATTCACAAATAATTAAGCCCGTAACGAGCAATAAAAAAAGTTTGAGGAAAAATTGTTTAAAAATGGTTCAAATGGCTCTGAGCACTATGGGACTTAACATCTGAGGTCATCAGTCCCCTAGAACTTAGAACTACTTAAATCTAACTAACCTAAGGACATCACACACATCCATGCCCGAGGCAGGATTCGAACCTGCGACCGTAGCGGTAGCGTGGTTCCAGACTGAAGCGCCTAAAACCGATCGGCCACACCAGCCGGCAATTGTTTATAAAATTCCATAGAAAATTCATGGCGTAAAGAACGCCATTATATAATACTTGGTTGGTATTACACGAATATTAAACTAGTTATACTATACACTTAACTTGTAAATAGTTTTCATGTTATGTTGTTATGGTCTTCAGTCCTTAGTTATACTATACACTTAACTTGTAAATAGTTTTCATGTTATGTTGTTATGGTCTTCAGTCCTGAGACTGAAGACCATAACAACATAACATGAAAACTATTACAAGTTAAGTGTATAGTATAACTAGTTTAATACTTGTAATAGTTTTCATTGTTTGCAAATTATTATTAACATTTATCGCCCATAATTAATTAATTATTATAGATATGAAGATTTTGAGCAGCGCAATGTGTAGATCGCTATAGATGACGTCTAAAAACGGTGCTATATGCAGTTCTGTGTTAAAACTTTGCAGCACAGATGTCAACAAACAAATATGCGCTACGTGGCGAAATTTTGCAAAAACTAAAACTTGATTTACGGGCGATAGAATAATCCTAGAAATTAATGTAATATAGTAAATAAGACGTAATTTTTAGCGTGATTCCGATGGTGTACTTATTGCTGTCGAGGGATGTATGTATCAAAATTTGTAACCTTAAATGGTGAGAATGGTACTTGCATAACCAGGGGCGAGGGAGCGGGGGTTGTCGTCCGAGCCTATATAAGCGAGCGGCCATCTTCGCTAGGGGTCAGTCGTTCGTCAGTCGGTTTGGAGGGTGGGTGGCGAGCAAGCCCCACTTGAGAGTGGCCCATGTGGTCGTTCGAGAATTCTTTTTCGCGCCGATTTATTTCGGCAAAGAGTATTGCTTAATAGTGCAAGTGTGCAAGCATATATTTGGTGAACTGGAAGTGCTATGATTATTTGTGTGACTACGATTTACGAGGTGTACATCGTCTTAAGTGGACATGTGGCGAACTGTGATTTCGTACAAAAAATGTTAGAACAAAGAGGACAGTGGGACTTGTGGTTCTGTTCGAACTGATTGAGTAATTTTAGTTTATAGCAGCCTACATTACTGCTATTGGGGGGCCGGAGTCAAATTATTATTAAAGTAAAACTGTAAACTGTATCACCAGTGCTAATTTCATTGTGTGAAAGAAAAGAACAACACCAATAAATGATGATTGAACTCTGTCATGAAAAACTGATTTTAGTATAATAATCGCCTAACTCTTGTTCGCTAGCATAAACTGTACATATGTCTGAGTGAATAATTAATTCAAAAACTATAATAAATGCGGGTACTAAAGCTCCAAGTGTGAAAATCATCCCCTGAGACTTACGTGAGAGCCAAAATTTTGCAATAACATTTTTAATCAGGATTTGTATATGCACATTTCGTGTGAAAATGCTTGAACCCCACTTCTTTATTTATCGCCCCGTGCGTGCGCCATCTTCAATGGGACCGTGACGAGTGTCAGCCGTTTAGCAATGTAAATTCTACGTCGATCTGTCTTCGCCTGTGCCGCTGTAGTCTGATCTGATACCAGTACTACTGCTGTCTCGCTGATATTGTCTATGGCGTCAGTCATCTAATCTTATACCATTCTGACGGCGGGAGATTTTAGATCCTTAGCCTGTACAGCCTGTTTCGTGTGGTTAAAACTCGCAGCAAATGCGCACGAGTGTTGTACCCGCGGCGTGACACGAAAAGTCTTTTACGTCTGATTTCACGGCCGAGCGTTCCTCTGACTCTGAACGCTGTCGCGTGTGCCGGGCGTGGTGGCTGAAACCGGAGCTCGCCCTGCCGGTATAAGACGCGTTATTGCGAGTAAACGGCGCGCGGCGCGTGACCGGCGTGCGAGCCCGCGGCGGGCCGTTAGTATTCGAGCGATGCTCGGCCGCGCGGCTGTGAGGCGGCGCCCCGGCAGGCCGCGCTGACAGCTCCCCGCGGAAGGCGCCCGCACCACGTGGCCACTGGACGCGGATGTCGCCGTATTTGGACGCCCCGTGACAACTCCATCTCGGGGGCCGCAAAAACGGCCGAGGGACTCGTGAGGACGTATGCTCCACTAACTGCTCCCTTAGCGGCCGCACTTCAAATACCTGCGGCAGAGATGTTTTGAATCATAGTAATTTATTACGTCAATATCGCTTATCATTCATATTTTCGGTTCCGGCAACTAGTTACCATCTTCAGATGTAATTAATCCAGTGAAAAGCTTCTTAGAGGTATACCGGGTGATCAAAAAGTCAGTATAAATTTGAAAACAGAGTAAATCACGGAATAATGTAGATAGAGAGGTACAAATTGACACACATGCTTGGAATGACATGGGGTTTTATTAGAACCAAAAAATACAAAAGTTCAAAAATTACCGGCAGATGGCGCTTCATCTAATCAGAATAGCAATAATTAGCATAACAAAGTAAGACAAAGCAAAGATGTTGTTCTTTACAGGAAATGCTCAATATGTCCACCATCATTCCTCAACAATGGCTGTAGTCGAGGAATAATGTTGTGAACAGCACTGTAAAGCATGTCCGGAGTTATCGTGAGGCATTGGCGTCGGATGTTGTCTTTCAGCATCCCTAGAGAGGTCGGTCGATCACGATACACTTGCGACTTCAGGTAACCCAAAGCCAATAGTCGCACGGACTGAGGTCTGGGGACCTGGGAGCCCAAGCATGACGTACGTGGCGGCTGAGCACACGATCATCACCAAACGGCGCGCGCAAGAGATCTTTGACGCGCCATGTGTCGGACATTTTCTGAACGTTGTTTTCCTTTGTTCTAATAAAACCCCACGTCATTCCCAACATGTGTGTAAATTTTTGCCTCTCTATCTACATTATTCCGTGGTTTATTAAGTTTTCAAATTTATACCGACTTTTTGATCACCCTGTATGTTGTTATCATGTGACGTTATACAGGACGATTCAGCTGCCCCTACCGATGTCGTTTTATGTAACCCGCTATTCTCTGCCAGCCCTTCAAAAATCATGAGCGAGGTTTTGCTATTCTCTCGCTCGCTACGCGCTAACTACTAGCCCTACAGAAAAAAATAAACAAGACACTGTTGTAGGAATTTTAATGCGTAAAATTTTGTACTGGCTTACGTTAGATGCGGTAGTTTCAGAGTTTACGATGAAATGTACAAAAGTGACCTTAAAATGCATCCCAGTCCCAACCTGTCAGGGTTTCCCGAATGTTATTCACGGCACTCCTCTACCAGTGTAAAAATATTTGCGACTGCACGAATTATCTCCCACTTTCGACCATTCAATGGCTTTGTTACACCATCGTCTTAGCAGACTCATTACGAAATGTAAAACTAACATTTCTGTAAATTTTACCTAACAATTTTGTGAAACAAACAGTTACATAGTTCTATTCGTCAGGGCTTCTTACTACGAAACTGCTGTGCTTGTAAGAGTTAAGCTTGAGTCGAACTGTCACAGGAATTAGTTTTAGCGTAACGATTAAGGACGTAGTTTTTTCTTTCATTACTCTCAAAAACCGATAATGTTAACGGAATAGCCGACTATGATGGTGGTGTAATACCCCAATCAATATAGATCAAAAAGCCTCGCGTTGCAGGAAATTTCTGTGCATTGGTTGTAGGGAGTGACACGGTCAACACGCCTGGCGACGGATGAGTGTGGGTAATAGTGCGTTCCAAGGTCACTTCTATACGTTTATGTAGAATGACTCGAAAAACGTGGTCTCCAGCGATAACGTAACTTGTACAAAATTTAACTACATCAAATTTCGTACGAAGAGGACTGTCTGATTTTTTTTTTTCCTGCAGGACTAATAATTGGCACGGAGCGAGCAAGAGAATTTGAAAATCTAGCGCGTTCATGTTGGAGGCCAGATATAGAATTGCCGGTTGCGTAAAACGCAGTCGGTAGGAGTCGCTAAGTCACCCTGTATTCACATTCACTGAAATATTTGAGACGTCTTCGTGACGTTTGAAATGCCTATTGTATTTTTACATATCTGTACGAAGTTTTTAGCGGATTAATTACATCTGAAGATTGCAACTACTTGCCGAAACAGCCAATACTAACGTTATACAGGGTGTCCCAGCTATCTTGTCCATCCAAAATATCTCTGGAACAATAACAGCTATTGGAAAACAACTTTCACCGATATCAATGTACGGCTGGGGCCCATGAATGTACATATTTGGAAACATTCTGAAACAAAACCATATGCGTTTTTTAACACAAAGTTATGTTTTTTTAAATGGACCTCGCATATTTTTTCTTCAGCAATCCATAGCATGACAAAGCACATACACTGTGGCGTTGATTGCATCGCAATATTCCCATTACATCCCGAGATATTAAGACGCGAAGTTGACGCTTGAAACACCCGACATGTGCTGCTAGCGCACGTCCTGAGGCTCAGGCGTAAACCCCATGCTGCCCGTAATCGCAGCAGGATGGCAGCAGACCGTATTATTCGTTTCGGACCTCTTGATAAGTATGGAAGTGTGATTACGCATGTCAATCACATCGCGATTACGGGCAGCATGGGGTTCACGCCTGAGCCTCAGGACGTGCGCTAACAGCGCATGTCGGGTGTTTCAAGCGTCAACTTCGCGTCTTAGTATCTCGGGATGTAATGGGAATATTGCGATGCAATCAACCCCATTGTGTATGTGCTTTGTCATGCTATGGATTGCTGAAGAAAAAATATAGGAGGTCCATTTAAAAAAAACATAAGTTTGTGTTAAAAAACACATATGCTTTCGTTTTAGAATGTTTCCAAATATGTACATTCATGGGCCCCAGCCCTACATTGATACCGGTGAAAGTCGTTTTCCAATAGCTGTTGTTGTTCCAGAGTAATTTTGGGTGGACAAGATAGCTGGGACACCCTGTATATGTATTTAACATGACGTAATAAATTACTATTTTACAAACATTTACAGATGTGTCATACTTCCAGTTTGCAATATGTCAGTTAAAAGAAAGTAGGGACGTTATTCAGCCAATGTGTCTCATGTTTCTAGAGCTTGAGTGAAATTCTCTTACTGGGCAATTTCAAACCTAAAATGCTTTTGCATACTGCGCCTGTAAATGAAGCTTACCGTCATGATTAAATGTCCATTACTAAAACTGAGATGTACAGTGTGGTTACAATTAAAGTTTTACTACTTGAGAGGGCCTCCATGACAAAAAAATCATCGTAAGACAATAAAAGTTTTGTGGAAACATTTATAGGGACATAAGTAAGAGAAATAACCAAAAAACCATTAAAATAAAAACACATTTTAATTTCTGCATGACAGGGTAACGTTTGTTATCTGCGTCGCATGTTTACGTCACAGTCGACAAACGTTGCTCAATGCGACGGCCCTCGGCTTCCACAACAGCTTGGAATCGCATAAGAGATTGCTGCGCTGCTGCCCGAAACAATAGTAGATCATGCGATGTTTAGCAGTCGTGACATAGATCGTGCGCTCCTTGAAGATTGCACATTGCCCTCAGCATTGTCAGCCATGGCAAGAATAATTGTTTCAACAATTTGTGGTGCAATTGACCGTCGGCATCTCGTAGGTGCAATTCCCAAAGCGCCAGTTAATTTGAACTTCCGAATCATGTTGTTCAACCCCGGAGTGGAAAGCGGGGCACTACGTATTCCTTTCATGCGCCCATACTCGCGAAGAGCAACAGCACTATTGCTGACGTTTTGGTAAAACAGCTTTATGGGTAGACGCCTGCTTATCTTGCCCAGACTCCTGTTGATTTTCTACAACTGTAATGTACACTGACACTTACCTTTCAACCCTACAGGCGCCTAACGGCAAATCATGGCACTGCACTACCAACAGCGCAAATCCCTCAGCGCATAGTACGAACATCATTCCTATGAAACTGGGTACCGATATTGTTGTGACTTGGCAAGACAGCCAAGTCACTATGCGAGGATGCCGAAAGGCACGCGTTAAGTTCACGCAGACTGGCGAGAGGTCTGGAACAGTAAAGTAGTTGAGTCTAGTAAGAAAAGAACGTAGTTGCTGGAATACTTAACTTTAATCCATAATTGGTGTACATCGCTCTTGACGATACAGGTTTTAATATCTCTATATAAACTGGTAATGGCGCCTTGCTAGGTCGTCGCAAATGACGTAGCTGAAGGCTATGCTAACTATCGTCTCGGCAAATGAGAGCGTATTTGTCAGTGTAGCTTCGCTAGCAAAGTCGGCTGTACAACTGGGGCGAGTGCTAGGACGTCTCTCTAGACCTGCCGTGTGGCGGCGCTCGGTCTGAAATCACTGACAGTGGCGACACGCCGGTCCGACGTATACTAACGGACCGCGGCCAATTTAAAGGCTACCACCTAGCAAGTGTGGTGTCTGGCGGTGACACCGCAGATATAGTAAGTAGTTTTCCGTCTACACTGCCTGAAATATCCAAAGTTTAACTGTACTGGTGTCCATAATTAAAGCAACGAACAGATATTTTGCAAGGATCCCTTTATCTTGCCAGAAAGCAGTATAAAGAGGTGATAGTAAAGTAAAAACGGTGTAAAGAATACAGAACGTAATCAACTGCAACACGCATAACGGAAGACAAAAATGTTTTTCGTTTTTTTCCAACCTAACGGATTTGCACAAACGTTCTGACAACTGGTTAATGTGGCCCTAAGCACTATCGGACTTAAAATCTGAGTCAGTCCCCTAGACTTAGAACTACTTAAACCTAACAAACCTAAGGAGATCACACACATCCATAGCCGAGGCAGGATTCAAACCTGCGACCGTAGCAGCAGCGCGGTTCCGGATTGAAGCGCCTAGAACTGCTCAGCCACAAGGGCCGGTTGATTAATGTGCTCGGTATGGTGCGTGACCATCTCTGGCACCAGTACAGGCCTGACAGCGACGGTACATGCTGTGAATGACGGCATCAATCTCATGTTGAGAGAATAACGCCCACTCATCCCCCAGAGCTGCCCACAAGTCTTGGAGAGTGGTCGGTGGATGCTGACGTGAAGCGAACCGTCACCCTAGTGCATCCCAGACGTGCTCTATGGGATTCAAATCTGGAGAGCGAACAGGACACGCCATGCGTGCAATACCTTCCGCTCCCTAAAAAACATCAACCACCCATGCTCTATGAGGTCGAGCATTATGGTCTATCACTACGAAGTCCGGGCCCACAGCGCCTCCCAACAACCGCGCAGGAGATCCCAAGATCACCTCACGGTACCTGACAGCAGTTAAATTTTGCTGATTCACCCGTACAGTTTCATGAAGAGGTGTTCGAGTGGTCAACATAATCCCTCCCTACCCCATTAGGGATCCTCCGCGATGTCCGTCTCTTTCCACAATATTTGGGTCCCGAAATCGTGTTCAACCTGCCGTGCGGATGGGAATCCGTCGAGAATCACTCTCCAGACCACATCGGGACTCATCTGCGAAAATAAATTGGCCCACCTTTCGACCATTCAGGTGGTATGTTGACGGCTCCACTCTAGACGTTCCCTTCTGTGTAGCCACGCTAGCAGGTCTCCAACGATAAAGGCCATTCTACATCTACATCTACATCCCTACTCCGCAAGCCACTTGACGGTGTGTGGCGGAGGGTACCTTGAGTACCTCTATCGGTTCTCCCTTCTATTCCAGTCTAGTATTGTTCGTGGAAGAAGGATTGTCGGTATGCTTCTGTGTGAGGGAGCAATATACAGGGCTATTACAAATGATTGAAGCGATTTCATAAATTCACTGTAGCTCCATTCATTGACATATGGTCACAACACACTACAGATACGTAGAAAAACTCATAAAGTTTTGTTCGGCTGAAGCCGCACTTCAGGTTTCTGCCGCCAGAGCGCTCGAGAGCGCAGTGAGACAAAATGGCGACAGGAGCCGAGAAAGCGTATGTCGTGCTTGAAATGCACTCACATCAGTCAGTCATAACAGTGCAACGACACTTCAGGACGAAGTTCAACAAAGATCCACCAACTGCTAACTCCATTCGGCGATGGTATGCGCAGTTTAAAGCTTCTGGAGGACTCTGTAAGAGGAAATCAACGGGTCGGCCTGCAGTGAACGAAGAAACGGTTGAACGCGTGCGGGCAAGTTTCACGCGTAGCCCGCGGAAGTCGACGAATAAAGCAAGCAGGGAGCTAAACGTACCACAGCCGACGGTTTGGAAAATCTTACGGAAAAGGCTAAAGCAGAAGCCTTACCGTTTACAATTGCTACAAGCCCTGACACCCGATGACAAAGTCAAACGCTTTGAATTTTCGGCGTGGTTGCAACAGCTCATGGAAGAGGATGCGTTCAGTGCGAAACTTGTTTTCAGTGATGAAGCAACATTTTTTCTTAATGGTGAAGTGAACAGACACAATGTGCGAATCTGGGCGGTAGAGAATCCTCACGCATTCGTGCAGCAAATTCGCAATTCACCAAAAGTTAACGTGTTTTGTGCAATCTCACGGTTTAAAGTTTACAGCCCCTTTTTCTTCTGCGAAAAAAAACGTTACAGGACACGTGTATGTGGACATGCTGGAAAATTAGCTCATGCCACAACTGGAGACCGACAGCGCCGACTTCATCTTTCAAAAGGATGGTACTCCACCGCACTTCCATCATGATGTTCGGCATTTCTTAAACAGGAGATTGGAAAACCGATGGATCGGTCGTGGTGGAGATCATGATCAGCAAGTCATGTCATGGCCTCCACGCTCTCCCGACTTAACCCCATGCGATTTCTTTCTGTGGGGTTACGTGAAAGATTCAGTGTTTAAACCTCCTCTACCAAGAAACGTGCCAGAACTGCGAGCTCGCATCAACGATGCTTTCGAACTCATTGATGGGGACATACTGCGCCGAGTGTGGGAGGAACTTGATTATCGGCTTGATGTCTGCCGAATCACTAAAGGGGCACATATCGAACATTTGTGATTGCCTAAAAAAACTTTTTGAGTTTTTGTATGTGTGTGCAAAGCATTGTGAAAATATCTCAAATAATACAGTTATTGTAGCGCTGTGAAATCGCTTCAATCATTTGTAATAACCCTGTACTGCTTGACTCTTCGGTGATGGTATGATCTCGAAACATCAACAAAAGCCCGTACCGAGCTACTGAGCGTCTCTCCTGCTGAAGCCTTCTATATACCGTTTGCTTCGATACAACACGCCCAGGGATTGCTGCGAGGTCAGATGCCCGTTGCAGTACGGTACTAAGACGGTACCGTCGTGGCCTTACAGCCAAATAACGGTCCATTCTTTCTGAAGTCATACGTGGTCGGTCCTGCCCTGGTCATCGAGATACAATTTCGGTCTCTATGAACTATCGCCTTCTCCGAGAAACAACAGTGCGATTCACATTAAGCCATCGGGCCACGTCAGTTTGCGACTTTCTTGCTTCAACGGAGAATCTGTAAGCGTCTTCGCTGTGCACCGCCTGCGACTGTGTACACAGCGATTGCGAATGTGGGACTACCCTGCAAACACTACCCCGCTTGATAGGTGTCCTGATGTCATTGCTGGCACGGTTGTCCGTTGATCTGAATCCCATATTCTGTGCAGAACACGAGCTGAACGACATCAGTTGACAGTTTGTATGATTATATCGTGAATTAGAGACAGGACTCGGAAATAGCAGATTCTTGCTTTAATTTTGGGACACCAGTGTTTAACCACCGTGTGCACGACAGTAACCAATATGAGACAAATATTGATGATGATGAGACAGCAACTAGCCACAAATTTATTTGAAGTTCCTTTATTCAACAGGTACCCTTACCGGTTTAGAATCGTTAAAATTCACCGTCAGACGGCTCTCATGCTTTCATTAGAACTTGTGGTGCGTTTCTATTGATTAGTTGTCCTAAAATATAAATAATACATAATTATAAGCATGACACACAGATGGTTGCATTACAGATTTTCATTGGACTGTGGCTTAGGTGAAATGTCGGTCTGGGGCATTTGTTTTTATAGTTTTCGTCCAACAAATGGTGTTCGTAGTTTTCACCATATTCTTATCGTTGCACACACAAGTTTGCATCACTCAGCACTTTAGATTTGTCACTGAATACATTTACATCATATTCTTATCGTTGCACAGGTGAAATTGCATCATTGGTCACTTTAGATTTGTCACAGAATAGATTTCTAACATGCATCACATGTTTTGATAGATACAAAGTGTTTACAAACATATAAGTGTCAAAGATTTGCTTAGATCTGCTGCTAATGTATCAGTTTCATTGTTTGCAACATCAAAACGCAAGATTGTATGCCTCGGGCATGGATGTGTGTGATGTCCTTAGGTTAATTAGGTTTAAGTAGTTCTAAGTTCTAGGGGACTGATGACCACAGATGTTAAGTCCCATAGTGCTCAGAGCCATTTGAACCATTTGAACCAAGATTGTATCATCAACATATTTTCCTTAGTAGAGTATTTTATTTGAGATGTGATGGTTGGTTGAGAAGAATTTTTGTTCTATATGGTTGATATAAATATCAGCCGATATCCCAGCTGAATGCACAAAAATATTAAATTCACAGTAACATGAACTAATAAATTCATTAGCTTACTTGACCTGAAGATCTTTAATACAAACCGTAAATAGCAATTTAGTATTTACAGAAAACCTACCACCATAGATTTCAGTGTTGACAACTCATCCTGCCACCTGCACCAACAAAAATTGGCATATTTCAGAGCCATGGTACACCAAATTGAAAAAGTACCATTGAGTGATACAGACCAACAAAATGAAATCGATATAATTAAAACAGTTGCTCATAGTAATGGATATAAACCCATAATAACAGAAAAAGTTCACAACTAAATGCAAACAAAAACCACAGATCCATTTAACAGCAGTCTACACAACATTCACTCCAAAACAAACCAGTGTGCCACAGAAGTCAAACTTAAGTATGCTGCTCTCCCATACATAGGCCGACTATCATACCAAATAGCTAACTTATTTAAAAAGAAAAATATAACAATCAGCTTTTCCACGAATAATAAATTCCAACAAAAAGTAATCCATAATGTAAATACCTCTAGGGGTCCCTACAGTAAATCAGAAATATACAAGCTCAAATGTAATACATGCCCAAAATTCTACATTGGACAGACAGGCAGTAGTTTTGAAGTTAGATACAAAGAACACATTGAAGGTTTAAGGCTTGTACAGACACTTCCGACAAGTATTTGAAGTTTTAGATAGTAACTTGACGAATGCCCTGATTTATTCACATACTGACAACCACAATAGAATTAGTAATATAGTTCTTAACCTGTCCATAACTATTCGAAGTCCACTAGAGCGCAAATCACAAGAAGATAGTTTAACAAGAAAGTCCAGGAATAAGAAACGAAGTCATTGGCCGCGAAGAACTAAATGTTCCAAAGTGGTACTCAGGTAGGTCCAGTAAGTCCAACGGCCGTGGTTGATCCACCAGGCGATGTCACAATTTGAAGTGGAGTGGCACCGCATTCTTTCCAAGAAAAGGCGAGCTCGCACCGACGAAAACCGTTCACTCGAATGAAAAATAGAAAGAAAAAACAGATAACACGAAACTATATCTTCTAAAAGGAGTTGTTCGTGATCAATTTTTAGTCAGTTTTCATTTACAGTTAAAATTTAATCACTGATGATAATGTTAATAATACTATGGTGCAATGATAATGCTGATGGAGCACGAAAATTATGGTGGTGATGATGGAGGTGGAATGATGAGTACGATGGGGCCCAGTGGAAACGCAGGTGGCGACTATAAGTGAGTCAGTGAGATGAAGGAAGGGTGAGGGAGAAAAATGAAAGGATGGTCTGATTGGGCGCTGTGACTAGGACTGAAAAGGGTGGTACAGCTGGGGACAGATTTCATTATTTAGCAAACGGAGTTGGTTGAAGTTCCCGAGGGAGAGGGTGGATAGGACCTGAATAAGCAATGTGCAATATAGATGTAGTGGCGCCACAGCGTACGTGGACTGGTAATGAGTGGGGGGTGGAGATATTGGATGCCGGGACTGGGTTTCGCTACTAATGCGTTGGATGCAAAGGTGCCCTAGGAGAGGAGAAGGTGAGGGAAATGGATGAGTTGGAATAGGACGCGAGCTGGGTAAGGCAGGAGGATGCGGAAGGCGTGGTGGAGTGCACGTCCTTCCTGGATTTGAAGGGACTTGTAGAATTTAGTGGTGAGTGAGGGGGCGGGGGCTAGCTCCAGGCAGTGTTCAGATAAAGTTTTATGGAGGAAGGATGTACACCCCAGATGCAGCATGTTGGTAGTTTTAGTCGGTTTCGGGCTTTGTGTTGAATGCTAAGGTAGAGTGCATGCTATTTTAGTTTTCTGCTAACGGTTACTTCTAAATATTTGATCTTGGACTTCACGGGAGGCGTATATGGCTTATTTCGTTTATTTTGTTGACGAGGGTATGGATAAGGTAAGAATGTTGATCTCCGATTAGGACGATAGCCACGTTGAGTGTTGGGTGGGAGAGTTGCAAGGTGCTGATCGATTTGTTGGGTAAGGATGAGAGTAGCGCGGCCGACGCTAGACCCTAAACAGTGGCCAGGCGCCATGGTTGAGGACACTGCTGGACATGTTGCAAGGGCTACTTGGCGCTGGCAGGAGTTTATGTCAGCGACTGTACGGTGTCCATGGCGAATTCTCAGTAAAGCCTGAGTGGGGTACAAGACTGTTATTTTCCAACATCATCACCTCGTCACTGAAGTGCTTATTACGGGGGTGTTCTAGCTTTCCTATAAGTTCTAAAAAATACGAGTGACATTTGTTAAAGATTTCCTCTGAACTTATCATCCATATCGCAGCGCACTCCACAGTTCATAAAAATAATTAAAAGAAAGAACCACTTTGATATCTGATATTTCAAAAAATTATGCAGTGTGTGAACGAGAAGAAGTCTCTTATAGATTTGAAAGTATGTGTAAAGTTTGTTACAAGACGCTAAGTTCTTTCTTTTTCAAATAATGGATGCATATAGTACGGGTAATTTCGTTGCCGTAAGTTACACTGCCTCAAACAAAATTAAAGAATCACGTTTCGATGCCCTGTAATTATCACCCATTGAGACGCATAAGTTTGAAGTTTTGCTGAAGGGTGCCTACAACCTTCCTCTGTAGTGCTGTAGAAGCCTGGCGCCCTGCGACATCGCCCTTACGGTCGGCGATGCTCCAGACATCAAGGTGTCAACACTTGCGAAAAAGAGGCCACAGCTCAGAAGTTGATGTGAGCTGTAAGGTAGGTTAATGATGTCACCAATTTCACGACAATTCTCCCCAACGGCGCCGTGGACGTGTCACACGATGGGAAAGTCGTAACATATAACTGTTAACCACGTTTCACCCCTTCTTTCGACGCCTCTGTGATAGGGGTCAGAACTGCGTCACCAAGAGCTGAAATTACGCGGTTTTCTTACGGGTGGCCGAGGTGAACGACACATCGCGCTTAGAATCGACACCAAAAGGCCTCAGGCGGTGGCAGACGGGCCGTCTATGAAACCACCCCTTCGCTTGGGGCACAGAGTCCCAGATTGGCAAACGCCGCCTAAGACGTGTCGAAGGGGTTGCCTAATCCTCAAGTGCCAGAGGAGCCACTAGCCTGAGTGTTGAAATTTCTTGCAGGTATATTTGTAACAAATGGGCGTTGGTGGAACTGAGGCTGTTGCCGAACTCCGGGGGAAAGGGGGGGCGGCGATTTACTAAAGCATCTGTTAATGTTGCACTCGCCTGCGATTACTCCACAGGACGGTGCAAAAGAGGAGCGCTGAAACAGCATAAATACCCTTTGCTGCTTCTTATCACGTTCATATTTCGTCTAATGGCTTTGAATGGTCCCTACTGGTTCCACTCTGTATACCATAGCTAACAGTCCCACTACACTCCAAATGAGTTAGATCACGTTCTACATCTACATCTACATCCATACTCCGCAAGCCACCTGACGGTGTGTGGCAGAGGGTACCTTGAGTACCTCTATCAGTTCTCCCTTCTATTCCAGTCTGGTATTGTTCGTGGAAAGAAGGATTGTCGGTATGCCTCTGTGTGGGCTCTAATCTCTCTGATTTTATCCTCATGGTCTCTTCGCGAGATATACGTAGGAGGGAGCAATATACTGCTTGACTCTTCGGTGAAGGTATGTTCTCGAAACTTTAACAAAAGCCCGTACCGAGCTACCGAGCGTCTCTCCTGCAGAGTCTTCCACTGGAGTTTATCTATCATCTCCGTAACGCTTTCGCGATTAGTAAATGATCCTGTAACGAAGCGCGCTGCTCTCCGTTGGATCTTCTCTATATCTTCTATCAACCCTATCCGGTACGGATCCCACAGTGCTGAGCAGTATTCAAGCAGTGGGCGAACAAGCGTACTGTAACCTACTTCCTTTGTTTTCGGATTGCAGTTCCTTAGGATTCTTCCAATGAATCTAAGTCTGGCATCTGCTTTACCGACGATCAACATTATATGATCATTCCATTTTAAATCACTCCTAATGCGTATTCCGAGATAATTTATGGTATTAACTGCTTCCAGTTGCTGACCTGCTATTTTGTAGCTAAATGATAAAGGATCTATCTTTCTGTGTATTCGCAGCACATTACAGTTGTCTACATGGAGATTCAATTGCCATTCCCTGCACCATGCGTCAATTCGCTGCAGATCGTCCAGCATTTCAGTACAATTTTCCATTGTTACAACCTCTCGATACACCACAGCATCATCTGCAAAAAGCCTCAGTGAACTTCCAATGTCATCCACCAGTCATTTATGTATATTGTGAATAGCAACGGTCCTATGACACTCCCCTGCGGCACGCCTGAAACCACTCTTACTTCGAAAGACTTCTCTCCATTGAGAATGACATGCTGCGTCCTGTTATCTAGGAACTCCTCAATCCAATCACACAATTGGTCTGATAGTCCATATGCTCTTACTTTGTTCATTAAACGACTGTGGGGAACTGTATCGAACGCCTTGCAGCCCTATAATGGCCGTGGAGTAGGGTTGAAATGCCTAAGGGGTGCCGCCGGTGTCGAACTTTGTCAAAAATGTCGTACTTAGTTCTTCGCACTGTGAACTGCCGTTTTAGACCGTGAAATTTGTGGGAATCAGCTCCCCCGGGAAGGAATTCATTGACGCCCTGTATGTCAAGATCTGAGGTCCTTTCGTGTCGGTTTTGAGGGTCGTGGTGTCTGAAAGGTTTTCCTCGGCCACCCATACGGAAAACGTGCAGTTTCAACGCTTGGTGTCGCTGTTCTGACCTCCATCGCAGAGGTGTCGAAAGAAAGGGTGAAATGTGGGAAGACGGATGTGATGACCAGCCTAAGGCGTCATCCGTTCACGGTGGCATTGGACAGAACTGTGGTAACAATATGACGTCATTAAGCTACTTGGAGGTCACCAAAACGTCCGAGCTGTGGCTTATTTTTTGCATGTGTCGACAACTTTCTGTCTGCAACGTCGTCGAGCTCGAGGGTGACGCGGGGAGGTTGTAAGTAGGCTGTTTATGTTTTCTTATTGGCAACGTTACGTAGCGCTCTGTATGAAAATCACTGGCTGTGCGGTGTGCAGTCTATGGCTAGTTTGCATTGTTGTCTGCCATTGTAGTGTTGGGCAGCTGGACGTGAACAGCGCGTAGCATTGCGCAGTTGGAGGTGAGCCGTCAGCAGTGGTGGATGTGGGTAGAGAGATGGCGGAGTTTTGAAATTTGTAACACAGGATGTCATGAACTACTATATATATTATGACTGTTAAGGTAAATACATTGTTTGTTCTCTATTAACATCTTTCAATTGCTAACTATGCCTATCAGTAGTAGGTGCCTTCTGTAGTTTGAATCTTTTATTTAGCTGGCAGTAGTGACGCTCGCTGTATTGCAGTAGCTTGAGTAACGAAGATTTTTGTGAGGTAAGTGATTTGTGAAAGGTACAGGTTAATGTTAGTCAGTGCCATTCCTTTGTAGGGATTTCTGGAAGTCAGATTGCGTTGCGCTAAAAAATATTGTGTGTCAGTTTAAGCTCAGTCCTGTACAATTTTTCAAAGGGGACGTTTCAAGGTGCTACTCTTTCGTACCATTACAGAGAAAGGTTGTACCCAGATTTGAGCCAAATTTCAGACTTACGTGTCGCAATGGGAGGCAGTTACTGGGAATCGAAAAAGTGATCCTTTAATTATGTTGCTCTGACTATACGCAGTTTGTATTTATCTTTCTGTGTTAAACCTTTAACTTGAAATTATATCTCTTAGTGGGTATAATTTACACCTATTTAAGTTTTTTACTGTGGTCAGTGATAATGTGAAAAACTGAAAATAATTATTTTCCCTTGAAAGTTATCTGTTTATGATTTTTCTTAAACTGCTGAGTGAAATTGAACGTAATGTATCTTTGCTTGACCTACAGAATTTTCCCTGACAAACAGAACGCAAAATTTTCCTATTCATTAATTACTCAGAACATTGAAGGATAACGCGATCTGACTGCTTTAAAATTGATGACCTGACTTCAAATAATTAATACAAACGAATGGCCCTGAATTAGTAGAAATCCTAACAATAACCTATACATTTCATAAGTCACTTACCTCACAAAAATCTTCGTTACTCGAACTACTGCAATACAGCGAGCGCCAATACTGCCAGCTAAATAAAAGATTCTTAATACTGATGGTACTAACTACTAATAGGCATAGTTAGCAAATGAAAGATTTTGATGGAGAACAAACAATGTATTTACCTTAATAGTGTAATTTGACGATACCTCTGTCGTGGCTCGCACTAACGGCGTCTGGGACAGTTTAATAAAGGAAGCTATTGAAATAAAAATTGCCGCAAACACCCTGAATAGAGACGGTGGCTTGCAGCTCAGCGCTGCGTGGGATCCAGCGATAACGCCGTTTAAGGACGTACATCGAATGCCGACTCAAAACATGCCCATATATGGCAATGTCACGGGCACCAGTGACGTCACAGCCGGCAGCCCACTGGCAGTCATTCCACTTGACAATGGCCAAGAAGTGCTTGGCCGAAAGCTCGTGTAGTTTTAAGCAATTGACGCGGTTGGGAACCCGAGAACATTTTATTCGACGTTATCGCAGCGAGACTCTGCATTCATGCATGCTCGTTGCCTTAAACTTGGAAATGGCGTGTTCGCGACTGGACGGAAGGGGCGCAGTCGGCGAAAGCGGCCGGCGGCTGCGGGCTGTGGGAGGCGCGGGGCTGGGCGGCGGCAGCGGCGCTGCGGCGACCTCCGCCCCCGGCGTGTCCTCCGCGGTGAAAGCACGGCCGCCGCCCAGGGCGCTCTCCCTGTGGCGAAACCCGGGCCGGGGCGGCCGCGGCAGCAGCGGAGCGCCGGGCCGCGATGCGCTGCGCCGCCCAGGTCGCGGGGCGCTTGCGCAAACACCTCGGCGTGTGCGGGCGCCACCTCGTGGGCAACGGGCCGGCGGGTTGCGCGCAGCCCGTAACGGGGGCACAGGGTGCAGCTGAAACACAGGAGAAATACCCACAGGCTACGAACAGTCCAATTCCAAAGAAGGCGGGGGCCGACGCGTGTGAATATTATCGAACCATCATTTTTAATAAGTCACGATTACAATATCATGACTAGAATTATTTGCAGAACAATAGGAAAACTGCTATTAACCCACATAGGAGAAGTTCATCTGTTAAGGAAACTGTCTACATAGCTGAAGACATTTCCTTATTTACTACGTCGTTTCGGCTACTGTCGGCATCGGCTCAAAACTTATAAATTGTAAAACCGCGTTCAGAATCAGTTTTAATAAACCCTAGCTATATATGCTACACCGTGACTATCTATGCATACCACTAACGTTGCCTGCGTGTATATTTACTCCAGTTTACAATCAGTCATGTCCTCCTTCCCCTTTCCTCTGTAGATCTCCTCCACGCCCACTCTCTATCCAACTCCTCCACCCCCACTCTCTGTCCATCTCCTCTTGCCCGTCTCTCTGTTCATCTCCTCCTCTCACTTTCTCTGTTAATCTGTTCCTCCCCAACTGTACATCTCCTACTTCGTCCTCTGTCAATATCCTTCTCCTCCCTATCTCTATCTAATCCTGTCCCCACTCTCACCTCCTCTTCCTTTTCATCTCCTCTCTTTTCCTTCCTCTGTATCTCCCCCTCTCCACTCTCTTTATTCATCTCCTCTTTCCCCCTTTCCCTGTTCATCTCCTCCACCATTCTCTCTCTGCCTAACTCTTCGTCCCTCTGTCTCTGTCTATCTCCTCCTCTTTCCTACCGCTATCCATTTTCACCTCTCCCCTCTCTCTGTCCATTCACTATCTCCTATCTCTGCCCATCTTCTCTTCCTCCTATCTCTGCCCATGTCCTCCCATACCCCCACTAACCATCCACCTCCTCCCTTCTCTCTCCACGTTATCACGCTCTACCCAATAGCAGGCTGGTGATTCTTACCCCTACAGTATTCCTTCCCAGATCGTAACTAATATGTGCACCTAATTTGATTCAAATCGTTCCATGGATTTGCGTTGAGCTTTTTATCCGTGGCTTTGACCGTATATGAACATCTCAGATATATTTCACATACATTTTACATATTTCATACGTATTTGTACACATATTTATCCTGTATCTCTAGTAAATCTCGCTCTGCAGCTTCATTTTCACGCAGCTCAATGTTTATGACGTCGTATTTCCTGAACTATGAGCTGTACGGTGACGTAATTTTGCAGGTACATCCACGATTATGTGTGGCTACTGTCTGAAGAACATGTTGTGAACAGTGTTAGTATTAAAGAAGTAATTAAGTAAAACGCCATGTATTACGTGGCAGTTTCTCGTGCGTCTCAGTGTTCGTGGCATCATATCCCCTGGTGTAAGTGTCGTACAGTGAGATAGTTTTTCTGATACGTTTAGTGGTATATGTGAATACTGTCTGCAAAATGAGTCACGAATACAGTTAGGTGGAAAGTAGTACTAAATTAAAACGTCATGTGCAGGCTGCTATTCTCCCATGGAGACGATCGTAGAGATGCTGGATGTAGTCCTGTGGAACGGCTTGCCATGCCATTTCCACCTGGCGCCTCAGTTAGACCAGCGTTCGTGCTGGACGTGCCGACCGCGTGAGACGATGCTTCATCCAGTCCCAAACATGCTCAATGGGGGACAGATCCGGAGATCTTGCTGGCCAGGGCAGTTGACTTACACCTTCTAGAGCACGTTGGGTGGCACGGGATACATGCGGACGTGCATTGTCCTGTTGGAACAGCAAGTTCCCTTGCCGGTCTAGGAATGGTAGAACGATGGGTTCGATGACGGTTTGGATGTACCGTGCACTATTCAGTGTCCCCTCGACGATCACCAGTGGTGTACGGCCAGTGTAGGAGATCGCTCCCCACACCATGATGCCGGGTGTTGGCCCTGTGTGCCTCGGTCGTATGCAGTCCTGATTGTGGCGCTCACCTGCACCGCGCCAAACACGCATACGACCATCATTGGCACCAAGGCAGAAGCGACTCTCATTGCTGAAGACGACACGTCTCCATTCGTCCGTCCATTCACGCCTGTCGCGACACCACTGGAGGCGGGCTGCACGATGTTGGGGCGTGAGCGGAAGACGGCCTAACGGTGTGCGGGACCGTAGCCCAGCTTCATGGAGACGGTTGCGAATGGTCCTCGCCGATATCCCAGGAGCAACAGTGTCCCTAATAATCTGGGAAGTGGCGGTGCGGTCCCCTACGGCACTGCGTAGGATCCTACGGTCTTGGCGTGCATCCGTGCGTCGCTGCGGTCCGGTCCCAGGTCGACGGGCACGTGCACCTTCCGCCGACCACTGGCGACAACATCGATGTACTGTGGAGACCTCACGCCCCACATGTTGAGCAATTCGGCGGTACGTCCACCCGGCCTCCCGCATGCCCACTATACGCCCTCGCTCAAAGTCCGTCAACTGCACATACGGTTCACGTCCACGCTGTCGCGGCATGCTACCAGTGTTAAAGACTGCGATGGAGCTCCGTATGCCACGGCAAACTGGCTGACACTGACGGCGGCGGTGCACAAATGCTGCGCAGCTAGCGCCATTCGACGGCCAACACCGCGGTTCCTGGTGTGTCCGCTGTGCCGTGCGTGTGATCATTGCTTGTACAGCCCTCTCGCAGTGTCCGGAGCAAGTATGGTGGGTCTGACACACCGGTGTCAATGTGTTCTTTTTTCCATTTCCAGGAGTGTAGCAAACAATAAATTTCTTTCCTTTCCTCATTTTGTGGCGGTCATCAGCGAAGAATAGTTTCGTACAAGTGTGAAATTATGTGTAACTAAGTGATCTCATTCTCAAGTACTGGATGACTAAAGAATGCAAATTAACGAGTCGTGGGATATACTACTTTATCACCCCACCACCACACTTCCTAGAGGTGCCTGGCTCTTACCCCGACAGCGTTTCTGTTTGGTTGAAATGGGTCCAGTGGTTTAGGAGGAAATGTCGAACTTACATACATACATAAATACGTAAATCCTTTTTTACAATCTGTATGGATTCAGGCTTTCACTGAGCGTTGTGCTACAAGTTATAATTTTTGATCTGACGACTGAAGCGACAGAAACGACTTAATAAATAAATAAATACAGTGCAATCGAACAGTCGCACACATAAAAATGAACATGTCTGTAAACTGGAATTGCACAGCAGTCGTTCGATTAGCCATTGCTGTACAGTACTTCCTGCCATTCGTTCGCATGCACGTGTTGTAATGCATTTGGAGCTGATTAAACAGATGCCGGAATGCCGAACTATTCTACAATAATAAGATTAATCACCCGTTTCTGGGGAAGCGAAGTAGCTGCAGACAAGAAGCGGAAGATTGCTCATTTAAATCGGCGCTGAGCTGGCTGACGTGAGGGATACGATGCTGCGTTCACATTCAGAACGCGTGAAGAGACTAATATCTGTCCGGCCTCAGATGTTGCGAGGTAGTGCTCAGAAGGCGAAGCAGAAGCCAAAATTTCGTCCATATGAGGTTCGTAGTGTTGGGAACTGAGTGCGGCGCAGGAAGAAAAGCATCTAGCTTACTTACTATTCTACACCCTAATCTAGCATAATTTAGAGTCGGCAAGACTCAGCGTAAGCAGGAGTACCTCCGAAGATGTCCAACGTAGCTTTGGACGAAACGTCAGGGATTGAAGAGTTCCATGGACTGCGGCCTTACAACCCAGAAGAATTCTCGGCAGCTGATGATGTATAGGCTTTCCGGTATTTTTTGACATCCATGCAATCTGAGAGCAGACACCTGTTTTTTGGACTGATGAGAGTGTTTTGGTCTAAATGGATAAGTGAATATTCGAAATTCAAGAAGTCGAAAATCAACATGTTTTTCATAAAATCACCAGAAAATTGGAATTCGCTGTGCCGTATCGCCTCGTCGAACGACCCTATTTTCTTTGCAACTAAAATAAACAGTGTTGTTTATCAAGACAGTTTATTTCACTTCTTGAGACAGATAGACGTTATTATCGGTTGCAGCATGAGGGCGGCACTTCAAAAAATGGTTCAAATGGCTCTCAGCACTATGGGACTTAACTTCTAAGGTCATCAGTCCCCTAGAACTTAGAACTACTTAAACCTAACTAACCTAAGGACATCACACACACCCATGCCCGAGGCAGGATTCGAACCTGCGACCGTAGCAGTCCCGCGGTTCCGGACTGCAGCGCCAGAACCGCTAGACCACCGCGGCCGGCGGCGGCACTTGCTAACTATCAAACAAAACAATTCATTTCTTAAGCGAATCCTAAGAAATAGTATGAAAAAGTCGCGCGCAGATTTGAGGTTGAGGTTTGGAAGGGGGGGGGGGTTATGGTACTCTGTTTCTATTTGAGGTGGGAACTTGGTTAAAAAGTTTTTCGTTTAGCCAGGACCGGCTGCCATTTGTATAGCCATCCCGCTATTTGCCTTACTGTAGCGACGTTACAGTGGGGCCTATATTACACAAAAGTTTGAACAGCGAACCGGAGCTAGCACCAAGACAAATTATGCGAATCGATTTATTCCTTTTGCAAAAGATTTTACTGGAGTTGAAATAAAAGCTCAACTAATGGTATCATTTGTATGGGCACCGTCTGGATTTTACTTGTAGAAACAGTCACTCCTCAATAACTCGGTACTGTAGTGAGACTGATGGATCACATTCGGCCCACCGGTATATCGGATCTTGTTGTAAGAAAAGTTTTGACCATTTGCAAAAACCCTCCTTCGTTTGGATCTTACGTGCAAAATACACGTTCTTCTGTACTTTAAACTTGTATGAATTGGTTCAAACTTTGTACGGAGATAGATAAATGAATAAAATTAAAACGAAATTTGTCCAGTAATGTTTATAAGAAGTCGAGATAGCATGATTTAAAATCGAGCAAAATGTAGCACGTAACGTTCTTTCTTCCGTGAGTTGAATATGCGGAAACGGTTTTAAAGTGAATCATATAAATAAAAAATGCGCTATTACGATAAAATTGAAAACACGCTTCTAAAAATCAAGCTTAATGCTGTGTGCAAAAAACACATTAATTTTTTGCGGCCACTTCCAAGAGCTTTTCGTGCATTATGTGAGAGGGGTGGTAGTTTGCTGTGGGATTCAGGCATGAAACAGTTTATAATCAATAACATATATAAGCAGCGTCACAACTGCGACGCATGCCAGATTGAGAACTTTTTCTGCAAAATATACATTTATTAAGACGCTTATTAAATAAATTTCTACATTACAGGAGTAATCACGTCTTTGCGGAAACGACAGATTCAACTACAAATACGATGTATTAAACCTCCTGAAGGTGATGTCGATTAATATATTAAGCGGTTTAATGAAAACACACATCAACATGGCGAACCTGCAGCTCTCACTGCCTAAACTGGGTAATCCAGAGCCTTAGACCAGAGCCCATACTTCACCCTTGGTCGTCAGTCTTGAAGTAAGTCCTTCTCCACTCGGATTAGCAAGCCAAGTGACCGTTCCTGCCGTTCGAAATGGTCCTCCGTCGTCTACCAAGAAAGCGTTTAAAAATGGCCGATTAGGAGGCTTCATCTACCCCACCAGTCTATCTGTCTACTGCCTCTTTCTTAATAATTGCTACTGGCATTATTCTGTTGAGGTAGTTGCGATAACTGCCGAGTTCAAGATGGGAGAACCATACTGCATCGTTCCTCCTTCGTTGTTTCTGTTTATTAGTGATTGAATTACGTTTCCGATCATAGCCTCGTATCCAAAGATAAACTCTAGACGTTTCACTCCGGCTGACATTACTCGAAGCCATGAAGCTCACTGTGGCTACGGTAACGTGTAACCTCCCCCTCACTTATCGACCTTAATGACAGTGAAAAATTAAACCTCGTGCACCTAATGGAAATCTGGGAAAAGCCATCGTCACCGAAGTTAATTTGTCAGTAAATAGGGAGGAAAGGGTTACATCTAAATGAAAGTAAAGATGCAAATGAAATTGGTGAAATTAATTTTGAGAAAATGGTAAATTTAATAAAGAAAGTAAGAGTGCGGTCGTTACCTTAACAATTAATTGGCGTTAATTAGATATTTGAGATTTGGGAAAAATTACGGTCGCCAGTCCTATGGACAACTACTATAATAACTGAAAATGAAAGATTAATGCACATATAATTAGCACTAAAAGCGTGGGAACTGAAGGTTGACACGTGCTGTGTGAAAACTGAATGTTTGTCAGAAGTAATAAATTTCGCTACACTTTGACTTAGTTTAGCAAAAGAATTAATAAAACCGGAAAATTGAAAGTTAATTTAGTGACTGAAATTAATAGTGAACTTTCATTTGAAGCACTACGAAATTCAATAAAATGAGGTTAGTCTTGGGCTACTTCAACAATCATTTCAAAAGCTACTTGAATCTACTGAATTTAGAAATAAGAGATCTAACTTTGAACTTGAATTAAATGATTCTGAACAATTACCAATAGTAAAATTTAGTACGTACCAAGCTGAGCTGCAGTCACAGGTAAGCTAAAATATGGTAACAGAACTCGCACTCTTAATTTCTGCTTGTGTAATCTAAATATTGTAGCCAGCTATGAATACTTTAACTGAACTTTGAAATCAAAGCAGTGAAATGGAATGATATTACTTTAATGCTGGCGTTTGAATTTCAACGACACTCGGGATCATTTCGGAAAAGGAAGGGACCCTGCTTGGTAATGCAATTGGGACAATGAGCAATAAAGGTTCATGCTAAGTTGCTGTAATTTTGAGGCAATTTTTAAAAGCTGAGGTCTGCCATAAAGTTCTAAAACTTTACGTGCTTTTAGTCTCCCTTGTTGGTTGATTGAAGGTTTGCGCTCGTCGATCGGGGAGGTGGCGACAGTCACTCATTGTCGGCCGTCACTGTTGCAGAAGCTGGATGTTGGCGCGCCTTCTTCTGGACACGGTCACCAGGCGAAGCCGGCTCTTGATGTGCGCCAGCTAATGCTTCCCGTCCGCGACACCGTGTCAGAAACTATCATAGCAAGTCGAGCGCAATTACATGCTGCCAAACCCCGAAAGCGCGGCAACTCGCGGGAGCGTCACACAACACACCTGCTCCACCGCCCTACCCCAGCCAGACTCTCTCTGCCCGCCCTCCACGCGGCAGAGTTAACCCTGCCAAAGATCCTAGACACTTTGGTTCTCCACACAACCTATCGATGTAATCGTTCGATAGCATAGTTTTCCCTAGGCAAGACCCAGCGTAAAAATACAAATAATATTTATAAAACAAACCAATTATACATCGACATAAATGCATAAATATAAAGGGTGTTACAAAAAGGTACGGTCAAACTTTCAGGAAACATTCCTCACACACAAAGAAAGAAAATATGTTATGTGGACATGTGTCCGGAAATGCTTACTTTCCATGTTAGAGCTCATTTTATTACTTCTCTTCAAATCACATTAATCATGGAATGGAAACACACATATGCACTGAAATGAGGATTGACACATTCTTGGATGAACCATTCGCAGAAGTGTAGCCGTAGAGGCCAGTCAGCTGCTGATAGTGCCTGCACACGCTGTACGTGGTACGGAAACAACTGGTTCTCTGGTAGCACTCTCCATACAGTGACGTGGTCAACGTTACCTTGTACAGTAGCAACTTGTCTGACGCTGACATAAGGGTTATCGTCAACTGCACGAAGAATTGCCTCGTCCATTGCAGGTGTCGTCGTTCTAGGTCTTCCCCAGTCGCGAGTCATAGGCTGGAATGTTCCGTGCTCCCTAAGACGCCGGTCAATTGCTTCGAACGTCTTCCTGTCGGGACACCTTCGTTCTGGAAATCTGTCTCGATACAAACGTACCGCCCCACGGCTATTGCCCCGTGCTAATCCATACATCAAATGGGCATCTGCCATCTCCGCATTGTAAACACTAACCTGTTGATGCTACGTACTGATGTGCTTGATGCTAGTACTGTAGAGCAATGAGTCGCATGTCAACACAAGCAACGAAGTCAACATTACCTTCCTTCAATTGGGCCAACTGGCGGTGAATCGAGGAAGTACAGTACATACTGACGAAACTAAAATGAGCTTTAACATGGAAATTAAGCGTTTCCGGACACATGTCCACATAACATCTTTTCTTTATTTGTGTGTGAGGAATGTTTCCTGAAAGTTTGGCCGTACCTTTTTGTAACACCCTGTATATATAGAAATAGTAAAACAATTACAATATATAAAGACACAGAAATGTCATATCTGCAGGTAACAAAAAAAGGAAAAATTTATAGTACAATAGATGGAAACAGGAGGATATGCATTTCCGGCGCTACAAACGTTACAAATGTGTCAGCGGCCGCCGGCCGGCCTCATACCACCCCCTGCTGCAAGAGACTGTTGCAGCCACTTTAGAGGTCTCCGACTCAGGTCCTCTGACAGAACATACAGGGTGATTCAAAAAGAATACCACAACTTTAGGAATTTAAAACTCTGCAACGACAAAAGGCAGCGCTAAGCAGTATCTGTCGGCGAATTAAGGGAGCTATAAAGTTTCATTTAGTTGTACATTTGTTCGCTTGAGGCGCTGTTGACTAGGCGTCAGCGTCAGTTGATGCTAAGATGGCGACCGCTCAACAGAAAGGCCATCATTCCGATAGACTTAAGCCTAATGTCTGTATATGGGGCACTGAGAATCCGCGGGAAACAACTCAGTATGAATGTGACTCGCCTAAGGTGAACGTTTTCTGTTCCATTTCAGCCAATAAAGTTTTTGGTCCCCTTTTCTTCGAAGGTGCTACTGTAACTGGACTACAGTATCTGGAGATGTTAGAGAATTGGCTGTTCCCTCAGCGCGAACAAGAAGCACAACAATTCATATTTCAGCAGGATGGAGCGCCACCACATTGGCACTTATCTGTCCGTAACTACCTGAACGTCAACTACCCGAGGCGATGGATCGGCCGCCAGGCAGCCCGTGACAGAGCACTTCATCACTGGCCTCCAAGAAGCCCTGATCTTACCCCCTGCGATTTTTTCTTATGGGGGTATGTTAAGGATATGGTGTTTCGGCCGCCTCTCCCAGCCACCATTGATGATTTGAAACGAGAAATAACAGCAGCTATCCAAACTGTTACGCCTGATATGCTTCAGAGAGTGTGGAACGAGTTGGAGTATCGGGTTGATATTGCTCGAGTGTCTGGAGGGGGCCATATTGAACATCTCTGAACTTGTTTTTGATTGAAAAAAAACCTTTTTAAATACTCTTTGTAATGATGTATAACAGAAGGTTATATTATGTTTCTTTCATTAAATACACATTTTTAAAGTTGTGGTATTCTTTTTGAATCACCCTGTAATATCCAGTACTGCGAACGTGACCCTTACATTTGATTACTGTGTAACACGTCACAACACCAACACTGCGGACACTGTTAGGCACAATGGTCGCAGAGGCGTCAGTGAATTAAGTCTAACCCCTACCGTCATATAGTGTGAATTATTTCCTCTTAACGACTCTTGTAAGACGTCATAAAGATCTGCAGCTTCATCAGGGTGCGTCGTAGTAGGAGGTAAAGCTGTACTACTTTCAAGGAATCTATTTTTCGCAGGTAACTGAGGGTTGTGACTGAATCCAGTGACGTACCAGAGGCAGCATTGAGGTGCGTAGTATTTCCAAGCAATATATTTTTCACAGATTATTGAGGGTTGTGAGTGAATGCAATGATGTATTAGAGGCCGTGCATTCGAACGTTATAGAGCATTTTCATTTGTGTGCGAACTGCTTTAAGCTTTACTTATTTAAGTAGAGCGTCCGCTGTTAGTCAGAGGAGAGTGTTGCACCTTGGAACACTTTTCAGACCTAGCCAGACATGCGATAGAAGTCTATATTTTCTTAAAGCGTTTTAAAAGATAGCATGCACTTTATGTGTGCGGAAGACTTTTTATGAAATTACATAAATTATTTCGGACAGGTAAGGTTTTTCCATCTACATCAAAATCTACATCTACGTGATTAATCTGCAATCCACAATTAAGTGGCTGGCAGAGGGTACATCCAACCACCTTCAAGCTGCTTCTCTATCGTTACACTCTCCTGCGTCATGCGGGAAAAACGAACACTTACATCTTTCCGTGCGATCTTGGATTTATCTTATTTTATTATGATGATCATTTCTCCCCGTGGGCGCCAACAAAATTGTTTCACACTTTCAGGAGAGTGTTGGTGACTGAAATTTCATAAGAACGCCCTGCCGCAGCGAAAAGGGATTTAATGATTGTCACCCCCTATTCGTATATCGTATCCGCGGCATTCTCTCCCTTATTTCACGATATTATGAAACCAACTGCCCTTCTCTGGATTTTATCGATGTTCTCCTTCAATCCTATCTGATGCACATTACACAGGAACACTTCAGAAAAGGGCGGTCAAGCGTAGTTTAAGCAGTCTCTTTAGTAGACCTGATATGTTTTTTAAGTGTTCTGCCAGTTAATCGCAGTTTTTGGTTTGCTTTCCACACAACTATATCTACATGATAGTTCCAATTTAAGTGTGAAATTTACATTTAATGTGAAAAACTATTCCAAGGTACAAGATGGTCATGTACCTAGGAACAAAATTCTTTACAAATTTAAAAGTGTTGCAATCGAGAAAATCTTGTCAATACTGTATTTAACAATCTACCTGTTACATTGTTACTCTACTACATACCAGTAGTCAGTAAATGAAATCAAATTAAGAAGAAGTACTATCAACAACCAATTATACGTTAAAAACAGTTTGAGATTCAACCTAACACAAACGTCAATTTCGAGAAAATTGTTAAGACATTAAAGATCAGTCCTTTCGGAAATATTTAGTGTCAAATGGTAAAAAGACCTTCCGTTTCAAGGTACAAGATGGTGCACGACTGAAGAAGAATGGCTGAAACATTTATATGCTATGCAACTACAAAATTTTACTCAACGTAATACTCTGGGACAAAAAAAACGAATTAGTAATATCCAAAAATAGCTTTAATGTATTCTACAACACTTAAATACAATCTAAGACAAAAAACCGACGCACCACGAAGTAATTACCCACATGTGACGCAAATCGGTAGATGTGATGTACATATACAGGTAAAAATGATTACGATTTCACAAAAAAATGGACGATTTATCGAAGAGAAAGAGCTTCACGAACTGAGCAAGTCAGTAACGCGTTCGTCCATCTCTGGTTCTTATACAAGCAATTATTTGGTCTGGAGTGGGGTAGAATTGTCTTCAGCAATGATTCCCGCTTTGATCTGAGACTCGATTACCAGCGCATATGTGTCCGGAGAAGCCCTGGGCAGCAGTGGGATACCAACCTGTCACCCACCATACGGCGCGACAGCCAGGACTTGTGGTCTGGGATGCCACTTCTTTCCGTAGAAGGTCCTCTCTGGTTGCCACCCGCGATACCCTTACAGCTCAGCGGTATTCGGCTATATTCTACGCACCGTTCTGTTGTCCATCATTGCAAGCCATCCAGGACTTACATTTTAGCATGATAATGCACGCCCTTACACGGCAAGAGTTTTTACTATTTCTCTTCGTGCTTGCCAAACCGCAGCTTGGTCAACAAGTTTGCAGGATCTCTTTCCAACTGGGAACGTTTGGAGCACTGTGGCCAGGGCCCTCCAACCAGTTCGGGATTCTGACGATCTAACGCGCCACTCGGACAGGATTTGGCACGACGTCCCTCGGGAGGACATATCACAACCCTGTCAGTCAATGCCCAGTCGACTATTTACTTGCGAAAGGGCCAGAGGTGGACCAACGCGCTACTGACTTTCTCAGTTTCGGAAGCTCTCTGTCATCCAATTTTTCTGAAATTGTAGTCCTTTGGCCGGCCGGAGTGGCCGAGCGGTTCTAGACGCTCCAGTCTGGAACCGCGCGACCACTACGGTCGCAGGTTCGAATCCTACCTCAGGCATGTATGTGTGTGATATTCTTAGGTTAGTTAGGTTCAAGTAGTTGTTGTGTGCGTACTGTAAGACCTTCGGTACACACACCATCAGATTATTTGACTTGTCGCTCTAACGAAGTAGGCGAGTGTCAGCAATATGTCTCGTGGTCTTATTGTGGCGTGTTTATCTTCTGCCATTAGGTCAGACGATAGAAATGCCACTTGCACGCTTAGAGTAGCAGATTGACGGTGACCAACTTTAAACAGAACTTGATTAATTTTCACAACATTTATTAAAATAATAACAAGCATAAAATTACTTAACTTGGTTCTGGATGCTACTTACAATTGAAAATCTGAAGTTCCCTTGGTATTGGTACGTTAATCTTATTCTCACATATCTCTGATACTTGACAAAAGTGTCTATACATTTATCTTCATGGCTATGTACAGGAATATGGTAATCTTATTAGGCACAGACTGAAACTTGACTATATACTGGTACAGACAAATGCAGACTGGTATAAACTGGTGCAGACAAATGCAGAGTGGTGCAGACAAATGCATACTGACTAATCGGAGGTCTGTACACTCATTATAATACCTCACGCGTTCATGTATCACTGCGTGAGTGTGACCCGCGAGGAGAAAACGTTCTACGTTAGCAGCAATCTCATTGTCTAGGTCACATATTAATACGCGGATCAGCGGAAGCAGAATTTGGTCCATCTCTAAGGCAGTGCCATCTCGTAGTGCGGAGACGGATGAGCGCTGCGCCTGCGCTGTTGTGCTTAGCGGGGCGCGCTCTAGTGGGAAAGTTGTGTACGCGCTGACTACGCGGAACTATGTACACAACAGTAGTTCTAAGTTCTAGGGGACTGATGACCTCAGCAGTTAAGTCCCATAGTGCTCAGAGCCATTTGAACCATTTTTTTTTTGTAATCCTTTGTTTGTCTGTACATGTCCCTCACATCTACCGGTTTCCGGATAATTCTTACGTGATGCATCTTTTTTTTGTCCTAGTATTTACAAACCCTGTGCAAAACATATGCAACTTCATGCCTCACAACAACAAAAAGCTGCACGTTCCTTCACTTGACTCTAAAATCAATCATGATGTATCATGTATTGTTAGGTACACTAACCTCCAAGCACAACAATCTCCCCTTCTGATAGTTTGTAAGCCTTCCTGCATTTCATAATGATAGCGTTTACCGTCTCCAGAGAGTCAAACACATTGTCTGTAAAGTTGCGTGTGTGCGCAGTGAACAGTACTGGTCCGCGTCAGACGTGTTCGAGGTACACAGTACGCAGCAAACGGGATACTCTACCATATTCTAAAACATTTGCGGCAGTGTCAACGTACTTTATTTACATACATGTCAATTTTAGACTTAAGAAAATAACCAACTCTATCAACTCTATGATTAAAGAGTTTAGAGATTATATTTGTTAGCAGTGACGGGAGAGATGTGTCCGATAGAGCTGGTGCTCGTTCCTTGATGACCTCAGTGTCTCACGTGTCTACCGCACCATGCTTTTCAGCTATCGTTTCAGCACTCTGCTGAGTCTCGATATCCTCAAGGCACGACAGAAAATCTGAGCGACTACTACATCGTATGCTAATTGCTTCTTGTATATTGAGATTCATTTACACTTTGTTATTTAAAAGACATTGTGTAACATATCCCTCCCGGCAGCTATTGTGGAAGACAGAGTCGGTTTCCGGTATCTCGGGGAATGGGCCTGTTGGTGATGAGTTGGTCTGGCGAAATCCTCCTAAATGCGTTCTGGTCAGGGTCCAGTATCCTGGCAGGATGAAAGATTTCCAAGCGATAGCAGGTGTTTTCCCGCATCTGTTGGAAATAAAGCTGCGAAAAGGCCTGACAGATGGCACTACTTTGCAGACAAGTTTTATCATTGTGAGTAGCAAATAGCCAACGAAATTTTCTACATTTTACACAATAATTTATTAAGGCAAGAATGCTTAATTCAGATTATCGATTTCGGCAAGTGACTATCATGTTCAGATGTGATTATTCCATTGACAACTTTGTCGTGATATAACGATTCAGTTATGCACTCTCAACATCATGAAGTCGTCTAAAATATGTAGACGACTTCATTACATTCAGACTGCGTAACTGGAATTGCCATACATCGTCACGAAGGTGCTAGTGAACTAATCATATCTGAAGATGGAATTCCGTTGTTGAAACCGGTCATACAGACACTGGAATTATCAACGATTTTGGCATAAATTTTAATATAAACATTTATAAGTTCACATAATTCTGTTTGCCAGAATGTCAGATCTTCAAAAATGCCTTCATTTTGCTGCTGACTTTGACTGACTGAAAAGCCTGTATGCAAAACAATTTCCATGGAGTTTCTGGGAGCTCGCAAATTCGATTGGTAACTGAACAGCACATTCGGATGCAGTAAGAAGCGAATCGTGATTCCTTTGGGGTGGAGGTGAAGTTCGAAGAGTGTGGTATGTATTGCGTGGTGGGTCATCAGTCGTCAGCGTTCACTCAGAGGGGGTGAGTGCTCCTCAGTGCTCAATAAAATTGTTCTGCCTGCGGAAAGCCTTAACAGAAGCAGCATGTGCGTTCCCATACGAAGTCTTGGAATTCCACTGAAGCTACTGGTTTTCCGATTGTACAGGCGACTGTTGCGCTTCAGTGAGCGAGCAAGCATTCTGTACGAAGAGTCCACATACCAAAGCGCTGAGCCGTTAACCAGCTGGCGGTTGTGTCTTATGAATATCACGGGTTCGGCGACGTCTTACAGCAGACAATACAATACTCTTGTTTCATGGACTTTGGTATCTTTCGACCAGTTGGCTTCAAACTATATTCGTCTTTGATATTACGAGTTGCATATTTACGTATATATTAGTGCTGTATAGAGCAGTGACAGTTAAGTCAGTCTCGTGGGTTTGTGACTCTTGTTTATAGGGCACTTAATAATGTATCAGTGCAGAAGATTAATCCATGTCTGCCGTTAACACTGGACTCGCATTCGGGAGGACGACGGTTCAATCCCGCGTCCGGCCATCCTGATTTAGGTTTTCCGTGATTTCCCTAAATCGCTCCAGGCAAATGCCGGGATGGTTCCTTTGAAAGCGCGCGGCCGAATTCCTTCCCCGTCCTTCCCTAATCCGATGAGACCGATGACCTCGCAGTTTGGTCTCTTCCCCCAAAA
This sequence comes from Schistocerca cancellata, assembly GCF_023864275.1. Taxonomy (NCBI): domain Eukaryota; kingdom Metazoa; phylum Arthropoda; class Insecta; order Orthoptera; family Acrididae; genus Schistocerca; species Schistocerca cancellata. The sequence continues at coordinate 600,967,400 of NC_064631.1, read as the reverse complement.
CCAACCAACTCTGCCGTTAAACATTTCCGAGGAAATCTGAGGAGCAATACGCCGCGTAATTTGTCTCGAGCACCACGGCCGTGAGTGGAACCTCATGTACTATCACGAAAGTTCTAAGGTCAAGATGGAAGAAACATTTCACTTGCTCACTGTATTTGGAATAATTATTAAATATAGATGCGTTAAACCACTCGTGAAGGAAGATATGGTGTGCTTGTAACGGATTGTAGCAAGAAGCGGGGCAAATATGCCTGAAAATCACTTTTACGTATCGGGTCATTGACCGCGGGGGGGGGGGGGGTTGGGGGGGAGGGGAGGGGAGGGGAGAGAGAGAGAGAGAGAGAGAGAGAGAGAGAGAGAGAGAGTCATATGTACTTAACTCGAACACTGTACTACAAGTATATGAGCTGACACTATATTTCCACTTTGGCTATTTTTCTGGTGTACACCAGTAAGTGTGAAATGTGGAGAAAGCACAGGTACAGAACAGGAGGACATATAAAGCATTAGAAGTAATGAATCTATACGGGTGCTTTATATCGTGCATCATACGTCAGAGAAAAAAACAGTTCCCGCTGGGCAACCATTGAACAGTATCAGTGTACGGTTGTTACCGCTATTTTCTTAGCCGATCCTAATTATTAGCAAGTGATCCACGTTGCAATAACGAACGTAGTGAAAGGAAATATTCTCCTAGACAAATAGAAAAGTGAAGGAACATTTCAGTTAACTTCGACATAACACAACGACTGAATAATAACAGTGAAGCAGTGAAGCTAGGTGCATGACTGTTAATAGTGACCCCAGGGGAAGACTGCAAATGAGCAACCTGCCCGTGGCCCTGAGGACGTGTGCACGGCAGGCGGGCGAAACGCATTACTCGCCGCCTGCAAATGAGCCGGCGGCGACTGGGATGAAGAACTGCCGCTGCGGAGGCGGTAATTAAATGAGGTCCCGTGGGCCGCGGAGGCGGAAGCGGGGGTGGGCCACGTTCTGCCCGCCACGCGCCATCCGTCAGGCGGACAGCAGCCAGCAGGCGCGCCCGCTACGACTCGCATTTCGCGGCGGCCGCCATCCTTACCGCTTAATGAGGACCTCTTCACTGATTTCACTTCAGGGATGGCGGTTATCACAGAAACAACCCGTTTTATGTTAAATCTTTTTTCTTTTTTGGAAACAAGTTTAACCTGAGTGCTAAAACCTTTTCTGAAATAACAGATTTTCGTGTTTTTATTCCTTTTATTTCCTGTAATAAACGTAGAAATCGAACAAAGACTGAAAAATTTTGACTCTGTTAGTTTCATGATACGTAGAAGCAAAATAAGAAACCTTAATCCGTCCATCGTTCGCAGCTTTACTCGAAAAGTGATAAGTGGTTGAAGACTACAAAAAGTCAGTAGTATTCTCCTGTTCATTCTAATTTTTTTGAAACTCTGGTCAAAAATCGTGTTGTAGTCGGGGATCACACACAACTATTTGTGCGCTACGAATAGTGAATAGTAAAAGTGGAAAACTGAGCTCGAAGAACTCTGTTATTTGTAATACCAGGGTAACCCCAAAAGTAAGATCTCCTAATTTTTTTATAAGTACATAGACCTATTTATTTCTACAATGGTTTACATCAGTTTACAGCTTGAACATTTAGCTATTTTTCGACATAATCACCATTTCTGTCGATACATTGTTGTAGACACTGTGATAGTTTCTGTATGCCCATGTCATACCAGCTCGCCGCCATGCTGTTCTTTCACCTCGTCGTCGGAGATGAATCGCTTTCCGGCCAAATGTTCTTTTAACCTAGGGAACAGGTGATAGTCACTGGGCGCCAAGTCAGGACTATAGGGTGGGTGAGTGATTATGTTCCACTGAAACTGTTGAAGGATGGCAACGGTTTGCTGAGCGATGTGTGGGCGAGCGTTGACATGGAGAATGTGTACGCCCTTGCTCAACATTCTCTTCTCCGGTTCTGAATTGCCCCTTTGAGTTTTTTCAGAGTCTCACAGTAACTGTCAGCGTTAATTGTGGTACCAGTGGGCATAAAGTCGACCAACAATACTCCTTTCCGATTCCCGAAGAACGGTTGTCATGATTTTACCGGCAGACTGTGTTTGTTTGAATTTCCGCAGCTTTGGCGAAGAAGGATGCCGCCACTGGCATGATTGTTGCTTGGTCTCAGGTATAAAGTGGTATGCCCAGGTTTCGTCACCCGTGACAACTGAGTCCAGAAAGTTGTCCTGTTCGGCTGCACGGCGGTGAAGAAATGCGCGGGAAGCATCAACTCGTTGCCGTATGTGGTCCTCATTCAGCATGCGTGGCACCCATCTTTCGCACACCTTCCGATAGTTCAATGTTTCCGTTAAAATTCTGTGAGCGGTGCTTCGGGAAACCTCAGGAACCAACGTGCAGAGATCATGCAGGGTGATCCGCCGATCTTCACTCATGCTTTGCTCAACACTGTCTCCTCAGAAACTGACGGTCTCCCGCTCCTTTGTTCGTCGTGAATTTCGGTCCGACCAACTACAAACTCTCAACACCACTTATGAACATTTTTGACATGCATGCCCGACTCACCATACACTTCCTTCAATTGGCGATGGATTTCAATCGGCGCAGTGCCCTTTGCGTTGAAAAACCGAATAACTGCGCGCAATTCTCACTTGGCGTTTAACATCGAAGAGGAGCTCCATTCTCAACGGCTGCCAAGCCAATACTGAGCGCCTCAGCGCGGCATGCGGATGTTTACACACAGCGCGTGAAGCACTCTTCGTAACAGTGTGACCAACTGCCACACAGAGTTCTGTACTTGTAAAAAAATAGGAGACCTTACTTTTGGGATTGCCCTCGTAATTTGTCCGTTTTCAAGGGCTACAAGCAGATAAAGGCATAAGATCTAGACACAGGCAGCAGATCAGGCACTTTCTATTTTTGTTGTGAATGAACTGTTGTTTAATTTCTAATTTATTACTTTACCATAATTTCTATTTTTGTTGTATACTATGAATGAATTGTTGTTAAATTTCTAATTTATTACTTTACCATGATTTCCTCCCTCTTTTATTATTTCATACAACCTCCAGACAAATATTTAATCTTTTAAAGTATATGAAGCATTGCACTTCACTGCTCTGTCAGTTCATAAAAATATTTCCAGACTAGGGTTGGCGCCGTTTTGCAATCAACGGATTCCCGGCGACGACAGCGAGAAACTATCATACAGACCAGGCGGTGACAAGTGTTGCACACCACACGTTGACAGACGTACCTTAGGCCACGACACTCGGCAACAGGGACGTCATTGTCTCAGCAGTGCTGTACCAATTCTTCTGCCTTGTGTTTGTTGTTCGTTTCTGTCGGTATTGCTATTAAAACAACACTGATCGGTTTTTCCCATTTTCTATAATAACGCAATATTTATGAATAAAAATTGCTTCTATTTTAAAAAATGTTTATTTAAAAATGATAAATTTTATCATCACTGCCATGGCTGATTGTCATTTCGGTTTTCTTTACTCAGTTATTAGTTAAAAAAAACCTGTTACACCGGTTATTCAGAGCTAGAATACCGGTATCGGTCTCAGCCTTTCGGTTTTTCCCGTCCCTGGTTCACTTTACACATCCGTTTTTATGAAAGATCCTCACCTAATGCGTGTTCCATATCGTGATGTGATGCAAGTTTGCAGAGTAGTTGTACGTGGGTCGTCAGCTTGTACCCTTACCAGCAAGCTGCGTGTCTGAGCAAACATGTGTTCAGGGAGTAGCAGCATAGCCGTGCCTTGGCAGCCACTAACTAAGTAATGAAGGAAGTTGGGGATTAACGTCCCGTCGACATCAGAGTCATTAGAGTCAGAGTACAAGCAGGGATTGCCTCAAGGATGGGGAAGGAAATCGGCCGTGCCCTTTCAAATGAACTATCTCCGCAGTTGTCTGGAGCGATTTAGGAAAATTACGGAAAACCTAAATCTGGATGGCCGGATGCAGGTTTAAACCGTTGTTCTCCCGAATGGATCACTTACTAGGGCGAGCACGTAGTTATTGCTGGCGCTATGTCTGAACCTACGTCTGCAACTACAACCATAATCCGCGAACCATTCTGAAGTTCCTAACAGAGGGTACGTTCCGTTGTACCACTTTTTAGGGTCTCGTCTCCTTCCATTCACCAGTCAAGTGTTGGGAGACTGACTGCTCAAATCCCTCCTGTGCTCTCTGTAATTATTGTACAGTCGTTAAATGTTTGAAGTAAAAGAATTTTATAGCTACCAGCAGTACACATTGAACTCTATTCTTCAGCGGTTATGGTTTATAAGGCCATAGTCACTGGAACTGTTTTCCTTCCAGCGATGAAGGCTCTAAAAACTGAAACCGGTGAAGAATAAAGTTGAATGTGTACACCTGATTGCTATAAAAATGCGTTTCTTCAGACACTCTTATTCTCGTCGTCTCGGTCCGTACAGGAGCTATACTTACGAGATTGTGTGTTCGTAAATTCCTCACTTACAGGCAGTTCTTGAAACACTGTAAGGAGGGTTCTTCGAGGCAGCTAACATTCCCGTGACGCACTACTGTGGGTCAAATGGAATTGTTCTGCCCTTTTTCTATGTGCTCAATATCCCATGTTATTCATTCTCTTTCGTGTGGGTACCACACATTTGAGTGCACATTCTAGGGTGGGTGAAACGCGTGTTTTTCTAGACTGATTACACTTTGCCAATATCCTGCAATGAACAGAAGTCTGCCCCTTGCTTGACTTAAGAATGATCTCATATATCAATCCATTTCATATCGCCGTAAATTATTACAAACAGTTTAGTTTGGATGAGTTAACTGTCCACAGTTGTGACTCATTGATATACTCATAGAATTCTACTTTTCTGCTTTTCATGACACACACAGTTTTACATTTCTGACCAAGTAAAGCAAGTTGCCAATCATTGCACCACTTTGAAATCTGATGTAGACCCGTCTGATTATCTGTGCAGCTTTTTTCAGTTAGTACTCCATCACAAATAGCTGTATGATTTTCACTTAGCCTGTCAAGTCATTAACATACAACATCAACAGCAAGAATCTCAGTCCGCCTTCCTGGGACGCGCCTGCATCTGTTAAGATTTTGAAGATGGCTATTCTTCAGCAACGGTGGATGCATTGGTTGGATTGGAAATAACAGCAAGCTAGTTGCAAAACACAGGTTTATTGAACTTTGACCATGCTTTCGACAGTTTTAAAATTATTTCTCTCTAAAGGTATTGTACATGGAATAAGATATTATTGATATCCAACATTGGAGTCGTTAACTCTGTCTAGTACATGTGCCTGGATGAGACGCACATGTACTAGACACAGTCAACGACCCCCACGTTGGATATAGGTACGTAGAATACCTTCTGAAGAAGACAGTTTTAAAACTATCGAAATTATGGTCAAGGTTTAATAACCCTGTATTTTGCAACTGTTTGTTTGTTATTTCCAGTCCAGTGAAGCTTCTCCATCTGTGTCACCTTCTTCCGCATCTCTGTGACAGTGACGACCCTCCACAACGTCGCGTCCGTTTCTACAGCTACTGTAAGGCGCTCGCCTGATTGCATAGTGCATATTTCAGTTTATAACATTGTCTCTCACAATTACTCTACATCAAATCGTATCACTGCAGTGCTACGTTATATAGTGCTAAATGCAGCACTAAAACATATCTTAAGAGTTATTAATCTTTGTTCTTAATTACAGCGTGATCGTTCAAATTGTGAGAATATTTTCTCCACAAGATGATAACCTACGCCACACCGTTTGAGTGTTTTTCACTCAAATATACGACCATTCTTTTACTGTCATCTTTTCCTAGAAATTTAATTGTTACTGTTGATGAAAATACCGATTCTGTGTATTTTCTGCCCTTTCCATTTTTTGCAAATCCGTTATTGTGTTCTCAGCCTTAAAACTTGGGGCTAATTTGATGTAAATTCAACTCCAAACTCTTGCCACCCATTTGTTCCATTTCAACAAGAATTCTAAATTCGCTACATCAATGACCTGCCTTATAGTAAAAGTCTATTTACACCTAGTCTTCCCTTCCACTAGCCCTTCAACTACAGTTTTCTGCGACGATTCCTGTTGTAATTGAATTTTTTTTCTCGTTTGCTGCTTGCAAGACATCTTCATTTTGATCCTCCTCCTTCGATAATACCACATTTCAGAGGCATCTAATTTAAATAAGGTTGGTGCATCAAACGAGGCCTGGTGTCAAATGATGTACTCTGCTCGTAGTTCTGATAGTAAGAGCGTGACCTTGGAAGATGGCAGAAATCATTGAACCTTATGCTAATAATTAGTGGACGGTGCTAGTAAAGCGTTTCAGCTGTGATTCATTTCCCTCCTCTCTGTGTTGCTTCTTTTGAGTGGCATGGTTGATCAGCTACCGCAGGGCATGACTTTTTCAAATGTATGGAGTAATTTTTAAGTAAAATGCTACGTGTCATACATCCCTGGAAAACTCTTTGAAATGTGCAACTAAATCTGCGAAATTATTAGTACTATGGAAGTAGTCAATAATTGAACTAGAAAACCTAGGAAGTCTCTTAAGACCTGGGTTTTAGATATGCTATTCATGACGTGCAAAGAATATTTTCATGGAGAATTTGTGGGATCATGTTACAAAGATGATGAAGCTATTATCTGTCATGATTCTGAGGATGACCTACAATTTGACAACTGATCATTTCATAATCAGTGCAACAAAAATTTTCCTACTTTATTTTGTATCTGCTTTGATTCCTTCAGTTTTCCTTTTTTTTAATGCCAAGGAATAATGTGCTCATGAGCACTGCTAATTTTGTACTAAAATAAGTCTTTTATAATTAGATTATTTCGTTGCAATAATACAAAAACTTTTAACCAGTCGTCTTTCGTTTTCTACTTCTATAACAATTTTAGAACGTGGGCCTCACAGAGTGCACCCACTGAGACTTACTAAGTGTACCCACTAAGCCTTATTTGCTGCTACGGTCGCAGGTTCGAATCCTGCCTCGGGCATGGATGTGCGTGATGTCCTTAGGTTAGTTAGGTTTAATTAGTTCTAAGTTCTAGGCGACTGATGACCTCAGAAGTTAAGTCGCATAGTGTTCAGAGCCATTTTTTCCCTACCAGAGCAGTATTCTGCAGTTGATAAGGTAGTGAATACATATTCGCTAGGAGCAAGCCTCAAATTCCCCTCCACTATTTCTGGTGTAGGTTTCACGAGATTTTCAGAAAATACATGCGACCGGTAGTATCTTCAGCAAGGGCCCGACCGGCCACGTCCACTGTATTTGTTCATTCATCTACTGCTCCGTCTTTAAGGACACGTACGTCGACAGAGTATTAAATTAGAGTCTCTCTTCTTTGCTTAGGATATCGCAAGGGACACGTCGAGAACCCTGATGATAAGTTGTACGGCTCATTATTTCGAGGTATCGCCTTCAAATGCACCGAAGGATAACGTGTTTTGAATTATGTTGTTGGGAACACGGAGCCAGAAGAACCGGTCTATTCAATACGTAACAATCTATCAGAAATGCCTAGCTTTATGAAGTGGCCTGTTAGTTCTTTAGATAACCAGAAAGTATTCTCAATATGTAGCTCATAGATAGACTTTACAGATTTGCAGGAACTCCAATTAACGTTGCAATCTGGAGTCTGCGAGCGCCACTGCGTCACTGCAGGAATGCGGAGACACGCAGTGCAGTGCGTCAGACCTATCATGTCGGCTGAGGGGTTTTCAAACTGCGGAACTAATTGACGTTTGCAACTACGATTAAAGTTCGCTGTTTGATTAACTGCTTACCTGGTACTCAAAAACAAGCCCAATATTTTGCGGTGATGTATAAACCAGAGTGTATCGAATCATTTTTCTTTTAGGAAACCCGGGCAATAGAAGTATGGTTGATCGAGACAACTTGTCAGGTCTATTGGGAATATGAAACGAGAAATGTATCACACTCTTTGTCTTACGGTGTACAATTCTGTAGCGTTAGGAGGGCTGCCTCTCTAAGATTTGCATACCAAGGAGCTGAGCTGTGACGGTCGTATACCGTGATCGATAAACCCCTGTCCACAATATGTAGCCTTACTTGGTATTCATTCAACATTCCATTACAAATTGTGCGTAATATTTACACATTTTAATACATTATGATTAACTAAAGTGCATGTTAGTAACAGAATGCTAAACGGCAAAACTGTAATTATATTATTTCGCTTTTCAGCAAAAGCTTTGTCTCTGTAGACAGAGAAAAAATAAAATAAACCCCCAGAGAACTTGGTGCTCCAAAAAACATAACTCGTGGCAGCTTAACGAAAAGAAAAGAATTATGTAAAATAGGAGATCGTCCTCACTGTTTGACCATTGGTTATAAAAAAATTCCAAAGGTCCGTAAGTCTGAATTTTAAAGTTAAACCGAACATTTTAGGATGTGAACCATTGACATCAAGGTAACTTCTGCAGTTAACCTCTGCTGCTGAAGATAATTTTGTGAAACTTGAAGATGCTCGGATGTCACAAATATGTTTTCTGTACCGTACTGTGTAGATATATCGTACTTTCATTGAATCTTCTAGCGGTTTAATGATTAATTACGACGACAAGGCGATCCTCAGTTCCTACTAATATTACAATAACTATTTAGAAGTTACACTTGTGTACAACGAAATGAATGTAAGTTATGTTTTCCCATACAATTTTCGCCTCAAGTTATTAATAATTAATTCTTAATATCCCTCTTCTGACAACATTTAAACTAAATTTATTTAGTAATTCAACGTGCAAAAGTCTCAGTTTGTGGTATAATTCTGTTGTCGTTTGTGTTCTTTTTGTCAGTCAAAGATCCAGTGCGAGCACTCGTTCCCATTCTAATGCACTGCTTCAGGTAGGCTCTTTGACGACCATAAACAAAAATTTTCACGTAGTAGAAGCTGATTCCACCCATGAACCAACCGTCTTGTGGACGTGGGTTGACTTGCGTGCACGAACGATGCTGTAAGTGCAACCACAACGGAGGGGTGTCTGTGTAGACACCAGACCAACTCGTGTTTTCTGAAGAGGCGTCGCGGTCTTTTCTATAGTTGCAATGGTCGTGAAAGTTAACTATTGCTACTAGTTTATAGGCTACCATGGCTGCGAATGCAGTTATTGGAACTGAGAAAGAATGTGTATTTCCCTGCATATATTACACAGCACACATTTTCCTTTAAAAATTAGTTCACAAATTTGACAGTTAGTTACAGTTCAACTGTTTCCAATTATACTGCATTCTGTTCTTTAAAATGTTTTAATATTTGAAAACTGGCGACGTACAGATGCCGATAGGACAATAGTCGACATTTAAATGCAAATTTAGAAACTGTTATATTGCAAAAGAAAATAAAGAAGAGTAAAGACGCACACGGTTTCAGAATTTGAAATTTGCTGACATTTGTTGATTTAGTACGAGATATGTGCTTGAATTTGTGAAGAAAGCAGATCCAGTCTTGGTTGCATCTTTGAAACAGCAACTCTTCTCGAGACCGACGTTTCCTCCTGTTTTAACGCCATTGCGGAAAATGTCGACGCACACGAGCAAGTTGGTGCTACGGATTATAACACGCCCTCCTCCCTCCTTGCTAAACTGGGATACTCATTACAGGTCAGCACCAAAAATATTACAAGGGAATTCTATTTAAATCCATCTCAAAGTGTTCTATCACTTGAGACTTCTATTATCTCATCTTGTTCTACTATTAAAAACTGGTCTGTTATGAACGCATCGAATGAATTGTGGATCAAGTCATTCTCAGATGCAGGTTCTGGAAATTTATCCTAGGATTGTTGACGAGGATTTTCGAAATGTACTACGCCAGTTCTACTAATTGTACCTACATCCACATACTTCACGAAATCATTCAGACAGAAAAACACCTCGCTATCACCCTCCTCTATCTGGGTTTTCCAAAGCACAAGTTTTCTCTTAGTCACAAGTACTTTCTCACATACAAAGACGATATTACAATTGCGGCCTTGAAGTGAAACGGTATGATCATTCAGTTTGTCAGAAGCGTCGGCCAGATAGTACAATATTAGATAACATTTTTCATCCAGAAACTGATCCGCGTGTGGAGGCCTCCTATTCAGTAGGAAAAGATGAAGTTAATCTTTCAGCTCCGCAGTGAGACGAAGAACTTGACGACCATGCAACCTCCTTGTGCAATAGAAGCGAATTATGAATAGGATCCATCTCTTTGCAAAGAATGGAAAATAGCCTACTTCCACCAAATTTACAACAGTGACTGCATCTTTCAGCATTTTGTTGACTTCCGGTTGGACCACTTTAGAAGCCAATGCTTCCCAGTGTAATATATAAAGTGTGAATTTTACAGAAGGAGAAACAGAGCACGCTCTCGCCATGAAACTGCTTTTAGTTCAAATAAATGCTGCCGTCCCATAGTTAAAAATATCAACACCATCCCTAAATGACAGATTGTTACCAAGTAAAAGGAAATACCAAAAAAGAAAATATCGTCGCCTGTAGCACTCCCTCCCAGAGATTTACAAAACAGACAGTACTCGTGCATTTCATTTTCATAATAGTAGCATGCAAAAACGTGAAGCCGAAAAAATTTCAGATATCAGTACTGTCATCAAGCTCCAGGACGAATTTTGTACTACCATGAGGAGGTGACAGCAACTGATTTTTTATCATCTGAGGGTGGTGTCGATTTGAGACTCTCGCCAAGTCTTTCTCCATCCATGATATCGCACGTGTTGATGACTGCCGGAAGAATTCGTTTCTCACTCTTGGTCATTTGGATTGTGTGGTGTCACCGCCAGACACCACACTTGCTAGGTGGTAGCCTTTAAATCGGCCGCAGTCCGTTAGTATACGTCGGACCCGCGTGTCGCACTATCAGTGATTGCAGACCGAGCGCCGTCACACGGCAGGTCTAGAGAGACTTCCTAGCACTCGCCCCAGTTGTACAACCGACTTTGCTAGCGATGGTTCACTGACAAAATGCGCTCTCATTTGCCGAGACGATAGTTAGCCTTCAGCTACGTCATTTGCTACGATCTAGCAAGGCGCCAGTACCAGTTACTATTGAAACTGTAATCATGTACCGTCAAGAGCGACGCTCATCATTAATGGATTAAAGTTAAGTATTCCACCAGCTACGTCCGTTTCTCTAAAGTCTAATTTCCTTGTCCTGTTCCAGACCTCACGCCAGCCTGCGTGAGCTAAAACGCGTGCCTTTCGGCTTCCTCTAGTATACCGGTGTTGGCTCTCCTGCCAACCCACAACAGATTCTGCAGTTTAGGGACGCTCTGTGGGCTTTCTAACGAACTGCTGTCTACTTTTGTCGAATCTGACTTTTCCTTTTAGTTGTTGCAAATTGCGCTTACAGCATTCTATCTGTTTACTTACATTGTTTTGATGTTTCATCTGCAGGTGTCTTGTTAGGTTTACAGGCTCCACGCTATCGTCGGTTAAGATCTTCACGCAGAGAACAACACTGGACTCGCATTCGGGAGGACGACGGTTCAATCCCGCGTCCGGCCATCCTGATATAGGTTTTCCGTGATTTCCCTAAATCGCTCCAGGCAAATTCCGGGATGGTTCCTTTGTAAGGGCACGGCCGACTTCCTTCCCCATCCTTCCCTAATCCGATGAGACCGATGACCTCGCTGTCTGGTCTCCTTCCCCAAAACCAACCAACCAACCACAGAGAACACATTGCTGGTTAAGTACTTCCACTGAACATGCACTGGAAACCCACTTTTAACTATCTTACTATCCTCGAACTGACTCCGGAAGACTGGCAGAAATCGAGTGGACAGTCACAATGGCTATGATTTACATTCTATCCTCGTAGCCATTCTTACAAGGAAGTGGCGGTCACATTGTCAAGTTGGCTTATTGTAAGTAGTGATTTTTAAATGTTTGGTAAGTAGCTAACCCTGCTGATGACCGGTGACGGGGCTATGTGATGAACTATTGATTTCGACTTTTCTCAGCATTCCTGCTGACGGAACCTACTGGTTAATTCCTGTAAAGTAAGACAGCAAATTAAGGGTGGAGTAGCCTCCTTGGTGCATGGAAATGAGAATCTGAATCAAGCAACATACACTATGTGGTGAAAAGTATCCGGACACCCACAAAAACATACTTTTTCATATTAGGTGCATTGTGCTGCAACCTACTGCGAGGTACTCCATATCAGCGACCTCAGTAGTCGTTAGACATCGTGAGAGACCAGAATGGGGCGCTCAGCGAAACTCATGGACTTCGAACTTGGTCAGGTGATTGGGTCTTACTTGTGTCATATGTCTGTACGCGAAATTTTAACACTCCTAAACATCCATAGGTCCACTGTTTCCGATGTGATAGTGAAGTGGAAACGTGAATGGACACGTACAGCCCAAAAGCGTGCAGGCCCACCTCGTCTGGTGGCTGACAGAGACCACCGACAGTTGAAGAAGGTCGTAATGTGTAATAGTCAGACATCTATCCAGACCATCGCACAGGATTCACTGCAAAAAAAAGTACTATGACAGTTGGACGGGAGGTAACAAAACTTGGATTTCATTGTCGACCGGCAGCTCATGAGCCACACATCACGCCAGTATATGCCAACGACGCCTCACTTGGTGTAAGGAGCGTAAACGTTGGACCACTGAACAGTTCAAATCCGATGACGGGGTGTGGGTATGGCGAATGCCCGGTGAACGTCATCTGCCAGCGTGTGTAGTGCCAACAGTAAAATTCTGAGGCGGTGGTGTTATTGTGTGGTTATGTTTTCCATGGAGGGGCTTGCACCCCTTGTCATTTTGCGTTCCACTATCAGAACACAGGCCTGCATTGATGTTTTAAGCACCTTCATGCTTCCCACTGTCCCTCCTCGGTGCAGCAATCCGTGAAGAATGCGCTGCCATTTCCCAAGAAACCTTCCAGCACCTGACTGAACGTATGTCTGTGAGAGTGGAATCTGTCATCAAGGGTAAGGGTGGGCCAACACCATACTGAATTCCAGCATTACCAATGTAAGGCACCACGAGCTTGTAAGTAATTTTCAGCCAGTGTCTGGAAACTTTTGATCACATAGTGTATGTTCACTGCAAGTCTTTTTCTTAAATTATATGAAATATAGATATGTACTATTTCAATAAAAGCACCCCCCCCACCCCCCTCGCCACCATCCGCCCCCAGGGAGGCGCGCCCAGCACTTTGAGGACTCTTGGTATAGAAGATACATCTTGCTTTGTAAAATAAGCCAACATGGCTTTGCTGTGCTGGTACTACGAAAGGCTGAACGCAATGGGTAACTGCAGCCGTTATTTTTCCGGGGGGCATGCTACTCTACAGTACGGTTTGATGATGAAGGCATCCTCTTTGGTAAAATCTTCTGGAGGTAAAATAGTCTCCCATTCGGAACTCCAGATGGGACCTACACAGGCGTATTTCGTCGTAAGGAAAAACAAATTTTAGATCCGAAAATCGGTTAGGCAGGTTAGAAAAGATAAAAAGGGAAATGGGTAGGGTGACGTTAGATGTAGTGGGAACTAAGTAAGTGCGGTGGCAGGAAGAACAGGACTCCTCGCCAAGTGAGTACAAGCTTACAAATACAAAATAAAATTGGGGTAACAAAGAACTGGCTCTAATAATGAATAAGAAAACCTGAATGCTGGTAATATACTATGAAAGGCATAGTGAGCGCATTATTGTAGCTAATACAGACAAGAAACCAACGTCGACTACAGTAGCACAAGTTTATCTGTCAGCTAGTTCTGCAGATCGCAAAGAGATTGAATGAGTATATGATGAGATTGTTCAGAGAGTTAAGGGAGAAACAAAATAATTTTAATTGTTGATTGGAGTTCGATGCAGGAATAGTAAGGGAATGAAAAATAGTAGGAGTGAGGGAATGGAATTAAAGACGAAGCCACCTGGTAGAATGCTGCATAGAGCATTATCTAATCATCGTTAACACTTGGAATGAAATTCATGATCATGTGTGGAAGAGGCAGATGTGGATTCTGACCACAATTTATTGGTTATGAATGCAAATTGAAACGGAAGGACTTGAAAAAACGTAGCAAATTAAGGAGATGGGACCAGTATAAATGGAAGGAACTAAATTCTATAGAGAGTTTAAGAGGAAACATTAGGCAACGCGGGATTGTAACATAGGAAAGGGATACTATTGAAGGCGAATGGGTAGCTTTGACATGCAAAATAAGGAAGCAGCAGATGATCTTATAGGTTTAAAGACAAAGCCTAATAGAAAATCCTGGATAATAAAGTAGATATTGAATATAATTTATGAAAGGAGAATATGTAAAAATGCAGCAAATGAAGCAGCAAAAGGGAATTCAGACGTTTAAGAAATGAGATTAACGGAAAGCAGAAACCGACTTAACACTAATAGCTAGAGGATAAATTCAAGGCAGTAGAAGCATGTAAACCTAGAAAAAATATAGATGCCATCTATAGGAAAACTGTAGAGACTTTAGGACGAAAGAATGCCAACTGTATAAAGACAAAGAGCTCAGAAGAAAAATCAGTACTATGCACAGAAGGGACAGCTGAAAGGTGGAATGAATACTTAGAGGTGTACAGAAGGGAAACAAACTTCATGACAGTACTGTAAAAAGAGAACAGGAAGTAGATGTAAATGAGATGGGAGGTATGATACTGTGACGCTTCCTAAGAAAAGTCCCTGCAGTAGATGATATTCCCTCAGAAATATTGAGATTCTTGGAAGACCCAGCTGTGACAACACTATTCCACTAGAGCGCAAAATGTATGAGACAGGTGAAAAAAAGCCTTCGGAAGGAATTTAGTAATTCTAATTCCAAAGAGGTGAGGCGCTGACAGGTGTGAATACTACCAAACCATTAGTTTAGTATATGATTTTGGGAAATTTTAACACGAATTACTTGCAAAAGAACATACCGCGCGCAAGATCAGTTTGGGTTCCGGAGCAATGTAGGAACACGCGAGTCAGTACCTACCATAAGACTTAAGTCTAGGAGATAGGTTGAAGAAAGGCAGATCTATGATTATGGCATACGTAGATTTGGAGGAAGCGTTTTACATTGTGGATTGGTCTACATTCTTTGAAATTTTAAAGGTGCAACTTATACAGAAATCAAACTACAGTTATAAAAGTAAAAGACATGAACGGTTGCCATAGATGGGAAGGGAGTGAGACAGGGTTGTAGCCTATCTGATATGTTATTCTATCTATACATTGGGCAATTTGGGAAGGAAACAAAAAAGAGAAACTTGGAAAGGAAAATAAATTTCAGGGGAAAATGCGAGAGGCTTGAATTTTGCCGATGACACTGTAATTCAAACACATACCGGTACGGCAAAGGACTTGGAAGAGTACTAGAGTGGATTGATCAGTATTCTGAAAACACATTATAAGATGAACGCCAACAAAAGTAAAAAAAATATAAGGGGTTGTAGTAAAGTAAATCAGGTGACGCTGAGGTAATTATTTTAGGAAATGAGACGCTAAAGGTAGTAGATGAGGTTTGTTATTCGAGCAGCAAAATAAATGATGTTGGCTCAAGCACAGAGGATTTAAGATGCAGACCCGCAACAGCCAGAAAAAAATTCTGGAAAAGAGGAAGGTGCTTGGTTGGCATTGACTCGCAAACGACAATAAAAGAAAAAGCTGCCTGCAACTGAAGATGAGCAGTTTCCGGCTATTTTCGGTTGTTCTGGCGAAGTGATTGGAGCAACCGGTGGTGGTTTGTTTTGACATCTTTAGATAAACGCTGTATGTATTCGCTTCTGGGTAATAGTGTGGTGGCAACAGTTACGGCAGCCATACTGAAGTGGATCTGGTATATGTTTTTGTTTTATACTGGACACTAATAAAAACTGATAAGTGTGTATGGCTCCATGGCGGATGGATGTCTTTCGAGTGGACGCCACTTCAACAACTTGCGTGTCTCCAAGGTACCAGATTTGTCCAACCAAGAAAAGCGGTCCTTAACTTAACGTAGAATCGGAACCACGTGTCGTTACCGGCGACTTCTCAGGTCGTTGACAGGTGGAGGCTAGATTCAAGGCAGACGGAAAATTTCCGTGGTCTGACCGGAATTCGACCCCGTGACCGCTTTTACCCTAGACCAGCGGGCCCTAGAAGGCTAATAAACAAACACAGCGTCAATGCCTTTATCTGCTAATTATACTATTAAGACCACATCCAATGAAGGTATAGTCCTGAAACATTAGGACAATACGTGTGCTAAATGTTCATTGTCTGCCACTTACATATAATTTACTCCAGGTGTACCATGTTACCAGAGACACTGTACGAAATTTTTTCAAGTAACCTCATTTAGAGCCTACTGGATGAGGAGGTACTACGATGCTTATTTGTGAAAGACCATCAATACGACGCCTTTGTTTTTGTTTAATTCTCACTGAGTGCGACAGAAAGTACCGGTCGGTGTCTCTTGCCAGTAGTAGCGTTGCGCAGGCCGTGACATGGCGCCACCTTCATTCCAGTCTCCAGACGAATGCTGGTTGTCGTTTGAGTACCTCTTAGCGGCGTTTGTCGTCTTTAAGGCATTTTATACCGTTAGGCTTACGTAACCGATTGACGTGACAGATACCCGTGTCAGCTGCCATATTTCAGCGTAATCGTCGGTGTTTGTTCACTGATGTTTATCTACGGACATTTCTCAGCCATCGTGCAACAAGAAGCATGAAAACGGGGATATATGGTGCGCTTTGCGTTGCATATAGCTAGTGTACTGGTTCCAAGAAGCTAGAAGATACAAGAAAAGTTCCCGTTAAATATGCTTGTAAAACAAAATTATGCATCAGTTCTACTCCAAAGTTCTCTTTTTATTTTCAGATCCTGTCATGTCTACATTCATCTAATCTTAAATTTCTTTTTTAATTTAGGCGGCAATTGTCAAGTTACTTCCATGTTTTCTTCCACGTAGTCATTAAAAAACTGTGCTACTGGGCGAGGATAAAATTTCTCGGCGTAACATGTAACATATTTTTATCTGGAAAACATGCTAAAGTTTTGATGTAGTCCTCTTTCAGATCAGTACACTTACTAGTGCATTTTCCCACTGATTATGATGCTTTTCGGGAGTGGGAGAGACTTAATAGAACGTCTTTGCTCTTTGTGAAATTACCACTGAATCCGTCAAGAAGTTCCTGTCTTTGATTGTTGTTTCATGGTTTCCATGAAGTGGTACCCCTGCTTTCCATCCACGCATTACGATTCGGGGCCGGTCGATAGCGGAACATATCTGCTACACTGATATTATCGCCCCCAGACTCTAAGAATGGCTCGATACCGCTGGAGTTGCAAACCGTTAAATGCATTTTGTACAGATGAAATTTTAAATTTGTGTACTGATTCACGATTTATCCATTTCCTAATGCCAACTTTCCAATCGCATATTTGCTAAACACATGTTTGCACATTTATTTACAAAGAGCTAGCACAAAAAAATTGTAGTTATGTATTTACCTGATTATTTTAGCTGCAGTATTATAGCTCATGTTGAAATTTCCTCTTCTGGGTCCCAGGAACGCAAGTGAAACATCGAAAAAGCCATGGAATCAGGTTATCATTCCAGTGCTGGAACTCAAACGTCTAGCAGCCTAACTCTTCCATTTATTACATTTCACACTTTGCTGTACATCTTGTACACAAAAATTTTGTACTAGAAGGACTTTACGTTCATCTCTTCACGAGCTCCGTATAAGAATTTTTACACGTCGCGAGCTCTCCTGGTTTAGCACTACTTTTCACAGACTTGCAACTCATCAATTTTGACGTAAAGACAAAGAAAGTCAACTCATTAAACAATTAAAATACTGACGTTCAAAACTTTTTTCGGAATTTTGTGGGAAGGACTATGGGACCAAACTGCTGAGGTCATCGGTCAATAGGCTTACGCACTACTTACACTAACTTAAACTAACTTGCGCTAAGGACAACATACACACACCCATGCCCGAGGGACGACTCGAACCTCCGACGAGAGGGGCAGCGCTAACCGTGGCAAGACGCCTTAGACCGCACGGCTACCCCGCGTGGCTATTCACGTTTAATTTTACAGGCTTTTGTCGTGTTCTTACTTTAAAATCACATTTTGATTGTCTTCCTATGTTGTATATATGACAAAATAAAGATTTTTTTTATTTATATATATAGGTTCCCTTGATCGCGCTGACAACATAGTCGCGAACTTTAAGTAAAATAGCATGATAGAATAAATCGAATGTATTGTTAAGTAAACCATCTCAAAACGATGCACACATATCAGAAAAATTAAGAAGTGTTTTCAAAAATATGCACACTATGTAGTCTACATATCCTACCGAAAATCATAAATTCCCAGAAACTATTATAATAACGGGACTTTATCTTTTTATAACAGGAGTGTTTGTTCAGAATTTTCCATTGCAATAAAATACTATTTCAATGCAGCAGCCAAGTCTTAATCAAAAATCACACTTTCACTGTTGTAAACCTCCCATCTGCATCGTTAGAACATAGACACCTTCCAGTGAATTGTACAATCCACCTCTTCTCGATAATTATTTTCAGCCATAATGGCTATGTTTGTGAACCGCGACTGTGTGGGAAAATTATTTATTTCAAGTTCAGCTACAGTAAAAAACAAAGTGTTCTAGATTAATCTAGTTTAAGACTGTTTATTTTTAAGTAACATGTCTCGATGTATGTATGTATGTACAAACGCTTGAAGATGAACAAAACATGTTCGAAACGCTTTGCATTATGTTAGATTAATCATAAAATAAAAAGTGACTGGTAGCAGAAACTTGAAATAATTAACTTCTCGATAACATTTATTATACTACCCGAGCCACTGAACTCCATTACACATTCTGTCACCACCCAAATGGTATTGTATAGCGAGGTCAATAACCGCTGGTTCTCCCACCCTCTCTACATAGGTGCCTCATATTAGCTATTTCGTTTCTGGTCGGACACCCGGTATTTCATGTCCTGCTAAATCAGTTTTATGTGCCGCAGACACCACACACGTGTACTGGTACACGAGGAAAACGGTCATCTCCCAGTCGTATCGCGGAAACCTAAACTCTTCTTATGGATTTTCTTTTTCCCGCTGTTCACTTTGTGCGCTGTAAGGCCTCCTGTGCCCGCCATAAAGTTAACGAAGTGCTACCTGCGGTCCCAGAAGAACTCTCACACGGCAAGCATTACCTCGAGAATGCCGGGCAATATGCTTCGTGAAGCGACGCAAAGTGGCTGCAATTTTGGCCGCACAACGGCTGCTCCGCTCTTCTGCGTTCTGCCTCTGCTCTCGATCGTGGCTTCATTTCCCGGTACCCACAGTAGCGCTCTCCGTCCCCTGTGAGAGTAATCGAGTCCCCACCCGCTGTTACCTCACTCTTAGTTTTCAGAAGACGAGCCGGCCGGAGTGGCTGAGCGGTTATAGGCGCTACAGTCAGGAACCGAATCCTGCCTCGGGCATGGATGTGTGTGATCTCCTTAGGTTAGTTAGGTTTAAGTAGTTCTACGTTCTAGGGGACTCATGACCTCGGAAATTAAGTCCCATAGTGCTCAGAGCCATTTGAAACATCAGAAGACGAAGAAATGTGGTGGGAGCACACCAAGTCTTTCGATTTAGAGGAATGTTTTGCCTCAGTACACTTCAAGCAAGTACTACAAACGCGTCAGTGATGCAATTACATGTCACGTCGTTATCTTATCGTTTGCACTGAGTCAGTAATCCGGGAAAGAGCTACTAATATCATTTGTCCATGTGGGAAATTGTAGTAACTGAAACTCCACACCAGAATATGCTTATTTTAGCTAAGGGTGAAATGTAAATAAACTGTACTAGCCGGCCACAGCTGAAAGGAAAAGTGCATTTTCGATTTCGGAAAGACGTGAATGGCCTCTGCGACGGCATTATTAAGGAGGCAGACGAAATACAAGCTTTGGCGAATCTTATCAAGCGAGAAAAGGGTTTTACCTCAGTGCTGCATGGACACCAGCTTCTGTAGCAATGAGACGGGAGAGGCAGCAGTCTGTGTAGTGAATTTCTTTAATTTCCGCCAATGATCACGAAACTTTTGGTCCTTAGACTATCAGTTCAGATCTGACTTATAACATGACCTACGGTAGTAAATACCATAGTGACATCGTCACAAAATATACACAGAATCAGCATAGCATCGGCGCACGTACTTGAAATATGGTGTAACTAAGCCACAGTTCTGGCAGAGTCATACTATCTCTATGACAGAATGAGATTTTCACTCTGCAGCGGAGTGTGCGCTGATATGAAACTTCCTGGCAGATCAAAACTGTGTGCCCGACCGAGACTCGAACTCGGGACCTTTGCCTTTCGCGGGCAAGTGCTCTACCATCTGAGCTATCGGAGCACGACTCACGCCCGGTCCTCACAGCTTTACTTCTGCCAGTACCTCGTCTCCTACCTTCCAAACTTTACAGAAGCTCTCCTGCGAGAGCTTCGGTAGCTCAGATGGTAGAGCACTTGCCCGCGAAAGGCAAAGGTCCCGAGTTCGAGTCTCGGTCGGGCACACAGTTTTGATCTGCCAGGAAGTTTCTTAATCTCTATGACAGTTCTCACTGACGGCCCAGTTTACTTTCCCGCCTTAGACATAAACAGAACTTCCGAGGCTCTCCATGTTGTGCAATAGCATCTCAGCATCCAACGTAAATGACGGATCCAGCTTGAAACTGAGGTGTAGGTACTTACGCAAATGAAATGAGACAATTCCAGAGACTTTACTCGTCTCTTATAAATATTATTTTATGTGTACAGACTGTAGCCTGTTCCAAGGCCGAGAATCGAACCGTAGTCTCCTGCTTACTAGGCAGGTGCGTTAGCCACTAAGCCACCTTGGAACAGCACAGATGGTCGTGTCATGCCTTCCTCCTCGATCAAAAAAAAAAATGGTTCAAATGGTTGTGAGCACTATGGGACTTAACATCTGAGGTCATCAATCCCCTAGACTTAGAACTACTTAAACCTAACTAACCTAAGGCGATCACACACATCTATGCCCGAGGCAGGATTCGAACCTGTGACTGTAGCACCTCGATCCAAATTCTCACTCGGTAATTCAAATAATGGGACGACAGCGAGAATTTGGGCCGAGAAGGGAGGTGTGCCAGGGCAAACCGCTGTGCCCAGGTGGACTATTAAGTAAGAGACCAAAGTTCGAATCCCGGTATCGGTAAAAATTTTCACTCAGGGCTTCACTCGCACAGAAAGATTAAAGAAATATTTGTTGCAGCGCATCGTTCGAGAATAGAACGGTAGAGAACTGGCTTGAAGATTGCTCGATGCACTTCCTTCCAGGCCCTTAATTGTGAATGGCAGAGTAATCATATAAAACAACAAAAACAAGAACTCCGCAGAACTGTCAGAACACTGCAGGTGGGGACTAGCATTACAAAAAAATGCTTCAAATGGCTCTGAGCACTATGGGACTTAACATCTATGCTCATCAGTCCCCTAGAACTTAGAACTACTTAAACCTAACTAACCTAAGGACAGCACACAACACCCAGCCATCACGAGGCAAATAAAATCCCTAACCCCGCCGGGAATCAAACCCGGGAACCCGGGCGTGGGAAGCGAGAACGCTACCGCACGTCCACGAGATGCAGGCGACTAGCATTACAACATGTCCTTGGTTCTTTTCACTCTTATTAATTCATGTATGTTGTTAAAGCAGTAATCTCTGTCTGCATGTTACCCTGTCTCGTCCGATGCAGTCCCGAACCATCAGTCTATCCTTTTCATCCCGTACGGCAAGTCTCCCCTGACACGCAGTTCTGGGTGACTTTCCCGGAATGACCCCTTTTCCTAGACCTCTCCAGTTCTTTTCCTTCACCCCTCTTCCTTCCCCTTCAACCCTTGTTCCTGAAGAAGGAACCACTGGCTCCGAAAGCTTGCCAATTACAACGGTATTTTATCTGTGTATTCTGCAGCCGTTTGGTGGGTAGATTTTTTATCTAAGCGAAATAGAGTAATATATTGATGCAGATGTTTAACATACCCGGCGATGATGTGTACGTGTACATAGTTACTATGACATCTGTTCATGTTTTCTGGGTGCTTCACTTTTTTTTTCAGGCACTGCATATTGTTTCAAGAATATATTTAGCTTTTGCCAAATAATACCTCACTTACGACTCTTGAGAATCTACTGATCATTATTGTATGTTCCACGATATTGTTTCTCCTATGTCTTTTGGTTCTGCAGTCACTGGATTCGCTAAACTTCGCAAATTACACTCCTGGAAATGGAAAAAAGAACACATTGACACCGGTGTGTCAGACCCACCATACTTGCTCCGGACACTGCGAGAGGGCTGTACAAGCAATGATCACACGCACGGCACAGCGGACACACCAGGAACCGCAGTGTTGGCCGTCGAATGGCGCTAGCTGCGCAGCATTTGTGCACCGCCGCCGTCAGTGTCAGCCAGTTTGCCGTGGCATACGGAGCTCCATCGCAGTCTTTAACACTGGTAGCATGCCGCGACAGCGTGGACGTGAACCGTATGTGCAGTTGACGGACTTTGAGCGAGGGTATAGTGGGCATGCGGGGGGCCGGGTGGACGTACCGCCGAATTGCTCAACACGTGGGGCGTGAGGTCTCCACAGTACATCGATGTTGTCGCCAGTGGTCGGCGGAAGGTGCACGTGCCCGTCGACCTGGGACCGGACCGCAGCGACGCACGGATGCACGCCAAGACCGTAGGATCCTACGCAGTGCCGTAGGGGACCGCACCGCCACTTCCCAGCAAATTAGGGTCACTGTTGCTCCTGGGGTATTGGCGAGGACCATTCCCAACCGTCTCCATGAAGCTGGGCTACGGTCCCGCACACCGTTAGGCCGTCTTCCGCTCACGCCCCAACATCGTGCAGCCCGCCTCCAGTGGTGTCGCGACAGGCGTGAATGGAGGGACGAATGGAGACGTGTCGTCTTCAGCGATGAGAGTCGCTTCTGCCTTGGTGCCAATGATGGTCGTATGCGTGTTTGGCGCGGTGCAGGTGAGCGCCACAATAAGGACTGCATACGACCGAGGCACACAGGGCCAACACCCGGCGTCATGGTGTGGGGAGCGATCTCCTACACTGGCCGTACACCACTGGTGATCGTCGAGGGGACACTGAATAGTGCACGGTACATCCAAACCGTCATCGAACCCATCGTTCTACCATTCCTAGACCGGCAAGGGAACTTGCTGTTCCAACAGGACAATGCACGTCCGCATGTATCCCGTGCCACCCAACGTGCTCTAGAAGGTGTAAGTCAACTACCCTGGCCAGCAAGATCTCCGGATCTGTCCCCCATTGAGCATGTTTGGGACTGGATGAAGCGTCGTCTCACGCGGTCTGCACGTCCAGCACGAACGCTGGTCCAAATGAGGCGCCAGGTGGAAATGGCATGGCAAGCCGTTCCACAGGACGACATCCAGCATCTCTACGATCGTCTCCATGGGAGAATAGCAGCCTGCATTGCTGCCAAAGGTGGATATACACTGTACTAGTGCCGACATTGTGCATGCTCTGTTGCCTGTGTCTATGTGCCTGTGGTTCTGTCAGTGTGATCATGTGATGTATCTGACCCCAGGAATGTGTCAATAAAGTTTCCCCTTCCTGGGACAATGAATTCACGGTGTTCTTATTTCAATTTCCAGGAGTGTATTTAGCTTTTCCCAAATAATACCTCACTTACGACTCTTGAGAATCTACTGATCATTATTGTATGTTCCACGATATTGTTTCTCCTATGTCTTTTGGTTCTGTAGTCACTGGATTCGCTAAACTTCGCAAGTTATAAAGACGTGTGGTAGAGAAGGTGCACCTGCCTTACAGGAAAAACCTTTTCAGTTGTTACAAGCCGCCTGAGCGTGAGTTCCCATGTAGGAAACGGTTCAGCAGCAGCCGAGTCTTGTCTCTTTAGAGCTTCCGCCCCGCCGCCGCCACAGCTGCGGCACAGCACACACACATTCCACCCGGAGCGGCTCTCGCGCCTGCAGACTGCAGCAGCCGCCCGGCCGTCGCGTCCCCGTGCCCCGTGCTGCGCTACAAGGGGAAGTGCGTGCCTCCCAGCTGCCGACATGCCGCTGCCCGTGTTAGCCGTGCCGGCTGCTACCTGCAGTCAGTGGCCGGACGTGCCACACCAGATACACCTGCGCTTCTTACCGCAGCGGTTACCGCCGTTACGGGACTCGCTACTTCTGCTTCACGGAGATTCCTGCATGATACAGCCGATGGAAGAACTGCTCGCGCAGCACCTACAAGTACGTGAGCAAGGCGAGAAGTACTTGGCTGGGATGACGTTCACAGTAGCTTATTTTCTGTTTTGTTTGGATTTTTTTAATTGTTGTAATGACATGAAATGAACTGCATCTATAGTTAAACAGGACTTGTGTGCCAGCTAGTGTTGACATTGTGGGTAGCTAAATAATCATCTTGCATAAGAGCGTGCTGACGTAAGCTGTCGCCAGCACACTGGAAGATCGATAGTAGGAGCTGGATCAAGCACGCCTCTCAGGAGAGAGGCCAAAGACAAGACTCGCAAGCAACGCTCCGCCAGCGCCCTCTCGACCGCAAATTTTTTGATCGCCGTCGCTGACCAGAGGGCCCTAAGCCAGTCTCAGTCTCAGTTTCAGTCACTCTCAGTCACTATCCTAGTTTTGCATCTGTCATTCATCGCTTAGCGGGACTTGTACTCCACCAGCAGTGAGGCTAACGTCGACTATTAGTGATAATGACGTTTGGTTTGTGGGGCGCTTAACTGCGCGGTCATCACTGCCCACACAGAGTCCCAATTTTAACACAGTCCAATTTTTATTCACAGTCCAATCGAGCCACTGTCACGAATGATGATGGAATGATGACGAAATTACAAAGCCCCATTCCCCGGGCTGAGAAAATCCCATATCTGGACGGGAATCGAACCCGGGACCCTCTGATCCAGAGCTGTGGAGGAACCATTAGTAAAGAGCTTGCAGCACGACATATGGACTTTTAAATTTAAGTAGTTTCCTGTTTATGTAAATAAGAATCCTGTTAATACATGTGTGCGGCTGTGTGTATAACAGCCACCAAACAACATTTTCTCCCGTAATTCCTATGGTACAAGATTCAACAAAGAGTCTATGATGAATATTGCTACTTCGCATGAAAAATGGATGCAAATGACGATGCTAGAAAGACCTAACAGTAAAGACTGAAGGTAAGAGGACTTCTTATAAAAAGGAACAACTGTTGACAACAAGAAACACAAAATTCCAAATAATTGAAACACTCAACAAACGTTACATTTGCATCACAGCTCTTCGTAGCTGCAAAACATAGCGGGAAAATACGTGAAATTTGGAAGCATCTGGAGAGTTTAACGATCTGGTGGACTGGTCGAGCCAAGACTGAAGAGGTGTTGCAGTTAATCAACGATACATAGCGACAGTATAAAACATCTACACCTAAAACTGAAGAAACTGAAAAAAGGTGGGAATTTAGGGATATGGGATCTGGGTAAACTGACAGAACCAGAGGTTGTAGAGAGTTTCAGAGTGAGCATCAGGGAACGATTGACAACAACGGGGGAAAGAAATACAGTAGACGAAGAATTCGGGTAGCTTTGAGAGATGAAATACTGAAGGCAGCAGAGAATCAAGTAGGTAAAAAGACGAGGGCTAATAGAAATCCCTGGGTAACAGAAGAGATGCTGAATTAAGTTAATGAAAGGAGAAAATACAAAAATGCAGTAAATGAAGCAGGCAAAAAGGAATACAAACGTCTCAAAAATGAGGTCGACAGGAAGTGCAAATTGCTAAGCTGGCATGGCTAGAGGACAAATGTAAGGATGTAGAGGCGTATATCACTAGGAGTAAGATAGATAGGGCCAACAGGAAAATTAAAGAGACCTTTGGAGAAAAGAGAACCACTTGCACGAATATCAAGAGCTCAGATGTAAACCCAGTTCTAAGCAAAGAAGGGAAAGCAGAAATGTGGAAGGACTATATAGATGGTCTACACAAGGGTGATGTTCTTGAGGACAGTATTATGGAAATGGAAGAGGATGTAGATGAAGATGAAATTCGAGATATGATACTGCGTGAAGAGTTTGACAGAATACTGAAAGACCTAAGTCGAAAAAGGCCCCAGGAGTAGACAACATTCCATTAGAACTATTGATAGCCTTGGGAAAGCCAGCCCTGACAAAACTCTACCGTCTGGTGAGCAAGATGTATGAGGCAGGCGAAATACCCTCGTACTTCAAGTGGAGTATAATAATTCCAATCCCAAAGAAAGTAGGCGTTGACAGACGTGAAAATTACCGAAATATCAGTTTTAATAAGTCACAGCTGCAAAATACTAACACAAATTCTTTACAGACGAATGGAAAAACTGGTAGAAGGCGACCTCGGGGAAGATCAGCTGGAACACGTTAGGCAATACTGACACTACGATTTATCTTAGAAGATAGTTTAAGGAAAAGCAAACCTATGTTTCTAGCATTTGCAGACTTAGAGAAAACTTTTGACAGTATTGACTGGAATACTCTCTTTCAAATTCTGAAGGTGGCAGGATTAAAATACAGGGAGCCATAGGCTATTTACAATTCGTACAGAAAACAGATACCTGTTATAAGAGTCGAGGAGCGTCAAAGGCAAGCAGTGCTTGGGAAGGGAGTGAGAATGGGTTGTAGCCTATCCCCGATGTTATTCAATCTGTATATTGAGCAAGCAGTAAAGGAACAAGAGAAAAATTCGGAGTAGGAATTAAAATCCATGGAGAAGAAATAAAAACTTTGAGGTTCACTGAAGACATTTTAATTCTTTCAGAGACAGCAAAGGTCCTGGAAGAATAGCTGAAAGGAATGGACAGTGCCTTGAAAGGAGGATATAAGATGATCATCAACAATAGCAAAACGAGGATTATGGAATGTAGTCGAATTAAATCCGGTGATGCTGAGGGTATTAGATTAGGAAATGAGACGCTTAAATTAGTAAATGAGGTATGCTATTTGGGGAGCAAAATAAATGATGATGGTCGAAGTCGAGAGGATATAAAAAGTAGACTGGCAATGGGAAAGAAAGCGTTTCTGAAGAAGAGCAATTTGTTAACATCGAGCACAGATTTAAGAGTCAGGAATTCATTTCTGAAAGAATTTGTATAGAGTGTAGCCATGTATGGAAGTGAAACGTGGATGATAAATAGTTTAGACAAGAAGAGAATAGATGCTTTCGAAATGTGGTGCTACAGAAGAATGCTGAAGATTGGGTGGGTAGATCACATAACTAATGAGAAGGTATTGAATAGAACTGGTGAGAAGAGAAATTTGTGGCACAACTTGACTAGAAGAAGGGATCGCTTGGTAGGACATATACTGAGGCATCAAGGGCTCACCAATTTAGTATTGGTGGGCAGCGTGGAAGGTAAAAATCGTAGAGGGAGACCAAGAGATGAGTACTCTAAATAGATTCAGAAGGATGTAGGTTGCAGTAAGTACTGGGAGATGAAAACCCTTGCACATAATAGAGTAGCATGGAGAGCTGCATCAAACCAGTCTCTCAACTGAAAACTACAACAACAACAACGCTCCTACATCTACATAAATACTCCGCAAGCAACGGTCTGGTGCGTGGTGGGTGGTACTTTGTACCACTTTTAGCCATTACTTCTCCTGTTCCACTCGATAATGGAGCGAACGAAAAACAACTGTCTATATACCTCCGTGCGAGCCCTAATTTCTTTTATCTTGTCCTCGCGGTCCTTAACGCGAAGTATAGGTTGACGGCAGAAGAATCGCTGTCCAGCCAGCTGTAAACTACGTTTTTCCAAATTTTCTCAGTAGTGTTACGCGAAAAAAAAATCTTCTTCCGTCAAAGTATTCCCATTTTACTTCACGGAGCATCTAAGCAATACTCGTGTGTAGATCAAATCTAATGCTAACAGATCTAACAGCCCACCCCTGAATTATTCGATGTTTTCCTTTTTTCCTGCCTGGTGAACATCCCAAACACTACATCAGTACTCAAGAATGGATCACACAAGTGTTCTCTATGTAGCCTCCTTTATAGATGAGCTACACTTTTCTAGAATCATCACAATAAACCTACGTCTACCATTCTCCTTGCCCACTACTGATTTTATGTACCCATACCATTTCATATCGCTCGACCCTTTGCTTAAAAATGATTCAAATGGCTCTGAGCACTATGGGACTTAACATCTGAGGTCATCAGTCCCCCAGACTTGGAACTACTTAAACCTAACTAACCTAAGGACATCACACACGTCCATGCTCGAGGCAGGATTCGAACCTGCGACCGTAGCAGCGGCTCGGTTCCGGAGTGAAGCGCCTAGAACTCCTCGGTCCCAGCGGCCGGCCGAACCTTTCGTAACTGTCTGCAGCGTAGTGTGAAACGCTATTTGGAAATTCAGGAATATGGACTCTCCGAGTTTCCGTTGATCCATGGTTCGCAGGATATCAAGAGAGAAAAGGGTAAGCTGAGTTCCACACGAGCTTTTTTGAAGCCTCGCGGATTTACTGACATAAGCTTCTTTGTGTCAGCGAAATTTATTACGTTCGAACTTAGAATATGTTCAAGAATTCCGTTCCAAGCCGATGTTAGGGACATTGGTCTAAATTTGCGGGTCCCTTCTTTTACCATTCAAAGTGCCACACCATAAATTCAAAGGCCTCGGTTTTGATACTTGGCCAATCTTGGAATTTTTACCTGTCACTTATAACTTCTGCCAGTGTTTGTGTGAACAGCGTAATTTCTCCGTTTTCGGAATCCACATTGAACTGTAGGTTCAGGAAGAGACGTTTAAAGTCATCTTGTTGAGGTTGTTTCGCTCTGTAGCGTATCGACCGTATTCCGTCAGAAAATACGCCAGAGGAGAAGTGAGTTGAAACAGAGCCAGCCACAGGCGGGGGAGAGTGTTATGTGTTTCAAAGCAAAAGAAGACCGAGTGTGAAGAGCAGCCAGCTGTGCGCGACAGATTTTATTGCAAGTAGAGAACCGGTCGATTTGTCTAGTTTTAGAGATAGTGGAAGTCTCGATTGCCAGTGCCTGTCTGATGTGCACAGTGTAATTCGAGGGTCACAGAGAGCCATGTACGACATCAGTTCCAGTAAAATGTTATACATGCAATCATTGGAAGGTGATATTGAGACGAGAATCATTTAGTATACGAATGGCTGAGTACTTACACGCTCAAGACTACGTACTTTTGGGGCTCAAAGCACGTCCTCTAAACACTCCCTTGGTGGCAAGTGAGGAAAGGCTTCCGTCCTTCCGCTAGCGTACTGCAGCGTCGGCTGTTGCTACACCGCGCCCAGCGGGCTGCACGCGTTAGGACTCCCACCCGCCTGCGGCTGGCTCTGTTCCAGCTTACTTCCACTCTGGCGTATTTTTTGACCGAATACAGTCGATACGCAACAGTTCAAAGAGAAAACTGCTTTGTCGTTATGTCGCAGATCTATTGGTTATAGAAGTTTTAACGCCAGTTCGTCCATAGTTGTTTAGGTTTATAAGACGTCTGAACCTCCTCTCAAAGCGGTCAAGGTACGGGGGTCTGCATTCTGGACTGACAGCACTTCTCTTCAACATGATCCATCTTTAGAAAATGTCAGAATTGCCACTAGACCCGAAACATTAGAGAAAATAGCTATAAAATATTAGAGAATCGGTGATTAAATTGCTCCACTACCATAAAAAAGAAGGTATACATTACATGTCACATGAAGAATTAACTACGGAAAAGTCAGTTGCCTGGTTTTTGTTTTAATTCTGATATAATGCAAAAGTGAAAGCGGATCTCCCAGCAATACCTGAAACGTTCTGAGAAACATCCGACTGGTTTCTTGTGCTAATTTTTTACTGTGCGTGATACAGAAACAACACTACACACCAGAAAACAAATAACAAAGCCATGCACTATAGAGATAAAGTCGATTTAGTGTTTTGGAAAGTTTACGGTCAGCACTTCCGGAGAGCGCGATGTATTCTTCTTACTGACTGCCCTGAAAGGCATAAGAAAAACAGTGGCGAATATTGTGCAACTCTTGCTTCCCAACTGGATGAAAAAAAACACACTTGAGAAGAGTCCTGGACAGCGAAAACATAAAAAAGACTTTCTTCAAGACAGTGCACATGCTCTCGTAGGAATTTTTCCGGAAAGATATATTTATAGATTTCGAGAAAGTTTTGACAATGTTGACTGGAAAACACTAGCCGAAATTTTGGAGGTGGTAGGGTTAATTGTTACAGACAACTTTTGCAGAAACCGGATTGCAGTTACAAGAGCAAAGGACATGAAATCGAAATCGTAGTAAAGAAAGGAGTGGGGCAATATTGTAACCTTGTAAGTAGGTGGTTTAGGTTTTTATGTTGGTAACGCCACGTAGCGCTCTGTATGAGAATCACTGACTGTGCTGTGTGCAGTCTGTGGCTGGTTGGCGTTGTTGGAATATTCGCTATTGTAGTGTTGGGCAGTTGGATGTGAACAGCGCGTAGCGTGGTGCAGTTGGACGTGAGCCGCCAGCAGTGATGGATGTGGGGAGAGAGATGCCAGAGTTTTGAGAGCGGACGATTTGAACGTGTGTCCGTCAGAAAAAAGAAATTTGTAAGACTGGATGTCATGAACTGATATACATATATTATGACTTTTTAACACTATTAAGGTAAATACATTGTTTATTCTCTACCAAAATCTTTCATTTGCTAGCTATGCCTATCACTAGTTAGTGCCTTCAGTAGTTACAATCTTTTATTTAGCTGGCAGTATTGGCGCCCGCTGTATTGCAGTAGTTAGAGTAACGAAGATTTTTGTGAAGTAAGTGATTCATAAAAAGGTATAGGTTATTGTTAGTCACGGCCATTCTTTTAAAGGGATTCTTGAAAGTCAGATTGCGTTGCGCTATAATATTGTGTGTCAGTTTAGTGATGGTCAGAATAAGAAAGAGAGAAATGTCTGAGTACGTTCAGTTTTGCTCAGATGATTGCAAATCAAATAACGTGAGAGGTTTAACAGCACAGTCATTTTCATAATTTTTCAAAGAGGACGTTCCAGCCTATCTCGATGTTATTCAACCTGCAATTTGAGCAGGTTGTGAAGAAAACTACGGATAATTTTTCAATGTGATTTAAAGGTCAGGGAGAAGAAATAAAAGACTAAAGGTTCGCCAATGGCTTTGTAATTCTGTCAGTGGCACAAAGGACTTGCGAGAGCAGATAACGAAATGAATAGTGTCCACAAAAGAGATTATAAGATAGACATCAGAAGCCGGCGAGAGTGTCCGGGGGGTTCTAGGCGCTTCAGTCTTGAACAATGCGATCGCTACGGTCGCAGGTTCGAATCCTGCCTCGGGCATGGATGTGTGTGATGTCCTTAGGTTAGTTAGGTTTAAGTAGTTCTAAGTTCTGGGGGACTGATGACCTCAGTTGTTAAGTCCCATAGTGCTCAAAGCCATTTGAACCATTTAGACATCAGAAAAAGTAAAACAAAGGCAACGGGGTGTAAAACTCCAGAAAGAAAGGATATTGCGGAGACATGGCTTAGGGAATCGTTTCGAGAATAGATTTTCAGTGTGCAGTGGAAAGTGCGCTCCTTTGACTTTGTGGCAAATGACGACTGTGTGACGGATCAGATCTCGAACTTTTACCTTCGCTTTTCTCGACCAACTGCTTTTACTGACTGAGCTACCCAGCAGAATTTCTGTGAAGTATGGAACGTGTTAGATGAGTTAATGGCGGAAGTAAAGTTGTGAGGGCGGATCCTGAATCGTGCTTGAGTGGCTCAGTCGGCAGAGCTCTCGTCCGCGAAAGGCAAAGGTCCCAGTTTGGAGATCCCATCCAGCACGGAGTTTCAATCAGCCAGGATGTCTTAAAGCTGCACACACTTCGCTACAGAATCGAAATTAATCTTGGAAAAGGTTAGTTGGTACACAATGCACCCAGCTGCTCTCGTAATTACCAATTCGATCTCCGTACGTGAGAGGCCCTGATTGCCCTAGAGGATGCAGCTAGCATATTCTATCTCTGCCAAGTAGTTATGACAACAGAATATACCACACAGATTATACCTCTTGACGATAATAACGGAAGTATGGTATGGCTTGCGCATGGATAGGTTTCTGACAACGAGATTCGCGATAAAATGACGAAATGAACTGTATGCACTATGGTCTACGTAAAATATGTTGAATCTTTAATCGAAATCATCCTCTTCAAGCTTTCTAGTTCCCACTAAGTAACGTATGTCATTGGTTAACCTCGGCCCAGAACTGGCTGAGTCACTGCAACTTCCTAAATCGAGATGAAGGCACAAAGAGAAGAGCTACGATTGTGCCGGTCGCTCTGTGGGTAAGGCGGACGGCAGTTCGCTTATGTCCGCAGGCAAAAAGCTCTCCGACGGGTGAATGGCTCTGTCGTTTGCATAATTGGCCTGTCGTTCCACATTTACTCGGATCTAAAAGACACAATTTAACTTCCTCGCGCTCTTACAATAATTGAACTGCATAATGAATTTCTTCTTGTGCAGGCAGACGGCAAAGGAGGCCACGGGACTCAGGTTGCCAACAATGGACAACTTGTGCGACCGAAGCGTTTACACAGCGTGTGGTGGCATTTAGAATTAATTCAAATGGCTTCCATTTATTCAGCTAATTATTATCATCAGGAACTATGAGACTTGGCGCCATTCGTAATAATAGTTCCGGCTGATACTTTCGCGCATTGTCGATAGTTTTTCGTACCTCACAACACGTTGGGGTATGCGGCTTAACTCTGCTTGAGATGGGCATCTTCACTGAAATGTCAGTCTATACTAGAAAAACGGAGAACTTTGTCACGTTTTAATTATTTATCTTTCCATTCGAGAAGTATTCTTTTGTAGAATTTAATTCACGAGAGTACAACAGAACAGCTACTTCTGTCCGCTATTCGCTTGCTAAAAATAATTGTAATCTGTCTACTTCTAGTTGCGAAATCGGACTGTTGTGATAGAATGCTCAAGCTATATACGTACTTGACGTATGAAGTTCGCGTGATAAAGGAAAAGCTGATATTTTTAGCCGTTGGACTGGACTGACACAACATACATCTACATGCTTACTCCGCAAGCCGACATGCTGTGCGTCGCGGGTACCTTGTATCATTACCAGCCATTCCCTTTCCCGCTCCACTCACAAATGGGGCGAAGGTAAAACGCTGCTAAGAAAAGTAACTATCGCGCGGTACTCCATTTTACAAATGAGCGGCGCCATTTTTTTTTCATGGTACTGTGCCATGAGAATTTCAGGGTGTAGAAGGAATGCAGCCATCCACCTGCGAACAAACTCGAAATTAATGTCGAAACTCTATTTTTGGAGGTGATAATTAAAACTTGAGTTCCGCAGTAAATTTCAGCCAGTAACAGCAAATACCCTGTTCAAGAATCACAAGAGGAGGTGATCTACTTGGAAATACCAGGAAGTATGTGAAGATTCCAGTTAGATTACACCATGGTCAGGCAGAGAATCTAAAATCAATTATTTGGTTGTAAGGCATAAATATAGACTCAGATCACAGTTTAGAAATGATGAACTGTTTAGGAGACTAGTCACAAAGAATCTGTGCACAAAGAAGGTGGGACACGAAAGTAGTAAGCAATGAAGAGATACGCTGAGGCTATAGACACTGCGCCAGTGACTAGCTCAGAAGGCAGTTCAGTCGAAGAGGAGGTTACGAAATTTCAGGAATACAGAAACATGAGTCACTTAAGAATGAAATAAAGAGGAAGGGCAGGGAAGCTAAGGCGAAATCGCTACACGAAAAAATGAAGAAATCGAAAAAGAAATGACTGTCGGAAGGATTTGTTCTATGAGGGGGAGGTCTTGTCTAATGACGTGATGGGAGAAGAAACGGGTGTCGACAGTATTAGATCAGAATTTAGAAGAGCTTTGGAAGACTGAAAATCAAGTAAGGCTGAAGGCATAGATAACATTCCATCAGAATTTCTAAAATCACTGAGGGAAATGGCAACAAAACGACTATTCACGTTGTGTATAGAATGTCTGAGACGACTGTATACCATCAGACTATCGGATAAACGTCATACATATAATTCTGAAGATAGTAAAAGCAGACAAGTGCGAGAATTATAACATAATCAGCTTAACAGCTCACGCATCCAAGTTGTTGACAAAATAAAATACAGGGAAACGGAGAAGAAAATTGAGGATGTGTCAAATGACGATCAGCCTGGCTTTAGGAAAGGTAAAGGCACCAGAGGGGCAGTTCTGACGTTGTGGTTGACAATGGAAGCAATACTGCAGAAAAATCAAGAGACGTTCATAGGAGCTGTCGTCTTAGAAAAAGCGTTCGACAGTGTCAAACAGTGCAACATAATCGAAATTCTGAGAAAAATAGGGATAAGCTGCACGGAAAGGCGGGTAATATACAATGTATACAAGAAGTAACAGATAGCAATGAGACTGGAAGGCCAAGAACAAAGTACTAGATATCATAAGGAATGCAGTCTTTCGCCCGTACCGTTCAATTTATACATCGAAGAGCCAATGACGGAACTAAAAGAAAAATACAAGAGTGGGTTTAAAATTCAAGGTGAAAATACACTCCTGGAAATGGAAAAAAGAACACATTGACACCGGTGTGTCAGACCCATCATACTTGCTCCGGACACTGCGAGAGGGCTGTATAAGCAATGATCACACGCACGGCACAGCGGACACACCAGGAACCGCGGTGTTGGCCGTCGAATGGCGCTAGCTGCGCAGCATTTGTGCACCGCCGCCGTCAGTGTCAGCCAGTTTGCCGTGGCATACGGAGCTCCATCGCAGTCTTTAACACTGGTAGCATGCCGCGACAGCGTGGACGTGAACCGTATGTGCAGTTGACGGACTTTGAGCGAGGGCGTATAGTGGGCATGCGGGAGGCCGGGTGGACGTACCGCCGAATTGCTCAACACGTGGGGCGTGAGGTCTCCACAGTACATCGATGTTGTCGCCAGTGGTCGGCGGAAGGTGCACGTGCCCGTCGACCTGGGACCGGACCGCCGCGACGCACGGATGCACGCCAAGACCGTAGGATCCTACGCAGTGCCGTAGGGGACCGCACCGCCACTTCCCAGCAAATTAGGGACACTGTTGCTCCTGGGGTATCGGCGAGGACCATTCGCAACCGTCTCCATGAAGCTGGGCTACGGTGCCGCACACCGTTAGGCCGTCTTCCGCTCACGCCCCAACATCGTGCAGCCCGCTTCCAGTGGTGTCGCGACAGGCGTGAATGGAGGGACGAATGGAGACGTGTCGTCTTCAGCGATGAGAGTCGCTTCTGCCTTGGTGCCAATGATGGTCGTATGCGTGTTTGGCGCCGTGCAGGTGAGCGCCACAATCAGGACTGCATACGAGCGAGGCACACAGGGCCAACACCCGCCATCATGGTGTGGGGAGCGATCTCCTACACTGGCCGTACACCACTGGTGATCGTCGAGGGGACACTGAATAGTGCACGGTACATCCAAACCGTCATCGAACCCATCGTTCTACCATTCCTAGACCGGCAAGGGAACTTGCTGTTCCAACAGGACAATGCACGTCCGCATGTATCCCGTGCCACCCAACGTGCTCTAGAAGGTGTAAGTCAACTACCCTGGCCAGCAAGATCTCCGGATCTGTCCCCCATTGAGCATGTTTGGGACTGGATGAAGCATCGTCTCACGCGGTCTGCACGTCCAGCACGAACGCTGGTCCAACTGAGGCGCCAGGTGGAAATGGCATGGCAAGCCGTTCCACAGGACTACATCCAGCATCTCTACGATCGTCTCCATGGGAGAATAGCAGCCTGCATTGCTGCGAAAGGTGGATATACACTGTACTAGTGCCGACATTGTGCATGCTCTGTTGCCTGTGTCTATGTGCCTGCGGTTCTGTCAGTGTGATCATGTGATGTATCTGATCCCAGGAACGTGTCAATAAAGTTTCCCCTTTCCTGGGACAATGAATTCACGGTGTTCTTATTTCAATTTCCAGGAGTGTATATCAACGATAAGATTCACTGACGTCATTATATCCTCAGTGAATGTGAAAACGAAATATAGGATTTGTCTAGTGTGTACAGAATATGGATTGAGAGTAATCGAAGAAAGACGAAAGTAATGCAAGTAGCAGAAACGAGGAGAGCGAGACGCTTAACATCAGAGTTGGAGATCACGAAGTAGACGTAGTTAAGGTATTCTGTTACCTAGACAGCAACATAGAACATGGTGGACGGAGCAAAGAAGACAAAAAATACAGACTAACGCAGACAAAAAGGGTACTCATGGTCTCGAAAAGTCTACTACTGTCCACATAATCCTGAATTTCAGCAATAAATTTCTGAGAATTTACGTTAGGAGCACAGCATCGTATGAAAGGTAAACATGGAATGTGGGGAAACCGGAACAGAAGAGAATCGAAGCAACTGAGATTTGTTGCTATATACGAATGCCGAAAATCATGCGGACTGATTAGGGATGAGGATGTTCTTAACAGATTTGGTTTGGAAAGTTATACTTGGAAAACACTAACAAGAAAAATGAACAGTATGATATGGCACCTTTTAAGACATCAGAGATTAACATGCATGGTACTAGAGGGAGCTGGAGAGGTTAAAAGTTGTAGAGGAAGACGGAGATTGGAACACAGTCAGCAAACAACTGAGGGCGTAGTTTACAAGTGCTGTTCTGATATGGAAAGGTAGGGATAGAAGCGGAATTCGTGGCAGGACGCAACAGACCACTCAGAAGGTGATGATTCAAAATGAATAAATAAATAAAATAACTCGTCTTTACGATACCTGTCGTAAATGGTTACTGGAACATAAACCAAACATATCCGTTTTGTGGTCTCTTCGTCTTTGTATTTACAAACCACACTTTAATATCGTATTTTTTTTAATATTTTCGATTCTTTTCGTTATACTGGAATCGTATCAGTTGAGTTCGGAGACCGAGAAACTGAGTTAAATTTAATCAGCTCAGCATATCAGAACCTCACAAAAAGCGAAATAGCATTTGACGACTGGATGGCTGCTTTCGGAGGTTTAGAAGATTGGTTTGATGCAGCCTTACACGCTTGTCAGTCCTGTGCAAGTTTCTCCATCCTTGCATAACGGCTACAGCTTACATCAATTTGCACCAGGTTGCTCCGTGGTTTCCTTCAACATCTTTTATCCCCCCATTTTTCTCTGTTACCATGTTAACTACTCCTTTATTTGCGTAGGTATATTCTGTCAACCTGCCCCTTCTTTTATTTAACTTCTACAGTATATTTCTTTTCCTCAGCATCCCAGTCAACATCCCTTCAGTAATTACCCGATTGGTTTAACTAAGGTTCAAAAATGGTTCAAATGGCTCCGAGCACTATGGGACTTAACTTCTGAAGTCATCAGTCCCCGAGAACTACTTAAACCTAACTAACCTAAGCACATCACACACGTCCATGCCCGAGGCAGGATTCGAACCTGCGGCCGTAGCGGTCGCGCAGTTCCAGACTATAGCGCCTAGAACCGCTCGGCCACCCCGGCCGGCCTTTAACTAAGGCTTTTGATTGTGTTGATCACAAAATATAGCTTCAGAAGTTGGGCCATTACGGAATGCGGGGAGAAGCTCACAATTGCGTCACCTCTTACTTTAACGAAAGACGCGAAATGTCATTATTCAAAGTGTTGAGAATGGCTGTGATGTGTGGTCTGAGTGGAGTACCGTCAAATGGAAAGGAGGGGGGGGGGGCGGGGATCAGTGTTGGGGACACTCCTATTCCTTATTTATACAAACGATATGCCCTCTAGTACTACAGGTAACTCTTAAATATTTCTGTTTGCTGGTGGCACTCGGTTGGTAGATGCAACATTCGCTCGGTTTCAAATAGTGCAGTTCATGATCTAAGTCAATAACTTGTAGAAAAAGAAACTAAGGCTAAATAACAGTAAGACTCAGTTTGTAACACAAAATTCAACAAAACCCGACGTTTTAATTTCACAGAATGGGTATATGATAAGTCAAACTGAACATTTCAAATTTCTAGCTGTTTAGATAGATAGTAAATTGTAGAAAGCCCACATTCAGCATCTTGTTCAAAGACTCAGTGCTGCCGTTTTCCTATTCTAACGGTATCTGAACTAGTGATTGTTCGACACGAAAATTAGTCTACTGTGCTTATTTTCATTCGCTTATGTCGTGTGTTATTATATTTTGGACTAACTCTTCCCATTCTGGAAGGATATTTTTGGCTCAGAATCCGCCGGATCGGGCAATAAGTGGTGTAAGTTTGCAAACCTCTTGTCGACCCCTGGCCACTAGTTTTGTAATTTTGAGATTGGCTTCTCAATATATATATATATATATATATATATATATATATATATATATATTCTTTACTGTCGTTTCTTGGTAACAATATCAGTTTATTCCCAAGAATAAGCAGCGTTGACTCAGTTAATACTCGGCAGAAATCCAACCTGCATTTGGATCGGACTTCCTTAGCTCTTGTGCGGAATGGTGTGCAGTATACTCCTTCATCCATTTTCAATAAGCTACCAGAAGAATCCAAAAATCTTAGCAGTAGTCCACGCGCTTTCAAGTCGAAAATGAAGAGTTTGCTCATGGGTCACTCCTTCTGTTCTCTTGAGAAGTTCCTTGAACAATTAAGATGGTTCTTAGGTTACATTGTTGATTGTGTGTTCAGAAACTTATGGCTTCACTTTTTCTGGGTTCATAAACATATTATTTTTAGCTGTTATTACTTTTATGTTGTAATTTAATGTACTGACACGTTCCATGACCTTTGCTACTCAATTTGGTCCTACGAAACTTGACTTGTAAATAAATAAATAAATACCATCTATATTCAGTATTTTTCTGCAACACTGGATTGCGAAAGGTTCTATTCTCTTCTTGTTCCACCTGTATATTGTCTAAATTCCACTTATACATAAAGCTGCACCCTGACAATGTTTTATTTCAGAAAAGCCTTTGTATCATATTAATAGTAGAGGCTTACATATTTCTGTTTTATCGGAAATGCTTTTATTGACATTGACAGTCTGTAGTTCTGTAGTTTGTATCGCCTTCATTTCGACTATCCTCAGTTGTTTTGAAACTTCTTGTTAGATTAAAACTGTGCGCCGGACGGAGATCGAACTCGGAACCGCCACCTTTCTGTGGCAGGCTACCGATTGCGCTACCCATGCGCGACTGACGACCTCTCCTCACAGCCATTATCTCATGTCCTACCTTCCAGTATTCCCAGTTATTTTGCAGCCCGAATAGTAACAGCCATCTTCTCCTTTCACTGATCTAATTATCTCTACATCGACTTATTTAATTCTGCTTCATTCATGTAACCTTACCGAACACGAGCGCATAAAATGGTAGAAACTGACTGCGTGTCTTTTCTCGTCTCTCAATAAATCGTGTCTCTCAAAATAACTTCAAACACCAACCTCATCTGTGCAGTTTTATTTCTCTCCTCCTATTTCTCGCACTGAGCACGGAATGCAAACAGATCTTTCTTTCTTTTTCTCGCTACGGTGAGGTCACGTTACCTGACGGGTCCACTCGCACAGAACGAAGTGTTTATTAATAACGCGAATCCACTTTATCGGCAAACACTATCTGGCGAAAGTGATTGCGAGTAACGGTCGCTTAGCGTTAATCGGCGCGCCGATCGCAGTGTGAGCCATGGCGTGCGGCGCTCGTGACGCGGCGATTACCCCGGCCGCGCATGCGCCGCGCCGCGCCGCGCCTCGCCGGGATCTTCGCGCCAGGAATGCCCGCGCCGCTCTCCTTGACCCGCTTCCTGCCCGCCTCGGCGCTCGCCTCTCCTGAAATCCGCGGGGCCGAAGGCTGCGCGGGCCGCCGCGGCCGGTCTGAATGTCCACATGCCAGCGCGTGCCGCGCCGCCCTCCGAAGGTGCATCGCGGGCGACTCCGTCTCGAATCGAGGCGATTGGTGCCGCCTCGGGCGCGGCGGAATTACGGCGCGGCCCACAATTTCCCCGCCTGACGTAAGGCGGTGGGTAACATGCTTTTCCTCTGTGCAATACTGCCATTGTAGTGTTGTGCAATTCACGTCAAATTCCAGTAAGTGACTCTACCAGACGGGCACAAGGCATAACCAATATATACTGCGTTCCACGTACACAGCGGGTCTCAAATCTCCTGCCACCTGAAACAGGTGATAGTGTGTCCGCAACCATTTACATTGAGAAAGGGAGCCAATGGTCAGAATGCATATTTAATTTGCTGTGGAGGTACAGCGCATTGTCCGTGACCACCTAATTTGCTGCCTCCCTGTTTGACTGGTCCACGTTACCTGACGTTCCTACGAGATTTGCTGCCACAGTTCTTGGAGACTGTATCCCTTGTTGTTCGCGAAAGGATGTTGTTTCAGAAGGACGGTGCGCCAAGCCACCTCCATGTTAATGTCCGCGAGCACCTGGACAACAAGTACACTCATCGATGGACTGGAGTGGAAGGTCCTGTCCCATGCACGGTGCGATCGCCGGATGCCACACGTCAGACCATTTTTCATCTTGGGTTACATCAAGACGTTGGTATATTAGTGGATGAAGACCAGCCGACCGCTGTGGTCGAGCGGTTCTAGGGCTTCAGTCCGGAACCACGCGGCTGCTACGGTCGCAGCTTCGGATCCTGCCTGGGGCGTGCATGTGTGTGATGTCCTTAGGTTGGTCAGGTTTAAGTAGTTCTAAATCTAAGGGACTGATGACCTCAGATGTTAAGTCCCATAGTGCTTAGAGCCATTTGAACCATTTGGATGAAGACCTGCTAGTTAGGTGGACCTTCTGGCACAACAGACACAACGGATGTTTGAGAGAGTGCGGCAGAATTTCATGCGCTGCCGTCATGCATGCAGTGAGACTGGCGGTCGTCACTTTGAACAATACTACATAGGCTGTTTAGGTTTTTATGTTGGTAACGCCACATAGCGCTCTGTATGAAAATCACCGGCTGTGCTGTGTGCAGTCTGTGGCTGGTTGGCATTGTTGAAATATTCGCTATTGTAGTGTTGGGCAGTTGGATGTGACCAGCGCGTAGCGTTGCGCAGTTGGAGGTGAGCCGCCAGCAGTGGTGGATATGGGGAGAGAGATGGCGGTGTTTTGAAAGCGGACGATCTGGACGTGTGTCCATCAGAAAAACGAAATTTGT
This sequence comes from Schistocerca cancellata, assembly GCF_023864275.1. Classification (NCBI taxonomy): domain Eukaryota; kingdom Metazoa; phylum Arthropoda; class Insecta; order Orthoptera; family Acrididae; genus Schistocerca; species Schistocerca cancellata. The sequence goes on along the minus strand of NC_064631.1, from coordinate 600,926,150 downwards.
AAGACTGAATGTCATGAACTTATATATATAAAGGTAAATACATTGTTTGTTCTCTAACAAAATCTCTAATTTGCTACCTATGCCTATCAGCAGTTAGTGTCTTCAGTAGTTGGAATATTTTATTTAGCTGCCAGTATTGGCGCTCACTTTATTAAACGAAATTTGTAAGACTGAATGTCATGAACTTATATATATAAAGGTAAATACATTGTTTGTTCTCTAACAAAATCTCTAATTTGCTACCTATGCCTATCAGCAGTTAGTGTCTTCAGTAGTTGGAATATTTTATTTAGCTGCCAGTATTGGCGCTCACTTTATTGCAGTAGTTCAAATGGTTCAAATGGCTCTGAGCACTATGGGACTTAACATCTGTGGTCATCAGTCCCCTAGAACTTAGAACTACTTAAACCTAACTAACCTAAGGACATCACACACATCCATGCCTGAGGCAGGATTCGAACCTGCGACCGTAGCAGTTGCGCGGTTCCGGACTGCGCGCCTAGAACCGCTAGACCACCGCGGCCGGCGCAGTAGTTCAAGTAACCAAGATTTTTTGATGTAAGTGATTCATGAAAGGTATAGGTTATTGTTAGTCAGGGCCATTCTTTTGTGGGGATTATTGAAAGTCAGATTGCGTTGCGCTAAAAATATTGTGTCAGTTTAATGATGATCTGAATATGTAAAGAGAGAAACGTCTGAGCACGTTCAGTTTTGATCAGCTGTTTTAAAGTACAGCAATGAAAAACTACAACTACAAAGGAAATTCTCTCTACAGTTAAGTGCTAGCAATGAACAATAGCTACAATAATTACACAAACTATAAGAAAAAGTCAGAAGATTCCAGTGAGGTATCCTGGCAGGGTTGCCATATGAAACATCCCCTTTGGAAAATTATAAGTGACTGTGCCTGTAAACCTCTTACATTATTTGATTTTCAAACAGCTGAGCAAAACTGAATGTACTCAGACATTTCTCTCTTTACTTATTCTTATCATCAATAAACTGACACACAATATTTTTAGCGCAACACAATCGGACTTTCAATAATCCCTACAAAAGAATGGCCCTGACTAACAATAACCTATACCTTTCATGAATCACTTACTTTACAAAAATCTTTTTCACTCGAACTACTGCAATACAGCTAGCGCCAATACTGCCAGCTAAATAAAAGATCCTAACTACTGAAGGCACTAACTACTGATAGGCATAGTTAGCAAATGAAAGATTTTGATAGAGAACAAATAATGTATTTACCTTAATAGTGCTCAAAAGACATAGTACATATATCAGCTCATGATATCCAGTCTTACAAATTCCTTTTTTCTGACGGACACACGTCCAGATCGTCCGCATTCAAAACTCTGCCATCTCTCTCCCCACATCCACAACTGCTGGCGGCTCACCTCCAACTGCGCAACGCTAAGCGCTGTTCACATCCAACTGCCCAACACTACAGTAGCAAATATTCCAACAATGTCAACCAGCGACAGCCTGCACACAGCACAGTCAGTGATTTTCATACAGAGCGCTACGTGGCGTTGCCAACATAAAAACCTAAACAGCCTACTTACACTGGTCCACGTTACCTGACGTTCCTACGAGATCTGCTGCCACTGTTCTTGGAAACTATATGTTGTTCGCGAAAGGTTGTGGTTTCCGCACGACGGTGCCCCAAGCCACTTCGATGATAATGTCTACGGGCACCTGGACAACAAGTACGCTCATCGATGGATTGGAATGGAAGGTCCGGATCACACACCTCTGAACAGTTTTCGTCTTGGGTTACGTCAAGACTTTGGTGTATGCAACTCCCTTTGAGGACGATGAAGACCTGCTTGTTAGGTAGACCTCATGGCACAACAGACACGAGGGATGTTTGAGAGAGTGCGGCACAATTTCATGCGACGCTGTCGTGCATGCATTGAGACTGGCGGTCGTCACTTTGAACAATTACTGGAAGCTACGTTGTTGTTATGGATTGTACGCCGTGTATATCCACAACACAATAAATATCCATTTCCGACAACTGGTTCCCTGTATCAATATAACCGATAGTGGATCCACTACTGCCTGTTTCAGTTTGACCCAAATGATTGACACATCCCATGTTGGTAGAAAGACCCGTTACTGTTTGACTAAACGATTGCATAAAATCAGTGAAAACTGTCACATCCATTAAATATCTGGGTGTACACTCTAGAGCATCGTTGGTCACTCTCGAAGCCGTGTTGTATGTTGTATTGTATTGTATGTTAACTGGACGCCTAGAAACGACGGAGAGGCTCCGTCCACGCAGCAGCCGCAGTGGTCCACAACCCCACGACGACTACCGCAGTCCACTTGACCCCTCCGCAGCCCCACACCGAACACACGGTTATTGTACGGTTGATTCGGCCCCCGGTTGACCCCCCCCCCCCGCCCCCATTCCCCCCAGGGAACGTCACACACCAGACGAGTGTAACCCCTATATTTGCGTGGTAGAGTAATGGTGGTGTACGTGTACGTGGAGAACTTGTTTGCGCAGCAATCGCCGACGTAGTGTAGCTGACGCAGAATAAGGGGAACCAACTCGCATTCTCCGAGGCAGATGGAAAACCGCCTAAAAGCCATCCACAGACTGGCCGGCTCACCGGACCTCGGCGCACGTCCGCCGGGCGGATCCCTGCCGGAGACCAGCCGCTCCTTCCCGCTCCGGACTCGAAGCCTTACTCACTCTTTTGGCAGAGTAAATGGGGAAGATCCATAGAACATCGGCGAGTTCCCTTATGCGCTCGTTTACTAAGCTCGAATCTGTCACGGACGTGTACATCCAACTCCAGTAACAGACACTTCGAGAGAGGCGTTATGTATCACGATGCGGTTCACTGGTAAAATTTCGAAACCGTACGTTCCTAGGACAGTCAATAATTGTATTAATTCCACCTACAGGTATCTCAGACTAGGTAATGTTACAGAATTTCTTCTCGCCCAGCATTCGCAGCTGGAATACAAAAAGAGAAAAAGATAAGAAAATAATGATAGACTAAGTACCCCCTGTCACTTATGGAGAATGGACGGGAATGACATAGAAGCATCAGTACATAGTCTCTAGATATCAGTGTAAGTTACCGTGTAATGTGGACCAAATTTTCGGTCACTGCTGCAAGTGGATATTGCAAGAGAACATTTGTAATAGCATACGATATTGCAGTGGCTGTGGTAACCTGAATTACAATGCTGAGTTCCTTTGGACATGCATGCATGTTCGAGTACAGGCTGACGACTTATGGATGTATGCTTTTTGGATATTCGCTGTTTCGAATACATTTAATGTATTTGAAATAGTGGCCACAACTAGGGTGAGCAATACGGCGTGACGAACCAGTTATGCAGAAAAAAAAATTATCAATGAGACAGCAACTGTTGGGGAAGCATACGCCCCCATATATAACAAGTGAGTAACAGCAGTTACAGTAAACAATAAGGGACACATCAATCTGTAGTAACAACCACAATAATGTTGCTGAGGTTTTCGGCCGATGGCTTCAACGGCATTGCTGGAAGTTCGCAGTATTTATACGGAGATGCTATTCATCTTTTCACAATGAACCGACACCATCATATCCCGTGCTTTAGTGCCTCAGTAACTTTTATCACATCAGGAAATTCTTAAGCAGCACACTTACGATAATAATAGTGTAAGAAAGGAAGTATGCGACGAGGAGGAGAGCTTATACTGCTACGGTTCCAAAGTCACGCGTTAATATGATCAACACGCATAAATTATAGTTTTGCATCAACTCGGTTCCCAGAACTCCTGAAGATTTTGACTGTGGATACTGTATCACGGACGCAGTCTCAATGGCTGTCCAGAGAAAAACCCGCCCAAAGATGTAAACAACCATGCATGAGCAGCGCCTATTAGACGGAGGGGTCCGACAGCCGATCAGTTCCAGTCATCCCAACAGGAAGGATCTACATGGCTCGTGTTGTCTGTAGTTCAGCCATGACTAGACGGTCAATACGGCGGTTGGATCGCGTCCGCATTCTTACTTTGTGCCACGAAGAGCTATCGACAAGGGAAGTGTCCAGCCGTCTCGGAGTGAACCAAAGCGATGTTGTTCGGACATGGAGGAGATACAGAGAGACAGGAACTGTATATAACATGCCTCGCTCAGGTCGCTCAAGGTTACTACTGAAGTGGATGGCCAATACCTACAGTTTATGGCTCAAAGGAACCCCGACAGCAACGCCACCAAGTTGAATAATGCTTTTAGTGCAGCCACAGGACGTCGTGTTATGACTCAAACTGTGTGCAATACGCTGCATGATGCGCAACTTCACTACCGACGTCCATTGCGACGTCCATCTTTGGAACCACGACACCATGCAACGCGGTACAGATGGGCCCAACAACATGCCGAATGGACCGCACAGGATTGACATCGCGTTGTCTTCACTGATGAGTGTCGCTTATGCCTTCAACCAGACAATCGTCGGAGACGTGTTTGCAGGCAACCCGGTCAGGCTGAACGCCTTAGACACACTGTCCAGCGAGTGCTGCAAGGTGGACGTTCCCTGTTGTATTTGAGTCGTATAATGTGGGGCCGACTTTCGCCGCTGGTGGTCATGGAAGGCGCCGTAAGGCTACATGATACGTGAATGCTATCCTCCTACCGATAGTGCAAACATATCGGCAGCATATTGGCGAGGCATTCGTCTTCATGGACGACAATTCGCACCCCCATCGTGCACATCTTGCGAATGATTTCCTTCAGGATAACGACACCGCTCGACTAGAGTGGCCAGCATGTTCTCCAGGCATGAACCCTATCGACAATGCCTGGGATACATTGAAAAGTGCTGTTTAAATTGACAACGTGATCCACCAACCACTCTCAGGGATGCACGTCGAATCGCCGCTGAGGAGTGGGACAACCTAGACCAACAGTGCCTTGATGAACTTGTGGATAGTATGCCACGACGAATACAGGCAAGCATCAATGCAAGAGGACTTGCTACTGGTTATTAGAGGTACCGGTGTGTACGGCAATCTGGACCACCACCTCTGAAGGTCTCGCTGTATTGTGGTACAACATGCAAGGTGTGGTTTTCACGAGCAATAAAAAGGACGGAAATGATGTTTATGATGATCTCTATTTGAATTTTCTGTACAGGTTCCGGAACCGAGATGGTGCAAAACGTTTTTTGATGTGTGTATTTTGTCACTAATTTTGCTCGTATTATAACGTCCTCATGCTTTTACCATCCCTCCTGCAGTGAATACAGATCAATTAAACGTAGCGTGAATACGAATTGACGTGAATTAGTGCAGCGTCTTTGGAAATTTCTTTCGTTTTAGTCATTAGTTTCGTTAAACGAAATACCAAATGACGTATTTTTACGTGTGAAATTATACTTCTCGACTAGGAAACTAGTACTACACGCTACAGCGAGATTCAGTCCCGGATATGTGAACAGCGCGGCTTTGTTCACGGCTAATCTTCCCGATCACGCCTCATGGTCAACTGCAGAGCTCCGGTTTCGACTCTCCATTCAATAGCAGAGGCTTTGCTTGGTGAAGGATTTCGCCCACTTACCGGCTACTCATGTGTTGAGGTTTGTCCTTGTCTACCTTTCACTGCGTAACAGATGATGATGAGTGCGGTGTTGATGGGGGGGGGGGGGGGGCAGAAGTTGGCATGAGGAACTGAAGCTAAGTGTGTCAAAGGAGCGCACGGAAGGGTACAGTAAAAGCACCTGCTCCATGGGTTAGAAGAATCACGGAAATTTATGCAGAAGATTATTTGTAGTTTCCGTGAGCCAGATTGTGGAACCAAATAATGTTTTGCACCCGGCTAAGACAAATGTGGACAGAACCATACTAATACTTCAAAGCAGGTTCTGTTGGTAGTAAGAAGCTACAGTAGGTTCCTCAGTTCTTCATAGATATTTGACAGTTCTTTATTAGAGACTTATGTATTTCCACAATCAGAATTGATTTTCCAGGTAGAGTACTTTATGAATTCCCTTCCTACGCCGTATAGATGATTAAAATGTGCGTTTAATCCATTCATAGGAAAACAGTGACGACCCGTGGTTTGTTTGACAACTGGTTACTTTTATTTTGATGGCAACTCATCTCTTGATTCCTACTCAAACACAGCTGTAGCAAATACCTAATTTATTAACATATCATATGCAAATTTTATTATAGAAATTATAATTCTGGTCCATATTGATAGAGTGAATGTCCACTCATTCCCGCCTCATTTCATTCTCTTATTTCTGGTTCATTAGTTCTGAGAGCATTTCTTTTGAAGCATCTCACTGCTGAACGGACTGAGCACCCCTATTTATGACCTAACTTTTCAGTGGCTGATATTTCTGATAAACAGTACCTGATGTCAGAATAAATATGTAAACTGTTGAATCTTTCAGCAACTTGTTTGACAGATAGCTCTATTTCACCATCTAAAAAATTGTAACAAGTTGCCGGCCGGTGTGGCCAAGCGGTTCTAGGCGCTTCAGTCTGGAACCGCGTGACCGCTACGGTCGCAGGTTCGAATCCTGCCTCGGGCATGGATGTGTGTGTTGTCCTGAGGTTAGTTAGGTTTAAGTAGTTCTAAGTTCTAGAGGACTGATGACCTCAGATGTTAAGTCCCATAGTGCTCAGAGCCATTTGAACCATTTTGTAACAAGTTATTGTTGTGGCGTCATTGATAACTATAATAAATTTAACGGTAAGATACTACAATTGCGCTACCAGCTTGAAGATGAGGATTATGTGTCGCGTAAGATGCCAAGTCTGTATTCTGTTTCCAATTATATCTTCTGAAATATTTTAGAAGGACATCTCATGGCTTTTTACCTGTGACGGGACGCCAGGAAGTCGGTACATTTCGTTCTATTCAACGTGAGCGCAAATTTCTGTTAGATCTCACAGTAGTTCAACTCACCTACGCAATGGAACAGTCTGATAAGCTGTAAATGTGTATTTTGTCATATCGGATAGCACATATGTCGAGCCTGAGACTAGTTTCACAGATGGTCAAATCTGTTTGTTAAGTTATACTACAGAGGCAAATTATTAAGAAATTATTCTACACAGAAATTCGTAATCTTGTTTAAAAAAGGCACCTACAATAGCTCCCGTAGAAAGTAGGCTGAAGGAATTCTGCTGGATTCCTCGTATTTTTCGTTGCAGTATTTTTGTGGAGATAAAAATGCCAGACCAATTTCCAGATAACTTGCAAGAAGAGAGAGGTAGAGGCTTAGGACAAATGCTGGGAAGTCACAATTGAAAAGTTGTACCTATTTCCTTGAAAGTGGAAGATTGTTATCGTTAAAGACTTTCACGATGTCATATCCCCATCGGGTTTTACGAGGGAACTGTCTCTGATCTGCCAATCTTACGAAAGATCTGTGACATAAAATAATCGATTTGCTCGTGAGTAGTGAACGAAGCCCATATATTGTACCAACAAGATTGCCTTGTGCTATCCAAGCTAAAATTGCGCGGTAGGCAGTCGAGAACAGATAAACACAGGTCTTGCATCTTCCCCGACAAGTGAGCTATTAATTGGACCCATGTCGGTGCCAACGAGTCTCTCGGTTGCGTACAGGCGACGTGCTCGTTACGAGATCTGGACGGAAGCGGGATTTATAGCAATGAGCCGGTGCTGGCCCCTCCTCCCCACATCCAATAAGAGCGGCGGCGGTGGAGAGCGTGCCGGCACGGCGTTATCGCGCCGCCTTGGCCGGGGGCTGTTTTGGAGTGCTCACCGAGCCGTGTCCATCGCGCTTGTTCTCCCGACAGTACAGCATGCTGCTCGTGGGTTGCTCTTCTTACCGCCCGTCGAAGTCTCCACCTGCGGAGCGAGGCCGCGTGAGTTACTGGCCTGCGGGCTACAAGCGCAAAGGCAAATACGAGTACGTCTGCTGCTACCGTGTTACGGCGCTACACATGTGCCGCCAGCGGTATCGCGATAAATCAATGCTGTCCGAGCGTCCGGTTTCGTACGTCGCTACTCCAAACAAAAGGACCGTTCATACTGGCGAAACAATACTCTTGACAGCAGCAGAACGACGTTTGATGAGCGCTGTGCTCCCATGCTACATACCAGTTGAACAAGCTACGTATTACCAGCTATCGTATTTCAGAGGATCTAGGTCGGCCTTCAGAAGGCATGTTATTCTGTACATTGCAGTTTTCGCTACTTAGTAGATTTAGATTTTTTTAAACTCTTCCTACTCATATGTGGAATGTAAGCAATAATGTTTAGATAAGTTCGTCTGAACTACGCAGTTATTTCCGGAAATGACACTGTTTGAAGTGAAATACATTTACCTTTGTGCAACACGTAATCAAGCTCACTGCAAAAGAAAAAAAAATACTGTAACCATGTGTGACGAAGCAAGCTGGGATATATTTTACTTCCAATCTTGTTTTCCCATCTGCCCCCTTAAAATTCATTTTCTCATGTCTGATTAAGTAACGTTAACATACGTGAGTATAATCTGCATTTCCATAAAAGAGAAAGATTGGCCCTCAGTTTTAAAGAATATAACAGGAGATTTAATTTTTTGCTGAGTTTTATGTATGTAATTGATTTTCTAATTTATTTTAACTATTCCTAGTTAATACTTTTCTTATAGATTGAAATTAGTAATTATTTCGTAACTTAAATTCTATATATAAACTTATATATATAACAAATATAAATTCTGTAATATTTGTAAACATTTGGAGGTACAACCACTGGCATTCTTAAAGTATTTATTTGACTCTATTCGATAACATGTTAACAATAGTCAGCCCTTAATTGATTCCAAAGTAATTACCAGTTTTGTCAAAAGTATTATTTGCCTAACTAATCTGTTAATTTCATGATTTAAACAAATAATACGGCTTAACACTTGTAGTAGAAGGAACTGTTAAAAAGAAAGAAATTTTTCGATATATTCAGTTAACTGAATGAGGTATATTTTAATTGTAATTTCTGTAAATTATACATCAAACAATGTATAGTTTCAGTGCCTATTGTTGTGGTGATGTATAAAGGCCCGATTTTTGGTCCCGAGACAGTCAGTCCACAGCCAATTTTCAGACGAGAAACTCGTGCTGGTTAGGTCAACAACAATGCATCAACTTAACTGGAAACAAGTGTAAGACAAACAGGCCGTGTGTTAAAACAATGACAGTGTCTGTTCAATACATAACATATTATTCTGCAAGAACTGTGAACTGTCTGGTTAGGCTTTTACTGCTCATAGATATTCAACAGTAAACTATCGTTGCATTATGTTGATGCTTGCTTTCAATCTATTTATGAGACTTATCAAAAGTTGAACAATAGTGCACTGGCCATATAACTGGTTATTATTGGGGGAGGGAGGCTGGGGGAGAGAGAGTTGTCAACAGTGAAAGTAAAGGACTGTGACACGCAACTGTGTACCTGTCGGCAACATTATTTTCAGCAGCCAGTGTTGAAATTCCACCCTCCCCCCCTCCCTCCCCCCATTTTTCAGCCAGTATCACAATGCAGTACGTCGATACCGAGGACCATCAACGAAAAACTAAAGCAGGCGAACGGCACACACGAATTCAAATATAGAGACATATGCTCTTTCTTTTATACTCAGTTCTTAGTTAGACGTAAAATCGCATCAGATTTTAGAGATAGTTGGAATAAACATTGGAACTCAGCGCAACTGAGCCTTGAACTACACATATTTGATAAATAGATGTGGTTGTTTTATTTGCTTTAGCCTCTTCTAATACGTTTGCAATGTTGTGACAATAGCTCAATGTTTTCTGTAAAACAGTTACACTGATTTCAAAAACTGTATATGACCTAACAGTTGATGCCCAGCAAGTGTAGCCGCCGGGAACGAGAACCATTCCGCTTTTCCACCTAACGCCCCAATAGGTGTAACACTACCTATTGAATTACTGAAGTAACACTTTAAATTTAAAAGAAATATATACTAATTCTAATGTAATGATGAAACGGTAGAGTTGAGTTTATCCTTGATTCGGTGACAAGACTGCAGTGATACAGTGTTTTATAAGGTATGTAGTGCTATTTTTCGGAATAACAGATGAAAAGTTTGGGAAATTTAACGTCGAAGATTGATAGCACGTAATATTTTCTTGTTAATATCAACCAAATGTCGCACAACTGAATTGTGAGCAATGCATTGGTCTTCACATTCCTCAGCTATTTTCACCGAAAGGTTTTCATTTTAAACGTTAACTATCGTTTCGTATTTCTCGTTTAGGGCCCTGTAGAATCGCTTTAGAAATTATTTCTTTACAAAGAAACTACAGTGTCTCTTGAGGTCAAAATATTAAGAGCATTATCCATTCAAAATCGCAATTGTTCCTTTGCATTCTTAAAATGTTGAAATTTTTCTTTTAATATCTCAGTTTACTGAATTCGTGACGGAAGTGAAAGGATTTCCAGTCTTTCACTGACACTGTAAGTACACTGTCTGATCTAAAGTATCCGGGCACCTGTTAGTCGACACTCGCTTTTGTGATAGCTTCACCTCTGCAATGGTTGCTCTATAAGCTCAACTCACAAGACGGATTCCTCTCCCGTGGAGGCACATCTTGGTTGGACTAATGGCGTTATACTGCCTGGTGTGAGTGAACACAGCAACAATGGATTCTAGCGTCCCATTCAAGGATCAAATACGATTACAGCCTCGTATATGATTCTTGTTGATTGTCAGTCTGTCATATCCTCGGTTATTTTACACCCCTGCCAATTCAGGGGGAAGGGACGGATATGTGGCACAGTGTTCTCGTCTAACTGTACAGTATCACTAAGTTACGTGTCGCAATATTTCCGGGCTGCCTTCTAGGGCTTTTATTATCGCTGTTCTTTATGCTTATCCTGGGTGTCGAAGACCATAACTTTTGGAGAAGTGTGAATTAGAATGTTACTGCAATGGGTGAACATTATGTTGTTTTTTGTTACACATAAGGTGGGGTTAACCTAAGAAAAATATATTAAGAAAAATTACTTTGTACATACAGTGTAAAGTGGTATATATTTAGTAAAATAAGAAAAAATAGCCGTTTTGAAAGTTAATGTTTGTTCTGTATATCTCACTCTAGCCTGTATTTGTTCAGAAGGAAAGGAGGGCGGAGGAAAAACCGTTTGAATGTGTAGAAATGATAAGTCACCCGAAGAAGAGAAATGTGAATGCTTTCATCTTTGAAACTTCCTGGCAGATTAAAACTGTGTGCCCGACCGAGACTCGAACTCGGGATCTTTGCCTTTCGCGGGCAAGTGCTCTACCATCTGAGCTACCGAAGCACGACTCACGCCCGGTGCTCACAGCTTTACTTCTGCCAATATCTCGTCTCGTACTTTCCAAACTTTACAGAAGCTCTCCTGCGAACCTTGCAGAACTAGCACTCCTGAAAGAAAGGATACTGTGGAGACATGGCTTAGCCACAGCCTGGGGGATGTTTCCAGAATGAGATTCTCATTCTGGCTTTCATCTTTGTCATCGACGTAACCCCTATTTGTTTTGTTAGGTATAACGCGCTTTCCAATTGACCTATTTGGCTATGATGTGGGAACCTTAGAAATCCTAATTTGTAGTATGGGAAAGCCTGTCTTCGTCTGTCCATGTTTCCTTTTTTCGGAAAATACGTTTGTGGGGGAAACAGAATGAAATGAAGAGGATGAGGTGTCCTGTTTGGAAGGCTGCGATCTCGGCCTCTCGGAAGTGCACTGGGAGCTGTCACGGTGACGGGTAGGGGCTGCGGGGCAGCCGGCGGCCGCTCTGACGCCAGGCAAATGGAATCTGTCCTTCGTGCGCGCGGGACACCTAATAGGCACTCGCACCAGGGATCTTTATCTGAACATTACCGGGAACTTTCCTTACTGGTCTTAACGGTGTCCGCTGACGATTAATGCGTCTTCGGCATCGAGGTCAAACTGAATACAAACGGCTTCTGCTGGTATACCTCGTCTGTAGGATAAGATATGGGTGCAGTGGCGCTGCAAGTAAAAAAAAAAAAATCTTTGAATTGTTATGAAGAAGACTCATAGGTATTTCAAGACATACATTGTATGTTAAAACAACGGACGAGTACAAGTAGCACTTGTGATCCGAGGGTTCTATACAAACTTAATTATGTACAGGGTGTTTCAAAAATGACCGGTATATTTGAAACGGCAATAAAAACTAAACGAGCAGCGATAGAAATACACCGTTTGTTGCAATATGCTTGGGACAACAGTACATTTTCAGGCGGACAAACTTTCGAAATTACAGTAGTTACAATTTTCAACAACAGATGGCGCTGCAAGTGATGTGAAAGATATAGAAGACAACGCAGTCTGTGGGTGCGCCACTCTGTACGTCGTCTTTCTGCTGTAAGCGTGTGCTGTTCACAACGTGCAAGTGTGCTGTAGACAACATGGTTTATTCCTTAGAACAGAGGATTTTTCTGGTGTTGGAATTCCACCGCCTAGAAAACAGTGTTGTTGCAACAAGACGAAGTTTTCAACGGAGGTTTAATGTAACCAAAGGACCGAAAAGCGATACAATAAAGGAACTGTTTGAAAAATTTCAACGGACTGGGAACGTGACGCATGAACGTGCTGGAAAGGTAGGGCGACCGCGTACGGCAATCACAGAGGGCAACGTGCAGCTAGTGCAGCAGGTGATCCAACAGCGGCCTCGGGTTTCCGTTCGCCGTGTTGCAGCTGCGGTCCAAATGACGCCAACGTCCACGTATCGTCTCAAGAGCCAGAGTTTACACCTCTACCCATACAAAATTCAAACGCGGCAACCCCTCAGCGCCGCTACCATTGCTGCACGAGAGACATTCGCGAACGATATAGTGCACAGGATTGATGACGGCGATATGCATGTGGGCAGCATTTGGTTTACTGACGAAGCTTATTTTTACCTGGACGGCTTCGTCAATAAACAGAACTGGCGCATATGGGAAACCGAAAAGCCCCATGTTGCAGTCCCATCGTCCCTGTATCCTCAAAAAGTACTGGTCTGGGCTGCCATTTCTTCCAAAGGAATCATTGGCCCATTTTTCAGATCCGAAACGATTACTGCATCACGCTATCTGGACATTCTTCGTGAATTTGTGGCGGTACAAACTGCCTTAGACGACACTGCGAACACCTCGTGGTTTATGCAAGATGGTGCCCGGCCACATCGCACGGCCGACGTCTTTAATTTCCTGAATGAATATTTCGATGATCGTGTGATTGCTTTGGGCTATCCGAAACATACAGGAGGCGGCGTGGATTGGCCTCCCTATTCGCCAGACATGAACCCCTGTGACTTCTTTCTGTGGGGACACTTGAAAGACCAGGTGTACCGCCAGAATCCAGAAACAATTGAACAGCTGAAGCAGTACATCTCATCTGCATGTGAAGCCATTCCGCCAGACACGTTGTCAAAGATTTCGGGTAATTCCATTCAGAGACTACGCCATATTATTGCTACGCATGGTGGATATGTGGAAAATATCGTACTATAGAGTTTCCCAGACCGCAGCGCCATCTGTTGTAGAAAATTGTAACTACTGTAATTTCGAAAGTTTGTCTGCCTGAAAATGTACTGTTGTCCCAAGCATATTGCAACAAACGGTGTATTTCTATCGCTGCTCGTTTAGTTTTTATTGCCGTTTCAAATATACCGGTCATTTTTGAAACACCCTGTATATAGACAGTTTATCCATCCCGACCAGTCAAGAATCTCGACGAGGTTTGCCTGTCATCGATATCGATACTGGCAAGAAATCGGCCGCGAGAATTTCAACGTTTTTGAGAATGTTTTCATGTTAACTTATAAGTCTTTCTTGTAATTTTTCATTTGCTATTTTAATTTTTCACTTATTTATGAGTTTTGGAGTTATATAACATGCTATGCTAATTTGCAGTTGCTGATGCGTTGACTTCTTATCTGCTCTCGACCCTGTCACAATTACTGTTAAGGTTCGACGGAAGTCTCCAAAGAAGAGAATGGTACAGCTAGCCATAGGGAAATGTGGAATTGTTCTGCAGAATGCTACAGTGGATGTTTGATGGGCTATCGGGATCTCATCCTAAACAATAGAATTTCAATCGTTCATCAATTACCAGCATTTCATAAAGTTGAAACGTTAAAGATGCTGTACGTGTCGTACGCATAATCAAGGAATGTTTACATGTAGAATGAACAGTTCATAAAGGACCTACGATGCTACCGCTTATCACTGTTATATGACAAAGGCATCGTTTTCAAAGTGGGAGGGGGCGTCACCTCATCGTAGCTCAGCTAACTGGCAAGAAAAATTCGTGAATTATGTACACGAACCTTCCTCGTGAGTCACTCTACATATTTCTGAAAACCGGATCAAAATCCCCACAGTAGTTCCTGAGATTTCTGACGAATTATGAAAGCCATATACGTTTGTAGTGGGGAAAAATATATTTTTTGTATGATGTAATTACAAATTAGCAATTTTCGGTTTTTTCCTTTACTTGTACTGTGAAACGTTACTTCTTGTCAAATTTTGCGATTCCAGATCAACGGGAACTATTCTGTAGATTTTGACGAGTGGGTTCGCTAGTGTCAAAAAACGATCGCATCTTCTGAGTGCACTTCCTTAGAAGCATAAATTTTTTACACCGCCAAGCGACCATAGACCTTAGCATGTTACGTTAATTTCAACTTGGTACCTAGAAAGAAGGGTCTTAACAGACAGAGAGACAGTCACAAAGTGATCCCATAAGGTTTCTGTTTTTACCGACTGAAGTAGGGAAACCTAATGACTCCAACATTCCTGCAATAAATGTTGTCTCTGTTTAGTGGCTCGTGAGAATTTAACTGAATACTGATTGATTGACTATATAACGCCATGACGTATCCAGAACACGACACTGTGTCTTTGAAATGTAGCACTCACGTGGGTTACCCCGGTGCTTGTTGGAAGCAATAAGTGTCTGAGGGAGAGCAAACTCAAGTCATAGCAATTAAATATTTATGTTTAATTTCAGATAATATGTTAGGTTACGGTCGATTAGCTAGAGTGAAATACAGGGTGCCAGAGAAGTCCCTTAGCATTTCTGGGAAGGAGCACTTTAATTCAAATGAAATGATTACAGTACGAAGAACAGGGATGTAAAATGGAAGAAGTGATAGTAATTCAACGACCTCACTGCCTTTCAACATGAATGATCTCCACATCCTAGCAGAGTTCCCATCCCTCCACGGTGTACCTGAACATGCAGTGCAACATTGTTGGAGTAATTTAATGCTCCGCTGCCGAGGTGCGTTCACTCAGGTGCAGCAAATCCCTTGTGCAGCTGACTCTTGATATGACTCCATGCAAACAAGTCAAAGGGCATTAGGTGAGCTAGCTGCCCACAACCTTCTTGAGCCTTGTCCAGTCCAGCGTCCTGGCAATGTCTTATTGACGTAGTTACGGACAGTATGTCCAAAGTGCGATAGGGGCCGTCGTGTTGAAACACCACCGAATTCAGAATATTTTCGGTAAACAACCGAAGCTGCAGGAATTGTTCAGGCATGTGTAGGTACGATGTTGACGTGATTGTTGCCTCGGAGAAAAAATGGGCCGTAAGTGCGGTGTTGGGTGAGACCCAGCCACACATTTACCTTTGGAGTGTTACATTCCAATTCCAGGATGATGCGTGGTTGTTCATCAGGCTATATCCTGCTGTTGTGGCGACTGACGACGTCACATTTATGAAACGTAGCCGCATCGCTGAACAGGACATGTGCCAATAAATAAATGTTCTTTGTTTACTGTCCCAATTAATTCATGGCACATGGTCATGCATGACGCGTCATCCTCAGGCTAAAGATGGTGGAGCACCTGGATGTGACAAGCCTTTTTCTTCTGTATGAAGCACAAGGTTAGCGACACAGTGGACTGTGTGATGCCGTGTTCCCCGCTCAGACGACTTGTCGACGCTTCTGGACTCTCCTCTACAGCCTGTCATATGGTCTCCTAGGTTTCCTGCGTCGTCGATAGCTATCCAGGACGCTTCTTGTCACAGACATTCTCAGTTCGCTGGAAATTATTCACCAAACCTTTAGTGGTTGCTCGCGTTGAAGTTTCTGTATGGTAACGTCGACGAAACCGTTCTTAATCCTCAGCAAAGCGAAGTAAGTTAAGTCTCCAGCTTACGATGCTGATACGCTGTTCTGTGGTCACCGTTTTTCACATTACCTGCAATAGAGAGACAAAACTTATCGTTGTCCCAGAAATTGTTATGGACTTTTCGGGCACCCCGAGACGTATTATCTGCCATTTGAAGCTTGTACTTTGGAAGAAGAGGGAAGTGCTACATCACGTAATAACAGTCCGACACTTACCAAACATGTTGGATATGTTCCTCACATAACGGGTGTTATATGATAAAACATTTCATTCATAATTGAAGTCCATCATCAACATCAGTAAGAGAGATGACCCCCAACCCCCTCTGGGAAGGAATCAACTGTTGTGTTCGTTGTGCTGAGGAAGAAATCAGCCTTTGATTTTCATGCTGAAAAAGTTTTTGTCGTGCGGAAAATACATGTTTTGACATTTCATTAAGATAGTCGACTTGAGCGATGACTTATGCTTCCAGTACATAACAGACTTGTTCTGTGGGAGTCGAATCAGTGATTCGGGCCGGCCACACGAGAATCAGTACATTTCTCAATGCGTTTGTGTTGTGAACTGCAATGTATGGTCTTGCATTATCCTGCTGGATAATGCCATTTGGTTCTCTCCTCATGAAGGGTACGAAAATAGGGTTTACTGTTTTTCCCACATACTAGTGACTATTAATCCTCCAAATGGCTCTGAGCACTATGGGACTTAACTTCTGAGGTCATCAGTCCCCTAGAACCCAGAACCACTTAAACCTAACCTAAGGACATCACACACATTCATGCCCGAGGCAGGATTCGAACCTACGACCGTAGCAGTCGCGCGGTTCCAGACTGTAGCGCCTAGAACCGCTCGGCCACCCCAGCCGGCATTAATCCTCCCTTCAACAATTACCAAATCAATCCTCACACGACGATTTCAGGAGGTATGGCTGTTGTCGATGACCACTGATTCCTGTGACACTTCACCAGGTCTGATACGGGCGCTGAGCGCCACAAACAGAAGAGAAACTCATAGCTAAATGAGCACGGAATACCACTTTTTGCGGTTGTTAACTCTGGGTCTTCACCATGGAAGTCTGTTGTCTTTGGTATGCTGTGGGCGGTAAGCGACGCATGACAAATCTAGATCTCGGCCTAGCTTCCTGTAACCTGTGCTGGACATTTCATGACGGCATTCTTCCCGTAACGCTTACTGAATTTCAGCTGTTGTCATCCGTCTGTTTGTTCGAAGCAATCGAACAATCATACGTTCCTCTCGTGGTGTAATGTTCATGAAAAGAAGCGTGTCTACCTTTCTTGTCACAATGTTCTCCTGAGTCCATTAGGTACCACCTGATTTGGAGTCGTTGTGCCACAGCTAGCTGCTCTCTCAACTAATGACTCCAACTTTCTCAAGGTTGGCAACAAGCTTCACGTGCACGCCCTCTGGACATAGGTTGCGATCTCCACATGAGAACTTCCAGGAACGTTGGACACACTGAACAGCCATCATGTTATGTACTCAGACCATTCTTGACCTGTAGGAATGGCTTTTTCTGCACGGAAAATGAGCTCGCTAATGGATCAAATTTTAATCACCACACAAGCAAGGAAATACTGGGGTATCAATTTGGCAAGGTTCGGTGAAGGCGTTGCCGGTGAAACTCTTTCCATATGCGTCACTTCAGCTTGGAGCGACCTGCGCCCTATTCCAGTTATGCGGCACTTTGCATTTTACGTGCGACCTGCGATAAACCGTTAACGGAAAGGGCATACTACTGTACTGTATTGGTGATTATATTCTTATATGGAGACGGTTTGTGAAGCCCTCATTCCAGTCTATCACACATGGTGTTAGATTACATTTCCAGTAGAGATCAATGAAAAGCCACAGATATTCGGAAGTGGAGAACATCTAAACCTGTAGCCCGGAAATCAACGTGCGGTGTGTGGTGGAGGTTAAATAGGACGCCAAACACTCTATTCAAATTTTCGTATTCCATTCACGACCATCCTGCCAAAATAATGACAATCAGAACGTCTCCGTAGAAGACCTAACATCTATAATTTTACCATCACCATAGGAAATACCTGTGTAGAAGGGTGTAGTATATTTGTTGACCCGTTGCGGACATTTTGGACAAAACAATTCCAATGCTTTTGTAATAGTGTCACTGAGCCTACTTTGTGGGAATATCCGCTCTTGCGCGAAGTGATACACACAACACGAAATGCATCGTGGAACTTTTCTATAAATCTTCTCTTCCTCTTCCGAAGATCCCACTTAACCCAGTAATGGAGCAATGCCATTTTCAGGTGACATGTGTTTCGATGGGACTTTTCCATCTGAATGTAGGAGCTACCTTCCGTACAGCTACTTACGTGAGTGACCACTTTCATTCGCAACTTGCAGCTATCTCCAGATATTTCAAGATTGTGACAGATATTTCAAGATTGTGATTGGCTCCAGTTACCGCTGGGCTCAGGACGCAACCAAATAATATCGCTTGCTTTCACCACTTACGAGCACCGCATCACATATGATTTCGCCAAGGGTAAACTGTTAGTCTTTGAACCAAGCCACGATGACACTACGCCGGTCTTGCAACCTTTCGCAAGTTGGTCTGTTTACAGAAAGTGCAACCACCGTAGCAATTAATACGTAAATTTCTTTAGAAGTAAAGAAAATCAATGCGTATTCGGGATGGTTTTATATAACTTCCAGTCGTAGAAATTTAGGAATGAATGTTTTCCTAAAATGAGATCTTGTGACTGCTGGGATGGTTCCCTTAGGACGACCACTGAAGATTGCGTTGTTGCTTCTCCAGAAGCTCCCATTGTGTGACACCGTTACATGGGCACACTGTAAACTGAACCTCTATTTAAATATTTCCTTTGCACTATGAGACACAAATTAACACTATCATATCCGGGAATATAGAAGTAATTACCATAAACATGAGATAGATGCACTTGTAGAACTTGAAATAAGAAGCAACAGTAAGCGAACTAAAAATTCCACCCCACACAACACCACTCAAGTACCCAAGGACATAATACCGTATTTAGGTGTTATTTCAGGCAAATTGTTTAAGGTGTTTAAAAGCTCAGACAAGAGAATTACTGTTACCAACACCAACAGCACAAGAAAGAAACTAGGGCACGACTCCTCGCAACCAACTGACAAACTTAGCAAGTGATGCGTTTATAAAGTACAATGGAAATACCACAAGAGTATTACATAGGACAAATGGGAAAGCCGGCCGCGGTGGTCTCGCGGTTCTAGGCGCGCAGTCCGGAACCGTGCGACTGCTACGGTCGCAGGTTCGGATCCTGCCTCGGGCATGGATGTGTGTGCTGTCCTTAGGTTAGTTAGGTTTAAGTAGTTCTAAGTTCTAGGAGACTGATAACCACAGCAGTTAAGTCCCATAGTGCTCAGAGCCATTTGAACAAATGGGAAAACATTTGAAGACTGGTTTCCTTCATCACATTGATTTAGATTGCACAGAACAGCTACAGGTAAACATACTGGCGAAACAGGACGTGGTGCTACAATAGTTAACGATATTCAAGCACGGTGATATACATGCCTTAGAGAAGAGTTGGAAATGAACATATTGGAGGAAACAGAAATATTCATCCACGAACAAAGACTCTGCAACTCCAACCTAGGACTGTCAGATTGTCAAATCCATAATGATCAATAGCATCAAACAATCTGTACGTTCATAAGCTCTATTTCGTCTCTGACGATGTTAGCTTGAATTTTCTCTCATATTTTGTCTACAAACACCAAAGATGCATCGATCAATTGTGCTGAAGACAATACAAAGCGAAAGACATCATCAGGCTCGACACATAGGTCGTCGAATCGCACCGAGATTGTCTTAACTTCCGTTTTGTTGCTTCACAGTGGTGCGTCAGAGAGATATAGCAATGCGTGATAGTGGAAAACTAAATAAGAAGACAGAAACAGACAAGCAAACGGAGTAAACGCTTTCTCTCTCTCTCTCTCTCTCTCTCTCTCTCTCTCTCTCTCACTCCACCTCTGTCTCTCTCCTTCGTCGATGGCATATCTACAATACATGCCAAGAGAGAAAACTACTACTTTAAGATTCATGTGATTAATGTTACATGCAGTTTAGTTGCAATTTTTATCTGATGATGACGCTATACCTCATATTGACTACTTTAAGGAAGTTAACGAAAACTTGTAACTGGTAGTGGCAAAACCGATGTACGCTACTGGACATTAGAATTGCTACACCAAGAAGAAATGCACATGATAAACGGGTATTCATTGGACGAATATATTATACTAGAACTGACATGTGATTACATTTTCACGAAATTTGGGTGTATAGATCGAGAACAGCCACCTCTGGCCGTAATAACGGCCTTGATACGCCGTGGCATTGAGTCAAACAGAGCTTGGATGGCGTGTACAGGTACAGCTGCTCATGCAACTTCAACACGATGCCACAGTTCATCAACAGTAGTGAATGGCGTATTGTGACGAGCCAGTTGCTCGGCCACCATTCACCAGACGTTCTCAATTGGTGAGAGATCTGGAGAATGTGCTGGCCAGGGCAGCAGTCGAACACTTTCTGTATCCAGAAAAACCCGTACAGGACCTGCAACATGGGGTCGTGCATTATCCTGCTGAAATGTAGGGTATCGCAGGGATTGAATGAAGGTTAGAGCCACGGGTCGTAACACATCTGAAATGTAACGTCCACTGTTCAAAGTGCCGTCAGTGCGAACAAGAGGCGACCGAGACGTGTAACCAATGGCACCCCATACCATCACGCCGGGTGATACGCCAGCATGGCGATGACGAATACACGCTTCCTATGTGTGTTCGCCGCGATGTCGCCAAACACGGATGCGACGATCATGATGCTGTAAACTGAACCTGGATTCATCCGAAAAAATGACTTTTCCCATTCGTGCATCCAGGTTCGTCGTTGAGTTCACCATCGCAGGCGCTCCTGTCTGTGATGCAGCGTCAAGGGTAACTGCAGCCATGGTCTCCGAGCTGATAGTCCATGCTGCTGCAAACGTCATCGAACTGTTCGTGCAGATGTTTGTTGTCTTGCAAACGTCCCCATCTGTTGACTCAGGGATCGAGACGTAGCTGGACGATCCGTTAGAGGCATGCGGATAAGATGCCTGTCATCTCGACTGCTAGTGATGCGAGGCCGTTGGGATCCAGCACGGCGTTCCGTATTACCCTCCAGAACCCACCGATTCCATATTCTGCTAACTGTCGTTGGACCTCGACCAACGCGAGCAGCAATGTCGCTTTACGATAAACCGCAGTTGCGATGGGCTACAATCCGAACTTTATCAGAGTCGGAAACGTGATGGTACGCATTTCTCCTCCTTACACGAGGCATCACAACAACTTTTCACCAGGCAATGCCGGTCAACAGTTGTTTGTGTATGAGAAATCGGTTGGAAATTTTGCTCATGTCAGCACGTTGTAGGTGTCGCCACCGGCGCCAACCTTCTGTGAATACTCTGAAATGCTAATCATTTTTATATCACAGCATCTTCTTCCTGCCGGTTAAATTTCGCGTGTGTAGCCCGTCATCTTCGTGGTGCAGCAGTTTTAATGACCAGCAGTGTATGAATCGTTTGTACTACATCGCCGGTACTTGCACTTCCTGCCGAGTGTTTCCGTTGCGAGTACCGCCTGCTGACTGGACGTATCGGAAGCGCTTTGTCGGTGGTCCCTTTAGGGCCCGCGGGGCTCCTAAGTGCTGCAAATGCACCGCCGACCGCGCTTGTATCGTTAAGGGCGACGCATCGGCTCAGCGCTGGAGGCGCGATCCGGCGGCCAGATAAGCCGCTAAATTATCGCTCTGCGTCTGCGGCTGCGTGGCGTGGGAGTCGTGACCCGACCGGCCGACCCCGGGCCGCGACGCCGCGCCGCGGTGCTTCTTACAAAACACTTTGTTCCTCGCTCGCTCACTCGCGTGCCGGCCTTGTCAGCGATAATGAAA
The DNA here is from genome assembly GCF_023864275.1 of Schistocerca cancellata. Taxonomy (NCBI): domain Eukaryota; kingdom Metazoa; phylum Arthropoda; class Insecta; order Orthoptera; family Acrididae; genus Schistocerca; species Schistocerca cancellata. The sequence goes on along the minus strand of NC_064631.1, from coordinate 600,904,023 downwards.
GCGAATACATTGAGCATTTTTCCGCCTTCTTCCGCGAGCAGAAATTCCCGGAGGAGGGGACGCCGCCGCGAGTCTTCCTCTTCTTCTTCTTCTTCTTCTTGCTCCTCGTTTTGCGTCCATCTAGAACGGCGGAGCGGGTTCTGCGACCGTTGCGATGCGGCGCGGTGTAGGCGGGCGTGCTGTGCCGGCTCTGTGGAGCGGGGCCATTGAAAAACGGCGAGAAGCGGCCGCCCGCAACGGCGATCATTATTCGGCGAACGACTGGGTGCGGGCGGCAGCGGGTCAGGCCGCGGGCCGTGGGACTGCCGGCGGGCCGCCGCGCATGCGCACGCGCGCGCGCCTTTCACCGGCGACGGCGACGCACACGTCGACGGTGTGCTTGGCGCTGCGCGGCGCGGCCCAGGCCGGCTGGGGGCAGCCTTCCTTCCGCCGGTTATGGAAGCGCCGCGCAGCCTGCCTGTCGCCCCTGGTGATGGATGGGCCGCCACGAACAGCTGTCCGCGCCGCTCCGGCCGACCGCCGCTACGCCGCCGACTCGCCTCGTCTACACGTTGCCGTCCACTTCCCTTGCACAGCACTCACTGCCGTACTAGGTTTAATTGAGCTTTTTTGCGCTCCCTGTCCTTGATCACGTCATATACACGTCAACTGATAATGTAACCACCTATGAAAAGCCTGAACAACCAACGTTGCCAGCGCAGGAATGCAAATAGAGAGGCAGTGAGGTTCTGGAAAGTACCCACAGGAATGAACAGCCAAGCCGACTCCAGTGTTGTGGGCGGCATGTAAGTTGAGGATCCGTGGCACGAACAGCCGGATCGATGTGGTCCCACAGATTCCCCAGTGGGCCTGCCGGAGTGGCCGTGCGGTTCTAGGCGCTACAGTTCGGAACCGTGACACCGCTACGGTCGCAGGTTCGAATCCTGCCTCAGGCATGGATATGTGTGATGTCCTTTGGTTGGTTAGGTTTAAGTAGTTCTAAGTTCTAGGGGACTGATGACCTCAGAAGTTGAGTCCCATAGTGCTCAGAGCCATTTGAACCATTCCCCAGTGGGTTTAAATACGGGGGTTTTGCTGGGCTGGGGAGCACAGTAAATTCATTCCGGTGCTCTTCGAACCACGCAGCTACGCTGCGAGCTGTGTGACACGTTGCATTGTGGCGGTAGATCCACCCTGCCAAGAAAATTTGCCTATGCTGTTGGACATGGTCTCTAAGGATAGCTGCATACTGCGTTGACCATTGTGCCTTCCAAAATGACGAGATCACGTCACAAAAACATTCTGCAGGACATAATGCTGCCTCCTCCGGTCTGGACCCTTCCACGATCGTTGCAGGGTCGCACACGACAACGCTTACCTGTCTGATGGAGCATAAAACGTGATTCATCTAAAAAGACCACCTGTCGCCATTTAGTGGACGTCCAGTTGGGGTACTGACGTGCGACTTCCAGCCAAAGACAGCAGTCAGCATGGGTGCGTGAAGCAGGTGCCTCCTGCAGAGGCTCCTAGCAGCAATGATCGCTGAGTGGTCATTGACGAGACACGGTTGGTAGCTTCTAGGTTCACCTGGGCGGTCAGTTGCTCAACAGTTGCGCGTCTTCTCGCCCGTACGCATATCTGCAGCTTCGTTTCACCGCTGTCATCTAAGGCCAGTGGTACACCGCAGTTAAAAAAAAAAATGTTTGTGAAATCGTATGGGACTTAACTGCTAAGGTCGTCAGTCCCCAAGCTTACACATTACTTAACCTAAATTATCCTAAGGACAAACACACGCACCCATGCCCAAGGGAGGACTCGAACCTCCACCGGGACCATCCGCGCAGGCACCACAGTTGCCTCGGTGCTGGATTTGGGTAGCGCCATTTTGGCAGACACGGTGCACTCATATTTTAACTACGGCGGCACGCGAACGATTTTCAAATTTAGGAGTTTCGAAAATGCAATCACCTTGGTCGTAAAGCCAGTGGTCAAGGCATTTTGGACGGCAGGTAAATCGCTCCGTTTTCGCATTATTACAACAAGTGCAGGCCCCGCGAACGCTTTATATATATATATATATTTCACCGCTAGTGCTGCCACCTGCAGTCATTGAGTGGTCATTAAACGTTGCCGTCGAACATGGGAGGTGGTCAGATTAATGTCACTGCAGAATATGTGCAGTGACTCGGTTGCTTTTTTTTCCACAGGTGTAACATCCAAGACTTTGCTCTTCACAAGTGTAATTAATTACCCATGCTTCCAACGTCTAAGGGTGAAGGAAACCGCTCGGAGAGCCGTGCGTGTTAAAGCACCGCTTGCGGGACGGGGAGGTGCGCCGACTGGAGATAGAATCTGCCCGCCAGATTAACGATGGCGGTCGCTGTACCGACCAGCCTGGATGTGGCTTTCAGGCAGTTTCCCATATTCGACTACGTGATTATAGCGCTGCTACACAAGTCTCGCCTCTGATATGCGATTCATAAACATTTAGGAAACTTTGGTTCACTTCCACGTGAATAACTCTACAACCACACACGTGGGGGAGCACATGTTCCGTCCTGCGAGAAAGAGGAGAGGGGGGGAGGGGAAGAGAGGGATGGGATGATAACAGGATTAATCGTGCTACATCCGTGACTATCGGTGCGTTGGTTACGCCCCTGAGAGACGACAGGTGACAGACTGTCTGTGGCGTGCATATGCGTTGTTACTTATAACCCAAATGTCTGCCCAGTTTGAAAGATGGTAGGCACGGCAAAGTTAAAGTTCTTGATGGACGTATTAAGTATATTTCTCCGCTTAGAAACTCTTATAATTAACGTGTTGTTGTTGAAAATGACTCAGTCACGCAAGACGTCCGTTCCTGCTAGCTCTATGAAATCCCGTCGTCCCGGGGCCGGCGAATATAAAAGAACACCTAGCAACGCCGGGAACTGTCAGCGAACATTTTGTCTTTAACGAAAGTTGTTCCCCTTGACATGACCTCTCCCTCCCCTGCCATTTGATGCAAAGAATTTGTAACACCCCCTATTTAGCACTTGTAGTTTAACTTCAAAGGCAAGTGCCGAAGCTCGAGCAGCTAAAAGCGAATTAAATGATTTTAAAATATAGTGACATGTCTGTTCTAACAGCTATCGAGATCATTTCTGTGCAAAAGTTTGCATTTCCGTGAAATGTATGTCTGTAGGCGAAAGGGATCAAAAGAGAAGAAACACAGTTCGCTGAAAGATAATAATGTATAGCAAACAGCTGCGACCAACATATTATTAAGAGTTCTAAACGAGGCATTACTTGACAAAAAGTCGAACAGTTACTTGGAAGAACTCCAAAATAGAACCTGCTATGTTTTTCCTACGTGTCATCGAAGGCGTAGTGGGAAATTTCAATGAATTAACAGTCTGCAGTGGATCAAATTCACACTTGACAAGTAGAACATGCGGACACGCTACACCACTTTCGGTGTATCCGTACTACAAATGACAAATATCAAAAGGCACGCTGATCATATTAGGAAATTTTTCTCACAACTGGTACAATCGTTAACACCCTCTGTCATGCACCTCACAGTGATCTGTAGAGTACGGATATAGATGTAAATGCTGATCTCTGCCTTGAGCTGTTCCACTCCGCTGTGTTTTAATCACTTAACTGAAACCCCGCATTCGCACTTCGATGACGAACAAGGGAAGAATGTGAGACAACGCAGCAACTTATGATACGGGAAATTTGCATGTAACTACTGTATGCGTTAAAGTATACCGTTTGGAGCAAATGGTTAGCTATTTGCCAAATGACATCTCATTGATGACTCTTGTGAATTTTCTGCTCATAATGATCTGTTGTATGCTATTGTTTCTTCAGTGATTCGTGCTTCTTTAGTCTTTTTGTTCACAAATGCATATATATAAAGACCTTGCGGCCTCCAGACGTATAGTGTTAAAAATAACATATTGTCTGCCCTTCAATATATTGAACTCACCATCACACCACCAACAGTTATATCAGTATTTTCATTTGCCAACATAATTTCAAGAAGAGAAGATGTTGAAGAACGATTAAGGAGTTTCTACTATTTTATTAACCATGAGTGTCAAACAAAAAACAATAAAACAAAAATAGGCCCGTAAATTTTTGAGAAAAAGTAACGATGTTAGTTTGCTTACTGAAATCCTACGTCTCTTGAAGTTTATGAAAAATTATAAAGTTCACGGTACATAATAGAGAAAGAAAACGTGGTGACTGGATAGGAATTTGCAGTTGGTAAAGTTTAGGAACAACTGAAATTTCTGCTGAAAGGAAGATGTCATTTGAGAAATGTTTAGCGTTGTAGTATCAGCAAAAAACCAACAGTACAACCGGCCGGTATGGCCGTGCGGTTCTAGGCGCTTCAGTCTGGAACCGCATGACCGCTACGGTCGCAGGTTCGAATCCTGTCTCGGGCATGGATTTGTGTGATGTCTTTAGGTTAGTTACGTTTAAGTAGTTCTAAGTTCTACGGGACTGATGACCACAGATGATAAGTCCCATAGTGCTCAGAGCCATTTGAACCATTTTGAGCCAATAGTACAATTGTCATGAAAACCTGCAAAGCAGTTATATGAGTTGTGCAGGAACATTTTACTTAATAAAAGGACAGTAAAGAAAGACTTTTTGTCTTTTTTGATTATTATTTCTAATGGCATGTTGGTCAATGGTACTGCAGAGTAATGTGCCAATATAAAAAAAAAATAGGGAAACTAAGTATTACTACAGCTGAGTGCACATATTTCTTAATCATTTCTGATAATTTCGTGAGACTGACGTGCACAAAGTACACAACCAACGGCGAACAGCTGTTGTCAAACGGCCGAGAGGCAGCAGGCACATGATACTCATCCCCACAGTCTGGTCCAGAGTAATTCTTAAATATATTGGATTGGACCGATCCAGAGTAATCCTTTCATATATTGAACTGTGTCTACGGGGTACTAGGATTCCGTCAAAAGTCACCTGTAGCTTTCTTTGGGCTTCTTTGTAATATGTAAGGAATGCAGTTAGTTTGAAGTGTCGATTTATGGAAATAATCACTCAGTTTCCTCATATCACTTGTTAGCACACTCTGACAATGTGTAAGATCTTTACACTGGAAGATTATTGGTAGGTCGTCTGTATACTGGGTTTTCGGTTTCTGGCAACGACTGGGAGAGCGCTGTGCTGACCACACGCCCCTCCATATCCGTATCTAGTGACGCCTTTGAGCTGGGGATGACATGGCGGTCGATCAGTATCGTTAGAGTCTTCCGAGACCTGGTTGGATGGAGTTAAGTTTTTTTGTGTCTGACATGTCATGGATATAGAGGTTAAACAGAATGTAGGACAGAACTGATCCGTGAGATGGGTCATTAGTTAGGGCCTTCCCTTCGACAGCTTGTCGATAAGAACACCTTACAGCCCCTACCAGAGAACAGATTTTTACATGAGATGAGTTCAGTAAACTTCGACAGCCGTCCCTCCCTCCACACAGTGTCACAAGCTGCCATAAAATTCACAAAACCTACAACTGATTTGAGACGTCTTTGAAATCCAACATCTACTGGAGCTGTCAATGTTCAGACTTGTTGGCAGTAACTCCGATGTTTCCTAAAGCCACCTTGTTCAACGGGAATCTTAGCCTGTTTGAAAGCATTGGTAATTTTCCAGTTCTCAGAATCTCACTGAAAAATTCAATGACCTACTGCTTTGTTCTAGATCCTTTAAGAAACTCCGGCTATACGCCGATAAAGCCAAAAGCTTTATTTACTTTTAGCACATTCAAAGCCATATCAAGTTCCCCAATGCAGAAGACACGTGAAGAGCCTGGATGTTCTTTAGATGGGATCTTTTTATGTATAACTTATTTTTATGGTTCGTGTATGTATCTAATCTATTTCAGCCTTCGGAATCTCCACTAGCCCGGATTCAACAGAATTGTAATTCACAAACGTGACTATACTTCACAAACTTGGATCTGTACCACGTTTTCTTTCAGGCTTTCCGATTAGAAGTGTAATGTTGAGTACTGCAGTTGTTTCATATCATTTTCCTCTGCTGTTCCTATTAAGAACTCTCAAGAGTTCCTCCGCTGTTGTGTTGTTTTGATATTCTTGAGAATCGTCTCAACTGTAGACTAGATTCTTGATATTGCTGTCGGAAACGTCGCAGTTTGCAGTAATTGGCGGACATGGTCTAGTGAAGCAGAAGTGATATCTGTGGTTCCCCAGTAAGTGTTGCAGTACCCTGCTGTTCTTAATCTGTACAGTGTGTAATGATATAAGTATAGATACCTGTACTAAGGAAAGTGTATTGAACAACATTACATTAGTATTTACCTCATTAATAGGTTGATAATTGTAGCTACCAGAAGTCGTACGTTTGTAGGTTTGTAAGTAACTCCAAGTATGTGTGGCAAGAGCAAGCCATTAATGCTAACGCAGGTCAGGTGCTGAAGTGTATACACATGGACAAAAATAGATAGTCTATAATGACAAGCATAGTCCACTTACTGGTTCAGTTACGACCATCAGACATCATCAGGTCTTAAAGTTCATGACGTACTAGTGGGAAGACTTTTCGACGCAGAGGAAAAACAGCTAACACAGTGATATGTGTACATACCAAGGTACCAGATATGAATGTTACACCCTGTATAAACGATTTAGAGACGATCAGAGCAATCCTCTAACATTGTTAGCAGATGATATGTAGTAAAGCCATCAGAGCTCGGAACCACTTCCCACAATATTTATGCAAGATATCTAAATCGAAATCTGACGATTGACCCTAAGCAATAACAAGTGTGAGGTTCTCCATTAGAGTACTAAAAAAGATTCCATCAAATTTTGATTATACGTTAAATTAATCAATATTAACGGTTGTAATTTCAGCTAAATACTTGCTTAATACCTACAAATTGCCACCACAAACCATTTAAATTAGGCCCACCACAAAAGAAAATGTTGCTGGGAAAGCGAACCAAAGAATTCGTTTTATTGGCAGAACAGTAAGAAATTGCAACGAAGCTACTGAAGACACTGACAACACTACGCTTGTACATCCTCTTCTAGAATTTTGGTTTGCATTATGAGATCTTTAGCAGATACGAGTGACGGCAGACATCGAAGAAGTTGAAAGAAAGACGGATAATATTTTTGTATTATCGCGAAATAGGGCAGAGAATCTCAGGGATACGAACGCGAAGAGGCATGCTAATCACTAAAACAGGACGGCTTCTATCTTCAGAGAGATCTTTTCAGAAATTTCCAAACACCATCCTTCTCCTTCGAATGCGAAAATATTTGGTTGACTCCCACTTACGTAGACTGGAATAACCATCGTGATAAAATAGGAAAAATCAAAGATTTAGGTGTTCATTTTTCAGACGTGCTATTCGACACTGCAACGGTAGAGAAACTCTCTGAAAGTGATTCTAAGAGCCCTCTGGCCAAGACTTACTTGTGAACTGCTGAGTAAACGAGTAGATATACACCAAACAAACTGGTATAGGCATACGTATTCAAATACAGAGGTATGTAAACAGGCAGAATACGGCTCTGTGGCCGGTAGCACTTACATAAGATAACAAGTGTCTGGTGCAGTTGTTAGATCGGTTACTGCTGCTACAATGACAGTGTATCAAGATTTAATTGACTATGAACGCGGTCTTGTATTCGGCGCACGAGGGATGAGACACAGCATCTACGAAGTAGCGAACAACTGGGGCTTTTCCCGTACGACCATTTCACGAGTGTACCGTGAATCTCAGGAATCCGGCAAGACATCAAATCCCCGACATCGCTACGGCTGGAAAAAGATCTTGCAATAGAATAGTTCAACGTGACGGAAGCGCAACCCTTTCCTAAATTGCTGCAGATTTAAATGCTGGGCCATCAACAAGTGCCAGCGTGCGAACCATTCAACGAAACATCATCGATATGGGCTTTCGGAGACAAAGGCCCACTCGTGTACTCTTGTTGACTGTTGGACACAAAGCTTTACGCCTCATCTGGGCTCGTCAGCACCAACATTGGACTATCGATGACTGGAAACGTGTTGCCTGGTCGGACGAGTCTCGTTTCAAATTGTGTCGAGCAAATGGACGTGTACGGGTATGGAGACAAACTCATGAATCCGTGGAACCTGCATGTCTGCAGGGGACTGTTCAAGCTGGTGTTGGTCGCGTGCAGTTGAGTGATGTGAGACCCCTAATAGGTGACACGTACGTAAGCATCCATTCAGAAGGACTTGGATAATTCCAGCAGGACAATGTGACACACCAAACGTCCAGAGTGGCTCCAGGAACACTCTTCTGAGTTTAAACACTTTCGCTGGCCACCAGACTCCCAAGACATGAACATTATTGAGCATACCTGGGAAGCCTTGCAACGTGCTGTTCAGAAGAGATCTCCACTCCCTTGTACTCTTACTAATTCATGGGCAGCCCTGCAGGATTCGTGGTGTCACTTCCCTTTAACACTACTTCAGACACTAGTCGAGCCCATGCCACGTCTTGTTGCCGCACTTCTGCGTGCTCGCGGGGGCCGTACACGGTATTAGGCAGGTGCACCAGTTTCTTTGGCTCCTCAGTGTAGCTGTAAATATGGACTCTATTGAGTCACTATCGCAAGGTAGTAACTCGCTGCAATTGAAACTACCTTGTATAGTGGCGCGGGAGAACAGATACCTTTTTACTTGCTACTCTTTATTTGATACTTTACTCATACGAGGACTTTATAGCAGATACCGTATCAAATGCTGCAACTAATGATTTATAACATTTCTGTATCTGCCCAAAATCGTGGGTAAACGACTCAGTTATAGCACTTTCAACAACTGGTTGCGCGAGCACCCGAAGGCCACCCGTTGCGTACCAGCAAAGAAATAAGTGTGCGGAAATTTTTGCGGCGCTTCACTAACCTTGGAAGCATTTCTTTCCTAGTTAGTTCGCTTGGAATCCCCATGTTTCCGCGCTTAAACTTACATAATTCTTTTTGTATTGCTGTTTAAAACGGTTTAAATGGTGGGCTTGGTGGTCTAGTGTGAGCCTAGAGACCTTCAGGTCGCGGGCTCGATTTCCGATCACACACTGGAATTTTTCCATCTGCCTTTAGGGATTTACTTCATCTCTCAACTGTGTGAAGTTATGCCAGGAACGACTCGGATTCCATGTTACACTTTAAGTCCCATTTCCCTGGTGTGGTTACTGGGGTAGGTTAAAGGCGGGGACGTCGCCAAAGTGGCGTTCTGGAGAAAGAACTTGCAAGCAGCCGGCCTGTGCGACTCTCATCCAATTCTGCCACTCGAATTTTCCTAAGTAGAGCAATAAATACTTAATATGCAGCCTGAACGCCATTCTACCAAACATCAGACTTGCCAGTATTTTTATAAACTGGATAATATTGAAATGAGGTGTAAAATCTGTTTTAAACTTTAGAAATACTTCAAATATGAAAAAGGACTTGAGAAAGTGGCCCGTCACAATAGCAAGGTAAAATTATTTGCGTAACAAGAAAGTAACAATGATAGGCAGGAGACTGAGAAGTGGTAAGTTGCCAGGAATAATTCTGATCAAGAAATTAGCACAAAGTTTTATTAGTTCGTTCTTCGACCCAAGTTAACATACACATAATTTCAGCTTATATACACTTATATACACTTTTAATCATAAAAAAGCCTTTACTTGATTCAAGTTACACACTATCTATAAGACTAATAAACAATAAACGTCTTTTATTAAGTGATAAAGCAAACAACATTTACTTCAATATATTTACGATATGCTTCTGCTTCAGTGGGACTGCAAAAAAACAAGCCCACTAGAGCCTTTGAATAGTAATAATAATCAGTCAGAGTAACAAATAGTGTGGAATTATAACAGAAAGATAAAAACCATTAAAATGAGGATTTAGAAAGTTAAGGCAACAGTTTAAACAAGTGATAAAATCTGGCTATCGGACTTCCGCCAATTACATGGTTTGAAACGTTTAAGAATTACAGGAAATGTGTACAAAACAGTTATAGTTAAGCGGTTCAGAAACTATTTTCTGCATTGGCATTTCCAAAATTTTCATATAATTGAAGAAAAACGATGTGGTTGTAAAAGGTTCTCAGATGAGGTAATAGCTTGAAAGATTTAATACAATTTGCAACCGTTTTATTCGACCCAGAGAGAGAGAGAGAGAGAGAGAGAGAGAGCTAGAGAGAGAGAGAGAGAGAGAGAGAGAGAGAGAGAGAGAGAAGGAAAATGACATCTCTCACAATAAATAAAGCTGATGAAGACACTCGTGTAATACTAACGACGGCAAGCAGCAATAAGTGAATGTTCAGTTCAAATTTTCCGATGAGATGCACACAGACAATTTTAGCATAAATTCTCACCAAATAATATTTTCCTCTGTGATCCTGGAGGAACGACTTCATAGTGCTTGATTTCTTGTGCGCAAAATTTATCAACTTCGGCTAACTTCCTTCTTAAAGTGCTTGCCGAAGTTAACAGCCAGGTTTGATTGCAGAAACCTCGCGCAAGTGGAAAGCGACAGGTATAATTTTCCCACTCGGCCCCAACAAGGAACTTTATGGCAGTGTAGCGCCATTAACCCACCACCAGTGTGCATGTCTCAATCAAATGCAGCTGCGATTCACTCCGTTTAAGTAGACGAAGTGACGATCTCGCCTGTTAGCGCGGAAGGTAAACTCGTTCCCACGAGTTAGGCAAAGCTAGAGTAAGAGAAACTATTGATCGGGCGCCTTGCAAGGTTCAGAGACAGTAAACAGAGCGTTACAAACTTATTAGTGTAAATACAGGGCGACGTGCGTGGGAAAAATGGGGAAATCTAAACAATATATTTTTGAGATAATCAAATCTAAAAAGTTAACGGTTTTAAAAAGCTGTCCTAGGAAGTCGTATCTTAGGAATGCGATCTATCACAATGAGCTTGATTAAACGGAAGAATTCACTTTAAATCCACACGAATTATAAAAGGAAATGTACGTGTTTATTCATCTATGTTTGTATGTATGTATCTGTGTGCATCTCCTCCTGAACTATAGACCAATTTCACCCAAACTTGGTACGCCCGTCACTGTCTTGAAAGAATCACTGTGGGGTTACGAACCACCTGCCTATCGAAGGGGTGCGGGTGGAGTGAAAACAAGTGTAGCCCATACTTTAATTGTCCAGTATCTAAAAATGAGAACACTTAGAGACTTGCAACAAATTTTACACGTAATTTAAAACCACTATAAAAATCTTTCTCGCTGAAGTCTCTCACAAATTGATTAATGGAAAGAAGTTTGTGCTTACAACATTTTCGCAGGAGGTGCAGTAAAACTGCCCCATGAACTATGGCGTTTTATTTTTTCACTTCTTTACTACTAACTTCGTGAAACATTTGCAGGCAGTAGTCGCACATGCTAGTGTATGTACCAGCAAAATTACATCATTGTACGACACTTAGCTCAAGAGATACGACGTCATAAACACTACCACATCATGCAAGACGTTTCACTTTGTTACTTCTTTACTACTAACGCTATTTAGAATACATTCTGCGGGGAGTAGGGACATATATCACTGGATGTACCTGCGAAGTTATATCCTTGTATATCAAATACTTCAACAGATATGGCGTCGTGAACATTAAGCTGCGGGAAAATGCAACTGCAGAGGAAAATTCTCTAGACTTGCAGGTGAAGTACATGTACAAATACGTGTTATATATATATGTGTGAAATATATTTGAAATTTGCGTATGCAGCCAAAGCCACAGGCAAAATTCTCGTCCTAAGCCCCTCGAACGATTTCAGTCTAATTGAGAGCACATATTACTTACAATGCAGAAAGAAATACTGTAGGTGTAAGAAACAGCAGCCTCCTGTTGGATTGAGCATGATATCTTGCAGAGTGAGTGAAGGACGAGGAGATGGACAGGTAGCGAGGAGAAAGGACGAGACAGACACAGTTGGGGGGAAGAGAAAGTGAACAGAGATAGGAGAAGGAAGTGACAGGCAGAGAGGTATATAAGAAGAAGATGAACAGACAGAAAGGGAGGAGGAAATGGACAGAGAATGGGAAGAGAAGGAAATGGACAGAGAGAGGGAAGGGAGAGGGGCAAAAGAAGATGGAGTGGAGGTAGAGGAGGTGGGCAGAGACGGGTGGTGGTAGAAAGGGACGGAGGATGGGAGGGATGGAGGTGACAGACGAAGCCAGAGAGGATGGAAAGAGAGAGACGAAGGAGAAGAGGTGGATAAAGAGGGAGTGGATCAGTAGAGAGAGAGGGGGAGGAGGAGGTGGACAGAGGGGGAAGGAGGACTGAGAGAGGGGCCAAGAGGAAATCGATAAAGAGAGGGGGAAGGAAGAGATGGACGGAAAGAGAGGGATATGAGGAGATGGACTAATACAATATTAGAATAAATAAATACCCAGCCAATGCTGGGTTTTGTGACGGTACGTCACAGAAATGGACATTTGGAGAAAGGGAAAAGAAGTTTTTGCTATGAGACGTGTGAAATATAAATTATCTAAAGACTAAGTACGTCTGCGCGATGTATAACAAATAGTAGAGAACGTAAGTTATTATTATCAAAACCCAAATATCAATGTAATTAACAAAACACAGTTTTTTGGTATAATCTCTGTGTAATATAGGCCATGAAGGACAATGCTTTGACTGAACCAGCTCTCCAGGTTTTGTTTCGTCGAGAGGTAGGCCGCCATTGTTGCGTTGGGTAATATTTAATGTAAATTTGGTTGTGATTTAGTAAAGTATACTTATAATTGTTAGTAGAAAGTGTGTATTATTGACTTAGTTGTCACCTCTCATGATCACAAACATTAATTACAATTCACAAAGTTTTTACAGAACTTCGTAGTGCAGGGAGCTCAGCTCCCCTAGCAGGATTTAGTGGGCCATTACGCTGACTGTATTATTTAATTAAAATTTCATGTCATAATATTAAATGTAAATGTGAGAGGTTTCTCTGCCATGATCTTACAATAGTCTCAGAGTTAACAGAGTAAAAATAGATTTCGTTTATTAATATTTAGAATATTGAATGAGTTCAGTATGTTTCGAGTTTGGCCGCCTAACGGCAGATGAGATTCTCTCCACTTTTGCCTTGCAAATAATGAACAAGAAAGATTGAAAATATTTGTATCCAGTAGGCTCAGCAATATCTCAGTTAATCTTTATGTAGTTTGGTACATAAGTAACCAATAGCCCCTGAGATCCATATTAGTAATTACAGTTTGCGTAAGAATAATATTATATCGTATGTACTTCGGGGCAGCCGATGTGCGTACGAGTGTTATCGCGGTATATTAATTGGAAGTCTCATGCTAGCCCACAATATTTAAAGCCGTCCCAACCAAAATGATAAAAAAATGTAATTATAAAAATACAAAAATATATAATCATCCTGGGGTAAGTGCCAACAAAACACACACGTATACACTTATTCCGCGATAGTTTCTCAGCTAGTATGGTTATAAATTTGGTAGCTATGTCCAGTCGACTATTACTGACTGTTATAAGTAGATTTTAAAGACAGAATGGAGAAACTGGTGCTAATACCTCAAAATCGTATGCATCTGCTAGGTTTGGAGGTGAGGGGGATGAGCGGAATTGCACACTTGTCTTCCCCACCCCCCCTCCACCCTCTCAACCTCCACGTAATCTGGTGTATATTTTTACTTATTGCAGAATTCTAGTATCTTCATAGCAGTGATTTCGGTATGATTCCACTAAATATCTTGTTTAGGTAATTGTAACCTTAGGTGTCTGACCATAGTTAGACAGTACAACGGTTTCTCGAAACTGACCAACTGACGTTTTAGAGTCTTGACAGTCCCAGCACCCATTTACCCCTGGTACCCCTGCAATAATTTTCTGCGGCGACCAAGCTTAAGGTGTCGAAACATTTCTTTCGATACTTTCACGTTACCGCGTCCCCAAATGGACGTCGTACCGCTGGGACTCGACTGGCGGTCGCGGATCGGAAGGCCGCCAGAGAAGCGAACTGTGGGACGCCGTTCTGTTCTGCTCGCTCGGCACAGGTGTTCGCCTACCGCCGCCCCTCCACGGCGGGCCTTGCAACACATCCAGATGGCTGTCTGCAGCCAGGCCGGCGAGCTCTCCTTTCCAAAATAGCGTGACGCCATTGCGCGCTGCGCGGAGCTGCACCATTGTCGTGTTGCAACGAAACCGGATCCGTCGCCGCGGCCTGCCGCCCGCCCGTTACCTTCGCGGCGCTCCTCGCTTCCGGATGTGCGCTGCTACACGTCCCTCGGCGCCCCGGCGTCGCCGGCCGGCCTTGGCGCAGCGCAGTCGTAACTAAAGGCGCCGCGTGCGCCGCGACGTGACGTGACGTGTCGTGTCGTGCGCTAACCGCGTGCGATCTGGCGATCCGGCGCCGATATGCAGGGGTCCGCGGCCGGCGGAACGCCCTTGCAGCCAAGTGGAGCAGCGAAAGGGGACGTCGCAGCCCCGCCAGCTGGTGCCGCGATCTGCCGCCACCACAGCGGTCTATGAGCAACGATGTTTACCCGACGTCGCCCGGATTTGACGGAGAGGCTGATTCTTCACTCTCGGGAAATCCCACGGAGCAATCAAGTCATGTAGCTTGGGGTAACATTCGATGACAAGTTACTTTTCAGACTGCATGTACAGGATAAGAGGATCAATATTTCACAACTCATCTGCCTGTTACACTACTGGCTATCAAAATTGCTACACCAACAAGAAATGCAGATGATGAACGGGTATTCATTGGACAAATATAATATACTAGAACTGACATGTGATTACATTTTCACGCAATTTGGGTGCATAGATCCTGAGAAATCGGTAACCAGAACAACCACCTCTCGCCGTAATAACGGCCTTGATGCGCCTGAGCATTGAGTCAAACAGAGCTTGGATGGCGTGTACAGGTACAGCTGCCCATGCAGCTTCATCACGATACCACAGTTCATCAAGAGTAGTGACTGGCGTATTGTGACGACCTAGTTGCTCGGCCACTATTGACCAGACGTTTTCAGTTGGTGAGAAATCTGGAGAATGTGCTGGCCAGGGCAGCAGTCCTGGCCAGGGCAGCAGTCCAACATTTTCTGTATCCAGAAAGGCCCGTACGGGAACTGCAACATGCGGTCGTGCATTATCCTGCTGAAGAACAGGGTTTCGCAGGGATCGAGTGAAGGGTACAGCCACGGGTCGTAACACATCTGAAATGTAACGTCCACTATTCAATGTGCCGTCAATACGAAAAAGAGGTGACCGAGACGTGTAACAAATGGCACCCCATACCATCACGCCGGGTGATACGCCAGTATGGCGATGACAAATACACGCTTCCAATGTGCGTCCATTTGCGATGTAGCCAAACACGGATGCGACCATTATGATGCAGTAAACAGAACCTGGATTCATCCGAAAAAATGACATTTTTCCATTCGTGCACCCAGGTTCGTCGATGAGTACACCATCGCAGGTGCTCCTGTCTGTGATGCAGCGTCGTCGAACTGTTCGTGCAGATGGTTGTTGTCTTGCAAAAGTCCCCATCTGTTGAGTCAGGGATCGAGAAGTGGCTGCACGATCCGTTACAGCCATGAGGATAAGATGCCTGTCATCCTGACTGCTAGTGATACGAGGCCGTTGACATCCAGCACGGCGTTCCCTATTGTGCTAACAGTCATTGGATCTCGGCCAACGCGAGCAGGAATGTCGCGATACGATAAACCGCAATCGCGATATTCTACAATCCGACCTTTATCAAAGTCGGAAACGTGACGGTACGCATTTCTCCTCCTTACACGAGGCATCACAACAACGTTTCACCAGGCAACGCCGGTCAACTGCTGTTTGTGTATGAGAAATCGGTTGGAAACTTCCCTCATGTCAGCACGTTGTAGGTGTCGCCACCGGCGCCAACCTTGTGTGAATGCTCTGAAAAGCTAATCCTTTGCATATCACAGCATCTTCTTTCTGTAGGTTAAAATTCGGATCTGTAGCACGTCATCTTCGTGATGTTTCAATTTTAATGGCCAGTAGTGTACATCCCCCTACTGGCCACCTCGCATTCAGAGCTGTAGTCCCCCCCGCTATTTTATATGGCTCTTCCACGTGCTGGACAACCAGTCCCTCTAATTTCGGAATCATCCAACCTTTGCAAAATCGATGTCTTCGACTCAATCTTGGGATGCGCGGGTGAGCAAGAACCCGTGACCTACATGAAGGTCTCAATCAATCAGCCGTCCAGAAAACCGCCATCCAACACACACACAAGCTCATGGATAAAATAAAAGCCCTACGATCCACTTCACATCATCTAGAATAAGTTGGATCAGTAGCTCCTGACCACTGGCAGTGGGTCCGGGTGCCACTCATTACTCATAGTAATTATCCAGCTAACTTTTCACCTACATGCTATAATGGCCAATTGACACATAGACCAGTGCCCTTATCAAGATTGCAATAAGTTCACACCTTGACCATCCACAAAGGAGGTCCAGCCACTAAACTGGCAGCACTTTGTCGCCACCATCCGAAAAAAAAATTTCGGCTTTGGTTGCTTCCCAAACTTCACACTTCTGTCTGTGACACAAACGAGGAGCGAATCACGTATTCCGAGGAAACCGTGATCGATGCTAAGGCAGTCGACACACAGACAGTGCTTTCGAATATCAATGTTGAGCGTGCAGATTGAACGTGCTGCCGAATTTTCAGAAACGATGCGACTTGTGCATATGGTTCGTGTGCCTCAGTCCGCAGCTCGTGATCTCGCTGTCGCGTTCTCCCTTCCCGAGTTTGGGATCCGGGGTTCGATTCCCGGCGGGGTCAGGGATTTTCACCTCCCTCAAGTTGACTGCGTGTTTGTGCTGTCCTCATTATTCCATCATCATTCATGAAAGTTAGGCTGAGAAAAGGTTGGGAATTTGTACGAGCGCTGATAACCGCGCAGTTGAGCGCCCCACAAACCAAACATCATCGTCATCATCATCGTGTGCCTCAGCGCGGTACACGTGATCGCACACAGCGCCAGTGGTAGTTGCCGGCTGTATCTGACTCGAGAAAGATACTGTTTACGAAATAGACGGGAGTAAAATACCTACAGCACCTATATTAAAACGCACTTGAGAAGGTCATTTCCAAAATGTAGAAAATCCATAAAATATAATTTTACAGGAGAGACAAAAACGTTTTACAAGCACAGTACCATCACAATATGTTTCATAGCTTTATTGTTATATTCAGACAGATGTTGAGCCACATTACGTCAAGTATCTCTGTTAAATGTTTATTAGTTTCATTGTTATTGAATAAAAAAAACGGATTTCGAATATTTTGGCACAGGCATGTGGTAACTGTTGGTAACTGTTGGTAACAAGTTTGGTAACTGTTGTTCTAGAGTTACATCATATTACTTCAAGCAATGAAATACAGTTGACTCTTTCACGTGCAGTGTTTCGTACTGCAGTTTAAACTCTTCATGGGCTATTTTGAACTGTTATTTACTTAAAGGTTTACAAATATTCCAAAGAAAATTGGTGAGAATATTTTTGTTTTACAAAATATGTTACTCATTGTTTGATTCCAGCCAACCTGAACAATAAACAATGAACAGTCTAGACCCACCTCTCTTAATAGCACCTGTCTCCTTTCCTGCCTTTGCAGCATTTTCAACCTTGCACTTACCAATGTTCAATACAGTTACAAATGTATTTCGACAACATTTATCTCTCCAGTCTGAGATTTTATTTTATATATTACATACATTTTGTTCTTGAGATCTTTACCACTTCCCTGATTGGGTCTGCACCTGTCCGTTGAAATTACATCAGTGTATGGCGATATGAACTTCTTTTGTGAAATAGAATCTTTAGTCTCTTAGAAACTATAACTGAACTCCTGAATTTCAGTTGATAATACACTGGAGAAGTCACTGTCGCGTGCATTAGTAATTTGAGGCTAATGTGGGGTGTAATGCTAGCCTCTTTTGCATGCTTATTTTGTTTAGCGGCATTTTTCTTCCACTTTTTTTCCTACGATTTTCATTTGGTGTTAGTGATTCACATTATTCATCTCGTGTATCAGATCCATAATTTAATTAAAAACTCGCAATGAACAAAAAAGAAAAGAGCCGGACACGTACTTACAATATACAGTGTCATGCAAACAAATGGCGATCATGTTCTGTGTGACAGCAAGTGTGAAGATCAACGACTGTCTGCTGTGATTCTGTACTTCTTGGAAACGAAATAAGACTGATTTGGTAATCTTTAGCATTGACCACAAGTCTTAAGGGGAAATGTACAACGGATATGCTACGTATTGCCGTACATAACGGTTCTTATTACATGGATGATCATTCGAAGTAGTTATAAATCCACTTATGTCAATTCAGTTTTTCGGATTTGGTACCTTTTGGAAATGAGCTTCTTATATACAATATACTTCCTTGTCCATCTGGTAGTCAGGTCGTTGTGTCTGGTGTACATAAGTAAAAACTTCAATTCTCGTGAACGTGTTACAAGACAAAAAGGGAAGTATCACGTTCACTCAATAAGGACATCAGCGTATAAAATTTCCGTAACAAATAGCGCAATACAAATTTACAACACTTACGTAAGATTAAACTCACGTCATTATTCTAACTTTTCAGTAAGACTCTTAGGTCTTATTATTCGATCACTGTTCCTATTCAGTAGCAGAATCTTTAAAACAAATGAAATACAAAACGTAAAACAAGAAAGTGCAAAAATCATACTGCAAGTAGTGCAAGCCGCCTTGAAGACTAAGCCAAACAAGCTCACTCCTCAGAAAGGGTGCATTTGTATTTACGAAACGTACAGTATTATAAAATATGCTTTTACTAAAATAATGAGAAAGTATCAGAATCAACTGGAAAATTAATATAGAAAGTTGGGATCTATTGAGACACGAACCAATAACAGGTCACTTGATATCTACAACGCTGTTTATTACGCTACACCGAGAATGAACAGTCTGCAACCGTACTGAACTTACGATCGCTTGAAAGCATTAGTCACAGATATGTTATTAAGTGACATTCCATTATAATAAGAACAGTGCGGCCGGCCGCGGTGGTCTCGCGGTTAAGGCGCTCAGTCCGGAACCGCGCGACTGCTACGGTCGCAGGTTCGAATCCTGCCTCGGGCATGGATGTGTGTGATGTCCTTAGGTTAGTTAGGTTTAAGTAGTTCTAAGTTCTAGGGGACTGATGACCACAGATGTTAAGTCCCATAGTGCTCAGAGCCATTTGAACCATTTTTGAACATTCAGCAGTAGGCTTGTTCGTCAACAAGATTCGGGAAACTTCCCATAAATACTAAAACGTTTTATATACATCTCCATCTACATCTACATCTACATGGATACTCTGCAAATTACATTTAAGTGCCTCGCAGAGGGTTCATCGAACCACCTTCACAATTCTCTATTATTCCAATCTCGTACAGCCCGCGGAAAGAACGAACACCTATATCTTCGTACGAGCTCTGATTTCCTTTATTTTATCGTGGTGATCGTTCCGCCCTATGTAGGTCGGTCTCAACAAAATATTTTCGCATTCGGAGGAGAAATTTGGTGATTGGAATTTCGTGAGAAGATTCCGTCGCAACGAAAAACGCCTTTCTTTTAATGATTTCCAGCCCAAATCCTGTATAATTTCTGTGACACGCTCTCCCATATTTCGTGATAATACAAAACGTGCTGCCTTTCTTTGAACTTTTTCGATGTACTCCGTTAGTCCTACCTGGTATTCTAAAAGAGGACGGACAAGCGTAGTGTAGGCAGTCTCCTCAGTAGGTCTGTTACATTTTTTACGTGTCCTGCCAATAAAGCGCAGCCTTTGGGTAGCCTTCACCACAACATTTTCGACGTGTTCTTTCCAATTTAAGTTATTTGTAATTGTAATACTTAGGTATTTAGTTGAATTTACGGCTTTTAGATTAGACTGATTTATCATGTAACCGAAGTTTAACGAGTTCCTTTTAGCACTCACGTGGATGACCTCACACTTTTCGTTATTTAGGGTCAACTGCCACTTTTCGTACCATTCAGATATTTTTTCTAAATCGTTTTTCAGTTTGTTTTGATTTTCTGATGACTTTATTAGTCGATAAACGACAGCCTCATCTGCTAACAACCGAAGACGGCTGCTCACATTGTCTCTCAAATCGTTTATATAGATAAGTAACAGCAAAGGCCCTATAACACTACCTTGGGGAAGGCCAGAAATCACTTCTGTTTTACTCGATGACTTTCCGTCAATTACTACGAACTGTGACCTCTCTCACAGGAAATCGCAAATCCAGTCACGTAGCTGAGACGATATTCCATAAGCACTCAATTTCACTATAACCCGCTTGTGTGGTACAGTGTCAAAAGCCTTCCGGAAATCCAGGAATACGGAATCGATCTGAGATCCCTTGTCAATAGCACTCAGCACTTCATGTGAATAAAGAGCTGGTTGTGTTTCACAGGAACGATGTTTTCTAAACCCATGTTGACTGTGTGTCAATAGGCCATTTCGTTCGAGGTAAATCATAATGTTCGAACACAATATATGTTCTAAAAGCCTGCTGCATATCGATGTTAATGATAGGTCCTATAATTTAGTGGATTACTCCTACTACCTTTCTTGAACATCGGTGTGACCTGTGCAACTTTCCAGTCTTTGAGTACGGATCTTTCGTCGAGCGAACGTTGTATATGATTGTTAAGCATCGAGCTAATGCATCAGCATACTCGCAAAGGAACCTAATTGGTATTCAGTCTGGACCAGAAGACTTGCATTTATTAAGTGATTTGAGTTGCTTCACTACTCCGAGGATATTTACTTCTACGTTACTCATGTTGGCAGCTGTTCTCGATTCGAATTTTGCAATATTTACTTCGTCTTATTTTGTGAAGGCATTTCGGAAGGCTGTGTTTAGTAAATCGGCTTTGGCAAGGGCTACGTCCTCCAGCAAACATTAGGGCTATCAATTTTAAGTTAAAACATGTCAGAGTTTATTTTGAAAAATGAGCTACATTCAAGCAATAGATAAAAATTGAAAGAATATACATCTACATCTACATCCATACTCCGCAAGCCACTTGACGGTGTGTGGCGGAGGGTACCTAGAATACCTCTATCGGTTCTCCGTTCTATTCCAGTCTCGTACTGTTCGTGGAAAGAAGGATTGTCGGTATGCTTCTGTGTGGGCTCTAAACTCTCTGATTTTATCCTCATGGTCTCTTCGCGAGATATACGTAGGAGGGAGCAATATACTGCTTGACTCTTCGGTGGAGGTATGTTCTCGAAACTTTAACAAAACCCCGTACCGAGCTAATGAGCGTCTCTCCTGCTGAGTCTTCCACTGGAGTTTATCTGTCATCTCCGTAACGCTTTCGCGATTACTAAATGATCCTGTAACGAAGCGCGCTGCTCTCCGTTGGATCTTCTCTATCTCTTCTATCAACCCTATCTGGTACGGATCCCACACTGCCGAGCAGTATTCAACCAGTGGGCGAACAAGCGTACTGTAACCTACTTCCTTTGTTTTCGGATTGCATTTCCTTAGGATTCTTCCAATGAATCTCAGTCTGGCATCTGCTTTACCAACGATCAACTTTATATGATCATTCCATTTTAAATCGCGTACTCCCAGATAATTTATGGAATTAACTGCTTCCAGTTGCTGACCTGCTATTTTGTAGCTAAATGATAAGGGATCTTTCTTTTCATGTATTCGCAGCACATTACACTTGTCTACATTGAGATTCAATTGCCATTGCCTGCACCATGCGTCAATTCGCTGCAGATCCTCCTGCATTTCAGTACAATATCCAAGACATTTATCCTTTAAACACTACAAAGGAATTACGAGAAGAGCAACACGGGGGAAACGAATCCGTCAGAAATGAGAGAATAAATGAGGAAACAGCAGTGAACATGGTTTTAATAACAGGGTCACCGCCTGCTTGGTACATCGGGATCAGTGATGTAGTGCAAAGAAACGATAGGCTGTCTAACGTAGGACTAAGCGATACCACCTTTTAACAACTTTTCATCTTGCACGAGCACGAGATTTCCTCTCTTATAAAAACTAGTTAGGTCGACTTGAAGGCGAATGCAGTAAATTGCTTCTCATATTTCATACAGCTGCTTCGCAGGTTAGCGATCTTTGCCATCCGAGCAGGATGTCTCTTCGAGAAACTAGAAACCAGTCTCAGTCTTCGAGCGTGGCTTACTTCTCGCGACAGGGGAAAACAGTCGGTGTTTTGCTCGCGCAGTGATAAATAGCCGAGGCGGAGAGAAAGAAAACTTTCGCCGCGCTACGAATATGCGCGGGTTGGCGGCGGCTGGGTACAAATGAGATTAGCTGCCGTTCTGCTGTACTCGCGGCGGTCGCGCTTGTAACACGGAACGACGGCGGGAGGGGCCGATGTACGAATGGTACCGAGTGGAAGCGCCGGGCAATAACTCAAACAGCCGCGTCGAAGGCCTTCATTATTTATGGCCGCGCGAGTAATAAATCGGAGCTACACGTGTATCCGGATGGTGATGCATGGCGCACGTGTGTTCGGGCGCCGGGGAGCGGCTATTGTCCGGCGCCGGCAGCCGATACCGCCCTCAGTACTCGCAAAGTGCCCGAGACGAATGCGGACTGCGTCCGGACGCCAGCAAAAAGGCACGCGCGTTGCGGTCCGCTGGGCTGAAGATGCGTCAGGGGCGGCAGCAGATTGCTTCCTCGGGCTCGTGGGTGGTCTCCGACGTGGAAAGCTACGGCGAATGCCGATCCTAAGAGATGCTCGTGGTCCGATGTGTAGATGTACAGTAGACACAATTTCGGTTGATCCACGCAGAAAGTGCTAATACTGCTGCTTTGTTAGATACACGTCAATGAAGAGGTCCAGTTTAAGTAACTTCACGTTCCACACGGCGTGTGTTCCGTTATGCTTGAGCCTCTGTCGCACAACAACAACTATGCGAATGTACACATGTGGCCACCAAAATTTCCAGACCAGAAAGCACAAGAAATGGTGAAATTTTACTTACTGTACCCAGAGAGTTGAGCCATGGGGTGTGGGTGCCGCGACTGATTCTCTTATCTAGTAGCAGCAGTAATCCCGCTCGTTCTGGCAAGCGCGTTTTGTCTTTGGTTTTCCTCTTCTAGCCGCTATTTAAGCGCAGTGCTTCCGGCTATAGCTGTCTCGTTTTTCCGCTACGGGGCCCTAGTGGTCGTGCTTGCCCGTTGCTTGGGCATACGTTGTGTTGGCGAGTCTTGGAGTGACCGCTACGGAGGAGCGTTGGTTGCTCGCGGCGTTGTGTTACGATGTGAGGACTGTATCGACGGCGGGCTGGTGGCGATGGCCTCCAATGCACTAGCAAGTGTGCGTATTGTACTACCTGATGCTGGATTCCTATTTATGCTATGTGGATTCTCGTCGTTTGATGCTATTAAACGTTGGGCATCAGCTACTTCTTTGAAGTTGTGTATGTCATCAATCTAATTGGCGTTCACTCTCTTGTAATTATTTGAAGATTACTCTCGTTAATGAGTTCAGGCGGCGCCAAGATGTGTCACCTGTTCCTAGTAGTTTGGTCACCCTTGTTTTAGGATGGGTCATCCGTGGGGCGGTTGCGGCTGACAAGCGATGCCGCGCGGGCTTGCAGGGCCGTCGAGACCGCCAATCACGTCATTTAGGCTTGCGGGCAAACGCAAGGGTCCCGCGTGAAGCGTTACGACGCTGTCCTGAAGTACCTCGCTCGTGGACTCGTGCAGCCCTAAAGGCTGCCCAGAAGGCCTCCGCAAGCCTGACATCATCGTGGTCAAAGACGGCCAGGCCCGCATCGTGGACGCCCAGATAGTCGGAGATCAACTCCGTCTCGACTGGTGTCACCAGCAGAAGGCGGCGAAGTACAACAAGCCGTCCATCAGGCGAGCTGTCCTCGACCTCCGTTCCGGCGTCCAGAGTGGTGTGTATTCGTCGGCCACCCTGAATTGGAGGGGAACCTGGTCCCCACAATCCGCGTGAGACCCCCTGAAGCTGGGCTTCAAGGTGCGGGAGTCCGCCGTCATCTCTTCCACGGTGCTGACGTCGTGCTGCGCATCGTTCAAAATATTCGAGCGTAGGACGGCTCACCGCCCGATACCCAGGCCTGGCGTTGGGTAGAGCGCTGGTTCTATTCTCTCCCTGACTCCTGGGCTCTATCACAGGAGCAATACCAGTCTTTATTCCTCTTTCTTTCTTCATTTTGTTAAATTTAATTTATGTTTATTTTCTGTTATTATTCATGGATGTGTTACGCCCATTTTAAGCCTCCGCTCCGGTGGGGGTACGGCGTGGTACAAAACACCTATGTACCTATTGCAACTCATGTACTTGTTATTCCAATGGAATAAAGACGGCTTTGACTATTCAGATAGCTGTCTTTTCTGCCTTAATATTCTTATACTTGAAACGGATTTCACGAATGAGTTCAGTGGAATAAGTCACTATATAACTGGTGGAATTCCGTTGTTTTATGATCTGTGTATTGGTCTAAGATACCCGTTGGGGATTTTTCTCTTTCACTTGAAATTTATTTAATATTCTGCATTGTTGCATGTTTTACCAATGGGGATTTAGTCCCAGTAAATCGCTATTAAATATGTGTGTATGGTTTTTCATTATATTTGTTATCGGTGGCCATTGGAAGGCCAGTTTGTAAAAGGTTTGTACAACTGTTTTTGGGAATATATGTAATAAGACTTTGTGAACTACTACAACGTAGCAGCTTCAATGAATATCAAATTAGCACCTTAATTGAGATCTTATACATCGTAACATGTAGATGAATATGTCACCTGACATACTTCACGATAACGAGCAGATTTGCCTACCAAAATGTACAATATGTAATGCAAAGGGATGACACTCGATTCGATAGTATTAACACACCGAACCCAGATCCGGCATGTCAGTGAGCAAAAGGTGAAAAAAGCTGCTGTAAGAAATGTTTTAGTTTGGGGGCAGACGCGAGTTGTGCGTTCACGGCCTGAGTGGAACGGAACGCTTCTAAAAGGGGCTGGTGACCCACGGCGAGAGGGACAACGAACACGCCAGGCGTGCACTATGGGACTTAACATCTATGGTCATCAGTCCCCTAGAACTCAGAACTACTTAAACCTAACTAACCTAAGGACAGCACACAACACCCAGCCATCACGAGGCAGAGAAAATCCCTGACCCCGCCGGGAATCGAACCCGGGAACCCGGGCGTGGGAAGCGAGAACGCTACCGCACGACCACGAGATGTGGGCTCGCCAGGCGATACATCGAGGGGAGCAGGCAGCGGCACGACGGAGAAATTCTTTAGAAAACTGCGTTGGGGAATTTCCAGATGGATACAAACACACCAGTGACGCAGTTGATCACGTGAAATGCTCCTGGTATGTTCGTGTGTAGCTTTTAGGTTCATAAATGGTTCAAATGGCTCTGACCACTATGCGACTTAACTTCTGAGGTCATCAGTCGCCTAGAACTTAGAACTAATTAAACCTAACTAACCTAAGGACATCACACACATCCATGCCCGAGGCAGGATTCGAACCTGCGACAGTAGCGGTCGCTCGGTTCCAGACTGCAGCGCCAAGAACCGCACGGCCATTCCGGCCGGCTAGCTTTTAGGTGTCAGGAGCAGGCACAAAATATCCGATTGGCTGAAATAAACTTGGAGGGAGTAGAAAGAGTCGATATTACGACGCAGTTTAAAGGTAGACCCTTTTCGATTGGCAGAGGTAATTTCCACAAGATGAAAGGAACTCTCCCATTGGTCTGAAAAAGCCGTGACGTGAAGCACGAAAGGACACAGGTGGGGGGACAGTTTGCTACGAAAGACGTAAGACCGAAAACTTTGGGGACTCTCCTCTGAACCAGCGTCAAGAGTAGAACAGGGCGCATCACGCTCTGTAAGACACCAAACGAGAAATTTTGTGTGAACACTGCACTTCATTTCAGCTGACATTCAGCTAGATATTAGTTGTAGTGTCGTTGAGCTCCGACAGCAGAGAAACGGAACAGTCACGTAGTTAACTGTTCTTGCAAAAACTGAGAGGGCATTGAAGCATACACGCTGCACCATCTATGCACGTGTATATCGCCATATTTTCCAGAATAGGGATGAGTGAATTTTTTCTCGCCTCACAAGAAACATAGGACAGTTTCAGCTGATAAAATCAGTAAAGGTTTTCATTAGCTTTTTATCGCATTTTCAGAGGGCGAGAGTAGCCATGCAGCCAACAGCTCATCGCAGCTGAAAGGTAAATACCGCTGGCAGAGGTGTAAACTTGCTGTTTCACCAGCTTCCATCCACTGTAAACTCCAGCAACCTTGAGTAATCTTTTGCTCATCTTGTCACAATAACTAACCATCCTCCGAAGACTTGATTGTCATCCTAAATAGTACTGAACTTAGAACTGGAATCGAATGATTTGTCGTAATAATGGCCAACTTCACGCTGTATGAGTAAGAAAAATCTTGTAGAGAACCTTCTGCTTAAATGTGATATTGTTGTGTTCAGTGTTATTTCTGCTAGACAGGACGTAATGCGTCATCTTGACAACAGTCCTCACATTGTCATGTCACAATCTATGTAAATTCGTGTACTTCCTTAATAATAATTCAGAAATTAAACAAATTGTGTACAGCTAAACACCGATGTGCTCGGTCACAGAACAAGGGTCCACTCCTAACCCCAGTCTTTTATTCTAGTGACACTAACACACCCACAGTCTGTTTTTGCTGATGTCTGGCAAATGTGGAAAGTAGTGGAGTGACAGACTACAGGCTTGTGTTTGGGTTTTCTTGTGACTCAAGTCCCAGAGTATACTGGGAAGAACACATGATTCATTTTTTGGTAAGTTGTGGGTAAACATGGTGTGAAATTTAGCACACATTTTTTGGTAAGTTGTGGGTAAACATGGTGTGAAATTTAGCACACAGAGCTGCCATAGTTGGCAGACACAACCGCTGTAACCCGGCTGCGCGTCTTTTCTTCACACATTTATCTGTATCACAAATTCAGTTCTACATAAAAAGATGGCTCTCTGTAGTACACTGAAACAACATGAAATTTAAATGTGATGAATGACAGAGAAGAACATTCCAAATTCCAGTACTTATGCATACGATACTATTTCCATGGATAGATACGTCACTATACTCTCGGTAGAAAAGGATATGGCTGGTGATAAAGAGCACCTTGTCTGCTTTGTTGTGCGGTGGTTCTCGTTGGAGATTCTTGTTCTGTATTGATTAAATTTTATTGTATTTTTTGCGCATGTAACATTAATTTTGGCATATTGTTAAATGCGCTAGTGTGATTTGTGTAGTGTATTCATTACAGAATTCTACATCGGACGCCATGTTTCGTTTATGTGATGGATAAACTCGCAAAGTTTTGTTTGTGTGTGTTTCAAGTCCTCGTGCGTGAAG
Source organism: Schistocerca cancellata (assembly GCF_023864275.1). Lineage (NCBI taxonomy): Eukaryota > Metazoa > Arthropoda > Insecta > Orthoptera > Acrididae > Schistocerca > Schistocerca cancellata. Next base: position 600,876,550 of record NC_064631.1, on the reverse strand, counting down.
TATAATGAGAACGGTTCAAGAAAAGGCTCAGTGTATGGAATGGTACATTCAGAGCAGTTTGGACATGCAGGTTCAAAGGGACTTCAAACACCGTGAAAGGAAGCACCCATCCTCACGGTGCTACAGCAGTTTAGTGCACACAGCAGGTGTTCAACGTTTCGAGGAGGATGGAAATTTTCTAGACAACCTAGCAATTTTCTGAAGGAGAAACAATCCACATGTATGGTAAAGTGAACAAACACAATGTTTGTATCTGTGACATAACGCGTCCGCGTACTGTAACGGAAGATGTACGTGACAGAACTAAAGTGAACGTATGGTATTGTTTGTTGGTTGATCGCATTATGGGACCACTTCTTTCTGAGAAAAAAAGCAGTTAATTCTAACAATTACCTTGATATGCTGGAGCTGTTTGCGTTACCACAACTGGCAGACCACGAAGGCACGGTCATCTTCCAGCAATGTGATGCACCGCCACAATGGGCTCAGACTGTGCAAGATGATCGGTACTAGGTGTTTCCAGATATCTAGATTGACAGGGGTTGTCCAGTTCCCTGGTCTGCTAGGTCGCCTGACATTACAGCGATGAGCTTCTTTCTATGGATGTAAGTCAAGGAGAGGGTCTACCAAAAGCTTGCCAACCACATCAGTGATTACACGAACCGAATCGTTGCTGCTATTGCCAAAAGTATGTGTTGCACCGAGTGTGTGTAGAGACTGAATATAGACTGGATGGTGTGCGTATCACCAGAGGCACAAATGCCGAAGTTGATTGAATTGCATTAAAAACTTGTGAGATAGTGTGTCATATACGCTAGACGTGGTAGCCAATTAGTATTGATGCCATAACATATTAAACTTGTTTCGTACCCTTCGAGACATCCTGTGAAATGTGTATTTTACGATTGAGTCCAAACAATACATAATCACTTAAGTTCCCGTTGAGCCACATAATAAAATTATTCTTTTCTACGGTTGAGTCCAAACAATACATAATCACTTAAGTTCCCGTTGAGCCACATAATAAAATTATTCTATTCTATTCATCAGTCTGCAACATCTGGTACAATATTTTTGCCTCAGTGGTGTATCTACCCTTATTTCTGATTAGAAATGCCATTTAACCCTTCAGACCATTACATGTGGTGCTATAACCATTCTTTATTATGGTTAGATGACATGATCATTCAGTGCAGAAGGCGATCAATAGTTTTGTATTGCAGTCTTCTTTTGAAAACCAGTTCATTTGTCAAGATCGCTATGTTAACAGAATTACTGGATTACTAGTTTCAGCAATACGTGTTGTCATTCTCAGACCATAAAACCAGGCATTAGTTGTTCATCACACAACGCTTACACCACACTACCACATGTGAAATATACAATATGCGTGAATATACAATATGAGCAAAAGAGTAGTGGCATTCCAATGACCTGCGAGGTGTTCCTCCGTATTAGCCGATGTAACAACGTGTCCACTAATCATATTTGAGGTAAACGTTGACGTGATTAGTCCTGTCGTATGCAACCTATCAGTCATTGCTTTAACATCACTGATTATTTTAAAGTGAAATTCGTATGGCTGCCTGGGAGTCCCTCAAAAGCGATGTTCAACCGCCTGTTTGCAAGTTCTTTCAATTGAACGGCACTTTCGCAACTTGCCCGCCCTTAGTCTATCGGGGAAAGGGGACCATCAGTTTAAGGTGAATCCGGACCCCTTATCGTCCCTGAAATATGTTCACATCACTGAGAGATGAAGCCGAGCTTAAAGGCAGCCCGTATAAAGTACACCGTTATTCTCGTATCAAAACTTTGTTGTTACTGTTTTTCCATATATTCTCCTTTTTATTGCTACTTTGAGTCGATTCCATTCCATTCCCTTAGAGCTGTGGTTTCAAACCTTTCTTAGGTATGTATCCCTGAGTGCAGTCAGACATTAGCTAGTACTCCGATGTTGATATGGTAAAAGCCTTGGTTGTAGTTTTTGTGTTTTTACATATTCTTTGAACGTAACCCATTTTTACAAAATAAGTTCTGACATGTGTTAATTCATAGTTTATAGTGCTAATGTGTACTGGATGATCTAAACTCATAGGATTGGTGGTATCAATTAGCATGACAGTAATAGTGTCAGTATATTTCTGGAGGGTTTCTCGAGTTACGTTAATGATCAAGAACATAGTCTTCTGTTCAGTGTCACAAGGCCTATCCACATCTACATCCATACTCAGCAAGCCACCTTACAGTGTGTGGCGGAGGGTACCTTGAGTACCTCTATCGCTACTCACTTCAATTCCAGTCTCGTACTGTTCGTGGAATGAAAGATTGTCGGTATGCCTCTGTGTGGGCTCTAATCTCTCTGATTTTATCATCATGGTCTCTTCGCGAGATATACGTGGGACGGAACAATATATTGCTTGACTCCTCGGTGAAGGTATGTTCTCGAAACTATAACAAAAGCTCGTACCGAGCTACTTAGCGTCTCTCTTGCAAAGTCTTCCACTGGAGTTTATCTGTCATCTCCGTAACGCTTTCGCTATTAGTAAATGATCCTGTAATGAAGCGCGCTTCTCTCCGTTGGATCTTCTCTATCTCTTCTATCTACCCTATCTGGTACGGATCACACACCGGTGAGCAGTATTCAAGTAGTGAGCGTACAAGTGTACTGTAACCTACTTCCTTTGTTTTTTGACTGCATTTTCTTAGGATTCTTCCAACGAATCTCAGTCTGGCATCTGCTTTACCGACGGTTAATTTTATATGGTCATTCCATTTTAAATCACTCCTAAAGCCTACTCCCAGATAATTTATGGAATTAACTGCTTCCAGTTGCTGACCTGCTATATTGCAGCTAAATGATAAAGGATCTTTCTTTCCATGTATTCGCAGCACATTACACTTGTCTATATTGAGATTCAATTGCCATTCCCTGCACCATGCGTCAATTCGTTGCAGATCCTCCTGCATTTCAGTACAATTTTCCATTGTTACAACCTCTCGATATACTACAGCATCATCCGCAAAAAGCCTCAGTGAACTTCCGATGTTATCTACAACGTCATTTATTTATATATTGTGAATAGCAACGGTCCTACGACACTCCCCCGCGGCACACCTGAAATCACTCTTCTCTTCATTGAGAACGGCATGCTGCGTTCTATTATCTTGGAACTCTTCAATCCAATCACACAAATGGTCTGATAGTCCATATGCTCTTACTTTGTTCATTAAACGACTGAGGGGAGCTGTATCAAATGCCTTGCGGAAGTCAAGAAACACGGCATCTGCCTGGGAACCAGTGTCTATGGCCCTTTGTGTCTCGTGGACGAATAGCACGAGCTGGGTTTCACACGATCGTCTTTTTCGAAACCCATGCTGATTCCTACAGATTTCTAGTCTCCAGAAAAGTCATTATACTCGAACATAATACGAGTTCCAAAATTCTACAACTGATTGACGTTAGAGATATAGGTCTATAGTTCTGCGCATCTGTTCGACGTCCCTTCTGGTAAATGGGGATGACATATGCCCTTTTCCAATCTTTTGGAACGCTACGCTCTTGTAGGGACCTACGGCACACCACTGCAAGTAGGGGGGCAAATTCCTTCGCGTACTCTGTGTAAAATCGAAATGGTATCCCATCAGGTCCAGCGGCCTTTCCGAGCGATTTTAATTGTTTTTCTATCCCTCTGTCATCTATTTCGATATCTACCATTTTGTCATTTGTGCGACAATTGGAGAAGGAACTACAGTGCAGTCTTCCTCTGTGAAACAGCTTTGGAAAAAGACATATAGTATTTCGGCCTTTAGTCTGCCATCCTCTGTTTCAGAACCATTTTGGTCACTGAGTGGCTGGACATTTTGTTTTGATCCACCTATCGCTTTGACATAAGATCAAAATTTCTTAAGATTTTCTGCCATGTTGGTACATAGAACTTTACTTTAGAATTCGTAGAACGCCTCTCGCATAGCCCTCCTCACACTACATTTCGCTTCGTGTAATTTTTGTTTGTCTGCAAGGCTCTAGCTATGTTTCCTTCACCGCACTGCTACCGTTGTACTAGCGGACACCCATGCGTATGAGTATGCTACTTGCTACTGTTAGTCTAAGATATGACTCATGTGGAGTTGCAACAATATGAATAAAAATGAAAAACAAAAGTGAAACTTTGTTACCACAGACACGGCACAGTATTACGGTTATATGTGAAATACTTTTTGTGACGATGTTAACTGAATAGATATCAGTTTGGTTTATACCAGTAGAGCCAACAACATAGCGACCGGTGAGTTGGTAATTTCTGTCCCTGCGTTCGGACTATTGCCAGCATGGTAAGGTGTTAAAGTCGTAAATGAACATCGCTCCACAATGAAGAGAGCAAATAACCGGGTCGAAAATCGACGCAAGTTTGTCGTGATTACTCGCACTCGTAACATTTACACTTGTCATAACACCGAAAAAACTGTATTATGACAGGAAGGAAAGAAAGAATGAGACGGTCGATATTTTCCGAGTGGACTAATTTGCTGCTTGTTGCGAGTGCGGCCAGAAGCCCAACGAGACAGTGAGGGATGAGGAGCTGAGACGAAATGCGAAAGACCATCTCAAATGGCGTGCTCCTGCTGTCGCTGCTTGACATCGCCCATCCGTGCCGGTGTCAGAACATCGTCACACCAAGATAGCACTTTCTGTCCGAGCGTTAACAGATTTACTTATTAATTTACTCCGTAAGTCTACACGATCCGGTGGTGCGGTCCATTAGCGCTCATCCCACGTCTTTACGTCCCAGGTGTGAGGTTTCTTAAATGCTCCATCTAAACGTTTATGCTTTGTATCGATGGTACAGCAGTCAACCAGAGAATAGTAATAATTTACACCATATAACTAAATCATCATCCACTTCACATTCACTGTTGGAGTAATTCTCCATAAGTCATTTCCACACGTCATTATCGCTGTCATTCACTCACCTTCCATAACGCTGTCATCCCTGTAGCTCCTTGCAATCCATCAAAGGACTTTCTTGGACCAACTCATCAAACACTTCAGTGACCTCATTCTTAGAATGTACGCTACTGGCCATTACAATTGCTACACCACGAAGATGACGTGTTACAGATGCGAAATTTAACCGATAGAAGGAAGATGCTGTGATACGCGAATCATTAGTTTTTCAGAGCATTCACACAAGGTTGGCGCCGGTGGCGACACCTACAACGTGCTGACATGAGGAAAGTTTCCAACCGATTTTTCGTACACAAACAGCAGTTGACCGGCGTTGCCTGGTGAAACGTTGTTGTGATGCCCCGTGTAAGGAGTAGAAATGCGTACCATCACGTTTCCGACTTTGATAAAGGTAGGATTGTAGCCTATCGCGATTGCGGTTTATCGTATCGCGACATTGCTGATCGCGTTGGTCGAGATCCAATGACTGTGGAATCGGTGGGTATAGGAGGGTAATACGGAACGCCGTGCCGGATACCAACGGCCTCGTATCACTAGCAGTCGAGATGACAGGCATCTTATCCGCATGGCTGTAACGGATCATGCAGCTACGTCTGGATCCCTGAGTCAACAGATGGGGACGTTTGCAAGACAACAACCATCTCCACGAATAGTTCGATGACGTTGGCAGCAGCTTGGACTATCAGCTCGGAGATCATGGCTGCGGTTACCCTTGACGCTGCATCACAGACAGGAGCGCCTGCGATGGTGTACTCAACGACGAACCTGGGTTCACGAATGTCAAAATGTCATTTTTTCGGATGAATCCAGGTTCTGTTTACAGCATCATGATGGTCGCATCCGTGTTTGGCTACATCGCAGTGAACGCACATTGGAAGCGTGTATATGTCATCGCCATACTGGCGTATCACCCGGCGTGATGGTATGGGGTGCCATTGGTTACACGTCTCGGTCACCTCTTGTTCGCATTGACGGCACTTTGAACAGTGTAAGTTACATTTGAGATGTGTTACGACCCGTGGCTCTACCCTTCATTCGATCCCTGCGAAACCCTGCATTCCAGCAAGATAATGCACGACCGTATGTTGCATGTCCTGAACGGACCTTTCTGGATACAGAAAATGTTCGACTGCTGCCCTGGCCAGCACATTTTCCAGATCTCTCACCAACTGAAAACGTCTGGTGAATGGTGGCCGAGCAACTGGCTCGTCACAATACGCCAGTCACTACTCTTGATGAAGTGTGGTATCGTGTTGAAGCTGCATGGGCAGCTGTACCTGTACACGCCACCCAAGCTCTGTTTGACTCAATGCCCAGGCGTATCATGGCCGTTTTTACGGCCAGAGGTGGTTGTTCTTCTTACTGATTTCTCAGGATCTATGCACTCAAGTTGCGTGAAGATGTAATCAAATGTCAGTTCTAGTACAATATGTTTGTCCAATGAATACCCGTTTATCATCTGTATTTCTTCTTGGTATAGTAATTTTAATAGCCAGTAGTATATCTTCTCAATGAGTTAACGCTACGTAATTTTAATCCTATAGTGATTTATTTTCAGACTAGTCTTTAAAATTACGCTGTTAAGTTCTTCCTTCACTGTTTAAGTTTATCTGCTGCTGAGACAAACTGAACAATGTCATCCGCAAAATTAATGTCGTGCTACGTTCCGTTAACTTGCATTCCGCCCTTTGTCTGTTTACAGATTTGAAAACTTCCTATCGGGCTGGTGAGAACAGTTTCAGTGATAATTCCTTTCTCGGTTATGAAGTTTTTGCTATCCTGATGAAGTCAACGAAAGCAGTGACGCGGATATGCATTTTCTTTACTACTCTGCCATAGGTTGGAAGAATGCTACATTTCTCATCTCTTGCTGGTGTAGTTTTTATTGGAACTGAGTCAAGCAGTTTCTCAAAACTATGAGTCTTTGGTGAAATTGTAATTCATAGTCATTGCCAGCTGAGATGCGTGGTGTGAACTACCACGAAAACAAACAGATGCATCTGGGAATCGCCGGGATGGAATACTTCACTATGACTACAGTGAAAATGAAATAAAGGTGGAGACGAATGAGTGTTCTTCGCTGTATCCCAAGAGTTAAGGAAAGATCAAGACGAAGACCATGCAAAACGACGTTAGAAAATGTGCTGGAGCTACGTGGATGCGAAAAATTTAGGACCGTAATCGATGTGAAAAATCTAGAGGGTCATTTACCCAATTCTCCACCTGTTTCACCTCTGGCTGTGGCTGTTTCCTTCATGAGTACAATGCCGGCAGCCCTCTCGCATTCCGACTGCATACATGTACGAGTATTTCCATGAGATCAGTGCCGTTAAGCCCTCTCCTTCTCCAACAAGGCGTTGCTTACATTTATCTGAAAAGTAGTGCACTGAAATTTTTATTCTGTTCTCAATATCGGCTGAAGTACTCGTATTAAATGCCATTTATATTACTCGGTCGACTTCGCTTTACTGACGGAAGTTGCAACCGTCTGCTGTTAAAGGGCTCCGTATTGTAGCGTGTAACACGTCGGTACGTAACGCAACTACGTCGGTGCATGAGATACAGCGCGCTGTAATCCTTGAGAAAACACTTGGCGCACCCTCTTCTTCACTATGACAGTGCAAGACCACACACGAGCGCTGAGACATCTACAACAGTCCGACGCCTTACTTTCATGTTTCTAAAACTTAAACAACACCTCAGAAGGCTTCACTTTGTTAATGATGAAGCGGTGCAAGCACAGGCGAGGTTGTGAGCGAAGTCAAACATTCCACAGCGACGGTATCAACAAACCGGTTACTCTTTGGGAGAAATGCGTTCGCCGCCAGGGTGCTTATGTTGAAAAATATGCTATGAAGAATAAAGATGCAGTGTTAATAAAATGTGTTTTATTTAAAAAGCTTTAAGATTTTTCAAATAAAAAATTCGGAAGCACTACTTTTCAGCACACCCTAGAAGTACATGATTTTAGGTTCGTTCTAATGTATATGAAGGTAGTAACTGCTCTCGAAAGAACAGACACTATTTATGACCGTGTGACTTCTCTAGAATAAATGATAATTAATTGAAACCCTCAGCTGATGACAGGTGTTGTTGATATGCCTCGATGGGGACAGCTGAAAATGTGTGCCCCCATTGTGGTATATCAACAACACCTGTCATCAGCTGAGAGTTTCAATTAATTATCATTTATTCTAGAGAAGCTGCACGGTCATCAATGGTATCTGTTCTTTCGAGAGCAGTTACTATCTTCATATAGAGTTAAAGGCTACCCAGCCATTGACCTTCGTCTGTACGAATGCTCACAGGTTACCCGATCTCTTATGGGAATCGTCACCTTAGTGTGCGCGATTAATGAGTGGATGGTCAAATGTATAATTGGTACATTACGTATGTAGATTGTGGACAGTTGGGAATGTAGGTCTCACGGGAAGCGTGCAAGTGATAAGTCTCTGCAGTCGCGCTATTCATCTGTGTCCTCGGTGGCTCTGATGGATAGAGCATTTGCCATGTAAGCAGGAGATCTGGGGTTCTGATCCCGATCGGGACACACATTTTAAGCTGTCCCCACCGACGTATATCAACAACATCTGTCGGCAGCTGAGGATTTCAATTAATTATCATTTATTCGTTTTAATGAATAAGCTATAATTATGCATTACTCACTCGTTATTTCACCAGAGTCAACGTAAATAACAACAAAAGTAATTATACACTTGGCTCTAGGACATTAAGAATAACTCCTGAAAAGAATGGCATTCCAAATTCAATTTCGGTTTTGAGGTGAGCGACACGTGCAAAATGTGTCCGTGCATCTCCTGGACGTAACCGCAGACAGTGATTACATCAATAGAGGTTAGCTCGCGTACGTGTGTACTGCAGCTACCAGCTTGTGGGATGTGTACATCTTGAACAGCTCCCCTGAGCTGGCGCTCCACTTGATTTCACTACTGTGATGAGCAAGCTTACAATGTTTGCCACTGCAGACAACAGCCGACTCTGGTAGCACCTGTCAGTGTTGTGGGAAGTGGATGACGGCAAGGAACACACTTCACTCATGCTCTGGGAGGCTACTTCCGAGAGCATCACCTATCAGCTTTTCTGCAACGTACACTGTTAGTGAATCATCGTACCACTTCGGCAGTGTCCGGGTGTTCTCACACATCAATGCTGCATTCATTTATTTAATGATTCAGGCTTTTCTCGTGCGTCATAGTCTTTCTTTTTATTTTAATACACAATGTCCACAATGTCTTATTTCTGGAACGCTCACCTCAACATGGCTGTAGATCACAACTGTTACCGGTCACTGTAAAAATTAAACCAGGGATTGCGGACAGGTACATTAAACAATAAAGGGAACAGTTTTTTTAGTCACGACCAATCAAAATAATTTGTCGTCTTTTACAAAGGCTTGTGAGATGTACCAAGTAATAGAAAATTAGTGCCGGGATTTTTCCTTTGGCTGTTAATTGCATCCATTTATAATTCACAATAATCCATAGTGGCTTTGTCACCTGAACGTAAGTGGTTCCCCATTTTATGTTTTGCTTGGAGGCTTTTTTTCGTAATGTATTCAGTCTCGACACTCTCCTGGCTATACGATACATTGACATATCTCATGCTGCACACATTCATCTACTTCTGAACTTCGAGAACTGTTCAAATCGATATAAAGTCCTGCTCGCAATCTTCTAATGAATAGAAGCAACTGCTTAAAATAAGTCATTCCGTAAAATATACAACGGTTAAGGCATGTGACTGGAAATGTCACTGCTTGTCTTGTAAAACGCTGCGGGATTCGAATGCCTGTCCGATCATTAAGAACTCGGTTTTCTGTGGTTTCTATATTTTATTTCAGTCTAGGACAGGGTCGACTCCTTCAGTACCATACTGTCAAGTTAGAGGCCTTCACTCATGCCGTCTCTGAGGTCTGGATGAATCCGTCCGCAGTGGTCGACACACTCGACTCGGATTCGGGAGGAGACGATTAAAATCGGCACCCTGCCGTCCATAGGCATTTCCGTGATTTCCCTAAATCGCCCGGGTAAATGCCTGTAAAGGCACGGCCGATTTGCTTCCCCATCTTTGAAACTTTCCGAGCTTATGCTCACTCTGTAATGACTTCGATGTCGACGGGACTTTAAACGCTAATTTTCCCTCCTTTCGATAACATTGGGGCATCACACACGAGCGTGTCTTTCTTTAAAGACAGCAGCGGGTAGTGACAATCTGTGCGTGGAAAATTATGTAACCTCGTTTGGCGAGGTGTTAGGGAAGCCTGACAGGGCACTCTGTATTATGTTGGGCCCAGAACAACCATATTATAAAGTGTTGTTAGCAGAATGAACTGCAGCAACTACTACCAAATGTTAAAGATCACAAGGGACAGAGAAGGATGCTAACCTCAAGAAACCGTTGCCTTCTGTTTCATGATGATGATGATGATGATGATGACGACGACTAGTTTTTGACAAACAATATTCATCGAAAAAGTTTCAAGGATTAAAATGCCTTGCAAAGATTAGAAACTTATATTCTTAATAAGAAGAAGCTAGTGAAGGAAAAAGTAGTGAATTCCTATTCCACAAGTCCAAATTTGTTCACGTTACAGCAGTTAAATTAACCTATATTAGTTTAAATGTATGTAGTAGGAGATGTGTGGCCGCTCTCTGTTCAGCAGAGTCAGTAGTTTCTCCCTCAGCAAAAAAAACAAGAATAGGGAGAGGAGGTCAGAGAGCACGAGACAGAGACACAAGAAAGAGAAAGAGAGAGAGAGAGAGAGAGAGAGAGAGAGAGAGAGATAGATAGAGAGAGAGTCTGTTTGTACGGGAGATGACAGAGACAGAGAGAGAGAGAGAGAGAGAGAGAGAGAGCTATAGTGTTTGTGTCTACAGTAGTGTGCAATGACCTCTTCATATTTCCTACACTGGTGTCCAAAATTAAAGCAACGCACTGCTGTTTCTCCAACTTGTGTCTAATTCACCTTATAATCATACAAACTGTCAACAGATGTCCGTACAATTGTGTTCTGCACGGAAAATGGCATTCCGGTCAACGGACAACCATATGATCTATGCCGTAAGGGCACCTATCAAACGGGATAGTGATTTCCGGGTAACGCCAGACCCACAGTCGCTGTGTACACAGTCACGGCATAAAGAAGACGCCTACCAGCAGGACAGTCGCAAACTGATGAGGCCCGATGGCTTAATGTGAATCGTTCTGATGTTTCCAGGACCAACCACGTCTGATATGAGATGGAGGGGGCCGTTATTTGCATGTAATGGCACGAACGTACCGGCTTAGTAATGCACGACACCTGGCATCGGATGTCGCAGCATCCACTGGACGTGTTTTATCGAGACAAACGGTGTACAGAAGGCTTCGGCAGAATGGGTGCTATTGTTGGAGACTGCTGTATGTTTACTTCTGATGCGTATTCACAGAAGGGAACGTCTAGAGTGGAGTCTTCAACATGCCACCTAGACGGTCGAACAGTGGGCCAATTTTCTTTTCACAGATAAGCCTCGATTTCACCTGGAGAGTGATTCTCGACGCATTCGTATCTGAAGGGAACATGGAACACGATTTTGGAAGTCAAACATTACGAAAGGAACCGACATCGAGGACGATCGCTAGTGTTGTGAGCGAGGATTGTGTTGACCACGTGAACACATCCTCATGAAATTGTGTGGGTGAATCGGCAAGGTTTAACGATCTTGGGACCTGATGTGCGGTTGACGCCAGGTGGTGTGGTCACAGACTTCGTATTGATGGACGATAATGATTGACTTCATAGAGCAAGAGAGGTTGATGGATGTTTTCTTGGAAACGGAAGATACTGCACGCATGGAGTGGTCTGCTCGCTCTCCCTATTACAGTCCAATAGAGCATGTGTGGGGTGCATTGGACAAACAGGCTGCGTCATGTCAGCATCGACCAACCATCCTCCTAAGCCTGCGAGCAGCTCTCCAGGAAGAAGGGGCGTTATTGTCTCGCTTCTGTTCTCTTCTGTTCCTGTTTTCCCAAGTCCATGTTTCACTACCATACAACGCTGCACTTAAACGTATCTTCTCGGAAATTTCGTCCTGAAATTAAGGGCTATGTTTGATACTAGTAGACTTCTCTTCGCTAGTAAGTGCTATTCTCCTTCTGATCTCGTACTTGCTCCGTCCGTCACTGGTTATTTTGCTGACTAGGAAACAAAATTCCTTAACTTCATCTACTTCGTGACCATCAATCTTGATGTTACGTTTCTCGCTCTTCTTATTTATGCTACTTCTCATTATTTTCGTCTTTCTTCTATTTACTCCCAATCCATATGCTGCTCTCATTAGACTGTTCATTTCATTCACTAGATCATGTAATGCTTCTACACTTTTACTCAGGACTGCAATGTCATCAGCGAATCGTATCATTGGTATCCTTTCACCCTCAATTTTAATTTCACTTCTGAAACTTTTTTTTTACTTCCATCATTACTTCTTCGATGTACAGGTTCACCATTAGGGGCGAAAGACTACAGCCCTGTCTTCCACCCTTTCTAATTCAAGCACTTCCTTCTTGGTCGTCCACTCCTATTATACACTCTTGGTTCTTGTACATATTCTATTTTACCCCTCTCCCAATAGCTTACCCGTATATGCTCAGAGTTTTGAGCATTTTGCACCATTTTACACTGTCGAACGCTTTTTCCAGGTCGGCAAATCCTATGAACGGGTCTTGATTTTTCTTTAGTCTTGCTTCCATTATCAACCGCAACGTCAGAATTGCCTCCCCCGTATCTATACCCTTTCTAAACCCAAACTAATCATCATCTAACACATTCTCACCTTTTTTCCATTCTTCTGTATATTATTCTTGTAAGCAACTTGGATGTATGAGCTGTTAAGCAGATTGTACGATAATTCTCTCACTTCTCGGCTCTTGAAGTCTTCAGAATTGCATGGATGATATTTTGTCTAGTCAGATGGCATATCGCTAGACTCACATCATACACACCAACGTGAATTGTCGTTTTGTTGCCTCTTCCCCCAGTGAATTTAGAAATTCTGGTGGAATGTTATCTATCCCTTCTGCCTTATATGATCTTAAGTCCTCCGAAGCTCTCTTGAATTCTGATTCTAATCCTGTAATATTGGATCTCCTAACTCTTTTATATCGACTCCTGTTTCTTCTTCTATCACATCAGACAAATCTTCCCCCTCGGAGAGGCCTTCAAGTACTCTTTGTAACTATACGCTCTCTCCTGAAAACAGTGGAATTCGAGTTGCCCTCTTAATGTTACCGCCCTTGCCTTTAATTTCACCGAATTGCTGTTTAGACTTTCTTATATGCTGAGTCACTCCTTCCGACGGTTACTTATTTTTCGATTTCTTCTCATTTTTCATGCAGCCATTTCGTCTTAGCTTTCCTGCACTTCCCATCTTTCTTCAGAGATCCAAAAATATGGAAGTAGCATGGGGAGCGAAAGGGACTGTATTGAGGATTTTTAAGGGCTTCCAGGCGGATCTTCTGCAGCTTACTGGAAATAACATGGACCACAGTTACGACTATTACTTCTGAAATAATAACTAGCTTGCTTTTTTCCATCTGTTCCTTTTTATTTCATTGCCCCTGACACATACGCACTCATGAAGCCACCATATGATGCATTTCGGAGCTGCTCTTGCCCTAACTTAACGCCTAAATATTTAATGGAAGTGATTATGACAAGAAATACGCCACTAGTACTGCAGTGGAACATTACGGGACTGTTTTTCCAACTCATCTTCATGAACTTACAGTTTTCACTTTTAGAACAAGGTGTCATTCACCACACCAAATAGAAATCACGTCCAAGTCATCCCGTATCCACCTACTGTCGCTCAGCGCCGACACTTCTCCGTACATGAGGTCGGTGTGAGACTTGGGGCGCCAAGATGAGAGGGACGCCCAAATGTACGATATGTCTACGGTGCGTATCACAGTTAGTAGAGAAAAAGAAGGGAACAAGGGGGGGGGGGGGGCGGGGAGAGGGATGCCAAGTGATAATTCGCTTGTGTGGAAAAGTTGTCTCGAACCGGCCCTGGCGGTACACTGCAGCGCGGCATCAGCCAACAACCGCCGATTCCTACTCACAAGGCGGCCGTTCCAGCTCCCTCGCACCGATTTGATTCATATTGACAGGATGTGGAGTGCACGAAAAGGACACTAACGTATGTAAACAGGGAGAGGCAACTATCAATCACCGAGCGGCGTGGCGCAATGTTTAACAGACTGGACTCGCATTCGGGAGGATGACGGTTCAAACCCGCGTCCACCCGTCCTTACTTAAGTTATCAGTGATTTCCCTCAATCACTTCGGGCAAATACTGGGATGGTTCCTTTGAAAGGGCACGGCCGACTTCCTTCCTCGCCCTTCCGTAATCCGACGGGGCCGGCCGTGGTGGCCAAGCGGTTAAAGGCGCTACAGTCTGGAACTGCGCGGCCGCTACGGTCGCAGGTTCGAATCCTGCCTCGGGCATGGATGTGTGTGATGTCCTTAGGTTAGTTAGGTTTAAGTAGTTCTAAGTTCTAGGGGACTGATGACCTTAGAAGTTAAGTCCCATAGTGCTCAGAGCCATTCGAACCATTTGAATCCGACGGGACCGATGACACCGCTGGTTGGTCTCTCCCCCATATCAACCAACCAACTTTCAACGGTTTTGGAGAAAATAAAATTTGAAAGTTTTACGCGTGCGTATAACCTTTTTATGGACGTTGGCATTCAAGAAGCCAACAACAGAGCCACTAAGAACTTAGTTTCATAAGCGCGAGATTGCTGGGTCGATACTCTATCTCGGTACTGTTTTTTTCTATTCCGACGTAATTCTGACAAGAGATTTGTTATGAAAGCGTAAATTATTTTAATTTCAATTCTGGGTGCAGTTTCGCTAGATCGATGGCCCTAATCTGGTAATCCTGCGGAAATTGACGACCCTAATCTTGTTGTAATCCTGCGAAACATAATCGTTGTCCACTTTTGCCTGCTTCTGTCCGGCCTCCGTCTAATGAAGATGAACCGACTTCTTCGGTATCTTAAAACGAACTTCATTCGTGGATTTCCTGCTGGACAATTGGTTCGTCCCGTACCACGAGTTGATCCTCCGCTAGCATTTCTAAAGGGTTGCAAAATTTTTCATCTCCACTATCCATGTGTTCTTGTGTTACTACCGCACAACGGTTCGAAGCGATGAGATTGTTTCGAAGAGAGAGCTGTTTGCTACACATGACTGTCGTTTTTAATCGCACATTTGAAACTTCGTTCTAAAGCTATCTGGCTTCATATACAGTCACTCAGGTTTCTTTTCTCTTCTCGAAAAAGTACCAGGCATATCACTACATTTAATCGCAAAATCAGACTGCTTGGAGCGTTTAGGAGCAATTATCTCGGAAGCTAACATACTAATAAATATTTTCTCCCTACACCAATCGAAAGTTGTTTGTGCACATGCAGCTGTTTCTGGTGGCTCAAAACTACAGCAGAAATATGGAAAATCAGTTCAGGTGATGAGTCACAGTCGTAATAAAATCTGTCGTTATAATGACTTGGGAACGAAAAAAAAAAAAGAAAAAGAAAAAGCAAGTACCAGCAGCTAGATTCGATCCACAGGTGTCCTTGCAGATGAGACTAAGCGCTTACTCTCTCGGCTACGGACACCTTGAAGACGAATGACCACACAAAGGTTGTAAGCATGTCTAAATATTTCAAACTCGATTTTCTCGAAAATTATTGAGAGTTGTGTCTCCCTGTTTACGCATGTCCTACATACCCCGTCAGTATGAATGAAATCGGTCCCCTTGTCAGCCTAGATCTTTTATGTATACAGGGTGTTACAAAAAGGTACGGCCAAACTTTCAGGAAACATTCCTCACACACAAAGAAAGAAAATATGTTATGTGGACAGGTGTCCGGAAACGCTTACTTTCCATGCTAGAGTTCAAAATGGTTCAAATGGCTCTGAGCACTATGGGACTCAATATCTTAGGTCATAAGTCCCCTAGAACTTAGAACTACTTAAACCTAAGTAACCTAAGGACATCACACACACCCATGCCCGAGGCAGGATTCGAACCTGCGACCGTAGCAGTCCCGCGGTTCCAGACTGCAGCGCCAGAACCGCTAGACCACCGCGGCCGGCTCCATGTTAGAGCTCATTTTATTACTTCTCTTCAAATCACATTAAACATGGAATGGAAACACACAGCAACAGAACGTACCAGCGTGACTTCAAACACTTTGTTACAGGAAATGTTCAAAATGTCCTCCGTTAACGAGGATACATGCATCCACCCTCCGTCGCATGGAATCCCTGATGCGCTGATGCAGCCCTGGAGAATGGCGTATTGTATCACAGCCGTCCACAATACGAGCACGAAGAGTCTCTACATTTGGTACCAGGGTTGCGCAGACAAGAGCTTTCAAACGCCCCCATAAATGAAAGTCAAGAGGGTTGAGGTCAGGAGACCGTGGAGGCCACGGAATTGGTCCGTCTCTACCAATCCGTCGGTCACGGAATCTGTTGTTGAGAACCGTACGAAAAAAAATGGTTCAAATGGCTCTGAGCACTATGGGACTCAACTTCTAAGGTCATCAGTCCCCTAGAACTTAGAACTACTTAAACCTAACTAACCTAAGGACATCACACACATCCATGCCCGAGGCAGGATTCGAACCTGCGACCGTAGCGGTCACGCGGTTCCAGACTGCAGCGCCTTTAACCGCTTGGCCACCACGGCCGGCGAACCGTACGAACACTTCGACTGAAATGTGCAGGAGCTCCATCGTGCATGAACCACATGTTGTGTCGTACTTGTAAAGGCACGCGTTCTAGCATCACAGGTGGAGTATCCCGTATGAAATCATGGCGGTGAATCGAAGAAGTACAGTAAATACTGACGAAACTAAAATGATCTCTAACATGGAAATTAAGCGTTTCCGGACACATGTCCACATAACATCTTTTCTTTATTTGTGTGTGAGGAATGTTTCCTGGAGGTTTGGGCGTACCTTTTTGTAACGCCCTGTATAGAGAACAAGAGTGATCGTATAAGACTTCGCTGGGGTGCTCCAAAGCGGAACCAGTGTTTTTCATTACTGTAAGTGGCATCTTAAGTGGGTACAGGTCACACACTGAGTAACAGTGCTAGCTAGGCGTCATATGAGCCGTAGTACCGGTATGAGGTAGCGTGGGAGCGAGCGACGCCCGAGTTGACGAAACTGCCGAACAGCCAAGGTCCCGGGCGCAGTCAGCGGGAAAAGCGGCGGCCCACTCAGATTCAAATCGATTCCCGAAATCATTCGCCGGTGTCGGAAGGGCTGACCCACATCTGCAGACAATGGAGGTTCCGGCAGACATCCCGCCCTGACTCACGCCCGGCTGTACCGGTTACTCACTCGCACCGCGCTGACGATACCAGAGCGCAGGGCCCGGTGTGGTGCGGCGCGATCGCAAGGCGGCTCCGTGGCGAACGCAACGCGCATGCGCGCTCCGCCTGTCGGCATTAGTGGAATAATGACGACGCTCTGCGGGGGGCACTTTGCATATAATAACGGGCCACCCCGCTATCTGGCGATACATAATTCAGGCCTATTGATTTCGAATTATCATGCGCTTATCTGCTTCTCCACATCGTGTCTCCGGTTGTGAATCGCGGCGTTTGATATCCGCTTGTTATTCCGCACATTGTACGTTAAGACAAAAAAAAAGGAATGTTTCTAACTGGTCGTTGTCAGAAATATATCGAGCAGAATCTGCGAAGTAAATTCTGCAACCATCTACATGTGCTTTTCAAAGATATTGTCTTTATATTTTTATTACAGCGGGAGTGCGTTTTTTGTGACTATGACTCCCCTAAAAGGATCTGTATCACGTTGCTTGTGACTAAAGGCTGCTTAAATTTTTCTCTACAACATTTCCTTAAAATACGAAATAAACCAATCACCTCTGATCTTTCGGTGGTGCTGCCAGGAACGATATTCCGCGCAAACTGATGAGAACACCAATAGCAGCTAAACCACAGGCTTTCAAAACTTCCATAGCAGTTTTACACCACTCCGCAAATGAATCTACTTTCTTCGTATGCCACGGAGCTCATGGTGTCGATGATGTGAATGTGTCAATCTATGAGACACGCCGCATTACTGAGGCGTATCAACGGATCACCACTCTGGAGTAGTTGTAATGACTGTGAAAATTGTTCCACCTGGAAGACGACAAGAAACAGTGCCCACGAATGAACGACAAAAGCAAAGTATGCGAAGTTGATATCACAAAATATCAGAGATGGTGGAGAAGGGTAAATGTATCAGTTGAAAGTAAGGGACCCTGGTCCAGCAACGACCCAGTCAAATGTTATACGCCAAAATCTCTCTGATACCTCTGACAGTGGAGTACGTGTATCAGTACTGTTATTACTCAGACTGCATACTAGGCGACTTTCAGAGACGGTAGTACGGACCAAAGCAAGACTAAAATGGCTGGTAAACATGGGCTCCAAACTGCATACCTTAAGAATTGTGAGCACCTGTTTATCTTCGACTTTGTGAAGAACATCTTTCTGCTTCAAACTCTTTGGTTTTCACATTTTTGAAAGAGGTAGTATGGACCAAAACAACAAAAAGTATAAGAACGCAGGCTTCCGCGGCCGCTGTCATAGCGATTAAAATTTTCCTGGGTATTATGCGGCGTCATTGCTAAAAAACTAACAACAATAATAAACTAAAACCGACGTTTCGGCCGAATTGCAACGGCCTTCCACAGGGCACGACTGGTTCTGCATGGGGAAAGGTGCTTCTGTAATGAATAGAAGCACCTATCCCCATGCAAAACCATGCTTCTGTAATAAATAGAAGCATCTATCCCCATGCAAAACCAGTAGTGCCCTGAGGAAAGCCGTTGCAATTCGGCCGAAACGTCGGTTTAAGTTTATTATTGTTGTTAGTTTTTTAGAAATGACGTGGCATAATACCGAGAAGAATTTTAATCACTACAACAAAAAATAATTTCCGGTTAACAGGGGCTCTAAAGTGCACATCTTAAAAGCTATTAGCACTTTTTCATCTTTGCCATTGTGAAACAAATCTCTTCTAGTGAACAAGTGCTCATAGCTCTTAAGGTATGTGCTTTCGAGCCCTTGTCTACTGGACATTTTTTCTTGTTTTGGTCCATAATACCACCTCTGAAAATTGTCTGTCCTACAATTTTAGCAACAACAGTACTAGTACATGTTTTCCGCTGTCATAGTCATCAGAAGGAATAATGCTTATAACTTTCAATTCGATTGTTTCAGGATTAGGGTCCGTTATCTCACATTAATACATTTACACTTCTCCATCACGCTTGACAGTCTGTAACATCATCGCGGAATCACCCTATATACCAGCAAACATCCTCAGAACTGAAGAAGAGAATGGGTTTGCTTAAAACAGCTCACGTGACCACTGCAACAAACTAGATCACAAAACTGGCGCGCTTTTCCCTCATGATTTCCTGAAAGAGTGGATCAAGTAAATCAGATAATTCAACATATATTGCTTCCGGAAAGCGTTTCACTCTCTACCACTCCACGTTTTATAAATGAAACTACGATTATACAGGCTGTCAAACAAAATTAGTGACTCAGCCGAAGATTTCTACGGAGAGAAGACACAGCATGTTATCTTGGCTTTGGAGAGGCATCGACAAAACCAGCAATAACCTTAGGCGTGGCGCAGGGAAGTGTTTGGGACCCTAGATGTACATGTTAATGCCCTTGTAGGCAATATTAATAGCAGCCACACAGTTTTCGCACATGAGGCAGTTATCTATAATGAAGTACTACTGAAAGAATCTGCAGAAATATTCAGTCAGACCTTGACTGGATTTCAAAGTGGTGCAAAGTTTGCTTTAAGTGCACAGAAAAGTAAAAGCATCCTTTCAGGAAACGAAAAAATAAGTATCATGTGAGTATAATATCAGCGATCAGAACTGGAATTTGTCAACTCATACATACACGTCGGTACAACATTTTCGATGGATATGAACTGAAATTATCTCATAGACTAAGTCGCCGGTCAGGCAGGTGGAAAACTTTCGTTCAGTGGCAGAATACTGGAAAAATGCACTTAGTCTAAAAACGAGACGGCTTACAAACAACTTACTCCCCTATTTCAGGATACTGGTAAAGTGTAATCACTGAAAACCGGCGTTTGTTAAGTCAGTGCATTCCTGCTAGGTAACGAACGATATTGTGCAACTGCAAGAATCTGACTGACCGTCGAGGAGTATCTATACAATTATTTGCGTGGTGTCTGTTCTTTCGGACACATATACGAGTAATTGTATAAATACTGAATTGCAACTCTTGAAGAAATACGCAAATTATTCCGCGAAAGCTTACTGACAAGCTTCCACGAACCACTATTGAGTGAAGAATCTAGTGATGTACTTCATCCCCTTACGTATCGCATCCTTAGTGACCGTGAAGACAAAATTACAGTATACTACTTACCGAACGCAGAGAAGCCCTTAAGCGGTTACTTTTTCACGCTCGACAGGCAACTGGAACGCGAGCAAACCCTAATTCTTGAGTATTGCTCATCAGTATGGGACCCTTACCAGGTTGGATTAATAGAAGAGATAGACATGATCCAGCGAAAAGCAGCGCGATTCGTCATGGGGACATTTAGTCAGCGCGAGAGCGTTACGGAGATGCTGAACAAGCTCCAGTGGCGGACACTTCAAGAAAGGCGTTACGCAATACGGAGAGGTTTATTATCGAAATTACGAGAGAGCACATTCCGGGAAGAGATGGGCAACATATTACTACCGCCCACATATATCTCGCGTAATGATCACAACGAAAAGATCCGAGAAATTAGAGCAAATACGGAGACTTACAAGCAGTCGTTCTTCCCACGCACAATTCGTGAATGGAACAGGGAAGGGGGGATCAGATAGTGGTACAATAAGTACCCTCCGCCACACACCGTTAGGTGGCTCGCGGAGTATAGATGTAGATGTAGATGTAGATGTAATGTGCGATGCCATGCTGAGTACCCTCCGCCAAACGCTTCGCAGCCGTTTTCAGAGTATGTACTTGTATGTAGGAGCAGACAGCGTGTTAAATGACAGTAAGAAAATCAAACGAAAGAACAGGGGCGATAGAATAAGCAGACATACTTCCACTCCTTATTAACTATCGGTTAACCAACGAAGTGGGTGACACGAATGTTGTGATACGTACAAGTTATGTAAGTCGCGATTGCGATACATAGACGAAAACAGATTAAGTGTGCATAACATGATCATATTTCCCAGTGACTAGGTAGTTATTATACCAATTAGATGTGCTGCAAAGCCCTCACATATTTATTTGAAAAAGGATAATTGCGTAGTTTCCTTGGCAAAAGAGCTTAATTTAAACTAACGGCGCCTGTTAGTGAGAGAGCTAAAACAGGTAAAAACAACGCTGGGTAGAGAGCCAGAAACTTCGACCTTGACTAGCTTGAAGAAACTCTGAGAATGTTACAACTGGGCGACAGGTTAAAATAACTGCGACTTTCCTGGAAAGTTATTTTAGCACGAGCTTGACAGATAACTCTCATACTACTATTGGTCGTACATCCAGTATCTATTATTAATTTGGATACGAAGCACATGGAGGGTGGTGATCCAGCTGTGGAATTTCTTGAGCAGATAAATACCAGTGATACTGCTGCTGCGTACGCTACGGTGCTAATACGAGCTTACTGGAAGTAAGTGAGTTTTCAGGATCTACGGAAGTTTCTTTCATGACGTTCTGTTTCACTTGAAAGCACTGAGGTCATTGATTACGAGATGAGAAACCGGCAACAGCCCTCAAAAGCTGTTAAGCATTAATACCTCTAGATGACATCCTGATTTGGTGTGGAGACAAATTAAACAAACTTTCACCTGAACTGATACGACATGCTGCAACGAAGGAAAGTTGCTTACTTTATTACACACGATGTGGATCCTCGACTTGCAGATCGATTTTTCTTCCACTGATTAATGGGTGTGGTCGTCTACAAAAAATGGAAAGTCCGTTAAGTTTCGGGGCAAGTCGAACATCGACAATTTTTCGCTGATATGTGGGCGTGGGGTTCGTTTAGATCCTATGAGATTACTCTCTGTTTGAAACTTCCTGGCAGATTAAAACTGTGTGCCGAACCGAGACTCGAACTCGGGACCTTTGCCTTTCGCGGGCAAGTGCTCTCCCACCTGAGCTACCGAAGCACGACTCACGCCCGGTACTCACAGCTTTACTTCTGCCAGTACCTCGTCTCCTACCTTGAAACTTTACAGAAGCTCTCCTGCGAACCTTGCAGAACTAGCACTCCTGAAAGAAAAGATATTGCGGAGACATGGCTTAGCCACAGCCTGGGGGATGTTTCCGCTGCAGAGTGAAAATCTCATTCTGGAAACATCCCCCAGGCTGTGGCTAAGCCATGTCTCCGCAATATCCTTTCTTTCAGGACTGCTAGTTCAGCAAGGTTCGCAGGAGAGCTTCTGTAAAGTTTGGAAGGTAGGAGGCGAGGTACTGGCAGAAGTAAAGCTGTGAGTACCGGGCGTGATTCGTGCTTCGGTAGCTCAGATGGTTGGAATTCAACCGGGCTATACATTCTACACCTCTCACTCGTCAAGCCGCATAGATCGCATCTACGTTACCCGCTCCCTTGCTGATGGCACACGTCATGCGGAAGTCTGGCCCTTGGCCTTTTCAGACCACGATGCGTACCTCTATGACGTCACTCTCGCCCGACAGTGAGTGTGGCATAGCGTGGTCTGTGGAAACTCAATGTCGCTCACCTGACCTCCTCAGACTGTCGCCGTATGGTCGTAGAAGCGTGGGCACGCTGCCACCAACGTCGAGAAGCCTATGACTCCACCTTATCATGGTGGCTCTCCTGTGCAAAGCCGACCCTCAGGAAGACTCTGATGAGTTATGGGAAGGAATTAAAGGCGTGGCAAACTAATACCCTGCACTTCTACTACACCATTCTACGTGACTGTACGACGATGCCTTTCTCGCCAGCCCGGCAGTCGATGGTCCATCGCACGAAGGCGCAGATCTCCTTAATCATGCGGCGTAACTTGGAAGGCACTGTAGTCCGTTCTCGAGCTTCTAATCGAATCCCTCAAGAACGTCCGTCGATGTACCACCTTCTTCAGGAAAGACAACGACGACGACGAGCTCTGATCCAAGTCCTCACTGATGCGGAAGGGCGCCGGCACGACACCCAACAAAGCATCGGTCGTGCTCTCCTTTCTCATTTTGCCGGGCTATACGCAGCCGTACCGCATTCTGCAGCACTGATCACAGAAGTCGCTCAGCTTACTACGAACACTCTTCCGGAGGATGCAGTGCATGACCTCCAAGACGACGTAACCACAGATGAAGTGGTAGACGCTATCAAGGCGGGTTCCGATAACAGATCTCCTGGGCATGACGGTATCCCCATCGAATTTTATAAAAGTTTTCACTATTTGTTGGCTTCCACGTGGACAGCAATCGCACAAGAGCTAATGTCACCGATGACAGTGGTCCCGAGCGCCTTGCTAGAAGGAATTATTATCCCCGTACATAAACCGCGCGGGTTATCGAGGGTCCAGGACTATCGACCAATTACTTTGCTCAACAGCGACATGAAAATATTCACACGGCTACTGGCATCGCGACTCAAGAAGGTCGCACGTTACGTCACATCCTGCGACCAGACTTCCCTAGGAGGCGACAACAACATCCGTACGGCCCTTTGCCGTTACAGAGACATGATAGCATTAGCGCATCATCAGCGTCTCCCTGGCCCCTTGGCTTCACTGGACTTTAGCCAGGCTTTCGACCGTGTTGACCACTTCTATTTACGGACAGTTCTTCAGCATATGGGTTTTCCTGGCGGTATTGTCACAGTGGTTATGCGCCTGTTGAGTAGTGCAAAATCATGTACAATGGTCGTCTTACACCGTCCCTGGTCATCGCACGATCTGTACGACAAGGATGCCCTCTTTCCACGATTTTGTATGCTTTCGCCTTGGAACCCCTGCTCCAGGGCATGCGCCAACGTTTGGAAGGCATGGCTGTGCAAGGCAACCGTTTTTGTTGTACGGCCTACGCAGACGACATAGTACTATATCTGCGCAGTGAAGATGAAGTACGAGCAGCACTGGCATGGTTGGCGACTTACGGCGAAGCGTCGGGGAGCTGCCTCAACGTGTCAAAATCCAAGGTCCTGCTCATTGGTGAGGGCTTGCCGGAGAGATGCGCTGCCCCCCTTAGTGTCGCCGCCACCATACGGTGTCTTGGACTTGATTTCACAGCAGACCTGCGCCGCTCAGCGGCTATCAATGGTAGAAGCTTGCTACAGACAATCAGAGCAACTCTCGCAGATCACCGGCTACGAGCTCTCGACGTTATCCAACGCGCGCACTACGTGAACATGTATCATGCTTCCCGTATACCACACGTGGCTCAAGTACTACCAGTCCCAAATCTCCTGGCGCGACGACTGTTGATGGCTTTCGGCTCCTTCGTCAGCTCGGGGATGTTATTCAAGGTGCAGTATGAATCCCTTGCACTGCCACGAAATCGTGGCGGGGTGGGACTCATCCACGTGCCGACTCGTGTCAAGGCACTATACGTCAGCTCCCAACTGAAACTTTGGCATCGTTGCCCGCAGAGCCTTACTAGCCTCCTGCTTCACAACTTTGCACCGGCCTCCTTGTCCGCCCCAGTACTGGTATCGACCATTCCAACCCCCTTTTATTACATCCAACGATTTTTCCTGGAGTTCAGTTATATCTACCGGTCCTTACCACTTACACGTTTGTACCTCACGAAAACAGTCTCCGAATTGTTACAACAGTGCCGCCCGACCAACCCCATCGAAAGTAAGTGTCCACAGTACGTGTGGCGACACATATGGAAGGCGATCCATGCGCGTTTTCTCGAATCAGACGTTCAATCAGCGTGGTACATCACCGTGAATGGCAAACAAGTTAACCACATCCATCTCGCCGATTCATCCCTCTGCACCCACTGTGGAGTGGATGACACGGATGTCCACCGGTTCCACTGTGGCACAGCGCTAGACGTGTGGACACTCGCGCGGCGAATTTTGGCGTTTCTTACTCGCCAGACACCGGCTCAGATCGACGTCCACATGCTTTTGTACCCCGATAAGACTTTCTACCCCTCCGCCAAAACTAACTCTGTGAATTGGATCTGTGGCCACACGATCCGCTATCTTTTTACTTCTGGCGACAAGTCTACGCTAGGATATTGGACTTATCTCAACGAACGACATTGCGTCCTGATACGCAACCCACGCTATAAACAATATTTTTCCAATTTCTTACGGAGCACTTTCGATGACCCACCTAGTAGCTGGAACGTCCAAGCCCTGAGAAGATGAAAACTGTATAACCCGAACCGAACTGAATAGATCTGCTACCCAGAACCCACGCCTACGCCATGAGAAGACACGTTTGGACGAGCTGGCATGCTGTAGGCGGATACACTTCAGGAGCTCCTGTAAGAACTGGACTTTAACTACAATTCGAAAAAAAAAGCTTTTCCTTATTTATTCCTCATAATTTGTTCTTAAAGGAAAAAGAAATTTGATTTTGGCTTTGAGAAACTTTTTTTGTTCCAAAAGATTGCTTCTTCGCCAACAAGACGAAGGAGACTCATTTTTGTTTACTGGAAGGAGAAACCAGTATAATTGGAGTCTTTGTTTTCTTTAAAAACAAATTTTCCTTATTTATTCCTCAAAATTTGTTCTTAAAGGAAAAAGAAATTTGAGTTTGGCATTAAAAAAAAAGGGGTAGCGGGAAAAAAAAGCAGGCGACTTGGGTTCGAATCCCAGTCTGGCATAAATTTTCAACTATCCCCATTGTTTAACTCAGTGCCTACCAGCAGATACTGTTGTTAATTCCTTTGCGTCTGGATTCATAATGTCCGAAAGAACAGACACCACATATTCACTACTAGTTTTGTATAATTTATGTCAAAATTGATTTCTGAAGCACGACACGATTTCGAACTCACTGAATCAGCTGTTTGAATAATGGCATAAAGAAAAAAGATGGTAGAGCACTTGCCCGCGAAAGGCAAAGGTCCCGAGTTCGAGTCTCGGTCGGGCACACAGTTTTAATCTGCCAGGAAATTTCATATCAGCGCTCACTTCGCTGCAGAGTGAAAATCTCATTCTGGATACTCTGTTTATTTCTCGGTACAGATGCTCTTTTTGTGATGTAAGTTTCAGAATCCCCTGCCGCTCTACGGTGTTATTACGTATCCGTTGTAGCTGCAGTCAGAGTGTTACTGAAATTTTCGATAATACTGTCAGTAACGCTGAAGTCCATTCCGTGTAGTTGACTTGGTAATGTTTGATGAAAATCTGGAGGAGATGGGGCTACACTCGCTGGCAATGGCGGTTTGAAACCGTCACTGACAAGGCATGACACCCGTCTCGTTCCCCATCGGTGACGACCTTTTTATCAGGTTTGGTACATTAAATTCATAGCGTTTTTGTCTTGGATATCGGTATTCCGATTGCTATGGGTTCATTTACCGACTGTCATTTTTTATTTGTAGTTCACTGCTGCGTTATAGGATGTAAGTTCCGCCTTTTTGCAAGCACATGTTTTTTTTTCTTTTTACTCAGACATGTTTCAGCACCTCTGTGCCATCATAAATGGGTTTTGTTTATTGAAAACTGTAAAAAGTGAACAAATTTTAAGTCGTAACTGATCTAACAAAGTGAGGTCCAAAGAAAGTTTTTGTTCATTTTGCTTCTTATCGTGATTTGATATTATATGTTTCTGCAGGACGAACTGTATGGTGCCCTGCACCGATAGTTTGTCATCTGCAAACCTATACTATGTAAATGTGAATTTCATCGGCGAGTTGAAATGTCCCTTGACTTTTAAAAAAACCCTATTTTGTAGTGCCAAAATGTTTTGCGGATATATTTGTTAGTACTGACATTTATTGTGACTGATCCTTCTTCTTTTGCTTTCTGTGGCACTGCACACACATATTAATGTACTTCGCTTAATTTATTTTTTTATAAAAGCCTTTTTTGCTTCCCAAAACGTGGTGAGCACTATGTTGTTGTGTTTCCTAAACCCGTCGGCGCTCCTATGTTCCTGAGTGCGTTTGGCGCCGAATTTGAATTATGTTTACTTTCTCTCTCTCTCTCTCTCTCTCTCTGTCTCTCACTCTCTCTCTCTCTCTCTCTCTCTCTCTCTCTCTCTGTGTGAGTGTGAGTGTGTGTGTGTGTGTGTGTGTGTATGTAAGCTCCTGTAGCTGTTTATGTTGCCTTCTCCGTAAGTTCCTTTGAAGTGTTACAAGGTGTGTCTTCACAGCGTGCCGTGTTTTCATTTAAAACTTCTTTGCCTTCTGCTATTGCCTTCCGTATGTGGAAGTTCTCTTCTATTGTCAGTTTATAGTATAGGCTGTGGTTGGATTTTAGTATTTTTAAATCTGTTGCTATTGTAATTGGGTGCTGGTTTTGGGCTATTAGGTCGTCACAATATGTGCTATGACTGCTGTTACTTTTTAGAACGCTTGTTTCAAAGTTCCTGCATGATTGTCCTATGTATACTGATTGACAAGTGTTTCATGTGAGTTCTTGTATTCCTGAGCTCTTGAATTGATCTGTGGGTGTCTCCTGTGTTCTGTTCTGAGTTTTTTCTGTGTTGTGTTATCTGTCGTGTATCTCTTTTGAACTGTTGTGTCCTGCACGTGGTCATTGTTTGTCTGTGGTGTTGATCTACGTTGTGTAAGGTTTTGTGTGTGTGTGTGTGTGTGTGTGTGTGTGTGTTGTGCTTTCGTTCCTTTTCTGTTTAGAAATTTTGATGGTTTAATTTCTCTATCATATGATGCTTGTAACTATTTCCCTCTGAAATCTGTTTTATTGTGTTGAGCCCCTGTGTGTATATCTGTTTTATTACGGCTGTTCTGTTCAATCTGTGGAGCATGAATCTGAAGCTCGGTTGGTTGTTTGCCACCAGGTGGTTCGATGGATTGTGAATGGTGTTGCTCGTGCTTGTCGGTTTCCTGAATGTTGTGAAGTCATCGGTGGTGTTCGTTTTTCGTATGGTGAGGTCCAGAAAATTTAGTGTGTTGTATGTTTCAGCATCTAACATGAAGTGAATTTTTGGGTGTCAGTTGTTTATTTCCTCATGTAGCTGCTCTATATATGTGTGTTGTTCATCAGTCAAGCACATTATGTCATAGACGTAACGGCGTCAGTATATGAGTTTGTATCTTTTTGGTCTTATTATGTGTGTGTTCCTAAACTCTAGGTTGTTCATGGATATATTGACTAGGATGCCCCTAATTAGTGATCCCATTGGCAGGCTTCCGTTTTATGAAAAAATTCTTTGTTTAATATAAAGTAATTTTGTGCTTTTATCGACTTGAGTATGGTTGCTATTTCATTAATGTGTGAGCTAGTGTATTTGCAAAAGGCGGAACCTATATTCTATAATCTAACTGCAGACATGGAAAGAAGGACAAGAACTGTAGATCCAAAAGATTAATACCCACTGCTGCTATTTGAGTTTACGCATAGGCATTTTATCGTTTGGAGGAGCTCTGTAGTGCCATGGGGAGAAATACGAACATTTTCGATATATTCTCGTGTTTGAATTCAGTAAAGGCGTGACAGCAGCGGAGGCAGCCAGAAACTCTTGCGCTTGCGTGGGGATAGCGCCTTTGGCCAGAGCACGGCAAGGACGACCGTTATGACATGAGTGACTCTTCATGATCAGGAAGACATTAAGGGTTTGATTAAGATTTTATCTACATCTACTACTACATCCATACTCCGCAAGCCACCTGACGGTGTGTGGCGGAGGGTACCTTGAGTACCTCTATCGGTTCTCCCTTCTATTCCAGTCTCGTACTGTTCGTGGAAAGAAGGATTGTCGGTATGTCTCTGTGTGGGCTCTAATCTCTCTGATTTTATCCTCATGGTCTCTTCGCGAGATATACGTAGGAGGGAGCAATATACTGCTTGACTCTTCGGTGAAGGTATGTTCTCGAAACTTTGACAAAAGCCCGTACCGAGTTACTGAGCGTCTCTCCTGCAGAGTCTTCCACTGGAGTTCATCTATCATCTCCGTAACGCTTTCGCAATTACTAAATGATCCTGTAACGAAGCGCGCTGCTCTCCGTTGGATCTTCTCTATCTCTTTTATCAACCCTATCTGGTATGGATCCCACACTGCTGAGCAGTATTCAAGCAGTGGGCGAACAAGCGTACTGTAACCTACTTCCTTTGTTTTCGGATTGCATTTCCTTATGATTCTTCCAATGAATCTCAGTCTGGCATCTGCCCTACCAACGATCAACATTATATGATCATTCCATTTTAAATCACTCCTAATGCGTGCTCCCAGATAATTTATGGTATTAACTGCTTCCACTTGCTGACCTGCTATTTTGTAGCTAAATGATAAAGGATCTATCTTTCTGTGTATTCGCAGCACATTACACTTGTCTACATTGAGATTCAATTGCCATTCCCTGCACCATGCGTAAATTCGCTGCAGATCCTCCTGCATTTCAGTACAATTTTCCATTGTTACAACCTCTCGATACACCACAGCATCATCTGCAAAAAGCCTCAGTGAACTTCCGATGTCATCCACCAGGTCATTTATGTATATTGTGAATAGCGACGGTCCTATGACACTCCCCTGCGTCACACCTGAAATCACTCATACTTCGGAAGACTTCTCTCCATTGAGAATGACATGCTGCGTCCTGTTATCTAGGAACTCCTCACTCCAATCACACAATTGGTCTGATAATCCATATGCTCTTACTTCGTTCATTAAACGACTGTGGGGAACTGTATCGAACGCCTTGCGGAAGTCAAGAAACACGGCATCTACCTGTGAACCCGTGTCTATGGCCCTGTGAGTCTCGTGGACGAATAGCGCGAGCTGGGTTTCACATGACCGTCATTTTCGAAACCCATGCTGATTCGTACAGAGTAGATTTCTAGTCTCCAGAAAAGTCATTATACTCGAACACAATACGTGTTCCAAAATTCTACAACTAAACGCATTAATTCTCAACTTTCCGCCTCAATGTACTCAATAATTGACAAATGTGATGAAATGTGACCGTTACACTATCGGGCTACGTTTGCATGCAGTTGGGAACGTTAAAAAATGTGGTTATGCTCCACGCCAAAATCACAAAAATCAGCGAGTAGCCTTATGTGCATCTCTGGCTTTTCGTCATTAATTGGCTAGTGAATAACAGCACCATTTCCTATCCTGTATCATTTGTATCATTACTCGTGACGATAAATAGTGTCTTTATGTAGACATATGGAAAAGAAAGTAATGGACTGAGCCGACACAAAGCAGCCACTCCTTGTACAAAGACCTGCGCGCATCCACAAAACATAACGTTACCCATCTGGTGGAACAGAGACGGCGTGGTGTACTACAAATTGCGTCCCCGAGGTGTTACTATTCCTACTGACGTTTACTTTCAACGACTGATAATCCTTGCAGACGCAGTCCAAGGACAACGACCAGGAAGACAACTTGAGGTGTTGTTGCTCCACCATTACGCCTGCCCACATTCTTCTACATTGAAAGAAAGCACCATACAACAGTTGCCTTGGAAAACCACCCATCTTACTCACCTGATCTTCCATCTTCACATTTTCACCTATTCTGCTCTCTAGTGAACAACCTTCAAGGAAGTTCCATTCCGGATGAAAATGCGCTCCAAACATGGCTCGACGAGTTCCCGCCTAAAACCACGTGATTTCTACAATCGCGGAATCGAAAGTAACCCCGGAGTTGACAGACTGTTGTAAACAGTAAAGGAGAATATATACACAACAAAAAAAGTTTTACATTACCCCAGTTCCCAAAACTCCTGAAGACAGCTGTTGAATGTGGATACTGTATCACAGACACAGTCCTTTTGTCTGTTCAGAGATGTTACTAAAACCGCCCAAAGGTGTAAAGAACCATGCATGAGCAGCGCCTATTAGACGGAGGGGATCCGACAGCCGATCAGTTCCAGTCATTCCACCAGGAAGGAGGTACACATCTCATATTGTCTGTAGTTCAACCATCCCTAGACAGTCAATACCTCGGTTCGATCGCGTCCGCATTGTTACTTTGTGCCAGGAAGGGCTCTCGACAAGGCAAGTGTCCAGGCGTCTTACAGTGAAACAAAGCGATATTGTTCGGAAATGGAGGAGATACAGAGAGACAGGAACGGTCAATGACATGCCTCCCTCAGGCCGTCCAAGGGCTACTACTGCAGTTGATGACCGTTACCTAGGGATTATGGCTAGGAGGAACCCTGACAGCGACGCCACCATATTGAATAATGCATCTTCTGATACCGCGTGCGGCGGGTTTTGAATCCGCGACAGACGGCATGGACGTCTAAGACACCTAGAGATCTCTGCACCATTGCGCCGTAAGCCGTAGCGGCGCGCGCCTCCTGGCCCACGTTTAATGTGAGGGCACCACGGTGGAACACGTGGTCCCAGTTGGCAATAGCGGCGTCTCCGATCACGTGTTTAAGCGCCTACCTCTCGCTCAGCCAGTCAGTTTAATCTCTGCGTGCGTCTGTTGACATCTCACCTCAGACAGCGTGTTTACGTTTCTTTGTACCGTGTACGAGTGGACGTGGTTGATTCGTGGCGTTTTCTTGTGACTCCGTTGTTTCTTGCTTGTGGTTCGTAAGGTCTCGCTCACTTGCCCTTCGTTGTTTGTGTCTGTCCTCTCCCGTGTGTTGTTGTTAGCGGGCCTCTCTGTGGGTTCCGCCGCGCTTTCCTTCACGGCAACACTTTTCGTACAGCCACAGGAAGTAGTGTTACGACTCAAACTGTGCACAATAGGCTGCATGATGCGTGACTTCACTCCCGACGTCCATGGCGAGGTCCATCTTTGCAAACACTATGCAGCGCGGTAGAGATCGGCCCAACAACATGTCGAATGGAACGCTCAGAATCGGCATCACATTCTCTTCACCGATGAGTGTCGCATATGCCTTTAACCAGACAAACGTTGGAGACGTGTTCAGAAGCATCCCGGTCAGGCTGAAAGCCTTAGACACACTGTCCAGCGAGTGCAGAAAGGTGGAGGTTCCGTACTGTTTCGGGGTGGCATTATGTGCGGCCGACCTACGCCGCTGGTGGTCGTGGAATGCGCCATAACGGCTGTACGATAGGTGAATGCCATCCTCCGACCGATAGTGCAACCATATCGGCAGCATATTGGCGAGGCATTCGCCTTCATGGACGACAATTCGCGACCCCACTGTGTACATCTTGCGAATGTCTTCTTTCAGGGCAACGACATCGATCGACTAGAGCGGCCAGCATGAGCCCTATCGAACATGCCTGGGATAAATTGAAAAGGGCTGTTTATGGACGGCGTGACCCACCATCCACTCTGAGGGATCTATGCCAATACAGCGTTGAGGAGTGGGACAATCTGGACTAACAGTGCGTTGATGAACTTGTGGATAGTATGCCACGACGAATGCAGGCAAACTTCAATGCAAGAGGACGTTCTGCTAGTTATTAGAGGTATCGGTGTGTACAGCAATCTGACCACCACCACTGACGGTCTCGCTGTATGGTGGTACAACAGGCAATATGTGGTTTTCATGAGCGGAAATGATTTTTATGTTGATGTCTATTCCAATTTTCTGTACAGGTTCCGGAACTCTCGGAACCGAGGTGATGCAAAACTTTTTTTGATGTGTGTATTATTGATGACTAAAGTCACTGTTATACGTATCAGTTGTGTTTAGTAAACTTATCGAAAAATGCTGCGAACTTGGGCACCAACACAGTACAGCTGCTTTTCTTGCGCCGCGTTAATCATTTGGGAGTGGTAAACCACTCCTCGTACACCTTCGAAGAGTCCGTGTTGATAAACCAACAAATTGTGGAGCTTCATTAACGGTGTCATAATGGGTACATTCATAGACGTTGCTCCTTTCCATTATTCTGTGACGTCTCCATGTCGACCATCTAACTGCACTGATTGCGTACACCTACCTAGCACATATAAACTAGCTATTTCCATAACTTGCGTCTGAGCTGCTTACTAATTCCATAGCATCTACAGCGCTAGAAATCGGCCAGTGCATTCTTTTAAGGTCGTGACTGATTTTATGCCAAGTGAGCTTAAGATATATTGCTGCTAACTCATCTAGCACAATCATAGTCCAGTGGCTGTTAAAAAGGAAATCCGCCTGCAGCAATCTGCTATGTAGTTTAGGGAATTCTAGATTATATTGTTGATACGAGATATGAATTTCGCGATATTAGAAAAACATCTTCGCAATGTAAGGTGAATAATAATTATAATAATGATATGCCATGCGGGGTGGCCGCGCGGTCTGGGGCGCCTTATCACGGTCCGTGGGGCTACCCCCGTCGGAGGTTCGAGTCCTCCCTAGGGCATGAGTGTGTGTGTTGTCCTTAGCGTAAGTTAGTTCAAGTTAGATTAAGTGTCGTGTAGGCTTAGGGACCGATGACCTCTGCAGTCTGGTCCCATAAGACCTTACCACACACACACACACACACACACACACACACACACACACACACGCACACAAACAAACACACACACACAAAATAATTATATGTTATTTACGTTTTAGTATAATAATTATGTCTTATTCATGGTTGTTCAAAACATAGATCCGGCAGAAAAATGCGTAAAGGCTTATTATATGTTAAGTGAACATTGTAAGGACTTTGACACGTTAAGCCGCAATATACGGAAAATCAGCAGTCGAATATGAAGGTCGACAACCAGCTGAGTTTGGGCAGCAGAACTCAGCATTTCGACAGATCAACGACCGAGCAGATGGGCAATGCTGCCAAGGAGAACAACGACCAGTGGTCAGCGGTCAGCGCTCCAGGAACTGTCATCACATTGAACTCACGTGCGTGACGCATCTGGCGATGCAGAAGGGGACGAAAGGACAATGTTCAACCACGCCAGCAGAGAGGTGGAAAAAGTAAAATCGGCACATCTGCCGACATTGGTCACGTTTCTGCCCAACGTGAGAAGCATAAATGAACGACCGAAGACTCAGTCGTCGACCTAGAAATTTGGCGACATTGGGGAAAAGACTGCACAAATACGAAACTTCCTGGCAGTTAAAACTGTATGCCGGACAGAGACTCGATCTCGGGACCTTTGCCTTTCGCCGGCAACTCAGCTACCCAAGCACGACTAATACCCCGACCTCACAGCTTTAATTCCGCCAGTATCTCGTCTCCTACCTTCCAAACTTCACAGAAGCTCTCCTGCGAATCCTTTCTTCCAGGAGTGCTAGTTCTGCAAGGTTCGCAGGAGAGCTTCTGTGAAGTTTGGAAGGTAGGAGACGAGATACTGGTGGAAGGCAAAGGTCCCGACTTCGAGTCTCGGTCCGGCACACAGTTTTAATCTGCCAGGAAGTTTCATATCAGCGCACACTGCACTGTAGAGTGAAAATTTCATTCTACTGAACAAATACCTCCGGAAAATGGGTATGAGGGCGTCCTTTGAGGGGAGACAGAAGTGACGAACATCGTCGGCTGGACGGACGGATCGGTGGTTAGAAGACGTCATACTTTGCTGCAGCGACTTGGGCGCTACGCAGCTCGACAAAAGATGTCGCGCCAGTAGGTCAACGCAGAAGATACCACCCCAGATGTTACCAGAGAAGTTCATGTGGTGTTTACCCAGATGGCCGGTGAGGACGAAGGGACTGCAGCATCACCATATGGATCACGTGTGAGCCTAGAGGTTGATGAACTCTTCCAGACGACGCTACCTGAGGGTCGCTGGTTCGATTCCGAGATTAGTGGAACCACCAGTGTTTCACTCACACCTCATCCATTTGGCCAACGAATGAACCCATTCCACAGCCCACAAAGTGTCGCTTTCCCTCCCGCCATCCCTGACAAAATAAAGATCTTTGCCACTCTCTGTCACTGACGCTCAATATCTAGTGTCACAAAACTCCAACCCCTTACATTTGGTGTCCGATAACCTTGACTTTACTTTGAGGCTTCGTGGTAGGGAGTTTGTGGTACAAGAGATTCCTGATGCCATCACAGCGACGGGCCATGAACAACCTACAGACAGCAGACGACAATCTGCAGCCAACGGACAGTATTTCAGCACATTGGTGAATGTAGATTGGTCCAACATGTTTTTCCTTTTCAAGTAATGCTTTCGCAGAGTAAAAAACAAACGATGTAGAGCTCTCATTCTTCAAAGAAATTTGACACTGGAAAATTGTTAAACAGGAGAACATTACAATGATAGACAGTAAGACGCAAGGAGTTTCTATCCTACTTAATCAGGTAGCCCAAATTATGCCTGAAAATAATGAATTTTGGAACCGATTGTCCAAGTATAGGACGACATCTAGTGCAACCCCTCCCATACTAGATTCATCAGCAGCCACCCTTATGGTTTCCTTCTCTGACAAGCCAAGCGAGGATATAGAAGAATTTTTTGCTGATTTGTTACCAACCGCTAAACTTGGTTCCAGGGTAGATGAACAGATGTTGCAAATGACGAAGTTATGGTTAATAGGGGAAGCTAAGGGGCACGTACCATATCATGAGGAGTTACGAAATGCATTAACTTTCGAAGAATTTAAACAAGGTTTTCTCAAAGGGTTTAAAAAGTGGAACAGTTGCCGTTTTTAAAGGGAGCAGTTGAACAACATGTCCCAAAGTCACAACGAAATAATAGAAAACTTCGTGGGTAGAATACAAAACGTAAATAGTAACATTTACCAATTGTTAGCCAGCGACGAAACCAATAAGTATATTCTACAAGAAGAGGAGAATAGCGCCTTAGATACTTTTTTGCGAGTACTGCGACCCAAAACATCGCGCCGTGTTAGGTCAGAATTACCGAAGAATTTAACTGATTCAGTCAACAATGCTACAGCACGAGAGGAAACAGACGCTGCGACGAGGTGCAAGGGAAAAAAATTGTATTTTCCGTAGAGATTCATTGTTTCAGATGCGATAGGCAGGGACACATTTAGAAAAACTGTAGCCAACCACAGTGTACAAATTGTCAAAGAGTGTGACGTACATATCTTGATTATAGTAGTTCAGGGAAATTTGCAAACAGTAGTCCATTATACAGGAAAGGGAATCCCCGAACCACCACCAGGCGATCCCATTAAAATTCTACGCTATTAGAGCGCATGCAAAGGCGGAATGCTGGTTGCCACGCACTATTAAGGGTAAAACAAGTAGACTATTAGTCAACACCGGAGCTCACGTATGAGACGTAAGGAAACGCTCCACTGAGGTCGCGAGATATGACCCTCCAAGATATAAGTTAATTGATATAGGTGGACATGACGTACGTTCAGTAGGATGTACACCACTGAGCTTTCACATTGAGGGTGTAAGTTTTCAGGAGGTGGGAGTCGTATAAAGAATAAGGGTCGAATGTAATGTTATCCTAGGGCCAGATTTCCTGAACAAACATCACACCATAATCAACCTCGGGCAGCAAACAGTGGAGCTTAGCAGAACATTGTTTCGATTACGTGACACAGCTACCAAGGACGCTCTGCCCCAAGATCCCTCTCCCTGGAAAGGGAAATCAACTAAACTGCTAGCAATGTCCTTGAAGGTAGATTCACGGGATAAAATACAATTCGTTACAGGAAAGCTACTTTGAGAGGACTTTAATGCTCCTTTACCCGTGAACACACTGAACGTCGTGGAACCGTTAGAGGAAAATGATGAATTCGACGCAGCACATTGTTTTGTGCACAGGAGTACAGTTCGTGCCGCAACAAGTGATGGCGCAACAAGTGTGGAATACAGAAGGTACCGCTACTTATAGATAATTCTGGGACAGAAGACAGGGAGTTACGAAATGGAACGTTAATAGCTAACATAAGTGCGTTAAACTAAAATGATTTTGACTGGTCAGTCGTAGACAACAGACCGATAAGCCACCTACAAAACTACATTGTGCCAGAAGATATGCCTCGCCAATATGCTACCGGTATGGTTGCACTACCGGTCGGAGGATGGCTTTCACGTATCGTACAGACTTTACGGCGCCTTCCATGACCAATAGCGGCGTACGTCGGCCCCCGCATCATGCCACCCCAAAACAGCATGGAACCTCCATCTTGCTGCACTCGCTGGACAATGTGTCTAAGACGTTCAGCCTGACCGGGTTGCCTTCAAACACGTCTCCGACGATTGTTTCGTTGCAGGCATATGCGACACGCATCAGTGAAGAGAACGTGATGCCAATCCTGAGCTGTCCATTCAGCATGTTGTTGGGCCCTTCTATACCGCGCTGCATAGTGTCGGGAGTGAAGTTGTGCATCATCCAGCCTATTGCGCACAGTTTGAGTCGTATCACGACGTCCTGTGGTTGCACGAAAAGCATTATTCACGATTCCTCCGAGCCATAAGGTAGCCGTCATCCACTGCAGCAGTAGCCCTTGGGCGGCCTGAGCGAGGGATGTTATCGACAGTTCCCGTCTCTCTATATCTCCTCCACGTCCGAACAACATCACTTCGGTTTACTCCGAGACTCATGGACACTTGCCTTGTTGAGAACCCTTCCTGGCACAAAGTAACAATGTAGACGCGATCTGACCGCGTTATTCACCCTCTAGGCGTGGATGAACTACAGACAACACGAGCCGTGTACCTCCTTCCTGGTGGAATGACTGGAACTGATCGGCTGTCGGTTCCCCTCCGTGTAATAGGAGCTGCTTATGCATGGTTGTTTACATCTTTGAGCGGGTTTAGTGACATCTCTGAATAGTCAAAGGGACTTTATCTGTGATCCACAGTCAACGTCTATCTTCAGGAGTTTTGGGAACTGGGGTGATGCAAAACTTTTCTTGATGTTTGTACAACACAGACTAGACGTAGAGTATAAGAAGATCTCAGTAGAAAGGTTACTTCCATTACTCACACATCAGTTAGTGGATGCACGACCGACAGTAGAGATTCTCAAGGATGCCATCTACCATGCAGTTCAGTGATATTTATCGCCAGTTTTATTATCGCCAACCAACTTTACATTCGTATTGATTCGTATCCGTAAACAGTTACTGGAGCCTCTACAATTAGTCTTCCCTCCATATGAGGAACAAATGGTTCAAATGGCTCTGAGCACTATGGGACTTAACTTCTAAGGTCATCAGTCCCCTAGAACTTAGAACTACTTAAACCTAACTAACCTAAGGACATCACACTAATCCATGCCCGAGGCAGGATTCGAACCTGCGACCGTAGCGGTCGCACGGTTCCAGACTGTAGCGCCTTTATCCGCTTGGCCACACTGGCCGGCCATATGAGGAACACTTGCCATAGTACTAGCACTTAGCTAAGCTATGAATACTACTGGACACAGATGACATAAAATTACGAATTCTTGTTTCCTTCCTGGTGACTGGAAAAACAAATTGTGAATATTATAAAGTACACTCCTTCCCTGCGAAAGGGGGCCAACTTCACAGATTTGTACAATTTCGAACAAGTCCAGTATTCCTAATCTCCAAAATTACGAATGCCAATGCAGTATTCGACGGTTATCGGTATTCCATCCGCAATGGCGTTAGGTTTTCTCTCTCCATCCAATGCAGTAGCAGTATTTAACAGTTCAAAAGTCTAACTTAAACATTTGTGGAATAGCGGACAGAACGTCCGTTATTTTTGTAAGGATGAGGTAGAAAACCTGTAATGTCCTTTTAAAGGAACCATCCCAGAATTCGCCTGGAGCGATTGAGGGAAATCACGGAAAACACAAATCTGGATGGCCGGCTGCGAATTTGAACCGTCGACCTGCACCACCTCGCTCCGTGATAGTAACGAGCGCTGGAGCTAAGGACATGCCAATATTCAGTCTCTTTGGAGACAAAATCTTTGGGAAATAAATCTGGACTGGATCCCTAACTTCAGCTTCGTGTGTCTGTGTTATCGTCCTGAACAATTCAAGCTGTACTTACGAAATGCTACCTGATAAAAATGAGTCGCCAAACTATCTGAAACTGTGTAACTGTATACTTGTATTGCAATTAGCTTTTACCAAAACTCTACACTAAAGAAACGATCCTGAGTCATTCTGTATTGTATGGTAGTACAGGTGAACAGAGTTACAGTGCGCGACATCAATGCGTGACTTGCAGTTTCAATACTAAACTAATAGTGTAAAGATGCTACGTAAAATTGCCATTCGAATTTTGAAAGAGTAAATCACCAAAATGTTTCTTAAAATTTCCTGTGAATTTACCTGCGCAAACTGGTTAAATAAAATTCCAACGATTAAATAATGTACACACAAATGTAACGCAGCACTGCGTGGGATAAAACTGTCTGGATAATAAATGTAATCCGAATTGAACTTTACCTAAACTGAATGAGACAACAATTCTGAAATGCAGAGTTACCTATAAATGTTTTTGAAATTTTCTGACTGTGTTGTTAATCTGGCCCTAATTAACTGTTTTGTATGGCTTGCCTGTGGCAACGGAAACTCATTACCACTCGAAATGAAGAACGTAAAAAAAAAAAAAAAATGCAGCGCAAGCCATAATAATGGGTAATCTAAGTAATCGAAGTAATCATGAAAACCACTAATCGAAGTAAGTAACCTAAACCTGTAAAGAAAAATTACACTATAACTCTCCGTTTCCCATACACACGATAAATTACGTCATGGAAGCAGTGCTGCAACAAAATTACGTGGAAATCTTCACTTCTCAAATTAATGTGTACCAAATCATATTCCCAAAACTCGACATCCTCTATATTTGGATGCCTGTGCTCTGCAAGCTGTTTCCGAATCGCTCACTAACATGATGATGATGATGATGTTTGGTTTGTGGGGCGCTCAACAGCGTGGTTATCAGCGCCCGTACAGTTACCCAATCTTCGCTCAGTCCAATTGCGCCACTTTCCTGGATGAGGATGAAATGATGAAGACAACACAAACACCCAGTCATCTCGAGGCAGGTGAAAATCCCTGACCCCGCCGCACTAACATGACCAGCACCCTACTCACTCATTAGCTTCTCTCAGTATGCTACATCTACGACAATGTCACTAACGACAAAACATTACATTGCTTATACTCAGAACTTCTGAGCGTAATATATCCACAACTGAAGGCTATTGTTTATATAATGTCCAGAGAACAAACATGAAGTAGAGTTTACACCACATTCCTTGAATGCCTAAGGAAATTGGAAACTTTACAGCTGGACTCGCAATCGGGAAAGTCAGAAAGATCAGTTGAGACAGATTGGAGAGAATAAATCATTGCCTGAAGAAGGTGCAGGTTAGCGTTATTTGGCTGTTCAAGAAGAAAATTATAGGGGCAGAGAAAGATTAAAATATATGCAATAGATCATCGAGGATGTTGACTGCAGTTGAGACAACAAGATTTAGGCTTTCTGTAGTTTCCCTAAATTGATTAAT
Organism: Schistocerca cancellata; assembly: GCF_023864275.1. Lineage (NCBI taxonomy): Eukaryota > Metazoa > Arthropoda > Insecta > Orthoptera > Acrididae > Schistocerca > Schistocerca cancellata. Next base: position 600,836,066 of record NC_064631.1, on the reverse strand, counting down.
ATGAATGCTGGGATGATTGTTTTGAAAAAAGACGCTACCAAATTCGCTTCTCATCCTTCCTCAATCATCGAGTGTGCTCTACCGCTAATGACATCACTGTCGATGGGACGTTAAAACTCAACCTTCCTGTTTCTCAGAATCTTTTACTCTATCTAAACACTACAAGTCAGTTTTCAATTTTCATTTCACTGCACACTCCACACTGCTTCTCGCTTTAAAACCACAGTTACACTTCATTTGGTATTACACGATATGCATGGACTGTATGAACTAAGGAGGATACCTCCTTCAGTTATACCACCCTGTATATATATATATACCACCCTGTATATATATATATATATATATATATATATATATATATATATATATATACAGGGTGGTCCAGAAGTCCGGAAACACCCTGATAAAATCCAAAAGGAGTAGCAAACAAGGAAACAAACTCCCAACACACGGGGAACGGGAGGGGGGAAGTTTATAGGCTATGCTAACAACATGGCGGCCATCTTGAAAGGCGCCATCTTAGATTCAATTCCAAAATTTGAAATGGGAATGAGGTCATGTGACATATCAAACAGATAGAGAATTTCACAAGAAAAACAATGTCGCTGTTATTTTGAACATAGCTTTATTCATTATTCATTCTCGGGTTATAGCCAATTACTTGCGGCAGCAGTGGGACGCTCGGCAGCGTATTACGTACTGAAAAGTCATAAAATGGAGTCTGAAACGGTGCAAAGTGACTATCCCATGCCTGATATGTTAGACGTGTTTAACTGTTAGGTATCATTTACTCATGCTAACGTTCTAATCATTGTTTCCATATTTACCGGTTACAAAATGTCCTGAACACATGAAGAACGCATTGAAATCATCTTGATATCAGGAGAAAGAAGCACACGGGTCATTGCTGAGAGTTTCAACAGTCGTCACCCAACCAGACAGCCCATTACTCACAGCGCAGTTGCCAAGCTTTTGGCCAAATTCCGAGCAACAGGTTCTTTCGCAGATAAACCTAAGGCTGGAAGACCAAAATCCGCCACCGATGAAGCAACAACAGTGAGAGTGTTGGCATCATTTAGCAAGAGTCCGCAACGGAGTACTAGTCGCCTGTCACAAGAATGTGCCGTTAGCCGTACCTCCCTCAAAAGTGGATTGGTCGTAGGGGTGCTGTGGAGTGGCTACCACGTTCACCAGATTTGACTTCTTTGGATTTTTATCTTTGGGGTCATGTCAAAGCACTGCTTTATTCTATGAAAATACGGGATTTGCATCATCTAAAGCAGCGCATTGTTGATGCGTGTGGTCAATTCAAAAAAATGGTTCAAATGGCTCTGAGCACTATGGGAATTAACATCAGTGGTCATCAGTCCCCTAGAACTTACGACTACTTAAACCTAACTAACCTAAGAACATCACACACATCCATGCCCGAGGCAGGATTCGAACCTGCCACCGTAGCAGTCGGTCAAATTCAGCCAGATTTGTTGGTCAAAGTTCATCAGGACTGGGTTCGGAGGATAGCAATAACAATCCAACATAATGGACAACATATTGAGCCATTCCTATGACTGTTGGTGGTCTCTCGGGACTGTGTAACATCGGCGTAATGTCTCTTCGGCACATAACACACATGCTGCCGAGCATCCCACTGCTGCCGCAAGTAATTGGCTATAACCCGAGAATGAATGAAGCTATGTTTAAAATAACAACGACATTGTTTTTCTTGTGAAATTCTCTATCTGTTTGATATGTCACATGACCATATTCGCCATTTTGGAGTTGAATCCAAGATGGCGGCTTTCAAGATGGCCGCCATGTTGGTGGCATAGCCTATAAAGTTTCCCCCTTCCCGTGCCTCGTGTGTAGGGACTCTGTTTCCTTGTTTGCTGCTCCATTTGGATTTTATCAGGGTGTTTCCCGACTTTTGGACCTCTCTCTCTCTCTCTCTCTCCCGGTGTGGTCAGGGATTTTCTCTCCCTCGTGATGGCTGGGTGTTGTGTGCTGTCCTTAGGTTAGTTAGGTTTAAGTAGTTCTAAGTTCTAGGGGACTGATGACCATAGATGTTAAGTCTCATAGTGCTCAGAGCCATTTGATTTTTGAGTAACAGCATAGCTGAATGAAACACGTACAAAAAAGTATTACCAAGAAAAGGCATACACTTGTGGAACTTACGCTGTGTCTTGGGTAAATAGTCTGACGGACGCTGAACAAGTAGAAGAGGAAAACTGTAAGGGAGCCGAAGAATGCAATATGTGGCGCTGGGTTCCTATTTACATCGTTGGAGGTGGCATATATTCGTAGGAGAGATTGATACAGGATAGAAATGGAATATTTGGAGAACAGAAAGAAGCCAGTAAATGACACGTAAAAGGAAAGAATGTGTCTTCAGGAAATTGTAGCTCTGTTAATCTTTATCAACCTGCCGATTATCGAAGTGCATTATCTGTTACTCTATAAGGTCCTTTCTCTGGTGACAAATAGTTGAAGATGCTTAGATCCACAAGGTCTACGATAGAGTTATGGAATTTTATGTCGCTTGTGTTACACACAGCTGTTTACCATAAGTTAGCCTTTGATAAACTGTTATCCCAAAGTAGAAAAACCTACGGAGTCGTGGAAGAACAGGTTTAATACGAAAAGCGATGCATTCGAATTGGGTTTCATTACCGCATACGCAAATCGTCATCGACTGTATGTAGTTCTGTCCAGCGACAGATGCTGCATGGATGCTGCTTAGGTTAAAACGATATGTTGAGTCTGCACGTGATAGGGCTCCGATAATACTTTGTCTCAGTCTTTGAACGGACACATTAAGAAGTGCAGCCTTATGATCTCACGTAGGCCCTTCTCCACGTATGGCAGAGACCGGTACTCGTTGCTGAACTAGTCCTTGAGGAAAAGAGTGAGATAATGCCGGTGTACGTAACAATACTAACGGTGAGGAGCACTGTTACGGACTACAACGTTCGTGACTGGACAACAGACGGTACATCACGTCGGATATTAGGTGCTTAGCAGTCTCGGGATTGCAAACAGCGATAGAAACAAGATGGACAGCCTTTGGCACAAAACCAGAGATGTAACTCAGTGCAGTCCCACCTTTCGTAAGCAGATATAAGCACGGATTAGCTCACCGCTTCCCCCTGTCAATGTGGCCTTGTATGATGCTTCGTAGAATCAACAAAGCATTGCTGCGTTAGAACGAGGCACTGTGCTCACTCTATTAATTATTTCGAGGTATTATAGCCAATTTCGTAGACTTACGAAATAATCGAAAGCGAGATGTTGTTTGCATTCATTATTTGCTCCTCAGAGGAGTTATTTTAAGACAGCTGTATCGACATCAAACCCCACCGTCTACGGCGATTACGGAAGCGATCGCGAGTATCTCGTTTTTGTTTTGGCGTGTACTTAAGTACCAACTTTGCTGCTCTACGGATGTGGTGTACGGTTGAACTATCTCCATAGAAATGGAATCCACAGACACTCTTACACGTCTACGCAGTTCACTTTTATGGTTTTAACTCACACCGTGACGTTTCGAGTTCACCAGCCGGTAGTGTATCAGCACAGCACATGCAGTGTTGCGAGGAGTGGAAACATGAAGGGGGTGCCGCTGAGTGCAACGCAGTCCAAATCTATTGAGCTGCGTTACATAAATACACTCCTGGAAATTGAAATAAGAACACCGTGAATTCATTGTCCCAGGAAGGGGAAACTTTATTGACACATTCCTGGGGTCAGATACATCACATGATCACACTGACAGAACCACAGGCACATAGACACAGGCAACAGAGCATGCACAATGTCGGCACTAGTTCAGTGTATATCCACCTTTCGCAGCAATGCAGGCTGCTATTCTCCCATGGAGACGATCGTAGAGATGCTGGATGTAGTCCTGTGGAACGGCTTGCCATGCCATTTCCACCTGGCGCCTCAGTTGGACCAGCGTTCGTGCTGGACGTGCAGACCGCGTGAGACGACGCTTCATCCAGTCCCAAACATGCTCAATGGGGGACAGATCCGGAGATCTTGCTGGCCAGGGTAGTTGACTTACACCTTCTAGAGCACGTTGGGTGGCACGGGATACATGCGGACGTGCATTGTCCTGTTGGAACAGCAAGTTCCCTCGCCGGTCTAGGAATGGTAGAACGATGGGTTCGATGACGATTTGGATGTACCGTGTCCCCTCGACGATCACCAGTGGTGTACGGCCAGTGTAGGAGATCGCTCCCCACACCATGATGCCAGGTGTTGGCCCTGTGTGCCTCGGTCGTATGCAGTCCTGATTGTGGCACTCACCTGCACGGCGCCAAACACGCATACGACCATCATTGGCACCAAGGCAGAAGCGACTCTCATCGCTGAAGACGACACGTCTCCATTCGTCCCTCCATTCACGCCTGTCGCGACACCACTGGAGGCGGGCTGCACGATGTTGGGGCGTGAGCGGAAGACGGCCTAACGGTGTGCGGGACCGTAGCCCAGCTTCATGGAGACGGTTGCGAATGGTCCTCGCCGATACCCCAGGAGCAACAGTGTCCCTAATTTGCTGGGAAGTGGCGGTGTGGTCCCCTACGGCACTGCGTAGTATCCTACGGTCTTGGCGTGCATCCGTGTGTCGCTGCGGTCCGGTCCCAGGTCGACGGGCACGTGCACCTTCCGCCGACCACTGGCGACAACATCGATGTACTGTGGAGACCTCACGCCCCACGTGTTGAGCAATTCGGCGGTACGTCCACCCGGCCTCCCGCATGCCCACTATACGCCCTCGCTCAAAGTCCGTCAGCTGCACATACGGTTCAGGTCCACGCTGTCGCGGCATGCTACCAGTGTTAAAGACTGCGATGGAGCTCCGTATGCCACGGCAAACTGGCTGACACTGACGGCGGCGGTGCACAAATGCTGCGCAGCTAGCGCCATTCGACGGCCAACACCGCGGTTCCTGGTGTGTCCGCTGTGCCGTGCGTGTGATCATTGCTTGTACAGCCCTCTCGCAGTGTCCGGAGCAAGTATGGTGGGTCTGACACACCGGTGTCAATGTGTTCTTTTTTCCATTTCCAGGAGTGTACATAGAACACTTATTGGTAAACTTTGTTTTATTTCACAGACATGAAGCTAGGACTGATTATTCATAGAAGTACGATTGCTGACGTGTAGTTCCCCAGGCACCACAAAACAGCGCAGCAGTGAGTTGTAATGAACGTTTCATTAGCAGAGATGATGCCTGCTTGAGTTTGCAGTGATAACAGAAACAATAATTTTTTTAACACGTAAGGCACATTTCATAGTAAACAACTACAGATCCCATTAGTAAACGTAGGTCTTGACTGTGAACATATGTAAGGGATTTAACCACTAATACTACTTCTTTTTAAATCATGAAACTACTTTGCGATCCACGATCGAGCTGCGTTAGTATCAGCAAGTGAAATATTGTGAATGACACACTAGGGCCCTACAGCCTGTTGGTGGGTCCCGTTTACTGCTAACTACTCTTGTCACGTAAACAGCAAAGTCCCACAAATAGTAACTGGTGCGTATTCAGAAAAGTGGATGAACTCAAGTGAAAACATCGACTGCACCCGCACGCTGCACTGTATTATAAAAAGTAATTTATTCAAGTTGTTTAGGAGCGACTGCAATAAAAGTCATAATACTTTCAGAGCAGTCGCAGAAGACCGCATTAACCTACGTAAACGCCGGCCGCTGTGGCCGATCGGCTCTGGGCGCTTCAGTCCGCAACCGCGCTGCTGCTACGGTCACAGGTTCGAATCCTGCTTTTGGCAAGGATGTGTGTGATGTCCTTAGGTTAGTTAGGTTTAAGTGGTTCTAAGTCTAGGGGACTGATGACCTCCGATGTTAAGTCCCATAGTGCTTAGAGCCATCATCATCATCATCATCATCATTTAAGACTGATTATGCCTTTCAGCGTTCAGTCTGGAGCATAGCCCCCCCCTTATACAGTTCCTCCATGATCCCCTATTCAGTGCTAACATTGGTGCCTCTTCTGATGTTAAGCCTATTACTTCAAAATCATTCTTAACCGAATCCAGGTACCTTCTCCTCGGTCTGCCCCGACTCCTCCTACCCTCTACTGCTGAATCCATGAGTCTCTTGGGTAAACTTGCTTCTCCCATGCGTGTAACATGACCCCACCATCTAAGCCTGTTCGCCCTGACTGCTACATCTATAGAGTTCATTCCCAGTTTTTCTTTGATTTCCTCATTGTGAACACCCTCCTGCCATTGTTCCCATCTACTACTACCTGCAATCATCCTAGCTACTTTCATATCCGTAACCTCAACCTTGTTGATAAGGTAACCTGAATCCACCCAGCTTTCGCTCCCATACAACAAAGTTGGTCGAAAGATTGAACGGTGCACAGATAACTTAGTTTTGGTACTGACTTCCTTCTTGCAGAAGAGAGTAGATCGTAGCTGAGCGCTCACTGCATTAGCTTTGCTACACCTCACTTCCAGTTCTTTCACTATGTTGCCATCCTGTGAGAATATGCATCCTAAGTACTTGAAACCGTCCACCTGTTCTAACTTTGTTCCTCCTATTTGGCACTCAATCCGTTTATATTTCTTTCCCACTGACATTACTTTCGTTTCGGAGATGCTAATCTTCATACCATAGTCCTTACATTTCTGATCTAGCTCTGAAATATTACTTTGCAAACTTTCAATCGAATCTGCCATCACAACTAAGTCATCCGCATATGCTAGACTGCTTATTTTGTGTTCACATATCTTAATCTCACCCAGACAGTCTATTGTTTTCAACATATGATCCATAAATAATATGAACAACAGTGGAGACAGGTTGCAGCCTTGTCTTACCCCTGAAACTACTCTGAACCATGAACTCAATTTACCGTCAACTCTAACTGCTGCCTGACTATCCATGTAAAGACCTTTAATTGCTTGCAAAAGTTTGCCTCCTATTCCATAATCTTGTAGAACAGACAATAACTTCCTCCTAGGGACCCGGTCATATGCCTTTTCCAGATCTATAAAGCATTGATACAATTCCCTGTTCCACTCATAACACTTCTCCATTATTTGCCGTAAGCTAAAGATCTGGTCCTGACAACCTCTAACAGGCCTAAACCCACACTGATATTCATCCAGTTGGTCCTCAACTAATACTCGCACTTTCCTTTCAACAATACCTGAGAAGATTTTACCCACAACGCTGATTAAAGAGATACCTCTGTAGTTGTTACAATCTTTTCTGTTTCCATGTTTAAAGATTGGTGTGATTACTGCTTTTGTCCAGTCTGCTGGAACCTGTCCCAACTGCCAGGCCATTTCAATTATCCTGTGTAGCCATTTAAGACCTGACATTCCTCTGTATTTGATGAGTTCCGACTTAATTTCATCCACCCCAGCCGCTTTATTGCACTGCAATCTATTGACCATTTTTTCCACTTCCTCAAATGTGATCCTATTTCCATCATCATTCCTATCCCATTCTACCTCGAAATCTGAAACATTACTGATCGCATTTTCACCTACATTGAGCAACTCTTCAAAATATTCCCTCCATCTGCCCAAGGCATCCACAGGATTCACCAGCAGTTTTCCTGACCTGTCCAAAATGCTTGTCATTTCCTTCTTACCTCCCTGTCGAAGACTGCTAATTACACTCCAGAATGGTTTTCCAGCAGCTTGACCCATAGTCTCCAACCTGTTTCCAAAGTCTTCCCACGATTTCTTCTTGGATGCTGCAATTATCTGTTTGGCTTTGTTTCTTTCTTCAACATAACTTTCTCTGTCTACCTGGGTTCTGGTGTGTAGCCATTTTTGATACGCCTTCTTTTTCCTTTTACAGGCTGCCTTGACTGTATCATTCCACCAAGCTGTTTGCTTCATCCTACTTTTACACACTACTGTTCCAAGACATTCTTTAGCCACTTCTAGTACTGTGTCCCTGTAGCTTGTCCATTCCTTTTCCAATGACTGTAATTGACTACATTCAAGTAACTGGTACCTTTCTGAGATCGCTGTTATGTACTTGTGCCTGATTTCCTTATCCTGAAGTTTCTCCACTCTTATCCTCCTACATATGGACCTGACCTCGTGCACTTTTGGCCTCACAATCCCAATTTCACTGCAGATTAAATAATGATCAGTGTCATCAAAGAATCCCCTGAATACGCGCGTGTCCCTCACAGCCTTCCTGAATTCCTGATCTGTTATTATATAGTCAATGACAGATCTGGTTCCCCTGCCTTCCCAAGTATACCGGTGAATGTTCTTATGTTTAAAAAAGGAGTTTGTGATTACTAAGCCCATACTGGCACAGAAATCCAAGAGTTGTTTCCCGTTCCTGTTGGCCTCCATATCCTCTCCAAATTTACCCATAACCTTTTCATACCCTTCTCTTCGATTTCCAATCCTGGCGTTAAAATCACCCATGAGCAGAACACTGTCCTTGTCCTTTACTCTAACAACTACATCACTGAGTGCCTCATAAATACTATCCATCTTATCTTGATCTGTCCCTTCACAATGCGAATATACTGACACAATCCTAATTTTCTTGCTAGACATTGTCAAATCTATCCACATCAGTCGTTCGTTTACATACCTTATTGCAACTATGCTGGGTTCCATTTCTTTCCTGATGTATAGCCCTACACCCCATTGTGCTATTCCTGCTTTGACTCCTGACAGGTAGACCTTGTATTCTCCCACTTCCTCTTCTTTCTCACCCCTTACCCGAATGTCACTAACAGCTAAAACGTCCAGCCCCATCTTACTTGCAGCCTCTGCCAGCTCTACCTTCTTCCCAGAGTAGCCCCCATTGATATTAATAGCTCCCCATCTCATTACCATTTGTTTGCCAAGTCGTATCTTAGGAGTCCCTGGTTTGTCAGTTAGAGGTGGGACTCCGTCACCTCCAAAGGTCCGAGGCATTTTGCTCTGATTGTTGCCAGCATCATATTTAAAGTACCAGGGAAGCAGGTTGCTAGCCTTACTTGCCCCGAGTCCCATTGTGTTTTACCCCTAATGGCTGAGGGACTAACCGGTGGATTTGGTAGTCTTTGCCGTATGAGCACAAAGGTGACCACGACTCAGAATATGTCCGAGATGCCCAGCCTTATTCCAAAGTAACTGGTATCCCGACTGTCGGGACCACTTACTTGGCCACTAATACGTTGCCCGTGGTTCATGAACTAGGACATGACTACAGGAACCCACACCATGAACCATGAACATGCTTAGAGCCATCTGAACCATTTTTAACCTGCGTAACTTGTATAACAGTGAATGAGGAAAGAAAAGACCGCAAAGCAAGGAATACAACAAGTATACTTATAAAGAAGAATTAGCGTTACCGTTATCACTGAAAGTACTGTAAAATTAAGACAACAGGTTAACGTCCCATCGACAACGGTGTCGTTGGAGACGTCATCCATGAAAGCCCTGGGAGAGAAATCGGTAATGCTTTTTTGAAGGGGATCATCCTGGCATTTCCCTGGAATGATTTAGAGAAATCGCAGGAAACTTAAATCTGGAACGTAGGACGGTGATTCGAACCATCCTCCTCCCGAATGCGAGTCGAGTGTACTGACCATGGCGCCACCTCGCTTGGTAGAAGTACTATAATTGTCATCAAGAATATCACTGTCGCTATTGGTGATAGACACGGTCGCTGTAACCGACCCTACTGTAGTAGCATTTTTAATGATACTGACAGTATTACTCCACAGTTCAATTCAAATGAAGATATTTATAGAAGAGAAATTCGCTTCAGTTATTCCACGACCGGTTTAGAAGCATAAAGCTTCATCTTCAGGTGCCACCAACTGGGAACAAGAGGAGGGTCTACTAACGTAGAAGTGGTGGTGGTGGTTAGTGTTTAACGTCCCATCGACAACGAGGTCATTAGAGACGGAGTTAGGGAAGGATTGAGAAGGAAATCGGCCGTGCCCTTTCAAAGGAACCATCCCAGCATTTGCCTGAAACGATTTAGGGAAATCGCGGAAAACCTAAATCAGGGTGGGTGGAGACGGAATTGAAAACGTAGAAGTACTTTGTAGTCGAGGAAGTGCTGCGTTATAGGTGTACATTGTTATTCCTGTTCCATTTATTCTTTTAAGCTTCTTATACTACATGTTATTACTCTGTAAGACGAGTCTATACACGGGTAAATATCCTAACAGTTAGCATCATTCTCCTACAGCTTCTGACCTCCTTTGTCTTGTTGCTCAATTTTTAGATATATTTCTACATATCATCCGTACCCATTGTTTTAGATATATTTTTATTTATAGCTCTTTAATCTGATGTACTCTGTCAAGTTCGGTTTTAGACATTTTTACCCATTTCCCATATTTGCACGTTATTCTATTTTCTTATGTTTGTAGTTCTATTTTGTGTAATTCTATCTTGTGAAACACACTTGCGTATGAAGACAGATAATTCAACCTCCGTTTCCCGCTGTTTTGCGGCTATTTACTTCGGTTCCCCACTTCACTGGCTGCGACGTCAGTCGCTTCTGCCGCCGCGGTCAACTGGCTTCTGGACCGCCTGCACTGGTCATTCAGTTTCGTGCTCTCTAGGCGAGTGCTGTGGTTGCTAGTCCTGCGCTCCAGTTCCATTACTTATTTACTTACATCATTACTGAATTCATTTCTGTTCGGAACCCTCCCCAGTCCCACGCGTTTGTTTGACGTGTGACCTCCCATGACTCATTACCCTGACCGCCACACATTTATGTTCCCATGATTTTGCGAGTACACCATTTTTCACAACTGTAGCTTTCATTTTAGTATGCCAAACCCGTAATACTTGTACGCTGGTAGCTCCTCGTCTGGTTAGTGGTTGGTGACACCTGAAGATGAAGCTTTAAGCTTCGAAAGCAATCGTGAATTAAATTAAGAAAGTAGCTGCCAACTGAAGGATATTTTTAGTCTGTAAATATGTTCCTCAGTAGCGAATGTTCTTCTGATCAAACATTCTCCATGTGAAGACAGTCTTGACCCGGAGCCCCTCTGTTACATCACGATCCATCCTTGGTCAGTGTAGAAGACACTGGCGCTTTTCCTCATGCCATGTCCAATTATTGTTACCTTACTCTTCCTCCTTTGTTTTACGCACTTTCGAGCAGTCTAGTCAACCGTCGACAGTTTGTACAGGAAAAGTTGCCTCCTTGTTCATCTTCAGATTCTGAATTCCTCCTGACGTAGCACATCATTAACGCTGTTAGCGGCGGAGCAGGAACATCATCCGAACGGTAGAGCAAGTAACCGGCCGCTTTGTACAGTACGTGCTTGGATGTCAGACGTCCATCACTGGCAAGCGCACCTGCGCGGAAGAGCCCGTTTTCTCCACAACTGACACAAATATCCCCGCGTGATTAAGCCCGCTGCTGAATATCTTAAATTCTGCATCTCGGCCCACGCCTTGGCATCGCTTTCACATTCGCGGTCGGTTCCTAAGAGATGGCATCTGCCCGCGGAACATCCCGCTCGCTCCCGCTGGGGGTTTCGCTCGTTTCCATAGCGACCTGCGCCCGCGACCGAGCCGCTCCTATCGCTTTCGCCGTCTCGCGTCCTTTTGTGCAGCCGCGCCGCTGGAAACTACATGCACCCACTGTTTCCTCCGCATCTCGCAGCCTTATGAGGCAAAAGGCGTAACGGCGAGTATTTTCTCGTTCCCAGGAACCTTGGGCTACGTCTAAGGACATATACTGAGACCAAAAGTAGTGCTTGTATCAGAAGGTTTCTGTCTAAGAATTAACGTGAAGAGTAGGGAGGATGCGGCACGTTATCTTAGACTGAGGATCACCGATTGCTGTAGAAATAATTTCGGTTGTGGCCCAGAGAACTCAGTTGGGACCCTTGCTGTTCACGTCGTATATTAATCACCTTGCAGACAGTACTAATACTAACTTCCGACTTTTCGCAGATGATGCATTTGCCTATAACGAAGAACTGCCTGAAAGAAGCTGCACAAATATTTAGTCAGATCTTGATAATACTTCAAACTGGTGCAAAGCCTGGCAGCTCGCGTTAAATGCTCAGAAATGTAGCATTTTTCACTTCACCAAACGAAGTAACGCAGTGTTACATGACTACAGTAAGTAAAAGATGGATCGGTCAAATCATACAAATAGCTTGGTGTAACAATTTATGTATACGAGGTGAGTTTAAAAGGTATCTCGTTTTTTTTTGTTTTTTCGAAATAATTTTATTTAATCGTGTGCATTAATGTTATCTCCTGCAAAGTAGTCCCCATTAAACATTATGCACTTATACCAGCGCTTCTTCCAGTCCACGAAACACTTCTGGAACTCGACGTTTCGGACATCGAAAAGTGCAAAGAAGGGCATTTCTTTTCGTGTTATCGCACAAGGGGTGAGAGTGTCACTGATATCATACGAGAATTGGGGTGGCAATCACTGAAACAAAGGAGGTTTTCTTTGCGGCGAGATCTATTTACAAAATTTCAATCACCAACTTTCTCTTCCGAATGTGAAAACTTTTTTTTTTTTGACACCCACCTGCGTAGGGAAAAATGATCATCATAATAAGAGAAATCAGAGCTCGAACGGAAAGATTTAGGTGTTCCTGTTTCCCACGCACCATTCGAGAGTGTAATGGTAGAGAAGTAGTATGGAAATGGTTCGATGAACCCTCTGCCAGACACTTAAGTGTGAACTGCGGAGTAACCATGTAGATGTAGATGTAGACAGGACTTAGCTCTTTCAGCGATGCGTTTTTAATCTCAGCTGAGCTTGTAAAGCCACGACTCTTTAAGGTTGTCTTTACTTTTGGAAACAGAATTAACCCCCAAGGGGCCATTTCTGGCGAATACGGAGGCTAGGGCATCATTACAACCTCGTTTTTCACGAAAAATTCACCAACAAGCAATGAAGTGTGAGCAGGTGTATCATCGTAGTGCAAAGGCCGTGAATTGTTTCGTCCCAAATTCGGGTGGTTTTCTTCGTATTGTTTTCCGCAAACGGCGTTGGACTTTGCAGTACTCTTTATTGAGTGTCTGACGTTTTGGCGAGAACTCATAATGCACTACGCCGTTAAAATCGAAGGAAAAAAGTGAGTGGAACCTTCACTTCTGACCGCACTTGCTAAGGTTTTTTCGGCCTTAACAATCCACAATGCCTTCACTGGGACGATTATGCCTTACTTTCGACGTCATACCCGTAGACCTATGTTACGTCATCACTTACGACACATTTCGGTAGTTCTGTGTCGTTGCTGACTTCATTTAACGACTCCTGACCAACTTCTCTTCGCCGCTGTTTTGCTCGAAATTCAACAGCTTTGTTACAAATACTGCTGTCAAGCGTTCCATACCCAAAACTCGCAAAAGATTTCACAGCATGAGCCAGCTGATACGCCAACATCATCAGAAACTTCTCTGACTGTGGTTTGGTGATCTTCATAATCATTTCCTTCACTTTTTCCACCTTCTCATCGGTTGTTGAAGTGTTGGGTCCTACAGAGCGTTCGTCAGCATCAACTTCTTCAGACATGTTGGAAACGCTTACACCTCTTGTAAACCCTTCTATTGCTCATAGCAGACTCATAAAAATAAATATTCATGTTTCTAAAACTTCTTTACTTTTTATTTTATTTTCATTGCAAAACTTAATGCAAAATCATTGACCCACTTTTAAGACAAATCAATAATCGCCACACATTAGCAAGCACACGTAAGCTTCTCGACAATTGACGACAGACTAAACTTCTAATATGGCTACCAGTGCACGGATAAGTTTCAGTCAAGTTTACCAACACAAGAATAAAAAATCGCGCGAATCGGACTAATACGATATGCGAAATTACAAAATATCCGATACTTTTTGAACACACCTCTTATATGAAAGTGAACGATCACATAGTTCCTAGTCATACGTAAGGCAGGTGGAAAAGTACGGGTCATTTGTATAATACTAACGAAACGAAATCATTCGCAAACGAGACTGCCTAAATAAAGCTCATGCGAGTCATCCTAAAATGTGGCTCAAGTTTTTGTGATACATAGCAAGTGCGAGTAACATGGGATGTTGTTCGTATACAAAGGACAGAAGAAATAGTTAGAGATTTGTTTGACCCATGGAGAGCGTCAGGGAGAAGCTGGGAAAATTGAACTGGTAAATGCTTGAAGATAGACGTAAATTGTCCCGTGAAAGCCCATTTAGAAAGTTCCAGGAAACATTATTAATCTAGGAATGCACTACTACCCACTACGTATCGTTCCCGGAGGACTCGTGAGGACAAGATCAAACTAATTACAGGGCGCACAGAGGCGTTTGAGAAGTCAGCTTTTCGCTCTCGATACGTTAATGGAACGGGAAGAAGACCTAATTAGTAGTACAATGGGGAATACTCTCTTCCATGCACTTCACAGTGGTTTTCAGAGCATGGATGCAGACACAGATGTATCTGTTAAACATAGAGCGTCTGATAGACGCCTAGTACTTCTTGCATACAATCTCTGTCAAGTGATGGAGCGACCGTGCAGACACGAATTCATCGAATTTCCGAATGGCAACATCGTACCACAGTGTAGACAGACGCTAGCGTACGGGGCATTTTGGCAACTGTACGATCAGCTAGAGGAATGTTTCACTGACGAAACCAGTAAATTAATACATACGCGACTGGTCCCAGGCAAACGTTATGGAACATCTCTTGTTCTGTATGATTCCAAATTTATTTACAGGCAGCGTGGTAGGCACAAACAATAACGTATGCTAATGGAAAATTATGTACAGTCTGTTCTCCATAATACTGGAGGGGAGGGAATTAGAATGACTTGTAAACAAACCTAATTGCTACTTCCTGGCAGATTAAAACTGAGTGCCAGACCGGGACTCGAACTTGGGACCTATGCCTTTCACGGGCAAGTGCTCTACCTAACGAAAGGTAGGAGATGAGATACTGGGGCAAGTATACATGTGAGGGCGTGTCGTGGGTCGTGCCTGTATATCCCAGTCGGTATGGCATTTGCCCGCGAAAGAAAAAGTTCGCAGTTTCGCGTCCCACGTTCCAGTCACAGCCTGGCACACAGCTTCAGTCTGCCTGGACGTTTCAGACCAGCGCACATTCTACTGCAGAGTAAAAATTCATTCTAAAAAAATAAAATAAAAAATAGAAAAGGCTGTTGCTAAACTTTATCTGGACTATATTCATTTCTCTAGGAGTGCAAGTCCCGAAAGGTATGCTGGAGAACTTCTTTGAAGTTCAGAGTGTAGGAGATGAGGTAGCCGCGGAAGTACTGATGAAAGGCTGGGTCGAAGGTCGTGCTTGGATAGCTCAGTCGGTAGAGGTCTTAGCTTCGAGTCGCGGCCCGGGATATAGTTTTAACCTGCCAAGAAGCTTTCAAACCGCGCAGTCTTCTGTATAGAGTGATAATTCATTCTTGTACCTAAATGCTGTCTTGAATCACGCGTATTTGTGTTTTGGGAAAGTATCATTTTTCATTTAGTTTTGTTGGCATTTAGACTGTCCAGACAGCACCATATGACATCATCAGTACATACCACGATTACAACAAATTTATATTTAGTACATATAGAGCAGTATATATCACCTTCTGTAAGACAGTTCATAATTATTTTGTACGTTTTTGCTGTGATAGTGGCGATATTAATACAAAGTGGTCTTGCAGGTCACTTCGGCTTTGCACAAAGTTATATACTGATCACCATACCACTCATACGAAAAGAATTTGTGAATTAAACAACCTTCTGTTCTTGGGCCGCACTAACATTTCCTGTAAAGGCGACTGGGGTAGCTTTAATGAAATTGGAGAAATAAGAATGGCTCCTGCAAATATCTACTTATAATAGATTTCAGATTTTCTCAAACAGGGATAGATGCAAAACACTGCATAAGCATGTGTGGAAAAATGTGATTGTTTTAGCAGTAGCAGTACACCAATGAATCTAATCACATTTTTAAATTTAAATCTAAGGAGCGACGCATATAATAAAACACTCCGTCTTCAGGCCACAAGTGGCCCATCGGCACCATCCGACCGCCATGTCATCCTCAATGAGGATGCGGATAGGAGGGGCGTGTGGCCAGCACACCGCTCTCCATGCATATAGTATGTAGGTACAAAATCAGTTGGACGGAGCGAAAATGGGTCAGTTATACCCACTGGGAAAGTTTCGGGGACAGCGTACACTACATTAATGTCGTCAGCTCCTGAGTATTCCTTATTTCTGATGCAGTGAAGCTGATACCTTGGATTCCATAATGAGTCATAATTTTTATTTTAATGCTTTGTAGAACTTATTTCGTAAATGTAACTCTGCACATATAGTGTTAAGTAATAGTACAATAATTGTCAGCCTAAAAAATTGTTAAAACTGAGATGGCGGACTGGTTAAGACTCTGGACTCGTATTCGAGGGTTGCGGGGTTACCGTCTACGAGCGGTTATACAGATTTTTCATACACTGCTTAAGGCAAGTCTATGGTGGATGCATCGAAAGAGCATGGCTGACTCCTTTCCCCACCCTTCTCCAACCACTACTTGTGATACGTCCCAAATGACGTTCATGGTGTGCTTCCAGGTGATCTGCCGAGTTGTTGTTTCCATTTTACTCATTTTAGTTTACATAAAAATGACAGAACATCCGAAATCAGGACATCATTCAATAGCCCCAACAAAAGTAGAGAGATCTTATGACGTTGTTTAATATTTCTTAGTTACATTACTCGTACGTTTTAAGCCACATTTACAAGCTAATTTACATTTATGTCTAACGATATAACTGGGTGGGACTACATCTACAACTACACATAAGATCTGTCGTGCGTATCTGTTTCTTGTGACTGCCTCCATTGACTCTTAGGAGTATTGCAATCTTCCAAGGACCCCCCCCCCCCCTCATGAACCATGGACCTTGCCGTTGGTGGGGAGGCTTGCGTGCCTCAGCGATACAGATAGCCGTACCGTAGGTACAACCATAACGGAGGGGTATCTGTTGAGAGGCCAGACAAACGTGTGGTTCCTGAAGAGGGGCAGCAGCCTTTTCAGTAGTTGCAAGGGCAACAGTCTGGATGATTGACAGATCTGGCCTTGTAACAATAACCAAAACGGCCTTGCTGTGCTGGTACTGCGAACGGCTGAAAGCAAGGGGAAACTACGGCCGTAATTTTTCCCGAGAGCATGCAGCTTTACTGTATGATTAAATGATGATGGCGTCCTCTTCGGTAAAATGTTCCGGAGGTAAAATAGTCCCCCATTCGGATCTCCGGGCGGGGACTACTCAAGAGGATGTCGTTATCAGGAGAAAGAAAACTGGCGTTCTACGGATCGGAGCGTGCAATGTCAGATCCCTTAATCGGGCAGGTAGGTTAGAAAATTTAAAAAGGGAAATGGATAGGTTAAAGTTAGATATAGTGGGAATTAGTGAAGTTCGGTGGCAGGAGGAACAAGACTTCTGGTCAGGTGACTACAGGGTTATAAACACAAAGTCAAATAAGGGTAATGCAGGAGTAGGTTTAATAATGAATAGGAAAATAGGAACGCGGGTAAGCTACTACAAACAGCATAGTGAACGCATTATTGTGGCCAAGATAGATACGAAGCCCACACCTACTACAGTAGTACAAGTTTACATGCCAACTAGCTCTGCAGATGACGAAGAAATTGAAGAAATGTATGATGAAATAAAAGAAATTATTCAGATAGTGAAGGGAGAAGAAAATTTAATAGTCATGGGTGACTGGAATTCGAGTGTAGGAAAAGGGAGAGAAGGAAACGTAGTAGGTGACTATGGATTGGGGCTAAGAAATGAAAGAGGAAGCCGCCTGATAGAATTCTGCACAGAGCACAACTTAATCATAGCTAACACTTGGTTTAAGAATCATGATAGAAGGTTGTATACATGGAAGAACCCTGGAGATACTAAAAGGTATCAGATAGATTATATAATGGTAAGACAGAGATTTAGGAACCAGGTTTTAAATTGTAAGCCATTTCCAGGGGCAGATGTGGACTCTGAGCACAATCTATTGGTTATGAACTGTAGATTAAAACTGAAGAAACTGCAAAAAGGTGGGGATTTAAGGAGATGGGACCTGGATAAACTGAAAGAACCAGAGGTTGTAGAGAGTTTAAGGGAGAGCATAAGGGAACAATTGACAGGAATGGGGGAAAGAAATACAGTAGAAGAAGAATGGGTAGCTTTGAGGGATGAAGTAGTGAAGGCAGCAGAGGATCAAGTAGGTAAAATGACGAGGGTCAGTAGAAATCCTTGGGTAACAGAAGAAATATTGAATTTAATTGATGAAAGGAGAAAATATAAAAATGCAGTAAATGAAGCACGCAAAAAGAAATACAAACGTCTCAAAAATGAGATCGACAGGAAGTGCAAAATGGCTAAGCAGGGATGGCTAGAGGACAAATGTAAGGATGTAGAGGCTTGTCTCACTAGGGGTAAGATAGATACTGCCTACAGGAAAATTAAAGAGACCTTTGGAGATAAGAGAACCACTTGTATGAACATCAAGAGCTCAGATGGAAACCCAGTTCTAAGCAAAGAAGGGAAAGCAGAAAGGTGGAAGGAGTATATAGAGGGCCTATACAAGGGCGATGTACTTGAGGACAATATTTTGGAAATGGAAGAGGATGTAGATGAAGATGAAATGGGAGATACGATACTGCGTGAAGAGTTTGACAGAGCGCTTAAAGACCTGAGTCGATACAAGGCCCCCGGAGTATACAACATTCCATTGGAACTACTGACGGCCTTGGGAGAGCCAGTCCTGACAAAACTCTACCATCTGGTGAGCAAGAAGAATATAATAATTCCAATCCCAAAGAAAGCAGGTGTTGACAGATGTGAAAATTACCGAACAATCAGTTTAATAAGCTACAGCTGCAAAATACTAACACGAATTCTTTACAGACGAATGGAAAAACTAGTAGAAGCCGACCTCGGGGAAGATCAGTTTGGATTCCGTAGAAATACTGGAACACGTGAGGCAATACTGACCTTACGACTTATCTTAGAAGAAAGATTAAGGAAAGGCAAACCTCCTTTTCTAGCATTTGTAGACTTAGTGAAAGCTTTTGACAATGTTGACTGGAATACTCTCTTTCAAATTCTAAAGGTGGCAGGGCTAAAGTACAGGGAGCGAAAGGCTATTTACAATTTGTACAGAAACCAGATGGCAGTAATAAGAGTCGAGGGATATGAAAGGGAAGCAGTGGTTGGGAAGGGAGTAAGACAGGGTTGTAGCCTCTCCCCGATGTTATTCAATCTGTATATTGAGCAAGCAGTAAAGGAAACAAAAGAAAAATTCGGAGTAGGTATTAAAATCCATGGAGAAGAAATAAAAACTTTGAGGTTCGCCGATGACATTGTAATTCTGTCAGAGACAGCAAAGGACTTGGAAGAGCAGTTGAACGGAATGGATGGTGTCTTGAAGGGAGGATATAAGATGAACATCAACAAAAGCAAAACGAGGATAATGGAATGTAGTCGAATTAAGTCGGGTGATGTTGAGGGTATTAGATTAGGAAATGAGACACTTAAAGTAGTAAAGGAGTTTTGCTATTTGGGGAGCAAAATAACTGATGATGGTCGAAGTAGAGAGGATATAAAATGTAGACTGGCAATGGCAAGGAAAGCGTTTCTGAAGAAGAGAAATTTGTTAACATCGAGTATAGATTTAAGTGTCAGGAAGTCATTTCTGAAAGTATTTGTATGGAGTGTAGCCACGTATGGATGTGAAACATGGACGGTAAATAGTTTGGACAAGAAGAGAATAGAAGCTTTCGAAATGTGGTGCTACAGAAGAATGCTGAAGATTAGATGGGTAGATCACATAACTAATGAGGAAGTATTGAATAGGATTGGGGAGAAGAGATGTTTGTGGCACAACTTGACCAGAAGAAGGGATCGGTTGGTAGGTCATGTTCTGAGGCATCAAGGGATCACCAATTTAGTATTGGAGGGCAGCGTGGAGGGTAATAATCGTAGGGGGAGACCAAGAGACGAATACACTAAGCAGATTCAGAAGGATGTAGGTTGCAGTAGGTACTGGGAGATGAAGAAGCTTGCACAGGATAGAGCAGCATGGAGAGCTGCATCAAACCAGTCTCAGGACTGAAGACCACAACAACAACAACAAGGACCAGCTGTCTCAGTCACCAGCATCATGTCGCAATTTCAGGAAGAACGTCAACGTTGATACTACATAATTTTGGTGCAAATCTGCTACAGTTAGGAGGGATACATAAGAAAAGCCAAGAACTAAGTGATGAGTGTCATGAAGCCTTTTATGATGATTAGCCCGATTCCTGGCAACAACAAGCACTTTCCCGTGAATAAAGTACAGTGTTGTTGCCATCTCATCAAGCAGGTAGACAATTACTGACCACTGCTCGATGGGTCAACTTGTCGAGCGTGCAGAGCAGTTAACGACAGTGGCAGTCACTGAGTTTTAATTAAGTGAAGCTCCGACCACGCACCGTAGCGATCGTTTCAGTCCTGCTCTACGTATTCACCCTCCAGTGCAACACACTTTTTCTGACAATGGATGTCTTGGTGAAGACGATGGTTCTAGGAATCTACATACTAGCACTCTAGCAGGCGTTCCACCTCAAAACTTACCTCTACATCTACATAAATGCTTCGCAAACAACCGTACGGTGCGTGGCGGTGAGTACGCTGTACCACTGCTATTCATTTACTTTCCAGTTCCACTCGCAAATATAGCGAAGCAGAAAAGACTGAGTGTCTTGTATGGCTCCTTACGAGCCTCAATTTATCTCATCTTGCCTTCCGGGTTTTATGCAAAATTTATGTTAGCGCACTAGAATCGTATTGCAGCAAGCCGAAAATGCCAGTTCTCTAAATTTTCTCAACAAGTTCATAAAGATAGTAACTGTCCTCGAAAGAACAGGTACCACTGTTGACTCTGCAGCTTGGTGTTGTTGATATACCTCGGGTGGGACAGCTGAAAATGTGTTCGGGTTCGAGTCCCGGTCGGGGCACACATTTTCAGCTGTCCTCACTGAGGTATATCAACATGTCGGCAGCTGAGGGTTTCAATTAATTATCATTTCTCAACAGGGTTTCGAGGAAAAGAGAGTTATCTCCTTTTACGGATTCCCTTCTGAGTTCACGGAATATCTCCGTAATACTAGAGTGTGTAGTGAGGCTACCGGTAAAAAATGTAACAACACACCTCTGGATTGCTCCACGTCTTCCTTTAATCAGACCTGGTGGCGATCTCAAAGACTCAAACAGTACTGAAGAATGGCTCGCGCTAGTTTTCTATACGCTGTGTCCTTTACAGCTGAGTTACACTTTCCAATTTTCCGCCAGTAAAGCAAGTCGACCATTCGTCTTCCGTACTGCTGACCTTAGCTGCTTGTTCCATTTCATATTGCTTTGCACCGTTACCCCCGTATGTTTAACTGACGAGATTGTGTCTAGCTGCACACCACTAATACTGTACTCTAATGACACACGACTGTTTTTCCTGCTCATCTGGATTACTTTCCTCTGTTTCACGTTTATTGCAAGTTGCCGTTCACCAAATCAAGTAGAAATTCTGTCTAAATTACCCTGTATCCTCCTATAGTCACTCAATAAAGAGACTTTCCCATGCCCTACGTCGTCTTCAGCGAACAATCACCCATCGCTGGTCATTGCACGCTTCAGATCGTTTACGTACGTAGACAACAATGGCAGTCCTATCACACTTCCCTGGGGCACTCCTAACGACACCCTTGTCTCTGACGAAGAGTCGCCGTCCAGGACAACGCACTGGATTCTATTACATAATTGTCAATCTGGATAAGCCTGTCCCGCAATGGTTTCTTCACGCGACAAACAGGAACAAGTCGCTGGTCGGCATATCAACTGAGTGACGCGCTGAGACAAAATTTAATAGCCACACAAGTAGCGTGTGTGACTCTGTACCGCTTAAACGAACCGGGACCTTGTCGTGGATCAGACACACCTCTTTGAACAGTATCGACTATGCCCCTGTGACGGTTTGCCCCCTTACGAACACCACATCCAGGCAGTCCCAAAAATCCCTCATAATCGGATTACCCCAGGATAGTCGTGTCTCCGCCTTCTTCGGCGGTGATGGGTCCACATCTTTCCACCGCTTGCCCTGCTGCTTTGCTCCATGTTCATAGTGCTACATCCACCGCTAGTCCGTGGTGATCAAGCTTCATCTGGATTGCCTTGACATAGCTGCAATGTTTCCGCTGTTTTTCCGTTTTGGCGTGCTCTTCGGTGGGAGTTTTGAGCGGCTGAACCCTCAGCGAATTAAAGCAAACACGATTTGCATCCTCATGGCGCCGCTGCTAACACCACTCTTATGCGACTGGCGCGAAATTTCAACAGATATCATCTTTCAGCTGCAAAAGCACGCCCACTAATTTTCGTTTATGTCGCACAACTCCTTCTTGGCGCTAGGATTTTTCTTCCATCAGGGTACTGCTTAATTTATATTAAAATTATAGGTAAATAAAATGTTTCTTCTGCCGGCCGCAGTGGCCAAGCGGTTCTAGGCGCTGAAGTCTTGAACCGCGCGACCGCTACGGTCGCACGTTCGAATCCTGCCTCGGGCATGGATGTGTGTGATGTCCTTAGGTTAGTTAGGTTTAAGTACTTCTAAGTTCTAGAGGTCTCATGGCCTCAGATGTTAAATCCCATAGTGCTCAGAGCCATAGTGCTCAGAGCCATAAAGTTTTTAAATATTTCAATAAAATGACTGAATGATCTCTTTTTAAATCTAAATAAAAGGCTTCACACAACAGAGCATACTTCTACAAAAACTGACATTTTTAACATCATCAGTCTCGGTCCGGCACACAGTTTTAATCTGAATCTGCCAGAATGTTTCGTATCAGCGCACACTCCGCTGCAGAGTGAAAATCTAATTCTGGAATCATCAGTTGTGAATCAACATGATTTAACCAGCAGAATAATTAAAAACAGACGCTCTGTAGGTACAAGTATAAATACCAATTCAGTTGTCCATGCCGAGTGGATTCGAGGAATTCCCTTGCCAGAGATTTCGGTGAATTTCAGCTTGTCCACTACATTTGCACGGAGTGACGCCAAGAGAGAATATCCGTTGACAGTATATAGTCATGAACTCTATAGAAATTATATAAATGAATGTACATATATACGTACACATGTATGTATATATGTAAGTTCCACGTCATCTCCTAAACTACTTGACCAATTTCCACCGAGCTTCGTACACATTTCGCTTAATGTGTGCAAAGAATCGCTGTGGGGTTAAGAACCACACAAACATCAAAGTGGTGGGGGCGAAAAGGTAGTGTAGCCCACGACGCACGAAAACCTATACTTCATTCATCCAGTATTTGAGAATGGAAGTACATAGGAACTTGCAACATGATTTCAAACCTTTAAAAAGCTTTTCTTCGTTGACGACCCCCACAAAATGATAAAAAAAGCTTATCGCTTACAACGTCGTTGCCGCACATGCAGTATAATTGCCGCTTCGAACACGCCGTTTTAATTTATTATGTCTTTATTACTAACTGTATTCGTGGCGCATTATGCAGACAGTATTCACATGAATCACTGAATGTCCAGGGAAATTATTTCATTGTACGACACTTGGTTCACTAGATACGACGCCATGAACACTGTGGTGCGTGAAAAACTACAGCATCATTAAAGAGTTTAAATTTATTACTTTGTTTCTACTAACAGTCCTAGCAATATTTTTCACAGACAGTATCCACATCTGCCGTTGAATCTATCTACAAAAGTATATATTGGTACGACCCATTGTTCATGAGATATGACGTCAAATACTGAGATGCGTGAAAAACTGCCGATCATTATTTATTACTTCTTTACTACTAATTATGTTGACAACACGTTTCGCCGAGGATAGCCACATACAGAACTGGATGTACCTGCAAAAGTCATACCATTTTACAGAACATAAATCAGGAAACACAAAATCATAAACATTGAGCTGAGTGAAAATGAAAGAGCAGGGCGAAATTCGCTAGATATACAGGTGAAATATGTGTACAGACAAGTGTCTGTACTACACTCCTGGAAATGGAAAAAAGAACACATTGACACCGGTGTGTCAGACCCACCATACTTGCTCCGATGATCACACGCACGGCACAGCGGACACACCAGGAACCGCGGTGTTGGCCGTCGAATGGCGCTAGCTGCCCAGCATTTGTGCACCGCCGCCGTCAGTGTCAGCCAGTTTGCCGTGGCATACGGAGCTCCATCGCAGTCTTTAACACTGGCAGCATGCCGCGACAGCGTGGACGTGAACCGTATGTGCAGTTGACGGACTTTGAGCGAGGGCGTATAGTGGGCATGCGGGAGGCCGGGTGGACGTACCGCCGATTTGCTCTACACGTGGGGCGTGAGGTCTGCACAGTACATCGATGTTGTCGCCAGTGGTCGGCGGAAGGTGCACGTGCCCGTCGACCTGGGACCGGACCGCAGCGACGCACGGATGCACGCCAAGACCGTAGGATCCTACGCAGTGCCGTAGGGGACCGCACCGCCACTTCCCAGCAAATTAGGGACACTGTTGCTCCTGGGGTATCGGCGAGGACCATTCGCAACCGTCTACATGAAGCTGGGCTACGGTCCCGCACACCGTTAGGCCGTCTTCCGCTCACGCCCCAACATCGTGCAGCCCGCCTCCAGTGGTGTCGCGACAGGCGTGAATGGAGGGACGAATGGAGACGTGTCGTCTTCAGCGATGAGAGTCGCTTCTGCCTTGGTGCCAATGATGGTCGTATGCGTGTTTGGCGCCGTGCAGGTGAGCGCCACAATCAGGATTGCATACGACCGAGGCACACAGGGCCAACACCCGGCATCATGGTGTGGGGAGCGATCTCCTACACTGGCCGTACACCACTGGTAATCGTCGAGGGGACACTGAATAGTGAGCGATACATCCAAACCGTCATCGAACCCATCGTTCTACCATTCCTAGACCGGCAAGGGAACTTGCTGTTCCAACAGGACAATGCACGTCCGCATGTATCCCGTGCCACCCAACGTGCTCTAGAAGGTGTAAGTCAACTACCCTGGCCAGCAAGATCTCCGGATCTGTCCCCCATTGAGCATGTTTGGGACTGGATGAAGCGTCGTCTCACGCGGTCTGCACGTCCAGCGCGAACGCTGGTCCAACTGAGGCGCCAGGTAGAAATGGCATGGCAAGCCGTTCCACAGGACTACATCCAGCATCTCTACGATCGTCTCCATGGGAGAATAGCAGCCTGCATTGCTGCGAAAGGTGGATATACACTGTACTAGTGCCGACATTGTGCATGCTCTGTTGCCTGTGTCTATGTGCCTGTGGTTCTGTCAGTGTGATCATGTGATGTATCTGACCCCAGGAATGTGTCAATAAAGTTTCCCCTTCCTGGGACAATGAATTCACGGTGTTCTTATTTCAATTTCCAGGAGTGTATATGGGAGTATGGGAATAGTTATTATGGACGCTATGATAACAGTAAAATAGTCACAGGTATTTTTGTGGCCACTCTTTTTAAAGACGCATTTCGAAAATATCATCATATATATATATATATATATATATATATATATATATATATATATGTGTGTGTGTGTGTGTGTGTGTGTGTGTGTGTAAAATATATTTGACATGTTTGTGTGTGGATAAAGCCACAGGTAAATAGCTCATTCTAAACTGATGGAAAGATGTAAATAAATCTTGGTATTTGTATTAGCTACAGTCTGGAAAGAAATACTGCAGAAGTAAGAAACACCACCCACCTATTGAGGTGAGAATGACAACATGGAGAGAGAAGGGGAGGAGGAGATGGACAGAGGAAAGGAAAGAAGAAGACGTGGACAGACAGGAGGACGAAGAGATAGACAGAGAGAGAGGGGGGAGGGCAGCAGAAGATGACAATGACAAGAGAGTAGGGAAGAAGGAAATGGACAGAGAAGGGGAAGAAGAGGAGATGGCCGAAGAGAGAGGAGAGGACAGGAATGAAAGGGGAGGAGATGAAAAGGGTGAAGGGAATGAGCAGATGGACAGAGAGAGGGGGCAGAGGAGATGGACAGAGAGAGAAGCAGGAGGTGGACAGGGAGTGTGGGAATGGAGAGGGTGGACAAAGGAGGCGACGGAGGAGTTGCAGTAACAGAAGATTGGAATAAATACATACCCGGGCAATGCCAGGTACTTGGCTAGTGTTTAAATAAAACCATGTTAATAATTACGTGTATTTTATAAATTTTTTGCGGCCTCATTTTTAAACTACCTGCTCACAGAAACGTCATATTAAGCCAAGAAGGAAATTAAATTCACGTACTGGTCTGTCACTAACCATAGAAGGACAGACACGACGTCCGCTCCCGTCTGTCCCCCCAGAGCCCCTTTGAGACACGGCGCTTTCGTTTCACCCCTCTTTTTTCTACCTTGGCCTCGAGAAGCGAAAGCACCCCCCACCCCAGGTGGCGGCATCTACAAGAATGAGAATACGTAGCTTAGGACCCTGTTGTGTGCCAAATCTCTCGTCGTTAAGCTACACTGCCTTCCTTTAATCATTTCGACTGCCCGTTCAGGAAGAAAGCCTCCATGTCCTGGTTGTGTTTAACGCCTGGAAACTGATGTGGAGACTATTTATGCTATTTGGCGCCATCTCCGTGAACCGGGCATCGCTAGCCGGAAGCAGTTTGGCGGTGCGAGGAAGGCGCGGTGGCGGCGCTGAATATGCATGGTGGCCGTGGACAATGCGTGGTGACGTCAGCAGGCAGCAGAGCGGAGGCCCACCCTGCCGCCGGTGCGGTGGGGAAAGCAGGCAGGCTTTTACATAAGGCCGAGGGCCCGGCTCGCCAATGTTTGTTTTTGCCGCGGCTTTCTCCCGCCGGTAGATATTAAGCGCTCCTTTATCTCGTTTTGTGCTCCGCCCAGCCCACAGTGGCGAGCTTTCCCACATCTCGGCTGAATGACTGTGCGAAAGCGCGAGGGCGGATCCTCTATTTCCCTTTACGGCAGGGCGACCACTCCAACAAGTCGCGTCTCTTCCCAGCTTTCAAGCCGTTTCAAAGCATAGTGCCCAATGTTCACCATTCTTCCTCCTCTGTAACTACTGCTACAGTTGCAATAATTTTGTAAGTATTTCGACTTTTCAAATAATTTGATGCGACAGACATTAGGTGGTTCACACAGCCTCCTTCTCCTTCTGCACTTGAGAAATCACAAGTGTGCCTATTCCCGTTACAGTGATTCATCTTCTACGTGGTCTCTGTGACTGCTTTTCCCTCTGCAGCAAATCTTTACACAATCATTTAACATCCATTCTCTTGAAACAGTTTTTTCTTATTAATGTCCCGTTGCATAAATTAGAGTGTGTGTATTCACCTTCTGTCTTGTATCCTTATCCTTTTTCTATCTGGTAGAGAACGTGTCAAAAATCGAGTTACCTAAGTTGGCCACATCACCAGTATCCTTTCCCCACTGCTGTCATGTCATGTTACATTGGTAACATAACCAATAGCATTCCTGTCATGACCATGGCCTAGGCGTCACCTTGCATTTCATGCAACATGCGGTCGTAATTAACCCCAGCCGTCTACTTAATTGCAATAAACATGATTAAAACTGCTACTAGGAATGATGGGCAGTGGGGAAGCTCACACCACTGATATATTAAAAGTTGTATTTGGGCTCTAATAAAGAGTTATATCGAAATCTTAAGTTACATTTGTAAGTAGGCTGTTTATGTTTTCTTATTGGCAACGTTACGTAGCGCTCTGTACGAAAATCACTGGCTGTGCTGTATGCAGTCTGTGGCTAGTTTGCATTGTTGTCTGCCATTGTAGTGTTGGGCAGCTGGATGTTAACAGCGCATAGCGTTGCGCAGTTGGAGGTGAGCCGCCAGTAGTGGTGGATGTGGGGAGAGAGATGGCGGAGTTTTGAAATTTGTTAGACTGGATGTCATGAACTGATATATACACTCCTGGAAATTGAAATAAGAACACCGTGAATTCATTGTCCCAGGAAGGGGAAACTTTATTGACACATTCCTGGGGTCAGATACATCACATGATGACACTGACAGAACCACAGGCACATAGACACAGGCAACAGAGCATGCACAATGTCGGCACTAGTACAGTGTATATCCACCTTTCGCAGCAATGCAGGCTGCTATTCTCCCATGGAGACGATCGTAGAGATGCTGGATGTAGTCCTGCGGAACAGCTTGCCATGCCATTTCCACCTGGCGCCTCAGTTGGACCAGCGTTCGTGCTGGACGTGCAGACCGCGTGAGACGACGCTTCATCCAGTCCCAAACATGCTCAATGGGGGACAGATCCAGAGATCTTGCTGGCCAGGGTAGTTGACTTACACCTTCTAGAGCACGTTGGGTGGCACGGGATACATGCGGACGTGCATTGTCCTGTTGGAACAGCAAGTTCCCTTGCCGGTCTAGGAATGGTAGAACGATGGGTTCGATGACGGTTTGGATGTACCGTGCACTATTCAGTGTCCCCTCAACGATCACCAGTGGTGTACGGCCAGTGTAGCAGATCGCTCCCCACACCATGATGCCGGGTGTTGGCCCTGTGTGCCTCGGTCGTATGCAGTCCTGATTGTGGCGCTCACCTGCACGGCGCCAAACACGCATACGACCATCATTGGCACCAAGGCAGAAGCGACTCTCATCGCTGAAGACGACACGTCTCCATTCGTCCCTCCATTCACGCCTGTCGCGACACCACTGGAGGCGGGCTGCACGATGTTGGGGCGTGAGCGGAAGACGGCCTAACGGTGTGCGGGACCGTAGCCCAGCTTCATGGAGACGGTTGCGAATGGTCCTCGCCGATACCCCAGGAGCAACAGTGTCCCTAATTTGCTGGGAAGTGGCGGTGCGGTCCCCTACGGCACTGCGTAGGATCCTACGGTCTTGGCGTGCATCCGTGCGTCGCTGCGGTCCGGTCCCAGGTCGACGGGCACGTGCACCTTCCGCCGACCACTGGCGACAATATCGATGTACTGTGGAGACCTCACGCCCCACGTGTTGAGCAATTCGGCGGTACGTCCACCCGGCCTCCCGCATGCCCACTATACGCCCTCGCTCAAAGTCCGTCAACTGCACATACGGTTCACGTCCACGCTGTCGCGGCATGCTACCAGTGTTAAAGACTGCGATGGAGCTCCGTATGCCACGGCAAACTGGCTGACACTGACGGCGGCGGTGCACAAATGCTGCGCAGCTAGCGCCATTCGACGGCCAACACCGCGGTTCCTGGTGTGTCCGCTGTGCCGTGCGTGTGATCATTGCTTGTACAGCCCTCTCGCAGTGTCCGGAGCAAGTATGGTGGGTCTGACACACCGGTGTCAATGTGTTCTTTTTTCCATTTCCAGGAGTGTATATTATGACAATTAAGGTAAATACATTGTTTGTTCTCTATTAAAATCTTTCATTTGCTAATTTTCCCTATCAGTAGTTAGTGGCTTCCGTAGTTTAAATCTTTTATTTAGCTGGCAGTAGTGGCGCTCGCTGTACTGCAGTAGTTCGAGTAATGAAGATTTTTGTGAGGTAAGTGATTTGTGAAAGGTATAGGTTAATGTTAGTCAGGGCCATTCTTTTGTAGGGATTTTTGAAAGTCAGATTGCGTTGCGCTAAAAATATTGTGTGTCAGTTTAAGCACAGTCATGTATAATTGTTCTAAGGGGACGTTTCACATTTACAGGGGAACACACTGTAAAACCAAAGTACGAGTAGACTTCGATAATTAAGTTACACATGTCGTCCCACGCTAAGACCGTTGCTCAACAGGACTGGTACATTG
Source organism: Schistocerca cancellata (assembly GCF_023864275.1). NCBI lineage: Eukaryota > Metazoa > Arthropoda > Insecta > Orthoptera > Acrididae > Schistocerca > Schistocerca cancellata. Next base: position 600,806,235 of record NC_064631.1, on the reverse strand, counting down.
CCAGAAGAGAAGTGCATATCATAAGTCTCCTGCACACATAGTTCTGCTGCGGTACCGTTAACACGTGGACCCCAGTCTGTGAATGCAATGGCACGGAAACTGGAAGCGTACTCCAAAGTTAAAGTATACGGGACAGTATGATTCTTGTTGTCAGAACGCCTAAACTGCACACAGATTCGCCGTGGCAGAACGGCAGCAAATGGATAAAATGAAAAACGTGTCCACTCTTAGTGATATGCTACCAACAATTTGACCAGGGCCGTTCAGACATTGCACTTGCAACGTAAAATCGCGAATGAGGTTTGTACCCATGTTGATACTATATAGGAGTATGGGAATAGTTATTATCGACGCTATGATAACAGTAAAATAGTCACAGGTATTTTTGTGGCCACTCTTTTTAATGACGCGTTTCGAAAATATCATCATCAGATTCCGAAAAGAGATTTTTCCAAAACCATTTTCTAGTTGCGAACATATTGCACAAATGTAGTATAGCCAGGTATTATACATATTAATTAAGGGAACAGACACAATGTTCTAAGTCAAAACAAATCTACCATTTTGAATACGGAACAATCGCGGCCGGGGGGCCACGCAAAAGAACCACATTGGCCGCAAGGTAGCAGCATATCATACACATGCGAAGGTAATGAATGCTAAAAAACGCATACGGAAAGGCAGTAATCACAAGTATAACAGTAAAAAACATAATGTACATACAGTTTTGTATCTCATAGCAAAAATTACAGTTAACGTAATAAAAGGTCATAAAGTGCCATATTACTATACAACCGTAAAATGACACCAAATAACAATGCGTGTACACGGAAATATAATGTACATAAAAATATAAATATACTTACAGGTTTCGTGTGCCTATTATTACACAACTGTATCAGAATATAGCATAAATGAAACTCAAGAAATAAAGAGTGCAACTCTTAGATATAACGTGAAACAAATTGTTGAACTAGCCTATTGTTAGTGGCCTTTTGCTGTAGTAATGGCATAAAAAGTAGTGTGTAATGTGAGGCCTTGCACTATACGGGCTGGTTATGAAGTACAATTTGCAGCAATATCTATCGTTCGTACTAAAATTTTGTACCACTGAAAATGACACTACATCAACTAACAACTTTATTACGTTAACTGTAACTTTTGTTACAAGATATAAAACTATATGTACATGACCTTTTTTACGTTTGTACTTGTAATTACTGCCTTTCAGTGTGCGTTTTTTGGCATTCGTTGCCTTCACTTCTGTATTATATGCTGCCACCTCGCGGCCATTGTAGTTTTCTTGCGTGGCTCTCTAGACATGGATGTTCAGTCCCTATTCAGTATGGCACAATCAAGTTGACTCAGTACATTGGATGGTGTCTGTTCACTTAACTAATACGTATAGTATCTGGCTATACCACGTTTGTACAATGTTTTCGCAACTTATAATTGGTTTTGTAAAAATCTCTTTTCAGAATAACTACTGTTCAGGCATGGGTCATGTTATCAGGAAGGAAGGTCATGGGCATCAGCCACAGACGACAATGTCCAAACAGTTGAGTAACGGATTCATAGCATCTGCCGATTTTCCAACATTGAGGACGTTCGTTCACACAGCGGTTCTCGAATGGCTCCGTGACCAAGGAGCGGATTTCTATTGTCGAGGAGGTGAACGACTGTTAGAATGTTCCTACCATTGGTTACTGACAGTTGGTGCCCATGATGAAATACAGTGCCACGTATCTGTGTTACTTTTAAACGTACTGCAACATTCAACATAAATTGTTTGGTCTGCCAGAATAATGAGTAACCCATTTTGAAGTCTCCTGGTAACTGAACTGAACAGACAGCAAGGTATTAAAACATTTAACATTACTAAAGCAGCAGCAGTCTAAAACCTCTCGGCTCGATGTCGACTGTACTTTCAAGGTATCGCCATTGTTTACGTTAAACGAGTTACCTCGACTAGCGAATATTAAGACGATTAAAATGATCATTCGTTGAAAACCCGTAGCCTTCGTTAAGTTTCTGAGGCTTCAGCACTCAGGTAAAATTCAAGACATTGCTTCCGGACAGCAGTTCCACTGTGATCCGGAGGTTGTTGTGCTCTTGAAGTCCATCTAAAAAGTGAGAGATTCTGCTCTTCTCTACTCCTATTTAAAACCTATGTCTCTGACAAAATTGGCGCCTTATTCCTTTTTTGGCATCAACCTAACATGATGTTTGTAGCAAGTTCTGAAAAGACTGCTGTAGGATATTAGATGGTCAGGCTCTGGTGAATTTTTACCTCCAGATTTCCTTGTAGCGGTACACCTGAACACCAAAGCAGGTTTTTGCCCTACAAAGACTTGATTTTCAAGAAAATCGTCATCTTGGTGACAATTTGTGACTTATTAATATCATTCTTTATACACTCACAAAAATCATGGAACAGCATTTTCTACTATCATATCTCTGACGCTCCGAAAAAAAAGCTACAACTCATAATCACTTTCATACTCACTGACTGATAGAAGTTCATCATTAATTTTTCAGCCTCACTGAGCTCCCTTATTTAATTCTATGTAACCAAGGAACACAACCTCCATGCTGCCACCTGTTGAGGGTCTGGCATGACATAGAACTATACACTTCCGTTTCTAAGTTAAATTCTGATGTCTATATGATTAGTTCCTTTTCGTTTGAGGTGGAGCATCCTTCCAGTATCTGTATTAGAGATTTGTCTTCAATGTCCTCTTTGGTATCATACTTTAGTGCTCAGTGTATCAAAGCAAATTCTTATTCACTTTTGATCCCATCAAAAACACCGCGCTCCACGACCGTATTAATGAGATCTAGGATAGGAGGAAGGGCAGCACAGTTCGCAAATTTTTAATCTGTTTGTTGCAGATTGATTTCAGCTACTGTGCAGTTATATCCATGTCATGACGACTCATCTTAAATAAAATGGTACCACACTAAATGTTTGTTATGTGTGATTTTATTTAGGATTAGTCGTGATGACTTCGCTATAATTGCACTGAAGATACACTATGTGGTCAAAAGTATCCAGACACCTGGCTGAAAATAGCTTACAAGTTCGTGGCGCCCTACATCGGTAATGCTGGAGTTCAGTATGGTGTTGGCCCACCCTTAGCCATTACACATCGTGAGAGAGCAGAATGGAGCGCTCCGCGGAACTCATGGGCTTCGAACGGGGTCAGGTGATTGGGTGTCACTCGTGTCATACGTCTGTAAGCGAGATTTCCACACTCCTAAAAACATCCCAAGGTTCAGTGTTTCCGATGTGATAGTGAAGTAGAAACGTGAAGGGACACCCTTCACCACAATAGCGTAAATAAAATGGTACCACAATAAATGTTTGTTATGTGTGATTTTATTTAGGATTAGTCGTAATGACTTCGCTATAATATCACTGAAGATATCCTATGTGGTCAAAAGTATCCAGACACCTGGCTGAAAATAACTTACAGGTTTGTGGCGCCCTACATCGGTAATGCTGGAGTTCAGTATGGTGTTGGCCCACCCTTAGCCTTGGTGACATCTTTCACTCTCGCACGCAAACGTTCAGCCAGATGCTGGAACGTTTCCTAGGGTATGGCAGGCCATTCTTCACGGAGTGCTGCACTGAGAAGAGGTATCGATGTCGGTCGGTGAGGTCTGGCACGAAGTCAGCGTTCCAAAACATCCCAAAGGTGTTGTATAGGATTCGGGTCAGGACTCTGTGCAGGCCAGTCTATTACAGGGGTGTTATTGTCGTGTAACCACTCCGCCACAGGCCGTGCACTATGAACAGGTGCTCGATAGAGTTGAGAGATGCAACCGCCATCCGCGAATTGCTCTTCAACAGTGCGAAGCAAGAAGGTGTTCAAAACATCAATGTAGGCCTGTCCTGGGATAGTGCCACGCAAGACAACAAGGAGTGCAAGCCCCTCCATGAAGAAAACGGCGACACCGTAACATCACCGCCTCAGAATTTTACTGTTGGCACTACAAACGCTGGCAGATGACGTTCACCGGGTATTCGTCATACCCACACCCTGCCACCGGATCGTCACATTGTGCGCCGTGATTCGTCGCTCCACACAACGTTTTTCCACTGTTGAATCGTCCAATGTTTACGCTCCTTACACCAAGCGAGGCGTCGTTTGGCATTTACCGGTGTGATGTATAGCTTATGAGCAGCCTCTCGACCATGAAATCCAAGTTTTGTCACCTTCCGCTAACTGTCGAAGTAATTGTAGTGGATCTTGAGGCAGTTTGTAATTCCTGTGTGATGGTCTGGATAGATGTTTGCCTATTACACATTACGGCCCTCTTCAACTGTCCGCGGTCTCTAGTAGTCAACAGACGAGGTCGGCCTGTACGCTTTTGTGGTGAAGGGTGTCCCTTCACGTTTCTACTTCACTATCACATCGGAAACAGAGAACCTAGGGATGTTTTTAGGAGTGTGGAAATCTCGCTTACAGACGTATGACACAAGTGACACCCAATCACCTGACCCCGTTCGAAGTCCATGAGTTCCGCGGAGCGCTCCATTCTGCTCTCTCACGATGTGTAATGGCTACTGACGTCGCTGATATGAAGTATCTGGCAGTAGGTGGCAGCACAATGCACCTGATATGAAAGACGTATGTTTTTGGGGAATGACCGGATACTTTTGATCACACAGTGTGGCTACAAAGTAGGTGAAATAGATCTGCAGTGAACATACTAAAAATTTGCGAAATATGCTGCCCTTCCTTCTATCTTGGATCAAATTATTATTGATACGGCGATATTTATTTCTGGTGAGCAGTACTGATATGTTTTGTGTCATACTGTCGCATCTGAGGTGATTACAGTTTGATTTTTTGCGATTCATTACCATTTCAAATCTTAGATGTATTTTTTGCTCCTTAAAAGCTTTTAATTAAATTACTTTTTACTTGTTGCTGTGCTTTGTTAGTTGGGCGCCACTTGGAGATTATGTTCATTTTCATAAACGATCATTTAGTCTTATTAGGCCTAAATAGCAAGTAGCTGATTTATAAGTGTTTGCTCCCAGCTACATATTTCGGTAACACAGAGGCTAATGATGGAAAATCGTTTAACTTTTGCTTATGATGTAATGTTATCGTTACTTACAAACCACTTGCGATCTGTAACAATTAAATAGACATCATTAGAAGTGAAAGGTGACGTATAAATATTCATAAAAATTAAACACCATATAGAATGCAACTAAGTGAATTTACGAAGCCCTTTGCATGTTTATCTTTTCTAAGCCGACCAGCCAGAAAGATTATGACCGTCGACCTACTATCGATATGAACCCGTCAATTCGATAGCAACGTCACCTGGCGTGGGATGAATGCTACTCAGACACACGTATGGCTCATGTAGTGTCAGTGAGAGTGTTGCCCGCTTGTGGAATGGGAAGGAGCGCGATCTGTCTGAGTTGGACAAAGGGTAGATTGTGATGGCCCGGAGGCTCGGCGCGTGCATTTCGGGAACTGAACGACTCGTCGGGTGTTCGAGGAGTGGTGTGGCGAATAACTTCAACACCTGGCGAAACCACGGTGAAACCACGTCCAGATATCGTGGGGACGGGCGGACAGCCCGCATTCAGAAATGTCGGAAGTGGTAAGCTGGGAAAACTGGTAAAAAGACAGGCGGCGAACTGTAGCGGAACTAACATTATACTTTAATGCTGGACAGAGTACAAGTGTGTCTGAACAGACAGTGCACCCGACACTCCTAGCGATGCGTCTCCGCAGCCGATGACCCGTACATGTGCCAATGTTAACATATCACTAACTGCGACTGAAATGGGCACGTGACCATCGACAGTGGACGTTGGCGCAGTGGCAGAGCGTTGCATGGTCTGATCAATCCTGATAGCTTCTTCATCATGCCGAAGAGAGGGCGCGAATCCGTCGTCTTCCAGGGGAACAGCTCCTTGACACCTGTACTGCGGGACGGAGTGCGGCAGTTCCATTATGCTCTGGGGAACATTCCCGTGGGCATTTCTGAGTCCAGTGGAGCTCGTGGAAGGCACCATGACAGCCAAGGAGCTTCGTACACTGGTTGGAGCACCACGTACACTTCTTCATGATTATTATGTTTTCCGACTGCATTGGCATTTTTCAACGGGATAATGCGCCGTGTGACAAGGCCAGGACTGCGGGTGTGGTGCCAACTCCCTCATCGCCTCCATGCAGCGACGCGTCGCCGCTGTTATCCGTGCCAAAAGTGGTCATAATGATCTGGGTGACCAGTGTATACGGGGTAGGATACTGCCCTAAAGTGAAACCAAGATCTACGGAAATGAGAAACAACCTGGATGTTAAGACTATTAAAAACTGTTATTGTTAATTTAAATAGTAACTGAGAATTTAACACACATATGATGTCTGTTGCTGTCCTGAAGTCGCTTACTATTAATAAGTGTTAATAATAAGGATTAACACTGTGGCAGTTTGTAGGCAATGATACAGTCGCGGTAAAGCGGAATTACTAGCGTTGCAAATTATTGCACTGTGTAAAGGCTGGAGAAAATTATACGAGCTAATTATCTTCAAGCAAGTCAAAACAACTGATAAATAGCTGTGCCACGAATAATGAATTTTTCGATTCACTTCAAATTAAAATCAAATTACGTAGAGTGTAGTAATGATCGAAGAAAAATTTTAAGCAAAAGACCTTCCTTCGTATGTACCTTCTGTTCTGAAAGTGATATGTATTTCACTGAAGGAACACTTCAGTACTACTAATAAATGCAAAGAATAATTTCAGGACCTGTAAATCTGTTGCTGCCATAAAAGAGACTAATATGGAACCACTCGACTGTTTCTTCGAACGCTTGCTGAATTCTGTTTACGCTAATACTGTAATTCAGTGCTTCTGCTACCAAGTTCAGTAATGAATGTGGAAGGAATGGACCCCGACTGCTCCATGTACGTAAACCTTGTACTGTGCCATAACAGCTCATTAGACCAACCATAGAGAAGCAATTTATTAGTTTAATTGCCGCAGAATGACGTTAATAGTCGTCCGGACACGCTGCAGGACGCCCGTGAAAGCATAGTTTATTGTCGAAGTCGGGCGCCTCCTCCGAAACCGGTGCGGAAAGCGATAAAATAAACCATCAGGGTGTAGCTAGTGACCCGTAGTGGGTTTTTCATCTCTGCCAAGACATCCAATTTGCCTACTGTTTGTTATTATCGTCAGTCCTCAAACGAAACTGGCAGCACAGTTGGGTATGCCATTGAACTCTTGTCTCGAAGATGAGAGGGCCTTCAAATTACAATTCTGCTAACGCGCCCTCTGTGAACTCTCCAAACATCCGTTTCCCCCTTTTTTTCATCCATTTGCATTCGAGATATCACCAAAATATGTAGATATACAAAAATATAAATAAAGAATAGATGATATCCCTCTCATTCATTTAATACGGTTGTTTAACCACTTTAAGTAAGCGTAACTTCAATTGTGATTTATTTGCTGATCCCGCTGAAACCTACGCAGGATAAAATTCATGAGAGAAAGAAGGAGAGCAAACTCTACATCATGTAAATCCACATAACAAATGGAGCCTTCTTTTCAAAGAGCTGGTGATTCCCACACTTGCATTACAGTACTCCAGTAAGCGATTTCTGGATGACAGTGTCATATTGTTTAGAAGGAACAGCAATGTTAGATCAGTAAATATAAAACAGAAGGAATGTTTTTACCTTTCCACATACAATTGTTCATGAAAGTGTACAGAAATCCAAAAGACCTGGAGGACGTTAAAGAAATTTCTCATGTTTTCAAATGTAAGCTGGAGGCTTTCTCCTGGCAAACTCATTCAGTTCTGTGCGAGAGTACATTAGGTTCACCTAACTGATACTTGCAGTTGTAATTCGCGAATAGTTCAAACAGACAATACTGGTCATGTGGAAGAACAAATAGAGGAAGTCGGCCTGAAAATAATTTACAATAAGGCTACTGAAACGTATAATCATTACGTGGAACAGAATGCTGCGTAGTTTAGCAACCAAGCCATACTCCTACCGTCCGCTAATGATATTCTTATATCAGTGAAAAACGGAGACTTTAAATGCGGAAATCGTTATTATATAGGGAGATATAGTAGGACAGAAATGAAAATAAATAAATAGGGCATAGAACAGAATGAGTGCACCGTGTAATTATATCTTTAACGAAAACGAAGTGGAGTTGGGCTGTTCCTATAGCCTGGATGGTCAGTCTATGGTAGGTGGACCAAGTAAATTCTTTATTGGATTCCAAGAGGTAAAGATAGACCGAAACGGTCACTTAGCAGACTGTGGAGAGAGCCATCAGAAAACTTCAGGGAGAAACGTGGCTTGTTTCATTGTGTTACTAAAATTGTAAATGATGAAAAATAATTTGGCAGTACGGAAGCTGGCCATGTAAAGAAGGTATTGGCTTCTCTACCTGACCCAGTGATTCAAATTTGAATTTTGCAATATTTTGCTAAATAGTTCCAGGTAATTTTCTGGATATTCCTAATCTGGTATGACCGTCATTGCCCATTTCTTTTTCCATTGTTAAGACTTATAACACGAAGTGTGTGAATTCTTGTATTGTATATTAATGACGATATATATATTATTATCAGTGGCATTTGTGCTCTACCGTTGTTCCACGTCGTATTATTCTAAAAATGGCTCTGAACACTATGCGACTTAACATCTGAGGTCATCAGTCCCCTAGAACTTAGAACTACTTAAACCTGACTAACCTAAGGACATCACACACATCCATGCCCGAGGCAGGATTCGAACTTGCGACCGTAGCAGTTGCGCGGTTCCGGACTGAAGCGCCTAGAACCGCTCCGCCACCGCGGCCGGCTGTATTATTCTGTTTTATATTCTTCCAATAAGTAATGTGTGTGCTATTACGTGTTTTATACCACTGTGTGTGTGATATTGGCGTCCAATTGTAGAAAATAGAATCTAAAATTAAAGAACGAATCGTGTGCAAAATTTTTCCATCGTTAACCTCATGCTCTTTTTGTAGAGGCGACTGTTTTTGGGACATGGAGCTTAGACCTTGGATCGATATCATGGCACCACGCTCGCATTTTCTGGTTCAAATGGTTCAAATGGCTCTGAGCACTATGGGACTTAACATCTATGGTCATCAGTCCCCTAGAACTTAGAACTACTTAAACCTAACTAACCTAAGGACAGCACACAACACCCAGCCATCACGAGGCAGAGAAAATCCCTGACCCCGCCGGGAATCGAACCCGGGAACCCGGGCGTGGGAAGCGAGAACGCTACCGCACGACCACGAGATGCGGGCCGCATTTTCTGGAAAGTACCGATACTGCTCAAGTTATAGTGAAATATCCAGCTTTTTGCGTACTTTTTATCTTCTGATTATCGTTCAGTTTATCTGTCAGAAACTGGGAAACACATCTTTCATTTACCAAAATCCTACTGACTGATGGCAACAACACTGTAAGAGTTGTTAGTCAGGTACTGCAATATCCATGACTGCGTCAGTCGCCAATCCTGTGCCAGCAACAGGGGTACTTGCTCTTATGCTGTCCATCCTTCGATTAACGATCGACCGTAACGTAGCTCATAGAACTCAAGAGGTTTCTCCATCGGTCCAAAACTAGTAAACACATTTTCTACTCATAGCTTGTGTTCCATAGAGTTGCAGCAGTAAAGAAATTATTTATTTATACATACCTGCATATCATATGACCTGAGTTCTCACAGTCACTGTTATGCTAGCCGCAGGAGATATCTATTGCTTCAAATAATTAAAGGTATTTGAAATCCATCTTGGTAACTACCAAACAATGTGTTTCTGTTCATTCATTTGAAACATCGTCAGACAACTGGAATGAAACTTATTTATAATTTTGGTTTGCATCTACATCTAAAATCAGTTCATTTCAAAAGATACTGAACGGTAAAATTTATTTAAAGAATTTTTAAAAAATTGTTGCTGGTTTAATGGAAGTTTTCAGTTATTAAAGTGTTTCTCACTCACATTTTTGCCCTAATATCACATGGGCTCGTAGCACAACACTTTTCTTGACGTAAAACACGACAAAATATTGTGCCACTAATATTTTATTTACTTCTGTTGGCTAAATGTACACCTGTAGTTAGAGATGCCAACTTATCTGATAGTTCTAGATTTCAGTTTACTTAGAAACTTTGTTTTGAATTGTGGTTTCGCAGATGTGTACTATGAAGCTTTATTTATGTGTTTACGTATTAATTTATGTATGCTACATTTTTTTAAAATATGTAAATGTCGTGAAGGAACAGTGTAGGATCTAAACGGGAAGTGGGGAGGGGGCACAATACATGCTAAATTAAACATACGGTTTTAGTGGTTGCCGATTTTAAATACCTTTCGTAATTATAAAGCAACTTTGTGCATTGTTGCGAAGTAATGGTTTCAGCATAGTTTGCAGAATGTCTAATCATCTCGTTATATACGCAGTTTTACACATTATTTTTAAGACACATTGCTACACTCAAGCTCATAAACCAAGGATAATTGCAGAACGTGGTGCCACACAACGTGGCACCACTCAAAACTGGCGCTAATATCACAGGCACATAGGGAACACACACGAAACAGATCTGTAAGTCCACGGTATTGGTGATAAGTTGAGAAAACCGTCCCGAAACACATGTGCTACAAAACACCACTATTTCCTGCACATGTACCCAGATATCAATATGCGATATGATCACCATGCACACGTACACATGCCGCACAAAGGGTTGGCACAGTTTCGATCAGGTGGTCGAGCAGCTGCTGGGGTATAGCCTCCCATTCTTGCACCAGTGCCTGTCGAAGCTCCTGAAGTGTACCAGGGGTTTGAAGACGTGCAGCGATACGTCGACCGAGAGCATCCCAGACGTGCTCGATGGGGTTTAGGTCTCGAGGACAGGCAGGCCACTCCATACGCCTGATATCTTCTGTTTCAAGGTACTATTCCACGCTGGCAGCTCGGTGGGGCCGTGCGTTATCATCCATCAAGAGGAAGGTGGGACCTACTGCACCCCTGAAAAGGCGGACGTACTGGTGCAAAATGACGTCCCGATGAATCTGACCTGTTACAGCTCCTCTGTCAAAGACATGCAGGGGTGTACGTGCACCAGTCATAACCCCACCCCACGCCATCACACCACGACCTCCATACAAGTTCCTTTCAAGGACATCAAGGGGATGGTATCTGGTTCCTGGTTCACACCAGATGAAAACCCGGCGAGAAACACTGTTCAGACTATACCTGGAATCGTCCGTGAACATAACCTGGGACCACTGTTCCAGTGACCATGTACCGTGTTCTTGACACCAGGCTTTACGGGTTCTCATGTGACGAGGGATCAGTGGAATACACCTTGAAGGTCTCCGGGCGAATAAACCATGTCTGTTCAGTCGTCTGTAGACTGTGTGTCTGGAGACAACTGTTCCAGTGGCTGTGGTAAGGTCCGGAGCAAGGCTACCTGCAGTACTCCGTGGCCTTCTGCGGGCACTGATGGTGAGATATCGATCTTCTTGTGGTGTTGTACATTGTGGTAGTCCCGTACTGTAGTGCCTCGACACGTTTCCTGTCTGCTGGAGTCGTTGCCATAATCTTGAGATCACACTTTGTGGCACACGGAGGGCCCGTGCTACGACCTGCTGTGTTTGACCAGCCTATTGACCCTAATATTCTACTCCTCATAACGTCATCAATATGTGTTCTTTAAGCCATTTTCAACACACAGTCACCATTAGCACGTCTGAAAACGTCTGCACACTTACTCCCTGCACCGTACTCTGACACGCACCAACACACCTCTGCGTATGTGGACTCCTGCCAGCGCCACCGTGCGACGACCGCAGGTCAAATGCACCGCATGGTCATACCCCGAGGTGATTTAAACCCGTATACCGCCCACCAGAGCGTTGTTTCACCACGTATCAGCATTATTCTTAATTTATGAGCATGAGTGTATTTAAATATAGCTAAATTCATCATAGGTTTTATAACAGTTATAAAGAAGATGAGGGAGTAACGTATCTTCGACGGAAAGGTTATCAGACACGAAACATAATCTGGGATTGGGGAAAGAATTCGACCGGATGCTTTTCAAAAATATCATCTTTGCATTTTCGTTAAGCTATTTGCGAAACCACGAGAATCATACATCTAGATGGTGAGAGATAAGATCAAATTAATTTGCACAGACAAAGTGCCGGCTGAGCAGGTGACGAGATGATGAGTACGGAAACTCGCCAGCCGTCTACTGGAGGCGAGACGGTTACGGGAGTCTAGGCCAATTGCTAGTTTCACTGCAGGAGAGAGATTCCGCACTGCGGTAAGAGAGAGCCAACCCACGTTTGTCACCCAAAGCAACCACGCTCACACACCGCCGAGACAAGGAAGCTCACAAGTTAAAGGGACCTCCGCGCGAATCGGAGTGGAGTATTGTCGAGCTTCGAATGACCGCCACACAAGCAGGCTGCGCATTGGCCAGAGCAGCTTTACCTGTTCAAAAGTGCGGGACCGACCAGAGCGTTCTAAGTTCGCTCACGTTCTGTAGAATTACCATGGAGGCAGACGTTTGCTTGTAATCGGCTATGGTATATTTGTGATCCGCTAGATGTGGGTTGGATAGCTGCACTTTGTATTGATTGCTAGCTTACAGCCTACAGCGAAATTAGCAGCGATCTAATCGATACGTCACATACTTAGGCTAATTAAGCTTGATTTGTGATCGAGGATTTTTATGCTTTAGTGATGAAAATCTAGTCATCAGACCGTCTATAAACACCGAGCTGTAATAATGCATTTGCCGTCTATTTCATTTCATTGATGCATATTAATATCCCTTCCAGAAATAGTCTGGTGGCAACTCCTTATGTTTTCAGGAACTTTTCTTGTCTCAGTCCTTTGCGTTACACAGGCTGAAACAAAATGCTGGATCCATGAGATAGCACATCAGGAACTGCACCTGGAGTCTCAACCAACAACCCACATAGAAACCTGTGTAGCTACGCAGTGACCTGACAGAGAGTGAAACTGTCATTCCCGAATGTGAATTCGATGTCTTATGATTCCATATCTACACCTACATGTAAAAGCGCAAAACCACCACACGGAGCATGGTGGAAGATGTCTTCTACCATTGTTCCATTGCTAATCATCCCCTTTCCTGTTTCACTCGTGAATGAAAGGAGAGAAAATTGACTGTGTATATGTTTCAGTATCGCACCTCATTTCTCCTATGTTGCCCTCGCGTTCCATAATGAGACGCGTGTTTTTGCAGTAGGATCATGGACACAGCATCTTCGATGTAGCGATGAAATGGCGACTTTCCCGTACTACCATTTCAGGTGTGTATCGTGAATATCAGGAATCCGGTAAAACACAAGAGAAACGTTCACCGTGACAGTAGTGCAACCCTTCCGCAAATTGCTGCAGATTTCAATGGTGGGCCATCAACAAGTGTCAGCGTGCCAATCATTCAACGAAACATCATCGATGTAAGCTTTCGGAATCGTAGGTTCATTCGCGGATCCTTGATGACTTCACGACACAAAGCTTTACGCCTCGCCTGAGCCTGTCAACGCTGACATTGGACTGTTGATGACAGGGAACACGTTGCCTGATCGGATGAGTCTCGCTTGAAATGGTATCGAGCGGGAGGACGTGTACGGGTACGGAGACTACTTCATGAATCCATGGACCCTACATATCAGCAGGGGACTGTTCAAGCTGGTGGAAGCTTTGTAATGGTGTTGGGTGTGTACAGTTGGAGTGATATGGGATCCCTGATACGTTTAAATATGATTTGACAGGTGACACCTACGTAAACATCCTGTCTGATCACCTGCATCCATTCATGTCCACTGTGGATTCCAACGGACATGGACAGTTCCAGCAGGACAATGCGACACCCCACACGTCCAGAATTGCTATAGAGTAGCTCCAGAAACACGCTTCTGCGTTTAAACAACTCCTCTGGCCACCAAACTCCCGAGATACGAACATTATTGTGCTCATCTGGGTTGCCTTGCAATGTGCTGTTCAGAAGAGATCTCCACCCCCTGCTACTCTTACGGATTTATGGACAACCCTGAAGGATTCATAGGGTCAGTTCCCTCCAGCACTACTTCAGACATTAGTCGAAGCCATGCCACGCCGTACTGCAGCACTTCTGCTTGCTCTCGCGGGCCCTGTTAGGCAGGTGTACCAGTTTCTCTGGCTCTTCAGTGCAGTTACCCTATACTCTGAATTTCAAACGCAGTTGACGAAATTATTCATTTACCTCCTGTCCCAGGTTACCTGGAAAGTGACTACGTGCACGATAAATAGAGAGGTTGTTCTGCTTGAGCGCGCCAGTTCGCGGTGCATTACTCGATGAGCTATCGGCGACGCTGCCGGGACACGGAGCTGTGAACAGCGAGCGGGCCAGCAGCCGACATTGCGCAACAGCCTGTGGCGGACAATGGACAGGGAGAGCGGGGCGAGAACACAGGAGAGCAGGGCAGAGCAGAGTGCGGGGCAGAGGCGGCGCCGGCAGAGTCCGCGGCGGAGCGTGACTGCGGCCGGGCGTGGGGCCGGGCCGCGGGGCGCCGGGGTCAGCCACGCGCAGACTGGCGACCGCGCCAGGAGCTCAGCCGCCGCGGATTCCCGTTGACGTTGGAGAGGGGCACCTACAGTTTATTTGATATAGCCCCAGTAATAACGTTATCCGCAACCCCAGTGGATACGTTTATCCTGTGGTCATTCCTTGTCAAGCCCATAGCTCCAGGCCTTCGTGTTGACTCATGTGCTTTTTACTTTGTACTATCCATGCAAACAGAGGAGGAAACTCATATGAAGAGGCGGGGAAATGCAAGGGAGAGGAAGAGGTATTGGAGTGTTGCAGACGAACAAAGGGGTAGGGGAGGCACAAGTGCATGTAAGAAAATATAAAAGGGTTTATCTTACAAGCAAAGCCATGTGAAAAGCACACTTTGGTCATAAACAGTAGCTTCACTGTTAAGGAGATGTGCACAGATTTTCAGAGTAGTACAAGATACAATTGCACAATACAAACAATACAGATCATTCTTTGCCATATTACTATGGATCTTTGACTGTCACTCTTTCCATATAGGAAACACATTTAGAAAATGCTCAGCCCTATGTTTCTTTCTTTTCCAGTAGCCATGTCTGTTTCACTACCACTGACAGTGTCAGTTGATTCAATATCTTTTTCACTTCCAGAATCACTATTGCTTCCATCGGCTGACCGCTATGGCCGAGCGGTTGTAAGCACTTCAGTCTGGAACAGCCCTGCTGCTATGGTCGCAGGTTCGAATCCTGCACCGGGCATTGATGTGTGTGATTTCCTTAGGCTAGTTAGGTTTAAGTAGTTCTGAGTCTACGGGACTGACGACCTCAGGTGTTAAGTCCCACAGTGCTTCGAGCCATTTGAACCAATCTGATCTTCCATCACTATAACTCTCACTATTCGGGTCCCTACCACTTCCCACATTTAAGATCAACTCCAGTGCCTGTTCCAGTGAACCTTCGCTTGAAATATACAGATCTTCAATTTTCTTTCCATGCTCACAGCGTTTCCTCCAGTCTTCTATTGTTATGGAAGCAATATGTTCATCTATAAGTTTTAATAATGTGTCCATTCTGAATGTTACACTCCATTAAGAAATGCCGTTCTTGAGTGTCGCCCATATCAGCCTATAGGATTCAGTTCTGCATGGTATGGAGAGAAGATGTTACAGTGTATAACCATGTTCAGTTAAAATGTTGTCTACTTTATATGTGATGTAGCCTGATTTATTTATTTTGATCAACGAATATAACTAGGGTCTCAGAATGTTCTTGTGGAAAGAAATTTCCTTTCCTTTTAACCTGAGCATTATTTATCTTCTTGTGATGTTTGATGTTGGAGCATAAGTCACTTGCTTTTTGTGGTGAGGGGTACGTATGAGGACAGTATGATGTAGCAGATTAAGTATTAATCTCTCTGTGAGCCACTTTTCACAATTTTAGAAGTCCGTTTAGTTATGATAATCCCCTGTTGTTTGGTCAGATTTAAATCTTTCTTAGGCATTAAATATAAAACGGAAATTCCCACCAGCATGGATGACGATAATTTCGCTTCTTTACGGAACAGGTTCCAATATACTCTGTAGTGAATTGTCACACTATTTGTACTATGATGATACTAGTTTGTGTAGCATCACATATCAGTACTAACCCACAGGCATCTTTAAATTGGCTACGGAATTGTAAGTTGCCGTCAGATGCCGATAGTAGTCACACGGGATGTGGCAGACCCAATGGTGCTCTCCTGCTGAGCCGTGCCTCCAGCGGTTTGTTACTACGTGCGACCTCTGCTGCCGCAATATAGGATGGCCGCGGCAGTCATCCATTCCACTCATACTTGGAGCCTACGAGACGCAGCACAGACGCCGCCGACTTGCAGCTATGACTCCATCGTTTGTGCTTTAGCACAGAGCTCTTACCCCTTGTTAACATTAATAGCTGGTTTCTGTTTCTTGCTGCGTTATTTACTATGAGTCTTCATACACTTGGAGATATACAAGTAAATCGTCCGTTTACTGTGTTAACTTTTTCGCTAATTATTCCCGCTCCTGTCCAAGTTTTCTACAACAACAGTTGCCACACCGCTTTGTAGCCCACCTCTCCTTACCGTTATGTACAAAGTTGTACCGAACACCTTTTGCCTGGAGAACTTTCCTCTTACGGTATTTGCTGTCTTCTTCCACTGAAACGCTAAGGTGTGAAGAATTTGTACCTAGTGTTTTTTTAATTTCCTTCAAAATTTATTAAACTTTGTAACTTTTTTAATGAATTTCCCTTTATCTATTATAGAAATTATTCATCACACGACAGGCGATGTGCTGATTAAAAATGTCTGAACTGGCCTTCCGAGATTCCCCAAACGGGAGTATCAATACACCAGTTACTTTGCCTACCCATTTCAGTGTGGATTTTAGTTTCAGTGGCGCACGCAGCACAGCTTCTTTCTTCATAAACTGGTAGACATCTGCAGCCTCTGCACTTGTCTGACTGTGAAGAACTTTGCCGTTTAACTGGCTTTGTAATGGTGGCGTCGTCAACTTCGGATGTCTTCTCTCAGAGTCGTCATTAGCAGAACCCTCCGCCTAACACAATGGCAAACACGTCCGATGCCGGTGATGGACTCAGCGTGGTTTGTTGCACATCATGTTTAGAGTTTTAGTGACCGTTTGCATGAACTGCAAATAACTAACGAAAATTGCGTAATGTTTGTTTATTTCACTTCCAAAATAAAAACAGCTACTTTAGTGAAATGCCTTCAGCTATCTCTGCGTATCAGTGTTACCACCTTCACGATAACTGAAAACAGAACAGCACCTCTTGAAAAATATGCAGACCGGTAGCTGTCATTGTGTCTGCTTGTTACATTCGTTGATAACGTGTCAAGACAGTTCCCAGAACGGTTATTACTACCCAAGTGCCCCATGCGGCTGAGGCTGTTGCTTCTATTCTACTGGGTCGTGACGTCATTCCCATGGTGCCAGGCAAACCTTCCGTTATCTGTTACGAATCAGATCAATTTGTATGCAATTTCAAGACCTGTTTCTGGCCAGTGATATAGTTAAATCAGTACATGTAAGTGACATTGTAAGTCCTCCACAAATAATCGGTTCTGTTCGCTCGCAAATTCGCGTTTAAAATATTGTAATACAATGAAGTGCAAAACTTAAGGACGAAATTAGTTTATGCATGATGCATCACTGCTAAGTAACATAGTTCGACGAAACTTTGGCCTCACATGGGAAGAAATGCTGCAATGTAGTACAGAAAGTAACTGAAAGAAATTCGCAATGAGACGAAGGAAAATGGCACTTTTATTTGAGGACAATCATTCTACTGGAAACACTTTAATTTATGGGGCTCCCCTGAACATTATAAGAGGCGGGACATGATTTTTAATAGGGTGTGTGATCACTACGGGCGGTAGTGCATGCCGCGAAACGTTCTCGCACGTAGGCCACAAGGTGGTTAAGGAGTTCTTATGGTAGAGCATTCCATTCCTCGACCAAAGCGGCTGACAACTAAAGGAACTAATTGATCGTCTCTGATGCACCTGGACGACTCCCTAAGGAATCCCGCACGTGCTCAATGAGATTTAAATCGTGCAACGTGCAAGTCATCCCATTCACTGAATATCCTCTCATTTCAAGAGCTCCTCTACCTGCGCTCTTTGATAGGGTTGCGCGTTGTCGCCCATAAAAATGAAGTCAGGGCGAGAATGCTCTCTTGAGAGACGCACATGGAGAAGAACTACAGATCCCAGGAAGCATTGTCGAACATGACAGTTTAGCCGGCCGTTGTTGCCGAGCGGTTCTAGGCGCTTCAGTCTGGAACAGCGTGACCGCTACGGTCGCACGTTCGAATCCTGCCTCGGGCATGGATGTGTGTGATCTCCTTAGGTTAGTTAGGTCTAAGTAGTTTTAAGTTCTAGGGGACTGATGACCTCAGATATTAAGTCTCATAGTGCTCAGAGCCATTTGAGCCATGACAGTTTTGGTGGTCCAGGTGTTATGGTGTGTGGAGGTACAATATGTTATTGTGTGCGGAGCTATAATATTACATTGGCATACTAAGTTCCTAGTCTTTCAGCACGATATACTCATCGGTCAGTGCTATTGTGACATCGTTCTCCCACCCCACGTGCGTGTTTTCGGGAGTTATTCAGCTCTGACTTCCTCTTTATAGATGACAATGCTCGACCGCATCGAACTGCGCAGTGGAACAGCTCTTGGAACGAGAGGATATTCGACGGCCGCGGTGGTCTAGCGGTTCTGGCGCTGCAGTCCGGAACCGCGGGACTGCTACGGTCGCAGGTTCGAATCCTGCCTCGGGAATGGGTGTGTGTGATGTCCTTAGGTTAGTTAGGTTTAAGTAGTTCTAAGTTCTAGGGGACTTATGACCTAAGATGTTGAGTCTCATAGTGCTCAGAGCCATTTTTCGAGAGGATATTCGGCGAATGGACTGGTGTGCCCGCTCTCCCGCGTTAATCCTCATCCATCACGGGTGTGATGCATTGGGGAGAGGTGTTCCAACACGTCCACACGCACCAACGACCATCCACCGGTTGTCAGTCGTGCTGGTGGAGGAATGGGACGCCCTGTCACCAGAAATCCTTACCAGCCTTGTAGCCAGCGTGCGAGGACGTTGCAAGGCATACACTGCCGTCCGTGTTGATCACATCTCTTTTTAAGAAGTGTGCTCAACCTTTTTTAATGTCCAGGAGGCCATCATGAATCTTTGGGACTTTGGTGTTCGTCTCATTGCGTATTTCATTCACGTACCTTCTGTACTTTGCTATACTGTAGCACTTCTTCTTGTGTATAGTCGAGTTTCATTGAGCTATGTTACCTGGGATTCACACATCATGCAAAAGTATCTTTTGTCCTTCAGCATTGCAAACCAGTGTGAACTAAAACGGACGAAAGTGTGTGGATAAAATATAAAAAACAAAAATCGACAGAAACATGTAAAATAAAAATCTAACAGAACGGCATCGTGATATATATCAAACGAATCAATTTGGTCACAGGATTAGGAAACAGAAATTAGATATTTTCTAGGAAAAGTATTACAGTAGTTAGCGATGTATCAGTATCGATGTTTTAAATAGTGGCTAAATTATCGTCTATTACGTAATACTAGTTACGGAGGTGGAGGATTAATCTCGTGTTTTAGTTGAAACACCTCCGTTACTTCAAAAAGCTTTTCTGAAAAGAGTCAAAATTAAGGTGACTCTGCAGGACTAGTTTGTGGAAAGTATCCCCCACTAATCAACTACGTCACTGCGGTTGTTCTGACCTCCTATATGTCTTAGCAATTGTCTTAGTAAAATGGTATGATTTCTAAACGTGAAACGTATTACAAGAATTTTAACCACGTCAAGAAAGTTTATAAAAACAGGCAGGCAGATCGATATGGAGGGAGAGTGTCGGAAAATTCAATCAATTTTGTATAGTGGCTGAAAGTGTCTGTTAAGTTACATAACAACCAACTTTTGTTACTTGTAACATTTTACAAATCAGTTTTCATCCGAAGCAAACGATCTGGGATAGCCCAAGTTATCGCAGTCGGTCTCGGATCTTTCATTCACAAAGCCGACTTCTTGCCTCTCTCCTCTTCAACTAAGCAAGCACAAGCAACAAAGAGATACAGAAAGCTGTTGCTATATTTTGTTCACTTTCCGTTAGAAAGGCTTTCGATAGAGCTCTGTGGACGGGTAGTGAACAAGGGGAACATCGGCCAAGATTTTTGATTGGATTCAGGTCTTCCTAGCACAGGGAATGCAGCACGTTGTTCTTAATGGCACTAAATCGTCACCACGCGGGGTAGCCGTACGGTCTTAGGCACCGTACCACGGTTCTCGCGGCTCCCACCTTCGGAGCTTCGAGTCCTCCCTTGGGCATGGCTGTGTGTTTTGTCGTTAGCGTAAGTTAGTTTAAGTTGGATTAAGTAGCGTCTAAGCCTAGGGACCGATGACTTTAGCAGTATGGTACCACAGAAGTTACCACATACACTCCTGGAAATTGAAATAAGAACATCGTGAATTCATTGTCCCAGGAAGGGGAAACTTTATTGACCCATTCCTGGGGTCAGATACATCACATGATCACACTGACAGAACCACAGGCACATAGACACAGGCAACAGAGCATGCACAATGTCGGCACTAGTACAGTGTATATCCACCTTTCGCAGCAATGCAGGCTGCTATTCTCCCATGGAGACGATCGTAGAGATGCTGGATGTAGTCCTGTGGAACGGCTTGCCATGCCATTTCCACCTGGCGCCTCAGTTGGACCAGCGTTCGTGCTGGACGTGCAGACCGCGTGAGACGACGCTCCATCCAGTCCCAAACATGCTCAATGGGGGACAGATCCGGAGATCTTGCTGGCCAGGGTAGTTGACTTACACCTTCTAGAGCACGTTGGGTGGCACGGGATACATGCGGACGTGCATTGTCCTGTTGGAACAGCAAGTTCCCTTGCCGGTCTAGGAATGGTAGAACGATGGGTTCGATGACGGTTTGGATGTACCGTGCACTATTCAGTGTCCCCTCGACGATCACCAGTGGTGTACGGCCAGTGTAGGAGATCGCTCCCCACACCATGATGCCGGGTGTTGGCCCTGTGTGCCTCGGTCGTATGCAGTCCTGATTGTGGCGCTCACCTGCACGGCGCCAAACACGCATACGACCATCATTGGCACCAAGGCAGAAGCGACTCTCATCGCTGAAGACGACACGTCTCCATTCGTCCCTCCATTCACGCCTGTCGCGACACCACTGGAGGCGGGCTGCACGATGTTGGGGCGTGAGCGGAAGACGGCCTAACGGTGTGCGGGACCGTAGCCCAGCTTCATGGAGACGGTTGCGAATGGTCCTCGCCGATACCCCAGGAGCAACAGTGTCCCTAATTTGCTGGGAAGTGGCGGTGCGGTCCCCTACGGCACTGCGTAGGATCCTACGGTCTTGGAGTGCATCCGTGCGTCGCTGCGGTCCGGTCCCAGGTCGACGGGCACGTGCACCTTCCGCCGACCACTGGCGACAACATCGATGTACTGTGGAGACCTCACGCCCCACGTGTTGAGCAATTCGGCGGTACGTCCACCCGGCCTCCCGCATGCCCACTATACGCCCTCGCTCAAAGTTCGTCAACTGCACATACGGTTCACGTCCACGCTGTCGCGGCATGCTACCAGTGTTAAAGACTGCGATGGAGCTCCGTATGCCACGGCAAACTGGCTGACACTGACGGCGGCGGCGCACAAATGCTGCGCAGCTAGCGCCATTCGACGGCCAACACCGCGGTTCCTGGTGTGTCCGCTGTGCCGTGCGTGTGATCATTGCTTGTACAGCCCTCTCGCAGTGCCCGGAGCAAGTATGGTGGGTCTGACACACCGGTGTCAATGTGTTCTTTTTTCCATTTCCAGGAGTGTATTTCCAAATTTTTACTAAATCGTTCGATGTAACTCTGGCTCTGGTCGTTTCTCAAATCAGTATTATAGAGGTATTATTATTTTTTATGTACAACAATTACGTATTTGATAACGGCAACAGCTGTTTGCGGATGATGCTGCTGTGTACGGGAAAGGTGTAACAGTATAAAACTGAAGCAAAATGTTGGCAGACATGTAGAGAAACATGCAGGAAAACATGTAGAGAATATGCAAGTGGTGCAAGCACTATAAGTTGACACTTAAATAAATGTAAAGTACTCCGTAATTGATGGGAAACACATTATTTTCGATTACATCTACGTCTACATAGGTAGTCCGCCAGCCACCGTACGGTGCACGCAGACAGTACCCTGTACTACTACTGGTTATTTCCTTTCCTGGTCCACTCGCCAAACAGAGCGAGGGGAAAACGACTGTCTGTATGCCTCCGTAAGAGACCTAATTTCGTGTATCTTATCTTCGTGGTCCTTAAGCACAATGTATGACAGCGGCTGTTGAATCGTTCGGCAGTTTCAAATGCCGGTTCTCTAAAATTTTCTCAATAGTGTTTCTCGAAAAGAACGTAGCTTTCCCTTCAGGGATTCCCATTTGAGTTCCCGAGGCATCTCCGTAATACTTAACGTGTTGTTCGAACCTACCGGTAACAAATCTTGCAGCCGGCCTCTGAACTGCTTCGATGTCAGCCTTCAGTTCGACCTGGTACGGATCCCAGACACTCTAGCAGTACTCAGAACAGGTCGCTCAAGCGTCCTATATACAGACTCCTTTAAAGGTGAACCATTCTTTCCTAAAATTCTCCTAATAAATCGAAGTCGACCATTCGCCTTACCTACCACACTTCTCAAATGCTCGTTCCACCTCACATCGCTTAGCAATGTTATGCCCCGATATTTAAACGACTTGACTGTGTCAAGCTGTACGCTAGCAATACTGTATCCGAACATTACATGTTTGATCTTCCTAGTCATCCACAGTAACGCATATTTTTCCACATTTAGGGCTAGATGCCATTCTTCACACTTACTTGAAATTTTGTCTTAACTCGGCTTGTTCTACCTACAGTCACTCATCTTCGATACCTGACCGTACATCAGAGCATCATTAGCAAACAACCGCAGATTGCCGCCCATCCTATCAGGAAAATCATTTACGTATATAGAGAACAAGAACGGTCCTAACGCACTTCCCTGTGGCACTGTCGACAATACCCCTGTCTCTGATGAACACTCGCCGTCGAGGACGACATACTGGGTTCTACGAGGGAGAGTTGGAAAATAAGTTTTCCCTGTCGACTGTGGTCAGATTTGTGTGTGAAAGGGAAAAAAAGAGAATGAGACATTAAAGATAAGACATATCTTCATTTTTCTACACAATTTCCAAGTACATTGAGACATTTGTCATATCGCTTTACAAGCTTCAAAAAGCCTTGCATACGGAAGAAGCGTTGAGCGGTTTGTTTGACGTCAGCGTTGCTGCCAAGGCGCCTTCCACTGAGAGTCTTCTTTAAAGCAGGAAACAGATGGAAGTTACTTGGTGCGAGATCCGGACTGTAAGGCGGGCTGGTGTCGGCGCTCCCAACCAAGAGTTGCAATATGGTTTTGCGTTGCCGTCGCCGTGTGTGGTCTCGCATTGTCATCCAACAGCAGAACACCAGATCTGAGAAGGCCACGCAGCTTTTCCCGTATTACCTCTTTCAGTTTCGACAGAGTGGCACAGTACTGCGCAGCAATGACGGTTGCATCCTCCAGAAAGTCCAGCAGCAAAATTCCTTGGGCGAAAATGATGAGTAGCACTTTACCTGCAGACGGAGTGCTTTTGAACTTCTTTCGGACAGGTGATGACGGATGTTTCCACTCCATGGATGCGGCCCTCATGTCGGGCGTGTAATGGTGGACCCACGTTTCATCCCCCGTCACAATCCGAAACAGATGGTCATTGCCAGATTCGTGGTAACGCACGAGCTGTTCCAAGCTGAACGCCATGCGTCGTTCAATGTGTGTCGCGATCAGTTGGCGGAGCACCCATCGTGCCGACATCGTCATGTATCATAGAATGTCGTGGATGACATTGTGAGCTCACCCATGTCCGATTCCAAGTTCTGCCGCTACTCCATTGATGGTGATACGCCGGTTCGCTTTAATCATGTCACCCACTTTCCAGACATTTGCATCTGTAGTGGCCGTGCGCGTCCGTCCATGTCTCGGTATGTGAAGTGCTGGCACCATATCCGCACTTGCCTCGACATCACACCTGACCCATACACCTCAACAAGGCGGTTATGAATTTCTGTGCCTGATACTCCACGTTGCCATTCATAGAGGATAATAGCTCTCACTTCCGCCTTTGACCACGACTTCAAAACGCACCTTCTCTCCATAGCTCCGGGAAAAGACTGAGCGGCTGGCCTCCTCTTTGCGCAGGCACTGCGACAGCGCCATCTTCTTGATCGCGGTCGACCTCTACCCAGTGGTGTATCGGTATCTTGCACGTGCGCTTTCACCTGCCGTGTCGTCTTTCGCCCGTATCGCACAACTCTGCCCAAAGTCGGCAGGGGACTCTCGTATTATTTAAGAAGTCTTGGAGCCACTCACATATCTGTTAACATATTCCACATGTTCGTACCTTCATTAACGGCCTACAATGGGGACCGAGTCAAATGCTTGACTGATGAATTATTACTAGAAACACAAATAACCGTAAAATCTCCGGAACTCTGCCTCTGAAGCGCCTCGGTGCTGGCTGGTCGTGTAACACTAGTTGTAGGGAAAACGGAAACCCCAGCGATATTCATTGTAAGAATACCAAGGCGATGAAATTCACTCACAAATTAGGTAGTTTACAAATCTATCGTCTAACTGAATCTTGAATTTTTTGCAGACAGTTTTTGACCATTACTATGTCACATTAATTGAATAAATAGAGAACATCCACAGAAGAGTGCAGAATATTTTCACAGGTGACTTTATTAGGTACAAGAGCACCCCGGAGATTTCATAAAACTCCAGTGGCAGATGTTACATGAGGCGCGTCAAGAGTTCTGGGAAGGTTTACTACCGAAATTCCCGGACGTACAAGAACATTCAGCCAACAAAACACCAATGGTGGAAAAAGTAAAGAAAATCGACTCACATGCAAAATTCCTCAGAGTGTTTCCTGCTGCATACTTTTCGCGAACAAAATAGAAAACGAAGGGCCGCATATTGTAAAACGGTTTATCGAGTATTAATGTGGATGTAGCTTACGTCTTCATCCTTTGTTGTATCTGAGAGCCGTACAAAATTGTCTTCAACCATCTACCAGTCTGATGACCCTAAGTTAAGGACTACTTAACGGAGCATATATAATGAACTTGTATGGGTCGTCGGAGGTGATGTGTCGGCAATGAAAAATCTACATCCCCATTTACGTGACTACTCCGCAGTTCACAATTAATTGCATGGCAGAGTGTTCTTCGGGCTATTTCTCTACCGCTCCACTCTCGAACAGCCCACAGGAAAAACGAACGCCAAAATCTTTCCGTGCGAGCTCTGATTTCTCTTATTTTATTACGATTATCATTTCTCCCTCTGTAAGTGGGCGCCAACCAAGTATCTGCGAATTTGTAGGAAAACGCTGGTGACTGAAATTTCGTGAGAAGATCCCGCCGCAACGAGAAACGCCTTTGTTGTAATGATTGCCATCCCAACTCTCGTGTCATATCAGTGACACTCTCTCCGAAACACAGTAGATTCCTTTTAGTACTCATTTGCGTGACTTTACACTTTTCATTACTTAAAGAGAATTGCCACTTCTCACACCACACAGATGTCGTGGCAAAATCATTTTGCAATTAGTTTTGAAATTCTGATGACTTAAAGAGACGGAATAACAACAGCATCATCTGCAGTCAGTCTACGAGCGCTGCTCAGATAGTCTTTATACAGGTTAGTAGCAGCAGAGGGTTAGTAACACTTCCTTGAGGAACGTCAGTAATCACTTCTGTTTTACTCGATGGCTTTCCGACAGTTGATATGAACTGGGACCTTTGTGAGAGGAAATAATGAATCGAGCTGCACAACTGAGACCAAACTCTGGAGCCACGAAATTTGATTACAAGTTGCTTATGAGGAACGATATAAAAAACCTCCTGGAAATCTACAAATTCGGAATCAGTTTGAGATTCCCTGTCGATAGCACTCGTTATTTCATATGGATAGAGAGCAAGTTATGTTTCACCAGATATTTTTCGAATCCGTGTTGGCTATGTGTTAACAGCTCGTTTCACAATGTGCCAACACAGTTGTTGTTGTTGTTGTGGTCTTCAGTCCTGAGACTGGTTTGATGCAGCTCTCCATGCTACTCTATCCTGTGCAAGCTTCTTCATCTCCCAGTACCTACTGCAACCTACATCCTTCTGAATCTGCTTAGTGTATTCATCTCTTGGTCTCCCCCTATGATTTTTACCCTCCACGCTGCCCTCCAATACTAAATTGGTGATCCCTTGATGCCTCAGAACATGTCCTACCAACCGATCCCTTCTTCTGGTCAAGTTGTGCCACAAACTTCTCTTCTCCCCAGTCCTATTCAATACTTCCCCATTAGTTATGTGATCTACCCATCTAATCTTCAGCATTCTTCTGTAGCACCACATTTCAAAAGCTTCTATTCTCTTCTTGTCCAAACTATTTACCGTCCATGTTTCACTTCCATACATGGCTACACTCCATACAAATACTTTCAGAAATGACTTCCTGACACTTAAATCTATACTCGATGTTAACAAATTTCTCTTCTTCAGAAACGCTTTCCTTGCCATTGCCAGTCTACATTTTATATCCTCTCTACTTCGTCCATCATCAGTTTTTTTGCTCCCCAAATAGCAAAACTCCTTTACTACTTTAAGTGTCTCATTTTCTAATCTAATACCCTCAGCATCACCCGACTTAATTCGACTACAATCCATTATCCTCTTTTTGCTTTTGTTGATGTTCATCTTATATCCTCCCTTCAAGACACCATCCATTCCGTTCAACTGCTCTTCCAAGTCCTTTGCTGTCTCTGACAGAATTACAATGTCATCGGCGAACCTCAAAGTTTTTATTTCTTCTCCATGGATTTTAATACCTACTCCAAATTTTTCTTTTGTTTCCTTTACTGCTTGCTCAATATACAGATTGAATACTATCGGGGAGAGGCTACAACCCTGTCTTATTCCCTTCCCAACCACTGCTTCCCTTTCATGTCCCTCAACTCTTATAACTGCCGTCTGGTTTCTGTACAAGTTGTAAATAGCCTTTCGCTCCCTGTATTTTACCCCTGCCACCTTTAGAATTTGAAAGAGAGTATTCCAGTCAACATTATCAAAAGCTTTCTCTAAGTCTACAAATGCTAGAAACGTAGGTTTGCCTTTCCTTAATCTTTCTTCTAAGATAAGTCGTAAGGTCAGTATTGCCTCACGTGTTCCAGTATTTCTACGGAATCCAAACTGATCTTTCCCGAGGTCGGCTTCTACTAGTTTTTCCATTCGTCTGTAAAGAATTCATGTTAGTACTTTGCAGCTGTGGCTTATTAAACTGATTGTTCGGTAATTTTCACATCTGTCAACACCTGCTTTCTTTGGGATTGGAATTATTATATTCTTCTTGAAGTCTGAGGGTATTTCGCCTGTTTCATACATCTTGCTCACCAGGTGGTAGAGTTTTGTCAGGACTGGCTCTCCCAAGGCCGTCAGTAGTTCCAATGGAATGTTGTCTACTCCGGGGGCCTTGTTTCGACTCAGGTCTTTAAGTGCTCTGTCAAACTCTTCACGCAGTATCGTATCTCCCATTTCATCTTCATCTACACCCTCTTCCATTTCCATAATATTGTCCTCAAGTGCATCGCTCTTGTATAGACCCTCTATATACTCCTTCCACCTTTCTGCTTTCCCTTCTTTGCTTAGAACTGGGCTTCCATCTGAGCTCTTGATGTTCATACATGTGGTTCTCTTATCTCCAAAGGTCTCTTTAATTTTCCTGTAGGCAGTATCTATCTTACCCCTAGTGAGATAAGCCTCTACATCCTTACATTTGTCCTCTAGCCATGTCTGCTTAGCCATTTTGCACTTCCTGTCGATCTCATTTTTGAGACGTTTGTATTCCTTTTTGCCTGCTTCATTTACTGCATTTTTATATTTTCTCCCTTCATCAATTAAATTCAATATTTCTTCTGTTACCCAAGGATTTCTACTAGCCCTCGTCTTTTTACCTAGTTGATCCTCTGCTGCCTTCACTACTTCATCCCTCAAAGCTACCCATTCTTCTTCTACTGTATTTCTTTCCCCCATTCCTGTCAATTGTTCCCTTAGGCTCTCCCTGAAACTCTGTACAACCTCTGGTTCTTTCAGTTTATACAGGTCCCATCTCCTTAAATTCCTACCTTTTTGCAGTTTCTTCAGTTTTAATCTACAGGTTATAACCAATAGATTGATGATGATGATGATGTTTGGTTTGTGGGGCGCTCAACTGCGTGGTTATCAGCGCCCGTACAATTACCCAATCTTTGCTCAGTCCAATTTCGCCACTTTCCTGGATGATGATGAAATGATGAGGACAACACAAACACCCAGTCATCTCGAGGCAGGTGAAAATCCCTGACCCCGCCGGGAATCGAACCCGGGACCCCGTGCTCGGGAAGCGAGAACGCTACCGCGAGACCACGAGCGGCGGACAAACCAATAGATTGTGGTCAGAGTCCACATCTGCCCCTGGAAATGTCTTACAATTTAAAACCTGGTTTCTAAATCTCTGTCTTACCATTATATAATCTATCTGATACCTTTTAGTATCTCCAGGGTTCTTCCATGTATACAACCTTCTATCATGACACAGTATATGTTTCAAAATCACACATCGACGTCATTCATTAGGTCTATAATTTAGCTTTTTATCTCTATTTCCTTTCTTGAGTATTGGCATGACCTATACAACTTTCCATTCTTCAAGAACGGATGTTTCGTCGAGCAAGAGGTAGCATATGGATCTAAGTATTGAGCTAATTCACGTTTCCCACACCTCGGAAAGGATTTTCTGTGTTAATTAGGCTGGAAAGTACGACGGCGCCGGCCAGGAGAGAACGTGCTGGCCTTTTGTGAGAATGCACTTTGTTTGGGTGGTGCCTGAAAGAAGAAATTGACAGTAGCGCTCAAAGTAGACTCCGCCACAACCGTAAAGTAGCTTTAGGAATCTGAGAGTGGGTGCAGTTGTATCTGCACGTGTACTGATCGCCTTATCAACAGAATGTTGAATTCAAATCTTTACTTTAACAGTTTCTTTGTTGATGTCACATTTAAGTCCCGTCCTGTCTGCACAAAACAGCCAATTCCCGCACTGCTATCGTCCCATGACACATTGACCTGATGACCAAATCCGCTTCAGATTGTCTCGTTTGTGTAACTCTTTTTAGTGCATGCATAGTATAGAGTGCCTGTATTGGTCATGGGGACACAAGACAGGGACCTATAACTGACTAACATGTAGACAAACTTCGATCTGAGCTTCTCCATCAACATGTGCGGAGCACTATAATCATTCTACCATACACAGCGTGGCAGTTTGGAATTTAATCAGTTAATCAGTAACCGTAGCCACACATCTGCTCCACGAGCAAGGCAAACGTAGGCTTTGAAATTATTTTCATTGCCATGATCTGAACCAGAGCCACCGTATAAACTCGCTTTACGACTTTTTAAGTGCTACTACAAAACTTAATTTCATTACGTAAATAACACCGATTCAGTAGCGCAGCAGCACTGAGGATTGTTCTGCGTCTGCCAGCAAACGTCTCTCAGTGAATCTTTGGTGCAGTTATTTGCGTAATTTGTTTTGCGCCCCACAGACACGAGCAGGACATAGCACGACGCCACGGAAGCTGCCAGGAGGGAGAGAAGAAACATTTCACTGCATGTAAAAGCCGATGTGATATTAATGGGAGCCACTGCTGAGCGGTGTTTTCTGCTAACTTCCTTTTCTTCTAGACCAGCCAGTTATTTCCAGTGCCTCGGACCGTACGCCCAATTTAAATGGCTTGTTTGCACGAAGGTATCCTACCGAAAGCTCATTACGACGTGTCGTAGTAAGCTGTTACATTTACCTCTTTCATGAAATAAGCACTAACATGCCCTCCCGGTTAGCCATGCGGTCTAACGCACTGCTTTTCGAGCTGGAAGGCGTTGCGGTCCCTGGCTCGAATCCTCCGGGCGCATTAGAGTCGACGTCTGGTGTGCCGGCTAGTCTATGGATGGTTTTTAAGGCGGTTTTCCATCTGCCTTGTCGAATACGAGCTGGTTCATCTTATTCCGCCTCAGTTACACTATGTCGGCGATTGGTACGCCAACACTGTTCCCAAGTACGCGTACACCATAATTACTCTACCACGCAAACATTTTGGGTTACCCTCGGCTGGTGTGAGACGTTCCCAGGGGGTCCACTGGGGGCCGAACCGCACAATAACCCTGGGTTCTGTGTGGGGCTTCTAGGTGCCCAGTTAAATACAGTACAATACAATACAAGTACTAAGATCATCTTTATGAACAGGATATGATAACTAATTAGCATTAAATCCACTTTAGCCCTTTGTGGCGATAAGTCTCCATCCACGGCTACATATGTAGTCAGCTGGCCGCATTACAGTAAATAGCAGAGGTTCCATCGTACCAAGGTTATCGATTTTCTTTTCTATTCTATTCTATTCGCGTTACGAGCGAGGGGAAAATGAATCTCTACTCCCCCTATGTTCGCATATCTTACTGCCATGATCACACCGTAAAATATATAGAGAGATTATAAGTAAACTTTCGCTACTTGAGAGGGCCTCCAATGAAAAACGAGTGACTGCAGGACAATGAAATCTTGTGGAAACATTTATAAGTACTTTCGGAAGAAAAATAACGAATAAACCATTGAGAAAAACACATTTTAATTTACGCATGATAGGGTTCAAATCCGGTGACCTTAGTGGTTACGCATTTTGGCACCATAGGCAAATGATTCGGTTTTCTTCAAATGTCTTACAGAGTAACCGGGTAACATCACGAGTAATGTGAGGTGCAGCTCCGGTATGCATCAAATCAGTTGAGCCCAAAGCATTTCCCTACCGCAGGTCAGGGATCGCATGTGCCGTTCACAGTGCACGTCCTTGGTCCTTGGGATGTCCAGGTTCCTCAAATAAAAATATGCCAATCATGAACTGTGCCGCGAAGCCACACCGCACAGTGACGCGTTCACGCTGCAGGGGAACTTCATGAAGGCTCGTTGGCGTTGACGATTCCCAAATCCGACAATAATGAGTGTTCATAGGGAACATAAAGTTTCCTTCATCGCCGCACAATATGTTCCAAAACCACGTCGTCAATTTCAACCCTTTCTAGAACCCTCAGAGCAACTTCTACTCGAAATTCTGCGTCACGCAGCAAAAGTTGGTGAGTAATTCGAAGTTTGTGCGGGTACTCTTACACAATTGTTAGCAGCTCGTTTCGAACAGTGGACCATGGAATTCTCAGCTGTCGTTACACAACTCCTACAGTGCCTGAAGAACGCATATTGCGCGCGGCATTCTCTGCTATGGCAACAGTAATTTCTTTTAACAATTTGTCATGCAATTGGCCTCAGACCTCTTGTAGAAGCAAGCCCAATCACTGCCCGATCGTTTGAAGTGCGTAACCACCAAGTTCACCAGATTTATACCATCGCACGTAGACAATAAAATGTGTTTCTTTCAATGGTTTACTCGTTATTTCTCTTCCGCACGTCCTTAAAAATGTTTCCACAAAGTTTTATTTTCCTACGATCACTGGTTTTTCATGTGGAACCTCTCATAGATAAAAGTTTAATAATAACCACCATGTATGTTGGTGGCATCGTAATGGCCGCACAGCTTCCTTAGAATACAGATTTTCTAAAGTTACGCAAACGATTTCCCCGAGAACTATGTCATCTTGCTTTCAAAGATTCCCATTTAAGTTCCCCGAGGTTCCTGTTCTATAATAGCTTCTCTCACAAATGTCTGTCGTCAGTTATTGCTGATGGAAGGAACGAAGGAAGATGGTGGTTCAATGTTAAATTCATTAGAGACCGCATTGACAATAACCAGATCACATACCTGCGTCATACCTTTTTTTTGTAATTCAGGAAACCTGTGGTTGTAATATGTTATTGCAATTTATCGATTCGTCCATTACACACATGTGCGTTAATACCAGGGCTATACTACATGGCAGAGAAAGAAGGAGGTGGTGACTATGTCAGACAACTGTGTGAGGCTGTATACTTAGGCGGCTTTGTGGAATTCTCACTTTACGGTAGAGGACACCATGTGACCGGCTACGTAGTCATGAATGTCAGTTTTGTCGAATCGGATTTGCGATTACTACCTCACAAACGAAAATAATGCAGCTCACTTCAGTAATGAACAGAACTAAAATTATTTTAAACACTCTGAGGTAGAATCTGCAATTGTGCGTTTTTCGTGTTTTGGGAAGAAACATTAGGCTGATCATAAATAATACAGACGCTTAGGTTTCTTAAAGATAGGCCTGCTAGTGGTTCGATCGTATCGGTATATAGTACCTTTGTCGTCCGAGAAATACCGGGTGATCAAAAAGTCAGTATAAATTTGAAAACTGAATAAATCACGGAGTAATGTAGATAGAGAGGTACAAATTGACACACATGCTTGGAATGATATGGGGTTTTAATAGAACCGAAAAAAGACTAAAGTTCAAAAATGTCCGATAGATGACGCTTCATCTGATCAGAATAGAATAATTAGCATAACAAAGTAAGACAAAGCAAAGATGATGTTCTTTACAGGAAATGCTCAATATGTCCACCATCATTCCTCAACAATAGCTGTAGTCGAGGAATAATGTTGTGAACAGCACTGTAAAGCACGTCCGCAGTTATGGTGAGGCATTGAGGTCGGATGTTGTCTAGAGATGTCGGTCGATCACGATACATTTGCCACTTCAGGTGACCCCAAAGCCAATAATCGCACGGACTGAGGTCTGGGGACCTGGGAGGCCAAGCATGACGAAAGTGGCGGCTGAGCACACGATCATCACCAAACGACGCGCGCAAGAGATCTTTCACGTGTCTAGCAATATGGGGTGGTTGTAACAAAACCCCATGTCATTCCGAGCATGAGTGTCAATTTTTACCTCTCTATCTACATTATTCCGTGGTTTATTAAGTTTTCAAATTTATATTGACTTTTTGATCACCCGGTATAATGCACGAGTCCACTGCGTACTCGGTAACTTTTTCCACAGAAATTTCGATACTGATTAGAGTTACATGTATACTGCTATTGTGACAACAGATTTTTTGAAGTATATTCTATTAATTTCATTTTGGCAGTTGTGAAATCAAAGTTTTCTTTGGTTGCTACTCTATGAGACGCTCAAGCTTTTATAACAAACAAACATTCCTGTGCGACCATTTGCGAAATAGATGTATAATTTATTTTCGATAGTACACGAGTTTTAAAAATAGCAGCATGGAGCTTGGAGCTCGTTCTTAAAGCAGTACTCTTTTAAGGATTTTAAATGATCAGTAATACTACAAATTATCCACTGTATAGTCTTCGCTTTCACTTTACAGTTTATGGGCGATTTCTCTTCTTACGAAGCTAGCGCTGCTTTTAGTACAGCGCACAAGAAGCACCGTCATTGTCTAATAAAAAGTTTACGGCAAAGCAGGAAGTCTGAGGTGCTCATAACACGAAGGACAGCCGGCTAAACGGCCATAACTCTGTTCCTCGTGATTTTCGTTAAGGCGCCGTAGCTACTACACAGGCAGTCACACGCGACGTGTTCGCCGTGCAGTGCCTAGCGGGGCTCCTTCCTGGAGAGGGCGGCGGTAAAATTTCACGGCTGCACGTCGTCTGGTGCAGTATATAAGCACTGTTTACTCAGCGGATGCGGACTGCGCACCCTGCGGTACTCAGAAGCAACAATGCGTCATAAACATGAGGTGGGGCAGAAGCTGCCGCAGTCTGTGTATGTGTGCGCTGCGCTGCAGGACCCGGGGAATGGAGATGCTGCCTACGCAGAATACGCATGCGCACCTGATCCGGAAGGCGTCCCACAGCACACAGCAATAAAGCCGACAAAGACAAACTGTGTGCGCCGACGTTATTTCAACGCCCTAACGATCTGCGAAGAACTACTCGTAAAATTTATTACTATTCTCATAAGGTATTCATTGTCATACATTTTTAGAGTTCTTAGTACGACCAGCTCTGTTTCGTTGCGCATTGGTTGTCACTGTGACAGGAGGTCGTCGTTGACTTGATAAATGAAACCGCCATTGACTGGCTCTGAGCACTATGGGACGTAACATCTGAGGTCATCAGTCCCTTAGACTTGGAACTACTTAAACCTAACTAACCTAAGGACATCACATACATCCATGTCCGAGGCAGGATTCGAACCTGCGACCGTATCAGTAGCGCGGTTCCGGACTGAAGCGCCTAGAACCGCTCGGTCACAGCGGCCGGCTGAAAACGCCATTGAAAACATTTAATCGCTAGCAATCTCCATGCCGTCCATGAGCGTTTGCTACATTCAACACTATACTTGCAGTCGATTTCCCTTTGCAGTACTGAACGAAGAAATTAGTTTTGTGACCCGCATAACGTAGCCAAATTTTTAGATTTTCTTCTCATTTGTTTCATGGTCTCCCCTCGTCCTTTTGGGAACCTCAATGAACTTGCAGTGAAGTATGGAAGGTCAGTGCGCTATTTTCATCCTCGATCGCTAACCGCCCGTGAAATTTACGACTGCTGTTGGTAACAATTAGCGGTTCGGGCCATTATGATAGTGTCAGTATAGGGTGTAAAACAGGAGGTTCTGTATTTATTTCATATGTGACACATAATTAGCGACCTTGTAGTTGTAATTAACTGGTGTATAAAATATAAATTATGAATTCCTATGCAGTAGTAAAATTTACGATGGTCTAGTAGCAATTTAACATTCTCTCTTCTTTAGTGTCCTCCGCTTAAGTTCTTCGTAAGTTCCGAATTTCAGCTTCATTTTGACGTTCATTCGAGGTAGACTACATTATCAATGTTCATGCAGCGCATAAAAAGACTCTCCAGCAATAACTTTTGAGTAGTTTTACGTGTTTTGAGACACTCGTCTTGATTAAACAGCAGAGTTTTCATCTATAAGGGGTGTTTAATACCAAACGAGCCGGAGGCATAATAACGGGAACCGTTACCTGTATGTTAAAACTGTTGACCCTGGCTGTTGAGACCCTTGTCCCACTGTGACACAAGGTGGTGAATGGGTGTCTCATAAAATTCCCGGGGCTGCGATGTTAACCAGTTCCGCAAGTACAGCTGGACATCGTCGTCCGAGGTGAATCGTTTGCCACTCAGGGCTTTTTTAAGGGGACCAAAAATTCATTCCTTCTGGTTCACTTCCTGCAGCACGGGACAACAGTGAATATGCAGCGTTACTCGCAATCCTTGACCACCATTTGCCAAGCGATCAAATGGAAACGACCAGGCAACCTCACCCATCGGGTCATTCTGCTCCACGACGATGCGAAGCCTCATACGGCCAACACAGTCGCGGAACTCCTGCAGAAGTTCAAATTGGGGTTTCTCAGCCACCCTCTGTACAGTCCGGACCTCTCTCCCTGTGATTACGCCGTTTTTGGTCCTCTTAAAAAGGCTCTGAGGGACAAACGATTCACCTCGGACGACGACGTCCAGCTGTACGTGCGGAACTGGTTAACATCACAAAAAATGGCTCTGAGCACTATGGGACTTAACTTCTGAGGTAATCAGTCCCTAGAACTTAGAACTACTTAAACCTAACTAACCTAAGGACATCACACACATCTATGCCCGAGGCAGGATTCGAACCTGCGACCGTAGCGGTCACGCGGTTCCAGACTGTAGCGCCTAGAACCGCACGGCCACACCGGCCGGCTTAACATCACAGCCCTGGAAATTTTATGAGGCAGCCATTCACCGCCTTGTGTCACAGTGGAACAAGTGTCTCAACAGCCAGGGTCAATACTTCTAACATACTGGTACTGGTTCCTGTGGCTGTGCCACCTGCTCGTTTATTTTTGAACGCCTCTTATATCTCAAGCTAATCCCCACTGCTTTAAAAGTAAAATAGCGGTATCAGAATAGAAAACAAAATTAACGGAGTGGTTAGATTGCTTTTCCTTTATTCCTACCAACATATTTGATTTTTTGCTTGGATCTATTCTCAGTCAACATGATCACGTTACGTGATATACAGGACTGGAAAAGAAGATCGCAACGCCAAGAAGAAACTGTGCAACATACACTCCTGGAAATTGAAATAAGAACACCGTGAATTCATTGTCCCAGGAAGGGGAAACTTTATTGACACATTCCTGGGGTCAGATACATCACATGATCACACTGACAGAACCACAGGCACATAGACACAGGCAACAGAGCATGCACAATGTCGGCACTAGTACAGTGTATATCCACCTTTCGCAGCAATGCAGGCTGCTATTCTCCCATGGAGACGATCGTAGAGATGCTGGATGCAGTCCTGTGGAACGGCTTGCCATGCCATTTCCACCTGGCGCCTCAGTTGGACCAGCGTTCGTGCTGGACGTGCAGACCGCGTGAGACGACGCTTCATCCAGTCCCAAACATGCTCAATGGGGGACAGATCCGGAGATCTTGCTGGCCAGGGTAGTTGACTTACACCTTCTAGAGCACGTTGGGTGGCACGGGATACATGCGGACGTGCATTGTCCTGTTGGAACAGCAACTTCCCTTGCCGGTCTAGGAATGGTAGAATGATGGGTTCGATGACGGTTTGGATGTACCGTGCACTATTCAGTGTCCCCTCGACGATCACCAGTGGTGTACGGCCAGTGTAGGAGATCGCTCCCCACACCATGATGCCGGGTGTTGGCCCTGTGTGCCTCGGTCGTATGGAGTCCTGATTGTGGCGCTCACCTGCACGGAGCCAAACACGCATACGACCATCATTGGCACCAAGGCAGAAGTGACTCTCATCGCTGAAGACGACACGTCTCCATTCGTCCCTCCATTCACGCCTGTCGCGACACCACTGGAGGCGGGCTGCACGATGTTGGGGCGTGAGCGGAAGACGGCCTAACGGCGTGCGGGACCGTAGCCCAGCTTCATGGAGACGGTTGCGAATGGTCCTCGCCGATACCCCAGGAGCAACAGTGTCCCTAATTTGCTGGGAAGTGGCGGTGCGGTCCCCTACGGCACTGCGTAGGATCCTACGGTCTTGGCGTGCATCCGTGCGTCGCTGCGGTCCGGTCCCAGGTCGACGGGCACGTGCACCTTCCGCCGACCACTGGCGACAACATCGATGTACTGTGGAGACCTCACGCCCCACGTGTTGAGCAATTCGGCGGTACGTCCACCCGGCCTCCCGCATGCCCACTATACGCCCTCGCTCAAAGTCCGTCAACTGCACATACGGTTCACGTCCACGCTGTCGCGGCATGCTACCAGTGTTAAAGACTGCGATGGAGCTCCGTATGCCACGGCAAACTGGCTGACACTGACGGCGGCGGTGCACAAATGCTGCGCAGCTAGCGCCATTCGACGGCCAACACCGCGGTTCCTGGTGTGTCCGCTGTGCCGTGCGTGTGATCATTGCTTGTACAGCCCTCTCGCAGTGTCCGGAGCAAGTATGGTGGGTCTGACACACCGGTGTCAATGTGTTCTTTTTTCCATTTCCAGGAGTGTATATGGAAGTCGGTATTTATGTTTGTACATCTGAAAGATGGTGTCAATTCAGACCTCGCACTAGTCGCACAAGAGCGGCGCTAGTTGCATCGTGCCGGCCGCTGTGGTCGAGTTGTTCTTGGCCCTTCAGTGCGGACCAGCGCTTCTGCTACGGTAGCAGGTTCGTATCCTGCCTCCGGAATGGATGTGTGTGATGTCTTTAGGTTAGTTAGGTTTAAGTAGTTCTAAGTCTAGGGGTTTGATGCCCTCAGATGTTAAGTCCCATATCGCTTAGGGCCATTTGAACCATTTTTAAGGTAGTTGCATCAGTATGGCGACGCAGATCATGTTCGCTTTAAACACACCCTGTAATGGTTGTGAGCGTTGGTTACCTTTGAGATTAGATGTGCTGACCTGAATACCTTTAAGGTGACAAGGACGCCATTATCAACACTTCACTGAGTTTGAAAGAGGCCAGTTGGGTAACAGGGCTACGAGAAGCTGCGATATTCCAAAAAGCCTTGGTAGGAATGTACACAGTGTATGTGACTGCTGCCAGCAGTGGCCATGATAATGTACAGTTGCAAGAAGACTGGTCTCGAGATGACCACGTGCTGCTACCGAGAGGGGAGACATGGTGTTCGGGTTATGGCAATCGCGCATGGTACTGCATCTGCAGGGGCAAATTTAGCAGCGTTTGGCACCACAATGACACAAAGAACTGTTACAAATTTGTTACTTCAAGTACAGCTCCGAACTAGACGCCCTCTGTCGTGCGTTTCACTGACACCTATACCACTGCCACATACTACTTCATTGGTGTCAAACGAGAGCTCATTGGAGGGCTGGGCGGAGGTCTGTTCTGTTTTCCGATGAAAGGTGGTTGTGCCTCGATGCCAGTGAAGGCCGTGTGTTGATTAGAGGAAGGCCAGTTGAGGGCCTGAAACAAACTTGTCTACGTGCTACATGCACTGGACCTACACGTGGGGTGCGATTTCCTATGATGCCAGGAGCGCTCTAGTGGTTATCTCACGCAACGTGGCTGCAAATTTGTACGTGAGTCTGGTCACTCACTCTGTTGTCCTAGGCGCTACATCCTCGAACCGTGCGACCTCGCACTAGTCGCAATATATATAAATGACCTAGTAGATAGTGTCGGAAGTTCCATGCGGCTTTTCGCGGATGATGCTGTAGTATACAGAGAAGTTGCAGCGTTAGAAAATTGTAGCGAAATGCAGGAAGATCTGCAGCGGATAGGCACTTGGTGCAGGGAGTGGCAACTGACCCTTAACATAGACAAATGTAATGTATTGCGAATACATAGAAAGAAGGATCCTTTATTGCATGATTATATGATAGCGGAACAAACACTGGTAGCAGTTACTTCTGTAAAATATCTGGGAGTATGCGTGCGGAACGATATGAAGTGGAATGATCATATAAAATTAATTGTTGGTAAGGCGGGTACCAGGTTGAGATTCATTGGGAGAGTCCTTAGAAAATGTAGTCCATCAACAAAGGAGGTGGCTTACAAAACACTCGTTCGACCTATACTTGAGTATTGCTCATCAGTGTGGGATCCGTACCAGATCGGGTTGACGGAGGAGATAGAGAAGATTCAAAGAAGAGCGGCGCGTTTCGTCACAGGGTTATTTGGTAACCGTGATAGCGTTACGGAGATGTTTAACAAACTCAAGTGGCAGACTCTGCAAGAGAGGCGCTCTGCATCGCGGTGTAGCTTGCTCGCCAGGTTTCGAGAGGGTGCGTTTCTGGATGAGGTATCGAATATATTGCTTCCCCCTACTTATACCTCCCGAGGAGATCACGAATGTAAAATTAGAGAGATTAGAGCGCGCACAGAGGCTTTCAGACAGTCGTTCTTCCCGCGAACCATACGCGACTGGAACAGGAAAGGGAGGTAATGACAGTGGCACGTAAAGTGCCCTCCGCCACACACCGTTGGGTGGCTTGCGGAGTATAAATGTAGATGTAGATGTAGATGTAGTCGCATAAGAGTGGCGCTAGTTGCGTCGTGCTGGCCACTGTGACAGAGCGGTTCTGGGCGCTTCAGTCCGGAACCGCGCTGCTGCTACGGTCGCAATTTCGAATCCTGCCTCGGGCATGGATGTGTGTGATGTCCTTAGGTTAATTAGGTTTAAGTGGTTCTAAGTTCTAGGGGACTGATGACCTCAGATGTTAAGTGCCATAGTACTCAGAGCCATTTGAACCATTTTTGTTGGCTTGACCTGCTCGATTACCAGATCTGTGTCCAATCGTGCACATGTAGGACATCATTGGACGACAACTCCAGCGTCATCCACAACCACCACTAACCGCCCGCGTACTGACCGACCAAGTGCAACAGTCATGGAACTCTATCCCACAAACTGATAACCGGCACATGGACAACACAATGAACGCACGTTTGCGTGTTTGCACTCAATATTCTGGCTGTCGCTCCGATTATTAATGTACCAGTATTTCACATTTCCAATGGTTTATCTTGCGCTTACAATGACCTGTCATATTGCAATGTTAATTATTTAGGTATGTTACCTATACAAATATATTCCCGAAAATTAATCACCGTACATTAATTATTTTTTGGTGTTGCGATTTTTTCTCCTGTCACGCTATAGCTCCACTGCCGACAGCTGAACAGTTAATCTCGAAATGCGAACTATCTGTCTGGGCTGTTGCATCAGTGAAATAATTTTTGTAACTGTTCTCGACCTTGCTTCAACACACAAGCTCAGGTTAAAGAATGTCAACTGTCACACAACTGCAGCAACGTTCCGATTAACATTGCTTTGTGTCACGTCGCCATTAATGTCAGCAAAGAAAAATGTCATGGAACACAGTTCAAAGATATCACCCAGAATCGAACACTCCAGTTTCTCTGGAAAAAATACATTTTAATACTGTTTTAGTAAAACTGGCTTTTTTGCGGACAAAGCTTCTTTCAGTCAACTATTAGTTTCCAGATGTAAGACAGAACTGCCATCGAAATAACACCAGCTTGAGCTAAACGTCGCACACTTGGCTTTGAGAGTCTCAGCAGACTATCAGTTAAGCTGTTACCATTAAATCTGACGCGTCTGGCTACGAAGTTCGACACGGCCAATACCACTCCTAGTCCACGGCATTCTCTACTTACCTATTTACCTTCCCCCCCACCCCTCCCTCTACTCAAAGTTCACGACAAATTCGTCAGTTTCGCCACTTTATAGGAACTCCAGGGCTTTTAACTTTCTTTAACTCTTAGGCTTATTGGCAAATTCGGCGCTGTAGCTGCAAAATGCTTCGCTTCTTGCTTGCCCATGGATGCACTGGTTGGTACAGCCCTCTCCTTAGCTATAGAGAACGTTACACTCAAGACCAAACTCGCTCATCTTGAGAGGCCCCAACATCAGGCTGGGCGGTCTGCTCTCAATTTTAATTCATTTCTTTGTTGTAATATGCTAATTTGGAAACCAACTGGATCGTCCTAGTGATATTAAACTGATTCGTGGGGATAGATGAGTGGTTGTCTGATCCATCCGCAGTTTTATTTAATATCTTCCTTCCAATTTGTTTTAGTTTAAAGCGGATACTGTGCACTTTTTAGCATGTTACGCTCCTCTGTCTGAGCTGCAGCACAAGTGAGAGGGGAGAACTGTTCGCGAAAGGGAGGTTCCTAACGTGGCAGGGTTTCGCCTGGCTACACTCAGGACCAGCGGCCGAGCGCTGCATTAGCAGCCACCGGAAAGACGTTGTCAGTGGGGCACCCCGGTTGTACATTGACATCTGCATGTACACAGATACTCCCAAACCATCGCAGCGGAAGGTATCCTATAGCACTAATGGTCATTTCCTGTCCTGTTCCACTCGCAAACAGAGCCAGGGAAAAACGGCTGTCTGTAACCTCTGTACGAGCCCTAATTTCTCCTATTCTGTCTTAGTGGTCCTTGTGCGCGATGTACACTGGCGACAGTAGAGTTGTTTGGCAGTCAGCTTCCAATGCCGGTTCTCTAAATTTTCTCAATATTTCTCGGAAAGAACGTCGCCTTCCCTCCAGGGAGCCGGCCGGGGTAGCCGAGCGGTTCTAGGCGCTACAGTCTGGAAACGCGCTACCGCTACGGTCGCAGGTTCGAATCCTGCCTCGGGCATGGATGTGTGTGATATCCTTAGGTTAGGTTAAAGTAGTTCTAAGTTCTAGGGGACTGATGACCTCAGCAGTTAAGTCCCATAGTGCTCAGAGCCAATTGAACCATTTTAAACCCTCCAAGGATTCCGATATTTTAAGTGCCCGAAGCATCTCTGTAATACTTAGGCGTTGTTAGAACTTACCGGCAACAAAGCTAGCAGCCAGCTTATAAATTGTTTCGGTTTATTACTTCAGTCCGACTTGGTACTGATCCCAAACACTAGAGCAGTAAAAAAATGTTCAAATGTGTGTGAAATCTTATGGGACTTAACTGCTAAGGTCATCAGTCCCTAAGCTTACATACTACTTAACCTAAATTATTCTAAGGACAAACACATACACCTATGTCCGAGGGAGGACTCGAACCTCCGCCGGGACCAGCCGCACAGTCCATGACTGCAGCGCCTAGACCGCTCGGCTAATACCGCGCGGCACTAGAGCAGTACTCAAGAATAGATCGCACCAGCGTCCTATAGGTTGGCACCTTTACAGGTGAACCAGTATTTCCTAAAATTCTCCCAATAAATCGAAGTCGACGATTCACCTTCCCTGCTACAGTTCTCGCATGCTCGTTTCACCTCATATCGCTTTGCAGCCTTATGCCCAGATACTTAAAAGACGACTGTGTCAAGCAGAACACTAGC
The DNA here is from genome assembly GCF_023864275.1 of Schistocerca cancellata. NCBI lineage: Eukaryota > Metazoa > Arthropoda > Insecta > Orthoptera > Acrididae > Schistocerca > Schistocerca cancellata. Next base: position 600,763,628 of record NC_064631.1, on the reverse strand, counting down.
ATTACTGTATCCGAACATTACACGTTGGATCTTTCTACGGATCCGCATTAACTTACATTTTTCCACATTTAGAATGCAGAGTCCTTGAACATATTCTCACTTCGAATACAATAAACTTTCTTGAGATGGGAGAGTAGACAAGACTAATGGCCTTGGGCAAGGGACTGTCTCAAGAAATGTAGAGGTGGTCAATGCTTGCGTTATGGCCAGACCGTATATTGTTTCTCAGAGGATGCCCTCCGTCTGCAGAAAACACAAACACGAAACCATTTTCTCGCTAAAAGAATGATTTCCTGGAATACTGGCTGATTTTAATTTTTTCACTGAGATAGCATCTTTCTCAGTAGCATGAGAAGGAAACTAAAACATTACTTGAAGAATCTCATCTCTTTTTATGTATAAATTATTTCAAACTAATTTTCTTGCACGAATGTGCGCTCTGTTATTGAACACATATTTTAAGTTGTCTATGATAAAATGTAATAAAACGTGTATGTACTGAAAATTCAGATCAACTATATCACAGAAATTAGCCTGCGGCTGAAACGAACCGGAGGAACTTCATTTTCATGTGTGCATTTGTGCATTAAAAAAAAAGGAAAAATCAAACTGAATTTTTCCCAATTCGATAAAGATAGAACTAAGCATTTGTATTTTGTGAATCTCTGTAGTACATATAGTTTTGATTTATAATAAATTATCTTAAAAACGTGTTATATTCTTATCATTTATAACTTATAGTTCTCCCCGCAAAGCTATACATGAATTATGGTTTTCATAATATTTGTGTCAGGAAAACTAGCTGGAACCAAGAGCTCAGCAGATCATGGCAAAGAGAAACGATGTGCCGCATGCAATTCGCTTTCAGCCATTGAGTTTATTCTGCTATAAGCAAAGAAAGCTCCTGAGTTTATTTGCGAATCATTTAACAATCACTGTTAATTGACTGTGAGCAAGCGCAATTTACGTATGATCTGGCCATTGTCTTCGAACTGTGAATCTGCTGCTCTAGATTCTGTCAGATACAGGCCTCACAGAAGTAATGGTGGTGTTAAACTACTATGGCTCGCAAATGGAAAAAATCTGCAGGAACCAATTTTCTTCTAATATCATTACATTCTTTTTAGACGCGTATGAGCTGCAGTAGGAAGACTCCACGCCACCATCAACCTTTGCTCCATTGCTCAATGATAAAGAAATTAAATTCATCTGACAAATTGATTTTTTACTCATTTTGCTACTCTATTCAAATACTAGATCAAAACGCGTCAAGATGCCATCTTTGGGATAAGCTTTGTTGTCTGCTTTACGAGGACATGAAGTTCCACTCTGCCAAAGAGTCTGGGAAAAGATTTGAGCTCTCATTTCTTTGTGTGTGGGAATGTTGACCATTGGTTCATAAAGAAAATTTCCATGGGTGAGAGATGTAACTTACTATTGGACAGTAACTTTGGAGGTAGTCCTCTGATTGGTGGAGGAAGGTGTACGACCTTATAATACCGAACTCTGGAGCAGAGAAGTCTTGGATAGATTACTTGGTTGGCACTCTTGGAGTGAAGTTGTCTCGAATCTTGGCCTTCATTATGCACTCTGCGCGTTCACTCCGAAAGGAGAAAATTTCGCGCTGATGAGCTGCAGAGGCAGAAACACATCAAAGATGACGAATATCAGGCAATCCTGCAATTGGTTTTTCGGGCTCATGTGCCTGTGGCAGCTCATGTCTTCCAGTTGTAGTTTCAGGTACGCAGCTGTTACGATATATGTGTGGAGAGGAGCTTCGAGAACTCGGTGAAGCTTAGGCGCATTTGAACTAATCTGATATCATCGTTCATGTGGCTCACCTGTGACTTATTAGGCAAAGTGTGTTATCTCAAACTATGTGTAACATTCATCATTTGGATTTGCAGCTCCTTGTGTTTACCGTGTTTGCAGTTAAAATGTAGGATGTAAGGTCCGCCAGTTATGCTAAACACCATTTTTTTCGGGTTCCCAATCATGTCTCAGCACCACTGTGCCAACATCAGTGGGTTTCCGTTGTATTTAATCTTTACACTTGGAGTGCATAATTTTCCAGGACCACTTGTGTATTATTTATTACAAAAAAATGGCTCTGAGCACTATGGGTCTTAACTTCTGTGGTCATCAGTCCCCTAGAACTTAGAACTACTTAAACCTAACTAACCTAAGGACATCACACACATCCATGCCCGAGGCTGGTTTCGAACCTGCGACCGTGGCAGCCCCGCGGTTCCGGACTGCGCGCCTAGAACCACTAGACTACCGCGGCCGGCTTATTTATTACAGGTAGCTTGTCATGTTTTCGTGTGGCAAGCACTTTATTTTCAGCATCATGGGGAGATGTTGTGAAGCACACGTAAATATAACACGTATTTTCACAATTAAGGTCGTAAAAGCACTTTGCACTTCACCAAAACACAGTGTAAGTGTGGTTGTTGTGAGTAACATTGTGGTCATATCCGTGCAACGACTTGCACAACTAGCTACTAATTGTAACCCAGCTACGATATATCGTAAGAGGAGGATGGCTCCAAGGTACCTACGGCTTGGCTGCCAGCGATTCTAGCCCGTGGACCGCGTGTGTTGTGTGCTCTTCAGCCAACAGCACCACACGAACCGGGTTTAACAGCGTCAACAGCGGCCGCGAGAGAAGTGACGTGAGGCCTTCACCCCTCCCTGCAGGAAAAACTACCCCTTGGATACAAGGTGCCGATTTGCTATTGCCTTCCAATCACCAACTGCAGCGATTAATCACTCTGGGTCAGCCTGGTGCCAGTGCATGCTCACCGGGCTTAGCTCGGTGAGCATGGCCAACCAATGTAAGTTTATATACGCTGGCACACCTGTTACGCTGCAGGTAGAGTAGCCTACCATAAGTTGGAGACATTGTTAAATATTGGTAACCTTAGGACATAGCAGTAGTGCCCATAGTGGAAGAGTGACAGAACTAACGTTCTTAGAATAAAAAGCTGCAGCAGTAATAATTGTAACAGTATCAAGTAGGACCCCCTAATGTGTTAGATGGTGGGGTGCTTTTGTATCATGTATTTAAAAAAATATCACCAGCGAGAGTCTGACTACCAACTATTTACCAGAGTGACACAGGCAACGGACAGCTGATACGCGTCCTCCTATCAGCCACCTACTAGAGTTACCTTCCGATCACCCACCAGGGTAGCACAGACAATAGATACCGTACAGTCACTACTCGATAACAACCCCTTCAAACAGTCCAATGACATCTCTGGTACGTGACGTAGGTAGCGACCAGATAACCGAAAATTACACAATATAAAGAAAGACCCACACCGTTATGCAGCATTGAACCGCCCCGAAGAAACCGCAGCAAGTCGTTCGAAACGTCAGCACTTTATTTGATTTTGTAGTTTGGTGGGACCCAATATCCAAAATTATTTTATCCACTATAATATTATTCATTCACATACCCATTACCACTACGTTAGTGTTACAGTTATATAGCACTAATTAACTGTATCAGTGTTTGTTATGTAGTATCATCCCATTATGTCGTGAGACTTCATGATATCACATTATCGTATGTTTTTGCTCTCACGTGAACACATACAGAGGACATATACACTCCTGGAAATTGAAATAAGAACACCGTGAATTCATTGTCCCAGGAAGGGGAAACTTTATTGACACATTCCTGGGGTCAGATACATCACATGATCACACTGACAGAACCACAGGCACATAGACACAGGCAACAGAGCATGCACAATGTCGGCACTAGTACAGTGTATATCCACCTTTCGCAGCAATGCAGGCTGCTATTCTCCCATGGAGACGATCGTAGAGATGCTGGATGTAGTCCTGTGGAACGGCTTGCCATGCCATTTCCACCTGGCGCCTCAGTTGGACCAGCGTTCGTGCTGGACGTGCAGACCGCGTGAGACGACGCTTCATCCAGTCCCAAACATGCTCAATGGGGGACAGATCCGGAGATCTTGCTGGCCAGGGTAGTTGACTTACACCTTCTAGAGCACGTTGGGTGGCACGGGATACATGCGGACGTGCATTGTCCTGTTGGAACAGCAACTTCCCTTGCCGGTCTAGGAATGGTAGAACGATGGGTTCGATGACGGTTTGGATGTACCGTGCACTATTCAGTGTCCCCTCGACGATCACCAGTGGTGTACGGCGAGTGTAGGAGATCGCTCCCCACACCATGATGCCGGGTGTTGGCCCTGTGTGCCTCGGTCGTATGCAGTCCTGATTGTGGCGCTCACCTGCACGGCGGCAAACACGCATACGACCATCATTGGCACCAAGGCAGAAGCGACTCTCATCGCTGCAGACGACACGTCTCCATTCGTCCCTCCATTCACGCCTGTCGCGACACCACTGGAGGCGGGCTGCACGATGTTGGGGCGTGAGCGGAAGACGGCCTAACGGTGTGCGGGACCGTAGCCCAGCTTCATGGAGACGGTTGCGAATGGTCCTCGCCGATACCCCAGGAGCAACAGTGTCCCTCATTTGCTGGGAAGTGGCGGTGCGGTCCCCTACGGCACTGCGTAGGATCCTACGGTCTTGGCGTGCATCCGTGCGTCGCTGCGGTCCGGTCCCAGGTCGACGGGCACGTGCACCTTCCGCCGACCACTGGCGACAACATCGATGTACTGTGGAGACCTCACGCCCCATGTGTTGAGCAATTCGGCGGTACGTCCACCCGGCCTTCCGCATGCCCACTATACGCCCTCGCTCAAAGTCCGTCAACTGCACATACGGTTCACGTCCACGCTGTCGCGGCATGCTACCAGTGTTAAAGACTGCGATGGAGCTCCGTATGCCACGGCAAACTGGCTGACACTGACGGCGGCGGTGCACAAATGCTGCGCAGCTAGCGCCATTCGACGGCCAACACCGCGGTTCCTGGTGTGTCCGCTGTGCCGTGCGTGTGATCATTGCTTGTACAGCCCTCTCGCAGTGTCCGGAGCAAGTATGGTGGGTCTGACACACCGGTGTCAATGTGTTCTTTTTTCCATTTCCAGGAGTGTATATTGTAATTCCATTGGACCTCACATGTAATTTACGTATTTAGAAATTCTATCACATTTCATTTTAGGTATTGTAAATACAGAAGTACGCCATAACCCTGTTACTTGGGGCAATTTTGATTTTATTTAAATAATTAATTTTTATTGAAATAATTAGCATTTCCACTCATAAGCCGGCCGCTGTGGCCGAGCGGTTCTAGATGCTTCAGTTTGGAAACGCGCGACCGCTACGGTCGCAGGTTCGAATCCTGCCTCGGGCATGGATGTGTGTGATGTCCTTAGATTAGTTAGGTTTAAGTTCAAAATGGCTCTAAGCACTATGGAACTTAACTTCTGAGGTCATCAGTCCCCTACAACTTACAACTACTTAAACCTAAGGACATCACACACATCCATGCCTGAGGCAGGACTCGAACCTGCGACCGTAGTGGTCCCGCGGTTCCAGACTGTAGCGCCTAGAACCGCTCGGCCACCTCGGCCGGCTGTGTTAGGTTTAAGTACTTCTACGTTCTAGGGGACTGATGACCTCAGATATTAAGTCCCATAGTGCTCAGAGCCATTTGAATCCACTGCATAATAAAATCTTAGTTTTTGAGTTTTACGCTGTGGTCTGATTTTGGGAAAATCCTTCCTTCCTCTAAGGCTGCTGACACAAGTATTGTCTCAGCTTATGTGCAGTTCCTAACGACTTCTGTAAATCCCCTCCAATACTCATCGCTGCTTCAACGACCACGGCGGTCTCCCGTACCGCGAGTAAAGCGTTTCTAGTTTTCCAGATCAGTATTCGAACTGAATAATTAACCCTTTCTACACTACAGACTTATCCGTCTTCTGTAACTGAGGACGCCAAAGTAGCCGATGCTCGCTGCGCAGGAGTAAGTTTCCGTACCGGCCGGATAGATAGAGGAACAGCACTGGAGTGCGGTTTCTCGGCGCTGACCCTCTGCAGGAATTTGATAAATTCCAAACCCCCCTTCTCAGCCTCTCGTGGACAGAGATTGTGTGACATTACGGATGGCCATATACCTAGTTTGACAGGAATGACCTGTGTAACGGTATCAACTTTCAGCCCCACGCTTCCTTTCCTTCCACACTTTCCATAGCAGTGTAGATACAACACTGCACTGTCCAAGCATTCATTGAAATGGAACACATGACACAGATGCTCACCCGACATTGTCCAAGGCGGCCGATAACGACCACCCACACCAATATAGAGCAAGGCTCTTTGGAGATTGTGAGATGGCCAAAAAATGGTTCAAATGGCTCTGAGCACTATGGGTCCCAACATCTTAGGTCATAAATCCCCTAGAACTTAGAACTACTTAAACCTAACTAACCTAAGGACATCACACACACCCATGCCCGAGGCAGGATTCGAACCTGCGACTGTAGCAGTCCGCGGTTCCGGACTGCAGCGCCAGAACCGCACGGCCACCGCGGCCGGCTGAGATTGACCATTTTTTTTTATAGTACGTTGGCTATGGGCTCATTAAGTCTCTCCTGGGAATTTTCTCTTAACTGCCAAGTAGGCTATATATCTTCTGCATCAACACGCTGCCAATCTGTTGCGACACTGACTATTATCGTTTGAAGTAATCTGTTCTGCAAATTACACTCGAGAGTTATCTGATCTAACGTGGATACGATTAATTTACTGTCCCATTACATATAAGAGCGTGTACAGCTCGTGGCAGAAGTCACTGCAGGGTGCATTGTGGCAGCCATCTGGCATAAGGCCGGCACGTAAGCAACGAACGTCTCCACTGCCAAATTGCAAGCCTCATCAAATCCGGAATCGTGGACGACATAGGTCACGTACTTCGTATAATCAGCCTAAAATTAAGCCAAAACAAATCCAAAGAATGCGGCTGGATCGTAAATAGCAAGCGCATATTGTGTGTGACAAACATCTTCGTACAAAAAATCGAAGTGCCTACCCATCCGTGCGCAGCCGTATTTAATCAACTGGGAATGCCTCCAGCTCTTGCTCCGACACACAATCTCTGTCGTTCATATAGATACCGTCTTCCGCCTGGAATACAAACGGCACATATACGCTTGACTGCAGCATCAAGTGCCTTCCTGAGATGCCAAATTTCACTTTCTTACAACAGAAGTCGTACATCTTGTACTTCGTAGCAATATAATGTTATTTATTTCCTAAGTTCATTCTTAAGGTAACTCTAAACAATCACAGTGGTTTAAGGATAGCTTCTTTGATAGTAATGAAACCTCTGTGTGTCCATCTTTTCAGAGATGGTTGCTGCACTCGGTTGTTCGATACAGGATGTCAAATCAGACATCTTTCAACTGTGTAGTTTCCGAACTTATTTTATTTAGCTACCAGTTTCGGCAATTTACTGCGTTATCTTCAGGTCCATGACCGACGAGTAGGATGATATCACCTCGGTTCTGATCAAAAGAGGGGCCAGCATTCGAATGCTGGTATCTGTAGATTTATGCTTGCTATAGCGATTACAGTAACCATCATCTGTCGGCAGATGCCAATCGTGGAGGAAGACTTCCGGGATAAAAGTCACCCCCCTTCTGCCAACGACCTTGTCAAAGAGGGCGGAGGAGCTGACCGAAGTTCAGGGCACTCTCTTGGCTTTATAATGGGAAACTGAGCGGCAGATGGATCAGCAATGATAAACGGCATGAAGATGCGGAAGGCCATGAAAGCCACAAATTTAAGGCACGTAATGTGTATCTATGGAACATGTGGCCTATAACTGAAAAAGTGTAATGGTGTTCTCTCCATTGGTATAACGCACACCCCTTAGTAATCTGAAAATACCCGAACTATCATTCCTTGTCATTACTTGCAGCGCAGTTTTTAATCTTGAATGTAATCTCTGCATAGAATAAAGTTCTTTCCTTGTTCAAATGTGTGTGAATGGCTAAGGGACCAAACCGCTAAGGTCGTCGGTCCCTAGTCTCACACACTACATAAACTAACTTAGACTAACTAACGCTAAGGAGAACACACACACACACACACACACACACACACACACACACACACACACACATATATATATATATATATATATATATATATATATATATATATATATATATATAATTAAAATAATATTGTGAGAGTTATTTTTATTGAAGAATTAAATTTCTTATCGACTTTGTGTTAATTGATAAGTCTTTTGTACGACCGCCGTCTCGCGTAGCACAAGTGAACAAACAACTCCATAATGCACACCGACTAGCAATCTGAAAATCCATGCACTGTCATCTGCAATAAGAAGCCTTTAAGCCAGAATTACTTAAACCTGTCCTTTAACGCAAGCCCGGAATTTCTGTGTCAGTATGGCTGTGGCTACTCCATGCAGGAAATCCGATGGTCTATAGCTTCCGTAAGGGCGAATCTTCAGTCAAACATCACAGAAGCTGCAGAAGAAACATAAAGAGCGATGGCGGACGACCGCGTGGCACTGATGCAGGATTAATCACGAGTAATTTAAACACATAGTGAGTAATACAATAATATAAGTTCTCTTCTTATTTAGGCTACTACCTCTGCCTCGTCGCTTGCACTGTAATTGTAACATTGACAAAACCAGATGCACAGTCTATATGCTACTTCCATTCCGCATTTACTGCTGCAGATGTCACAAGTCCTCATTCAGCAACTGCGAATCCCTCCCCGACATTCTCAGACAGAATTTTATGTTTAACATTCTCCTTGTGAGGTATTCGACGTGAGAGATAAATATCTGTAGTCCGCTGGTTGTTCTTTTTTGATCGCAACTTGTGGATTGATCCTGATATCTAGAAAAAATATGTCTGACTTTCTTACAAGCTCTCCTTTTAAATTTCTGCTTTCCTTTGGGACCCATGTGATCTTAAACGTACAGGATGAGTCCGTGATGATTTTACGGACCTTCGGGGATGATGGACAACTGTAACTGTATCGATTTGAGGTAAGACACACTGGTCCAGAAACGACCGAGTCGAAAGTTATTAGCGAAAATCATTCTGATACCTCTCACTCTGAAATACATGTGCCAGTACAGTTGTTGCTAAGATTGTGCAGTAGGGAATCCTGACGTTCACTTAGGTATAGCGGATCGGATGATAAATCACGTGATGCACATGGTGTACCGAGTACTGACATGAGGAATCGTGGTGTACATTGTCTGTATTGTATTATTGGCGCCTGTGTTTACATGCTGAAGTACTAAAGTCGATCAACACTAACCAAACGGTGCTGCAACTGTCCCGGACCTGCACAAATGGTTTTTGTGTATGGGAAATCAAACAGAAGCAGCAGAGAAGCGGAACTATTGTACAGTGCCAAATATCCGCACAGAAGACATGTGGCTCAGACTATGTTTCCTACACTGTTCCAACGATTAAGTGCAACAGGGCAGTTGGTACCACAGTATAACGACTGAGGAGGACGATGAAATACACTGGTCCCGACTTCGAAGATGCTGTGCCCGTTCGAGGGGAATGAGGCGCCTGCAGTCAGGACTCGATTGATTGCACAGGAATATTTCGAAGAGTACGGTGCGGCGAGTATTAGGTGCAATGCAGCTATAACCGTAGCATCCACAAGAAGTGCTTCCTTCGATTCCTGCTGAATTCGGACCTAGAGTCGTGTTCAACCAACGGCTATTGCAACGTTTAACAATAGATCCTCACTTTCCTCCTATGTACGTTTCGCGGACGAAGCCTGTTTACCAAGGCCGGAGTGCTAAATAGCCGCGACAGTCCAGTTTGTGGCGATGAGAATTCCCACACTACATCTGTGAAGAGCCATCTACACAGATTATCAGTCAACGTGTACGCAGTCACAATCAATATTACGTGTAAGGGGCGTTCAAACAGAAACGAACCGGAGGCATAGTTGCAGAGGTATTGGGTCTGGCTGTTGAGACACTTGTCCCACCGTGACACAAGGCGATGAATGGCTGTCATAAAATTCCCGGGGCTGCGATGTTAACCAGTTCCGCTCGTACAGCCGGACGTCGTCGTCCGAGGCGAATCGTTTGCCCCTCAGAGCCTGTATAAGGGGCGTAGTCAGAAGGAGAGAGGTCCGGACTGTATGGGGGGTGGCTGAGAAATTCCCATTTGAATTTCTGCAGGATTGCCGTGACTATATTGCCCGTATGAGTCTTTGCATTGTCGTGGACCAGAGCCGCGTGGAGTGGCGAGGCGTCATGTCACGTACTGCGTGGCCCCTCTCGCTGGAGGTTCGAGTCCTGCCTCGGACATAGCTGTATGTGTTGTTCTTAGCATAAGTTAGTTTATGTAGTGTGTAAGTCTAGGGACCGATGACCTAAGCAGTTTGGTCCCTTAGGAATTGACACACATTTGAACATTTTTCTTGGAGCAGAATGTCCACACGGGTGACATTGTCTGGTCGTTTTGATTTCATCGCTTGGCGAGCGGTGGTCAAGGTTTACGAGTAACGCTGGGCATTCACTGTTGTCCCGTACTGCAGGAAGTGAATCAAAAGGGGGCCATCTTGGTCAAAGAAGAACGTCAGCATAACCTTTCCTCCACTCGTGTCGATGGCCTTGGCTTTTTTTGGTGGTGGTGACCCTGGATGCTTCCACTGGAGACTTTGTCGTTTTGATTCTGGTTCGATGTGATGACGCCATGACTCATCTCCAGCCACCACTCGTGCCACGAACGCATTGCCTTCCCGAGCATAGCGCTGCAGATGAGGAACACAGTGGGCCATTCGGCATGTTGTCTGGTGTGGTTGAAGACCGTAGGGCACCCATTGGGCACAGACTTTGCGTATGTGTAGTTGTTCCTTCATGATGGAGCGAAAACTTCCGACGCTCAATCCTACCACGGCGGCTATAGTTTTAACTGTCACTCGGCGGTCCTGGGTAATGGGTGCATCCACCAGCTGGACGATGTCATCGGTAATGCGGTGTGGTGCTCCAGACCGTGTATCATCGGCTAACGACATCCGTCCTTCCCTGAAACGCTTGTGCCAAGCGTTGACCCTTGCAAGGGACATGCGGTGTTCGCCGTACACTTGTGACATTCATCGACGAATGTCCGTTCCCCCAACTCCTTCCGCAGTCAGGAAACGAACAACACCTCTTTGCTCTTCTTTTGACTCCTCCATGTCACTGTTTGCAATGCGACTGGCACCGTTGGACGATTGATGCATGCTGCTGCCAGCTCTGTATAGTCACGTTACGTGTACGCGTGCCCTCTAGCGACGGGCTGTGAACTTCCACGCTCTGATCGGAATCACGCCCCCTTACAAACGGCACGACATTACCCTCCTGTCACCGGTTTGTGCTTTCCAGACTCCGGCTCGTTTCTCCCTTCTTACTCGCCTCTTAAATGCGCCGCTGTACACGGTGTTCGTCAGAGACATTCCACCCATGTTCCCGGAACATACGCACTTGTTATTCATCAACATGTCATTCTTAACGGTTCAAAATCTGCAGATGTAGAGGTAATTTCGGGAGTACCGCAAGGAAGCGTGATAGGACCTTTATTGTTTACAATATACATAAATGACTTAGTTGACAACATCGGTAGCTCCGTGAGGCTATTTGCAGATGACACGGTTGTCTACAAGAAAGTAGCAACATCAAAAGACTCGTACGTACTCCAGGAAGACCTGCAGAGGATTAATGCATGGTGCGACAGCTGGCAGCTTTCCCTAAACGTAGATAAATGTAATATAATGCGCATACATAGGGGCAGAAATCCATTCCAGTACGATTATGCCATAGGTGGTAAATCATTGGAAGCGGTAACGACCGTAAAATACTTAGGAGTTACTATCCGGAGCGATCTGAAGTGGAATGATCACATAAAACAAATAGTGGGAAAAGCAGGCGCCAGGTTGAGATTCATAGGAAGAATTATAAGAAAATGTGACTCATCGACGAAAGAAGTAGCTTACAAAACGCTTGTTCGTCCGATTCTTGAGTATTGCTCATCAGTATGGGACCCTTACCAGGTTGGATTAATAGAAGAGATAGACATGATCCAGCGAAAAGCAGCGCGATTCGTCATGGGGACATTTAGTCAGCGCGAGAGCGTTACGGAGATGCTGAACAAGCTCCAGTGGCGGACACTTCAAGAAAGGCGTTACGCAATACGGAGAGGTTTATTATCGAAATTACGAGAGAGCACATTCCGGGAAGAGATGGGCAACATATTACTACCGCCCACATATATCTCGCGTAATGATCACAACGAAAAGATCCGAGAAATTAGAGCAAATACGGAAACTAACAAGCAGTCGTTCTTCCCACGCACAATTCGTGAATGGAACAGGGAACGGGGGATCAGATAGTGGTACAATAAGTACCCTCCGCCACACACCGTAAGGTGGCTCGCGGAGTATAGATGTAGATGTAGAACAGATGTGGTTCCAGCATCTCTCATTGGATTGAAGCTTCGTGAACACTTGGATCATAAATTCTCAGAAAGGTGGATAGGCAGAAGAAGTCCTGTTTCTTGGCCAGCATTTTCATCTGATCTAAGTACACTTGATTTCTCCTTATGGAGCCACGTGAAAAGTCCTGTGCTCGAGACGCCTATGGAGACTGAAGAGGAAGTCCTGACAATAATTTTCGGTGCCTGCGGCATTGCTCTAACGACACTGCGGTGTTTGAATGGTAACGAGAGAATTTCGAGCCAAGCCTGCATTGACTCTGGCGGATGCAATTCCGAACAACAATTGTTAAGTATCGTAGCCGTGACATAAAGCCACGAAGGAGTTATGCGACCACGTTGAAAAATATATCTAGTCTGCAGATTACAAAATATGTCACTAAGGGAAAAGTCATTGACTGAATGCAGAATGACTTTATTAATCCGGTATTACATATTTCGGCCTTTGCCACCATCAGATATTCGTGAACTTGTAACATGGAAAATGCAGGCTGCATGGCACCTGTTACCGACATACAACTTTTTTTGAATTGTATGTAAATATTTGTAATTTAAATGCTTTCTTTCAATAAGTAAAGTAAGGACATTGCTTAACTCTATGTGTACATTTAGGTAGAAGTCTGTTGATGCTTCATTGTATTTATCTGTGTTTTACTGTGAAACTTATAAGCTCTGGGAAAAAGCCAAAGAAATTGTTATTTGTATCGACTAGCAACGATAATAGCAGCGCTTGTGCGTTGTAAAATCTTTGGTTAGGGGGCTGTGGCGCAGAGCGAGAGACGGGTTCCAGCGCTTGTAGTGTGCGGAAGTGTGGTGTTAACGCTCTCACAGTAGAGAGTACCATTTTCGGCGGCATCGTGTACGGACGCCGACCAGTTGTCTAGAGGAGGAGTATGGACAGTGGACGGGCGGAAGAGGCTGTATTAATTACGATTGCCCGTTCCTATCATTAGCCGTGTCTCCACAATGTGCTACCGTCTTCAACAACAGCAGTTCCAGCAACACAGTTTCGTCGTCGGCTCCGAGTTTCGTCGCACGCACAGCACTGAAGTAAGACTGTTCATTGGTAGAAAGTATTAACGGCTCACCCAGCAGCACAACTGAATGTGATTTAATTGATAAGATTTATTTAAATAATAATCAGTTAAATCCAGGGCGATTGTGTCCTCATTGCCCCCAGACATTGTTACCAAGCAGCATCCTTGTTCCTTTTTTTCCCCAGTATGCTAAATGAGTGTCATAATAATCAAATTGAATAGTTACAGCCAGTTTATTAATGAATAAATTCTCTTTTAAGAATTTCAGCCTCAGCCTACTTTCAGTTAACTGTTGTACAACATAGGCTCCAGTATATGTCTAAAGTAAAGCAATTTCATTTTTCAATTATTGGAAAAAATCCAAATCTAAATAAATGCACAAATTAAGAGTGTGGAAGTTTTATTTATTTTACATATAGCTTGGAGCACATGGCTGTTTGGTTTGGTACATTTGAGGTCACTGAAAGTCATTGTTCACGTAATGAAGTTCAGTACTAACATACAGTTCAATTATATATTTTCAAATCATTACTCAATTGCCTTTTTCAAAATTTAATGCCAAACATAACGTAAGAGTGACTTCTCAGTTTTCTTCATCATTACATACTCACTCAAAATTAATGTTAAATAAATAAATAAAAAAGTAAAACGTTGCAACATTCAGTTGCCACGTCAGTGTTTAATAATACATGCTTTTCTTTCCCATAATCTTGTACAGGATTTTGGATGTAAACTGCCTTAGTGGGCTGGCGACCGTTAATTACTTCCTTCCCACGCCCGGGTTTCCGGGTTCGATTCCCGGCGGGGTCAGGGATTTTCTCTGCTTCGTGATTACTGGGTGTTGTGTGCTGTCCTTAGGTTAGTTAGGTTTAAGTAGTTCTAAGTTCTAGGGGACTGATGACCATAGATGTTAAGTCCCACAGTGCTCAGAGCCATTTTTTAAATTACTTCCTTTCGTTTATTAGTGTAGCTTTTGGATTCATGATCAGTGGTACCCCTTTCTGTCCAGTGTTATTCGTGAGTGAATGCACAAAAAAACTTTCATTTTCCAAATTAATTACTTTTTATTTTTAGTAGACTTTCCATCAGAAGAGTCGGTTGTACACTTTCCTCCTACTTATCGGTATCACTTCTTTGGAAAATATAGCCTTACACAATTAGAAAGAATCCATTAGGCATACACGCGATCCACGGTCATATTTTATATCGCAAGTAGGATAGGCCTATTAGTAAGAGGGAGGTAACAAACTTCAAACAGTCAGCAGACGTAGCAGGTACATGTACGGGTAGGCATAATAGTTACGTGTTGTAGACGTAACAGTCATGAGTAGACATGAGTCTGTTCATATCCATAACCATTACAAACTGTAATAATTAAACGATATTGCAGTGCACTTTTTGTTAAGAAGAACATAGCAATGTTCCTTCGGACTTGCAACAATATCGTGTTTATTTGCCGATACCAGGCAGCGACTTTCAATTAAAACGTCCTCCCTTTACTGGAATTTAATAATGTGTGTGCGAGTATAAGGTGTGACGCAAGAACGACAACATGGAAGTCTGGATCTGGTCAAGTCGTGCACGGACGGCCAAAGCGGTTAAGGCGGCCGCCCACGTAAATCGGGAATTCCGGGTCGGAGTCCTGGTCCGGCACAAATTTTCATTTCGTCATTCCCTTATTCAGTTGAAAAAACTAAATTCCGCCCGAACAGGCCCTGAAGGCCCAACGGTACCCTTCCGTCCACCGTGTCATCCCCAGTCCACAGGCGTCACTGGACGCGGATATGGAGGGGCATGTGGCCAGCACACCGCTCTCCCGGCTCTAAGTCAGTTTACGAGACCGGAACCGCCACTTCTCAATCATGTAGCTCCTCAGTTTGCCTCACAAGGGCTGAGTGCACCCCGCTTGCCAACAGCGCTCGGAGGACGTATTTCATAACGTCTGTAGTCGTAGCAGTGCCTGTTTCTACGGACATGCATGCATGTTCGAAGACACATTGCATCGTGCGTGCCTGCTCATGTCTGTTACCTTTACAACGTGCAACTAATATGTCCACTGGCACATGTCGCTAATACGTCTACTGGTTGATTACAGTTGCGGGATATCTGATGATAGCAAACGAGGAAAAGCATAATACTGAATTAATAAAGTCATTTTGGATTCACTCAGTGACTTTTTCCCTTAGCGAGCGATTCAGCAATTTGCAGACTACTCATGTTGTCCCAAATGTAGCAGCTCGTGAAACTTGTGCAAGCAACTGGAATTCGTTATCACTGTACAGTAGGCTTAGGAATTTCGGTCTCTCTGACAGAAAGTTACATGCACCGTTACTAAACCATCAGCAGGCGAAATTATCTCAGGGTTTTGGGAACTACTGATCTCGAATTCTGCATGACATGGTCAGTTTGAGCGCTGCGCACGACTGTACCATTCGACGCGGTCGTTACCGGACTAGGGTCCGTTACCTCAGATGGATACATTTACCCTTCTCCATCATCCTTGAATGTTTGTGTACAGCCGGCCGGTGTGGTCGAGCGGTCTTAGGCGCTACAGTCTGGAACCGCGCTACCGCTACGGTCGCAGGTTAGAATCCTGCCTCGGGCATGGATGTATGTGATGTCCTTAGGTTAGTTGGGTTTAAGTAGTTCTAAGTTCTAGGGGACTGATGACCTCAGATGTTAAGTCCCATAGTGCTCAGACCCATTTTTTTGTTTGTGTACAATCTCACCTCCTTCAAAGATCGCTCAGGTCACTGTATACAACTGCCTCCGGCCTGTCATCCGATCTTCCACTGCTGTCTAAATCACTGTAGTGAAGTGGTGTGCACGTGCCACACACTTCTAAGCAATCAAAGCGATGTGGTGGGTTGACGTAGAATATCAGAAACGGTCTAGTCTTTGGAGGTGCCCGTGATCACAATGTGAAAGGTGCTTCCTGCTTTGTAGTTGTATCAGCAGGGACTAACGAACGTGTCTACAAGGAACGGATTATCCCCGGTAGCTAAATAAAAACGGGTAAGAACCTTTGTCATAAAAAGATCCTAGCCGAAAGGAACCGAAGACGAGTATCATACCTTGGTAACATCAAACTGTTCAACAAACACAAGGTATAATGATGTAGGCGTCAGCAACGATTTAAAATTTGCACCAGAGCCAGGATTCCAGCCTGGGTCTGCTGCTCTCTCTTTCTCTCTCTCTCTCTCTCTCTTCATCTCTCTCTTTGTCATAGTACATCTTCCTACCCGATACAAATTCTAATACAAATTGATATTCCCCTTCTAAACTCTCATCAGTATTGCCTGTATACTCCGATACTGGAATAGCACCTCAGGAATAGCACGTCAGCAACGAGAAAAATGGGTTTAATCCTGAGCGTATTTGAGGCGTAGGTGATATGTTAATCATATACGGTTGATGTTCCTACAACACATCGATTCTCACTTTTAACTACGATAATTAATCCTGGCGCTGGTACAAATCTTAATTCATTGCTTCTGCCTACATGATTATGATAGATAAAGGTGAGACTCCTTATATCTAAGTCCAAAGTGATATGGAACCACCTACATGAGTTCCTCAGCAAGCATTGTGAAGGGAATTGTATGCAATGATTGTTTGGAATCGAGTACCGCTAAAAAAATTGCTCACTGCAGTACATAAAGCTACTCTCTTTCAATGGGGCAAACAACCTACGTACTTACCGTAACTATTTGGAGGCCTGCCGTGTGGTCTGAGGAGTAGTACTATTGTCTCTGTCCAAATGATGGAAGGCAGAGAGAGCATAGACGGCCTAATGAAGCGTTTAACCGAGCGGTCTAAGGCACTGCAGTCATGGACTGTGCGGCTGGTCCCGGCGGAGGTTCGAGTCCTCCCTCGGGCATGGGTGTGTGTGTTTGTCCTTAGGATAGTTTAGGTTAAGTAGAGTGTAAGTTTAGGGACTGATGACCTTAGCAGTTGAGTCCCATAAGATTTCACACACATTTGAACATTTTTTTGAAGCGTTTAACACTCAATGTGTGGTGGGTATAGTTCGGGCATGAGGTGTGTCTGTGAAGTTGTGGGAACATTGTTCCTTCTGTGACTTGGGCCTACTTACTCAGGTTGTCGCGAACGTGGACTAGGATGTTTCTCACAGCATGTTCGGTGACCAAGTGATGTACTTTCTTCTATATCTCCATCATGAGTACGATGTGAACACTTGAGTCTTCCAAGAGAACATCTGTGTTGACAGGGCTGCAAGCATAGGTTCTGGTTTGACGAACACTCACGCATCCTATCACTTTGCAACTGCTGTTGAAACGTTGCAACCAGCATCTCCGAAATTTGGTAGCGGCACTTATTCATCAGTGATTCGCTTCGTCTGGACATAGCATCCATCAAGACACTTGTGGATTTCCTTTCTCCCATAATTGAGGGCATTATCAAGGCTGCAGGCGGAGTTGCACGGGATTCACGTGATGTGTCCTCGGGTGACTAGTTTTTTGTTCAATTTGGTTACCAACATCCACGTATTTGAAAACTGGTGATGGATACACCTCGTAATTTGCCCACAGACCATTATTTTGAGCTTGAAGTTTACTTTGAAGCTGACAAAAGTCGTGAGATACTTCCTAATACCGTGTCGGACCTCGTTTTTCCCAATGCAGTGCAACACCTCGACGAGACTTCGACTCAACAAGTCGTTGGAAGTCTCCTGCAGAGATATTGAGTCACGCTGCCTCTATACCCGTTCACAGTTGCGAAACTGCGATTTGATTCATGTCGGGAGATCTAGATGGCCAAGTAATTCCCTCGAAATGTCCAGATAGTTCTTCAAACCAATCACGAACAATTGTGGAGAGGTGACGGGGCACATTTGCATCCAACAAAATTTCATCGTTCTTTCAGAACATGAAGTACATGAAAGGCGGCAGATGGTCTCTAACTAGGTGAACAGAGCCATTGGTTTATAAAATTAGTGAAAACCAGTCGAAATCACGATGGCACGATGGTTATGTCGTTTAAAATGACCGGTTCGGCCTAGTGCGTATAATACTGGTTAATAAATTATTTCCGCCAGATGCTATTACAAGAAAGAAGAGAAATAATTTTTAAGTAATTCTCCTGTTTTTAACAATCTGTTCTGTTCTGTTACTTATTGTAATTATTCACTTTTAGACTAGCGAGAGAGTGCGACATTCCTCCATTGCCAGAAGGTGACGTGCAACAGGACCTAGACGTAGACAAGAGGGCTGAATAACTGGTGAGTGCAGTAAACAGAGCGTTGAAGGCATCCGTTCCAACCAGAAGGAGGGCCATGGCGGCCTCCCCGTCACCATGGTCAGCTGAACTAGAGGAAATGCGTCAGTCTGTCAGAAGGCTGAGGAGGCACTACCAGCGCAGTGTCGTCTGGTGGGAAAAGCAAAGGTGGCTGTTGCAATA
Source organism: Schistocerca cancellata (assembly GCF_023864275.1). Lineage (NCBI taxonomy): Eukaryota > Metazoa > Arthropoda > Insecta > Orthoptera > Acrididae > Schistocerca > Schistocerca cancellata. The sequence continues at coordinate 600,744,730 of NC_064631.1, read as the reverse complement.
CCGGGAGACAAAAGAAAAATTTCAAAAAGAACTTCGAGCAGTAACAATACAGAGTTGGGAGAGCTTTGTATTACATCAATTATCATTGGAACCATGGGGTGTACCATATAAACTAGTTAGGGAAAAGATCCACTCCCCAATGATGATATCAACGATCAGGCGTAGGGACGGAATGACGGAATCCTGGCAGGAGACTGCCGAGGTCCTTCTCCGATCCCTGTTGCCTGACGACGATATGATTGGAAATACCGAAGATCAGTATCAACTACAGAATGAGGATCTTGACAGACTTGTAAACGATAAGGCAGTCTATCCCTTTTCCGAAGAGGAGGTGGCTGCCCACATTGAATCACTGAAAAGAGGGAAAGCCCCCGGGCCAGACGGCATTGTGGTGGAGGTTGTGCATTTCCTAGCACACCAACTGGTAGCCCCACTTACCCACTTATTCAATAAATGTCCTCCGTAAGATCTGGAAGGTAGCCAATGTAATAATTATTAAAAAAGGACCTGATAAGGACCCAGCTGAAGCTAAGTCTTACAGACCAATTTGCTTATTAGACATTTTTGGGAAATTATTCGAGAAATTGCTAGCTGACAGACTGACTGCACACAGAGTGCTGTGCGGGATGAGCAGCAGGCAGTTCGGCTTCAGGCCAGGGACATCGGCAAAAGATGCAATCGCTCTGGCGGCCGAGATCTGTGGCTCTACCCCATACAAGTACGTTGTTGGCATCATGGTTGACATCAGTGGCGCCTTTGAAAACCTGTGGTTGCCTTCGCTCTTCTCCTGCTTGCAGTGAGAATTGAGGGCTCACCAGTTCTCAGACGACATGAGACTCGCTACTTGGGAGTTATCATTGATGAAAGATGGGACTTTGGGAAGCACATTGAATCCGTAACCTAAAGATCATTAGAAGTACTCAATAACCTCATCTCCACAGGACACAAAAGATTTCACCTTCCCCCCATCTAATAAAATTGTACCATAACAGTATACTAACTTCAATAGTGGTTTACGGCTCGGGAGTCTGGGCACACAGGCTCACAAGGGTGGTGCCCGCCATGAGAGTGAGAAGAGTACAGAGTAACATGCTGTTGAGATCTGTGGGGGCTTATAGAACATCTCCAAGTGGTGCCCTATTAGTGATAATGGGGATCTGTCCTCTGGATATTAAAATTCGAGAGCAAGCAGCATGGCATTGGGCTAAGAAAGGGAACGACATGAAAATAGAAAACATTCTGGGAGTTCAGGCTAGGTACAAGGGAGAGATAAGGAGAAGGGGTGAGGATTATGCCAGGAGCCATGGGAAATGGATGAATCTGGCAGAAGAACCTTCAGTCTCTTGCCAAATGATAAAGAAAACTTAGGGATGAGGTACTTCAAACGAACCCGGGGTTTAATTCATTTTCTCACTGGTCATGGGCCCTACCCGACATAGCTATGGCGGTTTGGGAAAAGGGCTACACCTGAGTGTGACTGTGGCGCAAAAGAGGGTACTCCCGACCATGCGGTTTACGAGTGCCCCCTTTTCGACGATGTAGCAGTTACATTAAGACAACTACCAAACAACAACACATACGACCTACTAAGACACGAAGAGACTTTTGAAACTTTGAATAACCTGGCAAATGAGGTATCACGTAAAATTCTGACTGCATACCTGAGGGACTTTCGCGATTAGAACCAACTACTGAACGTGTCCTAGTGCCCTAACCCTGTACCGCCTGTGCGTGGACAGGTCGACTTGTTAGTTGGAATCCGCCACGTGCAGGGCTAGGGGGACTGGAGTACACCAACTTCACGATTATGACAGCACTGGATTTGACGTAGGTTAGTTAGTAGTTAGTAGGATTAGAAGTAGATACTAAAGTAGGAACCTGCAGCGACAGGTAGTTTTGGCCTGCCCAGTGTCAGGGGCACGCTCATCGGGATTAGCTCGATGAGCAAGGTCTCGTAGTAGGTTTATATCCATACTGAGACATCTGCAACGCTGCAGGCAGTTAGGATTACTAACATGTAGGTAGTAGTGTATAGTTTAACAAAATCGTAAGTTTGTCCATTAACCTGCACTGTTCACACTGTCTGTAGTTTACAAATTAATTGTAATAGCTGTAATAACTGTAATAGCTGCAAATAACACACAATATTGTATTAACATTAGGACCCACTAATCATTAAGGTGGTGGGTTATTTTGTATAATTATTATGTATTGCAATAAAGATTAAAAAAAAAACAGTTTGGTTGTCAGTGACCTTTTTGCAGATCATTTTGCAGGCAAGATATCTTCATTAACAGTTATTATGTGATTAAGAAAATTCATTAGTACTTATATGCAATTAATTATGACGTAAATATTAGGCTGTACAGTTCCATTACATAGATAGTTCTTGACAGTTTTATTTCTCTTCATGTACTTGCAAGACCCAGAAAGGAACACGCATGTTGTGCTACACAACTCATTCACTGTTAAGAAAAGCACAAAACGTCGGAGAAAATCATGTTAAGTTCCAACTATAAATGGACTCTTTCACTATCTCTCGATAAAAATTTCTGTGTAGATAACGAAGAATATCAACAGGTCCTTAACGATTTATCCAAGGTGGACCTGAATAATTTCGTACTAGTCAAATGCAACGATTAACTAGGCCGTGAAAGACGTGTTATCCCAATTTTGTTCTCATCAAATCGATCTCTGACATCTCCAATGACATGAATGGTAAATTAACTCTTGGAAGATGCGATTACCGTCTGGGCAAAATTATTGCTTCATTGAATGGCCAAGTTCATTTATATTCGTTTCACATAAGTTGTTTGTTACTATTCTTTGTAGTGTGACTCTGCGTTGAAAATAATGTCACCCGTCTCATTATTACAGTCCTCACAACATGCTTCATGGCAAAATGCAACGGTCTGGATAGGGCGTTCCCTGTGGCGTTGTCTACATTTATACGCGCCATATGTCAGGGAACAGTGTTAGAACAAATTTTAGCTCGATTTACATGTTTCTGTTACTGGGTAATTTAGGTTTATGTCCTTCTCGCACACCAGCATACGGGAGGTAAAACCTTGCATTCACCCGGTCCATAAGACGTTACCGTTACCAGCTTCACAAGTAATATTTTTATGAAGTTCTCGTCACACTAATGTCGCTAGAAGCTTGTTCTCCGGGTGAATATTGAGCTCAATGTCTATTATTACGACGGTGAGGCTCTTATTAGAGGTAATAATTCTCCTTAATACTCCCTGTTTCTGTCAGTAAGTTGTATTAATTAGTTAGTTACATGTCGCTTACTGATATCCATCACAAATAGTAACATAAGTAATACGTCAACTCAAACAAAAAATTGCATACACTTCTTATGAAATGTATTGAAACTACCATAAGCTGGCCACGGAACTGTATATAATTAACTACTGATTATTCTTTAGAATTTTTTAGCTGTACAGAAATAAGTTTAATCTGCATTTTAAAACAATTTTACTGTCAGACTTTTATTTCAGTGAGCAGGTTGGCAAAAAGTCGGTACTGAATATTTCACCCCTTTTGGCCAATGTTAACTATAATACAAGTTTGCTGACATTGCTTTTTGTTTTAAGATTGTACATGTTACTGTATTATTCTCATACTCCAATGGATTTCTGGCACCCAATTTAATCAGTGAATAAATGTACTGAGAGGCTGAAGGTAATACTCCCTTGTGTTTAAAGAGAAAACTACAGCACAATATATAGCTCTAAATTCTTTTTTTGTACCACGAATATTTATAGATTCTACTGAGCATTTGAAGTCGGTGTATATGTATTAATATGTCATCTTTTCAAGAAACTCTTACATGTTCTCACTAGTGTGGTGAGATGTCCCTGTAGACTCGGTATGTCATGATTTTTAGGGGTATCACGATCCATACTGTGCAAGGCTTATGTAGAACGAGACGTGTCTTGACTTTTGGCAACTGCCACTAATTAAATTTACAATATACATTAACTTAAAAAACGGTGAAGTATATGAAAGTTCCAAATGAGTTTCTGAAGGTGGCGGTAGCCAAGGAAGGTACAATAATGACGCCGTAGCAATGGAGTCGAACAGATGTGCCAGAAACAGCAGCAGTTCCTGTTTACACATAGGATTTAGTTTTTTTTTTCCTCAAGCGTTTTTGCAAAGAATTTAATTGTATTGTGTATTATACTGTATTGACCGGCCTATAAAAATTCTTGTAACTTTTGAGTCAATTTTAGTTCGTTTCCAATGTCTGAGCTAACTCTGGAGTGTATTGAATCCCAGAATTAGCGTAGCAGCAGTAGTTATATCCAGGGACGGCTTGGGTTGGTGTTATTTTGCCTGCGCTATAGACGAACATAGACTAAAGATGGATAGGGGCTGCGCCGTTTGCGTATGGATATAGGGGGAACTGGTCACTCTGTGTAAACATCAGGAAGTTCTGTTGCCCTGGGCTGCGGTAGCTTTGGGGCACCTGAGACAGATGATTCTGGTGACCATAGCGTCACCTTGGATCACTGATGTCGCGGCACCATTCTATTCGCTCGTCGTGGCCGGTCGACACTTACATGAAGGTGAATGGCGAATGGTGGCGGAGTCGTAATTAGGCGAAAGTGGTTTCGGGCCACACACCTCAAAAACAGGTTTGAGGTGCTGCCCGAAACTGAGTCAGCACAACACGCCTGGACTGTGGGACATGGGATCGATCTTCCTGTAAGATCTGTGTACAAGCAAACGGGATAAGACTGCTAGTCATTGGAACCTCCAAGATTAGAAAGTTGGTGGAGCCCCTTAGGGAATAGCAGACAAGTCTGGAAGGACGGCCACTGTCCACTCTTGTTTGCTTTCTTGGCAATCACGTCCCAGGGGTCTGGGAGGCTCTGCCGATAGCGATTGAGCGCACTGCGTGTACCCGGTTGCAAATTGAGGCTCATGTCGGCACAAATGACGCCTGCCACCGCGGTTCAGAGGTCATCCTCCGTTCCTACAGGCGGCTGGCAGCTAAGATAGCTACCCAGGCGCCCAGGGTGGAAGCACAGGTAGCGATTCGCAGCAACGTTTCCAGAGCAGATCGTGGCCTTGTGGTTTTGGCAGGGCCGATTTGAGGCACAAGTGATACAAATTGCAGCTTCGGGTGCTACGCTGAGAGGCGTGCCAGATGCGCCACGACTGTAATATTTCTAGACAGGATGTGTCACCATTAATAGCTGTCGCTTGGGACTCCAAGCTCAGATGTGCGCCAGGGGCCCCCGAGTGAGAGATTTGTATGTCGTGCGTATCACGATTAGTAGCATAAACTGACAAGGGTGAAAGCGTATGTTGGAGAAGAGGGAGCAGGAGAATAGTGTTTAACGTCCCGTCGACAATGATTTCGATAGAGAAGCCGCTCAAGCTCGGATTAGGGAAGGATGGGGAAGGAAATCGGCCTTGACATTTCAAAGGAACCAACCCCTCATTTGCTTGAAGCGCTTTAGGGAGACCATGGAAAACCTAAATCAGATTGACCGGACGCTGGTTTGAACAGTCGTCCTCCCGAATGTGAGTCCAGCGTGCTAACCACTGTGCAACCTCGCTCGGTGAGAAGGACCATGGAAAACCTAAATCAGATTGACCGGACGCTGGTCTGAACAGTCGTCCTCCCCAATGCGAGTCCAGCGTGCTAACCACTGTGCCACCTCGCTCGGTGAGAAGGAAGAGGGAGAGAGAGAGAGAGAGAGAGAGAGAGAGAGAGAGAGAGAGAGGAACTGGTCCTTGATTTGGGCAGAGTGGAAAGTTTAAATCAGAAGTGCAGACGATTGTTTGATGATCTTGCATGCAGATTCATCTACCTTCGCTGTTGGATGTTGGATGGAGTGGATGGAGAATTGTAGCACCCCCTCAGTTTGTCAGGAGTGTCCGACATACAGGAAATGGCTATTAAGGATTGTGGGATTTTTACCACAGATAAATTCCTCCACATACCCGATAAGATACCTTATGATGTCAGACATGGAATAATATTTCACCCATTAATAAAAGAGAGTAGCATTCGTCATAGAAAATTGCTGAAAGAAAGTGTTACCGTAGTATTAGCTAACTGTAGGAGCTTCTATGGAAATAGCCTGGAACTAGTCCAACTTATGAACGGTAACAATGCCCACATAGTACTAGGTACAGAATGTTGGCTGAAGCCAGATGTTAACAGCAGCGAAATTCCAAAGTCTGATTGTAATGCCTATCATAAAGGTAAGCGAACGCCAGTGATGAAGGCGTGTTTATAGTAGAGTAAAGCCCGCCAGGGTAACCGAGAGCGCTAATGCGCTGCTTCCTGAACTCGGGTAGGCGAACCGGCCCCAGATCGAATCCGCCCGGCGGTTTAACGACGAGGGCCGGTGTGCCGGCCAGCCTGGATGTGGTTTTTAGGCGGTTTTCCACATCCCGCTAGGTGAATACCGGGCTAGGTCCCACGTTCCGCCTCAGATACACGCGTGGCAGAGATTTGAAACACATCCGCACTATTTCACGATTTACACTAGACGCAGACAGTTGGGGTACACTGATTCCGTCCTGGGGGGTACGGGGTTGTGGCAGGAAGGGCAACCGGCCGTCCCTAACACTAAAATTGCCAAATCCGTTGTAACCCCGACGACCCTGCGATCGCTGCTGGACTACGGCGTAAGCGAAAGAAAGAGTTAATTGGTTAAGAAGGGTATTAGGGCAGTGAATTATGTGAAATTGTTCTAAATTCCATTTCCGAAAATAAACTTGAGCAGCTAATCGGAGAACTTATACGTTAAGGCAATATTTTAGATCTCCTGGTCACGAACAGGCCGAAACTTTTCCATTCATCGAAGAACTAACAATCAGTGACCATAATGCCTGAATAGGGCTGTAAATAGAAGTTCAAGAATATTGTACAACATATTCTAGGCAACGTGGTGAGGAATTGGAGAGACCCACCACGGTGCGTAACGTTGCTACGATAGCAAAGCGAGCTCCACTGCAAGTTTAAACATAGCAAAAGACTTACAAGAACTGAATGAACGAATTGCAAAGTAAAATTCTATTCATTAGCTTGACAGAGAATCTTAAGTTTTGGTGTCATCTATAATCTAAACGGATGTAAGCCAACTTCCAGACATTCTGTGACAATAATGGCATCGAAAAAGAAAATAACAGAGAAAGAGCGAAATATTAATCGCCTTTTTTCAGAACTGTTCCGCTGCTATAGATCACATTGGGGTTCATCCCTTAAAACGACAAATATCGACATAAGTGACCACGGTATAGAAAAGCAGCTGACTCTGCGCAGCAGAGAAAATGTCAATACGATTTTAAATTGGCAAAAAAAGTGCAGACCAATAGCGTTTTCAAAAAGGGTCGTCTAACAGGCGCACAAACTGTAGGCCTATTCGCTGACATATGTCTTTTGCAGAATTTTGGAACACGTTTTATGCTCGTATGTTATGACATTTCTGGAGACTGAAAATCTCCCCTGTAGGTATAAACACGGGTACAGGAAACAAAGATCATCTGAAAACCAGCTTCTCACTTTTCGTTTTCGAAACCGGCGCCCAGGTTGATACGATTCTCCATGACAGCCAGAAGACGTTCGATAGTTCCGCATTACCACCTGAGGAACAAAATAAGAGCATATAGAATATCAGACCAGCTGTGTGATTGCGATGAAGAGTTTCTAGCTAACAGAGTACTGTCATTCGCAACGGAAAGAGATCTTCAGACGTAAAAGTACGCTCGGCATATCCAAGGAGATTGTTTCAGGACCACAGTATAAATAAATAGAAACCAAAGAAGTATTTGGAGTATGAATTAAAGTTCAGGGACAAGAAATAAAAACCTCGAAGTTTCCCGATGACGCTACAATTCTGTCAGAGACATCAAAGGACTTGGCAGAGCAGCTGAACGGAATGGACATGTCTTGAAAGGTGGACATAAGATGAACATCAACAAAAGCAAAATCAGGCTATTGGAATGTAGCCGAATTAAATGAGGCGGTGCTAAGGAAATTAGATTAGGAAACGAGACAGTTAAAGTAGTAGATAAGTTTTGCTATTTGAGTAGCAAAGTAACTGATGATGGCCGAAGCAGAGAGGATATGAAATGTAGACTGGCAATGGCAAGAAAAACATTTCTGAAGAAGAGAAATTTGTTAACGTCGAATATACATTTAAGTGTTAGGAACACTTTTCTGAAAGCATTTATCTGGAGTGTGGCCATGTATGGAAGTGAAACATGGACGAGAAACAGTTTAGACAAAAGGAGGATAGAAGCTTGCGGAAGGTGGTGCTACAGAAGAGCGTTGAGATTAGGTAGATAGATCATCATAGGAGGTTCTGAGCAGAACTGGGGAGACAAGAAATTTATGACACAACTTGACCAAAGGAAGGGATGTATTGGCAGGACACGTTTTGTGACATCGAGGAATCACCAATTCATTACTGAGGGAAATGTGGGGCAGGAGGGGTGGGGGGAGGGTGGAGTAAAAATCATAGAGGAAGACCAGGAGATGAATACGGTAATCAGATTCGGAAGGATGTATGTTGCAATATTATTTGGATGTGAAGATGCTCGCACAGGATAGAGTACCATAGAGAGTTGCATCAAACCAGTATTACAACAAGACCACACTAGACAAATACAGCGAAATTCGGGAGGACCTGTTACAGGGAGTGGCAGTTGACCCACAGCATAAATAAATGTAACATTTTGCTCACAAATAGGCAGACAGATTCACTATTATATGACTACACGCTTGCAAAACAGTCACTGGAAATATGCATAGAGAGATGTTTAAAGTAAAACGACTACATATGAACAATAGCAGGGAGGGCAGATGCCAATACTTGAACATTACTCGTCAGTCTGTAATCCACACCAGATAGGATTGACAGAGGATACAGAGAAAATTGAAACAAAAGTAATGTTCATTTAATAAACGAAAAACCGTCACAAAGATGCACAGCCACCTCCAGTGGCAGACGCCTCTCTAGGCGTTCTGTATTATGGTGTGGTTTACTGTCGGAATACCGTACGTACAAACTCGAGAAAATGCGACAAATGTGCAAACAGAGATACTCGCTACCACACAGAAGCTTAACCAACAGCCGTTTTTCCCGCGAATCACACGCGACTGTAACAGGAATGGCGGGACGTGAGAGCGGCGCAGAAAGTGCACTCCGCCGGCTTGTAGATTGTTGATATTGGTGGAGTTGAGCCAGGAGGTTGCTCTCAGCCGATGAACTAAACGAGGCTCGCCTCAGGGCATTCCCCTTCTGCCTGCCCACTTGTCGTTTCGTAGCTTCGTCTATAGTAAGAAACAAAACGTGAAAGGCTGTCTGCTCATCGTCCACCAACGTCCCCACTTCATTCGTCAGTGGAAATACAACTTATAACCAATTCATAGAATACGTAAACAGAAAGAATGTGAATGAAGCTCTTAAATGCTAAGTTATTATTGGAACACGAACAAACCGAAACACCGACCAGTCTTACTTTTGAAAGTTTCATTGCTGTTCTGAAGAAACACACAGCACAAAATTCTTTATTGTGCATGTGTTTCTTCATATTTAACCCTTTAATGCGCAGTTTATTGTATTAAGGATCTTTTAAGTCCCTGCTTTCTGGTCCTTATCCCGATGATTTTATGAACTGCTAGTCCCTACGTCCAGATTTCTTATTCAGATTGGATATTGTAGAACCTCTGTTCACTACTTCATACTTTCTAGTGACTGCTGAAAAATCCTCGGAACTTCTTCAGGTAGGTAAATAATGTGGAAGAAACCTCAATATACACAGGATGTTTGAAAATTATAGCGATAAACTTAGAGGTGGTGTAGAAGGTGTGTTGTGCAACAAAATGAGGAGCGGAACCATTGTCCGGAAACGACATTCAACGATACTAGAGAGCGTGGAAGTTACAGGCGCATGTACGTTTCTATGTATATACAGAATGATTGTGTTTTGATGTTACAAACTTAGAAACATGATGGAGAACGGTAAATGTATCAATTTGAGGTAAGGGACCCTGGTCCAGAAGCGAATGATTCGAAAGTTATTAGCGAAAATCGGTGTGATACCTCTAACTGTGGAATACGTGTACTGGTACTATTGTTGCTGAAACTGTAGGATAAGTAATTTTCATCAGCAGTAGTACGGACAAAAACCAGGAAAAAAATGTGTAGTATGCATGTGCTCTAAAATGGATACATTAAGAGCTATGAGCACTTGTTGATCTTGGCTACTGTGAAACACATGTCCTCCATAAAACCGGAGCTTATAGTTTTTAAAGTATGCATTTTAGAGCCTAAGTTTATTGGACATTTTTTTCTTGATCTGGTCCATACTACCACCTCTGAAAGACGCCTAACCTAACTAAAATTTAGCAACAACTGTATCGCTACATGTGTTTCACCATCAGAGGTGTCACAATGACTTTCGCTTATAACTTCCGATTTTGTCGCTTCCAGACCAGGATCTTTTACATGAAATTGATTCATTTACTCTTCTCTATCATCGTTGAGAGGTTTTGTAGCATCATCACGGAATCAGCCTGTATATGCATACATATACAGGTGCCGGCCCTATCGTCAATATGTAGCTTCGCTGGATGATGTTTCCCGACAAGGGTTCCTATCCTCATGTTGTTCCAAGGAACCTTCTACCCTCCCTTGAAGCTTTTTACGGTGGTTTAGATCGTTTTCCGATTCAGAACACCTAAGGAAGATCCCTGCGGTGAGGCTGAAACGTTTAGTTGATGTATAATAGAAATAAAAACTAAGCGACATAACTTAAGGAAGATTTTTATATCGTCATAAAAGTTACCGTTAAGCCGCAAGGGAAATGAATAATACACATTTCAAGGCGTAAACGAGGACCACTAGATAAAAAAGGCTTTGCCCAAAACGTTGTGAAAGCGAGGAAAATCTAGGCTTACATACGTGATCTCTATACCTGGAACTGGCAGCGTTTAAAATGGCCTGGTGAAGTAACTAAAGCTGCAGCGACGACTCCCCAGACAGGTCCTACGTTCCAGTAGGAACCGGAAAATCTGACGACAAAGTGATCCCCGGAACTTCATTTGAACTTCCCCTCAAGTAAGGCAGCAACCTCGGCGTCCATTACCGACAACGCGCACATAACCACTTCTGCGCGAAGCTCTTGCTCTCCGGAGGTCTCTCGGGTCTGCCTGTCTAGTTAAACTGCGGGGAGAAAGAATGCAATAAGACAAACTTCGAATGCGAAGAGAACGGTCTGGATCTTTATCACGACCCGGACGGAGCCAATTCCCGGACGGAAATCTTCATGATTTATGGGTAGTGTACTCTGCTCGTCCTTGTGCTGGTCTTGCATGGGTGAGTTCCGAATGAAAATAGCCAGACGTCTACGATTCTGCGTCGGAGAACGGCGAGAGAGGGAAGAGGGAAGAAATAAACAGCTCGGCCTTCACGCGCCGTCGCTGAGGATGCTTTATGCAGTTATAAATTGCCAGCAACCTTGATATAAAGCAGTCGTGCCTGCCTTACGGAATTTTAAATTGTCCCTCACTCTCTCTCTCTCTCTCTCTCTCTCTCTCTCTCATTCCCTGCATTAACAGGCTTGTGAAGTAACAGTTAAGTAACCCTGGTTTGCAGCGAGGGGCGAAAGGATTATAATGGGATCCGAAGTGGTGGAGAAAGTGGAACCCGAGTGTTGTTGCCGGCCGGTATCCAGGCAATTAAGGCAGACGTAAATTATTATCGCTGTGCGTTTTTCATATAAATCAATTACGACCAATTATCAAACGTAAGATCAAACCAAAGCAGTCCGGTTTGCGTTTCCAATCAACCGCAGAACGCGGTGGAATGAGTCGCACACGGGCAAGAGTACAGAGAAAATCTTTTTCTTTTGCACCGTGAATCACACATGTTTAGCGAGCTGTTGTGCCACTTGGACAGGAAGCTCGTTGAGAGGTATAATCACCGATAAAATGAGCAAATCGACTTCAAGTTTATTACCAGTCTCTGATGCGTTTCGCAATGAGCCTTTAGCAGCAGAAGAGGGACATAAACGAGTAAGAGGTGGCGTATAATTGATAAAGTTAGTGGTACGTGTGAAGATGAAGAAAAACTTTCATGGACAAAGATTGGGTATTGACAGATGAGTTTAAAAACAGCACATTTGTTTGCGATGAAAAAATATCTCAGATATGTAGTTGCGGAGCTGCGAATTCTTAAGAGTTGTTTTATGGTAACGTTTTAACGATGGGGTTGCAAGAACAATACCTTTAGGTTCAACAACGTCGGTGAGCCTAAGGCTAAAACAAGGTACCTTGTAGCCATGTTTTGGTGACGTAATATTACTACGGAGTAGCGTGAAACTGCGAATCCATTCATGCTTTAGTATCTGAAATTCTGAAAAGAAATTTGTTTGTTTTCTTAGCGGCTAGGTGCCCCCTTTGAAAGGCATACGTGATGCAGAATTAAACTCATACACAAAACAGATCATCTTTCTGCTTTCTCTGATCCTTTCTTTGATCCTTGAATTATGTAATCCACATTTTTAACGCCCTGTTTCAGGCAATGTGATTTAACTTATTTAGAGCTGCCACCTGTGCAGATTTTGTAGGGATCGTCCCTACTTTTTTATAGCTGTCCTGTGTCTCTACATAAGTATGGAGGGATGGACAGTTTTATTTTGTATAGCATACTGCATAATTTTTAATTTCATATTCTTAAGTTTATCATCTTAAGGTTGCTAGCCAAGCTCAATATTTGTAAACTATACGAAAGAACAACAAAGCAATGGGTTCAAAGTTCAACTGTTCTGCGACTTCGCCGGCCGGAGTGGCCAAGCGGTTAAAGGCGCTACAGTCTGGAACCGCGTGACCGCTACGGTCGCAGGTTCGAATCCTGCCTCGGGCATGGATGTGTGTGATGTCCTTAGGTTAGTTAGGTTTAAGTAGTTCTAAGTTCTAGGGGACTGATGACCTTATAAGTTAAGTCCCATAGTGCTCAGAGCCATTTTTCTGCGACTTCGTTTTAATAATAGCGTTGCAGAGTCAGTTGTATTTATATGGTGACCAAGTGAAGAAATATTGACATGTTTCGTTCTTTCGTTGTTCCGCAAGAGCAAAATATTATTAATATTACGGTGATTATTCGGTATTCCGAAGTCTGATTGATATTCAAAATGCTCAGTAGATTAATTAGAAATACAATAAGTGGCAGTTTTTGCAGTAGTGACAATAAGATACTCTCAGTCAAACCAGAAAGGAAAGAGTGATGAGGATTTGCTCATTTCGTAATGAACAGTTAGAGGGTGAATAGTTCAAAAGTTAGTCACTCAAAGGATGAGAGGACGGCAAAGTGTGCCGGTATCCTGCTTCATCTTTTGCAAAAAAATAAAAATAAAAAAAATAAATAAAAAATAAAAAAAGTTAGGGTATAACATAAACTTTCTGTTGCATCTAGTTTCAAATGTAGATCGACTGAAAATCTTTTCAGTGTGAATCATTCTTCTATTGACTGTGATGTTTCTGCAGCCGAACTGTCTCTTACACATCACTGAGTTACACATAAACATACCACCTGTGGTATTAAGCTAGGAAGTAGAATTTACATAGACTCTAAGTTAAGCGCAAAACTTAATTGGGCGTACAAAATGTGAAATTCTGGTACAAAATGTGTTGGCTCCAAATTCCGTAGAACTAATAGAAAATGAATAGGAAGGTGTCCATTTTTCTCTGTTTCAACAGATGTCTCCAATAAAGGTAACGTTAAACGATTTTCTGAGCTGATAAAATATTTTTCTGACGCATCTGGGGTGAGTCAGGAATTACTAAGGTTCTATGGTGATGGTGACGAAGCAGCTGATGCTATTTTTGGAAAACTTACGTTTAGTTTAGGTGGAAGTTGGTAATACATTAAGTTTCGATGCAGACGATGTAACAATGAATTCTGGAAAACATAACACAGTTTTTCAAAATTTTAGATCTTCAAATAGTAATATAACGGAAGCTAATTGTAACTGTCATACAGGGTTACAAATTTTTAGGAGTTGTAGAGGGGAGTGAGTACATAATACATTGAATAGGAGCCCATATCTGGAAACATGCTGTTTCAATTCTACGACTGTTTCACTTCAAATGTGTGACACGTCCAAGTCGGCTGAGGGAAAGAGGGAAGTCTCAGAGCTGCTTGTTCTGGTATGTAATAGGGTAGAGAGGATGACGTACATAACGTTAGACAGTTAACTGATGTCACATGGCCTCTGCCTTGCTACGAGACTCCTTTAGAGACAGAGTTCTGGCCGCAGTACTAGAAACTGAAAATACACCAGATGGAACAGAGAGTGTCTACCCGAAATGCTTCTTGGGTATAATGTGTGTAACAACACATCGAACCGATATTGCCTAATACATCGGTACTGCTCTGTACGTACAAGATGCTGGGTTCTTTTTTGTTTTGGAATAATGACGACACGTATTGTTTAAGTGTTAATACAAACAGATATGCTTAAGTGATAAATGGGTGTGATAAATGGATATACAGTTATGTTTCCTTCCGAATTGATGCCTAATAATTGTACTGTCTCACGCCTAATTCAATTCCTCAAGCAGAAGTGGATGGGTCACACATCTGAACTGAAACCGTCGTAGAACGGAAACTAAGATTCCAGACATGGGTTCCTATTCAAAATATTATAAGCTCACTCTCCTCTACGAGCTCCTCTTCTACTTAGAAAACTCATGAACTCAATAGAATGTTCGACTCTGTTCAACAAAAATATTCAATAACTGTACAGCAAATTCCTGTATGGCAGATGTCCTTGTTGCCAGCTCTTGTGCGTTTACTAAAGGAAGCTATTCGATCGTAACTTTTCTCTCATGGGAACAAGAGACCAAGCCTTTAATATGGACTTAACAGGAAGGTATGGAGGAAGAAGGCAAATGGTCACTTCCCTATTCTTATACGCACTTCATACAAAGTTTCATGAGTTCAATAAGTTTACGACTTGAACATCGGAAAACGCAACCTACAAATATTTAAGGAATTTTAGAATTCTTGAAGAAAAATCTTGAATCTTGATTAAAAGATGGATTTTTGGTTTTAATAAGATTCAAAACTTGAAGATATTTACCAAATCAGACCAGAACAAATTTAGCAATGATGCTGCTAATGTATATCGGAGAAGCCTGAACTATCTAAATACACTCCTGGAAATTGAAATAAGAACACCGTGAATTCATTGTCCCAGGAAGGGGAAACTTTATTGACACATTCCTGGGGTCAGATACATCACATGATCACACTGACAGAACCACAGGCACATAGACACAGGCAACAGGGCATGCACAATGTCGACACTAGTACAGTGTATATCCACCTTTCGCAGCAATGCAGGCTGCTATTCTCCCATGAGACAATCGTAGAGATGCTGGATGTAGTCCAGTGGAACGGCTTGCCATGCCATTTCCACCTGGCGCCTCAGTTGGACCAGCGTTCGTGCTGGATGTGCAGACCGCGTGAGACGACGCTTCATCCAGTCCCAAACATGCTCAATGGGGGACAGATCCGGAGATCTTGCTGGCCAGGGTAGTTGACTTACACCTTCTAGAGCACGTTGGGTGGCACGGGATACATGCGGACGTGCATTGTCCTATTGGAACAGCAAGTTCCCTTGCCGGTCTAGGAATGGTAGAACGATGGGTTCGATGACGGTTTGGATGTACCGTGCACTATTCAGTGTCCCCTCGACGATCACCAGTGGTGTACGGCCAGTGTAGGAGATCGCTCCCCACACCATGATGCCGGGTGTTGGCCCTGTGTGCCTCGGTCATATGCAGTCCTGATTGTGGCGCTCAACTGCACGGCGCCAAACATGCATACGACCATCATTGGCACCAAGGCAGAAGCGACTCTCATCGCTGAAGACGACACGTCTCCATTCGTCCCTCCATTCACGCCTATCACGACACCACTGGAGGCGGGCTGCACGATGTTGGGGCGTGAGCGGAAGACGGCCTAACGGTGTGCGGGACCATAGCCCAGCTTCATGGAGACGGTTGCGAATGGTCCTCGCCGATACCCCAGGAGCAACAGTGTCCCTAATTTGCTGGGAAGTGGCGGTGCGGTCCCCTACGGCACTGCGTAGGATCCTACGGTCTTGGCGTGCATCCGTGCATCGCTGCGGTCTGGTCCCAGGTCGACGGGCACGTGCACCTTCCGCCGACCACTGGCGACAACATCGATGTACTGTGGAGACCTCACGCCCCACATGTTGAGCAATTCGGCGGTACGTCCACCCGGCCTCCCGCATGTCCACTATACGCCCTCGCTCAAAGTCCGTCAACTGCACATACGGTTCACGTCCACGCTGTCGTGGCATGCTACCAGTGTTAAAGACTGCGATGGAGCTCCGTATGCCACGGCAAACTGGCTGACACTGACGGCGGCGGTGCACAAATGCTGCGCAGCTAGCGCCATTCGACGGCCAACACCGCGGTTCCTGGTGTGTCCGCTGTGCTGTGCGTGTGATCATTGCTTGTACAGCCCTCTCGCAGTGTCCGGTGCAAGTATGGTTGGTCTGACACACCGGTGTCGATGTGTTCTTTTTTCCATTTCCAGGAGTGTAATTAGTTTAATTTCGAAACATCTCCTTTTAAGAAATTCGCTGTCCTGAACAAGGAATGTGTGATGACCTTTCATAGCCTTAGAGCTACTGTAAATTATCATAGTATTAAAGTAAACGGTGAAGAATTGTACAATAAATTCACAGTGTTCAGAAGTGCCTTTAAACTTGTAAAACTTCAGATTTACCTACAGACCAGAAAATGGATTTATTTCATTAGTAATAGAGAAGCCAGGAACTTGCTAAAATAATGAGATCCGTGTGAACAATGCACACTTAGAAAGAGTGCTTCAATTATAGACAGACGAGCGCAATAAACTTACGGTGCAGTCTGTGTAAACTGAACTCTTTCTTAAAATAAATTAATATCAGGTGCACAGAGTTCTACCAGTATGTCCTAGATGAGAATAAACTTCTAAATTGCGCTAAATCGGACAGCAAATATATCTATAATTTCCAGTCTCAAACCCACTGATTTTCACCGAAGTGGAAGGTAAACATTATTACCTTTTAGCTATTTTAAGTTTGAAGTATGGTATTTGCAGCTGACTTTCAGTTAGCGTATAAAATGTAATATAATTTCTCATTTAATGTAAGTGGTTCGATGTCTCCGGAATTTTGACTTTCCAAAGGTGTCAAGCTGCTTACTATAGGGATATTAATAGTCAATCGAAAAGGAAGTAAGACCTTTTTTCTATATTGTGACTTTTGTGTGGATAGTAAAATTTGAAAAAACGCAGAAAATTTGAATTGAGTGTGGAAACTACCATAGAAGCATTAGACAAACAAAAAAAAAAAAGTCCCTCTTATGTTTTGAGGACCCTCTTCCTCCTGAATGAGGGGCAAATCAAGGAGTTACTATACAACTGAGGCCAACGTACCTTAATCCTTCGTTATAGTAACCAATTTCGCGTTTTGTGCGATTGAAGTAGATGGTGATCGTCTCCTGATTAAAACAGTGTGGCAACAAAAGTTTCAAAATGAAATGATGAGCTGCACCAGTAATCTGGTTTATGAATGGATTTCAATTAGTAATAAAAGACAATGGCAAGCAGGAATACAATACAGTTTCCTTGTAGGTACAATTTAGACAAAATGATGACGCAGATGTTCAAGTTTTTCAGTAATAATGTCAATATTTCTATAGAATCTATGACGAATTTAATGTGATGTTCAGTTAGTGTATAAACTACGTGAAGACTAATGGGTTCCGTCATTATGTACCAAATGTATCTCAAAAATCGATCGCTGTTGCTTAGTAGCATACGTGTGCCATATTTTGCACGTATCTCATATTTTTTTCTTTTTTTCACACAGCGTTCCACGTTTCACGTTGTGGAACGTACACGACCCTTGACCCAGCACTTCATCTGGTTTCCTAATGGCAACATCCTGATTTGGACGAATGCTCTTTAAAAATATGGATGCCGTATTCACAATGAACCCATTAAAAAAAGAGAAAAAAATACGTACAGTGCTAAAGTGGGTTACAACACAGAATTCCTGAGCAAAGAAAGAATGGAAATCTGTACAAACGAAACCTCAGTTGTTGGCACCAACAGTTAAGCAGTGGGAAGTCTACCAATACGTTTCATCATTATATTCGTTTCATGCTAGGGTCAGTGAAACTATGGAATATATTCAGATTGACAACCATCATACAGGACGTACATCCACCACAGTTTTATTCATGTGAGGTGGATGATGATGATGATAGCAGTTGGACAAAGCCAGTGCCATACCTTGTTGCATTGTTGCCAAATTTACTCAAGATGGCGGATCCAAGATGGCGGCAATAGATGTGGCAGTGTAGCACTGACGTTATGGTGGGAAGTTCAGATTCTGTCAGTAAAATAGATCAGTTGGGCTACCTCCACACCCTAACCTAATCCGCCTCCCCTCACCTCCCACTCTCCCCCACCCCTCTCCACACCTCTCCTCTCTTCTCCCCTCCCCCACTTGGAAATTGGGTGTAAAACAACCTTGATTGTGCTGGTCTGCTGGTAGGATGGATCTAAGTCTTTATGTTGCATGGATTGTGGTGTATTGTTTATTTAAACAGTTTGAGTTGTCGTAGGCAGTAGCTCAATCAAGTGTGTTCACCTTGAGGTCTGGAGTCCAAATGACCTAGCTCACAACACCACCACGAGAAGGAGTTGTGGTCCCTACCCCTTCCCCACCCCTTCCACTCCTGTGACGTAATTCAACATGGCGGCGGGGGAAAAATGGCAGGAAAAACACTCAGTGTGTGCTGAGCTTCCCAAGAGGATGGATGTAATTGTTTACTGTGTAATATGTGTTCAATGGGTGAGATGTCTGTGCTGGAGAAGGAGCAGTTTAACGGGTATGTTAGCTGTTCTCACGTAGCTGAGGACTGTGTCGATAGCCACATGCAAAATGTTTGGAAAGCAATGATATTTGGTGCATGTACGAAGAAGACGAATGCACTTCATGAAATAATGAAGATGCAGCAGAATGGGGCTAAGCTATAATTCGCAACTCTTGCTGATAAACGCATGTGCCGAAACTACAGATCAGTTGATAAGAGTCCAGTCAATCTTCCAAAGTGCGAGAGGCAAAAAGTTCACCCGCCCCAGCATGCACGCTCCCTGCCCCAGAGTCTTCACGCTGGGCTCATGGCAGCGCCATGTGGCACCTTCTTTGTGGAGCACGGAAGACCCTTGTCAATGAACACGAACTGCCTCAGGAGTTCTTACATCTGCATTATAAATACACGTTTTAATCCGAGGAATATCACCACCACACTTGAAAATACACTCTAAACAGATCGCGGCACGCTTGTGAAACGTCTGTCTTCATCCCTGAGACGCTTCACACGCTTTTGTATGAAATAGATCCCCAAACCGATAACAGCTACCATAAGTGTTTTACACGCCGAAACGATGATATTTGGAAGTCAAAATAAATATCACTGTAACGCTAAACTGGACGCTCACCACTTTTCGAGTCTTAGCTGTTGCTTTGAAGGTGTAATGTTGATGCGTTAAGTAGTTCTGAAATTGGTGCTGATATTCAAGATAATAAAAACGGGTTAAAAGCTATGAGCTATCTGGCGAAGTTAACCTTGCATTACTGAGCAACTGTTTCACCAGGTATCCAATCTAGCTTAACCAATTCCCAACCAGACTAACATTAATTATAATCTTTTAATAGTCATCTTACGACAACCAGTGATATATATATATATATATATATATATATATATATATATATATATATATATATAAGAGCATTTAAATAAAAAGAAATAAATCAGTTTACATTTGGACATTTATTTTAACATTGATCATTGTTCCGTTAAGATTTCAGCATATTAAACTTGATTCATAACTAAACTGGTACCTTATTTACGATTGTGAAAACGCGAGTTTGTAATCTTAAGGAACACATCAAATATGTAACCAAGATTGGGAGACTGCATACAACACTGCATTCATAAAATAACACATGAAGAACGTTGAAACATATGCAAGAGGAAATTAACCACAACCAACCGATTCAATTTTCACCCAAAGAAGTTACGGTTGTAGCGCAATCCTGTCCATCATGAAATTACCATACACTGATATACTAAATTCATACTAACTCTCTGTGAAATCTTCCCGAAAAGAATAGCTGAGGACTACGTTGATGATTACACCACATGCTTCACGTGGTCAACTTGGTTTACACAAAGAGTGTAACTCCACAATAATTTTGATAATTAAAATAAATTACATCGAAACGCAATTTACAAAAAAAACCTTGAACTGGTTACTATCGTCTTACTATTAACCTGATGGGTCAAACAGTTGTAAAAGAACTTGGTACTGGTCTTACAAAGTACACCCCACGTGGGTTGAACATAAAGAAAAGTTGCTATATTGAAAAATATTGTCAAGTCGAGATGTTATAATCTCATGCACATTCGCATTTAAGATTGATGATCTTAGAGTTACAAATCCTCAACACGTGGTTCCACTTTGCTCACAAAGTAGTGACTAAGCAATTACTGGAAGATATTCTGAACTTCACACTCGAGTTACACAGCATTGCAATTTAAGATAACATATTTTAGATCTAAACCTGAAATAAAGGTGATTAAATTTTCAGTTAGGCTGAACTTAAGAAATCCATTGTCCTACGGACTTAGCAGAGACGTGCTTAGCCAGAGATCTTACCACTTCAGACGCTCGCTGCAGACAGACTGGCCTGGGCCCCTACCGAGGATGCTTCACATATACAAAACAGAAGTGACCTGAGAGGAAGCTTCCTATACCAACATGACAAAGGACAGACAAGACCATACTAAGAATAGAAACCTCTTTGCTGTTCCGACGTTCGTCCTACTGTTCTCTAGCAGACAGGCTTGTCTGCTACTATCAAGTATGCAACTAGAAATACATTTGCTCATTCATCCTTTCACACAGAAGGGAAGGGGGATGACGGTATCTTATCATATACAGTATATAAAAGAAAGTGGATGTAGATTCCGTATGGGACTGTGTGACATGAATTGCATATAAACTGTGTTTTATGGTGTAGTAGTGTGACAGATCTTTCTTGTTTATGTGTAAAAGTAACACGTTCCACTGCTCAGTCTCCTCCCAGATAGAGTCAGAAACACGACAGTAAATTTAGAAGAGGAATTTATGCTGTAAATGACAACAGATTTAAGAAATTAACATGAAAGGGATCCAACTGAGACCCGTTACCGTAAGCTCTGAGCATACTTCAGCGACCACCGTGCGGCGCGGCGGTGGAGTGTTGTGTGTCTCAGGGAATGGGGATCTTGGCTTGACTGCCTGGATCGCGAGGATGGAATAAACCTCTATAAACAACCCCTCAATCTCAAGGTGTGCTGCGCACTGATGAGATGCATAGCTGTTGAGGTGGAACAGTCGTTAGCGGGCAACCTCTGGAGAACCTGCCGCACATCAGTTGTATAAGGCTTACCTAGGCACGCGGGGCTCTGTCTAGGTGGACTCCTAGTTCCCTAGCTGCTCGTGGGACCGAGATGGAACCCTCGAACTTTTCTTCTTCTCCTCCCAGCGGAAAGCGTGGGCCGCTGGTAGGTTCTAACACCCAATCTCACAAGAGGGCTCGTGTAGCCAGTCCTCCTGATTCAGGTAGTAGTAACAGAACGCATGCTGCTTCGCAGAATGTGTTTTTCATAGTTAAAAGAAAAGATGGGAGTTTTGAAAAAGTTTCGCCATTTTATGTACAGAAGGGCTTAGAAGGTATTGCTGGCACATTAAAATCTGTAAAGCGCTTGCGAAATGGCACCTTGTTGGTTGAAACATCTAGCTTCCAGCAAGTCCAGAACCTTCAGTAGGCACAATTTCTTGGGGAGTTTGCGATTGAGACGGAATTTCACAACACCTTGAACTACAGCAAGGGTGTTGTGACTTGCAGAGATCTCATTGACATTCCCCAAGACGAACTGAAGGCTGAATGGTCCCGGGAAGGAATTGTCGACATGCAACACGTTATGAAACGGGTGGATGGTGCTCTCATGAAATCTGACTCGTTTATCCTTACGTTTAACAGCACCAAATTGCCCGAGCATGTGAAGGCAGGTTTCCTATGTCTCAGTGTACGGCCTTATTACCCCAACCCCATGCGGTGTTTTAAATGCCAACACTTTGGACACACTAGTCTCGGCTGTAAAGGGGAAGCCACTTGCGGGAAATGTTGTAAAGCCGCCCATGAGGGAGTTGGTTGCTCCTCTCCTCCCAAGTGTGTCAACTGCTCTGGGGATCACGCTGTGTGGAGTAGGGAATGTAAAGTTTTCCTTGAGGAATGGAAGATCCAGGAACTTAAAACCACCAAACGCATCCCGTACGGTGAGGCAAAGAAAATTTACAAGTCCCTGCAGCCGCCCACGTTTGCTGCTCCCTTTTCTTCCGTTCTGAAACAGCCAGTCTTGAAAGCCGATGCCGCTACACGAACGAAGGTTGCTACTGTCAGTACTAGCACCTGTGTTTGTCAATGTACGTGTGCTGCTGCAGTTCCTGTTAAGCCTGCTGCTCCTCCCCGGCCTTCTGACCAGGCCGTGGTAGCTGACGTCATGGAACTTCCTGCCCCTTCCCAGGTCCAGTCTTGTGCATTGCCCAGCGCTGCTACACCCCCTACTCCTTCTGAGGGTTTGGCTCCAATGCCACCTCAGGCCAGAAAATCGAAGCCAAAGCCAAAGGTGAAGACTCGCCTGCTAAAGGAGACTGAAGTTCTACAATCTGCTGATGTTGATGTCATTCTCTCTGACGCCTCTCTCGACTCCTCTTGAGAGGCGATGGAGGTTGATGTCAGACTGGGGCAATCACCTCGCCCCAAAACTGAGCCCCCACCTGTTGTGGGCTCTCCTCCGCGACAGAGAGTGAGAATGAAGGTACTCCCACCCTGATACATGGCTCCCATTATACAGTGGAACATGAATGGATTCTGGGCATATGTGGAGGAACTGAACCTCCTAGCACAGCAACGCCCCCTGTGTTTGTGTTTACAGGAAACGCATCTAAAACCATCTGATGCTCCTGTACTAAGGGGCTATACGTTGTATCGCAAAGATTACCTGACTGGAGAAAGAGCCAAAGGCGGAGTCGCCGTGTTTGTCAATAATGACCACCACTCCTCTGCTCTCCCCCTGGATATTGACCTGCAAGCAGTTGCAGTTGAAATTCATTCCCATCGGAGGCTTACCGTTTGCTCCCTTTATTTACCCCCTCTGGATGCAATGACCTTAGACGCTCTCACAGATCTTATCGACAAACTACCCCGCCCATTTCTCCTCCTGGGAGACTTCAATGCCCATCATGTCCTGTGGCGCTCCACTTCTCTTTGCACTCGAGGTCGAATTTTGGAGAGCCTCCTAACATCTCAAGTGTTGTGCATCCTCAACACAGGTACTCCAACTCATTTCTCTACTGCTACTGGGTCATTCTCAGCCATTGACCTATCTTTCTGCTCTCCAACCCTCACCGACTCTGTTCACTGGGAGGTCATTGACGACCTTCATTCCAGCGATCACTTCCCCATCCGCATTCATCTCCTGGATGGTGTATTGCTGGAGCAGAGGTTGCCATCGTGGAAGATTGGCAGAGCTAACTGGCCACTGTTCACTCGGTTGGCTGTCTTTGAACGCCACAGCAGCGTACAGGAATGGGTGGATCACATCACACTTGTGATCCGTCATGCTGCTGACCTCCCCATCACACAGTCTTCTGGCCCTCTTAAGCGGCGCCTTGTGCCTTGGTGGACAGAAGAGTGCCGTTCAGCCATCCGGGACAGGCGTGTGGCTCTTCGCCGATTTAAACGCCGCCCAACAGCGGTCAGTCTTACCGCCTTTCGAATCGCGAGAGCCTGGGCACGCCGTGTCATTAAAGAGAGTAAGAAAAGGTCATGGCGGGAGATCCTGGACTCCATCAGCCGTTCCACTTGTTCCACAAAAGTATGGGAAGCCACCTGGAGGATTTCCGGTAAACATAGCCGTTTACCGATAGCTGCAGTCCTGAACCAGGGATGCCTCCAAACGGCACCCAGAGCCATTGCTCAGACGCTGGCAGAGCATTTTGCACAAAGTACTGCCACTGCAACTCAGGATCCAGCGTTTCGTCGCTACCGTGCGATTGTCGAAAGAGCGACCTTGGACTTTCGGTCGAACAGTTCTGAGGCCTACAATTCCCCTTTCTCCAAGTGAGAACTTGAATCGGCACTTACTGAGACTTCTGACACTGCACCAGGTTACGACCGCATCCGGTACTCCATGCTTCGACAATCTGCCAGCGGCGTCAAAGGAAATCCCCCTCGAATGTTTTAATCTCATATGGCAGAGTGTTCCCCACCTCGTGGAGGGAGGCAATCCTCATCCCTCTCCTCAAACCAGGAAAGTACCGCACATGTCCCGGTAGTTATCGTAGTATCGCCTTGACAAGCTGTGTTGGAAAGACCCTGGAACGGATGGTTAACCGGCATCTGGTCTGGCTGTTAGAGACCAGACAGCTCCTTAGCCGCTTTCAGTGTGGATTCCGAAAATTTCGGTCCACGGTCGACAACCTATCCCTCCTAGAGGCGGCTATTCAGCATGCTTTTGTCCGTCAGCATCACTGTATCCGTATCTTCTTTGATATCAGTAAGGCATATGATACTACTTGGAGACACTGTATTTTTGCACAACTGCATCAATGGGGCTTTCGTGGCCGCGTCCCCATTTTCATTCGGTCTTTCCTGTCTCAGCGGTTTTTTCGGACCCACGTTGGTAACACGCTGTTTGATCGCTTTGAGCAAGAGAACGGTGTCCCCCAGGGCAGTGTTTTAAGCGTTACCCTCTTTGCCATAGCCATTAACAGTATAACGTCTACAGTGAGGAGTCCAGTACAGTGCTCCTTGTTTGTGGACGACTTTGCTGTTTTCTGTTCCTCCTCCAGTGTTGGAAGCGTGAGCCGTCAGTTGCAGCTAACATTGCGTCGGTTAGAGGAGTTGGCTGCAAAGACGGGTTTTCGGTTTTCTTCCGATAAGTGTGTTTGTGTTCATTTTAATCTTTCTCGTCGTCTTTTTACTTAGCCTATCTTGCATATGGGGGATACTGTCCTACATTTTAGAGACACAGTGCGTTTTCTGGGCCTAATTTTTGACTCCAGGTTGTCATGGCTGCCACACCTACGCGACTTGAAAGCCAGAACGCTGAAGGCACTGAACATCCTCAAGTGCCTCAGCCACAGGTCTTGGGGAGCGAACAGGGCGTGCCTCCCTCAGTTTTATCGCGCTTTTGTGCGTTCACGGCTGGACTATGGGTGCGCAGTATATGGGTCAGCAAGGCCGTCTTATTTGCAGATCCTTGACGCTGTTCACCATGCTGGGATTCGACTGGCCACGGGTGCTTATCGGACCAGTCCCGTACCCAGCCTCTGTGCTGAGGCTGGCGAACCGCCACTTACCATCCGGCGGCAGCTCCTTCTGGTGCGCCAGGCATGTAAGTTTCTTGCGGCTCCCAGCTCGCCTGCTCACCATCTTGTTGCCCATCCACCTCTGGACCGCCTTTTTTCCCGCCGTCCCCGGGCTACTTTGCCGTTTGGGATCCGTGTGCAACGTGTGCTGGAGTCCCTTGCTGTGGAATCTGTACAACCCCAAATCCTGGGTTTTAACCGCCTGCCACCCTGGTTACGGAAGAGGCCCAGAGTGATTTTAGATTTATCGCAGTACAAGAGAGATTGCACTCCTGCCACCGTTTTTAATGCAGCATTTTCTGCCATTTTATCTGAGCACAACGACTATGTAGCTGTTTTTACGGATGGATCGAAACAAGGGGATTCCGTTGGTTGCTCAGTTGTTTTTCCGGATCGTGTCCTCAAGGTCCGACTGCCTCAGACTTTTACTGTCTTTGATGCAGAATTGTCTGCGATCTTGCGGGCACTGGAGCAGATGAGGCTTTCTTCCTCTCCTAAATTTCTTGTCTGTTCCGATTCACTCAGTGCCCTTCACTCATTGCAACGTTTGGATCCGCAGACAAAATAGTCCAGACCATCCAGGATGCCCTCCTCCGACTGCAGCGACTGGGGAAGGTTGTAGCTTTCTGCTGGGTTCCGGGGCATGTCGGCATTGCTGGGAATGAAAGGGCAGATCTCGCAGCCAAGGAGGCGTGTCTCGATCCACAAGTCTCTCAGTGTGCTATCCCCTTGCACGCACTGACCTCGCTGTTGAGCTCACGAGTCATGCGTCGGTGGGAGGATGAGTGGCTGGAAGTGACTGACAATAAGCTTCGTATAGTCAAGCCCACAACGCGTGTATGGTGTACTTCCTTTCAGCCCCATCGACGGGACGAGGTTCTCCTCACGCGGCTTCGAATAGGCCACAGCCCTATGACGCATGGCTTCCTGCTCCGGCGGGAGGACCTTCCAATGTGTGGTGCTTGTGGCGTTCAGGTCACTGTGCGCCACGTTTTATTGGATTGTGTTTTATTTTCTGACCAGCGGGCCGCGGCTGACTTGCCAGCGGACCTGACATCTCTTTTAGGTAACACTCGGACGAACGTGGTTAAAGTTTTGTGCCATGTCAAATGTTTTTACAAAGATTTTAGGGAGAGGATTTTAATTTGCTCACTGTGTGACAAGCTCGCCCATTTTTTATGTAAGTGGCCAGCCAATGACAATTTTGTGTGGCATTCTTGTTGCTATATTTTCCCTTTCCTTCGGTTTTACTTTCTTATGTAGTATTTTCCTTCTTTTCCTGCTTTCTTTGAGTGTAATTTTCAGTTTTATTAGGTCTCTCCACATTCGTTCCTTTTAATGTGTGTCAGGGCGCTGATGACCTCGATGTTGAGCGCCCATAAGCCCCAACACACACACACACACACACACAACAGATAATTTAAAACAAAAATTGGAGGTACTGTCCTACAGACGAAGAAAAAGTGGCTGCAATTTTTGCTGAACTTTAGATGTCCTGTAACTGCTGCCCTGTAGATGCTCTAAAGTGACTAAGGCGAGTGGCGCACAGCACCCCGCATGTCCGAAGCAGAGGAGGATGGTCTGCATCAACTTGCCTCTGAACACTCAAGGCATCATCATGTGACTCTCAGACGTCACGGAACTTTCCGCAGATATCTCGGCCCTGTCCTGTTCGAACCAGTTTGTAGAGGCTGCTATACCCTGCACGAAGACTTTTAACTCTATGACATCATGGAACGTCCTATGAATGGAGCATTCTGATTGGTTCTTATTGAGTTTACCCCCCCCCCCCCCCGCCACCCACCAAACTGGTGCTGCCGATGTGGGAGCACTATCCACCACTTTCTACCGGTGGACAAATTACGAATTACGAGACTTTCAGCGGCAAAACTATTATGTACTGTTCAGAAACACATATAGCAGTCATAATACAGTGACAGTTAAACGCTGCAGAAGTGGTCTACAGATCATGAAATACGGAAACTATCGCCAAGGACACTACCTCAATCACACTGCTCTGCTACCGTCGAGGAAAGTTGGAACTTTTCGGTGTGAAACCGATCTCAAATCGACTGTTTCACACAAATGATTGTACCTCAATACCACATCGATGTAGTAAACACAATTGCACAAGCTCATCACCTCTGCATCCTTCATATAGCTATCGACCACCGGCACTCGTACATGACAGAGAGATCCCCAAAACCATACGCTCAAGCACCGCATATAGTCGCAGCCCTAGATACTCGCACTTCCCGCGATGTCGGTCCGTCATCTAGCGCGCCTACAGTCACGAGGCAACTGCCCCCTCACACGCTTGACTGATGTGCTAATAGAGCGCCTTCAACGGACGGCGGTCACTCTACGAAGTGCTGTAGAAAGGCTGGGCTGATTCCCCGGCACAAAAGCGTTACTGTCTGGCCCCGACACTCCCTGCTTGCTGCCGTGCTTTCTGCAGCCATCCCCAGACTCTGGGGTTACAAGAACATATGGTTTGCCGGAATATAGCACCATGTACACGATAGCTCTTGATATCAGCCAAATAGCAGCTTTATACCGATCGCTTGCACAGTGTAATTCCGAAGATGAAGAGTGGAAATTGTATCTCTAGAAACCCGAAATATTAGTGTGGTCATTATGTGGGAGATGCCGCAAACCACTGTGTAACTAGAAACTTGTCTCGTCTGCAAGGATCTTTACGTAAAAACTCCAAACAGAGGAAACTGGTAGTTCCGCTCGTATATTTTTACGATTACCGACGTCAATGATATAACAGATTCCAAATCATCCTTGTACTTAACAATGCCAGCAAATGTACATTTCTTACGGTTTCAATCTAGCGTTAAATTTTTGAAAAAGTGATTCGTAACATATCACACCGTCTACTGTATGTGTTCATACTAAATCAATCGTCATCCTCCATCGCCTATAGCGCATTGGATATTTCGCAGGACTTCTGACATGGCATCGACATAGAGTGCATTAGAAATACTGTTTGTTAGCATGAGAAATATCTAGCGGCGACGTGAGGGAGTTGCAAATACGGCTTAATACCACGTTTCTTAGCCGAATCACTTTCCAAATTCGCTAATTCGTCTGTACTCAGTGTCCGCCACTTTATTCGGAACCATTACCTAACCTCGATTTACAAACCTTGTATAGTTTTTAACATGGATATTTTTGGCAATACTCGTGTGCGAGAAAGAAGACCACGTTTTATGCGGGGTGACAGTAACATAGTCGTTGCGATCATGTTTTAAATATCTGGTCGCTTGTAAGACGATTATTCTCTCTTCCTAAGACTCACTCATACCACTGGCAAGAAAAACAAATGAGACCTGTCCATCTGCCGCGGATCAATATTGTTTGGTGTCACCAGCATTCAGTTGCTGGCGAAGTAATGTCCTTAGTAGGGGATGTGTGATGGATTCTCTGTGATCAACGGGCTTATAAAGTATGTGTTGGGGTGTAAGGCTACTGTGGTCAGTGTTCCAACATGTTCAAAGGAAATGACTATGTCCTGTCATAAGGGAGGTATGGATCTGACACGGGAAACTCAATTTCAACGCATCGATAGCTGTAAGGGGGACGAAAGATATTACTTGTAAAGGAGCGTAAGGAGCATATAGATAATTATTTTTGCAGAGCCACAGTTGTCAGAAGGGATTACTTCCGATACTTCATTCATCATCGAATGTCATTGTAATTACAGTGATAAATATTGGCTGCTTTCTTAGGACGATTCTGCCTGGCGTGCGGGGAGCGTGGCAGAGGTAGCCTGGGGCCAGAATAAGTGACGTTTCCGGCTTACAGTGGGCGCCGTCGTTTTGAGCCACCCGAACTGGGTGGGCTGGGGTACAGGAATGCAGCTGCCCAAACCGAGTCGCCCTTAGGCGGCTGAATACCCAACTAATACTTAATACAGGGTGATTCTAAAAGAATACCACAACTTTAGGAATTTAAAATTCTGCAACGACAAAAGGCAGAGCTAAGCACTATCTGTCGGTGAATTAAGGGAGCTATAAAGTTTCATTTAGTTGCACATTTGTTCGCTTGAGGCGCTGTTGACTAGGCGTCAGCGTCAGTTGATGCTAAGATAGCGACCGCTCAACAGAAAGCTTTTTGTGTTATTGAGTACGGCAGAAGTGAATTGACGACAGTCGTTCAGCGTGCATTTCGAACGAAGTACGGTGTTGGTGTTAAACCTCCTGATAGGTGGTGTATTAAACGTTGGTATAAACAGTTTACAGAGAATGGGTGTTTGTGCAAAGGGAAAAGTTCTGGACGGCCGAGAACGAGTGATGAAAATGTAGCACGCATCCAGCAAGCATTTGTTCGCAGCCCAGGAAAATCGACTCGCAGAGCTAGCAGAGAGCTGCAACTCAGTATGAACGTGACTCGCCTAAGGTGAACGTTTTCTGTGCCATTTCAGCCAATAAAGTTTTTGGTCCCTATTTCTTCGAAGGTGCTACTGTAACTGGACTACAGTATCTGGAGATGTTAGAGAATTGGCTGTTCCCTCAGCTCGAACAAGAAGCACAACAATTCATATTTCAGCAGGATGGAGCGCCACCACATTGGCACTTATCTGTCCATAACTACCTGAACGCCAACTACACGAGGCGATGGATCGGCCGCCAGGCAGCCCGTGACAGAGCACTTCATCACTGGCCTCCAAGAAGCCCTGATCTTACCCCCTGCGATTTTTTCTTATGGGGGTATGTTAAGGATATGGTGTTTCGGCCACCTCTGCCAGCCACCATTGATGATTTGAAACGAGAAATAACAGCAGCTATCCAAACTGTTACGCCTGATATGCTACAGAGAGTGTGGAACGAGTTGGAGTATCGGGTTGATATTGCTCGAGTGTCTGGAGGGGGCTATATTGAACATCTCTGAACTTGTTTTTGAGTGAAAAAAAACCTTTTTAAATACTCTTTTTAATTATGTATAACAGAAGGTTATATTATGTTTCTTTCATTAAATACACATTTTTAAATTTGTGGTATTCTTTTTGAATCACTCTGTATTGTCAGGCAGCCTTCGTGGCCCTGTGTGTTGTAAGTACTGTCCGTGGAAATTTGAAAATATTAAATATGGGTGCACTAGACGATTATTCTCACTCATGTAAATTGATTGGTTCACTGCTTGTACTGCCAATCTAACATTTCCCGTGTTTATTGGGCTGAGAGAACATCGATTACGATGTACGGTTCAAATGGCTCTGAGTACTATGGGACTTAACATCTGAGGTCATCAGTCCCCTAGAACTTAGAACTACTTAAACCTAACTAACCTAAGGACATCATACACATCCATGCCAAAGGCAGGATTCGAACCTGCGACCGTAGCAGTCGCGCGGTTCCGGAATGAACCGCCTAGAACTGCTCGGCCACCAGCGGCCTGCTACGATGTATGTTGTGTGCATCTAAAAAGACATGTCTAAGAGACGTTTGCTGATTCTCTAGACCTGAGAGACACCTTAGTTGACTTCGTAAAGTAGAAGCATGATTTGGAATCTATTATTTCATTGACATCAGTAACTGTTAAAAAATACCAGTGGAACTACCAGTTTCCTCTGTTTCGAGTTTTCACGTTAAGATCTTCGGATACGAGATAAGTTTCTGGTTTCTCATTGGTTTCCAGCATGTCCCATATAATGACCACAATAATGTTTCGGGTTTCTAGAGATATAATTTTCACTCTTTATCTTCGGAACTATACTTTGCAAGCTATCGGTATATCACAATGGAATTACAGTATGCTAGCTATCGGTATATCTTATTGTTATGTGGCTGATATCGAGAACTATCGCGTAAATGGAATGATATTCTGCAAACCATGTAAAACTACATATGTTCTTGTAATCCCAGAGCCTGGAGATGGCTGTAGAAAACATGGCAGCAAGCCAGTAGTGTCGTGGCTAGACACAGTAACGATTTCGCGCCGAGGAACCAGCCCAGCCATTGCACACCATTCCGGAGAGTGACAGTTGGACGAGAAAGGCGCTCTGTTCGCACATCAGGCAAGCTTGTGTGGGGGCAGTTGTCTCCTGTTGACCGCGGTAGGTCGCCGACCGACCGCGCGTGAAATATCTGGTGCTACCATTATACGCGGTGCATGTCAGCCGCTCGTGGTCTAGCGGTTTCGGTCAGAGGGCTGAGTCAAGGAATCAACGATCAGCTTGAACGGATGTCTTGTGACGTCCACCCAGACGAAACGCAACGAACTATATCTAACAAAATGAAAAAAAAACCTGGCTAGCGTTGCTGTCTCTGCATCACGGGGTTCCGAGTTCGATTCCCTGCCGGATGGGGGATTTCCTCTGTCTGGGGACTGGGTGTTTGTGTTGTCCTCATCATTTCAACATCATCATTCGTGACGTTGGTTAGATTGGAATGCGAAAAAATTGGACTGTGTGAAAATCGGGACTCTGTACAGCCACTGAAGACCGCGCAGTTGAACGCCCCACAAACAAAATATCATCATCATATACACGGTGCATGTGCATATTGTTTTTCGGATCTGTCTGTCTTTGCAGTATATGTACAAATGTCTGCTGGCCGGAGTGGCCGAGCGGTTCTAGGCGCTACAGTCTGGAACCGCGCGACCGCTACGGTCGCAGGTACGAATCCTGCCTCGGGCATGGATGTGTGTGATGTCCTTAGGTTAGTTAGGTTTAAGCAGTTCTAAGTTCTCGGGGACTGATGACCTCAGAAGTTTAGTCCCATAGTGATCGAGCCATTTTTTGTACAAATGTCTGGTGGCCGAGAGCTATACGCAGGATGCAAAAGTGATGATTTTGTATGGTGCAAGATACCAGTTATGTTTACTAAATCAATATGGAATGGTGGCACATTTGCTTTTGGTGGTATACCCCGGTTGGAGATCTGTTTCACACCGAAAAATTCAGAATTCGCTCGACAGTAGCAGAGCAGTGTAATTGTGAAAGTGTCTTCGGCAATAGTTTCCGTATTTCGTGATCTGTAGACCACTTTTGCAGGGTTTGTCTGTCAGTACAGTACGATTGCTGTCTTCGATCAGTAAAAGACAGTTTTATTGCTGAAAGTCTCGTAATTTGTCCATCTGCAGAAAGTGATGTACTCTGTATCCACATCGGCAGCAGAAATTTGGGGGGTGAACGCAGTTAGAACCAATCACAAAGACCCGTTGCCACGAAGTTCCATGACGTGAGAGAGCCACAAGACAGCCTTTGTGCGGGCCACAAGAGCCTTTACAGACTGACTCGAACAAGACAGGGGCGAGGTATCTACGGAAAGTTCCGTGACGTCTGAGAGTCAGGTGATACCTTCTTTATTTGAAACTTCAGAAACAAGTCCAAGCAGACCATCCCCATCTGGTTTGGACAGGCTGGATAACGACCCCCACTCGCCGTTGTGGCTTTAGAAAATCTCCAGACCAGCAGCTGCAGGCCATCTAAAATTCACCGAAAATTCCGGCCATTTTTTCTCATCTATAGGACAGTGCTTCGAATTCTGTTTGTGGTTTTTTTACGGTCTGTTATAGGATTCGAAATATGTCATGAACTTTTAGAAACATAATTGTTCTGATTCTCCCGTACGCGATTAGACACCAGTGTGCTTCGAAAACTGATAAATACAAAAAAAAAGAGGCTTAACGTCCCTGACTCCAGCAGAAATATAAAAAACGCCACTCAGTGTTTCAGAAAGAAAAGTGATGAACACCACAGCGGCTGCAGAACTCGGAAATTCTTCTCTCTTTGGCAGTGCCTTCGAACAAACAGCTAAAACTCCTAAAGTGGTAAGCGTCCAGTTTAGCGCTACAGAGATATTTATTTCTACTTCCAAATATCGTCGTTTCAGAGTGTAAAATCACTTATTACAGCTGATATCGGTTTCGTGATCTATTTCCCACAAAAGCGTGTGAAGCGTCTCACGAATGAAGACGGAGGTTTCACAAGTGTGCCACGATACTTTTAGAGTGTGTGTGTTCCAGTGTGATGGTGGCATTCCTCGGATTCAAACGAGTAATTACTTTGCGATTTTTTAAATATTTTTGCGTGATCTGCAAAACTCTCTGTCTCTTCGTGCAGTGGTACATATAGTTCCTGTGACATGTTCAAGATATGTATGTGACAATATTCTGCACATTGCTTAAAGACCAGATCTAATAGCCCCTGAAGCAGTTCGTCATCAACAACAAGGAGCATCCATGCACCAAAAAGAAGGCTGCGTGTGTTTCTAACACGACAGGAAGTGCTTAGCGTGGGGCTCTGCGGCTGCTCCGTGACTGTGCCGTGAGCATTGCGCCAGAGTGGCTGTACATTTTGCCTCTTGCGCTTCGGATGACTGGACTTTCAGCAAATGGTCTACAGTTACAGCAAACGCGTTTATCCTGCTGCATCTTCATTATTTGATGAAGCATATTCACCTTCTTCATACGATCATCAAATATCGTTACTTTCCAATGCAGGTGGCTACGTCCACAGTGCTCAGCTGTGGGATTACAGCCCCACTGCTCTGTTTCCAGCCCAGGCATCTCGCCATTTGAACACATAATACACAGTAAACAATTACATCCATCCTCTTGGTAAGCTTGAAACGTCCCCTTTGAACAATTATACAAGACTGTGCTTAAACTGACACACAATATTTTTAGCGCAACGCAATCTGACTATCAAAGATCCCTGCAAAAGAATGGCCCTGAGTAACATTAAACTATACCTTTCACAAATAACTTGCCTCACAAAAATCTTCATTACTCGAACTACTGCAATACAGCGAGCGCCACTACTGCCAGCTAAATAAAAGATTCAAACTACGGAAGTCACTAACTACTAATAGGGATAGTTTGCAAATGAAAGATATTAATAGAGAACAAACAATTTATTTACCTTAATAGTCATAATATATATAGCAGTTCATGACAAATTACAAAACTCCGCCATCTCTCTCCCCACATCCACCACTGCTGGCGGCTCACCTCCAACTGCGCAACGCTACGCGCTGTTCACATCCAGCTGCCCCTGCCCAACACTACAATGGCAGAGAACAATGCAAACTAGCTACAGACTGCACACAGCACAGCCAGTGATTTTCGTACAGAGCGCTACGTAACGTTTCCAATAAGAAAATATAAACAGCCTACTTACATAAAGAAAACATAAACAGCCTACTTACAAGCTCAGCACAAACTGAGCGATTTTCCTGCATTTTCCCCAAGCCGCCATCTTGAGTTACGACACGGGAGTGGTGGTAGTGGAGGGGGTAGGGCAAACAGCTCCCTCTAGTGGCTGTGTTGTGAACTGCATTAGCTGGGCTCCAGACCTAAAGGTGAACACACAGGACGACTCTACTGTCTATGAAAACTTAAATTGTTTAAATAAACAATGTATCATAATGCATACAAAATAATGACTTATGTCTGTCCTATCGAGCAGCCCAGCACAGGCTGAGTCCTTTTCCCTGCAATTTCCAGATGGGATTGAGGATGAGATTGGAAGAGAGGGGGTGGGTTTACGTTAGTGGAGGTAGCTCGACTGACCTATTTTCCCAATAAAATAGGTACTTCGCGCCATGACATCAGTGTGACATTGCCACATTTATGGCCACCATCTTGGATCCACCATCTTGAATAAAAATGGCAACAATGCAGCGTGGAGTTGCACCAGCTTTGTTCCACTTCTGATGATAACTTCCTATTTCACTGTGTTGCTTATGACTTTCAGTCTTTAATATTAACACTAATCAGCAAGTGGGATTGAAATACTTATGAGGTTTGGTTGTGCGTGAAGTTATAAGAACTTGCTGGTCAGATACTTGTACCACAAATGCTGAAACAATTTGTCTCCTTCAAACACAAAGAGTTTTCTTTATGGATGGACATCTACTAATAATCACGTGAAATTGAGGTATCCAAGAGAGACGTATTTATCGCTATATTACATTGTCATGATACAGTCCAGAAATGCGATTATGTACAGTAGAATCATAAGGATGCAGCTTCTGAATTAATTGCAATATCTGTGTATTCTGCTGAATATATGGAAAGACTTTTTACTATGTATTTTCAGGACATTTTCTCTGTGAGACTCAATCTATGGATAGGAACTTATTATGCTTTTCATTAGTACGTCAAGTACCTGTGGCAGTGAAAATTTGTATATGTGAACGCGTTTTGATGCTCAGAAGTATCTAATGTAGGTAATTTCCGTCGATACCGTATTTTTTACACTTTGTTTTCAGGTTTTTGAACTGCATACCTTCTTTGTCTGTGCACTTTGAATGAGGATGTCTGTTTTTCATTGTTTTTACTATTTTCTGCAGTGAATATGACTTCCGTTTAACTCCTATGACAATAATGTAACAGCATATATACTACTCATAGCTCATTGAAGCTCAGCTGGTTGCAGATTGAAGAACTAACTCAGCATTGCTATCCAGTTAATAGTTCGATTTTTGTTTGTTTTTAGTTTCTAAGGGGCAAAATTTTTAAGTGGGTACCGATTTTCTGCAGAAACCGTTTTTACTTTACTTTCGAAAGCCCAGTTAGGGAAGTTTTAACTTGTAGTTACTTGGAACTTTGTTCAATGTATACATTTACGTTATCCTCAATGGCAAGAGAAGCATTTTCGTTATTGCATTGACAAAATGTGCTACCTCTTTTCACTAAAAACCCGAAACTCATAATACTGTATTTTTGGCTTCTAGTTGCAGGTTATTCCCTTTCTTCCGGTCATTCGGACATAATAGCATTAAGAAAACCTGCGTTGGTAAATGATATGCATGGTATGCTACTGTGGTCACTTAGTTCTCCCTGGTTACATTAAATATGTCTCTACGTTTCGAAGTGGATCACTTAGAAAGTATTCGTGTTGGTAGTGATAAGCTTTATTTCTACATGTCGCAATTTCCTTACGACTATTAGATTTACTTTGTTCATTGAGGATACTGTACACATTCTAATGTCATTAAAATTATTAATGTACCCTCGAGTTTTTAAGAGTACCTCATAAACTAACTGTCTCAATGTGGTCACCTTGAAATGTATACAAAAGTCTTGGTGTTACACTAGCAAGTGGGATGGACGTGTTTTGATGCTACCTTAGATACATGAGATTTTCTTCGCAATGTTTTCCATGATAGTGATATAATTTTAAAAAAGGAGTACGATTTTAAACAAATCAGACGAATAATATAGTTCCAATAGTATTCATGTAGACATGCCAACTCTTACTCTGCGACATTCTGTAACTCCCTATACCATATCACGTAGCATTTATATACATCAGAAGATGCAACTTGGGTCTTTAATCGACATAGAAAAATACAGCTACAGCGCACTATTCATTTCGTTTTATATTTTACTAGTCTTAAACCTGTATTTAAACACATGTTCTACTGTGTGAAATGTCAATCAATTCTATGCCTACGGATTATTCAAGACGAAGGTGCCGTTCCTGATGCGAAGGACTGCTGTTGAAGTTACATCTTGTCCTCACACAGGTTACTCTCTCTTAGATACGCATAGCACGAAGGGCACAGAGATAAAATCAGCGATTAGCATATGTGCTGCAGCATTAAAAAAATGGTTCAAATGGCTCTGAGCACTATGGGACTTAACTGCTGAGGTCATCAGTCCCCTAGAACTTAGAACTAATTAAACTTAACTAACCTAAGGACATCACATACATCCATGCCCGAGGCAGAATTCGAACCTGCGACCGTAGCAGTCGCGCGGTTCCAGACTGTAGCGCCTACAACCGCTCGGCCACTCCGGACGGCGCTGGAGCATAAAGGCATGAATCTTGTAGTTTGGCATGTATAGTGAAATACGGGTTTTGGCATTTGAAAAGAGATGCTTAGAGTTTTACATCTCTGTTTATCAAAGACAAACACGAGCCATGGATGTTTTTTGGGATTGTTGAAAGCGCTTGGAAATATTAACGACCACACAATCCTGTTGTGACCCTGACGCACCCTATGACTTGGTTCTATAAATTAATTATACGCACACAGAAGTTATTGGCAAAATGAACTCTTTACAAGACAAGCGTGAATTTCAGATTATTTGTGTATTTTTGTAGATTTTTATGATCAGCAGAAAGGCATTACAGATGTCTTAAACAAAGCAGTGACGTACAAATCAATTAAAATGTTTAATACCTCGTGGAATCCGAAACCAGAGATCAGTAGCTCACCTGGATAAGGATAGGGCAAGAATTGGACAGAGCATTTACAGAGGAATCATCATTGCTGTGATTTTCGAGAAACGACGGAACAGTTAAATCAGAGTGGCAGGTGGGGCAGTGACTGAACCTTTCACCTCGCGAAAACGAGTCCAATGACTTTACCACTTACCTCAACTCGCCGTCTGGGCTTCAGCTACAGCTGGAGAAACAACATCCCGTAGCGTTGCTCATTCCGACGTGCGTTATCCACGCCCGTTTTGTGAATGGCGATTAGGTTCCACATTTACGCCTCTTAGACAGGTTTTATGGGCTAAATTGCGCTCTAAATACCCCTTTGCGTGTGCAGAAGGGACAGGCAAACGGTAACATAGTCGCTTCTGCCCCTATTATAACTTAAGGTAGACATTAGTTAACGCAGACTGCCGAGAGTTATATCTTGATGAGTACTTTCAAATTATAGCATGAAAAAGCTATGGTCTACACCACTTTGGTTTACAGCTTAATTGTCCCGGAGCGGGACCAAAAATAAAGAGGTAGGGGAAGAGCACAGTGAAAATCTGAGAGAGAAGAGAAAAACAGCCCGAGTTAGGTAAGGAAAAAGTAGTTGTATTGAGCAAGCCATAAACAATATCGGCAGCCGCAGTTCCTTCTTAGCTAAGCAGTTAAATACCGAACATCTACAGCCATTACATACAAGCTGAGTCCAAAATCTAGTTTTTCAAGATGTGAATAACGGGTGCCAAACAAAAATCGTGGAAGGGTTGGTTTCCTTGAAGCACAGCGGGTAATGTAATCACATTTCCAAAGGCACTGGTTTACTTAACACGTCTGCAATCACTAATCTTTGTTCCTTCTCCTAGCAGGTCGCATCTGCTCGGACTGGTTACCAGTGACCACGCTGAACGCAGCACATAGTCCATCTAGCTGAATGCCTGTCCAAGCAATTTGATTTGAGACGTATGAGAGCAAAATAACGATTGTTTACGAAAGGAACTACGAACTGTCTTACAGCGTCAGGCAACAGTTGTTACTATTCGTCCACTGAATGTAATGTAAAGCTAGGGAGACTTCCTAGCTTTTTACTTAGTATACGTTTTGTGCCTGCACCACATTCGACACTTTCCCATTCCCTTTTTCATTCGTGGCACATTCTACTATACGTAGCACACATTGATGACTTATGGAATACGTATATCGATCAAATAGAAACGACAATATTAGCACTACTATTCGTTACACGGTATTAGTATTAGAATGATTTTCGACTCTGAAACGTGACCTTGCTCTGTGAGAAGTCATGTCAAGTTATATCAATTTGATGGTGATGGGCGAGTAGTTTACATCACGTGTGCACCGTAAACTGCCACGAAGGAGGTCTGCCACTAAAGAGACATTTGAATTCTTACGAAATACATTCATTTAGCAGTGACCGCCTAGAAAGTAGAACAAATTCCACCCATTCGAGTCTACACACCCAAGCATTCGTTCCTTACACGGCTCTAAATATTCCTGCGTGCGATTTCTAGCGAGACTGCGTTGGAGCACCACGGCTTTTACACAAGAAAACGTCTGGCCATAGTCACTGACTCGATCGATTTTTTCGCAGTGTAAAAGGAATAGTTCGACGTTGATAAAAAATCGCACATTAATACGGTTCGATTAACACTTTCATAGTAATACCAACAGAACATTAAAAATAAGAGACGAAAAGAGAAGTACTCAATTTAAAAAGGTAGGGAAATAGTTTTTCTCCCCTAATTTCAGTCTGTACATCGGAGAAATAATGAAAGGCTTAGAAGTGAGAATAAGCATTAGGGTTGTGTGACATCTGTGATCATATTCGCTGATGATATTATCATCTTGAGTAAAAGTGAGGAAAGATTACAGAGCCTAATGGACAGAATCAGCTGTCTATTGCACACAGAATTTGGTTTAAAAGTAAAGCAAATAATGACGAAAGTACTGAAAAATAACAGAAAAGAGATTAACAACAAAGTTAACATCAAAATTAGGGACCACTTTGTAGACGGAGTGAAGGAATACGTTATCTTGGAAGCAAGTAAAGCTTGTTGGACGAAGACAGGATACAGGAAGCACACTAGCACAAGCAAATGGAGCATTCTTACCTGAAACAATTCCAATATTAAACACATAAACCTTAATTTCAATAAGAAATATCTGTGAATATACGTCTGGATCACAGCACTGTATTGTATCGAAGTGAATCATGGATACTGAGAGGTTCGGAAAAGAAGAGAATCGAAGCATTTGAGATGAAGCGTTACAAAAGGATGCTGGAAATTAAGTAGACTTAGAGTATGGCATGATGAAGTTATCGGCAGAATCAGTGAAGAAAGCTCCGTCGCTTTGGCCATAGATGGGCCAGTGGAGACCAACCGACCATCGTGACATCCTCAGCCAGTGTCGTCATTTGGATGCTGCATAAATAGGGTCGTGGAGTCTGCACACTGCTCTCGCGGCCGTTGTCGGCTTAGTATACCATGGAGCAGCTGCTTTTCATTCAAGTGGCTGCAACACGAAGCTGAGTCGACACCTTTCCAGTTATCCCGGGAACTAAACCCGTATCCTCGATGACCACTCGGCTACGGAGGTGGAAAGCGACGAAAGGAGTATACGAAAAACACTGACGAAGGCTGACAGCGAGCAAAGGAGTAGCCAAAAAAACGCTGACGGTATGAAGGGGTAGGATGACAGGACATGATTAAGGACACGAGTGAATAAGTTCATTCGAATTAGTGGGAAGACGGCAAAAACTGTGGGCGAGAACAGGGATTGGAATATTTCAAATAATTGGGGACATTGAGTGGTAATGTTACCATAAGACGAAGAGGCTGGCATCAGAGAGGAACTCGTGATGTGCCACTTCTTAGCATCTGTGGTGTAAGTGGACAAGCTGTAGGCTTTGAGATAAATTAGGACAAAATTACGATTATCCAAATTTTGAAAGGTAGCAACAAACGCCTTCTGAAACACACCAGTATACTAGTAACATGATGTTGAAAGCACCCATAATTAATTATTTAATAGGATAAATGCGGAATAGGAATCTCGTTAACAGTTACCATTCTAGTCAGCTCTGACAAATGACATAAGGTGCCATGACGTCCAAAACGTGAGCAAGATATTCAGATCTCGTAGGTTAGTCACCGAAGTTGTTTATTCCATTTAAAAGAGTTGCTACACACTGTCGCCACCGGAGCTAGCTACTGGGATTACATTCAACTGCCTTTCCAGGCAACTACTGTAAAGTTAAACCAAGAATTCCCGCCTGAATTTACCTAGTAGAATACGTTTGTAATTAGGCCCACCTTCATTCAAACCGAGCGATCATTCATTTTTAGAGTAGGTGATTGTGAGTACATGTTGTGATGACTATCAATTGTAATAAAATGAATAAGCACACTCAGTTTAGCTGCCCAGCCATCGAATACATAAACCTAAAGCGGGCAGAGAAAAGATACTCTGCCGAATTTAATAAAACAAAAGTACACGATCATACGGGAGGCTGACTGATTGACACCTTTTACATGTTCCATTCGATACTGTGAATACTGCGCGTTTACATCGGGTAAATTCATGAAAAAATCTCTTTTTCACAGAATCGAGCCTCTTCTTCGCTGTTAAAAGTTAACACGCTACACGGTAATTCTTTGAATGCAATTTTCAGTATCGGGACACACAAATGATGTCATAATCAGTGACGATTTCTTACTAAGGCATCATCAGGTGATGTGACAACGTTACTTTCGAGGCGATCACTACTAACTGGACTTATTTATTACATATACATGGTACTGTAGACGAATCATTATGTAACAGATCCAGATCATCACTGCTATTCATCATACCATTAGTGTGGTCCGAGTCTGAAAAATACAATAAGAAAATTTCCTATACAAGACGTTGACTGTGGCCCTTGAAGCGGTGTGTAAAATACAAACATGACTCGTTTATACCGCTGCTACGCCAGTTCATCGTGCGCTGCTCACTATTGTCTGAATGTACGTATATAGGGTACTCAGCCCGAGAATATACTGCAGCACGTTTTCAGAGAAATCCTACCGCTCTACTAAGGGGCTGTGTTGCTAAGCGACGCGAGAAAACTGCCCGCAGCTGATGCAGAGACGAGTCACGAATACAGCAATAACGTTCTGCCTAGTCGTCAGAGTTGCATATAATAGCAGATAGCTAACGGCGAAGGGGAAACTGGGATTGTATCTGAGATCTAAGCTTAAGATGATGTATATTTCTGTTCATGCTGGTCACTGAAAGGTGGCGCAGTGAAATTTATGTATGCGGCACGATTAAGAGAGAAACTATGACAAAGCTGAAAGTGGAAATTCCAGGGACGACAAAGTTTCAAACAGAGTAGAACCAAGGGCCATACCCTACATAATTTGTCCTCTGCTGCAATCATGACCTCTCCAATGTTCAACGCAACTCGTTTAAAGGTATTGCGTGGACATGAATGGCTGTGTTCACAATGGAAAACTGGTCGTTCAGGATGTATCTAAACGCATCCGAATTACTGTAAAGCAGAGTACTACAAATGAATAACTACAAATGAATATTCATTTAAATGGCAACAAATTCCTCTAAAACAGACTACGACAAATGAATATTTATTTAAATGGGAATCGATGTATTCTGAGAAATATCTGCTTCTATACTCCACAAGCGACCTTATGATGTGTGGTGGAAGGTACGAGGGCTGCCCAGAAAGTAATGCACCCCATTTTGTTTCTTCAACAATTCTTTAGTGAATGCAATGGGAATTACACTCACACATGAATGGTGATTAATCTACACACGCTATTTTTCCATGAGTTCTCCATCCCATTCTAAAGCCTTCCTCCAGCGCGAAAGAAGGGTGTGTATGCCCTGTCGGTACCAATCTTTGTCCAGGTGGCGCAGCCAGTGTTTCACTGTTCAACATCCTTTGCTTATTGACAGATGAAGCGTCAAGTGCCGAATCGTAGTGCGTCTGTCCTCGCGAATGACAT
The DNA here is from genome assembly GCF_023864275.1 of Schistocerca cancellata. NCBI lineage: Eukaryota > Metazoa > Arthropoda > Insecta > Orthoptera > Acrididae > Schistocerca > Schistocerca cancellata. Next base: position 600,701,984 of record NC_064631.1, on the reverse strand, counting down.
CAGCTCGCTTCAACATGTCAGGTGTGACAGTCGTGGATGGTCTACCCGATCGCTGCAAATTGCGGCGCCCGCCGAACCGCAGCATACTGTGATTATTTTCGAATAATGTATATTTTAGTAACAACGAGTTCCTTGTTTACTATCAATAATTGTCATAATTAGCCTAATGACTAACGAGACATTTTCCTTACACCAGGCGCATCCGACGAAACAAAAATTAATGCTTTCAATAACGGCTCAATAATTATTAGTTTTATTTAGACATAATTGAAGCAATAATCCCGACCGTTTCTCTGCTTATTGTGATAGCATTTCGTAAAATGCACCAGCGCGAACTGACAGTGCACAAATGACTGAAATTTAAGAATTTAAGAGTTCTCCTGATAAACCTCGAATGACACGGAGCTGCCGGAAACTATGTTGTCCGAAAATTTCCTTAAAAATACTTCCCACACTTGAAAAAATTGTGTATCGCAAGTCTCACGGGTTGTTCTGCGTGGAATACGAATAATATCAACGGTCTTTTCGTCGTCCTGTTGAAAGACAGAGGTATCGATATGCCCAGGCCAATAGTCAAGCAAAAGCAATGAATTAATTCCTGCAACTGTTTGATAGGTCGATTCTAAAATTTATGCCACTAAACAGTCCTTTTTGTATTTTTGATCCTAATGTGCCTTGAGGTCTCTGAAGACAGATATACATCTGCGAAAACTGTAATCCACTCATACTTATCATTGTCATTGTTGTATATGAATTAGTCATAGCATTAATAGATTAAACAACACACTATCTTTTCGTCTCGAAATGATAAACTGCAGGTTGCTCACAGTTCTTTCACGAAACCTGACTGGTCAGCGTTGGACGCATCAGATGTGGGGATAACAGCAGCTTTGACTTCAAGTCAGCTATGAATTAATGATATCTGCTCTACACTTTTACTTGAGGTACACTTTGTTGTTTTGCGACTTCCTCTACTGTATGATTTCTTCAATCTGTTTCAGCAGTTCTAAGAAAACATGAAATCATAACGTTCATTTGAGTTGCGATTTGGAGGGCCCAGTCTTGTAGACCTCCATGGGTAACAGTGGATTCCCTCTCATGAGCATCTCTACGCGGTTGGCTTTGAAGAAAGCTTCTCTAGAGATCTGTTGTTCATGTTTTTAATTCAAGTTTTGGGGTTTATGTTGGTTACTGATCAGGGGTAATGGAACTTTGCTGCAATACTCTGATAGTAAATATTTGGGATAACTTCTCTTACAAAGTTAGCAAGTTTCATTTTGGTGCTTATTTTTTACTTTGAACAGGACGAACATTAATTTAGTTTTATATCCATATTCCCGAGGGCATGCAGCTTTACTGTATGGTTAAATGATGATGGCGTCCTTTTGGGTAAAATATTCCGGAGATAAAATAGTCCCCCATTTGGATCTCCGGGTGGGGACTACTCAAGAGGACGTCGTTATCAGGAGAAAGAAAACTTGAATTCTACGGATCGGAGCGTGGAATGTCATATCCCTTAATCGGGCATGTAGGTTAGAAAATTTAAAAGGGAAATGGATAGGTTAAAGTTAGGTATAGTGGGAATTAGTGAAGTTCCGTGGCAGGATGAACAAGACTTATGGTCAGGTGATTTCAGGGTTATAATGAGAGGCACCCACATGCCTTGCTCATACTGTGGCATCAATCTATCAGGCCTGCAAGATGAGTGGTCTGCCAAGCGAGTGGATTCATTTTTTATTTATCAACTAACATGAACTCTAGTACTCACAGTTAAGTTGAAAGTTATTCTCCTGCTTGGATATAACGCAACGGAAACGCTCATCTGACTATTAGTAATTTACACAACACTGACTGTTCACTACGCACTGGCAATACCACATTTTCTTTCTTATTCAACGGCTTTTATCAACACGTGGCCATCGCACTGAATATGAATGGCACACACGTTATAAATTCTGGATATCATGACAACATACAATTCGAAGGAAAAGGCCACCAATCTTTTTCTTTTCACTATCTTATTTATCCCGATAAATACTATAACCTAAACACACAAATTCTATAACCTACAACAATAACACATGAGAAATTCCGCCCAGTGGGCATGGCTTTACATTGGTGATTCTCTATCTTATGATCTCGTAATTATCTAATGCTACAGTGCACTTTCTCGATAGGATGGTGGAACTTTTTCTATATCTCACACTTCGACTCTCACAACCATCATCACGAAACTTTCCTCCAGACCGAGCGGTACAAAAGGAACATGCATAACCCACTACCTCTGAAACTACTTTGCTACTCTCCCATGCAAACCACACATACTTAAATTACATGACATACACCACACTGCAACATGGAATACGACATAAGGAATAGTCACAACATTATAATCCCATCACTTTCAGCTTTCCCACTTCAATTAGTATTCATCCCAGTTCCACACGACACTGCCCCATTTCGTAACTTTTCTTTCCTACTACGAACTCTGAACGATATATGCACGTCTTCCTGTGCAGTGCAAGCCAAGTGGCGTTGCTGGATAGGCGGCTGACTCACCTTGCTTCTCTCTCAGAGTATTATACACTCCTGGATATTGAAATAAGAACACCGTGAATTCATTGTCCCAGGAAGGGGAAACTTTATTGACACATTCCTGGGGTCAGATACATCACACAATCACACTGACAGAACCACAGGCACATAGACACAGGCAACAGAGCATGCACAATGTCGGCACTAGTACAGTGTATATCCACCTTTCGCAGCAATGCAGGCTGCTATTCTCCCATGGAGACGATCGTAGAGATGCTGGATGTAGTCCTGTGGAACGGCTTGCCATGCCATTTCCACCTGGCGCCTCAGTTGGACCAGCGTTCGTGCTGGACGTGCAGACCGCGTGAGACGACGCTTCATCCAGTCCCAAACATGCTCAATGGGGGACAGATCCGGAGATCTTGCTGGCCAGGGTAGTTGACTTACACCTTCTAGAGCACGTTGGGTGGCACGGGATACATGCGGACGTGCATTGTCCTGTTTGGAACAGCAAGTTCCCTTGCCGGTCTAGGAATGGTTGAACGATGGGTTCGATGACGGTTTGGATGTACCGTGCACTATTCAGTGTCCCCTCGACGATCACCAGTGGTGTACGGCCTGCGTAGGAGATCGCTCCCCACACCATGATGCCAGGTGTTGGCCCTGTGTGCCTCGGTCGTATGCAGTCCTGATTGTGGCGCTCACCTGCACGGCGCCAAACACGCATACGACCATCATTGGCACCAAGGCAGAAGCGACTCTCATCGCTGAAGACGACACGTCTCCATTCGTCCCTCCATTCACGCCTGTCGCGACACCACTGGAGGCGGGCTGCACGATGTTGGGGCGTGAGCGGAAGACGGCCTAACGGTGTGCGGGACCGTAGCCCAGCTTCATGGAGACGGTTGCGAATGGTCCTCGCCGATACCCCAGGAGCAACAGTGTCCCTAATTTGCTGGGAAGTGGCGGAGCGGTCCCCTACGGCACTGCGTAGGATCCTACGGTCTTGGCGTGCATCCGTGCGTCGCTACAGTCCGGTCCCAGGTCGACGGGCACGTGCACCTTCCGCCGACCACTGGCGACAACATCGATGTACTGTGGAGACCTCACGCCCCACGTGTTGAGCAATTCTGCGGTACGTCCACCCGGCCTCCCGCATGCCCACTATACGCCCTCTCTCAAAGTCCGTCAACTGCACATACAGTTCACGTCCACGCTGTCGCGGCATGCTACCAGTGTTAAAGACTGCGATGGAGCTCCGTATGCCACGGCAAACTGGCTGCCACTGACGGCGGCGGTGCACAAATGCTGCGCAGCTAGCGCCATTCGACGGCCAACACCGCGGTTCCTGGTGTGTCCGCTGTGCCGTGCGTGTGATCATTGCTTGTACAGCCCTCTCGCAGTGTCCGGAGCAAGTATGGTGGGTCTGACACACCGGTGTCAATGTGTTCTTTTTTCATTTCCAGGAGTGTAGTTTGAATCAAGCGTCACACGGAAACATAACATGCAAAGTAATATTAAGAACATATTCATCACACACGCGAGTCCTCATCTGATACCATGGACGAGTACTTCTCTTTATCCTTTGTCTCATACACAGATTGAGACTCACACAGTACTCACCACGTGGAAGTACTCGTCTCCAATTTCAACTCCTGCACACGCCATTTCTTACATATTTCCAACTTATAGTACACACGCTAGTAATTCAGCTTAACTTAAGCACTCGGAAGTATTTCAACTTATTGCTACACGTGGTTTCACTGTGACCGTTGGTCACTTCCGAAGATTACTACGATCCCATTAATATTACGTGCCTGACACTTAATTCTCCCCACAAAAGTTCCTGAAATAGAGAAATTATTATTCTAAAGTACTCTTAAGTATTTCACATGCATACCATGTCTCCATTCTTTTGTCCTTACGGAGCACGCCTAAGACAGGTCTTACTAACACTAGATCCAGCGGAAAGCAGAAAGGTGGAAGGAGTATATAAAGGGTCTATACAGGGGCGATTTTCTTGAGGACAATATTATGGAAATGGTAGAGGATGTAGATGAAGATGAAATGGGAGATATGACACTGCGTGAAGAGTTTGATAGACACTGAAAGACCTAAGTCGAAACAAGGCCCCGGGAGTAGACAACATTCCATTAGAACTACTGACAGCCTTGGGAGAGCCAGTCCTGACAAAACTCTACCATCTGGTGAGCAAGATGTATGAGACAGGCGAAATACCCTCAGACTTGAAGAAGAATATAACAATTCCCATCCCTAAGAAAACAGGTGTTGACAGATGTGAAAATTACCGAACTATCAGTTTAATAAGTCACAGCTGCAAAATACTAACGCGAATTCTTTACAGACAAATGGAAAAACTGGTTGAAGCCGACCTCGGGAAAGATCAGTTTGGATTCCGTAGAAATGTTGGAACACGTGAGGCAATACTGACCCTATGACTTAACTTAGAAGAAAGATTAAGGAAAGACTAACCTACGTTTCTTGCATTTTTAGACATAGAGAAAGCATTTGACAATGTTGACTGGAATACTCTCTTTCAAATTCTGAAGGTGGCAGGGGTAAAATACAGGGAGCGAAAGGCTATTTACAATTTGTACAGAAACCAGATGGCAGTTGTAAGAGTCGAGGGACATGAAAGGGAAGCAATGGTTGGGAATGGAGTGAGACAGGTTTGTAGCCTCTCCCCGTTGGTATTCAATCTGTATATTGAGCAAGCAGTAAAGGAAGCAAAAGAAAAATTTGGAGTAGGTATTAAAATCCATGGAGAAGAAATTAAAACTTTGAGGTTTGCCAATGACATTGTAATTCTGTCAGAGACAGCAAAGGACTTGGAAGAGCAGTTGAACGGAATGGACAGTGTCTTGAAAGGAGGGCATAAGATAAACATCAGCAAAAGCAAAACGAGGATAATGGAATGTAGTCGAATTAAATCGGGTGATGCTGAGGGAATTAGATTAGGAAATGAGACACTTAAAGTAGTAAAGGAGTATTGCTATTTGGGGAGCAAAATAACTGATGATGGTCGAAGTAGAGAGGATATAAAATGTGGACTGGCAATGGCAAGGAAAGTGTTTCTGAAGAAGACAAATTTGTTAACATCGAGTATTGATTTAAGTGTCAGGAAGTCGTTTCTGAAAGTATCTGTATGGAGTGTAGCCATGTATGGCAGTGAAACATGGACGATAAATAATTTAGACAAGAAGAGAATAGAAGGTTTCGAAATGTGGTGCTACAGAAGAATGCTGAAGATTAGATGGGTAGATCACATAACTAATGAGGAGATATTGAATAGAATTGGGGAGAAGAGGAGTTTGTGGCTCAACTTGATTAGAAGAAGGGATCGGTTGGTAGGACATGTTCTGATGCATCAAGGGATCACCAATTTAGTACTGGAGGGCAGTGTGGTGGGTAAAAATCGTAGAGGGAGACCAAGAGATGAATACACTAAGCAGATTCAGAAGGATGTAGGCTGCAGTAGGTAGTGGGAGATGAAGAAACTTGCACAGGATAGAGTAGCATGGAGAGCTGCATCAAACCAGTCTCAGGACTGAAGACCACAACAACAACATCCATTGTTAACACTTACACAACTGCAAAAGCAGCTGGTAGTTTGTATGGGTATTAAATGATTTGAAAATTTGACTGAACAGTAACTGTGGACTTTTCTTGAGAGAAACTATCAACGGAAGCTGAAATTTGCTTTACAAATTATTGTCGCAGCGAATCGTGTTATGTGATTAGCAATCCGCCATCAGCCAAGCATGCGCCATCAGCCATGTGTGCGCCTGCCATCTTGCACATGTGCAGCCCCATACAGCTCCAGTTGGGGCGCGGATGTCTCCAGCTGCAGATATTGAGCGAAGGAAGCACCTCTTGTTAGGAAACAAGAAATTTTAGTCCCTGGAGCTAGAAGGTTTCGTTGTTGCAGTCTTGACCCGGAGAGTTCAGCTTGATGTTTCGAAAGTTTTAGATTGCGAACGAAATCGTTCAACTCCTTTTGATTAAAGAGCTGAGGCGAGGTGTCATAATATTGACTCCAGATGGTCGCCGAGTGAGATCACAGGTATTTTCTTCGTCCGCTAAAAGAACTTATTTAAGAGGAAACAGTGTAAAATTTAATTTTTTTTTGTTTTGTATACTTGCTGTATTGTCCGTCACACAACTGAATATTAGCGTCCCAGCAGAGCTTGTTGCTGGAAAAACTTGTTCTTTAGCTGAAGTACCGATAATCGTGGCTAACCCGAAGTTTTGCGTGACATAAACACAAAAAAATTCTATTCAACTTTTCTTGATAGTGCAAAATTATTTTAAAAAAGACAGCTGCTAGTTTCATGAGTGTCTATTGTCGCAATAAAATCGTAATTAAACGTTTTTAAATCGTATTTAACTAACGAATTTCGTATGGTTTACTCGTTAGACAGGCACGATCTAGGCCTAAATTTTACGAGTTGTAAACGTTTAAAAACCTGACCAAACACTCCTGAGAATGTAGATTCTCTAAAAGCAAAGTAGTTACAAATTCATTCTTCTGTTGCTGTATCTCTAAATCAGTACAAAAACAACAACCACGTCACATAAGACCTTTGTGTCGTTTTTTGTTCCCACACATCGCGTCCTTGACAAATTTAAAACATTCTTTAAACTTAATTATTCTTTCGAAACTGACCATGAGCGAGAAATGTGGGAGCTGTTATAGGGTAGTGAGTAGAAGGATTTGTTGCCAATCTTGAAGGAAATATTTTCACTGGGGGGTGATGCAGTGGGGAGAATGTTGAGAGAACAGAAGAGGCTCTCTCCTGGAATTGCAGAGTATGCAGTAGGAACATTTTGATTGGGGAACAGGAAAGGAAAATTTGTGCCCTTCAGGCACAGTTGGACGAAGCAAGGAAGAAACTCATAAGAATGAAGGAATATATGGGGGAGGATGGTGGTTGGGGACTGCCAGCTGGTAGGGGGATAGGAAGAAAGAGAACGCGATCTGACAGTTTTATCATCAACACCAAAAACAGGTATCTACCACTGCCAGAGTTAAGTGGAGAAGAGCCTCAGGTAGAACGAGGAGCAGGAAATGTGCAGCACACTTCAACCGGGCCAAGAAGCCTAGTAATGTACAAAGCGTTAGGAAGAAGAAAGTACTGCTGCTAGGTAGTAGCCATGGGGGAAGCGTAAGCCCTCAGTTACAAGAAAGATTAGGGGCAGCGTACCAGGCCACCAGTATCTTCAACCAAATGCAGGGCTGAGTCATGTGTTAGAGGATCTAGTGTCTTTATGTAAGGAATTTACAAAAGAGGGCCATGTAGTGATAGTGGGCGGGGTGGGGAAACAGTTTGGACAAGGATGGGGCATATGACATAGGTGGGCCTTGGACAAGATAGCTTCCCTGACTCATGGCTCCAACATATACTTTGTTGAGCTGTTCCGGCGTCATGATAGATCACACCTTTATGTAGCCATGAGGCGAATCAATGTGAGGTTACGGATGGCTCTGAGGACAGCCAACTTTGCTTATGTTTCTCTGGTGCCCATCAGGACTATCAACAGATAGGGTTCCACTAGGCATCGCCTACAGCTAAACAGGACTGGGAAGGGAAGATTGGTACAGCTGATCCATGAAAGTGTAGGGGGTGGATCTCAGGCCACACATGGTCAAATACCTGTTGTCATAGGAAGGAAAAGTAGGCCTTTTTAAGGATAAATCCTGACAACAGGTTCCCATGCCTAAGCAGTATCTACAGCAGTTTAAAAAATACTGAAGCAACCACTCACAAGACAGATTTTAACATTTCAAATATAACACATACTAGATGTCACATAGAAAAACAATCAATTGGAAAGAGTAACATGGGGAATTTCACAGACTTGACAATCCTCCATCAAAACATGCAATCAATAAAAAATAAAATACAACTATTACAAGTTGAGCTCCAATCCTTGAACTGCACAGTAGTTTGTATTAATGAGCACTGATGTAGATACATAGAAATCCAACATGTAGTATTATCATTGGAATGAAAGGGCAAACTCTTACTGCAGAACCACTTCAAGGAGTGGAGGATCATACATTAATATCAGAAAGGGAACGCAGTTCAAATCAAGACATTATCTCAGTACAGAAAGTGAACACAAACACTTTGAAATATCAGCTATTGAATTAACAGGGCTTGATATCACCAAGAAATTAATCATATGGTGTGTGTATAGCTCTCCCAGTGGTAGTGTGGACACTTCTTTTCAATAAATTAACAGAAGTTCTAGGTAAACTCTCAAGTACAAAGGTCTACATAATTATGTGTGGGGACATTAACATCAACACTAACATCATAAATGAAGCCAGCAGTACCTTCATAAACATCCTTCAAAGTTTTGGCATGTTTCTATTGGTCAATAGCGGAACAAGGGTTACTACAATGACTGCATCAGTAATTGATCATATGGCCACAAATATTGACAGGGAAAAATGTGATGTAGCCTCAAAAGATCTCGAACTATCAGACCATCTCTATCAAATAACAACAGTAAAAGCAGGCATTGAATCATTCCCTAAACTACAAACCTACAAACGACATCTATCAGAAATCAAAATAAAAGATTTTTCAAAAGAAATAGAAAAACAAAGCTGGGATGAAGTGTATAAGGAAACCAGTGTGAATATTAAATTCTCTAAATTCTCCACATTGTTTAAATTGGACTTTGAAAAGGAATTTCCAAAAGTATGCATGTCTGTATCAACATCTCACAAAAACAGATGGATAACAGCTGGTATTAAGAAGTCCTCCCAAACACTCAAACACCTTAGTTCCATGAAAAAGATTCGCAGTGACCCAAAATTCTTAAATTTCTATCACAGATAGAAAAATACCTATAGAAAGATGCTAATCACTGCAAGAAAAGTCATTTAACAACAAAATAATATATAATGCAGAGAATAAAAGCAAATCAATCTGGGATGTTATAAAAATGGAAACGGGGAGAGCAAACAAACGCAGGATAACATACTGCTAAGGGAAAGGGATAAGGTAATAAATGATCCACAACACTTAGCAAACTATGTAAACGAGCATTTTTCAAGTAATGCAGATAAGTTACACCAAAAATTCCCTAAAACAAATATAACACCTGTAAATAATGTTGCACTAAATACAATGATGTTACTTCCAACTGCAGAGAATGAAGTCAATAAAACTGTTCAAAAACTAAAAAATAAAAAGTCAGTAGGCTTAGATGAAGTACTAATGTGTGTATTGAAACAATGCATAGTGATTATACAAGGCCCCTTAACAAATATAATAAATGAATCCTTCACATCAGGGACATTTCCAGAGCACTTAAAACAATCAAAAGTTGTACCATTCCTTAAGAAAGGTAATACAGAAGACTCAGAAAATTACCAGCCCATTTCCCTGCTGTCAGCATTCTGAAAAATAATAGAAGCAATTATGAAAGACAGATTAATGAGTTACCTGAATAGATATAATCTTTTAAGCGAATCACACTTTGGTTTCCAAAGTGGCAAAAATACAGTCAGCCATAGTAGAATTCACTAAGGTTGTCTTTGATGTTCTTGATAAAGATGAATGTGTCACAGGCATATTTTTGGATCTTTCTAAGACTTTTGATACAGTCACCTACAAGATTTTATGAAATAAATTAGAAGCCTTAGGAATAAGAGGCTAACGACTGGTTTCGACCATATCTAGCAGATAGGGTACAAAGAGCAGAGATAAGATCTAAACATTAAGTAAAACACTTATCAGGACTAAAATACATTAATATAGGGTTTCTGCAAGGTAGCATATTGGGTTCAATACTGTTCCTGAAATACATCAATTACTTTCTCAGTAGTATTACTCATGTTGAAAAAATGCTCTTCACTGATGACAGAAATATTATAGTCACTGAGAAAACAAGAGACCTCCTTGCTTAGAAAGCAAATGAAACTCTCAAGGAAGTTTATGATTGGTCAATAAGCAATAAAGTGACATTGAACATAAAGAAAACTAATGCCATGAATTTCAGTCTGAAGAGGGAAAATGACAGTGTTGAATTAAATGTAGATGGCACCTCTACAGACTGTGTAACAAATGCAAAATTGCTAGGAATGAATATTGATTCTCAGCTGAAGTGGTGTAAACACTCAAAGATACTTGCAAACAGAATGTCATCAGCATGTTATGCCCTTAGAATCCTATCACCAGCATGTAACATGCAGTGTCTTTTGGTTATATATTATTCATATGTACACTCAATTCTTAGCTTTGGCATTCTTGTTGCGGAACAAATGCACAAAATACGAACACAATTTTCAAACTCCAGAAAAGAGTCATAAGAATAATAACCAAAAATACTAGTCGAGCTCATTATAAAGACGTGTTCAAAACACTGGGGATTTTACTTGCTCCATGTGAATTGATTTACCAGTCAGTTGTACACATAAAAAATAACATTGGTAATTACTGCACAAACAGCTCTGTCCATGACCATGCAACAAGAGACACACTCAACTTACATTTACCAAGAAAAAATAAACATGAAACTCAAAACAGTATTTTCTACCAAGGAATAAAACAGTACAATAAATTACCAAGAGAGATTAAAGAAATTGCAAATATACACTTTTTAAAAAGGCAGCTAAAAAGTATCTGTTATGCAATACATTTTATACATTGAAGGATTATTTAGATAAAATAGCGTAGGAGTTTGATAAAAAAGTGTTATGCGAATAAATAATAATAATAATTATAAAACATCCAAAATTCCACATAAAACTTTCACTTTATTTTTTTCCTTTCTTCCTTTCAAGAAATACTTGCCCCCATGCTATGCATAGTATAATACTTATACCTCTTCCTCTTTCTGAGCTCAACATCTCACTCATTATAGAGGGATGCTGACTCAGTTTTTCAGGAAAGCAAATGGGAAGCTGCAGTAAGTACAGAAAATGGCCCAGAGTTCACCAGTGTGTGTGTGTGTGTGTGTGTGCATGTGTGTGTGTGTGTGTGTGTGTGTGTGTGTGTGTGTGTGTGTAGTGAGTGAAGTGTAATGAAACAATGTGTGTATAGTGTGTCACAGTGACTGATAGTGAGATATGAATGAACAGTGTGGCATTACATTATTTAATATATTATTTGTAAAGGAAAGTATTGTATACCAGGAGTAAATCTAATGATTGTCTCTAACTGGAAGTCTGTAAATATAGGTTTATACGAATTAGCTTATTTTAATTTGGTTAATCTTGTAAATACATTGGCATGTCCTATATACTTGTAAAAAGTTATCTACAGATCAATAAACCTACTACTACTACTACTATTACTACTAATACTCTTCTATATGTTCAATACTTTCTGATTCACTTGACATAGTGTCTGGTTCTCTGGCTTTTAAGCTATAGACATGAACAGGCAACCCCTCGTCATGGGGCACAGACAAATGCACCGAAGATACATTTGGATACTTTATTTAATGTCCAGTTTTGCTTGAATGTCCCGAAATATTTCTAAGACAGAAGTAACAGTCTGAGTAATTGTAATCAGGCTCACAGCACACCATCGGAACAGCGGATGGCATGGCTCGGTGTTTTCCTTTCAACCTTTGTAGTACAGGTTATGAAGGCAATGTGAGGTGCAAAATTTTTATTTTGATTACCAACAGGACAATCAAAATACAATTTATATGCCTTCTTAACCAAATCAGTGACTGGGTTTCTTTGGGCTTTTGGAGTGAATTTCCCAAACACATAACAAAAGTTGTTGGGGTGGTTTGGACAGCAACGAGATTTACTAATTATAATTTTTGTTAGTGTAAGTTTAAACACTAAAACTTTGCACTATCTTTCACAGTAAACACTCACTGAGGATCTCTTTCACACCACTGGATAACCATACCAACCATTCACTGACGATGTGTACATCTTGCAGCACACCTCCGCAAATCAAAAACAAACAATTAAACATCAAAAGAGAAGAACATCAAAAAGCGAAATACTGCATACGAAAAATAAAAAAAAACCTTTAAAAACTCAGAAATGGTACGCACTAGAACATTTTGAAAGGTATATTCGGATTCTACACACCAAAAGCCATGCTAGTTAACGGACTACATCCCGGATGCTAAACATCTATTGACAAGTGTTATTAGTCACAGTGCTCTTCAATGATCATCTGTCGCTATCACTCACACAATCTTCGTCCACGTTGACGTTTCAAGTGAGGTTTCTCTGGTTTCCCTGATAGGGTATTACTTTTCAGTATGGTGCCCATTGAAACACCAAAATCTTCGCTCCCTTGGTTGTGGGAGCACTCACCATACCAGCACCAACAACTTGCCCATGTCCGATCTCACTTACCTCCGACGTAATGCATAACAGCTACACAGAACACTGTTCTCACCACGACTGAACCTTCGCCGTGTTGAGGACACGTCACAGGTGCTGTTCGTGGTCAAATACAACAGCGTGACCCGCAGGTTTGTCTAGCATCTGCATTTACGTTCAAGTCTACATTTGTCTCTGTGTTTCCACATTTTGTCCACCCCAATGGCACAATTTTCACTGCACAGTTATTTACCTTAGGTTGTTGTTGTTGTGGTCTTCAGTCCTGAGACTGGTTTGATGCAGCTCTCCATGCTACTCTATCCTGTGCAAGCTTCTTCATCTCCCAGTACCTACTGCAACCTACATCCTTCTGAATCTGCTTAGTGTATTCATCTCTTGGTCTCCCCCTACGATTTTTACCCTCCACGCTGCCCTCCAATACTAAATTGGTGATCCCTTGATGCCTCAGAACATGTCCTACCAACCGATCCCTTCTTCTGGTCAAGTTGTGCCACAAACTTCTCTTCTCCCCAATCCTATTCAATACTTCCTCATTAGTTATGTGATCTACCCATCTAATCTTCAGCATTCTTCTGTAGCACCACATTTCGAAAGCTTCTATTCTCTTCTTGTCCAAACTATTTACCGTCCATGTTTCACTTCCATACATGGCTACACTCCATACAAATACTTTCAGAAATGACTTCCTGACACTTAAATCTATACTCGATGTTAACAAATTTGTCTTCTTCAGAAACACTTTCCTTGCCATTGCCAGTCTACATTTTATATCCTCTCTACTTCGACCATCATCAGTTATTTTGCTCCCCAAATAGCAAATCTCCTTTACTACTTTAAGTGTCTCATTTCCTAATCTAATACCCTCAGCATCACCCGACTTAATTCGACTACATTCCATTATTCTCGTTTTGTTTTTGTTGATGTTCATCTTATATCCTCCTTTCAAGACCCCATCCATTCCGTTCAACTGCTCTTCCAAGTCCTTTGCTGTCTCTGACAGAATTACAATGTCATCGGCGAACCTCAAAGTTTTTATTTCTTCTCCATGGATTTTAATACCTACCCCGAATTTTTCTTTTCTTTCCGTTACTGCTTGCTCAATATACAGATTGAATAACATCGGGGAGAGGCTACAACCCTGTCTTACTCCCTTCCCAACCACTGCTTCCCTTTCATGTCCCTCGACTCTTATAACTGCCATCTGGTTTCTGTACAAATTGTATATAGCCTTTCGCTCCCTGTATTTTACCCCTGCCACCTTTAGAATTTGAAAGAGAGTATTCCAGTCAACATTGTCAAAAGCTTTCTCTAAGTCTACAAATGCTAGAAACGTAGGTTTGCCTTTCCTTAATCTTTCTTCTAAGATAAGTCGTAAGGTCAGTATTGCCTCACGTGTTCCAGTATTACTACGGAATCCAAACTGATCTTCCCCGAGGTCGGCTTCTACTAGTTTTTCCATTCGTCTGTAAAGAATTCGTGTTAGTATTTTTCAGCTGTGGCTTATTAAACTGATTGTTCGGTAATTTTCACATCTGTCAACACCTGCTTTCTTTGGGATTGGAATTATTATATTCTTCTTGAAGTCTGAGGGTATTTCGCCTGTTTCATACATCTTGCTCACCAGATGGTAGAGTTTTGTCAGGACTGGCTCTCCCAAGGCCGTCAGTAGTTCCAATGGAATGTTGTCTACTCCGTGGGCCTTGTTTCGACTCAGGTCTTTCAGTGCTCTGTCAAACTCTTCACGCAGTATCGTATCTCCCATTTCATCTTCATCTACATCTTCTTCCATTTCCACAATATTGTCCTCAAGTGCATCGCCCTTGTATAGACCCTCTATATACTCCTTCCACCTTTCTGCTTTCCCTTCTTTGCTTAGAACTGGGTTTCCATCTGAGCTCTTGATGTTCATACAAGTGGTTCTCTTATCTCCAAAAGTCTCTTTAATTTTCCTGTAGGCAGTATCTATCTTACCCCTAGTGAGATACGCCTCTACATCCTTACATTTGTCCTCTAGCCATCCCCGCTTAGCCATTTTGCACTTCCTGTCGATCTCATTTTTGAGACGTTTGTATTCCTTTTTGCCTGCTTCATTTACTGCATTTTTATATTTTCTCCTTTCATCAATTAAATTCAATATTTCTTCTGTTACCCAAGGATTTCTACTAGCCCTCGTCTTTTTACCTACTTGATCCTCTGCTGCCTTCACTACTTCATCCCTCAAAGCTACCCATTCTTCTTCTACTGTATTTCTTTCCCCCATTCCTGTCAATTGTTCCCTTATGCTCTCCCTGAAACTCTCTACAACCTCTGGTTCTTTCAGTTTATCCAGGTCCCATCTCCTTAAGTTCCCACCTTTTTGCGGTTTCTTCAGTTTTAATCTACAGGTCATAACCAATAGATTGTGGTCAGAGTCCACAACTGCCCCTGGAAATGTCTTACAATTTAAAACCTGGTTCCTAAATCTCTGTCTTACCATTATATAATCTATCTGATACATTTTAGTGACTCCACGGTTCTTCCATGTATACAACCTTCTATCATGATTCTTAAACCAAGTGTTAGCTATGATTAAGTTGTGCTCTGTGCAAAATTCTACCAGGCGGCTTCCTCTTTCATTTCTTAGCCCCAATCCATATTCGCCTACTAAGTTTCCTTCTCTCCCTTTTCCTACACTCGAATTCCAGTCACCAATGACTATTAAATTTTCGTCTCGCTTCACTGTCTGAATAATTTCTTTTATTTCATCATACATTTCTTCAATTTCTTCGTCATCTGCGGAGCTAGTTGGCATATAAACTTGTACTACTGTAGTATGTGTGGGCTTCGTATCTATCTTGGCCACAATAATGCGTTCACTATGTTGTTTGTAGTAGCTTACCCGCATTCCTATTTTCCTATTCATTATTAAACCTACTCCTGCATTACCCCTATTTGACTTTGTGTTTATAACCCTGTAGTCACCTGACGTGATGTCTTGTTCCTCCTGCCACCGAACTTCACTAATTCCCACTATATCTAACTTTAACCTATCCATTTCCCTTTTTAAATTTTCTAACCTACCTGCCCGATTAAGGGATCTGACATTCCACGCTCCGATCCGTAGAACGCCAGTTTTCTTTCTGCTGATAACGACATCCTCTTGAGTAGTCCCCGCCCGGAGATCCGAATGGGGGACTATTTTACCTCCGGAATATTTTACCCAAGAGGACGCCATCATCATTTAATCATACAGTAAAGCTGCATGCCCTCGGGAAAAATTACGGCCGTAGTTTCCCCTTGCTTTCAGCCGTTCGCAGTACCAGCACAGCAAGGCCGTTTTGGTATTGTTACAAGGCCAGATCAGTCAATCATCCAGACTGTTGCCCTTGCAACTACTGAAAAGGCTGCTGCCCCTCTTCAGGAACCACACGTTTGTCTGGCCTCTCAACAGATACCCCTCCGTTGTGGTTGTACCTACGGTACGGCTATCTGTATCGCTGAGGCACGCAAGCCTCCCCACCAACATCAAGGTCCATGGTCCATGGGGGTTACCTTAGGTAACCTACGTTAATTTTGGTTATTTTATCATGATACGGCCTACCAACAAATTACAGTACATATCACTTGTTTTAAATATTAAAACAGTATCCCTTCTTCACTAATACAATGTTGATGTCTACCCGTTACACAGCGACATGCACGCACAACTGAATATTGTTGTCCAGATTTCGGAAGACGTCGTAAATGTAGCCAGTCAGCTCTTCAAGAGCTTCCATCCATGTACTTCGTATTTCATCATATCGCAAAGAAAAAATCCAGTGGGATAATGCTGCGGAAGAGTAGTGGGAACTGGAGCGCGATGTGCAAGCACCCCTCCTTTGAAAACGTTATCAAAGTTCTTCCTACAAGCTAATGCATAATGGACAGGAGCTCTAGCATGCTAGAAATAGAACTGATCATGGTTGTCCATATGCATGATGATTCCTGGTGTGACCTCTTCAAACTGAGCCAAGTACAGGGTGAGGCAGGGAATTATCCCCAACTACAAAAGTTTATAAAGATAAATTAAAAATGCGAGTAAACATTCATTTATTACCACGATGATGTACAGTTGGAATTTCAGTTTTATTAAGTTCTGAACATGAAGCCAGCAACTGACGTCTCTCGTTGTCAACACACAGCTGCAGCAGGTTTCCAAAGCTCTGCATAACTCGATGAAGCATCTGTTATGGACTACGCCGAGCTTTAAGGGTTACAGCATCGTTCAAGGATCCCAGGATCTTTGGGTGATGCTTATAAACTATAGCTTTGGGACAACCCCAAAGAAATAAGTCGCATGCACTTAAATCAGGCAAGCATGCAGGCCATGGAATGTCACCGCACCGTGAGGTCACACGACCGGCAGTGGTTTCCCTCAAAACACTCATTGGATGTCGAGCAGTGTAGCCCATGGCTCCATCCTGCCGTAACGAAACGAGCCTCATATGCATTTGTTGAAATTGTGGTTAAGAAAAAGGCCCATTGTTTTCCTCAGCACTGGTTGCACGTCAAATTGTTATCCTCATGGCTGTGGAGAGGTCTCTTATGAATTTCCCCAGGATTTACTCAACTCCAATAACGCTTATTCCGTTTATTAAAACATCCATAAATGTGAAAGTGCGCGCGTCTTGAGGACCATTTTCAGTCAAGTGTTCTCAGGCTTGTCGTCCATTTTGCCGGTCCTATTCTGGCCGTTCTTGAGTGATCACCATTTTATTCAGATGAAATTATAGGTTTTCGTGATGAATCCACCGCATAGTATCGCTAGAGTGCAAGCGACGACGCATGGTGCGAGAGACAACGTTTAGGGGACTGCAGCACTGGCGTCCTTATAACCTCAATGTTTTCGGGTTTTCTGACGGTTCACTGAGCTCCAACTCCTTTTTCATAGCACTGCCACATCGACGAAAGTTCTCAGAATCGTTTTATGGTCGAGAACACTCTTTCGAGAGGGTGGGGAGTAGATTTTGATATTGAGTGCACATAGCACGCTGTACGGCAGCTATAGACCGGTTTTCGGAAAATTAGTTTTCGACAGCAAAAACACGTCGATCGTTCGACCATGCAATGTTTGCAACTAACAGCCGTACCAACGTGGATATCCACTGCCACTGTGATCTCGGAGCCCATCCCCACTCTTCCACTGTACCCTCTTTCTTCGCACAACAACTTAAAATAGGGGATAACTCCCCACCCCCCCCCCCCCCCCCCGCCCACCCTGTACTTATCTCCAGTGTGATTTCAGCCCACAAACACCGCCAAATTACATCAAGTGGCGATAATGCAGCCCACACATTTACACTGTGTTGATTTAGCTGTTGCTCCAAAACAACAGCTGGTTTTCTATGTACCAAGAAGTACAGTTATGTCGGATACATGTCCGGGCAAGTTGAATGAGATGCTAATAAATCTGGCCAATAGGATAACATCCTAGCATAACTTCACGAAATTGTAGCCACCTGTCTGGATCTTCCTCCAGCAGCCCAGGTATCTGCCGCTATAATACGCTTTGGATTGAGCAACATGTTCTTTCTGGGAACTCTGTGGTTTTTCATCTTCCTTGGACTAATCATAAAAGCCAAACAGACATGAAGTTGGTAATCTTCAGTTCATGCAGTCCTAGATAACCCAATGTGATGTGCGTCATGGAAAGAACATTCAATTTAAGATTTACGAAGGAAATTACACTCCTGGAAATGGAAAAAAGAACACATTGACACCGGTGTGTCAGACCCACCATACTTGCTCCGGACACTGCGAGAGGGCTGTACAAGCAATGATCACACGCACGGCACAGCGGACACACCAGGAACCGCGGTGTTGGCCGTCGAATGGCGCTAGCTGCGCAGCATTTGTGCACCGCCGCCGTCAGTGTCAGCCAGTTTGCCGTGGCATACGGAGCTCCATCGCAGTCTTTAACACTGGTAGCATGCCGCGACAGCGTGGACGTGAACCGTATGTGCAGTTGACGGACTTTGAGCGAGGGCGTATAGTGGGCATGCGGGAGGCCGGGTGGACGTACCACCGAATTGCTCAACACGTGGGGCGTGAGGTCTCCACAGTACATCGATGTTGTCGCCAGTGGTCGGCGGAAGGTGCACGTGCACGTCTACCTGGGACCGGACCGCAGCGACGCACGGATGCACGCCAAGACCGTAGGATCCTACGCAGTGCCGTAGGGGACCGCACCGCCACTTCCCAGCAAATTAGGGACACTGTTGCTCCTGGGGTATCGGCGAGGACCATTCGCAACCGTCTCCATGAAGCTGGGCTACGGTCCCGCACACCGTTAGGCCGTCTTGCGCTCACGCCCCAACATCGTGCAGCCCGCCTCCAGTGGTGTCGCGACAGGCGTGAATGGAGGGACGAATGGAGACGTGTCGTCTTCAGCGATGAGAGTCGCTTCTGCCTTGGTGCCAATGATGGTCGTATGCGTGTTTGGCGCCGTGCAGGTGAGCGCCACAGTCAGGACTGCATACGACCGAGGCACACAGGGCCAACACCCGGCATCATGGTGTGGGGAGCGATCTCCTACACTGGCCGTACACCACTGGTGATCGTCGAGGGGACACTGAATAGTGCACGGTACATCCAAACCGTCATCGAACCCATCGTTCTACCATTCCTAGACCGGCAAGGGAACTTGCTGTTCCAACAGGACAATGCACGTCCGCATGTATCCCATGCCACCCAACGTGCTCTAGAAGGTGTAAGTCAACTACCCTGGCCAGCAAGATCTCCGGATCTGTCCCCCATTGAGCATGTTTGGGACTGGATGAAGCGTCGTCTCACGCGGCCTGCACGTCCAGCACGAACGCTGGTCCAACTGAGGCGCCAGGTGGAAATGGCATGGCAAGCCGTTCCACAGGACTACATCCAGCATCTCTACGATCGTCTCCATGGGAGAATAGCAGCCTGCATTGCTGCGAAAGGTGGATATACACTGTACTAGTGCCGACATTGTGCATGCTCTGTTGCCTGTGTCTATGTGCCTGTGGTTCTGTCAGTGTGATCATGTGATGTATCTGACCCCAGGAATGTGTCAATAAAGTTTCCCCTTCCTGGGACAATGAATTCACGGTGTTCTTATTTCAATTTCCAGGAGTGTATTATGTGATTAAGACAATAAATGTAGGAGACATCGAGGACTCACGAAAGCATGACATGCCTTTCAACTAGGACCTGTGCTGACGTTAACTCCCGATGTGGTTCAAAGTGCAGTATTGTTTCTCCATGACCACTTGAGAGCGCGCAGCAATGCTTAAGGTCAATATTTTGAGCACTTGGTATGACAACCGTGATAATAAACACACGAATTGTGCCTGAGTTAAGTGCTTGCTCATACCTGGTATAACAGGACAGACATTTGTGACCTCTCTGCTCCTGACGGCAGGACAATGGTTTGCGGCACTGTTATCTCGATACTATTTCATCAAGTCCCATACGTGTTATGTCGTTGAAGCTCTCTTCGGAGCTTCTTTGAAATGTCACAGAAAAAACGTATTGTTCCACAAGAAAGAAAGGGAGAAAGAAAAATAAAAAAACAAGTTGGTGAAATTCGGCGACTACAAACGATAAAAATTACTTGTGAGCAGCAGGAAATTCGCATTATTGTCGGCTGTAGCTTGGTAAAAACAACACCTCGTTATACTTATTTATTCATTCTTTAGGTATTTCAGGTGACCTGCCTTAGCTACCACATTCCGTATAATTTCACTGGTAATTTTTTTAAACCACTTATTCTTTCTGTGTTAATATTACTGCCGTGTCGCAGTTTTAACGTCATTATTTTTCGGAAACTGAGTAAGTTCTTTTGTTATCAGAACAGTACTCGGATAGTAGCTGAATACCAGCTAACCCAAAATGGTATTCACAAACTAGCAGCATTTCATCACTTCGTCATCATCATTTCTGACAGTGGTTAGATTGGACTGTGAAAAAATTGGACTGATGAACGCGCATTTGAGCGCCCCACAAACCAAACATCATCAACAAACCAAAAGGCTTCTCAGTAAACTAAACGTTTGCAAACAAAGTAGCAAGTAAACACTGAGTGCTCACAGCTCTGTAGTTATTTATATTCGCTGCCTTTCTGTCCGACCAACTAGTTTCTCTTAAGCATTTATGCAGATAAACAAGGTACATGATTAACTATTTACTTCTGTTGCATAAAGAAGTGTCAGCATTCTCTGTAATTACTTGTCACAACTTGTCTACCCGACTGGTTGGTGCCAGTAAAGGCAAATGCTTACTACGAGAAAAAGAGAAACAAAACACACACACACACGAAGCGCAGCACAGTGCCTAGGAAACCCGTGGTGAATAACAAGAATACAAGTATGATGTAGAGGATTGTTTCGTCTGTTTCAGACTCCGTCAGAAATGCTCTTTGGCAACCGTTCATTATGTTGAAAGCGTTATTGTACGTAACGCCCCCTTTCTCAAGAAGAGATCCATCTGAGCTTTGTGAGTATATCGGTAGTAATGGACATGTAAAGCAGACGCTACAAACCACTTTCAGCTGCACGTTTTTGTCGACCAAATTAAATGACCCAAAAAAACTGGTAGAGCTGTAAGCAGTTATCAGATGACGTGGGTATGTCACTTCCTAAACGGTGTTTCTCTAACACAAGCTACATCTTAGGCTATATCCGGCTCCAACACTAAGACATGCGAAATGTGAACAATACATACAAATTATATGTATGACTGTTCAAGTTTTGTAGTCCTGTCTTCCTCATTTGCGTGTAATACTACGGCATAGTGATAATTTTTACTTTTGGACCGTCTAACTACAACTGAATGAAACACAATTTTCGTGCCATACGTCTGTCCTGTTATACCAGGTATGAACAAGCATTTAAGGGGACCCGGAACGCCCTATACTTGCAATGTTAAAATAACGATTATAAATTACATCTTTCCTCAGAAAGTATTTGAGGTAGGAAGTTGAACTTTTTACAGATTATTTATTGGAATATGGGCTACAACTTAACACAGGGATTTTACAAAATTTTAGTTCAGTTATTAAAGATGATTTTTTTTCAATTGTAATGAACATTCACAACATTTTTTTGCAATTTTTTATTTATATATTAAAATATATACAGTTTTTTGGAAAAAGGCTGTGTTAAATTATGCAGAAGGTACTGTGTAACATTTACTGAAAGTTTGAAACAAATATGTTTGGAAAATCCTTAGAAAACATGTAATTAGTATGAGAAAATAAAAGTTTTGGGAATCGAGCGACAAAGATTGGATTAACGTTTTAGTGCATTCCAGGTCCATAGGATGGATTATCTTCATCATCTGCAAACTCCTCCTCCAGCTTCCTCTTGTTCCTCCTCCTGTTTACTCTTGCTTGTATTTCTAGACTCTTTACAGCCCTGTCTGCAGCTATGGGCAGGTGTACTTGAGAGGTTAGGTTCACTCACTTGGTTATCGTCTTTATTGTTTA